>NC_084759.1:108586181-113586181 GCF_028858725.1 Colius striatus | reverse complement strand
GATCAGGGCAATTTTTCATACTTTCTCCCAAATAAAGAATATGATATAAAATCCATAATGGTCTGTTCTGTCTGTAAATCCATCTGGTTTTTAGTATGTACCCTTGAAATACTGATGCATTTGGGGAAAAACACATTGCAAATACTAAAGTTTAATATATAGCATTACAGTTTTGTAATGCAAAAATTGATCATGCCTTGCAAGGCAAAATTCAGCTGCATTTCTGTAGCAGACATTCCCATATTGTGGGTTGCAATACAGTGTCATTTGAATATTTATTCCTTTCTCTACAATACCATTTGAACAAGTATCTCACATCAATGGCAAGTGAAAAGCCATTTGGAAGACTGACATTTATCCATCTCTTTTCCCAAGCATCTGTGGATTTGGACATTTCCTTGGTTGTTCTTCCTTTGTTTGATTGTCTGACTATATCTGATGGGAATAGAGAATTCACAGGGCGTAATGTGACTGTGTATCCTTTTGGAACAATATGCTGAACAACCTTCACTGTCTCTGCTGGCTGAGTGACAGGTATTGAGAACAGGTATGTCTCTCTGATCAGGGTCACAGATGAGAAGAAGCTGCTTCTGATACAATTCTGAAGACAAGTAAAAACAATTTTATGCTAAACATGAGTGTCATCTAAACCAGTGACTCTTGTCCCTAGATAACAGTTTTAAGAGATTCACCACATGCGACAATTTTCTGTGCCACCTAGAGAGAGACTTGGCAGAAAAGTGGTGTGAAATTAACAACTGTCACTTACTTCCTCAATCTGCAGAGAGGAAAATTAAGTTGTTTCCACTCATTTTGAGCTTTGACATGGGAAATAGGATGCTAATGTTTCCAGCATGTACTGTCTGGGGTAGACTGCAGCCTAAGCTTACATCAGTCCTGAAACCAATTACTGTTGTTCTAATGTCCAGCACAGCAGACACCATTTCTTATGTATGAATATTCATTAATCAAACCACTATATATTACAGGTAAGTTCGAGGAAGATTTCATTTTCATAAAATGCAGACAACACTTACTACAGTATAAATACATTGTTATATATATGGTTGAATTTTGTCAGTATGTCACAGTTCCCTAGATCTGTCACTTGGCTTAGGTCTGAATTAATGACTGAAGTAACAAGCACCAAAGATTTGAGAAGGGTGTGCAGCATTTGCCTATCAGCAGATGTCCCATCTTTGCCTGCTTTGAGGGAATGACCCTTGAATCATAGCATGAACGAGAAAAAGAGTATTTTGGAAACCTTATGCAGCTAAGTGATGAGTATACTAAAAAGCAGGGAGAATGAGAAGTGTTGAATTTCATACTACTCTAGGGTGTAATGAAAAGTATAATTTTTTTTTCCTGAAGATGTGTATCTTTCCAGGTTTTCAAGAGCTCCATGTCTCACTCTTAGCTGACAGTCACCTTGGGGTTATATTGAACAGAAATAGCTATCGATTAGAAAAGCATTTGAAGATTAGGCATCTTGCAAAAGAGTTACTCAGCAGTTTCTCTTAATTGGATATGTTCAGCACTTGAAACTTAATTTCTACCTCCATTTAAGTGAGTCAATATTGTGGAAAGAGCTAGAAAACAGGTCTGGCACATTAAAATTGCAGTTCTGCTCTGATTTGCTTGGAGCAGGCTAGTCAAAAGCAGAACGTGTCTGCTTTTATTTCAGGTTAAATAACAAGTGGTCTCATATTCTATGAAAAGGTTGTAACGGTTTCCATTTAGCACGCTACCAGGGAGTCATGGTCTATACCAACTTCCTATATCTATATAATAGCTTGTCTAGGAAGGTATCTCTGGTAATCACCAAATCCAAACCTCTCAGCTCAAGCAGGATCAACTACAGCAAGCTTCTCAGAATTGCATTCAGTTGGATTTTGAATGTCTCAAGGAAAGGAAACTGCATAACAGGTAGCATGTTCCAGTGTTTTGACTCACCCTGTAGCATTTTTTTTTTTCTTATATTAAGCCTTCTCTTCAAGGCTAAATATCCCAGGCCTCTCAGCCTCTCCCTGTGTATTCCAATATGTACTCAATACTCTTTGTGACCTTTGCTCCAGTATGTCCATGTTTCCTCTCACTGGAGAGGCCAGATCTGGACACAGCACTCTAGATGTGGTATCACCAGAGATGAGTAGAGCACAAGGATCACTTCACTCGACCTGCTAATAATGTTTTCCCTAACACAGCCTTCTTTGCCTCAAGGTTGCACTACTGGCTCATGTTCAATTGTTTTGGTCCACTAGGATCCATAAGGCCTTTTCTGCAAAGCTGCTTCTTAAACAGTCAGCCTCCAGCCTGTTCTGGTACATGGAGTTATTCTTTACCAGGTACAAGACTTTGTACATACCTTCATGAAATGTTTATTGTCCCATTTCTTCAGCTTGCCAAGGTCCCTTTGAATGGTAGCACAATCATCTGGTGTATCAATTACCCCTTCCAGTTTTGCATTTTCTGCAAACTTACTGAGAGTGCACTCTGCTCTGTCATCAAGGTCAAGAATAACGGTATTGGCCTCAATATTGACCCTGGGGAACACCACTAGTGACTGGTCTCCAGCTACACTTCATGCTGCTGTCACAACCTTTTGAGCCCAGCAGTTCATCTCCTTGTCCACTTATCTAATGCATACTTCCTCAGTTTGTCTACTATTGCCAGCTTTTGGAGACCATGAACTCCAGAAAAACTGGGTTCTATTAAATTCTGGTTCAAGAAGCTTTGAGCTACTAATCCTTACAGGCTGTTACCTGAAAAGGCATTGGCTGTGCCTGAACCAGGTGACTGTTTAAAAGTAATCTTCATAACAAACTGAAGAAAGACTGAAAGCTGTTATAAAATGGAAGGAAGATCACTGTGTTTCTCCCCTCAAAGGTTAATATTTTAATGTGCCTAAAGGAGAAATATTGAGCACATTTTCAGAAAAACAACATGACCTTTAATGAGAAAAGTGTCTCCTTTTCCTTCTGTTATACAAAACAGAGATTTCCTGCTAGAAAATATAGCAAGTCTGAGCATTAAGCTAACATTCAGAGTTTTGCATAACTGTAGGTTAAACATCTCCGAAGCAGAACATTTCCTCTAAGTAACTTTCAAGATGTATGTTTATGTCATGCAAAATAGAAACAATATTTTGTAGTATTAGCAAAGATAGTACAGACACATGGAACTGAAACATATGTTTTTGTTTAGGTTCATCGATTTACTCATTTTCAGGCTTTATCAATTTATTTCTTTTTTAGAAACAAAGCCTATTTAATGCTTAAGAAGACTTGAACACTTCACGACAATTGCTAAGAAAAAGCAATTGTAGCTTTCTTGTATCTATTTAAAAGCAGGAATAACAGATTTCCCATGAGCATTCTCCCAGAATTCAGGTCTGACCGTTGGACTTACAGAGGGAGAGGTGTCTCTTCACATGTTTGACAGCATCAACTATTCACACAGAATAGGAACATAGAACTTAGCTGTGTTCCTCCCTCAATTTGTTTTACTGCTGTAAATTTCAGTTCTCTGTTGAACTTTCAAGTCCCATTACACAGCTAAAGATACTAAAAGCAAGTTTCAGTACGAAACAAAGATAAAGCTCTCCTAAAGCTCATTTGTGATGGGTTCCTCTGTCCTTTCTGTCTCGACACATGTGATCATTTTGTCCATACTTCTCATCTACAATGAAAAAGCTAACCTTTGTGAATATATCTCCCCTAACTTCCTACATCCTTTTCCCTGTGAACAAAAACCTGATCATGCATTTTTTACTGTGATAATGAGATGTGTTCTAATAACTATCTGATTTGGTGTCACTAGTGTCTCTGCAATTGTTTTTATCATGGAGTCATCATTTGAAGATAATTAGTCATTGCCAAGGGTCACCTGTTATCTTTATTGTTAATGGTTAATAAACCGTTTTTTCTCTACTTAATTTATACTAAAACTTAAACTCTAAAGGTTATGCTAGATGTTCCTGATCCTAAAGTGCAAGTCTAAAGATGCAGGTATTCAAAAGGCGAGAAGCACGAAAGCAGCACAGCTATCCTTGGGCAAGCATTAATAATTAGATATTACTTCGGAGAAAGGGCAATGTTTCATCTGAAGATGAAGTATTATCTTCGACATCTTTTTGTGCAGTTGGTGGAACATTCCCACTGATTGTGCTTCTAATCTCAAAACAAGTTGGCAGGTTTGCCCTTTTCTTACTGAAATGCAGTGTCTTCTGGGAAACCTTTACCAACATATCCTGAGAGTTGTTATGTCCTATTAAAGGTTGTTCACTGATATTTGTAATATCTGAAACACACACTGCATTATTACAGGTGAATTGTACATTTAGTTAGAGTAAAGATTACATTGAAAACAAAACCAAACAGATATCCACAGGGCTACCTTGTTCAGGAAGCTGACTCATTACTGTGCTATTGTTGTACTCTATGGAGTTGCTGTAGGAACATCAGTCAGCAGGGGTTAAAAATAACAGTCAGTTGTCAGAATCTGGGACAAATGGGGTCATTTATGATATCCTCCTTTCTAAGAGCAAAAGGGTTCCACAGGTATTTCAGACAGAAGAGGCAAAAAACCCTAGAATGACTGACACCAGGGTGATATTAAAAGTTTCTCTTAAAGATTATTTTGTATTTATCCCAGATAGCAGGAGGAAACTTCTCTTTGTGTAGCAGATGGGGGAGGGGGGAGGGTTGTGACTTTATTTTGGGGTTTAGGGGATTTTTAGTACTTGGGTTTTTTTGGGGGTTTAATTGTTGTAGTTTTGGGGTTTTTTTATAGTTGATGGCTTGAGAAAATACAGGATTTTATTGCTTTTGTGAAGAAGGAAAGTGCATGTTAGCCTCATTTAATGACTGGGGAAATTTACCTTGGCTTCAATCAACTAATTTAAAAAAAAAAATCTTTGCTTGCAGTAATGAAGAAACTATACCAGAAACTAATGCATTCATTAAATTGCCCCTTTAGGGCTAGCAAAACAGTCTACAATCCATTATAGTCAGAAATCTACCCTGAAACAACTGATGTCAAGAAAATTTAGCTTTTATATTTGTAACATTTTTAAGATACTCAGTAGTGTTTGCCACAGTTAGTTTTAAAAAAAAAAAAAAGAGAAAACCTAAAAAGAAGCAGCTTCAAATTCTTTTTAGAAACAGAAGTTATAGTTCAGTAATGTAATTCCACTGAGTGAATAATTGTAGAGAGTGTTACAATATTGGTTAACAAACAATATACTGCTAACATCCAACTGTTACAATTCTGAAAAAAAACTATACAATAAACACAAAGGATGATTGTTATCCTATCCATTCCCAAGATACATATCACACTTTCTCGTGCTTCTTCTAAATCTGTGCATAGGTACCGGGAATGTTATGATATGATTTTTTCAAATTATTTTAAAAAGTCCATAAAACAACTCTACTGACATCTGTTACACATCCCTGGGCTAAAAGGTAGGTGTCACTGGAAGGTAATGGCCTATAAAGAACTATACTGTGTAATTATTGAATCTCTTTTATGTTAATAGCCACATTTAATCAGTAAAGCTGGTCAAAATGCTTTTATCAAGCATGTTTTGGCTAACTGGAATCTCAATAGACATACTCAGAAAACAGTGTTTGCATGAAAGAAATAAAAGTCATTTGACTTTGTATGCAATTGCATATGTAGATTTGGAAATAGCACCAATGTATCTCAAGTGAGTCATACACAGGATGTCTCATCCTTTCTACTTCTCACTGTGAGCCAAGGCATCTTACTGAAGCACGTCCTGTGCTCATGCAGCTTTGCAGCAGCAAAATCTGCATGCTCAGGAATCCAGTAAGCAGAACAGAGCACTGGGACATTTTCAGTTTGTGATAGTCTTAAAGAAAATGTTATGCATTCACCTGCAGAATATAAAATCCATTTGACCTACTCATTTTGTGGAAAAAAAAAAAAAGGCACAATAAGTTAGAAAGTTTTATTAGCTTGCTGATCATAAGAAAAAAAAATCCCGTATTTATTGTAAAAGATAGTTACAACCTATAAAAATCAGACAAATTGTTTAAAAGTTTAACTTTAAACACATGCATACAGTATAGCTAGATTTTAAACAAGGATTAGAATTTGTGGTCATCAATTTTAAACTTATTATAGTGACATTTTTAAATGAATCTTTAAGGTTAATTTAATGCCACAAGGTTGCATATGTTGTTAACCCCAGCTGAGTAACTTTTCTCTTTATGTGCTGCAAGTCCTTGTTTAACTTCCTCACTTCTTTGTTTTCACCTTTCAATGGAAATCAGTACATACTAAATGAACAATCACAGGCAGAGAAAATAATCACAGATATCTATTAATACAAGTGGTTTATCTTCATATGACACTTCAAGGTCATATGTTTTACTTTGTGGGATCTGAGTCTGTACGTAGTAAGAAGTCATTTGTATCCTGTCTCTGAGAATACAGAACACAGTTTCACATCCAACACATATTCTACTGAACAAAGGAAATTAGATGCTTCATACTTTAGGAAGTAAATTGAACAAAACACACCTATAGAAATGAATTCTATCAGTTTGTCTATTTTAAAAAATAAGAATAGCTTGATTTTGAAGGGGTAATTTTTCAAACAAAATGAAGGAGCAATCTTCAGCCTTTGATCTCCTTTCATTTTGATTACTGGAGGGAGGAAAAAAAAAGGTGGAAGAGAAAGTATAAATAACCAGATAAATTCATATTCATTTTTCTAAAAACTTTCAAACAGATGAAACTGATGAAAAAAAATGTGTGATGCTACTTAAAGCCAAAAATTACATGCAGAGTTGACACTGAGCTTTAGTTCACAGAAGTAACAAGGAATAAAAAGTGTTCCAGGACAGTAATTACAGAATAAAATATAGGCATTTATATTCTAAAATGTGCATTAGTCAACAATTCAGTTAAATGTTTCTCACCTCCGAAATACATTTTTCAATAACACTGTGTATGTGGTAATTGGGACTATAAGACATAGGCCTAAAGATTAAGTACAAATATGCATCTTTAAAAGCTTGTGAATTGAAAAGATATATGAAAGGATTTACTAGGCAGCTGGAATTTAGGAATCCAGTTTTGACAGTTTAACTCCCCTCTGACCTGTGGTGCAGCCCATGGTGAGGCAGCTGTGTCCCAGCAGGCCATGGAGGCCACCAGGGAGCAGAGATCCACTCGCAGCCCATGGAGGACCCCACGCCACAGCAGGTGGCGTGAAGGAGGCTGTGACTCCATGGGGAGCTCACCCTGGAGCAAGTTCCTGGCAGGACCTTGGAGCACATGGGGAGAGAGGAGCCCACACCAGAGCAGGTTTGTGATCCTGTGAGGAACTCTGGCTGGAGCAGTCTGTCCCTGAAGGACTATTCTCCCAGTGGATGACCCACGTTGGGGCAGTGTACGAGGAGCTACTCCCTTGGGAGGCCCCATGCTGAAGCAGTTTGTGAGGAACTGTAGACCATGAAAAAGACACACGTTGGAGAAGTTTGTGAGGGGCTATCTCCCACGGGAGTGACCCCACACTGTAACAGTAAGGAAGTGTGGTGAGGCTTCCCTCTGAGAAGACGCAGTAGCAAAGTCTATCTGTAATGAACTGACCACAACCCTCATCCCCTGTGCTAGTGGGAGTAAAGGAAGGAGAGTCCTGGGAAGAGGGCGGGGTGGGAGGGGAAGGTGTTTTAAGATTCCGCCTTATTTCTCATTTCCTTACTCTGTTTTGATTGTTCTTTAATAAATCAAACCTTTTTCTCCCCAAGTTGAGTCTGTTTTGCCCATGACACTAATTGTCAAGTGATCTCCCTGGCCTTATCTCAACACACAAACCTTTCCTTATATATCTCTCTCTGTCCCCTGTTCAGTTTGCAGGCAGAGTGATATTAGGACTTGGTGGGCACCTGGCACCTTGGTGATTTAGCAACCACCACACCTAGGCTTGCAAGTCCACTGTCTTTTGAAGCATGTGTGACCTGCAAGTACAGCCTTCTGCTGTTTATCCAATATAATTCCAGGAGTCACAATATTAATTGCCAGAAGACTGGACTACTAAATAGATGTATTTGCCATTTTGCATCAATCAAGCTAAAATGAGTTCATGTCACGCTGCCCTTGCATTTGAGTGATCAGGTAGGAAAAACATGGACTTTCTCAAGTATTTATTTTACACTTGAAGGTTGGGAACTACTTCTGTGTAGCCCCCCTTTGTTTTTAATTCCAACTGAAAATCATTTTAGCTTCCTTTCTAAAACTAAGAGCTGAAAACACATGTAAAAGACTCATCCAAACCACTGATCAAGGATAATATTTCCTCATCTGTAACTACATTGCACACTATAACACTAAAAAAAACCCAAACAACCCACATTGAACAGGATACTTACCAAACATCTCTCAGCCTTCTGTAAGAAGTGTTTCTTCTGAAGTTATGGAATAATTTTAAGAAAATGAAACTTTTTGTAGCTCTGGGATTAATAAGATAGGTAGCTTGTCACTACTTGCTCATTATAGAACAGGCTCAGATCAGTAATGTCTAAGAGTCATTAACTTCTGGCAGCAGCTCAGTGACATATGGGAAAGACTGGTGGCCTCTGCTCACTTCTAACATTTCTCAATTGTCAATCTCAGTAGAAAGGCTGAAAGTTGAATGCAGTCTGGAAAGCTGCTTTCTATACTGCAACTATTACAGCTCATGGCATTTGGCAAATAAGAGATGAGCTACACCTGGAAGCTGTCTTCCCTGAGTAGTGCACATCAGTTTCAGATTAGGTAATTTGGCATCTTCTGTGGATACAGACCTGTGGATACAGGTAAAGGGTTTAAAAAAAAAACAAAGCAAACCCCAAACTGCTATATTTTAACATCCACAGGAACATATTCAATGTACTTACTGCTCAGTCACCGTATTTCTCTTAAATCATGGCTCTTAAGTTTATTTCTGCCTTTTTTATTGTGAAGAGCTGCATAAAATCTCACAGCATTGTCTTTCAATCATAGCTGCACCTGCAAGAAATTTGGAATTTGTTGCACTTGGAATTTTCCAAAAAGTGTTAAAACACAACTCCTTTGAATTACTTTTACAAAAAAAACCATTTGGGCAACAAGATAGTTTTATAAGATGTGTGGGTTTTTTTCAGCCACAGGAAGTAGCCATTAAAAATACAGTAGTATGATTGGAAAACATCAACCATTTTTGATCCACCAAGCGTTCTCAGAGTGAGAACAGAGTGAGGTAAAGTGTGAAAGAGTCACACTTGTGGCAGCCTGTGAGTTGAAAGAGGCAAAACTTATTAAACTAAACCTATATACTGGGAGAGAGGAAAACCCACACCAGAAATGTTGACAAACTTTTAAGAGCGTAAACTCTTCTTCCACTAAGCACTGAGATAAGTAAGCTCCCGAGAATCTTTGCAAAAAACACTACCATGCTTTATGTTATTTAAGTAAGTACGGGT
Source organism: Colius striatus (assembly GCF_028858725.1). Lineage (NCBI taxonomy): Eukaryota > Metazoa > Chordata > Aves > Coliiformes > Coliidae > Colius > Colius striatus. The sequence goes on along the minus strand of NC_084759.1, from coordinate 113,576,708 downwards.
TGAATCCAGATCCAAAGTACAAACTCGCTGTGAAATTCCCACTTACATAACCCTCCCCTCTCCCCCTCCATGGGTCATCTTTCTCATTGGAACACACAAACCAGAAACTTTATGGTGACATTATTCTAAGAAACTATTTTAGCCACCAGCTTCAATCAGTTTTGCACTGTATTGGAATCTAGTACTTAATTGTCCTGCCCTACACTATACCCTCGTGTCATTTACCTGTCTACATTTATCTCAAATAGAAATCAAAACTAAACCCAAACAACTTAACTCAGATCCTCTTCCTTCAGATGTGAAGTTGCTTTTCCTCAACATTTCTTCTCTAAATAGCTACATCACCTTGAGAATCAATACAGTCTGTGACAGAGAAGTTGCTACAACACCTTTCCTATGCTTAGACAGTTTATTCATCTTTTTAATTTATGATAAAGGTCATCTCAGTTTCAGAAAAGTATAAGACCTCAAAATAAAAATCTAAAACTGCCACGTAACTTCCCTGTGAAGGAAATGAGGAAGGAATTTCTGACTAGTGAAGGTCATGTGTGATATCTCGCTAGCCTCCTGGAGAACTATTCTTAAATACAGATTTCAGAGAACATTATCAAACTCTAAGAAGAAGGTAACGCTCCAGGAAGATCTTAAGTATGCAAGAACTTTGAAATCCAGGACTACTTTTCTGCAAGTCTCTCTTCCTCAGTCTTAATCTTCTAATAGACAGATTGACATTACTTCTTTGTTCCTTGGTTGCCCTGTCTTCTTTTATCTCCTTTCCTAAATCTTTATTCTTCATTTGAAGTCAGTTGAGGGCTGCATGCCTGCTTCACTAGATTGGATACTAAATTAGAGGTGGCTTTTGCTAGATGTACAACTGAATGAATAGGAATAGTTCAATGTCCAAAATACTCAAAGCCATTGTGTCAACCAAGAGAAAAGAAAGAGAATTGCATTGAAGGACGATGCAAGCAGCTATGAAGCACAAAGTCTTATAACAGTGAGACTTGCATTTTTTCTTTTGTGCAAGCAGTGCAAAAACTTGGGGAAAGTTACTAAAACTTACAAGGAAGGACACATGTACCGTAGAGGAGCATTTCCATCTCCAGTAGCAGCAGTAAATAAATAAAAATTCTAGTATTCTAGAGTAATGACTCTGATTCATTCCCCAAATCACCATATCATTATAGACAGTTGGGCATGGACATCAAAGTTCCAAAGAATTGTACTGTCAAGAACTTCCACTGAGTTTTGAAATATTGTGGACAAGTACGTGTTTTGAAGTTACAGTTATGATTGATGGGATCTCCATCCCATGGAGAAAGTCCAAAATATCTGCAAGGCCTTTTACGGTATTATACGTCAGGACTCACACTGTTCTGTCCAACTGCTACAGCAGATAACCAAGTGAGGCAAAAGAGAGGCTTTTTCTTCTGAGGGTAGGAGACTAATGAAAAAGTTATTTCCTACATTGGTAAAATACAATAAAACACAATCATTCTGCCAAATTATTTGAAATTGTAGAATCACAATTGTTTCAGTCACTTAATCCCATACAGCTCTATCCGATGCATTATTCTAACATTTTTTGAAGAGGGTTGTCATCACTGATTGATCCAAGATGTTAAAGTGCTCCTATTTTATGCAGCCATGATCTGTAATCAGAAAGAAATTCGCAGTTAAAACTCTGTATTTCTTTGGAGTTACTAAAAACCTTTATAATAGCAGCAAGTTGTCTCCAAAAATTACTTCCAAGGAACAAAAAAAAAAAAAAAAAAGGAATTATTTTCTGTTTAGCTGCTTGAATTCTTTTACTCATAGCTTCAAGTATGGTGTCTCTAAGTTGTGTTTGCACTCATCAGATCTAGAACCTTATTTTAAATGAGACCAGAGACCCTGATGCAGCTAGCTGAGACTAGTATATATCCAATACTTGAATTCATAATAAAAACTGACAGTGGTTCACTGGCAGTGCTCTTGAGAAAAGTCAACTCAGGTGACTGTTGAAACTCAACAGGATTTCAAGAAATACAACAGGATCCAGAGTTCTTTGAACCATAGCTACGGCTCTGAGGCCTGATTATAACATTGTCCTTGCTTCACATTTATTACTAAAAAAAAATGAGTAGCATTTATGTTTCTCCTCAATATATTGCCGCATGCAAGTATTGTAACTGTTTACTTTAGAATAAAAAGCCAAAATACATTATAATACCTTTGGGGCATAAACCTCTAAAGCAGAAACCCATTAAGATTAAAGAAAAGACTGGAAGGGCAGTATGGAATAAACTGTATTACATTTTTAGACAGAAAGCAAGGAGATAGTGTTGTAACAGCAGGGCTGCTCTCTCAGTGTAAGAAGAACATTATTAGCTCATACGGTCTCAATTTTAAAGTATCCTGTGAGACATTCTACCTCTACAGCTGAACAATTATCAAAAGAGATTCATTTGCAACTCAAAAATGGTCTAATTTTCTCCACATTGTTCAGAATGCTTTATAGAACACCATTAAAGGAAGAAGAGTATTTTAGTGCTTAATATTAGTAACCTACATTAAAATAATCTACCTTTTGTTATTAAAAAAAAAAAAGGTCCTAGAACAATAAAAATCACTTTAACTCCTTGGGAAATACTTTCTATACTGAGTTTTCAATGTATTAAACTAATTTTATTACACTATCTCTCTGGAGATGTTTATTTTTATCCATTAATCTATAGGTTACTAGGCTTAATTGTGATCCCTCTATTAAAGTAAGTAGTAGTATTGATTTACCCAGTATCAAAGAACAGCACCTTTCCCTTACACCGGTCCTCAGATTTTTATACCAGTGAAGTCCTGGTTATGACTATTTAGGAGAATGCAGTCAATAAACATTCTGTAAGCCTCAAACAAGCACCACATATAGTACAGGGCAACATTTATTACTGAGTAGTTTAGCTGAAACACATAGTTTCAATCAGCACACACTTATTTGCATGAACAAGAAAAATGTTTTGTTCAATTAAAAAAAAAAAATTTAAATGAAAATCAGAAAACAGAGATAATGTTCATCATTGTGTTTTCTGTAGTCTAGATTCAATTTGCAACAAAATATCTGTCAGCCAAACATTCTCATTTGCTCAATAATGCATTAAACCTCTCCCCCTCACCAGCAAACGAGCAGTAAGTCCCCTCATTCTGGGAGCAGCCAGCTACTTTTTCCACAATGTGCCAACCACGTCTCAACAAGTTAAGTTTAAAGAGATATTCATCACTTACATTTACAAAAGGAAGGAATATGAAAATAAAAAAAGAAAAAAGAAAAGCCAGTTTCTCTAACTTTCCTTCTCCGAGGCTACCTTTTACTTTTGACAGCTACTCACTGACAGAACTAGAGCCCGTGGTCAGATACTTTGGATTTTTTTCTCATAGCTGTAGAGGAAAGCCCACAGTGACAGCTTCAGTTAGAAAGCCTTGTCCTGTTGTCAACACAACTGAAAACATCTGCTAAATAGGTATGGGATGCTACAGATAAAAATATGATGATCCTACAGAGATCTGAAAGGATTGTAAATGCCTTGATACAGACACTTGGTATTTTGGGAGAGTTCTGTAATTCGAGACAGAGATGAGCACTCAGGAAATGACAGGAGCCAGTCAAAGCCAATATGATTTTATTTTCCTCCTGATTTTAATCTGAAGCCCTGCATAAAAATGTATTATAAAGATGAAACCTAAATCAATGCTCCCTGGCAAGCACACAAAAAAACCTCTCAGAGCCAAGTATTTCCACCTGTACAATAGTTTTGCCAGAACTTATACATCCTGAGTGCTTGCCACGCCACAAACAGCTTAAACTAGAGCACTTAATCCACAGAAAGTCTCTAGAAGAAGTTGCCTTGGTGGGTTTTTTTGTTTCCTTTTTCTTTCTACTGTTTGTCCTGTTCTTACTGAATCCCAAGTCGCTGCTGCCTTTGTGGTATGTCACAGATTTGGTACTAAGCTGCTGTTGTCACGTTGCTACCTTGGTTTTCAGCCACAGTAAACATACAAATGGCAGAACGTTAAAACTAAAAATTTATAGCTCTAAGAAATTATAGTTTAAGTTGCTATTCATCAACATAATTGGATGTTAATAATAGGGTGTACAGTGCTGGCATTCATATCAGGTACACATGCTATACATTTAGTAAGTATAATTCATTCTCCTGAAGTTCTAATGAGTACTGCTTAATTCCAGCTTTAATCAAATGTCAGAGGAGCCAGAAACCCAAGCAGAAAGTGTTTTTCACAGGTGGCATTTTGTGAATAAGTCAAACTGAGCTTTTTTAGCGTTAAGCATGATTATACTTGGCTTTATCTCTGCCTACATACGTTCTTTTCCCTATTTGCATTTATTTCTCTTACAGCTCATAACTGAAGATGAATGGAATTGAATGTTATGTTCTGATTTTGTGCTTGTTCCAGTAACTATTCTCCATTGTATGACTACCTTTAATGGATATTTAATATATATTTTAAGACAGGTGGGGAAAAAAAAAGTAATTTGGAGATTTTAAAACACGTTTTTGAGATACTTTAGAACTATATATCACGTGAGCTTTTAAACTGCATATGAGCAAGCTGATACAAGCTTTTGAGCTATTATGCTAAATGCTATGATCATGCTAAGTATTCTTTTGTCAGAAAGTTCTACCATTGGCAGAAGATTTTAAAAAGTAAGAAAAACTAATAACAGCTCATAATATTTGCTAATCTCTAACTGTCATCCACTATCACTGTCAGTCACAATCTGAATCCAAACTGGTACACAGACGTGTTCTTATAAAGAAAGTAAATTCATTGATCACAAAATTACTGCATTCTATCCCCTAGAGAGGACTGTTCCAATCTCTCTTTTCTCTGACACATGTTATGAAGAGAATAAGAAACCTGGTCTCTAACACTGATTTCTCCCACAAATTTGGAAGCTCATCAGTGAACAAATTTAGACAACTCCCAAATACCATCAGTTTCTCGTGTGGCATGATCAGCCACCTAAATGGTTGCTTAGAAGCAAGAATATACAGCAAAATAATAAAGCTCCCAAAGGTAAGCATATCTAATGCTGCAAAATCTAGCTATCTGAAATGTCCCAAAAGCTCTTTTACATAACTATACCCTCTGACTTCATTATGCTGTGAGAAGAATATGCTCCCTCTGCAATCAAGAGGATGTTTACATAGCAGGGCATTCATTTAAAAAATGTAGTCAGATTTTGAAATAATCAGTCAAACACTGTGCAAGAACTTCAATAAAAGCCTCTGGTCCCAACCATGTGTTTTCTCTGTGTCATTCAGATCTAATGCCTATACAGAAAAATCACCAACAAATGCTTTCTTGAAATCAGTGCTCCTAGAACTAACTATTCTAGTCTTCAGAAGCTCCTGTATCCCTACTACATAAAGAGAGGAAGTCTACCCTGAAAGAACTCCCAATACGCTAAATTAATCTAGAGCAAGCCTGAATAATTGCAAAGCTTGTAGGTATCTCTGCTACTGACATAGTAAAATCACCCTACAAGAGAACCCTCCATATCTTACCTCTGCATTTCTGGGAATGCAACATTTCATCTACTCTCCCAGATACCCTTCCAATATCTATTAATCTAAACAACCATTTTAAAGCAGAATAAAGTCAAACAGACAAGAATATTCACTTAATAGTTAGAGAACACAAAAAAAATCACTCCATATTCTGATCTTTCATTCCTGAATGATAAAGCGTAACTCTACTGGGCATTCAAAATCATAGCTCTGTCCTTCCTGTACAGATAAACACTTTAACTCCTGTCCCAACAACTTTGTGCTCTACATGTATATTACTCTATTTCAATCAAGTTCACCACCTACCTAGTTGAAGTTATAAAGACTGTCATATATTTAAAAGAAATAAACTCTACCTTCTCAGCTCACCTACATCATTGTTCTTAGATCATTGTGAGTACAATATGCTTTCCACTGGAAACTAAACACAGCATGTCCAGCATAGAAGATGACCTTTTTGCTAAGGAAATAAATATGTAGATAGAACTAGTTCCCTCACATATCAGTTGCAGAAGATACTGAAATTTACTATTAAAATTTCTGAAATAAGCAGAAGTATTCATGAAAGATACAGTACGTTTATATGTAAACATTACACACATCAAATATCCCTAATATTTTTTGGTACTTATTACTAATTTTTTAAATGGTAGAATTCTGTTCCACTTTATTAAAATCAGATTATTACATAAATACATACTGCTGCATAAATAGATTCTGCATGTTAGAATTTGTAAGTCATGTCACCATGTTCACAGGGATATGGGACTACAACATCTGCACTGAGTATATAATTTATCTTGAGGAGAATCGATTCAGTGCAGGGCCACAAAAATGATGGAGTGGAGCATCTCCCTTATGATGAAAGTCTGAAAGAGCTGGAGCTCCTTAGCTTGCAGGAGACTGAGGGCTAATCTCATTAATGTTTACAAATACACAAAGGGCAGGTGTCAGGAAGATGGAGTCAGGCTCTTCTCAATGATGTCCAATGATAGGACAAGGGACAATGGGTACAAACTGGAACATAAGAGATTCCAAAGAAACAAAAGAAAAATTTCTCCACTGTGAGAGTGATGCAGCACTGGAACGAGCAGCCCAGATGGGCTGTGGAGTCTCGTTCTCTGAGGACATTCAAATCTACCTGGATGAGTTCCTGTGTGACCTACCCTAGGTGGTCCTTCTCTGGCAGGGGGTTTGAACTAAATGATCTTTTGAGGTCCCTTCCAACTCTTAACATTCTGTGATACAAAAGCTGATGAAAAATGATGCCACTTTTGCAATATTAGTTGCATATGTACACTTTGCAATCCTAGCAGGTGTTTCACAGAGGTAAGGAGAAAATATGAAAAGTATTCACTTGGTTACTATATGTGGTATTTTTATTAAAAAGTTATTAAAAGTCTAAACCATCATTTAAAAATTAATGCATTTCCTGTGCAAAAAAAGCAAGAAAGCATCTGGTAATCTTGGAGAATGTGTGCTTTTTTACTAAGATGTATTTGACAGCTGTCATACAGTAGTTAACCATCACAATATTCAAGGACTAAAATGATTCTTCAAATGCCAGTGGAACACCTAATAGCAATAGGACACCTATCATCTAATCAATATCTTTTCCTTGAAGACTCTACCTATTTTATGTGCTCCCGATTCCTTTAAAGTAACTCTGAAAACTGTTTGTACAGTCTGTGACATCTCTGCAATTGCTTTCATGCAGACATTACATTATTTATTTTTTTTCCTTCTGGTAATCCTATAGTTGGAAAATCCTGCTGACTCTCAGCATTCCATGTTAGGTTTTAGGTTTGGCTCCAAAACCAGCACTTAAACTTTTTCCAGCTATTTCTGGATGTCACAGTCTCCTGTAATCAATCATGTGTGTTAGGAGGCATAGAAAAAATATAATTAGGAAGTCTTTAAGGCTCTAATCAACTTGGGGAGTTAGTTCCAGCACCTAAGGCTGACAGAGAAGCAAAAAATCAGTGTAGCAGGTTCTAGGGAGACTTTTTTAGGTTTATGAAAAAAAAAAAAGTTGCTAAGGATTTGAAACAAAGAAAATTCATAATGCATAAGAGAACTTTCAAGTAGCTGTCAGAAGCAGCCTCTGTGACAGGCAGTCTGATGGCACAGTCGCAACTGCATCTTAGGTAGGAGAGAATTTAATGTTGAGAACACAGCAGGAAACCAGGCAAATGCTCTACAAAGTGAGAAAAGATATGCTGGACTGCAGATATCCCAGGCCTGTCATCCCAGAAAATAAAACAAAGCAAATCCAAAACAACCACAGGCAGATGTGGACAGTTGTTTCAGAGTCTCTTGTTTATAAAAACCTCAGATAATGATGTGTAGCTACCTCTTGATATCAAAGCTCAGACTCGGTAGGCCTGGAGGATGGTCCTGGGCTCTTAGTACATAAAATGTCACTGCAGGGTGGGAATAACACAGCCGTCCCAAAGAGCTCAGCTATGTATGGCCACCTGTTGCACTGCCTGAGGAGGGTGAACCCAGAGCAGCTGCAAAGCTCTTCAAAGAAATCAAGTGAATTGCCTGTCCATATAAGTCAGTTGCACCTAACCAAAGTCAGCCTCCTCTCTAACTGTGATTTACTTCTAAGCAAAAATCCCAAAGGCTAGAAAATAAGCTATTAGAAATGTCAGAGAAGAGGTTGTTAACATCCAAGGAGAGGCAAAAGACTAGGCAAATACAAACTGATGCCTCCCATTTCCTATGTCCAGATGAAATGAACATATTAAGGACTATGGTTGCTTCTAATAGTAACATTGTTGCTATTTGTCTGGCTACGCTTAGCACATCAACTGCTGGGTGCAATTACCACTTAAAAGTCTTTTTGCCTGAATTAACTGCTTTAATTTTTGATAAATACCTGTTTAAAAAAAAAAAAAAAATCAGAAAGAAGAAAGTGCTGTTGCTGAAAACAACTTGAGTAGAACAAAACTACATTAAACTTAGTGCAGAAGATGTAAAATTTCAACCAGGCCAGAGTTTAGCAGAACCTGTGTGGAATGGAAATATCATACTGTTGCTGTAAACATTAGGCCAGGTTAGCTGTACCCACTTTATCTGTATCATTTTTGCAGAACAATTCTTTGGTCCAGCACAGAGCACTTCTGAAATTTGTTCACATGCTCCACAGAAGCCACTGAAATCTTGCAACTATTTGCAGGTCTAAGAGTTTTGTCACATGCCTAAATATTACCCACAGAGACCTATGTCAGACTTAATATATGGGCAGTTTACAGTTGGAGTCCTCCTTTCTCTAATTTCCATTTTGTGACTGCAAAAAGCTCAGGGAGACACACTCTCTGTAGAATTCTTTTTTTTCTTTTTTTACGGTGTGCAGGAGACCTATGTAGCACAAAAACCAACTGTTTCACCTCTTCTGTCTGACTTGTAGGTGAACTGAAATGGAAACTGTGGGAAATATGTTTTACAAACAGTCTTTTAGAGGTGCTCCTGTGACTACTGTCACACAAATAAGCCTAGAAGAGTTTTACATTTGGAACTGCTATCCAGAGGTAGCTTAAGCTGCTATTGACATATAGTACAATTTATGTGAAGAATTGGATTTCAATGTTTTAGGAAACTTATAGCACAAAGGGCCATTAGCTGCACTCAACTACAAGTGCAATGCAAGAATGCCATCACATATCTTCTGTGGTGGTTCACATTCTATGGAGAAAACTGTATTTTTATCTTGAATCGCTGTTCCATGTTAAGAATTCCTACTGCCTCCCCACCTTTCCCCACCTTTTTTCCCCTATTGATCTTTAATTCTTGGTTTAAGAGAAGATAAATAAATTTGTCAGCTCATAGCACCATCCCTGTTATTATTTTAAAAGGCAGACTGTTCTGGCGAACAAATCATCAAGTTATATCTTCATTTTACATTGCTTCCTTTAACACTTTTCTCCTCAGAAGCAGGATCTTTGGGACATGGTATGCCACAAGCCTAGAAAACAATTAATTTTTCTAAATTAATCAGAGAAATGCTAATTTAATTAAACTGATACTGTCTGAACCAAATAGCATCCAAGTAACCGATCAAGACCTTGGATACTATCCGAACATCCCTTTGAAACAAAAAATTTACTTTGGAAACAAAGTTGGTGAATCTGCTTTCCTGTTGTAATACTAAAATCTAGTAATAGCCCTGAAATGTATACTGTATAATTTTATAAATTTCTTAAAGGAATTTATTGAAACAAGAACTGATCTATGCATAAAAACAGCTGTTTGACAGTAGATATTTCCTACAAACTATAAACAGACCTGTATTAAAAGCTTTTATTTCAATAGTTAGCAGACAAGTAAGCAAAGTAGAACAAGGGAAACACATCACAGGGTAACTGGCCCACTTCTTCACCCCAATATTCAGCCCTATTATTGTGGTTGTGGAAACACACCAGCTGAGGACATTCATATGGTATTTTGGGTACCTTATTCCACAGCTCAGGGTGGAATTCAAACGCAGTCTACATAACTACAAAATCATTTGAGGGTTCTTAGATGATACAAGTGTATCTATATGTCTACATGCTTGATGCTCTTTGCTCTGAAATGTCCATGAAAATGTAGTATGTATTGGCACACTGTTACACAGACGACTAATAAATAAGTGCAACAAAATATTTAGCTCAGTGTTAAAATAATCACAACTCAGAAGAATCTCAGTTCAAACTGAATTACTCGGGATCTTTTTCATTTATCCTGGAATTACTCACATTTTAAGATTATATCATTATATCATGTCATGAAGATATTCATTCCTAACCTAGTACCTCAGTATCTAACTGTGGATAGTAAGTCTGTCAATACCCATGGCAATTTGCAATAAAAATACAGTGACATTTGAAAAATCAGAAAGCATTGTTGCTTTCTGTACACTATTTGATAAGATGATAAAATAGAGACCTTCATTCTGAAGTGCACACATTTTGACATTTTTCAGCAGTGCTAAAGAGTGCTACTAACAAAAAATGAATTAATCTCAGAATTTATTCTCCACTGAGAACTTCCCTGTCAAGTTCTTAAGAGATTAGATGTTACGTGGATAAATGATCTTGAATGAGAAATAAAACCAGTAAATAACCAAGAAATTTAAACTTTTTTTTTAAATCAAAATATGACCCTACCAGCCTTTATAGAATTTATCCAGCTACAACATGTTTACAACAGATCAAACAAAAGTGTTATTATGAGAAATCTCAAGTTAGTGTATCAAAACCAAATCTAACTTCCAAACTGGATGCCTGAAATATGCTTAATAATGATGCAAAAGAACTGGTTCATATCTGTTGAAGTGGAATCTTTTTAATTCACAGAATCTTAAGAGTTGGATGGGACCTTGAAAGACCATCTAGACCAGATCCCGCCCTCCTTTTAATTTTAAAACACTTCAATGACCTATATGAAACACAGGACTAAGTTTACTCATCCTCTATAAAAAAAAGAGACAGTCTGTCATACATAACATTGTTACCATTGTGGAAAATCATATTAAAAAACAGAGACAGAAACAATATCCTTACTCTCAGAGGTAGTCTCTCCAGAATAAAAAAAAAAAAAGAATACGCAGAAGAAAGAAAAATGGTAGAAGTTGAAGCTTACTGCATGCACAACAAGCCTCTCACACTGGAATATGCTGTTTTCTGTAGCAATTGGCCAGGGATCCTTCACCATCCCTCTCCCAGAAAGGCAGAAGCAATGCAGAATCATTTGAGGAAAAAATAGGCTGCACAGAAAATTTACTTTAGCCTAGTCTTTATCAGGCTTAAAATACGGAAGACTGTTCCAGAATACTGCAGCTACTACAATAAAGTCTCTGATCAACCCGCTATATAAAACAGTTGCTAAGAGTTAGGGCCAACTGACTGCAGGAAAACCAGAAGTACAAAGTGCTACAGGAAGATCTCTCACAAAAGCTGGGGAAGAAGTAGCACAAGCACCTATACTTACCACGCTTTAAGAACCTGAGGGTCTCAGGTGCAGATATTTCAAGCTTCTTATTCAGCCAAGAGATATTCCCAGGAGATTATTCAAAACATCAGAAAGGTTGATTTACTCACTGAAGATACCTCTTTCTCTCCCTACATTTCCAGAAGATAAAGACTAGGGAAATTATTATACTAAAATGGTGGTAGTACAAAGTGAGGCTAACATGGTCAGGATTTAGCTAAGAACAGAGAATTTATACAGTGTGAATCTGTAAGAAAATTATAGCAGCAGCCACTGAATTTATTACAACTCGAAGATTCAGAGTCATATAAAAATATCAATAAGGGAAGCAATTAGTGTTATGACTAACCATAGCATAGAGCAATAAAGATCAATGAATGTACAATTATTAGTGGTCAAGAACAGCAGAGACATAAATTTAAGAGGGAAAAACCAAAACAGGTGTTCTTTCTCCATCCAGGGTTTCCCTGTTCTCAGAGACTCACTAAAAGTTTTGTAGGATATCAAAAGTACTAGGTTAGAAAAAAAAAAAAGGAAATCAGAGAAAGAATATCATGGAAGCTTTTAAAGGATACGCTTAAACTTGTTAATTTTTAATGTTAAAAGGCACCAGTGATAACCCTTTCCTCATATTGTTCTATGAATATGAAAAAGCAAGGAATTGGATACTTACAGAAAAATAAGGGAAGCTAAGCGTCAGAAGAAACAAGTCTTTACTTTATATTACTTATTTTACTTCATATTTATTTATACTACTTCATTACTTTCTATTTATTACTTTATATTATATTAAAGTATTATCAGAGGGGTAATATGGCACCATAGCATCTGCTGTTTAAGTGTTTTCCACAACAAGGCACTTAATAGTCCACTTATAAAATTTAAACTACAATTTCACTGAAATGACAACTTTTACTCATTAATTTATTCAACAGTAATATATATTTATATGCCAATTTCAACTTTTCAACTTGGAACAGTTTACACAAACATTAACTGGGTAGTTCTTCACTGAAGAAGTGTATTGCTCTAGCATAAGGGGGGAAAGGATAAAAACAGATGGAAAAAAAGATACAATGCAATATTTCTCATTCCTGAGCTGTCTCCAGCCTAGAACCTCATGCTGCTTCATAAAAATTTGTGGTGAGATGTACTAGAAATGGAAGACTTTTTCTTTAAGTCAAAGGATTCACAGATCAGAAGCACAGTTTACTCACTCATGATTTTTGACAGCTTGTCAGTGGTGGTACCAGAAGTCACTGTATCCAGCTGCTTGCCCCATCCCCACGCTAAAGTAGCACTAGCTGCTAATGCAGCAGTAGCTGCAATGTATCCACTGCTGTGCCAACATGTTTCATAGCTGAGTGCTGTTAACTTCAAATACCATCATTTCAACCAAGATATGAGCTCAGGAGATGAAGGGACGCTACTCATCCATTCTGCTAGGCAGTAACTCCACCAGTACAGGGCAGATGGTGGGCACAAGGTCCCTCTTAACTCCTCCTTGCAACCACATCACAGATCAGCTTTATTTTAGATCAGCGTGAAATCTTGCGGCCTGGAAACAGGAATGCCCTGACATCACACACTCGAATTGCAGGAGGAAGAGTTTAAAAAAGCCAAATATATTACCATGTTTATAGTCTAACTTTCATTTATCTCCTCCAGTGTCAAGGAGGAGGAATAAAATGAATGTGTTTGAGTCCTATATATTCCTGAAAATATCCAGTGTTTGTTAACATTCAACCAGTAATGTACTTGTGAAATAAACATATTTCTTCAAATGTTCCAAGACAGTAGCTTCCACTCATTCCTCTGACTTCTGTAGCTCCCTGTATAAAACATGTTTCTAAAGAAACTTTCAAATCATAATAGAAAAAGCATAGACATTTTGCAGTGTGATCTGACCTGTTAGCATTTCCTGAAAACAATGGCTGCATTGAACAACAAGATTTGCACTTTCTCCCTGCTTAGTCCCACTTGGGTTTAGCTGGAGACTCACAACACTTGCACAACATGGTGCAGAATAAGGTCACGGCAGGCACAGCTTCCTGTGCTCATGTATGACAAGACTACTTAGCTTTTATTGATGAAGGATATGTATCAGTCTACCAGAATCAGCTTAGGTTGTATTCAATGAGCTATATGCTTGAAGTAAACAAGAAAGCTGATTTTGAGAGGCAAGTCAGTGGTTGCAAAATCTTTGTCTACACAAAACCAAGATGATTTAATTGAACTCTGCCTGCTGCTACACTATTTCCAGACATATTGAATAGCAGTCTGGGTTTTCCAGACAATTATTTGCCCTCTGTTCCATTATGTACATCTCTGCATTTTCTTGCAGCCATATGGGCTAGTATAAAAATACCACAGTCACCAACAACAGCTTTAGTTATAAATAGCCCTAGGAAAAAGTAATCTAAGTTTTGGGATGAGCAGATGTTAAAATTATACGCATCTGGGAAAAAAACTGCATTCTGTCACACCCTCTGATAAGGCTCGCATGCATATTAGCAAACACTTGCAACAGCTCTTTTAGTACATTTAATTTAATTTAATATTAACAAAATTATGGAAGCCAAAGGAAAGGACAAAGACTTCCATAAACCTGTGAACAGCTTCTCCATGCCTCCTGAGATGCAAATACTACCATTTTCCCCTAAAACTGTGATCTTTGGTAAAACTATCCTTTTATGCCAATATAAGAAGCTATTAGTATTCAGCAGTGGAAGCTCTGGAGAGCTATTTCTAACAGCTTAAAAATAGAATTAAAAAATGTTCCTTTAAACATCACCAAGGGAAACTGCAGAGTCAGGAGAGAAATTGCTTACAGTTATGCACAAACCCACAATACTTAAGAGGAAATAAAGTCCTTCAGTCACAGAATATCCATTTGTGTCCTTGGGAACACAGGAAAAGGGGAAAGAGACCTTAAAGCTAAGCACGTGCAATGTCTTCTTGAGAGCAGATTCAAAGGGCTTTGTGCAAGACAACTATTCAGATACAGTAAAAAGAGTACAGAGTTGGGTGCAAGGGATGAACAGCTGACATCTCCTGTGGATGCATAGGTAAGTCAAGAAACCTCATCAGTTCTGATCATTCAAAGAAGAAAAGATGCTTTTAGGAAATAACTTGTCTTCCAGACCGTGGGAACCTTCCAGGTAACTGAGGTGACCATAGACTTCTCCTGGAATTAATAACTCAAAACTCGTATCAAGCAATGAACATGATCTAATAGACCTTTCTACCATCCCACAAAGTTTAAAAAGGTTCCTGAAGATCCCATGAGGGTGAGACATGGAGTGTATGGATCAAATTATGATGTGGTGAGTACTGAAATTTGTGGGACATCTCCTAACTCCTTGTTCACAAAACTATGAGTACTTACAGACTAGGATGAGCTGTGTGTAGTGGCATTTTAAGAAAGAAGAAAGATACTTCTCTATATAATAGAGTTCAGAAAAGAAGATTTTTCCACTACGTTTGTTAAGGATACAGGTAAACTGACCCTTTCTATGTCTAAAGTGAAGGAAGAGGAAAAATGCTGCCATAGCTACACTCTAACAACAATACTCAATGGAAGCAAACGTGGTTAATATGGTATTTCTTTTCTATCTGTTCCCCTCTTTTCATCCCCTTAAGGCCTTAAATCATCATGTAATGACATGTAGCAATAATTTTTTTTTTCACATGACCACTTCAAAGTTTTTATTGTAGCCCCACACAATACCACATGTTTATTTCTCTTCTGAAATTATGTTTTCTCTCTGTTAAGCTGAGGATAATAGTTGTTGAATACTGATTTGGTTTTTCCTTATTTGATTATTGTTAATTAGAGTCAAGTATGTAGTGCATCAGACAGGAAGACTACAGATCATCATGACACTTCAAACAGCCTGTTTAACTTTAGCAGAGCTTATTCGAAGTTTGGGGCTGGGATAAATCTTTAGCAGAGTTGTTTATGCATAGTTGTGTAACATTACACAGCATGGGGTACTGGACTGTTTGGTTAATTAGTTTAAGAGCCTGTCAGTGGCAGCTCACCTCCAGGTTTATAATTGAAAATTGCAATTAGCATGAAACAGTTTTCTTTTTTGGTCCAATTTCTCTCACAAATCATTCTCATAGATGTCTTGCCTAAGAAGCCAAGGCCTGTAGCCAGTCAACATTCGCTTACTCTCTTCAACTGGTGTCTCCATGGGACGTCTAAAGTAACATCAAAGGGTTAGGCTAATCCCATCTGATCTTGGAAAAAGTCCAGGGTTTCCTGAGGCTTTAAGGCTGTGATTAAAGAATACACCTACCTGCCCCAGTAATGAGATCAGACTATCTTTGCCAGAAACAGGCTGCTTTTTATCCCTTGTGATGCAGCTCCTGGAGGAACTGTCAAGAAAAAGTGCAAATATAAAACAGTCAGTCATTCAGTATCAAGTAATAGTCTCTACAAAGCCACAACTACTACAGAACTCCTCCCCCACCAAATTTAAGTGAACTCCCTCTTCTTTATATGGCAAATAATCTGCAAAGGTCATATGGTGTTGAACTACTTTAAACACAATGCTGGAATTTGTTGGTTTGGATGAAGGTAACACAGCCTATATGAAAATATATTTGAAACAAGGACAACTTAAAATTTACTTGAACACCAAAGGACTACTCTGTCCCCTGAGTATTCAGACGTTTATAGACATTTAACAATTAATACATAGCTATGCAGAAAGTAAATAATAAAGTTTCAGCTTATAATTAAATTATATATTTTTCTGTAGTCTCTAGACATTAATTTGTCTTTGAGACTTATCAGCTGAGTTTACCCAGTTACAGGTGTTAAACAACTAACCCACTACCCCTCACATCAGCCAACCACCAGATACTGAAAGGGAGTTAAATGGGCTGGAAAGAGAAGCAAATTATTCCAATCAAGAAAATGGTTTCTCATGTGCTGCATTCTACTGACTGAGTTTCTGGCCTCTTCTGCATCGTGTTAGACTCACTAGCTGCTCAGACTTGTGTTAATTTCAGGGTCAAGTAATTAAGATATGAGAGTCTTCCACATATCTGGGTCACAGTTATTCAGGGGAATGACTGGTATTAGTCACATATAAAATTAACTACATTCATTATATTCCAGGCAGAAGCAAGCCTATCAGAGGACATTAAAAATAAAAACTTTTATTTCCAAAGTATTCACTATTTTTTGTTAACATTCATTTAATAAAAGATAGGATCAAAAGGTAAAGACATACTCTTTAGAGGAAACAGTTTCAATTTTTTAGCTGATATTTCTTTTCTATCTATATAAAACAGAGTCTTAGCCATCAGGAATTGCAGGAAATTCCCTCTCCTGCTAATTTTACTGAACCCTCAAAAGGTACCAGGTTATACTGGTGGTGTAGATTTATCGGGGACCATTGTCTCCAATGCCGTGTCAGTTCTCTGTCACTAATGATATCACCAGTGCTCTGGCAAATCTTGTCACTGTCCCCCACCTCACCTCTCAGAGAGGAATCAAAGGACCTGTACTAAACATCATCACAAGAGGCTTAATTCCTTAGAGCATTCAGGAGGCTGACAAAGCCTAACTGGTAGCATGATCACAAAAAGGCTTCACTAACTATCCAGAAAAGATTATGGCATGTTGTTTATCCACATAGCCAAAGGGAAGGGTTAGGAGACATTAAATGATTAAAAAAATGCTTAGTTTTTCTGTGGTATTTGCAGTTTGTTAGTTATTATATCAGTTACAATGTTTCATGCACTGCTCTTAAACTTATATGCCTGTAATGTATTAGAAAGTTAGGAAAGTACTTGTACTTTTTAAAAAGGGTTTCATGTTCTGCTAACCTTAGTATATTATATGAAACAACTTTTATTACCGTTTACAATAATTATAGATATTCATCAATTCATATACTTAACTTTGTTGTTAAGTAAGTAGATCTATGAAGTTTCTCTAAGTTTACATTCTTTACACTTTTCTTGAGACTATTCTCAGAGCTGCCTTAAGACCATACTGAAAAAATCTATTTCTATTTTTAAAGAATACAGTAATCCTAAAATCCTACAGTAATCTACCCATTTCCAAAACAAACAAACAAAACCCAATCACCATTCTCTTCTTCCTTTCTACATATATTAAACCACTCAGCTATAGAACTAAAGATTCTCTGCTCATTATTCTGTCCTTTAATGAATATCATGTGGTTCTACTCTTCTACATTTTCCTCTTGTCAAGTCCATTATTTGGTTTTCCTTCCACTTCTGGTAGTTTTTACTTCACAAAAACACCCTTTATTCTGCATGCCTGCAGCCATAGTTATTTGTGTTCCAGGAAATAGTTAAAAACAATTGACTCCCAACCACCAACTCAAAGGTGAACAAAACCAAAACATCACAGTTCACACTTAAGACTGGGAGACATTCTGAGTTTGAGAAAGAAGTGGTTGTTTCTTTTGTAATTTTATTGGGGGGAGTGGGACGGGATGGGACTGGGTGTGAGGAGTATATTATCTCCCATGCTAGAACCATGCTAACTTACAACCAAAAGTAACTTAAAAGTAAACAAATGAAGAGGACAAACTTTTATGTTTATGGTTTCTGTTGTTTCTTTCTTGGGATAACTGCAATTCCATTTTTATGGAAAATATATGTGGTTTGCATTGTTTTAATAATGTAATAAAAAAAAAAACCACTGTAAACCAGAGTGGACTTTCAATCAATGATCTCCAAACGTAATGTATTAGCTCTGCATATCATTTAAAGTTGTTAGATATTCCAGTATTATTAATATTTAATTTATAATTATGGAGAGAGAAATCCTGTTCCATCAGATACATACCTATTACAGAACTTATTCCTAATTTATCACAAATTCATGTTTTTAGTACTTGAATCTCCATTATGTTTTCACTGTGTTAACAACAATCATTTGAAACACTGATGAAACCATTTTAGGGAATTTCCTCAGTGATTTTTTGTGACTGTCCTACAGTCACCATAAAATGTATGAATTATCTGCATGTGATATTTCCTACAGAACACTGCATGATATCTTTTATTCCAGTCTCAGGAGGTATCATGGCCATCAGGCTGTGTTAGAACATACAGCTGGGGCAACTGAGGCATTAGTTTCTTCCAGCTTGTGACTAATGGACTGCATCATAAGCCTTGCTCCTGATGCAGCTACTTGATTTTTGTGGACTTTCCTTAGAGATACAAGAAATGGGCAGGAAAGTAGGACAGAAAACAGCTTCAAGTAACTCACTTCTGATAGGATCCTCCTTAAGTCCATTCTCTCACTCTGTTGACAGTACTGTTAATATTCAGGTCTTTCTGTTTCCTCCTTACCCAACCTCTTACTGACTGCCATAACCTGTGCAGGCAACCTGACATTCCTTTTTCTACAAAGAAATTGCTCCCTATTGAATACCATCTTATATATTATAGTCAGTTTCTCCATTTTGTAGAGATCATTTTCAATTCTAACCTTGTCTTCTGGCATTTTTGCAGCCCATCCTAGCTTCAAATCCATTAAGTGCACATGCTATTCTATCATCCAGGGCACTCTCCTTATTAATTTCTTCCACATTATGTTTCCCAAGCCTGCTTGTAAGGCTGTCATACAGGACAGTGCAAAAAGCCTGAACAAAGTCCGAGTGTGTGACACTTACCATCGCTTCTCTAATGATGAGGCCTGTTATCCTGGGGAGGATTTGAGAAGGAAATTAGTTTCGTTTGACACCATTTGTTCTCAACAACTCCATGGTGACTGTTAGCTCTATGTTATTTTCAGGGTTGTTGACTTTGACTTTAATGCTCTTCACAAAAGTAAACATAATATTGACAGTAATAGCAGGTCTCGTCCCACAATTAATAACAAACTTTGTCCTAAATTGCTTTCTTAAAATTTTACAGAATGTGAGAACTGACATCACTCAGATATTAGAGACCATAAACACAGAAATATTCAGTTATCTGTAACTTTTAAATTAGACAAGTATGAAGACAAACAAATAATAAATCTCCAGTGTCTTAAAAGAGACCAAATTTAATTGGATGAGTAATTTTGGTTGGTATAATTACAAAATAAAATTATTTTAAAAAATTGTCAGAAAGACATGGTATTAAAGCAAACAGCCAGTAGTACTTAACCTCTCATTGAAATGGGATTGAGAAAGCCTCACTGTAAGTGGATTAAATGTGGTGATGTCCCAACTATCTTTACTCAGTGCTATCTAAACGTTTGTTACTGCAGTCTGAATCTAAGTTTCAGATTATCAGCAATTCCTGTTTTATTTATCAGAAGCACTCCACAGATTGTAGCCCATGGATCCCAGATGGAAGCCCATTCAGCCACTACAATTTCCTACATAGCTCTTTCAAAAAGCTTCCCACTTGATCTATAGAATGCATGCTCATTGATCCACATTCTGGATCCAGCCTGCAAAGCAACTCACAGAGATCACAATTTACATCTACCATCCTTCAGGTGTGAACAGTAGTTAGGTCGCAGCTGTATGAATGATTCTGGCAAATTGTTTTCCTATGACCTGTTCCCCAAGAGCCTCGGTCACCAGAGCAAGACACAGGCATATCATCTGGTATGACAAAGACTTATCAAATCATAAACAGAGGAATATACATATATAGCAAATAAAGTTATAAGATTGCACAAACACTGTCAATTGATGACTTTGCTCTTCTCAGTCCTGACTTTCACTTCAATCATGGGAAAATGCAATTTCAATAAGATAAGGAAGTTAGGATTGAAGTACTTCCAAAATGTTCTACAGCATTTTTAACAAGGAAAGCTGTGTAATTAAGCAACAACTAAATATGTCATTTATAACCAAGGATGTAATCTCAATGGAGCCATTCCACTACCAAGACCACTTACATCATGGAATTAAAGACCAGATTTAAACCCAGGGTCCAAGTCTATTCAAGGTCTTTCACAGCTAAAGTCATATTCACTGATACTTTTACACTTCCTCTTTCTCATCTAGAAAAATGCTGAAGGAGACTAAACTATCTCTGTGAATACTAAGAACCATGAAGTTCTAAAATAAAACCTCCACAATGTAGAGAGATAAGCTCTGCACTTGACAAGAACAGTTTTGATTGATTTGTATATAAATAGACTGAGAATAGTTGAAAGATGCAATTAAAAAAAAAAAAGACTGAATATAGACACTGTAAAAGAGGGCTGCAGGGCTTTGTTTGCATTAACATTCACAGGCACTCTCATTCTACTTTTAAGTATCTTTTTACAACAATTTGTTCCTTTACCTTTGCAGCTTCCTCCTCCTATTCTAAAAAAAAAAAAAAATCTTATGTTTGAAATCTAATCAAGCCTGAAAATATCCAGCACACAGCTTGTGTTTTATTACTAGTTAGTCAAAGAAATCAAAGAGAAACAACTACAGTTTTCCCTTAGGTAAGTTCTGATCTTGGAGTATAATGAAGAGTGTTGTAGAATGAAGGGGGAGACCTCACACAAGGAGACAATGAAGGAAGATGATGTTAAGGATTTATTTGAAGTCAAGGACTGAGCTTTGAATTGTACTTAGTATGGGACATTTTACTCTCAATAAGCCTGTTTCTAAAAGGCACAAAACTGAGCCTGAAAACAATCTCTTAGTCTCTCAAAAGGAAAGTTGCAATCAATGATGGTAGTGTGTGAGTAGGTTTGGTTCAACTGCAAGGCCAGAAATATAACAGAAGGCGGCGCTCAAAAAGAAAGGGAAGAAAATGATATTCCTGAAAGATATAGTATCTGGCTAGCAGAGCTATATTCTGTGCTAGTGGAGATAATTGGGACTGAAGTTTAGGGAAAGGCAAGTGAAAAGAAATGCTTATAATGACACTCCCCTTCTGCCCCCTTTTCCACCTGTGACAGAGTCCAGCGTAATGGATATCTTGAGTTACCAAAGAGATACTTAAGTCATCATCTACTACTGCTGATCTGCAAGTTTTTATGCCCAGCTGGGCTTCAATAGTTAAAGTTTATTCCAGATTATATGATATCTGCTAAAATTAGATCAGAAATTACGAGTGCAAGGCAGACTCTCACAAAGACAAAATGTGGTCACTTGTTTGTGAAACACATACACTTGCGTACAATTCCACAAAATCCCACACCAAATATTATCAAAGATTTAAGAGGTCAGTCGTTTCACTTGGATCCATTCTGCAAAACAGGTCTCCTTATAGATCACCATCATCTGGTAGCAGTAAACACAGTCTTAATCATAACAAATAAAGCATGTATCTACTTGAAATATAATTTAAAATTTCATCAGAAACAATCCTTAGTTCCTGGCTCCATCTATATGCAAGCAAAATGCCAAAATTTATCTGGCATATTTATCTATAATTTTCAGGACTACATTATTTGAAAGGGAAACTCAATCATTCTTACCAACGCTCAATAGTCTGGAGACTAAAATCTCACATCAGTAGATAATTTTAATCTAAGTGTGCAACAACCAAATGCTACAGAACATATTCTGAAGGTTCACATTGATCTGTGAGAGCTGCATAAATAAGACAGTATAATGCTAAGCATCAGTTTCTAATGATCAAAGTGTTTTTGTTAAATAACTCCATCCCAGAAACTGGCAGAAACTCCCACAGAGACGAGTAGGATAGGTAGCATTCTCAGTCTATGACAGATGAGGCCTTTGATTGGGTCTTGTTAGGCTTCCCAGAACACACTACTTCACAGAACAGACTTAAGTTTGGTTTTGTTTTTTTTTTTTTTTACCTTAGACCAATGATTATTGAGGAACTGAGGCCACGTGGTAAACTTTTGCTCCAAAATAAAGCAGTCCCTTCTAGCAGAGTTTCCTTCCAAGTTTGGTCAGCGCTGGACTCCCTTGGCTCTAATATACCCTCCCTAAGCTATAAGCAGGTAAATGTTTTTTTAGTACATGTTTTGCAGCTACCAGGCCAGGTTTTGTGGTCCTGGAGGTCAGAGAGTGCTGTGAAGGTGCAGAACAGGAGGAGTGGGACTGCCTCACCTCAGGGCTTCAGCCAGGAAAGGCCTGCCCCACCCAGACAAAGCCATCAGGAACCCCAAGGTGATGTCCAGCAAGCCTAGAAAAGGACCTAGGGCCCTACCTGATCCAAAATGGTACCTCTGGGTCTCTCAGTTGAGGTTGGCCTAAGAAATTAAGGCCTGTGGGTGTCTCCAGAGCCCAATGGCTCGTCACAGATGGGTGTCCAGTGACTGCATGTCTTATCACTGTGACTAACAGAAGCCATGGACCGCTTCAGTCAGAAACTGACACTTCTTGAACAGCTTATTTTAACCAAAGTACTCTGTGTTCCTCTCCTTAGTCAATCTACACTTGGAGAGAATCTTAAAACTAAATAAGAATATTAAATTTTAAACAAACCTAAGCTTCTCCTCCAAATTGAAATTAAATTTTGCTGTTGCCCATGAGCCGAAATTCTGAATTAATTCTGCCTTTCATTTAGCAAATATGTGATCTTTAGACATAATGTCTCAAACAATCCCAACAGGTAATGGCACAGAAGCTCCTCCTACCAATTAAGAAACTTGCCCTGTCCAGACTATGAAGCCTAAGACAGGTCTGATGAAAACCCTGGTCCCTGTCTTCTTATCACGTGTTCCTTTTGATATGTGTTTTTCTGCAAGGTTTATATTGAACCCCTACATTTTTGTGTCCCCAGTAGTACAAAGAAAGCATTAACAAACTTGACTCACAGAAGACCTGAAGTTCATGACTCAATTCCCTTCAAAGGGAAAAAATTGAATAGAAGTTAGCAGAGGTCTGTCTTCATTGACTACCATCCACAGGTTTCTTTAGAGAAAAATCTAAACTGCAAAGTAGCTTTGCAAGTGATAAATAAACAGTATTTGCCTAGCTCTAAAATTAAATAGCTACATTTATTTACCCTATTTTACAAAGTAAGGATATCAATGTAGAAGAATAGTGTTTCAAACATAGTTCTCAATAAAGAACCTTAAGTTAAAGTCATTTTGTTGCCAGCTGATGATAACCCCCCCCTCCATATAAAAATATGTACTGTTATCTTAAGTGCACTTAGGAATATGACTACTTTTACCATTCTATAGCAGGTTATATACAAGTTTGTTGCTAAATTGACACCTCCATGCAAACAGAAGCAATTACATTGTTATTATTCTACTAGACCTTAATTAGCTGCTCACATTAGAAACACCATGAGATTTCTCTCAGTGTAAGGGTCTGTAATTAGTGTAATTAAGATAATATTTTGATTACATGGCTTTAATCTTTGAGGCTACATAATGGGAAACTGAGAACATTTTGAAGGGACAAACTGTCCTTTGAAAGAAACCAACCAAACCAAAACACCTGATGGACTCATTTGTTCTGCATCATCACACTGGCCCCTCATTCACACCTTGTCACCATTGTCAGGCAAGTTGCATTCAGCTGCCTAAGAAGAACGAGTTTGGGCCTTGCAAAGACTATCTTTTATGTAGAACAGTTGACTCATAGCCAAAGCCTATTAGATCAGAAACATAAACGTTTAGCTTATTTACAGTCTCATCCTGAGAGTTAAAATCATTTTCATCATTAACTTGCTGAAGGCACTCTGCATTGAGTGAACTGAGCTCCAAATCCCCACGTTTTCATTCTCAACTAAGTTCTCACCTCAAAGTTTGGTCCTTAATGTAAAATACTCACCATATCTCTTTCACTTTTATTTTTGTCTTCATCCCAAGTTTAATAAAGAAATGCAACTCATTTATAGAAACAAAAGCCAGGGCAACCTCAGAGGAGAAACAGGCAACAAAATGACATCCTGTAGTTAAGTCAATGTTCTTTATTCTGACTTATAGCTTGAACAATCCTTGGGGGAGTCATCAAGGCAAAATTTTGTTCCTTCTTCAGTTACCATTTTTCTGGTTTAGATTGCCTCCCACGTCTCCAGTAAAGCTACAAAAGTCTGGAGCATGAATTGGTGGTGACACATACCACACTTCTCATCTGGGAGGTGTTTTTGTCTTTTCCCTAGTTTTTTGTTTAAAGAATTAAACTTCAGTCTATTAGACAAAATGGAAAGCTTGGCTAAAACACAAAGGCAAGCAGCAGTTAATTCATCCTCATTATTCAAAAACTGGTAACAATGTGCACATAGAATTCAGCTTAAGTCTTTCTTACTCTGAGTGATAATGCAACACTGAAGACACGGGTCTTTGAATGTTTAATTGGAGGTTTGATATCACCAATCTACTTGTAAAAAAAAAACAACAAAAACCCAAACCCAAAAATGCACCTTAAATCCCCCAGTTCAAATATTGCTCAGAAATGGAGAAACACCAGTGAGGAAGAAATTAAGAGTCTCTAATTCAAATTCATGGAGCTCTCAACTTCAGTGAATTCAAATTCAACCCAAACTCTCTAGGAAAATCAGAGAGCGGTCCTCAGCATCTTTCCTGGTTCAAACCTTAAGATCACAAAAGCAATTGTGATGACAGACGTCAGCAGTCCCGAGAATCAACAGTACTCTCAATGTCCTTCCACTGAATGGTCCGGCTTGCAGGGTTAATCTCTTATTTTCTGTTTTAAGTGTCACCATTAAAATCAGAACAGTCAGAAAATTAATTCCTATTGCAAAGTACAAGATACGCTCTGTCTCTGAGTAGGTTTCTGTAACTGTGCTTTCCTCTCTAGCCTATTAAGCTGCCTCTCATTGGAAAAAAACCTTTCTCTTATCTTCCCATACTAAGGTATAGAATAACAAGCATTTCCAGGCTTGAAACTTGCCTAGGGAGTTTTACCTTCAGATCCATTCTCTTAATTTTCTCTAGCCTGACTTTCAGCACAGTTCTCTCAGCTCTCATCTCCAGCTTCACGAATCTACAGCTACAAAATGCCATTATGAGAAAATCAGCATAGAAATGTCAAACACTTTAAAGTTATGGGTATATTAAGTGTTTTCTTCTTCAGAATTTATTTATTTTAATACAGGAGGATTTGAGTTTTTATAACTCTAGAGCATAGCAGCAAAAAGGCCTTCCTCAAACTTCTATGTCCTAAATCACTTGCAAAAGCAATTAATCACATCAAATGTTCCTGTATTTCCTGGTTATCCCATAGTTCTTATTATATTCTTTTGTCAAATGAGTACATCTCTACACCATTTTTATGCCCCTGGAGGGATATGTTAAATGCTATCTATCACCGCATATATCAAGAGCTAAGATTTGAATTATGATTTTGGATATCTCAAAGTGTGGCACAGTGGGCAGGAGGAAGCTACTCTGATCCTTTGCAGACACAAAGGCAAGCTTAATACTACACTTCAACTTATCTACTGTTCTAAAGAGAGATGATTTATATTCCATTACCTCTATACATGATTAGCACCAGAATGAATTAAGAGCTTCTCATAAGATAGTGTCTCTCATAAGTTTAATGGGAAATGGTGGTAGAGAATTCCTGAAGTGACAGTTGATTCCTTCCCTAGCTCCCTTAATTAAAGATAGGGATACCTGTAGGCAACTGATTCTGCTTCTCCCAGAGACCTGACGTTTTTCTCAGTCAGGGATAACATATTCACTGCATCACTGAACAGAAAGAATGACCATTGTAGGTGACTGTCTTGAGTAATTTAGCAGTGGCAGTCTGATAGATACCTCTGACATATCACAAAAAAGTATTTAGTCCAGTTGTTTTCCCTAAATAAGGGCCAAAAGCCAAGTAACACGCTGAGTAGAGATACTTGCTTTTATTGTTATTCTGCAGAATAGGGTGTTAGACATCTAACACAGCCATCACAATTTCTTGAAAACGAGAGGGGTCTTATATACATCACAGAATCATTTTGGTTGGAAAAGACCTTTAAGATTGTCGAGTCCAACCATTAACCTCACACTGCCATGTTGCTCAGCACCTCAGATATGCATCTTTTAAATACCTCCAAGGATAATGACGCCACCAGCTCCATGGGCAGCCCATTACAGTATTTAACAACCCTCTTATTGAAGAAGGTCTTCCTAATCGCCAATATAAATCTTCCCTGACACAACTTGAGCTTATTTCCTTGTGTCCTATCATTCATTACCTTGGGAGAAGAGACTGACTCCCACCTCACTATAACTTCTTTTCAGGTAGTTGCAGAGAGTGATCATGTTTTCTCTCAGCTTCCTCTTCTTCAGACTAAAACACCCCAGTTCCCTCAGCTGCTCCTTATAATACTTGTTCTCCAGACCCTTTACCAGTTTTGTTTTCCATCTCTGGACACACTCCAGCATCTCAATGTCCTTCTTGCAGTGGGGGGCTCAAAACTGAACACAATACTTGAAGTCCAGCCCTAGCACTGCCCAATACAGGGGGAAAATCACTTCCCTGGACCTGCTGGCCACACTATTTCTGATACAAGCCATGATGCCGTTGGACTTCTTGGCACCTGGGCACTCTGCTGGCTCATATTCAGCTGTCTGGCAATCAACATCCCCAAATCCTTTTCTGATGGACAGCTGTCCCAAGCCTGTAGTGTTGCTTGGGGTTGTTGTGGCCCAAGTGTAGGATCCGGCACTTGACCTTGTTGAATCTCACGGGATTGGCCTCCACCCAGCGGTCTAGCCTGTCCAAGTCCCTCTGAAGAGCCTTTCTATTCTAAAAGCAGGCCTACATACCTGCCCAACTTCAACAATAACAACAAAGGAGACTTTTCAACGATATAAGTGATTGATCACTTATGATTTCATAAGGAATTACCCTTCTGCAGATGTCTAAATATCTATCCAACTCATACTGAGGTAGGCCCACATTTACATGTGGGATCTCCTTCTAGAGATGTAGTTTTAGTATTACATCTAAGGTAACTAGAGGTCACTCCCTTATCCTATCAGCTACCAGTAAATTCTTCCTTAGCCTTATACCTTGCCATGGTTTTACAAGGAGCTGCTTTTGCTTGGTAATGGGAGGAGAGGGCTGCAGTGCAGGCCCAGTAAAGAGTTCTCGGACTTTCCCCCAACTCTTGAGTTCAGACCCGCCTTCAGCCTGACTGGGCCAATCTGGTGCCTCTGCCAACACTATTTAAGGATGGGAATTTGAAGTGCTTGGAAGGAGAAGTAAGAGTAGTACAAGATGGAGGCAACCATTGGGACCTCATAGTCAGAGAAGGAGGAAGGAAGGAGGAGTGTCAGACTGGAGACCCCTCTGCAACCCATGGTGAGAACGCAGCTGTGTCCCTACAATTTATGGAGCGCAACGGCAGGACTGAGAGCCACCAGCAGCTCCAGGTGAATGCACCTAGATGGGCAGGAGACTGTGTGAGGAGGCAGCCATGGCACAGGCCGTGCTGGAGAGCCTGCAGGCCACAGAGCAGACCCACACGAGAGGCAGAGAGGAGCCTTTGGGATGAATGCACGTTAGAGCATCCCGTGCAGGGCTGTCGTGTGTGTGAGGTACCCCACAGAGGAACAAGAAGGATCGGCAAGGAGCTCACCTGCCCTGAGGAAAGACAAATGGCAAAAGCTATCAGGAACAGACTGACTGAAACACCCATTCCCAGCCCCTCTGAGTCATTCAGTGGGGGAGCAGCAAAAGACACTGGCATCAGGATTCTGAGCCCAGGAAGAGGGGAGGGTTGGGGACAAGGTAGTCTTAAAGGACTGGTTGTGCTCTTCCTCATCGTACCACTCTGTGTTGTTTTGTGTTTGTTATGTTTTAGAGTTTTATGGTTATTTTAGTTGATGTTGGATTAAATTATTTTCTGTTTTCTTCCTCAAGCTGAGTAGCCTTGCCTGTTTTGTCTGGGACCATAAGTGGCAATTAAGACCTCCCTGCCCTTTGGCAATTCTCAAATCTACGATATGTTAGTCTAACCATGGTCTTTTGTCCCTTGATGGTCCTAAACAATGACATACCTCAATATAAATTTTGTTCAAAACAGTAGTTGAGTACAGTGTTAGTTTTTTTCATGCTGTTAAAGTCTTTACATGCCCATTGTTATGGTTCCAAATTAGAATGGGATGGTTGCTCAACTTGTGAGTCTCCTGGTATTCCAATTTGTAAATCTTTACATTTTAGACATCACAGATATCCTTATGGAAACTAATGTAAAAGGTGTCATATGCTGGTGTGGCTGGTTCCATGGCCTACACAAATCCTTGAAAATTGATGCCAGCCTAGTATGCACAAACTCATCCACATATTTTCCCTGAAAAGCCCTTAGAAAAAACTATATTTAATGAAGTAGATTCCTTCCTCATGAAGGAATAATACATACACATTATTCTGCAACTAATTTCCTTCAAGCCTCTGAAAGCTCAAGAGGTGAGCACAAAAGTTAGAAAAGCACAATGTCAATAGAGAAAGGTGTTATCACAAAACAAACAAAAACCCACTTCTGTATATGTGGATTTACCACTCAGATTATTCATCCATCAGCTACTTGGGCTCAGGTCTCAGATGCCAGAACAATACCAATTATTTGTACATCCCAGGTGAACTGAAGTTGGCTAGAATCTAGCTTAGCTGTCTTTCAGGGTAGGTTTCATTAGGTAGTTTTTATCTCTCAGCAAGGCTTGCCTTTCCTGTAAATAAGATGCACTACATGCCCTTTTCTCCATATATCAAACATCCATTTTTCATGCCTGCCTGTCATATTGGCTGCAGTTCATTGATCTTTTCAAGACCATGTGATGCTGTCCACTGCCTGACAGTCTGTAAAACATTTGGCTACACGAGCAACTCATATACACAATGTTAATATATCTTTATGTATCCATATAACAAATTACTATATTCAACCTACTTACTTGTTTTCAGCCTATTTCTTTACGAGCATTTCTGTCCAATATTGTAATCATGAACACTTAAAATCCACTTCAAATACAAAAGCATTTCCTTACAGCTTCTCTACAAATTCTAGCTCACACCATGCCTAAACAGATGCTAAGACATTCTTAAATATCTGCTAAACAAGTTCAATATTTGCCAGATGCATTATAAGAGCCTTAAGAAAGAATCTGAGATTGCAGGAACTGTTGTACCTAAAATGCACTTTTGATAAGATGACATTATGTTAAGTACTACTTAGATACAAAAGAGTATGGACAAGCAACATTAATGCTCTTCTTTTATTGCTTTCAGTGTGACAATAAACTGCAGAAGGACAGCAAGCAGTACAAGTGCCATCTCCCCTACATATATTACTTCCAGCAGCTTCTCTATTGTTACAAGTCAAAGGTAAGAACTCCAAGTTAGTAGTTTGGTGTTATTTCACCAACAGATGCACCCACCCGTACAAAGATGTAAGGTATGCTAAGACGCTGCAAAGTATACATGATGCACTTGCCTGGCAAAACTAAATCCCCTGTGAATCATGTCTATTGACAAAGATGAAATTTTCCACCTTTTGTAAGTGACTAATTGTATACATATAAATAGCTAAACTGCCAATTTTGATCTGTTTGTAGCAGCATTTTTCACTGAGTAGAGGTAAAAAATGACTGTTTTGTTCAGTTGTGAATAGTGCAGATTCAGATTAGCAAGATAGCTCACCTGAATTGTAAAGGATATTTCAATGAGATAATTTGCTTTTTAAGACCTCTCTCAAAACCCAATACTTCAGATAAAGCAATAACATTATCTTCTATCCATTCAGACATAAAGGAGTAGTGTTTCCTTTCCATTTGTATCGCTTAAAGCAGAAATAATGCCTTAAGAAAAATTAAGGTTCAAAATCAAAGGACATGATGATATTGTTCTCTATGTTATGATCTATACAGTCTATACCTCAGAAAACATAATCCTTTGTAATTAAGGACATTTTAGACAACCAAATAAAATAATAAAATGTCTGTTCTGCTGTCATCTCCAAGCTGCCAACTGCAGCCTTAGCAGATGAACGGAAGCAAAAAGACTGTTCAAAGTCTACACAACCTCCAAATGTGTTACTTTTAAAAAAAACCAATAAAATGAAAGGCAAGTTGATATAGTATTGCCTTCTCATTAAAAAAAAAAAAAAAAAAAAAAAAAAAAGTCATAGCCAAGCCATTTCTTTCCTTCTCTAAAGCATTTTAAAATATTTGGGGCCAACACTTGTTTCTGATCCACTCCTACCCCTATCATTCCTTGCAGAAATAAACATAAGGGAATTTGTCAGGATTGACTCAAATATCCAGTCAGGGACTGGAACCTTTTTATTCTGTTCCAGTAAGGAAACTCAATTGATTGAAACTATGCTATAGAAGAACACCACCCTCAATTTTATTATGTAAATTAAAATGTACATGCGAACAATTCCCATCCTTCCATGTTTTCTTGGTGGAATTGCACTAACAAAAATAACACCAACATCTAATTCGGGGTTCACAAATACACTGTGGATGTATGTATGTGAAGTCTTTCATTACTGAATTCAAGTACGGCGCTGACTAATTTTACATCAAATGAATGACTTTCTGTTTTACTTTCAAAACCATTTGAAAGCTGAAATGAATCCTTTCCCAGTGAGCATTTATCATCCTATTATATTCACCTGGGGGATGTTAATGATTTTGGACTACTGCCTCCAGCCCTTACTTCACCTCCAAGTGGGTATTATGTGATGGCAGTGCACATTTCATAAAGATGTATTGCTGATTATATTTCCATTAAAGAATATAGTCAAGTCTGACTTCTAATTTTGCCAGACTAATCTGCCACTGAGAGGTTTCCTGCACTGATGAGCTCATTGCAGAGAAAGATTTCCTTTCCCTTTCTCTCATGATTTGCGTAAATACATGTCCAGAGTGTGAGAGTTAAGATAATTAGGTTTGTCCACAATAATTAGAATACCGACATAACCTCTAGTTTAGCAAAGTGCTCTTCATTCAATTATCCTTTTTGCTTCACAGAAGATCAATCCTCCTTTTAGAAAAACAACTCAAAAGAAAAAAAATTTTAGTCTAGGGCTTGATTTATCTCCCAAAAGGCATCTAAACGTGTGTTTGAAAGTATAACATAGACATCACTGAAAAATTATAGGCTTACATCTAGTCAAAATAAAGGTTCTGTACTGTACGTCGATTCTTTTCCTTTATACTAGTACTAAATTAACATGTAGGAAATACACTAGGGAATGATACTGTTTTGAAAGCAACACGCTTGTCAATCAGATATTGAATTCAAGCATGCAGGTGTTAGCATTTGCACAAGGAGCAAATTTCCTTATCCAAATGACGGCCTTGAAAGACAGAAAGTCACACACTTTTCAATTCTGCTTCTCATATGTTCTAGTACAAAATAATAGCCTGTTGAGCAGCTTACCACCTCTAGTTTGGCTGTAAAGATAAGCTTGCTTGCTCTGGACTCTGTTTATTATCTTCCCAGATCTGGAATTATGTTCTTTCAATATTGACTCTTATGAAGATAGATTCATATTTGTGTTGTGTTTATTCCAAGAAATTAGGGGTATTTCCTGTTGCTGGACCTGAATAGAATTAGCCAGGACATATTGGGATATACAAAAGTGAGGTAATGCTTGAAACAGCAGAGAATTCTGAACCACACTTAGACCAAGTGAAATAAGGGGTCCTTATTGCATGAGTCATACTAGATGCATATGGTGACACCTTCTGAGTTATGTTATACTATTTGTTTTTAATTATTAATGTGTTTTGCTCTGTTGAGATTTATTTATTTATTTTTATGAATCCATAAAGCTCATCTCACGTTAGCAGCAGCACAGATTTCTTTTCAATGCCATTGTGTATTCCCTACTGTTTGGAACATTAACGTTCAGGTGAAAGATTTGTGTTTGACCTACTTTTATCATTCCCTAAAAATGTAAATATATTACTGTAATTGCCTTCACCAAGTATCATTAAGTTGAGCCACGGAAAAAACAATGTTGTATATCACACAATACAGAGCCAACATGTATATGGTCCAAAAACAGCAGCGTGAACAACACCTCAATTTCTACATGGAAAGATATGTTAAACATAATTTTGCCTTTTTCCTCCCCTATATTACAGATATTTGCATGAATTCATGTTTGTCCAAAACTGACAGAACATACCATATGCATAATCAGGTATGTTTTCTTGTAAGAAAAGATGGTATGGAAAAACCACTTGTAAATAATTCTTTAAGAAACCATCTCAATCCTAGTATAAGCATATGAGTAAGTTAGCTAACCTGGAATATTGTTCCTAAGCACTGTTCCCAGACTGGCTCACTACAGAGATCACTTGCATGGGACTCTGGAGATTTTGGTCTCCTTGTAGCTGTGGTCATAGCCTGCTAAATATTACTGGTCTGTACCATGCTCTGTGCCTCGGTTTCTTCATTTATAAAATGTTGATACTGCTTTGATTGTATTCCTGGAAAATAAAATGTATATGAGGGGGATATGTGCGAAGTTGAGAAATAGGAAAACTTGTTTTTTAGCTATAAACCCCTGAAAAGTGGTACAGTATCCTTTGCAAATCAAGGCTGACACTTCAACTGGAATTGTATATTCAACTGAAGCCAAAGTAAAATGTACAACAGATGTGTTATTCATTTTTAAGTTATGCATCATTACTAGGTGATTAAGTATGATTTTAGTTTTCAATTCTTTTAGCATTGCAGAGCTGTATAAAAAGAATCACAGACCTCTGAACAATCAACAAAGCTGTCCATCAGAAAAGAAAATGAAGAAATTAGAGGGTGTAAAGTTCAAATATCCATTACATCTTTCAATAAACATCATCAGGGTTTAAGAGCTGGAAGAAGGAGTACTAGTATTAGAGCAACGTTCTATCCTCATTATTTGTGGAGTTTTGAAGGGAAGAGATGGGGAAACGATCTGGAACAGAGGTACATCAACCCCATTAAAAAACACTCAGCTTTTTAAATAATTAAAAACTATCACATTAGGGACTTGCTTTCCATTTCATTCTTCCTGGAATTGTAGCATATACAATGAGATTTGTGGTCAAATGCAGCAGTCAAAGTTCTCAATATGTTCTCAGCATTTAAGAACTTTTTCTTCTGAGAGAAAATATCACATACTAAAATGATGAATATAGTCTGAAGAAGGGGGTCCTTTGCCCTTTAGAGACCAAAGAACTTCTAAGCTACAGGAAAGGCTAGACACTGCAGTGAACCGAAACACAGCATGCACTCACAAAGCATCCAGTATAGGGAAATCAAGTTTTAAAAGGATATTTCAAGAGTTCATTTTTTTACCTTATACATTTTTTTACCTTGAACATCACATAACTGGAAACTGAACAATAACAACCTTTTATTCTGATACTGAGTAATGGTTGTAATACAATATTTTAAAAATGATCACTATAAGACGTATTTTCTATAGATTGGATAGTACATTATAAGGTTTAAGAATTGATTCTATTTTTGACAAAACAGGAATAGATATGATAAACCAAAAGAATAATAATGTAAGAGGATTTTTTAAAAGTTTCTGTTATAAAGTAAATCATGCAATGCGATTTATCCAAATATTTTTAAAAGAACGTACTGCAATAAGTAGTTTCAGAATCTTCTATTGACTTATTAACTAGAGTTCTCAAGCATGTAATGTTTTTTTGCATTTAAGTCTGAATTTGTCAAAGCACTAACAACATCCTTTACTGCATATGATCTAGATTTGCCCAGATAACACAAATACTAGGCTGATAAAAACACACCTCATCCCTTTCACTGTTCAGTCTGCAAAGCTGCAAACAGTTTGCTTAAAAGCAGAAGACCATCTAGCATAAGCAGATATTTATGTAAAGAATGATCTAATTAACTTTAATGATTATGTTTCACTCATCCATCTAAACCTTGGGAGTAACTTTATTGTTAGCATGTTAGTAGTATGGAATGAGTACAGCATTTTCTTAGGACTAGAGTGCCAACAAAATATGACTTGATGAGTTACAAAGTGCATTAAAAGGATAAATCACTTTTTTTCAGGCCCATTTTTATGGACTGGAATACACAGTAGATCTCAAATCTACTTATCATTATGAAACTCATTTCTAAACTGATTATTGAAGATATGTCCATCCACTAGTTATCAGATGATACTTGAAAAGTGTTATTCATTTACAGTTTGCAGCTCCTTAAATAAGGTTGAATCCATTTAAGAGGATCTTTGATTTAAAGAAAAAAGGAAAACCAAACAAACAATTTCAGAGATTTTTCATAACAACTTAATAAAGAATTAATTGATAAATGAGAAATTATAAGCATTTTGCTCTTGAGGGAGAAAAGAAATGAGAAATGAAATACTGTACTGACACTACAGAGGAGCACCCTCCTTCAGATAGGGCAATTTCCTGGAGTTGTATAAGAAATAACCAGTAATTCAGATCTGAGGCAGCTCTTTAAAAGTCTGTGTTAATTTATTATTATCAAAAGCTGATGAATCCTAACACAAAAACTAGTGAGAGAGACCTACTGGCCAACCTTTTCTTTCCCTACAGTTATTAATGGCTATGTCTCTGATGTTAAAAAGTGCAAGGTCACACAACAAGCACAGAAGTCATGTCTAGCTCTCCATCCCTATCTTTTTGTCTGGCCTCAAAGATGACACCAATGACATGGAGCCATTGTAAATTATTCTTTCTTCAAGCTGATAGCTGACATAATTCCTATCCTGAAGATAGGGGAAGAATGTACTATTCTTGATCAATAACACTCTGTTGCTGCCTGTTAAACAAGATGTGGACCTTATACTGAGAAAATAGAGTCAGGAGCTTGATGCCTACTTTCCAGTCCTTTTGAATACCAGTCATCACTGTGAGATTTTATGGTATGAACAAGAAGTTCGCTAGACTCAGGCCATAGGACCAACATGGGGAGGACATCACCATGCACCCTGGACAGCAAAACAATATCTGAACATGTTTCATGTGGAGCTTACAACCTGGATGCTACAAGTATTAGTGAGAGAAAATTGCTTCCTAGTAAGGCTCTTCATCACATCTTTAGCAACTGTTTTTTACCCACAATATTTTTCTTTACTACATCTGCTCCACAGTCTGCAACCTTTAGTCCATCTCTCTTGGAAGCAGCGCCAGTACCAGGCAGCCTGACTTGAAGACTGCCCAAGTGCACCCCCACAACATAGGCTTCTGTCACTGGCACCTGAGCACAGCCATAACACATCAATCTTTTTTTTAGTGTTTTGGGCCCTTGTTTGAGGCATCTGAAAATATCACCAGGGTTCCACGTGGCCCATCAGCTGAGTTATTGCCTGATTGTAAAGATCAGACATCAACTCCAATATTAATTACTTCTTTAAAAAAAAAAGGCATCCAAAGGGATTTTGTTTTTTCCTCAATATATAGATACATGTTTGAGCTAACAGTCAAGTAACATCTCAATTTGTGGCTCAAAAACACCTCTGCAGTTTTCAGCCATGGCCTCTGATATTTTCATCTTTATTCCTCTCACAGAAAGCTGTCTTTACAAGGGTCAGGCATCAGACTTTCACAGGCTCCATAGTGAGCTGAGAAAAGAACAAGGGAGTACAACCAGCAGGGCTGTTGATATCCTGCAGCCCCACATGCTGGGCCTCCTGCTATATCAAGGTCCTGGGAGCTACTGAAAGCCTGACACAAACCACACAGAGCTCTTTCAGCAGAGCTCCCAGTGTCTGATAGCTCCATGTCAATTGAAAGCAGAAGCTGGCTTTTACTTGCCTTCTCGTAGCTTCAGAAGCAGTTAAATTGGGCTAAAATGTTACTGTCACTCATTATTTAGTACACATCATGGCTTTTCAGAGCCTATAGAAAAATCCACAAAATCAGGAGTATATCTAGCCCTCCAGCTCCTGTTTTTGATTCTCAAGCAGGTGCAACTCTTTTGTTTCCCAGTGCAGAGGAATGATCCATTTGGCTACTTGAGAAGTGTATTTAAAATGTTAGTATCATAGAAAACATGAAAACCTGCTCTGATCTACAGGAAGATTTCTTCTAAAAGTACCAAGTGTTTGATAAGTGAAATGCTTTCATAAATTTACAAAAAATCATAGATGCTAACAATTTTTCACCGTTTAGGGAACTCAGCTTGGTTTCTGTAGAGTAGGAGAGTAAAGTAATAGAGCTCTAGATTTCAGAAAACTTTGCTAACTATGTCACAGCAATATGGCTGATAAAGGAATGGGGATCTTTATTTTATGAAAAACAAATTTTTAAGTCTCTGAGTGAATAAAGTCTGTTCTGCTGCAGCCAATTATTTCTAACCAGTTTAATTTGCTTCCACTGCAGATTTAATAGGTAACACGGGCATAGATTATTTTTTCCTTCCAGTGGGCTGTTCACAATATGAACACCTAGTGGCTTTTAGACTGTATTTCATAAAATATTTAGAAAGAAAATTTGTTTCTAACAAACAAAATTTAATCTAGAAAATGCTGTGCTGACTTACAGCTTTATTAACTTAATGAAATGAGTGTGGGTTTAGACACAAAGCAGTGCTGTGATGCTCTTTTGAAATAAGTTTCCAAATCTTTTTTAGAAAGTGTTTTGTTTTCTCCAACCAGGATTCTGACAGCTCATGCAAGTCAGTGGGAAAAATCCAAAGACAATGTGAACATCATAGTGCAAATTGTCATTAAAATGTCTTTCCAAATAAACAAAGCCATATCCTTTCCATGATTGGTAAGGAAAGTTAAGTCCAAGCAGGGAAAATTGTTCAAGTATCACAATAGGAAATTAAATTTTCTGATTCATTTAAAAATGAAGAAAATGTGAATAAAGTTCAAAGATCTGCATGGAGAGTTCTCATGGGATAGGATCTTAGAAGTTAGAAGTGCCCAAGAGAGCTGATCAATCTTCAAGCGCCACTTCCTCCAACCCCAAGATCAATGTGTCCCCACATGCAGGAAAGCAGGAAAAGAAGGCAGGAGATCTCCATGGATGAATAAAGACCTGCTGGGACAACCCAGTGAGAAAACAGCCACCTATGAGTGGTGGAAACAGGGCCTGGTTTCTTGGGAAGAGTATAGGAACATTGCAATCAGAAAGGCTAAAGCCTTTTTAGAATTAAATGTGGCCAGGAAAGTTAAGGAAAACAAGAAGAGGTTTTTTTCAGTTAGATCAGCAGCAAAAGGAAGATTAGGGGTAATGTGGACCTGCTGTTGAACACAGAGGGTGCCCTGGGGACAGAGGATGCAGAGAATGCTGAACTACTCAATACTGTCTTTGCTTCGGTCTTTACGGCCAAGGCCAGCCCTCAGGAGGCTGGTCCAGCCAGGATAGTAGGGTGGCTTGGACAGCAGAGGACTTGCCCTGGGTGGAAGAGGAAGAGGTTAAAGACTTGTTGGCCAAGCTTAAGGCTCATAAGTCAATGGGTCCTGATGGAATGCATCCTAGAGTGCTGAGGGAGCTGGCTGGTGAGGTTGCTAAGCCATTCTCATTTGTGTTGAACATTCATGGAAGATAGGTGAGATGTCTGAGGAGTGGAAAAAGGCCAATGTCACTCCATTCTTCAAAAAGGACAAGAGGGATGATCCAGGAAGCTACAGGCTACTCAGCCTCACCTCCATCCCTGGAAAGGTGATGGAATAACTCCTCCTCAGTGTTCTTACTAAATATATGAAGGATCCATAGGGATACGTTCTGGGGCCAGTCTTGTTCCATATCTTCATCAACGACCTGGATGATGGGACAGAGTGTACCCTCAGCAAGTTCACTGATAACACCAAACTGGGAGGACTGGCTGATTCACCAGAAGGCTGTACTGCCATTCAACAGGATCTTAACCAGTTTATATTGTTGGGCAAAGAACCTCATGAGGTCCAATGAGGACAAATGCAGAGTCCTGCACCTGGGGAGGAACAACCCCATGCCACCAGTACAGGCTGGGGATTGACCTGCTGGAGAGCAGCTCTGTGGAGGGAGACCTGAGAGTCCTAGTTGATAATAAGCTATGAGCCAGCAATGTGCCCTCATGACCAAGAAGGCCAATGGCATCCTGGGATGCATCAAGAAGAGTGTGGCCAGCAAATTGAGGGAGGTTCTGCTCCCCCTCTACTCTGCCCTGGTGAGGTCTCATCTGGAGTCCTGGGTCCAGTTCTGGGCACCTCAGCTCAAGAGGGACAGAGAACTTCTGGAGAGAGTCCAATGCAAGGCCTCCAAGATGATAAGGGGACTGGAACATCTTCTTTATGAGGAAGGGCTGCAGGAGCTGGGGCTATTTAGCCTGGATAAGAGGAAACTGTGAGGGGATCTCACTAATATTTACAAATATCTAAATAGTGGATGTCAGGAGGTTGGCACATCTCTTTTTTCTATTCTATCTAGTGATAGGACAAGGGGTAACAGGATGAAGCTGGAACACAAAAAGTTCCATTTAACCATAACAAAACACTATTTCAACAGGAGGCTGAAGAAGCCCTGGCAGAGGCTGCCCAGGAAGGGTATGGAGTCATCTTCCTTGTTAATTTTCAAAACCCACCTGGATGCATTCCTGTGTGACTTGATCTAGGTGGACCTGTTTTAGCAAGGGAATTGAGACTAGATGATCTCTAAAGGTCCCTTCCAACACCTACCATTCTGTGAGTTTGTGATTAATCAAATGCTCAACAGCAAATTTTGGGCATAGAGTATTAAGCACTTATGGTAGTACCTTTGGTGCTAACTGTTACAGAACTGTTTAAGATTTAAGTGACCATTGTATTAATTCAGGCTGAGAAATGTGGAAACCAACACAGAACACTGGAGAAATTAAAAGGTTGTATACACAGTATCTAAACACTAGACTTAAATATCAACTAAGCTATTAGCAAATGTTAATATATTAATTGTCCATGGCAAAGGACACTAGGTTGGGAAAAGGGCTCATTTCTTTAAAAGCAATTATATGTGGCCAGACCACGTGCTGCTTCAACAGAAGCTTTTACTGTGCTCATAAACACCGCATACTTTAAGTCTAAGACTTATATTTAGTCAAACCAAATAAAAACAAAATAATAAAGTAAACAAAAGACAAATAAGAAACATTTATTCATGTTCATTGAGTAATGCCTTTGGCAAGCAATACTAAGATTAGTTTTCATTGGCATAAAACAGAATGCAATGAACTTTCAAAATATTATCTTTTGCTATCCATGCGAAGTTCAATACAGATTAATATGTAAATATCTATTTGTTTAGGCTCAGTTTTTATAGATAGAATAACTACTATTGCAAAACTTTTGCTAATACAGATAAAGTGAGCTTTTGTAGGTTTCTTTGGGCATACAGATCAGGTTAATCTTCATGCTATTTACATAGCAAAAGGCTATTTCCTCCTAAGGTAAGCTTAGATTTAAAACTTGATCTTTAAAATAAAGTTTGTTCGTAACTTTTCCTTCAATAACAGTGCCTCAGACACTAAGATTAGTTAGTATCTCACAAATAATTTAGGTTTAGATGAGGATTTCTACTGCAACTATTACACAAGTTGGAAATCTAATTTCTTCAGCAGACTGGTAGAATGCTCCATGACTTGGAGGAACAACTTGGTTGACTCGGGGTCATAGAAGAGTGAGCCCAAGCAGTGTCTGTTGGTGTATATGTAACTAAAATCAACAAAAATACAAAGACTATTTCCAGACAGAAATTCCAAGGGAAGTTACAAGCTGTGCTGTTGTTGTCTATATTCATTTTTCCAAAGCTGCATAATTAGAGGAAGACAAAGATTATAACTAGTAAACTTAGAGGTGATATGATCTCTCTTACTGTCAAACACAATGGGAAGTTTTCCCTCAGTTCCTGCAGTTACCACCTAAGAAAAACCATATAAATTATCACACAGAACCAAACCAATGTTTCTGCCTTTTACAGGGCAGCAAGAGGAGTTATTTCTGTGCAGTCCTCATGTACTGAGTACTGTGCCAGTGTTATAGGAACACTAGGTTTGTAATACAGTAACTGGCAGAGAGCATAGCAGTAATCAATTGTTTCAAATAAAGAAAGTGAAATATAGGTGTATAGGGCTGGTTTTTAACTTTTATCTCTTATTCATGTATTCATTTATTGTCTTAACCTTCCAAACTGCAAAACTAGAGCAAATAGATAGGCTAGTTATTTTATGCAAGCTCAATAGAAATGTTAAAAGAAATCAGAGAAGAAATAAGGCATCAGAATATGATCTCATTCATATGACAATTATTAATATGGAATAAGAGACTTAATTCTATACAAAGTCAAGGTCTCTCAAAAAAATCAAATTCTATCTTAGCAAAGTAATGATGTTAATGAGATGAAAGAATTATGTTATACTCACAGGCTAAAAAAGTGTGGAAATGTTGACATCTCTGACTACATATCCTCTGCTGCCAAGGACGTTGTTGGAACCATAAAGAATTCACTTGGTATGTGTTCACAATCATGGCTAAAATGTGAAAGACCTGAGCTTCCTTTGAACAAAACAGTAATTTCTAAGTGTAAGAACCCTTTCTCATGTGTCACAACGTGTTAGTTGTTTCAACTAAAAGCAAGCTCAGTTGGTATGGTATTTTTCAAGTGAGATGTAAGAGATTCACAGAAATCAGAGAAGGGAGAAAAAACATCTCAATCAAAACAGAAATTTGTATCATACCCCTTTAAGGGGTTTCTTTTTCATTTTATCCTCTTTCTAGCTTTCCATGTTAATGACTAAAACAGTTAAGTGGTATTTACTTACAATAGATAACATTAAACTAAATACTTAGTCACTTATCATTTCAATCATTGGAAAATAAGAAAAAAACCAAGCAACTGGACAGAAACACCTAACACCAGCAGGAAAAGGATTTCAAGTGTGACTGGCATTGTACAGCAAGCAATAAAATGAATGGGACTTTATAACATCTGAGTCAGATGTCAAAGTTCAGAGCTTTTTGTATTGTTGCTGCACATTGCTATCTCTTTTATATGGTAGCAGATCTACAGTGCAGACTCCTTTACTGAGATATCATTCTATTTTGCTTCTGTGTGCCATGAGTCACATGAAGTCTGCCATTTGGCTTCAAATTATGGTCCCAAGCAAGGTCTTTTGTCTGTGGAGTCTAATGGAAGGTAATTAATCCCTGGAAATATAAAGCTTTAATCATATGAAAAATGTCTAATCATCGTATTTATAATCTCCTGGAGCAGAATCTAATGCCAAAACTCAGTGCTCAAGTCCTTACTTTCCTTTTTAATGAATGTCAAACACTGACTTCCTTTAAAGTTTAAGGCACGTGTTAGTCCTAATGCACATGCTTCTGTGAAATACATAGTTATGACTTCCACTGAGACAAACACTGCAAAGTGAATGGGATTATTGTTTCAAGTACAGGTCCTTGACTAGGTCAGTGAACTACCATGCTGGGAGTCTTGCAAGAATTTATGTGTTGTCGCTAATGAGTGTCTCAGCATTATGAGTTCAGGGAAGGGCTCAGTATTTATTTTTATTTTTTTCCCAATACTGATCTGTAAGATTTTCAACATAGTAGCAGAATGTTTAACAGCAATAATTCTCTAAAATCCACTAGAGTTATACACACGAGAAAGAATTTGCACAGTTCTTATCATTAGAAAATTTGCTTTTGACTTTAACCATGAATCTCTGAGAAATTCAGATAAGATATGGACTCCCATGCTCATCAGCTGAAGTCGTATTTCTTCACAGAGCAGCTTTGCTTCTGGAGTGAAAAAATAAGCCTCCCTGATACCATGACATTTGGTCCTAGATTTTCTTGCCATTCTAAATAGCAAGAACAATTGAGAACCAGAGAATTTATGGCTTTGTGTACATCTATTAAGTTTTACAAAGAGATCTGAACATCAGTGGGTTTTTTATCACGTGGACAACTGCTCATCAGCAACTGGACTGAAATAAGCAGTCTTGGTCTCATTTGCTACACATTGCACAACTGAATAGACAATGGCTAAACAGTATTCAACTCTTGTTGGGGTAATCTATTTGAAACAGATGGCTCATTAAATAAAGTCTTTCTCATCCATGCTCTTTTGGTTTTCTGTCACAAAGGAATCAGTTTCAGCATTTGGCTGACAATTGCAGCTGTTGATCATCCATTCTGTCAAGTCATATTGATGAAGGTAGAGCTCATTTGCACAACCGTGTTCATTTTAACCAGTTGTAGCGGGTTTGTGTGACAAGGTTTAGGGGCAGAGGCTGCAGGGAGAAGTTAGTAGAAGCTTTTTTCATTTCTGACAGAGCAAGTGCCAGCTGGCCAAGGCTATGATATTGGGGATATTGGTAGTGCATCTGTGCTAATATATTTAAGAATGAGAGGAAAAAAACTGTACAAGAACAGCTAGAAGAGAGAGGAGTGAGAATACGTGAGAGAAACAACTATGAAGATACCAAGCTTGGTGAAGGAAGGGGAGGTGTTCCAGGCACTGGAGCAGATATTGTCCTGCAGCCTATAGTGAAAACCATGGTGACTTTGGCTGTTTTCCTGCAGTCATGGAAATTAATGATGTAGCAAAGATCCACTTGCAGCCCATAGAGGACCCCATGCTGGAGCAGGTGGACATGCCTGACAAGAGGCTGTGGTACTTTGGGAAGCCCATACTGAAACAGGTTTGCTGGCAGGACTTGTGACCCTTTTGAGGATCCACACTGGAACAGTCAGTTCCCAAAGGACTGTATCCCGTGGAAGGAACTCACACTGGAGCAGTTTGTGGACTGTATCTCTCCCATGAGAGGGATGCAATGCTAGAGCAGGGGAGGAGC
This sequence comes from Colius striatus, assembly GCF_028858725.1. Lineage (NCBI taxonomy): Eukaryota > Metazoa > Chordata > Aves > Coliiformes > Coliidae > Colius > Colius striatus. Next base: position 113,533,501 of record NC_084759.1, on the reverse strand, counting down.
GTGAGTCCTCCTGCTGAAGAGGTAGAAGCAGCAGAAATCTGTGACCACAATCCCCTTTGCCCTTACCCTGTGTTACTAAGGGGAAGGAGGTAGAGAAAATCAGAAATTGAAGCTGAACATGGGAAGAAGGGAAAAACGGGAAGAAGATGTTTTAAGACTTAGTTTCATTTCTCATTATCTTACACTGATTTGCTTGCTAATAAATTAAATTAATTTAATCAAGTCAAAGCTGTTTTGATAGTGATGGTAATTGGTGAGTGATCCCTTCCTGTCCTTATCTCAACAATGATCCTTTTGTCATATTTTTTTCTCCCCCTGCCCAGTTGAGGAAGAGAAGTGATAGACTGGCTCCTTGGTGGGCACCTGACTTACAGCCAAGGTCAACTCACCACATCAATGCTTGTTACCCTTTCTAAATATTCAGTGAGCCTTAAACATCTCTGGATTCAGTTGAAATAATGAAATAATATGAACTGGAAAGAAAACATTATCTTAGACATATATTCTCTGCTGTGGAGAATAAATCAGTTGTGCAATTGAGATCTCACTAGTAAAACACCTTCAAAATGTTCAGAAATGCAGAACTGTAGGAATGATTCAGTGTTAGCCAGGAATTTTAACATTGTCAGCTGCAAACAGTACAATCTCAGGTGTCAACTTCAGATGCTATACATAACACAACTCCACTAGTGTTGCCACAGACTATGGGTCATATTTAGTCTGCTGTCTCTTAAGCAGCAATATCTGAAAAGAAAAACAAAAGGCAATTTTATTCCTCCTACAGTTGACAGTTTTATATGCCCCCCAGTTTTTGATGAACAGCAGAATTCCCTTTTTTTCTCCTTTCATCTCTATTCAACGTGTCAACTTTTTTAGCTCCGTGCTGAAAAAAGTCACTTGTCATATCCAGACTCTAGTAACGCTTTCATACTGACTTTCAGGCAGTTACAGCAATGCTGTTTAGATGTATATTGACTCACCTGTAACAAAGACACAGCTTTCAATTTCTCCACAGTTTTGCAGTGTCTGATGACACTAACCACTGCTTATGGTATCAAGACATCACTCAAAAGCTACATTACACATATATGGTAGAGCGGAAGATGGAAGTTCACTGCAAAAAATTTTTTGTCTGAATAATGCTTTTCATCTTAAAATCTCAAGTTTCTGTATCATGCCTAAGATGGATTAGACAATAAGACACTCTCCTTCCCTTTAAAAAAAAAAAAAAAAAATCACTTTCAATACCTATTCTGATACTGTAAGAAAAGTTATTTCACTTGTTGTCTCAGGGTAGGTACTCAACATACTATTCATCATATGGTCATGGCCTTTCTTCTGACTGAGAAATGGATACAAAAGTGTTGACACTCCATTCAGCTTTCATGGCTCCCCCACCTCACTGAAACACCTATACTAACTTCCTTTCAGCTGTACTCATGCTTGCAGTTCTTTTTTTGTTTGTTTTTACATTCAATAAGTTATCTGAGAAAGTTGTTTCAGATTTTGTAGTCTTTTAATAAAAGCAGAACACATATTTCCATTTCCAGTACTTCAGGATACTACAAAGCACTCAGCTAACAAACTTCACAGTTGAGCTGTCAGACATATTATTCCTTCTCACCACACCATTTTGATCTAACAGTGCTCTCCAAAAGGTAAGACTGTGTAGTTAAGTCACCAGTTGTGACTCTGTCACAAATTTCATCTTTGGAAGCAAGAAAATTCATCAGTAGCCAATGGCAAAAAAAAAATTCACAGTTAATTTTGTAGAGTTAACACATGCCATTGCTTCATACAGAGGTACATGCATCTCAGGAAGGATGACACTGTTTGACAGTTGTCCCTTCTGCTCCACTCCTCCATACCATTTCATATCATCATATAATCCACAACACTAACTATGGAAGCTTTCTAATCAATATTCCTGAAAATCTATGTGACAACAGTCTGTAAAACACGATTTGAGCCATATTTTGTTCTCTCACAACTGCTACATCAATAAAGCTCCATACTTCAATATACCTTAGTATGCAAAACAAAATACAAAAATATTTCCACATAAAATATATCCACATTGCAATATCACCAAATTCTACCAGATGCTAAGATCCAGTCACAGTGATCTTTAATTAGTCTATTAAGCTCAAACAATTAGTCTTTTCATAACTCTTCACTAAACTGTAATTTCAAGGTCACAGGTGATTCTCTTCCATGTGTAGAGCATTTGCACTGTCTGAAAGCAATAATATTACCACCAACACTCAAAAATTACCTTTTAAAACAGAATAACACCTGCACCATAGAAATTTTACTATCCTGCATTTCATAAGTAAAAAGTAAATTCTCACATCACAAGAATTTCAGAATTATCATGTAGACTCCTCTTGCTTTTAATTAAAGCCAAAGTAATTTTACTTTCCAAAAATGCTTCCCACTTGATTAAGAATTATTTTTGGTGTCTCAAGAGGATGTCTCTTTACCGTACATCACTCTGACTACATATAGACAAATTGGCTTTGCACATATGTTAAATCTCTGCCCTGCTAAGACTTTCATTTCATAATTAAAAAACCAAAAACTTTTGTCATAAAAATTTGTTTCTAAGATATCCTGAATATCTTTCTACAACCTCCTTGAAGTTATTTCTGAAGTTTTAAAATGCAGCCACCAACTCTGATTATAAAGACAACCTTTACAAAACTACAAGGTCATCTTGCATAGACAGACTGAAATTGTAAATTACTCTCAAGTCAAACTCTTGAGGTCTTACGGCTGTGAGATTCTTTGATTAGCTTCAACAGCAATTTTTCACAGTTTAAGATTTCATTACAACAATTGCTTCTGTTAAAAAAAAAAAAAAACAACAAAACCAGTCTGTGTGCCTTTCCAGCTAATTCAGTAGTGTTCTTGGCTAAGGCTGCCCATGCTACCATTACAATTGTGAATGCGTCTGAGCTTTTCAGGCAGGAAGAGTTCCCATACTGACAATTATTGATAATATCTTAAAGAGTTGTACAACTATTCCATTAGGGAAACTCAAGTATCATCAATGGATTACCAATTACTTCTCTTTTTTTATGGCACAAAGATACCTGTCAGCTCATGACAAGGATACATTTAGGTCTTTTACGTTCAGATGATAGGAGTTAATATAGGGACATCTATTATGAGGGGACAAGAGGCAGAAAAAGGTTTGGCAGATTTTTTATTTTATTCTGTGTTAAATACCACAAAAAGAAGGCCTTTTTTTTGTTTGTTTGTTTTCCTAAAGGAGACAAAAAACATAAAACCCATTCAAACCCACAAAGGAAGTAATATCTTCTCTGTCAGTTCTAGGATATACATTTGTCAGCCTAAAGATGGACCTGCTTCTGCAGGGGGATTGGACTAGATGATCTCTAAAGGTCCCTTCCAACCCTACCATTCTATGATTCTATGATTTTTCATGAATTTCTGAAGGTGTAAAGGGCAGAAAAAAGTAGCAAGTAAAATATCAAGACAAAATTATTATGGCCACGAAAGATGTCAGAAGCAGCTCTCTTATCTTTCCTTTTCCCCTATTGTTTACCTACTCATTCTGTAATAACCATTTCCCTATCAATGAGATTGTCACCTTCATATCCAAGTTGACACGCTGGACTGAATATTGCAACTGCCAGAATACAAGTGTTGAAAACATGGCTTTGATAAGAAAGAAACCCAGGCTGAAGTTGTATAGCTTAAAATGTTATTTCCTTAAAAAGAAGCAATTAAATTTTGAGGATAAATGTGCAGTATTTGTAAGCATATTAAATTTTTACACAGTATGGCCATTTAAATTAAAGCTTTGTGGTTAAAATTCTTGGAAAATATGAGAGTAATAATACAACTGACTGAAATAAGCCCTCTGAGGGATCATTATTAAAATTATTTACACTCTCCAGAAGTCTATCTTTTGAGATTGTTTATTCTATTCTTTTATAGTTACCACTTGTTTCTAAAAGAGAAAAAATTATTTCTTCATCCCTAGCAATGCAAAATGTAAATGATCACTTTGTTCTTTAAATCCATCCTATCAAACCACTATGCAACGCAAACAAAGGATGTTATCTGGGTTTCTCCACAAGTGAAGTTTTTTGCATCCCAGCATATTATGATCTATTCTAAAATTATCTCATCTGAACTTATACAAAGGTGGTGGGAAGAAAAAAATTCTACCAACTCGAATTAGAATTCTACTAATTCTTCTACTGAAGGGGAAGAATAAATGTGTCATTTTTTCATCCTTTATTTAAGAAAACAAGATGAGAAAATATCCTGACTTTTAGCATGGAACTTTTAGGCACAGAGAAAATAATCAGGTTGCAGAATAAAGAATTTTACCCAGAAACTCCTTTGCATCAGCAGTGTCCCAATTGCAGATATACCAGGAAGGCTCAGATTAGATCTTCTGTGATGATTTTCAAGATCATCGATTTTATCCAGGAGGGAAAGTTTTTTCTGTTGCTGTCAGCATTGACTGCTGAAAAGCAGTTTAGATTGTCCTTGGCTTCATTAATTCCTTCCTGTCTTGCAGTTATTCTTGACACCGTATCAGCCAAGGTCAAATAAACTGTTTATACATCTGCTTTAATGGAAGTCACGACATGCATTAATAGCAGATATTACCCACTTTTGTTTCAGCTAAGATCACTTGAAGGTCCATGGTTTTGATCTCTTTTCTTAGATCCATTCCTGACTAAGCTACTGAGTATATTAAGATCACTACTGATGTGGAAACACTATATGTGAAAGAAAATACCCAATTCACATCATCTGAGGTCTGCAATTGATTCTCAGGATGAGAACCACAATGTTGAGCATTAAGCAAGTGTTTGATTACTGGAACCATTTTGAAAGAGAAAAGTAAATTCATCTTTTGGTTCTTCATCTCTATGCACTAATGGTACATAAGAGCACATCGATGCAAGATCCATGGATGAAGCACTATAAAAACTGACTGCAACAAGAATTTTGTTGATTGTAGACATTCAATGGCAGAATTTCATACTACCTTCTTCTTCTTAATGTGGCCAAACTTTTCCATTGTATTATCTAAGAAGCTCTATATTAACTCAAAGCTCTAGATTTTCCTTTATATTATCCCATGTATAGGAAATCCTGGGTTGATCGTTAGCTTAAAAAAGAAATTGCACATGCTTGTATTTTATTCTTTCAACAAAAGACTCAGTAAGTTGAATTAACTAAAGTATTTAAAATAGTTAATAACTAAAGAAATAATTAGAGGCCTCTGATTTTCCAAAATAAGTTTTTTCTTCTCCCTTTGTCATAGATAAAGTGATTTTCTAAAAAAATGGAAAATTTAATGTGAAAAAATACTTATGACTTTTCCTAGAAAGCTCTTAAAAGAAATCTCTTTAAAAGAACCTCTTTCTACTTGGTTAAACTAAAATCAAAGTACTTCTGGTAGATAATATCTTATAAAAGATCTGCTTTTAATCTCTTGATCGCTATAGAACATTTTGGTATAATAAAGCATAAGAAACTGCAGAAAGGATTCCTTCGGGTTCCTTCCTACAGCTGTCTTCTTTTCTCAAGTTGCAGCTCCATTGAAAAAGACAGCACAGTGAATCCTGAGAGTCACATGTATGGGTTTGCCATGGAATTTGTGTGTTCATAAAGGAACTATCACCCAGACAAGCAAGCTTCATTTTTAGTGAACAGATACATAAAAATCCAGTTGTGTCTTCAAATAAACTAATGAGGCTTGAAAAAGACAATATATTTTCTACTGGCCTGACTGAAGCTTAAAAAGAAGCTAGGATTTTGTGTCATTTGTTTTCTCTATTTTACCTATATTTTGGGCTGCCTCGTTGTTCCAAAAATCTTAGTACTTCAACTGAAGAGGAATGCAGGGTTGCAACTAGGAAGGCTAGAGTCCTTCTAGAATTAAATTTAGCCAGGGAAGTTAAGGACAGTAATAAGGCATTTTTCAGGTATATCAGCAGCAGAAGGATGGTGAGGAGTAATGTGAGCCCACTGCCAAATGCTGAGGGTTCCCTGGTGTCTGAGGATGCAGAGAAGGCCAAAGTACTGAATGCCTTCTTTGCTTCAGTCTTTATGACCAAGGCTGACCATGGGGAAGCCCAGCCCGGCAAGGATAACAGGATGGCCAGGACAGCAGAGGACTTCCCCTGGGTGGAAGAGAAAGAGGTTAAAGACTTGTTGGCCAAGCTTAAGGCTCATAAGTCTGTGGGTCCTGATGGGATGTATCCGAGAGTGCTGAGGGAGCTGGCTGATGTGATTGCTAAGCCTCTCTCCATCATTCATGAACAATCATGGAGGACAGGCAAGGTCCCAGAGGACTGGAGAAAGGCCAATCTCCAATCTCCAAAAAGGGCAGGAAGGACGAGCCAGGAAACTATAGGCTGGTCAGCCTCACCTCCATCCCTCAAAAGGTGATGGAACAACTCATCGTGAATGTTATTACTGAACATATAAAAGAAAAGATGATTATCAGGGGAGTCAACATGGATTTACCAAGGGGAAATTCTGGGGACAGTCGTGTTCAACATCTTCATCAACTACCTGGATGAGGGGACACAGTATACCCTCAGCAAGTTTGCTGATGACACTAAACTGGGAGGATTGTCTGATTCACCAGAGGGCTGTGCTGTCATTCAGCAGGATCTCGACTGGCTTGAGAGTTGGGCAGATTGGAACCTCATGAGGTTCAACAAGGACAAGTGCAGAGTCCTACACCTGGGAAGGAACAACCTCATGCACCAGTACAGGCTGGGGGTCGAACTGCTGAAGAGCAGCTCTGCAGAGAGAGACCTGGGAGTCCTGGCTAACCATGAGCCAGCAATGTGCCCTCGTGGCCAAGAAGGCCAATGACATCCTAGGATGCATCAAGAAGAACGTGGCCAGCAGGTCAAGGGAGGTTCTGCTCCCCCTCTACTCTGCCCTGATGAGATTTCATCTGGAGTTCTATGTCCACTTCTGGGTTCCTCAGCTCAAGAGGGACAGAGAACTTCTGCAGACAGTCCAGCACAGGGCCACCAAGATGATCAGGGCATTGGAACATCTTTCATATGAGGAAAGGCTGCGGGAACTGGGACTGTTTAGTCTGGAGAAGAGGAGATTGAGGGGAGATCTTATTAACATTTACAAATATGTAAATAGTGGGTGTCAAGAGGTTGGGACATCTCTTTTTTCTATAGTAGCTAGCAACAGGACAAGGGGTAATGGGATGAAGCTGGAACACAAAAAGTTCCACTTAAATATAAGAAAAAACTATTTCACTGTTCAGGTGAGGGAGCCCTGGCACAGGCTGCCCAGGGGAGTTGTGGAGTCTCCTTCCTTGGAGGTCTTCAAGACCCGCCTGGACATGTTCCTGTGCTACCTGATCTAGGTGACCCTGCTTCTGCAGGGGGGTTGGACTAGATGATCTCTAAAGGTCATTTCCAACCCCTACCATTCTGTGATTCTATGATAAGATATTCTTCTGAAAAGGTATACTTTGAGATAACCAAAGATGTGAAATCTTGCTAACATTTCTTATTATGTTCACCAGATCACTATTTCTCTCTCCTTTTCTCTCAGAGCACAGAAAGAAACTGCATTTAAGAGCTCCTCTAGTTGAAAGTGTGGAGATACCTGTGTTAAGAAAGTGATAAAGGCTCAATCACCTGCATTCAATTTACAGACAGGCCAAAACATATAGGTTTGATTTTCATATCATATTTAACTTGAATGATGCATGACAAAGTCCTTGCCTTTCTCGTACAGCAGTGGAGATCCTACTGGTGACATCTGCATAGACTTTAGTGATCCAGGTAAGAAGAATACAACTCTCTTCTCAATAGAGGCAATTTCAAGGCCAGTTCATTTCATTAGCTTAAAGTTTCAAGCCGGATATGTTAAAACCAATTAGTTTGAGGTCAACTATCTAATATGATAACTTGAAAAACTTTCATTACAAGGCTCTGTGACAAAGCATCTTTAAGTCACAACCACCTGTCGGTAAAACGTAAACTTTTGTTTCTATTATTTTGACTGCTTTATTTACTATGCAGAAAGAATAATAATTTTTAAAAACTAAAAATTACAAAGCATCTAAACAATGGATTTAAAATTATTTAATAAAATAAATTTAAAAGAGTGTCAAGATTTGTATTAGTTGATTCTGACTACTCTCTGAATAAAATCCAGCCTATCTATCAAGAAGCCACATTCCCTACTCTTCTTACATGTGCACTCAGGAACAGAAATGAAAGTCTGAACAAAAATAAAATTCCAAGAATAAGAAGTGTCTTATTACATGTACAGTGAAGACAAAAAGCAATCTGTTTTCACAAAAAAATATTTTTCTTTTCTGATAGTGCATTACCAAAATAGGACTACATAGGTAAAAATATCAATTTAATCTTCACTATAATTCATATTGATATACATGCATGATACAACTTTAAACTACTCTGTCTCACACACAAAAAATCCCAATTCTGTATTGAATAACATTGTCTTACATTCAATGATAAACTTCTAAATTAAAACAAAACCTCATCTTCTAATGTATGAACATTTAGGACTGCTGAAAAATTCATCTCCCTTTCACTGGCATGTTTTACTTGGGCATTTAAGTCCCTATGTAAATTAAGAAGCTGAAAAAAGTTGATTAAAATTTCACACTGCTCTTTGTCACAGAACTAATCTTTGGAATTGAAAAACGGTGGGAAAAACCTTTCAGCAGAAAGGACAAGCTGTAAAAAGGTGATATTTTCCATTTGTAAATAGACTGTGAGTACAAGCACTCCCTCCACCCTACTCTAGCTTTAACGTTATAATAGCACATTGTATAGCTCATTGAAACTCTCCCAGCTGTCACCTACTTGAATGTCTTGCATGCAGGCAGAGCAGTTTTCATCAGAAGACACACGCCCAAATTTTTCCAGGAATTGGATTCTTAAGAAGGAAGGGAAAAGCAATAAAAAAGAATTGCCCTTGCAACTGCTATCTTCATAGAACAACAAAAATATATTCCATCATATATCATAAAGAATTTAAAATACTTTTCATGCATATAGACTTCATTTCCCTGTAAAATTTGTCCTGGAGTTTACCATGTTTGTGCTTGTGTTGCTTCAGCATTCAGAGAATATTTCTGAGAAGCCTAAAGAAAAAAAGTGAGAGACTAAAGATGTGACAGCTGTGAAACCAGATATACCACAGCTATGGAAACAGTATGCCACTGCTGGCACACATTGGAACACTATTTTCACAGACACAGCTATAGTCCACACAGCTTTAATTTCATTTGCTTTACAGAGTGTCTTTAAGTTCCCAAAAAGTTTGCCCATGTACGCTGATAGCACCTCTTTTCTTCTGGGTGTATGTCTATGACTCTAGCGTGGTGTATGCGCCCTCAGTTCAGCTCTCAAGCAAGTAATTCAAAAAGTGGCAGCAGTCTGCACTGAACTAGAGGGAACTGAGCAAGCACCAAAGAACTAACCTGAGAAGAAAGGTAACACTAATGTAGTTCACCTCTGCCAAGTTCTTGTTGACATACCTGTGCTGCTACAGACTTTCCAGATTATTACATCCTCTGCTCACAGAGACATAACTGTGAACGATTTTTTCCTTTACAGCTTTAATCATAAAGTTAATAATGGTCTTAAAATATCTGATAAGAGGGTATACATGTGACCTACATGTACTGACAAACAATTTTGAATTCTTAGAAATTAATTACAAGTCAACTTTGTAATATCATAGAATCGTTTGGGTTGGAAGCAACCTTTAGAGGTCATCTGGTTCAGTCCTTCTGCAGAGACATTTCCCACCAAATCAGGTTGCTCAGAGTGCCATCCAATATGATCTTGAATGTTTCCAGGGTTAGGGATCTACTATCTCTTTAGGAAATCTGTTTCATCATAAAACAAAAAATGTCATCTTTATACTTACTCTGTTGCAGCTTAAAACCACTACCTCTTGTCCTACCACTCCAGGCCCTACCAAAAAGTTTGTCTCCATCTTTCTTATAACCCCTCTTGAGTACTGAAAGGCTGCAATAAGATCTCCCCAGAGCCTTTTCTTCTCCAAATTGAACAACCCCAATTCTCTCAGTCTGTCTTCATAGGAGAGGTGATCCAGCCCTCTGATTTTTGTGGCCCTCCTCTGGACTCTGGACTTTCCAACGGGCGCATGTCCTTCTTACGTTGACAGTCCCACAGCTGAACACTGGACTGCAGGCGGGGTTTCACCAGAGAGGAACTGAGGGGGAGAATCACCTATCTCAACTTGTTGACCATGCAATCATGGAATCATAAAGGCTGGAAAAAGCCTTTAAGAACATTGAGTCCAACCACTAGCCTCACACTGCCAAGCCCATCACTAAACTAAACCATATCCCTCAGTATCTCATCTATATGTCTTTCGAATATCTCCAGAGACGATGACTCCACCACCTCCCTGGGTAACCTGTTCCAATACTTAACAACTTTCTCAACAAAAATGTTCCTCCTAATCTAAACCTTCCCTGGTGCAACTTGAAACCACTTCCTCATGTCCTAGGAAATAGTTGGCTTTCTGGGCTGTGAGTGCACATTTCTGGGTCATGTCCAGCTATTCATCCACCAGTCCTCAGCAGTCTTGAATCCCTTCAACCCCTAGCTCGTATTGATCCTGGATGGGTAGTGAACTAGGGTTTGAAATATTTATTGTGAACCTCAATATTCAACAGAAATAAGTGCACCTGCTCTGTCCAAGGCACTTTTATTTCTGGTCTATTCCTCCTGTCATTCCTAGTCTGAACTCAGAGAAGCATCAAGAAAAGTAGAAATATGGTTAGGAACATTAAGCCAGCAAAATGGAGTTCACTTTAAAGGTTAAGCAAAGGAAATGAGTATTTTATTACACAACTTCTATTTTCATGATTGTAGAATAAGGAGGGAGTGATGTTATTGATCAGGCTTCAGCAATTCCTCTAACCTGGAAGAATCTTTGAGGACAGTGGAGCAAAGTGTGGCTCTTGATTCCTGGATACCATTGTAAACTGCTACACAAATCTATTGATTTGCTGTAGGTTTGCTAATGTGTAAATAGTAAAACTTGCATCAATTGCTCAAAGATTTCTCATCTTTCAGTAAGTATTACGAAGTTTTGTCAAGATAAGCAAATCTAAGACATTATTATAGGATATACATTTAGCTTGGCTTAATTCAAGCCAAGGTACTTCATCATCATAACTGCATTTGGGAACTGGAACTGCTGTGCAGAAAGACTTTATCATGGTATTTGCTCTTTGGAAAGGGTTATATCTGTAGCCAAGAGAGATCTCCAGAAGGAACTTGACAGAGACAGATGGTTTGACATAGTAAGAAGAGCAGAAGTATATAGCCTTGAGAGTGATATGCTGAAAGTTGTGGTGGTAGAAGAGAAGCAGCAGCAATTTGGGGAAGGGGAGGGAAATTCGTCTGGTGCACAAAAGAGCTACATCTCTGCTACCTCTTCCACAGAGGTAATGTCAGCTGTAACAAGATGGAGTAGTCTGGGAGACTACAGATTCAGATAACCCATGTAAAAGATGAAAGCTACAAGCTGGATCAAATGCCTGATGTTCAGAGCTCATCCTCTACCCTATTCACTTGTTTCCACTTTCATAGAATCACAGAATCTTAAGGGTTGGAAGGGACCTTGAAAGATCATCTAGTCCAACCTCCCTGCCAGAGCAGGACCACCTAGAATACGTCACACAGGAACTCATCCAGATGGATTTTGAATGTCTTCAGAGGAGACTCAACAACCCATCTGGGCAGTCTGTTCCAGTGCTCGATCACCCTCAGCTGTTTTAGAGGAATGCTTTGTAGCTAGTCCCACAAACACATGTCAGATGGTTTTGTCTTTGAGAAAGATCTTTTCTAACCCCAAACTCTTCAGTCAAACACAGAGCCCAGAATACGGAGATCTGAGTATCCATTGTTTTTTCTTTTTTAAATAAAAAAAAAAAGAGGAAAAAACTCAAACAAAACCCCAAACTCTTTTAACTCAAGCTGTAGCTATGTTCATTCCATATATTTAAATGCTTTTAAGACTGTACCATTAGTTTAACAACAGCATACCCAAGTACCATATAGATCAAATATATCAAGTTCTTCAGTTATTAATTCATTACACTTTATTGATGCAAATAACTCATCTTCTTTTTTTCTATATGTAAGAATAAATATAAAATCTTGTCTGACTTTTACACTGTTACTCTTCCCAATGTTATAAAGTTTTAATGAAGTGGGGTTCACAAAACACTTTGGGAACTTTGTTTTGCTGGTATTCACTATTTAGTGAGACAAGGGGGCTTCCTATCTGGCCTTCACCAGGTCTTTTAGGCTCTATACTTCTGCTGTACCATTTATTTGATATATAAAAAAAAATAAAAGTAACCCTCAATGGTAACAGAAAGGTTTTTTTGGCAATTCATAAACTAAATGAAACACTCAATCACTGTTAAAATGGTTTAGCTTCTATCATTTTGGATATCGGCATTTTACACGTACCAAATTACAGTATGTTGCTTGAGCTATTTGTGAAGAGTGACTTCTGGAAAGATCCTCTATTATGTCAATTCAGTTGACTGTTTCTTTTTGCTCTTCACCACTTCTGGAACTTCATTAGCAAAGCCTGGTGAGATCTGTACTGTGTTTAGAAATTAGATATTAGAAGCAGCATACAAACTACATTCTTATCTACCACAGCAGTTTTTTAGTTGGTGCTTCGCAAATGTGCCAGGATATGCCTGGGATGAGCTGCCACAGATGTCTCTGCTGAATCTTCACTGTTATTGACTCTGTTCAGATGGTATCTCTCAATAACAACTCATGCTGAAACCGAACATTTCTACAAATTCCCTCTTTCTTAGACTGTATCTCATTGCCACTTGTAAGACCTCATTAGGGTGATAAAGCAGCTTTTGCTGAAAGAAGAAAGAACTAATGTTACCACTAGTAATTTCTGTATGTTTTAACAGCATGAGATTTTATAAAACTTCTCTATAGTTCCAGTGTTTCAGAAATACACCATCATGTAAGCATTTTCCTCCTCATCCCTAGCTTTCTGAAACTTCTATACTGTGAACAGGATTTCCCAGATTGGTTTTTACTTACAACTAGTTCCATCCTCCAATACTGAATGGAAACATACATCAGTTTTAAGAAAGTGTTATCATACTAAATCTCATATTTCTGCACATATTGGAGGGATAGTAATTTAATATGGAACCATGTAAATATCCTCTTTCTGCTATGTGATATCCAAACAAGCTGGGAAAACTACATATTAAAGAACTGTATTGTACATTTAGATGGACATTTATTAGATAGAGGTCATGACAAGGGAAGGCAGATTAGATATGGAAAGACAAAATGGCTTTAAACCAAGGTCACTCAACAGATTTGTTGCAAGTCCAGAAACAGAGAGTTCAGACACTTTGCTTCTAAGGCAATGCCTTCAGCAACAAACCATAAAACTGTGTGCAGACATTAAACAATTCCCCTATCCATTTCCTTATGAAGTTTGTATTTCTCTATACTGAAAATTTCAATATATTGTGTTGATATTTCATTTCCCTATGATTTTTCCTTCAACATCATAATTAATTTTGCCACCTAGTGTGGCGGCAGTAGAGTCCTAGAAAATGGCTGCACTAAATCACAACAGAGCGGACAAACACCAAGAACAAATAGGTGTAATCATTCTGCATGTACAGCATTGCATGAAATTCCAAGTTCAAACTTTTTCCAAATTTGCCCAATTGTCTTTAAATGCATCAAGTTTCTACTATGCATAAACTGTTATAATATCAGTTCTTAATGACTCATGATAATATTTAATGTGATGCTATAAGTCCTTAATTGCATAATTTCTTATAATAATCTCTCATATACTGGTATATCTGGGAGCAACTATGGTAATGGTATAAGTTTCTTTAATACACAGATTTGAATTTTTGCATTGCATTTGAGATTCATCAGAACACCAATCTGGAATTCAGAGTTCAATTAATTTCTCATTTTATTTTAATGGCCTTTCTGCAAAGCAACTAGCTAGTATTATTACTATAAGCTTTCACTGCATGGCTTCCTCAATCAAAACACATTACAAGAAAAATTTTTCTCTTTCCATTATTTAGATATGGTTTAATGACAATAAATGAAACATTATATTATGAGAACAATCCTCCTCAATAAACAGATTAAATTTTAGAAGTCTGGAGTCAGAAAACATTTGCAACTCTGTCTGTTACTTTAACAGATCTGCATTCACGCAGGGCCCTAATTCCATGAAGTAAAATCTGTGACACATATGAAAGCAGCTAAATATTAGTAAATAACTCAATAGGATAGCATTCTTGTGAGCATAGAATTGAAAAAGAGAATCCCTCTATACCTTACTTTCAATACCTTGCCAGTGGTATTTAGAAATGAAAGATTCTCTGCCCAAAGGAAAGTGTCTCCACACCAATACAGAAATGTAGGAGACAAACCCCCTGACTTTCAAGAAGACTATTTAGTCTTTAACAAATCTCTCCACTCACAAAATCATCTTTTTCATATTTAACAGCAATGCTATCTATTTTGAATGAGTGACTGAAATACAAATAATAGTCTAAAGTGAAATTCCTGAAATTTAAATATCCACAGTACCAGGACATCCAGAGTCTAATCTCCATGCAGCTTGAGGCCTTTTTAAATCTGAAAGCAGCAATCAGTTGTGCATTTACGCATAGAATGAAAAGCCCCACTTTACAGCATCTGAAGTTAATTGCTATCCATGACTATTAATCAATTCTCTTGGGTAACGGAATTAGTAATATTTGGCTTGCATAGCTGTAGTATGATATCCAAATAGGACTAGACCAAGAAAGAAAAAATAGGTATCTATAGATCAAGCAGTTGTCCGACAACATATAAAGGGACTGTAGTCTAATTCCTCTTGACAAGCTTGCTTGATGATTGTGAAGTACTTTGTACTTTTGCTGTCTTCTAAAAGGCATTGAGAACCCTTACTAACACATTCACAACAGAAGTCTAGCCCATTCCAAGCAGCATTATTCTTATCAAAGCTCCAATAAAAGACCAAAATGTTTTAATCAGAAATGATTCAATGGGAGAGCTCCTAAGAAATGAGATATACAGACAAACATATACAAATTAGTGTTTTTGATAGTAGCTTGTAGTCAATTTACTTAAAGGGCAGTTCAAAAAAACTGTCTCTACAAGGATTCATGGGATTGGCTAAGGTCACTGTGCACTTTAGTAAGAGACACTGCAAAGAATCATACTTGAACACGTAGGAACACAATGCAGAGAGAGACCTGGGAGTCCTGATTGTTAATAAGCTAACCATGAGCCAGCAAGGTGCCCTCATGGCCAAGAAGGCCAATGGCATCCTGGGATGCATCAAGAAGAGTGTGGCCAGCAAATTGAGGGAGGTTCTTTTCCCCCTCTACTCTGCCTTGGTGAGATTTCATCTGGAGTCCTATGCCCACTTCTGGGTTCCTCAGCTCAAGAGGGACAGAGAACTTCTGGAGAGAGTCCAGTACAGGGCCACCAAGATGATCAGGGAACTGGAAGATCTTTCGTACGAGCAAAGACTGTGGGAACTGGGGCTGTTTAGTCTGGAGAAGAGGAGACTGAGGGGACATCTTATTAACATTTATAAATATCTAAATAGTGGGTGTCAAGAGGTTGGGACATCTCTTTTTTCTATTGTAGCTAACAACAGGACTAGGGGTAATGGGATGAAGCTGGAATACAAAAAGTTCCACTTAAACTTAAGGACAAGCTTCTTTCCTGTTCAAGTGAGGGAGCCCTGGCACAGGCTGCCCAGAGGGGTTGTGGAGTCTCCTTCCTTGGAGGTATTCAGGACCTGCCTGGACATGTTCCTGTGTGATCTGACCTAAGTTGACCTGCTTCTGCAGGGGGGTTGGACTAGATGATCTCTAATGGTCACTTCCAACCCCTACTATTCTGTGATTCTATGATTCTGTGATAATGATTGCAATGAAAGGGCAGCATCTACCCACTGACACTGAGCTGTTTTCTGCCTATAGAAGAGACTACATTGTTATCTCCTCTCCCCAAGCAGTAAAAGCAGGGAATGTAAAGTGTCTAGCTTTCCATTCCCATCCTATCACTCGCTTTAGAGGATGCATTGTAACTTCTAAAGTACTTCCCAGATTAACTCCACACTCAAGAAAGCTTAATGTTTGTAATTAGTCATATTTGGAAAGCAAAAGAAGCCTGTATCATTACCAGTATGCCACGAAGATGACTGACCCTTTACCTAATAATTTACCAAAAATATTACTGTATTAGCTATGAGTGCTGAAAAAGGCCATTTATATAGGCAGGTGTTAATTAATTTTTTCAAATTAAGGATTATCCTGTTATTAGAATGTCCTGGCTTGTTTTCACTATAGTTCTCCATCTGATTAAAAGCAGAATCTAAATTCTGCAATACTCCTCTTTAGCTCATGCTATGCTAGTTTCCAGTTACATGTTTTCCCTCATAAATTTTACATTCTCTTGGAGCAAATGAGAC
Organism: Colius striatus; assembly: GCF_028858725.1. Taxonomy (NCBI): domain Eukaryota; kingdom Metazoa; phylum Chordata; class Aves; order Coliiformes; family Coliidae; genus Colius; species Colius striatus. The sequence continues at coordinate 113,516,920 of NC_084759.1, read as the reverse complement.
AGAAAACAAAGATGAGAGATGGTATTAAGATCCAGCTATAGGGTCAATACAACTTTATATACACCTGACATTTTAATCCTCTCATGGAATCGTGAATCTGAGAAGGGAAAAAAAATCACGCACACTAATTTCCATGCACAGACATCATAGAAGAAATTCTAAGTAGATAAAAATTCACAGCTCTTTGCCACAGGTTTACCTCCAGATTTCTGTCTAGCCTCATGTCAAGAACCACAACAAGATCAAACGTTGAAGTTGTTCTTTAGTATCAGCCCTGAGGCCCCAAATCTTTGTGGAGTGATCAGACTTGTTTCCTACCTACAGAAAGCATCTGTCTCAATTATAGCTACTTTTAAAGTGCTTTACACAGGATCTCATGTGTAATTATGTGAGTTTCACTACTTTCCCCTACCCACCACCCCAACTGACAACTGCTCTTGGGTTTGTTGATTTTGTTAAAGGCCTAGGAATTACATATAAATGTATTATGCTTGTGATGAATGTAAGGGTTAATTATATAAACAAGTTAAAAGAGTTTGTTCTGATCAATTAGCTAGAGAATTGCATGTTGAGAGAATTTTCCTGCTTTATCAGAGTTAACACACAAATCAATACACTTTTCTACTTGCGTACGTCTTTCTCATGTCACATCTAATAGTTATCTAAGATAATAGATTTTCACGATGAAGATTTTTCTTCCTTGTGCATCTACTCTTCTTTCCAAGCTTGATTTTTCCATGAAGAGGCAATGATGGGTTCAATTCCTATAGCAGCCCATGCTGAGGTTGACATATACCACTCTAACTTTACTATACTTTTAAAGTATAGATAACAGAATGTATATTAAAGTAATGAAATCTTCAGAGATCTGCTTTGTTTGATAAAAATGAATAAAACTAATTAGAAAAGTAGAGTATATTGCTCTGTGTGTAGCTTCTTCTTGAATGTCATGATCTAATAGGTTTTTCATGGGATCTGGACTGTGAGTACAAATGAATGAACAGATATGCTGTAAAATAACAGTATAGGGAAACTAGAAAGTACTTTGATGATTCTTTCACTAACAATTGCGTATTTCCTTACATTTGAGAGAGGCTATCTGATGAATGTGCCTATGACTTCACTTGGAGTACCCAAATACGTCAAATATAGAGATTGAAAAGAGATACTAGGTGAAATAGGACATAATTGCTACTGCCATGTTAAAATTTGTAATATAAAATCATCAATGTAATCCAGAATCTTCATTTTGGACTACTGCACCAAGACACCTTCATTCTAGCAAAGAGGACAGTCAGTATTGCCTTAAGAGCCTTTGTTCACAAAACCAAAGAAAGATCTGCTCATTCTTGTCAAGAATCTTTTTTATTGGTGGTATTGGTTGATTGATTGCTCTAAATAAATTCATTCAAAACCTATTAATAAAACAGAATAAAAGTCAAAAGTGAAACTTGTTGAAAATTAAAGCTACTGATTCAGGAAAAATCCTACAGAGCTGCTTAGAAAAAGAGAATATGAGTTCTTGTCACTGGGATTCTGAAGCTTACTTTGAAAGCATTTTTTCCCACTTATGATACTTCCATATTGTTTCCTAGGTAAGTGCTACATAGAAAAATCATGATTTTTATAAGGTGAGCATCTAAATGTTGCTCAAGAAGACAACTCAAAATATTGCTTTCTTGTTAACAATTAGTTTGTTGCCTTTTATGTTTACACAATATTCTAAGAGGAAATATGAATGTGACTAGAGTAATACTTTCCAACATAAGAGTTAGTGTCATTCCTTTTGGAAAATATCGTTATGATTTTGACATAGTTATCGAATTTATTGGTAAGGCTAATTAAAATACCAATTTTACTCAGAACAATAATGATCTTTTCTGTTACGGTGACAAACAAAAGCAAACGTCTAGCATTATTATTAAGCAATTTGGTGAGATGGGAATCGGTTTTAATTCCACCTATACAAATCTACATTACTCATTCATAAAATAATAGAGGAAAATAAATACAACAAACACTACAGAAAAGAGTCAAATGCCTTTTAAAGACGACAGATGTATCTAATCTTATTAGGCACACAGACACTATGTTAATAATTCCATTACCACAAGTACAAAGTACAATTCTGCTAGAATACTATTCATGTTGTCTGCTCATTGTAAACAGATTGTGTGCTTGTCTTCCTTACCTTCCATAAGAATAATTCTCTTTCTGGAAACAAGCATCTCTTCCTTGTTACATTACTTTCTGTTGAGGTATCCCAAACCAATATCCTCCCTGTGTCTCCAGAATCACAGAATGGTTGGTGTTGCAAAGGACTTTTAGAGATGAACCCCTCTGCTCAAGTAAGTCTGCCTAGATGAGGTCACATGGGAACAAGTCCAGGCGGGTTTTGAAAACCTCCAGAAAAGGAGACTCCACAACTTCCCTGGGCAGCCTATGCCAGGGCTCCCTCACCCTCAGAGAAAAAAACCTTTTCCTTAAGTTTAAGTGGAACTTTTTGTGTTCCAGCTTTCTCCGTTACCCCTTTTCTTATCACTGGACATTACAGAAACAGTGTTGCCCCATCACTTGACATGTACCTTTCAAACATATGTAAGTATTAATGAGGTCCCACCTCAGTCTCCTCCAAGCTGAACAGTCCCAGATCCCACAGTCTTTTCTCATAAGAAAGATGCTCCAGTCTCCTGATCACCTTTGTGGCCCTGCGCTGGACCCTCTCCGGAAGTTCCCTGTCCTTCTTGAGCTGAGGAGCCCAGAACTGGACACAGGACTCCAGATGAGGCCTCACCAGGGCAGAGTAGAGGGGGTGGAGAAGCTAGCTTGAGCTGTGCATCATGTCAAACACTCTCTTAAGAGAGATTACACTTCTTGTGTAATTCTGGTTTAGAAAAAGTACTTGTCCTAAGTTTGCATCATGATGTGTAATTTCATCCCACAAAAGCACATAAAACATTATGTGTTTAATATAATATTTAACTGTATGTAAAAGACAGCCTGCAAGAATGACATAACAGCCCATAAAGTCTCTACATAGATTTTCTGTTTTGAGATATATCCAATTTCAGAACCTGTCATAGAAACATGGACAATAAATTATTTTATCATTCTTTATCTACATTGAAGGATTTCTCTCTCATTTAAACTCAATTAAATTCAGAGTCTAATTCAACCATTTCAGAAGTATTTATTACACAATATAAATGCCAAATTGCCAGATAGACATGGGCTTTCCCTTGCCTCCCACAGAGTAAAAATACTTCAGTTGATAAGCTGACTTTTAATAACCTTCAGTATATATATTTGTTGCTCAAGGCAATTATTCAAGGAACTTTGGAGAGCAATGAAAATGGAAAAGGATGAATTTCACTCAAAGCTAAGTAAGTTTAGTTAGCTTGGCAAAAGCAATACCATCTCTTTCCAGAGGGGTGCAAAAGTAAAAATTACTAACATGTTTTCTGAAGCAGTACCGACTACCCTGCAAGTTAAAACTTAAACTTACTTATACTACTGATGACCCTGTAACAAGATCATTGCCTCATGATACACAAATAAATAATATTAAGTAACATAAATCTAAAAACTACTTTACATTGGTCCCAGTAAATTGATATTCTTCAGGCTTCAGAAATACAAGAATTCATCATACAACCAGCAGTAGGCTTTGCAGTGTTTAAAGTACTCATTCAACTAGTAAAAAAACTTTTTTTCTGTTGAATAAGAATAAAATAAGCTATTAATAAACACAGCAAAGTACTTTTAACAAGCACTAGTCCCAGATAGATGGTGAAAAAAAACACTGAATAAACAGAGGGCGGGAGGAGAAATAAATGTCGAAACTTCCATATGCAATTCCAGAAGAAAAACACAAGCTGAATACCATGGAGATCCTTAAGACTAAACCACTTGCCTTGGTTCAAACCTCCTGACACCCACCCTTTAGATATTTATAAATGTTAATAAGATCTCCCCTCAGTCTTGTCTTTTTTTAGAGTAGACAGTCCCAGTTCCCGCAGCCTTTCCTCGTATGAAAGATGTTCCAGTCCCCTGATTTGATTCCTCTGTCAAATGAGTACAGTAATATCAGACCTTACTTAATCACAGGAATAAAGTACAAGGGCAAATAACAGCACTACACTAATTTACCCCTTCCCTGGAAAACATAGTTTTAAGGCACTACTTCCGGGCACTCAACTGCAAGTTAAGAAAATGTCAGCAGTTGGTACTTATCACTGGCTATACATTCTATGGTGTTGACTACTTTACATCCAGTGTGTAGAATTGCATTGGATAATTTTTGCATAATATTCTCAGATTTTTCTTTCATTTTTTTAGAAGAATTCAACACAGACTCAAATTAATCAGTAAATTTATCATGTAAGATTACATTTCAAACACTATGAGAGAGACGATATATCCACTTGTACTAGCTAAATTGGAATGTTTGAAAACATGGGTTTATATCTACTGTTGCAAGTTAATCCCCTATCCATTTTGGGAGCAAAAACGGTGCTTATTTTACTCATCCGAACTTTATTATCTCATTATACTTATGAAAAGACCAACAATTAAAAAATTTCCAAAAGCTTGGCCTTTGGGTGCTCTGATATTTTTCTTATCCTCTCAAACAAATGGAATTCAGGTGTTCACACTCCTGAGTATCTGATCCTATATTTTTAATTCTTTTCCCCATAACCTTCCCTTTTCCCTAGATTCTGAGTCTGTCTTGTCACAAATCACAAGCTAATACCAGTCCTAGACAGGGTTATCTTTGATGTCAAATGTCTGTCCTTCATACAGGATAGTGATCTCTAAGGGTCCTTTCCAACCCCTACCATTCTATGATTCTGTGATAAGCAAGAGGCAGAGTTGTGGCTCTGACTTGAGCCAAAGATAAGGAACAAAAGGCTCTACAGAGTCAGAACTTAAATTCAATCAGATTGTGGAAGATTGAGGAACTACTATGATGCAAAAAGGTAACAATACTGTAAGGCAAGATATGAAATGAGCTAATTAGCATTTAGAAAGATATGCAAAAAATGTCTAAAATAATCTCCTCTTTGAAGTCAAGAGGCACAAAACAAAAAAATGCTATTAACTCTTAAATCTTGCAAAAATTGGCCTAGAATACCAGAGAACAGCAAATATTTCTTTTTTAAAGCTCCAAAAGATATATAATAGCTCAAGAAATATTGAGAGGCCAGTTAAAGATGTTTAGCATCAGATATACCACATTTTAAGTATAAAGTATTTGAACTTAAATTTACAAACCCAGTGTTTTTCTCAGTATTCCAAGTTTTACAACACTTGTGATAGGTGACTTTAAAAAATGGTGGCAGCACAAAGCTCTGCTCACATTTAGAGAGAAGTGGTCAATGAACTACACTAGAGTAAATCCTTCTCGGCAAAACTAGTATACAGTTTCTCAACTTCCTATAAAAGCTGAAGCATTAGTTAAACTTTTATATACCATTATCAGGAAAGTAGTACAAATAAACACACAAACATGCAGAGAACAGTCGTCATGGACTGGAGAGAAAATAAGAGCAGAACTTACAGCAGAATGCAACAACTCCATGAACAGTGGATAAGAAATAGAGACAGATATCTAACTATCAAGGAGAAAAATTAGAACATGAATGAAGCCCTCAAGAAGTTAATTACTAACAAAATACATGTGTGGAGTTTCCCTATCCACTAAGACAAATCACTTTTTTCATGTGATACAACATTGAGTTTGTATAGTGGCAGTATTGGCATGTCATCAACGTTGTACATTAGGCAACACGTAAAGCTCTTCAGGAAGTGTATATGGGAAGAAAACAAGCTCAGATCCCTAGCAACAGGGGAACACTTCAACTTATACTCCAGAAGCAATAAGGCAAGCATAAAAAATATGATTTCTGAACAATGTAATTTCCTCTAATCCTTCTTGCAGGATTTTTGTCTTGGCTATTACATGTCACACAGGCATACCTTATCTTTACTTAACGTACCACGAGTTCGTCAAGACCACTCATGAGTACAAATAACCTGATTCTTTGTCCTTAAATCAGATATTTCTGCAAGTATCCAGTCCCAAATAAGCCACTGGATTAGCATACACTTGATTCTGTACCACCAAATTAGCATGCAGACTGCAAAGACAGTAAGCTAAGAAAAAATACTCTTGATCCATTAAACCTGATTCCTCTCGTGTGATTTATCCATGTAAATCAGGCAAAAATGTAGGATTCAGGGAAATTTAAAAGGTATTAGTTAACTAAAAATATGATTGACAAGAAGATATCTGAATCTTTATATAGAATAATAAATGAGTACGGATCAAACAAAACTACAGAAAATTAACCCTGTGTAAAAATGTAGCATGCAGCCTTTACGAGTACAATCTTCTATGAGTGCAAGTTAGACAAAAGTTTAGTAAGTGAGTTTCCACACTTAGTATTTCAAGCACATTGACATCCAGTAGTTCTGTTTGGACTTAAGTCAATATGACTCCAATAAAAAGTTGCTCCTAATGTTAACAATTAGCTATCATCAATTCTCCTACCCTCAGCTGGCTTTGAAGACGATACTCTAGGAACCAGTTTGACCCTAGGATGTCAGTAACAAGCTCATGAAATCACCACACACAAGAAACAAAACAGAAGCCCTAAACTCAAGACCAAACAGTGACTCATTAATGCTCTTTGAGAAATGTGTTAGAAATATCCACTGTGAGAGCTTTTAGTAGATGTCACAATGATGAACAGTAAAATCACAGTATGAAATCAATCTACAAATTTTATAATTTCAGGCAGTGAGTTTCAATAGGCAACTGTTCAGGTTGTCACTTTTTTTTACCTTGTACATGATTTCCATGGCTCAAAACCAGAAAGCATATACAAATAAAAATTACCAGTCATATTTATGCTAGCTGATGTGCTACTACCATTAATTTTCCTTATCACGTGTTATTTCTCAGTATACAGTCTTAGAACTGTCAAGATATATTTCTCTGGCACTTGTCTTGTTAACGTTCTAATTCAAACACATGACAGACCAGCTTTCATGGCTCTGGCAGAGAGAATGAGGCCATATTTCTAAAAAATATATTCCTGGCAAAAGAAGAGGTAGCCCTAGAAATTGCTGGATAAAACTCACAAGAAGAAAATCGTAGCTAGGAAAGGAAAATAATGGATGTAAATAAGGAAGAAACGCACACCATTCTCTTGCTAAGTTCTACAATATCCTTAAAGTCACAATCAAATTCTACCCTATTTGTGGTAAAATTTAAGCAAGTGTGTAGGGGTTCTTCTTCATTATGCGAGACGGGAGCAACCAGACACCAATATGATGTGCATTGACTCCAAATTTATTGCCACATAATCATCACTTATATACTTTTTCCAAATGCTGTATATGTGCTACAATCCATGACAATTAGTTAATACTAACGATCACGCGCTATGCATAAGGCCTCAAAGTTTCATTTTTTTAACAACTTAGACACCAACCTCGTTATGTTAAAACACCAACCTTATTGTACTTAAAACATCAACCTTATTGTGCTTAAAATATCACCCCATCTGTTTGGCCTTCAGTTAGTTTTTCTCTAACACTACACTATGGTTATGCTTACCTTACATTTTACTTAACTTTATGCTATCGTTAGTTACATATGTTGCAATTTCTTAGTCACATACATGCGATCACATAATGCTTAACTGAATGATCTATTCTGTCTTCTTATTTTGACCTTGTCTTTGTTACAATCTATGGTTTCGGTTTCTTCCCTGCTCAAGCTTGCTATCAAATAGGCATTCTTTTCTTCTTTTGCTGTTGAAGGCAATTCAAAGATGAACTGCTAACTTTCTCCATTTTTGTCTAACCAGGCCCCAATACAAGAGCATGCAGTGATTTTTGTAGGCAGTTTACACACTTGTGTTTTATCCCAGTTCTCAACCCCTCAAGCACTATTTACAGAAGAAAAGCAAGATTTCGAAACATTAAAAATATATTTTGTGGTGTAGTTCAGTTTTGATGGCTTCACTAAAATTCCTCCTTTCAGCTTCCTAAGAAAATCTCTAGTTTGTGAAGAGATGGAATCAAGACAGTGTTTGGATGCATCTTGTGTAGATTTGTAAATTTAAGCTCTATATCAATCCCCTTTAGTGTTTATTGAAATGATCCTGTAGTCATTTCAAAAATACTCTTCTTTAATTCTCTTTACATCAGCCAAGCTCCAGGAATAACATCAAAGCAGTCTCTAGTTACACTGTTTTATTTCTCTTAAAACAATGTCAAGAGAAGTGGATGCAAGACTCCTAGAAGGATATAGAAACTCTCAAAGAAGCCCCTTGAATTGGTAGAATCCTCCTTGCCAGCATCTACCAGTGCGTGTCACTACTCAGTCCAACATAATTTGCTACTTCATGTTACTCCTCTGGTTGTATTTGAACCATCTGATGTGTTTGTGGTAGTTCTCCCTGCTACCTTGCTTCTTCCATCTGAAAGCAGGACAACTGTATTTTCTGCTTCCATTTTTATCAGCACCAGAGGACTGTTCAGACGATCTAAATGAAAGATACCATATAAAACATCATATTCAAGTGCACATTAAGGAGAAAAACCTCCCAGAAAAATCCTTCAGCAGTCCAAAATCTGTCTTTTAGGACTATTATTTGGACAACTGTTAATGATTATATTTCTTACTGTTAGGTAAGAAATGCTGCATTATCTGTTAGAATACTACTTCAGCTTATGCTTAAATTATTGCCAAATAAAATGGCTCTGAAGAGGACTTCAAGTAGCAATCACATTTTCTTTATTTGCTCCAGCCTTCTGTATGCAATTTTGTTTTCTCTAAAAGCAGTACCACAATTATTGTTTTGAATTAATGACTTACACAGTCACTTACTGAAAAACGAAGTCTGTGTAATCTTCCAGAAACAGTGTCTTACTCACTGTTTCCTTTAAACAGCTTTAATGTCACCTAAAGACTTACACATCTGCAATTATCAGATGTCTCTTCACAATCCCATTTTGAAATCACTTTTATACTTCAATATCCTTCAGAGCTACAAGTTTTATTTACATTCTTAGACTGACAGAGTACTACCATCAAACCCCCATTTCAGCGACTCATTGCAACTTTGTCAGGAGACAAGACCCCCAGCATGCCATAGAAGGTTGTGCTACTGCAAAAACCCAATTCATCTTCTTTTTTTATATTTTCAGGTCCCATTAGACAAGAAACAAAGAAACCTATATCATGGAAAGTTGTTCATTGATCACAATAACAGTATGTTAGAAACAGGCTAATTCTGCTCACTTATTTGCATGCATCTGCTTAAGAATTGGGTTACTACAGCTACTATAGAAGAGGAAGGATGGCTGGCACTCACAGAGCAAGGAGTCCCAGACTGCCAGTCAAGAGTTGAAACTGGCTTGACTAGCATTTCTGCACTGCTAGCTGCTGAAAAGTCAAAGTCAAAACAGCTAGGTTCTTGGCTACTTGTTGGTTAACTCTTCTAAATGACTCAGGAAATCTGGTTCCTGAGGAAGGTCTGCATACTGGTTGTCTCTAGATTGGCCAAAACTCAAAACAGTCCTGAAAACTCACATTCTCATGAAATAAAATGACATTATCCTGTCTGCTCTGCTCACTGACTTGGACTGATATTAAGACACGTTGGAAAAGCATTTAAAAGTAAAAATAACACATAAACATATAGTGAGGTTTAAAAGTTCAGTTTAATACATTTTGCTCACGTTTTTTATACTGTCTAAACCACTGTTCTGTGAACTAAGCTTTTTAGTACCAGAGCTTGGTTTAAAGCCGAGAAGCTTTCAATCATTTCTAGAAGCAGGAGGAATTGGTATTTCACTTTATTCTAGCAATAGAGAGTAGAGGGTGGAAGGAAATGGGTTGTGCTTGGTTAACGCAGCTATTCAAAAGATACTTTTGAAACTTCTCTTAAAGTAGGTTGACCTACTGGACAGCATCTCTTCAGAGTGAGACCTGAGATTTTTGGTTGATAATAAACTAAACATGAGCCATCAATGTGCCCTCACGACCAAGAAGGCCAATGGTATCCTGGGATGCATCAAGAAGAGTGTGTCCAGCAGTTTGAGGGAGCTTCTCCTCCCCTTCTGCTGTGCCCTAGTGAGACCACATCTGGAGTATTGTGCTGAGTTCTGGGCTCCCCAGTTTGAGAGGAACAGAGAATTTCTGGAGAGAGTCCAGTGTGGAGACTTACCAAGATGGCTAGAGGACTGGAATGTCTCTCTTACAAGGAAAGGCTGCTAGACCTCGGATTGTTTAGCCTGGAGAGGACTGAGAGAGGACCTTATCAATACTTATAAATACCTAAAGGGTAAATGTCAAGAGGATGAAGTGAGCTTTACTAGCTTTACTAGTCCCTGCCTAGAGTGGAGGCACCAGAGATGTATTCAAAAGCAGTTAGGCTCTCTGTTCCTGGGAAACACAAAAGCTCCAGCTATCACCCTGATTCACTTGAACAGGAAACAAATAGGAGTTATCTCTTCTTGTATCTCAACACTGGCTGATCTACATGCTTTCATGGTGCTCTGAGGAGCGCTGTGAGTCTACACTTGATATAAACCAAATGACAGAACTTAAACACTGACCTCAAGTACTGTGACTTTACACAGACATGCAAGGCAGTCTAATGCTCTTTGAGAAGTTCAGTGCTAGAAATACTGCCAGTGGTAGGTCTATTTTCATACCAAAGCAGACAGAGAACACTGGATTACAGACATAAATTATTCTACTCATCTAACTCATCTCAGTTTCAATTACTTTCTTTCGTACCCATATTTAAGGATGTTGAAAAAATATTCCCTAACATTTCTCAAGAGCTTGGCATGTTCCAAATCATCAGTTTACATCTTCAGTATGCTCCAAACTTGATATCCATTGACAAATTTACTACTGTTAAGATGTGCCCACCGCCTCCTCCAAATGTCACATCTTAATGCCCAACTTCTGTGAATAAAGAGCAATTTTTATGGATAACACAGGTACATCTGTACGTTGTCAACATTTTTTTTACTTTGAATTTAATCTTACTTTGTCCACTACTTTTAACACAGATTTGTATAGTTAAGTCATGCTAATAGATTAAGAGCTTTACATAAGTATGTGTAGACTGAAATGCACAGTTTCAGGAGAACTGAAGACTTAGAAAGCAAAATGCATCAGCCTTACACTGCATTTAGTATTTGTCTTCTGTTGTTTTATCTCAGGCTTTCAGTTGTTCTTCATGAGCTAACATATGCTACACCAATGCTGTAGTATCACAGAAGTAATTTCATTAACAGAAAAACACCACCATCATACGAATGAGTAAGGATTAGTCATGTTAATAAAAGTGGTGAAGAGAGTATTCCACTCTTTCATTAGACTAGAAATTTATTAAATTATCATACTAACTGAATTTAATACATTCTTATAATTATTTCTTAGTTCTTCGCTGCATATTCAATTTTTCCAATACATTTGTAAGTTTCTTGGATGAAATCCAATAGCTTTATTCAATTCTGGTTTATTTTACTTTTGCAGTTCTGGTGCATGAACAACAAATTTCTTTGGGACAAATATTTTCAGCTAAATACCAGGAATATCCTTTCTGTAAATCAGGCTTTCCAAATGAAAGGAGTTCCTATTTATTAGATACATAAAGAATTATCTCAGATATTGGTTTTATTTTTATGAGGTATATTCTGAACAAGTTGTTGCCTAAACACCAAAACTTCTCATTTATATTTTCAAAACCAGAAGCCTAAACTCCAGTGCTCTACAATGAAAAGTTTGACACCTCCAGGCCAAATGCTTCTTACCACACAGTTTTTAAAAAAATCATAAGGAAACTATTCTCATTTGTTTCCCAGCTGTTAGCTGCCTCAGTTAACCTTCCTAGATACATCAAAAAATTATTTTCAAAATGCATATACAAACACAAAACTAGGCAAGAAACAATGAGTCAACATAAAAAGCAAAGCTTCAACCTCTGTCAACATCTAGGTTAGTTTAAATAGCTAATAATTCAATTGTAATTATACTTGTAACATTACCTGAAAAGCTTTTCTGCTAATTCCAACAGAAGCATGTATTCATAACACTGGCTTAATGGGAACCCTTGAGCCCAAAGAGGTTTATAGTAAAAAGCAAACAAACAAGCCTCATGAACTCTCTGGGGAGCTTTTCAAAGTAAAATACATTAATGGTATTGATGCAGATAAGCATCATTCCCAAAAGCCAGTTATTTTTACAGTCAATGATTCTTTTCTATAGCTGAGTTCAAATGTTTTATACTTTCAAGTGAAATCTTAATTCCTCTATCTGTTTTTCTAGGTTCACATCCTATAACTACGTTTTAATCAAATAATTACACAAGTAATATGCAGTACACATAACCGAGTAACATAAGAATTAATTATTGTCTGGCAATACCTAGAGCAACATTTTAATGGCCTGAGTGACGGAGTAAAATCTGAAGCTAGTATCAGAAACAGACTAGACAATCATCAAAAAGCCTAAAATAAAATTAGGAAAAAAAAAAACCTCCTGAGATTCACTGGCAGTAGTACCAGTGAATATTATAATAGTCTTTAAAAAGGAAAATGCAACAAAACAAGAGGTGAGCTTTTGCATCTTGTGCTTTTTACACTCCTGATGAGTTTACTTGCTCTATTTTGCACTTGTCTGTGCAAATTACTATGGGGAGGCCTTAGTTGTGGAGTAGAAAGGGGCAATGTGCTTTTTATCTGTTTTTCAGTATAAGAAAAAAAATCAAAACAATCAAAACATCTTCTACCCAAAGCATGTAGGACACGAAGATCTTATAATAAGCACAGTCTTACATTTTGTTGTGCTGGGGTGATAGTCTCCCTGTGGCAGCTAAGTGCTCAGTTGATATTAAAAGTGTATCATTAACAAAGCACTCTTATCACAGCGAAAGAACATGAATAATGAAATAAAGAACAGATTTTAAATTTTAATTATATTTTTTTAAACCTATGCTACAGCTGGAAAACTTGTCTACTCTGGTGGTTTTCGTTCTCTAACACCACAGCCCTATGTCAAGCTATTTATTGTCGTATCCAAGTATGAGAATTAGACCCCAAGATGCTTGACAGATATCAACATATCAAACAATAATTTAGGCAACAGCATGTCAAATTAGGTGCATGGAGACAGCCAAACGTTTATGTTCTACTGCGTTACAGTCACTAACCACTGGCTTGTTCACAATGCCTGCTCACACACCTTCATACATAAATAGTATATACTTCATAAAATATTTAAAAAGTTGGAAATAATAGCATAGGTGAGATTTGTGTGGTTGGGTTTTGGGTGTGTGGGGGTTTTTTTTTTTACTATTTACCTTTTCACTGCAGCTGATAATGTATTTCAGTTTACCACTGTGTTGGGCTATGCGAATGCACACAGTTACTTAATGTGCCAGCTGGCAGATGGTAGCTTGGGAAACTGTTTAAGAGTCATGTTCTGCCACATATCCATGCAAGTGCTGGAATAATCCAAGCAAACAGTAGAGTAACCGTGCTATGAATGACAATATTCAAATGTGCCAACTCTAAAAAAAAATTAAAGATAATACATAATTAAATAAAAATTGAAGCACTCAAACATTTTGCATCTTTGTAATTTATGCAAAAGTCAACAGTTTCTGTATTATTTTACATCTCTATAATGAACATAGGGCTGCAAGCAGATATTTAGCCTGTGAATTCTGGGAGCTGCTATCCATTCTGACCCATTAGCTCTTCCAGTCATCATATTTCAAAGCATCTCTTTGTTTGGAGGGCTGCAAGAAATTTTCAAATCTCTTCTTTTACTGCTCAGATAGTAGATAAAATTAAAAGCATATAGTAAAATGTGGGCTGCATCTTGGTATGGAAAAGCAGCAGAAATATAAATTTCTTTGCCTTGCAGAACCACAGAAAATACTGCAGAGAACTTGTCTCATTCAGAATATCTGATACTTTCATAAGTTACACTTGATGTTTCCTAGAGATCTACCATAATTATCCAAAGCAACAACTGGCCAATTCTCTAGATTTCTCTGGTGTCTGCATCAAATTTCTACCTTTCCTGTCTTTATTTTCTTATATGTCTACAGTCTAACCTCTCCAAATAACACCAGTTTCTAGAGACTTGCTCTCCTTGGGCTCTTGGACTTTCTTTCTTGGGGCAGTAGAGTGTAGCCAGCTCAGTGCTGGTGGTCAGCTTCTAAGACCTTCCTCATTTTTTCTATTGTCTTTTGGAAGATACATCAAACTGTGTTGCTGTAACTAATCCATAAACTTACAGTTAGTCTTTTTTTCCTGTAAAACTATGAAAAGTGTCAATATTCACAGAACCACAGAATGGTTTCAGTTGGGAGGGACCTTACAAAATCACCTAGTTCCAACTTGCCTGTCATTATCTTCCAAGCCCCATCTAACTCAGTCTTGAACATTCCCAGGAATGGGACAGTCACAACTTCTCTGGGCAATTTGTTCCAGTACCTCATTACCCTCCCAGTGAAGAATTTCTTCCTTGTATTTAATCTAAATCTACTCTGTTTCAGCCATTATTCCTTGTCCTATCACTACAGTCCCTTGTAAAAAGTCCCTCTCCAGATATCTTGTAGGCTCCTTTAGGTACTGGAAGACATCTCTAAGGTCTCCCTAGGGCCTTGTTTTTACAGGCTGAACAGCCCCAACTCTCTCAGCCCATCTGAATTTTGAAAGGGAGATTCTACAGAAATGATTAGCAGGCCAATATTAACTTGGGTAATTTTCATTTCTTGGTGAAGTCTGTTATTGATTCATTTAAACTGAAATGGAAAAATTGTCAAATTGGTCAACCAAACGAACTGGGGAAAGAAAACTAATATAACTTGGCACTGCAACCTGAAAAAAACATCAAGGAACCAGCTTTCCTTCTTGCTTTCATTTAATCTGTTCCCACAAGTGTAACTTCCTATTTCCCTGTCATGAACAGAAAATCTTGGTCTCTCCCAAGGCCACTCACCTTCATTCTACTTAGAAATGTCCTCTATGATCAGCAAGTCTTGGACCTGAAATCAGATTCAGTAAACAACTATTAGCATTGCTGAAACTGAGGCACCTCCCTATAAACTTTGCTATTACATATCCAAATGTTGTGCCCACAGACTTTGCTGGAAAGCAATCGTATAACCTGGTTGCTGGTAACCACATAACCCAGCATGCTGCTAGAATCTACACTGAATAAAGAGCCTGAAGCACACTGCACTAGAGCAAGTAGTGCCCCATCACTATAAAAAAAAAAAACAAACAAAGTAGTAAAATCTGAAACTGCAATTTAAAGAGCTGAGCTGTTGTTAAATTCAGTGCATTGACAGTTCAATTTTGTGTTAGCAGCTGAAGACAAAGTGTAATGGTGGCTAAACTGAGGTAAAATCCATCAGGAACAACAAAATCCTATAGCAGAACCTAATTCCATGTTAAAAAAAGCATGCCAGAGCCACTGGATCTGAGAGTAATGCTGGACTGACTGAAGGCAAGGCATTAATTACAACAGAGTGATCTCTTGGCTCAACAGAATCCCATGAGCACAAAGACGTAGCACAGGAGAAAGGTTTCATATGTTCCTTTTGAGGTCTGAGATGGGCTATGGAGTTTTCTTGGAGAGCCAGTTTTTATGACACTATACAGAATATATTAAACATCATACTAGCACTGTGAGAACATATTGTGTACGTCTAGGTCAGTCATTCATAGCACATTGAGCAAAACTACATGTCGATATTTATAGGTTACTGGGTCGACTGAATCCTATGCCTAGGAACAACAAATTTGGCATTTCAGTAATCCCAGAAAAGTATATCTGTATGCCAACAAGACCTATGGCTGCTACATCCGTCAGTTATAACATCTTCAAAAATATTAAAATGCAGAGTGTTTCAGAGAGAGTGTAAACAATTTAAACACATTTCATATTAAATATAAATCATCAAAATATAATAATCATTAATCTCAAATTAATCATCCATGGAAGATGAGAAATTAGTATTCGCTTCAATGAAAAATGTAAATTTTTGCCTTTTTCTACCTGTTCTAGAGTATTCCAAAGACTTTTTCACCTTCATAGAGAACAATTTTTTCATATAGAACTTAAGAGTGTTATAGAGTTTCTAGTTTATTTTATTAAGTAGCATCTCAATAATTTATTAGCAACAGTTAACTTCCAATAAAATAATCAAATTCAAACTCCTTTTCCCAAGTCTTGGCCAAAAAAAGAAGTAGGAAACTTATAAAGAACTAGCCTACACCAGAAACCTGACCATGCCTTAAATTAGTGAGGAAATATGTCTGTAAGAGAATGTATTACTATGGATTCTTCATAGAAGAGGTTAATATTGTACAGGAAAACATTAGTAGATTTATTTTAAGATATTCAGTGACTATGAACAACAAAAGTTTACATCAACTCTATTATGATCACAGGTCAAGTAAAACTTCTTCTGTGCCTAAGAAATGCTTTTAAGTACCCTTCCATGCTATTAGAAGACATAGATCTCCATAGCCAAATTCCTCACTGCAAAATGTTATTTCTATGGGTGATTCAAAAGTCTGTCACTAACAATTATGTTGTAGAATAAAGATCATTGAAGTAACTTCAGTCATATAAAAATGGGCTTGCATATTGAGAAAAGTTCCTAAATGCGTTTTCTCTAAGTATCTTCTCTGATACTTGAACAGTCCTGATTGATAATAAACTAGCCATGAGCCAGCAATGTGCCCTCGTGGCCAAGAAGGCCAATGGCAGTCTGGGATGCATTGAAAAGAGTATGGCCAGCAGGTCAAGGGAGGTTCTACTCCCCCTCTACTCTGCCTTGGTGAAGCCTCATCTGGAGTATTGTATCCATTTCTGGGCTCCTCAGCTCAAGAGGGATGGAGAACTTCTGGAGAGGGTCCAGCGCAGGGCCACCAAGATGATCAGAAGACTGGAGCATCTTTCATACGAGGAAAGGCTGTGGGAACTGGGGCTGTTTAGTCTAGAAAAGAGGAGACTGAGGGGAGATCTTATTAATATTTACAAATATCTAAATGGTGGGTGTCAGGATGGTGGGACATCTCTTTTTTTTTCTATAGTAGCTAGCAACAGGACAAGGGGTAATGGATGAAGCTGGAACACAAAAAGTTCCACTTAAATACAAGAAAAAACTATTTCACTGTTCAGGTGAGGGAGCCCTGGCACAGGCTGCCCAGAGGGGTTGTGGAGTCTCCTTCCTTGGAGGTCTTCAAGACCCACCTGGACATGTTCCTATGCGACCTGATCTAGGTGAACCTGGTTTAGTAGAGAGGTTGGACTACATGATCTCTAACAGTCCCTTCCAACCTCTACCATTCTATGACTCTATGATTCTAATTAAATTGGTAAGACAGGGTAGGTTTGCTTATTTGTATGAGCAAAATACCATGTATAACACCAGGTAGAACTGCATCCAAAATTAAGGGAAATGTCAACTGTAAACCAGTTTTGTTTACCATTTTTTCACTTCATTACTACCAATTTCAACCACCTTAAAAAAAGTCGTTGTAGGCATAACAAAATTAACTTTTATGTTAATACAGAAATAAAGTACATCTCTGTGAAAGACGAATTATTTTTTAAAAAAGAACCCAAGCAAAACAGAATTAATTTCAACTTATTTTTAGCATTTTTTGTGGTACTGATATGCCTCTAAACATTAGCTCCAAGGAAAAAAAAAAAAACCACAAACCAATCTGGCAGAACAAGTAAACCGTTCAACAAGTAAATCTGATTTACAAGTAGAAAACAATTTCTTGTTCACTAGTCATAAGAAATACCTAAACTCCAAATCTGTTTCTGAGGAAACGTTGCTGAAGGGTGAGTAACATGGTGAATATTCATTCAAATCTAAATACTAATTTATTTCATATCCATATTTCTTTTGTTTGTTTTATAGAAAAGTAAAAGAATGTCAAACTCTCCCCAGAGTATGTATGGTTCTTGAAAACAAATTCCAGCTTCTTATGTATGAGTTTGTAAGGAAGCTACTGTTTTTAAAAAACATTATGTATGCAATTCTTCCCTGCAGGAGACATTTGGACAAACTTTTTTCATTGTATGAGCCAGAAACAGTAGAGAAATCTCACCTGCATATCACAAGTAGGTAATAGTTTAAAAGTCCAATGAGAACATATCTATGAAGATTCCATTTTTCAGAATTATCCATTTGATAAACTCAATCAGGACAATGAGAGCTGTTTGTACACAGCTCTACCAAGATAGATAAAGAATAGTACATTTTTCTGCAAGTTATATTCTTTTCTAAAATGAAAAGAGGAGAATACCTCACTGCAATCTCAATCCTTGAGACAGATGAGTAAAATAAAATAGATGAGTATTGCAAGACTCAGAAATAGGACAGTGACTTTTACGATTTATGACAATTCCTCGTTAGAGTCTTGATTTGTTTATCAGCATTTCTTATTATTAGAAGTGCCTTTGCCTTTTGCTGTTCAGATTTCTCCAAGCAGAAAAAGTTTTACAAGTTGAGTTAAACTAGGGGTTGTAGGTGCAGAAGTGGGGTCCTAACAATAGCACTGAGATGAAAACAGTGCTGGTTGGCATCACTGAAGGGATACTTAGCTGCTTCCCTCTGCTGACATAACACTCCTGGCTTTGGATTTGCACTAGTTGCCCACAAGCACTGCTGTCACTCCAAAAAGCATGACTGGACCACAGATGGTCATCTCCAGTGTGGTACTGCATCATGCAACTATAAGAACTAAAAGAAAAGAAGACATAATAAAAAAAGTGGATTAGTTTTTGGTGCTCAAAACCAAAGAAAAATAATGAAGAAGATTAATTTTAAAATGTTCCATAGGCAAAATGAAAACTGCTTATGGTTGGAAATCAGCAAACAGAAATGCAAATCACAATTCCTTTCTCTGGTTGTTTATTAACCAATGTTAGACTTAGAGTAGCTTCTGAATAACTTGGGAGGAACAGTCACTTTTTCCTCTTCTGTTCATAATGTTCAGTGGATGACCGGAAGAGCCAAAACATTCCTTATGGTAGCAGTCACTGGATGCAACTCACCCACATAAGAACCCAATCCAAAGACTTTGCTAAGGATGTACTAACACACAGCTATACATCATTTTTTCTGAATCTATTTTTTTCACTTCAGCTTTTTTCTAAGACAATAGAAGTGCTAGTTTAGATCAATAACCTATTTCTACTAGCACAAAGTCACAATAGTCCAAAGTCTACCAAGCACATACTTTTATCCTAACCGTTTAAGTGATAACACTGTTATAACATTTATCTATTTCCTTTCAGCTCTTTTAACATTTACAAATGTCTTGAACCAAGTATTATATCATTACATCTAATTTCCAGCGTCTCTTTAAGTTGCTTGCAGCCACAAACCATTTCAGGGCCAGCTAACCTGAAAAGTGCCAACTGATATGCTTGAAGTCATTTTTAAATATGCTGATGAAACATGTGCAAGTACATCCACAGACAATGTAAGACAGAAAAATTTGTCCTGTAGCATCCTTAACAAAGGCTATCTAATGACAAAACAGTAATGAACAAGAAAAGTATTCTGTGCACCAGAGGTGCCCTCCACATGTCGGTAATATACTGCTGACAGCTGACAATATGCAGTTCTGATAATAGGATCACACAGAAACTACCTCTTCCTCCCCTCACCCCCAGGAGATTTTTACTTAGCACATTGTCAGCCATCTAGCTCCAAAAGCCTTCAAGTTGTAAACTTGAAAGTTTGATCTTACACTATGGAAAAAAGACAAGTATATAGCTAAGGACAGTTTAACTATGTATTGAATGTCTTTACTCCAGGCACATGCCACAGAAACTGTAAGCAATGGGATGGATGCACACAGTTTCAAGAGCAGATCTATTACCAATAAACTGCAGCCTCATCTGGCTCAGCTAAACCCTGGGCTGTTCTTTTTCTCAACGTTTTCTACATCTCATGACGGTGTAACACTAGAATCGGGCTGATTTTAAAATGGAAGAAAATACTTCACTTCTAAAGAAGTAAAAAAAAAAAAAATTAAGTCTGATGGTTTTTCCTTTGTCTGGGCTATGGGAAAAAAACCCAAAACTAAAACAAAGAGTTGGAATTTAGGCCTGCTGGTTAAAAGAATTTAGGGTGGTTTTGAACATCACTAAGCAAGGCCGGGCAATTCCACCTTTCCTTTGCTTCATGTATAAGACTAGTTCTTTGTATGCATGTGTAAACATTTAGGAGGGATGCTTTTGACATCTGACAGAGGACACATTGGTATGTGCAGGACAGTTGTTCCCTGGCAACGGGGCTTTTTTACTTAGCAACAGAAAGAGAAGAGCAGAGCTTTTCATAGAGAAAAGAGTATAGACATGAAAAGTGAAAACAGCATCGTCCCGTGTCAGTGCATCCTTTGGTCTAGATGATGGAAAAAAAAAGATATCTGAAACAGAAAATGTAAGTGTTACAGTACAGCTCTTTGTGGGAAAGGTGGGTACTTTAGATCTCTACAGCATTGACAATGAGGGACCCTAACAGAGTCTGTTTGTAGATGTCAACATAAAAAAGAATATTAAAAATAAACTTCAACTAACCATTTAATTAGTGGATTTCATCTGTAACTCTAATGAGTCTTTGATTTCAGGAACAGCTGCATATGTCATAAATACTTATTCTGGGCATTTGAAATGTCCATGAGGAAAAAAAGAAAGTTATTATTTTTCCTGTTTCTCTGCTCCTGAAAGATCAAGTACATATCTCTGCATCTGTGTGACAGTTCTGAAAAAATCCTTTGCTTGGTCAGAGCAAAACAATTCAGATATACACAACAAATTTTACATTTTTTTTTTAATGAAACCTTATCATAAATGATAAAGAAAAGTGGAACTATTTTTCCCCAGTTTTTCCCACCTTGTTCGTGCATCCCTTCATTGCATCTTGCTTCATCTTGTAACACTCACTAAACAAGGGTAATCTTGTTACTCTTTGGGAGTAAATTTTGTCTGCAGAGAATGTTTGACTGTTTATTCCAGCAGAACAGCACTAACTCTCATGTTTTTTATTCATGGTGCTAAACCATTCAGTGACTTAGACATCGAGATGCTGCCTCACTTCTGAGAAGTTTCCTAAGATCCTGGCCACCTTGGTTTTGGTTTGAGCTTCATTTGCTGATTTTAATTTGTGTGCTAATTAAATGTGCTCCTGCAGTGTTATTGACTACCACAGCTTCATTTAGGTGATTTGCAAATGGCTCCTCAGGATCTGTCAAAGGGCTCATTTATTCAGTTGTCCTTCAGCTCTGTCCTGGAGATCATTAGAGCAACTAAAACCTCCAAGGTGCTCCATGGCCTTTCAAAGGAACAGAAGAGGATTCAGGACCTACACAGAACATGGAGGTTTCAGGATTGGGGAGGAACAAAAATATTCTTCTATTACTACTTCAGACATAGCAAACTGACAGAGCCAGCTGCAACACAGAATTAAGAATAGTCAAAACGTTTTAAGCTTGGCCTCTTAGAAATTAATGCCTAGGCAGTCAATTTGCCTCTATTTCTTTCTCGAGGTATTTCTAACTTCATTGTTTAGTTTCATTCAAATAGGACAAATAACTCTTAGAACTAATAAGCCATTATGATCTTACAATTTTTTGAAAATAGGTACCTAAGCAGTGAAAAGTGACTTCAAAAGCTAAAGCACAAGCTCAGCTTTTCTATGGCACCAGAAATATTTATTGGAAGTCAGAGGAAAATACTTCAGTCAGAAAATGCCTTCTCAGACAACAGAAAACCTATGCACAAGACAAAAATACATGGGAACTCAAGATACACCACTCTTGGAATGAAGTTTTTTGACACAATTTTTGCTGCACAGTCTGATCATAAATATTTTGCAAAAGTGGGAAGGAAAAAAATCACAATTAACGTGAGAATGACAGAGAAGCAGTATCTAGAAAAACACAGAGACTTCTAAAAATCAGAGGTAAAAATCCTCCAAGATGAGGAGGGGAAAAAAACATTTCTCCAAAACTCTTCTTTTGTAACTTGGATGAAGCAGCTGACTCTGCAAAGTATTACCCCTGGCATTTTCTCTCTGTCCAAGGAATAATGGCTTGCATAAATTCTGAGGGAATAAATGGAAATACCAGCTAAAAATTACTTGTCATTCCATTACTGATGCCTGGGAATAGACACAAGGGTGCGGACATGTAGCTCAGAATTTTAGCAAGATTGTGACTGTTTTTACAAGTTTACATTCTTACCTGTTCTTTGGGTGTAAGTGGTACAGCTGGATCTTTCTGTCAGCCAAAATGGTAGGAATACTTAGAAACATATTGTACTTCATCTTACTGGAATCCCATTTTAGATTTTCCACTGTCGACTATATTCTCCAGAGCTGTATTTGCCCATATGATCCAGTCTCTCACCTGCATAACAGGTAAGGGGAGCACCTGAGTAGTAAACAAGAGTGTGTTAGAGGGACAAGGATGAGCACAGCTCTCCAGAAAAGCCAGTAGCAGATGACAAGCTGGTGCTTCCCTATGTTTAGCTGTAAGAAGAAGACAAGTCAGGGAAAAGATACAAATTTAAAAACAAAACAAAACAAAAAACTCCACAAAAAAACCCCCAAACAAATAAGTTAATGGTTGTAGAAATCTGCGATTTAGGAAACAGAGAAGTAAGGGCAAGGAGGCAGAAATAAAATACTGTTGAATTTTGTAGATAGGGAGAAAAATATCAAAAGTCAGATGAATCTAAGTGACACCACCACCCCTAAAACAACACAGGACATTCTGACCTGAAAGGCACAACTAGTTGTACTTAGACTTCTTTTTTACTTACCTGATATTTCATTTAGGTATGTCCTTAGCTCCTTTCAATGCTTTAGTATTATCTTAGGGTCTGATATTAAATAGGGGTTATGGACCATTGGCTTTACCTGCAGGTCACGTCATCAACATTTGACTTACACATCAAGGCCTTTCCTCCTTTAAGATCAAGTAGAAAGGACAGCAAAAGCAATTCAGAAGATATACAAGTAGAAATATGAACAAATACAAATTTGCATCTTAATAACTTTTTGATACAGAACTCAGAGTAACTATTTGCATTGTTTGCTCTGTATATCTCCTTGTTTCACATCTCTTATCCACTTATTTAAAATACATTATCAGATAGAGAAAGGTTACTAGGGAATTATTTTCTCAGGACTTTGGTTTGACAAATTTCACAAGTTAATATATATTGATAACATATCTGGACCAAAAGATGAACCAGATAACAATTTTCTGTCTGATATGATGACAAAAAACCCCACCGTTGTGATGATAGAATTAGCTATCTAGACAGCAATGCAGCCACCTTTATACAGAATATATATAGAACACAAATATTTGTTTTCTATATATACACACATTTATATATGCTGTCCATGTCAGAGTCTCTTTGTCAAAATGGAGAATTAGCTGAAATTTAAAAGGACAACAGAAATCCAGAGGCAAAAGACAATCTGCTTGAGAAGGGAGCAGAAAAAAATTACAGGAGGACAGTTTGACTAAACTGAGTGAATTTATATACTCTGAAGAGTGTTACGGTGGGAAGATAAATTGCTAAAGAACTGACTACATAATTACTCTCTACAACTGCCTGAAAGGGTGTTGTAGTGAGGCAGGGGTCAATCTCTTCTCTCCAGTTATGAATAATAGGACACAAGGAAACTGATTCAAGTTGCAGCAGGGGAGGTTTAGATTGGAAATTAGGAAGAACTTTTTTACTAAAAGGGTTATTAAGCATTGGAACAGGCTGCCTAGGGAGGTGGTAGAGTCATCATCCCTGGAAGTATTTAAAAGATGCATAGATGAGGTGCTGAAGAATATAGTTTAGTTTAGTGATGGGTTTGGCAGTGTGAGATTAGTGGTTGGACTGTATGATCTTAAAGGTCTTTTCCAACTGTAATGATTCTGTTATTCTGTGATTCTATGATTCTATGTCTTCAATTTCTCCACCTATTTCTTAAGAAGTACAAGTTTTCAAATAAAAACTATGGGTCCTTATGTAGAAAAGTGATTTTGCATGTTTGTCCCCATCCCGAGCAAAAATATACTTTTTACTAAGTTTTGTTACACCTTTTTCCCATCAAAAGAGAATGTAGTTCAGTATAAGTAATATAAGTTTACTTTTAAATAAACTGAAATAACTATTTCTAGCTTTCAGAAATGAACTTTAGGAAGTAAATCCACCTTTTCTCTGGTTTTCTCATCTTCAAAATAAGGATAACGACACTCATCTCTCTTGAAAAACATTAGGATGAGTAGGTTGTAAGAACGAACTTCATATCCATCTAAGATTTGGGTAAGAATACTGCTACGGTATTCTCAGGTTTTGCCTGAAATGGTGCAGAAAAGGGACCCTAATGTTTTGTTTTTTTTAAAAAAAATATAGTAATTCTAAAAGGCATCTTTTGATACTCCTTTTAGCATATTTAAGTGCTACAAAGAGACTCATAAAGCAGATCTTATCTGTTTTCATTCTGCTGCTTCTCATCAAATCAGTTTGCTTTATCAGGTCAGCAAATAACAAGACATTTTCTATCTTATCTCTCATGATAAAGACTACAAACACAGTATGAATTAATGTTAGCTTAAAAATTGCCCAATGTCTACCTAAGCAATATCACAGTTCTGTAAATGAGCTCCTTTTTTTCTTTCTTTTCTTTTTTACATTAAAGAAAAGCATTTAATCTACTTCATATTTATAAACATGCATTTATATATCTTTACATATATGTTTTCTAAGAAAAGTCTTGTTCAATCAGAGAAAAAAAATCTCTAATAAACACCACATCATCTATTTAATGCAGAAATACATAATTTATTATTTTAAAGTTATATTTCAAAAGTTTTAATCTTGTAGAACAGCATGTTCATTCACATGAATGAGATACCATGGATTTCACAGGTTCACATCTTTCTTTCCAGTTTCTAAATGTCTAAAACCAATTCCCAATAATACATTTAAACCAACTTTTAAATATAAATAACTTGAAATCTCTGTGATTTTTAGGGTTTTTTTTATTAAGCTCATGGAGAAATTTCCTAATGTTCAGCCTGCATTCAAGTATTAAGAACAAAATCAAAACATAATCAAACACTTTTTCTTCATAAAAGGTAACAGGATAATTTAATCTATCATGAAAATGGATTGTGGCCATTAAATGAAGAGCACAACCTACACTGCATTTTCATATACAATCAAAATCAGTTATTTATAAAGCTTGCCAAAGCAGTGTGTGATAAGTTAATAATAGAATTGATAAGAGACAAAGTATATATCTGGACTTGTACGTCCAATAGTAGGAAGTAGGAATAAAAACGTAAGAAACAACATCCAGAAAGCTTAAAAAATAAATTTAAAAAAATCTGCCTTTATACTTGCAGCATTCCTTTGAATTCTTGCCAAGTTATTGAAGGTTTTTTTAAGGGCATTTTCCTGTTATATCAAATCAATGGATAATCAGGTAATTCATCTGTCAGTGTGTGTAATGTTTAGGAAAATGTGTAATAAAAGACAGAGGAGGTAATTTTTACATGCAAATTCCTCGCTGATATGTGTTCATCAACTAATCAATATCTTTGCAATGCCCCCACCTGGTGGCCAGGTGGGAGATTTTGCTCACCCAGGTAAGAGCTGCTGAAGAGGCAGTACACATCTGTACTACCTGGAAAAATTGATAAAAGATGATTCGGCAAGGGGGATAGTTTTTACTAAACCAACCTGCAGACTGCCTTGTTCTCTCCTGAAACACTCACTCACCAGCTGGCCGCAGGTGTTAAGAGGAGTTGAGTAACACATTCTAGAACAACTGTCTACTATGGTCAGAGAGAGGCAGCTTTCCTAGGAAACTGAATTGAATTGTAATAAAAAGGTTTTGTCCTTCCAGTATAAGCAGACAAAGCTCTCCCAGGCAGTGGATGTCCTATTTTGTCAAGGTTTGGAGGATGACCGTCAGGCAGGGATCTATGTAACCTGACTACTAACAAATCTGACAGCTAACAGCCAGCTCATCATGCCGAAAGAGTAAATAAAGCATAATCCAGGCTGAAGAAGCTTGATTTGGTGAGGCTTGGCAAACTAGCTCTCAGATCTTCACTCCAAATGAATCCCAAATATTGACCAAAGAGTCCAAGTAAAGGTATGATCAATATTTCTGTTTAATCAGTTACATAAGCAAGACCTATGGGATCTTTTCTTATGAATCTAAGTTATTATGAAAATAAAAAAAATACAACAATTCTAAATTCTTTGGAAAGTAGACTAATTTCAAGGACACTCATCTGAAAGATTCTGTAAAAGACAGGTAATTTTAAGGTCACATGCCAGCCAGCTCTGAAAAAGCTGAGGAGCAGTAGGACTCTTATCATTGAAGAGACATGATTATGCCAGCACCAACATTTCCTAAATTGCCAGTATTGGATGTGTAACTTCAAAGACTTACAATTTGCTGGTTACCTTAACATGCCATAATTTCTTTTTCTATTAATTTCTTTTGATGGTCAGTTTAAAAAGTCAAAAACAGAGTTTACTTACACATAGCAATTCAAATAAGGAGCCCAGACAAGTGTCAGTCTTTTCAAAAGTGAGGGTCATTGTAAGTTTGATTTTGCAATTCTTTCCAGCTCATAGATTTTGTCAAGACTAGCAAGGTTTTATCTGAGACACGACAACTATATGAACAATATGTTTTCCAACATTGCAAATAAAAGGAGGCTTCAGGCAGTGTCTGACCATGGATTAGATGTTTATTATACTAAAATAAATAAAATTACCTAGATTGCAAGGCTTCCAGCAAAAAGAGGTTTTACTTGTTCTCATGCTGTACTGAAGATGTCACCCATCTGTCAGACTGAATAAATGAATGGAATTAAAGCTGTTTTATTGCAGGAAACAAATATGAAAAGAAAAGCCAGTGAGAGGTTATAATTACTCAGTCTGTAACTGTTTACTGGGATTGGAAACTAAAACTGCAACAAGGGAAAGGGACCTGGCAAGCAGAGAAGTACAGCTGTACATAGCATTACATGCTCTTTCAATTGCTTAAGCTAATCTCTACATTGTTTTCAGTACTAAAGTAAGGATAATAAAAAAAGAGGAAAGAACAGTAATAAAATATCACGGAGGAATTAGTTCTACTTAGCTGCATTTGTCTTGAACAATTTCAGTTGCATTTCAAAAGATGTTCTGTCATTAATTTGAAGTTAGTTAAGCTCACATATGAACAGCAAAGCTCTGTCTCTCATCCCTTATCCAGACATTCCAAAAAGAAAACTAAAAAACAAGTTTCAAACACTGACACTGGTCTCCACAGCATATGCTTGTGTACTAATAGATTTTTAAGTACAAACACTATTCCAAGGGTTTGTGTTTTTTGGGTTTTTTATTCCTCCACCAAAAAAATGTTTCATCTGCTGTAACATCATGTTATAGACACCTCATGGTTAGCACTAGTACAGTTATAGCCATCAGGTTATTATAATCTGATGTTACGGCAGATACACATCTTTCTAACATCATCTAGCATAAATAAACCTGAGTATCACATTTGAGAAATATTCAGTCTTTAAAGTTAACATTTTGCTAGTTGAAACATTAATAAAACTCAGGTTCTTAAGTTCCCAGGAGAGAAAAAAACAGGATTATCTATAGGACAATAGTGAACTACTAATTCATCTAATTTCTTGAAGGAAAAACAAAAATTTAAAAAAACTTCACATAAGTAATTTAGGAAAAGTCACTAGACAACAAGAGTGCTCAAAAGTGAAGTTATTGCAAGATTAAGGTGTTTGGCTAACCTACCGTATTGGGTTTGTGTGGAGTCATTTCAGGTAACAAGGGGAGAGGCTGTAGTGATGGTCTCTATAAGTTGTTCAAAACTTTCTCTGGCTCTAAGTTGGACCAACCTCTGTGGCTGAGTCATTTGGGCACCTCCACAGTCAGTTTTTAGGGGTTAAAAACCAGAAGAGACTTGGAGGTGATGGAAATAGTGAGAAGGAAAAAAAAAAGCAACCATGCAGATCCCAAGGACTGATCAAGGAAGTGGAGGAAGAAGTGTGCTGGAGCAGAGAGCTCCCTGCATCCTGTGGTGAAAAAGCAGCTATTCCACTGCAGGAGGGTGATGGTGGAGCTGAGGTCTGCTGACAGGTCATGGAGGATCCCACAGCAAAGAGGGTGGCTGTGCCCAAAGGGGACATGACTCTGTAGGAAGGTGGTGTTGGAGCAGAATGTAGCTGGAGTTGTGCTACCATGAAGGAGACTCACACTGGAGGAGTTTGTGAGGAGATACAGCCCTTACGAAGGAGTGGTAGAGACCATCTGTGAGGGACTGACCCTCTTCACTGTTGAGGAGAGAGGAGCTAGAGATGCTGGGAGCAGGGACCTGAGACCGGGAAGAAGAGAGGAGTGAGGGGAGGAGATCTTAAAGTGCTGGTTGTATTTTTCTCATCATCCTGCTCTGTTTTTTGTTGGTTTTGGGTGGTTTTTTTCTCCTGTCTGTCCTGTTTCTAGTTGGTAGCAGATTAAACTGTTCTTGTTTTCTTCCCTAAGTTGAGTAGTCAAGTCTTTTTTTCCTGGGACCATAATTGGCTTTGAGCCCTTGATGCCTTTATCTCAGTCCATAAGGCCCTTGGTTATCTTTTCTTCTCCCATCTCATCAGGGCCTCCACAATCCCACCACAGAAAAAGGGGGTGTTTGAGAGTCAGGAGGAAGCTGAGCAAGTGGCGCATGATGCTTCGTTGCTGCTTGGGCTTAAACCACACCACCTGTGTAATTCTTCTTTGAATCATGGTAAAAGCAATGGTAAAAGTATAGAGAAATACAGTACATGTCTTTCAATTGGTGACTGATTGGCTTTATAGGACATAAATACTTCATATTAGCATTGATTCACTAACTTTTACCAGCATTCATTTAAATTTCATAAGAAATGCTTTAATTTAGAACAAAATTTTTAGTTTAATTTCTAATAGTATATTTTTAAAGAAAACATGTGTCCATGGAAACATTATAATTCTGAAAAGAAAGTTGTTCCAGGCTGTTACTTCAAAATACAAAATTATGCCAACTTTTCTAATTATGCAAAGAAATTCATGGAGTCTAACTCCACAAAGGCAGATGACATAACACTAAGCCACTTTACCATGACTGAAACCCAAACCTTAGTTATGAGCTCCAAGCTGCCAAAGCTGTAGACTTATGCTCTTCCTAATATATTTCTGCTGAGGAGTCCAAAGAAACGTTTCAGCTTCAGTATGAAATGCTGAAGCTCCCATGGTTCCTGGTGCAAATTTAGATCCAAGAGAGGATTGTAGTAGTAAATTGGGTTCAAAGAGATTTCCAGAGAACATCTAATAAAGCCTCCTATTCAAAGAATCAGCCACAACATCAGATTAGGCTCCTCAGGTCCATACCCACTCCAGCTCTGACTATGTCGAAAATATTTATTTACCCTTTTATTTCACAGGATGGATGTTCTATCAAGCTTATGCTGTTCAACTCCAGTTTCCACCATACAGTGCCTGGAAACAACCAGAGAAATTAATTTATGAAGAGGAACTCAAGCAACAAAAGATCTACCCCTTGGAGTCTTCTGACCTCCAAGGCAGACCTGAACACAGAGTTACCTGGAACCTAAGGCTCACAAACCAGTGGTCTTGGAGTCTGAAATCTATATATGTTTCAGAGTTGCAAGACAGTCAGAACATTTGGTGCTTAAGATGTTTCTTTCAGTGAATATATAGTTTTTCACAAAACCCTGAAACAAGAAAACTCACAACTAGTGACAAATATTGCCTTTTGATAAAAGAACATTTTTCTAGAAGACTTGTCTCAGTAATTAACAACTGTGTTTTAGTAAATGGGCATGTATAGCTCTACAGTGTCTCCTGAGTAGCAACACTAACATTTGATGAACAAAGAATAATTTATTTATTGAATAGAGACATAGAGAAATGACGATTTTTTATTTTATTACTAACTAGGAAAACCAAACTACAATTCTACTATAGTGTAACTGTACTCCAAAGAGCTCATAGAATAATGTATAGACTACTGGACCCAGGACATGCTAGCTCTTATACCCAGTTTTTTGACAGTATTTCCAGGCTTTAATATATAAAGCGGACACATGGAGAAAAGCAGCCTCAGAATGCAAAATACTGAGCTTTCAAAACTCAATGGTTACATCAGTTATTAAAGGAGCTCAATAGCTGAGAAAAAAATCAGAGCTAATATTGATATATTCAACATTCTCATTATACGTCTGTTTAGATTTACAGATGGCACATTGAATTCTGTGATGAACTGCGGAACTGAAAGAAAGAAAAATCTCCTTCCAAAATTCAAAATCAATGAAGTGAAGGAAATGCAACAATTAGACTAACGGTCTCTCCAAGTTAAGCATGATTAGGTAATATTATGATACAGATTATAGATAAATTATAGATATGTCAAGACATTTAAAACTGTAGTCTAGAAAATAGTGTCAATGTTCTCATAACACATATGTAAACTTTAGTCAATTCCTCTTTATAAGAAACAACATCACCAAGAGTTACAACAGTATTTGTACCATTCACTCTAATATTAGGCCAATTTTTGTGCCACTTAATGATGAACTGAATCATATGGTATTATTTCACTTTTGACCTCCAAATCTCTCCCCTTCCAGCTTTAAGATTAATCTTCCAATTTTCAAGTTTATGCAGTCATTCAAGCATTCTGTATGCTGACTCATGCTGCTGCCAAGAAAAGATGTAAGATTTGCAAATATCTGATGTTACTGTTTCAATTTTTCAAATTAACACTCCTTTGCCCACAGAAACAAGCAAAGTGAATTCATGCAGGAGGCTCCACAAGTATTTACATAGCTTAAATGTGAAAATGCTTCATGATTCTGTTAATTTAAGACCCCGTTCTGAGGCTGGCATTTGAGTAGGTATATTTACTGAAATAACTAATACACTCATCCCTAAGAAATGACAATGGTATTCATTTAGAACGGAAAAGCTGCCTTTGACATTCATCAATACAGTTGAAAACCAAAGACCACATAGTCCTAGTTACACAGAACACCATGTTTCATCTTCATATACATTTAAACCCTAACAAGTTTTCTGTTCCTCTACATGGTCATATATTTTTTCATGTGCCCATAGGAACAAGTTAAAGGCCAGAACCTTAAGAACTTTCTTTTTCTCCCTGCTAAATTATGAAACATGCAATGATGAATATGGTAAAAAATTTGGACAGGATTTCTAGTTAAGTTGGATTTTTTGTGTTCTTGGTTATTGGGGTTTTGTTTGTTTGTTTACTAATCCATGTAAGCTGATTTCAGCACTATCAGAACTTTATCAAAACATACTGACACAGACTCATTTCTGCTTAGGGATATTTTCAAATCTCAAAGCAAGATATTTTATTGGCTGTACACAAAAGTTGTACTAAAGCTCTGGGACAAGCTGTCACACTTTAACATGAGAACAACTTTACTGATCTTGTATGATGATCTTACATATTAGTCAAAGAAAGGTTTTCCTTACAATCCAACTCATGACTATTTTGACTGTGCTTTTTAAACAAAACTATACAAAGAATGTGACCCCTTGAAACCATAAAATAGAGGTTCTTCATCCCTCCTCAAAGGAGCAGAAAAGATTGTGAATGAGATAGTAAAGCATATCAGAGAACAACACAGCAAAAGGTTATTCCCTTTGATATTCAACACCACACCATTTCAAAGCAGATTGACAAGTCAAGTTTTAAAGGTTCCCCAAAGGTAAAAGATATCAGTGAAAATGACTGACAAAGCTGGAGCTTCCTAGAGAAAGTAACTTTCACTTGTTTCTCCATCTGCTTATTTCCCACAGCCCTCGTAGTTTTTTCTTTGCATCCTATTGTCCTGTTTACTTCAGTTTTACTGTCATTCATAGCAGCCAATGATGCTTGCTCAGTCAATGTTTTACATTTTTAGCAGTCTTTTACACAGACTTTGGACATAAATGAAACCAGTGGATATACTGAAGATAATGACAATCTTCACTTAACTTCTGATTACCGTATTACAAAACACTGAGTTAAGACACCATTACTCTTACTTCCTAAGTGGTTATCACATGTAGCTGCTTGGTCTCACTTTTCAGATCACACATCATTTTCTATCACTACGTATATAACAGTGAATCAGGTAGTACACTCATATCCTCCCAACCTTCAGTAGTAAACATAGTATTGCAACAAATGTCACAAACCATTAAAAAAGGACCTTTTGTGTCTCTGTTTTCAGAACAAAACGTCTCCAAATACAGTGTTTCTCTTTGCAAGAATGAGACACAGCATTTTTCACATGAACAACTATACACCTTATGTTAACAGCACTGGAGGTTGCATTACTCTCATTCAGGTGTCTGTAGGAGTTTTCCAGTTAAGAAATGAAGTACCAATAATGTACTCCACGGTGTGGAGTACTATAAAGACACCACACATCTGTTAACAAGATAAATTCCAACATCTGACACTAGGAAAACAATCTGACATCCTTTCAGATAGATACTGTTACTGCTCATTTCCTACTCATAGGCCAGTGTGTGTCTGTTGAGTTGTTAGGGCATCATTAGAGCTTATCTGTTTTCCTAAGCCTTTGGAACTGCTGCTTTGAAATTTTAGACAGCTGCAATCACAGCTTAAAAGACTTATTTATCCTCAGACTTCTGCCCTTACATAGATATAAGGCCTTTCCTACCGTGTATTCTAGAGATTTCTTTTCTGTAGCTTCTTTATATATTTCTTAGAAGATAAAAGGGATTACAGTAAAGTGCAAGTAATCTGCTGACCATACTGAACTCTAAAGTATTTTAGCCTGCATTCCCTTCCTCCACACTATTTTACAAAGACAGATAGGGACTTTTAGGGCAAAATCTTGTGCAAACTTACAGTGAAAGTAGATTAACAGCAGAAACTTGAAGTAAATGAGTGTCAAGCTACTTTCTCTGAGATTTACAGTCACTTGATTTTCTGAGGTTTGACCAAACTATTCCTACTAGAGGAAGCAGCAAATGCCAAGGAGCCTTGAGTATGAGACCACAGGGTGATAGACACTTTTATGAGTCAGAAGACATCTCGAGTATTTGTACATTTTGCAGTGAGGTTTTCTAGACTAAGATCAGGCATCTCTTGGGGAAGCTTCAGTTAGTACACTGTACTTTGATATAATAAAACTAGCAAAATATCTACTCCAATGAAAACAAAGAAACTAAACACAACTGTAGAAAAAAAAAAAAATACCAAATCCAATAGTAATTACTTTTATTAAGCTCACTGTAAATTAAAGAAAAACATGTGTTTTCACATTGTATTTTCATCTTATTTTAATTTCCAGTGTCCTGGAAGTTAACAGCCTATGCAAGATTTACAGAAAAAGTCACACAACTGCTTTATCAACGTGAGTTTCTCAGGAGTGTTTAAATATTTTTCTAGTATGATTATGCACCTGATATACTTCTCAGCTGAAAAAGCCATGAAGTGGCACTTAACACTCTATTTAAGTAGTTTATGCTCTTGCATATTTGATGACAGAAGAATACTTTAAAAAAGAAAAGTGGTAGAATTCCTTAGTTACAGACACATTGTATTGGTTTTAATCATGCGAAAGAAATGGGCAAAGAATCAACCCCATTAGAGCACAGGAAGAAATCAGAAGTGTAAAAATAAGCTAAAAGGCATTCCCGTTCAAGCTAATCTGAATTTGTTAATCTCAAATATTATTTGCCTCTAGTTGTCTTAAATAGGAAACCTATGCAAAGACATCTGTATTTGTAGGTCTCTTCCATTAACCACCACATGGTCACCACATGGGACACTACCAATTTAATATGGTTGGTCTTTGTACTCTGTTAATTTATCTTAAAACAAAATGACTCATTTAAGCAGTGATTTTGAGCATTATTCCCCTGCTTTCTCCAAATACCAGATCTGTAAAAGCTGTTTTTAGGTACTCTGCAGAGATTCAGAAGATTCATGCTAAAGTTCTGAGAACAGCTTGAACATGCTGCTTGTTACACAATGCAGTATTGGCATTTAAAAATTAAAAATAAAGACATTCATACAGGGAATGGAGTGAATACAGTATATATTTACTGAAGGCTAGTTGTCCTCAGTTCACACTCTTTCAGGAAAAGAAACTGTCCTATGAGTAAAGAGAAATATTTCATATCTGTCTTCCAGCAGTTTTACAGTTGGTGGAACCATAATATACTGTGAGAAAAGAGTATTTGTTCTTACTATTCCTCTATTAAATTAAATTAAAGTGAGATCTCTCTTGTGGGGAAAAAAATCACAAACAAACAAACAAACAAAAACAAAACCAACCCTGTTTGGACATATTTTCCTATTATGAACATTTACCCCTAAACTGAAATGAAATATCATGACATCAAGTGCCACAAAAGAATCTTTGATATCAAGCAGGAAAGTAAACATGACTATGTGCACAGATCAACTAGTTTGGAGTTTTTTCCTAGTAAGCACATTA
Organism: Colius striatus; assembly: GCF_028858725.1. Classification (NCBI taxonomy): domain Eukaryota; kingdom Metazoa; phylum Chordata; class Aves; order Coliiformes; family Coliidae; genus Colius; species Colius striatus. The sequence continues at coordinate 113,482,276 of NC_084759.1, read as the reverse complement.
GTTATTCTAAAGTCTTTTGGGTACTGTGTCAGGAGTTACACTGTCAGGAGTTGGAGTCTGTGTCAGGAGGTTGGGACATCCCTTTTTTTCTATAGTAGCTAGCAATAGTACAAGGGGTAATGGGATGAAGCCGGAACACAAAAAGTTCCATTTAAATATAAGAAAAAACTATCTCACTGTGAGAGTGAGGGAGTAGTGATACAGACTGCCCAGAGAGGTTGTGGAGTCTCCTTCCTTGGATGTCAAGACCCATCTGGACATGTTCCTGTGCGACCTGATCTAGGTGAACCTGCTTCTGCAGGGAGGTTGGACTGGATGATCTCTAAAGGTCCCTTCCAACCCGTACCATTCTATGATTCTATGACTATCTTCTTGTGCTACTTTAAAGGCATTATTTCCTTTAAGATTTTAAAATCTTTAGTATGGCTGATTACTCTTGTAAAGTTCCTCCTGAGCCTCTTCCGTGTAGTCCAAGTGATTCCTAACATTTCTTATTTTTATAAACCAAGCACTCATCCTTACTCAAGGAGAATGAAGGAGGAACTTAACTTCTTTCAGTTAACTTGAATTAACCTGAAAGTCCTGCTGAAGACAACTTATTTTTTCATTATCACATTTAATGTGGCAGGTGAAACTTTACACAAGGTTATAAAACCTTCCTACAGCCTCTTTACTCAGTCAGCAGCTACTCTTTACAATACCTTCACTAAGATTTTATTTTCTGTTAAACAGAATTAACTAATTCAATCTAACACAAGTACACCCCCATCCCACCCCCATGCTATTTTTTTTTAAGTTACAAGGAAGATGAGATCCAATTCTATTAGAGATATCTAACAACCAACTGTCTGGTTTTCCCCTGCAACACAAGTTCTGTTTAAACAGATTCTTTCAAAGACGTTTTTAACTGAATTTGGTCAGGCTACCCATATAAGATTAATCAGTTAAATTTTAACAAATATACTAATTTAATTTCACGGTCTTACAGCCTTTCCTAGCCAATACTGGATTAAGCCTTAACCTAGTAAGGTTCAAAATTATATCTCATGTTTTTTCTATGTTTAGTTTCTACAGACTAACAACTACATTTTCTCAAAATTAGTTACAATGTATGTATTTGTATGTGTATGCATTTGTGTGCCTAGCCAAAAACCGACCTGTCACAAGCTGTTTGCAGTTAAAGACTTCATTTTCTTGGAATAGTCCATGAACAGTAGGGGAAAAAAAATAATCATCTACCCTAGAAAACAATCAGGCAGTGTGACTGCATTGATTTCTCATAAAATAAATGTATACTTTAAGATAAGAACATTGAGAGTTTTTCACTTGGCTTCTGCTTTCCAACCCCTCAGGTTGTACTTTGCTTCACATTATCTCATTGTTCTTCACAAGGTTTTATAAGCTTAGGTAAAACTTATTGCGGAGAGCCAGGTGTTTTCATATTCTTTCCTTTTTTTTCCCTTGAATCTCTCAATATTCCAAGTACAAAAGGTTTTTAAACTCTCCCCTAAGATTTCTTCAGTAAGTGCACCTGTTCAAAAAAATACTTCTCAGACTGGCTTGGAGAGTTGACTGCAAAGTTAGAAACAGATAAAAAGTAAATATAATACTTATTACCAAGTCAGATATTAATCTGAAGAAATCTCACTTTTTCCCATTTTAAAAAGAACAAATAACAGAAAAACAGAGCTAATTCTCTTTTAGCTAGAATAGAACAATAAGCATGCCACCTCCATGATTACACTTAAGAGGATCAAGTAGCCTCTTTAAGACAAGTTAACATTGCCTACAGAATTTTTATCTTTTCTGAGCATACAAAGTTTATTGAAACTAAAATACAACTAGAAACAAAAGCAAACTCAAGGGATCAAAAAAGTGAATATTTCTGACTTATTTTCTAACCTCCAGATTAAACAACTTAGAAGAGAAGAATTTTGAGAAAATTAGACTAAACTACATACATACAAAACAGGCCTACCTTCATGGAAAAAAGTTACATAAATTATGAATACTGAATTTTCTCAACAGAGACATTATGAAAATCAGATACTCTGCTCAGAAGAAATAACAACAGCAATAATAATTTGTCTTTACATGAAATGCATAACTTGGTCAACATAAAAAATTTGCATCTAATTCTCATAATTGTGGAAGTACACAACACACACACAACACACACAAAACTATTTTCAAGCACAAAGCAATTACAGAACATATTTACTAAAAGGTCTTAAAATTTGTGTAATGACAATCGATACTAGTAGAAAAGCCTTTCAAATTAAATAAGCTGTCAAATTTAATAGCTCTTTCAGCCAAAACAAATTCCTCCAGTAAAAATCACATTTAAGTACTGCAAACGCCTATGCTTTCAACCCATGCATCAAAGGAACTATCTGAAGCATCATACTCTACCAATTCTTTTGTGCAAATAAATCCAAGAGATTGGAAAGTATGTGTTACATGTAAAAAGGATCTTTACTAAACTTATAATACGTTAGGCCAAATATATGCACAAAATACCCACAAACTAACCTCAGAAATCCCAGGCCAATTTGTATTTTCTACATTTGTGTTCAAAGTCTACAATCATGTGGTCTGCAATTCAAAAACTGAGTTCAAGAGGAAAAGTTTCAGTTTTTAAGGAAAATGGTCTGTAAATAGGAGAGAATATGAATGGCTAAACAATTTCAGTTATGTATTTGAGATTATCCTTACAGTGTCTTGTAAAGTAAATTAGATAAACTCACTTAATATACAGAAAAGAGTTCCTCTCTCTCTTTCTTAGATTTCATCCCCATACAAAAGCAGTCAGTACATTAGACTGAAGAAAAATTCTGTCATTCCTGCATTTGCTTGGTCATCTTACAAACTGGCAAGCAAGCACCAAGACATCCTTGACCTGGATCATCTTGGGAGTCCTGTGGATCAGCCAAAGACATTGTCAAAGCAATCGTGACTCATTCATATGGAGCAATATCCAGATGTAGATACCTTCTCAATCACAAAGATCAATCTGACAGAAGTGGTGCTTACTACTTCTGGTAAGAAATTATTAGTTCTTTGAAAACAACACAATTCTGACACATTTGGGTGGTTAGAAGCTCTTCCCAAGATACATGCAACATCAGTTAACAAAAATGAATGTACTTGTGAATCTTCTATTCCCCTTGTCAAGGATGAAGACAAAGGTATCACTGGGTCACTATCAGGGTGTAGGTAACTCATGCCCTTGTCTCTATCTACAAAAACAGGTAGCACTAATGAAATGAGAAAGATGGTCTCCTAGTATGGATCTTCTGTTGGGCAGTGAAATTTCATTTCCAAAAATATGTCCTTAATACAAATGATGATTAATGCAGACAAACTGTATCAAACAGTAAACATCTGTTATCTTTCCCATCACAAATGGACTTGACTCAACAAGCAATAAATAGTCAGGAGCGCATTTGGGCATAAATGAAGTTGCAATTCTGCCTTTCATGGCTGATTTACTAGTTTAGGAGAAAAAAAAAAAACAAAACAGATTGAAAAAGAAAAAACACATTTAAAAGATGGGGAGACCGAGTTCTGATCTGAACTTGGACTTAGAGGGGGCAAGAATAAGGCTGCTTCATTTCTCATCACTCGTGCTAGAGATGTTCAATAGTTTCTTTCTGCAGCCTTAAACTGAACACCTTACAAGGGGCTAAATCACTGCTGCTCACTGCGTTACTCAGATCACCAGCTGAGCAAAGTGCTCTTCTCTGCCTGCAACCTCCATAAACGTAAGAGACTTGAGTGATGGTAGAGAACCATGAGAAGGAAAACCTGAGCACCAGCATGCTTGAAGCACATACCTATGTAGTGCTTTAAGCTTAAAACAAAATCCAAAGACATACATTGGTTGCTTAAGTAATTTTTCAGCAAAATTTGTGTATCATCTTAAAACAACAAAAAACTTAGTAGCAGGGGATTCATTCAGGCACTGACAATTTCCAGCATAGGTAGATGGTTAATGAACCATGCAATTTAGACATCCCCAAAATGAACTTTAGCTATTATGTCTTGAAATAGCTGGCTAGATCAATCTGGCACATAATACAAGCTGCAAAGAGTTCAGATTCAGGCACTTTTACTAGCATATCGCATCTTTTTTGCCAGGGAACATGCATGTTGAAGGTGGCAGAAAGGACTAGATTGTTTTTCTGTCTTGGAAACAAATAACAGTAAGAAAAACAAAAATAGCAAAAAAATGAAAAAAAAAAAATTACTTGCTGAAATGACAATGAGTGAAACTGACAGAGTTCCTGGTAAGGAAAGAACAGTTTGAGGCAAATTGTGTGTACTTATGTCAAATTAAAAACAGAGGTGTAAGAGACACTTCAAGAAGATTGCTGGCAGCAATCTAATGTTGGGGTGAAAAGTTGGTAGAAAAGTTTAGTGATGAGGGAGTGTCCTACCAGCAAAAATCCTTTTAGACCACTTATCCAGGTGTCAAAGGATCATTTGACCAACTACTGTCTTCTAAGACACTACCATTCCTCTTTTGAATGGTGTTGTGTGAATACTTAATAAATATGTTGTCTGTTGTGTCACTCAGGTCATTTCAGAAACATGAAATGTTGTCATGGTTTGACATGACAGCCTTTTCTGGTAAGGGGGAAGGGGCTGCAAAGATGGCTCCTGTAAGAAGTTGCTCACAACTCTCCCCAGCTCTGAGCCAGACCCACTTCTGGGGCTGAGCCAATTAGACGCCTCCACGATCACTTTTTAAGAAGAAGCCGGAAGGGGAGGTGTCTTCCTCCATCTTCTTTCCTTTCTGCCCCTTCTTCTCTTCTTCTGGCTGGTGGTGGTGCAAGGAGTAGGAACGGTGAGAGAAACAACCATGCGGACTCCAAGGTCAGTGATGAAAGGGAGGAGATGTACTGTAGCAGAGACTCCCCTGCATTCTATGGAGAGAACTGGTGAAGCTGAGATTTATTTTCATTCCTTTAAAGACCCCGCATCAGCGGTACAGACTCATTTTGATTATGAGCCCGCATCAGGGGCAAAGACTCATTTTGCTAAATCTGACCCCGGACCAGGGGCAGCGATTCACTTCATTAAAGGCCCCGAGCCAGGGACAGTGATTTTGGCCGGAGGAGGCCTTGTCCCGAAGGAGGGGCCCTTTATCACTATGGCCGGAGCAGGCCCTGTCCCGAGGAAGGGACCCAATATCCACAGCTGCAACTGTGGGGAGGAACCCACGACAAAGCAGCTCATTAAACTTATGCCCAGAAGAGGCCTTGTCCCGAGAGAGGGACCCTGCAACCGCGGTGAAGAATCCACGTCAGAGATATTCACCAAGGACTGTGTCCCGAGGAAGGGACCCTGTATCGGCAGAAGCCACAGCTGCTGGGAACAACCCACACCAGAGAAGTTTGTTAAGGACTGTGTTCCGGGGGAGGAACCCCGTGTTGGAGCAGGGGAAGAATGCCAGGAGTCATCCTCATCTGAGAAGACAGAAGCGGCAGAGCCCATCTGTGAGAGACTGACCACATCCCCCACTCCCTGCCCCCCTGAGCCGTTGTGGGGGGAGGAGGTAGAGATATCGGGAGCAGTGAGCTGGGCCCGGGAAGAAAGGAGGGATGGGGGAGGGAGATCTTAAAGTGCTGGTTGTAATTTTCTCATCATCCTACTCCCTTTTTGCTTTTATTCCGTTCTGTTTCTTGTAGAATAAACTTTCCTACTTTCCTCTCTAAGTCGAGTACTGGAGTCTGTTTTGCCCAGAACCATAATTGGCAGTGAGCCCTCCCTGCCCTTGTCTCAATCCACAACAATCTTGCTTATCTTTTTACTCCCATTTCACTGGGTCCTCCGCCATCTTAACGAGGGTGGGGGTGAATGGGGGCATCGAGCAAGAAACTGTCGTGGTGCTGTTGTGCTAGCTGGGCCAAACCACGACATTATTGGCGCCCAACGTGGGGCCCCGAGTCTGTGGGACTTGGAGCATTACAGATTAAATTTGAGACAAGGATACTAATTGGGAGTGGTAACGGGCAAAACATGAACTGTACTGCTGACTATTGAGGTTTTAAGTGGTTCTACCTTTGGTGAAGGGACGAGGGGTGGATTTTTAACACCTCCTTAAAAAGCAATTCGTGAAGGCGAGGGGTGGAATGTCATGGTTTGACATGACAGCCTTTTCTGGTAAGGGGGAAGGGGCTGCAAAGATGGCTCCTGTAAGAAGTTGCTCACAACTCTCCCCAGCTCTGAGCCAGACCCACTTCTGGGGCTGAGCCAATTAGACGCCTCCACGATCACTTTTTAAGAAGAAGCCGGAAGGGGAGGTGTCTTCCTCCATCTTCTTTCCTTTCTGCCCCTTCTTCTCTTCTTCTGGCTGGTGGTGGTGCAAGGAGTAGGAACGGTGAGAGAAACAACCATGCGGACTCCAAGGTCAGTGATGAAAGGGAGGAGATGTACTGTAGCAGAGACTCCCCTGCATTCTATGGAGAGAACTGGTGAAGCTGAGATTTATTTTCATTCCTTTAAAGACCCCGCATCAGCGGTACAGACTCATTTTGATTATGAGCCCGCATCAGGGGCAAAGACTCATTTTGCTAAATCTGACCCCGGACCAGGGGCAGCGATTCACTTCATTAAAGGCCCCGAGCCAGGGACAGTGATTTTGGCCGGAGGAGGCCTTGTCCCGAAGGAGGGGCCCTTTATCACTATGGCCGGAGCAGGCCCTGTCCCGAGGAAGGGACCCAATATCCACAGCTGCAACTGTGGGGAGGAACCCACGACAAAGCAGCTCATTAAACTTATGCCCAGAAGAGGCCTTGTCCCGAGAGAGGGACCCTGCAACCGCGGTGAAGAATCCACGTCAGAGATATTCACCAAGGACTGTGTCCCGAGGAAGGGACCCTGTATCGGCAGAAGCCACAGCTGCTGGGAACAACCCACACCAGAGAAGTTTGTTAAGGACTGTGTTCCGGGGGAGGAACCCCGTGTTGGAGCAGGGGAAGAATGCCAGGAGTCATCCTCATCTGAGAAGACAGAAGCGGCAGAGCCCATCTGTGAGAGACTGACCACATCCCCCACTCCCTGCCCCCCTGAGCCGTTGTGGGGGGAGGAGGTAGAGATATCGGGAGCAGTGAGCTGGGCCCGGGAAGAAAGGAGGGATGGGGGAGGGAGATCTTAAAGTGCTGGTTGTAATTTTCTCATCATCCTACTCCCTTTTTGCTTTTATTCCGTTCTGTTTCTTGTAGAATAAACTTTCCTACTTTCCTCTCTAAGTCGAGTACTGGAGTCTGTTTTGCCCAGAACCATAATTGGCAGTGAGCCCTCCCTGCCCTTGTCTCAATCCACAACAATCTTGCTTATCTTTTTACTCCCATTTCACTGGGTCCTCCGCCATCTTAACGAGGGTGGGGGTGAATGGGGGCATCGAGCAAGAAACTGTCGTGGTGCTGTTGTGCTAGCTGGGCCAAACCACGACAAATGTAGACACAGATTTCTTGCTGAAATCCACCCTGTAAAAGTGGACATTTTAACAATGAAAAGTGCTCTTGAATTGGACAACTGTTTGAAAAGCTGTGTTGATCTATATGCTATTATTACTCCTCTAACCACTGTTTCACCATCTTGCTTATGAGAGCATTATGTGGAAAGCTTTGCACTACTCAATGGCATCTAGTACTGCTGCTTCTTTATGCACAAAGCCCTTTGGCAGTCCTGTGAATACACTAGGCTGCTCCAACAAGGTCTCCTGACTAGTACATATTGGCTTTTACTTGAGTCCAAGTTTTGTTTTGTCATTTGCTAGAGTATCCTCTCTAGAAATCCAAGTAGTTCTATGACTGGTTAATATTTTTGTGGACTCTTATTTTCACTTGTAAATGACCATGCCTTGCAGGTAGTACTGACTCCTATATTACAGCTATCTGGCATTACAAAATACTCCACAGAGTAAGAATACACTAATAGGCAAAATAAACCAGTCTTGATTGACATGTGGAAAAATGTTTATCATAGAAACCTCTGAGACAGGAAAAGAAATACTAACTTCTCTAAAATCATCACAATCACATAAATTTTTGTTTCCTTCTCCCCACCCCTGTCACTAGTTTCCATTTTATAAACACAGTGACAAACATAGATTTTAATAGGCATTTAACTCTCAGTTGCCAAAAGGATTTATGAACCATAATTTTCTTTACAAGACAATACAAATACAGTAAGATACAAAGGAAGAAATTAAGATGACAAATTGAGATGTAAGAAACAAGTTTGTTTGAGATCTTATCTTTATGTTCTGGCACTAGAAATTAAAGAAGAATGGCTTCTGCATAACCCATTTATCTGATTAATGTTGATAAGACTACTATGAAGAACAAATCCAATCATTTCAACAATGGTCTATCAACTTACAATGTCTTACAACCAATTCTAACAATTACAAAGTAGTTACCTAGTGAATGATTTCTCCCGTTGCAGCTTGGAAGTGCCTTTAATGATAATGCAGAAGTTAACATTTGAAGAATCTTTCTCTAGCAAAGTGGTTCAGTGAATCTAGAAAGGAGTTAATGTGTAGCTATGACTAAAAAGCCTTGCTGTTAAGATTTAATATGTACTGTACATCCAAATCATTTTTCTAATTTACAATTCTTTTCCTACTAGTCCACCTCCACTTATTCATCTCTTTGATATGGTTCAGCTGGACACATAATCTTGTCCTTAATATCAGCATCAAGTGCATCTCCTTATCTTGCACAAATGAAGGCTTCCTTGTTTCAGGACCACTTTACACTTATTTGCAAGAAGGGTGCAATATGCAACTGCAGCTTTCAGACTGGGGCCCTGGAGCAGGTACAGCTGTTTTTTTCAATCTTTCAATTTGTTAAACCCCTAAGTAATTCTAATAGTTTGAATTATGAGATCCTCAGGGAAATTTGCATTTGATTTTCCTCTTCTTGAGCGCTTTTAATGTAATTCAGGGACCTGTAAGTTGGCAACCATCCTCTCATTTGCACTATCACAATATAAACTTGTGTTCCTCACCCATCATTGACAGTGTATACTTTGAAAACAATGCACTGTGAGCTATGGGTATATAAAACCTAGAGCACTGAAGCCTAGGTAGGACATTCATATATTACTCTTCCTTATCTGAACCATTAATGAAGCTGACAAATGCTGGCATAGCAGAACTGAGTTTGTCACAGAAACTCTAAACATAATGATTTTTGTAACTTAAACATCTTTGCAGAAAGTCCTTAACGTTTGGAATTACTTTGTAGAGAGAGTTCTGCATATCTAGGAGATAATGTTATTTGACTTAAGCTGACAATGACCATATCTCTATCTGTATATCAGCAGACAGACACCCTAGTGTCTATTCTGTTCTCAGCACATTCATTTGTGTCTCTTAAAACAGTTTTTACGATTTAGAAGTCTTTCAAAAAGATCACCTTCAACAAAAACTTGTGTGTAAAACTTTAAGTACATAAAGTTTTGCCTCTCTTGCTGGATGATGAGTAGTTTACAGTGATCCCAAATTTATCACTATAAAAGATTATATTAACATGATAAAATATAGAACTTGAGTAAAACACAAGATCATTATTTGAACTGGTACATGACAATATATCCTTCAACAATTCTACAATACACTGGACAAACTGTTGCAAATCTGCTGGGGAAGAAAATCTTATCTACAGAAAAGTTAGATAAGCAGAGACACCCTTTATTTGATGATACACCAGGGACATAGGATCACTCCCAAAGAATCTCCGACAAGGCATTAGAATTAACAAATATTTATACTAAACATTCTTTTGTTCTTTATCACTATGCATAAAAGCCGACTTACAATTGTTCATTAAATTTACCTTTTACCTTGATTGGTTATTTGTTACTTTTGCCCATTACATCACTCTAATTGATTGATCCCTTATTACACAAGTTATACATATTCATATATATTTCAAAATCACTTGGCCAACTACTGATTTAAGATATGGACTACTTGGCGCTCTGGACCAGAATCTTATCTGATGCTTTGGGTCAGAAAGTTATGGGGATTCAGGACAGCAAACAGCCTAATGGTTAATATAACAAATTCTTTTCTTCCTCTGAAGCAATCACTTCCAACATTGTTCTTAGATGAACTTAGATGAACTTGAATTTTTATACCTTCTATAACAAAACCATTTTCCCCTGTTTCACGAAGCCCTTATAGGTTTTATAACTGTATCCTCAGAGCTTTGGGATGTAGGTGCCCATACATGGGCAGTGGTGGTCTACAGGAAAGGCCAGGGATGGCCCAGGAGAAGAAGAGCAGCAGCTCCAAGCACTAGAGCAGAGATTCCCTTGCAGCCTGTGCAAATTTCACACTGGGGTAGAAGAACAATGGGAGGAGGAAGGAGCAGCACAGATGAACAGTTATGACCTGACCATAATTCTACCCTTCCCCATCAAACACCACATTCCTAGGTGATGGCAAAGGATTCAGAAGTGAAGGAGAGAGGCTGAGTCTGAGAAAAGGAGAGGAAAAGTGTTTCTTTAACACTTGTCTTTTTGTTTGTCCCTATCTGAAAATCTATTTTACTTGGTAACAAGCTATTTTCCTCAAGACAGTCTGTTTTAACCCACAACGGTAACTAGTAAGCAATCTCTCTGACTTTTCTCATCCTATTTTCTCCCCTGCATCCTACTAAGGACAGGGAGTGATTAGGTGAATAAACAGCTGAGTGAGAGTTTGGTTGTTAGTCAAAGTTAACCTATTAGAGTGGGAACAGATAGATGTCAACTAGAAATCAACTGCAGCATTAGACATTACCATTTAGAGCAACACACCTGTACATAAGTAAAATGACAATTCTTATTGTCTGGAGTTTAAGTTCCATTTCTTTTGGGTTTTGTTTCTTTAGGTTTCTGACACACTGAGATTTTAGACTCAAGTTACACCATCACAATTTAAAAATCTAAATATACAATTAATAAAGCAGTATACATTGCAATATATTCCCATTTAAAAGATATATGAACAATCACTATCGAAACTATTATTCATTCAATCCTGTTTCACACTTGTCTAATTTTAGATTTAGATAATTTAATACTGAAAAACAACGTGGCCACCATGTTTTTCACATTATAAGCCTACCACAGAGTTAATTTAAAGTAACAGTAAACAGATATATCTCTTAGTGAAGCTGCAGGCAATTTACATAGCTATGCTGCCACTTTTACAAATAGAAGTTTGTGGATTCCATCTAGTTCTTACTAGGTTAGTATAAAGAAAGTCAAACTGCAAGTTGCTACATCAATCATGCTGACTTTGTAGATGTAATCAGTTAATCAATGTCTGGTTAAGCTTTTGATCCCTACAGACACTGTAAAAGTTGACTGCAAGAAAAAATTCCTGGAGTTTGTTAGAAACTAATCTCAGCTAGGTACTTGCAATATATGAAAGTTATATCAGGAACCTGTTGGTTCATACATACCACAGGCATTTCATCAATGCAGTCAAGGGACAGATCACAGCTAGTACATGTAAAGTAAGACTAGATTCATTTTGTTCAACCCCAAAGCTAAGAGCTAATCTCTTCAGAACGAGCTGCTGTGAAAGTACATGCACTCCCAAGACAAATTAGGATTACTGAGGTGAGTTCAGCCACATTATGAAAGCTCAGCTGTCATCTGTTTGACAATGTATCAATCTAACTGCTTCTTATTTCCAATCCAAGTAGTTAGAAGAAAGTCTGATGCATTTAATTATGTTCCTCCTTACCCAAATGTAGACTGCCTACTGCAGTTACTAGTCAATCTCTAATAGTACATAAGAAATCTAAGAGATGAAACAGCACTACAAATCCAGGAATGTTATATTCTGTCTAGTTCTCCCACTAACTCTTAAAGGCCATATCCTTAAAATTTTACTGTTGCAAAATAACTCAAAACACTGATACATAAAATAATCTCAACTGTTTTGTTTCTGAATCTATGAAATACGCAATGGGCCGTCTCTTTCAGTATCAAGTAAATTAATATGGTTATCAAGACAGAAGAAGTGGGAAAACTTGAGGAAACAACAAAGAGAGCAAAGAGCTGACCAATAAGCTGATCTTCCCAACTTGGGCAAGGTTTCAATTTCTTCATCCTGTAGATCACGACATTTTAATTTAAAAAGCTGCAGAATTACCAGTGTCACTTAAGTTCACTCAATGAGATACAACCATCAGTAGAAAGTTGATTAAAAAAACCCCTGTAGGATATCATATTGTCATTAAAAAATATTCTAAGAAAATCATTAGATGGAGTTAAGGATAAATATTTACAAAAGAAAGCAATCATCTTCAGCCACTCTGGGAAAGCTAAGTTTTGGTCCAACACTGTTCAAATTTAGCAGAGGATAACTGTATCTCCATACTCCCCATCCTGTGAAACTGATAGCAAACATTTCAAATCTCTACAAGTAAAACACAAAATCCTACATCCTACAGAGAGATCCTACATCTCTCCTTTTAAAAAAAAAGCTTTAAAAGAAAGTAAGATAATTGATAATGGTTAAAGAACCAGATCTAAATTGAAATGTCTTATAGAGCAATTTCAGTTTGAAAAAAAAAAAATAAGGTGTTAGTGCTACATTTAGCTCACTTGCTAAGAATTTATCCTTATTTTATTACTTCATACAAGAGGCAAAAGAGCTACAGAAAAGGTTTATGGAGTTTGCTAAGAAAACAGTCTGGACAGCAATTTTACAATAATATTTTTCTTCCTCTATACTTGTTCTTCAGATGGTTGTGAAAGTTCATTTTTCTGTACGTTAATTTCTTTATTGATAGTACAGTAGAAACAAGAAGCTCAAGCCACCACCCACAACTCATCAAATTAAAATTGCTACTGGCAATTGCACATAAGTTTCTCATCTTTCAAGCATTTACAATGTAAATATAACATAAGAGATAAAAACAGAGGAGCCCAGGATAAAACTGACATCACCTTGTGCCCAAATAAATGTGCCACAGAGTATCTTTGCCTGCTTTATTTGCCATTTGACTTCAGTAATTAAAGAGTTTCTGCATGCTCATACTTCTTTCAACTAAAAAACCCAATAAAATACTAGTGACTCCTAAATGAGAGTATCTCAAAGATTCAAAAGTTCAACTTCTGTTATCTCTGTGTACTCTAGAAACTTTACACCACCGAAGAAAAGGCCAATGCATATCGATGTTTAAAACTCTAATGTTTCACTAAAATATGCTTTACAGTTCTTGTCTAAGAATATTATTTTTCCTAAACTTTTTATTTTAAAATTGAAGTTATCCATTCAATTTTATACAGTATTTCAGCTGTATTTGTAAGTGGAGGTTAGAAATAGAGAAAAAAATTGAGTCTATTATTTTTTTATAAACGTCTGATGCCACTAAGACCTTACTTTCTTGAGACAATAGTGAGATGCAGAGTAATTAGCATTTTCTTGAGGTAGTTGTTTAATTCTAAATTTAATCATTTGTTAAGTCCCAAATTAAATCAATTATTTTGTCTGAAGTAATGTAGCTAAGAAAAAAATGTTGGTATTACTATGTTTTTAATAGATAAAACTGAATGGATTTATCTAGATGATCTGGATGTGGTCCTGGGTTCTAGGAGGCTCTGTTTGACCTCCAGAGGTCTCTTACAACCCCAACCCTTCTGCAGGCTGAATGTATTTTTACAGAATCACAGAATGGTAGGGGTTGGAAAGGACTTGTAAAGATCTAGTCCAACCTCCTTGCTAATGCAGGTTAACCTGGATCAAGGGCCTGTGTCCAGGCAGGTTTTGCAAACTTCCAGAGAAGATGACTCTACAACCTCTCAGGGCAGCCTGTGCCAGGGCTCCCTCACCCTTACAGTAAAATAATTTTCCTTACATTTAAGTGGAATTTTTTGTGTTCCAGCTTTTATCCATTACAATTTGTCCTGTCACTTGAGAAAACAGAAAAATATTTTACATAAATTATCCTGTAACTGACCATCCAGATTTGATAACATACAATTGCATCCATATTCTGCAAAAGTATTTATCCAAACTTGATGGAAGGACATTGTAGTCTCATTGAGATATAGCACGAGTAGCTTCCAAAAAAGTCTGATTAGAAAGAGAATAAAATGTAGATTAGTAGGTACAGTTATAGCTTTGAATAGTATCATTCAATTCCATCATTTTATAATTTATACATACTTGGTTTTACGGTTTCTCTCAATAAAAAGCTTTATTTCTTGCCCCAGAAATTTCTTTCTCATCTTCAAATCTAAATAAGAAAGCTTAATTTTTTATCAAGTCATGTCTCAATGTGTTCAGCTCCATTAAACCTTTTGATGCCTAATATTGTGAGTAAATGATGTAGTATGTGCTTTTCATATTAACACATTTAATGTTTTTCCTCATCTCCCTTTCCATCCAGTTTATGATATTTTATATCATGAATCACCTAAATTTAGAACTGGTCAAACCTTTTGAAAATTAACAGGCAGAGAAGAGACCAAGACAGCATGAGTCTGCACAACAGTGTTATTTTGAGATCCGTATTGAAATCATAAGATCAAATGATCAGCTTCATAGCTATGCCAAACACAATTAGAAGCATATCAATGTGAATAAAGTACATAACACTACCGGTGTTTTATATAGCTAACTCACATCTCTTAAGACCTGGAACACCAACTCTTCCTGCCCTCTGTGTTGAAAAAACTCAAAAAAATGAAAGGCTGTTTTTGTTCTTGCACTTATCATCTATAAGATATGGGTAATACACAAAAACTTAACTTGAATACTGTAAAATTATAACAGAATCAGTTCTTTAATCAATTATTCACCATACAACTTTCTTATAACATATTAAGGTCTTGATCCAAAACGTTTGTGCTTTGCACAGAAGGTATTGAAAACTCAAAATTAATTCAAAACAGGGGGATAGGAAGCCCCTTAAAAGGTCAGAAGGCCTTCCCTACTAATGCACGTTATTTCACTTGAACACGGATTTCACATTACTTACTAATGATCAGCCTAGGAAACACTGCAGTAAATCTTGGTACTCTAAAAGCATAGATAAATATAATATTTGTAGTATTCTATTATGCCAAATGTTATTTCAACATATCCTTCCCATCAGTTCACTTCAATAAAGTAAAAATCAATTTCAGAGGAACAACAATTGCTGGAAGCATCCAGAGACAACATGTGGAAAGGAATTACTTTAATCAGGGAAAGGCTGCCACAACAATGAACTGAAGCCAAAAATTGAAAATATCAAAACAGGTAGGTACTTTCATGCATAAACAAGGTGCACCACTGAGGAACAAAGACCTGGAGTGGTAGCACTTGTTGACTGAATTTTACACATTAAGGCTAGCTGTCAGGCAATGGAAACAAGGATTAGTACTGCTTAGTTCACCTCTGCCTAATTCCAGAGTTGTAGGACAACCAAATCCAGGCCTGAAGCCTATTGTATGGACTTGACTTTGCATCAAGTGGCAAATCAAAACTTTCTGATCCAACTAGACAATGCTGTACATCCCAAGCCAGTCTGTGACCTCCCTTGGCCTTTTTGATAAAATGTTACAAACACAAAACCAAAGAAAATTCAGCTTGGAGGAGACCTCTTGAGGTCATGAGTTCAAATCTCTGCTCAAACCACTAGAAGTCTTCAATGTTTCCACATCACTATTACTGGCAAGTTCTGGAAACACTGTACTGGCTAAAAAACATTCTCTGCACTGTATCTGTACTCACAGATTTTTCAGGGAGAGAGTCAGAAAATGTTTCTAGATCTATACAAGCATTAAAACTAAATTAACCACAGTGCTAATGCTGCTTGACTTTAAAAGGAAAAGGGAGAAAGGAGGGAATTACTAGAGCAACCTTAATTTAAGTCAATTGTTTAAAGGAGTTGAAAGCATCATAGACAAATCTGTTCTTATTCATGCAACCCCCCCAGTTTGGGACATTTACATAACAACATCTCTCTGAATGTGGTATAGTACAAGTAACTGGCAAGAATTGTTTCATCTGTCCATCTGCTGCCAATATATCTCCTTTCAGGCTTCCATGAGTGATGCCCTTCTTAAAGACTCAGGTCTTCCATTTATAACACTAGTTGCTATCTCTGCACTGAGATGGAGTTCTTATTTACACTCCTGAAGAAGCACGGTAAGATTAACTGTGTAAAGTACTGTTCAGTTGCACTGGAAGAGCTATGGAAGCTAACACTACATCGGCAAAATAATGACAGAAGTATTTTTGCCCCTTGTGCAAAGAAGAAAAAACAGTAATACTATTCCAGGCTATACTTAACTCACAAGTTTTGATCTATCCACAGGCTGCTGTGACTAACAATTCCTTGGATGGAAGTTGTCTGTCCCAACTCTGCAGGAAAAAGCCATCAAAGCCACCAGGCATTGCCATGTTTCACACATGGCCACAACAAAATCCAAAGCACCCATGTTCTTAAAATGCATTTTTAAATTACTTCATATTTGCGCAAAAAGGGGCCTTAATAAAAAGTTGTGAAATGGAGTTTGGGTGTGATTCTCAGCACTAGAATTACAGCACATTATAAGAAACAGAGAATCAGAATCTGTGTGTCAAGTTTCCGATTTGGGAGTGGCTGGAAATTAGTATTCTGCTAACAGACTTTCTGTTTCTCTGTTCCTCCTTTTTTTTTCTTTTTTGAGAATGCAGAATAAATATAATTTTTAAAATATATATATTAAGATGCAGTGCTCTCTGTGCGCAGGGTAAGAGTCAAGAGCAATTCATCACCTTTGATACTCAAAACAGGGCATTTTACTCTGAACCAGAACTGTGCAATGAGTCAATTGCACAAAAAAATAATGTTAAGCCTTTCAAGGAAGGAACTCCATTTAAAAAAAAATCGTAGAGAAGTGGAGACTAAAGAAGATTAAGATATTTGCCCCTATAAAAATCAAATGATAGACTCAAATACTATTTTGCTGAGGTAACCTATTGCCAAACATACTTGGAGGTTTTACCTTTTTCCATTACAAAGTGTCACTATTTCAGAACTGAAAGGAACTGTCTTATACTCCTCCTCTGCTTCTTAAATGAATCTACAGCATATTTCATATTTCTAAAAGAAAACAGGTAAAATAGCAGTCTTCTTCATATTTAATTCCTAGTAATTTAGCTTTTATCATATGTACCCTCCTCATTTGCATGTTGAATGAAGTGTTCAACCAGCAATTTCTTTCTCCTTCTTAGGAGGTATTACTAAGATGTATAGGTCACTTGCTAAGTAGAATTTCCTGATCCAAAATCTTGTTACATTGAGCTGAGAGGAAAGTAGCAGCACTGCTACTCTGGTACTGAAGTTTTCTCTCATCTATTGATCAATGTCTATTGCTTTATTTGACTGTTTATTTATAGTTCTTCTCCACATAAGGTGATGCATTTTGCAAAAGTTCTTTTCTTCCCCCAGCCCTGACCTATCTCAAACCAGCCCTTCTAATGTTCTAACAGACAGTGATGCACAGATATCAACTAGATATTTTTTCACAGCTCTTTTCTGCCCTTGTTCTCATCTAAGGTCCTTGGCTCTTTCACAGAACGTGGATTGTGTTGGGTTCTGTTCAAATACCAACTTAATTTTCAAAACCCACATTTTACAAATATATTCATTCTGTGGGTTCCAGACAGTTGTCACTTCCCACTTTACTGTTGCAAGCTAATGCATGATGGTTATGCTGTTTCACCCTCTGAAACTTCTGCAGTTCAGTTAAAGATAAAAAAAATAAAAACATCAGTTACATAAGACTTCTTATATCCGCCTCAGACAATTTCAAGACATCAGTTACCTTTACATTTTAAGCACTAGTATGCAATACAATAGACATGTTATGAAGACATCAGATATGAAATAGTGATCAGTATGTGTATGTATTCATACACACACACTTTAGAGAGAGATAGACTTTATTTACCTTACTGATGATGATAGAAGGTATTACTCTGCAAAACTATTATAAGTATCAGTGTTAATTACTGAAGACTATTACAGAGTCATACAAAAAGTCACTAATTGCTGTTTCTCTCCTACAGTTCCTTATTTGCTGGCAAAATTTTTACGTAGTAATATTCATACTATACTTTCTTCAACATCTAGAAAAGAAATTAATATACTGGACCTTCAGCCACATCTAACAGTTTTGTTCAAAAGCTTGTCCACTCATTCCAACAGTATCACAATAGTTCCAATGAAAGACATCTCCTTTCCCTGTATATTCTGCTTCACATAAAAACCATGCTCTAAAAACACTGTCTCAGTATTTACAGATCTGCTTTTCTTATATATTAAAACACACTTGCTTAATCTATATATAAAACTATCAGATACGAGTCAATTTATACTCTAGGTCTCTATATGTATCTGCAACTTTGGTTATTAAATTTCTGATTCATACCAAATGGTACACACATAACAATCAAAAAATTAACAAAGGAACTGAATCAGTGTCAGGTAAAAATTTGATTTGGTCTTCTGAGATTGATTTTGATATTAAACAAAGACAGGAGAGTTGACAAGTGGACAATAAGAATCTTCTAGACTGTAAAGGATGCAAAAATTAAAGCTAGAAAAAGCTATTCATATTGAAGTAGTTACACTGATAACATTTTCTTTTTCTGAGAACCTAGAGTTAGCTTTTCTACCTCCACAGGAACTTCTGCCAGTAAGTGTAACATTTGATCCCAAGCAGAAAAATCAGAAGAGTGTTTAATGAATAGAATAGAATAGAATAGAATAGAATAGAATAGAATAGAATAGAATAGAATAGTCTTATTGACCACAACCACTAGACCATTTCCCTAAGTGAAACATCCAACGGTCTCTTAAACGCTTCCAATAACAGTGACTCTAGACTCTATCACCTCCCTGGGCATACTGACAACCCTTTCAACAAAGAAATTCCTCCTAATATCCAACCTGAACCTCCTCCGACTCAACTTGAGGCCATTTCCTCTTGTTCTATTTCTTGTCACCAGGGAGAAGAGACTGACCTCTGCCTCGCTACAACTTCCTTTCAGGTATTTGCAGAGAGCGATAAGGTCTTCCCTAAGCTTTCTTTTCTCCAGGCTAAACAGCCTCAAGAATTGTGGGCCTGACTTGGTATTACTCACACAACACATTAATTTCTTTCTCTAACGACTCTGTCTCTTACCAGATTTAGTTTGATTAAAGCATGATCTTTCTTACTACATAAACAATGTAATCACTTTGCTAAATTTAAGAGTAATAAAGAATAAGAAAGAAAATGAGAAATATATACACAGCAATTTCTGTTTAATCCCAGCTATCACATGAGTGTATTCCATGCCCATCTAAGGGATGAATTCATTCTCATTGAAGTGAGCAATGACTACAACAGACTTCAGCCTAAGGCATATAAGAGTTTTACAAAATTAGTATTTACAGTGAAAATATGTGGGGAAAGAACAGTGTATGACATTGCCATTAGAAAATAATTTGCTGTCTTGAGTCAAGACCAGGAGTCAAAACCCAACTGCTATCTGATTCTTCTAGCAAACTACACAGTTCATGGTCAGACTGTGGCATCCCTGCCAAGTTAGCAGCAAGTATTCCATAGTTGGCATGCCGCCAGAGATACACAGTCTCAATGATGAAATGTACTTATTTCTTACTGTTTTATATTAAGAAGCCTCATCACTTCCGTTTAGCTGACCAACAACTACTCCATAAGGTCCTCTGAAATTTCTTTGGGAAGTTAGTCTAGATTTATGAAGAAGCTCTGGGGAGAAAATTGTGATCACTACTTTTACCAGCATATAAACCATCAGGTCTATTTTAATTGTTTACTGTGGTGTAATACCATTATTTGGTAGCTTCTGATTTAAATATTTCATAAATTTAAAATTACTTCTGCCTACTTCAGACCAAATAAAATCCATTAGAGATATTTTGCTTTGATCTACTCAAACTCACAAGACTGTGACTGCAAATAAAGGGTTTACCTGTGGAGGCAAGACTGTCTGTGAAACACACGAATATTTTACAAATATCTAGAAAGCTTTGTCAACTTCTCATCAAGAATTCCCACTCAAGAAATCACCTCCTATCCTTGCAAAATTATTTCAAAGGTTAATTTCCACACACCACCCTGGCCTGACCCCATTGAGGGCAAGTTACAGACACCTGGTATAACTCTGTTACAACTTATCTTCATCAGGACTCTTCTTGAACCTCCTGTTCATATCACAGTAGCAGCATTTACATGAAGATTATAGAGAAAAACAGGACAAGAAATGTGACTTGAGAAGAACCAGTCTTTTCTTTGTAGGTACAGAGGTTGATGATGGCAGTATAAGTTTCAGACAGGACATATGTCATGGTTTTGCAAGAAGCTGCTTTTGCTTGGTAACAGGGGAAGGGGGTTGCAGTGAAGATCTGGTAAAGACTTCTTGGACTTTCCCCCAGCTCTTGGGTTCAGATCCATCTCCGGCCCAGCTGGACCAATCTGACACCTCTGTGATCACTATTTAAGGATGGGAATTTGAAGTGCTTAGGAGGAGGTGTAAGAGTAGTACGAAATGGAGGCAACCACGTGGACCCCACAGTCAGAGGAGGAAGAAGGAGTGCCAGACTGGAGACCCCTCTGCAACCCGTGGCAAGAACACAGGCTGTACCCTTGCAACCCATGGAGGAGAATGGCAGGACTGAGTCACCAACAACTCCGTGTGAGTGCGCCCAGATGGGCAAGAGACTGTGTGAGGAGGCAGCCATAGCATAGGATGTGTTGGAGAGCCTACAGGCCGCAGAGCAGACCAACACAAGAGGCAAAGAGGATCTGCAGCCTTTGGGATGAACACATGTTGGAGTGGCCCATGCAGGGCTGCTGTGTGTGTGAGGTACTCTGCAGAGGTGCAGGGAGGACTAGCTCAGAGCCCGCCTGCTCCGAGGAGAGACAAACGGCAGAAGCCATCAGGAATAGACTGACTGAAATCCCTATTCCCTGTCTCCCTGAGCCATTCAGCAGGGAAGGAGAAAAAGACACCAGGACCAGAGCTCTGAGACCAGGAAGAGGGGAGGGGTGGGGAGAAGGGAGTCTTGAAGGGCTGGTTGTGCTCTTCATCGTTGCACCACTCTGTGTTGTTTTGTGTTGGTTATGTTTTGGAGTTTAATGGCTATAGAATCATTGAATGGTAGGGATTGGAAGGGACCTTTAGAGGTCATCTAGTCCAACCCCCCTGCAGAAGCAGGTCAACCTAGATCAGGTCGCATAGGAACACGTACAGGCGGCTCTTGAAGACTTCTAAGGAAAGAGACTCCACAATCTCCCTGGGCAACCTGTGCCAGGGCTCCCTCATCCTCACAGTGAAATCGTTTTTTCTTATATTTAAATGGAACTTTTTGTGTTGCAGCTTGATCCTGTTACCCCTTATCCTGTTGCTAGATACATGTTATGTTTTAGTTGGTGTTGGATTAAATTATTTTCTGTTTTCTTCCCCAAGTGAGTAGCCTGGTCTGTTTTGTCCTGGACCATAAGCAGCAATTGAGCCCTCCCTGCCCTTTGGAAATTCTCAGGTCTTTGGTACTTGAGTCTAATTGTGGTCTTTGGTCCCCTGATGGGCCTAAACCAGGACAACATAGTAGTTCAGTGTGCAAAGCAGCACTGATCCCTCACCCCAGAGTTTTCACGGAAAATATTTTTGTTAGTGTATATTTTTACCTGTTATCAGTGGTTGCTTGCTTCATCGTCCAGATGCTTTTTTTCCTGTTCTAGTGTGCTTCCAGTACTTGCTGCACAGTTAGCTTGCACATGCAGTATTGCTTAATTCAAATTGTTTATCGTAATGAACATAATGCCTTGGAAGTTAATTTTATAACACAAAATGTCAAATTAAAATATTTCTCAGGTGTTTTCTTATACCACTTCAAAATCTTCTTGGTCAAGGCCAAATGTTCAGGTGTGCAAGCCTGCAGTCATGACAAGCAATTCCCTAATATGTGTCACCTTAATTCTTTTCCCATATATCCAGCTACTGTTTTGTGAAAAAAAAAAGAAAGAATTAAACAACAATGTATGGAAAAATATTTCCAAGAAATATTTCTCTACTTATTCACTTTAAACGGAAATAAGAATAATTTGAATAATTAGCAATCCCTTTGGTTTCCTATAGCAAAGATAACATAATTGCATGTTACATGTGATCTGAAATTTTGTCCTAAGATTGGCCTTTTAATGTTTATTTCTCATGCTAGATATCTTTTTTCTTAGTTATGTTAAATGGTAACTAACAAAACTGCATTGTTGAATTATTAACCAAGTCTTAGCTTTTCTTATTTCATGCTCAATTTACTTCATACTTCCAAGTAGATTTCTGCCTGAATTTCAGATACTGTAGAATGGTTGTAAACTAGTCTTTCCAATAGCAGAAATAAAGATCTCTGGTTTGAATCATCAAAGCTTCATTATTTATTGTTGTTGTTGTTTTAAACTACAGTCGATGAAACAGAATGGGGTTTTTTTCTGTATGATTTAAAGTGCTTTAAAACATATATAATTGCCAAATTAAAAGACTCTACTGAAATGAGAGAGCTAATCAACCATGTTTCCAAAAATAGCTGAAGTTTTACAACTGTTCAGTGGCACAACAAAATATATCAAAAACTAGTCATCCAAATAAAGAGGTGAGTCATTTGATTAAAAATATTTTCAATTATGAATTTGTGCTTAATTCATGATCTTGGGCAATACAGGAAGCTATTACTGAAAAAAAAGCCCAAAACCTTTATTGATTTTGATGTGAACATACTTTAACCTGCCAGCACATACAGTATCAATTTCAGCTGAATCAGGTTTTTTCTTCCCTTTTTTTTTTCCTCTATTGCCTCACTTTGGGATTACCAGGGGAATACGTGTTGTTATACAGCGTATTTCTTAAGACAATTTAATTTCAATTTGAAGCAGAATCAAAACTTTCAAAGTTTGAACACTGGACTGGATCCAATAAAGTACGTAAAAATAAGCATGAAATTTTCAGATTTTAACATTCAAGTCATTAATTTTGAGTCCATTACTTAGCTTCACAAGTCTGGAAAGACTCGCTCTTCTTCTTTGCTACCAGACCCCATCTAACTTCAGAAATTTAGAAACAAAACTGAGTGTTCCTATTAAGAAACATCAGACACTTATTCTACCAAAGCAGTACTTCTAAATGAAGAATGAAAACAGAACAAAGTATTCCTTGCAAAACCTATGACTAGAACCAATTCCTCTAAGATGAGATAAAGATATGAAAGGTTATTTAAAGATTGGGTCCTACAGAGAGATTACTTAAAAGATTGAATTATTGATTATTCTGCTCCCTGCCTTCCCCCTACTCTGATCTCCAACAATTCTGAACTCATTAGGAAATTTCAGCTTCATGTAACAGAGAACAGACAAGAGGTAACATCCTACAAGTTCTGAGAAAATTTTCTGCTGCGCAGAGGAGACAAAACCCCAGTCATTATGTCTAGTGAGGGGAAGACTAGACTCTCTGAGTTCTGTTTTCAAGTTTTTCTGGCTCAGAAACAGCCATAGCATAAGCTGTGACTTGCTCATCCTCCATGGCAACAGAAAGGGAGATGAGAGCACACTCACATATCGATGTCAGAGAAAGAGAAGGTAGGGGGAAAGTACACGCTTTAAGACTGTCAATGCAGTGTAATGCCCAAGCAATCAACTGTCTTACAGCCATTCTGGCTGAAACACAAGGCCAGATCCAAAGTTGCAAGGGTTATCAGTAAGATTTGCCTAGCCATGCCTAAAGGTGAGCCAGCAGGAGCTCTCTCAAAAAAAAAAAAAAAGAGATAAACAGGCTTGAAGGGCAGTTAATATCAAATGGTTTTTTATTAATTGTACACTTCTGTGCCAGCTCTGGGATGGCAATACCTGTGATAGAAGTGGAATTGAAAGAAAGAATCTTGCAATTCTCCTTCCAGTACCTAGAGAGAACAAGGAAGAGCCATTAGCTTTTAATAGTCCTGCTGTGGGTGGAAATTCCAAAGTAATGGCTCTTTGGGATCTCTTTTGTTCCCAGAAGGAGCAGACACTTGCCACTCCCTTGACTCAGTCCAGGATTGCTGAGGATTTAGAATTTAGATGAAATTGAGATTTACCAAATTAACAAAGGACTAAATATATAATTCTTTATTCAAGTAGAGATCTTGTGTTACCAGCAGCTATTTTTAAGGACCCCTGCAATAAAATACCTATGCTTGTATATGCATGTTTCTGTGCTTTACTTTCTGTCAAAAAAACCCCTCCAAATTCATTAATACCATAATCTCTGTGTCTCATTGGGAATGTGGACCTTAGTCTGAATGCTAAGGGCTAAGTCCAAGATATGTAAAACAAGTAGACACCAGTTGAACTAATCTCCTTAAATCAGTTTCAGTTTTGCACACTGATCTTCTATGTGGCTCTTATTCACATGCAAAAGACCTATACTGAAGAATGAATGATAAGAATATATTGTAGATTATTGGAAACTAATCTATAGGCAGTCTATAGGCCAATCTGTAGGCCCTATTACTGCTCTTCATTGGGCAGTTTAAGCTATGCATTGTAATCCGTCCACATTTCTTGTACAATAACATTGCAGAAATGTGTTTTCAAGGGAAAATGGTAGTAAGTCCTATATCTGTAACAGAGAGATTTATTCATCCATGGTATCCTGCTTTCAACAGCTGCTTCATACCCATGTATTTTAAAAGACACGGTGGTGCTGCTTCAAAATCTCTAGGATTAAAGCCATGATCTAAAAGCTTATTCAAGTCATGTTGTAACACAGCAGGCTTTAAGGTTGAACACAGTCTGACAACTAGTCTAATGTAGATATTAAAGTTATTTTAGGAATCTATCATATATGACCTACCTCTAAGGTCAAAGTGAGTAGACTTCAAAGTTATTTCATCTCCTCTCACTGTACAGCATCTACTGCTCTCACATCAAGTAGGATTTTTGGAAACATGTAGTGTTAGTCTGTTGGTAAATAATTTGTTTCCTGACAGATCATGGATGGCACATGCCACCATAACAGGGATATGTTGATTACCTTCTTCAAAGTTTGCTTACACCAGCAATACAATATTTCTATTTGAAATATTCCAGGCTTTGACAATACTCTTATTTGCAAATAAGATTTCTAAATATCCACCCTTGAAACCTAGTACAGTATGCCTAAAGGGCATACCTCCAAAGATCACAAATTTTCAGAAGTTTTCTGTGAATTTCATTTTCAAAGACACTTATCTCGTTAATTCCCAAAGTTGAAGTTTATTGTTAATACTTTTGAGGAGACGGGAAATAGGGAACATTTGTCAGACTGAGCTCCTATGCCAAATGAGCTACAGTTATCAGCAAATCTACAATTCTCAAGTTGTAAAAAAAAAAAAAAAGAGAACATATGGTTAGTCTGAAAACAAAGAATTCACAATATTTTCAAAAAACCCAAACAAAAAAAAAATATACTGGACCAAAACTGGAGGTAAGCAGAAAGTCTTGGGTTTTTAAGACACTTGAAAACTGACCAGACATCTCTAAAACATAAACACAATACT
Organism: Colius striatus; assembly: GCF_028858725.1. NCBI lineage: Eukaryota > Metazoa > Chordata > Aves > Coliiformes > Coliidae > Colius > Colius striatus. The sequence goes on along the minus strand of NC_084759.1, from coordinate 113,456,690 downwards.
GTCAAAACTGCTCTATCTAGGATTTCTAGACAGTGTCCAACTTAAAAGCTGTTCTTGTCAATTATGTACTATAAATATCTCTGAAAATTTGGATTGTTTTGCTAAGGTAGTCCTTGATTGAAAGTAGTCTGCTGTCTCCTCTAGCAATAAAAAAACAAATATGAAAAATATTTTCATTTGCTGGAATCCTAATCCCTTCACTCCGTTAGTAATTTCTAACCTGGGTACTAGAGAGAGAAGACTTAAGTTTTTCATTACTTTAAAAATCCCCAAGAGGATTTAAAAATCTTTTCAGTCAGATATCTAGATGACAAAGAACAGAAGTCCCTGCCATACAGAAGTCGCACAGTTACTTAGGACTGTATATATCAACATCTGTCAGCTGAGTACCCCTGAAGCACCTCTGGTTAAAATGTGAAACCAAATCTGAAAGGAGGACCAAAGATAAAGATTAATACTCTCATGCAAAATCCACAGTGCTATGTTGCAGGCACTGCCTGTGGCCTTCTTTATTTCACCATAGTTTTTAAATGAAGCGTCATAAACAGTACACAGTTCTAAAGACCATTCTGAACTGCAAGATTACATCCTATTTACAAACAATTAATTCACGTAGACACAGGTATCTTCAGGCCAATAAAACCATTGTTTTTGTCTGTAAAATTTAGTTGCGAGTATAACAATGTTGCCTACAGATTCTTGTCCTTGAATGACCACTCTATCGATCATTTGTTACCACTCCGAAGGCACACATGCACACAGTATAACCAACAGCCAAGACTTACCCAGAATATAAGCAGCAGCTTTCTGAAGAGAACACTTTCAGAACTGAAAATGAATAGCAGAATATTTTTACTCTACTGACATCTTAAAGGCCCTTCCAGTCCTAATATCAGCAACCAGATCTCTGTTTTTCTTAGCGATTTCCCATTCACTTTCTTGACAAATACACCAATGCTGGATGAAACACACTTTGCATATCACCTGCATTTCTAGAAAGCTCAGATTCATGTGTTCCAGGGGGTAGAGTGTCCCAATACCTGGAAAAGCATGCTCTGAAAGACTGATGAAAGAAACAGAATTGAAATGAAAGATCAATGACTGGTTTACACTGCTTTTCTGCTTGAAAGTTTCTAGAAAATGATGGTTTAGAAAAAGTTAACAAAAAAGAGAACCCACTAGCACAAGCTACTCACAAATCCCCCTATATGTCTTCCTAACACATATAAGTAAGTTATGTGGTACATATATTATCTCATACATTTTTATCATTTACTGTCCTAACTAAATAACTTAGTTCATGTTCTCCAGCTATATTAATATCTTTTCATGACTCTATTTTATTGAAGCTTAACTTGACATCTAAGCAGCATTGATTTCCTCAATTATATGACCCCACAGTAAGCCTTTTTCTTCAAACTAGTTTTAACAGAATATATTTTATTATATCAATATTAGCTTCTTATGTTTTGGTTTCTGAAAGAATAATGTTCTTCCACTGAAACAGCCTACATGGTATAGTCTACATGGTGATTATTTTCACTTTATATTGGAAGATGTTATTCAGCTTGACAAATCACAATGACAGCAGATAATAAAACCAGTCTACCGGACTTTACAAACACTTCTTCATCAACATTCTAATATTTTCAAATTAAATAAATAGTGTGATCATGCTACTGCATGTTAGGATGAAGGACTTTTAAGATCAACTCTGATTTCCTTCTTCAGGCCAGATGTGGAGGCAGAAGGATTCCTTCTGCCACTGGGAAACAAGTTGTGAGCAGCCAAATTCCCCACAGGTTATTTCACACTGTATAGTCAACCTTCCAAAAAAGAAAGAAAAAATTTAAGACTGCTTCAACCTCAGTTTAATGTTAAGACTGCTTAAATCCACATCTCTATCTGAGACTTCAAAGCTTTGAAATAGATTGGTAGACATGAGTTTTTTCATCAGATAGACTTCCTACTCTGTCTAAATTAGCACAAATGTCGAGGTTGAGTCTGTTGAGAGATGGTCAGTCTTGATAGCAATAACTTCTCCACTCAAACCAATAATCAAATTTAGCATATCACTAAAGCACGCATAACAAGCATACACTGGTCTCAGCAGAGACTTTCAGTCACTGTTGTTTATGCTTAACGTGTGAGACAGGTGTTTGCCCAAGATCTACTATGCCATCATGCTTTATTGCATATGATTTGACTACAAATAACAGGAGAGCAGAACTAAACTGTGCATTCACATGGACAAGAAAAAAATAAATTCTAAGCTGAAAGTTGGTAAAGGCAGCTTTGCTTTCCAGATGAGTCCAGGACCTCGCTCCTCCTTATCGTCTCCTCGGCTGCAGGGTAACAGCAAACACCACTGTTCTCAGCTGAGAGAAGGTAAAGGTTTGTTTTGCTGCCCAGTAAAGGGCAAAGAAGTCATGAAGCTTGGCTTTGATTACATCAGGACAGTATCATGTACAGGACTGGTAGGTAGCCTTTGGCCACAGCTGAAAATCATTGTCCCGTTCATACTGCACATTAAAACTAATGCCAGTTAAACTTTGGCCTGGGATTTCAAACCACACACCAGAAGCTCACAGCTTCAACTCAAAGGTGGAAAAACAGCTAACGTAAGCAATCTGGGGCCCAAGATGAGACCTCAAATTAAGTCAAAGTGCAGCTTAGACTTCCCCTGGCTCCTCTCCAGGGGAAAACAATATTTCAAAAGTTGATAGCTAAATGAAATTTTTCACTCATGTTACATGCATAAGAAATATCTTACTGGGACATGTCAATGGTGTACTATGCTCAGTGGCAGTAGGACACCAAATACTCAACAGTACCTATAACCCATTACTCTTGTGCATCCCTACCACTTACAAGAACTGGATTATGGATGCTAAAACGCATGTGCCTGGATATCCCTTATCTTGTGGACTAATCATCCATCACAGTTTGCCCATCTTTTTTTTTGCATTTGCTCATATTGTGCCTGCCTCTACAACCTTCAGAAGTTCACTATGTGCTATATAAAAATGTACTTTGTCTGATTCAAACACACTAAAATCCATCTCCTACCTCTTCTGTGATGAGATTTAATGAAGTTCATCTCTTGCCTTCACTAATTTTATAAGCCTCACTGAGGTCTCTGCTCCAAACTGGAGCCTCAACCTTTTCAGTCTTCTTGATAAGGTAACTGCTCTATTCCCTTGGTCCTTTCGACAAGGTACAAGAGCAGTAATTAAACCCTCTGTGTCTGTCTTGGAATGTGGAAGCCAGGATAGCACATTGCCTGTAACTACTGTTAGTTTTCATCTGTAATTGCCTGTAGAGAGGTGAGGAAGAATACTTTGCAGATAGGATTGTTATTCATTCCAGCACAGCATTAACCAAGTTCCTGATATGGTTCTGAACCATTGATTTTAAATAGGCCGAAACTATACCTAGTCCTCATTGTTGAAAAAAGTATGCCTCAAACCCTATACATTTAAACTACCTTATCCTAACGGATATAATAGATATATTTGCAGAAAAGTTCTTTTGTATACTTCAAAAGCTTCACAAAATACATGACCCCCTTTTCAAAATGCAATCATTCTCCCTAATCTTCAAACTGGAACTCCAACTTTTGTCTTTCACACAGCTGATCAAACAAAATCCAAACAATTAAGAATCCTATAATAAATAATCCTAGAATAAAAGAATCATCTAAAATAATATTTCAGCATTTGGTAAATTATCAGAACTGCGTTATTATTGATACTAAGACTGAAAGAGAAGAAAAAACAGGCTTAGATTCTAGAGAACTAGTTGCATGCAACAGAGAATCTAAAATCAAGAAAAAATAACCAAACCAACATTTCTCCTCCTCCATTTTACTTTCTTATCCCCATACACCGAACACGCACATACACACACACATATACAAGTTAAGGCAAGTCTTAGCATTTGACACAAAAATCAGAACTCATCTCCTTTCCATGTTGAATCAGAAAAGCACGTCACTTTTTGAATCACTATTACGTGTCTGATTTCTTACATAAATGTATACATCTTCTCCGTTGTGGGCACTGTTCTTGAGTCCATTTTAAACTTAAAAACTCAGTCCACAAAAGATATTAGAGCAAATGCAACCCTTATCTATTAGAGGAGAAACAAGAATCAGAGTTAAATTAAATGCTGCTGGATTGCACGATATGCAAGGTCCACACCACCAGATTGTGGTGGAGGTGGAGAGAAAACATGCAGCATGCATGTGGAGCAGGAAGAAAAAAGAAGAGCTAATTGTTCAAGGTTTAGTCTTTTGTCAGCTCACACGACATGTTTTTCCTCCTTCTGCAGAAAATGTTTGTTCAATATCTTCCTTGTTCTCCTAAATAATATGTGTAAGAACACAACCAGATTAGAGAAACCTTTATCCCATTATCAAGAGAAACTCATGAATATGCAATCACTTCTGAAATTACTTCCAGGTAAGGAGTAGCATTTACTTTAAATAGAAAATAATTATCATTAGTTTTCACAGCTGACTAGTAAACAGATTCTGCTCCATTAACCTTATCATGCCTGGAAGTAAAAGTAAAAGGGCACTTAACTTTCTTTCCTTCCTTCATTCCTGCCAGACCTCACCTTTTTCAGCATGAGATGTGCATGACCTAGAAATGAATGTTATTCAAGCAGAGGATGAAGACTAAAAGTCTTTGTGTGGCACAGGTGGAGAGGCAGGGGAGAATGTCAAACAGCAAAGCTTGCTTTGGCAACTCACTTGGAACAACACATAGCCACTTAAATTCCTAATCAGTCAGAAAAGGACTGTGAATTTGGTCCTCCTTTTTGAATCTTTTGTTAGCTTTAGGTGTCCTTTTCCCTTTCAGGTATTTGCTTAAAACAAACAAATAAAAAACCCCTCAGAGTGACAGCAATCCCTCCAGACACACAGCTATTTGATGTATGTGACAGAGAGGCACAGCTTTGAACGTGGACCAGAATGAATGAAGCAGTCTTTAGTGAACAACACAAAACTTTCAAATCTTATCTGAGCTGAATTCTAAAAGCTACCATTAAAGAAAAAAAAATATTGCCTGTAATGAAGTAAATCAAATCTTTAAAATTCTACCCAAAAGAGGGCTGAATTTAAACACCATATTAATGAAAGAATCTAATTAGATCACATTTATGTCTTTGGTTAAGCCACTGATTCATTGAGCATCATCTTATTATTTGGCCTATTTTCTGAACTGGTTAAATCCAAAGAATTTGAAGATCACATCTCATTAAAAAATATCAGCTAAATCAGAATGCTTTATTTCCTAAGTGGATAAAAGTTCAATTATCTGTGCATCTCTTGAAGTAACTGTTCATTCAACTTTCAGATTCTACATTTGTACTTTTGCCAGTAGATTTCAACCATATCCTATCAACAGACTAGCAAACACAGAAGTTTACAATTTCACACACATCCCATATACACAGTACCATAGATACAGCATTTTTGGTTTGATATAAACTCTAGCAGAAGGTTAATGTAGGATGGACTCCCAAAAAGTGAAGCTTAAAGACAGATTTGAAGTAGGAGGAGCTGTCGATCACATATGGCTGTTGTTAACAGATTTTATTCTTTTAAGCAGTGGCAGAGGGTAAGAAAAGAATGAATGTGTTGAGAATTATCATGAAGAAACTTAGAAACAGGGTATTCTCTCTCCAGGTCTTTAATTTCCAATCACAGTTTTACAAACATTAACAATGTAGAAGCTTCCTTGGTTCACAAATATAGGTATGTAGAAAAATCAAGTAAGTGTAATTTACAACACTGTATAAATATCCTAATGTCTAACTACTTCTTTCAGTTAAAAGAGGGAAACAAGTATATAGAATATCCTCAGTTGGAAGGGACCTACAGGGATCATCAAGTCCAACTCCTTGCTACACATAGGGCAATTTGAAAGTTAAATCATCTATTTAAGAAGATCATCCAAACACTACTTGAACAATTGACAGACATGGGGCCTTGGTCATTTCCCTGGGAAACTTGGTTCAGTGTTTGATCAATCTCTAGTGAAGAATTTTTTCCTAATAACCCACCTGAGCTTCCCCTAATGCAGCCTTAAACCATTCTCTTCCATTCTATCACCAGACACCAGAGAGAAGAAATGAACACTTGCCCCTCTGCTTCATCTCTTGAGGAAGTTTTAGACAGCAGCAAGGTCACCACTTAGTTTCCTGTTCTCTGCACTAAACAAATCTAGTACCTTCATTCACTCTTCATAAGACACATCCTCTAGTCCTTTCATTGTCTTTGTTGCCCTCCTTTGGACACATTCTCATATTTCTATATCTCATACCATGGAGCAAAAACCTGCATATAATACTTGAAGTGAGGCCACACCACTGCTAAGTATAGTGAGACAATCACTTTCAACTATTCTGCTATACTGTGCCTTATGTACCCCAGGGTAGGTTTAGCTCTTTTGACCACCCTGGCACACTGTTGACTCATATTGAGCTTACTATCAATTAAAACTCCCAGATCCTTTTCTGCAGGGCTGCCCTTTTTGAAATCTGGAATAATTTGCTAGCGTCCAGTTGACTGGGACCTCTCCAGATTCATAAGATTTTTGATAGGTAACTGAGAAAGATCTTGCATTAACATTGGCCAACTCTTTCAGTACCCTGGATGAATCCCATTGGGGTCCACAATTAGGTGTATTCAGTTGCAGCAGCAAACCCTGTACAAGTTCAAAGTCAACTGGGAGCTTATCACTCCGCTAGTTTTGCTCCTTCATTCAACACGGTGTTCAAAGAGGCCATGGGGCCATCATTGGTGTTATAGACAGAGGCAAGGAAGGTACACTACTTTACTTTCATCTCTATTTGTGAGGATATGTACTAGGTTTGGTTGGGATGGGGTTAATTTTCACAAGAAGGTGAGAAAGGGGCACAGCCAGGACAACTGACTTGAACTAGCACCAGGATATTTCATACTATACTGACCGTCATGCTCAGTATACAACTGAGGGAAGATGGTCATATGAATCACAGCTTTCATTGGGACCAAGTCTCAGGTTCCAAGTGGTGAGCAACTGCATAGCACACCACTTGTTTTATATGTTCTTTTATTAGTATTATTAATACTATTACTGTTTCTTCTCTCCTTGTGTTGTCCTATTAAGCTGTCCTTATCTCAACTCAGGAGGTTTTACCTTTTTCTTCTAATTCTCCTCTCCATCTCGCCAGGTGTTGCTTTGTTGTTGTCAGATGGGCTTAAATCACTACAGGTCACCAACCATCAAGCAACAAACTAATGTTTTCTTTAGTCCTCCTTTTGCTGCTAGCATGCACCTATACATCACACTACTCCAGTCATTGGACTCTCTGTATCCAGTCTTATGACAGTGATGTTTTAGCTCTAGGACTGAGCCAAAGCTACTAGCTCCTCTTGTTTATCCCTCATACTGTATGTGCTTATGTACAAACATTTTGGATGTGCTCTAGTGTACTCACTACATTATGATACATCATGAAAGCCCAGCACACTGTCCTCCAGGAGTCAAGTATTGATAAGTTAGGTCTGCCCTTTTCTTTCAATGTAATTCCCTACAATTGAGAGGATGGAAGGAAATACTACCTGTGCTCTCATTCCTTAATGTCATGGTTTTGTGTGGAGCCATTTCTGGTAAGGAGGAGGAGGGAGGAGGTAAAGTTATTGGGGACAGTGAGCAAGGGACTATCAAGGTACTTTGTTGCTGGCTGGGTAAAACCATGACACCTTCAGTCACTCCAAGGCTCTGAAATCTCTTTTGATCACCTTTGGACTGCACGTTGCAACTTAATTGAAACTCACATGAAAATGTGTGTATGAAGATTGGAAGTTTCCTGGTAATATCTTTAAGTCAAGCCCCAGGGAGTCAGCAAACTTCCCTAAAAGGCAGATTTGGTCAGTGGATCAGGTCTGTAGTTCCCCTCAAAAGAGAGTTATCTGTAATAATAACTTGACAATTTTTCTTTACGGAGATGATCATGATGTGGGGTGTAGGCTGATCTGACTCTCTAGTGACTCCTCAAGCATGGAAAGATAATCTTCAATCTCATCAGTCCCTGTCCATTTAACTCCAGAGCCTCATATATGTTGCATAATGGCGGCTGGGAAGGCAGGGTAAACAAGGAGAAGGTTTTCTCTCTGTCCTGGACAGAAACTTGTTTCTATTCACTTCTCTTCAAGTCACAGCCTTCTGCCTGATGGGAAGAGAGTACAGGATCCTCCTTGTAATGAGTTATGCCTGACATTTCTGTTCTAGAGAATACAGTATCATTCCACTAGCCAACTCCTTTCTTGGGCTCTTGGATGCTTTTCAATCTGTTCACTTCATCCTGAAGCCTATTCACCAAGTCAAACAACTCTTCTATCTGGGCACATCTCTCATAGATGTTTTTGCTGCTGCTCTCAGACAGCAATTGCTACTGCTGCTGACACTGCCAGCTGACAGTACTTTGAAGGGGCCGTGGCTCTGCCCACCTCCCACAGAACCTGCCATGCTCCTCACACACAAAGCCCCAGCAGCTGGGACTCAGCGCTGCCCTGGGCAGGCTGAGAGCCTCACACTCGCCCTGGTACACAGCAACCATCAGTCACTGCTGCCAGTGCCATTGTTGAGTTTCTGTGGCTTGACCCAGCCATGTAACTGAAAGCAGGTTAGAAAGTTCTGCAAGTGACAGAAATGTAACAGAATGAGGACATTGAATAACTACAAAGCTTCAAAACAGATTACCACAGCAGTCACTTGAAACCTTTCACACATAAGGACATATACCTTAAATTAACACAAAAGGATTTACCTCAAAATGAAAAAAACACCACAGAAGTCAGTACTTGCCAGTATGTGACCCTTTAAAAAAATCCAGTTGTATGTATACTGTTTTTAAAAACCCAAAACAGATTTTCTCTGTTCCTCACCCTACAAAATCACACACAAAGGGAAAAAAAGTGAGGAACACTAACTGCTTTTCATACAACAGTGCAATTGTCCATCCTCAGTCAAAAATTGTTGCCTCTAAATTAAAAATCTTCACAGACAGAGGAGGATGTTTAACACCCCCTGCCCTGTACCTTGCAATCTTTACCTGCAGCAACCACTAGCAGTAGCCTACCCTATTCCAGTCAGGTCGCACCTTGATTGCACTTTGCTGGAAGCCACCAGAGAAGAGTGTGTTTGGAACTTTCCAACAGCAGGCAGAGAAAAGCCTCACAATGGTTTGGCTTCTGTGTAAGGTAAGCATAGGCATGCTTATACCTATATATCCCTATATATATATCCCTATATATAAATATATATATATATAAATATTGTCGTGGGTTAGGCGCATCAAGGGACAAAAGACCACGATTAGACTCAAATACCACAGACTTGAGAATTGCCAAAGACAGGGAGGACTTAATTGCTGTTTATGGTCCCAGACAAAGCAGACCAGGCTACTTGGCTTGGGGAAGAAAACAGAAAATAATATAATCCAACACCAAGTAAAATAACCATATAACCCTAAAACATAAAAACCCTGATCCCAGTATCTTTATCTCCTCCTCTGCTGAACGGTTCAGGGGGCAAGGAATGGGGGTTTCAGTCTATTCCCAATGACTTCTGCCTTTTGTCTCTCCTCAGGGCAGGTGGGTTCCTTACCTATCTTCCGTGCTCCTCCTAGTACCACTCCTACACCTCCTCCCAAGCACTTCCCATTATTAAACAGTGTTGATAGAGGTGCCAGATTGGCCCAGCCAGGCCAGAGGTGGTTCTGAACCCAAGAGCCTGGGGAAAGTCCGAGAGCTCTTTACCAGGGCTGCACTGCAGCCCCCTCCCTCTATTACCAAGCAAAAGCGGCTCCTTGCTAAACCATTACAAAAATACATGGGAAAACTGCACTTCCTTTGGGAATGGTATGTGTGTAAACATTTACTGACAGGATGAGGTCAAGTGGAATCTCAGATTCAAGGAAAGGGAGCAGGGTATCCAAATCAAATTATATTAAGTCAAACATCTAAGCTTGGAGAAAGAGAGGCAGCGTGACTGCCTCTCAGGCTGGCAGGTTCATCCCTGAACCCTGCACACAAGCTCACTGTTTCTTTATGTGTCCAGGATTGTCACAGAGTGACTCCAGCTAAGAGACTGTTTTTTTCAAGTGAGTTTGCAAGAGCACAGCCTTTCACAGAAAATTATTGTGCTCAGAAAAGTAAACATCTCAACTGACCAGAAGTCAGGCAATTAATATTTGGAATAAATATTGAAAGTTCTCAAGGTATCTTCAGGCAAATACCATGAGCTGCATTCAAACACATTTCTGGATAATTCAAGGTGATGATGGGAGACACTACAGAGTCCTGATGCATCTAAAAACTCCTGCCTGGCTCTCGTGTCCTGTCCATGTGTTTTTCTGCCAAGAAAACAGCAAGAGCCTGCTCAGTCTCTGCTATCAGTTTCAGACCCCAGAGAAAGCAAGAACAAGACTGACAGGTGAGTCTGAAGCCACAGGATTTTCAAAATACTCAATTCTACTCAGACTCTTGGGTGAAGAACTGCCTGTCTCCTCCTGCTAACCCCAAGGACAGAGAGTCCTCTGGGATGTGCAGTGATGGGGCTGTCTCCCATTGAGCCCTGCTTCTCGGCGGTTGCCATAGCAGTGAAAGGCAAACCTAGCAACAGGTGCACGAGCCTCACAAGTACACAACTCCACGGTTTTTTTTAAATAAATTAAGTTACATAGCTTTGCCTGTGCTCCTCTTCCCTTGCCCCTGTATAATGTATTGCTGGTTTTGTTCAGCTGAACAAGAGGAGGGATTTAATTATTGCTAAATTTAAGTGTTAAGTGCTGTGCCATGGCAAAGTTAAAGGACTTTACAGTAAGATTTATCTTTTGATTTCCCTTCTGTAAAAACTATTCTTCTGGCAGTTTTTGACTATCTGAGTAGTTATGTTAAACAATGAAAAGCAAAATAAGAATTTAGCTTTTATTTTACACTGTCTTGCAACTCAGATTCCCTTCTCTAGGAAAAATTATGGTTGTATCACTGTTTGTTAATATTAGTATTGCAAGCAGAGATTTGTGCCTCTTAAAAATTAATCCCATTACAGCTCAGGATCCTTACCTTCTATTTTCATGTGTTTATCAACATGATTATTCAATATATTTCTGAAGTGTCTGCAGTGTCTTCAGAGACATATGAAGTTTGCTTCAAAAATTATTTATCTCTCTCTTCTGCTTCAAAACCTTGCATGCTAATAGTTTATCTCTGTGACATATAGGTAAATAAAGCCTACAAAGAATAGCTAAGAGAATAAAGCATTTGATTTCTGCAAATTTCACACAGTTGTATATATTCTACATAATGTGGATACAGCTTTTTCATTAAAATGGTATAAAACTGTGGAGGCAAAATGAACATGAAGGAAGCTTGAAGAAACAGAGGAATGTTCCACTGTTATTGCCTTGTCTCCACTGAAGGGTTTTTCCCTGTCTCCAGTGATTTGTTTTCTGAATAAAATGTACTTATTGAAGGAAATCTTTGGGTAATCATTCTTTTCCTCTGAAATCATAGCCTTGAAATTGCATGGAGATAACTGAAGGGATAATTCCAGTAAAAGTGACCCCCTAGATTTTGCAAGTCACCCTTTTCAGTTAAATTCAGACTGGATGAAGCAGTTCCACTCACTGTGCTGCAAAATTTTGATGGGATTAATGTAACTTGTTTACTTGTTATTACAGGTTACCTATGTTAATAAAACATGTCTCATCCAATAGTTAGGAGGGAACCCAGGATGTTGTACAAAGTCCCTAAGAAAAGCAATCTGACGTTCAACCCAGCTAAATTTACATGTGTCAACTCTAGGAGAGAGAGTGGGGGCAGGAGGGATCCAATTTCCCAAGTGTTGGTCTTTGGCTAAGAAGTAGTGCTCATTAGACAAGAGAGCTAGGTGGAGTAAAATTTTTAGTATATATTAGTGGAGTATACATTTTAGACGTTTAACATTGAAGTGGAATAATATTGAAACATTAATTCTCTCTCCTGTAAGCCATTAGAACATTATCATGAACCTTCCCACAACTCCCAGCCAACATGATTAAAGGCTGATTAGAAGCTTTTTGAAGGTTGTTGTTTTATTCGGTAGCTACTCTGATGAATGCTGACTGTTCACATCGCTGTTCATATATCTGGAATCACAACTCATTAAATTGTTTCCATCTGCAATTGGTCTTTTCAGGGAAGAGGCCTGTGAATTAGAAACCCTTTCCCCTCCCACTTACTGCAGATAAATATCAGAATCAAGATAGTAATACTCATGACAAGTCAAGTACACACAGAAATTATACCATCTGGCACAATTAGCCAGCCTGAGGGTTGTTTAATGAACTGTAATATACACAATCGAGCATGCATGCTGCAGTGGCAATTCTTTATGATACCAGTGGTTATGTAAATTTAGCAGGGGACATAAGAAGTCTTTCTAGCATATACTTTTCTTTTTTTATATGCACAAGCATTAGAACTGAAGAAAGCTTTTTCTCCAAGATGTTTCTGTACACCTCATGCTGTTTCTGTAACAGCATACAAATAAAGAATTTTGATTTTATATATAGTAGAAACAATAAAAGACATCCAGGTCAAACAGTGGCTTTGATAACTTACAGTATTACAGAAACACAGACACACAGAAAATAATTTTGCTAATTCCATCATTGAACTGTGATTTAAATGTTGTATGCTGTGCATCAAGAATGATGAACACCACCATCCTCTGTATCTCAATCTCCATACACTAATTAGAAGCGCCTGAGGTATCAGTTCTAATATGGTCATCCACCAAGTGAAGGCGGCAGCTGCGAACTCTCCTCCACAAATACTATTACAGACCTCCTATCATCCGACTGCCACTGAGAAAATTAACATCTTAAATGTGTCATTTCTTAGCTGCTCCTGCTAACTTCTACTGTGGCAACATTTCTGTTTAAATCCTCTTTTTTCAGGGCTTCAGTACTCATTTACATAGGAAACAGTACTGTTTGTGCTGTTGAGAGGTCCTGACTCTTCACCAAAAATAAAATAAGAGTTAAAAACCAACACGGGTTTTATCAGATTAACCATGTGCGCAACCCTCCTACATGATGGCACTGAATTAACTTTTATTCTTTTCCATAGACTATGACACATAGGGTATGTACATCTATTAGCAAACATGCATATATGTTAGAAAATATTTTTAGTTAAGTTAAATAATATATATCTAGCTAATCTTGTCTTGATGTATAGATCTTGTCCCAGGCTTGGTATATAAAAACACAACTTGCTTATCTGAAGTAATATACTCCCTCAAAGAGAGACTCAAATACTATGCAAATATTTCTGGGTATAATTAAACATCTGCTTTCCTGCTTTTAAAGTGTATCTATCTGAATATAAGGCCAAAAAAATCTATCAAAGTTTCATTTGCTGTTTCAATACAATCTTTCTCTCCAGAACCAGTGGCAGGGGTGACTAACTCTTTTGTAGACATAATGCTAATGAAAAACACGGCATGACACAATATTGAGGCTTTATAAATGCAGACATATCTGATTGCTTGCTCTTTTTAAGTGTCAAATACTCAACAACTTGGTGGCCAAGGTCAAAAAGGAAGATAATTCTCCTAATGCCTTGTAAAGTACTTTCCTCTAAAGATTTTTGTTTTCCTTCTGTCAGAGTTATGTAATAAAAGGAGGAACTGAGGAGAAAAAGAGTGAAAACCAAAGCAAAACATGGAGAAGGCCTATGAAAATTTAGGCTGGCAAGTCTAGAGGGCTGTGTCAGCACACTTCATGTATCGGTACAGGTCAACTCTTGTAGTTTTCTCAATAGCACTTCAGTGAAACATGATTACTTGAGAGAGATGCTTTGGCTCATTTTTCACACCTCTTCTAACACAAAGCCTGTCTGAAATGGGTTTGATTTTAACCTCTCCTCAGTAGATACTGAACTCCTCCTGTTTGGAAGCCTTGAAGGACAATGACACTTCACCATAATTAAAACCTTGGATTTATCTTCTGAAGAAGCAACAAGAATACAACATCAAACACTTCTTCAACAGTGATAATCTTTCAGCCATATATATGGAGTCCCCAGAAGCTTTTTTCCTTGGAGGTAACATTGCTTCCCAACACTTGTGTTTAAAATGAAGACCTACAGAGGCAGTTCTCTGCACATATCATTAACCACTGCATTTATTTGTAGAACAGGTGATTATACCAGTCTAACTTCTGCACATCATCACTAGGAAAATTCTTCAGTCTAAAGAATACAGAACACTTCCAGCCCTGCCTCCCTGGAAGTAAACAATATCATCTTGCAATCACAGCAGTTCAAACTGACTACATGGGGAGTGCTCCTGCTGACTTACTCTACAGCTTCACTCTGCACTTAAAGCTCTGTAAATACACAGTCAGTGCTTCTGCTGCTCTCTGTATGCTCCCTGATGCTGTCAAGGGAAATGTGAATTTACTTTATAGACCGGAAGTCCTTTATTTATGCACAAGTTGTTTGTGTTCATGAATTTAGAGCAATTATTCATGTTAATACTCATAAAGAGATACAAGAGATAAGAAGGACTAGATTGCCATGGATAAAATTCAGGGATAGCAGAGGGATTCTGAAGGTGACCTAAACAATATTTTGCATGAAAATCATAAGCTGCTTCATTAAAGTTATTCACATGTTGAAAGTGACAGTGAAAACTCCTAAAATTTTAATTCTTAAAAGGAATTCATATCTTCAGACAAGATAATAAAACTATTTTTAAAGTTTGCACAAAGAAAGGCTTCAATCATTCCAGAACTTTTTAAGATAAAGTTCAGAAGTTGCATTCTTCAAACAACAGTACATACGCTTAATTTTTTGAACTAACCTAAATCTCAAGGAATTTATTTCAGAATGTCTGTCTTCATCATATTCAGTTTTAACTTCAGCATGCATTATTTTTGCATACAAAAAGATTGAAGATATTTTGAAATTGAAACTTTGAGAATATATCTATCAAGCATAAGACCATACAAGTCTAGCATGCAAAAGATGAAAAGCAAAAAATGCCTTTGTGAAATCCAAATTTTCTAAACAGAGGTACAAGTCTTTAATTCAGCTGATTTTTGCTATATTCCATGCAACTTTTCTGCTGACATAATAACACTGCAACATGATGAAAGTTCCTATACCACAGTTCTCTGAAGGGACCAGGAAATTTGAAATGGCCTGAGTACATTTATCAAGGATGAGACAGAATAGCGCTTGGTTGCCTTGCTTCTTCAGATGCAGAGTGGCACTCATGTTTGATTGAATGGCATTTAGAAAGTGAGACCTGATTCTCAAATCAAATTCTTGTCACATGATATGTAGGTGCATTTATAGGATATCATGGTTATGAACTGAGATTACTGAACACTTCAATGGGATTTGAAAAACAGACATTCACTAACACTTAAAAGAAATTGATCAGTTCTATGAAAAAAGGAAATTGAGTGCAGTTTTATCTGGTATCAATGAATTCACGATGACATAAAATTATATTGACAGACCTCACATCTTCCCTGACAGTCTTCACTTTGCCTCTCTGCTTTCTTCAGTTCCCTTGTCCTAGTGCCAGTTCCTCAATTCCCAGTTATTCATAATTTCTCTTTTAACTAAAAGCTTTGTAATAACAACAACAACAAAAAGTTACTTCTGCTTTGTAAACAGCCTTCCTGTTGTATGTGCACATTGTTATAAGAATAGTTGCCTGATATCAGGAAAATATCCCCTGAATTTAGTATTTTATTTCAGAGTTGGTGCTGAAGAAATCCGTCTTAGGAAGTAAGGCATGCACAGTGATCCTTCTTCTGGTGTACTCTCTAGGCCTCTCTAGTAGTTGCCTTCAAACCTCATATGATATCACCACCAATGGCTGTTTGGGAAGACACAGTATTCCTTCTTAATCCATATACTGTTTGAGCTTTTACAACTTCTTAGAAGAATGTTTCACTATTAATTTATTTGTTTCATAAATATATATTCACCAATGGTAGATTATAAAAGAAAACTAAAAATAAACCAGGCTGCTGAAAAAATGTTAAGATATTAGACAGGGCTTTTTATTTACTTAGCTTGTGTTGTTGCCCATCAGAAGTACCAGATATCCTGTCATTGTATTACTCCAAACCTTGCAGATTATATATGATTCCATGCTCTAAATGTGACTGATGTGTTTGGATTCCAACCCAAAAGACTGCATAAACTATTATAAGTATCTTTCAGTCTGTATTGTATCATTGTGTCAAAGGGTAAGCATCAGATATGGGTGCACTAAAGAATATTTCCTACTACACTTTTATTTTTCCTGGAAGTATCTATTCAAGTCTCGACCTACAGTGACCCTCATTATCTCATAAAAGATGGATAGATCCCAGCTCAGGATTCAGTTGCACAAATGACATGTTTGATCTGCTTTCTATGGATTTTTAGAAAGCAAACCCTTTTTTACAGTCACAGATAAGCACTCACAGATATGAACTGCTGATGCATGAGCCTCCAATGTACATCTTATGGGAAAATGCATCTCTCTTTCAATTACTGAGATGAGCTAAAGTTAACTGAAGAATTCAGCTTGCTGTGAAACTATTTGAAGAGTGAAGCTACCTTGGCTATATACTGAATAGTGTTATGCTTTTTTTTTCCAAAGAAATCTTTTATCTCCTAACTCAATATATCATAATTTCTTCTCTTGCTCTGACTTTGTTAATTCTGGGAATCTCATCTTTAGGATATATCAGGAGCAGTAATAATGTGGTAAATCTACAGCCAAACTGTATTTGAATAGGATTGCACTGGGAGAAGTGCTTTATTTTTGCGAGAGCTGTTTCCACATGATATCTTTCTCTCCTACCCTTAAAGCTTCTGTCAAACATATGAATCTGTAAATAAGACAAGTAATTATGTTTCCAAGCTACTTGTTATAGACAGTGTCCTACTTCTTATTTGTAACAGTTTATGAGGCACTAAGACAAAGTTAATTGAGAGATAAATTTTAGGTAGTTGCATTTAGAGGATTATGCAATCACACATAAAACCCCCTAAAATTTGCATAACTTGAATTAGGATTTTTGAATGTCTGGATAAAAGAACAAGAAAACTATTTTTTCTCTTTCATTTTCAAGTCTTCAGAAACAAACTCTACATCAATCTCTTTCACAAGAATCAGAATAAATCTCTCCTGCTGCTTCCCAGTCTTTATATGACACTGGAAATTATTCAGTCTCATCTCTGAAGCTTGCTCTGAGACAGTAAGATAGAGAAGCATTTGGCAGCAGCTGTTAACCCACCTGCAGAGACAACTTCTGTCTCATTTCATCTCCTGAATTGCTCAAGCCACCAGACTAATGTTTACTTGTTCACAATTAAAGGCACCACATGGCCCTCTGGGACCATGCAAGAGAGGAATGTCAGAGCTTTCAGGGCCTGAAATCCAAGCTGTTCTCCGTGTTTAAATATTGGGCAGCTATTAAGACGAGCGTATCCTGGAATGTCAAAATGGCTCACCCGGGGCAGCAATAAACCCTCACTGACAGAGTATACACAACCACTCAATGCTAACAGCTGTTTCTGCACTGGAAGCCCTAAATAGAATGTTCTGCAGCATTGCGATTTATAATCACCTTCATAAGAAATAATTGAAACAGCTATGTCGAGTACAAAAAGCTGTATTAATCCTCAGGTAGGTCTAATTTGTCTGGAAACTCATTAATATTAAAAAATATTGAAATGGTTTAGGACAAATTGACACCTACCTCAACTATTATGTCCTTAGAAATTACTTCTGCTAACAGTTATTTTCTCCCTTCTAGATAGCTAAAGGTTACAATAATTCTGGAAAGTACACACATTTATTACTGACAGCCAGCATATTAGCACAAAGATTTCAATGTATTTGTCAGTGTCTCTTCACAGCAATTATGAGTACTGAATATCAACTATTTTTCAGTCCTGTCATAAGCAAGCTAACAAATGAGCATTTTTTTTACATTAATTGTATTGAATACCTAGGACAAAACTCATAATCTGTAAAAGGATTCTACCTGGTTTCTAGGGAAGTGAGAATAAGGTAACAAACCCAGGAAAGTGAGCTTCAAAATCTGGAAGCAGTTAGCAAATTTAATTAAATTATTTTATTTACCAGAAAGCATTACTTTCCACGCATTTAATTTTCTTGTTAAACTCCAGAAAGCTAAAACCCATTTTCACTCTTTTTCACAGGGAAATTGAGCTTGAGGGAGCTACCAGGAACCATTGCTCTTATTGAACTGTTTCAGCCCAACGCCGAAGAGGAGTAGGAGTTTCCAAGGCATGAAGGTCCCCATTTCATG
The DNA here is from genome assembly GCF_028858725.1 of Colius striatus. Taxonomy (NCBI): domain Eukaryota; kingdom Metazoa; phylum Chordata; class Aves; order Coliiformes; family Coliidae; genus Colius; species Colius striatus. Next base: position 113,438,297 of record NC_084759.1, on the reverse strand, counting down.
ATAAGCATCCTTAAAAATAAGATAGGTCCAAACTACTGTCTTAATGGATAGAAAGCTACAAACCTCAGCAATTTCTCACTTTTTTCTGAGCATCCCCAGAGTCACCACATAATATACATACAAGTCCGGAGCAGTTAAATCCAAGGCTTTTTTCCATCCAGCTGGGAAAAGAGCAGATAAATGGGCTAGAAGAGTAACAGTGAAGGGATACCATGTCTCTGGGAAAGAAGCAGCTGAGGAGGCAATAAAAAAGTATCTAAGGTAGCAGCTGTAGGGATGAAGAGCACAAACCTACAAGAGACTCGAGTTCATGAGTTAACCTGCTCACAGAACAGCTTTTTCTCTCCCTTTGATATATGCTGCCTCCTAAACACTATCAATTTCAGCTTCCTAAAGCAAAGAATCTTTTAACTGCAGCCAATTCAGTCGGCACAGGCTGGAGAATATTGATAACTGCTCCCATCCTATTTTACTTAGCTCTGTTATTTTCTAATTTAAACACAAATACAGTTTGCTAAAAAACCACATCTATTGTGTGTGTGAGGTTTTCTGCTAGTAGGACACGCAGAACTGATCTATTGTAGGATCCTAAGTATAAATGAACTTCCCAAACCAAAACATGCTATTATGGTAGGTACAGACAACATTCTTTGGAGTACATGAAACTGAATAGTGAAAGCTGCACTGAGGACCTGAGGAACTGCCTCTATTTTGAAGAAGAACCAAGTCATAAATCTTTTGTCTGATCTTAAGCCAGCTCAGTATTGTGTTAGAGATACATATTGACAGAGGCTGCAAAGTATTTCTTTTCAGGTATGCTATTTATTGTTTGATATCTAAATACTAAGCTGGTGGAGAACAACAAAACCAATACTCAAAAGGGTAACGACAAAAATCAAAGCAAGGAAACTCTGCATCTACATTTCTTAGTATCTTTCCCTATACTTAGTGCAGATTTAGTAAGCTGCTCTCACAGAAGACATTATTTACCAGATTTTGTTAGTTTGTTCTACATAGACGTTGTGGTTTAGCCCTGACTGGGTGTCAGATGCCCACCAAGTCATTCTATCGCTCCTCCTCCTAAACATTAAAGGGGAGAAATATAATAAGAGGTTTGTGAGTAGACGTAAGGAGAAGATCACTCAGCAATTAGCATCATGGACAAAAAAGCCTGGGGAAAAATGGTTTGATTTATTACTGAACCATCAGTACAGAGCAGGGAAGTGAGAAATAAAACCAAATCTTAAAACACCTTGCCCCATCCCTCCCCTCCTCCAGGACTCAGGAAGATGAAGCCAGGCTGTTCTCGATGTCCAATGATAGGACAAGGGGCAACGGGTACAAGCTGGAACATAAGAGGTTCCAAAGAAACACAAGGAAAAATTTCTTCCCTGGGAGGGTGATGTAGCACTGGAATGGGCTGCCCAGATGGGTTTTAGAGTCTCCTTCTCTGGTGGCATTCAAACCCACCTGGATTAGTTCCTGCGTGACCTACTCTAAGTGGTTCTGCTCTGGCAGAGGGTTGGACGGGATGATCTTTCACAGTCCCTTCCAACCCTTAGGATTCTGTGATTCTCTCTCCCATTTTCCTTCAGTTGTGCAGGGGGATAGGGAATGGGATTTACAATCAGTTCACTGTAGATGGACTTTGCTGCTGTTTCTTCTCAGAGGAAGGACACCTCACATTTTCCCCTGCTACAGTGTGGGGTCCCTCCCACTCCACAAACTTCTCCAAAGTGGGTCCTTCCCATGGGGAAACATCTACACACATTGTCTCAATGTGGGTCATCCATGCGGAGAACAGTCCTTCAGGAACAGACTGCTCCAATGTGGATCCCTTACAGGATCACAAGTCCTGACAGCAAACTGCTCTGATGTCTCTCCTCTCTCCCCCGACAGACTCCCAGGTCCTGCCAGGAACTTGCTCCAGGATGAAGTTCTTACAGAGCCACAGCCCTCTTCAGGCATCCACCTGCCCCAGAGTGGGGTCCTCCACGGGCTGCGAGTGGATCTCTGCTCCACTGTCATCCTCCATGGACTGCAGGGACACAGGTGCCTCATCATGATCTTCACAACAATTCCCAGGAGAATCTCTGCTCCAGTACCTGGGCAACTCCTCCTTCTCCACTGACCTTGGTGTCTGCAGAGATGTTATTCTCACTCATTTCTCCTGATGCCATTTAGCAGCTGATCAGCACCTTCTTCTTAAATACCTTATTCACAGAGGTGTTACCTCAATCACTAATTGGCCAGGCCTTGGTCAGCTGTGGGTCCCTCAGAGTTGATTAGCACTGGCCCTGTGAGCTACAGGGGAAGCTTCTGGCAGCTCTTCTTAAAGAAGCTACCCCTATAGCTCTCCTCCACTATCAAAACCTGGCCCAGACAAAACCACTACAATACGAAACTTTTATCTATCTGTTGTTTGAAATAGATATGTCTGAGACCTCTTTGCAAGGCAGAGGTAACCATCAACTCTTGGCTTTTTGCTGAGTAACAGAGTGTTGTGGTTTTACCCCATCAAGCAACTAAGTACCACATAGTTGGTTCCTCATTGCCCCTTCTCCAGAATTTGATTCACCATTTCCCAGATGGAGGCAGTTGTTCAGCAATCTCCGGGAAAGCAGAGCTCTGTTATACCTAATGGTGACTTGGGAAGACCAATGTCACCACTCTGGACATCCTTCCTCTTCCTTCTTCCCCCACCTTTATATGCTAACCGTAACATGATATGATATGGAGCATCCCTTACCGGTAAGTTAGGGTCAGCTGTCCCAGCTGTGTCACCTCCCAGACTGCACACTGACAGGATGATGAGAGAAGAAGAAATGGCCTTGATTCTGTGCAAGCACTGCTTAGCAGTAATTAAAAGATTCCTGGATTATTAACACTGGTTCCAACACATATTCAAAACATAGCCCCATACTAGCTACTATGAAGAAAATTAACTCCATCCCAGCCAAAACCAGCACTTACAAGCTTTCATGAACGTTTTGTTGCACAGGGAAATGAATGACAGGGCCCAGAGGGTGGTGATCAATGGCACAGAATTGAGTTGGAGCCTGTGGCCAGTGGAGTTCCACAGGGATCAGTTCTGGGGCCAGTCTTGTTCAACATCTTCATCAACAACCTGGATGAGGGGACAGAGTGTACCCTCAGCAAGTTCCCTGATGACACCAAACTGGGAGGACTGGCTGATTCCCCAGAAGGCTGTGCTGCCATTCAGCGGGATCTCAACCAGCTGGAAAGTTGGGCAGAGAGGAACCTCATGAGGTTCAACAAGGACAAATGTAGAGTCCTGCATGTGGGAAGGAACAACCCCATGCACCGGCACAGGCTAGGAGTTGAACTGCTGAAGAGCAGCTCTACAGAGAGAGACCTGGGAGTCCTGATTGATAATGAGCTAAATATGAGCCAGCAATGTGCCCTCGTGGACAAGAAGGCCAATGGCATCCTGGGATGCATCAAGAAGAGTGTGGCCAGCAGGTCAAGGGAGGTTCTTCTTCCCCCTCTACTCTGCCCTGGTGAGGCCTCATCTGGAGTCCTGTGTCCAGTTCTGGGTTCATCAGCTCAAGAGGGACAGGGAAGTGCTGGAGACAGTCCAGCACAGGGCCACCAAGATCATCAGGGAACTGTAATATCTTTCATATGAGGAAAGGCTGAGGGAACTGGGGCTGTTTAGTCTGGAGGAGATTGAGGGGAGATCTTATTAACATTTATAAATATCTAAAGGGTGGGTTGTCAGGAGTTTGGAAAATCTCTTTTTTCTATTGTATCTAGCAACAGGACAAGGGGTAATGGGATTAAACTGGAACACAAAAAGATCCAGTTAAACATAAGAAAAAAACATTTCACTGTTCAGGTGAGGGAGCCCTGGCACAGGCTGCCCAGAGGGGTTGTGGAATCTCCTTCCTTGGAGGTCTTCAAGACCCGCCTGGACATGTTCCTATGCAACCTCATCTAGGTGAACCTGCTTGAGCAGGGATGTTGGACTAAATGATCTTAAAAGGTCCCTTCCAACTCCTACCATTCTATGATTCTGTGATCAACAAGCCTTTGAATTTCTACTGATCCCTAACTCAGTTGTCTATTATTATGTAGCTTATGTCTTGACAGGTAATTTCTAAATTGGGCTACGGAAAGAAAAAGAACAGTGTAAGAAGGAATCTTATTGCACAGAGATACTTTAGAGCATGATGTGCCCTTAAATGTATACTAGAATTTCAAGTCAGTCAAATTGCTGCTGTTGAGTAGTTCATGTTTTGAAAGTCTACATATCAGCTCAAGCTTGCCAGCTTTTTTCATGATTTCTAATGTGGCTAATAAGCCATTTCACAGAAACAAAGTCTTCACTCTGTTTTGTAAATACCAACTGCTACTTTGTACATTTGATTCCTATAATAGTAAGTGATTGGATATGCTCAGACATACTTGTGGGTAGAAAACCCTAAATAAACTAGCATTTCTCTTTAGAAACAATAATTTGTTAATCTCCAAATTGTTCAATGTATTATCCATCTTCTGTCATTCTACCCTGGTTGATACCTCATGAACACTTTTGGCTACCCACCCTGCAATACAGACCAAAGGAAATCAGACCTTCTCCTGCTATTGTCTTTGCCACTGGCCATATCTGCCTGTCTACATCAAGGTGCCACAAGCACTGTTCCCTACCTCTCAGGCTCTATCTTCATTCTCAGCCCAAGAAAGGAGCAAGAGCAGTGAGCTCCACACATGGATATTCTTCTAGATAGCATACTTCTTGCTCTAAAGAAAATTTAGTTCTGCTTTACAGTAGAAGTGTGTTGTAATATTTTCTAATTTCTCCTTGGTTGCCTTTTTGTAAACTGAAAAAAATTACCACACAGGATTTCACAGTTCTTGTTTTCAAGTTCAAATTTCTGAAATACTTTGCATTCAAACTCCTAAAGTTATTTCTTGGTATGTAAATAACTAGTTTCCTCATCTTTTATGCAGGAAACAGAGGCAATCAGTGCCAGAAACAAAACAAAAAAGATTACTCCTGACTTCCAGTTCTATCATACACACCACAGTTCCTTGTTCTGCAACTAGGGTAAGTAAAAGTCATCCTTAAATATGTTTGTGAATGTGCACACAATAAATTTGACAATAAGGATTTTCCAGAAAGCTGAAAGACAGTAAAACACATACTATTGATGCCATAATGAGAAAGGTCCCTTGTGATTTCTGTATTGTAGTAAGAGAAACACTGGTTTTGAGAGAAATGGTTCTTTTTCATAAAAAAAAAAAAAAAAAAAAAAAGAATACAGTGTTCAGTTTATTTCATCGTTCAAATGCAACTTACATAGCTCTTATTCAAGAGATGATGCAATTTTTGTCTTTAAGTACGTTTTAGTATAAATATTCAGCCTTTTGGGAAAAGTTTTTATTGCAGAGACTATGTATTCACTAAATTGCATTGGGAGCAGCTGAGGAAATGAATCACCTAAGATTGATGCTCTCTGTCTTTTGAGTAGCTTACACTGGATCTTATCTTGAAACTTTGATGTATAAGGTCATTTAGCTTTATAAGAAAGTATTTCTTTAAATCTGATTTATGAAGAAGTTCTGTGGGTTTTAAACCAAGATTATAAAAATGCTAAATAGTAACATTAGATGCTCTTAATAAGCAAGGCAAATGAACTTTTATTAATTTACCTATAATCACAATAGGCAAACACTTCAGTGTTGATATTGCAGAGATTTTTAATTAAAAGCAATACTAGAATTTAATAATAATGAAGCTATTGGTACAGTTCTATGCCTAAGAACAAGATAAAGATGTCCAAGTCAGATAAAAGAATATCTGAGGATTCATAGTTGGTGAGAACAGAGGTCTAAGAAGTGACCCACAACTGCAATGCACATAAACCACAGCCAGAAATTGTAAAAAAATATAATGTGGCTTTCTTTTATTCATGAGTTAGTTGTGTTTGGTTTACATTTACAATTTTGTCTGTGCATCCTGATAAGGAATTAAATCAGCATCCCACTATTAGCTTTTTTCTTAATAGTTTACAACTCTTTTATCATTATTATTACTATTTTACTATTTTGAAATTTGTATTTTGTATTTAAGTACTCTCTCACGGATACTCTTTCATTTAATTAGACAGTAGATCAATAATTAAGCAAAATGACTATTACACATTAAAGAAAATTGGAAGGAGAACACCTATTATAAACTAAAATATTTAAATTCTGTATTTTTCAATTAAATAGGATTTTTTTTTAAGACCTATGACTACACTTCCCAGAAGATTTACTTTAAAAATGATGATCACAAAAGATTTTTCAGGTGGGTTCATATTTTTAATAGAAACTTAATCTGACACTGCAAATTCTAAAATTAGTTCAAAATCTAAATTAGTTTGGCTTTTTTTATACAGTATTTAGAAAAAAAACACTTGACCTTGAAACTGACATTAAAAGGTAAATAAATAAATAAATAAATGGAGAAAGGATTCTGATGGGTAACATGCCAGGTAGCCACAGGAGTTAAACTGCTCTGTCTTCCACTTAAGCAGAGATATTTCCTACCGCTGTAATCCACAGAGCTAACTATTTCCCCATGCAGTCAATGTTATTACTAAACTCCTCAGTTATCTTCAGCAATAATTCATCTTTAAGTGTGTTTCAATGTTCTCTAGTATCCTAACAACAGAAATCTCAGTGGGGAACAATGTGGGTTTTTCTTTTTACCACCCTTTTGAAATCTTCCACTCTAACACTCAGAAAGATCTACATGAGCATCAGAAATGGAGTCACTAAAATAAACACTTTTCTGCAATGTTTATCTCAATCTGCAAATTACAACATAGTTTAGTGTGGATTTTTAGGGAAAAAAAAAATGAAGCTGTTCTGAATGCATGCCCTCAGCTACTTCTCCTTGCCATCTAAATGCTTAGGAAACTGGTTTACTTCTTTCAACAGTGTTTAAGACCTGACTTTCTCAACTCAACTTCTTCGGAGAGTAAGATGACATTATTAGATCCTGAAATTCAAGGCATATGTGATGAGGATAGACACTGTTTCGTTCTTCCTCCAATCCAGAGTTAACACAACTGTCACCCTTTTGTGTTGCAACCAAGAAAACTTTCAGGAGTAACTTTTTGAAGTTAAGACAGGAGTCCCAAATGGCATCACTACCCAGGTCTGTAGTAGACAGCTTTACTAAATAAGAAGGGAGTCCAGGAATTAGGCAGCAAAATGCCTCTTTGAAGGTGAATGGTCCTTGTGCAGTTTGTTGTCAGCTGCAATTCTACCATGACACACTACTACAAAGCACCCTTCTCTTCCAAAGAGACAAACCATCTGTCCCAAGACTCAGATCCAAACATCCCTTGTCTTGCCCTATTACAATGAAATCAAAGTCCTAACATGATTTATAAAAACAATTGCTGGTGCAAGATTAGCAAGCATTTTTGCAGTAGCAGTCAGCATTAAATAGCTGACTGGCATCCCATAGAGAACACCATTATTCAGCCTGGTCCAGCCCAATCCTGCTTGTATAACACATACTCACTGTATTTTTTCTTCCCACATTTCTTCATTATTTGCTGTATTAGCATGAGAACAGAATCTATTTTAGTTAGAGCTGTACAAAAGCTTACAGATTTTCCTCACAGAGCATCCTGCAAGTATCGTCTTTGATTTTATTCTAATTTATTCTGAATCTGCTCAAGTTTTCTTTTGAATTTGCACTCAAATTCATTGAAACTAACAATGTTGACCAATATGGCAAAAATCCCACATCAGTGCATGTCTTTTCATCTATTTTGCTTGAAAACAGTGGCCCAAAAGTTCCTGAAAGATCCTCCTGTCTTTCAGGATATGCCCATCAAATCAATTAGTGTCCATTGCAAATATCACCTGCCTACATAACAGGTGGAACCTGATTTCTATCCCAGAAGGCTTGAAGGAAAAAGTAGAGTTCAGGCAGTGAGCTTTGGTTATCTATAAAGACTACAGTAAATACTAAAAAACATTCAGCTGACATTTGCAGTTCACTCCTAAATGAAAAGCCTATCATTCCCACCTGTTTATAAATAGTTAGTCACAAGAACCACCAGGTAATATGACAATCTCCGTATGTCATCATCATTCAATTCCTAGTTTTCTGACACAATTATTGATATATGTCCCTGCTTTATTGCTGTGTTTTCAAGTGATAGTTTGAATTGAAGTGAATATAAACAGCTGTATTAAGGACACCTTCCAAGAGTCAGTCATATGTGTAGGAATGCAGAAAACAAAAAGAGAAGACATAGAAATAAAAAATATGTTGGAAAGGAAGTCCTATCCGCTCTTAAGAAAGGACTATCAATAGGACATAGCTTGCTCTAATCGTGCTTTGATTCCCTTCTAACTTGAAAAGGATTATTTTTTTAGTGTATTTTGTTTGCCAGTATTGGAACTTGTTTTCTGGTCTGCAATAGAGATGAAATAACTGCCTAAATAGTGTAATTTGAGATCATGACAACAAAAAAGGAAAATAAATTTACAAATCAAAAGGCTCTAATGCATTAAAAAACATGTGAATTTTGTTTATGTTTTTAGATACTTTTTTTTAATGGTTAGTCTGACTTTACTGCACTACAATGAAGAAAAGTGTGAATTTAGCACCTCACAAGAAAACTCTCTGCAGCCTCTGACTTGTGTCCTGCACCCTGGAGATGCTGGCGAGACCATCAGTCGCACAGGTAAGGCCATGGCTAAATGGTTAAGAACAGTAATTTGTTGCCTCTTTCAGGCTGGTGTCTGCTAGTATTTTGAAGATGAGAAAGCTTACTTCAATTCATAGAAAGAAGTTAACATAGCAATTAAAAATGCTTTTGTATCTGCTCTACATTTTAGGGCAGCTGAAAAGTAAAAGATGCATGAATTAAAAGAAAAGGAACAAATGTTTCCTTGGGATATTGTGCTGAGTGTGTTTTCCTAAAAAACTTGAAAACTTGAAAGCTGTTTTCTACAAACATACAGACCTCATCTGCTCAAAGAAACGAACACCTCTCTTGTAAAGAAAACATTTGTTCTCTACTTAGCACCTCATACTTTCACAGTTGTACATTATATAAATATTTGGACTAATGTAAATAGTTATAATCACAACAGAGTTAAGTAACACATAGGGCACTCCAATGAGTCTGCATAAGTAGACAAAGTTTTGACTATTCTTTTTATGTTTTGTATTAAACCCCTCAGGCTAGTTGCTTGAAAAGCTGCCGTTTCCAAGGTTCACCAGATTTAATAAAAAAATGCATATATGAAAGAAAGAAATCATTACAATCCTAGAGAAAAGTCTCTCAATCATCTACAGAGAAATGCTAAGAAAATAATTTTTACTAACCTGTCTGTCCAGCTTTGTAATATATAAAGCTACATCCCAGTATCTAAGGTTTCTGAAGAGTTTGATCAGAGGGAAATATAACTTTGACTGCTGATTTCACAGCTGTTGTACTTCTAATCAAAAAGTCTGTACCAAAGAAGGTGCCACTCACAACTGGCTAGAACAAAATCTGAATCTATTGGATGTCTTATTTAACATTCCTTAGAAAAATTATTCACTTTTTCTTTTACAATAGCAACTATTCACAAAAACAAGCCCATAATGCATCTTTTGAAAAGGAAAATTTAAAAAGTACCGTGAGAAATTCAGTTTCTAATTCAAATGGATGACATCTGGGAAATCTATGAACAGAGAGGTCCTGTTTCTAAGATCCAAATAGAGACACATCACAAAACTATAGCATTTTATAAATAGAATGTCAAATTCTCAGTAATAGTGAGGACAAAGTGTTCCAAGGGTATTTTATATCAGCTGACTGAGCTGTATTTGAGAGGGTTTTTTTTTTCTTTTTTTGAAGGCCAGCACTGCACATTTACCTATTGAAAAAAAATTTGGTCTCCATCTGAATTTCTTAATAAGCACGTCCACCTTGGTTGAAGTCAGCAGACACACATTGGACAGAAAAGACAATATTATCTAAGGAAGCAATAACAATTTTCATAAGACAAAGGAAGGAAAAAAATTGTTATCTATCCTAAAAGGGAAGAATATAACAGACAGGAATTTCAAATAAAAGATATAAACTTACTTTATCTATTAATATACAGGATAGATTTGAAGCAGCCCACTTACATGACCACTACACAAATAATACAAAAGTCAAGCATTATCACTTTTAATTTAATGGAACCACATCATCTTTTGATAAATATCACTTGAAGAAACCTTTGGAGAATATTCAGTTGCCTGCAATGCTTTCTGGGCATTGCCTGCTGCCTCCTCTTTGTGCATTCACTGATGCACTGCATTAAGCAAATAGCTAGGTATTTTGATTTTTTTTAACATATTCAACTTCACAAACTAATGATTTTTTTATCTCAGTGCAGCACACCTATTGGTAAATCCAAGATTTACCAATCACTGCTCGATTATTTTACAGAGATTGTGTTGTGAACAGGGCCAGGATACTGACCTCCTCACTACACCACCACACTTGAGTGGCAAAACACCTTCGTGCAATCAGCAGCCCCAAGCTGATAAAGAAAAGACCTTGCCTGTTTTCCTGGAGGTGAAGCGACTCACAAGCAATAGGCAGGAACAAAATTATTGTCTTTCAAGCTTTTTTTTTTCCAAAAAGCCTATGTGTTACCCATATTCATATTATCCATATGACTTTCATCCATTTATTTACAAGGCCTTAAATTTTGTGATGATCACAATATCAAACATTAAAATTCATCATAATGGCAGAATTCTTTCATGAGCAACTTAAGAAGGACATTCTTCAACTGCATGACAGTGGCCTCTTTTTGGGACTTTCAGGGTTGCCATTGTCTCTACCAGCATAGGATTGTTGACTTTTCTTCCTTTGAAAGAAAGAGTCTGTAGACAGGGGCAATATATTTCATTAAATCATGTAATATAACCAGAAAAATTAGACAAGACTTTCAGCAAGCAAATGTGTTCAAGTCTCCAATTGGTGCAGTATCTAACTAAAAATAAATACAAGCTGTGAACAAAATCATACAGTTTAATTAAATAAAAATGTGGTTCAAACAATCTCAAGCCATGATGACAAATACCTTCTTGAGGTACGTAACTCACCTTCAGTGCAGGGGCATTGCAAGTATTTATCATAAACATGTTGACTTATTTAAACAGTACATTTATAGTATCGCATAACTGGCTGAATAACTCAATCAATTATCAAGAAATTTATTTTTGTTATATAGTTTTCTTGTCTGTATCATTCAATTATCGAGAAAAAAAAAAAATGTTTTAGCCAAGCAGCATAAACACTAGGTAGATTAATTACAGCTTGATTCAGGATTGGTCTTATTAATTGGATGATGCAGATCTGATTACAGCTGAAAGTTACCACACACTTAATGCACCACATAGAGTTAAATCATCTTCAAAACTTCTCTAGTATTCTATCAGCAGACCCTTACCAAATTTTATATTCTTACAAATTTCATATTACTGAAGGATAACCTATTGGTCAAGATATATGACATATGAATTTTGCAAGTGAAAACAGTTGGGTCATGTTTGCATTTGAAGCTGAACATTTAACAGGTTAGTAAAAAAAAGGTAATAAAAACCAGAACAACTACACAAAGTAATATATTTATGTACTCAATCTAAACCTTCCAAAATTTTAAGAAATTGCAAGAGAAATAAAATACTATAAAATTTCATGAACAAAAAGAGGGAAAAAAATATTCTCAGTGCAAGTGTGTCTTTTAGTCTGAAGTTGCTTTATGCTACTGATTGCTATTTTCACAACGCTAATAAAAAAATTAAATGAAAATCACCTCTTGACCCTTCCCTTAAATTGAGAAAGCCATAATTCTCTGCTTAGCCATGCATGATTGGATAGCATGCATGCCTTCAGACTATCAAGCAGCTCTTCACTTTTTAAGAGACTCATTGACCATGGATATATTAGCAGCTTCATCTGACCTTCCAAATATCCACCTTTGTTTTCCAGTCAACATTTTCTGAAATCAAGATCCAACAAAACAGGGATGATTCTTACAATGGCATACTACAGGAATTCCAGAATCTCTAAAGTAAAAAAAAAGAGAGACTAACTACACACTTATTTCTACAAGATTTTGAAAGCTTAATGAATCTTTTGCTAGATAAAAAGTAATTTCAGAGCCAAAGATTCATCTTTTTTCAGTTTCTGGTCACATCATCTCAAGTGTCCTCAAGAATCAGTTATTTCCTGCACTTCAGCTCAGTGAAAGAACACCGAGAGTACATGCTCAGAAATAAGACTAGAGAAAACACAATCCTTCAGGGATTGTGCAAGTCCTCAGCCCAAGATTCTTCCTGTCGTAGCTGACAGGAAAATTTTACAGACCCTTCATCCAACTTATCAAAATGAGGAGTTTAATCTCTCAGTGAAGTCTTGGGTAGTCTGAAAATACTTTGACCTTTAAGTCTCTATTTTTAGTATGGAAAGGTTAGAAATTTAACAAGAAAAGGGTCTGTCTATATTAGTAAATCAAACATACCCGGGGACATAAATTAAATATGCCAGCTAGCATAGAAAAATCCTACAGTTATGCTGGAAAACTCCCTTTGACTCCAAATTTCACCAAATACCTGTTGAAAATGGCCCTGTCCCATGCTCAGTTCTGAGCTGTGACAGCAAATTTTTGCAAGGCTGTTAGCTAGCCAAGTGCTAAAAACATGCCAGGGAATGATCAGTCTTCTAGTACAGACAATGAATCACAATTAACTGTACTACGAGGTTTATTAACTGCCTACCTGGGGGTTAGCACTGTGGCAGGCATTGCTTGAGCAGCAATTGACACTGAAGTCAGTACCAGGCAAGGAGAACTCACCCAAACTACAGGTCTTCATAGTCCAACAGGGTCTACCTAAATTTGTGTTCCCTGGTTCAGCACCACTCCAATTAACTTCCTTAAAAGTCACCACACAAAACTTTGCATTTGAAATAACCACAAGGTACCATTTAATTAGGACTACTGAACTGGAAGTTTTATTATTTATTATATAGATGTTGGTATGTTTTAGATTATGTAGTGTTCCTGGCTATCCTATCAATAGAACTATATAAACCTGTCAGTCTCAGTGCAGTACTGATGCATCTGAAGGGAAAAGATGAATGTAGCAATAGCAAAGGGAGATGATGTCATACTATCTTGTGTTACTACAAGTGCTACACATCCTATACAAGCTACAGCTCTTACCAGTCTCATTTCACTACTCACTCAGTCCAGCTGCCTCCAAAACTATACGATGCATTAACTTGGCTGTGTTTCAAGACAATATTTCTGTTTCAGGAACATCACTACATTACAAAGATTGTATCACATCATCTGAATTCTCTAAGGGTAAAGCTGAGAGAGCAGATCAACCAGTTGTGTCCTCAGAATGCCCTACAAGGGCAGAGAACACTACTTGTCCAAGTGGTCAATTACACTCCAATCAGAACTTCACATTATAAGTCTTAGGTTCATTCAGCATAGTACATAACCAAATGCCTCAACTCTCATTATCTTTCTCTGCTCTGAGTCATATTGTTTTCACACAGAAATATGCTACTTCAAACTACAAAAAAGTAGACTTGTTACCAAACTCAGTCTGTTTAGATCACATCCAGACTCATATAACACCTCTATTAGATCACCTTGTAAACACTTAAATTTTTTTCTTGTTTAGCAGTTGCATCACAGATCAGATCTCAGGCATTAACATCCATTGTCACTATGAATCAGCAAGACTACAGATAACACCATGTTTGGCCTAAACTGGGTCTTTAACCTCACCTCCACCTGTTTTTCCAGCAGGGAATCTCAACTGGTAGCACATACCTTGGAGATGACAAGCAGCAGCAAATGTGTGCCATTGAAAACGTGCCTGCTGTCAAAATAATTTAATTAGAACTATAGATGAAACACAGCAAGAATTTTTCAAGGTTCTCTTGCAAGAGAAGATACATTGATGTGCTATTTACAAGACCTCACAGAGGAAGGTCATACCTGTATTCATACGCTTCAGAAAGCGTTATCTTTCTCCACTAGGACCTATTAGCTCATCCTCACTGTGTATTGGAGTTTGGCCAGGCAAGGGCTTTAAAAGAAAGCTAGGGACATTATAGTCAATGTGTAAGCATTTAATAATGTGGATGTGAAGAAGGTTAAAGACTCCATGTGAAACACACATAGGCTTAAAAAATGTTCCCTACTGGGACTGCTTTAAAAGTTACCCAGAGTATTTAAAACCACTTATTTCAAGGTAATACAAAGATCAAGAATCTATCACCAGACATCGCCATGAGGGAGTCTTAACTGTCATGAAATATTGCCAGTGACCTTATAAAGCAGGAAAACCTTTCAACTTTCACAGAAAATATAGGAGAACCTTGAGCTGGCTCTGTGTCCAGTTGTTGCAAGAAGCAAGGTTAGCAGTAATAATGTGTAGTGTCATGGCCAATGTTTTTAAACTCCTCAATCCATTCCCAAGGCAACCACATTTCACTGACTGTAGAGAGAACAACATTCAGCATTTTTCCTGCAGAAAGAATGAATTTTACATCTGACATCAATACCTTTGGGATTAAGTGTAGGTAGGCAGATGAGACTGCAGTGTAGCGAGATTTCAAATGACAAGTTAGTTCCACCTTAAAACTAAATTCCTCCTCCCCTGAGAATTCAGGTAAGCATGGCAGAGCTAAATAGAGTAGTCAGTACAGAAATCTTACTTTATCGAGGAACTGTAACTTGTTTCACAACCATCATTATTTCAACTACAATATTACATAAAGCCTATTACAAGTAACATGTGCCAATGTTGATATAATGATTCTTCAGTAGAACAAAAAAAAAGCAAGAACAGACAATGACTTATTCAGATTGACCCTGGATGTTTCAGGCAAGGTGAGACTAAAACATTGTTTAAGAAACCTTAAGACAGTTTTAATTTGCAAGTGTAAGCTCAGCAGAAGATTTTTTTCAGCACTTGAGCTAATTATGGCATTATCCAGTGATAGGATGGTTAATTTATTATTAAATTCACAATAATTTGTGGCAATATGTACACAAGGCTAGAAGGCAAGATTTGAAATTATTATGATTTTTTAGGGTTTTTTACCTTCTGTTTTTCACTAAGAACTGCTTTATTCACCTGATTTATGCATCTAAAATAGTAGCTACCAGGTGCGCTTTAGTCTCATGACAACAAATGCCCACTAATAATCATTACTAAAGAAAATGCAACTCTCATGTAAGCTTTATAAAAATTTAAAAATACTAGAATTAGTCTGTGATGTCTTTAACTTCAGATATGTTTTATGTAAAGCAAAGTATTTCATAAGGTTAGTAAGACCATATATCAGTGCCAAGAAGCACATACCACATCTTTACTGCCAAGAAAGACACAAAGGCAATAAGGATGGTTTTTGTTTACTGTTAACACAAAAGAACCTTATCATTATTCACTGTCCATACCTGTATATGTGTAGTCACAAAAGTTAGCAGAAACACTTCATTTTCCCCCAGATATTAAATATTTAAGTGTGGGAAGTCTACCCAAAAACAAATGTTTTTGTTTTTGTTTTTTTTTTTTAGTTCTGTATTTTCCAATAAAAGTAAGTTGAACACATAGAACTATAGAACCATTTTGGTTGGAAAAGAATTTTAAGATCACTGGTTACTACCACTACCCTAACACTGCCAAGCCCATCACTAGACCAGGTCCCTCAGCACCTCATCTACATGTCTTTTAAATATCTCCAGGGATGGAGACTACACCATATCACTGGGAAGCCTGTTCCAATGTCTACTAACCCTCCTAGTGAAAAAGGTCTTCCTAATCTCCAATCAAAACCTCCCCTGCAACATCACTCTTTTGGAGAAGAAATTGACAGGGCTTCACTTCACTGTAATCTCCTTTCAGGTAGCTGTAGCGAGTCATCATATCTTGTCTCGGCCTGTGCTTCTCCCAGCTAAACAACCCTAGCCCCCTCATCTGGTCCCATATAACTTGTACTCCAGATCCTTCACCAGCCTCATTACCCAATTCTGGAAATACTCCAGCACCTTAATGTCCTTCTTTTAGTGAGAGGCCTACAACTGGACACAATACCCAAAGTGCAGCCTCATCAACACCAAGGACAATCACTTCCCTGGTCCTGCTGGCCATGCTGTTTCTGATACAGGCCAGGATGCCATTGGCCTTCTTGGCCACCTGGGCACACTGCTACCTCATGTTCAGGCAGCTGTCAATGAACATTCCCATGTTCTTCTCTGCTGGCATCTTTCCAACCACTCTGCCCTAAGCCTGAGGCACTGCATGGGTTTTGTTATAGCTCAAGTGCAGGACCCACCATCTCATACAGTTGGCCTCAGTCCATCAATCAGCTTGTCAAGGTCCCTCTGATGAGCCTGCCTGTCCTCAAGTAGGTCTTCACACATGACCAGTTTGGTGTCACCTGCAAACTTGCTAAGGGTGCACTCAATCCTCTCATTCAGATCACTGATAAAAATATTAAACAGAACAGGCTCCAGCACTGAGCCCTGGGGAACACTACTGATGACCAACCTCAACTAGATGTAGTTCCATTCACCATCACTCTCTAGGCCTGGCCATCCAGACAGTTTTCCACCAAATGAAGAGTACATTCAAGTCATGGACTACACGTACAGCTAAACAATAGAAAAGGAAGCAATAGAATATGGGGATGATGGCAACTTCCAGATTTTTTGGACATTGTTTTTAAAAAATCCAACTCAAATATTAGAATCTGTTTGTAACAAACCTATCATACTTTACTTTTCCACGTCACATAGACAAAATGAAAGCCATAACCAAAGTAACAATTGATTGGACTTTATTTGTTTAGAGTATTGTGTAGCAGATATTACCATGGCCTATTTTAGTAAAGGACACTAATAAATGAAACTACTCCTTAAAAAAAAAAAAAAAACAAAAAAACCAAACCAAAACAGAAACAGCAAAAACCCCCAAATTTGCACAGTTACATTTGAACCTGTGTCCTTCAACTCCTGGAAAATGTGTTCCTGTCACTTGAAGAAATATTACTCTATAACTGTGTTATGATTCACACAGAAAACTTAAATGGTTAAGAAAGTGAACTTGTACCTTTTGAAAGCCAAAAAAAAAATCATCTTTCAGTAGACTTGTAAGAAGCAGCTTGAGTACTATGAGAAAATTGCTACACATTTGGATATTGCAAAATGTAACATTACTGCTAACAACATGTATTTTCTGGAAGGACTTGTGGAAGACAAAGACATTCACAAGAACAAAAAAGTGAAAGTTGAGAAAGAAACAGAGGAAGCATCTGCCATAAGAGAGCAGAATACTTGAACTCAAAAATATCACAAACTTCATTCCAGATTTAGTGAATTCTCTAGAGAGCAGCAATGGCAATAATGATCCTTCCTGTCATGTCACTTGTACAAACACTAATTCATCTGAATGTTGTATGAAAAGACATAATAAATACCCAAGTAAATCTTCATGAAAACAACTTCATGAAAGAAAACAAAAGAAATCAAACTGATAAGATGAATATATGAGCTTTTTTAGCACCTTTACAGCTAATGGGAAAGAGATGGGGGGGAGGGGAAATAAAAGCATGCTTTTATACCAAGGAAAACCTTACAATAATGCAAAGCATCACATCAAGTGATCAGTGTTAGAGGGATGGTGTTTGCAGACATTTAAAAGCAGTCACGTAATATGTATTACTAAATTAGTCTGGAAAGGAAGATGATGTGGGATACTACCTTTAATTCCACTGTGAATTTCAGTTTGAGAAAAGGTAAGTAAGAAAAATTATTTCAGGTCAGGTCTGTACCGATCTAGAGAACTGGTGAGAGAATTCCATTTTCTCTCTCCTTAATAGCACACGTAATTTAAAGAAACAAAAACATGATTATGTACAATTTTCAAGATTCTAGCTTTTTTGAGTGTAGGTTTGTGTTTTTAAGCTTTCCTTAACATTTGCTATTTCAAGATAAAGTAGTTGTTTTAGAAGGAAAGAACTTTCAACAGTTCATCAAAAAGAATAAACACAACTTGCAAATGCTGGTTTACTGTGAAGGTAAGTTGCTTAACATTCAGCAGCAGAAATGATACTGGTAATAGTCAAGTATCAGATGCAGTGGTTCATCTGAGAGGGAGAAAAGGATACTGGAACCTCCTACTCAAATGTGCCTTCCCGAAGGTGTTCCTCTGCAGCACACAATGATGTTACCAAGGGATGTAATCACTGTCAGCACAGCTGTTATGCACCCAAGAGTCTTCTGGAGTGCATGATGCACATCTCCCTTTAGTCTGCTGACATAGGGCTTGCCTAAAAATAACTCACATAGAATGAATGGTCCAAAAATATGGCCTTTGAACTCAAATCTAGAGACTCAGATGCACTTACAAGATGACAGATTGCTAGTGACCAAACCAAACAGATAGCTGGAACACAAAAAGTTCCATTTAAATATAAGAAAAAACTATTTCACTGTGAGGGTGAGGGAGCAGTGGCACAGGCTGCCCAGAGGGGTTGTGGAGTCTCCTTCCTTGGAGGTCTTCAAGACACGCCTGGACATGTTTCTATGCAACCTGATCTAGCTGAACCTGCTTTAGCAGGGAGGTTGGACTAGATGATCTCTAAAGGTCCCTTCCAACCCCTACCATTTTATGATTCTATGATAACATGTCTGAAACTCACATTTTAGCAGCAAAGTTTTGTATTTTTTCTGGATACAACTTAACTGGCAAAGGAGAATATTGTAATTTAGTATAAACTGAAAGAAAATGGGCAAGTTTTCAAGCTTTTTGAAGCACACAAAAGGTTCAAGTGATCAAAACTTAAAAGATTACAGAAGATAAAGCCAATATATAGTTAACAAACAATAACAGTGTTCTAACTGGTAAGTGTTATAAAAACATGAAAGAATCACTTAGGAAGATAGGCTACTGTTTCCTGCTGGACTTTTTGGCTGTTCCTTTGTTCAAGTAACCTGCTATCATTAAATATTTTTCAAATTGTTCTTCCATTGAAAGTCTTTTTCCTTAGTTGGTATCTATTTTCCTGTACCTTCTCACATTCAATTTTTTATCTGATGAGCAGGATCAATTACAGCACATAACATACTCACTTGTTGGAGATACAAAGTTGCTCTTAATTTTTTCTTCTATTCTCTCTGGCCTTTTGACTCTTTCTCCCTGCAGAGATCACATCTTTCTTAAGGGAGGCCAGTAGAAATATACTTGCAATCTGAGTAGCAAGCTACTCCAGATTTTCTCATCCCTAGCCAATCTAGCCAGAGAAATGGCTGAGGTTTTACACTTTGCTGCACTGATATATGTACAAAATGAAGAAGCCAAGTTAGCCTTTGTCTTTTTAAGCTTATGTAAAATAGTCACATCTAGATAGAAGATGTTTCTGATAGTACAGCAGTAGATAAGTTATATCATTAACTACACACATTCAACTGATTTCCCTGGTAAAAACATTTACCAAAGTGACAAAATTAAATCTCTCGGCAGATGTCTTGTGGGTAGTGCTATCAGACTGAGTGCAAACATAGTTGAAACCAATGACATTTTGTTCTGTATCACAGCTGATAAAAGCCAATAATGAGTTGAGATTCTTTTGTTACTTTATCCCATTTCTAAGTCCCATGGTATTACCACGCCTGCCAGCTGAAGTGTTTCAACACCGTCCGTGTTAAAATCAAGGGAAAAAACCCACTAAGATAAAATAGGAAACACATTTGGTAGGTCTGGGTATGAAAAGATTTTACAATACAGTTCTTATTTGAATGGAAAATTACTGGCAGCTTGAAAGGTGAAGACAGATCTCATAC
The DNA here is from genome assembly GCF_028858725.1 of Colius striatus. NCBI lineage: Eukaryota > Metazoa > Chordata > Aves > Coliiformes > Coliidae > Colius > Colius striatus. The sequence goes on along the minus strand of NC_084759.1, from coordinate 113,418,398 downwards.
AACTCCAGTGAGACTGTGGTCACTTGGCTTTCTGTTGGGATTCCAGAATATTTACTACTTATATTTTTAGACTACTCTCTTCCATGCTTTTTCATTTGTACCTAGAAAGAAGCAAAAAAAACCCCACCATCCACACGTTCCTTACTAATGTTTAAACAAAAGTCAAAGAGTTGTTTTACCACCAACAGATTTCTTTTTTTTTGCCACAAACCAGATCTCTCACTTGTCCCATGCACATGTATCATCCTGTCATTGTTTATTCACCTAGAAAAGAATATCCACTACTGTGAAAAGAAACAAGCTGACAGTATATTAAATTCCGGAATCCATTTGTTTTAGAAACTGTTGCGAAAGTGGAGCTAGAATTTACAGATTCTATATACTATATTTTTCAGAATGGTCCCTCTGCTCCCTTTCACACCTGGAGTGAGTAGTAAGAAAGAAAAACTTTTGGACTTTTATGCTTTTGTGATTCACTAGGTGCTATCTTTCCAACTTGAAAGGTGCATGACTTTGAAAACACTTTCTGTAATGTAAGATACAGAGTAGTCCTTTATGTTCAACAATGTGGTGCCAGTCCTGGATTTTAAGTCCTGAGAGCAGAGATCTAGGAGACAGTCACCTTACTGGGGTGCTGATGCCTATGTCCACCTGCATCCACAAAAATATGTTGTTCAGTCCAGCTAACAAGTCCTTTGCTTGTGGTGTTGCCCTACAGTGTTTTATTGGAGCTCATTACTGTCCTCAAAACACAACCTGTCTCATGATCACTGCTGTGACCATCATTGGCTCCTTACAATTAGATTTTGTGAGGTTTCAAAGATCATTTAGAATCAATAATTTATTACAATTTACAGAGAAAAGCAGCTTGATCATAGGTTAACCTCTATATCTGTTTATAAGAGATTTGATTTAGAAAACTGTCAGAAGTTTTGTGTGAACTCTGCCATTTTTTAATCTTTCAACTAAATCCCTGTGTTGATTATAGCAAATTTTATTTTCCTTACTTTTTGTGTTAACTATATTAGACAAACCATTGACCAAATCTGGAAGTAAGTCTGAATCCAGTTGCACCTAGACTTCTCTCTGAGGAGTTTAGAAAAAAAGGGGAGTCCATTCTGAACCTCATGACTCAGAAGGACAGTCTTCCTAAGTCTTTTTGTCTCTGGTCTCTAATAATTCTAAATCCATCCCAAGTTAACTTTCCTTTCTATGTTTCTTCCTTGTGGTAAGTAATTGAGTGAACCTTGACAAACTCTGTTGTCATACTTTTACATATTTTAATTAAAATCACTTTTGCCAATTCCCCTGACAGTGATTCTTTAAGTGGTCTAAGTTACTCATTTCACAACCAATGTGCTCCTGTGACTGGGTGATCTGTAGTGGTCACTTCAGATCCCTACCATCCTGTAAAAGACATGGTAGCATTTGGACAGGATCTTGCCTATACAGCTATTGATTTTTTTATGTTACAGAATCACAGAATCTTAAGGGTTGGAAGGGACCTCAAAAGATCATCTAGTCCAACTCCCCTGTCAGAGCAGGACCACCTAGAGTAGGTCACACAGGATCTCATCCAGGTAGGTTTTGAATGTCCCCAGGAGAAGGAGACTTAACAACCCATCTAAGCAGCCTGTTCCAGTGCTCCCTCACCCTCACAGTCAAGAAACTTTTCTTTATGTTTCTTTGGAACCTCTTATGTTCCAGCTTGTACCTGTTGCCCCTTGTCCTATCATTGGACATCACTGAGAAGAGCCTGGCTCTATCCTCCTGACACCTGCTCTTTACATGTTTGTAAACAGTAATGAGGTCATCCCTCAGTCTCCTCTTTTCCAAGCTGAAGAGCCTCAGCTCCTTCAGCCTTTCATCATAAGGGAGATGCTCCATCCTTTCATCATCTTTGTGGCCCTGTGCTGAACTCTCTCCAGCAGCTCCCTCTCCTTCTGGAACTGAGAGGCCTAGAACTGGACATAATATTCCAGATGCAGTCTCACGAGGGCAAAGTAGAGGGGGAGGAGAACCTCTCTTGACCTCCTCACCACAACCCTTCTAATATACTCCAGGATGCCATCAGCCTTCTTGGCCATGAGGGTACATTGCTGGCTCATGGTCATCCCCAGGTCCCTTTCCCCTGCACTACTCTCTAACAGTTCATTTCCCAACCTGTAATGGTACATGGGGTTATTCTTTCCCGTATGTAAGACTCTACTCTGCACTTGTTAAATTTCATTAGATTTCTCCCTGCCCAACCTTTCAGCCTGTCCAGGTGTTGTTGAATGGCAGCACAGCCTTCTGGTGTGTCAGCCACTCCTCTGAGTTTAATATTGTCAGTAAACTTGCTGACAGTGCCCTCTGTTCCCTCATCAAGGTCATTAATGAATAGTTTGAACAGCAGCAGTCCCAGCACCGACCCCTGAGGGACTCTACTAGATACAGATCTCAATCTAGACCCTGCCCCATTGATCACTACTCCTTGCCTTCTTTCCTTCAACCAGTTAACAATCCACCTCACTACCTGATCATCCAGCCCACACTTTCTCAGTTTTTCTGCTGGCATGCTGTGGGAATAGTGTCAAATGCTTTAATGAAATCCAGATAAAATACATCCACTGCACTACCACCATCTACCCACCTGGTTACATCTGCATAAAAAGCTATCAGATTGGTCAAACATAACTTTCCCTTGGTAAAACCATGATGACTGCTCCTGATGTCCTTTAAATGGCTGGAGACAGCACCCAGGACAAGCTGTTCTTTCCAGGCATAGAGTTGAGGCTGACCTTTCTATAGTTACCCAGCTCCTCCTCCTTTTTACCCTTTTTGAAGGCTGGAGTGACATTTGTTTTCCTCCAGTCCTCAGGCACTTCTCCTGTTCCCCATAACTTACTGAAGATGATGGAGATTAGTTTAGCAATGACTTCTGCTAGCTCCCTTAGCACTCACAGGTGCATCCCATTGGGACCCATGGATTTATGTATGTCCAGACTGCTCAACTGATCCTTAACCCAGGACTCAGCAACCAAACAAAAATTCTCCTTTAACCTGACCTCCTCTGGAGTCTGAGGCTCCTGAGGACGGTCTCCAGCAGTATAGCCAGAGGCAAAGAAGGCATTCAGTAACATTGATTCTAGTGTTAGTTTTGTCTGCAATGTATTTGAAGAAGCCCCTTCTTCTTGTTCTTGACCTCCCTTGCAAGGTACAACTCCAATGAGACTTTAGTTTTCCTAGTTGCCTCTGACAACAGCCTTATATTCATCCCGAGTGGCCATCCATTCTTTCCACGATCTATAGACTCTCTTCTTCCACTTGAGCTTGCCCAACAGTTCCCTGTTTAACCATGTGGGTCTCTTGGATCTCTTTCTTGATTTCCTACTCACTGAGATGCTCTGATCCTGAGCTTGGAAAAAGTGATCCTTGAATAAAGACTGTCTTGGGCCCCTTTATCCTCTAATACCCTGTCTCACAAGATGTCCCCTAGTAATAGCTTGAAAAGACCAAAGTTGGCCCTGCTGAAGTCAAGGGTTGTGATCCTGCTTAATATTCTGTTCCTACTGCACAAGATCCTGAACTCCACCATCTCGTGGTCACTGCAGCCAAGGCTACCCTCGACCTTCACAGCTTCAACCAGCCCCTGCTTGTTTATAAGTACAAGATTCAGTAGTGCTCCTCGTCTAGTTAGCACAACCACGTTTGCATCAGGAAGTTTTCATCAATGCACTGAAGGAGCCTCCTGGACTGTAAGTGACTAGCCATATAGTACTTTGAGCAAATCATAAAATCATAGAACAGTAGGGGTTGGAAAGGACCTTTAGAGATCATCCAGTCCAACCCCCCTGCTGAAGCAGATACACCTACATCAGGTCACATAGGAACATGTCCAGGTGGGTCCTGAAGACCTCCAAGGAAGGAGACTCCACAACCCCCCTGGGCAGACTGTACCAGGGCTCCCTCACCCTCACAGTGAAATAGTTTTTTCCTATATTTAAGTGGAACTTTTTGTGTTCCAGCTTTATCCCATTACCCCTTGTCCTGTTGCTAGATACTATAGAAAAAAAGAGATGCTCCAACCTCCTGACACCCATCATCTAGACATTTGTAAATGTTGATAAGATCTCTCCTCAGTCTCCTCTAGACTAAACAACCTTTCCTCATATGAAAGATGTTCCATACCCCTGATCATCTTGGTGGCCCTGCGCTGGACTCTCTCCAGCACTTTCCTGTCCATCTTGAGCTGAGAAGCCCAGATCTGGACTCAGTACTCCAGATGAGGCATCAGCAGGGCAGAGTAGGAGGGGAGCAGAACCTCCCTTGACCTGCTGGCCACACTCTTCTTGATGCATCCCAGGATGCCATTGGCCTTCTCGGCCACATGGGCACATTGCTGGCTCACGTTTAGCTTATTATCAATCAGGACCCCCAGGTCTCTCTCTGCAGAGCTGCTCTTCAGCAGTTCAACCCCCAGCCTGTATTGGTGCATAGAGTTGAAATCCCCCATGAGAACCAGGGCGTGTGATTTTGAGGCTACTCCCAGCTACCTGTAGAAGACCTCATCAACTTCCCCAGCTTGATCAGGTGGCCTGTAATAGACAACCACAACAGTGTCACACATGCTAGCCTACCCCTTAATTCTAACCTACAAACACCCAGCTTGCCCCTCATCTTCACTTAGACAGAATTCAGTACATTCCAGCTGCTCTCTCACATAAAGAGCAACTCCATCACTTAGCTCTCTTGGCCTGTCTCTCCTAAAAAGGACATAGCCATCCATGACCACATTCCAGTCATGTGAGCTGTCCCACTGTGTCTCTGCAACTGCCACCAGATCATAGCCCTTTGCCCATACACAGATTTCCATCTCCTTCTGTTTATTCCCCATGCTGTGTGCATTCGTATACAGGCATTTCAAGAAGGAAGTTGATCATGTAGGATTTACTCTCAACACTGGCTTTCCATAGAATCATAGAATGGTAGCGATGCTGAGGCTCAGCTTCAGTGGCCCTGGTTTTATCCCCTTCCCACTTCAAATCTACTTTAAAGCACTTTCTATGAGCCCTACTAACGCATTCACAAGGATGCTTCTCTGCCTTGAGACAGATGAACTCTACCCGTCACCTGACCTGGCATCATGAAAAGTTCACCATGGTCAAAAAACTCAAAGTTATGTTGATGGCACCAGTCTCTGAGCCACCTGTTAATCAGGTGAGTTTCCCTTATTTGTTCAGTATTCCCCCTGCCCTGAGAGGTATGGAAGAGAACACTGCTTATGCTCCTAAGCCTTCTAGCCTTCTCCTCAATGCCCTGAAGTCCTTTCTAATAGCTTTTGAACTTATCATTTGAACGTTATCCTTCCTGAACTGGAAAAAGCCAGAGGATTTTGCTACAAATCTTCAAAAACAAGGTTTTTCCACATTCTTTCCAAAGAAAGCTTCAACATTAGAGGCCAAATTTCTGCTGTCACTCTGGCAAACTACACTAACATGTAGTCTGAAGCACTCTAAAGGTTTAAAGATTTTTCAGATAACCTGGGAAAAAATAAGAAGCTTACTCAATCCCTTCAAGGGCTGAACGTGAGGAAGAACAGTCATAGAATTACTCCAGAGAGACATATTAATTACTATACTGGTTATAATATCTCATATAAAATCTGTATTCCAGGTAGTTTAAAGATGCCTCATGTAAAAAATGTAAATGTAAATTGAACAGGAAAAAGATGAACATCATACAGTCCACAGAATAATAGACATACAAGTGGAGAAATCCAGAGTTCTGTACTATCAACTATTTTATCTAATAACCAAAAGACCTTTCATGGTCTTGTCTGTATGCCATAAGAAAATGGTAACAACAACATTTGAACCAGAAATATCACTTTTGGCATCCCTAAAAAAAACCCCTCTAAAACACATGACTAGAATCTTCTTGAAGAAAAACTAAAAATCTGAACCCATATAAATCTTTAGAAAACACATGATGGAATTTTGATCCTTTCTGCTTCATGTAAAATAGACTATTGTTATTGGCATTCCTGGTGAGAGTGTCATTTGTTAGCTTTGTACTTCATTGCCCATTTGCTTGTTGGTACTTTTTCATATAAGGCAGGCACTAGGTAATAGCTTCTACCTTTATGTAATTCCTAGCTAAACAGGAAAATACTGTAAAAGTGCTCCAATCACATTTTCAAAGGTTACTTAGGCTCTTTAGAATTTAAATTTAAGAATTTGTCTTAAAAAGTCACTTCAAAATTACATTTCAACACATAAATATTCTGCAGTCAGCTTAAAACCAAGTTATTTGGCTTAATTATTTTGGTTTGTAGTATGTTCTAGATTAAGATTAGCTTTGCTCTTCTACATACAGAAGAGATGACCAAAATCGCACTAAATAGAGAAGCAGCATGCTATTTCCACAGTAATTGACTACATACATCAACAATAATTTCTGACAGCTCTCAAATGTTAATTTAAAATCTACATCCTTGCTTTCAAGCCCAGTTTTCTCAGCTGCACCTGATTATGAAGTTCTACTCTGTCTTGCCTCTCCTAGCATTCATCCTACCTTGTCCTTAGCTGGCCACAACTCAGCACATTAGCCAGCAGCTAACAGTCTTACAAGATCAGCAAATCTCTTACTGCAGCTTGTATCACGAGTCAAGAAATAAAAGACATCTTGTCAAGAATTCCATCCTTTAATGTTGAGGTTTTATTTGCACACCACTACGTAATCCCTTCTTGATTACTTAGTGAGTGTACCTAACGTAGGTGCAGATAAGTCTAAACAACTTGAATTCGAGCTAAATACTTTAACAGACACTATTAAACACATTTAGAGATGAGATTCAATTTTGTCTGCCTTGTTAGCAGATTGTACCAGCGGACAGGAGCTCAATGACTCAGTATATAAAAGAGCACACCACATAAAAGTGTTTCATTCTAGTTACTGAGTGCAGTTTCAGTAAGAAGACTAAAAGCAGTCATTGGGTAGCTACCAAATTAGGATGGTTTCTATCTCTGAAGTACCAATACAACTTTTGCTTGCTGTTTAATAAACACTTTGAAACTGCAGACTTAGCAGCCACATATTCAACCTAAATACTTCTACTTATTTCAGAATGAGTTTCCACTGTACCCTTCCTGCTACATGAGAAGAGCTCTTGTGGATGCACGGTGTATCTAGATCAGGGCCCTGATTCTGCTTGATCAGTTTTAGCATGGATGACTTCATCAGGTGTTTTCAGAAATCTGTGTAAAAATGGAAAAGACAGCCACGTAGAAGCAGAAACAAGAAACTAAGCAAGGGCAAGTAGGATGACAAGGTGATTGTAAAGTGTTATTTACTTTTTTAGGATGTATTCCAGGTACAACATAAAGGAAAGTAGTCTTAGTACATGACCCAGTGCTCAGTGTATCACAACATACAATATCACAACATACCTCACAAAATTAAAGTACTGCACTCCAGATTTTAAGCAAGAAAATGGGGGAGTCAAAAACTTTGACATTGGTCTTATAAGAATCATGCAATGGAAATCTGAATGCTTTCATTAAAATAATAGTACAATTTCTTTCTAAGTTTGCTTGCAAAGAGTTCTAAAGTATTTTTATACTATGAGACTGGCTAATTCAGTTACGGATGTTAGCTGATTTTAACAAACATCTGTGAAATGTATGTGCAACAAGACTGTAAATTTAAGAAGTTTGACAGCTGTTGGGCAGAGGTAGAGTTGAGATTCCATTTATTTACATCCTCTGAAACAGAACTAGAAAACTGTCTAAATTTTGCAGGTGATAGAAAGGAAGAAAAGAATACTAAACTAGATTACTTTTTCTTAAATGCATCAGTACTGCTTCAATGTATAGATCCATATCAAGCCATACCTTAACCAAACTATAACAAATCACACCACAAAGTTAAGTCTGAACCATTAAATTTTACTCTTAAAATCCTGCTCCTTTAAAGTCACTGTATTCTGACTTTGGGCTTAGATTTGAACTTTTCATGCAGTAAGAGTGCAGAGATGGCTAAGCCACAGCACAATTTGCTTGCCCCTTTCACCTGTAATAACTGTTACAGACATAACTGGTTAACTTGTGAAGTCAAGTAAAATTTTGAACTAATCATGGCCAACAGGTTGCTGAACAATTTGTAAGAAGAAAGACCCAGGATCCCTGACTGATACAAAGTCTTTCACTGTTAAGCTAATAGTCTTTTCTATAAAGATGTAATTTTCAAGGCAGAAACTGAGAAACATTTTAGGGCATAAATAAAAGTCAAGCTTTAGTGAGATTTTTGTTTATACCACTCTACAAAGCAGTAGCTATAATGCTCTGCTGTTCTGCAGTATGGTTTGCTTCCCATCATGTCATGTCCATGTGATTCTTTGTGGTCTGCAGAAATATGGCTTTTGGTAGCCTGTTACAGTGAACAAGCCTCTGTCCTTTGTCCTCCAGAAAAAGACAGTTCTGTCCCTAAGACTGCCTTCAGGTTCACAGAGCAGAAAGTGGCTGAGTACAAACATGAGGAGACAGTAGAGCAAGAAGTCCCCCCTGCATAATGTTAGTATAGAATAAGGTAGCAATAGGATAAATCAATTTTGGGTTAAAAACAAATATAGGATCCCATTTCCATTTTTTTCACTTACATGTTGTCAGGATATAAAGAAAATGTATTGTAGAAGACAGAAATTCAAATGAGTACTCTCAGTACTGACAAAAAAGCACTACATTATGGAAAGTCCTTCTCTTTAAGCTTCTTATTAAACATGTCAACTTCCTTTCTAAGAGGTTTCCATTAAGATTCAAATTCCTGCCACTTTAGTCTTCAGCTTTCTTTAGAACAATTTTATAATGGCAATTACATAATATATACATAATTTAGATCAAATTGTAGTTGACCTAAAAAGTTAAACTTGTTCATCAGAAAACTTTACTGAGCCAAGGCTAATGATATTAATTGCCAGTCAAAAGCTCATAATTTTATTCTTTACCAAGCTGCTTTCATTATTCAGCTGAAGTTGAGTTCAGTATTTTCAAAGATAAACCAAGTTGAGTTTAGTAATTAAATTTGCCATCAGAAAGCATCTATCAAGAATCGAAGCATATGAGATTAACAAACTTTGATATTATTCCTTTAAAGCTTATACTGTAGCAAACTTTAAGAAAGAGCAAAACTGGAGAAATTTTAAGGAATGGAATTTTAGGCCTGGCTTGGTATACTTGTGGATCTTCTGGGAGCTGTCCAGTACTGATGAACTTTCAACCTTAGAATACTTTTAAGGCTCAAGGGGGATACAAGCTCTAATTTGCATGCTTACAGGTCCTAGAGAGGAACTTCTCCATCATACATTTTCTGAGAAAAACAGTTGCTCACATTCAACTAAATTTATCAAGAAATAGCTACTTATAGTTCAAATCAAATATTCTATTTCTTCTATCATTAAGATTTATGATTGTTTCACCTTCGATCTTCTGACTGAGGGCCTTTCGGTAACTCTGCTTGCCATGAGCTATACAGCTTTCTTAACTGTGTCTAAAAATGCTAGATGATTTTAAGTCAGCTTCATGGACATGTACATGGTTATGTTAGTATCAAAACTGAAGCTACACTAGGTCAATTATTATGGACTCTCTCCAGACTCAAATTGCAACTTTTATCATATTAAAAAAAATGCTCTCAACCAAAAGCTGAAGCAACCAAAAGCTGAAAGTCTAAATTATCTTCACACTTAGAGTCCTTAGGCTTATGTTATTACTTATTTCATGTAATTTTAATGGTTAATTCCAACTTGCAGGCTATGAATTAGTCCTTTATATCAGTTTTACAACTGAAAATAAACTAGATCCAGCGTGAGTATTCAAATTTCTATAAAGCTTTTTATGGAAAATGCAGGACAATGGGCACAAAAGTCTCATGAGACATGTAGGTATAACAGACTGCCATAGATTAGCAATACTGCAAACAATGTATTGTACGAGAGGCCGTAACAGACTTACATGAGTTTAATTCTATCTATACCTCGTATCAGTAGCAATTTTGATGTGATCTCCTCAAAATATTATTTTTTATTCTTATCATACATCAAAGCAGCATGACAATATGAAATTGTGATCAAGATGCCAGTTTCCACCACTATTTGCTCTATAAAGTTTCTTAAATGTAGTGACATGGAGTACCTTTAGCTATGATAGAATTTTGCTTTACATAAACAGCTTTAGACAAATATTCAGCAGATTCATTTAACTTTCTTTATTTCATTTCATAATAGTACTAATTGCAGTACTTCTTTAAGCATCTTCATTTGAATAACTTGTCCTTCACAGTTTGCTGTAACATAAAAATCTCCAAACTTTGAACACTTGACTGGAAAGAAACCTAACACACTTGTACAGGTGAGCAGCAGCCAAACTCAATTTTTCTCATCTAAATGACTATGGGGAAAAAAAAATTGTTTGGATGAATAATAAGCTGTGAGCTGGATCAAGCAACATAGTCATATATTGTAATTCAGATTCCTGTATTCTAAAAGTCATGACATTGCAAAACTCTGAGTCCAACCTCTTTGTTACAAGTTGGGTGACTTCAATATTTCTGCCTGACATCTGTAGGTCAACCCTGAAGCTCAGAGATGTTAAAGATAAACATTTTTTAAAAGGTCAAACAAGGTTAAAGAAAGCATAACTATAGCTAAGATGTTTCAATGCCTAGCTGCTTTCACTATTAAATACATTTATCATTTCTAGACTTAGTTTCTTTATGTTCACTTTTCAACTACAGAATCTTATTAGTTTCTGTTATATTAAAAAGTAGTCTACAGTCAAAAGACTCTTCCACTCAAAAATATTTAGGTTAGAACAAGGTCATCTTTTAATTATCCCAAATAATCTTACTAAAAAGTACACCATGCTATTATTCTTTTTCTAATTCCTTGCAGGTTTAGATTTTTTGGTTGGTTGGTTAGTTGGATTTTTTTTTTCCAGGTTGCTGACGTTGTCATATTTGTACAGCTAATGCAGTTGACTGTTTCATTTCTCAAGGTTATAAAACAGCGAGTTTTATAACTTTATAACCTTTCAATAGCAGCACAAAATGAGCTAATCCTTTCAGAATTTTAAAACAAGTGCCACAGGTTTGGGCGGTACTGCTTCCACTTACTGTCTGTTTTTTATTATAAACAGAGCAGCTATAAGAAGCCAAAAGTACATTCACAGTGATGCCCTGCAGCAACTTTTGTGGATCATCGAATCATAGAATGGTAGGGGTTGGAAGGGACCTTTAGAGATCATCTAGTCCAACCCCCCTGCAAAAGCAGGGTCACCTAGATCAGGTTGAATAGGAACATGTCCAGGTGGGTCTTGAAGACCTCCAAGGAAGGAGACTCCACAACCCCTCAGGGCAGCCCGTGCCACTGCTTCATCACCCTCACAGTGAAATAGTTTCTTCTTATGCTTAAGTGGAACTTTTTGTGTTCCAGCTTCATCCCATTACCCCTTGTCCTGTTACTAGCTACAATAGAAAAAAGAGATGTCCCAACCTCCTGACACCCACCCTTTAGATATTTATAAATGTTAATAAGTTCTCCCCTCAATCTCCTCTTCTCCAGACTAAACAGCCCCAGTTCCCACAACCTTTCCTCTTATGAAAGATGTTCCAGTCCCTTGATCATCTTGGTGGCCCTGCACTGGACTCTCTGCAGCACTTCCCTGTCCATCTTGAGCTAAGGAGCCCAGAACTGGACACAGTACTCCAGATGAGGCCTCACCAGGGCAGAGGAGAGAGGGAGAAGAACCTCCCTTGACATGCTGGCCACATTCTTCTTGATGTATCACAGGATGTCATTGGCCTTATTGGCCACAAGGGCACATGACTGGCTCATGTTTAGCTTTTTATCAATCAAGACTCCCAGGTCTCTCTCTGTAGAGCTGCTCTTCAGCAGTTCGACCCCCAGCCTGTACCGGTGTATGGGGTTGTTCCTTCCCAGGTGTAGGACTCTGCACTTGTCTTTGTTGAACCTCATGAGGTTCCTCTCTGCCCAACTCTCAAGCCCGTCGAGATCCCGCTGAATGGCAGAACAGCCTTCTGGGGAATCAGCCAGTCCTCCCAGTTTGGTGTTATCAGGGAACTTGCTGAGGGTACACTCTGTCCCCTCATCCAGATCGTTGATGAAGATGTTGAACAAGACTGGCCCCAGAACCCATCCCTGTGAAACTCCACTGGCCACAGGCCTCCAACTCGATTCTGTGCCATTGATCACCACCCTCTGGGCTGTGTCATTCAGCCAGCTCTCGATCCATCTCGCTGTCCACTCATCCAAGCCACACTGCCTGAGCTTTCTGATGAGGATGTTCTGGGAGTCAGTGTCAAAAGCCTTACTGAAGTCAAGGTAGATGACATCCACTGCTCTCCCCTCATCTAGTCAGCCGGTTATGCACTCATAGAAGGCTATCAGGTTGGTCAAACAGGATTTCCCCTTGGTGAAGCCACTTTGACTCCCCTTGATAACCATCTTATCCTTCATATGTTCAGTGATAACATTCAGGATGAATTGTTCCATCACTTTTCCAGGAGTGTGAAAGCTGGTGAGGCTGACCTGCCTGTAGTTTCCTGGGTCATTCCTCTTGCCCTTTTTGAAGACTGGCATGGCATTGGCCTTTCTCCAGTCCTCAGGCACCTCGCCTGTCCTCCTTGATTGTTCAAAAATGATGGAAAGAAGCTTAGCAATCACATCAGCCAGCTCCCTCAGCACTCTAGGATGCATTCCAGCAGGACCCATTGACATATGAGCCTTAAGCTTGGCCAACAAGTCTTTATCCTCTTCCTCTTCCACACAGGGCAAGTCCTCTGCTGTCCTGGCCATCAGGTTATCCTTGCCGGACTGGGCTTCCCGAGGGTCAGCCTTGGCCATAAAGACTGAAGCAAAGAAGGCATTCAGTACTTTGGCCTTCTCTGCATTCTCAGACATCAGGGTACCCTCTGTGTTTAACAGTAAGCCCACATTACTCCTCACCATCCTTCTGCTGCTGATGTACTTGAAAAATACCTTATTGCTGTCCTTAACATCCCTGGCTAAATTTAATTCTAGAAGGGCTCTAGCCTTCTTAGTTGCACCCCTGCATGCCCTGGCAATGTTCCTATACTCTTCCCAAGAAGCCAGCCCCTGTTTCCACCTCTCATAGATGGCTGCTTTCTGCCTGAGTTGTCCCAGCATATCCTTGCTCATCCATGGAGGTCTCCTACCTCTTTTTTCTCCTTTCTTGCACACTGGGACACACTGATCCTGGTCTTGGAGGAAGTGGTGCTTGAAGATTGACCAGCTCTCATTGATACTTCTGTCTTCTAGAACCATATCCCATGAAATCCATCCAAGTAGATCCAAGTGGATGGGTACAATCAACAGGTCTGCACCATTTTTTTTTTTACTCCTCCAGCTTTGGTGTTCACAATCCTTTAGCAACATTAAGTTAAAAAACAAATTTTGTTCAGCAAATGTAGCTCAAGTGAACTTGAATAGAAACTATCTAACATTACTAATGACAAACACTTTGTGATTAAAATTCATAAAAATAAAAAAGAAATCACTCAACTCATCTTTGTAATCCTTCACCTGACCAACAGATGACTTGACTTCTCTTAAACATGGTACAGGACTGAAAAGTTCAGGCAACATTATTGTTCCATGAGAGTTGTTAAGCAATATAGGCACTTTAAATGGGTTGTTTATAAGAGTGGTTATGTTTTTCTATACACATCAGACTGGCCAGTGGGGAACAGTTCTTCTCCAGCTGTCATTAGGTAAAACCTAGCATTTGTACCCCAAACACACTCTTAAATTACTTCTCGGTCCATCAGATGTTGCAAAGTGTTTTCAAGGCTTCTTACTCCATGACACAACATCTAAAATTTGCAAGGACTTAATTTAGAGGAGGAATCATACAACAGACTTAATAATTTGATTTTTAAAAAGCTCTATGCAATTGCTTTGTAGAGTAACTGATATCTTAGTCTGTTCTCTTCTAGTATTTATTGGTATGTGAAATCCAATACTATATGGTAACTTCAGACGAACAGAAGACTTAAAGGGTATGAAAATAGCTATTAAGTAATAAAAAGTCACATTGGATCAGTTCAGTGATGAGGAGTACACTAGAACAAGCTTGAAATAGATAAGTGAAAGGATTTCAAGCAAATATTGAAAGTAAAAGGATAGCTTACATGCTATATATTAAAATACCAAAAATATACAGGAGGAAGCGTCCACTTCCAAAAACTGCATGCTTTTATCAAGGTAAAATATCTATCCAGTAGAAAAAAACCAAAACAACCAAACACAACAAAATGTCATGCTACATCTCTTTGCATTATATTTCTTAGATATTTGAAGATCTTCCAATTAAACTGCTAAACCACTAGATTATATTGGATGAAAGCTACACAATCTTAAAAATATGTGCATATGAAGTTCATAAAAATCCATTTCCTCCCTGATGAGCAACTAGGAAGACACTGTAGAAGCTCAAAAAGTGGTCTTAAACCATGCCAGGATGAAAACACACTTTGGGTCAGAATCAGACTTCAAAAAAAATCTTAAACTCTCAAATTTTATTTGGCTAATACGTACAGCAGTGCATTTCATAGAATCATAGAATGGTAGGGATTGGAAGGGACCTTTAGAGATCATCTAGTCCCACCTCTCTGCTGTAGCAGGTCTACCTACATCAGGTCACACTAGAGGGTCTTGAAGACACTGCAAAGAAGACTCCACGCTCTCCCTGGGAAGCCTGTACCAGGGCTCCCTTGCTCTCACAGTAAAATAGTTTTTCTTTTTGTTTAAATGTAGCTTTTCGTGTTCAAGCTTCATCCCATTACCCCTTGTCCTGTTGCCAGCTACAATAGAAAAAAGGGATGTCCCAATCTCCTGACATCCACCATTTATATACTTGAAAATATTCATGAGATCCCCCATAAGTTTCCTCTTCTGTAGACTAAACAGCTCCAGTTCCCACAGCCTTTCCTCATAAGGAAGATGCTTCAGTCCCCTGATCATCTTGGTGGCCCTGCGCTGAACTCTCTCCAGCACTTCCCTGTCCATCTTGAGCTAAAGAGCCCAGAACTGGACACAGGATTCCAGATGACACCTCACTAGAGCAGAGGGCGGGGGGAGCAGAACCTCCCTTGACCTGCTGGCCACACTCTTCTTGATGCATCCCAGGATGCCATTTGCCTTCTTGGCCACAAGGGTACATTGCTGGCTCATGGTTATTTTATTGACAACAAGGACTCCTTGGTCTCTCTCCACAGAGTTGCTCTCAGTAGATCAACCCCCAGCCTGTACTGGTGCATGGGGTTGTTCCTCCCCAGGTGCAGGACTCTGCACTCGCCCTTGTTGAACCTCATGAGATTCCTCTCCGCCGAACACTCAAGCCAGTTGAGTTCCCACTGAATGGCAGCAATTTGCTCTTGGTAACAAATTGGCCTACACAGAAATAACTGATTTTCATGTTTTGTTTCATATTAGAGTCCTACCATAAGCCTCTGATGGAGGAGGATGTTCAGTTTATGTGGTTATTTTGACCGATTTTCTCTTTGAAAGATTTAATGGTTTCCAAACATCTAATCTAGTTTACACTCCTCATGATTTACTTGAATCTTTTATTATATGTTATTTCAACATAAGCTGTCTATTACTGCTATAGAGAGAGGCATTCTAAAATTGACATTTTACTCATCTTCTGATAGAAGTATATATTACAGGAAACCATCAACTGTTTGTCCTATCCTGTAAAACCAATAGCCTGTGTAGAATTAAAAAGCAGAATTGCTATTAAGGAAGTCCAAAAGAAAGTAAACCAATAAAAAAAAAAAAAAACAAAACCAAACCAAAACTGTTGCTTTATCCCATTTACTCTCTTGCAAAAAAATGATTTAAAGGAAAAAGTGTATATGAAAGTTTTAATTTGATATTAAATCACCTGTTTAAAGGTTATTAAATACTTACTAAACATGTCCTTAGAAGAAAACATTTAGATGAGTCTATCGGTCTTTAAACAATGTAAAGCATCATCAAAAGTACCCATACTTTGTCTCACTGGTGTCTATATGAAATAATCTTTTATGATTCTTTAAATCACTGATACTGGATTTGTTTGATTTAATTGTAACAGCTTAGGCTAGTACCTCAGAAAGAAAAGACTTTTGTCATCATAAAAAGATACTAGATATAAGACTATAAGTTATATTAATTTTCTTAAAATCATTTGCTGATTAGCTCCTGTTGTAACGGAGAATGCCTTGTTGAAAAGTCAATACACAAAGAGATCACACAATCATGTTGATCTCCATTACCATTCTGCAGAAAAAAACTTATCATATTAAATGTATCAGATTTGTTAACTAGAGGATAGCTAGCTTTACGTTTGTGTTGAAGAATTACTAGAACATGTTTTTTCAATCATCATACCTAAAGAACTATCAATTTACATATACGAAGAGATTCTACATTTCCTAATAATCTAACAAAATATGTAGGTTTTTTTTTTTTTTGCTATACTCTAAAACTCTAAGCTTATCTGATTTGTATCTTCCATTATCCAACTCTGTCAATAATTACATCAGGTATTGAAAACAGTTTAAATGACAACAGTTTCAAGTCACAGAAGAGCTGATTCTCTGTTTTTCACATTTTTATTCCATTGCACAGACTAAATATAAAAAGCATGGATTTTCTTAGTGACTTAGATTCCACTCTATCATCCATAAATATCCTTTTCCACTTAAACACCATCAACAAACTCCATAGCCCATTATATTAAATCAGAATAAAATTCTGCCAGATAGGACAATATAATTTCTGTAAGCGACAGGAAAGCAGTGCACTTCTTTTTACCTCCCCTCCAAATAAAGCCCTTTCAGATTTCTTTTCCTGAATGCTTCCCCTTCTGTGATCAGAACAGTCCTCTCTGCTTTTAGACTTACTTATCCATCTGCTTTCAGATGGAAAACCTTCTATAAAGAAATGAACTGTACATGGTATAGCCCAAATTATGACAGAAAATTTTAAGTAAGTGTTTAATTACTGAAAGATCTTTAAGTGATTTCATATAAAGATGCAACAGAAGAAAGCTCAGCTTTTTCTTATTCTGTTAACAATGTAGCAGAGGATCTTGGTATGCAACATACATGTATTCATTCAAGGTGAGCATAATGCAGTCTGACTTACAGGTACTAAAAGTCCTATACCTACCCCAAGAAGCATGCTGTGCTACTTTTTAGTATCAACATAATCAGTCTGTACGTCTCTTAATCCTCCTGTACAACCTCACAAGCCTTAATTGTATCCAGTGGTCTCACTTGCCTCAAGCAAACACAACTAGAAACATATGTTTTTGCATTATTCCCTTGGACTTGCTGACAATTATGCTCTTGTCTGTACTACTTTTAAAATAAACATTGCTACAATACTAAAATTTTGACAAATACACATTTTCAAATCAATATGAAATTTAAACTTGTCCAGGTAGCATTTCAAGAAATACCTACAACGTGAAACAGCCACTTCGGGGAACTAAATCAAAGTAAAGTCCAAAACATTTTCTTAAATAATTTAGACAGAGCATAGAGACTACTTTCTTGTTGATGGAGAAAAAACACAGAAACTTAAGTTAGAAAGATGTGAGTAACGTGTCACAGTAAAGGGATCTGATTGGACTTGTGGCCTTAAAGCCAGTCTCTTTGCCTCTTCCTTGCTGAATATTTAAGGCAGCAAGTAATTTTATCCACTATATGAATCAACTATTCAGTATAATTTATTTCATAGAAATATTATCACTATCACTGCATATTTCAAACTTGTTCTAAACCTGAGAATATCTATTCAGGTGTTTAAAATTACTCAGGGGCATAAAGATACTGAAGCACCAGAGTTTTTATTCCACTGGATTCCTGTATCAAACCTTTCAGCACAGTGTCAGAATTTGGAAAAAATGGTGTCAAATTTAATTTTGCAAGGTTAAAAGATAATGTTACATGAAACAACATGATTGCTTTCTTTCTTTCAGTGCTAAAAAACAGACGTATTTCACGTATAATTAAAATTGATACAGGAAAATAAGTTACTAAAACAGCCAAGAAAGTGTCCTTAAGAAAAAAATCCACAGCTTTTACCTCAATGGTTTCCAACTTCCCATGTTTACAAAATAAAAAAAATACATTTAATAGATCTTAAGTTCTGAATATACCTAACATTCCTAAAATTTAGAGAAGAAGACAGGTGTGAAATTTGTCCTAAGGCATTAACAAGTAAGAGGTAGATGTTACTTTTTGGGCTAGATGTATTGCTTTTGAGACTCTGATTTTATTGGTACAGACCACTGTAACCCAAAGTCAGTTCTGTCAGGAAACCTCTACACACTGCGAGGACTGTTGTTCACACCCTGGAACAAGTAGCCAATTCTGCAGTCATCTGCTTTCAGACAAAGCATAGTCAAGCCTTCCTTGACTAGACTCAAGCATAGGATCCAGTTTTCCAATTCTGACACATTAAATTCAAAGCAGCTACCATCTCCTAAATAGACCATGATGTAAGCTGAATAGACTCACTCTGAGCCATTGAAGTTTTAAGCATTGGTTCATTTACTTGATACTGAGGCTTTGACTAGGTCCTGAAGTGCCTTGTCACAATAAGAAAATTTACTTAGTTGTTGAACATGAAGGTTTTCCCAAATTTGCATAGCCATAACAGGCTGCTAAATGCAACTCAGCAGTAACATTTACTAACAGTAACAGGAAAAAAATGTGTTCTGTCACAAGAAGTGTGAAAATAATAATTCCACTATGCTATAAGCTCAAAACATCTTGCTAAACGATAACTCTATTTGAATTTCATGGAAACAAGCAAACAGACCCTCCTGACGTTCTAAGGCATCACAATACTGCTTTTTTTCCCCTTCAGCTCCACTTATCTTTCTTAATATACAGTGTCCTTTATGAAATGTGTCAAGTTCTTTCAGTCATTCACAAATGCTCACCAGAGATTTTGTTTAACTCAGAGTGTAACTTGGGTTAACAGGAACAAAGATTTGAACAATGGAGAATCTTAGGGGGAAAAAAAAGTGCTAAGCATCTCATTCATCGTGATACATTGTACAACACAAGGTAAAAAGGTAATGTTTTCTTGTTGTTATAGTTACCATAAACATCCTTTAAGCTTGGCCTCTATTTAAGTTTGGTGTGTCTTAGATGCCATGATCTTCTGAGGACACTGAAAGTTGCAGGAGGAATGCCTTGAAAGATTTTGTAGAAAGTTCTTCCTAGCTAAATTCTTCCTAACTCACAGAGAAAGGTTATTCAGAAAGGTACGTCGCTATTGTGAAAACCTTCAGAGTAATTTCAGTAGAAAAAACACTTTACAGTGTTAACAGTCTTGACTTAGTCTTTCTTTCCTTATCCCTGGTGTTTATCTATTCCACAAATAAGAACATCTCCTCCTCCTTCAGCTGTGGCCATCCTAAAGAACTGCCATGCCAGTCAAGAACTCAGTACACTCAGTAAGTTTCAGAACAAGTTGCCCAGATCTGTTCTGTAACATCAAAAAATATTTTATTCTCTATCAAAAATTATTTTAGTAAACACTCAAGACTAAGTTTTCTACTAGCTTTGTCCTTCTAATCACTTAGGGCTACTGTTTTTTAAGAAAAGGACCATGAAAGTTTCCATCTGAACACCACAATCTATGCATTTATTCTCTAAACACCTTTTTCAAAAACAGAATGCTCTGTCAGAAACAGGAATACCTTGCCAAGACCACACAGTATGTCCGTGCCTCTGAGACAGGCCAGCTTCATCAGCCTACTATATTTAATGAGTGGAGTAGGCCCTGGTGGCAGGACCACCTGCCTTGTACTGCTGATTGGAATTAGGGCTAAAGGCTATACATCCAAAAGACAATTATTTCTTTCACGTTTAAGAGGCTGGCTCATTAGAAAAAGCCCTCATTTCAGGCTGCCCAACGACAATCTTTTCACTTATTTCACTTAAAAAAACTATGTTTGGTCTCTTCTGTTCATATTTTGTCCCATTACTGAATTTGTCCATTTTTTAATTAAGGTCCCTTGCAACAGAGGTCAGAAAAGAACATAATCATCAACTGAAACAGAAACCATAAATTCTTGTCTTTTGTGAAGTCCCTGTTTAATTATGCTTTACTGCTATTACTCTGGAAATGAACATTGTCACTTACATAAGCTATAGAAGTATTATAATTATAGTTAAAATCTAGATACAAGTCCCTTGGCATTTTTGAGCAGAAAGTGAGTTCCTTCAAGTAACTTCTCCACAAAGCTCATGTTTTTTACTTGCTGGTTAGATTACTGGATGTAATAACTTCTACTCTTATAATTTATCTTAATTTATGGCACTCGTGAAACTTACTTCACTATACATTCACTATAGTTTTGTTTCCCAGTCATACAATCATCTGCAGAAATTAAATACAAATTTGAGGTTTCAGAAACTGAAACTTCAGATCTAGCTGAATGGACAACTCATACCTTGCACATATCATACAAAGAATGGGAATGTAAGAAATTACTCATTCAGCAGCAAACTGAGTAGTTTAGGAATTCATGGAGCTGGTGTGATAACTGCACAAACTAGACTAATAGATGCGGAAATTAAGGGGAGTTGGAAAAAAAAGTGAAGTAAAAAGCCTCAGTTACATAAAGAAGCATCCTCACAGGGGTTGTTTAGAGAAAGGAATTCCAGTATTTGAATAAGTGTTCTCTCAGGTTTTTGTATGAGACTAATAACTCTTAACTTGCTACTGATGGATAGGAGCAGTATAATTAAAGTCTGTGGTAGAGATCTCTCTGACACCATTTCTATTTTAGAGGAGAACTGACACCAATACAAAATTGACTGTTTTCTTGCTTTTAATCAGATTCTATTTCCTTTACAGTCTAATAACCAGGATGACTTCAAGAGATGACAAGCAGCATTAGACCTGTTTTCTATCAATGTTAATATATACTGTTCACATCAAGTCAACATGACCCCAGAAGTGTAGCTCACTGTACCACAAACTTAGCCTGACTTTCAGACAAGCAGTCCAGCAGCCGTATGGTTCAGGCTGAATATGGCACTTCTTGGGTCTGGATTTCTATTGTCACCAAGCACTTTAGAAGTATTTGAAATAAATAGTTTTTTTTCTTAAGATGAGACGGCAAAGAGAAGCCAGAAAAATGAAAACATCCTCATTTTTATGTATCATACCAGTTTCATACCTTTATGAGGTTTATTTTACAGATATAATTATCTTGCAAACATCCTTCGCCCTTTAAAACATCTTATTTAGATCAGCACAAAGATTTTTAACTTTAGGTTATCAGTATCAGTTCACAAAATAGCTGAAGAACTATTTAGACCAGACAGCCAGGAGACAGTATCACAGAAGAACTGTAAGCCTTTGTAGTGCTCTTCTCCGGGAAGTTTTTCTTGCTTTAGGCAAGTCAAGAGGGTTCTTCTATTTTTTTTTCCTTCTTTTAGAGCATATAAAATTTTTCTTATAATATTTGAGGACATACTTATTCAAAGAAAAAATAGCTAAACACAAAAACATCAACTGAAGCAATATGAGCAGTTTTTTTGGTGAGTATAAATTGCCCTTCTTCCTCATTTGCTCCCCTTCAAAATAATTCCTGTTTTATCAGTTACTAAACTGTAACAAGTTCGGAGTGTATTGCGGGTTTTTTTGTACATGTCTAGATGCTGCAGAGACATTACTATCATTTGATATAAGTTGGTACATTAATCATACCCTTGTGAGCTTCTTTTGTTATGTTAGAGTAACTTTATTTAAAATCTCGGACTACTACTAGCACTTGTCAGTTGGGACTATTTCACTTTCCAGAGTCTGGTTTACCCTTTATCAGCCCTGTACTATATCAGATACTTACCTTCACCTTACCCATCTCCAACCACTGCAGCAGATATCACTTAGTTTGAGATCAAAACAACTCAGACAAAATTGAGTGTTCTTGAAAGAATTTTTTAAAAATGGACGGTTTTTTCTAAAGTCTTGCACAGAAGAGAAATATAAAATCTGCTTATTAATTAAATACTTTTTCCATAGTAGTAGCAGCTTGAGTTTGAGCATATTCTTCAGCTGTCAGGCTTGGAAAATGAACCAATTCAAATGAACTTCCCTAAGTTAACAAACTATGTACCCAAAAGAAACAAAACAGTCACTCTTGTTTTCTAAAGGTAGAGTCAAGAGGCACCATAAGTTTCAGCTGTTCCTTCAAACTCCTTGATATATTAAGTTGTCTAAAAAGAGAACCCCAAGAGAGGCAAAGCATCTTGTGGTGATTATTGCCATATGCTTCTCAGATTTAAGCTGCAAGCAACAGAAAGTAACTTTGCAACTGAGGGGTCTTCCTTCCAATTACTCAAAGCTGTAGTAGTCATACACTTAAATCTTTTCAATTAAGACAGAGTAGAAACCGTAAAAAGGCAATACATCAAACAAGCTAATGTAGTCAAGTACAAGAATTACCTTAATGAAGTCTTGAAATGTTGCATCTGAAGTGAACCATTTTCAAACAATACTATTAAGTTTTGACCATGCCAGAGGCAACTATTCATCATTTAATGAACAGTTAGTAACTACAACCATAAAATTAAGAGCGTGTGTTGCATTATACATGCCCTAACTATAGGTCAGGTCAATGATCACCAGTGTTAACGCAAAAACCAAAAAGAATCCAAGCAAAACAAACAAACAAAAAAAAATCAAACCCAAAACCTACTACTTTAGGCTTTACATTTGACTGTAGAATTTCAATTCCATATTAACACATTGACAAATTCATATGTTCTCTGAAGATACTAATTTATGTTCCTTTTTTTAATAAAATGCATATCAAGGGGCATTTTTTCCTATGCCAGTTGAAACACCATGATAGGATGAGCAATTTCTCATAATAATTTATTCATCCTACAAAAAAACCTAAGAGTGTAAAAACTAATAAACCCCCCTTGCAATCCATTCTGAGATAGATTCTTCAGAAAAGACATTATGAAGAGGATGTAAATGTTGCATGGACTTGTTCTTCATACTTGAAGTCATATGGGAAGGAAGGAAGGAAGGAAGGAAGGAAGGAAGGAAGGAAGGAAGGAAGGAAGGAAGGAAGGAAGGAAGGAAGGAAGGAAGGAAGGAAGGAAGGAAGGAAGGAAGGAAGGAAGGAAGGAAGGAAGGAAGGAAGGAACCATGCCTCTTTTTACAAGATGCTTTCATAAATGTGCAGCACAATCATCCCAAGTTGACTCTTTCGGTTATTCTTATAACAGGTATTTAGTTAGAATTGTTCCATTATGTTAGTAAATAGGCTAAAGGAAACATCTTACAGGCATTTCACTGTTATTCCCATAGTTAACATTGTATTGGCATTTTGATTTTAGCCATGATTTCAAGATACGCAGAGTTTAACAATAAAAATACACCTTTGGCATACAACGGTTTGGCCAAATAGTAGCATTAATTCTTTTGGTTTTAAATTCAGCTATTTTGCATCTGCTTGCACTTGACCATTCAAGCAATTGAATGGCAAACAAAAAGAATATCTTTTTATCACCACACAGAACTTTGTTTTTCTCTGTTGTAAAGCTGTTATGCTATACTTTTTTTACTGTAGGCATATGTGAAGGTCAGAGAGCTTAGAAAACCTCAAAAACCTTTTCAACTACCACAGAGGAAAACTACCACTAGCTCCTACTTGACTGAAAGGAAAGCTCATGAGGCTAGATAAAACTGAAAAGATTAATATAGCCAAGAAGCCTGGTAAGAATAGCAAATGATGCTATCGGTGTTTAATTCTAATTTATTTATAGATAAATGTAATTCTGTGGTTCTAGTAGACTATCATTTCCTTGACATTTTATATCATTTATCACTGCAAAAGTGAGCATTCACAGTTACTAAATAAGAAAAAAAATATATATATACTTCGTGTATATATATATATATATATATATATATACTTCGTGTTACTTTTAAGTCCAGATTGAAGCCCTGTTATAAACATTATGCCCAAAGACACAGGTACAACACCAAGCACTCTTTATTCTTCATCCATCCATAATATTCAACATTCATGAGTAGATTTGAAAAGCCTGATGTAACTCACGTTTCTAACTTTGTACAGAAAGTCAAGTGTCTACCTGGAAGAGTATAATTGCTATTCCAACACTCAGCTTTCTTAAAATGGCACCCTTTTTTTCTTTCTAATGAAAACTGCATCACAGTAGTAACATATAAATATACATTTTTAAAGTCACATTATTCTGGTAAGTTCCGTATGTAACAAATGCCAACAAATGGTTTATGTTGCCCATTAGTAGACAACCCTCTCTCTTCAGCAGAGGGACAACAGCTCCTCTCCTGGCCTGCCTTCCTCCCTCCTCTTATTAAGGTACAAAGACTTTGATTATGACTGTTTATGCCAGAAACCTGCTGTCAAAGAAGTCAGCTATAAAGCTGTAGTTTTCTTCTCAATGCAACGTTGTTCACTGAAGAGATTATAAAGCAAGGATCTATTTTAGAATAAAATGAAATAGGAAAGTAGCTAGGACACCATTTTAGTGAACAGAGGAATTCTAGACAGGAAAGTCAGAAGTCATTTATCCATCAGGTTTCATGAGGAGGTCAGACTGACAGAATATAGTGTAATTTGGATCCATTTATTTCTTGCTTTACATTGGTTCTGCGTAAAGTAACACAGTACATTTAGTGCAAAAGTACTGGGAGAGACCATGATGTGCCCTGAAAGAACAGATAACACAACTTGAACTTCACCTTTCCTTATGTGTTATTATTTTCTCATTTCACTGGATTTTCCTCAGTCTTTTCCACTCTAATAAAACCCATTATTCTCTCCCATCATAGAACTTGAAAGAAAAGTAGTTTATTTCTTCTAATTCTTAGGCATTAGAAATAATATTCATCTTTAACTTTTGAAATTGTTCAAGCTTTGCAAGAAAAATACAGAACGTTTTAAGATGGAAAGCTAGGTACCCTCCAATTTTGCCAGTGAGTAATCTTGAGATTTGGCAAGTCTTCCCGTTTCAGCATAACTTAAAGTTACCATAGTAATAGAGATATGGAAATCAACAGTTCAGTCCTTCACAAGGCTAGATAAACTCTACTACAAAAGGCATCAGTCATTTTCTTACTTACTTGGGTTTAGGTTTCTACCAAGTTTCATTAAGAAAAATCTTGCTACTCCCTTCAGGTCCTGGTTGTTCTTTCCTGCTCATCCATTGTATTGATCACAGGTAATTAAATCTATATTGCAACATTCACTCATTACTGGTATTTTACTCAGCAGGTTTCTCCCTGCTGAGCTACTGTACTGATGAGTATCTATTAACCAATTCTAATATTGAACAGAGATAGTAAGATATCACCAAAACCTAATGTCTATATTACTTTCCAGGAATAAGGATAACTAATATTGTGCTGCTTATATTCCAATCTGTAGATATTCATCTACATGTCATAGCTTTTGCTTGCAAGGGTAGCCAAATAAGCTCCCACTTCTCAATGTGCCTTCTTGGAAATCAAATCAATAGCTCTACACTGATCAGTAGCCTTCAACACCTTGTAAAATGTACTACATGCATAGATCAGGTTTATTCATTCATTTCTGCTTAATGTGCTCCCCACAAAGATGCTTTAGTAACCATCAGAGGCTGACTCAGTTCCCATGAAGCATCAGTAATCTAAATGAACATTGGCATTAAGTGACAAGAAGCTATGTTTCTAAGTACTAGCAACTGTCAGCCAAAGCAGAGGGATGCTGCCATAATGTTCAGCCAATTCCTCTTCTCCTTACTTTTAGTAAATCATTATTATTGTTCACTTGCTATCTACTGAATCATCCTCCTACTCCATCACACACAGAGCATTCCAGGTAGCTGGTAAGCAAAGCATGTGTCAGTAAGTATCTTCAGTATATGCAGCATGACCTTCATTGGGACTGTAAAACAACATTCTGATATTCCTGTCATAGTAATGTGAATTTTCTCCTTTAATCTGATATTTTTGGCATGTTATCTTTTCTTCATCCTTCATGTCCAAACTGCTAGGCAATAATATGAAAACAAACCATCTTTTATCCCAAGAAGTCAGGTAACATCATTTTTTTTTTTTTTTAAGATGGTCAGGAGACCTTGCTTTGAAGGGTCAGAAGGACCATGACCCTGCAGTAGTTTTTATTTTGCATTTGTGTAGTGACTGCTCATCTAACCTGTGTCTTGCAGCCTTTAAAATTTGTTTGATAGGATCAATGACATTACAGGAAGGAATGAAACTTTTTTGTTAGAAATTCAGATGACAAAAGTAGGCTTAAAATCTTGATTTTTTTTTTTTTTAAATGCTTCTCAATTTCAGATCTTGCATATCTTTGGGGTAGCAAATTGAGAAAAAAAACCACAATAGACTGGATTATTCCAGCAATACTCAGCTTTCCTACGGCATTTTAAAAAAATCGCATTTCTCACAAATTTACCTTTTGTTCTTACAAAGTTGATATTTGCACAGCATAATTACCAGTTCGGTATTTGAACTGATATCATTGCTGGTTAAAAGGCAAGAGGATAGCTGGATAAAATACATTGCCTTAATTACAAAATACAATTTGGTAAAAAAAGATCAGGATCAATCAGATGAGTTATATTAACCATTTAGCATATTCACCTCATTCCTTTTCTTAATCCTGTTCCTGCAGGGTCCACACATGTAAAGGCATAACAACAATCGTGTCATTGTTTTATTTGAGAATGGGTTACCCCACGTAAGACTTAATAAATTCAATATACTCTTATTTTAAATACACCTGACTATCAAAGCAAACGCTTTCCTGTCATTAATATGCTATTATTCTAAACCACATTAAAGATTTGACCTTTCCTCACTGCTGCCTTTATGAAAACTGCTAAAAAGGGTTTTTAAAATAAATTTACAATATTGATCTAATAATATGACGATTTAAGTATCAATCTATGTATTTTCTCTCTCCAAACTCACTCAAGATATGTAGTTGTGTAATTCCAGCTTCCTTTACGTTCTGTTTTTGATTGATTTAAACTGCTGTTTCTCAGTTGTGGTCAATTCTTTTCCACTCTTTTTCATTTGAATGAGATAGAAAATAAAATTAAAACTTTTTCCCAAATATTTCATATGTAATCTATTTTTCATATTTTAACAGAAATTTAACTAAAGTGCATCTCCCAGAGGTTTGCCATCTAGCTAGAAAAATGTCTCTGCGTCAGAAGGGAGGAAAATTTATGGAGAAACTAGTACAGCTCATGAAACTAGACATGACAAAAGATCCCTTAAAATGTCTACCAGCTGTTTTGGACTAGGTCATTAAACATCAGAAACATCATCCTGACTAAAGAGTTGATATTCACCATCTTTAAGAATACAAACAGCCACCAAAAAGTACTATTGAGTACTCTCGCTTGTACTCAAGTGCTATAAAACTGTGAAGGGCTTCACAGAAGAAGCTGAAAGAAATTACTTCCTTCTCTACACAGATAAAGTAAAAGCCTATTATCAGGCTCTGTAACATGCATAACTCCTGTAGCTTGCCCATGAGTATTTTCTTTACTTAAATTTAGGAGCATATAGTTTGAAAATTTTGATCATCTAACTGCTTTGTTTTCATTTGTATTTAGTTTTATTAACTGTTAATTTGCCACCATGGTACATTGCACAGGCAATTCCCTGCCGGGGTCCCAGGAAGGAGGAAAAGCTTTTGATTTTCTCTTTGGAAGCACTGCTGAATAAAGCATTTCTTGAACTCTGCTCTTCAGTACTTTTCTCATGTAGCCATCAGGTGAACACAAAATGAGGTACAACAAAGCCAAGAAAAGTACTAGTTGGAAGTGTTTAAAACACCAAAAAAAACTTTGCATTCAGCCTTCAGCACCTTATCTGCTGCAAACATGACCACAACAGAGGAAGTTGCATTGTTGCAGATTACTGAGATGAAATCCTTTTTCCTATTTAGACATTCAGATTCTGATATTCAACTTTGAGGCTGTCTACAAGGATTCAACTGAGGTCTCATATTGGCTCAAGAGTACAAGTAATACTACTGTTGCAGCTTCCTCATCTAGTAACCTTCTCAAAATCCATTTATTGTGGTATAACATACTGCTACAAAAGTTCTTTCACCTTCTCAGTTTTCCTGGTCCACTATTGATTTAAAAAACACAAAATTTCAACAGTATTTTTTGTCTAAGATGCTACTTAACATACCACAGCTGTTGTTTGGCCACTGCATTTACTTTTTCATCTCTTCAGTCTGTCTTTCTCACTGTAAAGCAGAACTCTGGTTCATGAGACTATCATCAGTCTAGAGCAATTTGAATTTCACCTTTAGTTTTCTGGTAGGTACCTAAATATATCCTGCCTTGAATACATGAAGTCTATGTTCATTTCATGCTTCATTAACAGAACAGGTAAGCTTACAGATTTACAAGATGCATGCAAATATGGAGAGCTATCCTAAACAATGCTTTTAGTTACAGTTCTAATTTTATTTAGGTACCTACTCCCCCTTCTCTTTCTCCCCATGAATAGCACTGCAAATACAAATTAAAGTAATTGGGGCATGCTTACATGCAATTAATACTACAGAATATTCATACACTATTCAAATTTCATTAATACTTACAAGTATTTAAAAAGTCTACATCAAGAGGATGGGGTAACTTTTTTTTTTCCCTATAGTGTTCAGTGATAGGACAAGGGGTAATGGAAAAAAATTGGAACACAAAAAGTTACACTTAAACGTAAAGGTTTTTTACTGTAAGAATGAGAGAGCCCTGGCACAGGCTGGCTGGGGAGTCTCCTTCTCTGGAGCTTTTCAAAACAGGATGTGTTCCTGAGTGGTTCCTAGGTGGACCTGCTTGAGCAGGAGGATTGGATTAGATGATCTTCAGAGGTCCCTTCCAATCCTACCATTCTATGATATTAGTATGACTGGTCACAATTGAACTGCTCACTTGCTTTTCTGCTGTTCTTCAATGCAGTATGCAACAGTAAATATTTCAGACCACCTTATGTTAATACTGTTAGCCCATGTAAGTCTCTTTTAATTTTCTTTTGACTCACCCCACCTTACAAAATTACTTCAGTGACAGAATATCTACCCTCCATTGGCATACAAAGTAGATTGACAGTTGGGGGCCTCTAATACCAAATTATTCCCATTTCTGTGGACAGCTTGATATGCAACAAGACCGTTTCAGCATAACATAGAACCAGGACCTATGTACAGAATCTTGGTCGAAAGAAAGAACATGACACAATATTCCCTTGGAAGTTATATCTATGGTCTTGATAAGGATCTTCACTAGCTAACAACTTCAAGTCATGCCATTAAAACAGATTACTATATTGTCTTTTATTTGCCCTTTTAATCTTGTATGGGAATAGTGATTGGAATACTGCTTTGTTTCTTATGAATGCTTCCCATTACAGCCATTTTCTTATCCAGCTGAGTATCAATATAGCATTACCCTTTTGTTAGGTTCCCCCAGGATGAAACATGGCTTCCATCTCTATGTGTGACTAGATTAAACCATCTTTTTCTTACCCTCTGATTAAACTGTCTTTTTCTTACTGTTGCTTTTATAGGTCCTGTGACATTTTGTGACCTCAATGCTGGGATCTGAGTAGCTGTCTCACCAAGCCAAAGATAACTAGATTTTTGTCTTCCAGCTTTGCCTCTAAGACAACATTTGCGGCTGAGTGCCTGTTGAATCCACACTGAGTTTGGCACTGGTATTCAAACATGCTGGTATCTGCTGACAGTACACAAACAGCTTTCAGGCAGCATCTTTCCAAGTGATATAATTACTCAGTTGCAAGAATATCAGGTAGCTAAAGAAGAAATTTTGCATGAAGTTTGCCTACTCTGTATAACTTGTCCAATTCTAAGATTACATTTAAAAGCAAGCATATCCTATTCTGATTGTTTCTAGATGGTTCTTCTGTGACGGAGTTTGCTGCAGTTTTGTGAAGATGAGAATGTTACATTAATATGGAAATGATGTTTTCATCGTGTATTTTCCCTCAAAAGTAATAAATGGTTAATACACTACTGCTACACACTAAATAATATTAGAGAGAATTTTTTAGTCCAGCTTTGAAAAAAACATTTCAACTATTCAAGTTATATTCACTTTAATCCTAGAAATGTAATGAAGGTAAATACTCTTTTTACAGATAATTAAAAATCACAAATAAAAAGAATTGAAATAAGTTTCCACTGCTACATAGTTTCCCATTTGTATTGCAGCTGCCAAGACAGTAGAAGGTTTCATCCTTTATTTTGTAATATTTGTAGGTATTTCTCCATTAAATATCCAAAGCTTATACCAGGAAAACAAGTTAACTGCATTTAAAAAAAAAAAAAATCAAATATCTTTGACTTGTCACAATTCCTATTTGTCTCCTAGTATCTAAACTAGAGCAATAGCAAAGACAATGTTGGTTTCTTTTTGCAAGTGTAAGTCACTCATGCTATAAATCACAATATATTCCATGACACTTAAGGCCATCGAATGCTGTTCCTTTTAAATTGCTAGTGTTTCATGTACTGTTGGGGCTGTACTTAATATCGCTTATTTTTAATTTTGCTGCTATAGAGTTGATTCAAGGTGAACTTAATGAGTCCATAACATAATTTCACCACCATAAGCTGAAAAATAATTTGCATATCTTCAAGTTCTCTCATTTTATCTTCAGCTAGTATTCATCAACATGCAATATACCTTTGCAAGATCTTCATTACCGCTTAACTGTACAAGCTTTCTTCATTAGGCTTGAAATAAGACCCAAGTCTCTCATCCAGCTTGAAACTAGGCATGTGATAGGTTGGATACTTAATCTTACTCTTTTTCCCTTCAGATAAATTTGAAAAGTTGGGATTCCTTTTTACATCTTAGATTAGCCTTCACTCCTAATCTCTTGCAGCATCTATCTTATTCCTGGAAGGTTTAACTGAATAAATTAGTACCTCCCTCCATTTTTAATACCATGAAAGGTTCTGTGCATTTTAACATATAAAAGTTCTATGCAGGGTAAATGAAGAGCTTACTAACAGACATAGCAACCCCAAACTGTATCCAATACGTATGTTTCAGATTTCACTTCACTGAAGAGGTACATTATCACTTCATACTTAAACTCAAGGACAGTGTCATTAGTTAAATTTACAAGTTTACTTAAGTTTTTTCTGTAGGATCAGCAATCTCACATTCAGTGCTACTCTCATCAGAAGTCTGCTATTCTACAACAGCTTTGATTGTCTTCCATACTTCCATTAAATTTTGGGTTTGGTATTGGGGTAATCAGGATCAAGGCTATTTTAGGCTCAAATTAATGTATTTCACACTTATCTAATAGATTTCTTTATCTTCCTACTGCTTCCCTTTCTTCTTTCCCACCCCCATCATGACTATATTGGAGCCTGTTGATACTCCTGATATTTTTCTGCCAATTGTTTTTATACTGAATTAGTAACTGCCAGAAACCATATGTAATTGAAATTATGAAAGTAAATTCTTTCTAGATATCAAGATCTAGGATTCCACATTCATAGACTCATCTGTGTATTAGTTTCACATGTGCCATCTTGTCTTGTATCTATGTCTTTAATAATACAATAAACTACATATAGTATGATCTACACTCATCAGAATTAATAATACATTTGTATCCTTAAGTGCAGGCCCTGCTTCATCCATCAATATTTTCTCAAGCCCACATGTACAATCCACTGAATACTGTATGCTTTCAGCCTCCAGCATTACATATTTTGAGCAAAGAAATGGAAATGCTTTGAGAAGGCGTCAGGTCTTGTCACTTAAGTACTGTGGAGGCAGAATAGATACAATCTGTAATTCTACAACTGTCAACTGTAGCCAACAAGCAAGGTGATGGGATGTTTAATTTATTTTTTGTAGGTAAGATTTTTTGAATCCTGTAGTATTTAGTTATCTCAGCTTGTACTCTGAAAAGCAACTTAATTGATGAAGAAAAGTTTTGAAATAATGAAGCCACTTAAAATATTCATAGAATCATAGAATGGTAGGGGTTGGAAGGGACCTTTAGTATTCCACAGTGAAATGGGAAGACCTAGCTGTGTTAGACTGTTTGTACCCAGGATTAGTGAGAGTGCAGTTGTATTATCCACCTCCTGAGATGTGAAAGACATTTTATGGATAATACTTCATATGCTACTTATTTTTTAAGTGCCTAAATTTTGCTTGTATTTTCCTTTTGGACCTAACACATTGTACATGTTTTTCATCTCTCTCATGTACCCAAATTTGCTAGTTTCACAGTTACCTAGCTATGAATTGCACATAGCTCTGCTGCCTATTCCACTATTTTTCACAACACTTTCTAAAGCATTGTTTATTCTAGTTCAAAGAAAAAAAAATCCAACACACAAATAAACCAGAGAAATAGATTAAGCACACCACTTGTTAACACTAACAGTGTTGGTTTATAGCCAGAATGAATGATACGTCATGAATTGTCTTTGAATCACATTAAACTCTTGTTCAAACCCACCTTTGTTTAGAAATCTATCAGGCTCTTACTCAAGCTCACATAGTTCCCACTATCCATTCACAATTTTAGCAGCTGTGTGCTGTTAGATCAGACAGAGCTAAGACAGGAAATTCGGTTAATTTTTTTACATTACCATGATTGCTAGGGATTGTCAGTTTTTAATTAAAATTGAAGTGGAAAAGTTGTAGACCATAAAAGATACTAAACTCATCTCTAAGTGAAAGAGAAAAATTACCAGCAACTAGTTTGTGGAGCTACTTACCCTGAACAATATTTCCCTCTATAGATTCCCATCTTTTTTTTTTTCCTCTCCTCTCATACTTTAAGGCTAAAATATCGTATAACTTTATAGAAGACTCTGATACCAGTATATTTTGTTCATTAATAGTTCTCATTTCCCCATTTTCCTTTAGGACTAGGATTGCTTGTATATCAGAAGATACTAATCACTAAGAATTGAACCTGCAAAAGAATAAAAATACAATTTCCTTATTCCTAGCACATCAGAGATGCATGTTTCTGAAAAGATTTCTTTTCACTACAGGCTTAGTTTCAGAAATAAAATGTATTTTTGTCTTCTTTGATGATTCATCAAATGCAGCTACTTTGAGTAATTTAAAACTCTAGCAACACTGATGGGATGATCTGATGGTCCTATGATATTGTTAATTCAGAGCAGTGATACTGTCTTCAGAAAAATTGAAGCAGTATATTCATTTCAATCAGTTCCATCCAAGTAGAGCTGAAAGCTCTGTTATATACTCTCCTGAATGAGCAGCTTCCCAATCATCACATTACTTTCTTATAAAGCTTCAGTTTACATAGTTTCACCCATCATTTTCAGTTATTTGAATGACAGTCAAAGTAAAGTTTGCCAAAAAGCAAGGGTAACCAGGTTTTTTGGAATACAAGCGTGGTTGCAGCATTCAACAGGCCACTAGCTTTCCAATGAGTTTCTGGCAGCTGACTATATGATCTGTATGTGTAATGACACAGACTGAAGGTAATTCTTTTTGTATCATGGCTAGATTTTTTTAAGCTTAAGCTGGACATGAAGACAGTGCTGTCCAGTTATTAACAGAGTACAGATTATTCCCTAGTACTCCTTGGCTGTATCCTTTTTGTTGCAAAATGTCACAGTCCGTCAATAGGTTTGACTGCCTCCCTGCTTTATTTTACTAACCAGATGGATAATATAGATTGAACACAGATTTTGCTGATTATTTTTAAAACATTTCAAGAAGTGAGACTAATCACAGTGTAAGCCATATGTCATAGCTATTTTATACCTTAGGTGTTAAACAGATAAAATTAAGAACTTTGGAGAACTTTTGTTTTATAGACCCTGTTTAGTAATATCAGGTTCTGAAATCTCAATGTTTGTATTTTGATATTCTTCCTAGTAACTTCCATCTCTTCAAGTCTATTTTACAAACATTAGATTAAGTTATTTTTTTTCTCTTTCACTTGTTACTGCACTAGACATGGATAAACAGTTTGTTTCCAACCTGGTCTTAAAGGGAGAAAATGCTTTCACACATCAGTTAAGGATGGGGATTTTTTGTGGTGGTGGCTTTGGTTTTTATTTTTTTTGAAAGGCAGAGTTATTTCAAGCTAGGTAAGATGTAGCAGAATATAAGAAAAGAAAAAGTTTAATGCTTGTACTTCCTGAACTTAAAACAAATTCTGTGAGAACAAAGTATTTAGATATTTCCATTAGACTAATATTTAATTTTTCATCTATTTCCCTTCATTTCCATTTTAGCCTGAGTTTTCATTGTGTAGGTTATTAGATACAATTACATTTGATCTTTAGCATCTTCTGAAAAAGAAGCCAATAATAAAGAAGCAAGAACCAGGTGCGTAGTGTAACATATCTGAGACTAAAGACCAATGATTATCTTCTTTATTCATCAGGCACAGGAGGAATGAATATGTCTCATTATAAATGCCACAAAGCATCTTATATCTGGCTTTTATAATGGCTCATTCCCTTCAATATGCATGTTGGGCTATGCTCCTCTGATTTAAGTCATCTGAGGCACAAAGGGAAACAAATATACTTTCGTCTTAAAGACACTCTCATAATGTTCATTTCAGATTGCTTTTTATCCAGAAAGAGAGCAATTCTTTCATTTATCTCACCTAGGGAGATTTGTCCCTCCAGGGACCAAATCATTTTCTTAATTAGGTGAGCAGACAGCAGCCTTAAAACATTTCCCAATTACATCAGCAAAGATTTGGCTGCCAGGGAGTGAGGCTACGGAAAAACATTAAGACAAAATACTCCTGATTAGAGGCCTTCTTTATAACATTAGATTAAGGGTGAGGCACAAATATTGAACAACATGAGGTGACTCACAAAGGAAACATAGTACAATAAAGTTATCACTACATACTACATTTTTTGACTAAAGAAGAGGTAGTCAAGTCTGGCTTTTATGACTGCAAACAGAGTCATATGAACAATCATTTATTTTGAAGGATGTCAAATCCTTATTTTGAAGGATTTTATTCATAATAAAATGCTAGCCTCAAATGTCACCATTTTGGGTGTTCCCTTCCCTCTCTAGCCTAGAGTCACTCTGCTTTGCACTTTCCTCATTTCATCTCCTCCACCCTTCTATACACAGAAACATGGTCTTTTTCACCCCTTTTCCTCCCATTTCTTTATTTCAAGATTTTCCAAATACTTGCACCTCATTTTCATGTATTTTCCCCACAGAGAAAGTGATAGTTTTGAAAAAAACAATCAAAAGAAGATCCTTGGAGGTTTTCAAGACTCACCTGGACATGTTCCGATGCAATTTGATCTAGCTGAACCTTCTTCTGCAAGGGGATTGGAGTAGATGATCTCTGGAAATCCCTTCCAACCCCTACCATTCTATGATTCTATAAGATAAGTATTAGAAAGCAACTCATCTTAAAAGTTCCTATCATAGAATTCACTAGCACCAATGGTCATTTTCTTGATCTGTTTAGTACACATGAGAACACTTAAAGAGTGTGACGTGTAGAAGCATACCTTACTGTTGACTTGCTAGATCTGAAAAAGACTTATAGGCTCTTTTCACTGTCTGACCTACAAGGAAGTCTACTTTCCTTCCTAATATCTAGCATTTTAAAATTAGATATATACCTAGGTAAGAGTAGTAATTTTTCAGAAAGCGGACCTCAAATTTAACAGTAATAAAAGTACACATTTTAAAATCAAATTAATCTGGAAGCTAGTAGGCTTTTCTGTTGAATTCGAGATGCGTGGTTTTGCCTCTAAGTCATTCTTTCCAATTAATCTAACTGTTGAATTGATACCTTCAGTTTCTATGTCAAGTACCAACTTAAAACACCCTGCCGGTAAGCTGAACCATTAAATGAATTCTGAAGGCTAGGCAAACGAGAATGTGGGGTGGTTTTTTTTGTTTTGCTTGTTGTAGAGTAAGTATCAACCATAAGATCAAGGTAGTTCCCACATCTTGGTAACAAATCAATGCTGCTTTGTTACATTTGCCTGGAGGTATCAATCCCAGGTAACAATGCCAAGCTTTCAAAAGCTAAGATTTTGAATGCCCTTTAAGGTTTAGAGTGTTTGAAGTCTTCAACATAAAGGCTGCCTAGGTATCACAATTACTCAGGTTTCTTTATTTCCATATCCTGCTGGCTGCAGTTATTTCACAATTTTCTTGTTCTATTGAGTGCATTACATGATGGAGACAAAGACTAATACTCTGTACTTCAGAAGAAATATGCATGACTGGTGTCTAACCTGTGCCACTGATGCCCATTATCATTATACCTCTGTTACCTTCCCTCCACTGCAGTCCCCAACAGTTTACAGCATAAGACTCAATTCATAGCCACAGATCACTTGCTACCTGCAAATTGTCATTTGTTTCTAAAAAAAAAAAAAAAAAAAAACAACCAAAAAAAACAAAACTAAGATCTATTCAAATAAGACTAGCAGTTCCTTCTCACTCCTTTGAAAACAAAAACAGTCCATGTTTTCTAGCACACACAAATGTCTTCAGAAGAAAGCAAAGAAACCACATTAAAAGAAGCCTCTGGTCATTTGTTTCACAAGAAGCTGAGGCCAACTGTATGAGGTTTAACAAAGTCAAATGCTAGGTCTTGCACTTGAGTCACAACAACCCCACACAACACTACAGGCTAGGGGCAGAGCAGCTGGAATGCTGGCTGAAGAGAAAGGACCTGGGGGTATTGGTTGACAGTCTGCTGAATATGAGCCAGCAGTATGACCAGGTAGCCAAGAAAGCCAATAGTATCCTGGCTTGTATCAGAAATAGTGCGGCCAGTAGGACCAGGGAAGTGATTGTTCCCCTGTACTCAGCAATGGTGAGGTTGTGCCTCACATATTATGTTCAGTTCTAGGCCCCTCACTACAAATGGGCAGATCTTTTTATCAGAATTGTAATTCACAAAGTCAAGAGTTAGACAGGTACATCTTTAAATTCACCAGCTTCTGAAGCTAGTAAAAAATATGTAGCAGTAGTAGCTTGTCAGGAAAATCTCTAAAGAGGAAAAAAACTCTAGAAATTGGACAACAGGTTCAGTCGCTGATATTTAGTTAACAAAGATGCCACATACAGAAATTTGATGTTATTGAAAATCACTGAACTTTCATGGTGGGCTTGGTTTCTAAAGGAGCTGAGCTCAACCTTTCAAATCTGTTCAGACACAAACAGCAGTTCAATTTCACTCCATTTTTACTCCTTTCCAATTTCACTGAGACTATAACATCCCACATTTTTAAAGCAATCATCTGTAGTCATCCAACCCTGTTGAGGTTCTGTGGTAGTTTAGCCAGATGTCCACCAAGTCAGAATATCATCCCCCCTCCTAAACTGGACAGGAGAGAGAAAGAAATATAATGAATGACTTGAGTTAATGAATAATGAGTTGAGATAAGGATGGATCACTCAACAATTAGCATCATGGACAAAACAGACTCAGATTGGGGAGAAAAAGGTTTGATTTATTAAAGGAACAACGAGAGAAGCGATATGAGAGGTAAAACTGAATCTTAAAACATCTCCCCCCACTCCTCCCTTCTCCAGAACTCTCCTTCCTTCCCCCTCACCAGTGCAGGGGATGCAGTCAGTTCATTACAGATGGACATTACCGCTGCTTCTTCTCAGGGGGAAACCTTCTCACATTTCCCACTACTACCGTGTCGTGCCTCTCCCCACTGGAGATACTTCCTCATGAACTTCTCCAACATGGGTCCTTCACATGGCTACAGTTCCTCACAAACTGCTCCTGCATAGTGTCTCCCACAGGGGCAGCTCCTCACATCCTGCTTCAACGTGGGTCATCCACGGGGAGAACAGTCCTTCAGGTACTGGCTGCTCCAGCCTGAGTCCCTCACAGGATCACAAGTCCTGACAGCAAATCTGCTCTGACGTGGGCTTCTCTCTCCCCATGGGCTCCCAGGTCCTGCCAGAAACTTGCTCCAGTGTGAGCTTCCCATAGAGTCACAGCCTCCTTTAGGCACCCACCTGGTCTGGCATGGGATCCTATATGGCCTGTGAGTGGATCTCTGCTCCCCAGTGGCCTGCATGGACTGCAGGGGGACAACCTGCCTTACCATGCTCCTCACCACAAGTCACAAGGTATTCTTCCTTTCAGGGCCTACACACCCTCCTCCTCCCTCCTTCTCCACTGACCTTGGTATCTGAGATGTTTTCACATTCTCACTCCCTGTTGCTGCTGCAGTTTAGCATCTGCACAACAACTTCTTCTCCTTGTCAAATACGTTATTCAGAGGTGTTACCTCCATCACTAATTGGCCAGGCCTGAGTCAGCTGTGGGACCATAGAATTGACTGGCCCCAGCCGTATCAGCTACAAAGGAAGCTTCCGGTAGGTCTGTTTAAAGAAGCCACCTCTGTAGCTCCCCCTGCTACCAAAAACCTGGCCCAGGAAAAACCACTACAGGTTCTGAACTAGTTTTTCAACAAGTTTTGTTTGATACTATCCTTATTTCTTGTGACAGAAACCCACACTTACTCTGTAGCATTTAATCTGGGATTTTATAGCCTATAAATCCCATCTGTAATCTCCTTCCTGCATAGAGAAAGGGACCATCATCTTGTATAAAAGCCTTAAAACATTTTGTGTTGTTCTTTGGTTAATGACTCATTCTGTGAAAATTAACAAAGCGAATTATGTTTTTATGACAAGCAAAAGATATAGCATTTGGCTTTTATCTAAGTACTAGCTATCTTCTCCCAACTATGTAATAGATAGACATACAATAAGCAGGGCACCATGTGTTGTTAACTGAAACAGTAATGGGAAATAGTTCTGGATATTTTTCCCCACAGACTATGCTTTAGAGAAAATAAATACAGAACACTGCCCAGAGATTAAAACCTGAGTTTTTTCTGTCATTCGTGTAACACCAGCACAGATCGGCAATAAGCCTGGTCAATAACTTCCCGCTGTTACTCCCACATCTTTCCGCTTTAGAGCTGTTTCCCTGCAGAGGGATACATGCCATAAGACCTATGAGGAAAAGTGACTTTGCAAGCTTCGGAAAAACAATTAGGCCAACTGTTAGTGAACTTCTTATCTGACAACTCCAGAGTTTTACAGCTTAAGAAAAAAAGAATATTTACATACTCTTCTAAAACAAGAAGAAAACATGTAGAGCAGGAGGTTGAGAAGGAGTGAAGTGGACAATACCATCTGATATAGTCCTACAGCTCTACAAATTATTTTGAGAATAGATCGCTATTACATAGATGCCAAAAAAAAAAAAATCTCTCCAGCAATGATGTGGCATGTAAATTCTTTGCTCCTTAAATTCCATCTGGTCGAATAATTCAGAGCCAAGGTAGTCAGCAGTCTAGCTTGAAGCTGTTATTAATCCATCTTCCAGCAACAGTAAACCTCTTGTTACCAGTCAAAATTTCTGTCTTCAAGTCATACTCTATACATGCTTATGATACTACACTGCTGAATATATCCTTCAGTTAACTTTGAAGTCTTCAGACTACAAGCTTATTTCAGATTTTAATTAACACATCTCAGCAAATACTTATTTTGAATTTTTTCCAAATTCCAAACTCTGTACTGATTGCACACTTTCATAGTCATCAAGGTGCAATTATCCGATTCTTTCACCCTTTGCCACAACTAAAAGTCTTCACTGGTATGAAACTTGTAAGGCTTCAGCAAAACAACACCACCACAATGAAATCAGATTAAAACAATTAATTTCTTTACTCTACTTGTGATGGTTCCTAGTACCTATCATGAAGCCTCCTGAAAACTGGAAGAGGGCACTCTCAAAAGCTAGTCAGTGTGAGGCTTTACTATTTGATGACAGCATGTTATGGCCATGGAAGAACTGCCTAACTCTCAAGTCTCTAGCCATATTTCTAAAGCAGAGAAGCTAATAATCAATTCTAATGGAAAAAAAAATCCCACGTGGGGCATGTTTTCTAAGTAATTCCTTTGCAATAGCATCAGTTTCATTATCTGCCAAAGAAAGCCATAATAGCATATAAACAATGGCTGTAAAGGCATGTAAAATCTAACACCAATCCTTTTTATCCATCTGCAGAAAATTTAGAGGGAGATAAACGATTAGTTGCAAACTGGGGAAAAAGAACAAACAAGCCCAAAAAATCCAAAACCCAGAACGTCTCCCACACCCCAATTACAGTTCAGCATTGTAACACACCATCTGCCTGTTTCAAAATAGAAAAGCATCAGTTGCTTCATAATGTCTTTTATGCAATAAAACCCCAGCAATTATTTCTATCCATGTGATAAAAATTTCCATCATTTAAGAGACTTCAAAAGATAAACTTCTATGATTCTTTCAATTGTATGTGTCTGATTTTTTTCCCACACCACTATATAAAACATCTATCTAAGAAAACTGAAAACAATTACAGAGCTCCTTGTGCAGAGGTTGCTGAAAGAGGTAATTAATCTCCTTTCAGAGATGAAAGGAAGTACAAAGATGCCCAGTACCTATATAGCAAAAGTTCAATATCTATTTTTTTGTTCAAAACATGGCAACATGCCCTATTAACTAGTTAATTTTTCATGAGTAATTTGTACTCACTGTAACTATACTGGCTCTTGCCAACAGGATAATTTTGCATCCAGTAAAATGTAGAAGTTCACTTTATCCTCAGATTTATTCTTTCTTCATGAAGCTGCAATATCTTGAATTCCTTTTATGAATATAATGCTGATAACCCCTGAAAAAGTTTATATATCAGCAATAACAACAGTGATTAAGCATGAATTTAACTTATAGTGGAAAGAAAACAATCAATAACATACTTGAGGGTTCTCTACATCTATGGATACAAACACAGAAAACTGCTTTACTGACATAATCTATAACAGCAATGTGGGAAAACAACACAAATGAAGGGTAGATAGTTCACATTCTCCAGCTAACTTAAAATGAAGCATCATTAGCATGCACCAAACATTGAAAAGTTGAGAATCATGAAGACAGTAAGTAGGAGGACAAAGTAGAAAAGCTATACCTTACAAAACAACACAAATTCATTAACACTAAGTTAAAATTAAGCTAATTTTTAAAAGGTCATGCCCACAAAAATCAAAATAAATTCTTATTTTTCTATCACTATCAGGATTTTCAGCTTTTGAGAAACAAAAAAAAATATTTTTTAATTGCTACATTTCCACAAGAATTCTGTATGATCTTGTGCATTCATATCTTCCTGAAAAAAAAAAAACCAGGTGAAATGCATCTCCAAGGACAACGAGAGAATATAAAGTGTGTTTACTTGACTCACTGAATGCCATATTCCTTTACATGAAGAACAGGGTTCATTTTGAATAATTTCTGTGTTCTAACTTTCTGTAGTGCCCAGTGGCAGGACAAGGGGTAATGAACACAAGCAGAACACAAGAACGTCCACTCAAACACAAAGAGAAACTTCTTTACTGTAGGGGAGCAACAGCACAAGGCTGCTCGGAGAGATTATGGAATCTCCTTCTCTGTAGGTTTTCAAAACCTGCCTGGATATGTTCCTGTGTGGCCTACTTTAGCAGAGGGTTAGATTAGATGATCTCTAGACATCTATTCCAATCCCTGCCATTCAGTGAAATACTTATAACCCTCCAAGAAAATACTATGTCAATTCAATGTGCAGTAGAAAGCCAAGGTGGATCACTAAAAGCATCCTTGGATTTCTACTGCATAGACTCCAGCTGCTGAAGTGATGGAAAGGAAGAGGACAGCAGCTTAGAGAATGGTATACAGATGACAAAGAAGACTCAAGCATCATCGCATCACTGTTAGCCTGGGGTGGTGTGATCAGAGCTAACAGAGGGAAGGTGTTCAAGTACATGCTCCAGTAAGGACTACCTTAGGCTTGTGCAAGGCAGCCAAGACAGTGTATATGAGCTAAAATGACAGTCAAGCACAGACTTTTACATCTTTTCCCCTCTTTTATC
Organism: Colius striatus; assembly: GCF_028858725.1. Lineage (NCBI taxonomy): Eukaryota > Metazoa > Chordata > Aves > Coliiformes > Coliidae > Colius > Colius striatus. Next base: position 113,376,293 of record NC_084759.1, on the reverse strand, counting down.
TAGCCAGCTTCTTGGAGACAGTTCAGCAATGGGTATCCCATGTTTTGGAAATGCTGGGTGAGGTGCTTGCAATTACATTAACTCACTGCCTAATAGTTCTCAGCAGGACCTTTAGAACCATACCAAAGCAGCCTGTTTATCTAGTGACACTTTTCTCACTGGAAGGCTTGTCTGCTTACAAGGTACATCTATGTAGAGATCAATTTCACTAGGATCACAAAATCATAGAATGGTAGGGGTTGGAAGGGACCTCTAGAGATCGTCTAGTCCAACCCCCCTGCAGAAGCAGGGTCACCTGCATAGGAACATGTCTAGGTGGGTCTTGAAGACCTCCAAGGAAGGAGATTCCACAACCTCTCTGGGCAGCCTGTTCCACTGCTCCATCACCCTCACAGTGAAATAGTTTTTTCTTATCTTTTAAGTGGAACTTTTTGTGTTCCAGCTTCATCCCATTACCCCTTGTCCTGTTACTAGCTACTATAGAAAAAAGGGATGTCCCAACCTCCTGACACTCATCCTTTAGATATTTATAAATATTAATAAGATCTCCCCTCAATTTCCTCTTCTCCAGACTAAACAGCCCCAGTTCCCGCAGCCTTTCCTTGTATGAAAGATGTTCCAGTCCCCTGATGATCTTGATGGCCCTACACTGGACTCTCTCCAGAAGATCTCTCTCCCTCTTGAGCTGAGGAGCCCAGAACTGGACACAGGACTACAGATGAGGCCTCATCAGGGCAGAGTAGAGAGGGAGAAGAACCTCCCTTGACCTTCTGGCCACACTCTTCTTGATGCATCCCAGGATGCCATTGGCCTTCTTGGCCATGAGGGCACATTGCTGGCTCATATTTAGCTTATCCCAGGATGCCATTGGCCTTCTTGGCCATGAGGGCACATTGCTGGCTCATATTTAGCTTATTATCAATCAGGACTCCCAGGTCTCTCTCTGCAGAGCTGCTCTTCAGTAGTTCAATCCCCAGCCTGTACTGGTGCAGGGGGTTGTTCCTTCCCAGATGCAGAACTCTGCACTTGTCCTTGTTGAAACTCATGAGATTCCTCTATGCCCGATTCTCAAGCTGGTTGAGATCCCGCTGAATGGCAGCACAGCCTTCTGGGGAATCAGCCAGTCCTCCTAGTTTGGTGTCATCAGGGAACTTGCTGAGGGTACAATAAGATGAAAATCTTATTCTTGATCTCAGCCTTCCTGATGGTAAGAAGACATTAACAACTAGTCTGCCTGCAGTTGAGACTACTCTCTAACACTCCCTGTATTGTGGAACATGGTGATGGGTGTAGTTTTAATGAAAAAGAGGTGGTGGAAAGCAATAAAGAAGCCAAGTTCCTGCTTCATTTCCTTTGTCATTATGTGACGTGGAATATGAGATGATCCTCTTGCCCTCAGGAAGCTCAAACACAGCAAAGAGCACATTGCAGCCTCAGTGCTACAGCATTATCCTCAGCAAAGGCACCTCAAAAACTATGGACCATCAGCCACTGACACAGACAAGGCAAGGACAGCAGCTAGTTGAAGGTAGTCTCATCGAAAGCACCCTGGCTTATAGCTTCCTAAGTGAGATGCAATCCAACTGGGTTATCATCCACAGAAACTAAGTGTACTGTGCCATCTGGTTAGTGGTGGTCTTGTCTATAAAACTACAGCTTGATTTTGAAAATTACATATGGAATGTCCGTGTGGACATGACAAAAAACCAAACCTCACACTGTTGGTAAAGTTTTTTGTCCCTGACAGTTTAAACTTTATCTGATATATTATGGCAGAGTACCAGGCACCTACATAAGAAATCTTTGAATCTTGTTCTACAGTGCTATACTTCTTTTTAATACAAGCTTCCTCCACACTCCTGTTCTCAAAAACTCTCCTTACTGGCATGACTGAACATGAAGTATAGTTAATGCCCTCCAGGTTATTGGAAGGTCATATAGAGCAGTAGTAGCTACATGTTCTCTTTGAAGTGAATGGCCATTTTCTGAACTCTGTAGCTGTGCCTTAGATAAGCTTAAGATGGCATCCTTTATTATTTTCCATATAAAGGCAGTGTTTTGCTAAAGCATCAAGCAACAAAAAAACAGTTAACATTTAAGCAGAAGTCATCGTGCTTATGTTTCTAAAATCTGTTTTCAAATCCAAAATGGCACCACAAATATATTCTTGTCAATCACAGAGCTGGTGCCATTTAAGACATCAAGAATAGAAAACTCAGTCTTTCATATTAGCAGCTCCTCTTAAGGTATTTGTTAAAATGTACACAGCCTAAGTTGGCAGAGATGAAGTACTCTTTATCAAGAAGTTGATTAATTAATGATTTCCTTTTGTGCATGTAATTTTGCTTATTAATAGTTTATTTTCACTTTTGAAAAAAGCAAATATTTATGACCATTCTAAAGTACCAAATGATGTAATATAGTTCAAAGCCTCTCCTTTCCCAGCTTCCTCCAAAAAAATGTTCAAACCTAGTTTGAAGCATTAAAGTGCAAACTAAGAACATTGAACAAACATCTAGCAAATTTAGACTCAAGAGTCAACAAATTATGTTGGACCTACTGAACGAAATAAAGACTGTTTATGCCAATGCACCATACCCAGAACATGGTTGAATGGCAAGATTTAATGTAACAGTACAATCAATGCTTAACTGGCTCTATGAACTATTGTGTTTCATGTAAATTCTGAAGCACACTGGGAAAATAGATTTCTACTGAATCCAATATAGGAAGTCTACCATGTAATAAACTTCAAAAAAAACCCCACTGTTTTGCTGTTAATATGTATTATCCAGAGGTGTTTTCCTCAGACACTCTCTGCTGTTTTATTTTTATCCTACCACAAGACAGGGTTCTATACAATTAGAAATCTTTAGGAGAAGCAAGATGCTCAGCTCATATTACTTCATTTTCAGCCCAACAACTATATAGTCTTTCTTTAAAGGGCAATTAGGATTTTGTTTTAATGACTGATCAGTTTCATGTCTCATGCGAGTCTATGAAAAGGATAAAGAACTTCCAATTAGGCAAAAATTATGTCCAATGTCTCTATGCAAACTTTTTAAATCATTGTAAATAACATTTAACCATTTTTCCAGTCAGATTGTTCAGACTTAAATTATTATTAAAATTTTAAGAACTGGAAACAATTGAAGAAAAAAAAATGCAAACCCATTTAGTTTCTAAGTTTAAAGACAGTGTGCTTGAAATCTGAATTCTTACCCAACTCAACCAACAGAGTTTTGTTGATTTCCTGGAGAGACTGGTAGAGGAAAACAGTGTTCAATTATATTGACAAAAAAGAAGTTTTCTGTAACATATAAAAATTAATACTTTCATATGTATTAACACACGCTTACTTGTTTTTCATTTCCTTAGTGTACTAAGTGATCCACATGGGGAGTATGTGGTTAGAAATTGATCCAGATAGTTGCAGGTTTTCTTCTAGTTTTTGCTTCTGCATGCAAAAACATGTCTCTGAACAGAAAGGTGAGCCTGAAAGCCCAAACATGAAGTCATTCATTAACTTTGCAACTTTTACCTCTATTTCGTGACAGTAAACTTATCAAAACAACTGAGTTATTTCAGGTTACATCTCCACACTACATATAACATCTTAAGCCTAGCTGTTATGTTACTCAGTTTTGATTAATAGAAAGGGGAAAAGAAAACCATGCCTATTCAATATCATGTTAGAACATTAAGACTTTTAATATTATAAAATCTTGAAGTAATCCTTTTTAATTTCATACATTTAAACAAAATCATTAATATGGAAACTGTGCTAATTCAAAGCCACAGATCTCCCCCACCCTGAGAATGTACTTGAAGACTGAAACAACAGCTCTTCAAGTGTATTAAGTGAACTACATGTACTAAGACAATGACATGACATTTAAAGAAAACTTTTGTCTAGTGTCAAGACTCAGAATGGCCAGTATCTGAGCATACAAATCTACAAACCAACTAGTTTCTCATCTCCAGATAGTCATATTAGTTACTTCTTCTCATGAAGAGAGTTCGTAGTCTCATCAAAGTTTTATTTTCTCCAGAACACCACCAAGCCAGTTCTCTGCACAAAAAGAAAGAGCTCCCCTGCACTCCCCAAGTATACAAATCCATGTCAATTTATGCACCATAAAGACCAATGCATTCCTTCCAAGCACTGCAAGTGTAGCTTTGGTTGTCAGTTTGTTCTTAACCCAAACCTTTGAAGCCATCAAGTATAATGTGATAGCTTCACTGAATTCAATTGGAATAAAATTTGAGCCTTTTGTTCTGAACTCACTGTTAGAGAAACCACAGTAATTGATATTTTTAAGATAAGTAATTAGTATTAAATATATTTTCCAAAAAAAAAGATAGCAGGTTTTTTGAGAATTATCACTAGGTAAAGCAGGGTAAATAAAAATTACATTTTTCTTCTGTCTTTCATGATCACATTTCAAATAACAGATGGAGGTGCCTACCTATGGTACTCAGGATTTTAGCTTTTGCATCACTATTGTGTTTCAAAGGCTGTTCTCTTAGTTTATAATGCAGATTTTTTAAAAAATAAGAACTGCTGCAGAGAAATTCTTAAAAAAAGTTAGTACCTGCGAAGCAGAACAGTGTAGAATATGAAGACTGGATGCAAGTTTAAACATCTCTGTAGATATGGACATAGTATTTAATTAGTGTGTCTCTAGTTAGAGAATAAAGCTTTGAGCCCATATCAAAAGCTTCTAGTTTTTCTTCCAAATACAGACCCATAATTATTTAGTTCAATCACAAAAATAATATTACAGTAAAATAGAAACTTCAGTTCTTGGAAAGTCAGTCTTGGTTGCAGTGTCATGCAAGACACATTCATTTAAGGCTTCAGCTTGGAGTATTAATTCACCACAAGCTTCAAGATGTACATTAGGTTTTACAGAACCAAAAGATGTCAAGTTTGATTTACTAATTGTGATTAAGATACATGGTTTCTAAGGAACATATTCACTTATTGGCAGATAAATTTATCTTCATTCACTACTTCATTTAAGTTCAATGTGCACCCTGCTCATCCTCATTATGTCACAAATGGGTTTTCCATGGATAAAGTGCACCTAGGCATTGATGAGCTAAAACATAGATGTACTCCTATCATACACCTAAATTATCCTAAATTTACTGAACTAAGCATTCTTTAAACTTATGCTTGTCACCTAGATCACTACTTTCTTGTCTCAGTTTGGAGAAGGCGGCTATAACCACAAACCCAAGAGCAACACTGAAACTCCTACTACATGTCATTCCTATCACACATTTAGTCACTTCTTCTCCCAACAATCAATAACCTGACATTTAGCCCGTTATCAGAATACATTGGTACTGACATACTCATCTTGGTCAATTTTAACCCAGAAATGTATGTCTTCTATCTGTTCCTCTTTAATGGTTTGTCTGCTGTCATTGTTTCAAGCCACTTGAGGAATCACAATGCTCCTCAAAATCCACCTCGAGCTAGTGGTGGATGTTACAAATGCATCTCAGTATCTTTGCATATTTTTCTTAATAAAAGGAAACAAGATTTAGATACCAATCAAATTCTTTGCTCTTTAGCTGATGTCAACAGTAGTAATAAAAAGTTTCCTTGCATTTTTTATTATTCTATATATTTTAAGATTTTCCATATCAATTTCAAATGCTATCTTGAAAAATTAACCACAGTGTTAAATCTGAAAGATCTCTTTACAGTTTACAACATGCACAGTTATTTTTTTCTTTTTCCGTTCAGAACTTTGTATACCTCAGTTGGACAAGGTCTAAATCTCTCTAATACCACATTTGGGTTTTTTTCAGGGCTTGAACTACCAGAGCTACTTTGATTATCTAAAAAGTATCTGCAAATCTTCCACAATGAATGTCATAAGCAAGATATTTTGCTACCTACATTCCTTAAGTACTTTTAACCAATAACTCATGCAGAAACCCTTTGTTGGAAGTCAAGGGAGATCTGTCACATCAACTTATTTCAGAATCTTCTACTTCATAGAATTTTAATTTCTGTGCCATGCTTTTGTGATTAACTGCACATTTGGATTTTTGAAAACAAAATCAAGGTAAGTAGAAGTCTCTTAACTCAAATCCATATGGAATAATGATTTTCAGTTCTGTTTAAGTGCCTCACTCAAAAAAACACAGGATTTTTCAACCTTCCAGCCTTGAGTCTTAGAGTTGACTATTCATCAGCTAGCTCAGGGAGAACACTCATTACATCCAAGTGTCAGTATATTGCAAATAAAACAACACAAGTTGCACTTGTGCACTTACACAAGTCACATGTAGAATGAAAATCAAGCAGCAAAACCCAAGTTTCAAGCCAAGGTACTGCTGCCTTATCTTCTATTCATTAGCACCGCTTTCTGCTAAGATTTGGCAGCTGGCATAAAAGGTGGCAGCACCTGTTTAGATCATGCAGATGAAAGAATCTGTGTTGTCCTTTGGGGATTTTGTATCTTTGTATGGTGACCCCAAAGTCACTAGAGTATATAAATCATACGATGCATTTCAAGGAACAGGTGTGACCTTGTAGCCTTCTCTCTTCAGGGACCACAGTGGACACAACAAACACAGAAGCTTGACAAAACTTTAAGAGACACTTGCAGGTTCCTTGAAGTTTTAAAATAGGACTTCAAATAACTAACAGATATATGTCTACTTCCTGAAGGCATATAGAGCTGCATGATTGACTAAATTCATCCTGGATTTCAGGAATAAACAGAAAAAACTACCACTTCCTATAAACTATAGCAAAAAATTCTGAAGAGCATTTACATCCTTATGATTATTTTGGGAATATTTGCAAGCATTTTCTGGAGAGTTTGATTTACACTTACAAGCAAGAGAAGTATTCAATTTGTGGCACTCCTTACCAAGCAGACCAGGTTTTAAAAGGTAGACTCATATCATTAACAGTATAAAGAACTACATATATTAGTGTAGCTGTGAGCTTACTTTCTAAAAAGGTCTAGTTCAGTCACCTGGAGAACTGAGAGAGGAAAAAAGGATCAGAATGAAAATCCAGAAGACACATTCACTTAATTGTATTTGGAGCAGCAGTCTAGAAGACAAGATGTTTTTAAAAGGAAGTTTCATGATGGACATTAGCAGATGAGGTTTGGCAGAAGACATATACAAGTGTCTGAAATGCATAAGTCTCATGTTTTTTGAGGGTCCAAAATGTAGGCAGTCCTTCTTTCCAGAATGTTAAGTAAACTCTTATATGTCTTTCTACAAGATTCTGAATGGCCTTGCTGAGTCTGAAATACCTGTACCTTCTGAAGTTAAGGCGTATAAGAAGTATACCTAGACAAATGTATTATTTTAAGGGAAATGAATCTTCACTATTGTTTCCACTGCTTGGTCTTAATGTGGGCAAATAACTTCAACGTTCTCCTGTAGAGAGCAGATAATTTTCGATTTTAATATTTATAATACTTTACATATGGAACAACCAAGTTAGCTACATTATTCATACTCAATACAAGGTGTAAAGATATTTCTTTGCATACACTTGAGTTTTATTTCCTTGAAGAGTTGTTACACTTTTACTCAGACTCCTGTAAAACCAAAGGGCATGTTTCCGGTACGAAAAGAATTATATATGCAAATTGCCAAACAATTTTCAATACCCCTTTCGAGTGAGCTCCAGATATAAATGTGTTTCTACATTGACAAAAAAAATAAACATTTTCAAGATGTAATACATAAAACGTGTTGGCTAGTTTTTTTTACAGCCTCAGTATTCATAAATTAAAGAAATTTCTCCTGGGACTGAGGGATTGTATATAAATAGTGGCTGCAGTCCCACCATGTGTCTTGCATTTCTTCCATAGGAGTAAAGATGCATTTTAAGAAACAGCTTAACAGCTGTTGCAGTCTCCCTATCTGATTTCAAGATACCTTACTCCTTTTCTGTCATTAAAGCACCTATTTGTCTATTGTAAGCAGCTTCCTTACTACACAGAATGTACAAACTACCAAAGACTTCATTGCATGCATGCTATTACTTAAAAGATGTGCATACTGTTCATTGTCATTTCTTCCACTAGAGCTTGCACTCATTGTTATGGCAGCCATGGACTGACATCCATATAAAGCACATATGTTTGTATCTGATCTGCTGGGCCTACATGAAGAGATGCAGCCATTAGCTACATTGAAGACATCTAATCATAAAAACAGAACCATTTCTTTCCAAATTCACAATTGATTGATAGAGAGAAGGAAATCCATTTTTTTAAATGGACACTCATGAAAAAGAAAATCTTAAACCTTAAAAACATTAGTGACAAGTCAGAACTCTGCCACCTTGATTAGAGACCCACAGTGCTGCCTGTGAATGTTTTCAGAGAGGTTTTTTTATTAAAAAGCCAATCATATCTGAAGGCAGAGGTTTACAATTTTAAGTCATGCTTAATTCCACTGATCACTTCCAGAAAGACTGGTAGGAAAGCAGAAGACAACTTAGAAATCAATCCTGATTTGAGGAAGGCTCTGAACTAGAAAGATTTCCAAAGATCCTCAAGTTTCTATCTCATTTCACATTTCTGACTGATTTATTTGATCACCTCTTCCAGTATCACTAAAAGGTAGCCCCAGTCCCTTTCTGGAATATTCAAGTCTTTCTCCAGTTGTAGATTTGACAAAATGTAAGCATCTCAGTAATCTTGTTTTCTCTTTGAGAGACTGTAGAGAGATTCTCTCAAGTCAGCATCTTTATTAAATGAAGACCTGTGTTTTTACCGTTACTATCAGTCTGCAGCTTAGATCACATCAAGAAAGGCGGAATCCTGTTTTGCAGAACATAGTCAAAACATTCTATTAATATTTCCCCCTGCATCCCTGTAGGTAGGTCCTATTGAAGAGTTCTAACTGTCTTCATTGTACAACAGTTCATCTAAATGCATGGTAATGCCATTTATACCTTTTTGACTTTACACTATTCTTTTTTGCAATACTTCATTAGCCTAATGATCATAGAAAACATCAGTATCACAAGGAAAGGAGATAGGAGGGGACAGACTAAAAACTTAAGCCCAGCATAAAACGATAGCATAGAAAGCAACAGCAGATTCAAAACAATCACATTGTTACAAGACTATATGCCTACCATCTCCTGGAAGAAGACACTTTAGAAACAGCATCATATTACTCTTAGTAGAGTGTCTCATCATAAAGACCATGTGGCACAACTAACACTCCCTTATCTGCTTAGATTATGCGATATATTAATGAGAGTAATTTTCACTGCAAACCAAGGAAAATCCTGCTTGCCCTACTAGAAATGTCAAAGGACAGATGACAGGGCTCAGTCGTGTTTAATACTTTGGCCAACCTACAGACGAGAGATATATGGACATGATAGGAGGAGTGATAATCTTATCCCCTGACCAATGTTGTTTAGTAGAATAAAAACTGTGAGGCTAAGTACTGCATAGGCAATATAAGCATTTATAGTCAGGACAAAACAGGACAACCCCAGGGAGGAGGCCTTCACCCTTTCCTGCCCAAGTCACTCATCTTCACTGCTCCACTGCTTCTTCCTCTGAATTAGTACAGCCAACTGTGTGGCAGCAAAACATTCATAACAATCATGTTAAACTACATGCTCTTCAAATATGGACATGAACACATTAAGACTGATGCTGATTATTGCTTCATTTAGCATGTAGGTGACCTTCCTGATACAAGATAGGAGAGATCAATATGCTGAGGTCTAGTGGCTGACAGGGGAGAAGGGAGAGAGACTACTCTTGCCAATTTAAATTGCAGTTGCATTATTCTCTCACTTGCAAAGAGAATAGGATAAAATTCACTGATTATGATTCAGGACACATTAGCTTTTAAATCCCTAGATATCTAATGAACTTTAGACAAATAAAGTTAATTATGGACCAATGGATAGGGTAAATGCCAGAAACAATGAATAAAAGGGAAAATATTTTGAGCTTGATAATATTGCTACATTTCATGTTGTTCAGTCTGGAGAAGAGGCAGCTCCAGATAAAACTTAAGCCCCTTTTATATATCAAGAGGCTGCAATAAGAAACTCAGAGACTTTTTACCAAAAACTGTAATAATGGGATAAGGGGCAATAGTTTTAAAAAGAAAGAAGATGGGTTCAGTTTGGACATAAGGAAGAAGTTTCTTGCGACAAGATGGGGAATCACTGGAAGAAGTTACCCAGAGAAGCTGTGGGTGCCCTATCACTGGAAGTGCTCAAGATCAGCTTGGATAAGGCTTTGAGCAACTTGATCTAGTGAAAGACTTCCCTGCACATGGCAGGAGGGTGGTCTACATGGTCTTTAAATATCCCTTGTAACCCAAAGCATTCTGAAATTCTAATATGCTTCCCAAATACAAAAGTACAAGTGCCTGTTATCTATCAGTACTTCACTTGATTATACCATTCTCATTATACATAGAAGACTTCACAAAGCCTGGCCCAGAACAGAAATCAAGATCACGTAATTTAACTGCTTGTTTCTAATTGTCAGCCTAATTACTTAGGCTGTGTTCCAGTGAAAAGTTTTAATTGAAAGATTTATTGTATTTAAATAAAATACAATAATTATGAAATATAAAAGGCTACACATTTATGAGAAGTGCTAGTAATATGTAGCTTTATAGCACTGTAATAAGAAGCCAGCAAATTACAGGAACTTTCAGGCAAGTCAAATGATCTGACTGCGCCTGATTAGTCAAGGACCTATGTTAAGAACAAAAGAAGAATGGTATCTGAATACAAGACTTAAATTAGCAAGTTGCTGTTTTCTCTCACATAGCAACAAAACATTGCAGCATTACAAAGCAAATACCAGACTGTGCATTATTAGCTCACAAGAATCATTCCAGTCAGGCCTCCAGTGCATGGGATTATTCTGCATTTTAGAAGATGTGTAGGAACATACATGGCTGGAAGACTAGAGTAACCCCAAAGTCACCATAAGTATATAGAGCAAAATAGAGTTCAGAGTCCCCAATGTTTTATATTTTCTTACCCATCAGAAACTCTTTACAAATGCAACAGTTTCATTTTTCTCAGTGAGTAAACTCTGATAGTGAACAATAGTATAGCTTTAAGTCCTACTGGCTAACATGCACAGAGAAGACTTAAAATCACAGGTTTTTACAAGATGGTATTCTATCAAATAGATTTATTGCACATGTCAAGTTCAACATTTTGTAAAAAAGTTACTGATTCTAATCATCTACAGGAATATATACAAATGAGGCTTTTAAGATCTTTATCTAATATCGCAGTTCCTGATATAATTTAGTTTTCTGCAGTTTATAATAGACCTAATTAGGTGCACATTTTACTGCCACAAAGACATGATAAAAAAAAAGCAATAATTGAGCTGTCAGATCAAGATTCAGCACTGTCTGAAAGCAAAAGTATCCAAGAACAAAGGAAATTTGACATCAGTGTCTGCATTTCTAATGCAGGATTGTTCTGTATAGGCTATACTAAATGAATTGGCTACAAAGACTCGTAGAGCAATCTGAACACTGCTCCACTTCCTTTTCCTTAGTCAAGTCCAGATTAACAAGAATTTAGTATTTGAAGAGTTTCTACAGCTGATAGAGTAAAAATACCTTATGAAATTTCAAGAGCTGTTTACTCAATTAAGACCATAACTTCTGCATTTAGTCAAATCAAACATCTCTTCAACATGAACCATCAAACTGAAATAAAAATCAGTAAATATGTACATAGATTATATGTACATCAAATGATCTCTGGTATGCCCACCTTTCCTTCCAAGCAAATAATTATCTAGTAGTAGTCTGAGTAAAGTAATAACCAGAACAGCTACATCTATAGACTTATCACTATGAAGATACTCAGTATCATTATTTTTTTCTTTTTTTCTGTTTGATTTTCACTTCATTCTATGATAACTGCCCTTTTCTGTATGTTTTTAATGTCTTCTCTTATTTGGAAAATTGTAGCAAATGGGGGCCAGACCACACATAATATTCAAGATCAAGGTATGTAATAAGACATACAGGAAGCTAAATAGAAAATATCTCTTTCTTTCCTTTTGATTCTGATATTCCCTTTGTTTTCTTACTGACACCATATCAACACTTTTAAAGAACCCACAATAACACTCAAGACTTTTCTTAAGTATGAAGTCATCCATTTGTTTCCCTTGGCCCATCTCCTTTTTCTTCTTTCTAACATCCCACTTGGCTGACCTTGGACCCCATCATCACATTTGATCTACCATAGTAATATAAGCAGTACTGCTAGTTCCCTCAGAGAACACAACTTTCTGAGGATCAACTTTCTTCACAAAATTTCTCCCCATTTTATATGCCCATGTCTACCAATTATATTCTTTAGTTTCTACAACTAAGTCTCACATACAGGATCAGCCTCAACTCTGTGGTCCTCTGATCTTTCCATCTAGATTACTTTCCAAAATGTGTATTTATCTGTAGACTCCTGCTTTTCTGGAACAAAAACTGCTTGTGCCTTCAGTTACATGTCACAGCGATTTTATATCTTCATATCAGATTTCCATTTTGTCCTCTCTGCTTGCTAATAGTAGCCAAGCAACTGATAGAACTGTTCCCAGGACAGAAACTAAAGAAATAAAGAAATTACATGAAAATTTCAAGAACTCAGAAGAGGAAAAAGACACATTCATGCCAAATAGAGTAATAGAGCTGGCACAAGTTGCAGTATAAGCTTGTATTCCAGTGTGATATTACAATCATAAATTTCTCACAACCCTGGCCTGTTCATTAGACATATATTTGTGTCTTCCCCCACACTGGCAACAAGATGCATCTACTGCTTTAATCAGTTCCTGGGATGATAAGCAACAGGCTATGCTGAACAGAAGAAAATTATGCCAATTCACTAAAACTCAGCAGCAGCACACACTAATCCTATTATCAACATCTTGACAAAAAATCAAAAGAACAAGTGTACAATCATTTTAATTGTTTCCTTTTTAGCACAAAGAATGTCAAAAGCTATTATACCAAATGTATTTACAAAACATTTACTGAATTCATAGGATTTTGTGTTAACATAAAACATCAGAGGATAAAGCAACTAGAGTCCTAGCTCTTGATAGGAGGCCCAATATAGCCTTTCAACCAGAATAACTTTATGCTTATTAAAATAATTTTGTGAGACAAGCAGGTAGTTGATTTAATTTTGCCTAGGACAGGATTTTAGAAGGTCATTCTATTCTAGCTGGTTATCATGGAGACAGTCAAACTCCTCCCCCCTCCACTCCTCACTGACTCACTTGAGCCTTGGGTAGGTCTGTCCACAGGACCTACACTGTTCACCCCATCCTACTCTGCAGTATAGCTGGCAGAGTGGTCATAGCGTTTTCTTGCTTTCTTCCTGGGACTTAACATGTGGCCTGTCCTTTTTAACAGAGCATTGCATGCTGTGAACACGCAAACTTGGAAGAATCGAGTACTTTTCAGAATGTATTCAATTCATATCATGGTAATGCATTTTGGACCTCAAGTATGTGCTGAGGGTATGGATAAGGTAATGAACTAAAAGCCCCTTTAAAATCATTAAGGTGGAAAACTATAGAAAAACTTGTACTGTTAAGTATTTAACATGCAGAGCAGGAAATTGCAGAACATACTGTCACTTAGGTACTTGCCATCCAAATAAAACTTAAAATTAAAATCTCTCATACTCCTCATCTAATTTGAGTAGTTGTTCATCTAAGCAATACTAGACCATCAATAGATATCACCATATAATTTTGTCTATGATTATTTATGATAAGTTACTTATGCAATATTATATGTTGTAAGGTCCATTTTTATTTACTAAAGTTATTTTTAAGATCTTACTACAATTTTCAATTAAAATGTCAGAAGAGAAAAAATGTTCGAACACTGAAAGCGAAAGAAAACCAGATTTTTTTCCTTATTTCCTTTTGAATTGTTTTTCATAACTGGATAAGAAGAAGTCTCAAAATGCAAGTGATTATCTATACTCTGAAGTCAAGTCAAAGATTTCACATCAGAAGAGGTCTCCTTTATTCAAGCCTCCAGCTCCTCTAACCACACAGTGAATCTGTTGAAGCATCCAGTCTTCACTGGGCTTTGTCTTCAACCATACCCATAGGATGCAAGACCTCCCATCTCCACACAAATATAAAGTTGATCTGCAAGCTCTGATAGTGCCTCCAAAAAAAAAAAAAAACCTATTGTTTTAGCTTTGAAAATTTTACTACGATTGACTAGAAAAATCTATTGTGCACTGTTAGCTCACTGCTAACACATAATTGATTATCTGGGACAGCATCACAGACAACTCAAGCTGCTTCAACCCCCAGTGGTCTGTTCTCCCACCTGCCACCAAATCCATTAGCCAACATGTTGACAACCTCAAACACCATCCTGGGCGTCAATGCCAAATGGAAGGAAAGGGTCTAACAATCCTACAGTAACCCTCATATCTAACTGAACCAACTCTAAATATTTACCTATTTCCTGCATAACTATCTTTATCCCATTACTTCACACAAGGTAGTTGTAAACCGGAGAAGTTTTAGAGGTAAGTATGTGAGATTGATACAGAGTCTCCAAAAACCAAGATGAAAAGACCCAAGAAGCAAATTACTGTGGAGAAATAGATTCACCTGAAGCCAAGATAAACATTGCTTCAGTTTCAAAGGAAACATTCTACTACTCTGTTTCTTATACAGAAGATCCTAACACATCTCCCAGGTCAGTGTTATTACTAGTAAAAAAATTTAAGTACTTTCTTATTTTTAATTAAACACGCATTTTCAAACACTATCATTGTACCTGTAGCCTTAGTATAACTAAGTGAATTAAGATTTAGAAAATACAGTGATCCTCTAATATTTCTAAAGCGTATTTAAGGGAATCACATATGTGAAAATTTGCAGGTACTTTCAACAACCTACAGTTAATAAAAATTATACAATGTGTAGCACATGAATGAATTTTTTCTTCATGTTCACTACTTATGAAGAACAGATATTTAAAGTTAAAATACCCAATAACACCAGTTCTACAGTAGTTTTAGAAGTATTCTTGTAGTGTACATGGAGATATGAAGTTCACATAAAGCTAAGGGGAAAATAGCAAAGGAAAAAAAGAGTTCTGTGAGGAGTGAGAGAAGAGAAATAAACTTGTTATGAATGAGTTATTGACAGAAATCATTTTAGTATCGGTTCAATTACAGTGACATTGCTTACTCACTACTTCACAGCCTAGGTAGATGTGTACAGATCTAAAGAGAGTTGAAGATACCTTGTGGTTTACTTCTGAGGAAAGCTACTTATTAAAACTACAAAAAAAAAAAAAAAAACACACCAGGAATTGAATGAACTGTACTTCAATTGGGAAGCATTTTGAACTTCAAAACCTAGGAACTGTTATACAGCATTCCTCCAGGACAGTTTTTTCACATAGTTATTTTTAGCTGCTTGAAGCAAAAACATATAATTTCACAATCTGTGTGCTAATCCTAAGTATAAAAGTGTCAGTGAAACTAAAGAACTTAGTAAGGATGAAAATATCAAAAAGCGCTATTGGAGTTAAAGCTTGGAATATATTCAGACCTAGATGAGTGTTATACACAAAACTAAAAAATGATTAAACTTGAATTTTTTCTTAACACTACTACAAATTTAAGACTATGGTCTGAGTTGTGATTGCTCTAAGTTAAACCAAGTCATGGGCCAATAATTTCACATCTCTATTGAATTTTTTTGCAGTATAGATTCACAAAATGGTAGATGTTGAAGGCGAACTCTAGAGATCATGTAGTGCAACTCTCTGTTAAAACAGGTTCATCTCAATCAAGCCTTATGGGAACATGTCCAGGTGGGTTTTGAAGACCTCCAGAAGAGACTCCACACTCTCCATGGGCTGCCTGTGCCAGGGCTCCCTCATCTGAACAAGAATGTTTTGCCTTGTATTTAAGTAAGAAGCAAAAGATTAATGTTCCAATGCTGCCTAAAATCAATATTCAGTGTCTTTATAGCAACATAGGAAACATTTTCTTCCAGAGGAATACAGAATTATGCTGTTCAGTAATCTGGTTTTAAGTATAAAATTGCTAAAAAAAGACCAACCTAAGATGCATCAGAACATTCATCAGAAGAGTGCAATCTAACAGACTTTTTCATGAAGTCACCTAGAGCTGAAATATTTCTTACAGAGCATATACTTTCCTACATGTTCAAAGCAGCTATTTTCAACTCTTGAGCATGTATATAATATTCAGAGTAGAACAGAATTTTCAACAGCATCTTCCAATTCCATGTGTACTTAAAGCACATGAAATCTGAAGGTTGATTCATATTCTTTTGCTCCTTTATGCGGGACATTCATATGACTTGTGTTTAACCTATGTAGCTACTCTAATTATGTCATTGTGATTGACTAAATACAAAATTGCAAGTATGCTGTTTTTCCTTTTCATGAAATAGCCTCCTTGCATTTCTCCTTGTAGCACAGAAATTCCAAAATATGATTTAAAAGTTTGTGTTGTATTTGAAGATTTGACAGGCTTAAAAAGAAGGAGAAATGTTTCCAAGTCAGATACACAAGTCAATATGTAGGCTTTTTGTGCACCTGCCTTATACTACTCTCTCAAAATAGCAGTCTGTTTAATATACCAAAGTGAAATTACACATTCCCAAAGGCAAACAGTAGCTTGAGATTTTAAAAAATTGTATTTGTATAAGAGGAAGGAAGAGAAAGACACTTCATTTTATGGGTTCTAACCTTCACAAACTGTTCTTCATATTGCAGTTCATTTGAATAATCTACACTTATATAAGTAAATTTACAGGTTCATTTTAAACAGTAGAAGACTGATGAACCACTCTGTGTTGCAAATAGCCTCCGTGACTACTTTAGGTAGGCCTAAACCCCTGGTAACCAGCCAACATTTTTAAACTCAAAACACAAGAAAGCTCAGTTCAAATCTTTGCAGATCAATGCTGTTATACAACACAATTAGGCAGGATATTCAGCCCGAAGAAGCTGTATTTTTACAAAAAGCTCCCTGCAGACCTCAAAGCCATTGAACTCCTATTGGCATCTTAAAAATTACATACCTTAAAAAAAACACTATGGATCTGATTTCATCCTTGAGGATTAGTGTGTTGAAATATATTATACTCCCAAGCCTTCTGTTTTTATACTTCTAACTCACTTTCAGAACAGCATTTAGCAAAAGGAAAAAAAAGATGGGCTTTCGCAAAATGTAAAATAAAGGATCTAATCAGGTTTCTAGTGGGGAAATCAGAGAGACTTTTTCAAGGAATCTTCTCAAAGGAAACCAGAAGTGGGCTGAAGGTTTCCTAAATACCTTAATTAAAACTCTGCTTAAAAAATTGAAAGCTTTCTTAGACAGTCTATAGAATAGACAATGAACAGCAAGGACAAGTGCTCATTCCTCTACAATGAGCTCCAAGGAAGTTATAACGACCCTTTGTGGAATGCATCTCATGCCCTCAAACAAATATACCACAACAAGTGTCTTAAACCAAAATACCCTGCACTTCTAAAGTCTTTGCACAAATAAAATTTGGCAAGAAAAGTTTGAAATACACATGTAAAATGTCTACATCTTTTCTTTTAGGGTTTAAAAATATGAAGTATGTATGAAGTTACATATAATATACATTATGTATATTATTATAAATGCTATTTCATTGTGGGTTACTGGTGAACATTTTGACAGCATCTTGCCATTATGCATCTGGTGCAGCTTACTCTTGTAACAGCACTATGCATAGAGTGTAGCCAAAGTCATGGAAGCCTCTGGATAGGGCACCAAAATATAAAATAGAATATAAAACACATCACTACACAGATGTGCAACGACTAGCCACAACACACAGACTAGTGAAACCTTACAACAAGTCTAGTCCTATCTCATAAATTTCTTTATGTTTTCTGGGTTTGTATGCCTAATGGGCATACAAGTACGAGCAGATACTGAAATTAGTTACGGACTGCACGTTTTATTTACCTTGTTCCTGGGGTGATCTATTAGCTGTCTAATAGAAAGACACTTTCTACCTCTGGTAGTCCATGAAAACTCCACTCACATGTATTTGCCAGCATCTAGTAATGCGGATGAGGCAAAAGAAACAGAATTGTCCACAAAAGGGATACCAATTCTTTACATCATCTTTTGTAACAATAGATTTTTCCAGCAGATCTCCTTCCAGGGAAGAGCCTCTTGGTAAGTAGCCTTTTTTTCATGCGCATTTGAAGACTGTACTTCAAATTTGTTGATACACAGTTCAACTATGTTGAGAACAAGTTGAAAATAAACATATTTCTATATGCACCTTACAAGAATATTTCAGATAGTCCTTTCCAGCACAGCAAAGACAAAAATGGCAGGCCAAGAAAAGGAGACAATGTGTGGAGGCTATCTTTGACTGCAAGGCAAGCCTCCAGTACAAGGAGGTCAAATGGTCAGAAACTCACTATTTTTCAAAGTAGATTATATTTTAATCTTTATCATGTTCTTACCCACAGGTATCAGTCAGATACAGCCTCCAAGCATGTAATAGTGAATACAGCCACATACTTCAAGAGATAAAGTAATCATGTTACCTACCCCAGGCAAGGAACAATACAAACACTTCTCTCAGGAAGGGAGATGTAGCTTCTGCTTGCATATCATCAGTCCTGTCCCAAAGAGCTACCTACCTTTCCTCTCTAGTCATTCTTTATTGATCTTCAGCCCTAGCTTTATACTCATTTTGAGGTTTGAGTTGCTTCTCCCGTTGCTATTGTCAAAAGCACAAACTTAATGCATTCAACCTCAGCAGTCTGAGGGGACAGAGCAGCTGCTTACCCACTAGAGACTGTAGTGCTCCCAAACAAATCGTATATTTAAAGCCATGAAATCACCAACCATTTTTTAAGTTAAGGAAGAATATTAGCTATTGACTTCAAAAAAAGTATTAAAAATAAATCATACATATCATACTTCAGAAGAAAGTATAGAAGCTTACCTTCATTTGGGATATTTGTTGACAGTCTATCATGGAGGTACAGGAGGAGGTCAGCCCACAAGCACAAATGAACAGAAAGCCACAGGTGATCCCAGCACAAGCAGTACCATCACCAATATGGCACTATCTCAGTGGGTCTGAGCTGAGTAAGATAGGTAGCTGCAGATTCCCTCAGTGGTCCACTGATGGCCAAGCACGGGTATTCAGGACTGAAATCAACACAGCAAGTCATAAACACACAAACTAAAGCATTCAAACACACAGCTGACCACAAGCACAGCTGAAATAGGTCTCCTGGGCAGGGTGGGGCTGCAGAGTCCAAGGTGAGGTTGATCAGAGTAATTAAGATCTATTTGTGCACTCAGGACCGTGACACAATTCCTCCATTATTTACAGACAAAATAATAATAAAGGAATAAGCAAAACATTGGGCAAAGCATAGGGAAAGAGGAAGATCTTACATTTCAAATACATCCACTCTCAGTACCTCATTTGTTGTGATATAGTATAAGGACCAAAACCTACATTCCTTTTCATTTTATGGCTCCATTTTCTGATCACTGCTACATTCCCAAACCATAATTTTAAAAACATTCCTCCTGTGGGTAGAGATAAGGCATTTGGGTACACCAGGCACTTTCTTAGTTCAAAGGGAGGTCCAATAACCTCTAGAAATTTCCCTGTGAAGGTTTTCACAAATCTTAGAGCTGTCTTTCTAGGAATTTGAATGGAGTGCCTCATCTTGTTCTCTGATGCCTCTCCCTGCCAGGGTTGGCCCCTGCCAGCTGCTGAAGGAGTCCAGGCATCCCACTGCCTGTAAGACCCGGTGAAGGGGAGTAGTGGGATCAAACAGGGCTTGGGCTTGTGCTCCACACTTACTGTCTATGTCAGGCAGAATGGAAAAGGGGCAGAACTCAGTGAGCTGCCTCAGCCATCTATGAATCTATGTGAATCTATGGCTGTAGCCTCATGTTCAGCATGTGTGTGGCTGACCCATGTGAGATAAGGCCCAGCAGCTCCCAAAGTGGGCATACTACTTCTGTTCTCTGAACTTCAGTCCTTGCAGTCAAAACACTGAAGAGACATTTGGGACTCTTCAGGGTAGGACAGCCAATAAACCAAAAATATCAGTAAGAAACAAGGCTTTGAGGGCTCTTTCTCTCTCATTTTATGGTAGGCTAACCTTGTACCTGTGGTCTTTAGAGATGCTTCATTTTATTCACAATCTTGTAGATGATAATTGTTTACTGGGAATCAGTATCAGAATGCTACACATGTAGGCAATGTTGGTTTCATGCATACAAAGTGCACGTATACCAACAGAAGTTCATGGAGAGTTTTTCTATCAGCAACTGTGTGGCATGGCAGGTTGATGCTCTCCTGCATTTTAATCACTTTCCATTATATTAAGTGCACAATGTGATAAAACTTCACATCACAGTTCCAACTGAAAAGAAATATCTTTAAAGCCACATCCTCAGACAGACTTTTGCTCAGTCCCACACTTGCCCCTCTCCTATTTTGTCTTCCTCCTTTAAATGTGCATAGCACCTTACATACCCCCCACATGTAGAGGTAGGGTGACAAAGCATAAAATTAATTTTATACGTGTTTTCTGAAATCTTGTCTATGACAATTTTTTAAGCAGTCTATGAGATGCCTACAGTAGTACAATTTGCACAAGTAATAACATATGACAGCTGCTGTAAGTAGTAATGTAAGAAGATTTTTAAGAGCAAGGAAGTTTGAAATGTTTCCTGATAACTCCGTTTGATAGTATCTGTGGCATGATGCTTTTTTAATTTATAGGTTTCAGAACCTCACTAATTCAATCAAGGTAAGAAATTCTCAGTTCAAAGGGCACATTTTGTTAGCTAGGCACAGTCTACCTAGTTATTTGCATACAATAACTAAACAGATTTTCATGAGAATTGGTTTGAAAATCATTGTTGAAGCTATAGGTGGTTTCTTTCTTCCTGCAATGAAATTACTGTTTTTCTCTCCTAAATGTTCCTTGAGGTCTTAAGTTTACCTAGTCCTTCACTCCTCAGTCACTTTGTCAAGCAGAGCAGATTATCTAAGTACCATCAAATCCTTAATGTCTTAGCAAAATTAAACTGATAAAATGTCTTTAAGCAGAACTCTGAAAACAGAACAGTTAACTGAACAAAGTTAAATTCAAAATGACAAAATTAGTAATTTCTTCAGTATAGTTTGAACAGACTATGGAAGGGCTGAAGCTTCAAACAAGATTTGATACTCTATAGTCTAAAACTTTCATCTAAAAACAAAACAAATCTTTAATTTAATGAGAAACTTGTCTTATCCCTATTAATTTATACATGTATATTATTCAACACATGTTGATCAGCAGTAGATTAGTAAACTTACATCACTGAGCTCAGCATTCTCCTTCCCTTGCATTAGAAATTAGTGCCTTCTTTTTATTAAAAAAAAAAGCCAAAGCAATGATCAAATGTCACAATATCAGTATTTCTACATGTTCATGTGTAGAACAGCTGCTTGCCACTCTGTGTGCTGAACTTTGTCTAAAAATAACAGAATAACTCACCCAACATATTGCAGTCAAATAGCCCTGAGATGTAGAGAAATGTGTGACATCTATGTCAATTACAAAGCGCAGCAGAGATTTAATCTTAATTTTCTAAATTGAAATTAATATTTTTTTGCTAGTATGAAAGTAGGAGTAAGCTACTTCACTCAGTGGAAATGCAATATATTACTTTCAAATTAGGGAGGCTAATGTACCCGTTCAAGTTAGAATCATCATAGAATCGTAGAACAGTTTTTGTTGGAAAGGACCTTTAAGCTCATCAAGTCATGTCCACCACTAAACAATGTCCCTTAGATTAATCAGACCTACTAGTAGCATCCGACTGGAGAAGTCCAATACCATTGAACTTAATGCTTTTCACTTACACTAGTCGGTCAACACTTCAACCAAGTTCACTCACTACCTCACTGTTAGTTAAGTATTTTTCTGCCATATTTTATATTAGGAAATGTTCAGTAACCCTTTGATTGGAGTATATTTATTTTAATCACAGTGTGTGCGTGGTTGATATAGTGTTTGCAGTTGATGCTCATCAGACTAAAGTTTTCCAAAGGAGGATTAAATGCTTAAGAAGTTTTAAATATAACATCTTAGTGATGTGAAAGCATGTATGTGTTGAATAAGTAGCCTTGACTACCTATAGGAAAAGCCACAGCTGCAATTTTTCAGGACAGAGCCCTCAGCTCTGTTGCCTTTAAGTCATTTATGTATTAGTTTTGATTTATTTGTCTGCAAGGTAATGGTTAAAGCATTTTGCAGCATACTACAAAAAATAAAAACAAGATCAATGCACATTTTAAACTCAGTAAGCTGAGATATTACAAATGGAAATTACTTGCTACTTACAGAATTGTTAAAGATCAGTTTGCAGGTACCTTCTTACCAACAAACAACTTCGAAATGTCATCAGCAGCCAAGTTTGTTTTCTTTCTTCCAAAGTTATTGCCATTTTCTGAGAAGAAGAAAAGTCACAGAAATCCAAAGCAAGATAATTTAATTTTCTGTACTAGACTTTCATTTTTTTTCTTTCTTCTTTTTTTTTTTTTTTTCATTTTGCTGTAACTCTCCCAAAATAATGGAAATTCACCTATTTTTAACAATTGCATTGCTATGGAGTACCCAGATTTTCCTGCCTATGCAGTGAACCTCTCACATACATAGGCCATTTCACTAAAACTGTGCAGTGGTACTCTTGATCAGTCCTAGGCCAAAAAAACACTAATACATTCCCAGAAATGACTGAGAGTCAATATCTTTAACAAAATAACTAAATGTCTTGCTTTTTGAAAGACAACCAGAGACACAAGAGGGACAACTTGGCAGCAAGACCTTCACTACCTTGGGAAGCGGACTGAGACTCCCACTTTGGGATGTACTTTGTTTCACTGGGACTAGGGCAACTTGCTCTATCCTCTTGATCACCAATAGTCTTGAAAATGAGCCACTTTTTCACTTTGATTGTTTTCCAAATAGTTCGCTGATCCCAGTGCAGCAGTCGGGGCCACTTTGGGTAGAAATGTCACAGATGCCTTCATCTACTCATAGTCCATGACTAAAGCAAGTTAAATTGGCCAAACTATGGATAATTAATGAAATATAAATAAATGAATGAATGAAACAAAATGAAACAAACAAAATAAATGAAAAGTATGAGTAACTAGCATTCTCATAGATCATCCCAGCATGGAGGGCCAGAAGACTGATGAGGAATGGCGTTTTACAGACATCACTGTTAAGACCAATGCTCTTTTGCAGCAGTAAGGAGGATGACTACACTACTGTTGCTCACATTGGAGAGGTTGTAACATATTCCCACTTCTCCTAACTCCATTTTCATCCAGCAGTTTGCCAGCTTTGGACAAATCATTCCACAAGTAAAAAATGAGCTAATTTTGTTATTTCCATCACAGATCAAAAATAACTGAATCAGAGCTCGAAAGGTATCAAAAACTGAAGAACAAGTGCTTTTGTAATTTGTCTTAAGTGGCTCTACAATTACTTCAATCTTCAAAGTAACTGGCTTTGATTTGAATTTCTTTACATCTAGAAGAGCTTTCTAAAATACTAATAACTGAGATCTTAAAAATTACTTAGTACAGCTTTTCGGTTCCTCATTTAAATGCAGTCTACTGTAAAAAGCATTAAAAATGAGCATTGCTTCCCATTAAAAATATTACATTTTTTGGTACCGGATTTTTTATCTGTTCCTGTTCTTACAGAGTAAAGTGGTAGTCAAATCCCTTTCAACAATCATACAGAGAGAACAAGCTTCTAGGCTGCCAATACCATATTTTCCTCAGAATAACGGAGTATAGGCAGTCCAGGTAGTACTAAGTAAACACATAAAAAAGTAAAGCTCTAAATCTGTTAGCTATGACCACGACCAGCTGAAAGTATGGTACTGTGGAAGGAAATATTAATTGCATAACTTTAATTATATTTGATAGACACAGCATGGTGTAGAAAACAATTACAGACTTCAGTAGTCCCCATGTATAGCATTTCAAGGCAATAAGTCAGAATTTGATACTAATGGTACTCTTTCCCAGATGAATCTTGAAATATCTATTCTTTACAAAAAAAATGTTGAGCTTCAATGCCTCTGAAATGAAAAATTAACTTGGTTTAATGTTGCATTAGCCATGAGAATTATTATTCTAAAATGCAAAAAGATTTTTACTACATTGGGTTCCAAATTTAATTTGAGTTTCAATAGTGAATATCATTTGTTTGCCTATCAAGAGTCAAGCTACCAGTTCTCATAATAATTTGAATGTCTAAGAGAATTTAGAACCCTTAATTAAAGGCAGTATCATACATAGGCATACCTTGGTGTGGGTGTCTGAATATCTTTAACTTCTGGTGCAAATAGACAACAAGCATTGAACAGACAGGCAGTATATTTGCCAGCTAGGGAAGATTTGCAACTCATGTAACGAGAAAAAAGAAGTTCCTACCCAGGGCTTGGTGGTGTCATACAGGCTTTAGCTAATACATCTGACTGAGCATTTTGTTTTGTACAATGAAGTAAACTTCTTGACTCCTTTACCCTACTATCTCCTTTTTCAGGCTTCAAATTCAAGGCACTTGCTTCCCTTGTCAAAGGTTAATCATATTGTCTCAGTTGTTTTTTTCAGTTGATGAGGAGCAACAAGAAAGTCTAGCAGGTATGAATAAGAAACTTCTGGAATACAAGGTAAATTGTGGAGTCTGATACATTTCAGAAGAAAATAATTTTCAAATTAATCCACTTAGTGTTAACATTGGCAGTTTGCAACTTCTTTTCCTACTCTCAGCTGTATTCTCCTTTAAATAGGGCATCTGCTTAAATAGCTCAAGCCTAAAGTTGTCATTGAAAACACGAGGGACTGGGGGAAGCTGGATACCTGCATGTATTTTGGAACACTATCTGATAAAATGGTTGCCATTTGTTTAGCCCACGAAATACAACTTTTACTGGCAAAGTAGAGAACAAATACAGGAAAACTGGTTATTACTTCTCATTTCCCAGCATTGAACAAGAAGCGGCTGAGATAATGTATCAAAAACACACACTATACATTTTAATTCTATTATGCTTTCCAAGTTGTAACCACAATTTCCAGCAGCTGTTACTTAACTTACTCAGAACAAACACAAAACTGCAGAAAAAATGTAAACTAACAGACTTCAATGATGAGCTAATTTACTTACATAAATGAAAGATTTTTTTGTTTTGCCATCACATTTACAGTAACACAGGGTCTGATCTGAACCAGAGGAAATCATCTTCAGTGAAAATAGTGCAAGAATTGTCACTCAAACATCTACTTTGTGTAGAGTAAGGCAATGGTGAAGACATTGTCTTAATTAAGTGTTCAAGAAAGTTACTTGATTTTTCACTTCAGACTGGATTCCTACAGGAGAATTTTCCAGAGACCAGCTTTAATAAAACTAATAAGTGTCAGAATAAGGTGAGTATAAAAATGGAGACTCTTCAAATAATACAAACAATAATGGCGTGTGTTACTGAACCCCCATCTCTGTCCTAAAGGCTGCTAACACCCTTCCAATTTTTACTGAATTACTTCCAAAGTACAGCTGATTGAATCTAATTTTACTTTTCATTTTCATTTCTTAGTCTCACCATAGCCCATCAAATAAAAAAATGAATTCTTATGAGTCTTTTCTCTCAGACTTGACAGCTCAATATATGGAATTAGCCCTAAGGTAACATTATAATCACAAGGGGGTTCCCTCTGCCTTTGCCAGCCTGCACATCTATATGGCCATTTAGTACATCTCATCTCCATTCTAGTTAACACATTCTTTCCCTTCTATGTACTGTGTTTGGCAACACCAGAATAAATTTTTGTCCTTGTAACATTTCATTCATTTGCAATATAATGTGGTCACAACAGAAGCCATTAATAGCTCAGTACAGTCTGGGCAACAACAAGGCTTGGAGTATAAGTACAAATGGTACCGGTGAAGCCACAGCAGTTGCCTCTTCTTCAAAATTTATCTTTTGCTTCGTCAAGTTCGTAGATGGACACTCAAACAGAAAATTTCATCTTTATCAAATAGCTTATTTTAGAACTCTTTTTTACGTTCTCTCAACTTCAATCAATTTAAATCCATGGCCATGTCGTCCTTCCATTTTGATTAGATTAATCTGTTCCTCTCCCTATTTCAAGGTGCAATGATTTCTCAAATCTCAGTTGCATACTGTGATCTCTTATATGTGCATACTTGTTTCTATCCTTTGTCATGGATACATGTAGAGTAAAAATATTTCCACTAAGATAACATAAAGGTCCTTACAAAATTAATAGAATCATAGAATGGTAGGGATTGGAAGAGACCTTTAGAGATCATCTAGTCCAACCCCACCGGCAGAAGCAGATCGACCCAGATCAGGTCACACAGGAACATGACCAGGTGGGTCTTCAAGACCTCCAAGAAAGGAGACTCCACAACTTCCCTGGACAGCCTGTGCCACAGCTCCATCATCCTCACAGTAAAATAGTTTTTCCTTTTGTTTAAATGGAACTTTTTCTGTTCCAGCTTCATCCCATTACCCCTTGTCCTGTTGCTAGATACAACAGAAAAAAAGAGATGCCCCAATCTCCTGACACCCACCACTTATATATTTGTAAATATTAATGAGATCCCTCATCAGTGTCCTCTTATCCAGACTAAACAGCCCCAGTTCCCACAGCCTTTTTTCATAAGGAAGATGCTCCAGTCCCCTGATCATCTTGGTGGCCCTGCGCTGCACTCTTTCCAGAAGTTCCCTGTCCCTCTTGAGCTGAGGAGCCCAGAACTGGACACAGTACTCCAGATGAGACCCCACCAGGGCAGAGTAGAGGGGGATGAGAACTTCCCTCAACCTAATAACTACACTCTTCTTGATGTATACCAAGATTGCATTGGCCATCTGGGCTATGAGGGCACACTGCTGGTTCATGTTCAATTTATGATCAACCAGGACACCCAGGTCTCTCTGTGCAGAGCTGCTCTCCAGCACATCAACCTCCAGCTTCTACTGGTGTCTATTTAAGTTCTGCCTCTCAACTTCCAAGCCAACATTGAAGAAATGATGATGTTTATTTCATTTTTATTTTAGAATGTATATATCTGTAGTTCAACAATTAAACTGATTATCATTTTACCTGATGGTGGTCAATCATCAAAAGTGGTAGTGCTAAATTCTGACCAATTGGTGGATGGCAAGCAACTGAGTGCACTATCTTCTCTCTATCTACCACAAGACTGCACAAACACACTTACTTTAAGCAGAATATAAGAAATGTGTCTTGTCTTGACATCCTTAGAGCCTGGATCATGCCGCCCTGGATACAGCTGTGCAATGCTCTTGGAAACTCCCAGAGTGAAGTTATTGCTTCTGTGTCTAATTCAGTGTTCCTATTCAGTGTTCCTATTCAGTCTATCTTTCTGCTACAGACTAGTGTTTTCGCCTACAATGGTCAGCCTGACATTCAGTGCTGTCTACTGTTTGAGCTCTAAGCTGAAACTCCCCTTCAGAGACCTGTGAACCAATGTGCATCTGTCCAGCTTTGCACTCCTGACTGATGGAAGTTTCTGAATGCCAAGTGAATCTGCCACAAGTCTCGAAAAGCCCTCCCAAGGATGAGTTACACTTCCCATGAAAATTCCTATTAATCTTATGAATATAGTGCCTTGATGTAACTAGTTCCCACCTTTGTTTTCATCATCAATATTCAAGAGCCATCTAGCGAACACAGGATGTCTCACCCTCAGTTTTTCTGCTGTTAAAGATGACAATACATTCAGCTAGTTGATTAAGGGAGGATCTGTCATATGCAGATATAAGTATATAGGGCATTCTCATATGGCAAGAGTAAAGTGTAATATCTAGCATTTAAATTCAGGCTTTAAACATGATTTCAGGCTATGTCAAGTATGAGACAGAATCACAAAAAAGAGTGACCAAATGCTATCCATGTGGTTTTGAAATGGAAATTTAATCATAATTGAAACTGCCAAGTAATATTTGTCTACAGCCACAGATACCTCAGCCACAGATAAGTAGGTCTTGCCAAGGTCCTTGAAAATAGGCCATGTTGGCTCTAACAATCTGAAAGGGAAATCCAGATTAATATAAAGCTCTTTATCACTCTGTCTCTGTTCACAGTCAGTATAAATTCACAGTTTTTTAGCTTTTGTATTTATAGCACACAGGACTTGAACCACAAGAAGCAACTTCCAGTTCTGCAAAGGTGTCTGAACTGTGATGCTTCTGTTATCTGAGCAAGAGTTCCTAACTTTGATAGCCTTTGAATCCTAAAATAGATTTGAATATGCTTCTCCATTGATTAAAATAAAAGCCATCAGTCTGACATGGTACAGGGGTAAAAAAGATGGAGAACTGAGCATTTGGCCTAGAAATTCACTTTGAATATTATTTTAATGCTCTTTATTGTATTCACAGTTGCTTTCCTTTTCCACTTAAGAATATTAAGGACACACAAGCAGTTACTGCAATAGCATGGCAGGTTGTCTCTCAAAACCAACAACACAGATCATATATTAAAAATATCCATCTAAAGTAAGACACTGTGGGATGGTCAAAGACTGCATTTTACCTAGTGTCCAGTTCTCTTATGAGTTATGAGGGCACCAGTCAGAGGTACTGGATCCTTTCCATCACATACTACAAAGTACATTTTCACTAGCTCTGTGAGAGAAACGTTACACATAGTTCTCAGTTGAGGTATGTTTGAGGTGATAGCAGAGTTTATCCTAAAATGCTGATCCTGAAATGAACTAGCATCTTTTCACTAGTTAATGGTCCACTTTTACTGCTGTGTCTTAGTGAATATGCACATTGCCTTTCCAATTTTGGGGAGTACCAGATTTTGATACACTTTTGACAATTGATGTGAGTATAGATAACAAGACCTGACACCATCTGTTCAGAACTAAAATTTTATCTGTAAAATCACTTTATGTTGTGCAGCTGGTTCTTGTCATCTATTATTTCAAAACTTTTAATATTTCACTTCAGCTTTAGCTGTGAGCTCACTCATGAGATGCAAATTTGTGACTCTGAAAGAAGCAGATCAACAATTAATGACTGACTGCAGTTCTACATTCAAGGAAAGACGTCATTTACATCCAGCTCAGCCAGTAGTTCTCTGCAGTCTTACCAGCCCCAGTAGAAAATGTCCCATGCATCTCTCTATTTTATTGCCTGCAAATGATGTTCAGAAAATCATTATTTTTATTCTTTATTGGAAAATACTTCTCAAATATTTAACTACCACCATATACTCCCTAACCCTTATTGTATAAGTTAAATAATTAAACAGTGCATGGTGAATATTTATTTTGCTTTTCTTCCTTTCCCTCTGATTTTTAAACATTTTATGTTCACAGGGACTATAAACTTAGAGCTGTGACTTAGTTTTGGTTTGGAAGCCTTTGGGAGGAGTAGACTTCTCAGTGAGTTTTCCTAAGTAGTATATGGCAATGAATCGGTGCAAAAAAGAACAGTAACCAGTCTGTTTGAGCATATTAATTACTGAGATAGACTAGTATAATACTTTTCTCTGTACAGTATCTCATCAGGTATATACCTATCTCATAGAAAACAGACTGGGGAAAAAAAAAAAAGCTCTTGTATTGCAAGATTAACATGTTAAATTTGGATAATCATGCTTGAAACAGAGTGCTTGCCATAAATAGGCTGATGCCTTTAGTAGAACTTGGAGAAAAAGATCCATATTTCCCTGAACAACAGGGATAATCAGTCCCAAATTCTTGTTACACACATGCCTAGAACGGTAGACACTATTTAGATTTACTCATGCTACATTTATTCTGATAGCATCAACCTTAGCTGGGTAGCAGGAGTGTTATTGCTCTGCAGGCTGAGTTTCAGGTAACTGATAAAAGCAAGCAAGCCATATGCCCTGACAATGAGGATTTTCTTTGTCAGCTTGGTTCCTGTTGCAGACCTTGGACTGTCCCACATGCTGTATGTGTATGCTATGAGCATGCCTCCTGCTTTTCCTTAGGTCTAGGAGAGCACCATTGCATAGTACCTGCTCTGGCAGGGGGATTGGACTAGATGATCATTCAAGATCCCTTCCAAACCTTAAGATTCTGTGATTCTGTGTGATTAGAATTAGTCTGGCATTTTTAAGGCATTTGGAGAATGAATTTCATACATTTCTGGTTTAGACCATACTGCAGAGACAGAACAAGACAGATACCTACAGCTCCATCACTGCCAGCAGCAGACTGCTGCTTTGGCATTTACTCATCAAAAGAAACATTGCCTGAAGAATTTCCTCTGTCCAAAGATAAAAGGAATACAGTACTTTCATGCTAAATTTGTCTGACTTGTTCAGATACTACTCTTCAGCCATGAAATAAGAAGCTGTTTGCAGAGATCATATTCCCAAACAAAGTATACTGTGGGAAGAGCCAGATGCTCAAAGGTAGTTAAGTAATGCATCTTTATTGTAACTGTCACAACATTCCCAACTGGGATATATTTTCACAGCTCCCTACACACTAAACTAACTTCTACAGCTATTTATCACTTATTGGTCAAGCAAGTGCAGATCCTCTTCTAGATCATATACATAAAAGGCATACAAATTTTGGGTTTGTTGCCTGTGCAATACATTGTTCAACGGGTCACCAAAGGATGCCCTTCATTAAGTACTGAAGCTGCAGCTGCCACGAGGATTAGGGAATCTTCATCTGAGAGTCAGCTTCTGGAGGCGATGTAAGTCTTCTATTGAATTGAAAAGGCTTTTGAAAGTCTAGAGGCTTGTATGTCTCATATTAATGGCTTTTATATCAGCTTTTAAAGAAAGTTTACTATAGTTTCAGCACAACTGAGAACTATCCTTTGTTAACCTAGTGCCAGGTCTCTGCCAGGCACTCCTAGCAGTCCCTCTGAAAATCGCATCAGTGTGAAACTGAAGACGGCATTCAGTCCAGGAAGGATTTGGGGGAATGAGCACCTGTCACCCTGCCTCACTCTTGTGACTCAGGGCTTTGCTCCTCCAGTATTTTCACATAAAAAACACACACACTGAGGTTCACAGCCTTTGAACCTCAGTGTTTAGGCCAACTGCTTGAGTCATTTAAAATCCATGGGAGAAAGCAGAAACTCTACGACCCCCTGCCAGCTCTAGACTTATTCAATTCATTTATGTGTCATTGCAGCACACCAAATGTTCAGGTAAGCTAGTCATACAGTAGAGGTGACATTTACCAGGTCTTAATGTGTTTTTCCTCTTATAGATCCCTCTGATTTTAAGACCTTTTGATCGCCTAGTTAAATACTTCAAGAGGTTGTCAATGGCTACAAGTACCCATCTTTCAGCCCTCTGTCTCACTAACAGTCTTTATGTGGTTGTTTACTCTAACATACCTATGCCTGTCAAACAGAAAAATGGCTACTTGTAGCAAGTCAAACCAAGAATAAAACCAGAATGAGTATCTCAGCTGCCAATGTAACTGCTGCCTAATGCCATAGCAATCTAATATTGTAAAGCTTTCGTGGAGATCTAAAGAGGAACTCTTAAGGTTTAAACAGAGAAATGCTGTCTGCAGTAAGGTACATTTAAAGACTTTCCTTAAGTGTGATTCCTTGCAATATATGATCTTATCTCCTTGCCTGAATTTCTTCATGAGATCAAGAAGCAGCCTGCATTTGCATAGCAAGATATATGCAAAGAAGCTGTTTTTATAATCTGCCTTTCCTAGTCCCCCTGACTTACAAACTAGGGATAGAGTTTGAAAACCAAGTCTTTAGTTGCCCAATTGCAAATAATAGGCCTCTTGGGATCCATCAGAGCTCCAGTCTGCCTCAGTCTGTACAGACACACTGCTTAATGATTCTCAACTGCATCAGTTGTGCTGGCAGCAAAATGCTTCTCAATATTTTGCTGAGTTAGAACTATTTTTATACATACATACATATTTATATATGGCACATGCCTTTGTATAGATTTTTCATTGGCATTGTGAAAACAAAGGGAAAAAATAGTTTGACCCTTGTCAAAATCAGAAAGCTCATCAGTGCTGGTGCTTAAAACTTCCTGAACACAAAAGCATGTGGTGAATCTTACCAAAACACTGACTTCTGACTATTTTGATCTAAATTGTAGAAAAATATTTCAAGATTTAGAAATTCTGTTGTATTGATGACACAAAATTTTAGCCCTTTTATGTGTATACAGAAAGCAAGATATATTGCATCAAGAGAACTTAACCCACCTCCGTTGATGTGAGTTTATTCAGATGGTTGCAGCTGACATACATTTATCTTCTTTACATTCTCCTATCTCTTCAGAAACAGTGCTTTGCCTTAAAAGAATAATACAATACTATTAAAACAAATCCTGAGAGTATAATTTTAAAAATATGGCTACTAAAGGCAGATCTGTTTTCTAGGGTTAAAAAAATGGTTGAACTAAAGATTAATCACATCTGGGTTAAACTAGGTACAAATTTTAGTCCTGTAAGCACTATATTTCACAGCTGAAAAATCATGTTTAAGTTTTGTAGTGCAATGCACAGTTTCTGCTTCAATATTTCCATGACCTTTTCTCCAGTCTTCAGCAATTCCCTAGACTGCAGGTGTTTGCCCTAAACTATCTTTTTCTATTATTTCTGTTCTATTCTTGCCACAATTAATTTATTATAACTTAGATAATACTCCTCCTTCCACTCTCTCACATGAAGCAATACACCTTTGAGCTCACTCTTGCAGAGTTGCAGGTGCAAATAGGACGAAAAAGACTGGTCTCACATCACCTTCCCACTTCACACTTGCTGCACATGGAGAGCACAAAACCTGTGCACCCAGGACACAAACTGTAAATCTCCATAATCTACAATAGAAAATATCAGTGTCAGCAGGTCCTTCCACACCAGATTCTGTTTAAGATAGTGCCAGGATCTAGACTGAGAATATCTGTGTATTCTTTAGCCTAGTCTTGTTACCTAAAAGTATATTTTGTCAGGGCTTTTTTTTTTGTGTGTGTATGTGTAGCTATTAGATGTAGATTATGCTATTCTTTAACATAGCAGACATAGGTTGAGAATCCCAGTGAATAAGCTTTTATCTCACTCTTTGTGTATACTCCTCCAGGCCTTGTAGACATTCAAATATACACCTTTTGCAAAGTATCCCTTTAAAAGGATTTTTTTTCTATTTGTATTATATTTTTCTGCTGAATATTGCGTTTTTCCTTCCATAGTACCCACATTTTATTTAAAATAAGTCCTCAAAATGTACAGGTAAGAATCTATAACTCCCTAGTTCTTTTCAATTATTATATCTTCTTTATTAATAACTCAGAAGGAATGTCCTGACTCTCAGTATGCATGATGAGGGTGAAGGAAGCGATGGAAATCGTGGTGCTACCATTCTAGTTTATAGAATTTCCAATTAATGTTGCCAGGCTTTGTTACATCAGATCTGCATTTTGTCAACTACATAAGCACAAAAATAAGTTCCCTCCAGCATTGATTAGCAACAGGATTCATAAACACTTTCTTTACTCTTACTCGTGTTTTGCTAAAAAGGAAACTGTATCATTTCAACTTCTCTTGTAAAATTCTCTCTAATATGTAACTAGAAAGGATTATATCTGACAAAGAATACCTTGTTAAAGCTGACTGCTCCCTTTACTCTTTAGTATTTTGTAATTAGCAGTTTCCAAAAATGCGGTTGTGGATTCAGAGCACTACTTTTCATCATTTTTTCCTAATTATCATGAAACCTACAGAAGTGGTCTGTAGTTTTCCATCACACTCAGACTTTCTCTCTCAACACTTACAGGCCTTTCTCCAGTGAGGCAGATTAATAGTCTTCTACAATAACTTTTTTTTTCCTATAGAAGAAACAAATTTTTGCATCCCTCTTTGTGATCAAAATTAAACCTGTCCATGTTTTGAGATTCAGAATGACTTCATTTTTTAATTAAGACATTACACACAGCAGAAAATGCTTTCCTTGGAAACATGGTTCAGTTTGTTGCTAGCCCAACAGGGTGCCTGAGGTTTAATGAAGTGAAGGAGGTCCTAATTGTATAGCACAGTGACAAAATATCACTCAGTTCAGGGCAAACTAGAGGGATGAAAAGGTTAGTATGACCTTTTTATCCTTCTCCTTCATCATTCTTAGATAATCTCCAAAAAGGAAAGCTGAAGTCTGTATTGCTTCCAAGAGGGACCAAACCAGAGGACAAGCAGCAACCTTGAATGACCTTTTGTTGAGAAGGAGAAAGGTTATCGAACCTAAAAGTGAGAGGTTATTTACTTTTGGTTTTGAAACAAAACATGTGTAATTGGTTCAAATGATACTTAGCAGCACATTTGTCTCAACAGTTTACTTAAGATGCTTTTGATCAGTATTTAACTCATCAAAGTATTAACTCAAGTATTTAACTTTACAACATAAGGTGTCCAATCAGTTGAAAGGTTCCTTCTGTGTGTAGCTAACACTTCTTTACAAATGAAATCATTTCTTGCTACCTAGTGATAACATTTCAAACAGAGGTTAATACTGAAAATCTGCCTGCTGTAAGCTTTGGTTGGGGGTAAGATACAATACAGGATCCTGCACATTTCTGAGGGAGAAAAGGCATCTGGTTTAAGTAGGTTTGTTAAAGACATAAAAATGAGAAATACAAAAGCATACAATAGAAATATTCCCTCCATATGCCAACTTTTCTAGAGAATACAGTTGTATTGATAAAAATCAAGCCAGAAAGACAATGATTAGGAAGGTGTGAAAATGCAGACAAAATGCTTCCTTTTCACTGCAGAACTTTCAATGAAGTACATTGTGTGACAGCAAGTGAGTTCATACACTATTTCATTTGTGGAGTTTAAAAAAAAACAATAAAAATTAACATTTCTGTAATTTGTCTTTTTCCTTTCGTTTGGTACATGTACGATTTCAATATCTTCCTTTCCATATCTGTTATTATTCTGACACCAGTGCGTCATTAATTAGTGGCAACGTTTTTCAAATTGCAGGCTGACTAGAGTGCAATTAATCAGAATATGTATAAGACATTTTCCTCCATTGAAACAATGCCTAAGGTATCATATCCAAGAAAGCAAAGGGTGCTTGGTAATTCAGACTTAAGATAACTTTTCATTAATTACTGTCTGTGTGAGATACAGTAGAGGCTTTATTGGTTTTCTCGTAGCTTAAATTTTCTAATGAGTGCAATTAGAGAATAGTTTTTACTAAGTTCTTTATTTATTAAGTATATCTCTTCTTCAGAAATACCAGAGAAGCTTGTTATGCAGATAATAGTCTTAAAGTAATTAAAGTTGATAGGAACCTATCAAAATTCATTCTCTAGTAAGATACTATTTACTCGAGTCCTAAGGGCTTTCTAGTTAATTTTGTGTGTATGATTTTTGGTCTGTGCTCTTATCATTTCGGAACATGTCTGAGTAGTCAGCTAAGAACACCTTTCATCAAAAGACTCACCTCATGTGGAAGCAGAACTGATTATTTTTTGCTTCTTGTTCTATTGCTCAGAAGAAAATATGATGCATAAAGTAAAAGATCCACTTCTTCAAGCTTCAACAAACAATCTATGGCATGAGAATAATTCATAGCTTAAGCTTACAGTTATTAGTTTCCAACTCCATTCCTTGATTTTGCTTTAAGGAACTTACCAGTAAGAGCTTTCAAGGGAAAAAACTTTTCTCTGCATATATATTTCTTGATAGTCCTTGCCAGCAGAGTGACTTCATATGGCAAATATTTCTGGAGATAAAAAATTAAAACCCTGAACCCATACAGATACAAGGAAAATAGAGATGTACAACTAAAGGAATATTTCACAGCACAAGCTGAAAACCTCAGGCCTATGGCAGCAGCTTGCAGTGGGACTGACTGCAGATAAAACACTGGGACTGCTCAGCAGTCTTTCAGTAAAATTGTGTTTGCAAACTCTTTTGAGACACTCCTTCACCATGACAAAGAGACCACAAATTTTGCTTTCACAACTATCTGCTGGCCAGGGGATCTGCAATCCCACAAAAAACCATTTCCCACCAAACATATCTCTGGCAGCTGCCCAAGGAGCACAGTCTTCTACCATATCTCAGGTTGCAATTGTGCTCACAGAAGCGTGAAGACTGGGTGATGAAATTCACTTTGCCCAGGTTAGCTCCAGGAACTCCAACAGACCCGATACAAAACATTTTGATGAACATTTGTAAGACCACATTCCTGAGTAAACCTGTTGTACCCTTGGACAATGGAATCGGGCTTTCGCCACAGCGGAGACCACAGTGCATGCTCACAGGCTAGCAGGACTGTAGTATCATTGCTCATGCTGCTCTGAAAAAAGGCTTTCTAGTGCCAAACATGATGAGAAGTGATGTCCACAGTACATAACAGGGCTAGGGCTGAGAATGTCATTCTGTCTTTATCTGTGAGGCCTCAAGAGAGCTCCTAACCTTATTATCTCCAGTATTATCAAGAACAGAGATTTCAGTTAATTTTAGATAAGGTTGACAGTGGTTTTCTAGCTACCTGACTGAGAATAGAAACTTCACTGCCCTTCCAGCTTCTCAATAGGCCTACTACATCTTAAATTTGAAATCTGCTTTTGAAAAGCTCTGGTAAACTCAGAAGCTCTTCCTCCATAAGTAATTTCTTGCTGCTGAAAAGAACTAACTCTTAACTCACGTTTTCTTTGAAAAGACATATACAGATATTTTTATTCTAATATAGCTGTCTAATGATATTTTAATTTGTGCCTAGTCAGACATAAGGTCATTTTGATCACATATTCTATTGCATGGATATAAGGTTGTCTCCTGCAAGCTTCTTCAAGAGAAAAATAAAACATGTTTGGTACTCATTGGCTTGCATAGCAACAATATTTCATAGCTGTTTATTTGCCTACCAATCAAGAAATTCTTCCACTCAAAGCACTTCCTGCTCGTACAACAGTCACTACAGGAAAAAAACAAGTCTGAAGCCATTCTTATGCAGAGGCTTACCTCACAGATTTCACATACAGCTGAACTGAAGAGAGGTCATACTAGTAGCATTAAAATCATGTAACACAGGAAATTTACAGTCAAAACAATGTTATTCCAGGACACAATTTAGGATAAAGGCAGTCTTGAGAATCTCTATATAAATATTATATATACACTTCAGTGTAAAACATTGAATGCACCATTTTTAAGCACTTCAATGACTTACGTGATACTGTGCTTCAGAAAAAAGTATAATTTTCATAAGCCTAATTGTGGATATAAGGTCTGTGCACAATGATCTGCAAACTCCACCAAAGCTGAGTCAACAGAGACAAAACAAGAGCATAAGAACAGTCGTGATTATAGCAATTTAAAGAAAGGGTCCATTTAAGTTAGCAAACAATCTTTTACAGTGGTCATACTTGGATATCAAAGCAATAAAACTTCAAAGGAAGAATAAGAAAATGGCAAAACCAAAGACCATAACTGTTTCATATTTCATTTACTTTGTTTATCAATGAGTAATAGTTAGAAGGAAATCACTTCAGAAACTACTTGCTGTGAATGCTCCTGTAAATTCTACATAGTCCTAAGCTACTAAAGCTACCAACTATATGCACTATGTGTTTTTAATCCACAGCACTCATTTCTGTGGAAGGTTATGGAACATAAAGTCTCTGAGATGTGATTATGCTGCAAGAGGTGACTACTTGGCTCCCACTTGATGCAATGTTGTCATCAAACTGAACTTCCTTCCTCATTTGCTCTATCTGTTGAGCAAACATATTTCATAGAATCATAGAATCATTTCAGCTGGAAGAGATTTTTAAGATTATTGAGTCCAGTCTTTGTCCCAGACTTATCAACTACTAGACCATTTCCTTAAGTGCAACTTTCAACTGTCTCTTAAACACCTCCAGGGATGGTGACTCCACCACCTCCCTGGGCAGCCCATTCCAATGCTTGGCAACCCTTGTAGTAAAGAAATTCCTCCTCACATCCAGCCTGAACCTCCCCTGTTGCAACTTGAGGCCATTTCCTCTTGTTCTATTGCTTTTCACTAGGGAGAACAGACCAACCCCTGCCTTTCTACAACTTCCTTTCAGGTAGTTGTAGAGAGCGATAAGGTCTCCCTTGAGCCTTCTTTTCTCCAGTTAATGAGATATTGTTTGTTTATTTCGTGCTCAGGGCAGTAGCATCTACCTCTGTATGATGCTGATTTTTGAAGGAGAAGCTTTTTAATATGACACTTTAATTTACTTTTCCCTTTTTAAGCCTAGATGCAACACCTAGTTTTTTCTGAATAGTGCAAATTCTTTTACTCAAGTAGCACATACAAAGCTTAGCAAATCTGAGCCTTTAATAAACTTCATCAAAATGTTTTTCAGTTTGCAATTTCTATCCATGTATGTGATTTCTTTTCCAAGTGTTTTCAATACCATAGGGGTTTTTTAAAATCACTTTCAAAAACTCCAGTTAAAATTTTAATATATTTGGTTGCAAATGTCAAAGATTTGCTATTGCCATTGGAAAATTACCCTTTGATCAAAAGATTTTATATGTTGCCTCTAATTTTGTTTTCCATAATGGCCTTGCAAGGGAAATTTTAAAAAGAATAAGGACAGCTGATTGAAGTATGTTCATAAATTAATCATTGTACATAATGTATTTTAACTTTTTACTCTACTATTTGTTCATGACATTGTATTTTTATGTTCTCTGATTTGTTCTAAAAGTAATCTTAGAACAAAATAAGGTATAATTCAATATGTTTTGTCCAGTTCTAACACCTTTGCAACTTGAGGGTGTTAGTTGCAATAGTTTCAATACTTCTTTAGCAATCTAGTATGTTCTCATTCATAATCACAGCACAGTTTAAAAAAAATCTGGACATTAGATTGAGTTTTGAAACTATACTCACCCAAGGCTACAGGGAGAGAAAAGAGTAGTTGCTCCATTACAAAAGAGTTTATGATTACTGATTGCTAAGGCTGACTTGAAAGCAACCAGCTTGAACTGTCAGAAATAGAAGTGAACATGCATGAATTATTCCCCAGGTGATTCTAGCTATATCTCTTTTCTGTTAGTCTGAATGATTTCCTACTTCTTTAATCTAAAAATTGTCCTTTCCTGCAGTTGTTAAGGTAGTATCCTTTGCTATTAAAAAGAACTTTATATCTGTCAGTTAGAAAGGAGTTTGCTTATTTAACCAAGTAATGTTTTAAAACTGGAATTTTCTGGCAGCCAACATCTCATTAACACATACACAACAAGTACAACAGTATAATAAGACAAAAATATGAAGACTTTAATTGGTATTTTTCTTCTATCATTAGCAGCTTTCTTGGGACCTGTTGTCCTGTAAACCAGGACCATTCTCATCAATAGCCATGATACACTAAGCTCTGTGTTGCTATTAAAATTGTCAGACTACAACAAGGCAAAAATGTAGCATACAACATACTGTCATCTGCAGTAATATAGCAGAACAATTACTAATCTAGCTGTAAGATGTACTGACAACTGTGCAACCCAGCCTGTTAACTGGCAAAGGCAATTGTTTTAAGTGCTTCACATGGACAGTGTTTTACAGAAATCAAGACAACAGACAGAATTTGGGTAGTTTCTTCATGGTTGTCCAGATAGTATTGAACTTTAATGTCAGTTGCTGAAAGTGTTTTTTCCACTTAGCTACATCAAGAAAAAAAATCAAGAGTTAATTAAACCACTGTTTTTTGTTCATGGACCACTGCTATTTGAAGTTCTAGAGGCATGAAGCTTTCAAGTCATGACAGGGTAAGATGAGATTTCCTTGACTCCTGGAGACCTTGAGACCAGTTGCCTTTATGAGAAGGCACAAGACAATGTTCAGTTGAAAAAATACTGTGCTATATCCTGGCATTCAATGCACCACACTCTCATAGTTGAGTGAGAAAACTCCTCTGCCCTGTCATTCTCTTATTTCCTTAGATAACAAACAGCAAAAGCCATTTTCTTCAAAACTCAAGTTTCTCCAGAAACAGCTAATGTAAATGATATGTACTCTGCTTGTCAGGTTACCTCAGGTAATTTGACACTGTGCAAGCTTAAGGCTACGTTTATTCCAGGAAACAAGGGACTGAGTTCTTGATCACAACTTGGAAACATTACAAAAGTGCCTCAAAGTGCTTTTTCACTTAGGAGAAAACTAAATATATAGCCAACATTAATCTCTAGCTCTAGCTATCATTTCCATTTGAGACATCCCTTAGCCATGGAAACAAATGGCCAACTCAACTGCAGTCTGTGTTCAGAGGACTAC
The DNA here is from genome assembly GCF_028858725.1 of Colius striatus. Classification (NCBI taxonomy): domain Eukaryota; kingdom Metazoa; phylum Chordata; class Aves; order Coliiformes; family Coliidae; genus Colius; species Colius striatus. The sequence continues at coordinate 113,335,861 of NC_084759.1, read as the reverse complement.
TTTTAGAACAAGACCCCAGCTCCAATTTTATAGCTCCCATTTGTCCAGGGGCATAGGTTTTCATTGCTATGGAACCAAACAAATTTTCAAATGCGACTTGGCATTTGTTAGTATGCCAAGGAAATACTCTTAAAAGTTTGTCAGAGAGTGATTCCCCTTTCATATACAGAGGGATGCTTGGTATGCCGCTACTTTTTCCCACATTTACCTTCTTTCAGGAAGAACAGTTGACACTACAACATTATGAACACTACAACATTGTAGTTATAGTTAACAATTTACAAGTTCCATAGTACATTTCTTATTGTACAATAGATTGGGTTCTTTTGTCTACTAATTTTCACAGAAAACAAACATACCAGTGTAATGATGAAAAGTTCACTCTTATTTTAAAGATTATTGTATCGTAGATCTTGTTTTTGCATTTCCTTTTCTGGCCTTAGCTGCTCTCCGTTTCTCTTAAAATTCCACTTTTTAACTGCGTGTTCACACAACCTTAGTAATTTCTTTCATTTACTTCTAAGTAACAGTTTTCTGAAACCTTGACCCCTTAATTTATTTTTCATCCACTCGAGAGAAAGGCTCTGAATTCAGGGAAGCTGCTGTTCAATTAGCCCATGCCTGAGATAACAGGGGCCAAAGGTAATGTGTTTAACTTGTTTTGCAACAGCTTCCTTCATGTCCACAGTTTAAGCTGACCTACCTTGAACACTTTTCAGCTCCCTCTGAATTATAAATCAATGTAATCATATCTAAGATTGGGTTTTGATTGAAAATCTCCCTTTTTAGCGAGCAACTGAATTATGTTAAATCTCCCTGAATTCTGTTTTGATCTTTTAATTAGTAATGATGAGTTGATTTTTTGCAATACAATCAAAGTTGTAATTTATTAGTGATATACTTGGGATTGTTGTTCAGTTTTCTTACAGTTGTTTGTGTATATTATAGTGCTCTGACTTTTAGGTAATCTGTTTTAGGTGAATCTTGGTACCCCTGTAACATTTACAAACAGCTATATTAGTTACATTTTAAGATAGAAAGCAAAAATTTATTGATTTTGACTGAAAAATCACAGCTTGTAGGACATAGACTGAGGGGAGATATTTTTAAAATTTACAAATATCTAAAGGGTAGGTGTCAGGAGGTTGGGGCATCCCTCTTTTCTATAGTATCTAACAACAGGACAAGGGGTAATGGGATGAAGCTGGAACACAAAAAGTTCCACTTAAATATAAGGAAAAACTATTTCACTGTGAGGGTGAGGGAGCCCTGGCACAGGCTGCCCAGAGGGGTTGTGGAGTCTCCTTCCTTGGAGGTCTTCAGAACCTGCCTGGACATGTTCCTATGTGACCTGAACTAGGTGAACCTGCTTCTGCAGGGAGGTTGGACTAGATGATCTCTAAAGGTCTCTTCTAACCCCTATGATTCTATGATTCCATGATAATGTTATTAAAGACCTTAAACTAAAACATAGGCTAGGCTTGGTTTATAAAAGGCATTAATTTGCAATTAGATTTTGATATCTGAAAGCATGAAGTGGTGTCCAAATAGATTTTCTCTTCCTTTCTGGACAGACTGCTCTTAACCGATTTTCCTGTACCAAGACTATTACTATTCTCCAAGATAAGAGACCTCTGTAAGTGCAAAACAGTACATCTGGCATGTTACACTGTCAATGTTTAATGAATGTTAGGTACCTTGTGCTAGTTTAGCTGCTTTAGGAAGAGTTGTGTTCCTGAGGCACATAGATGGAGGTTATTTATAAACCATGGCTGATTCTAACCATCCTTCCTTCATCTTGCAACCTAGTTTTTCAAATAAAATCCTGAACAACTAGCAGATAAAATGTGTAACTAGCAGATAAAGTGTGTACACACATTTGTGTTATGAGAAGAGGATGAAAAGAGCAGAGAGTCAATATTATAAAGAAGCAAAACAAATAATTAAAATGGAGAGCAGGAAAATAAGGTGGGCTTTATTTGTATCTTTCACCTATAGCACTTCCTTGGTGCTAAAACACCTTTATAGTCCTTCATTATGGGCTGAAATTAATGTAATACAACAAGGCCTTCTTGAAAGTTTATCAGCTTTCTAAAGGGTCACCTTCTTAAAGTCATTCCATGACTCTTTCAAGCATGAAAAGTACAGAACGTAAAGGCTATAATATGAAGGTAATACTGTAGAGAGAAAAGTATAGAATGGTCTTTTAAAGTAGTCTGGTTATAGTAGAATCACTGATCTAAAAGAAGGCTTTTATTCAGGAATGAGTTGATATGAAGATTCTTAGCTAAAATTCTGCTATACCATGCTCTGAGAGGAATTTTCTGTTGCTTATTCTCTAGGAGTTTGAATATCAGTATTTCATTAACTGGCTTTTGTAAATGTGGGCTACCTTTAGATATTAACATAATTAAGCTAGTTGGGGGGGAAGTACAAATATTAAATTCAAATGTGTCTTACCGTCCTTGCTTATTAAACACTCCTAAATGAGGTAATACACTTACCTTAATATGAAGAAGATAAGATACATTTAGAAAGAGCTACCTTTTGAAATCAACAGGCCTTTAATTTCTGTTCTGCTGAGAGAACACATGACTATGGGGAACACAGTGAAAATTAATGTGATAATGATCTGGTAATGCATTTTTAAGGAAAGATAAAAGACGAATAGTCCAATGAAACTCTAAGTCTGCAGAGATGAGAGCAGCTTCTTCGAAGTGGGAGTAATATAGCAGCAAACCTAAAAGTTTTTGTCTCCAGATTGCAAAGGAGCCACACATCTACTGACAGATATTAGCAATAAAATAAGTATTTATGTGTGCATAACGCTGAGAGTTCAAGTTGGAAAAGAGAAATTAATAGAGCAGATTTGGCAAGCTGAATCAATCTGAAGGGATATCCACTTGAATAAAGCTGGGTAAACAGTTTTTACTCTGCAATTGAGCCAAAAGTTAAAGGGAAGTGGAAAGGAAGTGCAATATTATAACTGTGTTTTCAAGTCCGGGCTGATAGATGATAAACATTTCTGTACTGAAAAGTAAAGAAGAGCTGACGTAGCCATGAAACCAATAGACATGGTCAATGGATTCACCTAAAGACTCTTTGGGAAAGAGTTAGAAAAGTAACATGAAATTCCAAGTAGGCACACAAGTTGATTTTATCAGTCTAACGTTTCGATTTTTCAGTAAGACAAATGTAGCAGGTGACCTTGAGGTAGAACACTAATAAAAAAGTTCAGAGAAACAGTTAATAACTATAAGTGCTAATTCTTCATAAAGCCCACGTAATCCCCAAACTGCGTATTCAAACATTCAGCCCTTGTAGTCTTGTGACAATTTATGTGTATTGATTAGGATCTTGACTGATGATTGCAATTAAAGGAGAGGCAGAGCACCAAAAATAGGTTTTTCCTTTCAGATTTTTAAGATTGCCTTTCTGCTGCATTCTTAAACTCATTCCAGTGCCTCTGTTTGTCATTTGTCCTCTAACTCAAACCATGCAGGAGTGAAGGTTCAACACTTTATTTTCAAATGGGATAAAATACTTAGATGGTGTCCTCGACTCAAAAATGCAATGGAAAAACAATAGCCTCTATTTCCTTCTGTGAATTGCTGAGCTGTATACCTGAGACTGTGAAAAAGGCAGTGATACTTAAGAATGAGTAGCAAAGGATTTGGTTTCTTAGCAGATGGAGGGAAGGCAAAGAAATACTTAGCAGAATCTGTTAAATTTTCCAAACTGGGACAATGTGTTCATGTTTTTAGTGTCTAAGCAGCAGATTATGATAAACTTGTCTGAAAAAGACGATATAAGGCAATGAGACGAGTTCTTCATTCAATTTGAGTGACTATGTTCATGTATTAATGAAAAAGACAAGTTAAAGTAGCAGCTGAAATTGTGTATCAGCAATTACAAGCAATTATAACTGAAGACATAAGGCATTTCCTCCTCTCTCGCCTTGGAAATCTCAGTCAAACCTGTTTAGTTCTGTCATCACAAAAGTTGAAGAAACCATTGTTCAGAACTAGGCATTGTTCTAGAATGGAAAGTGTACATTATATTTTACCTTTAAGGAAAGAGAAATTATTAAAGTCAAGAGCCAAATCCACAGAAAATCTAATGTAAAAAATGAGGTTAATTCAGTGATTTTGATAGGGCACAGACTTTTTTGGAGACTATTTGAATAAATTTTTTAGTGTGTTTTTTTTGCATGTGGGAAAAGAAGAAAGCCCTAGAAATAGAGAGTACTAAGTCTGCCAAATCTGTCAGTACAGTGAGATCGTGTAAATCCTTCCCCGATGGTGATATAGATGTGTTACTGCAGGGGAGGTTCTAATACAGAATTTAAATAAATATATAAAGATAGAAATTCTGGGATTAAATTACTCAGTTTAAAACTTCCTTTCTAATGGCAAAATACTCCTTGTAACCGGGCATGGAAGGATCATTAGCCCCTCCCTAGCAAGGTTCTGATTGTCACATTGTTTGCAGTTTGGAAGAAAGGATGGGAATATCTTCTACCATTTTGACATCTAAAGTGTCTTTTTATGCAGCCTGAAGTTATGCATATAACCTCAGAAAGCAAAGTATGTTTTATCTCCTCACTACTTTTCTCTTACATATGCTTTCAACTCTGAGAAGGGCTCAGAAAAAAAAAGGCCAAATTGGTTGTTTATTTAATGGAACTAACATACTTCTAATTTGGGCAACAGAGCTGAGTCACGGCTCACATAACTGATCAGCTCTATTTCTGCTTTGGTTATTTACGACTCAGGAAAATTAAGCCCACGTGATGTTATTTCAAATGACGCTGATATTGAAGATCAGATATCTGATCAGTGGGGCCCCAGCAGCAGAAATATTGTTAGACAGAAAAATTCAACTAAGAAATTGTAACTGTCAATGAAACAAGCTCATAAAATATTCTTACTAAATCTCTGCATAGAACTGAGGAACTAATAAGTTAGGTAGCTCCTTAAATTAAAACTGCCAAATATCAAACCCAAGAACAAATCTAAACAGTAAATTCTGAATCGTTTTTCCGACTCCAACAAACAGCAGAGATCCTGGATATTTGCTTATCTGTCTATTCTTAATCGTGCATCAACTATAGAATAAGATTCAAGTATGAAAAAGTTACTCTAAGGCTTACTTTAGCCTCAGACAAGCTATTTGATGTGCCATTGCACATGCAGCCACGGTTTATTGAAGCCAAAGTAAATATGTAGAGCTGGAGGAATGTAATGTGCTGTCAAATGATGCCCAGAAATACCTTCTAGTGGTTTTTTTTCAGAATAACAATGCAATGAACTGTAAATAAGTCAGGGTGAACTCTGCTTGTTGCAGAGTTTACCTAGAAAATGTGTTTCAAATCAGTTTCACAAACATGATCTAGATTTTCAGAGCTCCACAAAAGCTTCTGAGGTTAGGAAACTGCTCAGACAGCTGAAAACAAGAAATGTCAAGTTATCATATCTCTCAAAAAGAGAGATAATATAATATGAAAGAGTTCTGGACATGAAGATTTCTTTTAGGAAGTTAATGGTCCAGACCGAGAAATACTGTCTAGCTGGTGAAAAGAGTCTCTTGAGCTGCTTCATGTGGGGGAAAAAAACACATCAGGCAGTGGATAAGTGTCAAGTTATCTGGTTTTAAAATCTTTTACAGATTTCACTGTTGGTGCCATTTTTAATGAGAATCTCTTGTGTCAGGAGAAGAAATAAGAAGGACTCTCATGCTGTTCAGGATGAGCTATAATTGAATCAGTATTACAAATAAAGGTATACGGCTTAAAGGTTTTGGTACAGGTGCTGAGTACATTGTACATGAGGTAGCAGATAGGCATGGACTCTTGGTTATATGCAGGCTCTTGACAGTATCAAACAAGGCATGGCAAGGCTGCTATTAGTTGTACTGCACTGCAGCACATAGCTGGCTTCACTTTTGGCTTCTGGGACTGAAGCACTGCGGGTACTGTCGGTAGAACAACTGCATTATGCAGAAAAACCACTGTAGAGAAAAGCAAGCATCTCATTGTGCTGTGATTTGCTGTTTTCCAACTTAGACTAGCATTTACAGATCTCTAGCATTTTATAGCACTGGTTGGTATTAAGAACATTACTAAAGATCCTGTTGCAATCTTTTGAATGTTAGGAGTAAAAGAAGAGGAAAAATTTTAAAATGACCTTAAAAAGAGAACCTCCTGCTCACATGCCAGAGATGAATGACTTGTGTGTGTAATTACTCTTCCATTTCTCCACAGAAAAATACCTTGCTATGCAGATAAGAGGAAGCCCTAGTAGATTGTTTTGTGTCATGTTCTTGGTTAGAGACATTATCAGTCCATTTCTTACCTGCACCCAATATGTATTATTAGCAGGCCCCTACCATTAAAATCAGGGATCCAAGTGCAGTGGAGGTAGAGAGGTGCCTAAATCCATTCATGAAGATATACTCTAATGCATTGTAGACTATTATATAAGGATTGCCAGAAGTGCGTAAAGTAGCCAACACCAAATGAGCTGATTACTCCTCCAAAGATCATTGTACAGAGTGAAATGGAGTGCTAGATAAAATTGTTGAGATACAGACTTGTCATGCATGCAAAGCATGTGATCACAGTGCCCAAAAGTCAGTCAGGTGTGCCTAAATCCCAGGACTCTGTTCAGAAATCCTCAACGCTGTTCTAACACACGGATTAGCAAACAAAAGGCATCAAAGGTGTCAAAAGTTCAAAAGTCTGTTTTCATATAGTTCTATATTGTGCTTGTCTGTAATTTTAATTTGTTTCCTTTCATTACTCCTGTGTTTTTTTCAAATAAATTATAAATTAAGAGTAAAAGTTATAGAAACTATTTTGATCCAAGATATCCCTTGGTTCACTTGCATTCTACAAAGGTTACTAGATCTTTTGTTGTCTTTATTGCTTATTGTAACACGGATCAAAACAGTCTTTTTTAACAAAGTATTATTATTCTGACCAGGACAGATTATCACAGCATTGTTAAAGAGAAAAATACTTTAAATGACAAATGAACTCTAATTTCCCCACCACTATAGAAAAAAATATATATATAGCTCACATTAAAACAATTCATCATTAAAAAGTGTATGCAAAACATGGCCTTTCCAGCATGCATGGGTTTGCATGTAGATTTCATTTCCATCCTTAAAGTCTTGATAGTATTTTATTTGTGTTAGATCTAAAAACTCCACTATTAAGACAATTAAAACACTTGAAGAAATGACAGGCCATATGCTATTTGATCTTCTACAAGTTATTCTGCCTCGTTTTTTCTTTACAATACTGGAAAACGTTGTAGACTGAGGAGAATGGAGGGAGGGAGAGATTGAAGTTAATAAAAATTATAACTAGCAGCAGAAATTGGCAAGCAATTGATTTAAAGGAGATTTTCATTAAAAATTTTAGTCAAGCCTGCTTATAGTCCTGTAAAAGCATAAACGGAGCTGTTGTCAACCCTTTCTTAGTTTCAATTCTGTGTCTGCTCGTTTAGTCTAGAGTTATTTATATGTTATCATTTGCAGACTGAAGCCTCTTTTTCAATTCTTTGCATGTACTTAATTTGCTTGCTTCCAGTACTTTATTGTTTTTATGGGTGGATTTAATAGTTACAAGTTTCTAAATGAAAGCTATGAAAATGTCTATTATAATCATTCTCATTTTATCCAATGAGTACAGGATGAGGGAAATTCACATATCCACAGACTTTTGAAGGTGATCAGGATCAATAAGCACCCCTGTGTTAGTTTTTTCTGCTCTTTGTCTATATGAAAATATTTGACTGCAGGATGTGTCTGGCAGTTGGTGCTGTCTGTACTGCTAGAACAAGTGAACTTGATCTTGCTTTCAGCTTTCTCGTATGAAGGCTATTCAGGCTTTTTCAAATCCAGTCTAGTTGGCTTGGTTTGTACAATAACATGGATTTAAAGCTTCTTTATTTATCACAAAGTTACCTACTTATCTTTATCACAAAGTTACCTACATATCTTTATTCAATAACACGGACATAAAGTGAAAGCAGATGGAGTTTGTTTCAAACATGTCCAATATCCAAATTGCTTTCAATTGCTAAAGTGAGTTTTATGAAAGCCCAGAGCAGCCATGAACTATCATGAAAGGCGGCTTAAGCTAAAGGTACAAGTGGCCAAGCATCTGTGACTGCAGTGCAAAATCAAAGCTTTATGAGTTTTACCTCTATTAGCTATCCCCTATTTGTTAAACAAGTACTCCATTTTGTATGACCTGCAGTGCTTTCTATGAAAAGTACAGATTATAGGCCTAGTTTAAGCTTTTAAGCTTTTAATTGCCAATAAACAACTCTTGGCTCATTTGACTTTTTGCCACATTATCTGACTCTGCTTTACTTCCGAATTTCATTTGAGCTTAGCATTGATTCACAACTGCTGAAAATGGGGTCATTTTTGACACAGTGACTCCAGAGAAACAATTTAGAGGTTTTACAGGGAAGACTTGGGAAGAGCTGCACCAAGATAATTATCCAAAAGGGTTATAGCGTCACTGAGGTCTGAAGACCTAAACAAGTTGAAGGGAATTCATATCTGCAGATGGTAGGATGGTCATCTTTAGATTTATTGCAGGAGGCTACCAGATAATCTTGGTAACATCATTGGAATTTTGACACAATCATATGTTTTGTGTTAATTTTATATTGCAGAAAAATAGCCATGGAAAAATACCAGTGCCCATCAGGCCACAGTAAGCAGGGAAAAGGTCAGAAAATTATTCATTTGCTCACCAGACCCAAGGGTGAGCCTCAGGTGAAGATTTTACTCACAATAACAGAAGGACAATATTATTTAATCTATGTTATCAAGAATCTAATCCTTTCTCTTTGCTAGTATAAAATGTGAGTTCACTGTAGGCTTATGTAAATGTATAAAAAAGACTAAAATAGAACGGACTAGCAGTAAGCATTCTCCTTTTCCAACACCATAAAATGCAAATCCTCAAGTACTAGCTACTCAAAACAAATTAGAGGCTTTCAAATGTTGGTCTGACTCTCCAGAAAGAGATGAGAATACTTTTGAAATAAAAGTTCATGAATAATGAACAGCTCAACCACTTACATAGAAACATAGAATCATAGAATGATAGGGGTTGGAAGGGACCTTTAGAGATCATCTGGTCCAATCCCCCTGCCAAAGCAGGTCCACCTAGATCAGGTCACACAGGAACATATCCAGGTGGGTTTCAAGACCTCCAGAGAAGGAGACTCCACACCCTCCGTGAGCAGCCTGTGCCACTGCTCCCTCACCCGAACAGTAAAATAGTTTTTCCTTATGTTTAAATCAAACTTTTTGTGTTCCAGATTCTTTCCATTAACCCTTGTACTGTCACTAGATACAACAGAAAAATGTAATGCCCTAACCTCCTGACATCCACCATTTAGATATTTTTTAAAAGTCTCCTCTTCTCTAGACTAAGCAGCCTCAGTTTCTGCAGCTTTTCCTCACAAGGAAGATGCTCCATTCCCCGGATCATCTTGGTGGCTTTGTGCTGGACTCTCTCCAGAAGTTCTCTGTCCCTCTTGAGCTGGAGAGTCCAGAACTGGACACAGGACTCCACATGAGGCCTCATCAGGGCAGAGTAGACGGGGAGCAGAACCCTCCTGTTGGCCACACTCTTCTTGATGCACCCCAGGATGCCATTGGCCTTCTTGGCCATGAGGGCACATTGCTGGCTCATGGTTAGTTACTCACCTCTTAGGTAAAATCTTAAAAAGTCAACACTGCTGTTTCTTCATAAGAAACATGTCCTGCTCCTTTATTAACTTTTAAATTTTGCAGCTCATTGAGGTACCACCTAAAGGACTGCCCATTGGTACTCACACTGAACATGCTTGCTATGTAACCAGGAGCATGGTTAAAAACATGTATGGTTTGTTCTTCTTTTCGTAATTATCAAGACCATTTTAGTGCACTTCATTTCATGTAGCTCGATGTTCAAAATCCATTTGGGAACTCTATTTTAGATTTCAGATTTTGACTTTCTGAACAATTGTGCGACTCTTCATATTTTTGTTCAGTTGATACATGAAAATGTTAGGATTTCCACTGAATGAATAGAATAGTGTGTTGGGTTTGTGTGGAGTCATTTCTGGTAATAGGGGAGGGGCTGTAATGGTGGCTTCTGTAAGAAGTTTTTTGGAACTTTCTCTGGCTCTAAGTCAGACTCACCTCTGGGATTGAGCCCATTCAAGTCCTTTGTGATCACTTTTATAAGAAGAGGCCATAAGAGAAGGGTTGTTCTCTCTGGGAGGTGGTGGAAGGAGTTGGATGAGAGAAAAGCAACCATGTAGATCTCAAGGTCAATAAGGAGGAAGGTGAGGAAGTATGCCAGAACAGAGACTCCCCTGCATCCCATGGTAAGATGACAGTTGTCCCCCCTGAAACCCATGGCAGGCAATGATGGAGCTGAGATCTGCTGACAGCTCATGGAGGACTCTGAGCCAAAGAAGGTATCTGTAACCAGAGGAGGCCATGACCGTGGGAAGGTGGTGTTGGGACATAAAGTGCCTGGAGTTTTACTGCTATGAAAACTCACACTGGAAGTGTTTGTGAGGAGCTGCAGCCCTTGGGAAAGACTCATTCTTGAGAGGTTTGTTAAGGATAGTATCCTGTAGGAGGGAGCCTGCTTTGGAGTAGAGAAGAATGTGAGGAGCCATTCTTCCCTGAGGAGGAACAAACAGCAGAGACCATCTGTGATAGACTGACCATGACCTCCATTCTCTGTCCCACTGTGCTTCTGAAGGGGGAGGAGGTAGAGATATTGGGAGCAGGGAGCTGAGCCCGGGAGAGGTGAGGTGTGGGGGTAAGGAGGTCTTAAAGGATTGGTTGTGTTTTTTCTCATCATTCTGTTTTGGTTTTACTTTTTGTCTGTTCTGTTTTTGTCCCTAAGTCAAGTAGTTGAATCCATTTTGCCCAGAACCGTAACTGGTTAGTGAGCCCTCCTTGTCCCTGTTTCAGTCCACAAGGCCCTTGATCGTTTTCTCCTCCCAACTCACTGTGGGCTCCACCATCCTATAGAATGTGGGAACATGTGTGGGGGGTGAGCAAGGGGTTGTGTGAACTTCATTGCCAGCTAGGCTTGAACCATGATAGATAGAAAGAGTTATTGAGGATTGTTATCACAACTATAGGCAGAATTTTCTTCCAAAATGAGGGAGCAGAGGAGCAGAAGTATTGAAGAGGCGTGTGTTCTTATGAACTGTACTGTATTAATGGCTGACTTGTTTGGTAGCTTCACCTTACAGTGTCAGAAGCTATTTCTGGTAACATACCTCCTTTCAGCTCTATGCTAATAAGACCTCCTAGTCCAAGCATGTTTTTGCTAGGGTTAATGTATCAGATCTAGGACCTTCCACTAGCACAACAGAAGCTTGAAACTAGTAGCACAGCAAGAAAAGATTTTCCAACCATTAGTCTTCTGGGCCATGTATTTATTTCCTCTGTAGGCTCTAACATTTGGTACACCTCCAGCATTTTAGACTGTGCTGGGGTAGAGCAAAGACTAAGAAAGGTAGGGTTTAGAGTCTGTTTTTTGTTGTTTTGTTTTTAATTTAACTTTAAGAGGCACCTGATGCTTAAGAAAAGCACTAGTCAGGACCAATTGTTATTTATTATTTTAGTAAGCTGAGGTGCTAATTTATGCTACTGTCACTGCCTGTAAATTTGCTTTCTGTTCATATGTATGGCTATAAAGGTCTTTCTTGTGCATTCTTCCTGCATCAAATTATGGAGAATGATTGTTTTCTTCCTAAAATCCAGTCTACTACTGGGATCATCTTCCCCAAGTATGTACTACTCTTGCACCTGCCAACAAAGTCTGCTTTGGGCCCTCAGTCTGTCTCTTTCTCCATTATCCCTGTGGTCATGCAACATAAAGGGATCCCTGGAAGAGAGGCAAAGGGAGCAGCTCACCCTCCCAGATCCCTAGAACACTTTCTCAGCTTTACCATCAAATTTAGAAGACATGAATTTCAACACTTATGCCAGGAAGTCTCCGGGGACCCTCTGTTATGACAAAATCCATAGATGTCTCTTGTCCTCTGAATAAGCAGAACACAAGCAAAGAGCGGTGGGCTACTCCTGACAAATCTGCCCGTCCCTTCACCAGTCTATTTCACAGGAGCTATGGAGTCGATCCTTGGAATAATTTCATACAGTGGGGTTGGGAATGACACAGATGCATTCCTAATGTGGAGACAGAAAGTAAGATCAGTTTTGCTGATGTCATCAGTTTGTATTGTATATTTACAGCACAAGTCCTAAAGAATATCTGAGAAGCTACCTGTCTTTCTGGCAAGTTGCATTTCAGCAATAAGTATAGATTTTTCTTCAACTCAGCATGCTTTTGGGAAGTAGAGATGTGCCTGAAGGCATTAGCAAGCATCCTGCAGTTTTAATCCCTACATGTTTGCAGCAGTACACTTTGAAATAAAGACATAATAATTCCTATGCCTTTAAAAAGAGCTCTAAATTCTGTATCGTCTTAAGTCATGCTCACTTCAGCTCAGAAAGTCTAAGTCTGGTTAGTCCTTCTCTGGATTTCTCTCTAGGTTTTGCACTATATGTCCAGGTCTTATAGTCAGAGGGAGGCAGGAGTTGCAGCCTTGGTTTTACTGAACAGGAGCAGAAGTGATGTAATATTACCCGAGATACTTTTATCATTTTCTTATTTTTTAAAAAAACAGGTGTTCTTTTCCTTATGTTTCTTGGCTGCAGAAAGAAAATAGCAATATTTGTCCTTTTTGCCTGGGACAAATGTTAGGCAGTGACATCAACTCTTAAGCCAGAGAGTCAGATGGCTGCACCCTTGGAAATCCATAAAGAATCTATTTACCATTACATTTCAAGTAATATTTTTTTTTTTTTAATAGTGACTTTCTAATGAGAAACAGCATGTAGCATTGTTAAGCTTGATTTGGCAAATTTAATTGGCTATAGTTAGTGTATTTGAGCAAAAGACAAATCCTCAGCTTAAACACGGTACTTAATCTTTCAGTAATTTAGAGTAGTTTAACCATGAAATCTTTAACTTTTAATGGGCTGTAGTTCACCTTCCTCTTTTGTTTCTTCAGGTGTTTCTCGAACATTGTATACTTCCTTTTCTGACAACTGTGATCCTCAGTTTTCATATCTTGGATCAATATGACTATACTGTTTTCCCATATCTTTATGGCTTGGGTTACTCTCCTATATAACCTGGCATGAAGTACATTTTTTATGACTATCCAGCATTCTTTAGTTTAGAGTTATACCATTCTGGATTACAGCCCTCCAAGATGTAATTAGTTTCTCAGCACACCAGCAGTGCTTGCCCTGATATATATCTCCTACCTCTCCCTGTTCATTAAGCTGCTGCGTTCACATAGCTCCTTCCACTGTAGGGGTCTACAAGAACATGGTAATCAGAAAAATGAAATTTTATACTATAGACATGTGTCAGTATAATAGATTTATTTGAGGAGTATTTTAGCCCTTGTAATGGTCACTTTCTCCTCAGGAATTTATCTTCCTTTTTCCTAAATTCACTTTGCTTCATTCCCAGTTTGTCAGTCCTCAGTTGAGAGCAGTGTCCTCAGCAGGGCATTCAACACATAAACAGACACAAGTATCTACCGAAGAACAATCCTCCTTAAAAGCATTATTTTCTTGCTTGTTATTTCATATTTCCATTCTAGTAGTTATGGCACACTTCAATACATGTTGACTCTGGCTATGCAATTCTAGTTATTATTTCCTCAAAAAAAAAATACCAGTTACTCTTGTTCTGTTCATGGTTCTCTTATTTTTTGACTTACAGGCATGTGTTAAATCTTACATAATAGTTAAAAGTGTCTAGATGCCTTCTGATGTCTGTAATTTCATTTTCTATTGTATTTTATCAAATGAACACTTCAATCAATCAACGTAAACCTGATATTGTTTGAAGTATGCACTGTGGATGCTAAAGAACAAACGTCTGAAAAATGGTATCCTGCTTCAATGTATTGTTTATTTCATCTCTGGTCACATTCTAATTGAAATCAAATTTAAACCTACAGAATTTCACTTCATTGATATTGAATGTTAAATTTGTACCTGTGACTTTTGAGAGTGCATCTCTAGCATTTGTATCTAAAGAAGCCAAAGCCAACTATTAAAAGGGGCTGAAGGCTTCATTTAGGTAGATCTGTCCTCCTGCTCTTGAAACAGAGCACAAAAGCAGCTTTCCTAAGGGTGAAAGTCCTCTAAATTTGTAGTGTTAAAAGTACCACAATTTTAATACTGACTTCTTCTTTTACAACTAAACAAGGAATTATGAATGTAGATTTACTTATTAGAGTGGCACCCAGGGTACTAGATGACCTACCATTACTGTTACATTTTCTGTGTTCCCATTATTTTCAATGAGCTTCTTGTAAACCACGGGAAAAAAAAGATGTTATATAGAATGTTCATCATAAAAAAAACCAAACAGAACAAGCACCAACTTCAGCTTATGCTATTATATACATAGGACAGAACGTGTTCCTATTCTCTCTCCTCATCTCTATTCCCTCTTGAGGTATATCTGTACATTAGGGACAGATAATTCTATTATTTCTGCAAGGTTTCATCACTGTATGAAATAAAACTCCCAGGCATTATGCTGGTCATCACTATCCTTATGTAAATGAGCAACATTTTGAAGCAGCAGTGCATAAGTTTCTCTAAACGGGGTTAAGAAGTCTCCTAACTGCAATATACAGTGCCATTATTGCTTCATTCTCTACAAGGAACACTGTTGGCAAATTCTAGAACTGTCTAAAATGACCTTTGCTACAGTCAGGCTTTTCTCCTTTTGTAGCACAATAGACTGAGACTCCCAGCTTACAATATTGTTTATCATACAAGCACAACACCTTGCCTCCTGTACTACGAATTTTAGTCCTTTTTTTGCTATATCCTTTTTGTGCAAAATATTCTGTTTCTCCTTTCTGTTAAAGTTTCTTCCAAGTTTTGCCTTTGCATTTCATCACCACGCTTCTAGTCATTTTGCCAAATTTATTCACTATACTTATTTACCAAGGACCATATAAGTGATCTTTGCAGAACTTAATTAAACTCACAGTGACATTTTTAACACTTTCCTTTTTCTTCTTGTCAGTAAAAATTATCTATTTCATATTTCGTCTACTAATATCTGTCTTTGCCTGCCCTGCACTGTTGTGATTTAATTGATCTGCCTTCTTACACACTGATAACTGCCTTGTGCTAACAATAACCCATGTTCACTCCTTTTGCTATCGTAGCACAAAAATGTCCTGTCAAATGTCTAGCTTCTTCACTTAATTTCTTACCCAGACAATTGATTATTTGGTAAGAGTTGGAGGATTTAACTTCTACTGATTCTTTAGAAAAGAATTGCAGACTTTACTCCTCATAACAGTGCTCAAATTTATGGTAGAAATACTTCCTAAAGATTTGTATCTTATATTCCTTTTATATAAGGCTTCACTTTATATAAAAAAAAAGCTTTATTAGTGGTCTTTGATGCCTGTGAAGGAAAATCTCTATGCAACTCATCAACATCAAGGTACTGTAAAAAACCAAATCCTCTAAGTGAGCTACATGTTTCCCAAGAGAAATAATGAACAACCAACAATTACTTTTCAAACAAAGAAACTGTCTCGTGTCCTGTTTAGAGAGCTAATAAAACTCCATAGGTCAATTTAAAACTTCTAATGTGGATCACAGTTTCAGTCCTTGAAGAAAAGTATCCAGAGAAAAAACTTAACTTTATATTCTTGTATGGTGTCATTGCATGGCCAATTGCCAGACATTTTAATGCTTTCCATAGTCCAAGGCTATAGGAATGTTACTGCTAGGCTATTCTATTTGCCGCCTTCTTTGTATCTTTAGTTAAACACTAACATACAAACCCTTATTTTGAGCTACAAAACAAGTTTTAATTATGAAGCTGTTGCTTTTTAAAGAACTGTTCACTCTGTCAATCCATTACACTTCACACTTTGTCAACAGCAACTGGTGTTTATTCAATCAAAGTATGTAACTTTATATATTAGCCCATAGTTTCGAACTCTGCATTTTCGTAAAAGACTGATACCAGTTGCTTTTCTGGTATCAAATAGCTGGCTATTATCAAGCATTGTTTCCTTATTTGAGTTTCCTGATTAATCCCAATCTGCATCATGAGTTACCTTGTCTGTTTCTAACAACTAGGGTTAAGTTTCGTATACAGTTGGTGAACATCATTTCTAGGTATCCCTCACACAAATAGACCTCATTCACATGATGTAGACACTTGTTAAGCAAAACTGCACTCTGAACAAGTTAATTATTGAAGTGTCACACAGAAATCAAATGGGTGATTCCCATTGAACAAGAATTATCACATTTTCCTTAAAATAAAGAGAAAAAGAGAAAATTTTCCCATAGAAGTTTCCCAGAACTCCACAAATTTGAATAACATTTTAGATGATCATGCTGTGATTCATAACCTCCTTTTCAAACTTTTCCTGCCTGTACCTTTATTGTCTCCAAGATTAATAGAAAATAGCCTCCCTTTGAGCAATTAGTTTCTGTTCTTGACAGGAAACACACCATGACTGTGTTTGAACTCATCCAATAGATCTGAATTTTCCACGAATCTATCAGAATTATATAGTCAGCATTTTGTATGAAGGATGAAGGTGGAGCCCTATAAGTCCAACAGAAAGCATGAAACAAAATAAGCAATTTTCTCCCTATTGGTAGCACCTTCTTAATTTGTAATGAATATCCAAACACTTATATGGCAAAACTCACTGAGCAGTTTTTGTCTGTCAGCCCTGCCACCTTTCCTGCAAGCTTCAACTCCTCCATCCAGGACGACAGCAGTCTCAGGACCCTGTGGATATATAAACTCTTCTTGACCACCAGAACTGGGACTCTGATACTAGCTCCCTTGTACCATCAATGACCATCCATCAGTAGAGGTGCACTTTGTCAGTCGTCCTGGAACAGTTTGCAGGTGGGAGTCCCTTCTTGCAACCCCAGTTACCACACCAGGAAAACATCACCTATGACCTCTGCCAGGTTCCTGTCCTGTGTCTGGCATGCCATATTCATCTATGTACTTTGTGTACAAATTATTGTGGGGTTTGGGTTAAATATCTTAGTACCTATCATGCAGTCTGTGTGTGATAGAACACCGAAGGTTTGCATTTACAGTTCTTTTGTCCTTCCCAGGACTACCCTTCTATTCATTCTAACTTTTCTCAGTTTACAATGTGCCCTGGAAAACCTGCTCAGCTAGTTTTTCAGTTTCTTTGACTGATTAACTTTTCTGCTACTATACCAGGAA
Source organism: Colius striatus (assembly GCF_028858725.1). NCBI lineage: Eukaryota > Metazoa > Chordata > Aves > Coliiformes > Coliidae > Colius > Colius striatus. Next base: position 113,318,490 of record NC_084759.1, on the reverse strand, counting down.
AAAGCCTGCTTTCTGGCAGAGCTATGCTATCTTCTTCCTCACCAAACTTTGCAATAAGATCGATTATGCTTGAATGAACTGGAGAATAATGGTGGAATATGCATTGTTTGGTGGTCTGACACTTCTTTTTGCATCAAGCTCCCTACAATTGCTTTTACAGAACAATTAATTTAGTGTTCAAATTGCAATTAATGTCTATATATCTTTGTAAAATGTAGATCTGTAGTTCTTAGTAGATGTATTAATGTATCATGTTGAAATTTGTCTAATTTTTCCTTTTGCACCAGCCACAGCTTTCATGCCAAGTATTAACTGACAATAACTGGCATATTCTGGTTACCTGAACAATAAAGGATCATTCCACAGGCAATCTGACTCCTTACTGTTTCTTTTTTTCTGAGCAGGTTTCCAGCCAGGCGATTTTGCTATCCAAGCCAGAAGGGGACAGGCTGGGATGTACTTGGATCCATGCCGTAGCTCAGAGATTCTGCCCAAGCAACTGACATGGAAGACTTCAGCTAGACTTGCGATGCTGGCACAGCACAGAGATGCTCCCATTATGCTCAAAGCATGAAGACAAGCAACGTGGCAAGCTCTCTGACCTCCTTTTGCCTCTGGATCCTAGCAGTCATGTTTTCCCAGAAGCCTGGGCTAGCATTTATACAGGAAGATCCACAATTTAAATTCCCTCATTTCTTCCATTCCAACACTTCTAGATGTTAATATTCCCAAAGATGGTCAGCTACTTCAGCTACTAACTTCATCAGTAGTCATCCCTCATTAATTTTCCTTATAGATTTCCTATAACCCTCTGGGCTATGTTAAAGAGGTTGTTATTCATATGCAACAAAGTTTTTACTGAAGGATTTAGATTTAGTTTTGTTTAATGGCATAAAAGTTAGAAACATTTTTTTCCCTGTGGAGCTTTTAGGGTTGTCAGAATTAGCAACTTCTCAGTTTACATTGCCTCAAGTATGTCATTTTCAGGAGTTAAATGCTGACAATTTAACTTTGACAAAAATTCCTCTTTTGTCACCTGACATCTAAAATGTTTGCCCTCTCCTGCTCTACCATGTTCTTTAAAATATGGTCAATTTGTTTTGCTTTCATATTAGTTACATGTAGAAAGCTCAATTTTTAACCTTTCCCAGGATTTGCCTACACAAAAAGTCACATTTAAGTTTCAGACCTCCATGGGGTAAGAGAGTAATATATGTTAATATTTGAGTTTAACTTCTTTTACAGCATTGCAACACATTTTTCATGACGTTTTGTTGGGCATGAAAGCATAGAATTTTTTCCCCTCATTGCAGAGGCACCAGGCATTTTTTTTTCATCTTATTAAATAATGGAGGAGCCAAACCATATGGTTCTTCTATCTAGAGATGCAAGAATATAGAAAAAAAAAAAGTTTTTCATGTTATTTGGGGGAGAGAAAGACTAACTTTTTCTGATCTTTAGTTTGTGGTGAAATTGTGATTTGCAGTTGGAATATTTTCTGAAAGGATACTCAAAATACTAAGTTGCAAAAATCTTCAATTTAAAAAAAAACAGAATTAACATAATTTTTAGTTTGTTCAGACATGCTCTGCTCTGTTACAAATAATACATGAAGTATATTAGCGATATCAAAACAGGAAAAGAAAGTTATATTTACAAAATGTCTGCTATTTGGATACTGATCACCCATTACAAAACAGCATCAGAATTTTAAATAAAATTTGAATATATACTGACACATTTGGTTAATCTTTAATATGGTGCTGTGCTAAATAAACCACAATACACATAATATCATGTGCAATTCACAGGCTTTATCTCTTAAAACTTCTTTATCTGCATGCCCATGCTGTTGCTACTTACGTAGTATTTCTAAGTCCTACAAAAATGACACCACTTTGTCTATAAGCCAAAAATATGGATATCTTTCTCCACTCCCCCACCAACATCGATTTTCCATTTTCTAAAGATGAAAATCACTCAAAACCAGTGAAACATAAACTAGGTGTCTTGGAATTCACTATTGGTCCATATTTGATACCTACATAATGACCCACTACGTTTTTCACCATTACAATGCAAAAAAAAAAAAAAAAAGATACTTATTTCAGAAAGCTGTGAAATACAGCTAATTAAATTAAGGGCTAAGTTTTGTTAAGTCATTATTGCATAACTTTTCTCCAAGATCTTCTTCCCTTTTCCAGCAAAATTCTTTCAGTCCTTCATGACTTCTGGAAATCTCCTAGAGGTCAAGCAATGTTTCCACTATCATCCATCTAAAATCCTGTAATAGGCATGCAGAAGCTTTCGTAGACACAGGCTTGTGACTTGCCATGCTTATACAATAAGGTAGAAGATTTACACAAACCTTCTGCAACTCTAAATCATATTTCAGGTCCTAGTAACTCAGAATATTTCTACAATTTAGCTTTGCTAGAGACAAGTCAGGTTCAATGGCTGCAATGGCACATTGATTTTGTTGCTTCATTTGCTGCTGTATGTGGAAATTCAGGAGTTATCTTCCTATACTGCCTTGCCAACATCCCCATCCCATAAGCTGCTTTACTTACCAGTAGAGATTTTTCATATCTGGAAAGACAGGATGTCATGTACTTCTAAGGACTAGTATATACATTTCACTACTTTCTGGCCTGATACTTTTTCCTCAAAGGTACTTCTTAGGTATCTAGGATGGTGGAGCAAATTTTTTTTAGTGCAAGTTTTTCAGACTTACAGTGCAACATGAATGCAGAACTTGACCTCCTCCCTCTCTCTAAGAAGAAGGGGACAGGAGCAATCACTCACAGAAAACAGATGCCATATACTGTGTCATGAATACAATGACTGCACAAAGTCACCATAGAATCATAGAATCATAGAATGGTAGGCGTTGGAAGGGGCCTTTAGAGATCATCTAGTCCAATGGCCCTGCAGAAGCAGGTCCACTTAGATCAGGTTGCACAGGAACATGTCCAGGCAGGTCTTGAAGACCTCCAAGGAAGGAGACTCCACAACCTCCCAGGGCAGCCTGTGCCACGGCTCCCTCACCTGAACAGTAAAATAGTTTTTTCTTACGTTTAATGTTTTAACAAGCAAAATGACATGCCCCAAAACAAGGTACAACTTGCCCTAAAATGGGATTAAAAACCCAAGAACCCACCATCATGCAGCATAGCACTTGACACTGATGAGTCGAAAACAATAAGGGAAAGAATACAGTAAAATGCCATATACAGCGCAATACTCCCTCTGGTTGTAATCTCCCAGATTCTGTCCCTAAACACAAAGCTGCAATCAGCAATGGTCACCCACTGCTCAGTTGTGTAAGTTATTCATTTCAAGACCTGACCTTCTGTCCAGCAAAGTTATCCTCCACTTTCACTTAGCTATCCAGCCTTTCACTTACATTTTTTGTTTGTTTGTTAACATTATCCTGTGCAAATAACTTGCGTACATCAGCTTTATCGTGCCACGAAGTACTTCCTTTGTATGGCTTTTTAAACACACAGTCTACTAATTTAATTAGATGACCTGTAGTTCTAGTATTTAACAAATAGATAATCATCAACTCCTATTTCTTTTTTTTTCTATTATACCTGTAATTTTACAGGTCTGAACTTCTGTAGAGGTAGGACTGAGAAAACTGCAAGAGAACTGCAGAGGAAGAAATCCTGGTTGTCAAGGCTACATGTTAGATACCATAGCAGTTCTACAGGTAACATCATTGCAAAATATTTTGTATGGTAGTCACTACCAAAAGCAAGTTTTTACACAGTACAGTTACTATAAAACTTTACTTGTCCTTTTCTCGTACTCATAGTCTTAGTGTGAAAGCTGGCTTTTGACATGTACTAGAGAGTAAAATATACTCAAAAAAGAACACATGTGATTGTCTATTTTTCCAAAACAAAAATAATAGTCACACTGTTAGGTGACAAAACAAACATACAAAACCCACGCAATTTTCTGGGGACTTTCCAGAGGGAAAATGTAACAATTGTATCCAGCCACATTTATGAAAACTGGACTTATTAACATTTGGTTTTCCTCATAGTGGTATTATCCGTTTACTGTCAGACATTTTTCCTTCTTCCAAGTTACCGATTTGGTAGTTATCAAAATGAAAAGAGTCAGCCACTTATCTCTTGAAGCCATTGGTATGGGTTTTTACTGGCTTAGGTGCTTGCCACGTGATGCATTCCTCATTTTTAACTTCATTACTACTAACAGATAATAGTGCACTATTTGTGAATTTTCAGCTTTCAAGGACAAGCTGGCATTTAAGGGCTGGTGACATCTTTGCATGCTTCTTTGTGCCAGACCTAGAAAGGACTGTGAGCAAAGGAAAGCTAAACAGCTTCCTAACCAATGATCCTTTAAACTTATAGCAAAAGTGACTTTCACCACAACCAGGAGGAGAGTTGAAACTCATCATAATTTAGCAGGACTTTCATTTTAATCTAAAAATATTAAAGTAATTTGAGTCTCTGTTTTATTTAAAGATGCAGTGTAACATACAATTTTCTACTCTTGTTTCTTTGTGTGGATTTGAACAGATCTTAGGCAGCCACTATCTCTGTCCCCTTTGTGCCTCAGGGTTTATTAATTGTGAACAATGGGTCACTGTCTTTGAGAATGAAGAGAGGCTAATGCTTCCTAAGTATGTTATTGCCTATTCATTTGCCCCTAAAATTGTTTGGCTGAATTTCATCTGTTCTTCCATCTGTGAAATCATCATTTAGCTGAATGATGATTATGCAGACTTGCTTTTCAGTTCTTCATTACCATCTGATAGCTATGCTGTCATTAAAAGATTCTCTTATTTATACTATAGCTCAAATACTTGAATCAACTGTGGCTTCATTTGTGATGAACTCTTCTCTTTTTCCCATCGCTGAGTAGCACTGGTGAGAGCTCTAGAGTAGCTGTAGTACTGGAAAGTACTGGAGGATTTTTTATCTCCCTGTATTCAGACCTGAAACAAGCAAGTTTAAGCTTATCTTTTTACACCAAAGCCACTAATGTGGGCAATGGACTATAAGTAAATTTTAACTAAGGTTTAGCAGGGTCTTAAGTGACAACAACTAAATTTTACATCATTTCCATGTAATTTTTCCATCATCTCACTTCTTAATCACAGTGCTCTTCTCTGACCATATTTATTTAAGTAAAACGAATGAACATTAACTTCTACCTAGTATATTTTAAGGTTTCCAAAAGTACCAAGACTACACTGTGATGTTTATTTTTTTACTACCGATATTAAAACCTTATCTGCACAGAATATTTTATTGTGTTCATACTCAGGGTGTATCATCATGTTACTGTGCTTTTGTCTTCTATTGAGGCTAATTTAAATTTGTCTTTTTTTAAAAAAAAATAATCTAAAGCCAACCTTTTGGCAAAGAATTACATTCCTCTAATAAAAAAAAAAACCTTAATCTATCTTGAGGTTGATTTCCTAGCAAGAATAAAATTTAAAAAGCAAGTGAAAGCTGTATTGTCCTGCTAGCCCTAGAACAGGAAGTGTCAGGTTATTAACCATGACCAGCTTGTAACAGGTACATCACACTCCTAAGCTACAGCCCAACCTGAGCAAACAAACCTTCCCTTATATTTGATAATCGCTTGTCTCATGGCTCATTTCCACTGGTAGCTTCAGGGTACCCTTTCTGTGCAAACAAAGATGAATATTGTCATCTAAAGCTCTTTGGCCACTGGCAGGCAGATCTTTATTTTCCAGATGTATATTGTTAAAAATTGACAAAAAAACTCAGAAAAAAATTACTTGCAGTTATATGCATTTTATATTTTACCTCATCACAACTTACTCTCACATTTGAGAAACATGACAAGTTGCTTTCAATATCTTTCAAAAAAATGAGCCACAGTTCTCGATCCTGAAGAAATAAATGTCTCCATTCAGGGAAGAAGACAGAGTCAATTTCTTCCCTGCCACAGGCTTTCCTACTCAAATAGAATTTAGGTCTACACACCAAAATCAAACAAAATCTGATTGCATGAACGTTAGGCACATCTTATGCAACATCAGTACGTCTTATATCAGGCTTATAACTCAACAAAGATCCTGGGAACCTGCTGTGGGACAGGCTCTGGTACTTGCTCTCACAGTGAAATTACCATAGAACCAGCATAGCCACGTCTACATAAGACCACAATCCTTCTTTCTGCTGTTTAGGGAGATAATTAGCAGTTTACTTCAAGAAGGTATAATTATAGGTATTAAATTAGCTGAGATCTTGTCCAGAGTGGGATTAATCTTAGAATAAATTTTAAAAGTAAATTCTCTGTAAGTTTGTAGTTGGAAGACTATTAAGCTTTTGGTGGAGATTAATGAGACCTCCTCCTTCAGGTCATTGGTAAAGTATCCCAAAATAGTTTTACAATGCCATATTAATATAGATATTTATAAACCAGCCTTGAACTAAGCTATGTTTTGAAAGTTGTCCTTGAATTTCAGACAGTTGTGTCAATGGTCAAATACATTTGAAAATATTTACATATATCTTACATGACAAATCTGAAAAGGGATTTTTTTTTTCCTTTTTCCACTTTCCATCGTAGGACGATGCAAAGTTCTTTCTTATTTAAATGCAAACTGTTGTATTGGTGTGAATGATATCTGACTACTAATTTATGAGACAGAATTAATCTTAGGAAGATTATTAAGGCATATTACAAGCTTACCAATGAAAGTTAATTTGTATTGCTTATTAATCATATTCCTAGCAACCATACAGATAAATGCAATATGCCCTGTAGCTTATAGCAGTGTGAGCTTATATTTTCTTGTGTGTAGATAATATGATTCTGACCTCCATTTGGCTCTGACCAAGCCAGATCTCTAAGAAGTCCATTTTGGTCACTCAACAGAAAGAGGCTAAACAGGTTAAGAATATAATTTATTTTGATCAGCTGCTAGGAAAATTAACATCCAGTTTTATTTTACGGGATCAAAACTTCTGCCCATAAAGAAGGTAAGGAAAACCTGAATGTGATAAAACTGCACATCTGTTAGTCAGTAACAGTAAGAGTCAGTCAGCACCAGTGAGACAACAGGAGTCTCCTTCATATTTCTAGTGTTAACGAGGTGTAATCAAAGTGTAATCTTAACTGCCTTACTCTAAACACATCCTTCCCTTACTCTGCCTTCAAGAAATGAAATTATAAAGATTCTCTTGATGATACAACTCTATCCTTTCAAAGGTAAACTTACATGTTGAAGTTCAAAATTCCTAAACTAGCAGACAGAGTTCACTGTCTTCTATTAAGGTTTGTTCCCTTCTTAAAATCTGACATTATGAACAGTCCTACAAGTTCAGTCTTGGTTTTCCATTCAGCTTGGCTTCATCTTCAATACTCTTGATTAACATTCATTTATTTCTGCTAACTCTGTTTTAATCAAACCTAACTATCAATGCTATGTATGCTTTAGATCAACATTATAAGCTGAAAGTGACCAATAAAGACATCCATATTATTGTAATCACCTTTGCATTTTTGGGCCAATTGATAACTATGCTTGTAGCAAATCACTAGTCTTATGAAAAGAATGCAAGCAGTGACCAGCTCCCACCATTGAGAAATAAGGCTTCTCACCTGCTTCCAAAGAAGAAATTGGGACTTCAAGGAGCTTTTTAGGAGGGGGTGTTTAGTAACAGTGAAATTTCTTTTGCATTGAGCTCCAACATTGCTATGAAGTGTATTCGTTGTGCAGTTTGTGTCATATTACAGCTCAGCAGAAATACATTGGTTGGTAAGTTAATCATTTAGTAAGCTCTTTTTTCCAGCCACTGACAATCAGCTTCTCTTCAACCATCAAAAACAGTTTGCCAGGGCTCCTTGCCCTTCTTAATTAGATATAAACAGATTTGTCCTTCTGACATCTTGCTTAAGACTGCAGCAGGTTGGAAACCATCTGGTTGCCCATGATACTTCAGAAAGGGTTTGGTGAGCTGTAATTACCTTCTCTCTGCAGATCCTTTTTAGTCAATTTTTGTCAGTTTTCCTTCAGTAGTGTTATCCCACAGAACCAACAGGATGCATCCACTAACATGAAAATGGCTTCAACAATCTTCCAGATGAGCAGTGCAAATTGACATAACCTAATTCCCAGTAACTACCTGGCCACTTTTTGTCTTGATTTTATCTCTTTTTGCGTTTACTCATGATAAGGTCTCATATCATGCATTAGCAAAAAGTTGAAGGTAAGGCCCACATGGTCATCTACATCTTGTACCACCTCTCCATCTCCTCTTCCAGCTCAGATTTCCCTTTTTAAATAGTGATGGCAGAGGCACCAGGTTGACCCCATCAGGCTGGAGCTGGGTCCACCTCAGAGCTGGGGGATGTTTCAAGAAATGATTACTGACACCAACACTGCAGCCCTCTCCTTCTGTAACCAAGTACAAAGTGGCTCCACACAAGCCCATGACAAATGTACACTATAGAACACTATTAAAATATTTGTTTCCAGTCATTTCTTGATAAAGTATTGGAGTCTGAGGTATTATATAAGCACTTTTAAGATAACTAGCAACTAAATGGCAGTAGATAATTCCCTGACAAAGACAGAAAAAAACCAGACACAGTACTCCAGATGAGGCTTCACCAAGGCAGAGTAGAGGGGAAGGAGAATCTGGCCACACTCTTCTTGATGCATCCCAGGCTGCCATTGGCCTTCTTGGCCATGAGGGCACATTGCTGGCTCATGTTTATCTTATTATCAATCAGGACTCCCAGGTCTCTCTCTTCAGAGCTGCTCTCCAGCAGTTCAACCCCCAGCCTGTACTGGTGCAGGGGGTTGTTCCTTCCCAGATGCAGATCTCTGCAATTGTCCTTGTTGAATCTCATGAGGTTCCTCTCTGCCCAATTCTCAAGCCAGTTGAGATCCCACTGAATGGCAGCACAGCCTTCTGGGGAATCAGCCAGTCCTCTCAGTTTGGTGTCATCAGCAAACTTGCTGAGAGTACACTCTGTCCCCTCATCCAGGTCATTGATGAAGAAGGACAGAGAACTTCTGGAGAGAGTCCAGCGCAGGGCCACCAAGACGATCAGGGGACTGGAACATCTTTCATATGAGGAAAGGCTGCAGGAACTGGGGCTGTTTAGTCTAGAAAAGAGGAGACTGAGGGGAGATCTTATTAACATTTACAAATATCTAATGGGTGGGTGTCAGGAGGTTGGGGCATCCCTTTTTTCTATTGTAGCTAGCAACAGGACAAGGGGTAATAGGATGAAGCTGTAACACAAAAAATTCCACTTAAATATAAGAAAAAACTATTTCACTGTGAGGGTGAGGGAGCAGTGGAACAGGCTGCCCAGAGGGGTTGTGGAGGCTCCTTCCTTGGAGGTCTTCAAGACCCCCTGACATGTTCCTATGCGACCTGATCTAGGTAAACCTGCTTCTGCAGGGGGGTTGGACTGGATGATCTCTAAAGGTCCCTTCCAACCCCTACCATTCTATGAGTCTATGAAACACACAAAATACATGCCTGCCTTACTTTTTCTGGTTTTGCCTGTTCCTCTTGGAAATCTACTTTTTGTTCTTACCCCCTCACTTCTGTGTATAGTATACAGCTAACTGTAGGTCTGACTCAGTATCTCTCTAGGCTTTTAATGGAGTGGTAGGATGTTATACCAGTATGCAAAGTTGCATTTTACAGTGAAAATGGGCATAATTTTCCCTTTAGCAAAATGAAGTTGTATTACTAGCAAAGTGTTTGTTCAATCAATGTCAGCATGTGTGAATTATCAGATGAACTCAAGCTGTAAGCTTGTTTCTAAGGAATTGCTCGAAGACTTTAGGAAGCTGACAGGACTGGGGCTGCAGTGTTTTTCCTGTTATCTCAGCAGAGTTCTGAGGAGCATTAGATAAATCTACTCATCAGGCTCACATTAATCCCTTATCCCAAAAGAAAAACTTGGCATGATTTTATATTTTATTAGCATTTGCTTACCTGCAGCAATACAAATTTACAGAAAAAACAACCTCTTCTTTTTCTAACAGAAATATTTTCACTTCATTTTTTACACAATAATATTGGTATATAAAGAGGAATTTTTGGCTTACATGTCACCTCAGAAAAAGAGAAAAATAAAAGAAAAGCATTTGTTACAAGAGAAAAATAAATCAATATCTTTTAATTAGAAAGGCCTGTCATCATGGTCTAGCTTTATAAAATTAGCAGGGATAAAAAACTAAGATTTTGGTGTCCAGGTTGCCAAACTTAATACATCTCATTCTAAATCTTAATCTCTGGAAAAGGAAAAAAAAACCCAACAAAGATACAAAGTCTATCAGAAATAAAATATTCCAGTCCTGAATCTGTTCACCACAACATTAGTTTCAACACTGATGCTTTGAAATTTCAAGACAAGGGGAAAAAAAGAAACAAGTTATTTTTATTAATTTTAAGGAAAGGAAAAAGTCATCAGTGTATTTCTGCTCTACTATACCCAAACAAGCTTTTTGCACTTATTCTTACAGAAAAGGAGGTGTTCTTTTTGTGTCTGATTTTTTATGATATAGGTACAGCTTCCTAGTGTGCATCCTGGGATCCACTTTATAACTCTAATGTCAGTTGACTCCTAATAAGAATTAGGCAATATTTTCAGAATATAGTACGCATATATGCTTTTGCTTTTTTATTTGCTTTTTTAATCTTTTTGGTAACTTCTATGTTTAAACAAACAGTTATTTCACCAGAAGCTTTGTTGTTCTTATAGGAAAATTTACAGAGCATAAGAAAATGTTTTAAACATATTAGAAGGAAATCACTTCTAATGTCTTCATAATGGTCTTTAAAATATACACACACACCCCCAAACACATGCTTAACTTGGGGCAAAAATCTACATATGTTTCTGATTCTGGTAACATTACTGTCTGTTTGAAATGCATATCTCCCAAACTAGTACATACCTTCAAAACAAATTTGGACTGTGAGCATAGGTTCTCACTGCAAAATTTCAAAACATTTACATCTTAGAGGCCAAACTGTGGAGCCAGATAGTTCACCTCCAGTTTATATTACTTGACTGTATAAATAATAAGTTGTCACGTGTTTGTGTGGAGCAGCTTTTTGCTTGGTTACAGGGGGAGTGGGTTGCAGTGCTGATCCCAGCAACCAATTCTCAGTACAACCCACAACTCTGAGGTGGACCCACCTCCAGCCCAGCCGGGCCCATCTGGTGCCTCTGCCATCACTCTTTAAGAAGGGAAATCTGAGCTAGAAGAGGAGGTGTAGGAGTAGTACAAGATGAAGATGACCATGTGGACCCCACATTCAGAGATGTAGAAAGGCAAGAGGAGCTCCGAACCAGAAACTCCTCTGCAACCTGTGGCGAGAATGCAGGATATGCCTTTGCAACCCATGGAGGGCAATGGCAGGACTGAGAGCCACCAACAGCTCCAAGTGAGTGCACCCAGACGGGCAGGAGATTGTGTGAGGAGACAGCCATGGCGCAGGGCATGCTGGAGAGCCTGTGGGCAGCAGACCCATATGAGAGGTGGAGAGGAGCTGCAGCCCTTGGGATGAGCAAACGCATGTTGGAGCAGCCCATACAGGGCTGCCTGGCCTGTGAGGGATCCTGTGCAGAAGCAGGGAGGATTAGCAAGGAGCTCATCTGCCCTGAGGAGAGAAAAATGTCAGGATCCATCGGGAAAAGATTGACTGAAATCCCCATTCTCTGCCCCTCTGAGCAGTTCATGGGGGGTACGAGGTAAAGACACAGGGATCAGGGCCCTGAGCCTGGGAAGAGGGGAGGGGTGGGGAGAAGGTAGTCTTAAAGGGTTGCTTGTACTCTTCATTATTGTACCACTCTGGTGTTTCCTATTTGTTATGGTTTTGAGTTTTATGCTTTTGGTGGTTGGTGGATTAAATGAATTTCTGTTTTCTACCCCAAATTGAGTAGTCTTGTCTGTTTTACCTGGGACCATAAGCAGCAATTGAGCCCTTCCTGTCCTTACAGCACTCCAAAGCCCCTTGGTACTTATGGTTGATTGTGGTCCTTTGTTCCTGGATGGGCCTAAACCACAACATAAGTGAAGCTGGAAAACTGAGTTGCATTCCTCATTAATGCAGCAGCTAAAAATAATTCTGCAAATATAGCATCATTCATGTTTTATCTGATATGATTTTCTAGGAAAAGCAAGGATTTAATATCTGCTGTCTCCATCAGCCACCTCAGATGTGTCAATCATTTGTGTGTGCCCAGCCTGGCTGGGTATTCCATGCAGGATGTCATGCTGCAGTATATCAGAGAGTATCCCAGCACAGGATGTCAGCTGGCATGGCAGGCAGTCCACCCCAGTTAAGGCAGCATATGCTTGTCACTGCAACCCAGACTGTTAGCTAACCACCTCAGCCCCAAACTCCAGAGGTCTCGATAACAGACAGGAAAGTACCTTGCACTTCTGACAGCTTGAATTTTCTGTTACTTGCAAAAATTATATGGTGACTTAAGCTTTAATTGAAATACATTATAAAGGCAAATTTTAATATAGAAAATAGAAATCTATTCAATTTTTTTAAGCCACCATCTTTGTGATGTACAAAATATGATTCCCAGGAGAAGATAAGCTTCTTTATTCCTAGTTACAAGTGGGAAAATTGGACATCAAAACCAATGTGGGATTCTGTTTCACACAGTAAGCCAACAGCACTATGCCAGTGAACTTCATCTGTGAAAGAAAGGTCATACACAGTTACCTCTCAAAAGCTAGTATATCAAATATTCACTAGTAATATATTTTACTTGTCAAATGTGCTGTCCCTTTAATTTTACTAGTCTTAAACATGTGCAACTAGAGGAGACAGTCACTTGAACATAGTAAAATAGATAATATAACCTTTCACGAGATAGAAATGCAGATCCTTTCAAGCAGTGCATGCACTACATTCTTTTACAGAATTGAAGGTAAAAAATTACAAAAAATGAGAAATTGAAAGAGGACTATTGCATAACAAAATCATTCAGAATGGGAGGAGGGTATCTCGGTTAAACAAAAAGTGATAACTCTCTTGGAGAATAAGGTGACATTTAAAACAAAATCTAGAACAGTCTGCAAAACATAAGTATCGAAAAATTGACCTTGTATGTGAGACATTATTCATAAGCAAGAAAATATTTTGACTCCCTTTTCAATATCTGGGAGCATAGCAATGTTGTACTTTGCTGTCAGAAAGGACCTTGTCTTGCCCTCATGCAAAGCACATGCAAATTCGCTTTCCTGTGTAGTGATGTTCAGCAAGGCCATGTTGCACTACTGAACCTAGTCGTATGGTATCTTTCAGCAGGACTTAGCTCAAGTCACTGTAGAGACTAGAAGAAAGCTCATGTCTGGCTGCCCAGATAATGAGCAGAAGATGACTGAGTCTGTATGCATAGTTCTGGTTGGAAATACCCATAGAATACTTGCACACATATTTAGAGACATATGTGTGTATCAAAAACCTTTGTGTCATGCCTGTGGAAAACCTTTGACTCTATAGTAAATTATTCATCACATCTCAAAAGTTTCCTTTCACAAAGTGTGGAGAGTTTTTCTGTACACTTACACTATTTTCCACCTATATGATTCAAAATTACATGTGTCTGTGCAGAGTAATGTTCCTTCAGGGATACGAGGCAGTCCTTGGGAGGAAGGAACTGCATGGCGCCAGAGTGGTGGGCAGAGTAGGAAAGGAGACTCACTCTAGGCTCAAGAACTGAGCAGCTGATCTGGAGATAGACACAGCATGCAGGCCAGGAGGCAATGGAGAGGGAGGTTTTTCCCTTGGTGTAGTGCTGCAGCCTTGGAAGTTACCCAAAGGTAGCCAGATGAAGCGTAATCTGGACAGGCAGACTTGCTCCTCAGTAACGTGGCGGGCACAGGATGCCTGTCTCTTTCTTTCCATATAGTCTTGCCTACTCTGTTTCAAATTAAAACCAGTTTTCTCACTCACAGTGCTATCTGAGCTCACAAGCTTTCCTGGCTCAGCCGTGTGCATGGGGAGGATGAGGGAGATCCCTATCAAAGCTTTGGCCAGCTTGGTGATCTGACACAGACTGGAGTTGGAATTGCAGATCAACTGCAGTTGGAATAATAGACTTCCTCAGCACTAGCTCTGCAAGCCTCCACTGTCACTCCTGATGGTCTGTTTTCTCCTGTCACACTGGAGAAATTTGTACTTACTTTCTTGCACTGTGTAGGGGTCAGGTTTGAGTGATAAGAGCTTACAGACCCTTCTTTTCAGATTTCTGTTGGAATTCTTATGAATGAAAAGGAATATTATTTAACTCCACCCTGAACCAGCTGCAAGTTTTTGCCTGTGCACAAATCATAGCATGTTCCTTGTCTGAATACACACCATGTAAAAAATTCCAGGCAGATTAATAACTATGTTTGAATGTCCCAGATTATCAACATGAAAAACAATTGTTATACAAATATCCTTCTCAATTCAGCAGAAGTAGAGCTCCTCAAATTCACAGGACTTACACAGATCAAGCAACACAAATTAGAGAAAAAAAAAGTAATTTGTGCTGTCAACAATGTCTAATCCCATTTTGAAAAGATATTGACATATTAAGTGGGTCTGTCAGAATGCATTGACAAGTGAAAATCTTGTGTAATTGAATATCTCCATTTGGACTGGAGCTCTGTTTGCTTTTATCAGGACTGATTTATCAGACCACATCAAAGAAGTCTCCAGTACTCTTGGAATAATGTATTTAGAGCACATAAGGTACTTCACAAAACTCAAGATGAGAGACTACTATACATCACTAGTGATCCATCTGTTTGCAGAAAGATTGGGGCAAAGAGATTACTCAACAAAACCAACTCGCTTGAAATTGTGCTTAAACATAACCAAACAACTCGTAGAGCAGATAAGCGCGTAACACAGTGGTCAGCACCGTCTCCTGCCACTCAGTGATGAGGTAGGTATATGACAGAGCATGATACTTGTCTCTAAAGGAGATACAGATAAGAATTACTTGTGGGATTACTCACAAGCTCTAGGAAGAGGTTTTATTCTTCTATAGGAACAGGAAAAGATAATGATCATGCTGGCAAAGCCTCCATTATTTCTTGTTTCCTCCTTCAGAACACCTCAAGGTAATCCCCAGAGCCAGTGTGAATCTTTGATGATCTTTTGGACATTTTTTGTCTTTGCTCTTATGAATACTTAGAGCCAGTTTATTTACTGATGACTGTGAGAACCTGGGAAAGCCAGGATCTTGAGAACCCTTCAAGTTGAGAACCCTTCAAGTATGCACAGGTTGAAAATTCAAGGAAACCAAAGAACTACTGAAGGATGGAAAGAAAACCTTCAGGTAACAGAAAGTTAAAATTAAGGTTAAAAAAAAAAAGAAATGACTTTCTGGTCCTTCAGTCAAGTGAAATAGATAGCTAAGGGAAACAGTGGAAATTCCATTGACTAGAAAAACCTAAAAACAAACCAAAGACAATGTGTGACAAATCTATTCTATGATTTTGTTCATACTCTACATGAGTATCTCCTACAGTACTTTAGGTCAGGCTATGTGCACATTCAGAAAGTTCTGCTGATCCTCTCAAGCCAATGTGGAAACTAGACATCTTCTGGTAGCAAAACACTAGTGTGGGCAGTTGTTTCAAAAGAAAAGATCTTTATATAATTCGGGGAGCTGCCAGAGAAATTTCTCCAACAGTAGGCATCTCCTCTCTGCCTGATCTGGGTCTACATGAGAAGCTCTGTCAGCAGAGCTACATGAGCATTTGTAGACAAGGCTTCAGTAATCAGCCTTTTGGGGTAGCTGACCTCATAGGCAATAATGACGACCCATGAACAGAACTCCTAAGATTATAGGTTGACCGAACAGCATAGTACAGTTACTTATGCACTACATTTTTTATTATTTGTTAAGACACTGAAAAAAGCATGCCTTGTTTTATGTAGCCCTGTAATTCATCCTCAGCAGAACTACAGCTTCACTTTTGCACATGAATGAATGCCAAGCCCTGGCATTTTAACATAATCATTTCTGTCTAGTTGTGATTCTATCAAGACTAGTAAATGTGTACATATTTTACACATAAGCAATGAAACACTGGAGAGAGCTTATGAACACAGTGATGAATTTATAATCTAAAGCCAAGCTATGGTGTACTAAGGTAACAAGAGTCCATAATTCTTTCTGTAGGCTAAGGAATGTCAATAGGCTGCTTCATAAAATAATGAATGTTTATAGTAATGATTTCACGGGTTGTCTGCAATTTAACAGCCTTTATTTCCAATATAAGTTCACGAAGGATATCAGTGGTAAACAGGTTCTCATGAAATATGTTCCATCAGAATTACTATTAAGCTGTTGTTGGTGTGCTTGTCACAGTTTTTACATGCTGTTACTGTTTATGTGATGATCCAGTTTCATAAAACTTTATATACCAATTAAAAGCTGGACATTTGTAATGGCTTTACTGAATATCCCTATTGATCTATTAGGAGATGGCATGACTCTGGGTTGCATTAGTTTTATGCTTGTCCAAAACAAATTACTTCTGAGTGGCTTTTGATTTACGCAGCACGAATCTATAGACACTTTGCATTCTTCCCTTCCATCTGCCTGTGTGAATTTGTAGTGTCAGAAGGTGTCACTTTCACTACTCTAGGGATTAATTTCCTGGTTATTCGACAGGGAAAAGACCAGTAACAACATCCTACACACAGATCTGTCAGTGTGCTCAGCCTTGACCCTCCTCTAGGGCAGAGCGGGTAATGCATTCCCTCTGCTGTTGCCTCTTTAACAAGAGCACTGAGAGGAGTGAAAAACAGTGCTATTAGCACTCTTCCAGTAAGAAATGAACCTCATATCTTTTACTCGTGATTTGAACTAGTGACCTAAAGATAAAGACTTTGCCCGTTTTTATTGAACCTTTGAGATATCTGGGTTCGGCACTTAAAATACATACTTATTTTATATTCAGTACATTCAGGACACAGTGATTTGGTGATAAATTCACAGATTCTTTTTCAGTAGCAAAGCTGGCCAAAGCAGTTCTCATTGCCCACTGCCTCCTCTCCCTACATGTCATTCTTCCCATTGTGTATCAACAACTGTTTGTGCAGCGAACCAGATTTTAAACTGGAGTGTCATGAAAAAATTACACAAGAGAATAAAGTAAGAGCTACGTAAGCCAGTATTGGTGCCAGAATTAAAGTACATGTTACCACGTTCTTTGTACATCCTCTAGTAGTTCTAATGAAACTAGCCTTAGAGTATTTATAAATTAACTTTACTGAATAGTGCAGAAATTATTTTTACATTCCAAAGCTTGCAGAATAAATCTTTATAATGAAGTAAAAAATAATTCTGCAACTGCTGTAAACTTATCCTCTGTATGCAAACAACAAAACCCAAATAATTACATTGGAAATGAGGAGGATGCAGAAATGTTCGATGACAGTAGGTGACTGACCTGAGTTCTGGCTCAACTCTTTGCAAGTCATTTACAAGTAGCTTAATTTTTACTTTAAAATGTAAGTAAAAAAAGACCAAAAAAACCCAAAAAAAACCACCTTTCACTGTTAAGAAGCTCTGAGCTCTAGAGGAGATGAAAGGAGTTATATAAGTGCAAATTAGTGTTCTTACTCATTTATATTAAGAAAACGTCCATTTTTCATTAAATGTTTTGCTGCTTTCAGAAGAATGAGATCCATATCTTGATGTAACAAACCTTATTCAACCCACTCATATGACCAGAATGTGTGATTCATTCGCTGTGTGCTGCTGTATTAAGCTTTACAATACCTTTGTCTGTGCCCCATAGTGAGATGGGCTCTGATCTCAAAGTCTGCCAGCCTAGGGTATGATTTGAACTTTGATGAGAGATCTTTATGATTACATGTCTTTTTGCTTCAGCAGGTGTCACATTTCCTTGAGTCAATACTGAATTAAGACCTTAATTTGGCATTAGGAATCGATATGCTTTTGGAGGTGTTCTTACCCAATAATACAGTAATACCAGGAACCCAGATGCATGGGCGGACTTCATTTTCTGTAGTGGTGTTTTATCAGGGATACATGTGGGGCTCATAACCCTTATTAGCTGCAAAGCAACCTCACATACTTGTTTTCTTTTAGAGAAACATCAAATATTACAAGGTCTTATCTTAACTGCTTTGTCTTATCTTAATCTCCTTGGGAAAAAAAAAGGGTTTCTACATCTCCTGACTCTAAGACTAGCCAGCCTGCTAATTCTTATACAGTGTGTCTGGCCAGGCTGTTGTTCAGTGTTTCAGAGGCTGATACCTATTCTATCTTGGTCTATTCCATTTTTATTGCTGTGTCTTATCTCTGTTCTCATCAGCAAACTTTAGGTTTGTATTCTCATCAGCAAACTTTAGGTTTGTACTTCCATAATCCACTTTGATGTAACACTATCCACTAACTAACTCATCAGTTAGTAACCACTGTCTGATATGATGCTGTTTTCTGGGCAGCTGTTTCCAGTTGTCTGAAGCAGGATTATCTGTAGGGTCAGTCCAGAAACATTTATAATCTGTGCATTCCAAGTAGTTGCATGTTGCCTACACATACATATTAGTAACAAAAGAATGCAAGGTGAAGCAGAGTAGCCAAGGATGATGAAAAGATTGAGCTACCTAATACCTTCTTTGCTTCAGTCTTCAACGGTAAAACCATCTGTTCTCTGAATACCTGGAGGTACAGGGACAGGGGGCAGAATGAAGGTCCTTTAGTCTGTGGGGAAATAGACCTGCTGCTCCACTTTGATGCACACAAATCCATGGAGCTGGATGGGATCCACCCAAAAGTGCTGAGAGAGCTGGTAGAATTGCTTGCCAAGTCACTCTCCATCATCTACCAGCAATGTTAGCTAACCAAGGAGGTCCCAGTAGACTGGAGGTTGGCAAATGTGGCACCTACCTATAAGAAGGGCCAGAAAGAGGATCCTGGAAACTATAGGCCTGTCAGCCTGACCTTGGTGCAGGGAATGTTATGGAGCAGATTATCCTGAGCACCAGTGAGAGGCACATACAAGACAGGCAAGAGTTCAGGCCCGGTCAGCATGGTTTTATGAAGGGCAGGTCCTGCTTCACTGACCTGATGGATTTCTACAAGGTGACCCACTTAGTGGATGAGTGAAAGGTTGTGGATGTGGTCTTCCTGGACTCCAGTAAAGCCTTCGACAATCTCCCCCAGCATCTTCCTGGAGAAACTGACTGTCCATGGTTTGAATGCATCTAACCTGTGTTGTGTGGAAAACTGTCTGGATGGCTGGGCCCAGACAGTGGTGGTGAATGGAGATAAATCTAGTTGGCAGCTGGCCAACCAGCGGTGTCCCCCTGGGCTCGGTGTTTGAGCCTGTTTTGTTTAACATTTTGTATCAGTGATCTGGATGATGGGATCAAGTTCCCCCTCAGTGAGTTTGCAGATGAAACCAATCTGAGTGTGTACGTAGACCTACTTGAGGGCAGGAAGGCTCTTCAAAGGGATCTGAAGTGATGGGCCAAGGCCAATTGGAGGAGGTTCAACAAGGCCAAGTGCCAGGTCCCGCACTTGTGTCACAACAACCTCATGGAACAGTACTGGCTTGGGGCAGAGTGGCTGGAAAGCTGGCCAAAGGGAAAGGATCTAGGGGTATTTGTCAATAAATGGCTGAATATGAGCCAGCAGTGTGCCTAGGTGGCCAAGAAGGCCAATGGCATCCTGGCTTATATGAGAAATAGTGTGGCCAGCAGGATCAGGGAAGTGATTGTCTTCCTATACTTGGCACTCATGAGGCTACACTTCAAGTACTGTGTTCAGTTTTGAGCCTCTCACTACAAGAAAGACATTGAGGATCTGGAGCATGTCCAGAGATGAGAAACAAAGCTGGTGAAGAATCTAGAGCACAGTCTTACGAGGAACAGTTGATGGAGCTGGAGTTGTTTAGTCTGGAGAAGAGAAAGCCGAGAAGAGACATGATCACTCTCTACAACTGAGAGAGGACTGTAGTGAGGTGAGAGTCAGTCTCTTTTCCCAAATAACGAGCAGTAGGACAAGAGGAAATGGGCTCATATTGCCTGAGAAGAAGTTTGGATTGGAGATTAGGAAGAACTTTTTCACTGAGAGGGTTGTTAGACACTGGAACAGGCTGCCCAGGGAGGTGGTGGAGTTACCATCCCTAGAGAAGTTTAAAAGATGCTTAGATGAGGTGCGTAGGGTCATGGTTTAGTGATGGGCATGGTAGTGTGAGGTTAGTGGTTGAACTTGTTCATCTTGTGATAATATAGCCTCCCCTGGATCTGGTGAGGCATAGACATCCTTACTTTTCCTTCCTTAGGCTTGTGAAGTATTTATATGTTTATGGCTGATGGCTTCCTTGAGATCCTTAGGTGAAAATTAACAAAACCCTCCATAACAGGATTTTCTAAATTTTTCGTTACTGTACATCTAATTTCTGAGGTTGGAGAGGGGATTTACATTTGAGCTTTGAACCCAAGTATGGGAAATTTTGTTTGGTTGTATCAGTAATGTATGTTGTCACAAAGGATTTTGAACATGAATTGTATCAGAGGTGAATGTAAAAAAATCTTTCAAAATGATAAATAAACATGCAAAAAATATTGCCATGCACCTTAGTTGCCAGGCCTGGACTTATAAATGTTCTATATCAGTTATGATCTGAAATGGATTCTGAACAGAATCCAAATCTGAGAGAAGACTTCATCTTGTCCTATACCTCATCTGCATTTGGGAAATTCTGTGAAGCCAAGAAGTGAGTGTCAGCATCACTGAACCCCAGATTATGTCCTGAACAGGCTTTAAACTAGGTCTTCTTACCCCAGAATGACAGAGCTGCGAATGCTGACTCCATGTGCCACAAATACCATCAGGGCTGGAAGCAAAGCGGGATTGCTTCTATCAGCCACGGGGCTCATTTGTGGCAGTTTAAACCGATTGTGAAATTACAGCATTTTTCAAAATTTAGTCTTCAGTAGCTGTAAAGTGAAATAATTGTATTGCATGAGTCAGGTAAATGGTTTGGTAATGATCTAAATAGCTGAGCTTTGGATTCAGTTTTGTTAAGAAATTGAGTTAACAAGTTTCAGCTCAGGGTAAAACAGGTATTAGTGAGAATACTTAAATGAATCCTAGAAACAGCCCTGTCCCAGGGCAGGAGCTGTAGATCTTCACAGATCAAGTGACCCACCAAGCAAGAAGTCTGAGGATTCCTTGTCTGTGACTGAAGTAATTTTATACTTTGACAGTTGTTAAGCAGAGTTGTAAGTTGTAAAACTATTAAGCTGATCCCCTCTTCCAAAACTTTTGGACAGGTTTTGGGCTTAAAGAAAAAAGGTCATCCTTAGAAGAGAAGCCTGAGGCCATCTGACACAGTTAAAAAAATGGTTTGTAAGCACATACATGTGCCACCATTGAATTCTCTTTCATTCTTACTGACAACAGGAACTTGTCAAATAGATATGATTCAAACATATCAGCCCACAGATTTGTGGGGTTTGTATTTTTATTAGGAATATATGTGTGCTCATTTGTCTTCTCCTTAGCTCATTTTTTTCACAGTAGGAATTCTCTCAGTGTATTTGACGTGGAGGCACATCAGCACAGTACCACCTCCAGTGAGTACCAAGAGGCTTTCCAACATGGAGCTGATGAATCCACAGGACTGGAAAAAATAAATGTGAGAAGGGAAGTGCTGTTCTGTTTCATTGTGCTGCTCACTTTGGAGATCATTTCCCAGGCAGCTGTTTCCAAGAGGCTGTGTGCCCCATCTCCCCTGCTGCTGGAGTACATGTGCCAAGCCAGCTCTCTAGCTCCCGCAGCACCAGCCTCCTCCCAGGGCATCATGGTGGGCTGTGACAGCAGAGGAACAGGGGTAATTACTCATTAGCAGTAAGGGAAATATGTCCACGGAGAGGCCACTTTGCAGCAATTCTTTGCCTTGGGGATGTCCTGTAGCAGTCACGGTACTGGAGGCCTAATTTATTGTGGCCTTTAGGATAAGTATCTCTTCCACGAGAATGATGTCGGCTCCCCGCAGGTTTCACGTGAAAACAGAGAAGACAGGTACCAGCTTAATCTTTAGTCAATTGTTTCATGTGTCACCACACTCAGTGCGTGTTTTTCTGCTGAAATAATCCTTGGTCACTTCTGAATATTTCAGTCAGTCACTTCCCCATGCTTTGCCAGGTCTTTTTGTTTGCACTCTGGAATTGCCACTTCATTCTTTGTATTGTTTTCTGCAAGGAGTGGAAAAGGCATGTCACCCTGTAAGCTAAAGTTGGTGCAGGCTGTTCTTAACATCACTTTAACATAAACCTGTACAGATAAAGGTTTTGTTATTTTGTTTTGAGCTGCAGGGAACTTTTCTAGTTTTGCTGCTGCTGCTGCTGCTACAAAGCATGCAGCTATCTGAAATGGCTGTCTGCCTGCTAGAAGCTTGCTTTCAGGAGAAGGGAATTGGCATTTAACATTCATTCCAGTACAAGACTTTAAAGGAAAAGGTGGTTTTTATTCTCATTTTCTCATACAACTTTTTGTTTGTCCTCCCAGACTAAAGAAAAGGTTAAAATTAGACGGTTGCAAGGCAAACATGCCACTACACTTGTGTGAATGCTGTATTATGCTTCCATCACTCACAACAGATATTTCTCTGTTGACTGCTTCACATGAAGGCCTACTAGAAAATAAAAGATTGGCTTTTCTAGTGAATTTGCTATCTTTTTTTTCTTCTTCTTATGTTTCCCTCTTAATACAGAAAGGAAGATAGCGAGAAACAAAAGTGAGTAAGAAAATGATGAATGACATCTAAATAAGTTGCATGGAAAAGTTAAAGTTCTAAAAATAAGGGCATTGAACTAGGAACATATGTTAAGAACTAAGTGTAATAGAATTAAAGAAACATGTAGATTAGAAGTTCACTTTGTGTATAACACAAAGGAAATGAGAAACGAAACAAAGTTTTGAGGAGGCAGCAATGTACATTAAAGTTAATACTGGTTGAAGAGAGAAAATTAACAGTTAGGCTGAGTTTGTTTGGACTGAGGTAAAGAAAGAAAGTGGTCCCTTATTGTTGTATGCTTTCCACAGGAATGAAGAAAACTGAGGATCTGAAAAAGCTGCTACACTGATGACAAGGCAGAAGGGTTAAAAAAAAAACCCAAAACTGCTGTATTGTGCTTGCTTGTCTTTGCCACTGAGAGCATAAGCCCTGGCTGATCTTTTGATGGCACAGCTTCAAGATAGTTGTGAAAGGTGCAGGAGGAAAAGAAGTCTAGGCTCCGAAAACACAAGAACTGTTCAAAGGGCACATGCCAAACAATGAATCAGATCTTTTTTAAGTGAGAAAAGGTAACATTGGTCAGGGCAAGAAATTACTTTCATTTATTCCATTGCTGGCTGACAGTTCTGTTTAATCTATGGTTAATGTAAAACCTTTAGACAATATTTTCAGTCTTTGGTACTTAAATGAAGGCTTTTAAGTCCATTTCCAGTATAGAAGTGAAAGAGTCCTGTTTTTCAAAGGCAATGACTTCATTGAGGTTTATTTGTGCTCTGTCAATTCCCAGCTAGCTGCCAAAATATGGATACAGGAGCCCAGCCATAGTCAATCAAGTAAGAAAAATCTGGTCACAAAATATGCTGCTGGAATCTGGGTGAGTGCCTTAAGAATGTAGAGCAAAGCTTTGAAAAAAACCCATGATGCAACTTTTTGTTTGTTGTTGAACTAGCTAGGCTGATTCAGACAGTTATTTTATGTGTGTATTACATCATTGTATCAGTACGTGGGTGTGCAAAAAAACTCTGATCACACTGATTCACAGTGCCTCTGAAGAGATGGGTTTTTTCTCATGCCTCATTAAGTCACCTTAAAATTTGTTGTGTTAAAAACCTAGGTTGCATCTATTTGTGAGAAAAATTACTCACTACCATGCAACCATCTGAGTCCACCAACCAGTCTCAGGGCAGTGGGGGCAATGCAGGTCACTGAACAATGCTGGGTGGAGAAGACAAGCCTTGGACAGGTGCTCCCCAGTATACAGCTCCATCCCCAATCCAGCCTGCTTCTCACACAGCACTCATTTCCCTTTCGTCATGCAAAGCCTGTTGAGGTTTGTCAGCAATAGGTTTTATCCCCTGATAGGTGGTCAAAATGACTGACTTTCCTTGCTTTATGTGGTGTCAGACATGTTGCAGAGGGAAGGAGACAGGAGAGAAGCAAAGGAATCATTAGGATTTTCACCTGTTTGAAGCTTTTGCCCCTGGGAACACAGTGCATGACAAATCCTAAGATTGCCTACATTGCTTCTTCTTAATATATTCCCTTAAATATTCCTTTGTTTGGCTATACAAAGGCATGGCACAAACAGCTCAGGGAGTAAATGAAATGGTCATTTTGTTTCTTGAATTTCATTTGTATTTGCACTGCTCTCTAGAGAATACAAGTTCTTTCAAGCTTCCTTTCCAAACAGAAGACAAAAGCCTTTTACAACAAAGAATCATGTACAAATTAAGTGAAAATATTTTCAAAAACCTCAACCAACCAGACTAGAGCAAGTATCATTTAGCTCTTTTAAGACAATTGCCGTTAACTTATTCTACTACATTAAACTTTGGCTTGTTAAAAACCTAAGATGTATCTATTTGTGAGAAGAATTAGATTACTTTTTTACATCATTGGCACAAATCTTCAGTTGGGAAAAAAAATGCATGAAGCTTTTTTTCATAGGTATTTCTAAGGTTTATCTGAAAGCAGTCTGCAGTTTAACACTTTTTAATATTAATCAATCTGAAAATCATCAAAGGAGATTCATCCAGTTAAAGTTAACAGTAGGTTTGCTGAGAGAACAAAGCCAAAAAAAAAAAAAAAAAAGGGTCCTTGGTAGGGAAGAACCATTGTATGGACTGTTTTATCTGGCAAATTATGAGATGATACCTTACATACAGGTTCCTAGCAACACTATAAAAGACCTCCTGGAAGTTATGAAGCCAGCTGCAGAACTGCCTTATGGAGTATGATGTATTTCATTAATGAAAAGCTGTCTTCATACTACAGATTACACTGGTGTTGCTGCATCTGGACATATCTTCCACAATCCCTTAAAGGTCCAAATTAACATACTGCTTTTATACATCAGCATTTGAACATCTCTTCATGAAAGGGGATGGAGAAAATGAAGAAAAAGATAAAAAAGAAGGCTAAAGAGCAGATATAATTGTCCTGTGAATAGCTGATAGGAGATTTTGATAGACACATTATCCACACAAGTGCATTAAAAGCCACACTGAATATCCCTCAGTGTCCCTAGCTGCAAGATGAATTTAAGTACTGGCTGAATAGACAGTTAGCCAGGATGTAACATCCATGTTCGAACCCCTGGATTAGTCCTGCAGCTTACACAAGGCAATCCCTGAGGTCCACTTTGTAATTGTTTCTCATCATCCAAGGATTTCCGTTAGATTAATTAAGAAATTAATGTCGGAAAATCCTTTGAATTTCCTTTCAGCAACATAAGGAAGCAGTGAAGTTATTTGCCCAATTAAACATCTCCATTTGACTTTAAAAGTAGGGATTTGGCAATACAGATAAATTAATATTAATGACAATTGTCCACCCTTCCTTGACTCATCTATGCTTCATCCTCAGCTGCTGTTGTTATGACAATTTGGAATTGCATTTGTATTTAAACTGATGTAAACGGAAGTGCAAACAGGATACGGTGTTGCAGTTCCTGACGCGAAGACTGTTAAACCCTCATTCCAGAGATGTTTTTTGTTAAATCTTTTTACAAGTCTTATGAGGAGTGGTTGAGGGAGCTAGGGAAGTTTAACCTAGAGAAGGGAAGGCTGAGAGGAGATACAATCACTCTCTACAGCTACCTGAAGGGGAGTTGTAATGAGGTGGGAGTCCACCTCTCCAGTGATGAATGATAGGACATGAGGAAATGGGCTCAAAATGCATCAGGGGAGGGTTAGATTGAACAATAGGAAGAAGTTTTTCATAGAGGGGGTTGTTAAGCATTGGAACAGGCTGCCCAGGGAGATTATGGAGTCACCATCCCTAGAGAAGTTGCAAAGACATGTAGATGAAATACTGAAGGACATGGTATAGTTTAGTGATGGACTTGGCAGTGTTAGGTTAGTGGTTGGACTTGATAATCTTAAAGGTCTTTTCCAACCATAATGGTTCTATGATTCTAAATGTACAAATGTGTCTTTTCATAAAGTCTTCCCTAGACAGTGAACTACTTCTCTCCTTCACAAATTTCTATCAGAGGATCTTCCAAACAGCTGACTGCTTTAAAAATCCATGCTATTGTTCCTACCTGCTTAGTCAACTTTGAACCAAAAACAATCTTTTCACTGGATTATGCATTGCAAAATGCTTGGGATTATTTTGTATGACTGGACCCCTTATTTATAACAAGAAGATTATAGTATTAAGCAATAAAGAATTTTTAGACTCATGAGGGTTCAGATCTGTTAATTAATTTTCTAAAAACTTCAGGATAGAAGGCTCTTGATAATCTTCCAGTGCAATTGATACCATAGTAATTGGTACATTTCTGAACACTTAAAAAAATACTACATGCAGCCCCTTTGATACTCTAGGTGGCAAAACAAGTCCCACTCACTTATGCTGTGTAGATACTGACTGAAGCACTGAGGCTTGTTAACTTTACTAGCTAAAAACCACACTTGAATACTGATAAATTTTAGCACTAGTTATCCTGTTGTTATCAGCCATTACATATGTCTAGCTGTGTCACAATCTTTCCATTTATTCACGGTTATTTACCCATGGGATCAGTAAATCAGATGAAATTCACAGTGGTAGGAGAGGGTCCCCAGTGAGAAATCCATCACACAGGAGGCTTTACAAGTACCGGACTGATGAAGCTTCATTTTCTGGAGTGTTGCCTCATGACTGACTGTCTTTGGCTTTTTCATTCTGAGGTAAAGGTGAAATTTGTATCAGGGACGGACAATTATCACACCCTGTGATGTGTGCATTCTCACATTTATAATAAGATAAGAGCTCAAAGGGTAGCATTTACCATAAAAAGGAAGAAAAAGCATCTTGTTTTCCTCTGTGGCCACTTATTTTCTTTACATTTGTAAAAAGTAAATGGTCTTTTAAGTCTGTATCTCTCTATCAAAGATTATTTGGCTGACTAGTTCATATCTACTCAATGGATGGAAAAGTGCAGTGGGACTATATTATCCTATTTCCATAGGGCATGGAGCTAAAAAAACAAGTGGCCTATTTTATACCGATGCAAATAAAATATGTTCTAGGGTGTTGACCCTGATGAGATGAGTAGGAAGTTCTGGAATCAAGTCGGGTGTGAATGGAGGAAGGGGAGGAAATTTGCAATAGGCAGTATAAATGCTCACATATTTACACTCACATGCCTAAGGGGACAGATCTCTGAGGCTGAGGTGATCTTTGTGAGCCCGAGTTTCTCTCTCTCTTTTCCACAGCACAAACTGCCATAAGAGATGTTAGAGGAAGAATTAACAGAGAGCAAGTTGACTAGTTTATTTATTACACCATTGAATTCAGCTGACCTCTTGCCCCATAGGAGTTTTGGTCTGGCCTTTGCTTTAAAGAATTTGGCCCAGTAATTTGGACAGTGATCTGGAGAAATTTCTTTTAGTAATTTACTGCTACACCCTGCAATCTGCATTGCCTCACAATATCTCCTCCATACCGTAGTAGCCTATGACCTTATAGTGATTTGAACTGTAAACAACTTCTAGGGCTTATCAGACAAGGAACATTGTGGAGAATGATAAAACTGTTATTGCACTTGATACTTTCAGAACTCCAGGTCAGCCTCACCTCTAATGAGGCAACCACCTACCTTCTCACAAAAAACAACAGCAGCTCCTTTCCCTGAGACAAGCATCCATGCTCTGAGAACAGATGGTGCTATTTTTTATGCCAAACATTCTGCACTTCGCTGTTTATTAAATTGGCCAGAGAAGACTGTAAGATCAGCTCTCAAACAATACACGTGAGCCATGATGTATGCACTGTTCACACTAATCCTCCCATTTACTCTGAGGTCCATTTACACTGTTAAGGAGTGGAATACACACGTGACTAGAAATCAGGCCCTCTGTGATTTTTCCTGCAGATTATCTGATTTTAACTGTTTTTATTTTATACCTTGATTCCTTTTATTTAAATAATTACTTAAAGATCACCGCAACTGCTTTATTATGACCCTAGTGCAGACGGTTTCAGCGTCTAAAGCTGGTGGAGAGGAAACACTACTGCTTTGATTTCACATCTTTCTGGCATTCCCTTTGAATCCCTCCTGTGACTTAGGTACACAGTTTTCCATGATTGCTTTAGCTCTTCCTAAAATAAGTGCCAAAACTCCTCTATCTTCAACAATAGCATGCCTATACTTTCCAGCAGAGCAGAAAGCAAACTTTCCAGCTTTTCCTTGACCACATATGCTGAAGTCTGGGAAACTTATATGGGTTACAGATATTTGCTGTTCTAGAGGGAGTAACTGAGGTGTTTAGATGGTAGATGTTTCTTAGGATTTAGCCCTAGTTGATAGCATATTCATCTTCTTAATTTCAGTTGCCTTTTCAGCACTGTAACATAGCATAGTATTATATTAAACACATAAAAAAAGAGGCCAAACTGAGCTAATCTCTGTGAAGCTGCAGTTTCTGGAAAGAATAATTCCTGTTATTGATAGTTTTGTGTTTTAGACATTGTGCTGTAAGGAAAGTAGGACCCTGAAATACAAGTTTAAAGCACTTCAGGATGGCCTCAAGTACTTGACAAATACAGTTATGCATAACCTGTAATCACCCTCTACAGGGGGACTTACTCTGCCCTGAGCTGTGAAAAATCACATACTGTTTCCTTACGAATACCTGCAACTTGAAGTGGCAAGGCTCCTGAGAGAGGAAATACGAATCACAGGCACTGAAGCTCTGGACTGTGTGTATTGACTGCCAAAAGATGCAAGTTGTTTAACAGAGCTTATGCCCTCTGACCACTGTGCATTCACTACATAGGCTTCTTTTATTTTTCCTTTCTTTTTCTTTAAATAAAAAAATCCTTTCTGCTTTGCATTGCATTAAATAACATGTTTGTGATAGCAGTTCAAAGACTGCTGGATCTCATTATACATAGACACACATTTCTGGACAACCTCTCTCGTTAAGTAAAGGAATCTAAAGCATATAAAGATCAAAATGGCGAAGAAAATGTTAAGCTGGGGAAGTTGTTTAATGGTCAAAGTCCAAGACACACAAGCCAGCAGATCCTGCTTAATCAAATTAGGTCTCTTACAGTTGGTTCCAAAGTCACATCAGCAGGTGGGTTGAAAGACCTGCAGGACAGGTTTATTGAAACTTCATCACCTCTGGAAATACCAGGCAGCAGTGAGAGAGGAGGGAGAAGAAAACCAACCAAGCTAGCAGGGAAACAGTAAAGGAGCTGTGACCTAAGATCACTCATTTTGCTTTGTGTGCAGGTGGAAGCTGTGCTTATTTCAGATTTGTTAGTCCTCACTAGTCAGACAACTTCAGGAAATCAGCTCTTTTCTTCTTTAGCCAGACCCTGACTAATGCACAGACAGAGTATTGGTCAGTGTGCTTGTTAAAAGGAAATATTATATAGTGAGATGTTGGCACAAGGTTGAGCTCATGTGAGGAAACCAGACTTCCAAACAAGACAATCTGTTGCTGCTCATTGGTTGTAGAGGTGTCCCTTACATAGGACCTTGCAGTGACATGTTCAGATGGATCAGGAGAGACTCCTCAGAACACTGTTTCTCTCAGTTCTTATAATGTAGCAGGCCACAGTTCTAGCACACTTGTTATTTTATCTGCTTTGAGGAAAAAAAAAAAAGAATTAAGACCATGATCTGGACTTTTGTTAGGCTGCTTTAATTAGAAACATAGTGAATCTTTCAATTCTTAGCAAAGCTGAAAGAAAACCAAAATTCAGTCTGATAATTCTTGTACTGGAAAAGGGATTTATTAGGATGAAGTTAGCTTCTTAATATTTGAGGATTATAATATCCTACAAAATCTATTACTCTTGATAGTAATACTTCAGAACAAGTACCATTCTAAAAAGACCCATCCAGAAAATGGTCTGAAGAGAGGAGAGTGAGGAGGAGGTGAGATAGGAGAGGGAGAGAGAGAAGGAGAGAGAGAGGGAGAGGGAGAGGGAGAGGAAGGGGAAGGGGAAGGGAAAGGGAAAGAGGAAGAGGAGAGGGAGAGAGAGAGGGAGAGGGAGAAAAGGAGAGAGAGGAAGTAGGGAGGGGAGAGGAGAGGAGAGGAGAGGAGAGGAGAGGAGAGGAGAGGAGAGGAGAGGAGAGGAGAGGAGAGGAGAGGAGAGGAGAGGAGAGGAGAGGAGAGGAGAGGAGGGCAGAAGACATTTTCTACATATTTTAATGTAGTATCACTTATTCCATCAAAGCTACACTGTTTTACACTGAATGAGAATCTAAACTGATGTGACTAAATCAGTACCTAAACCTCTGACTCAGTAGCTAAAAACCAAAAATGCAATGATATTGGCACTTTATCTTTTTATATGCATATATGTAAAACAATCATTAAAGATTTTTATGATAGTGCATTTACTTATCCCTCTCCAAATAATGACATTTCCATGGTAATCTTCCTTATCTTCAAAGCTTTTATCCTAGCTTTACAAGATTTCTCCAGTACAACGGCAGTGTTCACTGAAAGCTATCAGCAGTGCTATAACTCATTTGTAGATATTTCAGTAAATGTTCTTTGGGACTGACACCTTCTAAAAAGAGAAGAAATGTGTAGTGAGTGGGAAAATAATAAGAAGCTCTTCCCTTGGATCCAGATTCTGCAGACTCTTAAAGACTCTCAATATTGACTGATTGACATAGGAATGTACAATACTTGATTCCATGGTGGAAATGATCTGCAGCTTAGAGAATCAGATATCTCTAATATTAAAATGTCTCAGGTGATACAGAAACAGAAAAAAATATCATTTCCTGTTTCCAAATGATATGATTGCTTTTTATCAAAATATCACAAAGTGTTTACTTACTAAGTCTTAAGCATAGGTATTCAGAGAGCTTTGTCTTTTTACATGAATTTTCATCAGAACGTCCAATAGCTTTCCTAGAAGATTAGTGATATTTTACTCTGTGGTTAACTAATAAAGTATTACAAGAAATTGATAAAATAAAAATAAAAGCAAGAATCATTCTCTAGGGGAGCACAGTTCATTGAGAAACATGTCATTTGACTGGATGAGAAGATTCCTGATACAGTCTTTAAAAAATAACTCCGCTTCACTCCTTCCTGCAGCCATCACCTTCTGTGCAGTACAACAGGCTGTGAAAAGAGGGTTTTCCCAGATCATGACATCAACTTCTTGTTTTTATTTATTGCCAATGTCATACAATAGGATCCAAGGATTCACTGAAAACACAAACCTATTGGAAATTATCTTATCTCACCTTAACCATCATCAACATCGTCATACAAGAAGAAATCAATTAAAGCTGTATACCTCACCATCTAAAGACATCTGCATTTATCCAGCTAGTAATTAATTATATTGAGGTAACAGGATGAAGTTCACTGGAATGAACAAACATGATATCAGTAAAACACAGCAGACCTTAATGTGTATCTGAAAGGACACTCATGATTTTAGTGTTTGCATTCTATGAATAGACTTTTTCTTATTAGATGGTTTACATTGAAGATTGGTGTAAGTGAAGAAAATCAAGAGTCCTAGCTAGTCTTCTTAGCCAACATTCTTTAACCAAGCTCTTAGTTTGTGCTTTTTTGTCCTTGTTATAACAAACATCTTCACATTTGAAATAATAAAATGCCATGCATTCCCACGGACAAAACCAGAGCTTAAAAAAAGCTCAGAAAAGATTTTGCACAGTTCACATGTCAGGCAAACTTGTACAGGCTCAAATTGCAACAGAAGACAAAGATCAGAAATTCCTAGAGGTCTGTACATATGCATTCACTAAAGCTGTCTGTTATTCTTGAGTAATATTGGTACAATGCTGTACAGGCACAGAGGAAACAAAAGAAGAGTTTGTAAAAATCTCCTCTACTAGGAGTCTGAGAAGACAAAAGCAAGCAAAGACAATCAGAAGCCTGCATGCAGATTCCAAAGCTGTTTTAGTCATGGGAATGCAAACATGAGGCAGTCTTGTTTTTCAGTAAGATGTAGCAAAGTGACTCAAATAAAAAACTCAGAGATCAAATATGAATTAGCATGGTATTGCAATGGCATGGAAATTGAAAATGTGAGAATCATCAACAAACATTCCAGGTAAAAGAGAAATCTCAAGTTATGTCAACATTACCTGCATAAATGAATGTGACTATGTGTCTATGTGCATCATGTGCAACCTCCCTTCCCCTGACTTCTAGCACAGAAAAGCTTAAACATTTTTTTTTCTTTTACTTTTTTACTTGTACTTTTTATTACACTAAGTTGCTTCGTGCTCCCTCCTCCAAATTCCCATAGAAAGGTGAAGGAAGTTCCATCAAGAAAATCTAGTCACATTAAACTCAATGGTGAACAATAGTGATTTTCATCTAGCAAAGAATTTACCTAAGATGCTTACTTTCTATAGGCATCAGTTCTGCAAAAAACATCATTCAAATTATTATCTGTCATGAGAGGGGAAGAAATACTATCTTTTCAGTGATAATATTAAGTTGCAGAAGTACTTCAAAGATATGGTCCATTGTAGAGCTGATGTCCTATATGTCCCTATTTTGTTTGGTTCCCAAATTTATGGATCGTAGGAGAGTTTCAAAGGAGGTAGTATCAAGCTTTATCTGTATTCTGTCCCTTGGGTGTCATGCACCGCCTCCTCCCCAGCTGCAAAGCTGGACAGGGTGACCTGCCACAAACTCCCATGCTTCCATGCCCCAGGAAATATTGCAAATATTATTGCTTCTGCACACTGCATAAGCTGCTTTGTGCATCTCCTGGGTCTAGTGAATGGTAGGACAATAAAGTGTTTTTCTATAGAGTGCTTGAGTATACATTTATATTTCCTACACTTGTTCTGAAGTCCTGGACACAACTGTGATATAATTGATGGTAATGGTAATGTAAATTACAGTTTGGATAAAACTTAAAATATCCAAGATAGAGATAATGTTAATTACTGATGTGGCTTCAAAATTGTATCATTTCAGAAGTACGATAAATATCAAGACTAATACTGAAACTCTAATGCCTGCAATGGCTTTTCATGGATGGTACTAGACACAGAATTTCACTTTCAAACTGGTAATTTTGTGATTCACTACTTCATCACGAGAAACATAAATTAGATGTACAGTTTTTACACAGCTATTCAACATAATATTTGTAATTTAAAAACATCTTTATTTTCACTTACCATCACTGTGTAGAACTTTGGAATTCCATATAGTCAGTACTTTGAACAGTAAGAACTTTTTTCTTAAATTACTATCATTGAAATAATAAAGATTTTAGCTACTATGCATAAGGAGTAATGCATAAATTGCAATAATGAAAATAAGCATCTAGGGTGATGCACATAACAGAATGATCTTACTGTACTTAGTCATGATACTGATTTAGCATGAATACATATGAATATGACATCTATTTAAACAATAGTATCACCCTTTTTCCTTTTTTTTTTCCTAGGTCTACCTTTTAGATTCCAGAGTAAACAGTAGCCATAAGTAGCAATGGGATACAAAATTCTAGAGTATATTTAAATAGATTTAAGAAAATCAACCAAGATGTCTTTCTGAGCTAATATTTCATTAATTTTTAGTTGTGGCAACAGGAGATCTTTTTCTGCTCATTGTCATGATCTCCAGACAAACTTGTCCAAAGAACTCAACCTTCTGCTAATCAGCAATCATAAAAGTACCTAATGAATGAATTGCAAGCATAAATCTCAATTCTAGTCTTCTCAAATTTTCCTTTGGGTTTTTAATTTTCACTATCTCTTTTAAAATACCTCAGCCATACCACCCTTTCCAACAACATAGTCTTAACTCTGCTAAGCTGTTCTCATAACTTACTGCTGAGGAACTAGACACCTGTGAAATGTCCCCACGATAAAGAAGGCTGTGTAGTCAGTTGGTACTGAATTACTGCCTGATATGGGTATGAAATTTTCATTAAAACTTGACAAGAGTTACAGGGTGCAGGTTCAGGAACTACAACTCAGTATCATGACAATTGTTTTTGTGTATGGCACTACGCTGAGAAAGAAATCAGTAGGAGGTCAATAAAAAAATTATTGTGATTGTATGTCAATGTACACGGGTCTCGAAAATGTTAATCCTTCACAAGCTTCATTCCCCAGCGGAACTAAAGCGTTTGTCATGTGGATTAAAAATGTAAGAGTATGTTTTGTAAATTACTTCCCAAGTAGGGTACCGGAAAACAGAGAAAATCATCCAGATTTCACATTTGAGATGGATGTCTCTGAAGGGAGAAGTGTTAAGAGTGTAAAATGGCACCATAAGCATCCTTTTTACAATTAGTTAAGGGCAAGTCTCAGGGAAGAGATATTTTAGACATGAATTCATGTGCATATGTAAGCTTATGTCCTCAAACATGTGGAGAGAATAGTAACAGCACACACTATTATAACAACATCCAAACAAGGCCATGTGTTGTTTAGAGCCTGACACCCTTGAAAGTGTGTCCTTTTAAAAAAAACACATATGGAAAAACTGCATATACATAGTTACGTTTGGGATTTGTGTCAGAGAAAATCTCAGCATGGAAAGACTGATGGTTATTAGAGGCTCTAAGGTTTCAGGACTGGGATATTAATCACTTATTTTGTAGTCCATGGAACTGTTGGTCTCTATAGCTTCCCTGAATGATAATGGTGTTTATGTTCTAGTGGGACAGTGAAATAAGTGTGAACAAGTAAGCAAATTCAGAGCTTCCAAAATGTACAGGTACTGCATTGCTTGTGCACCTGAGAAAGCAGGAGTCACTTCTGGCAATTAATGGAGTTGGTACTCCACTAGAGTTGCTCAGATTCAGCACTGAGAACCTGGTGGAATTAAATCCTGCACTTTCTCTTCTGTAGCTGTTTTGAGTCTGGGTTTGGTACACACACATGGTGCCTACAATTGGCATTACAGTACAGTCAACAACACACGTACCTAGCAGTGACCAAAGAGGGTTGTAGCACAGTTAGTTGAAGAGCATTCAATATCTCTTCCTTTTGCCATGTAAGCTATTGCATTAGTTTTCAATTAAAGTACACTCAATTTTCTTTTTCACACCTGTGCAGAAGGCATAAAGTTCATCTCCAGTCACGGAAAATTTGCTCATGTGCATAGTTTATTAGTTAGAAAAAGATGTAAACTTCATATATAAATGACTTGCATAAATTACTAGGAGTCTTAGCCCAAAATAGATTCATAAGGGCTGGATTTCTCTTTCCCTAATTTAAATGCTTATAAGGCAAATCTCTACATCTGAGCTAGTTTTAGCTCAGGCTAATTGTTCAAACTAAGAAGCAGACACATTTAAGGGTACCTTATCTACCCTATTTCTGTTGTCCACTTTAGGATGGGATGAACTGCACCATTGAAATGCCTTTTCCTCTCTGCTGCCTATGAAAGAAATCCAGATGGGTGATAATAGATTTAATTTTCATCAGATTAATCGTCCTATTCTTTCTAAGTCCAAGAACAACTTGTGCTTCCTCTAGGCATCCATGGTGTTATCCTTAGCCTTGAAGTTTTTATATACAATCCATGTGACAATTTCCTCAGTTGGGTTTTTCTTATGCTGTTGTGATTTTTTTATCCTGAAGGGTTATGTTGCAGGTGGATGCTCATTGTTAAATTATTAAACTTTTAAAGAAGTTATCATGTGTTATATACCTTCCATATAAGCCGTGTAATATACTTCCAAGGGAGGTTGTCATAACCCTCTGAAAAGATGCTAGCTAAAATCTGTGCCCACATTGCCAAGCACCTTTGCAAGATATGCTGTTTGGGTATGCTGTAGACATGCAGCCCACAGGTGAGTAAGTGCAGTTTCTCTGCCTTGCCCCAGGACGATGAAGCTATCTCAACCATTCAAAGGCTGAAATAAAATCTGTTGTGTGGCTGCAGCTCTGTCCATTAACTACCCTGAGGAGTATGTCTAGGTCCTTCAGCCAATTTTCTAAATGGTCTGGAGCCAAAAGAAGGAAAGGGACATGTACCTCTTTCATTTCCAAAAGTCTGAAGCTAGGCAGTAGAAGGTCCTACTTTTTACAAAACATGAAGTTGTCATCCTCACCTACAGTTGCAAATTCTGTAAATTACAGTAACTCTACATGGAGGGGAACAGTACAAAAATCATTTTTCTATGTTTTTTTAATTAGTTCAGTGAATTGTACTCATATAAAATATCTGCACCTACATGAGCATTTTAGTATCACTAGTTATCTACTCTGAACAAATCTGATTAACTACTAGCTGAATTTTACATAGAGAGTAACGAGTTCTTTTTGCTATCAGCAGAGCTCGTTTTTAACATTTACATTCTTGTTTGGAATGATCTATGAGTAGTCTGGAATCGTATAACAGGAAGGATTTTGCAGAAAATAGCTGGCTGCCTGATAGAGTCAAAAAGTAGCTGCTGCAGCAGTAAATCTCTGCCATAGTTTTGCATAAAGGCATATCTAAATGGGAAAATGGAGCGTTATATTTTAGAAACACATATGAGAAATGAAAATGACACAAGTGACAAAAACTGGCTATTTCACCTAGGAAAGGATACATATAAAATGAAAGTGTGCCATGAAATTGGATTCTATGATACATTTCAAAACAGGGAAAACCCCAGCAGATTAATGCTGCTTGTATATTTTCAGCAGTCCTGCAGTCAACTTGTACTTAGCATTGGCCATGAAATGATGGCAGAATGAAACTCAGTAAATATTTATTTAGCTCTAAGGTATTAAGACTAATCCCCTCAGTTTTCCCCTCTGTTTTCCTCTCACACAAAAGTGAGAAAGTTGGCCTATGCAAACTTTAATTCACTAGTGGTAACCCAAGGGGATATAGACACATTTCAACTTACAGAGGTGCTTGCATAATCAGTTACAAAATTATTATATTTTTGGTGTAATATAGAAGAAAAGGTTTAAACTTTATAGTGTGGTGGCTCTTAATTGACTAGTGGAACAGAGGTCTTCTGTACGAAGGTCTGAACTGCATCATTTCATTGGGAGAATTTTTCTGTGCTGCAACCAGGAGCCAACAGATGCTTGGTGGGGTTTCACTGGATCAGCTTTAGATCAGTTCAGAAAAAAAAAAAAAAGTGAAAGAACATGGTCCAAATCCTCTTTTTTCTTTTGCATCAGCACAGCTTCGTTAATGGTTAACACTTGTACACCTTGGAATTGTGCCAAGCATCTTAACTCTTCTTTGACCAATTTATGAGATATGCGTGTTGCAATTCCATGCCAAAGCTCTGAAGTGAGGCTCTGGTGTGTTTCAAATACATCTCCCAGATATTCACTTCTGAGTTCAACAAGCTTTCCAATCCTGTAGCAGTCCCATTCTGTTTTTTCAGCAGATCTCCAAGACTTGAGGAAACAAAGCAAGCCCACACGTTCCCTTATATCTTTCTATCCAGGATGGATTTAAGCCAATCTTTCAATGAACTCTGTGGGCTCTTGATGAGGTTCTTACTATGACAGGTTTTTTTTCTGCAAAGCTGCCTCATCCTACCCTGTACATCTTTCAAAGGACAAAGTGAATTAAACTGGGCTTCTTCAGAGCCCTGGCCTCATTTCTTGCTCTAATATATTTCAGTTCCCAGGACCTAGTTAGGCTAGTCATGCATTCACACATGGTGTAGGCACCTTTACTTTGTTGTGTTAGCTGTGAACATTGAAAAACTGTATTAATTGCATTGTCACACAGTTGTGTGGGTTTTTCTTCCTTTCAAAATGTAACTGGATCTAAATTGATGTGCATACACTGGGTTATGGACACCTATAGTCATTACTAAAACAGCAGAGCAAATTATTATTCTTTTAGTTAAATGATTCCAAGTAAAAATAAAGGGAAAAAATCTGCTACACTGAAACTGAAATGGACTTTGTCTATGTATTTTTCACTGAAATGTTGCATTTTGTTCCCAGATTACACACCTCAAATTATTTTGTCTTTAAAAAATATAGACCATTCACCAATGAAAAATGTTGTTTGAAAAGAAAAGCTAAAGTGATACATTAAAAAAAAAAAAAGTCAAAATAAGCAGTTGGTGTCTCTGAAACAAAACATTTCAGGTCTTTTTATACTGCTTTCATTTTTTTTCAGTCACAGTTGTTTACCAAATTACACTTATTGGTGTGAACAATTTCGGTCACTTTAGAACTGACTTTCAGCAACTTAATTGAAAAAAAAATATCTATCCCTGCTGCTATAACAATAAAGGATGTAAAAATATTCACTATGAAATGGAACAGGAACAATAGACACAGTCATAACAGCTGAATAAGAAATAGTACTCCTGTTTCATATAAAGAAATCCAGTAGGCATTTTCCAAGGTGACTACACTTAACAGTCATGAGTGGTCTATAGATATATCTAAAAGCAAACCTTCTAGCACCTCACATAAACCATTCTTTCATCTCCTAGGTTGAGATTCATCTCTTGCCTGAGTTAGATTCTACATTTGGGTCTCCAATAGCATATCTTCCCATCAGCATTTTAGAGACTTCTTTATTTATCAGTGTTCACGCTGTCTTCTCTGTCTACTCAAGCTGTCTAATGTAGTAAGTATAATTCAGTGACTTGGGTTTTACATGTCTCAGCTAACTTGTAGTCTCGGAGAGTCTCGCTTGGACCAGAACTCTTATCCATCTTGAAAATAGAGTATATTCTCTCATGAGATTAAAAAATTAGGTTTGGTGAAATTTTCCTCACTGCATTCAAGTCAGACCAGGTCTTCTATACTGCCAAGGTTAACGCACACACTGAACTTTACATGTGTCAGCGACATTGTCTTGATCACACCCGCCATATAAAATAAAGCATACGCATAAGTCTTCACAGGATTCATTCACTCATAAGGTATCTAACATATTTATTTAGTTAAATATGTTCATACATAGGTAGAGAAACGCTACAGAGCAGAATGATGACTGAGTTGCAACCATAATTCCATTTTACTTAGAACACACAAAATGTTCTGATAGTAACTTGGCACTAGAAAACCATGAGTTACTATCTGTCTTCTACCTCTGTGCCTTTGACTTCTAAAGGACATACTTATGTATTACTGGTCAGGGATATATAAATATTTAATAGCATAGATCTCTGCTCATAATGTACTAAAATTAAGGACTGTAGAATTTTTCCTCCTATAAAGAAGTTGCACAGTACATAATTCATGCTACATTCCACGCATATGAGTGCAATGTCTGCTGTTTACTCATCAGAGACAACACCAAGATCTTTTCTTCTTGTACAACCTGCCAGAATCCCAGTTTTTATGCAAGGTTCATATCCTTACAAGGAAATTTGTTAATTATTGTCTCACATAACTCAGTTTCCTTCCTCCTTTCTAAGTTTATTAATAAGAATATTATCAATAAGAATACAAGTCATTCTGATTTTGGAGAAGCTTTTTTATTCAGTTGTCTTTCTGAGAGCTAACAACCTTGATCAAGGCTTCCAATGGAAAACTTATGTGATACAGCCAGCAAATGATGCAGCTCATGGAAAACCACCACTCCCTGAAACACACTAAAGAGTCAGACTTGGAGTGACAGTAGTTAAGGATAATAGGGACTGTCTGTTACTTCTCTGTATTTCCTATTTTATTATGAGTTTCATTCAACTGATTGCAAGCAAAAGAACATAACTGATAAAGAAGCTCTAAAACTAAAAATAAAGTGGCAATCTCATCTTGAAAATATTAAGTTAAATATCCAGCCCACTCAAGGATAATGGCAGAAGTCTAGAGTGAAAATGAGGAGTCTTCTCTGAGAATGCAGCTCATGAACTTGATACTGCCCTTCCTGAATCATGTGAGGTCATTTACATAACCAAATTGTAAATATTAACATATTTTTCTGTTCATAGAACTATAAACAGGTAAAAAATGAAGAGACTAAAAGAAAAATCTTGCAGTTTTACAAACTTGTTTCTAGTCCTGTAAAATCATGAGATAATGGGGCTGATGGGGCTCTCACTACGCCAAAAGTGAATACAGCCACTGTTGTGGTGCTTTACAACTGGGTAACTCTTAGAGAAAAATCCGAAAAACAGGATTTGTCAGGTTGGCGTAATTCTTCATGCTCATCAAATTGTTTAGAGAGCTTAGCTTAAGCAAAAAGTGAAACAGGAT
Source organism: Colius striatus (assembly GCF_028858725.1). Classification (NCBI taxonomy): domain Eukaryota; kingdom Metazoa; phylum Chordata; class Aves; order Coliiformes; family Coliidae; genus Colius; species Colius striatus. The sequence goes on along the minus strand of NC_084759.1, from coordinate 113,278,090 downwards.
AGCAGCTGGTGTAAAAAGATCCTTAAACAACATTTGATAGATGATGTACGTGAGAGAAATCATGGATCTCTGGCTGAGGGAAGGAGAATTGCAACAAAGACCTCAATTTATTTTTGCCAATCTACCTATTATACTTAGGATTAATGCCGAAAACAAAGAAATAATGGCCTTGTTCTTTTCAAGTGCAAGGCGTGACTGACTGCATTTCATTCTGCTCTACTCCTTCCGCAGATTAAAGCCCAAGAGTTACGACTATGTTTTCACACCAAAATATACATACAGGAATAAACCAGTAAATAAAAATGATCATCGGCTGCAGGGCAGATGTTAACAAAGGACTTGTGGTACAGAAGTGAAACTGTTATCAAAAACATTTGCAAACAACTCAAGGATTGGCAACTGTCAAAAGCAAAGAGATTCATATTGAGTGCTGGTACTTTTCTCTAATTCAGATGTATTAAAAAAAAGACACCATATGCTCAGGGGTGGGAACAGGGTGGATATACTGAAGTGACATTATATAGAAACCATAATAAAATCACTGTTGAAGAATTGATCCCAGATGACATGCTGTTGAATGTACTTGGATGTAAATGAGCTGACAAAAAATAGATAATTAAATATATAATTAGGCCTTGGAACTTGCTGTTCAAGGATAGTATTGAGATGGAACTAATTTTACAAGGCATTAGCAGGTGTGACTTTGTGGGCTGGAGAAATATGTTTTACAGCTTTTATTTCTCAAGATTTTTGCACATACATTCAACGTAGAGAAAGATTTCTTTATTTTAATTGAGTTCTTCTCATACTTAAAAGTTACGTGTATGTGTTTTACCAGTTAAACCTGTGTTCTTCCTTGATTGTGTCTGCTAAAGGATGTTAGAAAAAAGTCAGGTATTTCAGTATTGCACACCTCCCATAAAATATTCCTTTAAAGTCTTTTATTTCATGTAAGCTGAAAGTAGGACTTTTGTATTTCTGTTGCAAGGTGGCCTGTTTTGGATTACTTTATCCTTTGTGAGTGGATTACTATAAACTAAGGGAAAAAAACTCTTAGGCCTTGGGAACTCTTCAATAAGGTGTAGGTACACCCATGCTCCTCCCTCCTCTGATAAAATTAATATTAGTCCAAACCTCATTTTTGCAAAATCTGAAAATATTTGTAAGTTTGGGATAGCTTCCAGCAACTGGCAGAAATCTCATTCTGGAGGACTGAAAAAGTGAAACAGTAATACTTCCAAAATGAAACATTGATATCTCATATTTAAATGATGCTTTTGTTTAGGAACTGACCTAATTTGAAGGGATAAGAAATATTTATAAAAGCCAGAAAATTGAGATTTTTTTTTGGCACAATAGAAATTACATTTTTGACATACTTTGGCTGGATGACCAAATAAAAAAAAATAAATTCACTATTCATTTGTCCTTAATCTGCAAAGATTTTTAACTTGTTATATAACAATTTTGATCATGAGGTGATTTCTAGGTAAAATAGTTACATAATTGTAATTTAGGTGTAGTTATTATCAGTAAAGGTGCTCTTCATCATTATAGGAATAAGGATATTCACTTCTTTACAAATCCAGCCTTCTCTGGTATATGGGAATAGTTTAGGCAGTGCAAGATATTTACGTAGCTGAAGACTTCAACCTCAGTAACGCTTTCCATGTGCACTAGTGTACTTCTCTCTGTGTAAAGATGCATCTTGGAACAGATTCATGAACATTCAAGTTGAAGTAGAGATGTAGAGATTTTCTGTAGGCTTCTAACAGCAACTATTAAAAAGCTGTATAGAAATTAAACACTCTTTGTGCACAGAGACTTTTTTTTTTAAAGTTAAATAAGGTTCCTTCAGTTTACAATTTTTTGTTTCCAAAGGATCAAAAGCACATAAGTGCATTCTGGGCTATTCTTTTCAGGAAGAAAGTAGAAGGACAATTTCTGAATACAATTGTACATGTAGAACTGTTAAAATAGCTGTCTAAAATTAATATGCATTCCTCTCTGACACTCAAAGATTTAAAAGACTTGATCTGTAAGTCACTTCAAATTTGTTCAGAGATCAGAGAGTGAAACCTTCATTTAGTTTCAGGTTGCCACTAATTTTTATAGATATTAAAACCTGGCATAACAGAAACTGCAATATATAGAGGCTTCATGCAGTAGAAACATGTAGGTATAATACGGTGATTTTTATTTAGTATCAATCTTATGCTGGTTTATGAATTTGCAGAAGTTAATCTGGCTTCAAATACAAAATAAGGATGTAAGCAGCACGTATACAACATGTTACTGCAGTTACCTTGGGACTTCACTTCAATATGTCTTTCATATATTACATATCCAAGCTGTATCCCCAGGACATAGGCAGGCACAACTTTTGGGTTTTTATACTCTACTCGTCATACTGTGGAATATCTGCTGCATTTAGCAATCGATTCACAGAGGAAAATACAGTGGAAAAGAAGAAAAAACAAAGTACTAGGATGATACCATTTACAGTAGTTAAAATCTTGCCAAGGTATGCTCACTTCTAAGGATAAGAATAAGCACTCTCAAGGAAAATTAAAAGACTAAGGGAGGAGAAGTTGAGAAGATGAAGGGAGTAAGCCTGAGAAGAAAAAACAGCAAGTTCCTCCAGGGAATTCTAAACCTGCTTCTTCTCCTATAATTAAGTGAAGCTGGTGTAACAGTGCTGATACTAAAAATGAATAAAGATTCCCATTAAAATGAATGTTAAAAGTCCCTTTCTCTGAATCAAGAGCTAACTTTCTGCTGGGTATGGGATCATGTCAGTGAATCGGGACAATGAAAATATCATTGTGAAATGTAGATACACACTATAATATTGCGACAACATTGAGACCTTTTTTTTTCCTCCCTGGAAGCCATAGTTCTTCTCGACCCTGTGGAAAAGCACATTCATTCAGTTCTCTTCACTCCTGAGAGAACATCTACTAGAAGAATCCTCTTATAGAAATGAACCACGATCATCTTGACTAATTATCCCAACTTCACTCTCATTCCCTCCTTCCCATGCAGGGGCTGGATGAAGCAGCAGATAGAATCTCTGTCTTGCACAGGCAAATCAGCCTGACCGTGGACATGTGGCTGGAGGTATCCTTTTGGCCACTGGAGAGACCATTGCCAAGGGTGGGCAATTGGGACTACAGTATAGCAATACCCAATCCGCACCAAGCAGTCTGGCAACACCCTCAGCTTCTGCTTAACAGCTTCAGCTAGGCAGCAGCCCCAGGCGGAGTGACATGGAAAGTGAGATTTAGTATCTTCCCTCTGTTTTACCAGCTATACTCCCTTGCCATAGATCAGGGTATAGTCCTTTGGGCTTCTTCCTCTTAACTGCAGTACCACACTTCTGCTTCTGAAACATTGTGGTAATAGCCCTCGCTCATTCTCTTTTTCCTCTCTTCTCCACCTGTTCACTTCTCTCTCTCTTGCCTTCCTGTGCTCTCTTTCTGCTCATCCTTAAGAATCTAATGCTTGTGCTTAGAAAGAAACATGATAGTTTCAGAACAAAATGAGTAAACCATGCATTTGCCCATACAGAAGCTTATGAATCAAAGGTGTTTTGTATTTATTGGTGTAAAATACCACAATTCAATACATAAATAAAGCAGAAGAGGAAAAAAGTAGGCGTACAGGAGAGCAAAAGACTACAGTAAAGGGAACCAGAGCAGAAAGAAAACAGAGGAAGCATTGTCTTGTAAATATTCTTCCAAGAGGAATCCTTATGTATTCTGTCTTCTTTCTCAATAAGGTATGTGGCAGCCAGAGAAGTCTAACTAGAAACCATACCATTTTCTCATCTATTATTTTTTGTATGTCAGAAATGCACGAGGACTGGACTTAGTTGGCTGGGAGCCTTAAACATCTTGGCTGAGGCAAAAGGAATTGTTGCATTGTAGACTGGATGACATGTACCCCTGACCGTTAGCATGAAACATAATATTGGAGGGTGATTATTGTCAGTAACTGCATTACTCTTTTCTGAAAATAAAATCCTGAGCTTTGGGTCTTTTCTGAGACATGTAAAATTTATTGCACCGAGGTGTGAGAGCAGGGCCAATCTGTGTGCAAGACAAATAGTTTTCTAATTGTACTTTGCAATGAAGAGGGAGTCAGTCACTCAGATTTCTCCTCAGAGGGATAGTCTTTGATTGAAGCCAAGTTTAAGTAAGTCATCTTTAATAAGAAAAGTACTGGGCAAACAGATTTTTAAAATACTGTATACCATGAGACTGTATGTATGTTATTCTTAGCTAAGCTCGCCTATGATTTGAATCAAAATATTATGATAGATTTTTCTATGAGATGACAACCCAGATTATTCCGCATTATACCACATGCAAAGAGCTGAGAAACATGAAGATAATCCAACTTTACAATATATTCTTAATCTTAAGTCATTTCTTAATAATAGTCACAGATATAGAGCATTCTTCCCCCAAAAATTCCTAAGTGTACCCAACACCATCAAAAACATCATTTACAGCTAAACTCTGTGTATTGCAGGGTGCTGTCTGAGCCCTTCCCAAACATGTTCCTGGACGATCAGAGCACTGAGTCCACCGCTGGGTCAGGAGACACATGCACATAAATATGCAGCCCATGTTCCTTGGTTTTGCTGGAACCACTGTCAATCATGCCTGCTGCACAGCCTACAGAGATGCTTTTCCATGGCTTTCTAGACAAGGAACTGGATGGGCACCTTTCTCAGAAACAAAACAGTAACTCTGGTTGCAGTTTTGCCGAGATACACCCAGTGACATAACTGCTCTGACTTTGGCTGGAGGAACGACATGGAAACATAACCACCTGTTAGCAAATTGCAGAAACTCTGTGTAGTAACAGGCTAAATATCTCATCCAGCTGGAACTGTGTGGGAAAAAAAAAAAAGGCAGGTTTTGTTTGGGGTTGGTTTGGTGTAGTTTTTATTTTAAAGGGTTCATAAGGGGTGGTGGTTCACAAGGATGGCCAGGGAGGCCCTGTCCCATCCATTCGAACAGCAGTGAGAGTATTCAGAAAAGCACATTGTTCTGCTACAAGTCTATTTGCCCATTCCCACTGAAGTGAATAGCCCTTCATTCCAGCGGGAATTTGTGCTGTCACTTCAAATGTTATGCATATAAGTTAATTTCACACTGTTTCAGGACTTTGTTTTCAAACGACCAGAAGGGTTAAGAATGGAGAACAAATGCTTGCCAAACACTCTGGTCTAAATTAAGGGTAGGAGCATTTTTTTTTCATGGGGGGAAGGGCAGGCCAGTGGACAATGGCCACAAAGAGAGGAAAATATGGACTGGAAATAAAGTACAGTCTTTTGTATTTCAACAGTTCAAAGACGCTTTTAAACAGGACTGTTGCCAACTGTGGGGAACCATCTTTTTACAGGAAAAATCTGCCAGTAACAATGGATTTACAAAAACTGAACCAGTGTGTCCTATACGTAGCTATTCAATATTATGCAAGATTAATAATTGTTTGGAGCATCATGCCTTCGGGAGTGTTCTAAGCATTGGGGAGCCAAATTTAGCCTTGATATCATGAACTCAAATTTCCTTTTGTATCACAAAAGCCCCAGGATACCTGCTTACAACAGTGCTGAATCTGGCACTGGAAGATGTTACCTACAGACTGGGCACAGATCTGTTTAAATATGACAAACTGCATTTGCTTCCTTATCCTGCATAAATTGATGTACATCTTTTGGTGCTAGACCTTCAAAATCTTTTATTTTAAATAAACATAATGTCTTTTATTGTTTTGGAATGAGAAGAAATGAAAATATTGTAGCAGACGACAATTTGATTATAGTTGTCACAAACAGGATTTTAAGGTTTGCACTCTCAATTACACTGTGGCCCCATTATATTTCCTGGCCATCCTAAGAGTGCCTTAAACGTGCTGTAAATGTAATTATGAGATGTGATTTGCTTTGCCTGTTAACTATAAAAAGGGATTTATCTATATGGGACTTGTCTATACAGGGAAATGGAATAATTGTACACAATTAAAACATCTACCTGAAACATTACATCAGCAAAGCCATAACAGTAATAAATTATACTGCTACAATTATGCTCATCAATTTTCCTGTGTAAGAAGGCTCTTAGCATAAATAAAAATTGAGCTCTGATTATTGAGTATTATATTTATCCAGGTTGATCAGCATGGTGGAATACATTGCTTTCCACAGCATCAAAACAGAAAGTGTCTAACAACGGAGCAAAGAACTGGGCTTAAAAAGTACCAAGCATGAGTGGGAAAATCTCTTTTTTTTTACTTGTAAGCAAACTGTCATACAAATATGTGTATGCACTTTTGGACAAGATCCTCTGTACCATCTGAATAATCCTGAGTCCCGATGCCAAAGCAAACTGGCATGAGAACAGTGTCATACTAGACTTATGGAATTACATTGATTTCACAAAACTTTGAGAGTCCTCTGTTACCTTCATTTGCATAGTAAAACGTTGATGAACATCGGATGTCCATCAAGGCTAGCAGTTTGCCTCTAGTAACTCTTTGCTCGAGTTCTGTTTCATTTCACAGCTACAAATTAATGAGGACAGTTAATTGGCAAACATTCAGTGTAGCTGAAGACTGGATGAACATACTATTGTGAGCATCTGATAAACTTAGTCATGCGTAGCTTTGAGAGTTGCTGTTCATACCCACTAAAGAAGGAAATTATCAAATTATTGCAGAAAACAGGGGGCTTATATGCAACCTTCTCCAAGTAGATGTCTCAGCAGCAGGTATGGCATATAGAGCTATTCGATACTTGAAGTTTTTCAAGGATAGTACATCTGAAATGAGAAAGCACGCCTAAACTGTGGACTTTTAACCCAACTGAGTATTTGTGTTTTGCTATTGAAAATCTGATTCAGGTATACGTCCCTTGATGTTGTGCCCACAAAGCTGATATACAGATCAGTGCTGAGATGCAGCAAAGAAAACATGTTTCCTGCAAAAGTCACCTTTGTGACCTGGTTACAGCCTGCTCTAATTCCAACACAGCCCTCAGCTGGACTCCTGGGACCCTGGGCAAAGACATGAATCCCCTCTTCACTTCAAGAGCAGCTACCTTACTTACAGCATTGGTCTCTGCCCGTGGCGTCCTCGCTCCCTCCAGAACAGCTCTGCCATCGTTAGTGGCAGTCTTGCCCAGAGCAAAGATTTGTGCTGAGCCACAGCCAAGAATCCCTGTCGGCGTTAGCGTGACAGAAACCCTCCCTGCTGCCCCTAGGACCCCGGCAAGTCCCTCTGCCAGGGCTGCACAGGGCCATATTTGGTATTCCTCGTTGATTTCTGCACAGGGCTTACGCTGCTCCCTGACGGTCTCAGAGCCCTTAGCTCTGCCAGAGCCTGCCTTCAGATACAGTCCTCTCTCGCAAGCTTAGGATGTGTTCTGCATCTTTTCGTACCAGCGCGAATGCCTACAAAGGCCACGTTGGGAGGTGCTGTGCGGCGACTTTCCCTGGGCGGCACGTGTCCCTGCGCGGCACCTCGGCGGTGACCGAGTAGCACATGACAACGCCTCTTACGAGGGGTTTGCCAGCGGCAGAGTAAGCGATGAGGGGACAACGGCGGGAAAGTTTACAGGGGGGACAATGCTGAGCGCCCGCTGTCAGGGGCCCAGCGCACGATCCGCCGCATCCCGGCGCCGCACCGGGCTGGACCCCAGGGAGTCAGGAGGGAACGTCACGGCTTGCCGAGGCCGGACCCGTGCGGCTTCGGAGAGACCCGCGATCCGCCCTGACTGTCCCTCACCCCCGCGGCGGCGGAGAGCACTGGAACGCCTATGATCGGGATCGGCGGAGTGGGCTGCGGCCAGTCCTGCGCCGTTCCCCGGCCCGAGGCATGCGCTGCTGACCGGTCCCCAGGCCGCGATCGGGCCCCGACCCGGTCCGATCCGGCCCGGCCCAGCGGCGCAGTATCCTTCTGCCGCACGACTCTTTTCTCCCGCCCGTTGCCTCAGCGGGGCCCGCGGCCGGCGTACGCCGGACAGCGACTGAGAGAACGCGTGGCGGAACCTCCTTCCCTTCCCTGCGGGGCCGAAGAGAGCCGGCAGAGGCGGAGGAGGCCGAGAAGACTGCCGGCGAAGGCAGGAGCCGCGAAGGGGAGAGGGCGGGCACGGGGGACGGGCGGTGGATCAGACCGGGCCGCCAGGGAGAGCGGCGCCCCCGACCACGCTCGGGGCGGTGGCGGGCGGGGCGGGGGGAGGGGGCGGGGCGGGACATACCAACAGCCCCCCGGGGGAGGACCCTCTGGAATCCTCTCCCACCACTTGTCCGCGCCTCCCGCCTTGCCAAGGGGACACCCTCCCCTTGCCCCCTCCTCCATCTCCGGTGCTAGGGAGTGTCTACGAGCCTTACGGAGCGGGTCTGGAGAGGCGGGGGGCGAGGTGACTTTCCCTGGGGGCTGGTGAAAAGGGGTGAGGGTCGAGGTAGACGAGCACGGCACACGCCTCCCTCTCCCCCCCTCCCCGCGGCGGGGTGGTGTGGCCCGCTCGAGGAGGGCGGGGAGCGGCGCGCAGCGCCTCCCTGCTCAGTGACACACGCACCCGGTGCGGGGAGGCGGCGGCTGGTCGGGCAGCGGGCGGGCGTCGTAGCGGCGGCGACTGGAAGCCGAGCCCGGAGCATGGCAGGGGCCGAAGCTGCTGTGAAGGCTGCCGTTCGTTTCCCCGCTTTGCCGGCTCCACCCGCCCGCCGGGAACTTTTTCAAGCGGCCGACGGCGGTGTCTCCTCCCGGTGGTGGTGGTGTTGGCAGCGGCGCCGGCAGCAGTCTCGGCGGCGGCTCCGCTCGGCAGTGCCTCCGGGGCCGGGGCTGGGGCTGCTGGGGCTGGTTTTCTCTCGCTTCTGCTGCAGTAAGTGAAACTTTTTGCCGTTAGCGGCCGGGGTAGGGCGAGAGGGCGGGTGGAGGAGGAGGAGAGAAACCCGAGCTCCGGCAGCGGCGAGGGACTCGGCCGAGTTGGGGGAAAACTTTGTGTGCGCGCCCGCCCGCCCGGCGGAGCGGGGTGGCGGGTGCCTGCCGGCCGCCTAGCGGAGGGGGAGGCGGCCGGGATCGCGGAAGCTTCCCCCGGGAGCGACCGAGGACGGGCGAGTTATAGCCGGAGCTCGCGTCGCGCCGAGGAGAGCCTCCGGGTGCTTTTCCCCGTCTGGAGGCCATCGCCGGTGGGAGCGGGTACTGGGCGGCTGGGACGCGGAGGGGAGGGCTATTGTGGTGCCTGTAGGGCTCGCATGCGGCGGCGGGGACCGTTACCCGCGCGAGCGCGGGGGGCCGGGGTCCACCCCGCCGTGCGCCTCCGCGAAGTTCCTTGTGCGGCCGGGCCGAGGGGGCCGGGGCGGGGCGGCAGGGGAAGTTTATCCGCCGCTGTCCCGGTGGCGGGGCCCGGGTTTCCTCCCGGCGAGCGGCAGGCTGTGTGCCGTAATTCCCGTCCCCAACGGCGGGCTTTCGCTTGTTTGCGGGAATTCACGGCTGCTGCCCACCTCCTCCTCTTCCCCTCCCCCCTTCCCCACTTTAGGCTGTGAGAAGGACAGAAGGGTGAGTCTTCGTGTACTTTGATGGAAGAATAGTAGTAGGCTCTTCATTCTGGTGCCATTGGCTTGCACCATTGTTTTCCTCTTTGCCTTAGGATGAAATCGGTGCTAGTTACTGAAGGCTTATGGTTTTAGATCGCTTTTTTCTTTTTGTAGAAATGGATTTTTGAGCTTTACATCACCCCTGTCTTGAGCAGCTGATGCTTGGGGGCACTGCGGTGCGGGGCCACAATGTAACTTGACATGATGACCGCTCTTAGGAAAATACCGGTACACCCCTATCCTTGTGCTTTTTCTCGTGAGAAAGGAGCAAGCAACACAGCAGTTGGAAACTAAATTAGAGCAGGACTTTACTTTTATTTGTTTGTTTACTGCATGCACTGTAGCCTGTGTAGTGTCATTTTTACAGCGGTGGAAGATGAGAAAAAAGAAGTGAACTTGGGCAAGAGCATATTGAAAAGCATCATCCTGCAGCTCTATTCCCAATGCAGTAATGAATAGTTGGCAAGGATGTTTTATTATAGGACATGCTGCGTCCTTTCCCTCTTGAAGGAAGGATGAACAAGTTAGAAGAGGTAGTCTCTCGAGATTCATGTGATAAAAATACCAAGGAACTTGCAAGCCATGCTACTGTAAAGCAGTTGTATGGTATCAGAGAAATGCTTTTTCAGGGAGGGAGTTGAGCCACTCCTGTAAGATTGTGCTCTTGCATGTAATAGTCTCCCCCCTCTGGCAATGATGTAGCTTTCAGAAACTATGGTTATTACTAATTTAAGCTTAAACACATGCATCTGTTGAAAGAGAACCCTATTAAATTGTGTGCATTTTATCTGTTCCTAAAGAAAAGGAACTAGGGGAAAGACAGAGGGGTGGGTCTTCATGTGCATGGGGCTTATTCCAGAGGAGGAAGAGTAGTTGACCATCATTCCTTGTTCTGATTGGTGATCCTATTCCTGTTTCAATTTACTAAGAGTTAATGTGCTCACATAAATTTTAAGAGGATGGATTTGGTCGTAGTCGAGCAGAGTAACAACTGCAACACTTCTTACAGCACTAGAGTTCTGCGGGACTAGGTGACTGTCTCTGTAGCCAGAGATTACTAAAATGCTTCTTTAGAGAAGATACATTATATGCTAGTGAAGTGATCTAAAACTTGAATTTCTTATGCAGACGTTTTTCTGTGTTGCATACAGTATGTCCTGTCCACAGGAATATTTTTTTAATGTGTTATTAAATTAAGTCGCTGTTGGAATAACTGAAACAATATCTGTTGCCTTCTTGTATGTTATCAGCTACTCAGCTGAATGTTTTAAAAGGTGTTACAGACAGATTTTTTTCTTCCTCACGTAATTTCCCACACAAAACTTTTTAGCTCCTAGTTGATAACAGTTCTTAGGCAATATTTGGCTTTATTTGTGGTAAATCAACTTTTTCAATATTAAGCCGACAGATTTCAAAACTGTGAGGACTGAAGATTTAGTTTTCCTAGGGTCAGCAAACTTCTGGTACTAGCAGTTTTTTCCTCTCCCTTTGTTCAGGGTGATTTCTGCTCTTTTGTCATTAAAAAGATGAAATTGCAGACTTGCTGTTATCTTGCCAGGCTATTTTTACATGTAAATACGAAAATAATGGTAACAATGAACTTAAGAACATCTATGTGCTAGGTCGGGAAGTGGGTTACTATTTTAGTCTTGATGAGTGTAATTGAGATGTCAGGCTTCCCAGATTACTATTTTGCGTATGTGAACTTGATAGATAACATTGCAGAATCTTTGCCAAATTTGGAATGTTGTGTTGAAATGTTATTTTTCAGGTGCAAATTTTCGAGGTATAATCTATGGATGAAAGAGGAAACAAATTACTAGTGACTTCTGGACTGTGAGGTTAAGAGCAAGGCAAGATAGTTTTTCCTCAGTATCTTAGATTACTGCTTTTCTGCCCCGACATTTTGCACAATTGTCTTCACTATCTTTGTAATTATCGCAGGTAAATGTGAAAGAAAAGTAATAACTGGCTTTTAAGAGTGCTTGTGAATACATTTTGAGTATAATTAGATATTTGACAGAACCCACAAGACTGTGTTAAGTCACCATTCTTCCTCCTTTGGTCCGTTCTGATAATCTTAGCAAAAGGAAGAGTTGAAAATAGCACCAAAAAAAAAACCCTCAAACCAAACCTAAAAAGCACAGCAAAGAATTTTAGAATAATTTCACTTAACAATCAAATCAGTTTTTATGGAGTCATTATGACTGACAGCTGGAAGTGATTATTTGATCTATGATTCCACAAAACCCCCAACACTCACAACAGAAAAAGAATGGGGAAGGAAGAGAAAAAAGTTACATGTATGTGTAATTTAACAGCAACTTTGGAGTCGTTTTGTTTGTTTCAATTAAAAAATAGACGACCGTTAATAGATACTGCTCTTTTGAGAAAAGCGATACTATCAGGTTCAGCTTACAGGAACAAGTAATTCTTCCACTTCTCAGTTGAAATATGTGTGATGCAATGAAGTATGTACTAAATGTATATGACCAAATTTATTGTAGCTTTGAACTAAGGGGAGATATGATATCCATGAGAAATGTCATCATAACATTTAATCTGTAAAATAATGTTGGCATGTGTTGTGGCACATTTTTCAGCTGTGCTATGTATAAGGACCTGTGTGCTACTAAATAATTCCTCTCATTGCAGTACCTCTTCAGTATGTACACGGTGGTAAGGGTTTTTTTATAAAGTTTTTTGAAATGTGAGCATGAGTTAAAAATTAAGTGAAATTGTATAGTTGGAACAGAAAGATATACAAGATGTTTCTTTTCAGGGACCTCATCAAGATTTTTTTTTTTCAATTTGAATTGTTGGTTGTTAATCTTCTCAATAAAGCTAGAAAAAGAAGTATTTGTGGGGCATAAGTTTTAAAATTTCCTCTTTTTTTTTTTTTTTCTTAAAGCAGCCTGGATTACAGAACTCCAGACCAGTGGAGCTGGAAGGGTTGGGTTATAAAGATGTGGATAATAACAGAGAAATGGAGTTGCAAATAAAAACAAAAAGCAAAACCAAGCAGGAAATTCCCAAGTAACAACTGACCAGAACAGTCTAGTCCAATAGACTGGAAAGTTTTTAAACAATTATTAAATTAAGTCATGACAAAAAAATGAGATCAATCCAGGTTACTACCTTGGAAATGTGAAGGTGTGGTAGTGTTCAAAAGGACAACAGAATGTACTTTTCAGACATTGATGTTTGATTACAGTTTTTTTTTTTTAAAATGGTATGGAGAGAGTTGCATTTCTAAAAACATATTAGATTGGCCAGTACTACAACAGTAAGAGGAGGAGGAATACTATAGAAGATATTTGAAAAGTTGAAGAGAATGAAATATTGGTGAACTGTGTAGTAGTTGTAGCATATGAAACTATGTGAGGAACTGCACTGGTAGAAATAAGCATAACTTGACATAAAGGGAAAGTTAAACCTGGATTATTTGGCAATTTGGGAAAAAAAAGTGAAGCGAAAAGTTTGACAAGCCTATTCTTGAGGATAACTCAATATAATATGAGTTCTGTTTTAGAACAGTTCTTAGCTCCTTTTGGTTGTGGAAGGCTTGTTATGTTTAAGATCACTGTTAGACTGTGGTGCTCATGTAAAATAAATACAAAACAAAATTTAGATGCTAACTTTTAAATAAAATATATAGGCTTGTAATTCTTGAGAGCTTTTTAAATATTAGACAGGACAGTTTCAGTTTATCTGTACCGCCATGTGGAAATAGTGCAAGTTGCAGTTTCTCTGAAGGAAATGATTATAAAAGTTGCATGGACAGGGTGAAAGCAGGTCACAGTAGTCAAATTTTAGGCTGAATGAAAAGAGAGGGTGACAACTAACATTTTGGCTCCTGGTGTGTGAGAATCCCTGTATATATGGAAATGAAGTGTAATGTTGTCATAGTTGTTAGGATCTGAATGCCATAAGTATTATAAAGGAACTGTGATGGTTGTTTAGCCACCTGTGCCGGATAAAGATTGAACAGTTTCTTGATTTAGACATGTGTTGCTCTCTTGCCCTCTTAAATAACTTAATTCTATGTCATGGAATATGAAGATTGTTTGATACTGAATGGAAGAAGACTCTAGCAGGATTTATTTCTTCTAAGATTACAGTCAAGTATCTTGTTTAGAAATATGGTCAAATCTAGCTTGCTCTTATTCCCGTGTCCTTGCGGTATAATTGATCCCAGGATGATATTGGGAAACAAAGGATTGTAGTGTAGCAGGAGAATCCAAATTATATTGCCTTTGCAGAGCATCTTTACCAGCTGATTACCTTTCAGGTGCTGGTGGGTAGAGCTTTTAAGGTATGCAGAATTATCCAGAAAAGATTGGGTGCGTGCTACTTCACTCAGTAAGCAGTATGTGGGGCTCTTGAGTAGCATTTATGGAGCTCAAAGAAACATCATTAGAGGTTCTTTAATTGAAAGCCTAAATCTCAGTCTTGAGAATCAAAGTCAGTAGTGAATGTAAAGCAGAGCAAGAGAAATAAAAAACTTGGCAGACACACTGGTAAAAGGTAGTCTTGCTAAGTGCCAGTTGCTTGCAGTACTGTTAGTAAATGTCTTCTTTTTTTTTCTTAGTTGACTCAGTTATCATTTGAAACCTAAAGAGTGTTAAGTTCCGTCCTATTTAACACTAGATTGTTGCTGTGGAGATAGCTTGACTTGCTGTCCTGTGGTTGAATATCACTTTGTCCAAACAGAGTTCTTTATTGGAATGTAAGGCTACAGACTGGTTAGGTAAGTCTGCAAAGAAGTGAGAGTGCGAGATTGCTTATGTTTTCTGCTTGCTCTGGAGACCTGGTACATGGTCTCTTAAAGATAAGATATGTGGCAATAATAGCTTTGTTCTACTGCTGTTTATGTTTGTGCTTGGATTTCTTGTTTCTAACTTTTAATTGTATATTTTGTGTTGAATCAGGATTATTTTAACCTTTAGTTTTTCCTGATGACTGATACATAGATACTAATGCAGAAGATCCTATGAGGAATTTTTAGGGACCTGATAATAGGATAGTAATTGAATGGCCAGATTTTCTTGATTACTAAAGAACAGCTATGGGTACAATTATTATTTTATTATTTTTGTCTTACACAATGTGTTGTTCGTTGCTTGAAGAGGAGGAGGGAAGTGTGTATGATCTTTAAAGCTGCCTTCTAACCCAAATCATTCTGTAGTTCTATGTAGGTTTTTTATGTATTTGGGGGAGTTTTTGGTAGGGTTAGCCCATAAATGCTTTTCAAAAATCTTGTTTTATTTGAAGGACGGTCACATTTGGTGGCCATAGGTCACAGCTATTTGCAAAGCTATAGTTATCTTTGAGAGGATGCAGAAGATGATTATTGAATTAGGCATGAGAGATTGGTCAACCTTTCTTGTAAGAGGTAAAGAGATGATTAACATTATTCTCTATTACTGGTTAGAGAAGTCTATCATGTAAGCATGGGAAGAAATCCCAAGAATAGCTAAAGAAGAAAAGATGGGAATACCTGAACAAGGATAAAAAGACAAGGAAATAGAACCAATAAAATAGTGAGGAAATTAAATAGTGAAAGACAATGTCAGGGCAAATGATTATTGTGTTTCTGACTATAAATTGAAGACAAATAATAAAGCTGTTAGGTCAGGACTTGTCTTACTCCCCTTGATGTGAAAAGGCAGTGAAGGCGTGAAATAGTGGGTTAAAATGAGGTGTAGGTATGTATGAGTATGGCAAAAATTAGTCATGAGTCCCCTCAAAAATCTTAGTTCTGGAAAAGCTAGACCAGTAGTTGCTTACACAACTTAATATACAGGCTCATTGTGAAGAGTTTCATGGCATAGTACAAAAACTTCTAAGTTGTAGTACAAACAGAAAACCTTTTTTTAATTACCCAGGAGATTAATACCTCAGGAGTTGGCTTTTTTTCTGCATTCTTTTCAGGTATTACCTTTTAGGCTGGGGCTGTTTCAAGTGTGAACTCAGATTGATTTCTCTGTACATGAGTTACCAATAGAATAAAGTTAGCAGCAGGAATAAAAGAACTTTCAAAGTCTTGAAACTTTAATTTTTGTCTTCTGCCATTTTACCTCTTTTCCCACTTGCGAGGAGCTGAGTACAGGTAACCTTTAACATGAGCATCTTACCAAGAAGGCCACTACTATTTGTTCAAGCGGTAAAAAGTAACAAGCTTTCAGATTGTCCTCTTTCTTCACTAGTACATTCTTTTGTTCGATATTTGTGCTTATTTTTGGGTGATTTTAAGTAGTGTACAGAAGTACAAGCCATTTTAAATTTGTAATACCTTAAAATGGCATGTTTTTCCGTTCTCAACCTGAAGGCTAGTCAACTGTAGCTTGTCTGGAGGCTTCTGTTGTACTAGGATGATATGACTGTTGCTGATTCGCATCCCCACCCTCTCTCCCCTATCAGATTTTGATTATCTGGCATTTAAGATGCCTTTGTATGTCTACAGGGGATCCCTGTTTTCTCCTATTCTTTTAGTCAAGGCTGGTATAACATGACAGTTTTTAAACTTGTCTTTAGTGTCTTCCCGGGGTTAGTTTGAATAAACCAGAATATTTTCCTTAAGTATTTAAAAGCTTAGGAGGTGCTAGTGCTATCACTGTAATGCAGTGACATATGCAGAATTTTAAGTCACTGAAATCGCAGTCTCCTGCCAAAAAACATACTTACTAAGATGAATAGAGGCTAGTCAAACATGTCTCCGTAGCTGATGTGCCTGCAAATGGGTGGAAGAAGCAAACCTAAGCTAGCTTGCAGAAGTTGTTAGTTACTTTTGTATCAGTTGTTTTTGGCTAGCCCATGAGTTAGAAGATTAACAAATTAGTATTTTGCTTCATTTTTTCTCATTCTTGTTTTGCGTGGACATTCTTTGCCTACTTCTGTTGCTGCTTTTTGACTTGCAATACCACCCATGCTCCATATGGTTAAGCTGAAAATTAATTGTTGTGACAAATGTACTTAAGAACAGTCTATTGGATGAGGGTATGCTGGAGATAGAATGTCAAAGTTAGAGATTGTGTACAAGTTGGGTAACTAGCTTTACTTAATTTCTTTTCGGTGTACATAATCTGGTAGAGCAATAGTTTAGTCAAGCATAAATTAAACTACGACAAATGCAAGAAATGTCATAACAGAGTAACTGAGGGAATTAAACTTTTGACTTGTATTAAATGGGGATCATTTTTTCCCTCAAATTCCTTCTTTAATTTCTCTTACATCACCTGTTGGCCCTTGCCACAATAAAAATATACTTAAATCAGCTCTGTAAAAGATTATTACTAGGGACTGAAAAAGGAAAATTCATGAGCTCTTGAGTTTAATTCCATTTTTCAACATATTTCTAAAGGTTGGTAATATTTCTTTTATAAAATCCCACTGCTCACATCTTCACCAGTGACACACTGTGCTTCAAACATTTTGATGAACTTTTAACTTCAAAAGGTAAGCCTTCTTGGAACAAGAGGAATGTCATTACTTTATTAAGATACTTGAACATTTAAAGAGGCACTATAGATCTAAGGAAATCAACCATGAGAATTTGATGGTGAGACCATACCATTAATCACTTCCTAGGAGATTTAAATTCATCCTATTGAGAGCTTCAATGTGTTGTTGGTAACTGAGGTAATATAAAATCTATCTGCAGTAACTAGGAAGTGGAATATACACATCCAGGATATCCTGTGTAGGAGGGGACTTACTAAATTCTGCATAGCTATATTTCAGCAGTTCGGAGTATCACAAGTAGTTCAAGCTTATGTGCAGAGCTTATATGGCAAGGAGTTGGAACTATACAGACTTTGAGGTCCTTTCTAACCCAAACCTTTTTGTGATTCTATGTTTATAAGAGAACTGTTCAGTTTAATGTAGAGTAGTAAGGCTTTTGACTATAACCAGATTAACTATCACAACTGATGCATCAGTGTTTTCATATGAACATTTAATAACTTTTGTTACTGTCTGATAAATCAGAATGTAGTCTTTTGTTGAGAAATAGCTTTGTGTAAGCTTCATTTAAGATCTTCAAGTGATACTGTTGAGAGCGTTCTGCCTTACAGAAGTACGAGAGGACTGCAGGGCTATGGAACTGTTACTAAATTCTCTTGGTGATATATTTTGAAAACTACTCTGCAGCTGTGTTTTTCAAGACTCAAGAGGCATGGCTTAGGTGTGATAAATTGATATGGCTGCAAATAACATGAAAACTGAACCAAGGAAAAAGAGCTGTGATGTCTCCACAACTGGAGACTGCTCTGAAAAGATTGATTGCATTGATTGCATTGATTGCTCTAAGTATATAGCACAAGACTGCAGACAAAGAAGGAATAGTGAGTGTTATTAACCTTTAGAGGCTTTTAACAAGGGTTCCTAAAAGGTCCTTGTAGCCAAATTGGTGACATATGGTTTAGGTAAGTGGATTATTAGGTGAGTGAAAAACTGTATGTACTGCTGGACTATGAAGGTTCTGATGGGTTGTATGAAGTCCACCTGGAGGTTTGTTACTAGTGGCATGCCTTTACAGATCAATGCAGGGGGCAGTTTGTCTGCATTCTAACCAATCGTCCAGGTCAATAATGCACTTTAGCAAGTTTGCGGATGCTGCCAGATTGTCAGGAGCAATTGGTGTGCTGGTTGAGTGGGTCTGCAGGCTGGAGAAACAGCTGGCAGAAACTTCATGAAATTCCACAGAAGTCAATGTCAAGTCTTTCTGGAGCAGAATGACCCCTGTCAACAGCATAGAAACATTGCCAACTGGTGAACAACAACTTTACACAAAAGAACATTGGGATCCTTGTGGTACATTATGTGCCTTTGCATTTTAAAAGGTGAAGGGCATACTGGGTGTGGTCAGACAGTTGAAGGAAGCATTTACTCACAATTACCCTAAACTTGTGAGACTGCATTTGAAGCACTGTGCTCAATTTTATTCTCCTAAGTGCAAGGCAGATGCTGAGGTGTCTGTGGAAGGCCTCTAAGACAGGGAGTCAGCAGCATGTGATTCATGAAAAGGGACTGAGAAATGAGTTGATTCAGCTTTGAAAACAGTCTTAAGTGGGGGATCCTAATTGTTGGCTATAACTGTTTGATAAAAGGTGAGAGAGAAAATGAAGACAGATTCTCCTTAGCTATGCACAGGGTAAGGACAAGAGGCAACAGACACAAGCTACAGCAAGGGAAATTCTAATAACCCATTTTCCCACTTGGAAAACGAAACACTGAAATAAGTTGTGGAATCTCAGACATTGGAAATACTCAGAACCTGACTATGGTATGACCCCGAGCAACTTGATCCAACTTCAAAGTTAGCCCTGCTTTCAGTTGGGGGTCGGATTGGATAACCTCCAGAAGTCCCTTTCAGTCTAAATGAGCTTCATTCCGTGCACGGGTAGGCAGAAGCTAGTATACTATAGTCACTAGCCCTTGAAGAAAAGTTGTTGTTGTAAGTCTTTTTCTATTAAGATGAAAATGTTCAAGTAAAGTCTGAAACAAGTTTTTCCTATTAAGCAATTTGACTGCTAAAAGCTTACTTGAAAGTTGGATCACACTGTTAATCCCTAATGTTGGTAACAACTTCTAGAGAATTTCTTAAAGGAAGATTTACTTTCATTTCTTCTCTTACTTCAACCAGCAGCCAGTAAGACCTGTCTCTTAGAGTACAGAGCTGAGTGGCCGTGTGATAGACACTGAAAATGTAGTTTACCAGTAAGTCGTAGCTGTTAAACACAGTGTTAATATGCTCAGCTCTTACTTAGACTTACTGTCTTACTGCAGTTTCTGGACAAAAAGGGTTAACTTCCTGGAATAGCTCCCAGTAGAGGGTGGCCTTAAGAGCTAGGAAAAAAAAAAAGCCAGTGGAGTCATCAATGCAGGGGGAAGCAGGCTTCTGCATAACTTTGTAATGTAATTGGTAACTCATCAGATCTTGTCACGGACAGCTGAGATTTATGCACTGTATTTCTGATTTGCTGCTCTTGACAAAATATGTTCATTTTATGTTTCATTGTATGGCTGCAGTTAAATGTTGGCAGATAACATTCAAACTTTACAAGTAATTGTGAATGTGAAGTTAATGTTTAGCTGTCTTTCTGAGCTTACTTGAGATTTAGCTACTTCATGTAGTGCAAAGTACAGTCTCCCTTCTCCTACCCCACACCTCAGTTCTCTAGAAGATGGTACATGGAGAGAATAGATGTGAAATTGAAGGAGTGGTCTGCCTAAGAAAATTGGGGCTTTTCTAGGGACTGAAGGTCTTGTCCCTTCATCTAGGACATCAGATGTCAGTGTTCCTGACTAGTTTTTAATAGTTTTCTAATATCAGTGTAGGCAGTACATTTCTGGAAGCAGGGAATGCTGAATGTTTATGACTGTTGCTGTATACTTTTGTTTGAAGTACTTTCTTAAAATCAATTTCTAAAAAAAATCTTCCAAATCCTAAACCCTCCAGAGTCCCAGATCTTGATACCTGGGTGTTTATTGTATGCAATTTAGAATTTTTGCTTGTACAGAGTTTTTCCTAGCCTATTGTTTGGATTTGTGTGGTGCTACTTTGGGTCATGGGGGAGGACCTGCAGTTGTGGCCTCTGTAAGAAGTTGCGCTAAGTCAGAGCCACCTCTGAGACTGAGCCAGCTAGGCACCTCTGCCAATCACTTCTTAAGGGAGAGTTGGAGGAGGTGAAAGGAGTGGGATGAGAGAGAAGCAACCACACAGATCCCAGGGTCAATGAGGAGATGTGTGGTGCAGGGACCTCCCTGCATTCCATGGTGAGATAGCAGCTGTACTGCTGCAACCCATGGAGTGTAATTGTAAAATTGAGATTTGCTGACAGCTCGTGGAGGGCCCCATGCCAGAGAGGCTGGCTGTGCCTGAATGAGCTGTTACTTTGGGAGGTGCTGTTAGAGCAGAATGTGGCTGGAGTTCTGCTGCCACAGAGGAGACCCATGCTGGAGGAGTCTATGAGGAGCTACAGCCCTTAGGAAGGGCTTACACTGGAGAGGTTTGTTAAGGCCTGTGTCCTCTAGGGGAGACCTTGTATTGGAGCAAGGAAGAATGTGAGAAGTTAGCCTTCTCTGAGGAGGAAGGAGTGACAGAGGCCAGCTGTGAGGGACTGGCCACACCTCCCATTACCTTTCCCCCTGCTCTGAGTAGTGAGGAAATAGAGATATTGGGATTAGGGAGCTCAGCCCAGGAAGAGGACAGGTGTGAGAGGAAGGAGATCTTAAAAGACAGATTGTATTTTTTCTCAACATCGTGCTCTTGGTTTTACTTTCTGTCCTGTTTCTAGTTCATGGTGGGTTAAACTGATCTTTTCTTCCCCAACTTGAGTAGTTAAGTCTTTTGCTGGGAATCGTAACTGTTTAGTGAGCCATTCCTGCCATTCTCTCAATTCCCAAGGCCCTTTGGGGTTTTTTTTCTGCTCTTGTCTCACTTGGGTCTCCACTATTCCACCACAGAGGTGGGGCTGTATGAGGGGAGTGAGAGAGTGGCTGCATGGTGCACTGTTGCTGACTGAACTTAAACCATGACACTTAATCCTTGAGCTTTCTTTAAGGACTATGTATGCTCACACCACCAAATGCAGTGGGCAATCTTTCTGAGTGTGCTATGGTCGTTTTCTGTTTAAAGTTGGAGAGTTGTCCATTTCTGCTTGACTGTATTTTTTGCTGAAACTTCCTGTGTCAAATTAATATAGTATTTAAAATGTTAAAGCAATCATTTTTGCCATTTGTCTTGTGAGTTTGTGTGACCAGGTTTTGGTAGTGGGGGGGCTATAGGAGTGGTTTCTTTAAAAAAGCTGCTAGAAGCTCCCTTTGTATCTCAGAGGGCCAGTGCCAGTTGGCTTTGAGATGGACCGACTGCTCACCAAGGTTGTGCCAGTTGGCAATGGAGCTGATTAACATATAGCAGAAGGGGAATAAATTACTGGGCAGTTGTTAAACTGCATCAGAAGAAGAAAGTAAGAATGTGAGAACATCTTTGCAGACACCAAAGTCTGTGGAGAAGGAGGAGGTGCCCAGGCACTGGAACAGAGTGAACCATGGTGAGGCAGGCCCTGCCCATGGAGGCCACGGTGGAGCAGAGATCCACTCAGAGCCTGTGGAAGATCACACCCAAGTGGATGGATGCCAGAAGGAGACTGTGACCCTGTGAGAAGCCCACAATGGAACAAGTTCCTGGCAGGACCTGGGAACCCATGGAGAGAGAGGAGCCCATGCTAGACCAAATTTACTGTCAGGACTTGTGACCCCATGGGGGATCCATAGTGGTGCGGTTCATTCTTGAAAGACTGTTTCCTCCATGGGTGAGACCTACATTGGAGAACTGTCTCCCATGGGAGGGACCCCATACTGTAGCAGTGGGAAGCCTCCCCCTGAGAGGAAGATGTGCTAAAGACTGTAATGAACTGACCGTAACTCCCTTTCCCTGTCCACCTGTGCTGCTTGAGGGAGGAGAAGGTAGAAACTTGGGAAGGAGAGAGGTGGGGGGAGGTGTTTTAAGGTTCAGTTTTTATTTCTCATTTTCGTACTCTGTTTTGATTGTTCATTAATAAATAATTTCTCCCCAAATTGTCTCTGTTTTGCCTGTGATACTAATTGCTGAGTGATCTCCCTGTCTTTATCTTGATGCATGAACTCTTAGTTATATTTCTCTCTCCCCTCTCCAGTTTAGGAGGGCGAGTGGCACCCAGCCAGGGCTAAACCACCACATGTTGTTTCACCCATAATGGCTGAAATGCCATATGTAGTTGTGGTTTTTAAAGTTCTAAGTCAGGAGTTGTTTCTCCTTAAAACTTCCATCTTGGTTAATAGGAATTTCATAGACTCTGCTTTTCAGTGTGGCACACTTTTAAATGGTCATCATTTTGGCTTGTCAATACCAACTAGCATTTCTAGTAGTATATGTTAAAAAGCTGTTGGATTTTTTTGTCATTTTTTTAAACTTGTCATGTGTTTATACTGAATGAACTTCCTTGCCTAGGACAAAGGAAAATTATCTATGTACTCTTCACTTTGATTTTATTGGCCATTATCAACTGAACAGTTCAGAAATCCTTCTCCCTCCTGCCTTTACTTTTGATTAGGTAAAATAGAGCTTTGTTCTAGGAGATGTAACTTAACCATGATAACTTCTTATTAGTTGTTTTCTTTGAACAAGTTAAGCAGTAATTGTGAAATTCTGAAACTGACATTTTTTTCTCAGAGTCCATAAATGCAGGTGAACTTTAACTATTGTTAATAATGAATGGAGAAGTGGAGGCTATTAGAGTTAATACATAGATTCTGGCTGACCATCGTAACTTTCTTGTGCTGATTAGTGTACTTATTGTGAAGTGCGTGATGGATCAGATATTAATTTGCAATCCCTAAGATTTCAGCAGTTACAGCTCAGCCCAGCTACAGTGTCAGTGATTTGAGGATATCCGCTGTAGAATTCACTTAGCGCAGTGTAGAGTTATAACTTTGCTAGGCATTGAAGTATTGGATGGAGAAAGTAACTACTGCTCACTGTTTTTATGGAATATTTGCACCTAGTTCTGTGCATCTTAGTTGTCTCCTGTTTAGTGTGGGGGATCTGGTGTTGTTGGAAAGAGAAGGAAGATGTTTATCAAAGATTCCTTTGGGGTATGGAAGTACCCTATCTGCAGATGTGGTTTGTTGTCTTTACCTTTCCCACTTTTTGGGCCATTGGATTGACGATATTGTGGAGAGATTAAATCTGGTCTTTTGACTGCTACATTTTGCAGACATCCATGTGATCACTAATGATTCTGCCAATGGTCACCCAGCATTATTGAGAGTGAATAAGGAACTCTGGAGGCAAAGGTTGAAGGACATGAGTACAGAGCCCACAACCTGAGAGCCTATCCCAGTGAAAGGAAAGATTCAGGCAAGAATGAATGCATCTCACTTAAAGAGCAAGGGCTGCTGAGCCAGAAACAGAGTCTATCTGACAAAGTAATGGGGGAGTTTCTTTTCCAATAATGTTAACTTGTGAGGAGAACTTTAAACTAGATATGTTGGGATGTCCGCACTTTTTTTTTCTGAAGAGTGGACATGAGAAGCAGTAAAGAAGTGTCCAAGGGAATCATGATGGGAAAAGTTTTTTCACCTCTCCTTTGTAAAGGCAGCATAAATGAGCAACAACTTCAGATTCACTGGGATTCTGGCACCATGGTGGGAGAGTTTGAATAACTGGAGTAGTCCAATTAGGTGGATATATGCCTTTCAGGAAAGGCAGACTGGGAAGGTGAGAAAGAATTAATATTCTACTGAAGAGTGGCTAGAATGCATGGAGCTTTGCCCTTGAGCAGGTGTCAAGCCAGGTAAGAGCCTGGAGGTAGTGCTGAGTGGACAGATCAAAACATGTGACACTGCTGGCTCAATCAAAAAGTTGATAAAGCTTCCTTTAGGCATCTGGAAGAAGCCTTATGGTTGCAGGCTATGGCATTCATGAGAGACTTCAGCCACCGTGGATCTGCTGAAAGAGCAATAGAACTGGACACAAAAACCATCCAAAGATGTCCAAAGTGTTCTAAAGATAACTTGTTCATACAGGGCATCATGGGCCGACTAGGGAACATTCTCTCCTCAATCTGTTACATGTAAACAAAAGAAAAACTGATTGAAGATCTAACAGACAGTGGCACTGTTGACTGAAGTGGCTTCGAGGCTGAGGTTTGAAATACTGAGAAAAGTGGTCAGGACTGATAGAATTGTAACCTCAGACTATAAAAGAAAAGATTTCACCTTATTTGGACATCTGCTTGCTATATTCCCATAAAAAACTGTTCTGATGGGCAAGTGATGTGAGGACAGCTGTTGAATGATCTTCAAGAGAAACCTCCTTGAACTATAGTACATCCCCTGCAATGTGCAAGAAGTCAAACACAATGAAGCAGGAAGGATGGCCAGTACCTCTTCAGTCTTTACGATGTTCAGTGCCTGACCCCCCCCTCCCAGTTTTCTTCTCAAAAAAAAGAGGAACCAAACCAAACACTGAAACAGCAGCAGATATTGTGATAGCATTAAACTGAATTTCCAAATAAGGAGTAGAGAGATTTGGAGTCTGGCAGGAAGTGTGGGAAGGTGTTGGTCTGACCAAACCTTCAGTTAGCAGTCACTGTAGTTTTACTAGGACCTTTTTCTGGAGAGAATTCATATCATGAAAGTTGTAGTTTTGGATGGTACAGTAGGATCTTGGCTGTTGCGTTTCCTGGAGTGTAAGAGGCCCTAATTATGTGTAACTACTTGCTGATAGCAAGTTAGAATAAATATGACTTGGAGTTGTAGAGTATCTTAGGAAACTGAATGATTGAATAATGAAACAAGCTGAAGTGTAGATAAATGATCAGCGATGCCCCTGAGACCTCTATTGTGGAGGGGAGGAGTGAACTTCATGTATAATAGTATATTTGTATACTTGGAAACAAGACCTTGAGTATGTGATGATCAGTTCTGTGAACTGATGTGTTTTGTTTTTGTTTTTTTAAAGGATGTAGGGGCAAACAAAGTGTTCAAGTAAGAACAGAACATGCTATATGAATGTATAAATAGGTTGTTTGCCTGTTCTTCAAATACTCAATTTTGGTCCCTTAATCATAAAAGCAAATGAAAAATAAACAATATTAGAGTTGAAGTAGGTTCACAGGAGGGCAGGAAAGGTCAAAGATATGTAAGTGAGCTTCTAAGTGAAGTTGGCTAAGGCTTCTCAGTTAAGAAAAGAGGTAATTTATTGTGAGAAGTGCAGGAGAGGGAGGAATATGGTGGCACTTTTGAAATCATGAGTTATGTCAACAATGTGTATTCAGATTAACTCTTCCAAGTGCAAGTTGCTGTCTCGGGTTAAATCATGACAAAGCTAAAAGGAGGCAAGTTGCAAGCAAAGTTTTTTTTAGAATTGATGACAAGATTGCTGACACTCCATGACAGAGATTTCTGTACACACTGAAACCTTGTGAATCCAAGAGGAGATGGATCAGTACTTAAAAAAGTAAATTGAGAGTTAAGCTGATAAGTCAAATCAGGCTCAGGAGCACAAACCACCTCCCATGCTCTCACATGTTATTGCCCATATTTCTGCATGTGACTACTCCTGCTAATTTTTGGTGAAAAGTTATGCTGTTATGTTTCCAGGTAAATGGGAAACTCTGTGAAGTGCACAGAAGAAATCTTAGTTTAGAATTGCCATCTTTATCAAGGCACTTTTTTTTTAAATCTTTTTATATGAGTTACTGAAAGGTGAGGTTATAGAGGTGGTATCAATGATAGACACACACCCAACTCCAGCCATACATAAAATGTTTGGGTCACACGTTTATTTTGTAGTCAAGTAAAAATCTTTGAGGTTCTTTTTTCATCTGTACAACTGATTGTGTAGGCAATCCTGAAGTCAAGTGTGTCTGACTGAAGTACTGCTCTCACCTGAAGGAAAATCAGTTAGCCTTGTTTCAACAGGATTGTCCTTCACTGTCACAGCTTGGCATATCACATCTAGTTCTGAATGTGGTAGCATAATGGTGACTTATAGCAGCTTGTATGTCTCATGCTTATCTCTGAAGTGTGGAATGTCAACTGGAAGCTGTGTTGTCTTCAGTTTTACATTCCTAAGAGGAAAGAAGACTTTTCAGGAGGTCTTGCATATGAAGGCAGCTGCAAATAAGTTAGAAAGTAGCTACCATACCATTTTGAAGCATGTCCTCCGTCATGGTAGTATGTTAGCATTTGCTTTGAATTGAAAATGTAGTAATGCCAGCTTTGGAACTTCTAGACCTAGCTCTGAAGAGCATACTAGAATTGAAACCTTGTAGGAATGAACTGATCCAGAAAATGGCAATTTTTGTGTAATATATGTAATTGTTCCCCTGTGTCACAAGAGGCAGCTGTTAGTAGTTGATGGGGTTGAATTAAAGGCAAATGAAACTCCATGTACATGATTTATAGATGACAGGAAAGCTGAACTGATGTTTTAGCTGACTACAACTAAGTGTTTAGGTGTTAATCTGTCTCCTGAGTAGAATTGCTGTCATCACCTTGAATTCACAGGCCTGAAAATAAATAATTTCTAAGCAAGAAATGCTAAACTTGTCTAAACATCAGGTTATAAATAGAGTAAGAAGTGTACTCAAAGCTGAAGGCTATCTGTTATTTTTCCAGATTTTGTTTGTGGCTGACAAAGAGAAAACTAGCCTTTAAAGAGTGATTTAAGTATGTCCTCAACTGAACCACTGTGATAGACTAGTAGTAACTAATAGAGATTTCATGTGGATTCATATATACAGCTCAAAGTATGAAAAGCTTTAAAAAAATTCATCACGAAAGCTGAATATCTGCTTGTGGATCAGAATACATGACATAAATAAGACTGATTACCTGCTATGGGATAACTGTCCTGATGAAGAAAACCTTTACTGAAAAGAATAACTGCAAAAGATACAAATAGAAGCACATGGTGAAAAAGCAGCTGTCTGGTTCAACATGTTGAATACAACAATCAAGATAAACCCCAGATGCAGTAGGCCTGAGGATGAAAAAAGTAGGAGAGTACTCTTATCTCTAAGTAAATAGGTGCTAGCTAAAAGCACTTTTGCTTTTGAACATGGAACTTTTGGTTTCATAATTATTTTTAAGTGCTACTGTGACTGAGCATTAAAAATTAAATTAATTTGCCATCCTAGTTGTCTTCAGTTATTTTCTTATTTCTGTCTTCAGTAAATCCTTCATGTGTAACTGTTAGTTCCTTGCTTTGCAGAGCAATTTAAGATATTTTTGAAACAAAGGTGGAAAAACGTGAATCAGCAGGTTTCCAATAAGAGGACTGGGAATAAGATGTCTGAAATCTTTTCAGAGTAGTGATGGTCTGGGTAAACCAAATAGTCATGAGACCAAGTGGTATAAGTGTATAAAATGGATTGTTGCAAATAAACTCCTGAAAGGTGAGCTTGTAATTAAGTCCATCGACATGTCATACCAACTGGCAAGTACTTGAAGTACAGTGAAGTATTACTTCACTAAAAAAATCTGTTAATAATCTTACAGTAATTAGGCTGACAAAATCCTTAAACAACAGACCATGTCTCTACACCAGTGCATGATCAACTTAGGTTAGTTTGAGTGCTTGGTTTCTTGATAACTAAACATCAGACCTTTCTAAAAGTCTTACGGGTTTTCATTTGAAGAATTCACTTCCTTGATGCATGAAAGGTTTTCTTCATTCTAGTGGGGTTTGTTGTTGCTTGTGTTTGTGGTCGTTTGTTGTTGCTTCAGTTTGTCTGCTTCGTAACCTCCACGGGCATACTCAGCGGTGCATGTGTCATCTTTTTGCAATGTAAAACCTTTAGGACCGTTAGGTTACCTTCTTTGAGAACAATGATCTTCCAGTCCTTCCTTGTAGGTCACGTTTTCTAGACGTTAGAGCACAGTACTTTCAGACTCTAGGCAACTAATATCTGAAGTATGATGTTCAAGCTGAAAAATTCCAGATGGAGCCTCACTAGAGCAGAGAGATGACTTCTATATTGACATATTCTAGAGTGGTAGTTTCAGTTCGTGAAACATAATCGTCATATACTGGCACTTGATGTTAACTTTCAGGACAGTTTCTGCTCTCTAACCAGTTAATTAACATCTTGTATCTGTTCCTGCAGACTACCAGTCTAATTTGGACCCAGATTCTTTTCAGGCTAACTAGAAGTGATGTTTTTCTTTAATGTATAACTTCATGTGTTTTACGGTATCTAATGTAGTTGATTGGCCTTCGCAGTCCCACCAAGACATAAAAGAGAAGCACAGTGCTTTTTTTGACCTCCTACTATGTTAGATAATTTGTGTTTAAAAGTTATGTTACAGAGTACTTCAACCTTTTCCTCCAGGTTGATTTGTCAGAATTATTGATTCATCTTCTGTGCTTCAAAAGATTTGAAGAATAGTCTGAAGCTTACAGACTTTCCAGTCAAAACTTTGACTTGCATGAGTATCTGCTTTTTTATCAGTTTTGCTTTTCTTTTAGTGTATTTATACTTATTGCTCTGGTACTTGGATTCAAATGGGAATGTCAACCATTTTGTGATGTGTAGGGAGAGGAAGTGATGTATATTTCTATGGATAACTTTTAACTACTTATTTACTCTTCGTACTAGTTATTTGAGGGAGTGGGACTAACAATGAGATGTTCTCCTTCAGTCCTGCTTTTGAGCCTGACCCATTATTTGGAGAAAGGGCACCTTGTGGCCTTTTTTGTTTCTTTTTAAAGGAACTGGGATTTGGAGTTTTGTCTGGTTAACCAGATGTTGGAATGTTCATTGCAGAAGAGCTTCCAGCTGCCTCATAGCTTACTTAATGGTTCAGCATGTCTTGTAAACATCTGAATTCTTAGTATTAGGATAAATATGATTGTCTTAATTTGCTGGATGCTAATATACATAGAAAATCATAATGTAAGAGTATATAAAACACCCTGATGCTAATATGGTTTAAACTGAAGATCCAGATTAAGTTTTAAAGTTCATGGTAAACATTCATGGTGAGTAGTTAGATTCAAAGCTTTAATCTTATAAAATTTGCTTTCTAAAAGTATCTGTCCTTCACTACTCAATTTGAATTATGAGCTTAACTTTTTTTAACTTTTCCTCTAGTGTATTAGATTGTATTTAGTTTCCTGCTGCTTGATCCTAAAGGCCTGTGCAGCATGATGGGAAGCAGAGCATGCATAGGCAGTTTGTCTTATGTGGAGGTAGTAAAACTAGAACAGAAGTGTCAGTTAATATGTAAAGAAAACGGCACTGTGAAATAAGAGTAGTGGATTGCAGCCATGCCTGGCTTCAAGTGCAGAGGTGAGGAGCTTTTTTGAAGTTCTAACTTGTGACTGAATGAATTGGGCTCAAGCTGTGTGAATGGAGTTTTTACTACTGTTTTTTTTATTTGACTTCACATTCCATTGGGGTAAAATACCTCTTTCTAATTAATTTCATTGCTTTTCGTGATGAAAGCATGAATCTCGCTGGTAGTAAGTGTTCATTGTGGTGCTGTAGAGGCTTGCATACTTTACCACCTTGATTCATTTGTATTGAGATGATAGTATTTTGTATAATCTTGCATTATTGGGCCTTTTAATGAGCAATATGATCCTTCTCTCTGTGGGCTCTGGATGTTATCTTGTGAATGGTAGCTGTAACCTTCCCCACAAATATTGCTATCTATCTATAGATACACACGTTGATTCAGCAGCTAGAGGAAAATAATTGACTATCCTTTCCATCAGCTGTGGAGGATGAAGCCTTTTGGTAGAAGGGTGTGATATGTTGTCAGCTCTACTCCTAGAAGTGTCAGCTTGAAGGTTCAAAGGACTTAAATTCTGCAAAACATCGTATGATGGTACTTATCTGAGATTTTTTGTGACTTGAGGTTGATGTCTTAAGTTAAAACCCCTGCTTCAGCAAGAGTTAGCTGTTGATTCAGACAGTACTGAAATTGAGACTGACATTTTCATGTGTTCCCAAACTTTAACAGTTTTGTGGCCAGTGTCTTCAACTTCTAGGTTGCATGACATATTTTACCTTTGTGCAACTTTTTACAATTCTTAGATAGAAATGTTCCTCTTACTTTTACAGCCTCTGTAAGTGTGTAAACTCTAGTCACTTAGAGGAGAACTGCTTACATCTTAGATAATGTTAAGACAGGAACATAGTTTTGGTCCATTTGTAGTTATATGAAGTTAACATTCAGAATTTAAAAGATACATTTCCAAGTGATGGATGTCTGTGATATTGATATACAATGGGAGAAGTCTAGGCCAGTGAAGTTCCACAGGGATCGGTTTTGGTGCCAATCTTGTTCAACATCTTCATCAACGACCTGGGTGAGAGGACAGAGTGTACCCTCAGCAAGTTCACTGATGACACCAAACTGGGAGGACTGGCTGATTCCCCAGAAGGCTGTGCTGTCATTCAGCTGGATTTCGACCAGCTTGAGAGTTGGGCAGAGAGGAACCTCATGAGGTTCAACAAGGACAAATGCAGAGTCCTGCATCTGGGAAGGAACAACCCCCTGCACCAGTACAGGCTGGGGGTTGAACTGCAGGAGAGCAGCTCTGCAGAGAGAGACCTGGGAGTCCTCATTGGTAATAAGCTAAATATGAGCCAGCAATGTGCCCTCATGACCAAGAAGGCCAATGGCATCCTGAGATGCATCAAGAAGAGTGTGGCCAGCAGGTCAAGGGAGGTCCTCCTCCCTCTCTACTCTGCCCTGGTGAGGCCTCATCTGGAGTCCTGTGTCCAATTCTGGACTCCTCAGCTCAAGACGGACAGGGAAGTGCTAGAGAGAGTCCAGCGTAGGGCCAAGATGATCAGGGGACTGGAACATCTTTCATATGAGGAAAGACTGAAGGAACTCGAACTGTTTAGTCTGGAGAAGAGGAGACTGAGGGGTGATCTTATTAACATTTATAAATATCTAAAGAGTGAGTGTCAGGAGTTTGGGACATCCCTTTTTTCTATAGTAGCTAGTAACAGGACAAGGGGTAATGGGATGAAGCTGGAACACAAAAAGTTCCATTTAAACATAGGAAAAAACTATTTCACTGTTCAGGTGAGGGAGCCTTGGCACAGGCTGTCCAGAGAGGTTGTGGCGTCTCCTTCCTTGGAGATCTTCAAGACCTGCCTGGACACGTTCCTATGTGACCTGACCTAGGTGACCCTGCTTGAACATCACTTGAACATCAGTGAACTGAAAAAACCACCTGAGGTAGCTGGCAAACGCAGAGGAAAGCTAAGATGGTTTCAGTAGTCTTGGCTTCAAATAATTCATTTTCTGTTAATTTTTTTTTTTAATTTCTAGTGACCTTTTGTATGCCCATTAGTTATAGTAAACACTGAGCAAGATTTTAAGAATTGTTCTTCTAAGTTGGAAATAACATACCTCTAGTTTGCTTTTTTAAAAAGTGATGCTTTACAAAAAAGGGAAAGAGTACAGTTTTGTAAATACAGCCCTTATTGAAGCCACTCTCATTTCCTGTTTCCCAGCTAGCTTCTAAAAACTTCATCGATGAACTAGCATTCCACTTCAAGTGAGGATTGAGATAAAGCATGTCCTTAGGCAGGAACAAGAGGTTACTTTGCTGTCTCTTTGATGTAAGTGCAGGTTTTTCCTAAGTACTTGCTTAAGAATTCTAGTTGAAAGGTAGTGATGAAGCATTTTGCACTACTTCATCTTGAATTTCTTCCATTTTTTTGGTTTTGATCTTTTTTTGACACAGTAATTTGATCATATTCTGGTACTCAAAAGACACACACTGACTTCTTCCCAGTAATTTAAGTATATATTTTTATAAAGCCTCAAGTTGAGGTTTTAGACTCATTTTGTCTATGTCCTTAAGTGATTTGGTTCTCTAGCTAAACAAAACTGAAAATGCAACTAGAATGTACATCTGTACTCTTATTACTGATGTTGCGTTGCCAGTTGTGATTGACTGAGCCAGGAATGAGCCAATTCACAAGATTAAATCAGGACGAAAACAAGTGAGTTTTTGTAGGTGGGCTCTCTTAGGTACTTGATGAGTGCTAGTGCTGATGTAGGAGGAAGAGGGCTGGAACAATGAGTCTAAACTTTCTGCTCTCAGCTAAAATTAAACTGACCTAATGGTAATGCTTAGCTTGACCTAAAGAGTGTTTCATGGCAAGTTCTGCTGACATAGCGGCTTGCTGTCACAAAAATGGGATGTACTTCTCCATTGGAACTCCTCTTAGTTCCCTGCATTAATGTGTGCTAAGGCCAGGTATACCCATGAGCTGAATGACTTGCTGATGTACAGGAAGAATTCAATTTTTCTGCAGTTTGGCTTTATTGTCTTGTGGAAACAGTTGACAGCTAGTGCAAAACAAGTGACTATGAAGTGTCAATGTGGTCTCTGTCTTGCCGGTGGTGTGCTACTACTTCTAAAGCAGGTGCCAAAATGGACTGCTTTTGTAATTATACTTGTGCGTGGCTGTTCAGTATAGAAAATCTCTAAATCTGCTCTTTATTAAATCAAGTAACAAGCCTGAAAGTATGGAGAATACTCTAATTTCTTAGCATGAGTACTTTGTTGTATTAAGATGGTCTTTATTTTCAAGACCCTATATTTCCTTGGTATCTTTTTTCAGTTAATGAGAGAAGCTTAAGAATTAGTGGACAGTTTCTGTTATTGTCACCATTTGATAGCTCCCCGTTTTGTGGCTTTTAATTCTAGAAGTGAGACTTAGGGATTTTTTTGTTCTGTGTACTCTTCAAACTGCATTTTGACAGATTAAGTGAGACTAGTCTGTGCCTTGCTTTTTTGAATAAGATTCTTTCAATGGTTTGAAGCTGGAGACCTAGTGAACACAAGTAAACCAGATAAAAATTTTGGTTTAAAAATTATTAAATCCAACCTTTATCTGAAATAAAACAATCGCATGTACAACTTGGACTGAGATTTGTAGTACTGGGCCTTGAAGTCTGATCAATGTGGTGATGTGAAGTATGGGTGGGAGGTAGCTCATTTTGAGGAGGGAGCAGGGAATGTCAGAACTCAAAGGACCAAAACCATGTTGCATTGAAAAGTATTCTACCAAGTTTAGAACAAGAAGCTAATGCTTTTTTCCCCTGCGTTCTCAAATGAGATAACCAGATTTGAAATTTTGTTTTATGACTTGAAATTGATGTAGAGCAGTCTCATGGTATTTATTAATAAGGAATTGTGGAGTCATGAGTAGTAAATAACTGTCTTATTTAAGGCAGTTGTTAAAATTAGTGATAAGATGTGTTACGGTTCGAGAAGCTGAGATGCCAGCTATCACATGCAACTAAGAATTATCTGTGACATAGTTTGAGAGTATTATTAGCATGTTTGCAAACAGTTCAGAAAACAGATGCATCAGCTAGAGAGGTGTCCACTTGCTTAAAATCTATTAGGTAATTTTGTGATAGACTTGGATATGAAGTAGTATCGACATGGATTGGATTGCTGATCAGAAAATCAGTGCATCATAGGGACTTTGCTAAAATTGTAACATACAAGGTCAGTGTAGATGGCAGTCATACCATCTGAAACAGTACTGGACAATCTCTTGCTGATCAAAACCAGGTAAATCTCCTGTCTATTGCCTGTCTAGTCTGAACAGTTATATGACATATTTCATTCAAGGAGGAAATTTGGCTGAGAGATACAGAAAAGTAGTTCTAAAGCACTTATACAAGCTGCCTGATTTGGTGAAATTGAAATCTTTGAAATGATTTTGTATTGGATGCTGTATCACAATATGATAGTCAAATATTTATTCTAACTCATGAGTAGAAGTCATCTGACAGCATCTTCGATTAAGCAGATTATGTGAGAACTTCATTCCATGTTTCAAAGATGTGCTAGAACACACACAATTTGTCAGAGCACACAACTAAGAAAATGAGAGGGAAGACATAAGCTATTTTTCCAAGAGAGCAGAAGGAAGAGAAAAAAAATCCATGAAAAGTCAAGAAACTTAATGATGGTGTGTTTGCCCTGGAAAGTTAAGAAAGAAGATGTTGATTAATAAGTGAATACAAATGGTTTCCTTAAGGGATGTTGAGATGGGTAAGTCCCAGCAATGTTCCCTCATGGCCAAGAAGGCCAATGGCATCCTGGGGTGTATTAGAAGAGATGTGATGAGTAGGTTGAGAGAGGTTCTCCTCCCCTTCTATTCTGCTGTCATGATACTGTTTCTGGAATATTGTGTCCAGTTCTGAGTCCCTCAGTTCAAGAAGGACAGGGAGCTGCTGGAGAGAGTTCAATGCAGGGCCACAAAGATGACGGAGTGGAGCATCTCCCTTATGATGAAAGGCTGAGGGAGCTGAGGCTCTTCAACTTGAAGAAGAGGAGACTGAGGGGTAATGTCATTAATGTTTACAAATGTGTAAAGGGCAGGTGTCAGGAGGATGGAGCCAGACTCTTCTCAGTGATGTCCAATAATAGAACAAAGGACAACAAATCCAAGCTGGAACATGAGGTTCCAAAGAAATACAAGGAAGAACTTTCTCAGTGTGAGGGTGACAGAGCACTGGAATGAGCTGCCCAGATGAGTTGTGGAGTCTCCTTTTCTAGAGACATTCAAAACCCACCTAGATAAGTTCCTGTGTGAACTACTCTAGGTGATCCTTCTCTGGCAGAGGGGCTGGACTAGATCTTTCAAGGTCCCTTCCAACCCTTAACATTCTGTGATTCTGTAATAAGTAAGGACTTCAATATTATGAAAGTGCAAGCAAAAAAGGTCAGATTTCAATATTATATTTCAAGAGGAGGAGAGCTAGGCTTTATTAAAACAGTAAATGTGTCCTGTGCAGCAGTACCTTGGATCAGATAAGGAGCTGAATAATGTGGCCTTGAAGTGTCTTGTTCTTCAGAGTCTTGTGCATTGTAAACCTCTAAAGCTTTATTTTGCCTGTTATTTAAGTACAATATTTCAGCAAAATATTAACTTGCAAGAGGAAGTCTCGATGTCAAAGGAAATACCCATTTTGGAGTCCTGAATCCTATCCCTGAATATCAGCATAGTAATTAACCTGCTGATTTTAAGTGTTATTTTGATTGCTCAGCAACCAAAAGAAGTTAGTTAAATGGTAACTGGTTGAAGATTAAAACCAGGGATGCTATTGCAAATTAAAGATACAGTTGTTCTCACTTGAGCTTTATTTTTAAAAATTTAAGCACTTTAGAGTATATATACTATTATATAAACTATATTTAGCTTCAAGTTAAATGATTAACATAAATGAGTTCCTCTCGATTTTGGAGTCTGAACATGTGTCACAAGAAGACATAAGCATGTAAAATTCAGTGTAATGTTCTATTGTCCCTACTACCCTTATTGGAGAAGGTGAATGAACAAGATGCAACTGATTAATGTTCTGTAGCTGCAAGTGTGTCTGTATATATAAAAATGTACGTTAGGCCTCCTCAGTTTAGTCTGTAAATCTTGAAAGTGCAGCAGTAAAGAAGTTTGATCTGAAAATGGTCATGCAATTAATACAAAAACAACGTTCTAATAATACAAATGAGCTACTTGAAGTATTCCTTGGTGGGGAAAACAATTTTTTATTTTCACATCTTCAAAAAATGGATAAGTTTTGGTTGATTATGGAACTTTTTAAATGTACTCTGGTTATCTTAATGTAGCTGAAGCCTCTCTCTGATTATTGGAAGTAGAGTTGTTGAAAAATAATTAAAAGGAAGCAAACCAGCATATGTTCCACTAATTAGGATTACTTTCCAGTTCAGTTTGTTACTTTCCCAGAAGTCTGAGCAGCTCTTGTATAAGTTCACTTGCAAGGCTTTTCTAGGATTTTCTGTACACAATTTGTTGGAATGCTATACAGGTGTCATCATGTTAAGATTCAATAGATAGAAATATTACAAACTGATGATTTCTGAACCAATGTGTATTTTTCTTAACTGATGTTACAGAATATATATGTTCTGTACCTTCTGAAATACATTGCAGATATGTAATTTGCAAGCTTTATTTATATAGAAGGTAAGCAATAGTTAAATAGTTTCTAAGGAACACTATGCTTAAATGTAGGATTTTAAGTTTAGGCAGAATTGTGTGCATTTCAGTGTTCAAATAATTGTAGTCTTTGCAATTTCTGCATTAACAGTATGTATTAGTTCGAGTCACGAGGAGACAGGACAAAATGTTCTTCAATTACTCTTGGATTAGTTGTAGTAGATATTCTCTATATGAAACTTTACTTTCTTGCTGGTTGTTTGGGGTTTTTTTTCCCCTCACCAGCCCGTCTTAGTGACAAACATATCAATGATTTTGTTGTAAAGGTCTGGCTTAGTTTGATTTATTTGAGCAACTTAATGTTTTCATACTACTAACATTAGTAGGTTTATACTGAAGGAATCCATAGCTGAATCTCAAAATCATTGTTTAGTTGACTTCATTGCCTTAGTTATGTTTCGAACACTGAGAAGTCAATTGGTGGGGAGTGGAAGGCTTTTAACAATGAACTCCTATGTAAAGGGACATAGAGTTGTTTTATTGTTTTGGTTTGGTATTTTTCCCCTGAACATATAGAATCCCTTTTGTGGGAACTTCTTGTCTGAAAACAGACAAGAAGTTGTTAATGTCTGAAGTTGAATTATCTGTTTATGCTTGTGAAAATGGGGCTACTAAAATCTAGACTCGAATCTCATTCCATGGATGATTCTTCTCAGTAACAGCTTGACTACTGATTTAAAAGCTGAAGAAAAGAATCAGAGCAGTTGCAATGGCTCCATTAAGACTTAAGCGTAGTAGAGAAAATGTGAAGTTTTGGTTATCATGTTAGTTTACTCCAAGAGAATGAATGACTGGAGTTGCTGGAGCATCTGTTTGGGGAAAAAAATTGTGAACCTATGGTTTAATGAACCCATTCATGAAAGGAGATTGTGTAAAATGCTGAGCTCAGACTGCAGTTACTGCTGTGGAAAGTATTTTAGGCCTTTAAGATTCAATGTATTTTTGTGTAAGCAAACACTTGACTATACCTGCTCTTTGATATTTAATATGTTAATAGAGAGAAGATCTAATGTAAATATAATGGCCTACAGTGTAACAGAAAGATTGCATATGCATGATGGTACATATCTTCATTGGAAACTAGGACACTGAAGCTAATGTTGAATTCTTAGGTTGACTGTGGTTGTTGGAGTAGTTTGTGGGGTTTGAGGATATAGGTGTGTTGTTGGTGTGGGTTTTTTGAGTTGCTGCTTTGCTTTTTAAATGGTTAAGGGTATGGTAAGTGGTAGAAGTTTCACCTTAAATTGTCTTGATTAGGAGTCTTATCTTTTAAAGGTAGATATAAGTGTAGTAATTTAACTTAAATTTTTACCTGATGCTTTGGATCTATTTACTGGGTTTTTTTAAGTAAATATTAATTTCATGCAATGATGCTATCTAGTTAAGTTCCTAAAAGACTGGTACAGCAGTTAATTATCACGTCCTTTTTGTAGAAAGTTGTGTGTTAGTGATAGTATTCTCTTAAAAATGATTGCACTATGCCCAGCTTCAGTGTTTTTGCTTAAAACGTGCTTTTGTATGTTTCCACACTGCTGTGAATCTGCTACAATATGGTTATTCAGAAGAAAGTAGTAATTCTCTTTGAAAAGGGCAAACTAATTATTGAAGAAGACTTAATGTGGAGACTTGAAGACATAACCTTCTTGTGTACCAACTAACAACTGCTTTATTTTTAGGTGCCTTAGCTGGACCAGTTGTTGATCCACATGTGACAGCAGTTTGGGGGAAGAAAGTTGCACTAAAATGCATAATTGATGTAAATGAAACAATAACACAAGTTTCTTGGGAGAAGATACATGGTAAAAGTTCACATACTATTGCAGTTCATCACCCTGAATATGGAATATCTGTTCAAGGAGAATATCAAGGAAGAGTGTCTTTTAAAAACTACTCACTTGCTGATGCAACAATTATCTTAAAAAACGTAAGCTTTTCTGATGCAGGGGAATATATTTGCAAGGCAGTTACATTCCCCCTTGGAAATACACAGTCATCAACTACGGTAACTGTACTAGGTAAGTCAACTTCTTTAAGAGAGGATGTGAAATCAATAGCACAAACTTGTTAGTGAAATTCTGCAGACTGATATGTTGTATTTCAATATTGTCATTGAGTTAAAAGGTAAAAATGTATTCACCAGTCTTTCATAACAGGTGTCTTGGTAGTCTTACTAAAGTGATTGAGGAGACTTCTATTGATCTTGCTTCTTTAGAGTTTGTTGATTTTTTTTTTTTTTTTTTCCTCTATTGGGCATTGTGCAAATGTAAACATTTGAACAGTGCTTTAAAACTTAGACATGCCCTGAGAAGATGCTAAATACAGCTTTAGCTGCCACCTTGGTTAAATTCCCTCACAAATGTGTTACTACGACAAGTTAATGTAGCTGCTCAGGGCTGATGTAAACTAATTTTTGCAGAATATAAATACGAAGCAAAATAGCTTTGACTGCTACTGAGAGTTGTGGGAAGAAAGGCAATTTTAAGAAAGGGACAACTAGTCCCTTGACTAGTTGTGGATAGTCATAATGTTGATTACAAACTCAGTTTTTCACAAACCTATTTTGTCTAATCTTCTGTGGGTTCAGTATTGCTGTCATAAAGGACTAATACTGATGCATGGGTAGACTTAAGTGGTAGTGCAGCATAAGCAAAAATGGTTACTCAGTCCTGAAACTTGAAAACCTATTGACATACTCTCTTCTTAGTCTATTATAATAGTCTAAGTTATTTTTCTATCCACTGCAACTAGTCAAGTCATGTTTTCTGTACCTGAGGTGGTACTTGATGGCTCCATTTTTGTAAAGAAATTTATTTTTAGGATGTTCTTGGTCTTTGATTTCTGCTTTCCACAGTGGAATACAAGATAAATCAGATGACTGTAGCACAGTATGAAAGCTGTTTCTCACCACAAGGTGGGGCAAAATAAATGCATCAAAGCAAGTGGCTTAATCCACTTTGAAACAGATTACTTCACCAAATAATTTCTGAGATATACAAAGCATGTAGGCTTATGGTTCTCTTCCACCTGTCTTTTGTCTGTAGGTACAAGTGGTTTTGTCTATGGCAGCTTTTTGACTTAAGGTTTCAGCTATTGTTTTACCAACATACAGTGGGAGGTTCTTACTGTTTTACTTCCAGCTCTTCCAGTCAGTTCCTATTTCTATGATACTTCTTTCAAATGACAGTAGTTGTGTCCATTTTGCCCTTCAAACTTCAGATTAATAGAGAACTTCAGGAGGAACATTGAAAGCTATTATTCCACATTTGAAAATGTAGAGGGACCGCAACTTGCTTGATAAGATCTACCTTATAGAAAATTACACTTGGAATAGGTAAAGAAGTATTTGTCAGACATAAAATGGTCCTGCTGATAGCTTTTTTTCATAGCTGATGGAGGTGATTGATGATAGTTGTAAATGTCTCAGTGACTGGATATTGACTCTGAATTGCTAAACCTAACTCCTACTTGCAAAGTTATCTTCCCATCCTTGTTAGCAACTGCTTGGCTTGCACATAGTTTAATCCTCAGACTCGATTCTGTGGCCTCAGCAGCACATTTTCTGTCCTTCTGAAAACTTTTTGCTCACTGACATGTAGACTTAAATAGTAAAAATACTGAGAAACTAAGAGTTTTCAGAATATGCATGTAAATTAACAAGTTTTAGCTTTACTGGCCTGAACTCAGCAGAGTCTTAAGGCATGGAATAGTTCCAATCAAAATTCAAAACTTAATGTAACTTAAAATCAGCTTGATTCTGCATGCCTTCTCCCACTCTTCTAAAAAACTTTCCCTTAAGTTAGAGTAAAGTTCATGTTCTAGGGCTGAAACTGTTTCCAGTCCAAGCAGAATTGCCTTTTTTCCTAGTCTCTGTCTGTTCCTATTTATCAAAGAGTTGATTTCCTTACTCTGTGTAGTAGACATACTTATTTCAATGTCATAGATGCTCGGATGTTGTGAGACTGACACACTGAAGACAATAGAGGAAAAAATAACTACAGGATAAGATGTATTTTGCTACAATACACTGATCACTTAAGACTGTATTTAGAACCTCTGCATTACCCTGCTTAAGATTAACACCATGTTTGGTGACTTTACTCTTTCCCAGTTTGCTTTGCTCAGTGCTTCTTATTGCCTTAAGGAAATGCACAGTAAAAGAGGAGGTTAAGGTAGTGAAAGTGTGAAAATGCTTTTTGGGTCAAACAGATATATTGATCTTGTCTAAAACTGGTTCTTCAAACTTCCCTTGTTTAGTTTAAAGAATGCAAAGAATTTTGTAAAGCAATTTGATTCTCAAGGTGATGACTAAACTGGATGAAATGGTGTTTGAAGACAAAAGAGATGGTGTGTGACAGGGTAGCTTGTAGAGGCAATGCCTTTTTTTACGTGTCTAGCTTGATCATTGTACATGACTTTTTTAAATTCTTTGTTTAGTTTCATAGTAATCTTGCTAAGCTAGATTTCTCAGCATGGGTTTTGATCAAGTAGATCTTGCTTATTTTGGAGGTGAGTTATTACCAATGCTACAAGTGTAGAATGAACTGAACAGGTGAGAAGGTCCAACATCTGTCACCATTAAGAGATTCCATACACATTGATACTAAAGTTCTTACAATGAGGAATTAAAGGAAGATGGATATCAGACAATATTGTGTGGTATTTAAGAAGAATGTGTACATGCCATCAATTAAAACTTATCAAACACCATCACTTTATTGGAACTGTCTGAAAGGATCCATTTCCCATATGTGCCAAGAAAAAAATATCAAGTAGATGACAAATGAATGAACTGACTGGTCTTAAAAAAACACCACCACCACTATTCCCCCCCCAGAGGACAACAAAACCAACCAAAAGCCATTAATAAAGGATTAATTAGTGGACAGGAAAAACAAGTCTGAGTCTGAGAGTAGAAAGGATAAAAAGTAGAATTACTGTTTTGGAAAGAAGTCATTCAAGTAACTGTCAGGTGTGATGAAGCAGCTGACCATTCCCGGTGTCACGCTGCTGCCAAGAAATTAGTGAATTTAATGTTAAGTGGAAATAACTGTTTCTGTTGTAATCATGTCAATTTAATCCAGACCTCCTGTGCACAGTAGCAGAAAAAAATTAATTTTATAACTGACATATCAGTTGGAAAAGGCTGATGAAGTACTATAAAACCAGGAAGAAACTTTGAGACCTAGAAATGTAAGGCTATATGGCATTTAAGGCTTTTTTCTTTTCTGGATGCTTTATTATTATTTTTTTTCTATAAAGAAATATAAGGATTTGAGCAGTGAGAGGTCTTGTAATTGTCCATGTGAATGTAAGGTGAAGCTAAGTAGGGTTAAATTAGATAATGGTTGTGAATCTGTAAAAGGGCTAGCACAGATTAGTTGAATATTCCTAAATCTGGCTTTCATACTTAAGCCACCGTTTCTCAAACGTAGAATATAATTCATGCCATAACATTTGTGTCACTAATCTTCTCCTAAGATACGTGAAAGAGGTGATCCATGTGCAGTGACAGTTGGTTACGTTCTATCCATTGAGTTAGTATATCTGCTCTGAATACCTGAAGGGGATGGGAGAAACGACCACTGCCCTTGAACTCCCACGTAGTGGAAGCACGTCCCTTGTGCTTTTGAATCTTGGGGATTGGTGGCGTCTTTTTCTCAGCTAAACATTGTCCCCACAATCTCTTTCGTTTTACCTGAAAAGAGCATAACATTTCTGCTAAGTGAAGCAGTTTCTCTAATGCTCTCCCAGCCTCCTTTGTGTGTGTATGTCCCCACCACCTCACTACTGTGAGCAATGAAGGTCTGTTAGGACATGCTTCAGTATGATTCACATGGCATACTGAGAGGTTGTGGGACATAAGATGACTACTAGAAGAGTGTGTATATAAAAGTTACTCTTGAAAGAAAAAAAAAACCCACCAAGGAACCCCAGCCCAAAGCCCCAAAAAAACTTTTCCAAACACCACACTTCGGATAATCTTTTTTTTCCAAATTGAAAGCAGTAAAAGTGTTTTCTATTGCAAGAATTGAGATGCCAATAGCCCCTTGCAATTAGGGATTAATTCAAAAGATATTAATCTTTGTCCATGAGTGAAACATTTAGAATGGCTGTAGAATGAGTGAGTC
This sequence comes from Colius striatus, assembly GCF_028858725.1. Taxonomy (NCBI): domain Eukaryota; kingdom Metazoa; phylum Chordata; class Aves; order Coliiformes; family Coliidae; genus Colius; species Colius striatus. The sequence continues at coordinate 113,235,787 of NC_084759.1, read as the reverse complement.
ATTCTGCTTCTGTTGCTAGTCCTGAATTATAGACTATAGAAATAAACATAGTAACAGAACTTGCTGCCTACTTTTTAGTGTGTACCAGTTTGGTTATATCATATTTACTGTGCAACCCAAGAATCGTGATTTATGGGAAGGTGTGACAGTAGAGGCCTGACTATTTGTGAAGTATAAAAAAGCCTAATGCAGAAAAACACGTTGTACTGGAAATAAATATATTTTATGAATTTGAATAGTTTAGAATAGTTCAGCTTTGTGTCTTCCTGTCAAATGTAAAACTTAAGAATTAAACAATGAAGTAAATCTGACCAATATCACAAATTTGAGGTATCAATTGAGAAAACAAATTACACTTTTTTCATAATAATGATCATCTTAGAAACAGTAGGCTTTAAAAAAATGATTCTAGATCCTCTTCTCTGACTACTGTCCCTTAATACATGAAGGTTTTTTTTACTAAAGGCATGGTAAGTGAAGCAGCATACTGAGTAGTCTTTTTCACATCTGGAGATCTTTGCTACCTTAGTTAAGGCTTCTTTTTGACATCCTGTCACAAAGGAGTAGAGGAAAAATCATTGTGTACTTGGAAAAAAAAAATCAAATTAATAGAACATATGAAACTTTTATTTCCAGATGAAACTAGCTAGATAAGTTCTAGCATGAAAAGTTAATGCTAACTACTTATTTAACTGATTTAACTGTGGACATGATACAGCAAAATTTAGTATCTTTATGCTTCAAAGACAAATTTAATTTTCGATGTTTAGTTTTACATGTCAGTAATACTACAGAAGCTATTGAAAAGGTCATTGCTAGTGATTTGGGGGGAGCAAGGCAGTAATGTTTATGTCAAATTGATTTGTATTGTACTGATCAACAGGATCTTAAACTTTTGATGTTGAGTGTTAAAAACCACTGAATTAAGTAGATTTGATATGACACAAACTGACAGTATAGATTAATATGTTAAGTGTAATGCTTCAAAGCACAGCACAGTCTAAGCTTTTTTTAAAACCAAGTTTCAGCCTAGTATCTTAAACTAGAGTGCTGTAGCTGGCATTTCAAATGTGACTGTGCTAGAATTCCCTGTCAATGTGTTAAAACGTAGCAAAAGAGAAATGCTTAACTTTCACTGAACAAAGGTGAACAGTATCAACAGCTTTGTAGAGCTGTAATCTTTGATATGTGACATGATGGTATTTTGAGGAAGTTTGATTAGCATGGGCTTCTAGAAATGGATTAGATCTTGCCTAATTCTCTTACATAGCATCAGTTTCAAGGATGTTTAAAGTCTTGCTTAAATTTACTTCTTTTTTTCTCCCTAGTTGAACCTGTTGTAAGCTTAACAAAAGGACCAAGCCCTCTAATAGATGGTGCAAATAGGACAATAGCAGCCACTTGTATGGCAGCCACTGGAAAACCTGCTGCAGAGATTGATTGGGAAGGAGGTCTTGGTGAAATGGAATCCAGTTCTACTTTGTTTCCAAATGAAACGGTGACAGTTGTAAGTCAGTATATGATTGTCCCTACGCGATTTGCAAGAGGAAGACGTATAACTTGTATTGTGAGGCACCCTGCTTTGGAAAAGGAGATAAGATACCCTTATGTGTTGGACATACAGTGTAAGTATTCTGTAAGGTAGTAACTACTTGATATATATCTTTAACAGCTCTCTTTGTTGGTGTATACCTTGCACAAGAAGGAGATGAGCGCTTAACTGTTTCAGGGAAAAAAAGGGAAATTAAAACTATATAGAAAAGCGTGGGATAAGAGATATATCAGGCAAGAGCAGAACCCTAGAAGTCTCTTTAAAAAAAATAAAAATCACAAAGCTAGAATAGTGTTATGTTTTGACTGTTTGTTTTGGATATTGGCTCATGGATAAACATTATTCATGTTTATATTTAACATGGAAAAGATTACAGACAAAATAACAAACTCCATTGATCCGTAAACTGTTTATAATGCCTTGCAATTTCTGCAGTACTGAGAGAATTCTAAGGAAGATTCATGTTTGAGATGACAAGTTGAAAGTGGGTCTTACTGGGATCAGTAAGTTATTTTCATATTACTCACTAAACTTATTCCATTCTAATTTGCATAAGGAAACAAGAACATTAGAAATACATTTTTAACACCTGACATTCACTTTCAGATTGTTCATGCAATTCAGACCTGTACCAGGCTTGTATAACAAATTTGTACCTTTTAAACATATGAATACAAAGTAAGGTGGCTTATGATGCTGCTTAGCTAAAACCACTTAGGACAAGCTATGGGCATGTCACCCAGTTTTTGTTAGACTAGGCATATGTGACCAAAACAAGCTGTTTTCAAGTTTTTGCTTTGATGCACTGTTTCAACTGTGTGCTGCTTTAAAGTTCCTAAACCATAAAATCTGAAAATTCAGTTAGAAGAAAGATAGTGGAAAAGCACACTTAGTTGTTTTCGTTGGACTAGAATGTCTTACGGGTCTGTGTTTGTTTTTTTTTCTGATCTGTAAAGGATTGCTTACATAGGTATAAAATAATGATGAGTATTGACTTTGTCAAATTTGAAACGAAATTCTAGTTTGAAGTGCCATTGATACAGAGGTACAAATAAAAATTATTTCTTGTTTCAAGTAGTAAATAAGAGAATGGAGTTACATATTTAAAGTAAAATGAAGGGGCAAGTTGCTCTTAAACTTACTTTTACCTGAAGTTAGTGCTAAGGCTTGTATCAGAATTTTAAACAAAATCGTATCGTAAGCAAGTGAGAAGCAGAGATTTTTGTCTGTGTTCTCTAGTCTTCTGTAACGCTTACAGCCTTTGCAAATACTTCTCCATATCTGCTGTAGGAGCTTGTACTAAATCATACTGATTCTTCTGTACTCTGGGTTCTGAGTATTTCAGCTAGGTCTCTGGCTTATCTGAAGCTTTCTAGAGCTATAACAACATAATTCCTACAGTAACTGTTATGCACTGGCATCATAAACTTTTTAACTGGCATCGGTGAACTTTTTGATTTCCTAAATAATTGGCTTTTCAAAACACCGTTTCTGATCCTTTGCTTTATATTGTTTGTATGAAGTAGCTCAAAAAGACTATTCCTTGCTTTCAAAAAAAGCCTTAAGCTGATTCTTTTCTTTTAAAGTCATTTTACTTCCTCAAAGCAATATATGTTTTCTGAAAACACAATTTGGGACAATTGTACTGATTAGAACAGCTTACTGTTCCTCATCTAATCCACTGCTGCAAATTATGCTGTAGTTTACACCAACTGTCTTGGTGTTCTCTTGAGTATTTTTTTTTTATTGGTGATTTTGAATTAAAACAGAAGAAAACAAAAATCCTGATCAAGCCCCTTCAAAAAAAACCTCAAACCACCTTCTGTATCACCGAGCTGACTTACACACATTTTGTATTTAAAGAAAATAACGTGATGATTGATAGGTTAAATATTTCTTTTGTCAGATGCCCCAGAAGTTTCAGTAACTGGCTATGATGGAAACTGGTTCATTGGAAGAGAGAATGTTCAGCTTAGATGTAATGCTGATGCAAATCCATTACCTATGGAGTTTATGTGGACCAGGTAAATATTAATAAAAAGGAACTTGTTGTGATTTAATTGATATAATCACTTAGCTTACAGTAAACACCTCTTTTGAATACCACAAGTGTATAACTTGTATTGGGTTGTAATGGTATTATCCAGCCTTTTCAAATGCGGATACAAGATGTGCCTTTGTGTGAATAGGAGTGAGTATATATCTTGTCAGTTTACAACCCTGACCAGTTTGTCATTACTCACAGGATAAAGTCTTTTATAGTTACTTATTAGAGTAGGCTAAACTATATGTTGCCATATATAGAGCTAAGGACAATACATCTAGTAGGGATCTAAGTATAATTTCATTAGTTGTGTTTTATTACTTAAAGTAGATTATAAATACTTGAAGAGACTTTTCTGTATCTGCATGTAAAAATGTGGAAATTACAATTGAGATATGGAATTCAGTAAACAGTATTTGCTGACTTGACATGTTCTTCCAAAGCGCTCAAGTTGTTGCCAAGACAGATAAATGTGATGTTTTCCACAGTGATGGAAACTACATCCTGAACATATGCCTCTAGTAAAAAAGAAAAAATAAATTCTTACTTCACACGTGAATATTTGGATTGGGTGGGCCCTGTTCTGAAACTTACTGCTTGACTTCTGCAGCCATAGATGTACTTTGGGGAACAGACAGAGGATCACAATAAAAGCAGCTATAGCTCTAAATCTAGCCTGTGAAGAAAACCAGAAATAAACCCAGCTATTTAAATTGATTTGTTGCCTATATAAAGGAAGGAAATAACATTCTGACGGATGGTGTAAATTCATATGTTACAGTATTTCTGTAAAATCATAAGAATAGTGACTGATAGAAAGCTGTATTCCATTTCCCTACCTTCTCAATGGTAGATATAATTTAGCGTATAGGAACGGTAGTCATAATATCATCAACTGTTGTCTTGGTAAAAGTTATGTTTGGAATTACTTTATGGCAGTTTCTCAGGAAAACAAAACATTATTGTCTTAATCCTAAAAGCAACCATTGAAATCTTAAATTAGTATTGCAGAATGGCATGGCTACATGCATCTAAGATTAGTAAAATGTATGCTTTACTTATATACTATAGTAGGCTGCAATCCCCATTTCATGCTCAAAATCACTGTGAGAGATTTCAATGCACAAAAATTCTGATGTTTTAAAGTCAGGCTGGGATCTCAACATCAGTTCTGTTTGTTTCTTCAGGTGAACTGGGTTCTCAGTTCTGTAATTGGAATTTGAGATGTAATGAGTAACGAATACAGCCTCTATGTCAAATTCCACAGGAAATGTGCATATTTATATGTATTAAAAGCACTTTGAGCTTCAGAAGTCACTTTTAAACTTTCTGAGGTTAAACTAAACCAGCTTTTACACAACAAGCTTAATTTTCTGGAATAAAATTACTGTACTTTTTTTGTATGAGCAACAACAAAACCCATCCAAGAAGTTCTAATAGTGGTGGATAAGGAATTTGAAGGGGGGGGGGATATTATGCATAAAAAGGATAACTTGAGTGTTTAAGGAAAGGGATACTAGCTGTATTGAAATTATGTGCTGTCTTACAGGTTTAAAATTATAATAGCTTGTACAACTACCACACCAAAACAATCTTTTCCCTCAAAGGAAAGGTGACATTTTACTTGCTAGAGTACTAGTATTTTTGTGGTAAATCATATTTTAAAATGTATCCCATATGAGACCTTAATTAGAATAGAGTTTTCAAACCAGTTTACTATTTTAGAATGTATTTTGAAATAAATACTTCTGGTGTTACAAATCACTAAGTACACTTTTAATCACTCTTATCAACATTATATGACTGAAACAATTCTGAGCAATAATTATTGACAGCAAAGCAGTAGGAATGGTGTATGGAACTTAAATTTGTTGGAGGTCACATTTATTATTAATTGTGGTATGTTTTTTCCATTTAAGTACCTATCTTGAAGTGTCAGATACGGCTTTTTTCAGTATTACCTATAAAGTCATATTTCTAAATGATTCTAAGATACTGAGACCTGGTGATTACATGTTTGAATACTCTTAGTCCTGCTTTGCTGTTAATAGGTAAAAGTAAAATGGGTTGCCATGGCATGAAACTACACAGGTGTTGGGCAGTAGACAACTCTGTTCTAAATGGTTCCAGTGCCTTTCGTCTTTCTCCGCTGTGCACAGTAACAGTTGTTACTGCAATCACATGCAGAATGCTGCAGCAATGTTAGATTTGGAAAAGCCGGCTAGATTGAAAGCAACTGGGTTTTTTAAGCAATTGTGTCCCCAAATGTATCACCTAGCACTGAATTCAGCTTCTGTGTTGTAATATAAATGGCAGTGATGGGGTTGAGAAAAGGCAGATTGAGAGGGAAGTAGCTTTTGAACTCTTGCTTGGAATGTCTTCTAAATTGAACTGACAAAGCTCAAATGAATGCAAAGAACAGGCAGATAATCTTGACAGCATCATTAATGCTTCTTAGTTTGATGGTTAGTTTTTAGAGCTTGAGATTAATTGTTTCTCTAGGTTCTTTTGAGATGTTTACTTAGTTGTAGTAATGGCTTTTGTAGACAGCTTGATATAGTGCCAGCAGATTTGGCATGTAAAGGATTTGGCACAAATCAAATATCCAGTGAAAACCTGCTGACAATATCAGAGCACAGTGAGAAGTTCACTCTCTACACTGTTGCAATTATGTCTTTTAAGTATGTTAATTATATTTGGACTTCAGTTACAGTCCAACTGTGATTCTTTAAAACTGTTTTGGTTTAGGTTGGATGGACAATGGCCCGAAGGACTGCTGTCTGTCAACAATACTCTGCAGTTTACCAGCCCATTGACTTACAACTACACTGGGACTTATATCTGTAAGGTGACTAATTCTCTTGGTCAGAGAAGTGATCAGAAGACTATCTACATCTTAGGTAAGACTATCTACATCTTCTCAGACTCCATGGGTTTTTTTGGTCAGTGGTTGAAACAGGAATCTGAAGAGCCATTTAATGCATTAAATATTTATTCCTTTTAATTGTGTGAAGCTACCATAAAACTTGGGAGTTAAGTGATTCTTCAAAAACAGCAACTTACAGTGGAAATTCTTAAGATTGAAGTGGTTCCATTAGTACTTCTGAGAGTTTTTACTTTCTCTTGGTAGGTGAGCTTTGGGTTTTTTCCCAGTGTTTTTTCCAGTTAGCCTGTGTTTGACAAGACATGTTGAGTGTAATAAATAGTACCTTATCTGTAATTAAGTAAAAAAATGTTAGTGGTAAGAGAATGATTGCACTTAGAAAAGTCTAAGGCTTTTAACTTCCAGTAAGCTAGGGTTATATTCTGAGTGTGTGTTTAAGTTCCTGTGTGCATTGTATGCCAGTTATTCATTGTCTCCTGTTCTTGTAATCATAAAGTATCTCATGTGGAACTGTTGCTGATCTACTTAGTGTAATATGGCTAATTTGTGTATCTTCTTAGTACTGATGCTGTTGGAAAACAGCCTACTATCTATTAATGCAATGCTTTACACCTTCTTTTGTGGAAGAAGAGCATGACTTAGGATATATGTGAATAGTGCTGTACAAGTGTGAATAAGCTCTCTAGATGTCTATAATGGATTAGCTTATACCTGGCTTGATCAACAAGTGCTGATGTTTCATAATCTTAAAATGACACTGGTAGACATGAAAATTAAAACTTCATTCTATTGTATGCTGTTCATGTCCTTCAGTAAGTTCTTGAAATGAATTATTCCACAGTTTGCATTGTCAGAGCACTTGTTGGCCAGGTGCAGGATGCGAACATAGATGACTCCTTTGTAAGAATTTGAAATACAAACACTTAAGAGTTGAGAAGAGAATGAATAGTTAAGACTAAAACTTACAGTGCAATATGTTACAAGCCACATCTGTCAAAATTGATATTTGATGGTTATATGCATCTTCCTAACAAGGATATTTCAGTCAGACTGATATAACTACACTGCGCAGACTATTGTGGAAAACTTATTCTAATTAACTGAGTAGATAATGAGCTAGTTAGCTGGAAACATCTAAATATTTTGAGGCAGTGAAATTATTAGTAAATAAATTACATAAAATTCTAGCTATTAAAAGACACTTAGGTGCTGCAAATTAATATGAAAGTCACTTCTGTGAGAAATTACTTTTGCATGCGTTGTTCTAATGCTTTTTTATAAAAAACTCATGACTGTGTAACAGTCTCAAAGCAATTACGAAGACTGTCACATTGTAAGAAGTATCAAGTAAAAAAAAAACTAGACTAACCTCATTAAATAAAGTGAAATCTCTTTCTGGGATGTAACGTTCAGTTATTTTACAGTTATTTCAGTTATTTTAAAAGAGAGAACAGGCAGTCAGGAGTACAGGAAATGAGACTGAAGTAATGAACTTTGTCATACTGCTTTACCTGAGCAAATATCTAGTAATGGTAAATGTGGTGCTGCTACTGTACTGTAGAGTTATCGTGTAATTAGCTTTTTTTTAATTGTGACTGTCTTCCACTGTATAAAGCTTGGCAAAAAACATGAAGTGGAACTTTGTTAGCAGCAAAGCTGTATTATCACACCATTTTTCAAATTTTAATTATGAAACTGTCAAAAAAGATTTATGAAGTTAATATTTCTGATCAGTCGTAATGCTAGTAGTTGTGAACGTTTTTAACTACTTGAAAAAAATAAATTGAAACAGACTGTAGGATTGGAATGTAAATTGAGGAAAAAAAGCTTTTGGTCCTAATACACATTGTTAAAAAAAAAGATATTTTTTTTTTTTTACTGAATTCTTTTGCACTCCTAACCTTTATGTTAATACTCTTGAAGTGGATTAGAGAAGTATGAGAGATGTAGTTGACAGACTAAACAGTAGATTCAACAGATGTTAGTTAGAGGAGATGATACATATAAGTATAGATAGGGAAATACTAAAATCATGTTTGAAGCTAGAGACTTTTTGGACACTGGATTTAAGGTACAAATATCTTCAGTATTTCTTATTTGTTCAATCGTGTCAAATTAAACTTTGGTATAATTTCCCAGCAAAAGCAAGTCATGCTCCTTGTGGAGTTCAGAGGTGATCAAGTCTTGCTGAAGTTCCTGACTTAGTCCTATAGCAAGAGGTTTTCCAAAACAAATCACTGTCAGCTTAATACATAAAACAGTTCATCTTTTAATATAGATTTACTTGGGTAACAGTCAAACTTTTTCTTAGCTCTGTGTTCCCTCACCTTCATACTGTTTACTGAGTCTTCCTCTTTGTTCATTTGCAAGGGAGCCAACCTGCAAGTTCAGATAGGAACATACTTGCTTCCTCTGTCATATTTTCAAATTATTGCCTTTGAAAGAGACTACTTTTTGTTAAAAGTAAAGCCAACATTTGTTAGTAATACTAAAATTTCTAGGAACTTACAACTTGTAAATAGAGTCACCTTCTTCTAGAATAGATATCATAAGGATTAATATAACGGAGACCAATCATCATATTTTGTTTTGTTCTTTGTTTATGGACCTCTTTTAAAAGAGAGCATGGTGAACATAGGTACTTGTGTATTTTCTAAAGTCTGTGTTAGAACAGATATTGATAAACTGCTTTTTTCTGCTACGTTAAAAACGGAGTCCCAGGATATCCTAACTATTAATTTGCATGGTGCCTGAACAGGCAGGCTTTGAACTTTCAGTGTTTTTCATGAATATTCCTTTCAAGCTTGAGCTTATCTTGATAAGAGGTGGGGTTTTTTTGTGTCAAAAAGAAATGCCAAATATTCGCCTTTGTGTGTGGAAATTGCAGCTAGAAACTGCTAAAGTACACTGAACTTAGAAAATGGGTGATTGATTCTGGTGAAAGAAATTGGCTATTGAATCAGTCTGATACTTCATATCTGTCATACTGCCAAAATAAGATGGAACAAACTGAAGATAATGCTAAGGAAAATGTTTAACTTCAACATGGAACCTTTGAACACAAGACCCTTTGTGAGGAGAAGGTTATACAGTGTCTTTACCCAATACTTTAAAAGTGGGAATGGTTGGAGAAACAATGAGAAATGTCAATCATTTAATCTCAGACATTCAGAAAGTCACCTTGTGTGGAAAGGCTGTTTTCCCTGCTGTTATAAGGGAGTTGCAACATAAGCTTTTCAGCAGTTGAAAGAAGTGCTTGTTCTTATAATGCTCAGATGAACAGTTATCAAGTATTTCAGATTTTAGATACTTTACTAAATTTCCCTTAAATGCTATAAGAGCAGGTGAAAAGAAGCAGGATTAATAAATCTCTGCACAAACATACATGTAATGCGTATACAGGTTGACACTTTCCACTCTAAAATGAGGAACTGCAAAGAGGGAGATCTTGAAATTTAGGCAAAGCCAACTCACTTTTGGATTATAAGTAATTGATAGCAGGTCTTTGTCTTGCAGAAGACAAAGAAAGGGATGTGCGAGTCAAGTGGATGTCTAATCATGTGGGGTTTGTTCCATTTTTTGAATGGAGAGAACTAGGCTTTACAATGATTTTTGAGATGCCACAGACTTTGTCCATATTTATACACAAAAGCTAGCCAAGGCGCCTTCCCTGCCAAAACTGTGTTTACCAAATGCTTAAGTGGCAAGTTTTAGCAAAAGGAGATGTGTGCCAGTATTGAAATTTCTTATTATTGAGCTGGTCACCTTATCTCTGAAATACTTCATGGCAGGCTAAATCGAAAATAGTCTGTGGTTTTAAAAAAAAACGTGTTCTCCAATTATTTTACAATGCTATTCTTGTTGATACCAAGACAGGTCTTAACCTAAGATTTTGAAGCTAATGGTCTGATTCTAAGGATGATCCATCCATTTCTTTGCCCATTCATCTTTCTGACACTTGACTTTTTTCTTCACTTTGAATTCCCACAGAGAGATAACCGTGTTTAGGGGATGTGAGACATACTGTGTGTAGTGGATTGTGTCTGCTAAACTCATCTGCCCAAGATAAATTGTTTGTATTGCAAGAGCTGGGTAAACTGTATCAGGAATGTGTCATTTAAGGGAAAAGTGAAAATATCAAACTGAAGATGTTGAAAATTGCTGCTGACTTTTATGAGAAATATCTGGAAAGTACATAATAGAGGAAAAAGTAAGCACAATGTACAAGGACTAGTGTGCTTTGTTTGAGATGGCTTCACTTGAAGAGTAAATTTTGCTTTTCTTGGTAGAAAACTATCAAAGGCTTTGAAACAAACTAGGAAAACTTGACTTCTTTTTATGTATGGAGGTTGTTGATGGATTACTCTTTCATACCAGAAAGTAGGATTTTACTTCCCTCATGTTCCATATCATATTTTAATGAGTGGCAGCTGTGTAGTAGTAGATTAATTTTTTCTGAGTCTTCTTTCATACTCATCATTACTATATAGCGTATATGGATTTGAAAAGGGCCCAGAATATGGTAAAAGAGAAAAATGGGTGTATTTAACTTGAAATCAAAATTTTTCAATATGTCTACCACTTTGGTTTCTGCAACAACAGAAGGCTGTGTCAGTGAAATATTGAGAGCTGTTACGCATTGAGTCATCAGTAAAATGTTAAATAATCAGTAGGAAATTGATGCTTTTGAATAAAGTGTCATGTGAAACAATCAAATTCATGTCCCTAATGTTTTGTGGAAAGCATTAAGAGCTCAAACAGGTATCAGTGATGATGTGAAATATTATAATTAAACAGCTTGTTATTATGAAATAATACAGGCTTTCATATCAACAGACAAAGAGGGGCATTTTCTTAATTTGGAGGTAGCGCTTCAGATGTGATTGGAAACAATGTTATGCAGTAGAGGTAAGGTACTGTGGCATTCTTCGTCATAATGCTATTTTCTATTTGGAAAGCTTCCTTGGTGCAAGAAGCTAAAAAAAAAAAAAAAGCAGTTTTACATTCAGAAAGCTCCGAGTGAAATCAGAAGTTCATTTCATGTCAACTTCAAGGAAGGACAATCTCAATTTTTTATTTCTTCAGCAATAAAAAGATACTGACACAAGTATAAGTATTTACTATTGGTTATTGTAGGAACACTTATAAACACTGAATTGATACTACATTTGCAATGAAATTGGTTAATGTTAATTAGTGTTTGTAGATAATGCAACTGGACAACCTGACAACTACTGGATGAAATAGAAGTGTTGAAGGAAAAGCATTATGTAGAGCATGGTATTTTAATAAATGAAGTGTAATTGCCACTGCATTTGTGTCACATAGTGATGTTTAAACTTGCCAGGATGCACGTACTACATCTGTGTGGATGTGGAGGATGGGACTTAACACTTCAGTATCAAACAGAAATAGATGAACAAAGCCAGTTTAAAAAAATCCAAAGTATATATAGCCTGAAAGAAGCTATTGCTGATACTGTCTGAAATATTTTAAGCTAAAAAGTAAAAACATTTTCAAGGAAGAGGATTTTGAGTTCAACTTTTTGACTTATGGATTTGTGGGACTCGGGAACCCTGGAAAACTTGGATTCCTTAACCGCTAATTCTTTGTGAAACTATTAAACTCACTTAAATAAATTTTTACTAAAATCATAATCTGAATTATTCTTGTTCATTTTGGTAGTGCATCTTCCTTATTCAGTTTCCTGTCTTCTGTCAAATTAATTTCATTATGTATAGCTCCCTAACAAATCACTACTTAGTCAAGTAATATAATACATGCTTTGAAAATCTGTGTGAAACTTTACTTATGTCAAGCTTAAAGTGTTCTATTCAGTGAGGTGCAGACTGAAGTATGATTTGAAATGATCATGACAAATGCAGCAATTCTGTCTAGTATGGGAGAATTGTGTGGCTATCTTTGGTAAGATGAAAAATCATGTTTATGAATCTTTAAAGTTATGATTTGAAAAAACTGGAAGCTTGACAAATTGGGTGCCTCTGTAATAGTTCCCTGAGTCTTACTTATGGACATTTAAATAGTGTAACATAATAAGCTGCTTGACTTTCCATGTAATATTCTCTCTAAAAGATTCAAACTATGACAACATGTTTAGTGTTTGTTGCTTTACTGATATTTAAAATTACCTTGCATTGGGCAAGGCAAAAAGACAGTTTTGTTCATTGCAGCACAGAAATAGACACTGAAGTTGCACGTAACATTCGATTGACTGGTATAATCTCAGGAGACTTTCTCAGCGTCATCAGCCCATCACTTGCAACCTTGTCTTCAATACAGGTGCATGCATCTCCAGTAGACCTAAAGAGCAAAGGAAAAAGCTGATTACTGGAGAAACTTAGTATCTGACAATCTCTTGTTAACTTGCATAACCTGACATGACATCAGTTGATATTTCATATTGAGGCATGAATATGGAAATTTCTTTGTGCATGAGGGATCAAATAGCTTTTAGGAGGAATGCATAGAAATAATTGTTACTTCAAGTATTCCAGTTATTGTGGTGGGGTTTTATTCTGAGAGCTCCTTGTTCAAGATAAGTGTTATTTTGAGATTAATACATGCCATTTTTAACTATGCTTCTTTGACTAATCCAACATCAAGCTGAGTAAGTTGTATTAATGCAACAAATGTTTTTTGGAGAGAATATCTTAAAAATCAGTAGTTCATGTGCTGCTGTCTGAGCACACAACTCATAGTTTTTCATTCTTAAACTTGGTGCCCTGATGAATTTTAGAAGTGAGAGTTTAATGTGGAAGTATTTACTCTGTGTGGCGTAATTAATTAATTTGATCCAGTAGCCACTGACTAGAAAGAGGATCACTTGGGTGTTTTTTCCTAATGCACAATATTCTTCCATGGGGCAGGTAAATAATGAACCACGAACAGTGAACATCCTAGGAGAGAAGCTGCGTCTCCTTGAAGGAGAGCAATATATCAAAGATTATCTCAATTTTATTATCTCCCCATGCTTCCTATCCTGATGCAGCACAGCTTAAAACCGTATGAAGCTAGTTTAAAGCCTGTACAAAGTGTAAGACTTTTTGTAGTGCCATGAACTTGAGAATGAAAAACTATTCTTGTAGCACATACCCATCAACTTTGCTTTCTTATAAACCCTTAACTGATTTAGCTTGCATTGACATTCTGTGCCTTTTCTGTGTCTTGTCTACTTCTTTGCTCTTTCCATTAGATCCTCCTACTACTACCACTCGACTGCCCACGGTTCCCTGGCATCCTTCGACTGATGGCATCACAGGTTTAGCAACAGAACCTAGAATAATAGATTTCCCATCATCAACCTTGCCAGCAATGCAGGAAGACACTTGGGGTACCGTCATCGGTAGTGCGGTGGGTGGGGCTCTCTTCCTCATTCTGGTCAGTGTTCTGGTTGGAATTATCTGCTATAGGAGAAGACGGACGTTCCGTGGTGACTACTTTGCTAAGAACTACATTCCGCCATCAGATATGCAAAAAGAGTCTCAAATAGATGTTCTTCAGTCAGATGATGTGGATTCTTACCCCGACAGTATAAAAAAAGAAATAAAGCATCCAATGAACAGCTTAATAACTAAAGATTATTTAGAAGACCATGATAAACCAGAGTGGAACAATATAGACAATATTAACAGGTACCAGGAACGTTACGAAAGACCAATGGATTACTATGAAGGTGGAACCTTGGGGATGAAGTATATGGGTGGTGAATGTTACGATGACAATGAAGAAGACTTTGTTTCTCACATAGATGGCTCGGTAATATCTCGGAGGGAGTGGTATGTGTAGTAAACACTGAAAAGTAAACATGTACCTACAGTTCATTTCATTGGCTGATCACTTTCAGATTGTTTATACTTACACAAGAGGAGGAATAAACTTTTTGAAACTGATTTTTTTTTGAAGGTTTTTATATTGTGACTTGACGCAATGAAAATATTAAGTCTGGGGAAAAATGTATTTGAGCTGCTTTTTTTCCCAATGCTGTACTACTGTTCAGAGTTTTAATGCAGAGTGCTTATATATTGGTCTATGTCAGAGGTAAGAGACTAAATTTAAGTTGCCATTCAAAATCGTTTAAGAACAAAAAGTGGCTGTCTTGGCATTCTGGTTTACAAAGAAGTTTACCTAAGGCAGTGAGCCTTTTGCGGCTTTTACTTTGCAAATTAAGTTAATTTCTCCAATCTAGATGCCATTAATGGTAAATTTAATGCTTCTGTATAGCAGATACTTCACCAATTAAAATTAATTACAGCAGAGTCAAAGCTTTATTTTTTTTTTCTGCACAGAAATGAATACCTCTTAGCATTTAAAGAGCCTTCTTGTAACTATGTACTTAAAAGAAGTCATTGCACTGAAACTAACTTATGAACAAAATTTTGAGAAGTAACTGTGTAAACAGGTCAAAGACTTGTCTTTGAGTAAGATGAAAACTTATTTTGTATTGTCATTGATTTCTAAAGCTTATGCTAGTGTCTGTGTATATATACATTCAAGAAGATATTTTGTTCGGCCTATAATTGGCAGGATGTCAAAACTCAAAACACAAGACTTTTTGCAAGTACACAGAGTGCAGTTTGTGACCTGTTCCTGAGGCTTTCTGGGAATCTTACCATTGAATTTGACAACTTTAGAATTGGATACAACTAAGAAGAAAACACTAAAAGATTTTGAAGCTGGAGGCTAATACAAATTCACTTATTTTTCCAGGTGCCAATATACATTAAGCGTGCTAAGAGGTGTCAAAGAATTCGCTAGAATTTTTATGACTAGAAGTTATAACGGCGGTTTTACGCTGCTTCTGAATACATTACAGTGCTTGCTTTGAAGAGAGTAACTAGCATTTGAGATTATTGGTAAGGAAGTGGGACACTTGCATTACTACTTCATACAGTGAAAACACTCTGAGGGTGCAACTACAGAATCTATGAAACAAGACTTTAAACTGTGCAGACTCAATACTGCAGTGGATTTGTTTTCTCTGCAAGTAATGAATACCAATTTAACAATGTGTTGATATTCTTTAAAATTACATTGTATGCATTGTATGTAGGACATCTCCTTTGACATCTGAAGTAGTTCTACTTTGTCTTGAGTTCACCAAACCAATTTTGCTGGTAATGTAAGGAGGAATAAAGTAACTTTAGATGAACTGCAGAACAATGATAAATTCATAATTAGAATAGAAGATCCTTTGAAGTGCCATTTTTAAGTGCTTAACTCTAGAAAATGAAGCTGATAAGACTATATAGTATTTGAAACCTGAAAATGGGAAAATCTTAGCTACCTTAAAAATTAAATAGGCTACACAATTACAGCTGCTTCATGAGCATTCATGCTGGAATTTCTTTTTGAGCCTCATGATCTTTGGTAGCTTACAGCATTTAGAACTTCACAAAAATAGTTGTACTGAGCATTGTAGACAATACACTGTGATTACATATGACTGCATGTCTTGAAAAAGATGGACAACAGCATTAATTGAAATTCAAACAAAAAAGCACCCCTAAATAACTTAAGTTCATTATTAGATTGATAGAGTACTGATACATGATTGACAAGAGTCTTGAAGAACAGTAAATGATATTGTGTGTATCTGTAGTTTGAGTGCAAACACAAGGAAAGACGTTAGAAGGTTCTGATACAAATTATTTCTGGAATAAAGAGATCATACCTCTCTTCAAAAACAAAAAAAAACCAACTTGATATATCATCTTTAAAAGATGGTGATACTTGGAAATAAACATAACCATAAACCTGTTCTCCACATGAGATATCTTGCTTTTGTCTCTGTGGATTTTTTGTTTTGATTTTAAAATAAAATATATATTTAATTCCTATGGGTTAAGAAGTTGAAATGTTTTGGAGTTGAAGTTGATAATAGGGATAGGGCTTATGCGTGTTGCAATGTTTTGTACATGATGTCTGCTGTAAAAAGAACTGATTGTAAGTACAAATGGCTGTTGTGTGAATAAACTTTTTGTTACATTCTGGAACATAGGTAGTGTTCAAAAATGTTTGGCAGTTATGTTCTTAAAATTGGAGATGAAAAAACATAATAAAATCAGAGGCTGGGTAGAAGGAACTGAAGTATTTCAGCTGTTGAAGATGAGCTTTTTAGCATTGCCTCTTGGAAACCCCTAAACTTACAAACCGAATGCCTTTAGAAGCTACTTCAAGTACAAACCTTGAGAACGAAAAATACAGGTAGTTGTTGTCCAAACAGTTTCTTTTTAAGCACAGCTGATACACTATCTAGGATTCACATTCTTCTAAAAAATGACATGTTCTAATTTCTTTTTTTTGTCAGTTGTTCTGCTTGAAGCCTATTTCTTCAAGTGAATCAGTTCCCATGTCCTTCTGACCAGCTGGTGGTTAAAATGATGTGTAGCTGGCACCATGCATCTTAAGTACTTTCTGGCTTGTTCAGTTTGGCATGAGAGTCTGGGTTTCTTATGATTTATCTGGTTAGACTGTTAGAATTTTTGTGCCTACTTTTTTGCCAAAGCAATTCAGAAAAGTAATTCCTGTGGTAATTGCGCTTCAGTTCTTAAACACTGGTACACTTGCTGGGATATTGACCGTTTTTCCTGGTGTCCAGAAGTAAATGGGTGACTATTGTCATCTCACCCAGAATGGGAGTGACTGAACTTTCAATAGAAGTATAGTACTTCATAATCTTTCAACATTATAGCAGAATTTAACAGGAAAAAAAAAGACACTGTAAAGTTAGTACGGTACGAAACAGTCAAGAAACTCTTCTGATGTAATCACAAGATCAAAGCATCTTCTGGACGTAATGGTTACCTGCAATATATTAGTTACCTGCAACTCACTTAAAGAAGAAAGTACCTATTGTAAATTTAAGATAATTAAAATGCAGTGGTTGAGAGAAACTGATTCATGTGCTCATTCTTCATGAGAAAGTGAGAATTACAGTTCTTGGATATATAGGCTAGTATATGACAGACAAATTGAGTTCATGCCTAAAGAAAATCTGTTTTGTAAAACAGAAAAACGATCACTGAAGGTGTTATGTTACATTAGTCTTGTGGAGTGAATTAGCTTCCTACAAATTATTAATAATTTTCTTTATCCCTCAAGTTTGTCATAAAATATGCTTACTTCAGTTTAATTCAAGCTACTTAAACGTATCTGCATGAGTTGATCCCACAAGAGTAGTGCTATCAAGTTTTTCACGTGAAGTGAGTGGTCTGGAATCTTTTTGTCAGATTGAAAGTAAGGTTGATTTGGTTTGGGGGGTTTTTTTGGTGTGTGGTTGGTTGGATTTTTTTTCCAAAATGAGGGATGAGAAGACTGTTTTGTCCAGGTTGCCAACATACAAGCAAAAGAACATTAGAGTTATGAATAATAGAAAAAACCAAGTTGCATATTGTTTGGGGGTTTTGACTTGTGAATAGACTATATAAGTCAAGAGAGTCTTAAAATTTGGTCTGGACAGAGATTTAAGTAAAGCATAGTTATGTGGTACTTGGAGAAATGTAGCATATTATTATTTCTGCAGGTAAACAGATTAGGTAAACTGTGTTAGAGATCTGTTAGAAGTATAGGGCTGCCTTAATTTTAAACTCCTTTGCTGTTACCTTTCTGATCCAGTAATCAGTTTGGATCAGAGTATTATTTCTACATGCTACCTATATTTACAGGTTAAAGTTTTAGTGAAGCTAACGTGAATTACTCCAATTGTGCAACTTCTTGATTTAAAAAAAAAAAAAATCTGTTTGTGCGAGTTAGAAACAGATTGATGATGCTGAGTTAAAGTTAGCATACTTCACAATTTCATGAGTTTTAAAACATTGAATTCCTAGCATAGTGAAAGGGGTGACCTGTGAAGAGTGACAAATGTGTTAATTCAGTATTAGAGCTGTTAAACATTGGGTTTGACAATGCTGAGATTAAAAGAAAAATGTTTTTTAAAAAACATCCAAATGTCTTTACTGCCTTCTTGTTAAAAAATTTATTTATGAAAACAACTGTTTCTTTTAGCTTGAAGTGTTACGTCCTAGAGGTGATAGAGAGTCTTAGGGATTGCTTTTGTAAGTGTAAGCAAAGTATTAGTCAATTTGTTCGTTGATCCTAGTAGTATACTCTTCTCCCTGACTTGTTGCCTTTTTCCTTTCTGTAGACTTCAGTGACTTGAAAGAAAGATTGGTAATAAAACCATAGTTATCTAGCTTTTTGAATTAACACCCTACTTGCTCGTTTAAGTACAAAGTGTGTATTCTTTAACTTCATCTTGAAATAAAAGCATGCAGCTAGTATTCATTAAAAGTAGCTAGCAAAATTTTTTAAGTCATATTAATGGTTGAGCTCTCTCAAGTGAACCAGTTTTTTAATTGGGAGCCAATACTGCAGTAGTAGTAGTGCAGGATAAGGCTTTCTGTTGGGTCATGAAAGAAAGAAACGTTTCTCAGAGCTGCACAGAAGTAGTTTATCTGAGTGTTGAAAGTATGTGAGCTTCTTAAAGGTGTAATCTATGCTATCACATTGCAGATGTGCCATATAAGCAGACATCTTCTGTTGCTGTAGCAGGGGCTGTGATTGGAGCAGTCCTTGCACTTTTTATTATTACCATCTTTGTAACAGTGCTGCTGACTCCAAGGAAGAAAAGGCCACCCTATCTGGACAAAGTGTGAGTATGCTTTGGTTTGTTTGGATTTGTTTTTTTAATTGCAAGCCATATGCAGAAAGCATTTGTTCTGTGCAGGAACTTAAATTTCTGAGTTTCCTTAGCAACTGTTCAACTGTCATAATTTCAGAGCTGTATTTTCAGAATAGACAAATATAAAATCACCTTTCTGAAAAAAATAAATGAAGCAGCTAAGTATTACTTCAGATGTAATATAATTATTTATCTCTTTAGAAGTTGTTTTTTGAAAAATGCTTCCAGTTTGAACTGGAAGGCAGGAGAGGTATCCATCTTGATTGATGCCACAGACTACTGGTTTGCTGTAACTGTAGGTCTAACCTGAGAGCAAAATGACCATGCTTTGCAGAAGTGAAGGTCCACTAAGATTTAGCCTGTATATGTGAAAAATGAAGCAAGCACTCAGACATGTGCTTAGAAATTGCTGACTTAATGTGCTTTCTGGAATGTTGGTGGTTTCTTCAAGTGTCTGGCACAGACATGTGGTTTCCTTTTTTAAGCATCCAATGTAGTCAAACAAAAACAAGCAAATGAAGTTTGAAAGACTGTTGTCAGTTCAAGTGGATGTTGTCTAGCCCGTTTGGAACATGCATAAAAAGCAATGATGGCTTAGAATGTCTGTAAATACAAATCTTTTCACACGTGGCACATACAGTTAACACTTAAACTGAAAGAGAAATAAAAATGTCTGATGTGTGTGTACACTTCATGAGGATTAGAATAAAATAACTTAGTGTTTAGCATAAAATAAGTTGCCGTATTTAAATGTCTTCAACTAGCAGCACAAGTTGCTCTCTTACAAATATGCAATTTTCTAATGTGGTTAGAAATACCGTTTTCTTGTTTGTTAATCTAATTCTATAGCTGAATCATATTTGTAAGAATTCTTAGACACTTTAATTCTTCTATAATCGTTCACTTTCACCAGGAACGTTACAACAGAGAAGTCTTACATATAATAATAGACTGTTTCTCAAAGACTTCAAGAAAGGCTATAGTAGTAAACATTACTCCAGCAGTATCTCATAAACCTGGAAATGATCACAGATACTAGTAGTCCCTAATCTTATTTAGTTGAGTGTGGGGGAAGTTCAGTCTCCTTCAGATCTTACAGGATAAATAACAAATTATAGGTGATGTTCATAAGTGAATGACTGCATTATTGCCAGTGATGGATGTTTTAGCATTACAGTATTTCATTTATGTATTGACTGAAAGGTGTGTGTCCCCCGTGTTGAGTGTTGAATGATTTGGCAGCTAAAAATAAATATCTAGCCCTTCAGTTGAACTTCTCAAAGATGGCATGTCTTATTCTCCCTTTACTACAGGATTGATCTTCCACCCACTCACAAACCATCCTCATGTGAGGAGAGAGCACTTTCTGTACCACAGAAAGAAGCCATGCTTCAGGTAAGTGGTTATATGCATCTTAAATTGAGGTAGGAAAAATGTTAACTTTCCGTTATGTTAATTTTAGTCTAAGTTTCTTGAATTTGTCAGCAACAAAGATTCTGTACCAATTCTGTGACAAGTGATTTTTTTTTTTTTTTTTGGTACACTTTCAGGAGTAGTTTCATGTGATGTAAAGTAGTGCTTTCAAAATAAGACAGCAATAGGCAGTGAAGCTCATTACCCGCATTTAGTGCTGGGGTGTTGTCTGATGCAACCGAATCATAGAGGTGAAATACTGGAAAGCTAATTCTAGCAGATGAGACAGTTAAAGGAGGAGCAAAGAAAGCTAGGATTGCCCTTCTTAGCTACTGCATGGCTTTGTACTGGATTAAACTGCTTGTGAAACTCCAGATAATGTCAGAAGGCTTCTTTTTCACTAGGCAGCACAGAAGGGACTTGTTCATAGGTGATAGTTTCCGTTAACAACATGGAGAACACTCATGAAAACTGTAAATTCTAACTATAGCCCCTAAAGTGTGGGATTGGTTTTTTTTTTGGGGGGGGAGGAATATATATTAAATTAGTTGGCTTGGTTTTTAGGTTTCTGCTTACAGTGAAGAAAACTTAAACCACCTATCAGTATTAGTGGGAATTAGATTTTAATTGCTCTTAATGGGATTTTTGTTCCATCTTCAGTACTTCATTTAAAGAATATGATTCTAATCATTGATGTGCTGAATTTGTTTATGAAGGCAAGTATTTGTTTCTAACAACTACTGTTGTTCCAGTTCTCTGGTCTACTTCTGTAGCTTTAAGGACACATAGAAAGCTTTTTTCCAATAAAGGGTTACTCTGAGGAAATAAAAGTTTCACCACCTTCAGGATGCGTTTTGACGGAGTTCTCAGTAACAATGAAAATACTCTTGTACGTTTTCTTAGTGTGATTGGTCACTAAAGCTCACTAAATATGAGTTGCTGATAAAAGCTTTCCTCTTAGTGAAGTAATACATGAAAGGAATATTGTGGTTTTTATTACAAATTTGTAATAAATTTATTACAAATACTACATTGAGTAAAACTTACCAATATTGTTGTGAATGAAGCAAGAAACTTCTGAGATCCATTGCTACTTTTAGTAACAGCCTGATTTTTACAGTACTAAGATATAAAACATTTAGCTGGCAAAAAAGCATGATAGATATTTGTCTTCAGACCTTGAAGGTGGTATTGACACTAAGATGACACAGAAGAAGCAATGCTTTTCTGTGCTTGGGTTGGATATGTTGTACTATCCACTATGTACTAGTTCCTGTGTCAGTACAATACTCAACAAATGCAACAGTATTAATGAACTGTGTTTCTGTTAGTACGTTCCTATGCTTTAAGTATTATGGTAGAAGATTTCCTTTATGGAATCAGAAGATATTGGCTATTGTGTTACTTGTGCATCTGTAGTGGTGCTAGATATCAAAATGACAACAAAGGGAAATGCAATTGTTTATCTTTTACAGGGCTACTTATAAAGTGTATACCTTAACAGCTTTCCCCTTTGGATCTTTAATGTCTTTGAATTCTTTCTTGATTTAACTTACTGTGACTTCTGTTAGTGAATACTTAAGAACTAAGAAAAGGTGAAGCTAACTGTATGTAGTCTTTGTTTAACATATAGCATGTTTTATCTAAATATATTTTATAAATAAAGACCCTAAACAAACCGAATTGAGTACTCACTTCACTCAATCTGGATACAGTTTTAAGTTGTTTTGCGAAAGAGAGGAGAGAAACTCTAGGTTTTTTTCAGACTAGGTGTTAACTACACTTCATTTAAAAATAATGGCTGTTGGCATATCATTGTTTGTATACCTGTTTGGTTTTTTTTCTCTTTTGGTGTAACTCCAAAACTGAAAAGAGCTGGAGACTCAGTGTTCCCAGCTGATACTAACTATAATTAACGCGTACTTTCTGTTATGCTTAAGGCAAGAGCTGCTCCTTTATCTAGTAGAAATAAGTGTCAAAATACTAGCTGTAGCTAAGAAGTGATTGGTTAAGCCGACACTTCAGTAGCTGGAAAGAGGTAAAAGCGGCAAGTTAGCAGCTTGTCACAGTGTCTTGTCTTTTCTAACTGTAAGTCTGTACTAGCTATGTAATTGATGTTCCAAATGCTGTTTGAATTGCATTGTCTTGTCATAAATAAGAAGTCTGGCAAATCTCTCTAGGTAGTTCAAATGTAAGCTTCTGGTTACACCAAAAAGAACTATAGGTGAAGTGTCATTGAGTTGTCAATAACAATAGATGAACACGGTCAGTCTGAATGGAAATGATTGGCTGCACAAAGGTGCAAAGGGAAGTTAATGGAGAATTAATGTAAATGGTATGTTCTGCATACTGTAACTGAGGATTGTAAGTAGACTGATTCAATTTAAACTCGGTCTGGTCAGTTGTTATATGTAATGTGCAGACTTTTCAATCATTTGTATGATTACTGTTCAAATCATGCACAGTAGCTTTTTTTGGAGTATTCCAGATGCCAAAAAAATAAGCTTAAAAATCTCCTGTTTGTGTCCCAGCAGTCAGTATTTAGCTAGATTTTTACCCTTATCTGAGTAGATGGGTGTTTGTATTAAAATGAAGGGTGACATTGTAGACATTTGACGATACTGCATAGCCATTTTCTTTCAGTTACTCCTTCAGACTTAGAAGCTCTAATTACGCGTTAGCGTTCAGGACCTAATGTTAAATAATAAGCTACATGTATGTAAAAGTACTGTGTAATTGGGTATTCATAATATCTCTGTGCTAGTAGATACCAATTTAACTGTTCATGTGAATCACTACAGAATTGAGAACAACTGTTTCACTTATGGCCCTAAAAGTGTGAGGCAGAAGTCTAAAACATAGGACTATTAAGTGGAACAAAGGGAAAGTTGCAGGGTAAATAGTTTTATTTACTGTGAAGACTATAGATTTATCTTCAACTTTTTTAGGAACAAAGCTATTGCTTTTTGTCTGGTGTTCTTTAATAATTGGTTACACAAATGCTATTCTGATACTCAGTACTATTTTTTTCATGTAACATGAAAGAACAGTGAGTACCCTGAAGATTACGTCCTTGGTGAGAGAAACATCTCTACTTGACAACTGAGTTTTGAGGTGGATCAAGAGGAATCTGAGCAACATAAGAATTCCAGTGGCTTGGAAGAATTCTTCTGTTGTATAGAATTTATAAAAGGATTGGGAAAGGGGCCATTAATTCAGGCAATCATTGGAGTTGTTAGAGTTAGTTTTGGTGTATTTCAAAGGATATATCACTAAGAAGCAAAACTTTACTTGCCTAGGAACATGACTGAGATGGACAGTCTTTGACATTGCGAAAGAACTGAAGTTATATCTAGCTTGACGAACGTTTCTGAAGGAAAGAAAAAATGGTTTTTTGTACAGTGCAATCTGTGAATGTTCAGAGTTCTTGAAAGGTTCAGAGTTCTTGAAACATTCAGAAATTAATAGGTCACTTATGTAGCAACAGAAGTAAGTGAAGGACGGAAATATAGCCCCATAGGTAATTCTAGCCATGAGAAGACTGACTTCAGATGCAACCTGTAAGAATACCTCACATACTTGGCAAAGCAACCATACTAAACACTTAGACTATTCAATAGCAGCATTTGTATTCCTATTCAAAATGGGAAAGATGGTGAAATTGTATTAGCATATTGAAAAGACTATAACACCATTTACTGAATACTAACAGTATTTCTGTATCAAATTTGAAGAGATCGCCCACAGTACTCTTAAACCTAGCATAATATTGTTTCATTTATATATTATGGCTCTCTTGTGTTCTTCTAGTTCTCTTTCTAATGGTCTTAATGCAGGTCGGAATATCTCCTCCTTGATGAAAAAGGAAGCATTATTGTTATAATTTGCCTTAGATTGAAAAGCCGTTTAGGCAAACAAGATTGAATTGAATTGGAGGAAGCACAATATGTGAATAGATAAACTGATCTGTATTGATGAAGCGTCTTACAATGGGAAGGGGGGGAAAGTTAACCGGATAGGGACTGAAATGAGGCACAATGTTTTTTTTTATCAGTGGACGCTGTTGTAACGGAATTTCTAAATTGGAAGGGATGTAGAAGTGCAATACGAAGATGATGGTGAGATAACTGCTTTAGACTTTTAAAAGACTGATTAGGAGCATGTTGAGAGTAAAATTCAATGTTTTTATGAAGCTCTGCAAGATCAAGCATTTTATTTTTAATATTTATGATTATTAAATAATAAATTCTTGGTAACGTTTGTCATTATGAAGCATTGGAATGGGCTGCCTAGGGAAGTGCTTGAGTCACCATCCCTAGAGGTATTCAAAAGGTATGAAATAGTTGCACTTACAGTTATGGTGTAGTGGTAGATATGGCAGTGTTAGGTTCACGATTAACTTGTTCATCTTAAATGATTCTATAAAATGTAATGGCAAGACAATGCAAACTATTTTAAGTATCAAATCACAAAACCCTAGATATATTGCATAGAAATACTGTATCTCAGCAACCAGTTTTCTTTGACAGAACCTAATAATTTTGATTGTCATTTACTTGGTCCATGACAGCAGAAGATGCAACTCCCTTTGTAGCAAGGGCGTTGGCTTTTCTCAAACTATGTGAGATTATTTCCTTTGTCCCTAATTTGAATAGAATAAATGGACTCACTGGAATTTCCTGTTCAGGTTTCCAGTGTTTATCTAAATCATGTCTGCATATACTGTTAGTAGCAATTCTAAAGAAAACAGATTTTTTTGCACACAGAACATTAGCCTTTGGTGATGTCAGGCTTCATGTTCCCCACATGTGGTGAATTCATGCTCTTATCTCAGGTTTGCAAGAGCAACAACTCCTGCGAAGCAGTGAATCACATATTCTCTGAATTGATCTAAAGATTGCATTCTAACACTTGAGGAGCATAAGCAGTATGACTTTAAGGGTGGTGAAAAAACCCTTTTTTATGTGATTACAAGACAGAAAACATTGCAAATAAAACTTTGAAAGAATAGACTTGTGAAAACACTGAAAAAGGACTTGGAGTGATGAAAGTAGACATCTTTTTTCACAATGAATTTGCAGATCATGTTAAAAGTTAACTCCAAATTGCTTCAAAATTTGAGACAAATAACAAATGTGGAAGAGAAGGAAGTGAAGGCAAAGAAAAATGTGAAACAGTACTTGAGATTGGTGGATTTGGGCTCTTAAGACCAGCAACTTTTAACTACTTTGTTGCTACCACTGTAGTGCTGTTGGGAGAAGCAGGAATTATAAACAAGTGTGTAGTTGTGCAAAAGATATTTCTGTAGCCTGTTGTGCCTATATACTACTAGAGAAGTGTGGCATAGAGGAAATAATTATGAGTGATGATGTAACCTATGTCTAAAGCCTTAATTCTTAGATGATGTTGCTTAGTATGATTAAAATTAGCCATCCTTTAACTAAGGCATTTGATGATTAACTGCATGTTTGGAAGTAGCCTGTATCATTAACAAAGTTACTCCATGATAATGGTGACAAAAACATGTTGAAAAGGCAGGGAGGTTTTGAATCTTCTTTAAGTATCTGACATTATAATCATAGAATGGTAGGGATTGGAAAGGACCTTTAGAGATCATCTAGTCCAACCCCTCTGCAGAAGCAGGTTCACCTAGATCAGGTCACATGGGAACATGTCCAGATGGGTCTTGAAAACCTCCAAGGAAGGAGACTCCACAAGCCCTCTGGGCAGCCTGTGCCACTGCTCCATCACCCTTACGGTGAAATATTTTTTTCTTATATTTAAGTGGAACTTTTTGTGTTCCACCTTCATCCCATTACCCCTTGTCCTGTTGCTAGCTACTATAGAAAAAAAGGGATATCCCAACCTCCTGACACCCACCATTTAGATATTTGTAAATATTAATAAGATCTCCCCTCAGTCTCCTCTTTTCTAGACTAAACAGCCCCAGTTCTTGCAGCCTTTCCTTGTATGAAAGATATTCATAATCTATATAGTATAGCTCTTATTAAACTCTAAGGAAAGAAAGTGTTATTTCTGAAGTGTTTTTGAGGATTATATTGGCTCTTGATATTTTCATAAGTGTTTCAATCTACTACAGTATTAGATCAACACATGCAGACATCTGTACATTGCAGTTTTAACAGAAAAGTGTTTTCAGACATTTAATATTCAGGAAAAGATTTGTTTCTGTTTGTCTTGAATGAGACTTTGGTCTTTTTTTTTTTTTTCCCCCTACTGAACAGGAGGGTGAAAAAAGACCTAGTCTGTAATGTCTCATTTATCTGAAAGTCAAGAATGGCACAGGTAGTTATGGTTCTGTTTTTTCCCCACAGGGCCGTTAGGCACTAGGGCAACTGTGAAAAAACAAACATTGACAGGATTTTTAGTAGTTACATCCTAAAAAGATTTAAACAATGAAAAAGTGATCAAGATCAAAACTGTCCCCTCTGACAGTGAGCTGGCTCAGTTGTAGGAAGTCAACTACTTACAGCTGTTAAGTCTTTGTGGAAAAACATACCTTCTTTGCAAAGATTCAAATGTATAGTTGCAGTACAGGTTTTGTTTTTTAAAGCTAAGGTGTTAAGAGAAGTGCAGCTTTTAGATACACTAGACCACTTTTGGTACAGTTAAAAACTGCAAATGCCTAACAAAGAACTAAGTTCCTTGGGATTAGAAAATAGGAATTGAAGTGTGCTCCTCTGTAAAATGCACAATGTATTCATTATATGGATCCCAGAAGGGGAAGGAAGCATGACAGCCTGAAATTGTTAGAACTTTCCCTCTTAGATATAATCAAATTAGAGGTAGGTATAAAAAAACCACACAAAATTTCACGTTACATTTTAATTAATGGTTTTATTAAAAGGTTAATTGGGTTTGGTCTGTTTGGAAGGTTCTTGTATTGCGTGTCTTCTTAAGGATAGCTCTGCTCTTGTTTTGTGCTTTGGTTGGTTAGAGGAAAAATCAATGAGACAGTTGCAGACCTAGGTTCATTTGCTTAGTCTGAATTCTAACTTACTTTGGATTTTCAAGATGTGTATATAAGATGATCAGTGCTGCAACTATTAATTGCATGAAAGTACTTGGTAACTTCGTGTATGTGGGCAGATGTTGAAAACAGTGACCTATTAGACTTAAGTAGTGAAGAACCTATATTCAGCTATTCTTAGTTGGAGTAGATGCATTATGAACTGTACATTGTTTCTATTCTGTTCTGATAATTAACCCTATTACAGAAGTGAACTCCTTTGGTGTGGTGATTAGCCCTTCTACTTGTAGTAGCTTTCAGTTAAATACTCTTGGAAAGTATCAGATTCGGCACTTAACCATATGGTGCCTATGAAAGTTTAATACTATGTAACTAATTTTGAATTTTACTTTAACCTGTGGCTTATCTGAAATCAATATCATATTCAAATGGGGAGTTAATTTTAACATTTCTTAAATATACTTATGCTTAAATTAAAATATGTATAAATAACACCTAATACATTGTAATAACATCTTTTTTTCTGCCAGAGATTACCTTGTAAGAAATATTCTAAATGGTAATCAGTTAAGATACTTCACAAGGAAGAGTGTATTTTGTGATGACTACGTTTTCATATAAACCAAGCCTGTTCTGAAATACTGAATTTTGACTTGTTTCCACTGTAACTTTTCTTCTTTCAGAAAGAACAATTTCCTTTGCAAAACCAGTACAGAGAGAAAGATGCTGGAAACTTGCAGCACATGGTAAATGATGTGGCTTGAATTCCTGGTTGAAACTTCAATTTCATCTTGTTCCTTAAAATAAACTTGTAAACATGTTTTTCATGAAGAGCAAAGAAGCTGTCCATCCTAGTCAATAATTGGTGAATGTGAAAGGTTGCTATCCGTGAAGTGTAAAGAGTCGATCTCATTTTATTATCCTTTATTCCCTAGATAATTTTGCTGACTAATTTAAATACATATACACTAGAGCTTTGAAATCTAATTTGATACAATGACAAAGCACAGGATGAGGGCAAGTCTGTGGATGGTTATCTACCTGGACTTTACTAAAGCCTTTCACACAGTCTCCCACAACATCCTCCTGGAGAAACTGGATGCCCATGTCTTCAATGGACCTACTCTGTGTTGGGTGGAAAACTGATTCGATGGCCAGGCCCAGAGAGTGGTGGTGAATGGAGTTAAGTTCAGTTGGTGGCTGGTCACCAGTGATGTTCCCCAGGGCTTGGTGCTGGAGCCTGTTCTGTTTAATGTCTTTATCAATGACCCGGATGAGGGGATTGAATGAATCCTCAGTAAGTCTGCAGATGACACCAAGCTGGGCAGGAAGGTAGATCTGCTTGAGAGACCCAGACAGGCTGGAGTGATGGGACAAGGCCAGTTCTATGAGGTTTAACAAGGTCAAGTGCTAGGTCCTGCATTTGAGTCACAGGAATCATGCAATGCTACAGGCTTGAGGATGTGTGGCTGGAAAGCTGCTTGACAGAAAAAGACATGAGGGGGTTGATCAGCAGTTGGACATGATCTATCAGTGTGCCCAGGTGGCCAAGAAGGCCAGTGGTATCCTGACTTGTATCAGAAATACTGTGGCCCGTGGAAGTGGATGTCATCCAATACTCAGTGCTGGTGAGGCCACACCTCAAGTACTGCCTTCAATTTCAGGCCCTTCACTACAAGAAAGGCATTGAGGTGCTGAAGCATGTCCAGAAGGGAGCAACCTCCATCCAATTAAGGATGTGAAGGGCCTAAGGAATACATCTTATGAGGAGTATCTGTGGGAACGGGGATTATTTAGCCTGAAGAAAAAGAGGCTCAGAGAAGACTTAATCACTCTCTACAAGCACATGTGAAAGGAAGTTCCAGTGATGTGATCTTGGTCTCCTCACTCAAGTAACAAATGATAGCACAAGAGGGAATGGCTTGAAGTTGTGCCAGGGAAGATTTAGATTTGATATTAGGAAAATCTTCACTGGGAAGGTTGCTAGACACTGGAACACTGCTCAGGGAAGTGGTAGAGCCACCATACCTGGACATAGTAAAGACAGATGAACTGCTGAGGGACATGGTTTAGTGGTGGGCTTGGCAGTGTTAGGTTAGTGGCTGGACTCAAATGATTCTACAATTCTTACTGCTGACAGACTTCTTTATAGTTTGTGTTTTGCTTTTTAGACTTATTCAGCTTCAAATTATAACTTCCTTTGAAAGGCAAGATTTAGGCTATTGAGTAGTTACTAACTACTGTTGAATGTCTGTTAGGGATTGGAGTTTTTAAGTTCATCTTTCTTGATTTGTAGACTGTTCTGTAGATCAGACACTTTTGATTTTGCTTAAAGCTTTAAAAAGAATAAGAATTGCAGGTTCTGTACATTAACTGTGAAGCTGATTACTTTTTGTGTGTGTTTAGAAAGCTGTGAATGGAAGACAACTTACATGTGAGGCTGAAGAGCCACAAGATCAAGAAGGTCTTCAGCATATGTATCCTGTTTATCAACAGTCGTACTACAAAAATTGGAGCAGCAGATACCCTCAAAACTCAGTACCTGGAAGAGTCTACATCAATCCAAGGGAGCATTATGTATAATTCTATACTCAAATGTCTTAAGATACAAGGTTTTTAATAGCTGTTGACTGTATGACTGATAGGTCTCATCTTTCATCTCTGAAATAATTGATCTTTTTTCCTGTGGGAAGAAATTGCATGGAGAATTTTATCTAGGTAAACTCTATGGAACTTAAGACTTAACTTGCTTTCTAGCCTTTGGTATGTATTTGTTTTTATAGTTATACCAACCTGCCAAAAAAGTAAAGGCATTTAACTTTGCTAACCTTCATAGTCACAAGATATGTAAATTAGTTGAATTGGTTGACAGCTGGCAAAATAGTTAAGCTGTTGTCCTAGGTATTTCTGCAAGCATTCTCTCCCGAAATGGGTATCTTGTAACAACTTTACTTATGTAGAAGTGAGAAAACACAAGCAAGATAACTGAATCCCTGGTGACATAAGCAGTATCAGGGTAAGTGGGGGTTTTTTTAATCTTAAAAAACTTGGAATAATTATCATTTTGACTGGCCTTAGCTTTTGATTTGTCAACTGGCTCTACCTCTCCCAGTCAAATAAACAGTTAGACTACCTCTCAAATTCTCACTTGCTGTTCCATAACATAGATTGTGTGTCTTCCCACCTTTTAAAAAGTGAAGTGTTTTCTAAACATTAGAAAGTTTTTGGTTTATGTTGATCCTGGCTATCAGTTACTGTACTTGCTGGTTGTAGTTTCACAGTAGGTCTGTATGAAGCTTCCTTACAGGAAGTAGATGAGTAGACAGACAAGGCTTCCTGAAAGTGTAGCTGCATTGTACCTACAAATTGCAATTCAGCCATTTTTCCAAGTATGATTCTCGTGTTAAATGTTGCAGAGTTTTCTCTTGCTTTTCTTGTTCTTTCGTTGCCTAACATAGGCAGTTTTATTGCAAAGAGATGTGCTCTCATGCCTTAGCAAGAAAAAGAAGGCTACAGTAAACTTCAAATATTCTTTAGTACTGTCATTTAATCTTAACCAGTAGTGTGAAGTACCTGGAGAATGTCCTGATGTTACCAGTGCTAACAGTATTTTACATACGATTTTAAGCGTGTGACATAAGGGCTGAAAAATTTGCTCAGGATCTTTTTCAAAAAATAAGTTGCTCTTCTGAGTATAAAATGAGTATTTACCAAGTTTAAAAATATATATATATATAATATGTTGCTACCAAAATGAACTCACAGGGCAATCTTAAAATGTTTGAAGACAGCAGGAGTTAAGAGGGATTGTGGAGTCTCCTTCCTTGGATGTCTTCAAGACACCCCTGGACATATTCATATGCGACCTGATCTAGATTGACCTGCTTCTGCAGGGAGGTTGGGCTAGATGATCTCTAAAGGTCCCTTCCAACCCTACCATTCTATGAAAATTTGCTGGATAAACTTAAACAGTGTACATGTGTTTTGTACACAAGTAGAGAGTAATGATTTTTTTCAGTCAAGATGACCTGAATACAAAACATTGCGAAGAATGGCTTTGTCATAGAATCTTAACGATTGGAAGGGACCTCGAGAGATCATCCAGTCCACTCATACTGAACTAGTTATTTTTAAAGAATTAACCATCATTGCTGTGATATTAGTGTTTTCTCTACAGATGATTGGATTTTTCAGGCAGAGGGAAGAGACAGTTGTAGAAGCAATAAAATTGAAAGCTTGTGTAGTTAAGTGTGCTGCAGGCAGGATGCTCTTATAAAACCTGTATTCAGCCTATGTTCATATCATAGCAAAGTTAATGAGATCCCTCACCACAAAAGGGCTAGGTAAATATTTCTAGTTTGTTACAGGTAGCAGCTAGAGGAAAATGGCTTAGGTGACTGTTCTGAACACCATATAAGTAAACATTAACTGTTCTCTTGCAACACAACTTCCTGTTATGTGATGTGTATGAGGAATACAAAGGAATACTGAAGGAATAACAAAGAGAAAGATTGGAGAGAACTTATTTCTCAGGAGCCTTGTTTGAACAACTATCAGGTTGCTTTGTTTTTAGGGACTGCACATTATTGTAAATGGAGCCACTGTTTTCAACTTCAAAACTTCCTGCAGTGTTTATGAGACCTAAAGAAGGGCTTGTGTTCCCCAAAGATGTCATTTTCCAGTAATGTCAGTTTAAGCAGCTACCTCTTGCCACAAGCTTTGCCTCACCTATCCTTGCATTGCTGCAGTTCCAAAAAACATCTATTGCCAGACCATGACATGAAAACAGTGTTTTGACCAAATGTCAAAGCAGATAGAATGATAGAACATTGAGATAAACGATACTGCTTGAAATAATTTGACCAATATCACTGAGCAAAAGTTCATTAGTTAAAAAAATATATACATTACAGGGTGGTTCAAAACAGTGTCACTGTGATGATGCTTCTACTACATTCATTAGTACAATGTGATATTGAGCAGGTGATCGTTTCAGTTCCTATTACATTGACAGACGATGTTAAAAAAAAACCCAATTATTTTGGATTCAGACCTCTTCTGCTTTTTATTCTTATTTGCAGATACATTTTTACTTGAAGAGTTAAAACTTTGGAGGAAGGAGAGGAAGAATGTTATCAACAAAGCTATAGTTGCTTTTTTGAGTTTCTGAAAATAAGTTAAAAAACCAAGTCCAGCTATGTTACCCAAGTTATGTATCAACAAACTACAGAAAGCTTAAATTGCAAACTATTCATCAGCATGTAGTTTGTTCTAAAGTCATTAGGGAAATATGTTATCATGGTTATTAACTGTGAGAAATGTTGGGTTTCTTTAATCTGATCAGGGATGTTTAGAGTGTTAGATTTTTTGAAGTTTTATTTGTAGTTTTAAGTGTGGCTTACACTTAGAATACTCTCCCTTTGGGAGAGAGGATTTATCATAAAATGCTCTCAAGAGAACAGCAAACTGTCTGCTGATTAGGATTTCCCACAATGCAGTGCACATATAGAATTAAGCTCAATCTGCTTTTTCAAGATGTAGAAAGTGTCCTTTTATTTTTGTACATCTTCAAATGTTTGTATATTGGTTTGAATAAAAACATTGAAAATAGTAACTTCTCATATATTCTTTAGATTTAAGGTATGGAAAACATGTCCACTTTCTTAGTGATGTTTTTCTTCCTCTCCAGTTGTATATGCAGAGCATGTGATTTTTTTTTTTTTTTCCCATCAATACCACTGAATATCTGTGATTTTGGATGCTGAAGTGAGCATGGTGAACACTTCAACACTTGGTGAAAATCCAGCTCTTAGGTAAACTGAACACCCAAAATCACAGTTGAGGGAGGTAAGAATGGAGGGAATGAGTAGTAATTGATATTTCTAGCTTTGATAAATAAACTATCCTCTGCTCAAGACTGTTTCAATTCTAAAAGTTAATCTAATTATTGGAAGTATCCTTTTTTCCTATGTCCCAGATGTTTGTCAGTGCAATATAACGGAAAACTAAGAAAATGTACTTAAAAGAGAAACAATAAGAGATTATTAAAGGACTGCTGCTGTTAAGTCACAAAATGATCCAGCTCAAGGAAGCCTAATAAACAGGTGTTCATGAAGAGGGAAGGGAAGGTTTTCACCTTCAGACTTCTTAACTTCAGCTGTTTTCTGACAGTGTTACTGCCCTTTCCTTCTCTGAGGGATACAAATTTGGGTGCATAATGCTGTATTTTTGTACAGATAAGTGCTTTAAATACAGTAACTTCTTCAGATGCTACAGACCTGAAGTTACTCTTCTTTGTATCCAAACCACTGTTTGAAAGCTTTGCATACAAGTGCTGTAGTAACAGAGCAGGTGAAAGTTTTTTGACAATTTACGTCACTTTGGAGATTACTCACTGGGAGAGCTAAAGCTCCAGGAAAGACTTTGGTAGTTCCTAACTGCCTGGTTGAGTGGTGGGAGATGGGTTGGGATTTTTAATCTACTCGTGGTACCCATCCAGAGTATTAGAAGACTGGGTTTAACTTTTGGAAATGTTTAATTCCAACAGCAAAGCTAATGTTTCATTGACGCATTATAACACATCTTAACAATGTCATCCAAACACTACATTTGAGATGAGTCAAGCAGCCTGTGCTTTTTAGTGGGGATTTCAAAGTTTTGTTACCTTGTTTTATACAAATAGTGGTGTAGACCCTTTTGAATACTGCAGAAACTTAGAAGAACCTGCTAGGTGTGGAAAGACCTGGATAATTGTTATGAATGTGCTTAACTACAGTTACGTTCTAGTGAAGTGCTAAAAAGTTATGTCAAAGTTAAAGTAAAATGTTAAGATGATGACGACTGGTGACATAATTTTTTTATTCCCCCTTGGAATCTAACTGTGGAGGTAATGATTTCAAAAATTGTGGCATTAAAAGGTATTGCCTTTTTTCCTGCTGTGAAACTGAGATGATCTCTTCAAAATATTTGTTTGTTACTGTCTTGGGTCTCTGAAATACCACTTCTAGTAGTCTTGCTGCATTACCTTCTGTCTCTAGGGATGCTGTGTTTGCGGGTTCAGTCTTCCTGATATTCATCTCTCCTATCCCATTCAGAAGCTTCTTGTGGTTTTTTGTATGACTTGAGGTACTCTAACAGTTCCTTAGTTGACAGCAAAATATTTTGGCTTCGTGTTTGTTCATTTACACAGTGTGCCTCAAACTTCAGAAAGTGAAGTTTTTCATGATGATTTATAGTGACATACAGTATGAGGTCGTGTGCAAGCCAGCAGCATAGCAACAGAAGGTGCAGCAGCCCTACCAGTTACTTGCAAGCTGATCAGGGGAGAGACGGACACCTATTGAAAGATTGGGTGCTCTCCTGTGACTGTCATGTGTTATACACAAGAAAAAGAAGAGTCTACAGACCTATGTAACTTTTCTGAACTGCTGTAGTAACTTTAAAGTAATTACTTTTATGTACTATTTGAGAAGAAAGCTGAATTCCTTGCAAAGTACGGTAGATACTTCTGTTTGACTAAATGGTGTTTAAGGCCAGACTTCAGCTGATCTGACTTAGTTGTAGAATTAAACTCAGGTTTTTATGCTTACTAGGAAAAAAATTATTCTCTCCTTTGATGTGAATTGGGAAGAGAAATTCCCATGGGCAAACATAATGCCTTTGTGTATCAATTCCCAGGTAGTATTAAAATCCAGATTGACTGAATAGCATAACATGGGTTCATCTAGGTAGGCTAAGCAAATGGACAGGAGACTTAAGGTTGCCGGATGAACACTTGCACAGTTTTTGGATATGGTAGTTTATTACTAATGCTTGTGACTTCACTTAAGTGTCATTTACAATATGCTGGATTCATCTTCTGTGGTCACGAATATTGACAACAAATAACAAATACCAGGTAAGGCAAAAGCTCTCATGTTTGAATGTGTTTTCATTAGCTTTTCAAGTTCTTCTAAAATTGGGTCCTAAGAATCCCACAACCTTTAGCTAAACAAGCAGACCATCTGCTTTACAATTCCTCTTGCCCTGATGATGAGGAACCGTTCCAGTCTGGACTTGATGCCTTAAGCTGTATGTCATCCATGAAGCTACAGACAACCAAGTTGAAGAGTCTCTAATTTTCTGGAGTTGGCATGGCCCATTTTCAAGGCCTGTGTCTGGACAGAAATGACTTATTTGAATCTGTCATAGAGAGATTGTTCATATGATCAGCCACGAAACCTGCTGGTGTTCTCTAACTTGGTATACTCAGTGATCTGGCCTTTATGTAAACTAAAACCTGCAAGTTCTGCCTGCCCTCTGCAACATGGGTCTGCCTCAATTCTGTTCTTTAAAAGGCAGCTTTACAGTTTCATAGTCTGTTTTACTTCATTCAGGGATGTATTAAAGTTATTTGAATTGAAAAGAGGTTTCAGACACCTTAAAAAACCAAACCACACACACCCCAAAGCAAACAACTTTGTTTCTGCTAATTCTGCAGCTTGTCTGTCTCCAGTCCCTTCTCTACAATTGTGCTACTTCTACAGCTCTAGTATTCCTCTTTGCCATGACACCTCATATCTCACCTTTTTCAGCAGAGAGAGGCAACAGTCTCTCCCCTAGGATTTCCTTTCTCTTTATATTCTTGGCTAAGTATTTCCCACAAATATGCCTACTTAGGGTTTTATTAAGGAGAATATGTGTAATGCATTTGTAACATGGACAATAGATTCTGTGTTGTATCATATTTTTCTCTTAGCTTTTGCTCTGGCTGCTCAGGACAATGCTAACTAATTTTATAAGCTGAGATTCAATGTTGCATACTTTCTTTTTTTGTCTCCTATTTCATGTTCTATAACATGAAGAAGATGCAGCATTTCAAGTAGTTAAATCACCTTACTTTCAGGTGCTAGATGACATAAGCAAAAAAAAAAACCAAAACCCAAAAACATTAAATGCTTTGTAATAGTTTGAAGGAAAGAGTCCTCTGCTAGTACAAGATCAACATTTAGACCAACTGCCTATTGACTTCTTGAGGCAGGATAGCTAGTGAGGTAGCATGGTGAGTAGTAGGATTTCATGACAAAATTTTTTTAACCTCCCGAGGGTAGGAATGAGCTCTATACCTCTAGCCTAATAGTGGTACCAACCAACAAAATAGTATTCTCTGCCAAAGCAGTGACTGACTTTTCAGCGAAACCATTTTAAATAAAACCAAAAGTGACAGCAGTCTAGAAAGCTCCCTCAGTTTCTGATGTGTCCAAATAGCAGCAAGAATCTGATTAAACCAGTTTGGATGTTGATGCTGTTTAGCTGAATGTTGTAGGGTATCCAAAAGCCACGTTTTTGAGACAAAGTGAGAGTTTGCGAATTCTCACTTCCAAATGTGTTACTAGGAAATCACATCCAAATTGAGCCATCTGTTTAAGATTGGATCTGTATACAAATTCAATAGCTGTTCTCCAGTCCATCAAAACATTCATCTTGAAAGCCTAAGATAGCTGAATTTCTAGTGTCACTGATCAGGCTTGAGTGAAG
The DNA here is from genome assembly GCF_028858725.1 of Colius striatus. Lineage (NCBI taxonomy): Eukaryota > Metazoa > Chordata > Aves > Coliiformes > Coliidae > Colius > Colius striatus. Next base: position 113,198,687 of record NC_084759.1, on the reverse strand, counting down.
GATTTGCGCAGCAAGCGTTATTTACCCCATGGATATCAATGTGGGATAAAATGCCTCATGGATACTTGTATCTGAAAGCTTTAATGATACAGTGAGTAGCTGGGTTACTGTATTTTCACTTAATGAAGAAAATGAGTTCTCTTTAAAAAACAGACTTAAAGAGTGAGCAAGAAACTTCTGGCAAGATCCTAGAATGCAGTGGCAGCTTTTAAAGTAGAAAGCAAACTACAACTGAGTAACCATAGCAAGTAGTGACATTGGTTCCTCTTGTGGTGGAAGCTTCAAGTTTCAGAGTCTCTTTTGTGAAAGATGGATCTTATCTGAAGACGATTCAGAATTTTGCAAGCCTTTGTTTCAGAAAGTCAGCAGCCTTTTGTATCTACAGACAAAGCCCATTGAGTGGAGATATACAGATGGAGATTAATGGATGCCACAGATGCTCACTGCACCTTTGACTTTCAGCTCTTACTTAACCGTCTGTTCTTATTCTGCTAGGCAGCCTAGTAACTTTAAGCAAAAGGACTTCTGCAATTCAGATTCTTTTGAGATATGCAGTAACAGTAGATACCTAATTTAATTCTAGACTTCTCTCTGTCCCTTGCTGCCTTCTTCCCCTTCCCCCCCCCCCCCCTTGACACTTTTAGTAATATTTTTGGGGATTTTTTTTTTAATGCTGATGTTTTAGACTTAAAAGAATGGATGCTGATGCATCTCTGAGATGTTGATTTAAAGAAGCTGTAGTAGACTAGAGTATGATTATGTACTAGCAGGCTAATGGATGCCCTGAAACATTCAGAACTACTTTGGATGTGTTCCAGCACCATTAGAAAAATACAATCTGAAATAGTCCTGACTTGCATTAGAGGGAAGAGCTTCTCTAGGAAACCACATGTAGTAATAAAAGTATTAGTGGATTCACAGCATGTTAATAGTCAAGTAGCATCTTAATTTGAATATATGCAACTCATGTCTTTCTGTTCCTGAGAAGACTGTCAGTAGAGAGGAAAAAAAACACCTAGTTGATATGCAATTAAACTTGCATCTGACATGACTACGTTAAGTGCTATACTCAGTTAATGCAGTTTATATGGAAACTCACTGTGTAATTCTCTGGTTATTTTAGACAGAGGCCTGGAAAGCTGGGTGCTTCCTAGTATGCACCCAGGAATAGAGATGCCAAACTTTGCACAAATGGCAGCACACTTCTTAAAAATTACATACCTTGGAGTTGCCCTAACTCCAGCTGGACAAGATACTGCTAATGGAAATAAAAATATTTCATAGCATCCATTGATACAACACAGTAAAAAAAATCCCTTTTAAAAGATGTAGGTAAGTAAGTGAAAGAATTCTAAGCATCCTACACACAATTTGTATATGACAGGATTCTCTGCCCCTTTGTGTATACTGATTGATGAAGATCAGGAAGCTATCCTCATTCTCTGTTCCAAGCTCCTCTTTCAATTTCTTTCAGGTTTGATTGCATCAATAATAGCATACTTGAACACGAAAATATTTGTTGGCTTTTACAACTTCAGAAATTTGGAATCCTCTAGGAAATCTAAATATTTTCATATTTCCACTGAAACTTGTTTAGTACTTCCTCTTAGAAAGATAGACTTGTTGCCTCTCTGAATTTAACTAGGCATTGTTTTCTTACCTCCGAGATGGAAATTTCGTTTTGAAAGATCCGACACTGGTCCATGCTAGACTAACATGATTAACTAGCCATAAATAAGCCCTCTAGGGCTTTTTAGTAACAGTTCTCTTTCCCTTTGTGACTTAAAGTCTGAAGACTTTAGTGAGTTGTATATTTTCTAGATGTCTGTGCATTTAGTAAGTGTATTTGTGGAATTACAGTTGTTAGACTTACTGGCATACCTGATATTTTTTGTGAGCATGCTGCAACAGGATAATATGGCTTCTTGCATACATTTTTTTTCCATGCAAATTGGACTCCAGTACCAGCATAAGCACATGCTGCTTCTGTAAACACAGGTGAAGGAAAAGTTCTGGATATTTATACAGCCTCACAGGCCAGCAAGGTCAACTCTTCTGTAAGGCTGGAATTCCAGAAGAATGCCATTTGAAATCAGCTGGTGATGGGTTAAAAGATGGAATCCAACTTAAATGTAAAATATATTTAATTCAGTATTTGGTACGTTAAAACAGGTGAGCTGTTTGCCATGCTATTTGGGTTTCTCCTACCTAATCCTTAAATCCTTTGTTTAGGCAAAAGTATCAAAGGTAGGTTTTTATGTTTCCTTCTGTGAATTGCTTTGCTGTTATTGAGATGCTCTTTGTTTAGAAAATGTTAAGTGAGCACATGGGACTAATTGCCATAATTGCCTATAGCGTATATTATTTACCTTAAAACAATAAATATCATATGTTATCTTTCCCTGTAAGCCTATACAAGTAGTTACAAAAGAAAGCTGACGGTTATTGCCAGGTAAGTGGTTAATAGTGCTACCCTCATTAGATCTGTGATAGCCTGGAGTCACTGTTGAGTAGTTTTGCATTTGTGGGGTCAGTTACAAAATACGGAGGAATATATGATATGATTGTCATGAGGCAATGCTGATGCATTTGTCTCTTTGAACATAGCTTTCCCAGCTTTTTCCTGTCTAAGAGAACATTTTGTGAAATCTTGTAGACCAAACTGAGATGCTCTTTGTGTTCCCAGATTGCAAGCCTTTGAAAATGCAAATTAAATTCTGATTTGAATTGATGTTAAGTTTTCAAGAGAACCTAGACTTCGTTTTGGCCTTTGTGAAACCTGAAGTGGCACTGTTGCATCGTAGGGTCTTGCATTTGCTATTTGTGTCAGATTACAAGGGCGGGGGGGGGGGGGGAACAAAAGTCCTAGAAGGTAAAAGTTTCAGTTTTATTTCTGTACTGCTTCAAGTGTTCTTCCTTAGCGTCTTCCCTCACTGATGTTTTTGCTTTTAAAAGTTGTATCTCAGGAATGTAGTCAGCTGTGACGTTTCCTACTAAGTCAGAAATCTTTCTGAATTCATTTCATTGGATTTTTTTTTTGTTGATAAATGGAAGTAACAGTCTAGACAGAAAATACATCTCTAGTTATGCATCTGTTCATAATGCCATTTCTCTCCATGTACTTTTGTGAGTACATCTTACGTTGAACTGAGGAGAGAAAATGAGCCTTTTGTATCAGGATGTGACACCTTCAGCAGTTGAAAATGGTATTGCAACAGACCTTTTGTGCATAGGAACATGTTCATCTGTGTGATGTAGTCCATCATAGCTGTAGTAGCTATGAGACAGCCCAATAATTGTCTCTGTATGAAGCTGATAGGGCAGCAGGTGGTTTTAGTTAGTGTATCATGAGTGTGTGCTGTACTGAATGCTTATTGTTCATCCTACAAGTCCCTGCTAAACACTGAGATGGGCTGTCAGTCCGGAATCTACTCCTGTGCTTTTGAAGCTAACCATATGGGGTGTGAATGTAATTAAAAGACTACTACTTTTGCAGTTGCCTGCAGTGACTAAAAATGTCCTGAATGCTTAAGGAATTGCTTGAAAAAAGAATGACTGTTGTCTTGGTGAACCCTGGAAAGGTACTAGATAGCCTCCATAGAACGAACTAACGGACTGAATTTACAGATAGGAAGAAGATTTTTCTGGAAAAAAAAAGCATCCTGCTTCAGTTTCATGCTGACTTTATTTTGGAAGTCTGGAACTTTTTTTCACCTGTAGTCATTGCAAGAGACTTGGCAATCACTGTCTTGAATTGGGAAGGCCAGGACTAGGCAGAATACTCCATGGGGCTTCACAAATAGAGGAATAATCATTTCCCTTGACCTGCTGACTATACTCTTACTAATACAACTCAGTAGGCAGTTGGCCCTCGCTGCTGGAAGAGCATGCTGCTGACTCATGTCCAAGTTGTTACTCACCACAGCCCCCAGATAGTTTTCTGAAGAGGCAAACACTTCCTCTCTGCTTTCACAGTTGCTGTGTTTTTTAACATAAAGATCAAGTTAAGCTTCAGTGCGGAATCAAATCCTACTCTATACCATGCATGTGTGTATTGTGCATATACTTGCAGTGGTGGTGGTCACTAAATCTTGACCTTATTCAAAATGTTGACTCCCTTATAAGGTGAAAATTTGCCTAGTGTGTTTGATCACACTATGAGTTTGTAGTGTATTTGTTGTCACACTTGCAGGGACATGGCTGACTTTTTGCTGCCATGGTAATAAATCAGAGGTTATCTGAAAACCAGGTAGTTACGATACGTACAGCGTGAGACAAGCTCTGTCTCTTAATAGTGCTTTTAACACTACTTAACCATCTCCAGAGATCTGCTCCAGCTATAATATTGTATTTAAAAAATAATCTAATTATGGGTAGAAAGAGGAGTAATGATGCAGTCACAGTTCATTGCCACTGTTTCTTCATAAATTCTCATTCACTTTAGCAAGTGATTACATAGCGTGGCTTATTGTAACATGTAGCTTCATTACAGGATAGCTTCTAGTAAATATATCGACTTATTAGTCTAAATGGTCTTTTATCACAGGTTTTGGGTAATTAACTTGTAAATAAGGACCTTTACAGAACTTTTCCCAATTTTCAGGATGCTGTCTCTTAACTTGATAGGCATATTAAACTTTTTGTATAGTAAAGTCAGTCTTTAATACTGCTCTCCTGGAATCTACTTGATTATTCTTGTGTTCAGATCTGGAAGGGGGGAAGGTATTGGAAAAGCAAAACAGACTGACACAGAGAACACTGCTGTCCTGCTGCCCTATTGACAGAACTTGAATGCAGTCTTGTTAGGTTAAGACACAAATGGACTTTGCCCTTGGAGTCACTGGAGCACCCAGATTCAGGGTTTAAGGAGAAGGTAGCCATGTTGAGGATCAGGGCTTGTAAGTGAAAAAGCATATGGCTTGCTATTTGTCAGAATAAAGACTGGTGTACCTCTTGGTGTGTGCCAAGTCTAGTTAAGGAAAAGTGATGTACTCTGTACACACACACCCACATATTCCATTTCCTGAAAACAACCCCAGAAAGCAGCGTGGTGGTGGTGGTTTGTTTACAAATAGGGAAATATTTGGCTTCATAAATAATTAAGGAGGAGGCATGTTCACCTCAGAACTGTATAAACTGTGCTTTTCCTTCTCCTTTTAGCTGTTGATTCACTCTGCAGTTTCTGAAAACACAAGGTTTGATCTTCTGTTGTCTTGATCAGCAAGGAAGGAGAAAGTTGAGAAGTGCTGTTTGCTACTTCGAATTGGTGTCTTAGTCTGAAGTAAACACTTCATCTCTTTGTAATGCTACTAGTGGAAGATGGCTGTTCGCAGACTTTACTAAGGCTGCCTGAAGCTGACAGCACAAACATGCTTGTAAATGATGTGATGAACAGTGAAAGGGGGATGTGGATTAATTTTATATTGCTGGTTAAATGTCCTAATGTCCAGGCAGACTTCTGTTGGAAACTTACTTAGGTAACATTTATGAACCTGGGGAAGAATGCTGTCTGGAATGACAGCAGCAAATGAAAGCACGGCTGCTGAATTACCCAAGCTATAAATAAAATCAGAGCAAACACAGTCTACTCATTGCATTTTAGGTTTAACAGATCTCTCTATGTTCTCTCTCAAATCTTAAAAAATGCTTGCTGCAACTCTGAATTTTTTGTGTAGTCCCAGATACTTAATCTGTAGCAAACTGAAATTAGTGGCTATGCTTTCCAGAGAGGTGAAATACTCTTACCTTCCTAATTTACTTGATGAATACACCAAAAGCCTGGAAGGTGAAACATTTTCCTCTTTTTACAAATGCTTGAGCTCTGAGATGTTGGTGAGTGGGGTAGGTGGATATGTGAAAAATCTCCCAATGAAATCTGCTGGGACATACGGAGTACTTGAGAACTGAAATGTAGGACTAGAAGGGTATCTCAGGCTGTGAAAGTAAGCTTCCCCACTGTCATATCTACTTGCTCGTATGTTCACTTTCACAGATTGGCATTACTTCATCTGTAAAGCTGTTTTGTGAAATATTCTTCAAATACCTGATAGCTCTGCTGGCTAGGGACCTCGTGGTTTACAGCCTACCGGGTTATTTGGTAAATCCATGCTATTTGCTCTTAAGAGGAATTGTCTTCAGTTTTATCTTTTCTGGTGTCACTGTGTTGTGCATCTGTACACAGCAGCTGAATGTCTCCCTTGCCCTTCACTGGCCTGGGTTAAAGTTGAGGGCACCACTGGTAATGCCAGACTATTGGATGTAGACACCTAAGACACAAATAGTTCCTGAGCCTTCCTCTGCCCTGTTTTGTCATGAACACTTCTTACTTAGGCTTTCAAATCTCCTACCAAATACCACATCAAATTTCACACGTAACATCCATGTTTTAGTATTCTACATTTATTAAAATGTAGAAGAGGTATGGGTGGTGTTTTCTTTCCATCCAGAAACATGGAAAGCAGCATGGGGTTCCTTTGCCACATATGGTGGCATTATAAGTGTTCTCAGTGGCTAACAGTAATTAACATAGCTTTAAGTAGTTCAAGGGATATTTTTGAAGGAGGAGGGTATATAATATGAATGTTAAGGCATTAGGATTAAATTAATTCCATCAGAATGGCCAGGAAGTCCTATAGAATGCACTTGAAATTAATTAGTACTATGAACTCTTCTGGCACTGCTAGTGTGTCACTGGTTGGTGAGCTGATAGTTGAACAGAACACCTTAAAGAAATCAGGCATTTCTGGAACTGTGTGTTTGCTCCCACGCGACATTCTTTTGTGTCTTACTTCTTTTGTGTGCATAGGACCTGCTGCCCATGGGATTAGTTAATGATTCGTGCTGCTTTTAAAGCCTGATGATTTTTGTATTGGAAGTAGACTAAGTTGTAATATGACTCCCCCTCCTAAACTGGACAGGGGAGAGGAAATAACAAGAGGTTTGTGTGTCGAGATAAGGACAGGGAGATCACTCAGCAATTAGTGTCATGAGCAAAACAGACTCAACTTGGAGATAAATTGATTTATTAATAAACAATCAGAACAGGAGATGAGAAATAAAACCGAAAACACCTTCCCCAACTCCTCCTCTTCCCAGGATTCTCCTTCCTTCCCCTGCACCAGCACAGGGAATGAGAGATAGGGTCAGTTCAGTGTAGATGGACTTTGCTGCTGCTTCTTCTCAGGGGGAGGCCTCATCACACTTCCTACTGCTACACTGTGGGATCCCCCCCATGGGAGACAGTCCCTCATGAACTTCTCCAATGTGAGTCCCTTCCATGGGCTGCAGCTCCTCACGAACTGCTCTGGCATAGGGCTTCCCATGGGGGTAGCTCCTCACGCCCTGCCCCAACGTGGGTCATCCAACCGGGAGAAGAGTTCTTCAGGTACTGACTGCTCCAGCCTGAGTCCCTCACAGGATCACAAGTCCTGACAGCAAACCTGCTCTGGTGTGGGCTCCTCTCTCCCCATGGGTTCCCGGGACCTGCCAGAAACTTGCTTCCAACATGGGCTTCCCACAGAGTCACAACCTCCTTCAGGCATCCACACACTCCGGCGTGGGGTCCTCCATGGACTGCAAGTGGATCTCTGCTCCCTGGTGGCCTCCATGGACTGCAAGTGGATCTCTGCTCCCTGGTGGCCTCCATGGACACAGCTGCCTCACCATGAGCTGCGCCACAGGTCACAGAAGAGTTGTTCTTTCAGGGCCTCCTCCCCCTCCTCCACTGACCTTAATGTCTGCAGAGATGTTTTCACATTCTCACTCCCTGTTGCTGCTGCCATTTAATATCTGTGCAGCTACTTCTTCCCCTTTTCAAATCTGTTATTCACAGAGGTGCTACCTCAGTTACTAATTGGTCAGACCTGGGTCAGCTGCAGGCTCCATCTTAGAATTGACTGGTATTAGCCCTGTCAGCTGCAACGGAAGCTTCTGGCAGATCTTTGTTTAAAGAAGCCACCCCTGTAGCCCCCCACTACCAAAAACCTGGCCCAGGCAAAACCACTACATTAAGCCTGGTGATTTTTATATCTGAGGTAGACACTGTGTGTTCACCAGCAACAGGCATGGGAAGCTGGTAGTAGTAACTGCAATGATGTCATTGGATGAGAGTTAACGTGGCCAGCATACAGCAGACACTGAAACCTCAGTGTTTCACTGCAACTCATTTTGGCAGCTTCACTGTTAACAGCACCCAGGGGAATCAAATGAGCTTCTCCTCCCCACAGTACTTTGCACAGTAGAGGTACATCCAGTGAAGAGCCAAGGGTTAACCTTGCACTTGCAGGGTCAGTAGGTTTACTGTGGCTCCTTCCCCACAAGGCCAAGGACCACTCTGAAATGGGAAGGCTTCTCCTGGTGGACACATGTTCTTTATACAAATTATAAAGTGTTTGCTAGACAAGAGAGAGAATTCACCCTGCCCCCATTAAGCTATCTGGTGGGAAGAAAGCAAGGCTTCTGTCCTTGCTTGGGTTAATATTTCAAAACAAGTTTTAGTAGGGGATCTTTAGAGCCAGGCTAGAACAGATTGACTAGCCATTATTAATCTTCATGTTGCAGCACCACTGCATGATGGAGGCAAAAGTTGCTTGAAAATAAAGATCTGGGGCTGCCTTTTTTTGACTCCATGGCAAGTATTCTCATTTTACTTATTAATTCTCCTGAGGTTTTGTGTCTTCTTACAAAATAGCCATAGGACCCCAATTCGTTGAGGAGTAAGGAAATACTGGAAACTAACAACTTGTTTCAACACTGGTAACTTTTTCTAGCCCAGGTATAGTCATGGTAATTCTGTCTGATTTCACTAGATCCATTTAATGCTTGGTGGCAGCTTTGAAGTCTGCTGCTAAGTATGTATTGCTCTACAGTTCAGAGGTGTCAGTGTTTCACCGCTGGGCAAGTTATTAGATGTCTTGAATGCATTTCACGAAATGTACAGACTGTCTTAGGATCTTCAAGCATAGAAAATAGTCTAAAGTCTAGGTGCTAGTTCTTATTACTGTTACAAAGTAGTAGATGTCAGAGGCATGATCAAGCCAGGTAATGGGGAAAATTTAAAACAAGTCCTGCTATAATGTGGCAAGAAATAAACGGCACCTCCCCAGTAGCCCAGCTCTGTTTAGATGACGATGACAGCTGAAATGTTAATAAAGCCCTGGCCATTCCTTTTGACTATTTTTCTAGCATGTCTGAAATAATGAGTCAACACATGACTAATCAGCTGCAAGCCCCGTAGTAGAGGGCCAGCTAAACCCTGGGCAATGCTACACCTGCCAATCGCTGATGCTCAGCAGAAGTTAGAAAAACAGCTACTGTCTCATAGGATTTGCAGCCTGAGCGCTCTTCCTGCTGGTGTTGCCAGCAATGTTGAAATGTGAGGGCTTGTGGGTGTCTTCTCTTTCTGGAACTAAACTCCACAAATCAATGTTGCCATGGAGAAGTGCCATGTAATCGTCAAGGGCAGACGATGAACTAATTAATTTCAGAAATTTGACTGCAATAGTGATAATACCCCTGGGATACAGAACAGTTAGCGTTAAATTCAAAGAGCCATTTTCAGGGAAGCAGTATTTCTTTCAATAGAACTAGTGCTGGCTGATCAACTGTGACACATGAAAGCTTGGGCAGCAATGGATGTGTAACCGAGAATGTGGATGCTCGGATAGTTCTGAGTGAACAGACACATGTGATTTCTGCCTTCTTTTATACAGGTGTGGGCATATGAAATTGGAGAAAAGGTCCTATTACATCCAGAAACATGCATGCACTTGGATCACAAACTTGTCAAGTGAAGATGTGTAAGAACCTTTTTTGCTGCCTCTTCATTATTGATCTAATCATGACACTGATGAAAGGAACTTGGTGACTGTCATGGGACTTCTGCATAACTGCTCTCTTTTGTGTACCTTGTTTGGTCTTGTGTAGGAAATCCCTAGTCCTGTTTTGCTGTCCTAAGCTGCTTGTTGAAGAGCATAATTAAGGAGCGGCATACAACATTTTAAAATAATAGTGTTACTAGAAGTGCTGAAAAATAGATAGTTCATAAAATACATAAATTGAATTATTCTGGAGGATTGGGTATAAAGTCTGTATTCTAAGGATTTTAAACCTTGCTAGCATGAAGATACTGATTAATCTCATATCAGTGGCACACAATTTTGAAAAGCTGGAGACAGAGTTAAAAGATCAAATTGGTTGCAATTAGAAAAGGAATTTTTGGTTATTTAGGAAAGTGGCCAGGTATGGGAGGCAGCCTGCCTTTATGCTTCAGTGGCTGAGAGAAGAGGAAAAAGGGGAGATTACACAAACAGCATGTGGGCTAGTATGTCAGAATGGAGCTGGGATGCCCTTTCAGTGTACTCTTTGCAGCTCAGAACACATAAGCTCATCAGTCAATGCAGAAAAGGGTAGAGAGCATTTCTTTTCCTAACATTCAGAAATTACTTTGAAGGTAAGACCTGAGCTTTTTCAAAAAGGTGCAAGGATGTGTCCTATCTGTATATAAATCTAAAGTGGCACATGTTGTACTTGTCAAAGACTGGTTATATCCCCTTCATCTCTGCTTCTGCACCTCAATAAGAAATGTCAATCTGTAGTTACAGTGGAGCCTGGATCACCAGCTTGGAAGAATCCAGACAACTCACATCTAGGCTCTTCAGTTGAAATTTTCTTTATTATTCAGTTGTCAGAAGGCCTGCAAGAAATGGGTCACAGTACCATGGCGTGTTGGGGCAGGATAGTTGTCTAGTTCTTCCAAGTGCTGGGCAAATTGAGAATATTCCCATTTCTGCAGCTGATTCAGTGTTTGAGCTTCATTTTCAATTCTAAAGACAGATTTGTAAATGCCTAATGAGATCAGTCTGATCTCCAGCTGTGTTTGCAGTTAGAAACAGTGCTGACCTCTCTCAGCTCTCTAGCTGTGAAGAGGAAAACAGTGTGCTAATGAGGGGGCTTGGCTGCGTTTCCTGCCCCACTTCTGAAAGTGAGGCTGCCTGGCTGGGCAAGGAGGGGAGCAAGAAGGGAAGTTATGTTTTCTGTGGGTGTATGGAGAAGGATGCTGTGGCAGGACTTGGATCTTGGGAGAAGGATGCTGTCCTGACTGACATCTCTAGCAGGTGCTTTGGTTGGACTACTGGATTTTGGAAGGTATACTGAAGAGGGAGGACAAGTCTGCTAGTTTGCAGTTGTGAGCACTGGGTTCTGTACATGCAGACTGGCTGACCTGTCGTGCTTCTGCACAAATCTGCAGTGAGAAGACCTGACTGTTGTTGCAGTGAAGTTACTGGACTGGATTAACCATGAGTTTGAACAGATGAGGCAACTTGTTGCTTTGTCAAGACTGTTTGTCGTACCAGTGCTTGAAAACCGAGTGGATTTATAATGAGGTAGAGCTAAGAAGGCACATGAGTTGGTATTTGGAGAGCAATAGACCTTCTTATTTTATGTCATCTAATACATTGCTTTGATATTGAAAAAAGAACAGATGCTTCTTTCTCATAGTTGTCTGTTGGTTTTGCGCAGTTGTTGCAGCAGTGCTGGAGAAAACATGACCAAAGGGAGTTCATTTGCACAGAATCTCTGTTCCTTCTCTCCGGCAGCAGTGAGCTCAGATGTTAGCACATAGATTCCTGGTACAACAAGTGAGAAGGGTAATACTTAGGAAGGAGTGAAAAACTAGTGGCGTCACTGAAACACTTTATGAGTATTTCGGTCACAGAGAACAATTGAATGCAGATGAGTAAATAAAAGAACAAGAAATCTGCAAGACACTGCTGCTTGTGATTATAGAACAGTGAAAAGCCAAATTAGCATAGAAAGGAAAATGTGTAGACACAAGGAAATGAGGAAACTAGTTGCACCTGTGCTACACTGAATTGTTAGGGTTGAGTGTTATTGACCATGAAATAGATAAATCTGATTTCCATCTAAGGTGGTGTTGGAAAACATATACCCAAAGGCTAATACAGCCCTTGTGCTGCCAGAATAGCTGTGCTGGATGCAAAACTAGGAAAAAAAAAATAGCTGCTTAAGGTGAGCTCTTTACAGAGAACAGCAATAGAAATGTCGAACACAGAAGTCATACTGTAACCAAGAGAGTTTCCAGTCACTGCTGGTGTTGTGCCCAGCGAAACTGAGAGGTTTGTGATACTGTGACTTCCTGAGGTTAAATCAAGTTCATCACCATCTCAGTACACACCAAAAGACTCTCTTGGAGACCTTCTCTTTCTTGAGGTTTCTCTCTCCTATATCTAACCAGCTTGGTATAGATTCTTTCATCTTCCTGCTCTACCTCCTCCATACCACTTTCACTGTCCCAGAAAAACAAACAAACAAACCCAGTCCTACTGCCACATTAAGCTGGAAACATCTTACTTTCCTTCTCCATTTGGTGATGTAACACAATATGAAAGCATAGTTTAAACTCAATAGTAAATATATAAGCTGACTGCGGAAAGAGGCAGTACCAGTTTCCCAGCTGTTTGCTTCCCCTGTTCATCAAATCCAATAGTTCATCTTTTGCTGTCAGGAAGCAGATGATTGAGTCTGCACTCCAATGCAATCATGGTTAGTTTAAGAGATGGTTAGTTTAAGTAATGGTTATTTTTTTGGCTGGATCAGCAGTGTGATTATTAAGGTGGGAATGGACATGCTGTACGATCCAGACCACCCCTTTGGCAGTAGCTTCTTGTTTGTCTGGATTAGGCGTGTTCAGCCTGAAAGCTCTAACCGTTGAAACTTACTGCCTTATATTCACCTGAAAATTAAAAGATGTTATGATTAAAATAGTTTTAGTAAAATAAATGCAGAGACTTCACTGCTGCTTCTTGATAAAGACCAGACACAAAGTAATAAACTCCTATTGGGATGACTGGTTCCCAAAATCTCTCTTTTAAGGAGAACAATACTACTGGAAGAAAGAGGTGTAGACTTGAGCAATGAATGTCTACCAAGTTAGTCTAGTTAAGCTTTCAGGAATTAGTCTCTGCTTGAATTTGTAAGTACTCCATACTTTGGCAATTCTTTAGCGCAATAAAAGTGGAACTACTTCTCAAAGTAAACAAATGTCTTTGTTATAATAGATTATTTGGCTTTTGTGTTGCTATACCTATGATGAGAATCTGTCCAGGAAACACAATGCATTGTACTATGTGAAATCAGAAGACACTGCGCAATGCACAAACAAGTGGAAACAAGACTGAAATGGAAAGAAAAATAAAGTTTCCATGGGCAGTTCTGAAACCTTTCAGAAGTTCCAGTTCATCTCCTCCCAGCAGAATAGTGGCAGGAAAGCTAAGCGTGTATCAGTGGCTGAGATATATTCCCCATGAAGATATTAAAAGCTCACTGGAAAATACAGAAAAGCTCTTTAGAGGACAATAGTGTCAAAAGGTAGCATATTCTTCTGCATAGATATTGGGCTTGAACATAAGCTTGCTACCTGTATGAGTTTGATTTAAAGTCTCCTTCCCTACAAAGGAAACAAATATATTAGCTTGATTTGTTTAGACTTGAATCCGTAACAGTTATTATCTCTCCCAAAGCTTAGCAGAATGATGTCTGAACTCCAGGGAATTTGTTATGTGATTGCTGTTTTACAGGGCACAGAGGACCCCATGGGTGATACTCATGGAAAACAGTGCAGCATTTTAGAAATCTGGACATGCAGCTATGCATGTAAAGAGATGCTTCTTGCCAACAGTGCCAAAAGGCAAGTTAACCAATGCAGTCCTTGCACAAATCGTGGGCTGGTAGAAAAGCCATCCTCTGAAACATTTTCCCATAATTTCCAGTGAGCATTTTCCTTTCGTAGTAAAATAAATCTTAGCTGAATGGCACACTTGCCATCTCTCCTACTGAATTATTTATTCACTTCCAGCACTTACTTGATCATTTGCAATCCTGTGCTGTCATGCATTCATCAAAGAAACTGTCTTTGTGTCATCTGAGCAACAGCTCAGACTGTCCATATCCAGGCAACTTATTTTTACAGAGGGCTGGAGTAGCTCTCCTGTGAAGACAGGCTGTTCAACTCCCAACAGGGAGTTGGGGCTGTTCATCCTGGAGAAGAGAAGGCTCTAGAGAGACCTTAGAGCTGCCTTTCAGTAGCTAAAGGGGCCTGTAAGAAAGCTGAGAGGGACTTTTTACAAGGACATGTAGAGACAGAACAAGGGGTAATGGCTTCAAACTGAAAGAGGGTAGATTTGGATTAGATGTACATGTTCCTCCCAGTGAGGGTGGTGAGGCACTGGCACTGGTTTCCCAGAGAGGCTGTGGATGCACCATCTCTGGAAACGTTCAAGGCCGGGTTGGATGGGACTTTCTGCAACCCAATCTAGTGGAAGGTGCCCCTGCCCATGGCAAGGACTAAAATCTTAAAATTCTAACCATTCTATGATTTCTTGGAAAGAGAACGTTTTGAAGGGGGTGGTCTTGTTCTCTCTTAACTTCCTTTAGCCTTATAGTTAGAATTTGAACCAATGAGTGAAGCAAGAGGAAAATATAGTGTGAAAAAGTGATGGGCTTGGGCTCAAAATGGAAATAGCAACTGTACAAGTGTTGTATCTTGTAAAAGGCCGAGGTGCTGGTAAATCTATGTGTATCAGTATTCTCACAAAGTAGTTGTGATGGTTACATAGAAATGCCAAGGAAGGAATATCTATGAAAAATCAAGCCTGACCTGATGTCACACTTGAAACCATGGGATTTGGCAGACACTAGTGGTAAATGAGTACCAGGAAAACTTCTCAGGATAAAATTGTTGCTGCTGTTGTGAATCCTACAGTCTAGTGCTGTATTGCTGTGAGGTCATCCCAACATTTTTTTTATTAAAGCCTGAACCCACTTTCTAGTTTTCTGCTTGTTTACAACTTCATATCAAATCCATTTAGTGCCATTCTGGATGCATTTTCATTATTCATTTAAATGTTATCTTAACAGAGAGCCTAAGTGCCTCTTCTAGAATCTGCCCTTTGTGAAGACTAACATGATGTATTTTTCCTGTATAGTGACTGTGTCCATTCTATTTCTTTCTCCATGTGGGAAGGAGGGACAAGTTTTCCGTAGTCTACAGGTATGTCCCAGGGTACAGCAAGTCTCCTAAAACAGAAACATGTTCAGCTTCTCACAGGACTGTGGTGTCCTGATGATCTTATGAGCAGTGTGCTGTATTCTGTGCTCCTGTGTTTTGCAAGCAAGGTAGGTCAGGGATTAAGCTATACCTTTTTTCCCTCACCCTCCTGCTGAGTTCTGTAGTACCTTCAAAGACTACAGTAAAAGAAGAGCTTAAACGATATAGTTTTTAGTGGGAAGAGGAAGAAGAAAAACCTAAGAGGCTCCATGTTCTTTTTGCTTCTGTGCTGCTATTTGAGCATGACTAATCATTTGAAACTCACGTGCACTCAGGACACTGGTCTGAGGAGGCTGATCTGCAGACTGGCAACACATGTTGATGTGGCAACTGTAGATGGCCCTGGTTTGTTGTGGTATCAGTGGGTGCCAGGGACACTTGTAGATGAAGTTAATACTGTATGACCTGGCAAACAGCAGCAAATTCTGCTACATGAGTAGGAGTTGAAAAGAGGATGTTAATAATCAACACCGTTGAATGATTACTGTTAAAAGATGAGATATTTCAAACTTCCTACAGCTTTTTCTTTTAAGGTTTCCCGTCTTGTTGGGAAAGGTGATGCCATCAATTAAACTTCACTCTGAAGGTACTGTTTGGTATGCTGGGCTTGCAAGTAAAGATTTCTTTGCAAAGGTACCAGTTTCATTACCTTTTGAATGATCTTATTGTGGAAAGATAGTAAGGTGATGTGTTTTTCTTTTCACTGAGTTAAAAATTGTTCCCCGGTAGAAATGGAAAGGAGGAAAAATTATACTGGCATAAAAGCATCTTAAAATAGCCTCTACCTGGAGTTAGCAACCTTTTTGTTGTGCCAGATGGCAATTTGCCTTGCCAAATTATAGGTGAAGCGTTCCCATAAACAATGCTGGAAGCTGGAAGATTGCCTCTTGGAGGTGAAATGCCACTCAGTAGCTGACGAACAGTGCATTGCACCTGAAAGAAGTCAGAGCTTCCTGCTAACCTGAGTTCAGGGAGTGCTCAAAGCTGGAGGCTGCTGCCTCTCCCAAAATGCCACAGCTACGACTGGTGTAGTGTGTCGCTCCAATCTTTTTACCAACATTGTTGGGCAGACATGCCAGAGGCAACACAGTGTAGAGATTGCTTTGACTAATCTCTGTTGTGAAGCTGTTGGGGAACTTGCCAGCAATGCAGGTGCTTGGAGCTTATACTTCAACACATAGGCTACATGTAGTTACAAATACAAGTTATCAAATAGATCTGGACACTTAAAGAAACTACTCAGAGAGCTGTTGCTGAGGCTGGAATGAATTTTCCTGTCAGACCTCAAAATTAATTTTTTGGGAGAAAGGTAAGCTTTTCAGACAGTGTTATCTAATGATACAGAAATCATAGCAGGTAATTCCAAAGTCCAGGCACATGTTAAAAGAGATGAATCATTGTGTCTGGCTTCTTAAAAATTATTGTATTAATACTCAGCATGTATTGACATAATCTCCAGGAAGTTTTCCAGCAGCATTTTATCTCTAGCCTTGTTGGATCAATACCACAAAATTAGAAATGCTAAAGCCTTTTCTCTAATGGTTACTGCTGACTGGCTTGAAAAGGATTCCAGTGAACTAATTTTATTCAAAAGACATTGTTTCTAATTGTAAGATGCTGATTAGTTATAATAATATGCTACCAACAATTGATGAGTCATGCCAATAGTCAGATCAAGAGGTTTGAACAACATATCCAAATATAGCAGACACAAAGAAATTTGAGAATCTGAAGTCTATTTCCAAGGGCATTGCTAGCACAGCTGCTAGAATACATGGGGGAGTATAATAAAAATTGTTTGCAATATGAAAATGTCAGTAAAACCCTGTTGGTGCCTCTTGAAATGACTGATCTGACAAATAACTTGGAAGCTTCTTATTCAAGCATGTTTTTACCTATGCAAGGCACACATGTAGCAGAGTTTTTATTGCACATGAAGTTTTATTTTTGCTGCAAAAGGTCAGATTGGATTCTGAAAAATCTGCTGTCATATTCCCCTTCTGCCCTTTGTTGTTTTTTGGGGGTTTTTTTGCTTCTATAGGAGGGGACTTGAAGGCTCCTTCCTGAGACTTTTCAACCTCAGAGCATGTATCATGGTACCTGGTATAGAGCCATGGGCAGTTTGTAGGAACACCCATTGGTTTTGGCATGGTTTAGTTGTTCAAAAGGAGGACTGCATCCAGATAGCAGCTCTGTAGAGTGGCAGAGAGCCCAGGCCCAGGTATACAGATGTCTTTGCTGTTGTAGGTCACAGTCAGATGGTGGAAGCTGCTGATGGATCTGTCGCACACTAGCTGATAGCTTCTAGCTGTAGAGGAAGAAAGAAGTACCAGGTGCAAAAATTCAAGCAAGAAGCCTGCAAAACAAAATCCAAATCTAAATTGGTTAAGAGAGGAGGAGCAGCTGAGCTGCTGAGCCATCTGGTAAATTGCAAGGGTGGAAGGAGTATCTGGAAGGACTGCTACTGTTGTTAGTGGCATACTTGTGGGTGCAAGAGGCTGGTAGATGGAAACGCACAGCTTCCCCTTAGAAAGCCACTATTTGCCAACCTGACCAAACATCTCTATGTAAAAGTGTTGTTATCTATTTGCTGTGCTCTATCTACTGATATTTTCAGTGAAGGGGTTTTGTGGATACTGATGCCTTTGGTGCCAGTTCTTTTACAGCAATGTGAAGGGAACTTAAGTTTTTTTCTTGAAATTCAGAATGAATAAATGGCCCTTAAAGTTAATTGTTTTGTTCCTTTACATGTTGTTACTGCCCTGTTAACCCTCAGCATCATTGCAGTAGAGACAATATTCTAGGTGACATATGAATATTGAAGGGAAATCTTACTTTCAGGAATTCCTGTTCCTTTTCAAGAGAAGATCTGCTTCTGATTCCTTCAACGTGTATGTTTTTCTTGGCTTTTTGTACCTTGCTTTTTAAATATTAAAGAATTGCAACTGCTGAAATTGTTAAAGTATTCCTTATTGGATTCACCTGAATTTGCACCTTCTATGAGATATTCCGTCTTGTTTTGGTGCATTAAGAGTTCCCTTTAGATCCTCATGTACAAAAAATGTTTACAGCTTTGTTCTGGAGTCATGCCTTCAACTGTCATGTTCCCTCCTTTATTCCTTGTGCAAACTACTCTGCTGATAGTTATATTAAGTACTGAGGGAGAGGGACGTGAACAGAATCAGGTACACCCTGAGTGCTCTGCACCTGTAGTGAATTTCACAAGGAACACAGCTGTGTTAATACTTCCATTTCAAGTTCTTGAAGGGAGTGCCTGTATCTAAAAGCTTTATAAAGAACAATAAAATAATGCAGAAGACTCGTTTCCACATAAATTTAGAGCTTTTTAAAGCACGTGACAAGTGCGGGAGGTAGAATATTTAAAACTTTGCGAAATATGATAACATTTCTTATAAAAGTCTATATCTAGAAACTGTCTTGGCAGTTGCCAAACAGTAGCTTCACACTTTTGCTTATATAGCTGCAAGAGAAATACGTAGCTGTGGAAAGACTTTGCTGTGAGCACATGTTAGCTCAGGTTATCTAGCATGGGCCTGGGTTTGTGCAGCCTGTCTCAAAGAAGGTTCAAAGAAAAGCTTTCTGCTTTAAGAAAGTATGCCAAATTGTTTGACAGAATGATGATTCTTTTAGTTCTAGAAGAAAGAGTTGCATCCCTGTAACTTTCATTTAGGGAGTGAGACTTGCCTGAATTTGACCCTCCATTTTTACTGCTGGAGAGTGTTTTTTCCATGCCTTTCTTCCCTCAGCTAAAGCAGCTGTAGAATTTGGGCAGGATCCCAGATGAATCAGAAGTCTGAAGTAAGGCTGGCTCTGGAAAGGGTGTGTCTCTGTGCACTGACTGCTGTACGGGAGCTTGACTCAGTTACATTTTATGTGGGTGTTCTGGAGGGTATCATGGAGGACACTTAGCTGGGTAGTGCTCAGAGGTTGCCACTCCTGAAAGGCAGGGCAGCTTCTGTGAACAAATTGTGGTCCAAGTACAGATGATGACTGATGTCTTGGAAAAAAATGCTACATTTTATTGCAAACCTCAGATGAAGGAGGTCCTTAGACGCTAAAGCTGTCAGAGGTTTCCTTGCTTGACCCAGTGGTTACATGCCGTGGGTTGATGGTTGGTTTATTGTAGCTATTTCATGACATGTTGTTCGAATGACTGGGTTTTATAAGGAAGGTGAGGAATGATGACAGCTTTTACAAAATCATTTTAGACCATGGAGGAATTGCTTTGGATGTCGTATGAAGTTAATGATTCAAAGGACTTGCAGGTGGAAACTGATAATCTCAACACCAGAGCACCACTGAGGGGAGAGAAAAGAAGCTCATTGGATAGCCATATGTCTCAGCAGGTCAGAAATGTATTTGATGTAGATGATGTTTAGCTTTGTAGAAAGAGGGAAGAAAAATTAGTACTAAAATCTTTTCTTTGAGTGTTACGTTCAGCACACATCGCCTTGCAAAAAGAAAAAAGGCAATAAGAGAAATGTTAATCATCATTTTCTTTCTTGGATCACTGTTAAGCAGCTGTCTTATTCATTGCTTCATTTCCACTGGGGCCAATGAATTGGAATTACTGTACTTTAATGGCTGCATCTGCCTGAGCCCACTTTGGAAACATTAACTCATTAGCAGGAAGCCACTCTAAAATGTTCCACCTTGCTTGTGTCTGGCTCAGCACAACTGGTATGCAGAAAAAGCACAGATATATATATTTCTTTTCCCCCTAAGATAACAGCAGTCTTTCTTTCAGTTTGCCTTTTCTACACATGGGTCATGTAGCATGTACTCAGGACCTCATGGCATGTGGTGGACTGCAGCTTGGTTACAATCAAGCCTTGGAGGGAAAGTATTATCTGTGTGTGGGAGGATTGACATCGCTTGACTGGAAACTTAAGGTCATAATTGTTTCATAAGGGTTCTGTTGTTTGATTTTTATTTTTTTGTTTCAGCTGGGATGTTTACACAAATATCTCTTCATTAGTATTGCAACATTTGTATTTCCCTCATTACTTTCCTCTTCCATCTCTGTGAATCAGCAAAGACTTATATAAAAACGGAAAGAGAATTAACTTGCAAGTACTCAAAGTCTTGTAAGGTTGAAGAAGGGATGGAAGTGGATGTTTAAATGTGAGTAATTCTGCTTTTTATCCTTTGTCAGAAATGGGTGTTGTCAGCCTGATATTGCATCTGAGTCTGAAACACAGGAAATATGTATAGAATAGGCATAAGGCCACAATAGCCAGGTAAGTTTGGGCTGAAAAGCAGCACTTTGAGGGTTCCCAGGTTGACGTTCAAGGTGGTTTCAGTTGCTGTTGGAAATTCCAATACATGTTCTTGGCTTCTGGATCAAGAGACTACGTTATTGAATGTAAACTGAGCATGAAGACGATCAGGTGTTCCCAGACTTACTGAAAACAGTAGTCTATACAGAATACTATGGGAATAGTATGTCAGATATAAGGAACACTTAGCCAGTTATGTTGAAAAGTTTTCCAGCTGCTCTGTGACAGTGTTTGGAGGAAAGTAAATGATACAAAATATCTCAAGGACAATGAATGAATATCAGTTGTAGAACAGTATACTTGCTAATCCAGCCATCTTGTGCCGTTGGCCTGATGTGACATTAGCACATCTTCTGGATATAGATGCTCACCCCACGTGCTCACAGAAGAACAAGAACTTGCTTCCCTGTGCTAGTGTGTCTTCATAGGCTCAAAACACAGATCACACTGGAAAGCAGTCTTGCAGACAAAGACCTGAGAGTCCTGGTGGACAGACCATAAGCCATCAATGTGCCCTCATGGCAAAGGCAGTTAACAGCATCCTGGGCTGCCTTAGGAGGAATGTTGCCAACAGGCTGAAAGGAGGTGATCCTTCCCCTTTACTCAGCACTGGCAAGGCTGCATCTGAGTGCTGTGTCCAGTGCTGGGATTCCCAGTAGGAGAGAGACATGGGCAGCCTGGAGAGAGTCCAGCAAAGGGCAACAGAGATGACTCAGAGACAAAAGAATGTTTTATACAAGATAAGGCTGAGAGAGCATTGACTCATCAGCCAGAAGAGAAAGCTTGAGGGAATCTCATCAATGTATATAAATATCTGATGAGAGGAGTAAAGACAGAGACAAACTCACCTCACTGGTGCTTAGCAGCAGGGCAGGAGGCAGTCAGCACAAACTGAAACAGAAAATTCTATTAAATTCCATTAGGAAATGTTTGCTTGTTTGTTTGTTTTTTTACTGTGTTGAGTGACTGAGCACTGGTACAGGTGGCCCAGAGAGGTTGTAGAGTCACCGTTCTTGGTGATATTAAAATCCTGACTGGACATGGTATTTTGCAGCCCACTCTAGCTGATCCTGCTTGAGCATCGGTTGGACTAAATGATCTCTGTAGTCTCCTTCACATGTCAACAACTCTGTGAAAGCAGAGTTGGGTTGTGTCTGACATGGAAGCTTGAATGAGGACAACTTCATTCAAGTATAAATTGGATTAAGGTGAATAGGTATAGTTCAAAACAGAACCATTCTGGTTTTGTGGATATATGTAGCAGTAGTACATGTAGTCTCCTTATAATCTCTGGTCTTCTACAAGATGTACTCTGTGTGGTGCTTGACATAATGAGGCTGTAGCACTGTAGACCTTACTGAGAATAGAAGGCTGTGTTCTTCAATCACTTCCTTCTTTCCTTGGAGGTCTCAAAAGATAGCTGTAGGCAATTCCTGCTTTCATAAATTGGACTTTTCTGGATTGCACCAAATATTCCACTGTGCCAGCTCTTCTGTATGTATTAAGGAGCTGTTTTGCCTGAAAACGTGTCTATTTTCTCTCTGCCAGAAGGTGGTAACTTCTGCATCTCTAGGCTATGTGTTACTTGGAAAAAAAAAAAAGCGCCATTTTGTTTAAGCTGTCAGGACATGACTGACTTTTTCACAGCCTAATAGATTAATATCCATTATATTATTCTCTTTGAAAGCCAGTTAGTTAGCCTAGGCAAAAGAGAGAAAAATCCACAAGTACTTTACAGAATTTGGATATTGTCCAAGAAACATTGTCTTTGGGAGAAGAAAGTGGACCAGCAACTTCCTTCCCAACCAAACCATTGAGGGGGATGTTTGAAAAGTGGTTTTGTGCTCTTCTGAAGCTGCAGTTCAGTTCTTCATGATGTATTTCAGCAGAATCGATGTAAATTTTGACTGAAATTTGCCTGCAAACTTAAGTGAGGCCACAACAAGGTGATCAAATGTACACAGATGAAACTTTGCCATGATGAGCACAAATGATAAATGCATTGATAAACATTCAAGATCATGAATCAGCAGAAAAATACCCCAGTATAACTAACTCAATAACAAATGTAATAGGTGAGCAGCTAGGTATAGAATGCTTCTTACTGACTTGTACTTGGCGTTTCTAAAACACCTGCTTTTGAGGAGTTGTACAGTTTTACCAATTTCAGCTGTTAAAATCTCCATCACTTTCAATCTAAGCTATGTAGAAAAAAAAAATAAACCCAATGATTCTCTGAATCAAAGGTTGCTAATTAAAGAACCTGATGCTTTTACATCCCTTTATAGCTGGATCTGGGGTGGTTGGATTTTTTTCCAAAATCATCTTTTAATTACCTCTTAAACATTTGCTTTGGTTCTGAAAAGGTACAATTGGCCTTATGGGCTGGAAGAAGCACAGAGGAGGGCACAGTATTTCTCAATGGCTACAACTGTACACAGAGCTTGAGGACAGTGGGACTTGAGTTTCGATGCTTTGGGAAGAGTCATGGTCATTATAGCCCCATAACCTGCTTACGTTGTAAGCTTGATTACTTTGTAAGGCCTCGGAACTTTTTTATTAAGCTTTCCCTGATTTAGTCTCAGCCAACCTAGAGCTTTATTTTCCTTTGTTTCGCTACAACAACTGTTTTTTTCAGTAATAGGCAGGCTATTCCCTAATATGTCTTGCTCTTACTTAATTTTGTATAAGCACATAGAATTACCATCATTTTATATAGGCAATTGTAACAAATAGTCACTAGAATGAAACATTTACGGCCATAGTGTAAAGTTACATGGAGTAATGTAGGCATGGCATGATAGCAGAGGCCACCAAAGAAATCACAGGATGTGGCATAGAAGAGTAGAGGCATGGGGTGACAGTGTAAGCGGCAAAGGATAATACTGGAAGCCTTAGGGCTATTGACAACTCAACCACACCCAGTTAAAGAAATGCAGAGTTGGCCAAAACCAGTCTTAGTGGTAACAAAGAGAAAAGGAACGATTATCATGACTTACAGAGACAGAGTTTCTTATAGCAAGTCTGGATGTAGTATCAAGTTACACATCAGTGAAAAAAAATATTTAAGTGTAAAATTGTGCTGGAAAATGTATAAACAATACTATAATGCGAGGCCCAGAAGGGCGAAGTAAGAAACAAGGGGAAGTAAGAAACTATTGACAGCATACTCTTTGGCAAATGAGAGGAAGAAACCTGATCATGAACATGATGCTCTTTCTAGCAAAGGATTAGGGATGCTAACAACTTCTTGCAACCCTGGCCTACCGTCCTCATAGAATGATAAGGGTTGGAAGGGACCTTTAGAGATCATCTAGTCCAACCTCCCTGCTAAAGCAGGTCTACCTAGATCAGGTCACACTGGGAAAGCATCCAGATGGGTCTTAAAAACCTCCAGAGGAAACTCCACATCCTCCCTGGGCAGCCTGTGCCAGGGCTCCCTCACTCTCACAGTAAAATAGTTTTTCCTTATGGTTAAATGGAACTTTTTGTGTTCCAGCTTCATCCCATTACCCCTTGTCCTGTTGCTAGATACCACAGAAAAAAAAGATGCCCCAGCCTCCTGACACCTACCATTTAGATGTTTGTAAATATTAATGAGATCCCCCCTCAGTCTCCTCTTTTCTAGACTAAACAGCCCCAGTTCCCACAGCCTTTCCTCACAAGGAAGATGTTCCAGTCCCCTGATCATCTTGGTAGCCCTGTGCTGGACTCTCTCCAGAAGAAGACTCTCTCTTGAGCTGAGGAGCCCAGAACTGGACACAGGACTCCAGATGAGGCCTCACCAGGGCAGAGGAGAGGGGGAGAAGAACCTCCCTTGACCTGCTGGCCACACTCTTCTTGATGCATCCCAGGATGCCATTGGCCTTCTTGGCCATGAGGGCACATTGCTGGCTCATGGTTAGTTTATTATCAATCACGACTCCCAGGTCTCTTTCTGCAGAGCTGCTCTTCAGCAGGTCATTCCCCAGCCTGTACTAGTGCATTGGGTTGTTCCTTCCCAGATGCAGGACTCTGCACTTGTCCTTGTTGAACCTCATGAGGTTCCTCTCTGCCCAACTCTCAAGCTGGTCGAGATCCCGCTGAATGGCAGCACAGCCTTCTGGGGAATCAGTCAGTCCTCCCAGTTTGGTGTCATCAGGGAACTTGCTGAGGGTACACTCTGTCCCCTCATCCAGGTGATTGATGAAGATGTTGAACAAGACTGGCCCCAGAACCCATCCCTGTGGAACTCCACTGGCCACAGGCCTCCAACTCGATTCTGTGCCATTGATCACCACCCTCTGGGCTCTGTCATTCAGACAGGTCTTCATCCACTTCACCATTCACTCACCCAAGCCATAATGCCTGAGCTTTCTGATGAGGATGTTGTGGGAGACAGTGTCAAAAGCCTTGCTGAAGTCAAGGTAGGTGACGTCCTCTGCTCTCCCCTCATCTAGCCAGCCGGTTATGCACTCATAGAAGGCTGTCAGGTTGGTCAAACAGGATTTCCCCTTGGTGAAGCCATGTTGAGTCCCCCTAATAACCATCTTTTCTTTCGTATATTTATTAACAACATTCAGGATGAGTTGTTCCATCATCTTCCCAGGGATGGAGGTGAGGCTGACTGGCCTGTAGTTCCCTGGGTCATCCTTCCTGCCCTTTTTGAAGACTGGTGTGACATTGGCCTTTCTCCAGTCCTCAGGCACCTCGCCTGTCCTCCATGATTGTTAAAAAATGATGGAGAGTGGCTTAGCAACCACATCAGCCAGCTCCTTCAGCACTCTAGGATGCATCCCATTAGGTCTCATTGACTTACGAACGTTAAGCTTGCCCAACAAGTCTTTAACCTCATCCTCTTCTACCTAGGGCAAGTCCTCTGCTGTCCAGACCATCCTACTGTCCTTGCTGGACTGGGCTTCCTGAGGGCCGGTCTTGACCAAAAAGACCAAAGCAAAAAAGGCATTGAGTTGTTCAGCCTTTTCTGCATCCTCGGTCACCAGGGCACCTTCTCTATTCAGCAGTGGGCCGACATTCCCCTTCATCTTTCTTTTGCTGCTGATGTACCTTATATACGTTATCCTGAGCCAATTCCTGAGGCTTACTTACTGTCACTCTTAAGAGCCAGAAGGGGAGGGTAAGGGAGAGCATAGCACCAGAGAATGTTTCTGTATAGCAATCTTTAACTGTATTACTGAGCTGTGCATTGTATTGTTTAGATAATTGAGACTCTGAGGGTTAGTATCACTGTAACTGCACTGTAATAATCGTTTATTGTATTTTAGTTAGACTGTTAAGATTTTAATTAGTCTGACAATAAATTCTTGGCTTCCCAAATGAAATGTTTTCCCTTTTACCCATAATAAGGTTTTGAGTGTAATAACTTGTCACATAGGCACTACAAGGATTGAAGAATGACAAATGTGTTCTCAGAGAACAAACAAAGGGCTGTGCTGGTGAACTGAAAGAAATCATGGAGAGAAGCAGACAAAGCCAGAATGATCTTCATCCTGATGACTAATGATAGAATACTTGCACTGTATTACTTATGTTATTTTAACAGTCTCCTGAGAAACCCAGTTGGAGGTGTTCCTGATGATGTATGAAAGAAGCCAAAAAAAAATCCACATCGAACCAGCAGCTGTCTGAAAGAATTTTCTTATGTTAGATAAAGCAGGGATATGATGAGGGGAAAAAAATGTTCAGTTGAGATAGCTTTCATAATTCATGCCAATTTTTACTCTTAGTTTAGCTCACAGTTGATTTGC
Organism: Colius striatus; assembly: GCF_028858725.1. NCBI lineage: Eukaryota > Metazoa > Chordata > Aves > Coliiformes > Coliidae > Colius > Colius striatus. The sequence goes on along the minus strand of NC_084759.1, from coordinate 113,172,513 downwards.
TTCACACCATTTTCACAGAGAAGCACTAGAGGTCTGATTCTTTAATGTTCCCAGTATATTCTTAGTAAGTTTTTTTTTCCAGATGGGCAATTACAGCAATGCAATGGAATTGGGCAAGTGCCATGAAGTTGGCATCAACTAGAGCCAGCCACAATTTTAATCAAAGCCAACTGACAGACTAGGTACAATACTGTAATAAGACAGTAAGGAGATGTGGAGGAGACTCGATACAGCATGATCTATGTTGTTTCTGACCTCTTTGAGAAGTACTCCAACTCCAGGTCATGCATCGTTCTCACGAAAGCACTATTGGAAACAGCTTCCAGCAACAGTGGCATTTTAGGATGATTTAAGTCCTACATGTCTGTCTTTACCTGATCTTGCCACCTGAAATTACTGAGTAGACACTAATGTCAAACAATTTATAGCGATGTACTGTGACAATTCCTAAGCAGCTATCAAAGATTTAGGCTTCTCAGAGAAGCTGGTTATATACTGGCTTTTAGAGGGACACTGAACAAAAACTGAAGATTGTTACTGGAGGCCATAAGGGGTGAAAGGTCCCTCGTTTAGTTTCCAAATATTTAGAGGCTGGTTATTCTTTAAATACTCAATATCTGATCTTGAATTTGAGGAGTGTTTTATCTGTAGGGTGTAACCAAACCAAAAACAAAACCCAGAAAACACCCCAAATCTCAAACCAACAAAAAGCAAAAAAAAAACCTCCAAAAACCCAAACAAGACAGAAGTAAACAACTGAAGAGTGATGAGAATGTATTTGCTGGTAAGTGAAAAAGGTAAACTTCATACTGTATCTTTCATAAACACTTATGTATATTCTTTTTAATTGTAGTTTGCTTGTAGTTAGATAAATCCATTTCATATTGTCTCTCTAAAAATCTTAGCATTATTAAAAAAACGATAAACTAGAATTGTTTTTTACAAGAAGAAATTTAATAAATTATATGAAGACATTTATAAAGATATAAAAAATTCTTTATAAAGAAATTCTTCTCTGTGTGTAATAATTTTAGTTTCTTTTAAAACTAATTGGGGGGGGGGGGGAGTTAAATTATTTGATTTGCCTCAATTTTATGTTTTCTGTGTTCACCTCCAGGAAAATATTGTCCACATTATCAGCACTAGGAACCACGCAACAGTTCAGTAGTGTTCACAGCTTCACGCTTTCAGTAAAGGTTAGCAAAACTACAGGCAGAACAGCAAGCTGTGACCTAGCTGCCAAGCGAGAAATGAGGTTGGAAAGAGTACAGAAAACTCCCGTGGCTCTTCCACAGCATGCCAATGTGGAGGGCACAAGTTTGGATTATGAGCTCATAGATCCATCAGCATTGCTTCAGACCTTATCTTTGGACTGTCCTTGGAGGCTCATGCTTAGGATGTCAGCACTTGTTTTTTTGTAACACCTGGTGACAGACAAAGGTTACTAGGCACAAGCTGGAACACAAAGAGTTCCACCACTTGATCGTGAGGAGAAATATCTTTATGGTGAGGGGGCACTGACACAGGCTGCCCAGGAAGGTATGGAAGCTCCTTCTCTGGAGGTTTCCAAACCTGCCTGGACATTTTCCTGTGTGACCTGATTGAAGTGAACCTGCTTTAGCAGGGGATTGAAGTAGAAGATCTCTAGATGTCCTTTTGAACTCCTACCGTTCTGCAATTCTGTGAAACTTTTTCAGCAGTGCATTGGGCAGAGTATAAAGTGCCCAACTGCTGCTCCTGGACAAGCAATTGGTGCAGCTGGGGGCAAGCTAGAGAGCAGTTCTTGGTTGACCTGCTGTGGGCAGCAGTTTGTTTTCAGGGCAGGCTGAGGTGGAAGGTGCTGCAAGCAGTGTCGCCAGGTCTTTTCCATAGTATCACCTTAAGCCCTTAGTGCAAGGAAAGGACCAGATGTGGGTGAAGGGTCTGGTGCAGCATCTCCAAGTGTGGAACTGGGCCTGTCTTTTTGGGAAGCTGATGGGAGCAGGGCTAAGTGCCCCTCCTGGCTGCAGTGGCAGCCCCTGAGCTTGGGGCTGGGCAGTGAGACTCCAGGAGCACTGCTTTTTCTGGGATGGAGGATGCTGGTGTCTGCCAGGATGGGTGGGAGTATCCTGGTGTGTTCCTGAATACTGAGCCTGCAAAAGGGAACAACTCTGGATAAAATATAACATTTGCATTGCAGGGGCATATGGGGATATTGGTGATTAGTACAAAAACCTGGGGAAGACCTTTGTGCTGTGGTAGAGCACTGCATCACACAGCACCCTGAGTGCCAGAGTGACCTGAGCATGCCAAAGTGACAATGGAGACAACACTTCAGGTGCTGTTCTTGGAGTGGGAGGGCTGCTAAGATATAAAATGTTCTCTTTGCCTATAAAACAGGAATTTACTTGAGGCATGAATGAACTGATCTATCTAGTAGCAAGAGCTGGTACTTTCTTGTGCTGCACAGCAAAAATCTTTGTTCATTGTGTGTGGAACAGCGTCAGACAGTCCTGCTTCACCAACTGTTAACAACACAGAAAATGCTCATTTCCTCTCACCTTACACCAGGCTTCATGACTTGGGGGTTGCAATTTTTTATTTATTTGCTTGTTTTTTCTCCCATTGTAGAGATGGACTCAGGTTGCAGCTGCAAGGTAAGTGCATGCTGCTCATCTCCTATGAAATGAGGTGCTGACCTCAAAGTCTGGGGTCAGGTGATATACAGAGCGGAATCCTCATGAATTTTCTTTAATCTAGAAAAGAACTTTTGCCTTCCAGTGATGTATCTGTTTCACTTTCCAAAGTTGACAGCCGTGTTGATCGAGTGTGTTATTTGGTGCTACAGGAATGCAGTTTAAGAGAAAAGGGAGCTTATAAATGATTATTAATCCCTCAGCATCCACAGGTGCAGGTAGGTGCTAATTTGGTCTCCTCCACTGCATGAATTATTCACAGATTTTTTTAGAATTTATAGGTAGATATTGAACGATACTTTTGTACCCAGATGAATGATTGAAACAAACATAAAAAAAAAGAAACAAAAATCCATGCCTCTACTGCAAAGTGAAAAATCAGTACATAATCTCATTATGATTTGGGGGTTAATTCTTAAAGCTTTGGGTTATGATAATCTATCTAGTGAATTTAAGCAAGGGGAAGGGCTTTAAAGTGGTAGATGAACAGTTATGAAAAATAGAATGGAAAATTTAACAGGTATAAATGAACTTAGTATTACTTAGAGGCTGGTCTGACATAGGTATATATTCATCCAGCAGACAGTTTCTTGGAGTCTATTTTAGAGGGAAATAGGCACTAAAGTATAGTATTAAGTCTTCATCCTTGAAGGTATCATCAATTTATTTGAAAATGATGTCTGATTATACTCTAATGATATTTTGGAAGACATGAAGTTAAGTACATTCCACTACGTGAATGACCCTTGGTTTTACATTCCAGCAGATGATGGAAGTGAAGTTGTCATCTGTTTGAGTTCAGCAGCAAGAAGCAAGCGGAAGCTGTAACTAAGGAGTGGGTGGGAATAAGTTAACTGAATACTTTCATTGTTCTTTATAGCTTTGATATTTTTAAACCTTCTGGCTTTTGCTGAGAAGCTGGATCATGTGAGGTGTGATACCTCATGTGAGGTATCTCTTCTGCTCTTTGTCCATTTTCTGTGATTCATTCCTTCTGATGTGTGATACATGGGTAGTTTGATTATCAGCAGATCAATTGCTGCGCCTCCTGCTAATACTGTTGTGCTGTAAGAGAATCTGCTTTGCTCAGCAGCTCAGTGGCTGCTCCTCTATCGTACATCATTTTCTGAAGATAAAGATGCTAAACAAGCAAGAGTTATGATTTTTTTGAGACCTTGGGTGTGTGTTAAATCAAAGATATGTTTGAATACATGGATTTCCTTTCAGAATAGTTGCTGAACACACACAGTATTAAGAAACGCAAACATGTATCTTATTACTTCACCCCAATAGTGTGATAACCACTGGTAACAAAATTTAGGAAGTCTTCATTGTTGGGAGTTATCTCTCTCCAACACAAAAAGATAGCATTAATGAATCAGCATGTTGAAATACTGAGAGTGTGAAGAGCTAATCTGCCTGTTTATAGTGTGAGATCTGGTTTCAGGTTACACAGATCTGTTGTCTGCACTTGCACTAACTGCAACAAAGGTACAATACTCAATAATGTAATCGAAAGTGTCATCTATAAAGATATTTGATGTTAGCTCATCTCTGCTTATTTTGCCACAAGACTACTGCAACAAAATGAATATGCTACTATAGCCAGATTTGAACATCACACTTTTAGGAAGAGAAGGATCAATCATAGAGAGTCTTGAGGAGGAAAATGAGAGGATAAGGTTCTGAAAACTTGTACCCACAAGCACCTCAAAGAGAAGACCGATAGGGAATATAATAATAGTCTTCAAACACCTAAATATTGCCATATAAAGGAATATGGGTTTTTTCTTCATGTCTTTAGTGAGTAAATGGGAGCATATATTGCAATGCAGGAGATTCAGAATGGACTTTAATAAAGCTTGCTAACAATAAAGACAGGAAAGCCTCAAAGTGACATACAATGGCACAGCTGTGGAGTCTACATTAATGAAAGCTAAAAAACAAGTCATGAAGGAGTCTATCTGGAATAGCTATAATTGATAGGTGGTGTTAACCCTGCTTTGCTACCTTCAATTTCTTCTTAAAATTTGATATGATATTTCAGTGATATATATAATGTATTTTTCTGTTAGAACATGGTTAGTAGATTGTGTGTGTTTAATTACAGTCATTTGTCAGTAAATTACCCTTCCATATTGTGTTGGTAATAGTGTTATACAGCGCTAATATGTGAAGGCCATAATGGTACTGGGAGTGTTAGCAGGCCGTTAAAGCCTGTGGGATGTCCTCATACAAAGAAGTCTACAGTCTGAATAATAACCAGGTGAAAAGCTTGAGATGGAGTATGATAAATTTTGGAGAAGGACATGTTTTCCTTAGATGTGAACTGAAAGATGTGTTTTGAGTCCAGGTACCAGTTTGCTGTTTATGAGTGGAAGGAACCTATAGTAAGGCTGGAGATGGCAAGTTTTACGGTTTCTTTCTATTAGTGATGGATTATAGCTTAAATATTCCAGCCAATTTGAATGTAGAAATTATCTGTTGAGAGAGATGAAAGGAGGTTTTCTATGTAGCATGTGAGAACGAGGTCCACACAACTCAGCCATATAGGCTTTGTGCTTACACATGCTTTAGCTTTGTGGGACACATCAATCCCCAGCTTGTTAAAGCTCAACATACAGCAAAATTCTCTACTTAAAACTGACTTGCAGACAAACAGCACTGGAGTTTTAGGTATTTTGATCTCTCTGGAGGATTTGGGTTTCCTTTGTAATACCTTAATTATAAAAGCTGTGCTTTTAGGATTGTCCTTAATTAAATACACTTGTGTTTCTTTCTGGCATGTGAATTTCCCAATTCCAGCCAACACTGGCTAGCCAGAGGAGTTCTCTGCAGACTGAAAATCATTTAGATAGTTTATTTTGCTAGGAGCTTAACTCTTTGTATACCAATGCATGTATCAGATGATTGATTTGAATCTGTCAAATGGAGATATTAAAAGTAGTTGGACTCCATAATCCTTACGATTCCTTTCCAACTCGAGATATTCTACGATTCTTTCTATTCAGAAAGGTCAATATCAAGGATAACATTTAGAAGCTGGACTCACACCTCTTCTTCTTAAGTGTTCTTTAACTGCATGAGATTTCAGCTCAGAAAGATGGGAGTGAAAATTAAAACAACCTTTAACAGGAAGTATTTGCCTAATTTGCAAGCCCTTCCAGTACTGCTGAAATAGCTCTTACAGGAGGTTAAAGAAATGCAGCTTGTCTTCACTTGTCACAGCTTCTTCTATTCTAGCACAAACAACTGACAAACAAATGTTTGTAATCCCAGGGGGAAAATTTCCATCCCATATAATGCAGCTCCACAGCCCTAATTGTGAAAAAGGTGAGTAGATGTTGTGGACCAGGAACTTTTGGCCATGGAGCTTTCTTTTACTCAGTTTACTTGTCTTGCTGCACCTTCAGCAAAGAGTAACTTCAGAAACATGTTTTTACCAAGTCCTCTATGGAGGGAGAAAACGTGGCTTTGAACAAATGTCATACAATGGAAAGTCATGTCTACTTCTTGTTTTGATCCCACTTCCTGGACAGTTTAGAGGCTGTATGTAGTTCAAATGAATATGCTGCTTCAGGTCCCTCTTAGCAGGAGAACTATAATAGCTTTGTCTCCTCATTGCTGCATTGCTGATGAAAGAAGTATTTGTCTTTCATGGTTGGACAATCATGCTGAAGCCTTGGCTGAAAGCCTTTTGTTCTTGCTTTAAACATGGTGAAGAGAACAGAAGATGAGGAAAATAAAGTAAGTTTGATTGCAGCAGAGTAGTAGGGTTTTATTGCTTTGATTTTTCCCTACAAATTGATCAAAAAGGAAATTAAAATCAGCTAGTTTTTCTAATGTAGTCAGTAAATCTGCAAGAAGATTTTGAAGTTTCAGAAGTTTCAGATTTTTGGTAATGAATGCACACAGAAGCCTCAGAGTCTTGTGTGATAGCTCCTCTCTTCAATTCTGTAATTGAAAAAAAGAGTGAAATTCTAGAATTCAGTGCTGCTTTGGAGGCTTTTCCTTTAGCTCTGAATAGGGCACTAATTGCAGGGATTTGACAGCTCTTAGGTATTCATCACTTGTACTTGCTCCTACTTTTAGATGTTTAATATAGTTGTAAAATAATTTATCTTCAATTTGTTACTGTGATAATTGCCATTAATAACCCATCAAGGTAGTTGTCCTTTGGCATTACATCAGGGCGAAAAAAATGATATTAAGATAGCTCTTGTCTGAAGATTGAGAAACCTAGAGAACTTCAAGGGACTGGGGGTGGATGTGGGGGTGGTGAAGAAGAGGAATACCAGAAACAAGACATCATGACAAGCATCTTGGGATGTTTGCAGTTTCAATTTGTGCAACAGGCTTATGCTATTTGATTGCACTTCTTTATAAAAAAAAGACAAGGTGTCAGATGCAAAAGAAATAACAGGGAGAATGAGGAAGATGAATACAAAAGAGTGTGAAATGACAGGTAGTTGGGAATATTTTGAAATCAGAACAAAGCCAGGTACTGAGTGTGATATCGTCTATATTGGCACATGTGATAGCACAGCAAAAAAGTGTTTTTCCATAGGTAGGCCGTCCATTTTGGCTGGATGAATAAGTTGTCTTCATTAATGTGTGATGCTACAGACAGTGAAATGGACTTCCTGAAGCAGTAAGTCTAACAGCAGCTGTGTCCCTTTCTTCTGATGGTCTGCTCCTGATGCAATGACCTGGCAGAAGACGTGGAAAGTAGCGGTGACTTTGTTCTGAGGTTGCAGCCGGAGTGGGGCTGCCCCAATGTGAGGGAGAACCTGAGCTGCAGGAAGTTGTGGCATCCTTCAGTGTCCCCAAGGTGATGTCCAGGGAGCCTGATCAGAGCAGCAGGGCTCAGGACAGGCACCAGCAGTCATGTTACACTGCTCAGGGCAGACCTGGGGGCCTGATCAAGACAAAATTATATCCCTGTTCTGAGAGATGGGACAGGGGGCTGGAGAGAGGAGGGAAGCTGGGGTGGGGAAGAAAGGCAAGTCTCGTACTTGACCGTGCTTCTGGGACCTGACAGAATTGGCCTTACCTTATGTCAGGAAGAGTTAAAAGAGTCAGACTTCTACTAGTAAATGTGACATACAGCTACCTAGTATGTCTTCTTCCTTTTTTTATCCTGAGGTTACCTCTTCCTCTGCTTTTCCCCTGACACTGTCTAAGTTGCAAATCATAGAATGGTAGGGGTTGAAAGGGACCTTTAGAGATCATCTAGTGCAACCTCCCTGCTAAAGCAGGGTCACCTAGATCAGGTTGTATAAGAACATGTCCAGGCGGCTCTTGAAGATCTCCAAGGAAGGAGACCCCACACTCTCCCTGGGCAGCCTGTGCCAGGGCTCCCTCGCCCTCATGATAAAATAGTTTTTCCTTATGGTTAAATGGAACTTTTTGTGTTCAGCCTCCTGACCCACCATTCAGATATTTGTAAATATTAATGAGATCCCCCCCCTGAATCTCCTCTTCTCTAGACTAAACAGCCCCAGTTCCTATAGCCTTTCCTCATAAGGAAGATGCTTCAGTCCCCTGATCATCTTGGTAGCCCTGCGCTGGACTCTCTTCAGAAGTTCCTTGTCCCTCTTGAGCTGAGGAGCCCAGAACTGGACACAGGACTCCAGATGAGGCCTCACCAGGGCAGAGGAGAAGGGAGCAGAACCTCCCTTGACATGCTGGCCACACTCTTCTTGATACATCCCAGGATGCCATTGGCCTTCTTGGCCACAAGGGCACATTGCTGGCTCATGGTTAGTTTATTATCAACCAGCACTCCCAGGTGATTGCAAGAAGCCGGCTTCAGGACATGGTTAGGAATGAAAGAGTATAGAGAGACTGTGTGTGCACTAAAGAAGCGCCTGTGTCAGCAGCTGCTGCAGCACGACTGCCTCCTCTGCAACTAGACCTCAACATAACCCAGCAATAGAGCCTGGAGCTGTAGGCCGGCAAGTCACTGGGCCATGGAGCATGCAGGAGTGCCTTACTCATATCTATATTTCTACCAACCTTCAGCTTTCTTGGGCATGGATTGACTGTCATGGCCTTTGAGTCATCAGATAATGTTTCTGGCTTGGGACACTTGTGTTGTGTGGCTGGGTGCCAGTCCCTGAAATGGATGTCCTGGCTGGTACTTGCAGTAGTTAGACTGGGCACCACCAGCCCTGCTCCAGCCTGCCAGCTGCTCGAAGGAATTTTTATCTCTTAATTAGAAAGGAGCAGTATCTTTCCTCACTGTTCAGCAGGATCAGAGAAAAGAGGTGTCTATTTTTTCTTCTTCCGGAGAACAAAATTTATATTCTGTTCTGTTATTTAAAACGAGAGTTTGCATCTCATTCACAGAAATTACAACCTTTCTTTTTCAACCAATGAGAAAAAAAATCAGCTCTGCCTGTTGCAAGTTGTCAAAGCATGCAAAAGCAGTATATAGAGACTGCAGGTATCATTAGAAAGCAGTGATATCTAATATGTTCATCTGGGATCCCAAGGACAGATAGAAGTTATCTATTCTTGATGCTTCCGTTGTTCATTTTATTGATAGGAAAATCAGCCTTTGGCACCCATTTTGGCTATGAAAGAATAGGATTAATTAATAAATGTATGTTCCTTTGCAGTCAGTTGCAGAATGTTGGAATATTTTACTAGTAAATTCTTATTGGCAAATCTTTTTTTTTCCAGCTGCAGTACAGACACTTGAATATATTACCTCCAAGATCTATACAGAAGTTGTAGCTTATAAGGAGCTACAGTGATCCAAGGGAATAGCAATACTGGACTATGTACAGGCAAAGTTAGCAGAAGTGATTCACTGGGTTTTCAATACAAACTGCCTTCATTTGGCTGATGAGTTTGTGAACACTGCAAAGTCTACAGTTTTGATTTTAAAAGGTAGTAATACCTTGATAAAATATGGTAATGCATCAGTCCTTGATGTTCTAGGAACACAGTAAGTGTATTATTTTCTTCCACCTCAGCAAATACTACCAATTTGTTCTTTGGACACATGTAATTTGCTTTTACTTAATATCTCTTTCTTTGCTTCTATCCCTCTCTACTACATGTCAAGCATTCCTTGATGAAAAGAGGTACAAATTGAAACAAAAACCTGATCAGAAGTGTAACTCCTTAAAGAATAAGACATATGCTATGGGAGAAATTTTGCAGCAGATCAAAGCAATGGCCTGTATAATTGCAGAGTCAATCAAGCCATGAAGCAGAAAGCAAAGGCCTTAATTTCTACTACTCTCATTCCCAAGTACACAATGAGCTGTCATTGCCTCAACTGCTTCAGCTCCTATCTTTAAAACTTCCTGAGCTGCCTTTCTGAACATGATTCACGCTTTTAGAAACAAACTTGCAATAAGAGCGTTAGTATATTGAAATCACGCTCATCAAGACATTAGTCAAATACAGAAGCAAGGTTTTGAAGGAAGCAAATTTTCTCTCCTGGACATCTGACAAGAGATACCTTGTGTGTCTTTGCAGCTTTTGATGTTTTATAATTAGAAGAGGTATTTTGTTTTCTTTCCATATTTTTTTCCCCACCGAGACAGTAAATCTTACTATTTCTGTAAGTTATCAGGGACATGTTTAGAAGGAAGGCAGTTTTAAAAGGAAATCTGGAAATAAAATGTGCTGTTAGTGACTGATCTTTGACATTCAGATAAACATAGTTAACGGGATCTCTCTTCACCTTTAGAGTGCTTCCTTTCACTTTATTTCTCGTGGAAGGAAAACATGAGTTTGTCAGTGATCCAAAACTAGCTCAAGTTAACAGAAAAAGACAGTGTTAACTGCTTGACTGTCGTCATCTGGTTTAGCCCCAGTCTAGTTTTTAAAGAATGATGTGAAAAGTCTTTAACATTGTCATGTTTTGTGATAGTAAATCTGCTCCTGAGCAATATCACAATGACTTTTAAGTGACTAGTGAAGTAAACCATCACGTGGACAGCTTACTGCTCAAGACTTGAGAAGGGGCAGTGTTACAAATCTGATTCACACTCTGAGAAGAAATTAAGGAATTTGACTGTTGGTCTAGGACCTTACTAAACAATCTGAGAGAGAAATATTACATTATTTTTCTGATTTTTCAAGGGAGGGAGAGAGAGTCATTGAAGTTTAAATTAGCTTTGGAAGCTGTGGATATCTGTTGTTTGGACCAGAGTCACCGCAACAGTGCTGCCACATGGATAAGATTTTGCTCATTACACAAAGTTATACTGAGAAAGGTTGAGGTTGGAAGGGTCCTCTGGAGACTGTTTAGTTCATGCTTCTGCTTCAGGAGGTGGTCAGCTACAGCAGGTTGTCCAGACTGTAACTCTAAGCATGGAGACTCCCCAACTTCTCCAGGCAGGATACTTAAGTATTTGATCATCTTCATAGTAAGGCAATTTTAGGTCCTCTGTTCAAGTGTAATCTCTTGTACTTCAATTTGCATTTATTGCCTCTTGCTGGGAATTTATTGCCCTGTGAGAAGGCCATAGAGTATCAAACTGTGAAACACACCTTTTCTATGCACAAGCAGCAGAACTTGAAGGCCCAGGGGCTGCAAAGGAGTTGGTTGCATGTCTTGGTTAAACTTATCAAAGCTACTTCTTTGCAACTTCATTTTTTGGTGCTTGCTCCAAGTTTTTGCTTTTTTGCTGTATTATTTGTCCCTCTGTCCCCACTATGGTTTAATTTTTGTGTATGACCATTTTTTTTCTTCAGTCTACAGGAGATTTCTATTCTCATTAGCACTATGGAGTTCACCTTTAAATTTTTCTCTATATAATTTCTATATATTTTGAGAAGACTTTTAGCAGCGCATAGATTACCTTGAAGACTGAGCATTCTGGGAAGTTTACTCTCATGTTAGGGGAAAAAAAAATCAGTTAAAAGAATTCCAAGAAAAATACTACTTTTGCTCTTGAGAGCTTTTGGAAAATAGTCATCCTTTCTTGGAATGGGGTAAAAAAAGATAATTCTTATATAGATTTTTGGATCTCATCAAAGTGGTTCTGCCATGTGCTAAATATTTCTAGAAAAGTTGGAACAGATTCAGCCCTTACTCTAGGAATTACCTCATATTTAATGATTGTAAAAGTATACCCTGATTTAAAAAAAAACCTACAAAAAAAAACAACAAAAAAAACCAAACCAAAACCACAGAACTATTCTTGCAGAAGCCCAAAGGATTACTTCCTGGACTTTGCATCCCTTGATATCCTAATTACAAATTTGGTTCACTGCTCCATTTGAATTTAAAAAAAAAAAAAAAAAAAACAGAAATAGTAGTCTGTTAGCTCAGATGTACATTTGTGTTTTCTAGAAATGCTGGTGGTGTTTTTTTTTTTTTTAAAAAAAAAACAATAACTCTTTTTTTTGTAGTTCAACTACTTTTTCCCTATCTGTGCTTTGCTTATGTGCTCCCTCTGTGAGGAAGTTGAAGTCACAATCCAAATGCCTGGCAACAGAAACAATGGGCTTGATATTTGTATATAGAACTGTAAGACATGGACATCTGTTCTCTCTACCCTTTAAAAGAGATCACTAGACCAATATTTGACTTTTTCATTTATGAGCTTTTACTGTTAGATGAGGTTGGCGGGAGCCTGGGAAAGGACTCCACTGTAGCCCATGTGGTAGCCCCTGTATGGGGCAGACAGACAGGCAGAGGTGTCTTGATCCAACCCTGCACTAGACTCTGGTTTGCTGAGGTCAGTCTGCTTATTTGCCTGTTGCTGATGATTTGCTGAGACCTCAAGGTACTTTCTTCCTTCTACCTCTCTTTCCTTACATATAAAATGAGAATATTGAAACCAATCTAATTTGATCAAATATCTTGAGCTGTACTGAAGGAAATGTGCTGATGGCAGAGCTATGAATTGAGTAATACATGCACAGAAAAAAAGGTGGAGGACCAAAGCAATTTCAGTAGTACAGAACAATAATGACAGGGAGAATGCATTAAACCAGAGACTATATTCACCCTTAATATGTGTGCCTAATCGAGATGGCAATTTTCCTCCTGATTTAGGGTGAGATTTTTATGGCAGTCAGTCCTCTGCAGTTTCAAATGAACAGGTGGATTGCCATGTCTGCACTTTGCCTTTTCCTTTGGGAGCTTAGTGTCTGTTTTCACAAAATGTCAGTACCCTGTGCCTTTTAAAGGTCTTCATAAGAGTTAAGTCTCCCTGATGCTGGGTTCAACTCCTAAACATAAATCTTCATATAGCCGATGAATTACAGAGATTTGCAGATGTGGATGTAGCACTATTTCTTATCTTCCTTCTTAAACATGCATTAAAGTCTTGAACCTTGAACTGTAATGATAAAAATACTTCACAGCTGATGCCAGAATGATATTGAAATATGTCATGGCTACCTCCAAAATTTTGTTGCCTGCCCTTAGGGAAAGCACAGCAGAGATAAGCCTGTTCTCTTGCTAAAGATGTATTCGATAGTTTACCTATCTACTCCTGCATCATTATGCAGAGGTAGCAAGCTTAATTACCCAGATGCAAAGTGAGATGATCCTGGGCATGGACTTTTTGGTAAGGCAAAAAAGCCTTATCAAAACCAAACAGGACACTCCCTTTCTGCCCTGTTGCAGGCTGCAGATTGATTTTGGCTTCTGGAAGATTCTTTTTAGTTATTTCTGCTTAGGTAAGGGCATTTTTCACGGGATAGGTTGAGGGTTAAGAGAAGATGGGAAGGACATTTCTCCCTGTTTTCCTCCCACAAATCTTTTATTTTGCTTTAAAATGCCATCTAAGACAAGGTTAAGGATTGTGATGCCAGGATATTTGTCTAGCAGGGATTAGCTTGTACTGCCTGTACTTCTTCCTACCTACATCACTCTACATCTCCACCACCTCTGCAGTACGCCCTGCCTGAAAATGGGAAGCTATCAGTCCTGAATGAGCTGTGTGTTAATTCACTAAGTACGAGGGTGAAGGAAGGCAGAATTATTTCTGTGCTTTGACAGGTGGGAAAGTTAAAGTGTTCTTGTATTTTCAGGCTTGCTTGCAATGCTCAGGCAACAGTACAAACAACAGTAGGAAAGAAAAATGCTGCATTTCACAATAGCTATGATTCAGGGACAACCTCGACCTGAGATGTTTGGGAACTGACTCATGGATCCGTGAGTCTTAAATCACTGGATGGATAAACACACACACACACAAAGAAGAGAATCAGGCCGTTCTGTTCTGTGAGAAGCTGTTCAAAGCCTTGGTGTGCTGCTTTTCACCTTGGAAAAGCTTATTCCCCTCCATACATACCTATGCCAGCTGGTAACAATTGCCTGAGCTGGAGATGTGCCACAGCCTGTCACCTCACCATCCTTCATCCAGTTCAGAGGTTATTGATCCTTAACTGAGTGTCCTAAAAATTGGAGCAGACAATGTTACAAAGCACTAGCATATCAAAACCGTCCCTTCCCAGCTCAGAGCCTTGGGCAAGAAAGTGACAGTGCCAATGAATCAGGATGCTGTAATCATCTGCAGGGACTGAGTAACAGCTTTTTAGCTACAACTCCCTTGTCAAGGGGAGACCTCAATTCACATCCTCTTCAGCACACAGCAAAAGGGCTCATATGTTTCCCACTGTGTCCTCTAAAACCTGACTGAAGAGGGGAGAAAGGCCATCATGCACCAATCTCTTCCTTCTCCTTTCTTTGTTGAATAGTGCTCATGGCATTTTTGTTGCATTGTATAGGTTAAAATCACCAACACGGAAACAGAGCAGATTATTTCAGCACAAAGAAAAAAACTCCTAGTTTGTCTTCATTTTGGTTTTTGTTTTGTTGTTTGTTTGTTTTTTAAAGGGAAAACAATAATCATTCTAATTAGGGCAAAAGAATCTTTTTACTGAAGTTAGCAACCAAGCTGAGAAATCAATTATATGTGTAGCCTTATTTCATATCATCATTACAGTTGATGCCAAGCTGTTTTAGTTTAATTTCATTAGCACAGAGTGTAATCCTGGGCATTTTAGTCTGGAGTGTGCTGATTTTTAAGCCTCTTTTGTAATTGGCAAAAGTCTGAGGAAAAGCCTATGTTGGAAGCTTGCAATAAATATAGTTGATTGCAGACAGCTAAACAAATCTCTCCCTGTAACAGGTAAAGCTTGTGATAGTAAATTAATTTGAAATGGTGAGTGGGAACTGTAGATTGGCTAGTTCAGCAGCTGCACAATTTAATGAAATGGAGCTCTGTCCACAAAGGCTTGGACTGAAAACTATCATAGCAAATCTACATGTATTGATGGCCTTGTTGAAATTAATTTTGTTGCTTTGTAGGATTGTATCTCTGATGAACAAAATAAATTAAACTGATACTGTTTGCTTGGGTTTCTCTGAGATATTTAGCCATATAAGTGCTGAATTTTGTCATTGAACAAAAACTCTAAACCAAAAGTAACCTACTTAGATCATGTAAGGTATGACTAGAAAATAGATAAATGCAGAACTGGTCTACCTACTGGCATGGAATCATGGAATGGCAGGGTTGGAAGGGACCCTTAGAGATCATCCAGTCCAACCTCTCTGCAGAAGCAGGTCCACCTTCAATGTACTTGTCAATGGGAGGATGTTTGTGAGTTTGTAGCGATGGATATTTTTCTGATTCAGTATTTCTGAATATTTCTGATATTGTGCCAATGATTTGAAACCTGAGGCAATATATAACTTGCAAAAGACAGACTGAGTAGGAAACATTAAAACTAGATTACTGAGGCACTAATCAAGATTGTATGACTCTGTTTGGTGCCCCTTAATTTAGCCAAAGGAAGGTGATTTGTGCATGTTGAAACTGAGCACAAGGGTCTGCGTAAGAGCTCTGCCTTGGAAAGCAGTAGGCTAGAAGAAGATAGAGGGATCTTGGGAATCCTGTTCTAGCTGAAGCTCTCACAGAATGCTTGTGGCAAGTAGAAGCCAGCATGATTTATGACAAGAAAGAGGAAAAAAGAAACACCAAGAAAAATATTTCTGCCTTGTAAAAGACTTGAAGACTTTTTTACCCAGCTGTCTATCCAGCCTTTGCTTCAGTGGTTCAGTTGTACTGGACGGCCCAGCAGTGCTCATGACAATTTAGGGTGGCATGAAAAGCTTTCTGAAGAGACTTGACAAATAGTTCAGTTCTGTCATTGGAAGAAGGTGAGAGGTCTGATGTCAGAGTGCACAAAATCCAGTGGCTGAAGCTCTCTTTACTTCACAGATCCAAGTTAAGAAGGCTTTTATGTATTATCCTTTGGTAGCTTTTACCTGTTGAATCACTTCATTAAAGTAAGGCTCAGGTCTCCCAGGCTCAGAATTTCAAATACTTTCAGGAGCTGACTTCCCAATGAGGATCTTCCTCTGAAACACTATGCATTGGACGTGTCTGGAGATAGGATGCTGTAGGGCAAAAAACAGTGGCTTCAAATGGCAGAGCATCCTTTTCCTTCAGCTGTGCAGTCATATGTCTGCTCAGAGACTCTGCATCAGAGTGAGAGACTAGGGCAGTGGAAGGATTTCCTGCTAGGATGCCCTGATAGTGAGCTTTGAGCTTGCTGATTTCTTCTGCAGCATGGTATGTATCCTGCATTGACATTAGGTGGATATATTCTGTGTGCTCAGCTTCCTGTCATTGTTGGCATTGTGCCATGTTTGCCTCCAACCTCCAACAATTCGGTCTGAGGGACTGAACACTTTGGTCCTCTCTTTCCCTCCTCATGTGGAAAAAACTTACGGAAAGCTTACCATGTTTGCTCATCAAAATGTTACTGTTGTATGGTTGTCTTCTGTGGGATGTAGAGGGCAGTTAAGCATGTTAGACCTCAGTTCTAGGCAACATTTTGGAAAATCTTGCCATTTTTCTTCCAGCACTTGCTTGGTTTACAAATAATGTGTTTGTTTTGTGAGAAGAATTCATTATGGTTTTTACTTGCAACAGGTAAGACCTGCCCTGTTCTCTTCATCTGCAAATGCCTAAGCTGAAGGAAAATTCTTCTGTTTTTACAAGTAGCAGACCTTGTAGGCAGCTTAGAGGTAGAAGCAAAGATAATGCAACTTTGTTTAAAAAGGTGCGATAAGTTTGAGGATTTTTCACTGTTGTCCTGTTTCCTTTCCTTCCAATGATGAGAAACAAATGTTTTCTGAAATAGGCTGATGACTAGTTGTTGAAAGGAGGTTGAGCAAATATAAGACTGTTTCTTTTGAGAAATGGATTTCTAGACGTGTATTTGGAGTTGCAACTGCCCACCTTTCTATCTCTTTATTTCAGCAGCTGGTCTAGTTAGGTTATTTTAGTGAATCACCTCCTAATTTTCTACAATACAATTGTGACTTGCTTGGTATAAAAGATTTTTGAGGGATATATCCTCTCCCAAGCTGGTGACTGCAACTTAGGACTAGTCTGCTTCTGTGATGTGCGTAATACATCCTAGTCCATTAAGAACAAATGAATTGAGAACTTGCTCGCAGGGACAGCATCTGTGGCCAGAAGTATTTATCCTCATTAACTGCTTTTTTAGAATCCTTTACTTGAATTACTAACCTTCAAATAAGTCACCCTTTGGTACATCATTGATGACACAGCCACTTGTCTCAATATTCAACCGCTTGATCTTGATTAAACTTGATGAGTAAACAGTTAAATGATAATTGAGACACTAATTAAATGCTGTGTCTGCACTCCTGGTTCAGGGTTGAAAGGAAAGACTAAATTATTTAATGACAATTTAGGGAATTACAGGTCCAGTTCTTCATCAGATTTGTGAGAAAGAGGAGTTAGATCAGATGTTTAAACTCTGACACTGCCTACTTCCCTGAACATCTCAGTTGATCCCCCAGTTTTCAAAGGGTGTTGCTAGGATTCTGCTCACAGGAGTTTCCTAGAGAGTGTCAGGACATTATAATTGCTCTGATGAGTAAATTGGAAATGAAAAAAGCAAAACCTTGGTTTTGCTCTGTGCTTTCTTGTCATTATCATGAAGTCTTGACATTATTGGTTCACAAAAAAGCAGGGCTCCGCTTTGCAACCCTCTCTCCAGTGTTTCAAGCAAAACCAAATTTGAACCATTAAGAATGGAGGACATGGATGAGCAAAGTCTGGGTGGGGAAAACTCAACAACCAATCTGCCACCAACTGCTCCACCAGCAACAGGCAGCAGGCATCATAAAAAGAAGGGACAGGTGCTCGTTGTGGGTGACTCACTGCTAAAAAGGCACTGAGACCCATCTGTAAATTGGACAAAGAGTGGTGAGATGTGTGCTGCTTGCCAGGAGCAAAGATCCAAGATATGGCTGAGAGTGCCATGGCTTGTCAGGGTATCCCCTACTCTTTTTCCACATGAGTATGAACAGTGTAATGAATCATGACATTACCATAATCGAGGAGGATTATAAAAGCTTAGGAGGACGGGCTGATTCACTAGAAGGCTGCACTGCCATTCAGCAGGATCTCAACTGGCTTGAGAGTTGGGCAGAGAGGAACCTCATGAGTTTCAATAAGGGCAAATGCGGAGTTCTGCACCTGGACAGGAACAGCCCTGTGCACCAGTACAGGCTGGGGTTTGACCTGCTGAAGAGCAGCTCTGCAGAAAGAGACCTGGGAGTCCTGGTTGACAATACACTAATGAGCCACTGATGTGCCCTTGTGGCCAAGAAGGCCAATGGCATCTTCTAGGATGCATCAAGAAGAGTGTGGCCAGAAGGTCAAGGGAGGTTCTTCTCCCAATCTCCTCTGCCCTGGTGAGGCCTCATCTGGAGTCCTGTGTCCAGTTCTGGGCACCCCAGGTCAAGAGGGACAGAGAACTTCTAGAGAGAGTCCAGCACAGGGTCACCAACATGATCAGGGGACTGAAACATCTTCCTTATGAGGAAAGGCTGCAGGATCTGGGACTGTTCAGCCTGGAGGAGACTGAGGGGGGACCTCATTAATACTTACAACTATTTAAAAGATATGTGTCAAGAGGATGGGACAACACTTTTTTTTTTTCTGTAGTGTCCAGTGATAAGACAAGCAGTAATGGACAAAAGCCGGAACACAAAAAGATCCACTTAAGGAAAAGCTATTTTACTGTAAGGTTGAGGGAGCCCTGGCAGAGGCTGCCCAGGGAGGGTGTGGAGTCTCCTTCTCTGGAGATTTTCAAAACCTGCATGGATGCATTCCTGTGTGACCTGATTGAGGTGAACCTGCTTTAGCACGGAGGTTGGACTAGATGATCTTTAGAGATTTTCTCCAACCCCTACCACCCTGTGATTCTGTGAATCCACATCTGCATTAACAAGTTCACCTACCTTTGAAAACATGATCTGGTTCCTGACTATAATCAGCTGTTCAGTTTCATATTTCAAATTCTTCCATATTTCCTTCATTTCCATTTCTAGTAAATTAGTTTCTGCTCTCTACATTTTCCCTCCCTGCCCTTTATTGTCATCCTTGTACATCCTTACATTTCTGTTCTTTTTCCCTACATATGTACTTATGGCATCTGCTAAGGTAGTTAGGGTATTAGACTTTATCAAAATCTCTCAAACTCTTGAGTAAGTCACATATAACTCTATTCTCAAATGACAGTAGATGACTGTTCCTCCCAACTTAGTCACATATCATTGCTACCTTGTCCAGGAACCAGAGAAGTGAGAATCACACTTGGCACTTTCACAGGGATCTCAGAGGTAGGCAAAAATTTCTTCATTGCCAGTGATTTGTGCCCTGTGCAGAATGGATTTGTTAACAAGGCCTGCATAATACTTACAAGATTGGTACAGTGCCAGTTTTGCTTCCTCCTTTCCTACCCTTTCTGCACCAACAGTGTGCAGCAGATCAATTTCCTTCGCTGGGGGGAGTCAGGAACAGACACAGGAACAGATGCTTGGGAAGCAGATGGGGCAATAGTAGATTTGGAGCCATGACAGCTTTGTAACCTTTCAGTGTCAGCCTAAGATTGCAACTTTCCCCGTATTCCCTAGCAGAAGGCAAGACCAGGCACAGACGAATGTACAGACTTAACACTGTACTTGAGCAGTGGTAGGTGGCAACTGGGTTGCTCAAGTGCAGCGTGTTGCCCCTGAAAAAAGGCAGTTCTTGGTGGAGCAAGGCTTTTTCTGTCTTATGTTATATAGCAGGCTTTATTGCAGTGAGTACTTCAGGGCCTTTAAAGAGCCCTTGGCAGGGCTCATCGGTCAGGTAGCGGTGGAGCTCTTGTTTTACACATACTGGAATGGAGACCCTTTGAGGAACTAATCAAAAGTTGCTTCTCTTTTCAGTAAAATCAACCTCTTCAGTGTTTTCAAAACTTCTGAGAGATGTGTGCCCTAGACCCCCTAAAACGTCAGTATGTATCCCAAATTCCCCAGGTCATTTCTTCAGGGCACTTTACAAAATTTTAATTATGGCAAACTAGAGGATTAAGGCTGAATGAGTGCTTTTTTGGATGATATATTTATTCTTTCTAGTGACTGATAAACAAAAAGATCATGAAGGCTGAGAAGTCTTCTGCCTTCTTTAGCAAATATATTGCAGACCTTAGACAAGTGACCATCAAAATAATTTCTATTTTTAAAACGTGAGGCTTACCTTGAAATACATTTGAGGTAATGGAATTTTCTCTTCTGAAACTGAATGATTATTAAGATGGAATCTGACTCAAAAGCTGCCCTCCTGTGTGTGAATTATTTTGCAGGAAGCTGATGATGACAAATTAGCATGTACCTGAAGATGCTCTGTCCCATTATGATGAGAAGCCTTGAGAACAATGGCATAGAAGTGATGGCATTGGAAATAAAAGGAAACATAATTGGATGTTTAGTGCTCTTGTTCACAGAGCTCTCAGAGATTTTCTTTATTAAGTGGTTGTCACTTGAGAAGCAGCAGAAGAGCAAAAATAGATTACTTTGTACGGCAGATCCTGGTTTACTGTATTACTCCAGTACAAGATTTTACCTTGTGTCTCAGAACCACATGAATGGTAGTGAAGGGAAGCTGACAGCTCTTTTTACATGTGTCTATCTCCTATTCCTTCCATTCATCCCAAAACTAAACTAAACAAAACCTAAGTCAGGTACTTGGCTGAAATGCTCTTCTGTATAAGTATTTAGACCCAAACCAGAGGCTTTTTCTAGGGCACTGTGTGTTGAGTAACTTGTAATAAAAATGCTGTCCAGCTGATGCCTTGGATTAGTGGTACCTGTAGACTGTATCAGATTTCAGGTGTTTCATGGTTCTAAGTGGAAGGTGAATGCAATATGTGCTTGCATGTGTTACCAGCTGTCAAGCTGAACTCTGAAACATGATTAAGGTATCTCACTGCAGGAAGCTGTTCTGTCAGCTGGGTCACAGGGTGGAGATGCTGCATTTTCCGTGTTGGACAGAGATCAGGCTCCTCTGAGGAGATGAGCCTGCTGCAGTGTTCAAGATCCCTAATGTAACACCAGCCAACTCAGAAACAGTCCCCAAGATGGGAGAGCAGTTTACAATGCCTGG
This sequence comes from Colius striatus, assembly GCF_028858725.1. Classification (NCBI taxonomy): domain Eukaryota; kingdom Metazoa; phylum Chordata; class Aves; order Coliiformes; family Coliidae; genus Colius; species Colius striatus. The sequence continues at coordinate 113,151,377 of NC_084759.1, read as the reverse complement.
CACTGCCACAGGTTGTGCACTGTTGATTTACAGCTTTAAAAAAAAAATCTTAATCTACTGCTTGAGGAGAAGGATGATATCTACTAATAAAGCTGATCTGTTTATGAGAAGCCCATTTATTAGAAGCTTAATTTCACTGAAAAAAATATGGGGGATCAGGAATGTGTCAGCTGTTGGCTGTTTGGAGAAGAAATGTCACAACCTGTGAATACATTTTCTTACATCATGAGCAGTGGAAGACAGTTAGAGGCAATCTTTACAGAGGAAATGCTGGTCATCAAAAGAGAAGAGGAAAGCAATGCCAAAGTCCAGAACACCTTTGGGTTCTGCAACCATTGTAAACTCCTGAAAAAACTCACCTCTGCTCAAACTGCTTTTAATGTGCAGGTAAGTAAAATTCAAGAGCTTCCTTTATGAAACATTTTTATTTCAGAAAAGTGAATCACTGTCCGAAAGTTTACTGGGAATATATTCTTATGAGATTGCTTCACTCTTTTGTGAAGATGCTTGGTGAGCAGCTCAGCACACTGTCAGGCTTAGAGCTGGGGAGAGTTTTGAGCAATTTCTAACAGGAGCCATCTTTACAGCCCCTTCCCCCTTACCAGAAATGGCTGTCACGTCAAACCATGACAATCAGCTAGGCATTTACTCCTACAAATGCCACCTGCTCTGTTACAATCCTTGTCATGCCGAAGTCACCAGCACCTTTCTGCATCATCAACATGGTAGCTCCCTCCTGTTGAACTCGACTGTTCTCTTAAGAGGGTGATGATTTGCTGAGCTGTTTGGCTAAGTAGCCTTTGGCAACCTCAGGCAGGCATACACATTCAGCTGAGTAGTGGGCACATACATGTTCAAGGGCTGATACTTCATACCCAATGTGTGTCTCCAGGACCCTCACTGTGCAGATGATACAGCCCTCAGGCATCAAGCAGCTGGAGCAATTGCTGCAGAAGGTTCAGAGACTTGTGAGGTATTGTGTTGTGCTTGTTGCTGGACTTAAAACCACCTACTGCCAGGCAGTGAAGGTCATTTTATGCCTTTCTCTTTAAAGCATGTTGCTTCTGTTTCTGTTAACAAGGGAACAGCGGTGCTGGCTGACTCCTGGCATGTTAACCCATGACTGTCCTGGGGAACAGGTCTCCAATGGACTCTCCTAGGACTTGGATGTGAGTTGGAGTATTGTATATCATGTAGATGTCAAGCCCAATCAGAGCTTTCCTGTCAGGATGTGTTAGGGCAGCTGTCTGCAATTTGTGTGGCAGTGCACACCTCTGACAATAAACTACTTTTATTCTCTGTGGTGCCGTGTCTGCTGTCTGCACTGCTCCCGGGAAAGCTGCCAGGGAGAGAGAGGGGGAGAGCCTACATGCACAAAGGTGATTGGGTGGCACCTCTTGTAATCTCTGTTCTGCACGGTGTATTGATTGCCTTTGTGGATGGATCCCAGGGGGTGAACACGAACATCATGTCCCGGAACATGAAATTTTAATCAGAGACAGATTTAACTATTGGGAGCAGATGGGGTTATGTCTACTTAAAAAAAAGGAATTGTACATACACACCCCCATGTGCTGCCTATTGTGTAGGAACTATATGAAGTTAAATGTAGTAACTTAGAAATGAGTAGCTTGTGACAGGACTGCTCTGGTAAGTACAAGGCAGTGACAGGAGTTAGATGCTGAAATAACGTGTTTTGCACGTGCATGTTCATGTACCATGGCTAAGCAGTGGAACCTGCTCAGTGCAGCACAATTCTCACCGGCGAGCTGTAAAAATCACTTGGCTCACAGGACGGAAAGGTGTTCATGCTGCAAGGAGAGGGGGCTGGCAAAGAGCAAGATAGATTTGATAGGAGAAGGTATCTGGAGTTTTCTCTCTATTTGCAATGATACTGAGCTGTGAAAAAGATGGAGCTGTTATGGGGTGGTGTGCCAGCTCACCCCACCAACATCTTGAGTAAGGGCTAAAAAACAACAGGGAGGTTATCTTCCATCTCAACCTGTAGCATACTGTATAGCAGAGGAGATTATCCTTCTGTGGTAAAATCTCAGGGTCACCAAAGAGCTCTCTTAACCTTGAAAGTCTGCATAGTAGATTATATTCTACCTGCAAAGTAGAAAGCACCTCTTACTCACAGGCATGAATGACACCATGTCTGGTCCAGGGATAGACTTGAAAGGGCATTCATCTGCTGTTTGTGGGAATTTAGCTAAGCAAAAGCTTCTGAAATGCCAAAACACAGAGAATCACAAAATTAGTCCTAATGCACTGCCTGCCTTCTGCTTGTTGGCCATCTTCTTTTGTGAAAAGAGGTAAGAGATGCAGTTCATACAAGTACAAGCGTGTGCAGACTTCTCAGGAGAACACTTGTCTGTCTTCTCTTGCTTTCAGATGCTTAAAATGAGGAAAGCAGTATGTTGTAATTGAAAGAGAGGAAAAACGGTCAATGTTACCTTGGTGTCTGATAACCAAAGGTATGTTTCCACTCTGCTGTGCCCTGAGAAGGGCCACAACTGTTTCCTGAGTGACTAGCATTTAGTTCAGAGCTGTAAATGTCCTCTTGTTTCCCTGTGGCCACACAGACCAGGGACTGACTGCCTGCCTTTGGAAAGCAAAGTATTTTAGCTTTTCCCAGTAGAAACAGGGCAGCTTAAACAGTTATGCTCTGTCAATAAAAAGAAGCAAGGAGATGAGTCTCAGAGAATGATTACTCCCTGGGTAGTGACAGGGCTGACATGTATTTTCTTGTGAAGAACCACAGTGGGCTTACAGCTATTAAGTAGTAGTAATTTATGAAATTCATGGTCAACTTTACCTTTCATCTTCCTTTCGTTGATTTAAAAATCTATGATTTTGTTCTGACTGCTATACTTTAAATCCAGAAAACAATAGAAACTAAGAGGAAATCTGTTTGTTCTTTACACTCAGCTACTATTTTACTGTGTATTTAAACACTCAAAATGTACTGGCTGATGGCTGGCATTTCCATCATGTTGGAATGCCTTCCTTCCTCTCATGTTTCTAATGAGACACAAAGTATAGAGAACATAAATGGAATAAACAGGAATAAACCTACAGCTTTTTTAATGACCAAAATCATATCTATTTTAGAGCTCTAGCCTAAGGTTATAGCACAACAAAGCAGGCACAGTCTCTTTCATCTGCAGTTTGCATGGAAACTAGGACCAAATTTCTATCTCTTCAGGTAAAAGAAAACAGCAGAGAGTCTCCAGTACAAAAGCAAAAACCCAGGCATGTACTATCCAGCACTGTAAAGTCAATGTGAGTTATTTTGCAAGGATCCCATGATACCTTTGTAGGAGTAAAACAGATAAGGGCAGGAGAGTCAGAGAGCCAATGAGACAAAAGAAAAAATGAAGGAAAAATGAAAATGAGACAATACTGTGAAGCTATTGGAAGAGGGTGTTACAGCATCTGATTTAAGAGAACTTTATTGGGACACACATAACATTCTCCCCCACCTCACTAGACAAAGGGCTGTACTAACTTTGCCATCAGAAATTATGAACAGCATCAGGTCTTCTAAGTTTCTAATATATATCACACCTTTTGTATGAATTTTTGCCAGAACTCTAGGGCAATTTTCCAAGACGAGAATTATTTTTCAGCACCTACAAATTGCACTTTTGTGAGGAGCTATACTGAGGAAAAATAGGCGAGATGTTGGAGGGGCAAACCAGCACACTCAGGCTATGTGGCTGACAAATGAGATTTCTGACAAGGAGAGGTGCAAAGAAAGAACAAAATGAACAAAGTTCAACTCCTGGTGATTCTAGCAGACTGGTGAAATTTCAGGCTGTCATCAGGAAAATCCCGCTTCTCAGATACAAATGGACAGGAGATACTGACATCAAAATGCAAGCAACAATTAGTGTCCAAATTACATTGTTAGGTGTAAAAACACTTTCCTTCGGTCTTGGCAAGAGCTGGGAGTTGGAGTTCTTTAGCAAGCTCACTGCTAATGTTTGCATTAAAGTAGCATTTAGAATCATATTTAGGATTCAGTATACCAACTGTAGTTTTCACAACCAGTATACATTGAAGCTATTGTGTGTGTGTTTATACATATATATGTGGTAAAGCCCTCTCAGAACCATAAAATCCATCTGGAGAGATTAATGTTGTGAAAGGGAATCAAAAGTAACATTTTATTTTCTATCTGGATAATTGCAATTGAGAGAAATAAAACTTTTCTGTAAAGGTCCAGGAAAACCATGACAAAAGCCAGGAAAAGTTTCTCTTCTCTTGCCCCCACGGTCTGCATATTTTCCCAGAAAGTGTTACTGGAAAGGTTCGATGGCAAAGAGTCAGCAGTTTTCAGAGTTTCTCTTGCACTTTCCTGTGCATGGCAGAGTTTCTGTACGATGCTTTTTGTATTATCTGGACACAGACAGAGTGTTGGTGCATGAATTTTTTCCTAGGGCTTGAACTTTCATTAAATCAACTCATGCTGGAGCACTAAAAATAGAACAAAATTGAATTTGGGGAAGACGAAACTGATAAGAGATTTGCTGCTATTGGGAGTGTGAATCAGACCTTTTTTGTGGTAAAGTTGCAAATGTTACCCGAATGTTGAGTGCACTGAAAGCACTGATCACAGAGACGCTGAACTTCTCTGTTTTGGTGCAGCTCTGATTGGATAGTAGGGAGTTCTTATTTGTTTTGGTACTTAAGCAATTGTGAACTCGAAAGAAAATGAACTGCCCAAGATGCTTTTGATAACTTTCAGGCAGGACAACATCATTGAAAGCGTTGCAGCTGTATGTGTATGCTATTGATATTAAGCAGTGCTTTTTGAGACAGTGTAGTGGATTTAGTTTATATTTAAGTAATGCTTTCTGAGATATTTTCATGTCTACTTTTGATCTGAAATGTGTTAATCTAATGAGTGGGTAGAAGAAATGAGTTACTATGGGAACAATGTCTCTAACTTACTACCTCAGTTGGCTGCTCTGGCAATCAAAGCATGCTGCAAAATGGAGCAAAGCCACCAGAGACAAGCATGTGCTTCAATCTTAGAAGAAGCTTTTGGGGTCAGGTTTGGGGTACAGAGGATAACAAAAGACCTTTGGGAAATGTATCATGTGCTTAAAACAAAACAAGGGGAGGAGAGAAGCAGCTGTGATCTGACCGTGATAAGGAAGAACCCCAACAAACTGCGAGTCATCTAGTGGGAAGGAGACAAAGACTTTTCTTGTGCTTTTCTTGGGGTGCAATTGATAAATGATTAAGGACAGCTATTAAAATATTAAGCTTTTAAATACGCTCTGGTGATCGTTAATAAGGTACTTCATCATTGAACAGATCTTTGAACTGTATTTGTTCTTGGTTTTCTGCTGTACACTCACAGAAGAAGTCATCAGTATCGAAAACATGGGGGTATGTTCCTCTGACATGGGAGAGCAGTGGTACCTGCAGTGATGGCTGATGACCGCTTGAGGTTGTGCTATTGACTGGGAAGCAGCATCCCATATTGGTATTATATTTCCTCTGTTTACACCTCCCTAAAAACTACTGCACAGTACAATACATGTGGAGAGGAAAAGCTGAACTCATTATTAACACTCATTTAATTGAGGGGAGGACTTTGCTCTAAGTGAGAATGTTTTAATCCACTCTTATTTGATTCTTCTTTTTGGCCTATTGCCTGGGCTAGATAAAGGGAAAGCCACGTGGCCATCCTACCTCCCTTCATCTCACTAGCTGGCAGCAGCAGGTGCACATCAGGTGGGTGCTCACACCAACTTCAACACCTTCAGGCGAGCAGTAAGTATTTCCTATGGGTGATTTGTTCCTCTGATACCTTCATTCCTCCTTGTATAACATGTCATTTATATTACCTACTCTTTCAGGAAACAAGCTGTAAACTTTACATGATCAAATCAAATCAGCAGCAAAGTAGTTTTCTTTACATTTTTTTAAAAATGGAAAGTAATTAGAGAACGTTCAGGATTAATATCAACAATGTAAATCACAGTATTAGACACTAACAAAACATTAACAAAAGCCTACAAATTTCCCAGTTTCTAACTGGATTTTGACTGCCATTCTGCCACCACTATCCTACTCCTGTGTCTCTCTCCATAGTTACAAACCTTCATACTTTCTTGGTTTTTTTCAAACTGACTGCTGCTCTAAAAATCTTTTGGTAGTTCCTTGCTTACTGTGTAACCCAGCTGGTGGTTGACCTAAGGAAGCTTCATCGCTAGTAATTTCCTTCCAGTGCTATCAGCTTTTGGGAAGATGTGCTCTCAGACACCTGCAAGTCTTACATTGACCCCCAAGTTACACCAAGCTTGCTCTCCTCCCTGACATTGCTGTGTAGGCAGCATCCCTTGCAGGGGAGGGTTGTGTGGATGGAGGAGCAGAGACCTCATCCTGGCACACACAGACCTTTAAGGCGGTTATAGCAAACAAGGCAAGCCAGACCAACTCTCTACCACCACGCTAAAAAGAGCTCATGTGAACAATGTTTCATATAGAGACATATTAGTACCTGTGGGGAAGGAGCTGTTGAGTTGGTTTTCCTCTGTATTTGCAAGGTGAATATCTAGTACTGTCAAATTTCATTTTCTATGTTTCAAAAAAAATATGGCAAGTGGGAGGTTGGAGGACAAAAAAAATAAACCAAAATAAACCAAAGTTAGATTATTTTATCTACCTAGAAGGAGATTATTGAATTTCATTAGGAGATGAAAAAGAGACAAATAGAGGAACAGACTGTTCTATTTTTACCTGTGAAGAAACAAATCTGTTTAATCTGCTGAAGAACGTTTTCAATACAAGACTTTTATTTTGTTCTTTGTGCACTCAGTCCATCTCAAGCCTGTTGGCTGTCACCAACACTAGTCCTTGTCTCAGCTTTCCTGCCAGTAGATCTAGGATTGGCTGAGAGCATAGTGAAAGCAACCTCCTTTCTCAGGGCAGTTTTTCACAGCCAGTAAGTGACTATGAACATCCGTGCAGTTACTGGGGCATGGGGCCAATGTGATGTGAGGAAGCTGGAAGGGAGTGGGCTGGCAAAGACGAGAGCAAGAAGAGCCTGGGCTTGTGCCACCCTGCACTGGATCCAGGGGTGCATGACCTGACAGTCCAAGTTCAGCAGCTAGGAGAGAGGAGTTGATGAAGGGTGGGATCCTGCCCAACCAGCAACATGAGGGATGTTGAAGCACATGGGTCCCATTGTAAGGAAACAGAGCTTTGTAAGAGGAGGGGCAGGGAATCACCTCAGGTTTTCCCACACATAATTCCTTTATGCTCCTTGGTTTCTACAGAGGAGGAGGGATGTAGCAGATGTCCAAGAGTGGCCTTTTCTTGGCTAGTATCACTGTGAGAAGCTGATAACTGCAAACCTCTTATCTGGGAGAGGAAAAATGTAAAGGAAGAGCAGGATGAGGAAACAAAGCAAAATATCTGTAAGTAGTTAAGAATTCAGGAGCCTGTTAGGTGCCACTGAACTGAAAATTAGCTCTGTTGCTATGAAAGTGAGAAAAGATTTCCGAGGCAAGTTTAATTTTAGTCATGCTGGACATTCTTCCAGATAAGCAGCACAATTTGTCGGGCACAACAGTTTCTCACAGAATACTCTGCAAAGTCCCTTTGGATGCTGAGAAACTGAGCAGTTCTTCAGTCTTTGGTGGAGTAGCCAGTGTTAGCAAAATATGGTGAGCTGCAGTGATTCCTATAATTACTCATGACCGGTTTATCACTTGATTGTAGGAACTCAGTTTAAATAGATTTTTTTTTTTTTACTATCTCCCATGTTCTCTAATTGATTTTTTTTAATGCTGATTCTTAGACTTCCTTTCATAAAATAGATTAGAGTCATTATAGCTGTGTGCTTTTTAATCATTCTGCTGCATAATTACTGTTGCTGCTGTTGCCTTCTGGTTTACACTGTTTCCTTATTAGTAACTCTTATTGCCAGAAGCTTTAAACCTTTAATAGTCTGTCAAGGTGGTAATTTGGGTTTTTTACTTACATGCCTTTTCAGCCATATCTTCAAGCACCTGGCCTGATCAGATGCTTTAATATTCACTGGTCACTGTCTGATTGGCCTCATGTTATTTTTAATTACCTTTCTTCTGGATAACTAAAGTACCCATTCATCATATAGAAAATGTAAGCAAGTTCCATGCAACTGTATTGGGCAGTAGGACAATAGAGCCTCCAGACACAGTAATGATGGCCAAAGATGACACACAGGCAAGCCTTCATTTATTGGCACCAGCAAAGGAGCTTTACTGTAGCCTGATTCAGCATTCATAGGAAATGCAGGCTATAGTGGCTTCTGTAACACACAGGGATTATACCATAATTTCTTCTTTTTAATGCTTTTGGAGATTTGCATTCAGAGTCCCTGCAGATATACAGCCATACTTCTTCCCAAGCTTCTCTGTACATTTCCTATACAGCATGCCAATTCTGAAGCACCTTGCCTTTCTCAAATGCCAGATAAAGTTAGACAGTTAATGGATGGTATTTTATCTCTGTAAAAGGTTCTTGGATCTCATTTCTCTCTAACTTGAGCATAAGCTGCAATGCTGTGGCTCCCTGAGAGGCTGTTCCCCAGCAAATGATGTGTCCACCAGCCTTTGGCCATTACTGATGAGTAGGACTGCTGAATGATGGCATTTTGCTGTAGCAACAGACAGCAATCTTCTCTGGGGTCAGAGCCATAAAGTGCAGCACTGCATAGCCAGGATACCTTGTCTTCCTCTGGGATAAGGCACTGGTGGTCCTGCCACAGCAGCTGCTCCTCGTCCAAAGTGCTGTCTGGAGTCAGCAGCCTGGTTTCTGCATGTGCCCCTGGGCCCTTGCCGTGGCCATGGGATCTTAGAAGAGGGGCAATGCTCTGCAAGGCAGGTTTTCCCGTGTCTGCAAGGTGATCAAGGGCTAGAGAGCACTGGGAAGGACTGGAAGCTAATAGTTCATCACAGATTACTGAAACTGGGACATGTCAATCTGTTGGTAGGTAAAGCACTGAGGGGGTAACAAAATGTAATGGGTTTCTCTGGCCTAGAAGTAAGAAAAAACGTTCTCAGTACTGAATGATGGTAAAAAGACTTGAGGATAGGCCACTTGGGGACCTGGTGGCATTTCAGTTGCTAGTGATTACCAAAGACTGTGTGAGACTCAAGTCTGACACGGATGTGATGGAAGCCCCTCTTCTGGTAGGTCAGACTGCCTCTTAATTCTCTTTCCCTTCCTGCTTTCAGTGTGTGGAAGTGCAAGCCAGATGGAACAGAAAAGCTGGGATTTGGACATGCTAGTCTCTCCAAAAGCTGAAAACAAAAACACAAAGTAAAAGTTGGGTTATGACATATGCAGAAAGGAATAAAATCCAAAGTAAGTTAGCAATTACATATGACTGAAAAGAATGAAGAGTCAATAATTACTTGTGGAAAAGAAGATGTTTAAATATATTTTTAAAAGCATCTTACAGATTTAGAACATCTTTACAGTTGTGTGTCGAGGAATTGGTTACTATTTTTTTTTAGCATTCCTTCAGCTGTTTTCGGGTAAGCTTTTTCATTAATGGAGATGGCTGTCTACATTCTTTTTAGCACTTTACCTATGCCTTGTCTTGCCAGAGGAGACTGGCAGATATTAATTCTTGGGGGTTTTCTTGTCTATATGATAATCCAGACAAGATTTTGACAATTTCATTACAATAGCCTCCTCTTAGGAAAGCTTTGATTGCACTAAAGCGTACTCTGAAGTGGTAATCTCTTAACCTTCTAGAGTTCATTATTTGGACAGATAAAAATTGAGTTTAAAGTGACCTATAAGGTCTTCTTGTAAAGATATAATTTAGTTAAAATTTTCTCAAATTGAATTATGTAGACTGTGTATGATGTATTGATTTTAAAAACCTTCTTAATGGAGTCATATCATAAGACTCTTCACATTATTTTTTTTTCCCTTTGATGGAGTCAGTTTTTAACAGAAACTTCAGCATTTTGCTTTGTAAAGCTGTCACCATCTTGATGGCTTTTCAGTCAGATAAAGCTCTGACCTCTGGGACATTGCCTTTTTTGAGGAAAACACAACTGCAAAATTAACTACTCCTGTGCCACTTAGGAATAAGTTTCTCGTATTACATCTATATCAAGAAGCTGAAGGCTGTATTGAATTATCTCCTGAAAGACTGAGACTGTGACCTTATTTCAAGGTGTCTTCTTTGCACTTTTGAAATAGAAATTTTGGTAAGTGCTGCTTTCAAGTATGTTTTTGCCGTGATTTATAATTCTAAATTCAGCTCTTTTTCAGACCAGAACAAAATCCAACAAATGAGCAGTTAAGTACACTGAAGAGACACCTTCAGCTCTGACTCATGTTTTCTGGAAGGTGAGCAAAGACCTTGAAGCTGCTCTGTGGTGTTTGATAAGGAGGGCCTCAACTCTATCACCACCTTATCTGATCCCATCTATAACTCTACAAAAATCTTTGGTTTATGGATTTGGGACCTCTACAGCCATAGCCTGTAGTCCTCTGTGTCCCTGGGCTGTTCAATGACTTCTACTGTAAGACCAGGAAGAAGGCTGAGGCATCAGCATTGATTAATTGGGAAAATATATGATAAGAGAGAAACAAAGGGGAAATGGAATCTGGAGGCTTCTGCAGAGACAGTGTTTTAGATCTTACTGTGGATCTCACAGGGAAATTCGAATGTGCTCAAGAATGTTGAGTATTTGAACTCTGACCTCTTCCAGCTGTTTTGCTTTGAAAGAAGGTACTTTCAATAGTGATTTCTGACACTCTATGGCTCATCTCCATAAACTACTCATTTGAGTTGACTGAGCAGGAAGGGGAATAGGTTTCTCTGTGAAGTAAAAAACAACTTAAAGCAAAAAAAAGGTTTTAAAATCATCTCTTTGCATTTATTTTTTCAAATGTTGAAAATCCCATATGAAGAGCTTTTCTGCTAGGCAGATTCTAGTCATTTAATTGGGACAATAACTGGGTTTCAGTAGAAATAAAAAATTCAGTTGTCCCTTTTCTTAAGATATTTTGTGGCAAACCTGACATTGATAGTGTTTGTTCAATTTATTGTAATTACCAGAAATGCCTCATCCATTCAAAATCCGTTCATGCCACACCCAGGGATGGCTAAGCTTTAATATAAGCTGATTTTTTCTTTATCTCTAATTTTTCTGTCATGTGATTTTTCTTTTTCTTTTCTTTGGACATATAGTTTTTCTTGCCATAGTGTTGTTTTTTTTCACTTGAAAAAGTAACAGCAAAGCAACGGTATTTCAAATACTTTGTCTGGATTTCTAGGGTCCAGTTCTTACATAGAACTATGCTGTTTATTGCTAAAATTATGTTGCAGGTTTGCTTCTGAACAAACTTAAGCAATCTATAGTTTTTGTTTGATAGAGTATATAAATGATATTGTGGTATGCATTGACCTCTGAGTTTTCCCACCACCTAACAGAAGGCTCATAGCAAGGTGGGAGTGTGGAAATTGAGGAACTGACAAGCCCGGACAAATGAACAATTAAGTTGGTGTACTGAGGACTGTGGCAAGGCAGTAGAATAAGATAGAAAACGTGCCTAGAATATCAAAGTCTTACATGCTAGTTTAAAGTGTCCCAGGAGAGCTGCTGGATGGATACTGCGTGGAAAGGAAGAGATACTCTCATTACAGCATATTAAGTTGCTTATCAGTGGCCTAAAACTTTAAAATAAGAGAAAATGAGCCCAGAACTATTTGAAAACAATTATATTTATATTTCTAAAGCAAAATTCTGTTTATTTTCAAGAAATCTCATTTGAAGCAACCAGTGGTCAAAGAGTAAGAGGCCTGATGTTGTAAGGAGTAAAGTGTGGGAGTTGTAAGGAGTAAAGTGTGGGAGTTTTGAGCAGGAGGTCCTTTGATGCCAGGTTAAAATCTGCCTGGTGGTGCTGCTGTCGTACAAGTTGTACAAGTCACAGATTTCAAATGTCATCATTATCCAATCTCATCTACAGTGTCAGGAGTGGCAAAATGGCAATGAGAAGTGGATAAACTCATAGTATCTCTCACTTCTGTTTTACAGCAATACTGTAAAATATTTGTTTCTATTAGTTCTTATTTAAATAATTTCCTACTATAGGAAAAGCAAATACATGTAGTCAAGGTAGTACACTGCACTGCACATCCACTTTGGACAGGAGAGTTGCTTGAGCCAGTGTAAAATCACTGTTAAAGAAATGGAGCCCAAGGAGGATCTGATTTCCATTTTGGGGTAAGGTAATATGATTGCTTTGGGAATACTTTTTTTGGTCTGGATTTATTTCTTCCCTTAACACAAATAAACTGTAAACTGGATAACAGAAAAGAAACTGGATTGTGAGTTGCAAATAGAATTATTGACTAAATACCAGTTGTAGGATCTACACTACTGGCACGTGAGCCAGAAAGCACATCTTGACTGTACAATTTTATTTCTATTTTCACAGAAACAGCAGTTAAAAAAAAAAAAAATCATTATCACTTGCTTCTCAGCCGATCGTGTTTGATTTGGAAGTCATTGGGACGCAATAAACAGGAAACCCCAGGGTGCCATTTTACTAAGACAGTTTTCAGGGAGGAACCACAGTTTCTGCTGCAAAGTACTGTTGATTTACATGGATTTTCTTGTCACATGTTTTGGCAAAATGTATCAGCTTGTGCTTCTTAGCATCAACAAATAATACTTGACTTGCAAACGAGCGGCTTGGCAAGTACCCAGCCGTGGGAGGCTTGGAGACTTGACTGAATAAAAACACTTTCTTTTTACCAATTTGTGAACTGGCGCTAACCCTGCTGTGGTTGTATGCAGCTGCTCTCCAATTCTTGCTCTCGATTCTTGGATATGGAAGCTCTTCCACCTGTTATCTTCTACCAGATTCCAAGAAATGAAAATGAAATCTTCATTATTTAAATTTCCATGTAAATGCCTTAAAGGGCTCTCAAGTTTATTTGTGTTGTCTTGTCTGAAATTCTTTTATTTTTTTTTCTACTGTATGATGTTGGTATCTTTTCCCCTCTTAGGCAGGCCTTCCAAAGTGTTTACCTTTTAAAGAAAAGGGAAAAAAAAACAACTTACTTTTTATTTTTCCTATGCAGCCTTCTTGTTCATAATGAGCTTAGATATAAGGAACATAAACCCATCTGGAAATAAAATTATGCGTTAGGGTCACTAAAAAAAGGTGATTACATTATGATAAAACTGTCACTTTATGAGATAGTGGGAGATGAAATACACCATAAGCTGGCAAAAGAAGAGGATGGCTTGATCTTTTAGATATCATCCAAGGCACAAAACAGTGAAGAAACTCTGAATTATATACAGTGCAACCACAAAATCTCTGCCAGGGAGGGGGAGCACAGCACTAGGACCAGTGCAACAGTATGGTGGAACGAGGGAACCTTCTGGTGGAACGAGAGAACCTTCATCCATATGCAGCCCATCACATGCTACTACTGCAAGTAGACTGACAGTTCAAGGATGTTTGGACACACAACGGGAAACACTGACCTGTGATCAGAAAATATGCTCAATTTGTCCATCATGTTTTTCATGGACCTCCCAACTCTGTGGTAGTTCTTGAGTTATTGTCTTTGTTTGCTTCCCTTGAAGCATTCGTGCCCCACCAAACTGTCAGCCTGCATTCAGCAGTGGCTGACTTGCTTCTCAGGTTGAATACAAAAGTTTAAATGAAAATTTAAATATATGAGGACTTGCTTTGTTCATGTCCTGCCCTTTCTTGTGGCCCTTGCCACTCATGCTGCCTTAGTGTGTATGGAAATAATCTGGTTTGAGGGAAAATTCTCAGTCCTGTGCAGCAAGAAGTACATGTAGCTGCTGAGCAGATGGCAGTATTCAGGTGGGAATGATTTTCTTTAGTCCTTCTGGTCCCTGTCATACAAGCTGCTTTCCCCTTGTGGAGTAAATCCCCTTTTCCCTCCTGCCATAATTTCTTTGAGATTTGAGTCCACGCCCTGCTTTACTTTCTCTGTCAATGGATCCTTTGCACTGGCAAATCCTTTACACAGGCAGCAAGCGCTCCTTGCTTTGGCATTTAAGAAGAAACTGGTGGCAAATGGTGGGCATGAATTTAAAGTGCAGGGAAAGGGAAAGGCTAAAACTGATGGAAGACTGGCAACCAGGAGAAATGCTCTTGCTGCCAGCAATGTGTCTAATGAAAGAGAAAATTGTTTTCATATAGGGCCTCTCTTCTGGTCACTGGAAAAAAAAAAAGTTTAGAAATATAAATGAGTTGAACTTTGTGTTTTTGTCATCTGATTTTGTAGTCTATTCTAGAGAGAGAAATGGTGACATACCAGGAGGTCCATACTGTGGAAATGGCACAACTGATGGCTTTATTCAGTGTCTTGCTTTTCTCTTTTGATGCTATGAATACAGTGACAGAGCAGCACAGAACAGCATGATGTGCTGGTCGTGCATGGTATTGTTCTCTATGCTCAGTGGGTTAGACCACTTTGTGTATTCATACCACACATCTATCTGGCAGAGTATTGTGAGCTTCAGTAAACAGAAGCTGGGGGAGCCCACTGGAGACTTCCCAATACTACGGCTTGCTTTTTCAAATTTAAACCTCTAATTTGTTTAAATACAATTAATTTTCTTTTTCTAAGAAAACTGGAAAGATTTCAGCTTCAAGAACATGAACATGAAATGAAGCTTCATCAAAAAGAAGTAATAATAAAATCTTGTCCAGATGCCTATGTAACTGTGTAGTCTCTGTTTTGACAGAAATATCTTTCTGTCAGAAAGAGCTTTTGACAGTAGCTCTCTCCCCAGATAAAAGTAACAATTTTAAAGCTACTGTTTTTTCCTTCTGTTACTGAATCTCAGCACAAGCAACCCCACTCACAGACTGCCAGCAGTGGACTACTGATGAGTTGTAAGTTGTGTATTGAAGGCCTCATGGGCTTAAATTTAGCATCATCCTCATTTCATGTTATGCTGCTGTTTCTGACAATAGACTTGGTTAATATGCCATAGTTTTCTTCTCATTAAATTCATGCTCCTATAGCCACTTTTATCATGCAAGATATGTAAGATGTCTTGAATTACATTTCAGACAATTACAATTGTCAGAAAACATCAGCAAAATAAATGTATTCTCATGAAAGAAGATATAAGTAAGATTTTCTTGGCTTTGATTGTGCAGATACTTTCATGAGGCCACTGTGGCCTGTTGGGCATAATAAGGCTATTTGAAATAGAAATTGCGCTGATCATGGTGTCTTGGGTAGTCTCATTTTCCACATTGTTGTTCGGCTGTAAGGGTGAGGGCATGGTTGTTGGTTCTTCTGCATGCCCATCTTGCTGTCACAGCAGAGCTGTGTCCCTAGTCCCTAGTGGATTTGAATCCTTAAGAAAGGTGGAGGTTTATCATGCACCACTTGTATTCACCCCCTTTAGGACCTTTCTAACCTCAACTTGCAACAGATGCTGCAAAAAAGGCTTCTAAATAGATCAGATGGTGCTCTCTTTAAAAAAAAAAAAAACCAAAAAAAAAAAAACCACAAACAATTAAATCCACTTAAACAGCTGAGGCTTGAGTTAAGTTGTAATGGTCTGTTTGTGGTATAGGTAAGCTGCACTGCCTGCAGGGAAGACAAATTGAAGGGGTATAATAACCTTTTAGAAAACAAGACCCTTGAACACGGTATTACTTAACCCTAGTGCAGAAAGATGTAAGGCTGTTAGTTCTCCTGCTACTAACAAAAGTACATAAACAGAAGAATTTTTTTTTGCAAAGGTAGCACACAGCTTTGGAGATGATGTCAAAGAATAGGCAATACTCTCTGGCTTTTGAATTAGCCTAAACTAATCATTAGAGTCCCATAAGCAATTGTGTCTTTCTGCTATTGAATCCCCTGTGCCCTATGAAGATCATACCAATGCGATAATTTAGCTCAGGTAGAAGCAACACTAAGGCTAAATAAACACTGTGTTTTACCTGCCTGCAGCAGCTGCTGCCTAGTGACCTAAACACTCTCTATGTTAAAGAAGAAGATACAAATTTTACCTTAGGAGTGATAGGTTTGGTTTTGAGGTTTTTTTGTAAGTGGAATTATGGAGGTATGTAAAGACAAAATGATCCTGTTGGGCCAGGGGAAATGTTCTTGAGTTTATGGACGATAACAGGTGGCATATCTGATTCAGCCTGAAAATAAAGGTGACTAAATGACCCTAGTAGGTTCATGATATTGCATATATCTAGGGAGTCTACATTGAAGTTATTAATTTTGGCCTAATTCAATGTACTTGAGCTTAGATCCTGACAATTTTTTTTAGTTTATTTTCTCTTTTTTCTTCTGGTCATCCTGTTCCACTTCCCTTCCCCCACCCTTGTGTTGCTTCCTTCAGATACTGTGTTTAGTGGAAAGCAAACATTTATGAGCTGGTTGATTAAAATCTATACTGAACCTGATAATTCTTCCCAATCCTGAAAGGGAGATATTAGAAATTTGTATTGCTCCTCTGCAACGACCAGGGCACAAAATCTCTGGCACAACTCAGCACTGAGGAATAAGGACTAGACTTGCCCAAAATGTACTAACAGAGCAGGATTATTTTCTAATCATCAAATGCATTTGCTCCATACTTTTGTTGGAGGCATTATAAGCCCCTCAGCCTCATGAACTTGCATTCAATGAACTTGCATTCTCATTTCTGAAATGGCTGAGCATCTCTGTCTTTTTGGACCATGTTACTCTCCTTTTCTCTCTCCACTTCAAAGACAAGACACATCGTGTGGGCAGCATGACTGAAATTGTCCATTCTCCTTACTAGAATCCATGTGAAGAGTGATGATAATATCACACATGTTATAAACCTATCCTTGTGGTTAATGCAAAAGCTCCTAAAAGCACGTCAAAACAACTTGTTTAAACATGGCAATTTGTTAAAAATTAATGATGTTGGAAAACAGGACAAATTCACACGAGGGCTTGTAGGAAGAGAGCTTTGGCTATTTGTAACCTCAAGATTTTATATAGAATATCAGCTCAGAGGTGTGTCATGAGTTTTCACTGTGGAGAAACCAAAGATGGAGGTTTTATGAATCAATCTCTGATTTTTTTTTTAAAAAAACTCATCTATGCTTGCAAGAAAAATGCTTTTCATGTGATCCCTGCTCTTTAAAGCAAAGGCAGCAAGGCTTGTTAACCTGGATGAAACAAATCACCAATCTTAATACAATATTAGAATGAAATATACTATAAAATCAACCTGTGTGGGTCTAAGGCAGTTGGCAGCTTTCACATGTACAAACAAGAAGCCTCTGATTTACTTGCTTATTTTCTGCTGTAATTATCATCAGCATTGTATAAACATATTATTCCATTTTTCACTTTGCAGATTAAAGGCAGAATAGCTAATAATCAGGACTTTTCTGTCTCATTGTAAAATGCTCATGGCTTCATTAGAAATAATGAACACTCCTGACCTGACTTTAAATGACTGTGTAATGCAAAACAAGTGCAATGGGAAGGGTTCTCCCATTCTCACCTAATGTACTTGAAGAAGACGGAAAAACTTGCCATTACAATACCTAATAATATGTTCAGCTAAAAAATAGAGACTTAAAAAGGTAAAACTTTTTTTGCATGCAAACTTGCTTGGTCCTATTGGCCAGCATTGTTACTGTGTTCTCTTTATGTAAATCCCATTACATGACACCTGATTTCTGTCCTTAGAAATGAGTGGAAACCTGACCACAACAACATTTAATCTAATTCCTTATATTTTTAGGACTAAATCTGTTTTTCCAGTGGAGTCATTGCACCACGGGCACATTAACACTGGACCCAAATTCCATAGTAGAAGGTGGCACTCCTCTAGAGTTGAGCATGTGTCCTCAGCCGTATTCAGAAACTTGTGCTTACCCTGTCTTTATTGTTATTCTGATGCAAACTGAAATTTGTCTCCACAGTCATATCTGATCAAGATGTGGGCATTTTTCTTCCATTATCTATATCAGTGCAAAGGTAAGAAACAAGCTCAAAATGTGGAACAACAGGTATGACTACTATGTGGGTTTGTTGGGTTTTTTTTCAGATCATTTATTTGATGAACCTCATCATGCAGTCTTTCCAAACTGACTGCTTAACTCAGCGCCTGATGTTTGCCTGTTACAGGAATTATTTGTCCTTGCATACCCCAAGCACAACAATTCCAAAGGTAAAATATGATAAATAGAAAGTTAGAGAAAATTCAGGAATCAAAACTAAAAGAGTTTACTCAGAGACAGAGAGTCCCAAGGGAGCTTTTTATGTGCAGAATATAAATCTAGTGAGCTTAGTTGCTAAGACACATGGATGTCAAGGATAAAGAGGAGTGACTTGCTAGACCATTAATAAAATAAGCAAATTACAACCAGACATGAAACTTCAAATATAGTCAGAGCCCTGCCCTTAAAAAGGTTTTGCATGTTAGCACCACAACCTTGAAATCAATCTTTCCTCCTTTAGCTTCCTCATATCGATTGCAAATAAAGTTGCTATGATACCTGTTTATTTTTCATGCCAATGCTCTTTGGCAGCTGTACTGGGAAGATGCTGATGAAAGAAGAGAAGCCATTTTATATGGAGCTTGTGTACTAGATGAGCGTTACTCTGACTATGTCCAAAGGAAAAGTATGTGGCTTGACTTTATGGAAGCTGCCAACAGATTTGGTTGAAAAAATATAGTATCCTGAAAGCTAGCCCATCTTTCTCCCCATCTGGCTAATTAAAAAGTTAATTAAAAATCATGTCCATATAAGCTTCCTCCCTGCAGACACGATCTTTGCTCAGGCTTCAAGTGATGCTTTTGAAGCATCATAATATGTAGACAGTGGTCATGGACCAAGGCTGAGCATAGACAGGACCCGTTTTAAGCCTATCTGGGATGTGTTTGAGAATGAAAGCCTGCACTGATTCAGCCTTCATTTGTCCTACAGGCAACTGGGAAACTTACAGCAGTTTATGAGCTTTCCATCACTAAGACAGATCTGAGAGTCATTGGCAATGAAATTTCAGGTTACAATAATGAGGAATATATCACAAGGACATGATAAGCACCCAGTAAAATACATGTGCTTTTTAATGGGTGTCTGAAGGAAAGATGCTGCCTTAAGGACATTACGGTTTACCTAAGGCTCTGCATCAGTGAAGGTTCAGGTAGCAGCCAGAGGAAAGTAAATGAGGCTGAATGGTAGTGCCACCATGTATTAGTATGAAAAAAGAGTGACAGAAAAAACCCAATAATAGAAGCACAATGTTACTACTGTTGCACACATTTTCTAATGAATAACTAGTGAAAACCAACCAGAGCCATGTTAGGCCACTTACTGAATATCTCCCCAAGTTCAAAGCCTGAAGTGCCACAGTATTTCCTGTTAGCAACATATCTCTTCATTCCCAGCTGCACGTACATGCAGATGAAAGCTTGTTTCAGAGCTGAAAAAGGGATTGGGTGAAGGGTAGGTTCGACCAAAACATCTTTTTCTGTTAACATTAATTGCCTGTGCAGTAGGTCCACGTATCTTCTCTCCCTCACCTGTTCGTCTCATGAATCACATTATTTGTACTAGCCCCCAAATGATGTTTCCCGAGTTATTAATTTCCTGTTCCACTAAAGCCAGTCAATAGTTTTCAGACCAGCCTGTGTCCCCAGTTGTAGAGACATCAGACTTGCGCTGCAGCTTCTCTCACCTCTTCCCAGCCTGGCCTGATGCATCCTAAGTGATATGGTGCTCATGCAGGGCCACGTTCTCTTTCTTCCTTTAGTTCAGGCTCTGAACCCTCTGTGATTGATCAAATTTCAGGCAGGAGGCTGGATCAGAAACCACAGGAGTCTCCTTCATGCAGAAGCATCCTTTGGCTCTATGTTGGATCCCACAGGGATAGTGTTGAACTGAAGCCAGACTGGCTTTGAAAGTGACACTTCAGCTTGTCATAGCTTAAACATGTGAACTTTCTGTGACATCCCCGGCTGAAATAACCAGCTCTGCCAGGCTCGATAGGTAAGCTGGAGGGATCCTGTCCTGAAGGAAAGTGGAGGGGAAAGAGGAACTCATATTTGTATGTGGGGAGCTGAAAGATAGGGAAGTAAAGCCAGTTCTCCACGTTTACAGACCCTGCAAGAGCTAAAAGCAGAGTTGGGATATTTGGAGCCTGAAAAATATCTCTGTCTTTCTTTTTATAGCTATATAGAAAATCAGATTTTTTTTTTTCAGGAATACTAGCTGCAGTGGTTTGCTTGTAGCAGGACAAATTGTTTTCTGAAGCACAGAAGATAAGATCATTATTTGCTGCCAAACTTGTTAATGACTAAGCTTGTTAGTTGTTAGTTACCTTATGTAACATTTTTTAGAGATATTGTCGTAATGTCGAGAGGACAGATACATAACAATCAATCTGACTTACGCAAATTAGAAGTGGGAAAATGGGCTTAGGTAATGGGGATGTCATAAATACCTCTGAGTTATGAAGTGGTGTATTATCAGAAAGGTCAGGAGTAGGACACAGTTATTGTTCACGACCTTGTATTCATCATGAATCCTTTCTCTAATCCCTTTGCGTTGGTCTTTTTGTACCTTTGAAAATTACACTGATAAGCAGGTAGCTGGAAATCGAGTCTAAAGGGATTATACAATGAGTTAAATTAACTCTTCCAGAAGTGGATATCTCCATTGGTAATTCTTCCCTGTGTATTGGTGTTACAGTGTCAGATATGGTCTATATTGAGATGCATTTCTCGAAGGAGAAATGAGCCCAAAGAGTGATTGTTGCATCACATAATCAAATAATTGTTTTTCAGCCTGCTGTAGATTACTATTGATGGCAAGAATTGCCAGGAGGCACTCATAAAGGGAAACAATCAGTGTGTGAGTGGAAGCTGCCACAGCAAAGCTGACATCTTACCCCAGAATGGGGTATAAATAGAGCAAGGATGATGGGAGGCTGTGCAGCCTAGCAGTGGCTCCAAGCTGTTTTCATGTCGTAGCTTTCTTTACTGGCTCTTCATGTTAGCTTTCCTGAGCTGCTGATCTGAGACTGTGCTCTGCCTCTCTCAGGGAAGCCTGTGATGATGGTTGTGTTCTCTCCACTTAAGGGTTCAGGTTTGCTATCATAATCTTGGTAAAGGTAATGGTTGTAAGGGCTCATTTCTTAAAGGAGTAACTCTCACTTAAGGTGTCCCTGTAAGAAATAAGTTCATATGGGGGAGGAAAAGGTCAGAGATTCTGGCTCCAATTCACAAAAAGGAATCTGGGTCAGTCGAGTACACTACTCCGTATACTTACAAACATTCATGTCTTGGGGTGCATCCAGCATGTAAGTGCATGAGATTTGGATGTCCATAATGTCTGTCTCAGATAACCAGTGCTGGATGGTTATCAGACAAGTATCCCAAAGTATGCATTTCTAATTTTTATGCCACATACACAGGGTGCAGGAGTGAGGAAAAAATTGCAATGATCACACACATTTAGAAATAGGAAAGATATATAGTAATTAATGGGTAATTGTGTTGTATCTTTTGTTGCAGTGTGCTAGGCAGTAGAATCTTTCTAAGCCTCTGGAAATCCTTAGCTGTAACAATATCTGTTCATTTCTTCTGCATCTTCCTTCATTGGCTTTTCCCAATTGTTTAACAGCAGGGAGTAGTCACAATGCATCAAGTAAATAAAAAAAGTTAAGGCAGCATGCGGATGGGTACACATACAAATAGTTCTGTATTTGAGAAATCATTTTTCAGGCAAAATTATTGAACTAATTAACAGTAATTGCGAATAACTTTGTTATATTTATATTTTACAGTTTATCTTGCTTAGTTAAACATCATCATAATCAATAAGTTGTCTCTCGGGTCTCGCTTAGGAGTATAACATTGGTAATTTTTAACTTTGTCTCCATGGGAACAAACTCACTTCAGAAACCTTGAAGTTTATTTTAGGGGTAAGAAAGGTAACATATTCAGCTCTATGGGGATGATCTTGTTCCATGTCAGTTATTAAACAGTTAGAAGAGTGTGGACTGCCTTTGAAAGGAGCTATTCTGTAGCCATCTAGACAAGAAGCTGATTATGAAGATCTGGTCCTTAACGTTTAGCAGCTGATTCAATGTCAGAGTGATTGATTTTAGGCTATGGAGATATTATTTATAAGATTAAAATAATAGGAAAGGGTGACTAGAAGATCTTTAGAGGTCCCTTCCAACCCCTACACTTCTGTGATTCTTTGTGACATTCCAGGAAAGCTTCTATTTGTGATTTTTCACAGAATCACAGAATCTCAAGGGCTAGAAGGGACCTCAAAAGATCATCTAGTCCAACTCCCTTGGCAGAGCAGGACCACCTAGAGTAGGTCACACAGGAACTCTTCCAGGTGGGTTTTGAATACCTCCAGAGAAGGAGACTCCTCAAACCATCTGGGCAGCCTGTTCCAGTGCTTCGTCACTATCACAGTGAAGAAATTCGTCCTTGTATTACTTTGGAACCTCTCAGGTGCCAGCTTGTACCCGTTGCCCCTTGTCCTGTCATTGGGCATCACTGAGAAGAGCCTGGCTCCATCCTCCTGACATCCGCCCTTCACCCATTTGTAAACATTAATGACATTACCCCTCATTCTCCTCTTCTCCAAGCTGAAGAGCCCCAGCTCCCTCAGCCTTTCATTATAAGGGAGATGCTCCACTCCATCATCTTGGTGGCCCTGTGCTGAACTCTCTCCAGCAGCTCCCTGTCCTTGAACTGAGGCGCCCAGAACTGGACACGATATTGAAGGTGGCATCTTATTGAGTGTGATTTATCATATGTAGATGTGGATGATATGTATGATATGAAATAGAGTACCCTTTGGTGAACTTCTGGTTCAACAAACCTGTCACTTGACGTTTCTCATTTCTGTGTAATTATAAAACTGTAATGCTACATTCACAATCAGCCTGACTTGTCCAACTAATGGAATACTCTGTTTAGCACAATACTTGTAGCATATGCACAATCTTTAGCTGAAACAGTGAAGTCATCTAGATGAACATAGTATGTACAATCCTCAGGTATTTCAGATGTGGACAGAGGCTTAAAAATCCAAAGCAAAAACAAAATTGAAAACCTCCTATGCTATTAGAATCTTCGCTTCCAGTTTGGATGGCAACAGAACTTTCCATTGCAAATGCCTTTGTATCAGCATCGTATCAATTGTTTTGATTATCTTAAGCTACATACAAAACATCTGCCTATTCAAGAGATAGTGACCATTTCTGCATCTGCTGGAACTATTTTTACTATTTCCAAGTTCCCCATCTTTCAGAACTTGTTCAATTCAGCAGCAGGACATGTCTAGGGAGTCCCTGGGACACCAAGATCTCCACATAGGATCTCAAGGACGTAAATGTAGTGGAAGTGCGAGCAGACACAGACTTGATTACATCACAATTATAACCACAGAACAAACTTGAGATTATTCCTCATATCTCACAAATAGATTAAATGCAATAGCTCTTCTCACACAATACAGACAACTGTAATTTATAAAGTGTTTTTCTCTTCTTACTAGTGCCCTAAAAAATGGTAGAAGCTTGCCTCCAAGCTCCTAAGTCAGGAACTCCTTCATTTTTGTCATCACTAGCTAAAATAAGTCGTCTTCATCACCAAACTGAAGCTCAGCTTATCTACATGGAAAATATTGTTGCCTGCTCAAAGCACTGCTCTCATATGCTTTTTAAATTGGAAAGACAACTTCTTCTTAAGCTCTTGGTTGAATTTGATTATGAATTAAAGAAAAGCAACAACATTCTCCAGGATATTAGCATATAAACTCAGCACTAGCTACTTCACCTTTAATTTCTTGTTACTTTTGACACTTACACATCTGTAACATTAGCAGTTGTTTATCATGATTAGGTTGGTGAAAAAAAACCCCAAATTAATAGAGCTTTTTCTGATAAGAAAATATCAGAAGAAAGTAGTGGAAATGTCTTGACAGTCAAAGCATCCAACTTAAGATGCTTCATGAAATATAAGTAATCATTCAGGATTTTTGATCTTCAAGTTCATGTAGCAGAGGAGTAAAAAAAACCAAGCTACTATTAAGCAGCCTTTGGCAAACATAAATGAATGTGTAGAAGCCACACAACTCAAATTGACATTTTCTACAAACAAAGGCATCTCTACACTGTTCAATAATTGAAAAATCCCTGTGGCATGAACATACATAATGATGGGTAGTGAAAATACTTCATCTTCCTTGAAGTGTGTGTTGTGGTTTTCATGACTGGAGCTTGCTGAATTATTCATTTGAAACAGTTCTTATTGTGGATATGTCTCTTTTTTGCATTCAGAAGTCAAGAGATTCTGTGGTTCAGTTAGAAAAGGCTGTGATATGATACTTGCTGGGTCATCTCCAGTGCCCAGAGACGTGGTGTTGGGATGAGAGAATCAAAACATCCCTTTGCAGAATCACAACTTCAGTTTTTAAAAGTTCAATTTTCTCTCTAATAGTATTTAGTCAATAGTTAACCATGCAATCAGGTGCCATGCAATACTTTTTTCATCTCATGCTGCTCAGCTTGCTACATGAACTCTTCACTCCCTAATCTCACACCATGTCTGGACACTCATCTCTGTTCATGGATCTTCATGCACATGTAGTGATGCCAGTGCACAAAAAGGAATGAATACAAGCTGTGAAGCTTCACCATCATAGCATTTTCCCAGCTAGCCTCCTACCCAGTTCAAGATTTTTTTCAATAGCCTGAAAGTCACATTTCTGGTAAGTGTATGTGAAACTTGGTTTAAAGTAAGCAGTCACTGCCATATCTATTCAAACTATCTATTGAGAGTTTTGTTTTAGCAGTCCACGAACAGTTTTGCTCAGGTTACCATCATGAGAAATTACCTCAGTCTGTCATGTATCTCAATTTCCAGGTGAGTTTTTATGTCATTCTCATACAGAGTCAATGAACGTTGTGGGGTTTTTAATTCTTTGGAGGTGGAAAGGGAGAATTCTCCATTTCTTCCAATACTTTTTTAGAATTTGGTAAGCCTTTTGAGGGTTGTTTTGTATTATAAGCAAAAAAGGTTATTAGTTAAGAAGGGGAAGGAGAAGTAAGCACTAATAAATCTACATGCTATCAATTTGAATGACAACTTTAAAAAATTATTTGTATTCTCTGGGAGTGGACAAAAGCAAGTACTAGAAAAAAATCCCCAATCACTGGTATCCCTTTCTAAGCTCTAAATATTCAAATATTTCCCTTCCAGGTTATGTATTTCCCATTGGTTGTCCTAAAATTTTCTGTACTCAGTTTTACAGAGCACTAAGTGTGTTGTGCTGTATTATTTTCTTTGAGCTAAAAATAACATAGCTGGTCACACATTTGTCAGTGAAGCTGGTATGTACAAGATGTAAGGATTCAAAATAGACAGTCAAAGAAAGGGTAAGAAAGGGAAAGAGACTTCAACACTTGAAAAGTATAGGAAGAAAAAATATTTTTTAAGTCATTAAATGTTAGCAAAAGATTCATGAGAAGTTTCAAATGAGTGTTTGTATAGTCCAAGTAATCTAAAGATGACCAAAGTAACTGAAAAATTCATCTTTTAACTCAATCTGACAAACGAAAATATTTGTACAACAGAATGTTACTTTTCAACATGTGAAAAAGGAGATTACCATATACCCCTTCAAGCTCCAGCTTCCTCTAATTTTAAAAACCATTCTAAATGTAGAGTTTTCTTTACATGAAGTAATATTAGGTTCCCTTTTCACCCCATTTGTGGGTGAGATGAGTAAACAGGTAAATAATTTTCTAGATTTCTTTAGCTGGCTCAGTGTTGGTTCCAATGTCTCATATTCCAAATCCACCTGTGTGGTGGTTTAGTACTGGCTATGTACTAGTTGCACACCAAGTCATTCTATTAATAGCACTCCTCAACGGGATAGGGGACAGAGAAATATAACAAAGAGCTTGCGAGTTGAAATAAGGACATGGAGATCACTCAGCAATTACCATCACAGGCAAAACAGACTCAACTTGGGGAGAATCGATTTGATTTATTAACGAACAATCAAAACAGAGTAGGGAAATCAGAAATAAGAGCTGAACCTTAAAACGCTTCCCCTCACCCCTCTCTTCTTCCTAAGTCAGCAACAGGTCCATCTTAGAACTAACTGACACCGTCCCTATCAGTTACAACGGAAGCTTCTAGCAGCTTTTTTAAAGAAGCCACCTCCGTAGCCCCCTGCTACCAAAACCTGACCACACAAACCCAGTACAAACTGGAACATGACGCCAGTCACAGTAAAGCAAACCCTGACTTGTGCTAGTGACACCTTGCTGCTGTGAGTCAAACCACCAAGGTGTATCTATGTCCCCAAAAAACTACTCCCTGATATATTTTTGATTTCCTCATCTCACCATCCCTCCAACTTCCTCTCTCCTAAACGCCATGACCAAGGGCTATGGGATGGCCCCTTGCCAGGGATGCTTTCAGAGCAGCTTATTCTTGAAGTTTTCTTGTCTTGGGACTTTGTGCTCTTGGTATCAAGCTCTCAGATGCCCGGGGCCTTTCCCTGTCCTCAGAGCATCACTGCTGGCATGGAGGAGAGGCCCTAAGGCCAGCTTCCTAAAATCAAACATCATAAAAAAAACCCCAACAGGAAAACCCATTCAAGGGACCCAGAATCTGAAAAGCAGTGATGTGGTACCTTGCTATATCAATCACTTCCTTGTGTTCCTCCTAAATCTTTTGCTCAGTGGCAAGAAATCAAAGGTAAATAAGCAAGTGGCATAGTCCATGTACACTTCTGAGTGCAGCAGCTGAAGTTGCCTTATAGGGAACCATAAATCCAATAGCCAGCTACATTTAAAAGAGCAGAAATAGTAAGTTCCATTTGAAATAGCAGTGTGTGCCAATATCAATGACTCTATATATGTCAGGAGTGGCTTTTGAACATCATAAATCAATTCTTTAGACTGCTAGAAGGAGAGGAGGTTTGGTCAGAGGATGTCAAGAGATACCAGGCTGTAATAAATCATAAAGACATCTGCCTTGCATTCACAGGTGAAACATTTCCACAGATGAATATCAAGAAAACAGAATAATTATTTAGGCTTTTGTACTGAAGAGGAGGAAATCTTAAATAACTTTTTTTTTCTCTTTTTTTTGGTCCCCAAGAAACAGTAAACAAGAGATCCTGCCTCTAACACTGCAAACAGTCTGCTGTAAAGGCATGCAGTGTATATCCAGCATTTCAGTCAACCCTTTTGAAAAGTGAGTTCAGTTGCTACAGAACAAGAGGTCTCTTCTTTTCTCACCGCTGCCTATCCTTCCCCCAGGAAACATGGATAAGGAGTGAACAATGTGACTTTCTTCACCCTACCTTTGCAGCATATTTCAGGACTGTTCCAATGCATCAAAGGTATTAATTTCAGTTTTTGTCATTTATCAAGGAACAGAGTATGTTGGAAGCTGTGGTTGCAAATCTCAAGGTGAGGACACAGTACAGGAGATTGCCAAGTCTGAATGCTGGCCTGAGATATCTCCCAAAGAGCTCCAGCTAAAGCCATGGAACAAAATACAATAACTCAGTTGTCTTTTCCACCACAGAGTAAAACCTACTGCAACTTCCATGTAGTAAATCTAGGTTCTGGTCTAGTAAAATGCCACATTTTTTAAAACAAGACTTGAAATGTACTCAGTACAATCCAGAGGAAAATTAAAGCAATAACCTTTCAGTGACTTAGATTTGGCCAGTGAGAAATAAGTTTTTTGGAGGGAGGCGCATCCCTTATAGGAAGGGACACGTTATTGAATTCTCATTGTACAGGAAATGCTATTGATCCTTGCAAGCACTCCCAGAGAGGTGTCATGAACTGCAGCAGGCCCTTGAGACTGTATTTACTCTGACAAGTCTTCAGAAGTGGTTCATTCAGGGTTAGGATAAAGGCCTGTTATTGCTTTTCTCCTCCTTTCTTGTAGGGTAAATGAAAATTTCTTTACTTCAAAGCCATCAGTCTAATGACCCTTACCAGAACTAATACAGCTTTTATGGAAAAATATGATTGTGCTTAATTGCACCATGAGGAAAAAGGGAAAACAGGATTGCAAAATGATGCCTTCAGAAATACAAATACAGTATGTAGCATTCTAAAACAGAGAGGAAATAAAAATGCATGCAATTTTTAATGACAGTAGGATTAAAACACCTGATTAAATTTGGGCAAGAGCCAGTTACAAATTTTTCTAGTGAGACTTAAGGGTTTTCTTCAAGCAAATGTTATTTTTTTAAAAAATCCTTACAGGAGATTTCTCAGAAAATGACCTTTTGCTTGTTTTTCCCCTGATTAGGGGAGAACTCAACTTTAAGAAAGTGGTTGGAGCTGCAGCTTTCCTGCTGTGAGAGAACACAGTATCTGAGACACATTCAGATCAGCTGTTGAATTTACCTATTACTCAGATGTTGTACATACAGCTGAGTGCTACTCTAAGTCTTAAAACTCTGTCTTTTTACCACAGCTTGTTTTTTAACCAGTTGTGCTTTATAAGGAGACAGCAGTCTACTTTCAAGCTTTGAAGCAAAAGATGATAGCAATAAGGTTTTACATACCTCTACAAGTTTCATCCATATGAAGCATACATGGAACAAGAAAATGAAGGCAACACATTTATTTTTTCAGCACTATTGCAAATAAAATGATTGTTTATCAATAAATACATAATGCACTTTACAGTCACATTATAAACAGTAGGAGCTGAATGAATTTCAATTACGCAGACCAACGATATTGTGCCGTCCATTACATAAATCAAACCTAGGCATAGGCCTGTAAGCTTTTGCTGCTTCACTGATTTTTATTGCCCTACAAAATGATAACTGGAAACCATACAGAACAAGGCAAATTAAGAATCTACTGGGGGAAAATGCAATTGGAAACTAACATCCTCCTGGAAGCTACATTCATGAGCCAAATGCCTTGTGAGATTTTATCTTCCATGCACAATGTGATGATATTCCTATGCATATATGGTTAAATTAATTTTCCTGTATCAGCATAAAAATGTAGCTGGCCAAAACTGATTAGAACTGCATAATATGTTGGATCACATTTTATTTCGGTGGAGAGGAGGAAAATATTTGATTTCAGCCTGGAATGGTATTGAGCAGAATAAATGATTGAGTTCAAACAAAGAGATCGTGCTTTCCAGGGCTTTTTTCATTTTGTTGCATGAATGAAATGATGTGTAAATTCATGACAAGATGATGATTTTCTTAGATGCAGAACAGTGAAAATAAAATAAAATTATTTCTCTGTGGTCAAACAGAAAGTTGTGATCCCACTGGAGTCCAGTCTCTTTGAAAGATTCTTGGAGTCAGTTTGTGCAGTTTGAGGCTAAGGTGGGATGAGGCGATCTATGTCCTGCAGGATTGTCCTCTAAATGAACTCATCTTCTAATCAGCTACAAAATATCCATGTCTTTTAATAAACCTCAGCTTGTTCCACAAAGGATAAGCAGCTGACTTCAAACCAACGCAGCCAACTTGTACTATTAACTTGACGTTTCCTAGTAAGATTCACCTTTCTTAGTATTAGTTTCAGTTCACCTGTAACTACACTGAGCAAGTGGCATCAGGGCCACCAGACCAGGCATGCTAGGCATGTCTCTGCTAAACACATGCGTCAGCTCCTGGGGCCCTGAGGACACTATGTCCTGTACACAGCCCTATTGAAATTCATGAAACAGAAGACCATTTAGCTGTCAGTTAGAAAAACAGAAGGAGAAAGCTGGCATTTTTGTTTGTTTGTACATTTTCTAATTCTGTTATTTTACTTCTCCTTGTCAGGTGTTGAGGTTGACCAGATTTTACTTTTTTTGTGTGTTCTTCAGGCACAATGCTATGGAGAATTATTCAGCCTTCAGCTATTATTTATGAAAACTTCTGAAGAAGACTTCTAACGCTTGTCCTGTCTTCATGTTTCAATGACAAAATCCCCTTCAAACAGCACTGGCAAGTATCTGTAGAAGGAGAATTATTTTGATGGCTACTTCTAGTTTCAGCCATGTAGATATTTTTTAATCCATAACTCAGACGTTATTGGATTACACTGGTGATTCTTTAACCTTAAGATGAGATTTGATTACTTATTTTTTTATTTAATTGCTTTAAAACATTTAATTGGCTATTTAAAATTTTTATTATTTATTTTTATTTTAAATTTTTTATTGGGTATCTTATTAACATTTACAAATATCTAAATGGTGGGTGTCAGGAGGTTGAGGCATCCCTTTTTCCTGTGGTATCTGGCAAGAGGACAAGGGGTAATGAGAGGAAGCTGGAACAAAAAAAGTTCCATTTAAATATAGGAAAAAACTTTCACTGTGAGGGTGACGGAGCATTGGCACAGGCTGCCCAGAGGGGTTGTGGAGTCTGCTTCCTTGGAGGTCTTCAAGACCCATCTGGACACGTTCCTATGCAACCTTATCTAGATTGACCTGCTTCTGCAGGGGAGTCGGACTAGATGATCTCTAAAGGTCCCTTCCAACCCTACCATTCTATGATTCTATGATTTTTTATGTTAGTTATTTCACTGTACTTCTCCAATATACAAGATTTAAGTCATATTGGTTTCTGCTCATTCTTTAAGCAGACAATATTTTCTGTGTTGTGCTAAATATAACAGCCAATGTGCCCTTCTAATGGCCAAGACTGATTTCTCTATATACCCTGTGTGGTGGAAACCTCCCAATGGCAAGCTGCATTGCATAAGTCCCTCAGAGGTTGATGGCACCATTCTTACACACCTGAGCTTCCTATAGACCTGAATGGAAATATCAGCTGTTCACGAGCTTGGGATCCAATCTCTGTTCACAGAACCTAATTAGGATGAGAAATGATTTCTTCAAATCACATTTAATAAGACAGATTTATCCTGAAAATGCCTTGAATACTCCTATGTTACTGTCCATTATGTGGTAGATCATGGAATACTGCAAGTAAATGGAGTCTGCTGAAGAAGTACATATTAAGCCTTATACATAATGGAAAATTCATGTATTTTCTCTAAATGGCCATCCCTATGTAAGACCATCAAAACAGTGGTAAGTTGTCTTCACTGTCATGAAAGGGCTGACCTTGTGGATATTTGGGGAAATGGACAGAAGAATTTGGCTTAATAAAATATGTAAGCTAAGAATCATGAAACTGAGGTTTGTCAACTGTAGTTTTGTTTTTAGAAGCTTTTTGCTTATCATAAAGTGTTCATAGCTTCCTATACTCTATACCAGAAGATTCGTGTGCTCAACACATATGCCTGTCTCTTGGCTTTCTTGCAGTTCTATCAACTTCTGAAAGACATACCCTTTCCTCACAAATCTCACTTATATCTATAAATCACCATATTTCTAAGAAATATTTGCACCTTCCTAACTGAGGCACACCCTATTTGGGCAACCAAATGGAATGAGAGATATTGAAATAAACTGTAAATAACAATAATTCA
This sequence comes from Colius striatus, assembly GCF_028858725.1. NCBI lineage: Eukaryota > Metazoa > Chordata > Aves > Coliiformes > Coliidae > Colius > Colius striatus. The sequence goes on along the minus strand of NC_084759.1, from coordinate 113,119,861 downwards.
CTTACGTATCTATCTCCTGATATTGACCAGTAATAGCAATGTCTTTGGGTAAATTTAGTAAACTAAATCTGATCGAAATAATTGTTAAAATAAGTAATTCCATTTGAGTTCTTTGTGATGCAAATCACATGTTTTAAAGAGAAAACACTTATATTAACAGGTTCCCTATCTTTTAGGGAGAAGCAAGCGACTCTTCAAGGCATAAAAGACCTAGTATATAGAAGTAGAGTTCATTTTAAAATTTGATTAATGGAAAAAAAATGGAAAAAAATCCCTACTCATTCCCCCTCCACCCCCTGGCCTACCCCCAAGTGGAAAGTGGAAGTGGAAGCTGTTGTGGTAAAACATTCCTTCGGTTGTCTATGTTGGAGAAAATGAAAAACCATTAAACGGGTAATAGAATAAAAGTGCAATGAGATGTTCAGCGAATCCATCAATAAAAGGATGGCAAGCAATTGCTAAAGACAGCCCTTTCTAAATGCAGCTTTATTGCCAGAGGATGGAAAATTGACAGGGAATTTGCAAACAATTGAATCTATGGTAATGGCATATAAGCGAATTGTACCACCAAAACAAAGCACAGAGCTCATATAAAAGACAAAATACACCCATGTCCCATGGAAACCTTTGTGCTTTGCCTGTTGTCTCTTGGTACTGGAAACTGTAATATTCTGATATTAAAATTGGATACATTGCAAAATATATTAGGAGGCAGTGACTGGATGATATTCTGCTCTGTGTCTGCTTTAGGGTGAATTGTTGAACTAAAAGCGATTCAAGATATGAGCAACAAGGGGCTGCCTCTCTGTACTCAAGGCAACTTTTTTAGCTTTGGTGATACCTGGGCAGTCTGATCCTCTTACTTGGGCAGTTTATGGGTAAATTACTTCAAAATAGTTTGAGTCAATTTGAATTTTAAACCTGTTTGGAAATGCACTGTCACTAGGCCTATTGAACCAGCAGACGTGACTGCTAAATGACAGGTAGGAAGATAATAATTAACTGATGTTCTCAGAGATGAAGCCTTCCAATAAGCAGAAAGGGGAAAAACACTTCTGCCACAGGACACAGATATCCCTTCTGGACAAAGACCCAGACAAAGCCTGATAGTGCTAAAACCCTGTGGTTGAAAAAGCACAGGCACCAAGAAACCTAAGCTTTGAAACAGCCTGCACTGGATGGTCAGGCCAGCATTGAGGGAAGGATGGAGAAGGCTTTCCTGTAAGGCATGTTTTGATTTCTGTATGCAAAGAAATCGCTGGCACATTTTCAGAGAGGTTTTGCATGGGTTTGGGGATTTCTTTTCTTTACTCAGTGTCCCCACCTGGCGGTGCCAGCACCCTGCTTCAGCAGCCATGTCTCCTCTGGTGACCATGAGGGCTCCGGGTGTCCCTGCTCCTGCTCCATCCCTGCTTCTGTCCCTGTATAAGCAACCCCATGGCAGTACTGCTGGGTAGGCCAGGGAACTACCCCAGCTTTTAAAAGCAGCCTAGGATTTTTTTACTGGTCTGGTTTTTAGTGTGTTGTCCCTGCTAGTGCCAAGAAGTCAGCAAGGGGGTGCCGACAGGATTTAGTGGGATGGGAGCGGGTGCTTGGTTCGACCCTTTACTTCCACCTTGGATACACCTTATTGAGTATATGTGCAGCAATGCAGAAGGTGAAGAGCAGCACTCCGCTGCTGCTGCTGCTCCCTTTCTTGAGTGTCTTTGTGGACAGGGCAGCAGGCACTGATGAGGTTACCTGACCGCGTTGCTACTCCTTGCTGAGTTGAGAGTCTGGAGATAATTCTCTGCAAAGCACTGAGGCAATGGAGGGTTTGCTAGATATATCTATAGATTTTGGGTTGAGGATATTGCTTGGAAACAGAACAAATGGGAATAAAATTACCCAGGTCAGTACATGTCATTAAGAAGCACCTGCTCTCCCTGAGATGGGTAGGGACAGAGATGAGCTTCAGTGCAACTAAGCTAGTTTTTTCCCTAAGTCCTCTGCAAAGATTGAACCTGCAAACAAGCCTCTCATACTAAAAAGTCCTAGCTTGGAGGAGCAGAAAGGCAAAAAGCATCTTTGTAGAAAAGCAACAACAATAATTAAAAATCTAATATTAAACGCTTCCCAGATATCAATAGCAAACACCAAGGATAGAAGATGGAGAGTTTGCAAACAGTAGAAGATTGCTATAAGGTAACCAGCAGTGCGAATACTCAATGGCTTTCAAAGCAGTATGAGACAAAGACAGCCCAAAGAAATTAACAGGAGAAATGAAAGTAAGTAGCTTCAGCCTGTCTCAGCCTGACTGCGGAGAGTAGAGTTTGGAGCATGCCACTAAGTGTGAACAAAATTGTGAGAGCAGCCAGCTGGTGGCCCTGCTATGGTTCTGGGACAAGCTACTGCAGGCAAAATAACTCTAAGCCAAGCCTCTGTTTTAAAGATGAAGCCTTGGACATTAATGGCTTGGACCGTGGCACAGCCTTGTGTCTCCTTCTCTGAAAACATTTCATAAGATGCTAATAAGCATGTGTTACAGGATTGACGCTATTAAGTGCTCTACCTTTCCTGAAGTAAAATCTTTCTGATTTATGAAAAAGTTTTTTGTTTACACAGTTTCATGCAAAGCATGACAATTGTTATATCTCTGGAAATCCCTTAAATGATGGAGGCACAGCAATGTGAGTTCTGTTGAAATATTTCAGCCTGTTGTTCCAAGAAGTGTTGGCAGCAAACAAGGACTTAAGTACCTTTGAGACATTTGCTTTTAATTGTGGAGAAATAGCATCACCAGTTGTGAAAAACATTTAACTCTCAGAAATGTTTGTCTTGCAGATTAGCATCTCATTGAGGCACAGAGGACAAAGACAAGGGCTGGAGATGTTTCCCTGGCATATCTGCCTTGCCTGAGGGGTGAAAAGAGCCATGCAGGGATTCAGCTGAGCCTGGCTACAGGAGGTGCCAGGCTCATACAAATAGTTTGTTTCTTTGAGTAGAGGTCTGCAGTGTGGTAACTTAATGCTACAGGCAGCAGCTATAACTGATGGGAAAAGTTCAATGTTAGTCACAAAGCTGATAAAACTGGAGAGCAACTGTGGGGAGATTGAGGAGTAGGATGGATACTGTCCATGTCCCTTCATAGGGCACAATGACTGTGGTCACGTTGTTCCGCTGTCTTCATCTTCAGCATCCAAGAGCTTGGCGCATCTGATGCTGGTACCTCAGGAGGAGCCCTGTAAGCACAATATAGTGCAGCTCAGGATCTGTGCTGTGTTTTTCTACAGCATCAGAGCTCTTGTGATAAAAGGTGTATATTGGGATGGGGGGGAGTGAAATTAAAAATTCCTTTTTCTCAACTAACTTTTTAGATTAGGAAAAAATCAGGTGGCCCTGTCTGCATGTTTTTAAAAGCCACAATAGAAACAGACATGGGTAAAATCTTGACTACTGTGCTGCCTCTCTGATTATGCAGGAATCAAACTTTGTTTGTCAGAAAGCTATGCTAGACTTTCCCAGTGTTGACTTCTCCACAGCTGCTGCTTTCTCCCCAGGAGCCACCGCTCCCACCAGTCACTACCAGTGTGGTGGCAGTTTGATGAGCTCTGCTTGAAATCACCAGCTAGTCACCTTGAGTGCTCAGCAGGTTGTCCTGTCCCCTTCCACCTCCTCCTATTCCCCAGTCAGGAATCCTAATTTACTCAGCTGTCTTTTATGCACAGGTCTGATTCAGTATTGTATTTGTCATTCCCAGCTTCATTGATTCAAGTAGAATGGCTGAAAAGCAGCAAGCATAAACCACTACAACTGGTGGGGTCTAGCACTGTAGAAATGCCTGTCTAAAGGCTGGAGTTGGGCTTTCCTTTTATATAAAGTAAATAAGTTCTTTACAGAGGGAACTGTGCAGTTCCTTGTCAGTCACTGCCTTCTTCCAAGTGCTCAGCTTTCATTCTGGGTCCACTGCCAGACCTGTCTTCAATTTATTCCATCTAAATTGAGACGCTATAATTGGACTTCTCCAAGTCTGCACAGACTTGTCTTAAAGTACCCCAAGTGTCTTATCCAGGCTTCTATTACTCCTCTGACAGACTACAGGCATCTTGCTTGTTTGTTTATTAGGCTGCTTCTTATCTCAGTTGTAGTTTCAAGAAACTCCATCCTCTCAGTTGCGTAGCTTCCATAATTAAGCTTCCTGCTTTTCTGGTCTGTCTGGTGCTACCTTAGCCTGAATAAAAAGTGCAGAAGAGAGAGGTGTAAGAAAGAAAATACTACCACTGGTAACAGTTAATCGTATAAGGTAAGAACCCAGGTCATACATATTGGTTGCTGAATTCTGTAAAGGTGTTGAGTAGACCAAAAAGGTGCTAACACAAGGCCAGAGAAGAAAAACATGAACGAGACAGATTACCTTTTCACAAAAACTGCTTACTGCTTTTTTTCCATTGTCAGTCTGTATGAATTACAAAATCACTGGGAAGATGAGCTTCACTTGGGGCCGCAGATATACATCTGAATCTTCATCAAATGGCAACAGACAACTAACAGGCTGATAATGTAAAAATATTCAATTTTTCACCCACAATGATACCTGAAGTTAGAAAAAGATTGAGGATTTATAACTGCCGTTTATCCCTTGGAGAAGGGAGCCTGACTTGAACGCATTTGTAGGCACTGCAAATTAGAAATGTGTTAATCATGTATTCCCACTGGTGAGTACACAACAAATATTTATGCAGACTGATGAACACAAGAATTCATTTCAGCTGTAAGCTGTCACCACTCCTAGACAGTCACATATTTCACTTGTGGGTCTTGCTGACAAGACATCTTTCTTGCTGAGAATGTCAGGGTGTCTCCAGCTGCTTGCCAACCCTTCTATCTCTTCACTGGGTTGCTCCCAGTCACTTATCAGGCTGTGCCAAGTGCATCAGCCCCCAGAGCCAGTCCATTTGCTAGCCTTTCACAGGGGAACAATTTGGGGCCCCTTTTTCTGGAGTTCAGTAGTACTGCCAGGATCTTGTATGATGTGATGTGCTACAGGTGCCTGACAAAATGCTAAATCATACACTTGTCTGGAACTGTTTTAATTACTCAATAACACAGTGTAGGATACTGTCTACTGGTGCTGCTGCTCATTTCTCTGCCCTTAAATGCTTTGTAGGCAGGAAGGAGTTATAATAATTACCAAGCAAGGAGTGTGGATATAGTGCTGTGTCATAGAACAGGATATTTTTAAACTAATTTCAGTCTTTCTGGGTCACACTTCAGCTTCTTTCCTTTGAAATTCTGAAAGGGAATTCATTCTATCCTCAATGTTAAGGGTTGGGGTTTTTTTTGTCCCCCCGTGGCAGAGCCTTGAATGCCTTCATTTTTCAAATAGAGAAGCTCATTCCATAACTCAGATGAGAAAGGTGCCTCATAGCGTGACATTGATCAGCAAGGAAGCTGGCCTTTATGTGCAGGTCTGAGGCACAAAAAATAGGACTTGCCTACTTAGCTTTCATCCTCTTGACATGTAACTGGTTTCTGTAGTAAGATTAACTACAGCCAATATTGTTTTAAGGCTAAAAAAAGTCTTCTGGAAGAAGGCAAAGTTCAGCTGTGCAAAATGCAGTAGGATACTATGGAAGAGCTTTCTGGGGATGATGATACTGTTGGCAGAAAAACTACATCAGGGCTAAGTTGTCAGAACAACTTCAGTGCAAGTTTTTGGTGCCTGCATTTCAGCTGAATAAAATGCACTAGTGCTAGCAAGGTTTTTCAGACCCAGGAAACTGGGCACTTAAAACTATCTGAGGGTTGCATAATTATGGATTAAACTGTATAGGCACAAAATGTTTCCTTCAACCGATTCTTTGTGCTGAATAGGGACTGTGGGTGCCTGTTGAGCTTTTTCATTTGAGAGTCACATAAGACTTCACTTGTGAAAGGTGATGCTAGAGGTGCCCTACCCAACCTTTCTCCCTTCTCCAAAGCAAGACCAATAGCCTTGGCATGCAAACTACTAGCTTAAAAAAAAAAATATCCCACAACATCAGCTGCATAACTCTGAGTCTTCTCCATTACTGACATCTGTAATGTATCTCACGAAGGACTGGCAGAGCATGGAGTCTCCAATGCCTGAAAACCAAGGGTGTTGCGAAAAGCCCTGGCATTGCTGGCTGGAGAATATGGCTGTTTGCACACGGCAGCAGTCAAACACACTCCATGAAGCTCGTCCTCAGTGGCCTGGCAGGCAGGACAGTGGCCCTGCTTCTTAGCCACGTTCTGGGTTTACTGCTTTGCACATGAAATTAATAAGATTTGTCATAAAAATATGCTCATTGACCATCTGTGTTAATAATTGACTTAACAAGGATCTAACTGCTTCTAGCTCATCCTAGAGAAGTTAATTGAAGGGATTGTGTTTATAATCCGCCTTGAGAGTCTTAATCTTCTGTTCTGGCACTGCCAAGCCACAGATTGATTGATTGATTTTGGTCTCTTGGAGCTAAATAACAACCTCCTGAGACAGACTTTGGCAGTTTCCCAAAGAGAAAGTACATAGCATGGGTTACCAGGGACAAAAAAAAAATAGGCTTCTTTGTGGTGCTTAAACATGGATCGCTAAATCCTGCTTCCTAGAAATTGTGAACCAGCAAGTGTCAAGCTCTTAGGTGTGTTTCAGGCCCTATGAAAAAGACGGGGTTTTACCAGGGAACTTGTGTGTCTTTTTGTACAGAGGATGGATGGCAAAGTTTTTTCTGAGAATTGGTATGAGGAGTTTAAATTTTAAAAAAACAAGCAAGAATAAAAAAACCCCACAACCCTAGGAGGTCATCCCTGCCTTTTGAGGCAGGCAAGGTCCTACAGAGGTAACTCTCTTCTAAGTCTCAGGACCTCCTCTATATAGGAACTGCCCAACTACTTGAGCTACTACATGAGGGGCAGGTCAGGGGGTCGCAAACAAAATTCTAATGAGAGAAAGAAAGGTCTGCAGGAAAAAAAAACTGCAGGAAAATATGCTGGAGATTTAGTTCTTGATTTTGTGCCAAAGATAGACTAACTGCAGCTGAGCTACTTTTTGGTTAATATTATTTATAGATAACAATTCTAAGTTTAAGATAGCTAATATTCTTGCTCTGTTCAACATTTTGTCTCTTTTGAAACAGCAGTTTACGTCCCTGAAAAAATCCCAGTTCTTTTCCATGGGCAATTATTGTATGATGTAGGTACCGATTCCATAAAGATAGGTGCACACTTGTTCTGCTTAGGAAAAGTGGGCAATCTTCTCTAGGATTCAAAGAAAGACATTTATTACACCCAGTGTTTTCAAACATGGGCAGAATCCATATTAGTAAAACAAAATATTTCTTCTAGGTGGAGACCACATCCATAGACTGTTTCTTTCCCTTTTTGTTTCATACATGGGTTGTTAAGTGTTTCTGTTGTTCAAACCACTGAACTATATATGAATTTTCTTTGAACTCACATTTCTTTCATTATCTACCTTGCCCTCTTCAGCTTCCTGGGAACCAGAGCTGGCGCAAAACAGGAAGCCTGTCAGGGAAGTCCAATATCTGAGGGTGATATGAGATTACAGACCAAATCTAATAAGGATAGATTAGTTTTATTTCCCATTTAGCCACAAGCATTGCTGGTAGAACAAGATATTAAATCAGTTTTCTAAAATTATACCTGTACACTGAGCAGCTGGTCAGCTGTACTGATCTCCAGCCCCAGTACTTTCTCTTGCATCCTGAAAGACCACAGCTCAGCCTTTCCAGAAGCACTGCAAGCCAAATGTGTCTCTGGTGTATACAGGTAAATCACTGAAACGAGCATGAATTGACTTTGATCCAGCTTCCTCTAAACAGATCTATGGTACTTCTAAACTTGATTGTTTCATGCAACTCTGTGGTGGGCTTTTTCCTTCCTTCTTGTAAAAGAATTTTGCTGCATGGTAGCATCATTTAGAGAAATACACCATGTGAGTCAATGCAATTTTAAAGGGAGAAAGGATGACTGGCAATGGCTGCCACTGCCTTAGTTTGCATTATGTTTGCTGCTTTGGCTGCTACACAGCTGAGCAGGGGGTAGAGGAAGGAAGTGTCCCCTGGAGAGTGTGATTCACAACAAGCCAACTTGGTTCAGTTCTGTAATGAGGGATTTTTCCTTATTTGCAATTAAAATGTCAGATAATGTTAGAAGTATTTGATTTGTGCTCAGTCACAATGCAATTCTCCAGCTTACTGATTTTAAGGAAAGTCTTGCAAGATTCTGCTTAAAAAAAAAAAAAAAGAAAAAAGAAAATCCAATTACAGTAACAGACTGAAATTAATTTACTGAATCATTGATTTTCCAAGGGGTAGAAGGTGTCTTCAGCCTTTTGGGAAAGAAGGCTTGGGGAATACAAGCAGCTTCCCTTGTCTACACAGTGGTGCTGTTTTTGGGACATACAGTCTGGAAACACCCAGATGTCACCCAGATGTCAACTTGGGCAGTGCTCAGTTACACCCTTAAATTCACAGACCCACTGCATATTCCTTTTGAAAATGGGGGAAATTGTGCAAAATGGAACTTAACTGTGCTGCTAGAGGTCTCAAATGATTTCATTGCCATTAATAGCATTGCCAAGCTTAATCAGCTGTGGAGAAGTTAAAGCATAACCTCATTTCAGGCAGGAGGAAAAGCGGTGTTCAGTCAAGTGGTGCCTGTGTCTCGCTAGGTCACAAGCAGGCTCCCAGGAGTGAGTAGGTCACATACCAGGAACTGGAATGGGAATAGTATCTGGGACAAGGGGTCGAACTGAGAGCAGGGCTAGAGGAGATGACCACCAACCTACTCTTGGTTTATAACCAAAAATTCCAGTCCAACTGAAACTATCACGATTTTCATTGTATCCTTATCCCTTTTCCACTTTTGACAACAAATGTGTGATCAGTGAGTCTTTTAAATCCCCACTAGTTGGGATACAATTTTTCACTGAAACAAGCAGCAGCAGTGCAGGCCCTTCCTAGTATTGCTTCAAGAGGCGACAGATTCAGGTAGAAACTGAACATCTATTTTATGTGGGCAGTGACCCTTCAAAATCTAGAAATCTTTCTTAAATTTAGTGGTGGTTGAAACTTTGGGAACTGATATTGAATGGTGAGAAAAAAAGAGAAGTGTTATCTGATGAAAACTATTTTAATTAATTCTCTTCAGCTACTTGTCCAAGAGTATTTTGGAAGGAGATCAGTGTTCAGTGCACGTTTATGAGCTAACAAGCTCTCACAGGCTTCTTAGGGCAGGTTCACATTATGCCTTGGAGCATGGACTGAACCAAAAGGATCCACATCTGAAATAGCTAAATGTTATTCTACTTATGCTCTGGAAAATATCTTTATGCAGAAATATCCCAGAAGCTTCCTATTTTCCATTTTACCTTCTAGCTACTCCTGTGCTGTATTTATCCCATATAACTGCAGGCTGTTAACTCTATTGAGTTACTCAGATTTAGGAATGTGCTTGCTCTATATTGCTCTCAAATAAGATGTACTCAGGCTGCATTGCCTTCTGGAGGTGACTCCTCTCCTTCCAGGACCTGAGTGAGGTTTCATGCTCTGAAAAGCTCCAGGCTAAATCACCTTGGGACTCCAAACATGGCCCTCGCTGAGAGAGAGTTTCTTCCCTGCAGAATCAGGCTCCATATGGAAAAGCACTTTTGCTTTGTTTTTCTTATTCGTACTTCACCACCTTTTCTACAGAGGCAAAGAATTGGGGTGTGGTGAACAATTTAATGTGATGGGAGAGATATCTCACCTTCCCGTAGCTGCTTCTGACATACTGATAGCATGAAAGGTTTTTACAGGGCTACAAAGATGTTGTGTGCAAACAAATTCATTGACATCTGACACTTTCAAAGTATTCTGTCAAAAAAAAAATCCAAGTTATGGTTTCCTATGTCACTGCAACTTGGCCTTTTATTGCTGTAAATTTGTAAATTAAAAGGCAGCTGCTATATTCAAATTGTCACAGCTACTGTATCTGAAGTTAACTTTCACAACTTTAATCTTGTCTATCTGATGTATTTCTTCAGTGGTGAATTCCAACTGTGTTGAGCTCTGGGCAACTGAGTGTCTGCAAGAAGATATTTTCATACAATATTGTACGGAGGAATTCAAATTAATCAAGGAACAAAAGCTATTAGAGTAGTCTGCACAGTAAAATAAGATGTACAACCCATCTACATTTGCAGTACCTTGGATGTGAACATAAGGTTTTAGTTTCTGATTGAGTGATCTGTTGCTTGTTTTGGTAACTCCCTCTTTCATACATATTCAAGACAAGCCTCCACAAATTGTGTCTATGAGAAGCTCTTTCTCAAGTAGAGTCCTCTTATCTCTTGCTGTTGTGACTCATTAAAGTGACTCCAAGCATTGTCTCTGAAGCTCCTGCCAAAATGACCAAGGGATGACATGGCCCTTCTGAGAAGCTTCAGTAGAAACCTCAAACTTGTAGTCTAACATGAGCAGATGCTTCCTAGCATTGGCAATGTGTTACCCTTTCCTAATATATGCATTTTTTAAGGCTATGGATGTCATTGCATTTAGTGACACAGTTATTAACCTACTTCAAAACATTTTCTTGCAAAACACTGAAGGTGGCATGCACAAGTGAAAAACTTTTACCTGATGCTGTACAAAAGAGGGACAAAACACAGTTTCTGCTGGAGCTGGAAAAGCCAAAGCAACTAAAGAAAGTAGTTGTTGGATCAATGTGCTGTATTTTTGTTTTCTTTTATTCATTGGTTGCACTTTTCATGCTCTGCTTTTCAGCAACTTTCACTTTGCAAAATGCAATGTTCCACTACTTACCCAATGGGCCATAATTGATCAGAAATGGCATTAAACAGCAGCAAAGTACCACAGGGGGTTGTCGCTGGAACTGCAGAGAATGTGAGGACATTGATTCTCCTCCATTTATCCCCAAATATACACTCTTTTTCTCTGAAACTTGAACTGTAAGATAAAACTTCTAATTAGAAAAACTACTGCCAGCTTTTGCAGTCCTTTTCTTCTGTCACAGAATTTAAAAGTCAGAGATGTGAGGACCCAGAGACAAACTCACTGGGATCCTCCTGCTTCCCCAGAAGGTATCCTGTTGCCTTATCTGAAAAGCTCTGTAAGCACAAAGCAATCACAAAAGTATTTTTCTCACAGAGAGCAAGAGAAGAGGATTTAAGAGTTATAGTCTTTGCCTATCCATTCATTTTGACTTGTAGTCTCAGGTAAAGCCACTCAAAAAGCAAGTTCCCTGCTTAGAAAGTAAAGGAAAAAAGAATTTAGTGGTGGGATGAGCAAAAGCATTATCATCAGAGCCATCATGTGGTTGGATTGGCCCCAAAATGTGTGCAGGATATAATGGCAAATGAAATGTTTGTAGAAAGTGCCATCTTAGATTCTGCTAGCATTGGCACTGGGAGCAGTGGAGTTGGAGAAGGCAATGGAGCAGCCTTGGCACCAGAGCAGGTATGGCCAGACCAGGGAGTGGACTGAGCTGTTCTTGATTTTCTCCTCTCAGTGAGGGCGTAGGAATGAAAAGTCCACTCAGATGTTTAAACATTTCAGCTGGAAAAATTATCATTGAGAAGGAAGCATGTGGGCTTTTCCATGCTGCTTAAATACCTGAACTGAAACTGGGGCTGTGATATGTGAAACACAGTGTGCAGATGCACACATGTAGCTGTGAGGGCGGAAGAGGAAGAAGCAAAATAATGAGAGACCCCCTTCTCTCTCCTCCCCCATGCAGAAGAGGCAGTGCTGCAAACAGGAGAGCTAAGGGTGGAAGGGGGAGATGGGGGAAGCAGCGGCTGACTGAAAAAGCCCAGTGGGGATCCCACCAGTGGCCTGTCTCCTGCTGTTCTCCCTCCCCAACCTGTGCCACCCACTCAGTCACCCCTCCGTGAAGTGTGGTGGCCCAAGTTGCCTGCCAACTAGAGACTCATTAATAGGGTTTTCAAAGAGGTGCAAAACCAAAACACAATGACAAAGTGGGAGTTTCTGTGCCGAATACCAAGTGATCCTGAAAGGTTAGTTTACTCCTTAATGAAATTCCTGCTTCAAAGTCTCCATCTCTTTTTCGCTAGGGAGCAGCACTTTCTTTAAGCAATGTTTAGAGGACACCAGTCTGCAAGGGTAATCATCCTTGCCTCTGGCAGGAAGAGCTTGCGCTCTAGCATTTCTGAAAAGGCTCTCTTTGTGAATAATTGAATTTGTCTCTAGAGTTCAAGGTTTCTTTTTCTGTGGGACTGACTGCAGCTTTGCTTCTTCCTTAGGTGCAGATTGCTGTAATTGAGGCAGAAGAACTGTATTACAGTCGAGGGGTTTGTGAGCATGATGCATAATAGGAATGATTGCCACAGAGAGAGTCATTTGTAGTGTTCAAAATGCCTTCTCAGAGGATCCCCCACTGCCACCCCTACTCCCACCCAAAGAGAAAAAAATAATGTCACGTGAGGCAGCACAGGAGTCCTTGCACAGCGGGCAGAGGCTTGCACAGCAGTGTGTTGTCGCGGTTCCATTCTGGGTGGTGCTCAGAGACATTAGTTCCTGCCAGCACTGCCACCACTTGAAATAGAAGGGAGGACCAGTAAGGCCAACTGCTTGTGCAGCCCAAAAGAAAATGCTGTGGTTCACATATCCCCTGAGATGACATGTGTCATTTGCCTGGGCATGATTTCTTTTCCTTTAAAACTTGCCAGCCAATTACGGCTATGTCCTTCCTTCAGTTACCAATGAGATCCACTGTTCCTGGGCATGTTTCAGTACTTTCTTTCATCCCCACCTGGTATGTAACATTCCACCATGGCACCTACCAAGTTGCCTGTGAGTAACTTTTCAAGAAATGGGTAGTGAGGGAGGAAACTCTCATAATTTGCACTGCTATCAGTGGGACCTCATGTCTGGCTCCAAAGAAGAGACGGCTCCCTGCCAATAGGCTGAGATAAGTGATGTGTCTCAGGACTGGTTTTCCATGTCATACTCAGTCAAGGCTTAGCTGCTCATGCACATCAATATCAGCAGTGGGGTGAATTACTATTATTTCAGACTTTGGGCTTAAGGTAGGAATTGGGGAAAACACAGCTCTAAAGTGAACAAAAATCCACCAAGCTGGGAGATTGCTTTCTTCTCTGTCTTTCATCACTAAGCACAACAACGATGCTGAATTGCTGCATTCAGCCAACACAATGCGACATGGCAGCAGTATATTTTTAAGATGTTGTTTGGGGAGGTGGGGGGAACAAATTCTAAGGGCAAGACGTAGCAATCTAGTAACTCAAATGAGCTGTTCAGGAATTTTTGTGGCTATTGAATACATCACATGGCACTTGGTCTGTCTTCTCAAATTGTGGTGTATGTTTCAGATCAATAAAAAGGCTCATTTGAGACTTTATTTCTTTTTCCCCTATGCTACACAAAATACATTCTCTTACAGTACAGGGCTTACATCAACTGACCAGCAGGAGAAGCTAAGGTAACTGCATTTAAGTACAAAAGCCCAAATTCTAGACTGAAGTCGAGTTTTCTTGGACAAAATATTTGTAGAAAATCTATGGGTTCTTTGCAGTTTCTGCTCTAAATTTAAAATTAAAGCATGTATAATATTTTTACTCCCTTTTGTGGCTGTCAATTACAATAGCTTGAATATTTGGCTCATCTTCAACTTCAGGACTTCTTGATCCTCCAAGATGGATTTCTCACTGTAGGGCTTCTGAGTGACAAGCAGAGATTCCATCCCCAGAGACAATTCCCTTAGCAGTAACACAGGCATCAAATGCATTTATAACTACGATGTTTAGGGGAGAAATGCAAACAAAAAAGGAATCATTCAGCAGCATTTATCCTCCATCACGTGTGTAGAGGCCTGACTGTAGCCTGGCCAGTTACAGTTCCAGCTGGAGACCTTAGCTTGCTTAAACATAGTACCAAAAGGTTGTGTATGCACAAATTAGGGAAGTGGTATAGATGTTGTTCACATCTGGTAGCATAAAATAAGGAAATTAGGTCTTTTTTTTTTTTTTACCTTGAATCCTGTGCCTTGCATGCCAGAGCATGGCCAGTAAAAGTAGACAGTTTGAAAGAAATTTGCACGTAGTGGCTGGCAGTTTCCATAGGCCTTGTCTGAGCAGCAGAGAGGGTGAGATGGGTGCCATAAAAGAAAGAGTCTGACAAAGGCACCCAGGCCCCCTAGAAATTGTTTCAGGAAAGACATGTCAGGACCTGGATCACTCAAGGATAGACTAATCACCTTGAGGAAGGGCACTGCTGTTGGAGACAGGTGTCTGTTTAAGGAACTGTGTCAGCCAGGATGCTTTGTCTCTCGGCTCTGGCAGGTGGGTTGTCATCAGCTCTCTCCCAAAGTCCAAAGGGTGGATTGCCCTTAGGACTCCAGGGAGGGATTTATCAGGGTCAATCAGCCTCCTGTCCAGCTGTGCTTCCAAACACCTATCCCACATCGGGAAGAACCAGCAGATAAGATACATCCACACCGTGTAGATGAGGTGTCCTGCCCTGCTCTTTTGGTTTTGAGGGAAACAAGTGTAATAAACAAGAACTCAAATCTCTTTCTTTCTGAAAAGCCACCAACGGCAGGTTCAGTTTGCATAAGACTCACCTGCAATTATATGCTTTGCTGACCAGTGTATGCTCAGGTTATGGAAAGGTGGTGTGCTTTGAGAAAGTGTTCAGAAAGAACACTTTGGTGTTCAGAAAGATTTACAAGTGACCTGCAATAAAGACAGGTCACAGGACCGGCAAGAACCACATGCTTCTGGCTGAGGATGGTGCCATTACCAAAGCTACTGGAATGGTGAGGTATGAGGGTTAACTACATCAAGTGATGTTGTCATGTGTGATGCTGTAGTTCTTCATCTTGCATTAATGTAGTGAGTATAGACAGTCTGCAAATAATATATTTGAACTATTTTTGGACTAATGTAAAGAAAATGAAACAAGAAAAAAAGTCCTTTTTTTGGTATGCTGTGTACCATATATTCAACTCTTTAGATACCTCAAAAGTTTTTGGGAGACTATAAACCTGTAAACTGCTTCCTCTGAGTTTATCTGAAAAGACAAAAAAGAAAAAAAAGGTTTTTAGCGTGGGTTTACAGTATAGGTGGTGTTTTCAACGTAAAGGCTTCACAAGATGTACTAATGTTATCGCTCTGGCAGGAAACTGAGGCTTTCAGATTTAATGAAGCGTTTCTTTGAAGTCACGCTAAAATGATGAGCAGGATTGCGGTGCACATCTGCCTGTCTGCAAAGGGCAGACCATTTTGACTTCCTTTTCCAAGCCACTGCTGGGACCAGAACCAACAGAGCTACATATTTACTAAGACTTTATCAAGGGAAGATGGAGAAAAGGTGGCTCTTCTGCTTCTTTTGTTTGCTCTCAGTGCCCAACATTGCAGGTAAGCATGTCAGCAGGATGTCTTGCCTCAGCTTACGGCAGAGGGTGACAAGGGGCAGAGTGGCATGTACAGACTGGGCTTACTAAGTCTCATTGTGGGGCAAGCTGTAGCTACTGGTAATGATTTTCTGTTTCTTGATAACTTTCTAGTAAACTGACTTTTAATGGGCAGGTAGTAAGGAGTAAATTGGTTTGTGCTGACTAGCACATTAATTTATTCAAAAAGCCCAACCTGTTTTTACCAGAATAAGCACTGAGATGAGCGCACTTGTATTTAGGGCAACATGTGCGCATCTCCAATGAGTAAAAAGGAAAACTGCTTTCAAAGAGCAAATAAAAAATACATCTCTCTCTCTCTGCATACACACACACACATAGCTCTGTATGATCAGAGAGGAAGAGTTGTAACAAAGGCAAGGATAAATTGTACAGCTGCAATCCCTTAAATAGATTGTTCCCTTCCTCTTCCCCACCACCAGCCTACGTGCTGCTTAAAGGCTTGAGAAACAAGTTTGTCAGTGGCAGTAAAACTTTCAGAAAAGATGAGTAACAAGAATTCTGCATTCTCATTAGAGGGAGTTTAAACTGAAAACAATCTGTGGAAAACCAAGAAAAACCTAATACTTACAACATGCTCCACCCCTCTCCCACACATCTTCCCCTGACAGCCTTACCACGCTGAGTGCAGGAGTACTTATTACTAGTTAGGAAGAATAATTTTGTAGGATATGTCTTTTTCCAGTTAAGAAGGAAAAAGCTCATATATTTGACAGTCCTGGTAGCGTCCATCTCAAAATCTTGCATGTGCTGTTCCTATTTTCTACACCACTAAGGCAAACTGGATTTTAAAAGAAAGGAAAATATTTCATATGTGTATTAATAGAAAATAAAAGTTCTCAAATGCATACAGGTATGGGCTAGTGGATAACATTTTATTTGGAAGAATAAAGTTGGCATAAAATGAGACCAATTATATCCAGATTCTAACAAAAAGTTAGGAACACTTTTGCATGAAAGGATTTCAGTTAAACAACCAAAAGTACTTAAGGTGATAAATCTGTAACAGTGGTCTGAAAAATTTCTATTGAATTACTTGTTAATTTGAAAAATCTTGGTATGCTAAACTATATGGGAGAAAAGGCTACAGTCCTTGCAACACTAAATATTTAAACCCATGATCAAGAATATAAGCACAGAAATTTTTAATTACTTTTCTTACTGTTCTTACTTCCCTTTCCTGGTTCTTATCAAGCACAATTGGTTAAAAACTGAAAAGACAAAGCTGTCAAGGTGCTTTCATTTTTTCAAAACCAAAACTGTTAAAAATAAAATAGTAACTCTTAATTCTTCTGATAGTTTTACTTCAGTCCCACTTTTTTTTTTCACTGACTTATCTGATTGATACCTGCACAAAGTGTTCAGAAAGTGGCATATCTGGTGATATTTGGGCAGTAAGTCTGACTCGTGCATCTAAACAAGTAAGGGCTATTCTTCTTCCTAAAAGTTTGCAATAATCCTCCAAAATCAATGACTGGCCTGAGCCTTAGTGACAGGAAGATATAACTAATTCTCATAGTCTACTGTCAGATAGAGTTCATAGCTCTGAAGAAGGCAGCTCAGCACCTCATGACGAGATGGGATGAGTTAGATGACCATGAGTGAGTTGAGCAAGGAAACATGTGAACAGCCAGGAGGAAACTTTTAGGAAAGATGGGATTTCAGTCTTTCGTATGAAGTAGATGGGCTGTTATGCCCATGCTGGATTACTAACAGCCAACTCTTTTCCAGAGTCAGTTTAACAACTGAAGAATGTTGTTTCTATATGTGGAACTTTTTAATCTTAATATAAAATTGTCAAGTAATTCTTGGTAGGCATTCTTTACGTGGTCCTTTGTGCTAATACAGCATCAGAGATAACTTGCTAGGTGTCTGATCTCAAGATTGCTAATCACTTTTTGCTTAACTTATGCAAAATTTGAAGAGAAACGAGTGAGCATTTGCTATAATAAGCTTCTTGGACTGATAAAAATAGATTTCAGTAGTTTTTCTCACAGCACTTGTCACTCAGACTTATTTTTATTTACCCTCTTACATCATCAGTCTTATTTTTATTTACCCTCTTACATCATCTCATCTCTTGAAAGTCAATTAAAGGATGAACAGAGCATGCATAGCAATAAAAAACAGAGATTCATATTGACCATGGCCATTCAGTAGCTTTATTCCCCATGCACTTAGTCTCTATGTGTTCGTAACACACTTCAGTGGTTACAAACCAAATCTCAGCCAGCTCTGATGTAGGACTTTGTTCTTGTTCTTCCCTGTCAAACTGGGTATGTTGGGTCCTCATCTCACTCGCCACTGAGCTGGCAGAGTGCAGGACATGCTGGCCCCCCAACAGGCACTGGAGGAGGCTGCCTGGCCCCTGGTAGGGCATCCTCTGGCTCAGGTGCTGTGGAGCCCTGTAGCACACAACAGACCAGGTGTCAAAGAAATTGGTACCTGTTTTTTTTCAAGTGAAGAAGGTGAGCAAGATGCATGTGCTGCTGTGAGGTGTCACGTTCTGGGGACCCATATGCCCTTTTGAAAAAAGGCCTTTTTGTGCATGGTTCTGTGGGTGTGATTGATTACTTGCCTCACTACGAATCCTTTGCTCATAAATTCTTCACCTCCTTGGGTTTTTTAATGCCCTACATACAGGAGTTGATGACTGTGAGCCACTTTTTCATAAGAGGGAGAAAGAGAGATAAATAAATTTTACTACAGCAGCAGCAAACCCAAGCAGTACAAGCTCTCGTTTAAGGCCCCTTCATTTCACTGATCCATTACTCCTTTATATGTATGTCACACTAAGGACTGCCAACGTGCTTGATGAAATTAATTGATGAAGAAACCACACATTTCAGAGCAACTCACTCTGGAACTGAAATGGACACTTGTTTAGGCCATGTAGGAGCTGTTTAACAATGTGGAGGTGAAAGAACAGCTTGCTTTATTGAAGCAGTGAAAGGAATGGCAATGGGCAGGAGGAAGTGTGCAGGGTAGAATTAGCCAGCAGGGATAACTCATTTGTTATCACAAAACATTCTGGGAAATAATTGGGCCCAGCTTCTGCTTTCTTTATCTCATTTGAAAGATTAGAATTTTCATAGAGACCTTCAGAGCTCCCATTCCTCTCCTGGGAGTGCAATGGGAGCTCCTTGCTTTCTTCCAGACAAGTATGTGTTTGCTCTCCCAGTTCTCCCCACAGTCTGTACCAGCGGAGATCTGCTGTAAAGCTCCTCACTGGAAAACTTATTGTTACAGTTGTAGGATCTTTCTAGTTGTCTGGGGCTAAGGCATCAAATTGTGTCAAAGATGGAGGAAAAAGCTTTGTTTAGGTATTATTTGCACTGAAAATGATTCCATATGTTTTTAAGGCCAGCTCGAGGACGTCATTACACAAGCAAAAGTGGTCCATGCTTTCCCGGGTGCTGACGTGACTCTGCTATGCAGCCTCCCAAAACCACACAACACCTACATAATACAGACACAGTGGTCCAAGACTGATGTCAACCAGCTTACCAGAATAGCTGTTTATCACCCCAATTATGGCACTCACTACTTCAGCTTTCCTGAGGCTTCTTACAACTTTTCAGTATCCTTCAGCAAGAGGAATTGCTGCAACTGGGATGCTGTAGAGGTTTTGTGTTCCCCCGATCCAAATGCCACATTGGAGTGCAATCAGTGGGCCCTGCATCTGAAAAATGTGACCATCTCCCTTAATGGGCAGTATGAGTGCAGTTTTGCTACTTACCCGTATGGGACAAAGGCTGCAAAAATTCAACTGATTATCAAGGCAGAAGGTAAGTGATTATCCATGAGATGGGGTTTTTTTGTAAGAGAGGAGATGGGGAGGATTATCAGGATAGATTAACATTTCTTGGTCAGTGGTAGTGACTGTTTTGAGGTTTGCAGTGGTGCCACTGAATGCTGTTGTCTACACTTGCTTATTTACCACACTCTTTAGCTGTTGTTATCCAGCTCAGCTCGTGATTAGGAAACTTGATTTGTTTGGAGGAATGTGAAGTTAGCTAGGAAGGCAAAAAATATGGTGCCATGGGCAACTTCCACTCTTTTGTTTTGGAGAAACATGCTGCAGAGAGACTGGATGAGAAGCTCAGGATATGGTGAAACTGAGGATGCTGGATCTCCAAACCATGCTGTTCTGCTGCTATGGGCGTGCAGCACTGGGTACCAGAAAGAGAAAACACCCTTGTCTAGCTGAGGCTGAGGGCTGGCATTTGTAGAATGTACTAGGCGTTAACTGGGTGGTATTTGGAGTGATATGTGTCTCCACTGCCAAAAATAAACTGGAGCAAATTGACAGATTGTTTAGGACAATCACGGGAATGGAGACTTGGCTGCTTCTGTCGGTCAAAAGGAAGCTGGAAAGCAGCACGACTGCTGTCATAAGCCTCAGGGGAGAGTGTGAACTCTAAGGAGGATATTTAAATTATTCTGGCAAAGGAAAAATGGGTTTAAATAGGACATGAATGGATTTGACTACAAATTAAGCAACAGTGGCAACCATTATTGCACCAACTTTGGGAATGGCTGTTTAATGCCAGCAGTGAGGGCAAAAGTCCAAAGTGCCGTGAGGACAGAGCTAGGAATGGATGGTGTGCATCCTTGTTGCTGTGCTTATGGGGAACGGGATTTCGTGATCCTGGAAGCCCTTTCCTGTCACAGGTTTCTGTTTACAAGTCAATAAGGATTAAAGCAAATACAACAAGCCTGGCACAGTTTCAATGCGGAGCTGCAAGGCCAACATACTCACTCTGCCTGTGCCTCAGGCTGCAGATGTAGTACATGTTGAAGGGTTAGAAGCAGGGTGGGTGTGGGTGATGTTAGGAGTAGCAAAGGGCAGCAACACTCCCATCACCTGTTTGGCCTGCATCTGGAGGCCAGACTTGTGGCAGAGGGGGCATTGATCGTCATGCTGGATCACATCAGTTGTGCAGCAGACAGAAGTCCTATGCAAGCCTCATGCCCAAGGAAGTTTAACCCAAGCCACCACCTTGCTCTTTGATAGCCCTTGCATAGCAGTGGCTCCAAGCATGTTGGTGCTGTTATCCCAGAGGCACACCTCAGGGGCAAGCCAGCAGCACCTTCCTGCCCTGATGCAGAACTAGGGCCAGCATCTCTGTGCAACCCATAGAGGATAGGGGTGTTTAAACAATACATGCTGGACAATTGCATCAAGGATGAAGCTGACACTTTACCTGCTGTACAGGGGTGTGCTGAAGAGGGCTTCCCTTTTGGAATTTTCCTGCACTTCACAGGGTAGAGAGGTTGGATCAGGTGGAGCGCAGTAAGGTACAGTGTTTGTAACCATGTGAAACCCTCCCATGCTTCTTGTCTTTATGCAATTTTTCTCTTCCTTAAAACAGTAATAGTGCTAACCAGGCATTGCTCCTTTACCCTTTACAGTGCCCTTGGTTAATACTGGCATGTTCAATGCCATTATTGCTATCTACATGTTAAAAATGGGCAGCTTTTGTGTCAGCATCACCGTGGCTTTTTTCAGCAGCTGCATGATGTAGTAAGCTGTGCTGTTGACAACTACTTGCTAGAGAGAACTAAAAATTTCACTCTGTATCACACCTCTTTTGGATGTTTGTTTTAAGGTAACAAGATCTTTTGCAATGAACCACTTCCACTCAAAAGCAAAGACCCTGATCAAGCCTACAAGTGGGTTGGAGGAGGGGGCTAGTCATTAACAAAGTTCCCAACAACATCAAAGTAAAGCAAATCCAGGTGGATTCAACTTGTAGAAACTGCAAAAAGCCCCCAGAGCAGCAGGCCTACATACGACTGACAAACATTTAGCACTGTAGCCACTGGAGATGGAATTCAAAGTTAGAGGGGAAAATGAGCACCTGGGACGTGTGACCATGAGAATAGGCAGATGCTATTTGCAGACTGAGCTCCTGGGCTCCCATCTTCATACTTTTTGCATGCTGCATGGCATTTTTTGCATGCTAGCTTTTCCCAGCAAAGGCTCCTATGAAGTTTTCTTCCTGGGAAAGCTACAAATTTTCTTCCTTTGCCCTTTCTTTATAGTTTCTACACTATCTGGCACCTTTTGGGCATGTGCACTACAGGCCCAGCCATGATGGCTGGCCTCTCAGCTGCTTCACTCTGGTGGAAAGCAGAGACAAGCTGCTTCTGCAGCTCAATCTGCCATAAGCCACTCTGAGTGCTAACTTTCTTTGCATGCCTGTGGCACAGGCTACATGCTGGTAATGTCACTCTGTGCTCAAGTGCCAGACATAAAGGAAGTTACAGTCACTAGAAGGTCCCCACCCCCACATACTGTGACAGTCTGAAACTGCTAGATACTCTTCCTGCTCTCAAGATAAAAAAATAAATAAAGTTTATACCTATTCTAACTCAACACACAAACCAGAGCTACTAGGAGAGCAAAGTTCAAGAGCTTGCAGGCAGTGTATGCTGATGCCTTCCTACAAGGAAGAGTAGACAAGTCTCTGCAGCAGAGCAGTCAGTGAGGGCTGAAGTTCAGCGAGATGAGTGCTCACCAAGGCATTTGTACTATCTCCTGGCCATCATTGCTGCACTTCCTGTCTAAACACACACACATGCAGACCTGACAGTTGAAATGCAGCTGTGCTCTGCTTGGTGCATGACTCTGCCCTTCCACAGGTGGGCTGGAGCTCCATGCAATGCTACGGGCTGGAGACAGAGTGGCTGGAAAGCTGTTGGGCAAAAAAGGACTTGGGAGTGTTAATTGACAGCTGACTGAATATGAGCCAGCAGTGTGCCCAGGTGGCCAAGAAGGCCAATAGCATCCTTGCTTGGATCAGAAATAGTGTAACCAGCAGGACCAAGAAAGTGATTGTCCCCTCGTTATAGAAGGTATAAAAATTCAAGTAATTTTATCAAATAGTTATTTTTAAGCAAAATTCATAAGTAAGTTAGCATAACTAAGCAAAGCCAGGCCTCCTTCGTGAAGCTGCTCCCAAAGAGAGGAATGTGCATGAGAAATCAGGCAAAATGAAAATAAAGAGTGATAATGAGGGGGATTGTTTAAATCCATGCACCTGCAAGCCATAAAACATCTAAGAACAATGTTGGGAGTGATTGCTTCAGAGGAAGAAAAGAGTTTGTTATATTAACCATTAGGCTGTTAGCTGTCCTGAATCCCCATAACTTTCTGGTCCAGAGCACCAGATAATTAGTACCATTCTGGTTCAGAATACCAAATAATAAATAGCTTAAATCAGTTAGTTGGCCAAGTGATTTTCAAGTACATATATGAATATGTATAACTTGTGTAATAAGGGACCAATTGATAAGAGTGATGTAACGTGTAAAAGTAACAAACAACCAATCAAGGTAAAGGGTAAATTTAATGAACAATTGTAAGTGGGCTTTTATGCATAGTACAAAAGAACAGAAGAATATTGGGTATAAATATCTGTTAATATTAATGCTTCGTTGGACATTCTTTGGGAATGATCCTGTGTCCCCAGTGCATTGTCAAATAAAGGACATCTCTGATTATCTAACTTTGTGTAGATAAGTTTTTCTTCCCCAGCAGATTTGCAACACTCCTGTACTCAGAATTGCTGAGGCTGCACCTTGAGTGCTGTGTTCAGTTCTGGGCCACTCACTACAAGAAGGACATTGAGGGGTTGGAGTATGTCCAGAGACAGGCAACAAAGCTGGTGAAGGGTCTGGAGAACAAGTCTTAGGAGGAACAGCTGAGAGAACTGGGGTTGTTTAGCCTAGAGAAAAGGAGGCTGAGAGGGGATATGATCACTCTCTACAACTACCTGTAAGGAGGTTGTAATGGGATGGAAGTCAGTCTCTTCTCCTCAGTAATGAACACAGTGGACACAAGGAAATGGGGTCAAGTTGTATTGAGGGAGGTTTAGATTGGACATTAGGAAGAACTTTTTTACCAAGAGCAATTAAGCATTGGCACAGTGGAGTCACCATCCCTGGAGATATTTAAAAGACGCATAGATGAGCTGCTGATGGATATGTTTTAGTTTAGTGATGGGCTTGGTAGTGGTCTGTTAATGGTTGGACTCCATGATCTTAAAGGTCTTTCCCAACCATTATGATTCTATGATTGTGGACTGGGAATGGGGAAGGTAGGAGATGATGCAATTACTTTTTTAAAAATTGATGACAAAGAGTGACAAGGAGGTTGGAGAATAACAAAAGGAGCATTTACACTGAAAAATGGGGTTAATCTTAACCTGCCTGACATGCTGAACACTTTACTTAGTGAGAAGAAGTTCTGCAGATATCTTCAGTGAAAAAGAAATACAGGTGCACAAAATTGATGTGAAGATCTTTTGCACAGGAAAAAAAAAAGTAATAGAAAAATTGAGGCTTCAAATTATTCCCATTTTCAAAAGGCTGCATCTTGATCTTGAAGCTAAACAAAGGCTTTTATGAATTGTGCAAAAATTCAGGTAAAGCTGTGAATTAGAGTCATGAAATTACATCTAGAAACAGATGCAGGGCTTTCACTTAACAAATGTGCCTATGGGTAATGGTTGAAAATTACAGTTCCCTTCTAAAAAAAAAAAAAAAAGTCTGTTCTTTAAACAGAAGACTGGTCAGTATTGGTTTTTAAAGCACAATGAACATCATGTTTCTGATTTTCCTTCTCGGGCCTTTTTTCCTTCTTGTTGTTGCGATAATAAAAGAGGAACAACACTACGTGAAGGAAGTGAGGTTAAACCAGACTTTAGAAATTCCATGCCTCAAGGACGTGACCACAGAAAATTTGTCCAATTATCCTTTGAAATGGCTAATGGTAAGTATTTTTCATCTCAAGTATAAACTTCAGAAGGAATTACAGGTTATTTTTGTAGATTGAAATAGAAATGTTAGACTTTATTGTGTCCTTAAACAAAAGGTATCGGTTATGTTGGACTGTGATAAAAAAGTACACACATGATTTTGCAACACCAATACCACAAACAATAGCTGTTAAAGAAACAAAGAGAGAAAATTACAGCTTAATTACTTTTATTTTTTCAGGGATGTATGTACAGCAGGTCCATGGAAAATGGCAAAGAACTCGGCAAATGTAACAGAATTAAAATGTTCCTTGTGCTGGGTTTCTCAGATATTTGTGCTGTAGTGAAGGTTTAATATCTATAAAAAAAAAACATGGTTATTTCTCACATGAGTACCGAGAAAAAAAGTGGGAAAAAAACCAACTGACTAGTGTTTTTGTTAACCTCTGTGTCACAGATGCACACCAAAGATATGCAAACCCAGTTATCTGTCTAGCCACATAAAAACTGGTCTTAAGCAATTTGCTAAGATGTAAACTCATATTTTTGTACTGCATCTCACTTTCTGGCTAAATATTTGTATGCATGTTTTTATGCAACCTTTCATCATTAATTTCAGTATGTAGAGATAAGCATCAGCCAGCAGTGCCCTTGAGCTTTCCCTGTCAGTTTCTATATATTGTCACTGAAGAGATGAACTGTTGCATTTTTTCTTGAAGGTGATTTTCAAACATTTTCATTTTTTTAATCTTTTCTTTCAGATCATTATTTATACAGATCTCCTCTTTGCAGCACATTTTTGATATTAAAATACTTTAAATTTTTGTAGGGAACATCCTTGTCCTTACTATTTTTTTAGTGTTGCTAGTTCACTTTACAGAGTCGCAGAGGAAGAGAGGAAAAAAACCTCAAAGGTCAGCACAGTAACATATGTGGGTTGTCATGCATCATTCAGAGCACAGCTTGCGAATACGTATTGAGGCATACATGTCCAGGATGTGCTGACTATAGCCAAGAGTGACTGGCACACAGACATTAAGAGGACATGACTTTTAGCTATTATTATCAGGTTCTTTTTAAAATCTGAAAGAGTAAGTATTTCCTTGGAATTTCAGTCATACTTAGTATATGTGGGATGTTCAGCATAACTTAAAGACTGCTGCAGAGAGAAAGCAGCTCTGGTGCCCTCGCTGCAGGTTACAGAGATCAAGACTCGCAAGACACAGATATTAACTCCATGGTTTATTGGTAAGGTGGTGGCTGATATTGGTTTTGAAGTTCTGGGAGAGGAGGTATTTGGAAAAACAATAGATGTTGCAAATGTTCATTTACTGCTACGCAGTGCTGGGGCTGTGGGGGAAGATTTTCAAATTGGAAATAGAGCTGGTCTACAAAAACAGGGGGGGAGAGGGATGTCTAGTCTTCACACAATGTGTGGTTTGCTCTTTTCACAGGAGAAAAATGGCAGGAAAGAAGAACTTGTGACCAAGGAGCCCTCCTGTCCTGCAGTGTACAAGAACAGCAGCATGTTGTATGGGCAAAGAGTCCACCTGGGTTTGAATAACTCTTTAAAGGTTTTCCCCACCAAAATTACAGATGATGGCAGAGTGTTTTCCTGCCACGTGATCTACCACCCACAGAGAGTCCAGAAGACCAGCACCATCGTGCGAGTATTTGGTAAGGGACTTACATCAATTGTCTGCTTACTTGCACTTGGAAAAGTAACACTCCTCTCTGGTTCTGAAGGCAATAGCTTTTGAAATACAATGTGGGGGTAATCTATACATATTTACATTCTATTTTTTTCAGAGATAATGAGTTAAAATGTTGTTAGTAGGTAACACCATAGTTCTTATGAAGAATTTGAACCCATTCTTTCAATCTCTTCTTTCAATCTCTTTCAATCACCGATCTATTGGGCACAGAATCATAGAATCACTATGGTTGGAAAAGACCTCATCGAGTCCAACCATATATCAACACTACTGGCATGCACATTGCCCCTAACTCACCCTGATGTGTAAGCTTATGTTGGCAATTTGCATGTTACAGGTAAGCACCTTGATCATTGAGATCTCTGTGCCCCAGTTACAAAATGACCGTGTTGCCTGTAGTTAGGAATACATGGCCAAAATCCAGTAATCAACTAAAGTGGTTGAGACTACCATTAAAGCAGAATCACATCCTCCAAGGCAGGTGGTGTTCAACTGCTGCCAAAGGCTCTGGTTCTGAAAAAGAGGTGCTGCCTGGGGGTCTCAAACCAGTCAGGAGTGTATCGCAAATGTGTGGGCTGGCATTTTAAGCTGGAAGCCTTTCCTATCTTTAGTTACTTGCTCTGTTCCATTTCTAGTGCCTTAGGAAGTACTCTATAATTGCTGAGGTACAACCAAATGCTGCCCACTGAAAACCAGGTTGAAAACATATTTCCAATGCTCCTGAAATGAATAGGTGTCAAGCAATGGGTCTGCCAATAGTCCCTGTATCTGCTTGCCTGAGGAAGCCTGTGACTCAAGGATAGCACACCCATGCAAGGTTGATGCTCTGAATGCAAAGAAAAATTCAACAGGAAGCAGCCAAAAAAAAAAAAAAAAAAAAAAAGAAAGGCAAAACCTCTGTCTGGGGGCTGTTGGTCATTGATGCAACAGCAGTTAATGATCTGAAATTTCCTCTTCTGTTTGCATGATCCAGACATTGGTCTTTCTTACTTTTAAAAACACGATGTTTGTCAAATAGCTATAGTGTTACCTGGATAATCAGTCGGTCAAGCATACTAACATACTTGAACTCTCTCCCCTCTCCATCCCTACTGGTACTCTCACCATGATTTGCATTATCTGTTAGCCTAAGAGATTCCTTCATTTGGCTTATTCAAGGAATTTACTGTCTCTCACGTGGTTGTCGCTACACACATTCACATCAGCATGTTAATACAACCAGGGAGAGAGGCAAACTAGAGAAAACAAATGTGGCCCCTGATGGTGAGCAGACTGTGATGATCCTAGTGAGCTGGGTGGACCAGGGTACTGTTCTGTCAGTGTCTCTCACAGGTGTCCTGAGCCCAGGATTAGGTGGAGGGGCTCCCTGAGATCTCGTTTGTGGTGGATGCTGAGGAAGGTCTCTCAGATCGTGGGCCAGATGTTGGACAAAGTGCATTTTTATGCTCCTATCCCTTTCATGTTCGTTATTTTGCACGTGAAATAACTATTTTGCATGCTGTCTCAATTTTTTTCTGTTATCATTTGCTGAAGTCATGCTACTTATGATTGCACCATACCAGCTTTTCTCCATTTACCTCTCCTGTGCTGCAGCAGAAAGGGAGACCAACAGTATAGGGTCCAGAGTTAGCCCTGCACCAGCTCCCATGCCCATGGACTGGGAAAGCAGGAGATGGTAGAGAACAGGCAGAGACAGCGGTCACGGTAATGCAGTGATCTCCAGTTGATATTTGGGGAGAAACAGCCAAATGCAGCACTCTTGTTCTTTGTGCCAAAGCTGACCAAGAAATGAAATGAATCTTTATATTCTAGCATGTAGACACAGCCTCAAATGGCCAGGGCAGAGTCTAAAATGTGATAGTGAGCATATACAATGTCAACAGCATTATTACATTGGTTATATCTGTCATCCTGGTCATTAGAAAGGATGTAGCTAGAGAACCAAGGCCAAATGAAACCAAGGGAGATTTTCACATCTCAGCAAGCCAGCACCCTCCCTTGTCACCCAAACATGTGCAAAAATGAACCCCAAAGGCAGAGTGACATGAAAGAAGGGCAAGGAGGGCAGGTAGCTACTGAACCATGATGCTGTAACGGCCAGGAGGAGGAGGAGGAGAGGAAGGTACAGGTGAAAGCTCCTTGTGCCAGGATTCCTCTGACAAACACCACAAGGCTAAACATAGTGGAGACAGCCCAAATGTGAGAGGTAGCAGTGGTGCTTCCCCACAAATGCTCTAGGGGGTCTGAGTATGACAGAAAGCTGGGCAGAAGAGGATGAGGAAGACATGAACAAGTATCTCAATGAAGTTCAGAATCTTGATAGCTTGAGTATAAACAAGCATTCAATTGAAAGAGCCTTTTTAAGAGGATACTTTTGAACTGAAATGCTTTAAAATTTTTCTTGAACAGAGTTATTTAAGGTACAAGTTTCTGAGAAAATGTATGGCTTTTTCACATCTAACTTTGCCAAATATTGATTTAACTTTTTTGTAAGAGTAAAAGCTCAGCAGTAGAAACTACTATACTAAATATTGAATTTCTGTGAAACCCAAAACAATGGTAAATATCCTATCAAGATAAATGAATGTCAACTCTTAGCAGGGACTGGGATGTTAAATGGAAAAGATCTATTAGGTCCTTCAGAGTTGTGCTTGAAAGCTGCAGCAGAACAGTTACCCATCAAACATGTCTTCTGAGAAAGCAGAAAACGGCATCCAATACAGATATGGGAAGGCATACTCATTCTCACCAAAAAACAAAAGGAAGAACAAGCATTAAACTAAATGTTATTTAGTCTCACAGCCATCTTTCAGCTAAGATTAGAAGATTCAGTTTACATCTTATATCTGAAAAGCATGGTTGTCTTCTGACAGCCTCACTACCATCTGTGCAGTTTTGGCAAGGCAGGGACAGCAATGAAATCTTAAGACATTGATTTTCTGATAGGAAGAGTCTAACAAAAAGAAACTAAACCGGAAGGAAAAACAATTTAAATTCCACTCAAAAGGTACTCTAAGTCCAGGAAACCATAAGGCCATGGCAACTAGAGGTCATTCCCAGACATAAGCAATCGTTAACACTAGGCAGAAAAATGGAAATTGAAAGAAAAAGAAAAAAAGGCAGGAGAGTCCTTGGTGAATTCACCATATAAAACAGGGAAACTTGAGTTATTCATCTCAGAGAGGAATGTAATGAACTTAGGTGACCCTATATCAATTAACAGGGTTAATTAACAGGGTTAATTGATATAGAAAAGAAAATAATCTTAATGGTAAAGATTAAAGTGAGGTTTAGGTTGGAAAGAGAAAGAATTATGGATCTCCTAAGTAATCCCAGGACTGCACAAGTTTCTAGTCCAGTTTTAAGACTCGGAAAGAGCCAGAAGCACATTTTATCCAAGGCTTTTGAAATTTGCTGTCTATTAGCACAGTTTCAATAATCCATACTTAATAATTCAGTTAATATTACTGCAAACCAGTGATCTCAATGGCTAATTTAAAAACACCAACTTGAGAGGCTTACAGTACCTGATAGTGTTTATCAATACAGTCAGATGCACGTAAAAACAAAATGCTGCCAAAATAAAAGCAGACACTTTTTCTATTTCTTGTGGATATGGTCACCAGAGACTTTCTGTTTCTGATGTGAAGGTGAGCTCTGGGCTTCCCAGCAAGACAGGAAGCATCTGCAGTGTGACACTGTCACATGTCTGCCCAAGCAACAGCATGTGGAGAGCCAGCACCCAAAATCAATCAATAGCTTTGAGGACGGCTAAAGCCTTTGTAGATGATTTTGATTGTAAAATATTTGGAGGAATCAACAACTGGGGGGTGTTTTATTTCAGCCACCCAAGAAGGGTGGCTATACTGCCGGAACCATGGCTGCATGATGGTTTCAACCCATTTCCTCAGGAAAGCTGCCCAAGAGTAGTTTAGGAGAAATACATCACAGATCTTGTGGTAGTAGCTGCTGATATATGCTTGTAAACCACTTCCTTGCTCTCAGATTGGAGCTGTGCAAGCTTTTATCTTGTTAGTCTGTGGGTGGTTGTAAGATCTAATTTCCACTCTTTTTATGAAACAAGGCTGTTAAATCTTATTAGAAACTGTTACTGTGACCTTCAGTATCTGTTTCGCTAATTCATCTCTATTTACTTTCCAGCCTACCCTGAGATCTCTGTTAGCCTACAGGAGGGCTCAGCCGGCACCTCACAGAAGGTGAGCAATTTTGGAGTGAACAGTAATGCCTGTAGCTGCCACCACACCACCCCAGCAAGGCCAGGCAAGCTAAGCTGAAACAGACATAAGAGGGACCTCCAAACTGACTGGGCTTACAGGGCAATGAGCAAATCAGTGAATCTATGATAACTGTTTGTGCCCCTTCTTCTCAGTGATTCCCATCCCCACAGCAGTGAGCTGCTCCAGTGAGCACAAACTGGAGCTAGCTAAGGGCTTCTCCGTGGCACAGGCAAAATCTGGTTTTGTGTTCGTTAGGCCTTGGGAAGGCTCCAGGAGGGGATCAAGAGGCTGTGAGGATCAGATGATGTCGCAGGGACTGTGATGCTCTCTTTCCCTCCCCACCTGCTGGCTACCACCCATTAGCTCCACAGTTCTTAAACTCCCTCTCTGAAGAGTGTCACCCACTACCTGGGATGCTGCTCAGAGGGGCCAGGCCTGCCACATAAACCCCTGGAGACAGGGGAAAGAGGTTCTGTGAAAGCAGTGCCCAGGGTACAGCATGACCCAGCATGTTGATGGGAAAGGTGATGATTATGTCATCAGTAACATATCATGGTGCAAACAGAGCTCAGCTGGAGCAATCAGATAGCAATGGAATTGCTGGATCTAAGTCTGAGGGCCCTTATTTAGAGCTGAGTAGTTACATGTTTTTGAGGGTCTGTTTTATCACATGCTTAGTAACGGCAAAACCTAAAGGTCTGCTGTACTGCACTGACCATACTTGGTATAAAACATATTTATGGCTCATATGACTGGCTAGCAAGGCACTCTGACTATTAGCTGTGGTGCTTTGCCTCCTGTTGCATCCATCCAGGTTGAAGCTTTAGATCTGTGAGTATCCCAAATTAAGAAAATTTTTGTTGGAAACAATGCTTGTAAGCAGGCAGAATCTTTTATTAACCATATCAGCCTGCTTCAGATCAGCCATGAGTCAGCTGGTTGTGAAAAACCGGTATAATTTTCCTGGTGACCTATTTGTAAGTGTGGTGTTGGACATTGCAAGCTTTGTTTCCACTGTCCTATTGAGCAAGGTAAGGGGTGCTGCTCTCATGGGACCAGGCAATAGAAACTCTGTCCATTCTTTCCCTCCAAACAAACATTGACTTCTTTCCTTCACTTTCTGCCCTTTGTTGCAGGGCTTAAATCTACTTTGGATGTGAGATTTGTATTTCTTCGTAGGAAGCATTTATTAAAGCATTATAAACTAAAGGTGCCTGAAAAATAAGGGAATGATGAAAAGAGAGGAAAGCAGTTACACTACAAGCTCAGAAGTTATTTACTACGACAAGGAAAGAGTTTCATCTGGGTAGTTTAATTCTTCATATTGAATGATTGACTTTTGCTGGTTGTAATGCACCAAGCTCACTTTTAACCAAATGTGTAAACAACTTTCTTCAGAAGTGGGAGCAAGAGGGCTTTGTGCACAAGTAGCACATGCTTTTTTTCTTTTTTTTTTTTTCCCTTTGTTTAAATGGACAAGGCAATTTCTCTTAGCACCATAAGCTGCTAAGTAAATGTAACTGGGAACATTCAGGCAGTATGAGGATGAGATCTCCCGTGCTGCTAGTGCCCAACCCTTCATTCAGCCTTGATTTTGAAGTCCTTCCCATATATTGCTTGATATGAAATGAAACTGAGCACCAACACGGCTTTTTAGAACAATTGGCATAGAGGCAGGACTACTGCAACTAAAGCATGCAGTTCTTCACAACTTCTGGAAACCTCTTACATACTGTGCCCATACAAAATCAGATGCCTTTGTATGTTCAACATATCATAGTGCTAGGCAGTCCTTTTTGTGGGATTTGTTTCTTTATCTGCCCACTGAAGGAAGGATTTACATAGCAATGAGAAGGTGCCTCATTCTCCACACACACCCCATGCCTATCGCTGACTCCAATGTTTCTCTATGTGGCTGTTTGTCACTAAGTGCTGGGCTGGGAATGGAAAGGTGAGAGGGTCATCCTACATCTCTCCAGACACAGCAGAGGACTGGAGGGTGTTGGAGCCTCATCACCTCATACCTGGCCCAAGGTGATGAGGATGTCTCTGGGTTCTTGTTCAACACTGTCTGCAAACAGAAAAGTGGGGAGGAAAGAAAAACAATGAAGAAGAAGCGAGTGCTTCCTTCCTGAGCAGGGTGTTGAGTAAATAAGCTCTGTCCAGAAGGGATTTTGGAAACCAACAGATAGGTGAGAAACGACAGAGACTAATGACTGGCTTTTACTGCTCCATAGCCTAATGTGAGCTGCGTGGTGAGGAAGGCATTTCCCAAGCCAAGCCTGATGTGGTACGTGGACAGAGCAAGCCTGGTGGAGCAACCCAGAGGTAATACAACCTGTCAGCAGGACAATAGACCAACTAGAGAAGTAGTTCCCAAGAAAGGCGATAGCTGCTCATCTGCTCCAGCCATGGGGAGCCTGCTGGTGTGGGTGAAGGGGACAGCATCAGGCCTCCTCAAAGTGAACAGTGGCAAATGGCCACAGCCATAGCTCCTTGCAATTGCCACTGATGGGAACAGTGGCTTGGCACAGCAGAGCCATTCTTCCTAAGCCTTGGGTAGCATCTCAGCAAAGAAACCTGTAGCCATATGAACTTGCTTTTCAGTACCAATATTTTGCACTTCTCTGATTTATACTGTAAAGAGAAGGTCTTGCAGCTTTTCTTTTTTTTTTTTCCTTTCCTCAAGAAATTTCTGTTGAACAAGAAGACTTGCAAGACAGTGAAGGTTTCTATCAGCTGATATCAACACTGACATTGCAAGGGACCCAGCAGATACATAAGACCTTCTCGTGTGCGTGTTTGTTTTCCTCCCTCAGGAGTTTCGTCATTTCATCAGAAGAAATATTTGTTTCCTTTGGTAGGTTTTTCATAGATAGGACACATGTGAAATGTAAAGTGTTAAGAACAACGAACACCTGTAGTCCCTGTTATTTAAAGCACTGAAGAAAAGCCAACAGTATGGAAGATTTATTGTACAAATTCATCACACACTTTGAACTTTCTGACATGTTTTTTTAGCTCAAGTCTTTGCTCAAGCTTCTAAATGAGCTAAGGAGCTCCTGCACAAACATAAAACGTTTGTTTAATCAGCATCTTGATGCACTCCCCATACCCAAAAATACACTAGCTTAGCCACATGGCACCAGTGAGCTATTATAATCATATGTTTCTCACTGAGCACTCCTAGCAGAAAGCCTGCATCTGTACAATGCAGAACCCAGGAAAATCAGACTCTCAGAGTCAGGGCTATGTTATACATCTTCAGCAAAAGGCCCCTAAAACAGTTGAACCATTTTGGTCAACAGAGAAACTACCTTATAACCTGTACTGTAAGAATTATCTACATGATTAGGGAAGTGTGGAGAAACACCGTTATTGTTGATGAAACCAGGAGACACAGTGGCGTGGAGTTTTATGGCATTTCTAAGGGTGCAGAGGGGCCGAGGAGAAGGACAGACTGATGTTCTTTAGCACCCTTTTGTGCATGCCTCCTCTTTAGGTACAGATGTATAGCTACACCTTATTTTTGCTATGTATGCTCCTTACTGTACAAGTAACTGCTGGCCCCTTAGTAGCCTCTACAGGTATGTCATGAGCCATGGTGACTACTTGCAGCTCAGTTGTGCTCGCTGCTGGCTGTGGATACATTTATTGGTATGTTTTTCCACAAAGAAGGACTACATCAAAAGACAGTGCTTACTCTTCTGGAAATATAACTTAGGAGAGATGGGAGATAAATGATCATTTTTCTCCAAAATGACTCATTTCACCCAATTTTCAGTTTTGTGGAAATATATTCAAATTGGAGAGATGTCAGTTAAAGTAGTCTACATTCTTGCCTGCAGGCTATGCTAACAGTAAGATAGATCCACTCTGTATGAAAATGTTCCTGTATTTAGATGTGACAGAAAAGAAAGAATTTAATTAATTCTCAGCTGTGTTTTATGAAGGTGCCACACTAATGCACAGTATGACACAAACCTAAAACTAAATTTTCAGCCTTTATAACAAAAGCCTAACTACTTTTAAGAATTGCTTTCATCTATTTATCTTTTTTTCTTCACAGCCAATAAGTCTAATGAAACTTCATTCAAAGCTTTTACCACCATGGCTTCAGAAGGTAGGATAAATTAGAGAACGGAATAACTTGGTGTATCTATCACTCTGTCTGTAGAGGTGTATCTGTCAATTCCTAAAGCTGTTGGAGAAATGGTTTTGCAAGCTTGTTTTTGGATGGTAGAGACCATCTAGAACTCTTTCTGCAGAGAAGACTTCAGGGAAAATAAACTAAACAGTATTTTTTTGAAGTATTCTATCATAACTAAGCCCAAGCATAATTAAACACCAGCCTTGAGGGGCACTTAATGTTATTTCTGATGCTTCAGCTGACATTTGAATATAGCTCTTTCAGCACTGCACTGATAATTAAAAATAACAGCCCTACTAATGGTTCTACCTTCTGCTTAAGTGCACAGCCAAGATCCTCAACACTTCTGCCTAATTAAAGAACTGATGGGATGTTCCCTAATTTGTGTAAATTTGGTAAATCTGCGCTCTGTCCCTGCAAGTTTGGTTTACTATCAGCTTATTTCAGACAGATAAATTGTTCCCTCCCCAATTCAGCTGAAGCCCTTTGCAGATGCCTCTCCTGGAACAGCTTGCTCTGCTCTGCATGAGAGGCAAATGCATCTCAGTGCTGAGTTACATAAGTGAGTCATAGAAACACCACAGAAAAAAGGCATGGAAAGCAGCATGTTTTTCTATGTAAGCTTACTTCTGCAAGTGCAGGTTGTGTGAGGCCCTGAGGATTTCACCAGAAAGCTATCCCAGGTACTGAGTATCCTCGAGAGAGAGACTTTCTCCTCCACTGGCCTCTGCAGCGTAGATCTCTCAAAGAAGCTCTTGCAACTTGTGTTAGATCAGCACTCTGCTTCGCCTTGTATGCTCTACAGGAGTTGTACTGGGAGCTGGGTATACCTCGAGGTGCCCCAGTACACTGGACTTTAGACCTGCTGCATCTTTTATGTCAGCTAGCTACTAAAAAATCCCTGTTAGCACAGGGAAAGTTAAGATGAAAAGCAGATGGAACTGCAACACTCAAAACAGTCAAGCATGATACAAATGCTTGCAAAGGAAGGCAACTGGACGGTTACCTACTTAATGCTGAGATCCTACCTGAAGAGGGTCACTCCCCACCCAATGCCCTCCCAATGTGCCTGATCAAACAGAGGTACCTTCTGGCTGCCTTCCCAGATATATTTTTCTAATGGGGCATGTGAGCTTTCGTAGACCATCTCCTTTGTGGAACTCTTTGGGGAGATTTAATCCTTCCTCCTGTCCTACTCAAGAGGTACTTAGCCTCACCTCTTGGGCCAGAAAAAAAAAAAAAAAGCAAGCAATGAAAAGAGGGAGACATCTCTCACTCAGGATGGAAGTGTTGCTTGGGCAGGATGGTGCTTCTGCTGTGCTTGGCTAGCTGGTAAATAGTCTTTTAGTTCAAGGAATAGTTCCTTCTCCTCTTTGAGGGCTCAGTGAGCACTGTTCAGTGAAAAATGTCTCTGAAATTTTCTGTCAGAGCTGCAGTCTCTGAATTGCCTCATGGATGGAGCTATGCAAGTGCCACCAGCAGGACATATAGGTTATTTCAACATGCATCTGAATAAGGTGCACCTGTTTATTTGGGACAAAAAACATATAACTCCTGCTTTTTGAGTTCAGGTGCCAGGGGCTCCAAAATGTTTTTCCTCCAAACCTTTATTTCTCTAGAGATTTCACAGCACAGTCAGCTCAGGTGCTTCATGTTTCTCTCTGGACCTCTTGGCTGAGCTATGCATTGAAAGATTATTTGTAAATTGAGTGTGATGCACTCTCTCACTCTCAAACCTTTGAATCACCCACTTTTCTAAAGCAGAATAAATACCTTTCTCGAATTAAAAGTGTTTGCTTTGGTTTGTTGTAGACCTTGAAAATTCAGCACTTCCATCAGCTGTCGTGACTACTTCAGGTAAGAGGAAAAAAAACATCATCTTTATGACTCAGCCAACGTACATGGGATCTCTGCTTGACCATTTGTTAAATTTCATGTACAAAGAGCCCGAGGTATGCCAGGAAAAGGACAGTGTGCTCTGGTACTGATGGTACCTATGTACTGCTGGATGGGAATTTATGGGCCACAAAGTTACCCAAGAGGAAATCTGACAGAAGTCCTGCTAAAACCATCGTGTCAGGACAGCATGTAAAATGTCATGCTGAATATCACATATTATTCTTATGCCCTTTTATAAAATGGAATAAAAAACCCCTATACAACTATGAATAAATTTGTCCTGTTGCAACAGAGGCACATGTGATAGAAAAGTTAAATCCATCAGTTTTCCTCAACAGAACAGCAACGCATCATTCCCATTCATTAATAAGATAAATAACACTGTTTTCCCAGAGCATGCATGTGGATAACTATAAAACTATTTTCAGCAATTAAGAGGAAAACCCACAAGAGCAGGTGATCTCCTGAGCTTACAAGACTGCCACATGTTGTCAGGACTGATTCTGGGAAGGCCCTGTCTAGGTAATGCATAATCCACCCCATAGCAGTTAAATTGAACCCTGTGTACAGAACCATAAGTTTTATACACAGCTAGCCCCCGTGAAAGGGTCAGCATTAATAACGTCGGCCATCTCTGAGTGCCCCTTGAATCTGTGGGATGCATTTTGAGCATTTAACTTTGAAAGCAGGGTTTGGCTGCAGAGTCTGCATTTACCCAATGCCTACCACATGCTCTTTGATTCAGGTTGTTTTATGATTTATTCATGTTACTTTTAAAAGACCTTAACGACTAAATGTGATACTGTGTAATCTGTTTGTCTTTAGAGCACCAGTCATCATCTTTGGCCTCTCTGAATTTCACAAGTCAAGCAAGTTTGGCTCCTGCTTCCAGGACACAAGGTAATAAATTCAAACAAAATGTTTTCCCTATTGCTTCAAGAATGCAGGTGAAAGATACATGTACACAAGAAGTGTATTGCATTTTCCGTAGCAAACAATTTAACATTCACCGAAGTCTTTCTCCTAGAGTATTATACACTAGAAAGTCTCCAGTTCAAAAATAAGTATATGGGGAAATACTGTCTTGACTTTATCGTGACCCATTTGGGGTATATGCATTAATTCCAGCAAGTGAGCAGACATCAGGTATATACTTTTACAATACTTATTCTTTGTATTTCTTTAATTAAATATTATACAAAAATAGAATGGCATTACAGCTAGAAAAAGTGCAAAAGATGGGAGCACGGGAGTACAAATACAAAACACCAACTAAGTATTTACAGCAGATGACTGAACTCAGCAATTTTTTTCACTAGGCTGGTGACACTGAGGGCAGTGGAGGGAAGGGTAACTCACTTGGAAAGGTTTAACCTCCCTTGCCCAAGGAGAGGTACATGCACCAGCAACTGACACCCACCCAACAGTGCAGCAGTCACCTGAATAGAGAGCAGGCAAAGCTGTGAACTTCTTGCCTCCTGATCCCAAAATAAAGGGCTGATGAGCACCAGTCTCAGTAGAGCACATTTTCTCACAGCATGGCCTGTCTGTGAACAATTTTTTTAAAGTCTCTTTCCATTTTGAAGCCCAGCTACTGATGCTTGTAGGACTGGATGGTTTCAAGCAACAGTTAAAAGAGCATGGGGGCTGCTCTCAACAGAAGCAATGTGGATGCTTATTGCCAGACAGCCTGGACACACACAGGCATGGCACACTCTCCCATTTCAGAGACAAAAGAGCATGTGTGAAACAGCAGCACAGGCATCACAAGGAAGGGTCAACAAAGCAAGTCATTGTCCAAGACTATCTTCCCCTCCATAGCAACACCAGAGCTTTGGCTCAGAAATGATCCACCACTGAGGCAGCAGCTGACAAGAGTGGATTTGGCCCTTTGTACTTGCAGCAGCTTTGTTCTCCAAAGAAAGAAAATTAAAAATAATTGCTTGCAACAGACAAACTTGCATAAGCCTCTGGGACATTGAACATCCTTCTTAAGCTTTTCCTATCCTTTGACCTTCACTTAAAGTAAGTTACGCTAGCCTATAGCAGTATTTGCCCAGAGATAAGCAAGTAATGAGATGGGCAGTGTGTGGTGTAAAGCTGGAGGAAGATATTGAACACAAGGCTTCATCCTGATACAGCAGAGTGCTGTTTGGGAGCTGAATCACCCAGTGTAAAGCCCTGGGGAATGAAGACACTAGATTGAGATATGTTAGGAGAGACACACAGATCACAGCAGCACTGAAATTAAAGTGCTGCTTCTCATGCTACATTCCTCATCCCCAAAGTAGAGACACCTGCCCGGTCTGGCAGACAGTGGGGAGCAAAGCACTCATCCAAGTGAACTGAAAGCCCTTCTGTCTCAACAAATAATTTCATTACAAAGGCTATAAATATACAAAGTGAACAGAGAGCATTGTCCTTGCTGGATTACACATCTTCACTGGTTGAGAAGGTATGAGGTCAAAATCATAGTGTAAGCCACAGCTGAGCTATTTCT
This sequence comes from Colius striatus, assembly GCF_028858725.1. Lineage (NCBI taxonomy): Eukaryota > Metazoa > Chordata > Aves > Coliiformes > Coliidae > Colius > Colius striatus. Next base: position 113,081,120 of record NC_084759.1, on the reverse strand, counting down.
CTTTCATAAATAGCCCAGGAAACAACTGCCTTTTAACCAATGCCCCTGACATGTGACAATTGTGGTGTCACAACCATTGGTCAGTGCTCTGGCACGCTGCTGGTTCCCACACTGGTGCCACCATCAGATTCTTTAGCAGACCCTTTAGGCTTCAGCTGAGTCAGGATACCAAGTCCAAGCCTGCCATTGTAAAAAGGGGTTTGGTTCAAACCAAATTTTCCCATTGTAAAGAGGAGTTTGGTTTGTTATTTTGCAAGTTTTTAATGAAATTCCAAGAGAAAGCTGTGAATAGATAGGGGGAGTGCACAGATATTAACATGAGAAGGAGGAGGGAAGACAAAACCAAGTGAAAAACTGCAGTCTGATCTTTGCTTAGCTTCCACGATAACTTCCTCTCTGAGCCCAGAGATGCTCAGTCTTTGAGTGCTAGGTTACAGCTACATTTCTTCTTCTCGGGTTTGTTCAGATGGCATAATGATACTTTTCAAAAAATGAGACAGGTGTTAGGAAAGATGGACTCTTTTTAGTAAATGTGAAATAGTCCTCTCGGTAAAACGGAGGTCTATTTGCTAACCGCCATCTGTCTGTGATATTGGATAAATAGCTAGTTGAGCTCCAGAATACATACCACTTCAAAAAAAAAAGCTTAAAGGAAAATGTTAAATAAGTTGGCATTAGGCACCCCGCATTGCAGGTGTGACTCCTATACACTAACTTCTTCCAAACTTCTCTTTCCTAGTTGGGAAAACAGTTTTGTCTCATTTAGAGCTGGCCAAACCCTGTCTAACTTCTGATTTACATATGTTTGTTCATCACTCCACTGTTCATGGCTTCAGGTAGAAACAAGCCAGTGCACTGAGAACTACTGAGTTTCAGCTGAAACTCAGCTGAGATTCAAAAATGCATGCTTAAATGCCCCCTGTTTCCTCAAAGTTTATTCACCCATCTCACTAAACTGCTCTTGAGCTTCTAGATTGCAACAGACTTTCAAACCATACACGGAGCTGTGTGGTTCTTGCCTGAAGGAAGCCAGCATCTCAAGTAGTAGGTTACAACTAGTTGAGCTCGTTAGTCAGGAAACAGGAAAGAAAGCAGGAAAAATGAAAAACCAGTTATATGGTCCTCAACAGCAATTCTTACAAACTCGTGTGTTTTTCAGCAGAAGCCCTGATTTCTACCACCGAGACTAAAAGCTCTACCAGTGCAGCACCATTTAATGAGAATTTGACAACAGCATGTGAGTCGATGATACATCATCTTTGCTTTGTAGGACTGTATCAGGAGAGTTATGAAGCCAATTATGTGTGCTGCAAATGTGGCACCAACTAAGTGAGTGTTGAGTTGCAAATCTACAGCAATCTTCAGTATCTTACAAAAAAGTACAGCAGTGGCAACTCAGCTCTATGTGGGCCTCAGTTTGCAATGCCTTTGCCAAGAACATTAGCTCTGTGGTGCTTATTTTCATCTGCTAATTGATAGTAATCACATCGCCATATAAAAGTATTACTAAACATGGAAAAGTTGTGTCCGAGCAAAGGCCAAAAGCCGGGTGACATGATCTGTACCAGCTTCTCCATACGTCATAGAAGCACCTCCCCTGTTGAGCTGCACTGAGTTAGAAGCCAAAGGCTTGAGCCTTCCAAGCCATCAAGGATTTGCATGTTTGACCTATTTAATTTAATAATATTAAAATTGAGAGAGTTGCTAGGCAAATGTAGTGAGTACCAAGGGTAGTTTATAGACGAAATAAATTACTGGAGTAGCTAAATAAAATCACAGAGCAGCAATGAAATAATGAGATAATGTGGGGCAATAAATGCTGGCTAATAGCACATTGAAAAGCAGCCTCATTAAAGATTAATAAATCAATTAAAAAAATCTAGGGGTTGACATTTTTCACAAATCTTTCCCTTTAGAAAAATCTCTGCTCAGCAGCAGGAAGCTAGAAGTGACTCTCCTTTTTAATGTCTTGGTTTGTCTTTGTGCTTTCGGAACAGTCAGGATCTGTCAACACGCTTTTGCATTTGTATGGCAGTCATCTTTTGGCTGAAGCACAAACGTAACAACCACTTTCCATTTTCTGAATATATTTTTGGCAGCACTCCAGTGCTTATTTACCCACATATAACCCGCAACCACACGTTTAGACCAAAACCTTGTGACAATTTCTAACGCTTCACAATCCTGCTCTCACACAGCTTGCTGCTTGCAATTTTTGCTAAAAGCGTACTGAATTACACTACTATTTGCAGGAGGTACAGCGTGTTGTATCACTCATCAGCTTCCCTACAGCCCTGCTCACCTGACCACCAGCTGAGCATGGCCTTCAAGGGTCCTCAGCCCGGCAGCTGTAATTGAGGGCAATTTCAGAGCGCACCGGCACTGGTACGCCTGCAGAGGCACACCAACCTGTGTCACTCTGCCCACCCAGGGCCACCAGGCCCTTACAGTGGGATTACCATTATCAGTTCCATCCTTGGAGGCTCTCACACAAGCCATTATGTAAATAACAGTAAGTAGTGCTCATGAGCATGCTGTGTAGAGCACAGCGCTATGGCATCTCTAAGTGCATCTCCTTTTTTTTATATGTAACTTTTTAAAATACCAGACCTACCATGCTTAGCCCCATAAAATTAAACACCTAATAAACAACGACAACAGAAGAACTCAATTGAATTAATGTCCAAAACTGTCAGTGAATTTGACTGGTTTTGGTAGGGCTGTTTTAACACATACCTATACTCGTGTGTGTGTGTGTGTGTGTGTGTACTTGAGAGCTTCATCTCAGTCAGAAGCAGCATCTCATAAGAAAGAGATTTTCCTGTCTCTGTCTGGTGACTCATTTACATTACTTAAACGGTGGATTTTTTTTCATTGGATTTGTAGATCAGCAATTATACTAGAGACTTTCAGGTATCTCTGTTATTTCATTTGTTCTTTGCATCAGAGAAAAGCAAAGGGTATGAAATAGCCACAGTTAAGCTTAATGAAGCAGTCACGTACAGGCTTTTAAGATAATGGAAGGATATTATTTCTTTTTGTACAGATTCCACCACCGAATCCCCACAAAGACTCAGGAATGCCACACGCTCCTCTGAGAATACAACCCTGGTGCATCGTAAGTGCTGTGCCATTGTCTAGTTGCATATTTTAGCTGTTATTTCGGAAGACATGGATATGGAGATGGCTAGAAAAAATGGGAATGTATCCTAAGGCAGTACATATCTTAAACATAGGCAGCTTAGCTGTATTAAGAAAGGCAAAATATCCTAGTCTACAAACAGATGAAAGATGATTTTTGTGGTTTAGACACAGTACTTGACAGAGGAGGCTGAGGTTTCACCAAGTCACAGCAAAGGCAGACTCTTTCTTTATATTGCTGCTAAGCCACTTAATATCTTTAGCTTTTCATTACCATCAAAGAGGTAAAAAGCTTATCATTCTCCCAGACTGCTGTGCAGCCTAATGCTGGCTTGCTGAAACATCTTAATAAGTCTTTTCTCTTTTCTTTTCTTTTCTTTTCTTTTCTTTTCTTTTCTTTTCTTTTCTTTTCTTTTCTTTTCTTTTCTTTTCTTTTCTTTTCTTTTCTTTTCTTTTCTTTTCTTTTCTTTTCTTTCTCTCTTTCCTCTAATATTGTTTAAATTGATTAAGAACACCCTTTTTTTGTCTAAGATCAGGTTGTAGGCCAAGTATGTAGGAATCTCACCAAGTGAATTTTCACACATGAATCTGGAATTTGATTGCCAGTCTTCAGCAGGGTGCATAATGGTGGCTTCAAAACACAACCCCATTAAAAAAAAAAAAAAAAAAGAAAACTGTTCTGTGCACATATCTTTTTAGGTAACTTGTCCTTCAGCATCACAGATCAGCCAATTTCAGCTACCAGAGGGAAAGACTTTACTACCGGCAGTCTGCTCAATAGTACTGGTGAGATATTATCCTACAAATCCTCTTCTTTCAGCATGGTGTTGCAGTAAGCAAGAAAAACAGAAGCAAGAAACCTGGAGCATCGTGTACATTTTACCAGAGGAATTCAAAAAAGGGAAAAGAGATGAAAAGAGCTGCTGTGTCCTCACACTATGGGTTGTCACAGGCTTTTGGCATTCCTGCCTTCTCCCTCCATCCACAAGCAATTTGCAGGTGCAAGTTTTCTTCCAGCAGCAAAATTTGGCACAGGGGCCACTCACAGGTCATGCATCATCGTGGATTTGATGCCATTTTGGCTAAAATCCAGGCTGGATGATGTAGTAGTATGACCAATCTTGCGAGGGATCGTGATGGCAGCACAATGGGAGGTGACACTGAGACAGTGACTCTTGTGCTCCAGCCCTTTCTGTCAGAGACCACTTCTGTACCCTCCATAGCTCCATGCTCCTCCTCTCCTTCCTCCCAGCAGCCAGGACTTTGAGGGCACCTCTTTCATCTGGCAGCATCCCCAAGGGTGATTGCAGAAGGGAGCTGCGTGGAGACCACAGCACCGCAGTGGGGAGAAGCAGCCAGGGCAAGGCAGGGATGCCATACCACCGATGAATCCACCTCAAAAGACGGCTGTGCCCTTGGCCAAATGTTTTATCAGGGTTTGGTGTCAGCGGCATGAAAAAATAAACTGGTGGGAAGGGGAAGGGGACTGGAGTGGGCAGCTGTTCCCAGCTGTACCACAACATGCTTTCTCTTCTCAGAGAAGGTGAAGAGAGAAAATCAACGGATTTTGGATGAGATGCTTCCAGGCTCTGCCTGAATAATCTTGTCATGTGAACTGACAGGTGGTTAAAATCAGCCCATAAACTCAATCAGAATAAAAGTGGGCTAAGTCCATAAATCAGAACTGTAATGCCCAGAGTTTGAGATCCTCAGCCAGAGAATCTGGTAGGCCAGGGTTGATCTGGGTCTGTGTTGTCATCAGTACTGCGCCTGCGGGGGAGCAGGCAGCCACAAGGAGTAAACCCAGATTTCCTTCCTCTTTGTGGACATTTGCTGAGCTCTCTCTTATATGTCCCTTCCAGGTGGCGTGAGAAACACAAAAGACAGCCACTTCCCCTGGCCAACAGTAGTAGCAGTCCTGCTCCTCTTCTGCAGTTTTCTAACAGCTTTAGGCATCAGGAAATGGTGTCAGTACCAGAAAGAGATGTAAGTACTAGGGAGGGGAATGGCAGGGGCGGGAAGGGACAACAGAGGACAGCACAAACTCTAGCCCAGCTGTATGGATTTACACATTTTAATTTGAGACTACTCATAGTGCGCAAGGCCTTGAAATATATGGATTACCAATGCCACTTTTTTCATATAACAGTATGAAATGTATTCTCTGTCCTTTTCATCTGTTCTTTGGCTTAACAGTAAAATAAACTAAAAAAAGGGCTGTGGTGAAGCTTCAGGGTGTGAGGGAAGAATACAAGTCAATTTTTTTCCCCAGAGTCTCCCACGTCTATTAGCCTCCATAACAGCTGCTTTTGCTCTTTTGCTTTGCATGGTTACTTGAGGACATGTTTTAATGAAATTGTACTTCTAGGGCAACTCTATTTGAGTTGTGAATAATATATATAAAAGTAGGCTACCTGAAACTTAATCCCAGTCAAAGAAGCATTGAGTTTGTAATTATTACCAAAGTTTAATTCCCTACTAAAGCACTCAAAGATTTACTGACAAAAGCAGTATTTAAGAGCCAATTACTTTTAATCTTACTAACGTTACTAAAATGTTTGAAAAATTATAGTGATAATTAATCATTCCAGTTCTAGAAAACCCTATTGAAATATGAATGCAAATCATGTATATCAAAGGTAAAAATGGGACTGTTTTTTTTGTCATTGATTTGACATGGGACCTTTCCATATTTTGGCCTATGGATTGACAAAAACCCAAAAAGCTATGAGGCTTTAAATATACCTTCAGAGGATGATGTGAGTAAAATATTTCTGCAAGGGTTTTGAACAGTTCACCAGAACTGTGATCTGTTCTTCTAAATCAGGAATAAAGTAAAACTGTGAGGTGGAGATCTGGGAAAGCCAAAGGAATGCCAGGAGGCACACTAGGGCTATAGGGGAGCCTCAATATGTAAAAACAAATGTCAGGTGTTCTCATAATGACTTAGCATCCATCTACCTCCTCCTGTGAATGTTTTACAACAGTCTTTTATATGGCTTTTGTGTGACAGAGTGTTTTTTCTCTTCTTTTTCAGTATGAACAGACCTCCATCTTTCAAGCCACCGCCACCTCCAATAAAGTACACCTCCATGTGTGAGTCTGATGGGACTCCCCCATTCTGCCACGAACTGGAAAACCTGTAATATTACCTAAACCCCTTGTGCAGTGTGCAGAAGACTGGCACAGTTAAAAGGCTTTGTCTTTAAAACAGTGTTTACAGGAGTTCGGTGTTAATGACATGTCTTAAAATTCAGAGAGCCTAAATGACATTAATGTTGGAAGCTGAGCACTGCTGAGGACACTTACTTCATCCTGACACTCCCTGTGTATGGCATTATGTTAACACCGTTGTGTCACCATGAGAGTACATGTACTTAATTTGAATTGGGTGATCAACTGGGAATTTGCTGTCTTGTTAATGGGAGCAAGATTAAGAAACCTCTCCGCCAGCTTGCCTGAAGAATGTTGAAGCGCTTTGTTTTACTAAGTGTATAGAGACAACAGCTGTTGTGTGGACATGATTACACCGGGAACAGCTTATCACAAGCTTTTTGACATCTACATGAGCCATTTTTTCAATCATTATTTTCAACTATATAAATATTGACTATTATGACTTAATATATAATTTCCTGTCACTGTGAAACCAAACAGAAAATAATCAGCACCTTACATGGAAAGAAAATAGTCTGCATCTGTTGCCACAGGGTTGCAGCACAGGATCGCGGCGAGGGGCTGGTGAGGTGAAAGGGCACAGTGCAGGCCTAGTGGAAGTGTTCATGAAGAAAACTCAGTTGCCGTTAGCAAAGTCACAAGACTCAGCTTTGGGCTCATGTACAAGCCACCTTGTCTCTTCAAGCTGCCGTTAAGTCTCTTGGACAAGGGATTTAAGGACTGAAGCTAATAAAGACCTTAAAAGAGAACAAAAAATCTCAGTCCTTTTGGAAGAGCTGTGCCTTTGAAGCAACAATTACTCTTGAGTATGCTTTTTTCATATTCTATTTATGGCACACGAGGAAAAAAAGGAATAGAATAATTTTATTTTCCTTTACTCTTAACAGGTCTCTGTCATTTGCTATCTTCAGATTTTTCAAGACCTTAGGGGTAGTTTCCCAGGTGTCTTAAGCCCATTGAAGGGATGATCCAATCTTACTCCTTTCCTGCCAGAGATGCCTATGGCTTTGCATTGACACTAATGAGTAAATGACTCTGCTGAGGGCAGGACCAGCTCAGCCCACTGCAGAGTTCTCAGTCAGGTCAGCAGCTGCCTGATCACTAATACAAGGCACAAGAGCTGCAGCAGGAGCGCTGTTTTTGGCAGCAATGTGGTCTTACGTTACCTTCAGCCAGCCAAGAAACTGTCCCTCCAAGCTTGTTTGAAAGGGTGTTGCTACCATAATGATATTTCTGTAATTAATGCAATCAACTAAAATTCAATCATGTCAACCTTAAAATTGGTATTCTGATTTAGGAATGGGATTTGCTTCATTTACTGCTAAATACTAGTCAATGATTATCAGGGTTCAGAGCACTGTACTTCCTAGGACATTAGATGAATGAATGACTTACTGAAAAGAATGATCTGATAGACTTTTAAGAAGTGTTTTGTTGTATTTGTTGCCTTACAGAATAAGTTCTAAATGCATTATTAAAGGACTATCTATGCTGAACAGAAAACACTTTCCTTCCCCCAAAACTATACAGACTTTGCATGCATGGAAGGCTCAATTTTAATTTCAGAGTTTCTTTTCTGTATGAGTTTGTAGAAGCAAAGTAGTTTAACTTTTGTCATACTATCAGTCACTGCAAAAGAAGGCAGCTTTTTTGTTCTTTAAAAAAAATAAGTCAGAGAAAAAACAGACAGAAAAACTGGACAGCCATATTCCAAGCAGAGTGGAGAGCAAGGACTTTCTTCCTTGTTATTAGATGAGGATGAGTGCCCGTAGCATACTCATGGAAGACAGTTAGTTTATCACCTTGGATATTTTAATCCCCCGCTGCTTCAGGCCATAGGTGCTTCCTCTGATACAGAGGTTCTGTGAAGCGCTCAGGCTTTGGCATGATTCACACCGCTACCTAGGAGCTCCCAGAAGTTTTGTCTTGCTCCCCGGCCCATCCAGCCCTGGAAGGATACTACACATCTAAGACAGCCATGTAAAGCTTTCGACCCGCCTCCCGCCTAGCTGAGAAGCACCTGCACCCTCCTCAAGGAGGCTGCTTCCCCACCGCCCTGAGCCGTGGAAGGACGGGCGCGCCCCGCCGCGCTCCCGCCGCCGACCAGCAGGTGGCGCCGCAACGCTGCAGCCGGAGGCGAGAGAGGCCCGGCCCGGCCCGGCCCGCTCCGGGGGCAGCGCGGGGGAAGGGGGAGCGCGAACGGGGTGTCCCGGGGACGAGGAGGATGTCCGCTCTCCCTCCCTTTCCAGCCCCAGAGACGATGCAGGGAAAGGGATAGCCATCAATGTGGGGTCTGGGCGGAGAAGGAGAGAGAGAAAATCCCCACCTGCCAGCCCCCCTCTTTCCAATTTTCGGCAGCTAAATTGAGTGAAGGGACAGTTTACATTTCTGTTTGACTTCATCTGCTCCTCACCAGGATAAGCGTAGAACATATATTTACTAAAGAATTGTGATTAGGTTCAAAACTGGGCCCTGATTTAATTTAATGAGAAGAAAACAACCTCTCAAGCCATTATTTCAGGCATCAGCTGTACAGTATGCAGGCTTAAGTCATTCAGCTTGGACTTGAGTTCTGTCAACCCTGGAATAACCTAGCCCACATCAAGTTACCGGATGCCTGAAAATGGCTACAGGAATGTCAGATAAAAGCTTTTCCATAAGGCCAAAGCATTCAAAGCTTGCTATGTGAGTATAGAAAAGATTTTTTTCAAAGAGTGTTACATTGCTAAATGCAAATCCATGACACAATAAAACCCATTAAGAACACCTGAGTCAGAATCTTAGGTCATATATAACACAAATGTTAGTACTGTGAAATTAGCTGTGTCTGCTCTACATGGCCTTTAATATGTGCATTACTCAGCTGTAAAGGCAACATACATCCTTGAAAGCTAAGCAGCAAGGTGTTTTTGCATACAAGTGGTTTTGATCTGCTTCTGGGGAGACACTAAAAGTTGCACGGGGTGAGGAAAAGGATAAAAGCAAGAAATTTATTTGCAGTATTTGTTTTAAGTTACTAACATGCCTTATGTAGTCAATGTCTGGGCTTGGGGACTTCAGTGGAGTGAGTGACTTTTCCCAGCACTCCACAATCTCTGTTTCTGCCAGCTGAGTCCACATAGTGCTGGGCCTCGTCAATGGGGCACAGCAGAAAGTCTGCCAGCCTCCAGCCTCCGTAGTGTGTGAGGCAGGTGGGCATCCTTAGCCTCTGTCTGGTTTCCACCTCTCTGAGAACAAAGGTCAGCTATGAACTCAGAGGATGCCCTGGTCCTGGCCAGTGTGACATCCATCCCACCGAGCCTTAATTCTGCTGAAGTACCTTATGCCTCACTCTGAAATCTGCATCTTTTTTTTTTTTTTAAACAATATTGCAGTGAATTTTCTTACAAGGCACCTTTTGGTCCTGTAAATTGATGAAGCTTGGCTTGTTTATTTAAGAAGCACCACTATAGTGTGCTCCAATCACCATAATGCAGGCGATAGCATGGCAGTGCCTGGGAGCAGGCTGTGGGAGAGCACAGAGTGTCTGGTGATCTCAGAGCCAGACTCATCAGTTAACAGTTGCTGATAATAGGCTTTGCTGTGTGGGATTTCCTGGGGAAATAGTCTATCTTAATACATGCTCATATAGTTTTCTCTTTTAGGGAAATGTTTTCCTCATCGCAGCTGGATTGAAAGCTTTGTGAAGTGCTCCAGCTTCATTTTAATGTATGTGTTTGTTTTTAAAAGCTGTGTACAGAAATTATACCTGCTAACCGGAACAGGGTATCAGTTACTTTACATAGTCTTTGCTAGATTTAAAGCCAGCACTTATCAGAGCAGGTAACCATTAGAAAGAAATGTGTACACTTAAACTCCAGAAGAAACAGTATATGAAGGTGAAATTTTGTTTTATTTATATTGTTTACGTTAGTAGGTAATTCTTCCCGATTCTGCAATTAACTTTGAGCAATAAGCTAATGGAAAGCTTCTAAAAAGCTCTGCAAGGGGATAATGATTACTTAATCCCGTCTAAGGAGATTCTAATGGAATAATATGAAATGATATTATATTTTAAATGACTCCTTAAGGACAAGACAAAGCTCAGGGAAGTCCCCAGAAAAGATTATTTGAATTCAGGGAACATCGCATTATGTCTTTAAAACTCCTCTTCCATCTGTTTTCTAGTGTACAATACGTCATGTCTTTCCTTTGAAAAGTCTCCTGTATGGCATTGCCCTGGCAAGATTTTTAATCAGTGAGGAAAAAAAGAAAATGTAAAATGTATCTTTTTGCCCCTTGGTTCCTTTCCAAACAGGAGGACTTCCAAATTAACTCTGGCATCCTACACAGCTTGAAACACCCTCATGTGGTGTAAATGAAGTATTGAATGGCTCTCTATTGTCAAACAGAGACTAGCAGCTGCCAGGGCTTGGCTTAAAGAAACAAGCAAACAGAGCCGAGAGGGAGGGAAGCAGGTAATGCGTTGATATGAACTGACACCGAGGCAACGAGTGGTGGACAGAAAAAGGGGGTGAAGTCAGTATTACAAAGGCTGTATTACATGATAGACATTTAAGTATGTGCAGTGGAGTTAGGAGATGCAAAAAGCACTGTGACAGTCATGGTGTTTTTCTGACTTGATGTAAAATGGGAAATGAACACTGCTATTTGGTCTACTGGGCTTGAGGAAGCAGCATTTTAAATGCAGCGATGTCTGCTGAGCTTTGTGATCGAGTCTGTCTGGTGGTTTTAAATGTTAAATAATTCCATTACAGGCAGGGTAAAAATGGTAATGAACAGCTTGGAAGAGTCTGAGTATACTTACATGAAATGCTGAGCAATTAGCTGCTCTCTATGAGAGTGAATCCTGCAGTTTTCTTCTCATCAGTAGCAAAGTGACCTTTAAAATAAGTGAATGACACAAGAGCTGCTTCAATAACTTATTTGATCTATTGTCAGCTGATAAATTACACGTAAGGATTTGGAATTTACATGGCACTGTAGATTTTGGCCTGAAATGGAAAATTTTGAAAACATTAACTGAAAGCTTTTTAACAGTAGCAATGAAACCTGTTTGAATGATGAGAGGTGTGTTATCAGGGCATTCAGCATGATGAGGAGAAGGACACTAAACTCCCTGTAGCCCTTGATGTTACCAATTTGGTTCCAGTTGCTGTAAAGCATTTTTTAAAGTTCATTTTTCTGGCTTTTTAGTCTGTCTATAGCAGCCCAAGAGCCACGTGTTAAAATGGAAATAAACCACATTTGTGTGTTTGGAATCGGCTAACAGCGAAAACCATATGCCCAGTGCTTAAATAGCATCAGCCTGATCTGTACAGCTCATCTCTCCACTACGTATTTGAAAACAGGAGGGTTAGGGGTATGGGAACGGGATTTGAGCTGCTGGATTATCTGGGCTGCCCATGACGTTAGCTTGTACTCTGCATCAAGGCACGAGGGAATAGCTGAGCTCTTTCAGTAAATCTACATAAGGCATAAATACAGCTATATAATCTGTGGGGGAAAATACATAGTAAAGTTTTGGTCAGGCCATCCTCACTGCTGATTCATGTGCAAATGCCCCCGCAACATGGAAAAATACAAAAACTTACTGACCTTAATATAGAATTTAAAAAAACTATTGACAGTATTATGTTTTTCCTGCCTGCTTAGGTATTCATTTTTGCAGCCATTTAAACACAAGCTTGAAATAGAGTATTTGAACAGTCTCAAGCGACAAGACCCAAGATAATTTGTGGGTTTAGTCTGTAGAAAATAAAATTGTATTATTAATGCACGTTTGTTCCCTCTGGCCATTGCAATTAATGTTCATCATTGCAGGGTTTGGTACCAATTACAGAAGAAAATTGCAGAGTTGTGTGGAGATGGAAAGAGGATGAGGTTTTGGGGGAAGGAATGGGCAATTTAATGCTCTTCATTTCTGGAAAAGCACAGGAAGGATTTTTGGACCATAAGAAAGTTCTGCTAGTGGTTACTGCTGGCAAGTATCTGATGTTCACAGTTGAAGTCTCACCCTGCAGTGCTGCATGGATGCACCTCCTCCTCTCATTCTGTTTTTGAGCTGTTGTCAGCCCAAAGAGTTGAAATGTCCTTGCAGTTTTGAGGCATAAAAGCCCTCTTAACTGCAAGAGCCATGCTGCACGCCACAACGTAGGATGCTGAAACTAGCCGTGAATGAACAAGGAAGTCACTGAGCTGCGGGAGCACTCGAGTGCCCTGGTGCTGTCATCTGCTCCGGTATTATTAAAAGTGATGGCAAAAAGTCAGACTTTTGGGAAGCTGTGAAGGGAGTGAGTTTGAGACTCTCCATATTCCAGCTTTAGCCCTTCCCTTTTCTAGCTGATCTGACAGCATAGGATGGTTAAAACTTACACTCTGGTAGAGGCTACTGCCCAAGGCAGTGGCAATTAGACTCCTTTTTCCATATTAGAGCACACCCCACTCCTTCAGTCTCCACTGTGTGCTGTTATATATTCCACCTTTTTTATCCCATCTGAAAGACAGGAAATGCAGCACAAAGCCTGGCAAGGACAATCCGTTTTGGGTCTAGACTACATCTTTGGTGTTTACAGTTCCACTGGTCACAAGGACATACTTCCCCAAAGACACAAAGAAGTCCTCAAGAATATGTCAGCCCTCTTGAAACAGCTACCGCTTTCCTATACTAAAACAGCCCTGGCTGCCAACTATTAGCTAAGGAGTTCAGATGCACTGGCTTGCTGGGCAATCCCAAGCTGAGGTGGTAGAAACACAAGAGAGTGAAGAGGATGATTTAAAGAAGATAAACTTGAAGCGATATGGACCAGTAGTGTAACTAATGGAAAATGCTGAAGCTCTCACATAATGATCCTCCTTTGGTTTAAGATATGAATTTCATTACAAGAGAAAATGCTTATGATCCCATGCCCATGGCTTTGCATAGTGTGGCCTGCTCTCTTCCACATCAGAGCCAAGTGTACTAGATGGTTTTAATGGGAAGGGAGAGCAGGTCTGCAGGACAGTTGATTGCATATCAAACCTTTATTTGTCCTTGACAGTGAGGAGTCCTGGTTCAGGAATTCTTTCTGAAAACGTGTTAGTGAAATTGCACTATTTTTTTTAAAGATAAAACAGTACCAAAACTCTAAAAGCAAAATGCCTTTGTTCTCTTCCTTGAAAACAAAAATGCAAATTTATGGAAGGAGATGGTTTCTGGTTGTATTTGGTTAAAATATATATTTACAAATACATGAAGTTTATACTTACTTGAAATACATAGTTCAATTAGCAGTCTCACTCTATTTTAAATAAAATGTTCTATGAATAATGTGCAAACTTTATGCAAATGAAAAATAGCATTTTAAAATAAATACTATTTAAATAAAAAGTACTTATTTTAAAATGTTTCCTACAGACAAAACAGGGGACTCACAAAATATATACACTTACTATTTAATATTCAGCCTTTAGTCATTTGAAAGTGAAAAATTACCTTTCAGAGCAATATGTTTTTTTCCCACTATGGTATGATGGAGTAAACTTTAATTTTGTGTATCTAGTCATCTCTATGTCCTATGTTAACAGTATGGAAATAGTACATTTGTTCATATTTGTAACAAGCAGTTAAGAAGAGAATTTACAAAGTATTATTCTTTCATATGTAATAATGCCATAGAGAAAAAAAAATACATTTTAAGAGGACCTGTTTCATGTATCACAGCAAATTCATAAATTGTTTTGGACAAAATGCTTTATGTGACAGTTAAATGCAGTGTTAAGGCAGAATGTGCATGTGTGAGCCTCAGGAACAGGGAGTTGCTGGAAGAGCAGGTGGAAGGGATTGAGGCTGCTGCATCTTGATCCTTAAATCTTCTGCTGTGGTGTTGACTCATCAGGCACAGTGCGTAAATTGTTCCACCTAATACACTTACAGATCACTCAACATTGTAAGACTCTGGCATTGGCACTTTATATTGGGGTAGCTTCTCTGGTGCTATGGTGCAGTGAGCATCAGAAGCCAAGCTCCTCAGCATTTCCTGGCACGTGTAGGGTAGCTCTGTGTGCAGGGTAGTTGCGTGTGCATGAGTGCCTGCACAGATGCATGAAGGTGGAATAGCTGAGCACCTCCCCAACAGTGCAGCATCACGCAGTGCAGTAATAGGAAACCATGGCTATATGCAAACCTTCACTGCTGGAGCCGTCAACAGTGAAAGGAGAGCCAGCTGTCTCAGAGGAATTTAAATTTTAGCTGGCTGTAAGATCCCTCTGCAGTGCCACCTACAGCAAGAAGACGCTGAGGCCCTCAGCTGGCACTTACAGAATCATAGAATCATTTTTGTTGGAAAAGACATTTAAGATCATCATGTCTAACCTAACACTGCTAAGCTCATCACTAAACTAAACCATATCCCTCAGCACCTCCCTAGGCAGCCTGCTCCAGTGTCTAACAACCTTTTCCGTGAAAGAGTTCCTCCTGATCTCCAGTCTAAACCTCCCCTGGTGCAACTTTAGTCCATTTCCTCATATCCTATCACTTGTTACTTGGGAGAAGAGACTGACCACCATCTCACTACAACCCCCTTTCAGTTAGTTGTAGAGAGTGATCATGTCTCGTCTCAGTGCTTCCCTTCTCCCGACGAAACAATCCCAGCTTCCTCAGCCGCTCCTCATCAGACTTATTCCCCAGACCCTTCACCAGCTTCATTGCCCGTCTCTGGACACGCTCCAGCACCAAAATACCCTTCTTACAGTGAGGGGTCCACAGTTGAACAGAGTATTCTCCAGTCCTAGACCGGGCTCCCCTGAGCCGCAGAGCCGCTGTCCCGGCGGGGCGGGGCGGGGGCGGGGCCGAGCCGCCCCGGCGGCGGGGCAAGCAGGCGCCAGCCAATGGCTGTTGGCCGGGAAGCTGCGACGACACGGCACCCGGTAGGGCCACACCTGTTACATAAGGCAGGGGGTGGGCCAGGCGCCCGCGTGTGGCTGTGACCCTGTCACTGCTGGCCGGTCCAGCCGGCCCCGGCTGTCGCTCTGCTCCGCCCTGCTTCGCTCCGCAGGCCGGCGATGAGGCCGCCGGCCGGGAGAGAAGGCGGCCGGCGCCGGCGGCGACTTGCCGCGGGTGCTGTGGCGGAGAGCAACGCGGACTGGATGGGCTCGCTTCCGGCGGCGTTGCGCTCCTACCCGCTGTCCCACCTGGCCATCCCGGGTAGGGTGGCGTGGTGGAGCCGGGAGAGAGGGAAGGGAGAGAGGGGTTGTTTGGGTGCAGGCGCCGCCAGGGCCTGTCCCGCCGGCAGGGCCTCGGCCGCCGGGGCGGGGCCTGTTGCTTAGGGCAGTCGCCTCCGTAGCGGCGGAGCTTCCGCCCTCAACAAGGGGCATACGGGTGCGTGGGCTGGGCTCGAGGGGTCCGGCGCCCAAACCGAGGGCTGGATGTCTCTTAGAGTCGCAGCGAACGTGCGGAGAGTCTGTCTTTAAGCGTTAGAGGGGATCTGAGTACGCATTTAGAAGTAAGGACGAACGTGAATCCCGTCCGTTACAGGAGAGGGAGGAGGACTGAATCCCCTGTAAATACAGCTGTGAATCTGTAATCCATCTGCTCGCTTGTTTTCATTAGCTTAGGGGGGAAAAAAAAAGGTAACTGTGACCTCTGAAGATCTTCTTGAAGGTTTCTCTGGTTGTTTAAGCAAAGCTTAAAGCAGGTAGGGAGAAAGGTTTGTGTATGTTGACACTGGGAACTGGAGGTTTATCAAGGTGAAATATGTTTTATAGCTGAACCCATGTATGGTTTGTGTGGAGGGGATAAAAAGAATACAGTGTAGTTGTGAAATATCGCATGTATGATGTTTCACTGAAGATACTAAAGTAATACGATTTTTTTTCTCCCTTTCCAGCTAAATTTAACAATACAAAATCACAGCTCTTGTGCAGAGCTTCTGGTTTAAGAAAGTGGCAAGGGTAAATGTCATCACTTCTGGTTTAGGTATAGATAAACTGACAAGCAAGTCAAGGAGAGTAACTGAGGACCCTGAAGAGATTAGTCTGAGTTTCCATCTGTAAATGGAAAAAAAAAAAAAAAATTAATAAAATCTAGTATTGGTTGTAGATATCAATAGGGAAGATTTTAGGATCAGCTGGAGTGGCTTATTCTCAAACTGGATATTAAACTGGTTGTTAGCGGTACAGGTGATGTTAACATGTCTAAAGAACAAATTTGTGAGAAAATCTATAGGAACACCAATTAATCTTGAAACAATTCACTATTGCGTATGCATGTCAAAAGCAGAAACCTGAGTAGGATTGATGGGAAGTAGAGTCAAGAGACTGCAGTGAACTGTCTATTCCTGTCAAACCATGAAAAAACTAGATAACTGTGGTAGGGGAGTATGATGACCACTTACTCATGGACCACCAACTCCAGTTACACGCCAGATTCCAAAGAGGAAGGCAGAAAAGGCGAAGTGGGCATGCATCTTAATTTACATACTAGGCAAAGAACTTTTAACCAGTCACTTAGTGGACTACTATTGCATACAATTAATGTATTGAAAACGTAGAAGCTGTGGTATAAGTAGACATAGTTTTAGGACTATGGTGAGTGCTGTTTTGGGACAGGCACCTGTGCATGCACATTCAGGTGACAAAGTATCTCCATCCTGTGTGTGAATTGGGCATCTGCACAGAAGTAGCAAAACTGTTTCATGTAACCTTGTTCACTTAACAGGGAAGGCAGACAGAAGGGAAGTTCAATGTCCATGTAAAATTCAAGCATCTATTGAATTTGAGTTGTTGTTACTGTACCAGCTCAAGGGCAGTGAAACTTGGCAGTATGTTATGATACAGATTGTGTTAGGTTCATTGCCATGGCCATCACTTACAAACATCATACATGCAGTATTGTAGCAGAGAAGAAAAGGAAGTTAGTTGTTTCAGTAATGATGTCTTGAAGGAATTGATGGCATACACAGAAAAGAAACTGTTTACATTGAATTTATTGCATGATATTGTAAGTGTGAAATACTTAAGTTTCTTATAAGAAGCTAAGGTGCCTGCACAGAATTCTGCCGCGCTGTTTGTTGCAAGCAGATCTGTAACAGCTGTTAAGTGTGATGTGAAACATGCTACCTGAGGGCAGAGATGGTAATGTTTTGCTCAATCCCTGTAACAACCTGCTAACAAATGACATTAAAGGTGGGTTTTTGATGAAGTGTACTGATTTGGTGTTTACATGCTGATTTAACTCTGTGTTTAAAATGGAGAGAGACTTTGAAAAATTCAGGGTTGTCTTCTGAAGTCTGGGCACTATGAGTTACAGAGTTTGGGCTTTTTTGTTGTTTCTGTGGAAAAAACTCTAGACAAAATACTAAACTGGTATAGTCTTGTCCAAAGAAAAATTGATGAGGTTTTCTGTGCGATGTCATGAGAGAAGGAATATTCTGCAATGAGAAATTGCCAAATATCAGGTAATTAAAATGTCATCAAGGTAGGTGCATGCCATAGAGTCAACAAAATTAACCACCTCCAACAAGTGATGACCTTGTGTGAAACCCCAGAGGGTTTTCTCTTAATTGTATTCCAGATTAATCCTCTTTGAATGTGGATTTAAAAATGAACTCTTGAAGATTTTGATTGTAAATGTGGCCCTAGAAGGATATGGTATAGGATTTGTTTAATCTCAGAGTGGTTTAATGTAATCAATTGTATGGAGTAATGTACAACTATGATGCTTATTACTTTCATTGGTCACTTCTTATTTTGTATCCATTAGTTTTCTTATTTTCCCAGAGAAATGTAATGCAGGAAAAAACTGCAGTGGTTTCACTAATCTGCTTTTGAAGTAAATCAGCTGTTTAAAGGACTTGCTGGAGAAGCCCAACATGTTTGTTTCTTACACTTGCACACTGATAATTCATAGCACTGTGGCTTGTCCAGTTCTGTTTCCTTTTAACTACTTGCCTTTCTTAGAGTATGGCCAGCAGGTCGAGGGACCTTCCCCTGCCCCTTTGCTCTGCCCTGGTGAGGCCTTATCTGGAGTTCTGTATCCAGTTCTGGGCTCCCCAGTTCAAGAGGGACAGAAAACTGCTGGATAGAGTCCAGCGCAGGGCCACCAAGATGGTCAGGGGACTGGAACATCTTCCTTATGAGGAAAGGCTATGGGGGCCATTTTAGTCTAGAAAAGAGGAGACTGAGGGGAGATCTCATTAATATTTACAAATATCTAAATGGTGTGTGTCAGGAGGTTGGGACATCCCTTTTTTTTTCTGTTGTATCTAGTGATAGGACAAGGGGTAATGGGATGAAGCTGGAACTCAAAAAGTTCCATTTAAACATAAGAAATAACTATTTTACTGTGAGGGTGAGGGAACCCTGGCACAGGCTGCCCAGGGAGGGTGTGGAGTCTCCTTCTTTGGAAGCCTTCAAAACCTGCATGGATGCATTCCTGTATGACCTGATGTAGGTGGACCTGCTTCTGCAGGGGGGATTGGACTAGATGTCCCTAAAGGTTGGACTAAAGGTCTCTTCCAACCCCCACCATTCTATGATTCTGAGTAACTATTGTAGTGTTGTAATTAACTAAATGCTGGAGTCAGAGAAATGTCTCAGTTTCTGGAGATACAGCACCACTTTCCAGTTTCATCAAGTTTTTACACTAATACTTGTATTAGGACAGGTAGCTCTAAATGATCAAAGTCTTAAAAAATGATCAGCCCTTGAAAATAAAACTTTACAAAGAGTGCTAGCTGATGGTCTTAATGAGGAGCAGCCCTAACAGTCAAGCCCTTAGTGTAGTCTAATGAGGGAATGCGAAGTGGTGAGGGGTGTTTCCTGTGATGATAAGCTGCCATGGGTGACTGCATGGTGCCCTAGTGTGACTGCTGGGTTATTGCTGTGCTCATGTGTCAGACACACGAACACCTGTAGGTGGTAGGGTCCTGGGTGCCTCCTGCTCAGCTTCCCCACCTGCTGGCTCTGCTATCCTGACACCGTGACTGTTCACCAAAAGCCCTGTGAGCTGCTTAACTTTAAGTTGGTTGAGCCAAACTGAAATGGTTCTCAAAAGAAGCAGCAGACCTGTCTAATTAAGAACTGGACAGTAAGATCATGTTGGATTTGATTTTTTTTTTTCTTTCTTTGCCTGCAGGATGCTGAGGCAAGCTGCTGACTTGCTAGTGCTGCAGCTTTCTTGTTTCTTTGTTCAGGGGCTGGTATATACTATGGATGCAGTTTTGGAGGGGACAAGCCGTGGTGAGCTCAAGACTGCTTTCTCCTCACAAACAGTTCTCCTTTGGAGTCCTAATTAAAAGGATCATGGGCTTGGCTAAGCTGGCCATCTGTTAGGTTAAAGCTCAGAGGGTGGAAATAAGTCAGGTTAATGTTCTGATTCACTAGGCTTTGTGTTCTGTCACAGTTTAATTGGCATCTACCAATCAGATAATAACCATTAGAAGAAAGCATCTGTTATAAGTATGATAGTATTGGATATGATTTGTAAATGCAGAATTTTCAGGATTAACTTTTCCTGAAAGGACAAGTTATTTTATTACCTTGGTTGTCTATTTTATTATAGCACCAAAGCCTAACTTTTGTTAGAGAGGGACTATTAAACTGTCTGTGCAGTTGTGCTGATGAGAATGTCTAATGCAAGTTGTTCCACTCTCCACAGGTAACAAAGTATTCCTCTTATACATCCCTGTGTGAGGAACCAGTGTTGCAGACAGTGAAATAACTGTTCTGGGTCTGTCCCTTGAAAAGCCAGCCTCAGATCTTAGGGTTTCTCCTTTTCAAAGGACTATTGTCATCTGTTTAGCCAAACCAACTTATTCTGGAAATGCCACAAAGTTTTCTTAAGGCAGCATATGAAGATCTCAATTTTTTCATCAGGAAAACCTTTTTTAAAAAAAAAAAAAACAAAAAAAAAACCTGTCTACCCTAGAGAGTGACTGGATTGCCTGGGAATTGAGTGCAGAACATGCTAAAGATTTACTGCAAATAGAAAAAAATAGTCATAACGTTGATGTAAATGGTTGTTGCTCTCCTGTGTTGTGTAAAAGTTCCAGTTTGCCTGCTCTTCCAGAAAAGAAGTGAGAAAGTAGTAGTGCTATGTAATGTAAATAAATAAACAAAAAATTCCCCTAGAGCTTTCTCAGAACAAAATGAGCCCATCCTTGGTCCACACATTTCTGACTGGTCACAAGAGGAATGTATGACTCCAAGTTGAAGAGGTTTTGTCCTTTTCAGAGCAGGTGAGTCTGTTCAGGCTTTGAAATAGTAGAGAAGTCCTGCCACATTATACTTTTGCGATGCTGACAGCTGAGTGGGAAGTCATTACTAAATTACGAAAAAAAAAAACCACTTAATGATGCTAACTCCAGTCAGTGCCAAACAGACTTCTCCTGTCTGGAAAGAGCAGTGAATTAACATGTGATATTGTATCCAAGACAGTTTTTGTCAGTCCCTTTTTCCCTTTCCCTTTGTACGCTGTTTATTTACCCCTTCACCTCTTACCCTGAAAGGGGCAGTCAGAGGAAATTGAGGTAATTCTTTGGTAGGGAGAGGAATTTTTCTTAAGAGGATTTGATCTCTGCTAGGCTTTATCCTCCCTAATGAGACTGTATTAAGAATACCTAAATGATTTTTTTTAGAATTCTGTTAAAATATACTCATCTTGATAGTTATAGGTAATTGTCAGTAAGATATTTTTCTGCCTTTCCCCGTTCTGTTGGGCAAGTTCATATCAACTATTTGATTGCTCTTCGTTACTGAAGACCTTTTAAGATGTTAATCTCTTGATTAGAAAATCTGGATTGCTAATGACCTGAATCCTGAGGACTTCTGGGCATTGAGGCACTTTTGTTTATCCTGTTTTTCCTTCAATCCCTGTACACACAGGACACTTGGTTTAGAAGAATGTTTGTGGGACAGCCTTAACTTGCTAGCACTTGCATCCTGTTTTTTTGGAAGTTGATTACTGTCCTTCTGGATGTCTTGGCAATGTGATGCTGTGTCATGTGCAGTGTTCTGTAACGTATGGGGAATGTGCTCTGTTTAGTGAGCAAAGCTTGCTCTAAGAAGTTTGGAGTTGCTACAGCTAGGATGATTCTTTGTCCATAATTAACCTTTTAATGCTTTCAGTGGATTGGTACAGTATGTTGACCTTGCTGCTTTACAAATGTTTAACATATCCAAAGAGGTTTTCTTGCATTTTTTTCATCCTATTAATATTCCACTAATATGAAGGTGAAAACAAATTAATGTGATCTAGTTAAACTTACTGATGGTGGACTCTTCTGCTTTTCTGCTTTACTTTTGTTTCTCAGCTAGACAGACTTTTTGCAGAAGCAACAGTCTTCAACCCAGAAGCAACAGTCTTCAACTGTTGCTTCTGGGTAGTTCATGGCCTTGCAACCAGGCAGACAAGTTATATAACTGTAGACATGCTTGTATTTGAATAAACAGGAGTTTTGTCTTGTTTTAATTGACAATGCACAAATATGTTCAGTGTTGGAAGGTCTCTGCAACTTGTATGCCATGTAGACGTGTTTTTAACATCCCTTGAAGGGAAATTTACAAGCTTGTAAAAGGACACAGGGGTTGGTGAAATGATGCTGATTCCAGTCTCTGTGCTTCAACTGTATATGGAGGAAGTACTGATGTGGAAACAAAAGATAATACAAAGTGATATAGCTAGTAATTGCTGAAATGCAAGACTTAATAACATTCTGTGGATTAATGTCGTTTTTTTGAGCTGCAACATGAGTTAATTTGACTATCTGTGATTAAGTAGCATGACAAATAGACACACTAGAAAGTTCAACTTAGCTGCAGATGTGATGATAAAAGATGGCTTTCTAACAATTAGCACAAAGGCTTCATCAAAGAAATTATCCTGAACAGTGAAATACAATCTATTTAACATACAGATTGAATTTTAAGTAGATCGCTTCTCAATTAACCTGAGAAATTAATGTAATGAGAATAAAAAGAGGGTTAAGGATATTAATAAAAGTTAATCCACAGTTGCACTTGCCAGGATAAAATGAAGAGGATTATCCATCATTTTAACAATCTAGTGTCTGGAAGATACTCCTTCACTATAATTCTAATCATATTACAGCCTTTGATGGGTAAATATCTGGGTGTTGATACATGTAACTGCTTTCTTTGAAGCTTCCAGTCTTAATCAAATGAAAGAAATGAAACCAAAATAGAGCAACTCTGTAAGAGCTACCAGCTGATTAGCAGTTCCCTCACTTTTTTTTCTTGGAGTGTGCAGACTTTCATGCTTAAAATTAATGCTTGCTGCTTCATACTATGCATGTTTAGCCTGTTGGTAGCAATTGGCAAATGATTATCTGTTTATTCTATTTCCTGTGCCTAGCTTGTTTTCCAGGAAGGGCTGAGCACCAGGCTGATGCCTTGTCATTGGAGCAGTTCAGTAAGGTTTACAATCTTGAATGCTAATCCATTCTCATGTGTATTGACTCTAGAAAATGTACTGCAAGAACATGTTCTTGAGGCAATTCAAACTAGGGTTCTGGCCTCTGCCTAAAAGACAACAAAGACTAAGTTTCTTGAGTTTTTTGGGTTTGTTTTTTTTCCACAATCAGTAAGTTTAAGGAATGGATTTATTGAGTCAATACAGGTGTTACTTATTTTTAATATGCTGGGTATTACTTGAAATGCTTTGCTGATGAGACTTCTTGAGCTATTTTATCTTTTCCTCACAAAGTGGTCAGGGTACTTCAGAGAGACCTACACCATTTAGGTGGGGGAAAACACAGACCGTAAATAATTTTTTTCATACACAGGGAAGACTCTCTGTCAGTGTCACAGAGACATTTGTGGTGGTTCCTCTGCTTAGCAACTGTGCTGTACAATGTTGCAGTGTCTGATTTACCTTCACATGTCCTTGTGTTAAACCTTAATTGACAGTGTAGTTAGCAGCTGTAACACTGAGCTGCTAACAAGATGAGATCAGTTTGCTTCTGATGTGAGTTCTGACCTTTACCTTTGAAATTGTACAGGACTGGATTGGTTTAGCTAGTGGGATTGATTTTTTTAAGAGAAAAATCAGCAGCCAGTCTGGCTCATGCCATGGCCACAGAGCGGCCAGAGTAGCAATAGAGGGAGTTTAGAGATAGAGTGAAGGAGAGCAGGGATTATTTTGATATGATGTGATCAGCTTAGTGTGTAGTTTAAACCCCACAGCTAAGCTATATTAAAAGCCAGTGACTGAGCTGGTAACTTAACAGTGATCTTAAATTAAAGAAGGGCCTGGTGGATGATGTGAATCCTCACCTAGCTCTTACCTCTCAGCCCAACAAGCATCCAGTGCCATTGCTTCAGGTTTTCAGTTTGCTTTTTTGCTTATTGATGTAAAAATGTTCTTGATCCAGGCTTGGCGTAGCTACTTTCTCGCTTGTTGAGTGGCTTTCTGTAGACACCCACTGAAAATCTGATTGAACTTCTGTTGTATCTTTCCAGCTTCAATATTGATAGTACTTCCTGTCCTGCTTAGGAGGTGGTCCTCTATTAACTGAAAAGGATAACTTGGGCTTTTTAGATGATCCAGCTCATATTCTATTTGATTATATGTAATTATGCATGTTGACCTCATTGTAAATGAGAAGTCCAATTTCCAAGGCTTTTAAACAGAGCCATAGGTCAGGACTTTCAGGATCATGTCTATAAGCAGCAGGTCACACATAGCTGAGTTTCTCAAATAGCTGCCGTCTTAAGGAGCACAGTTCTTAAGGTATTTGTTGAAGAATTCATATTCTCTATGTGGCTTGTTTTCTTTCTTCTTGTTTTCTAGCTATAAATAGAAATTGATTTGATAGTGCAAGGAGAAATTTGCTATTTATATCCTTAAAAGTGCCTCGTATGTGGCACAAAGTGCTGTAAAGGAGCTGTAAAGTGTGTGATAAGACTTAAGAAAACAACCTGTTTCTTGACTGACTCAGATTTGCTTAGACAACTCTGAGTTGACAATATATTTGGTACCTGATAAACTTGTCATTCCTTCAAGTCAGATTTATTAATGACAATGTCTGAGGGAGCATAATGATGTGAGTGACTTCTGTAGACAGATCTCTTGATGCAGAGTCTTAGTTAAAATGAAGAGAAAGTATTTCTGACTACCTTATTGTAGCATGTTAAACAATTTTCTACAGTGACCTAAATAGAGGAAGAAATGAAAATTGATAGAATTGAGAATTTAAACCCAAACAAACACTGGTACCAAGAAAAAGCCCCATAACTACTTTGTGTAAAGTTACTTATTCAGCAGCAGAAGACAAGCTCCTTGTAACTGAAGTCTCCTTTCCAAATATTGTAGAAACTTGATTCATTCTGCTGTAAAGGAAGGTGTGTGAAGCTTAAACATCTGTGAGCTGCAGCTTGCAATATGAGCCGGGCCTTATATGGTGAATTCTGAAGTGTTTTCACTAGATGTTTGATCACTGTTCAGGGTTACACACTTGGAGGTGGGGAAAAGTCTAGGTATCATCTAAAACTGACAGTTACTTTTTTTAGTTTGCTGGGATAGCTACTAAATAGCTTTGTAAGCTGACATCTTTCCAGAACAGCTTTTTTTGTTACTTGTCACTTGTTTCTAGGAGACTGAATGGAAAGCCACAGAAGAAGCACCCTTTTACAGAGGCTGTGGATTAATTAAGAATTAGAATTAATTAAGAATCAGATTAATTTTTTTTTAATGCTCATTTGTAAAGCCTGTAAGCTAGCCTTCTCAGTTCCATCTTCAGTACTTTCAAACTAGTTGGAATCCATGGAGAAGGAGTGCATTTGAGGTTGCTGCGAGCTTCTGTTTAGTTTCTGCACAGTCTGTACCTGCAGCGGGATTAAAAAATCCTGACAAAAATAATTCAATTAAGATCATAATCTTGATTATGGTGCTGACCTTGCATCACAGGAAATGCATACCAGTTCTCATTTGAAGACTGGTGCAAGTAAAAAGTTTGGGTGAAGGAGGCTGTGCATGCCTCAAATGTTGTCTTAAAATCAGAAATGACAAATTAGGTTTATCTTTTTTTTTTTTAAGAGTTGCAGACTGAGGTAGAGGAGGAAGTTCTGGGAAAGTGTAGTCCCAGAAGCAGGGATGAGAACCTTAGAGCATGCAGGAAGGGAAAACGCAGATGCTGACAGCATGGTGTCGCTGTACCCCCTGAGGCAGCTGGAAAAGGAGTTGCTTGTGGTGACTCCGCTTGAGGTGAGGATGCTTACCTCTGTACTTTAGAAAAATAAGTGTACAAGAAGCAGGTGAGGCTGTTAGAGCTCCTCTAGTGTTTTACCTGGCTGAGACTTCACAGGGAAGTAGCTCCTGGAGCAGTTGCAACTTCTTGTCAGGAATGCTGGTGCCTAGTATAAATGGTTAGAAATCCCTTATCAGTCGCAGTCTGTCTGTGATACGTCACCTTCTGCCCATCATTGTTTATGCAGCACTAGTACAGTGTAAACTGAGCTATATCACCCTATTACTCTGTTCTGTTACCAACTTGGCTGAACTAGGGATCTTTCATTGACTCTGAATCTGCTACTTTGAAGGAGTCCTGTTATTTCTCAGTTTTGTTTCCAGTTAGTACTGAATTTTTAGTTGGAGGATATTTTAGTAGACACAAATCTTATGCTGGAGATGCAGCTTCTTTGCCATGGTGCAGGTTGTGTTACAGCTTTGTCAGACATGTATTTTTTCAGCAGAGACCTGTGATGTTGATTTTTAGTCTTTCTTTGTGATTTTTATAATGACCATATTTGTGGTCAGTCAAAGCCGCTGCTAGGTTAGAACACATGTTCATGAACTTAATTATTGTGAGTTTGATGTTGAACCACAGAGTAACTGATGGTATACTCAGTTGTTCCACCTCAAAGTTCAGCCAGCCATTGCCTGCAATTCAAACTGCTGATCATTTATTTACCACCTTAGAACTGAAGTGAGATGTGCTGGTAAGGCACATGCATGTCCAGATTCCTTTGTCCATCACATGAATAATATATCTGTTCCAGCAACTTCAGTGCATTAGGTCATGATTAGGTTTACTAGACAGAATGAAAATAAAGACTCAGATTCTTTCAATGAAGCTGGAGCCTCTTCTCAAATTGGTGATGTACGAGGCTCCATGAAAGCTTTGGATTGATAGTTTGTAAAGGAAAGAAGTTTAGAAGGAAGCTTCCTTTACCACTGATGTTTATCCTATGGTTACAATTTTCAGAGTGAGTTGACTTTGGGAGCTTACACAGGAAAACATTTCAAACCAAGAACCTTAAGCGTAGCTCAAGTTGTACAGTTAGAGAGGATTAAAGTGTAGAAGATAGTCTGAAAGATGCACACTTGAGCCTAACTCTTCTGCAACCCCACCACTCATGTAGGACCTTTTTCAGGTTACAGGACATAAGGGGATGTGTGTTTTGAAGGAGTCGATTTTCTAAAATCAGATATTTTTGTCTTTTGTTTGTAGGGTCACATGACTCTTTCAGCTATTGGGTTGATGAGAAATCTCCTGTGGGACCAGACCAAGCCACAGCCATCAAACGTTTGGCCAGAATTTCTTTGGTTAAAAAGATAATGAAGAAATGGTCGGTGACTCAAAACCTGACTTTTAAAGAGCAGCTGGAAGGTGGGATCCGATATTTTGATCTTCGTGTATCTTCCAAACCTGGGGAAATAGGACAAGATATTTACTTCATACACGGCTTGTTTGGTATCAAAGTATGGGATGGACTGAAGGAGATAAACAATTTTCTTGAGCAGCACCCCAAGGAAGTAATCTTCTTGGATTTCAATCACTTCTATGCCATGGATGACAGCCATCACTACTTCTTGATCAACAGGATTCGCTCAGCCTTTGGATCGAAACTTTGTTCTGTTGAATGTGTAGAGTATGTGACGTTACAGTACATGTGGGAGAAGAAACACCAGGTAGGGAAAGGATAGGTAATGTTTTTCAGACCTATAAAATTAAGATTTGAATGGAGAGACTGTCTGTGGTTCCCACTTAGTGGTATTGGCGCAAGGATGCTACGGACAGCCAGTTTAAAGCCCAGGAGTACCTCCATGTAGGATATGTTTCCCTCCATTTATTTGTGGCTGTGTAGCACCTCCATCTATGACATGGCTAGACTGTATTGTGTTCCCAAGCATGTTCCTTAATTGAATGATAATATCTTCAGAGCCTTGTGGCTCCTTACAAATGGTTTTCTTTTCTGGAAGAGCATGTTGTGCTGACTTGTGGTGATAAGGATTTGATAAGCTGTTGTATATCTACTCAGTGCAAAGCATATAAGCTTTAAAGTGACTAAGGTATCTACAGAGTTTTTTAGCTCCTTGGCAGCCATCCACATCTGTAGTGGCAGGATTAAATGCCACTTCTCTGTGGTAACTGTTCACATGCATATACACAAACTGAGAACAGAGTTTTGGTGACTGCATGTCAGTTTTAAACTTCAGAATAGGTGAGACTTTGAGGAATTCCTCTGAACTGATGCTGTCAGTGCTAAGGTCTGAAATATTTGTAAGCTTTGGTGCTAATAAAAAATATTGCATCTTTATGTGCTGCCCTCTGATAAAGCCACTTTACAAGGCATAGAATACAAACCTCTGACTTGGAGAAGATTTTGCTGACAACTGGACTGGCTTTAGCCAGTGAGTGGAATGCTGCTATGCCTGTCAGCCTGGCACACTTTAGCCACTTAACAGGGGCTATGCAGAAGCTGGCAAGACAGCCAAAATCATAAGTACTGATGATAATGTTTTCTGACAGTGCTTTGAAATGGTCTTAAGCTGAATGCTTTGAATGATGTTTCAGTATACTCCAGGCAACTTCTTCATTTTAAACTGACCCTTAGAGCCTGAAGCAATCCTGTCATCAGAACTGACCAAAACTATCTCCATCTCCTTAGTTGGTAACAGTGCAGCATATTTACTGACACTCATAACTTGGGAGCAGCTTTTTTTTACTTAGTCCTCTTTGAACTACTATGCTAGGTGCAGAAATACTACATAAGCATAAACTAATGCAACATTCTGTTTAAAGATAAGATAGTTGTGAATTTTTGCTTATTTTTTCTCCTTCCTTTCTTCTGTTAGGTTCTCATATTCTACCACTACGATTTGTATGAGGAATATCCCTTCCTGTGGCCAGGAAACAAAATGCCAGCACCATGGGCTAATACCACCAATGTGCATAAACTGTTACAGTTCCTGGAGACCACTCTTGAGGAACGAAGTCGTTATGGGACTTTCCATGTTTCTCAAGCAATTCTCACACCTCGAGTGAAAACTATTGCAAGGCATCTAATTCGTGGTCTGAAGAACACACTTGTTCATAGGTAAGGACTTGTCTTGATTTCTAAGTTCTTAACTTAGAATCATACAATGGTAGGAGTTGGAAGGGACCTCTAGAGATCATCTAGTCCAGCTTCCCATATTTCACGTTGAAAGAGGCGCTGAGTAAGCAAGCAACTTAGAAAATGTTTTCATCAAGTCTCACTTCTAAGCAAGTGTGAAGTTTTGCTTTATTACTATTGCTTGTGAGAGATATTTGCAGTCATTAAGACTAAAGAATTACTGAAAATAATAAAGTAACAGGGTATATATGTGACTATAAATGTGTTTCCTTGTAACTGAAGCTCTTTCTAAATGTGATCTGATTTCATAAAACAGAGAAATTAATTCCAAATTGCCTGAACTTGAATTTAGAGGGAAAAAAAAAGCCTTGTGCCACAGGAAAATTGCATATTTGTTGACTCAGTTTTGCATTTGTCTGTATAAAACTGTCTCAGTAACTTCAATAATGGCTGAAGATATATGATATGGGGCAGTATTTTATCTTGGGGTTTTTAATAAAAAATAGGTTAGTAATTTTACTCTTTTCTGCCACTGACTGTTACACAATTAAATTGCCCATGAGTAAGATATTTAGAAAAGAGTTTTGCTTTGAATAGCACAGAGTGCTACTCAATAATAGTGTTAAAAGACCATGTGACTTTGTTTTATGGCATTATCACCTTGTAGACTGTTGGCTAAAAATTGCCAGAACTGTAACAGTCCTGGGGACATCTGTTCTCCTGGCTCACTGTTTTCTATTGCCTTCTTTGGTGTCATTAACAGTTTATCTTGCCATAATGATATTAAGCTCTAAATTCTGCTTGTGTAAGTAGTCCCAACTGCTCTAGCTTGATCAGCATCTAAGCTTAATATTAAACAGGGTGGTAAGCACACATCTTCAACAGCCAGTTCATGTTTCCTTTGGGAGAGATGTTTATCACTCTAGTTACAATATCAGGGTTTTTTGAAGCTCAAGTCAGTATAACTTTTTTTCTTAAAAATCCTTTCTAAAAAGAGCAAGTGTTGTGCTTTTTCGGTCACAAAGCTTCTTGACAGAAGTGAGGAAATTCCAGGTGAAGTATAAACCACGGAGTTTTTGGTCTCCTTCCTGTTTACAGATTCTAATCAAGCAAAAGGAAGTTAAATCTGAACGGTGTCTGCATCCAGGTCTCCGCTCTGGCTTGCTCTTTGCCCATGTCTGTGCGGTCAGCATTGGACACTAGATGGTGCTCAGGTGCTTTAAGAATGGCATCTGCTGTCACCAGTTGCACAGATGTAAATGTCTATGGACGAAGGGAATACCTAACAAAGCACGGATATCACTTCTGTCTTTGTACTGTATACTAAATGTACTGTTGTGTCGTGGTTAAAGGAACGATCATACTGAATTTCTGCGTTTAAACTGGTAGAGAATAATCTAATTTGTGTAATAGGCAAGCAGGTTTAAGTGGCTCCTGGCTCAGGCCAGGGCTGGAAGCCTGGCTTAGCTCTGTTGTCCCTGAGCCTCGTCATTGGCATTTTCTTCCCTGAAAGTAAACTGAATATTAAAAATAGGTGCCAATGTTTGCTAAAATATGATTGCTTATACATTTACTAATGCTAGGTGATTTGTATCTGTAAATCTGTCATTGCTGTTCTGGGGAGATGTCTGCCTTTTCATAGGGAAATTTTTCCCTGAATATGAATACATAAGTGTTCTTGAGCTCTTGCTAAAGGAGAAATGTGCAACATTTACACTTAGCTGGCTAAAGTCTGGTTTGTCACTAAACAGGGACAGTACTTCAGCCTTTATTCAAATTTGAACTTCTCTTGATTCTTGACCAAAAAAAAAAAATATTCTGGAAGAGCTGTGTGGGGTGTCTTTAGATTTTCTTGATTTTTTTTTTTTTTCCTTTCCCCATCCTGTTAGCTAAATTGCTTGCCTACATGGTCTTATATAATTTTTGTATGCATACTATGGCCCTAATTTAATATATTTAGTAATTTATGTCTTTGCTGAAAACCCTGCGACTTGCATGTTAGACTGCAAGAAAGCTTGTGCAGGCTACTCACTTGCACTCTGTCCAGGAAATGACTGAAACTTCTCCCCAGTGTAGAATTTCTAACTGTATTTAACTCATTCCCTGTCACACCTCACCTTTCTTTGGTTAGTGATATATGGTGTGATGCTCAACCCTTACAGAGCTGAGGGCTTGTTTCTGGGTTTGATTTCCCTGATCACATTGGTCTGGAGTCTGAAGGGAGTTTGGTAGAAATGCCACGTGCTGCTGCCAACAACTTTTCCTGCCCCCCCCTAAGGCAGAGGTGGGCAGGAAAACATCTTGGGCTAGGTGTAGCCTTGCCTTGTGCTACAGTGAAGTCTGCTGTGAAAGCTTCTGGTTCGTGTTCTTGGGCAAAACCACACCAGGATGGAAGAAATTGTAATGCAATGTTAAATGCTGAAGCAGAGTCTGCCTGGGGACTGCAGAGTTCACAAATGTTAATTTGTATGCGTGGTAGTTTGGATTGATGATAGACTAATGTTTAATAGCTAGTGACTGCTAACTGTTAAGCACAGTCAGGACCTGATCACAAAGGTGAGATAATTTGTAAATGGCATGTGATATTTAATATAAGTCTGTATAGAGAAGAGTTTATTTTAAAATGCTTAATTTTCTCTCTTTCACTTTCTTTAGGAACCTACCCATGATTTTAAATTGGGTGAAAGCACAAAAACCAGGTGTTATGGGTGTTAACATAATTACATCAGACTTTGTGGAGCTGGTTGACTTTGCTGCTACAGTTATTGCATTAAACGACCTTCTTTTAGAAGAGGATGAGTCTGCAACCACGTCCTGATCGCTGTGTCCTACTTGAGCTGCTCAGTGGACATCTTCAAACTACCCTAATGTATTATTTATTCAGTGAAACCTATTGTTATCTATTTATTTAAAAGTTTCCTAGAAGAAATGTGGTCAAACATGACATACAGGTGAGTCCCTTCTCCCAGCAATGTATGGATCCGAGTGGAGCAGCAAGTGCTGTGTGTCTGCCTGTGGCTATATGTTTAAGTTATGCACACACATCTGCTACAGTCAGGCTGGGTGTCTGCCTGACAAAGAGAGGCTGGCCTCCTCTGCAGCAGATGTACTCCATTATGGTGCCCGTCTCCCTGGTGACTGGACTCACTGCCCTTGTGTGCATCCTGTTGATTTCTCAACACTAAGACTCAAGCCAAGGGTCACTGCTGATCCCTTAGCAGCAGTGTGACCAGGCCAGATGAGATGGTATTGTTCTTGGACCACCTCCGGTGTAGCTGGGCTCAGCTGGAGACTGCTGCTATATTTCTTAAGCTGTTTTAGACCCCTACCTCTGACTTACTTGAAGAAACAATATTGCTGCTCTTCAGGGGAAGCTGTTAAACTGTGGTGAATATCCAAACTGACTTTTGAGGCTGAGAGGTGAAGGCTTGGCATCTTCTGCCTCTTTGGACTCCAAGCTGTTCTTCTGGACCTTTAATACTTTAATTGCAACCATGTTTATGTGTGTCTTTTCTGGCATTAATTTGAAGAGTATTTCAGTCCTCAAGTTATGAGGATTGTAACTTGAAAGTCAGAATTCCTATGTTGAGATGTTTGAGAAACCACAGTGCAGCCTTTCTTTTTAGCTTACTGGGCACTTGTCTTTGTCATCCACTGAGTTTTCTCTGGGAAAGTCTCTCACCTAGAAGGCCTCACTCTGGAAGGAGGTGGGCTAAGTGTGAGTTGGCTTAGTATTCAAAAAAATCGAGCTGTCAGGGATTGCTCAAAAAACAAATATTGAATCTCAGATTTGCAATGTGACAGTGAATTCTGAAATCAGACCAAACAGTTGTGCTTGTCAGAGCCTCAGCTATAGAGGAGAAACTTCCCCAGCCTGCACCTGCTTGTAACAAGCATAGGCAGGTGTCAGTGCTGCTTCTTTCTGTAGTCATACTCTTTTTATGTTGATTTGCAACAAAACATGACTATTTGTGCTTGAGCCAATAGAGTCACATGTTGGTATTTATCAGCACTTAATTGACTAGCTGATAGCAGTCCTACAGTCTGATTTATCTTTGATTAAAAAAATGAACACAAGTGATTGATTAGCAGATACTTTTCTGCTCAGTTGTCTTCCTAATGTAGTTTTTGGTGCACTAATTATTCAATTATTATTATTTTTATTTCTCTAAGCTATTTATAACAGAACAGACTGTCTTTGCAGATATTTTGTTCAAAAGCAAAGCAAATCTACTGAATATCCTACTATTTATTTTATTGTATCCCGAGCCTGCCATTGTCATGCTCTGGCAGCCCAGAAAAATCCAAAACCTGTTTACTTCTCACAAACTTTGAACTTAGGACAAGTTTACCTAAAGGATTGCAAACCTTATGTGTGAATCTTGGCCGAGTTCTGAGCAGACTGTAATCTGATTTATCTGTTTGCATGGTTTTCATTAGAGTTCCGTGAATTTTTGTAACTGAACTCTTTTTCTAAGGAAGTTGGAGTGGGGGCAGGTGAGGTGTCTGTCTTAAGCTGTTTTTTCCCTTTTCTTTAGTGTTTCAGTGATGGGGGTAAGTGATGAAAGTCAGCTTTTTGGAACTAAAGCTGAAAATTCTAGTTTCCTTTGAAAACCCTAGCAGAAGGCTTTCATTATTTTCTATGTATTTTTTTCTTGTAAGTGAAACTGTTGAAACTTGTTTTGAATGGAACTATTTTGTTTGTCAAGTTATTTAAAAATACATGGATTTTCCTCAATTGAATCTTGTGTTAACTTACTTTTCTCATGGCCCCAACTGAAACTCCATGATAGTGTTAAATGTATTTGTTTGATTTCAGTGGTCTTTGTTACCTGCAAATTGTCTTAGAGCTCAGAACTCGGGAAAACTTGGTTTGAATGCTGAGGCAGAAAATAGTATGTTTGCAAGGTTTCCTGCAGAACTGGAGGACAAAGCAAAAAGGTGAAGTTGGTATGAAATTTGCATTCAACCCTTAATATTTTGTACTGTATATATCTACCTCAAAAGAGATTTATCGAGCTTAACTAAAATTTGTACTGTGTGTGCAGAATAATGACTGTCGTTAGTTCTGATGTATTTATTTGAATAGAAATGTGATGATTGTAACTCAGGGCTTCAGTTAGATATTTTGAAGTATAAACTCAGAAGTTTCTTTTAACATATTTGCTGTTATCTCTTGCCTCTTAAGGTAAAGACATGCTAGGTGTTAAAAGAGTGTTAGCAGAGGGAGAAGAAATGGAAAAATAACTTTAGGTAGGGTTAATGAAGTGTGTGTGTGTGGAATAAACTGTTTCTGTAAGTTTGACCTATCTAAAGAGCATTGTGTCATTTCAGAGCAGTGCTTGGTGTTACCTCTGAGAGGAACCAGACGGTCTCTGCAGTGATCTGGGCAACTGGTAGATACCCCATTGCAGGCAATTCTATCTCCTGTGGGTACTCTGGGCAACATGAGTTCTGATGTTTAGAGCTGCTTTTAGGGTAGTCCTAAACAGCCCTGAGCAGTATGAACTACCTTTCTTCTGTTACACATTATAGCCCACAACAAAACTACCGCTATAATAGGCTTATCTCTCTGGCACAGCACCATACCATATTCAGATTCCCTCAGTTAGCAAAACAGAGCTCATCTAGACTTGGACTTTGGGCTGTGGACTCAGTTTTCTTTCCAGCATTGTAAAAAGGTGAGCTGCGCAGGAAGGGAGGATCAAGGAAGTAGGGCAGTAGTTTGCATTCAGTGCCCACTTGAAAGGTGTGTCAGCATTTAGCTGAGTTTGAGGCAGCAGAGTGGAGCAAGTTCTACAGCTCTGTCTGAGAAACTCAGCTAAGAGTCTGTCCTCTGAGTGGACTGTGGCTGGCTAGAGTATGGAGCACCTAACAGCCCTGCAAGGTCATGTACATATAAGCTTGAGGAAAACAAAGATTGCATGAATACAGGAGAAGGCCGAGAGTTTCTTGCTTTTGATGTAGACCTGCATCTGTTGAATACATGGATTGTCTTGCTTCTGTCTTCCCCAAGCAGTAGGGTTCACTTTTAAGTAGTTTAGGTGGAAAATGTCCTCAGAAGAATTGTTCTGAGGACTATTCTATAGGTCCTGGGAGATGAAAAGTCAGGAAACTTGTAGCTGCCTGAGGCCAAGTACTTACTTGAATTGCATATTCTTGAATAATGACTCGTATAGTTTGTTATTAGAGATTCAAGTTACTTATACGTAGTTTTACGACTGTCATTTCCTAATGTGCACACTGAATGCTGAGCACACTGGTGGTATGCCTGTTCTCCTGGCACTGCTGGCAAGTGCAGTTCAGGGGCACACCTGAGGCACAGGAGACCTCTGTATGTGTCCCTGATAGGAAGCAGCAGGGAGAAGGATGTTAGGTAGACTGTGAGGTTTTTTTATTACTGTATACCTGTAGGTGAAAACAGAGGAGTTACTATTAGTTTTTGCAGTCTGACAATCACTTGGCTCTTTACTTAGGAACTACTCTCCTGATGTATAGAGCTTGAGGACAGTGGGTTTGGGGTTTTCTTTGAGAAGATAGATTCCTGCCATTGCAATTTTATCTCAAGAACTGAAGGGGTACTAACTTCCATGAGCTTTGCTGTCTGTTATGGAGAGGATCCCACTGGAGACAGTATTGGTAAGGCAAGTTTCAGGGGTGCTGTGGTCAGTGAGAGATGTCAGACTGAGAGTCTTCTGAGCAGAAATGCTGACTGCAAAAAGCCCCCTTTTCTGCCAAACAAAACCTTTGAAGGAGAATAACAGGGAAAGGATATCCCTGCTCTTGACACATTCTGTTTTCTGCTGTGTTAGTCCTGATTTGATATGCTGGAGTTCAAAAAGTAGCAGTGCTGTAAAGATGAACTTTTTTTGAGCAAGGGTTTTGGCTCAAGCAGAAGTAGGGCATCTGCCAAGATGCTCGTCTATTGTTCTTATCTGGCTAAACCTTTGGAAATATTTCCTTTGTGTACGTATCTCAAGCATCAGGGTTCATTGGTGTATCATGTAGCAGACTGGGGTTTAGGACTGGTATAGATGGAGTGTGTGGCAGTTTGATTTTAAATCTGGTTACTCATGGAAGTCTGAAAGATAATGTGTGAATTGACATTCACTTGATTATACAATATTCAACGCAGAGTCCATGTGCAGTTGTTGTTAGTAAGCACATTCTTAGGTCAGAGGACCACTGTTTGGAACAAAACTTCAGGCAAAGTGTCAGTGGTTGTTTAAGCACAGAGAAATTGTCTAATGTGAAGCAAAGAACTGACACAGAACTTAATTCAAGGATCAAATCAGGTCGAGATGTAGCCCTTTCAGTATTGGAGATGATTTTTTTTTTTTTTCTCTGACAAATTCTTATCCCAGCTTTGGCTTTCACTCAACAGATGGATAGAAGAGCCAGAGCATATGCTGAAGAGTGAATAAATTTTATGCTAAGGATGTGTATGTTGGGCTAACTGTGGTAAGAGTATAGTGATATACTTAGTCACACCTCTCAGTGATAATCTTGTTAGCTGTTGGGTTTAGGTTATTAAATCAGTCTCTAATTTGTATTGAAAAGATATAGTCCCACTGATTCAATATGTCTGTCTTGTTGAAGAAATGTATGTGCTTTCAGCGTACTTATTTCTCTTACAAGTCCTATCAACTAAACAAGCTTTAACTTTTAATTGTAGGGACTGGAATAAGAATGTCAGCTTTAGAACTGTTTGTTGAATCTGATGATGTTTTATATTCCTGATTATTTGTGTATTTTTGCTGTTCATTGAAGCAAGTACTTCTCTTACCCTTTGTTAGACCTGTGATAACTACTTCTGTATCTCCCTTTAACTGCAATATGTTCTAAATTCTGGAAAAAAAAGATCAGATACTATATAAAAGTGATCTGATAGTTCTTTGATTTTGCTTTGTCAAATGTATTTTGCAGTTGGAATTTTTTTGAGCTATTTATACTATGGAAGGGGGCAGAGGGAGCCAGGTGAAGAAGAGTTACCTATTCTGACTTTATATGTTGTGCAATTTCTCTTCTTTCTCTTGGCAGTTTGTGCTTTACCCATCTGTTCAATTCAGTTTTGTGAAACCAGGATGCCTCATTTGAACTGCAGATAAACTTGGTTTAACATCTGTTTCTGTTTTACTCTGCATCTTTATCATTGGGGTTTTTAATCCTGAAAATAAAAGTACAACTTGTGATAATCATCTGTACTGCGTGTTGTGTACTGCCGATTTTGATACATGATTATTACATTGAGTCAATTAACATCAGCTGAGCTCTGTTGCATTTCTAATACAAAATGGTCATTGAAGGTGTTTTTTGAGGTGCCACTTGTGTCCCCATGCCTTGAACAACATGTTTATTTTTAGGGTGAGCTGAGAGCTTCCCTGTGGAAGTCGTATTGCAAAGGGATTAGAAAACTGTGTATGCTTGTACTCGCATGCACACACAATTGTATCTCTGTCTATACACACTAGGCTAAAACCATTATGCTGCATGGATGCAGTTTCATCTTGAAAAGCAAGTGCATTTTTTGTGCAGCTTCTACTCCTATAATACAGGTAGTGAAGCTCCATGGTAACACTTGATCAGGAAGCAAAATATTGATAGTGATTCATAGAGCCTGGGCTAATGTCAGATGTCTGTAACCCAGTGAGATCAGTGAGACCCTTCTGAGTTACTTTCCGCTTGCTTGTCTTGAGAATGTGGAAGCACCAGAAGAATGGATGACCCAATGCCCTCGTGTTTTCAGACACAGGTAACTGATGGGTGCTGTTTTTGTAGATTTAATTTGGCTTTAAATCCTAAAGGTAGAGCTGGGAGTTTAGACCCTAATCACTGCTGTTGCTACCTGTAGTCTCAGACTGTGAGGTGTTCACCAGCCAGAGTAGATAAACAGTGACTGACTTATGTAGCCAGCCAATAGTGTCAGTAGTCTATTCTGAAATGTGCCATGGGCAAGGAGTGTGACATTAGCTTTCACAGAATACGTACCTACACAGCCTAAGTCTAACATAAGCTGCCAGTGTGTAAAAAAATGATGGTGGTTAAAAAGTTTTTGCAGTAACTGTTAATTTTTTTTCAGCTTTAGTTACTGTTTCCCCAGACCAAGAGTCCTATACCTTAGAGGAGACTTTTGGGCACAAGAGTGATTTCATTAAGTTGCTTCCCTAGGGGCTTTGATAGATTATTTTTTTTCCAGTCTGCATGCCTTTCAGCAACACTGCCCAAGAGCACACATACATATGTGTGTACATATATGCACAAGGTAGATGTCTCTTGTGAAGTGTATAATGAGGCTGCAGAAAACAGACGCGTGTTCTGCAACTAATGGATACATGCCCTTTATACCTAGTTTCACTGCTGCCACAAACCTGTGATTAGCTGTTCAAACAGAATCGTTCCTGTGTTGCATGTGGCTGTTTTGCCTCTTAGGAGACAGCTGCTGAACCTGCACACAGACTTTTTTTTTTTTTTAGCAGCAGAGGATAAACCTTTTTTCATGCTGTATGAAGGAAAGACAGCTTGAAACCTGGCATATGCTGCCAACTGCTCTCATAGCATGTGTAGCTGGAAGGAAGTTAAGCAAAATGCTGACAGATTCTGGTGCTGAGTGATGGTAATGTCACTGACTCTTTTGAGTTAGGTGATACACCAGTCATTCAGGTAGACTAGAAAACCATTTGACCAAAAAGCTTCTAATTTAAATGTAATAATTTAGGTCAGTTTGTCAAGCTCTCAGGTGAGCAAATGCTGGAAAAAGAAACCAAGTGATTTATTTTATTTTTTTTTTAATTACTGCTAGTTAGTGAATCCAGCTGCTGCTCTTAGGTAATCCAGAGTTTGATGCTTGTTTCTTCTTGGCACAGCTGATAGCAGTTGCCACCACCTACGTCTGGAAGAAGTGGAATCTTCTGGAGAAGACTACAAGAGTGACCCCAGTCATTAACAGGTAACTTTGTGTATGCATAAACTGTGAAGATAATTCTTAAAATCATCTTTCCCTCAATTTAGAGGGAAAACATAAAGGCTGCTTAGAGTAGAAAACAGCTGGTTGTTTTTGTCTTTTCTTGTACGTCTCTTATCTACAATAGAAAGAACTATACCTCAGGGTAAGAACTGCAGGATAATGCAGCTTCTGCTTGAGGGAGAAGCTGCTGTCAGCCACGTAGCTGTGTAGGTTTATGTCTTAACATTCAACAAGAATTAGACCTCAGTAAGTAGGTACTGTTCCTTTCAGCAACCAGTGAGAACATGTGCCTGTGGCAGAACTGCTTATATGGCCAGATTTATGAATTAAAGTTTTCAGCATAATAA
Source organism: Colius striatus (assembly GCF_028858725.1). Lineage (NCBI taxonomy): Eukaryota > Metazoa > Chordata > Aves > Coliiformes > Coliidae > Colius > Colius striatus. The sequence continues at coordinate 113,042,156 of NC_084759.1, read as the reverse complement.
CCTGTGGGCTGAAATTGCATAGAGTTGTGAAATAGGAAGAACTTTAGAGAGGTAAATGTGTCTCCTGTCTACTTTGTAATGGCTTTGTTTTCAATAGTTTAAAGGTAAACCAGACTTACTTGCTGCATGATACTACTGATTAGCTTGGCATCTGATTTAGAAGCAGAATTGGTACAGGGGTGATTTTGTGTGGCTGTATCTGTGGAGAGTAGTTTCGTGGTAGAAGAAAAGAAGTGACTGGTAGTACCTTAGGCACTAGTGCTTTGAGGTAGCTAGCCAGTAGTTGTATAACGTGGAAACTAGGACACAATGTTGGTGCAGACTGGCCATTTATACTTCAGGCAGACACCTTAGCTGCTGGATGAATGTTTGAAAGAGTTCTGGTGACTCTGGAGATGCTGAACAACAAATGGGTTGGTCTTCATGCAAAGACTTGCAGGATTCACCAAAACAGCCTAAAAGCTTGACTGTTGTGTTCAAAAAGCCCAGATGGTATCTTATGCTTGCGTTTGAAAGGGTAATTTCTGTATTTGATCAGAGTTGTAGATGCCTTTGACATTTAACGTCTGTTATGATCAAGAGGAGGTTTTGATGCTTTTAGCGGCAGATGCTGTTTTGGTTGGTCAGCAGAGGGGCAGACAAGCAGCTGACCCATCCACGTCTCCCCCAGCCCCTCACTTTGTACTGCAAACAGCACCATGGCACTTAATATGCATTCATACCTCTAAGACCAATTCCTCTTGGGTTGAAAATTTAGGGATGTAGAGTGCAGAAAATTGAGACATGAGTTGTTTCCTGTCATGTTGCTTCTTGCAAATAGGCTTTAAGTAAAGGGAAATAAAAGATTGCCTGAGGGAATGTTCCTCCCTGCATCCAAGTCATCATCTGGTAGATTGGGTGGGGAAAAAAAATGTTGGTTGGTTGATTGAGCTCTGTACAAATGAGAATTAGAGATGGAAAAAGTATTTTTCTTTAACTTTGTGCTACTGAGCGTCTGTGTTCTTTCTGCTGGTAGCAACTGAGCAAAGGGTTGGCTTTTGGTATTCCTGGGTTGTTCTTCCATTTTGAAATTGCAAAATCTAAAGTCACAAGTGTGAGAAGAAACAAAAAGCGTCCTCAGAAGCTGGAGCAGTGGAAAGGGAGTAGGAAAGGTATGCAGTAGAGATGGTGCTGCAACTTGCCCTTTGGAACGGGAAAATAAAGTTCTCTTGATTTGGGGCTTTTTTTCTGAGACAGAACAAATTATTACATGAAGTTTAATCTTTGAATTGCATCCAGTATGAAGTTCATCTGATATGCTAAATGCAGTTCCACATTTATGAAAGTGCTGAATTTAACTTGATTGCATCCTTTGAAAGACTACACTGTCAGCAAATAAAATGCAACATGCCAGGCGTTTCTCCTGAGGGGGGGAAAAAAAGAAACCAATCGTTAGTATTTCAGCTTAAATATCTCAAATGCCAACAGTTTGTATTTCTTAGAGGAATCATGATTTGAACTCTGAAGCATTAGAAGCAGACAACTGTGTGATAGTGGTTATTACTGGAAAACGCTCTTTGGTCATATTGCCAAAACAGAAGTAGATATCGCAAAGATAGTCCTCTTCCAACCCTACCTAAGTCAGTCTTGAAAACTACCCTCAGTAACAGGACTATCTGAGGACACAAGTTCTCACTACATTGCCTTCTTTGTTGCATACCACAGACATGTTTATAGAGTGATTAAACTGGTGTTTCTCAAGAGCGATTCCTCCCTACCCACCCCTCCCCCCTGCCTCCCATGCTGGATGCATTCACTTTGCAGCCATGCACAATGCTGATAATAACACTGGAAACCAGACAATTCTCCAGATTTTTGGAGAATCCTAGTAACTCCTACCAGGTCATCATTTGTTTCCATAGTACTGCACCTGGAAAGAGAACTTGGCAGTGTCATCTTCACGCCACCTGGATTGTGTGCACAAGGGGGATTGCATTCACAGATGGATATTTGACTGCAGTCTCCCAGAAAGAGTTACTGAAACCTGGACTACTGAAAACCTGTGTGTTTATGGCAATAAACTGGATAACTACAACCTTTTCTTCTTGCATTTTATTGCCAAGAACAAGGATGTTGAAGCATCTTAATTTCCCTTCTGTGTTTAGTTCCTTCCTCCTGTCTTGGGGCTAGGTTTGTTCCTTTTCCAAGGCTTGAAGGATAATGCAGGCAGTGTTAATAACATGCACCAGGGAACCGGCTTCTCAAGATCATGATTATAGTGAGATTCTGTTTACCCAAAAGAGAAATGAAAGAATTGGCCAGTGAGCTTGTTCTCTGCTGTATTACTATACTGTGACTCAGAGCAGAAGAGGCTGTAGAAGCTGTTATAGCAATGCTTTTACCAGAGAATGAGGAAAACTAGTTGAAAATCAAGCCTCTGGAGGACACTGGAGATCCCACTGAATGTGTATGCTTCTGCAGATGGCTGATGAGCAGTCTGCTTGGAGCCAGTGAGGCAGGAAAACAAGGATTTTGAGTGGTTAGCTAGGATGTTTCAGAAAAGATGACAAGGAAAATTGTTTTTACTGTCCTTAGGCCCCCTGAGATATCATGTTTAATAGACAGATATATACTGCTGCCACCCTCTTGCCTACCATGGGGACTGGTCAGTAGATCCAGAGGCTCACCAGTGCAGTGTCCCACATCTCTACACATGCTTTCTCATGGTTAAAGGTGGGTGGTTGCCCAGTCTTGTTCCCAGCATCTTACTTTGCTTTGGTCTGCGTGGTTTTAATGCCCATGGAACTGACAGGCGGCATTTTGTGAGTTTCAGGCCTTGCCAAAATTATAGAAGAGTTCTGAAAGGGACAAATGGAAATAAACATGTGTTGTTATATTTGTTTGGAAGAAAAATATGACTACCTTCTAATATGCTGAAAATTACAGTGGTGTTCATTATACCTGCCCAGATCACAGAGGTGTTGCGCTGCATTCATTAAAGCTTGAGACGTGTTCCTGCAGTGGTACTGAAGACTGCAAATATGTAGACTGGCACAGGCTCTCGGCTAAGCAGGCCGAAACTCACCTCCCACGGTGTGGACTTCAGAATATTTCCTGCAAGGTGCAGGGGTGGATGTCTAACCTGGCTCTTCCTGTGGGTGTGACAAACCTCTCTGGGGAATGTGGACCCCCTCAGGGTCAAAGTTAGGCTCAAGCATACACTCAGATTCATACATTTCAGGGTACCACACCTTATTTTTCCTTTCTTGAAGACTCCAGTCTATGGTAGGACAGGAGAAGAGAGGCAAGTTGGTGGGTTCTTATTTTAGAAATCTTAAGCACTTGCTCAGACCTTTCTCTCGCTTCTGTCTTGCTGGACTCCTATCATCTGGGACACATCTGGTCTGCTCTGGCCAGTAAGTCTCATCATTAATACTTGTGCTGTTCTTTTCCTAACTCAGAAGTAGTTGGTGCATGTTCCCTGGAAGAGTTTAATTAGATTAAGTATGGCTTTCTGGCTCCAGGTTGAGACAGTGTTCAGACTGACCATTTTTTTTTCCAGAGCTGATTGATCTAGGAGTAGTGTTGAAAGCTGCCTTTCATTTTCAAAAACACTTAACAGTCCTAGTAAACTATTAGCACTGGCAACATGCTGCAGGACGGGACAGAGTCCAGTTCCAGCGAGGTGGTAGAGCTGTTTTTGGATAGCAACCACCAAAGACCACCTACCACTCATTAAAGCTTTCTCTCCTGGTGTAATAAGAGCAGGATATATTAAGGATATATTAGCATCGAGTCTGAGGGAGATGTGGGCTCTTGCTTCCTGTGCTTCTCTTTGCATGATCAAGTAAAGGAAAAGGAGAATTCAGAAAATGCAAGGAATTTTCCTGTCGCTTTTCTCCCTGGTTGTTTTGAAGTGCCTGAGAGTGTAGCTGGCTTTCCAGACTTCTAGTCAGAATATAATTACTTCATGACACACATGGTTTTGATACCTGGGGAAGAGACATCTTCCTCCAGGGATGTTTTGGACTCCAGTTACTATCCTGCTGAACAAGTGAATTTGCTGGTGTTTGTAGATCTCCATTTGCTGTCTTGTCTGTTAGCCATTCTGTTTGAACACACCTTTAACTGACCTGTGCTCTAGAGCACTTTTTAACATTGCAGGCATACTAAAGGAAGGAAAACAATCTGCCTTTTAACTTGGAATGCAGCACTTAAACTCACTGGTGTGGCAGAAAGAGCAGATGTGCTGTGGCTGGGGCTAAACTGGTTTGGAGAGAATGGGAACAATATGAAGTGGGGGACTATGAACTTTATACCATGGTGGGACAGATAAGTTAGCATCTACCTGCTGGCAGGCATTTTACCTTTTTTTGTCGAGATGTTAGAGCCTTAAAAGTATTGTGGGTTGCAAAGGGAGCACTTATAAAGAGTTTGACTCCCAGTGTTGCCTTTGCATTGCTCAAGGAGAAGGTCACCAGAGATGGTTAATAGAGCTTTAGCTGCTGAGCTCACTAAACATTCTTCCAGTTCAATGGCCTATGCAAAATGGTGTGTTTAGTCAATGTTTAATTCCTAAGCAACAAATGGTGATTGTCATACTAGAAGGCCGTTGTGGTGTTGACTAAAGCAATGGAGGCCAAAGAATGAAAAGGTCGTGCAGGGATATCTACAGCTCTTCAAAGTTCTCTCCTCCAGGTCAGGCCCCTTCAAGCAGGGGAAAAGCTAGGGAGAAGTTCATGCTGCCTTAAGGCCAAAAACAGGCTTTCCAGTAAGAGGAAGAAGAGAGAAATTCACTGTAGGAGGAAAAAAACAAAAGGGAATGTTAACTGTGGGTTGATTGAGAGGAGGCAGGGGCAGGGGAAGGCAGGAATTTGGGAGACTCCCCTTGCCCTGGTGACCAGAGAGGAGTGTGTAGCTGTTGCTTTGGTGGGCAGGAGAGTGACTAACAGCAGGAGTGGAAAGGTGGAGCAGCTCAAGTGGCAGCAGCTGTTGAGGATGCTGAGGACTGACTGCCTGTACAGCTTGCATCTGGAGAGGAGATGCAAAGAGAATTGCAGTGCCTGCACAGCAGAAGAGACCTGGATGAGATGTAAGGTAGAAAACTCAAGAAGACTGAATGAGTCAGAAATTTTAAGAGCTCCGTCTTCTCTAAGCTGAGAGCCTCTAACCCTGCCTCCCCCTCCACCAAGATTTGCCTGTGGCCAAATGGATATCCCACCTTCCCTTCTCACAAACACTGTGCTCTTAAAAAGCCACAGCTCTTGAGTCTGCACAAAGCAGAGACTCCAATGCATGTGTGATGTTTCCTGCAGGAGATAGCATCACCACTGTACAGCCTGGAGTGCTTATCTCCTGTTGGAGAACTCAATACTGAAGCAGGACTGTCACAGCCAGAGCAGTGGGATCTGAAAAGTTGCCAGGGCTGTTTATCCCTAAGTCTGTCATGCTTTTGTCTGAAGCTGCTTCTTCCAAGCTGTTTTTCTGTTAGCTCAGGCTTCATGTCAGGGTGTGACACTCCCACCTCCTATGAAACCAGCTAAAAGTATTTGAAGTTTACAAGTCTGTTTACAAAGTTTGGCCCAGGTCAAGGGGACTGGCTTGGCTGTTTTGGCTTATGTACCAAGAGGATCTACGGGGGTTCGCTTCTGCATAGGTGCCAGGAGGATATGTGTGATCTGTCCTTTATTTTCCAGTGTTATACATGTCTAATAGTAATTATTCTGTGATTATCTCTTTTCTAATTCTGCCAGGTAAAGTACACTAGGATTTTGTGATGCAGACAAAAAGCAAGCAACATTCAAATTACCGCACTTCCAGATTGTGACTCAGTATTTGGGATGCCTTTGTCTTAAAGGCAGATAAAACTATTAACTGATTCTCTTTTTTTGATAGGCTGTTACTTAGTCTCAGCATGTGTTATACAGACCAGAGTTCTGCTTCAATTTTCGAAGATTAGGAGAAAAAAGTGTAGATTATCTTTGATATACCAAGATTTTCACTGTTTAAATATGAAAAGCAAGGCTGCAAGCTTGTGGCAGGGCTTATTTGTGGCCAGGACTCATTATTCCTCCCTCCCTAGATATTGACTTCAGCCCTGATTTTAGTGGGCATCAGAAATATTTTTTTTATTTCTCAAGGCAATTTCCAGCTGCAAGATAGGTTTAGTACTAGATTACTGATGTAAGAGTATTTCAGTAATGGCAGTGATTTCTCTTGCTGATGATTTGATGCTCTTCTAAACACATAGGGCAGATATGAGAAAGTCTTTTGAGGTCTTTCCTTTGTATTTTTAAAATATATGCTGTTTACCTTGAGAACAAAGAATGAATGCTGTATAGAAATGACATGTCCTATAAACTAGTATTACTTCACTTATTATATCGGCAGGAGGGAGCTGTTCCAGCAGCCAGAGTGCACATTCCAAGGCAATTAGAACAGTTTCATAAGTAAATACTGCTCAGCAGCTGATAAAATGCCTTTCAGATGTCTTTGTAAAACAGATTCAGGTGACCACCAGAGAACTATGTTCTTTAATCTTTGCAATCAAGTATGAAAATACTTATTTTGATTTTAATGTCTTCTCAATTTTAAAGTTGCTACGGATTGAAAGTAGTTAATTTGTTTTGTTAGACTAGCCTGCAGCTGAGCCACAGGGAAAAGAAAAGGTGATGAGCCCGAATTCCCCACCCCTATTTGCTTCCCTGGGGTCCCTGCCCTCTTGGAGCATAACTACACATGCAACTCATTTGATGCTTGGCTTAACCAAGAGGATAAAAACTTCAAGGGAGGAGCAACAAATGGAGTGAGGGGAAATGATAAAAAGGAGGATTTTCTCTGCCTAGAAACCAGAGTATAAGTAACAGTGGTTCATTTGGGAAGCTTAGCAAACAGGCATGCTTTAGAGTTTGCTGCTTAGAAGGAGAACAGCTGCAAGCTGCAGCACAGCTTTCCAAACTTATTGGACCAGCAAACTCCTTCAGTCCTAAGCATTTCCCCACGTTGTCCCTGGTCATAGAGCTTTGAATTTTCAGCCTCACAACTATTATGTGGTCTCCTCAGAGGCCCACCAGCTATCTGTATTCCCCAGCTGTAAGAACCCCTGACCCTGAGTACCCTTTGAGTACAAACGTGTGGAGTTGGCAATTATGTACTCCAAGCCTAAAGCTAAAGATCTTTTCCAGAAACATGCTTTCAGAAACTAAACACAACAGTCTTTTAGATGTGGGCTGGTTTTTTGGATTTTTTTTTTTAATTTTTTTCCTTTGTTTCCCTGGTTTTCTTTCCTATCCTTCATACTTCTTGGCTAGTGTTACTACTTTCTCTGGATTGATTCCTCTCTCCACGTTGCCTCTTTGTGAAGGATGGGTAGAAAAATGCAGAGAGATAGCTTTCTTTCAAACACTCTGCCTTTGGCTGATGTTGCTGTGATGAGTTGCATGAGAAGGCAAGCAATGGGGAAGTTACCCAGGGCACCTCCTGGAAACTCCCAACGCAAGGACAAAGGAGGCCAGGCATGTGAAGAGGAGCACAAGCCCTGTGAGTAAGGCTGAGCCTGGCAAGCAAGAGGAGAGCAGAGGTGTGCCTCAAGCAAAACCAACTGAAAATCAGCCTCGACAGTGCATGAAGCCAAACCCCAAATCTGTTTGTTTTGACTGGGTAAACTAAGACCTGTGCTTGGATGCTGTGGTCCAGGCCCTGGCCAAGCACGTTGAGCATTAGCCAGCATAACTATGGGGTAGAAGTTGGATTTGTCATTCTAAAACCCAAGCCTGTTATATAAGCAAGCCTTGAACTTTAAGTTTGTGTGTAGCCTTGGATCCCAGTGCGTTTGGAAATGCATCCTTATTCCAGTCCTTTGTCCCGATGAAAATAACAAAGTTTGTAGAGAAGATTTTAAGCATAATGTTGTCTTTTGGTTCTGCACTGTACTGAAGCATGCAGATAGAAAATGTACACAAATATCTATTTAATTTCTTTCACTCCAGTAAGCAGAAGGAGGATTAGCATTGGATTGGGGGGGGAGGGGTGGTCTAGTTCTGTTTTGATGTGGCTTTCTTGGGGACAGTTGTATGTGATGTGGTAGCATCAGAAATGTAAGTCAAAGAACTGGACTTGGCAGTTTTCTGTGCATGTCCCATGAGGTTGCTGGTAGCGCACACCTGGCAAGGTTCCAGACGTGACCAGCTACAGAAAGATATTTCTGCTGTCTCTTACCAAACACTTAATATGCTCTGCTCTCCCTTCAAGCCTGCTTCTAAAACAGCAGTTCATGGTTGCACTTGTTGGATCCCATTTTTGCTGGGCTTGGCCAGCTCTTTCCTGACCTGATGTGACATCCAGATAAGTTCAATCTACTCTTTCCCTGCTTCCAAAGTCTAAATATAGAATCTGTATTTTCACATGGCCTTTTTTATAAAATCCTGAGTTAGACTAAATAGGGAAAGAGCTGCTGATAATGTTATGAAGCCTTACTTGTAGCATGGCTGTCTTCATCTTGACCCAGTCTAAAAAAATGCTAAATTATTCCAGAATGTAAGGTGATTGTGGCTAAAGCTTTGCTACAGCTCTGAGGCCTTCAGTTCACAAGAAGTGTCCTGGTCTCAGTTTGCTGCAAGGTGAAACCTCAAATGAAATCATAAGCTCAACCTTATTTCCACTCTTAAGCTCCACAACATTAGAGGCATCTGTACAAATTTTACCCAGAAGATTTGAAGAGCTTTTACAGGACCTCATTCAATTTTAAAACATTATGGAAAAGCAAAAGGAAGTTTCTATAGATTTGCATCTAGTTTCAAGCTGCAGTCAGAGGCTCTGTAGTATTTCCTTGCTGTGGTTTGGAGAGGGATCTGCCTTGGCTGTCAGCCAGCTGGCAGAAGTTTAGCTTTCAGGCTTCTCCATGGAGCCCTGCTCTCTGCAGGCCAGCAGCCCAGCCACAAGCAGGAGAGTTGAGGCCTTGCTAACTTGACTTACTGTGTCCCTACTGAGTGAGGGTGTAGCAGGCTAAGACTCTAAACTCCCAGAAGCAGGGAGAGCATCTGTATGTCCCTTGGGACCTGCATCAAATCAACATCAGTTCAGAAGGGAAGGAGCCACCTCTGTCAAGCAGGACTGGATGGGGGGGATTTCTATGTCTCTGCCTTCTAACCCCACGCTACATGGGAGAGAGCTGAAATGTGCTGCAAGGTTACCTCTGAGCCCTCCAGCTCTCAAAGTGATAGTCAGACAGTTTTATTAAAACCATTGTAGTGATTTTTATCTAGATTCCTTTACAGTACTCTTCAAACTGAGAAGCATTTTTATTGAGGAAGGCTTCAAAATCAGGCAGTGTTCAGATTGAGGCCTTTCTCTGTTTTTACAATTTTGACTATTGAAAAAGCTCTCCTTAAAAATCTATTAGTCCCTATTTACTTCAAAACTCTTATTTTGGCATGGCTGACAGAAGTCCACAAGTGAGTCTGCATAACGTGCAGTGTAATTTGCCCATAGACAAAGAAGTTCTGAATTCCTCTTATGTTGACTTATCCAAGATTCTTTAATTTGGATTAGGGTTTTCTCTGGAGTCTTTTAATCACTTGAAACCTGGATGGTATTGCTGCACTAACATAGCTGTTTAGTTCTTTGCTGTAGGTCATGCCTTGGCTTCAGGTACAAAACAGTATGATGAGGTCTGCAGTTTTGGGAGTCTCAACTCAGTGGCCGTGGATAAACCTGGCCTATGTTCATGATGTCTTGTATGCTATGTGGCAAAAAGGTACATCTTTCTCACCTGTAAACTTCTTGGTGTTCCACTTTTGCTAGATGATAATTTGAATCATTTCCTGGAAAAGAAAAACCTTGAAGCTGTTCTTTCACCTTCAGTTTGGGCAAGTGCTGCTAATATGACAATGCTTAAGGGATTGATTAACACTTTAACGGCTTCAATCACTAATCTCCTGTAGAACATGGGTTTTTGGAAGGGAATAACTGCCTCTTGTTTCCTAACGACCTTTAACTGCTTGTTCTGCAGGGATACAGGTTATTTCCTCAATGTGTGCATGAGACCAGCAAGCAGTATACTGAGAACTCAAATGGTATGGTGCTTCCACAAAAAAAAATTAGTAGTCAGCTGAGATCAGAGTCAGCATTAAACTCCTTGTGGAAGACTATTCTGACAATGATCAAAAAATGAAAATGCTTTGTTATATGACTGGGAATCCAAGAGAAGCTTTTCAGTCCTCCAGTGTCCCACAATCATAGCATGGTAGGGGATGGAAGGGACCTTTAGAGATCATCTAGTCCAACCTCTCTGCAGAAGCAGGTCCACCTATATCAGGTCGCATAAGAACGTGTCCAGGCAAGTCTTCAAAACCTCCAAGGAAGGAGACTCCACACCCTCCCTGGGCAGCCTGTGCTGCTGCTCCCTCATCTGAACAGTTAAATAGGCTTTTTCTTATATTTAAATGAAACTTTTTGTGTTCCAGCTTCATCCCATTACCCCTTGTCCTGTTGCTAGATATAATAGATAAAAGGGATGCCCCAACCTCCTGACACCTACCATTTAGATATTTGTAAATATTAATGAGATCCTCCCTCAGTCTTCTCTTTTCTAGACTAAACAGCCCCAGTTCCCGCAGCCTTTCCTCGTATGAAAGATATTCCAGTCCCCTGATCATCTTGGTGGCCCTGCACTGGACTCTCTCCCTCTTGAACTGGGGAGCCCAGAACTGGACACAGGACTCCAGATGAGGCCTCACCAGGGCAGAGTAGAGGCGAAGCAGAACCTCCCTTGATCTGCTGCCCACACTCTTCTTGATGCATCCCAGGATACCATTGGCCTTCTTGGCACGAGGGCACATTGCTGACTCATGTTCAGTTTATTATCAATCAGGATTCCCAGGTCTCTCTCTTCTCTTAATTCTTCACAAAGAACAAGTAGCAAAAATATATTTTTCTGAGTTTCTGGTTTCACTTCCAGCCTGCTGAGAAATTTATGCTTCTTCCTTCTCCTTGAATGAAGATTTGGTTCGGGTATTCATTGTTTCCATGGTGGTTTTCTTACACTTGTATGTAAATCTAATAATTCTAGCATACACATACTTCAACTGGAATGGTAGGAAGCTGCTTGCTTTTCCCATGTCCCAGATGCTCGTAGTTTCAATGCACATTCATAATTAGGAGCCCTTATTTCTGTGTTCCCATGAAACAGCTGCATACTGCTCAGATGTGGTAGGCTGTGAAGCACAGTGTGCTGGTGAACAAAAGATAATGTATTAATAGTTGAGAGACACAGAGGAAAGCCAAGTTAGAATTTCTCCTTAGGAGATGTTTGCAAAGAAAATATTGCACGTGAAGTGACAGAATATTCATCCCATGTTTTCTCCCACAGTTGCCTAAGATTGTCCCATTAGAGAGACAGACAGAAGGAAAGTAATGAAGTTCAATGAGAGGCTAGAATTAAAATCCTTGGGGACATTCAGTATGTTACATAGCCTACTATGTTGCCTCCTGTGTGCGCTTCAGATGAGTGCTTGCCTGTAATCTGGAGAATGTCCTTTCAGTATCTGTTGGCAAGTCATAGCTCTCTTGTGTTCTGAAATATTATTTTGAGAGTGAGGTATTCAGGGCTGAGTAATAAAAAGGCCTTGGAGCATCCTCTGTTTAACAAAAGGTTAACAAATCCAAAAGCAGTTTCTCAAAGCTGTGGGCCATTTCAAGCCAGGTTTGCATTATTCAAATTCTTACTTTACCTTATTTGGCCATGGAAAACGGTCTCTGGGGACCCAGCTGTGAGAAGATGGAGCTTTAGGATGAAAGTATGTGCTTTTTAGTTGAGACACATGGCTAAATATGGGCCGTGTTAATAATGAGTATTTTCTGGCAGTTACAGCTTCCCCATGTCTGTCAAGTTAAAAAGGCCAATGTGCAGCAGCCCTGCAGCATCAAACTTTGAGACTTTGACAGCAACTTTATTGGAAGGTCGGGGGGAAAAGAGGGATGTGCCAATGTTGACAGAGACAAAGCTTGTTTTTTATTTGAGTCGTTTGGGTACAAGCTAGCTGGAGATGTCTAAAACAACAATTTGAAATGAAACCAAGGTGGCCAGAAAAAGAGTATTTTCTGTGAGCTGTATGCTGATTTTATATTGTATGCTGATTTTATATTTTTGCTATGGTTTTCCTTCTTTTTGTAGTCCTTTTCCTGTGAACAGCTATTCTCCATCTGAAAAATACAAGGAGATGAACTGTAAGGTGGCCAAATATGCATACTTTCAGGGCAGAGATATTGACTTAGGATCTGATACTGGTCAAGTGATACAATTGAGGTGTGCCGTATAAAATGTAGCTCTTGGGAAAGGAGCAGCATCAGATTTTAAACACCCCTCTGTTGGCTGCATAAGTTATTTTAGGTAACACTTGTGAATAGGTAAATATTGCTTTTCGGTACTTTGTTAGGTAGGAAACCTGTGGAAGTTTGAGCCAAGGTGAAAAGTGTAAAGTGGATAGTAATAGAGAAGCACAGATCTATTAAATCATTAACTGTGTAACCACTTCTTTAAATCTAATGAGAACTTTGGGAAATTCTTTCAGGAGTAAGAGGCTGTCAGGTAGCCATCAGGCACAGAGCAGATGTCAGGAAAAAGCTGTAGGTAGTGAAAGAGCTCCTACTGCTTGATTGGGCACTGCCAATGGGATAATGTAAGCTGGATACTCGTGCTAGTTAACAGTGAGATTTAGCACCTCAGAAATAATTGCAAGAGTTTAACTTCTCTGTGAAGTGGGATTTCAGGTGAATTGTGGAGGAAAGATTGAGAGAGTAGGTCCCAGTGAGACTTTGATAAGAAACACATTACATCTCAAGCTCAGTTGTTTCATGAGCTTACTCTGCAGGTGACAAAAATGTGAATAGTCTAAAATGGTTTTTAGGGATGTTGAAGACAAGACAGCCCCAAGAGACTGCAGGCATGCCAATGGCACAGAGTCTTGCCTTCAGACTTCTTGTGAACATTTGTACTTTGTGATGGGACAGGATAATACTGATTCCCGTTGAGTGTTGTGTAGATTAAAGTCTCAGCAGATCTCTGTGCACGTGAAGTGGTACAAAACCTGTTATTTTTGATGTAAATGGTTTTGGAAGCTGGAGAGCAAGGAGCTCCAAAAAAGTCAAGTGCAGGCATTATTATTTTTAATGCATTTACACATCCAAGGGCAAAATAAGTTTACTGGCCTCTGATTATTTTTTTAAGTGCTCAGGTTTGTACATGAATGTTGGTAGGAGTGAATGACTTTGGAGCTGCAGGTGGTTCAGGGCTATCTCAGTTTATGCTCAAGGTCTCTCAGGAGCCACACCAAGATTAGGGACTTTCTCCTGAAACTTTTTGTCACGGTTGGTGCTGCTTATACACTACTGTCACATGATGATGAGTTGGTATTAGGAGAAAGTGATTGATGAGGACTGGTTTCCCTGGTCTAACTTCGATCATATTCATCTCTCAGTCCTGCACTCAGCATTTCTCCAGTGATCTGAGGACTTCAGTCTAGAGCAGGCTCCTGAACAGGTCATACGTTTCAAAGTCCCCTTAAAATGGTGACATGTCTTACTCTCCATGTCTGAATCCCAAGGCTACTGATTTTGACTAGATGGTGTTCTGCATTCTATCTGAAGACAAGCTATGGGATTTTGATCAACTGTATTTTCTCATGTGCTCAGAGACTGTTAAGAAATTATATACATGTGCAAAGGTGGGGATGCAGCAGGCTTGTGGCATTTCACAGGAGAAGGGCCTGGATAAGAGCCAATATATTTCTCTAGCTTGGGCAAAACAGATGACGCTGCTCCTGAAGGCCCTATGGGTTTTTTAGTGGGTTTCAGTAACACAGTATTGCAGAAATCCGATAATCAACATTATTGCTGTTTGCACTGCCTCTGTTTTGACTCTGAGCACCGCCCACATTGTCAGAGCATGGAGATGGTTTGCAAGTCTTTCTCCGTGCAGGCTGGCTGTGCCCACGTACTGAGGTGCGTTGGGACAAGGCTGAGATTCATGCCTGAAATGCCTGATGCATACCAACAAACCCACTCCCACTGCCTGTCTGCTTGGAGGAGGCAGCGGCACACCAAAGGGCCCTCGTGGCCTCTGATAAGTTAATTACTGGTAGCTTAAATGTTTATAGGGTGGAATGTGCCTCCCATTCAGCATCTAACCTGTTCTGAGAAGGTGCCTTTGACACATTTTGTGGGTAAATGGTTTAATATGTCTGCAAAATCATTTGAATGATGTATTTTTAGTGCTCCTTTATAACAGACACTGAGCCTTCCTTACTGTCTGTCTTAAAATACTAATAAGCACAGTGGAGCTGGGCACATAAGCTCATTGGGGACAAAAGTTCCTATGAAGCAGCCATGTAGCCTCCTCAAAATTGGTGTTTTGTTTGTAATTGTGCTGCTACTAAATTACAAGGTAGTCATTGTTTATAACCTCATCTACCCTTCCTCTTGGAAGGACAGGCACAGCTTCATCTCCCTGAGGCAAAGTGCTGCAGGTAACAGTGGTTGGTCACACCAGACTAAGTGTGATACTGGAGAGGGGAATATCTGAGTTGGGACCTAACACTTGTTCTTTGAATACTCCTAACAGAGTTGGGTAGGGAGGAATACCAAGTCATATGGAAGGGGAGGCTGGCAGGATGAGCAGTAGCCTCAGGGAGGAGATCTTATCTAACATACAAAAAAGTCCAACTAAACTCTTATTTTATAGTAAAGTAGAATAAAAACTCCAAGCAGGACAGTTAATTTGAAACAACTCCAGGGATAAATGAGTGTTAGATTCTTCAATTGAAGAATAGAGGTTTTTATTCAGGCAATGAGAGGAAAGAAGGGGAAGCATGCTTTTCCTTTGGAAACAATTATTTGGGACTTGGACTATCAGAGAGCGGCTGTATTGATGCAGACACAATAGCTGTCTGCCAAGAGCACACAGGCAGCTTATGGATGACATTGCAATGCTCCCAGCAAACACTGATAGCCACTGTGGGAGGCATGGCTGATGGCCCTCCCCAGTTGTAAGGTTTCTCCAGCATTACAGCTTGACATGCTTGGGACAGTTTAATTGAAAAGGTTTACTGTAGGATAGAGAATGCAGTTTCTTCAAAAGCAAACCACTTCCTATTAATTTGGGGATCTTGGGGTATGGACGAATATACATAAAAAATTGGAGTTATTAGTTTCTTGTATTTGACTTCAGCTGGATAAAATCAGGATCTCTCCCTTTGCTATGAAATCTCTCTACCTCATCAGTCATGTTTTGGGAAGGTATTATGCTTCATTTGGCCTGTTAGTAAATTTAAACCAAACTGTATCTGATACTTTAAGATACATTTGAAAGTGAAGAAAGAATGTTCAAGATAAAGGTTCCCTTTACTGACATAAGAAATTTCCATCTGAAAGACTTTATTTTGGTCTTAAAAGACTGGAAGAATTCCCAGGGTTTTGTTTTTTCGAAACTATTCTTAAACATCAGAATGGTTTTTGAGAACAGAAACTGATTATTGACTGGCTTATCTACAACAAAGCATGTAATCCAAATATCAGCCTAAGTGCTAAAGAGCATTCAGGACACTAGTCTTCTAATAATTTAATTTAGGCTGTTGACTTGTGAGCTTTAGACAGCATCTCAGTCACAGCATGTCACCAAAAGTTTATTGTACTATGGGGGAAGAAGGAACAGGCAGAGAAGACAAAACCATCTCAATGTCACCCACCACATCCAACTTTGATTTGGTCTAGACTCCTAGGAAGAAAAAGAAAATGGTGCACCAGCAGAAAATCGTACAGGCTCAAAAGCAACATCTGTATTAATGATCACAGAGGCAGATAAAGGGAGCAGCTTTTTTTCAGTGTGACTGTACTAATTCTTGGATGTCCTGGGACCCCCCATATGCCATTGCTTGCTGGTGGATCCATCTGCTGTACAACATCTTGTAGGGCTGAATGCAGTAGGCACAAAAGAGGGGAAGACAAGAGGAGGTGAAACACTACCTGAGGGAGAACCTGTGGATCCATAACCTGCCTTTCCCCCTCTTTTGTGAAAAATGATACTCAGAAAGTGATCGATTACTATTGTTATTGAAGAGTACCTGTGCACAGACCTCATGGTGCAGCTCATGCTGGACAGAGCTGTTATTTTGAGATTTGTGCATGTTTTGCTCCTGAAAGCAATGAGAGCAGCAACCTTGATAGAGAGCAGAGTCTCTTCTAGAGTTGAACCTCAGGGGTGCAATGCAACCATCTGCCAGAGGTGTTGCAGATTGGGAAGAAGGAAGACTGTGAGTAGGATTCTCCTTAAGAGCTTCCTGCAACATAAGGAAATTTACTTTAAAATCATTACTTTTGTGGATACCTCTTTGCTTGATATACTCGTTGTCCTCAGAAACATAGGTAGGATAACAAGGGCACTGGTGGTGGGTTATTCTGTAGTGGTCCTGGAAAATACCACAGTAGAGTGGGAAGACCATGAGATGAAAAGATTCAAAGTATGTTTTTGATGGTGAAATGAGGTGAGAGAGACAAAGCTGGAGTGGAAATGAGAAATCCCTGACTGGCATACCTTGCCTGGGAAGGAGTCAGCAGAGGCTCCCTCCCCAGCAGGGAGGGACTGAGCATTAAGCAAAACAGAGGGCCTGGGAAAGGGCATGTTTTTCAGTAGGGTTTGAGAGCTATTTGCCTCTGTCTATTCTTGTCTTGCATAAATATTTTAAACTGGCACCAGTCTGTAGCCAGTTTTCAGCCAAGGCTGCATATTTCACATGTACCAGCTTTTTGTACGTGTGACTTTAGAGCTGCTTAGATCTGAAATTTAGGTTTAATTTTAAAATGGGAGGAATGGCTTAGAAGTGTTCATGTAAAAGGAAATGGTTTGGGTATTTTTAAACTTGTTTTGGCATTGCAAAGTGCTGAGAATCAAGCACTGGTTCTTATGTTGTTCCTAGAAGTAGGAAAGGCTTGTATGGAAGAGTCAAATAACACTGGAATTTAAAGGTTAAACTAGCAGCAACAAGAGGGTTAATGCAAGTGAAAAATCACATGATTTCTAAGGGGACAGAGCTATTTGGTTAGACCTGCTACTGTGTCTGTCTTTTTCTCCCTGAAAACTCTTTGACTCTGCCATCCAACGTTGGTTAAGCATGATAAAGGAAAGTACTCAACATAATTAAATTTTCCCTTAGCTTACATTTTATGAAAGCTAATGAAAGAGTGGAGAAGCCATGGCTTCTCCAGAGAGAGCTTAGAAGTGACTGCAGTCCTTCATAGCAACCAGGAGAGCCCTTGCAAACACCTCTGCTGCAGAGAAAACCACCTTGGGAAGTTGCTTTCTCCTGCCTTGGGCTTTGTTATCCCCCACTGCTTCAGGAACTGCTTCTAGTGTAGTTACAATACCTGTGTTGTAAGAGAGTAGCACAGGTAGTGTTTGAAGAGATGTGTAGATGCCATAAGGCCTTTGTAAAAAGCAGTTAAAAAGAAAATTAAGTAGCAGCAATAAAAAGCAAGCAGCTAGTCGGAGTCCGTTGCTATCCCTACCTTCCCTCTGTGTACTTGCCACCACCACTTTGTCACGCTTCCAAATGGGGAGAAGTAGCCAGGTACTTCTACTTTTGTGCTGTTGGTAGGCTCTACTCTTTTAGCATATCTATGGAAAATATTTGTCGTGAGAGGGTCACAGAATGATGTGCTGAATATTGCCCTGTTTGTTGCAGAATGAGGATGGTAGAGTGTGGCAATGGTGATGATCGCTCTCCCCATACCCGAACTACTATGAACACAGAGCTAAGATTGCTCAGTCGTCTGAGTTCCGATCAGCAATGTGGTGATGGGGGGGTGGAAATGGTTCCTCTAGCAACAAATGTGAAGTCAAGATGTGCAAATCCCACCCTGGGGGTTGTTACATAAGGGTATGAAGCAGTTGTTATATGGCAGAGAATCTGTTGGCCTCTCCAATGCTTGCTGTCTGCAGTTTTAGACACATGTTATTAAGTTAATGACCATTATTAATTAGTAATTCTATAGTACATGTTCTGGGGAAGTGAAGAGATTTAAGACTATGACAGTCTTTAAAAATTCTGGAAATTTGTTAAAAAGGGAAAGGAGCGGGGAAGAGATGATGTACCTTTTACAAGGTTGCAACTCACAGCTGAAAACTGTAACACGTTCTGCATTCTTTTCCTCATCCTGCTTTCCTGGCACTAAAGGGAGAAATTGTTCCCTGGAACTGCTAAGGAGAGGTGTGGTTTAGAGGTCCTTCCTCACTCAGCTCTCAAGCATCTTGTTGCAGTGCTCAGTTTCGGAGCACTCATTTCTCCTCATCATGGGAACTGGCCCTGGTTACTTTCAGGTGGCGTGTGTGATTGCAGCTTTTCAATGGGAGACGGCAACTCCTGTGTGATGATGGGATGTGGCAATGCTGGGACAATACTCAAGAAGAGTGGATTTAAAGTATCCCACATGATGGTGGCCAAGTTGTGAAATGGCAAAAAGCCTATTTTTCAGCAGAGCTGCATGTTCCTGATGACGGTCAAAATAGGACTCTCTTGCTGTGGCAGGAAATCCTGCTAAAGCAGCAGTATGGTATAAGTGGCAGTTTTTCTGCTGATGGTTTTCACTGTGGAAGAGCTGCGGTCTCTTAAAACATTCTTGTAAAGACCAAGTTACCACTTTATGGTTCTCCTCCTCTACTGTGGAAGTGATGTACTAGCCATATTATTTTATGGAGTAATACGTAATGGTCTTAAATTTTTTACTTCAGCAAAATAGTAAGATTTATGGAACATTTAAGTTTGTAAGGGGACAGAAAAAATCAGAGGGAACTGCAGTAGGCAGTTTTTAAATCTCTTTGAAACTGTAATGTTCTAAAAGTTTTCATTATGACAAGGTATCTCTATTTCCAGCTTCAAATGCCTTTTGAAGGCAAAGATGACTTTTCATGCAAATCAAATGACCACTCTCTCTTTGGTCTTCAAAATGAAAGATTCACTGAACAGTGTTAATCAGAAACAGTGCTAGTAGAGGCAACAAGGAATAGTTTCTACAAGGCCATGCTTGACTGTAGAAAAAGTACAACTGTGAGCAGTGAAACATATTTTTGCTGCAAAAGGATTTAATTTAGCAATTTGGGAAACCCAGATTTAGAGTTTCTCTGACACTCAGGTGATGAAAATTTTTTTGTGTGTGTGTCAAACAATTTTAGATACAGGTCTTTTATATCTCTGGTGTCATTATGCTATTGTATTCTCCTTGGAAATTAATGGGAAATAAAACAAAGCATGTGCAGACCATGTTGATAACTGACACTATCAGATAATGTTTTTCAAATTAAGCTGCACTCCTTTTCTGCTCCTTTTCATGTTCTTTTTGAATCCTGGCTTTAGAAACTGATTGGACACTAAGCCTTTACACTTAGGGGTGCGATTTGTTTCACTCTGCCTTCTGCAGAGCACAGCAAGCAAAAGTATAGGGGTTTTTTTCCATCCAGCACAAACAGCAGACATAGCCTGGCCATGCATGTATTTTGCAAAGGGGAATGGGATCTGACATGTAAGGGAGCAGTGTCTGCCTATGAGACTGGCATGATCCTCGTGAGCGCTGTGGCTATGTCCTTGGTCTGCAGTAGATATGGGCTTTGCTGTCATCCAAAATCCCTTGAACTGGGGGAAAAAGTGAGCTTCTGTTTGGTGCAGTAGCAAATCAAACCTCTGTGGTCCTCTTGAAGAATGATGATTATTATGAGGATGGTGAGACACAGAAAAAGTTGCTTAGAAAAGCTGTGGATGTCTCATTGTTGGAAGTGTTCAAGATCATGTTGGATGGGACTTTGAGTAACCTGATTTAGTGAACTCTGCTTATGGCAGGAGGGTTGACTAGATGATCTTCAAAGGTCCCTTCTGACCTAAACCATTCTATAATTCTGTGATTCTGTAAGAACAACTTAGGGGCTTTTCTTCAACGGGTTGGTGGAAGTACCTGAGCAATGGCTGACCTGATTTGCTTCACAGCGCTTGGGACACACATATTAGAAAATGAGGTTTTGGAAGAGTGGGCAAAATGTGGCTGTACCTTCAGAGAGGGAACTTAGGACACTTGTCATGCTCCCTGTTACTTGATAAATCCATGCTTGCAGGAGATGTTTTTCTTAGCCTGTGTTCTGCTAGTGCTCTGCTGAGGGAAACATTTTGACCACCTCTTTTCAAAAACAGTGGTTTATATCAGTCTTTAAAAGACAATAAAGCCACTGTGAATGTGTTCTTTATTAATCAAACCTTCTAAATGCTAGTATTGCCTTGCTTGATAATTCTAGGGATATACAATATAGTAAAGCAGTGGATCAGAGAAGTGCTCTTCAAGTAGCAATCGGGACATCATCATCCAAAGGAAGGAATGCATCAGAGAGACCTGTTGTCCGTCAGTATTTTCCATGATGTCTTGATTGATGGAATAGTGATTCATGATCAAATATATTTGATAATGAAAGGTCAGGCTTGGGGTGTGTGGCTCAGGATCTTTAGGCAATAAGCTTCTGATTCAAGATAACTGAAACCGGAGAAGTGATTTGAAAATAGATTGTGGTCCAGGGAAGAAAGATGTGAATTTCTGTATTGTAACAAGCGATAATCGGTCATTTGGTTACAAAGTTGGGGGGAGGGAGTGAATGAATAGGTTTCAGTTCTGCAGAAAAAGATAAAAAAATGACAGTGATCAAGATATATTTTTTTTTATTGTATATGTAATATATAGTTTTATATATACTGTAGTGAAAAAGTCGGTTATCCCCCAAGGCTTGACAGACAGAGATGACAGGAAATGCAAAAGGATCGTACTGCATGTGGGGACAATTCCTAGGCAAGACCAACTGAAGGGGCTCAAAAGCAATAAGAAAGACTGGGGCCTTACACTGTGAACAGAAAGACATGGGAGTGGCCAGAAGAGGCACTAAAATGGTTTTGCTGAAAGTAACAGTAGTTGGGATAGGCAACTTGCAGAACCTCTCTTCAAGCCATGTAGATGATGTTTATCGGGGATGGCATGAATGCAGCTGATCCTGCCTAGAGGCATGGCTATGCAGTGTGAAGTAATGAGGTCTCAGTCTTGGGCTGCTGTGATCAAACGGGGAAGTGAGGAGGCCTTACTTTGTAAGGATGCAACATTTTGGCCAGTGCTTTGTCCTGCCTTTCTTCAACTCCATGATTCAATACAGTGAACTCAGACTCCTCTTCTTTGCTCTGCCTTCTTGTTGACATAAATTATGCAGCAAGTCCTTTCAAGCAGAGGCTGTGTTTACCTGCCTATTTATCTGGCATCAGTGGGGCCCTAGTTTTGACTGGAGCTTCAAGCATAAACAATAACCATTGTCAGGGCAGATTATTCAGAGCACAGCAATCTGAAGTCATTTGGTTATGAAAGGCTCCCCAGAGCATGAGTGCTTGCTGTGACCCAGAAATGTTGGCATGAAAATCGATTGCATGGTAGGATTTATATGGCAAACTTGCAGTCCTTCCTTGTGCAGACAGCACAGTGTCATGGAGATGGTGCCTGTTGTGTGGAATGTATGTGCAACTTTCCTACAGAGAGCACAAACTCCAGCCATGGGAAAGCAGGCTGAAGGAGCCCATTTGTAAGGGGAAAAGGGTGATAAAGCTGGAGGAAGGAAGAGAGTCTTTGGATTTTCTGAAGTGAGATGACATGAACAATAATTGCTGGGGAGGGAGGGAGATACAGGAGCCAAAAATGTAGAGTATGAAACAGAGTGACTTGCTTTGGATGTGTTGTCTGAAGGGGTGGCAGCTCTGTTGCTTGAGTACCAATTAGACAAAGCACTGAGGAATACACAGCTATTTGAAATGGACCAAAAGCCATTTTCATCTTTGATTTATCTGCTCTGCTGCTCTATGTGTCTCTGACAAAGTTCCTGCCAAGTCCTATTTTCTTTTTGGTTGGTGGGGAGAAACCAGGCGTAATTACTCCTATAATCTGCCCTGTTTCAGACAGCTTTGCTGCTGTTGCAGCTGCAGCCTGTTAGCAGCTGAAGGTACAGCATCTCTTGAGTATGGATTTAGGCCCTGGAAACAGTGGTTATGTTCCCAAATAAAATTGTGGGAATTGAGAAGGTGCCCATCCAGTAAAAAACCTAGTAGGTGTCTCAGGGCTGTTAAGGATAACCACCTCAGCAGACACCCTGTGGGAGCACTATGCAAAAAAAAAGAATTCTTAAAACAAAAAATTGGATTTATCTAAAAATAGTTTTGAAATGGGAAATTTGTGCATAAAAAAAAAAAAGGGGTGGGGGAAGCCAACTGAAACAGCCCAAATGGCTAAATGTCTTAACAGGGATTGTATTAAACCTTAATCCAAAATGTAAAATCTGGCTGAAGAGCTAAATGCATGAGAATAGCTCTGAAGATGATCAAAGCCATTCTTTAGTGCTTTTTAACTAGCACAGCAAGGGAATTTCCTAGCGAGTCATTATTAGTATGTGAAAGTGCAATGCCTTAAATATCTACAAAGTATGCTCAGCTTTGAGCATACTGTCATCTTGATTTCTACTTGGGACAAGTTTCAAAAGTATGGAGCTAGCAAGCAGCAAGGAGAAGACGTGTGTCCAGCATCCACATCTCCAGCTGTGGCAAATAACCAATTCTTGACACTACAGCAAAGAAAATCATTAACTGAGATATGAACTTGCGTAATAGTTTCATATGCAGTGAGACACAATTTCTTTCCTAATCCATATCATGATCAGTTTAGACCATGAAGTGTGAAATGAGATTACCCTTGTCCAGTGTTTGAATTAGGAGGCTGTAAGGAAAGGCATATTGTTCCGGCTTGCTTGAGGGAGGGGGAAACAGCCACAAAGACCAAAGCCTCTGCATGTGCCTGTGAGGCAAGGCAGAAATTGAGTCCTTTTCCATTTATTTGTTGAGATTTAAGCGTGGTGAAATAGAAGCATTAAAATTCTCTCAGGAAGGGTTTAATACAGATCTTCAATATGGACAACAGCTGCTGTGGAGTACAAACAAATGATGTGTTAGTCTTTCCCCACAAACTGGAAATCAATTCTTGGGAAAAACAAGACATTTGGAAATAAAGATTTAGGCAGTGCCAGGCTTTGTGTAGATCATATCCACTTATTCCATAGATATGGTCACGGTCTTAGCTTTACCTGAATATCTGTTAGTTGGCACAAAAGTCAGAATGAAGCTGTCTGTGAAATAACCTGCATTTGCAGATTCACACCCCCCACCCCCCCAGTAACCTCATCCATTTTGAGTGGGTCTGCTGGTAATATTAGGAGACAATCTGATTGGAACCTTTGTTTCATTTCTCAACAGTTGACAAGATACCATGTCTGCTTTGTCACGGTTGTGATGCTGCAGTATCTGAGTAGGAGCAATGATGTGGAAAGGTTAATACTTCTGTCTGCTGGACAAGAATAGGAGATGCCTTATGGCATGGCTTAGAACAGACAAATAGGTATCATTTTTGCTCAAAAAAGGATTTTACACCATGTCTAAATGAAACAGATACAAGTGTGTCTACAGAAGTACAGAAAATGGTACTGATGGGCTTCAGTTTGCAATGCACTGTTGTAGCTCCTCTTCCTACCCTGCCCCAAAAGATTTCTAGGGTTAATGAATAAAAAACCTAGTTGATCTAACACTGGTACTTTTCACAGAATCATAGAATTGCTTCAGCTGGAAGAGACCTTTAAGATCATCAAGTCCAGCCTTTGTCCCAGCCCTTCTAACCACTAGACCATTTCCCTAAGTGCAACATCCACCTCTTTTTTTTTTTTAAACACCTCCAGGGACAGTGACTTCATCACCTCCCTGGGCAGCCCATTCCAATGCCTGACAATCCTTTCAGTAAAGAAATTCCTCCTCATATCCAGCCTGAGCCTCCTCTGGCAACTTGAGGCCATTTGCTCTTGTTCTAGTGCTTGTTGCCAGGGAGAACAGACCGACCCCTGCCTCGCTACAACTTCCTTTCAGGTGGTTGTAGAGTACAATAAGGTCTCCCCTGAGCCTTCTTTCCTCCAGGCTAAACAGCCCCAGATCCCTCAGCTGTTCCTTACAGAAGATGTGCTCCAAATCCTTTACTAGCTTGATAGCCCACCTCTGTGTCCTTTCTAACACCTCAATGCCCTTCTTACACAGAGGTGCCCAAAACTGGACACAGTATTCGAGGTGCCACCTCACCCAAGCCAAGTACAGGGGAATGATCACCTCTATGCTCCTGCTGACAACATTGTTCCTGATACAGGCCAGGATACCACTGGCCTTCTTGGCCACCTGGGCACACTGCTGGCTCATGTTTAGCCAGCTGTCAATCAACACTGCCAGGTCCCTCTCTGCCTGGCAGCTTTCCAGCCACTCCTCCTCAAGCCTGTAGCACTACCAGGGATTGTTGTGGCACAAGTGCAGGACCCAGCACATGGCCTTATTGAAACTCATGGTGTTGGCCTTGGCCCAGCCATCCAGCCTACCTAGATCTCTCTGTAAAGCTTTCCTACCCTCAAGCAGATCCACACTTCCACCCAGCTTGGTGTCATCTGCAAACTTACTAAGTGTACACTCTATCCCCTCATCCAGATCATTAATAAAGATGTTAAATAGGAGTGGCCCCAGTACTGAGCCCTGGGGGACACCACTCGTGACCAGCTGCCAATTACATTTAATTCCATTGGCAATAACTCTTTGGACTCAACCATGTAACCAGTTTTTCACCTAGGAACGTGTATGCCCATCCAAGTCAAGAACAGCCAATTTCTCTAAGAGAATGCTGTGGGAAATGGTGTCAAATGCCTTACTAAAGTCAAGGTAGACAACATAGACAGCATTTCCTTCATCCAGCAAGCAGGTCACACTGTCATAGAAGGAGATCGGATTTGTTAAACAGGACCTGCCCTTGTAAACTCATGCTGACTGGGCCTCATCACCTGGTTGTCCTGCATGTGCTGAATAATCCAACTTGGGATGATCTGCTCCCTCAACTTCCCAGGCACTGAAGTCAAACTGACAGGCCTGTAATTTCCCAGATCATCCTTCCATCTCTTCTTATATATGGGTTACATTGGCTAACTTCTAATCAGATGGGACCTCCCCAGTTAGCCAGAATTGCTGATAAATGATGGACAGTGGCTTGACGAGCAACCCTGCTCGTTCCCTCAGCATTCTAGGATGTACTCCATCCGGCCCCATAGATTTATGCACATCAGTGCGGAGCAGCAGGTCACTGACTAGCTCCTCCTGAATTGTGGGGGGACATTTTGCTCCTCACCCCTGTCTCTTGGCTTGAGGGGCTGACTTTCCCCAGTGGAAATGCTGCTATTACTAAGGACTGAGGCAAAGAAGGCATTAAGCACCTCAGCCTTATCCTTGTCTTTTACTACCAAATTTCCTCCTGGATCTAATAGAGGATTTTCATACCACTGGGGATGAGAAGTTCACTTGGGGCTTGGATAACCTTTCTCTGGCATTGGTGCTGCCATTTGAGCTGTTAGCTTCATAGAGAGACCATGGTATTCACTAAACTGCATGTCAGGCTAGAATGTAAATGAGAAGAGCTGAAAATTAGTCATGGTTGCCATTAATACACCAAGTGAAATTTCTTATTGCTTCTTCACTTGCTTTGCTTTTCTGGACTGAATTTTCATGCTTATCTAACCAGTTATGATAGCTTTCAAGAGTCGGAAGGGTTGCTGCCTCGTTCTGGAAGCAGCTGTGTAGAATGTTTCAATTCTTAACAGTGTGGTTTCTTTGTAGTGTTCTGGTATCTTGCAGTTTCCTTCAGAGACAAATCTTATAAATACTAACATTCATAGCTCTGTTTGGTGTAATTGGACTGCTTGCAAACACTTGACTCTGCTTGCAGTTGCTTGGCCTTGGACATGTTATAATGTTCATGAGATATTGATGGTCTCTGTCAAAGGAAAAAAAAAATCTATTTTGCTAGCCAAGCCTGGAAGCTAGACTTAAAGAAATCCACACCATAAAAAAACCCACCCCAAAAACAGCAAAAAAACCCTCGGCTTTGGCTTGGTGGATTGCTAACATGTTGTTGGTCTATCTGAGGAGAGAATAGTGTTTTCCATCTACCTATAAAATGCTCCACAACAAATACAATAGAGTGATAAAGACTGATAGTGTTTACTCTTATTCTTTCTGACTTTCCCCTGGCCTTTGAAAACAAACTTACTTTTTCTAATATTCCCTCCACACAATCTATTGTGTAGATTATTGGCAAGCTACCTACAAAGACTTTGTTCTGGTTGCATGTTCAGTCATATTATTGATATATTAATATCTTTTGAAGCATAGGTCTTTGTACTAAGATGTTGCAGGGCTTTCTTTTCGCCAATCTGCCATGTCCCTGAGGAAGTTCTGGAGGGATACTGGAGAGCTGTTATCATGCTGGGCGAGTCTCACCACTAAATGCAGGAATTTTTACTTCTGAGCTGAAGCCTCCAAATTTCCTGTGAGGAAACAGGGTAGCTTCATGCTGGAAGCTAGGAGAGGTGGAGAAATCCCTGTTTGGCCCACTGTGAATTCGGCTGGAGTTGTGGGGTGCCTTTAGTGACCACCCACCCCACCCCCATTCAGCAGCAACATTTTTTTTTTGTTCATGCCCTGTCATCAGCTTGAACTACCAGCATGTAACTACATGGCTGTCGATCCTATGCCAGTATTTAAGAAGTCCATTATTCATTGTAAAATAAGCAAGTTCAGATAGGAATGACATAGTTTGAGCTATGAATCACATCTGACTCACATTAAAGGTTACAAGTCCAAATCTACTTTCATCTGTATCAAGTGCTGTTCTGCTATTGGTGCTAATACATGCAAAACCAGAAAGCTTTTAATACGAAGTATTCACCTTATCTTGTTTCAGACTAGGTATTTCAAGTGTGTCATCACTTGTATTTAACAGTTGTCAAAATAGTTGAATATGGCAGAGGGGTTGTTTCTCATCAGCAAACTTTGCAGCCTGCCTGACTTCAGATAATAAATCCCTTAGTAGCACAGAATGTTTTCTTATGGAGAAACCAGTTATTAGCTTTTGCCTTTGTCAAAGTTTTAATAACGTAATGTATACAGGAGATATCTGTGGTTTGGATGGGAGGGAGACAAGAAGAAATGGAGCATATATTTACATATTAGGCAATATGTCTGGATGATGGGGGATGTGATAGAATTAATTATGTAGCACTGCAGTGACAGCTGAAAAATGGAGCATACAAATATGGACATATCTTTGACTGTTGCTAGTGCTGCCCACCACAAATAATTGCAACTATGAAGTTGGCTCTGCTTGGTTAGTTCATTATTTTAAATTAACTCTAATGTCTTCCAGATGTATGTGGTATTAGTCATTTTTGTATGATGTGTGTAT
Source organism: Colius striatus (assembly GCF_028858725.1). Taxonomy (NCBI): domain Eukaryota; kingdom Metazoa; phylum Chordata; class Aves; order Coliiformes; family Coliidae; genus Colius; species Colius striatus. Next base: position 113,014,763 of record NC_084759.1, on the reverse strand, counting down.
ATATATAGTTTGCTTCATATTTTTTGGATTATTTGTTATTTGTACTCTGGGCTTAGATTTAGTAATCCTAATGATGCTATTTCTATTCCTCTACTACATGTCTAAAACACATTGGAGAGAGCATTAGAGGAAGAAAGGAAATGCACTAAGGTGTTCTGAATTTCATAATCTTGTTAATATTGATCAATGCTTCAGCAGCCACAAAGACTTTGGCAATCTGCAAATATTTGCAATTCATACTCTGGTCTGGTAAATGAACACAAATTAACTTAGAGGTTTGTTTGTTTAAGTTGTACTTTATTTTCAGCTTTCCTTTTTGTTCCCCAGCCACCATATCTAATGAAATTGCTGCTAGCCCCATGTGCCCATGCCTGTTGCAGGGTGTCGTTTTCCTCAAGACGTAAAAAGCTTTTGGACTCACAAGGCAGGGAAGCTCTCTTACTGCATTGCTGTGCAGCACTTAACTCTAGTGGTCTCTGCCCTAAGCAAGGCCACGTTCACAATTGCTTCACTGGCTTCTTTTATTTTTGTTGCTATTACATCAACTCAACTGTGGAAAGGCCACAGGGGTGGCTCCTGTGAGCAGCTGCTGGCATTTTCCCTTATATCCAACAGAGCCAAGGCCAGGCTCATCAGTGACAGTGGGTAGCACCTCTGATAATATGTTTAAGAAGGAAGAAAAAAACCTGCACAATGGCAGTCGGAGAAGATGCCAGTGAGAATAAGTGTGTGAAAGGAACATCTCTGCAGACAACCAAGGTTGGTGAAGAAGGAGGAGGAGCTGCCCAGGCACTGGAAGAGAGATTCCCCTGCAGCCTGTGGTGCAGCCCATGGTGAGGCAGGCCCTGCCCCTGCAAGCCTGCAGAGATCCACTCACAGCCTGTGGAGGACCCCATGCCAGAGCAGGTGGATGCCTGAGGGAGACTGTGACTCTATGGGAAGCCCACCCTGGAACAAGTTCCTAGCAGGACCTGGGAACCCGTGGGGAGAGAGGAGCCCACACCAGAGCACGCTTGCTGTCAGAACTTGTGACCCTGGTGGGGACTCACAGTCTGTTACTGAAGGATTACACCTTGTGGAAAGGATCCATGCTGCAGAAGCTTTTAAAGAACTGTAGTCCACGGGAAGGGCTCTCATCAGAGTAGTTTGTGGAGGACTGTCTTCTCTGAGAGGGACCCTACTCTGGTGCAGTGGAAGTGTGTGAGGAGTCTTCCCCCTGAGGAGGAAGGAGCAGTGAAGATAATGTGTGATGAACTGACCACAAGCCCCTTGTCCTCTTGTGCTGCTCAGAGGGAGGAGGTAAAGAATGAAAGTGTAAAGCTGAGCCTGGGGTAGGGGAAGGTTGTTTTAATAGTTTCTATTGCTCATTATCCTACTCTGGTTTGATTGAGGAGGAGAAGTGATAGAGCAGCTTGGTAGGCACCTGGCATCCAGCCAGAGTGAACTCATCGTATCAACTTAGCACAATAAATGCTTTTTTTTTGGCATTGGTGGTCCCTCTTACGGTCCTTCTGCCTACTGGAGGATGCACAAGGCACAGGAAGCTCCTGAGCCATGCCTCCAAGCAGCTCTCATGGTTAGTATCAGCAAGCATCAACTTCCCACATAAATCCTTGATCTTCCTAGTGGAACTCCCTCTTTCCTCCACTGTCTCTGATTGTTCGTTACTGACGCTAGATCTTCACTTAGAAGCACAGTTCCCAAAATCACTTCAAACTAGTATCGCCACTGGAAAGTGCAGCAGCTATGGGCTCTGCTTTTTACATAAGCATAAAAAGATGGTCCATCAGTTCAGGCAGAGTTTTGGTAACGTGAAGTATCTGGCATGCAACTGGGAAATTCTAATTAAGATCATTCAGGTCCTGCAGCATTGGTCATCTGTGTTTGGTTCTAGAGTTGAGGAAATATCATGGACTTACCCCTAGACCCTGAGCTGAGAGCTCTTGCTCTTAGTGCCAGAACTTAAAATATTTTTTACTTTTCTTGAATCCTTGAAAAAAAGTTAAGAAACAAGTGACATCTGTCTTGCACATTACTTTTTGGTATGAAAGTAATGGATCTAATGACTACTACAGGAGGTAGACAACAGAGAGGCAGGCACAGGCTCAAAACTCTGCAAGAATTTTAACTGTGTAGCTGCTTGGGATGTTTGTTTTGTGTGATTTGTAAAATTTAGAGTTAATTATTTGAAATACAAGCTAAGGAGGACATAAAGTTATCTAAGTCCCTTTAGTAGCCTTTGGAAATCAAAGTAATTTTGCTGTTAATGTCCCACTAACCTGGGAAGGAAAATACAGCAATCAGGCAATAAAATTGAACTAGCTGAGACTTCTTTGGGTATTTGTGCAACTTTGCATGATGTTCTGGAAATATCTGATGCACATGAGCATAATAAATCTCCTGCTGTGGCTCAGCTGTAGGCAAATGGCTCCGTCTCTGAATGGTCCATGCAAATGGTTTTGCTATACTTCAGGGGCAAATTGTATGATTAAGCAATTAATAGTAAAAACTTTGCCTTTCCTCACTGCAGTGTCATAATATTCATCTGAATGTATTGCTCATTTGCTCCTTGAAGTTCTTTTTTGCTTCTTGTTGAGTAATCTTTTTTTTTTTTCCAAATGAAAAACAGCTCTGATTGCAGAGTCACTGCTTTCTGTAGTCCCATACTGAATACATCCCAGACTCATTTTTTCTTTTGGGTTTACATGTAGTGGAGTCATCAATACAAGATACTTCACAATTACCTCTGCTTGTTTGGAGAAGGCAATTAAGCTTGGGATTCTTCAACTTGTAAAGTGATGCTTTCTCTTAATGGACCATTTTGCAAACAAATTCTGATGATCCATTGAGCACACAGGGTAAAGTGCTGCAGTCTTATGCTGAATACTGCTGCAGCCCAGGTGGTAAATATGGCAAAGGGGGATATATAGGCAGTAATAGTTTTTCCATGAGAGTATGTGATGTGGTTCTGAAAGAAAATTTTAGCACTGGGGAAAAAAGTAATCTTCCATGCCTCATAGAATCACTGGTATCCAGAAGTAATTGCATCACTGGCTCAATTTTCCAGTGTCACCAGTTTTTACAACCTATGCCTATCTGCAAGAAGCAGTACAACTTACCTAAAATGGAGTATGTCTTTTTGGCAAGACATTACTTTTGCCTGGAAAGGATTATGCATAGTTGACAACTGGCTTGGCATAGGAATGTGATTATTTTACTTTATTAGATACTATCTGAAGATAGATTTCTAAGACTATTTGGTTTGTGAGCTTAAACAGCCCTGTGACTCGCACAGGGAATAAACAGACTGGAGGAGGAAGTTTAATCTATAATCATTTTTCATTAATAAAGCAGTACCTAAAGAGAAGAATGAGGATGGACTCTTGTGTGGCTGAATTCTCTCTGGTACTGCAAGATACTTCCTGCTTACACCATCTAGGTTGGGCTTCTCTGGTACCAACTGAAGCTTGAGGTCCCTAGCATATGTGAGTAGAACCTCTGCCTAGTGCTTTCCAGCTTCTAGGAAAGGCTGCTTCTGCTCAATTAAAAACTATTTATATTAGTCATGATTAAAGAGTCAGTTAGAAAAAGGCTTTTCAATTTTATAAGAACTTAAGGTACACCTGTGTCAAGCCTGCTGCCAACTTAATGTTTCAGCTATTTCTGCTGATGGATGATCTTTGTATAGAGGTAGTTCTTAGTTTATACAAGATCAATTTTCAGTTTTGAATCTCATTATTTTAACCAGCTTTAAATACCGACACTTCTAATACATTTAACTTCTTAATCTGAATCTTTTCCTTCCACCTCCTTTCCTTCTCTAAACCTCCAGAAGACATTCCTAATCCTTTCAACATATCTGAGCATATTACTTGGACTCCTGGTTCATGTCAGTGAACATCTGCAGCCCTGGTATACAGAGGAAATGGAAAGGGAGGTGGCTGAATGCCCACCTCACCCTGTCTTTACAAGGCAGGGATGGCTTGGAGCTGAGAGAAGACACTATGTGTGCATGTGCACACCTGTGTCCATGCCTGGCTTCTCTCCAGTCCCTCTGTCACTTTGAAGAACATGGACATGCAAGCGTCATCTGTGAGGATAGGAAGGTAGAATAGATATGTGAGGTCATGAGAGAGGCTGACACACTTGGTAAGTCCCTTGTGTATACTGGATGCATTGGAGGTTAATGATTACACTCCTGAAGGCTGGCTAGAAAATCCAGGACTAAGGCCGAATGTCCACAGGGATTTGACAAAGTCTAACTGAGTGCCAAGAGCAGTTGGCCCACCTAAACAGTGGGTCAAGGCTAGGAAAGCCTTTCTTCAGGCAGGCAACTTGCAGCAGGAGCATTGCTTCAGTGAAGGACCATTTCCTACATCCTAGAAGCAATGGGGAGTCAGTAGCTGTTGCAGTAGCTGGCTAGGTGTGAATACTCTTACGGCAGCCAGCGGTCCCATGGGGCTCATACATAGGGTCCAGGCAACCTTACACCATGAATGATCTGCAGAGGCAGCCACCTCATGCTGGTGCTTCCCCTAGGGAATCAAAATTCCTTGTGGACCAGAGCTGCCCCCATCCCGTGGCATGGGGAGATTGGATGGGTATTTGTCAGCTCGCAAAGGAAGCTTATAAAAGGATTCTCATGACACAGCTTCCAGGTACTCTAGAAAAGCTGAAAGCCTTGTCCAAAGATCTCCCTCAATTAGATGGTGCAACTACTCCATCCTTCCCTGGGCAATGAAAACATATGTTTGAAGTTTACTTTGAGTATTGTGACCAAAACCCATATGTAGATCATGTATGATCAGCAATGAAGTCCCTGCTGAAGGCACAGGCTGAAATTGCATGGCATGAATTTCTAAAGTGACTCTTGGTGTTGTCTTTCCAATGATGTCTTTTTAAAAGACACCATTTAAGGTCTATTTTTCTATATGGGAAATCTTTCATATGCTGTCTAAAAATAAAAACCTTCAGAGCTGCTCTGTGTGTTGCATATGCAGAATCAGAGAGATCCAAAGTCTTTAGTTATTTTAGAAAATAGGGACTGGAACACTGAAAAATTAATTCTTTATCTTTTAATTTCCAGTAATACTTCTGTTGACATCACCACTGTCATAGAAAAATGCCAGTCAACTTCAATTTCATTACCGTCACTGTGGGTACTGTAGCAATGGGAGCATTATAATTCTTCCGGCTCTTATAAAGCAAAGAAAATTCCAGCCTTTCTTAAAAGACTTGTTTGCTCTGATGGAATTCAGAGGAGGGTCCTAGCTTTTGCTTTTGTTTGGTTTTGGTATCGTAAGTGAAACCTTGGTCAAATTCTGACTTTTAGCAATCTTTTTCTGCAAATCTAGATTGTATCTTGTATATCACAAATCAAAAACTAGCTGAAGTGTAGGAAGACTTTAAAATATTAGCTTTTCCAGATGTGACACTTGAGTACAAGATGTTCAAAGAAAAAGCATTTGGCTTGCTATCAAGATGTCAGAGACATTTGGGATGAGTTAAAATAAATTTTGTTACATGACAGAGACTAAATGAGTAAAAGAAAAGTATTTTTTTAAGCAATAGAAAATTATTCTGACTCTGTTGCAATGATAAGGTCTAAATTCCCTACTCAAACTGATGCAGATCCATCTTAATTCTTCTGAAATCAATACCTAACCCATATTTACACTGCTGTTCAGGCAATTGACCTGAATATTGCTCAGGTGCTTTCTGCAACTTTGATTAAAGATTCCAATGCTATCAGATGAATCAAATCAGATGAAACTTTTAAAAGGTTTACATCAGTCTTAAAATTGGTTCATAATTTCAAATTGAAAGAAAGTACAAAGCAGTCTGTGGAAAGTAAAGCTATATTTTAACTTATACAGTTACATCCTGCAAAAATATTTTGTGGAATTTAACAATCAGTGGTAACCTACATTAAAAAATAAAGAAAAAAACAGAAGGTGAGATTTGGCGATCCACAGCATAATATACTATGAATTAAATTATGTTTAAGAGCCTAATTGTAGGCATGGAGCATTATAAGTAGTAACCAGTGAGAAAGAAGACTTTAAATGTTAACAGTGAAGTCTCATTTTGGATTAACATCTAAGAGTACAACCTGCTAGTTAAAATCAACTAGAAAATTCGCTGTTCTTTTACCAAAAAAAACCCTCAAAGTGAAACAAAAAAAAAAAAAACCAGCACAAGATAGGTAAAATACTGGATGTCTTTCAGTATTACAATGGTTCCTAAAAAACAGGAGTTATTTGCTCCAAGTCCCTGATTGTGCATATTATCACTTTATATTTATATTACCAAACTTCCCAGACCTGACAGGATCTACCTTAAGCTCATGTGCTGAGATAAAAGATAACATTTGAAATCCACCTAGAATATGTGGGATGTCAGCTTGTGCAAGCTGAAGGTACCCTGTCGATGTTAATATTTCTCTGGGTACAGTCCTTAGCAGCAGAATTCCTGCTTGGTCAGCTGCCTTTTTCTAAGCAGTAGCACAGTGGTTTGGGTGGCATGTTGATGCTGTTTGTCCAAATGGTTGACGTTTAAAGGTAAATTTACTAACCTAAAACCTTACCTTGCCAAGGCAGAAGGCTTAGAGGTCTTCTCACCAGGCCTGTAGTTGTGTTTCTCCAATAACAAATGCCTGCCTTTGCATGGGCGTTTTGAAGATAGAAAATACATCAAAGACAACTTTGGCTTCTGAGAAAAAATACATCATTGTGCAGAAGAAACAACAGTATTGAGTAAAGAAGAAGATAGAGAAATGTTTTCATTGGCCAGTGAAGCTCATCACACCTTCATTTCACTTCACAGTACTTCAGTGATACTGTATTTTGACCTCTTCTGGCAGTACTGAGTCAGGGAATGTGCAAAGTGGAGAACTTCTGTGAGCCTGCTTTGCTATAAACATTCCTGTCTTTGGCAGAAGCTCGTCTGCCTAATGTTTTCTGCATCACAAGTATTAGGTCATTTGTTAAAAGGAAAAAGCTGATAGGACTTGTATTGGTTGCTGGTTGCCATTGGGTCTTGAGAAGCCAAAATATATGACTTAGAGTTATAACTATGCACACTGTAAATTAAATTCTACAATTATGATGCAAAACTCTGAAATGAGGAAGAAATGTATCTTAGTCTTTGTTATTAAGCTTCACATAACTACATGGAGCAAGATGAGCACAACGCCCAATACTTTGTAGAGTGAACTCTGAGACATGCTGATAGTATTAATTTTGATATCGTTTCACCTGGGGGCAACATGTTATAATACATTAATAATGTGATGATTTGTAACAACTTTCAGAGGGGGAAATGCACATTTATTAGCATGCTCATCTTGCACTGAAAATAGATGGCTGACTTTTTTGAATGACTGAGGTGATAGCACTTTCTTGGAACATGCTGAGCGAAGGGTGCTCTGTTTTTTCATTATGATTACCACACTACCATTGTGTCTCAGTTGAATCCGATTAAAAGTTGTTTGTTTGGTTGGGATTTTTAATTTTAAAAAAGCTAATGTCTGTGGAATAGGTCATGGTGGGAGAGGAAACCAAGTAACTGACAAATTAGTGTATGGCATAGTCTTAAGACTTACAGCTTATGGCTCCTGAAGCCCCAAAACTCGTCTTTGGAAGGAAAGAGTAAGGTCTTTCACTGAAGCTGTATTGGTTTCCCTGAGTCCTACAGGCTTGAGAGCTTCTGAAAATGCTTCCTATCTTGGTGCTCTTTGAGTGCATGCTATTCATGATTAGCTTTCCAGACCACTTTGTCATCACTTGGGTTTTGGAGAAATCTGAGAATAAAAAGCAAATATCTCATCTTTTGTTTTTCCTTTGAAATGTTTTTATAGAAACCAAAAGACTCTGCCTGCATTTCGTTTTTAGCTATGGAAGAAGCTGGACTTATCTGAGGGGAAAAAATAGGATAGCATGATAAATGACACGGTTTAGTATTTGTTTGGTTTATACTAGGTAAGAGATATCACTTGTTTTCACTTAGAAGTATGCTTTGCTTAGAGCCATCCTTGTTTCAGTGTGGACTTAACCCTCACATAGCAATTTAGTGTATGAAATGATTTCATTTAAAATATACAATTTGCATTAAGGCTGCACAGAATTTACAGCTTCAATACATTTTCTTGTCTTAACGGTTTTTACTCTGACTCTTCAAAGAGTCTTTGACCTGGGCAGTCTACCTATCTCTTTTTTTCTCTTCATATTCAGTCCAGTTTTCATTCCGTTTACCTCACTGCCTCCTGCAGATACTAAACACATACTCTTCTTATTTACTTTTGGCTGTAATTTCTGTGGGGTTTTTTTCCCCACCCCTAGCCAGGAAACAAAAAACAGGGTGTGCTTTTAAAGACAGGAAAGTAGCTTTAAATATCCTGATAGAAGAGCTATGAGATTTTAAAAGGCATTAATTTCTTGAAGACTTTCGAGATTTGTGGCTTTGTGAAATGTTTATTTTAGAGTCTGTTTCCGAGTCTAGAAGTGAAGCTTCTTCTAACAACACAAGCAGGACTTCCTTTTTTTTCTCTCATCCCCCTGCCTTCCTGGGGCCTTACAAATAGCAATTTTCCTGTACAATAAATAACTTTACTGAAATAGATATATAAACCCTTTGTAAAACATACTCTGTTTATAGCTGAAGTGCAACTGTTATTTTGCAGCTGGTCTCTGTAGTTTATGCTGAACCTCACAGAAGATTGTTAGCTTCTCTGAGATCTGTGTTTTGCATGTTAGTGCCTTTTGAATTAGAAATCAGCCTTATTCCTGACTTTTCTTAACACTCATTTCTACAAGCAATAGTTACAGGGAGGCTCAATAAAAAATAGCTGAGGCTTTGTGAAGGGTTGCAAACCGTGCACCACGTACGCTTTCCTAACTGGAACCTGCACCAGAGGCAGGAGCTCATGTCAAGCTGGATGCAGCTCTGGCACCTGTCAAGAAGAGCTGAGGAAGGTGATGGCCAATGCAATTGTGTGACAGGCAGCTCCTGTCGCGGTGCCCGGGAAGAGGGTGTGAATCTTGCTAGCCTACTTCTGCTGCTTCCTTGCCCTTGGACAGCAAAGGAAACAATTAAAATTGGGATGAGCCAGAAGCTGGAAATTGCATCAGACGAGAGAGATGTGTGTGGTAGCTGCCCACAGTGTAATACCAAGGAGGTGCACATGTCCCCGGGCTCTCTCGTGTGGTGAAGGTTATTAATGTGCTCAGTATTGGAGCATACTAACCACATGCTCAGTAATGGAGCCCGTAAAGAGTATCAGCAGCTCAATACCAGACTTCCTTTGCAGCTTGTTACTTATCTCATTTGGGACAAGTACCTTTAGCCCATACAATGATACCTGTGTTGCATGGTTTCATTGTGCTATGGATAATGCAGAAGTGTTCTGCTAAACAAAGGCTGGTCCCCTGAACGGTCCTCACCTGTGAACAGAGCTGGAGCCTTGCAGTGATAAGGTAAGACAAACCAGGCAAAAGGCTCATGTAATTATCATTATTCCTGCTTTACTAAGCTATGCTGCTTTGTGCTTTTGTGGAGTTTTTGGTGGGGGAAGACAGACAGAGAGGAGATTTAATCAAGTAATCTCTGCAGGACCTTTTGTGGGTGAGTTCAGGACAAGCATGTTAATTTCATCATAAACTGTAATTTCAAAGCTATCGGTCATAGTCTTAAAAGGTTCGTGCTCCTGGAGGTGATGTTTTGTACCTATAGGCATGAATAAGAAATGTATTTACAAAGCAAAAATATTAGGAAGCAGCCCTCTATTTTTGGTTAGAGCTACTCTTAGGTTCTGACCACAAGAAAGCAAAGTGTGGAGACAACTGGAAAATTATGTTGCTGTTCCAGTTCAGGTGGTGCTGTCAGAATATGCAAGACCTAACAAGATTAGAGCAGTTTTGCCCTTTAATTTGAACAGATGCAAGTTGGAGTCACTAATACATTTACATCATAACTCTGGTTCAACACTGAATCATAGGATTACTTCACTCTGCTGTATTCATTTTTGATGAACCACTTTGCTCTTTTTTTTTCCTTTTCATTTTTTTGTGAGGGTGGGTTAAACAAATGCTAATTCCTCAATGAAATACTTCTTCCGTGTTGAAACTTGAATGGGACATTTTCCAGTGTGCAAGATCAGAAACCACCCTTCACACAGTAGCTGTGCCAGAAATGTTTTACCAAGAAAGTAGATTGCCAAGGGGTGGGTAACATTAATGAAATGGTCATGGGAGGCTTTTCAAGAAGTATTTATATTTTGATATTTCTTGTCTTGTGGCATTAATATTTTTTTTCACCAAATCAGGTTGGATGTCACACATTTCTTTGATCCAAGTTGTTAAAATTCCCAGCTCTTGCTCAAGCAGGCTGTCACTCTTGCTTTTCATTACAGTAATTTGACTATTTAATGTTATAGAAAAAGTAGTTATTCAGCCCATAGCTCACCTAGTTGTGAACAGCAGATGGGATCATATCTACCTGACCACTAAAGCAAGCCCAGGACCAAGTAGTGACTGTGGAATTTTGCAGGAACTCACGTGTTCAGATGCCTACAAGGTGAAATAGGCAGAAACGCAGCACCTACCTCACCCCAGCTGAGGAAGAGGCCCAGGGTATTTGCAAAGAATGAGTCATCTATGTAGTTCCAGTTTGCAGCTGCTACAGCATCAGAGTAAAGCACTTAACTGGAGCTTAAAAATGAGGGGAAGGGACAAACTCAGTGGAGAAGGAAACTACAAACTAACTGAAGGATACAGAGAGGATTTTAAGGGAGACTTGTAAGATATTCTTGTAACTCCAACACTTTAATGAAGAGAACTATTTGTCTCAGGATAGAAAACAAGATACAGCTACATGTATAGTCTAGCTAGGCTTGACTGTGGTTGCTAGTGTAAACGGAGAATGGATATTTTTCAAGGTAGTGTACTTAAACCAGAGTTAAAATGTCTAAAGAAAAAAAGACCATTCTTGCCTAATACTGATTTTCCTTTTACATTTTACTTACGTTTAACTGCATTTTGCATTCTCCCCTAGAAATTCAATCCTCCCCAAAGCAGACTACGTAGTTATAGAAGCAAGACTGCACTGCTCTTGGAAAAATCTGCATGCCTTTGTGCTTAGATTTGCTTGCTTTTGCGTCTGAGCTGAGCCCCTGACAATTGAAAATATTTAAAGAAGGAAAACTAAACCCTAATGAATGTGAAAGGCATTTGCACAAAAGCACAAGCTTTCTTCCCTCTGTCTTAACTGAAATACCTTAAAAGACTTGTATGGGCTATACAAATAAACACAGCTACTTCTTCCCTGTATGCTCCCATGTGCCAGTTTTGAAGGTCTTTGTTTCTGTCTACTTGTTCTTTAACCTAATAAAAATCCCTAAGTAAAATTTCTGTCTGTGTCTAAGCTCAGCAGCTATGTGGTCACATCTCCTCCATATCATTTTTCCTGTGAACTTCCAGTTCCTTCTCCTTTGCCTGGAATAAAATCAAGCACTCTGTTAATGGCCAGAAGCCTGCAGCAGGAGGGCTGTTCCACAACTCATCTGGGCCTGTGGATGCAATAGGTGAAATACTATCAGTCTACTGGAACGGTGATGAGTATCTTTACAGTCACTTTCCTATAATAGAAACTTAGTTTAAGAGCAGAAAAAGCACTGGTCTCCTTCACAACTCCTCAAGACCTGTTTTTGCCACACAAAGTCAATTGGCTGTAATCTGTGGGCTCAGCTTGGCTTCAAAGTGCACCCGGCTCTTCATTCATGAACTAAATGCTCTTTAGAGCTGCCAAATTGGAGAGATTATTCTCTCTCATTTTCTGGCAAGCTGCGGCTGCGAGTATCGCTTCATTTATATGCTAATTGAGGCCAAGCCTCCAAATAGACTCCATACAATATCAGTGTGACTTGGCTCTGTCTGTATGGTTATTCTGCCTTGCAGCAGCCTCAGTGTGTGTGCTCTGAGCCGGACAGGGTTTCAGATGTCTTCATCAATGAAGTCCTGCATCCCGACCCCAGCTCTCAGAACATGGTGATTAAGCTCAAGGAGCGCAGGTCACTCACATCAAGGATTGCCACGTTGTTGTGAAGGTGAGCTCACGCCGTTTCTTGCCTGGGACTATCCACATTTCAGCTCTGATGAGATGCTGATGTTTCTTAGGCCAGCTAGCCTAATACGAGGTCAACGGAGGGCAGGGCTAATTATGGGGACAACATGCTGATAAGCCAGCTAGGTAGAAGAGCCAGTTTTGTTTTCTCGTCTCCTTTGCCAGCTCCTCTGTGGCTGAATGGCAAAAGTTCACTCTCCTCTAGACTGCCCAGTTTTAAAGCATAGTAAGGTTCCCAGTTTTGTCAGTTTATCCTTGAGGAGCACTGTATTGTTATAGAAAGAGCAGGTACAAATATATGCATTATGGGCTACTGGAAAACATATATGTTAAAGGTTACATTTGATTGTTCAGGATGTTAATAGATTTCAAAAGCCAAGGAAGAACCATTCAGTAAATAGATGCATGCCTCATGCTGAATTTTATGGGATATTTCACTGGTGACTACTGAGCTTAGGTTGGGAAATGCACATGCTTGTGATATAAATGCTTTGGACTTTTTCTGAGGGAAGTATTAATACCTTATGTTTTAAAGCAGAGACATGACATTGGCTCACCATCATCTTCTACCGTTAACCTCGGGGATTAGAGGTCCATTCTGAAGGTGATAGAATTTCCGTACTTTTTAAAACTTTCTTTTAGAAACGTATCAAGGTGTGATTTAAAAGTCTTTTTAAAAGACAACTGAGCACTTCAAAGTTAGAAAATTCTCATATGCCAGCCACCCGTGCAAAGCCCTTTGTGGGTCTGCACTGCAGCGCAAACCATTACAGACAACAGCAGCTCAGGCGTGGGAACACTGACTTGCAACATGCCTAACTTGTAAAAACCCAGACTTGTACTGCAATTCACAGTCCTGGTCCAGGTGCCCAAAAAAGGGGCTTCATAGCATATTGGAGAGAGCAAACACCCAAGGAAAGGCTGACGACAAGGTCTAACATGTGTTTGGAATTCCTGTGCTTTCCCAAGTTGCGTGCATGCTCACAGCTTTGATATAAACAATTATTTGAAATCGGGATTTATAGCTTGGGCTCAGGAATCTGTGTTGTCCCTTTACACGTGGGGCATTTGCTGTTCTCTTCTGAGTTGTGGCAATGCCCACCTCTCATCTGGGAAGGGAGGGATATCAGTTCAGCAAGTTCCTCCTCCCCTGCCAGAGACAGCTCAAATTTACATCTCATGTGGCATAATTGGCTTACACAGCGAACAAATTGGCACAGAGATACTCTCTACCTCACCTGTGGATGTGGAGTCATGACCTGACAAGGAAAGGAAGGAAGACTCATCAAGCCAGAGAAAAAAAGCAAGAGGTAGCATGACTGTTTTGCCTAATGATGAGGCAATTTCCTGGGATGGATCAGTTATGGAATTTGGTACTTCCCAGAAGTACTTCAGCATTTTTGCAATCTACTCATCAGATAACACTTGCATGGGATTTCCAAAGCCTGCCTGTGCACTCAGTTTTCCTTGTTTCTATGACTAGCTTGTGTTTGTTCTCAACAGCGTGGTGCCTCCGGGTTATGACCTGTTGGTTGACAAAATAGGTGCCAGGTGAGGTTCCTGCCAGGGCATGACTACCAGGCTGAAGAATACCACTGCACTTGTGCAAGGAAGTGTCTCGTTTATTTCCATGACACTGCGCTCCTTTGTGTGCTCCGTGGAGCAGGTCTTGGCAAGTGGCACTCACCCAAGTCTCTGTTTTAAGTGGAAAAGCTCCAAAGCTGATAAACTTCCTGTGTCAAATGGGTCAGAGAAAGGACACCCCTATTCTAGGATGAGATGGTATTGTTAGGTAAATAGGGATTGTTCCTTAGCCTGGGAACTGGCCCAGTTCTTGACAGGAGCATTCAGAAGCTCTGTTAAAGGAGATGGTTACGAAGGGCAGGATCGTGGTGAAACATCAGCCGTACTTCGAGGGCACATGGCCCAGGGAGGATGGCTTGCTGCTGCAGTCAGAACACCATCCTGCACTTTGCAAAGCTTTGCAAGGGACAGCAGTCCTCCTTCCCTCACCTGCTGGCCTATGCCCAGGAAGCAATGGCAGTAAAAACCTGATAAAGCAGGGAAGTGTCAAGTTGGCATCAGTCAGTTCCTAGGCGACTCATATCTGAAGCACCATCTAAAAGTCTGGAAATACCACATGACCAGCGGAAGCCTAAACTTTCCTGCCTGAACTCTGTTGCTAGCAGTGCTGCAGTGCAGTTACCGCTGTAGTTACAATGTTTGCTCATTAGCAGTGCTGGAGGCTTGAAAAGTGTTTATTCCATGCTGGAATGAAAGAAGAACTGTTTGAAATATAACTTTCTTTTTATATAAATATTTTTCTTGTTTATTCAGTTGTGTTAATGTCTGCTTTTGGATGCTAATGGGATGTTTTAGTTCCTAAATGTCGTTTTGTGTTATCAGACACTGACCTGACACAGGATGCATCCCACTTTAAAGTAGCAGTTCTGCATAACTTAGAGCAGAGGTTTTTAACTGTAGACCTTCTCTGATGAATGCAGCAGAAACTTGAATGTGGGTGTCCCCATTGTCAAGGTCTCTGCAGAGCACAAAACCAGCTTCTACCCATTGCCAAAAATGTCAGCTTTGAACAGTAAAAATTCTTTTTGGGTTTTTTTTCCCTCCCCCAAGATTTCTGTCTACACTGTGTCTGGCCACATTGAGGCTAGCTGACAATATAGGTGAATTTTGAAACATGTAGAGTTGTGTTTCACAAAGTTACAAATCTACAGTAAGGGAAAATACAGCTCTTGCAGCAAAGAGAACAGCCCCCTGGCAGTTTTAATTGGAAAAGGGGATCAGCTGGGGAGAGCACAGCCATTTAAAGGGCAGGAAGAAGCGCAGAACAAGCTGTTTTCCTGTAGTACTCAGATTCTACTTTTGTCAAGGAAGAGGAAGCTGCTGCATTTAAAGACAGAGCTTCTTTAGAAAGATAGAACGTGACCTGAAGCTTCAGAAGTTTTATGGGAAGAGATCTGTGTCTGAGAACTTGTCAGTGTTTTAGAGTACTGTTGAGTAGTTCTGAGAGACGTAAATACAATGGCTCATTTGGGTACTAAAAATGCACATCTTGTGATGCTGGCAGTTGCATGAAGTCTTGCTGAAGGTAGTGGGTGTAACAACCACCCTTCATCAGCAGCCAACTGCAGAGTGCAATTAAGTTTTATGGAACAGATAGCTGAAACAATAGGAGTCACCACCCCAAAACTGAGGGTACATGCAAAGCTGTTTAAGAATGTGTTGTGTAGGTGGAGGGTTTGATAACAAGCTGAGTTAACATGCAGGTGGCTGAATATTGTTCATGTGAAAGAGAAAACAGAAAGACATCAGAGCAGCACAGAGAGAAAGTGTCAAGAAGATTCCAGCAAAATAAATACTGGCTGACTGACTGAATAAAAGTTGAGTTTTCAGATGTCAGACACCTAGAGCTCCAAGCAAGCAAGGTGTTACCTGCTCTGAAATTCTCAATGGTATGTGACAACTTGTGTTTAAGGACTTGCATTAAATGAATGAATGCAAATTAGAAGGGAAAGTCCCGATCAGAATAAAACACAAACCAGGCCCACCTCGCCTAAGTAGGGTCTACTGGAGCTTTCCATGTAGGAATATGGACATGCTACAGGGTTGAATTTGGCAAAATGAGACTTGCACTTGGGTTTGGAGGTCTGCTTTTTCTCTTTGTTGTACGGTCAGCTTGGTCACAGTTAACCTTTAGCCATCTTTCTGATTACTAGTGTCCCATACACTCTCTTGAATGAGCTTTACTTCATTATTCACTTACCACTTAAAAGATACCAAATTTTTTGCACGGTATTTGCTTTGTTGACTAGATTTAGCATCTAAGTGGTTTTTCTGTATGTGACAGAAAGGTTGGCCCTTATGTCTTTATTTGAAAAAGACTTTTAACAGTCTATTTATAAGCATGACCCTATGATATTTCTAACATTATGAGTTTGGGCTGCAACTGAGGCAAAGTTCAAGACCATCTAAACAGTGCCTATCAAAGATAGCTCCTCTGGTTTTAAAGTGTCTGCGGGCTCCACATAATTTCCCATACAACTGACTCTGGCTTTTATTAAAGGACTGTCTGAATCTGACTTTTATTTGTCCCATGACTGATCACTATGTGTCGGCTTAGGTTCTTCTTACTTTTACACTGCAGAAAATGCAAAGTGAATGACCTTAAGATAAAACTGAAGCAAGACTGTACACAATTCTATTAGTTCTCTAGTGGTACACTGGCCAGTGTACTGGCTTTTCTGAGCTTTCCAAAATGCATTACCCAGAGTTCAACCTCTAGACTTTTGTAAGCAAGAATCTTTTCCTACGTAATAAGGTTTTTGTCAACTTTTGAAGTGATAACACAATGAAGACACTTATTTGTTTATTTATTTATTTATTTATCACAAAATAGTAAGCAGAGTGAGATACTCTACATTGTACATGGAATAAGCCACCAGGGTCATCCAATCCAGTGCCTCACAAGCACGGGGGTAATAGCTGGTTAGACCCAAAATGGCTACAAATCACCCATTCTGCATATACCGCAAGCCACAAAGCACTCCCCTATGCTCTGTAACAGCTTGAAGATATATAGTACAACACATTCAAAGCCACAGACTTGCTGTTTGCCACAGTTGGGCTGTTGCAATCATGGCGGTCTAGCATCTTTCATAATGTACCACCAGAGGATAGCAAAGAGATCTAAGGCATTTTTAACATCTCAAGCAACAAACACCCTGGAGACCTCTAAACAAAAGCACACTAACCAATATATCCTACATCCTTTAGCCAGACTTTCGCACGCTGCTGGTATGACATGTGCTTAATACAGCAGGCACACCTTGTGCTTGAGCATGTATGCACATAAACACATTTCCTGGTGATCTTCCAGAAATTACTTTTCTGTCTTTACAGCACAGTTGTGTTGTGCCTTCCAGCCTCATGAGGCTAAATGTTTATTGGTCTCTTTGGTCAGTGGGGAAAGAAAAAAGGTCTCATCTGTGTTTGAGGTGAAACAAGCATTGGGTACCAACCATCTAAGCAGGGGACTTTTGCTGCTCAGATGCACAGCTGTTTTACTCCTGCTGATGGCTTCCATTTCCACAAATAGTTAGGTGTGAGTTGCCAGGAAGATATTCTGCTCACCAAAAACTACCTTCTGTAATTTCAGAAACTGTTGTGTATGTCTTGTATCACCGTATCTGGATACTTCCGGCAGAGTCGCTGTGCCCTGCTCTCTGTTATCTACACATGCAGAAGAGATACGAACTGTTCCCACTTTCTTTTCTCCCCTTCTCAGACCAAAATGTCAATACAGTAATCAAAAAGATAATGTACTTTGCAGGACCCTATAGAAGTCAGTCTTTTCAAGTAATTTGATGTTGGGTTTTAATTTTGAAGTTTAGTCCAGTCTTCAAAACAGTTGCATCCATCAAAATTTTAATACAGGGAAATGGCAACTCTGCTAAAACCCAGAAAGCTAATTCTCTAATCTAGTCCCAAATAAAATGTGTCAGTAAACAAAACCAAAAATCTGAGGGCAGTACTATTGTGATAGCAGGTAGATGAGAACTTTTCTTCATATAGAGGACAGATGTGGTCTGTTGGCATCCAAAGAGATCAGCAGTGTGACATTTGTTTCTCACAGGAAAATCTTTCCCCTAGGGTGCAGACAGGAAATCCAGAATGAGAGGAGGTAAATACCAAAGGACTGCTGAGGAAAGGGGACGAGAAAGAACAGAAAGACCAGTGTTCGCTTGTGTCAGCTAAGGAACAGCTCGAGAAAGAAGGCTGCATGAGAAAGAAATGCTTATTTAGACATTAGATGAAGTGCCCTGGTTGCAGGATGAACCACTTCCGTGCTGTGAAACCATAGTGCAGATTGCTGTGCTGCCTGGTGAAGTCTTTTGTTATTTCCTTAAAAAGTACTGAATTCCCTTGGCGGGGGGTGGGGGGGGGGAATAAAATCATTCTTCTCCACCTACTGCATGAGGTAGACCTTTAGGTTTGTTTGCAGCACTTTGTGTTTTGACTACTGACCACTGTGAACCAGCAGCTTTTGTGAAGTCCTTGATTCATTCATGTTAGAAATGTCAGTGCAAATTCCATGATGCGGTAGTGAGCCAGGACACAGCAGCACACTGAGATTTAACCTGGAGACCTTTTGCTGACCATACATTGTTTAGGCTAACACAGCTCTCCTCAAGCTGCTTCTCTCTGAGTACTGAATGCCATATGACAGATGTATCAAGGGGTGGGAGAGACAAGAGCCGATCCAGCAAACCTTATAATTGCTCCTTGAACCCACTGATGGGAGCTTCATTTGGGACCAATGCTGTTGCACCAGCCTCCCCTAGAGCTCAGCGTGCAAATGCTTGGCAGCAACGGGTGGGTAAAGTGAGCTACTTACTTGAGGACAAGGAACAGATTAGGAATGATTGCAAGGAAGGGCCAGGCAAGGCTTTTCTGTGTGGCACTATTGAGATGCTTCGTGACAGAGAGACTGTGGAACAGGGGCTCTGAAAAGGACATTCCTCCCATTGCCTTTGCTGACTTGAGGTTTTTGTCAGCTGGATCTTTGGGCTCCTTGCCAGCCCAGAAAAAAAAAATCTTAACAAAGGCCATTTCTTCAGTTGCATAGGCTCAGGGAAGGAGAAGAGGAAGAAAATAAATGAGGGACTAATATTTTTTAAGAGAGAAGAATTTTTCCAAAAAAGGGAAAATGGCTTATTTATACAGATACTCAGCTTCTGGTTACTGTGTGCCCCAGCATAATTCTTAAATCTCTACAAACAGTCACAGATCACATCGCTTTAACACAGCGCAGATGCCATTTGGCATTACATGGGAAGTCAGGACAGTGTTGAAACTGAACCCACAAACCTACTATAGTAAAAAATTAGAAAAGATGTAACATTAAGACCAAGGAGGAATTGTTTGAATTGGATTTGTCCATCAAAGGCAGATTTATAATTTATCAAACTATAAATTAAAGGCTTATTTCCACGTATTCAATGCTTTTTCACTCACTTTCCTAGGTTCTTGACTGTTCATGATCTTAAGACAATGTTTATCAGGGTTGGGTGACTTCTATGCCTTCAATTAAAGAAACAGAGTACTCATATTTCTATTTTTCCAAACACTCATTTCAGTTTTTCAGTCATTTAAAAGCTGTCCAACAGAGCACAGGGATTTCATGGAGCTTGCAGCCCCTGGCCACGGCATATTTAATGAAAACTGAGCTGCTAGATAGCCTTTCCCAAACAAATTCCAGTACAGCTACATTTTTACATTCTTTTGTGACCAGATACAAGTGGCATCATTATAAACACTGCCAGATTCTGTCCAACTTCCCTTTAAAAAAAATAACAGAGGTGAAACAACTTTTTTAATAGTGAAGCATAACTATCGCTGTCCTTTCTCTGTATGAGCTGTTATCAAGTCTTTGAAGTTCTGCCAGCTTGTTTCCATTACAAGGAAAACCTGATACCAGCTGGAATTTTTGGAGTACAGAGGGAATGATGGCAATGGTCCTGTTGACTTAAAAATTCTGCAGAACGTTCTGTTTTGTGAACACAGAATAAAGAAACTGGAAACAGTTTTCTTTTTTGATATCTCTGCCTTTTTAGCAGTACTACACTTTTAAGAAGCTGCATCTCTTTAAGGTTCTTTCTAACATGATATCCAGGGCAACTTTTCTCATTCTTTCACTTGTTTTCAAGGCTTTTATTTTTTGCCTCTCGAGCCCATCAGTACTTCAAGCTATCAAATGTTCCAGCCGTGTTTATCTACCCCGTGAGAAGCCTCACAGCTCACATAGCATAGCTTCTACTTTGTGTTTTGGGTGTTAGCTTCTGGGGTGTTTTCTGCATCACTACCTCTCAGAGCCTTTGAGTCTTCCAGTTTGCTTAATGCAAGCCTGGAACTGATGTAAATGGTTATTAACGGTTTCAATCTAACAGCTGGCTTCAGCTAGAGACACATAAACCAGCTGCCATGTTCTGTTGCTCAGCCTGCATCAGTGGGACAGGTAAAGCTTGATAATCAGGATAATCTGCAGTAAGGATTCTTCCTAGCATGCACAGCATGGACAACCAAGCTGTAGCCCCACTTTATCTACAGAATAGGGTTCAGTTTTGGCATGTGCACTATATTAAGCTTCCTTCACATCAATGTAAAAAAATCTGCAATATGTCGTGATTTGAACAATACAGTGTGTGAGAAACAGGTGGAGCAAAGGCTGAGCAAACAGCATGAAAGGAGGAAAAACTCCATTTTTTTAATAGTCGAAATAAAGGACTACACTTGTGGCCATCAGCTTCCCAGTAGTTATTATCTGAATAAATGGTCAGGCCCTTCCTGTTAAAGAATTTATCTAGGCTGAATATAAGAAGTTATCCACTGGCATGCTTGAGAGAGGTGCTGCTAACAGTTCTTTGGTGCGGGTTTCATATGGCCACGAACTGCCTCAGGACTGTTGTCTCTTGACTTTTATGTTAAGTGTTGACAATCTGCTCTTTTCGCTATGATTTTTTTCACCTCCATCGGGGCATTTTACTTCAATGTCCCAACTGCATGATTCTCAAACCTACTGAGACTCTTTTCAAAGTGGTTGCTGGAACACTTCCCAAGTAAATATTTGTTGAAGTGCTTATTAGCGAGACAATTTCCTTGTATATTTTCTGTTTCCATGAACATTCTTATTAGAAATGTTAACAGAAATGAGAGGCAATTTGCAAAATGTGTTGATATTTCTAGCATAGTTGAATAGAATGGTTTAATCAGGGTATTTACAATCGCAAGCCTCTTCTCAGTTTTGCCTTTTGCTTGACGTCTGTTTTCTTTTTATAACAACAACAAAAAAGTAAGCAGTTGCATGTTCCTATGGCAAGTAAAAGCCAAAGCAGCCATCCAGCTGTTAAAATTAGTGTTAGGTCTGAATTTTGTATGGATTTCCCGCTGCATGGCAGGAAATCAGCTTTCATTGCTGCTTCCCCCTCCTCCCCATCTAGCTGCCTATTAGATTAATACCAGAAGCATGAAGTAACGTTTAACAGAAAGTTGTTGCTTTTAGCTCTGGGAAAACTTGGCAGCCTCTCCAGAACGAAGAGGGGAGGGGGAACCTGAAACCTCTGTTAACTAAAGAGGACATCTGAGGCCTAAAGAAACATTTTTCTCCCGTTAAACTTTTGAGATTTAAAAAAAGCACGCTAATGACAAACTGTTTCTAGGTCTAAGGAAGATCCACTGTCAGCCCTTTCCTCTCCTTACGCCTTAATCGTCTGGCTCCTACGGGCTAATTTTGTCTCCTTTCATACTGCTGCCTAATTCATGTCCTGTCACCAAAGTATATCACTAAGATAGTGCATTTCTCTTCTTCATTAGAAGGGGTTTCTAGTTTACAGGACCATCCGGGGAGCTTGCAACCAGAATAAAGGTTGTTGCTCACAAATGCTGGGATGCCTCCCTGACTGTTTTAAGGTTTCAGTAGTACAAAGAGGAAGGGGGGAAAAAAAAATGCAATGTGCAAACAAGACATTATGAAAAAGAAGCGAGACCACCCCCAGCTTCCTATCTCAGATTTCACAGTGGTCTTTAAACTACAGTACAAAATTCTAATTTATTAAAACAATGTGTTAAAGATTGTCATACGGTAATTTCTTGTGATACTCTGGGATCAGCAAGCATATTTTACTGCTTCCTGTGGGCCTAATCCTACATCAGTCAATGGGAATTTCATTGGAAGCATGTGGTGTCGTGGCCACAGCCATGCAAGCCCAGACTGAAGAAAACGTCTAGGGCTTTCTTCACAAACAGGCTACCCGGGCTGCTAGGAGCAGCGCTGAAGGAGAGAAACTGATGTTGTCAGGTGAGCAATGCAGACAAGGATATGTGAATAAATCAGCAAGCTTTAAACAGTCCCGCTCCAATAAACACAGAGTTCCCAAACTTCTCATATTCCCAAAATAGCAGAGTCTGTCTTTTGGTTTACCATCATACCATTAGCTGAGGTGTTGCACTGTAAGGCTTCAGCTTCTGGTTGAAATGCAGGGGGCCCAATTGCCGCAGCCTAGGCAGGTGGAGAGATGCAGAGCTTTGAATCTCAAACACCCAAGTGCTTTACTTTCTTAGGAGGACACTCGTGGTACCAAGGGCTCTTCCATCAGTTTGCAGAATCTCTGCAGGTGCAGAGGGTAAGGTCACCCAGAGCCCTCCTGAGGCTTCACCCTCTGCTCTGCGTTCCGAAGGCTGATCCTGTTACTGGCATGCTGACAAGCCCCGTGAGGGGGGTGGCATACCTAACAGCAGGCACAAAGAAATGGCATTACCAGTGAGATGGTCCCATTATCCTACAAAGTAACCCAAAATGGGCCTGATGTAATGGGAAAAGGGAAGAACAGGATATGGATTCATGTAGCAGTTGGCATTTGTATGGTGTATGGGCTGTATATCCTATGCACACCAACCAGCTGTCTGGTACAGAAGATGTCCTGGCCCCAGAAGCCAGATTTCTACAGCAGGCATCAGCTAAAAAACCTGCAGGGAGATGCTGGCCCATGTTTCCCCATCCCTTGCACGTTCTGACAGGAGCTGAACGTACTCAATTCTGCAATCCTTTCCCCTGCCCCAAGATATTTTTAGGATTTTGATGAAGAGGTGCAAGTGCAGTGAGGAGGTTAGATGGTGGGTTATCACTTGCTTATTATTTTTGTTTAGGTTTGATTTTGTATTTGGCATCAGTGCATCTTCAGGATGTTATTTTTGGGTTTCGTGTATTTTGTCTAAGCATGTAAGGAAGGACTACACAGAGAGAAAATGGTGGGAATTTATCTTTTTCTGTCACTTTTAGCCCCACCTCTATATAGAGAAAAATTAGAAGAAGATGAGGCTAAAATATATCTCTGCATCTCATTCTGCCCCTATTAGTGCAGGAAAGTAGTAGCTATATTGTTCATCTTTTGTGTTGCTAATGGGATTTAATTTCACGTTTGGAGACCATCTGCTGAGGAAAAAAAAAACCCTCTACAGACCTTCTCAGTGCACATATAAAAACTTGCCAGCAAAGGCAGCTTCATGAATCAGTTGTGAGGATATATTTTATCTAAACTTTGTTAGGTCACTACACCAATTTCAGCCTAAATGAGTCTGAATAGAATGAATAAGTTGTGGCAACCACCTTTCCTTTTCGTATCAATGCACTGTTTTGCTTCTTTTCACTCTGTAGTAGTTAATTGAGTTTCACCTGAGTGGGAAGAATAGCTTTTGCAGGAGGAAGAAACCAAATGACATTTTATTTCAACACAAAGATCTATCTTTACACAGGTTAACTGTGAAATTAAAGCAGTATCTCACATTCCACACTGCTCACACTGAGATTTCTTGTGTAACCTTGGACAAGTGGCTTAAATGCTTTTAGATTTATTTCCTGCTAAAGAAAGTACTATCTCACTGACACAACCCACCACATTGCTAGATATAGAAAAGATTTTTGCATCCATATTTGACAAATAAGGGTTGATACCAAAGGAGAACAGAAACCTTCCCAGGCTTGGCATCAGAGGTGAATCATTAGGCCTCAAACTAAGGTGTGTATAAGAAGTTACAAATGAGCTTGTTCCTTGCTGAGAAAACAATAAAGTCTAGAAGGGGCAACGGTAGAATGAAGATACCCTTGTATCCAACCACTGATCATAAACATATTTAGCTGCCCTAATCTGTGACTATCATTGTAAAACAGTGTAGCTGTGGTGTCTGCACCTTGTCTTCTGACAGCCATTTCCCTGCTGATTTAACATTTGTGAGGAGCATGGACCAAGGTGTTGCCTGTAAACCTAGCACTTGCAGTTTTCAACATGTTTTCTCACAAGTCATATCCCTAAAATGTACTTGTGTTTGGTTAGTAACACTGCAGTGAGCTTAGCTACAGCGTCAGAGCTGGCTAACTAAGTCCTAAGCCACCCCCATTCACAGAAGCATGCTGATTCTAGCAAAGGGAAGTAATTAATCAGTTGCAAAGGCAGATAGCCCTGCACAGGCTAATAGGGTAGTGCTCTCCTGATTTGAAGCAGAGTAATGTCTGGCCTGGGTTAGCAAAAATCCTTTTAATTAGTAAAATGTACTATTTAAAGAAGAAATAGTATGATCTTTTCTTGCACCAAATGATCTAGTTGGTTTAGCAAAAACGGTTACCTTTCTGACAAATCTTGTCTTGTTCATATCTTGAGGCCATTGTGGCTACAACTTTGCTGCTATTTAAATGAGTCACTATGAGTTGTGCAATTTAAGACATTTTTAGGGTAACTACTTATTACAAACATCCAACTAACTGCACAAATTAGTCCAGTCCTCACTTCAATGATATGTCTGCAGTGCAGCCAATACAGCTGCACTGCAAATCTAGGCAAAACCTGAGAGAAGTGTAACAAAAGCCACCTACCAGACCTGTCCCCGCAGCTCTGAATTCACCTGCAAAAGCAGTCAGCACTTGATGATTCAGAGGAATGCAAAATCTAACCGCTTTCTTGCCTTGCAATTACAACCTAGTTAATTGTGTACAACTGTGCAAAGGATGTGAGTGAGGAAATTCCTTTCTTGACCCTTCCAGCAATTGACTTGTGCCCTGGAGCATGAGATTTGATTACTCATGTAACTTATTTTCTCCAGACAGTTTCTTCTTGATAGCTCTTGTGTGAGGATTTAAGAAAGTTTCAGGCCAAGTCACAAGAACACTTCCACTGGCTCAACTTCAGCTTACATCACATCATTATTGTTTGATATTCCTCTCTTCCATGCGATGCATTAACAGATTTTTAGATTTTTAACTTGGACGACCAGTGTAATTATTGAGTGAGATTTTTTTTATGGGTGGTACTGATGAATACAGTCATGCTTTGGGTTGCTTTTTTATATTGCAGAGATTCCCAGCAAGCCTTAAAAATCAATATTATTTCAGTATCTAGACTCCAGCCTGCTACATTCTCTCCAAAGTTACAATGCAAGAATCACCATTTGCTTTGAAGCTTCACCAGATGTTCTGGTTGTGATCATTATTATTTTCAAGCCATAAACAATCATATACTTTCTGCAATGTCAAGCAACATCTGGGTTTCTTCACTGAGAAAAACACTCTCGTTACATGCTGGAAAGCACTGAATCCTTGCAACTTCATCTGTTCTGACCTGTTTGTTCAGAAAAGGTGCAAATTAATAATCCATTGGTGTACTTACTGATGACGCGAGTTCAAGAAACAGTCTTGGTCTCAAGCCCAGTTGCTCAGATCTATGCTATTCCTCTTCTCATCAACCATTGTACTGCAAGTACTTGTTAGACCTTTTCCAGAAGAGGAAGAGGTGCAGGGAAGGAAGAGGTTTCACCTGTGTCAGCCCACCAAAGATCACAAACTACACATTGAGAATCCAAATGAATAGTTAGGGCAGGAAAGGGAAGAAACCAGACCAGTTTTGCCACCAAAGAAAAGACTGGGTGTAACTACACCCAGTCATCAATGGGTAGCTTTATCTCAACTGATTTTGTCAGGCTGAGTATTGTCTCTCCTCCCGAAGGCAGCTAAAACCTGAACCAACTCCTAGCTGTGGGCTCTGTCTCATTTGACAGAAATGCAGTCATGTCCATGCCTGATGTGGATAAAATATGTAAAGGTGAGGGACCAGGTAATGCAGAGGTTGTGATTGCCGGTGCCTCCTCAGAGTTGACTTCAGTTCTGAAATAGCTGAAGTCCACTCTCCTTCTCTGTTACAGAAGCATGGCACTGAATTATTTTATCACCATTTTCAATCCTCCTGATTAAAGCACACTTTTTGCAAACATTCCAAGGTTTGATTTCTACTTATATGAATTACCATGGAAACTAAACTTTTATTGGGCATGCTTGCATACACAGGGTGAAGAATTTTAAAAACTTCT
The DNA here is from genome assembly GCF_028858725.1 of Colius striatus. NCBI lineage: Eukaryota > Metazoa > Chordata > Aves > Coliiformes > Coliidae > Colius > Colius striatus. Next base: position 112,988,717 of record NC_084759.1, on the reverse strand, counting down.
GTGATACGCAGTACAGTTGATGTAGCTGTGCAGCTGCCGTGAAAACAGTCAAAGCTAGCTAGGTGGACTGTTGAACCTATCTACGACTTGCAGCTCTCCTGCAAGTTTCCATACTCCTTTTTCCTGACTGTCTTTAGTAGTAATATTGTTGCATTTGTTTCAAGAAGAGTTCTTAGCTCTTTAGTATTTAGTTTCACATATTTGCTAATTTTTGAAGTATTTCCTACTCGGAAAATGTCCAAGAGAGGTTTTTGGATTTTTTTAAACTGCCAGACTCTTTGCCTCTTACATATTTGTTGGTTATTTTAGGGCCTCAGCTATGGCTGGTTTTTAGTTTAGTTTTCAGAAATAATCTTTATTCTTTGTATTTCTCCCCTTCGCTGTCAAGAAACAGATGACACTTAGATAAAATTTTCCCAGCGTACATGTATGAGGGGAAACACATGCTCTGCCTGATCCAGCTTTGCTGCCACCCCATCTACTGTGCAGGAACTATTTAATAGAACATTTCAGCTGGCATATCAAAAGCCCTTCAGACTAACAGTTTAACCACAAATGCAACAATACTCCTTTCTGTACTATTAGACACCACTTTCCCCAGGGAGATTTTTGCAGACTATTACTTACAGTTTTTCCACTTAAAGGGAAAAGGAAGATCATGTGAGACGAAGGGAAGACTGGTTGCCTTTGGCTCTGGCTGTGGCAGAGTTAAAAGTTATTCCTGACTCTTTCCAGTTGTGAACATGTCCTAAACTCTGCATTTGTTACAGATATATGCCTTTATTTTTTTAACAGCACATACTCCTCGTTTGTTCAATGAACAAAAAAGAGCCAGGTTCAACACTAGTAGTAAATGAAGCACTCGACATTTGTGGTGATATCACTGAAGAGCTCACCTAGGTTCAGGCCTGTTAGAGTAAATAAGTCTCAAAAATTTGTCCTTTTATACATAAACAACAGTAGATGCCAGGACACCCAAGGTAATTTATTTAAAAAAGATATATTCCTTGCACTGTGGGTGTTACCATACAGATGAGTTATTACAAAGTTCGTATTGTGATAACAGTTTTAGCCAAGTAAAATATGCCTTGGAATATGCAAGGCAGGAACTGGATCACAACGAACCCTATTTGTCCAAGGTGAACTGTCAACTATCATGGTAGCAGTTTACATCTGCCAAGTGCCATGTGAGCTTCAAATCATCCTGCAGGACCCCTGTGCAGCAGGTATGGGCTGTGATCCCCAAATTCTCTCCTTGGGAAACAAACGGGCAAAGGTAGACCAACAAGGCCACACAGCATGAAACAAGACTGCTGTGGGGGATACTCTGGCTCTGTGCCCTGAGCACAGTCCTGGAGGCTGGCTCGCGTCTCTCATCACTGGAGTTTTCCTTACCATGCTACAAGTGTGCTCAGAAAGTGGAGGTTTGCTATGTGCTCTAGGCTCCCAGCACCCATCAATGCCAGAGGTGGGATGGAGATAACAGCTGCAACCCAGTGGTTAGCCTGGCCGCCTCTGTCACCAGAGGACTCTCCTGAGTGAGGACCTCTGAAGGGGTCTGGCTGGCACCCCCAGCTACTCGCCAAACACGGGACAGGCGAGGCACGCTGCTGCGGCATACATGCTGTGGTCTATACACTTGCTTTGGTTTGTACGCTCGCTTTGGTTGGTACATTCATTTTGGTCTGAAAGCCTCACCAGTGGGGCCCAGCTGGGCTTGCCAGTCTGCTCCCAGCTTTGGGCCAGCAAAATGCTGGTGGTGCCAGCTGCCACCTGCGCACACCCTTCCCTGGTGCATGAGTCCTGGACAGGGCTCTGGCACGTGTATTCTCTTCAGGTAAGGCTAAACTGCTGGAAGGCTTGTGGGAAGTGGCAGCAGGGTGTGAGCCCGGGCCAGGGTGAGCACCAAGGACACCCCACTGGAGCACGGAGGCAACCCAGCTGCCCATCGGAGTTGAGAGGGCAGAAAACCCCTCTCCAACACGGCTGCCCTGGAGATGTGGAAGAGGAGGAGAAAGGGCGCACGTAAAGGCAGCCCCAGGCAAGGAAAACCAGGCCCGCGCCCTCCAAGAGCCGCCCTGTTTGTTCGGCTAATCTCGCGTGCAGGAAATTGCCTTACGATTCGTATTTATGGATCACGGCCCCTCCACCGGCTCTTCCCGGGGTATCCCCGGCAAGATCTCGTCATTCAATCTCCCTCCTCGCCCCGCGATATGGCTATCTCCGTGCGTTTCTCCCTCTTCGCCACTTCACCTTCCGCCCTTCACCCCCATCGCGAGTCCCGTTCAGCCGCTCCGCGTCCGCGCCCCCTGCCTGAGGGGAGCGAACCATTCCGCCCGCGGGGGTGCCCCGCGCCCCAGCCCTGCCGGGGGGCAGGCGCGCCCTTGCGCGGGGCGGCGCTGCCAGCCGGGCGGGGGGCGGCTCCCGGCGGCGGGGGGAGGTGGCAGCGGCGGCGCTGAGAGCAGCGGCCGGGCGGGCGGCAGCGGGATGCACGGCGGGCAGAGGCGGCAGGAGCCGGCGGTGAGTGACTGAGTGTGGGCCCGGGGGAACTGCCGTCCCGCGGGCGGGGGGCGAGCTCTGCCGCTCCCGGGTCACGGCGGCTCCGCGCTCGGCGGCAGAGCTCTACGGGTCTGCTGGCGGGGATGAGGAGAGGGTCTCTCCCGGGCGCGCTGAGTCCAGGCTAGCGCTGGCTCAACTGCTCACAGCTGTCCACCGATGTTGGCTACTTTTAGGGGAGTTTGTGCCAACCGCTCCCTCGCATTTCTGACGGGCGGAGGCGGCGGGGTCCCCCTCACCCACTTGCCGCCTGGGTCGGCTTAAAGGGAGACCCTCCAGCTTAAACGGACGGGGCTTCCCCCGCGTCCCTTTCGGCGCCAGTCGCCTCCCCCTCTTTGTCCGGGTGTTTCCTCCCCGGTGCTGGCGGGCGCTGCTGCGTCCCCGCCGCCGAACAAAGCCTCTGCCCCGACCGGCGGCGGAGGCGGCCGTCCCCACGCGTCCGTGGGCCGAGGAGGCAAGGGAGGAACTGCGGGGCTTGGCTTGGCTTAGCTTTCCATCAGCAATAAACTACCTGCTGGAGGGGAAGACGTAGGATGGGGCTCTTTGTCCGCGCTCCTTTGTTAGGCTGGTGGCTTTTAAAACCTCCTGCGGCTGTGTGAAGGCTGCTGTGCCCGGCGGAGATGGGCTTCTCCGAGGGCCGGGCTGGCGATGGGTGCCGTCTCGGCATCGCTGGAGTTTAGCAGCAGGGATCCGGCGTTCTATCTGATTGGCTTGCGGAAATCAAGGGGTTCGGGCTCGGTCTGCCCTGCCAGATTTAGAGCCCGTCGGTCGCTCCTCGTCTGGCTCTGTCAGCAGCCAGTGCCGGAGTGTGCTTCGGTCCCGCCCGGGACCGCCCGTTCGGAGGAGGTGAATTCGGCTTTAGAGATAAGAGCCTTTTCGGGAAGAAGGTACTTGCTTCCCAGCAGCAAAGGGAGAAACGGGCTGGAAAGTAACAGTCCCTACTCCTCCTCCTTCTCAGCCCCAAAGCTGCCTGAGGAATGTCCCCATGTGCAGAAGTGTAAATAAACGGGCTGTGCTTACATAAAGTCTTACGAGGTGGGCTTTCTGCTCATGCCACTGAGTGCTTGTGTGATCTTAAACATATGGCTTTTGTTGCCTGTTCTTTTTCTCTCAAATGCTCATCTTGTCGACGAGTCATCTTGTCTGTGTGCCTTGACTCCACACGTGCCCAAATCCTCTCTGTCTGCATCTCCAGGGCAGGATGGACATGTTGCTAGTCAGAACATTGTGACTATTTCATCTTTGTGCTGCGTGTTCCCTCTGTTTTGAGGGAGGAAAGAGACAAGAGAGGTGGTTTTTCAAGTTCTAACATTTGATGAACTTCTGAATTTTCCCTTTCTCTATGTTCTCCTAGATTAGAACTCCAAAGGTAAGTTATTATCATGGGGAAAAAAAGAGAGATGGGAGAAGGTAAGGCATGGTAGTGCCAAGTGAATTCACAAGGCCTGAGGATGGGTTTGCTTTCCTGTGGCAGAAGGAAGCAATGTAGGAGAGAAAGGAGATGGAAGATCCCCTACCTTTGCTGTCAAGGGGAGGGGCAGGCTGAACCAAGAGGGTAATAGAGAAAGTGATACTTTTAGGGCAGTCACATAGTAACACCATATCGTTTCCAGAGCAAATCGTACTATTTTTGTTCATTTTACACAATTCCATTTCCATACTAGATTTTTTTTCCCCCTTACATTTTGTCAGATGCTAAGCTGACTCTTTTGTCTGTCCATGTTTTTACTGAGGGAATGGAAATCATTGGCAGCAACTGGAACAGGAAGAGTAGTCATTTTTTCCATTTTTTCCATATCAGTTACTGTCTATGCTTATCAGATACAGTTAGCAACCAGCTCCTTGAAAGTATGCAAAGGCACCAGTCAACCATTGTTGTGAAGGAACAAAGTCCATCAGGAAAAATTTGGAGTATTTTGTTTTTTTAGATAGAAAGCAGAGGATGGGTGGGGTAAAGAAATGCAAGTCTACCTTGAGGCAGAAGTTACATCAGTAGGACTAAAAGGGTTTGAATGGGAAGACCTTGTCTGTCTTTTCCACTTGAAATTTCAGAGGAAAGCTGAAGTAATGAAAGGGGATGGGGGGAAGTGCTGATGATGGCTTGTAAAGGAATTCATGCTGTGTTCACTTAGCGTGGAGTGTATTCTCTCCATTTTCATTTGTTAAAACAGTTAATTCTGATGTGTAGTGACTGCCAGCATAGCAAACGGTGCTTCACATTGAGTTAAATGAACAGCTATACTATTCAAAGTGTTCAGAGCAGATGCTGTTAATTTAGGTTTTCGTTTAGTACAATGAGGCAATACAAGGTCCAAGGGGAGTTAAGGTCCTCCAGAGACTCTGATATAGGAGTAAACTCCATAAATGTGACCAGACTTGTTTTTTCTTACTCAGATCTTATGCAGGTATGGTTGATTTTTTAGTGAACCATTTTATTTAACTTCCCTAATTATATTAACTGGTGTAACTACAGCTGTAGTACCCGTATTTCTTACTTGAGGGTACAGGCCTGGGACTTGCTGATAATTGTTGCTCTGTATTTGTGCAGGCAGGCCCGTGACTTGGTAGCACAACAGCTACAGTGGATGACACTTGGGCTGTCACTGTCGTGGTTTGCCAAGCAAATGTGATGAGATCATTTAGTCTGGTGGCATGCTTGCTGCCCTGAGAGTGCTGGAAAATGAAATAGCATTTAAGAGCTGGAGGGGATATTTGGAAATATGGGGCAAGCATCTCTGGAAGGAGACAAATTGAGGAGAAATGGAGGAATGAAATAAGAGAGAAAGAAACTGTCAGAATAAGTGGGCACTGCAGGGAACTGATTAATGAAAGGAAGTGACAGCCACAAAGTGTCAGTGAAAGAAGTCAGCACAGAGGAAAGCAGATCGTGGGTAAATGTTGCCTGAGAGTGGGAAAATGCAATAGGCAGGGAAAAAAAATGGTAAGGACATCCAAGAAGGCAAAAAAAAAAAAAAAGAAGTAAAAATAAACAGGGAGTAGGTGATCTTTGAAGCTGCTCTGATGTGTTTTTCTAGCTGCTTAGATTTTCTGTGACTTACCTACCTGCTATGTATGGCAAGCTCTCACTGAATTTGTTAGGGGCATCCTAGAGGTAAATGTATCATATCAGGTAGGATGAGAAAGGAGAAACTTTTCTTTAGGGTCTTTCTGCCCTGGTAGAGTGAGAATTTCTGCTCCTGTACAGTATGATTTCGGATTGATAATTGTTTTTCGCTCAAGCCCCTTCCTAAAATTTTAGATGAAGAAAGTCTGTATTTCCTGGGCTTCAAGAGTGAGAATTATATCACTCTACAGCATTTATGTATATGTGTTACTACACCAGCTGTGTCGTTTGTTTTGGGCTTTGTTAGTCTGCACAATGACATATTAGCAATTGCAGTCCAGCAGCCACCAGCAGAACTTTCTATTTGCCATCTCTGTGTGGATTTCAATCTCAATTTGCAAGTTTTTTGAGCACACTCAGATTTTCAGTAGGAAAGGAGTTAATGAAATAGTGTCAAAATAATATCAGAGAGCTGCTTGTTACTGGCATGAGATGCATCAGTCATTGGGTCAGATAACCGACTCTTAAGCTCAACTACTAAAAAGGTACTAAGATAGAAAAGAGGAATGTGACTTGAGATTGGTTTGTCCTCTGACAGCCCTGTTTTCTGCATGAAGAAAGGAGTTCATTGTTTTAACAGAAATGCCTTCTAATGTGTTTCCTCCCTTTGGTGGCTTTTGTTTGGGTAGAACTCTCCTTCTCGTTTCAACTTATCTCAGTGAACAAGTCCAGATGAAACAGTAGTTTTTGTGACTGCAAATGAGGAGGTAATGATGTCTATGACCTAACACGGTCTGAGTACGTGCTCTAATCTCTTGTCTTACCAAATGTATAGGAAGGAGGTTAGATTAATTGAATAATTAATGTGTAATTCAACAGCTTGAATTTCAGGTAAGAGTAGCTATTATGGCACAAAACTTACAAAGCTTCAACATCTTCATTGTCATATTTATTTGGACACACTCAGCAGCCAGTGTCTCCTACATCAATGGTTTAAATCTCTATTAGTATTCACCAAGCTATAGTATTTACGTGATAATGAATGTTTTCATTTTTGATGCACATTTAAAATTATCGGTTGTCATAGCCTCATTAAAATGATTACGTGGTTTCTATCTATTGGAAAGAGCAATTGATTTGACAATGCCTACAACATCAATCCTTATCAAGTAGGAGAGAATCACACACAGTAGGAAGGAAGAATTAAGGATGCTGTATTTGGGTGTGATTTTTTGAATAGCTGGAGTAGTTATTCTAGTAAAATAGCTGTGGTTTATGAGGAGAATAAAGTCATTTTGGTAGTTTTCTTTTGTTGCATTGCCATTTTTCTACTCCTTCTCCAACATCTAACAAGGTAATTTCTCAGAGGAAGAGATAAGCCATCAGAGCAACTTCCTCTGCCACTCCCTTTTCCTCATTGGAAGCCTGCAGGATGATGAGGGAGTGACCTAGTTAAATCTGATTCACAGATATTTGATTTTTAATTTATTTAGTGTTGGTGAAGGTGCCAAGCCGTGAGCTTTGGGGAACAAGAACACACTATGCCTGTAAGCAGGTCTTGTGCTCACTTGTACTGCAGGAAACAGTGTATTCAAGGACTTATATTGTGAAAAGCCAGGGACTGAGCGGATTTCAGGGCTATACTGGCAGGAAATTAGCTGTAGCCTAGAGTCTAATATTTTGTGTTGCTGTGGAGGAGGAGGAAATAAGGGTGTTTAAGGTGACCTTTAGATAACAGCCTTGCCAAGTTGCCTGGTTTTTGACAGAGATGGCTGTGCTCTCCCTTAAAGATGTGTCTGTTCGTTAGATTATGGATGCAGGATCTCCACTAAATGATGCATGTGCCTTTCTGTGCATATGTTGTTTTAGTTTGAAAGTAGGGCTGGGTAAAGGTGTATTTACACTTCAGTGTTTTTGGAGATATAGGTCCCACTGAATTTTACTTTCCCATCAGTTTGAGCCTATTAAGACTTTTTTTTGTAAACAAACAAAGTAAATCAGGGTTAAAAACAGGCTTGATTTAAATAGGAGCAAGTACATTGTCCTTAGATTATGCAGGAAAAAGGTAAATCAACTTATTAACTTGAGCAGACCATTTATGCATGTAGGTGTGCTATACTGTGAGAAAGTTCTACCTCTGGGCATCAAAGCCATCAGCACTCGTTCACCAAATTTTGTTTGGGCTGATAGGCTTTCTTGTTTCCAAGACAGTGTGTGTTTTGTTTTATTTGAACAGCTGAAACAGGCCCTAATAATTTGAAAACCTTCAGAAGAGGGGACAGGATCTGCTAGGAACCACTGGTAACATTTTGTGAGAAACTAAACATGAAGAAACAATAAAGAGCAGAAAAGTCTTAAAGGAGAGGTAGCTAAATTGGAAAGCTTTGTTTAAAATTGACTGGTTTTGTCAGAGGAGTGCATTAGTGATGCCTGAGGCATTTCAACCCACTGAGTTGGTAATGTGAAAAGGAAGTTGGTGCTAAAGCAGACTCTGCTAAAGGGAGGTGGTTATTGACCCAGGCAGAAGTAAAGGCAAAGGTGAGAAACTATGTGCTGAGAAAAGGTTGCCCTTAATCTATAGACTAAATGCTGGGTAAAGCTGTACCTGTGGCTTGGTTGAGCTGCAGCTCTAGACTCCTACACCAAGGGAAAGGAGTTTTTATTCAAAACAGCCCAGCGTTATATTATCTTAAATTTGGAATACTTTGACTTGCCGCCTGTTTGAGCTGTGAATCACTGTTTCTTCTGGTCGTTAGTGAAACAAAACTTAATTTGGCTTGGACACTGCAGAGATGAAGCACAATTGGTAATGCTGTATACATTCACTTCAGATGACTTTATAAATCCCAGATGAAATCATTTTGCTTTGTTCCAGCCAAGGCAGAGTGCAGCATATGCTCTGTAATGAGAGACAGCCTCGCTGGTTGTTGGATGAGGCCCTACATAACTCTCATCTGAAATAAAATTATTTCAGGAGGGCAGATAAACTATGGATTTTGAGCCTTTAATTTGTGTAGCTCATTAATGAATTGTTTCTTGTTCACGCTCACAGTGAAGAGTTTTAGAAAGTTCTTCCCCCTAAAAATCCAATTATTGATAGGTGACGACTTCTTTGATCTCAAAGAGAGTTGTATAATGAGTTCTCAAACTTGAACTGAAACCATTATAAATATGTAATCTTAAAAAAGACATTTTTCCTTATAGGTGTTAGCAAACCAAGTTATTCACCAAACTGAATTAAGATTGAGTTTCAATTACATAGAAACCCTTCCCTCTCAGCTGTTCTCTCCTTTAATGATTGTCACATTGGTTAAGTGAAAGCCATCATCTTATGGAACAGAATGGATGGGGTTTTTGGTGATCTCACCAATGATTTTAATGATAAAGCAGCAACATTAGAGACACAGGAACTCCAATTATATCTTTTACTTTCTTTTAAAGCAATCCTTTCTTCTATCTTTTAATTTCAAGTTTTTAGTTTTCTATTTGATTATATAATTCTGCTTTTGTTACAGAACAATGTGAAATGTTGAGAGTCACTGATTTTCTGTGTAAAGCTGAACATGTCCTGAAAAGTTAACTTTTTGGTTCTTTTCTGGAGAGCTCTGGGCTTGAAGTGCAGTATTTATAATAGAGATTACACAAGTGATATGCAAAGTTGGCAATGTAGCAGCAGTTTTAAATGGATTTCAGTCCTAGTCCTTCATGTTTCATAGGCAGGCAAAAGGCAGAGAGTGGGACAAGTGGGAGAATTGCTGTTAACTCTTGCCAGCCTGTCGGCTGCAGCCCCCCACAAGCTACATTCCTGCCAGGAAGGTACCTGAGATGCTACATGGGTTTTTATTTGGAAGATGCCAGGCAAGATGGAAGGAATTAGAGAAGGAGTCTATTTGTTTGGTGGAAGACTTAGTGGGCTGAAGAGAATAGTAAACACTTAATGTCAGCAAAATAACTTATTAAATATGGAACTTGGATTGAAAAGCTACCTGCTGCCCAGGCTTTTTCCCACTGTCTGCTCTGGACAGCTTCAATTCTGCGGTAGTGGAAAGGGCACAGGTGATGGGTGAATACTCCCAGGAGGTACAGCACCGTCACCTTGGCTCCTTGGACAGCAGTGCCATTTCTGGGGAACGGTATGTTGCTTGCAGTTGGAGGAGGCTGTCAGGGTGAAGCCCACCTCTTACTGTGAGAGGGAGAGCTGCCCGATGGAGTGGAAACTCTATCCTTAAGAGTGTGGAAATGAACTCTGCAGAGAAAGAAAAAGCACTGCAAGGTGAGATCAACGCAGGGAGATTCCTGGGGGAGCAGAGAGGAGGGATGAGGCCTATTTCCCGGTGGGAGAACTTGTGGGGAGCAGGTGAGGGAGAAGCCAGAGGTCACCGTGAAGGAGCTTCTCTCTGCAGTGATTAGCAGCCAACACCCTTCTCCCAGGGCTGTCCTCCCAGGGGAACAACGTGAAAAAGCATGGCACAAAAAGCCCATGCAAGGGAGATGTGAGAGGTTGCGGCTGTGACGACTGTGGTTAATTAAATAGGTGGCTTGTCTCTAGACAGCCTCAGACATCTGTCTCCATTCTTCACTTGTTTTTCTGCTGAGTTTCTATTTGCTTGTCCAGCATTACAGCCCAGAGAAGCTACAGATGGTCACCATTAATTTTATCACTTGATGCATTTTCTTAAAGCTTTTTTGTCAACCTTTTAAAAACAGATGTGTGTATTAAAAAAATATAATTAAATCTTTTAATAGAGCAGCTCCCTGGAGAACTTCTATTTGGATTTAGATTTAATTTTAATCTTTAGTGTCTGGGATTTAATTTTGGCACTTCTTTTAAGCCACGTCTCTCTTGCATATTGTCGCCGTATCATTTTTTTACCTTTTTTTTTTTTAATAAACCTTAAAGAATCTCTTTGCATTCCTAGTCGGGCTTCTTTGGAACCTCAGAAATCATTGCATGCCAAAACATTTTCTGTGTTTTGGATTACATACCTGTTTATGTATAGGTTTCTCAGTGATTGCATCATGCTTGTGTTGCGTGGGCTGAAAATGGGCTATGGGTTTTCAAAAATAAGATCTTCAGCAGAAAAGTCTAACTTTGTTAATGATTTCTTAAGGAAGCCAGAGGATCACGGACAAAACTCAGGAGCTGTGACTGGTAACTGCCTGCACAGTCAGGATCATAGATAATAGCTGAGTATCAAATCAGATGAAATTATATGGACTTTTTAAACTGATAAAACAATTGGAGACAGTTTTTTCACAGTCTCCACATGAAACATGGAGTACCTTTATCTTTGGAAATGTTACAGTAAGAAAAGACAGTTTCTGTCTATACTATACCCTTTAAAAAGATTGTCTGAATACACTTCTTTACACAACATTTTTCTTCTTTTATTGCTTTATTTGCAGGTCAAAATTTATCTGGTTGACTCAAATTAGTGTTGATTTAACCATTCTGTAGAAGACGAATATGATGCCGAACAGAAGTAACCTCTCTTCCTTTCAGAATGTTGGATCAGGTAATCAAATAGTAAAGATTACGTTCATAAATGTACTGAGATCTTTTAGAATTTGCTATTGATTTTGATCCTTTAATTCTCCTGACGTATGGATAAGATCAGTGCTCTGTTCTTATTCCATGTCTAACTCCATTTACCAGCCAAAATAAGGCCACAGCTGGATATACTGCAGACAGCCAACCCTCCCCCATCAGTTTAATGCCTGGCTAGAATAGCTATCAGTGACTCTCAGCTAAACAGCTTGGGAAAGGAAGAAAAGGAGTGGGGAGAGGGAGTGGAGAAGAAAATGAAAAAAAAAAATAGAATTTCTTTCTGTATAGCTCCAGGCAGCAAATACTTTGCTGAACAACAGGAGCCCTGCACTGCGTGCTGAAGGCTACCAAGCGGAAGCTGAGGCTGACCTGGATGCAGGATGGGTTTAGGGCACGCCAAATGCCAGAGTTCCCAGTCTCAGTCCCTATAGCTGCATGCAAAGGCAGCGCCAGCCGGGATGTGTAACACATCCTGTCATATTCATAAAGTCTCATCCCAAACATTACCCTAAAAATAAACAAAACAAACAAAATCTGGTTTGTGGGAAGCAGCTACGGTTCAGCTAAACATGTGCTGTCATCCAGTTGGGATTTAACCACATGATTGCGGGCACTGTGGTGCTGACCAAAAATGCAGAAGAGCTGGCATTACGTATAAGTAGAGAGAAGTTGAATCTGAGCAGCTACATGAAGGTATTGTGACCTTTTCTTACCCTACTTGTTTGGATTTCAAGTGCAATGAACCCTTTATTGCTGTGGTGAGCAGGCATGAAAGTTTCCATGAGCTAACTTGGGCTTTGGCAAAAGCATCCAGTCTTCATAGGATTAAATGTGCCCTACTGAGGTTGCAGGGGGGACAGAACAATTATTAATGTCCCATTAATGTGTCTGCTGAGCTATTTATATGGGAGTCCATGGAATTAATGGGAAAAAAAATGAACTTCAGCTGTGTTCAAGTTATGGTTTGGACAGTACGATTTTGATAAGAAATTAGCTTTCAATTTTAAAAGAGATTTCAAAAAGGAAAGGAGAAAGAGATGTGAGGATGGAAATTAGGTTCCATTCCACAGTGGAAGGCTAAGTATACAAGTATAAGGCTAAGTATACATTGTGCTTTACATCTGTGCTCTTAAATTACTATTACAACACCACAAATATGATGATACTTGATCTTTTTTGGATTATTTTATCTTTGAATGTGGGTCATGTTCTTCAAATCATAGAATCGTTAGGGTTGGAAAAGACCTTAAGATCATCAAGTCTGACCACTAACCTCACACTGCCAAACCCATGACTAAACTAAACCATATCCTTCAGCACCTCATTTATGCATCTTTTTAATATCTCTAGGGATGGTGACTCCACCACCTCCTTGGGCAGCCTGTTCCAGCTTGTTCCACCAACTCTCTTGGTGAAAAAGTTCTTCCTAATGTCCAATCTAAACCTCCCCTGGTGTAACTTGAGCCCATTTCCTCAAATTCTATCATTTGTTACTGGAGAGAAGAGATTGACCCCCACCTCACTACAACCTCCTTTCTATTAGCTGTAGAGAGTGATCATGTCTCCTCTCAGCCCTCTCCTCTCTAGGCTAAACATCCCCAGCTCCCTCAGCTGCTTCTCGTCAGACTGGTTCTCTATACCCTTCACCAGCTTCATTGCCTGTCTCTGGATGCACTCCAGCACCTCAATGTCCTTCTTGTAGTGAGAGGCCCAGAACTGGACACAGTATTCAAGATGTGGACTCACCAGTGCTGAGTGCAGGGGGACAATCACAACCTTGGTCCTGCTGGTCGTACTGTTTCTGATACAGGCCAGGATGCCACTGGCCTTCTTGGCCACCTGGGCACACTGCTGGCTCATGTTCAGCTGGCTGTCAGTTAACACTCCCAGGTCCTTTTCTGCAAGACAGCTCTCAGACAGCTCTCTTCTTCTTGTTCATTTGAACCTCATAATTGCTGCTGCTCAGAAGTTGTTAAAAGAGATAAAAAAGGTCAAGTAAAACATCAAGTTACAAGAAACTGCAGTTTCACTGCTCACAGCACTGATGATCTGACTGTGAGTTCTCCAAACTTACCGATTCAAAGGCAACTGAGGTAGTTGTGTCATCCTAACAAACATGTTAACATTACAGCAAATAAAATCACAGCATAAAAATATGAAATTCTGTGTAGTATTAAAACTAAGGCTTGGTTTTGAAGTTGCAAACAGCCAATGCCAGAGTTTGTAATTGTTGCATGCTTAGCCAGAGCCACTATATTCAAGAGGTGGTAATTTTTTTTGGTTGATTCATTGGGTTTTTTTTGTGTATTTGTGTATGTGTGTGTGTGTGTGTGTGTCCAGTGCTGACTTCTTTTGCCTTCTGCTTATTCAGTTGCATTATTAATGATGGTTACCTTTTTTCTTAAACTTATGGATTTCTTCCTTCAGAATTGAGGAGAATGTGTTGTTACACACTAAAAATTACCACAATTTGTTAAGAGGAAACCTGTGCAACAGAAGTGTATTGAATGATACCTTCTGCGTCATTAGCTAGGGAGGTCCCAGAAATGAGGGATCTACTCAAAGAATGCGTTATCACTTTCCACTAGATATCCTAACCTACTGATCTTCAATGAAACTGGATCATGTCAGCTCTAGTGGCGGGTGAGAATCCAAGTTTTATGTTTAGGTTCATGTAATTGTCTGAAGTGGTACTTGGAAGAGGATTAAAGTATTGCCTCTGAGGATTTTAAAGGCACTTCACACGTTTGGATGTTAGGCGTTCGTGCTGAGTGACAAGATGAGATTAGTTTTCTTATGAGGTAGCTGAAGTCACAGGTGAAATGTGACCAAGCCAAGAGTAAATCCCAGATTTGACCCTTATTTTCAGAGGCAACAGCGTTTTACACTGCTGGAACTGACGCTGAAGAGTGCTTTATTATTGTGAAGCACAGCACATCCAAGGAGCTGCTGTAAATGTTAATGGTGCCATTTCTATACAGGCTGAGGTCTAAGTGCAGGCCCGATGGGGGTCCTGTTTATCTCCTGCATTGACTGATGCTGTCAGGAGCTGAATTCCATTCTTTGCTTTCGGCAAAGTGGGGCTCAGAACTGTAGGTTGGAGTTTGACACATCATTGAACAATAACATCCACCACAGCAAAGGCTTTTTTTGGTCAGTGTCTTCTTCCAGAATATAAATGATAATTCCAAGGAGACATTAAGACCTGGACCCTTAAAGCCTTGTCAGTGATTTAACAGTGTGGTTTTGTTGCTGTTTTGAATGAAGTCAGGAACCTAGTATTATATTTCCTTAAGGTTGTCTTTTAACTAAAGTGCTCCTTGCAGATGTAGTTGCAGCTTTGTATGTTAGAGTGCTGAGCTGAAGCACCTTGAGAAATGGGCCTTGGTTTTGTACTTTTCCGTGAAGCTTTGCACAGTAATCCACAAAGTAAGCAGAAAAGGTGACAAATTGAATTGAGCTCATTAGTACACTGGAGCTCAGATGTGTGAGCTGAACAGGTTAAAAGAAGAGGTGGTCCAGAGCAGCATCTTATGTTCTGTGTCCTGAGCCCTGGGAGACTTGTAATCAGTTCTTTGCTCTGCTGTCTGCTTTTGTATCTTCTCCCTGCACCTCAGTTCCTCAGTGGTAAAACACCAGGACATCGATGCTTCCATACTTCATGGACTTCTTTGAAGGCTCATGATTATAAAGTTTAACCCATAGACTCTTGCAACAGATAGGACACCAAAGAAAGAGTCTAGCCTCTTTCCAAGTGCTGATTGATTTGTACGTATTATGAATTTAATGATGTTCCTCTACCTCTCCTTCAGTCTCCATCCTTTTGCAAAAACGAAGATGGTGAAAGTTTTACATGCCCTCTTTCGCTTAATGATCTGAGACCAAGACACATTTATTACAAGCACAATAATTATTGTAAGAAATGTTCTTGTTAAGTTAATGTCCAGGCATGCATATGCAAAAGGCTACTTAATTGCTAAAACCTTTTTTTTTTCTTTTCTCTTCCTTACAGATTCCAGTAAGATCATGGCTGAGTATAGCCACACACAAAACCAGATGGAATTACAAAATGCTAGTTTGGGTAAGGGTTCTGTGGCAAATTCCCTTGAAAATGGTCTCCAGGAAATTATGGAAAACCTCAACCCGAAGAAATATTCTTCGAGTCTCAAATTTAAAACAAACGGGGACTATGCTGGCTCGTATTTAACGCTTTCACAACCGATGCCAGTTAAACCTAATCCTTCCTCCAGTGTTAAAAATACACACTCCATCACTAAAATTCAAGGAGGCAAGCAGTTCCCCTGTGAAAGCCCATATCTTCCAGATAAAAGCATCTCTGTAAAGCATTTGGGTTCTGTATCAGGCACGTCACCATCCATCAGCGGGTACAGTTTAGCAAGGACAGACTTTGATATTCATGTCAGCAGAGATAATGAAAAATCCCTTGGACACATGGATAAGTTTCAATACTCAAAGTACAGTCAGAAAAACAAATCGTATGACAATGTCTACTTCCCAGGAATGCTGGAGACGAGGAAGATCTCGGGCTCTCTTCTGACCATGTGGAATGGAAGCTCTGGGAACGAGCTGATGCTTTCACCTGCTGGCAGTTCAGGGGCAGCCAGCATGCCCTCTAGCCCAAAGCAAGGCAGGAGGATGAATGTTGAAGATAGCCTGGCCCCTCACGTAAAACCGGTTAAGCACAAGGATGTGATGATGGAGACTCTGGGTTCACGGCCTAGGAAATATTCTGGTGGATCTCTAAGTCATATGGGAATGTACAGTCGTTCCCTACCCAGACTTTATAAATCAACAGAAAGCCAGCTGGTGCCATTAAGTTTGCCCCCCAGAAGCTCTCTGGGTAATACTAAAAGGAAAAAACTTGGAGAAAAAGATCTACCTCAGAATGCTTTAGATGCTGATAATTACCTGCATTTTTCTTCTTGCAGCTCAGGGATTTCACCACATGCAAACTCTGTCTCTGGGAATAATCCCTATGTCAGTTCAACTCTTAGTGTTCCTGCAAGCCCTCGAATTGCTAAAAAAATGCTTTTAGCACCTTCTTCCCCATATCTTTCCGACGATTTCGATAGACTTGGACTCTCAGGAACAAGTCCCAGTGGTTCTTTCTCCCCAGTGGATTTTGACAGGTCATTCTCTGTCCGAAGAAACCTTTCCACAAGTTCTGTGGAACTTGACGACCCAGAGCTGGAAAGTTATAGACAGACACCAAACTCACTGCAGCCATGCATGCGAGAGCGGAAGAGCAGCATTAGCTCCATTTCAGGAAGAGAAGACCTCATGGACTATCACAGGAGGCAGAGGGAAGAGCGGCTTCGGGAGCAGGAGATGGAACGACTGGTAATTTTTTTCTCTTCCCCTTAGGGGTTTTTTTTTTGTGTCAGTTAGCATTTGCAAAGTGTCCATCCCAGAGCTAGCCATCAGGAGGGTACAGCAATGCGTAAGCTGCCATGGTTTGAAATTCAAGTGTTTCCTGACTCAGATGCCTTGGTCTTAATCGCAGTCCATGAAGCTAATGCTTAAACAGCTTGCTGTTGTAACAGCTTGGATAGACAGTACCGTTCCACCTTCTTAAAAAAAATGTTGGAAGCCATATAAATTGCATTCAGTCACCCTGCAGGCTCTGTTAAAATGTCTATTTACGTAAAGCCGGTGTTTTTTCGTTTAGATGGTGGCACTGTTTTGTGGTAAGCGGGTAAAAAAGAAATGTGACTTTGCTATAAGCTGCTTAGCTGTGTGTGCAGTGGAGTCAGGTACGTCTTGGCGTGGGTTCAACAGCCATCATCATAGCATTCTCTGCTTGGTTGTGGTTTTTCCTTTTGAGTATTTTCATTAAAAATACAGGCCTCCTTGCTTCTCCCCCTCTTAAAATGGAGAATAGCAGAGTGGGACAGAGTTTCCCTTTGTCTTTTGTCAACGTAAAGCAGCGCATACTGATTCAGCTCAGATTCAACTTGGTATCAAAATGTGATTTATGTGCTATTGAAACAACTTTTAGGGGGTAAAAAAGGGTCTTGGAACATACAAAGATTGTTTAAATGGTTTCTTATGGACACAGTTTCATGACAGATGCTTAGATTTCTTTGAAAAAAAGTTTTCTCGATGGCTACAAGAATGTCTGACCTGATTAACATGCATTCACATTGTACTGATTTTATCATCCCCATAGAAACCAAGGTGCTTAGATGGGCCTGTTTGTATTACCTAGTCTTAGATTTGAGACATTTACTCTACATTTGTGTGCATTAATTCAAATCTTTATGGATTTGAGCAAAACCAGGGATAGGATACTCTTAAACCTGTCTAGTTTGCATACAGATAGGGAGCCTGCAGGGAAGTTCACTTCCTGGGCAGGCCAGGGATGAAGGTGGCAGCAAGGGCTGCCCTTTTTAGGGACCATTACCAATGGCCCTGCATCTGTGCAGGGACACAGCTCATGTTTCAAGCCTCACCTGCAAGCGAGGCTGAAGGATTGTAACCCGTTCAGATATCTTCCTGTCATCTCACCTATGTCCTTGACCAAGTTGGTGAGGAACCTGTTATGTGGGCAGGAGCCTGCCGTTGTATCGCTAATCCACTCAGCGCTGTATTCTACAAGATAAAAGTTGTTGGTTTACAAGACATGATAGTGTTCATGTTGTTCTGCTTAGGAAAGGTGGTTATGCTTGAGCACACAAAAGTGGGAAGCATCAGTGGAAATGTGGGTGGGTTGTTTCTCTCTCTTCCTGCTGCCTTCTTCCTGCTATTCGTCCAGTCCTTCAGAAATCTCCCTTTTCCCTAGTCCCGGTGTTTTGTGTGTGCAAAGTGGTGTTTGCTTCTTATCAAGGGACTTTCTAAAACAGTCATGCTGTAAAATCTAAGATAATCAGCCATAAAAGACAACATAGTAGAGTGTATTTGTATTTCAAAGAGAACAGTTTTTGTTTGTGGGAGATGTTTTTGTTTGTTCTTTGTGGTGAGAGATGAAAGAGACAGGGTTGCTTTTCACTATTCAGTAATGCTAAAAATTGTTCTCTTTTTTTATTTGGATATAATGACTGCCTCCCTCCCTAATTTTTTTTCTTGCCCGACAATATTTCCTTCTAGTCCTGACTTATTAAAAAGAGGATTTTTCTACATGTTTTAAGTATGTTAAAGTTTTGGAAAAAATATGGTGTTTCATGTGTTTTATGTAATTCAACCATGAAGGAACTTCCTCTGCTTGGATTCATCTTCCATTCAGGACGCTGCTCAATATGTTTTTCCCTTCAATAGAGCTATGTGGTAGAAGAGTTGAATGCCTCTGTCCGATGGTTTGAGAGTCTGAAAAATGCCGTAAATAGGCTTTTAGAATTCTGAGAATAAGGAATAAAAAAGAAAAAAGAGGTCTCCTCCCCAGTGTGCATCAGTTCTGTGTATGTTAGGGCCTGTCTTCATCTGGGTTTTATTATTGTCCTTGTATGTGGATTTAGTCTATCCAAACAGGCTCTTTATATATCCAACCCGAGCTTCTGAAGGAACAGTTTTGTCTGACACTGCGTACCATGACATGTACAAGGGTTAGAGATCTAGGTCTGCTCAGTTCTCTCTGTGGAATGGGGGAAGATGCAAATAAAAGAACGTATCTAAGTGAGCACCTGTGGAGAGCAAAACTGCATGCTTTGGGTTTTCGGTGCTGAGTAAAAGTTCAGATTGTGTAGCTGGGAGGTAAATGGCAGGGGAACCATAGTCTCTATGTTCAAGTGCTGGACTCCTCCATACTGTGTTTTTTGAAGCAAGATAGGCAGAATTAAAAATGTAGGACTACTCAGAGAACTTCATTAGAAACATTAGCCTCCTTTTTAGAAGATTAGACTGCCCTGTGGCCCAGATACAAAGTGAAGAGTATCTTTGTTTGCAGCAGCAGTGCCCCTGTATCTGGCACACAGTGTTTATGGGGTGTTGTGTTTGATAGTAGCTATTCACTTCTGGATTATTTTATTTATTTATTTTTTTAGTAAAATCCATGCACACGTTGGAATTTGACCTGGTGTCCGCCCTTGACTCTTCTATTTGCTTTCACTCTTTTCTTTTCTGTATAAATTATTCTATGAATTCTGCTTGTGCTTACTTTGCTTTTTAAGTGACAGAAGCTCCTCTAGAAGATTGCTTTTTTTTTGAGCTGTTGCTATGGCCTGCATATAAAAATAATCTGCTGTCATTGCCCAGAGAAATAAATGGAGAATTAAAAAAGTGGTACAAATAGTGAAAATACATACTGCAGTTTGTTGGGGTTTTTAAATTATTTAAATATGAGTTTTCATTTGTTCTTGTGCACCAAACAGGAAATACGTATATGTAGTTGGATTTGGTGTTTTTCCCTCTCTCTTTCTTTTGATTTACCTTTAATGGCTGGGCTCTCCCAGACTGGCAGAAGACTGATGCCAGGCTGTTCCTCTGTGATTAGAGGAGTGGGGGGAACCAGAGTTCCCATTGCTGTCCTCTCTCCAGCATTACTGTCGAGTGGTGGGGACTGAGAGGCTGTGGGACAACACAAGGTTGCTCCTGAAGCTTGCACAGGCAACAGGCTGGTGGTTAACAGTCTGCTTCTGCTTTTTCTCCCACCTGAATGACGATACACTGCATGTTGGTGCAGGAGTGTTTATAAAAGCTTTACTCAAGTAGAAGTCAGAGTTAGCTGTTGCTGAAGCTGGCCCAGAGTCCTTCTAAACAAGGAAAAAATTGATCACTGTCATCTAAGAACAGTCATTAAAATTCAGTTAGCTATTGAATTTTTTATTTTAGAGGCAATCTCACTCCTCTTTTCCTATCTGAGATAAAAGCCCGACTATGGTAGCTACTGGAACTGAAAGGCAGTCTTTCTTTTCAGCCTGTGGGAAGTTGGGGGTGGAACAACACAGGCAGCATAATCAGATAGATATTAGGGCCATCTGTTTTGTTTGATATCCACTCATTTGAATAGCACTGATATTCCTACTGCTATTTTTTAGGCAGTACAATGTATTTCCTCTAGATGGTGGTAGGTACTTAAAAATTACATGTGCAGCATCTACGTGATGCCTTCCATAGTCTACATGTCTGTACTCATCTGTAAACATCCTTAGTAAAGAAGTTTTACTACTTGTAAGAGTCGTGCTGGGAGAAATTTCGCCTTATATGAGTGATAACCGAGTTCAGAGAGCTTATACTATAGTCCACTTCTTCACCGTTAGAAGAACATTGAATTTCACAAAATTTATTCAGCAAGTAGGAATATCCCTGTGCCTGGTTTGCATGGATGCATTACAGTTTAATAAGGTGTGCTCGTGTAGGGGAAAATTAAGTGAAAATATCTTTGAGTTTTCAAGGTGGTACTGCCTTAAAGCGATGGTTAATAGAGCTTATGTAAGTCTCCCATACAACTTGGAAAAAACTCATATACATTTTTAATGAATTTATTTTGGCACTGGGTCTTTTTATAGACTCTTTAAAGTCCCCGAGCTGTATGTAAAAGTGTAAATGACTTACCTCTTACAAGAACCACAGCCAAGCAGATAAAGGCTAGATCAAGGTAGTTTTTTCTTGTCCCTACTATTTGACAGTCTCTATAGAGTTACAGAACAGCTACACAATACCAGTTTACTAAATGAACAAGTGCCATATAATAGGATAAACCCACCCTGCAGAATAAAACTAATACTGACAACTCAGTAAATTTTCAGGATTATTCAGTTTTAATTAATTTGTTCCAAATAATTTCTGTGGGATCTTTAATATTCCAAAGTGTGCACTACAGACATGTAATTTTTGCAGCTATCTATTTAACACAAATGAACAGTATGGGCCAGGAAGAAATCAATTTCAGGAGACGTATTCTCATTTACAGAATATTAGTACAGCACTGGATCTCTAGTCTTCAGGCTGCTGCCCTTAGTGCGATTTGAAAATAAGTGGCTGCATAGATACTGCAGGGGCAAAACAACAGTGGTCTGTGAACAATGCTGCTGTTTTGGAAGCTGATGGCATTTCCTCAGATGGGGAATGCATCCTTGCAGATGCAGGAGCTGATTCTGCAGGAAGTTGTCTGCATAGTTCTTCCCTGGAGGCTGGCTCTACTCTCTTCCACTCATCTCTTCTGCTTTTCTCAGCCCATTTCTTCTGTGCATGTACTGGGAAGGTAAGGACAAGGCATCCCAGCCCACTCCCTGCACTCAGTCCTCTACTCTGAGGTCAGATGGTCTTCCTGCCACGCTTCTCTCTGCACGTGCCTCTGCTGTGAAGAGTTACCCACACATTGCCTGTGAGAGATGGACATGAAATATGGGCACTTTTTCTGAATTCCATGCTGATAGTGGTTACCTTGGAGTAAAAAGGCACACTGTAGCTAATCAAAGACTGAAAATGAGAAATGAGCCTGAAGTGAGAAACTACTGTGAACTGGAGGGAAGGGGAAGGACAGTTGGCAAGCTGTCTCAGACCCACTTAAAGTCTGGCTTTGAAATCAACTTCTTAGTATCATAGAATCATTTCAGTTGGAAAAGACCTTTAAGATCATAAGTCCAGCCACTAATCTGACAGGTGTGGAATCACCAGCTCCTTAGAAATGAAGGAAAGGAAGAGAAACATTTCTTCTACCTCTTGTCTGTGGGATACTGAATATATTTCTAAGAAAGCAAGCTTGGGGAGTTTCTGCTGCTACCTGCCTCTTTTTTCCACATCCTTTTTTTGACTGGCTGCTGCTGCAAGCTTTTGCTGTGAAACTAGATGTTTGCCTGCCTGCGAGGTTTTTTAAGAGAAGCAGTGGATAAAAAGTGCTGTTCTTTAGTATCTGAACAAAGCATCAGCCTCTTCAGGCAAAGGGAGCTCTGGCTGCATGGACTAGCCATAATTCTCATTAGTGTTGGTCACAATAAGGTAGACTGCACATGTATTTTTAATGAAATCTGGGATTCTACAGTTGCTAATGGCACTTATCTAAAAAGCTTGCTGCTTGCCACAGCTGATTAATCATCTTGCCTTCATATCTAGATACGGCATCACCTCTACACGTTTGTAAAACGCTTATCCATGACATGCAGCAAATGAACAAATCCAGGATTCACTGACATGATTGCTGTTAAAGAACTGGGATGTATTTATCTCTGATATTTGTAATATTTTTCTTTACGGAGTGCCAGGGTTGTCTCTTAATGTCATTGTAAGCCAGTAACAGATGAGGGTTATTATCCCCTTATCCCACGCTTCTCCTTCAGAACCTAATTTTGTAGCCATTCATAGGTGACGTGTTTCTTGTCAAAGCCAAGAGTGATAAAACTGCTCAGGCAGAAAGTATACAAGACCCTTTTTGTTGCAGGTAAGAGATCCACAGAAAATACATGGAGATATTTTAGTCTGTTAGAAAGGACATTTTATGGGGAAATACACTGAAAGGCTTACAAGGTTTGATTCAACACCTCTCCCTCCCACCAGAGCCAATTTTAAACCAGTTTCCCTCTTTTGACATACCTTTTTTTTTCTCCACACTGTTCAGCATCTCAACTTGTGGGATATTTCTTGCAAAATTATTGACTGGATTTTCCACATGTTACTGCTTTTGCACTTTCCATCGCAAGGGTGCTTTCCTAGCTCACTGCTTGACTCAGAAAATTATACTGGAAACAGTTAAATGCAGGTGTGCTGGAGCTGGAATGAGCTGGCTGAGATGAAACGATGAGAATAGACTGTATAAAATAACCACAGAGCTTCCTGTCCGTAAGCCTCTCGGCCCATGTCAAAATAGAAGTGAGAGGTATCGGTATTTCTGTAATGTGTCTGAAAGCTCATCACTAATTTTCTGAGGACTGGCAGAGGTTTTCCTGCACTTTTTAAGCTTTCCCAAGCATCTGCAACTTGGGAGAAAAAACAAATTCCTTCCCCCGCCCCCCCCCCCCCGCTTCCTGACTGCTTGGCAAAGGGCAGGTTTGCAGGGAGAGCCCTGTGCTCAAGTACTTGGGCTAGGATGAGCAGCGACTATGCTTTGAAATTTGCCATTTCCTATTATTATTGAAGGGATGGAGGCTTGGAATAGGGTAACTTGATATATACATATATATATATACCCAGTTTTGCAGGAGAGGGTGGGATTTCATGTCCTGATGTCCTGCTTTCCATCTATAACCATTACAACGACTGTATGAAAGGGCCAGGCCTGGTGCCGTCATAACAGAAGGAGCTGCGTAATTACCGGCAATCCCAGCCAGCTCTTGCACAGTGCTTTAGGAATTGGGTTGTGTGGCCAAAAGGCTTAGTAAGAGGGAGGATAGTGGCATTGGAGGGATAAGGGAAGAGGTTTAGAGTCTGACAGTGGTTGCCTGGAGGGAAGAGAGCTTTGAGGAGTTATAATTATGTTGATCGTTCAGGGTTGAAGGATGTCTGCAGAATCTGCTGGACCCATTTCGTGGAAAATACAAGCTTGCAATTGGTGCCCTACAGCTGTCCCAGGCTCTGTTGTTTCAGCAGCTCATCTCTGCTAGTGCCATTACAGGAGGCTTCAGAGGAAACCTGCAGTGGGAACCTGGGAATAAGCTACCTGAAGGCAAAATTTCTGTCTCGCTCGGCTTTCTTGGTTGGGTAGTGATTGGAAACAGATGCATTCAGATGGGTTCTCCAGCTCAGAAGTGCAGTTCTTAACTGGGGGTGATGTGGGATGATGTGAGCATGTAGTGCATATGACCAGGTAATCTCTCGGTAGCTGTATGTAAAGCTGGGTGCTTGTAAACCAGTGTTAGACTTTCATAAAACACCAAGTCACTGCAGGAAAGGGCAGGCAATGCATTTGCCCAAGCTTCTTTGCTTGATCTTTGTTATCACTCCCTCTTGGGCACAGGGAGTGTTAGGACTGTTAGAAATAGCTGCTTTGCAAATCCTGTTTGCAAATGTAATGCCAGGTAGAGCTTGGAAAGCGAATATGTCTGTAGTGGTCTCTGGGGAAGGAGGCTGAGGATTTTGGTTTTTCGGCTTCTTTTTTTTAAAATACTATTCAAAATAAGAAAGATTTCCTAGAAATCAGAAATTATATCGTTAGTGCAGTTATTAATGCCAAACATGGAACTCTCACAATATTCTCTCTTTCCAGCAGAATTTTCAATAGACTTATGGTAAGCAATTTATTTACATTACTTTTCTTCTTCAGCAAAAGGAACGTGAAATTACATAGCAGCTTTAACTCTTAAAAATGAAAAGCTAAAAAACAAAAAGTCATCTGAAATAGAAGTTACAGGAAGCTATGCATACAGTGAAATGAAGGAAATCTAACTTTCTGATACTTTTTATGGAGTATCATAGGGATATAGAAATCCTTCAGGAATATAGCAACTTCAAGTATGTCAGGTCAAACTGGCATAGCTATTGAGATTCGCAATTTTGAGATGTTAGTATGAATTCACAGGGAATTTGAATTTACTGGTAAATAAAGATTTCCCTCACTTATGTACATTTGACATCTGTTGTATTTTAGATGTAATGCCTCATTTTTCTGTTGATGCTCATAAAACTGTGTTGCAGAGTGTGGGCTAATTGTCTCCCAAAAAAGGAATCAAAATTAACAAAACAGCAAATCCAGAAAGTCAGGAACGAGTGAGTTCATGGAAAATCTGTATGATATTTTGCAGCTTGGTAAGAGTATAGAGTAAGCGTAAAGTAGAGCAATTAGTGATTTATACAGTGAGCTCACAGGATTACATGTGTACACAAATATGAGGTATGGTTACAACAGTCTGAATAAATAGTATTAAAACTTTCTACGTTGGCAAGTGTTGGGACATCTTCTTTAAGTTGCTGTTCATTTCTGTGAAATGTAATTTTTTAAGTTCTTCTTCCATGTTAACTTTGATTCTTCATCTTGCACTGCAATTTATTAATTTATGTATGTTGATTAAGTGCTAGAGACATATGTGGAAGAGGAGGACTTTAATCCTTCACTCCAAAAAAACCCCACAAAACCAAAAAGCAAGAAACCAAACCAAATAAATCCAACCCCCTCAAAAAAAATCAGGCCTTTTTAAACTTCATCTTTACTTTAGCTCGTGTGTGATGCTTAGTACTACTATCTTTTTGTCTTTTAAACTAGGAACGACAACGGCTGGAGACAATCCTAAATCTGTGTGCAGAATATTCCAAATCTGACAGCGACCCTGCCGCAGCTACGACAGTTGCTGATGTTCAAAAAATTAACAAAGAACTCGAAAAACTTCAGCTGTCAGACGAGGATTCAGTGTTCGAAGACTCCCAGATGAATCTGGAAATGAGGTTCAGGAGCCAGCTGAAGTCATCTGCAAGTGATTCAGATTTCTCGGAGCTGAGCAGCCACAGCCGCAGCACTGCTCCTTTCCTTTCCTCTCGAGGACTGAGAACTGAAGAGCACTTCAATGAAAGTGCAAAGCCTCCCCCTTTCCCTGCTCCCAGCTTCCTGAAGGATGCTGCCGAATCATCCTACCTAAGCATCACACCAAAGGTAATGCTGAAAGAGTACAGTTCAGGCTTGACTACTGGAAAACCTCCTCGAGGAGTCATCTGTCCTGGCAGAGGCCACAGTTAGGATAGCTTAGGTGTGAGAATTAACCTCATGGCTTATGTGAGTTACGAGCCAGCAAACAATTATTTCATTTTCCGTGGAAGCTATTGGTACTGAAAGTTGTTTGTTTGTTTCCACAGAGGTGTAAAGTTCAGGGAGAATTTTTAAGATTTTTCTGGGGGGGAAGTGTTTACTTGAACAATTATAGTTATTTGAATCAGGTAGGTTTCAGGAACCCTGCTTAGCACTGTGCTGGGACGTAGGAGGGAAGAGGAGCTATGCCATCTTCTCACACACCGAGTTTCCTATCTCCTGTATGAGGAGGATGTTTTATCACGAGCAAACCAGAACAGTCTCATCAGAGGTGAAGGGGAGTTGCCTGAGCCAAACTTACTGTTCTGTTGCCTTTCCTGACCTGAACCAGTTGTCAAGTCAGCTGTTGCCTCTCATGGGACATGCAGCAGCAGCCAGCCTTCTGCCTCTCCAACCCAACTCCTGTGTTTCATAAGCTGCAACTCCTTTCTTGTGTACTTTGCACTGCTGTTTCACTACTGAAGGGAAATTGTCCTTCCTAATTTTGTCTATTCCTAATAATTTCCTTCATCTAGGGCAGCAGCAGCCTCCTCCAGGCTAGGGCCAGGGGTCTTTTGTTGTCTTGGGTGAGTGCCTAAGGTCTGGTGTGAAACAAGTCCTGGTGACAGGCAGTGTGTTAAATCTCTATATTCAACAGTTAGAATTAGGATCACAGTAAGAGCAAGCAAAACTATAAAAGCAGATTGCTGTTTAACAAATTTACACCTTCAAAATATTTTGTCTCTTTCCTTTTTACTGTTATTTACACACTGGATGAGCTTCAGCACGGTTATATGCCTAACTTGAACTGTATTTAACCTCTGTTTAACTTACACCTTTGTAGTGAGTAGAAGTGTGTATGTGTAGAAGAGAGAGATGTGATAAACATTTTATTATTTAAAGGAGTATCTCTCTGGAAATCTGTCATCTAAGTCTTTTAGTGTGAAATTATGTTGAAGAGAAACAAGCTGGTATGGCTTTACTTGGTCTTTGCGCATTGAAAAGGTTATAAGACATTTCACTTACACGTTACTGTGGTCTTACATTTGTTTCCCATTTATTGCTTTCTTTGTGCAAGTGAGAGATCATATTTTAAATCCTTATTAGGAAGTTGAAATCGAAGACGTTATGTCAGCATTTTATCCGAACAGGATACTGGACAAAAAGAGGCTTTCCTGCTAGGATTACTAATGCTAATCAAGGAATACCAGTCATTCGTTTGTTGCAAAGCCCTGAGAAAGCAGTAGCAAGCAACTGTGTTAATGAAACACGCTCATTGTTTTAAAATATCAAGATTAGATTTGTTGGGGATAAAAGGCCTGCTCTCAGAATAGCCATAGCCAAGCTGAGCCTCTTTTGAGTAAGGCCAGTGTGGTCTGGTGGTTAATGTGCAGCTCTGTGGGCAGCCCGCTTCTTCTTGTGGATGGGGACAATGAGTGAGCAGCCTTACCAGAGTAATTGGATCACAAGCCCCAGGGTCAGATGAACATGAAGAACACATTTGAAACTCAATACTCTTTGATCAAGCCTTTGCTGGTATAAGATCACAGGTATTTTCTTAATAAAGCTATTTAATTCTTGGCACAGCTATCTAGTTGGTAAATAGCAACAAAAAGAGCAATGTTAAACGTACTGCTTCCTCAGTGCTAACTGCTGAGCCAGAACCAACTTTTGTCCTTATTTTACTGAAGCTGCCCATCTTATTAGATGGTTACAAAAATGTCCTGTTCTACCTTATGGCTTTCATTATATGAACAAGTGAAATTTACATAAAAAGCATCTATTTGTGTTATTTTCATAAGGGAAAAATGGAATTTTTACTACCTCAATAGCAGAGCGTGTAAAGTATTCTTAAGGATTAGGTTTTAACTATTCCTGTAGAATGAATAGTGTTTACTGTTAAGTATAGTATTTATTTCCAATGCCTGGAAGCAAAGTATCATGTTTGTTTCTCTTGCACACCTTCTAAATATAGAAATAGCAATATAGTAGACATTAAATATGCAACTGGTTCAAAACTAGCAATACCATACTTGTGTAAAATGAACATGATGTGAAAGGGGGAAGGAAAGACAGCATTTAACTCTTTTTCTAATGAACTTCTTGTAACATGCAACTGCAGATACCAGAATGCACAAGTGATGAGCAAAGAGGGCAGGAGCTTGGTCGGCTGGAGGAGGAGCGCATAGTGATACTAAATAACTTGGAAGAACTTGAGCAGAAGATCAAAGATTTGAATGACCAGATGGATGAATCCTCGAGAGAGGTATGAAAAATGTATTGGTTTTAAATGTCTTGCTTGTTAGGTATGTCTACGTAACATAAGTCTGATGGGTTCAGCAAGTTCACGGAGAACTCATGGATTAATGTATGTAGCCTTCATATTCTGTGCTTTTTTACCAGGATTAGGCACAGAATCATCTCCTACTATGAAAGTTATTTTTCCACAACCGGGAGAGGGGTGTGATACTTGATTAGCCTTTCCCAGCTGCAACCCCTATACTCCTAAGACGGATTAAAACAATCTTGCTTGTCTAGTGATCACTCAGTTGATCTAAATATCTGGTGTCACTTGGAAGTTTTTACAGTGGTGTCTCCTGTGACGGTTTAAAGAGAAAGGAAGTGAGACAACTTCCTTTCGAACCTCCTTGGCTTTATGATGACAAGAATATGTTGGCACCCTTTTGCCTTCTGGAATCTCACCATTGTAGACTAAGATGGCCAGGCATTCGGGTTGTGCTTGCTCCAATTATCAGCAACAGGAAAGAAACAGCTGTTTCAGAAGGGTTTCTTGTGGAGCCTGAGCAGTGGGAGCCTGTACAGTATCATAACAGGAGGAGGCACAGAGAAGAGATAGAAAAGAAACAGTTTTGGAAACAAAGAATCTTCAAACTAAAGTTGGTTTGGACTTTATTTTGCAGTATTTTATATTGCAGTTTTACTTTTTCTCAAATTTGTGATCTCTTTTTAACTTACTTTTGTGGCAGTAAAACTTACTTTTTCCCCCTTTTTTTTTGCCTCTCTTTTTAAGAAATGTTTTTCTCTTGTGAATAATCACCAAGTCAATCCCCTTCCCCCAGAAAATACTATGTATCAAGATTTCTTCTTAATCTGGACTGCTTCTGAAAAATGTTTTGTGTTCCTAGTTGGATATGGAATGTGCCCTTTTGGATGGGGAACAGAAATCTGAAACAACAGAGCTGCTGAAAGAGAAGGAAATATTGGATCATCTAAACAGAAAAATAGCTGAGCTGGAGAGAAATGTTATTGGTGAAAAGACAAAGGTAACTGAATTATCTTAGCTGTGTGCACTGCTCCCCTTCATCTTCAAACTATATTTCTATCATAAACATATTGATGGAGGTTATTTTATGAAGGGCTGTCAGTAAGTAAATTTACTTGATAAATATGTAAGAAAAAAAATTTGTCACCACCATCTCCCTGTAACAATCTTGTTTCTCAAGGTATGCTTGACAAGCAAAATATAGTATATTTAAGTAAAAAGACCTGACCTACTGTGAAGATATTTTTTTATTAATTAAAAAATCCATATAGAACTTGGACTTGGGCTATCTGTTGTATAAAAGAACAGTATTAATTGAAATGTGCAATTACTTTCCCTTGTAGGTTATATATTTTGAATTTAAATAAAAATCCTTTCTCAATAAAAGAGCAGAATGAAAGAAGGCTGTGGTTTGAGAAGGTGGTGTTGTGTATTATATGGAATGATATGTAAGATGTCTGTCATGTGATTTTAAAGCAATAATTTTGGATTATTTTGTTTGCTGACTGACAATTTGAGTACTGTAGAAAATCCTCTCTGTGACTAAGTCCAAAGAATTAGTTCTTCTATACAGTCAGATACATAATTGCTCTCAAATACACAGCAAATGTATACTGTATGATTGCAAAACAGGATAGCAGTATAATAACAAGATTTTAAGGACAGAAATGGACAGGGCCTGCCAGATGAAGCTGTACCCCTCCAAACAGGGAGTGCTGGCTCCCCCCAGCAGGCTCTCTGCTAGTGGGCAGCTCCCTTCTCCACAGAGGATATACCACAGCCAGTTAATATCTCAAGGTCAGGAAGTTTTTCCAGGGCTTCCAGCCAGTAATGTTTCCCTTTTAAATTTCATCCTCTGCCTCATAATTTAAACCTGTCACTTGTGGAAATGCTCTAGCTCGTCTCTTCCCTTCTTTTTTTTAAACTTTCCAGAAATATCTGGAAGTCTTCTCTATTATTTACTTTTGCTTAGTCAAGCTGCACGTTTTTAGCTTTTTCACAATTTCCATTTAATTCATGCCTTACAGCTTGCATTATTTTATTCTGAGCTTTTTGTCTTCAATTTCTGCCTGCCTTGAACCTGAATGCTGTTTTGCAGCTGTACTCACGAAGTCTATGTCTGAGAAGGAGAATGTTGCTGCCACCCCTCAGCCCTGTGGAGTGACAGTACACATCCAGTTTAAGCTTGAACTTTTGTGGACCTTCCTACCTGTGCTTTTCCTTATTCTTATGTACCCCTCAATCATCCTTCAGCTTTCAGTTTCAGTCATAGAATGGTAGAGCTTGGAAGTGACCTCTGGAGATAAT
Organism: Colius striatus; assembly: GCF_028858725.1. Taxonomy (NCBI): domain Eukaryota; kingdom Metazoa; phylum Chordata; class Aves; order Coliiformes; family Coliidae; genus Colius; species Colius striatus. The sequence goes on along the minus strand of NC_084759.1, from coordinate 112,958,356 downwards.
CTAGTCCCAGCCCCTTCCTAAAGCAGGTCCACCTCGATCAGGTCACTCAGGAAAACATCCAAGTGGGTTTTGAAAACCTCCATAGAAGGGAGACTCCACACCCTCCCTGGGCAGCCTGTGCCAGGGCTCCATCACTGTTGCAGGAAAGAAGTTTTTCCTTGTGTTTAAGTAGAATTTTTTGTGCTCTAGTTTACATCTATTACCTCTAGTCCTGCCGCTGAACAACACAGATGTGTGACTGGCTGTGGTTGTGTTTTAGGTTGTCCATGGACAATGTTTCATACATGCTTTTTAGTATAATGGTAAGGTTAAAATTGGTAACAGCAGATAGCATTTTGTTAGTGTGTTGTTTGAGTTGGTAGGCAAGAAATTTAAGAGATCTTTTTTAATTGTTCTCTAGTAACTTCAAAGAGCAATGAAACTAGTTGAAGTTATCCTAAACTTGTAGGCTTTTAACTTTCCTTGCAATCATGTGATGGAACATTATTGGGTAGAAGTCTGAAAATTACAGTGCCAAATGTACATTAAATTTTCAGTTGAAGTGAAACATGGAAGTCAGTCTAGAAGAAGCATCTCTGTTATTTAAGAGGCAAGTTCATGCAAAACATTTTTTTTTCAGTATAAAGCATACCATTAGCCAGATCAGTTACAATATCTTAGTTGTCTTTTTTTTTGTGTTCCCTTTTTCAAACAAACAAACAAAAAACCCATCTATCTGTGCTCTAGACTTAAAACCATGGCTCAGTTAATACTGAAATTACCCTTGTAGAAATAAACTCTAAGACAGCCTACAAATTTTGTTCTAGAAGTTGGCTGAAAGTATTGTGTAAAAGCAAAAGTTTAAAAAAGAAATGGGAGACAAGCTTCTGCAAACAGGCAGAATACAAAATGACAACTGAAGCATTCTGGGGAAAGTAGCATCAGCCAGCAAAACAGATGGCAGTGATCATCAACAAATAAAAGTTCTGTCTGGCTTGAAACAACAGTATTTTTTAATGTTTAATGTGTGTGTGTGTTTAAGGTTGCAGCCCTGCAGATCAGATGTAACACAGGACACTTCTTGGCTCTGTAGTAGTACAGAATCAATCCCTCCTAGAAAAGGGATACAACCTCGAGCGGAGGTGGTAGATGTTCCTTTTTGCTGAAATGATTTGAAAGTCATGATCTTCTCAACAGAACTAAGGCTCAGGTTTTGGCCGCCAGTAGTTGCCACCTGATGATGGTACTTTTTTGTGTTGTTTCCTGCTAGAAAAAGTATCCCAGTGGTCCATGCAGTGGTCACAGTTTCTTCTAGTTGCCCAAATATTTTACCCCTAATAATTCCAGTGATCTTGGCTTTGGTAGAGCTTCCTGGTAAAAAGCTATTGGGTCTCATCGCTCATACAGTGGTTCCATTTCTGTCAGGGTAAGGGAGTGATATCTGAATATACTGTGTCATCTTGAGTTGAGAAGCAGAGTTAATATCACTCCTGAAGCAATGGTGAGGGGATATGTTAATGCCAGACGTGATGGCACTTGTCTCTGGGAGCGACTTGAGCATCTCCCGGAATTTGCCAGTGATCTCAGCACCTGTTTGACAGGAAACCTCTTCCAGGTTCTGTTTCATCCTTACCCATTGCACCTGTTTGAAAAACTTGTGAAATACTTAAAAAGAGAGGTCATAAACTGCAGATTGATTATTGGGCCGTGTTATGTACTTGTAATAGACTGTAGGTGGAATCTCTTGCATTAGTCTCTACCCAGTTCTTTGATTTTTAATTTTTTATTATCTGTGCCCAACTCATTTAAATGAAGTCACAAAGTTTTGCCAACTTTTGAACAGTTTCAAAGCTACAGTTTCTAGCCCTTGCAAGGCAAGAGAGCAGAATGGAAAATATAGTCGAAAGCATAGTTCTGTGTTCAGTTCTGGACTTTGCCAGTGTGCTCTTTGCTGTGGTGTCCTGGTTGATGATAAAGTATCCATGAGCTAGCAATGTGCCCTCTTGGCCAAGAAGGCCAGTGGCATCCTGGGATGCATCAGGAAGAGTGTGGCCAGAAGGTCAAGGGAGATTCTCCTCCTCCTCTACTCTGTCCTGATGAGGCCTCATCTGGAGTCCTGTGTCCAGTTCTGGGCTCCTCAGCTCAAGAGAGACAGGGAACTTCTGGAGAGAGTCCAGTGCAGGGCCACCAAGATGATTGGGGGACTGGAATATCTTCCTTATGAGGAAAGGCCTCAGGAGCTGGGGCTGTTTAGTCTGGAGAAGAGACTGAGAGGGATCTCACTAATACTTACAAATGTCTAAATGATGGGTGTCAGGAAGTTGGGGCATCACTTTTTTCTGTTGTATCTAGTGATACAACAAGGGGTAAAGGGATGAAGCTGGAACATAAAAAATTCCGTTTATACTTAAGGAAAAACTATTTCACTGTGAGGGTGAGGGAGCCCTGGCACAGGCTGCCCAGGGAGGATGTGCAGTCTCTGGGGGTCTTCAAAACCCTCCTGGATGCATTCCTATGTGACCTAATCTAGTTGGACTTGCTTTAGCAGGGGGATTTTATTAGATGATCTCTAAAGATCCTTTCAAATTCCTACCAATCTATGATTCTGTGATAATGTCTGTGTGTCCCAGTACCTTTCTTATAAATCAGGAATGGATTTTGCAAGTGGATTTGTGCATTATATGGTACAGAGTCTGATCTTGTTCAAGTCCTCTGCTCAGCCCTACGTGAACAATGTGGCAGGTCCAAGGGTGAGGAAGAACAAAAGAATTGATGGGGAAGATAACGTAGCACACACCCTATGATGAGTTCAGAGCCTTTCCCTTGCTTTTTTTGAGTATTTAGCCACATACGTTGTAAGGAACAGAGCAATTAGTGTTGATTTACTTCAGGTTTGGAAATAAGAGCTATGAGCAGTTGCCATTTTGAAAATAAGATGACACAGAGCCTTTCAGCACTGTTGAAGGACTCGACTCAGTTCTGCCTGTGCTGCATCTCTGGCAAGATAAAAGTGCTGACAGGACTTAGTTTCCTGTCTGAGGGTGCTACTTACAAAGCTGTTTGGCACGGCTTGTTCTTTCAGCTATGCTGGAAATTGTGCCACTGTATGGAGGGAGATCCAGGTTTACCTGGCCATGCTTCTTGAGCACAACTTAGAATCCCTTTCCCCGAAGTCACTAGGAATACAATTTGAGAGAGACAGATTGAAGATACTAGGAAAGAGCTTTGCTACCGATATTGACAAAATTACTTTGAGTGCAGCGTGCTCTGTAATGACCCAAGCTGGGCAGTACTCAGAAACAAGCTATCAGGTGAGCCAATCTCCCTTTTCTCTGTCATTTGTGCCCAGTTCCTTGTAATCACTATGGCAGTCATTCATGTTACCACACTGAAGACATACAATATCTATGCTGGTGTTTAAAGTGGAATAGCACCTCAAATCCATACTGCTATTTCCAAATGCAGTTTCCGCTTGATGACCTTGGCTCATGAGACTTAGTTCAGGATTGATGTTGCCTATAAGGAACAGGGCTCAGTTTTGGGGCTTGTTCTGTTCAACATCTTTATCAATGATCTGGATAAAGGGATCAAGTGTACTTGGGGATGTTGATCAACAGCTACCTGAACATAAGCCATCAGTGTGCCCAGGTGGCCAAGAAGGCAAATGACATCCTGGCCTGTATCAGAAACAATGTGACCAGCAGGACCAAGTAGGTGATTGTCCCCATGTACTCGGTGCTGGTGAAGCCACACGTAGAATACTGAGTCCAGTTCCAGGCCCCTCACTACAAGAAGGACATTGAGGTGCTGGAGTGTGTCCAGAGATGGGCAATGAAGGTGGTGAAGGGTCTGGAGAACCAGTCTGATGAGGAGTGGCTGAGGGAGTTGTGGTTATTTAACCTGGAGAAGAGGAGGCTAAGAGGAGACTGTAGTGAGGTGGGGGCTGATCTCTCCAGTAATGAATAATAGGATGAGAAGAAATGACCTCAAGTTACACCAGGGGAGGTTTAGGTTGGATATTAGGAAGAATTGAGAGGATTACTGAGCATTGGAATGGGCTGCCCAGGGAGGTGATGGGTTCCCTATCCCTGGCGATATTTTAAAGACATATAGATGAGGTGCTGAGAGTCAGGTTTAGCTGTAGGCTTGGCAGTGTTAGTTTAATGGTTGGACTCAATCTTAAGGGTCTTTATCAGCCATAATGCTTCTATAAGGAAGCGGGAGAAAATTGTATTTGCTTGATTGGATGTTATCCAGGTTTGCAATGTCTTTTCATACAGTGCTTCCTTAGTCTGTGTAGTTTTAAAACATGCAGTCTCACACATGTGGAAAAGGATGCTTAATGATTTACCATGCCTGATATCTCCAAGTTAAAACATGAGTTTGAATATACCAACATACACAGAGAAGAAAGATCAGTGAATGTGAATATAAGCAAGAATAACTGAAAATGAGTAATGAATTCAGCAGAAGTGCTGTGGGAGGTAATCATAACTACATGGTAGTTTTGGCAGAGAGTTTCTAAATAATTATTTATGCAAAAGTTTAGACTGCATTTGAAGAGAGGGAGGTTATTCCTTTTCTTCTGGAGGACTTTTGTGTTATGTCATGGTGGAAATATGTACTCTAAGACTCTTTTATCTGAGTTTCCCGTCCCTCTTCAAGAATAGAAATCAGGAGCAGCTGGCAACAGATAACTCATTTTTTTGGAATACGTTTAATTTTGTCCACATGCTTTTCTGGAAATATTTTTCAGTCATTAAAAAAATATCCCAGATATGCCAAAATGCTTGAAGCTTGGCCTCTTTGCTGAATTAGTACTGCAAAGACTTGCTAGAATTAAGTCAAGGAAAGAGCAACTGTTTGATATGCCACCAGCAAGCAAAGTTAAATATACTGATGGTCTCTCCTCAATCCTTTCTCTTCTGATTCAAAATTGTTCCTTTTTTTTTTTAAATCCTGATGAATCTGTCAGATTTATACTTCATAGCATAGCCTTTTAAATCTTTCCTGGTCAGATTCCAGTTCAGCAAGTGTTTTAAATTTATCAGTTATAATGTCTATATCTCCTTAAGACATGATACATAAGATTTTGAGGAACACTTTCATCTACTGGATATATCCACATAAGGGTATATCCTGTAGCAAAATGGTAGTGAGGAAATAAATGATAATGAAAACTCAAGAAGAAAAATCTGAATTCACAAGCTTTCAGAATGGGTTGTACCACTAAGGGAAATCCTCTTATTGTCATCTAGGTGTTGAAGTCTATATAGAATTTTCACTTTCTCACTTGATTTCTTTTTTTAATTCTGATTTGGATTATTATTTCCTCTTCTTCAACATTCATGAAAAAACAGTGCTCTAAAATCAGGGGTTTTCTTTTGCCTCCTTGTCTATTCACTAAGACAACACATTACAATGGTCAGAGAAAGAGTTTAGAAATGTCAAAAACCGTGAACTGTCTTAGGAGCAAATTAATGTGTTACAACTGTGATTTTATTTTTTCTTTTTTTAATTTTTATCTTATTGTTGTTTTTCTTTTTTTTCACTTATGACAGAGGGATGGCTTACTCTGATCTAAAATGCTTTTTAACATCTTCCTATGCGACCTGATCTAGATGGACCTGCTTCTGCAGGGAGGTTGGACTAGATGACCTCTAAAGGTCCCTTTCAACCCCTACCATTCGATGATTCTATGATAAGCTTTATACATGCATGTGCAAGAAAACCATTGATATCTCTTATACAGATCCCTTTACTGTATATTTTCTGTTGTTATATAATAAATTAGTGACTACTCATACAGTAAAAGGAACTATTGTGGAATACCTTGTTCCATTATATTATGCTGCTTTTCATATGCCTTTTTTTTCCCCTCCTCTTAATAGCTTCTTCCATGAAACCCACAGGGGCTTAGTGACAAACAGCTAAGTCATGGCAAGTTTTATGTTTCTGTCCTGAGTGAAAGCAAGGAATGCTGGAAAGAGTAGTTTGTAGAAGAGGAACATGTGTAGTCTGTGCACAGGCGGATCTGTTTCATTTCACCAGTATTTTTTTAATCAGAATTGTATGCAGTCTGTTTTTTATCAGCTGTAGCATTGGAAATACTTTCACTTTGCAAGAGTGCTAGAAGAGTGGGTAGACCTCAGTTTTAACACTTTTCTCACATGTACCATTTGCCCCATTCAGTGAGTAACCACTGAAGAACACATAACATTTCCTAGCCTGCTTTTTGCTAGGAACTAGATGTTTTCATACAAATTCGTGGCAAAGATTAGGCCAATTTTATCAGTGAGTTATTAAAGTCTAATGTTCTTACTCTTCAAAGTACTCTCTAAAATGTTTTGCTGAATGGACAATCTCTGTAGTATCACACCACTTACAAGTAGAAATGAATTGTTTCTGTAGTGGCTCTTTCTCCTCCACTTCTAGATTTCACTGTAGGTTATTTTGGAGAAGGGGAGGGATGTTCTCTTTGAGTTTAAAAGAGTAAAGTTTGGGTAGTTGTGAAAGCATGATGATAAGATGAAGAAGCTTTTCAGAACAAAGAACTGAATGTGCTTCTTATTTCTTGGAAACCTGTGAGAGTTGTGAGACTAGCTGATTCCATAATGTATGTATCTGGAGCTTGTTGTGGGTGATGAGATATTGCTACCTTAAAGAATGATGATTTGCAGGTGAGTTGGACTGAGGTAGATCCTGGAATAGTTCAGACTGGAACACTTAAAAAATTGAATGGGAAGACATACAGTATTTTACAGGGTTTTGTTTGTTTGTTTATGGCTTATTTCTCTCTGTCTCTGAAAAGAACACATTCCTTGAATTTTGTTTTGGTTTTTTTGAAGTTGGTGGAAGGTTAAGAGTAAACCCAGTTCACCTAAACATACGATCCATTTCACAGTGACCTGGTAGAAATTATAGGTTTTTAGTTTTCATTTTTCTCCTAATTTTATCTGAATTTTTGAGAAGCTTTTTTGTTTCATCCATGTTTATTCTGACTCATTTCTGCAGAGTCTACCAGTTTAATGCAGGAAAGTTGGTTTAGAAGGCACATATACGTGGGGACACATACTACTTTACAATTTTAGCCTTCTTACCTTCAGTAGCAAAATATGATGAACGACAAGTTAAAAAGCAGCACTTCTCTGCAGAAGTTGTGTGGGGACCTGCTAGGATTTTATGTAGCAGGCATGGGACATCCTTAACCACAGGAGATGACACTGAAGCAACTGGTCTCTCTCTGTTGTTCCCATTCTTCTAGGGGCTACAATTGTCCTAATAGTAGTGTTTTATCTCCTCTACACCCTCATAATCTATGAGATGTATTGGATATTGGGTTTTTTTTTTCCTCTCTCTTTGCCCTAAAATCACTTCTGCCAGATCCAAAGGTTAATTTCCTTTTATGACCCATTTTGATCACTTATGGTCTATTTTTATTCTGTGGATGCTCTGCTGACATCCCTATGTCTGTGCTTTTGGGATACAGTGTCATCTATCCATTCTTTCTACTGATGTCTACTTCACAATACTCAGATGTCTTCCAAAATGGATCCAAGCTGTGGCCTAGCATCATCAAAACCCAACTCAGGCGTATATCTTGAGTCAGCTCCGTGTCTTGGCTGACCGCAAGTTCATCTAATCTGTGTATAGAGGCAGGCCATAGGGCAAATAGGGCAGATGTTATTCTTTACTGAGCTCTACTACTTTTCTCTGGAAACAGGATGTTAAGAATTGAATTAATGTGACTCCGGAGACAACTCTGGGGCTGAGAAGTGTGTCTTGCAGAGAAATGTTTAACAAGTACAGGCTCGTGCTGTTAAATGAAGATGAGCAGCTGGAGTGCATGGGTTGTGTTCCCAGCTCTGCTGTTGCCTACTTCTGAGCAAACAGCTCAAGAAGTCAGCTGCATACCTGCCTCAGCTGCATCTTGCACTCAGCTTGCAAAGTTATAATATTTTCCCTACTAAAAGAAGTTGCCTTGATCTATTTATAGAAGACACTGTATGAAAAAAATTGTATTCTTTTTTTTGCGTGTGTGAATTAAATGGACTTTACCAACCTACAGCCAGAGATGTCGGTGAACTTAACTCCAGAGCTGCAAAACATATAATGCTTCTCATTGCTGAAAGTGATATTTCCTGTTAAGACTGCACATTCTGCAGGGAGACAGTTTGGTGGGATGCTAACACTTCCTATGCTATAAATAGACCAGATGAGTATCACTTTCTGTCTCAGAGGAATACATTTCTAATTTCTTGAGGGAAGTAACAGTATCCCTGACAGGATTCTCAGGGAGTTCTATACTTGCTGCTGGTGCCTCCTCACGCTGGAGGCTTGACTTGCTCGTTAATGAATGAGTGTGCTTGTTGCAGTGCATAGACATTTAGGGAGCTATTAATAGTTTCAGAGGCACAATACTGCAACTAAGGTCGGGGAAGTCCTTGCTGTTTTACATTGCTAGGTGGGCAGGAAGGGAAAGTGAGAAACAATGTGGCAGACCGTAGGCTGAGTGTTGAATGGACAACAAGGTTTGTGTGGAAGGAACTACCAGCTTATTCATAGATTTTCTCCCATGTTGGAAGTAAGGATGATTCAGCAAATGGAGTTTCTTGGGGACAGAGAGGTCTAGAGGTGACCTATCAAGAGTTGCATTCTTCTCTCTCATTGTGCAGCTTGCACACGCCACATCCTCTGTATTTCTGAGCCCTGCTGCTGCTAAGACAAGAGCTAGTACAAAATACGCAGGTAGTTCAATATGCTGGCTCAGTTGCTCATTTTTACAAGCTTAAAACAATAAAATATTCTTTTGTGTTCAGCATTTTGTTTGAGTTGAGAGGCTGCACATGTAAATGAAAATAACAGAGCTGGGGATTTGGTTGACATTGAGTTTGAATGAGAATACTTCCTGTTGTGTTTTTTAAATACTGGGAAAATGAAATCCCAGCCCAGATCCCCCTCTTAAATTGAGAGATAAGACCATAAAGAAAGCAAGAAGCTAATATATATTTGTTATTGTGCCTCCACCATGTGTGAGAGTTTGAGAACCTTGTAACAAAGAGAAGGTTTTGAGGGAAGGACTGTCCCATAGTTTGAGATGACAAGTATTGTATACTGAAAGGAGTCCCTTCTCTATGGCATATGCCATAAGGATGCTGCAGATTGCCTGACTGTATAGCATCTGCTGAGCTATGCATTTGATTTCAATATTAAATAATTGTTCGGACCAGAAAGAGGACAAATGAGTGCATGCTGTGGTAAAATTCAACTGCTCTTGAAGCATCCAAAAGAAGAAGCTGAAATTTTGGGACTGATACTATTACTTTTTGAGTGGTAAGAAGGGTTAGAGACCAACTCAGAGGAGATACATAACTACAGAAGGAGAAGTAGGAAAAAGTAATTATACCAGTGTAACTCTAGAAGGTAGCAGAGGGCTGGGCTTCAGGGACTTGATTATATGTGCCTGGCATATCAGGCATATTGTTTTTTCTAGTTAGTAGTTGCTCAGTTGAAGAAAATGCATCTGCTATATTGGCTAGTGCAGATGAAAGTAAAAGGTATTGAAAAAAATCTCTCCACTCTGATTTGTTGCCAGACTTTGGTCTATAGGTAAATAATAGTCTACAAGGTGACTTTAAGTTATCTGTAGCCAGTCTTCAGAGCAGTGCTGCACAGTAAATCATGTAGTATTTTATTACAAAGGTTTAAAAGCTAAAGGCTTTTGAGGGTGAGTAGCAGTGTGCTGAGTACTGCTACTTGAGTTGAACAAGGGGAAAGCTGGAGTAGACCAGGGGGGTTGTGCAGTCCCCTTTGCTCCCTGAGAGCGGGTTGAAGCAAATTTGCTAAATCACTTGATGTTTCTGCCGCAAGAGGATTTCCTGTCCCAGAATTATCTCTTCATAAAGCTCTGTTTCATTCTCTTTTTTCACTGCACACTAAATGTACTTATCTGTCCAGAGGCACATAGGCATGTAATTCATTCTCCTGCAAAGATCCATCTTTCTCCTCACTGCCAAACTACAGCCATTTTCCATCCATTTTGCTTTCTAAAAGCTATTCTTTTCTCTTCATTGATTACCTCACTGACGTGCCTATCATTCCTTTTTTTTTTTTTCCTTTTTTCCTTTTTTCCTTTTCATTAGGTGACACAAGTGTTTTGGGCAGTGGGCTTTTAGCAGCACCATCCAGGAACAGGTGCAAAACACAGTGACAAGGGAGAGAACTAACCACCACACTAAAATGATTAATGTTTTATTTTGATCATTTTGCATCCCACCATTGCGTTTGGACTAACAAGAGGTTTCTGTCTTTGACCTATGTGCTTCAACTGTTCGTTAAGGTTTTGCCACACGCTGTCATAATCACTAACAACTGCTTGGGTTTGAAGGTAATTGTGTTTATTTTCTGGTTCATGCTTCAGGAAAAATTAAAACTTGATGCTGAGAGGGAAAAACTAGAGAGGCTTCAGGAGCTTTACTCCGAGCAGAAGACGCAGCTTGATAATTGCCCTGAGTCCATGAGGGAACAATTACAGCAGCAGCTGAAGAGGGTCAGTAGCAAGTTTAAAGATTGCACTAACTTTTTTTTTTTTTTTTTCAGAATTAAGTATAATGTGTTCTGTTTCGAGTATCCAGTGTCAACATATATGCAACTTACAATTGTTAATAGTCACAAGAGTTACTCTTTTTGTGGAACGCTTGTAATGGATAATGTGCATGGTGGCAAATAAGTAGAGTGCAAGTGGAGGAATTAGAAATCATTTTGTCTTGAACACTTTGGGCTGCTTGCTTATATTTAGCACCTTAAGCCTACTGGGTGGTGTGGAAGCTGTTGTGATGTTTAGATGAGTGGTGGAGCGTCACTCTTTATCTGTATGAGCCAAGGCAGGAATTGAACTTTAATCAATGGGATCAGCTATTTTAGCAACACTTTCATGCCACTGTTGTTTGATCCTGTTGTGTACTCCTGTCTCAGTGAAGGCACAGGTTACCTTTTTTTGCAGTGTATGACTTAGCTGTTAGCTTGAACTGTGCTTTGAAAAAAATAATTTTGAAGATGACACCCCTATTGAAATAGCTTTATATTTTTGTACATTTTCAATGGTTGCACATCAGTGTAATAACTAGTTCTAGCTTGATTTTATTTTGTGATATTTATAACTGGAAAAAATCTATGGTATTGTGAAAGTACAGTTATTTTCTGTGGAAATATTTTAGTTCATTCATTGATGCTAAGTGGCTTCTACAGAAGATACAGTAAGCTTTAGTTGGAGAGGAAGTAATTTTCAAAGCATCAGTATCATATTCTGTAATTCTGTGAAACCTGAATTTGATTTTTTTTTTTCTGGCTTGAGTGTTTATATCAGGAATAACAGTGACCAAAAAAAGATGTTTTCTGCTTGATAGAAAATATTCACTAGATTGTGATTTGTTTGCAGAATTCTGTTCTGTTTTTTTCAAAGAGCAAAAAGTTATAAAGTCCAGCTTTGGAAATAACAACATTAAATTCTTCTGTACTAACTGAGAAGTTTGCTGCTTTTGAAACACTTGAAGACTTTTGTAGGTTGTCTTGGTTTTTTTTACATAAAAAAGTAGTATTATTTAATGTCTCATACATATTAGAATGCAGGCCTTTCCTGTGCAGTCATATACTTGAAGGTATTAATTAATGAGAATTTTCTGGTTTGTTGCTGTGGAATGGTAGTAAATAATTTTTCACTGTTAACCAAGAGATTTCTAGAAATCTGTTTGAGTTTTTTCCTAATTTTTTTTTTTTGTTCTTACAAAGTCGTATTCGAAAGTGGGACAAAACTTGAAATGTAGGGGTGCAGTGAAATGTCCAATTAGTCCAACTGCATGTTATTCCATACCAATTGTAGCAAAAGGTAGCTGTGGCTGATGTGGTTGAAGCAGTAGAAGTTATTACTGAATTAGTGCACTGTAGCTCTCAAATGGATATGAAGTGTAGGAGCAGTTATGAAATTACTGTAAGCATCGTAGTCAAAGTAAAGATCCTCTTCCCCCAAAATAAGCCTAGTTCAGGGTTAAGTACTCAAGTCTGCAGCAGCTTATAATATGCTACTGTACTGCCAACATGGAAGATGTGAAGCTGATGAATTCCCTTATTGTTTCATTTCTGTGACTTCGGTAACTTCTGAATTTGTGCCCAGCTGAGTAGGCAGCCAGTTTCACTATATCAGCTGACTGCCGAGTGGGTCTGGAGTTTGGATTGGAGTTGGCAGTGGGCAGCTGGCACACTCAATGTGCTTCCCAATGTCCAGAACGAACCTATGGTCTCTGTGTTAGGCAGGAAAGACACTTCATCCAAGAATGGTAAAAGCTGAGGGCTTGTGGAAAGCACTAAGAGAAAGCATTGATCATCCTGGTGGCTTATTTGAAGTTAGTTCACTTGCCTCATTCCTCACTGTTAAAGTACCAAACTTTTTTCTTCTCATGTGCCTGGGTTTATAGAAATACACATAAATGGATGATGATAATAGATGCCTGGATTCCTGCAGAGATATGAAATCTATCAATTTCTAAGAAATGCCGTACTCTTCAGATGAAATTCTCCTTATTTTTACAAATAATGTGGGCCTGTGGAGCTCCCACCACATCCTAAAGTAAGGGCTTGAAGTGAGTCTCACCCACTGATTTTTCTCCAGTGCCATTACTGAAGTAATAGAGATGGAGGAGGAATTTATGGTTTCAAAATCCAATATGGAAAAGTTGTGTCTGTTGTTTGTTAATAGATGATAAGTTACAGTACTTTGATGCCAATTGTTTCAATAAAACGGAGAGTCATTCGCTACCTGGTTCAGGAATTTACTTCCTTAACCAAGTAGCAAGTGACAATACAAGAGCAAGGCAGAACAATACGGCAAGAACAATTATTTTCCTACAGATCCTACATTGCTGAGTAGAATGTTTATGAAAGTTATGGCCAGATCGCTGTGGACACATCTCTGACCAGATTTCACACCCCTGCCACCGTGCCCTGCTCCTTCAGGCTGCCTGGGGTCTTGGTCCGCATAAGCCTGCATGGCTGATGATCTTGCTGCAATGTGCTTGCCAATACTGTGAGAGCTAAGCTACTAACAACTTTTGGAAGACTTTTAATTTGAAAATGGACTTTAAATTAAATATGTTTCTTTTTCCTCAGTGTATAGACACAGCGGTATAGAATGTGGTTAAATTCTTGTTCCATAGCACATTTCACAAAGAATAAAGTATTGTGCAAGCTTGGCTGGCTGCTGATTGCCTTTCTAGTTATTGGTTGCCTTCTCTAAGGTCTCTGATGCCATTATTATGGTATGAAATAGACTGAATTTGGTGATTGTCATGGCCCAGTCAAAACCCTTCTGTTTTAGTGCTGAAGATGACTGACTCGTTTGAATGACCATTTTGGTATTCTGCTTCTGAGTAATTTTTAGGCTATGCCTTTGCTTTTGATCTTTTCGTTATCTCCTACAAGTCAAAGGCATGTCTTTGGATAATAAAAGAAAGATGTTGGTATTTCATAAAGTAACTTGGATTCTTCAGTTTCTGCATCCCATGTCTTTCCCTGCTATGTTGGAAACTGGTTTTGAATCCCTTCATAGAGACTTATCTGCTTGTTTCCATCACTAATCTTTGCCTTAAGTCAAAATAAGAAAATGAGTAAGTTTGTATTTCCCTAAAATGATAACTTGCTTACAGGATCTAGGTTTTCTTTTGTAAGAAGTTATGTACAGTGTGCCTATTATAGAGAGCCTTTAGCATTTAATAATATTGTGATTGTTAAAAACACCTTTTTCTTCAACATCCTGGAACTTGTAAGTAGGAATTCATGCTATGAATACACAGATGTTGCAAGAGAAAGGTTAGTACTCGGTTCTTGTGCTGAGAACACCATAAGTTGTATCTCCTCATCTCTAAGCGGAAGGCAAGTGCATTCTTATATCTTAGTGTTTTTCTGCAGCATCCAACTTCATTTACATGACAAAATCTGGCATTGGTCCAGGAGATGCATAAAAATGAGATGATAATTTTTCTGAAGTATTACACCTGCTGGCTTGGGTGGATAACTAGAGTCCTTAATTATGTGTTTACACGGTGGCAGTTGGTAGCTCCAATTTGGTAGTCCACGATCAGCCTCTGGCTGAGCAACTTGTGTGGTTAGGACATCACTGCCGAGAGTATGGCAGCGTGCTGATGGCACGCAATTACACACATCTTTTATCTGACTATGTCTGTTAATGAAAACTGTGGTAGTACTTGGGCTAGACCTGAAGAAAATCTAATTGCAGTTCACACCCCTCTGTTTGAGTGTGTGTTCCAGTAATTAATTCGTTCCATGTGCGGTTCTCTGGTGTTGCTAGGATGATGCTTACTGTCCGTTCTCATTGGTAAGCAAATGCTCTCCTAGTTTGGCACATGACAACCTCACCAAATGGCTTCAGGCTTTGGTATTGTCATAGTTAGGCTAAAGCAGCGCGATCTGCCCAGCCAGGATGACCTCTGTGCTTAGAAGGCTCCAGCTTTCAATGAATGGTATAAAACAGCTTCCTCACCATGCAGGTACTTAATCTTTCTCAACAGGGCAGGGGGGAGACATAGAGTGATGGAGAAAGTGACATCAAAATGATCATAAGCCCTGTTTGTTATCTTACTATGACAGTAGGCCATTAAAAGCATTGTAGTCCTCTTTGAGCATGTTGTATGGGTTACGTAAATACCATTTTAAACTGATTTTTCTGTTTGTAAATATCTCTGGTGTCAGTGAAAACATGATTACTTTTTTTTTCTTAAGGATGCTGATCTTTTGGACATAGAAAGCAAACACTTTGAAGATTTGGAATTTCAGCAGCTTGAACATGAAAGCAGGTTAGATGAAGAGAAAGAAAATCTGACACAACAGCTCCTGCGTGAAGTAGCTGAATATCAGCGCAGCATTGTCAGTAGAAAGGTAAAAGCACTAATGCTCAATGCATTTGTTCTTTGTTGTTGAGCATGAAGGAGATGAAATGCATCTACAACCTGCCCATCTGTAAGAAATAATACAAAACTTTCCTCTTTGAAAAAGCTTTTGAAGCACAGCGAAGGTGATGGTCAGTAACATCGCACACGGATCAAATCATGCACTTCTCCAAAAAGAAATAATAAAACCCCATGCTCTATTTGTGTATATGCTTTTGAAAATGAAACCATTTGACTTGCTACAAAAATTACAAAAGCATTATTTTCCTATGCTCCTGATGTTGATGTTCAATGATTTTCTTCATAAAAAGAATAATAGAATGCCAAAATATTTAATTTTTAAAATCAGTTGAAATGGCCCAATCTCAACCAATTAAAAAACAGTTTTTCAGAGATTGTAAGTTGCACCTCAGAACCAGTTCTGTTCAGTATATGGATGCCAGTCACCATATTATCGAAGAATATGTGCAATTGTTCTTTTATTTTGTCTTGAATAAATAACTCTTTAGTGTCTAAATCTTATTTAATTATCTCCTTCAGAGCAGTGAGCTGCCTTGTAAAGACTTCTTTTCCTACTGCTTCACACCTGTGAATAAGTGAATCATCATGAATAGGATCCTTGCTGCAGGTTGTCTTGTGCTTTGAAAATAAAAATGTAAATTGTGATTATTTTCTTTTCATTTTAGGAAAAGATTTCTGCTCTCAAAAAACAAGCCAATCATATTGTCCAACAAGCACAAAGAGAACAAGATCATTTTGTAAAAGAGAAAAACAACTTAATAATGATGCTGCAAAGGGTATTTATCATCTTTCAAATATTTTTAGCATGCAGTAAAAGAGCATTTCATAGAATAGAAGAACATAGAGCACTAGAAAAGCATCAGTTTTGCAGAAGCTAGCAAGCAGGTGCTAACATGATAGACGTTGTATCCATTAACCTTTAAAAACAAAAAAATAAATCTTGTATAATGAGCAGATTTCCTAGGAGAAAACCCTGGGGACATTTGATAATGAAAAGGGTTTTAGATGTGCTTTGCTTCCAGAGGACTCAACTAGAGGCACCCACTCAGGTGCTGAAGCTGGAAGCCTGTGCTCTCTGTTTGGCTGCTGAAACTGTGCACAGAGAGCTTACATTTTTGGCATGTAATAGCTCATACTAGGCCACAAGATGAGCTACTTAACATCAGCTAATAAATGGTTAATAGAAAGCTGGCATGAACCCTTTATGTCCATTTCATGTTTTGCTTTTAATCTTGACAGAAATTATGTTTTGTTCATTAAGCAGAATCAACATTTTTTTAAAGGCTGAAGGAAGACCTGTTTGGTTCGACTGTGGTTATTAAATAGAATCTTTCACTAGCTTTTTGTTCCATATCTCCAGTATTTGTTCAGTTCTGCTCTATATGGATGAAGCTGAAGCTCTGCTGTGCAGTTTCTAGCCTTCTATCCCAGCATATTTCTTTATATGGTTAAGAAAAAGGCCAGCATTCATTTTCACTACATGGCTGTTGGTATTTCATGTTAAATGTCTGTTTTTAACAGGAAAAAGAGAATCTCTGTAATCTGGAAAAGAAATATTCCGTGCTTTCTGGAGGAAAGGGATTTCCTGTCAGTCCCAATAGTCTAAAAGAGGTAAAGAGATTTACTGATTTTGTCTTTTCCATAAGTAAGTTTTATTAACACTTCCTACAAAAATACTTTACTATTTACTGGAGTCCTAGTCATTTTTTTTTTTTTTTTACATTTGAAGATATTACTTTGTGATGCTATTCATGGAAATTTAAATGCCTCAGTGAGCAAAAATAGCTTCTTGACATTTTCCCAGATGTGACTTGTATCGCCTTAATGTCTTGCTCTGGAAAAATGATCGGTTTTATGTGTGTGTGTGTGTGTGTGTCTGTCCAATTTTCTCAGAATAGACAATTAAACCTCATTGAAGTGATGAAGAATGAGGTCCAGGAATAACTCTGTTCAAGTATGAATACAGTTCAGTCTTATTATTTGCACTATAGATTATATCATTGCCTTTCGTCCCTTTATTCTAAGGCTCTGCAGTAAAGCATGACAAGTACACACTTTGATCTTTTTTAAAAATGTTGAATGAAGACTTCAAGCTGTTGATGTTGTAAGATACCTATTGAGCTGTTTATTTAACTGTTTTGGATGGTTGAGTAAAGGTATCACATTTTTTTTGCTGAAGAAAAATGAATGAGTTTGGGTAATGCATGATGAGACCTAGAGCTCACCTTCAGCTGTCAAAAGAGTTTGTAGCTTTGAGGGTACTGCTTTAAGCGTCAAGCAACGTCAGTGTAAGGTGAGTCACAACCCTTTGCAAAGATTCAGTCAGCACCTGTGATGTTCTCATTAACTCCCCATATTTGTCTTCTTGACTGGATGAATCTGCAAATTGCAGATAAACATGAAATTATAAATGGAGAAGCAGAAGATCCAGCATTTAAAATACACTGACAGGTGTCTACAGCTGCTTCATTAACCTCTGCTTAAGAGGCCTGACTGGACTTGCCAGATTTGCTTGTATCGAAGCCCTGAACAAGGTCTGCCACATCTAATGATGTAGTTATGACTGTGGGAAGTTGGGCTTTTGAAGTCTAAAGCAACCACATGTCCTTTAAGCACCTGGGAAATGAGATCTTGCTTATTTGGCCTCTAAGTTCCTGGTGAACTCAAGTGGCCTTCAGCACAGGCCGGTATTGTTGAATGCCCTTCCTCACTGCAAGATGATTAGACTTTCAGTGTCCTAGGTTGTGTTCTGACACATCTGACCTCCCACATCTGACAATCTAAGCTTCATTTTTCTAGTTTTGAGATGAATCTGTTCATTCTCTCAGAAGAGAGTGGGTGCTTTCTCTGATTTTTTTTTTTTGTTGTTGTTTAAATCTTAATATCCACATAATGGTTCAGTTTAACCACAGATATTTCAAAACATTAAATGAACCTGATGCTCCTTTACTGAAATGGATTGTTTGTCAGTGTCATTCTGCTCACTGCAGTGAAACAGGCAAATGAGAGAAGGAACAGCATAGGTTATCTGTTTCATGTAGGCTCAGTCCTGTAAAACAAATCTCTTTGCCAGATGTTATGTCTGATTTAATTTTTCTCTGACTGTTCCAGCACCTTCAAAAATCGGGCATCAAATGGTACACAGGTTTAAACAAACTGCCTGCATGCACAAGTTAATTTCACGTATCAGTTGGGTTTGCAATCCAACATTTTCTAGCCCCTCTTCACCAAACTACACATTTGTAATTCTCATCCAATATGAAACTTACTCTCTGCATGCACAGCAATAGAGTAACACAGCCTCACATAAAGAGGCAGGATGCTTATCCCAGTTGTTTAAACGACTGAGGAAAATCAATCCTGTTTAAAAGTTCAGCATCGACAGAATGACTTGGATGCCTAATCTAACTTGAAACTATCTATTTAATTCAATATAAGAGGAGCCTGAGCTAATGAGCAGCACAGTCATTTGTTTGCCTTTTTTAACCTCATGATGAATCTCAGTTAGGGTTGTGAATTTCAACTGAATGTTTTTTATATAAGGGTGAAAATGCTTTTATCCTCTATAAAAATGAATACAATATTGCATTTATAGAGTTACCAAGTTCTGGTTAGTGATATGCTGCTACTACAAGGTGGTTAAGCAAGTGTTGTGTTTATTCATACTGGAATCTATTTTATCCTAATATGGCTACATATTTTCAGTCTTGCCCAGTGTCCTTCTCATTTAATAGTTCATCAAATACATCAGAGTTAAGATTGGCCACCTATTTCTAGAGTGTTCCCAGTATACTTAATTTTCCAGAACTTTGTATCTGCTTGAAATAACTGCTAAAACTACATTGAAAATTATGCTAATAGATAGTAGGGCTGGTATTTTTTTCAGCTTGCTTTCCATGATCACTTGTAAATTTATCCATTTTTAAAGAGAAGAAACACTATAGCAGTCTGTGGCTTCTCTTACTGAATTGATGAAGTGTATATATATTGACATGTCATTGTGCTGATACAGTAATAGAAACATAATCGTTTCAACACCTTCTCAATTTCAAAGCAGCTTACTACCTTGATTTAAATATAAGCATATTTCTCATTTTTATGACATTGCTTCAACTGAGATTTATTGTTCCTTTTGCATAGTTTTGTTTTGATAAGAGGTTAGGATGTTTGACTCTTCACATTCTAGAGTCTTAATCACCATGGATTAGAATCCATATTTTGTTTTTTAAGTAACTTTTGTTCTGTTAACAACAAAACACATGCAATAATTGTATCCTCTCGTTATATCTCAAATTGACTTGCATAAGTCTTCTCTGCAGGCAGATGCACACTCTGATGTCTGCGCCTTTGTGCCTTTCCTCAGTCCATCACCTGCTGTCTTATTTTTTTTTTATTTATTTATTATTTAAACAAAGAGAAAAAGCAAATTGTAATGGCTGTGGGGCTAATGACAACAGCATCTTCCCTGAGTCTTATGGTAGCATTTCAAAGGTAGAAGCAAGTCCCAGAAAATGCAAATGGAAGGTTTATCAGTGTGATTTATAGAGTAGCAACAGCTTGTCCTTATGTAAGTTCTTCCCAGTTGTGTTGCTTGGTTTACTCAAACTACCTCAGTAGTTAGTCAAGAAGCAAATCAGGGCAAGTTATCTTACTTAAACGTGGACACAAAAAGAAAAAAAAAAAAAAAGAAATAAAAATATGGATGAAGAAGATTTTTTTCTTTTTCCCCCTAATCTTCTTTCCCAAGAGTGAGCTACATCATTTCTAAAGGGTATTTATATATTAGTAAGGCCTTTTGGTCACAACGTGCATTTGGTTTTTAATTTCACAAATGGTTTTGGAATTCAATTAAGAACAATTTTCCAAACTGGGTATTGAACATTTGAAAAACTTGATGATGATATTTTATTTACGATGAAGTATTTAAATGATAACAAATATTTGGCTGTATCACTCTAAACTAACTTTCATCGTACTGGATACATTAATACCTTGCACGTCTTTTAGCTTTTGCTTCTTTTAACTTCTGCATTCCTCCTTTTAGGGCTATAGCAGTGTAAGTGAAATTAGTGAGCTGTATGGCAATTCCACGAATATATCCCCTTCCACTCAGCCCCCCACAGATGCTGAAGCAGTTGCCACTGAGCCTTCCACGGCTGTGCTGACGAGCCAGCCACAAAATAAAGAGGTTTGTTTGAGAGACATTTCCCTTTGTTGTCATTGTTCTTTCGTGGCTTCCTTTTTCTTTTCTTTTTTTTTTTTTTTTTTGTTATTAGGGTTTTTTTTTTTCCTCTTATATTAATTCAACATGTTACCAAATTGACCCTAAGGCAAACTGCTGTCTGCCAGTTATAGAGTCGGTAACAGTTTAATAGCAAAGCTGAAGGACTGGTCTAGTTGTAAAGTGTCTTTGTTGGTGTAGATGGGACTTTGAAGTCTGAAAAGCCTGAGTGCTTATGACCCAAACAACAGTAAGTGACAATCCTTGCTTGCCAAACACTATAACTTAATGCACCTTTGGTAAACAGTCTGTGGACACATTACTGATTACTTGATCAGTGGTGCTTAGGTATTCATTTTGTATGTTTTGTAGTATTGGGGTTTTTTTTTCCCTCTGAGGTGGTAGCAGTATATCTTGAATATTTGTGGGACATGGGTAGCTTCTACTTAGCTGTTCCACAGAATCTATCTAGTCTGTGTCTTCTAGCTTGCTCTCTCTTTTCCTCATTCTTTGTGGTGTTTTTACCTTTTTAATGACCTTAGCAAACTTTAAATAAATGCCATTTTAAAGGAATGGTATGACTTTATGAATGTAAAGTCACTGACCTTTGTGTTGCAATAGGGCAGCAACTGGTTTAGAACCTGGCATTTCTGCTCTGCTTCCAGTAGCTCAATATGCCTTGAAAGTTGCAATACAAAACCCTTCCCTTCCTGCTAAACATCTCAACAAACACAGTGCTAAAACTGCAGCTTGTATGTGCCGTATCTTTTGAGCAATTCCAAAAGAAAACTCTGTGTGTAATTTCTCTTTTTTCTATAAAGCTAAGATCACCTCTCTGTTCTGGATTTGTGTTTCCTCACTCTCTTTCTCCTCGCTCTATTGCTCAACTTCCATCAGTCCATTGGCCTGAGGTCATGGCTACTCATGTAGATCCTATTCCTTTATCTGATACACCTCCACCTCTGCCAGCTAAGAAACACCGCAGGCAACAACAGGTAACAGATTCAAAGCTGATAACTTGGGATTCTTTTGTTTTGTTTGTTTTTGTTATGATGACTATGAAGTTGTATTACATGTGAAGTTTTTAGAGTGATATGATAGATTATGAGTTGATTACACTTGCAGAGTGTTGAGCTTAAAGGCACTACTCATTTAAAAATCAACACAATGCATTATAGAATGTTACTGAACAAAAATTCTCCTTATATAAACAATCCAAAGGCCAGTACTAAAATTTAGGATCCATTGTAACTGTCAGAAGACTTGCAGCAGTGAGTGCTTACATTTGAAATCCTAAATTAATTTTTCACGTACATTTAAACAAAGGCTCTCAAACTCTGTGTTGGTTTTAAGCCACCAATTCATTAGAATAACTTGGTTTTCTTCGTAATTGGATTCCACTTGTACACTTGACACTTGAGGGTTCTTTTGTTAAAAGTACAGGGACATGTACACAAAATGTGCAAATGATTTGAATGTATTTTCTTAAATCAACATTATTTTAATGTCATATTTGTAGAAATCCTGAAAAGCACTGTGAAGCAGGAGATAATCTGTATTTTAGATTTCGTTTTTTCCAGTGAATTTCCCAGACTATCGCCTTCCATATATTCCATATAGAGCGTAACTTAGCAAGTGGGTCAATTCTTTTTGTCAAAGCTGTAACAAATGACGTTTGAAGCATTTCAGAAACCTGGAAGAACGAAAGAAGCAGCACAGGGAATGCATGTACATGAGCGATACTTTACCTCGTAAGAAAACGACTCCATCTGTATCAGCCCACTTCAACAGTGCTACGCTTGGACGAAACATTGCATCTAAAGTACGTAGGTGTATTGATACCTATGACAGAGCAAATTATTTTATTGTTAGTTACTGATAGAAAAAAATGTCTTGAAATGTTTTAAACACTTATTTACAAAATTTCCTGCAGGGACACTTACCATTAGGACAGAGCAACAGCTGTGGCAGTGTACTACCTCACTGCCTGGCAACCATGACCAAAGAATCAGAGTCAAGAAGGATGCACAAAGGTAAGAAATTTTTATTTGATTAATTTCTGGTTTAGGTCAGTGTTCAATTTTTCAGGAAATAAGCCTGAAACTGGTGTTGCTATAATCAACAGGGCTGTAAAACAAGTGTTTACTTCTTGGTGAAAAAAGCCAGCTGTAAATGTAATTTTTGGATATTGATAAAGTAAGATGTTGAGATTATGACATAGGTGCACATGTAGTTTTGAAGTATGTGGTCACCAACTATAATCCAGTAAATAAAAAAAGCATATTGAAAATATACATTGGGTTGAGTGTGTAATTTCTGTGAGGCAGTATTTCCATGTTAGTTTTCTTTTTTTTTCTTGTTTTTTTGAGAGTAATTATTTTTATATTGTGACATTAAAATTTATTTTTTCACAGCCACATAGATTTTTGCCTGGACAAATTTCCCAGACAGAGATACCATTGAGAATCTTTAACTGTGGTGTTTTAAGTGGTCTTAAATATTTGGGCTACAAAATAGGAAAAAAGAGAGATGTGCTATCGTGGATAGATAGCTGCATTTTTATAATAGGGACATGTCAATTCTGGATCCTAAAGAAACTTACATCTTTGAAATGTGATCTAGTAGGCTACAGGATTCTGTATCTGTTGTTTGTCAGCTTGAGTTGATACACTTTAATTTCTGTTTTAACAAGATGCATTATTAATAAGTATGCCATCTTCAAATGGAGCTACTCCTCAATGCCACCTGTCAGTTTATTTCCCTTCCGGCATCTGT
Source organism: Colius striatus (assembly GCF_028858725.1). Classification (NCBI taxonomy): domain Eukaryota; kingdom Metazoa; phylum Chordata; class Aves; order Coliiformes; family Coliidae; genus Colius; species Colius striatus. The sequence continues at coordinate 112,935,403 of NC_084759.1, read as the reverse complement.
GTTGTAGTTATCAATGTAAGTGCAAGGGATCCTTATGTAGAATGGCACTGACTAAGCCCGAGCTGAGAGATAGTTCATCCTGTTGCTACAGGACTTGGCAGAGCTAACAGCTGTTAAAGGTCAAAGATGATGGCTGAGCTCAGCCATACACACTAAGATGACTCAGTATAGGAACAGACCAAGCTTGCTGAGAAAGGATCATGACTTACTGCATTCACTGATCCCATTGTGATTTGTTGTTCTTGAGCTTTAGTTATGTAGCAGGCTTTCCTCAAATCTACTGCATTGTGGCTAACTTGTCTTGAAGTACTTCACAGATGTCATAAAAAAACCATCATACTCAGCTTGGAAAGCTTCTTTGATGGAAAGTGTGTGCAAGAGTGGAATAGCTTGCAAGTACATTCAGACTCATCATTGTGCCATTGTGCAGAAAACACTTTGGCTAAACTCTTATGACAACAGATCAAGTGGCAACAGATCAAGTGTTTAAAAATGGAAATATTTCTGTAAAACGCTTGCAAAAGAGCATTACTGTGAGATGCAAAACACAAAGTGTTACCAAACCTAATACAAGCAAAGATAAGACTCTTAAAAAGAAATTGATCAGTTTTAGTGTTTAATGTTTTGTCACCAGGCAACTAAAATAATTCTAAGTGTAGAGTCAGATTTCTTGTCCTAAGAGTGAGAAAGAAAGAAACCTCATAAACTGAAACTAAACTAATTGTTGCTAAGGAGAAGCTAAGGGGAATGAGAGATTTATTAATTATGGCACTTGGCACAGTACTCGTCATCTGTCATGTGTGCTATACTGCCTGCCATACTAGTTGATCATTATGTTTTGAAAGATCCAACACTTTGAATGGAAATAGTAAATTATTAAAAGAGCTTTAAGGGATTAATTCAGGGGGAAAAGGACAGTTCTAGATGTCCTTTCCTGAAACACCAGTTTTGCCAAAGGGAAAGAATGCTGCTGACAGGTGCCTTATTTGATTTGTCACAGGATTTGCAAATTAAGGGACAGAGTCAAAACACAAAGGATTGTTTGTAGCTTGACCACTTCTCTAAGTAAATTGAGGAGTTTATTCCTATTGCATTCAACACGGAACCTCGGGGTTGTGGAGTCTCCTTCTCTAGAGGTTTTCAAAACCTGCCTGAATGTGTTCCTGTGTGACCTGATCTAGGTGGATCTGCTTTAGCAGGAGGGTTGGACTAGATGATTTCTAGAGGTCTTTTCCAACTCCTAACATTATGTGATTCTGTGAAAAACTTCTTTGTCTTGGTAACATATCAAGTAACACATGACGGAAGTTTTTGCAGGGCTCTTTTCTGCACTGCAATGCAGAACTGAGACAGGACAGAAATGTCCAAGCCAGGAGGCTAGAGTTAGATCCTGGAATATTTCTATCCAGCTATACAGAAAGGCCAGAGAAAGAGTCTTCAGGCTGCTTTCATTCATCCTTATTGAATGTCATGGTACAAGCAGGGAAGGGGCTGAGTTCAGCTTGGTGTGACTTCTGGTTTCCCTTAACCACTCTTAGTGCACAGAGGGAGAACAGGATTTTCTTCAAAGTCATGAGCAAAGAAAGTGCATTCCTGTGGGACAGTGAGATTTGGGAAATGTTTTGAACATACCACACAGTGCAACTGAAATCGAATGCTACTGTCAATTTGAATTCTGAAAACTTATGTGGCTTCTCATAAATATAGGGGAACTTGAGCCTGTGTAACTAATATTAATTTCAGCAGACATCCTTGAATACATCATTAAAAACCATGTCAGTGGACATCCTTGGTGATGCTCTTTTATTCCATCATTCTGTGATAAACCTTTATTATATAATAAACACACTGTATCTCTTAGAAAAATGTTCTTAAGGTAGATCAGGTTTGCCTTTTCAGACTAAGTGAATGTTTTAGAGGAGTAAGATATTGTACCAAATATTTTAGAGGAGTAAGGTTTTGTACCAAATCAGTGGAACTCCACAAATGTGTAGATACTCCTTAGACTGATAAATAGGTGCCCATTTCTCTTCCTGCTTCAAAAATTAGTTGTTTACTTAAAATTGGTGCTGAATAGATAAGAAGTGCTCTTAAGTTGTCACATGTACTGAGCCACTGCCTGCTTTTCTTGCGTTTCTTTCCCCACATGACAGATTTTTCACTCTGTCAGTTTTCTGTGTTCAGGGTGATGTATTGCAAACGACATGGGGGGCTTCAGCTACTGATGCCTTGAGCGTACAGCTGCACCAAGTGCATTGGAGTTGGGTGTGCTCAGCCCAGTGGACAGCCAAGATCTCATGTGACAAATGACACTTTATCCACTCAGTTTGGAGCACTGACTATTCATTTTGCAGTGTCCCACAAACTGCTATACAAAGAGGATGATGCGCTCCTGAAGCAATATTAGTAGCTTACTGCATTCTTTAGGGCTTAACAGCTTTGATCAGATCTCTAGAACAGATGATTTGGCGTGTTTGTATAGATCTGAAATCAAATATATTCAGCAGAGCCTGGAAGTAGTGGCAGCTCAGCTAGTTTAAAGATATTATCTGAGAATTGTCTCTAAGCTAGTAATGGTCTAAAATGAGTTTTCTCTAATATGCTTTCTTCTTCAGATTTTCTTATTTCAGTCCAAGAAAGTAAATGTAAAAGCCTGAGATGAAAAAATGAGTTAAAAATGAAGTCAGGAAATGAAGAATAGCCACTTGACTTTGAAAACAGATTTCAGTCTTACTTCCTTTGTGCAGGAACAAGTAATGTCTCTGGATACATTTTAGGCTTAATAGAGTAGGAGATATTTTCATAGATTTTTAAGTATTAATTAGAATTTATTCCAGGATATTACCAAAACTGTATTTAGTCAGTCATGTGAGCTCAAGGATTGCTCATTTCAAGAAACAGTCACTGTCAGTACTCACAGCTTAAGAGCAACTTATAAAATGTTCATCTTTGATATAAATCATTAGTTTAGAAAGATATTTCTTAGCAGCCATTCATGAGGTATTTTTGATGGACTGTATTTATAATTCACCTCCTCTGTACTTGCCTCTGTAAGCAACCATGTGAAAAAAAAAAAGAAAAGAAAAGAAAAGAAACTGCTATTTGGTAGAATCTAGAGACCTCACTCTGCATGTGTTGAAAGTTGGCCCCAGGAAGCTCCCATGGGGTCCTGAGTGCCAAAAGTCTATTGAAGGACAGGCAGAAGGAAGGGTTAAGCCAATTCAGGTTGCAGGATGGATTCCAGAAGGGAAGAGGGAATGGTTAGTGGGAGTTAAAATGTAAGAGCAAACAAAGCACTGGGAACAAAACTATTGAGACAAAGAAGTTAGGTACCAGCAAGATGACTGGATTCTTTCTAAGCTTTACAGAAAAATTGTATACTGAGGACAAGGTATATATGTATAAACAAATTATAAGCTTTTCAAAGCAGTTTGCATTTTTCTTTTTTTTTCTTTTGATTACTCTTATTGAACTCAGGAAAAGCTAGAAAAGGTATGAAAACATCCCTTTACTTGACTGTATCTATCATTGATGTGTTTTGGCAAAAGTCCGATTGCATTAGCACTGTCAAGTAGTTCCCAAAGTCTTGGAAAACTGTTAAATAATGATGGCATGTAAGAATTCTTTTTTTTTTCCCCTGCTATCAAATAACCTGTCACAACAAACCTTCTCATTAATGCTAGTATCTGCAGAGCTACAGCTTTGTGCAGGCCTAATTTTTTGCTTCTTTGCTCATAGTAGCACAAGTAGAGCAGAAAATTTAGGAGTCTTTGCAGATCTGTGAGTGACAATGGTAAGGTCGACAGACTTGGGCTTCTTACTTTGGCATGTTTCCATACAAAAAAAAACAATGTAGCTTGACATATTAATGTCATGTTTTAAAAACAGAAAATAAAAGAAAGAATAGCAATAAAAGAAAATGTACCATGATCTTTTTTGTAAAATACTGGGGGTTTGTAACATACTTGACAGTGCCACTTTCAATAACAGCTTTCTAGAGCTCTGACACCACCGTAATTTTATGACGTTGTATCTGCTTTTTGTCATTCTGCAATAACTCCTTTGGAACTTCTTTTAATGATATGGCTTTATGAATATTTGCACTATTTTGCTCAACCGTGTGGCTGTTAACAGTGTTAAGTTTGCTGTTTTACTACAGAAAATACAAGCCAATGCAATAACAAACATTTTATCTCTTTTATCAGCTTAGACTTGACTAATACAAGTCTTGGCTTGTGGGAAACTTTCAGTGAAGCATTAGATCTTAGTTAGTCTGGTATAGCCAAGTGCATGTTCTGTGACTAGGCACTTGAGCAGCTAAAAATTCCTTAAGCAATAGATTGTGCCAGTGCAATATGTAAGTGGGGCTGTAACAGAGGCAAGTTGGTTGTGAAGCTTCTTGGTGCTGGTACGCAGCTGATCCTGAGCTTTGAACTGCCTGTTGCTTATGGCATGAGAAGAAAATGAGACCACAGCCTTATTCTTCCTTCCTGTGAATGCATCTCATTTTGCAACCTAACAATTGCATATTTCTTGCAATATTTTATGTTTGCATGATTACATAGATTTAACTGATAAATGTTTTAATAACAATGGATTCTTTGCCTTCTGGGAAAGTTGACTTTCCTTTAGGAGAGCATTTGTAAAACTTTTGTTTCTCAATGCCTTTTATATGGGTTTATTTTACAGTGAAATAGAAGGCAGGGAATTATGATTTCTGAGTAGGCAAGGTTTTGCAAAGAGCTCAATAGAAAAACACGCATTTGAATAAAGTTCTTTCAGTAATTTTTTTTTCCTCTCTTTCCATAATGAATAATTAATAACTGTTTCACAGGAGCAATTAGTCATTCCAAAGGTTCGAGTATGAAAGGTAATTGCTTATCTGCAGTAACAGTAGCATTTGCCATAATAATGGGGAAAAAGCAAACTGCACATGTGAATCAGTAACACCTGTGTTGTGTGATGCAATTATCTGTGACTGCTGACGGGTGTTTGTCTCCTTTACTAATCGGTGTGATTGAACTTCTATTGAAATTTACTTGCCATTTGGAAGAACACTAAAGTCCAATTAGTTCCTTAGAATTCACCTTTAATTGTCTGAGAGAAACCTTTGTGTGGTATAGAGGGAAGTGAGGAGGAAAGAGAAAACTATCTGCCTTGGAAATGCTTATAGGTCATGATTTCCCTAATAATGTGGTTTTAATTATTCAGCTTCTGTCATGCTTTTCAGTTATCTTTTGAAGAACATTATAGCCTGGCCAAGGTAGAGCTGCAATTCTTGGCTCCCTGTACTTGTACTTTCCCCACTCACACGTGGTAAAAAATACCAGAGAGTAACCTTGTATGTGCAGATAGAGCATGAGAATAAGGCAGGAAAATATTTCTGTTTTCCTAACATCAGTGTCTTAATGGTGTCTAGTAAACATTTTTAACTGGACTTTGCTGCATCTGTACATCTGTTTGCATTTTTTCCTGTGTCTATTTCTCTTAAATATGTGGAACGTCAGTGGCTGCCCTCCTGTACAAATGGGAGATTTTCACATAGTCTAACAGTCCTGCCTAATCTTCAGCTCTGCCACTAGCTCAGATTTTGGGTCAGGAATGCACAGAGTATTATAAATCTCAGAACTGTGAGAAAGTCTCACTTCTTGCATTGATTGAAGGAAAAGATGGGCAGTGCAGTTGCATTTGTGATCACATAGATTAAACAAAATTTAAAAGGACACTGCAAAATAACTGCAGCGCTTAAAACAACAACTGCCATTATACTTTCCTCTTCATTAGGTAAGCTCAACGACCTCTCTCTAAGTCTGTATAAATACTGCTGCATTATTTATAAAGAGCAATGGAGAAATGAGATAAAAATAATTCTGAATAAATATTTTTTAAAGGAGATGAATCAAACAAAATTCCCTGTGCTCGAGAAGGATGGCTTTTCAGAAAGGATGATTTTGTGGGGAAAAAAAACCCCAAAACAATGCAACAAACTTTTAATGTTGCGTAAACCTTATTTTCCTTTGCAGTTATGGAGGTATAGGAACCTGCTTCAATCATGTAGGGTGAACTGCAATTTCAAAACTCCAGGAAAGTACCTGTACACTGGTAACTATGATGATGTGACAAGTAGCTGATATTATTTCAGATGAAAACTAAAAGCCTAGCTTGTAGTTACCAGAAGGCAAAGTTCTCCAAACAGACAAAAAATAATACACACTCAGTAAAATCAACCAAACAAGTACTCAGGACTTTTTATCTGTGTCATTCCATCAATAATCTGCATTACTTTCCAGATTAGGCCTAATTTTCATTTTAAAGTGAATTCTTCCTAATACATATGTAACAGTATATATTGAAAAGTCAGCCATACTAATGTGCATATATTTGTGTCCATCATAGATGAAACAGGTATTTAAAGGATTTCTTTCAGTTACGATTAACTTGTGAATTTAACTGTAATATTGTAGTACCTTGGTCACAGTGCAGTTAAGACTGAGGTGATGCTCAAAATGCTTGTGCTGCTAATATGTTGTGTTAAGGCCACAACATCTCTACATAAAATAAACATTTCGTCTCTACTCTGTAGGGTATAATCATCAGCGTATCTGTGAAAACCAAAGGCAGAAGTCTCCCGAATTCTACAGCAGAACAGCATCTGAATCGAATGTGTATCTGAATAGTTTCCATTACCCAGATCGCAGTTACAAGGACCACGCCTTTGATACGTTAAGCTTAGACAGTTCTGACAGTATGGAAACAAGCATATCGGCATGCTCACCAGATAACATTTCCAGGTAAATGCTCTTTCTTTCTGGTGGTGTAATGGTTTTAGGGTTATAATGAAAAAAGAAGATAGGTATGTGGTGGTGTTGTGGTAGTGAGAATGCTGCTAACTGGTAAGGACAATATAAGATCATTAGTCAAGCATAATACTTAGTAATCAGGTTTAACTATCATCTCACCTATGTATTTAAAGATGGGAAACAAAAATATGGAGAGTCTAAGTGATAATGTTGAAGGCCACAGAGAAACTGGTGTCAGTTATGAACTGAAATTACAAAGTTGCCAATGCTCTTTTTAGAGTGGGTAATACCTGAGCTTCCTTCCCTGGTCACCACGGGGAAGGAATTTCCTGTGATAGGAAATTCCTGAAAGACATCTGCTGGCTAAGAAGTACATTTGTTCTGCAAGTCCAGCAAATTACCATACTAGAGCCCTATGCTGAAACATGTACTGCTTCTCTGGTTGTCTTTTTGCCCTTTCCTCTGCTTTTTCTGGGTCAATAAAAATGAAGAGGTGACACTGAATAGCTTAGAGCCCTCGACTGCTTTTCTCATCCTCAGAGGCTGTCAGCTTGCACACTACTCAGATAACAGGATCATCGATGGTCTGTGCTAAAAGAAAAGTCCAAGTCTAAAAGTTGTGTGCAAACAATTTTCTCCTGTCATTCTGGCTTTAATAATAGTGATTTCATTTCTGCTCACAGTCTTGTCCCAGCAGTTTGACAAGCCTCAGTGGAGGGTGATAGTTAAGTACAACATTGTCACGGGATTAAGAATCCCTTGTGAACACAAGGTCAGCTTTTTTGGCTAGCGTGTTGTGTTTTATTCAGCATCTGTTTCCTGTAATGGTATCCGTCCACTGATTTCCTCGTGTAGTCTTTATCACTGTAATGTTAAGGGTTTCAGAAAACACCAGTGGCATTCATTCTACTGGCTGGGGATTTTTGTTAGTTAGTTGGGTTGTTTGTTTTTTTAAAGTAAAAGCATTAAGACTTGGGTTTTGAGGACTTCTTGTTGTAAAAAGATACACAAGTGGCTAGTTTCTGATAGCTGGAGACAGGCTGGGAATTAACTCTGCCTCTGCTGTGATGTAGCATGGCAGTGGTATGAAATCTGTCTCACTCTGACTTGCTGCTCTGACATTTTGGAGGAAGATGGTGTGTGTCTGAGCTACCCTGGGGCCATCTTATAAGCAGAATCTCCAACCCCAAACACGGGAGCCCTGATGGCTGTGGAATTTCTTTGGTGCTGTTAGCCCTTCTGCCTCCCTCTGGCTCTTCTGCAGCTTCCACCCAATGTCAGAAGAAAAAAAAAAAAAAAGAAACTAAACCAATCAAAAACCCAGAAAAGGACCCACTACAACAGATGTTTCAGTTTCTCACAAGGCAAGCTTTGGTGAGGGAAGAGAAAAGTGTGGGCTGATTTTGTTGATAAAACTTAGAGGATGAGCAGTAAACTTTTCTTGACAAAGCTTTATTTAAGCAAAATGAATTCCAATTCATTTACATGGGGTTTGATAATATGTCCTAGCTATATCAGGCTTTAAATGAAAACAATTTATGATGCTTTTTTTCTGACATATTTAAAATATGTTATAGTTTGCAACTTATTTTTTGTGGCCAGGGTCTCAGAAGTTGTCATTATCTGTCATGCGTTAATTTCTATGAGCAGAGTAAGCAAATCAAGGATGAAAGAATTTAACTAAGCTGAAGTGTTGACCAGTCTAATATGGGAAAGCCTACTGCAATTAACTACCTTCCAGGTTGCTTAAATGACTTTTTGGTTATGGCCCAGTTGCTTTTACTGAAGTTATTTGACCTAGATTCTTTTGGCCCATCAACTAAATAAACTTTAGCCAAATTAGGCTTCAGTATCTGAATCAGTGGCCTAATTGTTTGTTGGTTTTTTTTTTTTCAGAGACAATAAGCTTTTATACTTCAGGTAGATTTCAGATGAACTATAACTTTTCTACATGTTTGGGTTAAATGAAGTATGTTATTTTTTCTTTTGTATTGCATCCTCCAACCATATTCCATTATCTGGAAGAAGATGACAGACCACAGGGGATTGACAAGATGTATTTTTAGTCACTTGAGTCTGCATTTTTCATAGCTCTGCATGGGGAATGTATATGTTGAGAACAGACCACTTAATTGGATCAGAACAGTATCAACTCTATTCTTAAACTGTCTAATGTTGGACTGTAAAATATGCCTTTAGATACCAAGTAGTCTCTTAAATTATTCTCATTTTTCTTGTGCAGTGCTAGCACTTCAAACGTTGCAAGAATAGAAGAGATGGAGAGGCTTCTGAAACAAGCACATGCTGAAAAGACTAGGCTGCTTGAGACCAGGGTAAGCATAATTTTATTAGGAAGAGTGGACATGTTAGATAATATCCTCCAGAATGCAACATTGGACCTTAAATTTCAGATGGATTTATAGTTTACAAATAGTAGAAACTTAAAAAAATACCCCTCATCCCCTTAGTTTGATCTAGTTTCACCCTCATACTGCATGTTTCAGCTCATATGCAGTAACTGCTATCTCAATGAGTGAGTTGATGGCAAAATCTCATCAGAAGCTGTCAGTATCATCCCTACACCTCCTAGGAGAGCTGCTTAAGAAGAACCTTCCTTTCTAGAGTGGGAATATTTGCAATTCTGATTTCAGTTCACAGTCCACTTCGGACTTATATTTCTGCCTACTTAAGAGGCAAGAAATGATTTAGCTCTAGATGAGAAATGATGTTACAAACTATAGATTCACATATATTTGAAGTTCTGCATGTGCTGTGATACTTAGGAACGGGAGATGGAAGCTAAAAAACGAGCTCTAGAAGAAGAAAAGCGTCGCAGGGAGCTACTGGAGAAAAGATTGGAAGAAGAAACTAGTCAGAGGCAAAAATTAATCGAAAAGGAAGTCAAAATACGTGAGAAACAAAGAGCACAGGTGAGATACAATGACAAGAAATGTTTTTTAACTGCATGACTTGGACTTGATCGCTTCTGTATGTCAAGGAGATTTCTGCCAACAGTAAGCAGAACTGCTTGCAGTTGAAGAGATGGATTTAGTATTTTTGAGGTGTAACTGTGCTGCTAAAAGTATGTTGGGGCTCTAGGAGCCTTAGATATCTGAGTATTCATTTAAAGTTAGATAATAGCATAGGTATCTATTCATTGTCTTTATATCTAGTTTGTTACTGCCTGTAGGCAAAGCAGAATTTTTTAGCTTGAACAACAGAAATTTTTGAGTGTGTTAATTTTCTACACCATGGTGCGGGAATGTGTGTCTGTCTTTTAATATATCAAATAACTTGGAATGCAAATTGCCAAATATTTGACTGAAAAAAAAAACCCAAACAGATAAAGAAGCTTTTCCAGTTCAACATCCACCATGGAAAGGAAATGTGGGGTTTTTTTTCTGAATTTATTGAGATTATACAATGTGAGAAACATTATTTAACTAAAACAGTGTTAATGTCCCGTGTATTTCTGTTTCTTGCTTGAATTTAGAGGTATCTTGAGATTTCTTTAGGCTTAGAGACCTTAACTATTCGATTATTCCATTGCAACTAATAAGATCTGCAAGGTACAGCAAAGAGACTAGGCAGTCATTTTATCATAAGTATAGTACAGCAAGACAATGTCTCCATCTTAACATATGTATCAGAGTGCAGGAGATTTCATATCATATTTGAATATCTTTTTGCTTTTACCTGTGTTTACCTTTGCAAAATCTTTGTTTCATGTGTCACTATTATATTTTTTTATGAATGTTCCTACATAACTGGCCTTCTGGTTAAATATATCCATTCCTTTGTTTTTATAGAAACTTTAATAACCAAATGTTAAATTTTCTTTACTTCAAGGCCGCGGGGGGTTTTTTTTCCTAAGAAATGTTGATGACAACTTAATTATGGTATAAACAACAATGCAATACTTATATCTTTATCCCAAATTGGAGCATGCATGTGTTGTAATAGAACGCCCTATCAGTTACTGTTAATTGGCAGACATGGCAGAGAGGATGAAGACAGAATTGGCAGGAAGACAAAATGTATCTGTCAAAAATAACTATGATTTTTTTGTTATCTTTTTTCTTTCCTTTGTACAATGAGGCCAAATTTTTTTAGCACTTCCTGATACTTAGAAACATAAACTAGGGGAAGGAATTTCACCTTTGCTCTTGCTAAAGCTGGTGCCAAGCTTCTATCATATAGGGGTGCATAATTTTAGAAGGGTGTTAAGAGTCCTTGCAGGCAACACAGATCCCATTGCGCCAAGAGGTTCTTGAGAATGCATTGAGGGAAATGCCCTTCAATTTGCGACTCTCAGTGGGATTTAATAGGCTAACTTTAGGCTTGGAACAGGGGCAGATTACATTTGCCAGGTCTCTGACCTCTCTGCAGTTAGGAGAGAGAGACAGAAGGAGATGCTACTTTCACGGGTCATTCAAAGCACATAAATTCAGCTTCTGTTCTGGATCGCCATGTGATGTAGCCTCTGTCTGCCTTCACTGGAGTCTTGGGAGACTTGTCTTCTGTGTTTTAAGTGAGGAGGAGGGGATTGTGCACAGGCACAATCAGGTAACAAAAACAAGCACATTCCCTCAACTGGTGGAGGTCTCATATCACTACCTCCTCTTGCTTATTCTCCCAGTTGATACTATCCAGGCTTGATGTGGAGTCTTGAACTGCAATTAAGAATGTGGCACTGCTTCCTGTGCTGCTTTGCTGTCTCTTACAGAGGGACGCACTTCAGCTCTCTAAACCGTACTGCCGAATGTCAACTAGAGGCCACATTTAAATTGTTCAGAAGAAGATAATTCTATTTTATCCACAGCAATTTCTGTGAAGCTAGCTAGCAATTACAGTTCACTCTTATTCTTAGCTTTTCCTGTAATAGCATGTTTTTACTATTTATATTACATTTTGCAAGAAGATATCTGTAGAAGTAAAATATTAGTAAGTGAGATAAGTTGCAAGCATCTAGCCCAGAGAAACCTTTACATTTCATGATGTTTTCATTCCAAAACAACCTTTCCATGCTGTGGCCTCCATTTTACTCGATTATCAACTAATGATTTCAAGAAACTCCTATGCTCTAATCTGGCTTTTTTTTTGAGGTTATCTGACACTTTGTAAAGTTACAAGGTTGAAGGATTTTTCTTTTCAAGAGAATTAGGGCTGCAGCAAAAGCTCTTTACATTTCTTAATCTGTGCACAGTTTGCATTTATGCCCGTGCAGCGCAAAGAGTGAATGAGAAGACTCCTGTTTAAAAAAAAAATATTATTTCCTTTTCTCTACTATAGGCCCGTCCCTTGACTCGGTATCTGCCCATTAGAAAGGAAGACTTTGACCTACGAAGTCACATTGAAACAGCTGGTCACAACATAGAGACCTGTTACCACATCTCCCTCACTGAGAAGACCTGCCGAGGCTTTCTGATTAAAATGGGAGGAAAAATTAAAACGTGGAAAAAACGCTGGTTTGTTTTTGACAGAAACAAGAGAACTTTTACTTATTACGCAGGTAGGTTGCAGGATCGTTACTTAGGGTACATCTGTCCTTCTATTTTCCTATCAGCCTCAGCTAAGTTATGAACATGTAAGAAGTCCTGAATAAAACCTACATTTCCATGTTGTCAGGTGTTTTACACATATACTTAGAGGCCCTGCAATCCCTCCCCTATAGCATTCAAGGCTAATGCCACGTAAGGAAGAAAGAGCGTAACAAAGGGAGAGATGGGGATAGGTAAGACAAAAAAATGGAAGATTATCAGGATCCTACCACAGAGAATAACAGCCCCATTTATGAATTCATTTTTTTTGAATATTCCATACTTTCTCCAATGACAGAATGATTTCTTGTACCCTTCATACAGTAATATAATTTATTATACACACCATGAAAATTAAATGGACTGCTTCTACAGTCCTGTTCCTTGATGTGCTGAAAAGTCTTTCAGGAAATTAAATGTACAGGAGTAGACTTTTGAGTTGACATATTTTGAGAGTATAAGGAATTTCAAATTAACAATGTGCAATACTCTATAAAGACATGTCTGTACACTAAGTTGTGTTATATGATATCTGGCATAATTATAAGCATTACGTTAATGGGTTTTTTTTAATCTTGGGATAAATCCAGATATTTTTAATTTAAGAACATATATGTCTCTCTGATTGCTGTGCAAATCTATACATGGTTTGACTTAGAAGTTTCAGAAGAAGCCAGAAAATGACTTTGTGTTCTGAATATTTATTGTTAGGAGCAGCCAGACAGGACAATATGTAGGATGGTCATTGCTAAGACACAGAAGAGAACATCAAGTACAAAAAGCACCTAAACAGTTCCATTTCCTTTAATGACACTACTGGTTTCCAGCAACTCATAAAGAACTTAAAATTGATGGTAGGGTTACACATCATTCAATCCATCTTTTTTTAAATACATATTTGTATTAATTAAGTTAATTCATCACATGCCTACTGAATATTTCTTATTAGTTTGCAGTAATACTGTGAAGAATGGGACAAACTTCAAAATTTCATTTTAAACATCTGGTTTATTGGTTAGCAAGGCCTGTAACATACAGTAGTGTTCCATCTGGTACTGATTTTTTTGTAGTAGTAGTAGTTATGTTAATAGTTAACAGTTTTAGTTTTGTGTGCAGTACAGTTGCCACAATGCAATTTCAATTACTAAAGTAAACTTCATGTCTTGAGATCTCCAGCCAACAAACATAGTTTCATGACAGTTCTATACCAGCTGCACAATAATGTAGCTGCTCGTATGAGTGCAGCTCTGTCCTGAGCTTGAAATATATAGTAGACTTGCAAAATAAACATTGATGCTGTAAATTCAGAGTAATTGAGTATCACATTCCTGATTATAAGTGAATATACCAATATATTGGTTTAGTTCTAGAAGTGTAATTAGCAAAGAACTGACCCTAAAGTCTGACAATTTAGTGCAGCAACTGTGAAGCATCTGTACTTTGTGACCTGAAGCACACAGGGAACTCAGCTAGTGGGTACCTGAAATGCTCTTGTTACCAGAAGCCCAGGTGAGGCTTGAAAGAAGAGTGTAGATTGTTGTTTGCCTGTACTGCAGAGAGAGTATACTTTGTATAGTATTGCATTCGGCTTACTATCATGTGTGCTCAAATGTCATAATCTTGTACTTCAGTACTTCTCCTAGTCCCACAGGGACTGGCACGGAGATTCCCAAGGCTATATATTTTTTTTCTCTGAGATTTCTTTTACCCATTATATGAAGCCTTTAAAACTGCCTGCAGCTACTGATAGGATATGAGTTTCATAAGTGTTGAAAATGACAGCATATTCTCTCATGGTACTGATAAAAATATTCTGCATGACTGTTCAGTGTTAAGGCAATACTAACTTGCGGTCAGAAGACATTATATTCCCCTAATATAAAAGTACTCGGAGTGGAAGCAAGTTTGCTCTTTGGTGTCACATGCAGTTGTGAAGCTTCCTAACACCCTCTGGGATTATTGAATGATTTCTGTTGCAGGAAAATAGAGACTACTGTAGATGCCCATCTGCCCTGTTCCTTTCTCTTGTGAAATATTATGGTTGTGACTGTTAACATCTTAAGTTCACAGTCTGTATTCTTTTTGTCCTAAGGATACACTAACTAAAGCTGGGACAGAAGGCAGTATCAGGTGTCTAAAATAATTTAGAATTGCCTCCCTGCAAGTGTCTGCTTCTTTCTGTTGCCTTTAAAGGGCATTAAATCAGCTGCATCTCTGTTGCAGATATCAAAACTTAAGTGAGATGACTCCTAGGTTGTATTTCAGCTTTGCTGCAGTAGGATAGTGGTACCAAAACCACATTACCACTAGGTAACAACTACTCCTTGTTAGCAGCTTTCCTAGAGTAACCATCCATTCAGGTGCTCTTCCCTCGTGCACTCTGAAGCAAATCATATAATCAATCACAGAATGGTAGGGGTTGGAAGGGACCCATATGAGCAGTTCTCTTTCACAACAGGGGCAAACTGTGTCTTATTCACTTGGCTTTTACCTTGGTTGTCAGACTACAGAGAGTGCAGACAGGCACTGTAGCCAGTGCCTAGGAACTTTTAATCTCCTGTAAACTTGGAAGTGTCAGAGTTCATAGAAACTTGTCTACAATCTGCTAACCTTACATTTGAATGATTAAAAAATACTAGCTTGACACTGAAGGAGATTATTGTAATAGGACTGGATGTATCTCAAACATCTGGCCTGTGGACAAATACAGACCATAATGTTCAGACACTTCATGAAGTGACTGACTTGCAAATAGACAGGGAAACTGCAAAAGGTTTATTTCCTTGGAAACCAAGTGGAAAAGAAAACCTGCTAAAGTAAGAAACACGTCTCTCAACACAACTAAACAACTAGTAAGAAAGGTTGCAGATTTCTGTGGGATTTCATATATGAAAATGCAAATTAAGCTTTTGTTTCTTGACATACTGTTAATTTCAATTCTCAAGTCATTCTCTCTTTTCCATTTTAGACAAACACGAAACTAAATTAAAAGGTGTAATATATTTTCAAGCTATTGAAGAAGTCTACTATGATCATCTAAAGAATGCATATAAGGTAAACTTTGTTATTTATAACTGAGTACCATAGAGGAGTACCTAAAGTATGGTAGCCGCCATAAAGTCATAGGCAGAGCTGACAATATGAGGGGAAAAAAAGGAAACAAAAGTGTGGAGGAAAAGGAAGATGAAGTCAGATCAGTGATTAGCACTGATTTTTTTTTTTTTTTTTACTAATACACTGATGAAAGCAGAAATAAGAGTGTCTACCTGCCAAGTGGGATCCCCTGTGAGGAATTCCTTAGTCCAATGGCAAGACCATTTAAATCAGTGTCTCTGGCAAATCAAAGGATGACTGTATGCATCTGTCACAGAGAGGGAACTAACTCATGCTGGGAGCTTGTGGCTCTCTGGGCCTCTCATCAGTAATTTAAACGAGCTGTGAACAAGCTGAATGTATCTTTGGTATTGATTTCCAAAAGCCAAGGTGGTTTTGATCACTGGACAGAGTGGAGAAGTTCGATATTTGGGCATGAAACAACAGTTTGGAGCCCTGTAATACTGTGTAACAGTCTAGTGGAAATATATTGTAAAAAGCGTTTATGGTGGATAAAAACGCTTCAAATACATCTCTGCTTTCAGCGCTGCAACGTAGGATGCAGCGGTGTGGCATTTTGCATTTTATCTTTCTCCTTAACCCTATTGTAAGTTGCCCTGTAAGTAATTTAACTTCTAGTACCAATAAACAGCTTTGCATTCATTCTTTTAACGTCCTCCTTTCTGTTTTATTTTAGAGTCCCAACCCGTTGCTCACTTTCAGTGTTAAGACACATGACCGGATATACTACATGGTTGCTCCTTCGCCAGAAGCCATGAGGATATGGATGGACGTTATTGTTACAGGCGCAGAGGGCTACACTCACTTCATGTTATAATAAAAGGGGGCAAAAGAGGGCATACTGCAATAGCATCACATATGAAGTCAGCCATACCTAGTGAAATCTGAAAAGCCAGTGAAGACTCTGAAATGTCCTCCTTATGATGTGCACCTGAAACCTCGGAACAAGAGGGGGTTTACAAATGCATTGAAGAGGGGGGGTTTGTGTGTTACTTGTTTTAGTTGTTCTTGATAGGAACGAAAAAGCTAAAAGTTGTTGAAAGAATCATAGTGCTCCAAAATGCATAATCGGGCAATTTTAATTATAGCATCTTGTTTCAATGATAATTTTCTACAAATTCTCTTACAGGGAGAATATGTTGGTAGACTCATACTAAACAGTTTACAAATGTGCACGTTCTCATCCGTATGCAAAAATCCTAGTAGCGGAACAAAAAGATGTAATAAGCATATATTTTAATATGCAGCATTTGACATTTGTAGGTGATTAGGTGACTTTTAAAACTTTTAGTCAAGTGTTTTATACAAACATAAACAAAAAAGCAGCCCTAACGTACACACGGTTCTTGCCTTAGTAGTTAAGTATTACAATAGAGCCAAAGAGTTATACGTTTCCCTTATAATAATCTTTTCATATTGTTAATTATACCTAACTTCCTGTAAGGGGACAGTGCCAAAACTCTTCATGACTTTTAATATAATTGAATTGTAATGATATTCTGTATGTTGAAACACTCAGTGACACCAACTGTACGTTTAAAGCCCGCATCTACGGAGCTCAACAAAAAAGAGAAGGATAGCTTTATAAAGATGCATTTTCCCACAAGGATATGAAATGGAAACACATGTGATAACTTCCTCATAGGAAAGAAGTTTTAATCTTCCTTGTTGAATAGAATGAGATGATTCTAGATGCTATAGCAATTTTCTTTTATGTAGTAAGGTCTCAAAGTAGTTTTAACCTTTCTCTGTGACAAATGAACCTTCTACTCAAATTTCTGAAACATGGTGCCCTTGAAGCTAGTAACGCAGTCTCCACCTATCTAAATTCTTTGGAGCCAAGTTTTCAGTCCCAGAGAGTTGGGATTTTTTTTAAAAATACATGTTTGCACAGAATAATGCTGTCAAATAGAATGAAAAGACAGAAGCGGGTTCTAAGAGTTTACACTAAGCAGTGTATTAATAAAAAAACCTGAACATTTTAAGAAGCAGAGATTGCGTTTCCTAAAACAATGAAAAATATGAGGGTGCAGTGGTCTCTCATTTTAAAATCACTTCCAAATCCTTGAGTAATATTACTAAAACATAAATTATTTAATCAAACTGAACTTCAAGGAAGTCTCTTATAATATGACTTTAAGGAGGTTCTGTTTCAGTAATCAAAACTTATGTGCTATATGGTTTGTGTAATAGAAAAAAACACATCAGCCTTTTTTTTTCTTGATGAAAAGTTGATGGCTTTTGATGGAACAAATAAAAAACTGAAAGCAGAATAGAAGTATGCTGGCAGAATATTTTTGTTATACTTTTAAAATCCTGTATCTGTAATGAACAGGTTGAATTTTTTGTGGTGTACACAGGTGATATAATTGCTGTAGCACAATGAACATCAGCTTTGTCAGTTTCAACTTGAATTCTGAATGAAAGAAGGGACTGTTACTGAAAGATAATTGTTATCCTCTGTGCAGATCACAGCTTGTAATCTAATGATTTAAAACACTATCATAAATAAATTGCTTTGGTTTATATAATTATTATTTTTCCCTGATGTATCTTGATTTTACTCTTAAGTATGGTTATAAAGGTTTTTCTAATGATTTTTGTATCCTGCATGATGCAATGAAGGCATTTCAATAAACATTTTTAAAAATACACTTGAAATATTCACGTTGCTTCGTGTTCAGACATTTCTGTTTGTCTTTTAAATAGTTGTATACAGTTGGGCAATCGATTTTGTGTTTCTTAGTAATGCTTAATCTAACTGCTTCATGTGTTTCCCCATAAAAGGACAATGGAAAATAATCTTTCCAATGGCAGTGAAAATGGGATCATACTTTGTTTAACGTTTGTTGCGGAGTTCCAGAGGGGATTCTAACCAGCTATGAGGCCTTCAAGGAGTGTTCCCCACCACAACACACACATGCACCTCGGGAAATATGGTTTTTGTTGACAAAAATCTTTGTTTTCTGCCTCCGCACTCAGCACAGGACACAGAATCCATCACGCCCCGGCGTACGCGCTCGCCCCTTCCCAGGCCCCCGCGCTATCCGGGGGAGGCGGGAGCTCGCGCGGCGCAGGCGCGTGGCCGCGGAGGCGCGTGCGCGGGGAGCGTGGAGGGTGCGGCGGCGGCCATGGCGGTGGCCGTGGCAGCGGCTGGCGCGTTGCGCGGGTTGGTGCGGGGAGCCGGCAGTGGCGGCGGCGGCCGCCGTCGTGTCTCGGCCCTGGGGGTATTGCTGTCGCCGCCGAAGGCGACTCTGGGCCTCCCGGGTAAGGGAAGGGCCCCGGGATACTTTCTGGCGCTGGCAGCCCGGTAGAGAAGGCGGCTTGTGTCAGTCGGACGGGAGAGGAGAGGTGTCAGTGGCGGGTGTGAATGCGGCGTGTCACGGCCATGGGGAGGCGTGTTTGCACACAGCA
Organism: Colius striatus; assembly: GCF_028858725.1. Lineage (NCBI taxonomy): Eukaryota > Metazoa > Chordata > Aves > Coliiformes > Coliidae > Colius > Colius striatus. The sequence goes on along the minus strand of NC_084759.1, from coordinate 112,916,535 downwards.
GATCGTGAGGCGGGCAGCGGGAGATACCCCCCCCTTCCCCCTTCCCCTTTCAGCGCCGCCTCGGTGGGTAGCGGCCGGGCCGCCTGCCCTGGGAGCGGGCTGGATGGGGATGGATGTTCAACTCTGCTCTTTGCCGTGGGAGGAGCTTCCTGACAGGCTCTTCCTCCCCTGCCGAGCCCGAGGGCCGTGGTTCCGTGTCTGTGTACAGGAAAGAGCAGGTACTACACAAACCTGTACCCGTCTGCAGAGCAGCCACTTTCCCGCGAGTGTGTAGTTAGTTGCCTGAAAGCATGTCCTGTCGCAGCTGCTTCCCGAGGAACTGGAAATGCGAGGAAGCGGCCGGTTCAGTTGCTGAGATGTGAAGCATACATACGTCTGTGTGAGGCACACGTTTCACCAGGCACCTGAAAAGCTCTGCTGGCATCCACTTTCTGAGTGAGAGCATCCTCTGCCCGAACATATGGTGCCCCTTCTTGCCGTTGCAGACTCGGTGCTTGTCCATAAAAACATGGAAACAATGTTTTTTAATAGCGTTTCTTCTTTCTGTGTTTACTGACTGTGTCCAGAGGTGCTCTGGGCAGCAGAGCTGGGTTGAGCAGCAGTTCCTGCTGGCAGAGCTATTGGCTGCCTGACATCCATAGCACAGGCAATTGCATGGAACAAAGTGTGGACAATATTGAATCCATTGTCTACCAGAGTTGTGTTAATCTGCTGTTGGCAATGGGTAGGTCACAGTGCTAGAACATTACCAAGGTTGTTCAGAGGATTTCTTTGGCTTTGACATGTATTGCTAGTCTCCGTCACAGTTTCTGTGTTTTTCTGTTGTTCATGACAGAACTAAAATTGCACTGTGGTTGTGATACAAAGAGAGTTCCATAACTTTAGGTAAGGGTCCTGTGGTCTTCTTGTAGTCAGCCTGTACAGTCTGTAACTTGCTTTTATGGATACTAAGTACAACCTTGCACCTTTCAGTAGTGCTTCCCTGCTCTTACCAAGGCCTTTCACTGAAATTGAGGGGAGATATTATTGGGTAGCTGCTCAGTTATTGATGTTTTTGTCTGTATGAAGGGAAGCCTGAGAGCGTGACTGCAGTGAGCTTTGCTTTTGGAATGGCTAGGGTGATTGCTCTAGGGTTTTACATTATTCAGGTTAGGATGGCTGCTTATTCAGGTTAGGTGAACCTGCTTCTGCAGAGGGGTTGGACTAGATGATCTGTGAAGGTCCAACCCCTACCATTCTATGATTCTGTGGTGCACTTACAGTAATTTATTAAATGAAAGATACTAGTTTGTAGAAGAGCTTAGATAGCGATTGTGTGGCTGCAGTTTAAAGCCTTCTCAGTGTAAAAATGGTACCTCCAGAGTGCTGCAGGGTGGAAGCAGACTGACTTCAGAGATGATTATCATGGCTTAAGGGGGAAAAATGCACCTTTTTCGATCAAGTTTAGCACTTCTTGGTGTATCATCTCTGTTACTGGCAGATGAAGAAGTGACTGACTTACTGATAATGACACGCACAAACCAGAAGCAGTAAGATGTATGCATCTGAATAAATACACCTTTACTGTGGCATCTATTCCCCTTTATAACAGCTGATGAATCAATAGGATAACAAAGTGTCCCATAATTTCAGGAAAGATACAGTGATTTTAATCTGCAGTTCAAATGGTAGCATATTTGTTAAACTGTAGGAAGGCACTGAATACTAGCTGCATCCTGCATCTTCCGTGCATCCTCATTTATTCATGCACATGCAAGTTTAAGACAAACAAACCGAACCCCTTGAATGTAATCACCATGACAGTGAGGAAGCAACTTGAAGGTGCATATTGGTTAATTGGTGTCATATTGTCACCACCTGTTTTTGCAGTATTTATGCTATTACTCTTGCCCTAGGAAGCCCTGATACATTGAGGGTTGCATATCTTTTTGTACCTTATTATTGATTTACAATATTGAAGGACCAGTCTTCTTCTAATCTAAGAATTAAGAGTATCAAAGTCTTAGCAGTTGCGACCAAGCTTCCTGGTTAGCAAATTATCTTGCCGAGTGGGATAATCAAGTGGATTAAGTCTCCATAATACTTCTCTCTCACACACACTTCCTCACCCACAGCAGAGGTATCCTTAACTGCAAAACTCTGAATACTGTAGCAGCTGTTGAGATTCACCATAGTTACTAATTAGTTAGCACTTCCCCTGTTAATATTTTTTCCTTATTTGACACCAACTCAATTTTTTTCATGGTTATTAATGTGAATAACAGAGTCCAACCTAGCACTTGCTTTCCAGATGTGTCTGGTTTGCTGTCTTGAACTAAAGTTTATGCTGACAGGAAAAGTTCTCTGTCACTTAGTATATTGCTGATCACTTTGACAGAAATTACACTAAGTGGTCTTTCATTTTTAAAAATATTTGCAAAATATTCACCACTGCCAAGTGTTGTTTCATTCTGGATGACCACAGAACAATCTGGGTACGGGAATAATGTAACCTCTCCAGCAAGAATACAGCAAACCATGTTAGGGGATATCTGTGCCTCTTAGAGACACATAAGAAAAATCATAGTGCTGCAGTGGTCAACTCCATTTCTTCTTACAGGATGTGTTTAACATGTTACTCTCTATTTATGGAGAGTGTAGCTTTGTTACTTTTTTGGAGTTTTTTTTACCTTCTGTGCTTCATATCTGAGAAAAGGACTGATGGCAAGATAACATAGAGTTGGTATGAACTTTTTTTTTCAGGGTTCCTGGCAATAATCTTTAAGCAGAAATAATTGTTGATAATGCAGTGAAGGAAGCTGGATATTATTTATTTAATTTTGTTTTAAACTATGCTAATATTGTTTTATGTTTGTCACGTTGAAAACATGAGTCACAAGATGTTTTCCCAGTTCCCCCTTTTGAACATCCCTGTTGTACATCTCCATTGTAGATCTTCTGGGTCTTGGGAGTTTGATGCAGATGAAATTTTGACCTTCAGTTTTACTTTATAAGCAAAATTTTTTTTCCTCATAGACTTGTAAACTTGCTGTTACACACAGTACTTTACTCCCACAATGACATTTTCTGAAATGTAGTCTGGAAATAAGCACAAAGGAAAAATATGAAGTTAAAGTAAATAAGAAAAATCTTTATTTCATGTGAAATATTAAAATATGCTTAAGGTGGTATAAAACATGAGGACAAATGAAGCACAGGAAATCTTAGCATTTGGCTTCAGTCAGCCACCTTGCTGATGGCTGAGTGAACTCCTTATTTGGTTGGCATTTAATGACTTGAGAATGAATTACAATCAACTTTCCCTACCAGGCTGAGCAAGGTTAGTTAGTCATTAAAGAGTGTAGGTGATACTGTGATACTCTTGAGCAATAGTATCTAATTTTCACATAATAGGCCTCTATTTCCTGAATCCCAGTTTTATAAAATATTAGTATTTCTGCCAAGTTTATCGTGATGATTGTACTAAATACCTCTTTTCTTAGTTTGCAGGCTGAAATCATCAGTCAGCTTTCTTACTCGACCAGATCGACCAAATCTCGCTTATCATAAACTAAAAGGCAGGAATCCAGGGGTCATTTTCCTTCCAGGCTTTAATTCAAATATGAATGGTCGGAAAGCAATTGCCCTTGAAGAATTCTGCAGCTCTCTGGGTCACGCCTTCATCAGGTACATTCAGAGCGTCGTTTTTGAGAAAATTAAATTAGTATCGTGGGATGGGAAAAAGGGATCTTAACAAAAAAAAGGCAGCTTTGGCATTTGAATTGGAACACAGGCTTTACTGTACACAAGCCAAGGAGTGTCTGTCTTCCATCCTGGATGTAGGCTTTTTGCCTGTAGAGACACACGTAAACTGGGAGGACGTGTTCTGAAAGTAGTTCAGAAAATTCTCTGATAAACGTCTAGTCTAGCCAATGCTGTGTGTTCCATGAAGGCTATGAAATGAAAAAAAAAGGGAAAGAAAACTTTTGAAATTTTAGTGTTAGGACTTGGAGTTCTAAATTCTGTAAGTTACAAGTGTGCTTCTTAAATGCCAAAGCTTCTGAAGCTATGTATTGCCTTCTGTGGATGTAGAGGAGCATGCACGTGCTTGGAGATAATCTCCTTTGATAGACTAGGTTGAGTGCTGAGTTTCTTACATCTTTGTAGTTGGGAATAGAGTTTGAAAGAGAGTTTGTGCATTTAAAAAATACCTTTAAAACTGAAGGATGTTTTTTTTTTGCTCTAAGGAAAATTCTTTGTCTTGGAAATATCCTGGTAAATTTGTGATATCATATGGCAAGAGAACAACGCATCACTTAACTGCATTTGTTATATTTAAACTTCTTTTCACGTGATTTCTGGTGCTAGTGATGTGTAGGACCAAGTAAGAAAATATCCAGTGTGATACCTTGTCATCTGCTTAATTTGATTAAACAGTAGTGCCAGCTTCTATGTGACTGTGGATGGTGTATGAGTTTCATTTTGATGGTTGCTTTTTCAGATTTGATTATACAGGATGTGGAAGTTCAGGTGGCAAATTTGAGGAGTGTACAATTGGAAAGTGGAGAAAAGATGTTCTGTCTATACTGGATGAACTTACAGACGGACCACAGGTTATATTTTATTTTCAAATATGGAAAGCTTTTTGTCTTGAAGGTAGAATATTAATGAAAAATAGGCCATGATAGCTCTGTTTAACAGTAGCTTCTATTTAACAACTCACATCTGCTCACTTTCAAGCAGAGTCACTCAAGAGGCTGTATTTGGAAGTACTCTTTTGCAAGCACAAAGTCGTGGAAGGGTGGGTTGACAGGACCTCCTGGAGAAGGTCATTTATTAGAACCTCCTGCTCGAGTAGGGCTGTCATCCCAGAGAGTCTGAGAAAGCCTCATGGGGGAAGTTCCACTTGACAGAGGAGAAGGCACTGTCACAGTGCAGCACAGCCCTCTCGATGAAAGAGTGTGTCACTGTCCTGATGCATCCATTAAAGGATTCTCAGGAACGTTACAAGTTAATATACTCCGTGTGATAAAATGGCTTTAAAAACTCATCAGAAGCACCATTTGATTTCTTCAGTTATTTTACAAATGGCTGTGAGAAACTTGAAATCTCGTGCAACCTGGAAATATCTGGTATTATGTTTTAAACAATTTTGTATTATGAATTGCTTTTTTTTACCTTTTTCACTGCACCAAGGTTTTACTGTGTGCAATTATTTTAAGAAGGAAACAGTATGCATATGATACTGAATTATTTCAACTCTCATTTTGTTTACAGTGTTTCAGTCTCAGACAGCAGTAACCAGCCATGCCAAACAAAAAAGAATAATAAAATACCAGATCCTGTGGTGCTTACTCAGGCAAAATTTCGTCTGGAGGTGACAGCAGTTCTGCCTGGGTAAGGACAGCAGGGCCAGAGGTTTAAGTAGTCAAGCAAAATGAAAACTGATGCTTTGTAAAAGAAAATAATACTTAAAAAAAAATAAAAAAGAAAAGCTGTTTCCTGTAAAATAAAACCTTATTTTCTCTCATTTAAGATTCTGGTGGGTTCCAGCTTGGGTGGATGGCTGATGCTTCACGCTGCAATATCACGCCCAGATAAAGTAGCTGCTCTAGTTGGAGTAGCTGTAGCAGCAGACCATCTTGTAACAACTTTTAAGAAGCTTTCTATTGAGGTAAGTGCTGATGGTTGGCTTTTATGAAATCTAAATAAATAAATAACTAAATCTGTCAAGCATTTAAAAAATTCTGTTGTTCAAATTGTACTTTTCCTGCAAATCTCCTGGTGATTTTTCACTGTCTGTTGTGGAGATTAATGTCAATATTCAGTTAATCTAATAATAGACAAAATACTGTCTTTCTGAGCACTACCTAGAATGTGTTTGTGATTACTGTGGCATATAAGATGTGAAAGCAGATCGCTGCTGTTCAGTCAAGTAGATTTCAGTGTTTCAGATCTTATATTTGCATTCAAATTTGATCCTTGTGCTTTCAAGGATGGAAAAGTGGCTGCTAAAACAATTTGAGGTGACATTGAATGAGATGAATCTGACACAGACTGTGTGTGTGTAGAAGGGGAATTCCTCAGATTACTGAGTTTGTAAAGACTATAAGTTTTAGGTGGTGGGAATTCTCTTTCTGTGTTGTTTCCTTAGCGATGATAATATTGTCCAGTCATTAGGAAGGAAAATCTTTCTTTTTTTTTGGTAAGACACTATGTAGTTGCCAGTATTGCTACTTAAGTCTGAGATAAGATTTGGGAAATAGAGTATATAGACACAGCTATTGTGGCAAAGACTGAAAAGACTGATCACTGGAAAATTCCTTTTTCCCAGGATTCTCCTTGTTTGAGGTTCAGTGAACTGATTGAAGCCAGAGAGTCTATTTATAGTGGCTATACATCTTCTCCTTTCAGATAGGTTCTGGCTGCAAAACTTAATTTCACTGGCAAATCCTAACTAGATTAGTTTGCAGGATTGATGTGCAGAGCGGCTTTTGTGACAGGGTAGGGAGTCTGTCTTCTCTGTCTATAGGGAGTCTGTCTGCTGAAAGGTGAACAGGAATGTACCTTCTCAGCTAATAAAAATGGACAAAGGGAAATATTATGCCTGAGGAAGTTTTACTGCATTTGAACAGAAATAGATTGAAGCACTCTGAAAAACTTTTAACATCTGTCTTGTCCATTCTTTGCGTTCCTTTTTATAGGCACAAAAAGAAATAGAAGAAAAAGGTGAATGGAAGCTTCCAACAAAGTATAACGAGGAAGGCTATTACTCCTTGACATATGACTTTATCAGGGAAGCAGAAAATCACTGTGTGCTGAACAGTCCCATCCCTATAACATGTCCCATACGACTCATTCATGGCATGAAGGATGGTGATGTCCCTTGGCAGATCTCTATGCAAGTTGCTGATCGTGTGTTGAGCAAAGATGTGGATGTTGTCCTCCGCAAAGTTGGCCAACATCGGATGAGTGAGAAGGAGGATACAAAACTTCTTGTGAATACCGTTGATGATTTAATTGACAAGCTGGCGACAGTAGCATAAGCTGCAGTGTAGCATAATGTGCATGAACTCTATACCTGACTCTTTTCCACGAGTAGCAGAAACCCTGTTCTTAACAAGATTATGGACTGTCACAGTAGGAATGAGCTTTATTTCCTGTTTCCTTACCTCTGTTTCATAAATACAGGTATTTAATTAATGCTGCATTTGCACAGTCCAGCATGTGAAGGAGTGCTGCTCTTGTGTTTGGAACCTCTCCTTCACCACTTAAACTTTTTTTTTAAAGTTTCCTACACTTTTGTACCAAAACGTTGGTTCATTTTTGTTACTATTGACATGTACAGTAAACCTTTTACTTTCCTGTGTCTTTGACACCTTTTGCTGCAAGTCATGTATCTTATGTCTGAAACCATCTGTGCAATGCAAAGTGCAACTTAAGTGTTTACTAAAGCTATTGCTATTAGAAATAGTGAATAACGTGACACACAATAAACAGATTTCAGATAAATATCGTATTGTTCCTTAGTACTGTTAAAATTGAAAAGTGGAAGGCACACCCTGATGGCGTGCTTGAGGTACTACATAAGGACAAAGTTAATTTCTAAGTAGAACATAGAGGTCTTTTATCTTTGCTTAGGGTTTCTGTCCTCTGCAGCAGGCTGTCTGTTTGGAATAGTTTATCTGTGGGTCTGTTCGTAAGGGAACAGTATATAATTTTGGTGTAAACCAAAACTGGACCAATAGAATCATAGAATGGTAGAGGATGGAAAGCACCTTTAGAGATCATCTAGTCCAGCCCCCTTGCAGAGGCAGGGTCACCTAGATCAGGTCACATAGGAACATGTCCAGGTGAGTCTTGAAGACCTCCAAGGAAGGAGACTCCACAACCCCTCTGGGCAGCCTGTGCCAGGGCTCCCTCACCTGAACAGTGAAATAGTTTTTTCTTACATTTAAGTGGAACTTTTTGTGTTCCAGCTTGATCCCATTACCCCTTGTCTTGTTGCTAGCTATAGAAAAAAGGGATGCCCCAACCTCCTGAAAGAGAGGAGACTTTGGTGAGAGGCTGAAATTAATTCAGAGTGGCCTTAATATGAAACATTACGCAAAAGCAGATAGTTGTTTCTGTCTTTATTATTTTAAGTATCAAATGGCATCACTATTACTACCTTGAAAGACTTATACTCCTGGGAGTAAGGTGCTTCTAGAGAGTTTACCATTTTCACTGTTAGCATTGTCAGTAGAAGTACATTGTATAGAGCTTTGATGAGGTAGTGGGTTTTAATTTAAACAAAACAAAACCCAGAAACAAACGACTGAAAACTAACAGATTCCTAAATTTCAGGTGAGTTCATGTAAATCTAGTTTTATATAGGCTTCAATACTGAAGGTTGAGCTGTGTTCATGTGACTTTGCATCTGATAAAACCTGAAAAAATAGATTTAGTGAGTTTTAAAGACCCAGTACAATTGAAATTAAGCTACTTCAAAACTTTCTGCTCTTAGCTTACCTAATCCACTTTTTGTCTCTTAGATTGCTTTGTCTCTTTGTGGAAGGAAGAGAAGAAAAAACGTGGACTGTGTCAATTCTGAAGTGCCTAATTTTAATTAAGGCCCAAAGTTACCAGTGATAGATGTACTTTTTGTTCACATGTATCAGTTATTTCAGTAACTGAGAAGGTTTGAGCTCTTTTCTTGACTAAGGAGTTATCTATAAGCACTCAATTTAACTATAGTACTTCAGAAAGGGAAAAGTCTTTATGTGTCTGCATAAACTGTAGCTGTATATTTATCTTGAAAGAATTGCATTGTAATCCTTCAAAGCTTAACATTAGCATTTATTAAATAATTGATATTTTACGAATAAAGCTTTTTTGTTACAATGCCTTTGAGCAAGATAGCTGAAAACAAATGGGAAGGGCAGCAGTTGTGTGAGTAGTTTTCAGGGTTTGGGTTTTTTTTCTAGTTTGGTGGCAGGTTTTTATGTGGTTTCCCCCCACCTCATTATTCCGCTGTAATAACATGAGGTGGGAGAAGACAGTGTAATAGGATCAACAAAATTGTCAAGGGTACAAATCTGCAACATCAGTTGCCCAAACCACAACATTGCTGAAACTTGTGAGGTATGGTGGAGACACCCAGAATTTCTTACACACCGCATACGTGCAAAAGCAGAGATGATTCTTCATAAAGACAATTTTCCAGATAGTGTTTTGAGATTCAGGGAATGCTAGTGCTTTATTGTGTTCACTTACTGTTTTCTAAATTCAGTCTGTATTGCTTAATTATGAAGAAGTGCCTTTGACACAGATCTTGTCATAGAATCACAGAATGGTGGGGGTTGGAAGGGACCTTTAGAGATCTAGTCCAACCTCCCTGCAGAAGCAGGTTCACCTAGATCAGATCGCACAGGAATGTGTCTAGGCAGGTCTTGAAGACCTCCAAGGAGGGAGACTCCACAGCCTCGCTGGGCAGCCTGTTCCAGTGCTCTTATGCAGACAGACTTTGTCCTCTAATTTTTCCACATTAGCTCTATTTGTATTTCTCTGTGCAAGCATAGCATTTTTCTTGTATTCATGCTGGAAATTATTAGCATGTTGGTTACTTTCAACTTGGCACATTCAGATGCCTGAAAGAAGGGATAGATGATAACCAGAGAGTTTTACATCTTACCCATGACTAGCTCTTGACTTGCAAGGAAGTTCTGGCAATCTTCAATAACATAATATTCACACATAATGGTGTCATTCTGATTTTATTCGGTATTATGTCTTGCCTCCTGAGTGGTATCTTCTGTCTTTGCCAGTAGAAGCCTAGATAGTGAATTATTTTCAATATCAGTCATGCTTAAAAACAAGTACTTCTTTCCTCTGTAGAAATAGTGTATTAAACTAGGGTATTATTTGGAAAACAATTTTTTAAAAATCCTTTGTAAAGAATTCCTGTGTTCTGGACCTTTTTTTTTTTCCCAACTTCTAATTTGCTGCCAAATGAAAGGAGGTTTTGTGAATATGTAACGTGCATTTCCTCAAAAATAAGCTTGATTCACATGAAATGATCGGTGTCTTAAGCTTTCATATTTACCAGCTGTCTTGTGCTGGCTGGGGAGTTTGTTTTTCTCTGAATGCTTTAACCTACACTTAATTATTTTCAGTAGCACTCTTAGCTTGTTAGCATTCTCATTGTCTCTCAGTTTTGGCAGGTCTGAAAATGACTTCTGGGCTCATCTGTCACTGAGTGTGGTACAGACATGTTGGGGCTGACACTGTTGTCACGGCATGAGGAAGATCTGAACACAAACGGAGCAACTCCACTGCTTGTGTTGTTGATCAAACAGTATTAGATGAGCAACTACTTAGAGGTATTTATCTTGTATGTAATGCTTAAACTACATAACATGTGCTCCTGGTAAGGAGTTACGGTCTCTCAAGATTCATGAGTAAGTAACAAAAACATTTTTATAGCTAGGCAGGAGGCTTGATTAGCATATCATACTAAAGAAGCAGGTTTCTTTAGTAAAAAGAAACAAAAGCATTACCAGTTGACCTCAGCTGTCTCTAGTCCTTTCTCACATTTTCATTTCAGATCTGTTGCAAAAGCAAACTACTTGAGACTTAACTTGTGAAACAAACAATTCTGCTTTCTAAAAGGGAATAAAATGGTGAGGTGTGCTTTCCTGGTTTTGGGATTAAACTCTCCAATAGGCCAGTATGTGTTGGAAGAGTCTCTGAAGCTAATTCAACTTTTCCTAATTGTTTCCTAATAAAAAAATACTCTTATTCTGCATAAACTGAGTTGTATTAATGCAATTTTAGATACATGTATTCTTGTCTTGTCAAGTGCTCAACTTGTTCTGTCTCTTCTGTTGTTTGGCTTTGTATTACATGCTTCAGCTCTTTTTTTTCACTGCTTTTTTTTTTTTAGCTAAATGATATTAAACGTTTCATGTAGTTTCAGTTTAGCTAACTTATTTTCTCTTGCATCAACACTAAATACAAACAAAGCAGTGCTGAGGAAAAAGAACTAGTTGGATAGGGCTTAAAAGAACTGTCTCCTACTGTTTCATTTGTATGTTAATTTTGATTATGTGCTCTCTTGGACACGCCATTATTCAATGGAGCTAAGAGATTTATGTTACCATAATTTTCATATCAAATTAAAACATGCTTAGAAAGAAACTTTCAAGCAGCCTTGTGTGTGCAGCTGCTCACGTTTTCAACGCTCTAGTCATACTGCAGTACAGAGTGAGAACATTTTCTGAACCAGTGCTTTGGTCTGTTGCCACATTAGGTCTGTGCTTCTCATTTCTCTTTGGTTCCTATCCCCTCCTCTGAGGTGGAAGGCGAGGGGGAAGGGTAGGAGGGAAAATATTGTCCTGGGAAATAATGAGATTTGAACTTGCCTGATTTTTAGGTTACTTAGTCATTCTGACAGAACTGCCTTGCCTTTCAGATTTATTTGGTTTTTAAGTGCTAAAAAAGTGTGTTAAAGGCCTGTCTCTTCACCTGCTTCTTAAGATCAGTGGCCTCCATTTTGAGCTGATGTGCCAGTTCAGTCAGAAATGTGAGAATGCGTAATTTCACTAAAGCTTGGTGAAAATTCAGCAACCGCATAGAGAACACATACAGAAATACCAAAAAATCAGGTGCATGGTCTCACGTTTCTGCCCTTGGTCTCAAGCCCAGCAGGGATAGGGAAGACAATGTTTATAATATGTTTATAATAGCAGGCGGGTTGCTACATACATGGCTTTAATCTCACTGTGCATACTGCTTCTCTCTTGGCAGGTGTTTTCTAGGGGAAGAGATTACTGTAATGGTTGGGGAGTCAGAATGAAGGGCAAAACTAAATACACTGCTACCTGATTTACTGCTCATAGATCAGTTTATATAGCTTGGATTGACTTTCTGACTCTAGGACCTCATCTCTCTTCAATATATTTTGCCTAGGACAGAAGAATGTTAGTTACATCTTGGCTGTATTGTGCATAAATCTGAATTACAAGACCTATTGCAGTGTAGTTGCAGGCTTGACCTTGTATTTTTCTTTCAAGTCCTGCATATGTGTGTTATGTGGTCCAATGCTTCTATTCCATTAGAAGGAAATGAGTATCCTCCATATGACACAGTGATTATAGGTTGCAATCTGCTCAGGGTGAAGAATAGACATGGTCTCGGCCTACAACAGTGTCCTGTTCTGTGTTTGGCAAGGAGCTTAGGCCAGGCTCTGCATTTGTATTTGGAATGAAAAACAAATGACAGCTGTTAAAACTTCCAATCACTTGATTCTAAAACTAAACTGCAAATTTAAAACGTTTTTAGGCAACAGTAAAAGGTTGTGTTCTGATTGGGCCTTCTGGCCTGCACCGTGTTGTGCGCTTGCCTCCCACGTGGCAACATGAGAAGGTCACTGCTGCCTGTCAGGGTGGAAGCAGGTGCTCATATCTTTGGCAAAGGTATGCCCAACAGTGGCACGCTTGAAGGTTGGAGTGATGTAAATGGCCTGCCCAGACTTTGGTTCTGGAAAAGCAATCCCTCAACAGAGGCTGTCTGGGATCAGGTCTGGGCCTTGCAAGACACCCCTCCTTTGCTTCTGCATTGAGTATGGTTTGCTTGCATGTGTGCGAGGCTCTACTAGTCCTTAGGACAGTAACTCTTGAAAAAGGCCCTGGTAACAAATCTAAATCCCTAATCATAAGAATGAGCATTTATTTAGGTAAGGGATTAGATCTTTTTGGTTTGTAAATCTTGCTGTCTGTTTTGGCCTGTGTTTCAGTGAAATAAAGATTTTACTGTTCTTCTGGTAAATGTGTGTTGTGATGCATAGTTTTCAAACCAAGGGAGACTTCAGAAAGTATTGTTTTTGTTGGGGGAAGATAAAAAATTGATACCATGAAATGTATTGGTTTTCTTTCAGGGAGTCTGTCAATCCAGCACAAGACTTGAAACACCCTGAGAATTAAAATGCACAATTTACCTCCGAGGTCATCTTGAATATTGGGAGTGCTGGCAGTTATATCCACCGGAGCTGGTTTCTACTGGTAAGTGGTAACTCTTTCTGCTGGCAAGCTGCCTGGAAAGCTGTCAATGACTTCTGAATCCCAGAAACACTTCTTGTCATGGCAGCCATTGGAGCTGCCTTGATCTGCAGACCAGAGTGTCAATGCATTCTGTTCTGTCCCACAAAGAGGAAGGTCCATCCTTCCTACATTACTGAATTCCTTCCTTTCTTCCTGAAGTCCTGAATTTACTGTGCAAATTGGAGGTGTTCAAACTGTGCACTTGCTTGGGGTTTGACACCTTCAGAGCTGGCAAAGACACCCTTTTGCTGGTGAAAGGCAAGATACTCAGCTTAACACTTTTTGTTCTCGAGGCTCTTTAGATTTTGGATTCCAAAGTAATTGAAAAGTTATAATTTTTAGAATTAATGTTGTATGTCATTTCTTAAATCTCTGTCACCCACTTTATACAGTTAAAAATATAGCAATATTCCAATAGCTTATTTTTTTCCACTGGTCTGACTAGTTTTCTTGTGTAGAACACCTCTAGATATCTTAAGACAAAGCAAGGCCATGAATAAAACCCAGGATCTGGAGAGCACTTATTCGGCCTTGCAGCTCCCTGAAAAAGCCCCTATGCTTGCTCTGAGCTCCTATCCAACCTTAGTATCACCTCTACAACTCTAGAAAATGCAACCTTGTAACGTAGGCGTATATACAGAGAGCTTCTGTCAAGAGCCCTCCAGAAGTTTCCTAGTGAAGGGAGGTGCTGTAACACAGTTTGGAAGATTTCCTGATTTTTTTAAGTGTTCTTAAACTTATTTGTGAAAGTTATGAAAGATATCTGCTCAGTGGCAGACCTGGAAAAATGGTTCCTGGACTTTCTAGTTATCCTACTTGCTGGGTAGCTTTATCTGATGGGAAGTGACTCAGCATGCTTTGAAAGACAGTGCACTGAGATGGCTGAAAGCTCTTTCTAAGGTGTAAATCGCCAAAGAGCGAATCTAATGAAGGTTAAGTGTTGCTGTCTAGCAGGGTAAGTTACTTACTCCCCTCTGTCTTCCAGCTGGAAGACATTGAAAGCTATCAAGTTATTCTGGACCTAAATGTGTGTACTGAGCTTATTAATGCTGTTAGGATTTTTTTTTTTTTGTTCACAGCACTTGTTTATAGATTTACAAAGATTTTTAAACTTGTAGGGTAATATTGTGATTATCTGAAAGCATAAGATGAGCCATAGTGCTTACAGGCATGAAATCCTGCTTCAAATATTCAAGCCTCATCTCTATTCTTAGTCATATGTTCCAATCTTGTGTTATCAAGAAAAATAAGAGGGCAAAATCCATCAGAAGTAGTGAGTGAAAAGTTCTAATGATAGTACTTTTGCTGCTGAAAGCTCACCCCTTTCTTCCACATCACGTTTCTAGACATCAGGCTTTAGTATGTTCCTTTAGTTCTTTGCTTCATAGCCATGCATATTTGCCATTTCTTCTGTTTTTGGTGAGCTAAACAGATAATCCTTCTGAAGTGATTACTGTAAAGGTCCTAATTTTCAGTCCTCTGGTTACTGGAGCAACTATTTGAATTTATGTTGTTCTTTCACTGCTTTTTTTGGAGGGTGGTTGTCAGAACTGGATATGATATTCCCATTGGTGTTGCACCTCCCATGTTTTTTTCAGCCAAGCCTTTCAGTCACATGTCTTACCCAGTATCTGTGCCCACCTGCTTCCTTCCTGTCACCCTCTGCAGTTTTTCTAACATCTGCTTTGTCATAGGACAGAGTACTATGTTCTGAAAATCACTTTTCTGACAGTGGCTAGGATTTGGCTGCAATGAGACACATTTTTGCCTGCTTCCAGGTGGACTGCTATCAAGGAGTTTTCCTTATCTTTGTTCTTTACTCATCACAGCTTGCATGGACTGAGATCTTAGGAATCTGGGCTTTTTTGTGAGTTCTAATAACACACTGAACAATTCAAGCCTAGGAACACATTCTTGTACAAACTCAGTGAAAACATACACAAACATTAATGATTTTTCATTTACAGTCATATTATAGGATATACTAGTTAGCCAGCTTTAATCTCTGTAATGTGTCTTGTATGTTTTAGAATCAGTTTAGTTCCCTAATCAAGGTGTCGTGCTGTAATACTCTAATGTATTACAGCTTTTAGTTAATTGCATCAACGCCATCACTTGAAAAAAAAACCAATAAATCTATTCCTTTGTTCTTCCCAGGATTGGGGGCACAGAAACAGGCTTATGATTTGGTTGCTCATACTTTGGAAATATTGGTGAGCGGCTGGCATTTTTCCCATCCTCTGCAGCTTTCCTGGTTTTCAAAGCCTTATTAAAAATTGATATTGATAGACAAGCTTGCTTTTCAGCTTTCACAGCATGGAATGGTCCCTTGAGAACAGGTTGCACAGCCAACATCTGTGAAGGGGGAGGCCTCTGCTCTTCAGCTTAGGGGAGTTAAATTACCCATACCTGCCCCCAAGTTAGAAAATGGGGTCAGAGGCAGATGTATGGGTAGATGGCTTTCACAAAATCTCATTACCAGTGAGCATGGAACACCAGCAGCCTAGGTAGCTCTCTTCTAAATGGAAGATTCCAAAAAGATTTGAAAATGTAAAATAAAGCTCATTATTATTTGTGGGACTGTCCAAAGAGCATAAGGCCTGGCCTTTAACAGTTGCTTGAATGGAAAGGATGTCAAATTCACATACTGCCTTTGACTGTTTCATCTCCAGTTCTGATCTCCAGGCTTGGTTTGCAGTCTTGGTTCCTGTGCATTTCCTAGGCCTTCAACTGTGTGTTCACCAGAAGGGAAAGTGCTCAAGTGGTGGCCCTGTCACGTAACACGCTCTGAGTTATGTAATCAAACATTTCACAAGGGTTTAAAACCACCAGTGCAGAGAAGAGAAAGCACTAAATGAAATGCCTGTGGAGGACAACAATGAATTAGGTCAGCTGTTAAATTTTTCATCTCTTGAGTCTGCTCAAGCCCAGCAGCATCCAAAGCAGTATAAATCTGAAAATTCATAGCCCTAAAATGAAAAAGTAATGGATGAAGAGACCATTGTGAGATAGATATATGAGGGGAGCTGTATTCCTCCTTCCCCCCTCCCTTTTTTTTTTTTTTTGTTTTCTTTTTAAGTGCAGCAGAAGGACTTTTGTAGGCAAAGCTGGTTGAGAATTCACCTCAGGTTTTTGTCAGTGTCTTTTCATGTTGAGCTGAACATGAATCATTTGCCAAAAGGGAACTATTTTGTAACAGAGTGGATAATTCAACATGGATAAAAGACTTTTGGTGAGGTCTGGTGCAACTCAGAAAGGAACAAAAGGATTTTATTTAATAAAGGATAAATCTAAAAGTCAGACCAGAAGAGAAGTCTCTCATCTTTCCTTCACTCCCCTCCTACCACTGCAGTGGTATAATCAACATGTAAACTACTGTACATAGCCATAGTTTCCTTGCTATCATTGGAGGTATGCTGACTCATACTAGCAGAAAATACAATCTCTGTTCTTTATGATAGGTTTGCTAGGTTTTAGTGATTTGCCCTTGAGTTTTAGTGGTTCAAGTTGTTTCCTTGGGACACTGTTATCCTATTTGATAGCCTAGTATATGTTAATAATAGGATGATAATAATACTCTACTGCTTGGCTTCTCTTCCTTAATTTTTTATCCTGTTGTCCCCTTGTTGAAACTTTTAATCATCACTTAAACAGGGAAGAAGAGAAATGATTTTTCACGCTCTATGCCTCTTAGCATCGTGATGCAGAACAGGGAAAAAAAGGTTTTGCTTCTGCTTTGTGATTAAAAATGAACGAGTTGTGTAGTAATTTCTGTTCCTTTGTTTATCCAAGTGAAGTCTGCTAAAGTCCTTCTAATTGTATTTCTATCTAGCAGTGGGATGCTTGGTGCAGTTTGGGTTGATGCAGACTAGGTGGAGTAAAAATGAGCCTGTAGGGTGAACAGCAGCAAGCAGGGCTGAGGAAACATTCAGTGAAAACAGACTGCAGATGGGCGAGATAAACAGGATCCCCAGGCTGTGACTGAGTAGGCAGGCCTCTTTAATGGCTCTTAGCAACGCCCCTGCTTTGACCCTCCTCATATGTGAGGAAAATCAAATCAATACACTGTTCTCCAAACCACGATGCTGCAGCAGCAGCAGGGCATTGTGGCAGCCTTCGTCTCTTAAACCGATCATCACTCTCAGTGTGCTGATCTCTGGATAACCATCCCTGCATCTCTGCTGAGGAAGACCCCGACATCTGCATCTTTAATCGGATTGCTTGAGCTCCCATGTACAACCTTCTCCTTATTAGCAAGTATTAGGTAGGCAATTTTAAAGTGCTTTTGAATTTGCAGGCAGCTTTAACATTAATCTGAGAACGCTATTGTATTCTCTGTAAACATAGCAGAAGCCTCTCTTTAAAACCTGCTCTGTTTTAAATCTTGTTTTCTTTTTTCTGTTTTAAATCTTGCTTTTTTTCTGTTTTTGTGGTTGGGCAGGGGGGAATACTGGTTTTCCCTTCTTTTTCTTTTTCCTTTTTTTTTTTTTTTAATAAAATGTTGTAGCTGATTTGTGCTTTTGGAAAAGGATATTCCCTCGCTGATCCCTCCCCTGTTCTGCAGAACAGCTCTAACCCAGTGCCATACAGTTGCTTTCAGTGTTGATGAACATCTGTTCAAGTGTCTAACGTATAAGGCAGGCTGCTCACTCTTTTATTCTTTAATTTTCTGCTGCATACTTCAAAGCTGCAGATCAGGAGTCTACCCACTAAGTAAGTTGTGCTTTGGTTCCAGAGATGGCTAACAGAGGACCAAGCTATGGCTTAAGCCGAGAAGTTCAGGAAAAGATTGAACAGAAATATGACCCGGAATTAGAGTCTAGGCTGGTGAACTGGATTATTGTACAATGTGGAGAACAGATAGAGCACCCTCCTCCTGGAAGGCAACATTTTCAGACCTGGTTGATGGATGGAACGGTAAGTGTTTTGTCCAGTTGTGTACTTGCACGTGTTTATAGCACAGCCTCCTTAGTTTCTATCTTCATCTAGCTAAATTGATCAGAGCTCATGGCCAGTGCAGAAATATATATCTTAGAATCTAATTTGTTTCCTCTTGATCAGGAGTCTTAATCTCAGAAGATGAATATTCCTCCAGTGTGCTGGAATTAGTACAGTCCTTATGATTCTTATGAGTCATGCATGTCATATATGAGCATGACTCATTCCTTCAGCACCTTTTCTGGTACGGTTAAAGGAGATCTATTTTAAAATCAGATGTATACTTTTTTTCTTTAATAAATAGTCATTGCTGACAGAGAAAGGTGAAGAGATACAGAACATTTGAAGGATTGGATTATGTCACAACAGCTTTCTCCTTGGGAACAATTCTGTAGCTAAAGCATTTGTATTCCATTGGTTATTGAACATCAGGCAGATGCTGCTGTTTGCAATGGGATGTAAGAATATGCTAATCATTGAATCTCTGCCAAAGTGACTTTAACAATATTTCAATTGACATTGCTAATTTTTTTTGGCTTGGACATGTGGCTGCTTCTTCTCTGTTAGTTGTTATATAACCTTGCCTGGTGATTGCTTTGTTGTTTCTAGCAGATTAGGATTTATATGATCAAGCTATTGCCATCAGTTAATGAAAGCTTTAATGTGTTCCTAATATACTTGGATTATTAACAGTTCACTTCTTTGTTTCTAACTGAAGAAATTACGTCCCTGACAGAAATTGGCCAGGTCAAAAGCATCTTGCAGCATGTGCAGAAATGGTCTTCTGATTTGATGACTGCTTCCTAATTTTGTTTCTGTGTTTATCTCTTAGCTGTTGTGCAAGTTAATAAACAGTTTACATCCAAAGGGAAATGAGCCCATTGCAAAGATCTCTGAATCAAAAATGGCTTTCAAGCAGATGGAACAAATTTCTCAGTTCTTAAAAGCTGCTGAAATCTACGGAGTAAGAACAACAGATATTTTCCAGACAGTGGATTTATGGGAAGGTAAAAATAATAAACTGGGAGTCAGCTTGCAGTCTTCATCTTACTTTGCTTTGATGTGTTGTAATGGTGCATTTTGTCTAAGGCATATTGTCTAATATAATTATCTTTTGTTTCTGTTTGCCTTACCTCATTACCATGTTCTTCTGGTGGTGTATTATCTCCTCTGAGGGATTTATGTTACCCTGAGGGCGTAACGGAGCCTTTCCAGGCTCATGTGTTATCCAAAAGCCCACCATTCCGACAGAAATCCACAGACCTAATAAAACAAATGCTCTCTATGCTAATTATTTCCAAGTAAATAGCTTCTAATGGCAAATATGGAACCCTTTTATTTTCTGATGACAAGATTTTACTGCAGTTTTCAAATTATAAGCAAAGTTCAAATCAGAGCTGTAAAATGCATTCCCGGGAGCACGTATGCCTCTGCGAAGCTTCTGAGGGCTCATTTATGACTAGCGAGAAGCAAAAGTCACTGCTAACATCACGTTAGCTGAGCATCTGACTCTCTGAGGACACAGTCTTTTAAGAGAGGTCACTATGGCAACAGCAAAAAGGAAAATAATCAAAATGCCCCTGTGCTTTTACATTAAGCTAGGTGAAGGCTATCCCCGTCCCATGCTCAAAATGGAAACTGCGTGTTTCCCTGAAGGGCTGAGTCGTTTGTGCGTTTGCACGGCTGGCTTTGCCCACTTATGTGGTGATGCCTTCCCAGTCCTCCAGCCAAATACACTGATCTGTCCTGCATCTCTCTGGATGACATGATGCAAAAAGCTTTGTGTGAGGGCTCAGAGCAATGACAGCTGAAGGGTAGTGAAGGGCAGGTATGAAAGGGTCAAAAGCCTGCCAGGAGAATGAAACAGTGGAAAGAGGAAAACAATCAAGTGAAAAAGTTGGTCAGCATAGTTTCTGTAAGAACACACATGGAGCAGAAAAAGTGGGGTTTATTTTCACAGGCTGTCGGGATATGTGGAAGAGAGCTCGAGGAACGAAAGACTAAGGAGTTTTTTGTGGGTGGGATATACCGACAACTGGAGTTGCTGGGATCTGTAATGTTCTGAGAGTGCTAAATTTGCTTGACAAATCCTACCTTTGGGCAAAAGTGCAGGATTATTTCTTCCAGTTTAGTCTTCAGCGTTTTATCCAGTCTATCTTCAAATGTCTTAAATAAAGGGATTTTCACTTCCCTAGAATGACACCCCCCGACCCCCTTACCCAAGCTTGAAGAGAAGCTTATTGAAAGAGAAGCTGTACCTATCTTGTAAGGGATGGTAACAAGTCATTTCAGGTGCGATTCTTCGCAGTCTTTTGCGTCTCATAATGCCTTAACACTGTGCAAATGAACAAATGAACATTGACCCTTACAATGAAAAGGATTTGCTTTGAAGACCAAAAGCTCCCAATGGTGGCATTCTCCTCATTCTCTTCCTTTCACTCACCACCTTTTCTCAGCAGAGGTAGGGAAAAAGCTAGTGACTTCCAGAGGACACAAAGTCAAAAACAATCCTCAACCTAGGAGGGAGATATACAAGACTTTTCTCTGCTGTTATTTTTGGACTTCCCAAAACAAATCTGAGCTTCCTCATTTCCCTACCACCCTTTTCATTCCTCCTGCTGCTCATTTCAGTGCTGAGATGAAACAGTATGTCTCTCCAGCACTGAGTCACTGCAAGTTTTTTGTGTCTAACCATAACTCTGACCTCTAGCATCTGTGTTGCTTCAGGGCTGAACTGTCTGAATCTGAGTGCATATTAGCTGGGCAGAAAGGACAGTCTCTTTTTTACTCTTTCATAATTTCAGTGCTCCTACACTTCAGGCCTTATTTTCTTTAGAGAGAGAGGAGATGTCAGTGTATGTTTATACGGAAACAAAAGTATGCGTGACTGAAAACCAGCCTTTCTCTGGCACTAATTGTTTTCCAAGAGCTTTTGCTTTGAAATTCTTACTAATGCTTAACGGAAATGTTTTAGGATACAACCTGCTGTTGGCTGTTTCAAACTCACTCAGTCCATCTGGTGCCTTCTTTTTCATCTCTGTGACTTCTCGCTCCAGAGGAGGAGTATCTCTTTTGCCTCTTTCTTACATAAATGTACTGTACTGAGCAGTTTTCCCTAATTCTTGCTCAGGATAGTATGTTCACTGTTTTTTACAGATATCTCCCTGGTATATTTTCAGGCATGCAAGAGATGGCTGTACCCTGAGTGCTTGTTCAGCCTTTACAGAAAAAGCATTTCAGGAATACTATGCACAGCAGTTCTCCATCCTTGGGGTTAAACCTTCCCCTTTCTGGACCTGGAGAGGAGAAGGCAGCCTTCTAGCCATGCTTCCCCAAAAGAGAAAGGCTTGGCATAAGAAGTGAGCAGAGGCCCCTTCCTCCTTGTACAGGCTGTGCTGTACAGCCTTGCAAGATCCTCTGCAAGCCTATGCTATTCAAAGCACACTGCAGAGGACACTGGAGATGCAGAAGAAAAGCCATCAGTGTGGGTCCCTGTGACACGATTCAGGGGAGGCCGAGGCTGAGGGTCAGGCAGGCAGCCCATGTGGCTGTCACCGGACAAGTGCTGGAGCTGAGGGAAGGCACAGACCGCAGTTGTTGAGCACTGCCAGAGTAAATCCTGGCTTCACAGAACCTGTGTGATCCCTTCTCTCAGGTGGCTGTAGCTTTAAATCACTTTCTCATTGGAAACTTTTCATTTTAAAATTTTATGCTGACCACCAAGCCCTGTGTGTTCTTTGCTGGAAGAGGGCAAATGTCACAAGACCACATGTATTTTGGGCCTTCCCTCCCCCACAGCAGTCCTCATATGCAGCACGGAGGCTCTGCAAAGCAGGGCCGTGGCCATGGCTTTGTTTTGTCATGTGCCGCTTGGCTCCCACTCAGTCTATTTTCCCCCTGCAGCATCTCCCACTTGCCACTGAAAAATAAAGCAGAGCTGAGTGTGAGCAGGCGTGGGGGAGCTGCCAGATGGCTCAGCCAGGCCCATCATCACATTTTGTTGCCTGCCTTTTGTTTCTGTTTCTTTTTATTTCTGCATTTACTGTTGTTATTCAGCTCATTCACTTTTAAATCCTTCACATCCCTCTTCATCCCAGTCAGTGTAAGCCATGCTTCTTGTTATAAGGGAGGCATCCCAAGGACGTTGTATGTGGCATCTGTTGCAGCATATGGTACATCTGCTGCTGCTAAGGGGAGCTCTGGGCACTGCTGCGTCACGCCCTTCCACGCACCCCCAGTGTACATGCACGGGTGGGATGTCAGCTCATCAGCTGCCCTCCTCAGCAAGGACACTCCCTCTGATGCAGTTTGCCTTAACAAATGCAGTAAAACAAGGATTCTGGATGGCTGACAAAGACTTATTTTCTAAGCAAACGGTCCCCTGCAGATAGGATTGCTAGAAACTTTTAATAGGCTATGTGACAGCCGCAGTTGGAGCTGCTGTATGTTTTCAGCTTTGGGGTGTCTCAGTCAGTGGGGTATACATTTAGGTTTGTACGAGCCAAAACCCTGAACTGCATCTGCCTCTCATCAGAGTGATACATAGCACAAACACAGAAAGTGCAACGCTCACTTCCCTCTGCACTCCAGCCAGTCAGATGAATGATTTTCATTAATACTGTGCCACTAGAGGCATTTCTGAATTCTGTTATCATCATCACGCCCCTGGTATCTCATGTCTTTATGAATTACTTGTTTTCCCACATGAAGAACTTACAGTCAAAATCAGATCTGTTAACTAGATAATGTATTTCGGGAAAGAGAAAGAACCGGAACAGAAGAAAAGGGAGGAGAGTCGCAGAAATAGTTATGGAAAGATTTCAGAAGAAAAGAGAGGCAAAAGGCAGATTTCCAATATCTTACCTCCTCACACAACTGGAAATACATACTGCAACTTATTTTCACTAGAACGTTTTCCAGAAGTTAATATGTCTGGATTGAGGAATGAGTTAGAGTCTATCTGACTCTGATGTCTTTATGTTCTCTGCTCTTTTTACACCAAATGACAAAGTGCAGGGGAAGAACCAAGAAAAAAAGGAGCATTCTTAATTTAAAAAAAAAAAAAAAGTCCATGTCTCCTTTGTTTGTTTTGGGTTTCTTTGTGCTTTGTTTTGTTTTGTGTTTAAATTCACTGGAGGAATCAGCAGAAGATGACCAAAAGGGATAATGTTTTTATTATCTTAATTTGGGAAGGAGTGGCAGGAGGAGGGGGGGATACTATTTTTTAAACACAAACTTGTATTGAAAATGAGCCTTGTATTTCAAAAGGGTAAAGTTCCCTCTTGGAAACCTGGTGAATTTTCAGCTAGGTGGAAAGTGTGCCTCTACACAAGTGACAGGCGATTTCATCCTTCCTAATAACAGATGGGATAAATTATCCCCTGAGAAGCTTTTCTCTGGCTATTGTTTATGGAGGGAACCTAAATAACTAGTGATTACCAGATACGTAACATTTGCTTGGCTAAAGATGAGATGAGCCCTGACTTTTTGAAATGAGGAATGGAGTGAATCAATGTATAGGGAGCAGGTGGAAGAATAGTGGACTGGATGGCAGGAACTGAAGATAATGATGCAGAGCATCTATTTTTGTCAGCCTGAGAAAGGGAGACAGTGGGAAGTATTTGGGAGGTGATTTGATGGTTAAATTGTGAAGGACCGGTATGAGTTATCCGAGCAGGAGCTCTCCAGGACTGCCGTGAGCTCTGTTAGCACAGGGACTGTCTGGAATTTCCAGGAGTTCAATGGTGGGATCAGTCTTACCAGTTTACAGGTGAAGAATCTAAGACTCGGCACTGTTATTTAACACACTGTTCTCCTTTCAGCCACGTTTTCCTGAGTATCTTGCCATTCTTTGTACACCAAAATGATCACTCTTCAGGAGAAAATTTTGCCCAAAATGTTATCCAGAAGGACTTAAAATAGTATGGGAAAAGGTGTTAAGATAGCCAGAGGCCTGGAAACCTGGAAATGTCTGAAGTGTGAGGTTTCATATTAATGGTGTCCCTTTGATGACTTTGAATGAGCTCTTGCATGTCAGTGCCTCCTTTTCAGCAACAGTAAAATAGCATTTATAGTGCTATTAATGCACTTTATCAGGGGAGCTGAGTGAGTTAATACATTGGATAAGATTGTTTATCAGTGTGCCAAGCTATTTGTTGTGCAAGGATTTCTTATCTTAATTTCACTGTCTGGCTTTCTAGGGAAGGACATGGCAGCAGTGCAGAGAACCTTAATGGCTCTAGGCAGTTTGGCAGTCACCAAGGACGACGGCTGCTACAAAGGGGATCCATCCTGGTTTCACAGGTAAAGTCCAAAGCATAGCTGCTCAGAGCTGTCTTCCCTGGGAAGCTGGTAATAGTGTCTGCTGTTAGGCTTTGAGGAAATTGATTGTGAAAGGAAATTCATTGGGAAGGGAAGAATGTTTCTAAAGTTTCCTTATAATGGAGAGATTTTCCCTCTGGAGGAAGAAAGCAAAGACCAGGTAGCAACCAGGTAGCAATGTTTTCTACCCTTCAGTGGTTCCCAGCTTTATCAGCATCACTGCTAGGCCCATGTCTTACCATATCTTTCTTGGCCTAAACACCAGAGGTGCTGTGGAAGAACTCTGTGGGAGCTGAGTCCTGCAGCCTGTCTCATGTTGCTTTGTCATGCCACCTCACGTGTGTCGCCTGCCTAGGAGCTAAGACAGCACTACTGGTACTGGGACTGAAGAGCACATTGCCTGTGGCTCCAGCTCCCATTGCCTCCTGGATGCCACCCAAGAAGAGGGTGAATGAGGCTATTTTGAAAGAGACTGTTATAGGCTGTGTTGGTGGATGTGTATGTGGAACCGTCCTGTATGTCTTTTGGTAGTGCATACAGGGAGGAGTGCAGCATCCTGCTCCAGTCACCTTAGTAGCATATCCATCTTGCTGCGTGAGGCGCCCACACTGAATGTTGAAGAAAAGACATAATTTTCATCTTCACTGATGTTATCCCTGACTCTTATTCCCTAGAAGAAGATACTTAGGAAATTCAGCAACTAGTTTTGATGGCATTTATCTATTCAGTGGTCTCAGCTAATCCTCTATATCCATTTATGAAGAGAAGGGAATGAAAATGGCAGCAGCCATGTAGATATGTGTATCCTAAGAGCAACTGGCAGGAAAAAGTGTGCTTTTGTCTCACATCAGATAACAGACAGAAAAGCTAATGAAGACAAGGCTGTCATGGATGTCTGCAAATCACCACATAGAGGGTTTGTTACCGAGCAGAGAGAAGAGATGAAGCCTCTTTCTGTTTTTCATCACACCAAAAATTATTTCATCTCCTAGTGTCCTTTTTTCTTGGGGAGCACTACTTATCTGTGAAGAATTCTCTGTCTTGGCAAAGCTATTTATTTGCTCTAAAGCTCCATTTGTTTTTGCTAGGGAGGCTGAGAAGCAGGGACGGGAAGGAAAGTAAATTCTCTCACGGTTAGCCCTCTTGCCCCACAGGCATATTATTGACATGAGATTCTTGCCATCCAATGGTATTTCTTACACGGAAATGTCTGTGGCATGTTAGCAGAAAGGGTACTGGCTGCTTATCTTTGGTCGCCTTGAATTTTCTGATGTCTAGCTGAGGCTCAGCAAAAGTAAAGTAAACTTCATTTGGTTTGTCTTAAGCTGGTTTAACTGAGGCTAGGGGAGAGTTGAATTTTAGGTGAATAAGTGCAAACTCCTGTGAGTTCTTTATATGAAATTAGTTTAAAATAACTTAATGCAGTGCACAAATAGATTTGTATTAATGGAATATAATTGGGTTCAAATCCAGTTACGTGCTTTAATATAAACCAGACATGAAATCACTATGACCCAGACACGCTTATTTGTTTTATGTAACTAAGACAAAGTCCTACATGGAAAAATTAATTTTCATCTGGATTCTTAATTGTGGGTGGGAACAGTTTTCATTGGCATAAACAAAGATGTGATCACCTCCCTACTCCCCTAGCTGTCTGTCCTGCTTGGATAGCCAATCCATATCTATTACAGCCCATGAAACACCATTTTTAAACCGCTGCCTTAAGGAAAACTCTTGTTATTGCTACAAGGAAAAAACATATTGCAGATGAGGAGCTGTTTTCTGAGTAGCTTGACAAGCCTTTCAGGCAGACCAAGCCCCCTCACTGCCACCCAGTGTGAGCCATGAGTCAGGGCTTTCAGCCTGGTTCTTAATCGCCTTAAGTTAAATTGAAAGAGGTCAAGATTAAATGGAATAAGAGTATCCGTGCAGAGATCTACGGTGATTAAGACACCCCCACACTTCAAGCTAAGCTGTTTAACTTCCCATTGCCGATGTCTCATGTACCCTCACATACCCTGCTGAGCCTGATTCCCCTCTCCTTGCATGCCCTGGCAAGGTGGATGGATCCATGGCTGTTATCTTTGTTGTCTTATGTTTTGTTATCTTGTGGTTGTTTGGCAACCACAAGCACCAGTGCAAAGTTGGCACAAAATGTTAATAGATGTGGTGGGCTCAGTTTGTAGTAAGGGTGATGGTAGACAGATCAAACAGAACTTGACATAGTGTGAGATACCAAAGGGAATTATAGAATGGTAGGGGTTGGAAGGGACCTTTAGAGATCATCCAGTCCAACCCTCCTGCAGAAACAGGTTCACCTAGATCAGGTTGCATAGGAACATGTCCAGGAGGGTCTTTAAGACCTCCAAGGAAGGAGACTCCACAACCCCTCTGGGCAGCCTGTTCCACTGCTCCATCACCCTCACAGTAAAATAGTTTTTTCTTACATTTAAATGGAACTTTTTGTGTTCCAGCTTCATCCCATTACCCCTTGTCCTGTTCCTAGCTACTATAGAAAAAAGGGATGTCCCAACCTCCTGACACCCACCCTTTAGATATTTATAAATGTTAATAAGATCTCCCCTCAGTCTCCTCTTCTCCAGACTAAACAGCCCCACTTCCCGCAGCCTTTCCTCTTATGAAAGATGTTCCATTCCCCTGATCATCTTGGTGGCCCTGCGCTGGACCCTCTCCAGCACTTCCCTGTCCCTCTTGAGCTGAGGAGCTCAGAAATGGACACAGTACTTCAGATAAGGCCTCACCAAGGCAGAGGGGGAGAAGAACCTCCCTTGACCTGCTGGCCACACTCTTCTTGACGCATCCCAGGATGCCATAGACTTGTCTTTCTCTCTTTTTCTACAGTCTTGGTTAGGGCAATTTTCATCAACCTAAGAGTAAAATGTGAGTACATACTGGTATTTGTAAGACCATCACACACTAAATGCGGTGCTTGTCGTGGTAAAAATAACACTATTTGATCCAAACTCTAAATATAATCAACTTGTATTAGTATATCCATCCTTCTCTTTAGGATCTCTTTTAATTTCTTCTTTGCAGTTCTCATGTTTTTTTCCCCGTTCAGTGCTGCTTCCCAACTTTCTGTGGAATAATCACTTCACAACATAGCTGAAACTTCTATGAGGAAAGAGGAAAAAAAATAAAAGGATGTGTTCCTGGGATTTTAATTAAAATAAAGCCAGACACAGTGAACCTGAGATTAAATTAGGTAATAAGAGTAGTTCTAAAAACATCCTGTCCTGGAGATCCTGGCAGTAGTTTGATGCCTGCCCAAGTATTCTGGAAAAGACATTAAGCAGCAAGAGGGAGTTGCTTTCTGAGGCATTTCTGTGTGCCTCCCTCCAAGAAGGCATGCTTTGGGATCTGAGAGCCTGTGATGGGCTTTCATAAGCCTAATCTATTAACACTGGAGGCCTAGCCTGAAAAATGTTGGGTCGGTACAGGTTTCCTGTGTATCTTTCTCACCTTTTTGCTTTGCTGGGCTTTTGTGCTGACACAGGTTCTTCTGCACTGTCCTGACCACCTTGAGCTTAGCAAGGAGTTTAAGTGCTTTTTTTGGGCTTGAGCTGGGGTGCTAAGCACAGTACAGGATCTGACCCTCACAGAGAGGATCATATTGATGGTTTTCCACCACAGCAGGCACCTAATCTAACAGTCTCATCTAGTGGTGGGGAGGGGAGAAAACGGAATTGCAAGGTGATGCCATATTGCTGAGTAACATGATCCTGGGACAAGCAGACACAGCAGGGAGGAAGATTGTACTTGGGTGTGGGAGTAAAGGGTGGTTGACTGAAAGCCTCCCTCACTCTGGGGCTGTGCTGATTCATATGGCTGATTTGTTAGCAACAGACTGGCCCTTCTCCTTTGTAAATGACTTGTTTTCCTTTTTAAATGAAAGATTAATCCAAGATGAACAGTTTCTCTCAAGGCAGCAGAATACCAACTTTTGTGCTTCTTCTTAACTGCCACTTTGGCCATCAGTGCTATTTCCAGGGACA
Organism: Colius striatus; assembly: GCF_028858725.1. Taxonomy (NCBI): domain Eukaryota; kingdom Metazoa; phylum Chordata; class Aves; order Coliiformes; family Coliidae; genus Colius; species Colius striatus. The sequence continues at coordinate 112,888,199 of NC_084759.1, read as the reverse complement.
AGAGGCTCCTTTTAAACTTTAACAAAGGTTCATTGATCCGGAGGGCTTCAGAGACCAGAGACACTGAACAAAAGTGGTCAGTGTGTTTTGATAGAAGAGAAAGGACTGTCATACAGTTAAGACACAGGTGCAGAGGGCAAAGTCTATTGCTTAGAGGAGGGGGATCTGGAAATGCCAGTGGAGCAATCGTTCTGTCCTGCAGGCAACCATCATACCCTCTATGAAAATGAGCAAATCTCTTCTCTGTGCCGTTGTTTCTCCGGGTATGTTCAGCTCTTATTTACTTCACTGAGTTAAATTGTACAGATTTCTACTGTTGCTCTAAATGGGCATCAACTTACATTACAGCACAGGTAAGGGTCTCACTGATCAGATCTCATGGATAACAGCTGTTAAAGGGCTACACGGCTTAACACGAATTAACCCAGTCATGTGTGTTATATACAGCACTACATAAATATTTTACCTTGCATAGCTGCTGGGGAACTCCCTTGGGGTTCTGGAATAAGTGGCACAGGGAAAGTCTGAAGCATTTATAGGCTTGACCAGAGTACTCTAGTTGCAGGAAAGCAATTAGCCCAGGAAGTATTGTCCAACCCATGGGATGGTCCAAATGAAATACTGCATTACAGGGGACACATCTGTTAATGTGAGCCAATTTCAGATTGCTTTTCATTATCCTCTGGGCATAAACAGAATGATGGTACGTGTGTTTGTTGCTTTTTTATGTCTCTCTGGACAGGAAAGCACAGCAGAATCGACGAGGGTTTTCAGAAGAGCAGCTTCGTCAGGGACAGAACGTAATAGGCCTTCAGATGGGCAGCAACAAAGGAGCATCACAGTCGGGCATGACAGGCTATGGAATGCCAAGGCAGATTATCTAAAAGCATCTCTGTCTGTAGAGAAAACACTCCTTCTGCAGCATGGTCTGGTAAAAAAACCAAACAAACAAAAAGAAGAAAAAAAAAGTGAAAAGAAAAAAAAGCTCATTAGTTTCTTTTCTGCCTGGTTTTTAATAGTTAGTGCTCTCTAAGGTTTGAGCTATTTTTGGTTTGGTTGTTTGTTTCATTTGCAGCTGCAAGAGTTCCTCTAGGAGCTTGGGTTTTCGTGGTGGTGTGTGTCAGTTCACAGCACGTGCGCACTGCTGCCTCCTACTTTTCACTTCTGAACTATGCAAAGACAATTATTCTCTATTAATTTATTTGCAAAGTGTTATCTTCCGTATTTGTCTCACACCGCACTTGTACTTCAACCAGTAACCTCGTTCTTCTATTCAGTGATGATACTGTTTGACCTAAGAATAAAGACAAATTAAAGACACCTCTTAGACTCATTATTTAAAGGAGGTAAAAACAATTGAAACCAATGGCCACATGGGACAGCGCTGAGGGGTTAAATGTTTTAGTCTGTCCCATCTCTACCCTAGAGCCCTCTCTGAGTCACTCCTTGCTATTAGTGTTTACAGTCTGTGTCACGTGTTCCATTTAGTTTGTCTAAAGGCACACCCAATGTATTTTCCTAAAAAGAAGACAAGATGATTTATCCATTGAGTCTGATTCATGTAGTTCCACCCAGTTTAGCTCAGATTTCCCTTGACCTAGTGTGCTGGGCCAACTGCAGCCATCAAAGTTGTGGATGAAGCTAAAATAAGTTTAATAGGGAGAGCAAAAGCTGAATATGAAAACAAATAAGGAATTAATTCACTACTTCCCACTGCAGGCCGACATTTAGCCACTTCCTGTAAGGCAGGGCCTCAGCATGTGTGAGGTTGTTACCACAGTCATACCCTCTTCCTCTTCCTTTTCCCCTTTTGTTGCTGACCACAACACCATATGTATGGGATATCCCTTTGGTCAATTGAAGGTCAGCTCTCCTGGCTGTGTCCCCTCCCAGCTTTTTGCCCTCCCCAAGCTGCCGGGTAGAACGAGAAAGGGCACTGTTTAGCAATAGCCACCACAGTGGTGTTTTATCAGGTGCTTTAAGTCACAAATCCTGTGGGCTGCTTGGGAGATGGTTAACTCCACCCCAGCCAGGCCCAGTACACCCTGCAGCAGCCGAGTCTCCGGGAATTCTTCACCGTGACAGCAAACTCTGTCAGAGGTGAGAACAGGCTTTACCTTGTGATAGTTGATATGAAATCAAATGAAACCCTGCAAAACAAAGTATGTTTTAAATGCAAAAGGAAACAAAAAAAGTGCCAGAATGCTTCTGACCTGAAAAAAAGTCCATTATTCAAGTTCAAATAATCTGTTGTGCTCACCTGCCACGGACTGTAATGTGTCTGCTACATCCTTCCAGGACAGTTTTCTGAAGAACATGCTCACAGTCATCCATACCCAGCAGCTTACCAGAGCAATCTGACCTGCTAGAAGACAGAGGTTGCCTCGTGGCCATGTGGCACATACACTTTGGGGATACACACTGTTTTCTCTGCAGGGCTTCCTTCCTGTTGCTAACTATCTCTGCTGCCTTCCCTCACAGAGCCCCATCACCTCTTCTCTGTGGGCAGGTGGGAAGGGAAATGATAATTGAACTCTGGGGAGTTTTGCTTTTGTATTTTTTTAAAAATTCATGACATTTCCAAGAAGGCCTGAAAATGTGATGTCTGGGCAGGTAACAAACAAAGGGTGATCTGCCATGACAGCTCAGTGCCTGCATATATAGGTAGGGGTGACTTTTATCTGAGTTGGAACCTAGCTGAACCTAGCCTGCTTGCTGTCCACTAAGTAGCCCTGGAGCCAGCAACACACAGGCTGATGTGGCTTCAAATGTTTGTACCACTGAGTAAACTGAAGGGATGATTCCCCCAGCTTAGATGAATCTCTATCCTCTCCATCAGGAGAAGGATGAGAGTAACACCTCCTCACTTCAGTCAAGCTTTTCTGAAGCGCTGTGGAGCACAACAAGTGAGAAATGAGGTAAAGGTCCCATTACATGGTTGGGGCTGAGGACATCTATAACAGCTACCACTGAAGAGGTTGTGCCCCTCTTCATATACCTTCCAGGGTGTCTTGGCTCATTCACTGTGCTCTTGTCAAGCCCTTTACTACCTGATTAGAGCTATTTTTCTGTTACTTAGGTGAATTAACTCAGCAGAGGCTCAGACAACCCTTCCAGATGGTGCATCTGGGGTAGGAGATCACCTGTCAGCTGCAGTGGGACATTAGCTCAGTGCAAAGTATAACACATACCTTCCCCCTAGATATTACATTAGCTGTAACATGAAGAGAATAACAGTTTTTCATGCTAAAAGCAAATAAACTGATTTAAAAAATCTGGGCAGATGGCAAGACAAATGACTGACACTAGAAACTTCAACTTTGTGAATATGAAGAGCAACCATCTTCCACTAATAGGAAGTCACAGCCACAGAAGACAAAACAGCCAGATGAGAGGAGCTGGATGAACTGCCTTGCAGGTAAGTGGTCTAAGAGGTCACAGCCTGAGCCCTTGCTCCACACCATCTGTGTTGGTGGACACGGCGTGCAGGAGCCAGACCTGAGCTTGGTGACCTGGGTCTCAGCCTCTCTTTGGATGCAGAATTGCCATTTTGTATGTTTGGAAACATCATTTTTAAGTGCAACATGCCAGTTGCGTTCCCAAGATATGTTACTGATTTTCTGCATCCTTGATGCCATAGCATGGCATCACCTGCTCCCTTCTCTGTCAAATTTTCTCCCTGATCTTACAGCAGAAGGGATCTGGGAAAATCCAGCCATCAGCACAGTTGACTCAGAAGAGCAGACAGACCTACTGGTGAGGGAAATGATCCATCTAGGCCATCTCTCCGCATCTGACAGTAACAAAAAAAGGAGCTATGTAGAGCAGTTGTGCCCAGATGCTTCCTGTGGTCCCTGCCCTTCCTTCTCCATCAGCACCTGAGATTGTTGTAGTTGGGTACACCCCAGCAGAAGAAAGACCATTCATGCCTCAATTAAATGTTTTTTTCATCAAAGCTACATTCCTTAATTAAATGGGCTTTCAGTAGGTTTGACATTCTAACTCATTGAAGTTAGAGAAAACATTGTGTATTTGCACAGCAAACCCCCCAAACTTGGTTAATTCTAACAAGCCATAACAGCAACAACAGCTACATGTTCCAGGAAAGACCTATATACCCTGTGGCTGCAGACACACGACCTGGTTCATGTGGGAACAACAGTAAAAAAGGCTGATTATCCAGGATCTTATTTTTTGTAACCCTTCCCTAAGTTCAGAACACATTCTTTCATTACCTTAAACCATCAAACTGATCTAGCTGTTAATATCTGGCAGTAGGTACTGCAAAGCCTACTTTATTCTGTGGGTTAATCTTACCCTTCCATAGAAATGCTCTTATCAGTTAAATATTAACACTGACCTACTAATGTTCTCCTATTAAAACATCCTTACTACTAAGTTTACAAACATTTTAAGAAGTAAATTAATACAGTACCAGGCTAGTTTAGTTACCAAATTAGCAGGAAACACCGTCACTTATCTTAAGAGTAAATGATTTTAAGTTTGCTTTTACTGCATCAGACCTGCTTACTTAGGTCTCCCAGAAACCTAAGTAATTTCTGTGGTAACCTTCTGCATTGTTACTACTAAAAGCCTTGATATATAGTAGAATAGAAACATACAGGAGCTTTGAACACCTACTGCAGGGTATGTGTGTGCTTGGGAGAGGATGCGGTGTGTTTCCTCCTCTAGCTTTTGGGCTTTCTTAGGTGAAGTTTCCTTCCATAGATGATGAACAATATCTCGCTTAAAGGCTGTGTACTTAGTCTGACAGCAAGTACGAGCTAAGACAAGACATCTCACATGCTGCCTATAGTCCTTTTTGAAGTCTGGCTGTAACTTGATCAGCTGTCCCAGGTTAAAAATAAATGAAAAGACGATATTTTTGTTAAAAAGTGCTTTAGATATCCTCCCCCTCAACAGCTGTACCAGAGAAAGCCCTATCCTAGCAGACTGGACCAGAAACACCTTAAATATTGCTGCACTTGTGCTTCAGTTTGCCATACATGTAGACATGTGAATTACATTTATCTGCCCTTATGTCAGGTTTGAGACCATGACTCCATTATGGACAATTTTTTATTAACTTCTTTTCAACATTAGGATGGCATCTGTTGGCCTTCTGAAAGGATGCTCTGTGAGAGTGTGAATGAAGAAGAACCACATCCATGAGAATGGGATCCAGGTTTATCCCTCTTTGTAAGGAGAGTAAAAAGAAAATTAAATGAACAGAAAGTCAATAGTAGGTTCAGCCAGTTCCATTAAGCTGCAGCTTCAATAATGGTAGGCTAACAGAACATGATGTGTTTTAAATAAAAGCTAATGAGAGTGAGCTGCATGAAAACACTTTGCTCTTCAGCAAATTTGCCCACAGCACCACTTTGCCATATGCCTCTGCTGAGCAGCATCCTCCGCTCTCAGCAGGGCTGTGAGGAGAAAGGGCTGCTGGCAGCAACAGGAACCACCAGCCCCTTCCTTTCTGCCTGGGAGCTGCCAGTGTGGGCTGTTCACACTCCAGCCACAACGCAGTCATACCAAGCTGACTTGTTTTACTAACTGCCTAGGCCAAAACAGAGCCACCAAGGAAGGAGGAAAAGGACTTGGGATTCATTTCTACGTCTGTAAGCGACTGTATTTGGCTCTGGCTGTGTTGCTTGGATTTGCTATGTCTGTTCTTGAATAAAAGCAAGGCTAATAATACTGAATAGTGGTGATCTGAATATCTTGAACCCTGATAGGAACAGTGATAATGTAATGTCTTCTAACTAGAAATAAGCTTTAAATATCTTGAGAAGGCAAGTATGCACCTTTAGATAAAAGAAATTCAGCCACTGACTCTAAGCCCCTTCCCTGACTGCCATGAGTGAGCCAGAGAGCGAGGGGCCACCAAGGCTGCAGATGAATGTGTGTACGCAGACATTCTTCCAGCTATTTCATCTTCTATAAACTTAAAAAGAAACATAAAAAGCTGATTTTTTTTCATGCATACATGAGCTACCAAACAAACAATCTATGATACTCTAAATTGAAGAAGATCCCCAAACAGATAGGGTGAAAAACTGACAATTTTTTCAGCATGTGTCTTGAGCATGGTAGGCTCTTGACTGGAAACATATCTTTACCCTCTCTATGGGACTTGCTGAAAAGAGAAAAACAAGCACAAGCAACTGCAAGGAAAACACACACAAGCAGCCACCTGTCCCCACTCCTGACAAACAGATGTACCTATTTAAACTTCAGTGAGGTTGCTCTTCCCACATGAGTCTCCAAAATAAAAACACCATAGTTCTGTGACTAAGCTCAAGCAACAGAAAATCGTGAGGTATAATGAGAGGGGAAGGGTGGTGAAAAAAAGATATTAACTATTACTATAGAGGGAAAATCGGCCTTGGATGAAAGGAAATTTTTCTGCTCTCATCTTGCAGTGTTGATGTGACAGCGCAATGCATGATGCTGTGACATTCAAGTAAAGTTATAATGCCAATTCTCAGATGCAGAAATACATTTGTCTATAGTCCTACAGGATTTATGGAAGAAATTAGAAAGGTGACCTTTCTCCTTAATGAAATTTCTGTTAAATGGTTCGCTTTATGGTACAAATGTTACTCCCCTGTTGGGCAGGAGGAGTAAATCCCATGCTTTAGTGAGTCAGTGCTCTGCAGACCGTGTAGCAGATTTAATGCTGATGGCTAGGTTCAGGAGAAGTCATGTCAAGAAAGGCAGGAGAGGTCTCTGCCCTGTTCCACTTGGAGGATATGTAGGGCCAAGCTCAACTGGCGAGGGGAGAGGCAACACCAGAGGGAAGGAGCAGGAGCACGCCCAGGCGCGTGGCTCACAGGGGCTCAGAGCAGCACAACACGCCTGAGACAGGCTGATGATTGTGGAGTATTTCCAAACTGGATTTTAAGAAAGGGTATGCATTATCATCTTGTCAAGAAAGATGTGAGGTGGATGAAAGCTTTTGTGTTTGCATGAAAAGTCAACTAATTGCTCTGTTTCATTTCTTTCTGAGATACAGAAAGAGGATAAAAATGAGCAGGGATTGTTTTTAGGAGCAGGCTTTGTGTTAGTGTCATTATGAGTCAACACTTCATTCTAAGTTTCTTTGTATTAGCTCCCACACATAACGGAGATGGAAGGGTACGTACCTATGCTCTCTCCAGTTCTTTCCAACATACAATCCAAGAGATGTTGTTTGGATCAGGTTCTTCCCCCATGGATATGCCTTAACACCCACCCCCGGAGCTGCTGAGTGGCAGACCTGGTCTTTGTGGGTTTGGCTCTTGGTAAAATAGTAACAAAACCACTTCCTCATCTCACAGGAAAATAATCACATAAATGCAGTTCTGGCTTTAAAGTGCTTGGATACTATGGCAACATTGGCTTTCCAAGTGAACAGAGAGAAAAATCTCAGATGAGGAGGGAAAAATCAATACTTGAGGTAGCAGTTTGGAAAGTGCAAGTGGGATATCAAGGAAATCTGTGAATATGCCAGGAATGATCATCTCCTGACATCCTCTGAAGACACCTTTCCCCCCTATCTGCCACAACAATTCAGATGAATCATGCACTGTGCCACAGCTGTGGCCAGTGGTATTAAACCAAAGCCATATTTCTTGGATTCCTCCTTCCTCAGAAGGGTATTTTGGAATGTGGTTAACAGTTGGGCTTGGTGATCTTAAGGGTCTTTTGCAGCCTCAATGATTCTATGAAGATGGGCTACAGCTGGGTCTCCACACAAGGAGCAACTGTAGAAGGTTTATTACTGAAAAGCAAGAGTTCAAGCTGCAGTGAGGTGGAGATTGTTGCTAGATTGTATGAAGGAACTGCAGTGAAAAGTTCAGACCTTGCCTTAGAAAAGACAAGTTGAGGTAAACAAAACTCAGGCTCATGTGTGTAAGCTGAAGTGTACTTTGCTTTCTTCTTATGAGAGATTTTGATCTGAGGTGGTATCCCTAGAACAGCTCACCATTGGCAGGAGCTGCTGAGAACATACCTTCTTGATTGTTTGTTATTAAGTGCATTTTATTGCTGGATGTTGATGGAGCTATTATTAAGCAGGGACAGTGTGGCCAAAGCTGAAAGTGAACTGTGTCGGAGTGTGGCTATGTGAAGGTATCTGTCTCCTGAGTGCATATGGCCTCTGCATGAGGTGCTGAGGCACAGGACAGCTGGCTTACTGGGGGAAAGCTCACAGCTAAGATGTGCTGGCTGCCACTGTGACAGTCGGTGGAATGAGTTCTAAGGAACAGAAGAACTTGCAGCTTGAGTACTTAGAGCTACTTTTTAGACTCCCGTGATTTCAATTTCACCTTCTAACAGTTTGATTGGAGAACTGCTTTAGAATTTCTTATTGTAATTAAAAAGCATTTCTGCTTGGGTGTCTAAAAGAGACACACTGAAATCATAGTGTGTGTTTTATAGGAGATTTACTTAGCCTTGGAAGTCTTGCTTAAAAACAATTGTTACCTTATTTTTCTGTTGTGCAGTGCTTGATTATGTGAATCCTTCTCCCAGAAGCATTACCTTAGTAGGAGCTGGTTTATGAGGTGTTGGATACAGTGGCTGGGACAGAGATGAGGAGATTTTTATATATCTGTGTGTGTATTAATAAGTCAAGCTATTGCCATAACCTTTCAAGAGAGAATACAAAGAGAAGTATTATGTGAAGGTAATTGTTGTGCCAGGTTTCTGTTTTTCGGATGTCAAATGCCTGTAACCAGTTGAGTCAAAGTAAGTAGAAAAAAGAGAGTAGTGCATTTATACAAATTGGGTAGTTTTTCCTATTACTTCTCTGTCTCTTTTATCTTTCTTTTTATATACTAGATATAGAACAGAGATCAAAGCCAAACTATTGTTTACAGCCAGATTCAGCAGTCTTTGCATTCTGTAAAATGAATCCATGAATGATTAAACAATTTTTATGCTGTTTGCGTAAGTGGGAAAAAAAAAGCAAGCCATAGTACTGCCATGTCACTGAGGCAGGCTGCATGAGTGAACCTCGCTTCGGTGGAATATGTTCTGTATTTAGTGTCTGTGTAATATGATGAGTCCCTTAAGAACCACCTTCCTCACTTGCTCTGTGAATTGCACTCCCGCTGGAGTCAAGCTCATCCAGGCAAATTGAATTATTAGCTGGAGATAAATGGGCCCAGGGAGCACTTAACTGAAACAGTGACGGTGCTCATGCCCTTCAACTAAGTGTAAATGCTGTCTCTTACAAAAGCAAGAGGTATGGAGGAAGGAAGTTTCAGTTCTGAACATTGTCTACTTTCTTTAGGAGGCTGTATGCTAGCTATAAAGTGATGAATCATAAATCTTAGCACTTATTTAGAGTGAATCTTTAGTTTGGAAGACAGTGACTTTCAGAAAATGTTACCTTCTTCATAGTAATTTTAAAATAAAGGAAGTGATTTAGCTTTGTGTTTAGGACAATCTTCTTAAAATGATATTCTTAGTTTATACTATAGGTACAACATGCATGATTAAGGTCAATTGAGAACACTTCATGTGCTTTAAATTTAAAAACCTTTCCTTGCAGTGATATTTTTAGTGCACCAGCATCAGAAAATGAAGGATGGAAAGAGCTGTCTTTCATTGGTCGCTTGCAATGTCATGGTGGTGTGATGTGAATCCTCAACAGTGGGCTGTGTGGTCAGCAAAGTCTGCAAGCAACTGAACCGTAGCAGCCATGACTGGTGCGAGTAGGGGGTCATGCATGAAATGCCCTGTCATGGGCAGAGAAAACAAAGTTTTGATTCCTGGACTCCTCCTTTAAATCTGAAAAGAAGGAGAAAGTGAAATATGGCCTGACAGAGAAGTAAAACGAATGCCAGGCATTTCCTACATGCTACTGATTTGTCTGTTTTGTACCAGTGAGTCTTTAGGGGGAAAAAATCATCTGAGAAAGTAATGAACTATAAGATCAGATGAGTTTAAAGGGTTTTTTTTTTTTCCAATAAGCAGGCTTAAAATAATCTATGAAATATAAGGAAAGGTGAGCAGAATAATAGATGTTCTCAGCAACAAAAGGCTAGAGTGGAAGAGATCCCCAAGAGGGGAACCAGCTGCTCTATTAGAAAAATGAGGATCTCCCTCATTTGGGAGGAGAAGGAGATAGATGACCTTTACAAATGGAGGCATAAAACAGTCAGGCAATGTCATCAATACCACTCCTTCTGTCATTGCAATTCACCAAGGGTCTCAAATTTTAGTTGTTACTTTGCTTAATGTTTGTATAGTCTCAGTTGATATTTCTGATTTAGACCTATACATAGCAAGTGAAGGTGAAAGTCCTGTCATCTTGTCTGGTCACGAGGAAAGGCAGATCTTTCTTCACATTAGTGGGAAGTTGTTTGTAGCACAGACCAGTAACGTACATTGCTTCAGGAGAACTGGCATTTGCTTGTTTACTTGGCTGTCTAAAAATAAGCCTGAATACACAGCAAAACACACAGGCTGTCTCCAGAACCCTCACAGGCAAAGCTGCTGCACTGGGATAAGCTGTTCCCGTGTCCAATGGGAACTACTGACCTGAAGGAACAAAAGCCAGTGTTCCAGCTGAAATATTTTAAATCTGAGATGGATGAGTGTCCAAAAGGACACCAGGATCTCTGAGAGAACAGATTTTTTTTTCTCTCTCAAACTGTTTTACTCCTTGCAATGAGGAAAAGTAACTCAAAAAAGTAGCTCTTTATAGAACATTACTTGTAATCTGGGCACTTGTAACTACACTTTGTCCTTTGAGATAAAAGCTGGGGCTATTGCTGCTTCTCAATGTCTTACAGAATGAATTATGCTTCCTTCCTCAGGATTCATTACAAATGCGAAGCACCTCTGAGACTTAACGTGGTGGCTGAGAGGCTTTAAAATCCTCAGGAGGAGGGCTGCACTGAAAATGCTGTGTATTATGAAGGCTTATTAAAAAAAAAGAATTTCTATAACCAATTTAATATGTAGGAATCAGGTTGTATGTATGGTCATGTCGTCATGTGTTATGTTGTTCCTCTCAACCCCCTCCCCAAAACACAGGGAAATTTGAGTCTAAATCTGTTAATAAAAATGTTACTAGGGAAAAGTTTGAGAAATAATTAGTCTGAGGCAAGTTCAGAAGTTTAGTCTCTTAAATGGGACATCAACAATGTGAGGACAGCATAAGAGTGTAAAGGTAGCATGGACCCTATAGCTGCCTGCCAGTAACAGTTCTGGAGGAGAAATACTGACAGCCCTGCAAGTCACTTGCAAGACTGAGAGCCAAGATGCCATGAGGCTCCACAAAACACTAAGCTATGTACAGAGAGGTCCAGGTTGTCCACGTAAAAGTGTAGGCAGTTTTAAAGTCTTGTTTGTATTGCTATGTGGCCATGGCAGTAAAAGCTCTTAAGAATGGGGTTCTGCCAACATCTCAGATGTTCCAAAATAAACTCTCCTCTCCTTTTGACTTAGCAAAACACCATGAGGAATCCATCTCGCCTGTTAAAATAAATCCACTACAAGTCTGGACAAGCAAAAAAAAAATAGGAAGTTGACCAGCCAATGTGGAAGAGGATACAGGTCGCTCCCTGTCACTGAAGGTCAAGGGGTACAGGCATTCAGTTCTGCTCTGTTACATAGAGGAAGTGCAGAGTCTTGGCAGGTTCTGACATTACTATACACAAAGGATGTAGTGCAGGCATCTCAGCCTGTGCTTCTGAGACAACAAAGGATACTAAAATTTCACCAAGGCAGGCAAGTGCAGCTTGTGAGACCTGCTATTTTTATTAGGTACTGTACTTGTATGTATGTGATCAGCTTTTGTTTCCCATGATAACCTCCCGATCCTCAAGTACTGATCTTGAAATAACTCTCAGTTGGCTTCCCCAGTTTGACAAATTGCTGATCAGCCTGATGGGCTTGATTACCCTCATTTTATCTTTCATGAGATGATTGGTTCAAACATTAAGGGGATTGAACCCGCTAACAGAGAGCTGTTTATTTGAAGGAGCATGAAGTGGAGTCTGCTTCTGGAAAAAAGACAGCATTTAAATCCAAGTAAAGATCTTGTCTACAGAGCTAGCTAAAGTGGTGTTGCTGTGCAGTGTCAAATGCTGGAGCTGGATAAGGTGAATGTGCTGGAGTTAAGTTCACAAGTTCTTTGAGTTGAATCTCTGTGGAGACCTGAGGCTGGGAAGGGTGCTTCCATCTGCTGAACTTCCACACAGCATACACAACAGGTAAAAGCTGAATAAAAACCTCTCAATTGTAGTTCAAACTACAATACATTTTAGTTGAGGCATTGTAATGACATCACAGATACAGTGGACAGGACAGTAGCACTCTCCCATTACTAGCTCTGTAGTTCTTGCAGTTTTGTCATGTAGCAGTGATTGTGTAAGGACACTATGTGCAGATCGTGGCCACATCCAGCCCTTTGAAGTCTTGCAGCTCTAACCAACTTGCAATCAGTTACTTGATTTAAGTAAAAAATCTGTTGTACTCCCTAACAGTTTGAAGTTCCATGTGCTTTCTGTAGCCTGTCACTGCCTGGATGATAACATCACAGGACTCTGAGACTGGTAGAGTAGGGATAAAAGTAGCACAGGTGACCTGAATGCCCCACTGAAGTCTTTTAGGTGGATGTGGAGAAGCCAGAAGATGCTCCAGGTATTTTCTTAGGCATTTTTTTGTTCTGTCCTCCTACTTGGAAGATGACTAGAGAAATGGAAATGAGATGGAAGGTCAAGACTGAAAGGAAGAGGCAAGTGTAGGGTTTTGAAAGAGAGAAGAGGGAAGGCAAGGAGTTAAACTTCCAGTGTTGATTTTCTTCCAGGTTATCAAAGATATTCTCTGCATACTTGCAGAGAAAGTGTAACTGTGGAAAGGCAGGACAGGTAGATTACATTAGCATTTTATAGGGAATTTTATTCATGACAAACACAGGGACTAGACTGGCTTGATGCTTGCGGTAGCCTTGGGCATAACATTTCCTGGGGGAGACACTGCAGTCCTGCAGGCATGAGTGAGATATCTTTGGTTCCTTTGCACTAAATTATAGCCTCTTTTCAGCTGGGCATCTGTTACGGCAACTGACTACTATGACAGTGTGAGAAGAGAGGTGTTTTCCTTCCACATGGCACACTGGCTCTGATGACGTATAGTAGAGTATTCAGTAATCATAACAGCTTCTGGGGATCCTAGCCTCGTGGACCAAAGATTTTGGACAGCACTTCTTTTAAATTCAAGGCTTCATCTTATAAATTCCATCTTTGTTCACTTTCAACAGGGCACAAATTAAAGACTAGGTCACCAATTGAAGTTTGACTTGCAGGGAGGATGAGACACATTCCCTTTTAAGAGTAAACACTTTGACTTGTCAAACTCTGCTCAGGCCTGCCTATACAAGCACAGGTGATTGAGCACTGTAATAGATGGGAGTTTGTGCATGAACACATCTAATGATCTGAAAAGCTATGAGTATTGCTTTGACTTAGCTGAAGTGCTGACACGACTTCTGTAGTGGGGGTTATCATTGGCTTCAGCACATGCTGAACTGCAACAATGTCATTATAGTAGAAATCTTGTATTTTTTATATACTAATTTTATTTGAAATGCAGAAGGTTTTCTAGCACTGTGATCCTCCTAAACCATTTTTAATCTAGTAATATGATTCATGTAGGCTGTGTCAATATTTACTTGTCTTAATCTCTGCCCCATATACCTGTCCAGTTTCATATAAGCAAGAAATTGAACATAAAATTACTTGCTCCAATAGGAGGCAAGTGGTGCGAGACCATTAACAGATGGAATAGCAGGGCTTGTCTGTCCTTAAAATACCACAGACTGATAAATGGATTCTGTGACCAAAAGATGTGCTCATTTAGCCTTTTTATTTTAATTTAAATTGATAGAGATACAAATAACCAAGCTGTTCTCTGTCTACATAGGCAAGGCAAAATGGCTCTCTTGGCACTCGGGGAAGTAGCTATGCAAGGTGGTCAGCTGCTTCATTTCAGATATATGCTCTGTCAAGGGCAGTTATGTATTGTCTGAATCTTTGAGGACAGCTTAATTGCCTGTAATTTCTAAGATGATTTTGTCTGCTGGAAACTCGTTTTTTTTTGGATCATTTTGCGTCAGAGACCTCTAGCATGCAGTTAAGCATTGTCAGGAATCAGAAATTAAGGAAGAGCTCAAGAAGTGAAAATATGAGTGCTGTGATTCGAAGCTGTGTTTCAGATGACCAAAGTCTCAAAAGCAGGTAGCATGGTACATATTCAGTGGAGGAGGAGAAAGAGGTTCAAAACTGATACTGAAACATATGTTGGTAGACAATTATTTATAACTTAGTATTTAGCGATTAATTGTCACTCACTTCCATACTTTGGTAAAAACCTCATTTCAACTTGCTCACAATTTCAGCTCTCAGAAAATTAAAGAAACAGCTATTGTGTGCTGATTCTGTCTCCTGTGATGGAAGAGATCTCCCCAAAATGTTAATGACTTGCCTGTGTGTATGCAGATGTCTGCAGGCTATTAATACAATACCAGTTATCAGTATATGTTTATTGAAAGTGTAGATATTTTACATTCCTTAGGTTCAAATTGAAACAGAGTTACAAATTCATGTGTTCTATGGAAAGACAGCTAAAACCTTATTTTCTGTTGGAAGTAATATTGACTGTAATTTGAGGAAATTATTCAAGGGACAAAATAAGCAATTGTACAATGCTAGTGACAGCTCTGATGAAAATTGGCCTAAGAAGCTTTTTCTTAAATGTCATCATAAATCATTGTTTAGTTTTTACAGACATATGAAGACCTGTGCTTTGCCTGAGTTTTGATTAAAGAAAATGTGGTACAAACAACATGTGAGAGAATTCCTAAAGGCGCCTAATCCAGACTGTTGTAGAGTTAACTTTGCGGTTTGTATGGTCTCTTCTTTCTCCCACATTTTTGTGCAGCTTGTTAGACATTGTTTCTTAGCAAAGAAGGATTCTGAAATGCAAGCAAAATGTTACTTTTGGTGTTCAGTTTAGGGAAAAAAATGACATGCTGAGGTTAGTGGCACTCTCGAGTATGTTAGTGTGCTCATGCTGGCAAGCTGGTTCAAAGCTCCTATCAGTTAAAGGAGCAAGAACGACTGCATCTGAACTGATCATAGAAGCAGCTTTAGTCAGAAGGGAAAGATTTGTATTGTACAGAGAAGATTTTGTAGATGATAGGTTTGTTCAGTTCTTAGATAATTGCCTGTACTCAGTGGTGAACGTGTGATTTATCTTCTCTGTCTTGAATGCCTCTTTGTCACCAATGAGTATAGAATGAGTCTAGAAAACAAACCTGGGTTGGCATGCCTAACTTCTAGACAGCCTGAGACAGACAAGATTAATGCTACCTCTTCTCCTACCTTAACACTAGGTTTGTGCAGTTCAAGACAAGCTTTTAGTCTTAGACAGCTGAATCACCAATATCCTAACTTCTTCCGTGCTATCTATGTAATATAGGCAGACATTTGATCTGTTGCTTGAGGCTGACATGCATATCTACTGCAGCCCTTCTCTTAATCAGGGGCTCAATGGACTGGAAGGGTCACAGATTACTCTAAGAGGCTGACCCTGGTTGTGTGTGTGTCTTACAGAGGAGCGAACAGAAAATCAGAATGGCCAACAGATGTGCATGAGGAAACCACAGCCCTAAGAGTGGTGTGAGTAAAACCCAGCATCACTGCCATTATGTGAATAAACTGAGAAGTCTGGGATTTGTGACTGCAGGTTTTATAGTAGCAGGAAAGCATGAGGAGGTGAAACTGGTGTGAAAGCCATGACAAGGACAAGAAAATGGGATGCTTCTGAAACTAATCGGTATAGGTATTATACTGATTTGGGTCAGAAATAAGACAAGAGACATGTTTTATATGCATTACTTACAGGAGGTAAAATCAAGCTGTTTAGTATGAGTTCATGCCCACCAAGTAATGGTTTAAAGCCCATGGCCCTTTCATGTGGACCTACATGAAAACACACTTCTTCATAGAACTTGGAAATGAATTTGGCTCGTGTTAATTTTTCAAGCTGACTTGGAATCACTCGTATCTGTCAGGGGAAACAATGAGTAAGCCTATGGTTTGGTTTGCATTTGATTTGGATTTTTTTCATCTTCAAACTTTTTTTTTTATATAGGGAATATGCAGTTAGTGAAATGGAAGGAAAGAGCAGTGCTCACTTTCATAAGGTGATTTTTATTTCTAATGTGCTTCATGTTTTATTTCCATTTACCAGACTCTTTATTCTTAGCTTTACTTGGAAACAGAATGCACTTACCTTACAAACAGGTCAAAACCTATTTTTTTCTTTTTATTTATTTAAAGGAGGAGATGGGGAAGTAAGTACCAGGTACTGCAACATTTTTGTTTGACTCTCAGACAGACTTCCACCTCGCTGCTCAATCCTTCTCCTTCCTCAGCAACATAGGAGGAGCAAATGGGAAGAACGGGAAAGAGAGAAAAATAACAGTTTGAAATGAAGACAGGGAATCTACTTGCAAATCACCGTGTCAGGCAAAACATACTCAATTTGGGGAAAATTGGCTTAATTTATTGCCAATTAAAATAAAAATTTAACTACTAATTTGAGTAGTGAGAAACAAAAAGACAAACATTAAAACAACACTGTTCCTCCCCTGCTTCCTAATATTAACTTTATTCTTTCACTCAAGTTTTTTCTACTTGCCCAGTACCCTCCATCACCCCAAGCTCTACGTGAGGTTGAGGACAGGTTATGATCGATATATAATGGTTTCTCTCTGGTGCTGCCTCCTTTTCACTCTTTTTCCCTGTGCCAGCATAGGCTTTCCATGGGCCATAGTTTTCAGGAATATCCATACATTCTCTCATGGTGGTCTTCATGGACTGCAGCACAGACCTCTGCTCTGGCACCTGGAGGACTTCCTCCTCCATTTCCATGATTTTATTTTTTGTTTCATTTATTTATTTCACACAGGTGACCCACAGGTACCTTAGGTATAAGAAAGGTGCTTATCAGTGTTATTTATCTCCTTGAAGGAATAGGAATGACTTCTATATCAATAACTTCTGCACCAAATTTTCTGTGTAATCTAGAGGAAAACACATATAATTTTCTTACTAGGTTTAAAGCACAGATTTAATATTATACCCTTTCACTGACTCTTGTTGCTACTTGTAAAGCAAGCACCATGGTTATTTGTATCTTCTCAGGAGAAAATGTATGAAGTTAAATGGCTGAAGATAGGCAAAGTCTAGAGATAACTGTGCTTCCTTAACTTATAAAGGATATACTCAATGAAGATGCAAAAGGCTTTGAATCTGTTAAAGGGGCAGTACAATGCTTTTTTTTTTTTTTTTTCAAATCTATGGACCAGATTATGAAATACCATTTGTATCATAGTAACTCCCTGTCCACAGGATAGTGGAAGGCTTTTAGAAAATACATGAACACTTTAAGAAACCAAGGTAGTCCCCCAAAAACTAAGTGTAATTAAAAAAAAAGGTGGGAGGTGTGAGAAATTATATATTTTATATAAGAAATATTATATACAATATTATATACAACAAATTATGTAGAATAAATGAATAGATTTTTTTTTCTGTGCAGCTAAAACAGTAATAAAGCCCAGAACATAAAGTATCACTTCATACAGTTAAAATACCTTGCAGTTACCAAGCAAATAAAAAACCTTTACTGAGGACATAAATATTGTGCTTCAGAACATAAGCCAGAGACTGACATAAAGACAAAAAACATTTGTTTACAAATACATTTTCTATCTAACTGCAGGATTTTTTTGCCTTGTAGTTGAAGATAGTTTTTTCTGGTTGTACTGGTAGAGCATAAATCACACCTGGAGATGCCTTGTTACAAAGTCTGTGTTGCTAAAGTTTTCATGATTCTTAATCTAGGTTTTATATCTTCAATTATAAATTATTTGTAGAATATGATTTTATTTTTTAAAGTAAAAAAATGACATTTCTCCAGTGTAATTTCTAGAGTTGACCCAAGGAAGGCATTGGGATTGTTAATCACTTAAAAAGTAAAGACAGAGCTATAGTTAGCATCCATTGAGGAAAGTACTGTTTTACATCCTCTATAAATACTTAATTAGCAAAGAAAAGAGGATGGGCCTGTTATGGTACAAGTGGCTTCCTGCATCTGATTACAAAAAGGATTTTCAGTCTGTACCCTGATCTATTTCAACAATATCTGAAGCAGCTGTCTGAAACAGCTTATTTCTCAGTTACACTACAATAAATTTGAGTGTTCAAATTTGATTGTTCAAAGGATACATTACAAAAATCTAGAAGAGAGTCAAATTACTCTTCTTGGTTTACAGTTACCTGCTATTGGCAGCACTCTTACTCAAAGTGATTACATTTATTTTCTATCTTTTAGTTGCATGATTTTATTCTCATATTTACACTTTACTTGCTACTTTTCCTGCTCATGGCAACTAATTTTTTAATGTTTTACTGATATATAGATTTTGGTACTGTGATTTTGTGTTTTAGCAAGTTGGAGTCTTTTTGAGCTTAAAAAGACTGTGAAAATTCAATTTATTTGGTCCAACTTTGATGTCAAAAGTTATTTGATAGCATCCTTCTAATATTCACAAAAGAGCAACAGGGCAGATAAGATTACAATTGGAAACTCATCAAGGTAAATTGATGCCTCTCTTGATCCTGGATGTTGCTGTTAGCTGTCTTCAGCTTCAGAAGCAGGAGTAGTGCCAGGGAAAAGGTACAAAGCTCTATTTCAGCTGAGACATGCAATAAAATTAATTCTGCGGGAATGGATAAAAAAAACGATCTCCCAGCAACTAAACCTGAAGATGATCTAACTGTAAGTAGGTGACTTAACTGTTTCATACACTTCTTGACACTATTTGATCTTTTATGATCTAATAATTAAGTATTAAACTAAACGTCCCAGCTTATGTGTTATAACCTTGTTTTAACTCAATCTGAAAATGTAAACAGATGCCTGTATATCTTCAGTTTTGCTAGTAATAAATATTTTCAGACAACTGAAATAAAGAGAATGTCAGTGTGACAATGTAAGAAGCTTATATTGTTGTCATGGCAGCACATTTTTCCAAAAAGAAACATTTTCTAGGCAGGAAAGGCAACTTCAAAGTAAAGTGTTTTGCTTTTCCCTGAGAAGTCACAGGACTGGGTTATTTAATGAATGTTAACTGCTGACAAAGAAGTAATTAAATAATTTAGTGTGTGATGATAGACAAACTGCAATTTTAATCTAGAAACTGATTCTAGAATACAAGAATTAAGTTGCAATAGAGAGGAAAGCTGAATTAAGAGTTGTGATCCTTATTGAGGGAAGGGAACAGCTTAATTTCCCTCCCCAACTTTTTTTTTAAGTTTTGTACCATAAAGTGTTGATGATAAACTAATGTAACCTGGGGAAATATTTTAAATGTAGAGTATAGCATTTAATATTCCTGTGAATCCTTTGTAATAGAGAACTTTGCCAGGCAAACGTTGATTCATGAAGTGCATCTTTTAAAGTAATAGAGTTGCAGTAGATGCAATGAAGGCAAAAGTGTTTTCAAGTACATACTTACAGTCCAGTAATGTCAATCTTGAGCAGTCTTTAATGATCCCAGAGAGTAACTTTGTATCTAATTTTTGGGAATAAATCTGGTCAATTAGTTCTACAGTTGCACAAGGGAATGACAGGGAAAACTTAAACATAAAATATTCTTGGAGGAAGATTGATGAAGGCAGCAACTGTCCTGATTGATCCATAGTGGCCCAAATTTCAGATGTGAACAGAACTGAGCATTCATTGGATGGTCTCATTGAATGCCTGAGTGCATAAGGAAATATTACATGCCATATTAGAGCATTAAACAAATAGACAATTTGGTTTTCATGCTTGCACGGAATTGTACTCAGTCAGGCTTGTAAAAAATACAGAGATGGGCAAATTGAGTCTTCCCCAAGTGCAAAACAAATGCAGTTAATTGCCTACATAGAAGATATGAGTCTGAAATTTTTCAGTTCAATGTTTTTATGTTTTGTTTGAGAAAATTGTAAAGGGTACAACTAGGTCTTATTATTCTACTCATTGTTACTTATTACTCATTTTTATTCTCATATTTGAACATGCTCAACTCTCAAGTGAACGGTTGCCTGCCATTGTTTTTTACTACAGGACTTGGCAGGGTATTTGTAACAGTGTTGCTCACACTCTGAGAATACATAGAGCTCTCTTACTGAAGGCATTGTCCCACAGAGTTCTGAGTGTCTCCAGAGATGGAGCCTTCCTGACCTCTCTGGGCATGCCTCAGGTGCATGGCCCTCATGGTTAAAATACATAATTTTTCTTTTCTTCTTTGCCTCTTCCACCCCTTGCCCCCAGATGGAATTTTCCCTGCTGCCATGTGTGGCTGTTGTGGCTGTCTCTTCACAGTGTATCAGTGAAAAAAACATGTCTCTCTTCTCCATAACCCACCTTAGCTAGAGAAATCTCTAATTAGATTTATTTGAACTGACTTTGCCTTGTGGCCTCCTGCTAACAACTCCAGGCTCTCAGCATTTTGCTGCACATCATAAACTCCAGCACCTTGCCTCCTGTGGCCATCCCCTGGAATTACCCCAGTTTATCAGCTTCTCTATTACACTGATGAGCCCAAAACTGGACACAGCACTTCAGGTGTGGCTCTACAAGTGTTGGGCAAAAGAAAACAACTACTTATTGTAGATTATTTCACATCACTGTTTTGCAAATGGCTAGTGGTTACGTTTGGCATTTCCTAGGTGTTGAGCTCCACCAGCACATGGGTTTTGTAGCCACTATAAAATTAACATCCCACATCAATAACTCAGAGTGTAGCTTTTTTCTGAGTACTTTCTGACATCTGTAGTCTTCTCCCTACTCAAGGGAAATACAGTTAATAGGGATGAAAAATGAGCCTTGTGTCCACATCTTTTAGTCAACAATAGGACTTCTGAGAGGCTTCAAAAAGTTAAATAGTGGTAAAAAGCCTGGCAGCTTGTTGCAGCCTTTCTCCTCACTACCTACCCCTTGTAGCTGTGCAGAGGCTAAGAAAGGCCTGTCAAGCATAGGGAACAGCCAAATGTGCTGAAGACGAGATTTGTGCTGTCATATATGCATCTGTTGTGAAGTCTTCAGTGTATTTCTGTGTGGGCACTGGAAGGGATCAGTAACGGGACAAGGGTGTGTTCCTTGGCAGAGTGAGGCTAACTGCACCTTGAGCAAATCATATGCCGCTTGTCATCCTAGCCCACAACTGGCATGATATCAGCTCTGAGGAGGGAGGCGCACTTTGAAAGTGCCCCTAAAATGAATTAAATGTGTGTCTGCCTATACAAGTTTGGTGCAGAAACAATAGCAAAGATTTGGGTCATGAGACATTTCATCAGGTTGTATTACCAAACTGCTGTTGAAGAGCTGCCATTCTGCAGTACTTGTCTGTGTATACATCTCAGCAGCAAACAGTGCAAGCTACCCTCTAGTCTAAAGAGGGCTAATTCACTTTATTCTGGTGAGATACGCACAAGGACTTTAGCGTCTGTTCATATGGTTAATGTTGGGTAGCTGTTTCATGTTGAGCTGTTATCCTAAGGCATGTTGTGTTTTTGTGTCCTTATGGAATAGGGACTGACTGTGCTCTATCTGCAAGTGTCTGGAAGAAAAGGACCTTATCTTCTGACAGTTATAGTTGTATAAATGCAGCAACTGGCAAATTGATGTGGGAATTTCTTTTAGGTGTTGATCAATCAGTTGCTATTGGAAATGTTTCACGTTTTTGTTGCCTTTCACCTTATTTTAGGTAGCCAACATCTCCGTCCAAAGGGTAGCTGCAGAAGATAAGTTGGCAAAGAGGATTCTGGCAATGAAAAAACATGGCAAATTGAAAAAAAGAGATAAGTTGCTGTGGAATTTTCAAAACAAAATAATTCTCTTTACCCTCATTCTATTCATTTTAGGAGTTGTAACCTGGACACTATTGTGGCTTTTCATTGGTGAGTTGCTGAAAGCTCATGCTGATTTCATACATCACTGTCTCTAACAGAACTTTCAGTTGGGTTAGAATCTCACTTGTCTTAAAGGCTGTTTCTAAAATAAAGATGGAACTTCTTTAAATGGGGCCTTGAAAGACTTTTGGTCATCTTTGTTAAGACTTCAAGCAGTTGCATTAACAAGCAATTGTAAGAGCAGGTATAGCTGCCAGCCTTAGGCCATTTGACTTTTTAAGTGTTTTGTCAGACTTTTTATTTTCACATGTACTAGGTAATTGTGCAGACCTGACTGTTCCTATGAACTTGATTCCTCAGATTTTGACTTCTGCTGTGTTTCTTGGCCTGCTGGAGTTCTTTGTATTTGCACGTAGAGCAGATTTAAAGAAGTTAAAGAGCCATAAAATACAGAAGGCAAATACTCATTTGAAGACCTGTAAAAAACTCCAAACAGGACAAGAAATTATGATCTCTGTGGCATATTTCCTGCTTGCTTGATGTGTCTAAGTCATCAGTAAAAGCTACATTCTCCTCTTCAAAGCCTCAATGCTAATATTGCCTGAGATTCCTTAGGGATGCTCCAGAATCTGGATGCTAATGTTACCTTCTTATACTGGTTTAATTGTACGGTGGTCTTATCTTCCCCTGCATGGAACCAGGTGCTCAATTAACCTTCGTATTTTGGTACTCATCTAGAACAGTTTGGCTCTGAAAATGTAGTGTTCACTTGATAGTCCTTTCCACTGTAAGGCTGAAGAGATTAATTTGGTTTAGAACTTAATCAGAAAAAAAAATGTTATTGAGGAAAAAAAATTAATTATTTTTTTCAGACTAACAGTCGTCTTTGTTTCTTGCAGTTCAGGCAGAAAACAAAGATGCATTGTATTTTGTTGGACTGTTTCGTGTCGCCAACATAGAGTTTCTCCCTGAGCATAGGCAGAAGGAGTCGAAAGAATTTCTCTCTGTGGCACAGAATGTGCAGCATGTGGTAAGATGAGTGGGCTGCTTGGCTAGCAGAAAGATCAGAGCTGTGAACAAGAGGTGTGACTTTCAGGTGCCATTGAGTCTGCTGTGATGTTCTGTTGGGTTTTTTTTTTTTTCTTTTTTTTTGCCCATCTGGAAGATTATGTAAAAAAGGTGGCTGTCTGGAGGTAGGAAGGAAGTGAATGCTTTCAGCTTGTCAGTCACAAAGTGAGGTTTGAAAAGGTCTGTTTGACTTTTATGTTTATAAAAACTTTTGTACATTGCCCCTCCCCCCCCCCCCCACCAAATTGGAGTTTATAAATAGAACTCTACAATAGCCCTTCCAAACTAAATTGTCATTATTGAGACATTAAAACAATGAAGTATTTTGTATTTGAATTGGTATCTGCTGACAGTTTTCTGCCTTTAAGCCTCTATAATTACCTTAGAGCTCTCAAACATGTTTACATTTCCTTCTGATAGTAGGCATTTTAAAGACTATTATTCTTCCCAAACACCTTGCATCAGTCAAAGCAGAAATAGCACTCTGTTGTAGGCAGTTAAGGCTGCTCTACAGTGGGAAGAGAGGGGTGGGAATCTTGATTAAAAAATGATCTGACTTTAAAGACATTTGGTGTAGGGAGGAAGATACATTAATGCCAGGAAATACAGCACTGTCCACATACAGATTCAAGCCATAGTATGAAAACTGCTAAACAAAGAGAAAATGAATAATGTCAGATGCAACCAAGAGATTTTAGAGTAATTGCTATGTTTCTTTCCTAGTACGAACTCATGTTACTATCTTCCAGCTCTATCTTCTCCTCACCACCTCTAAAATCTGTATCACAAAATACTTGAAAGCAGAGAGTCTAGTTTGCCTAGTCCTGCATGTTAACCACTGAAGCACTTTCAGGCAGGGGTAGTGGATGACTAGCACAGGACTTATCCCTACCCTGCTTTCCATGGATCATCTCTAACCTTTGAGCCCTGTGTCTTGTCCCAGAGCATCCTGCTGTTGGTGCATGTAGTGGCAAGAGGTGACAGAAAACAGGTGTGAACTGCCACTGTCACCACCACCTACTGCTTGAACATAACTTGGTAGACTATTTTCTTATCTGTAAACTTTGCCTGAACTCATCAATGGATTTTACATTGCTGAAACGGCACTTCTTGGTGACATGAGTGTTGACTAAAATTGTTAGTAGAGATATGGGGAATTTTGGGGAGTTTTTTGTTTGTTTTTCTCCTTGCAACCCTTTTGTTCATAACTCCCACCCCATACACCCTCAGAGTGGTGGTGGAAGAATCTCTTGGGATAGGCTTCTTTCCCCTTTGATAGTAACAATAATATACATGAAATCACTTGTCGCTTAGTTGGGAGAAAGATTGAACTCCACTAGTTTTATTTAGGTCCTTAAAATCATTACTCAAAATTCATGTCAAACACTAAAGGTCAGTGACTAATAGTAATGCACTTTTTAAGGCCTTAATTTAAAAATAACCTGCCTTTTGTTCCCTTGGGCACTCCTTTTCACCATGAAGCAGCAGGATGAGGTCTGAGCAGCTTGAGGTACATGCCACCTTGTGGCTTTAGAACTATGCCTCCTTCAACAAGAGTAATGAAGGTTATTGTCATGCTGGTATCCTCATACATATACAAATAACTGGTGAAATTGAGAGCTTGCTTTCCCCAAAGTTAATCCCACAGCATGAAAGGAGCAGAGTTTTTTCTTCTCCATGTGTACTGCACTGTGTATTGGAAAGAAATACACAATGAAGAAAATAGAAAAATAATTGAAATGCAAGAAAATTCCACATAAGTGTTAGAAAAAAACCTGTTTAACTGTAATGATGATCAAACACTGGAGCATGTCCTCCAGAGAGGCTGTGGAGTCCCCGTTCTTGGAGACACTTGACTGGACATGGCCCTGAGTAACCTAGTGTAGTTGATCCTACTTTGAGGAGAAGGATTGGACTAGGTGCTCTCCAGATGCCCGTTCCAAGTGCAGTCTTTCTGTTATTTTGTGGAAAAAGCTCTGATATATGCTGCTAACTGTGCCTTAATACAAACACACAAAATATTATGAGCGTGTGCATACTTCCTGAAGCCTGGACCTAAGTATCAACATCAGGATACGGAAGGCCCCTTTTTGATGCTTGCTGGGCAAAGAATTTGCACTCTTTTCAAAACTCATTTGTTACATTTATTTGGAAAAAGCATTGTTGTACATGTTAGATGGCCATAGGCAAAAATTTTATGTTTCCTAGGGATATTGGACTCAGTACAGGTGCACTGCAGAACTGATCTGTTCATGTCTGTTGCTCTGCCTAGCTTGGTTACTGTATTTCTGGAAATGTGTGCAATTTGCATATTCTTAGTGGAAAAGAGGATGTTCCCAGGAAAGCCTAGGCATGTAACGTCTCTAGTTGTACTTGATTTTCCGAAATGCTAAATCTTCATTGGCTTAATACTTTCTCTTTCAGATGAACTTGGTCTACACAACTTCCTCTTTCTCCAAATTTTATAAGCAGTCCACAGTTTCAGAAGTCAGGTAATATTGTGGTTAATGTAATTGTATTTCTGCTGGTAGTACATAATGTAACAAGCCTACAAGACAAACCTATTTTTGGTAGTTATGATTTCATGTCTTTGCTATGCACTTGTACTTACAGCAAAATACATTTATAACCTGTACCAGTTCGTTTCACACAAGTAAGGGCAAACTAAAGTCATCTAAGCAGTTCGTTGTCTGCCAGGGGTATAACGTAAGGTAAACGGAAATGAAGTCCCTAAAGAGGTTTTGTGATGCTTTGACTGATAAATTGCACAGAAGTTTAACCACTTAAACATGCTGTTAGAGCAAAACTTTGTATTAATGACCAAGCTGCACGTATTTTATAAGTAACATTATAAGTATAAAACAGCTTCCTACTAACAGAAAAATAAAGTACATTTACACTAATGTTACATATGCAGTTATTGCTAGAAGATTAGTTATTTCAATCCAATGAGCTTTAGAAGACAATCCAGCTCTAATTCAAGTAGATAATCATATTTTCCATAGATCTTGAAGATCAGGAGCCCTTAGGAAGTTAGTCTAGTGAAAATTCCCAACTGAGCATGAGAAGTGTTTTGGCATTTGAAGCATGGTTTGTTGGTGTTTATTTGGGGATAAAAATTACAGTCAGTGTGTCAGAGCAACAAAGCAAGATGTATGTAATCCATACTCTTCTAAATTGGTACTCGAGAAGTTTGTATTGAGAGTCTGGTCTTCAGAAAAATTTAAACACCGTGATAATCTGTAAGATCTTTGTATTTCAGTAACAACAACAATGGAGGCCTCCTTATTCATTTCTGGATCGTGTTTGTGGTACCACAGGCAAAAGGCCAAGCACTGTGTGAGGATTGTGTTGCTGCCATTTTAAAAGATTCCATTCAGACAAGTATCATTAACCGGACATCGGTGGGAAGCCTTCAGGGCCTTGCAGTTGACATGGACTCCATTGTACTTAGCGGTTAGTATCAGCCTTTAGCCCTTCTATCAAATATGAGATTCTTTTCACCGTATTATTAAAGATGAAGTAAAATATTATAAAGCCGCTCATTCGTGAAACTACTCCTGTGCCATTCCTGTCTGGGCAAGAAATTAGCAATGAAGTATTCAAGTATCTGCTTAATGTAATTAGCCACAAAATGTTGCATGATTTTCACCTCTATGAACAGAGGACGGACAAGTTTCATTCAACTGCTCTAACTAAAATTCTGAAAAGTTCAGAATGTGTCTGAGGGTGAGAAAATGACCTTCTCGGTAGCATTGTCTCAGTCCTGCAGTCAAATTTGACTGCTTAATTGACATGCAGTTTCTTCTTGTCTTGAGAGTACTTTTGTCTGACATCTCCAAAGCTGCCTGCAGAATTTGCAGAAATAAAAGGGTATTGCGCAGTCCTCCTTTGTTGTCACAGGTGTTTTGTCCTGTGTGCTTAGTGTTAGGATTAAAGAGGTGTGACTGAATTCAACCCTACATTCTGATTTTGAGCAGGTGAGAAGACTCACACATCTCTCTTTCTGTGCAGCAGGTCTTCGGTCAGATTATTGGTCAACAACAGGAACAGGTAATTCACCCTTTTGTCAGCTTCCTATCAGAGAATCAGTGGAAAACAGAGCTTTTAGTTCATATCTTAAACTCAAAAACACTGATCAGTGTTAATTTAAGATTTAAGCTCAGCCTTGATGTATATACCCTGAGTTGCTGTTAAGAGTGACCAAGAGTCTTGCATGTGACAAATATATA
This sequence comes from Colius striatus, assembly GCF_028858725.1. Lineage (NCBI taxonomy): Eukaryota > Metazoa > Chordata > Aves > Coliiformes > Coliidae > Colius > Colius striatus. Next base: position 112,860,931 of record NC_084759.1, on the reverse strand, counting down.
AACTATCTGCCTTTAGTCTGACTGGTAATTTTTTCAGATGTACAGAGTAGCATGGTAGGAAATAAACTCAGTCATTTTTTTTGCTATTTCCTCTGTGTTGAAGAGAAGGTTAAGTGTTTCTAAAAGAGGCAGTACTGAATGCAAGGCTATTTATTGGCTTTTGAGGTAGCAGTTCATCCTTTATCCTTCTCTACTCTCTCTCCTCTCTTTTGAATGAATTCCCTAAGAGAAATTAGTTTAAGCAGTTCATTTTTTTTTTTTTCTGGGATTATCGGAGATACTAAGTATACACCTGATAAATTTCATGTTATAAACCTCCCAGAAGGGTTCTTTGGTAGTGTGCAGGGATTTTACTAGCAGTTTAGTACAGCACATCTGCGTTTACTGGTATGTGGAGTAGGTGCCTAGAGAAAAAAAAAGGTAGATACCTAGGCTAGGTAATAGCATGCTAATCACTTTTGATGCAGAGAACTGATAAGTCTCTGTCTATGCAGGATCTATGTGGGTAAAGACTGCATCCAGCTTTAGTTGCAAGCTGGTATGCTTGCACTACTTCTAGTTCCAGAGCTACTTCTGAATTCTCTGCACCCTGCTCCACACCAGGAATATGCTAGTCACATTATTAACTACTTAGTAGAAATAGTGGTAGCTGCATAATGCTAAAGATTATGATCAAGGCTGGCTTTAAGGGTGAGTAAATAAACACAAGTAACTATTATTAAAATAATTTAATTGGGAAGAGATAAGAACAGAAGATCTATGCCTCAACCAAATCTTTAAATGGTTCTAACTGTATTTTGGTTGAATGGTATGTGACCTTCACAGATTGTTCATGAACATTCATAGCATTAGTTTCAAGACTGTAAATTATAAGTGGAAGTCAGACAAAGCCTGCTACTTCCTGTCTTGATTCAGCTGCTGGTTAAAAGGCCAACATTTAATTTGAGTCAACAATTGATAGTGAACTTTCCCAGTGCTTTAATTGGCATTCCATGATATAAACTACTTCAGAGGCTTTTTAATAGCCAGAAATTAATGCAAATATTTTCTTTGGCTCCTATCTTCCATAATTTGCTTTTTTGTTCTTCTCACTTTTCAAAGAGCTATGTTAAGAGTTTTAGTTATGACCAAAACACGACAAAAAAAAAATCCCTAAGGTTTTTGCTGAATAGGAGCTTCAATTTTGAATTGAAATTAAGACCTCAATATTTTTGGCTCAAAAGGAACCCTTGTTTCAGCTTAATGGGAAAATTGAATGCAAGTAGGGTAATTCTGATAATTCTTATCTAAACTGTGACACAGCTTTTTTTTCTTGGCCTTTTTTTTAAACAAAATTGTTTTGTAGGGTAAGCTGTATTGTTTATGTCTCACCATACTTCTGTTTCTAACAGTGACTTCTAATGCTGCAAAGGTTTTCAAGACTTGACTGGACAAACTCCTGGTCTGAATTAATTTTGACCAGGATGTTGAAGAAGAAAGGTCCTAGCACCCCTTCAAACCTGAACAAATTAGTGAATCTGAATCTTGTGGTAGCGTTTATAGCTAAGTTCACAGTAAGACATTGGTAAGGCTGATACCTGGAGAAAATATCAGAGTAATAAAAGATTTAGCTTGATTTCTATTTTATTTTTATTTGTTAAACATATACTTTTAGCTGTAAGGGTGAGCAGTTGATCGCTGCCTTGGTGAACGTTTCCCAGGGAACAGTTATCTAAGTACTTTATCTTCTGAGAGCACCACAGATCTTTAACTATGAATACCTCTTGTGCATAATGGCAGTGCTTTTGTTTGGATACTCTACAAGGGCTTGTTTACACCACTGTTTGCCATGTTCTGTACTTTTAGGAATAGACTTTTTGTTGACCATGGTCTTGTAACTAAGGTGCAAAGACTGGAACAGACTACTTTATTTTCATGTTTGACTATGCTTTCATATGTTGCTTTAGTTTAAGATTATATTTAGTATTTTTTGTTTATTTGTTTCATACTCCATGCGTATTAACAGTTTTGTAGTGAACGTCTGGTGTTTAAAATGAGACATTTCCACAGGAACAAATTGCATGTATGATCTGTATGCTGATCGCCTCCATGAGCGCTTTCCTCTGGATATCCATGCTACCTCAGTGGGAACGATCTGCTATTTTAAGCTGATTGCGTCAGTGGGCCATATCATTCGTCTTTCCATAGCATCCCTTCAGATTGAAGCAGATAACTGCATCACAGACTCACTAACCATTTATGACTCTCTGATGCCAATCAAACATAAGATACTGTACCGGTGAGTATAAATTTGGATTGAGAATTCATTGACAATAATTTGTTTTGGTTTTCATGTTTGTTTGTTTTCTGTAGATTTGTCAAGTGCATTTTTGGTGGGTTTTGGCTTGTTTTGTTGAAAATACTCTGATCTCCATGTGTTATGCACACCTGGCAAAATAATGCTTTTTTTAACAAAAGTGTAAAATTTGATCTTGCTAGTAAAAGAAACAGTTAAATATTCTTTACATTATTATTTTTTCAACTGGAGTGCATCTTCACCTAGCTACAGAACTAAGGGAGTTTCACACAGTATTGGATGGAATTTTCTGTTTCTTTTCAGGAAACAGTGGCTAACTGAAAGAAAACATCAAAATTTTCTCTACCAAGCAAACTCTTCCTTATGAGGATTAGTATTCTATAGATGAAGACCAAAGTTCTAAAACTAAGTCTTATGAATCTGTGGATACATACTGTCATTCACTACTTCAACGCTTTTTTTAACTGCTCTATTTGAGTAGTTCAGATTGTTGTTAAAATCTATAGTTGAAACTCTGATGTGTTGAAGGATGTAGGCTATGATTTAAAAAAAAAAATTATGATTTTTCTTTTTTTTGTTTTCTTGTCTTAATGATCCATGCTGGATCATTAAAATGTTTGGAGATTTTTTAATTTGAAGTTGCTGGTAACTAGTTACGTAGGGCTCTGTCAAGGTGAAGACAGCAACTTCATCAAGTAGACAAACAGGTCCTCAGTGTTTTGACCCCAGAAATCTTTTTCTCTGGCTTTCCAGCATGTATGTAAGTCTCCAAAAAGACTATTGGCTTTTTAGTCCTCTTTGAGAGCTATCCTCTAGTGATCTGAATCATTCACTGGCCTGTCCATAAAACAGCAAATGGTGTTCACTTACTTGTTACTGTCAGTTAGAGGTCTGAGGATATCTGCTAAGTAATATATATGGAAAGTAACATTATTTTTTTAATGAGACTATTTGAGTGGATTGCATTACTCATTCCTGACTTGAAGAATAACTTCTCTTTCCCACTCCCCAACACCAAGCTGTATCTGTTGGTCAGCATAAGAAATGCTCTCCTTCTACAAGCCTTTCTTTGCTGTTAGCTTCACTTGTTTTTGTTTGGAGTGAAGTCTGCAAGCCAGTATTAACTCCTAGAACTAACCATTCTATCTTCCTTCTCTTATTTATGATTTCTCTTAAAATAAGAGGTGACTGAGTTGCTAACTGGCCTTACAACATGTACTTTTGTGGTTGAGGCCATGGTGTTTTTACTCAGCTTTGAAGTAAGTAAACTCTGCATCTTTGGAAAATTTATGCACAGAATGAGGGCAATGTGATGAGGTTTTCTTTTGGTTTTTTGTTCTTTTTGTTTGATTGTTATGTTTGTACTCTCCTCCTTTTCTCCTCAGAGCTTGTGAACCAGATGATTCATTGGTGTCACTTGTGTCCACAAATAATCTCATGCTGGTAATGTTTAAGGCAGCACAAATAAAGGAACCAAAGGAATTCCATGGCTATTTTGAGGTCATTACACAAGAAAGTAGGTTTTTTCCTCTATTTTGCAATGTGTTTGTTGTATTATTTCTATCCTAAGATCCCAAAGTGGTTGTCATGTTCATGACTACAGATAAATAATTCCTGTATCTCAGTTTCTTTTTATTATGTGCCTGTCTCTCTCCTTGATTTCGTCTGTATTATGGAGTGTCTGCCATCCTTTTGAGTAAATTAATCTGTGCAGATTAACTGTTATTAAGTGAAATATGAAGGCAGAAGTCTGAAAACAGCACTGACTGAATTCATTTGGCCAGAACTGCAACGTGCCAGTAGATGGAGTTGTTATTCCAGATGTAGCACCACTGTGGCCTCACTCCTGGTTTGGGATGCAGTGATGACATTAAAGGTGGAAGGGGTTCAGCACTAAAAACTACTTTCAGAAAATAAAATTTCAGTAGCTTTGTCACATTTTCTATTGGTCCCTGTCTCCTCATTAGCACAACGGAGTCAGTTGTATTTGTGCATCAAGTCCATCACCTGCTTTTTAATTGCTTTAAGATTTAAGAAGTGCTTAGATCATAATCACAAATAGTGCAAGGAATATCACACTAGTAGCATAAGGAGAAAAATCTAACACAATCTATTCAAAGTGTTAAAAAGATGCTGTATATTTTACATGTTTAGGGTAATTAATCTTTAAAATACCAGGATAAAAGCAGGTGATAAATTCCCCATCACAGAGCAAAGTTAAATTCAAGGCTGTTATTTTTTTCTTGTTTGGTCAGCTTACATTCAGGGATGGGTTTTCTTTGTTGGTTTCTGTGTGTGGTTTGGTTTTAATGGATTCTCTCAGCTCTTTACATAGTCATAAAAGGAAGTTTTGTCTTACGGAAGACTGGTTAGAATAGCATGTTGTCTATTTCTCTTAAAAATTATTGCATTTTAAGACCTGAGATTTTCGTGCACTATTGCAGCATGGATGTATTGATGTGTAACATCGTCCATGGAGTCTTGTTTGCAGAAGACAGACATCCCTTGTCTGTCTATGTGTATCACCAGGAAGGATAACTTTTTACAACTTGAACCCTGATAAATAAAATTCCCAAGCTGCCCTGTTTTGCAGTGGAAGTCTTCTGATAAATTTGGATGCTTAACTCACTGAATAGCTTTGCTGGAAATATTTTAAGATTTACCAACTTTTGCTTCCTTTTTTTTTTTTTTCTTCCTCCCAGAGTGTGGAAAAGTAATAGTGACAAAAGAGAAAATTGACTATGAAGGGAAAATCACAAGTCCCTATTACCCAAGCTATTATCCTCCAAAATGTCTTTGTGTATGGAACTTCCAGGTAAAAAGGATCTCTTTTTCTCTTGGGCACTGTTTTATGTTTTGTGCTCACAGAACTTGTAAATATACAGAAACAATTATGTAAGGAGTAACCTACATACTTACAGATGTGGCAGTTGTGGAAAGGATGCAGCTGAATTGCTAGCTGTGCTCAGGTTAGGATTTTTTTTCCTGTGCACTTATTCTTATAAAAGAGAACATAGTACCTAAGCTGTTCTGTTCCAAAGGAGAAGAGTTGAGATAAGTTTTGATGTTTAGCCTGCAGAATTACATCACAGCAGAGAATGTAAGACTTCATTGTGTTTAATTCAGTCCTTCCCACCTCCAAAAACTTGGGAGGGAAAATAGTATGTACAAAAGGCTTCTCTAGAAGGTGCTGCTTCTCTAACATCTGTATTCTGTCTAATTTGTTATTCTTAATGAATTTAATTTGTCTTCTAAGATGATCTATCTTATTGACACAATCACACAGACAGTTCTTCTCCTGGTATCCTTTTTCTGTTACTTTTTTCAGGTACTTCCATTGGAGCAAATTACTAAAAGTTTACATCAGTTTAAAATAGTTTTGTCATACCTTATCTGATGACATTAGTGTTTCATCATTGATACTACTAAAATATGATCTTTGATTTATGGTTTGCCCTTCAATGTTTTCCTCTGTAAAGAATGGATATGATGTAGTGTGCTGTTTTCTCATCTTTCTGTTTATGTTGCTCATGTCTATTTGAATCAGAACAATCTGAATGGAGCCCAGTTAGCCATGACCTACAGTCTCTTCCTCTTCTAGAAAGCTAAACCAATTACCTTTTTCCTAAACTTCACATCTTTATCCTGGACTTCTGAGCGAAAAGTTTCTGGACACTTAACGTGGGCAATCCTCAAGACTTATTTCTCAAAACAATTCAATTTCCCAGTAGTTCAATGCTGAAACTTTCCTCATTTCCCAAACCATGTTTTCTGCAAGAGAGAAGGAGAAAAATCTCCCTTTCTGGATTCTTGGCCTGAAGCTACCCTTGTTTTTAAAGGAACGTTGCCCTGTCTTGCAAAAATGTTCTGTTCTTTTTAGTAAAGGAAATTGTAACTAAATATGAACCCTCATGACACTGTTGGGCTTAAAAATATTTTGTAAAATGTTAAAGAACACTTTGCTAAGTAGGTGCTAGCAGAAGACCATAATATTGTGGAAGAAAGAACTCCTAGCCTTACAAAGATGACACAGGTATTTGGTGCAGTATTGTAGCTAACAATCCACTGGGCTTTGTGTCCTTACACAGGTAAATTTGGATGGTTTTGAGTGCTTTGATCTTGATACAAAAGCTACTTTCAATAGCCAATGGCTTTTTGATGATGAAAGGACTGTTGGATGGAAGGGAAGAAAGCCTGCAGCTGTAGCAGGGCTTTGCCAGCCCTTGCTTTTACTCAAGAATGAATAGCTGGCAGGTGTTTCAAGTGCTGGCGGTTGATCTGGTCAAGTCCGCACAGCTCCCAGAGTATGGCATTGCCAAGCACTGTAATTGCTGAAATAAGTCCTAAGGCTTTAGTGTCATATGTCCGTAAAAGGAAAAAAACTGCTTGTACTATCTTTCTTGTTCACAATAGACTCCACAGAAGAGCCTTGGTATAGCTCTGAAGTTTCATAACTATACCATCAGTGAGAAGAATATTAAAGGATGTGAACGAGGATGGTGGAAAATTAACGAACGTATGTAAGTATGTTTGCATGAGTAATTAAGCCAATGTCATAAAAATAAACCTTCTCATCACTACTGCAGCTCATTCGGACAGTTTCCACAAAGGTGGAGATTCTTCACTGGTGCCTCTTCACATTTATTCACTTTGGCTGATGATATAATGGAATCTCTGTAAAATACGTACACATATAAAAACATCTTCTTTTGAAAAGTAGCAGAAAGATGAAAGCAAGAACCTTTGGTACTCTCTGAAGAGAAAGAAACGGGAATAGTTGGGTGAAGGCATCTGTCCTGTGAACCCGAAAAGAATTCTGGGTTTTCAGGGATCGTTGAACAAGGTCTGTTAAAACCCTTTAAAGTGTAACTTAATTCTATGATTGCTCGCAAGGACAACAAGCCTGATTAACTTCTCAGTGAAAGCTGTTACAATAGGGTTATTGGGAATAGGAGAGTAACTGCTTCCATATTCCAGTCACTGTCCCTGGAAAGAGAACCCACCCAGATTGTCTGTCAAGGTACCACTGTATTTCTTAAGTGACTTTTATTAAAATACTTTAAAGTATTTTCAAAATAATTAAACTCCCACAGCTTTCCCATGCATGTTGTCCATTCCTTTTTTCCCCCTTCAATTTTTAAAATCATCTTTCAATCACTAGGTGATGAGGCTAGGTTAGATTTAGGGTGCATTTTGGTTTTTTGTTGTTTTTTTTTTTTTAGGAAAAAAACCCCACAAACCTTGTTCAAATTAAAAGCTCAGTAAGATCAGACCTGAAACTGAATTTCTGAACTCACTACTGAAACTAAGCAGTCAGTCAGGCCTTTAAGAACATAACTGAAAGGACTACAGAGAGGATAATAAACTTTCTCTATTATTTAATACTATGTTGTACTTATCTAGAGAAAATTCAGTTTGTCTGAAGCTCTTAAAATTGTGCTTTGATAGAAATTGGTTGCTGGACTAGATGGGCACATAAAACCACCAGTCAAAACAGACCACAATAGTTGTGTTTGTGAAGTTTTTTTATGTTCTTTTTATGACACAGTTGGAAGTATTTGAGACACTAGGAATGGCTGAGATTTGATTTTTAAAAAAAGAACAATCTTCAGAAAAAAGAAGATGATGGATTCTTATTGTAAGGATTCCTTATATGAAAGAGCAGCTTTTAGATAAGCCTACCAACTATGTGTTCCACAGAATCAAATGGCAGAACATGACCCTTAGAAATGTGCTTGGGGTTACTTTTGAAGTATTGGACAAGAACATATGCTCCCGTATGCTGATTGTGATATAAGTAGACCAGGACAAATTTTCCTTTGAAAGTGTCTTTTTCACTAAAAAGATGTATTTTGAACCTCTGTGATTGTCTATTCTATGTCTACTTTCCATGGAAAAAAATCTGATTTAAAGCATGAAAAATTTTTATATTTAGGCACCCTCTTCCTCCCTCCACTCCCAACTGTTAATGAAATGCTGGGGAGGGGACCCCACGTTTTCAGCTTCCTGAAACTGCAACTTCCAGCATTAACATTCTGCAATCTTAGGTTAAAAGGGTTGAAAAGCTTCAGGAGGTTGATCTTGGTAAAGAGAGAACGCTACCATGGAGATGGTGCAGATAAGGTTTCTTCAAACCTCCAGGGGCAACTTCATTTAATAGAAGACACTGAACACAGCCATGCAGTTCTTCCAGTGGATGTGCAAATGTTCCTCTCCCTAGTTATAGGAGTTACATCTGATGCAACTGCTTTTGCTGAAATTCTCATAGGTAGAAATATCAGTGAGCCTCTGTCAGAGGTTTATGTGAACAAAGAGATTGACAGTGTTGTACATTTTTTTTCTTAAAGCCATTGGTGGAACATACTGTCGCCTCCACTACAAGGCGTGTGTATATACTCATCCCCTGAAAAGTTATCCCACTCCCTGCTTTGACATATGGGACAGGATACTCTTAATTATTTTCTCTCTGTAGCAGTGGCACAGACTTACAGATAGTGCCTTGCAACCTCTGCTTACCATGGAACTTGAGAAACAGCTAGTAAAACCAGCAGTAGAAGGCTCTCGAGCATCTGTAGCTGTCTTACAAATCCGACAGGCATATGGCATTTCTCTCTGTGTACAGGAGACTGCTTCCTTGTTATAGCTGTCTCATCTCTTCCACAGATGGGCAGACTCTTCATCTACTTTTGGTAAGATGAGGCTTTTTATGTACCTGGGAAATGGTCAATGTATCCTCCTGTTTTTTAAAAAATGCTAATAAGGTTTATCCAAGTCATCAACAGAAGGATAAACGTAGAAAATGTCTATAACCTAGTTGAGGGGAATCAGATGGTTAGGTAACCTTTTGCTATCCACTTTGACAGGCTATTTTAGTTTGGGAACATTGATGACAGACACTAAAATGAGTGATAAGAAGACTTCCTGTAGCAGGAAGTCTTCAGTCTTAGCTCTGATAGATTTTTCTCTTTTTTTTTTTTCATATTGCTGGAACATTATCTCCTAGATCTGTTAAAAGAATATTCTATTTTCATCATGAGAAACATAGCACATATGGAAACACACGAATGAACAAGGCTACTCCCTATGACATGCTTCACTGGGATACACAATACACCCAGGAAACATCTATCCACATGGAAATCACCAGCCAATTTCCCTGCAATTGTGGACATGAAGAGTAGTCCTAGTGCAATGCCTGGTGCTGCCAGAATAAACAAGGGAAAAATTCACCTTTGGATAATAGTCTATTAGTCTATTTAACAATACAATAATTAAGTTTCATGTTCTTGTTCATTTGAACTGCAGTGTGTGACCTTGCATTGCTGTGTGTGGCAAGTGTGCTAAGAATCAATATAGCTGCTTTTGCTATGCTTAGACTGATAAGTACTTTTCTTGACTGGAGTCTTACAGCCAGTTATTATATTCATAAATGCAACTTTTTTTTTTTTTTGGTCATTTTAGTGGAACATGGAGAAAGGTCCTTATTTCTGCTTCTAGAACAACCTGTACTGGAATTTTTTGTTTGACTTTGTTTTTTTTCCCCCCCAGAATAGCATCTAAATGCCAGTTGCATCATCTTTGGTACCTTTGAAGGGGCAATAGAAATGCATTGGCAATGGATATGTTGAATGTTTGCTAATATCAGGATCCATTTAGGTTTCTGTGAGTGAAGTAGCACCTAGGCAGAAGCCCATGGAAGATCTTTACCAAACTGACAGATGTATACCCAAGTGATTTTTTTTTTTTTTCCATCTAGGCTAGTTATTTGAAAACAAGACTTTTAAAAGTAAAATTCCAGGTTAATGGTAGGTGAAGGCTGGGTAACTACACAGAAAGATTTGGTTTCCCTAAGTGTAATCCCCTCTGCCACCAAAGTAGCAGAACCAACTTTATCCCAATGCCATTATGCATTTTTCTTTGGATGCAATCCTCAAAATTCAAGATAAACTTGCTTTCCACCATGCTAACATTTTCCCTCCCACCAAAGTCACTGAAGTCTTCTCAAAAATCCAAACCTTTTGAAGACAAATACCACAAGTGATGGCAAAAGTACTCACGTTTGTCTTGATAAACTTCTTCACTACATCTCTATTCGTCTAGATTTTTCTGGCAAAACATTCTATTTTCATGTGTGTAGCCATGTGGGATTATGACCAGCATTTTGGGAAATTCTGTGTGCTGTTTCAGATTTTGGTTCTTAATTAAAGAATGGCAGCTGACTGTATCACTGAATTTCAGTGATGTTGACATTTACATTGTCTGTAAGAAAGATTTGGAGTGGAGGCTGATCTAGAACTCCACTGAACACTTTTAGGTACTGCGGTTACTATGTTGATCACCAAACAGTCTTCCACATCGCAAGTTCTGCTGTCAACGTTGAGCTTCAGTGCAGTTCAAAAGTCGCGGAGAAGCCACTTCTAGTGGAGTATGGCAGCTATAACATCAGCCAACGTAAGATGGATTTTATCTTTTTCAACCCATCTTTACATTTCAGACCTGTGTAGCAGCATGTTTCAGGTCCAGTAGGTTTAGGCAGGAATTTCTTTGTTGGGTTCTTTGGTTTTTTTTCTAATCTTACTAAGTCAGCTGACTAGCAAACAAACAACTTTTCCTAGCTAATCAAGGCTCTGCAGCTAAGGTTTGTGGGCATGGACAACACGCTCTATTTTGCTGTACGTACACAGTCTGCTCCTTTCAGCTCTGTCCTTAAAGCTTCCCATGTGGCTATGGCCATGGTGCAGCCAGTTGCTATTCTGCTATTCCTATTTCTTTTCATCCCCTGAGCATTAGAACAATTTTATATGTTGCACATATACAGAGTAAGTAAAAGGATAGTGACTTCATGATTTTATTTTAAAAGGCAAACATTTATGTAATTTATAAGTCACCTCAACATAGATTCTTGTAACCAAAGTTGCAAAGTGCTGCAAATTTTCATGATTGAAAGTGAGACTGTCTGTTAGAAGAAGATGGCATTCTAAGCTGTCTTGTGTTGCACCATAAAACATTGTCTGATTTGGTCCAGTCCTAGTGTAGAACTAGCGGTACATACTGAAGTAATAACTGAATTGAATCTCCAGAAACGTTTTTTCCTCTTTTTCTAAATCCCAGTTTTCAACATCTGAACTCAATTTAAGTGCTGGCAATGCAGATCATTAATCTTAGATCAACTTTATTGTTCCTTGGAACAGCTTAGTAACTGTAAATTGAAATGAGCTGGAAATGTTTGGGAAAACAAAACTTTTAAGTTATTTGTTTGCTTGGTTTTTATCTCCAGCATGTCCACCTGGACATTTCAAGTGTTCCACTGGCTTATGCATTCAGCAGTTGCAGCGCTGTGATGGGATAAACAACTGCTTCGATGAAAGCGATGAACTCTTTTGTGGTTTGTATTCACTTCCTAGAGATCTTGACTGGGAAAATCAATGAATGCATTTTCTAGTCTTGGAAGGCAGATGAAACACAGTGAAAGTTGAGGGGGAAGAATTTTCCAGTTTCTATATTGTGTTTAGGTACAGACTACCAGTCAGTCTCTTGAGTCCTTAATTCATAGTTTGTTAGCAAGGGACAAAACTAAGAATGAAGAAAGTATGGCACTGGAAAGCATGAGAAAGAAAGTTAAATGTGCAAAAATAGCTGTAACAGGCTATATTTCGCTTTTTCCTCACGTGATAAACGCCGGTAATGATAAAGTTCTGGTTTCTTTTGAGACAAGGTATTTTATTTTTGTGGGGAAATGACAAACTGATATCAATGGAGTAGATGAAAGTGGTAATAAACATCCATGGTGAAAAAGGATTAGAACTTTTGGGCACTTGGGGCAAAGTGTAAGCCAGGATAGGTCACTGAACTCCTTTGTGCTTTATTTTCTCCATGCACAATGTGGTACTCATACTCATCCTTGTACCATTCAGTGAAGCTATGGAAGTGCTAAACAGGCATAGTTAGAAGGGTAATGTGAGCATTACAAGGACACTTCTGTTTCTGCTTCAACTTGTGTTTTTAAAGTTGTCCCTGAGTGGAACTGTAACTCCAGCTTTGGGATACAGGACAATCTGCTTGCTTGCAATGGAATAAGTGACTGTGAGAATGGAAAAGATGAGCAGAACTGCACACACAGTAAGGCTACTCTCTTGAAAAAATTTTTCTCTCTTCACAAATTTTTTTCTCCCTTCTATCATCTATTGAATTCCTGACTTAACTACTGCATGCTTTATTCAAGAGGTACAATCAAATCTAACTCAGGCTATATAATTCTGATCAGTTTTCTGATACACTTGTAAACAAACTGTTATTGATCTTAAACGATTTATTTTTAATGAGCTCACAAACATCTGTTTCAACAAAGTACTGTCAGAACTATTAAGAACTCTGGATGCAAGATGAGGATCTAGGGTTTTAAAACTTGACTCACAGATTTTACCTCTTTAAAGCATAATCTGTGCAAATTAATTCCTGTGTCTGTTTTACCATCTGTAAAATAACTATTAAAATGATAGTTTCTCTGCAACAGTTCTCAGGGTTATAAGGTTAATATATTCAAAATGCTATGGAAGCTATACATTTAGCATTAGGCACATGAAAGTTTTTGACATATAACTTTTTAGAATAAACAGAAACCATGACATGAATGGAAGCACAACTGGGAAGTGCTGTAAGTAACTTTTTATAAAGAAAGTGAATGGTTTTGACCTCCTTGACTAAACATTCTGTATTAATGGTTGTAGGATACTTCTGCATGTTGACAAGAAAAACAGATTGAGTTTGAGTGGCCTGCTTTACTGAGAGCCACAGGGAAAAAGGAAAATGCCAAGGCTGTCGGGGCGCAGTTTAACTGAATACATTTAGTAAGAAAGGTTGCTTTGGCTATGATGTCTCATTTCCTATTTAATAATGAAATATAATGGAGAACGTCTTTCCAGAGTACTCGATGTTTTCCCTTTCTAACCTAACATTTGCTCTACAGCAAAATTTTTGCTACTGCATCCATGTTTGCTATTGCTATAGGAAAGAATAGGAGGAAATCTTTGTTCAGACTCAGCCAACTTGATGCAAGTCTTAATATAGATGCAGTTCTACTTGAATAGTTTATTATACTTAAAGATTGATTTAAGTCATCCCAGCCAAAGTTCTCTTTTGCTGTATTCGCTCCTATCTATTAATATATGTATGAATCTTTTATTTTTTCAGATATTTTTTCATGTGTTAAGCTGAGCCAATAGTCATTTTTCTCCCTCCTTTACAACTGTTTCAGGTATTCCTTGCACCAAGCACACATTTAAGTGCAGGAATAGCGTTTGCATTAGGAAACAAAATGCAAAGTGCGATGGGACTGTGGACTGTATTGATGGAAGTGATGAAAGCAGCTGCAGTAAGTCCCTCCCAAATGTTCATCTTTTTGAACTCTGAACTTTTTACACAATAAAGCCCTTTATTTCTTCCTGTTTCGAAGACGGTATAACTCATGCAGCAAGTACTGAGTTTTTATTGCATGCTCTCAGTGATAGTAGGGTAATGATCAGCTATCATTTTACTTCAGGTCTGGTTGCAGAATATCCTAAGTTCTTGTGGGAGGGGAAGCTTACTGTTATGGAAATCTTAGTTAACTGTAATGCTTATCACAGAAATGTTAAGGTTAATTGCAGAGTGAACTTGGCTAGCTAGTAAGGCATTTTTGCCTCTTGCAACAGTGTCAGGTATTCTGTTGGAGTCAGATTATATTTGGACTTCAGGAATGACAGCTGCAATGAGACGAGAATCACAAACTCTCCATTTCTCTGTCTTTTCTGGATGGTGAAGATCCAAATATTTCTTGATAAGAAGATAGGTTATAGTCTAAAATTCTCCTAAAATAACCTTTGTTCAAGCTTTTCAGTTTGTTTTGCTGTAAAGTGAACAGGTGGTTGTTATGGAACTAGTAATAAAAGTGGGGTTAGGATTACTTCCTTAAACAGAGTATTCTCATGTGTTTTGTTTGGCCCTCAGCTGTTTCTGACATGCTACTTGTATGTCAAATCTGCCAGTACTTGCTTTGGATTCAAGTAGGACATGTTAAAAGTCTAAGTATACTCCTACTTGTGTTCGGAAATATTAATGCTGCACTCTGAGTGCTGGAAGTGCCCGGAAGCATTAACAACTGTATGTAGGAATGTGGGACAAACTCCTGAGCAGAGGCTTCATGCGTGTACACTGGGGGTCAGCTTGAGGCCCTATAGGGGAGTCCTTCTTTTCTCTTCAAATTACAGTATGCAGCTTTTTGTGTTGAGAAATGACATTGGCACCTATGAGTTAGTAATATGCAACGTTTTCAGACTTTCAGTTGTTTCCATACAAATTAATTATTGGACCACCTAGTTTCTGTAATAACAAATAACCAAACAGCACATATGTGACTGCCATGGCAAACATTTTTCTTCTGTTGTTCTACCTTGTTTTAGCAAGAAATAAGTGTCGTGATGATGCTGAATTTCCTTCCTTCCTGATGGACTCCTTTCAGTTCCAGGTTGACAGCACTGAAGAGATGAGAGATTGTCTATTTTTATATATCCATTTTGATTCTTATTAAATTTTTGGTTCCTTTGACACGTCTTACACACGAGTGTTTAGAGGCCAGTTTCTGCAGCATGGTTAGAAAAGAAACATTAAGTTTCCCAGGCCATTGCATTTTTTTTTTTTTCTTCTTGTTTCAGGAATAGAGTAGCCACATAGAGAAGTTTTCTGATTAGAGCAGGGCAAGGAAGTAGATTTCAAAACATTTCCCAGTGCAAGATTCCTTTACACCCTCTGTAGGAAGCATTATCCTTAAAGGAAAGCACTGGAGATGGGGATTATAATGCAAAATCTCCTTTTCAGATTGTGGCAGCAGCAAGAGCAGCAATCCCATCTCTCGAATTGTAGGTGGTACGAACACTGAGGAAGGTGAATGGCCCTGGCAGGTCAGCCTGCATTTTGTGGAAGCCGCTTACTGCGGGGCATCAGTGATATCAAAAGAATGGCTTGTGTCTGCAGCTCACTGCTTTCAAGGAAGCAAGTAAGCAATCTTTCCCCTAACTGTCCTAATCATCACTAGCATCCCCAAGTACCTTTTAGCTTCCAGACTTTGAATTACACTGAGATGGGATTTGCCCTCTTCTTTTGCCTCGCACTGCTGTAAGCAGGTAGTTTTGGGTACTTTTTAAGAAATGGCTTGTTTGTTTGCTCCCCACCAGGCTGGCTGACCCCAGAGCATGGCGTGCTCACCTGGGGATGCGAACGCAAGGTCATGCAAAGTTTGTATCCGCAGTGAGGCGGATCGTAGTTCATGAATACTACAACAGCAGGAACCATGACTATGACATTGCGCTGCTGCAGCTAAGCAAGCCGTGGCCAGACACAATGAGCCATGTCATCCAGCCCATCTGCTTGCCTCCACTTTCTCACAAAGTCCGCAGTGGTGCTAAGTGCTGGATAACAGGTTGGGGTCAAAAAAAGGAAGCAGGTAAGTTTTATGGTGTCAGTTGAAATTCCTAGGTGAACAGCAGCCTTCACAGCTGGGAGTGTGTCTACAGGACACGTGCTGTTGTTGCATGGATGAGGTGCACAGAAAACTATAATATTTTGAATTTACTCTCCTATGGAAGTAGGTTCCTGCATGCCCAGGCCTTCACATGCTCTGGAAAACTATCTGCTGATGCTGTGGATCTGGAAGTCCTGTATGTTTGTGTTCTTAGCTAAGACTTGCAGGGAGCCATGCTTACTCAGAAATTACATGGTGTTTTCCTCTTTCTGACTTTTGAAGGTGTGTTAGCGTGCCTCTTATTGCTTGTTTGAAAGATAAATGTGATGCCTCAAAAAGAAAAAAAGAGTAGATATTTTTTTCCCTGTTCCCTTCTTCTCCTTTCATCAGTTTGTGCAATTGGATGGCAAAATCAGTCTTCGCAGTATTTTTTTTAATTACATATGAGCTTTATGAAACCTCAAAACAAAGTTTCATAATGTAATGCAGGACTTATATATTTCAAGATGTCAGTGAGATTTCTTTGGCTATATACAAATTCTGAGAGAATCAACTGGTGATACTATTAGAGCTGTTGTATTGAAAGGAACAACTAGGTTTCATTCCAGTTTTCTGGATATATGTATCTTAAGGAAAAGAGGTGTTTAACTGAAGCTTTCAGACAGAGGAGACTAAAGTTTGGGATACGTACAAGTTTTATATGCTGCCAAAAGAGAAATTTGTGTTCTATAACTCTGACTCATAATCTTAATTTTCACTTTCAGAGGTACTGCCCTAGTTCCAAATCTGTCTTGTAATGATCAAATGCCTTTGTAAAAGCCCTTTTCCTTTTATAAATAGAAAGAGAACAAATTAAGAAGTTGTGAGACATTTTGCAAAAGGCATTCGAAAAATTTATTTTGGCCAACCCTAGTGATAATGATACTGTATTTGGTGTGGACAAAGGACCAAGATTGTGTTAGACTGATGCCTGGTACTTAGAAGAGGCTTTTGGTGCTATTGCAGTTAGTTGTTTGGAATCTAGAATCACTTAGAGTGTTGTGGTATCTGTGACTATTTCCTGAAGATGTTTTGTATTTCAATAGACAAATAAAATGTTAAGCTCTGTTGAATCATCCTTCTTTCAATTTGTTTTCCAGACGATGAAGGTGCAGCAATTCTTCAGAAAGCAGAGGTAGAAATTATTGACCAAACAGTATGTCAGTCCACATATGGGATTATCACAGCTAGAATGTTTTGTGCTGGACTCATGTCTGGGAAAAGAGATGGGTGTAAAGTATGTATCTTAGCACACTTTGCATAGAGTTTATCTTTAATTGTTGCATGACAAGACATAAGAATTGACTAGCAGATGGTCCATACATTTCAGTTCTAAAAAACAGCAACGTAAGAGTTCTCTGTCAGCAAATCTGCAATATATCATATTTCTGATCTGGAAATGCTGAAAGATAATATATGTGAAATTATTAATTTAATTCCAGTGAATATTAGTAAAGCTATATATGTATGACATAAATATATAGATATTATAGTATATACTATATCATATTACATAGAATTTATATAACTATATATTTATTACCAATACAGTAGTTAAGTTACTGCTAAAATATAATAAGTATAACTACTATTTTTTGAATGGTGGAGATCTGGCATCTTAAAAATATTCGAGCCTTCATTGGTCTGCATGAAAGTGAGAAAGATCACAACGGTGTTCTCATGCTCATGCATCAGCTGCTTTGTAAAGATTGAAAAGACTATCGACATTAAGTGTAATTTTCACAAACTGGAGAATTTTTCTGCAGTTATGTGTATGGCCACTGAAGATACATCCAAGAAAAACATCATTTACAGGTCTTTTGGCTGCATTTCTGTTAAGGACAAATGATTTGTGACTGTGTCTGTCAGTTGTTGGAGCTGATAGTAATATTGGATTTCTGTTTGGTGAAAAATGGTTCAGCTTTTGTTTTGTCCTAGGAATTAAATAAAAAAGTTTGAAATTTTGACTCTCTAAATGCAAAATGTTATTGTCAAGGAAGAAAAAATAATCTTTTAAATTAATTCCTTAAGAATTTTGTGAGGCAATTCAAGATCATCCTACTTTGAGAAGTAGGTGGCTTTACTAGATTACCTCTTGATATTTGTTCCAACCTTCAGATCCCATAAAGTTGAAGCAAAAATGTTTGCTAGCTCTAACAAAATACAGGTCTAGAAGGCAGGCACTTCTCTTGTAAAACATTTAAATTTTACCAATTAATCTTTTGCTTTTGGAAGTCCTTTATTGCATCCAATATTTTAGTAAAGTTTAGTTTGCTACTAGCTATCTCTTTCAGAGTTGTAGTGTGTATATTAGTCTTACAGAAAAATATAAGCTTGATCCAAGAAATTTTCCCCAAATGATGACTCTTTTTTTTTTTTTTTTCTGAACCTCTGCCAATATATTTCTGTAAGAATATCTTGTAAAGGAAGAGTACTATTTGTTTTATCCTGTATTATGGAATTATACCATCCCGTATAAATTAACAGATTTATTTTTAACTGCTCTAATTACAGACGTTAATACTCTCAAACATTACATGCTGTTTTTTATCAACTAGAGGATGACATTAGGGGTTTTTCCTTCTTAAAAGCAAAGAAATCAATTGAGGGATTCAATCTGTTTCTTTTTTGCCTTTCATTTTAAAGAAGTTATATCAATATTAAATATTTTATTTACTGTACTTATTTTTCAACTTAAAGCTTAATATTTTTGAATTACTAGGTATGTAACCTATAAATGAACATACATATTAAGTAGCAGATTTGGGATTTAGTTGTAAGTTTGAGACCAGCAAACAAAATGTAAATTCAAGTGTAGTCCATGAGAAGCAATCTTTATTAGTGTCTTTAAAGAGTGATAGCTAGCCCTCTCCTCTGTGAAAGAACACTTTCATAGAATTATGCAATGCCATCTGCTTCAACTGAAAAAAAAACTTCACTGACTGA
Source organism: Colius striatus (assembly GCF_028858725.1). Lineage (NCBI taxonomy): Eukaryota > Metazoa > Chordata > Aves > Coliiformes > Coliidae > Colius > Colius striatus. Next base: position 112,842,155 of record NC_084759.1, on the reverse strand, counting down.
TTTCTTCACTGATTTCTTGAACTGTGTTAATGAGAAAATATAATCACTGTTGGAATTACTCAGGCAAAATATTTCTTGTGGAATTTTGTCCAAGTTTCAATAATCTGTACAAACACATGCAACTCAATATTTTCTTTTTCAGGGTGATTCCGGTGGACCATTGTCATGTCAAAGCAATGGAAATGGAAAATGGTTTTTAACTGGCATTGTTAGCTGGGGTTATGGATGTGGAAGACCCAATTTCCCTGGCGTCTACACAAGAGTGTCAAATTTTGCACCATGGATTCATAAATATGTGCCTTCAGTCTTGTAACCGAAACTGTTTTCCTGGAATAACACATGTCCTGGATAACTTCATTAAAAATCATATTTCATAAAACTGTTCAGTGGTGGAGTTTCTTTGCATGTCTGTCTGCTCATTCTGGGTACACATATGGAAGTAATAAATATTCTTTGTTCAAACCTTGGTGAAAGAGATTGATCCTTGTGGTGCTTGTTCTATGCAGATGTCTGGAGACACAGGACAAGGTGCAATAATAAACTTCTGGCACTTTGTGTTAATTTTCCAGGCACCAACTAAGTACATATGTAATCATATATCCAGGAAGCTGAAAATACAACTGACCACCAAGAGACAGCTTAAGTTTTAGTAATTTCCTCCGAGGTGTACATGGCCTAATACAGTAGCAATGATGAAGTTGCAATCAACTGTTAGTACTTCTGCAGATAGTACTTTCCCTACCTTCTCCACCAAAAGCATCTGACACAAAGGCAGGGAGAGGAGGGATTATACAAAGTGAACTAAATCCTCTCAGATACACAGGGCCTCATTTCAGGAGACAGAAGTTCTGTAGTCAAGCATGGAACAAAACATTAGTCTTATCCCTTCTCAAACTTTCATTTTAATAGACTGCAGGATTTGTAGCTACTAATTCTTATTTCCTGCCTTAATTTTCTCATATTCGAGTTCATCCACCTGAGAATTTGAATTCTTTCTCTTCAGGCGTCTTTAACAAGATGAATAAATGTGCTGATATATCTTGCAATGATCTTGTCGCCCAAATAAAAAAGATGCTTCAACCCTCTGAGAGGTACTGCTATGGAATTGACTTCTCTGAATGTATAGAATTTTTTGAAGTCCTGATACCATTTATACAGATGATGCAAAGAAGTTTTGCTTCCTCTAGGCTTTTTCTGTGGGTTTCTTTTCCAAGGAAGGGGCCAAGTATCAGTGAGTCAGCAGGTTGTGTTTGTAGCAGAGATAGGCTGTTGAAAAAACAGAGAACTTGAACAAAGCAGTCTGTCTACAGTTGTAATCTGCATTCCTGAGCTTGAGGATTGCCTTCTAGTTAATCCTTTTTTTGTAGCCTCTGTGTGATCTGTCAGGGTTGGTTTGTTCCCTTTCTGGGGCTGTTTTTCTAGGTTTTGTTCTTTGTATGCACTCTCTCTTGCCATGTAGAAAATGTTGGTTTCCCACATCCAACCTTGCTTTTTCTGATTTTACATGCAGCATATCCTGAGCTTGTTGGTTTTCTAACTTACAACAGGTTTTAATTTCAATAAGGAATTGTAAATATTAATTGCTTTGCAATTACATTGACTCTGTAGTAGTGGCATGAGGCTGGAAAACTCAGGTGACCTGTGAAATTGCATGCTGCGTCTCTCATAAATATTTCTGTGGATTCCTCTAATTAGAAGTTACCTCATTTACCTTCCTTTGTGTCTTTGCATGTCCTTTGCATTGTGTCATAAATTATTTCCTTCTCTTGTTTTTCTGAAAGAAGTGAGTAGCCGATTCATTTTCAAATGATGGGATCCGTATCCAACTCAGCCAGTTGGGAAAACAAGGAGTTACAGTCATGGTAACTTTTACTCCCCACCTTCTTTGATTGCAGATCAGCCAGCTTCAGCTTCAAATAGTGTGCCAAAGGTGAAATGAGAGAAGCGTGTTGTGCCTGGCAGGGAGAGAAGCATACTACTCTGGGTTATGTTTAAGAAATGAAGTTCATTTAGGGTTTTGTCAAAAGGCATTTGTCAAGGCATCATGATACGGGCTTTCCCCTCCAGCCGAGTTTCTGTGTACAGCATACCAGCTCCTTATGACTCTGTGCAGACTGCAGGGCAGGTAAGAGACACCAACTAAGCTTTGTAGTAGCAACATAGTAAATGATCTTTCTTTGTCCATTCTGGAACCTCTGTTCCTCATGTGCAAATTGGTTAGAAGCAATTTTTCCTGCACTTTACATAACTTGAAATGTGTATTAAAGCAGACAAGAAATATGTGGATTTCACATGTGACATAGATAACATATTCTTTCAATTTCAAATGGTAAGGGTAAATATACTGAAACATGGTACAATAGTTCTTCTTTTGTTGTCTTAATAATTGATGCCTTCCCATGTCTTTCACTAGGAAAGTCTGGATATTCATTGCTGCCCATGCTACCGAGAAGGCTTGTGTCAGAAGTACTCTTTCCTCAACTGGATGAAGTGGTGTTTCTGGAGAAGATGGCTTTTAGTAATATTACCTATAGTTTCTTCAATAATTACAATAATTACGCTAGTCCTGCACTATTCTGTCTGTAAGTCTGACTCCCCAGCATGGTCCAGATCGGATGGGTATTTTGTACTGGGTGAATTATTAGTATGAAAAACTTTGCACTAAGCACATAATGTGTGTATAAATTACTGAATTTCCCTTCTCCTTAAGGACTTTGCTAAAGTTACAAAAGGCACAGTAATTAGTAGTTCATAGTTGCACAATGATAATGGAGATGTGTATTTTGTCTCTTTTTTTTCTCTGCTTGTGAATACCATCATTATTATAACTGGCATCTTTCTCAAGAACATGTAGCAATTAACTGTCTCTTTTTTAATCCACTTTTTCAAAACAAAATGGGTACCTAACTTATGTACACTGCTTCCCAGATCTCAACATAGCCATTAGAACTATGTTTTCAGCAGAATGGCACTGCAAAAAATAGAAGTCTAACAATTAAGGCTTCCTGGTAGAAACACCTGTCTGAACCTGTGCCTTGTTTCTCTGCTTTTCTTCTGGGCAATATTCTTTCAATGTTTCTCTTAAGAACTAACACCTACACATGCTGAGGACAAATACATGCTTCTACAAGCCTCTTGTTCCGGAAGATTTCATGCTATGTCATTAGATGTGCTAATTTTTGCATCCTTTTTTTCTCAGGTCCAGCTTTCTCCCTTATTTATATAGGTGGCAGTGTAGAAATTACTAATTTGACTTACATAAATGACCTTGATGATCCAAAGTCACAGAAATTCCTTCTGCAAGCAGAAGCAATCCAAAATTATGTAAGTTCTCACGTAAGTATAGCAATAATTTAAAAATACTTGTCATGAAATCAGACTGGAAATGAAGAAGTGGCTACAGTTAGTCATTGGTTTTTTTCTTCAAAATAATAAGCTTCAAGCCAGCTAGTGCACTGTCAGCGTACAACTTTAAGAATGTATCTACACAGCTCAGGGTGTGTGTCTCACAGTAAGGCCAATATTTTCAAGGTAATAAAACCTCTGGGTTTCAAAGTTAGAGACCGAGTTAGGAATCAGGAGTGTAGGTTTTTTTGTGTGTGTTTCACTTTACTCAAACATTCTTCCTTGCTATATTATTATTTGATTTTTATTTTTTTATAATTATAACTCCAATTCAATGCTTAACGTTTTGTTTTGTTTTCCCTTATTCCCTACAACAATGCTTGCTTTCTTACACTTACGGGAGTTCCCATTTCTAAGATCAACACTGTTTCCTGGGTAGATGTGAACAGCAGTCCTAAACACAAAGAAGATCTCTGTTAGCCTGTATTTCCCAAGAGAGCTAATCTAGTGTCTCAAAGCTGCTTTGTGCACAGCCAATACAAGTTACTCATGTCCAAATTTAAAGACTAAAAAAAAAAAAAAAACGTGGAAAGCTTGTTTTTATGACTAATTATCAAGAAATATCTTAATGGTCCTGAAATGTGACCTGACTTAAAAGTAATTTATTTCACCGATAAATTCTGTGAAAATGATGAGTAGTGCTTGTAATATGGCAGAGGTGAAGAAAAGGAAAGGAAGAAAGACAAATACTTTATAGCATAAGAGATGACATTGACACTAAAATGTAATGTTTTATATTTTACTGTTATTTAACTAAGTTCACAGAAACATATGAATCTTCCTCCTTGGGAAAGTACTACTTGAAGTGTGTAGTGGCTGCTTTCAGGTAGGTACTATTCCAGCCTATTGTATAAATTTGAGATATTCAGTCTTACTTATCCTTTTTTTTATGCATTTTATGTTATCTGGAAGAATATGCAAATCTCTGTGACACAGAGTGAAAACGCAGAAATGCACTTTTCTATGTGACCTAAGAGCTAAACTGATAGTGTGACTTCTGTCTTGCCCTACAGAATCAGTGAGAGAAATAGTCTGATTAATTGTTGCTTGGTTTATGGATTGTTTTGTAGGCTGTTCACCTATTTTTTAAGTCATAGTTTAGCAAGTTTTTCCTCTGTCACTTGCAGAATCTTACTTCAATTTTGTGTATTTAAATGAAGTTTCTTTTTAACCTCTCAAAACAAAAATTAAAATTTTGGGCAAGGCACTCTACATTTCTCACCAGGAGCTTGAGTAAATACATTGAGCAGATGGCTACTACTGTCCTGGTAGTCCCTGAAAACTTCTGAAAGGTCACTCTGTAGGCCATTTTGAAAGGAGCAGTGTGATGTACTCTCTTTGAATAACTTAGGTAACTCTTTCTATATGTACACATGCAGATTGTTTCCTTCAACAAGAATTGTGTGAAATGTGTCAAAGTATGGGCATAAAATTATATCGTTGTCTGATGCTGGTGTCAGTTAAAAACTACTAAGGAGAATGTGTCTGCAGCTGTAATATGATTTTTCAAGTGTATAACTATACATCAGGGTTGGAAACATCCAATTCCACAAAAACTGTTACAAGGATTTTCAGTGAGGTATAGTCCTCAGTCTTAGTGTGTAACTGTTTAAGCCACATATTTTCAAAGTATTTTGCTGTATAGCAAAACCACTTGTTAAACAAGAGAGATTTTTGCTGCCACATTCAGTTGTAACTCTTTGCACAGAAGTTCAACTTAGCTGTGAAACTACAAGACAAAAATACAGACCAGTGGAAAGCATGCCCAAAATAGTAAGTAGTGTATATGTATGATGCATGCTCTTTTTTCTCCACAGTGAAGGAGAGTCTGGACTTCGAGCTTACTACTGGAATACATTCTGGGCACCACAAGATATTGTTGCTTCTCTTAAAAATTTAGCTCTAATGGAACAAAAAGAAATGAGTAGTAAACAAGCAGCTCGCATATTCAGTTCTTCTGGTGAAGAAGATTTTGAACTTGTTACAATGGAGCTTTTTGGTAACAATGTACCTGTTATTTAGTACCTACTCTATTTCTCTTTCTTCAGTTTGTGCCTTTGGCTTGTGTGGCTTATAGTTATTAAATTTCAGTTTCAGATTCTACAGAATATGATGTGATGCTAAAATCAGGTAATTATGCTTTAATCCCAACTGATATAATTCTGTGGCTATAAAAACCCCAAAACATAACAAGAAAATGGCAGTTTCCCAGTTATCACCATATCCGTAGGGCCTACAAACCAAACTAAGCTCGAGATCAACCTGGCCTGTGTTCCAAATAAAGGATGGGATGTGTTGTAGCAGTGCAAGCTCTATTCATTCAAAGATGTAGAGAAGCTAGGTAATGCATATGCAGAGACGTACAAAGGCAACATAGTACAACCAACAGAGTTGACTCAAAGCCACCCTTCCTTTGCTAGCTGCTTCCTTATATGCTGCTTCCACCCATGTGATCACCCAGGGCCCAATTAATTAACTTGTAGCACCTGTTTCTGATAATTGGAAGTAGCTTGCCAGCTGCATTTAACTTGTCCCTACCATCTTTATTCAAGCTGGCTGGTCCAAGTTATATTTGTGCCTACAGGCATGAAAATGCCTTACAGCTTTTATTCTGATGTTATGACTAAAATGGTTGAACTTGAGTAATTCCACCGGAATTGCAATGAATCGTGTCTTCTTTTCTCAGCATGTTTTAAAGAACCACCATACAAAATTATACATAATTTATTTGCCTTATATCAGTCAAATACTGTAGAGATCTAATTCATTTTACCTGGTATCTCCATATCAGGCACATCGTCAGATTGACTTCATATACTCAGTGTTCTTATGGCATGGTGAGAACTGAAGAGAAAATGACAAAGGAAGCACTAGGTTTCAAGCACACGTGATAGCATTTGCAGCCAAGTCGCTTCCTGCTTGTTGAGGGTGTGATGAGCCAGTGGTGATGAGATGTTATACTTCCTTCACCAGAGCAGGAGAAAGTGATGCAGTCTGGTAGGGAAAAGGGAACAGAGTTATAAAGCTAAGGGAAGAAAGATTAGAGAAGTAAAGAAGTGCAGTTAGGCACTTTGTTGTCATTTTACCCAATAACTTAATTTATCTTTCAACTTATCATCATTTCAGCCACTGATCTAGCTTCTTTTGTACAGCAGTATCCTTTGACCTGTATGCCAAGCCAGGTAACAACAGGACTCTAACTCTGATGAATCCCCAAAAGCCTTTTTATCAATGGAGACTGCGAGTTCCTTCGAACTATGTGGTGAGACTGGTAGTTACCACTTTGCACGGTATCACTCCAGAGAGCTGTGCATCACATCACTTATCAGCATATGATTTCCTTCTTCCTCTGCAGAACAAGATCATTACAAGGTATGATAGTATAGCGCAAAGATGTTTTATTCAGCTGTACAGAAACTCTTTGAAACTGTAGTGATATCAAGTCGATCTTAAACAGACTTCCAAAATGTAAGACTCCACCATAATTAAAAATCTTATATAAGACAATAAAACAGTATTCCATATTATCTCCCAATAATAATTTAGAATACAGAATATCTTAAGTTGGAAGAGACCCATAAGAACTGTGAAGTCCAACTCCCTACTCCTTGCAGGACTACTTAAAACTAAACTGTATGATTAAGAGCATCATCTACACTTCTTGAACTCTGAGAGGCTCAGCGTCATGACCACTTCCCTGGGAAGCCTGTTACAAAGTCCTGTGGGGTTAATTTGTCATAATGACAGTTTTTTAATGGTTTTGATTTCATACAATTACCGTCACAACACAAAAAGCTAGACTTAAATTTTTTTTTTGAGTATACTATTACTTTTAGAAAAGATATGTTTTATGACATTCCAGTAACCAGCAAATATCTATTGATAATAGGTGTGCTACGTCTATGGAAGGCTCCATCCTCAGAATCACAGTGTTGTCCATTTGCACAAGTGATATAGATCATATTTAACCATCAGTGGTTACACTGCTTCCATTTGCTAGAGTCAAATTTCATGTATGGACGTGTTATCCACTATGACTCTTCAATAACAGAATAGATTAAAAGTTTTAGAATTTGAGGACAGATGGTTTCAAGTGGGACTATTTTTAATTAATTTCTTAAAGAACTTCCATGAAGAAGTTAGCTGAGCATGCATGTTCATCTAGCACTGTTTGAAATGCACTTATTTAGTAGTGTTTTAACTTCAGTAGGTGGTCCTCTTCAGGTTTGTTGATAGACATTTCTCTTGTTATGAAAAAAGACACAAGAGTTTGCCACTGTTGACAGACTATCAGAAGGCCAGGCAAGTGCTAACGTTGCATGGAGAACCCCACACCTGATGCTGGGCTGCATCTGCTCTGCTGCTGACTGTTGCTGGGACTGTTACTCTATTTCACATTATTTGCAATAACTCAGCTTTTTAGGGATCAGAAATGTAGTCAAACATGTGCATGAAACCACCTGGACGCCAGCAAAGCACACACAAATGTTTGATGTAATATTTTCAGAGAACATGATGCAGTAAGCTGTAAAACAGAAAGTTCAAGGATCTGCATTGATTTCTATCAAAGAAGTGGAACAGAATTTTTTGACTGAGATGGTATTAAAAGTCTCTAGGTACCTCAAAAAAAGTTGATTTTGGTGGTTTTGCATATGTCTATTAATTTTCTACTTAAGCTAAAAGCAGCTAATGTCATACTTGAGACAAATGCAGTAGAACTAATAATAATACCTCTAATACCCATGACACACAGGGATTTCTGAATTGTAGCCATTATTCTCTCATACTCTGCTCTAGGATCGCACATGGTGAGTAAAATTATTTTCACCAGCTTCTTTAAACTGCAGTCATGCAACTATGTAGTGACAAGTACTAAAGAGTGATTGAGATGAGATTGTGAAATGTACTGTAAAAGTAGACATCTTGTGGACAACTCATATGTGCTTACCTTGCTATTCTGATGATTTGACAGGAATTAAGATAAAAAGAATGTAATAAAAAGAGAGGTAAATTGCAGATCCATTGTCTAGTGTCTCACATGAAATGGGAGCAGAGAGTAGCCTGCTAAAGCAGAGAATGTCTGCTTTCAGTTTAAGGTTCAGAATTTGATTTCAATGCTGCCTCTGGATCTCAGTGACATCAAAGAACTTGATGCAAGGCTGTAACAGAAATACTTTGTTACTGTGAGGTCTAATCTTATTTGCTTTCATTTACTTTACACAGGAAAAGAGAAAATTGTCGGAAATTTTTCACACATACATTTGTAAATTAATGAAAGTAAATCCAAAATACCCTGTGGTTTTCAAAATGCAATAAATATAAGAATGAATTTACAGATGCAATTAAATTACAACTGGTAATAAATTTTAAAGCATCAGAATTTAAATTAACTCAGTATTATTTAAATAAAAGAAGAACAGTAAGAATAAATAACTGTCATGTATGAGGTTTCATGTGTTGTGTGACAACTTTTCTGACATGAAACCAAGATAAATGTCAGACTGGAAATGCTTTGGGTTTATCTGTTGCATAGATGCTGTTCAACACTGCTGCACTGCACTTGTTGCCTTTTCAGTGCTACTCACCACTTCTCAATGTCTCTATCTGTACTGAAGTAACATAATCTGGCTCTGTCTTACTGATGCTTCTCCACTTCTGAAAACTCCAAGGAATCTGGAACTTGTTAGGAAAGAACATTTGTAATGTTCACACAGAGTGACCAAGCCTCAACACTGGGAAAGTCTAAGGTCGTGTGTAGTATCGAGTGGAAGAATAATAGAGAAGTGGTAGCCAGGGGAATACATCTGAAACACAGATGACCAGAGCAGTGTTACTTCTGCTCAGCTTCTCAGCAAAGATGACTGGAATATGGCAACAGTTTGGAGTTCCTTTAATGCAATTTTGTAATATTTCAGATGGTGTGGACCTGGTGCTTGGACTCCTCCTGTTGTATGTTTAACTTCGTCAAGTAATGTAATGTTGCTCACCTTTTCACTGGACCAAAGAGAAGCAAGCAATATATTAAAAGCTCACTTTCAAGCTATTCCTAAAATCAGTAAGTAATTATTAGAAAGAAGCATCTGATATAATCCCAGTTATTCCTATTTTCTGCCTTTAAAAAAGTTGATATTGCCCAAATGTATCTGGAATGATGTTGGCCTATAAATCAGGGATCCACTTAAAAAGAAACTGTCTGAGGACTGAACAAAGAATAGATAATACCCTTTAGTCTGGGAGATTTTTTTTTTAATTGTCCTGATTACTACTTAAGCCATACTTTCCAGACATTAATCTTATCACATGGGTAACACAGAGCAATGGTAGCAGAGCAGTCAGCACTACAGTCATTATATATCTAAGTAAAGCTAGATAGCCCCCGGCAGAGCAGCACTTTTGGCAATATATTCTCAGCTTGGGGTATGTGCATTTAATGAAAATGGCACACAAGAGCAAATACTTCTAATTTGTCTTTGATCCTTTTCTGACAACACTATGTTCAGTGCAGTTCACTATATAAAAAAGTGTATTCAAGACCCAAGAACTATTTTCCAAACCTATGAAGTTCCACAAATTTTTTAGATCTAGGTGATTAGTGAAATATTTTGAACAACGATAAACTGTAGTAGTTTAGAGATGATATAGAGACTTCATAAGTGAAAGTTTAGTCATAGCCATTTGCTAAGAAAGAATTCTGACTATTAAGAAAGTGATTATTTTTTAACCTGTGGAACAAATCATAGGGAATTAAATTCTCTAAGTCTCATCCATTTCTGCTTCTGTTTCTGTGGATGCTGCTTTGGCAAACACTCATCCCATTACATGTTAGAATTGCTTCACTGTTCTGGAGAAGGGCACTTCAAATGATGTATAGCCCAGGTTTTGCTACAAAATTTTGTGGTTTTCAAAATTGTCTTAATTTCAGTGATATCCATGTGCATTTATTATGTTACCTAAAGAGAACTAAGATCACTAAGGACTGGATAGTTCTAAGAGAGTTCTTAGCAGAAAATAAAATAAACCCTAAAAGATACTGTTCAAACGTAGCCTGAATTTTCAGACTGAGAAGTGAAACACAAATTTCCTGGTTTACATTAAATTAATCAGAGATTCTACTGAATTGAGCTGATTGCTTTTTAATTCTTTTAAAATGTCTGAAGAAAGGTCAGAAGTAAATTGGAAGGGGAAGGTCAGTGTGTCCACATTTAATTGCTTCTTCCACTTATGTGGAATGTTGGTTTTTTTAGAATAACATGTTTTGTACTTATTAATTGTAATTTGATTTTAAAAAGGGTAACATCCACATGATGGGGAAGTGGACGTTATGTGATTTTCTGTTACCACAGGCAAAACCTGAGTTTAATACAGTCACAACCCATTCTTCTAACTCTGTGCATAAAGAAGGGCTGTGGCGAGTAAAGTAGGCTCTGTACTTTAAGCCAACTGGGATAACCATGTTCCTTGCTAATGTATTTCTCTCCCAGTGTGTGGTGGTCATTATATTTCCTGGAACGGGACACTAAGTTCTCCTTATTACCCAAGTTACTACCCACCAAACATTGACTGCAACTGGATCATTAGTGTAAGTGCTGGGAACTCTTCTGAGTAGTGATGACTTTGCTTTATATGATATACACATAAAATTGGGAGAAATTTTGATGTGGGTGAAAGAGAGAAAAACAGACTAAGACCATTGCACTTCTCAGGCACCCATTTCTTTCCTATCCTATTTACAAGTGCCAGTTGTGGCAGAGGAACACTGCTAGCTTCCAAAAATTTCAGTATTTTTTATGACAGAAACAAAGTGATAGCTAAGATGGTAGAGAGTAAAATCCCTTTTTTCTCTTATATCTAGCAACAAGACAAGCGGTAATGAGATGAAACTGGGACACAAAAAGTTCCATTTAAACATAAGAAAAAGCTATTTTACTGTGAGGGTGACGGAGCCGTGGCACAGGCTGCCCAGAGGGGTTGTGGAGTCTCCTTCCTTGGAGATCTTCAAGACCCGTCTGGACACGTTCCTATGCGACCTGATCTAGGTGAACCTGCTTCTGCAGTGGGGTTAGATTAGATGATCTCTAAAGGTCCCTTCCAACCCCCACCATTCTATGATTCTATGAAATCCTAGCAGCCAGAGAAGATCACTAATAGTCAATGCTTTGCTTCTATGTTAGAAAGAAAAAATGGTCATGTAAATCATGCCTCATACAACGAATACCACACTGTATTTTCCTGAACTCTGCAGAAAACAGGAACTTTTCTGGCTCAGAAATTCAGCTCTGGATTTCCAGTAAGCCCTTTGACAGTACTGAGAAACTGCTCTACCAGATTCCTGGTGTGTTTATATGTTGCTCCATTAAGTATTTAAATGCTTTTTTGACTTTCTCTTTAAAAGGATGCTCTTCATGTCTATGAGCTGATAGCAGTCTCCAGTTTTCATCTGCTCAATCAAAAGTAATAGCTTGTAGCACATGTGGTTGAGTCACCAGCTGACATTGGGATCTCTTAAATCTTTTATTTTATGCACTGGAACATGCGGCATTATAATCATGGTATGAACCTCAGATATAGTGCTATGTTCTGGCTGCAGGAAGGCTTGCAATGCTTTATCTGGCACAATACGGCCAAAGCTGAGTCTAAAAACATTTCTATACATGTTTAAAATAGCATAGATTTTTGGTTCTTCAAAGATGCCAATTTGCATAACTAAGAAACTCTAAAAACCCGATAATAAGTGAAGCAAGATTTACCATCTTAGAAACGCAGAGCTCTTCATTCTGTGGATGTATATATCAGGATATTTATCATTTGATTTTTAGGCACCATTGCCTGGCTACAAGCTCTCATTAAAAATCCTCATAATACAAATTCAAGAGAAGTCTCCAGGGTCCAGTAAATGTGATAAAGATTGGTTAGAAATTGATGGGATTCGGTGAGTAAATACACCGTTTTCTGACATTGTTTTGCACTTCAATGTCCTGCACAAGATAGTATAGTAAAGCAAAAGCTTCTCACCACTTGCAGTGCAGAAAGATGCACTTAACCAAAAAATTGACACACTTTCATGGAATTTAAGCAGAAAAATGTTCTTAGTGCTGCCTTACTACTGAACATTTTTCATTGTGTTCCTTGAAACATCCTACTTTTTCTACTTCTACTTTTCTTTTTTTTTAGGCATTTAATTGATTGTTTCCCTTAAAAGCAATGATGCAGAAAAATGCAGGGCTTTATACAGTTGGGGTTGAACTGTAAATCCTGGCAACTGCCTTGACATGAGTGGAGAGCTTGCACCATCTGAAGTTTCACTTCCTATACCACTTACTCTTCAGTGATTGTAACTGTTTTCTGTAAACAGGACAAATTCCAATATGTGGCCTTAAGCAAAGGAACACTCTCCCAGCACTAGGCCCTGCCCCCAACACCCCACAAAACCCCAAAACAAAACAACCCCTAGTATTCAAAGTAATTTGCCTCTTGGAAGACGAGCAACAGCTGTTGGATTTGGCTGTATGAGCCCATTACCGAATTTGTAACCTTGGCTTTGAAAACCTAAATGGTAAAACTGATTTCAAGCGTGTTTAAAAGCAGTTTCTATTTATAAGTTAGATTCTGACATTGATCATCTTGCTATACTTTGTTTCAAAGTCTATTAGTCCCAGAAAAGTTGTGGAGTGGAAGGCATTTGTAAATAGTCTTTTAATACTTCTGTGGTGCTGTTTTACCACTAAAAAAGAGATGATATTTCTGGTATTGTTCTAAGGCTTTTTTGCATTTGAAATCTTCAGTAAAAGTAGAGGTAGCTGGATGGTAATAGTTTGGTTAGAAATTACTTATCCTCACTTTTGCCTTGCTAGATACTGTAAAGCTCTTTCCGAAAACAACAGAAACAGAGAATATGGCTATTCTGTCGCAATCAACTTCCATTCTGATGAACTGGTCACCCACAGAGGGTTTTATATTGAATACAAAGCCTTCAGTCACACAGACCGTAAGTGTATAAGCCCCGACTTTAATTTTGAAGAAGAAGCCATACTTGATAGACCAACCACAAACCAACCTGCCTCTTTATGTCAACCTAATTGCAAGAGATGATTGTTTAAAATGCTATTATGTATTTAATTGAACAAATAAGTGTACAAAATTAGAGAAAAGATGCTTTTTAGAAGCTAGTACTTATTTTGTAACTTTTAACAACACTTTTGTAAAATACAAAGTAAAAGTAAAATTTCCCAATCTCTGTAGAACTAATTATTTGACATTTTTCTGGCATCTTAAAATAGCTAAGCTGCAGTACAAAATTTATATGGCAGAGAACGTCTAAGCATGACTCTTCTGCTAACCATGAATAATCTTCTCTTTAAAATCACAACTCAAGATGCTCTGGATCAGCTTCATGGTTTAGACAAACTAAGTTTTCACTGAGAGTCAATAAGGACCCTTTGCTATCAGGTGCTGTGGAGACATGACTGGGTTTGTTATTGTCTTTTCAGTCTGTGCATTTTTATATCAGTGTTAGATTTTGAAGGGCTTCCAGAAGATGGAAAATGGATTTTCAACAGATAAACATATTTACCTGTGATATTAGAAAATATACATCTGCAATACATTCTTTTTAAATGCCGTCTATTTCTTTTACCCAATTGATGTCTGCATAGCTAAAGTTCCCTGTGATATCCAGAGATCTGTTCAGTCTGTAAAACCTCTTCAGATCTTTGGCTTGCTTGAGTGAGTGTAATTCTGTTCATTATTGATTTAAAAGTATTTATGTCTTGGGATCTCTGGTATATATTCATTCCTCATGCTTCACATTAGAAATAAGTGTCATATTTTGTGGTCAGTCATTCTATAGCATTCACATATTTTCAGAGATTTATTTTTTCACCAATGTGTGCATCTTTCTACTTGAAAAAGTTACAAACTATAGTGTGTCAAATGGTTACTCTGGTTACTGCCGCAAAAATGGTTCATAGATGAGTCAAAGCACAAGAATACCATTTTAATGGAGAAAATCCCCAGCGTTTACTTTGTGAAGAAATCTCTACTTTCTCTGTGTCCTCTGGTCTATTTCTAGCACCAAGCCAGCGAGCATATGGCTCAAAGTTGTGACTAAGGATTGATTACACAATCTTAGGTATCTGTATTAAGACTTGCCACGAGGCGTAGATTAGCTGTGATATGTTGGTATGATGTCAAAACAGTTAAGGCATTTGTGGAAGGCTATCTGAGAAGGCAGAATGTATCAAGAGCACTGGTCTTCCCAACAAGAGCTTTGCCTGTAGCAATAGAGATGATGGTCAATTTATTTTCTGCTAAATCTATAGTATTTGCAGTCACTCACCTCAGATTAGCTGTCTCTCCTTGTGGAAAGCCTACCAAAACACAGTTAATAAAAATCTCAGGCACTGCTCTGAGCTGACCTGGAAAGCAAATGCCAATCATCACCTGAATAACTTCAGGGAATGGTGAAAAGAACACAGAGAGACACTTGCTTTGAGCTAGAGCTGGTGGCACAGCATGTACTTTTCTCCCACCAGTGTCACATGCATGGCAGTGAAGAAGACTACGTGACTCCCGATTGAAATTGATTAAATAAATGTGGTACAAATGTGTCTGGTCTTTCAATCTGATTTAGCTGTTAATTTGCCTGTGGTGCTAGAGGGGAAAAAGCTTAAGTTGACCAGGGCAGAAAGAAGAGGTTTTTGGCTACTTATTCTTTTACAGATCATCTGTGGTTTTGCTTTCTTTTTGTTTGTTTGTCACCACGACTGAGAAAGTGGAAGAGAATATTTTTTATATTTGCTAAGAAACAATTTAGCATCAATATTAGTTGTCAGTTTAAGTGAAAGAAATTCTTAGTGAAAGGTTGCTTCATAATGAAATTGCTAGATCTCTTTGTACTTAAACAGTACATGAAGTCAGAGTCTAATAGCACAGAGACTGATTTCTATGATGTTTTAATGTCAGGAAGTTTGAATTTCTAACACTAAAGAGAATGCCTAGTTTTGACTTTTTTTTCTTCTCCTCACCTTAGAGTTTCTTGTGTAAAATACATTACCTTAACCAATTGAAGAGGTGTTCACTATTGGTAGTAGTTATGCATTTGTGCTGAATCACTTTTGACTCTTAGAATGAGACAGTGAATATGAATTTCATTTTCTAAGTCCATTTAGATGAATATTGATGCATTTAATTCAGACTGCATGTTAAAAACCTTGTGCCAAGTAAGATAACGTTTCCTTTTTTATCATTCCATTTAGTTTAGAAATGACATTAGCTTAATTTTTTTAAATAACCATTTTAATACTTTTTAGTGGCACAGTCCTGCATTAATTCATTTAGGCTCTAACAGCATTTATTTTTCTAGTTTGTCCTCAGATATACAGGGAGAACTTGCATTCATTCAAGCAAACAATTTGAAGGTTGGAAAGGCTGATCAGATGGTAGTGATGAATTAAATTGTGGCAGGGCAATTACTGTTCATGTTCTCCTCTAAAATGTTCCTGGAAGCTTAGATACTGGCTGAAATAATCTCTAAAGTATTGGTGACTATCTTTAAGATCACATGAATGATGTGGGCACAGATTTAAAAGTCTGGAGAAGAGTCTGCATAATGCATTTCTTTAAAGAGTGGGAGAACAGGAAAAAAATAGAAGGGAATTTTACATCAATCTTTACAAGTTTCTAAAACAGTTTTTTTTTTTAAAATAAGTGACAAGTGGTCAAACTATTTGTAAACAGTGAAAAAGGTATTATAAACCAACATGGACTTTAAAATTTTTAGTTCTCTGTTACGAGAGGATAAATAGAGGAGAAGTTGTACTTTGACACTGTCTTGTGTGACAAACTTATCAGTAAGGAAAGGAAACATGTTGAGAAAAAAATATAGAAAACTGTTTCTAGATAATGATTTGCAATGAGTTATTACCAAAATGGAAGGTTTTGTTTTTTTTTTTTTCTCATTCTGCCAGTTTTTCTTAGAGATCTAAGTGATCAATTAAAGAAGATGCTTATAAAATGGAACAAGTGCCACACAATCGAAGGAAGGATGTATTTGAGAGAAATATATTTATAAATTATCCTAATAATCTAGATAATATGTATGAAGAAAATGATATTCTACTCAATAAAGACAAGATCTGAACTTAGGCAATCCACATGTGCATTTGATTAACTAAGTTGTTTTTCTGCTGAAATATGGCTGAGGGCTGACAGTGACTCAAAAGCTGACTCAAGAGTCATGAAGTCATATAGTTTGTCTGTTATGTGTTTTAGTGCTGTGTTCTTTGGTGGCGTTTGGTTCTTTTTAAGTTACATGCTAAGGATGTTAGACAGAAGTTTGAAAAAGCACTCCCAGTCACCAGTGGGAAGGCTTCAGCTGGAGGAATGTAACCATATTGGACAGTGTACATCAAAGAAGATAGAAAACAATTAAGAGATGCCAGGAGGAGTGACCAGAAGGCAACCCAAGGTCAGAGAGTGCAGCAGATGTTAGTGCAACTAGTATCTCTGTCACTGGCAGCTGTCAAAACCAAGGTAAAATAATGTCTGGCAAAGATGGCACAGTAACATCAAGGTGATCTCTGGTAGGGAGTGTAGCACATGGCTGCTAGCCACCTACTTGGATTATAAAACATTTACAGAACTTTCTTCTTCAGGTTGTAACCCAGAACGATTGAATTGTGGTGATGGGAAGTGTAAGCATCAATACAAGACTTCTAAAGATGATGACAGCTGTGGGGAGGAAAGCAATGACAACAACTGCTGTAAGTATGTCTTTTTAGTTATTTTGCAAAAGATGGTGGAAGACAGGAGCAGAAATAAGTTTATTTTAACACATAAATATAGTATTTCGAAATATTTTTTCATAGCACAAAGTTCAAGTTCCATAAGAGTGAGAAGAAAACATGTAGAGTTCTTGGAAGAGTCTAGACAAGAAGTTAATAGTGCAAAATCCAAGGTAACAGTAACATCAGTTAGATGACCTAACCACAGCTTATTGGTGACCCTGCTAGAAGAGCACTTTTTCCCCAGCTGCTGCTTGATCAGTACCCAATAATAAAAGGAAGAGAGACATAATAGCTTTGTGGCTGCTGCCCTTTGTCATGTGCATGATCTCTTTATTGTAAATCCCCCATGGTTACAGGCATTGTTGGTACTACTAATGTCTCCCTAGTGTTTTGCTGCATTTTGCTTTTATAATTTTTACCTTACTTTGAATCTTAGGTTCTTGAGGTAGCCAGGAGTATCTGCTTGTTTGCTGAAGGGAAAATAAAAAAAACCCTTCCACTGTTTAGAGGCCACTGTAAAGAACTGATAATGAGAATTACAGCAATGGAGATCTATTGCTGAAATGTCAGGATTCCCACACAGTAAATTATAATAGTTCTTAGAAAAAAAATTCTCAGAGAGAGGTATCATGCTCTTCCACAATTTTTTCAACTTCCGCTTGGAAACAAAATGTTTAAAAGCTTTTCACTTAAAACCAGAAAGATATAATCTGATTTCCAGATTGCATCTGCTGTGAAAATTTATAATTTTTAACGCCAGTAACGTGGGTGAAAGTAAAACAACAGATCTGACTAGCCTAGCTTGCTTTAGTTCAGGGCTAAGTAAAATGGGAGTGAGGACTGTTGGAGGCTCTTTTGCCTTTTTTCTCATGGACAGTGGAAACTGAAATGAATGTGATCATTAGAGTGGAGCATTGTCCCTGTCCTCTCTTCGTAGAGGGATCAATTTGAACCAGTATAGACTGTGACTTCAAGCAGACTGGAAAGTGTAGCTTTGAAAAACTTTCATCAAGTAGGTTGAATATACAAGATTTTTTTAAATATTTGCAAACCATGGCTACAAACACATGATCTTCTTTCTTTTATTTCAGCCTACAAAAATTACTCCCCTTATGCATACAAATGTCTCAATGGAAAATGCTTGCTGAAACCAAATCCTGAGTGTGATGGGAAAAGAGACTGTTCAGATGGATCTGATGAAATTAACTGTGGTATAGTAACATGTATTTTAAAATTATTTAAGGACTTGGGAAACTGAGTCAGGACTTTATGCAATGGTCAAGCATTAGTGGATTAAGAACTGATTAAATAGATGTGAATTTTTAAAAATTACTCTCCTGGTAACATCTATGTGAAAAAAATCTGTCTTCAATTTTGCACTGTTTCATTTTAAATCCACTGATTCTGTCTAGGATGACTTATTTCAAGCAACGCACACTTCTAAGAAAAACATTTAGGTCTTAGTGATTGTTTGAGCTGTATGGAATGCAATTCAGGAGCTATTTATGTAAAGAGGGAATTTATGAAGTCCTCTTCAAGTCAACTTGTGGAAAGAACCCAGTTTGGAATTGTGCTGAAATGTCTTTTTGAGTTACTAAACTTTCCACAAAGCTATGAGGGAGGATAGGAAATGATTGGTTTATTCCTGACCCTCTTGTTCAGTGAAAATGGACAATTACCCTTAACATTTTACCAATTGCACAGTAAGAAATCTTTTTTTTTTTTTAAAAAAAAAACAGCTTGAGGTCTATGGATAAATGTATTAAGTATACCAAAGTAAAACAATCTTGTGGGTTTTGTTACTGTTTTATTCAATTATTTCCATTAGCTTGTGGAAGACACCTGCTTAAGAAAAATAGAATTGTTGGAGGTGAAGATGCAATATCTGGAAAGTGGCCATGGCAAGCAAGTTTACAGATGGGAGCACATGGCCATGTATGTGGTGCATCTGTTATTTCCAATAGGTGGCTCATATCTGCTGCACATTGCTTCCTGGATTCTGGTTCTGTAAGGTATGAAGAAATGATGCTGTCCTAGAGCATTTGTGGTTTAATAACCTTACAGTATTGTTTTCAAAAGCATGTAGTAGCTATTCCTTGTCTAGATATGTTGATTCAGGGTATAACCTGTGACATGATATTACTACATGAACCTTCAATATTGTATTCTCCTGGCGTCAAAAATCCTAAGTATCTGAAATGATTATTTTGCTTCCATTGGCAGTAAATCCTGTATGATAAACCACACTGTTTTGTTAGATTTAGGGTAACCACCATGGTTTTTTTTAGAAGGCAGGGATTTTCTGAGTAGAAGCTATGTCCTTTTCTCCCAAGAAAAGGACTATTTATTGATAAGCTGTCAAACTCGCTGATGTGTAAATGTTTAGTGTAAATGAACAAGATTTACCTCTTAACATATGTTAAGGAGGAAATAAACTTTAATAACGTGTTTTTCTGACTTCCAAACCATGGTGCATTGCAAATAATTGGTCTTACAGCTCCAGGAAATTATTATTTTCAAAATAGTAAGTAAATCCGTTGTTTATTGTTGTAGAAGACAGAGTTCAGAGTGCATCTATCTTCCTAAGTGGTATTCTACTCCACAAACTTTGATTTTGATCAATCTGATGAAATATTGAAAACTAGATTAAAATAAGTGAACTGACACTGCTTTACTTTCCACTCCTTACAGATACTCTGTTCCTTCAGGATGGAGAGCATATATGGGCTTACATACTATTAATGAAAAAAGCAATCGTATAGCTATGAGATCAATCAAAAGGATTATTATCCATCCACGGTATGACCAATCTATCTCAGACTATGACATTGCCCTGTTGGAAATGGAGACACCTGTATTCTTCAGTGAGCTGATACAGCCCATTTGTTTACCCAGCACCTCTAGAGTATTTGTTTATGGAACTATCTGCTATGTAACTGGCTGGGGAGCCATAAAAGAAAATAGTATGTTCATTTCCTGGATATATCTCTTGCAAGTTTGGTTTAGTTTTAAAATCTAACAATGAAATATATGTAGCTATAAGAAAAAAATACAAAACCAAAAACCTATTGTTTACTTAGTAGGTCTAAAAAAAAATGGCTAGAACTGTTCCCCTTAGCTGCAGTCTGAATTCTGAGTGTGTGCTTGCATGATAAGTGGCAATATGTGTGACAAAATGATGCATGTAATATTTAAAAGTCAATATGATGGCAGGTGAGAACATCATATTTTTCTCTTATCTGTTTCATTCTCAACCCACTCTCAGACCCAAATGACCAAGCAAACCAATACCCGATACCTCGTCTCATCATCTAGCTATTGAAAAGGTTATATTCACTAATGGGCCAAAGCACGCTTGAAGATGTTTAGTTCACAATGATGCTTTATGCTAATACTATAGTACAGACTCAAGCTCTCGTCGTCACTTGTGACTTACTTCCCTCTCTCAACTTAATTCCTCTGCTCCTTCTGTAGAGACAGAGAGAGAGGATGGGAAAAAAATTTGAAATTTCATTTAGTATGGCTTGGACAATGGAGTATAACCAGAATGTAAATAATATAAAGCTTTGAGCACAATTTGAAATGACATTGAAAATTAATCACACTGTGTGGAATCTTGTATTATAATTTGCATGGCTTTTTAATTACTCAGTGTCAGAATAAGATCATAAGGATAAAGACTAAACAAATAGAAAGGTGGTACACAGGGATCTCTATGTCTAAAGGGTAATGCAGACATCAGCCTTCAAAAGCTGAGGGTAGGCAGAAATTAGAGGGAGGGGAATTACTCTCCTGTCATCACCTGGGTAGATTTTGAGTTTGAAGCAATTCTCTTTTGTTTTGACAAATGGCATCTCTGTTAGAAAACTGTCCCACTGTAACTTCTAGAATATCCTTTGTATTTTTTCTAGGTCATCTTGTCAAAACACTGCAGGAAGCTCGAGTGAGAATAATTAATCAAAGTGTTTGCAACAAGCTATATGATGATCTTATCACATCACGTATGCTGTGTGCTGGACATCTTAATGGTGGCATTGATGCATGCCAGGTAGCCTGGAACTTGTAGAAAAACTACAAAGAAGTATTTCCTTTCACTGGAAAAACTGTTTAGAGTTGTGAGGGTTTTGTGGTTTGGGTTTCTTTTTCTTAGTAATAAAGGAAGATGTCTGGAGCATATGCTTAATTTAGCACAGCAATTAAAGGCTTCCCAAAATAAGGAAGGAAATTTGGCATTTCTTTGAATTTCTTGAGAAATATTGGTTTGCAAAGACAAACAGCAGAATGTATTGAAAATAATTATTTTTCCTCTTCAACAGTTACGTTTGCTATAAAGAAGATGTGAGAACCAAGGAAATAGTTAGGGCCAGCTGTAATTTTTGGTATTTATATTGATTTTTCTTTCCTTTTCTGGGACTGGGATTAATAAATAGTGTAACAGTATGATGAGTAGTGGATTCTTACAGTCACCAAGAAATACAAGAGGCAAAGGTAAGCTAGGTTTGATAAATGCAGTTGCAATATGACCTTCGAGTTTTAAATTTTCATTCATAAAATCATAAAATGTCTTGAGTTATGAGGAGCTCATAAGGATCATCAAGTTCAACTCCTTGCTTCTCACAGGACTACCTGAAACTAAAAAACATAACTAAGAGCAGTGTCCAGATGCTTCTTGAACTCTGATAGACCTGGTGCCATGACAAGAGGGAAGTGCCTGGGGAACCTGCTCCAATGACCAACCACCTTCACAGGGATATGTATAACAACAAATTTTGAATACATTGTGGCATCATAAGTTATATGGTCTAGTTTATTTTCACACACAATCAGAAACTAGTCTTTGGATGTATTTCAACTGTCTTGACTCTTCCTTCTATCTCTTTCTTGGTTATTAAACTAGTTGCATATTTTATCAATATTTAAACTTATTAGGATGAATATCCACTTTCAAAATTACAAACATGATTATTATGCCAATTATTGTGAAAAGGGAGACAAATATATTACTGATTTTAGACTGTGGTAATTTGATAGAATTTTTGTATGATATATAGACTTTATTATTTCATATAATAGGATGGCTTTTGCAAGATCATAGCTCATATTGGTTCAAACTGCTTTATACAGAGTGGATTGTTTGCAGGATCTTCTGCACTCTCCAAGTCCTAATTGAATGAATTATTATTTTTGTTAACTTTATACAGTTTGTCTATAACCTTAGACCTTGGAATTGTTTTACTAAAACATGTTGGTTTAGAGGCCTGATGTTCCCCTCAAAAATGTGCTGCTTAAGAAACGCCCTTGAATTTGCAGATGGACATTTTAACCAATTTGACTATATACCAAACTGGTCAATCCAGTTTCCAACATAATATGATGTGTTTGAGTCCCAGGATGCTGGCCCTATGGGCCTTAAAGTTCTCAGTCTGGGTAGCCTCTTTGCTATTTATTTCTTTTCCGTCACTAGTCTATTTCCTGTGCAGTGCTAGAGAGGAATGACGTTGTCAGTTCAGGAAATCCCCAGTGCCTTGAAACCCTTTCATTACAGTTCCAGACTTGTGGGCATTCTGATTTGTTTCACTTCCTCATGGATACATAAGCTGTGCATGTACTACACAGGTTATATGAAGCTTCCAAACACCTTTCATCTTTAGAGGATGTTATACTTACAGTGAGAAAAAAAGACATTCACTCTTTCAGATTCTGTTTTCTTATCGCCCTAGGATGTTTTTTGATCTCAGTTCCTCTTTTTTAGGATCCTTCCTCTCTCAACCAGCATACAGCCCCTCTGTTCTCTCAGAGATAGTTGTGTAATTAGCTTGACTATATGGCCTCTCTTCTCAAGTCACTTTGAGACTAGCCTCTTGGATAAACAAAATTGCCAGTATAACAGCAGCCTGAGAAATTGAAAGAACTATTTGGACTTCTTTTCTTATCCCTAGATAATGTTGTTTGTTTGGGTGATTAAGATTTTCTTTTGTTACTCTTTTTTGCTCTATAGGGCTTTATTCTGACCTCTTCTATGCTTCAGCTCCAACTGGGTACAGCAAGCAAACCCCAGGGTGAACTTGGAGGTTGCTGGCTTCCTTATGCATACAAGGCATAACTGCAGAGATGAGATAGATTCGTAACTGCTTAGAGTTCTATGAACTTATCTGTTAAAACAATGATGGACACAGAGAATTCATAAGCCCAAATGCATTTTGATCCTGTGGACTGAACTAATTAGGAATTTTTACTTTTCTATGTAGCTGTAGAGAGCTGTATCTTCCCTTTAAGAAGTCAGTTATTTGCACATTCGTTTCTCTCCCTCTAGGAACACAGATAAAATCTTAATCATGAAACTGCTGACAATATTTAGTTGTGCCTGATTTGCTTTTAGATTTTGGATTTGTTTTGATGGTGTTTTTGTTTCAGATATGTGGTATCTGTTTCAGATCTGTGGTATTCTGTTCCTGTATTCCTCTGTAATACACAGTATAAGAATTCTGCCTTCAATGTGTAAATGTTTTAAGGTCAAATGGTAGCAGAATTTCCACTTTCCATGCCTATCTTCTCATTCAATGTGTGATCATTTGTTTATGAATGTTATAATGGGATGTTAGCAATGGGTAATGTTTAAAAATTTCTTGCCATTGCTTTATATTGTTCAGTTTGCTACTTCCATGAGGTAAAATGAACTGAAGAAATTTGACATCTAGCTTAGTACAGTCTATCCAGAAAAAAGACTGTAATATTAAATTGGAATTTCCTAAGATAACCTAACTTTTGCTTCATGTATGTGCATGTGCACTAATGGCCAAAATCTGTTCATTTTAGGGAGATTCAGGAGGTCCCTTGGCCTGCACAGGAAAGGGAAATAGATGGTACCTTGCTGGCATTGTGAGCTGGGGTGAAGGATGTGCTCGGCGCAATCGTCCTGGTGTATACACTAGAGTGACAGCGCTTTATGACTGGATTCATCAGAATACAAACTGACATGCCAAGGAGAAAATGCAGATCATCTCCTCTATAAAAGCTGCTTCCTACAGTAGTCTATTGCCTCCATCTCTGATGATATAATATGAAAATGTTGTTGAATGTTTAATTGTGAAAGAACATACTTTCTTTATGAAGAAACTAGAATTTGTTGTTCACCTGGTGGTGAGTGTTTCAATTCAGAGTAGCTTCAGATTATTTATGGATTCATCTTCCTTATCCCCAGCAGTAGAGCAGCACTGCCTTAAAACCAAAATAAAATGGATTATAACCTGTGTTAATAGGTTATAATCATAACCTATGATATAAATCATAACCTATGTCCATAAATGTAGACATTAATGGCCACATTTCTTATATATACACTCAATTCAATATATATAACTTTAATGATGTTAAAGAATTCTAAATATAAATAATTATATTTTGTTTTAAACAGAACCAATTATGTCATGTTTCCTGAAAATATGAATACTGTAATCATTATAGTGTACAAAGCTGAAATTAATTCATTCCCTAGTTATGTTGCGACTACATAGCTTCTCCTTTCTGGGCTGTAACTTTTGGGCTGTCTCCTGGGTTTTCCTAAAAACATCAGACATATAGCTCACAAATGTTAGCATGCAATAGATTTTTATTGAAGGATTGGAAGGGTATGATTTAGGTTCTTTTGGATGAAGTTTAAATAAGAGGAAACAAATACTCATTTTTAATTAATTAAATATAAACTTTTGTGCTTTCTTACATTCTCATATTCTCACACATAGCTATAGAGTCTGATGTTTACAATATATTACAAGTGTACTTCTCCAAGTCTGGCTCTGGCACACTTTGTGAATCTTTAGCATGCTTTTAGTTAGTTCATACTGCTTTTCCTGATGTCCTTGGTCTGCAGCAAGCAGAGTTTCAGGGTCAGGATTTTTGTTTTGTATCTCTTCCTGAGCTGAGCTCACATGGCCACATTACACTGAAAAAAGATGTTAAAGGAAAAGGGATTTATGTGGTTGGATGCATCCTTGGAAAGTAGAAGAGGAAATGACAGCCACATTCCTTTAGTAGCAAATCTAGTGTTGATAATTATAACTTCCTGATGAGCCAATCAGCCCAAATTTGACTGATTTAAATTTTCCAAAGCTGATGATGGGACTTAAGAATGCTGATATTCAGTTTAATAAAAGATCAGTATAGATGGTCTTGAAATTGTGCTCAGTATTTGGAAATGTTTTGCTTTCCTCTGTAATGTATACAAAGTAAATAAGGAAGCTGGATATTTGAATACCAGTCATTGCTGTCCACATAGCACACTTTCATTCTACAGCCCATAAAAATGTGATGCTTGTTTAGTTTTAGACCCACCTTGCCAACATGTAGGGGAAACACTGGAATGAGCCAGCACTGTGATGAGACTGCAGTGAAATTCTTGCAACTAACACTGGTACTTTTCCTTCTTTTACTTGCGCTGGTGCTAAAGGTTTCTCCCCACTCCTCTCATACCTCGCAATGCTTGTGTCAAACTTACTACATAAGCTGTACTCAAAGTCTATATTTTAGGGTGGTTAGTAACTTTAATGGATAGGTAGTCTTTCACATATTGCTTTTTAATAAACTTGTGCTGAAAATGCAAGTGACTATGATTTATCATTTGATTATGTCTCTGAAACTCTACTCCCCAGGTGCAATCAGAACTACATTTGTACCTTGAAGTTTCCTCCTTTTGTAAAACTGGGCCTTAACCTGCCTGTTTTACTAAAGTGCATTTTTAAGAGCACAAGTTTCTTTTCCTTATTTTGAAACCAGAAACATCTTCGCTATGGAAGAAAATAGTTTTCCCGCTGTTCTGTTTTAGATAAAAGTCTAGGCCAGACTTTCAGATCATGTCTTGACTTCCTATTTTCTTTAAGAGCTTCTGAGCTCCATGCATCAGAAGGGTCGATTACTTCACGTGCAGAAAGGCACCAAGTGTGGAAGTAGATTACCCAGACGAAAGAAACACAAGGCTTTGTAAGGAGCTCCTTCGCAGATGTAAACAAAAGGACTTTGGCTTCTGCTAGGTGAGATCTATAATCATTAACTCGTTTGACTTAGGAAAATCTGTGTTGGTTTCAGATAATTCAGTAGGAAGGTAAAGTCTTTGCTGTGAGTGGAAATTATATAAATGAAGCTCATCTCCAGCTGAAGAACTGAGAACTGGCAGGTAAAGGCCTTTCTAGTGAAGATGTCTCAGGTAAAATCTTCTCAATCCAGACACAGGTTTTGATCTTGATGACTGCTCAGATTCATCAGTCCTATGAAGTTTTAAGGATTCTCCAGAACCAAAAGGTGGGGTACGCAATTATTATTTCTTTTTATTTTCTGAATGTAACAGAAACTGTGATCTCCGCTTCATAGAGTGCATTTGCCTGGATGGTTACGACATGATGTCAGGAATACAAACCCCTGGGAATGCTCCAGGCATCAGCACAAAGAGAAAATCTTGGGTGGGCGGACAGCATGCTCAGCATTTGGCAGGAAAAAGAAAGGGCAGTGCTGTGAGTGGATACACAAGGGAGGGAGTTGGAGAGAGAAGATTTGTTTCCCTCTAAATGCATGATTCTTTCTATGCTGGGACAAGAGAGTGAGCAAAAATACAGTTACCAGCTGCCTGCCCAACCTTTTTATCCAGAGGGGATATTGGTGCTCTGTAGAGAGGGACAAGAAACACAAGGATGGCATCAGAACAGAAGAAATAGGAGGTAGGATGAAAGATGTGGGGGAGGTGGGGGGGGAAGAATCAGCCGCTGGCTACTGTAAATTGTTACAAGTGACTAAGTAGCATTGGAGAGTTTATATAGGAAGCTAGTGCAGACCAGATCTCAACTTACACCATGATTTGCTTCATAAAAGTTTGCCCTGTAGAATAGAGGTTGAACTTGAAGGCCGTCTTCCTCTTCAGATTTGTTCTTTTAGTTTTTTACATGGAAGCAGCTTCTCAGGTTTAGGTTGGATAATATGTGAATAGACATATGGTTCTTTATCACCACACCTAATTTTAGCTGCATAACAACTAGAAGGAGCACAATTAATGGCACAAAGATTGTTTATTTCTTTATTGACTACAATAGAAGGGAGAACAAAATTAGAAGTGTTGATGAATGTTATAAGCTCCCTTCACAGCCTAACTGAACCACAAACTATGGTCTCCTTTACTCACTCTCTGCTGTTCAGACCCACATCTGTTTAGCTGCGCAAATAACAACAATAGTATTTTATTGTTTTGACTGACAGCAGCAGGGAAAACAATCTAGTTCCTTTCAAAATCACCTCAGCAAAAGGCAACATTGCTGAAGGTTTAGTCACCTGCTCGTCAAGGGCTGGTACAGTAAGGCAGACAAACTGGAAAGCCTAGTATTGCATAGCTGAGAGCTGTACTTCTGACGACTGGGCAAATCGATACCTTCTCCGCCTCCTGTTTCACTGCAGCTAGAGCAGACCATGTTATTTGTCCTTCCAAGGAATTTCCCTTACTTATCAGTGTTTTGAGATCACTCCTGTGAAAACTATCCCACCTCTCCTTGTTACTGTCTCATACCAGCCTCATACCAGAACTGTTACTGACCATAACTGCAGCTGAAACCAGAAGGAAATGAGTTGCCTCCGTGCTTGCTTCAGAGACAGAGGTTCTCGCACAGAGACAGAAGCTATGAAAAGGCAAAGCTCTGGTCCGGAGCGTGAGATTATTGAATTACAAGAAGATAATGTGGAGGAAAGTGAGGCTGATCACGAAAAGCCTCTAAATGCTCAAAAAAGAAAGGTAGGAATTTCACTTGCTTGTTCGATACTTACTGTTGGGGAAAATACCTCACAGCAAGAGAAATGACACTTTGCAGGAACATCTTGTTAGGGGTGGTATAATTTTATGTTTGAGGGAGAGGGAAAGGCTATTCACTTGAAAGTAAAGACTGAAAATCTGTTAAACATATTTAATTTCTTCTTCTCAATGAAGTATTCTAATACTAGAAAGAGATTTTAAGCTTTTCATTTTTGTTTGGCTTTTTGTGAACTTTAACATAGAAAATGAAATTGTAATTGGCACTGTGGGTTTTGCTTTCTCTTTTCCTGTGCTGTAAGTGGAATTGGATTCAAAATCAGGAAGGAGAAAAGTTGAAACCTATGTTAAAACCAGGTTTTCTTTCAGAGCAAATTAATCAGAACACAGTGCTGTCAAATAGTTCCCCCATTATCTTTGCGTAATTATGAATTATTATGATGATGATGAATTATTATGAATTCATAGTCACGAACTTGAATGGAGTGCCCCAAAGCCTCAGTTAAGACCAGTATATGAGTCCTAAGGGAGGTAGTTCCCAGAGTTTAGATTAAAGCTACGGAACAGACTAACACTGGTAGAGAAGTAATATATACTCACAAGTGGCTGTCATGGAATGATTTTCATTACTTACTCAAGAGCACAGGGAGTATGTGTGGCAGAGCTAAGAATTTTCCCAATTTCCTGGAGGGATGTCTGAGCCCTCCTGAGTGCTTGCTTGTGTTAGTCACACCACCCCTCCCTTCCTGCTCCTGACAGAGCAGCAACCATCGTTTCTTTGTGGTAGCCCAGTCGGTTGCCTCTGGGCTGATTCATTCCTGTGACTAGGCAAAAACCCCCATATATTCACCAGTTACTTCTCATCTGGGAAGCTGAATCAGCTTGCTGCAGGGTCAGGCAAATTCTAGGGAGATGCAAAGAGGAACAGGAGAGGCTGTATGAGAGGCAGGGATGAGTGTGATCTGCTCAGCTATCTTGAGAAACTTTACTCTTAAGGTTTCTATTTAGCCTTCCCCTTCCCAGAAGTGATGTTTTTGGGGGGTGAGTGATCTATTTCTACTGATTCTGACAATCCTATAGACACTACTGGAAAATTATCGTGTTCAGTGTCCTGCTCAGGAAGCAGGATAATCAACAGAAATGCCCTGCTCACCAGGGAGAGACTTTTCTCTGCTGCTGCTCCCTTCCAGTCTTCCAGTATATGTGGGCGATGTCCAGAGGATATTGGGTTAGGTGGGGAGATGAATGTTTGCTTTAGATCAAGCCAGTTTGCTATGCATGATTAGGAGTTACACTTCTGTCATGGTCTAAATATGTGGCTCAATCGAAACTTGGGCTTGACAGCTGTCTGTCTTAACTGATATAGCTATGGCTGATTGCACAGTTGCACTCTAGGTTGTAGTGACTGGTGCTTTTTTCTTTTTCAGATACAAAATGATATGCTAGCATCAAGCATTAAATTGAAGCTTTGTTCTTCTAATACATTTTAAAAATCAATTCAGAAATACGTATCTAAACATAACCACACTTGAAAGCATGCTGTAAGCAAAAGCCCTTGTCTTTGGTTCTTCACCAAAGTTCTGAATGCAGGGATGTCTGCAAAGAGTGCTTTCCCTTTCTCTGTCCCTGCTCCTGCAAAAACAGCACTTGTAAGATCTTTCTGTGGGTGTCTGTTTTCCCTCCCTGTTCATCTGCCACCCCCAAAGAAGCTTTAAGCCAGCTGGAGGATGTCAGTTAAATTCAGTAGAAGGCTCTCTATTGTGCTGAGTTCTTAGAAAGTTCAAAAAGTAAAGGAAGGTGACTTGGGTAAGTGTTTCCGGCCAGCAGCTGGTTCCTGCACGTGTGTGGCCCAGACAATCTACAGCATGTGCTTTTCCTTGCCTGGTACTGATGCCAACAAGGATATGGAGATTACTGATGGATTTATGGAGGAAGGGGAGGAGGAAGAATTAAAAGGGCAGCATGGTCTACTTACAGATTCATGCCTTTCCTTCAGCCTTCTGGCTGTAGAACAAAATTATTTGAGTTTTTTGTTTAGCCATGTGAATCATGCTTTAAAATATATTAGAACAGTTGGGGTAACTAATTAAAAGACAAATTTCTGTCTTAAATCTCATTAAAAATTAAATGAAAAGACGGTGTTGCCCTTTCTCTCCAATATGGATGTACATGCATGCACAATTGCTTTGAAGAGAGTTTCCTTGTGATCTCCCAGAACAGGTGAGGTTTGTAATAAACTTTCTGATAAATGTAATCAACAGCCTTCAAGTTTCCAATCTTCTGGAGAAAAGGGGAGTCAGCTGTAAAAGTCTCAATTATTTTACAGTTTTTTTTAATGCAATAGTATCTACTGAATAGCAGTCCACTTGCTTTGGGTGCTGGCACCTGGAAGTTGTGCAGATTGTGATCAACAGCATTACAGAAGCGAATGATTACAGAAATTCCTCCATAGACAACTTTGTAGTCAGAAGAGATGGCAAACATTAAAAGGGCAGCTTGTGGAACATGAAAATCAGTTTGATGTAGTTAAAAAAAAAATGGAAGCCATGAAAGCACCTTTGTAGCATTTTAGCTTTAAGGGCAATTTAGGAGTTGGAAATTCTGCACAAATGGGGAATGATATGCCCCTCTCTCAAGTAATACCCTGACTGTGAGTGTCCTCTGCCTTCTGTAGGTCTACGTTCACACCTGCAGCAGTAGATAAGGGTAGGAATCCCTGATGCTGGACATTGCTTACCACTGAGGCTCTCCCATTCTATATGGAGTTTTTGATTCTAAATGTGACAGTAAATACATGCTTCAGTATTTTTTCATGCCTTTTACATTAATCAATTATTCCTTTTATAACTAGGAGAGAGATCATTGGAAATCATGCAAGAGTGTAGTTTTCTGGAAATGTAAGCTATGGATGGTTGTAACTGCAATTTTTCTAGTATTCTTCCTGGTCATTGTCATCAGCCTAATTCTTTATTCTAGTAAGTATCTCATTCTTGTTTCATCCTCTAGGTTGTACACATTGTACATTTGTATTAATACAACACAAATTTAGCACTAGCATCTTGAAAACTGACCGGTATGCTGGCTGCAGAGAGTGATAGGTTGAGTAGTTGATGTGAACACAATTATTTTAGCAGGCAGTAAGTGTCTTGTATCCTGATCAGATGGCAATCCCAGTTTGTAGATAATTGAGAAGATGTTATAAGAATAGTGTTGGAGATGAGGATAGAAATGATGCTTCTAACATTGCAACATGTGCAATGGATGATTTGCATCCCCTTGTGTGGTGTCAGTGCCTGTCAGCTTCCCAAGGCAGCTGACTTTCACCAATGAGGGTGGGTGATTCACCTCCACATGCTGACATTTTTATTCAGGTGACTTACTTTCTGTCACTGCCAGTCAGTAGTTACCAAGGAAATTTGTGAGAAAGTAACCCTGGAGAAAGCCAAGAGGGGTTTTTTTCAACATTTCTGCTAATTGTAACTTTTTCTTCTGCTTTCTATCTTCTTTTGAATATTAGATGTTTACATGGATGAAGATGACTATTGGGATCCTGATGCACTACTAAATAGTGGAAATTACCGCAATTATTCAGGAACATTGGAGTTACTGTGTGGTCTCCCACACTTTTTGTCTGAAGACGTTACTAAGAGGGTATGTGTTTATATGCTTCTGAGCAAAGCTGATTCTGCTTGTAACATACATTCAATGTTCTCCTTTTTAAGTTGCTGTGTCACAAATTAGTCATTTTCAAGATCACAAAAAATTGTATTGTACCTTTCCTAGTGTAATTTTAAGTTCTGATCTAGAAAAAAAGATTACCTGTTTTTAAGCACACAGCAGTTTATACTGCTCTGCTGTTTTGTTTTTTATTTTTATTTTTAAAGAAAGCACCTGTATTTTTTTCCAATTTAAAGTAATGATTGAGACGTAGTCTTCACCTTTTTCATAGACTCATTAAATAATTTAGGAGAGGGCCACAAATGTTGAATAAACCCAGTGGTGGCTGAAAACCCTGTGTTTTGCATTCTCCTGTAAGTACATGATGCCAGCCCAGGCTTACAGCTACTGTTTCCATTGAGGCATCACAGCTCTGAGTTATGGCTGAAATAAGCTCAACAGGCATGACAGTGCTGATATAGACTTATTGTGGAAAGGGAGTCTCATTAGCATGACCCTTGCCTCTACCAGGTAAGAGTAGAAGGGCTTGTTGGCACTGATAAGAACACAAATCAAACATAAATGGCACATGGCAACATGAGCACGTGCTTTTAGTTCACCCTGAATGCCTCCATTGTGTCAAGGTAATATAGTAGTCACTCAAACACAGATTGACTTGTCTATCAAGTTTAAAGCAATTGTGTAGCTCTTCCAGGGCAGCAATTTGCTGATATTTGACTTTCAGCACTTGTATTTATATGTCTTAAAACACCTTGTAAAAATAATTTACTGTACTTTTATTTTATAAGGGGGAAAAGAGATTGAATGGAACACTGTCTCTTTTTTTCTTTTTTTTTTCCTATCTCCAAGTTAACAGATGTCTACAGTTCATCTCCAGCTCTAGGACGCTACTTTAGGTCAGCTCGGGCAGCTTATTTGAGGTAAGAAATTTCTGTCACAAAAATTGTCTGAAAATTCCAGGATTTCAATGAGGCATACATGTGCCTATGCAAATATGCACAATATTTAAATCTGTGAAAGGCAGGTTGTTGAGAGGGAAAGTCACTTGTATAGGTGAAGAAAAGTACTTTGCTCCTTTGACTGGCAAATGGTAAGTGCTGCTAATAATATACAACCATAGTAATATTTTGTTGTTGTGAAGTAGTCTCTTTGATTTTGAGTGCAGCTCTTAATAAACATATCCAAGGATATTTATTAAAAGGAACCACTTCAGACTGATATAACTTCAATAGCCTTAAATAAATAAAATAAAGTTCATGGGCAGAGGAGAACTGTTTTGTTCCCAAAAGAGGTAAAGGCAACAACAGCATACAAGATGTGAGAACTAAAACAGTAGTACCGCATTGTTGGTTTGTTAGGAACTATTTTTGCTCCTCACTTCATTTTAAGCAATAGGAGCAAATGTCAAAGTAGCAGGATGTTGGAGAGACTGGTGGAACAGGAGCTGAGAAGCAGAGCAGATGGCAGGATGAAGGTTAGGCTAGTCTAGGTGGGAAATGCTTACCCGTGAAGGAGTAGCTCAGTGACCAAACACTGATGGAGATGAAGAGTAGCCATGTTGGAAAGGAGGGGAAAAGCACACAGGCCTACCGTGCAGAGGCAACAGAAAGGAACAGAGAAAGGATCTTGCTCTTGACAGAAACTGTCACCAGAGGAAGGCTAAGGAGCTGACTATATTTGAGACTATAAAGTTTTAGTTTATGGAGATGTCACAGATTTAACCCACAGGAGAGAAGCTGAGAGAAGCTGGGCTGGAAAGGTCAGCTGAAGTGTGGTCTTGCCACAGAGAGATAGCAGGGAGGCATGGGAAGGTGGTCCAAGATTTCCCTGAGGACTTCTGAAAAAGCACTGTTGTAAAAAGAAAAAAAAGAAGAAAATGAAGGGAAATAGATTGGTAATGTCCAAAGGCCTGCCCTTGTTCTCTCAAGGACAGAGGAAGAGCCATTTTGGGCTGTGGCAAGAGGCAGTCCTGAGGGCACTTTGGGGAATGTGCTCCCCTGCACTGCCAGCCTTGGGCATGCTGACTCTGTCCAAAGAGATTAAAAAAAGCAGATATTGCAGCCCTCTGATTGTTAAATTCTTGTGAAGTGTGAGTGCTTGAAAACCTCACCCCATTAGGATATAAGTCCAATTTCCCTTTGTGCATTTGAAAACATGTCTCAGATTCGCTTCAGGTATGTGCCCAGTTTCCGTTAATGCTGAGCTCTTCTGGGAAGGGAGAGAGAGGAAAATGGCATCTGGAATGGTGGTTTTATTTTATAATGCTTTTCTTTGAACAAATGTTTTTAAAAATCTACAGCAACATTGATATGAATAGTCTTCTTAAAAAAGAAAAGATTCAGTGAGGCCTTGAAGGCATTCATATTTCACTTTGTTTTTCAGCAATGAAAGCTCCACGGTATTTTATCAGCTAGAGTTTTCTGTACCATCATCAACAGAGGGTTTTATGG
The DNA here is from genome assembly GCF_028858725.1 of Colius striatus. Lineage (NCBI taxonomy): Eukaryota > Metazoa > Chordata > Aves > Coliiformes > Coliidae > Colius > Colius striatus. The sequence goes on along the minus strand of NC_084759.1, from coordinate 112,808,058 downwards.
AAAACACAATGAACCCAGATTTTATAAGGAATGTTTTACGTCAAAGTATTTATGATGAAGATGATCCTGGGACATCAGAATGTGACAGGTTAAAGCTTGACCCAACTTCTATCACAATAGCATGTAAGTGCTGTACATTAGAGAGACTGTTTCTTTTTAAGTAACAGATGTATTTAAATGAAAGAAGGGAAATCTCTCTGGAAAGATGTTGAGATTTGATGGTAAATAAATTTTACACAACAGCATTAGGTAAAATGGAAAATATTCTGTTTTCAATAAAGCTTTGCTGTACTTAGCTTATAACCTAGGACTCACTGTTCTGCCCTCTGACGAGAAAGGGAGTAGTGATAAGACTGGTTAGCTATAGACTCCAAAGTTTTCAGATTTCCTCTTGCATCTCATGCATATGAAGAAAATCTCCTCATATGTGCTTGTACCATAACAAGGCGACAAATAGTTAAAAATATTTCTACTCATTGTATATTCATATTTGAATGCTTGTAAAACAAATTTTAATCTGAGTAAAACAAGATAAGTAATTTGGAAGTTAACTGATTTTCTTCTGCAGTCAAGAACTGAAATGCCTCCTGATTTTTGCCTTTTCAGAGTATTTTTTTGGAAAAATTATTATGCAGAGAGATACTTTTCAAATGAACCAAATAGTCATTCTTCCAGGTTTTCTAGGTAGTGATTTCAATACGTTTAGGTTTGTCTTGATTGAAATGTCAGCATTGAGGTCCTATGAGCTTTGCAGTTGTACTGAATACAATGCACAAAACTGCTTCCCTGCACTCCCAACTTACTGAATCCCACCTAAGTGCTTTCAGAAGAATACTAGGCTAACATATCACCATACAGTGTATGCAAGTAAGATCTGCAATTAACTCATATTGATTTTTCTTTGCACTCTTATCAAGTTACAAGGGAGCAACAAGTCAAAAGTTCCAATTCTCAATATCATTTTGTCCCTTATATATTGACCAGATCAATACAAAATGCAGTGTAAAAGGGACAGGAAAGAATATGTTGAAATGTTTTACTAAAGTTTCTTTTTAATGTTAATAATGTCCTGCTTTAACTTTCAGATTAATGGCTACAAGGCTCCTCATCTTCCTTGCTGCCTAGAAAAGATGGTCTCCTCCTATATGTTAACAATCCCAGGGCAGGAAGTTACTCTTCCAAAGATGCTGTTCTTTAAATATTGTCTGTGATGCAATATTGTAAATGGCAAATGTAGTGTGTTTATAAGAGTATTGTAATCCTATAACACTACTACCTCCTCCTTAATTTTTGTCCTGATATCTAAATAGTCAATTTCACTCTTGTGAAAATCATGTATCTTCTTTGATGCATGCTCTGTTGACTTTGAAACCTATGCACTTTTTTTGCGTTATGATTAAATCTGGGCTCCCTGCATGAGCTCAAATGCAGTCGTGCAGAGGTTTCTTTTTCTTCTCATGGCTTATCCAAAATTATCTGCACAGCTTCCACTCATGTTCATGTCTGTTACTTTTTTCCCTGCTATCTTCATATGCCATATTTCCCCCATGTTCTTTCCTCATAAAATAGCCCAAAAACTTAAATATCCTCTATATTTTCTCTAATTACATGAGAGACCTTTGCACTAGCTTCTTAAGTGAGCTTCAGCTCTCATCATTCCCTTGTTTATCCCACAGTCTTCCTGGATAAGATGGTATTTGCTCTATTCTTCTCTTCTGTCATATGAAAAAAAAAAGGAAGGAAGAAGGATATCTTGTTCACTAACGTATCTGAATGACACAGGAATCTTTCAGGGGTCAAATTAGCTGTGTGCTTTAATAATTAGCTACTCATACATTTTTAAATTCCAGGAGAAACTAGTTTATACCCTTAATTATAATCCCTGTCCCAGCAGCAGGGATAAAAATGAACAGATGAATGATATTTGCCTTAATAAGGCAGGAAATAGTTCTTGTTGACAAGAGATCAGATGAGATGAACCAATGCCAAGAGGGAGGTGCTGAAGTAGACCATGTATGCTAGCATGGCATGAGAGTTAAAGCCAGCAACTGGTGATAATATGAAAGCTAAAAATTAAGCATTAACTTTACTTGGAATGGACTCACTACCATGTTAGTGAAGTATAGTTTTTTTATTGTTTATAGCCACTATAAATGTTAGTACTGTTGGACAGACACATTTATTTTAAAAACCTTTTGTATTGTGAGAAATATGTTATGTGAAATTGTATATTATTACTAGTTTATTTAAGGAGTGATCTTATAACTTTACTATGCATTAAATTATTCATTTTTTATTCTGAAAGTGGTTGTTTTCATTTGTCAACAGGCCTGGTATTTGAGTTGTTTGAGTTGAAAAATATGCATTGGAATTCTAAATGCTGAGTGAGAGCTCAGAGAGAGTATGAAGCATCTAATACAGCCTTACACTCAAACCTGTATTTATTGTTGGTTGAGTTTTAATCAAGCTTGGGATACAGCCTGGACCAAGTTAGTAGTTCACATCACTCTCATATTTATGGGTAATTCTGACCTCATCTTGATTTGTAAGATGTAGTGTTAGCTGTAGGAACCATAATTTCTCTTGATGCTTTATTGTATACAACTAGAAGAGATATTTCCTCTGATTCTTAAATTGTGGAAGGATAAAATTTCTGGTTTGTATGGTTTGTCCCAAAAGGAGTAAGCTGTGAAAATACCAGCAGCAAAACAATTTTGCCTTTGAGATGCTGCATGATCTTACTGCTCTTATGAAGATGGCTGAACCTACCCTTGAACCTTTTCTATCTTGACTCTGTTTCTAAGAAGTGAAAAATAATATAATGATTATGTAACTTTAGGATGATACCCCTATGTGCATTAAGAATTGACAGGGAAAAAAAAAAAAGGAACCAACCATTCTTTTCCTTTGACCCATCCTTCTCAGTTCCAGCACCTTTACCCCAACAATTTAGAGGGAAGATGAAGGTGGAGTGGTAGAAGAATGTTGTGATATTCAAAAGAAAATGTCTGACTTTACAATTTACCTGCAGTCAAGCTTTGAACTTCCCTTAAAGGAAACGTCAAACACTAAAAAAAAAAAGGGTTTCTGGTTTTAAATCTTTGAGGTAAATTGGTCAAGCAAAAGAAAATAACCAAGTGAATCAATATGACCTCGTCCATTGGGGACTGAGCAGTGGGAAAACATATTATTTCAGTAAGTGAGATATTTTGTTTGAATGCTTAATGTTAATTTTAACAAGAGTGTGAATAATACTTTAATGACTGAGACACTATTTAAAAGGAAAAGATGGTTCTAGTAATTCTAGTAATTTTGAGGAGTAGGTCCTCAAAATCCCATGGCAGGCAGTCATCTGTGGAGCCAGAGCAGACAGTACAAATTTTGGACAGATTCATCTGACTGTTACTACAGTGGTTCCTGCACAATGCAACCATCTGCCCATGGGACTGTCCCTGCCACTAAAACTGCAGGTGGGAATTACAAAGTTACTGCACCATAGAGCCAGGGCTGCAGACATCAATCACATACATAGGAAGATTTAAAAATCAGGAAAACTATTCAACATTTTCTTTCAAATTGTTTTATTACAGAAATGAAAGGTGCAAAAAAAAACTTCTAAGAAAGAATAGAGGAACATAATCACTTTATGAGCTCTGGTGATCTGGTTTCAGTTCCATGAACGTGTCGAGAAATCTTACTTGCAGAGGGATGGTGGGCTGTGGGAAGGTTTTATACTCTCACTGCAGAGAACCAATCTTCTGGAGTGAGCTGGAAGCATTGTGTCATGGAAGTAACCCTGGGAATCTTCTAGTAAGGCATGTTACCACCTGTGCAGCATCAGCTTTCATAAGTGGCTGGAATTTTTCTGTTTGCATGCGATTTGCTTTTTTCATTTAGTTCCAACATTGTTAAGATAAGTAGTATTGCATTAAATGTATGTGTGTGTAATTTTAGCAATGAGATATATATTGAAATTGTACAATATATCAAGCAGCACAGAGAAACTCTGGAAAAGAGTAAGTACATCTAATGCAGGGTCCATTCTTTCACTTTAAAAACAAAACATCGCACCCCTTCCTCCCCCCACAATAAAAACCCCACTAGCAAAGGATGTTGTTATTGCTTTTTGGAAAATTCTATTGGTGGTTCTATAAGACAATTTTAAAAAAAAAAAAAAAAAACAAAAAACTGTAAAAGTCCAGAGGAATGTGCAGTCTCAGTTTCTTCTTGAAATGAAGCACCCAACTTTCTATACAGAAGCATTGCTTTACAAAGGCAATTGTTATTGATTCCTCATGGTTTAATTATAAAACCCTATACCTTGTCCATGTGTCTTTCTCTGATCACCTCTTCAGGGACATGTTTGTCTCATTGGAAATGACTGGCAGATATGTCTAATGAGTGAGCTTGGTAATGACAGCTGTTGTTTGAAGACCTGGCAGAAGAGGTGGAACGATTAGTGAAGCTGCATACTCATGGCTTTAACGTTCAAGTAAAAGAGTGCCTTGGGAGCAGAAAGTGTCCCTTCCTAACTTACAAGGACATAATCATATTCATTGTTTTCTTCAGCACTGGAGATATTTTCTTTCCTTTTGGGCAGGTTGATAATTGCATATTCTGTTTGATTATTGCTGTTAGTCACAAAGGCTTCATGTTTTACGTTGTGCCTGACAGTAGAGTACCACAGTTCTCTGGAATTAATAGAATTTTTCTCAAAATGTTCCTGAGAGGTGGAGAGAGAAAGAGAGAGAAGATTATACTCTGAAGTTTGTAACGTGGACAAATCTGGTATAGCCTATGCTCTCATACAGTGGTGTTGGCCAATGTACATAGTACTGAGAATGGTTTGTAAATCTGCAGTCATTCCCCTACAGCACAAGCCGTGACTGGACACCAGGAGCACCCAACAACGTGTGCATGCCTGGTGTGGATAGAGGCTGGAGGCCTGACACTTGTCTTCAGGTTGTCACTGCTTAATGGTAGGATATATGATAAAAAACTCATCATCACACACAGGAGGGAGCGCAGCAGCACAATTGCATGTGATGAGCCCGAATCCTCCCCTGCCCTGGCTGCCCCTAGAGTTGTCCCAGGAAGAGACATCTACCCCACAAGTGAATCAGAGCAGATGGGGCTGGAGCAGGAGTTACTAAAGATGTGGGACATCTTATTGATGCATGTGAGTTTGGGGTTTGCACAAGAAGTAATATGGGATGTTTAAGGGAGGTACTCAGGGTGATTTTCAGAGTAAAATGCATAGGGAAATAGAGGAAAAAAAGAATAGGCCAGGGGAGTCATGGACAGCTTCCAGAGAGACCTCAGAGTCTGGGAGTCAACTAAGACCCCACTGATGTGTCTGCATGTATGCAGGAGAGACACTGTCCTGCAAGGGGCCCTGGCCTCGTGGGAGATGCAGTGATGGCTAACTACTGCCCTGGAGGCTCTTATCTAATGTTCTCCTTGAAAACAGAGGGAGGAGAAGGAACAGCCGTGAATGGAAGAGGTAAGTTTGTGTGGGTAAATGCCTTCTCAACTCTGTTTAGACTTGTCCCTCCTTTTGCCTCTTGAAGGTGTTTGCTAATGTGTTGTGTATGGGTGATTGTGTAGCTAAATAGCGAGCTGAATGACTCATTAAATCTACAGAGATGATGTGAACTGATTAGGTATTTGTAGCCAGAAGTTAAAAATTTCTTTGCCCTTATGCTCCTGATTTGACCCCCACTAGGTAATCAAGCCAGTGCATAAGTATGAGCTTTATAGTGGTATCCAGTATTGTTTCCAGTAGTAGTAGTCTTTTAGGTAGATGTTGCCAAGTTTATACTGACATTTGTAGCTACCTTTCCTTTCCTGCAGGAGGAACAGAGGTCTCTAATGCATGAGTTAATAAACCCAAAGGATTTTCTTTTCTTTTTCAAACCTAGAAGTATGAAAGAGTTACTAGAACTTAATTCCTGTAGAATCTGTCTTGGGTTTTCTCACCTAATATGAATCATTTTATCTGTTTATATTCTTCTTGGTGTGAAAGATCTCCTGACTTTGAGGACACATCACTGAAAATAATTAACCTAGTTTTTTATTAAAGACTTTTTTAAAATTTTGAGATTTAGAAATTCCAGAAGTTTTAAGGAGCAGAGAAATCAGGTCTTAAGAAAAGGAATTCCCTACCAATTTGCAGGGATGTGGCTCTCTCCTCCCCTAGTCACTACTGCCAAGAACTGGGAGGGCAACAATATTTCTCCTAATGTGCCTATGAAATGAGAACAGGTAGGCTCTTAATTGTCAGGAGTGACTGACTCTGAATCCACCAAATAAAGTCTGGAGCACTTCTTGTCCCTTCCAACATAAAGGTTTACCCAAGTCTTGTTCATAGACACATTTTCCCAGAATCCTCCAGTCTGCAAGTTTTAAAAGACCATCTCTTATCAGTGGGAAGACTGAAATGCAGAGGTGTGATTTGTCCCGTGCACTGATCATGCAGGAAGAACAAGCATGATAACTCTTGAGATTTTATTTGAGTCTTCAATTATTCACAGACTAAGTTTAATACTTGGAAAGGATATATCTACTGTTGCACTGACAAGTCTCCCAGGACTGTCTTCAAGCCATGCTCTGGGGCTTTTATTTGGGACACCCAAATCTCTCAAAACTAGGCAGCTACTTGGCAGGTTCCCCCACAGTTACAGTTCCACCTCCTTCTCTTCCCCCACAGTCCACCCCATGCTCACATGTACAAGTGATGAGCTCATTTAATCACACTCTTTTCTGTCATCTTGCCCACTTTCTTCAAAATTTTCCACTAAACACCCACATATCTGCTGGGCACCAACTTTTGTTTTACTGATGTCATCTTTATGAAAAAAAACACGACAAAAAACTACAGGGTTCGTCCACTAAATGGAAATGCTTTGTTCTGTGGTACATAAGGTTCCTGATGATTGTTCGTCATTGGTGACTCAAGAGGCAGCTTCACTTAGTCTCTATTAAAATGAACTCTTTACAAAACAGAGGTAGCAAACCACAGGTACTCAGCTGCTGCCTTTGGGAGCTCGGCATATTAACACAGAAACAAGTACACAAGGCTGTGAGGTGCATCTCTTGAAGTGGCTGCTCCCCCTTGCTGCCTCCAAGGTGATGAGTTTGGGTGGAGGGACAGGACACACACCAAGTTACATAGTTACTTCTTAAATTACCTTAGGGTGCATTGCCAGAGCTCCTGAATCTAACCCCGAAACAGGGAAATAAGACGAACTGAGTAATGTATTTTTCATTACAGTCTTCCCTGCGTGTCCTTATCTGCAGTGCAATCATTTGTTCCGTTCTGGTTTATAAGAAACTAAATGTTCAAGATGACAGTGCATGTTTTTGTTTTATTTCCTTTTCTTCCTTCTAGAGGCAATGGGTCTTTGGAAAGAGAAACCTTCTGTTCCAAAAGAGATTTAACGTTCATTGAGGCATCTGCTTTTTTTCTTTTTCAATAGAAAGATTAACTGAAACCTTTTAAGCTTCTATGTATTAAATCTCCATTTTTCTTTCAACTGAAGACTTCCTTTATTACTAAAGCTGGTTGGCAAAAGTCCAGTTAAATGTTTCTTCTATTAGAAGATGTCATGTTGAAACTGAAACCTTTTGTGGAAACGCACTAGTTTTGGTGAAACTGTAGGCAAGAGAGGTTATGCTGGCTACCTCTGGGGGAGGGGAGGAGGGGTGGAACAGAGAAGTATCTCTGCAGCTATAAGTTATCCAGTGGCTGGAGGTACTCAGGATGCTACTGTGAGATTCTACCTCCTGAATTGTCTGATTCAGGCCAGGCAGCATTACACTGAGCCTCTGAATCATGAGTGCTGCAGTCTGTTTGGCCATTGTCTGCCTGAGAAAGGGGCTGCATATCATTTTTATCGTTTATGTACGTACATTTATCTTGTACATAGTCTTAAATGAATGTTTTTCTGCATCTCAAGCAAATGTCTTGAACATGGACTGTTGACTCTCCTGTGAGAATGTGATGGATACTTTGTCTTTCTGACACATAGATATTTTGGACTCAATCCCCAGAAAGCAGCAAACCCATTCACTTTTAGACATTACCTTGATGGCACTTGATGAATCACTGTAGGTCTGAGCTGAGGGAAAAGGAAGAAAATATCTGTTATTGTTATTCTTTGGTGCAGTGACAGGACAAGAACTTTCTGCAGCCCAGAACTTAGCTACAAAATCTGATGGATTTTCAAAATTTATCTTTTTTCTAGTTTAACATATATCATGCAGTACTGCTTATCATAGAATCATGGAATCATTGTGGTTGGAAAAGACCTTTAAGATCAAGTCCAACCTCTAACCTAACGTTTACAAACTCATCGCCACCCTAACCATATCCCTCAGTAACTCATCTGTGTGTCTTTTGAATATCTCCAGGGACGGTGACTTCACCACCTCCCTGGGCAGCCTGTTCAAGTGTTAACAACGCCTTTGGGGTTTTTTTGTGGTTTTAGTTTGTTGGTTTTTTTGTTTTTTGTTTTTTTTTTTAATGGACTACAATCAGCTTTACACATCTGTCTTGGAAATTGCTGGTTTTGCTTTCTTGTTCTCTGATAGCATTTCAGCTTTGTGGTCAACACAGCTTTGATTCTGCCTGGGACAGCTATCTGGGTACTGGGACACAGAGGCATTATGTGGTGTGCTATGTGCCTGAGTGCACAATGGGCTTCTGTGCACCTAGGCTTGAGCTTTTCTGGAAATTTGTGTCTCTGCCCCATAAGAACCTCAGTGGCAGAGGGCTGTTGTTTGCATCATTTTTTTTCTCACAGCTTTGTTTTTGGGTTTTTTGGGTTTTTTTAGGGGGTGGATTAGACTGTTCATTGCTCCTGTAAAATTTCAGAGTTAAGCTTTCACTTTTGCTTAAGATAATGAGATCTTCAAGCATAGCTCTGCAATCTGACTGAAGGAAAGACATCAGTCTCTCAATATTGCATTAAAGCTGCCCTGTGAGAGAACTTGCAGTGTTTTCAAACATCACTGTTCTGCTTAAACACTGCCATGAGACTGGTGATGTCTGTCACTAAAAAGAAGCTGTTCTCTAAGCAAATACTGCAACTTGTGAAAATGGTAAAAGTTTTATACTATCACTGTGTGACTGGCTTTACCCACTGACAGAAAAGTTAGCAGTCTGAATCGAAACCAAGACCTCATGATTCACGTGAACACATGTGATCCTGGCTTCTATGTGAGTTTTCCCTATTTACATATTTAATATGCAGGAACTGCTTTATTAGGAGAATACGTCATAGGCACATCTAGTTAGATAATGTCCTAAACTGTGCTTGTATAGGGGGAATGGGGGCTAGCGTGTGACAAAATGCAGGGCATGCTGTGCTGACAGCCCCTTTCTTCCTGCAGCTTTCTGCCTGTTTGCAAGGGATGATACGGGAGGGGGGTGTAGCAGAGATGTCTTGGGAAGTGAGTGCTCCTCCACTGCTGTTTTGGTGTTCTAAAGCTTGTGGGCTTGGCTGTGATGCGTGAAGACTGAGCTCACCACAGCAGGAGGCAGCTGTGAGGCAATGGATGAGGCATGCATGGTTTAGGAGGCTGGAGGGGATGGCTACCCCCTCATACTGTCTTCTCTAGAAGCCAAAAAAACAGAGGCCCAAATAACCCAGTGCAGTGGGGCAGCAAGAGGGTAGGCATACATACTGGGTGCGAGGAGGTTTCCCAGCACTGGGGTGCAAAATGCCTTGCTATGGCTTCTGCCCATGGCCATGCCTGCTGGCTGCCTCCACAGCAAGGGTGGGTGACAGAGGAGGAGAGCTCTCCTACTGCAGGGTGCTTGAGGAGCTTCTTTACTTACTTTCCTTGTGGGAGTATCTTTTTCTTCTGATGGGGGTGGGCACTTTCCACCTAGGGTATGGAAATAAGAGTGGGCAGGTTAGGTTTGGCACTGATTAGTCCTCATTTCCCCCCTGGGCACCCATGGTTGCGTAACAGAGATGCTTCCACCTGCTTTTGAGACAAGTCACTTTATGCAGCTTCTCTGTCCTCACAGCCTTTCCTCTTTCCCTGGCATTAACTTTCTGGAGAGCAGCTCTGTGGAGAAGAGTCCTGGTAGATAACAAACTAAGCATGAGCCAGCAATGTGCCCTCGTGCCAAGAAGGCCAATGGCATCCTGGGATGCATCAAGAAGAGTGTGGCCAGCAGATCAAAGGAGGTTCTGCTCCCCCTCTACTCTGCCCGGGGTAGGCCTCATCTGGAGTACTGTGTCCAGTTCTGAGCCCCTCAGCTCAAGACAGGGAACTTCTAGAGAATGTCCAGTGGAGGGCCATCAAGAGGATCAGGGGACTGGAGCATCTTTTTTATGAGGAATGGCTACAAGACGTGTGGCTGTTTAGCCTGGAGAAGAGAGACTAAGGGTGGACCTCATCAACACTAACAAATATCTAAAAAGTAGATGTCAAGAGGATGGGGCTACAGTTTTTTCTGTAGTGTCCAGCAACAGAACTAGAGGTAATAGACATAAGCACAAGGGAAATGTCTTTCTTGTGAGGGTGAGGGAGCCCTGGGACAGGCTGCCCAGGAGGATGTGGAGTCTCCTTCTCTGGAGGCTTTCAAAACCTTCTTGGACACGTTCCTGTGCGACCTGATTGAGGTGAATCTGCTTTAGTAGAGTGTAGTGGGTCTGGAGTGGTGGTGATTTTCCACAGCAGCTCTTTCAGTCCTGTGCTTACTGTTGATATTGATAACATATCAATGTTGTGACTACTGCTCACACATCATCAGGGCTGTCCCACCAGCATTCCTTCCCCTACCTTCACCAGTAGCTGTGTGTGGGCACAATCTTGGTAGGGACCATGGCCAGGACAGTTGACCCAGGCTGACCAAGGAGATATTCCATACCATATAACATCAGCTCAGCAATATAAACTGGGGGAGAGGAGAAGGAAAGGGAAGGCAAGATTCATTTTTGGCCTTCCAAAACAAGCAACTGTTACGTGTACTGAAGCTTCTTGGGAGGTGGCCAGACATTGCTGCTGATGGGAAGAAGAGTAACAGCTTAGTTTGCTTTTGCTTCATTTCTTGTGTGCATGGCTTTGCTTTCCGCTTATTAAACTGCTTTTATCAACTCATGAGACTCTCATCTTATTTTCTTCCCTCCCTGGCTTGCTGAGAAAGGGGTTGATAGAGTGGCATGGTGGGCACCTGGCACTAGTCCCTTCCAACTCCTACCATTCTGTGATTCTTTGATTTCCTCTCTCAGAGTCAGCTCCAGCCATGCAACAAGCTGCAGGAGCAAGGGATGCCCCAGGGAAGGAGGGGCACAAATCCAGATCTGTGGATGGAAGCATGGCAGACACAAGCCAGCAAGACTATGGGTGAGTACAAAGCTGGAGGACTGGCCAGTTCATGACACATCTAATCTCCAGAGTTTAAATGGTCTTTGCTGTTTTAAGCAGAAGACTATGCTTCTAGGTTCAAGTACTGAAATTATTTGCCAAACTTAAGATCCTTTAAATTGCATCCTGGTTATTATCAAGCTTTTTGGTAATAAGAAGTAGGCTCACGGGAGCCTATGTTATTGCTTATTGTACAATTTTGTGCTCGTAAAATGCCTGTGGAGTACTTTACAAACATTTTACAAAGTGGTATTTATATGCTGGATTTACATATGTACATATGTAACAAAAATGTGCTAAGGAACTGTAAAGCTTCTAAGTCATATAAAATTGGGAAACATGGCCAACTTGCCATGCGAAAGTGCATGATGAATCAGCTTCTAATTGTATATTTGCATATGCTTTTTCTTTCCCAGGACTGGAGGTAAATAGGTGATGTCATCACTCATTGCTCTTGATAGTTTCCTTGCTAAGCATGTGTTTCTAGGTCTTGTTTCTATTACAGCTGGGTATAAACATAAAGTTGATCCCACCTCAGTGGCAGGTGGTCTACCTGGTTTTCTTTGACTTATACATAGTATTTTGCCTATATGGAGCATAAACTCCTGTACCTTGCTTGGAGATGCCAGTGTGAATGTTTCATAGAATTTGGTCCTAGAAGTCCTACGAGACACATTTAAAATATTTTACATATATTTATAATACACATAAATTGCATTAGAAATACATCATAACTCATGAGGTTCAACAAGGACAAGTGCAGAGTCCTGCATACGGGAAGGAACAACCCGATGCACCAGTATAGTCTGGGGGTTGACCTGCTGAAGAGCAGCTCTGCAGAGAGACTTGGAAGTCCTGATTGATAATAAGCTAAATATGAGCCAGCAATGTGGCCAAGAAGGCCAATGGCAGCCTGGGATGCATCAAGAAGAGTGTGGCCAGCAGGTCAAGGGAGATTCTTCTCCCTCTCTACTCTGCCCTGGTGAGGCCTCATCTGGAGTCCTGTGTCCAGTTCTGGGCTCCTCAGCTCAAGAGGGACAGGGAACTGCTGGAGAGAGTCCAGAGCAGGGGGATGATCAGGGGTATGGAACATCTTTCATACGAAGAAAGACTGTGGGAACTGGGGCTGTTTAGTCTGGAGAAGAGGAGATTGAGGGGAGATCTTATTAACATTTATAAATATCTAAAGGGTGGGTGTGAGGAGGTTGGGATATCCTTTTTTTTCAATAGTAGATAGTAACAGGACAAGGGGTAATGGGATGAAGCTGGAACACAAAAAGTTCCACTTAAACATAAGAAAAAACTATTTTACTGTTCAGGTGAGGGAGCCCTGGCACAGGCTGCCCAGAGGGGTTGTGGAGTCTCCTTCCTTGGAGGTCTTCAAGAGCCGCCTGGACATGTTCCTATGTGACTTGATCTAGGTGACCCTGCTTCTGCAGGGGTGTTGGACTGGATGATCTCTAAAGGTCCCTTCCAACCCCTACCATTCTATGATTCTATGATAACTGTCAGATGTCATGAGTTTGATATAACTATTTTCATTTTTCATCTATTTACTGCAGTTTCCTTCTTTATTTACATTCAGTTGGCTTCTAATTTTGTCGTCCCTCACACAGATGGAAAGGCTGTTTGGCTTGGATAGCTCTTCCCTTGGACTATCAAAAGATAAATACCATACATTCCTGTAGCAAATTAGACCTGTGAACAACCCTTAAATAAATTCTTCTTATTTAATCATTAACCTGTAATCCTGGGGGAAAATATGCAGCGTGGTCTGAGAATTGAAAGCATTTCTCAGCATCTGCATTCATCTTACAGACATGTTGGCTCCTTTGTTTGAGTCAGGTACCTTCCTTCAGAAATAGCTGAACCTCCAGAAATAGCCAGTTGGCTCCTTAAACCCACCACCTCCGAATCAAGACTGATAAATCCTTAAAAGAAATAGTCCTTTTAACCAACCAAAGTATATCATCCTTTCTCTGTGTCTGGTTGCTTGACAAAAAAAGCCCAATACCCCATCAGCTCAATGCATTGTAATTCCTGCTACCTCTGTAATTGCCCTTGGGCCATTCTCCTTAGGACTCTACCAGCCACAGACGGTCCTCACCTACACCTGGACTGATTCACCTCAAGTTGTTCAACTTTGCCTGCCAATCTCACTGGAGTGATAGTTTGGGATTCTTTCCTCCACCTGGATTCTGACTTTCCCAAGCCTTGCAAACACTCCCCCATCTGCAGATGTCCAAATATTCTGATTTTTTTTTTCCCCAAACAGGGTTAAAGCTACTCAGGAGAGATGCTGACAACTGGGTGGTGTGACTCTCGTTTCTTAGGGATTTGAATTTATAATAATATAAGACATGAATGCGGGACAAGATACTTTGGGGAGGATTTTTGGAGGTCGGTGGGTGCCTAAAGACAAGAAATGGGTACTTTGGGCAACCTTAGCACGGTTACTGTGGACTTATTCCCACAGCAGTGCTAAGTGCCTTCAGGAACACAGGATCAGGTTGATGTGGATGGGCTGACTGCTATGAGATATGTATAAACTTTTATATCACAAGCTGAGCTTTTACTTTAGCCTATCTGTCAGCCCATCCTGTGCTGTGAGGCAGCAGAGCCCTTCAGAGATGAGCTTAAGTTTTTACCTCTCACACTGCCTGGTGAGCAGCAGTGGCTGCGGCTGGACCTCTTTAGCACCCCAGCTTTTCAAGGATGCTGAATCACTGCATAGGAATGAGTTTTTCTGAAAAAAAAAAAAATCAAACTCTAACCTCATCATTTCTCCATTCCTCTGAACATCTGTGAGGTCTGTGATTTTTCAGGAAGACTCAGTTTTGTCAGCAAACAGGCAGCTATGACAGAGGAGTGATGTGCTACACAAAACTCATAGTGAGCTGGGACTTGGAATGAAATGAGACTATGATTGCTTTCTGTCCTGAGAGGGCAGTGGGTTGATGCCCTTCTGATGTTATCTTTCCTGTCAGTAGTGTGTTAAGATAAGAGGTTTTGACAGTGAGGAAAACAGGATGTGGAGCTGCATGAGCACAGGCTAGGACACCGCACCAAGATGGTGCCATCTTTTCTGGCAGTGGACCTTCCTCTCCTCTGATGGGGGAGATACAGGCTCCATGCCCCCATCAACAGCTAGCAAGAAAAACCTGCTTGCAGTGTCTGACTCCTGCTCCTAAAAATCTGTTGGGAATGATTTCAAAAGCAGCAAAATTCCCATCTGTAAGTATGACACAGGTACTTAAAGCAAAGGCAGTTCTGCAGGCTTGGGAGCTAAGAGCTGGTGTCTGAGACCATACATGCAGATGAGCTCCTTGCTGCCACAGGTGAGAGCACACCAGCTGCACATAGATTTTGTTGGCCTTGGCTCAAAAGGCTTCTTAGAGCAAGGCTTCACACTTTTGGGACTTTCGCCCTTTCCCTCAAGGCCAGGTAAAGCGGTTGTGCAATTGGCTGTCTGGCCACAGACCTGTAAGAAGGTGAAGGGTGCATTCTCTTTGGAAGCAAGCAGAACATTTAATTTTGGCAATCAAGTAAGCAGTCAAGGTACAGTGCATGGAGGTTGTACAACTTTTTCTTTGATCTACCAAGAAGACAATGGGAAAGAGGGAGTTTTCCTCTTTGTGGACCTTCAAGGAAATAATCTGTTCACAGAGTGATTATTTGGCTATTTCTAGCCTAGCCAGTGGTGTTAACAGAGAGCCCTGGTGACTGTCTCTTGGAAGTACAAAGGCACAGAGCAAGAGCTAGGACAGTATTTAGCAGCAGCAAGGCTGTAACATGAATATTGGGACAAGCAATGGCCAGTGGGTCTGGGTGTCTGGATGACAGAGTCATCCAGTGCCTGCTGCTCTGAAATGGTGTTGCCTTTTCCAGGTATCTTCCTATTACTATGGCTAGCCAGGCAAGGTAAAACACTGCTACATTCAACGCCTCAGCAGATTTGGAGGACAAGATCCATGAGCAGCTGTGACGTGGTGAGATCCCCCAGCCTGTCTGGGCCAGCCCTTGCACCCAATGCAGCACCACAAGCTGCAATGCCAGCTCTCACCCTCTTATTTCTGGGCATCTATCTCTCAGCTTCCCAGCTTTTATAATATCTAGGCACTCTCCTTGAAAATCCCAGGTTGCTATAAGACAGCACATAAGATGCCGCTTTTGCAGAGCAAACCTCTTTATGTTCACACTAGTGAAAAAAGTCATTGCTTGAGCCATCCAGTTTTGTTGGAGGAGATTCATTCCTATTACTTTAAAATTTTCAGCTACGTGGTTTTATTTCTCTGCTTTGTAATGTGCTCCTTCAAGAGCTCAATCTTTCCTGCATGTCCTGATTGGATGGGATAAACTCAGAAGTATCCAAATGTTCCACTATATCCAGGGTAACATGGAAATTTCTAATATAATTCCAGGCAAAAGGGAAAAATCTAACATAATTTAGAAATTATGAAGTTATCTCTCTAAAAAATGTCCTGAGGCAATACTCTGACATGCTAAGCACAATACTGTTCATCTTAATATGCTTGCAAAAGTACCTTAGTTTAATCAAGAGCCTCCCCACAGTGCCTTCCATGCTCTCTTAAGGCTGGTTTATTGCAGATATCATCTGTTCCTATTTTTAATAAAATCATTCTCTTAGCCTTCTTGTTTACTAATTAAATAGAAAATGGTATTGAACCTACCTTATTTTTGGCAGGCAGTTTCCCATCCTTCCACTGGATCTCTGCACTCTTGGGCAGCCAATTTTTGTGTGATTTCTCTGTCACCTGAATTGTTTTCTGTACTGGCTGAGTTACAGAGCAAAAGTCAGTTAACCAAGGAGGTTCACTATCTCTCACATCTGAAGCGTATGCAGCAACCAGCTATTGTGCACCTAATAAGAAAACCAAAGCCTCCACCACAGACGAGCACTGACAAGTGGGGGTTGGAGAGGAAGAGGGTAGGAATGGATGAGTGACGTGGTTTCCTAGGGTGCCAGGGCCGGCGAGGGCATGCTGGTGTTGGTGGCCTCCATGAAGAGGGTGGTGGGTTGCTGCATGGACTCCCTCTAGGATTCCTTGATTCAAATAGCAAGTCAGGTTGCTCTCAACAAGAGGAAATCACATGCCTGGCTATCTTGCTCTTCTGAGAAATGGTGTGATAAACTGAATGGTAAAAACCAAACACTTCAAGCCCTAACAAAGCACAGCCTTTGCTACTGAAGCTTTCCTATGCAATCTGATTTTGCTTCCTCCCCTCCATTTTGTCTTTTATTAATCCCTTTTTATTCCTCCCAAGCAACAAGGAAGAAGAAAAATAGAAGAACCAGAAATACAATTGGCAGGGCTGATGGATCAGGGAATAAGTATATTTTAATTCATGTATTGTAATTGATGTACATTGCTAGAAGATGAAAATTAAAAAAAATGTGTAAGACTTTGGGTGACTGAAGTAATTTCATCACAACACAGAGGTAAGAAGTGTCTGGTGATTAACAAGTTTCCCAACATGTGCTGTCCCTCAGCAACATGGGATCTTGTGGACAGATGTGTGCACCACAAGCTAGGTCTCAGCTAAGCCCTCCTTCTTTGTTTATCTTTTGCATTTTGCTAGACAGTCACACATGACAGATGTCAGTGTCAGCAGCTGTAATTTGCAGTCCTTTACTGCAGCTGAAAGCAATGTGGTAGTGAAGGGAGAGAGACTAGTTTGGAAAGGGACTACAAACCAAATACCTCCAAGCCACATGTGACCAGGGATAAGCAGTTCTGGCTGCGTATAAACTACCCTAGTGCCTTCTGATCTTCTTTCTCTGTAACCCTGCCCAAATGAGCATCACCTCACCCTGCATCATTATCCCTTGGTTACTGACTGCAGGCCTTGCCACTGCCCACATCAGTGTAGTGATACAGGCTGGAGCATACATCCATAGATGCAGATTCTGTCTTTATCCTGCTGTACCACAGCTCTCTAAATCCAGCTGAGATACAAAGGGATTTGCTGTACACAGATATTATTTATGGACATGTTATAAAGTGCCAGGCATGTCCAATTGCATTTCACAAGCTGCTTCCCAATAGTAGTACCTCCTCCTAGCACTGATGGAACAACCTCCAAAAGTCAGTACAATTCGGCAGTGGATTAAACCATTTTTCTCTGTTTCATTCTCTGTACAGGCAATGCCTTGAGAGGCAGCACTGAATCCTGCTGACAAGGTGGACAGCTACTCAGTTGTTAACCTTGCTATGGATAGTTGAAAAAACAATATTTAAATGGATGATTGACGAAACAAGGCTTTAGACTACAATTGTGTCTGAGTAGCTCCAGTCAGCACATTTTCCAGAACATGAACAATGTGATTTATTAATATCATTAGTCATTTGGACTCTGTGGAAATGTTGTCATTTAGTGACTGTGCAATAAATGCTTGTATCCTTTTTTTATTTACTGGGAACTAGAAACATCATCCTAGTGTAGCGGAAAGGAAGGGAAGAATATGAATCACTGGCTTTTTCAAACAGTGATTGCAGAACTATCTTCTGTCTAATTCATTCCCATGCTTTCACTGGCTTTGAGAAGTGCTTGAAGCTCAGGCATGATGTGCAGTTCTCAGAAATGAAGCTG
The DNA here is from genome assembly GCF_028858725.1 of Colius striatus. Taxonomy (NCBI): domain Eukaryota; kingdom Metazoa; phylum Chordata; class Aves; order Coliiformes; family Coliidae; genus Colius; species Colius striatus. The sequence goes on along the minus strand of NC_084759.1, from coordinate 112,790,064 downwards.
CTGTGTAACCAAAGTAGGAAAGCATAGGATCTGACTGTCAAGCAAGGAGGAGATCTGTTACCCACCAAAAGCTTATGCAAAGATGAACAGATCAGGAAATGTCAAGATAAATGCACTTAAATATATGCTCACAAAACTGACATAAGTGGTGAGATTAATGAGTGGACCTTACATCCCTGTGTTATGTTTAGAGTACTGAATCAACTGCTGCCATTGGTCCCTGAAGGAAGATGGGGCTCAGAATGAGGTGCTACAGCAATCGAACGTACATGCAGACACTCACCCATGTAGGCTGGGAGGAAGGTCTCTGCACATCCAGATGCTCTGTGGTAACTGTCAGGGGAGAGATAGAGCCTGAAGAAGCAGATAGCATATGTGGCTCTTTATCACTGGGTAAGGGATGCTGTAAAAAAAGGCCAACACATTTTTTCAACTGCAATAGCCCTTCCCATCCTTTGCTTGGATGTTTCCGACACTTTCTTTATAGAAAGGTGTTTGCTGTAGCAGCACCCAGATTGTCAAGGGTTTTTTTTAAGGGCTTTTGGAAGATCAAAGTGTTTCTGGAAGAAAATAAAATGGTTAAAGCTGACAAGAACATTTCCTGTGAGCAGAAAAATACATCAAATGGGCTTGCGTTTTTTTAAAATCAAGTGCAGTTCCTTTTGCCATCACTAAGTGGTGAAGTTCAGCTGTGAGGACTTCATCAACAGTGAAAAGATCTGCTGTAAATCTTATGTTACAAAGCTGTAGTAGATAGCAAATCCTGGAACGGATCTTTACATAGGGCACACCCTGGCTCATAGGCTTTGATGCAAAAGAATGTAGTTTTGGAAAACCTTTATTTTTTTTTTTTTTCAGTTTTGGAAGTTCTGAAAGACTGACAATCAGAAATTAAATGTTTGCTTGTAAATCTCCATTTCAAGGCCGGTAGTTTTCCCTCTGACTTGGTCCAGAGTCTGTTGGAGCTATTTGCAATAGCTGTAAAATGGTTTGGCAAACCCTGTAAGAACCACTCTTCATTGATTCCACATTTTGGTCAAGCCACAATGTCCTTCTGGAAATTCTGCAGGAAAATGCAACTATGAAAATAGCTCAAGGAAAGGCAAATGAGATATGATACATCAAAGGAAAAAGACAATCATATGAAGAAATAGCAGTTTGCACATCAACAGGAATTAATTATTGAACCTTCTCAAAAGCATGTCCAAAATGTTTCTTTAGAGGAATACTGATACTTGAGCTGGTTTTATTTTCAAGTCACTAGTTACCACTTGAGAGGAGGGAACTATGTATGTGTGAGCACATCTAAGAAATTTTTCAGTCACGTTATGGTTTGGGCCTGTTGGCTTACCTCACCCTATTTGCATGATTTGAGGTTAATGTGTGCAGCAGTTCAACTAAAAGAAAACATTTTTAATGCAATCACAGTCATTTGGAGTAATCAGAATTTGCAAAAATGGAAGTCACCTAATCAGGAGGCAGAATCACGAAACACAGTTTACCAGTACAAGTTTGATTAGCAAATGAGGTTTCACTGACTGGTTGCCCCAATACGCAGTGTGTGAGCAAACCCACGGGCTGAGGGTGCTGCTGGTTTCAGCAACATGATCAAAACTGGCAGAAAAAGAGAAACACGGGTACAAAAATGACACAGCAAAAAGGCACAAAAACAATGACTCAAAACAGCTCTGTGGGCTAATTTTAGGTCATCTCAGGTGACTGCAGAGAGGAAGGGATGTCTCCTGTAGGACAGGGCTGGGGAAGGGGCATGGATCTACAGAGATAGAAGCAACCTCCACAGAGCAAAGAAGAGACCAAGGCTCTGTTTTTTTTCACAGAACCAACCTATGACCTATGCCTTGGGTTGGGCATTTGGCTTGTTCTAATCGTCCTACCTGGAAAAAGAGTTGTATTACAGCAGCATCAGCAGCTCCTGAGTCTCCACTAATTTGTATGTGGAGTGCAGACTCCTAACTGAGTCTTCTGTGTTACATGTTGAGGACATTTGTAAAAGCAGCCATCTATGAGAGGTGGAAACAGGGGCTGGCTTCTTGGGAAGAGTATAGGAACATTGCCAGGACATGCAGGGGTGCAACTAGGAAGGCTAGGGCACTCTAGAATTAAATTTAGCCAGGGATGTTAAGGACAGTAATAAGGCATTTTTCAAGTATATCAGCAGCAGAAGGATGATGAGGGGTAATGTGGGCCCGCTGCTAAATGCTGAGGGTGCCCTGGTGTCTGAGGATGCAGAGAAGGCCGAAGTACTGAATGCCTTCTTTGCTTCAGTCTTTATGGCCAAGGCTGACCCTTGGGAAGCCCAGTCTGGCAAGGATAACATGATGGCCAGGACAGCAGAGGACTTGCCCTGGGTGGAAGAGGAAGAGGTTAAAGACTTGTTGGCCAAGCTTAAGGCTCATAAGTCAATGGGTCCTGATGGGATGCATCCTAGAGTGCTGAGAGAGCTGGCTGATGTGATTGCTAAGCCTCTCTCTGTCATTTTTAAACAATCATGGAGGACAGGGGAAGTGCCTGAGCACTGGAGAAAGGCCAATGTCATGCCAGTCTTCAAAAAGGGAAAGAAGAATGACCCAGGACACTACAGGCCAGTCAGCGTCACCTCCATCCCTGGAAAAGTGATGGAACAACTCATCCTGAATGTTATCACTGAACATATGAAGGATAAGATGGTTATCAGGGGGAGTCAACATGGATTCAACAAGGGGAAATCCTGTTTGACCAACCTGATATCCTTCAGCAAGGCTTTTGACACTTTCTCCCACAACATCCTCATCAGAAAGCTCAGGCACTGTGGGTTGGATGAGTGGACAGTGAGGTGGATCGAGAGCTGGTTGTATGACAGAGCCCAGAGGGTGGTGATCAATGGCACAGAATCAAGTTGGAGGCCTGTGGCCGGTGGAGTTCCACAGGGATCAATTCGGGGGCCAGTCTTGTTCAACATCGTCATCAACGACCTGGATGAGGGGACAGAGTGTAACCTCAGCAAGTTCCCTGATGATACCAAACTGGGAGGACTGGCAGATTCTCCAGAAGGCTGTGCTGCCATTCAGCTGCATTTCGACCAGCTTGAGAGTTGGGCAGAGAGGAACCTCATGAGGTTCAACAAGGACAAGTGCAGAGTCCTGCATCTGGGAAGGAACAACCCTATGCACCAATACAGGCTGGGGGTTGAACTGCAGGAGAGCAGCTCTGCAGAGAGAGACCTGGGAGTCCTGATTGATAATAAGCTAAATATGAGCCAGCAATGTGCCCTCATGGCCAAGAAAGCCAATGGCATCCTGGGATGCATCAAGAAGAATGTGGCCAGCAGGTCAAGGGAGATTCTTCTCCCTCTCTACTCTGGCCTGGTGAGGTCTCATCTGGAGCACTGTGTTCTGTTCTGGGCTCCTCAACTCAAGAGGGACAGAGAAGTGCTGCAGAGAGTCCAGCGCAGGGCCACCAAGATGATCAGGGGACTGGAACATCTTTCATATGAAGAAAGGCTGCGGAAACTGGGGCTGTTTAGTCTGGAGAAGAGGAGATTGAGGGGTGATCTTATTAACATTTATAAATATCTAAAGGGTGGGTGTCAGGAGGTTGGGACATCCCTCTTTTCTATAGTAGATAGTAACAGGACAAGGGGTAATGGGATGAAGCTGGAACACAAAAAGTTCCACTTAAACATAAGAAAAAACTATTTTACTGTTCAGGTGAGGGAGCCCTGGCACAGGCTGCCCAGAGGAGTTGTGGAGTCTCCTTCCTTGGAGGTCTTCAAGAGCCGCCTGGACATGTTCCTATGCGACTTGATCTAGGTGACCCTGCTTCTGCAGGGGTGTTGGACTGGATGATCTCTAAAGGTCCCTTCCAACCCCTACCATTCTATTCTATGATTTGTAAAACTCATTGCAGCATGACTATTGATTTGAGCTCAAGTCAGGGCCAGTGACCTTTCCTTCTGGCTCCCACAGATGTCAGGTGCTCAGCCAACTTAGAAATCTGGGCTTGTGTTTAGGCACTTGTAAAAACCTAACCCCATGGAAAAGCTGCTTCTAAAAAACCCAGCCTTGTAACTTGTTACCCCCACCCATCTATCAGCTGGTCTGGGAAATCTTTGGTTTCTTGCTATGACATTTTTTTGTCATGTCCCCTGAAATTTTTGTTATTCAGCTGAGTGATGGAGGGGCAGGAGATTTTCATGAGATGCCTCTTACCGTACATGCAGGGAAAGGGAATGCCCCTAGAGTAAGGGTGAAGCATATAAAAAAGGGGAAGCTGAGCTTCATGGCTCAGTCACTCACTTGTCTCACTGAGCACACAGCTAAGATGATGGTCGCTTGTCTGCTCCTCTCCAGCGTCTGGATCGTTGTGTCAGGTATTATCTCTCTGTTTGTGTGTATCGTTATTATAATGACATTAGGCACCTGGGATGCCCTGTCAGCCTGTTACTGGGTGCTACAGTCCTTCTTCGCATCCCCTAAAGGGCAACCCCAGTGTGGATGGGACAGCTGAATGGGTTGCCCAGGGAGGCAGTGCAGTCACCATTTCTGGAGATGGTGACACATAGATGAGATGTTGAGGGATATGGTTTAGTGGTGGGCTTGGCAGTGTGAGGTTAGTGGTTGGACTCAATGATCTTAAAGGTCTTTTCCAACCAAAACAATTCTATGATTCTATGACAGGGCACTTGTGACACTGCACATGACTGCGCTGCTCATACAGAGCTTCAGACATGTCACTGCTGGTTGTGCTGAGAGCATCTCTTTAATTTACCAGCAGTGCATTGATAAGCTGCAGACATGTGTAGAAATGTATTGCAACTTGTAAGTTACAAACCAGGCAAATGACCAAATGCTCCCAATGACCTGTATGACTGAAGTTTGATTTCATCTCCTATTGTGTCTGAGATTTGGGTCAGAGTATGTCACCAGTTTGCTTTAGCCAGGACAGAATTACCTGTAGTGATGGATGTGGTGCTTATGGGTATCTGCTCAGGCCACTAAAAATATGGCTGTATTACGTTTGCTTTTTGTAGTTAAAAATAGTGTAGAAAAGCCTGAATTTGTGTCAGACTGGAAACCATGGTCATGATTTGTATTCTATGGCATTACTGAGCTTTGAAAAGCAAAATGTCTGGCACAACTTCACAGCTGACTTCTTGGTCTTCAGTGGAGATCTGCCAGGCTAGAGCCAGAGCCACAGAGGGCACAGGACCTGAGGGAGCTTTGTCAGGTGGGTTAGCCAAGTGTACCACTCAGCACTGCAGACAGCCTTACTCTTCTTTAAAACCTGCAAAGGTATTTCCCTTTCTTGAAAAAGGAATTCTATATTTTCAGTGCTGTAACTATCCCTGCAGGTATCATCTCCTTTCCCATGCTGAGATACATAAATAAACTTTAAAAACTATTATACCCTAAGAGGACTGTGGAGCTGGGCTGTCAGACCTGAGAGCATCCATTTTGCTTGTCTGTCCCCTTGATAATTTTTCCACTGGTGTTTGTGAATTGTAAGAGGAGATTTATTTCCTTAATTTTTTTCCCCCCTCTGGAGACATTTAATATCTTTCCCCCCTCTGGAGACCTTTAATATCACGGCATTTACACTATGAAAGTTCTCCACCCATGAGCCTTCAGCAGGGTCTCATCTGCTTCCCAGCTGCATGGTCTCAAACCTGAGATAGGAGAATGGATGCAGTTTACCTTTGGTCCTCCCTACCTTAGTTTTTCCTTCTAGTTTTCTGTTCTGTCAATTTCTAATGAGTATTGATACATGATGTACGTGTGACGTAAGTGATATGCATAATAATTTTTAGCATCTTTACTGATTTGCCCCTCTCAGAGCCACAAGTGGGCTCAGGCCACTTTGGTCTGTAGCACAGTTGAACATTTAGGGAACCTCTCCATGGGCATCCATGGGACACAAGTCTTAACAGACAGAAATCAGTCACTCCCAACGCCAGAGCTGTCTTTCTCAGTGGTGGTCCCTGCAGCACAGGTATCAGGCTGGTGAGATGCTTTGTGTGAGAGATGTCAAGTCCAATGAAACTGTCAGGGCAGGTCTTTTCATTTTTTTTCCCTGGATGGAGAGGCAGAAAGATCATCCGTTTCAGAGAATGATAGAATCATATAATCATTTTGGTTGGAAAAAAATCTTTAAGATCATTGAGTCCAACCACTAACCTAACACTGCAAAGCACTACACTAAACTAAGCCATATCCCTCAGCACCTCATCTACATGTCTTTTAAATATCTCTAGGGATGGTGACTCCACCAGCTCCCTGGGCAGCCTGTTCCAATGCTCAGTAACTCCCTCACTAAAAAAGTTCTTCCTAATGTCGAATCTAAACTTTCCCTGGCACAGCTTGAGCCCATTTCCTAGTGTACCATCAGAGCTGCTCTGCTCAGAAATGAGGACAAAGGGCTGGTGGGACTCTACGGGGGTGGGTTGCAGAAGGGTGGTGATAAATGCTGAGTGTGGCACCTGCTTCTCCACCAGGGTCTGTGCAGGTGATGCACAGAAAGGTCCAGTCAGCCCGGGCAGGAGGAAATGTTACTTTTTCATGCCAGACGGTCACAAAAGAAGATGTGCTACAGGTTACCTGGCAGAAGGAGATGGATGGGGCTGAAGATAACATAGCTACTTACAGTGTGATGAATGGCCAAAAGATATCAAAGGACTACGTTGGCCATGTGAGCTTTGCCCACAGTGAATTAAAAGCCTCAGCCATCTCCCTTCGTGGAGTCACACTGCAAGATGAAGGATGCTACAAGTGCATCTTCAACACATTTCCCTCAGGGGCTGTCACGGGCAGGATGTGTCTCAAGGTTTACGGTAAGGCATCAGAATCATATATGGGCCATCATCTGAGGACCAAGTCATTTTCCCTGGGAAAAACCTTCCCTGACCACTGGTCATTGCTAAATTGATGTGGAAAAGGTAGTTCAGCTTCCCCTCTGGCTCTCCCTTACTCTCTGTTTTTACCTTTGATGGGAAACCAGTATCTAACAGTTCTTTCATTTTCTTCCCCTTTAAGTCAACAACAGCAAGATCCAAAAGCAGATGCATAACCCATGACTTCCTCCAAATTTCTGTGGCCATGTGCTGTGCTGACAGCTGGCCAGCCACAACCATGAACTCTGTGCTGCTCTGTTTCCTTTCATTGTTGCTCTCACCTCCTAAACCTCAAAATCAGGCACTTTTTTCTTATTCTGCTTTCCATCTTAAAAAAAAAAAAAAAAAGAGTCAAAGTATTAAAAAAGCAGAGAGATAGATGCATGAGTACTGTATCTGGAGGCTCCTTTTGAAGCTATAGTAAAAACAAGAGTAGTTGGGATGGGATCAGGAAAGGGATGCCAAGAAAAAAAAAGAAGATGAAATAAGGTGCAGCTTGTGGGCTTTTCCAAATGAATATCTTGTGCAGATCAGCATAAAGTAGCTTCAAGAAGAGATCATGTCCCATGTGGAAAATATCAGTGTCTGGGACATGATGCTGGTGGTATGACCCCTGCACAGTATTTTGTTAATCCCAAGTACTTTCTGTTGACAAAGACACAGGTACATATGACCATCTATGTGCCCACACACCAGGTGTCTTCTACATGGAAAAAAAAAGATGCCCCTGGCTTATTGCAGGAAGATGACTTAAGCAATAGGGAGGAGATGGGAGTGATTAGGAGAAATTCCCTTAATATTTCAGCTATGAAGAGGAAGGTGTTCCTAAAGACACCCAGCCCTAAGTCATTCAGAGGGTAAACGCTGATTAGACATTACTCAAAAATGTGGAAATGCCTTGCAGAACGATCCAAATCTTATCATATAAATCTAAACATGGAGTTAGGCTTGTTTCATTGTTCTGTTTGTGTTTTTATACAAGTAGAAGAAATATTTTCCAAAATCACCAGTCTTGTAGCTATGCAGAGCCACTGCTTTAAAGAAAAATATATATGCTTTGCTGCTGCTGCACACACTTCTGTGAGCGTCTCTTCCTGTGTCTCGGATGAAAATGTACCGAGAAGAGTTTCACTTCTCTCAGGGCCCAAACATGAGCCTGCTGCTCCTGCTGCACCAGTGCAGGCTCACGGACCACTGCCAGGGGCTGGCTCACACAACGGTCATGGTGGCCTCCCTGAAATGTGCTCTATCATACATGTCCTGGAGGGTCATCACGAATAAACTGTTTGATACTGCAGTAGAAGATTTGGTTCACAGATGATGTGTTTCATTTGAAGCTAATGTATACGATGCTACTTAAAAGAGTACTCTTACCCTCTTAACTTCCCAACTCATAACAATGAGACCAACTTGTCTGAATGAATGCAGAGGGCTCCCTGGGACAATGTGAAGCCAGCAGGAAGACTCATGGATTCAGTGCAAGGTGAGCAAGACAGCGTCACCAGCTGAAAATGAAAAACTGCCACGGCTTTGCCCTCAAGAGGGGACTGCCAGGGAGTTTACAAGCTGGAAATTGCCCAATTACAACAGCCTTCATAAGAAGGGCTATTCCAGGATGGGCACCATCACAGTATGACGAGGGGAAGTGAAACTGGATCACAAAAAAAAAGAAACAGGTATGACTGGCGGAATCTCAGACTTGCCTGGCTGAAAACAGCAAAACTAAGAAGAAGCTGAAATTTCCTACCCTGTAGCAAAACATAATTTAGAGCAGAATAGTTTGAAGTATGTATGGTCTGTCTATTTTGAACAGCCTGCTCGTGTTCCCCCTCCATTTTGCTTTGGAAATGTTTTGCCAACCTTCATCATCAGAGAGAATGAGAATGAAACCCAGGAATGTGATCATGTGAGCAGGTACAGAGAGAGGTGGATATGCCACACAAAAATGGGCAAGTCTTGTTGGGCCTCAAAATTCCCCAGGCATTTGCTGAGCAGTCTTCAGAGAACTTCTGCCTTCATTGTAGAAGGCTCCATTCACCTGGAAGCACAGCAGAGAAAAGACATCACTATTTCTTAGACTGGGAAATCAAGGCGTGTTGTTGCTGGTGAACAAATCCATGCAGTTGGAAAAGGCCTTCTGTCATCACAAAGCAGATTATAATTGCTAACTTTTTTTTTATCAGTCTCTCTGGGACTGCTGTCAAGCCTTTAGTCATCAAAAGGACACAGAGGCTATTACAGATTATCAAATCCTAGCATACTTAACTGGAAAGTCCCTTTTCAAATACCTGGGAACACTGCCACAGCTCGCATTTGGGAGCATTACTTGCATTATTGCTCTGCAAGAGCTACTATGGGAAGTACTTGCACACAATATCTCTTGTGCATACTTTTTCACTGGAAACAAATCTTTTTATGAAAGGCAAAAGACCAGTTCATTTAAGTGTATGCATCACACACCAATAACAGGCACACACTAACAGTGTAGCAGGACTTGACTGCCAAAGCATGCACTTAAAGGTTTTGACTCTGCATCTATTACAGGCACTTGTTAAGGGGAATCTCATCCCTGTGGGATTTTTTTTCACGTGATAATAATTCCTCGGAGTCCAATATGGTAATAGAGAGGACTGTTTAGTCAGAAGAAGAGCAGATGTGGAGTGCATGTGTTTCTGCCAAGATACTGAGCAGTATTTCTCATCCCCTCTGGAAACATCTGTGACAGTTTTCCTTTGCTGCTTTTGGATGTTGCAACCTAATCTTTGAAGTCAATGCTGTGGGTGAATATTTATTTTTATGCATCCCGTGAGTGAAAGAAGAAGTTCAGAGATCATTTATTAATCAAAAAGTATATTGTTTGTGACACTTGTCTTTTTATATATGGGGGATTTTGAGAAGTTCCAGCTGAAATCCCCCTACAACGCTTTTCTTGTTGTTCTCAAAGCAACACTAATGGGTTTCATCAGCTCCATGGCGTTTGAGTTTCTGTCTATGTGTGATGCAAAAGACAAGAAATGCCCACTTTTTTATTTTTTCCCCCTAGGCAGGCACAACCATGGTAAATAAAGGAGGTCTAGATATAAAAAACCCAAAAAACCCAACAAAACAACAAACCAAAACTGATGGCATACAATGCCATGCCTTCACTCTCTTGCAGTTATGTCTTAGAGGATCCAGACAATCTTGTGAGGTGCTTCTAGAAGTAGCAGGTTATACATCTGGCACAAACCTTTTCACCCTTTTACAGGATCATTCAGTGTTTGCTACATCACACATATTCAGATCTTTCTTTACCTCCCAAAAAGAAAAAGAATGACTTTTTTTTCCTGAGAAGAATAAAGAGATTTTGTTTGTTTGTTTGTTTCTTTAAAAGTAGCATCACTAGATGATAGTGATATGTTTACTGGTGTTGAGACAAAAATTAATTTCAGCAAAAATATTGCACTGACTGTTGGTTTTTTATGTAAATAGTAATATACACATGGGGTGCTACTAAATATAGTAATAAATACTTTTTTTTAAATCAGAGGATATTCATATTAACTCAGACTTGAATGAAACTTGAATTTCCACTGCACTTTAATATTTTTTAAAAGTAATGTTCTCTGAAACGGATACCTTGAAGCAGAGTGTGGTTTGAACCACTCTGTCATCAGCAGGTACACTGAAATAGACAGCAGTTTGGTGAGCTGCCATACAGAAACCTGTGTATTGCACTACCCAATAGAGCTACTTGCTTTATAGATCTTGGCTTGAGCAACCTGAGCTATATTAGACTGTCTTTGAGCAAGGGCTTGAGCTAAATTACCTCCAGAGGTCTTTTCTGACCTAAATTATGGTAAAATTTTATGGTGGAATAATAAATAGGTGATTTTTCCACAGGGAATAGATGTATCCTTATATGTTCAGGTCTCCCTTGGAGTTCTACCCAGGTTGAAAACAGCTTCCTGCACTCCTCTTTCTTTAATCCTTGCAAACACAGCTTATATAAACAGGAATCAACAAGCAGAATTCATGTGAGTAAGCATGAAGGATGGCTCTATCTCATAATCTTGCTGACTATGACTAAATGTGACAGCATCCACAAATCTTCTAGGGTGAGAAGGAGGTCAGGAGAAACAATCTTTAACAAAAGTTTAGAGGAAGATCATGATGTTCCCAAAACCTAACACTAGAGGGAAGAAAGTTGTACAAGCACAAAACCTCCACAGGTGAAATCCTGCAGTATAACCACATACAGAATCACTATTACTGTCTTGCATAAACAGATGCATTTAGTCCTTTGGTCCACAAGCCTACACCTCTCAAACAGCAGTAAAGCTCATCCTGCAATATAGTTAAGGGAAAAGAACAAGAATTCTTACTCACTGAAGCAGTTCAGCCCTTTCAGAGACAGAAGGACATGTGGTTTCATGGTTTCACTACCTATTGGTCTTATCCATAATCACTTCTCCATTGGGATGCTGCAGTGCTACTGTTAACAACAGAGTTGAAACATGGATGCTTCTAACATCTTGTCCTTTGATTTTGCCAAACTCTTTATTCCCTGATTGTTGCCTGATTACTTTCATGTTTATTTGTCACTGCCAAGGCTTTGGGGAGGGGGAGGCAAGATTAGATATGGAGGTTGTCATCCAAGACAGTTGTAAATTTTGATGCTCTTTGCTCAAATGTGAGTGGAAACTAACAAATGTTGTTGCTTTGTGTTTTATAGTCATCTCAGACCCCAAAGTGGAGGCTAAGCTTATATCCAGTCCAGACAAAACTGAGGACTCTCAGAAAGTGGTGGGGATGAGCTGCTCAGCAACAGGGAAACCAGCTCCAAAAATCACTTGGCACCTTCCCAGTATCCTGCAGCAGAAACCAAGGGAGTACCATATCAAGCTCGGCAACCAGACGGTGACTGTCATCAGCAATTTCACCCACACACACTCCAAAGTCCTCCAGGAGTACCCCATCGCCTGCATGATCCAACATCCTTCCCTAAACATGACCCTGGTCCTTCCCACAGACAGCCTAGAGAATGGTCAGTATATAACTTTGCTCCTGCTCTGGAGTGGGAAGGAGACCTTGAAACACCTCCTGGGGTAGATCAGGAGACTTGTAAGAGGTTTGGGGACAGGTAGGGAAGGGACCTGGAAGACCAGGCAGGGCTGGGCTTTGGAGGGATGGAGGAAATGCCAGGGAGCATCCACACTACCTAGGTGGCATACAATGTCTTACTGCTCATCAGGTCCCTTACATGCCAAGACGTGCTACAATCTTCCTGCTTCTGCCAACTACTTGCAGGGTTTCCCTGTCATGTAGCCTGCACACTAACAAAATGTGCCGACTTTGGGCAGCTCAGAGGGACCGGGTCCCATGTGCCCAACTGCTGCATCAGACCCCAAGTACAGATCTGCTGATGTTTGTGTACATGTTAGCATGTGCTCCCAGTGCCTCTATTCACTCTGTCTCACTCCAAGGACTGGCTGAAGGATGTCTGAAATGGTTTTGGGGTTGTTTTCTTTTCTTTATGCACAAACTGTGTCCCTACTGCTTTCCTCACAGGTCTGGAAAGCAGCATGGCGCCGGCCATTACCATTGCAGTGGGAGTCCTGGTCCCCCTGACTTCTCTTCTCCTTCTTGCCTGCCTCCTCCGTTGTTGCCTCGGGCACCTACGTGACCCAGAGAGAAACCCAGCCCAGCCATTCTGGGTAGGTCTGCCTTTCGCCAGGGTGCTGCAGGGCTCAGCCCCACCGGTGACAGGGCCTGATGCCAGGGCACAGCTCTCCCTGGGCACCTCAGGGCTGGCTGCAGGCCTCCCAGAACAGGCTGCACCCAGGCTCGAGAGGGACGAAGGCATCAGCCTCCATCCAGACAGATGGGTAGCAGCATGCTGCGAAGGGGAAACATGAACTTGCTTAGCCAGGCCCAAAGGTGCTTTTCAGTGATAACAGCTGGAAAACACTCACTTTCTCAATGACAAGGCATGCTGCGAGGGAAGTGTCTCTCTGACACTATATTTATACACAGAACAGCTGTGCAAGCAGTGGACATACCCTTGCACCATTCTTCTGCATCTCCTAAAATAACCTCCCTCTGGCATGGCCAACGGAGCTCACAGAGGAAGCAGCTTCAACAATACATACCAAAGAAAATGAGGTCTTAGACAACAAGCATGCTTCCATGAGAAAATCCCAGGGAGTCACATTGTGGCAGAGGCTGAGGTGCTGCTGGCAGCCCACTGAGGCTGTAGTGATGCAGGGGATGAGGGATGCAAGCTCAAAGCAGGGGTAAACCGAGGGAAGCATCATCATTTCAGAAAATTGTAGCCCAGTTTTGTGCTGAATGCACCTCAGCGTCCTTGTGGGATATGCCTAGAGCATGCACCCTGATTTTGGATTAATGGTTTGAAGAAAAAGCAGCAGTGGGAGGAAATGTGATACATGTCTTCCATGTGCACCAATGCCTCTAGGTCCAAACTGAAGCCTGCTAGAGGAGTTGTGAGTGGAAGACTTTATTCTCCCCTCACACAGAGAGATGCAAGTATCCCTTCGGTAACACAAGTAGTGTGGATCTTTACCCCACACCTAAAACATGCATACATTGGACTTGATGATCTTAAAGGTCTTTTCTAAACAAAATGATTCCATGATATTTTGAAGAAGGAAAATCACAACCAATAGCCTCTCTTCCACTAGGGCCTTCCTGTCTGTTCTGAGACCAAGAAATGTGGGTGGAGTGGAGCTGCAGGCAGGTGGCCCCCCAGCCCCAGTGCACCACTGAACAGCAGCTGCCCGTCCTACGCATGTGAGAGAGAAACGTCTTGCAACAGCACCTCAGGCTTCCAAGCAAACCTGCTGTGACTAATCCCAAGAGAAATACAAAAAAAAAGAGGACAATTTATAATAGATGTTTATTTATTTTGTTATACTGTAATATTCCATTTTGTAGGAAAAAAGAGAAAAGCTGTAAAGTATTTATTTGAGATTCAGGCTGGCTGTGTGGATCTGCATAATGAAGCTCAGGGTTTGTATTTTCTGGGGTTTTGAATGTTGTGTTTATTCCTTTCTGATATTTCAGCACTGCAAGCTCAGAACTGGGTGGGGCATTGTCTGAAACAGGCAGCACTTTGCAGGGGTGCTGGCATGGTAGGTGGTGTTGATGGGCCAAAGCAGATTCCCACCATAAGCCAGGGTGCAGAAAGCCCATGAAGCAGCCTCGTGCACTGCTGTGAGCTTTGTCTGTTGAACCTTCTTCACCAAAGTGCATCAAAAATCAGGCCAAGACTGCAGCCAGCCTGAACTTTTAACACAGGCACTAGGAGTGCCAGGCTTCAAGCAAGGAGCCATCAGGGATGAGAAAGTTGCCAACTCCGACTTCCTCCAGCCTTTCCTAGAAAGTAATGCAAAAAAAGCCCACAGCACATAGATGTTTCCCTCTCCTCCTTCTGTGGTTTCCACAGCTTCTCTCTTAATTTTCTTAATCTCCCACAGCTGCCTTGTGTTTCCAGGCTTCTCACATGCCTGGAGGAGGAAGTAGGGAAGTAAAAAGGCAGCTGGCAGAAGAGTAGTCTGTCTAGTGGGTTTTGTGTGTCATGGTGCAGAGGTAGTGGAGCACAGTGGGAAACAGGAGGCAGGTAAGAGCAAGAAGGTGGGATGCTGTGTGGGCAGCTATATGCCAGCTAGGGGCAAGAAATATTACCTGTGGCTAGAATTCATTGTGTGTAACCTGAAGGCTGGATTTGAGCAGTTCTTCTATAATTCCCTGAATCCCACCCCTATGCCCATGAAAGCTCTTCTTGTAGGCACAGCGCAGGAGAAAGGAGCTCACCTGGTTGACATTGTCTTATGGGCAGTGTGCAGACAACCAGTGTAGGCTCTTTCCTCTCATCTTGGCTTCCTGGAGCAAGTGTATATCAATTGTTTTTTCTCCTCACCCATCTATTTCAAATGTGTATCCCACATGAGTTAGGCTGGGTTGCAGTTGAGGAGCCAGGTAACCCAAAATGTAAGCAAATGTATGAGTTAAAAATGAATAAACCCTGACCAGGATGTGAAAGGCTTTTTTAGACTCCCTGACACTTAGTAATAGCACAGCTAGCAAGTGCAAGGAAAGGGGAAGTAACTGTAACCATCACTATCAGGAATTTATCTCCTGGGGCCCCTAATTGTCAAATGAGGAAGCCACGTTCTGTCCAAGCGTTCCCATGATTACAGCTTAATTTCCTCTCCCTCATCGGGGAAGGGGGAGGAGAGAAGTAGGAATTTCCCCTGGGTTGGTGGTTCATGGGGGTCAGGAGATGAGGGTGAGGACAGAGCTCAGCCCTCTTGGGCTCCTCTTGAACATGCTGTGCAGCATCAGCCCACCCCACTCAGCAAGGTGCTTCATGGGGTTTTTGAAGAGGTGTTTTTCAGTTTGAAAAGAAGGTTTCCACTAAAGTTTAAACAAATGGGTCTTTTTTTTAAAAATGAGAAATGAGTCTGTGGAAGAAATGGGGAGTTGGGGAAGAGTAAATGAAAATTATTTTCAGAGGGAAGACAGAAAGGCACAAAGCTGGCAAAAATCTTTTATAAACCCAGAAAAATTGCAGAGATCGCCTACTATTACATTCTACAATCTGATCACCTGGAGCAGGGGAAAGAGGTTTGAAGTAATAAAAGTATTGTTAATGTGCAGGATTGTTCTTGCACTATTCAGCTGCATGCTGACTTTTGAAAAGCTGTTGCAGATTTCTGCTTAATGAGCACGACAGGACAAGGGACTGTAAAAAGAGAAGGATGCAGTAGCTTAAAAGCAAAATGCTTGTACAAGAAAAGGTGTTAGTAATTCTTTTGTCACTCAATGTATCAGAGTGCAAACATATAACATGCAAAGGCAGAACACTTAAAACTGATACATGTATTTTCCTTTATGCTACACAAAGCCATCTGCTGAAGTGCAATGCCATAAACTGTTGTATGCCAGTGCTGCCGATTTGGGCAATGAGTGTAAGCATACAGACTGTGCCACTAACTAGCCGTTAGCTGAGGGGGGCAGGGGGGGAAAGAGTACAAGTTAACTATAAACCACCTTTCAGGGAACAAACAAGCACATGACTGCAGATCAGAAGTTTTTCCTGTGGGTAATGTCTTAACTGCTGTTCTGAGGTTTGTTTGTGTTTGTCTTGTGCGTGTCTGTCAAGTTATCTCTGTGAACAATTTGGCAATAATTCTTTGGAGGTTATATTTCAGATGAGGTTATGCAGACACTTAATATTTGTTTTAATAAATACTATCTAGACTGTGAAGTGTTGCAAACTTTGAATAGGTCTTGAAAAGCAGAAATAAAACTGGTAAGAAACTGGAGTGGAAATAGATTGCTCTGGTTTGCTGCTCCAACACCAGTGAAATGAAGCAGTTGAACTTTGTAAGTAAATGGAAGCAGAGCATATTTTCAAAGTTTACAGGGATGTTCTGAGCTTCTGTTGCCACCACCACAAAAAAAACCCAAACGAATTAAAAAAAACCTTAACCACAAAAAGCCTAGGTTTTTGCCTGTCTTATGACTGGGCAGTTCATGGTCTGATCCAACCCTGTCTTTGGCCACATCTTGTCTCTGCAACTTGTCCAGCCTAGGGCAACAATGGTGTTGATACAGGGCATCAGTTTTCCTAACAGCAGGAATGTCACCCTCCTGCTTGCCTTTTACTGGGGTAAAACTGGCTGTTGGTAACATGTTTTGTTATGCAAAGCAAATGGGATTATTTAATGTCCACCTCTCAGCTCTGGGATTCTTTGATCTTGACATTAGCCAGGTTGGGTTAAGGTTTTAACTCATGTAGAACCTTGAGATGGTGTCTTTTTCAACCATGTATTTAGTATTTATATCTATTGGTATCTAATAAAGGGTCCTAAGGCTGTATAAAATGTCCAGGGTCCTGTTTTTGGTGCGACAGGCTGTTTCAAGAGTGTGCTATGTTGATATTTTTCTCTGCCCAAGTACTGTGTTTCTGGATCTAGGACAGAAGTAAAGGTGTAAAGGAATCAGCAGCTCTGGCTAAAGATACGACTTGGAAATGCAGTTGAAATGGTACCCTTAGATGTTTTACAAGTCACTGACTTGTAAAATAGGAAGAATGTTCTTATTCTGAAACTTCTGCTGTCAGAGACCTGGCACTAAATACACACAGTGAAAAGGAATTTTGTTTTGTTGAAAGAAAATGGAAAGCATCACTCATCATTTCTATGTTTTGTGACTCTGGTGGAATGATTCACTCACTAAATACCACACAAGTAAATTTCCTGATGAATTCAGACATAGAAGTAAATATAATCTATTGTTCATTCAGTTTTCAGCACTAAGCCCCAGTAAAATTAGCTGAAAAAAGAGAATTGCACTAATTAAATGCATTTTTCCATTTCATAAATGAGACTATTGAACTAGGCAAACAAAAACCCAGCATATTTCTGTTTTTTCTCGCAATATACTAGAAATTACTCATATTTTGGAAGCCATACAAAGAATCTTCTCATATCTCCGCTGCTTTCATCTTTACTCATAAAAAGCTATGTGTCAAAGGAGCACTGAACTCTTTTCTAAGCTGTTTGCAGAGGGACTCTGTTGTAGTCTGCTCAGAACTGAAAAGTTTCATTTTAAGGATGATTAAGGGCAGTTTAATGTTAAGGGTATTAAATGTAGGCTTGTTTCCTTTCTAGAAAGGATTTACTAACAAAAGCAAGGTGTCAGTTCTCTAAAAAATGCTTCAGCGTTTATCTTTGTGTATAATGTCACTATTTTTTTTTTGGAAAATCTTAATTGTAAAGATTTCTGACCATGTCAAGATAAGCAGAAAGGATTCCTCAGAGTCTAGCTCAGATTGTGTGGGGAAACCAAGACCTTGATGCACCACCAACAGAAAGTGTTGAGAAACATTCTGACTAGGATGCAGAAGAAGGGGAGTTGAATCCTGAGTAACAGGTAATGACATCCCAGTGCTACACTGCTTCCCCTAGATGGGGGGCCATTTGCCCCAGCTGGCCAGGCTCTCCAGTGGGCTCCTGCTAAGCAGAAGGCATTTGAGGTCATCATGCAGTCTAAACTTCTCTAGTCTCAGTTTGTGACTCTGTACCATTCTGTTGTGCAACTGGCAGACATAGATTTGAAAGCCAACTTGAAAAAACTGAAGCCAGAAGCCACCAGGAAACAGTACCGGTCACTGATAGTGGGACAGATGTTTTTCCTGAAAGATGAGCAAGAAGGTCTGGGGACCCTACACTGGATTCTGTCCACAGCTTCCTTCTTTCATTTGGCACTTTTCTTCTTCTTTTTCTCTGGTCCATGCGATCCAGACCTGATGTATTGTTAACCAGTACAATGCCTCCTGCAAACCTCAGAAAATTCCTTCTACTTTTACTTGACCTAGCCATGTAGTTTGCCTTTCCTGGCATGACTGAAGTTGTTTCCTCTCGCTGATGTTATTCCAACTCATCATCCCTTTGCCCTCTTGCCTGGGTCACCCTTTCTCTGATGGACATCCCTTGCTCTCTTCCATTCAGGGTTGTCACAGGGCTGAACTGGGAAGTGGGAGCTAGAGAGGCAGGAGGGAAGTTGAGGAGAGCAGAGCAAAAAAGGACATAAACAGAGCCTAAGGGCGGGGGAAAGGAGCTCTATGTGGAGACAAATGGGAGAATAATTTCTCAAGGAAATATTGCAGGTTGGCAATTTGTTAGAAAGCAAGTACTTAGGACTCTGCCTGCAGGAGAAACACTTCTCACAAGATCAGATTAGCAATGAGACTATCATCTGGGATTTGTAATGTCTTGTGGCTTCTCGTGTTCAGGGAATTACCAGACTACTTGACTTGAGAAGTTGGGCCAGTTCAACAACCAGGCTACAGAGAAGATGTGCTAAAAGCTCGGGAAAAAGAATCTGAGAAGTGCTTGGAAAGCCTGCCACTGCACAAGTAAGCGTCCAGTTTTGTGAAGTCTGCAGAGTTAATTAGCAAAGGGTGGTCTGGCTGGTGTATGATGTGAGACTGACTACGGGTAACGCAGTCAGGGAAGAAGAGGCCTGGATACAGCTGGGAGCTGATGCCACAGGAGAGAGGTAGCACTGGATATCACACCTCATGTTCATTTTCTGAGCAAAAGTATAAAAATCCCCATAGCTTCCTAACTGAAGTAAACAGGCTACCAACAGGAAATGAGGCGAGTGAACCTTTTTGGTGATAACTTGCTCTCAGAGCATGTGCACATAATTTGCTGAGCTGATGTCTGCTTCTCTCAGCTCAGCAGACAGTATGTTTGAGCTTGCACTCAGGAGTGAGCCAGTATTTCCTTTCCTTCTCTCCCTTTCATTCACAGGCTGTGACCAGGAGCAGAGCGCTTCTTGGTCTTTACAGAACTGATGACAAGAAAGATGCACCAACAGAAAAGGAGGAGAAAATACTGTGCTATAAAACTGCTGATAAACGGTCTTTCTCTTCACTAGAAGTTCTCCTCTTTGGTATCAGCAGAAATAGCAAACCTAAAGCCCGAAAAGAGAGTGTCCTTTGCAAAAGTTATATTTTCAAATTAATCTTAGAAATGTTCTGCAGATTTTAATTATTTCTTTTTCTTCAGAAAATAAGAACTGCTTAATTCATAGAATTATAGAATGGTAAGAGTAGGAAGGGACCTTTAGAGATCATCTAGTCCAACCCCCCTGCAGAAGCAGGTCCACCTAGAACAGGTCACACAGGAACACATCCAGACAGCTCTTGAAAATCTCCAAGGAAGGAGACTCCACAACCCCTCTGGGAAGTGACTGGAGCCACTGCTCTGTCACTCTCACAGTAAAATATTTTTTTCTTATATTTAAATGGAACTTTTTGTGTTCCAGCTTCATCCCATTACCACTTGTCCTGTTGCTAGATATAAACGAAAAAAGGGATGCCTCCTGACATCCACCATTTATATATACTTATAAATATTGACGAGATCCCCATTCAGTCTCCTCTTCTCTAGACTAAACAATCCCAGTTCCCACAGCCTTTCCTCATCAGGAAGATGCTTCAGTCTCCTGATCACCTTGGTGGCCCTGCGCTGGACTCTCTCCAGAAGGTCCCTGTCCCTCTTGAGCTGAGGAGCCCAGAACTGGACACAGGACTCCAGATGAGGCCTCACCAGGGCAGAGTAGAGGGGGAGAAGAACCTCCCCTTGACATGCTGGCCACACTCTTCTTGATGCATCCCAGGATGCCATTGGCCTTCTTGGCCACAAGGGCACATTGCTGGCTCATGTTCAGTTTATTATCAATCGGGACTCCCAGGTGTCTCTCTGCAGAGCTGCTCTCCAGCAGGTCATTCCCCAGCCTGTACTAGTGCAGGGGGTTGTTCCTTCCCAGATGCAGGACTCTGCACTTGTCCTTGTTGAACCTCATGAGGTTCCTCTCTGCCCAACTCTGAAGCTGGTCAAGATCCTGCTGAATGGCAGCACAATTAAAGTCAGGCTCTCCAGTACTTAACAGTCCAAAAACATTGCTTCATCTGAAAAGTTGAAAGAACAGTCTGGCTTAGACAAGCAGTCCACTGAGATAGGTCTTTTTAAACAAATAGCCACACTCTCCAGATCCTTTGACAAATGCCTGAAAAGAGAACACCATGTGGTTTCTTTTTGAGTACAAAGTTCAGGAACTGCATAGAGAAGGAGGGATGTGGTAAACAATGTAAGAAGTTGAAAAGATATCATTTCAATAATCTAACCTCTTATGACGACCTTTCAGATGTGCAAGCAACATTTTTGTATATTCTTCTTCTGTATGCAAACAGGTGGGACTGTCTTTTCAGCCACAGCATGCAGTTGGCCAGTAGCATCCTTACCTGGGTGAAAAAGTAGTGAGATTCGAAGGGTAAAAATTGTTCCTGGATAATGTAGTTTCAGAAGTGGAGAAGCAGGTCTAATTTAAGATAATTGCAGCATCCTCTCCTCTCAGATAGGAAAGAAAGTTAAGATATATCTCCACAAAACTCTATGTCTGTGACTCTCTACTGGTGCTTGTACTTGGGTCTACTTTGCCATCTCCAGCAGGGCTCTGGGAAATTATGGGAGAGGAGCAAGTCTGCTCTGCTTTGTCTACTTTATGTTGGGTGCAAGCTTCACGTTGCAGTGACATTTGTGTTCACTGCTTAGCATTCACTAGGTTTGGATGTTTGCTTGAGGCAGCGAGCTTGCATCCCCATGCAGCTGCTCATGTGCATTGAGTGTATTCACCTTCATTTACTCTTTGACTGTTCTACCCCAGAAAGTCCCTGTGTGACCCCTGCAGCATTAGCTGCATCCTCTCTTGTCCTTGCGCTCCCTTTCTTGTCTCAAGTTGCTTTTGCAGGAATCTCTGATGCTTGTTTCTGTCAACATTTTTTTGTTTGTGAACAAAGTGCCTGAATTTGGTTGGCAAATTTGACCTCTGGAAAGGGGACATAATGAGTTACCATGGCTTTTTCTATGATGTGCTATAGATTTTGCTGGGGAGGATTATTCACTCGTTCTCGAGAGGTTTCATCCAAGTCATAGAGAAGCAGATCCCAAATGCTCACACCTGCTGACACCTTGCTGCTCCTCTGGGGTAAGGCAGCCCTTTCTGCCTGGAGCAGAAGTCTGGGCAAGAGAAAACAGATGGGAGTGGGAATCAGAGGACATAGAAGCTGAAAATCCCCGAGGGACCTTGTGGAAAGACTCTGACACTGTGGTGTGCACTGGTTTCACTTCCCTTCTCTTTGCTTGCAGCACAAGCTAGTGCTGAGAGGCCCAGTGAAGGTCTGGCATCCCCTAGTGGAAGGATGTTCTGGAGTCCATCTCAGCTTTTTATTAATTAATCTCTAAATTTCAGGGAGTTGGGAAGAGTGGAGCAAAAAATGTAAACCCATGGAAACCTGCAAAAAAGCTAAAACATTCTGTTGCCAAATTTGTTGAGTCAAATTCATAAACTGTAAAGACGAACACAGGCAGGTTGTGTATGGTGTTTGCTTCTCTTAGTTTCCTGTAAGATAGCCTTCCCTTTTACCAGGACAATTGTATAGCGCATAGCACATATCCTTCTGTAAGTACAACTAGAAACTTCACATGGTGCTTAATCTCCCCATTGGATTACCATGTGGCTAGGAACTGTGTTGTGTGATTTCACAGTGAAACCCTTGGGCACAAGACATCACCTCTGATCCCAGCAATACTGTCACTCTATTGGCTTTCCCTTTCTGGAATTACACAAGATGCAAATACATTTGGGACAGGGAAACTTCAGGCAAACCTCTACAAAGACTTTTGTCATTATCCATTTTCATTGTGGTTTTGGTTTCTTCACAGGTTGGTGAAAAGTGGTGTCCCCTGCAGATGTCTTCACATGGCCCTCTTGATAGAGGGCATTCCCTCATCTCCCTTTCTTGTTTGTAAGCCTTCTGTTCCAGGCCTGGGGAACGAAAGCAACCTCCTTGAGAGGTTGAGATTGGTGCTCAGCAAGCTGCAGAGGCAAGGATCCACAGCAGCCCATCACTGCCTACCCTCCTTTCCCTGACAAAGAAAAAGGGAGAGAGGGCTGTGGAGGCTGCTGTGCTCTGTGGCCTCTCATTTCTTCCCTCTCCCCCAGCCACTAACCTACACTTACCAGGAAGATCCCACATTTATACCTTGCGAGTACAAGTCCTTCTGATGGTACTCTGCTGAGTGGAGCTCAGCAGCACGGGGCAAGCAGGGGACGACACCAAGTTTTGCTGCTGGGGAAGTAAAAACAGTGATTGTTGTTGATTTCTAGCTCTGGCAACCCAGAACAGTAGGGGAGGGACAAAGTCGTGCTGCTAATCTGCACTTTAATGATTAACCAGGTGAGTGCAGTTCTACTGCAGCTCCCTGCCACCTCAGCTCTGTTGATTGGCTTCCCAGCAGTGCTCTGAAAAGTGGCGCGAAGTCTTTAACCGTCACCCTGTCTGTGCCAGCTGCCCTCTGAGGGATGCAGGGAGAGGAGGGGAGCTTTCGTAGGGAATTGCTCTGCCTCACGATGATTTTCCCCTGGCAGTGTTGGGCTGGAATCTGCCTACTGCCACTCTGTGGAGGCTGCCATCTGCAAGAGCCAACAGTGATGATGGGTGAGTAGAGAACCCTTTCCCTACACAAGTTTAACTCCAGAGCAACATCAGCCATTCTGGGCAAGCAGAGAGCCACAAATGCTATACTGACCAAAAAATAATAATTGTTACCAGTTGGAACAGTATATAGTAATGTGGGGGCTGGTCAGTAGCAAAATCAGGAAATGCAGGTCAGAGAGGGTTGATGGACACAAGCTGGAACACAAAAAGTTCTACTTGAACACAGGGAAAAATTTCTTTCCTGTAAGGGTGAGGGAGCCTTGTCACATGCTGCCCAGGGAGGGTGTGGAATCTCCTTCTCTGAAGGTCTTCAAAACTTGCATGGATGTGTTCCTGTGCAACCTGATCTAAGTGCTTTAGCAGGGGGGTTGGACTAAATGATCTCTGAAGGTCCCTTCCAACCCCTACCACTCTGCGATTCTGTAAGAGGGCACAGGCCAGTTTGTCTTTGCACGCAAGCTGCATACTCATCCCATATATTTCCCTCTCTTTGTAAGCATTGCTGAGCTGCTCAGCACAAGGAGTGGAGCAGGTCTACGTTTCCAGTGAACAGGTCTAGGCACTGCACACTTCTGTTGGGAGAAGCTGGGGCAGGGGCATATACCTCTGCAGGCGTTTGCGTTGCCTTCCAGCTGTGGGGTACCCTGGGCAGCCCTGCCTCCCCCTGCACCTCTGCAGGTGATGGCTAGAGGGCAGCAGGGATGCTTTCGGGAGCAAGACCCACTTTCTCCGGGTAGTTGCTACGAGCTGTTTATGAATACAGCTCTAAGCTCCCTGTGACAAAGGCAAGCTCAGAGTAACACATTGGGAGGAAGCAGGCAGACAAGCCCAGGGCTCAAGTTTGCTGTGCTTCCTGAGGAGCCTGCCTTTTCTCTGTTCCCATGCTGCTTTTGCTCCCACTGCAGGAAATGTACAGCATAGGCTAATGACCTGACAACCACTCATGAGAGCAAGGTGTCTGAGGTCTCCCAATGTGCTGCACGGCTTCATGGTGGAGTTCCTTGCTCCAGTGCTCTGCAAGATGGGAACACCATAACTGCATGATTCAAGACACACTTTCTTCTTCTCTTGCTCTGATTTTGGGGTTTGCTTTGTTCCCAGGTTTGAAGGAACCTGTGCAATCTGATAGAGTTGTTGCAGCAGTCCTTGGTGGAGAAGCAAATTTCTATTGCAACTTCTCACTGTCAATGGATGTTTTGCAAGTCACGTGGCAAAAGAGAAATGGGTCTTCCTACCAGAACATAGCCACCTACAGTCCAAACCATGGGCTGACACTGATAGGGTCATTTCAGGAGAAGGTGCATTTCACAAGAGCAACCCTGAAGGCCTCAGCAATCACCCTCCAAAATCTCACATTCAAGGATGAGTCCTTTTACAGATGCATTTTCAACGTATTCCCTCATGGCCCTTTCAGCAGTGACATATTCCTCAACATCCAATGTAAGTTTTCCACTCACACTTTCTCACTTTCTGGCACTCAGCATAGCTCTGATATATTTGGGAGCAAGACATTACCTGCTCCACTGCATGGAGACTTCCCATGCAGCAGCATGGGGGATAGCCTTCAGAATTGCCATCTTTCTTCAGAGGAGGTGCAGGTAAGTAAGCCAGGAGATGCCGTTGGATAAGGATGCCTTTATAGAGAGGTGACCTGTACAGCTTTGACCATAAACTTGCCAAAGAGTGTAAAATGTACCTTCCCTCTTTGCTTTCAGCAATTTCTGAGCTAACAGTGGAATATTATTTCCATCTGCCTACCAAGAGCTACCTCACTGCTGTTTGCTCAGCAACAGGAAAGCCTGCCCCCAATATCACCTGGCGGGGTGACAGAGACCTGGATATGTCTCCTGAAATACACCATGTCCAAAATGCAAATGGAACAGTAACGGTGACAAACAGATGGACCTTTCCTGCCAGCCACCTCCATGTCTTGACCTGCATCCTTGACCACCCACAGGGAATGAAAACAAAGACAGTTTATCTGGAAAAAGGAAGCAAAGGTAGGCTGTGTTTGCATGGACAGGTGCAGCATATAGTGAGGAGTGCTTAGGAAAGGATATGCAATTGTGGGAGTCCAGCTTATACATAAATCTCCCTAGACATTTTTCTGGGTATTAAAGCTTCATGCTAGATGGAGATGTCATGATTTTAAACCTAGAAGACTTGTCCCCTGTGATATCTTCGTGTCTGTGTGGTGGATGTGTGCATATATCTATCTAACAAACGTGTAGATATGTGTGTACATATGTGTATACATCTCTGCATGTTTATATTCCTACATAACCACTGATTTAGAGCAGATGTAATCAGCTCTTCAGTAGTTTCCACAGCTGTGTGGTACCAGGGGAGCAGGCCCCTGGCTGTTGAATGCTAGGGAACAACACTTCACATGAAAGATCTTGCAGGAGGGCATATCTCAGATTTGGAGACTTTTCTCATGATGAAACTTCTTCATATATACTAAACTAAAATAATTCTTCACTTACCACAGTGTTATGTTTTTATGTCATTCCTTTCTCTTCTTCTCAGTAGAAATGAGCACAAAGTGATGAATGTTTCACTGCAATCTCAACCTCTGGAAGAGGACAGGGGAAACATTGACACCCCTCTATGTTCTGTGTGAACTTAGTCATTTCGTTTTGTAGGTGTTCAGGCGATCATGGTCATCCTTGGAGTCTCAGCAATAGCCTTAGCAATCTTAGTGACAGTCTTAGCAATCAAGAAGTATTACAACAAGAGGCCAACCAATGGAAAACAGGAAAGGTAAGAATCATTTCAATTTTTTTGAAAATGACATGGCTTGCTATATTCACCTTGCAATTTGCTTTTCTGTTTCTTGTTGTTGCTTACATATACCTGTCCTGACAATTTATGCAGGTGGTAGCAGCATCTTTAAAAGGGCAAAACTCATTCTGAATGACAGAAGTCTTCTAAGAATTATGTGAATGAATAGTTAATGGAGGGTTTTTTTCAGACTGAAGAGACACAGTGCAACCAGAACACGTGAAAAGGAAAAAGGCTTATGCCAATACTTAAGCTGGAAAGCTGGAAGCCTGCACATGCTGAAGCACCAGCACGTTGTTTGGCAAAATGAGGTGAGACAAACACCTAAGATTTCTAGTAATTATTCACAGCTTTCAAAAGCCGTGGCAACACTTACTAGGGATGTGCTAAATCCACTGAGAGTTGGGGTTTGCTCCTGATGCTGTGTCTTCTCTGAGTGGGACAGCCACACCAGGTAGATGGCACCTTATGTGCCCTTTCTAATGTCTCACAATGCTGGGGAAGGTGAGGAGTGTAAAAGAGAAAAGTTAGTCAATGGTAATGTGAAGAGACATGAAAGAATTACTGGAAATGCCCAGGAGACCAAATGGGATGTCTCTTCTGGACAAAGGCGAGAGAGCACTGCAGAGCTCAGGTGCTGCAACCAGCAGCCTCATGAAGTACATTCCCCAGAAAAGTCTGTCCTGCCCTGCTGGTCACAGAGGCATGAAGATGCCCTGCAGAGCTGGTGGCATTCACAGACAAAACCAGTAAGTGACCACACCTGGGAGTCAACCCTGCTAGCACTTCTTGCTGAGCTCTCACAGGTTCCCTGTTTTCCTTGCAAGTTCTTTCTAATCCTGTGCTATGAACAGGAGCCCTCTTGTCTTCCCATCGCTTCTCTCTGCCAGATTATGTTGAGCTTTGTCATGGTTACCACACCACTGTGCTGGGTCTTTTTTAGGAGCAGACACCAGGATCCCCACTTTGCAAAAGGAAAAAAAAATGGAGTAGGAAACCAAGAGATAAAATAATAGATAAGTGCTTGTTTTCAGAGGAAGAAAAGAAGCTGAATAGCAATGTCCATGGCATGTCTGAGAGAAGATCTGTTGAGTTATGCATCAATGAGCTCAGCTGCACACCCATGAAGGAGGACAGAGAAGCAATGGCAGATGGAGAAGTCCAAATAACACTCACCCCAGCTGCTCCCAGCACGGAAAGGAGAACTCAGCCCACTTAAGGCTCACCTTCAAAAGCCCAGAGGAGCACAGAGGCCCAAGGGCATCAGGAACCCAAACTAAGTACTCAGAGGAAGGGGCACCTTGTCCAGATCCCTCCTGGGGATGCTCCAGCAGATCCTCAGCTCCAGGATCCAGATGTGAAACCCATCCAGATGAGTCATCAGAGGAGCACCTTTTGAACTAAGAGGGGACATTCCTTAAAGGGACATTGACATGTGATGGGATGCAAGGGAAGAACAAAATTTTGGGATTGCACAGGGGTTATTATGGGATTCTTATGGCACAAACCAAAGGTGAGAAATGGAGGAATTAGGGGGATCTGGGGATGAAAAAGCCTGAGAAAATGGAGGGATAAAGGGGTCTGATGCAATGTACTCAGGATGCTGGTCAACACACTTGTCTGGCCATGTCCAGTGATCATCGTGGTCTTTCCTGACTTCTCATTAAGATCAATTTTTGACGCTTTTCCTGGGTGAGGGACTCCCTAGCCAGTGTGTATGTGTGTATAGGTGTCAGCAGTTGGGTCAGGACCACAAATCAGCAGGCACATGTATCTGGATGCCAAAGACTGGAAAGATCCAAGTGAGAGAAATCAAGTGCCAACCACCAGCATGGACCGGGGTCAGAGCCTGTGTGTACCCAGTGCAACACCTGGATTGTATGTGGGTGGGCATGTAAGCATCTGAAAGGAAGTGAGTGAGTGAGTGATGTATCATCAGATGCTTTTTGATGTTTCACAAGTAATCAATCAGGTGGGAGGATCTGTGCTGCAAATACGGCAAGACCTATGAAACTGGGTGCCAAGATCAGTATTTCCAAAAAAAGGTTAGGTTTTTAAGGGATGGAGCTGAAAATCCTCTCCTCCAGCTCCCTGCATCATTACACAAAGTGTGCTAGAAATGTCTTTCCATTGTATTTGCAAAGTCTCTTGTGTCACAGTACAAGGTCAGCACTGAGCAGTTCCTTTTGTACTTGCAGAGTACCCTCTAGTGGGAGAGATCATGAGTGAAAGTTAAAAAGCTTTCAGTGAGTTTGCCATTAAACTAGTAAGTCATAAGTGCTGTTTTTTTTCTCTTTGAACTTTCAAATAGTCTTTTGGTATCCAGCAATCCCATCCCAGGCATTAAGAACTTATAACGACATATCCAAAAACATTCAGAAGCAACACCAAAAAAATGACTTAATGAGGGTTGCCATGTGGTGGACACGGATGTGGTCTCTGGAAGAGAAGGTATTGAAAGGCACTGACAGAAGGAACTAGGCATTTGATTTCAGTCCTGTTGCTCTCCTGGAGAAAAAGCTCTTGACAAGAACTAGGAATGGAAATGTGGCTATCTTCCCAAGTTTATTTTCCAAGCTGCCAGGCAGGCAGGTGTACTAGGGGGAAAGTGGGAATGGTAGGCATTTGGTAGTACCTGGGAAGACATCTAGGCTGTCTGAATCCCTCTGACAGGCTGCCCAGGGTTGCTTCCTGAGACAGACAGATTTTTCTGTAGCTGGGCTTCTTGGCCAAGAGGCATTTAGAAGTCAATTTCGAGTGATGTTTTAACCAAGAGTTGCTCAGCATTTAAAGCGCGACTGTTCCCTGCACTCTGGAAATCACCTGCTGGTTCAGCTTGCTTTGAAGATAGTTATGCCCTGTGCATGTTGGTTACAATGGGGATGCTTCAATTTGGCATTTCTCGAATGAGAATTTTTTGAGATTACATGCTCATTAATAATTCTGTTTCTTTTTGCAGAGAAATTATCTGTGTTTTATTTTTCCATGATAATCATGGACACGTATGTGATCTTTAGTTGTGGCTATGATTGGAAGCCATCAATATATATTTATAAGCACAATGACAAAAGGAGTGAGTTTAGCTACTGGCTTTTCAAAGGTAACCTTTTCCCAGGAAACAATGTGGCCTCGTGGCTAAGAAGGCCAATGTCATCCTGGGATGCATCAAGAAGAGTGTGGCCAGCAGCTCAAGGGAGGTTCTTCTCCCCCTCTACTCTGCCCTGGTGAGTCCTGTGTCCAGTTCTGGGCTGCTCAGCTCAAGACAGGGAACTTCTGGAGAGAGTCCAACGCAGGGCCACCAAGACAATCAGGGGACTGGAACATCTTTCATACGAGGAAAGGCTGAGGGAACTGGGGCTGTTTAGTCTGGAGAAGAAAAGACTGAGGGGGGATCTTATTAATATTTATAAATATCTATATGATGGGTGTGGGGAGTTTGGGACATCCCTTTTTTTCAATGGTATCTAGCAAAAGGGGTAATGGGATGAAGTTGGAACACAAATGTTCCATTTAAACATAAGAAAAAGCTATTTTACTGTAAGGGTGAGGGAGCCCTGGCACAGGCTGCCCAGGGAGGGTGTGGAGCCTCTTCCTTGGAGGTCTTCAAGACCTGCCTGGATGCATTCCTGTTCAACCTGATCTAGGTGACCCTGTTTCTGCAGGGGGGTTGGACTAGATGATCTCTAAAAGTCCCTTCCAACCCTACCCTGATATGATATATGATAAGTGAAAATTGTGAAGAGAAATATGGAAGCTCAGTGCAATGAGATAGTGATCAGTGGTTCTCCAGCTTAGTGCTTTACTAACTGCTGAAAGAGAGGGGGAGGAATTGCCTCACCTCTGTACTTCTGGCAACAAGTACATGATTTGCCCTCAGTGCAAAAGTGTTGTTTTTCTAACAGTAAAAAGTCAGCTCTGGTGATTGAGGAGGAAAAAAAAAAATTATGAAATCCACAAGAAGGACTCAGAAAACACATAGTCAGAAAAAGTCTCAATCTTTTCCAGAATGTCTCATTTGAGGTCTTTTTTTAAACAGTCCAATACTGAATTTCTATAGGACCTGTTTTTCACTACTTTTTTGGTACTTCTGAGTGCTCCTTGATTCTTCCTAATGAAATGGAATTCTTTCTTTCAGCCTTAGGAATTGTGTTGCTTCCTTTCAGAAGGAAAAACCTTATCTGTTTCAGAAGCAAAACAAACCAAAAAGCTGAGAACACAGGTGTCCCAGAGCCATCCTCACAAGACCCAGATAACATGCCCAAGCTTGCTTTCTTTTTAGTGTGCCTATCCCAAGACCTGAAGGACACTTGTTGGGGCAGCAGAAATTAATATAAAAAAATTAATGACCCTCTGGCTTTTCTTTTAGAAAATATCCTTCTTTCCTGACTATCGACATCTTGACTTTCTCCCAGTTATTCATCCCTAGGAAACTAGAATTTGCACTCTCTGGTGTGTGAGTCTGTGTAATATGCAGAGCACTCTTGAGAGGATCCACACAACCAGCGGTATCCACAACCCCTGGCTACCAAGATGCTCTGACCTCATGCAGAGAAGAGGTACATAAATTAAGTCAATGAAAGAGACATGAACAATCATCCACACAAAAAGACCAACAGGTTTTACTGGGAAAAGTGAGAAGTGAAGAGAATGTGATCTTAGGCATGAATATCTTAGAGGTACCAAAGATGTGTGGCTGCGTGATGTTCCACAACCCCCACTGCTGTAAAGTCCATCTAATAACAAACCTCTCTTTTTCAGCAAGTTTTAAATTTGGTTGCCTCTCATTTTACACAGCTATCCTAGAGCAAAGAAAAATGTAGAACATATCCAGCACTTTCTGGCTTGTAAAGAAGCACCAGAAGTTTTCTGTGGTTTTATCTCCACCCAAATCCTTAGCTTCCTCTGATGGTAAACATGGTGCAGTTCATGCTGAGAAATTAGCAGGACTTCAAACCATAAGCAATTGCATGTTTTATAGAAGTCTGAGAGCGAAAAGATGTGGTTTAATGGTTAAATGACTGAATCACTAGTAAAATGATAGTTGATGGCAGATCCTCTGGATGAGGCTGGATTTCCTAGTAGACCTATTTGGGCATTGCTGAGCTGAGCCAGGTCCTTATAAAAAGATACAGTTAAGATGAGAGTACAGAATAGGGCAGAAATATGTTTTTATGTCTTGTTCTTCTATTAGTATAATAAGATCTTGACTTTCCTGCCATTGCTAGTCTGCCTGGAGTAATTTCCATTTGCCTCTGTCCGTCCTGGTCTTCACCTACTACTTCAAAACTATCCTTTCCTTGCTCAGCTTTGGTTTCCTCTCTCTCTTCCTTTCATAATTTTCTTCTTTTTTTCTCTTTTTTTTTAAAGTCTGTGTTTCCTAGTCTCTTGAAGGAGCAGTAAAATTTGTTTAAATATAGAACTTTTCCAATTCAGTAAACATGAGTTACAGAGTGAGCTAACACAAAATATTGCTCAAATCCCCTAAATGTCCCCTTTGTTTTCATGAAATAAGGGCAAGAAGATATCCCTGGAACTTCCCTGCTTTTGCTGCATTAATGGTACAGGGTACTGCTGGAAAGATTTATTTTGAGCTGTGTGGTCTGCAGTTCTGTGGAATTCCCTCTGAAATCCCCACAACTATAGTGAAGGCAGTGGAGCACAGAAACTTGCTAACACATTTTTCTCATAAAAAGAAAAACGAGTGTGAAGGGTGTTGACATATTAGCCTCAAACAACGAGTAGTAGGTTAGTTTCTGGAGACTTGACTTGCTTTAGAGGAAACTCATTCTCTGCTCAGAACAAAAAGAGGCAGGCTGGCAGAGGGAAATTTAAGTGACTCAAGACTTCCTCATTGGTCTTAAAAGATAGAAGAAAATGTTGGGGGGGGGGAGGAAGAAAAAGCAGTGGTGGAGCTTGTGCTTTGATTTGTTAGTTGACAGAGAAAGGACTCCACTAAATTGAGCATATTGTTGGAGATGTCTCCAAGGTCAGCTGTATCCAACTGGAAGAACCACTGCCCTGACCCCAGCCTCCAGCAACAAGTTATCTCTGAGCTGATGGGGGCAGCGGTGAGCATTCATTTTTCTCAAGTCCAAAGGCACTGCTTTGTGCACCGAGGTACTGAGAGTAGAGTAACCGGCACAGCTAATGCACAGGTGGACCTGGGATGACTCAGGGAAGGCACAAACACCATCTCCTGCAGGACAGTTTAATCCCAGTGCTCCAAATATTTCCACACATCTGTGCCTTAAGAGAGGGTTTCCCCTTTTATATGGGCATCTTTGTCAATTAATGGCAGGGGCTGGAAGTTCTGCCAGGTCTGATACGTTTCTTTAAGCAGTGATGTTTTAAAACAGGAGACCTTCTAGAGCCTCGTGAGAGAAACAGTTGGTATGAATGATGTATGAACAGATGGGAGGGAGAGGGAGGAGGGAGGGGTGTGTGTGTGTGAAAGCGGATGAAGAAACGGCAGAAATCGAACATCCCGTGTTGCTTGCAAAGGGTGCTCGCGGTGGGGTTTTGGGACGAGAGAGAGGTAGGCGGTGGGTGTCGCTGCGGGACGCCGGGAGCGGGACCCCGCCAGGAGGACGGGAAGTTGGAGTCAGCGCTGGAAGCGGGGCTGAGCGACAGAGGCCGACATTCCCCCCGGCGCCGAGCTCTGCTCGGCTCGTCCCCGGGCCGGGAGGGGGTGGCGAGTGGCCGCTGCGCCGTGAATCACCGCTGGCCCCCAGCGCGGAAGCAGCAGCTCACGGCTCTTGCCTGGTGGTGTGGTGGGTTCCTGGGCTGTCCGCTGCCCTTTCTAACCAGGGGGACACCCCCTACACCCCCCCACGAGGGGCCGAACTCACGCAGCGGTTGCTTTGTGAAGCTGGTGTGACGCCTGAAGCCGGCAAGGACAAGTAGCGCCGAGTAGTGACTGGAACACGAGTATAAGAAGTTTGTAAAAGTTGGCGGTTTCACAGAAGGTCGTGGAGGATTCGTGAATCCAGCGTTGGGAGCCCTCTGAGGTGCGGTTTGGGTAGGTATGGCACCATAAAGTGGAGGATTTGCCTTTATCTTACGTGCTTTTCGTTTGGTGGTTTGAGTTTGTTTGTTTTGTTTTTTTCTTTATTTTTCCCTCTAATACTCTAGACAAGGATTGTCAACTTAAGGGGCTTTTTTGGGCGGGACTCGTGTAGCTACACAGTAGCCTGGTTCCTGGAAGTGTATATGAAGTGTATATGAAGTGTAGCTAAAAAGCAATGTGAGCAATGGTGCGTTAGGGGACGTTAGTGGCACAACTGGTTTATAAACACTTCTATGCCTTGAATTCTCTATCACTTGCTGTGATGGCTCTTGAATTTTATGGAATACCTATCTGAGTTTCTCAGAGCTGTGGGCTCTATCTAGTATCTAGCTACACTGTATAATCTGACAATTTCATTTTTCATTGGATTCGTTGATGATAGATTCTTGTTTTGTGATTTTACACATAAAAACTTGGTTTGTATCCATACTTCATAACTCTGGAGTTGAATCAGGAGCTGTTTTAGCTCACTGTGTTTAAATTTAAACGCAGGCTACTGGATATGAGTTTGTTGTGAATGTGTTTCTTAAGGAGATTTTTTTCCCCCTCCCTCTAATTCATTTATTTATTCATTAGCACTCTCTTTTTAAGCAGTATTATAACATAGAAGATCCTTTACAGTTTATTCTCTTTTTTTTTTTCATGTTCTGAAAATCTTTTAAAAGTTGGCTTTGCAAACATAGTTGAGAGGACATACTCCTAAGACATAATAGCTAGTTTTTCAATTGTTGTCAGAACCCTTCAGCTGTAGATGATGTGTGTCTTACAGAGATATTTAATAAGAAATAATGTTTCCATTTAAATACACCACCAGCTTCAGTTCCAGGCAGGTCTACAATTCCTTCCTAGTGCCAGAGAGAGTCCTGGACAGCTAGTGTGTCACACTTCTGGTAGATTAATGCCTTTCTAACTTCCATTGTGCAAATTTTTTTCCCACCTTTACCAGAGCACTTTCTGTGTTGTGTAATGAAATCTGTCAAAATGCACTACCTGCCCCCAGAACTATTTTTCTCAGATGACAAAGCTACCATTAAAGTTTGCACCCCACACTCATATACCTTTCCTTGTCTGTCTTCAGGCAAAGCAGATTCTTCCCTTCAAAAAAATGACTTTCCGAGCTCTGGTTTTGTGTCTGACTTGTGCTGAGCTTGCAAAGGCAAATGGTAAGTTCAGTTTCCTGAAATCTAACTGAAAAATGATTGGGGAGTGGGTTTCTGATTTCCAAGACTTCAGCAGTCAGAGTAAGAGGCAAAACAAAGTGAAATACAGATTGACAGTGCCGCTTGACATATGTTAGGTAGCTGAGGCATAGACATAGAGCAGACAGGTGTGACATAAGGCTTCCTGGAGCAGCATTTGGAGATGGGAGGGACGTGCAGCATCCTATATGTACAATGACACTGGACACCGTTGTCACCTGAGTTCAAACTTCACATAGTGGATCCTCCCCTCTGGAACAAATATCTTTTTTAATTGGTTTGTGTTTTGGGGTTTTTTTTCCCCCTCCCTCTCAAATGCATTGCAAACTGAAGCTACATAGTCCAGAGATTCTCTTTTTGCCATTTTGCTGTTCAGCTCTTTGAGAATGGCTTTGTGTGCACTTTCTTTGTGCATTCAATCTTCCTTTAGCTTTTAGGGGGAAAGAACTGAGTCTTTGCTGGGAACAGGAAGCCATGTGCTCATTTAATAAAACTGAAGCGGGAAGTCTGCAGGGATAGGTTAGAGAAATAGAAATATGTTGCTTTCTTTCAAACAGTTTAGAAGAAAGATAGAGCCTCAGCCAATATAAATCAACATAACTTCATTGATTCCTAGGAGGATGCAGGAGGGGGACTTTTTGGTAGGAGAAAAACATAGAAATAATATCTGATTGAAGGAATTATTGTGTCTGTGGGTAATCCAGGCTTTCAAATCAGCATTATGTTTTTCAATGTGTGTGATATCTGCCCACTTCACTGTTTCATGTCATTGCAGTGGTTCCACAGATTGAACGCAGAAATGTGAAGGTGGGTGACAATGTGACTCTCAGCTGTGCCCTGAGAGAACCCATGGATGTTCTGCAAGTGACGTGGCAGAAGGACTCTGGAAAATCACGCAGTAATATAGCTACATACAGTGCCATAACAGGATTAAAGATTCATGAGCCCTATCAAGACCGAATGAATTTCACAAGTATGGTACTCAATGAGACAAGCATCACTTTTTGGGACACTAGAATGGATGATTCAGGGTGTTACACATGTCTCTTCAATGCTTTTCCTCATGGCTCGTTGTCGGGACGCACCTGCCTGAGTGTCTTTGGTGAGGTTCTCTTCAGGAATATGTATTTAGTGGAGAAAAGGAAAAGTGTTTTCTCACCCACAGCTTTTCCTTGAGTGGGCTCAGGAACTGCAGTGATAGGAGCATCTTGCAGTGGAACAGGGTGTAGAAACATGGCATTACTGCTGTGAGCAACACCCTGTGGAGTTGTATTGAAGCTTGTTGTGGTGGACTTGGCTCTGGACTGTCCTTGTTTGTAATTCTATGAGTAGCAGCTAAAAAGCACAGAATGGGGTCTTTCTTTGTAAGCCCCTAATCAGTCCCAACTGGAACTTGAGCAAACTAACATTGCCTGTTGCAGTTTCCAGTATAATCCCAGTACTGTGAGCTGCTCTGCCAAACCCTAGCACTGATAGGGAATTAGCAGATAGGAGAACAGCATGGACCAATTAATAGTTTTACTTTAACAGATTAGTTCAAATTGTGGGATTTCAGGTTGAGTGAAGCCTTTGGGATATATAACTTCAGTATAAGGGAATGAGTATTGAATCATGGGGGGACCTAACCCACTGAACTCTTCTTGCAGTCCTGTGCCATGGGCCTCAGTGCAAATCCAGTAGGCTTTTCTCTGATTGATAACAGTTAAATTGCTTTCAGTGCTTATGACCAAATATTCATTGTGGATTGTCTCATTTGTGTGTTGGAAGGTCTCAATGCATCTGTCCATTACAACATTTCCGGAGGTCATTTGGTAGCCATCTGTAATGCTGTTGGCCTTCCAGAGCCCACCATCACCTGGAACAACTTATTCAATTCTACTCCTACACAGGAGACAGTCAGGCACACCAATGGGATGGTGTCCATCACCAGTAAACTGGAGATCTACAACTCTCAGAGCATCGGTGCACAGAACTTGGCCTGCAGAGTAAGCAACAGGAATGAAAAAATGGAATTGCCTGTGAGAATGGAAAGAGGTAGGTGAATGATACAGTATGCTACTTGGTAGCATACTGTTGGCCTCTTTGGATAGGAATCTGCTGATAAATGTGTGTGTGCTAAGAAAGAAGAAGGAAAATCTTACTTTACTATCTTTGTGACAATAAAATATTGTGGTCCTCTCTAAGATGGGAAGAAGCCAGACTAGTGAGCTAGAGAATTTGAGGTTTTAGAGGCACCATGTGTTTTACAGCAAGTCAAACAAGTTTTCACACAAGCCTTCATAGTTTCTTTGACATTCCAAGGACAGATACAAATATTTGTCTCCTAATAGTTATTAAGATGAAGTAAAAACTCTGTTGATCACTTAATGAACACTGAAGTGGAAGTTTTGAAATTATAACAAACTGCCTCTGAACAGCAATTAACCAAACTTTTCAGTTAAACTTACATGTTTTGATACAGTTAACCTGTATATTACGTTTTAGTTTCTCTGAAATCTTTGCTAAGAAACTTGTTGCAGTACTGGTCTGAGAGGAGGAGTATTTTCAGGCAGACAGGAAGATGATCATAGGAAGATACTTATATTGGTTTTACAAGGAAATCTTGAATACATCACTGTAACACCTAAATGCCTTGTAGTGCAAATATATTTCTTGTTCCAACATTCCATTCTGCTGCAAAGACTTTCACCTCAGTTCTGTACATGAAAATAGTAACATTAAAAGCTGAAGTACCAGTCTCAGTTTGCACAAGAACATTGACTTAGGTGATTTAAAATTCAATGGTCTCCAAATCCAGAGATTTAAAAGGAAGAGTGCTTGGAAGTTAGGAAATCATTTTGGGATTGGTAGGTTAATTCCCAAGTTGCACACTCCATATATATGTTACAGGAATAGCAGTAAATAAGTAATAAATAGTAGTAAATAAATAATAGTAAAGAGTAAGATCTGACTTTTAATATCCTCTCTCTAAAAGTTCAGAGCAAATGAGTTCTTAATTCTGAGTGACACTTAATTGAAAAAGCAGAATAAATCTCTTTGTCCTGTCTCAAATGCAGTATTTTTTTGTTTCAGAAATGTTTGTCTCAGAAAGTGGGAAACTAAGGCTGTTGTTATTCCTTGCTACTAGAATGAAAACTCAGGAAATAGCTTGTTGTTTTAACAATCTTACATTGTAGAGAAAGAGACATTCAAATTAATAGTTCAAACCCGCTTTGTTAAAAGACGGTTTTGGCTTGATTCACATAAATTTTAATTCCGGAAGTTTTCCAGTCTACATCAGTGAGCACTGAAATGAGATCTCTGCAACCTGATCAGGGGGGTTGGACTAGATGATCTCTAAAGGTCCCTTCCAACCTCTACCATTCTATGATTCTATGTTGTATAGTCATTTTGATTAATAGCAGAGTGGCTAATGTCTAATCAAGGAGGGACATTTATGCTCAGATGTTGGGTGGAGCAGGCATCAAAACATAGCCTATCTTCTTTGTGAAAGCTAATTCAGCCTTTGTGATAGTGATAAGTGTTTAACAGTAAAAGGAATAACTTTTGCTTTACAAAGAAAAAACTCCAATTTTGATTGAGCAAAAAAACTCTTCAGAAAGTGTCAAAAATCATATGAAGTTCTGCTTATGTACACGTGCAACTACTATGTCAGGTATGGGAATGACAGATTTCTTTGCCATGGATGAACATGAGCGCATAGTTTCTTTACAAAGCAATTTCCATGGGCAGATAGGCTTGCCTTTTCCCTGGTTTCATCTGGGATAGAGTTTTCTTCCTAGTAACTGATACAGTGCTGTGTTTTGGATTTAGTAAGAACAATTTGGTTACACACTGATGTTTTAATTGTCACTAGGTAGTACTTATACTAAGTGAAGGACTTCTCAGTTTCCTACACTCTGCCAGCATGGAGATGCACAAGAAGGTGGGAGAGAACATGGCCAGGATAGCTGACCCCAACTAGCCAAAGAGCTAATCCATACCATAGGAAGTCATGCTCAGTATATAAACTGCAGGGAGTTGGTGAGAAGGGGTGTATCACTTCTCAGGCATTGGTCAGTGGGTGCTGAGCAATTGCATTGGGCAGCATTGAGTGATTTTTTTTCTCTCTTTTTGTTATGTTATTTTTCATTACTAGTAGTAGTAGTATATTTTATTTTATTTCAATTACTAAAACATTTTACCTCAACCCATGGATTTAGCTTTACTTTTCATGATTTTTCTCCCCAGTCCACAGAGGGTGGATGGGGAGTGAGCAGTCAGATTCATGGTGCTTAGTTCCTGGTTGGAAACTGTGAGAATCTTTGAAGATATACATACCCACTCTCTGGTTTGAGCAAGCACTGCTTTCATATAGCTTACCTGGAAGTACCCACTGCCCTAGGTGCTTGTTCATACTATCCTATACATCCCACCACTCAAGTATCCAGCCTCACAGCAGATCTCTGGATGGTATTCTCAAATAGTTGTTTAAACCTAAACATGACCTGAACCACATACAGTAATGTGCTAACAATAGAACCGTGCTGTTTTCAACATCTCAAGGATATTCAGAATTTTCACAATTCTCAAACACTGTTTTAATTAACCTGGTGGAGTAGAGGAAGGTGAGAGAATAAAGATCTTGATGAGGAACCATTGTCATTAATTGGACATCCTCTTGGGTCTTTTTACTCTTTTTCCTATATAAATTGGCTTAGTTTGGTGTAATTTTTGTTACTTCCTTTTACAGAAGAGGGATCTTCATTGCTTTGGCTGACAATTGCTGTGGGAGTTTTAATTGTTGTCATAGTTCTGATTCTGATCACACTGTGCTGGAGGAAGAAAATATGCAGGAGAGGTTGAAATGGTGAGTCACTGATTCATGGAAACCAACAGTTTTGTAGAGCCCATAATAAAGTGTGTCATCTGTAGAGAAAAATACTTTGTTGAAATATCATTAGGGAATATCAGCCTGTCTTACAGGAGAAATAAACTTTATAATAATGTATTTATTACGGAGAGATTGCTTCAGTTTTGTGTAATTAAGAGCTGTTTTCCCACTGCTACTGTTGCGGGACAATACAATTTGTAGTCTTGGGGATGGGGGGGATCCAAGCAGAACAGGACGTGCTGCTCATGGTTTGCTTTCAGGCAGAAGTCTGAACAGAAGTAATCTACTGGTCCTTCAGATGTTCTCGGGGGGCCACAAAAGTGTCAAGTGCAAGTGTGTTAGAGAATTTGTGTCAGAAGAGGGATGTTGGAGAGAAATCTGGTCATGCGGAGTGACTTGCCCTCAAGGGAGGGGCTTTCTTCTGATCACAGCACCTTCTGTATTTAAGACAAACAATGTAATATGATGAAGTGCACTCAAACTTGTCATGAGCCTGCTTATGATGAGTTAAGGAGAAATTGCAGTCATGTCACATCCTTGCATGTGAGATGACGTGATCATGGATCAACTCAACCTTCTATTAATTACTAATAACAGAAAGGAACAAAATTAAGAGGAGAAGGGAGCCTTAGGCTTCAGAAATCACAGGAATTTAGTGGTCATTGGTAGTTTCATTCTTACTTAGCTAGATAAAAATGCTGTGTCTGACTTTAAATTCTACTATTATGTTTAGAAATGCCAGCACAGATTAACTCAGTTCCTGAATTTAGGAACTTTCCTGAATTTAGGTACTTTCTTCAGGACTATAATATGATAAAAGATAAAGAAGTGTTTCCAGGAGTATCAGATCTATCTGTTGTGAACTTAGTCCCTCTTAACAGTAGATGCTGTAGGTCTGATACAGTAAATCTGCCACTGCCAGAGACACAAAAGTCTTCACTGAGAGGAAAGATAAATAAATACTTCTTACACCCTAAATATGACTTCTTAATCGTAAAATGTCTGGGAGATTTCCATTGATCCTATAAACAATTAAAAAGAGAAAATTTCTGTTGAATTTTCAGACCAATCTGGAAGTTTAACTTTGTGGGCTTTTTAAAGGATCAGAGGAAAAAGGTGATGTGCTTAAAAGAAAGATGTATCTTTATTGTAGAAGAACCATCCCAAACACAGATAAGCTTGTACAAAGCAGACTTTGGAGAGAGCTTGAGGTAGACGTGACCTGGCAGAGGTTTAGGATTGCCTGCTGCAGCAGATCAGAGTGTCACCAAGCAAAGAATTATAAAAAGAACAGGTGCTGACTTGCAGAGGTTTTGAGCCCTTTTGTTGCATGCCAGTTGAGGAAAACCACATTGGGATGCTGTGACTCCATCGATGCCTGATGCAGGAGCAAGGTCAGTCAGTGAAACATTGTTTGACAAGACTACTTTGCTCATATATAGGC
Source organism: Colius striatus (assembly GCF_028858725.1). NCBI lineage: Eukaryota > Metazoa > Chordata > Aves > Coliiformes > Coliidae > Colius > Colius striatus. The sequence goes on along the minus strand of NC_084759.1, from coordinate 112,749,734 downwards.
TAAGGATGTTGATGTATCTCTGAGCATGATTTTGGCCCTGGATATTAGCAGTTCCCAATGCAATGCCTGCATGTGATTCCAGCAATAGCTTATACCAGGACCATCTCCAGCAGGCATTATAGTTCACTTCACATGAGGTTTCCTGTGCCATATGCTACCTGCTAGGTATCAGGCTCAAGCCATTTCATGCATCTTTGGGCCATGTGGTGGGTCACACAATACATGATTTCTTACTGCAGAGACACTGATGCACAACAACAGAGCCTACATGTTATTTTGGAAACTTTTAAAGGAGTTCCTTCTCCCTGCTTTGTAAGGAAAGTGTAAGATGCAGAAAAGCATAATACGATTAAACTGAAATTGGTCTGTAAAACTGCAGTAGTGGTGCAGTTTGATCACTCTATCACCATCTGATTGACTTTTTTTTTAATAACTATTTTTATGGATGTTACTTTTTGCTAGTGCTGAAAGTTAGTTACAGTTTATTTTGTACATGGTTCCACTATCACTTTCCTGGCCAACTGTTTACAACGCCAAGAGTACCTGAGGAGCTACAGTAAATTTGAACCTGATATTTAGAATGCATTACAACTCCACAAATACTACATTGTAATGAGGAAACCCTCTACATCTACTTAGCTCTGTCTGAGCTCCCATCCCACATTGTGGAGTCATTCTGTTTTTCCCTGATCATCTGTGAAATCTATTTATGCTCTTTAATGCAGTGGTTACAGTCTGCTCACCCAAAAGAGAACAGCAAATTGTAGAAAGCTCTTTTCTGGTTTTATCCTCTATTATCCTCAGATTGTGTTGGAATCAGGAGCAGCAGCCTATGCACATATTTCTGGATGTGCTTTTTGTGTCGGCACAATAGAGAGCTAATAGTGCTGGCTGGAGGATACCAATGTCTGTCTGAGGCTGTTATCTGGGGCTTCAATACTTCTTTTCATTCTGCACTAGATAACAAGCAAAGCTTTTCCTGTCTTTTCCAGCCTTCCCAAAAATGTAAAATGACAGCTTTTTATCTGGGTGGCTGTGTCAAACTCTGTCAAAGTTTGTTCTCCTCTGCTGTTGATAATATGGTTAGTTTTTGCTTTGCTTTTATTTTTTCTTGTTTCCCTTCTTTCCATGGTAGATGCTTGGGAATCAGATGAAGAGCTGAGGCTCAAAGATGATATCCCATGCATCACGTACCAGTTGCAGAGCATAAATACATTTTGGTTCTCCCTGAACAAATCCCAAATGAAGCCTCTTCACGGTATTTGGCAAAAAGTCACCTGTCTGGCAAAAAGACTGAGCAGTCTTTGCAGCTGATGCAAAGCTTTGGAAAACTCATATTTTCATCCTTTGCCAGGCACCAGTTGTTTATTTCAAGGCTTGCTCATATTTCAGCCGTGCAAGTTAAAAAGCTTAATAGTCAGTTCTAGAGACCTAGAAGTTTGCAGGGGGATAAAATTCCATGCAAACAGTTTTTTGGTGGCTTATGGTGGTTTATGAGGAAGGATCATTTCACAAATGGATATAAAGGTCAGCATGTTTTGGTTTGATTTGGTTTTTTGGGTGTTTTTTAAGCATTAATATGTTAATCTCTATTGTGTGGCTTGTGCATCTTTTGCCATGTGGAAAATTTTAGAAATGGTCAAATAGTATAAAGTAGTGTTTAAGAAACTGTAACAATAGAGCAAAAAATTTACACGTAGATATCAGAAACTTACATTTTGGTGAGCAGAGATGTCCTGAAAGTTTGGAAAATACGGAAGTCTTGTGCAGGACGTTCCAGTTATTTGGGAAACTTTACAGGGACAAGTACTTGCACAGACTTTCCATTGCTTTGTTTATATTAAAGATAGGAATGATTTCTGGAAGAGCCATTATAGCAGTATCCTCTAGTAATTATTCAGTTTGAGGAAGGCTGTTTTTCTAAGCTTTGGATTAAAATTTATGGCAATTCTTATCTGCATGACCTGGCTTGTTTCTTCACTGGATTTGTTTTAACATACAACTCTTTGGATAGTCAGAATCAAGATAGTTCAGAACAACATAGTAGCGGCTCAGTTTTAGGAGACTTTTCATAATATTTTTTCATGAAGTGAGAGACAAATACTAGCCTTTCAGGTAATAAACTGCAGAACATAACTCCCTCTTTCATGAGGCACTCCGCTCACAGAGGAATGGGTCTCTGGGGAGGTTCATTTTAGAATCATTTTGGTTTCCTCTCAAGTGTGGCTTTATCATGAGTAAGAGATTATATTTGTCCTATTTTGAGTTCCCCAAAATAGCAAAAAAGTGCAGTGGCCTAAGTGAAAAATTGTTTTGCTTACAACAGCCTCATTCCTTTACTTTTCTTAACACTACACTAAAAATATCCAACCCAGAAAAAACACAGTGTAAAAACGTTGTTGCCAAACAGACCTTAACAGAGCTAATGAGTGGGGCGGGGGGAGGAGAGAACACAAAACAAACCAAAACCCCAACAAATATACAAAAATGTCAGTGGAAAGGTAATTCTGCTGTCAGGCTGCCCATCAGATTTCCCGCAGACATAAATATTTTGCAACCCAAGTGAGGATGTTTTCATGGAATTATAGAATGGTTTGGGTTCATCTGGGTCCAGCCTCCCTGCCGTGGGAGAGTTGGACACCTTCCACTAGATCAGATTGCTTAAAACCCCATCCAGCCTGGCCTTTAACATTTCCAGGAGCGGGGCAGCCACAACCTCTCTGGGCAACCTGTGCCAGTCCCTCACCACTCTCACAGTGAAGAATTGCATGCTTATATCTAATCTAAATCTACCCTCTGTTACTTTGAGGTTGTTATCCCTTGTCCTATCACTACATGTCCTTGTAAAATCCCTCTCCAGCTTTCCTTTAGTCCTCTTTAGGTACTGGAGCTTTCAGGTACTGGTTCTGGGTTTAATCACACACTGCTTCCAGACAACTCCTTTCTCTACTTAATTTCCTTACAGAAAATGCCTGATAATACCCTCCAGTTTGTATTGTAAAGTGAGAGCGTGGGCACTCATTCCAAGTGTTCCATGGTTTAGGACCGGGACAGCTGATGCTGTTTTGCTGGGAAAAGCATGCTCCTCATCCTGCTTTCCATTTTAGAGAGCGTCTCAGGGCTTGTCCTGCCCATCTAAAAAAAGAGTTACTGAAGTATAGGCTACTAAAAACAAAGCCTTTTCTTTGCAAACAGGGAGGCCTTTACTCTGCATGACTAACAGTTTCTGTCCTGTGTATCATATCTGTATTCATATTTCATTATGAAGTAACTTTCCAGTAATTCGTACTCATTTTCACTCTGACAACAGTGCTTTGTATATAACCAGAAAATAAAATGGCTGACAAATGAAAGGGAGGAAAAAATAGCCCTCCTGTATTATATGAATAGTTACCTCACTGTTTCAATTTCTCGTTTACTTCCGTAATAAGAATTATGTCTTCAATTCCAAAATGTTTTTCCTTTGCAAAATACTTCAGCTGTATGTAAGATTATTACATGGGTAGATGGAAATATTTTTCTTATTCTTACATGAAAAGTAAGGATGCCATTTTTTTTTCTAAAGCCACATGAATATAGGGTCATAAATTGGGTCTCAGAATGGCATCCTGAAATATCAAACTGTTTACATATGCAGTAAATAACCTTATTTGTGTATTACTAAGCAAGGAACTTTGTTTGGTTTTCACAGTTTATTAATCCATTTAAGGTTTTGTATATTCTTAATCTCACCTTCATGTTCTGAACTCTGCAGTGTATATGGTTTCCAGAATTGAAAAAAAATCTTTTGTTTAGTAGTAGGTACATAGCAAGAGGTTTTTGGTTTTTTTCCTTTTGTGAAATGTGTTCCCTTGATTCGTGTCAATGTGGATCAACGAATATGGATGATAATTTTTGGTAACTTTATTTGTTCTTGTGTAACTTGTTCTTGCTTTTCATAACGGCAGCTTGACAGGTGTCCTGGAAGACTAGCTTGAACCAGGTTTTGATAAGGAGGGTGTTTCTGCTTCTTGTAACAGCAGCTTGGCAGATGTTTTGGGGAGATTAGCTTGAACCAGTTTTGCAGAGATATACACATGGAGGTCGCCTGGGGGACACCGTGAGGAAGACTACTGACTTCCTCCAATGACCACCTAAAGAGGGTGAAAAAGACCCCCGAGATGGAACAAAGCATGCGCGAGAAGCAGAGGACCCTTTCCCAGAAATGATTAACATTTTTCAGCCCCTTCGAGGAAAAGTCATGAATACGTATAAGGCCTTCCCTACTTAATGCGAACTCGGGGTGTGACGGGTGTGCGTCCTGATAGAGCAGAGGCTCTCAGTGCACCCAGCGCTGTTTGCTTGCTCTTATTCATCCAATAAATTCCTAAACTAAACCGGAATCCTGCTCAGGGATACTTCATTTATCACACTTTCTAAATTAACAAAATTTTGTCTTCAAATAAATTCTTTTAAAAATCTGAAATATTGTTTGAACAGGTGTCAGTGGTCTTAGTTTATTGATAACAAAGGACAGCGTAAAATCTTTTATGATTCATTTGAGTTTACATTAATAGGAAATGGAGATTACCTTTTTTCTTTTTTTTTCCAGTAAATCATTCTTCTTATATGCAAAGAAATTAATATTAATTCTGAAAGTCTGTCATGCAGCCTCCCATGTCTCTTGTTTGGAAATGTCTTTTTTTTTCTTTTTGCTGTTTAAGTACACAGTAAGGCTTTACACTTGGCTGCCAATTTCTGCATTCAAAAAGGGGCATTACAATGGCCAGTTACTTTCCTTATTGACTTTGGGAGACGTAAGCAAGTGCATTTCAAGCCAGGCGTATGTTGAGTCAGGGGCGAGGTTGTGGGCTGTGCAGCTGTATTTCAAATGTCTGTGGTCAGATGAAGGACTGGCTGGAGGTGCTGTGCAGCGCGAGCAGTGCCACAACAGGTTTTCTGCTCCAGACTGCCTGAAGGCAGTAATGGTTTTAAGCCAGATTTCCACCATGTGTGTTAGAGCAGGATGTGCAGACTTCTACCTGCTGCATGTGTGTAGGTCTCCTTCGGGTTTCTGAGGAGAGCTGGCAGCTGTATAAAGTGATAGGAAAGCAAAGGGCAGATTAACCAGTGAGCATGAAGGCATGTCACCACCTGTCCCCAGGGACTGCTCCAAATGTCAATAGACTAGAAGCTAGGAGTCTTTTTTTAACTGTGTCTCTTTGTGGAGGAGAAGACAAAATCTATCATTTTCCTTTTATAGAGTACTGTAAGATGGACTAATTTTTAACTCTTGATTATTGAAATCAGCAGGCAAGAAGCTTTTATTTAATTCTTTCAGTGTAATTCTGTTTTTTCCATCTCTGTTTTCATTAGTTTACTTAAATATTTGTTGTGGTGGATTTGTGATAACTACAGGCTTTCCTTCAGTTATCTTAAACTGAAATTCACATGTAAGTTGCCATCTTACCTAATACAAACTACCTGGGGTTTAAAAGACCTCTTTTCAAGAGCATACTTTCCTCTACACTGGTAGCTCCCAAGATGAAACAGTTTATAAGCCAGCTGCTGGTCTTCTGCTGGCTTATAAGTGGCTTTGAATGGGGGTGTTGGCAAACTGGGCAGTTTACCCCTACCCAAGGAAAAAATGCTGTTTAATGAGATTTTCACAACTTTTGTTTTCAGGCTTTCTCACACTCTCAATGGGAACTCTGTTGCTTAAGGAGAAAAGAGAGGGTGGGGAACCCCAAAACTTCTTTTTTTCCCCCATCAGTTTTAAGGCTATTTCTCCTTGGAGCACAACAAAGTCATGGGAGGGTCTGAACACCACTCAGAGTATCTCTTTTGAGAAGAATGAGGGAACGTTGTCAAGGTGGGGTGACCTGGGTAGAGCGAGCGCTGAGCTTGACTATTCTGGGTTTAGGCATAGGTCCTTCTATGGAACGATGCTTTGCATGGGAGGTGTGCGTCTATGCTGTTGAAGATGAGCTTTTTACATGATTCTGTAATTTAAGGTAAAGTATGATGCGTAGTGAACAAATGAAGCAAGAGGCAACTCAGGCTGAAGCCTGTTTTGTTGAGTTTTAGGAAGACGGGCTACTCACCATACAGCAGGGAAGGTCTTACAGTTGTTCAGTAAAGAATGGTTTTGTGACTGCATTTCTCCCCCTCTGCCTCAACAGCAACTGTGCTGCTCAGCAAAACTTGAGACAGCGATACAATGGCCATGATTCATCTTTTTTTTTTTTCTATTTTTATTTGTTTTCTAGGATCCTAGGGGATTTCCATTCACCCACCAGATCATTACAGCCCAGCCCAGCAGCCTGAAGTCAACATTAGAAGCAGTGATTTGACTGTCTGGAAAGAAGCAGCAATAAAAGAAAATACAACACATACACTACACTACCCTGTCTAGATGCCCAGCTGTATGCTGAAAAGACTAGTGCAATGTTTGTTATCCAGTCTAGATGCTTAATCATAAACAGTAGTACCAGAGGGACCACTTAGTCCACTCCTGCTGCCAGGCAAAAACTACTTTGTTCATGCCACTTATGGTGCTGCTAGTGTGTAAAATATATTTGCCTTCTTCCAACTGACTTTTGAAAACAACCATGGATGAAGGCTCTATAAGCTCTCTGAGAATTCTCTTCCAGTGCCTAATTCCTCTTGCAGTAAAGAGGGGCTTAATTTTTACCAATATCTGTCTGCAATTCCACTTGCAGCAACTTGATGTTCATTCCCCTCTTCCTACCATTTACTTTTCCCTCTCTTATCCAGCTGATCCAGTTCCTTTTCCTCAGTGAATGCCTGAATATACCAGTGTATGCAATGACTCTCTCTGGAGAGACATGCTGGACTTAAAACCACAGGACTCAAATCACACCAAATCTGTTGAAATTACTGGGAAAGAGCGATAGGGCTCCAAGTAGGTCACAGATTAGAGAGAGTAGCAACCACAGTTGAAAAAGAAGAGGTGTAAGTAATTTATTTTATTTGGCTTTTCTTGGGATGTTTGGGGTTTTTTAATATTTTAAATATTTTTATAGATAAATGAGGAGGAGATGGAAGCAAAGCAGAAGTATTGACGTCTCCATCTTTCCTTTCTGTTCTGCTGCCATTCTCTCTCTGTTTTTTTTTTTATGAAACAACTCCTTTGATACTCCAGTCTACTCCTACCTTGGCTGTCAAAATACATGGACTGTTTGTCAATAGTTCTTGTGATCATCTTGTGCACTGTCCAGAATAGTCTCCCTTGTCTTCATCTTTTTTTGTTGTGTCTTTTTAAACACAGAGAAATCATTTTGCTGCCCAAAAGCAAAGATCCGTACTTGTATCTTCTTGTGGGGGATTTTACACCCTGAGCTAACTATCATGTGTCACTACTGTGAATGTAATGGTATCAGTGGGGAGTCATACAGAGGCTGAATTTACTGTTTTGCTATGGTTTTGGTAGCAGATAAAGACACAGCACAACTCTTACATGTTGAGGCCTAACTCTGCTCCTGCCCCAAGTAGGATTGGAGTTTCTCTCCCCACTACCATCCCCCATGCTTCTCACTACCTGCCCAAGCCTGCTGATCTTGGCTATTCCAGATTTGATGCTCCTGTTTTCTGCCATTTGTACTGGCTGTGTGTCAGCAGACTCATTGTGAGAGCGAAGCACTCCTGGGCATTGCCTTTGAGCTCATCTTGTTTGTGAGGGTCAATCAGAACCTTGGCATGCCCTCTGCCTCCTGACACCTCCATAGTGCTCAGAGACTGCTCCACAAGGTGAAGGTTACAAAAAACAAGCCTGTCTCTGGGCATACTGATTTTGTGGCCCATTTTACTGAGAGAACAGAAAGACAATGGTTCTGCAGAGGGCCCTCTGCTGATTTTTGTTCTGCTGAGAAATGCTAATGTTTAAGGTGTTTATCTTCCTTCTGTCTGAAGGAGTTTGTAGTGAGGTGGGGGTTAGTCTCTTCTCCCCAGTAATGAATGAGAGGACAAAAGGAAATGGGCTCAAGCTGCACCAGGGAAGGTTTAGACTGGAGATTAGGAAGAAGTTTTTCACTAAGAAGGTTTTCAGACACTGGCACAGGCTGCCCAGGGAGATGGTGGAGTCACCATCCCTGGAGATATTTAAAAGATGCGTAGATGAGGACACTGCAGAACACTTGCAGTGATGGACTTGGAAGTGTGAGGTTAGTGGTTGGACTTGATGATTTTAAAGGTCTTTTCCAACCAAAATGATTCTATAATTCTATCAGTCATTGTATTTCAATTTCTACCAATATCCTCTTGTCTTTTGGGTTTGGTTAGTGTTTCTTTATGCATTCTTAAATATTCCATCTTGCCAAGCACATAGCATTTTGGATAGTGTTTTTTATGTCATATGTTTACCAAGAGTGCAAGCTGTCAATCTAAAAAATCAACTGAGAAGATTTAGCAGATACAAGACTTAGGACCAAGTGTTCAGAGCTGATATTTTGTTGGTTCCAAATCAGCAGCCTCTCTAGAGTCTGGCAAATAAAGTTGCGTTTATTACTGAGGACATGAGGGGCAACATTTACTGTTACTGTCAGTGCAATATGAATTATTTATTTATATATTTCACTTTTATAATTAAAAAAAAGAATCCAATCCAGCCAAAACAGCAATTGGTCTTTTCTTCTTCTTCTTCTTCTTCTTCTTCTTCTTCTTCTTCTTCTTCTTCTTCTTCTTCTTCTCCTTCTTCTCCTTCTTCTCCTTCTTCTCCTTCTTCTCCTCCTTCTCCTCCTTTTCCTCCTTCTCCTCCTTCTCCTCCTTCTCCTCCTTCTCCTCCTTCTCCTCCTTCTCCTCCTTCTCCTCCTTCTCCTCCTTCTCCTCCTTCTCTTTCTCCTCCTTCTTCTTCTTTCTGATCGTTTGGATACCAGAAATGCTTCTTTGCAAGTGAGGGTTTCTGTGGTTTCATGCTTTGCTTCTTTTCTGTACAGAAAGTGGGACTTCAGGGAGTTTTTAAGGTGTTTTGGTTTTGGGGTGGATTTTTTTTTTTCAAGACTTTTGAGAGAAACAGCTTTTGAGATTAATATACAGAATTATTTTTGACCACAGTTGCTGAGGTTTACTTCATATTTGAAACTAACTTCAGTTGATCAAAAAATTGTGGTTTGTATTTTTAGAGCTATTATATTTGTGTGTCATGTTTCTCACTTGTTTTTGATCTGGGGTTACATGCTCTGCTGATGTATTTGCCCTGTTTTCTGAATTTGCCTTTGCTGGAAAGAAGCCTAATAAAGCAACTTTGAACATAAGACTACATGATTACTTTCATTTGTGGCACACTGCTTATGAGCTTGTATAAATTGATGAGAGAAGCATCACATATGAGCTCTTAAGTGCATTAATAATTCTTTGGAAAGGCAATAGTGACCTAGTGTTTTCTTTAAGAGAAAGACCTTTTGAGGAAAATTATGAAACCACAATTGTTTTTCTTTGTCATGGCATCAACTTGCACTTTTCTTCTTCAAAGATATGATGGTGAGAAACTTAGATCTGGTTAAAAAGACATGACAATGCTGTGTAGCAGCTGACTCGGGTTTATGTCCAAGGTCTTGCAGTAGAAGGCAGCAATCTATTGCCTGTCTGAGCATTGCCAGTTGGTAGAACAGAATAGGAATGGAATGGAATGGAATGGAATGGAATGGAATGGAATGGAATGGAATGGAATGGAATGGAATGGAATGGGCAACTTCTAGAGGTTTTGAGATTATAACATGAACTCCTCTCCTGGTCTTTAAATGATGGTTTCTGGAGAACTTCCTACTAGATACTGGTCAGAAAAGTCTTGCTGCTGACATACGTCACTCTGAGTGATAAGAATTAGTAGTTTCTCCTGGGAATTTGGCACTCTTGAGATCAGCCAAGTCACCTCTCCATGCACAAAATAGAAGGTAGCAGAGGCAGCAGCACCACTGCCCTGAGCACTGTGTGAGGCAAGCTGTGGTTTTCCAGGCAGAAGGGTAGTTTTTATCATGCAGAAGGGCTGCTTGCCATTGCCAAGGAGTTCCTGGCAGAGCTGGGTTGAGCATTGCTTGTCTCACCAGTCACAGAGTGAGTTGCGCTGGCAGAGCAGGGCAGGAACCAAACAGTGATGGCTGGGGAAACAGGCTGGGGCTGAGTTATGGTAACAGGGTTGAATGACCTTAGAGAAAATAGACTAGCCATCCTGAATTTCACAAAATTAAACAAATGCAGAGTAGCAGGCTTCCTCAGGGAAACCTCAAGGTTGCTATAAAACCAGTGAAAGGTTGTGCTTTTTTTGGCTGACAGTCTTCTCATTGCAACCTGTTAAGATGTTGTCTTTTGTTTTTGAGTAACAATCAATTGTTTAGTTCCTACAGCCGTGTCCTCTCTTTGTGATTTTTTGTCCCTGGCATGCTCAAGGGTTCCATTATTCTTATTCTTGAATTGTGCTGACGTATGGTGCAGGAAGGCAAAGTGTCTGCGAGATGACAACGTCTATGTGTGGCTGTGGGCCTTCAAAATCCCAGCAGGTAGGGCCAGGTTCTTAGAAAAGAGGGGGTTTGCAAAAAAAGAATAAGTTCTAATGATTTTTCTGATCTTTTTTTTCTTTTTATCTCAGATGTTTTCTCATTGCCTTGCCGTAGCGACCACACAGCCTGAGGTTGGGGCAGCTACTCCAGCTGCCTCTGAAGAAATGGCAAATGCATTTTTTCCTCTGTTCTTTCTTCATTCCTTTCGGATCCACGAATTTTGCCTCTGCACAGTATATTTCCAGTTTCCAGGTCTTAGAAATATTGGATGCTTCTGGTTGACTCTTTCCCTGTCCTGTTGTCCCATGTGCCTGCACTTCTGTGTTGCCTGGCTGCTGTCCTGCTGACTAAAGTGCAATTTGCTTTGCAAGCATAGTAGTGGCTGTTCTCAAAGTCTGCTGCATAACAAGATGTCAAGGAAGTACAGGATAATTTTAGAAGCTAAGAAGATGAGGGAAAGACCTTGTCTGGATTTTTGTTTTCAGGCCCTTAAAATGGGCCTAAATTAGCAGCAGAATTGGTACATAAAAAGCTTTCAAATTTAAGTTAAAAGCACTTAAATGTGTGTTTTCCAAGACCACGTGCAACAAGCGATATTCACTTTATGTATACAGATATCACCTGCTGCCTTCTCTCTGGGACCTCATGCCATTTTTCATTCATAAAATGTTTCTATTTCCATGGCCCTCTCATGCAGGTCTGTTTCTGTACAGTCAGCCACCTAATGGCCCACTGATCATTTTGTGTGCCAAAAGAAAGTTGCTTCATGGTGTTTCCAATGTCTCTGAAAGCTCAGCACTAGTGCTGGGGTGGCAAAAGTGCCTTCAGACATTCAGTAGCTTCCGTGTGTCATTTAAAAAATGTGTCAGGATGGAGTCTAAGGCGGGCTGTCTGCCTGGCCTGAGTAGGAAAATGTATGGGAAATGAGTTTCTTAGTCAACCGCTCCCCCAACTGCTGAACCCCTTGTGCTGAAGCAAGAGAGGCTATCTGCAGCTTCCGTGTGCCAAGAGAATTGAGATCCCCCTTCGAGACCAAGGGTCCTTCTGCCATGGGATACATAGGGATTGCTCAAAGGAGATGAAAATGACAGGAGCTTGGTGCTTTGAGTCATTCTGTCTGCAAGAGGGAAGTGTGGCTGCCTGGATGGACAGAACTGGGCAGTACAGAAGAGGATTACAGCCCTGCCCTTGCTAATCTGGATTTCCTTAAGGAAATGGAAGAGATGAATTACTAGGCTGCAATTAGTAAGGAAATTCACTTCTGGAAAACAATGTAGCTGAGCATAGCAGGCTGACAAAGGGAAATGGAGTGTCTTCCGCTACTTACTTGAAACAGGGTTTGAGCAGATCACTCAGTGGTAGATGAATTATGTCTCAGACAGATTGCCTGTTCTAGCAATAATTAACAAATTCTTAGTTAAGTATTTTGGTGAGGAAACGTGCTATGAGAGAATAATTTATATTTGTTTTCATCCACTCTTAAAATGTTTCTGATTTCAACTTTTCTTCCCAATTATGTCCTTCCCTGTTCAGATTTCCCTGACTTCTTGTTCCTCTCAGTCCTGGACAAGTCCCTTCTGGTTGCTCTTTTGTTCTTTGCAAAGAATTTTGCCTGAAGAGTGTTGTTTTGTTGCTTCTCTGTACACACTCTCTATCTGACTGCTCCTTTTCCCTCTCTGATACCCAAGAGTTCACAGCGGTCACTCCATCGTGTGAAAGTTACCATCTCCCAGGGTCACAGTAACCACACAGTGGAAGTAGCTAAGAGGTACAGGCAAAGAGAATGTGCAGCTGTGAGTCTAATTGAGTAACATGATTGGCATTTCACCACGGAGAAAAAGGGAAGCCTACTTTCACCACTGTTGCAATACTGTAAAGTTTGGTTTATATTAAGCAACTGGGGATTTCAGCTAACTGATTTTAGGTAGAGGTGAAAAATACTGGTGGTTTTCTGCCTCCTTTACCATCACACAATCTGGGATAAGAAATCAAAAGGTAACTATGGAATCTCTTGGTGAGGCTTGTTTTCTTGCTGGACCAGCCAGCACTCTGTGTTGATGAGAACAGCACTAGGAAAATACATGAGGCTTTGATGAAAACGTTGGACAGCATGGAAGGCGTAGTGGTTTGTTTCCCTGCCCAGCCCTGAGCATCCCAGCAGGAACCTGCATGAGAGTGGTTGCGCTGGGAGAGATGAGAGAGCTCGTGTGTCCTGCTCTGCCTCCAAATCACACACCTGGAGTCAAGCAGCTGCTTATGCATGCCAAGCTATGCTTCTCTCTTGACCTGTCTGCCATGAGTGTAAATCTGCATATGTGTTGGGCAGCCACCCAAAGGACTGCCTAGCAGCCACAGTGCTGCTGTAGCAGGTGCTTTGCTCTTCCACCAGGGTGCCCTTGTGTACCTAATTCTTCTTTAAATCACTATGTTTCTCTACAGATAAGGAGACATGGGAAGAGAGATATGGAACTTTCTCCAGTCTTTGTGGAAGAATGGGGTTGGAATTTGGAATCAAACAAGGGTAAATTCATTTGCCTTTGCTCTGGAGTGTGGGTAGGATCTCAGGCAAACTATTAAAGAATGTTCTTGCTCTGACATGTGTAGTGTTCATTGGGATCTGAGATCGATATTTTCTTTTTAGGGAGTTTGTTGCCATGTTATCATTGATAGGGTATGAGTGCTCTTGACTGGGATTCTTGTGTAATGAACAGCTTATTTTCCCCCTGCCACCATCACTGTCCCTCTTAGTGAAGCACACTCACAGCTGAGAATCCTACCTTCTAAATTGATTTTGGCACCAGGGGGCCTAAATCTTATTACAATTTGCAATAGTAACCATGACCTCTGAGATATTTTTCCCATCTGCTTCACTGGAAAGAGAAGTTGTTACTCTGTGTTGACCAGCCAGGCTTTTGTTTGTCTGCCTGGTAGAACTGCAACATTTGAAAAGGGGCAGACCTGCTACTTGAGAAACTGGAAAACTGGGATGAGAGAAATTTGGATTCTTCAGCAGTTATGTTTTCACTGTGTCATGGTTTGGCCCAGCTAGCACAGCAGCACCACAACAGTCTCCCGCTCGGTGCCCCCATTCACTCCCAACCCTCGTTAGGATGGCAGAGGCCCCAGCAAAATGGGAGTAAAAAGATAAGCAAGGTTGTTGTGGATTAAGACAAGGGCAGGGAGGGCTTGCTGCCGATTACAACAGACTCCAGTACTTGACTTGGAGAGGAAAGTAGGAAAGTTTATTTTACAAGAAACAGAACAGAATAAAAGCAAAAAAGGGAGTAGGATGATGAGAAATGACAACCAGCACTTTAAGATCTCCCTCCCCCATCCCTCCTTTCTTCCCAGGCCCAGCTCACTGCTCCCCATATCTCTACCTCCTTTCCTCTCAACAGCTCAGGGGGGCAGGGAGTGGGGCATGTGGTCAGTCTCTCACAGATGGGCTCTGCCACTTCTGTCTTCTCAGATGAGGACGACTCCTGGCATTCTTCCCCTGCTTCAACACGGAGTTCCTCCCCTGGGACACAGTCCTTAATGAACTTCTCTGGTGTTGTTCCCAACAGCTGTGGCTTCTGCCAATACAGGGTCCCTCACATGGGATGCAGCCCTTGGTGAATATCTCTGGCGTGGATTCTTCACTACAATTGCAGTTTCTGCAGTTACAGGGTCCCTCTCTCGGGACAAGGCCTCTTCTGGGCATAAGTTTAATGAGCTGTTTTGTCATGGGTTCCTTCCCACAGTTACAACTGTGAATATTGGGTCCCTTCCTCACGACATGGCCTGCTCCAGCCATAGTGATAAAGGGTCCATTCTTCAGGACATAGCCTCTTTCGACCATAGTTTTAATGAAGAAAATCACTGCCCCTGGCTCAGGGTCTATAGTGAAGTTACAGGGTCCCTCCCATGGGACACGGCCTCCTCCAGCCATGGTCACTGTCCCTGGCTCGGGGCCTTTAATGAAGTGAATCTCTGCCCCTGGTCCAGGGCCAGCTTTAGCAACATGAGTCTCTGCCCCTGGTACAGGCTCATTATCAAAATGAGTCTCTACCGCTGATGTGGGGTCTTCAAAGAAATGAAAATAAATCTCAGCTTCACCAATTCTCTCCATAGAATGCAGGGGAGTCTCTGCTCCAGCACACCTTCTCCTTTATCTCATCACTGACCTTGGAGTCCACATGGTTGCTTCTCTCACTGTTCCTACTCCTTGCACCACCACCAGCCAGAAGAAGAAGAAGGGTTAGAAGAAAGGGAAGAAACAGGAAGAAGTAGGAGGAAGCCTCTTCTTCTGGCTTCTTCTTAAAAAGTGATCGTGGAGGTGTCTAATTGGCTCAGCCCCAGCAGTGTGTCTGGTTTAGAGCTGGGGAGAGTTGTGAGCAACTTCTTACAGGAGCCATCTTTACAGCCCCTTCCCCCGTACCAAAAGAGGCTGTCATGTCAAATCATGACACACTGAAAGAGCAGAAATCCCAGTCTCAGAGACTAGTGACACAAGTTCATGAGATGTGGGTGGTTGGCGGTCTACCAAGAGTGAGAAAAGCTGAGGGAGAGTCCTTTCTGTCTGGTCCTGTCCCCTCTGAATTAGTAAGGAAACAAAGGCAGTGTGAAGTCCTGTGACTGACCCGCAGCATCAGGCTGCAGGAGTTGCTCAGTATGGCCTTGTTTAACACCTGAGGCTGAGGTTTTTATTGTGGTTTCAGAGTTGTGTTTCCTGTTAAGTGCATTTTGGGTCTCTGAAGAGTTTATTTTTTGAGTGCTCCACTAGACTTAGCTCAGGTTCACATGAGAACTGGGCTCTGAGTCTTCAGATTCATTTCTTTTTGTGCTGTTCAGGCCAGATTTGGCTGAGAAACTTTGTTTGTCTGATGTTGGATTTGGAAAAGATAAAACTCTGCTGTGGGATAAATGGGGCGCCTAACAGTTGATACAAAGAACTTGTTATGCCTTTATTTTTTGGCATATAAGCAGCACTCTCATCTATGGAAAAAATCTCTCCATTCCCACAGGAACCATATCTGCTGTCCACCCCAGATATTTTCCCTCACCCTTCTGACACAGCTTTGCATGTTTATCTAGCCAACATAAAGAAACTAGGGGTAAAATTGGCTCTAGAAAGCAGTGTAGGCACCCCAGCATGGAGGAAAAACTGTTACACTAAAAGCAGGGAAGACAGAGCCATTGCAAAAGGTGGGACATGGACACCTCAAATGACATAAGCAACTAAGTAAACAGACTTGAATAGATTTCTGATTTCCCAGAAGCATTCCTCAGGACATCGTGTTTAGTGAGGTGAGATGTTTCTTCAAGCTTCTCTACGTTAGGTGAAAGGTCAGCATTTAATATAAGCGGAGAAGTAGTCCCAAAAACTGCATATTTGTTTCTGCTGGTCTTTGTGACCATTTTATAAGTCTGAAAATTTGAGGGGATAAGTAGAAAGCAAGAAGCATGAACTTATTTGATATCAACCTAATTTGTATTATGCGGCTAATATGGCAAATTATTCAACACAAGCTGTAAATCCTCTGCTCAGTGATTTTACACCACTCTTGGGGTAGCAGAGGTAGACTTAATTTAATATCCTTGCTTTGTTTGCTTGTACTGTGTGCAGAACAGCTGTTTTGATGGTGTGTTGTGTAATCCATTCTGTTACATCGTGGGTTTGGACAGGTGCAGCTTTCATATAGTTACGTGTGGATGGATGGTAAGCTGACACTAGAGTAAGCTCCTAGCAGGATCTGGGAACCCATGGAGAGAGTAGTCCACACCAGAGCAGGTTTGCTGTCAGGACTTGTGACTCCATGGGTGACTCATGCAGGAGCACTTCATTCCTGAAGGTCTGTTTAACTTGTGGATAAGACCCATATTGGGGCAGTTCGTGAAGAACTGTATCCCATGGGAAGGACTCACTTTGGAGAAGTTTATGGAGGACTGTTTCCCATGGGAGAGACCCCACACTGTAGCAGTGGGAAGTGTGAGGAGGCCTCCCCTTAGAGGAAGTAGCAGCAAAGCCCGTCTGTAATGAACTGACTGTAACCCTCATTCCCCATCCCCCTGCACCAATGTGGGGAAGGAGGGAGAAGCCCAAGAAGAAGGAGGGAGTGACGGGAGATGTTTTAAGGTTCAGTTTGTATTTCTTATTTTCCTACTCTGTTTTGATTGACTGTTAATAAATCAAACCATTTCTCCTCAAGTTGAGTCTGTTTTGCCCATGACGGTAATTGCTGAGTATCTCCCTGTCCTTATCTCAAGCCGTGAGCCCTTTGTTATATTTCTCTCTGTCTCTCCTGTCCGGTTTAGGAGGGGAAGTGATGGAATGACTTGGTGAGTAGCTGGCAACCAGCCAGGGTTAAACCACCACAGGCATTTAGGAAAAGTGGGGCTGTTGATACAACCCTGTGCCAAAGTAGTTCAAATATTGTACGATTTAGATGTTTATATCTAAATGTAAACTCTGCTAGCCTATACACATATGGTGTATTCTGTTTTTAAAATAAAGAATTTTTATTTTTGTCACAGTGTAAGTAATGTTAGGGCAAAAAAGAAAATGTTACTTTGTCATCTTTACTGCCAAAAATTTTGTTTCCAAAAATAGGATAAATATAAGCAATTGCTTTTTTTGCCTTTCCCTTTGGAATGGTGTAAGATACCTTCAGCAGAATAAATAAATGTTTTGTGAGAAAAGTATTTCAAGGCTTAATAAGTCTTTAAGTGTTCCATAGTGTTTTATTGTACTTTTACTATGAAAATGTTTCATATTATTAATAGGTAGCTTGTGAACAACACTAAATAATATAAAATTCTACATCTTCTGACTCTGATTTGCTACTCTGGTTGAAGGTAAGAGACTACAGTTGAGGAAAAAAAGAGAGCAGTGGCTAGGATGGACAATAAACTCAATAAGTTATGATGAGACTTCAGGTAGAGGTTGGATTTTCTTTCTCTCCTCAGTGACTTTTCCAAATGAGTTACTATTTGTCTTAAAGGAACAGCTGAGAGCAATCTTCATATTACTCTGCATCCTTATCTTCAGAACACTGAGACAGATGATGGAGTCAATCCACCTAGGCAGAAGAGAGAGCCCCGAACCTGTGTAAATACTACTTAATTTTCTGTGCTACTTGCTGACTTCTGTGACATGATCCTGAGGTGACTCCCAGCTTTGAGGTTACTCTGAGCAGCCTTTTCCTACAGAAAAACAGAATTACTTTCAAATTCAAAAAGGTAGGCTTTGCTTAGTATTTAAATGAGGAGTCTTCACCTTCCAGGAAGAGAAAACTGTGGTGACAGAAATAAAGGTCCTGTGTACATCTTATTCCCACTTCGTGGTGTTCTTGTAGGCAAATCCTTGCTTCCAGATTTGATTTCAGACAGCTCTGTGTTTTCCTGCCTTGCATCAGATTTTGCACAGAACCTTCTGGCAGGTCACCCAGTCTCTCACTCATTGTGGTGCTTTCTTTAGGGGATGCATGTCCTGGGCTCTTTGCTGGGATTCTCCTCCTAACATCCAGGCTAGAGCTTTCCTTTCTAGAACAAATGTAATTGCTTCCAAGAGGAATTCTATCCTCCTTCCCAAGTGCTAACTTGAATGAATCGCTCATTTTCTAAAGATACGTGCTGCCCAAATTGGAAGAAAAAGGCAGGCCCAAACCCTCAAAAGGCACATCAGGAACTTCACTTCTCTAAGGAACGAAGTAATTAGACACAGTAGAAGACATATCTGGGGCGGTCTTAAGGGACCTCCAATGAACAGCTACTGAGGTACAACTACCCCTGAGCTGCACAGTGGCTCTCTGTGTGTGCAGCAACTCTGGGTTCTCCAGAAAATCTTATCTTCCAAGAGGAAAATGTCTGATATTGCTACGTATGAGAGATCTTAGTCTTTCCTCACAGGCAGTGGGGAAATCCTCAGTCCACTGATTCTTCTGGGAGGAAAAGATTTGAATGTGGAAAATACAATACAAAAGTACTGTCAGTCTTCCTGTGAAAGAGGGAGATGTAACATAACTCCGATGTCTAAACCCAGTGGTTTTAGACCAAAAAAAGAACTTTGGGTATTAATATGGACATCTAGCTCTTCCTTCTCATCTGATTTGTGCTATTATATGATTGAAGTAGTGTAGGACAGAAAAGAAAAAGTACTAAGAATCACACTTCTCTGTCCTAATTTGGAAGAAAAGTTTTTATGTCCCTTAGGGTTAGAAATTATTTTTTTTCCACTGAATGCTAATTTTGAGTATGCATTTCCTTTCTGCCCCCTAATCTCCAGAGAGTGAGCTAACAGCAACCCCTCAGCTTTCCCACATCCTGAGAAAGTTCAGACTATTTTCTTCACAGCATGTTTTTTTGCCTTCCCAAGCAGTTGTGACAGGAAGAGGTGAGACCCACCAGTTTGCCTTGCTGTCTGGGAGCAATGTGGTTGATACAATGACCCAGTCCAGAGGGGGAGAGCTGAGCTCTTTTAGTCTTATAGCAAAACTTTCTAAATGGCCATCTCCCATGCTCTATTTTTTCTAACAATTTCTTGTGGCTTCTACTGATTTCCTGTAAGTAGAGCACTGCAGAAGGGAGGATGAGAGGTGTATATGTGGAAGTGGGTTGATTGCTGAGTTATTTTCTCTAGCCTTTACTCCTTGAACCCAGGAAATGTGTCATAAAATTGCCAGGGAAGAATGGAATGAGCAGCTGTGATTTCTAGCTCACAGGAAATCATCAGAAGGGGAAGGGGAGCGAGATATACAGTGTGTTTTGATAAAGGTTGGATAGGAACGTGTACCGTGACCTTAATGGTGCAGACTCAGACAGCTTTTCTCTATCTTTGCCATTTTGTATCTCCTCTGTTCTTGCGTCTTAACTTGTTTCCTCTTTTGGCTATTCTTTTGCCACGACTCCTTGTAACCTGTCATGTCCAGTGCAGTGGAAACAGCTGAACAATGCAAATTTTGGCTCTCAGTTAATTGTATACATTTTGCCATATTGCTGGGATGCCTGTAGATCTTTATGTCCAAATTTCAAACTGCTGTGGCTGTGCATGGAAAAGTTTGCTTTGGACTGAAGAAGGATGTAGACACATGGGTCAAAGGAAGGCCTCACATCATTAATCTTCAGCCACAGAGAAACATACTGTGAAGGTGTGGCTAGTCTAGTATGTTCTATTGATCATCCTTTAGATAAGGATTTCTTTTTTAAAAGTGTATCAAAAGAGATTTTTGCAATTGAAAGGCCTGAAAGTGTGAGAGAGTCCCATTTTTCAAATCATAGAACCGTAGAATTGTAGGGGCTGGAAGGGACTTTTGGAGATCATCTAGTCCAACCCCCCTTCAGAAGCAGATCCACCTAGATCAGGTCACATAGGAAAGTATCCAGGCAGATCTTGAAGACCTCCAAGGAAGGAGACTCCTCAACATCCCTGGACATTCTGTTGCAGTGCTCTATCACCCATACAGTAAAATAGATTTTTCTTATATTTAAATGGAACATTTTGTGTTCCAGCTTCATCCCATTACCCCTTGTCCTGTTGCTAGATACAACAGAAAAAAAGGGATGCCCCAACCTCCTGACACTTACCATTTAGATATTTGTAAATATTAATGAGGTCCCCCCTCAGTCTCCTCCAGACTAAAAAGCCCCAGTTTCCACAGCTTTTCCTCATAAGGACGATGCTCCAGTCCCTTGATCATCTTGGTGAACCTGCACTGGACTCTTGCCAGAAGTTCCCTGTCCCTATTGAGCTGAGCAGCCCACAACTGGACACAAGACTACAGATCATCAGGGCAGAGGAGAGGGCGAGAAGAACCTCCTTTGACCTGCTGGCCACGCTCTTCTTGATGGATCCCAGGATGCCATTGGCCGCCTTGGCCACGAGGGCACATTGCTGGCTCATGGTTAGTTTGGTGTCAAGCAGGACTCCCAGGTCTCTCTCTGCAGAGCTGCTTTCCAGCAGGTCAACCCCCAGCCTGTCCTGGTGCAGGGGGTTGTTCCTTCCCAGATGCAGGACTCTGCACTTGTCCTTGTTGAACCTCATGAGGTTCCTCTCTGCCCAGCTCTCAAGCCGGCCGAGATCCCGCTGAATGGCAGCACAGTCTTCTGAGGAATCAGCCAGTCCTCCCAGTTTGGTGTCTTCGGGGAACTTGCTGAGGGTACACTCTGTCCCCTCATCCAGGTCATTAATGAAGATGTTGAACAAGACTGGCCCCAGAACCGATCCCTGTGGAACTCCACTGGACACAGGCCTCCAACTCGATTCTGTGCCACTGATCACCACCCTCTGGGCTCTGTCATTCAGCCAGCTCTCGATCCACCTCACTGTCCACTCATCCAACCCACAGTGCCTGAGCTTTCTGATGAGGATGTTGTGGGAGAAAGTGTCAAAAGCCTTGCTGAAGTCAAGGTAGATGACATCAACTGCTCTCCTCTCATCTAGTCAGACAGTTATGCTCTCATAGAAGACTCTCAGGTTGGTCAAACAGGTTTTCTCCTTGGTGAATCCATGTTGACTCCCCCTATAACCATCTTTCCCTTCGTATGTTTGGTGACAACATTCAGGATGAGTTGTTCCATCACCTTTCCAGGGATGAAGGTGAGGCTAACCAAAAAGGAGGGGAGAGGAGACAAGAGGGGGAAATTTTTCCAGCATCTTTTACTTGAAACATGATGAAAAGATAAATATAAAAGAAACTATCTCTGACTATACATCCTGATATTTTACAAGTGACTTTTGTCTGAATGACTCACCTTTCACCAGAGGAAAAAACAAACATGGCACTGCTTACTCTTTCCACTGTTAGTATCTCAAAGTATTTCACTTCCAGATCTGAGAAGTTCTAATTAAGTGTCATAAACTGGAACTTTCCTTGTTATTTTTTCCAGTGTTTTTTTTTTTGTTTTTTTTTTTTGCTGTTGATATAAGTATGTTTTTTTGTCATTCTCTTTTTTAACTGGGAACAATTTAAAAGCTGTGAAGAAAATAATCATATTGTGCCAGTACTCACTGACGTTCATTCTGGGAAATTATTAATCACAGAAGAACAATTAATTTTCAGAAAAATAATGGAAATATTTTGAGAGATCAGATATAGTATCACATTCTGCTTTTTTTGTGTGTGTAAGTGCAGCTATACTGAAGTCCTGGAGCAACAGTGGTGTAGTGTGTGCTCCGTAACATATGACACTTTATATATGTCCTGGGGTAACTCTGAAGAGTGACTGTGTATTAGAAACCAATGACAAACACCTCTCTCTGAGGGCTATGAACCTGATATGCATTAGTCATGCTATATGAAGCCTATGCTTATATGAAGCTCCTGCACTGAGGCAGGCTGAAGTATTCTTAGACTGTCACAGAGGGCTGTGACAATCAAGTCTGAGGAATTAAGTAATGTGTTGAATAAAACTTTGTGTCATGAGTACTCAATGGACCAGCTAAGAAAGATACCCTACTAGACTGTTACTCATGAATAGAGAAGTACTCATGGGAGATGTGATGGTGTATGGCTGTCTTGGCCAGAGTGATTATGAAATGGTTGTGTTTAGAATTGTTGGTGTAATGAGAAAAAAGGACAAAAAAGTTGCTCCCCTGAGTTTCAAGAGAGTGAACTTTAAGTTACTCAGGGAGCTAATTATCAGAGTATCCTGGGAATTTGCTTTTGAGAGCTTAGAGGTCCATGAATGCTGGTCAGTTTTTAATATCACCTTTTAGTAACAGAGGAGCAGGTAGCTCCACTGGAAGTCAAGAAAGTAGGATAGGAGACCAGCTTGGCTGTAGAGGGAAATCCTCCTGGAGCTCAAGTGGAAAAAGAAATTGTATGATCTTTGGAAGCAAGGTCAGGTTTTGCAGGAAAATTGCAGAGCTGTGCTTTGCATATGCAGGGAGAAGACGTGTAAAGCCAAAGCTCAACTAGAATTGAAATTGGCCAGGGTTGTCAGACAAGAAAGTACATTAGTAGAAAGAGGAGGTTTAAGGAAAACATTGGACCTCTACTGGTCAAATATGGTCACCCAATATATAGAGATGAAGAAAAAATGAAGGTATTCAATATGCTATTTTTGCCTCAGTTTTTACTGACAAACCTTGAGTTCCCCAGTCTCTGAGTCAGAGGACTGTGGCTGCAGGAACAGTGACTTTCCATTTGGGGACATTGAAATTTTAAAAGAACAGTTGTACCAGCTGAATGTTCATAAGTCCATGGGGCCTAATGGGATTCATCCCAGAGTACTGAAGGAGCAAGTAAATGTTGCAGTGAGACCCCTCTCAATCATAGAATCACAGAGTCATAGAATCATAGAATGGTTAGGGGTTGGATGGGACCTTTAGAGATCATCTAGTCCAACCATCTATTAAAGATGGGAGCCTGGGTGAGGTCTTTGGCTGACTGGAAGCTGCTAATGTTCCAATTTACAAAAGTGATGTGAGGGAAGACTCAAGGAACTAAAGACCTGTTGGTCTAACCTCAGTGCCTGGAAAAAATATGGAGAAGGCAATACTGCGTATTATTGAAAGACATTTAAAGAACAGTGCAATCTCTTGAAACACACTCAGCCTGCATTCACAAAGGGAAAGTCCCACTGAAGTAATTTGATATCCTTCTATAATAAGATCACTCACCTAGTGGATGAAGGGAAGGTGGTGGATGTAGTTTTTTTGGATTGTAGTGAGGCTTTGATACTGTATCTCACAGCATCCTTCTGGACAAGCTGTCCAATTGTCAGACGAGCAGGTACATGGTGTGCTGGGTGAAGATCTGGCTGAATGGCAAGGCTCAAAAGGCTGTTAGTGAATGCAGATGCATCTGCCTGGTGACTGGCCACCAGTGGTGTCCTCAGGGCTCAATTTTAGAGATGGTTTTGTCCAATATATTTGCAGGAATTGAATGCACAGTTAGCAAGTTTGATGATGATACCAAACTGGGAGGTGCTGTTGACTTTGTTGAGGGGCAAGAGGCCTTGCAAAAGTATCTAGATCGATTGGAGCATTGGGCAATGAGTAATGGGGTAAAATGTAATGAGTCCAAATGCTGGATTCTGCTCCTCTGAGGAAGTAAAACCAAGCAGAAGTATAAATTGGCAGAGGAGTGGCTGGAGAGCAGCCCTGCAGAAAGGGACCTGAGAGTGCTGGGTGACAGCAGGCTCAACAGGAGCCATTAGTGTGCCCCAGCAGCCAAGGGAACAACTTGCATCCTGGAGTGGATCACACACAACATAGCCAGGTGGTGAAAAGAAGTGATTGTCCCTCTGTGTCTAGCATTGATGCAGCCTCACTTTGAGTACTGTGTGCAGTTCTGAGCCCCACAATTTAAGGAGGATGTGAAAATCCTTGTACATATCCAGAGGAGGGCAACAAAGTTGGTGAAACACCTGGAAGGCATGTTTTATAAGGAGTGCCTGAGGACTTTGGGCTTTTCTGGCTTGGAGAAAAAGAGACTGAGAAGTGACCTCATTGCTCCCTGCAGTTTCCTAAGGAGAAGTGGAGAAGGAGGTACTGATCGCTTCTCCTTAGTATCTAATGATAGGACATATAGGAACGGTTCAAAACTGAGGAGATTTAGACTGGACATTAGGAAGCGTTTCTTTACTGAGAGGGTTGCCAAGCACTGGAATAGACTGCTCAATGCTGCAAGCCTGTCAGTGTTTAAGGGGCATTTGGGCAATGCACTTAACAGTATTTGCTAACTTTTGGTCAGTCCTGAAGTGGTGTTGTGGTTTTGCACAGCCAGTAATGAAGCACCAAAACAGTCTCTTACTTGGTGTCTTCCATCCACCCCCACCCTTGTTAGGATGGTGGAGGCCCCAGTGAAATGGGAGTAAAAAGATAACCAAGGATGTTGTGGATTGAGACAAGGGCAGGGAGGGCTCACTTATCAATTATGGTTCCAGGCAAAACAGACTCCAGTACTTGACTTAGAGAGGAAAGTTTCTTTTACTACCTACAAGAAACAGAACAGAAGAAAAACTAAAGAGAGCAGGATGATGAGAAAAACACAACCAGTACTTTAAGATCTCCCTCCCCCATCCCTATTTTCTTCCTGGGCTCAGCTCACTGTTCCCAATGTCTCTACCTCCTGACCCCTGAATGGCTTGAGGGTACAGGGAATGGGGGATGTGGTCAGTCTCTCACAGATGGTCTCCGCCACTTCTTTCTTCTCAGATGAGGACAACTCCTGGCATTCTTCCCCTGCTCCAATACGAGGTCCCTCCCATGGGACACAGTCCTTAACGAACTTCTCTGGTGTGGGTTCTTCCCAGCAGCTGCAGCTTCTGCGGATACAGGGTCCCTCACACGGGACACAGTCCTTAATGAACTTCTCTGGCACATGTTCTTCCCAAAAGCTACAGCTTCTGTGAATATTGGATCCCTCACATGGGGGACAGTCTCTTCTGGCCATAGTCACTGCCCCTGGCACAAGGTCTTTAATTAAGTGAGTCACTGACACTGATGCAGGGTCTTTAACAAAATGTAAACAAATCTCAGCTTCACCAGTCCTCTCAGCAGGATGCAGGGGAGTTTCTGCTCACCAGCACACCTCCTCCTCTCTTCCCTCACTGACCCTGAGGTCCACATGGTTGCTTCTCTTACTCTTCCAACTTCTTGCACCACCATCAGCTGGAAAAGAAGGAAGGACAGAACAAGAAGGAACATGAAGAACCCTCCTCCTCTTCCAGCTTCTTCTTCTTAAAAAGTGATTGTGGAGGTGTCTAATTGGCTCAGCCCCAGAAGTGGGTCTGGCTCAGAGCTGGGGAGAGTTTCGAGCAACTTCTTACAGGAGCCATCTTTACAGCCCCTTCCCCATTACCAGAAACAGCTTCATGTCAAACCATGACAAGTGGTCAGGCAATTGGACTAGAAGATAATTGTTGTAGGTCCCTTCTAATTGAATTATTTTGTTCTATTTTATTTGGTTTTGTCTAGGAAATTATTCCACATCTATATCCCCAAGGAGATCAGCACTTAATTTTGGTGGTTGCATTCATTTCTCTGCCAGTGAAAATAACAACCTCCATAAACATCGGGCTGATATTAATAAACTAATATTCCAGGAAAGATTGTCAAATTGATGGACTACAGGAAACTCTAGAGAAAGTCTACGTTTAACTAGGTCCCATGGAGGAAACAGATGCATGAATGCCAGTCTTCTGCCAAAGTTACCTACGAGGCCATACTTGTCTCTAAAAATAGTAACTGTTTTCCTGTTACTGGGCAGTGTCATAAAACAGTTATTTAGACAAAATATAAACTTATTTATAAATAGCTAGCAAAGCAGCAGCACTCATTTTCCAGGAAGAGTAATTATCAATAAAGAGGACTGGTACATGAGTACCTTGTACCGTTTATGAGATCTGCCTGAGAGCTAGTAAAGCAGAATATTGGTTGGGGAGAGATCTAACAGTGAGAATACAAACTCCAGCATTTTTGGCCTGCAGCAAACTAGCAAGAGAATGCCAAGGTCCCCAGACTAACTCCAGATTTGTTACCATCCCTTCCTGCCACAGCATAGAGAAAGAAGCTGAAGGCACTTCTCTTGCTGAAAGGTGCTATTCTACCCTGTAAACCAACCTGTAAAGGCATCTGTAGCTCTCGTGGGAGTGGGAGCATGTGTACTGCACATATCACCAGTTAATATCTTAGCTCAAGGGATAAAGGCTTGTGGTGAGGGTTTTTGCTTTAACCTTCTCCATAGTCCATTTGGTGAAGAGCTTGGGGTTGCAGGGCATTAAACCACCTTTTCTTTTTGTTCAGTAAGGTTTCTGGGGTTTTGCATGTTGAGTAAATTTTTCTAATGTGATGTAAACTCAATAATTAATGGCATGCAAAACACCTGCATACAGTACACTACACCACCTGGATCTCTTGTTCAGCTCACACAAAGATGAGTGCAGACACTGATGGAATATTGCTGAATAGATGTGCACCATAGTTTCGACTAGGCTTCATAGGTACTAGTTGATCCTACACAATTATGTTAATGAATATGCCTAGATAACTCATTTTGAAGACTTTTGCTGTTGGCTATAGCCTTGGAAGAATGTCTATTGAAGATTTAATCTATTATATGTAAATAAATAACAAACAACCTGGGTGTACTCAAAGCAAACGTTGTAGCACTTGCATGGAGTTTGTTTACTGATTACAGATTGTCTACTGAAACTAAAAGTTGGGAAATTAATCTAATGCATGGGAGGGAAAAAGTCTGTTTACTTGATGAATTAGTAGAGTCCAGGTTAAATTGTTCATTTCTGTTTAGCTAATATACATGGCAAGACTCATCTTAGTTCTCCCTAGCTCCTAATTTTATCAACTGGCGTCATCTTAAGGAAAAAGTAATGCATTTTATGGGTGGCATTTCCTGGCTGGCCTAATCTGACGTTGAGTGGAATCAGCAAGGAGATTCCCTCTTCTGTACCTTATTTAAAGCAGTGAATGTTTTAAAGGCAAAACATTCTTGTGTTCTTAAAAGTGTGTTACTTGGGAAGCAGGGACTTTCAGAGAGTAGTCAAAATGTCTAAGTCCAGGTGTTGGGTAGCACATAACTTCATTTACTTTGGGCTGTGACTTAGTTTCCTGGACTTGCTCAGACCGGAATTCCTCTGGTGGTGCCACAAAGTACTCTCTGAGGCCCAAAGTATGGTGTTGGGAGCTGAAGGGGAATCACACTGCCCTCAGGGTGCTGTCATAAAGTAGTTCACAGAGGGCAACAGGAAAGACAGTGTTTGTCCTAAACAGAGGAACCGTGATTTCAATTACCTCATTGGTAAAACTAAGGGGAATGGGCCACAAGGATCTCACCATTGAATGGACTGTAAGTAACAGGGAAAGAAAAGGATGTGTGAATTCCTCTTATGCATGTTTGTGTTACACTTCTGAGTGTTTGAAGGTAATTGCATGAAGAATGGAAAACACCAAGGCATGGCCAGAGGCAGTACCATCTGCCTTTGACATTAAAAACTACAAAGGAGATCCTAAAATAAGTATCTTGCCCAGAAAACAGAATTAATAATGGGAGAAATAAGCATCATGCCCTTTAACAAATGAAAGTTACAAAAACAGTAGAATGAAAAGCTTATGTATGTAATCTTAAATTGATATCCTTGGGGATGTCAATGACCATTAGTCTCAACATACATTTTCCACATGGGGCTCTTCCTCATTCAGTTACTATAACATATAATACTTCTCTGTTTTGGTTGCTCAAGATGTGATTTTCAGTCATTTTTCACTGCTTTGAGTGATCTGTATCAGTGCTTGGGAAGCCCATAGCTTCCTGTCACCTCCTACTCCTCCCTTTTGAGGAAGTGTGCAAAGGAGGGCATGGGTGTGCAGACCCCTCAGGAGCTACAGAGAGGCCTAGGGACTGTGGGAGTTGTGCTTTGGTGGAGTGTCAGAGACTCAGAGCTCAGGAAATGAGTAATGTCCTACCTTTGTCTTGCAGAAATTGTGTTTCTATTCTTTGTTAAATCAAAACAACTTATCTGAAAGAAGATATTTTTCATCAGAAAATATTTTTTGCTGAACATCTCTGTCAACCTTTCAGGAGAGCTTATAAGGAAACAAACTGTCTAAAGAGTTCCTATGGAAAAATTCAAGGGATCATTTATGACGACTGCATTAAACATTACGGGTATGTACCACTGACCTGAGCAGCAGTGTAAACATCTTCCTCTCCTCTGAACATGATTTTCTGCAGAGAGCTGCCAAATACCTTTTACATCTCTTTAGACAAAAAAAAAAAAAAAAAAAGCTGTTTCCAGACACTTGAAACACCTGGGATTTATGAAACATTATTTTTTCCCTCCCCAGAGTGGCTGGACCCAGTTTGGTACACTGTCAGCCCAAACACCAGAACTTAGTTCCGGGGAGTGTTGTGTGGCTGTGCCCTGGCTGTGCCCACCTTGACCCCTGCCTGCCTTGCTGGGACCGTTTACCCTTCTGCACCACTCTTTCTGTGGCTGTTGACAGAGACTGAGGCTGTGGTTTAGACATAGCAAAGCAATTATGAGGTGATACAGACACCTACATGTCTATGAAAATTATAGGGTATTACTCTGTGTGTGACACACCCTAAATACTGTCCTTCATTCGCTACACATATAACCTTCCTGTTGGGAGCAAAATTACATTTGCAATAAATTCAGGGAAAACAAAGATGAGCTGGTAGGAGAAAAACAGGTCTTTGGAAAGAAAATATATTAAACGCTCTATTTTGAACCTGAAAAGGCTGCTCATTATTCCAAAAACAAACCTTTGCAAACTCTGGATTGTCTCAGAAGAAACTGATGATGTTTAATTGTCTTTATTGTAGTCTTTCTGGTCTGGGGAGGGCCATAGTGCAGTCACCATTTGCATGGGGAAAAACAGAAACTTCATCATTCAGATCTGTTTTCCTGGAAGACCTGCCAGGGCCCCATTACTCCCATCACCCATGGTCTGCTCTGACATTGCCAGCTGAGTATATAATCAATTATTATTATGACCCCCGAATAAGTTTGGAGGAAATTAAAACCTACACTAGAGCTATGTGACAGATGAGATATCCTAAAGATATCTTGAAAGATCTTGAGTCTTCCTGTGAGCTTGTGTTGTTGGCCCCAGGTGCACTGCTGGATAAAATACTCTACTGCTTTTGCTTTCTAACAGCCAACGGGCCTCAGCTGGTGGAGCACCAGTCTTGCATGTGTGGATGGAGTATAAGTATTTTTAGCTTGGCTGATTGCAAAAGTCATCTATGTGAGTATTTGTGACTGTCTGCCACCCTTTTTCCTCAGAGATTCAGATGCCACAGATGCCCTACCAATGCCTGAAGCTCTGTAAGAAAGAAAAATACTCAAAGGTCACAGTATCCTCTCAGCACATGCAATTTGCTCTGTGGCATCCAATGGTGCCCATGATGGAAGTGTTGCTGTAGTAGTGGTGTTGAAGTGATGGTGGAAGTACTGGTATGAATTTACATTCTGTGTACTTCAAAAGTAGGAGCTGCCTCAAAACACTGCCTGTGATAATACACAATTTTAAAACCAAGTCTGTCTACATATAAGTAACAGACTAACCTACTAGAGAGTGTATCTTGCACTTCAGAATGTCAAAGAAAAGCAAGAGTGATTAATACTTGATGGCAATCTAGTCCTGTGCAACTAGTAATCAAAGGAACTTATACTAACAACGTAGTCTTCATTCTGGAAAAAAATGTTTCTAGAAAAAACAATACGTATGAAAAAAGAAGTTTGGGAATGCTAGGGAGATTAATGTGAGATCTTATTAAAGTTTTTAAGATTTAATTATCTCCCTTCTCCATATTTGGACAGATTATGGTTCTCTGGGGTCCTGCAGTAGATTATGTTTATTTTCTATTCTTTGGGAGATAAGTGATAGTTAACACAGTAACTGTATTTTCTGGCTTTGGAAAGCTATACTTTATGTGCCTTGTTGGAACAGTCCTCTGGATAAGACATTTTACAAGGATCAGAATAGTAAACACAGAGAGGAAATTTTCACATTGCAACCCTTCTCAGCTCTGCTGCTGATCCCAAGTGTACACTGTCAACCACAGGCTTGGCTGCCCTTTCCATGCTTGTGCTGACCTGTTGGGCAGACCTTGAGTAAATTCCCTTCCCCGTCCCTCCTCCATTTGAAAGAGGAGTTATGCTAAATGTCTGATGTTCTGAATTCACGGACATCTCTTTCTGATGGTTCTTTCAGGAGTCCTGTCTTTGGCTAAGGGAGAAGGGTAGAAGCAGTAGTTCAGGATTTAGTCTTTGTTTTTTCTTTACTATCTACAGTGATGCTTGATGAGTGTTTCAAGCAGTTATCTCTCAATGATTTTAATAGAGCTGCTCTAACAGTAAATTGTGCCAGGGAATTTAATATCCCTGCCCCCACATATTGTAAAGGAGTTGTCCTCTTCAGTGATGGAGAGAGGTTAACTAGCTGTAACAGCTTGCCTGAAATGTCAGCTCTCCTCAGTGCTCTCTGCTCAGACAAACATGAAACTGTAAAAATATTCTTTTATTATTAATTTTCTTTCTTCTGGTTCCTCTACCAAGAGCCCTCAGAAGGTGTTTATCCCAGAATATGGTTGAGACAAGCTATAACCAAATTGTTTTTCTGTCTTGCAGAAGAGAAAGCTAGGATTCCATCTCTCACCACCACTAACCTTTGTACTTGCTATATCTAATAAGAAAACTATAACGTCAGACCCATGCTACTTTTACCTAATAAATCTGTAGATCTCACTTCAGATGCTACAATGGTCAGAAGAAATCTATGGGCTGACCTAAACTTTTTTACTCAAACAAATCTTGGCAAACATGCCATCTGCACGTTAGGGAGAAAGAAGGAAACTCTCCTGCATTAAGGAGGCATGTACTTCAGCTCTCACACTTGTTTTCATTGCTCTGAGATCCTGGAAAGAACCCTGTAGATTCAGTTTCTTCCACTCCTTCATGTCTGAAGGGCTGATATAAATATTTTCTGCCCTAGTTCTTGGTAGTTTTGCTTTCTGCTCAGTTTTTATCCATTGTTGTAGCAGGATGCTCACAAATTAAAATTATTTGAGGATCTTCAGTCAAGAGATCTCATCTCAATGGCTCAAACTCTGTCCCAGTGTACAGATCAGGTGAGCAAATATCATTCTTAGACTTACCTCAATTGATCCAGGCAGATGTAGCTTACTGCAGTTTGAAAGAAGTCTGGTAGGTGATAAAAAATAAGTGCATGACAGCAGACTAAAAGAAGGCGTGTTCTCCTTTGTGAAGTTAATAGCAGTCACTGGTCCCTACTCTGTGGATGGGAAAGCTTTCTTCACAATCAAGAAGTGAATCAGCTTTTTTATGGTGATTGATCCAACGACCACTTAACTATAATGTGCACAAATTGTGAGATATGATTCATTTTTCTCCCATGAGTCTTGAGGGACTGATGGTGGGTAGCTCAGATACAGCATTCCACAATATTTCACACCAGATTCTAGAGCCAGATTGAAGATGATGTCAGTTTTGGGATGCTTGATTATATCCCATGTGGCAAATAATATTTGCTTTTATTTTCTGGAGTGAAAGAATCCTGAAGGGATTAGTTACTTCCCGAAAAGAAAGAAAATCTGATGAAAGAGGAATATGTTTTGGGATACTGTATTTGTCAGAGACAAAGCTGGATTGGAGTAGAAAATGTGGAGAAATCAAATTAAAAAGAAATGTGTTATTTTAAGAAAACCAAAATAAGTTAATTCTTTTAGAAGCTGATTTGGGACAGCCAAGTAGAAGCAAGCTTTGCAGATGAGGCAGCCAGTCAGCATGCTGGGGCTGGGGATTGGGACTTCTGGCAATCAATGCGTCACTGAAAAAAAATACATTTGGTTCCCTGCCTTGGCTTCATATAGCCAGATTCAGTCATGGCTCAAGGCAAGGATGGGACAGAGGCAGCTTTCATCCTTGTAGGCAATTTCCAAGGGTCAAGAAAGACAGGAGGTAGCAGAAATATTGTTCATCAGAATCTTGCTCTTTTTCCGTTTGAAGTTTTTGGATGATACAGACTTTCATTGATACTGTAGTGATTTTAAAAAGCATAGACTTACAGAAAATATTTGAAATTGAATAAATATTGTAAAATGGTTCTGTTATTCTTTGGTTAAGCATATGAGAGCTGTCCTGGGTAAAGATGTAAATACAAATGATTCCTCAGGTGATAGTGCTGAAAACTGCTCAAAGTATACCTGTTTAACCCTGACATTTCAAAGGTTTCTTTGGCATTTTTCTCTCTGGACACATAATACTTCAGGAGAAGGAGCAAAAGAGTGATCACTTAAGGATGTTATTTAAGGTGTAAGAGTTTTGTTCTTAATCCATGAAAACCACTTAGGTCTTTGTGGCACATCTTCCTGTCTTCCAAAGAACTGCAGAAAAGCACCTGCTTTTCACCAAATTGAACACATTCTGTTCATGTATGGCTACTGTGTGACAATTCAGTGGCATCTTAAAACAGGTGCCACGACTTCTTTCAGCACTATAAGAAGATAAAACCAAAGAATTCCCAAAATATCACTAAAACCAAACCAACCAACCAAACAAAACCAAAAAACCCAAAACAAAAAAAAAAAAAGAGGAAGAGGTAATTAATTTGAGGCTTGTTAGGTGTGGAGAGGTTGTACGTACCTGTGTTCCGACGCACTCCTTGAATTTAGAGGGGCCGTTCTGCAGGCTGGGCTGGAAGCTGGGAGTTGGTGATGGTGATGAGGGGGTCCTTCGGTCCGGGAAAGAAAAGGAAACTGGTGCTCCATCTCTGCCCTTTCCTGCCATCTAGCGGTCTACATGACAGGAGCTTTCTACCCGACATCTGACGGCGTCAGAAAAGGCGATCTGTGAGAGGCGGGATGCTCTGTGCTAGCGGAAGAGGACGGTGAGAGGCGGTGAGACTTCTGCCCATGCACGGCCAAGCAACCATAGCGCTCCTGTAACCATAGCGCTCTCCTCTGCCCTTTCTGCTTTCTTTGCTTCAGGAGATGGCCAGGTGGCAGAGGTTTTGGTAACTCATTCTGTCCTTCTCTAGGCTGGAAAGGAAGCTTCAAAATTTCACTTTTGATTGGTGATGAATAACTAAGCCAAGGTTTTGCCAGCGGTGGAGGGCTGTGGTGTCACATCATGTGGGGTTTTTTTTGGTCCTTGGTGCCACTGGGCTGGTTGGAGCAGTATCCTCCCGGCTTGAACAGCCTGATGTCATCAGCCTGGCCACTGGTGTGTTCCCAGCATTGTATCAGCAATTCTCTCGTAGCAAGACACATAAAATATGGGCAAACACTGCTGAAAAAAAACCCCAAAACACGATGTAGACAACCCCCCTGTGGCTTTTCTTGTTATTTGACATGTATTCTCTCTGAAGCATCCACTCTTTTTATGAGACCATACTATCACTTAACTATTTGGGAATAATGATTAGATTAGGATGGTGAACTCATATGCCAATATCCATGATAAGAGGAAATTTGACTTGCAAATGCAGGTGTGTGAGTTGGTACAACAGTTTGGTCACTCCTATTTACCAATTCTTGGGAACTATAAGAGTTTTTCTCTATGTCTCTTGATATATTAGTTAGGTTTCAAATGTTTTTTTTTCCCTCTGGAAGGGCTTTGAATTGCATTCAGCTTTTTCACAGGCAGTGACCCTACACTTGGGACTCACTAGCCTCTTTGTACAAAGAAAGTAACCCTGACTAGATCTAAGCTTCAGGGTATTGTTTTTGCAGGCAGATTCAGATTATCAGAAGCTTTAGTAAAGTCAGTTCCCAGAGGAAGTAGGATGTTTTGACACATTTGTCCAAAGTTTCCACACATGTAGAAAATGAAATACAACAGTGTGCTTTACAAGTCTGGTACTTTCCACCTTACCCCTTGTGGTAATGAGAGAAATGAAACCAGAAAATTACTTTATCTTTTTTATTTATATCCATTTCCACTCCCCACCCCAGAGAAATTAAAGCTTATCTAACAGTAGAGGAGTGGGATGGCAGGTGTTCCCTGCCTATGCTGGGGTGCAGTGGAGCTGGCAGCCAGGAACTGTCCCACCTTCCAGCCAGAAGCAGGGCAGCCAAGGAACATCAGTCACCTCTCTGGGGATGTGCAGCCCTCAAGTGGGGTCTGCTATCTAACTGTTCAAGCCACAGGTCTGAACACAGGTTTGACACACCCTCCAAGACATGGAAAGGACGTACATGATTGCGGCCAGAATGAGGGCTTCTTGGTCTTGGTGGGTTAGATGCTATGCTCCTAGTTTGGATGGGTTTTTTTCAGAGAGGTGCTCTTTCTGCTGATGGTGGTCACTGTGGTCTTCTTGCCGTCTCCTTCTTGCCTACTAGGTGACCATGGTGGCTGTGGCTGCTGCAGTGTCCAGCTAGGCTGTGCTGTGTGTAAAAGGATATTGTGTCATCTCTACAGAAGGAGGGAAGAATAAGTTATATCCCTAGCTCCTTTTCCATGATCTTTGCAGTAGATGTCAGCAGATGGGTCCAGGCCCAGGAATGTCATAACTCCATAAATGCATGTAATTGCAAAATTCATCTTTAGCTGTATAAAGAGTTTTCACAATCCATGCTTCCTTTGACAATATGCCCTTTAGATTGGTTTTGTAATATTAGGGTGAAAGCTAATTATGTAGTTCCTATCTACTTTCTGGGACGAGAATGTTTTTTCCAGATCTATGAATTAATAATCTAGCACAGGGCACTGCTTGATTTTCTTTACCCTTGTAAACTACTAAGGAATTATTTGAGACCTATATTTGCTGATTCAGAGAAATAGGACCTTAAAAGGTAGTAGGTCTGATCTTTCATTTAGGCATTGTGGTTCCAGAAAGATGCTAACCAGTCTGAGAGAGCAGAGAGAACAGCAGCAGAACTGCTAGTCTGAGAAAGGACTGAAAGACTTGGGTCATTTAGTCTCCTGCAAAATGTGATGTCTTCAAATACATAAATGCAAACCTGTAAAGAAGATGAGTTAATTTTCTCTGCATCTGCTTCAAATAGAGTAAGAAATAATAGCTTTAAGTCTGTGAAAGGGTTTTCAGGTTTAACTTTAGGGAAAGCTTCTATTGACAGTGATTATAAGGTGCTGGAACAGAGATGGTCTTGAGTGACCAAGACCATCACCAAAGATCTTAAGAAACAAATTAGAGAAAGGCCTGTTTGAGATGGCTTCTGTATGGTGATCTTGTTTTGGATCATGGTGTCCCTGCATTCTTTCTCTTACCTTTTACTCTGCAATGATAATGTCATTCCATTCATTGTTCAGATAGGAAATGTAGAGTGTTGAAAAGCACCCAGCCCTGAGCAACCTAGTTTACCTTAATTGCAGGCTGGACAAAAGTGATCTTAAGCATAGCTCTAAGTCACATTATCAAGAGCAGATGCATCATATTTGGCTCCCAAGATGTGCGTATATGGCTTCCAGGAAAGCATATCCATTTCATTATTGGAAGTGGTAGCCAGAAATTATCTGATTTCCGATCATTTACAGCCCACATTTCCTAGACGTGAAATGGGTACATTTTTGTAAAACAAGTTGAGAAATGTGTTACAAAGGATGCTTCAGAGGTTACTTAGATTTCTTCTCTTTTTTACTAGGGAAAAAAGTTCCCAGGGCCTTCCGTGCTGGTGACAGATGCTGCAGTGCTAATTCTGATGTCAAATATCATCTTGCCAACAGGAAAGTCTGGCAAACCTCCAGAAGATGAGAAAATGAACACTTGCACATCCACCTGCTTCAGTTAAAGTCTTGCTCTAAGTATTTGTCAGTTGTGCATCTCAGTGGAAATCTGCACTTCAACAAGGGCAACATCCCTGGAGAGCTGTTGCAAAGAAATATGAGGTTCTCCAAGATCCTGGGGAGACTTTTTTCTCTTGTTTTGTGACTTATACTCTGAACTTGCTTCCTGGAACCCATTCCTGAAATTTGAGGTCAGCCAGAGGATTTTAACACTTCTCACTTGTCTCTGGCTTGTCTTTCATTTCTCTTTTGTAGGCTTATAGCTCTGAAGCCCCTATAAGAAAGAAAGGAAACCACTTTGGAAAATGAATACCAAAAGCTCTTTCCACTCAACGTTTGTTTCATGACAAATTGGTGCCCAAAATCAAAGCACTCATATTACTTCCCATCAGTTGCTTATAATGTAAGACCATGTTTTTAGTAAAGTTTGTTCCCAGACTGCAGAAAAGAGGAAGCTGATAGCTCACAGGGGTTTTCAGCCTCTTAGTCAGATAGTCAACCATTGTGTGCACCTGTGACTTTGCCAGATTAGGAGCTGGGGAGCTGGTAGTGATAACATAACTGCAAATTATGTGAGGTGACTTTTAGTGTCTTGCTTTTCTACCACGACAAAGATTGCTGCTCTACCTTTTAAATATGACTTTCTCAAGAAAGTAATTTTCATCTAGAAAACCATGACTTTCAATGACTAAGGCATGGACAAAGGGAACAGCAAGTTACAGAAATATTTCTTTTTATTAAATGCAATTCAAAAGAAATTTCACAAAGTTTATGGGCCTCTGCAGAATTAGTGAAAATGCAGCAAAATTATCCTAAATCCCTGATCTGAAGCTCAGATAGTAGACTTCTGGGTATTGACAACTTTAAAAAAATAAGAAAGAAATTTATCAGAAGTCACATCTGCTTCACCATCCTTTCCATTATCCTGAAACATTAGAAATTGTGCAAGTTTCTGGTGCACAGTAAAAGCCACAATGCCATCTTTTACTGAGTCAAGCATTGTTTTAAAACAGGTTACACAAGAGAAAACAAACATAGCCTCTGAGACCACAGCTAGAAATCTGCGAATCTGAGACACAATGGATTACTATGAGCTCTGTTTGAGGAACTGTTATCTGTAAAACCTCAACAGCTACACACCAGCTGCTGTGAGGTGAAGTGGCTCCATAGATCTTGATGATGCCAAATCCCTTAATGTTAGGTGAAAAGATGTTTCTTTGTGATCACAAAGCAAACAGTGCCAAGACCTGAAGACATATGGTCCCAGTTCCAGGTCTCAGTCAACAGACATGTCAGTACATCTGGCTATATGCAGAAATGTTGCATATGGAGAAGGTGTACCTTTTTCTAGATACTACCCCAACTGAGAGGCAAGTCATCCACAGAAAATATTATTAGTCCCAATATCAGATGGAAATACATAGATACATGTCTTGGAGTACTTGGAGTCTAGGTGAGGTGCCTGAGGACTGGAGGAAGGCCAATGTCACGCCAGTCTTCAAATAAGGCAAGAAAGATGACCCAGGACAGTACAAGCTAGTCAGCCTCACCTCCATCTCTGGAAAGGTGATGGAATAACTCATCCTGAAAGTAGTCACTAAACATGTGAAGGAAAAGATGATTATCAGGGGGAGTCAACATGGCTTAACCAAGGAGAAAACCTGTTTGACCAACCTGATAGCTTTCTATGAGTGCATAACCAGCTGGCTAGATGAGGGGAGATCAGCTGATGTCATCTACCTTGGCTTCAGCAAGGCTTTTGACACTGTCTCCAATAACATCCTCATCAGAAAGCTCAGGCACTGTGGCTTGGATGAGTGGACAGTGAGGTGGATCGAGAGCCGGCTGAATGACAGAGCCCAGAGGGTGGTGATCAATGGCATAGAATTGAGTTGGAGGCCTGTGGCCAGTGGAGTTCCACAGGGATGGGTTCTGGGGCCAGTCTTGTTCAACATCTTCATCAACAACCTGGATGAGGGGACAGAGTGTACCCTCAGCAAGTTCCCCGATGACACCAAACTGGGAGGACTGGCTGATTCCCCAGAAGGCTGTGCTGCCATTCAGCTGGATCTCGACCAGCTTCAGAGTTGGGCAGAGAGGAACCTCATGAGGTTCAACAAGGGCAAATGCAGAGTCTTGCATCTGGGAAGGAACAACCCCCTGCACCAGTACAGGCTGGTGGTTGACCTGCTGGAGAGCAGCTCTGCAGAGAGACACCTGGGAGTCCTGCTTGACACCAAACTAACCATGAGCCAGCAATGTGCTCTTGTGGCCAAGGCGGCCAATGGCATCCTGGGATCCATCAAGAAGAGTGTGGCCAGCAGGTCAAAGGAGGTCCTGCTCCCCCTCTCCTCTGCCCTGATGAGGCCTCATCTGGAGTCCTGTGTCCAGTTCTGGTCTCCCCAGCTCAAGAGGGACAGAGAACTTCTGGAGAGAGTCCAGCGCAGGGCCACCAAGACAATCAAGGGACTGGAACATCTTTCATACGAGGAAAGGCTGTGGGAACTGGGGCTGTTTAGTCTAGAAAAGAGGAGATTTCTACTCTTTCTGGAGACCACAGAATGAGTAGTACTGTGCAAGGAGCAGGACAATGAACAACCCAGTCAGGGAAATGGTAATTTGCCTCTTCCCTCAACCTGCCTATGAACCCTGGCCAGTGCTATGATCTGGTCCCAGGGCTCAACTCTGGGCTTATGTCCTCTGTCCCTCACTGTGGACATGGAATGTAGGGAGAATCACAGAAGGTTAGCACCTGCCTGAAGGTTGGAAATATCAAAACTGCCAGCACAGGAAATGGCTCAGGTGCTTGAACAAGATGAGCTTGACTGCTGTGTCTCAAACCATGCTATGTTT
Organism: Colius striatus; assembly: GCF_028858725.1. NCBI lineage: Eukaryota > Metazoa > Chordata > Aves > Coliiformes > Coliidae > Colius > Colius striatus. The sequence goes on along the minus strand of NC_084759.1, from coordinate 112,711,152 downwards.
CTATGTGTCTGTGCTGCTCCTTTTTCCTCCTGAACACTGCCTTAACAGTGCAGGTAGTGCAAGTACAGCAGGATATAGGTGGGGCAGCTGAGGAACAAACATCTGTATATGCTATTTCTCTTTTTTTGGTAGCATTTCTAAAATTTACAATCCTGGCCAATCTCTCAGGCAGAAAGCAGCAGGAAACTTAGAAATGTAAGACAATGTTTTTTTCTTGGAGGTATAAGCTCAATTTCTGACATACTTTTAGCTATAGAACTCCCTTCTACACTCTCTTTACTGCCTGTAAACCTTATGAACTAAAATGTAGCCCAGGCTTGTTGTGGGGATGTGTGGGAAAGTATTGCAAAACAGGTAGATGGGGAAGCAAGGCTCGGCAAGCTGTCGCTTGATCTAGCAATATGAAAAAGTTTGTGATTTGCCAGAAGCAGACCCTTTTCTGATAGACATTTGAGGCCCAAGATTTGGCAAGTAAATAAACCTCACATAATTCTATTTTTTTTATATGTCTTTATAAGAAAGCAAAATTTCAGTGGCAAACTGATAAAATTAAACTAGGATGGCTGATATGTTTTACTAAGAGCCAAGTCATCTCACCTAACCCTGTAAAAGGCTTGAGTGCTATGTGGATTGCTTGGGAGGGAGTAACCAGTGACATCTCCCTTCCTTGCAAGAAGAGACTGCAATGAAGAGCAATAACATGCTTTGCTTGCATTAATAGACCCTTCAGCACCACAGACGTCACAGTTTTCCTTCCATGTGGGTTTGTGGGTGTGACAGAGCTGTACAGCCTTGTTTCTGTTCTTTGGGCTTCCTGTATGACTGTACTTGTATAGCATACTCAGTGCAACAATAACAAAGGCAAGTCGAAAAATCTGTAACATAAATTGGAGGTCCCCAGACCATGTCTTAGGAAAGCTGCACAGCTGTACACCTCTCACAGCAGGGTCATAGAATCATAGAATGGTAGCATCCTGAGCCTACTTGTTTCCTTTAGCGCACTGCTGTGATCATGTGGTTTCACTGCATGGTGTCACTCAGTTCTGACTTTTCAGGCACACATTGAGCGCACAGGGTGAATCCTGAGACTGCTCTACTCCTACTGATGTCCTGCCCCTCCAGTAGGATGCTTCTCTGTAAAATCTGGAGGCTATCCACACAGCCTTAATACAACCCTCATTGGGTGTGATACCTCAGACTTGGCATTATGTTATTGAGAGGTGCACTAGATGATTGAGATGAATATGTAGCACCTTAAGTGAGATAGTACAGTCCTTCCATTCACTGGCTGATTTTACAGACAGAGTAGGGTGGAAATGAGTTTTTACTTTTCTTTCAAAAGCTGTGAAAACCATGCAATGCTTCACTTTATCAGATTTAATTATCTGCACCTCGAGAGGCATATGGTTTCAGTCAGCACCTTTTGCTTCCTGGCTTCAGAAGGCACAGTCTTTCAGTTTGTTTGCTTAAAAAAAAATTGAACCTACTGCAGCCTCTTGTGTTTTGCTTTTCTATGCTAGCATGCTTGATGTAAGGTGCTGAGGTACTTCCTGTTTAAAGATCTCCATCTCGGTCTTCAAATCAAGCTCAGTGCCCTAGGAACATTATTAAGCAAAAGTTGAGCCTTGTTATATGGGTGAAATCAACCACTTTAAGATTTCACTAGCCTTCACATCTCTTGATGGTGCAATACTTCTTCCACATGCGTTCCCCAATCTTGTTCTAAATCCCAGTTACCAGTTGTTGTTCTGGGGCTGCTCTGAACAGACCTGATGATGCTTTCAGCTCATTAGGGGGACAGAGGAAAAGCTATATGTGCCCAGATGAATGCACCACAGAGATGGTTGGAAACTCAAACAGGTAACCCACCTGTCCCCAGCACTATTCCTCACCTTCATGAGAGTCTTTGGACTCTTCCCTATATGTACTATGGGGAGAGTACTGCTAAGCATCTTCCAGAATCATATTGTTCCACGTATACTTGCCCTGTGGCATTACTGCTCCTTCCTTTCTGTTTGCAGTGCCTGTATCCAGATCAAAGAAAGCAATTGGGGAAGTTTTGTGCCATTTGTTCAAATCCATTTAGGCTCTCTATTGAATTGTTTCTCAGATTAAGACCACTGAGGTAGAATCTTGTTTTTTTCCTTGTTCTGAAGACTACCTGTAGTCTATGAAAATACTTGCACCTTTATCAGATGAGCAATAAATGCAACTAAAGGTCTATTTCTGGGCCTAGTCATACCTAATCCGCTCCAAGTATCCCAGTCCTTCACTTAAAATAATTATTCGCTAGCCATACAAGAATTGACCTACCAAAACAAAAAGAGCAAACTGATTTTTTCTAGAAGACAGTTTTCTACTACTTTTGTTTTTTCTTAATGATGATTATCAAGGATTTATTGGATTGATAATTTATATATTTTTTTAGAACTCACCAAAAATATCAACATATCTAATGGTCTGAACTAGAAACATAGTGCAGAGACAACTACCATGGATTTTTATCCACATAAACACTGTAACTGAGTTCAAAGGTGTGGGGAAGGCAAAGCACATGTATCACAAACATAATAAACCACCTATCTTACCAAAATAACAAGGTGAATGTGTATGCACTTAACAGCTTTGCTATTAGATGGAATGATACTAAGATTAAATATGACGATAGAAGAGCCTTACTTTCTTCCATTACTTCAGCACAAATCATCTGGTGTGTTATATGCAGCCTGAGACCTAGTACATCCTTCCTTTTCAACCGTGGTGCAAATTTTAAAGTAATTTAAAATCTTTCTACTTGATGTTGTAAACCTCTGGTACAAATGTTGCTAGAGTAATTTTTAAGAGCATTATTTTGCAAGAGCAGATACATGTTATCCAAGCTAGAGATGAATAAGTGATACAGAGGAAGGGTGTTAGAGTTATTTTCAAACTTAAAATAGCATCTTGGTCTTTACCTTCTTTTTATCTTCTTTTCCGCAAACATAAGCATGAAGCATAATCACTTTTTTTGTGCCAGTGTTGGGAGGAAAACTTAGCACGATATAGTTGCAGTCAGTTATTTTTGAACAATTTTTTTTTTACTTTGGCTGAGGTCCATTACTGTTGATCTTTTGTTATTTTTGTTGATTCATCATGAGCCAAAGCAATATTCAATAACTTTGCCAACCAATCATCATACCAAGAGTGCACTACATTTCAATATTTTCTCATACATTATTTGTTAAAATTCTTTGTAGGTAGAAAAAAAACACTCTCATCCTTTCCTATCTTCCACAAAAAATACCACACACACACACACACAAGTGGAAAAATTTAAACATACCAGTCCCTCTTGTCTCTGTTGAGTTAGTGGAGATCTCTTTTGCTTTGCTGAAAAAAACAAAATAAACCAAAAATTTTCAATATATGAGGAGATGCCTTTCTGCCTACTGAAGTAATATTAATTACTAGAGGAGTCTGTGCCTTGTTGAGTGGACCTTAAAGAGTAAGAATCTATTTCCAAACTGGATTTAGAAATAGCTAGTCTTACAAAAGTTAACCAACATAAAATAATGTATTTATAGAATGAGTTTCTGTGTTCCACAGAGCTCCTCTGTATAGGAGCAGAAAAATCTCTAGTGTCCTTGTGGACAGTTTTCTCCATGTTCAATGAACTGGATGGGGAGAAAAAGACATTGAAAAACCTAAAGCCATCCTAAGAGCAAGCATTAACTTTTATTGGAAGATGAAATAATTTCACTTTCCTAAAATAAAGCAAAAAAAAAAAATCCATGAGATTATAATAGACAAAAGCAATATCACATAAATTAAGACATAAGGACTCTGTTTCACTCTTGAGTTAGAACATAGTGGCTGTGTAAGAGCTCCTGTAAAGCAGGAAAGATTAATACTGTAATTATTTGATAATTTAGAGGGAAACCTAGGTACATAAAATTAATTTGATAGAGCTTGACTGCATTTGCATGGCTAAAACTCCTATTTATTTCTAACTTGATTATTTGTAAAACAGGAGAAAAATTTCCAACTATTATAAAGTCTGAGATTTTTTACTTCTTAGTTCTGTCCTTCTGTTTCTGGAAGGGAACAATACATGGGGGTAAAATCCTTAAAGAGTCAGTGTCTTAACTGATGTACTCCTCAAGGACATCTCAGCAGTCTATTGGGGTAACTATCAGGGGGATTTTCATAGTGCTTCTGTGAAGCTCTGAAAAGGAGTGGAACCAAATGCATGCTAGGCAAAGGTCAGATGCCAGAACTACTTACCATTGTACCTCTTTAGACACCAAAACATGCATACAAAGATGAACGGGCAACATAGACCAAAAGATGCTGAAGCACAAATAATCTGAAATATCTTGTAGATTCCAGATTCTTGGGACTCTTCTGAGATACTAGTAGTATCTAAAATTGCATTAGCATGTATTAGCATAGCCAGTGATAGCTATTTCTAAGATGGGACCTGCTGCTGACCAAGGCCAAACCAATTAGTGATGGTGGTAACACCTCTGTGCTTAACTTATTTCAGAAGAGGGAGAAGGTGCTAAACTGCAGCAGAAGAGAGTGAGAATAAGAGAACATTTTTTTGTAGATACCAAGGTCAGTGGAGAAGGAGAGGGCACTGGAACAGAGATTCCCCTGCAGCCCATGGAGCAGCCCATAGTCAGGCAGGCCCTACCCCTGCAGCATATGGAGGCCACAGGGGAACAGAGATCCACTCGCAGCCTGTGGAGGGCCCCATGTCATGGAGAGTGGATGCCCACCGAGGCTGTGACTCTGTGGGAAGCCCCTGCTGGAGCAAGTTCCTGGCAGGACCTAGAAACCAGTAGACAGAGAGGAGCCCATGCCAGAGAAGGTTTGCTGTCAGGACTTGTGAACCTGTGGGGGTGCAGCTCTTCACAAACTGCCCTGTGGAGCAGTTTGTGAAGAGCTGCACCTCATGTGAAGAACCTACATTGAGGAAGTTTGTGGAGGACTCTCTCCTGTGGGAAGGACCCCACACTGTAGCAGTGGGAAGTGTTAGGAGGCCTCTCCCTGAGAGGAAGCTATGGCAAAGTCCATCTGTAATGAACTGAATGCAACCTCCATCCCCTGCGTTGCTGTGGGGTGAGGAGATAGAAACTCAGGAAGAAGGGAGCGGTGGGGGGAGGTGTTTCAAGCTTCAGTTTGTATTCCTCATTTCCCTATTCTGTTTTGATTGATTGTTAATAAATTAAACCATTTCTCCCCAAGTTGAGTCTGTTTTTCCCATGATGGTAATTGCTGAGCAGTCTCCCTGTCCTTATCTTTACTTGTGAGTCTTTTGTTATATTTCTTTCTCCCCTGCCCAGTTTAGGAGGGGGAGTGATAGAATGGCTTTTGTTCGCGTCTGGCACTCAGCCAGGGTTAAACCACCACAGACATTTAGGAAAAGTGGGGCTGTTGATACAATCCTGTGCCAAAACACTGTCTTAGTTCAAATATTGTACAATTTAGATGTTTATATCTAAATGTAAACTCTCCACTAGCCTATACACATATGGTGTATTCTGTTTTTAAAATAAAGAACTTTGTTTTGTCTTGTCACAGTGTAAATATTGTTAGGTCAAAAAAGAAACCACCACACAGAATTATTGCACTTTGTAAGAATAAGCCGTATATCACTTGGATATTATAGAGTATGTCAGAATTGTGGTGTATAGCACCAGGAAGTAATTTGATTGGCTTTATCCCTTTTATGCTGAATATTGGATAGTCTCAGCCTTGAAAACTATGGCTCTTGAGGGACTGTGTTTTGTTCAAGGGAGCAAAGCAATTGCGATTTAGGTATGATTTAAAATTTGTCTTGACTGCACAAATCACTCTAACCAGGAATTCATAACAATAAAGATTAGTTCCTTTCTCTTAAAGAGGAAATAGCAATCAGACTTACTTTCTGGTGAAATTGTGATAATGTTTGTAGACTTTTCTGAAAGAGAAAAGCAAGACAGGGAAATGAAACAGCAAGTATGTTCTTTGCACTGGATACTGAAGTCTCCATAAGGCTCCCCTTCAGTCTGCTGATGGAAGAGGGAATAAAGTGCAATGAGCAAAGGGTAGGGTGTTTGGGAGAAGGGAGAATGATGTTTTGGTCTCCCACTACCAACATAGTAATTCTATCTTTCATACCTCTTTGACATTCAAATAAATAAACCAGCAGAGCGTATCTAAAAGGAAACTTGCATCATGAGCTAGGCATATACTGTGTTTACTAGCACATTATAGCCATAAATTTTGATGTTACTCACTCTGTTTAAGAATTTTATGTGGCAATAAACAAGGTTTTAAAATTCATTAACTTACCAAGAGAGGAACTGGCAACAGTGGCACCAAATCCTGGAAAAGAAGAAAAACATAACAAATATCATGGTGGTGAAGGCCTGCTATGTAGTCCTCATAATGCTAGTCACATTTGCTTTTCTCTCTCGTTACTCAAGACTTCCTTTGTCTACTTGCAGGAGATCTAATCTCCATATGGGACAGTGATGGCAGATAATATCAAGACTATTGGTTCTTTCATTTTCAGAACAATTGTTAAAATGTATTTTCTCTCTCTGATATGAATTTCCCTCTTTTTTCTATATCTCAGTGAAGTTAGAAATGTAATAGTTTAGAAAGAAAATGTTTAATATATAAATGGCAAGTTGTTGTGTTGTCCTTCTCATAGACCTTTTCTATTACTTTTGGATTTACTTCAGATTGCTTACTTTATGATTCTTGTTAACTTGCAGAAGTAAAGGCTTTTCTTTGGTAGATTTATAATGTTGAAAATAATTATATGTAATGCAAATACACCTTATCTCTATTTTAAAATTTTTGTTATGTTTTGTTAAAGTCAGTGTTCAGGCTTAACTTTAGGTGTTGATATTGAATGTCCTGACCTTTTATTAAAGATTCATATTTCTTGTGGTGCTTTATTTCTCTGGCTAAATCAAAGTAAGAAAAACTATGTGATACCCTTGAGCTCCTTATTTCCTTACCCTGCCTTTTCACTGAGACAAGAAGGAATCCTCCAAAAGCATAAAGAAGGTCCATTTATCAAGGAGGGGCATAAAAGAACTGATAGACTTTGGAAAAGTCACAGCAGAGAATAAGGTGCACTTAGGAAAACACATCAAGTGCAACTACATTTATTGATTGTAAAACTCAGAAAATATTAGTTCACTGGTTAATGGAGAGAGAAAGCTTAATAGATTACCAGCAGTAAATTAGTTTTACAAGATAAATTATTTGTAAAAAGGCAGGCTCGGTTCAAGAAGATACACCTGGGACCTTTGTGTTCTACTAAGGGTTGGTAAGTGTACTGATGTCTTGTTCCACTTTCTTGCACTGATCTTCAAGAAGGAAAGGGAGACAATGCTTGGGGCCTCTATGAGTTGGGAAAAAGCCAGCAAATGCTGTGAATATGAAAAGAAGGCCATAAAGGAAAGCTTTAAATTCTTGTGGCTGTTTCACTTCAAGAAATGGAATGAGAGCAAACAACATAATAAAATTATGTAAAGACATAAAAGAAGAATGAAACAACCATTTTTTTCATGTTTATTTTAGATATAGGGAGAAATAATGGGCTTAAAGAGAAGTAAGGAAGGTTGATTAACATAGTTTGAAAAATTTCCTTATTGAAAACAGTAATACTGGAGCTGACTGTAATGTTTGTGATGTGCAAACGCAGTGCAGTAGCAGCAGCTCTAACATAGAGCCTGGTCATGTTCACAAGGTAGCATTTAGGTGTTAAGAAGGTCAGCATGCCCTGCCCACTCATATAGTCCCTTTTCTGCTCCCCTGAATAAGATCATTCTGAAAGTCATACTTTAGTTGTGAAGTGGGATCTGTTATCTTTCACATAAACTCTTCCATGTCTGATTAAAAGAAAGTATGATTTGGTTTCAGGCAAGTAGGTCATACCTACTTTGGTCATGCCACAGCAGTGGCACATGGTTATCAGTGGTCTCGTCTGAAAATGGAAACTAAATCCCAAATTAGAAGGTAGATGTTTCAGTTATTTGTGCAATGATTGCCATGGAAGAGAGACAATGCTTCAGGAAATACCTGTAAAAGCTGAGATTGTGCCCTGACAGCAGCCTTTTTTCTGGTATAATCCTTTGTAACAGGTATTTCCTGAAGGATGTGTGGGTCTCTGCAGAGCAGATAATTTCTGATGTCCTTGATCTAATTATTTGATCATATAGTGTTAGCTTTTAAAAAATATGTTTTGGAAAAAAAGCAACCAAACAACAACAACAAAAAAGCCAACTCTGAAACAAGCCTCAAAACTTTTACAGATGGTCCAAAATATCCAATTTCTCTCAAAGTTTTAAACCAGATATCAATGACACACTCTCATTCAGCATCGTTACTAACGGGGTAGGGGTTGGAGAGCTGGGAGGCAGGAATTGTTATACCTCCTTCATTGTTATCATTTTCTAGTGCAAGGATGTCATGTATTGCTTGATTTTAAGTCATCTAGTTCTTTTACAACAAAGTATCATCACAGCATACTGTTACTTTTAGAAGAATCACCTGATCAGCATTGATATAAATTTTGTACATCCAGTGGCATTCACTTGGGACAGGATTACTAATCTTCATGAATTCAGATGGATATTAGTAGTTGGTAAGTGTCTTATCAATGATAAATATTGCTCTAAATAAATTACTGTCTTGTACTTGTCACTGTAACCTAGAGTAACCTCAGTGGCAGAACCTCTCAGAGAGAGGGAACAGTTGTGATACTGAGTGCACAGAAAGTTCTGAATTACCCTCTGGAGACATCCTCTGTGGAAATCTCAGAAATTTTTCAGAAATTTCCTGAGCAGAAGCTTTACTGAGGTCTGGATATGTTTCCAGAGTAGTTTTTGTGCAGCCCTTGCTCTGTAGGTAAAAGGCATAAGGATTTCAAGCTTGCACTGATCACAGAAACTTTCCTTCATCCAACTTCTGAGTTAACAGTAAGTTGTAAGGAGTTCTATTCCACTCCAAATAAATTGTCCTAATATGTCTCTCAATTAGGTGAGTTTGAGTAGTGCTGCATCTTTTTTCCAGCACTTGCTATAGGTTTGCTCCTTGATCTTTTGGTGATGATCATTCACCTAGTAGTATAATTCCAATAGAACTATGACTGGTTAAATTATGTTTCCAGAGTAAAATTCCCTGCTAACAAGCAGGTCTGACTCAAACACCCTTCCTTTCTCCAAAAGATTGCAGACAGAATACACCACTGAGCTTTCAGAACTACACGTGGAAGAACTTGCACTGCACTTGCTACCCAGCCCAAGAGTATCACTACCTGCCTACCATTTCTGAACAGCAATTCCCTCCTGTCTCACTGAACCTCAGAGGTGCTTTCAGATAGAAGTTTGCATGACACTGGCCTGCACACACCTGTCATCTCTTAGCCTTTATTATTGCCTGCTGATGAAGGTGAAAGTGTTTGGCAGCCTGCTGTCAGTTAACCCCAGCCTACAAATCCTCTTCCTCTTTTCCCTTAAACTGAGTAGGAGTGGAGATTTCCAAGTTTTATGTGCTCTTCCATTTTCTCGAGTTTGTAGCTTTTTTTTCTTTTTTCTTATTTTTATCTTTTCCCCTTCCTTTCTTGGTAGCTTACTCAAAATTGATTTCTTAGTTGTCATGGGTCAATTCCCTGAAAGAAGCCTGCAGGTGCTAGGTAGATACTGCTATTTTTTTCTCTTTTTAGTTCTGTCAGTCAAATAGAGCAATCTTTTGAAATTCCTGACCAGCAGCTATAGAAACTACTGCTTGCCTTTCAGTGTGTATGAGAATTTGAGCCTGAAAAAGGACCTTCCTTTCAGAAACTTAAAGCAATTGGACTTTGGGCTGCTTTTAATTTATTTGTTTTCTTATGAGACAATACTTGGGGCATGAAAAACAATCACAATTGTTTTTGTGTATGTCTGTGACTTGTTAATGGCTGATGCTGAATGATTTGGATGTTAGGTTTCCAATTTCTTGCTAGGAGAAACCAAGTCTTTAGTAAATGTTATGTGTCATCAATTTGGGGACCTTCTAGAACACTAAAATCAAAAGAGATGAGTGATTAAGAGTTAAAAGCTTTTCTCAGGCTTTAGGAAGTTCTTACCTTGAATTATTTTGAACTTCAGTTCAAACTTCAGAACTTCACTTTTGAACTTTGAACTAAAAATATGGGCTAAAGAAGGCCTTTTCTTATTATCCATCTGTTTTTCTCTTCTAGCAATCAAGTTTGGGACTTCATAATGAATGTGCCCTGAAATTTCTAGTTAACTTTTTCTCTCCCAAATTACACTTTGCTTGAAAAGAAACAAGTGAATAAAAAGCAATTGAGAAAACTCTTTTTAAACCAAAAATATTTGGGACCTTTTTAAGGTAGAATAAAATGTTTAAGGCAAACTTTTAAAAGGATATAGTAAAGGCCATTTTGCAGGAATATGTGTCAGTGAAGATTTGGGTTGAAATAACAATATACACCATAATATCCTAAATAATAAGGGATATCTTTTTCTAACAAGAAAATATCAACACACCTGATAATGAGGCTGATAACAGCCTTTTCTGTTCATTGATTATCATTAGAAAGACAAACATGAAATTAAAAAAAATTTCTTGGCAAACTTTTCCTGCAACAGGGCATCTTTGTTATATTTACTGCTTCCCAAGGCTTATGAGAAGTCAATGATGGAGACTCTGTCTACCAATTATATTCCCTATGTGCAAGCACTTTCTGAGATAAATTTAATTACCTTTTCTTTAACACTGTTATGAGCTATTATGTTATGTAATTACCTCGTCTTTTATGCTGTTATGAGAAACCTGTTACAAGGTCTTACACCAAGCCTTAAATATTCAGTATTTGATATATGGGTGTTCATGAAGAATATCTATGCAGTTTTCAGGAGAGTAAAAGAAGCTGTAATGTACAGAGGCTTTATATGTCAGCCTCAAACTTAAAGTCCTCATAAGACTGAGATGGACTAAAAGCATGTTTTCTTTTAGATCACTTGAGTGTATTCCTGAACAGTCTGTGGTGAGACAGGCTCTGTTGTATGAAGAATTAATATCCACAGGTAAGGAAAGTCTTATGTACGCTTTACTGCCAGAATAAGGATTTCAAATTAAGCATATATTGCATAACTTATATGATAGGGAAGTAACTATAATAACACTTCCTTTTTTTTCTTTTCCTCATTCTTATGTCCTAGAAAACAGCTATTACATGACTCATACAGTGAAGAAAATAGGTTTAATGGAAATGGGTTTCCATTTGTCCAACTCAACCCATTAATAGAAAAATAATAGCTAAAAACTGAACCTTCTAATCCTTGAACTATAAATGGTGTCATTCACACTTGATCATCTAGGAACTTGGAACAAGTCCAGTAAACTAGGACTTATTAACTGAAGTTTCTGAGGTGTTTGTTTTCAAAGGGATTATTCTTTATTTTTCCACTCCGTCCTCCTTTTAAAAAAAGGGAACAAGGGATGAGATAGACTGCAAGTTACATGTATCGTCCCCTGAGACACATAAAGGCTGAGGTATAATATGTCCATTACTGATGAAAAATAAATGCCTACAGTTAGTTTTGAATCCTATGTTTGCATCTGGACAGAATGAAGCACTAGTAATGGTTTTAACTCAGGTTCAATGTTCTGGGGCAGTTACGATTAAGACCATAGTGCACAAACTATACCACAAAATGCATCAATTTTTAATATATTTATTTGTTTGTTTGTTTATTTGGGGGAGGAGACACGTCTAACAATGAGATCTTTATAACTCTTGTTAATTTTAACAACAAAAAAAGGAAATAGGCTGTGAGGAGAAATATACCCCCTTCTTGAGTTTAGGTAAGGTGTATTTAGAATGAAAACCACTTCAGAAAACATATTAAATGATACCTGGATAGACCTTTTTCAGACCTCTCAGCTTCAGAGAAGGCTTTTCTACTAATGATAAAATTTTATTTTAGTCATTTAACGTATTTATGTCACAACTTTGATCTTTTTGAAGAATGTTCTTTTGCTAATAGAAGCTTAACTTTAGTCATACAGTAATATATAGCAAATAAATAGAAAAAGCACAGTGAAGGATTTCCTGGGCTGCTTGTTTTTCTGGGGGTTTTCTGTTTTCTTTTCTGGCAACAGAAGTATTCGTAAAGCTGACGTGCTTGTTGAGGTAGCTGAGAGAGTTGCATCTCTTTTCAACTATTCCTTCATTGAATGGTAGGGATTCACAAAAGCTGTACAAGTGCAGAAGGCATGCCCTTATATTTTGATGACTGAAATTTGAAGGTGGAACATTTCTGTTTATCTGAATGTCAGCATGTGCAGGCTATCCTACAAGAAGGTCTAACAGCAAGGTGTTATTTTTGCTGAGAACTGTGCTCACCACCACTTGACGTCTGTGCCTGTACTTAGTTCTGGCTGGGCTTCTTGGATTGAGGGGACACTTGCTAGGTTTTATTTTCACTGGAATGAAAATACCCTCCAGATGGTAATAACCACTCTTTGTGAGACTGAATGGGTATAAGCTGTTCTTAGCTATTACAAAGGAGGGAAGGTGTAACTGGACTAAAATTACTGGGCTGAGGGGGAAGAAGGTCCTTTGGATTGTGATTAAGAAACAAGCTTACTTCTTCCCTAATTTAGGGAAGATTTGATGGTTATTGACTGTATGTGAAATCTGAGTGGTCAACTTTTGTTTGTGTTAGGATTAAGAGAGTCTTTGGACAGATTTGCAACATACAAAGCTTAACTAAGTTTCAATTTTCAGCTTACTTTTAACCAAAATAAAACCCCAACAAGCTTGGAAAACTTATGGCTAAAATGTAAATACATTTTAAAATATTTATAGCACAGTTCTGGAGAGACTGAGTTATGAAAATTTTCCTCTGTAATGCTCCTATAGATGTGATTCTGATATTTGTAGTGATATAGGTGTATAGAAGGAAATAGTACAGCTCTCGGAGGACTCCAAGTAGTTTTGATGTAGGCCAAAGATTAAATCCTAGTAAAATAAACAAGATTCATGTGATATGCACCATAACAGATAACATTCTGTTTTAAAAATATTATCTAGGAATCTGAGTATGGAGGGTTTGTCTATGTATTAATAAGCTATATTAGATGATGCAAGGAGGTGATTCTGTTAGGGGCTAATAACACAGACATAGTTAATAAAATAAGCAGAAACAGTAGTTAATACTTCGAAGAAAAGAAGATGTATCCATTTAGGCTAGGAAGGAGGTTGTCAGCTCAAGATACAGCCCCTTCAGAAGTATGTTAGTTTATTCACCTGAAAATAAAACGTAAAGCAGTTCAGTAGCCTCCCTGAGCTCAAATCACAACTTGATTAAGAAACAGCTGTATTTAACTGATGTGGTAATTCATGTCTCCTAAGCTAAATGTTTGGGTTTCCCTTCCTAGGTAGATGCTCTGAATGCTTGTTAACTTTCCCTATTAGTATTAATGTGTTTCGTTGATAAAAACAAAGTGTTGAAAGAATCTATAGATTTGCAGAGCTAGTCATGCAGTGCAACTAAGCTTCACATGGCCAATTCAATCTGTTTGTGCAATTTTAGCAGTGCCTTGTAAAAAATATTCTTTTGATCCGTTTATCAGTTGATATATCTCATATTTTTAACCACAGCTTGAGCACGTCCATTGCAGCCGCTATTATCCTTTCTGTATGACTGCCATTCTTTCAATACCAACGCTTACATCTCCTGTAGGATACTTGTAGAGACAAACTTGAAAAAAAAATACTCCCATTAAGCAAAATAAATTAAAAATAATATTAGGAGTATACTGGACACACTGTAGTCTTTAGTGCAAATCAAGAGGAGCTCTCTAAAAATTTGTAAGAGTAAAAATTGAAAGTGGGATGAAAATTAAATGGGGCTAAGCCAAATAATTGAAGGTATATTTGACTTGAAGGGTAACTTGACTGCAAATTGGATCTAGTTCAGAGCTGGCAAGATTCCCAGATTTCAAGCAGAGGCTTGAATGCTGCCAAACCCCTTGAAGGCAGAGCCTTTGGCCACAAAGCAAGACATATTTGGTCCCAAAGCGCTCGAGTTCTGATCTAGACAGTTACTGAATGTTTCTCAATTATTTTCATTATCATACTCAATCAAATTAGGAATCTTGGATATGGAAATAAAATAAGACCCAGATTATCTCTAAGGTACACTAAGCACTGCTTTGGTTCCTGTTCTTCCCCCACAATGTTTAATAACTAGAGGAAAGTTCAATCATAAGGCCACATCTTACCGTAAACTTGATAGTTGCTCTGAGCCAGCATTACTAGAAGGATGAACAATAATATCCTTTTTATCAACATGATTTGGGGAGGTTTCATTCTCTGTGCCTAGTAGATATGAGAAGTTACTGAGGGTTTAAAAGGTGTAGTTCAAATAGCCTCTTGCTTCCTGTTTAGGTTTATCTGAGCTATACGTCTGACCTGATTCTCTTTTCTAGTTCTTCTACTAAGACAGTTCTTCTACTAAGAAAGGGGTGAGGAAGCAATATCTCTACAAAAATCCAATAGGTTACACAGTTGTCTGCTCTCTGTGTGGCTGAAAATGAACTGCTTGATCAATCCATATTATATCAGGACTCCTCAGTGATTCAAAGCAAAGTATCTTTCACCCTCCTCTGGCTATTCTTACAGTGTAACAAACATAGCTGGAGATCTTTGAAAAATTTTTTTTAAAGATGCTTTTGCAATTGAGGTTTTGATTTTACAAGCAGTAATACAGCAGAGAAAAGGAATGCACAACAGTATTCTAAACTAAATCAATCCTTGTGTATTACTCTAATTCAGCATTAACAAATTAAGAAGCTGAACAAATTCACTTTTCCCAAGCTGGTACATGTCAAACACATGTCTGAATAGTGTTAATTTGCATTTGATTAATTTGCAGTAATCTACACTATGAGAGGTAATTGCTCCTACTGTTTAGTCTTAGTATCCTCACAAGACCAAGTAATTTGGGTTTGGATTCTATGTATCGTTTTTCAGCCTGTCCTTGACAACTTTTTTTCCCCAAAATTTCTAAAACCCTGAACTATTTAGCCAATGCTGAGTTTCTTCATAAACTTGGAACCAAACTAAGGTTAAACACAAACTTTGTATATAACAATTATCACTTCTGCTTTTAATGTGACTGGACGTATTCCTGTACAACTTAACTGAGGTGAATCTGCTTTAGCAGGGAGTTAGACTAGATGATATCTAGAGGTCCCTTCAACTCCTACCATTATGTGAAATGCAACAAAGTGCACAAATAGAAATGAGATCATACTGTGCTTTTGAAATTCTATGGAGAGGTTTAGGCTTGACATCAGGAAATATTTCTTTGCCAATAGAGTTGTCAAGCAATAGAACAGGCTTCCTAGAGAAGACGTCAATGCCTCAAGTCTGTTAGCATTTGAGTCATTTGGATGATGCCCTTAACACAATGTGTTCTAACTTGTGGTGAGAGAATTGGGCTAGATGATTGCAGTAGGTGCTTTCCAGTTGAACTATTTTAAATATTTCAAGCTTTCTAGGTAATATATATGCATATTGTGCTCTAACAAAAATCCAAACTATCAGCATTTTTTTCAAAGCAATGTTTTAGAAAAAATAGTTGACCAGCTTCCCTTACTTTTGCAGTTAGAAGTCTCTGGCTAAGTATGTGATGATCAAGAGAGCCAGTGATGTTTGTGAAAAACTGAAACAGCCTTACAAAAGTTAGTGTGACCTAAATGGAAAATACTTTGGAAAGAAAAATCTTTGAGTATAAGTGCACACACTGTGTGTTTTCCCCTTGAGACAAAATACTAGTACTGTAGACTGTGCTGTTGTATAGTGAAGACATCTAGTGGCTGAATCCATAGTTAGCTTAGGTAGTAAAGTCTTCATTAAGGGATACATTTCCTGGCAGTGCAATTTCTGCTTCTGGTGATGCTGAATTAGCCAAGTTTATACTAGGAATGTAGTAGAATGCAGTATTGGTACATAAGTTCTGTATTCTTGTTAAAAGAACTGTTTTGGGCTGAGCGCTATGGTACTGACTGAAGCTTTTTAATAAGGCAAGGTTTTATCTGTTCTCTATGGTGTTTTCTAGGTGGATAATTCCTTGTTAGTAACTTTGTGTTCATAGTTTGAACTGTAAGATGGGTACTGTTGTATGTTAGCCTTTCCTTTGGTGAGTATCAGGAGGTTGGGACATCACTTTTTTCTATATTAGCTAGCCAACAAGACAAGGGGTAATGGGATGAAGCTGGAACACGAAAAGTTCCACTTAAATAATAAGAAAAAATTATTTCACCATGAGGATGAGGGAGCCCTGGCACAGGCTGCCCAGGGAGGGTGTGGAGTCTCCTTCCTTGGAGGTCTTCAACACCCACCTGGGCATGTTCCTATGCGACCTGATCTAGGTGAACCTGCTTCTGCAGGGAAGCTGGACTGGATGATCTCTAAAGGTCCCTTCCAACCCCTACCATTCTATGATTCTGGAGATGTGAGGTCGGTGAGAGAGGCAGGAAGGTCCATGTATTCCCTGTACCACATACTGTATGTGAGTAATACATACTGTATGATTTCTGAAGATTTGTTACTCTGTAGTTTTAATAGTAAATATCTTGGACATTCTTCTATAATTTTGAGCCCCTTTCTTAAAAAGGCTTCAGCAAATGTGACTTCTATCACTGCTGATGTTGCATTACTTCTTTTATCTCCTTTCTGCTTAGGAGTATGGATTTTCTTGAGAATTTTCCTGAAGATAGCAAAGAATCTGAATTTTTCATGTTTTCTTGTTAAGGCTTTATTACCTCCTCAAGACATTCCCAGGAGCTCTTCTATTTTTGTGATACTATTAAGTTATAAATGAGATCTGAATGGTAACTTATTTTAATTTTCTAAGAAAATCAGACCTGTAATTCAAGACACTAAAATATTCTAGTTTTCTTTACTATCCTTTGAAATGTGCTTTAAATAATAAGTAGTTATAAAATAACGATTTATCAAAGGAAGGAATGAGAGTACTAATCTAAAACTGTATAACTGGGAAAGAGAGGAGCATGTACATTTAATTCAAAATGAGATGATTTGAAAATGGCAGAAAAAGATGTCACTGACTTCCACAATCTGCACTAGCTCAATTTTTTTTCAAAATGCAAAGCAGATGTTAGCTGCATCCTAACAGTCATCAAGTATTTCAAAAACTAGATCAAATGCACAATTAGAGTTCTGTGTGTGTTGGATACTATTTTGAGGAAGAGGCTCCAAAAATATGGAGTCAAATTTGGACCTGAGGATTGCTATTAACAGGAACTTTCTTCATCCGATTCAGTCCACTTTTTCATGTCTGTTGGTTCTTTACTGAATGCAAGCGTGTGTGTGTGGGAAAGCAATATTCTTTCTGTCCCACCTCAGTTTTTCTTCTGACAAGACCAAGATTGTGTTGTGGGGTTATATTTTCCCTGTTTGCATGTGGTTAGGCATTAGTCTCTAACCACATACAGACACAGCATTTAGATAGCGGGCTCCAGTAAGTCTACTGAAAATTACCTCTTAACCCTACGTGAAGAAGCTGTAGTATCTTAAAGGAACAACAATAACTTAGTGTTGTGGTTCAAGCCCAGCTGGCCATGAAGAAACATGCAACCATTCACTCACTAGCCCTCTCTATGCTTCCCATAGGACAGGGAGGGGGATCAGAAAGAAAACAAAACTTGTGGATTAAGATAAGGACAAGTATAATAATTGAACTAAAATAAAATTAATAATCTCAGAGCCTCCACCTTGTACTTTTACTTGAGATGTGCCATCTGCTTTTGACTGTGAAAGATGTGGCCTCTGCCACCCGAAGACTCACAAATTCCACTGAAGAGAAACAAGATCCAAGGAGAAGTGCTGTACAGCACAATTGCTCAGCACCTGCTGATGAATGCCTGAGCAGTGATCTGTCCGTCCCAGCCAGCTCCTCCCAGAGTTAACTAACCTTTGATAAATTGGGGAACATTATCATGAATCAAATTCTAAAGTGCAGACTGAGCATGGGCCTGGATGCTTTCACAAGGGGTGTCAGTTTATTCCATATAGATTTGGCTAAGAATCTCTTCAGGATTTTGCTATATATAAAATGCTTTATTAAGTGTAAGCATGGGTATGCTAATTACTGGATTCATCTTATTTCTGAAGCCTGTCGTTACCATGGTGGGAGGAAGTAACATAAAGCTACTTGCAAAGTAATTAGGTAAGGAGGTCTCACTGCAGTGAAACCTAATACTTAATTTGGGAGGACAGATTTAAAAACAGTTGAAGCAAACCAATACACGCAAAACTACTATTTTTCTTCCATCTTCAAACAGAACCATTGTATGACATCCTCTCTCCACTGCCTTGCTCCAAGCTAGTCTATTGGTTAGGAGAAAGTGCAAGGTTTCTGTATTTTCCTCAGGGACACAGTAGTTCTCATTGAACTAAAAGATCAGATATGAGGAAAAAGTAGAAGCATTCACTGAGAGATAGTAGAAACTTAATGAATGTGTACTCTTAGTATGTGATGGAGCACATATAATACAAGAGTACTGGGCATTTCACCGTGTTTAAGTAATCCTCTGTTTTTGCTTCCCCTTCCTATGTACTAGTAACACAGGAGAAGACATAAAGAGCTTATACTTAGATACATCTGAAGCATGAATAAATTTAAACTGCTTGTGGTTGTTTATCTCACCTGAATGCAGGCTTTGTACTCCAACTGATGCCAGAAATCTTTCTTGTGTTCTTCACCAGGTCTAGCAGAAATTTTCTAGCAAAATAGATTGTCTTTTGCATGATTAAATCTTCAAATGTTTCTGCCTCTTGAAACCTAAAGTGAACGTGGAGTTGGGACACTGAGAAGCTAAACTCAGACAGAGATAGCCTTTCAGCAACTGCATATTTTTATTTTATACTTAATATTCTATTTTATAGAACTGTATTAAGTATACCTAATACATAGACATTTGCGGACAATGCTCATCTTGAGGCTGCCCCCTGTCAACCCTGAGTGACAGTTGTGGTAGCTCTCTGCATCCCATTTCAGAGCCTGGACCTTTGTGCTTTTACTTGAAATGTGCCATCTGCTTTTGACTGCGAAAGATGTGGCTTCTACCACCAGAAGTCTCGCCAATTCCAATCCTCTTATAGAAAGAGAGAAGTGGTGGGATGGTAAAAAAAACCCAAACCAATCCTTACCTGACTTAAGCAGAACTGTGCAGGCTGTCTGTTCTCCAGTCTTTGCTGTCCAGGCTATGTAATGACAAATGTCAAACCTAATTATCAGTATAAATATGGCCTAAAAGCAGTTTGTGTACTTCATCCCACTGCACCTTGGATATGGGTTGAACTGCATGATACAGTTAGGAAAGTAATTTGTCACTGTCAGAATTTAACACAGTCTAATTACTAAACTTTAAATATACACTTCAATTCTGCAGCAGTTTCCACATAAATCCTTACTGATATGGTGATTTTGCAAGTATACATATGCCGTTTCAAAGAGGAATTGTCCACACAAGAAAACTTTACAGAAGGTTACATTTATTTCTATTCTGCTTTTCCATTTGATGTAAGGGCAACAAAAAGCAACTTGATCCTAACCTGTTATGACCTGAAAATGACTTAAAATTGAGAAAGTAATCATTAATTTGTGAGTCAAGACGTTGCGTGAATTTATCACTGATTCATCACAAAATGTCAAGCTAGATAAGAATTCAGGAAAAGGAATGTGTAAACAATTAAACCAATACTTGATAATTTTGATAGGCTGATAATATTTGCTCAGTTTTCATTAAGTCCCTAAGAGAAACAGATCAAACTGTGATTTTTTTGCAGTTTGGCAAGACCTGATTCTTAGAGAAAACCTTTCCAAAAAAGGCCTGAAGTATTAGGCGGCTGCAGGATCCTATACCTACAAATCATTTCCTGCAATGTCAAAACGTGTAACAATCATTGCACTTAGAGCTCAAGTGCAACAAAAGGCATAATTAGGGAATTTCTGTCACAATTAGGAAAGTAAACCAATTGACAGGAAACAGGAGTTGTGTATAACCAGTCCTGAAAGAGACTTCAGTGTGACTGTACAGATACGTCAACAAAATGCTTCAACATATAGCTTGGTATTACCTTAACCTATAACAGTATGTAGATTTTTCCTGTCACCATCTATTTCTAGTATCTTACATTACATGTGAAGTGCCAAACGTTCTTTATCTGCTTTCTTGGCAAAATAAGAGATCATGCATGAAATCTACAAAAAAGGAATGATTTTTTTTTTTTTAAAGGACCATTTTTCCATTAGCAAGTGAAAACTTTATAAAGTATTTATCTTCTGATAATATTTTAATATAAAAACTTTAATCACTTACTGCGGTCTTACTCTTCCAGCAGGAAGTCTTGTGGCACCACAGGGCACAGGTTTTTTCAGCCTCACTCTAGTATCTAATCATAAGTTCCTCACTTTTTTAAACAAAACCATTTCTGTGGCCACTTAGCATCAGTAAAACATCCCTGCCACCAAACGAAAAATAAAGCGTCTTCACTAGCCCAAAAGAGACTAAACTCTAACAGCATTATTACAGTGAGAAGCTTTGGTAAAAAAAAAATTTATTTTGAAAGTTAGACACAATCTTAAAATTGTACAAAGACAATAAGCACTCAAATTACACAGAGTTAGCAGTGAGTACAATGTGAACACAAGGACAGTGAGTTTTACCTCTCTTTATATGTAAATGTAGAGATTATCTGTGCTAAACTTCCAACTTTTTTTTGCCTTTTTTTTTTTTTTCCTGAAAACCACCTCATTGTGCTGCAAAATCTGGCAAAGAGCATTTCACTGTTCAGGTCAATAGAATTGCTAAAAGGGGCTCTGGCTAAAAATAGTCCTAACATGAGAATATCCCATACTTCCCAGAACCAAGTTCCTCTCTCTCAATCGAAAAACAGCTTTCCCTTTCATTACGTTGAATGTTTCATCTCTAGAGACCTGCCAAATTACAGGTTTCAAAATGCTTCAAAACTATTAAACTTGCTCGAGTTTTTCAAGAACATGCAAGCTGAAACTAATGTGGTGTATATATGTAAGTAGTCACAAAACACTGAATGTTCCTGTTTGTATTTTACTCTCTGAAATTGTTTTTCCAAGAAAAGCACTTTGGAGTAATTTTAGCTGTGAGTTGGCTAAGCTAATATAAGTACATGGTCAGAGAAGAAAAGATTTCTTCTTTTTCCTTTTTTATATTACATTTAGACCTTCAAATATATTAATGAAACCACTTGGCAAAAAGTATCCTTTATAGCTTGTCCTTATGTATGTAGAATGAAAAGCAAATATTACTACCATCTTCCCTTTGCTTCTGAAAGTACTCTTTGCATTGTTTTTTCCATGTATTTTCTGTAATGTTCTTGCAGAAAAAAGGAAAACTCCATCATGGAGACTGTCAAACAACTTCACCACAGCCTCTGTTCTAGGAGTTAGTTACTACTCAAGTTTAGATATACTAGAACTTAAATCATTTACCAGAACACTTCTGCTGTAAATCTTCTCTGAGATCAATAGCCATTAAACCAAGGTTACGCTCTATCCAATTTTAGTCGCACTGGCAAAATTATGCTCTGTACTTGAGTATTTATAGGATGCTGTTCCAAGACTGAGTGGAACCATTTTTACTTTTAAGGAAAATAACTATAACTGTCTTGCTGATTATCTGGATGATATCAACAAATATAAACTTACTTATTGTTCTTTCTAAATTGCCTGTAGATGCTTTTTCACTCAAATTATGAACGTTAAAATGCTTGATTTTCATAAGACCTGACTAACGCTGTGGTTTGTTTTTTTTAAACAAAGATATCCTCTTAAGACACTGGTGTCCTATAAACTGCCATGCATTGGAATTCAGTGAGTTTAATTCAAAATCTTGATAACAATTTGGAAGAAAAAAATTGGTTATGAGTTGTCAGCCTATGGCTATGTAGCCTATGGCTACATCTATAAGGCTCCTCATCAGGCTTGTGCCCTTGACAGTAATTCTGCATGAAAAATAAATTGGTACTAGAATATTTCCTGAAAATACTTAGAGAATTGTATGAATTCTGTAAATGGAAGCTCTGTACACAAACTGCTTTGTAAGTAACGTAAACTGCTGAGAAAGTAAGTGATCTAATATTTCTTTGCCTTATTCAGAATGACTGCTTTTTTAACAAAAAATGTTGATGTTGATAACTTTTATTTTTATACAAAACAGTATAAGTGAAAGTAAGTTGTTGTTTTGGTTTTGTGGTTTGTTTTTTTTTTTCAGTTCCGTAAGAGCCTATATTATGTTACTGTTAAGCTTTTCAATGTCTGTTGGTTTGTCAGTCAGGAAAAACATACAGCTTTGAATCCTATATAAAATCACACAATGGTAGGAGTTGGAAGGGACCTTTTAAGATCATCTAGTCCAATCCCCCTGCAGAAGCAGGTTCACCTAGATCAGGTCACATAGGAACATGTCTAGGTGGGTCTTGAAAACCTCCAAGGAAGGAGACTCCACACCCTCCCTGGGCAGCCTGTTCCACTGCTCCCTCACCCTCACAGTGAAAGTTTTTTTCTTGTATTTAAGAGTTGTGTTCCAGCTTCATCCCATTACCCCTTGTCCTGTTGCTAGCTACAACAGAAAAAAATGATGTCCCAACCTCCTGACAACTACCATTTAGATATTTGTAAATGTAAATAAGATCTCCCCTCAGTCTCCTCTTTTCCAGACTAAACAGCCCCAGTTCCCGCAGCCTTTCCCCATATGAAAGATGTTCCAGTCCCCTGATCATCTTGGTGGCCCTGCACTGGACTCCCTCCAGAAGTTCTCTGTCCCTCTTGAGCTGAGGAGCCCAGAACTGGACACAGTACTCCAGATGAGGCCTCACCAGGGCAGATTAGAGGGGGAGCAGAACCTCCCTTGACATGCTGGCCACACTCTTCTTGATACATCCCAGGATACCACTAGCCTTCTTGGCCACAAGGCCACATTGCTGGTTCATAGTTAGCTTATGGTTATGGGGAACAGCCTGTGAATCCCATGTGATCAAGAACTGAGCTAACCCACCCAAATTCACACCTTTTAAAACAAAAGCATCAATAGAAGATGGTATGATTAATGGAAGCCTGTTTTCTCAATACTCCATTGTTTTCTGTTTGCCTTAGTTCTAAGATAGCATTCATAACACTAAAAAAAAAAAAATTAAAGTAAGAATGTTGTTTCACAGTAATGAAACAGCAGCTGTGAAAGAACACTTTCCATTATTGTCAGGACAGAAAAGGCTATTGGCAGTGTACCTTTCACTTGGCTTAAAAAAATTCATAAAACAGTTCTAGCCCAAGGCAGTTCATGGTCTTAAGCCCAAGCTTGTGCAACAAGCAAATGGTATTTTGAAAGGCTTAATGTGATACCTAGGATTAGAGGGGAAAAAAAAAATATCGTTATTTCTGTGTGAAGTTCTAAACCAGCAACCAATATCATTGACAGGATCGCTATGATTGCATGGAATCCTGCTAGCTTCAACAGGGACCAAAGGTACAGCACTGTAACAAGTAACCATGTACTATTATGCATGGATAGACAGCCTTCTGCTTTTTTAGTTTTGCCCATTGATTCAAATGGGTCTCACAGCAGAAGGCTACAAGACATGATTATAATCGCACAGAAACCAGTTCTCAGCATGTGTGTAAATCTCAATCCAGCAGAAGACTCCTATAGAAATAGGTAGGGAAACAGCTATGTAAACAAAATAAGCAGGTTACCTTGTGTCTTTTTAGCAACTCCTTAGTATTGCTGTAAATATCTGGAACAAAAGAAGTGCTGAGAAACAGTGAAATCCTTCTGGGGAAAGGAAACCGGACAGAACAACTGCATCCACCTGAGGGAGCATGCTTACACCATTGTATCCACTAAGCAGAGGACTTCTGTGCTGCTAGAAGATGCTTGGCACCTCCCCAAACACAGATAATCTCAAGGAAATCTAGAGCAGGCAGGAGTTGGTCACATTCCAACACTTTACACAATACTTCCTCATTTTATTTGGAAACTTTATAGAGCACCTTCACGACTGGACTGTTTGGCATTATAACTAGGAATAGCTCAGTAACAGCTTACTAGAATTGGGGAAGGGGTAACATTATAGAAATTCTTACATTTCCTATTTTACTTTTTGAGAGTTCAGTAGATGTGGCCTTGGTGCAGAGTAAGAAATACAGCCCAGGTCTGTAATTCCAGTAGAGCTTCAAAGTATACACGGTTTCCTAATTGCGCTTATGGGTACTGAATAGCCTTTGCAGTAAATGTTTTGAAAACTATTTTAGCCACTTTACCTCCTCTGACTAAAAGACTGAGGACATAGCCAGAGATGTAGAGGACCTTCAGGGAAAGATGGAGGCATCTCTTGTGCACTATAAAAGCTTTCTCAACTCCATGATTTAATGTCTCCCCCACTCTCAATTTAGATTTAGCGTTCTTTGTCCTGCTAGTAAGAAAAAAAAAGCATTAATTCACCCACTCAGTAGTAAGATATTGGTCGATATTAAGTTTCACTTGCCAGCAGCTGCACTGCAAACCATGCTCAGTTACTGGTTTGTCTACTCAACTTTCAAAGATTGGCACTGACACTGAAGGGGATGTGTTAAACTGAGACAATGTAACAGGAGTTTGTTTTCCTTTTTTTAAAGTGGCACGGTAAACTTGCAGAACTCCTAGCTCTATGAGAATAGTAGAGTTTATAAGTCAATAAAAAAAGACCAGCAATTTAGGTTAGATAACAGATACATCCCCAGTTGCATCAAACAGGATAAGAGAGTATTACAGAAGAAAAATGATTCCTGTTTTAGAATGTAAACTGAACATGAACAGGAATTTGCAGTAATCTTCCCTCAACAGAGCAGTTCTATTTCAACTAACCATTCTACAGCTTCTTGCATTTCAAATGTGCAGCACTTCTTGGTAATTCACAAACAGGACACTGGACAAAGCAATCCACTGACACGATTAACAATCCCTATTTAGAAGGTGTTTAGAAGCACAGTTTAGGTAAGTGAGGTCCTCCATCCAAGTGTCTTTTTCTTAGCGTCTGTTACAGCGGGACTGAACGTGGATAAAGTTGTATGCCGGGTACATTCCCTACATTCATCATGAGTTCTACATCAACGTAGCTCTGAAGTCTACAGCAGGGTTAGTAACAGTTTGCGGCATACCGCAAAAGTTCACAAATAGATTGTCATTTCTACAATAATACAAAATAGCTTGTAAAACCAATATGTAACACTGTATATATGCATGAATATAAAAATAAACCACACCATCGATATGTAAAACTTCACAACAGTGATGAAAACAGTTTTATTCTCAACGGTCTTCAGTATTGATGAGTTGGTTCTCATTGTCGTACCCATCAGGCAGGTATGCTTTCCTTAGCTGGTCTGACTTGGGTATCGAACTGCCATTCTTGACATAGCGGGACAGGAAGGCCCGCACGGACGGATGATCAGCCTTCTCAAGGGGAATATTAGCTTCCAGGCACATTTTCACAAAGTCCTGGATGACGCTGGTTTTCTCTGGCTGGGCAGTACTGTTGCACTGAAGGGAGGCAGTCAGAGTCCTTTGCTTCTTCCTGACATTCTGCTCTTCAAACTCTGCCTTTCGCTTTGTGTGTGTTTTAGACTTGAGGTGGTCATTGATTGCAGACTTGCGAACGTGATTCAGAACCACGTTGCAGGAAGTACAGAAGAGTTTTCCTCCATCTTCGTGCAGCTCGCTGCCAAACTCGGTCACACGATCCTGAGGAGTTACGTACAAAGCAGTCTTTGACCGGTTACGTGATGGAGCAGACTTCACTCCGAATCGTTCCATTGTTGCCTTCAACAAATGTTACCTGAAAGACCAAAAAACCTCTTAAAATTGCTGTTAAAGTGTGCTAATGTTTTCAACCAAAGACTTCTGAATTCAGTGTGTTCAATACCCAATATAGTACTTATTGACATCTAAAAGATAGTTTCACCCATGTATTTTAAATGTAATTATTATTGAAGAGTTCTTCATCTTAAAGTCCAAAGACCTTAGGAGACTGAAGCTCCTCTTGCATTAGAGTAAAATACATTTTACTTTCTAAAACTGCAAAGCTCAACAGAATCCTCAAAACTCAATCTGTTCGTCACTGAACGTCAAATAAAAAGGCTTTTTGTGTTTTTTTTGACAACATTCTTTATCCTTTTCTCTTTAAGGTAAAGTCTGCTGCTGCCTTAGAATTTTCAACATATTTGGCAGTTTCTTAGTCACGTACAGTCACTGTTTTTTTGTTTACTTCCTGAAAATGTGTATTTATTCTCTTAGCAAAAGCTCAGCTGTCCACTCATTATGCAGGAAGGCCCTTACTGTAACTTACAAAAGTCAGTACAAAAATCAATCAGAAAAAAACCCCAAACTAATCAAACCTGAGCTTTGTCAGCACTCATTTGGGAATGCTACTCGCTTTTGCCCCAGCTACAACCATAAGACTGAACCTTAACTCAGAGTCAAAAGCAAATCACTTTGTCAGTGCAATGAGAGACTGCTGAAACGGCCTAATGTGAACAGAAAACTGCATATGCTTCATTGCAAAATAGGGACCTGTATTGTCAAAGACTATCACTTCTCTGAGGAAGGTAACATCACTAAGAGGGAGCTGTATACTTTCTAATATCACTCTAAACTACACTCTGTTACCAAAGCATGCCATAACCTAGTCAAGTGCAGTAACATCAAAGAGGACCTACATATCCTTGTTGTTGTTATTGAGAAATGGAGTAGCCGGTCTAAATCTCAGCCAAAATAATTTAAGTCCTTTTCAAAGCAAAGTTGAAGTCAAGAAACAGTTCTGTTCAAACCTGAGTTTTTCTGAGCAAAGTTGATTTTCATTACATTAACTACCCACTTCCTTAAAAAAACCCCAAAACAATGGGTGTTTCTTAAAATATATACATGTTTTGGCAAATACTTTGAGGAAATACAATTGGTTGCCTGGACATTTACTCATGGCTATGAATGACTCGGAAGAGTTTTATACAGCCTATGCTTACACAAGAGAAGAGAATACCTCTAGATGTACCATTCTCTGTAGTTACTTTGCTACAATCATGCAGTTTCCTGATGCAACATTTCAAAAGATCTGCCTTTTAAACACAGACCAGAACTTCCAAACTAACAAGTTAAGCTTGTTCAGCTCTAAGGACTGAATGGCGTTTCCGTTGTCCAGAATGCCTTTTACTCGCTCTAGAAATAAAGGAACGGTGAATTCCGTCTTTAATGTTGTATTTTTTCTTAAACCATTGCTACATTAAGGGATGTGACATCCTTTTAGAAAAACAAACAAGGAGACAAAATTCTTGCTACTAGTGACTTTCCTATTTGAATTTTTTGTTCTACCAGCAAACCTCCTTCCAGAACTGCTGATTTTTCAGCATCAATCTTGACTGATGCTGCACAACACTACAGACTGAGATCAAGAGTCTTTTTTTTAGCATTCATGGAACTTTCATAATTCTTTTTGTTGCTTTATGCGATTTATCCCCACGAGTTTCCCTGAAATCAACTGGAAAATAAGTCTTAACCTAGCACAAACTTGTTGCTTAAGCTCCTGAAACGTCAAAACAAATCCTGTACAAAACTAGGTGTTTGCACTTATGCTCTAGCAAAATCTGCAGGAACATTGTGAACAGCACAACTGCTGAATAACGGGAATTTTGGTGGGTTTGCTTTGTTGGGGTTTTTTTTTGTCTCAAGTTTTGGCACGGATTCTTTTGATTCTACTGATGCCTGAAGTACTTCTGGATTCCCAAGAGCACTCAGACAAGGCATCCAGAACAGACACCCGATCCCCCTGCGTTAAGCTCTCAAACGAAGAGGTGACAGCCCCGGGGAAGTCAACGGGTGCGCCTTGGCTGGCGAGTGTCAGTGGAGACAGCACCGCTCCGCCTGCGCGGGAGTTCCCAGCCAGCCCAAGGGGCGTTTCAGGTGAGAAGGAAAACAACTCCGGATTTCCGACCGCCCAACAGGTTTCACCGTTCTCCTCGCCGAGACCCAGAACTCGATGCATTTACTGCCTGGGATCTGGTCACCGCACGGACGATGCCGTTTAACCCGTGAGGGCCTCTGAGCCGCGGCGGGGTCCCCGCTCCGCCCCGCTGCGGGGGGCTGAGGGCCGGACCCGGCCTGGCCCGGCGCGCGGCGGCGGCAAACGCACCCCAGGCCTCGCTCACCACCCCGGCACGGAGGCAGCCGGCGGCAGACAGGTGCGGCCCCTCCCGCCCCTTCCCCCGCCCGGCGCGGCATAGCACAGCGGGTGTCTCCACGGCAGAGCCGAGAGGCGCCGCCGCCTCCCCAGACGCTGGCGGCCCCATAACCCCGTCCCTCGCCGATCGGCACTGGGACTCCTCAGGAGGCGGAGAGAGGCCGCCGGTGGGCCCCCCCGCCGCAGCGCCGCCCGTCGCGCCGCGCCCCGCTGGCCCCCACCCGCCCCCTGCCGGGCGCCGTTACCTGCTCTGGCCGCTCAGCCTCCCCTCGCCCCGCTGGCGGGCACCGCTCCTCCTCCGCGTTCCGCCGCTGGGCCCCGCGCCGCGGACCGAACGCGCCCCTCCGCCGACGGCCGCCGCGCAGCCAGCGCCGCGCCGCAGCCAGACGGACCTACCCACCCTGGCGGCCGCGGTAGGCGGGACCTAGCAACCCGCCTAACGACCGCCGCGCCCGCCCGCCGCCCGCCTCCTGCCTGCGGCCGCAGAGCCGCCGAGCGGGAGAAGCCCGTCAGTGATTGGTTGTCCTTGTCCCGGGAACGCGGAGATGGACGGCACTTTTGTCCAATTAGAAATAGGGGGCGGGTGCGAGGGCCGTGATGGAGACGTGCTCGGGCCACTCAGAGTGCGAGAAGGCGATGGTGCCGTCTGGAGGACGGGGTCTTTGGCCAGTCGCCGGCAAGAGGCGGCGGGGGGCGGGAAGGGGTATGACAGACGAGATGGGCGGCCAATGATAAGCGAGGGACAAAGTAACGAAGAGACTTCTGCTCCAATCGAAGGACGCTTCGGCGGTGCCGGATGGAGGACAGTAGCCGGAGGTCAAAGGTCACCAGCGACCTCCCTCGCCGTCGGCCGTTGATGGACAAGGCAGCTGGTCCAATGGGCGCGCGGCGGGGGGGCGTGGCCGGACGTGAGGCGGCGGGGCGGGGGCGCATCTTCCGGCGTGGCGGGGCTGGGCGGGGGCAGGGGGGCGCTCGGTACGCGCAGGGCGGCCGGAGCAGCATGGCGGAAGACGAGAGCGATCAGGAATCAGAGCGGCTCAGCGAAGAGCTGGAGGCACTGGTTGCACCGGGCCCCCCCGCTGGACTGCCGGCCCTTCTCCACAGCCAGTATTACTGCCGCCGCTTCTGCCAGGTGAGCCTGCCCCGTCCCCCCGGCCCGCGCCTCGTCCCTCCCCCCTGCCGGCGGGGATTGGGCACGGTGGGGCTCCGGGTCCCCCCTGTCCCCTTGGGGCGGAGAGCACAGGGATAACGCGGTGCCGGAGCCGCGCAGCGCTCCGCGGGGCGGAGGTCGGGCCGCTCCGTTGGCGGCCTGGGGTCAGCGCCGGGGCAGAGCTTGGTGCTAAGCGAGGAGGTGGCCTGGCCCGCCCCGCTCCCGGGTCTTTAGGCAAAGAAGAGGGATGGAGGCGATGTTTGTCCATCCGCGGGGGGCTGGCGCAGCGTGTCCCCGGCCTGGCCCGAGGGGAGGGTGGAGGCCGGGGCAGCCATAGAGCCGGTCTGGGGCTGGCAGGGAGGGAGGGAGGCCAGCGTGGGGGAGGGAAGGCATCTCGTGGCGAGGGGGCGGCCTCGGGCGAGGAAGAGCCGCCGGGGGCGGCTGGGCTTCTGTGCCGCGCTGGGAGCCTGCGCCGCGGCCGGGCCCAGCGGCTGAGGACACGTGCATCGGAGGTGCTGCAGCCAAAACAATTCCGGGTGGCCTTGTTGGATCTGGGGAGTTGGGCGGGTTGCGGAGGGAGGAAGAGCGGAGAAGGGCCTCGGAAACAGTTCCCATAACGGTGGCTGAAATAGACCGGGGTATTGATGTGTTTTTTGGGTTTTTTTTTTTCTCCCTTGTATCTTAAAACAGTATTTCCTGCCGGACCGAGACTCTTGTGTTCTTTGCAGCCTCTTTATATGTGCCTTGCAAAGTAACAAGCAACAACAGGTTGCTTTTTCTAGTTGCTTTCATCAGCAGGTGTTGATGAAACATTAGTTTATGCTGGATGTATTTCAGACATGCTGTTTGCTGTTTTCTGAAATGCAATCTAGAGTTTTTTTTGCATTGGAAGCATTTCATCATTTCGGCTCCTTACCTAACCACTGCGATTGTTTCATTTAAATAAATTTATGTCTCTGTTCTTATTCTTCTTGTTTTACTATTCAATTAAACGTCTGTTTGCAATGTGATTTACTGTAGTATATGTTGAAAGTCATGTTGGGTAGCATACTGCTCAATAAGTCCACAGGTTGCTTTTTGGCTTTATCTGCCCTGTTGTATTTTCTGTGTTCTGTGATATCTCTAGATTTAGCATGTGTGAAAAAAAATCATAAAGCCAGTAAAGGAGAAGAATTATGGTATAAACTACAGTTATAAAAAAATCACAACCGTATTTGATTAAGCTGGCAGGTTGTAAAGACATTTCCTTCTGATAAACAGAGTTTTATCTTAAAGTTTTCTCTCTACACTTACTGTACTTTCAATTCCTTGTCTTAAGGAGGAAGTGCAGGCAGGGTGATAGCTTCATATTCTAATGGCAGTCACATTTCCCAGACAAAGCTGGGAATTAGGGAACAGAAGAGGACACCACCAGGGAAGGAGTTTTCATAAAAAATAATTGTGTGTTGATTATTACTGGTAGAGTGTCTAAATCATTTGACCTTGGCTTCTCCTGCAGTTTCTTTTGCATGGAAAGATTGCCAACCCCTCTCCCCTACTTTGTTTTGTTGAGTTTATGAACTCTCCACATGGGCAGCCAATGTTCTGAGTATATGAAGGGCTCTGTTTCTTTTTTCTTAAACTTTCTTTTTAACATTGCACAGTTTAAATAATCCTGACGCAAGTGAGTTAACATATTAACACTTTGTCTCCAGGGTTGTTTTTTTTCTTGTTTAAATTTGACCTGATATGATCAGCAGTTATGTGCTCACTTGAAACAGCATCTTCCATATTTTGTTTAAGGATATCTTTTAGCAATGAATTCTACTCATTTAGCTATGCTTAATGTAGTGTACTGGCATGAAAACCTATCAGCACTTTGATATTTGTGGTTTGACAACAAATGAAGTTGTGCATATTGCACATTAGCTCATTTACACTCATGAGATTGACAGCAGTGTAATTATACTGATCTATATATACCTGTACCTATACAGGGCCAATAGGTCCTCAGCCTATTAAATAACTGATGAAGCATATTTACGTTTGTTCTTCAGAAAGTATTGTAAAGTTTACATTGCCTCTTTCTCCTAACATATATTGTAAACCAAAACTTCTTGCTTGAATGTCATGTTGGTTTATTAAATTTAGCTGCTCTCTTTAATTTTCCCCAGATGCATCTTTTTTTTAGTGCAGTTTTTCCCTTTCTAGTTGTTGTCAGAGCCTGTTGCTTTGTACTTTTCTATCCAGATCTTCTGAGAGTAAAATTTGTTTGTTGTGCAGATCAAACCTTTCCACCTCATTCTACTCTGCAGTGATAACACAATTTTCCTTGGCTTGGTAGTTGTTTAGCACTTCTAAATGCCCTACTTTGTCTCTTATGTTCCTATTTTTGTCAGAGTTGAACAGCTGTTGTAGAAAGAATTGCTTAGTGATAATACCATGAGTTTTACTACCCAAAAGAGATGTTTATGGGTTTTTTCAGAATAACAACCTATTAAAATATATGTCTGTGCATCAGTCATAGTGATGAAACCTCATGTCCCTGGAAAATAATATTGTTTAGTTTGCTTATAGTTCTGCTACTCTGTAAAGTATGCGCATGTCCTCATCTTACAGTAAGAGCTACAAGAAAAGTGAAGTGTAAAGCCTTTTTGATCTGTAGAGATATTTTCTTTTGGTAGAAGTCTCTTCACTCATCTTAAAGAGTAGGAGAGTGGCTTAGACCTTGAAAAGCATTGGTGTGTACGTATCTTTTCATCCTTGAAATACATTAGGAAAATAAAATATTTCCAAAACCAGCCAGATTGAGTACTCTTGAGGCCTGGATTACTGCAGCTGAACTTCAGATAGTAGATTAAAAACACTTAGAGAAGATGTCTGGTTTATCAGAGCATTTACCTGAAAGATACATGATACAAGACAAAGTCAGAATATGGAGTCTCTAAACCCCTGTGTTAGTTTCTGGGCTCTGTTTTTGTATTGTAGGTGTGTGTGATCGTACAGAGTTGTTACAACCGGAATCTTCCAAGTGGAATGAAATGGTTTCCTAGGTTGTTATTTAAGATGGATGACATGGGGAAAATTGAATAAAGATTTCTGTGATTGGGAATGAAAAGAGACAGTTGGAAGATAAGTGTGCAGCTTATGCATCTCACCAGCTGTTTCTATGTTACTTTCTGAAAATTGCTGATCTGACATTTCTTCTTGTTTATGAGGTTCACCGTGTGTTGAAACCACTTATATGGTGGGAAAAGTAAATCTACTTTTCTCAGCTTTGGCAAGCAAAACAGCAAAGTATCTGTACCTACTTTGTAGGTGTAAAGAGATTTGCAGACACATTTGGGAAAGCTTTATGAGTTTTGTCTTATGTTACACGTAGAATTTGAGAATCTTTCATGAGATTTCTCAGGGGCCACAGCTATTGAGAGGTTCCCGTGTGAATGAAATACAAACTATGTGAAGGGCTGACAAAATAGCATTTGGTTTAAGGATGGAGGGACTGCTTTTATAATTAGAAGGGTGAATTTCCAAATTTACTTGATTTGAGAACAGACCTTAATGACAGGATGGAAAATGGATATCGATTACTTTGACACACTTGAAATGAGTGTCGTTTTTATCAACTAGCTTGAGATTGCATTTCCTCTTCTGAATCTTTTCTCATAATTTTAAGTACTGTCAAAATATTAGAAGTTACTCCCAGTATTTCTGTAGTTGTCCACATGACTGCATAACTCTACTAGGTGTTCTTTCATGTTGTTCAGTACTGACTGAAATAAACATGAGTCTGATTTTAAAATGACAAGATAATGCTGTGAGAGCTAGCACTACTTGATCTACTCCTATGGTGGCATCAGTTTACGTCCTAGGATGATCTGACTTCCTGAAATAAAGATTGCCTAGTTCGCTTACATTAGTTGTTGGCATCTTGAGTCACTGTTGGAAAAATAATTCCTGGGTTTATGAATTCGAAAGCTAAGAATTAAAATTTAGTAACACACTAGAGAAGATAGTGTTTCCTGAGTTTATTTTAGTAGACAAAAAAAAATACAGGCATGTATGACTCAACCGTTGTTTGCGTTGCTTTACGGGGATGAAGGTAGAAAGGTATACAGATCTTTGAATGTTTGTTCTTCTGATTTTGGGATAAATACATTTTCAGACTTTTTGTGGTGTGCTTAAATTTCAGAGTGCTTGCTTTTGACTCTTACTTTGAATTTGAAGTCAGTAGTTGTTAAGCTGCTTTTATTTTTAAAAACTGCAAACCAAGCCTAACCCAAACGTTAGGTTATGCCAGACTTTTGTTATATTTTGGACCGTTGGAATCCATATGTGATCTCCAGATGCTATTTTAAAGTTTAGCTGTGGAAATCTTGCTCATGTGAGTATTAGTAATGGAAGATCATCTCTTCTGTTTCTTTGAACCTCATTTGTCTCAGAAGGTGGTATCTGTAATTTTCAACCACCTGTTTTCTCTTGTAGTGGTCTGTAGTTGTCTAGGGTTCTTTTACATCTTCCTGAAAAAAAAAATATTCTTGTTAATGGCTCAAATTTTGAGAGCATTGTTGAAAGTCACATTGACTGACTTGACTGATATTTTTGGGGTTGTTTTTCAATGCGTGACATTGCTAGTTACATCAAAACTTTTAAAGGAGAAGCTATGCATTGCACTTCTTAAATTTACCTGTGTGTCACAGAATATCATCAACTTTTTAAATTTTAAAATTAGCTTTTTGTGTTTCCTTTTTACTGTGTCTTCTTTTATTCTGTGCTCGATTGGTGAAAACTAGCATATTGAATTTACTATTTAGCAATTTAGTATTGTGCTGCTTGAGATTTAAGTGCAGTTAGGGTTTAAAAGGAAATGCTTACAAAACAGCTGTAGAAAGCACCAGGTCTTGTTTGCTCTCAAGCTCAATGTCAAGTGTGAGCCTTCAGATCTTTTGAGGATTACCTGTCGGCAAAAAAGAGTGTTCTGGGTTAGGTAGTGGCCGCTCTTCCTTTTGGCACTTGATGACAAATGTGATAAGCCACAGTCATGCTAGGCTAGGTTGTGGTATATGTACTGTACTAGTTTTTTTTTCAGTCAACTTCTTGGGAGGATTCACAATACCAGTTGATTTGTAACCTCTTTATTTTCAAATGGGTAAGCTGGAGGAGCAATGCTCGTCATTTGACATGATAAATTTCTCTTATTCACACACTCTTCCCTTGGTACTGACTTCTCCCCAGCTTTTGTGCTTGTGATCCTTTTAGCTTTACCCTAAAAGGTTATCTCCCTATTTTGAAAGTGGGATAAAGGTGTTAAGTGTTTTTAAAAAGGAAGTGTTGCACAAGTGTACAAATATTTTGTATATTTGTTCTTTGGAATGTTTTTTCTCCTTCCACTTTGAAACTTTTCTGTTTCACACTCTCAAACTTCTTGGTACTGCTGCTTCTACATTTTTTTATGCCTTGTCTCAAAGTTTAGTTTTTATATGTGTTGTACTGGTATCACTGGTCATCTGGATGTGTGTGTTCATGAGTTTGTCAGTTCCCTCATATATAATGAAAACAATTGTTTATATTAGTTGACTTTCACTCTAGGGAGGAGTTAATAAATAATGAGGAAGAATATTAGTACTTTTCAATATAAATAATAAGTGATAAAGTCTTAAACAGGCATATTTACTACAGTGCCAGGAGTAGCCAGAACTGCTTTTCTAGAATTAATATATAGTTAGTTTTCACTGTTGTGCAAGTGGAAGGCTGTAAATATGTGTGGAAACTGGCTCTAATGGTTGCTAAATGTAATGGGTGTATGGAACCCAGTCCTACATGTTGCTCTTGCCTCAAGCAGGCTGAAGAGATAGATGAGATTTCACTGATTAAGGGTGAGGGAAATCATTTAAGGGTAGAACTTTTGGCAGAAACTTGTCTCAGAGGATGTGTCATGCTGTTGCTGGGTGATGTTTTTTCTTCTGCCAGAAATGTGATTGTGTTTGGTTACTCCTTATGTAATATTCAGACATGAATTGGAATAAAGCCATTGCTTCCATACTTTCATTTTTTCTTGTTATACTGCATAAAACCATTTTAAACTTGTATCTCTTAAATAATGTTTTATGTTTCCGTAAAATCTTATAGTTTTTTCCACTGTCTGCTTGGATAATGGAATCTATTTTTGTAAGGACACAGTTACCTTGTTTGTATGTGTAAATGGAACAAAGTGCTCCAGATCCAGTAAACAGGTTAAAAAGACAGTTTTAAGTGTGAGTCTTTCTTCTGGTTTCCAGGTGGGGTAAATTTAGTGCTACTCAAGTTCTCTTCTAGATCTGAAATTTTGTATCCAAACCGCTCTTAAACTTCTGTCTAACAGGCAGCCATAGTTGGCATTGGTTTTAATTATGAGTTTTAATTTTCAGGAAACTATTTTTTTTAACATGCTTCTTTTTGGTTCATTCTATTCTGTGACAACTGTTATATTTGCTTATTCTAATAAATGACAACCACTGGGTTTGCCAATTAGCTTTAATTTTCTGAAAACTAAGAACAGAAGTCCTCGCGAAGCTGTTGTGGTTTTTTAATCCTGTGGTAACTTCCTTTACTGTTAAATCTCACAAAAAGTTATGGGAGTAACTTCGTTTAAAGTCACAGTCCTGAAAAAAAATTGTGATATTTTTTTCTTTTTAATTTCTTTTTTTGTTGTAGGAAGGGACAGCTGTAGCAATGTCACATAAAACATTTGTTTCACACACCGTATGTATTTGTTTACAAATCTAGCTGTGTGCTTAGAAACTTCTTATAGGAGACTGCTAAGTTTGGCTTTGCTTTTGCACTGAGTAGGACACATCTGAATCATAGGTTTTCTTCTTAAGTTACTGTCACGTGAGGGATGAGAGCTTGACATTTGCCTATCAAGAGTCCCTCCTGGGGACTTTCAATGAAAGCAGTTTTGCAAAGTCAAGAGTTAGAATTTGGTTTCTGAGCCACAATTTCATAAGGTTGATAATTTATGAAGGCGACAGATATAACAGATTTGAGATTCCTGTTGATAAATACACTTACTGCAATAGTGCTGATACATGATAAAAATGCCAGCGTTACTTATTCTTCACCACAGAATGAAAAGTGCAATTCTTACTGAGAAGGTGTCCCTGTCTTGGTGGAGAAAGGGGAGTACAGCATGTCAGCTGTCTCATCTGGGTCTTGGATGTCTTTCTCCCTGCTGCATCTTTTTTTCCTCTTTAAGTTGAGAAGGGTGGAGTGAAAACTCTCAAAAGGCTAAAAAGCTCTATCTCACTCTCCCTGAGGACTTCTATACTGAACACTTACCTCCCTGGGGTGACGGTTACCATGATTTGGGGGGAGAGTTGAGGAACATAGTCATGTAGGTTTAGCATCTACCTAATTATCATAATTAAGGGTGTCAAAGGGATGCTAACTTTGATATTACTATTAGGCAAAGATCTCACTCTGGTCACTGTGGCCTTGCTGAAACTGTCTGGAAGCTGTTTTTCATAGCCAAAACAGGGATTATGTTGCCTTTGAAAGGCTTCCTCTCTCAACACTTTCTCCCTCTGGCACTTATAACCCTTTGTGTGTGATTCCCAAAGTACTGAAGAAGGGTAAGTAGTTTATTGGTGTGGGAGAAAGGTAAAGTTGAATTGATGGGAAGTGTAAGAAAGATGCTTCAGCCTCCCTTCAGTATCTTACTGAATGAGAAAGGGTAGACAGAAGGTCTTGCACTCTCTTAATGGATGGTAGTAATTTAAAAGGTAAGAATAGACTGGGGAATAGTGGATGGAGAGTCTTGAAGTATATAAAAATAGTACCATAGTGGAATTCTTGAAGGGAATTGTTGCAGAAAGTCACTATGTCATTTTTTGACTTACTTCATTATATTGAAATTAGTGTGCTTATTAAAAAGGTACTGGTAAACATTAAGTAAAGCATTTAGGACTGAAACAACATACTCTTGATTTTCTGAAGTGCTATGGTGACACAACTTGAAGACATGAGAGTGAACATAAGCATTTTCCTTTGACTTTTGTTTTTGTTGAAAAATATCAGAAGGGGTAATTTTTTTGTTGTTTTGGGGTTTTTTCTTGTTTGTTTCAGGTGTTCTTTTTGATGCAAAACTTGATCAATGTTCTGTTTTACAGTACTGTTTCAAAGCATGGCATGTTGAGTGTTTTGGACCAAAAAAAAAGTTTCTGTTACAAAAAAGATATTCCATGAGATGACTTAGACATTGAAGTATACTCTGGATAGAACTGTAAAGCGAACATGTGTATTCCCCTGCCCCACCCCCCCAATAGTATGTATGTGGAGTGTGTTTTGGAATTAATTCCATACTTAATTTAGATTCCATTCCCCCCATTTTTTGCCAGTGATTGTGGCAGGTCTGCTGAGAATTGACCAATTTTAGATTTTTGTAAATTTTTTTTAGCTCCTGGGACTGACAAATATATGGCTTCAGGTATCCATACTCAGGAAAAAAAAAGTATGCTATTTATATTCTTCCAAATTAGTTGTAGGAGAGGAGGTGGGGCTGTTTCTGGGATTCTTTTGTGGATACATTTGAGTTGCAGACCAGCTGTCTGACTAAAACAATGTGGCTGTGAGGTCTTCTGTACTGCCTCTGGTACTTCTATATCAGACTAGTGGGCCAGTTCAGAGAGTTGATGCAGATAGTAACTTAAGGCTTTTTTGGGGAGAGAGGGCTATTCTCTCCCAGTTTCCTTAACTTGCTTGCCTTGGGCTCAGATGAACGCTATAAGTTCATCAACGGCAAGTAGTAGAACTGTATAGGCCTTTGTAAAGTGTGGCCAGCAGGACTGCAACTTCCAGAGACTGCTATTGCCATCAGCATGAGCCTTGCTATATTGCTTTTGAATGCTGGTCCTTTGCTGAAGCAATACACTAATATTAGGACCAAAATCTTCTCAAAAGTTCAGATATACCTAACCAAAGAGTGAGATGAGCAAATATGGTAACTTACCCTTCTCTATTTTCAGTTAAGCTAACGTACTTTAGTTAGTAACTTTTTAATATCTTTTCAAGTCATACAGCCTCTTTCAATTTGTGTAGCCATTCAGCATCGCTCTAGTAAGGAGCTCCACAGCTTAATTGCACACTGTCTGAAGAACTGCCTCCTCTAATTTATTTTGATCCTGCTTGCTGACATTGTTTGGTGTTCCCTTGCTGCACTTGTAATTTCTTTACAACTTAAAGTGTCCTAGTTAGCTACATTGATCCTTAGTGAAATTTACTTATCCAGTTGCTGTTTCTTGCTTTCTTTCAAGGCTTTTTTTAGGCCTTCTGTATTCTTTTGAGATAAAAATGGGTAGTTAGCAAAGCAGCAAGCAGTTTCATACATCTGGGAATGTACTGTGGTTTTGAGCAGTTAACTCTCTGCTTTGTTTTATCTTGCTACTCTGATAATATTTAATTCTCTTTATTGGTCATCATGATGAACATGAGGTGTTTTTTTGTTTTGTTTTTTTTTCCTTAACACATCTACCGTAACAGCACAATCTTGGGTGGTAGTTGTCAGTTTGGAGGCCATCATATTAGATGCTTGGATTGTTTTGTTTTTTTTCACGAAGTATCCCTGCACACTTGTGTCTGCTGAATTTCATTGCTCACTGTCATAAATCCTTTGTACAGTTATTTAGCTGTCCCTTCATGCTACCAAGAAAAAAACCCAGTGTCGTCATATAATATTGTCTCATAACTTCAGTTTATGAACGTATGCATACCATGCCTCTCAGGTCAAAGTGCTGTAAAACACCATGGTGGGAACTGAGATTTTATTTCTACCTTTTGACCATTTGGAGGCTAAAACCACTAAAGGACATTTGTTCTCTCAGTCTAGTTTGGTTGTCCTAAGGCTTTTGTGTTTTTCTATACAAGGAACCTTGTTAAAAGTATTTCAGAGAGCTTGCAATAGATGTGTGAGGCAGTACTATTTTATAAAGTGTTTTTTCTTTCTTGTAAGAGGAAGAGTAAAGTCTGCTAATTCTCTTCCATTTGACCTGCATTAAACTAACAGATTTTCAAAGAGGAGTTATTAGAGTAAATTTGGTGGAAATTCAAAATTACTTACAACATATAAATCTGTCTCAGCTGTTGTTGGTGAGGAGAAGTTATCAGTTGCTGCTTTGCTTTGAAGTAGCTATAACTAAACTCGGAAATGGGACACTGCTCTGTTCATGTTGCAGAGCCTTAAAGTTAGGTACACAGCTATGGAACTAAAAATGAAAGTCACTTAACCTGAACTATAAGCCTTTTTAGTTAATGGGGAATTACACAGATGTAAGTGGAATTGAAAGACTTTTAAGTAAAAAAGTAATCCTGAAGTGGCATACATTTTCTTTTTGGTTTAATGTGTATTTTGTTGGACAGCTTGGCTCTTGAGATAAGTGGCCAGGTACAACTAGGATTGGTACTTCATAGCTTTCTTGAAGCCAGTTACTTGTCTTTTCCATATGCTATGGAATGCTTTATCTCTCTCTTTCCAACATGGCTGTGTTTCCCCACCTGCTTCTCGCTTTCTCAGAATGTAGGAGATCTTAGGTTTCCTCAGTTGGAGAATAGTGTCCTATGTCCTGGCGTGCAGCTAGTCTACTTTTCTGCTTATATTGAAGCTGTGCTGTTAGATGAAAAAAAGGCAAGAGTAAGTGATCAAAGGGAGTTTGACCATGGTGCAATGAGATTAGGCACATCCCAGAGCTTGAAAGAAATATGATTTTCTCTCTAGAGTATTGCATGTGAGTCACATCTTAGCTGTTGATTAAAGGAGAGATGACCCAAAGCCCTTGGCCTTCTGTTTGCTGTGCGACTACACCATAACAACTAGTCTGACACAAAATTGGTGGGTGCCTTTGCAGACATCTGTTTCGTTGCTGTGCTTCATGCTGAGCTCAGTGCTATGTGCTTTATACATAGTGTTCCAAATGCACTGTGCCTTTCAGAGGACTTCAACGTAGAGGTGCCCATGTAGAAAAATCAGATGGTGCTTGGTTATTGAGCATCCCAATATAGACAAAAGCAGTACCAGAAATCTGCTTTTATTAATAGAAACAAGAATGACTAGATTACCAGGCAAGGATTCTTCTCCATTTTCTCATTTAAAACACCTATTTATCACCTTTGTGTTCTTCTATAAACAGTGATGCAGTTCTGTAACTGTAGATCAGGGCACAACTAGCCTTAGTTCCAACATATAAAAAAGGACAAATTTTCTTATTTGATCAGACAAGAAGGGATGACTGGTATGTTTGTGCCTTTCTCTGCTGACATAAATGTTAGAAGAATGTAGGCTAGTGGTTCCCTTCTTTGAAGGTTTTAGAAGTGAATGGATGTTGTTATGGATTATCTAATTTGTATCCTCTTGCAAAATTAAAACTTACGTTTAAATGCAGACTGTAATATCCTCTGTGGTACTATGCAAGAAGAAAGTATTTCCTGCCTTACCCTCTGAAAAGAATAGTTGAATCACAGAATCTTAGGTGTTGGAAGGGACCTCGAGAGATCATCTAGTCCAACCCCCTGTCAGAGCAGACCACCCTAGACTACATCACACAGGAACTTGTCCAGGTGGATTTGGAATGTCTCCAGAGAAGGAGACTCCACAACCTATCAGCGCAGCCTGTTCCAGTGCTTCGTCATTCTCACAGAGAAGAAATTCTTCGTTGTATTTTTTTGGAACCTCTTATGTTCCAGCTTGTACCTGTTGCCCCTTGTTCTGTCATTGGATATCACCGAGAAGAGCCTGGCTCCATCCTCCTGACACCTGCCCTTTACGTATTTGTAAATTAACAAAGTCACCCCTCAGTGTCCTCTTCTCCAAGCTAAAGAGCCCCAGCTCTCTCAGCCTTTCATCATAAGGGAGATGCTCCGCTCCCTTCACCATCTTGGTGGCCCTGTGCTGAGCTCTCTCCCTGAGCTCCCTGACCTTGAACTGAGGGGCCCAGAACTGGACACAATATTCCAGATGCAGTCTCATGAAGGCAGAGTAGAGGGGGAGGAGAACCTCTCTCGACACAGCCCTTCTAATATACCCCAAGATGCCCTTGGCCACGAGGGCTAATTGCTGGCTCATGGTCATCCTGCTCTCCACCATGACCCCCAGGTCCCTTTCCTCTGCATTACTCTCTAAGAGTTCTTTTTCCAAGCTGTACTGGTACATGGGGTTATTCTTTCCCAGATGCAAGACTCTACACTTGCCCTTGTTGAATTTCATTAGATTTCTTGCTGCCCAAACCTCCAGTCTCTCAGGTTCCTTATCTTTTATAATGTAGGTTTCTATATGTTTTTTTGGTTTGGCAACACAATTTCTGACTAAAGAGAATGTTTTCTCTTGTAATATATATTTCAATGTGTTTATCCTTAGGTTGTTGAAGACTATGCTGGAAGATGGCAGGTTCCTTTGCCTCAGCTTCAGGTGCTTCAAACGGCACTCTGTTGTTTCACATCTGCCTGTGTGTCGTTCCCAGCTGAATGTGAGCACGTACAATATGTATTGAGTAGCCTTGCTTTGTAAGTACATCTCTTTATTATTACTATTTATTTTACAGTATAAACTGCCTGTGTTACATTTATAATAGAAAAAGAGTCTCAGACATCCCTAATGGCTTTTAAGAGTGGTTTTATCAGGTGATATAGCTAAGTGAAACCAAGCTTTGCTAGCTGAGGATAAAAACCCTAGTCTTTTAATGCCTTTGTCAAATATTCAAGTCAGATCTTAGTGTTATGTCATTAGGGGATTTCTGTCAAAATGAATAATCTAAAGAAATAAGTGATCACCGTGCAGTCTTTTTTTTGGAAGATCTTACTTTAAAGTATTTGAAGACACACCTGTGATAGTACATAATTGAAAATAATTTACCCAGTGATGCAATAAACTAAGTATTTAAGATAAATTTCTCATAGTATTTAAAAACTAAGTAAGTCTTTTTAAATGGATTTGTAGGTTTCAGTCGTCAAAGTGCTCATGGGAATGACTTGTATGGTTAACTGACTAAAAGTCATATTCAACTTCTAACCCAACATTCTGCAGTTCTGTAAAGCTTGCTGTAGTCTTTCTTGATGCATTGATAGTTTTCCCACATTAAGGCCACAAGTGTCAGTGTAATGATTGATAGATCAGTAAGAGTTCCATTTCTTTCTTGTTCTAAAAATGTACTTTTCAAAACATCAGTGTTAAATTATTTATGCTTAGCTAAGATGCAACATGCTTGATCTTCTCTTAGCAGATGAGAACAAAAACCTAAAAGCTAGCTTTATTGCAAGTTTAGTTTGAGTAAATTATATTTATTTGTCCAGCAGGTTAAACTACTTTCTTGTTGAGCAGTGCTTTCAAATGCAGCTTGGTATCTCAGTTCAGAATTCTGTGTGGAAATCTCTCGCTCCCATCAGATCTAGTCATCAAAAGTGAATGCTCTCCTAGTTTTCCTCTCTTAGTTTCCTTTATTAGAATGACCAGGTTTCTTTTCCACTGTTCTCAACCTATTAGTACTAATTACATAGGAGTCAGACTTTATTCTGTACTCACAGAGTATATGCTACTTTTTAAGTGTTGGTGAAACTTCACCTAAGATATTTAGTGTTTTGTGTGCGTGCATGAAACTATTTGACATGGGACTATTTATGGAATCATAAGACCATGATTTTTAAACTGGAATACTCAGGTATTGGAGAATGGCTAGCAGTTGCATCAAAACACGGTAACCTTTGTTTTTGTTTTTCATAAAGTTCAAACCACACTTTTATATACTTCTAAACATCAAAGCCTGTGGGGAAAAAAGTTGAAAATTCAAGTATTTGTTTTACATAGGGTGGTCATCTTCTGATAATCTGGAAGTGAATTGGTTGCTGAGTTCCTGTCATGGTTGTCTATCTTGGATTTTGGTGCTGGGTTTACTCACTGAGATTTTTGTCCGTTATGGAATGCCAGCTTGTTTTTTCTTCTGACTCTACTTGACTGGCATAATTTTGCCTGGGATATGATAAAGGGATCCTGGGGCTTAGTAATTGCAGTTACCTGGGAAACTTTGCTTAAATATTTTGGAAATTTATTGAATATTAAGTGCTAGTACTTGGAAAGCAAAAATCTGCCTGAGCATTGTCATACTTGAGTAAGATTTCCAACAATAAACTCTTAACAGTAAGGACTACTGCATTTTGTATACTTACTAGACATGTTATCAAGTATAAATGAAGCAGTATCAGTAATGCCATTAGTATCAGGGGGTTTTACTAATGGTGGCAGCATGCTAGTGTTCCTAGGCATTCTTCTAATGCCAATAATATCAAAGTAGTGCTGTGATAAATCTAGAAGTACTGTTATTGCAAACAGGATAACATAAATGTCGATATGACATGCTGCAAACTGGTTTAAGATAACATGAACAAGCTGGAATTGACTATAGTAATTTTAACTGAATGGAGATTGGTAATGAGGAAGTCTAAATATTTTGATAGCTTCCTTTATTAACCTGATTAGAGTGTGAAGCAGGTGCATTGATCAGGAAGAAAACTGTAGTATGTACTTGCTCACTATTAATTTCCAGATTTTTTTTTTTCCCCAAGACCCTATTCTTTTTAAATCGTTCAAAGCCAATGAAAACGGATGCATGCTTCATTGCTCTAACTAGTTTGTCTTATTATTTAAGTTCCAGATTGGCTGCTTTCCAGATCATGACATGACTCATGTCTGACCTTTCCTGAGAGTCAAATATGCTGCAAAATTTTGTTTATTAACATGAAATGTGATAGTGTTCTTTAGAACAATGTTCTTTGGGAGCCAGTGTTTTTTTCTTTCCATATTTGAGTTTTGATTCAAGGACATAATCTGGAGAAGAATTCTGTTGTTGAATATAATGAATAGGTATCTTCTAGGTCTGTTTTTTGGCAAAGCTTATCACTGGTTGGGAAAAAAAATACTGCAGCATAATCTAAAGGAAACTTTTTTTTAATGCTTTTTGCATTATTCCCATACAAAATTATGTGAATACTAAGATCCTTCACAGTATTTCTGAAAAAATTGCATTAAGTCTGGTCTTTAACTTCTTCTGAATTAGCTTGATTAAAAAGGAAATATTTTGTAGGAATACTTTGGATATTAACTTCAAATATATTAAAGTTTGACTTGTAATTTGTGGATAAGTGCGATTTGACTTTAAATTTGAGGATACGTGCAGTGAATGTAATTGTTCTGCAGAAGTGTTCCATGTCCAGCTGTTTATGATAATCTACCTTCTACTTTGAGAGCTGTCATAACAAAAGACTAAGTGACATCGCTGGGAAAGAAATTGCCATCAGCAAGATCTTGACTCATAAGAACTTGTAAGAGTTGGGTT
This sequence comes from Colius striatus, assembly GCF_028858725.1. Classification (NCBI taxonomy): domain Eukaryota; kingdom Metazoa; phylum Chordata; class Aves; order Coliiformes; family Coliidae; genus Colius; species Colius striatus. The sequence goes on along the minus strand of NC_084759.1, from coordinate 112,666,340 downwards.
GTAAGAGTGCTGGAACTTCTTTCGGGAGTCATGTTCCACCTTGTCCCTCTTTGCCTCCTTATTCTCCCTGTTCATTTGGAAAAAGTATCTAGAGTAATCTTAAAGAAAAAATACTCATATTTTCTTCTGTTACGAGACTGAAGCATTTGCTCTTCATTCCTGTTTCTGAAACACCCTAGATGACAATTTTTCTTTAGTACCATCTTCCTATCTGAGAGTTGCTTAGTTGTTGCCTGCTGCTTATGACTTTGCAGTTGATGTTAGTGCAGTACTTGGTTGTTAGCTTTTACAAATAAATTAAATTTTTCAGAATCTTAAAGCAGAGCAACAGTAGGTGCACTGGAGCTGTCTGCAGATCCATGAGATCCATCTACTTAGATTTTTGGTTAAATTGACTGAGTTGCAAGTATTATCTGGAAATACACTTCTGTAGGTGAAGACCTAAATTTATTAAGCTCTGTAAAGCTACTTTTTACCAACCTCTCTGATTCTGCTTTCAGGATTGTCTCAGTCACTGTATTAAAAATAAATAAAATGCTAGACAAGTATTTTAAGATGATGGAAAACATGGATGCCACAGGTCAGTTTGAATCTAGGCTGGCTGCTGTTGAAAGGATCAGTCCTGCCTTCTCGCTTATCTGCCACCTCTTTTGAGGTAACACTTGTGAATTCATGTTGCTGCGCATAGACCTGATTTGCTTAAAAACTTGGTGGTGGTAAAATTGAAGTTTTATCAATTTGTTTGAATGCCACACAGGTGAATCTAGCTCAGTTTGTGTATTTGAACAAAATCTTTCCCTTTGGAAGTAATCTTCAAAGGCTTTTTTTTTATATGAAATTAATAGCACCTTTAAACCTGCATCTTCAAAGAGAGACCTGAGTGAACATTATGGCAAAACAGACGGAAATGCTATCAAATTTGTTAGTATGAAGTGCTTATTGTACTTGAAAATATTAATTGTTGGGGATATACATTCATGTGAAATTACTGTTCCTTGAATGTAGTTCCTTATACACTGTGCATACTATAGTCATTTTACAGTTTTCCTCCTTCCTCAAAATTACTGCTTACCTGAGAAATGCTTTGGCTTTTGAGGAATGTTCACTTTTTTAATGGTAAAGCAGGATTAGCAGTATGGAGGACATAAGAGTTCTTGAGGGAGATGATCAGGCAAGTACCGTAAGTCTAAATGTCATGAACTTAAGAAAAAGGTGCGGCAGAAGAGATTTAAAGTTATGTTTATTACTGATTTATTCTTGTTAGCTTGTCTATAGCTATATTGTACTTGCAACTTATTGCCAGATGGAAAGTGTTTGGTGAGATATGTGTGTGTGGGTGTTAAGTCTTAACGACCAAAATCCAGCACAAAATATCAGACCAACATAATGTTTTTGAAGTATGAGTTGTGTTTGGAGAGTGTTGACATTAGCCAAACCTTATAGAGCTACTCTGGCATGGATGCAGGTCTAGAACTTAAAGTCCTAATTTTGTTTCCAGTGCTTTGAATAGAGTGGTTTCATTTTTTGAATTAATATTTTTTTGTTTGGTTGACTTGTCACTGCTTCTGTTTTTTAGGAGTTTTTTTGAATTGCTGCTGTTCTTTGGAAAGGATGAATTCTATGAAGATCCTTTGAAAGATATTTTAGGTTCGATCCAGGTAGTGTTGCATACTTTGATATAAATCTTTAATATTTTTGTACATGTAAAAACAGTTTTTGTGGATATATAACCTGGAGGAAACATTCCATTATAGTGAAAAAATGTAGCTGCATTAATTACAAAGGAAGGGGGAGAAAAAGGGGTTGTTAGTAAAGAAAACCGTTTACTCTTGGATTTATTATCAGTATCGGTCTTTGAATCTACTTGGACTAAGTAAAATGTGTACTTTTCCTTGTAATACTGATCTCGTTAAAGATATTTTGTGTTTCCCAAAAGAAGAGGGAAGCTTTGTTATTTAGTTGGAACTTAATGTCATCCAGTGTTGCATATACCAGTTCATGACATGAAACCTCATGTTTCCCTCTGTGGTTCTAAACAGTAATTTGAAATTGAAGATCTATCTTAATGAACTGTTCAGGCCAGCACAAACTTGCATTGTTTAGAACTGTTGTACTCTTGGCTAGACTGGGATGAGGTTTTGTATGGCTATATAGAAATGCAAGAGATAAATTATCATAGATTTAAAAACTTACCCTTTTTTGCCAGATAAATCTTTTTGACCTGAACTGTTTTTGAGGCTTGAGTTCGCGACATGGGAACACAAGCATTTGGGCCGTCATGAGAGGAAACTTTGTTGTAGGAAAAGATGAAAAACAGGGTTGTTTCTTCTGTTAATACTCATCACAAAACAGCAGTTTGAAAAATAGCTATCCCTTTGTTATTTTTTTATTGATACCTGTTTGTTAATGCATTTAGAAATTAATATGTCAGCAGTCCTTAATTATCAAACCAGCAGCAATTACGTGTTTGATTAGAATTGATGGAAGAATGGGATCAAGGAATGGCTTAGCAGCCTCAGGAATGGGTAGAGTCTGTTGAATAAGAGTAATGGGACATTAATGAACAGTCCAGCAGTAAGTGCTTTTTAAAACTAGTTTATGAACAAGAAAGCATTTAGGAGGAAGTGTGATGTGTAACTCTTTCTTCTCTGTACTTTTGTATAACAGATCTCGAGTGCTTTGACTTTTGAACAATGAATGCATTAAGATATATCTTTATGTCATTTTTAGATGGAGAAATTCTGAATCAGTTGTATAATCAAACTTATAGACCATTGTTTCAGTTACTTAACTTTTTATCATCAAATAATGTTAATCAGAATATTTTTAAAATAGTTGAAACTAAAAGAATTTATAGAAAAAAAATATGTAAAGAAGTTAATTGTGTGCACAGAAGCCATTCTTTATCTAGATCTTCTGCTTCAAAATTAGATACTTGTGATTAAAATTCTACCTTTGATTAACATTAATGTTGACAAACAGCAAGTAACAAGGAAAGAGAGGAACTTGGCAAATGTGAAAATTATGCATGACTACAACATTTTGTATTGTTTTAGGCAAGCATAATTTCTGTTATATAGGGATTTCGAAAAATGATGACTCACATGACTTAATTCAGTTTTTCCCTCCTAGAATTTAGCTACCATCACTGGATCACAAATCCAGAGTCAACATGTCTAAATCTGTGCAGACTAGCATGAGATGAGGACTTCTCCCACAGCTTATGCCAGTACTATTTGTAATTCAAGGAAAGTCATTTTTGCATTGTTACACGAGAAGTTCTTACTGCATGCTTGTAGAAAACATGAGCATTCTGGCATACACGACTCTATGTTACTGTTTTAGAGGATACAAGTTCTTGCTTTAGGAATTTGTGTAGGCTTGGTCTAAGCTTGGTCAATAAAGACTTTGTAGCCTGAATTGTTGGTGGAAGAAGTGTTTAAATGTGTGTAGGCTTTCTTGTTTCTTACGTTTTGTGTGGCCTAACTTTATTTTTAGACAACATTTTTTTTCTTCTCTCTAATGTTTTTTCTTTTTACGTGTAGGAATGTCAGAACCTTCTAAATAGATATAGAAATATTAACCTGGAACTAGTGACTCGGATTATCCGAGATGGTGGACCATGGGAGGATCCGGTATTACAAGCAATTCTAAAAGCAAAGCCTGTGTCACAAGAATTAGGTATTTCATTTACCACATTCCTTTTTTAGAATACTGAAAAATGTGTTATATTCTGCTTTTTTTTTTCTATTCGGGTCAAGTGTTGTCAACTGGCATTGCACAAAGTTTATGTATTTTTCTGTAGTAAAATGTATCAGTCCCTTTTTTTTTATTTGAAAGAAAACATAATCTCTTTGCTAGTAGTTTAAGTCTACTTTCATAGTGTATGAATCAGATTGTTCAGGTACAAGAGGGTACTGAGCAGATACTTTAAAATAAATTTACAAAATCTAGATGTTCAACCCCTGAAAGAGCACAGAGTGACTTCAGTTAAGCTACCGAAGTAACATGACCACGGAAAACCTGATTTGTATTTGTCTCATGGTATTCTGACTCATTTATTTTTTCTTTTAAATTGTAAATACTTGGGCTTGTGTTTTTTCTAGGTTGTGTTTAGAATGAGTCTTGTGACTACACCTGATAGATCTAGTACAACTCCTTTCTGTTAATGTAAATGTAGTTTCTAGAGTTGGGAATAGAAAGATGTTTTGGGTTTTTTTGGTGGTTTTGTTGTTGTTGGGTTTTCTTTGGAGTGAGTTTGGTGTTTTGTTCAGGCTGCAAAGTAAACCAGCATTTTTAACAGAGCGTGGAAACAAACATTAGTAGAATGTTAATATAAGTTAATGAGGGGAAAATATCTCAACTACAGGAAAGTCCTTCCTAACAGCTATGCAATGTCTTTGCTGGCAGTGTTCACAGAGGATCTCTTAAAAATTGTTTCTGTTTTGATAGTGATGGAAAATACTAGTTCTTCTCTAGTTGGTAAGGTGTGTTGCATGGTTCATACTCACTACCGTGTTTATGGCAACGTATTCATTCTGTAGAGAGAGGAAGAGGACTATAAAGTCAGAACAGCTCAGAGAGCTTCTTCACCAAAGAAAGTATTCTGACAGCAAATTAATCTGATTAAATGAGTAAGCTGTGTTGATTCTGCTGTGAAGCAAGCACTTGACCAACAGAGTTTAACCATGATTTTTATTATGTATCTGAAAAAAACTTATAGACAAATACCTACAGAAACAAAATAAAAACAAATATCCTTGTTTTGTTCTGCATTGCATAATGAACTCCAGAAGTTTTAGGGGTTATGACCTGAATTTAGGACTCAATCCTCATCTCTCCAGTGGAGTTAGTTTAGACCTTTGCCTTAATGATTCCCTTGATCATCATGAAGCTTCTATATGATGGGTAACAATTTGAGGATTTTTACACAGTTTTATCCTGGCAGAGTAGGAATGAAACTGGCCATTATTACTAGATGGTCATTTTATTTCCTTTTGTTGCAGACTGCATCTCCTTCACCTCTGCTGAGGTATTCTTCCTCCTTTTTATCTTCCAATATCCCTGTACACTCCTTGATGTCCCACCTATGATGACAACCTTTTTATTTTAGATATCTTTTGGAAACTTCGCCATTTCTCTTCCTCTAAAATCTGATTCTTGTGAAGTCTTATGCAAAACAAATATTCTGTGGTGCTTTATAGGCTAGCAGTATTGTTGTATATTTTGAAACCTGGCAATACATGACTTTAAAATGAGGGAAGATGCCTATTGTTGCTGAATCACCTACCATTACTTGCAAAAGTCAGTGTGATAAATGTGTACTATGTGAACCACATAATCCTGTCTTGGATGCATTAATTACACAAAGAAGCTTAGGCCAAGATAAACCTTACTGTGTCTGTCTTTACATGAATTGTAGTATATTTGAGATGTTGCAGTCTGCTTTGAGATTGCTGGAAAGGGATTGAAACAAAGGAGCAATAAACTTCCAGTAGATAAGAGAGAATAAGGCATCCTATGAAGAGTGTTGTAGACAGAGGTACTCTTAGATTTAAGCAGTAAATTAGTTTCTAAGATGCTGGTTAGCATCTATCGCTCTAAAGCAAAGCACCACACATGCTGCTTGGAAAAGAATAGATGTTGTTTTCCCAAAGCCATTTCTAATGTATCACAGACTTGGCTAAATGCTGCTATAGTTAGCAGTTGTCCTTTGCGTCAGGGGTTAAAAGAGCTCTAAGTGCTTCCTCTGGGAAAGAGGATGTTCTGCTACAGAGAGAGAGCACAATCCTGCCAGTGGTGTAGGTGGACCTTGTGGTCTGTTTAAAATCAGTGTTGGAGGGTGTAGGAGATACCTGTCCCTGGAAGCTTGTGCTGTCAGAAGTGGGATTCTCTGTTATGGGGCAGAGGAGCATACTGACCTTAGATTTCCCCACTCAGAAAGCAGGAATGATAAAACTGGTTTGAAAGAAAAGGATGTTACAGACAGTTATTAGCTGTGCAGAATTTTCTTCACAGTAGCACATAACGAAAGCTAAATATTTCTAACTTTTCAATGTGAATATTCAGTAATCTCTTGGGTGATGTTTGCATATGAAACTAGTTATTTGGCTTATTATTGTTAAGTGTGTTAATTCAGTAAAGGAGAGGCCTTGACTACTTTAAGAATTTTTCTGTAGAATTGCTTTTTCTTGCACTTAGTGACCATTGTTAGACACCAGCTGTTCAGTCATCTTCTTTAGTGAGTTTGTACCCAGAAGTGTTAACGGGTAGTGGAAAGGAGATCTTCTCTTATGGTGAACCTTACAGTACATCTATTAACAAATCCCATCTGAAACCTTATATCACCTTCAATAATATTCCTTAAATGTTAGCTTGTGTAAAAATATAAATGCTAGAGAAGTCTTGTTTCTGAGATACGGAATGTCTTTCAAACCAGGCATCTTTTTAAAAAGCAGTTTGAGTGAAAGGTTTTTATTCAAGTACTCTTTTAATTTTTGGGGAAAAAGATTTCTTTTAGCTGTTCAGGTTGTGGTTTTTAGTAACCACTTCAATTTTTTTAATCATTATAATGTCAACTTGCTGGTAAGTTTCTGAATACAGAAACTTCCCAAGCTCGGTTCTAGTCTTCATTGACTCTACATTGACAATATTTTTTCTTTTTAAATATGAAACACTCTACAGTATTACAGAGTATGCACTAGAAATTGTGGCCATATTTTTAACACACTACTATCATCTCAGAATGTGCACTGACTTGACAAGATGCAAACAACTCTTAAAATAAAAGCAGCATTACTGCATTTTGTATTCTGGAGTGATATTTTTAACTTCTAATTCTGAGATATACTAGCATCTGTGTGATTTTCTATGATTAAGATCTAAAGTATATCTTATATGTATTTCATAATTTCCCATTACATAAAGATTAAATAGTTTGAGCATCTCAGCTGAAATAATTTAATTTTAATGTTAGCTTTAAGATAAGCTTTCAGATTTGAAAAACAGATTTCTGGAAATGAGGGCCTAGAATTTAGAGTTATTTAGGGATTTAGAATTGTGACCGGTAACGCTTTTAGAAGAAGAAAGTGTATTTTCCAGTTCTCCAAGCAAAGTCAAGGTGTTCAAAGCTACTTATTGCAACACTGTATGAACTGCAGTTAACCTTTTCACCATTCTGAGCTCTTTAATGGGTAATGAATATCCAGAGTTGTTTTAAATATTCATAATTATAGTATTGGAAGTAGTTTTGACCCTGTAGGCTGACAATCATCCAGATTCCAATTCTGAGAAAGAAGGGAATTTTCTTTCTGAGAATGTTCGTATCTGCTTCTATGTAGTGTATATTTTACTAATCCTTTGCAGCACCTTATGTTGATCTGTTAGAACCAAAACACTGAATTAGATTACTGATGTAACAATTTCTGTTTCCAAGCAGAAGGACAGATTCTTGATGGTATTTAATTTAATATATGAGAGCTTCTTTAGCAGAGCCTTTTTTAATATTATTTGTTGACGTCGCACTATTAAAAACAACATTACATTTAAATATATTTGTTGTTTGGACTTCATATTCTAATTACCTTTAAATCTTTCTTTTCTGTACAGTTAACAAATATTTAAGCTCTGAAAATCCACTGTTCTTTGAACTACGTGCCCGATACCTTATTGCCTGTGAACGCATCCCTGAGGCAATGGCTCTTATCAAATCTTGCATAAATCATCCAGATATCAGTAAAGATCTGTATTTCCATCAAGCTCTTTTCACCTGTCTTTATATGTCACCATTAGAAGATCAGCTATTCCAGGAGGTATTGTTTGTCAGTATACATTTTTTTTTTAATACTTACTGTATGCAAGTTGTCAAGAGAAGCATATGGAACCTTGTTCTTGTAGAACCAAATGTCGTAAAATTAGGCAACTACAGTGCTGTTGCTTTACCTAGTGCTGGCTTAAGCTTTGAAAAGTTAAGTGTTAAGCACCTACAAATCTTGTTGACCTGAATGCAATTTTTTTGGTCAAACTTACTTGTAGATATATTCCCTAACTAATTTGAGTCATGAATGTTTTGTAACTTGACTATTTGACTATTGACTGCTTATTTTAACAGAGGCACTTGAACTTAATTGATGTCAGTCCAGTGTTTTGTACATGATATAGTTTTGTTAGCCTTAAAGTTTTATTTACTGATGCCCCAGTATATAAAATGACACTCTAGGTGGATGTGGCTTTACTTTTAATAGTGATAGCGCTTATTAGATAGCAATGCTTTTTCTAACTTTGTTTTAAGAACAAGCTACTATCATGCTTTTGTGTGTAGTGTTTTAATTTCTCAATTGTCTGTCTGATTGTCATTACTCTAAGAAATATAAAAGAGCTCCAAATAGCTCCAAAATCTTGATTTACAGACCTACACAAAAGCTGTTTCGAATAATTCATATGCTAATAGCAGTTCCTGAAGTTTTCAGTAGCCTCTTTATTATAGCAAAGTCTGATGGGTTTTTGTTTCGTGTTAGCAAATTTATCTAAATTTATTTTATTTTAATTGTATAGCACTTGTTGAGAACTGATTGCAAGAGTGGAATTGAGATCATCTGCAACACTGAAAAAGAAGGGAAGACTACCTTAGCCTTACAGCTATGTGAATCGTTCCTAGTCCCACAGCTTCAAAATGGGGACATGTATTGTATATGGTAAATACTTTATTTCTGATGAAGAAGCTTAGCAGATAATAAATGCTTATTGCCAAAATGAAAATGATCTAACTCTGAGATGTAGCTCAGGTTTAAAATAGCAGATAAAACATTCTAATATGTTTTTTAAACTTCTCTAGTACATCTGTTTTGCCTGTTGCCTTACATACAATCATGTACAGTGGTAGCCTACATAGTACACAATATTTATTTACTGTCTCAAAGTAACGGAAGGGTGACCTTTTACATACTGAAGACTGTAAGTACCTAGAAATATGGCATTTATTGCTTAGCAATATGTAGTCTGTAGACTCTATGGCACTACAGATATTTTGCTGTTCTGATAGTGAAATGACACTGCTTATAATAACCAAACCGTAATATTTCACCAGTGTGTCTAAAAAGAGAATATATAGTTCTGGAAATGTGCTATGGATTGTGCAAATACTTGTTTCATAAACAAAGCCATAACAGAAATGATGGTCTTCTGGAAAACGTTTAAGAATGTCGTTGTACACACTGAATTAGCTTGACAATTAGATGAGTTAATGGCTGAGAAATGTTTTCGTAAGTGTAGTTAAAACAAATTTCATCATTCTGAGGACTGAAAGGTGGCTAAGGCAGATAATCCCTCTGTTTAGTTTGTGTACCTAAAGTAACATCTGCAAATAACTTGTGTAGTTGAAGAAAAAAGGCTTAGTTGGCAAAGATTTAAATTTTTTTTTTGAATCAATAAAAATTAAATTATTAATCTATGTGGCTATTTTTAATATGGATTTTTAAATCTATATAGGATTTCCCTGTTCCTAGATTTCAGGGAAATGGGAAATAAGATGTGTCTTCTTTTTTTCTTGAGGAAGTAATGAGGGTTAGATGTGATAATGCCAAGTTTGTTAATAAAAAAAAAATCCTTAACAATTAGATGGTTAATTGATTGCATTGAATTAAAAAAACCCACAAACCAAAACCATTTTGTGTTGTGACTGTGACATACATTTATAATACAATGTATTGCCAATACCTGATGATTTTTTCATGCAGTCTGTCCAGCCAAAGGGGGACATGATTGTCCCTATATGACAGATTAATAAGTTCCACCAAATACCTACATAGTTTGTGTGAGCCCAGAGACAAATTTTGGAATGGAAACCAACTTGCCCAAATGCTACATCTCCTGACTTCCTACTTATCAGGAAATTTGCCTACACTTACTAGTTACATAGTTAGTGCTTTATGTTTTGTGGATTCAGTCTTTTAGAAAATAGATTTTTAATACTGATATGAAACCTACTTTTTATACTTTTTGCTGTAGTAATAGGTTAACATTACTCTTAGCCAATTGTTCGTTAAGTCTTGCATCATCCATTTTCAGAATCACTATTCAAAAAAAAAATGGCTGTCCTTAGGTTTTGGCAAAATAGATGTGAAAAATGAAATTCCAGAAGAGACTAAAGCACTATTTGATATCTCTTTACCAAGGAAACCATTTTGACATCTTAGTATTTTAATCTTCTGTTCAGAATATAGAACTGGAGGACCTTTGAAATAATTCAGACCAATTATATCTGTGCAGACAGAATAACTGTTTCCTCCTTTACAGATGCTGAGCCTTAACATTTTATGTAAGAGAAATCTACATAATGCTTAGTAGATAACGTGAACAGAACAAAGCTTATGGAGACATGACTGTACTGTAATTCAAATTTTTTAAGTAGTGGAGGCCAAGTTAAAATGATTCCCCATCATGTATTTTTCCTTAGAGAATATTTTAACATCTTCAGCACAGCGTAAATCATGTTGCCTTATCTGAAATTGAGGGCCTGGCGAACCTAGCAGGGATGTAGCAGCAAAGACTACTAGCAAAGATAAGATAGCAATTAGAAAGTTGTAAATAGCAGATGTTTGCTGTCACTTCATGTGACAGCATGCATGAAATCTCATATTATCTCAGCAAAATATGGACTTTAGGCAGCTCTCTCAGAAAACTCTTACTGTTTTCGTTGACATTAAGAAAAATTCTAAGTTCAGATTATCTGAATTGTTTTGCTGAGTGAAAGCCCACTTACAGATTCATCACAAACCAAGCTGTGCATGGCCTTACTAGAAATATTTGTTTACAAGATATTAGTAAGAGATCAGTCCATAATGGTGTGATTAATGACCTTCAAGTATCAAAAAGTGACACGTCTTCAGGAAGGCAGACAAAAGTTTTGATGGAAGGGATGTAGCAGAATGCTTACCTTCTCTGCCAAGCAGTTTTTAAATGCAGGTTTGACTGTTTTCAAGTGGTTCGTGTCAAGGAATTTTTCCCTCCATGTTCAATCGGTCTTCAGATAACTTTTGTTAATTAGATAACAGTTTGGTAAAATGTGCTATCTGTAACCCTCTTCCCTCTTGGTATGTAGAAAGACAAACTTTCTACATACCAACGTTAGCAAAGGTTTTTGGATTAGCTAAGGTAGGGTGGTCTTAGGTGTTTTCTTACGTTACTAATGGAAGCATTATCGTAGTTTTGGTGTTTTGTGAGAGTAACAGGCTCGAATACCTGATTGACTAAAAAAAAGAGGTACCAGATTCTGTGATTTCACAGTAAGAAATTAAGTTGCCCCAATACACGTCCATGATAGTTTAAAGAGAGGCCATAGTGTGAACTAAGTTCTACTATCCAAGAAGTAAATGGCATTAAGTGCTGTACTAATATATTGCCATAGTAATTGAGCAAATAGAAGAGTACTCCCACCTACAGTATCTCAAGTTTATATGTGTTGTGGTCAGTGACAGAAGTATCTGAAGTGCTGCTAATTTCAGCGTTAAAGTTGGTATCCAAAGCATTTAAGTGGTTGAAATAGAGTCCAGTCAGCTCTTTTAAGAATGTGTTAATCCTTAATGATTATAAGAGTCAGAAATGCGCATGAGGAGAAGCCTTCATGTCTACATGAGGGAGTAAGACTGAAATACTGTTTCACGTCAGAGTCTAGTCAAATGATGGGTAAACTGATTTAACAGCTTGCTCTTTGGCAGTGGAGCTGTTCCTTCTACTTTTAGTTTTCTCCATTCCTTTTTCATCTCTTTCCTTTCAAGCTGTTACTCTTTTCTGAGCATGTGGCAAGCCACTTCAACCACTAACCTCTCAGAAGAATAATTTGAGTTTTCTCAAATTTTGGGGGATTAGTATTGAAATGGCTTACTCTGAAATCCTGTGAGACTAAGCAGAGAATAAGTTGTGGTTTTAACTGCTGTAACATTTAACAGCAAAAATGTTCAGTTCCTTCTTTTGTACTTCAGGTTGAGACTGTCACTGAATTTTTATGAATGGTTTGGTACATGAAGACACTAGTTAGTTTCAAACTTATATGTGAAGTTTGCAAAGACTCTCAGGAATTTAGATTTCCAGCCTGGTAAGGGCAGAGGTGAACAGCTTATGCCTTTAGAAAACCTGTAAGATGTTTGCTTTGGTTTGTTGGGGTTTTTTTTGTGGGTAGAGCTGCTTTTAGAATGTCTTAACAATTTCCCCCATATAACCTTGATCTTTCTTTCAACTTCAGTTTTCCTAGGTTATGAATGAGAGAAAGCAATCAAATTCTCTTGCCTGGCTCTCAAAATGTCCAACAGAATTGTAGAGAGAGCTATCCTAAATTTCTAAGTGAAGTTGGTGTTTTGTCATAGGCAGTTCTGTTACTTCCCTTCTTGCAGGCACAAGCTTCATGAGACAAACTTAATCTCAAAAAGGGTCGTCTGCTTTCTATCTAGCATAGTGCAGAGTGGAAGACTAGCCAAATATTTTGTTAGTAACTGGGTTTGTATTTTCTGAGGGAAGAGGCTGGTGGAATAAAAAAATGTCTTCCTTCAGAAAAATGAAAGTTGAATTATCCCGTTTTCATTGTTATGTTATGATAGTATTTCTGCCAGGTCCAAACTATAGTTACTCATACCTTTGTGCTGCTAAATTTTCTTATAACTAGAAGTTAAGTCCAGTTGCCTTTCCAAGTCTCTGAATTAAAGTGCATAGAATTTACAGGCTGAAAATTCCAATCAACTATATTTTATAGGCTAATCACATTACTGTTGTGGTTTTGTCCAGGACAATTACCTGTTTAAGAACTCTGCCACAATGTCTAGCAATCTATTCTTTTATTTCCTTGTATGAGTCAGAAATGTTATTTCACTGGAGGTCATAGCGATGTATGAATAGCAGTAAAGTCTGATACTTTCATGTGACTGTTACTGGCTAGAAGGACCAGTGATGACAGCACTAAAAAAAAAGAAAATTTTGTTGTAATGTGCATAAATGGAGAATGTCAGTATTTCCTGTCAAGGACCCTATTAGAAACTAGCTTTCTCTAGTGCTCCCATTTTCCACATCCAAACACTTCTTTTCCTGGAGGACTCCTCATCCTCACACTGAAAGTAACTCCTGAGAGCACACAGGACTTGCTGTTCAGCTGCCTGTAATGTTAAGGAATAGATCACACAGAATCTGATTTTATTATGCAATTCTCTTATTAAGCTGAATACATTAATATTTTGTTGAATTTCTATTTTGCTTAGTGATAGGAGGTACCCTGAATGCTTTATCAAAGTAATTAAGTTGTAATTTCCATTGTGTACAGTTGTGGTGTTAATTAGATTGTCATTACACCCTCAAATATTATTTTAGCTACAGAATATGCAAATATTTGTTCTTAATAATGCATCATGTTTAGTGATAGAGTTCTAAAAGTCAATTTAATAAAAATATTTTGTTCTGTACTTATAGGGACCTGATCTTCATTTGGAGTAAACTGCAGCTTAAAACTAACCCATCAAAACAAGTATTTGTTGACCAGTGCTACCAGCTTTTAAGAATTGCTACAAATGTCAGAGTAATTTTCCCTTTCATGAAAGTCATTAAGGATGAAGTAAGTTAAATGTTAATGTAATAATTTATTATTAAATATTAATTAATATTTTTGGATGACAACTTTTTGTGACATGTTGAGAGGGGACAGGGAAGGACACAATATTAACTAAAAAATTTTGTGAAGTTCTACAATGTGCCCTTGATCTGTTGTGCATTTTATTTATTTATTTATTTATTTATTTGTTTGTTGTCTGAGTTCTGAACTTTTCTTTCTGTGTGTGTTGAGGATTGTCATCCGCTGTAAATAATTGACAAGACTAAATCCACGGATTAAATGTGAAAGACGGTGGTTTTTTTCAACCTGGCTCCTTAAGGAAACAAGACTTGTAATGCTCTTTTATCTACCTTTCACCATTGTTAAGTCCTGAATCCTTCCACCAGTTCTATTCAAATGGGAAGAAGTATTAAAAGAAAAGCTAGACTAAGATAGGAGAAGACGTAATTTTGTTTGAGAAGTGCACTGTGTTTCATACTTCAGGTATTAGTCCTATACTGTCCTATATAAGCATCTGCAAAAGATGTCATGTTTAACACTTCGCCCATAGGAGTGCAAGTTTTTTTCCAAGCAAATGTTGATTCCTACCATTAACCTGACTGAACAGAGCTCTGCCATATTCTGTACCACAGATGAACTACACATTTTATCACAGGTGCTGCCAGAGAGTTGTAAATGCAATGATTTGTTGCTGTTCAAGATTTTAGTCTCAGTATGTATTCTAAAGTACTTGTTCGTGACATCACACAGAATCACAGAATAGTAGGGATTGGAAGGGATCTTTGGAGACCATCTAGTCCAACCCCCTGCTAAAAACATGAGTAGCTTTTATTCCCATTTGCATGTGAACGATTGTATTTTTTAGTAAACCATTACATCTGAGATGTTGTCTGTATCTCTGAACACACATTTAAATATAGCTAGGTATTAATTATTTCTAAACTTTCTGAAACTCTTTCTACTTTAATCTGCCACCTGTTGAGCAGTGTGTTTCTAATGATCCCTCCGAATTGCATGTTTAAGGCAGGGCCTTCAGCCTAAAGTGTGGAATAGGAATTGCTGCTCATTGGAAGAAGGGCAGCTTGTCAATTCTGAAGAGTCAAGCCTTTTAGAAGGCTTGACCGTGGGCTGTTATAGCTTCCCTGGTGGCCGTTGCTCAAAATTGAGGGCAATATTTTATAGCTTATATTTTTATGCAGTGCAAGTTAAATGAGTTAGAACAGGGACAAAATATAGAGCAACTATCCAATTATAGTATGAAGCAGCCTAGGTAATGAATATGCAGACAGAAGATACTGCTAGATCAGATATGACTTGCTACAGTCTTGTTTTATATCCCCAAATAATTAACTGTGGAACTGCACGTAGCAAAGAAATATGAAGCTTTGTTGACAGTAACTGTATAGCTTTGAGCACAACTCAGATGTTGGTTTTGAGCATTTTTGTATCTGTATTTTATGGACTTGCTTGGCCATGATTCTCAAAGGTACATGCCTTTAGGTGAACTTTACAATCAGGGTGCTTTCTGGACCCCCATTTTGCAAGTACATGAGATGTTGATGTTTGAACATTGTTTATACTAGTTTGGGGGTTTTTTTCTGTGGGTCTGATATTTTTTTGTTTTTCACCTTCAAGCTATAGACTTCTGTAAGCCCGTAAGGAAAATACCATTATACATACTCTGTAATTATGTGTGCTGTAATTTCCTTCCTGCAGGTTGGTGAAGATGGTCTTCAGATATGTGTTGAGATATGTGGATGTGCCCTACAGTTGGACCTCCGTGAAGATCCCAGCATGAAAAGTCTTATTTATAAAGCAATCGCTCATTTTCTGCCAAATGACTTAGAAATCCTCAGAATTTGTGCTCTTTCAGTCTTCTTTCTGGAGCGCACCTTGGAATCTTACTACACTGTTGAACATTTATATAAATGTGCAGATGAAGAATACAATGAATGCACTAGTTCTGTTCAAAACCGTGTGCGTTTTGAATTGCTTCCAATTTTGAAAAAAGGATTGTTTTTTGATCCTGAGTTCTGGAACTTCTTGATGATCAAGCAGAATTGTTTAGCATTATTGGGCGATAAAGCTTTTGTTGGCTTAAGTGAAAGTACACTGGAAAACTCTACAGCAAATACAGAGAAGCTAGCGGAGTATAGGGCTCTGAGTGAAGAACGTGTCTGTTTAACAGATGTAAGCAATGGGGAGCTTGACCCCGAGGACCTTTCTGAAGCCCAGTCCAAAGGTAATGCCAAAAAGAACAATGAAGCTCTTGAGGCATCTAAAATGTTAGATCAAACCGTACCAAGGCACCGCTGTGTAATATGCAACAAGGAATTTCTTGGTGGTAACATTGTGAAACATGCACAAGCTCACCAAAAAAAGGGCAGTTTTTCCTGTGTACTTTGCACCAGAAAGTTCAGGCAAAAAGGACTTATGCTGAAGCACTTAAAAAATCATGTCAGGAAGATAGAAAGGCAACATCTTGCTGCAGTTCTTGAGGCTGGTCAGCAGACTCCTGCTCCTAATGAACTACAATGTTCTGATGTTCCTGTGTCTCTTGAAAACGGGAATTCTGATAGTTCCAAAGATAATGAACCAGAGACTGCTCCAAGTGCTGACCAAGTGGTCCAGGTGGAGGAAGAGAATGCAGAACAGATATTTGATGCAGTGGAAAACCATCTAAGTGACCAGGATGATGCTACTGAAAATAGTAATGACAGCTGTTTTAACAACGTTCCTGATGCTTTAAGTACAGAAAGTTTGCCAGAAGATGATGAGAGCTCCAGTAAAGAATCACCTGTTCTGCACAAAATGAATGGAGCTTTTTGCCCTCAAAAAGACATTGATGCTATGGATGAAGAAGGAACCTTTAAGTGCCCTGCTAATGGTTGTGCTAGAGTGTTTAAAAAGATAAGATTTCTCAATAAACATGCAAGAAAAACCCATCCAACTGATTTGAAGGTGCAGCAGCACATAATGAAATGGAATAATGGAAAATGTCGGTTCTGCCAGAGAAAATTTGCTGATTCCCAGCATTTTATAGACCACCTGAAGAGACATGTGTATCCAAATGTTTACTTTTGTTTACACTTTAATTGTAATCAGAGATTTAAGCTGTCAGCTGAGCTTGCAGAACATACAAAAAGTCATAGTGTTTTTAAAGCTCAGTGCAACTTTGCAGAGTGCTGTGAGCTATTTGAGGAGCTCCCTTTACTGTATGAACATGAGGCTCAGCATTATTTAAATAAAACACCAGATTGTTCAGAAGATGCAAGTGAAAAAGATTCTTCAGATGATCCTTCAGAACTTTGTAGTAACCAAGATGATGATGAATCTATTAATGAAAAAGAAACCATAGATTTACCAATTCCAACTTGGAAGTCTAGGAAGGATTCTACAGAACCAAAGACATACATTCAAAGTGTTGAGAAGAAAGCAAATAATGTAATTCACAATGGAAATGAAAATTCTTCTGAGGGTAGTGCTACAGTTTTGATAGACCAAAAGACACCTGTGTTACAGCTAAATTCTGAAAACTGTAATGTTGTTAGCGACCAACTAGTCAATGGGCACAGTGGCCTAGATCAGACATCATCAAAGTCATCAGAAACACATTTGGACAGAGTAACAAATGAAACAAGGACAGAAAATGGGTCAGTGTTACCAGTTTTACAGAACTGTCATGATGCACCACAAAATAATCCTCCTGCCTTGCAATTATCTTCTAAACCAAATCAGACAACAGAGAATACTTCATATGGTGTCATCTTAACAAAACCGTATTTTAGACCATTGCCTCCGAGTTACCTTGATGAACGATACATTAGTATGCCAAAACGCAGAAAAATTTTGACTGATGAAGTAGATGCTCATTCTGAACAAGATACATTTTGTAGCAAATCAACAGAACGATTTAGATGTGGCAACTGCTTGACCATCTACTGTAATTCAGAAGCACTTGAGGCTCACCTTGCACAAAAGAAGTGTCAGACGCTCTTTGGATTTGATTCAGATGATGAAAGTAAGTCTTTACAGTATTTCTGAGGTGGTTTCTTGGGAGGTAAATACCAATGAGAAAGTGATCTTCAAACAGGCAATGTGATGGAGTAGGTGAGACAGACATGATTTCTAAGCAATTGTTATATGCTAGAACTTGGACAATTAAGTCATAAGACTGCTTAATTGCAAATTCTAATTGAACATGCTGTTTAGAATAAGAATAAGGCTGTGAGAATTGGTAGGTGGCTCTCATGGAAAAGACTTTGTAAAACAGAAGGGAGTAATTTGATCTGTCTTTCCTTGCATGTTTGAAATTAGACATGTTAAAAAATATAAGCAGTCCTTAGGTTTAGATTGGCTGGTCTTCATTTTGATCCCAATTCATTCTCTTTTACAGGTGCCTGATTCACTGTTGTGGGAAAAGTGTATCAAACGAGCAGTGGTGTAAGAAAACACTACATGAAGAAGCATCAGTTCGTTCTCCAGTTGGCCTTAATCATAAAGCAGTCTCAAATTACTAAAGAGAAACATGACCTTGATAAATACAAAGCACATTTTCTAGACAAAACTCACAGAGGAATAATAGGAGCTCTGCAGGTCTTGAGTCCAGAAAGGTTGCTACAAAATCCCCAAAGTACCAGTTATCCGAAAAGCCACATTCATTCCAAGTGTGTGATTGAAGCTTAGCGGCACAGTCTTTTTAGCATGAATGTTTAAGGAAAACAAGGCATACAGTTGAGCAAGCAGAGAAAACAGAGTTAATTGCCTTACAGAGATAAAATTTCAGCCAATTCTGAAAGCTGCTTTAGTTGGAAACTGTGTGGTTAAAGGATATCCATCCACACAGGTGGATAGGAAATATTCAAGAAGGTGTTATGTTATAATAATATAGATATGAAACACGCAGAGGAAACGTGCATTCTTTTTTCCAAAGTTTGAGTATGTGCTTCTGTTATCCACTAAAAAGCATGGAGCTCATTTATTTAACTTGTACTCTGAATCCAAAAAAGAGGAACGTAGGAAGAAATTTAAGATGTATGGAATGCTCAAACAGCCAAAAACTTGAAGTACAGAGCACTCAAGGGAGAAGTGAGTTGATGTGACATTGTGGAAGTTACGCACAGTGGAAGTCAGTTGCATGCAAGAGAAGCTCTTTTCAAGGCTGTGGGAAACCCGTTTTTTAAAAGTGCTCTGTAAAACATCTATTGTAGGTGCAGGAAGATGAATGCAAGCAGCACATGCACAGATTATGTGGCTATTCATGTAAGCAGCTTGAAACAAATGCACAATGTGAACGGGTTAAGCATATATTACAGGGCAATTTTATGCAAATATAGAAGTCCTTCAGCTGTTAGTATGACTGAAAACTTGGGATGTCTTCCTAGGTAAAAAAAAAAACAACAGGCAGACAAAATAGCAGGAAGAGCCTGTCTCACATGTGTAATGTTGCTTAATGGTAGGTCACAACTCCGTACATTAACTACTGTCTAGAGGAAGGGAGGAAATCAACTCAATCTTATGACACATGACAACCTTATCTAGTAGCATCTCTTGAAAAGATAAAGCCTTTCCCATAAGTTAGTGAAGGAGTTAGACTTAAATGCTAAGCACTTTATGCAAAGTTGTTGTGTTCATAGAAACAATAGGAACATAAAGGTAGGAAATTTGAGTCATTCAGCTCCATTTGCAACATTGAAATACTGGACATTCAGAAACCAAAAAGATGCTATTGTAGTTTTTGGTCTTCCTGCCCCAGACAGAGGTGTAGCAAACATGCACGTTGTCTAAATGCTGTGCTAATTTGTCTTCTGATTTATCTCATACTGTCTTGCCACCTAAAAATTGCTTAATTTGGGATCTTGTTCTATGCAGGTAGCTGAAAAATCTAATGTGATTGCAGGCACAGAAAGTATACTGGTAAAAGTTGGTATGCACAGATGAAGTCATCACAGATATGCAGGACAGCAAAGACCAATTGTTTCTGCTTAGATAGTTTGCTTACTGAACAGTTAATCACAATGTGTGTATGGAATAAGATGACCAACTTCCTTAAATCCACAGATACATAAAAACTAATGAGTAAAAAAAAAATCAAAAGGTACATAAAGGATCTGTTCACTGCAACAATGGCTCACACTTGAAAACTCAAGGGTTTCGTTGTACAATAGGCTGCTAAATACATCTGGAACTTAATAAATAGCTCAGTAATGCTTCTGCTAGTAATCCTCTGTGAAGTTAAACAGATAGTTGTATTAATTCCTTTTCTCCTTTTGGGAGGTAAAAAGAATGCAAATTCAAAAATCATACTCTCGAATTCTAGAAAGTTTTTGCCTTAACTTTGAGTTGGAGAAACATTAAAGGTTATAAAATTATGATCACAGGTATGTGTGCACTACATTAATGATGACTGTCCCGCTTTCAGAGATTTGTATGTCATTTGAGGCACCAAAGAATTTTTTTTCAGTTGCAAAAAGAAACTGATTTAAATGCATCATTCATAATATATACGTATATACACATACTATATACATATATTTACATATATATTACACTAAAATTTTTAAACAGAAAATTAATGGGGACCTTATCAGCCAAATGCACTTTCATAATTTTTGCTTTCAAGTTACCAACTAATTTTGAAGGACCCAGTTATCATTTTGAGTATTCCCAAGGTCCCCATTCTCTCCTTAACATTGTTAATCTAGTTAAATTTGCATAAATATATTTTTTGGGAATAAAAGTTATTTTAAAGAATTACAGTTTAAAAAAACCTGAAAACTCTATCAATAGATAAGAAAAAAAAATGTTTGTATAATCTTTTAACTGTACCTTTAATCTTTGGTGCTTTTTTGCCGCCTTCTTGGAGCTCCATGTATTTGAAGATGCTTTAAAAACATGATTGAGACTTGTATTCCTTTGGTTAAAGTGTGTAGATAACTCCATCTGTGTACATGCATAAACTGTGACCATAATTTTTTGTACCTGCATTAAACTCATTTTTGTTCAAAGATGCTTTTCTTGGAAACCACCATTTGTTTATGCCATGTGTTCAGTATATACACTTTGGAGAACCGGAAAGCTGAATTCATCTGTAGGTGAACCTTAGCATCACCTAACACCTATCAGAAATATGCTGAATTGACTTATAATAGCAAGTGGATGGTAATGTTATTGTTTTGAGTAACGATTTTGACTTCAAAAGGCATTGCATTTTCTTTAAAGTGCTGTCTGATACCTGTGGGTGTTCTCAGATTGTTGCAGTATTAAGCAGCTTTAATTAGGAGCAAAAAGAGACTTGTAAGGTGTGGGGGATAATCCTACATGCTTTTTAAGGATTCACTAGTATGCTGAATATTACCCTATAATAAGCCTGCAACTTATACAGCTGAAATCCAAATCTAGAATTCAAAGTTGGGGTTTTTTTTCCCAGGCACTAGGCATTGTATGATGTAATTGGAAATACGTCTTCAGGATGTGCGACTTTTGATTCAATAAGTATTTGAAGTACATGTGTAACGTAAGCATGCAAATATCTTAAAGCTGCCTGAAGTTATACATGAGCTTAGGAGCTTTGTTGGATCAAAGTTTGTGCATTTCATTGCTGATAATTGTTTTCTAATAACATTCCTCCAGGTGGCTATAACTTGGATTTAGACTTTGTAAGACTATCTGCTCTAACCCGATCACAGTTCACTGTAAAGGTAACATAAGTTCTAATTTTCAAAGACTTGCTGCTTGGTAGGTGCCTTTCACAAAAAAAAAAAAAAAAAAAAAAGAAATACAGAAAGGTTGAAAGTGGTCATATCTGTGGGGAGAGGTCACTGGTACTTTGGTTATTTAGCCATATTCATTGCAACTATATAAATTGTATAGTTTGGATAATTTATAACATTAAATATCACATTGAAGGTTCAGCTGTACTCATTTCTTTCATTGTTTAACACCAGTGCTATGGACAAAAGACTCAAAGGGGGTGATAGTGTTACTATTTTCTTAATTTATTTGGTACTGTATAACACCTTTCTGATTAAATGCAGCATATGCATTTTGGGACTCTTAATTTGTAAAAGCTGTCGCAGGTTCAGCAAGAAAGGAGATTTGTGCTTCCTTGTTGAATGTTAAATTATTTTACTTTGCATTTTATATAAGAGTACAAATTAAAACTGAGCCATCAAACTGCAATAAATCAACAGTAGTGTTTCATTTTAAAAACTTTTTTGTACTGTACATAGATTTGTTCAATAAAACATTGTCTTTGTTGTTGATAGAAATTGATCTTGTCTTTTGGGTAATCACTCTGCAAATACTGCTGCAATGTCTATAGTTACCATGTTACATTTGGTACGTGTTTGTTATACAGCAGCTGTGTAAAGCTGCCAGGTTTTGATGTTCCAGGTGTGTGGATATTTGGATTTGAACAGAGTAAATCTATTGAAGTCTATTCAAGAATACACAAGATTACCAAGAAAATGAGAACAGGACTCCTGTTTGTTTATTTTTTTGTCTCTCCTCCCTTTTGTCTTCTTTGTGGCTAATTAATTACGTTGTCTGATAAATTTGAGACCTCTTAGGTAAATAAGCCTTCAAAAAGGCATAGTATTATTTACAGATTCTTTATGAGTAGATAATTGAAGAGAGAAGCACGTCTGTGTGTGAGGGAGAGGAATGACATTTTTTCTGGTCATCAGTCTGAGAGGCATGAAGAACACCTACTGCAGAACAAGCTTCCATCTGCATTTATTGGAGCCTTAGACACCAAGCAATCCACTCCTCATGTTTTGACTGGCTCTACCCATCTTCAAAGCACTGGCAACTTGAAAAACGTTTAAATAGTCACATGCACTGTGAATCAGACCTTTTAATCAGGGCATGTAGTGCATTAGTGCAAGCAATTTACAAGCATCGTGTCTTTTTCATACAGTACACTTCCTGATGAAGCAGCTGGGACACAAGGGGAAATGTGGATCCTCCCCAGTGATCACCCAGGACCTGTGAAGATTCAGACTTGGTGAGAAAGGGCAGATGTAGTGCTTTTTCAACATGTGTATGGAGAATGACATAAGGCTGGCACAGTGGAGGTGGGGCTGGGAGATAAAAGCTTGCAAGGAGAAGTTGTATCTAGTGTTCATCTTAATGGCTTCTCTGGTGTTTACTCCTGGGGGGAAATGGCTTCAAAATGTGGGGGAAGTTAATCACTCTGAAGCTATTGTGTAGGGCCACAAACAGGTCTAGATGCAGCAGTTTTGAGACACCTCTGCTTCTAGTTGTTAGTCTTTATCATAAAATTGTTCTTCAGTAGCTCTGCATTACAAGTACCAAATTGCTGGCCTAAACCTCCTGGGAAGACTGGCTGGCACTAATACATAGAGCTGAGCCTCAGCTGTTGCACTTTATGAGCTTATGCTTGTTTCTGATAATGCTACCAATACAGATAGTAACCTCTGTTGTGATACACTTGTTTCCCATTGTTTTCCATTGCTTTAAATCCCCTTGATTGAATGCTGTAATCCAGTGATGAAGACAGTGTAATTGCTTTTTTCTTTTGCTTCAAAAAGTTCAATACTATCATCTGAAAATACTGGATTATTTAGATATATTATTCACAGTTCTGTAAATCTGTAATGTTCTGATTGCAGATTTTTACTGTCTTTTGCACGAATTTGAATGCCAATTTTGTGCGTGTGTGTAACTTCAAAGTTGCCTTTCTCGACTTAGTGTAATTCTGACAAGGTCTTTGTCTAAGAAAGTTACCAAGATTGAGCATAAGGGTAAATATTCTCAGTCTTGGGTACCATGGCTTATGCATCTTGCAGGCAAAATATTTATCAAAATGATAATGTATGTACAAGCCATTTGATAAATTTATTGTAAAGTAATTAATATGGCAAATCTAAACTCTTATGCCCTGGATGTTTTTTTAATTCCCATGGCATGCTAACATTTTAGGCAGAAGTAACAATTTCTCAGTGGAACTGCACCCTAAGTTGGCAGCCCAATGTGACCTGGTAAACAGGACAGGAAAAGCTTGGTGTCTGATGTTAAACAGTTGGATTGTAAGGACTACACAATGAGCTTTGAGCACCAGGGGAGGCTGAGGGTGCCTGGATGAACGGTTAGCTAGGTAGACCAAGGAGGGGAGCAGGGGTGCTTGAAATAGTTTTAAGGCAGATGCCAACTACACAGATGTAACTCAGAAGTACATGGATTTAGTATGCTGAAAGTTGAAAAGATCATACTAGAGAACTATTTTTTTCTGATTTTCAGAATTACGTAAGAAAAAAACATTGGCAGTAGTAGCAATGATGGCAGGTAGGAGATCTAAAATATCAATTCAAGGTTATGAAATGTAATTGAATGGGAAGTAGAGTTAAACTGAATATGCTTCATATGGTAACTAGCTACTCTAGTCCATTTTTTTAATACATTCTTTCAGGCTGTGGATGTCATCTTTGTCAGCATACTCCATTATAAGCTAACTTGTTGGAAAATTTAGTATATGACAGTGGTGAAGTCAGTTATTACAATGGCTGGTGTCATTTAAGTATGTATATAAGTATCCTTAAGTTTATACCCAATTATAAACCAGCCACTTCTACAGATGATATTAGAATTCATATCAGTGTGTTAATAATTTCTCATTTGCTTTCCTTAGCTTTCAAAGAAAGGGGGGGGAAAAAAAAGCGTCTGTAACTAGTGTTTTCAGTTCAGTTCCTGCCAATCCATATAGACCTAGATACGTTTGTGTTGTCTTTTGGGTGACAGAGCAATGCCCATATGACTTGAAGCAGTATCTAGCATTAAATCCAATACTTTCTGATTCAATGCCTGACCTCTGCACTGTGTTCTCAGAAATAGGAAGGCAGTTGACATTTAAATATAAGTAAAAACTATTTCACTGTGAGCGTGACGGAGCAGTGGCACAGGCTGCCCAGGGAGGTTGTGGAGTGTCCTTCCTTGGACAAGGACCCTCCTGGACATGTTCCTGTGTGACCTGATAACAGGTGAACCTGCTTCTAGAGGGGGGTTGGACCAGATGATCTCTAAAAGTCCCTTCCAACCCCTATCATTCTATGATAATTTGTAATAAATAAAGTTCTGAACTTTATAAAATAAATAAAGTATTTATTTACTTTAATAAATAAATTAAGGGCTAGGGAACAGAAAGTATCACCTGTAGTGACTCCTTAAACTACAACAACAGTTTAGCATTACAAAAGTTCTAGTCACCTTTTGTTTATATAGACTAAACATCTTCCCCTTTCCTTCTCTTTAGTTTACACTGCTGGTCAATGATCAAAGTCAACCGAAAGTTTAAATAAAAACAATGGGGAATTTTGAGTTATGGGAAAGACAAAAAAAACCCCCTACTTTGGAGATCCTGCCCTTCCTCCAACTCCCAAAGGGAAAGCAAAGCTGGTCTTTGTTTAAAATAAGAAATGGTAAGAAATGGATGGGGAACACATAAGAGACATCTGTTCTGAATATTAAAGAATTTCTCCAGTCTCTGTGATGATAATGCATTTCTCTCAGGATGAATGGGAATGTGACCATTCTAAGGAAACCTGCCTTTGCCCCTGCCCCCCATTGAAAACATACCAAACACATCAAAATAATCTAATTGTGAAAATGGCATCTTCATTTTTCTTTTTCCCTCTGAGTTCTAGAATATTCAGTTAAATAGTAGTCACCTGAAGGCTGCAAATCTAAATAGGCTTATTGAAACATAAGCAACTTGAAAGGTCATTTATACATTTATAAAATTTCCAATTTTCAGCTTGTGGGATTAATTCCAAGAAATTTTAAATTACAGCAGCAAAATTAACTTGATGGCATGTGGGTAATCCCAATTTTTTATCAACCAATTTTGCTTTGTAAACTCTAATACAGATAGGCAGAATGATGCACTGCATATTTTCGTGAGTGTCTTGCAGGAATGTTTAACAGCTGTATGGCGAGGCCATGCATATTATACATGAGGGTGATCTTGACAGTAGAAGCTGTTACACATTGTTCTAACTGCACAAAGAATAATAAATGAAGATGTATACAAGAGGGAAAATAGGTACAGTAAACAGTGAGCATTATTGTACTGAGTCATTCCAGATGCTTTAGGACTGAATATTTATGTTAAAGTTCGACTTAAAATTCATGGCTAAAATTGTTTAATCTGTTTCTGGTTTATTTTTAATTCATTGCTTTAACTCAAGAGAGTAGGTATTATTGGAGCTTAATGTGCATTGTTTTTCCTTCTGACAAATGTGGGAGAACTGCATGGACAGTTTTGTTTTTTTTTTTAGACCTCTAAGAGGAAGCAATCATCCAAAATGTATGCATTGTAATAAGGGTAGGAATGTGCTCTCTGTTCATGTAGATGTTCTGTCTTAGGTTTACAAGATCTTGAAGGCAGGCATTTGCTATTACAGATCTGAACAGAGCCTGACATGAAGTGTTAAGTTTGAGCAAAAGCATCACCAATAATTTTAACTTCTGCCTTCAAGTGACAGTCTGTGTGTCCTTACAGGAATCTAGGCCAAACTGTTTTTGAAGCTACAGGCAGCTTTAACACCAAAAGTAGCTTCCTTACGCTACCCATATTAAAGCATGGGTTTGATGACAGTGACTGCTTTTTCAGACTCAGTGAGGTCAAACACTTGTTCCAACCTGCATTTTTATTAGCACCACCACTCACATAGCTTATGGCCCTTATCTCAACTGAAGCGTCTGCTCTTTTTTTCTTTTGCCTTTTTTGTTCACTTTTCCTCCTTTTTCTTTTGTGTCCCTGATCCATGCAGTGACTATCACTGACAGAGAAAATACTGCCAAGTGGAGGTGCAGCACATGGTTCAAGGTTTGCACGTAGTAGATGTTACCACCCCTTAAGGCCTAGCAGTTAACTACCAGAGGCTGTTTCCACCGAGGGCACTGGCCTGGACCTTGCCAGTCCTGAGGACCCCCTGGTAACTGCGGTGCTCAGCTGGATCCTGCCTGGAGCCTTGTCTGTCTAAGGCCTCTGTCACACACTGATGTGTGGACTCCACCTCAGCACTGGAAAACTGTTTTGTGTGAGAGCTTCCCTTTCTGTTCTCCTTGGCGTCCTCTGCTGGGCTTCCAGAGCAGGGGAAGTGCCTGGGAGACAGAGCCCGAGGGCAGAGGGGGTCGTAGCCGCCCACCAGCCACTACCCTCCTGTCTTAAAGGAGGGGAGCTCATTCTGGAAGGGAAAGGTGATGTTTAATTATAAACTCTTCGTCTATATAATGCAGAGAGTGAAGTTGACTTTTTCGTGTTTTCCCGTCCTGGCGCGGAGGGTGGTGGGCTCCTCCTTTGCCTTGCCTTGCCTCTCAGGGCCGAGCTGCGGGCAGGCCGGGGACGGGCACGGCGCCCGGGCACGCACCCCGCCGGCGGTGCGTCTCGCTCCCGAAGGAGGCCGGGGGCCCAGCCTCGCCACTGCTGTTGCCGGCGGCATCCACTCCGTGGCGGAACCTTGCTGCCAGCCGCAATTTCCAGCAGCCGGCAGCGTGTGCGGCGCCGGGGGTTGCTGAGGCCGCCGTACAGGAAGCTGCCGTTGCCAGGGCTGCGAGTGGAGAAGCGGCGGCACCTCCAGTTCCGCCGGGCCAGGTCCTGCGATGGCGTCGGCGGGGCTGAGCGCGCGGGAACAAGCCGGGTGCCGTGAGCTCCTCGAGCTTCTTGAGACGCAGGAGCTGATGGCGCTGACGGATACCGTCACTAACCGTCTGGTGCACCCAGAGAGCCGCCAAGGTGCGCGCAGCCCGCGGCGGGAACGCCGACTCCGGCAGTGGCCTTTCGCGGCCCGGCTGCCGCTGGGCCCTGGCGCGAGAACGCAGAAATCCGCCCCTGTACCCCTCTGGCCTCTGCTGCCGTCTGGCGCTTCGCCGTGAGCAACCTGAGGCAGCCAGGGGAACAGGGGAGGCGTTGGCGGGGGCCGCGGGTGCGTCGCTGCTCCCCCGCCGCCGGGCTGGGCCGGGCCGGGCCGGGCCGCGCTGCCTGACAGCGGCGCGCTGAAGTGGGGGCGAGCGAGGCCGCTGTGC
Organism: Colius striatus; assembly: GCF_028858725.1. Taxonomy (NCBI): domain Eukaryota; kingdom Metazoa; phylum Chordata; class Aves; order Coliiformes; family Coliidae; genus Colius; species Colius striatus. The sequence goes on along the minus strand of NC_084759.1, from coordinate 112,638,706 downwards.
TGGGGCTGCCTGGGGGTCTCCAGGTGCTCTGGAAAGCTGCAGCACCTTGCCCCGCTGCGGGGATGGGGCGAAGCGTGCGATTTCGTTTTGTTTGGCCCAAGCTGCTGGGAGCCCTTCCTGCCAGTGGACCTACGTACACACGGACGGCACCGGGATTCGGCTGCAGGGAGTCTGGGGTTTGTTTTGGCCGAGGAACCTGGGGCTTCTAGAAGATTTTAACAGTTTTTCCAATCTCAGGCTCTTCTTGTTTTTTTCTCTCAGACCACACCACGCACCCTTCCACCCCGGGCTTGCCAAACGCATTTCTGTAAATGTTCTTATGCCTGTAGTTTTTTCTTCTTGCCTTTTAGTCAGTCTTTTGCAGTGGTTAGTAGTTAAAATAAAATGTAGTGGGTTTGTTGGTTTGGGGTGGGTTTGTTTGGTTTGGGTTTGTTTTGTTTTGTTGGGTTTTTTGTGGGTTTGTTTTGATGGGGTTTTATTTTCAGCTATTAATTTATTATTATTTGAACTTAAGAGTTTTTATAGGTAACATCTTATATACCTAGCCTGAGTTCAGATGAGAACTGACTACCACAGATGCTTTAAAAGTGAATTTTAGTTTGTAGTGTTTTCTAATTTTGCCACAGAGCCTCGTGGCTGGGTCTTTTTTGAAAGTTGCGTTTCAATGCCCTGTCACTGTGCTACCATATGTGATGTTAAGAACCTGCAAGTAGCAATTACTTTACCGTGGAGATTAAACAAATTTGATTCGATTTTCATCAGTCTTCAGGAACCTAGACGGAGCCTCACTTTCACAAACTACTAAAAAACTGCAAACCTCTAGTACTGGAATTATTGTTCTGCATATGAGGAACTGGAGATTAACTCTGTGGCTGCTTTTCTGTCAATTTCCTGTTCACAGGAAACATTTGAAAACTTGCATAGGGACAGTGTATTCTCTGACCAAATCTTGTGAACTACTCGTTTTATGCAAAAATTCACTTTCACTGTTCAGAAGGACCTGTCCAGTTCATTTCAAATGCAGAATGAAACCAAGCTCAGCTTTTGCTAATTGAAGGTGCTGTATGGTGACACGAAGCAGGGAGCCCTAAAGGATTTCATATTAAATGAACTTTTTTTGATGCTAAGGCTAGCTACACTTCAGGAAGTATAGGTAGAATCTACTGTACTATCTGTATAGGTAGAATCTACTGTATTATCTAAAGTTTCTCAACAGCTTGAAAATATTTGAATATTAGTAATTTCATGTAGAAGAAAAAGTTGCATCTTTCTCATAAAGGTCAAATAATAGTTAAGTTCCAAGCAGACATTGATAGTGGAAGTAGCGATTCCAAGGTAGCAAAGTCTTCAGTCAAAACAGCATTGTTCTTTAAACACCTTCCCAGTTTGTGGATGTCTTCTATGTCTATTCTGATAAAGTCAGATTATAGTGTGCAAACAAACTTTTAAGTCTTTGTAATTCATTTAGGCCTATCTTCTACTGTATTTGGAGGTGCTAGTCAGGAGTTTAAGAAATGGCATAGATTTGGGTTTTAATCATGAGAAAAGCAACTGCTAACTTAAATTTCTTTACTTGCAGAAGCCATTCATGCCATTTTGGTTTACAGCCAAAATGTAGAAGAACTTTTGAGACGCAGAAAAGTCTACCGAGAAATAATTTTTAGGTATTTAGCAGCACAAGGAATTTCAGTGCCTCCTTCCTCTGAGAAACATCTACTCATTGATCGTGTAAAGCAGTACTGGAGTGGGCAGTTTGCACCAGGTGTATCAAACTCAGGAGAGAGAAAACCTTATGCAGAGGTGAGTGCTGCTTTCTGAAAGACCTGAGGATGTTTAGTATTACTTTTGCAGGATAACCAGTATAAATGTTTTGATGTACATCCAAAATGTAGTTCTTCACCTGTGTTTGGGAAGGTACTGAATCTCCTTAACTCTTGGTTTGTGTGGTTTTGGTTGGGTTTTTGTTGTAGTTACATCATTTAAAGGTGTCTGTGCCAACATGTTACTTGCAGAGCAGTCTTCTCCTCCGTCTTGCCATGTATATTAGTGCATTTGAACTCTAATGTGTGAAGTCTTCTTTGTGCTTTTCATTTTTAAGTTGTACTGTAAGCTAAAATAGAGGATATTCAAATAATTATGTTGATTCAAGTACAACTGAAAATTGTTACTGGTACAGAAGCCCTGCACATAGCCTCTTGTAATTTTTCAAGTGGTGGATCTTCTTAAACTTTTGGTGTAGATCTGGGATTTCCAATCACTCTCAAGGTGCAGCAAGCACTAGTGATACTACTGGTAGGGCACATCCCAGAGCAGAGCGAAGACACACTGTCCGTAGTAAATCTTAGGTGAAAACCAAATGTCGAAAGTGCAGTGGGAGAGGGAGGGGAGAGAAAAGTATCTTTTCCTAAGTGGCCATGATCTACTTCTAGAGGCAGTGCAATCAACACTGCTTGTAAGCTGTTTTCCTTCTCGCCTCTTGCATTTGGAGTGCAGAATGGGTTTTAGCAAATTGTTTTGTCATTGAAATGTAAAGTTTGTAGTAGTGCCAAGTCTGTGTCATTTTTTCCCCCTTGACATTAGTAACATATATTACAGCATAACTGAATGTATTTTGGCAATTATAGGTTATTTTAAACTTTAAAATTCAACATTTACCAAGTGCTCTTGGTAGAATGAGCATTCAGTGATGTATTTGTCTTATGTCTTTACCATGTAGTTCTAAATAGCCACCTTGCTCTTTCATGTCTTGAACTTCAGAGACCTAATGGGCAACAGCCCCACCAGCTGGACTGTTAGAGTTCTGTAGCTGTTGGTAGCCTACTGCACTGATCTTTCTCTCAGGATTAACTGATGAGAACTGTGATTTAGCCGAGAATTGTTTTCGAAACAATTTTTTTGGTGTGCATTCTTCGGGGAGGAAAAAAGAACGCTTCCCAAGTATTACTGCATAGTGAAGTTTTAGAAGTGAAAGTAAGAATGAGAAATTCAACTGTGTTATTTACTGCACACATCTTTCTTTGCCTTTGTTTTCTTTTAATTCTCACTGCCCTCACCATTTTGAAGGGAGTAACGTGCACAAGCCTTAGCAGAATTAGAAGTTAATTACAGTTGATTGTGAAATAAATACAGCATTGATATGTAGAAGTCTTCAAACTTTTCATACTTAATTAAAACATACTTGATTTAATATCTAATAGACTTCCATGTTAGCAAATTTGGCATTTGATTTACTTCTAAAAGTCTTGCAAATACCAAGAAGCCTTGCAAAGTAACTGTACATTTAGTTCTTGTTCAAAAAACACATTGCCTTACAGTTGGGTGTCATATATTTTACATTGGAGAGTTTGAATTATTTTTCTTAAGTAAAAAAATCATAGCTATTGTAAGAAAAGACAGAGCTTAAACAAACTACGTATGTACAAATTAGACAGGCTCACAGGACTGTTATTTGAGTGTCTCATTGCTTCCTTTTATAGTGATGCTTCAATTAGAAAGAAGTATCCTCTAAACCAAATGTAGATTTAAAATAAAAATCTGTCCTAAATACGTAATTGCCAAGCAACTTGTTTCCTAAATGTTTGTACTTAAAATGTGCTCGTTCTACACATAGTTGTAGGCGTACCAAGAATTCAACTGGAAGGAATAGATGTTTTTCTTAGCTTGACCCATAATGGTGTCTAAAATATCTTACTGCTTACTTTGTTGCACTATGCTTAGTGATACAACACTTGGAGTGGTTTATCACCCTCTTCTGATATGGTTTTAATAACATGACCATCGGTTCCTCACTGATACTCGCTTTTGCTACTTACTGTGAATTTGGCTTTGAAACTGTATTTTCAGCACTCTGTTGTCAGTCCCAGCAACCCAGCATTAAACATAAATATTATTTTGAAGTATTTTTTAATCTCCTACATCTTACATGCATTTTAGGAGTGTGTGTGTGTCATTTTCAGTAAAACAAGGAAACAAAGCAGACCAGTGGCTTGTCCATAACCTGTGGGGAGCTAGTGGAAGATGGGTTTTGAGTGGTTTAGCACTTTTTTTCACTGCTACATTCTTCTCTTAAGACTTCTAGACAGGACAAGAATCTTTGAGCCTTTTCAAATTATTCTGTGAAGATCTGGCTGTCTGCTAGCAATGTTTACTTTGTCTCACTACTTAAAGACACTTTCTCAGCAAACTCAGTGTTGAACAAAGGATTTTATGACAGTCTGAAGGAAGGATTTTATGACAGGCTAAATGCAGTTGCCTTTGTTCCCAGACTAAGGCTACGCTGCTATGTGAAAATCCCTGCAGCCCTCCTATCCCAAGGTCATATTATTTCAGTTTGGTTTAAGTGATCAGTTGTATAATGAGAAAAGTAACTGAGATTCCTTAACACTTTTGTTTGTTTTGGAGCCACAAAGCTACTGTAAGTTATAGTTTTCTTTGATTTGGTCTCTTTTCCTATTAGAGATACAATGTAACATCACTCATGAAAGTGACTGAGTTTTACCAGTCTTGCTGCCAATTGGGGCTAAATTCAGGCATGTGATGTAGTGGAGAAAAAGTTCTGGAACACATTAATTCTTTGACTTTCAGTTCTTCCTGGTTTAGCTATGCATTTTGTTAGCTGGTTCCACTAACATAGGTAAAATACCTCTATAAATCAGAAGTATTCTGTCAGCTTCAGGTATAAGGATTTATGTATTCAAAAGGTGGCTTCCTAATGGTAAGTGCTATTTGTTCTTATCCGATAGATGAAGATGCAGAAACCATCACAATTCACCAACTTAAAAGGTACCAAAAAGAAGAAACTGAAGGCAACGTGAAATGGGGAAAACATGTCCAGATAATTGCTTATGTATAAGCACTTCTTAGTAAAGTGATACACCTTAATATGAGATTAGCTTTTCAGGCTGTGTCTGTATCCTTGTTTTTCTGTAACCTGCTTTTGGAAATGTAAAGGCTGGTGAAAAGTTACAAACTGAGACACTTTTTACTCAGCAGAGATTTTGTCTCTTAGCGTGGGAATCCCAGTCTCATGGCAGTTGTTCAAAAATCTTTCCCCTGCCCAGTAGAATGAGGATTTTCCTTTCTAAATTGTAGACCAGGACAAAACTGAAGGACCATTGTAACTGTAGTTCAAAGAACCCTACCCATGCTCTCTAGACAAGATAATCATGATCTTAAAAATAAATGAGGTTTTACTTTGTGTTTTTTCTTCAGGCATTCTATCTCAGAACACTTGAGAAAAACCTAGAATGTTTAAAATAAATACTTAAATGATTTTATGTCGTTCTAAGTGGTTATCTTGTATGTGAAGTCTAAATAATTCTAAGAAGAAAAATGTGCTTGATTGCAGAGTCATGGAGAGACACAAAAGTCTGCACAAGAAGACCTTCATGACCTAGCAGAAGAATTCTGTCAATGGTTCTTTGAACTCCTGAATTCTCAGCATCCCTTAGGAGTAAAATCTGAAGAAGGGTGGGGACCACAGCATTTCTGGGAGAATGCCAAAATGAAGTTATGTTACAACACATTAGAAAAAAACATGGAAGAATATGTTGGTGCAGAAATGGTGAGCCTTCGACTGCTCTCCTTAGTTAAAGAAGAATACCTTCAGTTCAACCCTAATTTGCATGCTAATGGACTGAAATGTGCCATGTCTCCACATGGGTTGGTACTGGTAGCAGTGGCTGGCACAGTACTTAGAGACAACGCTTGCTTGGGAATCTTTGAACTAATTTTTGGACTCATTAGCTGTCCTATTAGGAAGAATACCTGGAAAATAAAAGTTGTGAATCTTCAAGTAGTTGGTCAGAATGCACTGGAGCCTGGGATGCAAATTGAAAAACCCTCCATAAAATACGGTTCAAAGCAACTGCAAGAGTTTTACGATGGGAAAGAATTGACTGTTTCAGGCTCAGAAGTTCTCAGCAATTTTTTCGTGGCTGAGTGAGGGGGCAACATACAGCACTTGTAATGCCTAGCCGAATATTGAAATGGTTGCAGCCATGTGATGTTGTCTCTTTTTGGGGATGTATATGGTGGATGACAAACTGAGATACAGAGTCTAAAGTATTAACACAGGTGATGCTTTTGGGAAGCTTTCCAAGAGCTAAGAAATATTTCAGAGTATTACTTTAGATTTTGTACTGTAGTTAGGAATTGAGTTAGTTTGCTTACTGGTTGCAAAACATGGTTACATTTAAATATGGGTTGGCAGCAGTATGTGATGAACTAGATGACTTGTGGTTCACAAACTGCAGGTTGCTTCTCTTCGGGTCACCAAAGCTGTAACAGGAAGTCACTGCATCTGGGTTATTGAAACTGGGATTGGCAAGTGTCTAAATGGACATCTGAGTCACAAGAAAACTGTCTGCCACTTTAGGAGTTTTTGGAGAGAACAGACAATATGAATAGGAATGCTGCCATTTATGTTCTAAAGGTGGTTCTATCTCTGAAAAATAGAGGCAGTTTAATGGGGCAGTGCAGGGAATTTAGCACCAGTGAAGTCTTTTCCTTTGGATTAATAGCTTCCTTTCTTTTTACATTATGATACCAGCTTGGTAATGAATACAAACTCTGTTTTTCCATCTATATCTTCAGGCAGACAGATTTGAGATGGATGTAGCACTGTCTTGGATCAAATAGATGATTTAATGACTTAATAACAGCACTGTATGAACCAAATGTTTTGATAAATATTTTGTATATACTTAATAGACTTTTAAACATAATAGTTGTAAATTTTTGTATGTTTTCTCAAATTAAGAATTTTATTTACTCTGAGCTGCTTTATTACATTGACTAGAAGTTGATTTGATAACACTGGGTGTTACAACAGGTGATATTAAATAATCCAAATGCTAGTTAATAACTGAAATTATTGCCATCGTAGAACAAGTTTTGAAAACTGAAACGTTTTTTGTAACATGAGAACAATTCTTTTGGGTTTGATATGTTTATCAAAGATGAAAAATGGTAAAATTATAGGTTGGTGAGAAGAAACAAGAAGATTTAAGTATACACAGAACTGATTTTTATGAAGAGTCTGAATCTCTAGCTCTCTTTAAAAATTTCTGAAATACTTTCTTTTCATAGCAAAAGTTCGAGTACTCTGTTGGAATGGTCTTTCCTAATAAACAGATGAGTTGTGTCTTCTTCAGCTGCTGATGTATAATAAATAAAAAACAACACAAATTTAAAACTTGGAAGAAGCATTTTCCTCGTGTTGAGGGATGCATTCTTCTTCAGGTGATGACAAAAGTCTGTCTAAAGGCTTAAATGGAAACCTTTTCATCATTCAGCATGATGGTTTGTAATTTAACTAAAAACGTTATTGTTTGCAGAACTGTGCTTTTTCAGCGTAGCTATTACATTAGTCAGTATGTTAAACGGGAATATGACTAAGGGGTGTAGTTTTCATGCTGCTTTAAGCTGATGTGGTGCAGACGCCCCCTTTCTTCTGCTCAGGTGTGTGTCCTTGCTTCCTTCTGGGATTGGCATTGATGCCTGTGCTCACTTCAAACAGGAGGGAGTGGGGACTAAGCCCAGTGAAAACTTAGCTCATTGTCAGAAGCCTTTCAGACTGTCAGCTCTGTAAGAAGGCTGACCATGCAAGTGCTAGTGTCAGCTTGAGGAACAGAAAGGAGAAATGGGGTTTTTTTTGTCCTGTAGGATTAAGCAAAAGATCAAATAGCAGTCTGTGTTAATTCTTACATTCCAAATGTTTATGTATGATAACTTTGAAATACTGAATGTGAGGAGCATTGTGTCAATTCAGCTTTTCACTAGGGCTGGTACCTAATGAATTTGTCCTTACTCCTTCACTTCTCCTACACAAAATACACAAGAAGGTGTTAAATTGTCACAGCCTTGTGGCCTCCATGTAAATCCCTATTCTGTTGCAGAGTGGAGTACGTGCTGTATGATTTACTGATGACCTGGTGTTATGAACCTGCATACATTAGTCTGTGCTCATTAGCTGCTGAATTACTGATTTTTGCAGCAGCTAATTTTGATGTGTGTTTAATGGGTTACTTCAAAATGTAGTTAGCAAGGAGCAGCTGGTGTCAATGGTTGATGAGCCTTTGATGGCTGCTGATGAGCAGCAGTTATCCCAGGCTGCTGCTGTAAAATGCAGGCAAAGGTACAGGATCTGCTTGTCAGAAGTCTCACTACCTGAATTTTTTTAGGCACTGACAGCTGATGCTATATTTCTGCAGTTTTTAACTGCTATGACTTTTTATCCTGTGATACACCTTTCTCTCAGGCTTACATTCCCTCTTTCAAAAGCATACTTTTCCCTTCTAAATGCATTTTTATTTCTATCTGGAAAAAAATATTCAATTTTTTTAATGGTTCATCTTGCAAAGCAGCAGAACTGGGTTTTGAAAGCTGCTGCCTGACCAGTCAGCAGTGGCTGACCTGTTTGCAGTCGAGTTGCAGAGGACGCAGAGAGGCGGCAGTTCCTCTACTACTTGACATTTTCTGTGTGTTGAAGTATGTTACTTTTGTGCCACGACAGGGGTCGTAGCTGCAGTACTGCACCACAGGGTATCACAGATAATTTTCCAGTTTTCTGATTATTGTTTACAATATGTATCCTTAGTGGAAGTTAGAATTAAATTTTCACATCATTGTCATGTTCCTTTAAAAAAAATAGAAAATCATTAGTTGTAGGGTAAATTTGAGACAGTGCTTTTAGCTTAACCTCAACTTTAAGGAAAAAATTAGGACTTGTTTAAACAGAGTACAGCCAAAAAAATTGAAATATTTATAAAAGTGGTTTCATCACTTCCTCTAGATGCTTCTGTACAGAGCTGAAGTAACTTCTAGCTGTTTTGCTTTTGGGATCAATGACCATTTTTGTTGCATTTAGGAGATTGAAAAAAAATAAATCAAACTTCTTTAAAACTGTTTTCATTGTTTTTCTACTTTACTATGTAGTCAAGGCTCAAGATAAATATTTTCAATAACAATTTCTTATGTCAGTCACTACTACTTCAGCTGAAATGCTAAATTTATATCTTCTATGGAAAGTAATTTAATAGTAAGAAAAATACTGACTTGCAACAAAGCAAGCAGAATTTTCTAAATTGCATGAATGTTAAACAGTGGAAATCGTGACCTTCTAATCAGTCACACCAGATAGATTTCATATTTTTGTCTCACAAGTAGCAAAGTTGAATGTCATAAAGCAATATATGGGCATACAGGCCAGCTTCCTTACTGTAGGTTGTGTTTTATTGCTTTCTCTGGCCTACTCTTCTTATGCAGAAGAGGACAAGTAATCACAAGAAGATCTTACATAGAGCATTAAATGAGTACTGACTTGTGTCTGTGGTCTGTGTACCCGGCAGTGCTCAGTTGCATGTTATTTCATCAAACTTGTCATTAAATAAATAGGTTTTCTTTGAATGCTCACTTCTTCCATTAAATTATTTTTTTTAAGTGTAGTTATTTGTAAAAGTGTCTAATATTCTTCATCTATGACCTGCTTGCTTAGTAATTTTAGGAGGAAATCCTAAGGTTAATGACTAGTCTTCATCAAAATACTTGCTACTAATTTATTGTATTTTTCCCTCTCATAAATTGCAAAGGTAAAATATTGCCTTTGAAGACTTCATTGTCTGTTTTTCTGTGTGTTTTGTAATGTACCAGTAAGCAAGTTGTCAGTTTGATTGTGTTTCTTACGTCTAGTTCCCTGAACTTAAAACCTCCTGTACTTATTTCAGGTACCATTTCAAAACGTGTAGATTCTTCATTGCCTCTTGAAAAGACTGTTTCACATCTCAGATTAGCTTTAGTTTATTAGCTCAGAAATTTATTGTAATATAATCTGGTGATGGCTGCAGAAGTTGTTAAACCATTGGATTGAGGAAAACCATTTATTTGGAATTTTGATCATTTTCTCACCTGAAATATTTGCAGGTAGTGGCATTTCTTGCACTGGCTGTAGAGTTCCTACAGTCCTCTTGATTCATCTTAATTGAAATTAGGCAGGATGGACATGACAAAGTGTCTTTGCTAAGCACTCCATGAAAATGGAGGCTCTTAATTCTGTAGGGGGTCTGACTATCTTCAAAAGTTTATAGATCTCCTAATTAATAGTTGTTATTTTGAAATGGGAAGCTAACAGTGCCATTGGACAATAAGTGCTGCTATGGACATTTATTCCAGCGGTGTGTCATACTGGCTTTGTGGATCAGAAGTAAAGCCTGCTGTAGGAGGTGGGGGCAGGCAGATGTCTGCAGGAGAAATCAGCTGTGCTAACCCATTTTCTACTACATTGTTCAAACAGATGCTTGTGCTTTGTTTTTTTCAGAACAGGCTGTAGGAAACTCTTACTGCAGTACACCTCGTAGGCTTGGATTCTTTGTTTTTCAAATAGTATGAATTTTACTTTATTTGTAAAGTCTTAACAAATTATTTCAACTGCAATAAAAAGATGGTAAAGTTGAATGCTTTTTGTGGCCCATAGCTGAAAACTCCAAGTAATGTGAATTACATAGTTTTAAAGAGAGCAACAGATTTAAAGATGATGTAGGGTAAATTCATCCAACAGAGTAATGCCAGGCAGTAAATGGTGGCAGAAGAAATCCCAGTGTTAGAATATGTGAAAAGTGATTACAGCAGCAAGGCTATCATTGCAGAGTACTATATTTTTATGCTCTCTGTATATTTTATGAAATCTTTATTATAAAAAATATCTAATATTACATATAATGTGCAAATGCAGCTACACTGCCAACATGACATTATTAGGAACTGAAGTGTTTTCTTCTATCAGTCTTCAGGCATTACCTGCTGCAATATTTTTTTTTAGCTTGTGACTAATTTCTTCATCTCTTCAAACTAAAGCGAGAGAACTTGACAGGTTTAACTGTTACGTATGAGGAACTGGAGAAGAATTTTTGCCTGAAATAATGTTTTTTCTCTAATTCCCAATTATTTTGGACGTATGTTACATACTTCTAACAAATCGGTTTTAAAGAATCACAGATATTCATTAGAGTGGAGTCTAAAGATAGTTAAGTAATGCCACATTCTTATTAGTTATTTCCTCAAATGCATGCTCAGACTTGAAATTCGGTTTTAAGGTACTTACAAGACCATGAACGATATAAGGAGCTAAATAAGGCATTCCAGGTGATGAACTTTAGCATTTCTTTATTGTTCTGCTTTTATTTGTTTCCTGATCTAATTTTCTTCATTATGACAGGAATTTTCCATGTTCCCTTGTCACAAGGTGCTTTTGCTTCTTTTTTGATTGCTTACTGTTTCACGCAGTCCTTTTTTCTGTCTTAATAACTTGTTCTTATTCCCCTAAGTGCTTGAGAAGGCTAAATTCTGCAAGATGATCAATTTCTGTAAAAGAAATACAGGCCTTTAGCATTGAAAGGATTTTGGTTTTGCAGATTTACTGTAGTTTCTTTTCTTTTTCTTTTTTTTTTTTCAAGAAACAAAGTAGAAATGATATGTTAAATGTAGTGTTTCTCACCCAGTTTGGAATTAACAGTAACTGCTGTCAACAACTATTGTTCCAGATGTGTTTCACTCTGCACTGTCAGGCTCTCATTTCAAGTCTGATGTATTTGACTTGCGGAAACAGACTCTATAACTCAAAGAGTTATAAAGAAGGTATGTTTATTCGGCGCCGGGCGCACGGGTGATCGCTCCGCCACAAACGTGCGTATCCTGACTCGGCAACTTGCAAAATCCTATGATGACATTATCCGCCTAGACAAAGACACAACCTGTCCCCGATTTGACATGTAAATGAGGTCTTTTCTTCCTTTCATTTGCGTGATGTCTCCCGGTGATAGTCGGTGATGGTCTTTGGGGCCTTGGGAGATGAAGGCTGATAAATCCTGAGGCTTTCTCACCCCTGATCTTTGCGCAACTTCAGATATCACTTGGCCCCTCACCGAACCGGTTTCTGCCTTCAAGGAAGTTGGAGGACCCCGGAGGTATTGTGTAGGGGGATAAGCAAGACCTTTTTACAGCTTGTGTGTGAATTTCGTCCGGTCTGGAAAATAAGCTTTATACTATTGCAATAAGTTAGTATAAGGTTTATTAATACATGTCACTATAAAGCTCCACATCATATTCACCAAGGTAGAACATAGAGGCTCTCCTGTCTCCTCACAGTGGTGACATACGGATGACATAGCAGCCAGAGATAGGAAAGAGATAAATTAATCTAGTCGACCCATCACTAAATATTGATAAAGGATGGGTAAGTAAGGCAATGCATGTGGGCCCCTGTGCAGGAAGATTGGAGGCAGGCAGATAGCTGTGGCCACAGCAGTGCTCACTGGACTGCCTGCCTCATTAATCAAGGAGGAGGAGATATGTAAGAGCAGAATTTTATGTATACTGACAATATTTCCACCAATATCAAGATCCTTAAAATGGGATTTTGAGTTTCAGTTTGTGATTGGTGTGAAGTTAAGCCCCTCTGTGGAAAGGTTAATTAGGCTGCCTGCCATGTAAGTAAACCTGGAATGTGCAGTGATGTCAGTCAATTGCTCTTTATTTAAACTCATTTTTTAAACTAATTTTCAGTTCTTACTAGTAGAAAGGAACATGTACAGTGTGACTGTAGGGATGAACACAGTGCTATAATGGTCCCTGCCCTGTCTGCAGAACATCCAGAAGCTGGGCCTGGTCTTGGCAGGCAGCATGGCGGCAGATTCACTGTGGGCTTGGAGTCCTAAACTTGATCGAGCCATGCACAGATGGAGGCACAAGCACCCAGGCTTTCTCTGTCCCTTTTATTACTGACAAAGAAATAGCCTGACTTGCCAGTGTCTCTCTCCCTCTCTCTCTTTGATCAAAAGGAAGGCTTGAGGGCAATTCATCAGCCCTTGATTAGGATCTGAAGGATGTTTTAAAGGTTTCTGCCCATATGATGATGTCAAGCTGTGATAATTCAGGAAACCTGTTGTTCTGGGGTTGTAGAGGGAAACATTATGGTGATTAGAATCATAGAATGGTAGGGCTTGGAAGGGACCTTTAGAGATCATCTAGTCCAACCCCCTGCAGGTCCACCTAGATCAGGTCATATAGGAACATGTTCAGGTGGGTCCTGAAAACCTCCAAGGAAGGAGACTCCACACCCTCCCTGGGCAGCCTGTGCCACTGCTCCATCACCCTCACAGTAAAATAGTTTTTTCTTATGTTTAAATGAACTTTTTGTGCTCCAACTTCATCACATTACCCCTTGTCCTGTTGTGAGATGCCACTGAAAAAAGGGATGTCCCAACCTCCTGACACCCACTACTTAGATATTTGTAAATATTAATAAGATCACCCCTCAGTCTCCTCTTTTCTAGACTAAGAAAGGTGACTTCCTGGCAATAAAGTTTCAGCTAACTTGTTAACAAATGCATTTCTTCCAGCATCTGCTTCCCAGTTTGGTTTGTTGAGTTTGCTTTTCCAGAATGCATAACTCCAGTGCTGAGCAGTTGCTGTTTCTTAATATTGCTTGTAAATGCAACTCTTAATCATCTCTCAGGCCAAACACAGGGAAGATTACCCTCATTCAGAGATAGTCCTTAGCCTTCTGCGTCATATTGTGTTCAAATACTGTTCCTTTTTCTTTTTTTTTTCCTTCGCCTTCAGATTCTCCGGTCTGTACTGAAAATGCCAAAAAACCAGCCAAATTAAATATACTATAAATTATATTTGAGCATAGAAGCTAGACATGGCCAGACCATCACATTTTGCATAGAGTAGAATTAGAGGTAAGAAACATCTTGTCTGGCTTTGATTAATGTATAGAGAACAAAAATATAAAATTTATTGGGCTTGTTGCCAGTAGTAATTGCCCTTACAGAGGCTCTTTAGAGACATGGATTGCAACAAAGCAGAGGTTTTTTGATAGTCTTATTTGTGAGGAGAGGCAATGATTCAAGCTGTACTAGCTTCAGTTGTAAAATTGTCCTAAAGAGCATCCAGAAAGCCACTAAAAATCATTAGCTGTTTAAGCAGCTGTAGCCGTTTTTCATGTAGGGAGTTTTGGAGCTTGCCAGGCACCTTTATGCAGTTGGGAAGGAGAGGGGAATATGGCATGTCAGGAACAGGCAGATAGTTCCTCCATGCTGCTCTTTGGTCTGCTTGGCCCCTGCTCTGGAAGATGCAGGCATCTGCTGGAAGGAGTAAGGGACATGTAATTTGTGCGCACCCTCACCAGCATTTTCCCGTGTGAGACTACTGAGGGAAAGGAAATGGCAATTTTTAAGGACTTGGCTGTGATTTGACAAAACAAAAGGAGGCTCATCTTTTATCTTGGCGCTTTCTCTCTCCTAAACTTCCACAAGCCTGGTAGCTTGTGTTTGAGAACCTCAAAAGAGGAAAAATAATAGTTACTGTCCCTAATAATGGGCAGGAGCAGCTTTGAAGCAAGGAATGAGTGAGTAGACTGAGGCTCCTCCACCAGGAAAGGTGGCAGCAAGGAATAGTAACTTCCCACCTCCTCCACTGCAAGAATTAAGGAATTGAGTAAAACTTGCAAGTGGCAAGTAGAAAACAATGCAGAGATGCTTCTTTCCACTTATAAGTGTCAAGGAAGAGTTTTCAATCTTTGCAATTTTGTTTTTATTTAAAGTATCTTCTACACTGTGGCCCCTTATTTTCGTTGTCTCTTATACCTGCTCATTCACAGCATCTCAGCTCTGTAGATAAGCACTTTTAGTCTTCAGATGTATTGTGACTTTTGTGGAGAGACCTAGGTATTCTACATCCTTTCAGCTACACAAATGGGGAAGGAAAGCAGACTGTGTAATAAAAAAGTGATAGATAATTGCCTATTTATGACAGCTGTCTTTTGCATGTTGGCATTTCCATCTTCTTTCTTTCTCTCAAGATATTCCTCGAAGATCTGACTGTGACCAGGTCTTCTCTTGTAATATATAAAGCTTTAATCTCCTGCAAAGCGGCATGTCCTGTGGCCAGTGCAGATCCCATCATGAAATGAATCTGCACTTCGTAATACAACTGAGGTATCAGGAATTCCCTTCAGGGAAATGCCGGTGAAATTAAGGAGCAGTGAACATACAGGTATTGGTGGAATTAGTCTCAGTCTTCGTTGGTTGTCTGTAGAAAATTACTGCAAGTGTCCAGTGAAGTAGCCTGGCTAACTCCCAAATGTGCTATTTGAATAGCCATCTTACGATTGTGAAGTACAAAACCAAGTGTTTTTTCCTCTTAGCAAATTGTGGAGACTCAGAAGCATATGGAAACCCACATTTTTACATTTTGTCTTGACAGCTATCACAGCCCACAGTACCAAAAAGGCTATTTCAGATACCCATCATGATCACTGGATCATCTAGGTAATGTGGGTAAGTGTTGCACTTGGATTTCTGTTGTGTCTAGCTGATTTTGTTCTAGTGTGAACCATCTTCAGTGTTCCAAGTGCTTCCCCTGGAGGAGGGGTCTTAGTGCAAGTCAAGAGACTTGAAGAAAAAAGCTTCTGGAGAAAATTTCATGTTTGCTGCCACACACACAATCAATGTATTTTGTTTCACATTACATTGCGGAGTACCCTCGGAGCATGCACTCTGAGTTCCCTTTGGATGAAACCAAAGTAGAGAGATCCTCCAGCCTTGCACCTGAAGTACCCTGCTCAGTGCGAGGAAGTCAGTCCACAGGAGCAGCCTTGAGCTAGCTGGCAGTAACCCCCTCCCCCAACATATGTACAGTTTATGTGCTGGCAGCATCTCAGCAACAGCTGTTTCATGCTCCTGTTGCACAGCACTGTTTGCTAATGTAAACACAGCTTAGGGGTGTTGAAAATGGTATTATACTCTCCTTAGGACTAAATTAGTTCTCATCATATGCATTTTTAAAATGTGTTTATATGTACATACATATTTTTAACAAATCTTTCTCTCACTTTCTAGGATTTCCCTTACTAGAATTACATATCAAATGGAGTAATTGTCAGTTCCTCTTTAACAGCAATAAGCGTAAGGCTTCATGTCAGTACTTGTTCATCTATTCTTTTTTCTCAGTTCATTAGTATTATTTATTGTGTGGCTGGATTTTGAGTATTAGTGGATTCTTTTGAAAGTTTGCATTTTTTAAAAACTGAAATAAATTGATCCTTTTAATATCTGTTCAGTAATTATAGGTTTAGATATATTTGTGCAGTGCTGTAGCTCTAACAAGATTAGTAGTGAGAAAATCCCATTTTGAAGATAAGCATGATGTATTGAGTTGAACTTCAGCATTTTACATTGGTGTTTTCATTATGGAGTTTTATTACAGGAAAAAAACCCACTTTGTCTTCAATTACTTGCTAGCTGACATGCTTCTGAAACGCTCAGATGAATAGTCATTTTTTCCCCCCAAAATCAGAAACTTCAGCTTATGAGATTCAAATTCTTTAAACGCTATTAGAAATAGCTGTTGTGGCACTAAAAGGATCTCAGTATTTTCAATTTGCAATTAAATTTTGTCTGTGGCACGTGTTATTGCATCTGGGACAGGCTGACAGATGTGGGAGACGACAGTTACTCAAAACGATGGTTGCCACAAATCAAACCTTCACTGTCTATTTTTAATCTGATAAATCCTAGCTAGGTTACATAGCCTTGCCAGGTAATAAAGTGAATACTATATATACTACTTTCTGTAAAGAGATTATTTTTGTAGTATTACAGTTTTTGGTCAGATGTAAAATTGGGCCAGAAAAGTACAGCTTCAGATTCTAGGCCAAAAGTGAAGAGCTACTAGACTGGATTTCTATTTGTAACTACTTTTTTTTTGTGCTGTAGTTTGATCTCTGCAGGTGGGAGTTATAAAATGCATTTTCTGCTCCTGAATGTATGTTATTTAGCATGTTTTAATTTCAAATTATAATTTTCTTACATTCATTCTTTGGATGTGTATGTGGCCTGCTCCTTGTTCTTCTTACAGATTTGCATATTGCCCACTCTTCTGTCCTCGAGCTTTGGTGCTCTGTGGAATATGTCAACTGCTGAGTGCACAGCAGGCAATGTTTTTGAGGAACAGTGCCAGATTCACGATTGCAAACTCATTAGATCATTAGATCTTGTTTGTTTGTTTGTTTTCTTCTTTTCATTTTAAATCCAGAGATGTATCACAAAACCCCTGAGGTGTGTAGAGGAGGAAGTAAGTTGTCTCTTGCAGTAGTGCTGGTGGTTGCTGTCTGGGTTGTTAAATGTTGCATCTGAATGCATTTGGTCTCATATATTTAATGTACAGACAGAAGTGACCCTTTTCTTCTCAACGGAACATTTTTTGCATTGATCAAGTCACTTTCTTGTTCTGATTTCTTGCTATCCCTGAAGAGTTATTCACATAACTCTTTTCCTAACCTTTTTCTCGGGGTCGGTGATACATCTCTGACAGCACTGTTACCTCTGTATTTCCTCAATGGGTGGGTTTGAGAGCAAATAAAACCCCCTGATCCTGTCCTTTGGCAGCACGTGAGTTAGGTATGTCTGTTGCATGCACCCAGGGCAGGAAACGCTCTGACAGCATTCATAATGATTCTGCAAGATGTTTGAGGAAGATGTCTCTGGATCTGAAAAACAGTCATTTGAATGCTGTAGTGAACCTGACTTTGTGACCTAGGCATTACAGAGAAGGTCACATGCCTCTAATTGTAACCTTCACCTCACACTATCATTGTGCATGCAGATAATGCCTTAATGCAGGGAGGCATGGTCAGGAAAGTAGCTTTCCAGCACAAAATAGGTGGCTTTCCTTCAAGTCCCTGATGTGTGTGCAGCAGAGAACTGCTAATGGCTATCTCAAAAGTATCCATAGGCATTGATATGCAAACAGTATGCTGATGCCATCAATACCTGTTGCAGGGAGTCCTCCTTCCCAGTTCTCTGCTGTAGGAACAATGCATGTGTGCTCTCCTAGTGATGCCAAGTTCATAGCAAACCAAGGCTTTGCCTGGAAACAGGCTGCTTGGTCAAGGTGCTGATCACTCTAAATGTCTTGGAGGAAACAAAGTGTCAGCTCAATTGTGAGGGGACCCTGATCCACCTTGGGTCTGAAGTCAAGGTGATGGTTGCCTCTGCTCTGAGATCTGGGGAACCACTGGGGCAAGGCAGGTCTGTCTGCTTGCAACATACACCTGGGAAGATAAAGCAATAAATGAAAACAATAATATAAAATACTTTAATAAGCAGTAAGGACCTTGATTTTGAGAAGTAACAGAAAAGAATATTTTCAAGAACTTCCTTCTGTGTAGCTTTTTTCATACTTTTTAATTGATATATGAGCCAAGATTTGGAATCCATAGCAACAAGTTAGGGGAGCTGGGGTTTTATTTTTCCTCCTCCTTTTTGGTTTTTTTTTAGTCTTTGTTTCATGTCAAGACTTTGAACACTCTGCAGAGATACAGCTCAAACCTGGCAAAGTTGTGCCTTTGGCGGGTTCTGTTAGCTCCAGATGGAGGGTGGGAAAGGGTTGAACTGTTTTCTGAGGAAACAGGTTTTTCAGACAAAGTCTTGTAGGAAGAGCTGTGAGTTAGGAGTGCTGAGCTAAAATGTTTTGTTCTGTTTCAACTGGCAAAGTTCAAGCAGAGGAAGCTGATAGCTTCCAGCTCTGTTGCTGTGTAGGAGCAGAGAAGAAATGCTCAGTCGATTTCTCCACCTCTAAGTAACAACAGGATCAGAGGGGGCAAAACTGGTTTGTTCTATAGCTCTTAACAGCAAAGGGATTTGGATTTTGCTGTGCTCTGAACTGCGTTCATTTGTGCAGGTCACAACAAAAAAAAAGTTTTAATTTGTTGTTGGATTGTGGATAGAAACTTGGAACACTCTCCTATTAAGATGATAGAAAGCGTGTGGCTTCTGTTTTGAGGAAAGCTTTTACAAAAATCTCCCATGACTGAAAAGTGACCTTTGAAAATCAAACTGCAACCCAATGCAAGTGACCGTATGTAATGTAGCTGTAACTCATTATGAAAAAAACCCCACATTCAATAGGGTTATTAGCTGATATTAAACCACATTTCATAATGTTTCATATTTCTTTTGTGTTTTGTTTACCTAGTTATGCAGACAACTGCATCCTGGTATGATCAAAGACCTTACTCAAAATTTACACTGAAATTGCTGTACAGCTCAAACGCTCCTCAAGTCTGCTTCCTTTGTTAGTAGGTGGTAAATGATGACAAAGGATGTATATAAAAATAATATAGTCATTTGCCCAGCAATGTTAGGCTGCTTTCTGCTCCTTGGGATTGTATTTTACTGGCTGTGGTGTCAATGGCATTGAATGTGGCTCTTTGGACCAAAGTAGTGGTGATGTAGAGGCAGTTGGCAGCACAGGGAGTCAGTGTGGTAGGAGAGCAGAAAAAGATGATGATGGAAATGGGAAGAGTCACACGTGAAAAAGTGGCATCTTCTGATCACGCTGAAACGTGGTAGGTACCAGTGATCACAGTAGTGGTAGGCAGAAGTGATGGTTTTCTCAAACCAAGCAGTTTCCAAAGGATAGTTGGAAAAATATTCAGAGGTAAAAATCAGAATTCCAGCCAACTTTCATCTACACAGTTATTCAGAGCTGAACTTCACAACAGCTGCAGTTATAATACTGTTTTGCAGATCTAACACTTCCAAGATGTGGAAAATAAAATTCAGGGTGAATTTTAAGAACGTAATAGAAATAACTGGTGTGGCAGATGTAGATTTAGAGTATTCTGCACGTTCTGAAGGATTTGTTTTTAATGTGAAGCATGTACCTTCACACTCTGTAACATGTGCTCTGATTCACTGACAGATTCATTTTGCAGAGTCCCGCTGGAATATTGGCACTCATGCCGCCTATAAATAGACAGTCAAGGTTTGTGTCTGTCAGGACTGTACTTCGTTTTATTTACCACATGGTCTTTGGGGGTGGGAAGAAAGGGAATTAATCAAAAGAAGCCTGTAATTCTCCCTCCCTCCTTCCCTTTATTTATTTATTTTTGAACTTGAAAGCCTTTTGAACTCTTATTATTCCCAGAGTCCATTTTTTATTCTTTTTCCCAATAGGAAAGCAGATGATGATCTCAGTATGTGAGGGGCAGGGCGATTAGCTGTTAGAGACAAAAGGCAATTCAGGAGATCATCACTGAGATAAGGAACCCTCTGGTGATTACCTTGGCTGATAGGGTGAAAGGAATAGAGTGCAGAGGAACTAGAAGGGTGAAGAGTATCTGATTATCTGCTACCTGGGGGATAAGAGTGGAGATACTGTGCCGAGCTGTACTGGATGCTGATACAAATAGGCACTGCGTAAGAAGCGGCTTCTGAGTCACAGTGGGGAAATTTGCCTTTGTATATGTAACAAGTTATGCCTGAGTGGGGTGTCTCTATTTGTACAAGCTTTCCTTCTGCCAGGCAAATTTCATGAAGACAAAAAGAAAACACAGTGTGTGTGATGTATTAGCAGTGTTCCTGTATGGGATACTTCATTTGTGCTAGCTTGTCAGTAAGAAAACACCCTACAAGCAAGAGTCCCTTAGCGCAAGTGGTCGGAGACAGCATGAAAGTCTTTACTGAAGGCACTATACATATTAAAGGTAACCTGTAATCTCCTTCAGAGCCAGTGAACTAACATCCATAGTTCAGGACCACCAGCACAATTTCATGTCACACAGCAGAAGTTCACTTTGAGGACAAGCCAAGTAATTGCCAGCAGAAAGCCTGCAGTAACCAAATTTCCTCTACAGAAAGGCATCTCTTTCCAGGAAAGAGCCTTTCAGCTGTAATTTGCAGTAAAACAAGTGGGGTTGCAAAGCTGCAATGGCTACGGTAAAGTTAGGGAAAGAAGCAGCCCCGTGCAGCACAGGGCTAGTCTAGAGACCCATTTTCAACAGAAATGAGCTCGACAAAGAAAAGTTCGTCTCCTTGCTTGCTGATGACTCTTCTCGATCAGCTGAAGTGCACCAGGTGAGCTGCAGTCAGCGCTGTGACCTCTCGGCCAGCCAGACCATTCTTTCGGCATTCCCACGGCCGCAAAGCAGTGCGGGCGCGCGGGCCAGGCCGCTCTGCCGGAAGGAGCCGTGCCCGGGGTGAGCTGCCGGCGCAACGCACGCACCAGCACCGCTCGGCTCTCTCTCGCCTCGGCTTGAAGCCACCGCACCGAGCCGCGAGTCGTCACCCGCGCTGCACTCTCCCCGCCCTGGCAGTGCCGGCGGCTGAGCCCCAAAACCTGCCCGGGAAAGGCTTTAGGGAGAGCGGGCTGTACCCCAGCGCTCCCCCTGCGCCACTGTCCTCGCTGGCGCAGTGCGGGCGGCGGCCGCGATGCGGCGCTGTTGCCCCGCGGTGGCGGCGGGCTCGCGGCGCGAGACCCCTCGGTCCCCTCAGCGGGAGCCGGCGTTTCCCCCTCAGCCCCCTCGGCGGGAGCCCGCGCTTCCTCCTCAGCGAGAGCAGGCGTTTCCTTTACTGCCTGCCACGGGGAGTCGAGTCCAGCACCCCCGTCCCCAGGCAGCCTCGCGGGGTTGAACCTGGCCCGGAGCCCGACATGAAGGGATGCAGTGGAGCTGCGATGCCTCCCACTGAGTCCTACAGAAACAAAGAAAGGGGGAAAAAAAAGGGTATTTATTGCAATTAGTGTATGGAGCAATACATCTCATCTGCAGTGCAATTCTAGTATCTGCCACTTGTGCTTACTGAGTCAACCAACGTCCATGCCCTAAATGAGAAGTGCGGGAAGTAGTAACTTGGGTTACAAATCCCTGTGTAAGGGCAGTTGCTTTTAAACTTGCTCCTGATGGCGTTGCTTGACCCAGTTACGGCAGAAAGCAGTGGAAGGCATGTGCTGCAGCCGCACCTCCTGCCTCCGATGCAAATGCCATGGGCCTAGCCCACTGCAGCCTCCTGTGCATCCCGCCTGCACCAGGATGACCCTGGGCACAAGAGGATGAAATACCCAGACTATGTGTGACAGCAACAGTATGCACTGGCATCCTCCTGCTTGGTTGGAACCTCTTACACAGGCATCTTTCATGTGGTAATGCCACCTGGTGCAGAGGTCACCTCTGAGGACTTTATCAGACAGCTGCTTGGTGAAGGGGCACCTTGCACTGTTTTTTCCTGACCACATAGCTAAAAAAGTTTGTGCTGGGCTTTATTAGCAATTGTCCACCTACTGCTGCCAGCCATTGTCCAGGCTTGTCAATCAGCACTGTGTGCACCGCTCATCTGACATGGTTGAAGCCTGTGAGAGACAATGTACATAATTCCCTTTTCCCCTTCCTCACACCATGTAGGAGGCCATAACGATCCTTCAAGGGTTGGATGGCTGAAACAGTAAGAATTACTGACCAAGACGCTAGGCAGTTTTGCCCTAGAGTCTGGAGGCAAACTTAGGGATGAGAGTTGCCTGAGGTACAGCTGTGTGGTTATTTGAGCAACAGGTATCAGGTGTACAGAAAAAGCATTGGAAAAGCTGATGGTGATGCTTGTGGAGTACTTGTACTGAAAGCCAAAGAGGATTTTTGTTGCTGAGGTGACTGGGAAGGGCTTCTGCTTGTCAGTAAAGTTACTGCCTTATCCTGTGCAATTCCTCCTGTGCTCAGGGACAAGCTCTGTGAAGACTTTCCTGACTCTCATTGCCTGCTTCCCCACCTGAGGGATGTTGTTGGCAAGACTCCAAATCCAACTAGTGGCTGGAGTTGAAAGAGTAGCCATACCAATACTTGTCTTTGCTAATATTTCTGCTGAAACCTTGGCTCTTCAAAGCTTCATTCTTTTTCATTGCTCACCCCATGCAAGGATATTTGCAACTTGACAAGTCTCACTCAGGTCTGCTTCTCTTCCAAGTGCAATAACTTCTGAGGCAGGGAAGGGTATCTAGTTGTGATCTGAAAAATTTAAGCAAAACAAAACCAAACCTGCCCAGCTTCACCTCATGGCAGGTAATTTCAGTAGGTAACTGTTAAAAATGTATACCTTGCTTCTCATTTTAAATCACCTGGTTTTAACTTCCAGCCACTACCTGTGATTATACCTCTCCCTGCTAAGCCAAGTCACCCTTGACTAGCTGGCATTTCCTCCTCTTGATGGCTCTTTAAATACTGTAGAGCAAAGTGGCTGAGGACTGTTTGCATTAGAAAGATGTTGCTGGCAAATCCTCAGAAAGAAGTTTGTTTTCCTTCATGAAGAAACAATGTTTGTGCTGTTGGCAATCTTCATCCCACTGTAAAACCCATGTCCTGTTCCTGCTGTGAAGATGACAGGCTCCAACCTGGGGCAAATTCATGGGAACAGAGGTTCGGAGGGCAGGGGCTTTCACACTGGAAAAGCAGCATTTGCTAGAGGGAGTGAGAAGTTTTTACCTTGGCTCTGGCCCACAGGCTTTCTTCAAAATATTCCTTTCACATGGAAATTCCTGCCAAGTGAAGATTGCTAGCTCTGGCTGGCATGTCACCCATGGCAAGAAACACAAAGGATTTGTATCTTTGGATATACATTACACAGAAAAGGAAAGAGGTTTGTTTTGTGCTTGGCTACTGTAATCAGCCAGCAGCGTGCAGGGAGTCTTTGTGGAGAGTGGGGGAAGGAGTAGTAAATATAGGAAGAAAAAGATAGATTTATTAGCATTAATTCCAAATAATCTGTTTTCTGCTGAAGGCAGAACCACTAATCTCAAATTTCCCTGCCTCAGAGTCACTACTTGAGTCCCTTGCCTGCTCTATGTAAAGCCTCAGCCAGGAAAGCACACCTGCATTAGCTCTGCTGCACGTAATTTACTGAGCCAGTTTTACCACAATACTTTTTTTGTTTCCCATCACCAGCAAAACAGAAGTAATTCCTAGCATGATCATCCCGCACAATGCTTTTTAATCAGCAGTACACTGTGCAAACGAAGCAGATGCTGCTTATGGTGCAGTCCCTGTCTGCACTGTGGGTGTAACTTTCCCCAGCCAGAAGACCCAAGCAGCAGAGCAGGAAGGTCTTAGGGGTCCTGCCCCAGTGCCAGGAGGCAGCAAGATACCTACTTTTTGAACCCCATCTATGGACCTCCAGAGTTCTGGATGGGGTATGTGTGATGCCTGCAGAGCCAGCCAGCTGCTACAGGCACCTTTGCAGGAGTCTCCTGGGAAGGCAGGGTTTGAGAACAGTGTGGTGGGCTGGGGACGATCATTGTCACCTGAGGAGCCCTTCAAAAAGGCAACAAATGAGTAGGATTTGAACAGAGTTGAACACGCTGGAGGCTTAAAGCATGTTGCCCTACTGCCTGGGAAGAACAAATAGCAGTGAATTTGCAGATTTTTTTTTTTTCCCTTTACAAATATTAGCCCCTTTTCTCCTCTTACCCCTGCCCCATAATGTTCTGTTTATGTCTGCAGAACCTCTTCTCCACAAACTTTAAAAAGTTTCCCAAAATGCTATAACACATGCAAAGCCTCATAGGAAGGACCAACAGCTACAGCTGCACTTTTTTTTTCCACAGGATGAGAGCAGAGGAGGGGGATGTCATCAACTAACGTCATGGGCCGCTGGGAAAATGGGAGGTTTCCCATTTCAAATTTCCAGATTATCCTAGGAAATCAAATTGTACTGTATCTAGTGGAAGACAGTTAAAAACAAAATCACCTCACTCAGTCTCACCTTTGGGAAGACTCCTTACCTCAAACCTGACAATCAAGCACTGAGTATCAAAAGCATGTAGTATGAGCAAACTCCCACTTTACATGTCTGGTCAGTCTTCAGCACATCACAGGAACCCTGAGGTTTTCTTAGAAAAGCCAAGTTATGTATCAAGGGAGGAAATCCAGTCCATGCTAGACCCTCTACATGACCACAGCACACCTGGAAGTGTGGAACCTCTGTAGCACAAACAAGTGTGAAGAATCATCCACTTCGGAACTTCTGAGAAACTAGGGATCTGGAATCACCAGCTGAACTCCCTTTCACCATAGATCTATCTATTTTGTTGAACAATTGCATCTATCTGTTTGCCAGACTTGAGCTGATGTAGCAGAGGTTCCTAATCATCTTGCTTGAAAGGCTTTTTAAGAACTTCATTTTTCTGATTCTTAGAAGCTTTCAAATAGTTATTTTAAAATGTATTAATAAATGAGAACAATACAATTCTGTGCACATATTGCTTCCAAATTAAATGATTCTTAAATATCTTTGAAATTTCTATGGTAATTCTTTTTAAAAGTCCTCCCAAACAGAAAAAAAAAGACCGATTTTGAACTTTTGCTGTTTATTTTACATTTTCCTTTTCTTTTTTCTTGAATGCAAAGTGATTTTTTTCCACATCTCACTTCAATTCTGTGGATGCCTGGAAAGTGAGAGAGAATGAAACCCAAGTTATTGAATTTGCATGCATTTTAAATGTCTGTCAGCATCAGCTTCTTGGCCTTTGCTACAGGCTCATGCAGTGCTGTGTCTCCATGGGCAGCTTGCGACAAGAGAGCTCACCACACCTGAAACTGCCTTGATAAGAAAAGACAAATGCTAATGGGCTTTTTTTTCCCCCTCTTTTTTCTCATTTCTTTCTTTTCCATAGCTCTCTGCTTTCCCTACTTTTAGGCAAACGTGCCTTACCCTATTGTCTGTCATTCATATTTCCTTTCCTGTGTGTTGCTCACTTCATTGTAAAGCTGTAGATATCTTTTTTTTTTTTTTTTTTGCTACATCTCTCTGTTCATTAGGGTATTTAGGCCTCTTCCAGCTGCTCCAGCTGGGTTTTTTAATTGGAACAAAGATGCCTGGGGGTGAAAAGAAGAAAGATGAGGGAGCTGGTAGGGGAGAAAGGTGTGGTTTGAAAGGGCAGAATATGGATTTTTTTTACAGCTGAGAGAGGAAGGAGCTTACCTGCAAGCAAGCGAGACGCCTGCAAGAGAGAAGGGGAAATGGAAAGGAGAACATTAGGTGGGAGGCAGGTGAAAGGAGTTTAAGAAACCCTGATTAGTTAATGTGGCTAACGTGTTTCTGAGAGGGCAAACTTTTATGTATATGCTACTCTACTAATTATTATTTTGTGGAGTGTCTTGGTTTGTGCAATCATGTATGATTAATCACAGCTGACTTGTCAATAGCAATGAATGATAGGAGTGTGACACAAAAATGAAGCAGCAATTAAGGTCAAGCTCTTTCTCTCTTCCAGAGCATAAGGGGATTTTTTTTGAAGCTTACTTAAAATGTCTCAGAAGAGGCCCTATTTAAGTGGAGCAAGCTCTTCTCTCAGCAGAAGGAGTATCCTGGTGTGGAGAAGGTTGGTGAAAGTGGGTGAGACACCTTTATGAAGAAGGTTTCAAGGGTTGTTTCTGTAATGTTTTATACTAATATCCGATGGCACAGGTAAAAAAAAACAGATTAAAGAATAGTCACTGTCTGAACTGTCAAACAATCCCATCTCATGACACATGTTTCACTTCAGGTAGTATAAAATCTCACCCTATGTGATTTGTGTGAATTGAACATAGATTTGGTAAAAAGGAATTGGTGATAAGAACATTTCTGTGTGATTCAATAGACACCAACACAGTCTGTGTGAGCTGGCCACCTTTCACTTTTTGCTGTTTGTTGATCCTTATGGTGTTGGATGGGTTTGGTTAACAAAAAAAAGTCCTGACGATCAGCAGCTGTAGTAGCTTTTGTTCTTCTCTCTGCAGAAAAAAGGGAACTGAACAGTGGCTAGTGGCACTGAGCTAAGGTATTATGAATTTATCTGACATTACAGAAGTGAAACTTGTTCTTGAAGTCTCAGTTCTAGTGTATTCTAAACACGAAATATTGTGGCTTAAATTGCTTTGAATTTAAGAGATCCAAGGACATGTTATGACAGATACCTGCTTGAGAATAATGACAGTAAAGGCTGCTATAGTGCTTTTGAATGCAATAGACTTCAATGGTGGTTCACTATTGTGTGCGGAGTTTTCTGCTATTGTCATGGTGTTGCTGAGTATGAAACGTTTTTGATTGTGCTGTGGTTGGAAGTGAATATAGCCCCTGTTTGTGTTAGTGTTTTTACACAGCTGCTCATCTTTCTGAAAAACCTTAGTACCTCTAATGTATGGTCTATGGAACGTCCCTTTATAAAGTCTTGTCTTCCTCTTTTCTGCTCCCATTCTTTATCTACTCTCTTTGTAACTTTAGTTATGAGTGTTATTGTTAATGATCAGAAAAATCTCCTTAAACATAAAAAGACAAAGAGTCAGTTCCTATGCTAATGAAAGGTGAGAGAAATCGGAGTTGGAACTTACTTGTATACTAACAGGATTGTTAGAAACTATGCTGACCTTCATCTATTGCTTTTCAGTTTAAAGCACAAGCTGTGAAAACAGCAGCTGAAATGCATATATCTTGACAACAGATGAAATCTAACTCCTTGTGCTTATGCCTGAAAGTTGTAAAATGTTTGTCAGAGTAGAAGCTACTCATGCATTTTGGGGCCTTTCTTCTTAGCTGGCTTCTGGGTGTTTTTATTGACATATGAGTAGCCTGGAAAGATTAATTTAGTAGTGTAAGGTAGAAATCAGGACATGGGTGGCATACAAGTGGTAGTAGGAATAATGCCTTCTGTTTATAGCACACACTGTTAAACAAAACTATTTACGCAGGTTCAAGGGTAAGGGTGTACTAGAAGGAGAAGGTGGTAATGACATGCAACTTCATCAACACTTTGATGGTAACAAGGTGAGGGGAAAAAAACCCCACCCCAACCTTTGCCACTGTCTGTAACTTTCTATTAAGATTCTCTTCATGCTTGTAAATGCTTGTGATGCCAGCAGCACTGCTTTCTTGCAGGTTTCTAAGGAACTGTGAAAGGAAAGCTCTGTTTTGGATATCATGATGACTGGGGGTCTCCCTCTGCCTCTGAAGAAAACTTAGGTCTCTGGGGAAAATCCTAAATATGTCAAATCAAAGCAATGAACTGTGGATAACACAGTTTTCAGACTTGCAGTGCTGAAGGGAACTGGCAGAGCTGTTTTTCCTTTCGGGGGGAAAAGGAGAATGATTGACATAACTTCCAGGGAGGGGAGAGGGAGAAAGAATTATTCATCTTTGGAAATATCAAATGCAGGACTCGTCAATGACCACCAGAGCAAGAATACTTGAGAGCCTCTTAAACCTCCTTGCTGGTAACAGCCCTCTTTTCATGGCCTCCTCAGGTCTCCATGTTTACCGGTGAAAAAGGGCACATGAGTAGTCAAGGCCTGAGTAAACCTGCCATGCCAGAAAGCCTTGCCTTGCACCACAAATAGTGTCTGGTGAGAAACAGTCATTGTATCTTGCTAATCTGCCAGGCAGGCACTGCAGAGGTGAACTATCAGCTGTAAGCCTATTGAGTAAACATCAGCTGAACTAAGTATCTTTATCATCTTTGGCTGTGAAATATAATTGGTAAGTGTTCAATGGATTTCTCTGTGGTGTAGTGGAAATGTTCACTGATGTTTTCATCCCATTGAAGTGGTCATATGGTGAAATGCAAACACTGCATACCCGCTCTGGTCTTCTGATATACAGTAGTACAAGGCTCTGTAGGTTTAATAGTAGTATTTTGAGCTTTTTCTTTTTTACTTTTTTTTTTTTCCCATGAGGGAAAAAAAAAAAAAAGACAAAATTCCTGTCCTAGCTGGCATTGATGTGTGAAGGCTGCTGAAGGTCACTAGGTCAGCCCTTGTAGTTTCCATGGCTGATATCCAAGCCCAAGATAGAGGGCATGCTGATTAAAAATCACTATTATTATACTTGAAAGACACTATTTTTATTACCTCCATAGTAAAGGCAATATGGGGCAAGGAGGTGGGGCTAATGGGAAACAGGGAGCCTTTCTACACCGATGCCCAAACCTGTAAATGAATGTGAAATGGATTAAAAGAGTTTAACCTAAGCAATCTATGAGATAAACCTTTAGGATGGTCTCACTGTTGGAAAAAGGAATTGAGTGCAGGTAGACTGCTGGTGTCATGGTGATCTGGCTCACAAGTTGCTTGTCCTAAATAATATGACCTATATAGTAAAAGCTAAACCAAGTTAATTACACACAGTTTTACATATGATATGGAAAACTAGATTTTTCAGTGACTTATGTGGAAAACCTGAAGTGGCCTGTTGAAGTTATTTTGGGGAAGCGAGATGATCTTGGGGGGGCAACTTAAACCAAATATTAAGAATTCAAAGCTCTGGCTGGGCTTCCTGCCTGGGGTGAGCGCCAGGGCATTGCAGTGAGTGCCAGGGCAGGACATGCTGAGGTCTTGCAGGT
Source organism: Colius striatus (assembly GCF_028858725.1). NCBI lineage: Eukaryota > Metazoa > Chordata > Aves > Coliiformes > Coliidae > Colius > Colius striatus. Next base: position 112,609,510 of record NC_084759.1, on the reverse strand, counting down.
TGCTTGTATCAGGTCCTGGAACTGAAGTCTCTCTGACTTCTGACCTTAAGCATCTCCTTCAAATCTCTCCTAGTGGGGACTTGACTAAAATCTTTTAATATAATGTGTTTACAAAGTTAGATGTCAGCTATGTGCTGAAAAATGTGCAACTTAGTGCCTCCCTCCGACTATCTTCCTATCCCTTCTTATACTAATTAATGTGAAAGCTAAATACTGAGATAATAGCATAAACTTAAGATTTTACTTTGAAGGTAGTTTGGATACTGTGCTTGGGAATAACACCTTTCGACTTACATTCTTTCTGCAGTCTTCTAAAAAATTGTTCTTGTCTCCATCTCAGAATATACAGTAATGGAAATACTCCTCCTGGTTAATTTTTAAAATGGAAATAAATGTCACCAGAGTTTATCCACCTGAAAGTAGACACACACGTATTTTTAACAGTTGCTTTACTTATTTCATGATATTTTTGGTAAAATATTATTTAAAATGACTATGGGTTTGTGGTTTTGCCTTTCTGTGTGTGAGGTTTTTGTTTGTTTGTTTGTGCATTTTACAGAAATACTTCAGGGTTTTTCTTTTAACCATTTTAATGATCAGTTACTTAAAAATGGTGGAAGGAGTACAAGAAAGCACACAGGGCAAATCTATAGACTTCTTGTGAGTTTCACCACAATTGAGACTAGGATTTAATTTCAAAGAGTTGTTGATTTTTTTTTTTCTGCTATCTCATAGATTCTTCTCTAGCTTTAAAAAGAAGCTCTTCAATTCCCTCTTGGACATAAGGATTCTTCCTTCAAGTTTTTCCTTCCCATAAGCCCCTGAGGGAGGAAGGGAACAAAATTATTTTGTTTTTAGTGACATTCTAACAATTTCAAGACCAAAAAAATAACCCCGAGGATAGCTCTTTCTTTTTCTCCAATATTTCACAGGGAATTATCCCTGGAATGCATTTTTCTATGAAAAAAATAATTTAAACTGAAGTCAGGCTTCTTTTGCAGTTACTGTAAGTGATCCAAGGAGCTCATCTTTTGTCTGTCTACACTGCCAACAACCCTGGTCAGCTCAAGCATGCACTTTCAGTTATTTCAGGTGATCGACATAGAATGAGTTATAAGGCAGACTATTTCTTTCACATAGGGCAGCAAAAAAAGTTAATGTCTTTCAGCACAATTGGGTCGGCACAGAACAAATAAAGTAATGCTAGCAATTGCTTCTTGTGAAGAGTTCAGTGGATTACTTGGATTCATTCTTTCGGCTTAACTTTTTGCAATGGATTTCATTCACTTATCCTAGATTCGGCAGTAGTAGAGTCTATGAGTTGGCCTCCACTTGGATTTTAAAGCATTGTTTGGATGACACCGCCTCAAGCCTCTTCCAAAAATTTGTTGCAGGATTAAGGCTGTTTTTGCAGTAGTGAGCTATTTTCGGATTCAATATAGATAGACAGATTTCTGGGACCAACAAATAGAGCTAGGAGACAAATGTCTGGGTGAACTTTGAACTTACTTTAACAGCTCACAGATATGAATGTTCAGCTGCTCATCAGTAATTTAATTTTGCGTGACTTGCTGCACATAATTATTTCTAACTGTTTGCTTCAGTATGTGACACTTTCCTAAACCACTCCTGAGATGCCATGTTGTATGCTTGACTATTTTTTTTTTTTTCTTTTGAATTTATAGCATGGATAGCTCTTGTGAAATTTGCTATCTGCCTGATTTTCAAACACCAGCCATACAATATATGACAAAATAAAAACGCTATCTCTCTTTCAGTTTCATAATGATAAGAGATTTTGACTTTCCTAATAGTTAGCATTCATTCTTCCCCCAGGCTTCTGTGATGTGAAAGATATTTTCTTCCTGGGGAAAATAAGGAGAGAGGGAAAATCGTGGAATTAAGAAAAAAACTCCCAAAACCTATGTGTATCAAATGCTAAACCAAAAATTAATGAATTGGTAGAAGATAAAAATCAGTCTTTGACTGAAAAAGTGTATAATACACTGCTTCAGTCACCAGTGCATCATCTAGTGATGCTAATTGATGAAAGCAGAGATTAGTCAGTGTGGACTTGATCATGAAATTGTTATTTTATTAATGGTTGTGGAATGTTATTACTATTTTGCAGAATAGGAAAAGTAGGCAGGATGTCTGTGGATATGAGTGATAGCTCACTAAGCTTTTGTTTGATTTGCTTAAATTCACTAGAATTTGGTATTGGCTGTACACAGACGTGAACCTCTGAGCTTTGTACTTGGAGAACAATAATAGAATTATTGGCAAACCCTGAGAAATGCAAAAATCTGTATTGGGAATTGCATAAAATTGACAGTAACTTGAAAAAGCACGTGCATCTGCTGACTTCTGATATAAGCAAATAGTCTCTAAAGCCTTAAGCCCTGAAGAATAATATTTACTAGGGTGTTTGCCTAATGTGAACAGAAACAAAACAAAGAAAAACATCATGCTTTGCTACCGATTAGATCGGAGGCAAATGCTGAAGAGAGATCTCATCATTATTCTCTCTTCTTTTAGAAGAGAAAATTGAGGGACAGCAGCCTTGATCTTATTGAGAAGAAGATTGAAGTGAAAGACAAGGTTGGTTGTTCTCACTTCAGAAGGGTCTGAAAGCTGAAATTGCAAAATCAATTTACTATCGTTACTGTAACAATTAAATTGACATGATGAAAAGACGGAGGAGGAGGATGGATCAGATAATCCACCCCCACAAAATATCTGCGTGTGCAGGTGGCAAGTGTTAGAGCTGCCAAGGGTAGAGCTGCCATGACTGTCTGTCCTCTAATGTGACAGGCAGTTGCCTCCTCCCCTTTCTCTGTCTCCTCCCCAAGCCTCCGCTGGCTTCCCCCAACGCCTCTACTTGGCTTGGCAGAATTTTCTCCGGTGGCAATTTGTGGAGATTTTAACCCCCCTGTTTGGTACCTCAGATATCCCGAGTGTTTCCACCGGTTTAGGTTGCCGTACTGCTCGTGTTTGTACAATATGATAAGACATCTGCTGCCCACCAGCGCTCATCTGTGCCCCGGCGGAGAGCTGCAGTTGACTGCTATATCCTATTTATATTAATTGAACATGCCGTATTCTGCGTATGCTGCTGATTACCCTCATTTATTTCGTCTCCTAAAGACCCAAGGATTTCTGCTGCTCGCCCTTACAGCATTGTTTTACTCATTTGGCTCCAATTAGCCTCGGCTAATGAAAATACATTATACTGAACCTCTTGTTACCCGTTGCTGTTTCTAATGACATAATTTGTGAGCGTTGAGCCTTTTCAAGTAGAGACATTAGGAATTACGTTGCAGTTTCTTCGATGGGGTGGAGAAATATTAATTGTGGGCATCTGTGCTCCTTCCTTTAAAGAAGACTGGTGATTTTTACTTAACTAATAAATGTTGACATAATCAGGGAGCTATCAGCACCATATGTTGGCCTTTTGTGAGATGCAGACCTTATCCCTGCCCGGCTGGGTAAGGAAATGCTTCACTGTTAGCACTATGTCTTGGTATATTTTTAAAGCATCACTCAGCACTGGCAGATTGCTGTGAGAAAGAGATGAAACCTATTTTTAAAAACAGGTGGGCTGTTTCCCCAGCCATTCAGGTGAGGTTATTTTTAATGATAAACAGATGCTAAAAGCTGCCTATGCAATTGTGCTTATCTAGCATGGTATTTGCAAAGCCCCCTTTTGTTAGCAGAGCTCTGCCCTGGGGACTTTTACAGTGGTGGTGGAGGAGAGCCAGATCAAGCAGTCAGCTGTCTGTTCACTCGGGGTAGGATTGTCTCTTCTCCCTCTCTTCCCCTTTCGGGACATCACGTGCAAACATTAGGCCCCAAGGATGCAGTTGCAATTAATGAGATTTGAGGGTCGAATCTGAAGGAGAGATGTGCTTTTGCCCTTCATGGAGGGATTGATGCAACCCTCTTGCCCAGCCTCGCCAAGAATTTAAATAGAGTTTTTGTTAATTCAAGAAAAATGTGTCAAGATGACGATAAATAAATTTTGTAGATGTAACATGTACTGCCAAAAGACAACAAGAAACAACAATACCTCATTGTGTCTAGTCCAAGCTAGGTTTTAGCACAATGTACTTCAGCCCTGAAAGCTGTGCATATCCTCCTGCCTAGCTTCTTAGTTATCTGTTGACTAACTTTATCTCAGACGGAGAAGCTTCACAAGACCTCTCTCCATCTTTCTTCTTTGGAGAAGTTGCTTTGCCCTGGACTTCCTTGTATTTTCTGAAAACGTTTGTCCCTGTTTCTGAGAGAAAGTGGGATCTGATCTGTGGGAGTTGAGTGGATGAGGCTGCCGTACCTCAAGGATGTTTTTCCACTGTCAGTCTTAAAAGTGAGTAGAAAAGGAGATTGATCAATGCATAAGTAGCTGTTAAAAAGGAAGGGTGGACTTAAGGGGGGGGGTGGAGAGGGAATGTATGGAGAAGCATTATAAGCTGTGGCATGATTTGAGTGACTGCCTGGTAGTGTTGCACATAGACTTCTTTGTTTAAGGCAGCACTTGGCTGCCTGACAAGAACTGGGTGGATCAATTCTTCTCCATTAATCACTCCACTTTCCTTAGCATCAGTGCTGCTCTGGACAGGGCCTCTACTGCCACCGGGAAGGATTGGTTTCCTCCAAAGTAAGGTGTCCCATTTCCCCCATTAAGGCAATCAATCAACCCTTCCCAGCTCCAGGGGTGTGAGGAAGCTGTGCCGGGTGGCAACGACTGGCTGCTTGAGTCTCCTCCAGCTGAACACAACTGCTGTAAAGCAGCATAGGCTTAGTGGCAGCACCTTGTCCTTGCCTCAAGGAGCCTACAGCTGGCATGGCTTCGAGGGTGACACTGTCTTGGTGAGAAGGACAAGTAGTGCCACTGGAAGGAGAGCCCAGGTTCATGGAGTGGAACGCCTTCTTGTCATCACCTTTGGCTTCAGATGCTTGCATCTTCTTGCCAAAGTTATCAGAGTAGTTTTTATGGAGCAGAGAAGCCTTTTGGTTTGCACTTGACTTGATTTAAATCACTGTGAGTGCTTGGAAGAGGTGAGAGGTTGTTTCTGCATGTATCCTTCTGGTTTTGCACCAGCAAAGCTAGAATTATTTAGGAAGCTGTTATCTTGATGCACTCCAAAAGCACTCGAAGATGTGTTTACTTGATTTGTTGGTTAATATTCTTTATTTCTTGCCTGAAGGCGACGTGGTATCTGACATGTCAAAAAGACAAGCTGCAGAGATGGCTGGGATTTTTTTTTAAATAAAATTCTATCCCCTCCAGTAGCTAGTCCCATTTTTGCACTAACTGCTGGTGCTTCCTCTACATGCATCAGAAACACAGGGAAATTCAAGCCTTTGGCATCCTTGAAGGTAACAAAATAACATTTCTCAGTGGATGAGAAGTCTGGTTAGGGAACAGTCCTAACTAAAATCCATTATACGTGGCATGTGTCTTCTTTTCAAAAAGAGCTGCCAAAGAGAATTGTGTGATATGAAAGTAACTTTTTACCTAAAGAAGCTTTTAGGTAAAAGAAGCATCAACAGAAGCTTCATAGAACTCCTGTATTATAATGGAATCATTACAGTTGGAAAAGAACTTTAAGATTGAGTACAACCACTGTCATAACACTGCCGAGCCCATCACTAAACTCAACTTTATCCCTCAGAACTTCACCTATGTGTCTTTTGAATATCTCCATGGATGGCAACTGCCTCCCTGGGTAGCCCATTCCAATGTTTGAGAACCCCCTTGGTGAAAAGGTTCTTCCTAATTCCAATCTAAACCTCCCCTGGTGCAACTTGAGCCCATTTCCTCATGTCTTATCATTAATTACTGGAGAGAAGAGGCCAACCCCCACCTCATTGCAACCTTTTAGGTAGTTGTAGAGAGTGATCATGTCTCCTCTCAGCCTCCTCTAGGCTAAACATCCCCAGCTCCCTCAGCTGTTTCTCATCAGACTTGTTCTCTAGAACCTTCACCAGCTTTGTTGCCCACCTCTGGATATACTCCAGCACCTCAACTTCTAGTAGTGAGGGGTCCAGAGCTGAACACAGTATTCAAGGTGTGACTTCGTCAGCACCAAGTACAGAGAGATAATCACCTCTTTGATCCTGTTGGTCACTCTTTTTCTGACACAGGCCAGGATGCCATTGGCCTTCTTGGTGACCTGGGCACACTGCTGGCTCATGTTCAGCCATCTGTCCATTAACACTCCCAGGTCCTTTTCTGCTGGCCAGCTTTCCAGCCACTCTGCCCTGAGTCTGTAGCATTGCATGGGGTTGTTGTGGCCCAAGTGTAGGACCTGGCGCTTGGCCTTGTTGAACCTCATACAACTGGTCGTGGCCCATCACTCCAGCCTGTCCAGGTCCCTCTGAAGAGCCTTTCTGTCCTCAAGCAGATCTGCACACCTGCTCAGCTTGGTGTTGTCAGCAAACTTACTGAGGGTTTACTTGATACTCTCATCCAGATGGTTGATAAAGATGCTAAACAGAACAGGCCCCAGCACTGAGCCCTGGGGAACACCACTGGTGACTGGCTGCCAACTGGATTTTAACTCCAGTCACCACCACTCTCTGGGCCTGGCCAGCCAGCCAGTTTTCCACCCATACAATACAGCACTAAAACATTGAGCATGATGACAACGTTCCATGTCTGGGTTAAGTTTTCATTAGATTGTAGTTATGTCCCTTACAGTTCTGCAAGTTTATCTAGCTTGTTATGCAATTTGCAAGTTGTTAATACTCAGCCAATACACAGAGTTTAGATTTGCAGTCTACACAGCCCTCCAAGCTCATGCCCTGGGTAACCACAGCTTACCACTTTCTCCACAGGGTCTATATTAAAAAGGCTGCAAAATTGCTTGGAGTTTTTTTTCTCCAGTCCCTACCTTCAGTTGCATCTGCTGAGCATGGTAGGGCCCAGGAGCAGGGTATATGTAGGCACAAATATAACTTGGACCAGGCAGCCTGAATAAAGATGGTAGGGACAAGTTAATGCAGCTGCCAAGCTACTTCCAATTATCAGAAACAGATTCCGCAATTGGGCCCTGGGTGATCACATGGGTGGAAGCAGCATATAAGGAAGGGTGGCTTCGAGTCAACTCTGTTGGTTGTACTACGTTGCTTGTGTATGTCTCTGCATGTGCATTGTCTAGCCTCTCTAAACCTTTGAATGAATATAGTATGCACTACTATAACAGGTATGGGGAGCTCTCCTGTGCAACCCAACTTCCCTTTTCCCTGGCATGCAGTGGACACCATGACCTGTCGTGATTCATGGTGGATCTGGACTTTGATTGTGTCACTATATTTCTGTGAGCAGCCAATTCTGTTGCATTTATTGTTCATTTAAACATGTGCTCAAGGAAAATGCCAGGAGTGTGTTCCTGCATGCTGATGTCTGCTTTTGTCTGCTGCTAGTCCCAGAGCACCTTTGGAGTCTTTGCTCTAATGGTTAAACTTGTATTTTCTTGAGGGTTAGAGGAAGGAGCAAAGTACCTCACCCATTCTGGGCAATGTGATGGGTCAATGGTTTGAAGAATAACTGTGAATTTTGTTGTCTTTTGTGTTTGGAGTTGTCCCCTGGCTGAGGTGGATTTGTGTCTCTTAGTGAGGGTCTTGGTGGCCAGGTTTGAAGGTAGGGATGTGCCGGGGGTTCTCAGTGACACGTCTGGCTTTGGAGCTGGTGGGTGTTTTCTGCTCTTCTGGGTTTGCCAGTGGGTTCACAGAGCACCAATTGGCTGGAGCCATGTGAAGGAGGAAAAGAGAGTGGTTGATGTGTCACTGGAGGAGATTTGGCATGTGGAAGGGGGCAGAGAGCCAGAAGGACTTGTTCTTCTCTGCTAACAGTGTGACTCTGAGCACGTGGAGTGAGAAAATCTACTTGAAAAACGACTTTCTAGATGAGAAGTGTCATTTAAGTGAGAAAGCAGTATGTGACTGCTCTTCTTTATTAAGATATGACACGGACATGCATTATCCTACAAACAGACTTTGGGATGTCCAGAGCACCATGACCCACTTTCTTCTTGATCCCCCCTTCCTCCACTTTTTTTTTTTTAAAGGGGGGAACATAGTACTAGAGAGCAAGAGGAGAACAGAAATCACTGAGCCGTCTTCAGTTAATGTATACCATACTTTTAAATAAATCCACCCTGTCACAGAGTGGAAGCTAAGTAAGGCAAGAGAAAAAGAGCATGTGAGAGGAAAGGCTTATTGATCAGGTAATGAATAGTCTTGCGTTAATCTCAATGAGGCAATATGTAAAGACTTATGGCATTTGGCTTGAGGTAAAAGATGTACTAGTGTAAATTCATGTTTCAGTGAATTGTTCTGGACGTGTTTTGATGTGCTGGCTAAAACATTACAGCTAGGTTACATCCAAACTGACTGCACTGGCTTGCCTTCTCAAATCCCACCATCCACCTCTATGTGTTTTTGAGGACAATAGGAGATTCTTAGGGATATTTGATTGCCCTTTCTTGATAACAGAAATATGTAGAAATAGATTATGATAACCGTTTTTGAATAAGATGGCTGAAGAAACAGGTTTAAAGTGAACTTGAACAAAAGGCTTAGCCAGCTGTAGAAGCTGTCACTGGTGTACCCTGGAGCCTACGTTTTGATGACAGCCTGTCTGTGCATCTGGGCCAAGACCTGATCCCCATGCAATATCCCACATGACAGCTGGTAATTCTGATGGCAAATCTAAGACTGTGTCCTCTTTGCTCTTAATATAGAACGGCTTTTGCCATCATCCTTAATAAATTAGCCAAAACCACAACTGGAGGGCAATCAGGAATATGGTGGAGTTTATCTACTTTCTTGAGGCTAAAATCTGGCCTAATGGCCTTTGTTTTGAATGAGTATTGAGTAAGTTTCAGTGCAAATGTCCTGGGTCACCTTCTTGATTAGATCTTGCATTACCCCTCCCTATTTTTTAATTGAGGGTGGCTCTGTCTGGATATATACTCCCCATTCTTCAATGCAGGAATAAAATTGTTTTGAAGAGTTTATTTTTCAAAGGTTTAGTGTCACTATTCTTGCTGGATTGATAATCTTAATGGGATATATTTGGAATAGTTCCAAATTCTAATTTTGGAAATTGAATTGTTTTAGTGATTAAACAAAGTAACTGAGGGCATCACCCTATTAAATAAGATATTTCATGCATGTGATTAATTGTAATCTCAATATAAATCCTTTTGATTTAGAGATTAATGTTGATTCTTTGCTTCAAATTTACTATCCATTTGTTTTCTTAATTAAAATTAAAGGTAGAAGACAGATAGCAGAGGAACCTCTTCAGGATGTTGATGTTCACTTTGTTAAATAGAACATTTTTCATTAGGAGGCTCAGAAGTAATAGGCTTGGTATAACTATATTAACCCTCAGACAATAGAGGATAGATTGTATGGGTTTTCTCTTGCTGGCTAAGCTTGTCATGCTTCAGATCACTTAAAAAATATTGGTAGCTGATCTTCCAGCTTGAATGTAGTCTTTTTCAAAATGAAAAGCTAGCATTTGAAAAATAGCTTCCTGCATTTTAGAGAGGAAATTTCTCGATCATACTGCTTAGAGAGAGTGTATTTCCAATTAAATCATGTTCCCAAGTAAAAATAAACCAGCGTATGGTGTTAGAGGGAAAGCCTCCTGGTCCCCGTTACTTACTTTCACATGGGGCACTTATATCTGGTCTTGATCCAAATGGATCCAATATCATATCAAGTTTTAAAACGCTTATCTTTTGATTAGTCAGCTGTCAACCTAAATCCACTGGAGTGTGTTAATGCACTGTGTTATCTCTGAGTATGAAACAGTACAAGGATAGTATTAATGCAACATTTGTGCTTCCACTAAACATTAAGTAAAATGTTGCCTCTGCATGCATACAATGCTTTATAATACACAAAGAAGCCTTAGAAAGGACTTGTCATGGTGATGTGGAGAAAGTACAGAATAGGTAACTTAACATTATAAGATTTTTAGTTTAAAGACTTTCAAACTTTTTGTGAAAATGCATATTACTGATAAAGGTACAAAACTGCTTTGTATTAATGAGATGTGTCGTGAAACAACTTGATGATCTTAATTCATCTTAATAAGAATGCAAATTATTGCGATAGCAAAATATTATTGAAAATCATTTGAGATCAAATAATGATGAGCAATTCCCATATGTCACCACTCTCATGTCTAATTGTGGCTTGCAGCCACAACATCTCATGCATGGTTTCTAGAAGATCTTGAGGTAGATTGATCGAAGTACAATGACGGAGGGAATCTGAAAACAAAGTAGTCCACCACAATGCCATCTAGTATACTGAAGACATCCTCGATGGATGTCTGACTGATTGATCCCTAGCTGCTTCTTGATTTTGTGGGGTGTTTTGTTTTGTTTTTTGTTTGTTCGGTGGTGAGGTTTTTGTTTTCTTTTTAAAATGATGTTCCTTTCTAAGATCTGGTTTGTATCTCTCTTGATGTAAACGAAAGCTTGTTTGCCTTTGAATGTGTAGACCATGTGCCCTATAGCATAGTAGAAATCATCTGGTTAATATCTACAGACTCTTGCATTGTGTTGAAATCATTTGGTCTGCTTTCCACTGCTATTAAGGTGATATTGATGAAAGACCCTCTCCTTGCATAACTACTAGTGACCAGATGGTATCAAGCCATTTTGCAGTTGTAAGCTTTTGGAGCTGGTGTTTGTGAGCTACAGTTTTAGTGATTTTTTTTTTTTTTCCCCTAAGAAATTGAAAATTGCAATAAGTATAAAGAAATCATAGTTACCATTTCAGTAACAACAGTTTAAAATGTAAAATGATGCACTCTTGACATTACTCATGCAGTGAACGTTTTTAAGCATGCTTAAAGCATAAACTCAGTCCATTGTTTTCTGTTTACTATCATGAAAGTATATTTCTTCTATGAAAGCTGATTTAAGCTAATTTTTTTTTAACAAGAAATATAGGGAAATCCTCCATTGCTTTCATTTGCCAAAGAGTTTAATGTTTATTTAAAATGTAAGGAGTATTTTCAGAAATCGTCATATAATGTTCACTGAATGTGCAATGGATTAACGTAACACGTAACTGTGCATCAGTGAGATTCAAGATTAAAAGCAGCTTCTATTGCCTCAAAATGTGCTTTTCATGTGTCCCATATGAGTATAATTTTCTTAAAGATCTGTTACTCATTGTAGTTTACCTCCCAATACTGTTTAAAAATTTCTTCTTTGTTTTCCAGATATGTGTATACTATATGTTCATGAGACAAGTAGAGTTTAGACTCTGGCCCTGAGCATAGCCAGGAGACTGCATTGGGTCCTTTTCAGTTGTGCAACACAGCTGGATAAGAAGTAGCAGTTAAATGTTTCCTCTCTGTGATCTGGTTTCCCAAAGAAGTTAAAGATAATGATAGGGGAATGCTGTCCTAATTTAGGTTTTATTGGAGCAAACCTATCACTTCCTAAACACTATGGAAAGAGATGTATGCTCTTAGAGATCCTAGCAGCATGAAATTTCCTAATTATCCCATATCAATGGACAACTTCCTACAGAGATCAAGTAGACACTGAAGAACTGCAGAGAAGTACCTGTCTATTCATCTCTTCAAAGACTTTGTATAGGAGTAAAAGAAGAGAGCAAAGACTGTAAACGAGACTTTTATCCTATTGGTGCAATTAATTTAGGAACATAATTTCTGTGAAGCTGTCCAACTTATCAACGATTGGACCCTACTAAATGAGTCAATGTGTTGTGCCTCTCTAACAGACCAGAGCTTGGAAAACCTGCTCACTTTGATCACATCAGATGCTAGGTACCAAGAATCCCGGGTTTTGACAGAGGTAGAGTAGTTCTCACAGTGGTGTTAGGCTGGGTGATCTGCTGGCCGCATACAAGCAGTGGGTGCTCTTTCTTCAAGTTAGTGCTATTTTTGCCTGTGCCCTCTGCTCTCTCTCTGTATCCTGTTGGCTTGTGAGAGTGCTCACACCTGCTTTGGAGATTGCTTTCTACAACTTCTGATGTCTTCCAGGGGAATGTTGTCCAGGTCTGATAGTTTGTATGAAGCTCACCTATCCAGCCCTTGGTCCTCTCTCCCATCAATCTCCCATGAGCCTGATGACACTTCCCCTTTTGGTTTCACAGGGGAATAAATGCTTCTTTTTAGGAAGAAGGTCTTGCTTGTCTTTGTTTCCTCTTATCATATACCAGTAAAGATGTTTCCAATGCATTTTGTCCCTTCCTAGTCAGCTTTGTGTCTTGTCTTTAATGCACTTTGATTAATGTTGGTTCTTTTGTATTCCCCAGTCATGTATACTTGTTTTTGACATATGATTTATGTTTCTTTCATTTTTCAAGTGCCTTAACTTCTGGCACGGCCTCAATGATCTTGTTATGCATTCTGTTCTTCCATATCATAAAAAAAAAGTTTTGCTTAAAATAATTATGTATGTATATACACATACTTTTTATGATTGCTTTAATCCCAGGCATTATTTATTTTCACCATATGTCAAATTTGAGGTTGGTACTCTCCTTTTAGCTAGGACTGGAGTTGAAATAGCTTCTTTCTAGTACTTCTGCTTTTTTATCTTTTGGAAGGAGAAATGGCTACCCACCTGAAAGGTTATACCATTGAATTCAAATTTGTCCCTGTACTGCTTTACTAACGTACTCTGCCCTATGCTTTAGGGCACAAAGACTTCTTTCCTGATGCATTTTTGATCTAGCCATGGTAAGTATCCTATCACAGTCACTCTTGGGGTAGTTTGTTTTGGTGTTTGTGGTGGGTTTTTTTCCCTTTCTCATAATTTCCCTTTTCAGATATTCTTTTGGAATTTAATTTAAAAAAATTCCTGCTTTCTTCCTACACAGTAAGTTATGCTCAACTGTATAGAATTTGCCCAAGACTATCTCTAATATTAGAGCTTCTAATTCTTCTCTTTCTCTTTCCACACTCATATAGACATTTAAGTAAGTTTCCCAAAGTGTCTCACTGTTGCTTCTTCTGATAGACTCTATTACAATTTCTTATCACTTCCCCAGATTTCAGCCCTCTGGGCCAGATCATTGCTTTTAGAACACGAGATTTTTTTATTTTTTTTAATTCACCACTACTCAATCTGGCTTAAATCTTTCCCATTTGATAGGCAAGCTGATACTTCCTACCCTATTCTTCCTATCTCTGTTCAGAGACACTTCTTTATGGGATAACATCCTCTAGTTAAAGAAGCCAAAGATCTCTTGCTGATGCCATCTGTATAGCTACACACTTGTTCCTGAGAGGCATCTGTCTCTGTCAGTAGCAACCCGTGGGCTTCGTGCTTGGCCTTCACCCAGCCACCATCAGTCATAGGTGAGCGGGGGACTGGTATGCTCCCACTCCTTTGCTGGGAAACAGTGGGCTAGTTTGAAGGGGAGGAGGAGGAGCTTGCTATAAATATGGCTTTAGAGACTTCTGCTCAGTATTAAAATTTGTAAAGGGACGTAGTTTAATATTAACATGATATAATTAGAAAAAGTTTATCAATTGGAATATTAAGTTGGAAAGGAAATTAAACTCTGTTAAACTGCCTTAATGTGGAATGCCTAATCACTGAAGAGAATGGTGCTTATTCTGACCTGAAACCCTTCTTAACATACCTTGTCTTGCACAAGAAGGAGAGCACTTTAGAATAGGAAAGCAGACTTTTTCAATCAATTAAGCACCGTATATTTCTTTCATATATACACACACACATATGTATTTTTTTTTACTTATTTTACTGCTCGTTAAACTGAAATCCATCATCATAATTTTTCAATGACTTGTAATTTAACCTTATGCTCTGTGTAAATATTCAGTTCTCCATATAGCAATCAGAAGAAAGCCCAGTGAAGCTATGAATAATGCAGAATTTAATGCAAAATATGTGAAGGAGATAATTGGTAAAATGACCTTTCATTTGTGACAGTAACTTAATATTCCTGATTGAGAATGATTTCCACCCCCCTTCATCCACCTCTTTTAAGCTCATTGTTTTGAATAATGACATCTCTCAATTGACAGGTATCAGATTTGAAAGAGAGATAATTTTCAGAAGCTGGGTTATACCCCATAGACACGGGATGTAAATGTCTGAGAGAGCCTGTCAGTAAATGAACCTGAGCTGCGATGCGTACTCATGCATTTGCCTGAGCTGGCAATTTCAGGGATGTGAGCGTGCCCTAGAACACTAAGAATTCTTGAATTTTTTATTATTTGCAATGAGTAAGAACTGAAGGTGGTTATGATGTTTCAAGGGTTGCTAAATCCTACCAGACATCCAGATTTTTTAGGTCTGTCAGTGAAGTAACTGTGACAAGGAGTTAAATCCCATGTCGGAAGGCTCTTGTGCAGGCATGATGTGCTGATTAAGTGACAGGCATCAACTGTGTGAGCAGAGCAATGTGAAGTACATCTGTAGGTGGCTTCCTGCAACTGAATCTTGGGGTTTAGCCCATCATAGGAACCCTCCTTCATAGGAACCATCGTTTGCCAGCTGCTTTATCATGTAATTGTACTTGTGTAGGAGGAAGCAGACATTTCTGTCCTTGATGTGGCAGCACAGAAGGGATACAGGCTGTCTTGGAGTCAACCTGAGAGATCAAGGGTTTGTTTCGAATTTCTGCAGAAGGAAGAAGGTAACTACCTCACCTTGTAGGTGAGCTTGGCACTGTCAGCTAAAGTCACCATGGTCAGAAATGACAATTTATAAGACAACTTAATGCTTAAATGCTGGATAAGAGGAATGTATATCTAAGGAAAATCGATTCCTCACATCCCTGATTTTCTAGTGGTGAACAGGGAACTCCTGCTAGGACTTCCTGAGAGCTAAGATTCTTGGAGATGGTTGTGGACAGCAGTCTCTGGAGTCCAGTCTGTCTCTCTCCTGGGCACAGACTGGCTGCCTACTGTTGAATGACAGGGACATGTGACCTTCAACCATCATGTAGCCCTACTGCACCACATCTTGCTGCTGTTTCTGTATTTCCACAGCACTGTGTGTTGTGCTGGCAGTAGTCACTGTGCTCAGACAAATGTGATACAGTGATGTTTAGCGACTAGCTTTAATGAAATGTGATAAGACCTTTGCATAAAAGCAACCATAAGAGCATAAGCTCAGGAAATGGTGCATCTCATAGGCAATTAGTGTATTCAAATTAACTGAGACTTTGCTTGCCTTCTGTAGTTGAGGCAAAACTTGGACACTGCAGCTTGGAGCTAAATTGTTTATTCCTACTTGGATATATATACGTGGAAACCATATTTATGAGCTGCTAACCTTTTGCTTTAATGATACAGGAAGCTGAATTTTAAGACAATTCTGGAAACAATGGCCAGAGTACCAAGTGCCATAAGAACCCAAAAGAGGATTGCTTATGGCAGCAGAAATATGACTGAACTAAATGAAAATACCTCTTCAAAGGGTTTTCAAATTGGCTTGTATGGTAAAGTATTTCTGTTAGGATGAAATGTAAAATCATGTGTTTGTTTTCAGTGTTTTAAATTTATTTCCACTGTCTCAGCATTAGACTTTTTCCTTATCTTCCATTTACCGCATGTGTAAAAATAACCTATGCGCTAAAGGGACAACTTAAAATTAGTTTCACAGTGGACAGGGGAGACGAGAAAGCTTTCTTAAAATACTTCTCTTTATGTTACATCTTCCTTGCTTCTAAACGCTGCAAATGATCATTCTTACACTACAAGCAGCAAAGCATTGAGGCCAAATGCCTATGAGAGTGTTTTATGCTTCAGAAACTTATGTCATTTGTCTGTTCAGTCCCAGAAATGCATTATGTAAGAGTGGAAAGCGATCTTAGTTTACACAGATTAGAATACTGAGCTGAGAATAGTTTGGTTTTGCTTGTGAAACATTGGTCACTGAAGGAAGCTATCATTTTCCATGCACACATTCAAAGAAGGGGTTTATCTTTACATTGTTCTAACACCTGCCTGGGTCTAACATGTATGAAATTAGAGGCTCTGATAAAGAGACAATATTTCACATTTCTAGTGATATTGATATGGTGTGCATTCTCCATGTGTGTCTGGGATACTCTTTGGAAAAACAAGATGGATGAGGCTTTAGAGATTTAGGATGATTTGTTTCTTGATATTTCTCCTCTTGTAATATGGGAATCAAATTTTCCCTGTTGTACTTTTGCCTTGGGGTAGTTAAAAGCAATTAGAAAATCCCAAGCTAGTTTGTGTTCCTTTTCAGTCATTTGCTAACCACACCTCTTAGTTTCTGTCTGATGTTAGTACAGTGTACTTTCACCAGATATGTCCAGAATGCTCATTAAAAAAAAACGTGAAAGACGAGATTTTAAGGGTTATGATGAGGATTATGATGAAGAAAAACAGTACCAGACTTAAAATCACAGTTAGAGATAGACCCAGATGATATGTTTGCTGAACCCTAAAATGATTTCAGTGAATTGGTCCAAAGGCTTATATTTTTATGGCTCTCTAGAAAGCTTTACAAGACAAACAGTAATGTTTTCTTTGGAGCTTTTATGATGGCTCACATCTAGGAAATAGCTGCAGCAGCTCTGTATTATGGATTGCCTCCCTGCTATGCTTGAGCTCTGAGCAACCCTTGTTGCAACAGCAGTTGCGGAGCATGCTACAAAGGCCATGTGCTCTAGAATAAAGTTGAAGCTGTGTATAACCTTGGCAAAAGCTGGCCTTCACAACAGAATTTTTAACCTATGTTTTGTTTTGTGTAAGTAAAATAGTATTTGCCTTCTGTCTTCAGGAGAGAGAAATGGGAAAGTTTGTATGGTAGAAATTGGATGATCTCTGTATCACTTGCATTATTTTAATAAATCAAGTCTGTGTAGCCTGAGACTTGTTTTACTTTCCATGCTGCTTTGGATCTTTAAAGCTGTATTCAGAATACTTTTTCTTGTGTGAAACTTTTTCATCAGAAACCCTAATAGATTTGTAAGTGGATCATGAACATAAAACTGCCCATATGCTTTTGGAATATTAATTTTGTGTGCCACTTAGGTCATTTGAACAGAGAGGTTGAATGTATTTAATCTTATATGATTAATCTTTCCTAGAGTGTTAGCAGATTGTTACTATGTCTCAAAACACACAAAAATACCATAATACAGATAATTCTCATAAAAACATACTAATTACTTGCAGATGAACAGCAAGGAAATGTAAAAAAAATCCCACAATATTAAAAGTCTCTTGGAAATTAGCTACATTTTCTACTCGTAGACCACTTCTTTGAGAACAGATATTTGCAGAGAGGATAAACTTTGATGGCAGGGAAGGGCGGAAGTCCTCTGCTAGGAATGGTTTAGAAGGGCGTTCTTTATTCAAGACAGCATTTCCTATACATTTTAGAGAGTAGTTGGTACTGCACATCGAACATATGTGGGAAGGATGCTGGGTTATCTGACAAGAGAAAATGCGGACCTAAATAGCATATATGGGAGCAGACATGATTGCTCATGGCTGGTGGTTGTCTCATAACCAGATTTTCTTAGTTACAGTGTCTGTGTTCTTCCCCTGCCCTGTGCTCTCAGGAGGGTACTTGAGAGGAATGTGAAAATTGTGACCATTTGTGTAGGATTTCTCACTCTCTTCTGGTCAGAATGGCAATCTATGCTGTGGGTATTCAGAAATGCTGAACAAATGACCATTGCAAATGTACATATCAATTCAACAGCACAATTGGATTTTCAGAGGGGAACAGGATTGTTTAACATAGAGTACCATATGGGTTGTAGCATTGCATGGGGGAATTCAGTAGCACCACATCCTGCTGACAGAATGGGTAACTAATCTATTGGAAGGGGAAGAAAGAAAAACTGTCTTAAAGTTGCTTACATTACATAGTTGTCCTGTTGAAGTAATATGATAATTATTTCCTGCCCCCAAAGTGTATGGATGCCACTTATTAAAGGGAAAGTATAGTTTGCAATCATATCTGTAGTTGTTCATGGCATTTCTTAACTGGTAAGATAAGTGGCTGGAAAGTTTAAGGTTATTGCTATAAAAATGTCATCCTTTATTTATTCTTTTTAAAAAAGTGATACATTGCTATATGATAATGAAGCACTTTGATTAAAAGCATCCAACAGTCTATGATGTATGGGAGCTAGCTGGAAGACTATAGGAGTGTAATTAATTATTAGCTGTTCTTTGTAAGGTCTGATTGCTCTTCGCAGAATTGATTTTGAATGGTGACAAAGCAGCAAGCTCTTGTTTGCAAATGCTACGCAATTAATATATGGGTGTTGGCAGGAGCAGGTGGTGCGTGATGGGTGATGGAGTACAGAGCCTTTCACCTGCAACCGCTTTCTTATGCTGAAGCCAGACAAGTTGTTGAGGTGACAAAGTTGTTGCTGATGGACTGGTTGGAAGCCAACACAGCTTCTATGTGGTAGATGTGGAGCTGCATCTAGAAAATGGTGATGACATGTAGTGGGAGTGTCTGCAATGTTGAGCCTGCATGAGTACTCAGCTTTGCCTCATGGGCCAGACACAACCTCTGCCACAAGAAGACCAAGGTGAATTTGCCATCAGTCAAGTACTGGTTACTATGCCCATCTCCTCTGATCTGTGGTTAAATAGATGAAATGGGTTAACATAGTTTATCCCATTTTATGAGAATTGTGTATGGCTGAAATTTAGGTTTTCAGAAAGGTATAATACTTGTTTACTGGAAAAGCCTTTTTTAGAAGCTGACCATCCTAAGAAGTTGTTAGATACTGCAAAAGACACTCAAAATCCTTCGTTCAATTATTCAATTCAATGAACTAATAATAAGAAACTTCTTTTGTTCCTCTTTTTCTCAACAATGTATTTGTTTCTAGTGAATGCTACTCTCTGCAAAAAGGAAAACATTTCAATCTAACAGGAAGTCTGGAAACATAAAAAATAAAGGAATTTATTCAATATTTGCATAGATAAAAGACCTCACAAGAAGTTAGATGTAGTGTTACTGATGCGATCTTACTATCCTCATCTTACTCTGGTTGTTTGGCTAAGTCAGCTACCTGAGCTGTCATCTGCTGTTCAAGTCAGCTGATGTGAGTAAGCTGGTTAAAAAGTTGTTGCCCTCCTCTCATCCTTTTTTCAAATGTTTCACTTCCACTTGTACCCTAAATGCACCTAGAGATAATAGATATGCATTCATACAACCACAAGTAGGGAGAGAAAAGGTAATTTGCAAGCATTCTCCTGCCAAAATGTACAAATGCTTTAAAAAAGCATCTCTCTTTGTAAAGGAGAAAACATGATCCAAACCAAGAGAATGAGATGACAGATCAGAAACTCTTGGAGTAAAAAAAGCCTGAGATGCTGTATGATCTCATTTCAAATGCAGATGACAAACTTAACTTGTATACTTAGTATTTCAATCTGAATTCACTAGAAGTTGTCAAATGATTTTCAGAAGTGCTTTTGCTGAACGTAACTTGAAGAGACAAATCTGATTTTATAAATATACATATCCTGACACTGAATTCCACAAAAAGTAGATATCAAAGAAACCCCAACCAACAACAGAACCCCAACAGCATTTAGTGGTAACTTAAAAAGCAAACTGAATGCCTTTGTGAACTGTATTGGGAATCATGTGACAAATCAATGCGAAATATATGGATACCCCATGAAGAAAGAGGTTTAATTTTGAAATATGGAAACTCTCTGTACGTCCCAGCATTTGCAACTGTTTGTCTAGTACTAAAACTGCTCTTATATCAAAAGACAATAATGGTCCAATGGTCCAATTTCAACGTTGTCATGTTGGTTTTGGATAGGTAACTGTGTATTAGATCAGATTTTTTAAATGTCATGTTAACTGGAGAGAGCAAGAAAATTTATTAGTGTTGTTTACCCAAATGGTCCTTTGTTCAACAAATAATAACCTAGAGACAAATGGCTGGCAGTCAGGGTTGAGACTTTTTACCTTTTCCTGGAAGCATTTATTTGGGGCAGCTGTAAGGAAAAGAGTCTGGGGAAGGAGCAAAAGAAGTGTATGGGGAATAAGCAAAAGAAGTGTATGGGGAATAGTTTTTATTAAATATGAGAAGGAATGAAAAGCCAAGCACTGGTTGCCTGAGAGGTTCCACTCTGCACTGGTGATGTGAAGGTAAGTTTTCAGGAGTCTATTAACAGCCCAAAACTACTGCTCCACATGTGGCTTTACGACATGTGGTCAGGAGTTTCTAGGCCTTCAGCTGAAACCTCGAATCATCTGAGTTGGAGATCTCCAACATAACACAGTGGCTCCTGAAGGTCCAGCCTCGGGGGAAAGATAGTGTTAGGAGGTAAGGATTTCTTTCCCTTCCTCTGGATGGGAAGGGGACCTGCACTGGGAAGCAGATCTTTTCCTTGCTATTCAGTTGGGAGATAAACAGAATCCAGCTATGTTAATACTCAATGTCTTTTCTTCCTGAAACAGTTTTCTCTTTCAGTTGTTGCAGTCCCACTGCCACTTATTATGTTGCTTATTTCATATATGAAAATAATAGTTTGTAAATTACATTTATGGTTAACTTCTGCTTATATGTTATAAAGAGAAATATCCTATGCTTATTATAGTCCCCTAGTAAATTCCCTATTATTACCTAGTTATTTTGACCATATGGATTACACCATATTTTAGGTCCCAATTCAATAAAAGTACATCTGGTTCCTGTGCTGCAAAAACCTATTAAAGTTTGAGGAAACCATGCAAATAGATTTATATGGTCTTTTGTTGGATTTTACAGTGTTTAATTGGCCTTTCTATTGAGGGTAACCATGACAAACTTCAAATTCTGTGCGTAGCTACTGTATGCAATCATCCTTTAGTTACTATGGAGTTAAAAGTCTGCCATTCTTTTGCTAGTACATGTTTTAAGAGTCTCACATGTTGAAGTCTCTTCCACTTCCTTTGGGACAATATTCTACAGACTC
Source organism: Colius striatus (assembly GCF_028858725.1). Taxonomy (NCBI): domain Eukaryota; kingdom Metazoa; phylum Chordata; class Aves; order Coliiformes; family Coliidae; genus Colius; species Colius striatus. The sequence continues at coordinate 112,588,548 of NC_084759.1, read as the reverse complement.
ATAGATCTCTGTGTCAGGAAGTTTTTGACCACAATTTATGTAACTGCATATGTTTCACATGGATTCCTCCTTGGCCTATGCAAAATATGCCATAGGGCTTCAGCAGAGATTTCAAAAAGGAAAAAAAAAAGGCTTTAACATGAGTGACATACTTTCCATACAGTCTATAAAGCTAGTTTATTAAACAAAGTTGAAAATAGGTTGAAGTGATGTTTTTGGGGGAGGGATTATACATCTGGAATGAGCAGCAGACTCATTAAAAGTCCTGCGCAGGGAAACAAGTTTACCAGGGTCAATGTGATGGGTGAAATATTTTTGCTTCCTTTCCACTGACAGTCTCCTGGCCAAGCAGATTCTATATTGCTACCACATTTTTCAGATGTTCTTGCACTTCAACCAACCATCACTTACAAAGCAGGGATTTTTTTCTGTGCTCCTTTTTATTTTAATTTAATTTACAGATTCCCCCATCTTTAGAACTTTTGAAGTAGTGTGTGGTCTTTGCTCTCAGTTGTGAAATTGATGCTAGAGCCCAGAGCTAGCATTTTTGTGTTATGAATAAGGGAAGACCAATGTTTCTTATACTCTTATCTGCTGTCTGGAAGTTTCTTTGAAAAATTACTGCAACTATTTGCCTCAACTCTTCTATCCTTCTCCTTCTCAAGTAAATCTTTAATGAGGGTCTGACTAATTTAGTATCTCTGTTTCTGAAGTGAGAGGGGAAAAGTTTTGCTTATTAAGATATTTGTCTAAGATGGTTCTGGATCATTTTTCTTGTTGGTATGATGATGACTTTTTTAGCTTTAGGCTCACTCTCTCAACTGTTACTAAAGTGTAAAATGATAAACTCCTTTTATCTGAAAAGATGTTTGAGACTTAATCATACAAAGTACCAAGATAACATTAATTTCTTCTAGCCAGTTTTAAGGAGTGGAAGTCGAAACTTTTCATAACATTCTTCATCTTTCTGCAGGGGAAAAAAACCAAACCCACGATGAATAACTTTGGAGGAAACTTGATCTGGTAATCCACTCCCAACGAAAAATTACAATGCATAAAACATACCCTGCATAACACTGCTGAGTCCCTATGCAGTCAGCTTGCAAAATAGGAGGGACAAAATAGGAGTAGTCACCACAGAATTCGCTGTCTCTCTGGGACCAGCAGTTTCCTTGGGACTGTCTTCTGGGAGCATAGACTATGCTCTACACTCAGTAGTATAAAAACTCCAAACATATCTTCTTTTTTTTATCTCTGGAAAGAAGTCTTCACACAACATGCTTCTGACTTTTGATTGTGCTTGTACCCATAGTGTGATTCCTGTGTACAGAGGGATACAACACATTTTCTGCTGTGCAGCCTCAAAACACAATTATCTGAACTTTTTTGGAGGGAACGGTACTGCCTATGAATATATACTAGTTTTTCTGTGTGAAGGCATGTTTCACTTACAGCTACTGCTGGCAGAGCACTGTGAGTAGGAAGAGAGGGGAAAAAAAAAAAAGATGAGAAAAGCTGCAGTCAGAAGGAGACTTAAAGCAGGAAGGGAAGTTTTGTAGGAGATCCAGCTTCCTAGGAAGAAAGATAGATGAGAGAGCTCCAGCAGCAGGTTGCCCAGGAGCCAGGCTGTGTGTATTGATGGGAAAGTGGCAGAGGGGCAGGAGAAGCTCCTGCCCGGGAATCGTGCCACCGAGAGCAGCTGCTAGCCCTGCTCCAGCTTCAGTTCTGTGGCTTTCGCAAGGGAGAATGCTTGCCAGGGGAGGAAAAGGGGTAGTGTTCAACATATGCCACACTCATGGTTTTAGTGCTTCCCATGAGTTGTGTTTCATGGGAACATACAAATGCTTGCCTCTTCTCTGTGTGGTGTAGTGGCAGGGATAATAGCAGCTATTTAGTAGAACTTGACCAAGAAAACTTATCTAAACATGTTATTTTGCTAAAATGTAAATGTCTTGCAAAACCAGTGACCCATTTCCTCCCACTCACCAAATATGTCTGGAATGAAATGCTTCCTTTCTGTTGGGGACAGGAGTTTGAGAGCTTTTGCAAGTCAAAGTCCTCATTTGGGTGAAAAAGCAGGATGATATAAATAAGTAGAATAAAATTCCCCATTAAAATGAGCATATACAATTAATCTTGGTGGTATTGTTGTCATTGTCTTTACGTTCAAACTCACAGCTTTGAAGCATCCCATCCAACTTCAGCTAAAGCCTGTCAAGACCCTTACAGCCACCTTCTGTTACATGCACAAGAAATAAAAGGTGCTATCAAATTTGTTGGCTTGTGTTTTTTACTTTATGTAAAATGTATAGGTATGATTGACAGAATAAAACAAAAAATGATCCTTAGGAAGACAGTATGTTTTGGTCAGAACATATGTCTGTAATTTAAATTTGATTATCTTTAGGCATTTTCTCATGTGCTGTGTTTGCATGTTTTTGTTTATTGTTGTCAGAGGAGCCGCCTTTGTAGAAAGGACGTGATCTATTAACTATTTAGACACGCACATCTGTCTTGTATGGAAATCTACTGGCACAGGAAGGTGTGTCGTAGCTTATAAGTATGCAGGTTCAACAAACTGCTGCTCTTGTGAACTGCAAATGGTTCCCGTATTAACCAGCTTGTTAGCAGCTCTCACAAGCAATATTTACTTGACTTTACAGCTGTTTTACATAGCCTCAAATACCTATTTGGCTAAGCTGTAATTGCGGTGTTCAGTCTTTCTAGGGGAATGTTTGCATTAGGATGCTGAAAATGTGAAGCGTAATGGAATTCTAAAACGAAATAAATCCTGACCAGATGTAACCATGCAAAAGTATATTAACCTGGTCCAGCAATTCACAGAAACACAGAATCTTAAGGGTTGGAAGGAACCTCAAAAGCTGATCTACTTCAACCTCCTTGCCAGAGCAGGACCACCTTCCAGGTCACACAGGAACTCCTCCATGCAGGTTTTGAATGTTCCCAGAGAAGGAGACTCAACAACCCATCTGGGCAGCCTGTTCCAGCACTCTGTCACCCTCACAGTGAAGAAATTCTTCCTTGTGTTTCTTTGGAACCTCTTATGTTCGAGCTTGTATTTGCTGCCCCTTGTCCTATCATTGGCCATCATTGAGAAGAGCCTGGCTCCATCTTCCTGACACCCACCCTTTATGTATTTGTAAACATTAGTGACATCATGCCTCAATCTCCTCTTCTCCAGTTTCTCTTCAGCCCCAGCTCCCTCAGCTTTTCATCATAAGGGAGATGCTCCACACCCTTAATCAAATTCCAGGTTTCAAGTCCAGAAGCTACAAGCGACTCTTTACCTTTCTAGTTTTCCTTTGCATAGCCCTGTTTCAGGTCCTGGTTTTCAGGCTTTGCTATAAAAACATGCCCACAAGAAATTAAAAAGAAAAGAATTAATATTTTCAATTAAGCTCAGGATTTCAGATGTCTCTACCTGATGCTTCATTAACATTTGCACTTGACAGCATTAGGGAATCTGAAGTGCAGAATCTGAGAATCGATGTTAGATTATTTCTTAGGTAATTTGCTTGTTCCTGCATGCTAGACATCATTTTGCATGTAGATATGTACCTTCACTGGTCAAGAAGCATTCTATGTGTTGGAGAATAGCAATGTGGACAGCAGACTGGAAGTGAAAAAAGGTGTCACTGACATCCACGGTAAAAGCAGAAACATTGGCAGCATATCCACTGGTTAGCTGTGTTGAAATATGACAAGGCATCAAGGCAGCAGGTCCTAGATTCAGTCTCCTCCCTTGGTGTCATGAATCTAGAGTTGCCTGCAAACTATGTGGGTGGTTGATAGTGCTGAGGTCCAAATCCATCCTTGTGACTTCCTTCATTTTCGAAACCCACAGAGAGTCGTTTGCTGATATGTTGCATTGTCACAGAATAACAGTCTGTTCCCCTTCTAACTGTTATCTCCAGAAAAGGAGTATCTGTGACTTCTTGTCAAAATCACTAATATAAAACTTGTCTGTTTTTTTCTCCAAGTGATTTTTCTTCTTTAGAAAAGTTTATTTTATGTTCACACCTCCCCTGTGTTGTGATCATGTTCTAGCAAATGACTTGGAGTCTCTATTTATTTTGCGACAGAAGGCCCATAAGACACTTTTACTAAAAGAGGCGTTTAAGAGAGAAAACAAAAATACATCTAGGCAGACATTTTTTACCAGTTACAGGCCAAGTTCATTTCAAGTTTGCACAACTTCCTTGGACTCAGTGACGTCACTCTGTATTTCTGATACAGGTGTGCCCTAGTGGTAGATGTGATCTGTGATTCTGCCTTACAATGTGTTACCATGAAACAAAACTAAATTCTGGATTTGCATTTCTAGGATTCACTTGCAAGCACAGGCTCTTGGCTTCTGTGAACAGACAGATTCCCCTCTGGGCTTTCCTTAAAGCAGTGCAGGTAGTCCAAATTTTAGGTTTTCTTGCACATTATCAGTAAAAGGTACAGAGGACTGATAAAGTATAATTTGAACACAGGATTTCCGGTGAGGAGAATTCAGCCTGACATTTAAATTCAGAACTCACATGTGAGTCTCGCAGGGAGAAATCTGTATTCCATCATCTTGGCAGAAGTCAGATTTTCAGGCTCTTCTTTGGTCTTCTGTGGTGTCTGGTTATGAAATAGCATTCAATCTTTGATTAAATCTTTGTGTGACCATGTGGTGCTGTATTTTTGTCTGCATGGGTGGGGTGGGTTGTGTTTTTTTTTTTTTTTTCTTTTTAATTGAAGTTTAGATTTGTCATAGTTGTGTGGGTGGTGGGTTTTTTCATTCCATTGTTCCTCCTTATTTTATGAGATTGTATCTCAGCTTTGGAAAGTTCTTTGGAATTGAAATTTAGCACAGATATCTTCAGCCAGAACAAATTTGAAAAATATGGTTGTAAAATATACTCAGATTTTTAAACAACTCTTCCTGTACAATGTGGTCTACTTACCTGTTCAGTCACTGACTCACCATGTATGATATGTATAGATAAAAATATTGGTATTTTAGGTGAAGTTTAAAAAAAAATATTTCTATCCAATGATATTTTAATTTTGGGTGATTTTTTTAAAAAAATAACCAATATTGTACTCCTGAAAATGTGAGGTCACAGAATAATAGAAGCTCAAGGACTGGAAGGGACCTTGAAAGATCATCTAGTCCAACCCCCCTTCCAGAGCAAGACCATCTAGAGTAGTCATATTAGTGAAGATGTGCTAGTTGCACAGATGAGGATTATCACTCTTTGTAGGTGATGCCATGAATGTTTATGAGATAGGACTTGAATTGCTAGGTTTAGCTGCTGTAGGATGAGGCATAATATATCATATTTACAACTATACACGTATTTTTTAGCTAATGAGTTAGACTGCTATGATTAGTGCATGTATCAAAAAGCCAGGTGTAACAGACAATAATGACATTTGTAGCATATCAGTGCAACAACCTTTTTTTGAATTGAAAATAATAGAACTGTACAAACAAAATGTATTGCTGGTTTTCTTTCTTTTTACTGGGGAAAAAACAGCATGAAATGAGATGTCTATTTCATTAGGCTTTTTCATCTTTTCATGCCACTTCTGGTTAATAGTTAGTTATGTAGTTGTTCAAGTAGACAAGCTTGAACCCTTCCCAAAAATATCCTACGCATTGCAGCAACCTCTCCTTTACGAGCTGTGCTGTATTTTTTTGTGCATGATCTCATCGTAGTCATGGGAATTATTTGCAGAACAAGAGCTACATGCAAAGATGTATGCTGAACGGGGTAGGTCTGAAACTGTGCATTCTGCATGAATCACAGGGCTTTCCAAATGTGCCCAAGCCCTATGTGCCATCCAGTAAATTCAAGTCCTTCGTGGTGGCTGTAGGCCAGCCTTGAGTCCCACGAGCATAGCTCTAAGCCATGGAGAGCACTCAGCCAGTACAGGCTTTCCAGGTGGAGGCAGCTTGTGATCCTCCAGCTCCCAGTGGTGAAGGCAGACTGCATCTATAGGCTTGGACCAGCCTGCTTAGCTCTTTTGGAAACTGCCAGTCCTGTTTTTTTTTCCCTCGCTGCTTCTCGTAACCAAAATGTTGCCAACAGGAATTTCTACCTTCTTAGTCTCCAATCTTTTATTTTGTTTGCTGGTAGCATGAAAGCAAAATTGCTTAAAAAAAGGAAATGTATTTATTTCTGTATCAGATTTTCAATTCACATGCACTGTACTTTGTATTTAAAAATAAATAGGCAATATCTAATTATCTGATGCATTTTGCAGGTGAGATTGAAAATATTTGAAAAATCAATTTAATTTAAGTCTGTATATTTTTTTTAATGTAGATTGAGTGCAGCTGGCTCTGGCGGTGCTTTTTTGGCTTGCTGTCAGCCTTTAGAATACCACTATTTTAAAGCTGAATAAATATCTAACAACCAAGAGATAATAAAAAGGTTATTTAATATTGTATTCCCAGAGGCTTAGGAAAGGTTACAAACCCTGATATCTGGTTAGTGGCCCCAGTGGTTTTCTAGCAGGTTCTTTATCCATTTATTCATTTAATTTATAGCAGTTAATGAGAGCTAAAATGCAGCCACAAGATTCAGGTTCCCAGAAAAAGAAACGTAAATTATGACCAGGTTTAAACAGCATGACTTATCAAATGATCATCCTGGTAACTACTGAGAGTTTGTTATCTGTACCACAGATATTTATGGTTATCCATTTCTGCTTTCCAGGGTAGAGTTTTCTTTTAGTTTTCATTGCTACTCTGCTAGTTCACAGCCATATTTTCTTTAAGACAGGGAAATCAGCCATTGCAAGGCATATAATAAGAGCAATTAAAATTGCAGTGAGTGTTTGCAAATGGATAGGGTAATTCTGTATGGCATACTTGTCTGATACAGGTTACAGATTTGCAGGCACCTCTATGTGGTTTTTGAAAAGCAAACATATCCTTGATATATTCTATTATTTTAGATCAAAGCTAGTTAGAATTTTTTTTTTTGGTTTATAGAACATCTTTCCTAATTATTAATATAATTCTGTCCACTGTTTGTCAGATTTTAAGGTCCAGATGGCTCAGTCTTGTATTTATGCTGGAGGAAAGGATGATAATTTATCATAGTATTCTTGCAGTAATCATCAAAAATGTTATATGGTCTTGGGGATGACTGCTCTGAAAACGTAGATGTGGTAATAGGTGCTTGTGAAGTTGTTGTCCCTGTGGAGCTGGATCTCAAAAACATGCTTGATTCAAAGTTTATTTTTCAAAGTATGTAGGGATGCAAAGGTTTATATAAGATTATGAGTATAATGAAGCTAGAGGTATAGAACTGAGATGCTTGATTAAATGAGTACTCAAGTATTCAACTCCTTAAAGTCTAACTTAGTCTAAATTCATGAAAACAAGCATTCTTAATGCAAGTTATTATAGTTTTGGTACTCTAACCAAATATGTGCATGTTCATAGTGGTCACAATAAAATGGAAAGTGAAAATTAAACAGGAAAAAATTTACTGCTGTCTCAATCATGCTGAGTTATTGTAGTCATGTAAGAACACTTAGAAAAGCATGAAGTAATATGATAGAAACTTGGCATACTAACTATCTGGCAAGCAAAATGCTGCAGTATTAATATAAGTTAATATTTCTTGACACATGCTGACATTTTAGTTAAAGCTTTCAAATGATTTCAGACTTTAATGGAGAATGTACATACCTTTATCTACATCCCTGGCAACCTTTTAAAGTTATTCAGTGTGGAACTTTCGTAATTGTGATCTGTCTGTCCTGTTTACTCAGAAATTTAAACTTGAGCAGCTGTTGATTCTGTGTAGAGACTGGGTGGGAACTTCTCTGACTTTCTATCACTCGTCTGCATGTTTCCTTTTCCCCTGTTCCTACTCAGCATGCAGTAAACTCCATTTTATACAGCAGGACATCATGTGTGTAGCTGTGTTGGCAGCCTCTCTTTACCCACACCAAAGGATAAAAGGCAAGGTAATTGGTTCTCACAACTTGCATGTTTGCTTCTCCTCTTTCAATCTGCCAGTGTTGCTTTTCAGAGGTTGATAAGAGGTTATGTCCTTTATCCAAGGGGAAATGGCTTCCAAAATGAGCCACTTCACAGTACCCAGAAATGAATCTGGGAGCAGTGAATTGATTCTGGGAAGCACTTCTTTGGTGAAGAGATGCTATGGGGGTTTTAAGTGTGGTTTACATTGAGCTCGACAGAGAAGGATTTCAAAACAGCAGAGCTGCTCTGATGTGCTGTGACCTAAGATCTAATGCAGCCTTTCCAGCTGCTAGCAGTATCTCTGCTCTAGAGCATGTACCTGAGTTTCAATAATTTGTTGTTTTGAGAGAATGTTTTCATCTTGTGACATGATTACCATCCCTTTAATCTGGTGGAATAGCACTGTAGGGAATGATCATGCTATATTCTGTGAGAGAAATACAACTGTGGAGAGAATACAGAAACCGTTTCAGGATATTTCAAGATGTGAATGTTGTGCTTGGATATAATTAACTTCAAGTTGATTATCTTACTATCTTGCTAAAGCTTCATTTTAGCACAATGTTACAAAGGTACCTTTGAGTATTGTAATGGCCTATGAATAGCTTGAGCATTAGAGACAAGGCATATGGAACAAGCTTGGCATGGAATAATGTATTCTACAGAGAAAGTGGATGGTGAAGCTGATATGACTATGGCGATGGTAATATCTCCTCATTACACCTCAGTCTGAGGTGGAGATATCTGCTTGCGTACATTCTCAGTAGTCAGAATGCAACTGGATGGGAAGCCAACCTGATGATATCTCTTCCAGGTCTTAAGAAGGAAGCAAAGGGAGAGAATTAGCATTTACCTCTGGATGGCCTATTTAAAATTAAATAGGGAACAGTAATCCAATTCCTTCCCTTGCACTAAATGGCTGTGTGTTAAAGAGAAAAATAACCAAGATATCCAGATAGACACAACATACAAAGCAGAGAGGGGGGGGATAAACACTCAGAAAGCATTCAGATAGTGCTTTCTCCCTTTTAGTTTTCTGAGAAATTTCCATCTCTAAGCAGAGTGGACAAGAAATTAACCCTGTCTTCAGAAAAAGAATTAAGTGTTTCTGCTTTGTGTGGTGAAGGGCACATTAGATGATGTGCAGTGTGTGTTTGTGCTGATAAGTGGAGAAGGCAATTTTAGTAGCTAGGCTTGTGAGGACCAAGATGCCTGTGGCAGGGTTCCGGAGCTTGAATCCTGCTAACCAAAAAGATAATCTGGGGAGATTTATTATAGAGGATATTCTACTGCCATTTACTAGGATTTGAGGGGGGAATTGAGAGTTGAATTAAATGTGAAGTAAATAAACTGAGCTAAGTCCCATGATTGTTTCATTTCGATCACTTCTCACTGTCTGGTGGATAAACTCAACTGACTCAACCAACTTATTAGGTTTTGTGGAAATAGCATGCTGAACTTGTTGTAAGAGCTGACCTGTGAAAAATCAGAAAAATAGTAACTGCATATCACAGAAAGATTCAAACCATGTAATCTAAGCTGTGTTTTACACTTATGTCTGCTACCCTACTGGCCATTGTAGATATACTGTGCTTGCTCTGAATTCTAAATGTTGTCTTGTAATCTCTTGTGTGGAGTTGAGTTTGGTCTATTGCTTGGTGCTTCATGATCATCTAATGAAAAGCTCTACTAAAATAGTTTAATATGTATGAGATAGTAAGTATTAAAACTATTTACATCCATATGAGCCCCACTAGCCTTCCCTTCTCCTGTAACAGTGAAGGAAGAGAGCAAAGAGCAAGGGTTTTTTTAATCAGCTTCTATATCAGACTGCTTCATTCTCTGTCATAAAATATGCTGAGCCACATGCAGTTGCCCCAAGAGGTTGGGACATCTCTTTTTCTATTGTAGCTAGTAACAGGAGAAGGGGCAATGGGATGAAGCTGGAACACAAAAAGTTCCACTTAAATATAAGAAAAACTATTTCCCTGTGAGGATGACGTAGCAGTGGATCAGGCTGCCCAGAGGGTTTGTGTAGTCTCCTTCCTTGGAGGTCTTCAAGACCCCCCTGGACATGTTCCTATGCGACCTAATCTAGGTGTACTGCTTCTGCAGGGGGATTGGACTAGATGATCTCTAAAGATCCCTTCCAATTCCTACCATTCTATGATCTAAATGTCTGTTCTTACTAAAAAAAGCCAAAATAAACCCTAAAAGAGTTCCAAAACTCCAAAATACCTTAAAATTAGCTGCCCTGCCCCATCCTGACACACGGTTATTCTGAAGTGGCTCCCTGACATATGTCTTACCAAGGATAAGGGGAAAGGGTGATTGGGAAGGAGTCTGAAGACTCTAGAGATCCAATTATAAATCACTTCTGGAAAAATTATGCTGCATATCTTTTGCCTGTTGTGATGATTGAAAAGAGTCTGCCATCTTACTGATTTCTGTTTGTGTTGTGGATATTCTTTTTCGGAAAACTTTATGACTTCAGATGTGATTGCAGCACTAGTTATTTGACCTTTACTACAGGAAATGTGTCTTCTCTATTCTCTTATTAGGAAATCTGCCTCAAATAGTCTGAAGTGAAGCTTTGCTTATTTTATGCTTACTAGTTAATAAAGTTAATTAACCATTTTCTGAAATATACATAAGGTACAATTAGTAATATATTTTGCTGGTTTATTTTTGACAACAGGCAGATGATTACCTTCAAAAATAATAACAGATTTTAATCTAAATAAGTATCTAAATTATAGTTTTTCAGTTGTAAAGAAAAACAAATTCAACTAATCCCTATTTGCATGTGCCAATTAGCTAAGTGTTAATCAATCTCCTATATAAATGAAAATGAGAAGACTCAGCTCTCTGGTAAGATAATGTTTCTCATTAACAAGTAAAACCTCCTATTGCAATTGTAAGAGAAGAAAGATCTACTTCTCTTCCTGTTTAAAAAAACCCAATAAAAATAGCTATGAAGTAATTTATGAAAACTGGGCCCTCTGTAGGCTTAGGATTGTCAAAATCTGTCAAAAGTTCTCCATAAAATAAAAAATCTCACTTGGTCTGTAGTATGAAGTTGTTAGTGCAAGACATACAATGTAGAGCAATTATTTAGAAGCATTTTTAAGTAGCATACTGGATCTCAACAAAAATAACTGTAGGACTATCATAAATTATGTAAGCATACAAAGCAGGATAGTGGAATAAATCCAGAGTGCTTTTGTTGTTATTGTTGTTGTTGTTATAACAGTAGTCTGTAACCTGAATTGGTTTTTCAAAACCAAATTTTGCATACCTGGATGTTAAGATACTTTGGGTCAAAATATTATGACAGCTTGTGTAAATAAAAAAGAATGCAGTAACAGTTCAATACACATTCACTATTATTGTACATCTTCTTTCCCCATTGTTGTCTTATAGTTTTGAACAATATATCTTAGTTATGACATCATTGCCTGGGAAGTATGAGCCTAGTAAACAGATTCCTATATGAAAGATTGTGGAGTTGAGAGTACAATATTCTTCTATGGAGAAGCCAGGAACAAACATTTTAATGTTTTTTAGATATCATATCTGAATGTGAAATTAATGTCTATCCTTTCTCATCTTTTGAGAGAGTTCCTAGATATTTTTAGTTTAGACTGGGACACAGTTGTGTTTATCAGTGAGGAAGTTTATAAGGAGGTGAAACAACCCATACAAGGTTGACAAGAAAGTCCATCTTCACCTCAGCATCACAACTCACTGTTATCAGGTTATCAGCTCTGTGTTTGACTCAGTCAGCTACCTTATTTGAAAGTCTCTCTTGTGTCCTTTAAAGATACGCTTAGCTGAGTGTTAGCTCCATCTCCAAGGGCTGGTGAGAGCCAATGGACATTTGGACTTCAGTGGGCACCTACTGATGCTGCTACATCAGAAACTCTCCAACTTTGGGCAGAAAGAGAGAATTTCGTGCCTTTTTTTTTTTTTTTTTAATGGTAGACAGACTGGAGGGGGGACTTTCTTCCAGACAACTGATGTATTTCATCCTGCATACCAAGCATGTGAAGGTCAGTGCTGCTGTGAGGATCCCCATACCTAAGGGCCTTGAGGATAGTCTTTGGCTGACGCTATTGTGTTGTCCTTGTATGCATTGCAGCCTGGTGATGTGTCTCCCATATGTGGAGTCTCCTTTGTGTCTGTCACATGCTAAAGGAGCCAGTGCTCCCTGTCAACACAATATCTGCTGTATACATACAACAAAGAACATGTCTGTGTCTATATGTTTGCCCAAGATGTTTCAGAAACTATGGATTTATGGACCCCCTTCTGGAAGTTTTTTGAAAGTAAGAATAGTGCATCCCACTCCACAAGGGGAAGACGTGGAGAATTTAGTAAAAAAACTCCATGAGTTCATTCTGTTAGTCTCTGGATACTCTAGAGACTCCACCACAAATAAAACCTGTCTGCCTAGCAAACATTAGGATTCCTGCATATACTAGCAGTTATCTATATAGGTAGAATCATATCAGACTTCCCATGCTGAAAGCACTACTTGCCTCACAGAATCATAGAATCTCAAGGGACCTCGAAGGATCATCTAGTTCAATCCCCGTGCCAGAGCAGGACCACCTAGGTTACACAGGAACTCGTCTAGGTGGGTTTTGACTGTACCCAAGTCATTTTAGTGGACATATGATTATAAACATATGAACATCCCCAGGACTGCTTATAACAGTTTGTAAGGAATTTAATTCTCTAGTCATCTTCCTTACATACAGTTTAATATAAGGGTTTTTAAAATTTGGATGGGAGATTTTGTTTAAGTTTGTTTGTTTGTTTGGCTTGTTGTTTTGTTTTCCAGAGCAAATTCAACTTTGAGATGCATGTCCTTTCAAAATTGAAAAATAAAATAGCAGGAATATGATGTAGAAAAAAAAGTGACCTTTTTCAGAAAGGTATGTAGTGAATGGGTGGACACATACTGGCAGATGTTAATGTGCTGATGAATATGGAATAGCCCCTAGACAGGTGAATTCTTAGGTACTTTTTTTCCACTGAGTGGACTAAACTCTTGTAATTGTAGTATCTGATAACATCTTCAGAGACTGATGATGGGTTGCTCATCACTGTTTCAGACATTTTATTCAGGACTGTTTGCTCAGATGTTTCTTCTGTGGCTGCTCTCAGCCAGGTGTTGGCATTTATCAGGCACTGAGGGCTGTAGCAGGGAGAGCTATGAGCCAGAATGAGCAGGGATGCTCTTGGGGATATACTTGATTCTCTGAGCACTGAAATAAATCAAAGGGAAAGGTGCAAGTTCCAGAGTGAGAGTTTAGTGTTGTGGTTTTATTTTTTTCTTTTGTTGTGCTTGAATATGCTAAATGAGTATTTGATTGCATAGTATGAGTTTATCATAGAATGGTAGGGATTGGAAGGGACCTCTAAATATCATCTAGTCCAAATCCCCTACTGAAGCAGGTCCACCTAGATCAGGTCACACAGAAAAGCATCCAGGTAGCTCTTGAAAATCTCCAGAGAAGGAGACTCCACACCTTTCCTGGGCAGCCTGTACCAGGGCTCCATCACCCTCAGAGTAAAATAGCTTTTTCTTATGTTTAAATGGAACTTTTTGTGTTCCAGCTTCATCCTGTTACCCCTTGTCATGTTTATGCTAAGCACGTATTTAATACCAGTAGTAAACTTCATAGGTCACCTTCTGGATTTGTTTTCTGTATGATTACTTGATGGTTTCAGGCAGAATGTGATTTCCTTTGTATTTTCAAAGGTGTTTTAAAGACAAAATTAAAGCCCTTTAATTTGCTTTTTATTGTTAATACTGGTGTATAATCATGCAAGTGTAGTGACTATGTATATACTTAACATAGATGTTAGTATTTTAAATATCATTCCTATCAATTATTGTTCTCTGAGTTTGAGTACCTCTCACTTTCTCCTGAAGTACAGGGAAAGCTCAAATCAGAAAGAGTGGTCCCCAGTGTGTTTTCAGCTATAACTAATGAACCTTATAGATAAGAGCTGTTCCAGTAGTGCAGATACAGTAAAAATTGCTCAGAGCTGAGTCTAGACACAGAAATAACAGGGAGTTCCCTTTGACAGTGGAAGCCTGTGAGGAGATTTTGGGACAGGACAGAAAAAAACCTGTGGCTGCTGTTTTGCTGGTGGCAACACAAGGGTTAGTTGTGACCCTCCAGATGCTCTGGGGTGGCAATTGCCAGCACTCTTTGTGGCCTTTTCCCCCTTTTGTTCAAGCTCTGAGCCTTTATTTTCCCGTGCTTTTGTTTCCCTCGGCAGTCACCTTTCCCTTGTGCAGCCTTACCTGGAAAAAAAAAAAATCTGTTTGGTTTATGTTGTGGTGCAAAACCATCTCCTGAAAGCCCTATGGGCTGATGGCAGAGGAGTGATAAAGAGACAACCAGGGTATCTGCAAACTGAGAAGGCTGTCCAGTCAGCTAGAAATTCCTTTATGGGCCTGATAAATAGCACACACGTAAAACATGTACTCTAAATTACCTTTATGTGTAGGGAGAGTGGAGTCTATAATGCTTGTAGGCAAAGGGCAAAATTTGTATGCTATCTCTATGATGAGTATGGATGTATTTTACCAAAAAGGATTTTAGCAAAATTAAATTTCAGGTTCTTTTAAGGATCATCCTGAAAATTTGTTCATGTAAGTGTCATGATTTTGTGGAGTAAATATCTGTCCGTGTAGTGTTTAAAAATTCAAGTATCTCTTGTGAAAAGCTACTAACTTTGAAAAAATACCCAACTAGCAAACAAAGACAAAACTAGTGGAAAAAACAACACCCTAAAACCCAAACCAAAATGAAAATCCCCACCAAAAATCCCACCTAACCCCCTCACCTTTAACAAGTATATACCCCAAAATAATCCACTTTTTAAACCTTATGCTGTTGATTGTATCAATGTAAGCATGAAATATCCACAAACGTACAGTTGGTGAAAGAAGGACCAAACATATTCAGCATTGTGGGAAAATTGTGGGATGTGAGACTGATTTTGTTTTTTTAACTGTGCTTTAGTTGATGAATATACTAACTGACTTTACCAACAAAGCTTTCTAAGCCTAGTTGTAAGTTATCTCTGAATGTATACAACTGTAAGCTGTTGAGCAGCCCTAGAAAGACTAGTGGGAGACCTTGTGGATATGTAACTGTATGTATACTTGCTGAACCATGTAGTTAAACACCATTCTTAGTGACAATAGAAGAAGGAAGTTGAGGGGAGACATGGAGGGAATGCTTCTTCCATAACCAAATGTGAAATGGAACATGACCACTTCTGGACAAATGGCTCTCATTGCAGTGTCCATGTGTTCAGTGACCACTCTCACTATAGGTGTCTGTGCCCAAGGGATACTCGGTCTTACCTTCACCTCCCTGCATTGCTATAAATATCTTCATTTGATGTGCTGAGAGTTTTACTGACTTGGTAAAAAACCAAAATAAAACAATCCAGAGGGTTTCCTTATTTCAGGGTTTTGTTTTGGTTTTAAACCTAGATCAGATGTGTGATCTGGTTCATGGTATATCCTTTACAAGCATTTTGTAAACATACAAGGAAGGAAGAGCAGGTATTGGAGGTTTTGCTTGAGTAGAGATTGTTTTGTATTCAAAAATCAAGGCCTGAGTTGGCATTCTTAACCCATCTAGGTACTTGAAAGCTGAAGTGAAGAAAGGACCTGGTCTACACTGAGTTGCCCTTGGCAAGGGCCAGATCCTGGCTGTTTGTAGGTGCACTGCAACGTCTTTGAAGCCACCAGGGCAGGTGATTCTCTCCAATGAAGGAATTTGACTGCACTAGTGGCAGGTTGGCAGGAGAAGCCCAGCAGTGCAGCATTGGGAAGGCACTAAACTTGTTAAATGACCCCATTTCTGGCTTTGAGCCTCAGAAATGCATTAAACTGCTCCAATAAATAAATATATAAAATTATAAAGACTGGATAACTTGCTTAGAGTGTAATATATGGTAGTTTTCTAATGCTAAGTCCTAACAGCTTTTTCAATAACTGTATTCAAATCCTCAGATCAGACTACATTTTCTTCAAATGCTTTTTCCATTCTAAAATCATAGAATCATGGAATGGTAGGGGTTGGAAGAGACCTTTAGAGATCATCTAGTCCAACCCCCCTGCAGAAGCAGGTTTACCTAGATCAGGTCGCATAGGAACATGTCCAGGGGGGTCTTGAAGACCTCCAAGGAAGGAGACTCCACACCCTCCCTGGGCAACCTGTGCCAGGGCTCCCTCACCTGAACAGTGAAATAGTTTTTTCTTATATTTAAGTGGAACTTTTTATATTCCAGCTTCATCCCATTGCCCCTTGTCTTGTTGCTAGATACCATAGCAAAAAGGGATGTCCCAACCTCTTGACACCCACCCTTTAGATATTTGTAAACGTTAATAAGATCTCCCCTCAGTCTCCTCTTCTCCAGACTAAACAGCCCCAGTTCCCGCAGCCTTTTCTTGTATGAAAATGTTCCAATCCCCTGATCATCTTGCTGACCCTGTGCTGGACTCTCTCCGGAAGTTTTCTGCCCTTCTTGAGAGCTGGGGAGCCCAGAACTGGACACAATACTCCAGATGAGGCCTCACCAGGCCAGAGTAGAGGGGGAGAAGAACCTCCCTTGACATGCTGGCCACGCTCTTCTTGATGCATCCCAGGCTGCCATTGGCCTTCTTGGCCACAAGGGCACATTGCTGGCTCATGGTTAGTTTATTATCAACCAGGACTCCCAGGTCTCTCTCTGCAGAGCTGCTCTTCAGCAGGTCAACCCCCAGCCTGTACTGGTGCATGAGGTTGTTCCTCCCCAGATGCAGGACTCTGCACTTGTCCTTGTTGAACCTCATGAGGTTCCTCTCTGCCCAACTCTCAAGCCGGTTGAGATCCCGCTGAATGGCAGCACAGCTTTCTGGGGAATCAGCCAGTCCTCCCAGTTTGGTGTCATCAGTCAACTTGCTGAGATTACACTCTGTCCCCTCATCCAGATCGTTGTCATGAAATAATGGTTTCTATTAAAAATAAGAACACCATCATTTCTTTTCCCCTACCACCCACAAAGGTTACAAAACCTTTCAGCAAGAACCCCCAAAAAATAATGAAAAAAATTATGTTACTTTAAGATACCCAATTTTTTATTTTGATATTTTATGGGGAAAGAAGGACTGAACTTGAGCCAAGTTTTAAATGTCTACAATAAACCACTACCTTTTCCTCTTTTTATTTTCTCTCTGGAAAGCAGAAGACTTTGCAAAAACTCCCTACTAGTTTTCATTAGTTCTCGAACTGGATATTGATCTCACACCAATTTCACCTCAGTCATTTTGACTAACTTGAAGAGAATTGCTCTTGATTGAGAGCAATGACGAACTAGAGACCAGAGCTATGACCAGTGAGTTAAATATAATTACTCATTCTCTTCTCAGTGCTCTACAGTTAATGTTCAAGTTAATCTGCTACCTGGCATGCCTATTATTTTTAATTTTTTTTCCTGTGTTTTAAGATGAGTTGAAGCAGTAATTTTCCCATGTATTTCACAGTAAAGATGGATGTAGCTATTTTAGCCAACTCTATGTACCTTGGCATGCTGGGTTCTTAGGAAACCAAATTAAGGTATTTTTCAAGTATATGTGTATTTTCTGGACAAAACCCATGTTGCAACGATGATGCCCCAGTTAATAACCAATTAAATTATTTTTTGAATTGCCTATTGTGCTCATGGGAACCTTTGGGTTTAGAAACCAGAATTTGTTTCATTACTATACCGTGTGATGTGAGAGGAGGTGATAATCCAGTACTCATGACTTCCTTCTGACTGGTTGAGCGTTGTTTCCTATTTTTAGAAAGGTGAAAATGTGGAACAGCCTTGAGAAGATTTACAAATACTGAACTTTGTGAACAACTTTCCACACTTGTTTGAGACTTGATTTTCCACTAATTATTTTTTTCTAGTTGCTTTCAGAAGTATTCATGTGGGAAAACTTTAGTTTTAAAAATAGTGTAAGGAGAAAATGTGTGGAATTCCAACAAGTTCCCACATATAGAATGTTTGGTCATGGAGAAGTGTGATCTACTTTTGAAGTTCATGTAGTGTGTCAATGATTGAATTGCAAATATAACCCCGCATTTCCATGCTAATGAGCAAATGCCATATACTCTGTGTGAGTCACTTCAAGCATTGCCTTGGTATTTGAAGTAAACACAAGGAAAAGCAGTAAGATAGCTCTTTAACCATCCTACTTAAATTAAAAATTAATAACCAATTTCTTCAGGCCCCAAACCACCTTCTTGTTTTCCCTCTAGATCTGATAAGGCCACTCCTTTTGTACTTTTTTTCTGTATCAATCTTATGATGTCCCATTTACCTCAGAAATAGCTTAATATATAGAGACGATGTTCCACGAAGTCGACAACAAACGATTTTTTTTTAAAGGGTACAGCATTGCAAAACTTACTTTCCACAAACACACTTTCATACTATCTGAATTTCTTTGTGTAAGGGTGCACTGAAATGAATGCCTCTGTTTCCTATCATGTACTGCAAGTTGGTGTTTACAATGATAGGGATTTAATGAGAAGGGAGCTCTTTTTTCCAAGATTTACTCTTGTTCTATGAGTTGGACCTGCTGGTTAATATATTTTATCCAGAGAAGGATTTCCCTACTACACAGCTGGAAGACTTTTTATGGAATTGATCAAATAACAGTGCAATTGTAGGCTTTGTTTTACCTAAATAGGCATGAAAAGAAGTATTCTAAATATTGCACTGGATGTCTTAAGTCATTCCTTTGGTCTGCCTGATACTGGTGGTCTTGACTTCAATGATGCTGTTTGAAGCAGTACAGCTACTGATGTCTGTTTTTGCAGGGCGAGGTCTGAAATTGAGTGATGTGCAGGAGAACGCTGATCAATAAGGTGAAGGCATGGCAGAAAGAAGATGTTCTTTAGCTTTGTAACAGCTTGACTTTTAAGTATACCAGGTGTTTACTTAGGTCCCAGTGTCAATACTATGCTGAAATGTTTTTATGGTTTTGTTAAATCCAACCAGCTGGAGCTGGAAATAAATGTCTGGCGTGACAGTGAAAACCTGTTGGGTGTTTCAGTCTTTCAGCAAGTGGGTAATTTCCAAACAGTAGGGAGGAGAATCCCAGAAATCATTCTTCATAAGTTGTTCTCTGCCATCCAGGTATGTCAGACTGGTGTTCTGAATCATGTGGGACTTCTTTATAAATCTGATGACAAGGGTGTGCGATCCTACAGGAAAGTATTTTCACAAGGCTACGGAAACTAACATCTATTTTTCATTTCCTTGACTGCTTCTGTTTCTCTGTGGGGCTCTGTGCTGTCATTTTTATGTTGACTAGTTCTTCATTACTTCTTTCAGCTCTTTCATTCCACTGAATAGTGATATTACAGTGGCCATCATGTCCCAGACACAACTTACATTTAAAGGAAACTACTGTGGTACAACAGTGCAGATTTTTGCAGTGAGAATGGGAAGTAAAGACTTTTCTTCAGACCTTCAGATGCTTCTACAAATGGGCTTTATCATACTTTTCTTGAGCTCCTTATTTGTTTTAAATCCCACAGCTAGGAAAATAACACCATAATTATCATGAGTTCATCTAATATTTAGTACAGAAAGAACTGATCTAACACTATTTAAAATTTTTTGCACACTTAAGTTCAAAACAGTTTGAAGAACTATTCTTGTCAGCTTCATGTGTTGTGGGGAAGAGGAATGAACTTTTAAAATGAATCTCTGTATCATACAGAGAAATTAGAAAAGAATTGCTGTTCCTTATGGATAGGCAGCTACCACAATGGTCATGTATTTGAATTCTTTTCAGTATCTAGTCTTTATTTATATCTGCATTTGTGGTGAAGGGTTCTCTTTAGCTGACCTATGAGCGTGCAGACATAAACTGTGGTAGTAACTGAAGTCTCTAGAGACTTTTGTACTTTGGCAACACTGTGCCCCATTTTGTAAAGAACCTTACATTTTTATGCATAGTCTTTCTCAAATTTTACAGACCTCAGTGGACTCAATAGGTATCTTATGTGAGACATATATTTTTCCTCACTGGATATAACTTCTGAGTATTTTTTTGAAGTTTCCCAGTGATCTGCTTTCACTGGTAGCAGCAGAATTGGGTATATAGAAAGGGTGCTGTACCCTTGTATCTTTTGTGAGCAGGCCATGGCAAGGCAGTGGATGATACTGCTGCTAAAGCTTTGCATCATAATTTTGACCATTATTACAATGGTGCATAATGGAAATTGACTTGTAGTGACATTTTCTGTCTGAAGGTGCTAATTACTGGGAAGTTGTGAAAGAGTTGTAAGATGTGCCAAGAGTATGGGAGTGGCTGTGTCTGAGAGGAGTAACTCATTCCCTTACCAGGAGTGCTGAGCATCATGGAGAGGAAACGCAGAAAATAACAACAGTTTCTATCTTGACTAACGTTGTGGTGAGGAAGCTTGTATTCATCAGTTCCTCACAGGCATTGCAAGTTATGTCTTAAATCTTTATATAGTCACAGTGATGCTAAATTGTTGTTGCCATTGTCTTGCATCCATATGGACAAGTAGGGTCCATAGATGCATTTCAAATATTTATGTATGCTTAAAAAATAAATTCTACAGAACTATTTATTAGATCTCATGATGTCAACCCAACTTGCTGCTTTTGTATTCTTCAAGACTGAGTAGGCTTAAAAGAATCTCATGAAATTAAGTTCTCCTCCCTCTCTACTCTGCCCTCACGAGACCACACCTGGAGTATTGTGTCCAGTTCTGGGCCTCTCAGTTCAAGGAAAAGGAGCTGCTGGAGTTCAGCTTAGGGCCACAAAGATGGTGAAGGGAGTGGAGCATCTCACTTAAGATGAAAGGCTGAGGGAGCTGGGGCTCTTTAGCTTGGAGAAGAAGAGACTGAGGGGCAATCTCATTGATATTTACAAATACGTAAAGAGCAGGTGTCAGGAGGATGGAGCCAGGCTCTTCTCAGTGATATCCAATGATAGGACAAGGGGCAACAGGTACAAGCTAGAACAGAAGAGCTTCCAAAGAAACACGAAGAATTTTTTCACCCACTTGTTCACCCATCACCACACACCCCCACTCCCCATTGTGGGACAGTAGAGGCTGCAGAGAGATGGAAGGAGAAAAGACAATCAAAGGTCTTTTTAATCGAGACGTGGACAAGAAGGGCTCACTGGTCAATTATGGTTCCAGGCAAAGCACACTCAACTATTTGACTTAGGGAGGAAAATGAGATCGGTTTAAAAAGTGGTTGCAGACGTAGGTCCAATTCAGAGCCAGGAGAAGTTTCGAGCAACTGCAGCTGCCACCACTGCAGCCCCTCCCCTGCTACCAGAAATGGTTCAACACAAACTCAACCAAGTAATAAATAAATAAACCTACTGCTTGATATTTTTTTTTTTCACTTCTCAAGAGCTGGGAATTTTGGAAAACCTTTGTGTTGGTGTCATGTGTCAGCAGCAATGGATATAGAACTTCTTTTGCTTATGCATGGTAACTTTCTCCTATATTTGAAGACTGTGTTTCTGATTCGGAGAGCTGATCCTTCTGTCAGATGTTGATATGCAGAGTTGAAAATATGGTATACACATCTACCTGGAAACTTGATCCTAGTTGGAAATAACAACAGAGATGTTTTCTGTTTGCTTCATTTGGACTTTTAAAATATGTACGGTGGAAAATACATTAGTGCATTCACTCTTTGTTTTCTTCATATGCTTGTCACATGTACCTAAACTATTGTGTTTGAGAGCTGAGCTGTAAACAGAATGCATTTATTGCTATTAGAGCACACCAACTTATTAAGCACATTGTCCAACAGTCTTCTGCCGTTTCGATGAAACAGATCAGTTAATATAGTTTGAATATAAACCCTATTTTTTGGTCAAGATGTGACATATGAATTTATGTCTGTTAAAAAAAGCTACTGATTTCTGCCTCAATGCCAGTTTTCTGCCTCCAGAAAAGAACTGTGCAAAACAGTGATAAAAAAAAATCTTTAGGTAGTAAGTGGGAGAGAACATGAAGCTTTAATATTTGCAATTACTATCTACTTTTACAGTTAGATATTCAGGGAAAACTCACAGGGCTACCCTCAAAATGCTTTAAATTAGCCAACAAATGAAAGAGAAAGAGATGTAGTATTTTACCACAGGAAAATAATCCAACAGCATTTCTGTATTCCTTGTCATCCTTGTACTGGTATTCAATAAATCTTTTATAAAGGCTGAACAGCATGAGGCAGCTTTTACCCAAGAAGAGCATTAATTGGCAATTTAAGATAAACGTTAAGTATTTCCTTCATTCTTTGGTTCTGTTTTTCTGTTTTGGCAGTAAAAATGTGGGAAGGGATACCTGAGGAAGGAGGAATCCACAGCTAGTAAACTCTTCACTGCTGATATGTCTGTCAGGAATCAGATCAATGAAAATTAAGTCACTCCTATAATGGTAATTTCCTCACTTAATTTCTTCATCTAGCATGAGGGTGCCTTCTCCCCTGCCTGCTTTAAGAGCGGTAAATCAGTTAAGCCTGCTATTCAAGACAAGGTTACATCATTACATAATTCTGATATTTTCCTTTCCTGTTCATTTTTCTGAGGCTGGAAGTATCTTGAGAGCTCAGTGAGATGAAAGCAATACCTGTTGTGACTCTATAGCCGTCTTGTTGCAGATGGCGTGTCTGAGAGGTTTCAAAATCACTTCTGCTGTTCAAGCCAAAAAGAGACTATTTAAAAATTTTTCCTGATGCTGCAAGCAGTGTTTTCAGTCACTCCACCCTTCTCTCTTTTTGCCCCACATGAGACAACAGGGATATCTAGTAGGAGTTATGCTCCTTTGTGAACATACAAGTAATGAGAGGGAAAAGGGGATATTTTGTGCTGCGATTCACCTATTGAGCAATGCTAGGACAATGTATATGAAGTTACTGTGACTGCCTTTCTTCTCCAGTCACTGCTTTCTGTATGATGAAATGGCAATAATATCCTAGGGCTGGAATTATGTTTTTATCATCTACTCAATGGGTCATCTCTTCTTTCTGAAATCTTACAGTAATATGTGGGTGTGTGGTCTTTTCCTTTAGTATAGAACCAGCAAGGGGACAATGATATGAGAGCATCTAAGGCAATTGGATTGCTCTTAAGTAGTCTTCATATGGCCTCAAGCCATGTTTTCTTAAGCTCTCCTAGATTTTAGCTGTTAAAAAAGCTGGATGGAATGGACATTACTCAGGGAGGTAACCCTTTGCTGCAGAAGTCTTCCATGTCTAGTACTTTGTGGTATTTGTTGTATGACCTTATTCTGTAACTGCTGTAGTCAGAAGGCAGGAAAAAACAGTGTCCCTAGGGAAACATAACATCTAGATCACTTCCAAATGCAGCTGATGTTGGTTTGCAAAGGCTGTGTGAAAGCTTTGCATCAAATGTTTTCTTCTGATCTAGTAAAAACTGTAAGGACTATGATTAAGTGTTGACATTTCTGATTCTCAATTACTGTTTTCTTCGAAGCTATCTCAGTGCAGTTACCTCAATGTTATTTGGCCATGCTGACCTATAGAGCTTTCTTAACCTTTTTGTAAACTTGACTGCCAGTCACTAGGCTGGATATAATTACTCTTTGGTGCTGAAATAGACCTTTTCTCCAACTTTGAAGGCTGACAGATTGCCTCAGGTATTTAGTTAACTGGCTGAACTTTTTTAATTGGTACAAACTGTCTGTAACAATCCCAGTTTGTCTACCATGAAACAGCTTTGCTATTTTAGGTTTATACACTCATTCTGATTATATTCACTGATACATGATATCAGTACATGAGCACTGAAGCACAGAAAGATTCCGATACATCCCTGAAGGCCATCAAGCCGGAATTAAATAGTAATATGTAGCTAACTATCAATTCATTTAAAGTTTATATGATACGTTGATCAAGTTAATGCTTAAAATTGGATTCTTTTTAAATGCCACAGAAGAGTTTATTTCCCTTTATTACTTCATATGAAAACCAATTAAGGAATTCTCTATTAATTGTGGAGTTACGTGATAGCACTGCAAAAAAGTAAATGATTTGTATGAGGTACAAAATCACTACAATGGTCTCTTCCTTAAATAATGTGTTTGCCTAAGTAACAAATTTATTTCAGTTCTATGGCATACTGTCTCAAATGATGGTAAACATCTGTCCATCAGTTCAAATGCACAGAGATAAGTAAGCTTACAAGTTAGCAACTTCATCCAGCTGGACAGAGACTTCATAGACATTTTTTTATAAAGGGAAGAAAAGCAAAAAAAAAAAAGATGAAAGACCAATTTTCATGTGGAGAGGCTGATTTAGAGACAGTGTTCTATTGTGGTTACTTAACTTCTGTACATCACAGGATTTATCTGTATATGTAACATATCCACAATAAAGTAAGACCTGTTGATCTAATAAAAGAGATTATAATAGTTATTTAGACTTAACAATTTAGATGCCTAAAACAGTCTTTTGAAGTATCTGCTTTGAATACTAATTCAAAACCTTTTTAGAAAAATTATTGTACTTTTCTGAACAGTTAAATTCCCACTAGGGAGAATATATTCTTATGACTGGTGATCAGGAATTACCTAATCCATAGAAATAGAAGTGTGCTTCTGTATAGAAAATCTATCCTTCCTCTCAAGAGGAAAGATGCATTTATGCCTTAGTAAGAGGATGGCTTGTGATTTATGGGATTAGATGTTGATTTAATCCACAGTTTATTTGCAGACAAATTCTGATAATGATACAAGTCTCTTAAGTGGTCTGTACTCTCATTTAATTTCTGTTCTGTAAGGCGGAGTCCATTTTGTCCATTTTGCCCATTGAGGTCCAGTTCTGCAGACCTAGAAATGGACCAAAATCTGGGTGGAAGGAGTCAAGGGACTGCGCAATATGCCAGTCTATCATTGTGGTCACTATTCTTCACCCATTAATTGAACAACT
The DNA here is from genome assembly GCF_028858725.1 of Colius striatus. Classification (NCBI taxonomy): domain Eukaryota; kingdom Metazoa; phylum Chordata; class Aves; order Coliiformes; family Coliidae; genus Colius; species Colius striatus. Next base: position 112,563,527 of record NC_084759.1, on the reverse strand, counting down.
CTAGATTTCTTCTCCATAAGGGCACTCCTTTAAGGGCTGAGGTGATGCTTCTAAGTGTCAAAAGTCTCTATTTTTTTTTTGCATAGTTAGAAAAATCATGATGGGCTGGCAAGGAAGTGTATTCTTGGCTTCGTAATTGAGTATTCCCATAGACTAACTCATTGATGCAGGCCTCTACAGCAAGTGGCAAGGCTGTAGCAGTTTTTTCTCATGTAAACAGGTATTTTTCACTCAAAATTTCTGAAAGCTAAGTTTTTGGAAACAATAACAAAAAGTACAGCCATTTTAGGATTGTGATTTACACAGAATCTAAGAGCGGAGAATTTTAACTGCAACTGCCAGAGCTGTTGGGTTGACATTTAGTTTCTCAAGGTGTGTGTACACACAAACACACAAATGTTTACTCTGCAATCTTTTTGCTACAAGTAGATAGTAACTTTCTTTTTTGAAAGATGTTATCATGGACTGACTGACTCTTGTTATCCCTTGAGAAGTGATGGAAGCAGTTTCAGATACTGAATCACCTTCAGAAATAGTACATGAATTTCAGGAGGATTAAAACCTCAGTCAGAAGGGGCAGTTAGACAAGACTTGGAGGAAAAGAAATTGCAACCTATAATCCAAACTGAAAGTGCTGCAAGACATGTATAGAACTAATATTTATCAGAAATTATTTCTTTCACTTGATATTTTAGCTAGTCTTATATATTCAAGTTAACATAAATGCTGTAATAGTTTGATCCATTTACAACTGTAAATTTCATACAGTGCCTGAATTGTGAAGCAGCTTGACATGAGTAGACTATTTTTTATTATGGACATTATGAAAGTGCATTTATATAGAAAATTTATGGAGCTGCCATTTCACCCTGGTTCTACACCTATAGCTTTTTTCCTGAGTGGATGTAACAACAATAATGAAGTGTAAAAATTATATAGCCACATAGAATGAAAGCAAGACTTAAAAAAAAAAAAGGCATGCATATAGAAAGTAGAAGAAACTAATAAATAAGTGTATGAAAATGGTTTATTTGTTGGTAACCTATAGAAATTAAACTACTGGAGGAACTAAAAATGCTTTTAATCTGCTAAACTCTAGATCACTGTCTCTGTCTCACCTTTGGCTGTAATAGTGTAAAATATTTAATGGATGACTAATGAAGTGTTGGCTGTACCAGCCAATGCTTTATGAGAGGTGCAGGGAAAAGTTTTATGATTACAGCCATTGCATTTGACTGGAAAATACCCATTGTGGGTTGATTTTTTTGTTTTGTTTTGTTTTTGGGTTTTTTTTGGTTGGACTTTGAGTTACTCTCAGAGCAAAACAGGATGATTTTCCTCTTCAACCAATGCATTCTGCCCACCCACTGAACCAAACCTCAGACAATTTTGCTCTGACATCAAAGATCACGTGTAGGTTAAAAGCAAGTGCCTGCCAGGGAATATCAGTGACAGGTGAGCTGGGTCCAGAGGGTGGCAATGGTGAAGGCACAGACAGTGCCATCACTGGGTGCAAATCTGCAGTATACCCCAGTGCAGACCTGCAGTATACCTGAGAGGCGAGTGGGATGGCTGCAGTGGTAATAACTTAATTTATGTGGTAGGCCAGTGCCTCTCAGGCCAATCCCAAATGATAAGGCACAGGCTGTGCAAAAACCTACCTAGGCAGACTTACCAACAATAAGTATAGCTCTGGCAAAGATCAGGACTCTGTGCGAATGTAAGAAAAGGGAAGCTAGGAAGATAGGGAATATCACCAAATGCTGTTTGAGGCAGGTGTTGAAGTGCAGCAGAAAGAAGTCTCTGTGGCTTTTTGTAAGAGCTATTTCAGTAGTACACAGACATGAGGCCTTTGTACAGACTGAATTTCTATCAATCCAGTGTTCATCCAGTGTTCATCATATTAAGTGATAATGGAAGCACTAAAATTCAGTGGTTCCATCATGAGCACCCCATGGGCACTCTCAGTGAGCTAAAAAAAATCCCATAGTCCATCAGTTCGATGGTTATTGCATGCCCCATATACAGGAACCTTGACTTAGTCTGCTGCCGGAGACCCCTCACATCAGCTACTTGGTATATCCTTCACAATTCAGGTTATCTCCTTGATAGAAGGAAGGGATTTATTTTTATCACTATTTTTTTTTATTTTCCTCTCTATGGGTTTGTTTTTTTTCTCTTGCCAGGCCCCTCATGCTTGAGTGAAGCTCTTCCTAGTAATTCACAAAGCTACTTCATTATTGTCCTTTGACAATATCTTTATAAATCCTCCGATACAGTGATACTTGACAGTTGTTAGGCAGCACTTTGAAAGCAATTCTGATGAAGTGCTGAAAGCATGGTCTGTCACACTGACCAGTATTGCCTGTCATCCAGTCATGTATCCAGCCATCTGACAGATGGACACGGTCATTCCTGAGCAGCTCTGCGTGCTCATACCATACATCACTGTGTTCAGTCACATCATCACAAACACCTGTGACCATTTTTGCTACCTCATAATTGAGCTTTCATTGTGTTTTGTTGGTGTGCTGAGGCTTTTTGGCCAGACGCCACATCTTTCTTGGCAGTATCACTGACCAGACAAAGCACATGTTGGACCATGAGTAGCCATACATATTTTTCCTTTTGTAGCCATTCTGAGGTTGTTTTTCTCTTGAATGAAAAATGAGGATGTTGGGTGGCTGCCTGTTGGTTTTTTTGTCAGTGGAGCAGAAGGATGAATACCCCTGAACCAAGCTGTGCCTGTGAAGCCCACACACTGGATCTGGCCTTGCCAGTAGGCTCTGGCCCTCCCAATGAGTCCCGTTGTGAGCTGCCAGGTGGCTGTACAGGCATGCCACTTACATGTGCCACATGATGCCTATAGTCAAAAGGAGAGATGGGGTGTAGGGAGAGCATGGCCAGCCCAGGGTGATGTGAAGTGTACTAAGAGAACCATTCTCTTTGGTCTGAAGCTCTGTCCCAGCTGCCCCCACTATCCCACTGACAGTGCTCTCTCCTGAGCTTGGTACAGACCTGTGCAAGAAAGGAAGTTGTCAACATTATGGTAAAGGAATGTGTGCATAGGACAGTGAAAAGAGTAGTAAATTATGACACTACTTTCACTACTATTGCCAGGCTGTGTGAGGGTATTGACTATTGCTGTGCACAGAGAATACAGAAAATCCAACTTCCTGCAATGCTTCAGTGCTGTGTGTTGGGCAGCATGAATTACCAAGGCCCTTGGTAACCTTCTTCCTCTCTTTTTAGTACCAGGCAGTTTGCGGCTAATCGTCCTCCTGATAAAATAGGAAGTATCGGTGATCTGCAACTTCATTAGAGGCATCCAGTGAAAATAATGAGGCAAGCCTACTAATCTGAAAGTCCCAAAGGGGAGTTGAAAGCAATGCATAGGATAAAGACACTTCAGGAGCTGCAGAAAACAAAGAATGTCCCTAAAATTTTCTCCAGAGCCTTCATTCATGTTCCAAAAACTTTTCCCAATCTGCTGTAAACTTAGTCCCTGTGCAAATTCTTAAAGCTGGGTGAATATTTGCTTTTTGTTCTCTGAGGCCACACTGGGGATGCAGAATATGGCAATACTTGTCCCATGGCTTTGGGGATGGAGGCAGGCATCCTTGTGAGCTTGCAGGAAGGCAACTCAAACCAGGCATCTGAAAACCCACATACCCCTGTAGCTGCTCACTGCTGGTGATCTTTGCATTTCAGATCTTGGAGGAAAATGGCAAATTTCATCCAAAAGACCAACCCTATAAGGTTTCGTAGAACCACCTGATTCAGAATTGTCTAAGCACCACGTGCAAAACCACACCTGGTACTGTAGGACTGGCGTAAGAGGCTGTTCCTTCAGTCAAGCAAAGGAGCAGTGATGGGAGAAAGGCTGAGGAGGGTTTGAGAGGTTGAACAGTTAATGTGACTTGGTTGGCCTAGGAACAGAAGCTGCAGCTCAGGATTTCTTACTCTATTTAGTGGTAGGAGGTTAATTAACACTGTAGTCCTAGGCACAATGCGTAGGCTCTTCCCAGAGGAAAGTATGGCTTCATTTCAGAAATTAGTTTCCAGAGCCTGGCCAGTTTCTGCACAGGCCACCAGAGGACAGTATTAGTTGTCCCATTTCTGACCATCTGTGTCTGTGTCCTTTATTTTGTATTTCTATAATTCCTAGGATTAAAGGGTCCTGGTTTGTAAAGGAACATCAGTATAAGATAAATAAGATGTACAATAATCCAGTTATATAGTCCTTTGTTCTCCAAGAGACCTTGATATGGTCTTACAAAGCTGTAAGCACACTTTCAGGGTACCAGTTGCTAAAAAAAGCCTTAAATACTGTGTATAAATTCAGAGCTTAGGGATCTGAGGTGGCAATAGCAGTGGATTTCTCTGAGGTGTATTGTGTATCTGCCTAATACATGCTTTTCTTTGTGAGTAGTGATCTTTCTCCCTTGATCCTCAGTATTCCCTGTTGTTTGTGATAAGAGGTATTAAAAATAAGTAAGCATGATATAGCCGTTTTCATTTTAAAGAAGGTTAATTACTTCCCTATAATTTGATTCCAAGTGAAATAAATAAAAGCTCCTAGATTTTAGAGACATAGATATGAAAGCAGGAAAGGATTGCTTTCAACCATTTTCATTTATCTTAACCTAAAATTTGGATCTAATGTCTTTTTTCACCAAGTTCAGTGAATAACCCTTGAAGCACAACAGTTCTTTCAGGGAGAAAGTTCAGTCTTGCAGTCATGATTTTTTAAATCTTCTTCTGTTCAAGGATACTTTTTACCTCTCCTGAATAACGTCTAACTGTATTCTTACTGTTTTCAAGATATAGGAAAACTTGAACCTTTTCAAAAATGTTCAGGAGCATGTAATTTGTCTTTTTCGTTCCTCACTACTGAAAGATCTTTCTGATTTTTGTTTGATATTTGTAATATTCCCTTTTTATGTTGGGGCTAGTTTGCAAGGCTGGTGAAAGCAATTGATGATTATCTCCAAATATAAAAGATGGATCAAGACAAGATCTCAATATTAGAGCTCTATTCAGGACATGTAATGAAGTTGTACTCAAGACTTAATAAAATTGAATGACCCAGCAAAGGGTTGGATATTGTAGCTGTCTGTGTCTTTCAGGCTGTTTTGAAGTGTTGAACTGTGCAGTATTGCTCCAACTCCTGGCCTGGGTGCTCCAGCCCCATCACAGATGTGTGATTCTTTCCCTAGCATCGGCCAGAGATGGAGCACAGAAATTTCTCTCCAGACTGAATGGAGCTGTTGGATTTCCCCTCAGATCTATGCATATGTGTCATTTCACTGCTTGTCCCTTCCTGTGCCAGGTCCTGTGTACCAGTCCTGTAACCCTAATCCTTTCCAACAGTCCCAGCTGACTCCTGCAATAACAGGATTCTAGATGGTAGGAGTGCCCAAGAAAGTTGGTTGATCTTCAAGTGCCACTTTCTCCAAGACCAATATCGATGTGTCCCCACAAGTAAAAAATCAGGAAAAGGGGGCAAGAGGCCTATATGGATGAAGAAAGAACTACTGGAACTACTCAAGGAGAAAAAAGAGATCTATCTAAGGTAGAAAAAGGGCCTGATTGCTTGGGAAGAGTGTAGGAATCTTGCCAGGGTGTGCAGGGACAAAACCAGCAAGACAAAAGCCCTTTTGGAATTAAACCTAGTAAAGTAAAACAATAAGGGCTTTTACAAATACATCAGCAGCAAAAGGAAGATCAGGGAGAATGTGAACCCATTGGTGAACAAGGACTGTATCCTGGTGACAGAGAAGGCAGAACTACTGAATCCCTTCTTTGCCTCAGTCTTCACTACCAAGGCCGGCCCAGACCCTGGAGTATAGTAGAATAGACTGAAGAATGGGAGACTTTCCCTTGGTGGACAAAGATGGGGTTAGAGACCTGCTGGTTAAGCTTAACACCCATTAATCGATGGGACCTGGTTGGATGCACCCACGAATGCTGAGGGAGCTGGCTGATGTTATTGCTAAGCCAATCTCCATCATTTTCAAGCAGTCCTGGAGGACTGGTGAGGTGCCTGAGGACTGGAGGAAGGCTAGTGTCACTCAAGACTTCAAATAGGACAAGAAGAACAACCTGGGAAACTACAGGCTGGTCAGCCTCACTTCTGTCCCTGGAAAAGTGATGGAACAGCTCCTTCTGGATGCCATCTCAATACACGTGAAGGAAAAAATGGTTATCAGGGGGTTTCACTACAGATTCACCAAGGTGAAATCCTGTGTGACCAACCTGATAGTCTTCTATGAGAGTATAACTGGCTGGCTAGATGAGGGGAGAGCAGTGTATGTCATCTACCTTGACTTCAACAAGACTTTTGACACCATCTCCTGTTACATCTTCATCAAAAAAGCTTAGGTAGTGTGACATGGATGGTGAGGTGAATTGAGAGCTGGCTGAATAACAGAGCCCAGAGGGTGGTGATCAATGGCCACAGGGATCAATTCTGTCTTATTCAACATCTTCATCAACCACATGGATGAGCAGACAGAGTGTACCCTCAGCAAGTGCCCTGATGACACCAAACTGGGAGGACTGGCTGATTCCCCAGAAGGCTGTGCTGCCATTCAGTGGGATCTCGACGGACTTGAGAGTTGGACAGAGAGGAACCTCATGAGGTTCAACAAGGACAAGTGCAGAGTCCTGCATCTGGGAAGAAACAACCCCATGCACTAGTACAGGCTGGGGGTCAAACTGCTGAAGAGCAGCTCTGTGGAGAGAGACCTGGGAGTTCTGGTAGATAATAAACTAATCAGAAAAAAAAAAAAAAATCACATCCTCCAATGCATACAAAAAGAGGAGAAAGTTTGATAAAAGAGCAGAAACTTCCAGAAAATTGACATTCATCTTAGAGCAGTTCATTGCTCATATTCATTACATTAAAGATATTGATGTCATCACTAAGATCGCCTTCAGTCTATGCATCATACTTTCTTAGGATATTGACAGGGAAACCTAATTGAGTAGACATTAGAGGAAAGCATTAAGAGTGGAATAAAGAGGAACTCTGTTGTACGTGGCATGATTCACAAGGGCTGCTCACTAATTAATCTGTGGTGTGTCTGCGATAGTATATCCATAATTAAATATGGAAGGGATGCATTAGTGCCAAAAGGATGTTGCTCTCAGACAAGCTAAGAATGAAAAATATTATTATTATTTCAGTCCTGCTTACTTTTTATTAGTATTTATATGCCTATCCTAAGAGAAGTAAATCTTGAAGCTATCTTGATAAATCTGACCCTAAATAGTGCTATTGTATGCACCTGGTATATAACTACTTGACTTGTCACCTTCAGGGATAAAATCACTGTTTTTTTCACACTCTATCTGTAACAGTTTAAAAGGTTTTGTGTCAAGCATTTCTGCAAAACTCGCTCATACTAGTGGGTTGAAAATGAGGATACTAGGACTCACAATGAATTTTAATCAGTGTTTAGTATCATCATTCTAAAGAATGTGAAGGACTCCTCATAATGTTTCCTCAAGTTTCAGAGGCAGATTTTTTTGTGATGAAATTTGAACAGATGGTGATGGATTGCCGAAGGGTCTCTGTCCTACGTCTTCCACTTTTCTTGTCATTGTCATAGATGATTGTGGTTGCAAACAGACCATCTTTACTTAGCCAAATGAATGTCTATATTTGGACAGAAAAATGTTTGAATGCTAGTGTAGGTTGTGGTTTTCTCTTCCTCCCCTCATAAATTGACTGGAAAAAAATTGGCAGCACATCATATTTAGTTTAATTTTAAAAAACCAAACCAACAAACTACAACTCTTAAAAAGAACCTCAGCAAAATGATACAGAAAACCTCTCAAAATCCAACACCAAAAAAACCCCAACCCCTCAAAAAACCAGAATACAAAAGCAAAACCTCTCAAGCAACTTGTGCTCATTAACTGCACACAATAGTCTATTTGAAGGTAGCTGTAAATGAAGTAGAACTAAAACCTGTTTCAACATGTTTGGCAAGGGATGAGTCAACTCGGTTGTGAAAATACAATTTCTCGTTTCTCACCACTTTATTCAGAAAGAGGACACTTTTATTAACTGTTCTTCCTCCCCCCTCCCCATTCATCTAGGTAAATCCTTTTGTTTTGCTGTGCACTTTAATATCTTTCTGCTGTGAGGTTTTCTTTGTGGACAGCATTCAGAGATAGAGAGGAATATTACACTGTTTTCCTTTACAGCACTACAAAGCTGCAGATGACAATGCACAAGTTCTGTGAAGTCAGGGCAAAGATGACATAAACTGAATCTTCTGAGTTGTGCTGGTGCCTCTTTGGGAAAGACAAGGGAGTAGCTCCAAGATTCCCTGTTCTGGGGAGCAAAGCAGGATCCTCCTTGGGCTGTGATGAGAGGAACAAAGCCCCCACTAAACCCCTTTTCTCAGCACTATGCACCAATCTGCAGGCTTCTCCTGACTGATAAGTTACTCTCTTCCAACTGCCATCAAATTTCTATTACACTCAAGGCACCCTAGCTCCTTTTCTGTAGTCTGCCTGCTCAAGAGAGCATGCCTGCATTAGTATGAGCTGTCCGAGAGCCTGACAAGCATCTTTCCCTGCAGCTTAGTGAAGGAAGGGGGTACATTAGCATACAGTTGCTCTTTGTGCTTTGAAAAACATAATAATCCTTTTTCAGACCCAGCACTGCTCAAACATTGAGACCAAGGGGTTTATTCTTTCATTTGTTTGCCTGAATAATTGTTAATACTAATAATGGAAATAACATACTAGATGACTAGTTTAGCATGCTGATCATGTGAGATTTGTGCAAACTGTTCCTATGGCTCATTTAGTTTGCAAGATTTCACACTTTGCGAGTCTCCTCACACTCAGTAGGAACTGGCAGGGCTGTGCAAAACCATATTACAGGCAAACAGTAATGATGCAGACACATGAATTTGGCATATCTCCTTTAGACAGGGGCTCAGCCTTTCAGGGAACAGGAGCTGATGTTTGTATAGACTTTTGAAATCATGCCAGTAGAATTTCACATAATTTTTCTACTTCTTTTTGGGCTCAGCATTGTTATTTTTAAAGCTGTGTTATGAGAAGTTATCAATATAAGCTGAGTTCCCACTTAGAAAAACTGATCTTCAAGTATATATTGACAAGAACATGCTTTGAAGTTTCGTTCCATAAAGGTCTTTCTTCTAGTAGTTTCTCTCCAGACTGCTCAAGGATTTTGGAGCTGTCCAGCTGATGAAAGTGTTCTCTTTATCTAATTATTTTTAAGATTGGGATGGAAATATTTTCTTTTAAAAGCAAGTTTACACACAACTTCTGAATTATTTGATTGTGCATCTGCTCTTTTCTGTTTCTGCAAATATTTATGTGAGTCTTCATGCTTTCTGGTCACTGTAAGATTTTACTGATTTGCTAATCCTGATTGTATCTCTTTCACTCTCTCAAGTCTTCTGATTCAGCACACAAAACTATAAATGTAGAAGGCAAACACTGCACATTTCAAATAGATTTTTGATTTGTTCGGGCTTGAGTAAAAGAAAATCTTTGTCTAATGTTTATTAGTTCTGAATAGAAACTGCTTAAAGGTATTTGAATTCAAAGTCCAGTAAAATATTTTCCTCTTTATTGCTGTGTTATACTAATCATAGGTTATGACAGAAGTGTGCCGGCAGCAGATCAACTATCTTTCACTGGATAAGACTTGTTCATTGTAGTATTCAGCTGTTATTATTGATGGCAGGACACAGGTTACAGAAATGAGCACATGGGAATGGACTATGCTCTGTCCCTTGTAGTTATAGTACCTTGTTGTCTTTATTTTTATTCATATGAAGTAGTTGAATGCTTTGAGCAGGTGTTTACAGTAGAGATAAAAGCAAATGCTCTACTTTTTTATAATCTCATCCACAAAGAGTCCCTTTAGAGTGCCTTCATATCCATTCCAGATCCCTTAAGTCATTAAGTCATATGAATATTGTTCAAATCTGAGATCTTATCTCTTTCCCATGATGGAGGTGAGATGAGACTGGTGCAAACACCATCACCTTATCACGGACATTTTTTTTCTAATAAGAGGAAATCTTCCAGATGCTCACAAAAGTGAGCTGTATGAAACTATGTTCAAAAGAGCTTGAAATAAGTTGAATTGAGTCAGTCTGTTATTATGGTGCAAATATTCATACTATTATGTGGGGTTTACCAAACACAACACTTCATTATGTATATAGCAATAGACAGAGTAACTTCTAACTAAACATCTGTTTAAATTTCTTTGTCATGTTATAGTGAGGAGACTGGGTGGGTGCATAAAGCCTGTGTTGGAAAGAAGTATCAAGTTCAGAAAAATTGTGTGATCAAGTGGTTGAGTAACTAGAGCTGAAGACAAGCTGCTTGGTCACTTTCCAGATAAGTGCTGTAGCTTAGACTGGGACACAGCAACAGTGACTTAATGGTTTGCCATCTCTTTTGCTACCTATAAAATGAGTGCTAGCATCAGTAGAGCTGCTATGTGATGATCCATGATATTGAGATCAATGAGTGGAAGTAAGTATGTGCCTTGATTTGTGAATGGAAAATTGTTTAATAAGACTCCTAAGTGCAAGTGTAAATCCAAAAAAAGGGGGATAAAAAGAGTAAAGGAAAACATGACATTGGGAATTGAACAAGATCAGGACCCTGGCTGGTTCAAAATGATATTTTCTGACTGGGTGGGATCTGGAGCTGTTTTGTGATGTTTTTTTCAGCACCTGCACCAGAATCAAAGAGCAGCAACAACTGAAGTTCTTGTGTCTGGTTTAGAATCAATTGATCAAATGCCTTGGATCTTCTGTACTATCTTGTGCTGCATTACAAAGTCACACGTGGCCTGTTGAGCTCAGTATATGTCAATGGTGAGCTCCTGGTAGGAATGGACTGCAGGATCTTTAATTTCTCTTCTCTCACGGCAGAAATCTGTTAATAAATCTGTGCTGTATCACTCCTAGCTAAGTCCCTGCTAAATATCTCAATGGTTTCCCATTTAAAAACACAAAAATGCATCCTATGCTTTCCTCCAAGGTCCAGAAACGCCCCCTGTCCACTCTGATTTGCACACAAAAGCTGTGAGCCAGAAAATGTGCGTTAGGTGAGCCTAGATAACTCAGTGCATGTTCTGACCCCACAAGATATATAAATGCATTTGTAGTAAAGTTAGCGTGTAATCAAAACAGAATTGACCAAATTTGAACTATCTCACCTTTACTGCAAGCTTAAAAACATATGTGTAAACTGCTGCTGAGACTCAACAGGCTCTTTGTAATTCTGTGCTTAGAGCTGTAAGTCAGGCCTCTTGAGACATATGAGAGCAGCACTGGAGAGCTGGAGCCCAGCTGGGCTTAAGCTGGAAGTCTCACTTTGGGACTGGCTAGAAGCCCAAAAGTACAGCCAACAGGTCAGGATTTCTAGTTGAGAAGAGCTTGTGCCCATTTTGCTTGGTGGTTGAGAGAAGGAAAGAATACATATTTAGATCTAATTTAGAGTGTGTTATCATTATTGGAGTAAAACTTCACTGTGTAGCACTTTTCTTTCTTAGAATTAAAAAACCTTCCCGATTTTTGTGAAGGTTTTTTTTTGTTTTGTTTTGTTTTTCTTCTTCTTGGCATAGCTGATACAGTATGTGGGAAATAAGAAAGTGAATCCTTTCTCTGCTGTTACCAGTTTTAACTCCAGAATGTTTGTAGCTTATGAAATGGATGAGAATGTTGTGTTGAATGATTAGACAATCTTAATCACATTTTTATATGTATATGATTGCCTTGTACTTTATTCATAATATTTATCCAGAATATAAAAACTTTGGATAAATTTAAAAAAGAGCAAGTAGAAAAATTTCCAGTTCTTCAAACTCACAGATGACCTAAATTCTTCATGTGAAAATAAATATTTGTTCAACAGTTGTTTGCTTTAATGTACTTTCTGCAAATAATATAGGTACCATAATCTATGCTTTCAGAAATATCGGTGCTACTTCTTTTCTTGGTTTGAGTAATTTTATATCAGCAGATGTATGCATGTTTTCATTGTGGCTGGCAGGACAACATGCTTTAAAGTCCTCTGAGAGGAACATACCTGATGTTCTGGCTTGGCCAGTTTTTAATTTGAAGTAATGTTTGGACAGAAGCAAAGAAATATGATGGAGTAGGCACTCACCTGAGAAATCCTGTTTTATTACTGAATTGTTAGAATCTGTTATTTGCATTATTCTTACAGAAACAGGGAGCCAGTTGTGACACGATATGACACAGTGCCACTGAATTCAAAAGCATATGACAACATAAACAAGTTGAGACTGATCTGTTTGGGTTTTTTTTTTTTTCAGTTGTACTACAGCTAACAAGCAATCCTAGAGCTTTCCCTAGGGAAGCCTGTCCTTTTTTTTGTGAGATGCAATTGTTTTAATCCTTGAATACACCTCTGTCTTCTAACAAACACTGTAGGTCACATGTATTTCTAGTGTATATATACAGCTTTCCGGGGCATTGTTTGTTCTTTGCCACCATTCTTTTTTCCAGAAACATCACAGTACTGCTCTGAGGCTCTTATCTTGAGAGAAATGAAGTGATTTTTCTCTGGAGGTTGATAAATCTTAGTCTTTTACTGCAGTTCCATCTCAATTCTTACTGTTATTTCCCTCCTCCCTCAAATTTAATATTTTGCTTGAAAATCTCCACTGAAACTTAAATATTTCAAACTCTCTTGTTTCGGGCAGGAGTCTCAAAACCTGAATGAAAGCACACACATGTACACAGGAACACATCAGATTTTGAAAATTAGGAAAGAAATCTGGTCAATTTTTAAGGCAATCTCATAATCCTAAATTGACTTTTCTAATTGCATTACTTTAGATAGACACTTTTCCTCTTCTGCGTGGTTTTAGCTAAAGTAATGTTTGGTCATACCAATTATTTGGCAGAATTCACTCAAGCTGCCCTTAATATGAAAATTTTGGTAGATCAGTAATTTTGCTTTTAAAACTCAATTACGATAAACGTATATATAAATATCATTTTTGTACTTTGCTTTTTATTACTCTTTTGCAAAAAAGAAGAGTAGCGTAGGAAAATTTCTGTGCATGAGCAAACCAAGCTGATGAAGGATGAATACATCCTAATACCCTTATGAGATCACATTGATGTTACAGGGAAAGGTACAAAAAGGTTTCAATTCTGTTTAAAGGAAAAAAAAATCACAGAGTAAATAAACTATCACAATAACTGTGTTTTACAATATTCTATAAAATAGTCTTTAGTGTTCCTGAAGTTAAGGTTCTTTCATTTCACCACTTCTTTCACATTTTGCATGGTATTGTAGCTGAAAAACATTCTTTTGTTAATGTAACCTCAATGCTGAAGTAAACCATGCCACAAAGCCCTCGTTTTTACTGTAGCTCCGGCAACAAACCCAGAACACACTAGCACTGATTTACCATGGTTCTAATCAGCATTTCGCACATGGAAAACTCACCATGTGTTTCAGAACCCTTTGACACTCATCTCTTTCTAATACAAGTGCCTGTTTCTCCCTCTGCTGGTTTCAGAATAAACGCCTTGTCAAAAAAAGAATTAGATTTTGACAGCTTTTTTCCTATGGTTAATTGAGGTGATAGATACACTTGACATTTATCTCAGCGCAGAAAAGAAGATTAAGACATATTTTTCTACATGCATTCTCTGTATTAGAGGAGGTCACTTTCCAGGGTCTTTTTAATATGCCTGTGCAATTAATAGTGGTGATAATTCTGCTCCATATCACAGCGTCTTTAAAGTTCTCTTTCAAATTGACAGATAAAACTCTCTCTTCTATACGTAGAACTTGAATTAGACTAATCTTTTTCAAGTTTGCCCTCCAGGCCTTTCCCCTCACAGTCCTGAAAATTAATACTGTCGGAAAAATACAAAGGATATCATGCTAACTCACTTAGTTCAAATAATTATTTTATTATTTTTTTAAAGAGTCATATTTCAGATTCCTTTAATTATTCCCACTAAATTTTTGAGAGTGTCCCCCTAAATTGTTACTTTTAGAATAATGGGATTTGAACGTTCCACTTGTTAAGTGTCCAGTCATATTGTGCAGCAGTTTCAGTTCCTTGTTGTAATGCAGAGCAGCCCTCTTGATTTTCATGGAAGTTATCAGATGTATGTAAAGTTTAGATGCCTTAGCTTATGTAATATGGTTATGTAATAATAACAATTTCTAAAGCAGAATTAATTAATGCATTTCAGAAGACCACAGATTAATTCATACAGTTAAACCCACTTAAGCTGAGTTATTAAAAGATCAAAGCCCACACATCACCCTTTCATATCCACAGAAAGACTGCAAGTATTCAAAGTCTGCAGTTCACACATACACAGTTTTGGGTTAAGGGGTACTAGACATGCTTCATGGGTAACATTATTATTATTTTAAAGCTTGATATCTATCCAAAACATGACATAAAGGAATAGAATAATTATATCTATATTAATTACTTGGTTTTGACAAATGTAATTTTTTTCACTTATCTCTCTTCCTGTTTTAAAAATATTTTTTGTACACCAATATGTTCACATGCCAGGCAGTCTCTTTCCTCCAAATGCGTTGCCTTTGGACAATGCTTGAAGCTACAGCTAGATCAAGCAAACTAGAAATTTGAATATTAGTGAATAAGAGTGTATAAATATGGTAATGCTTTTGCAGACAGGAATGCATGGATCTTGGGAGAGTCTTATAAATCCCAAGTATTCTTACTGGTTCCCTCACAAAACTCTTGCTAGATCTTCAGATTGTTGGATGATCCAAATGAAGATGTAAGAGCGGTGTTTGTGGGATGAAATGTTCAGTATGGATAAGTTTTCACTCCACTTTTGAAGTGTAACTTTTGGAAAATATCTTAATTTCTCTTCAACAACTATTTATAATTGTTGACTTAGACCAGAAATTTGGCAAAGTAGTTAAGTATGTGTTTAGTCACTACTGAGAAAAGCCCATGTATGAAGATCCTTTTGATTTGGAAAGTATTTAAGCATTTAGTAAAGGATTTTTGGTTTACACTTTTGATCAAGATTTATTTTTCTTTAAGCTCTGACTATGCCAGCAATCCTACAGGTATACTAAATGCAATTAGTGCATCAAGTCTATATTTGGAAGCTGAAGTCTTTACATTTTTCTTAGTAAACATGGCTGTTTTCCATGGTAGATCTGCGCAAAATACTTTTTGATCAGCAGTTCTTGATTAACTTGTCTTCAAACTCCTCATGAATCCAGCAATTTGATTGGATTTTCCTATATATTTTTCTTGAAAGAAGTGATATTAAAATCTAGAGTTAAGAAAAGTATTTGCATTCCAATTGTCAGTCTCTTAAATCTGTATTTGCAGCAGATGCACATGGAGAAACTAACTACACTTCGACACATAGCTGCTTGCTCCTATTTCCATGGAAATAGACCTTTGAATTAAGGGTTAATACATGAACAGCATGTATATGTCTGTGCATGATACATATTTACACGTATACGTTGTGAGAAAAGATGGATATCTTCTGTGGAATTAAATGGTCAAAACTGGTGTAGCTCTTTAGACTTTTGACTGATAAATGAGGGACAGTCAGCAGCAAACCCCAGATCTGTTCATTCAAAGATCTATTTGCTACCTGCTTACTGGAACCTGAAAATGAAGGTTTAATAATAAAATCACGCATTTACTTTTGTTTGCTTGTTCACAGAATCACAGAATCTTAAGGGTTGGAAGGGACCTCGAGAGATCAACTCACTCAACTCTGAGCCTGTCCAGGACTTGTTGAATGGCAGCACAGCCTTCTGGTGTGTCAGTCACTCCCCTCAGTTTAGTATCATCAACAATAGGCTTGGCATTTTATAGTCAATGCAAAATGTATATTTTGATCTTCAAAAGAATATGTTTGGTATAAAAATCTATCTTCTATATTAGAGTTCTATTGTGCATTAGAACATCTGTTGTGCTCAAAATATCTGGGATTTTCTTTCCTAGTTGGTCAAACAAAGCATCTAGTTGCTGACTGAGAGTTATAGCTAGTTGTAACAGATCTGAGATATATTAAATATTTCTGTAATATGTTGATATGCCAAGTCACCTAAGCTTAGGAACAACAGGGATTTGGAGGGACCCAACAAGAGTACTAATGTACTGTGCCACCTTTACCGTGTCCTGATAACCCATTAAAAATGAAATTGTTTGCTGTGGTTTCTAAGTATCTGGGAGGCTTCCGTTCTCACCCTATAGAAATTCTAGACAAAGTTTCATTGTTATTGACAACTAAAAGCTTTTCATACTGCTTCTCTTATTCATGTAATATGCCATTTTATTTATGAATAGCTGTCTCTTAAAAATCTTGAAGCTGAAATTCTGAATGTTTATCATCAAATGTCACCCTTGGTCATGGTTGTGAGGAAATAATTTTTAAGTAGGAAAGTCTTAGCCATATAGGGGAAACGTATGCCAAACAATAATGGAAATATACCTGTGTCCTTCCTCTTCTCTTTAAATAAATAAGTAAAAATCTTGCATAAATTAACATGAAGTATTATACTCACAGCCAGCAAATCTCATTCTTGGAGTCATCTTTCTTCAGTCATCCACTTGCTCCGGCGTGGGATACTCACTGGGCTGTGAGTGGACCTCTGCTCCATCTCAGCCTCCATGGCTGCAGGGGCAGGGTATGCTTCACCATGAATTGCACCATGGGCTGCAGGGGAATATCCACTCCAGGGCCTGCAGCACCTCTTCTTTCTCCTCCTTCTTCACTGACTTTGGTGTCTGCATAGTTCCTTCTCTCAGGTATTCTCACTCTCTCCTCTGACTATCTTTGAAGAGTTTTTTCCTCCCGCTTCTTAAATATGCCACCACTGTTACTGATGGGCTTGGCCTTGGTAGGCATCAAGTTCAGGTTACGCTTCTAGCAGCTTCTCATGGAAAGCCACCCCTGTAGCCTTCAAGCTACCAAAATCTGGCCACACAAACCTAAGTACAAAAACTTTTAAATATTATTGCTACCAAATAAAAAGATAAGTTTTTAAAGCACTCACAACTATTTTTCTCTTTATGGTCAAATTATAGAGCTTTTCAACAATGATTTCATGCCTTTTATTCTTTTACATGTCTCTGCCTTAATAAACAAGAAATATGATATCACAGTGCCACTGATGCTGTGTTTAAGCAGCATGTACAAAATTTATTAGCCTCTGTTCTGCTATGAAAACATGCTGTTGCTGTCTGTTTTTCTAAATACAAAAATAAATTGGGTTTGTGAGAGAAGGATTGTCATGGGACACCTGGAAACCATGACTCCAAATTCTGCTACTGAATTACTATTCATACCTTTGCTCAAGTAATTTCAGTGTTTTATTCTTCAATTTACATTCAGAACTGAGGTAGTATTACTTGGCAGATATGTATCAAGTTAAAGCATTTTTACACCCTAAGATAGAAGGTATGGTGTAAGAATAAGGTATTGCACATTCTCACTCAAATACAGGTGCCTATACAACCTCTGTGACACTTTGAAGACAAATAAATTCCTTGTAGTATCTGTAAGAAGCATCTTTAGCTTGATAAACAGTATAACAGCTCACAGTAAAAGTGACTCATTTCAACTCATTATGAAATTAAATATCGCTGAGATTCAAGGTATCATATGTCTTTTACTTAGGATTTTAAAAAATCCTAAAAGTTGTTGAGACATGCTCTTACCCTTTAATTTCTTGGTTATATTTAAAATCTGTTGCATCTATTTTTGGCCAAGTGGGACTTCATCCATACAAATTAGTCTGGATCCCATTGTACGCTCAGGCATCCAGCTACCTCTACATGGCAAGATTATGTAGTGTTTTCTCTTTATGACAACAAAGCACAGCTGTGCAGCTCAGAGTGCCCAGGCCAAAGCAACATTTCAGGGCAGACAGAAGGGACACTGTGGCTGCCTAGCCCCAGACTTTGTGGTATCTTCATGTCTAAAGCAGTACCACCAGCATTGAAGAGGGGCTGTTCTTTCTCATAGCTTTATGGATAAACTATCATTCATAAGCTATCACATGGGGCTTAGTTCTACTAAGATGACATAGGAATCAAATAATGTAGAAGATGGATTTTCTAGCTGCTGCTTTCATAGAATGGGGCATCAGAAAAAGGAGGGGAAAAAAAAGATAAATGAAAAGAAAAAAAAAAAAGATGAAAGGAAGATCTTCTCCAGGCACCTCTCAGACTCTCCAGAAATCTAGTGTGTATATGTTTATTTGAGATGGAAAATCCTGTTTTGGCAAAATGTTGGCTGAGGTCTCCCTAATAGTTTATGTTCATGAAAAAACAGATGTTAAAGTCTCAAGCTGGCAGATGTTCATCTATCTATTAAAATTTCTTCTGTTGGAATAATAACAAGGAAAGAACACATAGGGTGACGTTTTAACCATCCAATGTGGGTTAAATTGGTAAGATGTAGATGGATTTACCATGTTCCAGCTTTGATGCAGATTCAAAGACTCCTAAGGACCTTATATGTTTACTTTCTACCATACAGTTTACTTACTGAGGGGAAAAATAGACCAAAACTTTTATTTACTACCTAATTTAGGAAATAGTTTTAAAATAGAACAGTTATCTTTGCAAACAAAGCTTTGCAATGTTGGGGTTTTTTTTTGTTTCAATCATCATTTGCTTTTTGAAATGGCCTGAAACTGAAGGCTTACACATTTTTATTTTTTAAAAAAGTTCTTTCAGATCAACTAACATACCAAATTTTGTGTGGATTTGTTGTTGCTGTTCAGTTTGACTTGTTGATGAAAATATCAATTGTTTATATTGGTTTACCTGGGACAAGTTCCTGTGTGACCTACTCTAGGTGGTCCTGCTCTGGCAGGGGAATTGGACTAGATGATCTTTCAAAGTCCCTTCCAAGCCTTAAGATTCTGTGTGATTCTGTGATATTTTGTTACAGTATAAATCTCAATGATCTTTACACAAAGAAGTTTAGATCCCTTAAACTAAAGATGCCAAAACTGTAGTCCATAACTCCTTAAGGACTTTTTTTTGGATTCTAGTCAAGAATCTGTTCGTCTTAGATAAAGCTGTCATAATTCTAGATGCCCTATTCACACCATCAAAATCTGCTTGAAAAGTTTGATGATAGAAGTTGTGCTTCCAAAATCAGCTACTTGAATTCCTTTCTGCCATCTTGAGGAGTTTTGTCAGTATGTTCTGAGATGAAACCCTAAGCTCATTTTGGCAATAGGAGCAACACTGACAATTCTCACTTTTAGACTTGATGTCAAACAGTTTTTGCAGTGAAAAATCTAGTTTATTCAACTCCTTGCTTGTAAGTGCCTTCAGATCTATGCTTTTGTCCTTTGACTGATTGTAGCATGCATCTTTCATTTGTCAGAGCAGTATATAATTTTTAGAGAGCTTCAAGCATACGAGGGTAATAATGGAAATGATAACATCTTGTAGTATAGCAATATCAAATGATGTTGAAATTTTCTGCAGTCATTGGTTATCTTACAAGCAGCTTATCGCCATTGCTCCTGTTTTACACATGCTTATATGGATGCAGTAGTTTGGTTAAAAAAAAACAGATATATTTGAATCTTATTTTAAGAGCAGGACTGATATTGAGCTGAGTGTACAAGCCTTCATTTAGATCCAGACTCTTGATGAATTCATGAGTAGTGGTTAATTCTGTTGTATCGCCTATAAGCAGTGTTGAGCATTAGGATGTCTGTTCCTGCTAGGGCTGTGTCTCTCATCAAAGATGTGTCCAAAGATTTGGCCCACATCACTTAAAGCTACTGCCAAGTGTAGCAAGGTGTCCTGATGGGTAATTGCTGTTCTTAGCCTCAGGGTATTAACACCAGGAGGGGCTATATGTTAGGAACAGCCTTGTGCCATATTGTATCCTCAGGGATGTGAAATGTAGAGTCCAGAATGCCTCCCTGGTGCATAAAGTCAACCTTTTCATTATCTACTTATAAACCAATAACCTCAATTTATTTCTATATTTAGAAAAAGTGTAAACACTAGTAGTGCATTTTTCATCCAGAAGTGGTAGCTGATAAATTTTATACGTGGTGCTCTAACACTTGGCACTGCAGTACCATTTTTCTTGTTGATAAAGGCATGTTGGCATTTAAAGTAATGGAAGTCATAAAATCATTATTGAAAAGCTCCATAATTTGATCAGGGAGAGAATCAGTTTTGAATACTCACTGGGTTCATACCACACAATTATTTTAGGGCACTTAGTTTACTAGATGACAACATATTTTCTTCAGTAACAGACAGGCTTACCTTGCATTTTATTTGAAGGCTCATGTGTTGTATCATATGATTATTGGTCTCAAACTATGCCACATCTTTAAATAAAGTGAGTCTTAAAGTTGCTGCTATAGAATCGTTATCAATCAACAATAACTAAAAACATTTGGATTTTGTAGGGCATAAAGACAATATTGTAGCTCAATTTGATTTTCTAATGTAATTCAGATAATGAAACTTCACCTAGGAATTCCTGCATTGATGCTCTTAATTTGCAGCTAAACAAGATCATATGTTTCAGAAATTTCTACAGCTGTCTTGCTGGTGGCTGTGGTCAGGTCTAGTGACCAACATGAGCTCATGGTTTGTAGAATAAATCCCGCCTTGCATAGCTTTCATTTTTTTATTACTGAAAGTGAGTACAGATTGTTACCAGACAGAATTATACAGACTTCTCCAGACTCTGCCAGTTTTCTGATGAAAGTCTGGTTCATCTTTGCAGCATATGCCTGTCTCCTGACTCTATTCCTGTAGGAGTTTCAGTCATGTTTCTGAAAACAGCATGTGTCCAGAGTCCCAAGGGACTACATCCTGCATTTTCTCAAAATTATTGGTGCTGGGAGGAAAGGAAGTAATTTCTGTTGTTTGTCTACTGCTGACCAGCATGATCAATTTTTTGGTGGTCTTGATATTGCTAGAGCTTTGCTGTTCTTTTGTGGCTTTGAGCACCTCTGAAGTCTTGATGTTTTTCTTGCATGCTCTGTGCTACTTTATCAGACCTGACTGTAAGAATAGTTACATGGCAGCTTTCTCTGAGAAAAAAAAATAGAACACGTTCAGTGAATTGATTCAGCCACAGGGGAAACTAGCATTGTAGGATAGTGAAGGGTCCAGAGAACAAGTCCTGTGAGCAGCGTGGCTGGGGGAACTGAGGTTGTTTAGTCCGGAGAGGATGAGGCTGAGGAGAGAGCCCTTATCACTCTCTAAATCTACCTGAAAGGAGGCTATAGTGAGGTGTCATTCTCCTTTTCAGAAGATACATGTGACAGGACAAGATGCCCCAGGGGAGATTTAGATTGGATATTAGAAAAAAATTCTTCACCAAAATGTTTGCCAATCACTGACACAGGCTGCCCAGGAGAGTAATTGAGCCACCATCCCTGGAGGTATTTAAAAGATGTGGTGCTTAGGGGCATGCTTTAATGGTGGACTTGGCAGCGTTAGGTTTATGACTGGGATTGATGATCTTTTTTTTTTTTCCAACCTAAATGATCTTTTGATTCTATGATTTTAATTGTTGCCAGATTATTGTGCCTTGTTGGTTTCTGCAGCAGCAACAGTCTGAAATCATTGAGGTTTTTTGCTTTAGATTTTAAAACATATCCTCTTTTTTTAAGAGGCTGGGAGTGAATTGTAATTACCTCTGTTAATTGTGAATTGTAACATATAACAATGATATTTTCAGAACAAGCCTGGGCCCTGAAGACACCAAGGGGCCCAAATGTCCTTGCTGGGCCTCCCCAGTGCTTCCTCTGACCATGCCATTGCTTAGGAGCAGTAGGGCAGGGCTACTTTCAGGCCAACATCTCGACCTGTCTCTGACCCCAGGGGAGGTGTCAAATGCCTGGGAGTGAAGCAGCTCTCACTATTCTCTCCTATCACTCTGCTCCTGGCTGGATTGGTGGGACAAGGCCTGGCTGCCAGGCCTTGCCCTGCTGTCCCAGGAAACCACAATCACTCCTGGGCCTTGCAGAGACCCCAGCCCCTGCAGTGCACTGGCAAAAATCACCAGCCTCATGTCTTGCTTCCTAACTGTGTGATAATAAAAGCAATAAACCAAATAGTTTGATGGAAAATATTAAGAGGTTTGAGCTAGTGTCAGCTAGAGGTGGATGAAGCAAATAAAAAGCTACCGATCTTGTGCTGAAACAGATTGCTCAGAAAGTTTTAATATGTCCTAAAAGGGACTTTTTGTTGCTTTTACTCTGATTTTCTATTCGGTGATACTGTCTTCTAGCATGAACCATTTATTCTCCCTAGCCTGTGTAGCTGTAATATTTGTAAAGATTACAGAATTATGCTTTATACATGCTGTCTTCATGCCCTGGGAGCATGACAATGTCAGCACACAAAAGGAGGTTGACTTCTTCAGAACAGATATATTGCTGGTCCACCAGCTAAGCAGCTGATTTTAAAAGTTACTCAATTTTCTTTTTTTTTTAAATTCACTGCATATTGTTATTTGATGGGTTGTACTTATGTGTATTGTTTATGACTAATATTAATCCTTATTTAGAAATAAGAAATTGATCTATATTCTGTGCAATTAAGGACATATAAATACAGTTACAGTTGTCTGGAGCCAAGCTCTTCACAGTGGTACATGGTGGAAGAATGAGAGACAACAAGCAGAAGTTGAAATAAAGGATTTCAGACTAGATATGAGGAGAAACTTTTTCCCCTTGGAGACAGTGGGGCAGAGGAGCAGTTGTTCAGAGCAGTCTCCAGCCTTGAAGGGTTTCCAGAACTGACTAGACCAAGCCCTGAGTAACCTGGTCTGATGTCATGTCTGACCCTGGTCTAAGCTTGGACTTTCTGAGACTTTCTGAGCACCAGTTATGCAAGGATCCTAATCAAGATACCACAATGACAAATTCCCCTCCTGCGCCCCAACTGTAGAACACAATAAGATGAAAGTTAATTGTTAGGAAAATACTAAGTTACTGCTCTGTGATAGAATGTTTTCCTACCTCAAATACACCATTGTTTTGCTTTTCCTCTGGTAATTAGAAAATAATCTGCTATGGACAAGTTATTATAAGATACCCTGTTGACTGACTTCTTCAAGTGCTGTCCTGTATAGAAAAAACTTTGATTTCCTTTGGGGTGGTGGGAAGTGGATTAAAAATCTGCCTTTCTCTACCCAACTGAGAAATTCAGAGAAATCTCTGGGGAATGACGCTTCTCTTTTTCTCTTAATCTTATAAATTTAAAACAAGTGAGATGAAATTGTATACCATACCTTAAAAAAAGTCTGGGATGGAAAAGATGCCATCTCCAGTAGTCTTTTCTTTCTCTTTTGCTTACTCTCTATACAGAGATTCCCAATAGGAAAAAGAGCTGTACTGTGCATATGATGTAGCAAGTTTCTTATTTTAGGACAGTTGTCATATCCCTTGATATGTGTCGAAGACATTACATGGTCAAGCACAGGTGTGTTTCCTTTAGCTTTATCAGAATGCTTAGAATCATAGAACAGTTTAGGTTGGGAAAAACCTTTTGTAATTAGGTCCAGCTGTTAACCCAACACTGCCAAGTCTGTCTCTAAACCACGTGTCTAAGCACCATGTTTATGTTTCTTTGAAATACCTCCAAGGATGGTGATGCAAACATTTACTGGACAACCTGTTCCAGTGCTTGACAATCCTTCCAGTGAATAAATTTTTCCTAACATCCAATCTAAAACTGCCCTGGGGTAACTTGAGGCTGTTTCTTCTTGTCCTATTACATGTTGCTTGGGAGAAGAGACTGACAACACCACAGTCTCCTTTCAGGTAGTTGTAGAGAGTGATAAGGTCTCTGAGCCTCCTCTTCTCCAGGCTAAACAACTCCAGTTCCCTAAACTGCTCCTTATACGACTTGCTCTCTAGACCCTTCACCAGAGCTGTTGTCCTTTTCTAGTGTAGTGGGTCTGGGGCTTGCTGGATTTTGCATTCTTTTCATGACCTGGAGAAGGAGTGGCACTTTCCTGCTTCTTCAAAGCTTTATGCCAGTTCTACTAGAAAAAGACACAAAATTATTATTTTGAGAAAACATTTTTGAAGAGACTATTTATTTTGCTCCTTAGGATGCTGATCCCTCTTCCTTTCTCTTTTTTCCCCAACCACTTTCCAAGAAGACCTAGTATCAAAGTGAAGAATGGGATCTGAAACTCAAAGCTTGGAAGATGCATTAAAACTTAAAATTATATTATAAATAAACATTTTTACTCCTTACACAATGCTTTTAGAGGAAACACAATTTTCAGAAATACTCTAAGTGTCATAATGCTCTAGGGAATAATTATTTGGTATGTCAATCTTTGTAACAAAGATGAACTAAGAACTTTTGGAAAGACTTTCTGAGAAATTATCTGTGCTTTAATGAATATTATTTGTATTTGGAATACATTGGATATCTCACCATTTTCTTAAATATTCACATTTTTTTTTTTTTTCTTGAAAGTATTTAACAAAGCAAGATATTCATCAAATTATTTCTGGACCCTATGGTTTCTGCACTCTTGAAATCAATGTATAAAATCCATCAGGTAGTTTGTTAATTTACTGGCAGAGAATATCTTTCCAGGTTGTGTTCTTTGGTCTTAATGAATCCTGGAACTCAAAATATCTTCTACAAGAACATTTCAGCATTTCAGGTTAAGATGATATCCTACGAGTTTATGCGCTACATCAGGTTGAAGCTATCTTCTTGGGTTGTTAATTAGTCATTTTATAAATCATCTATCCTCTCATGGTTATACCCCCAAAAGACCTAGCCTGATAATGATAGCTAAAGATCTTGAAACTCAAAGCTTAGATATGTTACTAGAAAGCAAAACAATCCTGGCAAAATATTTTCATTTGTACAGGGTCTGGAAAACTATTGAATTGAGTGATGACCTCCCTGTCATATTTTTCTTCTTAGAAATGAATCCGTGTTTACATATACTTTCTTTTAATTGGATAGCTGAATTTAACTTCTGTGGTGCATTGTGTTGTAATTAAGGGATGATTAAAGCTTTGGTTTCAGTTTAGAACAGAGCCTGAAGAAACCTAGTCTTTTAATAAATCTCATCATATTGCTCTATTTGTTTCCACTTTTCTGTTTTCCTAAGACTGCATTGAATTATTCCACTTTTGTATTTTCCTAAGACTGAATTGAATTAAGAATCTTGGGTGTAACTTTGTGCATGTTTCGGACTGAGATGTTTGAGACTTCCTGTTACAGAGGTCAGGGATATGATATGCTTATTCTGAGTTGTGGAAACAGATGAGCAAATGGGTCATATGGAAAATGGATCAAGTGTCTAGTAAGGTTCATTAATGCCTATGCAAACAACAGAAAAATGCCATAAAGAGACCAGAATATTTTATTACAAAGATTAAGAAACGCATGCAGCATAAATTTTTCAAACATGAAGGCGTGTCATTTTCTGGTAGACTGAAGTTCTTTGGCAGAAACTTTATCAGATCATACTAGAAATTTTTACCCAAGACCAACAGCCCATAAAAGCAAAAAATTTAAATCTCTCTGTGCTTATGCTGCTCCCTGTGGTTGTTAAGTCCTGAGGTAAGGAAGAGACCATAAAAGAATGGTAAAACTGAAGGAAAAAATAAGAATTGCCTGAATATTTTGAAAGTAGATAAAGACTGAGACTTAATAACAACAGAAAAGAAAATAAAAGGTGACAGAGATGAATAATCTCTTAGATTTGTCACTGTTATCACTGAACATATGAAGGATAAGATGGTTATCACGGGGAGTCAACATGGCTTCACCAAGGGGAAATCCTGTTTGACTAACATGATATCCTTCTATGAGTGCATAACCGGCTGACTAGATGAGGGGAGAGCAGCAGATGTCATCTACCTTGACTTCAGCAAGGCTTTTGACACTGTCTCCCACAACATCCTCATCAGAAAGCTCAGACAATGTGGCTAGGATGAGTGGACAGTGAGGTGGATCGAGAGCTGGCTGAATGACAGAGCCCAGAGAGTGGTGATCAGTGGCACAGCATCGAGTTGGAGGCCTGTGGCCAGTGGAGTTCCACAGGGATCGGTTCTGGGGCCAGTCTTGTTCAATATCTTCATCAATGACCTGGATGAGGGGACAGAGTGTACCCTCAGCAAGTTGGCTGATGACACCAAACTGAGAGGACTGGGTGAATCCCCAGAAGGTTGTGCTGCCATTCAGCAGGATCTCGACCAGCTTGATAGTTTAGCAGAGAGGAATCTCATGAGGTTCAACAAGGACAAGTGCAGAGTCCTGTATCTGGGAAGGAACAACCTCATGCACCAATACAGGCTGGGGGTCGAGCTGCTGAAGAGCAGCTCTGCAGAGAGAGACCTGGGAGTCCTGATTGATAATAAGCTAACCATGAGCCAGCAATGTGCCCTCGTGGCCAAGAAGGCCAATGGCATCCTGGGATGCATCAAGAAGAGTGTGGCCAGCAGGTCAAGGGAGGTTCTTCTCCCTCTCTCCTCTGCCCTGGTGAGGCCTCATCTGGAGTCCTGTGTCCAATTCTGGGCTCCTCAGCTCAAGAGGGACAGGGAACTGCTGGAGAGAGTCCAGTGCAGGGCCACCAAGATCATCAAGGGTATAGAACATCTTTCTTATGAGGAAAGACTATGGGAACTAGGGCTGTTTAGTCTGGAGAAGAGGAGATTGAGGGATGATCTTATTAACGTTTATAAACATCTAAAGGGTGGGTGTCAGGAGGTTGGGACATTCCTCTTTTTTATAGTAGATAGTAACAGGACAAGGGGTAATAGCATGAAGCTGGAATATAAGAAGTTCCACTTAAACATAAGAAAAAACTATTTCACCGTGAGAGTGACGGAGCAGTGGAACAGGCTGCCCAGAGGGGTTTTGGAGTCTCCTTCCTTGGAGGTCTTCAAGAGCCGCCTGGACATGTTCCTATATGACCTGATCTAGGTGAACCTGCTTCTGGAGTGGGGTTGGAATAGATGATCTCTAAAGGTCCCTTCCAACCCCTACCATTCTGTGATTCTATGATTTTCTGCTAAAACTACTAAAAGTTTCAAAGCTGAGCCATAATAAAGCAAAAACCGACAACAATGGAAAAAATATTGTACTTACTTTCTCAGGGGATTTCTGAGTGACTGGGCTGGACCTTTCTTTGCTGAAATTTCGTTTATTTCCTTGAATAATAACTGTCATTTGCATACATGCAGTACCAAAGAAAACCAAAGTATCTTTGATTTCTTCACAAGCAGCTTCCAATGATATGCAAGATAACACGAAGATGTATGCATACAATAGTTTAGCATAACTGAAAGAATTACACAAAAAAATTGCCTTCTGCCCTCAAATTTTGATGTTTGAAAGTGATGATTCCTGCATATACTTAGGGGTTAAATACTGTTCCACTGTGTTTAGGTTCTACTGGCTCAGTAGAGAGTAGTTGCAGACTACATATATTCCAAGGTTTTTCCAGTTATTGCTGATGAATTTTAAGTTGGTTGAACTGTAGCCCAACATTAATCATGACAATGACTGTAACGATAATCTTCCATTGAAACAGAGAGACTGCCAAATGGCTGCTGTAAAAATAATAAAGTACAACATAGAGACATTCATGTTAGTTGGCCAAGACAAGAAATTACACAATTTTTACACATGTAATGTAATTTTTACTTGTAACGTCTCTTCTAACTGAAATGTCTCATTTTAGCTATCTGAATCCTTTAGAAACACTGATATATCACACCCTCAAAAAAAAAATGCTCTGTTGGGAAATAAAAAAACCCTGAAAATATAAAAATACATTGTATTTGCATGTTCTAAAGTTTAGCTGCATACTGGTTGAAAGATGTTAATGTGGACTTCAGGAGACATTTTTCTTGTAAGAAATAGAAGAGAAAAACAGCTATCTGCTTTCAGCTAATTCATATGTTGCATGTGATGAAAAATGTATTACATGTAAGTCAGCATTTGATTTTGAAAGCTGCTTAATGAAAGTTTTCAATCAATTTATCTGCATTATCTGCAGATATTTATCTGCACTATCAATATGTGAAAATAGTGAGAAATGTCCTCCCAAGATAGTTATTCATGTACCCATTCACCCGAAGGTCTTAAAATGTTTTCTAGGTTTTAGAAGCTACCCAGATTGATTTTTAAGTTCTTTAGGATGGCAGTGAAAAAAAAGGATGAAGAAACGTTTTCATTCACAAAAGTCTACTTTTTTTTTCATTGACAAGAGTTAATTTTGAATTTAGATAGTATGATGTAATTCTTCCTGAATGCCTGTATCTTCATTTAGGGATAAGTTACAGGAAAGTATTTCTTAGAAATATCTTTTGGTCATAAGTTTAATTTGCGTTTAATGGTAAAACAAAAGCTCACAAAACAATTACACTGTAATTATTAATGAAGAGAATCTGAAATGTGAGTATGGACTACTAATATGAGGAATATATTGTGCTAATATGGACCGTAAACTCCTTCTGAGTCTTAGAGAAGGAAATGGTCTAATGTTCTAGCCTCAAGTATTGTCCTTTCACTTTCTTTAAAACTCCTGGAAAATATTCTTTCCTAGAGGAAAATATATTTATAAGTAATATTTAAACACATCTCAAAATGAAGTATTGCAAGTTAAATTTCTGAAGGTGAGTGGATTTAGAATTTCACATAACTGGAAATGAACTGATATGTAGTTGTAGCTCAAATCAAATCAGACTGTCTTGCCATTGTCAAATCTTGCTTGAATAAAATGGTACATGCTTTTAGAATTATCACTTACTCATCAATCCCAGTCATGAAGTACTGGAAGTTTTAGAAACTTTAGGTCAAGTTTATTACTGACCTAATTATTATTTCAGTTGAAAAACAATTGAAAAAATATGAAATAAGTCTGATAATATTAGAGGATTTGTTTACTGAAAATCAGAGACATGCAGACATTCTGTTTTAGGAATTTTTACCTTAAAAAATATTTTGTCACCATGGGTATAATTTTTTCTCCACAATTTTAGTCTTTCAGTTCTATTGTTGCTACAAATAGATGTAGGAAGAGATAAGAAATGCTTTTCTGCAAGGGTGAAAGTGACAGATTACTGAAACATGATTTGTTTGTAATGCAGCATCAATTTTAATGTTTTTAAATTTAGAAAATGGACCTTTGTTTTTCATGCTGCTTCTATACATACATGCATATATCTCAACAAAGTATTCTTTAAAAAAAATAAAGAAATAAAGATACTTTATTCCTTTAGTGAAAAAACTTTTCAGAGTAGTTGCATTCCTGAAAACTGTTTCAACTGTATGAAGGTGAAAACTGTTTCGTCAAAAGGTATTCAACCAACTCTACTACTAAGCAAAAATCCAGGGTTTTGAGAAAATGGATATTATTCTTGAAGATATATTTTTGCAGGGAGCTGTTGAAATAATTTGAGGCATGTCGATGTTTTTGAAATAGACACCCAATATGTATGCACCAAGCCATGCTTTTACTTGTGTTGCTTCTGAATATAGCAAAGATTCTACATAGCTGCAACTTTATTGCGTTACTATCAAAATTATCATACACCAGTTTAATTTATGACAATGTTTATAGTGCATGCACTTGCATATCCTACAGAAAATCAATATAATCATGTCATGGGACTCCACCATAATAGATTTCCCTAGCTTGTTAGCTTTTAATATTGCAGCATTTTTTTAATTGCTGAAGGATATTTTCCCCCTCACCACTATAAAAAGTGGTGAGAACTAAGGAAGGAAAGAGTTACTAATCAGAAGATTTAGATATTTAAGTCAACTGTGGGATGGAAGCAAGGTGTTTTGATTTATAAAATATAGGTATTTCAATACTGTGATTTTACCTGACAAGCTGTTGAAATTAATGTTTAAATAAAACATTTCAGGCTGCTGAAATTAATGCTTATTACTGAAAAGTGTGAATGTTATGGGTTTTTTTCTTTATTTAAGAATAATTGTTAGGAAATATTTTTATTTAAAAAGACAAGAAGTCAAATTCTGTCTCTTTGATTTCAGAAAGGCATTTGCTTATATACGAACTTGAATCTGTGGGTGGATTGAAATCCAATTTTTCTTTTTTTGCTGGCGTAAATGAGAATCGTTTGCTGTATTGCTGATTCATGTTTTTTGAATGTACTTCCTAATGTATTCCTTTCAGACATAGCCCATAGAAACTGCACTGTGGGCAGCTGCTTTTTATGTGCAATTACTGTAGGAACAGAGACAAAAAGGCAACAAAACAGATAAACATTTTGCATTCAAAGAGCTGTTCTTCGCTAGAGCACTTTATCTCAACCTTTTTCTAGTGCCATCTAGAGGAGGCACATTTTTTTCCCAGTCTCTTACCTAAAAGCCCAGGAAACACCCTCGAGAAGATGGAGTAGTTTTCTCCTAAACCTTGCAGTCAGGCTAACTGCCCTGCTCCCAGCCCAGGGATTTGATCCGTCTCCTTGTTAGCGGGAGCGCTCCCTTCTGTTTTGATGTTTTGGTGGTTTCGTGATTGCTACCAATTTCCTTCAGCCAAAACATGAATTTGTCATAACTCTAA
The DNA here is from genome assembly GCF_028858725.1 of Colius striatus. NCBI lineage: Eukaryota > Metazoa > Chordata > Aves > Coliiformes > Coliidae > Colius > Colius striatus. Next base: position 112,532,913 of record NC_084759.1, on the reverse strand, counting down.
GCCTGTGAAAACTAATTGAAATAAATCAGCCGTGACCACTTAGGACCAATTGTGACGGTTAGAAAAGGGGTAATGGAACATCATAATTAGTTGCTGTTTCACGGTGCTCACCTGAAATTTTTGCACAGATTGGGGCATGCTGGATTGCTTAAGTAAGTATTTGCACGCTAACTAGTGATATTTGATCCACCTCAGTGTCAAGTGCTTCCATAACTTTAAAAATTAAAGAAGCGGAGAGTCTCAAGTGGATTCTAGTCGGCAGTTTGATTCAGATTTTATTATCAGCAATGGGTCTATAATAAGCATGAACTGTCCTCTCAGATTAGCTATGCCTCAGCAACTACCCACTCTTCATCTCCCTCCTCCCCTGCCTTTCGCTGGAAATGGAAGAGGCCATCTGCAGGCTTTAACTTGCTATTCAAGCTGGCTGCTAGGATTCTAGATGAAACAAGACAATATATATATGCTTGTCTTCCCACAAAATGATCTCTCTTTCAGGCCTGAAAAAAAGTCCTTCTCTGCTGTCCTACCCTTCACTTTCTCCTTTGCATGCCTTCCATGCTCTTAACCATACAGATTGCAGGATGGAAAATGTGGCGCTAGATAGAAAAACACGAAATTTAGTCTAATGGTTAGTCTTTTTAACTGAGAACCAGTAGGATTTATCTCCTCTGTAAATAGCAAAATGAATGGTAACTATAAAGCTTTTTTAGATACAAACAAAATCCTTAAGCAGCTGCACGTACTTGTTTGTTTTGCAGAGATTGAACTTGGTAAACTGTGTCATCTGCCTTACAATTTATCAGCTTATAATTATATTGATGAACATGAACCACATACAGTTTTTAAGCACAATAACTGAAAAAGCATTTGCTTTGTTTTGGTGCTTTCTACAATATTGATAGATATTTACCACAATGATTTATCTCTGGTAATCTCCCTTTGGAGTCTGGAGTTATTATTAATGGCACCTTGTTACAGGCATTATGAACTTGTTACTTGTTATGCAAAAAAATCTGGAAGTAAAATAGCTGAAGTGGAGACTGTCAAAAGCACCAACAATAGCCTGCTTCTAACAGAAGTGAGATTTTTTTTTAAGTTCCCCAAAGCCAACATCCCTGAGTCATTGTGTGGTATAAAAGGACACTTAAGTTACTGAAGCAATGAACTCCTTCCAATTGATTAAAACAATAAATCTGTTGGGGAAAGGAAAATTTTGAAACAACTTAATCCATTACATAGCAAATGGGACAATCTGGTTTGAAGCAATATCTAGGCATACAATGCACAACAAAATAATAGAATTTAAAGATTCTGTAGCCTATTTTTAATATGAATGTTTTATTTATACTAAACAAGTTGTTTTAAGGGGAAAAAAACCCTGCCAGACTATTTATACTGAATGTAGAAAACCTCCAAGATCATGTTAGTTTCTGTAAATCACATTTTATTCTTGAACAATGAAGTTCAGAGTCCCAAAAGAAAACTTATAATCTATGGATTATGTAGAGTTAATGCAGAAGACTAAGCATTGAGTTATCAATTGGAGGAAATAAAAATGCTCAAAATCTAGACTTAGATGTTTTACTTTTTCAGATCCAGAGATCTTAAATTTTATGTATTTATCTCCAGTCTGAAAGTCAGGCCTTGGTACATAGTTCACTAAAAAAATTTAGCAAATGTGAAAATTGGAGAAAAAAGCAGTGATCCTTTTTATAATGTTATGTAGTATTCTAAATATTTGTCTTAAATACAGAGTTCTTCCTGCTTTTCTGACTCAGAAAAATAATATCTCTTGGAATATGGGTTCATGTTTGTTTTGTTTAGAAATGCCAAAGCAGGAAAAAAACTTGGAATAAAGGAGGGAGTAAAAGGTACATTAAATGCTTTCAAAAAGCCAGAAAACAAATTAAAGTGCCCTGAAAATTGATATATTGCTTATATATTTTCTGCTGTTTAAAGAATGAAAAGTCAGGAGAACTGTAACATGTTATAGGAGCTTTGTACTAGGCTTGATACAATTATTGGTATTTTAAAATGTATTTGCTTTCAAGATACCCTGTGCAGTATGCTGAAGAACCATTAGTCATTTGTCACACTAATACTCTACTGTGACATAGTTTGTATGGCTTCTGGACTCAAATGGAGCGTACTGGATGCTGATATAAATTCTGTTCCATTAATTTTGATATTGTTCTTGAAGCCCTTATTTTATTTTTATTAAAAATACATGACTAGGAAAGTTGATGTTTGATCCTATGAACTAGAACCAGATGCTTTGTTTAATTTCCACATTAGATGGTGTTTCTCTTTTGTTGTATTGTGTGTGATAATGGTCTTTAAGTGTGTGGGTTTATTTGGAAAAGGCGGGCAAGGCAAATAATGTAGTGTGCCATGCCTGTCTTGCTGAACTCTCCCTGGTTTACTGCATTATTAAATATTGCATAAATTATTCAATGTCCTTTATATCAAACAAATATTTTTTTGCAAGCAGTACTGTGTGAACAAATGGGTATTAAATAAAACCCCCAGACATAAATGAAATAGTGTTTCTTTTTCATTCCTTGTGCAGAACTACTGCTATTTTTTCTTTTTTTTTTTTTCCCAAACATCACTCGGTATAAGGAAAAAAGGTTACAACTACGTGAACTACTCACTTCCTGTGTGAAATTAAAATATTCCCCTTCTGAAGCAGCCAGGACCTGGTATATTACATTTAGGGGAAAAGCAAATGCAGACATTAGACTGTCCTTGTTTGCTTGCTGTGGCAGATGAGTTGCTCTCATACAGGCGAGACACCGTGTGGCATTTTGGCAGCCACAACCCACTTAGTATGAGCATAGCCTGATTATCTGGTCAAAGCATGGCCACAGAATCTACTGCAGTGAAGACTTGATGGGAGATAATGTCACACAAAATACAACCTTACCTATGTATTCAACCCTAAGTGTCTACAGGCTAGAGACTAGATATTTTTATTTTACTTTTTAATCTCTTTGCATAGAGCTGTATCATTTATAAGCATCGTAGGAACTTCCTCATGTGAGCAGTTCGATTATATGCACAAAGATATCAGTCCTGAGAGGTTATTTATATGTACAGAAATACCATCTGATTCAGGCCCCCTGAAAGAGACTGTTACTGTTGGAGAGAGTCTTGAAATGGGGAGGTGTATGGAGAGGAGGAGAGAAAAAAGGAGGAGGAATAAAAACAGAGAAGGTGGTTGGAGGCAGGTTGGGTGGTTTTTTTTTTTTTTGTATTTGCTTTGTTTTGCCTTTTTTTAAACAAAGGAGAAGATTCCCTGTATGAGTGTTTGTTCTGAATATTGTGTGGTCAGATTAGCCATGCTGCTCTGAGCAGTTTAAGGAGGTCTGGGAACTTAGTAATACTGCCTCCCTCGCCACTCTCCTGCCCTCCCCACCCATAGCAACAGCAAGACGCTGAACTAAAAAGCAGAGAAATAAGGACCCAGGGATGAATAGTGACCCCTAATTCTAGAATGTGAAGTTGAATGCATTGCTGAGGTTTGTGCATCTTTCCATTTCAAGTAACTGGAAACATGTAGGGGAAATTGGGTTCGGGAGCGAGAGGTCAGGGGGTAGGGAGGCTTTGGGCTTCACTACTTGATTTTGTTCTTCAGTTTTTCACAAGCAAAGAGGTCGGCAGAGGTAATTCCTGTGCCTCTCTGTGGAGAGCTGGAAAGGAAGCAAAGGTTTATTAAGCTGCTGTTATAGTCACTTACATTTTCCGTACAGAGATGTCGGGTTTACAAAGGGCAAACCTCTGACTTTTGTGGAAAGCAGTTTATAGGTTCAGTGCTTCGTACAGAGACAATCTGATTTTTATTTCACTTTATTTTGGGGGGCAACTGGCTTAAGCACATCCACCTTTCTGTGTGCATATATTCATTTTGCTATGGTTTTCCTTGGAGAAGATGACTGCCTTTGGTTTGTTTTTAGTCTCTGAAAACACGTGGGGCAGATTTTGTCACTTGGCCTCAGCCTGCCCTACACTGCACGCGATATTACAAAAACCTTTTATAGTAGCTTCTATATTAGTTGTGCTCAAAGGTGAAAATTAAGTGGTATTGACACATTAGAGGCTATGCCAGCATCCACAGTTTTTCCAATTGCATCTTATTAAAATAAATACTCGAATGCCACATACTATTTAATTTATGAACAAGAGGCTTGCTGTAGTTTCTGTTATCAACAAAACCATACTGTACAAAGGGAAATGTTTATAATTATTTACTGTGCTGCAGCAACATCCACAGGGTGTGAGCAGGAAGGGGCACCTTCTCTGTTTTGTGTCATGTAAACAGAGGAAATCATATTCCTGGCTCCTGGAAAGTTTATAGCCTTCAAAGTTTGGGTTTTCCTTCACTCTTTCCCTTTAATTCTAAAGGATAAGCAATGGTCAGCCATTTCTCAGGAAAGATATTTTCTTTTAATGAAAGTATTGAGACTTGTATTGCAATAGCCAGTTAAATTTAAAATTCCTGAATTCATCTGTTGTGTGATATGAGCTGTAATATGGAACATGATGAAGAGATCAAGGCAGGATTTAAAAGTATGTAACAAAATAAAAATAACTTAGGAACTTAATGAAGTTTAATTTTCATGGCCATTGTTCAACACAGGAAAATAAAATCTTTTATATTAGACTGCTGACTAGACAATATTATATCTCCATTGTGTAAAGTGTACTCAGAGAACTATTTTGTTTGTGTGTTTCACAAGTCTGAAATCACTCTTGGTCTGGAAATCACTTCTATTTCTTCCTAGTGGTCTCTAGTAGACCTTATTTGATTTCTAAGAGGAAGAGAAGCATATTAAAGGCTTATAGAAGCAGCATTAAAGGCATATAGAAGCAGCATTTTGTTTGTTTAATTAAGTTCAGAAATTTAAAATTTCTGGAGAATTGATAGTGCAGATCACTAATTTTTTTTTTTGAGCTATAAGAAATCTAAAAGGAATGAGTTCTTTACTTTGTGAATTAATTACCACAACTGCTTTATCATTTTCTCATACATTAAGATTATTCCAAAGAGTAAGTTGTTCAGGATGTATATTTTAGAATATATAGTTGGAACATAAACCAAAAATCCTAGTACCTAACATTTATCATTTTTGAGAAATGCTGCAGAAATTGTCCCTATCTTAAATGTCACTGAGTACATTTTTCACATGGAAAGTCCTACTTAAAAATTTCCTTTTTAAATGCACTATATTAAAACTCCATAATAACAACTAGCATTTCAAAATATTTTCAGGTTTTTTTTTCTTTCCGTTATATCTTAAATTTCTGTGCTTGTTACATTCTCATTATGTTGTTTGGGAGTGTGAAAACTCTGTCAGATTATTTTTCCTGTGTTTCAAAAGGAGTATATTCTAAATGAGATCATATTGTAAATTTATGGTTTTCTGTGTTACACTTTAAAAAGAAAAGGAGGACTATTAAATTTATAATCTACTGATAAAGAATCTTGTCCTCCAAAGATTGTATAGTTTGACCTAATGGATGTTTTGTGGTGTTTCTGCAGAATCTCATGCAGTATTTTATATGTAAAGGTCAGTAATTTCACTTCTGGTTGACAAGTACAGTTAATATTCAACTCTTTTTTTGTTTTAAATAACCCCGCCCAAACTCCTAATGACATTTTTAAAAGCCCACATAGTGAATTCAAAAAGTCCTTTATCTGACAACATTTTATTAAGATGTAAATACTATTGTATTCAAAGTTGCAAGTTGTGTTTTGGGACTTGCCTCACATGCACATAGAGAATACTTTTCAGGTTTGTGTGCTCTAAAAATATGTCTCTTTTTTTAATAAGCGGGTAAACTGCATTTGTACTTTGAAATAGTATTCTGAAGGCTTTTATTGCATTGTGTAATAGGACAGAACCATGGAAAATTACATTAGAAAAAGTTTTGATTATGTATCACTTATTAATTTTTACTCTTTCTTATTGATATTTATTATGTATTTTATAACCTTTATTTTACCGTGAGAAGTTTTACAGCACGTTTTCATTTATAGAAATTAAGTGCATTTTAGATTTACTTCAAAGACCAATGGGAATAAGAAATTATCTTCAGGAATTTGTTATAATTACATTATATCCACATGAGCACCAAAAGAATTTAGCATGATTAATGCTATTATAAGGCATATAAGGGTCAGGAACAATAGTTTGCTCCTGTTCTAAAGAGAATTAAGTAACTCAAGAATTTAAACTAGCATTTTTTTTATAGTTGAGAAAATAGAAACAGTAATTGTTTCATTAACTACTTGTGCGGTTGCACAATAAGAAGCTTAATAGTAAATACTGACAACTTTGATTTAGTTCATTTGTGGATGAAAGCTGACAAGTGGAATAAACTTGTTGAGAGTTATGGAGTGCATTTTATTCTCTGTTTTTACTAGTGCATGATAATTGAAGTGACTCAAAATTTATTCCACTTTGTATCAGAACTTATCTATTGCCCTCACAGTAAAATGCTTCTCATGTTTCAAATAGTATCTTTTTGGTAATGTGTATACGTATTGAGAAGAGACTTGTAAATCTTTTGTTTGCTTGGATTCTAGTAAAAAAAAAAGGAGAAAAATGGATTTCAGCACCGCTCCTGCCATAAACTACTGTTGGTCAGCGTTTTACTTTGTCTCTCACTCTTCTGTTGGAGATAGCGATGCATTCTCTGGTTTATGCTGTTTCTATCAAAGAGGGAATGGAGTCCATTACAACCTATTCTTGAGGCTTTTGTGTACAAATTGAGGGATGATTAATACTAAAAATCGTGTATTAAAAAACCCCAGGCTCCTAGCAATCTCATGCAAATTATGCATATTGAAGCCAACCTGTAATGCAAGAAGCAGCCTTATTTAAAGCAATATGAACAAATCAACTATTTTCCATGTAAACTTCCTCCTCTAGCCGTAGCTTTCCTGGCTCTAAGAAAGGTTACCCTGGTCAAAGGTACTTTAGCCACTAGCCTGTGTATTATCTCGATGTGTTGCTCCTTAGTACATGTTAGAGTTTGTCTCCCTGTGCATTTCTTCTGCCACTTTGTGTGGAAATGTGGAAGGAGAATATACATTTTTTTTCTGTGACAGTATTAACTACCTTGTTATCTTGCACAATATTATTTGGTGTGACATTTTTTTAGTTGTGCATAACCCATAGACTCTTTGCAATTAACATTTGGGGTTTTTTTGTTTGATTGATTTGGCCTTTATTTTTTTAATAGATATTTAAATAAGTTTTAATTTTTTCTGGAATTGTCACATTGACACATTGAAATAGGTTGGGTGTTTTCTTTTTCTGAGGTGTGGCAGGTAGAGCACTGAATTTTGTTATATTTAGCTATTCATTTCAATGTTATTTCATCTAATTGCTGGGGTAATTAACATATTTGTATTTTATAGTATTGTAAAATGTTGTGACTGAGACTGTGCTCTTGGCTCCAGTTCCTTCACTTCACTAAAAATTAGAACCCAAGCTCTTCCTTGTGTCACATGTAGCTCTACTGCTAGCTAAGGAACTGAAGGGAATTTTCTTTGTAGTAACTTTGAAACATGGCTTGGGTAATTTCCTGATATAACGATCTCTTTACAAGACTTTTTTTGTTAATGGTAGTCAAAGAACAGTGGTAATCATGAATGGAATTTCACCATAACCTTTTAAAATATTTATACTGGTTTTTCTTTTTTATTCTTTATTCTCTTGATGTTGTTTGCTGATCATTCCCATCTCGCCTGTTGTCTATATTTACACTTTCCATTTTCTCCGTCACAATATATTACTAAAAAACCCCTTCCTTATTAAAAAAGGAAGTTTAAGTATCTGACATAATCCCCTGGTTCAGAGACTAAAAGTAGCAAATATTTGAAAGGAACGTTGCAGAGGCATTTGACGTGGGGACCTATCAGGGAATAGAGAAAAGAAATGGTCATCTAGGGTACTGCATTTTGGAGCTCTGCGAGCACACAATCATGATTTTTACTTCCTCCATTGAGAGATCCATCAGGCTGTATCTTATTGTTGTTTAGCATATCATCTGCACATAAGTATGCTTCTGCTTATGTTGGTGAAATTCAAGCTGAATATGTTGTATTTATTAGTAGATGCTCCAAGAGGACCTTGTGAGATTACTACTGAAATCATGCAGAAAAATACAGTTTCCTATACATTTAAGTCTTTTTAGACTAGTGTACTGAACTGACTGATCACATGAGTTTGGAAATACTTTTTTCCATCCCACACATTTTGTGTGACACATCACCTTCAAACAACATGCTCAGGATAGTGATGAGTTTTATGTTGAAGTGTAGAATTTCTTTCTTTCGTTTTTGTTTTTTTTGCCTGGGTGTAGTAATAATTTAGTAGATACAATATATGCATTCAGTTTTGCTTGACAGTTTGAAAAATGTTGGTTTAATATAGAAGAGTTAAATAGTGATTATTTTCTCTTTTCTGTCTGTAAAATGCTGTCATAATGATCGTAGCTGCAAATAGATGAGATGTGCATGTACCTTATGGCCTTTGTAAGTCAACTGTTCATTAGACAAGTATGAAAAGCGACAGCTTCTTTACATCACCACTTGAGAATGACCACAAATTATACCTCAAGTTTGCCTAGTTATTTTCCACCCAAAAGCTGGAAAAAGTCTCCCTTTAAATTATGAAATTTCTGATAATAGTAAAGGAGCTTGAAGTTTGAGATTGGGGGTGAGCAGATTTTCTGTCTGTTGCTTCCACACCTCCAATTTGGATAATGCATGCATTTACCTAACTTTCTTCTGCGTGCGTAAGGCTCCTGCATATTTAAAGCCTGGGTATTCAGGGATTCTCTGTCGTGCTTTTTCTTTTTGTTTTGATCACGCAAGGAGAGGATACTAGCCCAGATAACCCGAGCAGAAGGATGAGGGGTTTATTCTGTTGTATATTTTTTTCTTTCCAGAAAGCTTTACTATTGCCACATCTTCTGCCAGATATTGCATTTAGAGGGAGGAAAAGTTAGTGGTCCGGGTGTGCAATTTTATAAATCATGTGCCTGTAGAATACCTGCTTGTTAACACGCATAAGGCGTTTAGCTTAAAGGCACAATATTCCTTTTCAATCATTCCTTAGCAGTGAAGCAGGAAATCTTGAACGCAGGCATATGAAAGTCAAAGCAGTGCTATGAACAACTGCCAGTAGCAGAGAAAGAAAAAATTAAACTGATAATTAACATTCAAGGAAAAACACAATTACAAAGTGCCTTATGAGGCATCAGGAGATTAAAATTTCATGTTTATATATGACAAAATTGAAAATTACATTTATTTTTCCAGGAAAGCAGGGAAAAATGGCAGTAACACAGAGGGGTACACAATATTCTTTAATTATTCTTTCAATGTACATTAGTTTCTCTACTTCTTAAATTTTATTTCAAATGAGATTCAAACTGTCACATAGTTAATTAAAAACGTAATGTATGTGAGTTTTTTCATGTTCATGGTAGCTCCCCTACATCACCCTGTAGAACAGAAGCAGCTATTCTGGTAGAATAAGTGATCGAGAGATCAGACTGATGTATCAGAGAACAGGAGCATTTTGCTATATTGCTATATAACTTAAGGCCCAAATTGAGTAAAAAGAGATTCCATGTTCTGATGACTTGCTGACATTTGTTTTCTATATATATAACTTTAATATGCTTTTTCAGATGAATGTAGCTGAGTTAGAAAAGATGTCTTTTGCCTTTTTTCTCCCCAGTGTTAAATCCTTAATCCTGTTTTAAGTACTAGCAGCATTAATGTCAGTTAATAGTAATTACTGCATGTGTACTTTGATTCAGAAAAAAAACAGAGGTTTAGGGATTCGTATCATGCTATTAGTATTCTGTGTTGCAAATTATTTGCAGATGAGGTTAATTGAGCCATCTCACTCCATGGCTTTTATTCTGACATGCAGGTCACAAATCGAATCATAAACCCGAATAGTAATAATCAGCACATACCCTTTAAAGACTATCCCTGATGAAACTCAGTATGAAATAAACAGTTTCATTTCTCAAAGCCTGCTCTGAATTAGCATCCAAAGCACAGCATAGTTTATAGTATTTTTTAAAATTGCCAGTTTAGTATAAATATGCACATATTTAAAGGTATTAATGATATGTTCATTTGCAATAATTACACAAATATGATTAACTATTTTAGACAATATTTTATTTTATCAAATTTCTTGAATTATGATAGAATTTTCTTAGGTGTAATTGCTAATTTCAAAACCATACAGAGGTTAAGCGTAGAGACTCAAAGATGGAGCTTTTGCTTTGCAGTGCCACGTAATTAGTTTTCCTTGATTCTTTAAAAACAACCCCAAGCATTCAAGAAGTCATAATAATTGCAGCAAGTGATTGCTAACGCAATGGAAAACAATGTAAGTGAAGCCAATTTTGATAGCTTCCCATATGAAACCAGTTTTTAACATGGTTCTCCCAGCATTGTACCCACCATGAAAATTTGAATGATATACTTGTGGCTTTGAAAGCATGAGAAATGTATGTCTTACAATTCAAAATAGGAAACAAAAGAAGTAAAGAGTAATGGAAGCAATTCTTTCCTCTTTCTGAATGCATTTCACTTTAGAAATACTTTCAGAGTGCTCAAAATACTCAAGCTTTGTGGCAAAATCTAATTTGAACTATAAATGTTTAGAATCTATGAGATTTGAAGGGAAAAAAGAACTCAAGTTATCTGATTTTGTTGAATTACTTTGAACAGGAAACAGAGAGGCTGAATTTCATTTCATTTGAACCCTGAGAGAATCCAATACAGAGTACTGTGACTTTGGTCTTCTTGCAATATCTGTATTACTTAAAAATATTTCAGAAGTGCTGTGTAATTTATACATGCAGTACGCATTAATGAGCATCATAACTTATAGAAATGAAGTTTATAGACAACACTTTTTAAACTGCAGGCAAGTCTTCTCCTACGTAGACATTTTTTCTTCAGAATGCATTTAGGAACTTAGTTGTTACACTTGCACACTTTGGCATCATGTCAGTTCACATATATAAGAAATATGATAGATTATATAGTCCAGCAAATGCCTTTGGAGGAAAGTCCCTTTTTTAATTCTGTGTTACTTTTGAAAAAAGAAGTCCTTGAATTTGCAGTAAAAAGGCACAGTGTATTATCACATTGTGCTTTTTTTTCAGTGCAAGGTCAGAGAAATAAAAACAATGGATGACACTTTTCAGTATAAAAGCATGAGACATGTGTGGTTGTGTAGCACAAAGGATGTTGGCTAATCAGTTATTCTGCATTTAAATACGGGTTTAAACAAGATTAAGAATCCAGACTGTGGAAGAGATTTTCAAGTCCAGAGGTCAGAAAACATGCTAATGAGATAATAGGAAGTATTCAGAAAAGCTTATCTGCATTAGAAATTCGCGTCTCCTTAATAAAATCCTTCCACAAAAATCACAGAATCTTAAGGGTTTTGACCATGTGTTTTTGACCTGTTAATGCCTAAATTCTATCAGACTACCTGTTAATTTACAAATGATCTAAGTCTCTTGAGAAAAATCTGGATAAATTATAAATCTTCCTTTGAATGGCGTTAAATACAAAACTCTTGGAAGTTTTTGGTGGGACTTTGTGTGTTGTATTTCTTTTGAGTGTAATTGCATTTTCTAGTACAATAGCATAAAGCAGAACAATTTTGATTCCTGTAGGGTCTTAGTGATACATAAGTATATGGAGAGATAAAGAGTCTTATTTTTAGCTTGCTTACTTGGCTCATGTGCAGGAATAATAAGAATAATAAAATCATTTCTTGTGAACTAGATTAATAATACTGGCTATACTGAAAAAGTTAATTTGAGGTTAATCTTGTGGCCTTTACTCAGAGCTCCTGTGGATATTTCTTTTCTCAGGAAGAACTGCAGAACTTAGTCACAGAGTAGATTATTGCAGGTAGCTCTACTGAGACTGGGGAGTGCACAACTGTTCCCAGAGGGGAAATCAGATTTCTCATTTTATCAACTCAAAAGCTTGTTAACTTTGTCATTCTCAGAGATGAAAATTATTAACTTTTCTGATGAAATTTCTGATGAAAAATGTGGTTTTACGGAATAATTGATAGAAAAATAGGAAAGTTTTAGCATTTCTAACGTACGGAACAATATTGTACAATGTTTTTTCTATTTTAGCTTTATGTCATTTCATTTGAAGGTTTAAAATTATGATTTAAATTTGACAATTTTCTCATTTTGAAGTGACAATATAAAAGCTTCAACAAATATTTTGGAAAAAAAATCATACTACAAGTTTTTTTTCTTTGCTTGGTTTAGTTTGTTTTTTTTTAACAAGTCTGTGAATAAGCCCTGTTAATTGTGGAATACTTTTATGGACATCCTACAACGTGGCACAAAGGAAGATCTGTTAATCATCATAAAACAATTTATAGAGTGTTGCAATATGTGCTAACAACTATAGTACAGATAGTTAGGCACTTTCCACCTGGCCTGTTTAAGAGAGAGGGATTTGTCCCTATCGTGGATATCACAGACCGGAAAAATATCACTTTTTTAATTCTTCTTTCCCTTTTTCTGAAGGTGAAATGTTTATTTTATATACGCATTGCCAGACACCATTTTAAAATATTTTTTCAAGAAATTATTTAGTGAAAATTTTTGTTTCTCTTATGGACAAAAAATGGTTGTGAAAAATAGTTTCCACCAGTGTGGAATATCTTTTCTTAATCAGCCTAGAGGTACTGTGGTTAAAAATCAGACCAAACAAAAGGCCTGACAGAACAGTACATCGCATTCTGGATAAGCACATTCAGAAGGCAAAATCTGTGGGGAAAAGTAATTATTCCAGGAAATCATAGAATCATAGAATGGAAGGCGTTGGATGGGACCTTTAGAGATCATCTAGTCCAACTCCCCTGCAGAATGTATAATTGTTACTGATCAGACATTATTACACATAATATAAAAGCATGTTGTGGATGATTTTGGTTTTTTTTCTTTACAAAGGGAAAAAAAGAGTAGCAGAGGAAGGAAAATTTTGGTGCTTCTCCTTTGAACTTTCCCTCCAAGGAAGCCACACTGGTGGCATGGGACACTGCATGTAGCCAGTGACTGTGCTTTTCTTGCATGCAGGTGTATTCTTGAGCTTGTTCTGCTCTTAGGCCCTTCTCCTGGAGAAGCAGGTGAATTGACAGTCTTTACAAGGGGTTTTTTTTTGTGACATGGGTCTCCCCACCATGAGGCTGGGACAGCCTCCTTCAGCAGGCTGGCAGAAAGCATAAAGAGACAATACAATCCTTGATATTTTGCAAAGCAATTCTCCTTCCCCCCAGCTTTGCCTCAGAAATGAGATGTCATTCATCGCTGAGTCTGCACCAATTGTGCTTTTATGAGCAATTAAATAATTAACAATGTTGACATCTAAATTATATTTGCTTGGCATCAAAGTTAACCCCTTACTGAGACCTTTGGGAAAATTACACTTCTCTGAGCCAATGCATTAGACTTGGGCAGACATTTCTGCAGCAATTGTGTAGTTTCACAGTCATGTTTTCTTTCCTACTGTTACACCTGGAGATTTAGGAGTTGACTCTGCAAGACATTTAGTGCTTTGATGTAATCCAGTGAGATATTTTAGTATCAAAGTCAATGAGACCATTTGTGCACTTGAAGGGAAACATGTCCTTAAGCAAAATACTAGTTGGATCTGCTTTCTTACTGGCTTTTTGTTTGTTCCTAAGTGAAATCAAGTGAGGTTTTTCACAAGAATCAGTGCTTATTAACAAAATATATTTAAGACAAATCTTTTGACTCTAGTTTATACCAGAAAGTTTAGGGGTGTATTTTTTTTGGCATGGGTTTTTTTATGTTTTTTTTCTGTGTTGTGGTGATGGTGGTTGTCATGTCTGTCCCCCTGCCCCCCTCCCCCCAACAAAATGGAAGTGTGATTCTGTTATGCTACTGCAAGGACAGCATCTCTTTGTGTGCATTTCAATGAGTCCTCCCTGATTCAGCCCTTGGATTACCAAAAACCTTATAGCTTGGGAATCAAATGATGGCTATGTATCAGCTCACTTATTTTTTTACATCTTCTTAACTGATGAAAGTAATGTAGTCTCTATTGTTTCAATGCATCTTAAGCATTAAAAATAGTGTTGTGATCAAGCCAAATCATAGCTTGTCCCTCAATAGGAGCTTAAAGAAGAGAAATGCTTCCCTTGGTTTTTCCTAGCCGTTTATCTCAGAAGTGCAGGCTATTATCAGGAAATAAACTCAGATCCAATTAGCTTTATCACTTAATTAGAGACATATTCTTGGATTTATGCTTTACTGACCTCACTGCCATTGAAATGAAAATGTTTAACTTCTGAAAAAAAAACCTCTGCAAGTTCACACCTCTCCATTCCTCAAACTGTGCTGTTTAATGCCAGTCAAGCAGTTGTTTGTTTGACTCTAGAAATAGTATGATAAACATGTTTAGATAGATGATACTTTAATCAGCTCTAGAGATTCATTTGTTCATTCTCTGCCTGTCTTCCTGTGTCTCAAACAGATACATACATTTCCTCCCCTTCCCCCACCTTTTGAAAAAAAAGACCAAAATAAGTTAGTCAGAAATAGAATGGGTGAAACCACGAGGACCTTTGGAGAGTCTTGTCTCTATTTAGAGAGACCGAATAACTCTACTACTGTATCTTGGTTTAACTCTGTTTTTTAATTTGTTCATTTTTTCTTTTTAAAAAAATAATTGAGAATAACTGGCTTTTTAGTTGAGAAGGTTGGAAGGGATTGTTAGCTCTTTGGTTTGTTTCTTATGCTAATGCTGGGTGCTACGGAGCCTGAAGTCTAGCCTTGTTTTCTGGAGCCAGCTTCCCAGGCACTGCTTTTTAAGGCTTATATCCTAAGGAAACCAAGTTTGTTTAAGGGTTTTTCAGTTGTGGGTATGTGTTTTAACTGAGAAAAAATATGATTTGGACCAGCCAGATATTTCCTTAGTTTGAATAAAGGGAGGGACAAGTTGATGCAGCTGGCAAGCTGCTTCCAATTATTAGGAACAAGTGCTGCGTGTTAATCAATTGAGCCCTGTGTGATCATATGGGCGGAAGCACCATGTATAAGGAAGTACCTAGCAAATGAAAGTTGGCTTGGAGTCAACCCTGTTGGTTGTGCTATGTTGCCTGCATGCATTCTTGCACGTACATCCCTTACTTCTCTACATCTTGTATGAGCATCACTCACTTCATCACAACATTCAGTCCCATCTTGTCTATTTCTTCTTCCCTCCCAAAACATTTTGAAATTCAGTCACCTCCTTTAACTCAACTTGAAAATGAAGCTGAAGTCTCAAAGCTTCTTAAAAGTACAGAAAGTTTCCTGATAGACATCCATGGGTAGAAGAAAATACCCCAAACAATGCTTCAGTTGAAGGAGAATAGACCTAACTCGGCAATACCACATAACAGATGCTGGCCAGCTGCTCAGTATGTCTATAGGTGCTCTGTTGCCCCAAAAAAGCAGTTTTATTATATCTGTTCAGGGAATTAAGCAGCCATACTACAGCCACAACCATTTTGGTTTTGGAACCACTGCAATCAGTGCAGAAAAGCACAGCATGCTGTGATGTGCTCATTCCAGGAGATTTCAGTTTTTTGGATCTTGTTCATTTACTTTCATCTGTTATGCTTTATGTGAAACCCTTACTGTTGAGTGGTAGGTGGGAAGAGCAACTTGAACACAGTGTGAGAGTTATCCCTCCACAACAAGCAACAGAGTGTTTGCATTTTAAGGGAAAAAAATAATAGATCTTTCCACTTATAAAGGTGTTTCACTCCCATTAGTCCACCAGCAAGAGATGAGAGCTGATGACCCGGTTCCCCTTCTCATTGAATTCCATAATTTAAATCCTGTTTTTCTCTTCCTGAACTTCTCATTCTTGATGGGTTCTCAATCTATTTCTTCTTTCATGTATCTTTTTTATAGGAACTATGCGTTTATGGTACTAGGATTTTGACTGTGCTCACTTTGAAGTAAAGAATTCTTACTCTAGAAATTAGTAGAAGCCTGATAGGGAATGTGTTATTTGCATGTGGGCTGGGTCTCTGGTATACAGGGCTTTGGTTTTATTTTATTTTGCTCTTTTCTGTGGCAGAAGAAAAGTTTATTCAGAATTGGTTGAACTCAAAATAACTAAGGAATAGCTGGATACTGGGAAATACAGTGGAATTTTTTAGGGCAATTTGTAATAGATGCTTGATAGAACTGAAGGACAGAAGGGACCAAGGAAAAACAGACATCTAGAATTCATCTGACAAGTCCTTTATTCTCTTTCAAATATTTTCTCCTAGGTGAAAGGAGATAGAATAACCAGGTTCCTGTAGGGAAGTAAAGCTATGAAGACTGGTGTGCTTCTGGATTAGTGGCTTATTTCATAGGAGCCCGCTCCCTCCTCACACTGGACCCACTTAATTAGGCTGATTAAGTTATTACAGTTTTACTAGGTTATTTAGATCCATCTACATATTTATCACCTCTCCTTGATGTGATTAATGTTTTAGTTTTTAGTGTTTGCTAAAGGTTTTGTGTGTGTGTATGTGTCCCAGTTTATTGATAGGCAGAGAAAAAGAATAAAAAAGAAAGTTATGCACAATTATTCACTTAGAAACTGCTTTTTGAGATTTGCATTCATAATTATCCAGGAATCGTGGATGTACTCCAGGGCAGATTAACATCTGCTAGTGAGAGTTGAGGAGAATTAACCCTGTCATGATTGATTACAGAATGATCTCTCAAATTCAATCAAATGTGATCAAAATTTGTTTTGTTTGTTGTTGGAGTAGTGATTTTTTTAAACATAGATTGAGAGACAGCAATGCTTCTAATCTAGGCTGTCATGCTGTCCGGGCTTAACCTGTTGCTCCTTCCTGTGGTACTCCTTTTCACCTCCTTGGCACAGGAATAACACTACTTACTTTTCCTGATATGTGGTGCTATGGACAATTAAAGTTTGTAAACTCTCTGAAATATTTTTCTGAAAGGATTTGGGGAATCAAAACTGCTGTTTTATTCAGCCTTGCATGTACAAACTCTGTGCTTCTCTCTATTTAAAATCCAGTATGCTATAATTGTCATTTCTCTGAGTATTTCTTTAATCTTTTAGACTAATTCAACAAGATCAGATCCTTGTTTTCAGTATTCTGACTAGTTGTTATGTTAGGCTTTGAGATGTACTAAGAAGTTAACTTTAAATGTAATTTATTTTACTGAACTCAGTGGCTGAAAAGCCATGGTAATACATGCTCTGCATATTTTAAAAGAATATATTGCATAGCTAAAAAGGAGTATTTTTCCCAGTTAAATTAAAGGCTAATGCAGTGTTGTGTCAGTTAGCTTGTAATTTACCACTGCTACATCCTCCTCTTGTATTTTGTCACGAATACCTTTATACTTGAACAATTTCAGCTCTCCTCCAGCTCTAATTTTCTCCTACTGGAGGATGTTTCATTGTTTGCAATTGTACTCTGGTTATTACAAGATGTTCATTCGTCATTCAGGACTTCAAAATGCTTGTATATTCTCTCACCCATATGTCTAGCCCACTCCCTGAAGTGTCAGTCCTTGATGCTTTGGAAATGAAAGCTATCTTTTTGAACTCGTAGGTACTTTAGGGCAAGGGTGACAAATAGTTGTTGCATGCAAATGCATGAGCAAAGTAAGCATTAGAGGAGGAAGAGAGGGAATAGCAAGATGGGGTGAATAATTCATTGAGCAATTAGGAGAATCTGTGAGGGCTGAAAGACGAGTCAACACTCTGCACTATTTTCCCCAGCTTTTGAAAGAAGCACCTGTGAGCCTTGGCGCCATTCCTGACCAGGTCATGTTTGTCTGGCTGCTACACCATTCATCTTGCAGTTATTTAATCCAGTTTAGGAAAAGGAAGTGAAATGTTTTAGCTGGTTTTCTAAGGAAATGAGACCTAAGCAGTCATTCCACATGTCAAATTTGACAGAATTTTGAAGATGTCAGCATCTGGGATCAAAAGAGAGACTAATTTAATGCCGATGCTAGGAAAATTCAAGGCAGGGGTCATCAGGATGGTTACTATGCGAAGGTTTGGACTGGTCATAACATGTATTGTTCTTTGCCAAGCCATTCAGAAAGCTCAAAGTTTTAGGCAAGTGTCACAGAAGGAAAGGTAAGTGTATTGAAAGGAAAAAAAATAAGAGATGAAGCTGGGATTGTAACAGTCACAGGAAAGATGGGATGAGGCAGAGAGTCATAAGGTTAGGCTAGGAGATATAAAAAATGTCTAAATATATTGTGGCAGAGATAACATAGAAGACCCAAGGCAAAAATCTATAGAAAACACATTTTCTAAAGTTCCAGAATTCTGAAACTGACTTGAGATATCATGAAAGAACAAGTGAATCAATATTAAATGATAATGTTCCTGCATTTATAGAGGAACTGAGGAAGAATGTCTTCTCAGTGATGCTAATACTAGTTACTAGCAGGAAGGAGTGTAGGTTCAAGGTGCTTGAGGTCAGTTTCCAAGTTAGAGTGACATCTGATGCAAACATCCTTTCCATACCTAGAAAACTTAATCTCAGTCTGCAATTTCAGATCTGTCCATCTTAATTGTGCACCTGATCCCTTTTCTCCAAAGCACCATCTGGTGCATTACCAGCATGATGTACACATCACAGCATTTCAGAAAGAAGAGGAATTTGGCATGAGGCAGTGAGAGGAGATTGGAAAGAATGTAGGAATGCATAGGGGACAACATGCAAGTCATGTGATGAGATATGCTGCCCTGGTAATAGAGATGGTTTAAAAGAGAAGTGAGAATTCAGGGCTTCACGTAGCAGAAATAGTCATCATGAGATAGGTGAAGGAAAGATGAGTGTTTCTTGGATGGAGAGGGAGTGGGAGAGAGAATACTAGAAGCTAAAAAAGGCCTGTATGGGTAATTGAAATGTGCTGCCGAGAACAGAGAACCAGCCAGAGAGGGAGCCTGAGATTTCCGTTGTTCTGTTTTCTTGTGGGGTGACAGAAACAAATCTATTGAAGTCAGAGAACACATTTAAGTGCCTTTTGAATGTTTTCTGTTAATGACTCTCCTGGCAGTCCTTCAAAATCCATAAGCCTGTTGGTTTAAAGAGTTGTTTTTTTTTTTTTTATTAACATGCTCTGATTAATCACTTTATGTTGTTCTCCTTCATAAAGGGGAGAAAAAAAATAAAGAAGGCATGAATAGAAAACCCCTTGATCTTTCTACAGGGAAGATGACTTACCATTTACACAGATGATACATGAATTTGAAATATGAACTCTTGGCTATATGGAGGTACTGAACATCTTGATAGGACCAGACCACTATGCACATTCCTAGAGCTACAGAAAAATGAGAATCCCTCCTTTCAGCTTTTTGTGTTTGGAACAGCACTTCAAACAGCTCACCACAAAAGCAAGACAAACTTTTAAAAAGGGATATATTGTTGAAAAGAAAATTAATAAAACGAGAAATGAAGTCCATGTGCAAACTATTAAATTATCCATGATTTAGACTCTGTTCTCAAGTTTTGCACACCAAAATGTCTAACCTTAGACACACAATGTAATCAGCAGGTCCCCAAATGTGTAATAATGTTCTTCATAGGGTTCTTCTTCTTGTTTGCACAGCTGCCAGATGGTGTATGCCATATCTCATTTCACCACATTATTATTATTTCTGTCTAAAGGTTGGTGAGTGCTACAAGCCGGATGGGATATTTCACACTCGAAGCTTGTCTGTGAGTTTGATCCATATATTAACAAAGACCAAATCTTTGCAAAATCCCAGGTTGTGCATGAAGTTCATTTATGAAAAGTGTAAGCTCTTTGGAGCAGATGGTTTTAATGCTTGTCTGTAAAACTCCTAATAAGCTTACCTCAGTGTCTACCTTTCTCATCCTAGTGCTCATGCTAACAATCTTATTCTAATCAAGTCACTTTTATTTTTACAGTAAAAAAAAAAAAGATTGTTGACTAGTTTGGTTTGAAAAGGACCTTTGAAGGTCAGCTACTCTGACATCCCTGGCAATAAACAGGGACATCTTCAACTAGATCAGGTTGCTCAGAGCCCAATCCAATCATAGGCATTTTAAACTTGACCTTTCCATATCTTAAAACTATCCACTTTCTCCTTCACCTCTGAATTCCTTAAATGACCTCGCCATGACTGCGGCTGACAGCTCTGTCCTTTCAAGTTCACCTCATATTCTCTCCAAGTGGAGTCTTTTCCTACCTACTTCACTGAAACTGTCCTGCCTGATACCTCTACACGTTTCTACAGTGCATGTTTTAGGATGATCCTCTCGTCTCTATCTACCCGCACCCCCCCCCCCCATCCTGCTAGAGATCATCTTTCAGTATGTAAGACCCATTTCTTGCATATCATCCTTGACATAACCCTAATTCTTGACTACACAAAAGTGGCAGCTAAATCTTGCTCCTGTGGATCCACATTCAAGAGTCATATCTTGTCATCTTTTCTTTGGTGTTGATTGCTGCCACTCTGCTTGGCCCATTTGAAATGTTGCTAAAATAATCCTGCTAGTGTGTCACATCTGTTACATAACTCCCTTTCTTCATCATGTCAGTGTTTCTTCTTTCATCTCTTTAGATGATTTCAGACTCTGGCATGTGCATGTTTTTTAAAAATAAGTCCTTTTTCATCGCCTGTGAGTGTGTAGACAGATGCAGTAGTAAATGTGGACTGAATAGGAGACTAGCTAAATGTACAGTCCAGGTTTGCCAGGAGCAGGGGGCAAATGAGTGAATTGTGCTGTGGAAATCAGCATATGGATGTTACTACCTTCTGCTCTTGTCTATGTCATACCTGCTTTTTATGATCTTAGGACATCCATTTTACATCTCTGTGCTTGGTTGTTGCCCTGTATTACTGAGAGAAATGTAATTGGCAATGCTGTGAAGCTAAGCTGAATTGTACACCATGAGTTGCTTCCACAGTACAGTCATAAGCATGACAGAACATCCTAAAAGAAGGAATGAGCAATGTGTACAGCTTTCATAAATGATTTTCACACTGTTTCTCTCTCGTGTGTGTGTGTGTGTATGTCTGCTTTTACAGTCAAAAGCATTCTTGGCAAAGACAATCTCTGAGTGAAGAGAATACTCCAACTGTTTATCTATTATGACTTTTGTCACCAGGGAGTCAAAAGATGGACTCCACAATAAAACAATCAGTTGCACAGAATTTGGACAGCTTTAATGGGAAAGGAAGACAGTAGCTATTTAAAATATCTATTCAATATTTTTTTAAAAAAAGTTTTCATAAAGTACTTATCTTAGTTTTTGCATGATCAATGTTGTTGTTTGTCCAACAGCTGAAGCAAGCAACTCTTTCAAAGACTAAGAAACTAGAAAATAACAAGATATCTTAGCCTGAGTAACCACTTTTTTCAGTAAGAAATGAAAAAAGAGGCAAAAAAAAGAAATTAGTATTGGAATGGGCTGAGGCTCATCTGTCAGCATGTAAGGCTGATTTCACCCATCTTCAATTTCATGTACAGATGCATGTCACAGCCACTATTAAGCTAAAAGCATCTTACTTCATCTGCTTGTTGTCATCAGATTTCAATAATTTTCTAAAAGTGAGCATCTCCTTTGCATCCCGCAAGACAGAGGAGTACATGATTCCTTGCAATAGAAGCGATAATTCTTTTTAACAGCTTATATATTGACAATGAAATAGGGCCATGATTTAATATACTTAGTTTTAGTTCCAAAGTTTAGGCTCGTTTTTCATGTGGTGTCAATTCTATTTACTTCAAAGTAATTCTCACGGGATTAGTCTTTAACTTCACATGTTGCATCCTTTTTCGTATTTGTACAAGTGACAGGGTTGTACAGTCAGAGCCTCATGATATGTGGCAGAATTTAATAATCTGAACTGCTGACTTTCTCACCTTTCCAGTACTTTCAATACAATCTTATCTCCAAATTCCTAGATAACTGGGGAAATTATTTAAACACGGACCCTTAATCTAGTCCATAACTAAACACCAAAAAAAGCAGGACAGTAAGTGGCTCTGCACAAATGCGGACACTTCTGCTGGTAACATGTTGTTTCATTAGCGATCTATGTGCAGATGTGTGTGTTCAGTTTCGGGCACTTTGATAGTAGCAATCCTGGGAGAGGCTAGGGGACAATTTAATGTGTACAATAGGTGGCATTAAATAGCACAGAAAATCTTGAAAGAAGCAGAGATGAAAAATCTTTTCAATGTCCTTTATTTATTCTTTGATCGTATCTCAATACCAAACCTTCTTATGAAATCAATACTGTAGTTGTTCAAATCACCAAGTGTTAGTTAGAGTTTGAGACCAAGTGGGACTCGAGATATCTCTGCATTTAAAGTTAAGGTTGAGGTGTAGCTGTGTGATAAGTTAAAAGACTCATTTATTCCTTTTGTTTCCTACCTGGTTTTCTTAGTTTTGAATCATACAGACAGAGAACCAAAGGTAGACTTAGACTAGTATACTGGGTATATGTGCAAAAGTGCTGGGGAGTTGCAGGAGTGACCTTTCTGAAGAGAGACCAGGGACTGCCCTGTGCCAGACACAGTTGGTTTTGATGGACCCACTACAGGACATGACTGAGCCCATCAGCCATGCATGTAGCACCTCTGTGAAAAATGTATATAAGAAAGCAAAAATACTGCCAAGTATTGGGTAAGGAACAGAGAAGAGTGTGAGAAACAGTCCATAAAACACCAAAGTTTGATAAGGAGGTAAAGAGATACTCCAGGTGCTGAAGCAGAGATTCCCCTGCAACCCATGGAGAGGACCACACTGGAGCAGGAGGTGGCAACCTGTGGAGAGATTCCACACTGAAGTAGATAGATACACTCTGAGGGATTTGTGGCCTGTGGGGAGCCCACACCAGAGAAAGTTTTATTCCTGGAGGACTGCAGCCTGTGAAGAGGAACTGTGCTGTCAAAGCTGGGAAGTAAATGAGCAATTGGATGGAAGGCTGTCAGATAGCCGTGGTCAGCCCATTACAACTGGAA
Source organism: Colius striatus (assembly GCF_028858725.1). Lineage (NCBI taxonomy): Eukaryota > Metazoa > Chordata > Aves > Coliiformes > Coliidae > Colius > Colius striatus. The sequence goes on along the minus strand of NC_084759.1, from coordinate 112,509,808 downwards.
AAGACAAGCTGGTTCTGCTTTGCCCCTCGTCTTTTGGTGCTGCCAAATTGTCATGTTATATAACTAGGAGAAACCAAATATAAAAAATGATTGAGATACTCAGCTCTGCTATGCCGTGAATTTAAACTAAAGTAAAACTTGACCTCTGAATTATGCCAAAAAAAGCAAAATTAAAAGCACAAATTATTCCCAAGTATCGTTTAGGCTTATCTTGTACAGAATTAGCACTGAAATGCATAGTTAGAAGAGGCAAAAATTGATTTGTGTTATGTTTTATTTTTCCTCAGTCAATAAGACTTACAGTCATAAAAAAAAAAATTATGTTATCTTTCAGCTCTTTTATAACAACCCTATTTTTAATGGGTCGGGATTCAAGCTTTCATTCGAGATCAGAGGAAACAAAGAAGTTACACTTTGATGAATCTGTAAAATAAATGTCCACCTGAGCTGTGTTCAAGACAAAATTCATAGACATAACAGTGTTATCAATCATTTTTGCATCAGAGAAAGAACTTGGAGCTCTTAGTGAATCTTTGCAAAGAGTGTGTGCAGGGTATGCATTCAAGGCCTGGCATGCCATCTGTCTGGCTGCTTTTCCTTACTTGTAGTTGCATTATAACTCCTGATTTGAATGTTTGTAGTAATAGTTCTCTACAAATAGTAACCAAATCTGTGATTCTTTGTGCTTGCATATTTTGCAGTTAATGTTTACTTCTATTAGAGCAATACTCTGTCAATGAATCAAGGTGCTCAGTCACAGTGTGGATCTCCTATGGATGTGTGTTGATACCTGCTCTGAAGGAGGAAATCTGAAAGCAAAATTTAATGGATATTTTAGCAGAGATATCATGGAGCCACTTTGTTCCAGAACTTTCATGATAATGTGAAATGCCACAGGAAAAGATTGTAGGCCTTGTAGTAATTGAGAGAGAGAAAGACTTATTTAATTCTTTTCTCCTTGTTTTTTAACTGAGGGGTTTTTTTTTTCTCATCAGATTCTTAGCAGATAGTGTAATACTTATCAGTATCATAATAGGCTTTTATAATATTGTGAAAGATTCAAATGATTTCTCATTATTAAAATAAAAAGAGCTCTTCTTCACCATGGAATATTCCTTGGAAGTGAAGGAAAAGAGGGCAGATGTCCTTAGGATATACATGTGTTTGTAGCTGTCATGTTACATGTAACGATAGAGTATTGAAGTTTCTTTCCCTAATTGAATCTATCTCAACTTTGCCTGACTAAACTTTGATATTGTGTTGCCTATTCACTTACATGCTAAGATTGGGAGAAAGCTTTAGTCTGGGTTTTGTTTTTTTTTTTTTTTTCTTTAAAGAGAAGACATTTCTTCAGAAATGCAGATTTTTGAAAGAGTTATGGTCTGATTTTCACGGTTCTCTGCCTAAACTTCATTAATTTGTAGTCAGAAGAAAGTGTGTCACTTTTTCAACTATGACCATCAGACGGCACAACAGCTTGATGGAGAGATGCAGAAGGTGGCAGTGATGTGAATATTTTCTGTACAAGAAGAGATAACACTTGTTCTTCAATATTTGTTTAAATTGGTTTCAATATACCCTTATAATGTACTGAAGAACTCAGAATGTTCCTTCTGAGGTTACTTATGAAAGGAGTTACATATGCCTTCAAGGTACTGAATGAAGGTAACTTAATGGAGAAAAGAAAAAAACCCCACAGATAAAAGCAGTTTCATAAAGTACTTCACTTATGAAGATTATACATTCTTCACTGTAATGATGCAGGATATTCAGCTAGAGTTTTCTTACTATATAGTCATACAATCAACACCTTTAAATTTGAGAAACAAGAAACTCCAGTTTTAGAGGTTTCTCTAATAACTTTGATTGGCAAATTTGCTGTTCCTGATCAGTCTCTTTCAAGCACAGATTTAAGTATAACTGCAAGAATTGAGCGTGGAGATACATCAAAACAAAAGCTCTCTTTCCACCATTAATAGGCTGATTTTGTGATTTTGATCTATCTGCTCTGCTGAAACTAATCTTGAAGCTGTTCTTACACTTTGTAGGAGCACTCAAAATGTCAATACATATCAATGTTTTGAAATGAAGTGAAAAAATAATGTATGTTAATAACTAAGGGACTTAAATACAATTTATTACTTTTTCAATGGAATCTAATGTTTGTGACTGGAAATGAACTTTAGACAGAGAACTTGCTTTACCTGAAAACTATGTAGTTCACATAGCCACTGCATATGTTTGTTTCGGTGTGGAGAAGAAAAACTTACTATTTAGAAGAAGATATCTTTGCTTGGAAACATTATTTAACAGTTGAAAAATCTGTTCTATTTTTTTAAAATGTGATTTTATCATCAGAAATGTTTCTGACTGATACAGTATGGATGAACAGTTTATGGCATAAGCATGGCTTTACAACATGTAGTTGTTGAGAATTATTATATTGGATTACAGGGCTAAGCCTTGAGAATAAGCACTATAGAAAATGGTAAAAAACAAACAAGAAGAAACATACAATGTGTCCATAATTTTTCATTTGGCATGTAGATAGCTAAGAATTTTTTGCTTTTGTGGCACCTTGAATATCACAGAGCAGAGGAGCAAAGCTCTATCCCTCTTTGCTGGATGACAAGGCAGTATTCACTGATCAAAAATTATGCAGGTTGTTTGTCTTGCAAGGTCTGTAATATTTTGGACAACCATTTCAATGAATGTCTGAAAAGAAGTAATTCCTGAAGATACAGTAGTCAACACAATCTCAGCTGTGAAAAGCTATGCTTCAGATCTCTGCTTCTAGGCACAGTTTGATTTAGGATCCTTTTTTTCCTGCTTCTTTTAACCACATTTTTAACCACATTTTAAAACACTGCTTATAAGTACAAGGAACATTTAATTATCTTTTGATTTTTTTTTTCTTTTCTCTCTACCTCCTTCTTTCTTATTTTTTTCTAAAAGGTGTAATACTTTCTACTCATTCTGTAATTTAAATAGTAATTTTCCAATCTGGCTGAAAAATGTCTGAAACGGTTTTAACTTCAAGGGAATATAAGTATGTGTTTCTGTGAATGTTAATATGTTTTTGAAAATATGAGAGTCCTGGAATTTTACTAGATGAAGATTCTATTTCCCAATTGTGAAATTCTGAAAGCTTGTTTGTTGCTTTACATGCTTTGCTTGTTATGGTAATGACACATTTCCTTTTTCAGAGATTTCACTTTGTAAGCACTACTGCATTTGTGAACATTGCTTTCCCTTCTTCCTGTTCCCCTTTCCCCTACCATAAAAGAAAAAAATACCGCAAATAAACCTAACCACACACAACACAGTTAACATTTTCTAAAACAGTCTGTATATAGGTAATCTGTCAAAAGAGAGAAGAGAAACTGCACTGCAATTCCCTTACCGCTGGTACATGCATAATGGTAGTCAATAACCAGTTTCTTGGTTATTGTTTTTAACTGTTGTTTTCTCCAGCTGTGTTATGCAGTCTCAGTAGCAAAAAGGAGGAAAATTCTGATTAGACTGAAGATAAATTCTCTGAAACAAATCACCACTCCCTTTTAAAAGTACACAAAGTCTGTGAATTTACTGCTCTTCTAAAACTTGAAAACTTATTTCATGAGAATACATGGTGCCTGATTAACCTACCGATTGGTCACTGACATTTTTACTTTCTTACTGCTTGGAGGACACAAATTCTGTAATCCTGTCTTCATGCTATTTCTTTTTGTCATTATACATGATTCATCTTCTCTGTGAATTGTCAAACTTGAGTTATTTTTAATCCTTTGTTGGGCTTCCCTAAAGGCATTATATCATATCTCATGACACTGCACATGATCTCTCAGTCCCTATTGTCCTACTCTATTCAGATAGCTAGCCCTGACACGATTCCAACTATTATTCCTCTTTTTAAAATAAATCTGCAAATTTTGACAACCTACAGCCACTTGAATTTTTCCAAACAATTTATATGAACCCATTAAACAGAACCAGTCACAGTAGCAAATCCCTCAGGACCTCTGTTGTTATCTTCCCATTTGCAGTAGATTGTTCTGGGTCACAGTTTAATGGCAAAATATACTTTATCTGGTTGACTTTAACCTCTCACTTATTTTGCTAGAGTAATATCTGGAGAGGTTTACAACTCTTCTTACTGTTTGGAATAATCATTTCTGCACTTTTAAAAAGCAGACTGTGCTTAAAAAAATACATATAGCTGTTGTAATGAGTTGGGTTTTTTGAATTATTTACCAAGTGTATTAAACCAGGGTATCTTTTAAATGGGCTTCTTACCCCTTTTAATGCCTTTGTGTGCTTACTCAAGAAATATAGTACATGTAAGGCTTTTTTCAGAATATCACCTTTTGCACATTGGTGTCACTGTAGATTCCAACTTGCAACATTTAAGTGAAAGAAACCTCAAATCAGTTTACATTTGCCACAGAAATTAAGCTGAAATTAAGCTTAAGTTTTTTTCATTTTTCCTTGATAATGTAATAGTTAAAATCTTGCTGCTAAAAATTACAAGAATTTTGGCAACTCTACTAAAAGTAATCTCCATAAACGTCAGGAATTTAGAATAATATCTCATCTTAAAGGAAACCAAAGTACTTTCAAAAACAGGAAAAGCACAGTTTAAACATCCAAGTAGTTGTAGTTCTGCCACGTCATGACTTTTCACTCCTACTTCCATGTAAATTATTGTTTTCAGGATGTAAAAAATTATATACAAGTGGTAGAGTTGCTGACATTCTTGCATGGATTTCAGAAGTTACTTTTAGTGATACTTAGGATCTGCTTAACTCACTTAGATAACAGAAAATGGAACTAAAAAATAAAAGCAACTTTGGAGTTTTTAGAGTCTCTACTCAGATTTATATCTTTGTATATGATATTGTATTTCGTTTACAAAATCTAAATGTGTAATAGTAAATGACAAATTTCAATAGGAATTACAGTTTAAACAAATACAAAATGTATATACAATCTAGAGGAAGTTGTATGGTTGTCAAGAAAGTCATATTTTTCAAGTACCTATAGAATACATTGAATATGCTTGGATGTAGGGCTGAATCACAGACAGTTTAACTGGCATGCTAATACTTTTCTTGTACTTCATTATATTTCTTTGCAATCTTAACATGACTAGATAAAAATAAGGTATATGTAACAAAGGTATATGTTTTAATTTTTTAAATTTCAAGATGTGAATTAAAACTATCTTACTTATGGGATAACTGTGAAATATAAACTCGGGGAAAATCATACTGAGGATGAGAGAATATTAATTTTGAAGTGCCATGTGTTATTCAGTTACAAAAGGCATTTATGGACATGTACATAAACTGGTCCTTTGATTTCTCATTTCCCCTAATGTGGACCACACTGGGTATTATCTATACCTGATAGTCTATAGTGCCTGACAATTTTCTTTTGGCTAAAGGCTAAAAAAAGCCCAAGACTAAATTGCTTCTCTTACTGAGGACTAGATGGATGCTAGCCACTGAGAGAGACATCTCAGAAAACTGAGAAGCTGTATGACCTCTGATCCAATGGCTCAGTCTCGACCCTGAATAGTTTTACCCTAAATAGTTTGTTGCTGAATCTCCTCAACTGGAGATGGTAATTTGGTTATCAAACTGATAAAACCTTCCGTGTACTTTTGTCCAAGAGTAAACGTTCAGCTCTAAAAAGAAGGGCTAACATTTTTCTAGGTTGATGACAAATGTGAAGCACTTGACAGCCAATCTTTGGCAAAGAGGTCATATTCAATGCAAGTCTGACTGTTTTTATATGGGGAAGGACTTGACCAAGGAAAACCTGTATTGCTAGTGTAAGTGATAACACTTTCTGTGTTATTGAACTCAAAATTCACCTCTTGAGTTTCATAGATATTTGGCCAATATCCTATACATTTCTTCAGTTCATCCTGTTAGTGGCTACTTTGACTATCTAGTCCACTACATATGTACAAAAAAATTATTTTACTTTGTGAAACTAATTTTATGTCCTGAAAAGATGATTAATTATGTTTTCAAAACACTTATGGACTAAAAAAACACAACCATTTAAAACTTAGTGGAGGTATTTGAAAGGGTCACAGGCAGTAGGGATAGGTAAGTCGTTTTTGGGTGGGGTTTTTTTTGGTTTTTATTGTTTCCAGCGTGCTCTGTGGAATATTTCTGCAGTCTATGGTCATTACAAGAACGAGAGGTGAGAGGTGATGCAGGAAAGAAAAGATTGGACATTTACATGCATGGATGCAGTTATCTCTGTTTTCAAATCAATTGAGTTAGAAGAAAAAGAATGTGAAGGATTGATGATAAAATATTTCACAAATTGGTGTAAAACACATAAAGTTGCCAGTAGTAGCTGAACAAATTAATAAAAGGATTTCCAATCACCAGCCAAGAAATAGGCAGTAATAAGTTTCATTCCTATTAGCAAGAAGCCTCTGGGAAGAACATGGTCTTAATTTTTTGGAGTGTTTTTCAATCGTACAAATTTATGGATGAGTTCATCTTAATGTTTCTGGTTCATATGCCCTGCCAGTAGTGGATTATGAGTCTCAGAGCTTGATAGATAGTCAGTTGGCCTTATCTACTTCTTTCTTGCACTCTTTGGAAAGCTTGTTTAATTTTATTCTGCACCTTTCTTAGTTTAGAGTTGATAAGTATTCAGCATTGAAATCATATAAACAATGTCAACTTTTTTAAGGTTTTTCAGAACTAAAATGGCTGATCTGATCTTGCTTAACTTTTTCAGAAAATAAACAGGATACAATAGATTTTTATTATCTTCTGTTCCAAAACTTTGTCAGATTAGCTGCAAAATAACTTTTGTTTGACAATGTTGTATAAATACTTTTTTGTTGAACAGTGGTGATACCAAAAGATTTAAACCCAAAGGCTTTGAAGTGTTGTCCAATTGTTTCAGTGTATACTGCATTAAGGAATGTTTTAACTTTTGTAGCTTTGAAGGGTGTCTTAATATTAAGCAAAAGCTGGTATGCTTCTATACCACATGGAAATGAGGAAATATTCAAAAGCACTTTTCCTTTCTTGATAGTCTTTTATTGGGTGATACTGAGTGACCACTTCAAAGATGAAACCCCTGCATTAGTGTGTTTCATAGATCTTAGCTCCAGTCTAACTGGGGCCTAAGGAACTAGTGCAGTGCAAAATTACTGCTGAAGCTTTTGGGAAAAGGAGTAAAGTTTTAAATCACACTTTTGTAAAATTTGAATCTCAGTCCCTTATTGTGAGAAATGGTGGGTTATATGGGTTGCTTTTCATAAAACAGAGGCTGAGATTATTTCAGAAAACAGTATCAGAAAAAGGCAGATAAAATTCAGAAAAAGGAAAACCAAAATGTATCTTGATATAATTTCTTTTATTGAGTTTGGTAGCTCAAAGGAAAAAAAAGAGACAGAATACTAGATGTGAAATGTTAAAGAAAATTGAAAAACAAGCGGCATCAATAAGTCTCTGAAAAAAAACCCGAAAGCTCTGTGAATTCTCAGCTCAACAAGAAAATCTTTAAAATCCTCTTTGACTTAAAACATATTGGCTGATCCAATGAGCAGCAGTACTTTTAATAAGACTATACATTTTCAAACCCACTAGTGGCTGATTAAGTTTCCTATTGATGTAGACCAGTGGTTATGTTGCACAGTATTGAAACACTTGCAATATTCTATTCCAGCAGATTGCATTTACCCCTGCATTTGCAAGGGTAGGTAGAGTTTTAGGGTGGGAATTGACTGGGTCTTTAGCCTGTATAAAAGACTTCAGAGGAAAATCTCAGAGTAGGAACTATCCTTTTAATTTTGTCACTTTTTGCAATTAGGGAGTCTATTGGAAGAGAAGCCTAAGGCTAAAAGCACCAAATAAGACTATGACAAAAGCCTTTAGACACCCTTTCAATCAATATGAGCTCTGTGGTTGTTGTGGTCTTACCTTAAGAGATCTTTTATCTCTGTGAATTTTTATCTTAACCCTTATGAAAATGGAACAGAAGATTGAAGGGGTTTTTTTTAGTAATATTTTGAAGTAGTGTTTTAAGAGAACGTTGAATTTGCTGAAAAGAGGATTTTTTTAAATGAGTAATTCAGATATGATGAAATTTTACATGATTGATCAACAAGTGAAAAATTACCCTATTAAACTTTCTTATATTTTCTATATAAGTCATCATATATTTTTTTTTTTAAAGTAAAACTACCAGAGACTTTTTATAGTGTGGGAAACTGATTTTAAAGGGGGAAGGGGATAAAACCAGGCCCACCAGAGTTGATCCTAAGGGTGGCAAGCCAGTGCTGGGAGTTAATTCTACATTAACTTCCTTCTTGAAATGCTTGTACACCAATGCATGCAGCATGGGGAGTAAACAGGAGGAGCTGGAAGTCTGTGTATGGGCAAGGGGGTACGATCTGATGGCAATTGCAGAGACATAGTGGGACAGTTCACATGACTGGAATGTGGTGATGAATGGCTATGTCCTTTTTAGGAAAGACAGGCTAGCAAGATGAAGTGAGGGAATTGCTCTTTATGTGAGAGAGCAACTGGAATGTACTGAATTCTGTCCAGGTGAAGATAAGGGGTAAATTGAGTGTTTGTGGATTAGAATTAAGGGTCGGGCTATCTTGTGTGACACCATTGTGGGTGTCTGTTACAGGCCACCTGATCAGGATGGGGAGGTCGATGAGTCCTCTACAGGCAGCTGGGAGCAGCCTCAAAATCACAGGCCCTGGTTCTCATGGGAGGTTATAACTACCCAGAAATCTACTGGAACAGCTACACAGCTAGCCATTTACAGTCCAATCCTTGAGATTCCGTGAAAATAGATGTTCTCATGATAAGAAAAAAATACTATATGACAAAAAGAACAAAAGAAGAAATAAAAGTACCATTGTGTTTAAAACTGTTGGATGAAATTTAAAAGATTTCTACTTTAGAAATGTTCAATAAGAGCACATTCTGCATATAGATACATATATTTCTATGAAATAATTTGTCACTGAATGACAGCATCTTAAGGGTTGGAAGGGACCTTGAAAGATCATCTAGTCCAACTCCCCTGCCAGAGCAGGACCACCTGGAGTAGGTCACACAGGAACTCATCCAGGCAAGTTTTGAATGTCTCCAGAAAAGGAGACACCATAACCCATCAGCTGGTTCCAGCGCTCCATCACCCTCACATTGAAGATTTTTTTCTTATGTTTCTCTAGAACCTCCTAAGTTCCAGCTTGCACCTGTTGCCCCTTTTCCTATTGTGAAATTCTCAAAGATTTATTTCTAAGTTATGAAACTTTTATATAATTATCTAAAATGTTTGACTGTATTTTCTATGCCTTCCCTTCCCTTCCCTTCCCTTCCCTTCCCTTCCCTTCCCTTCCCTTCCCTTCCCTTCCCTCCCCTTCCCCTTCCCCTTCCCCTTCCCCTTCCCCTTCCCCTTCCCCTTCCCCTTCCCCTTCCCCTTCCCCTTTTCCCTTTTCCCTTCTGAACTGCTTATGAAGTTTATCTTGAATGGAGATTTTTTTGTTGATTCAATATCAGTCCAACATAAAAATACTTATGTAGCATACCATATGATCCAGAAGTACTCAATCTCTCTAATCTCAAATGAAAGTCAGAAATAATTTCATACACAAGTAAAAGTGGCAGACAAAATATTAGAGTTTTCTTACCAGAGCTGGAGACTTTTGCATGGTATTTGATTCTTCTATGCCTATTTTCTCATCCTTTTCCAAATATCCACAGGACACTGCTGACTGCTGGACTTGTGAAATTCAGTGGAATCAGACTATGTTGAAGTACATAGAAAGCAGTGCAAAAATAAGCCAAAGGAACCTTTTTTTTTTTTTTAAACATTTCTGAATATTTATTGTTTACAAATTTTATTTTTCTCAGGGGCTTTCCCTTTGAAAAGAAGCTGGCCAATCCGATTGAAGAGCCTAGGTTTCCCTTTTCTCTATGTAGATCTGATATCATAACAGTGCTTTCAGAGAGCAGGGACACTGCCAAAAGAGGTCCATATTGTCACTACACTTCTGACTGACTTGGTAGGGAAACTAAGACACAAAAAATCTAGCAAAGGGGTACTCACAGAAGAAAGGCATGAGCAGAACTGTAGCGGAATATCTTCAGAAATATTGAGCTCCTTTCATGCCAGACTGTGGGTGTTATTAGTAATGATGATACCACTACAGTGGATTGGAAATGCAATATGAGATCTTTGCTCTCTGACTGGGATTATGAGAGATATTTGAAGAAATCTCTCTCCCAAAGAGCTACCGGATTTTATTTACTTGTAATGATTTCCCTGTCTTCTACACTGACATTAGTTGCACCTCCGGTCTGGGCTGTTCTTTCCACAGTTAATATTTTGATGAGACCCAAAGCAAATGCTCTGTTAGTTAATTACGTACAAGACAGGGATGAGAGTGCCTTTGCCAGTACTGCATACTTTGGGTGCTCTTCTCTCAGATGGGCATTGTGTTTAAAGAGCTATTTTGGCCTCTAACTCTCTTCCAGATTTTATCTCTTCTTATTTCAAATGCTGGATTTCCTGCACAACAGAACTATCACTCTGTCCTGTGTTCCTCACTCAACTTGTCTGAAACACAAACCATCTCCCTCTTTGCTGTCCTTTGAAGTATAGCTTTTTAATGTGAATGGGCTGCTTCTTGGGGGAGGATAATTGCCTTTCTATTTACACTCTTTTTTGTTTTTTTCCTGAAAAAGGAATAGGTATCTTTTTGATTTTGCTGCCTTTGGATGTTTCAAGCATCTCCAAATCAGAACATTTGAAATAATGTATTGACATTTCAGATGGGTCACTGACAACCTTTCATGGCTACTAATGCCAAGCTGTGGTTTTACATAGTGGCCTTCATCAAGTTGCTTTGTAGAAATCGTGTTGTTGTGTGAGGTGTTATCCTAATGTTTCATATTTTATGGTAGAACTAAGTATGCAGGGTGAAGTAATTAAAAATGATCTGCATGGACCGAGGTTGTAGAAGGTGAGACTTAAAGCAGAAGGGGGAGGACTTGCTGTGGAGAACATCCTCGTGTCATAAAACTAGTTGAGAGGAGTAGCTCCTTGTTCCTTCCTGCCCTACGCTGAGAAAAACATGAGTATCCCTAGGCATCTCCCAGATAGGAGGTGACTTTCAGTGTTCAGCAAGTAGTGTACACAATTAGCTGAACTGGTGAACTAGTGTCCATCTGATTTTGGCAGGGATAAGGTGTCACATAATTTTTTCTCTCCTTTATACAAGGAACACAATGTGCTACTTCCTTGGATTTCATTATTTGGTCCAGTCTATTTATGATGACAGGGCTTTCAAGTCATTTGTTCAGGCAAATTGTTAAAGGGAAAAGTTAGTTTTGCTGTTCTTGTGGAAAGTGGTGCTTGAAGACAGCAGCAGTATTTAAGAAGCAGACACATACTGTTCACAGTGTCATGTGTTAATTTTGGATGTATTTTCATAGATAGATGTGAGGGTTTTTTGTGTGTGTGTGTGTGTTATGAGAAGCTTGCAAAACAGTAAAACTGAAGTGTTTTAACATCTGTGTAGCTTTTATATAAAACTGGAATATCAGCTACAGTGTTCAACTCAAACCAAGCCTGTTCTGAGAATGACTCCTTGAAGACAGAAGATGGGACAGTATTGACTTCGGCATAATTATTCACTTGACTGGATATTATTAGCAGGTCTCCCCTCGTAACAAATTATTGTCCAGATAAAATTGGTTGAGTTGAAATGCTTTCTTCATGGGAATGGGCATAACAATATCTCAAGATCTGAAAGACATCGGAAAAATTTACCTGCTCAAAACCTGACTTTTTTGGGAAGTGGTTTTTGTTATTCCAAGAGGTGAAAGTATGAGAGACAGTGAGATAGTATACAATCTCAACAGAATCTCAAGCCCCTGTGCAGCTTGATTGCTATACTGAGGACTTCAGTAATTCTTCTGAACTACTTCATAGCAACTCTTGCATGCAATTCCTGCAGTACCAGGCTCCCCTGACCATTGTAGTGGCTTTACTCAATACTAGAATTTCAAAGGGTGCAGTCCTAGAGGAAGTTTCACCTTCCTACATTTTACTGTGATTTCATCTGTTTTTCAAGACATCTTATTCTTCCTATCTTCCTATCTTATTCTTCTAGAGACATCTCTCCAGGTCCTAACTGGCACATTCTTCGCTAATGGTGTTGGTGCATCTATTTCTTTTTGGAGCTTCAGAGTGTGGGAGACTCCCCAGTGAAAGGACACACTCTTGCTTTAAAAGGTTCTTTTTTTTTTTTTCCCCATTCCATCATAAAATGAAATCTTTTGAAAGCACTTGCCTGTTGTACATGACTTGCATCTGACAGATGAGAAATAAATAACAGAGGAGTAGGTTGAAGTTCTTTCTGATATTAGCATGTTTTAGGCAATCACCTTGTCAGCCTCCACTCTTTTTCCTGTTCCTAAAAGCTGATGAAGATGCTGACCAACATCAACGAAATCTCTCAGGAGCAGCAGGCAGCAAAGAAGTGTGATTCCTGGAAATGGGTACTGCTCCATGGAATTTGTCATCAGCTAATGGCACCTCTGCGTCTTGTGAGGGCATCTTTCTTGTAGAAGAGGAGGAGGATGGGAGCAGGGGGTCTTCCTTGGGGAGGATAGGAGAAGGGTGGTGGTGAGCACAGGAAGCAGGACAGGACTGTTTCAATGACCGGTCATAGAGAGGAGGGCATTTTTTTGTTTGTTTGTTTATACTTACATTTCTCATGGAATAACTGTTTTGGTTTTTAATGATGAGAGGAATGCTGCCAAAAATTGAAAACATTCATTTAAATTTTTAATTAAGCTGATTGTACCTCTTCTCCATTTAATTTACATGAATATTCTACAGAATATAAAGGGAATATTCACTGGAGCAATAAATGTTATGCTAATTCTGTGGGATAAAAATGGGAAGTGAGTTTTGAATTCATAATTGTGAGCATTCACAATGATAACCTGTTTTATACAGTGCCCATCCAAAAATGTGTTTCATTTGCATTGAAGTTAGAGACTTGAGCGAGTATCTAGACTTCAGGCTATGTGTACAGCTTCTACAGAATTAGTGCATGAGCAATGAATCTACACACACAGAGAAAAACTGTGCCTAACCAAAGTTCTACAAATTTTAGGAGAAAAAAATTAATCAATTACTGAAGTACAGACAAAGTGTGAGATATCCTGATTGTGTGAAAGTTTTCATTATTCTTGATCTAATCCAAAATAGAGGAAAAAATATTAGGAGCTGCAATTTACTGATAAGTTTTTGTTTTTTGACATAAATGTCTATTCTTCACAAGGATTGTTCTTCCAGACATTACAGCTCTGGATTAATAGTTCCTTTCAACAGCAAGTCCAGTATGACACCCACCACATAGGGCAAAATGGAGGGAAAAAGTACAATAAAGCAGTGGAACAGAATGAGAGAAATGTAAGGACATCATGAGCTTAATTCCCATACATAACAGCTTTAGATCAATGCTTCCAGCCAAGCTCATACAAATTATACTTGAGCCTTTTTGAAAACGTGTTACTGTTGAGAACATTTTAACTAATATAACAATAACTAACATAATAACTAACATTTTAACAATATCACACTATTTTGTCTATATACCTTCTAGAATCTTACCTAATGGAATCTGCTTGTAATAATTATGTTTTTCTTGTTTTTATCAATCAATTTCCAGTTCTCTTTTCTAGATGGTCATATATCTCTGATAACTATCAGAGGTAGATAACTGCATCTCTTACTCACTTGAGTTGTTTTACTGACTCACAGAAATGTATTTAAACGGGTAAGGAATAATGTTCCTAAGGTAAACACATCTTGATTTTTGTTATTGCCTTGGATTTTCTGCTGGTACTTTTCTTTTTTAAAATCCTTTGGGCAAGGGGAAATTTTTCCATAAAATTTAGCAGTAGTTGTTGATGTCTCTAAATGTAACATGGAGTGTGACATGAAAAGTGTGGTGAGTTAAGTGCTGAGAGTTTACCTCTTTCTAGCATTTTCCTGCTACCGCTAAATTTTCAATAGATCACCTAGACTTCTTTTCATAATGCTATTAACAAACAGTTATTTTTATAGTAGAAAGCAGATCACTTCTTATAAATGACTATTTTGTAATATATTCTTTTATTTCTTTTCTGAGGTTTTCTTTTTATAATTAAACATAATTTTAATAATGATAAATTTTAATGTATCTTCAGTGATTGTTTTAAAGCTATTAGCTCTTAGTTTCAGCCGTTCAGTGAAGTTCTTCCTCAGGCTTTTTCTGTCTGAAAGGTCTCCTTCAATGCAGATAGATATTTTGACACTGGAAGTGTTAACATGAGTGTTTTAATTTTAAATGGATATTGTCTTTTATTTCAGTTTAGTTTACTTCTCTTACGAGAGCAGTAATTTCTAATGAACAGGCTCTCTGAAATCTGGAATAATTGTCCAGGGAGGATCATTTCAGAATCTATTGCATATATCCATCTAAATGCATACTTTGTCCAACTGAAAATTTTTTCTTTAGCAGAGAAGAGAAAGCTTAATACCTACAGGCTACAAGGTTTTATTTTAGTGTCAATGCTATCTCAATCTATTGCCTATCTGCAACAAACATATTGAAACTTCCATACTAAAACAGCTTGATTGCCTTTTTTCCTCCCTTTCAATGAAAATGCAAATCAATAAATACTATTTAATTATTTTGTATGTATAGCTAAGTTGATTTAGCACTTAATTTTATTCAATATGTGTTCTATGGCTGACAGGGTAATTATAAAGCACAGTTGAATGATACACTCTCCTTTCACCTTTGGAGACCTCAGTTTAATCCTGGCATAGGTCACACTGCAAATTAGTTTCGATAGGCGTGTTTTACTCTTTAGTGTATGTTTGTCCACATCATAAACCCATTAAGAAGCAGGACGCAGTTAACAGGCAGTGCTGCAGATGAGCTAGTGACCAGGTGATTAGACAGGATGTGGAAGAATAATTTGTGTCCCTCAGTAGCATTGCGAGTGGGAGCAGCCAAGCTTGATTTCTCCTGAATTTTGGGTTCTGGCTAGTCACTCTGTTAACTTAGTTTTTATACACAGCAGGTACTTGAAAAACATGGTTTTCCCAGTTGCCTTTCTGAAAGTCATTATAAGTTTAAAGGGTCAAAGGAGCTAGAATGGTCATTTTGATATAGTTGGAAAGTGTCCTTTTAAAAACATCTTTTATTGACTGTTTGATTTTTTAAAGTCACGATGACAATACAAATCCAACCATAATACTAGCAAGTGTTCTCAGAGGTGATGCTGATGTGTATTCCAGTGTTACCTGTGTTCCCCGGTGACTCCATGCTGCTTTAAGTGAGAATCCTCAAGGTAAAGCTTGGCACTGAATCCAAAGATCCACAACAGGAACAATGCCTCTCTGTGACTTGAGTGCAGGTAAGAGCTTTATTATTTCACACTTTCTGTATTTGTCTCCATCATGCACACCCCATATTTCTCGTAAAATAACTGCACGCTGAGCAGCAAAAAGGAAAATCTAAGTGGAAACCAGTAGGGATCTGTCTGCAAGAGGCACTTGTGCCACTTACACATGCAGGTGCAATAGCCTCATCAGCTGCAGTACCTGTGTTTCACACCAAGCCTGCTTGTGTGAATAAGGTTTCCAGGAGTAGCTGATAGGCCGTTTATTTAGCTTTTCAAAGTATGGCTGGATTTCTGACATGACTATAGTGTAGTCACAGGGAATAGTTTTGATGGATAGCGGAGGAGGAGAAAAAGAGATGCTCACTGAGCCCAGACGATGCATATAGATCATTTATGTCTTGTTCATAAACATATGAAGTACAAGAAGAGACCCCTGGGAGGCCAGTGACACTAATGGAAAAGTTAAGTGTGAGACTGTACAGCTGGACTAGATGCCTTTTATTCAGAGTTGTTATTTAGACAAAGCAATCTAGAGCTGTCAGTAGTGTAACCTCTCTGTTCACCTCTTTAAATTACCATAGTTTCTATCACCTTAATGACTGGAATTCAGATCTGAGTGTTTGTGTTAGAAGTGAGTCTCAACCTCCTAGGTTAACTTGTAATTTGAAAGGAAACAAATAACTGTTTTTCTCTAATAAGTTTCTTTTTCACTATTGTCTTTTAATAGGTTTCTTTTTTACTTTGTTAACAATCTTCTTGAAAGTGATACAAGATGAAGAAGTGAGCCTATAACAAATGTAACCTGTCGAGTGATAGTCATTAGCCTTTGTTTAACTAGACTGTGTATGACCATTAGAGGAAACAGAGCCTAAGTTCAAATATTCAAACAGAATTTTGATATTGTAAGGAAAGGTTAGCGCTAACAGTAGTGATTTTTTGTTTTAATTTTCAGTTACAGCAGCGTACTAGCTGTGCCATGTAATAGTTCCAACATTTTTTCTTTAAAAGAGAGCATCTTTCACTCTGATGAGAATTACAACCTGAAAAGACCATTCTGATTCAGTGGTCTCAACTGTCACCTCCCTGACCTCACAAAATAGACTTTTCAGCTTTTGTATATCACCTCCTGCCTTCTCTGTACCCTCTGCACTCTTGTCACATCCTCTTCCACACTGACATTTGGCTCACTGAGCTGGATTCTGACAGAGAAATCTCATGTTAGCCTCTCTTCTTGCAAGACTGACAAAGCCTTTGTAATATATAAGCTTTCTTCTGAAATTTGAAATAGCCTACTATATACCTGCTTTTTTTATGTGTGATTCTGCACCTATGGAGCATCGGGGCATTTGTTTCATGATATTTTTAATCTCTACAATGGAGAAGCAGAAGTGTTTTCATGTAATGTTAAACAACAGCTAGGTCTCTTTCCTTTTCCTTATCTAAGAAAACATAACTCATTCCGTGCCTGTGTCCCTAATTAGTAACACTTACAAACCTTGACCTTTCAATGGAGAGCTCAGCTTAGCTTCATCTATACAGAATTGCCTCTATAATGTAGTTGTGCATGATTATAAAAACAATTTAAAAGACATTATAACATTAAAAAAAACCCCACTTAAAAGCTTAGACCCAGACTTTTCCACATTTCTTCATGTGGAGCAGTAATTTGCTCTGGTAATAGTCCCACTGAGACTGTAGTGAGATACTATGCACTGTAAGTATGGGAGGCAGAACCTCACTTAATAAATAAATGGTAGTGTCTTTCTGCTTTGTTTGTTTATGGCTCAAAGATCTTTGTGTCCAGTGCATGATTTCTTCCCAGGACCAGCCTAGTTCCAACAGCCTTCTTCTGGTATTTTATATATATATCCGTTCTTTTGGCTTATTTTTTCTCTCTCATAACCCGAAAAAAAAAAAAAATGATGTTAAAGCACTAGCTTAAGTCCAATGCTTTTATCCAGACTGATGTCACAGTCAGGGAAGACTGAAAATGTTTATTTTCTGAGCGACAGTGTAGACATGCTCACTCTTCTGGCACAGAAAGACCGATTCCTGGCAAACACTGTGAAGTCAAGTCACTGATACCATGACACCCCTGGTATTTGGAAAATTTAAGCTTGTGGAAAGGTTGGTTGGGTTTTGATATAGTTCTCTATTCTGTCTCCTTTGCTTCTCCAGCTTGTTTTACCTTTATTATCAGCATAAAAAACAACAAGAACTTTACATGTAACAGTAAGCCTTTCTTCTGAGTATAAACAAGCAATGCCACCTTCTCCCCAGAGAGTGGTTGAGCTGTCATGACCACCATATATTGCAAAGCCCCAGTTCCTTACTTCAGATGATGAAAATATCCTCTTCCTGAAATAATTTTAAAATGTAACAAACTCTAATTCGGATATAGTAATTTATTATGCTGATCTGTTCAGAAGAAAAAAAGCAATTAGACTCCAAACCAGTAGGTTGTCTCTGAGCTGGTTCTGTGGTTTGCAACTGCTGTCCTGCACTAGTCAGAGTACTTGTCCAGGGATTTCCATGGGCCATGTTTCTGTTTACTCTACTGACCTGCTCCTTTTGTATCAATCAGTAGTCAGCCAAATGATGAGTGCTTACAGCTCATGCTGAGTGCTGCTAATGGTAGCATCTTAAACCTAACTTGTGCAGGTTCTCATATTCTCTTATTTTCATTTATTCTCATGGAGGAAATAATAGCTTTCAGCTCTATTTGGAGAAGAAATGGCAGTAAGCCCTTGTGCCAGCTGAAATATATTGGATTTGTTTTCTCAGTAGGATGAAGTTATGTTGAAATAACTTCACCTTAACATTTTAATTGGTAGAGAAGAAAATTTCTGCTTATAAAGGGAGAGGTTTTACTATTACATCAGCAAAATTTGAAACATAATTTGAGTATGCTTTATCTTTTTTTTTTGTGAAGTCAATGACACCAATTGTTCATTCTTGTACAAAATAATGTCATAATATGCTTTATTATGAATTTTACTGTTGTCTACTCTGAGAGTCTTTGCAATGGAGATGCCAAAACTATCCCCAGGCAAAAGGTAATATTTCAGTGCCCAGCAACTTGTCATAATCCCTACACTAACCATAGCATGTGTTCTCTGTCTTGTTGTACATCACAGTGATGCTGTGTGATAGTTACCACAAAGCTTTGATTTACAGGAATGTGTTTTCTCAAGATTAGAATAGAGAGTATAAGCTTGAATGAAAGAGTTCATGCTCTCTAAGATAATACAGTGTCCATCAAGATTGATCCTATAGTTAATGAAGGCTGTGGTCTATTATGATCCAGCCTGGAGTAGCAACCAGTTTGGTAGGCAGTTATGAAAGCGTTTCCTTGAGTTTACTTTTGTTTGAACTGTTCCCTAACATCCTTTCCAATAGCCTGTTTGTTTTTTTTTTAAGTGAATAAGGCATAGGTTTCATTTGACTAAATTGCGGTTCAAGAGTAACTGCACCGTATCCAACTTAGTTTTATTTCTGTGAAAAAATATACATTGTGATCTGTATAAGAAAGAGTGAACATTAATAAAGTCCTTTTCCCCCTATATGTTTTCCAAAAAACCTGAGATGGCAAAGAAATTGGATATGCAATTGCAGAAGCAAGCATTGAACCAAATGAACCTTTCTTAGGGAGTGCCTTCTTGTGAGAGTATATCCTATATACTAGAGATTATCCTTTTATAGGCTTTTCCCCCCAATTTTCCTTTTTTATAATGTTACCAGGGAGGAATATTGCTCTCTTTCATCTAGGTAATATGGATATTTCTCTTCAGCTTCTTCCATTTTATTTCTGAAGAAAGATGCATTCTTTCAGTAGCTTCTTTCAGCTTTTTAATGAGTGATGCTGTTAACCTCTAATTTAGAACATTTGAGTTTTCATTTAACTTTTTTTTTTCAGATTTAAAAACAACTGAAAGAATAATGTGTTTACACATCCTTCCCAGGCTTCTGGATTTGGGATGAAAACAAGATTATGAAGAAATAGTTGACAATGGAGTGCTTCAGCAATTGAAGTGCTGACTGTTTTTAGTGGATATAAAGTATCTTGATATAGCTGCTGTTTCAGTAAAATTGACTAAATTCCCTTCCATATTGTATTCTATAATTCTATAAGTATGAATAGAGGAAAATAACTCACTGCTATTTAACATGATCAGTTTTCTGTATTTATCTAGAATTTTTTTCTGTTTTGCTCTTACATGTACACCTTATACTTTTGTAAGTTCATTTTTTCCTGGCTACCATGGAAAACAATGTATATTTTAGATGGCTGAGATCATACCAAACTCATCTCCATTTAAAGCTACCAATTCATCTCCTCCTCCCGTGCTACTTGACCCAAGCTTCTTTCGAGCTGTTCAGCTGTGGGAACAACTCAAAAGGAAACAGATGATGGTAAACTGGGATGTCATGGTTCTCTTTATGTATGGCCATTGTAATACAGATACGGCAGGCCAACAATGACTCATCAGAGCAACAAGCCTGCAATTTTGCTGTGTTTGCGATTTCAAAGAAGAAAAGCATCTGACAATTACATGTATTAAACTTTCAGATGATGCAGAAATTACGATGTACATCATTTACATTATCAGTCAAACTATAGGGAGAGTACATCAGGTCTTTATGTGGCCCAGGTGCACATTTCTTATAATTTAATCAGCACAAAGCACCCTCATTTCACCAGAGAACTCTAATTCATGCTGTGAAAACCACACCATGCCCCCTGTCTTCCCCCTGCCTCAGTCAGTAAATTACAACTAACGATTCATAACTGTTACCTGCATTTAATATAGTGTCCTTTGCAGTGAGTTCAGCCAGCTCTGCTCTACATCCTGGGACAGTTACACAGAATACCATGAATTATTTTCATGGAGATTATGGATATCAAAGGGGACTGGTTTAAGAAAAAAACCCAACAAAACACAACAAAACTACCAGTAATTTGGCTTAGTTAAATGTATGGGAGATATGCATTTCTACTGATCTCTGAGAATGATATCCTTCAGCTCAGCAAGGATGCAACAGTGCTGAGAGCGAGCAAGCTACTCGTCTGCTTTCCTCTTAGTTTCTTATTGTCTGCTTTTCCTTTCTGCACCTCTTCCTTTCTCCACTGTCACAGGTCAAGGAATACAGTAACAAGCTGAGGAAAGATAGCTATCTTTGACTAGATCTTGCCAGCAAAGTTAAATTTGGAAACCCAGGAGGAGAGGGTGGGGATAGTGGGAAGACCTGAGTTAATGCCCTGGGGAGTGGGAAGCATTTGCTGGGTAGGAATGTGGTGCAGTGCTGTGAGGAGGGTTTGCAGGGGAGTGTGTGTGTTTTGTTTTTCTACCTGCAATGTGGCTGTCAAGAACTTGCTGTCAGTGTGGGTACATGTAAATTCCTACTGGCACTGGGAGATCCTTATGAGAGATGCTAGGAGGGAACTGAGGGCTGCAAGGTGCCCATGAGGAAAGGACTATCTCAGAGTGAGAGGCTCAGGGAGAGCTCCAGCTCTGGCTTGCATCTCTTCCCCTGCACATGTTCTGCAGGCTGCAACACCCTGGAAAGGTCCTCATGGCTGTATGCTCTGAAAGCTGGAATGGACACCTTTGTATTACCCAAAATCCATAATGAAGAAGTTAGGGATGGTGTTGTGAAAGCTGTCCAAGGAGGATTTGGATGCTCAGTTCTCATAAAAAACTGGTGGGAAAACAGGTGCTAAAATCCTGGCTTTGACATCATAAATCTGCCTGTACTGAAAAAAAGCAAGAGAGAGCTGAGAATGACAAATGACTTTTCAGTTGACTGAGACTAGCTAATATCATGTCAGGTTCAAATAATTTATTTTTTCTCCCTGTCTTCTTGCTTTTTGCCTACTCCAAAATGAAGGATGGGAATGGGGAGAAAAAATCCACCTAGGAAGTATCACAGTTGTTTTGATGTTCTTCATTTTGGAATTAAATTATTCTCTTCTATTGAATTAAATTTAATTTTTAAAGGGAATTTTATTTACTGTACTCTTCTAGTGAAAAATATTTCTGGGTACAGGATCTGCCAGTTGTATGGATTAACATAAACCAGAAGAAAATATTGAAAATTGAGCAATTACTTTTTTAATCACTGAAAGAATATTTTGATATTCAAATGGCGGGTGAAGAAAAGTTAGTGACAGTTTAATCTCCACTTAAAAATATTTCTATCCACTTTACTCATATGCATAATTTACAAGAAATGAATCACAAGTGAGGAGTTAAGAAACCCCACTACAAATGAAGAAAAACATTAACAACCATTTCTCCAGCTACTGACTATTTTTATGTCTTGCTTTAGAGGAGTGCTCTTAAAGATTAAAATTCTGTGGAGATTAGAAAGGACAGCCATGCCTCATTTCTAAAGTATTGATTGAGACCTGTCATTTGGTTATCTAGGTAAGTAGAGGGAGTTTATGAAAGGAAAAGAATTTATTTTAAAAATTCATGGTTCCTGCTTGGCATATTTCCTATCATCTAAACTTATAAATTTAAAAGATACAGAACTTCTGAAGAAGTTGTAGGAGAATATCTATATTGGCTAGTACAGAGTGGTATTCTTTTGGTGAGCATGATACCCATAACTGTATTAATAAAAGTTCATTCATGTGATTGTAGGGAAGTGCTTGAAAGTCTAATACATTTGTTCTGGTGATTAATACATTGTGTATGATGTCCTGAGACATTTTCAGAGACTTTCCTGAGATGCTTTTTCAGTATTTTTTTTTGTTTCAGTTTTATAGAATTGTCAGCGACACCATAGCTAAATACTAACAGGGCTTACAGCATGTGAATGGGCTCATTTGTTCTTTCAGTTTCACAGTTAACACCAGAGGAAACTAGTCCATACCCTATTTCCAGACAGGATCCAAGGTGTGCTTGAAAAATAACATTGTTACACAGCTTCAGGTTGCCCATAGTATAGCTTGCTGCAATTCAAGCTTCCTGACCCTGATTTCTATATATTGCAGATGAGAGAAAGACTCATCAGTCAAGGAGATGTGTGTCATCTTTAAAGCACATCTGCAGGTTGCTGGGCATCAATATCAAGTATTCCAGCTAAAGATGATGTCTTGTCTTTGATATGTTGATACTCTTGGTGCTGTTGAGTTTATCCATGTTTCAGCGTTATACAAAATGATGAAACTGTGAGTTTTTGTCCCATTATATGGTTGTTTTTTATTCATTATTAATCTCTCCATAATGGGACGTCTGTTGCTGCACTAACAGCAATATCCAGTATTTTGCAACTTAAACTTTCCTGGGCTGTCCAGGATAGTTTGCTACCTTTAGAGTAGAAGTGAACTTAATGGAGCAACATGCACAAATGTTAGGCCATAATGTAGAGTAAATCACTGGAAACTTTGCTCTGCTAAGAGTTTCCAAAAAGCATCTGTTTGGAGATTTGGAATTATGTCTGAATGCTTCTTACTGTGGTGGTGATAACACAACTCTTGAAAGATTTGACCAGCTATGCCAGAGCAGCTGAAGATTGTATATTGTTACTGAAGTGACATGTACAGAGTGTATTGATATGTACAGGTTTTGCTCAGTATTTATGGGAGGTATGATTTGTATTGTCTGATATTTTTTATGAGTAGAAAACATAAAATTTCAAGTGGATTCCAGTCCATGAGAGTGGCTGTTGCCATAGAAAGATAAAAAATTACTGTGAACAATTTTCTCTTAACTTCTTCACTGAAATGCTTCCACTTATTTTAGAGGGATCACATATTCCCCTCAACAATTTCTTGGCTTTTCCTCATGTTGTTAGCGCCAGATACCAGTGCTGGTGATTTTTCTATCTACTATTGTGGTTACAGTATTTCTGCTATATAAATTGTCTAGAGGCTACAGGCTAATTTCACTAAAGTCAGTAGATGGGAATTACATGGCATTGACTCCTGGACTCTCCACGTCTGTTTCAGATTATAACTATTGACCTAGAGGTGAAAGGCTCTATATCCCATTACTAATTCCCTGAGTCATATGGTTCCTTATAACTGTGCTTTAAACAGATGATGCAGTATGCTAGTGTTCAATAGCATCTGTACTAATAGCACTTACTCAAATTTATTGGCAAAGATTTCTTACAGGTTTTATTTTTTGAATAAAAAATAAATATCTGTATGTGTCTGCACTCGAACTCCTCGCAGAACCCTCAAGTCCTTATGTATCTAAACTTTTTGCTGAAGATGAGTATCTTAAGAGTCAAAGGTGAGAAGATCTTTATTTACTTCAGAATTCACAATAATTTATTGGATGTAATAAAAGCTTTGAAATCAGAAAATCCCCTGATATCACATTTTGCTATTTTGAATGCCATTGTAGTCCTTTTCATTTGTGATTTAGACTTAGCACAGTTTCTCATTACTGCTATCTTAACAGCTACACATCTTTGCATTTCAGTCGTTGTTTAGTGGATACATCTGACTAGAGAAGAACTGAGATAAAAAGGAGTAAGAATTAAAGAGGGTAACCCTTCTTGCTATCAATAATCTTTTTTAGAGTTATTCTAATATAAATGTATCCAAAACATAGTTTTACACAGTAAGCACTGTAGCCTAGAATGATCAACGTTCGATTTATGTTGAACTTCTTTTGTAATAAGTAACCTCTGAAAACCAAACTAACTTCAAATATGCTCACTGTTAACTTGTTTTCATGTACTTCAAAGTAGTGTATCTATTTCAGGTATAACGTTTATAAGTTACCACCATTCCTCAGGCATTTATGAACTAGTTATTTCCTGTACTATCAAGTAGCTGTATTGTTGTTTTTTGTTGTTGTTCTTTGTGCCATGGTAAAATTGTCATAGATTGGCAGTATGATCAAACAATAGTTTTTTGACATTATCCTCAAGACATTTGGCTAACAATTAATTGCACATTTAAAAAAGTTATTGTAAAGCACTAGAGAAAATATGTGAAGCTACATAAGATGTGTAAGAAAGTTCATATTGAGTTATACATTTAGCATACCTATGCCCAATACTAAGAAACAATACACTGATAACAACTGAAAAATAAATCACACAGAGTTCACACTTTGAACATGTGAGCTTCCAAAACCTATTTGCCTCTTTTCCTTCTTTTCTGATATTATGCATATGGAAATAAAAAGATAATCTACTTTTTAGTAGTTCTTTATCCATTAGTACAAAACAGGTATGAGATGTGCAGATGCTGTTGAAGTGGGATAAGTTTTATTTGGTATGTCCACAAGAAAACAGCTTACATGAGGAAGTGTCAAAATTTGGAGAAAGGATGAGTAACAGGTACTCTATCAAAAATGGCAGCACAGAAAAGGTTAAGTGATGAGTAACTACTGAAATAGAAAAGCATAAGTTAAAAGAAGTAAGAGTTAAAAATAAGCCTAAATAAAAGAAGAACACAGTACAGTGAAACAGCTGTTTCAGAGTAGCATTTCTGTTAATATTAAAAAAATCCTGGATATAGGAAAAGGAATGTTATTTTCTGCTTCTCTATTGAAATATAGGGGGAAAAAAAGGAATCTAAGAGCAAAAGAACTCTTTTTAGACAGTTTTTGGAAATGATCACCAAAGAATATTTATACCATTCATTGCACACCAAAACCAGGAACTGAATTTTTATTTCTGAGTATATTTTCTCCTCCTATCCTTCCAGATATCTTGAAGCTTGTGACTAAAAGTCATGAAATGGCTTTTTTGTTAGAAAAAACCTAGTTTGGAAACTCTCAGTTAAGAATGGACAGGGTGAGACACCCTGAGACACTCACTGCCAAATGAGAAATATCAAAGGCAAAAAAACCTCCTATAATCTGAAGCTTTCATAGATGTTATTGTTATTAGCAATGTCAACTGGAAAATGCAGCAGTCTGGATAGAAGTGGGCAGATTAAATATAGCTAAGTCTGCCACATTTCCATCTGCTTTTATGTATCCAAACCAGAAAAGAGCCACCTGCTAATCAGAAGCAACACATCTTATTTATGAATGCAATTAGTCTTTTTTAGTTAATAATCTTAATTAGTTTTGAAATCTTTAAAACATACGGGAAAACATCAGAAGATCAAAATAATAGTTCCTCAAATGAAAATCATAAAAATATGATGAGTAATCAAATGAGTTCAAGACAAAATCATGAAAATTGCAGGATAAACAACATTGTGTTAAAAATAATAATAAAAAAACAACCAATCTAAACAAAACCTCATGTGCACAAAACATAGGAAAAAAATGGGAGAAGGAAAAAACCAGTAAAAATTATCTCTGCAGTGCCTTAGTACCTTCCTTGCCTCCAAAAATCCCATGGTGTATAAAAACAGACCGAGGAAAAGGCAAACAAAACAAGCTCAGTTTGCCAGACCTTCTTTGTCTAGGCTTCAGCTGGTTCTTTTTAGACTGCATGTTTTGCTTCTTCAATTACATTCATAAATAACCTACATAACTAGGTTATTTACATACCAAACATTACTATTAAAGGCAGTGATAACTGAGTTTCTAGATTTTCACATGACTTTTGCTGATTTTTTTTGTTTGTTTTTGTTGATATGGCTGTGAGCATTGTGAAGTGCATCCATGGGATCTGTACAACAAAAGGTGTGATTCTGTGAAAGCTTTTGTAGAGGAGCAGAGTACCCCAACACTTTGTAGGCTGCATTTGGAAGTGTAACCTTGTGGTTAGTACGGGACTGAATTTACTTGTCAACGCCAGTTTTGACCTGACTAGTTGTTAGTTGGATGCAGTCATGGTTTAATTTTGGTCAATTAGATTCCTAGGCTTTTGTGGTGAAATTCATGCCTTGAGTAACTTCAGTGAAGTTCCAGGATAAAATCCTCCCAGGGCCAAAATTTAGAGGACATGCATCTGATACTTTGGGGTGTGCTGGAAGTGAAAGGCTGTATTCTGAGCAGGCTAATAAGTACAGATGTATTGCTGTGCAGGGGATAATACCAAGCCCTATGGCCTCATCAGCACATCAAGGTGCTGCAACCCTGATGTTTGGGCTTACTCACCCATCACCAGAGGTTTGCCTGAGCCACCTGTCAGTCAGAGGCAGCTGAGTCATGAACTGGCCACATTGATAACTATTATATTTGAGGAGTCTGCAGCACCTCCTTGCCCTTCCTCTGTGGTGATATCCCCACGGATGAGCTGCAGTAACATACTCATTACTGGCATCACAGAGGGCATCCATAACTTCACCACTGTGAAGATAAGTTGGATGGCCAGCATGCAGCTCACTGCTGTAGGCTTTTTTTGGCTGCATCAATATGAAGTATACTGCATGCATTTTCTAAGAAAATACTGCTTCCTGTGACAGAGCAATACTGTTTTGGAGGTGCCTTTGCCATACATGTGTTCCTATAGTTGAATTCAGGATGTGTCTGGTCATGTACAGGTTCCATTTTATAGTATGTACACACAATCTAGCTTTTTTTATGAAATGAGAGCAAACAGGTAGTTTGCAAGATGTATTTGGAATGTCAGGGAATGACAGAAAGATTGACTTTTAACATGAAACAGACTTTTGGGATAAAGATGAGGAAGAGTGAGTTTTAATTAAAAATCCTCTCAGCTTATCTTCACACTCAAGGGAATGTGATTTTTCAGCCATTAAAAGCAACTGGAGCATTACAGTCTTTTTTTTTTTTTTCTGGAAGGAGAAATAGGTCCTAATAGAGCAAAAAATACACTGTGCAGTTCAGAAAAAATTGAACATGCCTCATTTACTCTGCATGCGTTGAAGTTTCACGTTATTGCATGTCCTGTGTGCAGGATGCAGTTTCTCCACTCTGACATGTTTTGAACACTCATGAGATTGCTAGACAGGGAGGGTGCACACATATCCCACCTTTTCCAAAATAGCCTAGATAACAGCTGGTAGGATAGGTAGGTGTCATGTCAAACGGCCCTTGTGCTAAACAGGAGACAACCATCAGCTGAATTTAACAGTAACTAGGGAACTGCAGGGAAACTTTGGAAAAAGGAATCTGCTTGAAAAGGACCAATACAACAACGTGAAGCCTGGGTGCTTATGAGGGCAAATTAGTGTTTTATAAGTGCCCTGCATAGCGATTCACATGTGCTGTCAATGGCATTGATCCTGAACTTATTGGTCACAGATTGGCACATATATGTAAGTTGTTAATCAACTGGTACACTGTTCTAAACTATGTGAGTTGAGCAGGTTTCTTTTTCCCTCTGATGCTAGTGGATGGTAAGATCAGACTATTGTGAGAGAATGGAAAATGAAAAGACTGAACTGCAGAGAATATGTTGTCCGTTTAAAGTATTTGTGGTACTGCTCAGAGATATTATAGCTCCTCCAGTTTTGGGTGTTTTTTTTTACTTTAAATAGCATGTGGATTGTATTGTTTCTTGCAAGGAAAAAAATATTTTAGAGTCTACATCAGACAACAAATGAACTTTTTTTTTCTCTCTATAATATAGGTGAAAAGGACAAAAGAGAGGTAAATAACCCCACAACCCTTTACTTCAATTAATAAAGAAAAAAAAAGGGAAAAAAATCACAGATGTTTGAAAAACCCTGTCATATAAGATTTTTACTTTCTTTGGAAAGCAAGAACATTGAAGTGAACCTACAATTGCTGGTTTCTTCTAGAAACAGTAACACTGACCTTCCTCTAATCCCTTTGACCTACTATTGTAAGGCTGCTTATAAACAGAAATAGAAAACACATGCTGTCAGACAGGGCATCCTTAATTTCTCATTCCAAGTAAAATAAAGCTATATCCTTCATGAAAGAGCTCATAGTTTTTCTCCTTTCTTGCAGCTGAAAAGGAGCATAATGCAAAGCTACACTGAAAAATCAAAGGCTGGTAAAAGTTGTGGCAACACCTTTTAGAGGTGAAAAATACCCACTTGACAGATAAAAGTATGTGAATATGTTCTTTCAGATTTTGTGTGTGGTAAGAG
The DNA here is from genome assembly GCF_028858725.1 of Colius striatus. Taxonomy (NCBI): domain Eukaryota; kingdom Metazoa; phylum Chordata; class Aves; order Coliiformes; family Coliidae; genus Colius; species Colius striatus. The sequence continues at coordinate 112,481,383 of NC_084759.1, read as the reverse complement.
TGCTCCTACAAACAGCATCTTACTTAGCTGTAAGTAGACAATTTCCCAAGTAGGTGACTTCTGAAGGAGTCTGTCACAAAATACTGAACCACTGTTGGTCACGTTCATGAGTGACATTTGATATTGCCAACATTTTTCTACTTGCTTCCCAGGGTGCCTGACAGACTGCTGGTGGCAAACACGGGATGAAGGCCCACCTGCCTTTGAGGATGGAAGAGCAGTGTAGTTTTAGTGGGAACAGGGGGGCCCAGTTCACCCCTTGATACATCTCCATGTATCCCATGATGGCTCACTGTGCAGTTTTAGTGCACGTGAATTAGATTCCTTTTAAGAGAAAGTAAACTGCTCTAGGTGTTTACTGTAGAGAAGTACAAACAGTGCCCGAGCCAAGAGCTTGTTTTGATCCATCCCTGAGCCACGGACACAATAAGGATATTCATTCAGTCAGGCAATCAGACTTACCATAGGCCAAAACAAAAAACCTAAAATACCTGTAGCATAGTTGTGGGAACCTCTGAAACATTTGTTTCCCTGAGAAAATATTTCCCTTTTATTTTACTGACTGATTTACCTACTAATGGAGATAGAACACAAAGTAAACTCCAGTTTGTAGAACCAGGTATCCCATAAATTACTTTTAGTTACATATATAAGTACCAACAACAAAAACCCAAATGATTAAACAGAAAAGCACTTTCTAGAGAAGCTCTGATTGCTTCAGATGTCTTGAAAGATACTCTCCAAGTAAAAATAAAATTGGAATTCAAGTTGCATGTATTCATAAATTGTTAGAAGGGCTCATGTGCCTAAAGCCTCTAGAAGATAACTTGATTCCGGGGAAAAAAAAGTAAAAAAAGGTTGAGACTGTTGTTTTTCAAGAAGTAGTCAATATTATTGTCAGTTCCTTAACCTTTTAGTCTTTAGCTAGTCATAACTGCCACTATGCCATGGTTCTTATCATGGTATTATAACTGCCTTATGCTAAGGCAGTTTTGATTACTTAAAAGAATGGGTTGTACAAATATCTCTCAGGATTGGGTTAGGTATTAATGATCCTGCTGTTAGGTTGTGGGCTGCACTGTATTGCCTTTATTGATCCTTTAGGGCTCTATTTTTTTGTATTATTCCATATTTTCTTGTTAGTGATTCATGGCCAGATATTGTCTAATGTGCTGTGTATCAACTAGCTTGGATGATGGATTGCCATCCCAAATTTCAAGCAACTCAAGTGATGGATTTTCATCTCACAGCAATCAGGACCAATAGCTCTAGAGGTCAGAGCAGAACTGATGGTGCAGCCGTAGTTAAGAACAGCACAGAGATTATATGAAACCTGATGTTTCCATGAAGTTCCTCATTTGTCCCAAAGATCCTTGCTTACAGTAAATAAATATGCTGGGATGACTTATGTTTGGTTTTTTTTTTTTCCATCACAACATTTGCATGTTTAAAAAACAGTGATGAAAATTAGATATGACCGATTTTTTTTTCTAAGTTACTTGGAGGCCTGTGGGTATTTAAAGGATCAGACTTTACTTCTTTTTCAGGGATATGGTGTGACAGAAAACAGCAACTGATCAGAAATCCAATTGTGTGCAGGAATGGTTTTGGTTATGAGGCTGAGTTGTATGAGGAAAAGCATCTCGACTCTGAGATCAGGTTTCTCCTGAGAGAATAGTATAATCAGTTAGTTGTATTTAGCAAGACCTCTGCCACAGATGCTTGGTATTTGAAATGTTGAAGCCACAGAGACTAGATTCAGGTGCAAATTCATGTCTGTGTGTGCTGGTCCTACTGGAAACTCGGGACTGGATGTCCCATACCTCAAGCTTCCCATCAACCCATCACTCAGTGCTTCCACCTGCTCACATGCATGTCCTTCTGCATCCTGCTGCTGCCACTTCACTTTGTAGAAATATTTCCTTGGATTAGAGAATGACTCTGTAACCCATCTACTTCATATGTTAAAGCCTTGTTCTAGCGTGTATGTGTGTTTGTATATGTAAAGTGGAAGACTGTCACGAAGAAAGACATTCACTACTGTAAAGAAACGCCCTAGGGAAAATATTTTGGGAGATCCTGGTTTATGTATTTCCCACAAAATACCTTTTGTATAGACAAATTTCATACTAAAACCAAATTGCAAACCATTCTATATTTTTTAACTGAATACAATGTTTGTAATGTTTTCATCTTCTGGTTGTCCTTTCAAGTTGTGAGATGCCATCAGTTTGGGGAAGAAATCTTTACCAAGGTCATTTTATTTGCTGCAGAACTCGCATTTGTTCACTTACATCAGGAGGACCCTGCAGTGCACAGCAGTACCTTGAGATGACAATTATTCTGATTTGGAATTTTGTGTACAATAATTAAACAGTCAGGTACCAGCAGACATGTGTTACTCTGAGATAACACGCTCCTTGCAAGTATTGTGAGGCAGAAGGTGAAATTAGTGCCTCCAGTGACCTGGGAAACACATTATCTCACCACTGCACAAGCTTGAGGGTGTATTGTTACTGTATACCAACTATTAGCATTATTAGTTGCATGGTGATTGATTGTACCATGTAAAACATATGTTTAAAACATGTTCACCGTTGTGCATCATGCGATAATTATGTCTGACTGAAGGACTAACACATCAGGTGTGAGTTGATAGGAGCATGAAGAATTGTTGGTTTGGGTTTGGTTTTTTTTCCACTGGGATATGTAGGACTGAAAAAAGTTATTTTGAAAGGGACTTTAGCATCAGAGTCCCACAGCTTCAACAAAACCATCTTCCATAATGCAGTAGAGAGCGTAATTGCGTGTATTTGGCTCAAGTGGAGCATTCACAACTGTTGTGTATTATTTGCATTTTTATGAATATACGTGCACATCTATGTGTTTACGTGCTCAGAATGATCTTCACAGTGTTTATTTTTAACCTGCAATTACTTTCGGCCCCTCTTCCTGTGTTGTCTGTTTTGTTTTTCAAGTGACTGACAGGAAGCATTTTTTCCACCACCTAACAGCCTGGCACTGTACCTGGGACATGGGTCGGCTGGTTAGTGCAGCCCTGGCAGACAAAGGGCTTTGTGCTGCTGCTCATTTTCACAGCTCTGCAGTGAGGCACCACATCAGAGGGAAGAGAAGGTCTATCTTTAATCTGAGTTACTCGGGAAATCAAAGGAGATGGATTAAAACAAGAGCAGCGACTGATTCCCGTAGGAGATCACTTTCCTGTTCCATTTGATATAATGAACAGGATAATCAAAGCAAGGTTAGAAACCTCCTGTACTTTTTTTCTCAGAGGATTTTTGCAATGTCAGTTCACAAGGTATTATAATAATTTAACACGTGTGATAATGATTTAAAAAATAGTTTCCTTTTTTACCTTACAAAAATTTACATGCAGCTGCTCTGGCAAGGTGTGTGCCTTATGAGTCATCCGGTTTGTAGTTAAACATGTTAAACCTTGTTATACCTTGTTATACCTGCAGCTGTGTGTTTCTTTGCATCTTAGTATCTTTTGGTCTTTGCTAAAAACAGTTAGAGTGCCTTCATAAAGGACTACATTTCAAAGATACAATGGGATGTTGCTTTAACCTTATATTCGAACGATGGAGTGACGATCTGGTTCATGCTCAAAGAGCATTAAGAGGAAGATAGATGCTGGAGACGCTAGGTTAAGCTGGGCTGTAAGGTAACAACCTATTGACTCATAGTAATTGCCCTTTCCTTTTAAAACTGATGTGCTGCCAGGACTGTACTGGTTTCTAAATAAGAATCCCCAGAAGGGCAAGAACAAGCTGCTACCCAGGTCCTGCATGCATGCCGTGAACAAACACACTGACAGCAAGTAAATGTGAGTGAATGGGTGCTCCCTGGGTCTTCCCTAGTGGCTCCACCTCAAGATCTACCTTTACATGCCATCGCTCAGTGCCAGAGGACGTAGGCCTTGGAGGGAGTGGCCCATGAGCCACCATTTCCTGCAGTGTCCCTGGAGGATCTAACAGAGATGTTTCTTTGACTGCACTAATGTGGGACCCTGGGTCCCCTCACCAACTCCTGTCATAGCTGGTACCACATGAAAGTATAAGTAGTGCTTTAATGCGAAGGGGAACATTACATCCTTTACTGGCCATACCTCCCATATAAGTGAAATGTGCCACTCTAATGTGTTTTAGACAAGTTGATTGTTTGGTCTTTTTTTTCTTTTTCATTTTTCCAATGAGGTTAAGGTGGCAGTACAGGATCTTGGCTAATTCTGTGCTGACTTTCTTCACACTTCAGTTGAATCCACATGGGATGGTGATATTCAGCTCTGCATTACTGATATTTCTCACTTTAATGACCCTGGTAAATCTTTAATGATTGCCATCACTGTCAGAAGGGCATGAAGGGGTTTTGTCTGTCTTGATGCAGCCTAAGAAAGTATGCTCACTCATGTCAATTAAAATAATGTCATTAGTGGTAGGTCACTTGCATTTTTAAGGGTACCCCACCTCTTCCTGCAAAAAGCAACATAAAGATTCCACTCATAAGCATTACCTTCAGTAAAATAAAATAAAAATAAATTTAAAAAAAAAAAAGTGTAGATATATTAGATTTTGTTTTGATTAAGCAGGACAGCATGTTCCAGACAAAATGAAATCAGACAGAAGCTTCACAGACATGAACCTGATCATTTCCCTAAACCAGAGTATCTAAAATATAAGGTGTTATTTTGAGTTAGGTATTCTGCAGCATGACATTTTCATCCTATAATACTTGCTTGAAAGTCCCTGTTAGAGAAATTCATTTAATATTAGAACCAAGGTTTTTCCACCACTTAAACATTGTTTCATCCTGAGTGATTTCTTTATCACAGTGTAGCCTTTAAGACATAATTCTCTCAAATTATGGGGTATGTGAGCAGCCCTGTGAGCTAGGAACTGGATATACAGATCTCCTGTTTCCATTAATAGCAGTTGCCTGCCTAATTCACTGAGCAGCACAGAGAGAATGTAGCCCCGTGGGTCAACATCAATGGATTCAATGAGGTCTTCACCCTCTAAAAATGTCATTAGTGGAGTAATAGCTGGCTGTGAGCCCTAGTACTTGCTACAGCTGCAGCAAGCAGGCTCTCTGGAGAGCAGAAGTCTGATGCAAAGGTTCTCAGGCTTGTTTGGGGAAACTCCCATCCATCATTCTCTGCTGGGCAGTCATTTGAGGTGTTAAGAAGTCTGTAAATGTTTTGGACAGTTAGACTTCCAATCTAAAATTAGACTCACCCCAATGAACCATGGGCTGTATTTGATAGGGTGGGAGTAATGTCTACTACTCTTCTTCCTCCACGTTGTCCTCTATCACCAGCTTACCAAAATGTGAAGATAGACGCCGAAACATGCCCATCTACCTCCACTCCTCTCAAAATTAAATTTTCATGTTAAGATAACATAAATCTTGAGTGAGGATCACTGCCTATCAGGAGACATCTATATATAGGTTGTCATGCCTGGTTGCAAGGCTGAGAACTCAGTTGGCAGGTTCATCTATGGGCTTTTATCAAAGACAATGTGAAAGTTCGTATGGTCACTTTTAAAGCAGAGTTGTACTTCTCCTTACTGGTGAAGGAGTGTGGGATCAGGTTAGTCTGTTTCCCGAGTAAAAAGTTGAAGTTTTTTTTTTTTCCTTATCATAATGTTTTTGACTGCACATTAAAATCTATTTTTTTTCTAGCTTTTTTTAGCATTTTCTATTTTTTTAATCATTTTTGTAGAAATTTTCTGCAGAAATGTCAAGGTACTATGTCTGTAAACCTGATTTTTTTATATAAGAACATGCCTTCTTGTGGGCTGCACTTCAAAACAGAGAAAAGTCAAGAATATTTTTGCTGGATGTGGCAGTTGGTATTGTAATCCATTCAATATGCTGAGCATGAAAGTGGGGAAGAGTGGATGACCTGGGAGAACACTATGTGATCTTAATATTGTTAAAAAAGATAATAAAAAGTATTCAAACATTAATATTAGATACTCTAGGTCATTATTTTATCCATAAGACATATACTCATAGCAGATTTTTATTACACTTCTGTGTTCACTAACTTTGTAATCTCTTTTGTTTTAGTTTTTTTCTGTATTTATTTTCCAGTTCTAAGTCATTTGATTCATGTTTTCCTTTTGACCTCTATCTCTTTGTATAGATTACTAGAAAGGAGTTCAACTACCATTTTGTCTCTAATGTGGCTATTTCTTTAGCAAAGGTTGTACAAATACATGTCCTTCCTCTGCTCCATTTTGAGCAGGACTTCAACTGCAAACTAAAAACGTGCCAACACCAAAATCCCCTCATTTGAGTACTCTAAGACATGCTTCACTTCAGCTTTCATGAGGATGTGCTTGATATAATGACAGCAACAAATATTTCACAATCTTCAGTACTACATGATTTGAGTAGTTCCAGGACTGCTGTTTTTCTATTTGTGGATTTTAAGTACAGGTTGTTAAAGAAAAAAGTAGGCTCTTGAAGAATGTATGATAGTACCAGATTTGGTTGTAATTTTAGGGTGCGAAATTCCTCAGATAAATATGAATCTTTTGTGTTTATGGGGGATTTCTTTACTGCACTTTGTGCTTTCCTCCTGAAAATAAACATATAGCAAAACTTTACAGTCTGATAATGAAATTATTCTTGTTGAAATACAGTTTTTACACATTTTAATATAAGCCATGCAATAGTCTCTTAGTCAAAATTTTCTCTTAAAATATTTTAACTTGCTTTGTCACATATGAGTTATAGAAAGACTGCTCATCCTACATTTACAGCATTTACTTTGATTGCTGAGTGAGTTCCGTGAGAATTTAGGAGTAATGATATTAATTAGCTGGGTTATACATTTTATTAGATGTAATTTTCCAGCACTGTAATTCTTGAAATATAAAAGATGAAAATTAACCTGCTTTGAGTTTATTCCAAAGTCAAGGCTATAGATTTTTAGTCATTCTCTGTAGGCATATTGTTCTTCAGTATTGACTATCTGTATCCATTTCAATTTTATTTGTAATATTTTCCTCATATTATTTTGTTTTCAAACATCTTTGAGATGAGCATCCAATTGATATAGTGCTGAGTGCTTAGGAAATGGTGGGTGCATAGCTGACTTTTCTCCAGATGACTTGTGCGTAAAGGCTAGACAGGAATGTATTTTTCTTGAAGAATGTTTGGACTTGAAGGTATTTAAACTTTGCTTAAATTGTTAAGCAGTGATTTCAGAGACAACTAGTCCTTGTGTTCAAAGTTAGGTCTTGACTGCTTTGCAGGATCTAGGGCCATACTGCATAGTCTTTTAACCTAAAAGACTCAAAACACTAGCTTTTTCCAACCTTCAAATTGCAAGTAATAGTGGGAGCTAAACTGTGCTTGCATTTCATGGGAACAGGAATTGCCACAGAGAATAGCAATTATTGATTTCAAATATGACTGAAAAACTGAATATACTAAATGATTGGTGTGGTGGAAGGGAGAGGATACTTGAATATAGCACAGATTAGGGAAGAACCAAATAGCATTTGCAAGTTGAAGACTAAAGCTTGGACTGCCAGCTGCCTGGTTATCCTGAAATCCCTCAGACTCTGAGGCCTCTGTGGCCCTCAAGAAAGGACTCAGCTGCTCTAGCCTGTGTAAGAGAGCCACCTTTTCGGATGCCATCTCACATCCATGCTTCTACTATAAGTTATATCTAGGCTGTGTAATTGAGAAACCTAAACATTTCTATAAACAATTAGGTTTATATGATTGATTCCCTCTTTGCAGCTTTTCTGGTATGGCAAAGGTGCACCTAAATAGTAATAGCAATCTCATGTAAAAAATTAAGAGAAAAGAATTTCTGTCAGAGAGATTTGCAAATGATCCTTAGGGGAAATCTTATTAAAAAAGGCCAAAGAAGTTGAGACAACTGAGAAATTTGTGTGTGCATGTTATCAAATGCAAGTTAGCAAATTGGCTTACCCTGGCTAATTTGCTATTTCTCCTTTCATCTACTCCAATCCCAGGTCTGCCTGGATCAGGTCACACAGGAATGTGTCCAACAGGATTTTGAAAACTTCTAGAGAAGGAGACTCCCTTCAGATTCCCTACAGATTCCCTGGGCAGCCTGTGCCAGGGTTGCCTCACCCTCACAGTAAAAGTTCTCATAATACAAGTCTCACAAGGTAAGGGAAAGCCTTTGTACTCAAGCTGCTCACTCAATTAACTTTTTTTTTTTTTCTTTTCAGAAAATACATCATATTGGATTTTGTAGTAGATTCTGGAATCTGTATTTCATATTCTTAATCTAGATCCTTGTATTTACTATTCATGCTGTAGAGCTTGAGGATAAGAAATTACATTTGTTCATGTCTTTCCAAAACTGATTTTGAACAGAAAATATAAAATATGTCAGATTGGTACTTTATGTTGTAATTTAGCCCCACTTTTAATCAAAACTGCCACAAGAAGAAGCAATCTTCCTTAAATTTCCTCTCCTATTTCAACAAAACTGCTTATGTCACTGAGTGATGATTTTTCTCTAGTCTTACTAGGTTTGATGCCTTGAAGACAGACAATAGAGACTTTTCAAACAAAGGTCTGTTGATAATGTAGATATTTTTCTTATCATTCCAGTTTACCATGAACTTCAGCCAAAGCAGCTCTACCATTGCAATTTGTGGTGTGAAGATTATGAGCACGGTATATGGTTGTGCAGTTTTTGCAGTGTGTTTGGAAAGACAGTGTTAAAAATTCTACCTATCTTTGGACATTAACTGCAAACATCGATAAATGAAGGTTAATTTTATTGCATACTTCCCAGAAAAAAATGAGAATACTTAACTGCAAATACAAGCAGGTTTTAAAGATTTTTCAAGCTGACAAGTAAAAAAGGAATAGAAGTAAAGGGCTTCATATCTACTGTAGTTGTAACTTGCAGAGCTCTGACTTTTGCAGACTTTAGCTATTAAGGGTCCTTCTCCAGGGCATATTTTGCTTCCAGAAGCAACCTACAGATTTTTACCTACTAACATCTAGCCTTGCTAGCAAACATGGCTAATAGACCAGTGAAACCCTCAATATCCTCCAGTGTTTCTTGATTTCCTTTAGGTACTACTGGAGGCCTTAAACTGATAGAGGGCAATAAAATGTGATTTGTGCATGAGGGTACCTGAGGTAGAAAGAAGCTCTATCTGTCCTTGACTAAAGCTCCACTGTCTAAATGCTTGTGGATATGAGAAACTGGGCTGATTTGGTAGCTCAATTCTAGCCTATATGTATTAATCTTAGAGGGATGAATATTTCTTAGAGCTACCATTTTTTAAAATCATAGTTGCATTGATTCCTCTTGTAATTCTAGTAATTTTCCATCACAAGGTTATTATCTAACACATGATTTTGTGATTTCTTTTCTTTTTTTTTCTTCCGTATGAGTCTGGAATTGGAGATTTGCTAATTGTTTGGTCCTTATAAATATGTAACAATCCTTTTCTTTCCTTATCATCACCCACCAGCATCCCACAGCACATGAGTGTAGATCTCATGAGTGTGTTTTACATTAAAGTAGTAGTAATATTATTTAGGTTATCTTGGACAATAGGGTCCTCCAAGGTGATAGCATTATGCACAGGATTCCTGAGTTTGTAAGTGTTATTAAAAAATTAATTCACATGTTTTCATCTTCATCAACAGGGGTTTGGAAAGTGTGAACAGTTATGTTTAGATAGTGAATGTGAAGGAAGATAATGAATGGTACTGAGTTCTTTATATGCAAACTGCTCTTTATGTCTAGCTGAATTTTATTACTTATAAGTTCTCTTCATACCTGTGTTAGTTTTCTAAAGCTGATGAAGTGATTATGTATAAACATCTACTCTGTGTCCATCAACTTGGGTTTTTTTGTGCTTTTAAAAATTTGTTTATTTGTTTCCCCCCCACCTGGACCATAACAATCAACTGTCTGCAACTAAAAGAAAGATGAATTTGCCTGGCAGTATGCATAGAAATAAAATAAAATGTGTTTATTCTGATGCAGAATATTCCAATTTGAGAGACAAAGTAAACTACATTGGCCTAAATTCTCTACATTAGTGCAAGACCATGGATAGATTTCCTCCTTCAGAACCCACTTTGTCAAAATACAAGATTATTGCCCCAGACTGCTCTTATTCCTCCTTTAAGGACATTTTTGCTGGCCTAGCAAATTTTTTGAGGGATCTTCTGTCCAAATGAGTCCAAAATCTGAAAGCATTTGCATGAACGATCTGTGTCATTTGCTTTCTGTAATTTCTTTAATTTCCACAATTACTCTCTACTAAAACATCTTAAGATGAATTAGTCATCTGATAAGATTGGATTTATTTTCTATGATGACATCAAGTTCTCCTTTTTCTACATAAGTCGATGAAGACCCCAAATCCCTGAGGTTTTTTTACATTTTTTTTAGCTGATTTAAATCATAGAATCATACAAAAGTTTGGATTGGAAGGGACTTTTAAAGGTCATCTAATCCACTTCTCCTTTAATGAGCAGGGACATCTTTGACTACATCAAGTAGCTCAGAGACCTGTCCAACCTGACATTCAATGTTTCCAGGGATGGAACATCTACCACTTCTCTGGGAAACTAGTTAGAGTGTTTCACCATTCTTATTGTATCAAATTTCTTTGCTATATCTAGTCTGAATCTATACTCTTGCACCTTAGAATCATTGCCCCTTGTTCTATCTTGTCTGTCATTTTTCTTACAAGCCTCCTTTAGGTACACAAAGGATGCAATAACTTCTCCCTGAGCCTTCTACAGTCTGAACAATCCCAACTCTATCAACCTTCTCTCATAGGAGAGGTGCTTCATTGTTATCATCACTTTTGTGAACTTCCTTCTGGATCTATTCTGACAGGTCCATATCTTTCCTGTTTTCAGGACCCTGGAGCAGGGCACAAAGGTCTCATGAGAACAGAGTAGAGAGGGAGAATGACTTCTCTCAATCTGATGGCCATATTTCCTTTTTATACAACTTAGGATATGGTTGATTTAAGTACTTTTATACTTTTCTGTTAATTATTATTATACTGGTAGATTCGTACCTTAATCTTTTTCATAACACTTCAAAACACTATGTTGTATCATTACTATTTTATCATTTTCAACATATGCCAGTAGTATTTGATAGGACAACACTTTGTTTCTGTGTACTATCAAATCCACTAAATAGATAATATGCGCTTATTTCCAAGCTAAAATTTTCAGTACTTTCTGCTCTTCTAACGTTATCTACATGGTGCAATTTTGGAAGAAGAATTGATTTGAACTATTTAACAACTGAAATCTGAAACTAAATTTGTATTGCAGACTTTACATCAGTGCTGAAAAAATGTGAGCCAAAAAGAATTCACCTTGATCACAGTTTTCTGGTAAGAAAAATCTAAAAGCCAAAATTTGAACTTGTGTTGTTTGAGGATGTATGACATCACTGAGAAACAATGAATAATATGTTTGCAGAGTAAATCAGAGCTTGTAGTAAAATGTTTATCTTGAAATCTCTGTGTTTGAACAGATTTTAATAGAAGAAAACTTACTCCTGGAATTTCTTAACAGCTCTTTGACTCTACTGTCATGTTAAGATGCTTCTACATATGAATGATAACAATTTCAGGATCACTGCAACTATTGGTATCAATCAGTATAATTTGAACTGGAGATAATGAAGGTTATGCCCACTTACACTAGAGATGTATTTAGCCCAGTGTCCTTGTAATCATAGACAATTCTGAAAAGAAGAGTGAAATTATCCTAACTTCTTTCTTCATTGCTTGATTTACTAGGCTCTAAATCAGGAAATACGTTAAGTCTTCCTCCTTTTCCCTCCAGATTTTCCTAATGGCTGTTTTTTCACTTCCTAGAATAAATTTGTTGTTGCTGTTTTTTACTGTTATTGTTGTTGTTATTATTATAATAAAAACAAGAAATGCTTTTCATCACTTCACCTTTAAGATAGCTTGGGGAAATTTTCCTTTTGATCTTTACTCTTTGTTTTACCCTTACGTAAACTTGGATTTATACTCCATCTCATACTGGCAATCTGCCATGTCCTTCTGTGTTCTCATTTACTTGTCTCTTTGTTTTGCTGCTATCTTCTGGTACCTTTTTCAGTAAAATTAAACAGGCTCTTGCTCATGCCATGGCTGAATCTAGTCCACTGACTGATACAATATGCTGTTGGTGTTTGCATGTTCTTTGTGTCTGGAATGACTTCTGGTTTAACATTGCAATTACCATTATAGCTGTTTGGAAAATAAAACTTTTCATTTAGGATGTTCTCCAAAAAAATAAGTTTATTGAAAATGCTTCCATTGAACATTACAGAAATAGTTCAATTTTCTCTGTGAAAGACTGCAAAAAAATGTTGGGAGTGTTTTAGTATTTCATTGAGACTTTGGTATAAAAAGATAAATTACATTAGTTGGGTTTTTTAAACTGCAGAAGCCTTATGAGTGTAAAATATTTTTATATAAAAATATCTTGTTTGCATTTGTATTTATATGGTACTGAGAGATGTTACTGGAGTACAGAAGTCAATAGTATATTATATGCTATCACAGTGGGTAAGATTAGTGTACTTTACTTACCACAGACTGATCTTGATTTCTTAAGGAATCACATCAGAAAAATAACCTTGATGGAAAACCATATGGATTAACTTTATTTTTTCAAATTTTAGCAAGCAATTTTAGCTAAGTTCTTAAATTACTTGTGCTTTAATACTATTTAAAATATTCCTATAGCACAGTCTTCTCTTAATTGCAAACTGAAGATTAAATTACAAATACAAGGGTTTTGCATAATTGTAGTCACTTCAGACTATAGTTTCTCTAGGAACTATGACTAAAGTTTTATAAAAAACATGTAATTAGTTGGGAGGGATATAGCACCTCTACATATGGTACTCTGAATCTGTAAATAATGTCCTGCTCCTGTATATAATTTTTTTTACAGAGAGAAGTGGGTCCTGTCAAACCTTACATTGTATACCCCAAATCAAGAGCAAGTTTTGAAAACATTGGCTTTTAGAATGGTCTGTGAAGTTTGAAATAAAAATGGGGTTAGATCGTCTTGATATGTGCAGTGATATAGCTCAAATCATTAAACTGACCTGGTGGTCTGACAGAGTGAGGGTCCTCCCTGATGAGGGATGTGGTATCAAAACAGGCTGGTGGTAGTGGAGCAGAGTCAGATGGGGAGGGTCTCATAGTTCCAGTCCACACTACACATAGCCACATTGCTCCAGTGCATGGTGAAAAAAATAGAAATACTGCTATTCACAAATCATTTCCACTTTTTCACTCTCTGCAGAAGATTATGCAGCACGTTATTTCTTCAGCTATAAAAGCGAAAATGTTCCTATGGACTGTTTGCTGAGTGATCTAGCTGTAAGGGCGTCACAGCAAACTGTGTGTGCTTTTTCTAGAGAGCAATCTAAGCTGGAAAACATTGGATCTTAGCTTTATCTAAGCCTGGGGAACAAAACCACAGATTTTGATCATGAATCTAGCCCTATTACATAAGTATGCTCTGAAGAAAAAAAGAAAAACCAGCTCCTTTGTACACACTTTCTTTCTGTCACTGATTCAAGCACATAAACTGAATTGCACACATTTATGTACATGTTATGCAAACTATTTACAGAGGACCTGACAATACAGCCTTACTGGTGTTATTACTGAAGCTAGTGTTTGTCATTTGCCTGTTTATTTTCCATAAAATTTAATACACGTGGGAGTCATCATAGTACAAATCTTGGCATTTTCAGAGTCCCAGTGATGGTTTTGTCTCTTCCTAGGCTTTGTTGCATTCAAAAAGCTGTGCAAATAGCCATCAGCTCTCACAGCATCACTATGAGAATGCACATGGCAGAATTTCTGGCACATTTCACTGGTGGAAAAATGAGGCAGGATGAAAAAGAATCTTCTGAAGTTCCTATGTCCAGCCAGTGGCAGAAACTGGATTGGAATTAGTGAATTGGCTCTTAAAGTCACTTCCAATTGAGTTCTTGTACTTATTTTGTTTATATCTTTCAAAATCACTGTAGTTTCGGATGAGGTAGGCTGAATTGACTGGGTGATCTTCTGACTTGTACTGGATCATCCTTCTTATGCATTTCCAGAAACTTAATACTATGTATTTAGTGTTTATATCACAGTAGAGCTTTGTCACTAAAAAGGGAGGAAACCCATTGCATTGAAATTTGTCCAATATTTCAAGAAGTGGTCCATGCCCCAAAACAATGTAACTTCAATTGAAGCAATTTTTCCAAACAGATTCCATGTTCTGGTCTGGAGCTGGAGAACACTCAGCTTTCCTTCAGACAACCTATGTGACACCAAGGTCTCATTTCTCCATATGTAAGAAAGGGTAGTAGTAATTCTCTGCCTTTGAAGGCCTGAGTAAGGAGCTTGGATGCTGTCATGAGGAGCTGAATAACTGGATAAGTTAATTTAGAGTTCTTTGAGGGAAGTAAATCAGGAAAGGAGGGACATACTACACAAGAACTGATGTCAGCCCCTATGTGGGTCTGCTATTTTTTCCTCACTTTTATATAATTCCCTAGAGAATTGCAAAGACCTACATCTACTTTATCTCCCCAGCCTGGACATTCCAAACTTCTAATTGTATTCTGCTGACATATGACCTTTTATTGCTGTTGCAGTTTTGAACTAAATACCAACATATTTTTAAAATGTGATTCAGACAGGTGAAGTCTGTTTCTGTAGCTCAGCAACAAAAGCAAAATCTGCTAAATTATTCAAAAATAATTAGAACAGATGGCAAAAGATGACATCTCAAACCTTCCAGAAAGAAACACCTAATGTTCTGATTACATTTCACAGAATAAACATTGACTGAGATAAGTACAGGAAAGTATTTTTTACAAATGTATTGACAGTTTTTGTATCTCACAGACAGAATCAGGATTTAGTTGCGTTAGTAGACACGTTGTAATGTAACTTTGAGGCAAACTTCACAAACAAATGGTCACACCTGTATTCTTTAACTTGCAATTGTTTCCATGACCACCAAGAATGAAGTAATTTGTCGCAACTGAATTTGTGCTCATTGTGTGTTTTTCTTTTTCTCTGAAATAACTTCTAGTTCTCTCAGCCCAAAACCTCACGGAAATGTCTGGCCAAGTGAATTGACTTGTAATGAGAAGACTTGTGAGGAGTCCAAAGTAGCTCTTGGGTCCCTTTTGGCTTGTCATATCTTTCCAGCCTCCTGCTGCAAGGTAAAAGTCAATCAGCACCTGTGAAGAGACTTTCCATCACTACATAGCCAGAAAAGGCCTCTTAAATCATGACTTGGAGGGCATTTCAGTTCTATAAGCACAAAGAGTTTAAAGCAATAAAACAGTAGGAGGAAGAGAAGAAAAAAAAATCTTTTCTGTAATTTGAATAGCTTTAAAGCTCTCATCAGTAACGTTTTCAGGCTTAGAGGGTGAGATAGTGCTAGGAATTCCCTAGGTGAGTACTCAGTGCAAAGGAGAAAGGAAAATAAGGCTTTAGCTTTTAGGAACTGCAATCCTAAGGAAAGCAGCAAACACAAGATCTACCACAAAACCTGTTTATGGGGTCAACAATAGACAATATATTTGGTTCCATTACACTTTCAGTCACATAGTGTAGAACAAACTCCATTTTATCTGTAGGATAGATGAAGGTGAAAAGATAAATTCTGCTTACTTTTGAATTCTGTTTGTAGAGATGAGGAAATCAGGCCATAACCAGCATTTAAACCCTAGGACAGATTTTAGTAACTAAGTTCCAACACACACTCTCAAGGTAAAGAAGGAAAAAAGAATTAGAAGTTGGCAGTGAAATGGGAACTAGAGAGAGTTAAACCTGTCATGGGGAAGAATAGTTTCAAGGTGCTGCTTTGAACTTCATGCAACAAACTAGGAACTGCATAGCATATGCATAGTATATACAGTACTATGTACAGAAACCTGATGAGGGAAGAGTTGTCTGCAGAAAATGGAACAGCGAAGCTGACTGTTTGGCAGGTCAGTGAGAGCATGTTTCCCAGGTATGTCAGAGGCCCTTGTGTTGTCAGTTTGCTTTGAACCAAGCATAGCTGGAAGTATGACCCAGATCCTCCACATCACAGGAGAATGTTTTATCCCCAGAAACTCAAAAGCTGCTTCATTGTTATGAAACGACCCCTCAGTCAAATGTCAAAACTTTGAAATATTTTCTTAAAATGGCATCTTTGTTTTCTGATATTCTGCAAGTCTTGGAGACAGAAAATAATCACTTTAGGCTGGTTATTTCATCTGTTGAAAAACTGTGAGACAGTGAAGGCACAGAAGGCGTCTCTGGTTGGCATTCTGTAAAATCGTGCACCTGGAAGGTAGCAGAGGAGTTTTCAGAATAACCTATTCCCCTGGCAGGTCTCCACTGTCTGTTCTGGAATTGGAGAGCCGGTGTAAAGGTGGAGACTTGGCCCAAGCTAGGATGCACTGAGAACCTCATCAAATGAACTGGTTTCAGGAGAAAATACCTAAACAGAAAATATGTAATAACATCTGAGCCTAATTTCTCTTTTTTTTTTTCTTTTCTTTTCGGGACAATCAGGTGCTCTCACAGCTTGGAGGTTGTTGTGTCCTGGGGATGAGGAGTATTTGAGGTTTTCTAGTTCAAGGTCACTGCTGCTTCTGGGAAGCTAGAGGGAGAGGACCTCATGTTAAAAATCAGCATCAACAGGGATATTGTGTTATTCACTTCTTCAATCAGTAAATATTGCTTGACTAACACTAAATGAGGTCCTTGATTAGATGTAGAAGCTGGGCTGGAAGATAACAGATGTTGCAGAAAGGTTCAGAAGAGCCAGAGGACATGGTAGGTTCAAAGTCTGCTTTCATTTTTGGAGCTAGTTGATTGCTATGTGTGTAACAAAATGTCATGGTTTGGCCCCGCTAGCACAGAAGCACCATGGCAGTCTCTTGCTCACTGCCCCCCATCCATCCTCACCCTTGTTAGTATGGTGGAAGACCCAGTAAAATGGGAGTAAAAAGATAAGCAAGATTGTTGTGGATTGAGACAAGGGCAGGGAAGGCTGGCTGCCAATTATGGTTCCAGGCAAAACAGACTCCAGTACTCGACTTAGAGGAAAGTAGGAAAGTTTATTCTACTACCTACAGGAAACAGGACAGAATAAAAGCAAAAAGGGAGTAGCATGATGAGAAAATTACAACCAGCACTTTAAGATCTCGCTCCCCCATCCCTCCTTTCTTCCCAGGCCCAGCTCACTGCTCCCCATATCTCTACCTCCTCCCACCTCAACAGCTCAGGAGGGCAGGGAATGGGGGATGTGGTCAGTCTCTCATGAATGATCTCTGCCGCTTCTCTCTTCTCAGAGGAGGATGACTCCTTGCATTCTTCCCCTTCTCTGATATGGGGTTCCTCCCCTGGGACACAGTCCTTAATGAACTTCTCTGTTGTGAGTTGTTCCCAACAGCTATGGCTTCTGCCGATACAGGGTCCCTCAGATAGGACTCAGTGGATATCTCTGGTGTGGTTTCTTCACCATGGTTACAGTTTCTGCAGTTATAGGGTTCCTCTCTTGGGAAAGAGCCTCTTCTGGACATAAGTTTAATGAACTTCTTTGTCATGGGTTCCTCCCCACAGTTAAAGCTTCTGTGAATATTGGATTCCTTCCACAGGACACGGCTTTCTCTAGCCATAGTGATACAGCATCTCTCCCTTTGGATACAACCTCTTCCGGACATAGTTTTAATGAAGAAAACCACTGCCCCTGTCTTGGGGTCTGTAGTGAAGTGATTGAGTCCCTTCCATGGGACAGGGGCTCCTCTGGCCACGGTCACTGCCCCTGGCATGGAGTTCTTAGCAAAATGAGTTTCTGCCCTGATTTGGGGTTTCTAGTAAAATGAGTCTCTGCCCGTGATGTGATGTCTTTAGGAAAATGCAAACAAATCACTGTTTCACCAGTCCTCTCTGTAGAATGCAGGGAGTCTCTGCTCCAGCACACCTCTTCCTCTCTTTCCTCACTGACCTTGGAGTCTGTATGCTGTTTCTCTCTCTCTTGCCACTCCTTGCACCACCATCGGTTGGAAAAGAAGGGACAGAAGAAGGAAGAAACAGGAAGTAGAAAGAGGAAGAAGCCTCCTTTTCTGGCTTCTTCTTAAAAAGTGATTGTGGAGGCATATAATTGGCTCAGCCCCAGCAGTGGGTCTGTCTCAGAGCCAAGGAGAGTTTTGAGCAGCTTCTTATAGAAGCCATCTTACAGCCCCTTCCCCCCTTACCAGAAAAGGCTGTCATGTCAAACCATGACAGAAAAGTGCCACCATACTATCCTTAGGGCTACTGGGAGATACTCTAGTATGAGACTGGTGTGTTTGATGGTAATAGGACATTTACAAACTGATATTTCTATGGCTTAGGCTGGAAGAAACTCAGATGAAAAAGGATCTAGATGGCATTATCAGGAAGGAGAGAGGCAACTCCTCTCAATAGAGTCTCATGGGACTGCTATTAGACATTGTGATGGGCTATGGCCAGAGTTAGACTCGTGGGTCAGAGCTGAGCAGGGCCTAAGAAACAGAAAGGGAGAAATAGCAAACCCTCGTAGTTGAAGTAAGGTGAATCTGGTTGTATAACTTTTCTGTACTATTTAACGTTAGATGAATAAGTTGATGCTGAAATAATGTCGTGTGTGGAGTAGGAGAGCTTCTATTGCTAACTGCATTTTTGCTTTTCATTGTAACAGCTTTATCTGAGCTTGGTTCCAGCAGTAAGATTCGGGCTCTGGAGACACCGTGTGAAATGGTGTGCTGTATACACAAAGCATGCTGTTAGGTTCAGGTTTTCTTTTTTATGGTGTTTTATTTTTGTATTACCATAATTGAAAACTGCCTGAGCTGTTTCCTGAATTCTAGAGTGGGGCAAGACAGTTGCCAAAGTAACATCATCTTTACATTCCACCAAGTTGCCCTAATGAAATTACCTTCCCCTTTAACATCTTAAAAGAGTAGTGAGATGGAATTTTGCTTCAGAGAAGAAAATAACTGCAGGTTGCAAATAGGACAGGATTTTGTGCCGTTAAGTGGATTATACTCCCGTCAGGGTAGTCCAGATTTTACAGACACAAATCGGAATTTAACATATGGCCTCAGCCCTAGGCCAGCGTCCTATTTGAATTATTCCAGGCTTATATGTAGAAAGCTGTGCTCCAAACATGAATTAAATTACCAGCTGCAGTCAGGCAATTGAACGGCTACAGAAGAAATACTCTAAGAGATGGGGTGGGGGGGGAGAGGGAAACCAGGGGGAGGAGTGGGGAGAGGACTATGATTTGTGTGGTAATCAAGAAGAGAAGGTCAATTGTAATAGAACAGGCTGGTTTAGAAGACAAAGCTAATGCAGGATGCCTTCCACTCTGTTGAGGGATGCTATCAATAGATCTACTGCTTTCATTACAAAAAATGTCACTAACTGACAAGATGAATATAGGCAGTGAAGGAAGGGCTTTTGATGGATCAGGTGATTAAAACCTAGATTGCAGACGAGCAATTAGCAAACGCCAAGCTGATGACCTGTACAGGAACTTAAGTATATGAAGGGAGGTACGGACAAGATGCAGAAGTGTGCACACACACATGCAGCTGGTTTTGATTGATGACACTGAATAGGCTTTTAAGTGTGTTTTCTACTACTGTGAGCTACTGAATAGAAACACCAAAACTGCTTTTTGTCACTGGAAAGCGCACGGTTTTGTTAACAGTGTGATTACGATTTAAGCAGCTAACATTCTGCTCTTCTAGAGGCAGTGGGACTAGAAATGAATACCTATTGATCACCTTTGTATGATGACTGTGTGCAATAGCTGTTCAGAGCTTGGTCTGAAGTGTCTGCTGTGTCAGTGCACGAATGCACCCATTATATGTTTCAGCTGCTCATTTACTGACAGCAGTCTGGGCAGCTGACACCCACATTTCTAGAAAATTGCTTATTTTCCCTTCTTCATCTCACAAGCTGAGGACCTGTGAAAAATCTGAAGGTATGCTTTCTGCTGGGATTGAGAAATACCAGTTAAACCCTCAGTGCACTTTCCTAGCCCATACTTCAGCCTATAAATCAAAATAAAAAGGGGTTTGGATTACTTACATTTGTTTTACTGCTGTTTACATAATGTTATATGTGAATTTTTGAGATATGGCAAATGAGCTAAGACTTTCATTAGTTTTAAAATACCGACATTTATCAGTTCCAAGAACTTATTGCCACAAAGCTTCTAGAGAAGTGCATATTCGATTTATGGTTGAAAGAAATGCTATGGATTTCTTAACTGTTTTGGGGATTTTAATTGTGTTTTTCATAATATAAAGTGCTGAACTGCAACTTTTAAGGAGAATGCAGGAAAACATACAGGCTTTGTAAGAAACTTCTGCATTTTCATTTCAAAAGAACCTGCTTTTAAAAAAATTGAGGCATCAGAAGTTATAATGAAATGTCAAGACCTGTTTATTCTATAAAAGCATATGGTGTTAATGTATCCATCGGTACTGATAAATCCATCATGGCTTAATCTGTTGTACTCAGTGTGGTAACAAGACAAGAAACAGCCATCTGCTTACCCTATTTGATTGCTGTTTCTTTGCACAAATATAGTCCTGCTTCCAGCACTTAAGAGTGATTAGCTGTAACTTATGGAGCTTGCTGTGGTGTACCCACTGAGTAATTACTGGAGAAAGCAATCACAAAAGCATCTGAACATGGGGGCAAATTGTTAGCAACTACATTTGTGGCAAGTTTAAGGTCTAACAAATCTCTCTATGTGTGTGCCATAAGGGAAAGAAAAAAGGGCAGAGCACAGTCTGTAAAGGATGAGGATGTCTATTACAGATATTTGCAAAAGCCTACTCTGCAAAAGCTTGAAAAGTCTGATTTCCTATCCCACCAAGCCCCCAAGGCAAAAATGTCCTTGATTTTAAAAAGGGGAAAATTTTTAATTGCTCTTTCTCTCACATTCCTAGCTCAGTAATTTATTTTTCCAGTAGCTGCACAGGATCAGAGATGGGGGCTTTATGCTGTGCCTCCCCCATCAGGTGGACTGGGGGCTGAGGCAGTGGTGGGGGCTGAGGCATGACAAAAGCTTCTGTCTCATTGTTTTAATAGGTTATTTTATTTAGTATGTTATAAGGTGCTAGTTCTCCAAAGTCTTCCTTTAAATGACTAGTTTGGAGAGACCCACTCCCAAAATTTAATGTCTCTGAATCCTTACCTTGTCCTGGAATTTTATTGAGCCAAATATCTGCTCTGGGATTTTATTCAGCCAAAAGTTTGTTTACAGAGGGGTAGATTAAATGTACAGTGAAAGAAAACTGATTTAGCAGAACAGCCTAAGATATTCAGAATAAGTCCAGTGTGCCTCTTCAAGCATCAATTTTGTCCTTTTTAAGTTCTTAAGTGGGATCTGAGGTTTTCTTAGAGCTACTTATGGTACTTTGAGCAATTTTCTTTTTGATTACTTGTAACTATTAACCTTTTCCATTTGCAGCATTATGCCACTATCTCTCCCTCTGATCAAAGATAACAATTCTCCTTTTTCCCCTCACTTCTCACTCTAAGGGAAAATTAAAACGAAACTTCATCTTACTTGTCACTGGGCTTTCCTCCAAAAAAAGGCTTAACTGAGACTTCAGAGCTCTATTGGCCTGACAAAAATTAATCTCTTTTAAATGCACAATGTAGCTTTCTGAAGCGCTTTGGGATATGTGAGACATTCTAGATGTCATGCAATCGGTGTATGTGGGTTTTGCCTGCTCTGATAATGGTCAGTTGCACTTCAGGACTGTTCTCTCAGTGGTCACTTGCACAGAGACTTCTCTTACTCAAAAGGAGCAGCATATGCCAACCCAACAGCAGAGCTTTGGAGCCACAACCATTTTCAAGGTGACTGTCCTGATGATCTTTTAAGAAGTAACACCAGTCATTGTGCTGTTCTGCCCATGCAAACTGACTTTGAAGGTGGTGGTAAAGATTTTCCCCAGTGCTTTTGGGCTGTGTGACCAGCTATATACCAGAATGCACCTTATTGAACCCATGTGAGTGCCTGAGACAAAAAAGATACCTTTTCATGTAGCTGTTGATTAAGATGTTTTGGAAGCAGGTGAAAATATAGAGCTTTCTTTCACAAATTCCAGAGTATACCTTGTGTAGAAGAGAAACTAATGGCCAAAGCAGTGACCATTTATTGAGCTTTGAGCAACATAATTACTGCGCGTCAGGTTGTGGAACTGGCAGGAGAAAAGTAGCAGACAATCAAACTGGGAAAAAAAGAAAACAAGTGTCACATTGAGTTTTGCCTTGAGTAAGTAGATAGAGCTTTTCATAATAGAAGAAACACCTGTGAAATCCAGTTCAGAGGAATTTCCTCTACTTGCCCATTTATAGCCAAATAAGGCTTTTTGTGTGCAGGACAGTCTGTGTGCAATGTGACTTGGCCAGCAGCCTGAGGTTAACCTGCCTAGATATCCTCTCTCTTTGTTCAAAAAGGCAAGAACCTTTGGCTTTTTGTAATGGTTACAATTCAAAGTGGCTAGGTAAAACCAAGCAGGAAGAAAGAAAGAAAAAGGAGAGATGTTAAACAAATCTCCCTTGCTTACTTTGTTATTCCCAGAAGGGTTCATGATGACGATTTTCAGGCTGTTCAGTTTCAACAAACTCACGATCCCCACTGATTCCTCCCAACAGCACTACCAGCTCCCAAAGTCCTTACAGAGACTACATCCCCTCCACCATGACACTACTTTGCCCTGCTTTGTGCTTGGCTGCTCCTCAAAGAAAGGTACAATCTTCCTTTTCTCTCCTTGAGGAAGGAACATTAACATGTGGGTACACATGACAAATACATCAGATGAACAGGTTTAGTTGATTATCTCTCTAATTCCTCTTCCTCAGTGGAAGCAACCCATCAAGATACAAACATTGGCTTCTGCTTGGGACCAATAGCAAGAAGTCAGGTTGTATGAAAGTATTGCTGAGGTGCAACTGTGCATGTCAATCCAACTCCAAATGTTCCAAGGCCATTGCAAAGGAGTTCTTTGCATCCCTTTGAAAACATCTTAAGAGAAAGGTATTTGGTTCTAGCTTAGGATCTTCTGTAAATACAATGAATTAAGCAAACTGTAGGGAGAGGCGTTAGACAGTTTCCTGTGGCAATAATATCCAGGTCCTGATAACCTTGGAGTAACTGGATCCTTTTAAATCTACTTAATGCCGCAGCATATGCTTGTTTTCAGTCTCCAGGTGTATATTTTCTCCCTACTTTTTTTTTTGAGCAAAGATGTTATTCCTTTTCCATATCTGCTGACAGAATTAATGTGCAATCTAAAAGAAATGAGAAGATAGTTTCCCCAGTTTAGTTCCTTTTCTGCCTCATGGTAAGCTTTTTTAATTCAAATTAGCTGAATATTCTTTCCATATCAAAACTTGTGGCAGTACTATTACATCTTTGCTTTAAGAGATGGGGTCACCAATAGAGAATGATTGTGTGGTTGCTCTTTACCTTGACTGAGAAGTGGTGACTTTTGTTTGCTGCTGCTGACTGGATTTGTGCCAGAGCCATACACCAAATTAAGTATTATATATCTCTCATATAACCCTGGCTAATTTAGATCCAAAGTAATTGCTTTTAGAGTAATTGATTTACATCTATAGCCAATATTTCTCTGTGTCTTCTGTTGTTTTAATTATCTAATGATCTAACTGGGCGACTAATACAGGATAAAGATTTCATGTTTATTTCGTCTTGCATCATAGAAAGTCAGCAATTTGAAAAGCAGAGATTTGCAGTTCAAATTACACAGGACCTTTAACCTGGCCATCAATTTGACCTGCACAACTCAATGCTCACATGACATTTTTATGTACATGCATTACATCTAAAAAACAGTCTCTGTTGTGCTGCAAGTACTTAATTCCCTCATGTTACACATTTTCTTTGCCTGTTTTTAAGTCTGATGACAGCATTTGTGTGCATCAGACACAATCAGTTCTTAGCTACTGTAGCCAGTTTGTTGTTAATTTGCAATGCAACCTCTCCCAATATAGGAAGTTCTTGTCTGTGATAAGCCAATAACAGAAAAAAATAAAGCAGGAAGGACTCAGGGGCTATGTAAGGATAAGAGGTGATGTTACAGTTTTATTCCATCAGTGCTGGCTACAGGGTCTGTCCATGATAACAAACGGGAAAGCTTCCCACTTGTCATCAGCAGAGGGATGGAAGATGAGAACACAACTACAGGTCAGCCACTTACCTCAGTCTGAAGATGACAGGGAAGAATGTTGATAATGTCTTTATAGAAACCAGAGACAATGAATCCTTGGCATGTTGAACTGAAAACTTGAAACAGGACAATTGGGATGAGAGAAAGGGTGAAGCTGGTACCAACAACTTCTATTAAATACATGAACAGAAAGTAAACTGTTGTGACAGTCCATGTTATGAAAATGATTGAAGAAGGTAGATACCCTCAAGTACCTTGCCAATAATCTTATCTGAAATTCTCACTATGTCAAAATTAATGGGAATAATTATTTAAACAGCATTTCTGGAGAAAAATGGCAAGGCATTTGCTCCCAGTAATATCCTAAGTAATCTTTCCTTTCTTGCTGCAAGACAGCAATGAGAATAAAATTCAGAGAAATCTGCACCATTAGAGGATGTTTGAGAGTAATCCTGCAGATTCTTTCTGTTAAATAAGAGATCTGATACTATTTCCCTCTTACATGCCCTTCTCTCTCCCTTTGTCTTTTCTTCTCATTCTGGAGGCTTTTTGCCATTTATACGGAAAGAAGGATCCAATTGTAGTTTATACCGATATTGAGTCTTTCATAGTGGTCCAGTGTAGGTTTTCCAGAGATGCTACATAGGCCTGCTGCTACATATTTTCTTTGGCCTTTTAAATAGCAACTGTTAAGTAATTGTATTATCACCAAAACTTCCTTCTCTGTCGTATACAGTGTCCTGGCCTGACAATTACAGGAGTATTACCACCTATTTTATTGATGTTGAATTAGCTATAACTTTTAGTTATTATTTTTGTAAACACCAAATTTTTGTGCTGTTTCCTATTACTGTATATTGTGCATATTGTATTACAGTCTTTACAAAGTACTTCCATAACTGTAAAATCCATGAACCTTAGAGTTTAAAATAGAGTCACATAGTGCTTTAAAAAAAGTGATTCTCATTTTATAGTCATTTGTCAGGTAATCAATTTAAAGGTCTTCTATATAGCTCTTTCAACTTGTAGGTGTAATTCCTATAAGCATTAATAGGATTTACATTTCCTATTCACTGGAGGCCATATTCTTTAATTTGCTTCTCATTCTTCCAATACATAGGTAACAGGAATCTAGTGTAGGGTAAAATACTACACTATACAGTATATTTGCAAGTATTTTTAATATTTCATTTTGCCATCTTTTTCTTCCAATTAATTCCTGTCTCAGAAGCAAAATGTAAAAACATAATTTTAATCACATCTCTATTCTGATAACATGGTACCCTCTCTAGATTTTATTTCATAACAAATATATTTAGAGACATAAATCTGACTCATGGTATTGATTACCCACCCCAGAGAAAGCGGCTCAGTGGATTCAAATTCTAACATGGGAAGTCATGGTCGTTCCTGTGGGAGTTGCTATCAGAGCAACCATCTGGGCAGATTAGAAGATGGCAAATTAGAAGGAGAGATAGAGAGGATGACATCCAGAGAATGGTGAGTAAGCAAAGAATTTCAAATCAAACTAAAAATCATGTGGGAAAATGAAAACCAGAACCCTAGCAATTTCAAGAAGAAAAAATTTTGGAACACATTTTTGAAAATCCTGGATTAAAGAGAATTAATTTTCCCCTACAGCAGGAGTTAGGACACATGTACATATAAGTTGTTGTCTTACATTGATGCTGAAGTTCGCCCTGATGTCTAGAGGCTACTGCATTTTCCAGACTTTAATATTTAAGCAGAAGGGCAAAGTAGTATCCTTCCATAGTGAGGAAAACTTTCTGTGTTTCAGCTGCAATTCTGCATAGGCATTGGTCTCCAGAGGAAGATTGAAATTTAGAAGATCTTTGAGTACAAGTATACAGGAGAAAACAAAAAAGAGAGCCTGGATTCTACCAAAATTGCACAGAGACAATGTTGAGACTTCGTCAACTCCATCACATATGCAAAGTTAATAACTGCAGAGCTTGCTACAGACTCCATTTAGTAACATATGCTTGCAAATTTCATCTGTACCTACCAATAGAAATTCACCAAAAGACGTAAAGTTTTTGTAGCATAACAATTCCATGGTCATTTCCAGGCACTTTTACTTGATATAATATATGGTTATTTAAGAGTAGCTTGCTTTTCTTTTGGTTCACGGAATAAAAATATGCTAACTTTCCATCCTTTGCTCAGAGCTTGACTGATCATTTCTTTCATCAGGGGTCATCTGTGCTTCTAAAAATGAAACCTGTGTGGCCGTTGTTTATTCAGTTGTTGCATATTAGCTCCTTGGTGGTTAAAAAGATCTGAACAAATAAGAGGGCTTACCCTACATTATATTACCCTTTATTAGTAGGAAATTGAAGACTAGAGATTATTATTAAGCCTCAGCCACTGAAGGCTACCCATACTCTGATAAAGACCCCTCAAACTGACCCTTGATCAAGCTGCATTAGGAGGACTTTACCCTTGTTACTAATTAAATAAACAGCTCTGATGGTATTATTCTTCCTCATAGCCATTTCATGACATCAACTTTCCGTGGCACCCATGGACAAAGAGAATCAGGTTCCTGTGTGAGATGTGATGGTGTATTAAGGGCCCAACACTGAGCCATCCACTGCTTGCCTGCCCTATTATGCTTAACACAGTGGTATATCAAGTGTCAAAGGACTTTTCATTTAAATTTGGGAAGAACAAGGACAAGGTTTTCATTAAAGTAGAAACTTTGAAGATTTTGTTTTCCAAATGGAAGAAAGGCAATTTAATTTCTACCTTCATGCCCTAGAAAATACAGAAGGAAACAGCTTCATTAGTGCCTCTGAGATGCACTGACAAAAAAATAAAAGGTATTTGTGTAACTTTGGTGACTTTTCACTGCTTAACTCAGCTTTTTGTTAAGAACCTATCTTTGCAAACATGTTGCTTCTTCAAGGTAGACATAAGGTTAAGGTAAAGAACCCTTAAATTTTTGCAGTGTTTCAAATGGAAGTTTTATTTTGAA
Organism: Colius striatus; assembly: GCF_028858725.1. Classification (NCBI taxonomy): domain Eukaryota; kingdom Metazoa; phylum Chordata; class Aves; order Coliiformes; family Coliidae; genus Colius; species Colius striatus. The sequence goes on along the minus strand of NC_084759.1, from coordinate 112,454,093 downwards.
AGGCATGATCTCTCTGTCAGTGTGACCTAAAAGTAAATAAATTCAAAGCAGAGTATTTATTATTTTCTGGGGAAAAAAGTAATCTCTACTTTAAACAGATGAAGTTTACTGGAAACAAAATAGAGATGGATCTGGGGTTTATTTTGGTGTATGTGAAGGAAGCCCTGAGGTTTACACAGAACTACAGTCAGATCAGAAAGTCCAGCCTGGATAACAGAAATTCTTGTCACTCAGGATGACATAAAAGATCACCCCTTCACTCTGTTATGGAATCCACTGTCTTCCAGTCCTGCTTATGGAGAACATATGAGCAGGAGATGGAAAAACATGTGTGCACATAATCAAAATAAATAATCAGTTCTTCTTCTCAACATTATTGGTTTCAGTTTTCTGTCTTTGGTACAACAGGCTCTTGGGGAAAACTCATGGGACAGGGCCTTCGTTGTCCAACCAAGGAAGGCCTGACTTCAGCTTCAATATTTAAAAGAAAAAAAATCCTGATTTAACTAATTAAGAAGGAGCCATTCTACATTTTTGTTTTCTTGTTTCACATATCAGAAATCTTATGATGTAAGGGAAGTGAATATGGTTTTAATTAGATTACTGAGAAATCAAAAATATCCAATTCAAATATTAACATTTCTAACAAAGAAAAGAAATCTACTTTCCATTGTTGGCAATTTCAGTTGTTAATTGTCCTCACCATAAAAAGAATTGATTGCATCTTATTTTTCCCATCTGTAATTTTTTTTCTTGTATCAGGTCTCATTAATTATTTTTCTTATGCTTTTTTGTGTTCCAGACTGTAAATCCCCTCTTCAGTCAATTTCTGATCTTCATATATCTATATGTAGCTTGTGGTAAACACTGCTTAATAATTTCTGGATAATCTAGATAGATTCTTGGGTCTGTGCTTATTTTCCATTCTACTAATTATTCTCACAGTTCTTCTCTAAGCCATCTGTTTACTAACGCCTTCATCAGTAAGGCACTGTCCTGCAATACTGCAGCATGGCTCACAGGATGGTATCACCGTGTCCCCACAGATTGTCATCGAAGGATTTTGACCCAGAACTGGGACAATTGGTTGTCTATTTGTCCTGTCTTTTCTCTCTGTCATGATTTTGCCCAGTCAGCAGTGAAGCACCATGACAGTCTCTTGCTCACTGCCCCCTATCCACCCCCACCCTCATTAGGATGACAGAGGCCCCAGCAAAATGGGAGGAAAAAAGATAACCAAAGATGTTGTGGATTAAGACAAGGACAGGGAGGGCTTGCTGCCAATTATGGTTCCAGGCAAAACAGACTCCAAAACTTGACTTAGAGAGGAAAGTAGGAAAGTTTATTCTAATACCTATAAGAAACAGAACAGAATAAAAGCAAAAAGGGAGCAGGATGATGAGAAAATTACAACCAGCACTTTAAGATCTCCCTCCCCCATCCCTCCTTTCTTCCCAGGCCCAGCTCACTGCTCCCCATATCTCTACCTTCTCTTCCCTCATTGGGTCAGAGGGGGGCAGGGAATGGGGGATGTGGTCAGTCTCTCACGAATGGTCTCTGCCACTTCTCTCTTCTCAGAGGAGGACAACTCCTGGCATTCTTCCCCTGCTCCAATACAGGGCCCCTCCCATGGGACATGATCCTTAACAAACTTCTCTCTGTTGTGAGTTCTTCCCAATAGGTATGACTTCTGCAAATATGAGGTCCCTCTCATGGGACATGGCCTCCTCTGGGCATAGTCACTGCTCCTGGCATAGGATCTTTAGCAAAGTGCAAACAAATCTCATCTTCACCAGTCCTCTCCACAGAATCTAGGGGAGTTTCTGCTCCAGCACACCTCCTTCTCTCTTCCTTCACTGGCCTTGGGGTCTGTATGGTCAATTCTTTCTCATTTTTGTGAGGCTATATCATCTCTAACAGGAGGGATTGGTTCTGCTTGTATACCAGTGGACTCCAGAGCCAGTGTCACCTGCCCCAACGCCTCTGTTTTCAGTAACCCAAGGTACAAGAGAGGGCAGAGGCTCTCTACCTGCCCTTCCACTTCTAGAATATGTATTCTATTAGCCTTTAAATTTACAGGATCACAAAAAATATTTTTCAAGGCAGCTGGCACCACACAGAAGTTATGCCATTTTAAACTTTTCTGTGAAAGATGGATGTGTTGAAAAATAACTAACAATGTCTAAATCTTCATAAAACTGGGATCCATTCTGAAGTAACTCTGTTTATTTCTCATCTGTGTCGTGGTAGCTCTTAATGTCATAGAAACTTGAAGTGTGAGACAAATATTGTTTGTCAAACCCTATAAATTGTCATTAGTAGGGCTTGGAAATTTTCCTTTGGAGCACCTTCTGCTGGAAAATGACATCTTGTGGAAAGCAAAACATTTTGTAGAAAAGTTAACTAAGATCAAGTTGGTTTTTTTTTTTTTTGTTTTTGTTTTTTTTATGAGAGCAGCTAAAACCAGTGAGCTTGAAGACCTCTATTTTGATATTTCTGTAACAGTAATTTTTATTACTGTTTTTATAATATATAGCTTTATTAAGACATAAAAATGTAGAAAGGAATTTTTATTTTTATAAACATTGCATTTTTGCATAAATGGATTTTTAATTTTTCATTTGATTTTCCATTTTGCGACAAAGTTCTAAAAACTGAACAAAATTGCTATTCTTGGTAATCTTTATTTGCTTACACTGTTGATATTTTTACTCTTATTTTTGCTCAAGGTTAAAGTCCAGCTGAAAGACTTGTATTTACAACCTGCAAACTCAGGGAAAATCAGACACAGGCACTCAAATGTGAACAATGTGAATACTGGAGAGAAGACTTGCTTGAGCCTCACAGCACAGTGAACCTGAGCCTACATTCACTTGTGGATAGCACTGAATAGATTATTGCAGGCTCTCTGCAGGAACTGGTCTTGCTATGCCATGAGTGAGATTGCTCCTCCTGCTTCCTCATACTATTCAAGAGGCAAAAAGAAGCCTCAGATGTGAGAAGAGAAATGCTTCCTTCCTAAGGATAAATTTTGGGGAAATTAAGGTTATACTCAAGGTCACAGGATATCTCCAGGTAAATTCATGGTTAACTCCATTTTAGATCCATTTTGAACTCAATTTACAACCTTTCTCCGGGAGACATTATACCTACACATCCTCCAAGGTGCAATTCATACTTTTCAACTTTTTTTTGTTCATTCATCTGTTTTTTCCTCTTGTTGTTCTAGGATAATGATTTCTACAGAAGAGACAGTATTCATTCATTTGTAATTACCAAACCGTGGTATCAGAGATACTGCTGTGATGATTTTTCTGAATATAAGTTGCCCTTTGAATAGCAACTCTCGTAATTAGGTAGTGATAAAAGTGATAAAAGGTATAAAAATACCTTCTCTAGAGACATCACATTCTAACAAGGATCATCAGTGTATATTTTTCCTAGCTTAAAACCAAGCACATACATTATGTCAGAAGATGACATAAATTCTTGCTGTATGCTATACTGTGTCATAGTATAATGTCATGCAGTTTATACTTACATCTCATAAATGTCAGACTCTTATAATTGAGAAAAAAACGTGCTCTTGTCTCAGGGCAGTCTGAATCTTTCTTTCTTTCTTTCTTTCTTTCTTTCTTTCTTTCTTTCTTTCTTTCTTTCTTTCTTTCTTTCTTTCCTTCCTTCCTTCCTTCCTTCCTTCCTTCCTTCCTTCCTTCCTTCCTTCCTTCCTTCCTTCCTTCCTTCCTTCCTTCTTTCTTTCTTTCCTTCTTTCTTTCTTTCCTTCTTTCTTTCTTTCCTTCTTTCCTTCCTTCTTTCTTTTTTTCCTCCTTTGGATAAAGAAGAATCCCCCCCATACTAGATGACCTAGCAGCCTCAGAGGTACGTGCATGTAGGACATGCATCTTGAATTCTGGTAATGCAAAATTTGGTGACCTCTATGTAAATCTCTGCTTGAAATAAAGCTGTGCTGTGAGTTGATATGACTGACGAAATGTTGTAAAGCCAGAATGAATCATAACAAGGTAGCTATAAGGATTGGGAGAGTGTAAATAAATCAAAGCAGAGATATTAAAGCAATCTTTTAACCGTAACATTTCAGAGAAAGGGAAAGAGATGAGATACACTATTTGAATAGTTTCTCTGAGTTTTCTATGTGTTGGTTGTTAAGCTATCCTCCAAGAAGTCCTCAGGTGTTAGCATGAACTGTCTGAGAAAGCTTCTATGTCTTACATTAGTGCTACATTCAAACACTCCATATAAAGTAAAATTTGCTGTACACCTTAGGAAAGGGAGAAATCTCTGGAAGGAAGAATTAAACCTTTGCACATAATTATAAAGATTTTACTTAGTGTGAAGAAAGAGATTGTTTGGCTTTGGATTGGGATTCTTCAACTTGACCCAATCTCTAATTCAGAAGGAAGCTCACTGCAACTCTTCAAAAATCTTTGATTCACACTTTTGTATTACTTTACATTAAGACCTTGTCTTGCTTAACTGCTGCATTTCAGAAAGCTCAAGGTATAGAAAAAATGACTAGGTATGAAACACATTTATTACAGTTACAGTTGTTTTACTTATTTGCATATCTAAGAATACAATCTCCTCTCTTCTTTTCATGTTATGGTAGATCAGTAACTGTAAAATTTCTTTTTCCTTTTTAGTTTTTTTGAGAACCTCTATTCACATGCAGCAGATAGACTTAAAATTATAAGACTTTACTATAATGTCAGGTGTTTACTGGTTTATATACCTATATACATATCTATCCATATATGTCTCCAGACTACATGTCATAGGTGGTTGGCAGGGATGTTTCAATAGCTTAATCTGTTTTTTCCTTATCTTTATTCAGATAGTGGAATTTTGCTTTTATCTGTTTCATCCTGTAATGAGATTGGCTTTTGCTATCTGTTAATTTGAGTCTGTTCCCAGCTAGATCATTTTGGGGAAAGAATTTGGATCTTCCTCATCTCAGGCTGTAGGAGAAATTTACTTCCCTGCAGGATTGTCTTCATGATTTCTTCTTTACAGGATGTTTTCAGTGATTCCATTATACCTTTTTAGCTCTTTGGAACAACAATGAGATAAAATTTTGTATTTTGTACGTACAAAGAGTAGACCTTTTGGAGAAGCTGATTTAAAATTCCTTTCCAAGATCATATGATGACTAACCCAAGACACTTAAAAGAGCCTATGGATTTCATACATTTTCAGTTACTGAGGTGGGATGATTAACAAGATGCTCAAATAACAGGAGAGAGGAAAGATCTTAATGTATATATACTACATAAAACCTAAGATCTTGTTTCTGATCATGAAGAAACCCGTAAGTTTTGAATTGCTTTAATTTTCTGTAACAATTTGTATGTTATTGGTTTCATTTATTTATTGTATTTGTCTTAGTGCATTAATACTTCATAGACCTGTACAGTAAGTGATGAGTGACACATTTAAGGCCCTGATTCAAGAATGTAATTTGATTTATGTTGATGCCTATTCAGGTGAAAGCCAAGTAAGTTAAAATATTGTCCTCGATAGAGTGAAACATGTGCTTAAATGCCTTCATTAATCGTGATCTAAATAATACTCCCTCAAGGTAAATCAAATACATTCCTAATTCTTTTAGCAGTGAAAAATTTAGATCCCTAGGTTTTCTCATTCTGTTTCTGACTAGCTTCTTTGATAAAAACTTTCCTGAAAATTGTCACCACTGGAAAGAGAACAAAGCAAGAATTGATACTTTTTGATCAGTCCTGAACAAAACATAAGCAAGAGCATTAAAAAAGCATGACTTTCCTAATGAAGTTGCTATGGAAATATCAATAAGCAGACATACAAATTAAATGATCTTGTTGGCACTTTTTGTTTCTGTTATTCTTTTCTAGTTGCGTATGGGAAGCAATATATTCAAGACCTCTTAATGTTACACCAGTGACTGTCACTTGGGCATCTTACAAAATGACGATTAGATCAGTAGATCTGCCATGGAAGGGGCAATTTGCTCCTATTCTTAAAATAGGAGATGGAAAATCAGCAATATCTGTTCACTAGATATGCTACAGTAGAAACTTCCCTGCCTGAGAGCAAGCAGTGCTACGGGATGCTTGGTAGCATTTCTCAGATCTGGTCACACCACGATGGCAGTGAGCCTCTATTTTGGCCTGCCAGCCATGCCCAGCCTGGAGTGTTTTAATTGCTGGCAGTGGCTGCCCTTTTGTTTTTATGTGTTCCCTCTCTCAGTGTGTCTTCCATTATGATTTGTTGGCAGCTCTGAAATGCTGGTGTTTCCAACAGTGATTGCTTTCATAAGAGTCATGAGAGAGTGCACCTTTAATATTATCTGCACTGTAGGCAGAAAGCAATAGTTATCCTTGGCAGTATTCCAGTGAATAGAAAGTGACATTTTAAATGGACACTACTGGTGCATCAAGCAGATGAAATTAAAGGGAGGCTGTGACAGCTAATGAAAGGCTGGTGTGGGAAATATCCAGGGCAAATTTGTTGTTTACAGGCAAGTATACCTGATTGGATGGGGATACAGCTGATTGCAAGTCACAGTGAGAATAAGGAGCTATTGCGTGACGAATGCAGTTCTCCCAGGATAGCATTAGTCAGTACTTGCCTGTGGAGATTCATAGGTTAAGTAACAGCATTTGAAGTGCCATCAGCAGTGGCTGGGGATTCTTTGGCCAAGAAAGAAGTTTCTGTTGCTTCATGTGGGGAAAACAGCCTCTTGCAGCTAATTTCTACATGTCAATGAAAAGAAAGTGTAAACATACAAAAAAATAGTTTAAAAACAGATAAAATCAACCTGACACCTTCTTTGAAAAGGTAAAAAACCCCAGACTTAACATTTTACAATGAACTAAGGATAGTTAATGAATTTATGCAACTTGTATCACTTGCTAGTGACTGCTAAATCTACATGGACATTTTAACAGTTCATGTGCTGGGTTCTCGTCCCTGTGAAATGAATGGAGCTTTGAGCGTTGGCCTCAGTGTGACCATGATTGGATCAAATTGAGTCTCTGGTAATATTGTACTTCATTCATCAATGCCCCAGCTAGCATAGTCAGTGTTTTTACAGACTTTCAATAAAAAAATTATTTTGAGAAAAGTAGCCACATTTCATCATCAAAATTTGATGTAAAACTTTTCTTTTTATTGTAGTTATTCCATGTCTATTTTTCAGCATTCTCAAGAAAATAACTCATATGCTTTCATTTACACACGATTGTTGGTCAATGTTAAAACAGTAAGAACTGAGGACAGGATTTTGAAAAATTTCAAGACAAAACTACCAACACACAGATCCAAGTTGGATACGCAAAGTTATTTATCAAATGTTAGAAATGAAGATTAGGTGTGTTCTGGCATTTAGGAATGTTAAAATAAGCATCATCACACTGTTCTCAAGTTTTCCAAAACTTCTTAAGATGTTGCAGTTTAAAGGTTGATTTTCCTATGAATATTGGGGGGAGGGAATGGTGTATGCGTTTGCTTATGCATAGATACCTAAATTGTGTTAATTACCTCTTGATCTCAGTAGGAATATCCAGAATAGTGGTAGATGTGCAGCTTTACTGTTTCTTGGCAGAGTGGATTAAGCCAGGTAGTTGATTCAGCAGTGATATTTTTCTTGGCATAAGTCTGGTTCTTCTTCCATGGAGCTGCAGGACCAACAGATGTTGAAATGTTGGGATTCTGCGAGCTTCTAAAAAAAATATTGTTTTGAGAAAACTCACACCAATGACATCTCAAGAATCCTGTATGGTCATATTCACCATTGGTTCACACTTTGAATTTTAACATGCTAGTGGCAATTTTAGAAGGCTACAAGATAAGAAACAATGATGTTAAAAGCTCATGAAATATAACTATTGCTAGTAGAGATGATTCTTTCAAGGCATGATGTGAAAGGAACTGCAGGTATGTTCTCATTTTTAAGAAGCTTAATTCGTCTCAACAGGGGCCAACTGAATTATTTAGAATCACATTGTTGTGACTGAACAGAGTTCAAATTTAGAAACCAGAAGACCAACAAAAATGTGAAACTGTGACTTGGGAATAAATAAGGATTTGAGACTGCAATGAGTTCTCATCCTGCTTTCTTCTCATGCTTCTGAAATTCATGAGCATGGCTGGCACTGGGGAAGACACTGCTGAGACTGATTGTTTAGATTTGTTGGCCTTATGGCTGACTCACTTTACAATGAGCAGATGCTGAGGCCTCTGCATGCTGTTTATCTGGGGAACAGAGAAGAAAATCCTTTCTTCATTTCCTTCAACCTCATCCTTTCCTGCAGAAGTAAGGGACTTCAAATCAGTTTGGACCCAGAGGGAAAATGAGAACAGTGCCAAATGCTGGGGTAATTTCTGAGCCAACTGCCTGCCAGTAACAAAGAAATAGACAGGGAAGAGGCAGAGGGTGGAGAGTTCTAAGCAGTCCTGCTGCAAAAGGAAGGGAATACCCACTCTCTGGAAAGGAAAGGCAATAGGAGGAGATTTAGTAACGCTTTTGTGGGGAAAGCAGAGATGGGATTGAAGGGCCTGATTTTCTCTTGATTCTTGGTGGCCATGGGGTTTAGGGCAAGATAAAACAGTAGATGCAAAAATTCATACCTGGTTTATCACTATCTTAACAACCATGGTTGCGATAAGACATTAAAGGCATCCTTGACAAGGACTACCATCCTTTGCAGGGGGCTGGACTCACTGAAATGAGCTCTGGGATTTAATCGGGGCTCTGGGTTCCAGTCAGTGCAGAGTGAAGCACTGTAGTAAGAGATTTTGCCTTTGCCAGACATAAGTTGTTGAATTATTTTCAAATACAGATTGGTTTTTGGGACTACTTTCTAATTACTTGACATTCTTAACAGAGAACTGAATAATACAGCTTTAATTTAAAGCAAATAGGATTCTTCTTAATGCTTGGCTTGAGATTTGGGAGCCATGTAGCAGTGAGGTACCACTAGTCTATAGTATTTCAGGAAATACAGAGGCTGATGCAAAATTTGGACACAGATATTTTCACTGGTATAAAAATGGATTTACATTTACCGAAAGATGACAAATTATGCTGGAAATTGCCAAAGGTATGTACAAATACAAACTGTTTCACTGTAGCATAGCTGCTTAAACTGAAATTTGTAATAACGTATATCTTTTTAGAGATGGAGAGGACCAAAGTCAAAGATGACTAAGGGACTGGAGCATCTTCCTTATGATGAAAGGCCGAGGGAGCTGGGAATCCTTAGCTTGGAGAAGAGGAGACTGAGGGGTGACCTCATTAATGTTTACAAATACGTAAAGGGTGGATGTCAGGAGGATGGAGCCAGGCTCTTCTCAGTGATGGCCAATGATAGGACAAGGGGCAATGGGTATAACATGGAACATAGCAGGTTCCAAAGAAATACAAGGAAGAACTTCTTCACTATGAGGGTGATGGAGCACTGGAACAGGCTGCCCAGGTGGCTTGTGGAGTCTCCTTCTCTGGAGACATTCAAAACCCACCTGGACGAGTTCCTGTGTGACCTACTTTAGGTGGTCCTGCTCTGGCAGGGGGTTTGAACTAGAGGATCTTTTGAGGATTCTTTCAACCCTTAAGATTCTGTGTTTCTTGGTGATACTGTGAATGGTGTAAAAAGCTGGCAGATTGAAAATTTACTCTCAGTAGAAATTCAGATTGAGCTTTAGAGGACAAGAAGCACATAGAATGAGCAGAAGACGTAAATTTGTTTTCAGGTAAACCAGGTAAAAGATGCTTTTGTTGCTCTCTTTGTACAGAAACCAAAGATGCTTTCTTAGTATACATAGAAAATTGAAAATATGGATGTTTATTTACACACTAAAAATACTTATGTCTCTATTCTAAGTGTATAAAGGACTCAAGATTGGAAGCTGCAGTTAGCAAATATCTGTGAGCAGAAATGCAGGAGGGGAATAATTACTTGGGAAAAGTAACTAGATTCCTCTACTCAGAGCACTAAAATTGCATTTCCTGTATTTTCCAGATGTGTGTCTTTTCTTGTGCCTGTTCCTTTCTTCCTAAATCAGAAATAATTTAATTCAGTGAGTGTGTGTTTTTTGATGACAAAATCCACACTTAAAAAAAGAAAAACCAACAAACTACCCTCTCTGAAAGTAAAATCTGAGGTAATTCCAACTCATAAGCAAGTAGAAATGTTATCTGGATTAAATCAGGGCAAAATGACAAGTCTGGACTCATCTATTAGCTCTAGGAACATAGTCCAACAGGAACATTCAATCAATGACTGAAAAATTACAAAAAAAAAAAAAAAAGAGAAAGAAAAAGCCGTTCATTACTTCAAAAGCTTAGAAGGAGCCCTACCTACTCACATTTGTAGGATAGGAAAAGTCTAAGAACATCTGCTCTGTGCCCTCTTCATTACAGACTCCACATTCAACCCATGTCAACCTGCAGATGAGATTAAGTTTGTAGGATAAGAGTGGGAGAAACAGAGGAGCAAGGACCTACTGATTCAAGAAATGACACAATAAAGAGCTAACAGGTGTTAGAGAGAGTTATCTTTGTGAGCTTCTGCAGTATATCTACATGTCTGAAAACATGATGGCAAGTCTAGGCAGGCCTGTTGTAGAGAGGTGACCTGTTACAGTAAAATAAGCGTAAAATTAGCTATTATAGAACGGATGCCAGTAAAAAATCTCTAAACAAGCCCCAAATAAATCAGTTTAAATTTCTTCTCATTTGTGATTCCTCAGCAGTGTCTTAGATTCATGTGGAGTTTCTCTACTTATATGACTGGAGGAGACACAAGGAGAATGTCAGTCATAGCCTGATTAGCATGAACTTCTTAAACTAAGGCTTCATCTTTGACAACTGTGATATAAACTTATTCTTCCAAGAGTAACTAGAGGACAGGTACCTATAGATGTCATCCATCATCTCCAGATCTACTGACTTACTTGCAACCTCCCTTCATAGACTCACTTTTTATTCCTTGACCTTGGTTAGACTTTTTCTTGAGAGTTTGAACTCTGCTGGACAAGTTCTGGCCTGAATAAAAATTTTCTTCTCTTTACAGGAAGCCATGGAGACCTAATAATTGAGATGAAAACTTCAGCCAGATGTGTAGTTTGTATGCATTAAAAAGAAAGGAAATAAAAATAAAGTACTGCTGATGAATTTACAAGACTTCCTCAAACCCCTGGCTGTGGCATCATTTTTTTTCTTGCTCTGACTAAGTAGCAGCTCTCCTTGAAAGCTTAAAAGGGTCAAACAAGGAGATTTGTGAAATCGGAAGCAGGGCATGTCACAATATTATTCCATTGCTCCTTGGGACCACTAGTTTCATGAGCATTTGAAACAAGGACAGCCACCTTCATCTACAGTCTGAGTAAATATGTAATAATAATCCTATCTTAGGATAGGATTGTGCTGCCATTTTTGCAGATGGACAACATTTAGATACTGTTGTAAAAGACTAACTAGTTTGTGGGGTTTGGTTACCTGGTCTTCAGTGACTTGGATTTAATTTTGGGACTGTCTTTAGTTAATTTTAAGAGCACTAGAAATTTTTGAAGTTCAGATGATCCTCATACTGGCCAAAACATTAAAATTTAAGGCATCTCAGAACAGTGAGGAGGTGGAAATTTGATCTTGACTGATTAATCTAAATGTCCATATCAAGTTTCTATGTGGAAACATTTGGGAATCCCTCATGGAGGGCTGAGAGAAGTTGTTCCAATGCCAAAGGCCTGACTCAGCTCTCAGTGTCGTGTTCTCCAAAACTGTCTGCTAGCATAAGATCTCTGGCATTAAATCTAGGCTCATAATATCTTTCACTTTTTCTGCATTTCCACAAGTTATTGTGTGACAGAGGTGCAATGCAGGGATGTTGCCAAATGCCAGGGCATGGGTTTTAGCTAGTTCCTGCCTGAATCCATCCAACTTTTATTGTGGCTCATGCTCTGTCCAGTCATGCATGCTCCTCTGAATTTCAGAAATTGTTTACACCATTGATAAAATAAATGCACAGAAAAAAGTAAAATTATTTATTAAGGGTAAGGTTGGTACCTGAAGGACCCTTACCAGCAAATGATGAAATCCAAGCTCTATCAGCTACTCAGATGACTGAATCCTGCATTAGTTACTGACACAGAGTCTTCCCAGGTATATAAACAAGACTAGGCAATTTTAACCGGTTTTTGAATAGTAAATTGCTGTCTTGATAATTGTTTATTTCACATACATTCCATGTAATTTCTTCCAAAACCCCACACTTTTTATTTTATTTCACCTCTCAACCCCAATTCTACTTTAAATACTGTCAAATGAAGTCTGGATAGGAAAGGAAAAATCTGTTGGAAAATGAAAATAAGCATCTGTACACAATCACATCCTCCATCAGTGTGAATGCAAAGCACTTGAGTCTTATACAAAGCTGTGAACATTATGTGCCAAATTTGTTGCAGGTGTAGGCAGAATCTATAAAATATTGAAAGACAGAGCAAGGAGGTTAAAAAACATGTACAAAACACTTGTGAAGAAAAGAATAGAAAAGTTCTGAATATGACCCTTAATATTAAATATTACAGCTCTTTTTCTGTGATTGTGAAATATTTTGCAGCCAATAGATACTTAGTAGGAAAGTAACACAACAGTTGGATCAGATGCCTGCAATAGTATAGGTTTTATCCAGATATAAGTTTAAAACAATGTGTATTTGCAGGCATGAAAATTTCTATAAAAAAGAAGTATTTCAACTTGCTATGAATTGTGAATACAGTTATCTTGACTTTATGTGGCTAACTTGAGTTTGTTGTGTTATTTTATCATACAACCTATATATATATATATATATATATATATATATAAAAAATTTTCTACATCTTAAAAATCATTCCATAGAGGATACACTGACTGTAACAGAGATATGATTGAATTTTTTCATCTGCAGCTTTTCCAGACAACTTGTTTTCTTTTTTTAATACTTAATTTTATTTTAAAATTACTTTATATGGACTTTAACCCAATGAAAACAAAATTGAGACAAATGAGGTTTCCCTACAACTTTTTTAAATCAGAATTTCTCATTTTAATGAAGAACGTTTCAGGAGGGTTGATCACTAACCAAAAATAAGGAAATGGAGTTTAATTATAGTATCAAGTCCTGATCCTCTAGCTGGCTTTTTGAAACATGTTGGATGTGTAATCTGAGTGACGCAAACTCTGTAAGAGCTTAGAATGCAACATTGTTCATATGTAGAAATTGCTGTAGTTTCAGCCATTTTTATCTTTCACAGAGCTGTTGGCTAACACTTCCACTTTAAAAACAAAACAAAAAAAGCGAACTGTTTTGTAAGAGAAGAGTGATCTGCTTTTCCCATGGGAAAAGTTAAATATTTTGCCTAATAGTTGAACACAGTATGGCTTGTGTCCAAAAATCTGTTAATTTTTTAATGCCTGGTGGGATTTGTATTTTGGTACTTCATGAATTCATATTCCTCTCTGGATCAGGCTTCTCATGCCATTCCACAGCTTAGCAAGAAGGGAGGTGACTTTGGTGCAGCCTGGGAAATACTGTCTGATGGAAGCAGTTAGGGAACAGTAAGAATAGGCTGCTCTAATACATATGATTTGCCCTTCAGTCTGGAGCTTGCAAAAGTTACCAGAACAAGTTACAAGAAAATCTATATATTCATGAGTTTAGTCTGTGTCATTTGAGTCCAGTATAATCTTGTGGAACTTCACAGAATTACAGAATCTCAAGGGCTGAAAGGGACTCCTAAAGATCATCTAGTCCAGCATCCCTGTCGGAGCAGGACTTTGCACCTTTTCTGTTGACGGAATTTCAGTATACTGAAAACTGAGTTAAATATGCATCTGGAATATTTAGAGACCCCTGAAATCCTTAGTCTTATTGAGAATTAAAAAAGGTGAAAGGTTGAGGGTGACTGATCTATCCGCAGTGCTACTTTGTGAAAGGTCTACCTAAGAGGACAGAGCAGATTGTCCTCTTAGAAAAATATTTAATGTTGTTGTGATTTTGGAAGAGTAGATGTTTAATATTTTCTCCTCTATATCAAACTCACTGTGTTTGAATTTTCACTTCTAATTGCATTCTTCTTATATGTCTTGCTTTGAAGGTTTTTAGTTTGAACTCCCTGGAAAACCTCTTGCAGGATCCTGTTGACACATGTTCCCATTTGAGTAGCTAAGAGAGTGGTGGTTATCTTCTGTGTGAACCAGAACTAGAGGATAGGAGGATGTACCCTCTTTCTAGGCATTTCACTTATTTCCTTGACAGCAGAATTATAACAACACTCAGTCAAGAGTTAAAACCAGTCACAAACCTCAGGAGTTTGGAGTTACAGCTAGTAGAAAAAGTTATGCTCAGTCTCTTTAGCTGTGAGAGATTAAGCTCTTAAAGGTCTAGCTATCCTATTGAAAAATGTTCTTTGTCTCTTGATTGTGGGTTTGTTTTTATTTGCTTTTTTTTTCCCCTCAAAAATCTTATTTCTGTCTTAATCTATTGATATTTTGCAGAAATGACAAAAGAAACATCCCTGACACAAGGATCATTCATGCTGATACACAGGTGTCTGCTCAGACGCACAGACAGAGACTCCCAGCTAGACCACTGTACAAGAAAAGGTACTTCCTTGGATAGACTTTGCTGGAAACATACTGAAGTAATAGAGGAGCACAGAGGAAGCAAATATAGGTAGATAATCTATAAGAGAGTTTTAGTCAAAATGGGTGAAGTTTTTTGCAAACATACAATTAACTCAACATGGTGGATCTTAATTCAACTTTTGGATAACTTATTAATTGACTGAAACGTATGTCCTGAAACTGCTGACAGCTGTGTAGGTTTTTAAAATCTCTATTTCTATCAACAGAAAGAGCTATTTTTCATGAACAGAAAGTGTTGGTGTGTTTTGGGAGTACTATTGTCGCATTGTGCCACGTGAAAATAATTGAGAGTGTTCTTCTACGTATGTGATACATGTGTACATACATATACATGCATATACACCCTTATGTTCTTATTTATACTCATAAATAACTGCTTTCAATAACAGATGCTTTTCTACTGTTCTGTGTCTCAGTGTTTCTGCACTCAAGAGTGTTGTAATTTGGGAAAAATTGCAACTGTCACAACTCTACTGCAGTAATGGTTTTGTAAGAGCCAGCTTAATAAAAACATCAGGCCTCTCTGTTCCAAACAATTTTATTACAGTTAACAACTCAGCCAGTTATCAAGTCTGTTGTCACCAATGCATTCTCTCTTTCTCTGTGAACGATGACATGAATGAGTTTTGGATTTCTGTAGCATCTTATACATATATGCACTGAGTAACAGCTGTGCAACAGTCTTTAAGGAATAAAACCACATGGGAAGGAATGGTAGCTAAAAAAGAAGCTATTTTGTGAAGATAAGATTCCACAGGCATAAAATTGGTTTACCTGCATTAATTTACACAGAATACATGAGAAATTCACTTCCTTTATTTTGTCCATATGTGTCTTTATTTTTTAAACTAAACATGGAATTTTATATTGTGATATATTTGAATGGAATTAAATGGAATTTTTAATAAATATGTGAGTTCCAGGAATTCCCTCTGGCTTCCACATCTCTAATGTCTACTCCATTCCTTGTGTTTGCAGGGGTATCTTACCATGAATAATCTCCTTGATGTAAATACTTCCATATCTGGAGTTATAAAGACATTTCATTTGCCTTGTGTATAATGACTGCATATCTAAAAAAGTGTGTTCATGTGGGATTTGCAGTCTTTCAATTAATTATTTTTTGTTTAAAAGGTGTGACAATGTTAGCTGCACTTTACTCACTAGTAAATCTCTGTCTAAACTGTACTGAATTTTTATTACAACTTTTTCAAGTGTATACTACAGAAACGTTCTTTGTGAATCAGCTGAACGTGGAACAGGGAACTATTAGTCAGCCTTCAATGATATACTTCAGTTTTCCTGTGTTTTCTTTTAATATCTGATATTTCAGGAATTATTTAGTTTAGAAAATGAAGTTAAGAAAGGTTGAATTGGGAATTGTGACATTTGAGTAATTGGAGAATTTTGTAACAAATTGATCCTCAAAATTTATGCTGTTATTTATGGTGCTAAATAAAATATTAGAGCTGTGGAATTTCACCTTCAGAAAACACAACTGGGTGTGATTCATTGTGGCTTCTGGGAAACAATGGATACCAAAGGTTGAGTTTCTGAAAATGTATTCTAACTGATTTTACTTTGTTTTTTTTTTTTTTCCCTCACTGTCTCAGAGACATATTCAGTACATGGTAAGATAAGGCTATTATATTTTTCTGGAGAACAGATGTGGTAATTAAGAACAGGAATAAATTTCTAAGTTCAATGAAAAAATAATTGTCAAATGTATATATAAAATGAAACACAAACAAAATACATGCCAA
This sequence comes from Colius striatus, assembly GCF_028858725.1. Lineage (NCBI taxonomy): Eukaryota > Metazoa > Chordata > Aves > Coliiformes > Coliidae > Colius > Colius striatus. The sequence goes on along the minus strand of NC_084759.1, from coordinate 112,437,650 downwards.
CTTGTCAATGATTAAATAGAGGTACGTCAGTGTCTTTCCATTACTTTATTTAGATTCCTGTACACAATCATGCATACCCTATATGACCATCAGAATTTTACTCTACTAAATATACTTGACCTTAATGCAAATCAGTAGCTTCTCCTGCTAAGTAAAAACTGTTGATAGTGTCAATATAAAAACCCTCAATCTTTTTCTGCTTCAGCTAGAAAGGTACAGTAGAATCATCTGTCACTATTCCTTCCTCTTTAACTTGAAGAGTATGCATGTAAATTTATGTCACTTAGGTGCTTTCTTGATAAATAAGTTGTCTATATTTAATGCATGTTTATTCTCGTTTTACAATACATGTGTGCAGTAGTGAAAGCAGATAACTGACAAGACAGTGTATCATGGGAAGATAATTTGCTGGTTTTTATTTGCACTTTTTGTTAGAGTGGCTATGTTTAGAACACATACTATCAGCCATGAATTGTCTACCTATATGTTTATATTTTTCAATCCATGATATAAAATTGTTTTATACTGCATCAATAGATGTCATCTAATTTCACTCATATAGCTTTTGTATTTATTTCTAAACTAGCTGATCAAATGTTATGAGCTGGAATACTATTCTGAAGAGAAGAGGTGTAAAATCCAGTATGATAATGTTTGTGTAGGTGATATAGGGCTTTTGTTGCCTGGACCACAGGTAGTGCTTTAGTTAAGGAAAATGAGTGGTTCAAATTCAATTTCTTAGGTCAGGAGTGATTTATGATTCCATACCTACAGAAATGTAGGATTCAAAATCATAAAAATGTTGAAAATTTACACATTCCTCTATTTGTTATATATAATTATTTTGTGTGCATAGTGTTAATGTTTCATGAGTAAAAAAGCTTCACATAGCATGTCCTCCTGCAGTGTTGCTAAGCTCAGTTATTGAATACAATTGTTTGTGTAGCATTAATTTAACAAAAAAAAGAGTATTTTATCTGAAAGACTATATTGTCTTTCTATTATAGGCAAGGGAATTTACAAGTTCCCATTTTTTTTCAGTGCAGTAAAAAAATATTGAGAACTACTAACATACATATCTAACATTTAACATAAACAGAATTAATGAAAAAAGTAGTTCTCCTATTTGCTCTATGTGAACAAAAAATTGTTTGAATATACAGTTATTCTGCTTTTTTGTTGTTTCTCTTCAAAAGCAGGAAGATGTTGCTGAGAGACTGTAGGCATAGAGTTCTCTACAGCAGTGTCTGCTAAACACTTAGTGGTGGTGATCATGTTCTCTCTAGTGGATACAGTGTACTTGTAGTAGCTCACAGTACAATATTCCATATTTCCTACCAAATTTAGTTGGTGGAAAACATGATCTTTTTTCTCTCATTTAAAATACTTCGTGTATCTTCCTTTGTACAATATTAGTGATGATTTCAGTATGAATGATTTTTTCAAAATCTGTTAAAAGACTAATAGCTTGAAAAGTTAACAGTTGGCATACTGTGTGCAGCCTCATTACATATTAAGAAGTCTGCAATGGTATATCAAGAGTTTGACATCCAAAGTCTTTTGAATACCCCTTTCAGAGTTATATGTATCATTAACACTGACTGATCTTACAGTCAGCTATAGTATAGATGCTGCAGTTATTCTCCTCCTTGACAATAGCCAGAATGGGCAAAATCTTTTCAGAGATTTCCTGATAATGGGGTGAAACGTGTCTTTAACTGAGAGATCTCAAAATTATACAGCATCTTACAGGTTCTTACATACTAATTCTCCGGGTCAGAAATTGCTCAGAGTTTCTGAGACATCAGACGTCCTCATGCATGCACAAAATGTACAGTCTCTCAATTTTTATATGAGTCAGCTTTTGTGCTCGCAGAGTGAACCTGGTCTCTGCTGTATCTCTCAGCAGACCACCTGCAACTCCTTTAGGTTGTTGTGATTCCACAGCGCGTCATGTTATTTTGCCAGCAAAAATACTGAGTGCAGCTGCATCAATTAGCTCCTCAAGTCTGTAAATAGTGACACCGGTGACACTTTTTTGGATGAATGAGAGACCTACTGGTGAGTACATAAATAAAATGATCAACTAACCCTTTCATGTGTCTGCATTTAAACATTCTTTTACCCCCATGTACTCTGAAAGTGACAATCCTCTGCCCTTAACTCATCAAACACATACAAATATATCTTGCATCTGTCACAGCCAAGCTTCGCAGATACACAGATGTGCAGCAGTACACTGGTTAAAAAAAAAAATCTAAATAAATATATATTCCTGTTGGTCAGAGATAATAAGTATTTTGTGATAGCAACTATTTTATTATATGAATATGAGCCAGAAGTGTTTCCAGGTGGCCAAGAAGGCCAATGGCATCGTGGTTTGTATAGTCTGACCAGCAGGACTAATGAAGTGATTGTCCTTCTGTACTCAGCGCTGGTGAGGCCACGCCTTGAATACTGTGTTCAGCTCTGGGCCCCTCCCTACAAGAGGCACATGGAGGTGCTGGAATGTGTCCAGAAGTGAGCAACAATGCTGGTGAAGGGTCCAGAGAACAAGTCTTATGAGGAGCGTCTGAGAGAGCTGGGAATGTTTAGCCTGGACAAGAGGTCTCTACACCTACCTGAAAGGAGATTGTATCAAGATAAGATCAGTCTCTTATCCCAACTAGCAAGTGATAGGGCAAGGGGAAACAGCCTCAAGTGGTCCTGGAGGAGTTTTCAACTGGATATTGAGAAAAATTTCTTCACTAAAAGAGTTTTCAAGCACTAGAATGGGTGTCTAGGGAAGTGGTGGAGTTACCATTTCTGGAGATATTTAAAAGATGTGGAGCTGCGATGCATATTTTAGTGGTGGACTTGAAAGTGCTGGGTTAACAGAGCTGATCTTAAAGATCTTTTCCAATCTAAGTGATTCTGTGGTTTTATAATTCTCTTATAACTGGTACCTTGTAATCACTGAATTTCATGGTGTTATTGTTATCCTGTGCTTGTTCCAGATAATGTCTCTTGCCTTACATCAAGTATGTGAGCTCTCCTAGAGGAGCTGTCTTTATTGTCCTAGAATATGTACAGAAGCTTCTTTTATGGGGGGCAGTTTGCCAAGGTACTATTGCCTTATGAAATATTGAGGTCTGCTCAATTGACTCCTCTGGCCCTACACTGGATAGTGTTATTCCAAAAGTGAATGTGAGTTTATAATTTCAGGGTTTAAGATGCCTACTAATTTGCTGCTTATACAGCCCAAGTTGGCTGTCTTTCCATGGAGACCAGAGTCTTAACCCTCAATATATTTTTGGAAGGATGGAACCCTCTGTCTGTGTTGTTGGGGTTTTTGTTTATTTGGTTGTTGGTTTTGTTGTCTTGTTTTTTTTTTCCCCAACCAAAATACCGATTTACTAGGATATGTTTGGCAGGATAATTTTAAATGAATTGAATAGTCTCTTCAGAACAAACTCTGGAAAGTACTTCCCCTATTGAACTCATTTTCACCTCTGGTGAAAACTGTGCAGTTAATTAACATTGTCTAAGGAAATTTTTTGCTTTCTTTCAATAACATCAGTCTCTGTCCATATTAGTGGCTCATTTATTACTAGCATGTGTTTTAATTATATTTTCACAAAAGCATGCTATAACTAGTACTCCACGCCTTGTTTCAAGGGAAGAAAAATCATCAGGGCAATGTTTCAATCAACCTTCTTGACACAGCATGTTGTAATACACTCTAGGACTATGATGGTGATATGTATGAGTCACTTCCTTTCAGTTGTTTGGATAAACAGCAGCACATTCAGAAAGAAATGGCAGACATTGGGATTCAGTGGAAGACAAAGGCATCACCAAGATATATGCATGAGGTCAATCGTATACTGCAATGAGCAGGATCTGTTATCAATATTTAGCTCTGCTGAGAAGAACTCTAAGGAATTGATGGGATGATGGGGAGCACACTCATAAACAAGATAGGGGAAAATGAACTTTGGAAGCCTGGAGAAATGGAAGTAATCTTGGAGACTGGGCAAATAGGACTAGAACTGCAATAGCAGTAAACATTGAAGGTTTATTATGGACTTAATGGGCCAGCCACTGGAACTGGCAGGTGGAAAGTAGTACCTTTTTTTTTCCATTGGCTTACAGGGTTTTGATACATTCTCTCGTGTTGACAATGAAATGAAACAGAACTTCTAAATGTTTGTCTCAAGATCTGGGGGAAGGGAGTGTATGTACATCGAGAGTCTACTTTAGCTGGCTGATTCCAGGCAATAATTTGGGATATAAGAAGTGCAGATTTAAGTACAGCTCAGTTTGACTCAGAAAAGAGGTTTATAGTTCAGATCACTGTTGGGTAGAACAGATACTTGACATTTTTGTTAAAAATAGCCACATACAGAACTACTTACTGCAGTAGTTGCAAACTCATTTGTTTGCCTTGCCTTTATTTTATTTTTAGGGGGAGGAACATCCTTTTGATACTCAAAGTGTATAAATGCACATGAACAGCACATGTTAGTGTGTGTGTATGTGTATTCACTTGCCTCTCTGTACATTTAGAAATCATAATGGGAAATACATCCTGAAGTGGAAACACCAGAGGACTTGGTTGTGACCCTATGCTGATATAGCTCTATTAATGTCATCGAGTTGGTGCTGATTTATACCAGTGTGCAGTCAAAGAGCAAGCCTCGTGGTACCCAGAGCAGCTGAAGATCCCCTGCCAGGAATGGTGAATAGGCAGCCCGGGGCTTTTCTCCTTTGTTTCTTTGCCATTTCAGGTCTCTGTCAGAGATTATTACTCACTTCTCCCTCTTTTTCCAGCAGTTCATGAATGTGCCACACCAAGTGTGCTTACAGACTTTGCACTGGTGGAAATTGTAAGCAGTTCTGCAGAGGCATTGTGTCAACAGACAAACCTATCTAACGTAAGGAAAGCCATGATGGATAACTTCCCATAATGGCTTCTCTCTCATGAAACTTGAGAGAAAAACACACAGAAACATTTGCTTTTGCCTCTTTCCTTTAGCCTTTCACCTGGGTTTGGTTTTCCTCTGTCCTTCTGGTTACCTGTCAGCTTTTGCCATGTCTATCCTTCCATTTCCCTAAACCTCGATCAGTGAGCAGAGGAGAGGGGCTCTGAGCTAGGGGATAGTCTGCAGGCTGTAAATTTGGCAGCATGTCATGACCATGCTTCAATATGCTATATAATTTGTAAGGCAACACATCCATTTTTAAGACCAGCCCTTAATCTCAGTATATTGGAAAGAAGCAGACTGAAGAATGGGCCACTGCTGCCACTTACAATAACCCCTCCAGAAACACATTGTGTGAAGGGTCTTGTGTCTGTCATTAAAGTTGTTTTCTTTCTCCATTTAGCCACTGTGTGCCATGTATTTATTAGAAGTTATTGCTGGTATGACTTCATTGATAAAGCTCCATTGTGTCCAGCATGAAAAGAGAACAAAAGATGTAATATTCCCTGGTATATCACGCAGATTTTCATTGTATGGCATTGACTTCAAGGGACAGAAATTTTTCTCATTAAGTTTTCTCCTCTGCTACTGAATTCCTGGTAAAATCAGTTCAAAAACTGAGCTTAAAACCCAAAGGGAGTTGAACATGTCAAAATGCTTTATGAGTCGAAGGGATAGAAAAGTTCTGGATACAACTTTAAAATATATGTGTCACTAATTGATATTTTATAGATGAGTTTCTGTCACTCTGGGCAGAGGAAAAGTACCCTAGGGCCCTACTCTGCTTCTGCGTACCAACCCACATCCCATCTGGGTAAGCTTGCCCTCTCCTTTGTGTGTGAGAGAGAGAGGAATGATATCTGACCACAGGGAGGAGAAGGAAGGTTATCTACATATTTCCTTTCCCTTCTTTCTTCCTCTGCTCTAATCTGACAGGTACTGAAGTGCAGAACATGAGACAAATCCAATTACTATGAAACCTTAGGGATCAAAGTGCTTTTGGTATTGTTTATTTATTATGTATGTATTTATTTAGTTAGTTAGTTTCCTGGGAAATCCAGAGTATCCAAGGGATGTACTGAGTGGAGGAACTACTCAGAATTGAGTAGTTCCTGATCAGTGTGGTCTAGAAGTCATAATTTGGTCTAGCTGTTTACTATCTTGAGTGGAGGAAAGACATTTTTTAAAAACAGATGAAACATGCACCACAGAGACTCATAAACTACCTAAAAATGAAAGATACAGACCAATATAGTTGAAATTATACGTAAGGAAAGAAGTCGACTTCCCTATGCCTCAATGCCTGCAGAGGAAAGTTGGGTTATTGCAGAAGCCTGCACAGACATGGAAGGTACCACAATGCAGCTGAAATTAAATACCAAAGCTGTGCTGAGGGACATCTGAGCCATCTATGAAAGCAGCTGCTCTCATTCACTTCAAGGCAAGTAGCAGAAAACAGACATTTCCAGAAACTAAGGCAAGTGTTTTCAGAGAAAGAGCTAAATATTCCTTGGTGTCAGAGCTGTGGCCTGCATGCCAGGATAGAGGACCTGTGTCAAGGTCAGATCAAAGGTACTGGACTGCTTTATTAGTATTAGACTTTGGGCTTCGATACTGTTAAGCTGTGTGGAAAATAGAAAATTCTCCAGATATTCTGTAAGTTATTGTCTCTGAGCTATATCCCAAAATTATTCTGCTTACTCAGGCACCATCAGCAAAGATCTTTCATAAGAAAAGACTTGAAGAAAACTGGGATCCTAACAGCCTTCTCAGGATCAGTACACAGAAACAATCCGATTTACAGCTGCAAGGAAAGATGACCTGTGGCAAGTACAGCCTCTTTTCCAGCAGTGCTTATGAGAAGTAAGGGATCTATTTCCAGGGGAAGAAAAAGTCAGAGAAAAAGTCTGTGAGTATTGACTTCTTGATTTCAGCAGGACATTGCTGCAGGATGTTTACTGTATTTTCCATGACATTGCTGCAGAGCCAGGCAGTCCAGAGCCAGTGAGGGATGGAGAAGTATCTGGTGGACAATGATTCCCTTGGGATTGTACTGTCTAGAAGATGGAAGAGGGCCAAAAGAGATCAAAGGCACAGTGTCTGCTAAAAGATAGTGATTACAGCTGTGTGCGTGTACGGTTGTGGGAGGGTATTCTGTTTTCTGGTTTGATTTAATTATTAGGCTGTTAGGAAATATTATTTCAGTTCAATTTCAAAGAAGATTATTTTTGTGATTTAAAATAAAGTTACAGATTCTTTTATATTAAAACATAAATATGCGTGTGTGTGTATGTAGTTGCAGATACGTATACTCTCATCATGGCATTTTAAGAGTAAGCTTGGTTTCTTATGCATGTACATTATAAAATTGTGTGTAAAGCTGAAATTGTTCACTGAAAAGGAAAAACTGTGTAAAACTGTGTAGACTCACAAGCCCTTACTAGTCTTCTTTTACCAAGAAACTGTATAAGGAAACATTTATTTTCCATGCTAAAAGTAAAGGTCATTTAGTAGCTTTCATTTTTTTTTCCCTTTTTTTCCCCCTTCTTGTCACTCAGTTTCTGAAAATATTTCATTCCTTTTTCTTTCATTTCTCCCCTTTCAAACTTACCATCTTTCTCTATAACAGCTTCTTTCTTCTGTGTCGTTATTTCCCAGCAAACTAATATCCTTAGGGGTTCTCCTGCCTTTTATTACAAGGTGTTCATATCATCTGGCCTTACGAACTGGAGGGCAGATAAGGAACTATTTTCAGCACTGTGGTATTCTAGAGGTAGTCTACACACTGATCCAAAAGAGACTCATTCTTTAGTTATTGCTAAACTTTCTTTTCCACAGAGCTTCTGATCCATCTTAGATTGTAGAGAACCCCTGGTTGTCTGTACAAAATGAAAATCATGTACTAGTCTCCAAAACACAGAAGCTACTGACACTTTGCTATTTTATTGAGGTATAGGGTTGGTCACTTTTTATTTTTAGGAGGTCAGCTGCTCTGACTGTTGAATAGTCAGAGAATTTATAGGCTAGAACTGTAATGTTTTTTATCTCTAGGGTATCTTCTGGGTCTTAACACTCCAGGAGTATAAAATACATGTTCAGTTTCAAAGAGTGGATACTGCTTCGATGGCCAAACATCAGATCCTGGTCTGATCCTGAGCCTGATCCTGATCCTGAGCTACTCAGATAACTTCTGCATTTAATGTACTAAATTTCTGCTAAATGGAAGCCACAACACTTGCAAGGTCCTTTCAGGGTGCAACAGTTGACTATTGCAGATGTCTATCCAAAGCCCTTTATATTTTTAACATGCTCTGTGTCATTCAGTAGCATAGAGGTTCTTGTGGTTTTCAGCACTAAGATTTTTACTTCACAATCAGTCCATTAAGAAGTTAATGAACTACTGATGCATTAGACATTACAAATCTTGAAAATCTAAGATTAGCATGACATTTTTTTGTCCCTTTCCTCCCTGAAGATAAGCTTGCTGTCTTTCTATTTTTTGTGTTTAATTTTCCTAAACACCTCTACAAACAAAAAAATACTTTCTTATGTTTTCCAGTAGTGTTTTTGTTGTTTGTATTTTTTGCCAGAAGTCTGTATTTTAAGGCAATACCATATCAACTTTCCTAATTTTCCTCTGGCAACTCTAGTAGAGTTTGTGTGGCAGCTATCTCAGAAACCAAAGACTTGTGTCAGCTTCATAGATTTTACACAGTAATTTATGTTGTACTTTTGTAAAGCTGCAGACCACTAGAGCTACTGCAGGTGCATATGATAATGTAGTTCTTTTCTTCCTCCTCCATTTGTAATTGAAAAGCTCTTCCTTATTTTTAGTTTATTTTTGTTAATTTTATTAAGCTCCACGTAGTTAGTATTCTTGTCACCTCTTTCTGTTAAGTACCCAAGAACAAAAAGTATCTCCTAGTTATTCCACTGTTTAATCATTCTTTCTGTAAGAGAAGTGTTTGACTGCTAATAAAGCAAAAAGGAAGGTCTTTTTCCCCTGCAAGACTATGACAAAGTTTACGATTATTTTAAAATTAGATATTTCAGCCATCTCCAGAAAACATTAAAATAGTGTAATTTTTTTTTCATTTTGTTCGTTTAGATGTTACACTTAAAAATGTGACATGCCAAAAATTAAATTCTAGCAGAATTCTACCTAGAGCAAACTAGCAGCTGATATTTCTGAATTTCTAAGAGCATATTTTCTCCAAAATATTTGCAAATCGGTGGTTGAATGTTCTACAATGATAGGTCTCTGTCACCATTGTAAGAGTGGCACATTTGTGAATTTCTCTACTTAGTGACAGGTGATCTGCTGAGTTTTGTCTGGGTTTTTTGATGCATGCAACACTAATCTTGCACTCCCCTGCCTTATCATCCAGTCTGTTTCCCCTCTGTACCATGAGCACTTGCTGCACTTGCTCATCTGAACCCCCATGAGTTATTTAGCAGGCAGCCCTTGTGATCACAGCATTTTCTTCTGTTTCAGGCCATGGAGCCAGATGCTGTCCCAGATGCACTCAGAGAACTCTGGCAGGAGGGTTTAGAAATGAGTAACCTTGGCCCTGGTTCTGCTGAGACACTGGTGTGATAGTGGGGGTTACCCTTTATATTGCAAAAGAGGAAAGTATCTTCTGGTACACGTTTTTGCTAGAAGTGGTTGCTAGTGCCTTGATGGATGTCAATACGTCGGATCTTGCTTCTGTTTTGAATAGAAAATTGCATCTGCACCCAGAGCTCATTATATTTTCTGTTTAAGGTAACTGGGGACATATTGCAGGGAGACTCCATTAAATTAGTAGACTTAATTAATAGAACTACTATGAAAGAAAAGTTATCTCAATTTCATTGTTTTTCTGATAGGGGAATGTATTCCATGCACATGGCTCTAAATAACCTAGGGTCTAGATCTGAATCTCACAGGCTAATTTTACATGAAAGGTTCAACACCCACATGGCAATGGATGCAATGGATGACAGGTCTCCAGATGAGAAATCTGAGGTTGTACAAGGTGAAAGGACTGCACAGAGTAGGCAGGCTCATGTGCTCTTTCCATGTTAGCATCTTCTGCTTCTTCTAGAATGGACGGAGTATTGAGTTGATCCAATGGGGCTGCTGTGACACATAAGCCGCTCATGTCAAAGGATCAAATCTCCTAGATTCAAGACTAATTAAACACATGTAAATGTTTTGAGGGACTGGCTTAATGTAAACCAGTTTTGTGCAGAGTGCAAAATGTAGCACTTTATCACACCTTCGGAATTCTTCAGAAGAGGTACATAGAAATCTGTCTAAGATTGCAATGCAGAGAATATGCTCTTAAGGACTTGTACATAGTAAATCTATCCAGTTGGAATGTAAATCCAAACATTTAAGGACACCAAACTATTGGATAGGTGTACTGAAGCAGAAAGCATCAACAATTTTGTCAACTTCTAATATACCACTGAATACAGCAGAAGAGAGTAGAACAGATTTCAGATGATATGTCTTCTTTCTCTCTCTTTCTCACTGCTGCCTTTGTCTACTGTTTATGCAAATACCTACACTACATGCCTCACGAGTTTCCTGTCCTTTTGTAAATATCCTAGATACTCCATTATTCCAGGAAGGTTGAGGAAGTGTTTGTATGTATTTGTGTGCATAGAGAACAATACCGTGGACTATTCATTGGGCTCATAAATTGTGTTCACTCTGATGTCAGGTACCTCTCATTGACTTTAGTTTATTTCCTATTGGATATATTTAAGATTAACCAGGCATTTGCCATTAATTAAAGAGGTATCCGCAAAAAATTTTTTCATAATAATGAGCTGTGTAGTTGAATTAATAGTATTTGTGTGGTCACTATTTGTCAGGATGTAGGGATATGGTACCAATACAGTGTGCCCAGCTTGGCTGTTGATGTTGCTGTGACCTCAACAGAAAACTCAGCAATAAATAAAATATTGTCGTGGTTTAGGCCCATCAGGGAACAAAGACCACGATTAGCCTCAAGTACTGAAGAAGCTGAGAATTGCCCAAGGGCAGGGAGAGCTTAATTGCCACTTAAGACAAAACAGATCAGGCCACTCGGTTTGGGGAAGAAAACAGAAAATAATTTAATGCAACATCAACTAAAACATACCCCCAAAACCCAAAACATAACCAAGATAAAACAACACAGAGTAACACAACAATGAAGAGTCCAACCAGCCTTTTTAAGAACACCTTCTTGCCACACCTCCCCTCTTCCCGGGCTCAGAGCCCTGATCCCGGTGTTTTTACCCTGTCCCCCCTTTAACCGTTTTGGGGGGGGGTGGGGGGGGTCAGTTATTCTGTTCCCCATAGCTTCTGCCGTCTGTCCCTCCTCAGGACGGGTGAACTCCACACCAGTCCTCCCTGCAAGTCCGTGGGGTAACTCACACGCATGGCAGACCTGCACGGGCTGCTCCGACGTGCACTTATTCCAAAGGCTGCAGCTCCCCTCTGCCTCTCGTGTGGGGCTGCTCTGCGGCGCGCAGGCTCTCCAGCACGGCCTGGGCCATGGCCGTCTCCCCACACAGTCCCTCGCCCATCCGGGCTCACTCACATGGAGCTGCTGGTAACTCTCAGTCCTGCCATGGGTCTCCATAGGTTGCAGATGCACAACTTGCATTCTCGCCACGGCTTGCAGAGGAGTCTCTGATCTATTGCTTCTCCTTCCTTCCTCCTTCTCTGGCTGAAGGGTCTGCGTGGCCGCCTCCATCTTGTATCACTCTTCCACCTCCTGCCTCGCATTCCAATTCCCGTCCCCTAAATAGTGATAGCAGAGGCGCCAGATTGGCCCAGCCGGGCCGGAGGTGGATGTGAACCCAGGAGCCGGGGGAGAGTCCAAAAACTCTTTACCGGGTCTTCACTGCAACCTGTTCCCCCTGTTACTAAGCCAAAAGCTGCTCCTTGCTAAACCAGAACAAATATTAATGCAATAATATGACAGGACATCTCTTAACTGCATGTAGAATTTGCTTATAACGTTTTAGGCACTGCAATACAGTTTTCTCATACTACATACATATTTTTAGGTAATTTGCTGGCTGTTATTGATAATGTAGTGTAGAGTCAAGTGGTGGGTCGAATCTGAGACAAGAGAAAAATAGAGTTTTGGAGTTTGTTAGAGTAGACTCTGTAAAATAAGTTTTAGCTACAGATCTAGATCTGTATTATACATACACACATTTAAAATTTCACCGTACTCTGGTTCTGCAGATTCTACTTGTAATGAGGAATAAACAATTTTTTATGGTGCACACTCAGTTTTTAAAACTTAGTGTGGGCTTTCTTGAGCAACTCATTCCCCACCTTTTAATTTTTATTGTTTCTGCCAAAAAAACATATAAAAGAACTGATACTCTTCTTGAGATGATAACAAAAGTCTTTTGCAAAGAGCATATAATTTCTTTTAGAACTGATTGAATTCTGTAAAAGAAAGATGTATGTAAACAACTAATTAATACACAGTTTCTGTGTAGTTAGTAGCATTTTTATTAATTTAATTTTGATTTCAATAATGTATACTCTTTGATTGAAGACAAAATTATTGAAAAAAATTACCTGGCTATTTAGATCTGTTCCCTTTAAGAGTGTTATCACAGATTTTTTTTGAAACTTATTATTTTTATTGAATTGTTATAGGTGGTAAAAGATAACTTCTGAAAATGGATGGTTCCAAAGAGATTAGAGGTTGGGCTAGATGACCTTTAAAAGTTGCTTCCAACCCAAGCTATTCTATGATCTTGTATCAGCACTCAATGGGGTTGACAAGCCTCAGTTTCCCTGACTGGCCTCTCCTAGAACCTGCATCCAAGACGTGTACCCCTAAGTCCAATCCGGGCTCCCTGTGCCTGGCCCAGTCTGGAGCCTAAGGGCTGCGCCCTTGTCAAGATTTCCTGCCTCATACTAGGGTGCTCCTGCTACCAAGCCTTGCTCCTCTTATTCACTGACACCTTTGCAGGGTGAAACTTGCCATGTGAATAACAGTTATGTTCTGAATAGTGGGGGATTCATAGGCTGAAATGTGCTTGGAGAAGCTTGCTCTCTAAGCAACCAGAGTGGGGCCATTTGAAAAAGTAAATCCTAGTTTTAAAGATGGAATCTGATCCAATTGCTCCTTAAACGTATGAATACTGACATACAGTATTGTGACAAAACTGTCCTATTTGTAAAAATAAAGGAAAGAACAATAACAAAACCACCAGCAAACCCCAAGCAGCCAGTGGAGAGCTCTCTGATGAAGAGGAAGGGCAAGAAAATATGTCTAACTTTCAGAATAGGTTAACTCGGACTATTTTGCCAGTCTTTGTATTGTATTATAGAATGTAAGGCAAAACCGTGGCTCCATGTTTGTATAGAGTTATGTGACCTAATGACCCATTTCAGAATTCAAACATTTGCAGGAGCTTGACAACACTGACTGCATCCTTTGCAAAAGTTGCATTTACTTTAGCACAATCAGTGTTGATGTCCTTGTGGCCATATAAAAGAGCAAAATGATTGAGGAGAGTTTGTCCCATGGCACATTTATGCCAGGATTTCAGTCCTGTTGTGGAACTGAAAGATCACTCAGCTGTTGCAGATGAGGCAGGAATACCTAGCATGAGGCATGATTCTTTGAACTGTTCTATTAAAAATATCTGGGTCTTGGATTCATTCAACAGTAAGTGATGTTGTTGTACAGGATAAGATTAGTTTGCATTTCTAATGCATATCCTGAAGTGACTGGGCTCCCCAGAGCAGTACATGGCCTCCAAAGGGTATCACTGAGGTGTCTTTAAAAGGAAAGTTGTCTCTATGGATATGTAAAAACTAAATCCATTGAAAAGTGCTGTGTGATCAAGTTAGCTCAGTAAACACAGCTAGTTACTTTGGAGTATAAATGAATCTAAACTTTCATATAGAACAATATGAGCCCTTAAAATTAACTATATTAATTATCTGACAAATCTTTAACTATATACAGATAATTTACTATGCAGATCAGAGATCTTTCTTTCTTTTACTATCTCTTCTCTTTGATTGCTACTTAAAGTGGTAATGTCCTCTCTGTAATTTCTATGATTCTTATACAGGTGCCATCTGGGATTCATGGTTGGTCTGTGTTCGTTTTTTTTTTTTTAATAGCACTTGGCAATTGATGTCACTGATGTTGTTGAAATCTCACTGTTTGTTGCATATTTTTTCATTCTGTATTTTTTGTGCACACCACATTTGGGCTGATTTCTTGACTCATCATAGCCTCCCTTGTTCTCCTGCAGCAGGCCATATCATACAGCTGGCTGGCTTCTAGTGCCCTCCAACAACAGAGGTCCCAAAGTCGCCCTGCATGGTCTGCTTGGTGGGGAATGTGGAGCTATGATACAGCAGGTATGTTCCTGGAAATCTCTGATTACAGTAGGAAAAGCTACAGTCTAGTAAGGGGAATAATAGTCACAATTATCATTGAAGTGTTTTGACACATGTTCTTAAAACTCCTTAAGAATATACATGGAATTTATTATTTATTTTAATGAAATTCTGTCTAACCTAGACTACTACCCACTTTCTTGGCTGATTTCTGTGAAGTGTCAATTCATAATATGCTCTTTATGATGAGCCTGAAGAGCTTCTTGGGATCTGCAGATATGAACTTCACCAGTATGTTTGTGTTTTGAGACAGATATCACTGAAGTGGCAGAAAATTTCAAGTATGGAGGTTTTTCGACAGAGTGGAGCTTTCCTTGTATTTTTTTTTTCAGGGTTAAAAAGGAGAAGTTTATCTGAGGCATTTCAAGTAAGGGTCATGTTATGGTCATAAGAAATAAAACAGAGTTATTCTGAATCCTTTGAATCCTCTTGTCTTTGAGATGAGGTTGTGCCTGTATCTCTGTGTTGTAGTTGTTTTATTCTGAATCCCAGTGTATGACAAATACCTCTATAACTTTGTTGCCACAGTGGTCTGCAGACCTGTATCTACAAAAGAGCTCTTGCTGTAACAGAAGCAGCATGCTATGGCCATGCATGCCAAGGGATCCCTCTGTCCAGTACCATGAGTGTTGAATGGCTGTCTGTGCTGGAGAAATCCGAGTGTGAAAACCATGTGCTCTGTCTTTTGCTAGGGGAGTGATACAAAGAGATAAGGCCAGAGTATCTAGTCCCTGAAAAAAATGTCACCTTGTTGAACAGGTTTTAAATCAATGTGAAGCTTAAATTCCAGGTCTGATTTGGATATTTATAAATCTGACATCTTCATTTCTGTAGAAGGAACAGTTAATGGTTGACTAATAGCCAAATTGCTGAAGAAAATGCAGAGGAAGAACATTTGGAGGTCAGATAATATTTAATCGGGAAACTTTTCAGCACATCTTTGATGTTCCTATTAATTTTTTCTTTTCCCCGATTCATAAATAATATCCATATGGAGAAACCTAGATGCATTTATTTTTGTTTTGTTAAGCAGGAAGTAATCCACTGATCACACATTTTTAGGAAACCACACTTGGCATTATCTTCTCTTCCTGTGGAGAGTAGTACACATAGCAAAATCTCCTCCCAGTTATGTCTCAGCCACAACTACAGATTTTTCTTGTATTGCTCTATTATAGCATCACCTAAGAATAAACCCAAGCACCAATAAAATTTTCTCTTTAGCTTGATGCCTTGAAATACTGGGAGTCTCAGGAATCACTTTCTTGTTTCATTTAAACAGTATGTACTATAATTGATTCCAGTACATCATGATGTTTACAAAAGTGCTTCTTGCAAGAAGGCTACTACCATAGAAAAGAAAAGAAGGCATCCATAATTTAAGGTAATTCTTGCTATTGTGTGGTAAATTTCTGTGTCAAAGAAGTAAGTGTTCTGGAAGGCAAGAGGGAAAGGTGATCTGGTGTCTGAGGACTCATGGTGGGTGCATGGTCAGGCTCATGACTTTCTCTGTGGGACAGGTGGACACACAGTGACCTACATAGGTCCCAGAGTCACTGTGCTTGCTGCTACCCATCCTCAGGGATGGCTTGAGGTTAATGCCATCTCTGACACAAGATCCCCCCATGAGGCCATATCCATCATAAGCACAATGGGAGGACTCCTCCAAGCAGATTGTTGCTTTGGATGCGTAAACACCCACTGCGATGACATGGCTTGGCTTTCTGCCACATCTTGTGGAATGTTTTATCATGGTGAAGCAAAGTTTTGCTTCACTCACAGGGACTGGTGTGTGAAGTGATGGTGTGATGTACTACCATAAGTGAATTTATAAGTTATTCCATCCCATGTGATTGATCATTCAATACCTTACTAACATAGTCACACCGAAAAAGGTGGGAAGTGAATGAAGAGAAGCTGTGAAAATTTTTAGAAGAAATGTGAATATAGGTTTTGTGTTTTGATATGACATTTTGTACAAGATATCTTCCTCTTTCTAGTTGGTAACAGAAGGAAGAAAGTCAATCTTTTCAGCTATCTATTATATAGACGCCACTCAGAGATTCATAGCTGAGGCTGAACTGAGCTACTTTTAAAACAAGAATAATCCACCCAATAAAACATTCTTACTTTACAATTTAATTATTGTAAATTAAAGATAAATTTCAAATAGGTTCCTCAGTCTTTTGCCATCCACTGTCATACTTATTATTTTATTCAATTATTGGTTCAGTTGCAAATCCGAAATAGTAGGCCTTTAAAAAATTCTTATCTTGTAAAAACCTTGTGCAGACTATCCTGGGAAGCTTTGAAAGATGAATGATTTTTACAAATAGCTTTCACAGTGTGTACCTTATCAAGAGGTGAATAATATTGGCTTCCTAAAGACTTCTAAAAATACCTGTCCTTTGCTTCAGAGCTGTGACGGCACAGCAGAAATTTTAGACAGACTTCTCTGTACCTTCTTCTTTGTGGCACTGCTTGTTCAGGCAGTATGGTAGGCCTAGCTTCTCTCTTGCTGACACAGTTAGTAGTCAGTTAATTGTAAGAGCATTAGTTTTGCACTCTAGTCACTGCTAACAGAGAGTTTGGACTCTATTATTTTGGAGATGAGAATAAACGCCTTAAACTCAATATCATCCTAAATCATTGACAAAAGCTGTTAGAGAAAAGAGTTGCTTTGAACATGGAGGAGATGAGCACGGGTTTTCAAAATAGGAGAAAAAAAATGACAGGAATTTCAAAAGTGATGAGACAATTGTGTTATGCCTGGACTGCTTTCCACAGCTTTGTGGGCATACCGATATCAGTGAGCTACAGCAAAGCAGCCACTATAGTAAAGCCAGTGGGATAGAGAGGACAACAACAAGATAGACCCATTCCCAGGGCAGGGCAAGGGGCAAAGGGGTTAATGAGCCCTGCTGAGAGCTGTTGCCCTGGTTCCCTTGCCCCGCACCAGGGCAGCGACAAGCCATGGAGCACACCGCTGTGCCTGGGTGCAAGTGCTGACATCAGGTAAAGACTTTAAAGACAGTGTGCATTTCCAAACCATTCAAAATACTAATGGAATGTTGTAATTAAAAATAAACAGTCCTACATAAGTGCTTAGTTTAGATTAATACATCAGTAGGTTATTCATATTTTGTTTTACAGAACAAGTGCTTTAAATACAGAATACTGAGCTGGATCCCAAGAGAAATAGTTTAAGTTATGGGGATGTACAGCTTGGGGTATTCAAACAAGCTTTGCTTGTCAGAAACTGCATTACAGAAAAAAACCCCACCCTAATATCCTTTTAAACTCTCAAAATTTGTGTGCTCAAAGAAAACATCACCATTTCGGTCTATCTTAAAAAAGCTGTTTGAAAAGCTGTTTGTATCTAATTTCACTCATCAGGACTGTTTTGGAATTTTTCTTTAGCCTGTTTAGTTAAAGTAAAAAGATTTCTTCTAATCTGTGATTCTTTTCTTCCCTCCACTCCTTCCTTCTCAATAGCTTATAACATCTTTGGCCAGTTTTTGGTCAGGTATTATAGAGGTATGTCCGGGATGTTATGTTCCAGTTTCTGGAAGAAATAGAAGGGATCCTATTCATGTCCCAGGTAGCAGCATGAGTTCTACTACAGGCACCAGAATATCCACAAAGGAGTTCAAAGTGAGAACTGTAGGTACCCGTGCCTCATTCACTCTAGAGACCTGAACTACTTTTTATCATCATAGGCCACATTAATAAATAGTGAGTTGTAATAGGAGTGAATTTGAAGAGTTAAACAGTTGGTGCAGAGATCCACATTGCAAGCATTTTGAGGATTTTGCTTCAGGCTAGCTGCAGCCTGGTGCAGCAGGCTAAAAGTCCCTTGGTGGCTGAGGTGCAGTAGCTCCTCCCCTGGAGGAGGTTTGGGTTTGGGTTTACGAAAGAATCCATTCTGTACTCACATCCAACCACTTTTTAGTATGAACCAAGGTAATTTGGCTCAGCCAGGAGGAATTGTCCTCAAGAATCCTCACACCGAGATAATGTGGTAGATGAGCTACATTATGTACATAATACGCTGCTACAGATGTAGATTCTTTCTCTCATCTAGATACACCAGGCTGATGCAAAAGACTTAATACTGGAATACTATTGTCTATCCAGTAGTTCTTGGGGTATTTCATAGAGAAAATGTGTTATTGTTGCATTTCATAAATGCAAAAATGGAGAAGTGACTCAGTAGAGATCACTTAGAAGGAGGCTAATTGGCAAAGTTGCTCATAGAACAGTGAAAAGAAAAATCACAGAGAAATATAATAATTTAGACAAGTCTATTTTGTAATTACATTGTTTGAATGGTGCATCTGTACAAAAACAAATGCATAAGTGATTCATGGAGTCAGAGACAGTGTGTACTGTAGGTGGATAAAATACTTTAGATTTTCCAGTGCATAACAAGCAGTTTTCTTTGGTAAACCTTTTCTGTAAAATTGAAATTTAAGTGATGGGTTTTTTCTGACTTGATCCACTGAGGCACCTTTTACGTTCTTGGGATTTTTTCTAAATATTATGTGGTTTGCCTGTGTTCCCTTTTAGTTTTCCCAAATGATAATTCCTTGCTTCCACCTGGCTCTAAGAATCATTATTGGGTGACAGCTATCTGAGGCATCCATAGAGCTCTTCTGTCCTGTCTGAACTGCCATGTTTCAGATGTGTTATCAAGACATTGCTTATTGTGCAGATACAGATTAGTTCTTGAGACTGATTTTTATGCTTCACCAGTTCTTTTGTAGCTGCCAGAACTAATTGCTTACATTACATTACCAGTCTGTGCTTCTATCACTCCTTGGATGATGCCATCCGTTGGAATACAGCTGCATACTTAAGTGTGCTTTTTAACTACTTCTTACTATTCCTGTCTACATTTACAATTGAAAGAATTGTCCCTAATTTTTCTCTGACCACCACTACTTGCCAGAAATTGTATAATGATTGCATTGATTCATGTGCCTTTTCTACTTCTAAATTTTTCTGAATGTTCAGTCACTTACTGAGATTTGAGCAGAGCTATCTATAATTTTTGTATAAAGAATCTTAGTCTTCTGAAACTGAGTAAGTTGCTTCATAGCAACATTGTAGTGACCAGTGATATTTAGAAAACTTAAAACTTCAGAAAGGCAGAATAAGAACCTCAAAATATGCCTATACAAATCCTATACTCCCTACGTAATAAAAGCCATTTATTTTTTGCAATAGCCCAGCTGTATTTCATCTGAGACATAAAAACCCAATATCCGTTAACAGCAATATGCTTTGACACCAACACTGGCTATCAATATAAATTGCTGGATGATGCTCGCACATGTTCAACTATTCTTGTTAATGTTAGCTAAATGTTTTTCTTATAATTGAAGAGAAATATTTTGTATGGTACTTAGCATTCCTACCTAATATGAATTCAGAAGGAAAATTACAGTCTTGCTTAGTAGAAGTGAATGTACACGTCTGTATATTTTCATTTGAGGAAAAACAGTTCAATATTTTAATATTTCGTGTCAGATTTCTATGGTTGTTCAGAACTTCGTTTTTATGTGTTCTTTATGTCACTGGTACATCAGACTGTTGTTTTAATGTTGAGGATTACTTATCATTATTAATAGTAATAATTACCATGATGCACTATAAATGGATGAGAGTAACATCACATTACATTCAGTGACTGGAAATTTTTTGCAAGTTTTAAATCCTGCATAGTCAAATCCAAAGTATTGAACTGAGGTGAAGATTCCCTCAACATTTGTAGTAACTATTTGAATGGCATTTTTTTGAGGGGGGAGGGGAATAACATTTTTTTATGCCAAGTAGAACACTTTTTTCCCCCTAAAAAGTAATATAGAATAGCTTTTAAGTGTGAAATACAATTTGTTCATAATCCTAGGTTTCATCGTTGTAGGTTGTGTGGACATCAGCTGGCCTTTTATTTTGGAGACAGAACACCGCTGTTCTACATACTATCCAATACTTGTTAAATAACCTTAAACGTGGCACTCAGTAATTTGTTCTAGCATTGGCTTTTTCAAGACACATGATGTAAATTAGTTAGTTACTTGGGACACACAACTGAAGGCATTTTGTTGGTTTACTTGATATGCATCTGAATTATTAGATTTTCATGCAGATATTTGCCACATGGACATGAGTTTGCTATGGGTAAGGATTGTGTAACTCATATACTCTTGTTCTTGTGATATTTAATTCCAAAGGCTTTCAAATTTCTTCATTATTCCTTCAACTTCTACTCATCTATTCCTGTCATTTCCTTGGTTTGTTAGTTGTTAATATGTGGAACTTTCTGGTTTTGCCAATTGAGGTTAGATTTCTCCAACCTGAACAATTTTTTACTGTTTACTTAGTTGTGAGGTGAGGTATATGCTACACTTCTCAGAGTATCACCAACCCAATGTTTTGCTGACCAGTTCTAAATTTCAGCTTGTATTTCCAGGCCTGCACACAAGGAAGTACAACTTTCCCATGCGGGATGTTGTAAACAGGGTCTCACATGGATGGTGGAATTCCTAATTTTATTCAGAAAATATAGGGCAAAGGCAGAGGATTAGAGAAGCTAAGCAGAAAGAAGGCTGCTGAAGTCATGTACCACAACAAGCGTCACAACTAAGTTGTACTGTGATTTCCTGTAGAATATATATGCTCTCAGATCATTGCAACTATTTCCTTATGGGAGGTGGGGAGTAAAATTTATTCCAATAGTTCCAGAATTAGATTTCTCAAAGGGAGAAAGGAATAGGGAGAAACAAAAACCACTGTGGTTACACTGGATGCTGATTTAATTTAAATTTGTGGTGATTGGATTACAGTAATTTCCCTGGGGAGCAGCTCCTGAAATAATAATTTCAAAAGAGAAACGTAATGATGGTGAGCTGAGAACCTACTGAAACAGGATGGCCTAAAGTAGAAAATGTCTTTTTAAAGGCATGTGTATTTGCCAAATTTAATGGGAATTCAAAGAAAAAGAGAGCATGAAGAGACTGTCTTGCAGGCAAAGCTAGTTTATTTGTGGGAAAACTGTGATCATAAAATTGTTTGCTATAAAATGGTCTTCTGGAGAATTACATCCTATATTCTTTAAAAAGATCTGTGGGAAATTTGAGGGAGAGATTAGTGAAGAGCCTGGTATATTTTCTTTTCAGTGATTCATGTCAAGTTTTAAAACATCTGGTTACCCATAAAGTCCTTAAAGCACAAGATCAGACTGGGTTTGGCCAGGAATCACACAATATCTCCAGGAAGAAAACATCAAGAAAACCTGACTGGTTTTAATTTCTGTCCCATTTTTTTGCCAATGTTGTCACCTGTCACCCTACAGAGAAGGAGTTTCAGTTTTCTTCTGTAGCTGGAGAGCTTCAATCCAGTCTGCTGCAGCCCATCTCACCAGTTATTATACACTTATAGTGAAACAGGGAAAGGTTGCGAGTAAAAAGGGTTCCAATTAATGCTAGGACAAATTAAGAATGAAGCCAAACAAAACAAGGAAATATTATACCTCCCAGAGAAGGATATATTAGGGCATCTTTGGGCCAGATTTGCAGCACATTTGGGCCACATTTAGGGCTGGTGAATACAAGAGAACTGCAAAATCCACCTGATCTGAAGGGCCAGAGTAGTAACGGTTCTGGCTGTGTTACAAAATCACCTTTGGTGTCTCTATTAATTAGTCGGCAGGACTGTCATACTGCCTTAGTTACAATCCATTTGTTAAACTCACTTCTATGCTAAAAATAGTCTCCTCTTGTTAGCCTTGGCTTCAATAGGACAACTTTTACTTGATTTGTAATGTTGTGTGAATAGACAGAAATGAGCTACTGTGACAATACTTGATGGGCTGGTATAGTCAAGCCAGACGTACTTATAGCAAGGAAAGTAGGGGAAATGCTTTGTATTGCACAAGAGAAAACTCTCAGTGACACCTTACTTCATCTCTTCTTAGCTGTTTGCTTCTTTAACATCCATTGCAGAATGATTGCTATGAATCCACATTAACACTGTGATGCCCTTAATATCAAAAGATACCTCTAATTCACTCTGTACAAAAGGAAACATTTCTATAGCATTTTGTGTTATCTCCTTCCCTATTTCTCAACATCCATCCCAGACAGACTGCTGTGGATCAATCTTCATGATGGCTGATTACCTCATCACCTTGGCTGGCCAGGTGTCTGATATTGGCAGTTGAGCAGATCAATAGGAGACACATCACATCAAGATGGATGAGGTGGCAGGCATTTGCTGTGTATACAGTTTGCACAAGCCATGGAGCCATGTTTCATACTCTTGTTAGAATTGCTCTCAGTTCTTCATCAACTCCTTCATTCCTTTTAGTTAGTATTTTTACAAATACAGGAGCAGAAAAGAAAAGAAAATATGTTTTCTTTGTTTATCTGTAGACCCAAGTAAAATGACACCTTGATTTCATCAACATTTTGAAAAATGCTTCCACTGGTACAGTCATCCCTACCTGTTAATACTGTCACTCGTTGTTTTCTTCTTTGAATCTCGTTATCTCTGATTTCACTTTTTCCTCTGAAAATTTGATCTTCGGTTTCAAGGACTTGCCTCGGCTAGTGGTGGCAAATGACAAAGACTAGTAATTTCTGCTGCTTTCTTGCCTTTTCTTGACAAGGTGCCTGTTGCTTTCTTGCCTTTTCTCCATATTACACTACTAAACTATAGTAATTAAAAAAAAAATCTGCACATCTAGTAGAAGCCAAGAGTTCTGCTTCCTTTATGTGCTGCGTGTTGGTTTCTGGAGTTTTTTACATTATTTAGTTAAGAGATTAGGAAAAAAAGGAATTTCTGGTCAATTTAAAGGTACATAAACAAACAGTTTTGTGTCAATGATGGCTATTTTAAAATGACTCACGATATTCACTTGACGTTTAAAATGTCAGAGTAAATCTCTTCTATTTGCTTTTTTTGAGATTTTTTTCAGAACACAGATTTTGTAAAAAATAATGGGAACCTATGGAATATTTCTGTGCTGTTGAACCCTTTCTTTTCAGACTCATACCTAAAAGCAAAGTAAATAAAATTCTTCAGACATAAAATTACCCATAATGCTCTGTGACTCCAGCCACTGTTGTGTGAGGCTTCATGTGTTCATAGGATCATAATGCAGGAAGGTGAGCATACATGCAGGATTGTCAGCTGAGTCACCATCCAGAACTGGTTTTATTCAGATATTTTCTTCTTGTAAGCCCTAAAAAACAAAACCAAACCCCATGTTTTTTCCTTTATCGAAATAAGGAAGAACTAGTGTTGAAACTGTAGATAAAATGAAAGAGAGCTATTTGATTAAAGAGGATAATTTCAAGGCTTTAAAGTTTCAAAAATACATTTGAATCCCTTAGTAATTCAGTTAACACAAGGACAAATGCTGTTGTTCTTCATCACAGCCTGGTTTGTGGCAGCACTTCTCAGCAGAGACAGCTTGGCAAACCATCAGCCTTCCTCAAACATAGTAAGATTGTACTGGTTGGGAATCAAGAAACCACAGCTCTTTTGGTTCTGTGATTCAGAGTCTGGGTCATGTTGATTTTTAGGTCAACTGATTTTGAGCACAGACTCACTACAGAGTGAGAAGAATGGACTTCTGCACATTTGGCCTAGGACCTGGCCAAAGAATAACATAAAGACCATAGCTATGTACAGCTCCCAAATCTGCAAGAAAAATTACTAGTTTGATTCCCAATTAAGTCAAATTCTTTGTTAAGTGATACCATTTTATGCCACTTTACTGTTACAAAGACATAGTCAAGGTTAACTGGGCAATTTAATAGCTCTTTTGAAGGAACACTCTTATAATGTAAAGCAGATCTGACTGAATGACCTTGCCCTGGAAAATGAGATATCCAGTATAACCAAGATGTCCAAGAACACTAAATAGAAGACCAGAGTTTGAAGAGATTTCTCCTCTAGACCACCTTTCTGGAGGATTAGATAAATAAAAAGACCATGAAGTGGTTTAAGTATTGTAACAACTTTGACTCAGCTGAAGTACTTCCAGGACCCATGAGCCTATTGATTTGAGGAGATCACAGTAATGTCATTTTCTATGTTACTTTTATGATGGCCAGGTAAACAACACTTGGATGTGAGACAAAAACAGGCAAACACAAAGAAGGAAATAGTTAGCATGAAAAAGTGGTACAATGTACTGCTCTATTTTCATGTAGATTTCGCAGGGTCATTTCTTACTGTCCCCATGCATCTATAGTGTCTTCATTTTCACCTGGTTACTCTAAAAAATTTTTACTGGGAGTACCACAACAGTGTCTTTACTAATCTCTGTTTTGAAATGTTAGTCATTAGGAGTTTCTTGGCTTCACTGTAAATAAAATGGAAATAATATAGCTAATTTAAAGGAGTTATTTCGTCAAAGCTTTATTTGTATTACTTGCCTAGGTGCACCTAGATGGTGTGATCCATCTAGATTGTTGGGTAGCAATGCTTAACAATTTAAAAATCATAGTTATAAAGTAGAAAAAACCCACATGCAGTCAATCTCTCTTTGCTATCCTGCTGCTGTCTTTATGCTCTTGCTGTCAGTCAAAAATCTTAAGACGGAGGTGTGACCCTTACTAATACATTCCCATACGTGTCTAACACTTCTACTTAACAGCCTCAGACTTCCTCATGCGCAACCGTCCCTGGAAGTGTGGATTTATTCTCTTATGAAAGCTCAGAAAAAGGTGCAAACTGAAGTGTAAATAACATTCATCTCACCAAATCGATTGGACTGTGACTGCTGCTTTTAAGGTGGAACAGATCTTAAGGGAAAGTAAAAAATTTCTTACTAATGCTAAAGCTGGGTAAGAGAATACTGAAATACAAAGCCCTATGCTAGCAGAAACTGATTTATCTCAGCTTTTTCTGTTATGTGGTGGATATAATTTGAAGAAGATAAGACTTGGCTATGAACAAGAACGTTTCATATTATACATGCAAAGCATGTTACTTTTTTGACCCTGTTGCTTTTATTACTAATCAATTGTCATATATACAAAAGGAAAGCCATTTGGTGAGAGATGAACCAGAAACATAAACACTAAAATGAGAAACTGACGCTGACAGCTCAGAGACAATTTCCTGACATGGAGGAGAATGAAGCAATGGTATGTCTTTTGCCACAGTGTCCTATTAGACTTTGAATTTATTTTCAGATGGTTTCAGAGCATCTCTCTAGCTGTCAACACATTAAGCCTATTCCAGAGCACATTGATGTCAATATGAGCCTTTGCATTCACTTTGCTCAGCTTTGATCACACCCTTGAAAAGTCTAAACCTGACCAGTGCGTTTGGAGGCTTTTTATCTATGGGGCTGGAACACTTCTATTTCCATGTTTATTAGAGCTGTACTATAGAGATCTAGCTAGCTGTGAAACATATATCTTATTATAGAGAGGATAAATATCAAAACATTTGGTATCAATTGAAGCTTAGGTTCAGCTCACCCAAAGTTGCTTGAGTTTTTGTCAGTATTTAGGATGTAGAATTAAATATCTTTCTGTAATTTGTTATTCTAGAAGGATGTGCCAAAGAGTAAAACTGAACTGGATATAAAACCTGTTAATTGGCAATTTCCAATAGGAAACCTGAAACCTCCGTGACTCCATCTGAATTATCCACTGTAGAGAGATGCAGCCCACATTACCGGTATTTTCAGCTGAACAGGAGATAGACCAGTGTTCATAGAAACTAAGTGTTCCTTCATGGTGCTGAAAAAGCTGTATTCTCTTCTACATAAAGAAGCTTTTGCATTTCATTTTTGAAAATGGAATTTGCAAGTTATTGAATTCCAGAGACCTAAGCAATTACAAGGAAAACTGGGGAAAATTCAGAAGTCCAAAGCAATTTCAGATAAAAGTTAGAACATGATGATTGGACATCAAACAGCTCTAAAAATGAAAAAAAAGAAAACTCTGCATTGCAAATCTAGTTATGCTCACAAACAAGTTACATTTCATAATTTTATAACTGTGTGTGTGACATATTTTTGCTGCAATGTCTGCCCTCATGACCTTTATCTTATATATACAGAGAACTGAGCTGCCTGTAGACACTATTTTTGTCTTTTAACACTTTTTTTTGCTGACTATCCTAACCTGAAGTCATAACCTTAACCCCTTAATGAAGCTGAGAATTTAAGTAATTGTCAGCAACTTATAGTTTTAAATCAGCAAATTATTCCACTGTGGACAACAGAGCACTTTTCATAAAAATCAAAATCCCCTCATTCACTGCTTAATGAGGATAATTTGAAGATAGTTCCTCACATATGCATATAGATACAGAAATTATTTGCATTCTCTTGTTCTAGTAAACAAATATTTTGGATTCAAAGAACTGGTAAAGGAGTTGATTTAGAAAGACATCATATATTTGGCAGTTTTGGCCTTTCCAACAGGCACCTTTCAAGCATTTACAGCTGAAATAGTGTGACTATTGACAACATAAAAGTACTATGAAAACATACAAAGTGCAGTCAAAAATCTCTGTGTGGACTTAAGGTTCAGTTAGAGCTTGTTGACTGGAGGTTGCAGGAATAAAAAGAGACTAAGATGTGTTGGCCGATTGATCTGATCGTCTAGAGGATGACAGAGCTGTAGAATGGAGCTGTAAAAATTCAAGGAAAAATTATATGGTTTCAATAGTGTTCAGGATTCCTGAGTGCAATTTGAATATATGGAAAAATTTGGAAAACAATTGGAATACATATAGTTTTGGTCATTGTTCCTGAAGAAAGAAACATAATGAAAACAGATGCAGAAAAAATGTCATGTCATGATAAAATTAATTTCTTCTGAAATGAGAGCTTGGCTTATGAAAGTATCTAGAAGAAAACTGAGTGAACAGATGTGAATAAATGCATCTAGGCTGAGGGATAATTATCAATGAGAGAGACAGTTAAAGAGTAACTATTTATCAAATAGCAATGAATAAATTTAGACTGGAAATTAGAAGGTTTCTAACAATCAGAAAAATGAAGTTTAGGATCAGCAGAATATGAGCAAAGAAGTTCTCAAATCTGGAAGAACAACTCTTATTGTTCAAATGAACAATAAAATAGTTGGAATTGCGTCTCCCTCATTTACATCCTTTGAACACTTTTCTCCCTACACTCTTCTGACCATGATGAAAGGACAGAGCTTCCCAGTGCTCCTAAAACTTTAATATTTTGTACACTGACAGTTATTTTCTATCCAGTTCACACAATAAAACTGACAAACCTGAATCTGGAAGAGAATTCTTCCTTCTGCTCAGATTGTTAAGCTTTATATTTTGTTTGTTTTTTCCTGCGTCCTGTGATATGGACACAGTAGCCTGCTTAGATTTATCTAGGCCTTTTATTGAATTTTTCCCTGCTGTGGTCAGGGAAGTGTCCTACAGGCTCCTTGACAATAATTCTAGCTTTGGAGATTTTATTGTAGTTTTTAAGTTTGTTAGGGAAGTTAGGAAAATTTTATGTCTTCTGTCAAGTGAAATAGATGTTGTATAAGTGTCCTAAGGCTAAACGTCTATGGGTGCAGTAGCCAAGGATAGAAACAAGCTTCTAGATTGGGTTTGCTTAAATAAATCCAGTTAGAGAATTTTAGAATAATAAATCAGCTTGTTATTTTCAACCAGATCATTTAATTTTCTCTTCATTGACTATGCCTTTTATATGTAGAGATCTTAGTGGAACTGTTTTCAGGGGTTTTTTGTTAATTTTGTCTTTCTCTGATAAAAAGATATTGTACATGGCTCAATTTCAATCTCCAATACCTATCTAGAAACTGGTTTAGAGATATACTACATTTAGTCATAAGGGTCACAAAAAAAGAAAATTAGTCAGTGGTAAGAATTTTTCAGTTTTCTTTCTTATGAAAAAACTTTGGTTTGTATCTTATTCTTTGTGATACTTGTGGTACTTCTTGATGACAGAATGAAATTTATTGGTGGCAAAGACTTTTTTAGCGATATGTATGCAGAATTTAAAAGACAGAGGAAGGAAATTATATAAAAATGTAAAATTGTAATGATCAGTAGCTTTCTCAATATCTCCTGTCTGTAGGCTGTGAAAACTTCCACCAATTATTAGAAGAGTAACTCAGAGTATGGGCCAGTGACCTCACTGCCACATGCAAGGCTAAAGATTAGGGCTGCAGCAGTGGGCCTTAAAACACCAAAGGTATTGGGTATTCAGGTAAAGGTAAAGGCAGGGTATTCACACATTTTTGCTGACTTGAAAACTGTCTATAAAACAGATTTACTGTAATTATTTTTTTGTTTGGTTTGGTTTGGATTTTTTTTTTGTTTTGGAGAATACTAGGCTTTTTAACTTGTCTATGTATAATGGGATATTTTTTCTGCTTGATTCTATGGGATAATGACAAGAAAACAAAGTGTCTTTAATTGAAAAGATTACATATCATTCTATCATGCAGGCCACATGCACTAATTGTGGTTACCAGGAATCTCAAAACACAGTCTCTTCTTGCAATGTTGTTCTCCATTAGATTTTTATGGGAAAGCAGCTGGAGAGTCTGGCACTAATGTTGAGTAAAAGAAATAAATTTCCAGTTAAAAGACAACAAATGTGAAAGATCCTGTAGTAAATCCTACATAGTACTCTTAAATTATTTTTTCATTATATATTCCATATTTATAAAAATATATATATAAATAAAGTTTCTTGCAAAATTATTGATAATACAAAAAAATGATAGATCTTTTAACATTTTGTTAACTTTCATGGTGTTGGTTTCCAGGGTCTTATTGTTTTAACAGCTTTAAAGGAATTGTATTCCTAACCATCAGTTAGATCTTATTCATTTTGTGGTTGCTAGTAGGGAAACTAAAATAATATAATATTACTTGAGATAATGCAAACTAAAAGATCTTATTTCTTAACAGATGTTAAAGATAATGCACTGTATCACTCCATTAGGTATCTCTCTTAGACACATTGCAGCCAGTAAGAGTATAATCAGCTTTGATTCAGTTACCACAGGTTAAGGAGGAAAAAAAAGGTAATATTAATAATAATGATCCAAATTTCAACTTGATCTTGTAGATCCCTTGAGCTTTGGTTGCTGAAGCCTGTATCAGGTTTTCACTCTTATCCAGATCCATGACAGCTGAATGAAACTTAATGTTGCATTGTTATATGCATTGCAGTCATTTTCCATTTTGCAATAGAGACATTCATTGAGGAAGGTTCAGACATTATCCATTCAGCCCTCAATTCCTGTGGTAAAACTATAAAATCTCAACAGGAGGACACATTTCCTCAGACCTGGCCTGAGACCACAAACTCATGTCAAGAAGATTTCTGAATAGTCAAGAAAATAGATTCCCACCCTTATTGCCTGGATGGCACGCAAACAGAAAAACATGGCAAGCAGCCTATGTAACGACTCTGTGTGTCTCACTTGCTACCATAACACATAATTTTCAAAGAAGAAAAGATATCTTTTTATGGAAGTATCATAGGAGTGCAAGGAAGAGAAAAGAGTTGTATCTGATAAGTGTGAACTTCAACTGTTCACCTCAAGAGTAATCGGGCAGTTTACTCAGACTGACTTTTTTTTTTCTCTCTTTCTTTCTTTCTTTCATTACTAATTTCTTGTATTAATTTGTATAAACAAGAATTAATTTCGTGGAACATCCCTGGAATGAAGACTGAGACAGAGACAATACTCAGTTAGGATAGCTCTCCTTTAGAGAAGCTCTAATTAATAGTCTCATTACTTTTCAGTCTAGGCTTCTGTGCCTTTCCGAGGGAGAGCAATGAAGAAGGGAAGGTCTCAGATAGTACAATAATAACAAAAAAAAAGGCTAAAAAGAAGAAGTTTGGCAGCTTTGTTAGTAATGCATCGATGTGCCTCGAAATTGATGTTGATGCAGCCAGGAACAGAACCAAAGTCCGGTGCCAAAGGTAACATATTTATAATGAGACCAAATGAAGGGGCTCATTAGTTTCACAAACAGTGAGGAGCTGCCTGTTGCCTCTTATTATCTCTCCACCATCTGCATTATAAGGGTGTGTATGTGAAGGAGTGGGGAAGAAAAGCAAGCGTTACCAGCTTTAGGCTGTGAAATCATCTACATAGCCCTATTGGGAAATAAACATCCTGGTGACACCCTCTCCAGGCTCCACTCTCACCTCAATGGCAAAAAAGAAAAAAGAAAATCTAAAGGAAGCAAAATATTATGGAAGAAATATTTATATTTGCCTTCAATTGAAAAAAAAAAAAAAAAGAAAAAGGAAATAAAAGCAAATCAAGAGCTTTTCAGGAAAACTGAAATAAGAGGCACTACCCAAGTTTGTGCTCTTTAATTTAGATGCCTGATGATCTGTGGATATGGGACAGGTCATAACATGCAACAAAGCCACCCTGGGTGTGATTTACCAAAGTAGAAATGAGTTTTGACCTAGAGTGACTGGAAGGCTATGTGAATGACCCTTGGATATGTCAGATTGGCACCCAATAAGTAATTGCAAACATTTTTTTTCTTTTATAGTTTTTGTTCGTAGACAAGTCAGGCAAATACTCCATACTAATCCCAATACAGAACAAATAGTAAAAGCAGCCCTTGCTGTTAGTGCTGGGAGAAAACATTCAATTAAGTTGCTGCAGTGGCTTAGTGACAGCAGCCTTTCACCTCTGGAAACCTAGCCTCTACTTATCTGTCTTGGGTCACTAAAGAAAATGAGTTGATGTTCTCAGGCTAAGCCCCAGGGCACATTTTGCTCCAAATCACAGATCCACAGTATAATTTGGAGCTTTTGTCTATCTGTGCTTAGAAAAGGTCTAGGCATGAAAAAAAAACCAACCTGAAACTCAAGATTAGGATGTGTTAAGAAGTAAGCAGCTTCCCAGAAAATTAAAACCATGACATTCTCAGCACTTTAATTGACATTAGGTTCAATAACATATCAAAGCCTGAAGCCTGAAACTATGGGCAAAACAACAATGTGTGAATTGGAAAATGTTCCTAGATGCTGGGAACAGAAGGGATGGTTCTTAAATGGAGGGAAAACCTTTATCATGTGGACAGGGATTTTAGGCATCTGGAGATGCAAAGCAATTCTGACTATTTTCAGTGCCATAGTAGTGAGATTTGCAGAACCTAAGCTGGTTTTGGCTTCTCCCCATCGGTCTATGTAGTGCAAGGACACCTCATAACCATCTAGTTATTCCTGCTTGAGTGGAGACAAGTGTCAAATGCAGGACTGGGAGGGAAAGGAGAGACCACTTGTCAAGATGGGTAATGCATGGTCTATATCATGTGCATATGTCAGCTCTCTTTCACACTAGAAACAAGGATGGCTAGGCTGCAAAGACAGCATCCACAGTTTGCCTACTCCTCCACAGATACTGCTTGCAATGGGCAGGTGGGGCAACACTTTAGCAATCACGTAGTTTTAGTTTGAAGAAAACTGCATGTGACTGATCTCCTGGAGACCTGAAGTGAGCCCTTTTTTTTTTTTTTTTTAAAATGAGCTGATCAAGAGTAATTAGGGACTTCCCACCTTTAAAACATTAAAAGCAAAACAAAAGTACAAAACAAGAACCAGGAAACCTCATTCAAAGAGCAGGAGCTCAGAGCTGCTAAATGAGGCAGAGCAAGGCACAAGGCTGGAGAGCAAGTACCCACCATACATTCCTGAGGCATTTTTTTCCTCCCTGCTCACTTTTTGTACAGTAGCTTTCAGTATGTTCCTGGCTTGCATAAACACACACAGAAAGCCTATGAGCCTTTGTAAAAGTCTCCCTCTTTTTTGTCACCTCTGGCACTTGGCTTTCTTCCTCCTATCTGCCGTAAACCAACTCTCATAAGGCTCTTCCACTTGGGCTGCAGCTGGGTCCATCATCATACACTTGTGAGAAACTTCATCAGGTGAAACTGATGAACTTCATCTCTTTAAAGGGAGGGAAGGAGAAAAAGCTTCTTTTTTCCATGTAGGGTTGTACCTAATCTAAGCAGTAGCAGCTGCCATTGCTGCTACCACCGCCATCTCCACCACCACTACCAGAGCTGTGCCAACTCATAGTTTTTGCTTCTCCTACATGCTGCTTCATGCACTGTAAGTGTTTTCACTTGGGTGAGCATGGGGAAAAGCTGATCCGTGGCTTTGACTGGAAAGCAGACTAGATCTATAGCTGTCCACAGTAGCAATGGGAGCAGGGTTCCTCTGATCCATCCTGGGTCCTAGTTTGTATTTATGTGTTTCTCTTGTATTTGCGTGTTTCTCCTGCCATTATTGACCCAGAATGCTGCCATTTCTTAGGCCAATTAGTAATTGGGAGACAGAGAAGTGGTCTAGGAGGCTGTTGAAAAGACAGGGCTGTCCTTCCTTGTCACAGATTCTAAACTTAGCAAGTATTTATCTCTGTATAAAGTCCATCAAAAGTCTTTGTTCATTTATTTCATTTTTTGATGATAGAAGAAAAGTCAGTTTGTGTGTCTGTATATTACAGTGTGCAAATATAAGACAGAAAGTGATATAGAACACTCTTGGGGATGCATTTTATGACATAAAGATTCCCTCATCTTTGTATTCATTTTTTTCAGTGATTGACTGAAAATGTTGTGCTGCATCTCTTTTCCCCATACTTTATACTTTTTAAAATTAAATTAGAGGCCACAGCGGCCCATTACTCTTAAGGCTGAATTTGAGTTTTGAGTAGATTAGAAGGAGACCAGTGTTTACCAACCACTACAATGGCTTCACTTAGCCTTTTCTCTGTCTGAATGGAAGGCATGAGGAACATGGGTTATCAATGCAATTCCTGTTTAAGCAATTCTAATGACAATGTTTTAAACCTTGCCAGCTACCTACACATCACACCCTGTTTCCAAATGATCCGATTAATGGCATATGGTAATTTGTGCAAAGGAAGCACTTTGGCAGAAATTGTCACTATAGGAAGGAGGGAACCCAACTTGTGCATATTATCATCTTCCATTACATTTTGACCACAAGTTGTCAGCAAATAGCCTTTAGAGTTTAATTACATGATCGAGTTTGCTGAGGAATGTGAAAGACGAAAGAACGAATAAGTAATGGAAAGCAGTTTTCACCCCCCTTCTTTACTCTGGGGCAGCCATAATTAAAGTTAAAGTGCTGCTGCTTCGCTGGAAACCAAGTTAGGGAGGTGAATTGTAATTGCAAACACTGTTTGCTCAGTTACTCTTGGCAACGACATCATGTTAACTCAGTCTTTGTGTCTCCTGTGAATCCTCCAGATTGATGAAAACATCTTTTCTTATCCAATTTGTTATCACTGACTTCAGAAAGTCATTAAAGAATATCAGTAGAGCAGATTGGGATCTGGATTAAGAAATCAATTATTGCCAGGAAGTTCCTTTATAGACACTAATTAGGCCTTGACT
Organism: Colius striatus; assembly: GCF_028858725.1. Lineage (NCBI taxonomy): Eukaryota > Metazoa > Chordata > Aves > Coliiformes > Coliidae > Colius > Colius striatus. Next base: position 112,403,828 of record NC_084759.1, on the reverse strand, counting down.
GACATTTACGGTATTCCTTTAATGGTATGTATGGTCAGTTTTTAAATATACAGTGAAGTTAGCTGTGCTGTTTTCCAACTGGCCTTGTACCAATTCGTGCCAGATCAGATGTGTGCTGCCATACCTATGAAATACAAAATACCTACAAAATGCAAATTTTAATCTAAGCAAAGCTAATGTGATTGATTTAGTTTAGCCAGAATTTAAATGTTAGCCCTGGCTCCAAATAGCCAGGATAGGCTACTTTTTGCAAGATAACTCCCGCCTCTTATAGCTTTCTACAGATTGCCAATGGCAGATAGATTAAGTCTTCACAGGAAGGGCCTAATAGATATACGACAGGCATATATGGGTTTAGACATCTGTGCAAGATAGAAAGGCCACAGGATAAGTGATCTTACCCTATGAAAGATGGAAACTGTTACAAGGATCTGTAATAGAAGCAACCCAGACAAATATAATTTAATAGGGGAACGTAGAAATGAAGCATGTTAGGGAACTGTGTCAGAGCCAAGGTGGGAGTAGGGCTTGTTTGTGTTTTCTGGTTTATCTGTGTCTGATTGAAAAACACTGTCAGCATGATTCTCCATGTGGACAAATGTTGAATCTCTCTGCTTTATGTAGTCTAAACTGGAAATGTTATTAAAACATATCTTAAACTGCATGCCATTCCTAACCTCTGCTCTGTTAAATCCTATTCAGATAAATATTCTCTGGGTACATTTTTTTTAATGCTCCTTTATGCTCTTGAAATATGACCAGTGTTTCTATTTTACAAGGCCCTTTACAGTAAGCAAAATCTGCTCACCAGTGCCCACCTGCCAAATCTCTACAAAAAGACTCGCCTTAACATCCAAATATCCGAACTAAATCTTGTCAAATAATATTGCCAAGTGTAATAAATTGGAGAGGAAGAATCAGTAAAGAGATAACACAACTGTGGATTTATGTCAGGTAGATATAATCAGCATAACTTGCCTAAAAACTAACGTATTCCAGCATTAGGGTTTTTTTTTTTATGTAACTAACATCAAAATGGCCAACAATACCTGAGAGACTTATATAGAGATGGAGAATTAAAGGAAGATTTCAGTATGTATTATCTAGCTCTTTAGGACTCATATCCTGAGGTTTTGCATTTGTTTTAGTTCCATTGTTGCTAGCTGACCGTAAAAGCGTATATGTCATAAATCCCGGACTAGATTTAGTATTTGATGTGGTACATGTAAACCATTTTGAAAGATAATCTTGTAAATTTTATTGAGATGAAATATCTTCTTACACTGTGCAATGTTGAACCACCCTGTATTTTAGTGTGTTTTCTGACTACTTCAGAAACTCGGGTTTTCCCTATAGTCAACACAGAAAAAAAATACTACTTTTGAGAGCAATTCAGAGCACTGATGTAAGGCTCTATCTCTATGGATAAGATATTGACCTGAAATTTATCTCTCTGGAGATAGGCTATCCTCTATGTAAGTATCAAAGAGAAGAAAAACTAATTTCAGTTCTGTAAAATTCTGGTGAAACAAATAAGAGGCCTGTGAATAGTTTCTTCTAGATAATGACTCCCCTAACTGAATATGGTAAGTACTGCTTAAGGCATAATAGAAACACAACTGTACTGTCTTCAAACAATAGACGTATAAAAGGATACTACTTTTCTTAAAACAAAAGCAGAATATTAATGGAATTAATCAGAAATGTAAACCTAAACTCATAAACAGGTGGCTATTGAGATGGCACCTGATTGGTTTTTTTTGTATGATTTTATATATTCTGTACAGAACCTGTATTTCCTTGTGAAGTGTAGAATACAGCATGTCCGGTCTATAAATTGAAGTAGAAATAGTTCCTGTGGGATTTCTTTTCTCCAATATCTTGATCAATACTCACTTTGCAAAGGTCTGCCTGGCTTGGTTTTACAGTCTCTTCAGTGCTACATCATCTGTGTTACCCCAGAGTAGACCAGGCTTTTTTTTTTTTTTTTTCTTATTTATCTCTCTCAATCTGGAGCAGTCATCCTGCTTGAACACAAGGAAGGGGCAAGGTCAATTGCACTTTCATGGCAATGATTCACTCTTCCACAGATTTAACTGTGGAGAGGGTCTTCCAACTCCAATCAGTTATTAGCAGCTTTATGTAATGTAAAATATGTTTCTATACCAATAATATCCCCTCTGGATTTTTAAATGAAAATTATAACGAAGCTCTGAATCAAAACCAAATAATCCTCAAATGCTTCTAAACTGAGTGTAACTCAGTGTAAGTCTCAGTGTAAGATTTTCCCCCAAAACTACAAGTAATAATGAGGGATGCAGGACCATTCCACCTTAACTCTCCCCGAAGAAAACGAACATCTTGCTTTCAGGATAAAATTTTAATTTGGTGCCTATCTGCCTTTAGCTGGGTCATTCTGAGGCCTGTAATACATTGATAAAATGGAAAGTTGCCTCAGTAACATCCTGCAAAACTCTTAGTTCAAATCTTCATAGGCCTAAATGTATGTTTACATAGATATAAATGACAAAGACTTGTGCAGTCCAAAAGAGGAAGTACATCACAGCCTGTAGGTCCATTTCAGAGCACTAGTTAAAGCTAAAATTGCCAGAATTGTGAGATGAGAGATAAATGTAAGCTTTGTTTTTCACGACCTAATGATTTCATTGAATATGAGTCATAAGAAAGTTAAAAATCTATAGCAAGTTAAAAATTGTGGGAAAAAAGTGCATTGAATTTGAGTAGTTTCTCCTCTACATGGTGTTTTCAGAGTATCTTGTCACATCTTGCAAAATTTTGTCAATGTGATGGCATGTATTCTCTTGGCACCAGCACCTCAGACTATTGGAAGTGAGTAAGCAACAAACAAAAATATTTAGGACTTTCAAGTAGTGAACTGCAGATTACTATCATGTCTCAAAGTAGAAGAAATTTCTGTGGAAGGTGTGATGTGAGAAGAGCAGAATCATCAGTCTGCTCTCAGGGGGTGGTTACAACTCAAATTACTATTACAGCTTTAAGTGTAGCAAGAGCTATAACAATTATAATTAAATGGTTGTGGCAAAGCAGGGGTGTAAACTGATTCGGGATGTTTGAGTTCTGCTGAGAATGCAAAACTGGAAGGAAGGTTGCTGAAATGGATCCAGATTCCTTCCCATGTCAGCAGAAGAAGAGGAGAATGTGGCCAATAGCTGCTGCTTCCTGAACTCCAACACGTTCCAGTTCTCAAGAAGTGTTTTTCAGGCATGTGTGCATTTTAGGCTCTGCTACAATTAGTGTAAGGAAACTTTTTCAAGAGGAACTAACACATAGGAGCAGGTACAAAGATGTATAGTATTTCCTTCACATCCATAAGCAGTCAAAACTAACAGGTATGGCAATTTGCAGCATGTGGTTTCTGTAGTTTATTAAGAAACTCCTTATTTGAGTTTATTAGAATATGTTGTTAGTCTGTATTTAGATTGTGGAAAGCTAAATAATAATCAGTCCTCCAACAAAACAAATTTCACTTCATGACATGAGTCTCTCTACTTTTAAAAAAATATTAAAAAAGTGTTTCTCAAACCCACCAAGTGTACAACTTAGGCTGAAGCACGGAATCACAATTTCTGGAAGCGCAGGAATGCTCCTGACTGTACTGTTTCTCTAAAGAATACATTAAAATTACACTCCACAAAAGAAGGCTTCTTCTGAGATAGCAGCCCATTAATTACCCTGCCGGTTTCTATCCCCTTCATTTCACTGGCTTTTTGAGGAAGACAAGGAAGCAATGACAGATGGCAAGCAGAAAAGCTGTGAAAAGTCAGTGATGCTCAGGGTTTTTGCAAGTGTGATAATGACCTCAGGATGATCTGATCTTTGTAAGGAGAGGCTTGTTCCACAGTTGTCACCATACTCTCACACCAGAAAAGTCTTGGTGCTTATATTTATACATCTCTGTTGTCTCTCTTGCTTTCTGCTAGTCACATTTCCCATTTTTTCAAAGCAACACAAATTACAGTTACAAAAAAAGATAATTCACAGTGTGTCTAACAGAGTAAATAGGACTGGGAAATTTTAGTCCACTGTTCTGCTGTCTGTAGGACCTAAATTCCATTTCTTCTTCTGTAAAACAAGAAAGAGTCACCACTGCAGGTTTTTAAAAAACAAATGGTAATGTGAAGATAGAGAATAGAAATAATATTTGTTTATCATGAAAGCTGCAGTTTGGTTGTGCGTAGAAATTTTGTCTTCCAATGTGAATGCCATGATTTTGAATGCTTGGACTGCATTCAAAATACCCCCATCCCATTCTCATGTAAATTCATTTGATACATCTGAATCGGTGTAGAATATCTTTAAGAAAGCTTGAACTCATCTAGTTTAAGATGGGTTTTGTTAGACAATAGTCAAGTTAAAATCAGTAGTGCAAGCTATTGTAACTTTGTATTTTTGTCTATTTTGAAAAATATCAAACTTCAAAGAAACATGTAAACTAAATAATTGGTTCAAGTAATGGAATAAAAAGTGAACAACCCTTTTAAAATCTGCTGCAAATTTTGATTGTTGTTTATTTAACAGTTAAGATGAGAGCAGATGAAATATTTGGTAAGTGTAAGGAGTCACCAAGGGTTTGACTAGGAGCAAAGCTGTCTTGACATCATACAGTGCCTCAGCCTGTACTGTATTACAGACCAAGTTTCTTTACTTAGCCTCAATAGACCAGCCCCCTAAACCTTACCTTGCTAAGGTCCACATTAATTTCATGCTGCTGTTGGTTTTGCATCACTTCCCAACTTGACACTTGTCTCTAATTGCCTGATGGCTGTGCAAAGGCTCTAAGTCTTCAATTAAAGCCAAAGAAATACCTTTGAAACATTTTTTGATCTTCATCTTCTTCCATCATCTTTATTTGTGGATACTGAAGGTTGTTCAATATGATTCACTCATGTTGAGTGCTACAATAAGAAAGAAAAACCCTAAAAATAGATACACATGTTCTGAAGCAAGGGTTTGCAGTATATTAATCAATTACTTTGGCTGAATAATTCAAGCCTGATCCTCCTAAATTGTATAGTTACTATGGATTTTTAATTTTATGCAAAGTGAACACAGCATCCTTGTCTTGTCTCCTCTCCAGGAGAGATGTTTCTCTGGATTGTCAACATTGGAGCAGTGGAGATCTCATTCTCACAATCTCTGACCAAAGCTTTCAATCCTAATTGCTTGCACTATCCCATCAGGACTGTTGTGCCTTATGGTGTATACATTAGGGAATAATCCAACACCTTGCATGTAAAAACACATGGCTTGGCCACTCTCACTGGCCTTAGGGTTATGCTGTCATTCATCTAGAAGGTTGGAAACGATATTTAGCAGTCAGAGCTTCCAAAATCATTAAAATTTAATGTGCTTGTGGAGAGAGAGAGGCGTAAAGCACAGGAGATTATGTTCAGTTTATGAGCCCTGACCTTTCATGCTTAGCCACTTCTCCAGTTTAATTTTGGTTCACGAAGTACATATTTCATATGGCTATGGTTATTATTACGTACTTCTTATTTTATTATTACTTGAATGTATATGGGAGGCTATCATTTCCTTTATTGCTGTGGGAGACAGCATCCTGTATCAGTCAGGAAGTACACGAGGGCAACAGTTAAATGTTCTCTGGTCTGACACTACAGCAGCTTTAGGAAAGGGAACCAAACAGATGTTCTGTACCTTCAGATGTGTTACCTCCATCAGCACTGAGAGGACATCGGGCTTTTTAATAGCAAAACCCATGCACGTCTGGGCCCCTACAAGCTCTGCTGATTTTCCAACCATCTGAACGGATGTTCAGCTGCTGTAGGACCAGCTACTTAAAGACTGCATTGCAGCTGAATGATATTTCCCTTTTTCCCCAATGCTTTTGTAGCTGCTCAGTAATGATCATTATATTATGGGTCAGTGTTTATTATCCCAGCTTCACAGTACTGTTATTTTTCACAGCCTCCCTACATGATTGTTTTCATTCTTCTTCCCTCTTGAACTTAGAACACTTCTTAATCCAGGACAGAAAAAAAAAAAAAATCCCTGCAAACAAAACCAACAATCCTCCCCAAAGTGGTGGATGATGCCAAAATACTGCACCTGGCTAATAGCCAAATCACTAAAATTGAGTGTAAATATGTACCGCTATGTGCTCATGTGTGTAGTTTCTTCCAAGCTGCTCCAAACAAGAACTGAGCAAGCAGAAAAACATAAACCACCTGATTAAAGATTTTTTTTTTTTTCTCATGAAGTCCTTGTATCTGTACTCACAATGAAATTTCTCAAGATCAAGAAAAGCCAAAGAGGTCAAGACTCATCAGCTGGTCTAAAATACACAGCTGGTAAAACACTGAATAAACACATTCTGGTGTTGAATAATACAAAGATAGTGCCATGACTGTGCTCTTGTTCACTGTGTACAGTGTTTGTATGTGTGGGAAGGTTTCACTGAAGCAGGAATGTAAAGGGGGAAGGCTCAGAATCAGCCGTACTTAGAATAACATCTGCTCTTTAGACAGAAGTCTCCTATCCATCCATTTAGCTTTTCTCAGTAAATTGATGAAGGGAGAAAAGGTGAAAGGAACTCAGTAAATAAGTCTGAAATCAACTATTGCGGTGCCTTGTGGAGCTGTAGCCAGGTGATTAAGGCCTATTTTATCAATATTTGATTTACACCAGGCATTCTTCATTTTAAGTAACTTCTTTCCATGTCTTGATCAGTGGGTTGGCTGTGCAACAGTCATCAACACATAATCCTTCAGTGTTGAAAACTTGCTCCAATGTGAGTTGACAAACTGCATCCCTGCATGTAGATTTACACTCACTTTTGACTACCTTCACTTGTAACAGAACACATAAAGCTCTTTGAGTGGTACCTATACAACAAAAAATATATATGGCATTTACAGTAGAAATGCAGTTCTTCCTCCTGTGTCAAAACCACTTGGAAACTATGCTTTCTTGGGAACTGCAGTTATGATGTGCTAAGTAAGATTAAGAAAAACCTATCTTTAATAAATGTGTGTTCCCGAGCTAGCTAAATATGACAAGAGTACAGAACTTAGCTTGGTTAAAAGGATTTTAGACAAGAATATTAATAACAGACAAATAGTGCCCTGTAAACTCTGCACTTTTTTGAATCACTTCCCTACTGGTCACCTCTTCCCTTCAAAATCTCTGTATTCTGGATGTTTCAGGAGTCCATCTTTACTCAGAAAAACACTTCAGTGCTTTTTAAAATAGGGGTGGTTTATATTTCACAACCAAATGTTGTCTGAATTGGGACTTTACTGTGGAAAATTAGGTTTTCAGATAGCATTTTAGAATTACAAGAAGCTTATCAACAAATAACAGGAAAATCTGTAAATAGCTAGTAATCTTTACTTTTTTTTAATATAGATTAATAAATTTCATGACATATTATCACAGTGTTTTTCATCTTTTTATGGACAATTTATTGATTCCTAGTTGTTGTGCAGAGGATGAGATGACGAAGCTTGAAGCAGCAGTACTTTATTAACAGTATGATAGTACCTACTTTGGAAAGTCCTACTTAGAAATTGGCGAGATTCTATGGGGCTGTAAATTAGGAATTGATAATCATTTATTTATGAGAAAATTACAGGTGAAACCTAAGGATGATTCTTTCCCATTATTTTTGACTGAGATTGTCTTCGAGTAGGAAGATAGCATGATCTTTTCTTGCTTGTGTAATTCACTCAGTATTACTTGGTTTGAGCTAAAGGTTTCTATGAGACGCACAGGACAAAGTAGTTCTTCCCAGCATGTGTTTACCATGGTATTAAGGGTGTGCCTTTTCCCTCTGCAGTCCAGTTCAGTTTCAGCAGAGATGTCATCTGTAAGTTTGAGTAAGTGGCTCCCTATGTTGTCTTAAACCCTAAGCAACTAGGATAACTGCATTCACCACTTCTGATGTAGGAAACTCTTTACTTAAGGAAGTAATGGAAATGAATTCCTAGGAAGTTAGCAGGGTCCCCATCACTGAAACTTTGAAAATTGGTTCAAACAGACTTTTGTGAGGAGTGGCACAGCTCAGCCCAGTTTTACAGATTTAACTGATTTCATGGAAAGAATTCATGTGACTGATGCAACTGAAGAAGCAGTCAATGTCAAAACTTGTGCTTGTTATAAGTATCAGGGTGTAAATGACCCAGATACTTAGGATTTAAAGTCATCTTTATCTCTAACTATTAACTAAAGTAGCATCAATATAACTATGCAACATCTCTAAAAACAAGTAACTAAACAAAACAGTCCTAGTTAAAAATCATCTTAATATAATCTAAATTCTTAACATTGCTTTTAAAGTGTCTTCGAAGTTATTCTTTCAGCCTCTACTGTTAGTGCACTCTGCAGTCTCAGAGGCTGGGTTAATGAAGGGGCACACTGTATATCTTCAAAAGAGATCAATTGCAATCCCCCAAAGACTATGCTGCATTACCATTACAGAAGATCAGTAATCAGTAGCAACTTGCTATACAGCATTGGACACATGTAACTTATCTCCCTGCATTATCCTCTCTTTAAAAAAACCCACAAATCTCCAATCAGCTATATGAAGGACTGAATAAGATTATGCCCTTACCCTGCTGAGCCTCGGCTAAATGGAGACTCAGACATTGGAGAAGGTTGGAATTCTTCTGTCTGAAAATAGCAGTTTTGGGTTTTTTTTAAATAATTACTGTTGATTTTTTTGCTCATTTTGCAAGGCAAATTGAACAAACATCATGGATTTTGAGGTACTTTAGGAAATGTTTAAATGTGTGTGTTTGTGTACACTTAAAATTTGTGGAATATTTTAACCTGTCGCCCTCCCTTAAGTCCTTCTCACAACCCTGCAGAAGTAGGTGCAGAGGACAATGTAAAGGAAGACATATAGTGAAGAAGAAACAGTCGGAAGATGCTTTGGTCTAGATGGTGTCACACAGCTGGGGCTAGGCTCACAGATGGTGCTCTGTCCACCCAACTCTGAGTGACCATGTATAAGTGAATAAGTGCATGTGCTGTGTGAAGTGTCATCTGCAATTAGAAGTAACAGCTCAAGACTATGAATCCTAAGGGCTCAGTGATTCAAGGTGATGTAAGAAATACCGATCCTAATCTGTGTTCTCTGCCACCATCTTCACATCATCCTGTATCAGGGAACAAAGAATTAAAAGCAGTGACTTCAAGACATCAAATAGATAAATGCTAAAAGGGCAGAACATTGAACTGTAGTTATACTTGAAGAAGGACTGTTGATTTATTTGTGTTTCTGCAAGTTTATGCGTGTGGTTGGAGCAAGGAGTTCTGATAGAAGTCTCCATTACTAAGAAATAAATCAGGACTGAGTTGGTGGTGGTGGCTTTTTTGCCGGTGGCTTCCCGCCACCCCCCCGTATAAATACAGAGACTAAAAACTGTCTGCAAAAACACAATTTCCTTCTGTTTTCTTCTGCTCTATTATATGATGTTTACTCAAGCCTTTGAAGAGTTGAATTGCTTTCTCAGTTGTAGTAGGCATCAGATAATTATTTTTAACATAGTAAATAAACAGCATCAACAAACAGAACTTCTCAAACCATCTTCACATTCTTTAAATTGGAAAGGAACATGTTGCTAAAACGGAAGTCATGAGAAGCAGCATCTATTAGATACAGTAGTTTGAGGGATAAAATTTACATATATTCAAGGTGTTCTTCATATTGATATTTGAAAGATAACTGCTCTAGGTAGCTGTACACTTTAACTACTACGTACTGATTGAACTTTTAGTGTAGTTATTAGATACCCTGTTTGTGTTGTGTTTGTTGTTTGCCTGGTATGTATACTTACTTTTTCAACATTTGTTTTTAAAAACAAGTGGATAGAAAAAGGGGGTGGCGTGGTGATGTGTATAAAATCCATTGGCTTTTCAACAGCATTGAGCTTAAAATACAAACTTTATTAATCAGAGGATTTGTCACAGTCACAGAGATAATTGCACTTCCAGTTCACCTTGGCATCCTCCAGAATAAATAGCCTCAGGCATCCATCACCTCTCAGCTGACTCACACTCCCTGCCCACCACTATGCATAGGCTGCAGCCCTCTGTGATTTATCACAACTGCCTTAGCAACCCTAAGTCAGCTTTGTTGTCCCTAGCTTTTCTACTCTCTTGGAAACATTATTCATGATAACTAGTAAATTATGATCCTAAAGTAAGACATGTATTTATAACCAAACCATAAAGAAGCCAATACACTTCAAAACAGGGAATGGTCTGTATTCACACCTACTTCATCCCGTGTTTTACCACTTCTTTGTAATTTCTTTTTGTCTCTCTAGGTGTACTCTACATTCTCTGTCAGACTGTATCTGCAAGAACTGATGCCTGTGTCTTACTGTCTTCATAGAGATCTCTTGAGATTTAAGCTATCTCTGTTCTGCTCTCTCATCTCCTCTACCTCTTTTGAGAAGGCTTTTACTTAATGTAGGGATGCTTTTTAATCCTGAGCTACCACTCTGGCAAAACAGAGAAACACTGGAAACAAATTGACCTAGTGACAACTGGCTAGTATCAACGGCTCTGGAAACAAGATAACCTATACTAATAGACTACATATTCATTGAAAAAAAGGTTGCATAGCAATATTATGCTGAACCAAGGACCAATGACATTTCTCTTTGTAGACTAGTTTTTTTGATTTTTTGCTGAGTTTGTTGGTTGTACAGTGGATAAATGCAGTATAATTATTTCTCTACCGTGATTATGACACCTGTAGATATTGAGTAAACAATGGTTACAATAGTGCATAAAATCTGTTAAGTAGTAATGTGTCATCTTGTAGCAAATATATCATATCCCCAATACCAGATGTAATGATTGGATTATAATAATTTCCTTTGTTTTCCCAGGTGTATAAAGCTGAATATAATACCATTTGTTCTAAAAAGCTAAGGAATTTGCTAATAAAAAAATCTTTATGCATTTATTCATAGCTCAAATATAGATCAGAAAGTATGAAAATTTTAACCTCCCTATGAAGAGCTTCTAACTGAAGGTAATCAGGAATAAAAGAAATCCATAGTTAGGTTTTTTTCCTTGTTTATCTCAGTGTAGAAGATATGTTTGAAAATCAAGAGCTTGCTTCTACAAGTTGGAAACTGATGTCAATTTATTTCCTATCTCTATTGCCCTTAGGACAGGTTGTGGAAAGTCTTGCCCTGCTTGATCTTGATGATTTTGAGAAAAAGTTTTGTTAGCCTCCTTAAGACGGAGTTGATCTCCTCAGTTGCACTTTGTGCGTTAAGGAATGTACATAGTAATCTCTGCTGGATAAAGATATCCTCTCAGTAGGACGTACATCCTCACCTGATGAAATCAATGATCTTCTGACACTAGCTAAAACCAGTGTGTATGTGTTTGTCTAGGTCTGTTGCACATGCAACAGGAATCTCTCAGACTATCTAATCACTGCTGTGTGTATAAGTAATACATTCAAAGACCTTTAGCTGAAAAAGGCCTGGTATTTTAATTCTCACACTATTTGTTTAACCATAGAGGCAGTCTTCTTTTCCCAGGGTTCAGACCTCACAGCAATACAGTAGTAACATGTTACCCACATGAATTTTCACATAGCTGACAAACCACTGAAAGCTGGAACATGCAACAGAACTGAAAAATGTTGCCATGTCCTTAAATTCAGGCTATGAATCAGTCAGAAATGTTTTAACATTTTTATTCTGTACTGTTTGCAATATTTTCTCTAGTTCTTCAGTCTCTGTCTTTTTTTGCCTCTGTATAATGTCTTCAAGATTTTGATTTCTTTACATTTTTCATCATTAACAAAATACAATGATTTAACAGCAGAACATTTGCAGAAACAGGTTGAACATGCAAAGCATTTTGTCTTGATTATTTTTTTTCTTTTAGTATAAAATCCCTGTTTAAATTTAGAGTCTAATAGAACTTCAACTATAACATAAATGTTCTTTTTTTTTTTTCATCCTGGTCTAGTAAATATTTATATATTTATATAAATATATAATTATAGATATTTATGTAGACTATATATTTATATAGACTAATAGATCTTTCTGTGATTCCAGTTGGAAATACATAGGTTTTACTTTGTTACCACATGTGGATGATAAGAATTCTAATTCATTATTTCTAAATATATGAATAGAATGGGAGTATAGCATTTATAAATATATTAAGTCTACTAATTAACTCTTACAAATATGAACTGTTGCAATACACCACGTAGCAATGATACGCAGCATTTTACTAGCTGCTGCACAGTTGCTTTGATGATTGTATAAAATGAGTCTCTACTATATCTGATGTGCTCATAGCAGGTCCTGTGTGCAGTGCCTGGACAAATGGAAGGCCCAATGCAGACATAAAACAGGTTTAAAGCTCTATAACAGCTGAACATTGTTTCCTGTCTCTAGTTCTCATTTTTATATTTGGCATAAGCTACCATGACCTTTACTCCTATCCTTTAAAGGGATAACTTTTATAGCAGTGGGGGTGATTTGGCCTCAGAAGAGTAAAAGTTCTACTGAATTCTACTTGCAACATATGTGCCTATAATGGCATGTGTTGATTTAGTGCTCTGGGTTGTAATCCCTCTCTCCTCATCTTCCCATCTCAAAAGAGCTCATAGAGATCACTTGCGCTACTTAATTAAAGACTTTATTACACATAGTTGGCTGTAACCAGGGTGGTTAGAGACCTACTCCCACCCCCTACGCCAAGTTTTATACCAGTGAACATTCAAAAGTTCCTGCCACAAGTGCCTAGAATAATTACTACTAATTTGAGCATTCTGGACTAAGGAAATGTGTACTTAACACCATTGTTTTTTTTAGTGAGACATATTTAACTTTTGGGATATGTAGGCTTATTGTAGTGGCGAGTAGCTTGGAAAAGCAACCTTATTTTACCAGGCTCACTACACAGAACTTCCTGTTCTCACTGAAAAATTCTTAGAGATTTGAAAATTTTGAAACTCAAAACCCCCTGATTTAAAGACAGATTTCACAAGAACAATATGAGGAAATATTTTGTTTCTTTGTTTTTCTGTTAGAAGTGATAGAATGATCCTCACTCACTCCATTTCCACATTTCTGCAGATGGAGACCCATGACTCTTAAAAATTCACTTTAAAACAGTCACTTTTACCCAGACAGAAGGCAAAAAAAAAAACCCACCACTGTTACTCAGTTTCATATTTAACTTGTTTGAGATGCACACAAGTGTTCCCATTCTTCCATAGTGACCAGGAAAAGGGTTACTCTTACATTTGGTATTCTGGCACTTACAAAATTTTTTAATGAGAATTAGTCTCTGAATAATAATCAGCTGCATTTTGAGCTGTAGCAATACCTTATCATTACAATTTCTGCCATACATCATTTTTTTCTATTAAATTTTCACTTCATTAAAGGATTCTTGGAGTCCATCTATGCCAACCAAGCAAACCTAAACCAGTTGTCTCTAATATTTGTTTATACTTTTCTTTGTTCTTTCACTATTTATTTATTATGTCTTTCCTACTCTACCCATCTATCCTTTTGTGAACTTTCACTGTCATAGGACCATCATTAATGTTAGCACATAGACATCAATGAGGCTAGTTCCTCAAAACAAAAAAGTTAATGAAAGGAGATGGTGATCAATGCTTGAGATGCAGCATTGTGCAGCAACACAGCAATACCTTGAGCATGCATCATCCTCTGCCATAAAAAAAAACCCCAAACCAAACTATTTTAATGTTTTGGTAGCATAAGCATTGGCTATCCTGGTCTTTCCAATTATATTGCTACATGTTGCCACTTACCCTGAGCTCCATCAGAACAACAAGAAAGAAGGTGTCATTACCAGACAAATCACAGAATTACAGAATGATAGGAATTGCAAGGGACTTTTAGAGATCATCTAGTTCAACTCCCCTTGATAAAGCAGATTCACCTAGATCAGCCAGGTGGCTCTTGAAAACCTCTAGAGAAGGAGGATCCACAGCCTCCCTGGGCAGCCTGTGCCAGGGTTCCCTCACCCTCACAGTTAAATAGTTTTTCCTTATATTTAAATGGAACTTTTTGTGTTCCAGCTTCTTCCCGTTATCCCTTGTCCTGTCACTGGATACAACAGAAAAAAGGGATGCCCCAACCTCCTGACATCAACCATTTAGATACTTGTAAATATTAATAAGATCATAAAGCACTACTTGTTCTCAGTACTGGAAAAACTGAAATAACATTGTGAACACTTGGGTGACCAGAAGTTCATTACTGTCACTTTGTGAAAGATTTGTTATTTCTTCCATGTTTCCATTGTAGCTTAAAAGCAGAGACAGTGCTTCACTTTTATTAATATTTGTTAATATATTATAGACCACCTTTACTGAAATGGTCTTCAGTGCCTAACGTAAAAGCATCAAGACTGCTTCTACTTTTTCTAACAGGCTTCTCATCACCATCTTCAGATAATACTACAGCTTCTTTACATTCTATAAGGACATTTCTAATATTACAGATAATATTACAACTTCTTCTCAGCTTTGTCCTTGGATAATACTACCTGCAGTCTTATGAAGACTTAATAGTGTTACTGAAAGAACTAGTGCTGCAAGGAAAATTACTAGTGCTGCACAGAGAACTAGAACTGCCTTCAATAGATTGACTTTAATGAGGGAATCTCTTTATAGAGAGAAGATAGATGCTGGTATGTAAGGGTTAAACACAGAGAAACCTTGTTTATTCTCTAATGCTACATGTGGTGTCTGAAAATCAAAGCATGAAAACGTCATGGAGCTTGGAAAATGGTGAAACCACAAGTCATTTTTAACTAATTCCTGTATGTCCTGTTACTGAATTTTACAAGATACAGCAGAAAAAAACAACATGTGGTTTCACTTAAGCAACGTCCGCTTTCCTAGGTGAACTCCCTGAAGCAAATGAGTGTAGAGAGAGCAAGATTTGGATTTTTACTTGGTACTGAAGTATTGCATCCCACTTTCTTTACTGGAACCTAAAATCCAGTAGCTATGGCGGACTGACAGAGACTGTGGGGAAATGAGAATATAGTTCCTTCCTGATGAAAACATGAAGAACTGTCATTCCCTTATACCTACCCCTGGCTTCTTTAAAGATCTAGATAGGTCTATTTCAGTTACTTATGTAGTATTCTGCTAGTATAAACGTTGATTAAATAGGAGGAGAATTAACCTTCCAAATTTCTGAGAAAACAGCATGATTACATACGTCACTTTTGAGAAAACATAGAGCTGAGAGGGCAATTCCTAATCCATAATCTATTATCCATAATACCCATAATCCTATTATATTTGGCACCACTAAAATGTGTACAATTAAGAAATTGACACAATAGGCTAAGAGCAGTTATGTGAAATTAAATATAAAACTGTATTCTTTTCAATTACACTAATCTTAATGAATAGAGTAGTTCTTGGTTAGTTCTTAAAGATTAGCTGTAAAACTTTTCCTTGTGTCTGTACTAAACTACAATGAAGAATTATGGGATGAGAATTCAGGTATTTTGCTGAGAAAATTTTCCTTTGAAAAAAATTGCTGCTTCATAGCTACTGAAAGTAGTAGTGGGGCTTGTTAAAAATTCTGAAAAAAGCACTATCTTTAGGGCAGGTATTTCACTTCCAGAAGCATTATTTCAGCAGCAATTTTGGGACCATGGTACAGACATTTCTGAATATAGTTGGTGCTAAAATCTTAGAAAGTACTAATTTAGAAATCATGTATTTACCTTATCATGATCAACATTCAGAAGACTTTAAAGTAAAATATTTTCTAAAAAGGGCAATTTTGAGCAAAACTTAATCTGACATTTAAAATCTTTAGAGATTCAAGGCCTTGTTTTCATCTTTAGAATGGTAGAAAATATAAAGATCTTTGCCAATATGAATCATATTGAATGTATCAAAACAGCAAAAGCTACTTCCAGCCTTCATTGGCATAAATGATCATCTCTCCTTTCTGTTTTGTTCAGCTGCAGTTTAAATGATAAACGATTGATGCACTCTGTACGCTCTCAAACAGTGGGAATTAAACTGTTATAGAGCAAGTCTGTCAGGGCAAAAAAAGAATGTAGCATGCCCTGATAAACACATGCCCTTTTTCATTTCTAATAATTCCAGGGGCTGATGAATTCTATTGCCAAGGGATTTCGGTATGTAAATCTCCCCGACTAAAGCTTGGTTGAATTTTATAAGAATAGAGTGTTGTCTTTGTGTTACTACACACAATAGTTAGTGGGTCTTGTGACCTTACTCTCTAGGGATTGGATCTTTAAAAAATGTAATGAAGAAAAGCCCCACAATGCACTGTGGAGTACAAATGAGACCCCAGAGATTCCTAAACCTATCTAGGAGTTTACAATAAAAATTTGCAAATGCAAAAGAAATTTTGACAGAGTGTGAATACATGATGACTGGATATGGATATAAAAGGAGTGGAGTTTCCATGTGAAGTTTGCTTTCATGTGGTAAAGTGCTGGGGGTGACAGTTCACCAGCTACATGCTGTCTTACGAGGAGATTGCCTTGGACTTAATAGAGTAGTCAGGGCAGGTCAGGGGACAGCAATAGCTGATTGCTTAAAGGAGTTAATGCAGCAAATGAGTAAGGTCACTCAGGCATGTTGTTGGGTTATTTCTAAAGCAAGATACAGAATGAGTGACTAATTTCTTTGTACCACTCTTTCCCTTCATCTCATAGTTTGAGTTCATTTGTTCCTGAACAGATATTGCAGTTTCAGTGCAAATTAATCTCTCTATGGCTGCTCAGACACTGGCCATGCATCGTCCTTTGGATTTCCCTTTCCCAACAGTAGCAAGTCTAAACATTATTGACTTGCAGAGACCAAATCTTGAATGTTGAAGCTGAGTCTTTAAATTTGAAAACTGCAAGTTGTTCACTTTGTAGAAATCTGCATTGAATGCTCAAAAAAGTGTAATTACTGTAAGTTAAACTTGTGCTCCATTTGCAGAATGATTAAAATTTACCTATCTTTCTGTCTGTCCCTTCTGTTTGCCTCTTGTTTTATCTTTTTCTTTTCCCCTTATGTGTCTTTCTGAATAGAGTAATCTGGGAGATTGGTAGAGCTGGTGACCTCTTTGACAGGAGGAAAAGTCCTAGTCAGAGGCAGAGGGAAGTGTTACTGGAGAACCTTCTTGCAGATGATTTTTAACTCAGTTTATAAGAGGTATCCACTCCTGTTAACTCCTGCTCCAGTTCTTACAGGCAGTGATTGTAGAAGGCTTGAAAATAGAACTTTTTTTCCCTGCAGCCTAGGCCAGAAGAGGTAGTGGGCTAAACTCTTTTCTGCCCCAGGAACTACTCTGAACTTGGTACTGGGTTACATGTAAATTAAAATACTCTCAAATAGCATACTTTCACATAAAACAAATGTGTATTTTGTGGAAGTGTTGAAAAGTCTAATGGACAGTGGATTTCACAGAATCACAGAATGGTAGGAGTTGGGAGGGACCTTTAGAGATATAGTCCAACCCACCTGCTAAAGCAGGTTCACCTAGATCAGGTTGCACAGGAATGAATGAGTTTGAAAACTCCAGAGAAGGAGACTCCACACCCTACCTGGGCAGCCTGTGCCAGGGCTCCATCACCCTTACAATAAAATCTTTTTTCCTTATGTTTAAATGGAACTTTTTATGTTCCAGCTTCTTTCCATTACTCCTTGTCCTGTCACTAGATATGACAGAAAAAAGGGATGTCCCAATCTCCTGACATCCATCATTTAGATATTTGTAAATATTAATGAGATCCTCCTGCAGTCTCATCTTCTCCAGGCAGAACAGCCCCAGTTCCAACAGCCTCTTCTCACAAGAAAGATGTTCCAGTCCCCTGATCATCTTGGTGGCCCTGCACTGGACTCTCTCCAGAAGTTCCCTGTCCCTCTTGAACTGGGGAGCCCAGAACTGGACACAGGACTCCAGATGAGGCCTCACCAGGGCAGAGTAGAGGGGGAAGAGAACCCCCCATTGACCCGCTGGCCACACTCTTCTTGATGCATCGCAGCATGCCATTGTCCTTCTTGACCATGAGAGCACATTACTGGCTCATGTTTACTTTATTATCAACCAGGACTTCCAGGTCACTGCTCTTAAAAGTCAATCAGTAACTAACCGAGTGTAAGTAAAAGGAGAAATTCTTCAGGCCAGAAGGTAGTCTCCTGAATAACCATATGTAAGAAGATGAAAGATTGATTTGCAATTCCATTTCTGTAAAGATGGATAAAAAGAGTAGTTCAGACTTCCCACAAAGAGATAACCAATAGCCTTTTGAAAAAACCTTTAACTTTTATTTATTATTTTTTAAAAGCTGTTTTGTCATTCAAAATCCATTATATGAATATTTCCTTGGTTTATTTGAAACTTACCCCAAAGAGATGTTCTAGATAAGACTTTCAAAGAACGAGACTTAAAAAGTGACATGCATGATGAAGAGGATACAAAACAAGAAATCTGACAGAACCAAACTTTTTTGCTCTCATACTAGGAAGTTATTTTTCTTAAGTCTTATGCAAGCAGCTGGGTTTATCTAGCATCAATATGCATGTTGTTTATATAATTTCCTTAAAATTTTAACTTTTTCATCACCTCATAGTGGTCTTAGTCTGGGTGTTAGATACTAGTTAGAAGATTAGTTGATTAACAATGAGGTAAAGGCGTAACTCGTAGGTGTTCGCACTTGCACCTAAATCTTGCTAAGTTTTGTGCATGTAAGAGAGTTTATATGTGACTTTCAAAAATATTGAAGAGAGGTGTCAAATTTCTAGAGATATTCAACTCAGTGTCTGTTTGGCCCTGGTTTTCTGAAGATTTGATCCTTTTCTGGAGTCCAGAAAACTCCATCACAGATTTTATTTACCTTTTATTTTTATCCCTATTTAAAACAATGTTTGCTAAAGAGGCATTAGTACTTATCATGACAGATTCAGTCATCAGACTAAATATCTACTGTCTGTCTCATTCTGTTTTTGAGTTACTTGATTTATGATGTTGTAGAAACATTAATATTAGTGTTTTAAAGATTAAAACAATGTTTAAAATAGATGGTAATCACTATTTGAAATGATTGATTATTGTGATTTATAGGAATCCTTGAAAACAAAGATTTATCTTTAAATATTTTTCTCCAGATCCCATGTCTTATTAATGGCTAAAATTAAATTGAGGATATTAGCATACGATTGTCATTACAAAGGAATATAGTAGATGAAGAGGTAAGTTGTTCTGCATGAATATATTATAGGAACAAGTTATTTTCACATCTCTTTAATTTTCTTCATAATCTAATGTTTTGTGAATGTAAGTCATTGCTCTAGTCCTTTCTTTAACTCTCTCTTATGAAACAACACAAAATATCCATAAAAAAATAATTACATAAATGAAAAAAACATCAAACAGAGGGTACATTTCTTTGTAGCACTCATGAGCCCTCTTCTCCAAGCTGTCCTGCAATAGTGAAATATTGTCAAAAGATCTCTCCAGAATTAGGTCTTGAGACAAATGTTGTCCACAACTTTTCTGATTCTTCTAGTTATATTTTTCTGGATGTAAAATGAAGAAAAATTCATATATAGCTTCATGATTTGGCCTGTGCTTTGGACATCTTTGTTGTGCAGAGAAGTGCAACTATCTCAGTTGGAGAGAAGGGACTAGGTTTATCAAAGTTATCACACACTATTTGTTTCTTTTCCTTTCTTTCAGTGTGAATTTAGTACTCAAGAATAGTGCCAGTTTAACAGAAATTAGCTTCTTCCTACCTGCTATACAACAGTCCTCCATAATTTAATGCAGAAGAAACCAGTATGACTGTATATAAGTTTATCAAAAAGTCATCATTTTAATAGCAGCGAGTAATGATTCTATAGATTTTATGAACTAACCTGTATAATTCAGTACTTCCATCTGCCTGTATGAA
The DNA here is from genome assembly GCF_028858725.1 of Colius striatus. Taxonomy (NCBI): domain Eukaryota; kingdom Metazoa; phylum Chordata; class Aves; order Coliiformes; family Coliidae; genus Colius; species Colius striatus. The sequence continues at coordinate 112,383,851 of NC_084759.1, read as the reverse complement.
AGTTATTATCTCTTTAGTTCAACAAAACTTTTTCTTGAGGAATCCAACTCCTGATCCAGGGAATAATGCTAAAAATTAAATATAAATTGCCCCCCTGTAGTAACTGTGGTAACCAACCAGTAGTTAGTATCTCCCTGAAGTGGCCATGATGTATTAACCGCTACCAGTTGTGGTGGTATCCCTTGGGGAGACAGATAAATTTGACCAGATCCTTTTAGCTGTTCAGAACCTAAATAAATCTAAATAGTTTCATGGTTAAGTCGAGCTTTATTGCCACAGTAGTCACTTTCCAGGATGGTGGTTATGTGTTGGGATTGAGGTAATTTTTAGTAGGCTAATGAAATCCTATCAGAAGGTAATAATTTTCATTCTTTCTTTTGCAAGATTCTTAACTTCACATCTAGATTCAACAACTATTGTTTAAAATAACATTTTGTGAAGAGTTTCTCTGTCATATGAAGGGCTTTATCTTCATCTGCAATTCCTCTCCTATTTGTATAATAGTTATTTTCAAATGCTGAAAGAGTTATCTCTGTCATTAATTATCTGTATCACGATAGTGTCTGAAGATCCTGGTCAGGACTGAGCCTGTGCTGTAGCAAATGCATACAAGTCTCTATCCTTGTCCTGAGGATAATAGCTTTAATAATTTATTTTTGTATTTGAGATGTTATCTCTACATTATCTGAACAAATGTTTATCTCTCGGCACCTCTGTGAAGCTGTGGAATATAATCCCCAATTCAGAGATAAGGAACTGAAAGATTGTGACTTGTCCAAGGTCACATAAAAAAACATGTGGCAGAACTAAGAGGCCAAAAATGTCCAATTCTGGCTCATTGTATTAAGCACAGTACCATTGCTACTTTCTGGTTTCAATTTGAAATAGATTATCTCATGTTGGCTTTAAATTAGGAAACCATTGAAGCAGTTATAGAAGACCGGTGAATAAAATGACCTGTGCATTTGTCTATTACAATTAGCTACTAATTTTTACGTTTCATGGATGCCTGAATCCTTTTCTTTGCCTTGACAGCTACTTTTCTTTCTACCTCATCATTAGCTGGTTTCAATTAGTGTAACTCCATCCACTTCAGAATCTTTCCCCTGAATTTCTCATTTCTTAGCAGTCTAAGGCACACTGAAGTTTACAAAATCCATTTCAGGAATGAGTTCTTTGGATGAAGTTCAACTTTAAGACATCCTCATACCAGTGAGGCTTCCCTAAGCCCATAGATTCACACTACTCTGAAAACAGTATATTGAATTAGACACAATATGCCCAGCACTCCTTGACACTCTTGGAAATCATGTCCTTTGCCCCCCTCACATCTGGCTAACCACCTTGAATCATGATTTACAGTGCCTGCAGTGTTTAATTTTTGTTATGTGTTAGTATGTGGGCCAGATGCTGAACTGACATAATGTTTTAAGAATTTGGCATAGCTAATTTGCTCAAGACTGATTTTTTGTTTGTTTGTTGTATTTTGGTTTGGTTTGATTTTTTTCTACAGAATGTCTGTTTTTATTAGAGATAATGCAGGATCTATTTTTAATTAAGCTGCCTTTCCTGTCCTCCTGGCTTAACTACACCAAAAAAAAACCAAACCATGCAGCTATATCTTGACAATACGTTTCATCTGCGTTTTTATGTGGTAGTAAGACTTACTGAGCACAGAGAGTGATAACGTATACTCTAATGTGGAACATACTATGTCACTGAATTTTATTCTTATGACTCTCTAAACAAGACCTTCTATTGAAAGCCATGAGTTTCAACTCAAGTGAAGCAAAAAGGTGCACATGGGCATATCTGAAAGGAAGATATAGGAAGCTCAGCCTTTGAGGCAGTGCAGTCTGGTAGGTAGAGAGCAAGGTTAGGGGTTGAAAGAGTAGGATGTTATTCTTGCTGCTGTGCCTGACCTAACCTGTGACATTAGAAAAGTCACTTGCCTTCACTTTGTTCCTGACCAGCTTTGATGTGTTCTGCATTCAGGTGTATCTTTTGGATAACCTTACCTACATCTGTACTATGATAAACTTGATCATTCTCTAGGCAATTATATAGGAAGTGTACCAGAACTGAAGCACAAAAAACCCAATCCAAAACCCCAAACAAAACTGTTTTCAATTTAACAACCAATAAAAATGACAAATAAACAACTTCTACTGTAATTAGACACTGTATAGAAGGGATCGAGACTGTGGCCAGACTTCCTTCTTTTATCATCTTAAGCAGCATAGGGCAAAGATGAGCTAATGAGGCCAACAGATGGTTTGGAAAGGTGGCCATGCTGCCAGGTGCTAGCTCCCTGTTTGTACTTGCCTCAGGTGCTTCTGAACAGTAGTAACAAGTGCTCTTCTGAGTCATGCCATGAGCTGCTACAATTGTGGATCCCTACATAATCCTGTTATACCCAAACTCACAATAAAAGAATTAGTCAGGTTTCAGTTAGTAAGGTAATTAACTATGTTCAATCAGTTGTTAAAGCACTTTGCACTTTTATAAGTGACATAGCTTTGTAGGTATTGTTGTGATATCTTGGTAATAAGTTAGTTACTTTAGTTGAGGTACTTTTCATTTTTTTCTGTTCTAAGATTTGCAACAGACATATACTACGTGCTTATGTGGGACATCTTTTCTGTAATCGGAAATTCCAAAAAATATTTGTGGCTTACATTTGTCTCTAGGGCCATCATTCTTACCTTGTCTTTTCTTGACATCTGTCCCCCAAATGACATTTTCATTATATGTGTGTATGTTTTATTGGACTAGCTTTAGTCTGGGTTTGTCGATTTTTATCACAGATGATCACATTCTACCACTTTTTTCCTGCAAAACATTACAGATCCTCTCTATAACTATGATATATATGCTATGGAAATTCTGTTGTATTTTCCAGATGAATACCTCATTGCTAAGCAAAATCCAAATGACAGTTTGAGGAAATGGTACCATCCCGAAGTAAAAATGGAACATGTAGAAATCTGTGCTGCTTGCCTCCAGACTGCTAATGCATCCAAGCTACTCCTCTCTTCCAAACTTCTCTTTAGCAGTGTCAGACTTTGTAGCTATTATATTAGTTTTCCTACCCATGTCAGAAGTACAGCAGCCATCTTTCCCATCACTAATTTGCTTTTTACCTTGTAGCCAACAGAAATCTCCCAGAAGCAACAGGAGAGCAGGGGTCTTATGTTTGGTCTTATCCAAAAGTGAATATTATTCCCTGATGTGGGGTACTTTTTACAATTGCTACCTTTTCCAACATGGTACTTAGGTTTGTGCCTTCAATGGGAATTTGCTCACAAGACTAAATGCCAAATTTCATCTATTTACCTTTTATTGCTTCAAAATTAATATCAGTGGCTTTCTTATCTGCTTCTACAAATCAGTTATTTCCTTGCATCAAACAGCATGAAAAATCTGTTGTAGCACACTCCATTTATAGATTTTATAGATTTATAGACTCATTTAGCTTGAAAAAGACGATTAAGGTTAATGAGTCCAACCGTTGACCTAGCATTGTCACACCCATCAATAAACCATCTCTTTAAACACCCTATCTACACATTTTTTTAATATCTCCAGATTCCTGTGGACTCATGTTGCTGTGATCACTCTCTCTACTCTACTTTGCAAGCTTTTCCAAAGTATTCCAAACCTTTGTAAATCTTGTATCTTTTTCTGAATACTGACATTGCCTTAGTTTCCTGTGATTCCCATGACATATGCTGCTCCCTGTATTGTATGTTATGCTTTCAAACTTGGACCACCACAGGTTTTTCGATATCCTAACTCTTTCTGGAAATAATTTAAGTTCTCTGTCACATTACAGTGCTTCAGTAGTGAAAGGACCAACTAACTTCCTTTGTTTAGATAAATCAATAAGAATATGTCGAAACTAATTTTGTATCTTTTAGTAAAGTTTGAGTGTTTTCTGTTTTCTTCCAAATCTCAGCCCTTTTCTTGTTATCAGTTAATCTCCACAAATTGTTTTTGATGTTAGATTAGTCTACAATGTTGAGAAACATTTTCCACTGCACCTAATGTTAATATAAACATGTGTTTTCTTGTGTGTGTATATACACACACCCACACACACACATTTCTGAGTAGAGCTCAAATTTCATGGAGTGTAATAGTTTTCAGTTTTCACATTTTAATTCTTCATAGTTGTTTTAAACTTTCATAATTAATTAATAAATATTAGTTATTAAACTTTATTGAGAACACCATAACCAGCTATTATCAGAAATGACTCTATTCTCTAAATGTCCTTTCAAGTTGGGTACTTCTGTTGCTCATTATAGTTAATAAAATGCAAAGTGACTTTAGGATTTCCCCAGTGGTTATGTTATTGTCCAGTAATTTTAACTCCATTGGTGGTTTTTAACATGTCCCATTCCTCCACTATGGAGTACTTCCTTAGTTAATTATACCTCAGTTAATTATACCTCCAATGTCACGTGTTAATCACCAGCAAAGAGAATAACAGAACATTCTTTTATTCAGTATCTGAGATTTAAAGGCATTGGTATTCTATGAAATGAGGTTTAGGGCTCATAGCAAGGGCTCAAAGGTCCATTTCTCTACTATAAAAACCTCTTCTCCTTTCCATTTCTCTCCTCAAACCGTTTCCCTCAACTGATGACTGACACTGCAATAGAAAAGAGCAAGAAGGAAGATTTTTCATTGTGTTGTAATAGAACATAGTAAGAAAATCCTCAACATCTGCCAGCACCTGCCTTGGTTGTGTCAGTTCACAAATGTTTGGTTACTAGACTTTGTAAGCTGAATCTGTGTTTTGCCATTTCTCGTAAGAACAAGGCCACTCTGTACCTTTCACTTTTACTTCTCTCTTGCGTTTGAAAGCTTTATGTAATATAATCAGTTACTGTTATGGCATTTTTTTTCCCCCCAATGATAGGCATTTCTTTAATTTATGTTGTTTGTGAGTGTTACCCAGTTTCTTCTTATCTCATTTGATGCTGACCTTGTCAATTTACTTCATCTTTTATGTCAGCTACCCTTTGTGTACTAAAAAACATTTCACATAAATTGCTTACAGGTTAATCCCTTTCTTACAACTTCAGTCACTGACATCTTGCTTTTGAATTAGTTACTATCATTTTGTTGACCTTTTCAATCTCAACACTGTCCTTCCTTCTTCTAAAACAGCAACCAAAATTGAATGCTACAGCCTCACTGTAATCTCAAATGCATCAGAAAACTTAATGATAGTAATTGTTTACTTTCCAGGCTCCAAAATAAATCTCTATGATGCTTTAGGCTTTCTTACTGTGTTGTTGCATAGTAAACCACATGTGTCAATTAATTAATTGTGAATACCTGAGAGATTTTGTGAGGCAGGAGTAAAGGACTGTAAGTCATGCATGTCTTAGTTATGCTATTAAGGTTCACCTCCCTATAGCAGAGTCACAGAATATAGGGAGGGAACAATTTCCAGGTCTAAGAGACTCAATTACTGGGCCAGTGAGGGCTGAGAATGTTATCCATGCAGTTCACTTGACCTTTAGGAGGAGAACGCTCTTCTGTCACTTTACAGTACATGATTTCATTAGCAGAATTTATAGGACCCGGAAAAGCAATTTCCCTTTCTGCTAGAGATAGGAGGTTCAAAAGCAAAGAAGGGGATCCCTACAGGGTTTCCAGAGATAAGGCACAGACCTTTCTTTCTAGAAGTCAAAACAAAGTGTGTTTCAGCTCATGACTATGGCTTTCAATATTGCCAATTTGCATGAGTCTCTTGACATTGAAGTCTTCCTTCAAGCCCCAGCTCTGGGCTTCATGTCTTCATATTAGGATTACTGTTTTAACTTCAAGACAATTTTTTAATTTTTATGTTTAGATATAGTTGTGGAGGAAAAATTAAGTACTTTGTACTTGATTCCCATTTTTAAAGTCTCAATAGTATTTTAAATACTGAAAAGGATTGATTTCAGATGTTTGCATAGGTGTGTAGTTAGCTCTAGACATGACAGTGCTGCAAGCTTTCCTACTGTATTCTGTACCAGTTTCTGTCTTAACCAAAATCAGAATGACAACTGTGAATCTCATACTACAGGAATAGCATTAATCTGAACATTTCAGTCTCCAAAATCTTAACTCCTGTAAAGTGATGCAGGTGTGGCAGTAATAGCCACAGTACTACTTTCATGACTATCAGGAATGTTACCAAAATCTGTAGCCAGAAATCACTCCCCAAACCGGTTTTATAGTTTAGAAAGATTTAGTTTACGTTAGTTTATTGCAGTTCTGGGTTCATGGGAGATCTCCCAACATGCACACTGAGAAATGAAAGAACACTCCTTAAATACTTTACAGAAAAATGAACCAGCCACCTACCCATTATACATGGAATACAAAGTGATGTTTAACGTGATTTGGGTGAAGATTTGAGGAATATAGTCATACATGTTTAGCATGTCCCCCTTTTAGATTGCTATCATTTTTAGTGTTGTCAAAGGGGTATTAACTATAGTATTAAGTTCATGGTTAATGAGGCGATAATGTGACTTTGGACACTGAGGCTTTGCTGAAACTGTTTTGAAGTTGTTTTTGGCTATAAGCCCCAGGACCAAGCACACAAAGTAACTATTCTGCCACCTTAAGATTCCCTCTCTCAGCTGTTTCTCAGGCTGACTTTGAAGGCCTCTGCTCACAGAGGTCTGCACAACAGATAAGTGGGTACTGGCGTTTTTAAGTACTTTTAAACCATTTTCTTGTAATTCTCTCATCGTTCATCACTCAACGTCCAAATCATGCTTGTATGAAATAGTAAATGAGGACAGATGTCTGGGGGAGGGTGAAGGGAGGGTAGTGGTATCTATAAATGAGGAGTAGAAATCTAAGGAATCTGAGGAGAGATTTATAAATAAGAAATGTCTGGTATCAGGAACATTAAAAGTGAGTTGTTGATAAAATTTCAAAGTAGCAGTTTAAAGCAGTCTTTTTCACAACAGGAGCTGAAGTTACATGTGATAAAATAACACTGATAAAACCCTAAATTACTGAGGGAGTAGAAGAGAACAGAGGCCAGAATCAATGTACTTATTTTGATTATTCTTAAACTTTCTGTGTTGTCTATATGAACCTGTAATAACATTTCTATCCTCTCATAGCTACGAATCCTCAGGACAAAAGTTATTAAAAAAAAAGAGAGTCACAGCATTTATATACAAATATATGCATTTAATCAGGCCTTTTATTGAAATATTCTGAGTTGAAATCCAACTAAAATTTGCAAATATTCAATAATTTTTCTGGTAGATTATGCTCAGTATTCAGTGAAATTATAGTACTGTAGGAAATAAATGGTAGAGAGAGAAAGAATTCAGTGCTCCGGTAACCTAAAGCTGGGGTTCAAACCTTTTTGTGGCTTTAAAATTCAGTAGCACTTTGTAAAAATACATTGTCTATTCATATTGTTATCCCTTCTCTAGGCAAAGGGGATTAATAGCCCTTTTCCCACTGTAGGTATGTTGTAATGATAAAATTTATTATAGTATGAGGTGACAAGCATGGATGAATAGAGGGTATATATGGAGGTATATATATAAACATGTATATACAGAGATGGATAATTGAAGTATATGAAGATGAGACAATGATAGATGCAAAGAAAAAAGATAAAAAAAGAGATATTAAATTTGTTAATGATACTGGCATATTTCAATATTAACTTTTTTTTCAGTGAGTGGACAGAAGTAAAATCTTTCTACCAGATACAGCAACAACATGAGCAAACTGTCAGAGTATGTTACATATGCTTCAATTCTGCCCTGATATTTCAGAGAGTTCCTTCTTCAAATTAGATGCTCATTCAGATAACAAATATGATATAATATCCTTTCAATACTTGATTACAGTCTCCTTCCTAGTATACCAAGATAAAAGGATATTCTCAGCTATTATCATAATACTGTTATGATAAATACTTAATTCGGGGGAATTTTTAATCATATGTGAAGAACTCTAGAAAATCTATTAGCATAGTCCTGCCATCATGAGTCACTTGGAGACTGCAGCACTGGTAAAGGATAGGAAGCCCAGAGTCCATACAGCAGTAATAATGCATGTGAAACTGCCTTGCAATATCTTCTGGATACCAGCCACATCCCTAGCAAAGTTGTGAAAAATGAGCCTTCTAACACACTTAAGTTACTGTTTTCAGACAACTTTAAATGAATAATTTCTCCATGACACAATCCTACTTAGCAAACTGTGTGGCATCCTGCATATCAGTTTAACGCGAGTTCCATTGTGTGCTCAGTCTCATCAAGGACTCTCTCACCTTTCACCACAGCTGCTCTGGGATAATGAAAGAACATCATAAACACAGTTTCCTGGAGGCAGAGATAAGGATGCTGGAAAAGTGTTAACATGATGGATACATAACACATGAGATCATGCTGGTGATTATGTTTTCTTCAGAGGACAAATTCCACTCATCAGCCAAACACAAACTGAACTTTGACCTTACCATCTGACATTAGGGAACTGGTAATGTACACAATGGTACTGAAAGTATGAACACCAGTGAACATTATCGGCATTGCAGTAGAAATCTTATAAAATGGTAAAATGCCATGAACTTTAGCTCATGACAATAGAATGTTATCCACATAGTATTTTCCTGAAGATGAGAAGTAAAATGCTCAGATGATAATATTTGTGTCATGTGTTTTGTACTGAAGGGACTGTATTGGCAAGATAGCTGTCAAAGATAAGAGTGTAATTACAGGATACCCTATGCCCACCATGAAAAGATACTATAGAAGAAACTCAGATGTAAACCACAAGGAAGTTTTGCACATTTTGGCCATAAACTTGATTTGGGCAATTTAGCACCAACAAAAAGGGAATTTGAGGACAAGTTTCACCATTAGACAGCAAGGAATGGAAGGATCGTATTTCATTATTGAGGAATGTTTTTGCTTTGGTTCTTTCTTTAAAAATGAATTTTATTTCAGTATACAAAACTTGATAAATTGTCCAAAGGAGAGAAGACTGGCGAGGTGAAAAGGCAGGCATTAATAGTGTTAAGAGACTTCAGATTAAATGCTATAAAATCAAGGGGTTACAATTCAATCCAAAAGTTTAGTACTATAAAATATATAGTAGTACTAAGCTTTATACATATGGTAAGTGTAGCTAGATATAGTCACAGGGTTGCTTTATCAATAGTGAATTTCAGAACACTGTCCAATATTGAACATTTTTTTCTACTTAGGTGGACAAAGAGTGGACATGTGTTTGTTCAAAAGCTTCATTCATCAGCCTTGTAGCAGTCAGAGTAGGGTTCTGTCTAATAGATGTGGATATGACATACATGTGTGAAAACTTAATGTAGTAAAAGTCAAGATATCTATTATTTATTAGAATGTGATCTAAGTTATAGTTTGGAAAGGTAATGAATGAAAATCTACATGTTGTAGCCATTTTAACTCCAGCCTAACCCAAACTCTTATTTGTTTCTATTTCCTCAATTTGCTCTTATCTGCACAATAGTAGATTTGTAATGTTGTTCCATGCACAGCAAAGTAGTTTCTTTTAAATCTGATATTTTTACTATCAGTTCTTCTTCAAACAGTACTTACTATTTCTGAGATAAGAGTTCCAGTAAGCTGAGCACATGCAAAATTTCTGTTAAAAGGTAACCCTGCTCCTAAATTGTTCATGCTTCCTGGTACATACTTCCTCCCACTCGCAGCCCATCTCATGTATTTTAGTAATTGCAATGGGTGTATCACCTCCTTAGTCTACAAAGATAGTAAGTCTTGTGCCTTGAATGTGAATTTTTTGGTTCTACAGAGCTTCAAACTGTGGAGAGTTAAGAGTAGCTTTTGCTGGTAAGATAGAAGGTTTTAGGAACCACTTTGGAGCTTCTGTCTGGGACTAATTCTTTCCTTGATGTCCTTTTGTCTCAGTAACCTTGTCTCTCTCTGCAACTTGATATTCCCCTCATTGTTTTCCAATTTATTCGCTTTGACTACGAGAATAATCTCTAGCCTCATATAGTGTACAAAATTTAAGAGCCCAGGAAAAAATAATTGGAAAGATAATATAAACATTGTGCTCCAAAGGGGAGACATCACACATAAATTACTAGGTGTCTGTGTGCTTTTGCCATTCTCAGTCACTGTTTCTTTTTCTCCTCTGTATTTGCTACTGGGGAATGTATGTAAAGGTGGCAAAGCAGAAGTAATTTACAATTAACTCTATATAAAATGGATATCTTCCGATATGAAAGAGCACATAATTCATTGACATGGAGAAGGGAATATTACTGCTCCTGCTTTTGAAAATGCTTGTCTATCTTGGCAATAATGCCATAGCACTTTCTTTTTGCTGTAGCGGCAGAAGTGAAAACAGGAGACAGCTTAAGGCATAGCAATTGTTCCCGCTCCCTTTTTATGCAGGCGAGGTGGCCAGTATAGTTGTCCTATGCTGCTATCTAGTTACTCCACTTTTGCTTTGATGTGCCTCTGAAATCATGGGGCATAATGATAAACTTGAGTAAGAGATTCATGGAGCCAATAACTCCTTGCAGTCTTTTGAGAAAAGGTTTTATGCCTCATGGTGTCTCTTTGAAAAGCCAAGAGAAATAAAGGCGGCAACAATTATGTTTATTGAGTTGTCATTTTACTCAGGTTTTGCTATTGATTCTTTAGATACTGTTAAAAATATAAAAATTTACTGGTAGGTGGCTGCTAGAAGAACTGTCACCAGTCAGAAATAGCATTTCTAATTCTCTTATCTCAAATTACTGTCTGCTTCATTTGTAGTAAACCCATGAAGTCTTATTGTCAACTGCAACTTTATTTCTTTAGTGTGAAACATAAACTAGGTTGAAACATCTGTAACAAGTTCTTAATTTTTTTAAAAAAACTCTTACTGATTTTCTCCCCCTCCTTCAGCTTTTCCATCTCCTACATCATGACATTAGTCAGTGAGTATTCATTGATTTACAACATATCTAAAGTAGTCTTAGCACAATGAAGCAGTAATACTAGGCTTCACTTCTCATTGCTTTGACAAATGCTGCAGGTTATTTAGTTGAAAATAAGAAGTAAGCTGAAATTTGCAGGTAGAAAACTTGCTCTCACTAAACCTTTTGTCCTTAATTTAAGACCTGTTCACTAATAAATGAAAGTGACAGGAAATATCTCTGTATCTTAGGATACTATGAGGTGCAATTTGGAAGTGACACAGGTGAAAAATTGTTCCTGTAATAAACTATTGATTTTGTTCATGATCAGAACTTAAAGAACAGGATGTGCAAGCATAAGTGTATCTGAATCTGAGTAATAGTAAATGTAAGGTTTAGTGCTTCAATAATCGTATCCATTCTAGAAAACACAGGTAAGGTGATGGGGGAGGTAGGGGAAAAAATACAGACATCTTTTTGAAGAAGAAAAGAATTGGAAGAATTTAATGCAGTCCTTGAAATATTTTTAGGTATGGATTAGTAAGCAGAGCTAAATATCTGGTACAAGCAAACCATCTTTAGAGCAATGAGGTGTCACAGTGACAAAAATGCACTTTCAGGCCATTAGCATCACCTTGAATGAAGTAAATGGACCAACTGGTTTTAAATACCAGACAGTACAGTTTATCATAAAACATCTAAGAACTTAATCATATAGCAGCATTTAAAAACTATATGGTCAGCAATTCTTCAGCAAACTATGTGTTTGGTTTCAGAAGAGCACTCCATCAAGCCCAGTTACACTGAAATGCAAATAAATTCTCAATGGATACCTATTTATAAAGTTATTTTATCTAAGTGTTCCTAGAGGTTCTTAGAGTAAAACATTAAGAGGATTATCTCCTTTCCTTTGAATGAGCTTACTGTCTTAAGGGGGAAAATCAATAATTAGTTTACATGTTGTTCGGAGTCCCTCAACTTAAGATTCCAATATTTACTGAAATTAAAAACTGAACTTTAAAGAATGCTTTAAGAAAAAGTCTCTTAACTTGAAAGTATGTGGTAACAATTTGGGGTTTGTGATTTATTTGTGTATATGCATTTGATCTTTACTAAAATGTGTGTGTTCAGTATATACACTTGACCTTGCCCCTAAGTCCCTTGACTTGACCTCACGCCATTTCCGTTCACAAAAAAGCCTCCCAAAGCACAAATAAATTTTAAAAAATCAACCTGAGATGGGGGAAAATAACACACTCTTCAGTAAGCTATTGTTCTCTCACTATTACTATTAATTTTAAATGAAATAGTCAAAGTCAGCAGCCTAAATCTTTCACACTTCTTCAAGTGGCAAGTTGTGTGTGCAAGCATGTGGTTAAAGATTGGGCAGGACAGATAAGGGAAAGGAAATTATAGAGTAAGAGCATTTTGAGTTGAACATCTACCTTTGGAGCAAGGGAGTTCATCCTGGTCCTGGCAGTTGAACTTGTTCTGAATACACAATTAACGGACAAATGTTGCAATGCAACATTGCCATAGCTCCTAAAAGAAACCCATTTATATCTAGCATTGTACTGTACCCAGCCCCTTTCTCCCAACACAGCAGTGTTAGTTGACTTGCCTGCTGTGACTATGTTCCTTTCAGTCCCAGTGCTGTTCCAGCACAATGAAGTCCTGTGAAGGAAGATTATGACCAAAGAGTTTTTCTAATGTTCAAGTGGAACTTTTTGTGCTCAAGTTTTTGTCCATTACCCCTTGTCCTGTCACTGGACACTACAGAAAAAAGTGCTGCCCTATCCTCTTGACAGAATCACTGAATGAGTTAGAAGGGACCTCTACAGATCATTTAGTCCAACTCCCCTGCTAAAGCGGGTGCACCTAGGTAAGGTTGCAGAAGAATGCATCCAGGTGGGTTTTGAAAACCTCCATAAAAGGAATATTATTGACAGGTAAGTTGTGTTTAAGCCTGTGTCTTCAACAGCCCGAATGTTATCTGGTTGTGCTTAATTTTATGATAATGAGTACTCATGAGTAGTGGAGTGTGTAAAAGGATATTCTTAGCAATACTTACAGTTTCACATGGCCTCTATTTGCCCTTGTATGGGATGACATAGATACCACAGTGCTGGGGACCTAACAAACACTTCAGTTGGCATAAGTCTCTACACATCTGATGACCTAATCTAACAAGCCATACTTCAGCTAGAAAAATCTCACAAAGCAGTATCTATCCAGTCTTTCTTTATTGCCTTTCATTGGTTTTCGTTTTGTGAGAGTTGTGGAGGAATGGTGCAATAGCTCACTGTTTCTTATTTTAACTACCTGTCTCTACAGGAGAGAGATAATACTTTGCCTTTGATATCTATATTTTATGTCTTGCTTGTCGATGTAATTGTTTTGTCTCAGTTGAGATTTTGAGGGACTGATATTCATACTATAAATCTGTCTTTGATTACATAGGTACCAAAGAAAACGTGGGCCGTTATGTATCTTAAACAAAAATTTTTGAAAATTAATATAAGGTATCATGTTGGCTCGTGGGTCAGGTTGAAGATGGAGAACACCACCACGTTACCCAAATGTTAGTCATGTTATCCAGGATAACCCTGTGATGAGCTTGGTTATTGGCAGTAATGAAGACAGGAGAGAGCACATTCCACTCAAGTCAAAGCCTTATGGTTGTCCCTTATGTCAGGGACAACCAGTTAATCTGTCATGACAGCTCTGGAAGTGCTTCTAACTTACTGCATTTTCATCTTGAATAGTATTTGAGAAATGTAGAATTCTGGAGAATGACAACTGTATCTGATTTTTAAAGACAGAATAGAGAATGGGAATAACTTTCAAATATTGGATGAGCCAGGAATAGAAATAAGTTTGCTCCTTTGCATGAGTGACAACAGGATCCATCGGGAGCTAATGTTGTGTGGTAACAAAGTACTCAGTATCTGGAGTTATCTAAGCAACAGGAAGTGAGAATGACTTAATAATTAAATAATGAAAATGCACACAGCACAAGCAGTATAAGAGTTCACATCTGATGAACTGTCCACGCTCAAGCTTTGCCTGGACTGTTGTACATCACATCTAACTTAATTTACCTAGCATTCAAGGATAATGAAGGCAGATCCATGACTCATTACACACTCATTACAGCAGAAGTTTTCTTTATACATCTATTTTTAGAAGGAAATGCCTAATGTTTCTAAGTGACAAAAACAATCTCTGCTCTTTGTTCTACTTTTCCAGCTTTTACATACTTTTTTAGTTGGGTTCTGGTTATATGTTGTCTTGTGATACTAAAAGCCACAATGTATGAAAAGCTTAAGAGCAAATTTGGGCTGGAAGTTAGGAAAAGTGTTCTAATCATCCAAAGAGTGAGTGAAAATATGGATATGTCTTCCAGTGAGGTAGTGGTGATGGGAAACAAATGTTGTTTAAGGTAGCAGTTGGTAATCTGTAATTGGCTATACAATTAACAAGGAGAGGTTTTGGAGATGGCAGTTTAAGCCTGTGAGACAAAGCACGTCTTTGTCCAAAGTACTGATGTATTTAAGGAGAACTGTTTCTTAGTGCTACAGCTACATTCTGTTAATCTCCACGATTTATGGAAAAAGTTAAGTATTTCATCTCCCTGCCTCCACCAGCCTCTTGATGAATAATATGCATTGCCAGGAGTGGGGTGTTCACTCTTCTCTGAAGATTTGGAAACAGACTGCACCTTAAGCACGGCAGTTGTATTCATAGTGAAATTAAATTCTCCTGGGTTTGGATTGCATAACCATAACATGCCGGAGATCATAAATTCACAACAGTCTTAGAGTGAGTAGTCAATGCCCCTCCCCCCCCCCAACAACCCAACCCCAAACACTCATGAATAAAGATCTCCATTGTATTAGCTCAAAAACTGGGGATATATTAAGGGTACTTCATATCTGCCTTGGAGATCACTGTTCTTGCTGATTTTTCTCTTGTTTGGGTTTTTTTCTTGAGATAGAGGAGGAGATGGTTCTCAATTCTTGAAGATTAGAAATTTCTAAGTGCTGAGGTTTGTTTATGTTTACTTCAGTTCTGGAAGTACAACAGATTAAGCTGGAGAGTCAGTGTAGCCGTTAATGCTAGAATTAACCTTCCTGCTCAGGATTTTTTTGCTTTGCCCTTCTGTCTTTGAAAGCCAGAGACTTTAGATCTCTAGCCACAGAAACAAAAACTAGATCAGAATTTGGAAGCCTGTATTTGTAACACATGTAACCTAACAAGACTTGAGGGCTCATTAAGACTTGAGGTTACTCATTAAGCTTTTCTACTGCAAAATACTTTCTGTATGCAGTTTAAGTCAATAGCAGTTTACAAAACTACAAAATGTCAAACTGGTTTGGTTTTATATGATTTCTGTTTGTTTAATGGTCTGCACTGTACTGTGTTTTTGCCTTCTGTAAGGAATAAAAGACTGCCTTTTCCACATAGTTTGAGAATATTAATTGTGTTGAGACAACTTTTGTTATGTATTCAAGTTGCTTAAAAGACTGCAAACCTCAGTTTTAACAGACATTTCTGACAAGTAAGTGTGGATCGTTGATTCTTTAGAGAATGTGCTGTTTCGCTAGCATGCAGCTAACTTTGTCAAAGCCTGCAGTGCCAGAGATAGTGTTAATAAATATCTTTCTTGTGATAACAATAAAAGATTTTGGAATAGGAAGGGAAAAGGAACTGTATGGTTGAAATGATAATATCAAACATGAAAGTAGGCTAAAAAAGGACTACTTATGAGGGTCTGCATAACCAGTATCTGTGTATCAGGAATATATTAGGAAAGAGTTAATTTAAAATGTAACCTTAATTAGACTACCTATGAATATGTCTCACATTTGGAAATTAAATTAGCAAAGGTAATCAAATGACTTTGTTTTCAGCTAGTATGTCTTGTTCACAATATGAAACACACCAGCCATTGGCTTCTGTGGTGACAGATATTGTTTAGCAGCTTATGACTAGACCAGATAATCATTTATGATACAATGGAGTTTGATAAAAAAAAAATTAATATAGAAGTACTCTTGAAATTATTTGAAGGCAGTTTTCACAAACAGAAGATACCAGGACTAGCCTCTTTGACAAGTGTTGTAGAGTTTGTTAGGGAGCTTGTTTTCTAGATAATTCTACTAGTAAGATGGAAAATAACCAAGCTTAACTTTTACAATCTGCAATTGTGATGCTGGAAGGTTGTCTTATGATTTCAATTCAATTATGGCTGATTGATGTGTGTTCTCTAAAAAGCATGTAAATTTTGCATTGTTAATGAAAACAAAATGCAGCATTAATGAATAAGAGAATTGTCTGAACAAGTTCTGTGCTGTGTAAAGACACATCCACCTTCTCAGTTTCTCTGTTTGCCAAAGTTGCACATGTAACTTTTAAACAGACCTTGCTAGGAGTTGCTGCTCTCAATTTTTCACATGACGTATAGTTCAGAAAAGTAAAAGACATGTAGCACAGAAAACTAAGTTTGCACAGTTTTAATTTATTTTGCAGTGTAGCATTTGAATTTGTACAATACCGAATGTGACAACTGTTTAGTAAGCTGGGATGACTAACAGATGATCAACAGATGATCCATTTAGTGTAAAATTCTTTCCCAATATTCAATCTAAACCACCTCTGCTGCAACTTCAGGCCATTTCCTTTTGTTCTGTCTCCTGTAACATGGGAAACGAGATCAACTCCCACTTTGCCATAACCTCCTTCGCGATAATTTTGATCTATAAGGTCTCTGCTCGGACTTCTTTTCTTCAGACTAAACAACCCCAGCTCCCTCAGCCACTCCTCCTAACGCTTGTTCTCTAAACTCTTCACCAGCTTCATTTACCCTTCTTTGGACACTTTCCAGATGTCAATGCCTCTCTTGTATTGAGGGACCCAAAACTAAACATAGTGACTCACCAGTGCCAAGTACAGGGGGACAATCAGTTCCCTGGTCCTGCTGGCCGCACTATTTCTGATACAGGCCAGGATGACATTGGCCACCTGGGCACACTGCTGCCTCATGCCTGTTGACCTTGAGGTCCTTTTCTACCAGGAAGCTTTCCAGCCATTCTGCTCCAAGCCTGTAGTGTTGCATGGGGTTGTTGTAACCCAAGTGCAAGACCTGGCACTTGGCCTTGTTGAACCTTGTTGAACAATTGACCTCAGCCTGTCCAGATCCCTCTGAAGAGTCTTCTTACTTAAGGCAGATCAACATTCCCCTGTGATATCTCCTGCAAACTTACTGAGGATGTGCTTGATCCCCTAAACCAGAGCGTTGCTAAAGATTTTAAACAGATCAACATCCACAGCATTCCCCTCATCCACTAAGTGTTGTCACCTTGTCACATGAGGAAATCAGGTTACTCAAGTGGGCCTTGTCATTCATAAACTCATGCTGACTGGGCCTGATGACCTGGTTGTCCTGTGCATGTCATGTGATGACCTTTTTGGAATTAGATAACATTGCACCATGTATCCATGAAAACAGCTCACTGTACCTATCACATGATTCTTTCAAACCCAATTCTTTTGCTATCTCAGTTTTATCACAATGTACATTTCAAACATATCTTCACTTTCTAAATAGCTCTTGGCAGTGGTCATCAACATCTCAGGATGCTAGCTTTTCCTTTTGCTCAGAGCAATCTATTTCTTTACATATCTGTTTCTAATGCATCAAGTAATGCTAGATGGTTGTTCTGATTAATCTATCAGTTATTACCACATGTTATGGACAGAAATATCCAAAAGTTCTGATTTTTTTGAAATATTAATTTCTAACAAAGAAACTTCCATCATTAAGAAATATAGTAAATCTATTATACAGTCTCACTGTTTTTACTTTTGCTTTTCAATTTTTTTCTCCCAAATCTATCCAATGTGTTTCAATTTGGGGTACTTTGCAAGCTAGGAAGACCGAAATTTTTATGCCTCATTTTTGAGGGTAAGGTTTAGCCCTACTCTGTAAAAAAAAACCACCAAAAACTTGCATCCCATGTACATTGTTTTGATTTAATGTCAATATAAATTTTCTTCTGATTTGAAAGCTTTGAAACTACTGCTTATTCTTTCTACTGTTACTCCACCATTTTACAGACTTATTTACTTACCTCTCCTTATTACATCGTTTTAGTGCCAATTACACAAAATATGATCCATATGTGGATTGTGGTTCACATTTGTAAACTATGTAAACACTGTCAACCCTTATGAGCTTAAACAGTGGAGTTTACTTCTTCTAAGAAGTATTCTTAAGTCCATTATAAACAACGCAGCTTTAGAATGATAGTGATTTCTGCAGATAAACGAAACGATTTTTTTTTAAAGAATTTTTAAAGATATTATTTCAAAGTACACTCGATAGAAGTTGCAGAAATAACTACCTAGTTTTTCAGCTTTGAGATGAAAAGCATGTTTTGTAAAAGAACACCCAAGCCTATAACGAGTCTTTTAAAGTTGCAGAAGATGTTGAGTTGTATTAGGCCAATTCAAGTCATGCAGTTTCACATGGGGCACAGCTATTTTCTTAGAAGTGTGCTGCACAGCACGTCAAGACCTGGAAATATGTTGTCTGTGTAATGTCAAGACCTGATTCAATCAGCAGCTTATCTTTTGGCCAAGAACAGTGGGATCAAAACATCAGGGTGGTGTGCCCTGGAACCCATAGGTTGTTTCAAAGCAACCTCCTATTGAATAAACTAAATCTCCTGCATCTTTCTTTTTTTTTCTGGCTATGATGCACAGTCTAATGTGGTAGGCTCACAGGAAATATGTGCATCCACCTATGCCTACCTATTTAATAACATAGAAGGATGCAATGGGAGAATCACCACAATTTGTATGCATCTTATATTAAGCTGTCAGCGAATATCTAAATCACTTCCTTTTCTGTCACTTCATCTCTCAACTACATCCTTCAGACACAACACCATTGAGAAAAAAGCACCAGAAATACCCTCTAAAATGATATGTAAATCCGGCAATTCATCATGCTCTGTGTAGTACAGGTCTAATTCTTCCTGCTAGGCCTCAATCTGCTGAAACATTACTCTGATATACAGTACAAAAGCAGTAACAAAGATGTTCATATCAGCCCATTGTGAGCTGGTGGCAGGGAGAGAAATCAATGAAGCCATGGGGACAATAGCTGGGGTTTAAACAGGCTGCAGAAATTTGCTAAGACACAGACAAAAGGCCTGAGCTGAAAAGCAGGCTGCCCAGGAATTCCTTGGGCTCCATTATAGGGCTGAAACAATCCTCACTTAGAAGAGTGGATTTGCATCTCTAATAGGGTTCAGGCTCTGTTTGTGAAAGGCTTTCGCTAGGGCTGACCCCATCTCTCAAGATCACATTGATACCCAGCACCTCTCTTCTGCCCTGTCCCTCACTGCGCAGGGCAGTATCATGGGAAAATGCACATGCTTAAAAGGAAGCGGAGGAAGGCAAAAAAAATTAAAGGCTTGAGGCAGTTTTGGTGGTACTTAGCAGGGAAAATTACTTTGGCAAATAATAGAACCTACTGCTGGTAATTACTGCTAACAAGCTTCCCCCAACCCAAATGTGACACTTGGACTGATGTGAGAAAAGCTGATATAGGCCAAGCTTATTAAGCCTGAAAGAAAGGATGCTCTTCCCTACAAAAATACAGCACTTAGAACCTGCAAATCCTGTAATCTAGTGTTACCAATTATCCATTAAAATAGAAAATAGAGTTGTAATATTTTATATCCTTTCTAGTGTGTGCAGTGCCAGATGCTCTAATCTGGAGTGATTTTAAATGGAAAAATATTTTGTTTCATTCATGTGCCTCTGTTTAAACCAAACTTGGCTTTACTTATTCTATCTTCTTCTGGAGACAGGCAACAATCTGTCTTTTAATAGTATTGTGTTAATGACATTGTTCTAAGTTTTCTGAAAACAGAACTATCTTTATTCTTGGAAAAAATACCTTAAGTCTATTGAAAATCCCTTCTAATTCTCTTGCATGTAGGTTCCATACATACATGGACTTCTCTGTTCTCTCCAAGTGCATTGCTTTGTTTTTGTAAAACAATTTCTCTTAAAAATTAGAACCACAGAAATGTCTTCTAGATTTTATCTAGAGTACTTCAAATAATTTTTCTCAAATTTGAGGGATTTCAAAGCTGACCGTGTTTTTAAAGAAGACCATCTAGAACTAAGGATTAACTACTACTTAACATCATCATCCCTCTTTTCTTAACAGTAGAGGCTGGAAATATTTTTCCCCATGCTCTTCTCAATGGACAGTGGATGGGGTACAAGAAACTTTGCACTAATATCATCTCCCCTGCATTATGGCTCTTTCCTAGAGGTTCCCTTCTATTGTGTTTCCTACACTGAGGCAGGATCAGCTCATTTCACCTACAGCTTGAAAAGAGATTGTAGAAAAGGAGGAGACATATGCATGGTAGAGATACATGGCAAGACTGCACAGGGCAACAGTTACAGGCTGCTACAAGGAAAACTCCATCTGTAAAAAAGGGAAAAGGATTCTTTGCATTGAGTAAGAGGTGAAGTGCTGAAATAAGCTCAAAGAGATTGAAGATTCCCCACCTTTAAAGAAGTTGATAGCTTGGCTATATTGGACTCTAGGCTTCCTAATCTAACTTTGAGATCGATTCTGCTTGGAGCAGAACTCCTCTGGAAGTCCTTTCCAATCTAATCACAGAATCTCAAGGACTGGAAGAGACCTCAAAAGACCATCTAGTCCAACTCCCCTGCCAGAGCAGAACAGTTAGAGTAGATCACACAGGAACTTGTCCAGGTGGGTTTTGAATGTCTCCAGAGAAGGAGACTCTACAACCCATCTGAGCAGCCTGTTCCAGTGCTCTGAAACTGTCACAGTGAAGAAATTCTTCCTTGTATTTCTTCGAAATCTCTTGTGTTCCAGCTTATACCCATTGCCCCTTCTAACATTGGACGTCACTGAGAAGAGCTTGGCTCCATCCTCCTGACACCCACTCTTTACATATTTATAAACTTTAATGAGATCACCCCTCAGTCTCCTGTTCTCCAAGCTAAAGAACCTCAGGTCCCTCAGCCTTTCATCATAAGGGATTTGCTCATCTTTGTGGCCCTGCACTGGACTCTCTCCAGCAGCAGTTTTGTTTGGTTGTGGGATTTATTTTGTTTGGTTGGTTGGTTGTTTTTTTTTCTGGGTCGTTGGGGTTTTTTTTGGTTTGGTGTGTTTTTTTTTTTTTTTTTATAGAAAATTCTTTGCAATCAATTGTTTGAAAGATTTCAAAAAGATTAGATTTCAGAAAATTTATGAGACTGTGGCTTCACGGAAGTTGTACTTGAATTTATAGACTAAGGACCAGAGAGTAAGTTTAACTTTTAGGAATCTGATTGTCATTTTGCTACAAAACTGTATGGAAAGTCTCAGTCTGTGTCACCTTTACAAATCTGTGAAGCAAATACCTTAAAAAAACTGAGGCACACTAATATATCTTTACGACTTTCAACATTGATTAGAGAAAGAAAGAACAATGTGAATTACAAGGCATTTTCTTAAAAAAAAAGGCAAATTATTCTTCATTAGAAGATTATAACATAAAAATGGACATCTGAACTATTAGTACGCAGAATAAACAAAATGTGTTTAGCATTTTCATGTAGGACTGAGTTGTACAGCACATATAGCAACATATTAACTGTTATTCTGTAGAATATTTTAAGGATTTAATTTTCAGACCTACTCTTTCCCTTTGTGTTTGGGGAAGCTGTTTTATCCATAAGATGGAATCTCATTACTGTGTATAATTGTAATTATGTAAATAAGGTTACTTCTGCCTATCTTATGTTTAAAATCCAAAAGAAAATGTTGATGGTCTAGTTAGTGTGATGCATTCAAAGTTACAATCAATATAGCTGCTGAACTTTCCCATAACATTTCTAAAAACCTTTCTTTTCTAAAAATGTGATGAGAGTTCATCCCTACCAGATACTATTTTAAGGCTTATTCACTTCATACTATAGAAAAAGCAGCGGTTTAGATGTCTAGTTGAAAAAGCATGCTGACCAGAAGCTGCAGAAATTAAGAACTATTCTGTATGTACAGCCCATCTAAGTTCAGTGGGGCTTGTTTGTTTTATTTTTTCTTTCTTCTTAATAGAGAGACTATAGTCTGTAGTCTGTCTGTTCTTCCCCTCTCTCAGGAGCAATGAATCACCTTTTTGGGTGTAAATCTCATCTGTAAATGTAGATATTGTGAGGAAATTTCATGCCAGCTATGTCACCTGGGTACAGATGTGAAATTGGTTTCCAATAATGTTTTGATCTTAAGGTACCTTGAGAGATTGAGTCAATGTCATTGTGTGCTTATGCAAAGGAGGAAACAGAGGCACAGAGAGGAGAAATCACTTTTCAAGGTCATTTCAATTAAGCTGTGGTTCGGTTTGGATGTGAAATTCTATCTCCTAACTTCTATCTCAATATCTGTCTTTCCAGTCATACTTCTATTTTAGTCGTGTCTCTGCTTAAGAAGCTTCATGAGATTCCCATGTTTTTTCCTGTTCTCCCAAGAAGCTCGCTGAACTGTATTTTACTTGGCTTTTTCCATGTAAAAAAAACCCCAAATCTTGTATTCATAGTGGTAGTTTGCTTGAACTAAGGCAACATTTTCCCTAGTGTTAATGGAATGGATAACTAATATGAGTGCCGCTTATTTTGGTACAGTAGTAGATTAAGTTATACTTGCTGATATCCTGAGTCCAGGGAATTTGTGTGTATTCATTGTAGACTGGTGTGGCATACTGATGTGGAGCTTCACACTTATATTTATATTCTGTGTTAACTTTGCATTGAGCTATCCCTGGGATAGATCACATTTTTAAGTTGAGGGACTGATGAAGAGTGTATTTGCATGAAAGCAAATATTTTTGTACATTTTTGCTATTTAAACACTTTTTTTTCTTAAAGTTGTGCAATAATAAGAAAGAAAAACTAGTTAAACATTGTTTTAACACTTTTTTAATGTAATAAATTTTGTTTCGTATAACTACACATTTATATTATAGATAAAATGTTCAGATAAATATTCTCATGAGTTATACATGAGAATTTCATGCCTATTGTGTATGTCATAGAAAAAAACTACTCTTCTTCTCTCCATGCAAAAATTAATTAATTGCCTTTCCACCCATATACTCTAATATGCAGGTTTCCAGTAGTTGGCCACTAGCTAAACACATGAATTTGCAGTTTTTGATGAAGCATTTTGAGTTGTCTAGTACAACATAAATTTGAATGACCTGGAATCAACATAGAGCTGTTTGGCAACAACAATCGCTATTTAATTCTGCAGGGGAGATAGTTACTTAACCTTCCTTGTGGCATAGAGATATTTCTGTCATAGATAAATGTATTATTCAGATTCTTCTTAAATTAATTCAATGAAATCTCATATATCCTTAGGAACAAGCTAAGAGGAAAAGAATTATCTTTTTAGATTCTTCTGGACATGAATGCATCAAAGTAAAAAATTATCTTCAATATTACATTCCAGTTAATGTAAAGATTTTGTGGGTTTATTTGGTTGGTTGAGGGTTTTTTTTTCAGTCCCTCATACCTTCAATGAAAAGAACTGTAATTAACCAGTATAATAACTGTGTCTTGTCCTGTGTAATCTGATCAGAGTGAGTGAGCCACAAACCTGGTAAGTAGATGGTGGTTGGAACTGTTCTTCTGGGTGACAGCTGAGATATAACTTGACTGGTGTACACCAAAGTCTGAGATGGTGACTCTTCTGAGATGTCTGAAGTCTTGTTAACAGGAAGAGTGTCACATTCATCATCTTTTGTAGTTCTTTTACAGATATACTCTTCAATATGTTAACCATATTTGGATTTTTTGTCTGTACTAAGGTTTTTTTCATAATCATGGAATGCATACTAACTGCTCACAGTTCCTAGAGATGCTGCTAAAAGTTTTGTTCTCACAAACAGAGAGAAATATCTAAAAATTTATTTTAATCTTTCCTGTTCATGAAGCACTTTAGTGTTCTTGTTTGTGAAGCAGTAACAACATTAGTACACAAAATGTGTGCACTGTAGGGTTTTCTAAGATGTTTATAAGCATTTTGAAGGAGCTGGTTTAAGTCAGATGACCTAATAGTACATGAGTGAAGTTACCTTTGTTTTTTGTTACTTGGTTAGTCTTCAGTGACACTATAGTTTCAGTGACAGAGAATGTAAGTGAAATTTTCATTGATAGAATATTTGTATCCTAATGTATACTGTGAAGTCCCTAACTGGGACATATGACTTCCAGATTCAATAATGAGTCATATAGTTTGAAGATTTACAGTCGTAGAAAAGAAACTGTCTTCCAAAGGAGAGATTTCTCACATCTCTCTCTTTTTCTTGGTTTTATCAACAGATTGCAAATATTGGAACTGGTGAAGGTATGCTTTGACTTTGCTTGTTTTGATTGATGGCCCACTGTGTAAGGTAGGTCTGTGAAATTGTTGAATTAAGGGTAGCTCCTGCTCTTTCTCTTCAAAATGTAAAATACTGAAATAACTAATCTCTTAAAAAATTCTTATATTTCTGAATTTAGCCCTACTCTTGAGCTTGCAGTCTACAGATTTTTATTTCATAGCATACCATTAGCAAGGAAAGAGCTTCAGTGGCAAGACATGTTTGGATTTAGGTTTGTTGTATGTAGAAATTATTTCAACAGACAGATGAATACAGCAGGAAAACTATCTTTTGAGAGGGTTTTGCTTAACTGTCAGTCCTGGGATGTTCACTGAATATTACTGTTTTCAAAGAGAGTTCTCTTTTGGCATCAATGGTACAATGCTTTTACAGCTAGAAGGCACCCTGAGCCCACATTTCTACCACATTGTTTCTTAGTGGCAGCAATGACATCCATGATCAGGTGAGGAGAGCTGTGCAAACACAAGGCATTGCCATCTATTAGCCAGTATCTTTGATGAGAAGCTGGAACTTTCCTTTGCACTTTCTTGAGTTCATACAAGTAAGCAATAAAACTTGTAGATAAGGAAACTCATAATGCTAAAGACTCACTTTATTAGTTATTGTCTCTAAATGCTGATTGTTAAAACTTGAGCAGGAGTGGACAATGTAAACTCTGAAGTACTTTTCTGGCTAAGATTTGTTTAGGAAATAGAGGTTTTGGTTCTATGGGGTTGATTACCAAAATGGGCTTGTCTTGGCTATCGGAACTGTTTGTCTTGCTGGGTTGAGTCACAGCTTAGATAGTGTTACGAGTAGGGAGCATGATTAACATTTTCTTTTATACTCTTCTTCTCTAGTGATACTTGGGAGATATAATTTTCAGTGAGCATCACTGTAGATTTGACCTGTTCAAGGAATATATTATTGGGATGAGTAATACTAAGTTGATGGCAGGTTATTACTCTATTAAATGCTTTAAATCCATCTCTTGGATTCTTCTTCTCTCAGCACTTGTCCCGTTGCCTTTTTTATTTCCTCTCTTGAGCAATAAGAAATATCTGCACTTGATTTAGGTTGTAGCAAACAAGAAAGACAGTCTACATCTGAACTTGAATTTTAGATCATATTAACACTTCTTCACTCTGAGGATTTTTTTCTTACAAACTGGACACCTTTGTTGAAGGAAATAAAGGGAGGGGGCTTCATACTGAGAAGGGACTGATATCATTGGAGAACAAGGCTTTCTACAAACGACATATTGTACAGGCAGGCACAAAATGAGCTTTCATGCAGGGTTCTGTCAGTGTCATTCAGCCCTGCCTGAATGGACAGCCCTCTTGTGATTTATCTTCCATTCATCAGTCAATACCCTGTACTTTTTTAGCAGTGATGGATAAGATCTCTTGCTAAATTGACTACTGCCTGCTGAGCATTGTTGAGCCTGAGAACTGAACAGGAAAGTGAAGCTTAATATATCTCATGCATGGAGCTGCAGGTTACAAAAGTAAGGCCGATTTCAGGGAGCTTAGAAAAGCCTCTGCTTGATTTTGGATCCCAGAGACAGAGAGAACTTGTCTATCTTATTATTCTAATGTTGATTAAATTGATTTGTGTTTTAGCTGATGTTTGTGTAAGAAGGATGTATCTAGGCTTCAAAATTGTTTTTATTTTCTGTCCCCTTTCAGAGCTGCTGTATTTGCAAGATATTCAACAAATGCAGTGTAGTCCCATATACTTGTATATAAGATACTAAGATATTTTTAAAATTTAATGAACTTTGTGTGAAAAGAGAGACAGGCTTATTTTATAATAGTGCTGACAGGAGACAAAAATCTCTTCCCCAAACCAACTAACCAAATTACATAATATCTCATTGTAACTTAATAGATTTTGTCTAACAAATAGTCCATTTCCTCTTAGCAGAGTATTTTGTAATGTACTCTACTGTGAAGTTTGGCATTGGAATGCTTCATCCTTCATTGACCCTACTTGACCTTCCTGCCCTCTCCTATAGCATAGGGCTGATCAACAAGCTACTTAGGCATAACTCTTCACATTATGTGGCTTCTGAAATAGAACATCCAACATTTTCTAAACACAATCCACAAAATAAGGGATCCACCTTTACAGAACAACCACTTTGTCTTATGTACTTGTGTCCTTTACAGTGCAGTATGGGGAAATAGAGGTATCTAGGGGCAGGAACCAAGCACATTCTGAGCAATATGTACAGCTTGTTAGACCTATGACAGGGCATGTATATAGCAGAACATAAGTGTCAGAGGGTCAAGGTGAATGACTAGAAAATACTTTCTATCTCAAATTTAATGCCTCTTATTTGCATCTTGCACAACAGAAACCATTTTAATTATTTAAATAGAGGGAGCAAGATTTCTATGGAGAAAAATGATAGTTCACTTGGAAAAACTATGGAACTCATAGGTATGTATTCTGTTGAGGGACTTGACAGTCTCAGGGTAATGAGAATGGTGGAAGAGAGTAGTATCCCTACAGAAATTCCAGTTAGATCCGACACCTGAAATGCCATCTTGCCCAAATGACCTATGACTTTATTTCTTAACTGTTTGCTTAACCTGATTGTGCTGTTTATAAATAACACCAACATTCAAGCACTCCACTGCCAAAAATGTCAATATGAGTTGGTGAATTCAGAGTTGGTTGCTTATTTCACATTAATTAATTTATTATGAACAAAAGCCCATGTGGAAGAAACTCTCTGTCATGGTTGACAGGAGATTGAGCTGTGTTCTGGGTGAATCTCTCATTTGTCTTTTTTTTTTTTTTCTTTCCAGGAAACAGTTGAATAGCAGTGTCAGCAGAGTCTGCTAAGAATTTCAAGGTAGTTGATAGAACTTGCTTTGAATAAAATTTTAAAAGTACGTAAATGATTCAAGATACTTAAATTCATGGGCCAAAGGTATTTATGGCCAATTTTAATGGTTCATTTCTAGCATTTTATCACAGGACATAGGACACCGAACTAACCCTAATAACCTCTTGTGAGAGAAAGAAAGAAGAAAGGTTTAAAAAAATTCTGCTGATAGTAATGTCAGTTTCAGATACTTAAATATAATTATGCCAGTAGGTGCTGCTTTAATATTGCTAGCTATAGTCATTTTGGAACGCATTCTTTTGTTTTAGGAAGATCGTAAGTATGATGACATTTGATATATTTAGTGCAAATGAGTACTTAAAGAAGCAGCTGTTAAAAGATTAAACAGTCCCATAAAAACTCCTTCAGGTTTTTTACAAATTAAAGCTGTCTCCAGGTAATCTAAATTTATATGCACTTCTTATTCATTTTTTTTTTAGATTTTCCCTTGGAAGATCAGCTAAAACAGTTTAATGGTAAAAAAGGAGATTGCTCCTTGCCAGAATAGTAATATTTTCTGCTTCAAGTCTTTTCTCGAACCTGACTAGGTGGAAGACAACCAAAATCCACATTCTATTTGGTCTTTCTCTTGGGCT
This sequence comes from Colius striatus, assembly GCF_028858725.1. NCBI lineage: Eukaryota > Metazoa > Chordata > Aves > Coliiformes > Coliidae > Colius > Colius striatus. The sequence goes on along the minus strand of NC_084759.1, from coordinate 112,355,945 downwards.
TAGCACAGGCTGTGATCACTTCGTCAGCTGTTTACATATATAAAAGGGAGGCCTCAACTGGTGGGACTTTTTTTCATGCATATTTTTGTTTAAATTGTGTTGTAGAGAAATGTCACTTGTAATAATCTTATGCTCAAACCAGTGTAACTTCTGATAGCCTGTTTGATGTGTAGTCGAGTAGCCTGAGCTTGCAGTCTGTACATCTTGGAGTGAACTTTCAATATCATCTTCCTAGACAAAAATTCAGCAGGTCTTTCTGGCTTTCTACCATTTGGCCATCCTGAGAGTTGGACCTTCACACATGAGGCTTTCTAGGTGAGAGGGACTTTGTAGTACTAGCAAATTCTACAGCAAGATGAATCTCCCAATTCTCAACCTTCAAACTATTTGGAAGTTTGCCAAACCAATTTAAATTGTTCCTACTTCAGTTACTGCTTTCAAGGTTTACTGGCTGTCTATTCACTTCAGATTTTCATGGTCTTGAAGGTAAATTTCATTTTCAAAGTTTTAGAATTTAGAATTTTGATTTAGTGGGGATTTTGGAAAAGGTTTGTTACTGTTAGGCATAGCTAAGTTTCTCAAATGGAATTTTAAGTTATTGGATGTGTCTGAAATGTTGAGCCACATATTTCTAAAACCAAAACAGAAAAATGGAAAGTGAGAATATTTTTACCTGCTTTTCCAAGGGATAAGAACTTTGTAAAGCTGCATGTGATGCCAGGCACTTCAGTAGATAGTTCACTTTCTTGGACCTTGCAGTAGATTGTAAAAGTGTTTTCTGTGTCATATTCTTATGTTTTTTCTGTCATGGATGCAGCAAAGGGGTTCTAGGTGGGATCTGTTTTTTTTTTTTTTTCACTCCGGATTATTCATCTGCTTAATTAGATGAGGGGTGTGCATGTTGTTTCAGTTAATTTCTGGATAATTAATTATTTAATAAGCTCTAATGAGGATTTGGGCTTGAAGACTCCCATAAATTTGAATATTAAAAGTTTAATATATCCAAAAATTTAGCTTTTTGGGGTTTTTTTTGACAGCTTTGGCAAGAAGATGGGTAATTAGGAAGAAAGCACTCCATGCCATTTGCATGAGAATAGAACAAACATAAAGAAGGATGACATGTTTGTCCTCTGCCTTCAGAAATTAAACTTTGGGGGAAGGGAGGCTGTGTGGCTATTGCAGACAGCTCTTGGATCTGATTTTCTACATTACACCAGTGTAAATGCAAGGACAAATCTGTTCTAATTTCACTGGCCTATTGGGATTTGCTTACTGACTCTTTAGTTGCTCCATTTCAGCCATATTCCTGGTATACTTATGCTAAGGTCAGCAAGAAACCTACACAATACTAAATATACAGCCATATGGCAACAAATTTTAAAGTATTTCAAGATTAATATTTACACCTTAATTTTATATGGCCATGGTCCTGCTTGAATTCTGTTCATGAGTGCCATGAACATATTTTAAACTGGAATGACAAAGATTCAGTTAGGAAATTTATTCCTAGATCTCTTACAACCAGACCATTTGCAATCATTTCACTTTGAAGTTCTGTGCTCTTTTGCTGAAATAGGGAGAAATAACAATTACAGAAGTGCATGTTAGTGTAATAAGTTCTGCCAAACAATCAAGAGAAATAGTGCCAAAATCCCAAAGTTTAAGTGCAATTTCAGTTTTGCAGCAGTGTGAGTTTGTAAATAACATTTTATTTCACGGTGTTTTCCTGTTTAGATAACTCTTAACAGTTTCAAGATTCCTTGGAATGAACAGCTGTGTTGGAATGATTCCAGCAATTAATCTTTTCAGAGTAGCTCCTATGTCTTGATATTGAAATGTTATTATTTTGAATATTCAATAAGATCATTTGTGTTTAGTGGCACTGAAATTCTGTGCTTTAATTTGAAATAAGTATCTGCCATTCAGATGGTACATTTTCAGCTATGAGTGACTGATAATGAATTAAGAGTATGTTCCACTTTTCTTCATATTGCTTTTAATGTGTTACATTTTCATATGGGTCATCATCCCAACAGTATAGTTACTCAGAAAAAATAAATGATAACACAGGATCTTTGCAGATGGACATGTCTGGAGAGTTGCTTAATTTACTTCTGTCTCCTGGCAATTGATGATAGCCTTACAAAACCAAACCACCAGGATCGGGATGCAGTATTAATTTCAAAGATGCTGTCATGTTTTTTTTCCAAAAAGAAGTTTACAAAGTGACATATTTTACTGTCCATGTTATTCCTTAATTTATTTTAATTGGTCTTGTATATTTTATATTCCATGCACAAGATGCTTTACAAGGTATACAAGTCTATCCTTAACATCCAGCCTCTCATAAATAGGTCAGATAGAGGGAAATTAAGCATTTCTTATTTTCTGAGACCCAGGTTGTCTTTACATTGTTTTTAATGTTTTATGTGATGGACACTTGAATTTGATGTTAACAAAAATAGTTGTCCTATAACTGCTATTAGTTTTGGATATAAACTTACAGATGAAAATTTGCATTGTCTCTCAGTTTAATTAGGTTTCAGCTTGTCTGAGTGTAGAATTATTTTGGTTTTAATTATTCCAGGTTTTGAGTTTCTACTTAATCCAATGGAGACATTAAAATTACATTATGAAGCAAACAGTGTTTATAGACCTCTTAATGCAACTATAGAGGTAGTTATCATGAAGTGTTGATGCAAAGTGTAAATATGAATAAGAAGAAAGTTACTGTATGTATTTCCCAATGTACATACTGAAACTTCAGTTCAAACAATTAAATCTTCATGAGGATTTTTCATAGTACAGGAACAATGGCAATTTACTTATTTCTTAAGATGATGATGCAAAGATTAATTACACAAAATTCCAAAATGTCCTTGCAGGGAACATGTACTGATTCTTGACCTAATTTCTCTTGCTATTCTGGCCATGTGGTGTGGAATAGAAGACTACAGACACGTGGAAAATGAACTTGACATTCAAGTATCTCTAATGTTTATTGGGTATACCTGTTTATAATCTTTTCACTTTAAGATTTATGATGCTCAAGAAAAAAAATCACAATCAGGTCAATAGCAATTTTACATTTGGAGCCCTGCACAATTCTACTTTTAATCATGCAGGAATTACAAAAAAAAAAAAAAAATTAGTAAGCTTGAAGCAATTTCATTATCACTGAGACACTTTTTGATGTATCTGATCTCCCCTATGAAGAAAATCTTTTAGACTCCTTCATAATATCCCATCTATTACAAGTAATTTCTACCACTTGAGTTCATGCACTAGCTAGCATCCAGATTGCATATTCTAAAGCTTTGATGTTTTGGCAGCAAAACTTGAACTATCTTTTCAAGTTCAAATCTTGGCCACCAACCCAAGAGCTTAACCTATATGGTATTCTGTGTAATGATACATTTCCAGTAGATATATGACTGCACAAGGAACACATTTCTCTTTCCAACTTTTCAAGTATCTCATAGGCACTTCTCAATTTTCAGATTTAAGGTTATGTCTGACTGTTGGTCATGCAACACAGTGAGACTTAGGTGACTAGTATGAAGTTTTATTTAGAACGTAATCTTTTGATAACCCAGTGCTAACACATAAAATATCAATCTCCGGTCATTCAGGTTCTTACAAATGCTAATTCTGTTTTAATCAGTTTGTGGTCCCAGTTCATTAACATCTATTACTCTTCCTTCTTTTAACCATCATTTGCCCATGTGACCATATCTTTTTTCCCAATCCATTGGAGATCATGATCTGTAGAAGACCAAATCCTTTGCAAAGTGAGAAATCTAAGATGGGCAAGAATTTAACCCACTGCTTATGCTCAATGGTCCTGACAAGAGGAAAAGCTAGTTTTGAGGGATCAATATATCATGGCTTGGATGAGCATACTCTTCACTGAGCAAAAGACTGGTTGGATATCTGAACCCAAAGAGCGGTGATGAATGGAATTAAATCCAATTGTCCACTGATCAGTAGTGGTGTTCCCCAGGGTTCATTGTTAGGGGACACTTTTCTTTAATATCTTTGTTAATGGTCTGGATGAGGGGATGGAGTGCGCCATCTATAAGTTTGCAGGAGACACCAAGTTGGGTAGGAGTATTGAAATGCTTGAGGGCAGGAAAGCTCTTCATAGAGATCTGGATAGACTGGAGACATGGGTTGAAGCCAGTTATAAGAGGTTCAACAAGGCCAAGTATCAGGTTCTGCACCTGGGTTACAACAACCCCATGTAATGGTACAGACTTGGGGTAGAGTGGCTGGAAAGCTGTCTGTTCAAAAAGGACCTGGAGATGTTGGCCAACATCCAACTGAACATGAGCCAGAAGTGTGCCCAGGTGGCCAAGAAGGGCAATGGCATCCTGGCCTCTTTAAAAAATAGTGTGGCCAGCAGAACCAGTGAAGAGATTGTCGTTCTGTACTGGTAAGGCCTCACCTTGAAGACTCTGCTTGGTTCTGGGCCTCTCACTACAAGGACATTGTGGTGCTAGAAAGCATCCAAAGAAGGGCAATGAAGTTCGTGAAGCCTCTAGAGGACAAGTCTTATGAGGAGCAGCTGAAAGAACTGTTTAGTCTGCAGAAGAGGGAGTTGAAGGGAAACCTTATCACTCTCTACAACTACCTGAAAAGACACTGTAGCAAAGTGCATGTTGGTCTCTTTTCCCAAGTAACAAGCAAACAGGACAAGAGGAAATGGGCTCAACTTGTGCCAAGGGAGGTTTAGATTGGGTATTTGGAAAAGAACTTCACTGAAAGTGTAGTCAAGTATGGGACAGGCTGACTAGGGAAGTAGTTGAGTCACCATCTCTGGAGGTATTCAAAAGACTTGGGAAGAGAACAAAACTTAATTTAACCCATCACCAGCCAAAAACAGAAACGGAAAACAATGCAGAGTGGAACCATTATGAAGAGCACAAGCAGCCTTTTAAGATCACCTTCCCCCCACTCCTCTTCCTGGGCTGAGTCCTGATCCTGGTGTCTTTACCATCTGCTCCTCTGAACAGCTCAGCAGGGGCAGGGAATGGGCATTTCAGTCAGTCCTTTCCTGATGGCTCCTGCCATTTGTTTCACCTCAGGGCTAGAGGGCTCCTCACCAGTCCTCCCTGCTTCAGCAAGGGGTCCCTCACAGGCTGGGCAGCCCTGTATGGGCTGCTGCAGTGATGTTCACCTCAAGGGCTGCAGCTCCTCTCTGCCTCCTGTATGTGTCTCTGCTGCCTGTAGGCTCTCCAGCACAGCCTGCTCTATGGCCACCTCCTAACACAGTCTTCTGCCTGTCAGGGCACAATCACTCAGTCACTCCTCCTGGCATGGGGTTCTCCCTAATCTTCTGGGAAATATTAGTCCTGTCAGTGTCCTCTATTGGTCATGAAAGGACAGCTGCTCTCTCTCTGCGGGCTGCAGGGGCATCTCCAGTCCAGCGCTGTTTCCTCTTCTACTAACTATGGAGTCTGTGTGATCACCTCTGTCTTGTCCAAACTTTCCATCTCTTTCTATGCACTACAGATTTCCCTTCTTAAATAGTGACAGCAGAGATGCCAGGTTGGGCCGGAGGTGGGTCTAACTGCAAGCTGGGAGAAGTTTTTGAGAACTGCTTACAAGTGCCACACTGAGTCTCTCTCCTCCTGTTACCAGATAAAAAGTGGCTTCACACAAACTCATCACAGTGGTGGATTTGGCAGTATTAGGTTAATGATTGGCTCATGATCTAAGTGTCTTTTCCAACCTAAACAATTCTATGTATCTGATATATTCTGTGGGTAAGATTTGACTTTATCTACTTGTGTAGCTTCTCTATAGAATCAAAAGCCTCATACAGTTGTCTTTTAATGCTGGCTTCAAGTTAACAATGTGGTGTTTTCTAATTTTTTTTTACTATGAAGGCTGCTAAAACTTAGTTAAAAAGAGTGGTAGATATCTTTCATAAATATCCGTTTTACCTGTTCATTATGCTTCTTTCCAACCTAAAATAGCGGAGCAGTGGGTTTTTACATGTTCAAAGTAACAAAGTTGTTACTTCTCACTCTGTCATGACACATACTGTAAAGTTACTTGCATTCAAGTTGAAGAGAAACATTGCTCTGTCTAGCTTAGAGTCCAAATTCTTGGGGGCAACATCTCAAAGAGAGGAAAAGTGGTAGGATAGTTCAACATCTAATGAGCACCTACTGGTCTTGACAATAAATTTGTCTTGGCCTTAAAAGAAATTTCATCAGCTCTACCATTGAATTGTCTTGAAAATCCACTGTGAACTAGAGGTATATGTCATTAATTGTTCTTGATACGTGAGATGGTGAACAATACATCTCCAACTAGGGAGAAAGAGCAACAACTGGAAAGTGGAAATTGCCTTGACTGAAAGGAAAGGAAAGGACTGTTGAAGGAAAAATCATTCACAATTCAGGAAAGGAAAGGAAAGGAAAGGAAAGGAGTAGATTTTTAAGATGAGAAGCTTCCTTAAGCCATAAGAATGGATGATTTGTTTTTGCAGTGACATCCATGCTGAAAGAGACCGAATCTTCCACTGATTTTCTGTTACCACAATTCAAGTGGGAAGCAACAAATTCAAATGGTAAATATTGTGACCACTGCAAGTTGTGTAGATGGAGACAGAACCTCTGCTTTGGAAACTTTAAATACAGATCAGACAAACATTTGTTAAAAAAAACCCAACCCCTTCCTTGAAAAACTTTTACAAAACAAAGTACACAAAAAGACCCAGGCAAACAAATAAACTCCATAATAACTCAAAAAAGTTGACTCAGTTAACGTGCTTTGGAGGCAAAGAATGGGATAAATGTTACCAAACTAAAAGAAAAAAAAATGAAATTTGAACAAAAGAAACACTGAGTCTTTACAATTGTTTATTGTTTCTTTATTATTTTCATTTGGGAAAATAAATATAGAATTCATACATAGCAAGACTGAAGCAAGTTTTTTTTTTCTTCTCCTTCAAAACTCTCCATCAGATACAAATAATTTTGGAAAAAAATCTTGTAGGAAAAAAGTTTGCTACCACGGAAACCTTTTTTCTGTATCAATTTCAATTTGTTCCACTCAGATTTAGCTTTACTAATTACATTTGGAAAAATACGTGATGTTAGAATTCTATAGAGGCAGATACTAGTTCTCTAATCACTACTTACTTTGATTTTCAGTAAGAATTGGATCCAATTCAGCCAATGGTGGATTGTTTTCTCTACTGTGCTCATTTCTGAAAGTACAGTTTCCTTCACTCCATTGATAACAATGCAGCATGTTTAAAGGAAAGGCCTGTGGAGGAGAAAAGATTTCATTAATCATGAATCATTACATTTGTCAGTTGGCAAAGGGAGACTTCCTCATTTATCCCTTGAATGAAATTAGCTCCAGTCTAGCTGCAGTTAGAAATTCTAAATTACCTTGGCATCTATCTGTTACTGTATATATATCCACTATAAAATGGCATATGGCATTTTATTAATAGCAGATGAGCTGAATCTTTCAGGATACTTTTTTTCTGATATTTGGTTTCTTTGGATTTGAAATGGCACCTACCTACATAATTTCATGGTCCTTGTGTCCAGTTTCCTTAATTAAAAAGAACACAAAACTTAATGTTATTTTAAGAGGCACTTGTCACTCTCCTCCCACTTTGGAGATGGTTGATAGACATTACATCATGGCAACCTAGTTAAAAATTAAACTTGAGAAATTTTTACCTGAAAAGTCTATGTATGCAATTCTGTTTCATTGTGGAAAACACATTGATGCTACAGAACCTGATATAAGAACTTATTTGGATTGTAGAAGGGTTTTCTTTGCCATTCCTAGCCTCTTGAATAGAAAAGTACACCAACTTCAATGATACTAGAACAAATATCAATCTTATCTTTAACTGTGTAAATTCCACTGAATGGATTGGTACTAACGTTTCCTGTTTAAATCAGAGAGATTGTCTGAGTTAATTGCAAAGGTGTAAGAAAATTGTTGGCAGTGTAAATAAAACATGGTTTTCTGCTCTAACTTCCTACACCATCTCTTTCACCGCTGACTAGTGTGCCAAACTTGGATTACTCACTGGGCTTGCAAAGGATCAAGATTCAAGTCTCTAACCTGCTTGAGTTTGTTCTGAAACTCTTCCCAGTGAAAGTTTTGTTGTAGTTTCTCTGTAATTGTGCATAACTTTGAGCTCTGAGGTGTGAATCTTCCTGATTTTGTGAGGAAATTCAGTTGCCTCTGATTTTAACTGTCAGTGTCACTCTGCTTGTCACTAGAAAGTTGCATATAATACAGTACTCTAAAAGAGAATGCCTATTCAAATCAGGGTCTGGATCATTAAAAGAGATGTGGGAAGAACTGAGGAAGGAAGGTGTTCTTGTGAAAAAAAAGATTGAGGGTGCTGCTGTAGCCTAAAGTTAGGTAGCTCACCTTGTGGCTACACATTTTTCATTGCTTTATGTATTCATAGACATTAATAAGGATTTATGTCTTTTACTGAAATTTTCGCTAAGCTACCACCAACATTTTCAGTACAATAGTTGTACTGAGAACTGGTTGTGCCAGTTCTATCCAATAGGATAGACTTTTAAGAGTATAGAGGAAAGGCAGCTATGCAGAAGAGCCAAAACCTGGTAATGAGATAGTCTTTTTCCTGTAATGCTGCATTCTGCCTGGAAAAACCATGAAGTATTCATTAGAACTCACCCTGCATTTGAAAACATTTTATACTTTCTGAAGCAGATTCTTGTTCTGTACTTCTTTATAGCTTTGTACAGTACTCTAATAATTCTTTTCATGGTGTGTGAAAAGCACAGCATAAAGACGGTGTGAAAAGACCCAAACACAGAAGTTAGGAAAACTTTCATGAATGAAAAAAAAAAAAAAAAAAGAAAACCAGAAAACTCCCTCAACAAAACAAAAAATCCCAAACAACAAAACTGGGGTTGATATGTTTATGCAGCCTTACTCATGTTAGAGTTCTGCTTAATGACACTATGAATTCCATTTTCACAGAAGAAAAATATAACTAAATGTAAAGATACTTCAGCTGAACAGATCTGAAGCACAATTTATTAGAACTTTGCAAAGAATGTTATGATATAAACTCTATGGTTTTCCTCTTCTTCATACTGTATGCTTCACTTATTCTGTTAATTTTTCCCTGGAGATTTCCTGTGGGTCATTTTGGAGATGAAATGCTGGACAAAGTGGGCATTTGATGTGGCCTAGTATGGCTACTCTTCATTTAAGAATGTTACCCCTTCCAATAGCACAGACTAAAAGCCCTATTTTTCAAACACATAATCTACCAGCACAGCAGAATACTTCAACAGAAAGCTTTAGACATTGGGTAAATGACTAAAACTTGGATCAATCAATGAAAACCCAAATACTAACATTCCTCAGTGCTGATCAAGAAAACAATACAGTGGGAGGAAAATGAAATTTGAGGAAGAGAATAAGCTTCATATATGTGCAAAAAGAAACTAAATATATGCATAGTTACATACCTTAAAACAAAACTGTTAACTTGTGCAAAATTTGCCAATGTTTTATGACTTGAGCACCTGCTCAGCATCTGAGCACCCTCAGAGTGATATGCTTCTTCATTCTGTTCAGTCAGAATGTACTCAGTGGCAACTTGGGTCTGCCTTTTGTACTCTGCATTGCATAACATTGATAAAACCCTGAATTTGTGTTGTCTTAATTTGTCAACTCTGACTTTATATTCCTTTAATTGTTTCCTCAATCTAAAATTCTTTATGTCCTTGTGACATTATTAAACATTGCTAAAAGTTATTCATTTTTACATTCCAATGAGGCATAAGAAATTCAAAAGCTACAGGGTTTGCCTTTTGCTATGGAGAGGATCAGGTCATCGCAGTAAGTTGGCACACATTAGCAAATCAACATTATACTGAGAGAAATAGCTTTATTTTTCTGCATATTAGTGCCACAGAGGGTGACATTTTCTTTAAAAGCTGTCACTGCAGCTTGCATGAAAAATGTAGTTCTTGTATGTGGATCAGCTTTAAGTCACATAATACATTGCCCAAACAAAGATGGGCTAAGGTATATATCTTTAACCATCATAAATCAACCCCAAACTTCTTTCAGGTTGAGATTTTGAGGAGTATATGACAAAAAAATGAGTAACTGGTAACCTATTCTGTAAAGAATAATACAATTAAATAGCTGGTATTCTATCCCGTGAAAGATATTTCTGAAATTACAGACTTGTAGGTATTTGTAGTTTATCATTTTGCCCACCTTCTTTGCCAAAAACCTTCTACTTACTTTCTCTTCTTTCTGAAGGTAGCTGAAAACAGGAAGAATCAGATCTGCTATGTGGATTGTGAATTTTGTTGCAAAACTAAGGGTTAACAGTACCTTGGGGAAACTTAGTGCAAAGCATTTATTGAAAAACATTATTGACATTTCCAGGTTGTTCTCTTTGGAAATCCTTAATGTCAGCCAGAATAAACACATATAGAGAATCTTATATCCATAGTATTTACTTTTTTCTTTTTATCATCTGTCTTGCTCTATATTCACATAACAGACATATTTTCAAAGTAACATACAAAAATGCATACATTATTTCTGAATAGCAACCATTTATGATTTACCCCCTGGAGAGACTACTGCTAGTTATAAAGATGAAGTATTTGTATGAAGTAAAGTCTGTTCCTGTGATAGCTACATCAAAATCTATAGAAGAAAAATTCTACAAGACATTCCACTCTCACAGACAGCTTATCAAATCTTCTTTTCTACAGAGTATAGTTAAAATTATGATAATGGAAACTCTTACCTTTCTCTGGATCTACTTAATATGTATTCCTAGTTCTAAATTCTACCCATATTGAAGAGTGACTCTGAAAAGATGGTCTCTGTATTCCATAGGTAAGTGGGTTTTTCATTGAATTTCTCAGATTTGGTTCACCTACAATACCAGTTTCATACTATTTTAAAAAGTGAAGATAAAGTTCTGCAAATATTTTTTTTTCTTAAAGTTCATGTAGAAGCTTAGATATAATTAATCTAGTCTAAGATTCTAAACTCTGTAATCATCTTCTTTTGTACATAAATGCTATGTGCTTTTCAAAGTCCTGTAGGAAAAAAAAAAAAAAACTACTGAAAAGGAATTTATGAAGAACTTCTTGAGAGTAGGTAAACTTGGAAAGAGAAATAATTATAGTCTTTGGTTCGGTATAGTTGTGCCTGATGAAATATTTAGTATGTGTTTGTTAAGGCAGATGGAGTCAGGGCAAAATAAATGTGGAAGACTTACTATTGTACCTACATGAGTCAATTGAGAGTGCAAAGTAGCCAGATACAGGACATAATGGAAAAGTAACTTTAATATCTGGTAATATTCCACAAAAAAAAAAAAAAGCGGTTTAAAATCAATAGATTCAGGCACTACTAGGTTTTTGTTTCATTGGAAAAGACAAAACCAATTTTATTCATCATTAAATTGGAAAAAGATCCCGAACAACCATCATCTTTCAGAATGTTATCATAAGATTGTTTCATTAACTTCTTCATTATCAATACTATTTTTCTGGATTTGTCTGCCATGGAAAGAGGGAGATCTGCCACCTCAAACAAGATAAATTTTGGATTATAAAACAGTTTAGGGTTCTGTAAAACATTTTTTCTATTGGAACTGTTGTGTTAATAAAGGAAAGGAACTGTCTATGATGATCTTCCCATCTAATATTCTTTGATTAACTAGTGTTACACCATTATTTTTCTCCATTTTTATGATAATCTTATTTTCCTTTGTAGATGCAATCTATTCCTAATAATCGATTCATAATTTTGAATGAATACTTCATTGTATATATACTCCTTTCTGAGGCTAATCTTGGCTATCCACCAAAGCTGTAAGGTAACATTCTATAACCTGAAGTACTTTAAATCATTGATTTTTTCCAGGTCATTAACAAACTAATAGTCAGACTATTTAACATTGATGCTAAATGTAAATTGTCAATGACAGCAGCCAGTGGTATCCTGCTGACAAGTGATAATGTCATTTCAACATGTCCTCAGAGCATGGTAATTACCGCTGTATTCATGAATGTATATAGCTAGATGTTTACCTGATTTGAATATGAAAAGCTTTCTGAAAAGTTCATACATGCTTTCTGCATGCTGAATGCACTACATAAAATATATTAGAACTAACTATCTGCAGAAACAATTAATTCAGATTCCTGTGACCTGAGGCTTTCTATTATGGTCTTCCTATAACATACAAAATAGAACTGGTCTGCATTATTAAAATGTTGTTCTTGATTCTCTATCTGAAAGATGAAATTGGTATTGAGTAAGAATGGTAAAAGAGGTAATGTAGTATTTAGCTTGCAAAGTAACCAATAAGCCATTATGTCATTTCCTTCATGCTATATAGAAACATTTTCCACATGACTGATGGTTAAAGCATGTTTAAAAAGAGGAAAAAAAACAAGGAGTATACACATGGAATGTGGCACTCTCATTTTCTCCCCTAAAGAATTAATTCTATGGCACCAGTTCTGGTGTCTTATTGAATCAGAAAAAAAGCCCAACAAAATCCAAATTAAAAGTATCTTCAAGCTGTTACATAAAATTTGAGAGGAAAAAACAGTCAACAGATCTGGTTTTCATAGATTAGCAGGAAAGTGTGATTAGGTGTACTTCAAGGCCTTGGGATCCATAGGAATGAAACGTGGATGCCATAGCACTGTAAGATTTCACTTTTTCTATACATTGAGGAAAAAATAAAAACTCAATACTTAGATCATTCTAGAGAGCTGGAATCCCTTATGGCCTCTCCATGGCAATCATCATAGATACTCCAGTTTGTACAGTTGCTTTTTACAATTTGTACTGTGTATGACAGATTTCTCTGTGTGTACTTTGGAACTGATGAAGAACAAATCAAAATATTTCATCCAAAATGCACATAGCTGGAGTTAAGATAAAACCCCAAAATACTCAAAGACATTCTAATATTGAAAAAATAAGACTTCTCCAAGACAATCAAAAAATCAGAAATTAAATGAATTATAGTTTGTATCCTATTTTCACAGAATCACAGAATGTTAGGAGTTGGAAGGGACCTTTAAAGATCATCTAGTCCAACCCCCCTGCAGAAGCAGGGTCACCTAGATCAGGTCGTATAGAAACATGTCCAGGCAGGTCTTGAAGACCTCCAAGGAGGGAGACTCCATAACCCCCCAGGGCAGCCTGTGCCACTGCTCCGTCACTGTCACGGTGAAATAGTTTTTCTTATGTTTAAGTGGAACTTTTTGTGTTCCAGCTTATTGTGTATCCCACTAGGAAAAAAACAACCAACCAACCAACAAAAAAAAAACCAAAAACCAAACCAAGCCATACCTTGGAAGCAGATTAAAGTCCAGTAAACATCAAATTATTTTTTAATTGCACTTAAAAAGGATGCCTTAGAAATAGATCTGATTTTTTTTCTCCCTGGAAAGCTGTTCAAACCTCATTATTTAGTGATTGTATAACTTCTTTTAATTTCTGTTTTGAATTTATTCGTTATACTCTTTGTTCTTATAAATGTAGCTCAATTACTTGATCCAGCTTAATTCATAGCTTGAGTAACTTCTTCATCTTCCCTTTGCAAGTCAAGGTCAGTGAAGCCTAGTTTTGATCCTTTTTCTTTTTAGGATGAACTAATTTGTAATAGCTTGATTCAAGGTTATTCTGGAAACAGTTGCAGGAAGTGTTCATCTGCTACTTACCAAGACATGATGTCACTTCTTAACAAGTCTTTTTGGCAGAATGTTTCTCCACTGAGCTCTACCTCTGTGAGCATGTAGAGAGGAAGCTGTAGAATTTACTCTTGTTATGCAGGTCTTAGTGACATTTCACTATGTCAAAGCATGTCCTTGTTCAAATGTGTCTCTGACATAATGTATACTAGATCTACTACAATAGCACAATTTATCAAAGTAGTCCTAAAATGGATTATTTTATCCATCTTATTGAAAATGAATAAACTAGTAGTAGGAAATTCAGACTTAAACAAGACTGGACTCTTTTTTTTCTCCTTTTTTTTTTCTACATTTCATTTTATTTTTTCCAAATATATTTGGGAAGGCTATGTGTGCTCTTCATCAGTGTTCTGAATTGCAAGTGGTATTTGGGTTTTTTTTTTTTCTTTCATGAAATATTTCTTATTGGAAAAAAAAAAGCAACTGTGAAGAAAAAAAAAAGTTTCATTTTCTTTCTCGAAGGAATCCCTCTCTTCCCTTTTATTCCACTTGCTCTCAAATCTGGATTCTATCTCTAGGGTAAAGAAAATTACTATTTGTATGCTGGTTTTAAGTCAATGTCTAGCGCATTATAATTTTGATCCCCTATGATCAACACATCTTCTGAGATACTTAATTTTTTCCAGTTGTCAACTAATACTTTGTCCTTGTTCTTAAGTCTCTGTCAATCTTCCTATTATATTAAGCCCAATAACAGTTTAAATAACTAATCTTCTGAGAGGAGCATTTCTTGCAATGTGATGTGTTATCACATTCCAACTACTTAAACTCACCTGCAAAGGCTTCTTTTTTCTCAAGAGCTGTTTGCTGTAGTAGGTACAAATACTTAGGGACTTCTTCATTTTTTAGTAAAGCATAGAATGTTTTGGTTGGAAGGGGCCTTAAAGATCATCCAGTTCCTGCCCCCTTGCTTTGGGTAGGGATGTCTTCAACTAGACCAGACTGCTCAAACCCCATCCAATCTGTCCTTGAACACTTCCAGGGATGGGACATTTACAACCTCTATGGGCAGCCTGTTCCAGTGCCCCACTAACCTCACAGTGAAGAACTTCTTCCTAATATTTAACCTAAATATACTCTTATTCTGTTTAAAGACATTACCACATGTCTTATCACTACATAATTTCTGATCATTTTCATGACTCTCCTGTGGACTCACTCCACCATATTTATTTCTTTATATTGGAAACCTGTGCTGGTTTTGGCTGGATTTGAGTTAATTTTCTTCACAGTAGCTGACATTGGGCTATATTTTGGATTTGTGTGGAAACAGTGTCAATAATACAAGGATATTTTAGTTACTGTTGAACAGTGCTTATATAGAATCAGGGTCTTTTATGCTTCTCACAGCACCCTACCAGTGGACTAGGGGTGTACAAGAAGTTGAAAGGGCACAGCTGACCTCAACTGAACAATGCAATATTTCATACCTTATGATATCATGCTCACCATACAAAGCTGGAGGAAGAAGGAGGAAGCAGGGAGACACTTGAAATGATGACTTTGATCCTCCCAAGTCATCATCAATGAATCATCATCAATTAAGTCATCATCAGTTAATCAATTCTTTTACTTTGGTTACAAGCGTGGCTTTTGCCTTCCTACTAGACTGCCTTTATCTCAACCCACAACTTTTCTCACCTTTACTCTTCCATTTCTCTGTCTCACAGGTAGGTAGTGAGGAAGAAGCTGTGTGGAGCTTAGTTGCTGTCTGGACTTAAACTAGGACAAGACTCCAGAGCTGAACGCAATACTTCAGGTGGAGTATAACAAGAGCAGAATAGAGGGAGAGTATCATCCCCCTCAACCTAATAGGCATGTTTATTTGATGTAGCCTAAGAAACAATTGGCTTTCTGGACTGCTACAAATATGTAAAGGGTGGGTGTCAGGAGGATGGAGCCAGGCTCTTCTCAATGATGTCCAACAATAGGACAAGGGGCAATGGGTATAAGCTGGAACACAAAATATTCCAAAGAAATACAAGGAAGAATTTCTTCACTGTGAGGGTGATGAAGCGCTGGAACAGGCTGCCCAGATGGCTTGTAGAGTCTCCTTCTCTGGAGACATTCAAAACCCACCTGGATTAGTTCCTGTGTGATCTACTCTAGCTGTTCTGCTCTGGCAGGGGTGTTGGACTAGATGATCTTTCGAGGTCCCTTCCAACCCTTAACATGAGCCTGCAATGTGCCCTCGTGGCCAATAAGGTCAACGGCATTCTGGGATGCATTGAGTGTGGCCAGCAGGTCAAGGGAGATTCTCCTTCTGCTCTACTCTGCCCTAATGCGGCCTCATCTGGAGTCCTGCGTCCAGTCCTGGGCTCCATAGCTTAAGAAGGGCAGAGAACTTCTGAAGACAGTCCAGTGCAGGGCTACCAAGATGATCAGAGGACTGGAGTATCTTCCTTATGACGAAAGGCCGTGGGATCTGGGGCTGTTCATCCTGGAGGAAACTGAGGGGGAACCGTATTAATATTTACAAATATTTGAGAAATGTATGTCAAGATGATGGGACAACACTTTTTCTGTAGTGTGGAGTTATAGGACAAGGGTAATGGACAAAAGCTGGAACATAATAAGTTCCACTTAAGGAAAAAACTTCTTTACTGTAAGGATGATGGAGCCCTGGCACAGGCTGCCCAGGGAGGGTGTGGAGTCTCTTTCTCTGGAGACTTTTAAAACCTACCTGGACATGTTCTTTTGTGACCTAACCTAGGTAGACCTGCTTTAGCAGAGGGTTTGGGCTAGATGATCTTTAGATGTCACTTCCAACTCCTACCATTTATGACTCTATGAAAACACAAAATTTTAAGAACACTGCTCAAATTTAGTTTATGCACATTTGTTTAAATAAGTGAGAAATGTCTAAATTCCAGGTCTCATTATGACAGGCCCATTTTCCAGATATGACTCTTAAGAATTAGCTTTTGGAGGGAGGGGGGAAAAAAATCACGTAAGGTTCTATCTGGCAAATAGTTTTATAATCCTCTTCACAGTAAAACACAGATGGCCTTTCGGCAGTGATCCAGATGCTCCTGCAGGAAGCTTAGTCTCTCTGTGGAGCCATTTGGAGGGTATCCGTGGGTGCTGTTAGCAGCATTTTTTGTCTTCTTTTGAGAGATAATCTGAAAAAGCAGAAATTTGTTTTTATGTCAATAGGGAAGTAGCTTCTAACATCGGAAGTAAACTGTTTTCACCTGGAATGATGGGTTTGTCCATTATCTGTAACTAGGATAGTATACATATCTTTCACGATACATTTGGTGCTGCATGCATTCTTCAGACAAATGAATGTATTAAAATGAATGCCAATCTGATATTCTACCAGTTTGCAATGTGGTATCACATGGAATGCTGCAGGAAAAAAATAAGTACATACAGTAAGTTATAGTCTAATGAAGAAAACAATGCTTAAATTTATAGCATAAACAACATGGCATAGTCAAAGGCATCTCTTTGAAAGCATATTTCAGAGATATTCTTATTTTTCCCTGGATAGTAAAATAGAGGAACTAAAAAGAATAAGAAAATGAAGTAGACAGATACCAGAATTCAGTATCATTGCTTCAATGAGACTACTAATAAGCATGAAATTGAACATCTGCTTAAGTGCATGTCTGGGTTATAGCATCAAGATAACTATCATAATTGTACCCTGATACTTCCATAGCAGAGATTTTAGTGGATGATAACTAGCATAATGCAAATATAAATGTTATACTGTGGTAGAAGCTGTTCAATTATTTTACCTGTGATTGATAGGAAGAAAAAAATTCAAGTGTTCAGTTTACATTTTTGAAGGAAATCTTTTGAATCTATTCAATAATTGAGGAAATGTTACAATGAATTTAATACTAAAACTTCAATGTCAAAAAAGAAACTGCTTAAAGCATTTCTTTAACCCCATATTAGCTTGCATTGGTAATTGAGTTAGAATGTTTCTTCCATTGAAAGAAGCATTTATGGTGTCAGTTTAGTATCTGCTGTATAGAAAACACCTTATAGAACAGTGTAAAGAAATAATAAAATAATCGGATATTTCCCTGGATTTTAGATTTTGCAGATGTAAATAAAATAACTTCCATAACAAATCTTTCAGATGAGATGCCATGTCACTTTCTGTTGCTCCTATGATGAAGACTTGAATTGAAGACTAAAATGTTCTTGCAAGAACAGTGTTTGAGCATAGGAGGATGAAATGTCAGTGATGTAAAGCAACTGTAGAGTTAGTTTTAAACAACTGGTTCAATCTATTCAGATTATGATGTTGTAGAGGCTAGTTTATAGTTTGAATTTCACATACTGAGGTTCACCTGAGCTAAGTGAGGTGAACCTTATCCATCTGGCAATACAAGGCTTGGGGCTTTAAATTTTTTTCTTCTAATAAGATGCTGCTAAAAAGGACCAAGTCTTTTTAATGCCTTATTATTATTCTCCTATGTACAGCTTTGGGGCAGCTGATCTATTATAAGTCCACATAGTTATGAGTGAGAGACTGAGAATTTGTAATTCAAGTGAGATGCACTGTTTCTGATATATACAATTAGTAACTGTGCCTCCCCCACAAAAAGCAACAAAAAACTCAAACTACTCAACTGAGCCATCATCAGATTATGACAAAATCCTGAAGTAAAACTTATGCAGGAAAAGTAGCTCAAAATTGGGCAGGCAGTTCTCCATGGTAACTAGCTGACTGTTGAAAGTCAACTTTGAGTTTTCATGTCCATTTCTCTGAATTGATTGCTTCAGCAATAGGGTAGTAATGAAATGTCATTTGCCTGTCCTATTAGTTTATAATTTCAGGTATTTAATACTGAAATATTTAAGGGAGTAATTAAGTTTCTCAGACTTGGCTGCTTTAGAGCTTTCACTTTTACAAGACTGCATGCAGTAATCTCCATGACTTAGACATATGCTGCCTTACAAAGACAGTCCTATGTAGATCTGAAGCAACTGAGATGGCCATGACATGAGAGAGGACTGTTCAGGGCATGTATTGCTGTGTGATAGGTCATATATGACAGTTTTGTGACTGTGAGAGAGCAGAGTAGAAGTATAAATGATCTTCAGTTTTTGTCAGCAACTTTCAAAAATGTACCTGTGAAGTTAGAAGATTTAAGTCCATAAATTTTAATTAACAACCAGAGAATTGGGTGAAACAGTAAGATCTGGGGGTTTAGGTGGAAGATTAACCATGGAAAAAGGTGTTTCTTGGTGAACACTGTGGTTTTCTTCCTAACAATTTAGTTTACATCCATCAAATAGGTCATTGAGAAGTCAAATGCCAAAAAATTATATACAGTGCCAGTCTCTCTTGTTGCAGACACTTGATTTATCTATTAAGACTTAGGGACATTAGGTCAAAACTAAGTTAATGTTGAAATTTATTTAACTAGTACATGGTTTACCTTTTTATTTCAAATTAACTGAAATACAGATTTTCAGTTTGCAAACATACTAATAGAAAATAAGTTTATTAGCTTCTTCTCTTTCAGGGTAGACTTAATTAGAATGGGAGAGTAAAAAAGCTAAATAATGATTCTTCAGCAATGACAGTTCCAGAAGATTATGTTAAATTCAAAATAGTCCAAGCTAATCAAAAGAAATTTTCTGATATTAACAGTAGCCCATCTTCAAGGAACTTTTTCCTCTAATTTTGATTTTTTAATAAATTTGTTTTAATATAGTACTTGATTGAGAACCAATCATCAAATTCAAAAGCTTCTATACTGGATAATTTAACAGACTCTGCTGGGGAAAATAACATTAGGTAAATAATTATCCACAGTACACAACAGAAGTGAACAAGATATTTCATTGTATATAAACAAAATTCTGATTTCCATAGAAAATAGATTCAACTCAATTTACCTCAAATCTTGACTATTACTTCACTGATACGACTATTCAAAGTATATATAGGTAAAAGCTTTTGTTAAAATCGCAGCCTTGTATTTTAAGAAAACAATACATTGAGGAGAAGGCTGATTTGTTTCATTTTGAGAGCAATACACTCAAGAAATGCAGATGTAGGATCACTTGAGCTGCATTTATTGTAGTGTGGAAATGAATTCTTATATTACACTATATATTTTAATGCTCTTAACATCAGATTAATTTGTTTGGCTCTTCTCTAGATACTCTTGACCTTTGTCCAAAAGAAATTGCTTCTTTATCTGCTCATGGTGGGATTATCATTATCTTCAGGACATGAGATGAAAGGTGTTAAATATCCATGACTATGTGACTACATTACCACGTGGTGGTGGAAATAGCTCTGTCCCCATCCTGTCCCTGCACTTCACTTAAGGATTCAGGAATTATGTTTTCCTAATTAAAGTAACACTAAGCTTATAGCTCTGAGGGTACTGATTGGCATATAATATTTAGTATTTGATTAGAGGACTTGTTTAGGATTTTATTAGACTAGAGGACTAAAGTAGACTCCAAGAACACCTTTCTTATTATAAAAAAGTATGTATTTTGTTGTTTTAATTCCTCCCACTCAAGCCATTCTTTGGTCTATGTTGAAGTGTTTCATCAGATCACTGGGAATGGATCAGCTTCTCTGGAAGGTCTTGTTGATCTTTATGGTGAATACCTGAGCTCCATTCAGGATGCTGCTGCACTCCACTAGATAATTTGGCCATACATTTTGGTCAGAGACAGAGTATCAAGTACAAACTTTATAAATTTTCTTCAGATAACATTCTGTGTGACTTCAAATATATTCCTTATAAAAGGCTTACACAGCCCTTCCTCTGCATACTATAATTAATTACTTCTTTTTCTGGTGTCCACTAGTCTTAAAGAGCAGACCCAGAGTCCTGTGACATTGCAATCTGTTATGTGAACTGTCTGCTATATTCAACTGAATTCAAAGGCAAACAAAGTTTGGTAAAAACATAGCTAATGATGTGACTTAAGAAATAATTTGCAGTGGTGACTGGTTTGTTTTTAAAACACCAGAGAGACTATTTTCTAGGTGACTATCCTTCATAGATTCAACTGCTTATTTTATGACAGCAGTTAAAGGAGAACCCCAGATGCTCTCTGACCCTTTTAGGTGGTTTATGGGTTCTTAATAGGACAGCTGAGAATTAAGTCCCCAGTAACCATGATAGGGGCATTATGGAGTCAGCTACATGTATGTTTGCAGAATCAGACCTTAGGTCAGCTTACGATTGCTAATATTTTTCCTTAAGTGTCAGAGATGCAATAGCTGTAACACTTGACATACTTCAGAGAGATGAGTGCATCTGTTCACAGAAAGATCTTTGTGGTCACCATAATTAGCTCCAATCATAGAGTGCTGAATGTTCTCTCAAGCTGCATCCAGTTGTTTCCAGGGCAGCTGCTTATCTGAGTTTTACATAGGTTAAATCTAATAATTACATATCTCAAAAATGCACATAGATGTAAAGAACACAGATTCCACTTATTTTATTGTTCCTTTAGACTCCATAGAAACAGCTACAAACAAGGAGTGACTTTCCTTCTTCTTTCTCAGTAAATGTAAAAGTAAAGGCTGGTTTTATTCATGATAAATCTTTATCTCCCCTTTGTTCCATTTATCAAATTCATCTTCACTGTTTTAAACATGGAAGAACAGTTCAGTTTGCTCACACGTGAAGACTGAGTTTGTTAGCTTGATCTCGACTTCTAGGTTAGACAGACATGTCATTCAGTTGCATGGTTTATCTTGGAATGCTCTTATGCCAGAGAGAGTTTCTAAAAGAAGTATTTTTGCAAAGTAAAGGTCTTAAATCATGACAGCCCTGTAGTCCAAAAGCTTCCTTGTATTTCTAGGGAGAAAAAAAAAAAAAAACCAACCCAGCAACTTCTAGCCATTTGACCCTTCGTTAAGTAAAGCTTTTACCCTATTTGCAGCCTACCTACCTCTACTATTTGTATTGTGTACAATTCACATCTCGCTCTTTGTTCCTGATAGAGATCCTTAACCCTAAAGACTGGCTGGTTTCTGGTTTGGGTCAGACAGTAGTGTGGTTGTTATTGAAACACAAAGATCTAGTTATATTATTCATTAAAAAATGCATCTTTCCTTTTCCCTGTCCCTCTGCTCCTCTCCAAATTTATAATGCAAGTTGAAGAAGCAACAAGTCATACTTTGAATAACAGAAAACAATTTAAAAAACACTCCAAAAAGCAGTTATGAGTAAAGAGAAAGCCTTGATGTTGTTCATGTAAATCCCAATGGTCCGTAGGTAGAGTGAGGACTGTCAGACATGACTTGTATTATGCAACAAGGAGAGTTTAGAGTCTTGCATTAGAAAGACCCTGCTTCCATTTTTGCCCTTTAGAAAAGGTCATTGGTCTCATGATGACGTAGAAATGATTAAACTATACTATTGAGTAAAAATCCTATTAAAATGTGCCCTAACTCAC
Source organism: Colius striatus (assembly GCF_028858725.1). Taxonomy (NCBI): domain Eukaryota; kingdom Metazoa; phylum Chordata; class Aves; order Coliiformes; family Coliidae; genus Colius; species Colius striatus. Next base: position 112,333,758 of record NC_084759.1, on the reverse strand, counting down.
ATTTTCTCAAGCATATGAAATATTAAATGCCATAGATAAAGCCTGGTCAGCCTTGACTGTGTTTGGACAAAATGAGCGTTTGTATCTCTTACAGTTTATCAATCACCAAAAATATCACAAAATGTGCAGTGGCCATTAATTTAAATTTTTAAGATTATATTTATTTCTAAAATGCTTTAAAAATCTCTTTTAATCACATAATTACAATAACCCCACTTCCCACTCCCTTATTTTTTTCAACTAAATTTTTCTGTGTCTCTTCTCAGGTGGTGTGCTCATTTAAATTCACAAGGAAAATCTGTAATTTTGTGTTCATAGATGTGTGGAAAGCATATACTTCTCACAATAAAAGGAAAGAGAGGAGGAAGAGAGAGTGTTGTCACTTCTTTTTTTTCACCATTAGCATCTTGAGTCCTTAGTAAATCGGCTGTCCTTTAATCACGTCCTTAACAACCCATGATCAGCTATTAATAGTACGTGCACTGCATCACTTGCTAAATCCGACTGTACAGTTTTAGCTTGCCTTTCTCTCAGATTGTAATAGCAAGCATCTATCTGGAAATGCTTTCTTTAACTTTTTCTTAATTCTGATAATGACTCCAAAGGTCATGTCCCTGAAAGAATATGATTTTTTTTTTTTCCTTTAGTCATGGTAACTTCACTTTATTTAGCATGTGGGCTCACAAAGATGACAATTTCTTCCATTCCATACCTATTCTTCTTTTTACCACCAGAAATTTTTCTTTTTCACCTGAAATTAGAAAGAAATTAAGACAATAGGTGGGTAGGACCTGTTTCTCTGTGTTACTGTGCTTTTTCTTGGGATGCTAATATTCTCTTCATGGAAACTATTGTTTGGATTTGTTTTTTTTTTTTTTTAATAAGAATTGAGAGAATAACATATTATTAAATCCATTTGCTTTGCTAACCTTATGGGGATGATGACATTTTCATGTTGATAGAAAATACTATTTAAAATAACGTCTTTGTTGTTGTGTTTTGGTTTGTTCCAAAGAAGGTTACCTATTTCAGACTCCGATTTTTATTGTCATTTCAGTAATATCCAGAGAAAGAGTTCAGTCAATTTCCGTGGGACATTGTGTTCTCCATATTTAATTTCTGTCTAATATTTAATTGATTTTTGATTTCTCCCTTTACTTCCCCCAGACTTACATAAATGGAACCATTCCAGTTTATTCCTTCTTTGGATATCTTTTGCATTTTCAATGCCATACAGAGCAATAAAATAAATCCATCGAGAGATTTTTCAGTACAGAAGTCTGTACTATGTGTAAAAGAAGGCTTGCCTGTGGTGTTGGCAGTTGTGGTGTTATATTTTCTAAATTCTCATGGCAAAACTACAAAAGAAGCAATAGGAAAAGCATAATGTTGCGAGAGCATGCTGATTTACTGAAAGACAAGCAGCAAAGGTTTTATATGAAAATTCATTTGATCTCCATCAACATGTATGGATGAAAAGGATGTATTTTGTACCCTACTGAAAGTAAGTTCCTTGTAGCATATATTACTGCCTGCTGTGCCCATCAAATTGAATTAACACTCAGTGATCTGGTCAAAAATGGTGCCTGGATCAATCATTTGGAGAATAGCTGTAGGAAATCTGATGTGTACTTCGTCCAACACCCAAAAATCAATGACACTTAGCTCACTGTACACATGTATTGTCATTAAAGCAGCTAAAATTCAGATCCATGTTTAGTGTACAATGAGAGGGTAGCACTTACAGGACAAAACCAGCTATTTTTAGCCAGGGTTTGTTATTTGCATACCTACTTCAGACATACAGACAGATCAGCTGCTGCACACTGTCTTCTCAAAAATAAACACATAAATAATTTTTAAAAATTTAGTAATTTCTAGTTTGTGTGAGTGACATCCCATGAATTTTGGCAAAAAACTCATTCTCGTATTTACTTTTTTGGCATACTCCAAGCTCTAAAACAGTTTTGAAACTTCTCAAGAAAAGAGAAAGAGAGCTGAAATGACAACATAAGAGAGAAAATTTGCAAAGAAAAAGCAGCAGTAGCAAAAATTACATCATATAAGCTATAGAAACTGTAGCATTCTCTTTCTGCATCAGGGAAGTTCATCTTCCATGTTTAGTTTCCACAGCAAGCTCTCACAGAGAACTTGTCTTAATACACGGTCGCACAATTGACTTTGAGGGATAAGCATCCAAAAACTTTTACATTACAGGAAGCTGGGAACTGAAATCAGTGAAGCAGATGGGTGTATTTGACTTTTTTTTTTAATATATTTTAATTTTTTTTGCACCTAGGTTTGCTATTAGCCAACTTTAACATATGACTGTTACTGATCTTGGGTACACAAGGCCCTCAGTTGTCATTTTTCACTGTTGAGGGAAATGTTTTATCATCCAATGGATTATGTCTGAATGAGGAGATGGTGCACAGAACAACTGCAAAAAGTAGCAAATATTATTAGATCACTTTAATGATACTCAATTTGCAAAAATCAGTTTTTTCGTGAGAAAAATATTTGTCACTTTTTATCTTCTGAAGGGTTGATGCTTCATGTCAAGGAAAGCATTCAGTCCCTGGCTGGATCTTAAAAAATATGCCACATTGACTTAGGCTGTTATGCCATTATTATATTGCATGTAAACAGAAACAAATTATGCACATTAATTTCTTAGAGGTGAGAAAATATAACATTGGGTGATGATGACTTTCCTAATAGGTGTATATCTATTAGGTATGTCAGAATATACATACAAGTGATATCAGCAAGTAAAAAAATCCCAGACTGCAAAACTAGTCAGTGCATATTCTGTTCTAATCTTGTTTCATGGCCTACTATAAGAAAACTCTCCTCAATTACACAACCTGTGGATAAGAATTAAGGTTTGTTCAGTAAGATTTCAATGGTTTCTCTAGTGTTCTGATCTCTATTCAGTATCTTTACCCTGTAGTAAATGTCAGGTAATTTAACAGTGTTTTGTTAAAGAGGTGGGATGTTAAAACATGCTTCTTTCATGATGATTGAATAATCAGTTAATTATGGAAGTCTGAATCTCCAGTGCTTTGAAACCACTTGTTCTTGCCTAAGTGAGTGCTAAAGTGTTATCAAATCAGAATTTCCAATCTCTTTCATGCTATCAAGTAATTGAACAGTGCAGATCATGCAGAATCCAGCCCAGTGGTTTCATCCATTTACTTGTAAAATAATCAGAATAGTAATCATATCTTTGCATTTTGAATCTTTGTCTCCAACATGAGTAAACAAAAAAAAACCTCTTGGACAGCTCACACAGTGCATTTCTATTCTATTTAGGCACCTGGGCTGAACAGTTAAGTAGTACTTTCCTCACCAACATCCTGAAACAGGGATTTTCTGTTGTGTTGAAAGGCAGTAGCAGAGATAGACCCACCTTTGGACTGGCTCACCTTTTTCTTTTCAAGATTTTTTTTTATCTGCATCTAACTTTATCACCTGTGCTCATGAAGTACTCTGGACTGCTTGAAGCTTCTCTTCCCTCATCTATAGCAACCAGCCTAGGGTTTTCTTCACTACGTACCTTTACAGATGACCATCCTCAACTGCTCCAAAATAAAATCCACTCTTGTTTCCCATGTACCAGCAGTAAGAACGTTAACTCCCTTTACTGCTGTAGTTTAGGGCAGTTCCCCTGTTTTTGAGGAAAGCAACTTCCAGGCAGCAAGAACCCTGCAGGTAAGGCAGCATCCCTCACTATCTCATCCACACAAGGGCAAACAGAAGATCTACCCCATCTGCAGAACGGGTAGTAGCTACTGTGGCCTTTTCTTCCAGCTTCCTTCAGTTTGCCCATGGGGCAGGAGGAAGAGAAAAGATGGAGGGAGAAAGGGATCCAGTCTTCCTTCTACCAACTCACCATTGCCACATGGAGTATGCCTTCAGTTCTTGCCTTGTTTTTCTCTCATTGCCTGCCATTTCAAGTTCTCCCACAAACCCCTAGGTCACAGGAAATCCAATTTTATTGTGGGAGATGTGGGGGCAGAGGTTTTGGGATACATGTAGTGGGAGCAGCAAATGGAAGAGACAGAGAAGCATATGGGGTAGAGAGAAAGGCCAGGCATATGTGGGGTGAGAAGCTTTTTGTGGTTCTCTTGAGGGAAATCTGCTGGTGCAATCAACATCTATAATAGTGTTTTTCTACCATGGGGAAGTTAAATGTATTTAATTGTGAAACACTTTATAGCCATGTGTCTGCAGTATATTTGAACTGTAAAGTGCTGTTATACTTGGCCATAATATAAAAGTGAATTCTAACATTTTATAATCCAGTAAACCGCTTGAGCTATTACATTAGTTATTATAGACCCCAGCAGAGGTGTAGGAATCTCATTAGGAATGTAAATGTAAGGTAGGACACTTATAAACCTCATTATGGGGAAGAACCCAACTATCAAAAGTGACATAAATTGCTGGCCAACCTGAATATTGCAGAAGAGAAATCCTGCAGAGCCCTATAATGTAGTTTAATTGGAATGACAATTACTACCAGCTTTATCTTGATATAATGAAGATTAAATGTACAGATAACTAGAACTGTGCTTAAACTGACTGTCTAAAAATAATGTAGAGAAAGGTAATAAGTCTCTTTAAATATTGAATAAAGCTCTTAGCATAATAAAAACATTTTGTAGGAGTTTTGTGTACTTTAGCAGTATATCTGTTAATAGTAATGCTGCACACTGACATATGGTATAAAATTACATAGATATATCTCTTTCAGAGATGAAATTTAGACTCACTAAAAACTACTTTCCTAATATAAAACTAGCTATTCATTTCTTTGGCCTTCCTATTGAAGTGCCCAATACTTGCACTGTAAAGAAGAAGCCAAGCTCAACCTGGCAAGAATCTGGTAAGTAAGCCTTGTAACTGAGCAAAGAGTTGGGATAAGGCCATCACACATCATTAAGTGATTTCAAATCTGAACTAGAAGAAGTGAAATGGTAACGTTTGAAGATGCACACTTGTGACCGGCTCCTGTAGTCACAAAGCTTGAGTAGTTTGGCAGGGAGGAAGAATAACAGTAGGAATTCGCAGAAGAGATGAGGAGAACATAGACAAACTGCTTTTGACTGCTGTTTGCCTTTCAGCTGTGTCCTTGTTCTGTCTTTCTCTCCTTTCACATTTTTCACCATTATCAAGGAGACTTAGAAGTACTATAGGATTGTCTGTTCACTTTGAGGTACAGAAAAATGTACTGAATTTCTTGTAGGAAATTTTAGTTATTTTGATTTCTTTTTATTTCAAGAAATTTAGAGGGATGCTATACCACACCCAAAGCTCTATTCAGGTTACAGAGACTAACAGGAATGTGGAGCTTTATGGCGGTTAGGAAGAACCTAAATAAGTTCAAGAACCTGCATAATGGAAGCATAAATATCCAGGAAGCATCTGTGCACATTCAGAAACTCAGCTGAATATGGTCGAAGACGTGGGGTTTTTGTTTTAAAATCGATGACAGAAACATTGTCAAAAAAAAGCATAGTACACCATACATTTTTTCTTTTTGAGGAAAGACAGTAAAACCAACAGGAGATGTAAGTAATGAAGGTGCTGGGATGAGTCTGTTTTACCTATAAAGCATAAATTAGTTGGGCTTTAACTTTAAATCTCCATTGGATTCACTGCTGTCCATACAAAACCATCACACTGTTTAGCACAATTAGGCTTGATTGTTTATACAGTCTAGATTGAAATAGCATTAATTAGCTATGTCATGTTATTACTCATTGTCCATAAACTTGCTGTTACCATTCAGATCATGCTGGAATTTACTGGCAGAGTAAAACCTGAAAACATATCAGATAAAGTATACTTTATGGAGTCATTTTATTTTTTGCTTATTCAGTTTTCTGAGGGAAGATACATTGTAATACAATGAAAAGCTTTTTAAATCTAAAATAGGGTACGGAAACAGATGGAATACAGAAACAGGACCAAATTTTGTCTTGTTTAATATGTAGCTATGCAATTAGGAAATCTTTCTATTTTTCTCTGCTTAATAGTGCATATTAAAATTTCTAAACTGACTTCCCGGGTGCACAGAGTTGGTCTTTGCCTTTTACAGAGATCCCAATCCAGTAATTCCCAGGCACAAGATTTATTTTCCTTCTCACAGATGTTTTACTTTGCCTTGCTTTTATATTCAGTTTTTTTTTTCTTTTCTTTTCTTTACGTACGTGAACTCAAGAAACACAGAGAGCTTAAATTAAAATTTAAGTAGTTCATTTAAAGCAATCTAAAGTCAAGCACAGAGGAACAAATACACCATGCTTATTGTGATCCAAGTTACTTCAAAAGAAAAGCCGAACAGAAATGCCAACATTTATGTTCATTTACACAAACTAGTGCCTGTTTGTGTATAGTATGCTTTTAAAAAAAATTTAAATGGAAATTCATTTCTAGTTGTAAATCCCAGACATTATCAGATCCCTAACTTCATCTGACAGCAATAACTCTATGCTCTCCCTATATTCTTGGCTGGCATACCAGCTTGCTCCTTTGGTGTGAGCAATTACTGTCATAAGGCATAAATTTGCTTCATAAAGTGACAATTTAAACTCAGGATTCTTAATGCTGGGCCTCTCAGCATAATGATTTCTTAACATAACACTTGGAGAATTATCCATGTGGATCAAAAAGAAGTCTTGAGTGAAAAAATTGTTCTGCCTTCCAGAAGAGTCCTGATTGGCTTTGTACTGCTTAAGCATATAAACTACTGTTATTTCATTCAGTACTAAAAGTTGTACTGTGCTCATGCAAGAACTTAAAGACATCAAGAAGACAGGAAAGGAAAGAATGAATGTCTATAGTTTAAAAAAACTATCTTTTCCCCTCATACAATATTTCTTTTATAAAACAAAGATCACAGAAGAGGTATAATGGCAAACAGTAACTCCTCTTTTAAGACATGAACCTTCTGCATTTGTTGGGAAAGCTTCCTTCTGTAAAACATGTTAATATGTTTAAAAACTACATTAAGCTAGAATCCTCTAGTCCTGCAGTGTGGACTAAAAAAAAAGTAGCAAAGCAACCCACTTACAAAAAGTAGGCATCTTTGGGAAACGTCCAAAATCCTTATGTAGATGAAGCAGTGAAGGTAAATGTGTTTGATACTCTATTTCCTTTTTAGGACTATGGGATGTAGTTTTTTTGTAATTGTTATTATTGAATCCTGTGGAAATTTCCAGATGATTGGATATCATGGTCCTCAAATTCTGGTCCCAATTTGATTTTTGACTTGCTGGTAAGCTTGACAACTCCTTCTCTAAATACGAAAAAGAAATATTGGCCTCTTGAGTAGCGGGTAGAATTAATGCCTGATGATTCCAAGATTAATGTAATCTTTATGCAGCAATTTACACAGTTGTTCAATATCCAGGATTAATCTCGTCACATCATCTATCAAACATTTTAAGAAATTGTAACTTAGTCAAGAGCATGAGATATACATCTAACCAGAACTTTCTGAATGTAAATCAAATTCTTCCAACACAGTTTCCTTGGTAAAGGAGTCAATAACACTAACTAGGAAAAAATAATTCTATTGAACATATTGTACTTTTAATGTGATCAAAGTTTGTCAGATGCTCTTAGATTGTCTTTTTAATTTAGATTTCCAGACACAGATAAACCACATCCCAGATGTAAACCATACCCCAACTATATAATTTGGATTCAGAAAAATCACTCACAACCATCAAGTGCTACATGGATATCTTTTAAAAATTTCCTTTCAATACTATCAACATCTAAGTAAGTCTCAGCAAATATGATTTACTCAATAATTTCTACTGGTATTAGTAGTACAGCTTAGAAGAGAGAGAGGGAGAGAGTTACTTACCAGACATAATGACTGTATTAGAAAGGGTTCTGTTAGTCTCACTTATCTTTATCTGCCTGCACAACAGGAGAGGAGAAGGCAATTTGCCTGACTTTGTGATTTTTTTTACACCCCTTTTTCTCTGATTTGGCTAAATCTAGTTCTACTGAAGCTAGTGGAAATATTTTGCCTACCTCACATAGCCTTTGCTCGTGCAACCTGTCACAAATGTCTGTTTTATTTCTATATCTGAGACTTGCTTTCATTCAGGAATATCCTGCAAAATCCTTACCATTCCCATTAATTTATAAAGGAAACCATCATTTCAAAAACCTACGAAGTCTGTAATTAGTACCTGAATAATAGCACAAGGCGAATGTGTCAGGAGAAGATTTTTGAAAATCTGGATCAGGACAAGACTCAAAAATTGTACATCTGTGGTAAGACTGAAAGCAAGAATGTGTTATTTCCTTCCTTACCTTCAGCAATTGTCCTACTTGGCTTGGCACAGATTAGTTACTGGAGGCTGGCTTATATCATAGAATGGTAGGGGTTGGAAGGGACCTTTAGAAGTCATCTAGACCAACTGCCAATATATTCACAACTTTATCTCAATGGGAGTTGATTTTTTGTATTTCTAGTATATTTTAAAATTATAATTTTGGACTCTGTATTCAAAGTTTTTTTTCCTCCTGTTGGTGTTTTTTTAGTCAAAATGAGCTTCAAGGAAAAAAACACAGACACTTGCATAGGTGAATCATAATCTATTTTATTACCTAGACCTTGATGGTGGAATATAGGATGGGATGAGATATACAATGGATGAGCTGCCACTTTTTCTACAGCTGAATGTCAGTAAGATGGAGACCTTCCTGCCTCAAGGTCTCAGTATCAGCTAAAGAAAATTTCCTTTAAAGTAAAACGTGAGTTAGAGCACTATAAACAGTAAGGCTGCCAATTCATTGCTATAGACTTCTGTCAGGAGTCTGAGTGGACTTGGTACTCAATTTTGACATGTATGTTTATTTTACACAACAAGGTTTGCTTTTTCCAAACATACTTTTCCTTGGGGTTTATTTAGTTTTGCCAATACTACCAAAACAATTTGTGTGGTACCTGCTGGATTACTATCGAAGACATCTAGTGAGTCTAGATGAGACATCCTCTTCTTAATGTATTTTTAACTCAACTATATAAACAGTTAAGTAACTGCCTTCCAAATCCCAAGTCATTTAAGCATGCTCTGATTAATGTATTTACTGGATGTCACTAGTTAAATTTTGTTTCCTCAACATTATTGGAGAAAAATACTCTGGCTATGAGAACATACTATGGTGTTTCATACACTTCTCTCATTCCACGGTTGTTAGGGTCTCTCATCCTTGTACTTCTTTTCCTTGTTGAAATGTGGGGCAGTGGGGTGGAGTACGGCAGAGGGGACGGTAATTGGCTACTAACTTTCATGTATCTTAGGACTTCTGAGATGGACAGATTGTTTTTTCATCTTGATAAAGTAGAAAGGCTAGTTCAGTGCTTATCAAGCAAGAATCTATTTCCATGCTCTTTCTACTTCAGGATGCTCTAAATTTACCAAATCACCAAAGTAATCTCATTTTGAGCTTAATATGCTAAACAGTTTATACTATCCCTGGTTTATTTTCTGCTAGCTATTATTGATCAGTGCTGAGAATTCCTGCAGACCCCTATGTATTTTAGCATTTTTTTTTCAGCACTATTATTACGCATTGTGTTTTCCAGGGACAAATTTCACATGAGATTGGTGAATCAATGTTTTCTGCTAAATTTCATGAGTGTTTGGCAATGTGATAGTATTAATTAAAAAAATCTGCTGGCAAGTCAAGCATGCTAATGTAAACAGGGGCACTTTCTGTTTCCAGACATTTATTCTAGCCATTTAGTGTTGGGATTTTAGTTCCTAGTTGTATGAAAGCTCTCATCCTGAATAGCAGGTAAATCCCCATTGAGAAAAATATTAATCCCATTCCAGACAAAAACAGATTAGGTGAGCTGAAGCTGTCCTCCTTCTTGAGAAGACTGGTTTCGATTTTGTGATTTGGGAGAGATCTGAGAGAAAGTAGAGTAAGTAAGTTTTCCCTTGATGTAGTCATCTACCAGGAAAATCAAATGAGTGAGGAGATATAATTTTCTGTCATATCTAGCAAAATAGGGATTGCCGAATCTTCCATATTGGCACTCTTGCATCATCTGCCTAGAAGATAAGTCATTGTAGCTTTATATGTACATAATATAGAGGAGATGGAGGGGTGATCTTATTAATATTTACAAATATCTAAATGTTGGGTGTCAGGAGGCTGGGGTATCCTTTTTTTTTTGATGGTATAGAGCAACAGGACAAGACCCGCCTGAGCATATTCCTATGCGACCTGATCTAGGACCTGCTTCTGCAGGGGGACTAGATCTCTAAAGGTCCCTTCCAAACCTACCATTGCATGATAATATATATTTATCTATATTATCATTATATATATATAATATTAATATATTGACATAATATATATATTTTTATATATATATTTATACAGAGACTTAAGTAATTTACAAGCTATACGATACCAAATTGTTGGTGAAATTCACTTGAATGGGTACAGCTACAGTCTCTGAGTTGATAAGCAAGCTTCTATTCTGCTATAAAGGTGTGTTGATATTTTCTAGTGGATGCAGTATTTAAATCCAAGTTTGAAAACAATAAAACACCATTTATTATGAAGAACTATGATCATCATACAAGATAATTTAATGGACAGCCTGCACAGAGAGTGTTGTATTTCCCTTGCTAGAAGGGCTAATTCTGACCTATTAGGGTATGCTGTGTTTGCTGGGACAGATGATGTGAAGCTGCAATGTGATTCTTCTTTCCTCCATAGATGTAGGGACAAAAAATCACAATCAAGGTGAGCTCAGGACTCTGCCTATTTACTTACTTTGGCATCATTTTCCTTCAGACCCTGATGCCTGTATACTGCTCTCCAGCTGAGTAGATCTTCTCACAGGCAAAGAGACAACATTTAGAGCCAAGCAATCTGACCAGAATATTTTAAAGTTTAGTACTGAAAAGCTATTTGTAGTTCACAGCAAAATTCTAATTTAAAGTAGCCCTGCTGATTTTGATGGGACAGGGAAAACATATAAGCCCTGCTTTAATCCAGTTAGTCAGTCTGGATATCAATAAGAAGGTTGCATCCACGACTCAGAATAATTAGGCCATGTATTTAAGTGGTGTTTTTTTTCTCTTGCTAATACCTGAGCTAGTTGTCTTCAATTTATCCTGGGTACGGACACATTTGCTGTGGTCACGCTTCTGATTGTGTTGTAGACATAGCCTATGACTCTCATTCCTCATGGGAAATAGGCAAGTTTTCCTGGCATACATAGAAAAAAACCTAATGACTGTATCTACTTTTCATAGAATCATAGAATAGTAAGGATTGGAAGGGACCTTTAGAGATTATCTAGTCCAACTCCCCTGCAGAAGCAGGTTCACCTAGATCAGGTTGCATAGGAACATGTCCAGGCGGGTCTTGAAGACCTCCAAGGAAGGAGACTCCACAACCCCTCTGGGCAGCCTGTGCCAGGGCTCCCTCACCTGAACAGTGAAATAGTTTTTTCTTATATTTAAGTGGAACTTTTTGTGTTCCAGCTTCATCCCATTACCCCTTGTCCTGTTGCTAGCTACTATAGAAAAAAGAGATGTCCCAACCTCCTGACACCCACTCTTTATTTATAAATGTTAGTAAGATCTCCCCTCAATCTCCTCTTCTCCAGACTAAACAGTCCCAGTTCCCGCAGCCTTGTCTCGTATGAAAGATGTTCCAGTCCCCTGATCATCTTGATGACCCTGCACTGGACTGTCTCCAGCAGTTCCCTGTCCCTCTTGAGCTGAGGAGCCCAGAACTGGACACAGGACTCCAGATGAGGCCTCACCAGGGCAGAGTAGAGGGGGAGAAGAACCTCCCTTGACCTTCTGGCCACACTCTTCTTGATGCATCCCAGGCTGCCATTGGCCTTCTTGGCCACAAGGGCACATTGCTGGCTCATGGTTAGTTTATTATCAATCAGGACTCCCAGGTCTCTCTCTGCAGAGCTGCTCTTCAGCAGCTTGACGCCCAGCCTGTACTGGTGCATAGGGTTGTTCCTTCCCAGACACAGGACTCTGCACTTGTTCTTGTTGAAACTCATGAACTTTTCTTCATTATCTTCATCATTTTGTTGCTGCTGTTAGGTAACATGTCAGTATTTAGCTATAAACATTTCTGCCATTTCAAAGTTGTATACTGACTTCTAAACATTGTACAATATTGCAAGCACACATATGATTTCTGAGTGGTTTGTTGTTTGGGGCTTGTTTTTTTTTTTTTTTATTCATGACTGTGGATGAGACTATTTACTCATCTCTATGCTTGTTTTCTGCTATTTTTACTAGTTGGACCTTACTTAAGAAGTAAATCAATCTGCACAGATTTGTTTTGGATATAAACTGAGTGTTTCTGGTAACAAAAGCTACTATTTGTGAACTTACGTGCTCAAAATGAGATGCACAAAGCTGTTATTGTGACAGTTTTATTTGATGGAAATTGATGTGGATCTTTATGGATTTTTTACAAAGAAGGAAGAAAGCAACAAGACGTGATTTGTTTGTATAGAATCCCTCTGTGTATGAATTTTCAAAAACTAATGAAAACTTAATCCTTTTTAATTAAGCTGCAAGATAGGAATTGAAAGAAAAAATTACTTGGAATAAATTGATTAAAAATGTAGAAAGGACTATTATGGACTTTTCCCTGAATTTAAATCTCGTGATGTATTTGAGTCAAATTTTTATGTGCCACATTCTCAATTTATGCCAGCTGACTTTAAGTATACTTCATTAGTGTGATGTCAATGAGAATTTTTAAGTTACTGAAAACTTAATGAATATGGAAGGTTTAACAAGCTTTTAATCCATATTAATCTAAAACATGAAGAATCAAAAATAATAATGAAGTTTTCACTTACAATTCAAGTTGATGATCCACATTGCCTGGAAACCCTATATCTTTTTTGATACCTTAAGGATTGTTAAGCACAAGAAATTTGTATACAATGTATTCTATGCAGTGTTTCTGGTAGGAAACTCAAGCCTGGCTCTGTTCATAGGCTGTCTAGTTAGAAACTAACAATTATTTATTACAGTACTACTGCAATCCATCTTAAAAACAACAACGAAGTATTATAAATAAAATCTAGTGCTTCAATACATCAGTCCTTAAGATGAGTTTTTCATGATCTTGAATAAACTTGTGCTTTATAGAGGCAGGATGTTTATTTTATGCAATGGTAATAGTAAGTTTCTGTAAAATGTAAATGGTTTCAGAGTTTTGGTTTTACTGCCATCTCTGGTAATGACATATTGTTTCTTCATGGGAGCAGTGAAAGACTTCTTAAACTGAAATTAATAAACTAAAAGTTTCTTTTTCATATTTCTGGATAAATAGGATGATTCTGATCTGATACTTTTTATAGTAGAGTGACTTCAGCACTGCTGTATTGTTTTTGTGCGAAAGCCACCACCTGACTCAGGGGAAAAATGGAGACCTAAAGTTCAAATAATTAGTGTTGAACTTTATTTGTGGATTGTCAATATTTCAGATTAAGGTTTCTAATATTCTTATTCAATTAATTATATTTTAATAAGTGCCATGATGAATACAGGGATTGATAGTCCTGTTATGTGTCTGCATCCATCTTTAAAATCAACTTTGAAATTACTTCTTGTCTACAACTTTTTTAGCAGTCAGACTAAGTTAAGCTGGTTGAATAAATGCACAAATGTCACCAAGTAATGATAGCTTATCACAATTGCTAAAAATCTTAATATAGGCAAAAAAGGAAAGTCATGCGCAATGGACAAAGAAATCACAGAAATTAGTGTACTTTTCAAAAAACTTACGAATTTTCTTCGCAGTTCTGATGCTACAAATCCCATGAATATGTAATCATGTTTTTTCATTAGCATAAATATTTCTGTATTATAATGTCAGATGAGTGAAATATGAGGATTCAAGAGTTTTCAGCATTCTGTAAGGAAGGTGATTTAAAAAATGATGATTTGATGACAGAGAAAGGAATCATTCTCCAGTCTGTGCTCCAGTAATCTTAGACAGGACATTAGGCAGTACAACAGTATAGTGACAGGGATAGCTAAATGGGGGATTTCTGTTACATGAAGAAATACTGAGATTTTTCAGTAGTTTTCTGAAGCAGGTTAAAATGTTGACATTTTTAAATTTTAATTTTATTTGTAGAATATTATCTTTAGTTCCAAAATGTAATATTAGTGAAAGAAAAAAATATATATACATACTTTTAAAAGCAATTAGATTTTTAAGGAGAGATTCAACTGGCAAATCACAGTGGTCTGGCATCGCGTTAGGAACACTACACAATTACATTTGGACTTCAAGTGCTGCTGCAGAAGGGTGGAGGCCCTCAATCATATTTGCTGTCCTAATATGCACATCTTACACACATTAGAAGATCAAAACCCACATAAGATGCACATGTTTAGGCAGCTAAATACCATCATTATAATCATATGTGTAACGTACCATTTTTATTGCACTGCTTTTATATCTTGTCGGAAAGAAGTTTTTAAGTTATAAAATCAATTCTATGAAGAACTTAATGAGGTAGAGCATTTGATTATTTAATTCACAGTTATTTTCACTTGGAACAATTTGTTCTAGGAAAATTTTTTACTCTTTATTAGTTCTTTGTAGTGCTCTAGATACTTCAAATGACAAACAGTAGCAGTAGATATCAACCAGTTAGTTTAAATCCCTGGGATGTTAATACAAGCAGTAGTTCAAAAAATGAAATTCAGACACAAAAAATTGAGCAAACCTTGTACTTAACCGTTTTCAGGTTATTAACAATGTACAAATGGTACTATGTAATAAGCACATAAGACACATAGACGCTTAGTTTCATATAGGTAGGAAAATGAGAAATCTTATAAGAAAACTAACACTGAAAAGTAAATTAGCAAAACAATTGAAAATGTGCTATGTGGGAAAGCTCTAATAGAGAGCTCTGGTCCTACAAACAAGCAAGTACAATAAACATATATTTGAACACTTTGTGTTACTTCCATCAGCATGCTGTTAGGCTGGCAGAGAAAGGGTTACAAAAGCTTGCCATAGAAGGTCAATTTTATGCCCTTCACCTTAGCAGTGGTAAAGGAGAAGATAGAGTCAGAATCAAGGCTGTGAGTGTATGTTACTGGCAGTAAGAAAACAAAGAGGCAAGTTATAGAGTCAAAAACTTCTTACGGAGCCAGTGAATAAGTCAAGCGTACACCATAGTCACAGAGTCTCCCAGTCATGTGGGCAACAGCGACCTCAAAGTAGCTACAAACATGAGCTGAGATCTCATAAAAATGTTTTTTACTGTTTGGTAATTGTAAGAAAAATCAGTCAAGAATCCTTGATTACACCTGCTGTGCCTTGGAGTGATACCTTCAAGCATGCTTGGAATCACTCTGCCACTTTTCCCATCTTCAAAGGTTTTCTGTCAGCATTGGCCTATTGCAAGACACAGCTAATACACTCACTCGCTGTGGTCCTGCGCCAGGTAGTTTATATTGCCTTAGACATGTTAACAAATCTTGTGATTTGAGTCTAGTCTCCCTCAGTAGTGACTTGCATATGACAATCCAAGACAATATCAGTAGTTTACCTTAGAGAGATGTTGTAACATTCAACATCTACAGTAGATTACACATGTAGAGTTACATAATTAGAGAATTTTTCCCTGCAGCTTTTAATTTTGAAGCATTTTACAAGCCTCACTTGATGTTACCCTCCACCTTTTATACTGGAGAGTATAAAAGCTGCACTAGAGACTGCCTGGCTGGTGTTATACCATAAGTGATGTAATATGTCCCACTGGAATAAGAACAAAATGGGAAGAAAGGAAGAGCCTATTTAGAGATTAACTCCCATGAGGAAAACTGATGTTTTAGCACAGGAAGGAGAAAATCAAGAACTGTATCTCCATTACCAGGAAGAGGAATGTTGACAGAAGAAGGTGCATCAGCACAAAGTTATGTTACTACCCTTAAAATTCAGGACACTAATTTCCCCAATATTCATAGCTAAAACATTAAAATGAGAATGTACTAAAGACAGAGAAAGTAAATGTATGGGTATACATAATTACTATATTTAATCTTTCACATGGCAAACACAATAGAGAAACTACATTGTGAAAAGATCTTTGCCTAGCATTACTGACAGAAGCTGTAGCAGAGAAAGCCAATAAACTTAACATGCAAATGGTGGCTCTCATGAATCAACTGTGTCTCCTGTTTGTCAGTGTAGGAGAAATACAGTACAGTAGACATAGGAAATCAATATGACTGCCACACTTTAAATACTCTGAGCTTCTAAAGGTCAAACCAGTCTGGATATTCTGCATTCACTCACTTGTGTTACTATCTACTTCTCCCTCTGCTGAGTTTGTCTTTTTTTTTAATGAAAATAGAAAATTCCTTAAACTTAATGTGGTTTTCTGTCTTTCCCTCAGCTTTTGTAATGCTGCTACTCATGGCAGTTCAGTAAATAACTTTTGTCAAAAATATATGATGCAATATTTTTTTTTCTTAAGGTATCTCATACCTGAGAAATGTATGGGATAGAAAACCAATGGGCCATCTTTTTGTCTAACATAGCAAGTCTACTTAATTTCTGAGGGAAGTGCTTGCGTCTGAGTCAGGCCAGGATGAAGCAATTAGTGAAAGGAGGATTTGGAAGTATCTTAATGTTTGTACAGTGGTGGCCTTGACAAGCATGAAGAGAGATATCTTGATATAGACAAGAGTGCTTAGACAGGAACTGATGCTGCACTAGAAAAGAGAGTGTTAAAAAAATGATGTTAACTTCCAATTCACATATGAGACTGATTTCATAATGTAGAATCACAGAAGTGTCAACTAGAAGAGATTTATAAAGGTCTAGTTATATGCTCAATCCAGAACTGTTACCAATAGTAGCTTAACTCAGTGACGGCTTTGTCTATGAGCCTCAAGAACATATAAGAGTGGAGATTCCAACATATCTCTGGTCAAAAAAAGGAACAAATTATATGCCTCATAAATCGAACAAGCCAGATGATAAGTTGCTTCTGACCAATCATTTCTTTGTGCAGACCTGAAAGAACACATAATTAAAACTGAGGATTTATTTTTTCTGTTTGTTTTAATTTTCACAGATAGCTGGAAATCCATAATATGTTGCTGAAAGGATACATTATTTTTGACACAACCATGTTTCTTCACTTGCATTTGACTGATTTATGCACAGTAATAAAAGGAGTTGTCAATTAGCCATAGGTACAATTCAGATGAGCAGGTGAAAGTCGGATAGAGAACAATCCTTTATACATTAAACTACCATTTGTCAAAAGAAGCTATATTCATATATTGCTATGGGCTGCACAGAATGGACATCAATATCTAGAAGATAAATATGTCCATTTCTTTAATAAATGTGATTTTACCTGTACCTTTCTGCTAGACAACAGACTGATTTGAAGGAGCCTGTTTACAGTAGGCTGTGCAGGCACTGTTGGATCATTTTCTTTTTTTGCATTGGTGCCAGTTATCTGGGTGGGTGAATGAATGTGTGCTGCTAGTGTAGCACAAAAATTTGAATGATATGTGCAAAAGATAAGTTTTTTTTCCCCCACATGGTCCAAAATGTATGCAATGTATCAGTACCTCTACAGAAGATTCAAAATACAGAATTAGCAGTTGAAAGCAATCTTTAAAACTATGTGTGGGATAGAATACGAACATGTATGCTGCAATGTCACAAATATTTTTCAATCATATGATTACTTTATTCTTTTTGTCCTGAGATCTTGTTTCTACTTGTTGTTTCTGAATGCTGTTTTAGTTGCACAAAAGTAGTAATTTAAATGACTGTTAAAAGCATTTCTGCACAGCTCGATATGGGTTTTAAGAGCTACATGGATGGTAATTACTAATTTCACATCACTCTCCACGTAGCTGCTTGCTCACTCCTCCATACTCCCACAGTGGGATGTGGTAGAGAAAAGATAACCAAGAGCCCTGTGGATCGAGATAAGGACAGGGAGGGCTTGATCATCAATTATGGCTCCAGGTAATGCAGACTCAATTACTTAGGGAAGAAAACAAGATCAGCTTAATACATCAACAACTAGAAACAGAAGAGACAGGAAGCAAAACCAGAGTAGAATGACAAGAAAAATACAACCTGCCCTTTGAAATCTCCTTCCCCCATCCCTCCCCTCTTCCCAGACTCTGGTCCCTGCTCCCAATATCTCTACCTCAGCCCTCCCTATAGCTGTGCAGGGGAGTAGGGAATGGGGTTTGTGGTCAATCCCTTATAGATGGTCTCTGCATCTTCCTCCTCATGGGAGAAGGACTCTTCACACTCTTTCCCTGCTCCAACACAAGGTCCTCCACACACAACAGAGTCCTTAACAAATCTCTCTCATGTGAGTCCTTCCTAAGAGCTGTGACTCCTCACAAACTCCTCCAGCATGAGTGTTCTCCATGGCAACACAATTCCAGCCACATTCTGCTCCAACACCGCTACTACCACCTCCAAATCTCTATTCTGATTTCTTTTTCTTAGCAATAATGGACGTGTCCATTTCACTCAGCCCCAGATATGGGTCCAGCTCAAGGCTAGGAGAAGTTTCAAAGTAGCTTCTTAGAGAGGCCACTCTTGCAACCCCTCCTCCACTGCCAGAAATGGTTCCACAGAAACTTAACACACCAGACTATATTGTCAAAGCAAATTGATAAAGTTGAGATTTCCTGATATAGTACTGGTATAGTACTTTTTCTTGTTTTACATTTGTAAACTGGGAAAAATACTTATTCAGGTCCAGATTCTGATGCTGCTTGAAACAGAGGTCATCTAGTTTCCATGACACCTAGAGTGGAATGAAACCAGATTGTCACCAGGGAGCTAAAATTCAGAACTTTGCGCTTCTATACCATCGCATTTTGTAAACACTACTTAGTAAACCATGATAATGTTTCGTACTATGCACTTTTGGATAAAATATTTACCACAGAGCTATTTGTAATTTTTCTCACATTTCTGAAGCTTTCAGTACTCTCAAGCTGATTGCAAGAGGCTAGGAGAATTACTGAATTTTCAATTCTATAACAGACAAATGGCATTAAAAACAAAGCAAAACAAAACAAAACAACAACCAGAAAGGGAATGGTCTATGGAATACTATGCAACCTATTGCTTTGCAAGAGTCAAGTGATACTATCCTCATCTTACAGATGGAAGTTGAGATAGAGAAGCTGCTAGTTTGAACTATATTTGATTTTTTTAGAGTATTGATTTCAAACATTCAAGTCATATACATGCTTTGGAATTCCATTTTCAGTATTTTTGAATTTCCCTGTTTACAGTCCAAGTTATCCTTTAGTGGCCTCAAAAACCAAGAGAAGTTATGTAAGTGTGAAGATACTCCCACATCCTTGACTGCTTTAGTCTTTATCTTCCTGGCTGAGATTTTCAATTCAGAAATAGTTTTTAAAATCTACTTTACACAGCTAAAGCGGACGTTAATTTTACAGACTTGCTATTCTAGTTTGAAAGTTGTAATCTACAGGTGAAATGATGTTCTCAAATGGCTTCATAATCATCTTTGGTAATGGGGTTTTATAACAGCAAATACTTAAAGCTATGCTCTGTATTTGATTCAGATTGGACTAAAAATCTCACATGAAAGGAACCGGAGCTGCTTGTCTTTTGTTGGGAGAAAGAATGCATGTTTTTCCTTGGTCTGGTTGTACTTAAGCTCATTAATTTATATAAAAAAAAGAATCTGGTAAACAGTTATGTGTAGTTTTGTTTGTTGATTTGTCTTTTGCCCCAAAATGCCTGTAGCAGGAATTTATGTGCATCTGCAACACTTTCAAAATTGTGTTTTCTTTTGTAAAGGGTACAGAAATTATGTTTTTTCTTCCTTGAATTTTGTTCTTAAGATTTTTCAACATTCTTTCTGGCCAAATAGCTGAAAAGCAAAGCAGAAAGTCAGCCATATATTGCATGTAACTAAGTTCTTTATATGTTGAACATTTGTCATTACTATAGGAAAACTGTTTACTTCTCTTGTACAGAGTTCTGAAAGTAAGCACTGTGAATACATTTTCAATATTAAAAGTGGATTTCTGAGAAATTTTTCAACAGAATTTTGTTTTTCTTCGCAAAAGAAACAGATGAAGTATAATAAGTGGCTGCAAATTGGAAGTGATATCTATTGCAAGGAACATAACAGAAATCACACTTTCATTGCACATCTTCACAGAACACTGTGTGTTACATTTTTATGACAATCAGTGCAAATCAAGTACAGTGCACCATGCTGAGCTTGGAATCGGCATTCAATGTGCAACCCTCAGTACAGAAATAGGTGATACTGGTGGGGATGAAAACTGATTTGGATGAAAACTACGGAAAGTAGACAAATAGATCTAACAACAAAGTCACACCTGGTGCTAAAGCCTAGTCTCTCATTAAACAATGATTATTGCCTGCTGTGTATAAAAATAGCCAGCACAAATAGCACAGCTTAGCAGTGCTAATTTAATAGTTGAATGTGCTTATGAGTGCTCAGTGGAGCAGAGCGAATAATCTGACGGGAGTAGTATATTGAATTATTTTAGTCCCATTTTTTTACTTATGGAATAACTGCAAAGAGATCACAATTTCCTTGAGTTCATTTCTTCAAATATTTTTTTATTAACAGCTTTTCCCAAATACCATTTACTGAGCTGATTGATCATGAATATTCTGAATTCAAATAATAGCACATACTTGTGGTTAATCAGATAAATCCCATTTTACCATTCTTGTTGACTGACTGGGTAAGTACACTCAAGAGCTTTTAGAGAGTTCAACCCAGAAATATGTGAAAGGAAGCAAATATGGAAAAGCACACATATGACTAAAGTATGATATTTCCTAAAACACATTTGCATTATTTCTCTTTGATATATGTAGAACATATGTGTTAGACTCTTCACTGCATGCGTTATCTATAGAACAAAACAGGACCTGTAACTTTGTGATTAATTAAATATGATACTTTGCTGTTGCAGTGGGTAATGTGCATACTTTGTTTTCTCCATGAGGTAAGGTGAAATAAGACTTTACCTTTCCAATGTGTGAAGGAAATGTCACACCGGAAAAGCATAGAAGGAAAAAGTTAGATACTGTATCTTTAAATGGAATGTTAAATTCATGGGCTTGCAAATAACCTGAATGTCCAATGATGAATCTCAAACAAGAGAATAAGATGATGCAGTGCCATCAGGCAACACTGCAACATGCTGGGATTCACTTCAGAGAGTGTTAAATCAGTGAGAAATATTGTGCAATTAATAGGTGGACACAATGGTGAGAACCCTGTACAGAAAAAGAGGTCTTCTGGTTATTAGGAGGGCCCTGTGGTAAATCACAGCTCATCTGTATGGTTCCATTCTCTTCATTTCTTCTTTAACTTTGGTACCTCCAAATACACACTTCATAAAGTTTTATAAAAGCTAACTCATTTGGACTTAGTGAGCAGTTCAGCTTGTACTTCACATTATGAATATTCATTTTATAGGGATCCAACCTCATTTGGGAATTTGGATGCAATGGTAACCCACAGATGCTACAGCCACCAAAATAAAGCATGCATTGGACCTTTACAGATCACTCTTGTACACTTATGTGATGATTTATGTCTGGTGTGCATCACATAAGAGAAGGGCTATTTTAATATTATTTTTCTTTGCACTTGAGCCAATGGGCAAATGTTTTCCTATTGCAAAATCCACTGTACTTCAATTATATTTAACTTGCATATAATTACTGCTAAATTTTATAATTTGTAACTGCTATTTCTATGTCTAGTAGATGCTCAATAACCATTTTCATAATGAAAATAAAACAAAATCACGCATGTATCAATATATTCCTCTTTGTTTGAAAGACGAAATCCTCAAGCTTTTGGTCCTGGTTCTATCTGGTTTACTTGAAATCTTAATCATCACTGCATTGAATATTTCTGAGTACACTTTGACTTTTACTGGAGCAATAGTACAAACAATTAACTAATATACCGTTATGTATATGTTATAGTATAGTCTTGAAACATGGTTAATATTTATTGTCTCATTTATTTTATTATTTTTCCAACTCTTTTTATTATTGGAAGTTGCTAAGCATCTATCCTTATAAAAGTATGAGGCAATTTAACAAAAATTTGAAATTATATCTTAAAAGGATACTTGAAAGAAGAAACTATCAGAGTTGTTATTTACAGAAATAAACATAGAGCATCGCTACAGACTTCAGTTTTGTCACAGTAAGGTTGTTTTAGTTCACTATTCCAGTCTCTTCCTGTGATCCTTATATAATTACTCAGCTACAGGAATTCAGGATTTTTTTCAAAGGTCAGGAAGGTGAAAAAGAAGCTGAGACGCTCCTAATACATTGGAAATTGATTTTATAAGTAGTAAATGTGGAAGGTATTGTCTGTTTTCATGTAAGGAACGCTCAGTTTAAACTCTTCTGCTTCTTAGATTGATTAGGTCTCAGCTGGGTTTTGCAGAACAAGGCTTACACCTGTAATTGAGTAATATTTAAATATTCATTTATAAAGCTGGAAATATTCTGAAATCAAACTAAAGACATTTTTCTGGGAACATTTCTTTACTGAAAATGTTCACTTATCCTTTCCTCCATTTGCCACCTCTTCCTCCTTTAAAACAAATAAATGAAAGAATTTTTCCCATACAGATGCATTTGCTGATCCAATTTGCTGCAGAGGGAACTGTGTTAGCCCTGCAGGAGAGAACAAACATGAGAGGATGCTTGAATTGTTTTAATATTACTCATTCAAAACTTCTCCCAAATACATGAAATGACAATTCTAGAACTTTTGGTCACAAGGTAGCATAACAAAGAGTACCATCAAATGAATGGCTTCTTATGTCAGCAAAAGTAGTACAAAAGTTGTATTTTTATACCCAGAGATGCTAAGCAGTTTCAGCATTTAGTGATTTCACTGACAAATACCTGCATTCTGCAGTCCCAGATTGTTTTCATTTGCAGACTGAAGTCTGAATTTAATATGTATGGAAATTTAACAATCATTGAAATTTGCCACAAAATAGAATTTCAGTTTCAATTGTTGCAAGTGAGTCTTTACAATACATCTAAACAAGACCTCCAATGACTGTAGACGTAGTACTTAACTTTCTCTTGCTTATATGGACAATTGATAGGGTTTTCAAAATGTGGATAACAATGCATAGACACAGATGAATTTGCTGTAGCAGAAATGAGATGAAGGAATCTTGAAACTGATCTATTTAAATGAAAGAACCATTTCATCTAAATAATAATACCTTGAACTAAGTAATAATAGGATTACTGTATGGTTTAAAGTACATTTCTTAGTGTAGAAAAGTCTGTCTCATTGAGCTCAGAGTGATATATATACATCGACTTTTCTCAGATGTCCTCCCGTCTATAATTTCTAGCTAATCTCCTTCAACCAAGGCTAGTATGAACTTTGAGAATGAACTGAAAAATCCTCTCTCTATTTTTATTCACCATAACTGGAAATTATTAAAAACTGTTGCTATAAAGTTCATACTTTTATTCACCCCTAGAAGAAATATGCTTTCTAAGGATAGGTGATGGATTATATTCTTTATTTCCTGGATTTGGAGAGACTTTTAATTTATTTACATAGCTTTGCTGTAAATGTAAACACATCTAGAGTTAGGTAGATGGCCTTTTTAAGCATGTTATAGAGATACATATTTGATACAACTGATCTGGCCTGGGTTTACAAGCCACTAAAATTTTCTATTCCCTTCCTCCCACTAGCCAGTATCCCCACATTGTGCATACTACCTTTTCTCCCAATTTTTGTCGTCATTCTTTTCCCTCCTTCTCCACTACCTTCTCCTGGAATCTCCTCTGCTTTACAGATACCAAATAACCTAAATTTAACTTTGTTCAGAAAAGTCACAGTTTCTGTCTCAGCTATGTCTCAGTTATTTTATCTCATATTTGCCTTTTAATCTGTTGCATCTTATTAGAAGAAACCTGCTCAATATTCCTGAGCACATTTGTTGACTTTATAAAGATTTTTGTTCTATCTTCAAATCTATTGAAATACTGAATTTATCCACATAAATTTGTATCTTACGTATACACTCTCCTTCCTCAGGAAGATGACATTCAGGTTAGAGATACTAAAACTTAATTACAAGTATCAAGAGGAAGATAGAATGATCAAGACTTTCAGTGTGCTGGGTTGTAGGTAAAGTGTGATATATGATAAACTTTAGAACTGGAGATGACACACAGTTCATTCAGGAAAATTTATACACAAATGACTTTTTTCTAGAAACATTGTGGTGATTTATGAATTTAGTGATTTTTGAAATAAGAAATGAGAAGCTTTCATGGAAAGCTGTCTTTATTCTTCCAAATGAGTTACTACCTGACAAATGGAATAAGCCACAGGTCTGTTGTCCCCACAGGCGTGGGTTTGCCTGTACTTTTGTTGTAGTGGACATTTGAAAAAAACAAATCAAAACACCACTCAATATTCTCTTAGTATGCTTTATGTCATGCTAGTTACATTGCTCCTGCTTAATTTTTGTGAACTAACATACAACTCTTTGATGAAACTCCAAAATAGTGCCTCATTATATTTTCTAATTATCAATGTAGATAGATGTCATTACTTTGGCTAAAACAGAATTTCAGTATGTGTGGAGGAATAACATTAATGGAAGAAAAATGAACTTTAAAAAGATGTTATTAAATTTCTAGATAGACATGAAAGAGATTTTTCTTAAAACTAGGGGAAAAAGATTGGAAACAATAGAGCTTTGACTAGTTTTACTTGATCTGGAATTGTCAGTTCATCCTGCATCATAGAGTTTGTATAATTTGACCTTGAGTGAAAGAGCTTTCATTCTTGATATAAACTAATTGTATGCATGGTGTTCAAATCACAGTGTTACAATTAAATTAGTATTGCACAGGAGGGGATATTACAAGGGAAAACATCCTGTCCTAATGGACTGTACAACTTCTGAGTGAAGCGTTATTTTCAAACCAATGAGATAGCTGTAAAATCATCTTTAGTATCTGTAATTCAAGTATTCCTGAAAGTTGTAATTTATACCTTAAATAGAAAGACCATAGAGATGGAAAAACTACATTTTGATGCTGCAAGATGTCTTCCCCTGGGTCAACAGTGACAGGAACTGTAAAATCTTCCTAGAATAATTAGTTAAGGTCACGTGAACCTTGGTCACGTGTATCATTGCATTTGCTAATAACATTCTTGTAGTCAATTGTCTAGTGCAGAAAAATGCTGTGAGGTTCTGGGCTATGTATGTGTTTCACTAACGTGACAATAAGCCTTAGAGAGTTCATGATGGTATGGATTACAGCTGAGACAAATTAAGTGTTTCACCAATTCTTAGTGCCAAGAATGGATGTGTAAATTTTTTAATATGGTCTTTGAAGAAAAGTCAGATTTCTTTATATTAATATGAATATTTGAGTTGTGCTTTTTATTTGTATTTAGATCACATGTTTTATATTAATGTGGTTTCCATCTTCCCTTTTTTACATCATGCTTCTTTCACAGTGTACACAGTGATCTTATCTCAACTTGTTTGCTCTGAAGGTAATGTAAGTTTTGCCAATGACTTTGACAAAGAAAAGCACTTCGCCCAGTAATTGCTTGTAATATGCAGATATAACTGTCTATAATAATATATACTGTATTTCAAAAATAGAAGGAACAAGAAATGTAAAGTCATAACAAAGAAGAACTCTGAGTCTTCAGTTCTCTATTTGCACTACACCTCCTCTTTTATACTGGTTAGTTCTGTGAACATAAAGCACTCTTGAAATGGTACAATTATAAACTTGAGTCACTTCAAGGTTGTTTTACTGTGACACCATGTAAAGAAGCACTTGTGTACCAGGAAACTGGCACCTAGGAGTAACTGTGACACCATACCTGCCTTAGCACACTTAGTGTAGCCTTTTTTTATGATCTATGCACTTCAGGTTGTGTCTTAGGTGATGTGATATGGTAGGAAAGTACAATAGAAATTGATTTTATATATCTTTTTAAAATCTGGAAATAATTTAGATATCATCTTCAAACCCTTTTCTTCTGTAAACAGAAATACGATGTTGAGGACTGTAATTGAAAAAGTGCTGGCTCTACAGCACTGAAGCCCTTGTGATGAGTTTGTTCTGTGCTCTTCTTTCTAGTTAAAATAGTCTTTGCTTACCTAACTGCTCTCCTCATCCAGAAGGATCTACTGTTATTGCAGTACTTACTACTTTTGCATGGGTTTGATTAAAACACTAGAGAGTAACTGAAAAACTTGGTTTAGAGGAAAAAAAAAAAAGTCTCCTAATAAAATTACTTTCTGAAAAGCAGCTCTGGCAGACACATCATTTCTGCAGTGTTTCTGATCCAAAGCCGGTAATCTGATTGCTAGAAAGGATGAGGCCTCAGGGTTGTCTCACTGGCATCTCAGTACACTTGCCCTCATACCAATTCAGCATCACTCGGCTTCTTCCATTCCTTGGTACCTAAAGTGGAAAAATCTGGCAAATGACTATCCCAGGGAAATTGGCATAGCAAATGAGGGGATCTGCTCACCACTGAATTGTTTAGGAGCACTTTTTCACTCAGGTAACACCAATTTGTTGTCTGATAGTAACAAAGAATATTAAATAAGTAGAAGAGCTTATGGCATGAAATTAAGATAGCCACATCCACTTACACCCTTTTTTTAATATATAATAAATAAAGCAAATTAGGATAATTTTTCTACTTCTCTGTAGAAATTCTGAAGTTGCAAACATATTTAAGAAAGAGTTTTTAGTACGTGTTGCATATCAAGAAAGCTGTGATCTTGCAGATTTCTTGTGAGTGACTAATCACTTGATCTTGAGTTCTTTGGAGCTCCTTCTGACTGAGCAAAAAAGGACTGATGGGTCTGCAGTATCTCTTCCTTATGTATTACTATGTCTTTGACTTTTCTAGCTGAGAGGAGTTTTTCGGAGATTTTGATTAAAACTGTGAAATATATAATATTAATATTCAATTTCTAACAGGAAAAATGCTGCTAAGGTACAATCCATAATGGTTTACACCTCTGGATTCTTGTTTCTAATTTATTTATTGTCAACAGCACAGAATGTCTTTGGCATCTTTGTTTAATGTTCACACATCGGAAACTGCTGCTGTGACTCTTTCCAACAGACACTGGAGTTATGCTCCAGTGAAATTAAAGAAATTTTCCTTTGCTTCTATCTTTGGCAATTGAACAAGTGAGCTGATAAGAGACAGCCTTTGCCAAATAATAGCTTAGCAGTGATACAGGATAGTGTATCTGAGGTACACCTGTGAATCAGTAAATGATTGAATGAAGTATATTTATCTACATTAAAAAAAAAAAGAAAGAAAAAAGATATTCTTTTAAAATTCTCAGAATTATACAGGATCTTTTGGATGAAAGAAGGCAATTTAATTTCCATGTTGTAACTGTTAATTCATAGTTGAAATAACGTTTGTTTGCAGTGACTAATAACTATGCAAAAGAAATATGACAACTTTAAGCAATATGCTTTTTCAGTATTTTAGTTGTTATTATTCTAAAAGCAACAATTGTTTTATAATTAACAGATGTGAAAGCATAGCTGTTAGTAACCAAATTGTTACTGTCAAATTTCACATTTTTAAAAGCCAGAAAATAATGCAGTCATTTCTTCAAATGGAAGGATTTCTTAACTTTCACAATGCTATAAACTCATTAACTCCAATGGGATTTGAATGTATTTTCTTGTTGTTACTTTGCATTTCAGAGTATCTGAAGTTCATACACAGTGGTCAGTGTTTATGTTGAAAGGAAGGCTGGCTAGTGGAACTAACCACAGTATTTTCAAACAAAGGTGGATTTTCCCATGGCAAATGGTAGAAGTATGTAATATTTAATTATAAGTAAGATATTTTTTTCATCAAATAAGACCTACTGTAAAATCATTTAGTGGCTTCAAAAATAAGACTGTCAGTTTATTAAAAATATATTTAAAAAAAAATTTTAAAAAGTAGTTTTATTCCTTTAAAAACAAAGTACAAATAATGGATTTGATGTAACTTGACAAATTATTTCAGCTGGTCTGAGCATGAATGTTGGTATGGGCAAACAGTTTGCTGTATGAAAGTGAAAATGTGCATATTTTCTATTTAAAATTAGATCTAGAGAATACAGATACCCTCCAGACTGAAGTCTAGAAGATGAAATTTGAAACATATTTATGGAAAAATGCAAATATTTTACATATGAATTATAATGTGGCTTTAACTCTATTGTTAGCTGAAATTTAACATATGTGATATACCCAAAATGAAAACAATTGTAAGTGATCAATAAAATTAGATAGATACTGACAGTCAGTAAAGCATAACTCTTGAGTTTCCTATCTGTCTACAGCCATTAATTCAAATCGGATTCCACCAATCTGTTTTACCATGAACAAGGGCCACACAAAACATCACATTCAATAGTGGAGTCTAAAGATTTCCATTATATAGAACCACTTCATGGTTAATAAATTGAAATACAAAAAGGATGTCCATTTCTGTGTTGATTATTGGAGAAAATTTTAGGAGGATTGAAACAATAGTTCTTGGTGAAATTGCTTAGAACTGGAATTGACATAAGAGAATTCAAGCCTTGTTAATTTATTCAGTTAATTCTGAATTAATTGAACTTAAGGATAACAACTTTCTGTGACACCTACACATAGAAACACACAAACTGACAGAGGTTTTGTCTTTTTAGTTTAAGCAGTGATCTTAGCTACAAAATTTTAAAAGAACGGCTCTATAAGTTTAACTTTATGTTTTGATTTTTTGCAATGATTTGAGAGTAATCTAACATCTAATTTGGCATCACACTTTTCTACAGGCAGTCTGTGACCAAAAAAAAGAGAAATTGAGGAAGTAGGAATGTTATCTAAACAATATGAGGAAAAGCAGTGGGACATTCAAATGAGCCACATTTACCCATGTCAATAAACAGAGCAGTAGTATTTAAAATTGGCATAATGTTAACTTAGTTTCAGAGTGTTACGTAGCACATGTTTTGGTATTTTTTCTAAAAGGAATGGAAAATCCTTACCAGTATTTAGCTGTAGTACGTTAAGAGACTTTAGATGAGGAAAAACATCCAGAAGTTTGTGAGAGCCCTCAAAAAGGAAATTTTGATGACAGTGAGAGAATTCTGCAAACAACGTTCCTTACAAAGAAAAAATGTAGTCACTTTCCCTTGCAGATGGAAGGTATTGGGGATGCAGCCTTAACCATGAAAAGAAGATAGTTTTGTTACAAGGAATAACATAAATCAGATGCATCTTCAAAATTAATTCCACTACATTTTTTTGCCACTAGTTTCAGAATCTAAGAAAAATAACCCATAAATAAATAAAAATGTAGCTGTTTTCCACCTTAGGGATATAGAGAGGATTAAATTAATTTAATTAGATTAATCTGCTGCTTAAGTGGAAAACATTTCCTTGGTCGAGTAAACAGACAGGAAGGCTGAACTTCTGAAATATTATTAAAGTCCAAGTCAAGCTACCTCAAATAAATTTCCCTTTGATTCATTGAGAGAAAAAGAGAAAAAAAAAAAGAGAAAAGAGCATAGCCATTCTCCATGACCATGGAGATGAATCTATTTTTCTTAATTGTACAAAACTTTTACATATTCTTATCTTCAGATTCAACATGTATTCAGTTTTACAATTCACTTTTTTCAGTATCACAGTTATGTCAACTGCTGACTGTCCTTCAGCAGAGACATGCAAGATGGGGTTGAATGTCAATATTTACCATGACTTAAAGTTTCTTAGACAGGACAGAATGCTATTGGAATGCCTCTTATGCCTATATCACAAGATTTTTACTTTTTTATGAAAGTAGAAGGGGGAAAATGTGAATATAAAAACAAAAACGTGCTATTCAGTATGCATTGAATCTTCCTCTCTGGAAAATATTTTTATTTCTTATTTGTGAAGCTAAGACATCATCCAGAGCCTCACATTGGTTGTAATTTTTGTATGCGACTGCAATTTAAGATTTAATGTTCTTTTAGTACTAATGAGGAGCAAATGACAAGTTTTGTACTCACTCACACAAAGATTTTATCTCTGAAAGCAGAATTAGAACAGTTTTCGTTCTCTTACCTGCTTTAGATGTTTGTTTTGTTTATATATTTGAATCTGCCTGCTTGAAGTCAGCTCTAATATAAACTTACTGCTTTCTGTCTTCACTGTTAAATCTGGCACAGGATATGGAATCAGTGCTGGGAAAGATTATTTCTTACAGAAATAATGAGGCAATAGGAACATTGCTGCTTTTTCCCCACCCCCTCCCCTTTTAAAGTGTATTTGAATATATTCAGTGGTTTGAAAGAATCACATGCTGAAGTTTCCATAAAAAGTCCCATGAGGAATTAGATGATTATTTGTGGATATGCTAGCTCAAGTTCATAAATTTAATCTGTGGACAGAAATCATATCAAATACGGAGCAATTCCACTTAGGACAGCAAGAACTGTCCACACCTAACTCACTGCAGGCAACAGGAGACACTAAACAGAAAAGACGGCGATTCAAACTTAGCATTCAGGTGTATTGGAGGTATTGACTGCTTAAGGAGCAGTTTTGGAACATTTCTATGAGAACCCTTTCACTTGTACAGTTTCTCTGTAGATTAGTCACTGAGACTGTTAGTCATAGTCCCACTCCTGGTTTTGTTCTAGTTCATTATTTAATTTCTCTTTTCTCTCTTTTTTTTTTTTGATTCTCCTTTTCTCCAAACAAGTTTCTCTTTAACTTTTTTAGTTAGGCTCCAGCTATGTTCAGAATGATTCTACAGTATTACAAAATGTATTTCAAACGTGCCTGCCAGGTCCCTATCAGCTGTGTTTCAGGGCTCATGGTTACCTGGATCCAACTGAGCATGTAGAATCCATTTTGATTTCAATGATTCTTAAGTTCTTAAAAAGCCCTTGCAGATCTTCATCAAAGATACTACTATATAAGTGAATGTTATTTTAAATTGACTATTACAGAATGCTATTGTGGGAAGGTCCATCACAGTAAAAGCTTCTGCCCAAAGTGTCTTGACATTGGCAAAAGTTTTTGTACTGTGAAATCACAGTTACTGACCAGCTCTGTGTGACTTAAACTTGCTGCCTTTTGAACCCTCCATCAGTGCTGTTAGAACATAATTATTCTAAACTGTATGGCTTGTATGTGATAGTGTTGGTCTATGGTTTCGATAATCCTAATTAAATAACATTCTGGTAACCTTTCAAATGGGTTCATTTTCATTCACAAAGAAAATGGTACTGTTGAAGAAACATTGTTTGCATCTCACATGGCTGACATTCTTTTGACTGAGTTACGTAGACGATCAAAATTCAGTGCTTATCATATTTTCCTCTTGAATTCCAAGGGGTTTTTTTTTGTAATTTTTATTTAAATTCTTGAATAAAATTTATAATAGAAAATTTCTTACTGGAAAAAAAATCTGAAAACTCATCTACATATTTCCAGAGTGTAAAAAACCCAGAGACAGGTGTTGCAAGCTCCTGCTTTTATTTATGAGATTAAAAAAAATACCTAAGGAGAATGTAGAACTTTTAGAAGTGTGAATGAAGACTTATGATGTTCGCAATGCTTCACACAGTCTTAGAAAAGCTCTGAATTAGTTACTCAGAATGAAATGTAAGAGGAATTGAAACTGGAGGACTGAGGTGGAGTGATGAAGATGATATCTTGGCAGAAGCTACTGGTTTTACCGTGGTTTTGTGAGGAAGAAAACCTTGCAATTACCCGGAGTAGATGAGGAAATCTTGTAAATATACTTTAAAGAAATGAGAAATCGTGACATGTAAAAGATGTTTGACTTCTCTGCCTCAGAGTAAGCTGACATTTTGATCCTTCACAGTCTTCCTTGTTGGTGTCATTTGGGTTAAGAGTATTTGGGGACAGAAAGATCCTTAAGGATCTCTTCCCTCTCAGCATGGCATAAAGAAGTCAGAGCTAATAACAAATTTGGTGACTTTATGGCAGACTCTAGTTGTAACTTATGAAATATATGATGTAATTTTCTATATATCTTCTAATCATATATGTTTTCTTATTTCTCTCTTGACCCTTGCTAATTGTGACCAATGGCCTAAGCAGTATAACCTTTTGGGAGTCAATGTAAATGTGATTAAGCACACTAAGTAGGTGTGGAGTACCCTGACTTATTTGGCTTCTCTGTCTGATCTAACTCAAGGTGTAGAAAGGCAAATGAGGCCATTCTGTTCCTCATTGCTGCACAAAACTGGTGAGCAATAGAGTTCTAAGGGCACATTTGGCTTCACTGTGTTGACAAGGATCATGACTTTACTGTAAATCAACCCAGTTACACACCAGTAGTTTGTTTATCTATGTAAAGCAGAAAGGAAAAAACTGTTGTTTTCCAGTGTTCTGCACAGAACAATTTAACAATTTCTTTACAAAGCAGTATGCATAGTCTAAATATTACAATCAGAATCTTCTGACATTCTTGCCATTTTATTGGGTTCTCTCATGTTACTGACAGTGAAAAAAACCAAAACATGGGACCCTTAGACTCTTGGTACACTTGAGCTTTTGCCTACTTGAAAGAGCTAGGAGAATAAATCATTTGAATCTTCTGCTAAATCTGGTCATTATGTCCCACAAACAATATCTGTGTTTTAAAATACAATGTGATTCCTTGAGTTGCTGCCAACAGCAATTGGCTCAGATGCACTGGCAAAAGCAGTTGTAGGTCCTAGACTTCAATTTTAACAGTGAATCCTGACTTCATTAAACATGAAGCAGCATATCCCTGGCCATCAATACATTTTCAGTCAGTTTTTAGGTAAAGGATGCCCAACTTTATGACTATATTTCAAAATACTAGAATCCTTTATTTTCCTTAGGGGAGATATAGAACAAACAATTAGGAAACCTGTTTCTGTGCTTCTTAGACCATGTACTGCCTTGGGAAAGCCCTGGGCCAGCACCCCAGGTTCATATTTAAGTACATAGATCAGCCTTGATTGGCTGGTTGCTTACAGTCACATCCTTTAAAGATGTGTCAGTATTTATAAAGCTTGTCAAGCAGTTCCTGCTTTTTATGGTACTACAAAGAAGTTGGGAATATTGATGTCCCAGTGCATTTTAGTTTCCCAAGAAATTTCTGTTGTGGTTCTGCTACTTCAGGTAGTACCAGTATAGTCTGGGACCTATAGAAGAGGAGTTGTATTGTTCTGTAAGCTGATTATATTAACTTCCACGTTACTGAAGGTAATTCAGTTCTTTCTCCATGTAGCCATCTTTTCACTTCAGACCCTATTGAGGAGGTGGACACTGCAACAATATTGACTAGCTTTGAACTGTGGCTGTCCAGTTATGTCATTTACTTAGGGTAATCAACCTCTACATTTGACAAAGTTTTTCTATGCATTCAAATGAAATAGGGAAGAGCCAATCAATATGTCAGCAGTCAGATGTAAATACAACAAACTCTGCTTCAGCATACAGAGGTTAGTACAGTTGAGTACTGCTATTCTATTAAGAAACAGATTAGAAGAGTAAGTGCAGAACAGTGGAGATTGTAGCTTATCACGTGGCTACATTAATTGTGAAATGCCACAGTCCCTAAGAAGCAGAGGAGGGACATTGCAGGAGCATGAAGGAGAGGCAAAAGAAACAGAGGACCTGATAAATGGGAACTGAAGAGCCTGGCAACGGCAGATAAGCAGGTGCTTATTACTTAATCTATGAAAAATTATCATGAGACAGGTAGTGGGGCACATAGTACATAGCACAGGATTTATTTAATATGTTATTTTTTTGGTTTGCTTCTAATTCCTCTTTGGATCTTAGAGCTACATTTTCACAGAGGGAGAGATCTCTGGTAGGGGAATGCATTGTCTTGTGCATTTGCACGACAAAGCTAATAAACTTCCTTCGCAGTTTATGGATTCTGTTGTATCTGCAAATAGAAGTGAAGGCACAAATATTCTTTTTTTTTATTATTATTATTTTGGACACAGAGGTACCTACTGAGCCATAGATTTTCATTCAGAATTGTGTTCCTTGTTAAAGGAGGAAATTCCACTCATTTCCACAAATCTCACTTTTTGCGGGACAGCTGCAGTGCAGTAATAGATTTGCCTGTGCTATATACATAGAATATAATGTACCACCTCTGCTTAAAAAAAACCCAAGTATCTTACAAAGTCTGCTGTCCCTTAATAAATATAAATAGTGACAATAATAAAAAGCTTGATGTAATCACACTTGATCCTATTCAAAGCTTCTTTCTGTTGACAGAAACATGGAAGACTGGCTAGATACAAGAGTGTAGCAGTTTAATACAGAAAGATTCTTTCAAAAGAATTGCAAAGGGGGAGAAATAAGCAAATAGAAAGGGAGACACATTAAAAATTTCAACGACACAAATAAGCACTGGAGTATTCAGCCCTGGGAAACTGAAAGAATGGGAGATCTACTGTGAATTTAAGAGCATTGTGGTTATATTGTAGTTTATATCTTGTGGCATTCAAGTAATCTAGTTAGAAACTGGTTTTTCTGTGTTTAGCAAAAACCATAAGAAAAGTTTTGCTTTGTGCTTTGTAATGTTGAAATCATTAAGAGCCATATAAAATAGCACGGTTCAATTATGTTTTACAATTAACTCCTAGAATTATTCCAAAAGTTCCCAATATTCTGGTAATGTTTTCTCTTTTTCATCTGTACCCTCAGTCCTCATGGTGTTTTCTATAGTCTCATCTGATGTACACAAGAGTCACTGTAAAAATCACATTTCTTCATTGGTGAAATTGCTTTTTAGTATGAACATAAGCTTTTGAGTAAATGAAGATCTGGTCTCAGATACAGCCTTTTGATATCTACAGGAACCATTCCACTAAAGTAACTCTACAGTGGGATCTTTTAAGCTTCCTATAGTCTTGGCAGCATCTGTATTTTTTCCATTTAGTGTTTTTATGGCAAAGCCAAAAGTATATGATGATTCGTGTTTCATGTAGAACAAATTTTATTCACATACAACTGGATGTCAAAATATCCACATTATTAGGTTAGTAGTAGTGTTGTTCAATTTGAATACACTCATTTTTTTAGTTATCTTTATCATACAGCATCTCTAGTGAGTGTCATCTGTTTCTTAGATGCTTTAGTCAGTGGCATTTGCAAATTTTTCAGCATTGTCAAAAGCACCAATCTTTAATTTCATTTTGTTGTTAAGGTGCTTACAAGTATGTTCTCCAACATCTTTAAAATAGTACATAGTTTACTTTTTTTTTTGTTTGGGGTTTTTTTGTTTGTCTGTTTACATTTATAAGTAAGGAATTAGTGTGTTGGCAAACATACTGCTAAACCTTAACTTGCAGCATTTTCTGGAACAAAACAGTATCACTGTTTGACAAAAGTCAACTCTGAATTTTTTCTCAAAGTTCTGAAAGTCCATATAACATGTTTTACAGGCTTACATTGTCTTAAAAGTTTCACATCTCTTTCTTGGTCACATGACTTGCTATTTTACATTTACATGTAAAATGCTTACATATTTGCTAGCTAAGCTTCCCTAAAGATTCTTTCTGCCTATCAAAACAAACTCACCAAAAAAAAAACCCAAATAAACAACTCCACAACCCCATTTTTGTATTTCCACTAGAGAGGGTTTTGGGGTTTTTCCACCATTGCCATTTGCTCTATTACATCTCTGGTCCGAAGTAGGTGTTCTGAGACAGTCTAATTATTTGCTAAATGAGAACAGTATTTATTATTAACACAACCATAGCTATATTTTAGCTGTGAACAGTGTGATTAAATGCTTCTTAAATGTCTTCATTAAAAGAATAAATAAAATATTTTTAAGAATTGGTGATTTCTTCATATCCTAAAAACACGTGCCTTGAATTTCTTTTTGAAGTAGGGAATATGAAAAGATGATTATCAATATGACCAAGAACTTGTGTTTTGTGATGGGATCAGAGTAAGTTTACTGCTGTTAATTGCGGGATAGTTGTTTGGCTCAAAACAGTACTTTAACAAAAACCATCAATATTAATACACAGGAACAATTCTGTCAGATGAGAGGGCATGTTTCTAAATCAGATAATCTTAGTATATGTATTTCTTTCATAAAAAACAGAAAATACTTGAAAACTTCATTAACCAAAATACACAGAGAAGATTTGGATGCCTTCATCATTGCATCAGGTCCTTGTATCAGGTCAGTGTATCTTAGAACTCCTTTCTTCCTAAAGAAGCTTTCCAAAATCTGAACACAGAAGTAAACGCTTTCCCTATCATCTTTCTTCTTGCCCCTTCTTTTCAATAATGTATGTCTGACATGCTAACAATCAGGCACATGCTCATTCACTGTTATCTCATCTCAGCTGCCTGATAATGGCTTAAGAGAAATGGTGAGTGGAATTGCACATCAAGGATGTCTTTTGTTGATGAAGTGACCAGAAGTGAGTTTCCAATCTGCAGTTTGGCTTTGAAAGAAGCACCTAAAGTGATGCCTAAAGAAGCACCACTTATGTTGGTATCGACTTGGTTGCTTGACACCAAACTTGGGTATCAGTTACTATATTGTGAAAGAATATATATTAAAAAAAAAAAAAAAAAAAGAAAACATGGAAAGAAAGAAGCAGAGAAACCCTGACTTTTATTTTGAAAACAGTAGGGCATCTCACAGATTGCGAACTTGTCTCTTGCAAATCATGTGGAGAAGCAAGTGTGTGTATTTGTATATGAGTAAGAGAGGGAACATATGTATGTCTGTATTTCTCTTTCATAATATCTCAAAGACAAAATAATTCATGATTTGATTCCACTGGCTGTTTCTGAGTTAAACCAGGGATTACACTGAGCCATTCCTAGACGACCATTTCCATGTTAGTTCAGCACTCTTGTGGCAAATCTGCATTCTTCTTAATCACTTGCAGTCAATCAGATTTTAATTTGTCTCCGTCTTCAGCCATGCAAAGTTTGAGCCTGGAATCCCTTTGCTTCAAGGATCAAAGAGTGTTTTCCCTGTGTATGTCAGGCACGCTTATGGAATGCTCTGGTATGTTTATTTAGCTCAATAATTATTCCATATTAACAAAAGCAAATTGATTCAGGAATGTTTTTCAGAATAACCTTTTTGAAATCTAGCTTTGATGGAATTATAGCACCTCCAATTCTGTTATTTTGCTTTTGAAATACCTTGTAGGAACTCACTACAAAATCTATAAAAAACCCATTCAGAGATGAATGGCTTATTCTGCTTCTTATCTTGTTAATCAATATTGTTAACTAGCTGTGATGGACATAATGGAATGACCATAGGCCTCCCCCCTAATTAAAGATAATTGCCTTGTTCAGTCACATTCACTTTCCAAAATATAGGTGCATGAGCATAAACGTCATAATTTATTTCAAACTCTACCACGATCATTATGCATTCTGTTTTCTCATTAACAAGTAATTTTAATTCTAGCTCATCTAACAAAGTTGAAAGCCCTAAAATGGCCCTCTTCTCTCTCTGAGCTGGATGTCTAAATAACACACTACAATGTTGTACACTTATTGTCTCCAGCAGTTGATGAGGATAAAAACAGATTTCTACTTACTGGACTCTCATTCTGCTTTGAATCCTTTGCCCGGCAGTTTGGTAAGATGCTGCCTGATGAGATACGTGTCTTGGCTTGAAGTTAAATGGTGTTGATTTCAGAAAAAACTCCAAGATCTTGGTATGCATTTCACGTATCCTTTTATCAGCTTTATTATTTGTTATGCTTTTGCTGAGCTTCCTTGAATAAGAACAAAAGGGTACACTTATTATGCAGCGATTTCATGAAAGCTATTTAAAATACTATTTGAGGAAGAAAAAACAAATCAAAATGAATAAAAGCCTAGGAAACACATGATGAAACAGAATGAATATCAGAGCTATTAAATTAATAAGCTTACAAAGCATTATTTATGGTATCTCACTGGAATTTTAAAAATTGATACTGACTTTCCAAAATTAATTGAATACCTTTGTTTTATTTCAGGAGTACATATTCAAACTCATTGTACCTAATACTTGTGAGAAAAATTGTTCCACCTGCCAAAAACCTCAGGACTTTCATCTGATTTTCATCTTCTCAAGGTAAACACTTGAGATGTTGAATTGGTATGGCATTCATTCAGCAAATCTGGATAGTCTAAGATTGTAGATGGTTCTCCTTGTTTTCTCAAGTTGTCCATTGAAATAGTTTTGAAGCAGTGCAGAAGTAGTCTGAAATAGAGATTTGGCAACTCCATAGACCTACAATGTGTCCTGTCAGGGTTGTACACTCTTTTCTTAGCAAATATGTATGCCATTCATGAAACAGCAGAAATCAAATGAAGAATTTGATATTAAGAACTGGTGTACTCAAGAAGAAAATGGGCTAAGCTTAGATGTCCAGATAATTTGAAGCTCAGCAGTGTGTTCCTGTGGAGCATCTCATGTATTTGGAGTCGGTTGGAGGACAACCTTTAGTGTGTCCCTAGTTCTCAGTAGTCTGCTGAGAACTACAGGGTCAGGTGCTAGCTGCACTCTGTGGTACTTCTACAGGCAGACCAGTTGATTAGTCTGTAGGGCAGAGAACTGAATAAATGGCCACAGAGCCTCCCAGTACAGATTTCTTTGGATATTACCTTTGCAGTATTGACTAGCAGTCACTAGTGTAAATTACATGGAGATGCAGACATTCAGTTCACTGAAAAGTGAGTATCAACAGACAAGAGCTGTCTCCTAGCAGTTAGCCAGCTACTTTCTGATGGATTTGAGTTGTAATGACGGGTTGAAATCCTACCTTTTGTTGCTATAGTCATGAACTCTCCCTGACTTGCCTTATTTCACTATTAAAAGGACATCTGTTAATTTTTCCAGGACAGATCTTTTCTATAGAATCATAGAATGGTAGGGGTTGGAAGGGACCTTTAAAGATCATCTAGTCCAACCCCACTGCAGAAGCAGGTTCACCTAGATCAAGTCACATAGGAACATGTCCAGGCAGGTCTTGAAGACCTCCAAGGAAGGAGACTCCACAACCTTCCTGGGCAGCCTGTGCCACTGCTCCGTCACTCTCACTCTCACATACGACAGAAAGTTTGCCCCAGATTTATTCAATTGGCTATTTTTGTTATAGCTTCTTACGTAAGAATGACTGCTGAAGTTACCCACAAAAAAAGTGAACAGGGAAGACACAGGAGCACCAACAGAGAGAATCCCATAGCTGTTGTTTCAGTTTATTATTCTGTTTCTCTTCCCTTTTCTTGAGGCTTCTTTTCTCTAAGCAAGTTTCTCCTGGATTTTCTTTCTTTTCAGTGAGGGCTCTTTTCTTTTTCAGAACAATTCTACTGTGTTACAAAACTTGTCTAAATCCTATTGTCTGTTTCCTTAGTAACTGTGCCTCGAATCTTACAGTAACATAAATGCATACTGTGCTGCACCGTAGGTCTCTATTTTATAGTGTTTAACTATTAATAGAATAGTAGCTTAATTATTGCATTGTTTTTCCTAAGGCAGCTGGGTGCTGTGTTGGATAAGGGAACTTGGTGCGTGTGGAGCTTACTTAAAGCATTGTTCATTTGGACCTGTTGAAGCTGGACATGTGTGCAAGCTTGTGCCAACACCAGTAGCAAGTATGATATTGTCTATGCACTCTTCTCAGCCTCCTCGTGGCTGTTGAAAGAATTAACAGGCTTTTCATGCTGCTGAGGTGCTCAACCCAGCAATCTACATGGCATTATCTGTTTTGGGCAACCTCACACAGCAGCCTTGCAAAACTGGTGAGATTATGCAGAGAACCAGACCCCCAAAATGTGATCTTTAAACAACATATTGGATGAAAGCCCATGATTTCCAGAAAAGATTGAAGAATATTAAAAAAAAAAAAAAAAAAAAAGGCAATAGACTGAACTGAATAATAGCACAGGAACAGCCAGTTCCATATTTACTCTTTCTTGCAAATCTGCTTCTGCAAGTACTTGCAATTCTGCCAATAGCTGCATATGTTATTTGCTAGTGCAAGGCACCAGTTCATAGTAAGCAGTAAAAATCTTTGGTACATCAAGCTGTTTTTTCCCCTCATTGCTCCTCTTAGAGTAGCAATAGCTTAGCTACAAAAAATATTGTTTCCAACCAAAATTCCAAAGCTTTATTTCTTTGATTGGTAGTCATCACCTGAAAGGTGATATTCACTACCTACGGAGTAGTAACATCTCCTCAAGTCTTCCCTTGCTTAAATGGAGCACCTAGCAGAACATTGTTATAAATAGTTATCAAAGCTTTTGTCTTAACATCTTTGTTCTGAGACATTACTAAAGTAGTATCTTTCCTTTTTAGTATTATCTATGGTAGCATTTTTTCCTCAGAAATGTTCCTAACTTGAGATTCTGAGATTAACTAGTGTTTTAACTGCTTAGGGTTGTTCTCAGTAAGCATGATATGCCTAGTAATGGTCTGGACCAAAAGAGGCAGGCAATGGATTATTTTGAATACAGTTTCTATCTGCACACTAGCAATGAGCTCTGGTTTTGTTTCTCTTTATTTCTGTGTCTCAACCTTGCATATTTATTGAGTTGATACCAAGGATTTTAAGGCTGAGGATTGTTCTCACAGATCACATCTCTGAAGGAC
This sequence comes from Colius striatus, assembly GCF_028858725.1. Lineage (NCBI taxonomy): Eukaryota > Metazoa > Chordata > Aves > Coliiformes > Coliidae > Colius > Colius striatus. The sequence goes on along the minus strand of NC_084759.1, from coordinate 112,292,969 downwards.
ATTGTTCTTGGATGGTACCTTCAGGCACTGTTATAAAGCGAAATAAAGGATAAGGTAATTGAATATGCTATTTATATACATGTTTGTACATGTAGGAATGTGTTGATGGGGAGATGTGGTGAAATTATTGCAATGCTATGAAAGGCATCAGTTTAATTCCTGAGAGCACAGCGAAAAAGACTAGGATTACATAAAGGTAGCACAAGAAGGAATTGGAAAATAATAATGGAAAAATCTATATCTAAAGCACTGGCAGGAATATATTTATGCATGAACAGTATTCCATGATTGATCTACAATAAAACTGAGTGAGACATAGAAACAAAACATAGATGTTGGTATCACTCTAAAAACTCTGATGGAGATAAATATAAAATATAGTCATATTTCACAGGGGATCTATTTTAAACATCTCTTGTTCCAACATGGTCCTAACTTCTGTAGTGGATTTGTAACCACTTCCTTGATTCTGATGTTGTTAGACCCATGACATTGTTTTGGAGAATAATTTTTGTTCTCTATATTGAAATGATTACCTTCAACTACAAAAGATTACATTTCACAAAATGTATTTTGAGAGACAATATCCGTGATTTCTTTCAGTCATATCTCTTTACTCCCCCATTTTATGTTACACAAAGAAAACCTCCTGTCACATTGTCATCATACTCATTTTTCTATTAACTACAAAGTAGAAAAATGTCCAGTGAATTACAGTTGTCCTAGTCTTTCACTGGGGTCATCTTTGTTCAAATATGGAAAAATAAAATTCATGGATAACTCAGTTTTATTCCTCTTCTGTTTGTAAAAAGAGGAAGGTGAACTAAGTTTTAGTAGATTCAGTAGATTTTTCCTACAAATTTCAGGAGTACTAGGGAGTGGTGAGAATTTAATTATTCTCATTATTAATTTGCATTTATTTGAATGCACACAAATTTGAATGCACTGAAAGAGATATTAAGCAAAACCACATGATTTTTTAAATACAAAAACTAAGAGACAAAGCCACCAACTTGTCTCTTGAGTTTGAAACATCAAGGTCATATTCCTGGTGTCAAATTTGACATCACATGGCTTGAATTTGATATCATGCTTCTTTAGGAAAAGTTTTAAATGTTACATTTCTTAGTAAATACTTTCACTAGGTGTTCTTTACTTAGAGTTTTTCAAAACAGACACAAAAAGAAGAGATCTTCCTTTCTATCACACATTTATTTGCGCATATTGATTTCCTACATCAGATCATCTGTTCAGGCTAAGAAGGATCTGGTCTAGAAATGAGACACACAGGTCAAAGACAGCTTTGCATCTCTTAGTGTTCAGGACTCCCTAGTATTCTGTATTGGGAAGAAATTAGGCTAGTTTTTCAGCAGGTGGAAAGGAGAGGAGTCTACAGATCAGGAAAGAGAACTTTTCATCTGATCTTTCTTTGATATCTGAAATCAGATCAGCAGTACTACTATTTTCTTTTTCATTTCAGAGCCTATAAAAAATTAATTTAAAAAACACAGAAATGGACAAGTGAGTTCAAGTGAGGCTTGATATATACATTTGCGATGGAAAGTCCAAAATGAAGAGCTATGTGATACAGTAAATGGTACCCATGATTCATTGTCCAAAGTAGTGTTTGGCAAAAGAGAGGATGTTTGCAATCCCCAGGAGACAAAAGGAAAATCTTCTGTGTTATGGTTGGTCTTTGCTTCTAGAAAACAATGTGATTTATATATCATTTTGTATTAAGGCAAGTGATGGAAGAATTGGGTTAGCCACTGATGGGGCTTATATTGGCTTGTAAGATTAAGTCTCAAATTTTGTAACATTTAGTGTCACAGAATCACATAACTACTTTCATAGAACACTCAGTGGTTGGCAATGCATTAGGTGAACTGTGTTCCATTTTGAGAATATGCGGCCCTGCTGAAGTCATTGGAGTGTCTACAGGCTGATAGACAGTCAGAAAAGGCTCTAGAATGAAGTATTAGTTTAACACCCTACATTTACTGCATCATATACCATAAGATTCATGGATTTATTTAGCATTTGGGGAAAAAAAAATCACAAATGAGATAATTGTGCTGCAATTATTGATGGAATGGAATACTCAGCAGTAGAAAAACTAATCTAAAATTCAAGTCAGGATAAGGGAAAGTCATTAGCTATGCTGTGTAAAACAGACATATACAATCAATGTGTGAATGTCATGTTTGTCAGGCCAAAGTGATGGGAAAAGACTTCTTCTAACAGTGAGAAAATTGAACACATCTATAACAGTGGAGGATAGTTCATATCCTGTTGTAATTGCAGTGCACTCAAAGCAGAATGAGAATAGCAAGGGAAAAGAAACCTCTCTCCTGAGCTTTACAGAAGCACTGCCTGGAATACGTGACAAAGGTAAAGGCTTGAAAGGTGATGTTGTGAAGAAAACTGAAGCCAAGGGAAGAAGCTCAAGGAGATACTGTGGAAAAAAAGAAAAGAAAAGAAAAAAAACTGAATCGAGCTTTAGCAGCTAGGAAGAAAGCAACTGTAAAAAAACCCAGATGGTGCTAGAGAGAACTGATATTTTTGTTCCTTCTATCTATTAAAATGTGTCAAGTGTGCAGGGTCAGAGTGCACATGACGATTTGATGGCAAACAGACATGGTAAAAAAATAAAAAGACTTTGGAAGTTTGGATACGCATTATTGATATGTGTATACCGAGTAAGAGATTTACCTATCGCTGCTTACTTTTGTGGTATGAGGCAGATGGGGTGCCAAAAAGGAAAATCCTTGATGGAGGAAAAAGATGGAAACAAAAGAGAAAGTGGAGCTAATATTACCTTGTTAGAAAGCTATGAATCCCAGGTTTATTTCAGTCTGTATCAGTTAAAAAAGTCTCTTGAGTGTGCACAGAATGAGGAAAGTTTGAAGATGTGAAACAGTTTTTGCTTGTATTAATGAGGTATATTAGATGCTATAGTCATGGGCAAGGATTCCATTGTACAGTAATAATAATAATAACAATTTTTAAATCCCACAATGAAAACTTCAAAGCATTGAACTGCTGCATATATAGCAAGAAAAATAACAGGTACACACTTGAAAGTTGAGTATTAAAAAAATTTGTAAATTAAGACAATATTGCTCATCAAGATAGTCATTTAGTTTCCAGTTCCATCAGAAAGAAATAGTTTATTTTGTAGCTTGGGGTCGTTTTGGGTTTTCTTTTTGTTTGCTTGATTAATAGTTCGTGAGGGTATGGAGCTGATGACAACTTAGTACAGTGCTACTTTTAAGACTGTACCATTCTCTCAAATCTCTGGTGCTGCTGTGGGTTAATCTAATGCTAAAAGAGTTGAGATGTGAGACAGAAGAGCAAGATGCCTGCATTTCTGCATGTGCATTTCTGCAGTCAGTTTTGAAAGGCTGTTCACGTGCCTGAAATATTCTTTCTTTTCACAGGTTACTTCATTTCCAGAAACATAAGCAGCAGCTTCTGTGTGTTAAGGGATCGAAACGGTAAATTTTACAGCGCAATTCATCAATGGCGTCAGTCAGATTTAAGAGAGAGAGCATGTGTTTGCAAAGCTGCAGAGATTGCTGTAACTGAGGTCAACAGCAAACTCTAGTGCTTTTAAAAATTGATTTTACTGAAATCTTACTCCATTTTCCTAGTAATAAAGGCCTCCAAGGATTTAAACTGCTGTAACTGAGAGTAGTGTTTGGCCCTGTTCTCTAAGTAGGTGTGGCATAGCTCCATTACAACTTCAGTACAAATAATAACATCCTTTAAAAATGAAGTACACTTCCTAATATTTTAGTAAGCAACTTTTTGTTTTCTCTTGTAAAAGCTTGGAGGTCATAAGCTTAAGCTTCTAAAGCCTTCGATAAACCTACTTATCTCTTTTGCAAAAGGTCTAAAATGTAATAAGAAAACACAGGTGACCTGAATATAAATATATTTGCTTATCTGACAAATCCAATGCAGAAAAATCTTAGCAAAATCAACATCACTTGGTTATTTAATTCTAGATGGAACATTTGATACTATATAAAATAATGGAAGATTTTGCCTTGATTATTCCAGAACTCATTATAATCTTTCACAGTTTTCTTAAGCAAAGCTAAAGGGTAGGTGCCCCAGTATATATTGATCTGAAATTTATAGAACAGCAAATTCTTTAGAAATTTATAATTTGCAGTTTTACATAAAATAAACAACCCTTCCTCAACAACAAGTCAACAATCAGACCTGTACTATAAATGATTTGACCCTCTCTTCTGTCTTTGAATGGATGTTGTCCCCTCCTGGTCATAGATCTCAGGCTTTTGCATTTTTCTATCGGTGTTTGCATGGTTCTTCTTTCATAAGCAGAGACAGAGGTTACAGTTCTCCTTCCACTTTCCATGATTTATCTCAGCAGCTCTTACTTCTGTATATATTACAGTTTTGGATTGTGGTTTTTTTGTTGTGTGGTTTGTTTGGTTTTTTTTTTCTGGGTAATGGTAATAAGTCACCCGACTGCTGCCTCAAAGCAAAGTATTATTTAAAACAAAGTTGCATCAGAGGAAGAATATCAATAAAACCAGTAGAGTAGACTGTTCGCATATATTGTGGTTTTGACAAAACCTTTCCCTTTGCAGATCTGGCAAGGCCCCTGATTTTTTTTCACAGACCCTCTGCAGAGTGTCTCCTTTTCCATTTTATGTAAGGCTCTCATTTTATATAATTTTTTTATGAGCGGCCCTTTTTCTTTTTGAAAATACATACTCTTAGCAGTTTAGCATTTTAGCAGTTTGGGATTTTTAGTTTTGCAACTTGCCATGATGTTAGTGTCAGTTCAGCTTAGAAATTGAATGTGGACTATTTTGTAGAAATCACCCCCCAGGTTTTCCAAGATTTATTTTAAATTCTGGTCCCTTTTCTGTATACGTTTTCTACAGCTGCTTTTTGAGATAGAATGTTGCATTTATTTAGGAAAATCCTGCAACTGTTTGTAATAAATTTCCCCAATCATATTGTTCAAATTATTTAACTGTCACATCTTGCTATTCATCCTGCTTTTACTTCCCAGTTCCAAAGCTGTCACAGAAGCATATGAGTGAAATGAGTGAATACTAGGTGGTTTCTTTCTTTCATTAAAGCATTCAGAGAGATGACTAATTTCAATGTTGTTATACCTTTTCCTAGCAACTGTTCTTTAGTCTGGTAATACAAATAACTAGGAAACATGCAGAGGCTTTCTCAATTTCTGGTACCATAAAAGTAGCATACTAATTCTTCCTTGTTCTGGTGACAGTTGAAAAAAAATGAGAGAAGCTATTTACGTATATGTTCAAGCTAACAGCCCCATTAAGTCTCGAACTATCTGTACCATAAAAATAACACTGATGAATAAAGGTGTTTTAAAGATTGAAAAATTAGTTCAGATAAACAAAATTGAATTTTTCAGTGGGAATTACAAGTTCTTTCATGCTTAAGAAAAAAAGAGAAATCTTTGCAATACATTTTCCTGACATAGATATCATATCTTCAGCTATGTACAGAATATGAAACGTTTGCATTGTATATTTACAGAATATGAAATGTTTGCATTTACAGTCCTATCTGGTGGGCCTTCTGAATTACAAAGGTTAAGGAGCTTCATCGTTCACTACAAAGCTACAGAGCTCTGGCTGGCACCAGGATCATGGAGGAAAGCATATCAGCATGGATAAGAATTGCTTGACCCAAGGTTGATGGACTGTGCTGCTATGGGTCTTGGATTTTGTATTGGGCTGGGAGAATATTCATGACGCATAATTTGTTGCATGTGATGTATAACAATTATAACAATATTAAAAATAATAATATTTAGATAATGTTAGCATAGTCTTTTGCAGAGACTGCAATTTTTCATCGCCCAAGTGGTCATAGAGAATTAATAAAAAGCTATCTCATTTGTTCCAGCAAAGTGATTAACTCATTATAATCATCAAGAAAATGGTGAAAGACATAAGAGCTTCCCAGCATGCCCAAATGCAGCTGAGATGATGAGTCCAAGAGGATGGAGATGTTTCATATGCTATGGTAGAAGTTGAAGGTACTCAGCAATGCAGGTGAGACTGCTGACCATTCGTTTTGCACTCAAATATAGCTGCCAACAAATATAGCTCCTGAGGGCAAGTCTGGTTTGGAGGACTAGAACAAAGGAGGTCCCTTGACTTTTATGCTCTTACTCTTGCTGTATTTGGATTGGAGGCTTAGAAACTTGGGTAAAAACTGGGTATATAAATTTGCTTCCATTAGGGAACTTCTGAAACCTGTGTACAAGGATTTTTTCTGAATTTATGTAGCTGTTAATCGTCATATATGATATTGTTCTCAGATTCCAAATTCATTAATTCCTCCATAAAAATCTGAATGAAGCAATTTTTGAAGCAAATATGAACTCCTTGTCTCTATTCAGCCATTGGGGAAACAACTCTCTTGAAAAAGATTGATACCTTTTGAGTTCTAACTTCTTAGGTCTTGTTGGTAGCATTAAGTTGAGAAGTAGTAATTATACCTACACCATGCAATCAAGTATGTATCTTGGCATTCTGAGCAAAGGTGTGAAATGATTTCATACTTTTGTGATAGATGAGAAATTGAGGCTTCTAGGATAATGCTGCTTTATAGGCTTTCACCAATTTTATTCAAACCACAGATGCTTCCTTGCACCATGGCTAAAACTCATGGTGTCTGTGGAGGGCAGAGAGGAGAAAACTCCATCTACATCTTGAAAACAGAAGAGGAGGTGAGAGGATTTGGGAAAAAAACAGCAAATGCACACAAAGTATAGAAGGATCAAATCTATATATGGATTCTCAGTTATTCTTTGCTATAGCTATAAGTATGTAGTAAGATATGTAACCAATATTCAAATGCAAAAAGTTCATAGAGGAAATTTAACTGTTTGGGAGTTTTCACATGTGGTGAACACTGACTCTTCACATTATTTGCGTTTTGCTATTTAAACTTGCAGTTGTCAATAAGTATATCTGCAGTTAGATTTTTAGTTAGCAAAAATAGATGACCTATTTTGCTGTCAATGTGCAAGCTTGGTGCTGCAAAGACAAGAGAATATTTCCAGTCCAGCTCAGCCAGATCACAGAAATACATCTGTACAGTCTCCAAGTGCATTCCCTAAATTGGATCCTGATCTCCAGTATTAGAAGTACTGCAGCATTTATTTTAAAATGTGTCTGCCTACTTATTGCCCAAACTGCCTGACAGTATCTTCTGAAAGAAAGAAAGAAAGAAAGAAAGAAAGAAAGAAAGAAAGAAAGAAAGAAAGAAATCAGATGAAATACATGAGAATAAATAATTCTTTTTCTCAGTATCTTTTTTTTTAAAAAATTTTTTTTAAAACTTTTTTTTTTTAACATTTGTTGTGATCTGTAAGTAAAAAGAAATCTAATCAAACCTGCCATTATGTACCTCACTGGAGATCTGCCAATATCTCCATAATACAGTCTGGTTTTACAGGATTCATAGGTTTCTACTGTAAATGCTCAGTCCAAACTGAAATTTGGCAAGCTTTTTCATGATATAGTAAACTCTTTCATGGACATAAATGTTGCTTTTTTTCTGAAAACTGGCAGTAATGCTAGTGAAGCTTTTCTTTTATGGCTTCTATAGATTTTTGTTTACAGATAGGTCAATTCAGTCTAAGTGCTTGGTGTGTCACCTTTTTATTGCATACTTAACAAATGATTCAGCCTTTATGGAGAAAATTTGCAGCTAAACCACATTTGCATTTTGCATGCTTTTCTACTGTATTCCATCTCCATAATAAGTCATGCTTTTTTTCATTATGGAATTGGTGTGCAGTCACTTCACAATTACAGTTGCAGCAATGTTGGTTCTCAAAGCTGAATTTCTTAGGCTGTCTAGTTAATCCGCTTCTCTGGATTTTCACATAATAATTGTGTAAGTATTGATTAGAAAGAACTATAGCTTAACTTTAAACAACTGACTTATTCAAAGTAACTTTTCACACTTCATTTATCATTTGTTTTTATTGCATCCTGTCTTTTATTTCTCCGCATCCTGCATTTTCTCATTTGCTTGCATTTTCAGGGTAACGTTGTACATTAGTAGACCTTGGGGTTATGCTATAAAATATCTTCCAACAAATACTTAAAACAAATAAATCTACTTACTTGATTGCTCAAAGGAGGTTTCTTTCCTCCTTGGTCACCATTTCCAAGACTGGCTCATGGAGGACTGCTGCCTTATGATGAATTTGAGCAGCAATGCTTCCTTTTAAGATGTTTTGAGCTCAACAGTTACAGAATTTATCTGAAAAGGCACTTATTTAAAGGCCTAAATGATCGCTCAGTAACTTTGAAAAGCTGCCCCTAGTATGATTTATGTGCAAACTTTGTGTCAGTCCAGATCTCTGTGAAGCCAAGGATCTGGGGGGGTGGATATCAACATCACAAACAAGAATCTTCATAAATAAGCACCAGAAATTGAGGAGGAAATGTTCTCACGCCTCCAAACAATCCCATCAAGTCGCAGGCGAGGCATCTATCGATGGGGAGCATTGTTCTGCTGTGCACATTGCCTCCTCCACGAATAAATGGGGGATTGTCCGGCCACTTTTCTTTATGAGTAGTGAACCTATCATTAATCCTTTTTGTTTGTTTTTAAGGAAAATATTTTATCTTTAAAAGTCTAGGATTAGAAGTTTCATGTCATTCAATTAATTAAACAATGGAACTTGAGAGCTGTAAACAGTAAAAAGCCTTCTTGGAAGCAGACTATGGCCCAGTCCATTGGATAAATTGATTGATTACTTCTGTGGCTGTTCCTAATAATCTGTAACATTTTTTCATTAGGCAGAAAGTTGTTTTGCTATTTAGTATGCAAACGTGAGATCTGGAGCATTCTGCCCATGTGTTATGATTTCTTTTTTCCATTATGCAATCAGAGAATGTGTCACTTCCCTGTTTACAAAAGAAAAATGTAAGAGATAAAATTTGTGTTTAGTAAGGATTTTGATCTTCAATATATTAAAGAAATTAAAGTCCAGGGTTGGCAGAAAATCATAAATCATGGTTATGTGTTTCTCTAGAATGATTTTATGGATGCTAGGGCAAAGATATTACCATGTGAACTCTGGTGATGTAGAAATGCCACTAGAGGCTATTTTCTTTCTTCAAAGGTGCCCTTTTAGCTCACACAAAATTACTCTTAATAAAGCAAATATGCAATTTGCACAAAACTAACACAATGTATTCCATGTTACATGTCAGAGAAAAAAGCATAGTGAGAAATTTGTAATGAATCTTATCTTTCCTTCATGCTGAGAATTTCTCCCAGAACCTGCAGTTTTCTAAAACTAGCTCTTTATTCCAAAATTTTCCAAATGTTTCTGCTATTTATTTTTACCTTGAGAAGCATCCGTTGTAAAGGTTTGATACCAAGAATTTGCATTATATGGATTGTGCTGTTTAATATTCTTTTCTTCCTGGATAAGATGAGTTCTCTCTTGGTTATTTACAAATACAGAGTGTGTTTGCTATAAGTAGTCTCAAAATATTTATTTGAAGTAATATTTCTCCAATCTGGATAAAAAATTCTGAAGAGTTCAGCTTTAGTGTTTGTCTGCATTATTCATGTTGCCTCTTGACTTGAAACTAACAACTGTCCACAACACGATATGGAAATCTGATCTTTCATTTGTTTCTGAGAGGTGCATTTCTAAGCCTCACAAGGAGAAAAGAGGGATGAAAACAACACCTTGAGGCACAGATGATGAAACTAACCCAATACACGTGTGTATGCATGTGTGTGCATATGTACACACACCGCTGTGAGGCAGACTTGGGAACCTACAATCTGTTGTTTACTGTATAGAACTTAAATTGTTCCTCCCCTTCTTCTATCTCCTTTAAAGAAAATCTTTACCTTGTAACCATGTTGTTATCTTGGAAAAAGTTGGATAGATATTTCTAATACTCATCCTTTGTTTCCTTACATCCAACCAGTGAAGGAGTTAACAGTGACATTAATACTTCAAGCACAGTTGCATATAGCATGTATTATCTTTTCCATGATGTTTTCCTACCAGGTCTTTTCCATCAGTCTTGCCTGACACATCTTTTTTCTTTTTTTCTTCTTTTTTTTTATTAGTTTGGACTTGTACCTGTAGAATATGACATCACAAATTTGTATCTGTATAAAATGACATCACAACAGAAGACAAGCGGTTTCTCTCAGATATGGCCTTTGTGAGTGAGCTGTGAAAACAATCCTGGACCTACAGGTGTAAGCTGGGGGGCAGTTTAAAAGTAGCTACTATGCTGAGGTGGTATCATGCTCAACCTGAAGGGATGGTGAATTCAAGCTCTGGAGCATGGTACAGGGCAGGGTAATGTGGAGGGATGCTGTGGCTGAGCTAAGGCCAACCCCTTGCAGGAACTCTTTTCCTCCCTGACAGATGAAGATCTGCAGTATGAGTTTTGTGACCACCAGACACATGACAACGTTAATATACATCTCAGAGAGTCAGGAGGATCATGTGCACTGGTGGAAGGAGAGGGCTGTGCCCTAGCCTTTGGCAAAGAGCTGGGCCCTACCTGTCAGAAACTGTCTGGAGAATATTAATTTCTCATGGACTTTAAGGAATCGATTCTTCTACCTCTACTCTTTATATCTTGTAAAAGCTCCTCCTTTACAAACCAGTAGCACGGGAAAGGAAATGCTGAACTCTGTGGCTCTTCCAAGGAAGAGAAAAACAAGATTTGGCAGTTAAATATGGTTGCCTCTCTTTTTTTCTCTTTTCCTGGTTGCTGAAGAGCAAATCACTACTACATGGTAAAACCATGATGTCTGCTCAACGTCACACTTCCCGAGGGACTAAGAGAAGAATCAGGTGCTGCAGCTGGAAGGTGCAGATGTTTTATATACACAACTCAGACTGAAAACCAAAAATTCCTTTCTTTGGTAATATTTTTTGTCACTGACTGAAAAAAAGAAGTTTTGGAATTTTTGTTTTGGTTTAGTTTTTCCCCTGAGATTTGTTATCTTCCTTTAACCTTTTTCTTCAACCTGAAAAAAATATTTAACTTAAGACATGAAAGAAAGATGTGGCTCCACAGAGACCAAAACTAGTAGCCCTTAGAATTTAGTATTATTTTAAATAGCAGGCTTGCCTTTGCTATACGAAAGAACTCAAGGAATACAGCTGTGTATTCTAGAAAAGTTAAGAAAAAGCTCTGAAAAAAACCCCCTTGAAACAAACCAAAACCAGATTTTATTACTAGGGAGAGTAATATTTTGAGGGAAATAATGTATATTTCTTGACTTTTTCCTGTGGAAAAGCATCTTTGTCAAATAAATTAAAAGATATAATGAAATGAGCCTTGAGAAAGACAAAGGAGGACAGGAGATCCTCTTCTCTAGAATACACGCCATTAATGATACAACCAAACCACCCCACTCTTCTTTTTGCCCCCAGGAAATGCCTGTTCAAGAGCTCTGGCCATCCCTCTCCTTTTGGAAGTTTGACCAGAGACAAAATAGGTTGGGTAGATGGTAAAAACCTGAAACCTCGGATGCCATTAGATCTGATGATTCCTTAGTCTGATTGTTTGAGTAATCAAACCTGGAAAAAGGAAAGAAGGAAAGTAATGCTCGTGTCCTCAACTGTACTCCCTTGAAACAAATACCCAACTGAGACTGACTTCCCATGGCCTTGCACCTCCTTTACTTTGGCTTTATATATGTTTCCAATCCCTTTACAGAATCATAGAATCTTAAGGTTTGGAAGGGACCTTGAAAGATCACTCAGTCCAACAGCTCTACCAGAGCAGGACCACCCAGAGTAGGTCACACAGGAACTTGTCCAGGTGGGTTTTGAATGTCTCCAGAGAAGGAGACTCAACAAGGCATCTGGACAGCCCATTCCAGCGCTCCGTCACTCTCACAGTGAAGAAATTCTTCCTTGAGTTTTTTTTTGGAACCTCTTGTGTTCCAGTTTATACCTATTTCCCCCTGTCCTACCATTGGCCATCACTGAGAAGAGCCTGGCTCCATCCTCCTGACACCCTTTACATATTTGTAAACATTAATGAGTTCATTTCAGCACAGTGTAAACTGTCAGAGCTTAAATAGATAGTTTGAGATACGCCAGTATTGTGCGAGGAGAGATATTGTCATAAGCCCTGACTTGCAAATAGGCTAGAACCTCCTCTTATGCTGCTGGGGAGCCAGGAAGGTATGTCACTGCTGAGGCAAACTGGTGGTGCTGTGTTGCTGTGTTGCAGTGTTGCCTCACAGGCAGCATTGCTGTTGATAGACTTGGAGCTTGGATGCTGCAGGCAGCAATTCTCAGCTGTCCTGCCAATACTTGTGACCTTGAGGACACACAGGACAATTCTTTTGTTTTTATGAAGAGAAAGGTTGTTTGAGTGTTTAACATATGGGTTTGTGAAACAGTTCCTGCGGTGTCAAAGATTTTTGATGTTACTTTTGCACTGTAGTTCCACGTCTGTTGCCTAAGGCTGCTTTCCTCCCAGCCTGTTGCTTGCTGTCTGTGCAGAGAGTATATGCAATCAGAGCAAGGCTTCATATTACATGGATGCATAGCTTTGGTTTGAAGTAAAACATTTATTTGACCTCAGCATTATTAAAATTTTTTTCTGTTTCCACAGAACCACATTGGGTGGCTCTGGAGACCTGAGATGAGTCACTTGGGAAGAAAGATGTCCATATTCTGAAGAATTGATCCAGAGAAGTGGAAGCTTGGGAAGTGCTGCTCTACAGTGTTTCTCCCCTGGGAGCAGTAGAAAAGCAGTACTGTGTGCCTGCTGCTCTGCCCTCTGCTCTGACAGGTACTCTGGGGCCTGTGATGCGTTGAGAGGATGAAGGTGCACATATGTAGAGAACATTTCTAAAACACCAGTTTTACACAGTAACTTCTAGAGTAAAGATGCACATCCCTACAGAGAACAGCATCTGGGAGGAAGCCCCTACCACCACTAAGGCTCCACTTTGCTTAAGTGAGGTCAAAGAAAGTCTGCTATTTGGGGTGGGAGTTACGTTTCTGTATGAGGCACACTAGGTTTGAGTCACTGTGCCCAGCAAAGGGATGAGCAATATAATTCACATATTCCTATCCAGCCTGCTACAGCTGCACTCTGAAACTCTGAAGGCTTAACCGCTGCTTTGCAGCCTAGGAAAGATCGGTAAATGGACATGATCGGATTATGAAGCCGGCTAAAACACCCCAACGAGGCTTTCAAGATGTGACTTATGTCATCCCCTATTGCAGAGACCCTGCTCCGTGTGATGCTCAGGGGCAGGTTCCGCTTTTTGCCCCTTGCGTCCGCACTCTGTCCCCCGCCCGGGGTCCCGGTGCACGGACGGCGGCCCCCGAGGGCGCAGGACCTGCGGGGAGCGCGCTCGGGAGCGCCCCCCCCGGCCCCGCTCCGCCGCGCTCCACTCCGCTCCCCGCGGGCGGGCAGGTGGGCGGGGCGGCGCTAGGGCCCGGGGCGGCGCGGCGGCGGGGCCGGGCGGGGGCGGCCCCTCCCGGGCGCAGCGCGAAGGCGGGCGGGCGCGGGGCATGGTCCCGGTGCCGGTCCCGGCGGCGCGGCGCAGCGCGGAGCGTAGCGGTGGCATGCGGCGCGGAGACATGCGGCTCTGCCTGCGCGCTGCCCCGCCGACATGGACCGCCGCCGCCTGCTGCCGCCGCTCCTGCTGCTGCCTCTGTTGCTCTGCGTTGCCCTCGGCGCCGCCGCCGCCGGGCGTCTGAATGCCCGCCCCGGCAACGAAGGTGAGCCGCGGCCCGGCCGGGTCCCGCCAGGGACGGGGGGATGTGGGACCCACTGCGCGTTCGCTCTTTTTCCCCTGCTGTGCATTCTCCTCCCTCCCTTTTTTTTTTTTCTTATTCCTTTTATTTCGCCCGCTCCCCGTTAAGGTGGTCCCGGGCGGCAGCTGCTCCTCGCCCTGGGATCGTAGGTCTCTTCCTCGCTCGCGTCGCTCTCTGCCACCGCGGCCGGAGCCCCGCTCCCGCTGTCATCCGCGCAGGGGCGGCCGCTTCCCGGTGCGATCGGGAGCACGGGTGGGGAAAGCAGCCGCCTCACCCGCCCTCCAGGAAAGTTGGCGAGGGAAGGGCAGCCTGCGTCGGCCCCCCGCCCGCGGCGCGGTGCCGCAGCACCCGGGGGCGAGGTGGGGAGGGGAAAGGGCAGGGGACGTGGCGCGCCGGGAGCGGCCGCAGTCCCCCCGAGCTGAGGAAGCCGGAGTGCCCCAGCCCCCCGGCAGGTGCCCCGCGTCCCCACCGCTGGCCCATCAGGGCGAGCCACCTTCTCACGGCTAGCCTCAAAGAGGTGGCGTTTAGTTGACAGCGGCAGGAATCGGTTTCGCTTCTTAACTAACAAAAATAAGCTATAAAGACTAACGGGTAGCCCCTGTCTCCCTCACCCCAATGATAAGTGAGTTGTGAGACCGTTAGTATGTGTAGAGGTGTGGTTGCATTAGTCGTCTTGCGTTTCGAAACTTTTAATTAATACAAAAAAAGAAGCTTACTGCCCTATAAAACTGCTTTTTGGTTCTGTGACCGTTTCATATCAGTCTTCTTAGTGTGTTAAAATTATGCATATGTGTATGTGAATGCGTGTAAATTTTCAAAAACAAAGCATGAGTGGTTTGTTCTCCTTTGCTTTGATAATTTTCAAGGTGACTGTACGAAAACACAAGTTAGATTTCAGGGAAAAATTCTGACCACTCGACAGTGTTTGATTAAAAAAAAAAAGCCAAAAACTTGCTCTTTCTCTATGGGAGGGAAAAACAAAAAAGGAAAGAAATGCAGCTTTATCTCACTTGCATAGTAGAAGCAGTTGGCAGAACCAGGATGTCCAGTGTAATCATTTTTAGGGATAAAATGTAGAAGCCAAAGGTTGTGAAGAACTTCTAGCATCAACCAACCATGTAAAACCTGCACCTGCTTGAGTTGTTAGTGTTTATTTAGAGAAGCAGATATCAAAGCTTTTAGAGCAATCATTTTCTCTGCAAATAATGCCAACATACTTACAAATGATATTCTGGCTGTTTGTGGGATAAGGCAGTGAGATAATGAGTTTAAAGGATTTCTGGAAAGGAAAATAAATATAGTATAAAACAAATAAGAAAAGATCCAAACTTTGCAAATCATGGGACATCCTAAATCATTATTTTTTATTGCTAGGTAGAACCAATGGTACCGTCATACCAGAAGAGCAGTATATCATCCGTCTGTTTTCTGTAAATCTGTTTTGCACGCACAGTGCTTTATAGGCTACGTAAAAGAATGTGCTTTTAATAGCAGGTCACTTTTAAGCCTCCAGATTTATGCTGTTTTATAAATGTTATCATCTTTCACAAATGATTTTCAGAAATGAGAACAAGAATGTTAGTAGGAGTTAGCCTTGTCTTACAATGAAAAGCTATTTGGGAATGTATGTAGTTCTGTCAGTCAGTGGAGCAGCTCTGCCTCCATGGCAATTGTAGACAGACACAGTCTGCAAACTGAGACTGATTATGCAAAAAAAAAAAGATATTAGAGCATTCTGGTTTGAAAAAAAACCAAAAAGCTTTATCTTTGTTTAAAATCACTGGAACTGAGAATTAAAGGGGGGGGGGGGGGGGGAAATACGGTATCATACAGAATGCACAGTAAACCTACTTGTCCCAGTCAGCTTTCAGTAGATACTGCTTCCATCTTTTGAGGTCCTTTCCAACCCTTGAGATTCTGTGATTCTGTGTGATTCAAGAACTTGTGCAATGTTTTCAACATGTCTTGTGAAAAGAGCAGTATAAGTGCAGTTACTGGACAGTAACCTGCTTTTGCATGGTTACTTTTTTGAAGTATGTATTTTGCTATTCCTTTTGAAAGAGATCGACTTTAAAGGACTTCTTCCCTCCTCCCACCCCTGCACCCCCCCCAAGCTTAGTAATCCTTTTATTTTTTTTACAGTATATTTACATTGCTTGTGTGAGTTTAGAAATCTGAATCATTATAATTTGCTGACACACTTTTTTTTTACAAACAACTGTTAGCAGGCAGCTTTAAATCATGTCAGAAGATTGTTTTCCTCTTTCAAATAATCTTATTCTCACCACTTCACTTACTTCCTTACTGTTGTTACCATAAATTTCTTCCCAAAATTAGAGATAGATGTTTCTGCATTTCTGTAGGCTACTACAGAAAAGTTTTCTTTTTCCATCACCAAGAAGGAAAAATATATTCTTTAGTCAGAGATTGTTAACAGAGGCATAGACATGTATACATTTTTTCTCCTGAAACTCCTGTTTCAGAATTGGCACTGTTGGAATTCTCCTCAGATTATTTTAACAAAGAGTGGAACTAATTTTTGGTGCATTTATATAGCTTCATCTAACTTCTGGGGGTCGTGACTGTTGCAGTAAGCATGTTACAAAAGTATGTCCAGAGCTACCAGTAATATTTCCAAAATTTATTTGACTTGAAAGAATTATTTCAATTTTTTAAATACAGCTTCAGTTAACATTTGCAATCAACATTAAAACTGATTACTGCCTGAGTTAGTACGGGTACTGCAATGGAAGTGGATGGGATAAAGGGAGAACAGAATGAAAGAGGGACTGAATGCAAGTTGTTGGCTTGCTTCACTTTGTGGTGTTACATGTTCCTTTTTATTTTCTTTTTTTTTTTTGGAGTGCTTGAGTTTTTCTTAATTCAGAGAAGTTTTATGTAGATTTTTTTCTCGATGAAGCGTAAAAGTTTCCACTGAGTTTATTTTTAAACTGTCTGCTGTGCTCATTGTAAATCTGCATGTGTTTTACCTGCGTAATCACAGGAGCTCAAGAAGATTCTCTAAAGTTCAGGTTTATCTCTGTGCAGTGGTGAGGTGTGTGCCATTTTCTGCAAGGCAGGAAAATGTCAGAAAGATTTAACGTCTGACTTTTCCAGTTTGAAGTCACAAACTGAACCCTGTATGTGCGTAAAACCTACATGTTCTGCTCTTCCATTCTGTTGGATGTTTTCTGCTTAGGGAGGATTGTGGGTTTTCTCTTAGATGGATGAAATTTCTTTTTGAATAATTCCTATGGTATCAAGAAATCGAATAAGTTATATCATTCTGTAATTTAATAATTTTTTCTCACTCTTTTCTGTAACTATATTGCCTGCCTGAGGGTACCAGCAACCTTAATTTCCCTGTTTTATAACCCACAACAGTTAACACTTGACCTAGGTCATTAACAGGATTATCAGCAAATTTGTTTAAGCTTTTACTGACAACCTGAATTGCTTCAATAATATTTTGACTGTGCAGACAGGAGACTTCTTGTAACCTCTCAATCTAGCATAAAATTAATTTCTTGCAAACACAGCTACCAAAAGATCGATACAGTAAATCTGCTTACAGTACTTTGTTTCAAATAGTGTCTGTTTTGGTTTACAGCAAGAAGGTTCCAATCAGCCTCTCTTTTCAGTCTTTATTGGATTTGGAGATGTGGTTTCACCTTTTATTCATTGATTGCAATCTCAGAATTTTGTGTAGCTGTGCAATTAAATGCACCATTTTACCTGGGCTGGGCTCTTGTTAACACAGTTGCTAAGGAATACTTACTATACTTTGTAGTAAGGCTAGCTCTTGATATGATTTTGCAAAAAACACAATTTTTGCACAGGGAGTGCAAAACTGCCTGATTTATGTAATTTTGGGAAAGACTGACCATACCAGGAACTTTTTACTAGAATCAAAAGAAATTGCATGGGGAAATGCATTTTACAAATCTTGCCACACTGTATGTCAGTTATCATTAGCTCAGGATAAGTCTTCATTTATTGTGACACAATTCCTGATGGTGCCTCTAGCTTCCTCTTGAGTGTTTATCTGCAGAAGAAGTTAAAAGTAGGTTTAGAAATCTTAATGTGATGCCTTTTAAAATTTAATTTCAGAAAGCTCAAAGACATAGGAGTCTAGAGGGCTGTTTTTCATACAGCTGTATCTCATTCAAAGCTGCTGCGCTTAATCCTAAGCTTTAAGATTACACAAATAATGAACATACTTTAAAATTCACACCCTCATGTTTTTAAAATCCTGTGCAACAGGAGAAGTAAGTTGGGTAAATTCCTCCTTTTCTGTCAACATTTTTGATAGTGGGCATGTAACACATGGAATAATTTATTTTCTTTTGTTTGCCACTGAAGTTTGCTGTAGCTTACAGCTGATTTCAGTACCGAGCATTAAAAAGAAAAATCCCTACATTATGTATAGCAAACTTAAAGCAGATGTTTAAAATACAAAAATGTCCAAATTGGACACAGCAATGAATTCTTATTGCAGTTAATTTGGATACAACATATTTGCCAACCAACGAAGCAGTTAGGTCATAGAAGTGGGTTAGAACTCTCTATACTTTCAGCCTCAGGAAATCAGGCTTCAGAGGCACTACCAGAAGGAAAAGCATTAAACAGATAATACACACACTAAGTTTAACAGTTGTTTACGTGAAATCTTTGCAAAATCAGGAATGCATTCTTATTAAACTTATATTTTTCATTCACATCTGGGAAGATGTGCAAGTCACTTGGTTATTTTGTTTTGTATTCTGGTGGAATTAATTGCTATTAGTATACTTAGAAGTTTTCAAACAGAAACAAAAGTAAGATTTTCTCTAGAAGCCTATATAATGGCTCTTGTTCTTGTAATCCCTACTTGATGAAAGTTTAGAAATACAGATGCAGGTGTGCATTTTCTGGTTTTCAGAGCTCTGGATTTTGTCACCAGTGAGGGTCACTACAGAGCTGTTACCGAATACAGCTATTGCATTTATAGATTTTTAAACTGAGCCTGAGTTAGTTCCACAGGATACCTGTAGTTCATGTAGGTACTGCTACTTTGTAGCTGCTGTTTGTTTTTTTCTTTTAAAAAATATAAATAACTGGAGACATAATCGTGTCCTTACTTTTGTTCAAAGCTCTACTCAGTGGTCCTGATGTTGAAACACAGAAATGTTCATACCCTCAGATGCAAAATTGACTGGACTTATCCAGAGATGTTAGGTAAAACTTCAGAGACAGAGCAGAGGGATCCGACTAACCTTGTGCCTTTATAAAAGATTATTCCAGCATCCAAAGAGTTGGGTGTTTTTTAGAGAGATGTAGGGATTTTATGTTTTTTATTTTCAAACTTTCTTATAGAAAAAAAAGAAGATCCATTTAACATTGTTGAAAAATTATTGAAAGTATATTTATGAAGCGGAAAAGAGTTATAATAAGAAAGCATACAGTGAGACAAACTTTTTATTTACAAACGCATGTGACTAAGTGATCTGTGTTGCTAAAAATTCATTGCAGTGATGTATTTCCATAAACATTTTAGAGTAGTAGCTCTATTTTTTATATATATTCAAACTGTTCTAAACAAGAACCAAAACTTAAAAGCAAATAATCTAAATCAGAAGATTAGATATGAATTCCTGGAGGTGTAATTTTGGAAACAGAATGTGGTAGTAATTTGCTGGGTTGTGGCTGCATTCCCCACGGGTATGCCTTGGACTTCTTTGTTTCTTAGGTGCTTCATAAATTCTACCACAACTACTTATTTTGCAGTGTGAAAGCGATGTAAGATTAAAGTTCAGTCGCTTGGACTGAATGTTCCTTTTAAATTTCTACAGTGAATGAATGAAATAAAGATATAGAAACAAAGATAATCCTGCCTGAAAGAAATCTTGGGACAGGGACAAAAAAGTTCCAGTCTGTGAGAGTGACGGATAGCCTGAATGAAACACCAGTATGTAAAGCCTTTAAATTTGTAGATGGTATTAAACTAGACACGCTGTAAGTAGAAATGTTAGTGACACACTGCTCTTTTTTTTTTTTTTCCTTAAACTACCGTGTCCTGCTGTTTGAGGCAAAATATGGAGGAAAATCCCATTAATCTGCTGGAAAAATATTGATGAAAGAAGAATAGCAGACCAAACGAACAGTGGTTGAAACTTACTAGTAATTACGTGAACAATAGGATGAATGTTAAGGTTCAATCAGGGCAGTTTAGTGCAATAAGGTGTGCGAATGGTGCTTTTTCAATATTTCCGGCTGGTTTCTTATACAATTTTTATATCTATAGTTGGTTGGAAAGGTTTGCATTGCATTGGTCTTTTTAAAATAATTTTAAAAACCTGCTAAAGCATAGCAGCCTTATATTAGAGGACAATAATTGAAACCTGGAACTTTTAAATTGGCACCTGAGAGAGGAAGGGTTTGTAACAAATCTGATAATGAATTACTACTTAAATAAATAGTAACTAAAGCACAAAAAATATTTTTGGTTCATGACGGGCTTCCCACAAACTTTGTGCAGTAACAAATAGCAATGACTGATATTGGGTTTCTTGAGTTAGTTGTTGAGACACTAGAGGTTGGTTTTTTGAGAGATAAGGCTTTTTGAAGGGGAAAGAAGGATTAAAGGAAGAGGATAGGTAGGCAGAGATGAAGTGAAAGTCAGATCTGAATCTTAGAAAAATCAGACCAAAGTCCGCACTTTCTCTGATTAATGAGTATTAGGAACCTAGAATTCAGAGCTAACAATGATCTGAACACTGGGCAAAACACACATTAAGGAATTCCTTGCCTCCCTGAAAGTCTAAGCTTTGTTTACATTAGTAAGCTTTGTAACTATGATTTACCAGTGGTGAATTTCAACAGGGGCTGCAGTTAAGATAGGGTAGAGGCATTTTTACCATTTTATGTAATCTTTCTGTAAAAAAAAAAAAAAAAAAGAAAAAGAAAAGCAGCTTCTGTCTGTCCAGCCTTAATGTTCATGACCAGACATAGAGAACACTCACTTAAAGGATTTATATTGAAAGAAGTTTTGAGCTGGTGAGGGCCTTATCCTGCAAAAATTTTTCTTCCACATATGATTTACCTCAGAGGACAAATCCTAGCAATGGTTGAGAGTTCTGTTTTCTTGGGATGTATGGTTACAGCTATGGAAAATGTCCTGTGCTCACCCAAACCATCTAGAGATAACCCAACTGTAGGGAAACCTCACCAGCCCCTTTTGTTCCCAGCCCACCTGCCCACACAGTCTTTCTCTCTTGCCTGTGTTTTTTCTTCTGTCTCTGTCTTCATGTAAATCAACATTCATCTGTGAAGAGAAGACAAAGATCACCTTTGCTTTTCCATTCTCAATGACTGGGAGGACAGTATGCCCATTCCTTCTTACTAAATGCTGTTTGCCAGAGGGAGGATGCTTTCATCCTGGAGATGCTCAGGAGAAAACACACAGAAAAAGAATTGTTTGTTTAATGGCATTGCTTTTTCCATAGTTAGTTGATTGTGTTGATTTTGAGAGCTGTGTTAAAGCTGGGCAGAGAATGTTCAAGAAATTGAAGCAGAAGTTGTCCATGCCAACCAAGGAAAATAATTCTGGAGAAGAAGCGTGTGGAACATACTTATTTTGGGGAACATAATGAAAACTGGAGCTGTTTGTTGGAAGGTAATGGAAGCAGAGGAGCAAGCAGAAGATAGTGGTCTGAAAAACTGGCTTGTTGGTAGATGGGAATAGAACAGTCATTTAGGCATTTACCTTTGTTATAAATATTTGTATTTCTCACATATGGAAATAGTGAAAAAAGATGATAGCAGGGTTTTGGTTGCAAAAGCAGCAAATGAAGTCAGGGGCAATTCCATTTTTCATATGGATAGCTCAGCACACATGTTTTGCATTAATTACGTCCATAAATTCTGTTAACCTGGCAAACAATGGAAATATCATGTTGGTGACATCACTATATTGGAAAATAAAACTGGTTTTAGCATCTTGATTTTCTCAACATGACATTTGAGGGGATTTCTTATACTATTGGCATTTTACTTCCCCAATTTGCACCAAGATGTTTAGTCATTTTCTCAGTGGGTTTATTTTATCTGTGGAGTAGCTGTGTAAGAAACCAAGCATTTCGTAGCCCATGCAAGCTGGAGCCCTTGGTTCACAAAAGGAGAGATGGAAAGCTTGACAGAACTCTGTCACAGCACACTTGAGTAGGTGGCTTGGATGACATCAGCAGTACTTGAGGATTCTCAGTTTTTTCACAAGCCTGAACTTTTATGTTTTAAATGTAAAAAAAAAAAAAAGACACATAAAAACAACCCAAAACCTAACCAAACCCAACACAACTCTATTTGCTTGCAAGGGTTTTAGCTTTTGTGTGCTCCATGCGAGAAATTTCTGAAAAGCAGGTTTTTTTCTGAGCTGAATCAGTTCAGGGGTTATTCTCAGTATGCCTTAAGTGAACATGGGCACTATAGAGCAGTGATTTTTTTTTTTTTTTTTTTTAATTTATATTTTCCCCTTTAAGTTGCTAGAAGCCTTCTCAATGGGGATTTTTTTTTAGGCACTCTGGTAGACTCCAAATATATCAGATATCCAGAGTATGTAATCTTGCAAAACTACTGAATACTGAATATTATTTCTTTCCCAAGGGAGGGGGAATGCAGAAGTAAAAAGCCTTAGTTGTGTGGTGTGCTTAAGCCCATTTGAGAAGTGTTTTGGAGCTTATTACAATTATTTTTACTAATGTTTGCTGTTGAATTTTGACTATACATAGGCATGTGGTGCCATTTTATTTATCTCACAATTTGGGCACCCAGTGGAGACTGGCAAATATGACACAACCTGTGAGATACCAGCCCAGAAGTGGGTAAAAGATGTGAAGTGTCTGGGTTTAGGTAGCTGAATCTGATCTTTAGTTTCTGATTTTTTTTTTCCCTGAGAAAGGTGAACTTGTATCTTGCAATTTAAATTCCCTTTTAACACAGTGGCCCTCATTTTGCTTTTTGATGTTTGACATGGTGCTTCACTGATGTCAGGTTTAATGCTGTAAGAGTAGAATGAGATTTGCAAGATTTGGATTTGAATGTGAGTTTGAACAGTACTTCAGGTATCTAAGGGTTTATGCCTTTTGTAGTCAATACTAGTAAAGGATGAGTTGGAATTGTTTTTTTTAAAAAAATACAAAGAAGTGAAAGCGACATAGTAATTTGGAACCCATTAGGTTAATCCATTTTTAATTTTTATATCCTTGTCTTAATGAAAAGAACTGGCACATATCAACTTACAGGAAATAGCCTAATAAAACTGAAACCTTATTAGGCCTCTTTGATAAACATTGCATTCCAGCCCACCAGTCATATGTTTTTGCATACTTGGAAATTGAGCTTTACACCACTTTAACAATATCAAGAGAACTCTCATGTTTCAAACTAATAAAAAAGAAGTAAAATCTGTTTTATATGTGTTCAGCCATGAGAATAGATGGGCGGTTGTCAACATAATGCAGACAGGAACTCTGAGAAAAAAGCAGTGTATAGATTTGTCACCTTACTCCTACCAAAAGAGTTGCTAGTTTATGTCATCGTCGATGCAGAAATAGCTTGTCTTCATTTTCCATTTCCAGTAACCAGAATAACTTTTTCAAGGTGCTAAGTTAGAATGTTTGAGTCTGCCTGCGCACCTGTATAGGCTGGTTATACATTGTTGAGGGGGTAAGGTGAAAGCTTTACATACACTGTCTTGCCATAGCTGTCACTTGGAGTCCCTCCACAATAGCATGGAGGGGAAATGGCTTTTGGTGTTCAGTGAACTCTCTTAAACATTTTGTTGCTAGAAGTCTTACTTGTTTTTTGTTCTGCTTTGAAATCAGTTGCAGTCTGTCTGCTAAAAAGCAATATAGTTCTGCAGTTTTACTCTCTGAAACTTCTCATGTGAGGCTTTTATTTTTGGACCTGACTGTCATTGTTCTGTCTGTTCCGGAAACCTTGGGCAGTTTTATCCCTTTTCTGCATGCAGACTCCATATTTAGCAAGGGGAGGAAGACTGCTGGAGAACTTCTACTTGGCGATGAGTTCTTGTCTGTCTGGACGGAGGTGTGTGTAGAGCCGTGGCTGTTGGCTAGCACAGTCTGAGCCACCGTGAAGGGTTCATGGGAGTGCTGCTGATCCCTAGCAGTACTGAAAGTCATGCTGTATGCAGCAAGCCAAGACAGACCCGTTATGCAGTCATAGAGCCTCCCTGATCCACTCTGGTATTGCAGTTTACAGTCCATGCTTTTATTTATAAGCATTCCAGTATTCCCTGTGTTCCCTCCAGTCCTGTGTTCCCTCTTTCATGGCAGCCTTTTCAGAGAAGCTTCAGGTAAGGTTCCTGCTTTCACTGCTTCAATATTCAGCTGTAGGAAAAACTGAGGTGTCTAAATCTGGCCTCAGGTGCCCTTGAGTGTGTTTGAGGAAAAGAGTAAAATCTGGGAGGAAAATGAAACTCTTCCTCTGATACAGGAATCTTAAATGCAATGACCTATAGGGTAACTTGACACATATTGCTAGTCTTTTGTCTTTTGATCTGAGATCTAACAGAATATCTTAATTTTGGAAACAGTTATTTGCTGAAAATTTAAATGAAAATAATGGAGGTTTGAGCTATCCTGTTGCCTTTTGTGAAGATTCCTGTGTTCAGTATTGAGGCAACATTTTAAAATTCATTTTGGTTTTCCCTTGTTTGTTCATCTCTTGCCCCCACCCTGGTGGAGTTCTTCAGTCAGCAATTTAACCACAGATTGAACATGACAGATGCCAAATTTGGAATGTTCTGCACAAAATCATATTTGTATTGTACAATGTAACGGCACAGGCAAAAAGGGTTGAAAGTGCAGACCTCACAGTGCTGTGCCTCTCGAAGGACTTTAGTCTGTCTTTGAGCTGTAGCAGAAATCTCACTGAGAAATCTCACATTTGGAAAAGAGCTGTGTAGTAAATGGGCCAAACTTTGTTGCCACTTGGGTTGGGTATGCGCTACAAAATATGTTGTATTGACTGTTTTTAGGAGACGTTACTCTGCGGAGCTTAATGTCCATTTGTTTCTTAGGGTGTTCCAGACTGGAGGGAGACAAAGCTTTAAAAGCAGAGCTAGTAGGTCAGGACCTAAAAGATCTGTCTTATACTTACAAGCAATAATAACATATTCACTGCCGCATTTGAGGGGAAATGGAGGACCATAAAATCACAGGAGACTTGACATTTGTTAATAGACAAGCAACCAATCAGAGCTCAAGTGTGGTGCTTAAAACCAGACTGTCACTGTTGAACACTGTTCCATGAAGAGAGAATTGCACTGGTTAGCATTACTTCATAAAGTGGTTTATTATCTATGGATTTTATTTAGTTAGTTTTTGTGCCTTCCCAAAGAATTTATGGTCTACCTTAGCAAGTTTCAGCATGATTTCAGCAATATCAGGAAGACAGCTGATCCCAGTTGGCAATTATGGTGAATCCACCAAAGCGCAACTTTGGCCTTGCTTAAGCCCAGCCTGTCAGTGTGTAGATGTTGCTTCTAGCCTCGGAATAAACATTAGATAGAAAGCTGATCTGCTGCCACTCTTATTTCACTTTTGTCCTTGCTAGAGGAACAGAGGATTGAGAATCTGTACTCATAGATATATGAAAATCCAGGTGCAAGTCCCCTATGCTGGGAGTAGGCCATCATCACCATTCTAAAAATGTACATCAGGGTTTGCACTGACTCCACTCTGTCCCACCCCAAAACCAAGTTCTGTCAGACTTCCTGCCACAAAGTATTTTCTTTGCTCCTCAGGATTAAATGACACAGTTCAGTTATAGGCATTCACCATTTTTTTTTTTTTTTATGCATAGCAAATTTAATTTTTCCCATTTGTTGGCATTTTTTTAATAACTAACTAGCATATTTCTAAACTAAGTTTGATGCCAAACAGGAGAAGACAAAACAGTGATGTTTTCTTGTTCTTTAATTTTTTAAAAAAATCTTGTAATTGGAAATTTTGAAGTAAAAGTTGAAGAAAGTTAAATAACAATATTTTAAAGTTGAATTACAAATATTTTATATATTTCACCTCATCGTCTATTGCTCTGTATTTTCTTTTTGGAGAATATGATTTGAAAATGCTTTCCACTGGTAAAGTTGTTTGTAGATGGTTCTTTAGATATTGCAGATTGCCTCTTTGCAGACTATCTTCCTCATTTCTTAGTCAGTGAGAGAGGATCTCAGGGTGGTTTTACCTGGCACATTTGTTTGTTTATTTTTTTAATTGAGAGAGATCTATTGTGTTTAGTTCATTGTAGCAGTTGTTTCTGAAACATTTTTTCTGGAAATGTGACTGCTTTCAGACTGTATTAAGGTATTTTGTTAGTTTTATAGTTCTCTTTCTTTTACTGACATTGCTCCTGGTTAAAATTGCTGTTAGCAGCCTTGTGGCTGGTCCTCTACCATCGGACTCAAACCGGAAGCAGTTTCTGGTAGTGTGAGCAGGCCAGCGTGTCAAATTCCACCTGAGCCTTCAGCCATCTTCTTCCTGATGCCATGAAAAGGAGAGCGTGCAAGTTTGGCATTTTGTATCCTCATCCCTACTACAGTTGCCAGAAAGAGATTCTTTTTTCCTCCCTGGGAGGAAATGCATATTGAGGGACCTAATAATGCTTTCTCTTGCAGTTATGAACAGAGAAGACCAGAAGAGTCAGTCAGGAGAGAGCTTCTAAAAAGAGAGCTTGTTCTTAATCAGTGTTTTGCTGGTGTGCTGCCACTTAGCAGAAATAGCTATGGTGTACAGTATGGCGAGAAAGGCTGTTGTTCAGAAGAACCGAGTCACTGATTTTTCAGAGCCAGAAATGATAGTTGCTCTACTTGTGGTATTTTAATACTGATTCTTTATCTTTTGTACTTAATACTTAGTTTAAAATTGTGTTCATTACGTGATGGGAACCAATGCAGGACACTGAGATTTAGACAGCACTTGATTTAAAGTTGTTTTATAAGAACTCCTTTGTGTCTCCTTAGCATTACCAGTGATCGTTTTCAAGGCATTCTGTAAAAAAGAAGGAATTGTCAATAGCAACAAAGCTGTACCTCTAGTTTAAGAGTTACCCTTAGTAACTGGCTGTTCAACCTCAGATTTCTGTAAGAGGTAGCTGAATGATAAAGTTTTACAGGAGAAGATACAGGGAAAGCAAACGAGTTTTGTGAGAAAGGCATAAGCTTCAGAAAGAGCCTGGAGATCCTGATTCTCTGTAACGTGGTCTGACTTGTAAAACTGCCTCTTCACTCTCTTCTGGAAAGCAGTAATAGGAATGACAAAGAGTTATTAGCTTTATTTTGGAGACATAATATAGTAACCCTCTTATTCTGTTCCCCAGTACCCCATTTAAGAACATGAGAGTTGTGAGTAATCAGCTTCTAAAGTTAGGACTATATCTGACCAACAGTTATGATTGCTTGCACAGCCATGCTGTTTATTGTGCCAGTTGCTCTGCAAGACTTGGCCGTTAAATCAGCAATAAAAGAAAAAGTATTGCCACATGAATTAGCTTGACCTGTTTTTTTTTAATTTTATTTTTGTCTTTTCTTTAGTCCTACAATTCATTTCATGCACGTATGGCTAGAGGTACACACCTTGCACAGGACAGTGACACCAGAGAGGTTAGAAGTCTCTTCTCTCCAGTTACCTCCTTTCATCTGGCAAATACGTGGCTATAGACATTTGTAGTACATTTAAACATTGGCTTTCATTTAACTTTAAATGTATGTGGAAGAATGTGAGTCATCCTGATGTATGCTTGCTGACGATGATCTGACTTCATGAATTGGTCTGGTGAGTTTTGTGAACCAAGCATTGCCTTTTGTTACACTACAGACATATAACTCTTGAAGTCACAGAAAAAATGAATGTCACAGAAGCTTTTCTCAGGGAGAGGGAGGTGTCTTTTTCAGGTGACTACTTGAAAGGAAATGTATTTTGCATTGTAGATACTAATAAAGATCAATACACTTTTGGTGAAAAGTATTTTTTTCCAATTTTTTTTAATAAGGAATAAGTCTTGTGTGTATGAATTTCAGTTGGATTGTAAACAATTTCAGCACTTGGGTAGTCTGCTTTGTATTTCTGCTTCCCTGTAATAAAATTCTAACTAGACAAAGGAAAAAGACATCCACACAAAGTGACAATTATATAGGAGGTCAGTATAATTATGTTTTCTCTGGGTATTTTTTCACTTCCTCATATCTTTTATTTTTTTATATTCCCTCTCTTGCCTCAGTTGCCATCCCAAAAAAAATCTTTGTAATAACTGGAGACCATGTATATCTAGATAGGTGAAGAAACTTAAGATTTTCTGATCTTATTCTGCTAGATAGTTACTTGACTTGACAAGCTTTGTTCCTTCTTGCACAAATGAAAATGGAGGAAGTTGAAGTTTGTGTAGTATGAAAGCATGTAAATATGTTTAGCACAAAGTTACTTATTAGTAAAGTTGCAGGCCTGGAACACAGCAGATTTCTAAAATGTAGTGAAACATACACATGGAAAAGTAGTTTGCTTAGCAATGTCAGTTTAAAGGAGAGGAGGAGAAGAGGCTGAAAAAATTGTTCTTATTGCCACAGATTTGATCCCATTGTATTGCAACACAAGTTGCCCCATGGATGGGTTATCCACCTGTCATGGGGCACACATGGCTTACCATGGATATTTATTTGGCCCCCATGGCCCTATCATAATTTCTGTGACTGCTTTCTGCAGAAGTAGCTAGTAACCTGTTAAACCTGCTCTGAAAGGTAGGCATGCAGTAGTAACAGACTGTTAATGGAGGTGGCATAGAGACATATGGACATTGATGCTGAGCATGATGATCAGCACCTCAAGGGCGTGCTGTAACTGCTAGGTCACTTGGCAAGTCTGGAGAGGGAAACTACCACAAGGTTGTGAGTCTATGGCCTATTTATGTTTTCCAGATGAGACTGATTAATTTGGACTGAATTCATAAATTTGAATGGCTGCAATCATGTTTTCAAGAAGCTCATTCTTAAAGAATAAATGTATTACTTAAGTTTACCCCTGAGTGATTTGCCTTAGCAACTTTTTGCCAAGTAATCTACCTCAGAAGTCATACTTCCTTCACCACTATGTATTGCAGATGAACAACAACCATACATGCCTTACCCCAGGAGATCCATAATCTGTGGGAATTGTAGTCACAAAAGCAAGAAGTGTATTTTTTTCCTTTTGAATTTTTATCAGTATTCCTTTTTACAGATGCAAACCTTGCTTCAGGATAGTCTGCTTAGGGCCGTATGCATTCAATAAAGGACTGACTGATTTTTCTCTGTGTAAATGATTAAGAATTTAATTAGTGATAAATTCAGAAGAAAAATATAGTACTGGAATATGTTCTTTCTATAAGTTTAGTAAAGATTTCTTTTAATTGATATAGATAAAAAAATCAAAATACTGTTGTTTTCTTTTAAAGGAAGCAGGAGGAAACAACAGGGGGAAACATTTTTCCTCACATAGATGGCAGAGCAGCTAATTCATGGTAGCATAAGACTGCATATATACACATATACAACAGAGATGTGTGCACACAGATGCAGACAAAAGTGTATATGTATGGTTGTTTATAACATGGTCTCATTTCTAATACTGTACACGTGTTTTTCCATACTATGCCTCCTCTTGTACATCCCAATATGAGAAATAATACCTTCATAGCTCTCTAAGTGATGTCCAAAATTACAGAGCAATTAAAAGAATAATGATGAAATAATACAAATAGCTTAACTTAGGAGACTGATAGACAGTTTCCCTCTTTTTCTTTTTTTCTTTCCTGGTCCTCATTTTATTGTCTCTGAGCACCAATACCCAGACCATCTGGTTCTGGGAGCAGTGACAACCCTTCAAAGCTTACAAATAGAAGCTGAAGCTGCTGACTGCTATAGTAGCCACCTCTAATAGATCCATCATTCTCAAGTGCTAAAATTCCCCTTCATATGATGGGGTTTATTTCTTTCTCATTGTCAATGATTTCCATATTGAAGGAAGAAAAATGGAGGTGATGACACAAAGAAAGTGAGGCCAAATTGCAGATAATAAATATTGAAGGTGCACAGATTGGTGCAGTTGCAAACGGCATTGCCATGTTGTGTACTAATGCTTCATTGATTTGTATTTATAGCAAGGCCAGGGTTTTTTCATATGATATCTTTTATCAATTCACCTATTCTGCTTTATGTTAATTAAAAATAATAATGTTAATAATGGTTAGGTAGGAGGCTGTATGATTAAGCAGTTGGAGACTGTAGGGCCAGGATTAGGAACCAAATTTATTTTTATACTTGTAAATACCAAATGAGAAGATACTGTAATTTGTATTTCATTTCTTTTAAATAACTGCCATGTTTTAAAATTGGTATAAAACCACTGTGATTTGATTGACTTGAAAATGTCTATCAGGCTGCTTACAAATAAAATCTTTCTTACTCTGAAAATTGCTGGATGTGTCTAAAAAAACCCAAGATAACAGTAAGATTAACAGTGAATTGATGGCGCTCTCTCAAAGTAGGTTTGTCTGAGCTTGTAACATTGTAAATAATTACTTTTGTATCTAATGTGTTACACATGACATTTAGAAAACACTTCACTACTGCAAGACAATTTGAGAACAAATTAGATCGGAAGGAAGAAAAAGCTGCAGGAAGGACTTTAATCAGCATTCATAATTTAGTCCTGTATTCTGAGAAAATTATATATGCCAAATACAGGCCTTTAATCAAATAATGATTAAAATAGTCAGATCTCACCTATGTAGTTAGATGCATTGACCCAAATTTCAGGCGTCCAAAGGGAAAACGATGCAGTTTGTGCAGCTGATAGAAGCGATCTGTTCCCACCCCCTGCTGTAATTAATTTGGCCAGCAATCCATTGTTTGTTTTTTGTCACTTTTTCTGTTTTGAAAAGTTCCCATCTCTGCTGTTCATACCATGTTTTAAGATAAACAAGATGATCCTTTTCATTTGTCTGTCTCTTCTTTGTAGCTAACTGCCAGGCCACCTGAACAAATCAACTGGTCACAAGGTTCCCAAATAAACACATCTTTCAGTACTGGTAACCGAGGTTAACTGGACAGAGGCAAATGAAACTCATTCCTCTTTCTTTTGTCTTCTTTTGTAGTTAATCTGCTGGATTCAAAAACAATTCAAGGGGAGCTGGGCTGGATCTCCTACCCATCACACGGGGTGAGTTCACTAGACTGTGAAATGGAAAAGTGCTGCTACACACCAGTGTGCTATTTAACCATTGTTTCCTCTTCAGAGGACACTGTGCAATAGTTCTGTACTGGTTCTTCAGAGCTTCAAAAATAGTCTGCTCTAAGCTGATGGTATGTAACTTCCATAGTTGTGGTGCCTTCCCTTTAGAACATACATCCCACTGCATGTAATTCCAAGGAAGAGCTCACTCTTACTGGAGAAAATGAAAGCAAGGGTTGCATCAAACAAAATCAAAACAATAGTCTTCTTTAGGTACCTTTCCTTCTTTAGTCGCAATGTGTATTTCTAATAGATACCGTGCAACATAGTATTGCTAATTTATTCAGCTGGGAGTAGTGAAGAGTGAAAAATGTGTCAACACAAGTGGGTGATGTAAGTACTTATTTGATAATTTGTGCTGAACTGTTCAAGTACTGTTACTTATGAGACAAAATGTTATTAAAGAAATGTCTACACATGCTTGAAGGTTGCTGTGTTTTTTAATTTATTTTTTGTTTATATAATGAAACTACATTTTTTTTTGGAGAAGTAGTACAGTCTTAAGAGCATCTGTGCTTTCAAACTTAAGTCCATCATTTTTCTATAGCATTTGCCACCAGTATCTCTTTAAAATTTTAGTTATCAGTGCATAGTTGTCCAAGGGTGCTGATCACACCCCAACTGGTTGCCTCTGTGGAATCTGCATTTGTGTCTCTGTGTAGGAACAACCCATTACTCTCTTTCTACATTGCATAGCATGGACATGCAAGGAGCTCTTGCATTACTGCATTTTGTCCCCTGAACAACAGAAGAGAAAAAAACATTTGGCAGGCTGAAGCCCTGGTGCCGTGAGCATCCCTTGCCCTTGGGGAAGGCTGTGCCGTCAAACCTTTGCTGAAAAAAACGCCACTCGGAGACCCGTGGCTCCTTCTCTTGCTGTCCTGTCACTTGTGCCTACCCTTAAGCTGTTTTGTTTCTTCGATGGCAGTGTTTTTCTACCTTTAGGATGATAACTCCATAGAACTTTTCATGCGTCTCTATCTGCCTATATCCTCTCCTTGATGAGTAAATCTCTGCCAGAGAATACTACAAATTCTAAGTCCTTGGGAATTGTTGTCTCTAGTCTTGATAAGGGCCAAGAGTTGCTAGCTAAATGTCCAGGCATTGGCCTTTTACCAAGCCAACTGCACTTCGAGTTCTCGATGCTGTAAGATCATGACTGTTCCCTTTTTGATTCTTCTGTAGCTCTGGGCAGGCTGTTACCTCACCTTTATAATTTTTTATAGAGATGAGTAGTAACAGTACTTTTCACATCTCTGCCATATGAGATTCAGTTGTTAATATTTAAGTAATACCTTCTTGCTATTATTTAATGGCAGGTGTTTAGCAGTATTTAAGGATTAAGCCTTGCTTTATTTTTTAAGTTTATACATGGATCTTTCTCTGTATCTCTGAACAAATCCTCACATTCTCATGGGGAAGAAGTAGGAAGAGGGTTCATGTTTCTTTCTAGTGGCTGTTCCTGCTGAGTCTTCCCAATGAAAAACCTCTTTAAACATCATGTCCAAGAGAGAACTCTCCAGCAATTTCTAGCTCATCAGGTCTTTTGTCTTCACTCTTGCTTTTTTTTTTTCCTTTTTTTTTTTTTTTGTAAAGCATTTTTTTTTCTCTCCCAGCTGCTCTACTCTCCTCTGCTTCACCCTTCTGCTCTGTTCATCTCCTTGCAGCTGTGCAGATCTGCTGCTCTGCTCCCTGCAGCTGTGCCTGTCTTGCCTTGGATGCCTAAAGCAGTTGGTAGGGATGATACAGGGTATCTTGAGGGCTATAAGAAAAACAGATGTGCTACATTCACCCCACCAACAAGGGGCCCCTAGGTCTCTCAGAGCAATTTTATTAGATTCTACAAGTTTTTGTCAGGTAAATCCAGCACAACTTGTTGGAGTGTGTCTGTGCATGCTCCTATTTACTGTAATATCCATGGATATCAAAGTCTAAGTAATGAAATTGTGCTGATGTTCTTACAAGTTAGTGAAATTTGTAGTTAAAAATCTCATGGTAGTAAATTGATGTAACTCATGTACTGTGAGTGTTTTTGTAAGAGAATTGAGACTCAAGGCCGTAACCTTCAAAATACTGTGAAATTTAATCTTACCTACTGAAACATGAATGTAAAGTGTAGAAATAGTAACATTTATCCTATCTTTTTTGCTGTAAAATGATGACAACTCGAACATCGTGTGAAAGAGATGTCTTCTTTTTACAGCCCTTTATTTATAGTCAATTAATTAAACCTGTTAAATATGGCCACATCTGTCTCTGAGCTAACTAAAATATGAACTTAAACTTCAGTGGAAAAACATTATAATAAAGATGTCACATCATATTGAAAGACTGCTAATAGCATAGTGGTGATTTACAAGGTAAAGCTAATAGAGCTACACTTGAGGCTGTGATTCACAAATGAGAGTATTGGTGTTGTGCCAATTCTTCTTCAGCATGCAGCAATATTCTTATGCAAAGTCGTAAATGTCAGTATACTGAGGTCACTGACTTGCAGAATTTTTAAAAATAATTTAATCAAAGTGTTTAATAAGCCTCTTACTAGGTTAATAATTTTATCTTACTGATACATGATATTGATTGATTTCCGGCAAAACGACCCAAATTCATTGTTGGTCATCTTCAGCATTCAATGGTTCTTTTATTCTTTTAAGTCTGCCTTGACTTGGGCATATCTAATAAGAGCTTTCCAGAAATTCCTGAATATTCATGTTAAGATTTATAACTCATTTTTATTCGAAGATTTCTGTGTCTTGCATAAGAAAGCTCTAATGGCAGTGTTTTAGACCATGGTTAATAATATCACTCTGTAAGAATGTGGTCTCTCTTTGAACCATCCCACACAGCCACAGTCTTGGCATCAGTAACACTGGTCTGGTCAAGCTCGTTATGATCCCTTAAGTACAAAGCATCAGCCCTTCTAGGCAATGAAATTAAAACATATAATAGTGGGCTTTGCTGATGCTTGAGCATGACTGGCAGCAGCCACAGGCCTATATAGTGTACTACCATCTCCAGCACCTGCCTAGGCAACCTTTTTGTAATGCCAATCAAATACCAGTTCCATTTCTATAGGTTTCATTAAAGGGGAAAGAAAGAAGAGCTACTTAGTCTGTGCAGAGTATATTATTGATATGCTGATTAAGCATAACGAAAGTGATCATTAACTGCAATTCACGTAAATTACAGCAGCACAGATGTGGGGGTTGGGAGGATAAAAAAGCAAGTCACTTTAATAATATACAATAGAAATGTGATGGATAATTCATACAGGACAAAATGAGTACAGTCAAATTCCTGCTCTGCATATTCATGCCAGCAGTTGTACTGGTTTCAGCATCATTTTTTTTTTTTAGTAAGAAAAGTATCTAATTTGACTCAAGCTCCATGTTCTTTGAGAAGCTTGGAAAATAAAAAAAATAGTGACATAGTCACAGTATATTGGTCTACAGTCACTCAACTTGTGACTTCATGTTTACGTATTTATTACTCCTATTTATGGACTTGAAATTTTGGGTCA
Source organism: Colius striatus (assembly GCF_028858725.1). Taxonomy (NCBI): domain Eukaryota; kingdom Metazoa; phylum Chordata; class Aves; order Coliiformes; family Coliidae; genus Colius; species Colius striatus. The sequence continues at coordinate 112,258,306 of NC_084759.1, read as the reverse complement.
GTTTTATGTAGTTGGTAAAAAAGTGAAAGAGAAATCCTGCTTATCTAGTTTTGCTGGTAGCTAGATAAAAGAATGCTTTGGCACTTATTACTGTCATGTAATAGATAATAGTAAAAAATAAGTCAAATCATATAAAAACAACAAACAAAACCCCCATATGTAACATGTCCTGTATGTGACCAAAGTTAGTACATTGTGAGCAAAATTTTAAAAGACTTTTTTGGCAATAATGATACTGTCTTGGATTGTGACAGCTTTCTAGATCCTCGAGTTTCTTCAGAAGCACCTAACTTCTTTGAGAGCTGTCTGTGCTCAGTACCTTAAACTTTTGGGCATGTACTTGAGCTGCTGAAGGTACAATGAAGGGCTTTGAAAATCTGGTGTGAATAACTGCTTTTAGTGATCACTCTCATGATCGTTTGAACAAAGCAAACTTACAATCTCAGTAATGGAAACTGGTTAGTAAGTATTAGAGAGAAGGATAACACTCCTTACTTCTGTAATATTTTGTGTCATGCTAGGAATGTATAATGGTTTGATTTGGAATGAATCTCATAGCTCATTTAGTTCAAGCATCTTGCCATGGGCAGGGACACATTCCACTAGACCAGGTTGCTCAGAGCTCCATTCAACCTGGCCTTGAACACTTCCAGGGGTGGGAAATCTACAACCTCTCTGAGCAGTCTGTTCCTGTGCTTCACCACTCTCACTGTGAAGAACTTGTTCCCAATATCTTATCTAAATGTATCCTTTTTATTCAGTTTAAAGCCATTACCCTTTGTCCTATCACTACATGCCCTTGTAAAATGTCCATCTCCAGCATTCTTATGGGCAGGCTCCCCTTTGGATACTCAAAGGCTACTATAAGGTCTTCCTAGTAGAGCCTTCTCCAGGCTGAACAACCTCAACTCTCAGCCTGTCTTTGTAGAAGTGCTCCAGCTTTCTGGTCACCTTTGTGACACTCCTCTGGACTCACTCCAACAGCTCCTTGTCATTCTTATGGTGGGTGCGAGAGATCAATGCAGTACTCGTGGACACAGTGACTGCAGAACAGTCTAAGTATTTGGATATCCCTTGTGACTAGATAAAAGTAGAAGAGAACTTGTGCAGATTTATATTTTGCCTGTGATCAGGTTGCATTCAAGAATCAGTTATTGAGACCACTGTGAACAGAAAGTTTCTCTGTATGGAAGATGTTTTCAAGATTATAAGTATTTTCCATGAGTGATGGAAATAAAGAGTTTTGTTCTCCTGCAGCTGTCCTGTGATTAAAGGTTATTTGTTTTCTTGTTTGTTTGGGGTTTTTTTCAGTAGATCTTTAATGCTAGTGGGTTTCCTGGTGTCATTCTTTAGTCTTCACCTCAGTTGGGCAAAAGAAAGCTTCTCTTCCCTACATGTCTCTTCATACCACTGCAGAATCTTAAGACAGCTGAGGCATCAAAAAAAATGAAACTGGCCAACAAATACAACATAATTTTAGTTTTCTTTTGATACTGATTGACATTGGTTCTGTATTTTTTTTTTTGTCTGAGACACCAAACTTCTCTTGTCTGCTTCTAAGCAATACTATATTTGAAGTGGCGAGAATCACCAAAATCACGAGGTGGTTGTGAAAATGAATTTCAAAGTAAAACAAAGTATATAGAAAAAATGATACGAGACAAAAGATTGAAACAGAAAGATATCTTTGTAAAATAATAAGTACTTTTTTCAAAATGAAAACAGATATGTTATGATAGTATACACGTTCTTTTCCCTATTCATTAGCAGTGGCATTTCCTTACTATTTCTTAAAACAATGCATTCTGTTAAAACCAAGATTTATCTATGTTTATCGTAAGCTCTGGTCTCCTTACAACTTCATATATTTCCTACTGTCAAGTTGCCTTTCATGACTTGTATATCAGGTCTGAAATGCAAGCATACTATTTTGGCATTTGAAAGTCAAATGAACCACTTGGGATTCTGTTTTTGTTAATCCTAGATTTTGTTTTGTCTTACACTGAATGTCTGATTGAGAAAGTAATTTTTTTGTTAATATACTCTCTTTTTTTCCCCCTTCACTAAGATTTTTGCTTTTGCAGTGCACTGAAAGTATTTGCTTCATTTTATTCTCCTTTTTTAAAAGTAATGGAAAAGACGATGTTAAGTGCACTTTTGCTATAACTTCCATAAGTTCTTCCCTTCAGCTCAAATTTTCTGTAGTCAAGCATATCTTTTTTCTCATTTTTAGACTTTTTTTTTCTTCCTACTAGAATTTAAAAAAATGAATATTTTTCTTACTGTAAAGTGAATTATTTTTCTTTGCAAAAGGACATTTAAAAATCTGCCTCTTTTGAGCTAAAACCTCTTCATTCACACTCAGAGCCTTGAATCAGAATGCAGTGGTGGTGTCTGCAGTCTGTGGGTGCTTTTACGTGAAAGCTGAACATGGAAAAAAAATTATTTGTACTGTTTTCCCCTTTCTGGTAGGTGTTACTTCTAGCAATATAAAGCTATGAGATATGCCAGGTGATTGTTTTATTTATATGAATACTATTAAACTGCTGATAGCATTGTTTAGTACTGCTTTTTGAATGTAATATGGAAGTTTTATTGATGTGTTCAGAAGTAGTATGTGAGTAGTCAGGGGTAGAATGGACTTTTGGTGTACTTAGGCTGTCTTTGATTTGTGTTTCGTTTGAGCACTATGTTAAGCTGCCTGCGTTACGCATGCATTTAAAATGAAAGTTTAAATCAGAAAAATTAGGTGGAGTTGACCAAACAAATGGGAGAAATTGGGTTTTTTTAAAGAAAAAATGACATCACACATCACTTGAGAATTATATTGATACGTGTTTCTTGTTATGCATTCTTTACATATAGGTTTTTTTAATAATTGTAGTCTGTATTGCATTCATTTGAAAAATTCAGTATGATCATAATAGTACTGTGTTTTGGTACAGCTTTTAACTTGACAAAGTAAAAAATGTGCTAATTTTCATTCTATGATTAATGGAAAGAGAAAGCTTCCCCCAGCTTTCTTTTGAACTCGCATTTTACTCTGTTACTTCAAATTATGCATTTAGATTTTTTTTATATTTAAAAAAAAAAGACAGTAAGTGCAATGTCCTAGTACCATTTTTAATAATGAAAAATACAGGACTCCCCCCTCATATTTCGCTAGCATCATCAGTCATTTTAGTTACTGGCAATAGGTTGCTGAACGTTTAGGTATCGGTTTTCTGTGGTTTCAAATAAAAAAAAAAAAAAGAAAAGTGAGTAAGTTTTGGCCTTTATTCCAAGAGTTAAATAAAGATCTTATTTATAGTTGAAACTGCAGATACTTCAGCTTCCAATTTTCTTTTTAAGTTTCAAAGCTTAGAAAAGACATCATTCTCCTCATGGGCAGAATTTTATTTCTGTCAGCATAAACGCAGGCCATTTGTGAGACATTCTCTCAAATGGCCTGATTGCCATGAGATATTTTTCTCTTTGTAAAGAAACACTTACTTAAAAATTTTATTCATTTTATTTTGTGCTGAATTTATTTGTATAAACCAGAAAAGGACAAAGTAAGTGCAGTAACTGGCACAAAATGCAACATTATTTATCACAGAGGCACACTGCAGTCGATTTTGAGACTGTTTTTATAACATGAAGACCACAAGAAAAGCATCTACAGTCTCCAGTTAAAAATGCCTATAAAAGTTTTCACCCGATAGCTTTGCTGTGGTTTTGGATTATTTGTTATGATATAAGTAGTTTTGGTACGTAATTCATTCTGGAGATATATATACTCTTCCACACATCTCTCCCTGCCCCCCAGTTTCTGAAAGTAGCGTGAAATGATTGTGTAGAACAGTATTTTCTACGTTTTGAAATTGTTCTTTCAAAAGGTATTGGAAAGCAGGCATGTAAGTGGCTTTCTAGTTCTTAGGCTGAAGTAGCAAGACTAAGAATTAAATAGTTTTTGGGCGGGAGACCCAAATGCTGATGAATTCTCGGCTCCCCCCGCCCCGGTCTCTCAAGAGTTGTTTGTGAAAACAGGCAGAGGATTCTGCTAATTAATTTCCTAATTTCGCACGCTTTCAGTTCTCCAGAGTGACTTCCCAAGCCCTCCAGTTAGCCTTTCACCAATGTGAGGAGAAGCAGCGTGGCGAGCTGCCTGCCCTGCCCGAGGCGAGCGCTGTCCCGGAGGTGCGCGGGTCCCCGGCCCAGTGGCCGGCGGTACGGCCAGGGCTTTCTTTTCCCTTCCTTCCATAACCTGCGCCGGCGGCGGGGCTGCGGCCGACGCCCGACATGGCTCTGCGGCTGGACGGCAGGTGAGCAGGAGCGGGGAGGGACGGGGAACACCTGGGCGACGGCAGGAGCTCCCTCCCTCCCTCCCTCCGAGTGCCTACGGGCCGCTACCGCTCAGACTGCGGTGCCGCGCAGCGCTGACCGCTCAGTGGCACCCCGGCGGCGTTCAGGACCCTTCTTTTTGCCAGCCGTGGGGCCGCCGTGAAAGATGCGGGGTGTTTCCTCGGGCGGGGCTGAGGGCGGCGAGCGAGTAGCAGCGCCGCGGATGTTCGGTCTGCCGTTGCGTTTTCCGCCCAGAAGGTGCGTGTGAGAAGGTGTATGGCGAGCCGTCGGACCCGTTGAACCGCTCCGCGTACAGCCCGGCCGGGCAACCGTGGCCGAGCCCTTGAGGCGGATGTGGGATTCCGCTGCGCTCGTTGCCTTGGGGAGGGAGGGTTGGTTAAAAACTCCAAGAGGAGGCTAGGACAGTGTTTCAGATAACGCTTTGCACTTCATTACCAGTAGTATTACCGAAGAAGAGAAGCGGGCTCCGGCAGCGCAGCGCGGCCGTGGCGACGCGCTCCGGGTGCACCGGGCCCAGCGCCTACGGGGAGCCTCCCTGCTCCTTCCTTTCTCCTTTCCCCGACGCGCGTCCCGGTGCCGGGAGCGGTGCGCACGCCTCGGCAGGTGGCGCTGTTCCTTAAGCGCGGCCGGCCGCCGCACAGCGACCGCCCGCGCCGCTCGGTCCCTCGGGCGGGGCGAGGGCCATTGGGCTAATGGCCAGCATTTTGGCCCCCGCGAGGTTAGCATTGCCACTTTTTTTAGGCAGCTACTATGGTGTCGTCCAGCTGGGGAATATGGCAGCTCAACGGTGTTTCAGTTCTTTGCGTACTTGATTTGGTTTGGAGTGGAAGCTGTTAATGGTGAAATCCATGTTCTGCTTTTAATCAGTGGTTGAGTGGCCCTATGAAGGATATGCTGGGGTTAAGGGCTCTTTGCATTGTGTATAGATACTATCTTATACATAATATGGTGATGAAATCTGTGAGTTGTACTCTATGACATTCAGTCCTTGCATCTGCGTGTTAGTTTTCCCTGCCTAAGTGCTATTCCTCAATGTCTCTCAGACTAGAACTTAGTTTCCAGCTGCTGGATTTTTAGAGGCCCCAAAGGGTAATTAAGACACGCAGAATGATTGTGGGTTGTCTATTAGCACATGTACCTATGGAACAGTGCTGTGGTTTTTGTGCAGTTGCGTAAGACAAGTAGGGGCAGTCAACACCATCCTTCTTCAAGGGCCTGACAACTGATTTTAGTTAGACTCCAGGGAGAAAAATTGAATTGTTCTTATGTTCTTGTTTTTAAACAAAAGATAAACCTAAAGTGAATCTTCTAAGTCTACAGGACAGTTTCTGTTTACAGTTAACTGAAGCTTGGTTTCTAAACTGAATGTCAACATTCACATACAGCACTTTCTGTGTAGAAAAGCTAGGAAACGGTAGGAATTAGTATACTTTAGCAATTGTTTATCGTAAAATATTGCAGGTAGATTTTGACCACCAATACTTAATTCCTGTTTAGCCTTCATTAATATTGACCAAAAAATAAAGTGGTGAATTAACTTGTTTAAAGTTCTGATATAGCTGCAAAATTATGAGAGTTTGACAATGTTAGTGTTGATTAGGGCTTAGGCTTTAGAACAGTATAAATCAGAATCTACTTTTCACTTGGAATCTTTTTTTGATACTGAAATGTATCTCAGTTTCAGAGGTGCAGATTATCAGAGGAATAATAAAATATTGTTTAGAAGCGTTGCCAGGAGGCCACCTGGTTCATCCAATCTCTTGGGCGCTGCAGGACTACTGCTAACATTGTGTCAGGTCAACAGATACAGCTTTGCATAGCAAAGTCCAGGAAGCCTCTGAGGATGGAGCTGCCACAGCCCCTTCAGAGAGCCTGTTGCAGTGCTCCTTAGGATTCCAGGAGACCGAATTCTGCCTGATACCTAATCTGGATCACTCAAGACACTGTGACTGTTTTCTCTTCTTACACCACCTGCCACTACTGAGGAGAATTTGACTGTGTTAAGTTCCTTTCAAGTTGTTGCAGTCTGTAATGAGATCACTCCTTTTTCTTTTTACAAGACTGAACACTGCTTCCTCATATCATGTGCTTTTGTTCTCTGTCTTAATATTGAGCAATCTTATTAAGTACTATGCTATGCTTTTCTTACCTGGGCGAGATGAACATATGCATTTTAAACCTGTACTGAGATGGCAGAAAGAAATCCAATAATGAGTTAAGTAAGAATGTAGATTCCTTATCAGTGTAACTAATGAACTGTTCCAATCTAGAAACAGTACACAAACAATGTAATATTTTATTTTGCATTCTTTTTATCACCAAGGGGTTTGAAAAGTAGAAGCTAAATGGGTCTGGAGGAGCTGAGATTTCTTGGAAGGAAGAGATAATATAGCATGGCATACTTCTCCACAGCTCCTGAAAATGGGAAGTCCAGTCCTATAATAGGTTATTATCCCAAACCTCTTATGATGGGAGACATGTTTGTCTAACATCTGAGTGTTTTCAAGACCTTTTTCAATCTTAAGAGATTTTTCCCATGACAGCAAAAAAGTTTAAACTTGTATTTTCTGCCAAAAGGGAAAATTTTGTTTAAGATTCAGTAGTAGGAGAGTGCTTTTTGGATTTCAGTGTTTTCTTAATATTTTTTTTAAAGACAAATTTGTTTTCCGAGAGTGAGTTGGGCACAAAAAAAGTGGGCTAAGGAAGTAATGGCAGCTGAAGTGAAGATGAGTAGAATAACAATAAACAGTCAAAGTCTATGCAGAGAGAAGCTTCAAGTGTGAAGGTGAATGAGGAATCAAGATTGAAATCTGCAGAGAGCAACCTGAATTGAAACTGCTTGTGGAGCTACTCCTGCTGCCTTCCATGTGTAAGACTTGGAGTTTCTTTCCTGTGTGACAGTAGGGAGTAACCTTCATGTTCCAGAGGAAAGACATGACACTTTGGCTCCTGCAGGAGGGAGAGAGGGTGAGTTAACTCCTAGCTTCCCTGTGACTCTTGACTCCTTCCATAATTTTGCAGTTTGACTTGATGATGTTGGTGCCCTTCATCTGTGCAAAACTCTGCCTTATGAATCTCCGTGTAAATATTTACTGGAAGTTCAAACAAACAGGATTCTTACTTTTCCACTTTTCACTTAATATTAGTGCAAAATTAAAATCCAACCACAACTTCAGAAGTTAATTTTTTCCTGATGGTATAGTTTGATACATAATGTGCAATGCATTCCTTCCAAACTTACAGGATATGTAACCTGACAAAGCAACAGTGGCTGCAGGAACTTGAGCATTTATGTTCCCCAATATCCTTGTGTCACCTGTTTAACTTTCACTAATATTTTTGTGACACTTTGTTAATAAACATAACGTATCCATGATGGTAATTTAATTTTACTCTGAAACCTGGTAATAAATATTTGAACTGTAAAGCATTTATGTAGTAGTGTTTTAGCCTGAAGAAATGTTTAGAGGAGAAGCTGAGCTATGCTTCTTCATATGGCACTGTAATTCTGCAGCCTATATTCAGAAGTAAATGGTTTTCAGATTAGAACATTCTCCTATAATGAAAACATCCAGAGGGGTGAACATTAATAAGATTACTAGAAGAGTACTGTGTGGATGAAGGACAGGCAGGGATGGTGAAGTAATGCACAAAATAAATGCGGCAGCCCGAGTGGAAACTTTCCCTCTGCTATGTGACTGACTTGCCAGGACCATAGGACTCCTGAATTATTGTTCTCCTGTAGACTGGGAACTAACTGGAGGTATCTTGCAAAGTACACCTGTGACTGAACAGAGGTATTGGCTTTAAAGCACAGAGGATGGGATTGGATGGTCAGACCAAACCACGTACTGCCAGTACTGCCACATCTTGAATTTACATAGTGTTTTAAGGGAAGGCTATGCCTTGTCCGCCTTGTGCTGTAGCAGAGGGTAAATTGTGGATCACCTCGCTTCTGAGTTCCTAAAAAGTTTGTGATTTTGTTTTAAAGTATTGATAAATCAAATGTAGGTGGAAACTCAGAAAATGGAGAATGCTTTGGAAATAGAAAATAAGTGCTAACTGTTGGTGTTCTCCAGATTTTAGGAAAACTAATAAGTATCTGACGCTACCTCTTGAAAATTCAGTTGTTGTCTGTGATGGCACTAGTGCAGTGTCTTGATTTAGAAGGTGGAGGGCAGCATTGAACTCATAGAGCTGACTCACTTGGTTAAACCACTATTGATAGACATACAAGGTAAAAGGTTGAGATTTGTGCTACATGGGTTGAAATGTAGTGACTTTGAGGACTGCGTAAAGAAACTACAGTTTTAATTGACTGGAGGTTGTATTTAAGTCCAAAGAATAGCAGGTCTCCATATCGAAAGTGTAAAAGAATGATCCAATCTTTTACTAAATTTGTAATCTCTGTTTATGTACTTCTAAACCCAAAAAGAATTGACAATAGAGCAAGGAAGTATCTGAACTGAAAGTATGCCCTAGAACTCTTGCAATGACTAATGTACAAATTTTTTGCAGGATTGTGTGCCATCCTGTTTCATGTTAAATATAAAATGTGTATTTAATTGTTTCTGTCATATTTGGAAGTGAACTTTTTAAAACCATATGCATTTTAACTGGTGCATGTTAGGGGTACTACAAACAGTGGTAAAATGTGATCTAGGTTTTTTTAGCCTAGTTTACTAGTTGAGTTTGAGGCAGTGCTGTGACCAAATGTAAATGAATTTTGGCAATGCCACTTGCAATGTATTTGATTTAGAAATCAAGTTCATCTGCTAACTAGGGCACTGTTTTTTGTTGTGTTTTGTCTTCTCTTTGGTTATGCCTCGTTTATAAACAATTTAAGTCTAAAGAATCAAATCTTCATTTTGCATTCTTCTATAAAGCAGAGATTTTGAATTAAAACCTTGTGAGGTCTTTTCTTTTTATTTGTCTGTTCACATATAGTAAAAGGTACTTATCCAGGAAAGACCTGGGAAAAAAACAAGAAACAACCTGCTTATAATTTCTGATACTTTTTTTTTGAAAAATAAAAATGTTTTTATAAAACAAAAAAAAAAGATGGAGGGGAAGAGAAAAATGAAACTGCAAGTGATAGCGTTCCGTTCAGATTACCTTTTTACAGCTAAATTTCCCTCCTTCACCACTACAGAAAGAACAGACCAATCTTCCTGTCTGTTTTCTTTGCTTTGGTCCATTTGTTTTCCTCTTGTTGCCTATGACAAGATGCTAGCAACAGTGCAGAAGGAGTTTGCTGGATGTAGTTGAGTACCAGGCCTAGAGGCTCCTGAAGCCCCTATAGGATGGGAATAATGTTGAAGTCTTCTCCAATGCTCATTTAGGGACTGTGCAGAATAAAGTGTGTTCTCAAAGCTGTGTGTTCTGAAAGAATGCAATTTATATTGCCTTATACATTGGCTTTCTTTTAGGATACAAGCATTATTGAGTTGATTTGGTGACCATCTGTCAAAGGCTGACAGACGCTGTAAGGTTTCAACCGTGGTGTTGGTGCACACTTGTAGAACATGTATATACAGATACATACTCCTCTACATTGTGTTACTAAAAATGCTGCTAATACATAATTGGAAAGGAAATGGCCAGTCACAATATTAGAATTGAATCTTGACACATTTAGCTTGATCTATTAAGGAAATAAGTTTTAGTAATCCTGATACAAGTTTTATTATTTTTTTATCCTTCCTTAATAGATGGTGTAGAAGAGATACAGGATGGTATAGAAGAGATACAGGAATGAAATACTGGAGATGGGAGTGGGAAGTAACCAACTACTTCTTAATTATATATATATATATATATATATATATATATGACACAAACCTTTTCCTTAGGTATGCCAGATGTCAAGATGATGTAATGTGGTCTCTACTTCCTAGCAAAGAACATTTGAACACTTACTGTAGCTGACATAGTTACTTTACATCCAAATGCTTTTAACAATGTGAAGTAGTTGAAAAGGTTTATCTAAAAAACCCCGTAATAATAATAATGTAAAGGATGTCTAGAAGAGTTACCCTGATAAACTTCCTAAACTTAATTCTTAACAGGAGACAGAATTACTTTTATCCTAGCAGGTGTATAACTGTACAAAGGAAAGGCTGGAGAGAGCTCTAGGGTCCGTAGCATAGTAAAGTTCCTGTTAACCTACCTGTGAACCCATTGTAGACATAGGAATTGGGTTGAATTTACAAGTGTTTTGTAATTGTGAGGAACTGAAATGAACACAGACGATTGTATTTTGGCACTATTCTTTGTGCTAGAAGTTCAGGGGGATAAAGGCATGACTGAAAGGACAGAGGTGAAATAAGTATCTGAAAATAAATAATCTGTTCAAAATTACCATAAATGCCTTTGTTGTGAAGAGAGAATGAGTACAGAAGTGCAACAAGCAATCACTAGTGACTGATGGGGGCAAAGTATATAGTATACTGGGCATCTGGAAAGGTTATGGAGTGGTTAATGACAGTATTAAAATGATAATAAAGTAAGAATGCCAAAAGGTCAAAATAAATAGTACAGACATATTATATTATCTGGGAGAGAGTGGGCCAGTAAAAAAAAAAAAGGTGAAAAGTCTTAGAAAGAACCCAGAATAATTTCTAAATGTGGAATTTACATAAAACCAAAATTAGATTAAAGAATTGTTTCAGTGACCACAAATCTATAAAAATGTGTAAACCAAGAATAATGCAAGGAAGATCATACTGGACTAAATGACAGTGGGAATGGTTAAGCATTAGGGTTTTTTTTTTTTTGTGACACTTGGCATTTTGTGCAGTGAAAGAAACAGGGATGTAGGGAAGACAGTAGGTAACGTAATAGACATCTACAGCAACTGTTGCACAGAAGGAGATGAAACTAAGAGCTAAAGAGAGGAAACCCAGGAAGTGAGAGAAAAAAAGTAAAATGCAATCTTTAAAATATGTAGCTATGTATGAGCAAGCAGTAAACTGAGAATGAGATCCATGTGGTTTACAGGTTTTCTTTCCTGCTGTTTGTTAAAGCAGAAGAGAATCCATGTTTGCATTGCAGCCTGTGCTGTGTATGGCAGTATGGTCCTTTCTGTCCAAAGAGCTGTCTGTGCTCCCAGGGGACCTGAAAGATGGAAGTTGAACAACAGACTGCTCTCAGAGCAGTGACTTCTTGTATAGCAGCCCTCTCTAATTCTGTCAGAAGCTGATGATGGTTTCATGTATGATTAGGATGTTACTCCCTGGCTAGTTGCTGAATCCTTTTACTGGACTTGTAAAGTAGCTGTGGGATGAGAATGGTGTGGTGGAGGGTAAGAGTAGGAAACCAGAAGGTAGTCAGACAGCAGATGCTGGATCCTGGTGAGTAATTGCCCTTGTGCCGTCCACATAAAATTTGATTTAGTTGATAAATTCAAAAGTTACTATCAGCTCTGAATTTTAATGTTAAGACACAATGCTCTTAAAAGTTGACCGATGGCTTTAAAACAATTGGCACTGCTCTGTGTTCACAAGTCAGTTGCTCAGTGAAGAGAGTTATTAAAAAAACTACCAGCAACTATGAGACCACCTGTGCCATTGCAAAACACTCATTTTGCTTATGTGAATTACCTTTTTTAAAAAAACTCTTTTCCAAGGGTCAGCAGATACCTTGATGGGTAGAATGAATACAGAATCCTGGTCAAAAGCATTACAATATAGCGAAATTGTAATAGTTCTTTGCTCACGCTTCAATAAATATAGTAGAAGCCCACTGTGGTCTTTTTTACTACAAAGGTGACACAATTGCTGCAGATAGCTTTATAGTCATGCACACATGGCTGTTAAATTAGTTGAAAAACAATGGTTCAAAGTTACCTATGTTTAATACTGTGCAGCCTTTTTTTGTCTATAAACACACCTACACCCTTATCTCACAGCTTTACAGTACATACGTGTTATCTGTGAGCTGCATAAGTCTTGACAGTTTTGATTTATAATGAGTTTGTTTAATTAATTCATTTTCGAGCACTTTTAGCTGTAGTTTCACAGATAGATTGTCTCAGGAACACTAAAGAGAATACTCTAAAAGAAAGTAGTTATGTGTCATGTGTGCATTGTGAAAATTAAATTTTTGCCCCAATCGACTCTGACAGAGACAAAAAGATGATGTAGTCACAGTTATAAAAGGAACAGATGTCAGAATATGACACAGAGCTTGCATGTGCAGTGTAACAAGTATTACATTTTTTCATCCTGCCAGGAATTGACTGAATTCAGTTGGCCATGGAAAATGGCTATTTTGGGTTTTTTTTAAGCAGTTTTTACATTTGTTTCTTGATTTGTGTATGAGAAGGTCTTTCTGTGGAGGCAGGGAAGAAATATAAACCACCTTGTTAATTTAAAAGACATCATGTCTTCCCTTCCCACATGGGTCCCATCATTTGTCAGTCAAAAGTAACAGCATCTCCCTTTAGGAATGTTCATAAACTCTAGAGGTGTGAAGATGAATTTATATCTCAGCAACAGGTCACAGAACTAGTAAATACAAGTCTAGTTCTTTAAATCTTTCAATGTCAGCTTGAGATCTTCTGGGTGCAGGTGTTTTTATTTTGTCTGTTCATTTATCTTTCTACATGTTTCACTGTATTAAGGATTCAAACTTCCGTGGACATAATTTTTTTGAGTCAACTTGCATATTTTTTCATGCAAAGATTTTCAGCTGCGAATTTTGATAAATGTTTTTGCTTATTCAGTGTGTCTTATTGCAAGTAGGAAAGGATGCTGAGAGCAAAGGCAAAGGACTCCATGTTTATGTAGGAAGCAATAAACTAGAAGGGGGAGAGCGAGAACTGAGTGTGCAGGGAAAGCAAAGTGTGCAGTTTAATGACATGTAGTCTGCCTTTTCAAGGGGTTTTGCAAAAGTGATGCTAATGTTTGGGTACTGTGGAAGTTCCTTCTCCACAGATTTGTACTTTTTCAGATACGCTGGTACATACACACCCACATGAGAATCATTTACCCCTTCACTAAAAATATTATTTTATTATTTTAACTTAAGATTGATTGCATTGTGGAGACATAAGTTCTTTCTTTCCTTCCTCTTTTTCTACTTCTTTTATCTAGTCCTCAAGAACAGAAATGCAGGTCAAGGTTCTGCTCTTCAGTTTCTGAATTAATCAGTACCTTAATCTGTAAGAGACTGTCATGATTTTTGCCCAGCCAGCAATGAAGCACCATGACAGTCTCTTGCTCGGTGCCACCCCATCCACCCGCACCCTTGTTAGGAGCAACTTCTTACAGGAGCCATCTTCACAGCCGTTTACCCATTACAAGGAATGGTTTAATGTCAAATCATGACAGAGACTCTTCTATCAATTTTTTTGGGAATAGTTTAGCAATTTAGGACTCTGGATTCAAGCATTTGAGACCAATTTTATAGAAAAGGAGTTTGTTCATGTGTATTGTTACTTAGTTTCTTCTGTGTTCTGATGTGCTAAGCTGGTGAAGGTTCTCTCAGCTGTCAAAATCTTGCTTTATTCTCAGGTATCACAGTTACTATTCAATGTGAGTTTCAGATGCCAGTGCTTCCAGAATTTGTGAATTTCTTTTGAGAACAAGTTTTTTTTTCCTCTCATTTCTGTTTTGACAATGCTCTGAATCAGAAGATAAAATCCTTGTGCTGTTTATAAATACCCTTTTTCTAGTAGTGCAAGTGTGAAATAAGAAGATATTCTTCCAGTTGCTGATGCCTGTGACTAGCAGCCAATGCAAAAAGTTGTGACTTCTGTCAGCAGTTGGCAAAGGGCAGCTCTAGATACCACATTTTAATTTGCAGCTCGGGAAATTCAGGTAAACTTCAGAGAGACTATACTACTCATTTCAGTACTTTGATGAAATCAGTAACAGGACAATAGAGTATCTGAATCATTTTCATGACAGAAACTCAGGTTTAGGAAGTATTTTCTGCTGATCATCTGACCTTTTGGTGCTTGGTGCCATATGCTAACATCTTAGCTCTACTTTCCTATACGAATTTCCCATTGGAAAATGAGCTGTACTAGTAATTTAAAAACAACAATAATACCCCACTGTCCTAACTCTGGGAGCCTAGTGGTAGCTTATGACATGCTACTAAAAATTACGTACTAAATTATCTGATTATAAGACACTAAAGTATCTCACAGATCAAGGGTTTTCGTTGTTGCAGTCTGCCATATAAATCTTGTCTTTTCATTGCGCAAACATACTCATGTTTTGGGCTTTTTTTGTATGTGCAAGCTAATTTTAAAAAGAATCTCCTGAAAGAATGTGAAGTATGCATATTTTCTTTGTAAACTAATATTTTTTACATTAATGCTAAACAGTGTGCTAGTATATCAGAGTAGCATAAATGCAGTGAATATGATCTGAGGGAACTGCTGTCAAGTCTTAGAAATCAGATTTTTATTTTACTGGAGACTAAAAATGACCAACAGTCACAAAACAAAAAAAAATCTTACCATTCCCAAAGAGAGCAGTATCAAAAGAATTCAGTTTAATTCAAATGTAGGTTATAGACTAGATCATTATATTCGTATCAGGTTCTTTATGATTTATGTTACAAGAGTGGATATGAAATTAATTTGATAGTCATTGATCTTGTACTGGAATGTATTGACAACATGCAGTGTGATATCTGTCTTCCAGAGTTTGACTGCTTTATTATTGCTTTTCAGGTAAAGGTTATCCCTTATAGCTCTGCTTCCTACTTTTTTATTGATGTGAAGGAAATGCAAGCATTCTGACCTTGGTGAACTACTGTCTTAAGCAAGTAGTTTGGTTTCATTGACATTAGATAATTTCTTCAAATTTACATTTGATAAATTAAGTGGTCATTAAATACCTTATTTCTGGAGTCTTTATAACAAAATAAGCCCTACTAGGTAACTATATATGTAAATGTTTTACTAGGTATGCAGAGGTAAAGTCTCGGTGATCAATTACTTCGCCAAGTACCTTGGACCAATTTACTTGGTCTAGATTCAAAAATCAATCTCCCTTAGGTCTATTGCTTTCATTCCACATTTCTGAATAGTTTCAAATAGCTTCTTTGAAAAGTGATGAAACCACATAAACATGATTTGTTTTATAAACTTCGTAATTTAAGTCGTCATCTAGGTAGGTACTTAGACATGAATACAGTGTTAAGTTCAATGTCAGTTTTTCATCATACTATGTCTCGCTACTTGGTGCTTATAGGAATTGGAAAACTGTTGTAGATAATACTCAGAGCTTTTAGGTATTCCTCTGATCTATACAGGTCTGCTTTAAAGGCTGACTGCAAGATGTAGCCATATAAATATCCCTGAATTAATGTCACAGAATAGGAAAAAAAGTCAGTAGTGTCTGTTAAAATTGTAAAGGAGTCACATATTGTACAAAATCTTTTAACGGTTGGACTTTCTTACTAGAAATAATGATCATTTCAGACTACATAAGTTTCAAGTGAGATGTAGGAATATGGTGTGCAGTGGGGAAGAAAAACTCCACTTTCGCTAGGCTTAGAGTCATAGTATTGTTGATCATGGCAACTTAATTTTAATAGACCATGAGCGATGTTCCATGTCACAAGTCTGGTCAAATCCTAATTTTTAGTAATAAGATTTAGTAATACATCTAAATACTTTTTGAGGGAAAAGAAAAAACTGTTACGGTTGTACACAAGTTACTTGTAGTTACACTTGAGATCAGCTTAACAGCTCTGAATTGATTCAATATACAACAGAATTGTTCTTATTTAGATTCTGGTTTTACTAAAGGATTGAACTAGTTTCACTGACCATTCTGTGAAATCACAACATTGAGTCTTCCAGTGGTCTTAACATAAATCCGTTATTATATGAAAGAGACGAGAACAAAATGTGCCTGTAACTGACAGGTAATTTGCAATGAGCTTTTTTTTTTCTAGAGCTGCAGCATAATTTCAACAGCAGCTATAGTCATAGTGTCTGAAAATTTTGAATATATGTGTGTGCATGCTTTAGTGATTTTTCTTCTTTGTTTATTTAAATATTAATAGGAATTTATTTGGGTGAAAATCTGATCTCAATTTTAGTACCTTTTACAATAGCATTAGGGTGCTGATTTCAGAGCAATGGCTCTTATATGCTGTGGTCATATATATTGTTAACTAAATCACATTTTCTTCACAGATAATCACTAAATCTAAGCGCGTGAAAGTGTAGTAACAGCTAAAATCCTAACTTGATGAAGTTCTGCTCTTGTGATACTGTTTATGTCAGACGTAAGCACATGAAGTATTGCTGATTTCTGAAATGCAATTAGCAGTCTGTGTTATTTAGTGGTAAATAACAAGAGAAATCTCATTTTCTCCCTTCAGTGTTTTCTATGGAAGCAGGGAGTGCAGGATGGGGATGGGGGGAAGCCAGCCAGGGGTTGCCAGGAAAAATTACATAAAAACTTGAGGGTTTTTTCCAGTATGAGAGGTGAATAAGAAAATAATTTAATTGGAAAAGTAGTTTTTGTTTCCTGATGGTAATTTGTGCAAGTTGATGCAGTATCAAATAAGAGTTAAACAAATAGTATATGAAGTGAAATTACTTTGAATTGTGATTTTTGCTATATCATTAAGTATGTCTCAAAAATATAGAGAGTCTTGACATTTGGAGATGAAAAACTTGTTTAGCTGTACTCCTTGGACTTGATTTTTGGATTTTCTGTAATGTCATTTGGAGTAATTCTTTAATCTTCTGTTAATATTGTTTAACAAATTCTAAACTAAAAGGTAATCTTTTATTGTGGCAATGTTTGTAAATAGGATACCAGTAAAAAACTTAAGGTAGGCATTTTTATTGTTCTAAATTAACTAGTAAACTGCTGTTCAAGAATGCTTCACTAGGATCATTAACTCAGTTTAGTAGGGTACTGGACCTACAGTTGCAGAAACTTGTTTGAGCAATATCCTTAGGCCTTTCCAAAGATCTATCAAAAGTGTAACTTGCAGCAAAATCCATGTATTTCAGTTTCTGTGACAAATTGTGATTATTAGATTGCATTATGTAGAGTGTACTGTGGGGCTTTGCAAACAGTGGAATGCTGTGGCACCTGGAAACTGGGGACATGAAACAAGTTGCAAAATTTAGAAGACATCAGACTAGTAGGTATACGCTTATCTGGAATTGACCCAAGGCAGAGTTCAGCAAATACAGCATTTTGAATTTTGTGGAATTATCCCAGAAAAAAATCTGAAAAAAGTAGTAAAAATGAAACATTTCAGTGAGCAAGTGGGATCATTTTGAGAGAATGCATTTTATCATGGTAGATTGAGTATTGCTGACCATTTTTTAAACTGTATTAACACTTCAAGTCCTTCAAGAAAACCATAGTTAATTTTAGTTTTCATTTGTGCTATGTGATCTGCTTGCCATGCACACATGATATGTTTATGGCCGATATATTTATCGACTGTCACAATGACACATCACATTTTTGAGTTTTAGCATTTTAATTACATGTACTTGTCTTGAAATGTTTACGCATCTCCTTTCATGGTCAAGTAATGATACATTATAAATCAGAGGAAACCAGAAAAAGGATCATGTTTGTTGTTGTGTCTTTTTATGACTTAGAGTTTGAGACTAAAATAATTTTCTTTTTTCTGAAGTTTGCATGATCCAGATGTTACTTAAGTGTAAAAAACAAATGTGAACCTCTGTAGAGTATTTTTGTAGGAACAAAATAGTTAACATTGTATTTCAATCACATCCATAGCTGTTAAAGTTTATATCATTTGAAAAATTTATGGACAATATATTACAGGGACTACTGCAGTATGACAAGAGTGCACAGGATATTAAAAGAGATTATATATCCAGAAAAAGGAGAGATTTACTGTACTCAGGAACTGCATCATGGATATGGAAAAATGAAAATGGAAAATTAGCTTGCAGATAAGAAAGAACAAAAACTTGGAAACAACTGAAGGTCAAACACTGACAAATTTTGCATTTGAGTGATAGATGGGGCTTTGTCACTTTCTTCAGTATGTTCCTGCCCTCTGTGCTTATGCACAGTGGTCACATGCTGAGATAAATTTCCTGAGGTGGCCTGTACATAGTTTCTGTTTATGGCCATGGCAAACAGAGGCAGCAGTACGATGCAGGATTAGAGTACAGAGTTTTCCAGGATTTCCTAGAAAACTGAATTGCAGGTTCTTGTACAATCATAAAATAAAACAGCTGTTGAGGTGTTTGGTTTTGTTTTTGCTTTTTTTTTGGGAGGGGAGGGGGGCCTTAGCCTGTCTTTTTGTTTCTTACCATCCACCATTTTTTTTCCATCCTGAATTACGTGTATTTCACTATGTGTAACTGACACTGTAGTTTGCAGCACCTCTGATTTTATTCCAGAGTTTGTTGTAAATACCTGATACTTAATTGTCTCATTGAGCTTTTTAAAGATCAACACAAAGGCTCATAACTTTTTTTTTCCTCCACCTTATTTTGCGCTTGGAGTTTTCAGCGTTTTCTAACTAGGGGAAATACACCTTTTAAGTACAGAAGAGCAGGAAACACTGTGCCTTACTCTGGAGTTTTTACCCAATGTGCTACCACGGGAGTGGTGGGAGATAACTTGTCGCTGAGAATAGTTTGAGTTTTTGTGTTTGAGTTCAACACAAAGGTGTTTTACCTATCTGTTCTTGAAAAATGTGATAGACTAGCTAGTACAGCAGAGTTGTTTCTCCTTGTCACTGCTGTAGGAAGTAACAGTACAGAATATGCCTTATGTTTGAATGCTCTTCTGTTACCTAATTATACAAGAGTTCTACAGGTGTGTGTGTGGGGGGAATCAAGGCCATAACTGAATATGCCTTGTAGACCCCCACCCCAGGAGTGGAGAATGAAAATCAGCATCAAAACCATTCCTCTAAGGGACTGATGACTAATAGTTCTACCTTATTAGTTGTAGAGCTACTGCAGCAATATGTATAAGATTAGTGGAAATTTTATTAGTATCTAGATTTTCAATAGTCTACCTTAACTACTTAAATCTTGCTATATTGGTCTTCTTGAAGAGAAGCTTATAGGTATCTAAGAATTGTGGTCAGAAGGTATTTTTTACAGTAAAAGACTGTTTTCTAGCTTTTGTTAATAGGTACAGGAATTCATAGTATGTAATGGCAATAAAAAGGCTATTTTCCTTACTTGTTCTATTTACTAATCAGAATTGGAATAAGCTATTCATTAAAACCTAACTCAGGCTATTCTATGTTCTCTGAGGTAATGCAAGTGGTCTTACTACTTCGCTTGCTTCTCAGTACTTTTCTCATTTCAGACCTTCTAATCAAGTATCACATAAAGAAGCAAAGTAAATTCAGCTAAACTGAGGTAGTAAGACAACTGAAAGGGCATCTTTCAATCCTCTCGATGAGCAAATTGGATCCCTGAAATTTGTGTTCTTATATGTTGTTTACCCTAATGTTAGAATTCCAGGTAATGGGATTCCTTTGAGAGATCTTTTTTTCAGTCAGCTTTATATCTCTTACTGTTATGAATTATTTGCTGATAATCAGTCTTGTATTTTATTTTTTTTTTTTTTTTTTTTAACTAGAGTGCTTTTTTGAGTTTTACTCTGGTGAATCTCATGAAATAAGTCCTTTTGTATTTGTTTGCTCTTTAAGTAGCTCTTAAAGTATGGGATCATTTTGCTTTGTTTAGCAAAAATATGGAGCTCCTTAACTCCTATTTCTTGCATCAGTCTACTCAATTTCCATTTTTGTTTGTTTTGGTTTTTTTCCTGACAATTCTTGGTCTCTTTCTGTTTATTCTGTTGCTAATAGTAAAAAGCAAAGTCAATAGTCAGTCTCCTAGTTTTGAAGTAATGGAAACATAAGTATGATTTGAAGGAATTAAAGTTTTTCACCCACAGTAAGTGATCAGCAATGAAAATAAGGTCTAATGACTATTTATGAGGATGGGAATGTGTGAATTAACAGTGGTTGCACAGGGACTGCTCAAATGAATCCAGTGAATCACATCAAATGTTTGAAAAGTAGTAGTTCCCTTTGAAAGTAATAGTTTATTATTTAATTGCTTACATCCAGTTTGTACACAAGGCTGAAGTTACACTGAACTGTGGTAAATTAGTAAAATGGCAAAAGCACTTTGATTTATATAGTAAGCAGGAATGCTCAGCACTATTTATCACCTGAAGGGAAAGCAACTTTCATATTTTAATATTGCTGAAGGAAATAATCCTTGTACAGGGGATAGGAGAATCCTTCTAAGTTTGAGCTTTGACAACTTCATTATTTTTTACTCTAGCATGCTTGAATTAGAGAATAATAGGAAATTACATTAATGTTTTTCATAAACATTTTAAAATAATGTGCACCATAATACTAACCTTGCAATTTGAGTATTGTTTTTGCTGTGGAAAAGAAGAGTAAGCCAGACTAATGTTTAAATAACCGATTCCAACATAAATGCTACTATTCATTGTCCAACTGAACTTGTAAGACTTTTGTTTTAGGAAAATTGTGGGGTTTAATTTGTTTTTGCCACTTTAAAGTCACAAGGTGACAGAGACAACAGAACTATTTAGTTCTAAATACATTTCATTTTTGGTACTGTTTGTGTGATTAGCATGCAGAAGACTCTAAATTACATTCCATGACTTTTAAAAATTAATATTAATTCTTCTGTTTTATGCTCAACTTAGCACTAGTTTTTGTGTGTATATATCTGTTGTAAATTTCATGTATGGTGTCAAGAAAGAAAAATTGTGATTACTGGTATTTATACTTCTTATTGGGCCTAGTTGTGAAAACTTTGTTCACAACAAAGCTTTCAAGTTGTTCCCAATAAAAAGAAATCTGCTTTGAGAAGCATTTAGCAGTCAGTGCCTCACATTGGAGGTGTGTGTCTATAATGGATAGAAAACAGCTGAAAGATGAGTTTATGCCTTCATTTTCTCCTTATGGAAAACATAAGTAGAAATAGGTTACTTGAATCCCCAGCATTCAACATTACCACTCTTATTATCTTACTTGAGAGTTAGAAATATGTAGTTTGTTCCATACAGTTCAGCAGGAGATACTCTAATACAAAGTGACGTGGTGCAAAGACATCCAGTGTAGCTGACTTTCTAACTCAGGTGGAGAGGCCAAAGCATCCGATACTCAAAAGAATTGCACTGCAAGCTTTGTTTTTTCTTCTCTTGTCTGGGAAACCTAGTAAGCTTCAACTTAAAACATGTTAGCTTCCTTTATCTGCTGTCAGAAGTCTGTTGATGGTGTAGGATTGTGTGTCAGCTCTAAAACTGGTCAAACCATGTAAACTTCATCCATTAATGTCTTGGGAACATCGGATTTTAATTGGAGAGCAATTTGTAATTAATGTTTTAGGTAGCTATCCAGAAGACAGATTGAAGTAAGGTTTTTCTATGTGTGTTTGCTCTCTAATAATATTTTACATATTGTTATTAAATGTAGCCTTTTCTAAAAAATCCTGATTTGTTTTTTTTTTTTGGTAGTTTTGAATCAGGAAAGTACATAAGCATGTCCTTAGATGAAACAGTTTCAGAATTTAGATGGCCTGGTTCCTGCATGTCTGACACTGTTTACTGATCAGTGGAGTATTTATCATCCCCGAGAGGTCTGATGTTTGTGGATTCATACCTGAATGAAGCAATTCATAGAAGGTTTTCCCTCAGTAAGCAATACTTTTAATTTATGCGTTACTGGCTTTCTCTAGCTACTGTTACATATTTTCTCTTGTCTCTGAAAGGGAAACATCTGTACTGTGTTCCTAGTCTTGAGTAGAGTTAAGGAATTATCAATGGTATATGCACTTAGTTTTTTGGTATAACATATGTTTTTTTGGAATTCTTTAGGGTGTGTTTTCTTTCAGCTGTTTCTATTTTAAACCTGTAATTTTAATAGCTAAAGCAGTGCAACAACATAGAAGATTCATTACAGTGAAGGAAATAAGGTTCTAGTTTTGTAAAACCTACATCTGTATTGCTCACCTCTTTGGATCTTATTGGAATTAGTGAGTTCATAAAATTAAATAGTTCAGAATTTGTAGAAGCATGTGATTTATCTTTTTGGTTTTTTTTGAAATATCAGAGTTATGAAAGTTTTTTTTTTTTTCCATAAGGAATTAAAACTGTAATGGGAAAGTTCTAGAGATTGAAATAACTTTATTATTGGAGCACCAGAATTTACTTTGAGGTTGAGGAAGAGGAACTGTGCTTTTCTGAGAACCTTTTCTGCAGTCTTAGGTTGCATATGCTGACCTTGTCTTCGAAGTTTTTCCTGTTAGCAAAGTAGTTGTCAGATTGTGAAATACAAAGGCATTGTTAAAGGCAAAAAAAAAAAAAAAAAGGAGGAACCTTGTTGGCATTTTATTGGAAATGTTTAAAGCATCAGAAAACTGGCATTGTATTAAAAAACTAATCTTGAACCAATTTAAAGTCCATAATTAGTCTGGATCACAGGTGGCAAGAAGAAGTTTTAATGATAGACTGGCCCAGGCCTTGAGGTAAATTATGCATAATTATTCATAACTGCTATTTTTGGCTTGCTTGCATTTGTCCTAGACCTCTGCCTGAGGAAACAATTTGAAATAATTAGTGTGCAAGTGCACTGACAATGACGAATGAATCAAATGCATCTGGTGCCAAACATGGATCTTGATAAGAAGCAGATAACTTTGGTAACTGTGGATTTTTTGTTTTAAAATCTCTGAGACTAAGAACAGTTTGCTCATTTTACTAGGCTGACATGCCCAGGATAGAAAATTACCACTCACTGGGCCACGATCAAAGTGCAGCTAGGAGTTCTAGCATTGCGAACATGAAACAGGTCTGCAGACTGTGTGCAAATATTCAGAGCAAAGAAAATGAAGGGGATATTAAAGCAGAACAGTTTGAACACACAGGTCAGAAAAGCCAAAAGTTAATGTTCCAACAGGAAAATGCATTGCTCCTCTTACACACGTTGCAGGCACATTTTAGGTAAATATTCAGCAGCATAAATACAGCTGTATGTCATTACTCAGTGAAAAGCAAAAGCAGGAATGAAAAGATTCTGTTTGGATTTATGTGTAAGGATGCTTCTAGTCTTCAGGGCCATTTCTTTTTCTGGCTTGAGTACTCAGTTTCTTGTCTATGTAATTGACTGTACATGGTTTTGGATGCAGATGAATTTGAGGCTCTTTTTAAATAAAAGTGTTTAATGAAGAGAGGAAGCAACACACTTCAATTAATATAACCAAGGTAGCTCATTTTTTTATCTTGTTGGACTATCTTTGATAGTTTTGAGATTGCTCATAATAAATTAAATAAGGCAAGAAGGGGGCATACAATAGTGTTCAGGTCAGTGACTCAGTAATTTAGCTATGACTGGCAATCTCTCAAGGCCTGGCAATCTCAATGCAGAGATGGTGTGGCTTGTAGTTACTACCTTGAAATTGTGCCATTTTGAGTAAAGTTCTCTGAAACAAATGTGGCTTGTAAAGAAAGATGTTTTCAGACCGAAATGTGAAGTATACATTTTACAGAAGACAAGATGAGAACTGAGCTGTTTATTCACTTTTGTTTCTAGGTGGTTTAGGTAAAGTTGTCACAATGAGGATTTAAAATTTCTGGTTTGTCAGCTGCTGTTTCATGTGCTGTCTTTTAAAGGAGCTTCCTAAAGGCATGCATTTTATGTATTTGTATTGGGTCTTAAACGCCACATAAATAGGAGGAGTTTACTAAGTCTTCTAGCTATTCTCCCAGCTTCTGCTTCTATATGTAGTTGATGTTTTTTTTAGTGATTTTCCTAGCATTACCCCAGAAACTTGCACCTGTGTGGGTAGTATCCAGTAAAGAGCTCTAATGTGTTGTGGACGCCTTTGGCAGAATATGGATATAAAAAAATTTTTGGCCTGAGAGAAATCCTTGTTCCTAAGAGGTCTACTGTGTTGATATGTTTGTGTGACCAGGTATTTTTCTTGTAAACGCCTCTTGGGTCCATGTCCAAAGCTCCTAAAATCACTGAAAGTTTTTGTTTGTTTGCTTAATCTGAGTGGTTTCTGAATCTGTCAATTGGTATTAATGTGGGAGGAAACTAAGGAAAGAAAACACTGAGAGTCACGGTATGTTCTGTGTCTTTAATTGATAACTCATTGCATAAGCACCACTCAACTTGTACACTCGGAGGCAAAACGCCTAACCAGCATGGATCGTTTTATATCATATTAACTGCCAAAGTTCCCAGAAGCAAAACTCCTCACAGTCCTGAGGCTACCAGGTAAAATACCAAATGAATTGCCTGAGCAAAAGTTCTGTCACAATTAGTCTGCTGGCATCCTTCTTCATTGACTTGATCCTGGATTCTGCCTCTCTCTGTGACTGATGAGCAGCCGTGTCTAGCTCATGAGGCTGATTCTACTCAGATGTTGTCTCTCTGCAGCCTTGGTTCTCTGCTGTATCCCAAGGTATATCTAAATGTATGCTCATACTTACTGTGAGAAATCCAGAGTCATCTTGACCTGTCGCCAGCAGTTGGAATAGAAGTTTTGGTTGCCCTCTAAACTGGCCATCTCTAGAAGTATGTGAATCCACAGCAGTTTTTCCGTGCTCCTGGAACGTGAAGGTCCTATGGGAAACAAAGATTTATAATCACCTAATTGGTTGGTGTCACAATGCATATACACAGTGGAGCAGAGTTAGATTTCCATGTCTCAAAGAGCATACAATTGATTAACATTTCAGTGGCTCTGTGAAGAATGAAAGGAAATTGCTATCTTCTATATTCCTGTCTTTCTGGGGATCTGGTAGGGTTAGATTTTATTAGTAGGTGTTACTGGCCTCTTGGTGTAAAGAATTTGCAGCTCTGTTGTCAGCCTAGCATTTGTCTTCTACACTGTCAGGATCCTGCAGGGAAAATCCAGCATCTTGAGTCATTCCTGCTTCCCATTACCACTTGGTGTTCCATGGGAAATGGGCAAGGATAGTATTTCTTGATAGGCAAGAGTGTTAGCTGAATTATTAAAAGGTAGTGATTAGAACACTAAATAAATGTGGGTGGTTTTTTTGTTTGTTTGGGTCTTTTTAACTAGCAGGACTAAGATAATTAAAAAATAGGTTGTGATCTCTTAGAAGTTCTTAAAACTGTTCATAACCACAAAGTTTATGTAAATTTTTTCTTTCTTGAAAACCTTGCCACATGTTGCAGAATGCTAATGCCTGTTCCATTTCACTCAGCTGTGCTTCCTTATGTGCAGTGGCTTAAAATTTAATGAAATTCAGATTATTATGTCAGTGTAACTGAAATATACCTGAACAATTTAATTTAGTAGCTTGTTCAACTAGTGGCAGAACAAAGCCATTTTTATTTTCTCCAGATTGATAGCCTAACCCTACCTTGCCTGCAAATGTCCCATGGTTTCTCTCCTTTATAGCAGTGCCTTTAGTCTTGTATCTATTGACAGTCTTTTTGTAGAGTTTCAAATTGATTCCTGAATACACTAGTTTTCTCTCCATCTTCCTTCATCCTCCTCTGACCTCCTGTAGACAATAGAATCTTAAGGGTTGGAAGGGACTTCGAAAGATCATCTAGTCCAACCTCCCTGCCAGAGCAGGACCACCTATAGTACGTCACACAGGAACTTGTCCAGGGTGGGTTTTGAATGTCTCCAGACAAGGAGACTCAACAACCCATTTGGGCAGCCTGTTCCAGTGCTCCGTCACCCTCACAGTGAAGAAATTCTGCCTTGTATTACTTTGGAGCCTCTTGTGTTCCAGTTTATACCCATTGCTCCTTCTCCTATCATTGGCCATCATTGAGAAGAGCCTGGCTCCATCCTCCTGACACCCACCCTTTACATATTTGTAAACATTAATGAGGTCAGCCCTGAGCCTCCTCCAAGCTAAAGAGACTCAGCCTTTCATCATAAGGGAGATGCTCCACTCCCCTAATCACCTTGGTGGCTCTGCGCTGAACTCTCTCCAGCAGCTCCCTGTCCTTCTTGAACTGAGGGGCCCAGAACTGGACAACCAGCAGTCCCGTCATGTTGGACTTAGCTCCAAAAAGTGCATGTGTATATGTGTATGCACACTAACTGGATGGAAGGCCAAGAAGCTGTTAAGTCACATAGTAGTCTTGCTCTTCAAAAGGGACATTGTATTTCTCTCCTTTACCTGTCCACTGACTTTTACAAGGCCCATAGAAATCCTCTGAGATCCCAGTCTTCTCAAATTTATTTGAAATTTGCCAATAGATTCCAGAGTTAGAGGAGACGGATAGAAGAGGGAAGAAAAAGTTTTTTTTGCAAAATTATGCAAACCTTGTGTTTTGAAGAAACCAGATTAATCCACTTTTATTTCTGCATTTTGCAGAGAAAGTAATGTGTGATTAGCTCAATCTTATCTGTTGGTTTGGGATATTAAAGTGCTCCAAAGTGTGTTACATTTTTATGTGATTCTAAAAAGTGTCAAATTTGCATGCAGATCTGTCTAGAACTGAAAGATGTGTGAAATCACTTGTGGTAGTCAACTTCTTATTCCCTAAACTCCTGATGAGGTTGATGTAGGATGTGTAGCAAGAGTTAAATAGGCATGCAAAAGGCTTTGCTTTGAACGTGTACTTTGGAGAAATTCTTGACAAAATATATGTACTTTCTGGAGCAGGTACTACTGCCAGTATTACGTGCATAGGAATCTCTTTGTCAAGCAGGCAGCTTGCCTGAGCAAAGAATGTTTTGGGGGGTTGAGAAATCCAAATTTGTTCTATTACTTTTGTTTTGCAACAGTTCATATCAGCTGCTCTTTGTCCTGGCTCACAAAGAGAATTTAAGATATTTTTGATTGTAGGTAGGGTTCTTGCTCAAGTTCCTCTGTGCATGTGTTCATAGCAACCCGAAGAGAGGTGATCCTCGGTGAATGTTTTGCTTTGGTTTATCAGTGGGTCAAAAATCATGCAAATGTGGATTTCTCAGTTGGTGATTAATAAGACCAATTGATGCTTCTGGTAATTAAAGCATGAAAATAGTATTGGGAATGCCTGCTATCCTGAATAATGGATTTGCAGGTGGAAGCCTGGCAGGTTCAATTTCATGGTGTCTCAATGTAAATGCAGACATCTGTGGAAAAAGAATCAACTGCCAAAAATGATCCAATGTGAACTAATCGGGTTGATTGATGTTTTCTGAGGGAAAGAAGTGAATGCTCTCCTGCCGAGTAGGAAGAGATAGAATGTATGTTTGGGGTTTTTTTGGGTGTGTTTTTTGAATTTAACAGAATTTATGTTTAATTCTTGGGGGTGGGGATTTCTTTGGTATGGAAAGAGTGATACTGTGCAAGGACTTGGTAGCTGGGAGCTTTACAGGCTTAATTTACTTTCTGGAGCTAATGACTGAATCCTGTATTTGGGGGAAATTACTGTTTCTTTTTTTTTTTCAGCCATTTAAAAATATATAGAATTTTCAATGTAATTAAATTGGAAGATTAACAGACTTAAATAAGTAAATAATTTATCCTTCAAAAGCTCTTTCATGATCGTAAAACTAACTGGGTATTTTTTTATTTTACAATGTGCTGCTTTCCTAAAAAGCAAAAAGAGAAGCATAATTTCTGAGGCAACAAGACTGAACTGTGTATGGGTTCTGTCCAGATGAAAGCAAAGTGTAAATAAAACCTTCTTTGAGGAAGAGAACATGAAAAGTTTTTCTTTGTAGTGGATATACCTATTTTATTGTTAGTGTCTGAAACTATCACTATCAGTTTGTGGTAACAGGCTTGAAGGTTATTCGCATCTTTTTATACATGCTAACAGCTGCACAGACATTGAGGATGATGATGTGTGAGAATTTGGTACTAGGGTTTTTGGGTGTTTGTTGTTTTTGCTTTAGTTGAGGTTTTGTTATTTTGGTAGTTGGCTGCATTTTTTTTGTTTGGTTGGTTTTGGGGTTTTTTTTGTGATGGTTTTTAATATAAGCCTACACAGGAAAACCCTGTCACTCATCCTGCATCCCTTCTCTTGATTGCCAATGTGTAGATGCCCCTTGTAGGGCTAAGCATCCTCAGCAATTTCTAGCTGCCTAATCAGGTCAGCTCTCAATGCAGGGCTGAGGCAGGGTTCAGGGCTGAGGAAGGGTTCTGGGGAGGAGAGAACACTGGCAGAGGCAGCCAGGTGCTCCTGACAGCCTGATAAGTAACATGCAATTTAACCTCACTTGTCTTCACCATGCTGCATAGGCAGGGCTGGCCAACAAAAGGCACACATGTGTCCTTCCTAAGCTTCATTAACTGTTTTAGAAGATCGAGTGCTACTTTGACATATTAATTAGTTGCTATGCTTTCTTTTACTCCAAGTTAACCTTTGCTTTGGTCACTTGATTCAAATTACTGATAATTGCAATGCTGTTAGAGGTCTGTTTATGCAAAGTGTACTTAAAGGGGCTTTGCTGTCTGAGTGAACAGGCAAATGTTTCATATCACTTGAAGGCTGCTGGATTGTGCTTGCCCTACCCTCTCCTTAAAGAGAGAAAGATCAACCAACGAGAAACAAAGCAAAGATAAAACAACAGAATACCAGAAGAAGTTAGTGCTAAGGAAACCAGCTCTTCTTCATTGGAAAATAAATGGAATAGTGATGGAGTGGTCTGATAAGAACTTGTTAGGCAAATAAAATATTTCTTATGTTATTTGCTGCTTTGTATTGCAGTATACTGTGCTCAGAAGTTACTGACTTTCAGAAAGTTTAATACATTTTTTCATTTTTTTTACAAGAGTGCTGAATAATGTATTTTACTCCCACAGAAAAAGAGTAAGAATTTCAACTGATTATTTGAAACTTTCTGTCTAAAAAAACACCAAAAGAGTGTACAGGTTAACTTAAACTGGTATAGTTGTGTATATTTAAATTTTCTTCTGTAGATGTTTAACATTGTGCCATGTTTAATATTTTGCCTTAACAGTATAAGACAAAAAACACTGAACATTTTTATAACTTTTTTTTTTTAAAGAAAAAAGGCAAGCAAAGAATATTTCTCGCAAAATGTTCTTTTGACACTTTGTTTCAGCTTTTTTCTGGTATTGCAGTCAAAGACAATTCTTGGAATCTCTGTACAGTTTTGATTGCCTTGAAACAGGATCAGATTTTCAATTTTTATTAGAAGGTTATTAGAGGGAAAAAACACCCTCTGACCCAATTTCTAGGATTATTTGCAATGGGCATTTTCTGTTAACTATGTATTGATTGATGAATGCTGGTAGCACAAACAGAAAGATAGATAGTTTTAAGCAAACTTAATCCAGTTATTTCTTCTTAGCTAAGGTCTCAGTTTTCAGAAAATAGTGGCATAAAAGCTTACTGTTCATTTGTATGTACAAATTTTGCATTCAAATATTACAGAAATGTTCACTTGAATTTTTTATCTATAGCTACTTTAAACCAGGACGTTACAGTTCCTGTAGACCAGGACAGTTGACTGATAAAGTATGAACTGAACTCTGTTTTGAGATGTGTTATATTCTTCTTGTGTGATAATTCACTGTAAAAAGCATGATAACCTTTCTCAAATATGTGTTATAACATAGGATCTACCATTCAGACTGAAAGCTTTTTCAGAGCAGACATGAGTCATTCTTACATATTCCTATTATGCCTTGCACAATAGAATTGTTCCTTCTTAGTACTGCTACTTTTCAAGTAATAAATGCAGCAGTAAAAATACTTTTTCCTGAACTTATCTCTACAAAAAGTACCGTTATCTCAGCATATATTTTTTTTTTAGATGACCTACTTTGTAGAGTAGATAGTTCTTAAGAGTTCTTCCTTTTTCCATGACTAATCTTTATATATTCTTTACTTTGTAAATCTCAGTTTCTTAGTCATTTAATGCATTGAAAATCATTTTAATTCTGTGTAAATCTTTAAGGTTAATGCTATATTTTATGGATGTAAATCAGGAATACTAACACAGATCTTAGATTGTTTCTCTGAGACAGAATTTGTTTTTTATACAAATGTATATTTAAATTCATTGATATTGCATTAACTAGCATAGTTCACTGTCTAGCACAGTTTCAGGCAAGGATATTTATATTGTTTATTGTAAAGGATTTGTTATTTTGAGTGTTAAAAGATGGAAAGCACAGGAAGAGGGTGTTACACACCAAAAGAAATGTAGTTTGAGTACCTAAAAATAATGTATTGAAGGTTTCTAAAGTGGAAGAACTCTTTCAGAAGACCTCCAAAAGATGAAAGTGACCTTCAAATGGTTCAGCAGTGATGTGGGAATGAAGGGCATTTTATTTTTATTTGCCGATAACCACAGAAATGTGTTAAAAACTAAATTGACTTAATTGGGAGAGTGACTGGACATATTTGCTTGTGCAGTTCTTTGGAGTCATGAATGAGAAGTGCAGTCTCACTTCATTCTTCTCTTCTTGAATCACATATGCAGTCACCCTAAAATTGCTGTCATGACTGACTTAACACTGTTTAAATAAATGATTGCTAAGGCTTTCCAAGACTAGAAAGAGTTAACAGAAATTGTGTTCCTATCATGAAGTGACAGTACCTTCCCTACTGATAAAGGAGATGGGGCCCATAAGGTACAGACTTGTGAAACAGAAAATGTTGTTCATTGGGTCTGAGGGATCATAGAAGAAGGTGTCTGTGAAAGTGCTTTTATGCAAGAACCAAAGACCTTAGACAGGTATTCTGTACAGACTCTTTGTTTATCATCCTTGGTTCAGATCACAGTTTTCTCATAATATAAAGGAGCAACTTTGTGACCTGTTTGCATACAGATGCTATAAAGTGCAACTACCAAGTTACCAATTCAACCATAATTCACCTGCAAAGTGGTTTGTGCTGTGCTTGCTGGTACTATTGCTGAGATGGACAACTTCACTTGCACAGTCAAATGACTCGTGCCAGATGCTCTTCTGAGAGTCAGAATGAGGTCACCCTCTAAATTATGAAGGAAACCATCAGTGCTAGGTCTGTCATAAACTCTTTGCTTCAGTCTATAAAGTAGTATCAGTGTGGAAGAGGTGGTAATCTAGAAAGCAAGTATGTGGATCTAGATGTCTTTTTGCCAAAGCTAACTGCTTGTGTTTGGCTCATGGTAAACTGATGATTTGCTTCTGGGCAGAGGAATCCAATTTTGCAAAGTAAAATTTTAAGTACATTGTTCCTCCCTGGGTGCAGGACTTACACAGTTCCCTTTGTTGGAGTTCATGAGGTCCCTGTCAGCCCACCTCTCCAGCCTTTCAAGGTCTCTCTGAATGACAGAAGGACCCTCTGACATATCAGCCATTTCTTTTGGTTTTGTCTTCAGCAAATCTTCTGAGGCTATACCCAGTCCCATCATCTGGATCATTAATGAAGATGTTGAACAAGACTGGACTCATTGACACGTGAGGTTCACCACTAGATACCGGCCTCAAACTAGACTTCGTGCCACTGATCACAACCTTCTGAACTTGTTTGTTCAGGCAGTTTCAGTACACCTCACTGTCTGCTCATGTAGCATACATGTCATTAGCTTTCTTTGTGAGCGTGTTATGGGAGTCAGTCTTGAAGTCCAGGTGGATCATATCAACTACTCTTCTCTCATCTACTAGGCTGGTCATATTGAAATAAAAGTTTGTCAAGTTGGTCAAGTATGACTTCCTCTTGATGGAGCCATGCTGGCTATGTGCTTGGAAATAATAGAACAACTAATCCTGGGAACCATCTTCCCAGAGATGGCGACTGACCAACCTGTAGTTCCTCAGGTGTTCCCTACTCTTCATCTCTTGTTTCTGCCCTAGCCATGCAACTGACATTAACACTGTTTTCATTGATCATAGTAGCCATTCCTGTGGCTTTTTGTTGGTTGGTTGGTTGGTTGGTTTGAGGTTTTGGTTTTTTCTGCCTTTGGTCTGTTTTTAGTTTGTTTTTACCAGGTTGTCATTCAGATCAATTTTTCCCTGTATCAACTCCTTGCATTGCCACTTTGGCACTAATGGAGGGAGCAGAAGAGAAGGTAGGAGTAGGGCAGAGCAGAATCAGCAGTTAAGGTGTTGTAGAGCCATGACTTCACTTACTGTGCAAATTCAATCAATTTTTCATGTGGTCCTTAGAGGTCATAGAATCATAGAAATAATAGACCTTTGGAGATCATCTAGTCCAACCTCCCTGCCAAAGCACATCCACCTAGATCAGGTCACACAGGAACGCATCCAGGCAGGTCTTGAAAACCTCCAAGGAAGGAGATTCCACAACCTCCCTGGGCAGCTTGTCACAGCAAAACGCATTGAATAGAAAGTATTACAGCATAGTATTTTGTTTGTGGTATTTTTAATTTCAGCTTACCGTTGCAATAGTGAGGCAGTGGTCTGAAGGGAAGTGTCTTGGCAATAAGTGAATTTTAGATTATGCCGTGGAACACTGTGTTAGACAGTCTTGAAAAAAACAAAACTCATGTCCAAAACATCCCATCTTGAATGTTGCACATTCATCACTCTTGCCTTAATAGCCATGCTCTGCATGTGAGGTATCCAACTTGCTATAGTCATAATACAGCTTGGCTCCAAGTAACAGATGTCTATTGCCTTCATAATCTTATCACCTTCCCAGTCTTCTGATTTAATTAAGAGTTGCCTTCTTGGTCTTTGAAAAGCGCCATCAGTTTGCTCCACCCTCTTTCTCTGGCCTTCATTATCTCTACTTGCTGATCAAGACCTTGAGGTCTCTTCATCTTCCCTCACTTCCAAGTGTCTGGGAAAAATTCTTGTAGAAACAACCACCTTTATGCTTACAATGCCTGCTTTTTCCTCAACCGACATTCTCTCTTTGTGTCTTAAGAGTCTCAATTTTTTTCAATTACAGCTTGCTCTTCTTGACTCCTTTGTCCATAATAGCTTCTGAATCATACTCACTTTTGCATTGGATTTTATACCATCACTTCTTCCTTTTCTGATTGCAGCAGTGTTCTTCTTTCTGCATTTCTTGTCACTTACTCTCCTTCTCTGTGTTGCTTAGTCTTATAAGCCTGATGCCCTTTTGCTCCCACTTTTTTCACACCCACCTAGGCTTCTGATAATTTTAACTTTAAAAAAAAAAAAATTTTGTGTGATTTGTCTTTTTTTTTGTCCTTTTTGCATGGAAAAAAGTATCCATGCCTGTCAAAACAGAGCAGTACAAACAATTTATAATTGGTTGTGTGCATTTTCTCTATAAAAGAGAGTTTTTTCAAACCAGGATAAGTCATAAATAGTATTTGAATGTTTTATGTGAACAAATTTCAGCTGTGGGAGGCTCATGATGAGACTTGTGTGCAATTAATCATGCAAGTTGCAGGCTGATGTTTCTGTTTCTTTGCAAAAATTAGAAAGATCTTGTCAAACAGGTACCTAGAAAACTGTTTTGCTTGCTGTTCTTGTCTGTCCCTCCTAAAACTAATATGTAACCCCTGAACAACACTAGGAAAAGTAAACAGACTGTGATTTTTTTCTAAGTGCTCTCTACCTGCTAGTGCAAAAAGAAAAGAAAAAAAATACCCTCAAGAACAAAATTAGTTTTATACTTTAACTCAAGAACCTACACACGTGAAAGGTTGTATAAGTTGGACTAAATTGTGTTTTTACTGTCTTGTCACCCTTTTTCAAAGCAGAAGGCTTTGTCTTTTCCTGTCAGCCCACCATTTTTTTGTGGGAAAGTGAATTCTCATAAAGTTCAAAAGTGCTTTGATTAAAAGAGAAATTACAAGTTAGATATGTGTGGGATATATAGTATGTCCTTTATAAGGAAAAATGATACTTCATTATTTAAAAAAAAAATCCTTGTATTATTTTTAGCTACTGGGCTCTCTGCCCACATAATTATATTCAGCAATACTTCCAAGTCTAAGCAATGTCTTCTAAGACCGTTGCTTCAGTAGACATGTAAGTAGCATTTTACCATTTTATTTCAAAAATCTTTGCTTATTATGAATCAAGTGTAAAATCTGGATAAATTATATTCAGGCTTGTGAAACATCATTTTTCAGTATTTCACTGACTTTTTATATTCAATTGAAGTAAATAATTCCTGATTTATCTATAATGGCAACAGAAATATTTTCCTGTTGGAAATATTCTTATTTATGGAGTGAAATAGGTGCAGTGTTGATTTCAGTAAATACAGTTTTTCATTTAGTATGAGATAATACTGCATTTAAAATTAGCATAGAGAATATTCCAGAATGTTTAATGCTTAAATTACAAAATTTCTGGGCATAAAGTGTGTAATAAGCATCACCTGCATAAAATATATCCATGAGTTCAAAGATATATTGTAATATTTTAGTGTTAAATCCCGTCTTTCTTTTCATATATATAGAATTTCTTCCTTTTTTTCATAATTCCTGACAAAATTAAATGAAGACAAACAAATTACAGTTTTTGAGAGGCAAATTACTGTTTTCAGGACAGAAGTGGTAATCTTACCAGTTTAAATTTACACGTATGAAATAGTGGTTTTGGTTCCATCAAAGCTGATGTGCATATTTATTGATTTATCTTTTTGCCTAACTCATTTTTATTTGGATACTGCACTACAGAGGTTCATCAGTAATCATTCTGTTCATTATTGTTTCAAAAATGAAATTTTGTGTTATGCTTATCAACTTCCTACATTCTCCATCTCATTTTTTGCAGTTGTAAGCTGTAAGTAGCATATGGGGTTCAAGCTGTAGTTCTCATTTCCCAGCACATTGACAATTAGGATATTGGCTCTGGGACACACGAAGATGAAACAACTGTGAAATGCTCTTTGGAATGTTATTGCATATAAGTAAATATGTATTACTAGCTGTATTGCTTGAATTATAAATCAGTAGCAATACTGAATTTTTCCTGTTTCCTGTAGCTTGAAGCACATTCCAAGTGTTTTCATGTGCTGGGTTTCTCACTAAGTCTCATTTATCTTCTAAGACAAAGTTCTGATTCCATCAGTGGGGAAGGATCTTGACAGCACAAGTTCTCCATTAGAAATGTATAGCTTTTGAATTTCATTCTCACAACACCTTCAGATGGACACTGGTAAGCAAGTGACTAAAGCTGAAGATCTGAAAGTAAGTTGCCTGCATATAGTAGCTTTCCTAACCAATAAATATTGAGATGTAACTTTTATCTTCTGACTTATGGGACTTCAAAGACCCAACTCACATAGGAAGTCTGAGATGGTCTTATCTCAAACTCCTGGATTGAGTCTTCTTTATCAGAAGCATAAATATAATTTGAAACAGTTCCTGACTTTTGGTCAGGAACAGCCCAGGGGAGTGAGGTAGCGTGAAAGTTGTCTTTCATCCCTTGAGTTGTGATTTACTCATTACTGTTGAGGTCACTGTCAGAACAATATGGAAGACCATATGGTTACTACTGTAGGGTTACCATATTGGCAAATAGAGGGTCTTGTATTTGGGTTCTGCATAAACTTTAACCTTTGGAGCCACAGTTCAGCAAAATAAATAAATTAGTGAAGTCCTCATTTGACTGGATTTTTGGCGTTGTGTTATTTTTTTTCTCTACACCTTCACAGATGCAGAGAGCTGTGTCAAACACGTATTTCTCGATACATGTTTCCAGCAGGCTTTCATTTATGTTGACTGCTGTGGTTTGTGTAAAATATCCTCTCTCCTGTGCAGTTGTTTTCATTTTGAGCTTCTCACAGTATGTAATCAACGTCTGACTGAGAGCTGACTGAGAGAGAGAGTTTTTAACTATAGGACCTAGAAATGAAGCAATTTTGAATGCCTGAACACAAAACCTGCAATGCTGTACCATTGAGTGTGTTTATACTGAAGATAGTTATGACAAAGAAATGAAGTTGGAGCAAATAAAAGTAAGCTATAGAAATATTTTCCATATTACAGCTAATGAGCACTGTTTAGCTATAGAGTAATTCTCTGAACCGTATTTAATCTCTGCAGTAAGGTATTGATCATTGTCTCTCTTGAACAACATTTTGCTTTATTGTACCATAGTAAGCCAGAAAATGAAATAAAAGCCTCATGTTTACATGCAAGGTCTTACAGAGGAATTTTGTTAGTGGGAATATAGGTCAGGAGTTTGTGTTCCTGCTAATGTCTGCCAACATCCTACATAGTAAGTGTACAAATATATCTATATAGTTAGATTTGAATTTGAGATTCTTTGAGGCTTGTCTAAAACATGACAATACTTTTAGAATTGCATTTATCCTATTTGCAGGAAACATTTGACTCTTCTTTGGGCTTA
This sequence comes from Colius striatus, assembly GCF_028858725.1. Taxonomy (NCBI): domain Eukaryota; kingdom Metazoa; phylum Chordata; class Aves; order Coliiformes; family Coliidae; genus Colius; species Colius striatus. The sequence continues at coordinate 112,221,731 of NC_084759.1, read as the reverse complement.
CAATGACCTGTGACCCAGGTCTACAGCAAAGATACTGTGCAAGATGCAGGTGATGTCATGTGAAAAACATATTCTCTTCAAGGTTTTTGTTTGTTTGTTTGTTTGGGTTTTTTGTTGTTGTTTTTTGGGTGTTTAAGAGCTATTTCCTCATGGGCAGCTTCTGTTCATCCAAGACTGAAACTGACTGAACCTGAAAGCTACCCAGTGGCTATAGGGATACAGTTAACTGTTGTTTTTCTACATGTGAAACTACATATTTCTGTGACATGCTCACATTTTTTTCAGTTTCCAGTATATAGAGATTGTTGAATTATTCTATAATTTTTATAATTTATAATTTAGAATGGTACGGATTGGAAGGGACCTTTAGAGGTCATATAGTCCAACACCCTTGCAGAAGCGGGTCCACCTAGATCAGGTTGCATATCAACAGTTTTTAGAAAATGGTGCTCTCCAATGTACTGCTACAGTATAGAACTATGAAGATAAGTTCATTCCATTGCTCAGGAGTGTTTGATTAGAGTCCTGGTTGAGTTACTTTTATTTATTTATCTCATATTAAATTAGGCCTGAGTTCCTTTTTCATCCCTAGCTTGACATATGAAAAGTAATTGTTTAATAATGTTTCAGAGCTTTGAGAAATTAAGAGCACCTTAGCAAGAGGTTGAGAAGGTATCTGGACTCTCTCCAGAATTCCCAGTCTAATTACTTTATTCTTGTTGAACTGAACTGAATTTATCTTTAGAAAATATGAAATGTCACGCTATGAGTTCCCATATTAAAATAACTATGGAAATATGTGCATAGAACTAACTTTTCCTAATTGCATGGTAAGAAAATTAATTTCCATAGAATTACATTAAAAATATAATAATTATCATCACTCTTTTGACCCAATAGTTGACGAATAATAAACTTTTTAGAGGTATTTTTAACTTAGCCTTTTAAGTATAACAACTCTTCTGTAATTTCAACAGACGTGTACTTTTGAAGGCCCTATATGATAGTTAGATTTAAAAAGTAAGGCCTATACTATTTTTATTTATTGCCATTTTTGCAATATTTCCTGAGCAATAGAGATGGGGGAAATAATATTACGCCCTTCAGGTACATCTCATAACCATTTGTGGCTTATCCTCATTAAAAGGAAGATATAATGACTGAGACAAGATTTCAGATGTTTCCTTTAAGAAAAGAGTGGGTGTGTTGCCTTTCACAGAAATAAAAGGGCAGTTTTAGAAGGAAAAAATGTTATGTTTTATTGACTATTTACAGATAGACCATAGTATTAAGTACTTCACAGACTTTAACAGCAGAGTTGCTGATTGACTTTTGTTACCTTGTTGTCACAGGTTGTATTAATTGATTCTGAGCTGATATAAGGAGCTAAGGAGTCTGAGCTAAGGATGTAAGGAGTTTTAGTCCTTACATAAGACCTTTCGTATACCAGATTGAAAGCCATTCTGTGTGCGTGAGGAGGCTGGTTCTGGAGACAAGCTTTCCTCAGTGCCTGAATAAAGAGGCTGAAAGTTCTTAGTGTACAGTGTAAGGGAGGCGGTGCTGTTGTGGCTATTCTTACAGCTGAAACACGTGACAGGGTGTAGGAGAGGTAAGTCTGGAAACTGAATGATGGTCTGTATGAAAGGTAATGCGATGTCATAGTTTCTTGCATTAGCTGAGTTGAAGCCGAGGCTGAAGAGTTGGCTATTAATGTCTAACATTATTGTATGCTTATTTAATTTTTTGTTATTGTTGCTGATCGTTATGATAATGAATTTTGTGATTTAAATAACTATACTAAAGAATGCAGTTTCCAGCAAAAGTGTGAAATGGTGAATGAAAAAAATAACTCTTCAAGTTGTTATTAAGAAATTATTCTGAAGATGGGATCATGGAGACGTGTGTGTATCTCTGGGCAGCTGAAGAATTTAAAAAAATAGCATTACTTATGTGTGAAGTAAAACCAAAACAAGTTAAACACCTCTAAATGATGAAAATTACACTGAGAAGCCTTTTAAGGAATTGATTGTGGACTTCATGTGTAACGGAAGTTGTTCAAGTTTTCAGATTAAATTGTTCTCTCATATGAAGCATTAACTTTGCTTTATTTAGGTGAATTAAACTTTCCTGTTTCTAGATTTGTTCTGCTATTAAGTTGTGCCAGCAGCTGAAGAAGTTTTCAAGGGAGTCAAAATCTTACAGAAGGGAGTCACATTACTTGCCTTTCACTATCAGTTGTGCAAGATTACATCCAGTGATATGACTTTAAAGGTAGTTATGTTGGAGGACACAGATGCTGAAGCTCAGAATCTGTGAAGCTGCTTGTAAATGGGACCCAGCACTTTGGATTTGCTGACCCTCTTGAGTTGAAGGGAAGACTATTACCTTCGACTCATCATGAAGCTAAATGTGCTTGTAAAGGGGCACAGTTGTCCTGCACATGAAAAACAGAAAAATTGCTCACAGGAATAAGTATCACTTCTGGACTGGCTGGTACTGTCTGACTGTATTCTGGAGTCATCTAGGTAGGATATTCTATGAAATGAATAATGAACCCTAGAAACTTGTGCTGTGTCCTGTCTTTCTACCTCAGCACATTGCCTTTGCCAATTTATCTTTATTCATGGTCTGTGGAAAACAGTGGTTGAAGGCTATGTTGGTCTCAGAGCAGCTGCTGTAACGATGCCTAGTATTTTCTTCTGTTCCATTTTGCACTTAGAAACCAAGCAAATATTGTTTGGATTAAAGAAAAAAAGACAGCTATGTCAAAATTGCTCAGAACTCTGCATTTATCTTCAGTTTAATCATCTAAGAACAAATCAGATTTTCTGTTGGGAAGTATGTATTTGTTACTTGTCCTTGTGCAGTAGTACTGCCAATTATATTTATTAGCCCTAAATATTAAACAGCTGGCAGGATTCCATTGTATATAAATAAGACATTTGAGACCTGGAAAAATGCCATTTCTAGTACAGCCAGCTGGTGCTTTTTGCAGTTATATTCAGCACAACACTACTGAATTTCACTGTACATTCAATGTTGTGTTAATGATAATAGGAGAACATAGGGTGGTTTGGGATTTCTGTAGGAAATGCCATTATGTAAAAATACATTGTTTTGAAAGAGTGTGTGCGCCATGGAAATGCTATATTATGCACTTGTTTTGCACATTTTGATGTAAATACTGTTATGTTTGTGTTTTGCTGGCAAATATAAAGCAACAAACTGCAGGAGCTTTTCAGATGTGAATTTTTAAGTGCTCCTGTGCCACAAATGTTTTTATTTTATCTACTGTGGTGATGTTTTTGTATTTAAGTAATGGTTTTATACTTAAAAATTACTGCTTGCTGCTGCTTCTGAAACCATTTGCTAATAATTTTTTTTTATAAAGGGATGATCATTTTTTAACAAAGAGTCCAAGTATTAATTAAAATGATAACAAATATATCTCCTCACTATTAATTTGTTCCTATTCTACATATTAGAAAACTGACACATAAATGTGAACAAAGAGTATCTTCAGATTTACCTAACCAGCAAATATTTTAGAGAACTGACTTCTTTCCGTTCTTGAATGAGTATGCCATGATAATTTTATTGCAAAGATTTGGCATCAGTGCTTGTCCAGCCACATCCAGATGTGGTGCTTTAGGTGAAGCAGATAGTAATGCTGGAGGACATGATGCTTTTCATTCATATTATTGTTAAATATTAACAGGAACTTACTGTTCAGAGCCATATAGCTGAAAGTGTTATATCTAACATGAAGTGTGAAATCAACTTGAATGGTAATTACTGGACACAATTTTTCACCAGATTTTCATGTCCTCAGCCTTGGATGAGTTCCATCTTGGATAAAATTCTGCTTGTACTGTTTGTATCTATTACACTAAACAACTCCTTATTTCCATCTCTAGAACAGCTACACTCAAAAGCTGAATCTTAGCTACTTTGTTCAGTGCTCATGGATGAAAAGTTCTTGTATGTGATCGGTATTTCAGTACAGATTTCAACCATGGGGACTGCTTTGTTGAGAACTTCCCATAAAACCTGCTTAACCTATGAGATATATAAGATGGAAACTTGTTTCTCAAGGAGACATGAAGCTTAGAAAAAAATAAAGCTACAAATGTTTTGGTTGTCCAAGCTCAGAATGGTCATTTGATGTCAGACATTCAGATACCTGTTAGAAAATCAGATTTTCTAACAGACATTCAGATATCTGTTAGAAAGAGTGATGTTTTTCTTATTGTGTTGGCCTTTTTACCTCACTGGTTTAGAGGATTTTGCTTGTAGAAGGGGAGAATCAGCTGACCTTGAAGTTTGATTGTGAGGTACTCAGCTGTCTAACCATTAGATATGGGGAGGAAAAAAACTGTCTTCACTTAGCTTTGATACTCAAACCACTGTGGCAATATGTATTGTGCTGTAGGTAGCAGAGGATGATGCAGCTGTAGTAGGTAGGAGCAGTAGTTTCTTGTCCTGTCCACCTTCCTCCATGTCTCCTCTTATTTCTCTGACCAGTCTATGATTCTGTGGTCTCATCAAGAGACACAGTTTCTCTCCAGTACCCTGTCAGGTCATGTTCCAGGAACCATGTATTCTTGTGGGTAGGATGACTGGGCTTGCTTTTTTAATTACCACTATTTTGTCTTTGCTTATAGTGAAAGAAGACATGCAAAAACACAACAGTCAATAAGAATTTTCACGTTAGATCTGGTTGTTTTGGATAATTTGGGCATAAAATTGTAGCTCTGCACTGTAAAACAAAATGCTGTATCTCAGTTTTATTGACCAAATTTAGTATCTGGATACTCTTAATGATTTTCTCATTTTGTCTGAGCTCTCATCAGACAAAAAGTTAATATATGGTTGTAATTCTGCAACTATTTTGCTTCATTATGAAGAAAGCATGGCTTTAAGTTGAGGCTATGAAGAAAGTCTCTTGACTACAATGATATGCTGTTAGGTGTGTTTCGCCTGCTCTCAAATATCAAGTCTTCAGTGGATAACTGAACAGAGAGAACACCACAGTGGTAATACTAGGTGGATTAATATTGTTGTGTGTAATTTTATACTAATATATCTTCCTTTCAACCTTATGTTATCTCTAATATGCTAATTTTCTGTCACAGTAGAGTTTCATTTAACAGTTACGACTGGTTGATGAAAAAACATGGACTAGTAAAATAGCATTAGCAGAAAGTGAGTCTTAGGTGGATTTATGCAATGGTAATGATAATTTCACTCTGAATATAACTTAATCAGAAAACTCTTGCAATGTAACTTTTTCTTCTTTCATTTGTAACTTAGAAAAAAACAAAAATAAAAACTTGGAGGAGACTCAGTTCCAGCAGGCAATTTCATTGAATTTTAAAAGCCAAAGATACAATAAAGTTTCCTTGGTGCTTCCTAAATTTCTTAAACTCCCAAACTGGATCATTTTCTGCCCTCCAATCTCAGCTGGTTGATATTTATGGACCTTGCACCAGTGTCTTTGGTGATGTGATGAGAAAAGTGTTTACTTATTGAGCTGGTCTGGAATGCATTCTTGTATGATACAGTCATTCCAGGATTTTTGTTAATAGCAACCTTTCAGAGCTCTTGCATCCTGTTCCTACTTTGTTAAACTTTTATATGGTATGTGGGAAGGTTTCACTTTTCATTTAGGCTTGAATTGTTTTATTCCTAGTCTCAAGCTATCCTAAAATGTGTGCTAATTTTTCTTGGCTGTTTGATTTCCTCAGTCCTCTTTGGAATTTTTACTGTTCTCTATAGAAATCTCTCCCTGAATATATTTTTACTTTCAAGTAAATGAAAAAGTTCTATATGTATTGGCTATGAAGTTGAGTAGGATACACTAGAATCATGTTCAAAATATGTGAAAGCTTGATTTTCGTACTGATTTGAATTTGGATGTATTTAACAGTACAGAAAAATGTCAACAGAAGATCTAAGTAGTGAAACAAAGGAGGCATCACAGTTATTCATCTCGTCTTAAGTCTCGCAACCTGTTTTCCAAATATGTGCTTCAGCATGATGGAAATGTTTAAAATATAGGACAATGTGCAATAAAGAAAGAAAGTGTTAAACTAAAAAAGGAAAGAGAAAAAAAAAGATATAATTCCCTGATATCATTCTGAAAGATTTTTAGGTCAAATGCTCTTATGCAAAGGTATTAAAAAAAACCCCCAAAATACCACAATACAAATGTTACCTAGGTAGGGGATGAATATTCCCATGCCTGAAACTTTCAATCTTGGCCTGTTCCATCGCTATGTGTTTTATACTTAACATGAATTATATTTTCAGGTAATTAAGGTGACAAGCAAAAAGTTGTCAGAAAACAATTTGGGAGTTTTTCATAAAAATGCAAATGTCTAGGATGGTGATGGTTTGTCTTTTTTTGTTGTGATTCCCTGCTGCCCAATGTTATTGCTTCAGTTTTTAGTCCTGTCTGAAAGTCCTGCTTATGAAAAGGCATCTTTCTTAGGCTATGCTCATATTTTCATTAAAGTTAATGGCAAATGTCTTAAGTGCAGGATCAAAGGTTCTTAGACAACTGTCAGATACACACCAAAAAGTCAACGAAAGTTTTATATGAGTGGAGAGGATGTCCTACACTCTAGATAAATAACAGAGAGTAACACCTTAACTTTTACAGCAAGAAAGAAATACACAGAACAATTTGTTGTAATATCCAGTTGACAAGGATGTAATTAGAATTGAGTTTCTTTAGTTAAGAGTGCATATTGGTGACACCTCCGTTTTCCAAAGTAAGAAAATTAGGTTAACGCTTATGCATTTCTATCCCAAAGAAATTCAATTCTGGGGAAAAAAAAAAAAGGAAAATCAATTACTTCTTTTTTAATATTGATCTCTTCTTTCCAGTGGAATGAGCTTTTCACCAGGAGTGTCTACTTTATGCTGATACTCAGGACTTCTACTGAACTCCCAGATGTAACTTTTTTCCTTTGATTAAAAAGTTGTTAATATAAAGTGGGAAAATACTAATTCTAAATGGTATTAGTATAATACAGAGTAATATCTCAAATGCTTGCTGATCCCAGTGCTTGTAGGAGTTGAATGTGTATTATGCAGCTTGGGAATATTTCAGCATTTTCTAAGTGCTGCATGAAACCCTCATTGTACCAAAGCTCAGAATAGAAAATTTTGACCATTTTCATCTTCTGCTTGCAAATAAAGGTTTGTTGTTTTTTTTTTTTCCTACTGAAACCTTAGTAAGAAATACATCGTGTCCATAGTAGTCTTAGCAATATTAAATAGTATGCTTGGCCTTTATGTGAAGCCATAGCCTTTTTTTTAGCTTAACCTCTGGAGAAAATGGAAACTACACAGACATACATGCATTGAAGTACATGTATATACAAGGGAAAAGAAGATCTCACTGAATAGTTTTGGAACTCAGAGATGAATTTTAAAAGTTTCGCAAAGGAGCACAAGTATCCAAAGGCTTAGGCCTCTACAGGAGTTATGAAAATAAGCAATAGGAGAAGAAGGAGGTAGAGGGAGACAGAGATGACATTAGTGTTGCCAGTGAGGAAGAGACTGTGTTGCATAGACCTTTTCTTAAACATCAGAATCCATGTTGGAGACCTGGCATAGGTTTGTGGGAAACTAGGCTTTTGGAATTCCTTTGCTCATGACCTGGCTTGTTTGTTTACCTCTTTCTATTATAATTACCTGGAACCCAAAGGAGGGTAAAAAAAAGGAGAAAAGATTATTAGCCAGTTGGTATTCTGTCAGTGAAACATTGCAAAGTTGCATGCACTGACTATCTGAAATGTGAGATTCCAATCCTAATGATCTTTTTGTTTGGGAAGGCAATTGTTTGAATAAATAGCATAAGGCAGAAAGTGTGCATACACTTTTTATGAGGTTTCAAAGTAATTTCACTCAATCACTATTTTTCTTTGCATTTCTCAGCGCTGTATTCCAAGTCTATGTTCTGGTGTGCATAGTGATTATGTAGTTTATGTCCCATCTAGCAATTAGAAATATTAATACATGTGAAAGGACAGTTGGACATTACCTGAAATTGTGCTTATACCAAATCATATCAGATGTCATCATACCAAATTTCTTAATGGAAAATAAAATTATGAATAAATAGTATTAGACTTTTGCTGAGGTTGTCAGTGAAGTCACGAGGTTGTCAAATTACATTTTTAGTAGGGATTTTATAGCTTATAGTTTGAGAATTTTATAGCAATGTGACACAGAAAGATAAAATGTAGTTTTTTGGAAGCATGCAGTTGCATATGTATTGTAAACCACAAATAGCCTTAGATTTCTTAATATAGACTAAATATTTTTTTGTTTAAATGAAGACTAAAAAGCCACAAAAACTGAAGTATGCCACAGGGAGGATGAAAGCACTGAGATCACTGATGTCCTAGGTTCCCATATTGAGAGGGAACTTTTTAGTGAGACAATGGCTCATGACATCCCAGGAAATGGCCTACATTCACTTCTATATGGCCTCTTTTGTAAAGAAAATGTAAGGAAGAAAACAAAGCCTTACGTCAGCACACTGTGCCAGATCAATTCTGGAAAATAAAACCTTTTCTGTACCAACCTTGTTAGTCAGTATGACCAGAGCGTATGAGTTAGACCCTCTCACTGGGGATCTTGGAGATGAGATTTTTCTGTACCACTGAAAGCACTCTCTTGTTTCCTGCCTTTAACAGTATCCAATGAAGGTTTCAATAATGAAAAGCAAACAAAAGAACACTTCCCAAAAGCCAGATTATATGTTAAGGGAGAAGTGGTGCTAGGGCACTTCTCCTAGATGTTTCAGAAGTGTTGAAGGGTGCCTAAAAGCATTAGAGTAATATAAGTGCTGTATAATAATGTGAATTCAGAAATGGTGGGCGCACCTCTGCTCCTTTTCTCTTGACAATAGCAACAAATCTAGGACCTAGAGACTCATATTACTCCCTCATATTTCCAGATCCCTATTCATGCTGTCATAAAATCCCTAGCACACTTTTATATATATCTTTCATTAAAAAAAAAAAAAAGTGATATATCATCGTTATTGGACTCCTTGCAAGATGGTCCTGTTGCTCAATTCTTCCAGTAGTCAGAAACCTGTTAGTAATTTTCAGTCTAATAACAAACAAGGCTGATAAGTATCCATTCATTATGTAGCTGCATGGTACTGAAAGAAATGCCATGCTAGTTTGGAAACCTTTGAAGTACAATGCCTCATGGATCAGAGTTACCCAAGTAATCACATGTAATTGAGGTGAGAATTTGATTTGAGTCCCACAACTGTATGATTTGCATGTTATAAGTACAGGTCTTTCATTCAGTCATTCTGCCAGCATCTCAACAGATTTTCTTGAAGTTCTCAGCCTAACTCCCACCAGTGTCCATCCTCCTCAATATTACATAGTGCCAATTCCTTCTTTCCTGGCTCAGGTAACATTCTTTAGGTCTTTCCCAGCTCCTGGGAGAGTGCTCATGCTCAAATTTTCTGCAGTATTTCTATGCAGTTGCTGCTGTGTGCAGTCTCCTGGCAGCTTCTCCTTCATCAGTCAGCTTATTCCTCTGATACCTTCTGGTTTATCTTTTCCAGTAGAGTACAAAAAAACTATTTTTATTTTCTCATAGTAAAGCCTTAACAAAATGAAATTTTGTAGGGGAAAATGGAGTATCCTCAGAAAAAGATACCTATTTTTGAGTTCCAGATGAATTTCTGTGATAAATAAGTTTGATTTGCCATACTATCTTGCTGGATGCTTTCTTGCTCCTGCAGAAATGCTAGTGGTTGCATGATGTACAGTTTAGGAGAGTTGATTCAGTAGGAGTTGGCCCCCCAGCCCTACTACTTTTCCATGAGATGGGAATAGTTCTGGGAAAACAAAATGAGGGGGCAGGGGGGAAACTGAGACTGCAGCTGGCTGGACTCCGTGCAAAAGGTGAAAAGAAGCCTGTTCCTTCCTGCCATCTGGTTGCTCTATATAGAATAAATATCTGCCATAAACCTGAATTTTTCTTTCAGTGTATCTCATAACTCTGTGGTATTATTCTCTTTGCATTTCATGGTTTCATTTCCATTTTGGCAGAATTCCTTTTTGTGACTTTTCAGACTCATTTATTACAACTACCTGCCTTTTGAGCTGTTCTAGCTTTAGCTATCTCAGTTCTGGCATACTCAGAATGCTATTCTTTCTGTACCCTAAGATACAAAGACTAATTTTAATTACAACATAGTGATTCTGGACTCTTCTTTTAGCTTATTTACCCCTCACATCCCAGCAGATCAGAAATTTACTCAGATGTTTAAAATACCTTAGATACTTGTTGTTTCTAGTTCTTTTAGTCATCTCTCTGCATGTCTTTTGTTCCCTACAGTAAGAGAATCTTTCCTGTAGCTTTTGTTGTAAGGGAGATTTATGTCTTCTAGTAGAAGAAATATTTAGGGTTTTTTGTACTTTACTTTTCTCTAAGATTTTAAAAAAGACTTATCCCACACATTTTTGTGCTTATATATCTCTTCCTTTACTTTTTAACTCCTACCTTGTTGTTCTGTTATTGCAGCTAAGTGTTTCAGAATATAGATCAGAATGATGCAACTGCACTAAATACTATAAAATAGGCAATGTGGGGATACCGCCCAGGAGGCTTGCTTCCCATTGCCTCTTTCATGACCATACCTCTCTATAAAGCCAAAGTATCCATTCTCAACTCTTAAAGGTTTTTTTACTTATTGTTTTTTATGTGGTATGTATTGATAATAGATTTAGAATGCTGGCAAGAAAGAGTGGTGTAGTCTTGTTTGGGGACTTGTTTGGGACTGATACTTTGCTCTAAAACCAGCAGTGCTGAAATGGAGTGTAAAAGTGAGGTAGCTCTGCAAGAGCAGTATTGGGAAAAGAACAAGGGATGTTAAACCAGCACAGCATGACTTTCTGTGAAAGAGGATATGCATAGTCTCCCCTTGTTCTGAAGTGGGGGTGAGTTTAGGACTTTGCAGTAAAACGACAGGGAACTTTATGTGTTCTTGTGTATTCAGAACAGGTTTGGGTTGAGAAATTCTTATAAATGATGCCTCAAAAGACCTATATTGAAGGATGCCCTATGAAATACAAGGATTTACAGTGAAAGATAGCTTCACTTCACTTGAGCCTCTGAAATCAACACAGGAGCAATTGACAATAGTAATTACATAAGAAAACATTCAATATTTTATTAACCAACATATATATTGTGTTTATGGGTTTTTTTTCTTTTTAAATCCCTGGAATAAGAATTTCTGCCTTTAAAAATGTTTCTAAATAAATTAATTTTGTAACTGTTGTAACTTTACAGAGCAAGTTGAACACATGAATTGCAGGTACAAAAATTAAATTTAAAGCAACTACAAATACATGTATTTGAGAAGACTCACTGAATAGAGGAAATTCAGGGGTCACGGGAGTGAGACTTTCTTGATGTTTATGGTAATCTCTCTCGAATTAAGATCACTTGGTAATGGCAATGCCATAACTCCCTGGGAAAGTTGCAATGCTTGAGCAATACAAGTGTACTGCTTGTCTTTTGGTTTGGTCATAATCATTCCCAAAGTCACAAATCTCCTTTAATCTGGTACATGTTATGATTGGGACATTCTTCCTATAGTTTCAGTTACTTATTTCACCTTAAATCTTTCTGAAGCAATAGATGCAGTGTTGTGGTTTGGCCCAGCTAGCACAGCAGCACCACAACAGTCTCTTGCTCAGTGCCCCCATTCATCCCCATTCTCATTAGGATGGCAGAGGCCCCAGTGAAATGGGAGTAAAAAGATAAGCAAGGTTGTTGTGGATTGAGACAAGAGCAGGGAGGGCTCGCTGCCAATTATGGTTCTGGGCAAAACAGACTCCAGTACTCGACCTCGAGAGGAAAGTAGGAAAGTTTATTCTACAAGAAACAGAACAGAATAAAAGCAAAAAGGGAGTAGGATGATGAGAAAATTGCAACCAGCACTTTAAGATCTCCCTCCCCCATCCCTCCTTTCTTCCCAGGCCCAGCTCACTGCTCCCACTACCTCTACCTCCTCCCTCCTCAACGGCTCAGGGGGGCAGGGAATGGGGGATGTGGTCAGTCTCTCACAGATGGGCTCTGCTGCTTCTCTCAGAGGAGGACAACTCTTGGCATTCTTCCCCTGCTCCAACACGGGGTTCCTCCCCCAGAATACAGTCCTTAACAAACTTCTCTGGTGTGGGTTGCACCCAACAGCTGCGGCTTCTGCCAATGCAGGTTCCCTCACACGGGACACAGTCCTTGGTGAATATCTCTGGCGTGGATTCTTCACCATGGTTGCAGTTTCTGCAGTTGCAGGGTCCCTCTCTCAGGACAAGGCCTATTCTGGGCATAAGTTTAATGAGCTGCTCTGTCGTGGGTTCCTCCCCGCAGTTACAGCTGTGGATATTGGGTCCCTTCCTCGGGACATGGCCTGCTCCGGCCACAGTGATAAAGGGCCCCTCCTTCAGGACACGGCCTCCTCCGGCCATGGTCACTGTCCCTGGCTCGGGGCCTTTAATGAAGTGAATCGCTGCCCCTGGTCCAGGGCCAGCTTTAGCAACATGAGTCTCTGCCCCTGATGCGGGCTCATTATCAAAATGAGTCTCTACCGCTGATGCGGGGTCTTTAAAGAAATGAAAATAAATCTCAGCTTCACCAATTCTCTCCATAGAATGCAGGGGAGTCTCTGCTACAGCACACCTCCTCCTCTCTTTCACCACTGACCTTGGAGTCCACATGGTTGCTTCTCTCACTGTTCCTACTCCTTGCACCACCACCAGCCAGAAGAAGAAGAAGGGGCAGAAGAAGGAAAGAAGATGGAGGAAAGAAAACTCCTCTTCCGGATTCTTCTTAAAAAGTGATCGTGGAGGTGTCTAATTGGCTCAGCCCCAGCAGTGTGTCTGGTTTAGAGCTGGAGAGAGTTGCGAGCAACTTCTTACAGGAGCCATCTTTACAGCCCCTTCCCCCTTACAAGAAAAGGCTGTCATGTCAAACCATGACAGTGGTCAGTCTCTCACAGATGGACTCTGCCACTTCTCTTTTCTTAGATGAGGATGACCCCTGGCATTCTTCCCCTGCTCCGACACGGGGTCCCTCTCCCGGGACACGGTCCTTAACAAACTTCTCTGGTGTGGGTTGCTCCCAACAGCTGCAGCTTCTGCTGATACAGAGTCCCTCACACGGGACATAGTCCTTGGTGAATATCTCTGGTGTGGATTCCTTGCCACGGTTGCAGTTTCTGCAGTTATAGGGTCCCTCTCTCTCGGGACAAGGTGTCTTCTGGGCATAAGTTTAATGAGCTGCTTTGTCGTGGGTTCCTCCCCACAGTTACAGCTGTGGATATTGGGTCCCTCCCTTGAAACATGGCCTGCTCTAGCCATAGTGATAAAGGGTCACTCCTTTGGAATACGGCCTCTTCTGGCCATAGTTTTAATGAAGAAAATCACTGCCCCAATCATAGGGTCTGTAGTGAAGTGATTGGGTCCCTCCCACGGGACACAGCCTCCTCCGACCATAGTCACTGTCACTTACTTGGGGCCTTTAATGAAGTAAATCTCTGCCCCTGGTCCAGGGCCAGCTTTAGCAATATAAGTCTCTGCCCCTGATATGGGGTCATTATCACAATGAGTCTCTACCACGGATGCAGGGTCTTTAAAGACATGAAAATAAATCTCAGCTTCACCAGTCCTCTCCATAGAATGCAGGGGAGTCTCTGCTCCAGCACACCTTCTCCTCTCTTTCATCACCAACCTTGGAGTCTGCATGATTGTTTATCTCACTGTTCCTACTCCTTGCACCAGCCAGAAGAAGGGACAGAAGAAAGAAAAAGGAGGAATAAGCCTTCTCTTCTGGCTTCTTCTTAAAAAGTGATTGTGGAGGCACCTAATTGGCTTACGCCCAGCAGTGGGTCTGGCTCAGAGCTGGGGAGAGTTTCGAGCAACTATTTGCAGGAGCCATCTTTATAGCCCCTTCCCCCTTACAAGGAAAGGCTGTCATGTCAAACCATGACATGCAGTCCTCATAATTTTGTAACAGTTACAGTATTTTTGGTCAAGCTAGCAACCAGTGTGAAACTGATGCTTATATTCAGAAATGCTTCAACGTTAAATGATAGATTTGAATTTTTGTTGTTTATGTAAGTCGACTAATATGGACTACAATTATTTCCAAGCAATTAAGTCTTCATTGCAAATTAATGGTGAAAATTGCATGCTGTAACTTTAGGTGAAGGACAGAGTAGCGGTGCTAGCTTTATCGTGAAGTTCATACATGTATGTTTGTATACACAAGTCTGTGTAAACTTGTTGGATAAGAAATTTCTGAAAATAAAATGCATTGAGACTTGTTCAGAAGGATAGCATCTCCTGTGGAGATGTTTTAAATTCTTCAAGTTTCAAGTTTTGTTCCTGTCTCCCACTGGACATGTAAATATGTTGAACTGATTAGAAATTATATGGAAGAAATGACAAGCAGATTGCTTATTAATCACTATGTGCTCATTATGTCCATAAAATATCCATAAAATTCTATTTTAGTGTATAATATTATTTAGTTTCATATTTTTGTTGTAACTGACTTTTTTATTTGTCTGGGTACAACATGTAGTTAAATAGGTACATCTAGCTTCACGGAAGGCAATTTTGGCATCTGAATGATTTTTTACAACAGATTTAGATTATTGGCTCAAGAGCTGTACTTGTATAAGGACATCTGTCAGACAAGGGTCCTTCACTCAGTTTTGGGAACTTATCAGAGGCTTTGAGCCAGGGTCCAGCTGGCTCTTTTGCAGGCAAGAGCTCACAGTCGTATGATGGGCAGCTATGTGAGGCCAGCTCTCAAGTGGCCATGATCTCTAGTGACTTTGACTCAGAAAGTCTCTGTACTGATAGCTCTCTCTGGCAATGTAGGATATTATGCTTGCTGCAGCATTTCAGCTGCTCTGTATACATCCAAGATTATGTTTTTAACTCTGCTGAGCTAGTCAGGAAGAGATAAAACTTGTGTACAGCCAGATCTGTAAAGTGAACTAAAATAAACTTTGTTTCAATTAAAGGAAGAATATTTATACTACTTTTATCTACTGATTTAATAACATGATTTAAAATCACATCTTCAGTGGTGTGTGGACAATTTCATTGTGCAGGCCAGCTCTTAGTCATATCAAAATTTCCTTTATTCGGTGGGTTGGGACTGAGAACTCTCAGATGTTACTCTGATGTGGTCTTTTTTTTATTCTTTGTATGTGTATGTGCATGTGTATTTGATGTATGTATTGTAAAACCAGGAAACTATAAAGACTGATAGTACTTCTGCACCTCCATTTCTTTGTTTGTGTAGTGGTAACAGTACTTTCCTAATGTTTGCTTTGCAGTACACTGAGGTGTCCTGCAGCAAAAGGTGCTTATGTAAAACTAATAATTGTTAGACTGAGATATTAAAGACCACATTGATTCTTAAGGTAAAATGGTTTTCTGATGGTTGGGTTTTTTTGTCTCCCTTGCCTAAGAGTGGCAATGGTTTCTCACAACATACAGTCTACATCCCATATCCAGTGTTTGTACTATGCAGAAGAAACTTTACTCTTCCCCAGCTGCACTGCATTTGTTTGCATGGGGCAGCATTTGTGTTTTTTTGTAGAGGTTCTGTATGTGGATGACAGCAAAGCAAGGATTTCTGAAGCTGCTTTGCTACTGTATGCCCTTCATTAATATGTGCTTCATTGTCATGATAGTTTACCTCTTTTGTTTGTATATTTAACAATTTTAATTCTAGCGCTTCAGTGGTGAGGCATTTCATTTTGTATTTTAAGACTTGGAATATAGAACAAATCTTTTTTGTGTGGATAAAAGCTGAAGAGTTGACCTTGAAAAAGAACCCTAAAAAATTGGTGCTAGTCATCCATTCAGAGAGAAAGCAAAGAAAGATGCATCTTAAGTCACATAGTTAAGTCACATAGTATGTTAGATGACTAACAGTAAAAGTTTTCGTTAATACTCCCTTAGGATTTCTTGGCTTCTATGACTGGTAAATATTCCTCTCTGGTGTGATTTCAGAAATCAGTTTGGAACTGGTATATGAGTAAGCCACAAATAGGAAACTCAATCCTTCTCTATGTTAAGTAAGCTTGACAGCTGATGACTGATGTAAACCCCCATGCAATGCTAAAGGACCTGGGGGTATTGATCGACAGTTGGCTCAACATGAACCAGCAATGTGCCCAGGTGGCCAAGAAGGCCAGTAGTCTCCTGGCTTGTTTCAGAAATAGTGTGACCAGCAGAACCAAGGAAGTGATTGTCTCCCTGTACTTGGTGCTGATGTGGCCGCACCTCAATTCTGGGTGTCCAGTTCTGGGCCTCTCACTACAAAAGGGATATTGAGGTGCTGGGCCTCTCACTACAAGAGGGATATTGAGGTGCTGGAGCATGGCTGGAGATTGTCATCAAAGCTGGTGAAGAGTCTAGAGAATGAGTCTTATGAGAAGCAGCTAAGGAAGCAGGGCTTGTTTAGTCTGGAGAAGAGGAAGCTGAGGCTGAGATATGATCACTCTCTACAACTCTCTGTGGGGGGTCAATCTCTTCTTTCCAATAATGAATGATAGAGCATGGGGAAATAGGCTCAAGTTGCTCTAAGGGAGGTTTATATTGGACATTAGTAAGAACTTTTTCACTGAGAGGATAGTTAAACACTGTAACAGGTTGACTAGGGATATGGTGGGATCTCCATCCCTGGAGATACTTAAAAGATACATAGATGAGGTGGTGAGGGATATGAGTTAGTGATGAGCTTGGCAGTGTGAGGTTAGTGGTTGGACTTGATAGTCTTAAAAAACCAAAATTGTTTTATGATTCTATGAAAAACAAATGTTGACTACATATTCTTCAAAAATTATTTTATTGTCTAGCTTATATAGTCTACAGAAGAATTAAATAACAAAGTTACTTAACAGTAAGTTGGCAGTAATTTTTAGTAACTCTGGAAACGAAGTTAAACTTGACTGTTTGTCTAGAGGACATACATCCCAGGCAAAATCAATTGTTATGCTTTGACTAAATTTGAAACTGTAACTTTTTATTATGACTATATGGAATTTCAGTGGGAGCCATTGGCTTTTTTTTGTAAGACTTTAAGTCTTTTTTAATCTTTGAAATACAACTTGATTCTAGCAGTGAAAATACAGTGTTGTCCTATAATATGGTGAGATGAGTGTGGTTGTAGTAAAGGCTTGTTAGGATCACAATTTAAAGGACAGAAATGGATAAAGTTTAAGAAAACACAGGTTTTTAATAATGCAAGACAATTGTAGCATCTTTCATGCCACCTTGAATTAACTTGTTAAAAGCTGACTTCTTAATGATGAATTCTGGGGTTCATTTAAGATGTCTTTATGTTTCAATAGAAAAAAAAAAGTAAACTTTTTTTTTTTTTGCAAGTTTGACTAGACTTCATTGTTTTATAGTGATGTCCAAGCAAAATGATTTTTGGTTTTTCACAGCTTTTGTCTCTAAATGTCATTTTTATTGGTATAATAATTAATCTTAACATATTTTCTTTTTCTTCTCTTTTTTTTCTATTCTTTTTGTTTTTCCAGTGGGAAGAGATTAGTGGTGTTGATGAGCATTATACTCCAATCAGAACTTACCAAGTGTGCAATGTTATGGATCACAGTCAAAACAATTGGCTGCGAACAAATTGGATTCCACGCAATTCAGCTCAGAAGATATATGTGGAGCTCAAGTTTACCTTGAGGGACTGTAATAGTATCCCTCTAGTTCTGGGCACTTGCAAAGAGACCTTCAATCTGTATTATATGGAGTCTGATGATGACCATTTGGTAAAGTTCAGAGAGCATCAGTTTACAAAGATCGACACCATTGCGGCTGATGAGAGCTTCACCCAAATGGATCTTGGGGACCGAATTCTCAAGCTGAATACAGAAGTCCGTGAGGTTGGGCCTGTCAGCAGGAAAGGCTTTTACTTAGCTTTCCAAGATGTAGGTGCTTGTGTTGCCTTAGTCTCGGTGCGAGTGTACTTCAAAAAGTGCCCTTTCACTGTCAAGAACCTCGCGATGTTTCCAGATACAGTACCCATGGACTCCCAGTCACTGGTGGAGGTGCGGGGTTCTTGTGTCAATCATTCCAAGGAGGAAGAGCCACCCAAGATGTATTGCAGTACAGAAGGAGAATGGCTAGTGCCCATAGGGAAGTGCTTGTGTAATGCTGGCTATGAAGAAAGAGGCTTTGCGTGCCAAGGTAACAATGCCCTCCATGTTCATAGTTCAATTATTAACAGGGGCTTCACTTTATGTCCCTACTCAGTCTATTGGGTTGTGTTAATTTTCTCCAAATTCTTGAGAGAAATAAATTAGTTCATAAAATTGCCATTAAAATGTTGTTTATTTAATCTATGTAAATAATTTGATAAAAGTATTTGATAAGGGACAACCAATAATTTTTAGTTAATACAGTGTGTAGCAAATCTTGCCTCTCTTGGCACTCTTGGACTTCTTTTTTTAATATAGGTTATCTCTAGTGCATTGTTTGTGGCCAAGTATTTGATTTTTGTGTGTGTGTGATGTTTTTTTTTAACTTTATGACTTGATGTATAATTTTTGCTACTGAACTGCTTTGATTAATTGGGATTGGTAAGAGTAAACCATTGGTTTTGGTAGCATAGTTCCTAAATGCAGGTGCATTTGGAAGATCAGTGTTTGAGCTTCAAAATTGCATTTTCATGAATATTCATAAATTTAACTAAAACCAATTTTCTCTGAAGTTTTGGTTTCTCAAAACTGTGGTTATGTGAATGCTCCCAAGAAAAAGACCACTTGAGGGACTTTGAGCTTTTCCAGAAACGGTCTTTTAAACATTAGAGAAATGTGTATTGCATTTACCTAATTTTGACATCAACCAAAATTATGGTGATGTACACTTTGTTTTGTGTATGTTTTGAAGTTTTGTGCTAATTGAATCTTAAATCTCTTTTCAAAGAGTGCCTTAAAGGATGCTGGCTGTGGTAAAGGATTTTTTGTTATACAAATAAGTAAAATGCAATATCTAAAAATTCCATGGATGGAAGTAGTTTCTGAGATATTTACCGAGGGCTGTGTATATGTGTGATTGTGTACTTGTGTGTATGCATGTATTCATAAGAAGAGGAGCTTAAAGTATTCTGAACCTGGTTGAGGAAGCACCTATTCTTTTTTTTATTGATCCCATGGCAAATTTTATGTCAGACAAGTCCTGGAGAGCTACTAGGAACTCACCCAATCAGAGTCCATCAAACCATAGGCAGTTGTGAAAACTGTTGCTCTGATTAAGGTAACTTTTTCTTAAAAAGTGTCAGGAAGGTATGAAAGGAAGGAAGAAAGAGTATGTTCTGTTTGGTTTTGCTTTAAAGTAGATTTTAGGGGTTTTTTTTTCCCTCAATATGAATAAATTGGATGGCTGAATCTTTTGAGTATGCTTTTCTACAGTTAGATACTTATATTAAGAAAAATAAGGTAAACTCTTCTGTTAAGAGCTGAATCCAGGAGAAGATATTTTATTATTTGAAAATGCTTTGTCTGGGGCCTCCTGCAGCTGCACTTAAAAATGCTAAAATGTTAGTGATACTCTTAACCACTGTATATAGTGTTGCTTACTACAGAGCCTGTGTCCTTATAAATGGTTGAAAGCTGTTGGTTTAGAATTTCAGTTACACATGAGCGCAAAAAGACAAATCACTCCAGAAAGTGTCAGGCTACAATTGAGCAAAAGTTTGAGCTAAATAAAGTAAAAGAAAAGAAATTGTTTTATTAAAAACAGGTTCCCAAATGCTTGAGGTACGCAGGGCAGCGCCTATGTGAGTATAACAGACATAATTTGGAAGGCATACAATCAGACCATAGGACTACTGTCTTTTTCTTTTTTACCCCCTAGCCTCTGCCCCTTCCTCCCTCCCCCTCTTTTATTTTTGGGCTTCATCACTGAAGTGATGTTGATCAAGGGAGTGATAGATGATGAAACCATTAACAATAATGACAAGTCCTTCTGGTTTATTCTGATTTAACATATAATGTTCTACTAACTTTTATTGGAAGTCATATTTTTCAAATATTTTTAGTGTGGTGTGATTGAAGTGGCAGTCTAAAAGCAGTCAGTAATTCAAAACCTCCTGTTTGTCGGCATCAGTAACTCGGCAGGAGCTGGAAAGTTCAGAAAAAGAGTTCAGTGTTGGCTTCATATTCAAGGCTTATCCTGCACCTTTCCTTTCCTTTTTCCTTCTCTCCTTCTTTTACTCCTTCTTTTGGGGTGTTGAGATTTAAAGATTTGTTTGTGTGCTTGTTTGTGCCTTTTCTTTGGTCAACTAAACTGCAGTAGACTCAGAATTGTAGAATCTGAACAAGATCCAAAATGGTGTTTCAAGCATGGTCTGGAATGAAAGTATAATTTAGGGGAAAAAAAAAATCAGTTGAAGTTTGAAAGAGTATTAAGTAATAGAAATTCTTTTTTTTGAGTAGTTGAAAACATTCAGCAACTTAGTCTCTGTCACTACTTGATCCTATAGTCAGACTGTTTCTGATTTTGTTTCCATAATGCTGTTTTTGGAAACAATGTCATTTTGCATTAGCAGGAGATCATTGCTGATGATTAAATGAAGGACTGTAATGGTATATGATCAACCTTTTAAAATTTAATTCAAGGCAGCTTTTCTTGATACTTGGAAAAATATTAAAGCACAGTCATGCCTTCAAATAAAACAAACTTTACTGTTTTCTACAACTGTTTCCCTTTTTCTATATAACCAAAAAAAGTTGACATAAGGCTCAAGTTTTTTGTCATTAGTGTATCCATACATATGAAAATATACATGTTTTTATAGCGTATTTGTATCTAAGTTCTATTGACTTTACTCAGTATATAGGTTCTTGTTGGAAAGGTTATTGTTCTGTTCTGAGTCCTACCAACTGATAAGCATTTTACACAGACAACAGTATGATACCTACCTGTCAGTCAGTTAAAGAATCAGAGCCAATTTTGCTGTGATGATCCTAGTTCTCATTGTTGTGTGTTCATGAAGAAATCGTTTCTCAAAAGCCAGTTGTATACTTCATCTTGAAAAGAGTTCTGGTCTTTGTGATATACTTTAAGTTAACAACTAAAAATTTAACATCTCTTCTCACAAAAACTTTTTGCACCTGGTCAATATTTTGAAGAGATTAGGTTTGTATAAGGTAAAAAAGTTGTATGAAGTATGTTTGGAAGCATGTTGAAAAAGCCACTCTTTTGTACTGGTTTTTCCCCTTAGCTAATGATAGTTAACTATGTGATATATGTCATCTGCTATAGACCATTACTACAGCTTTGTTTGCACTTGCATCATAGTGATCCTTTTTATTTAATATTTCTATAATATTTCATGATTGAATAGGACTTCTTCCTCACTTTTTTTTTTTCTAAATTATATCTTTATACTATTTTTGACAAACTACATCTTTATAGTGTCTTCTCTCTTAGAATTAGTGTGTTTTAATTTAATTAGGGAAAAATCCCCAACTGGCTGGAACTGCACACTAATGCTTTCTGATAGTCTCCATCATATTCCTCGATCAACAAGGATAACTGATCTTTTCATTTGTTCCCCATCAAACAGCCATAGAATATCACATCAGAGATTTGTCTGCTTTACTGTTCTTTCTCTAAAAGTGGCTAATGGCAGATTTCTAAGGAAAAGTATAAAGAAACTGCAGTGCTGCTTTACTGGGTGTACCTTTCAGGTTCTGCCAATCTACTGATGTCTTTGCAAGACAAGATACATCTTGTAAGCAGGACTATGTATGATAGGAAATCAGTGACCTGTCATCTGTTAATTTGTCTCTTTTTTGACTCACTTATCTTTTTATTCTCATTAAGTTTTTATGGCAGTGAATGCTGTGTTTTGTCTTGTGTGGAAAAAAAAGATCTTCTTGCCATTTTAAAGCCTTTTTTAAAAAAAAAAAAAAAAAGTCAGTTGGATAAGATTTTCCATATCCTTGTATAGTAAGAAAATAACTACTCCCTTTTCATCTTACTTACTAACAATTTTCAATGTCTCTTTCATGCCTCATCTCTACTAGTGCTTTTTTATTTGGAGGACAGGCTAATTGCTTCATACCTCAACTTGTCCTTTTTTACTGTCTCTGTACAGTTTCAAAGTAAACAATGTGATTCTTATGAAAAAAGCAATGAGGCTTGTGTTCCTTATTTAAGTTGTAAGTACACCAGGAGATTATACAGTGGCATAGTGTTTGGAAGAGCCCAAAGATCAATAAAACAAAAGGAGCATTCACATCACCTGCTCAGTGAGTGATTTGTATGTGGAGAAGCTAGGCTAAGTTTTGTTTTGAACACTACAGAGGGCAAATAGATCTCATGATGTGAAGATTGGTTAGTTGGGTTAATAGTACTAAAATATATGGAAAATGTAGTATAAATGTTTTTAAAAAAATGTCTTCAGTTCTGTAATGATCTAGAAGTCTGCTCAGAGAAATAATGGAAGCAGGAGCTGTTTTTTAAAAATGCAGTAACCAGATAATAAAGGAAATCCTGCCCTGGCAGGCTTGGACTAATAAATCTCTTCCATCCTGTATGTGTCTATTCTGTTGTTGGTTTGTTTCATGCACTTCAGAAAGAGTAGCTGGGCATAGAGAATTATATTTTTCATGATGAAACTTGCATTGGACAATTGTTTATCCATATGCGAGTATGAATGTTGTTTTGAATGCTTGCAACAGGTGACCCTTTAGACCAAACCCAAGCTTTATGGCACTAGTTGTCAAATGGAAAATTAAATTGGTTGGCCTGAACAGAATGACTCAAAAAGCACAGAATTACATTTTCTTCATCTGATCATTTCAAGGTAGAGTTCTAAATTTTAGTTGTTGGAATTGAGTAAATATGAACTGTTAATTTCCTCTGTAATACTATGCAATAAAATTGTAAGTTTTAACTGTGATTGACACATTTTCTATAAAAAAGCCATAAGAAAAAAAGAGAATGTAATCCAGCAATCCATCCTTATGTATATAGTTTTTAGGTATTAGTCAGGTAGATTGAATGGGAGAGAAAGGAGTAAGGAGTAAAGGAGGGAGAGGTAAAGTTCACCCACTGTGCCTGGTTATTGCAAAAATGACTTCACAAAATTTCCCCTAACACTAAATTATTCAGTGCTTCAAGTTGTGGAGTGTATTTCTCTCTCTGAGTTTATGGAGATACGAAAGGAATGCCATCTGTGGCTGCTCAATCTTAACGATACGTTGCTTAGTTGCTTAATTCTTTCAGTAGAATAAATACTGTACTTGAGATAAAGATATGTAAAACACCATTAATACTAAGGGTGAAAAACATTTCTGTAGGTTTCTGGGTTTTTTTCCTTTCCTTTAAAATATTGTTTTTCTCACTGCATAAGCAAATATCCTTTTTACTTACTTATATCAGTAGTTAAAAGACTACATGTAAAGAGAAAAAGGTACTGTGAGGAACTACTCTATGCAAGTGAAAACAGACAGAAGGCACATGTGTTTGCTGCAACTGCAAAGACAATGACATTTTTCCTGGAAAAGAGGCTCTGATGTGTTGCTTACACTACAAAAGTGTTTGATTTTAACTCTTAGGCTCTGTATAGAAACTGTTATGTTTAATACAACATAGAAACTGATCACATAATATGGTAATGGACTATTATGAGAGTTCACATTTATATGAAATCTGAAAAAGCTAAGGATTCACATTTTTTAAAACAGAGGTTTGAGGTTTATTTTTTTTGCTTGGGTTTGAATTATTGTTTTGATTTTTAAAAGCAAGAGAGATGCTTTTTAAAAGAGACAATCTTTCAAGCTGGTAAACTAAAATGACAGCAGTTATAAATTATGAATCACTTTATTTGTAAAATATTCATTGTTTTTATCCACTTTGTATTCTGTAAGTACACAAACAGAACACATAATGAAGGATTTACCTTCTTGCTCAGAATTTATTTAACTCTTTTGAAAGTTATGTCAGAGGCATCCAGATGATTTTTCACAGGGGAAGAATTATGTTGCACTGAATACTTTGGAAAGATCACAGTCAATGGCTAATAAGCCATTATGGGCATAATTTTATGATTTGGGAGCACATTTATCACGTGTCCCAAGGAAGCAAAAATTAAAAAGAAACATTCTGAAACTACTAGAAAACAGATTTTTTTTTGCAATGTATCACTATACAGATTCTCAAGTCAGAAAAGTCTTAAGGAAGTGCTCTGTTCTTACTTGAGAATATGAAATTTCTTGGATGTTGTGATAGAAATATTTAAACAAAACACTATTATGAATATTTCTATTATTTTTTTAATGTTCATTGATTAGGAGCATAGTGTTAATGTTCTTTAAAAAAGCTTACTAATACATCTCCAGGTTGATCAGTATTACACTATCAACATATAGCATGACTAGGTATATTTAGAGTTGATTTTTCTAATTGGAAACTAGTTGGGAAATGGAAACATTCACTCATAAAATGAAATATTTACAAATACATCCATGACTCAGAAGGTGCAACTTAATACAATTGCACTGTATATTTTTTCAGTCCAGATGCCTTTTCATTGGGAATTTCTTCCTTGTCTCCCCTCACCTGATTTTCAAGCAATAAAAAGTCATTCAACCCAAACCCCAACAAAAAACCCAACACTTGCCAATGTATTGGAATATACAGGATATTGACCCAGACTCTGCAATTTAACAAGTATATATGAGACATTTGCTTCCTCTTTAGCATAGAAATTTTTGCCTTGGCTCTGTGGCACTTAATATGTTCAAAACTATTATTGTTGAATATTTGTGCAGGATTTTACTGCATCTTATGGATATCTATCACACAGAATCCTAATGGATCTTGCTGGAGTTTCCTTAACATTTTCCCTTTTATGGCTTTGCTTCTTTGGAGCCTTTCAAAGGATTAAAAAACTAAATGAATATTATTATTCTGAACGTGTTTTGCTTGTTCTGTCTTTGGTGACTTTCAATATCAGTTTAGCTCAGAGTTGCACAAAGATTGTATTGTCAGTGTGAATTCATTGAACACACACATTTTCCATTGGTTTCTCTGCCACTTGCATCTGTGTATAGAGCTATTTGACAATCCCTTATTAGTTCCAGAGTGGAACTTATAAAGGCTAATAGGGGTTTGCATTACAACTGACAGCTGGTACTAGACTTAATAGAGAGCAATTGTAGTGAGAGCTCTAAGTTTTGATAACATTCAATGAAAATGCTTTTAAAGTAAGAACCATCTTGAAACATGAGTACAAGAAGACAAAAATGTTTTATATGTCTGCCACTCCTCAGCATGAAGCACAAGATGATGTCAAAACATGATGATGGCAGACATCTGAATAACCGGTAATTGAAATCAGACTTTATTAGAACACCTAAACTGCAGGAGGAGTGTTAGAATTGACTGTTTCTTTAGATTACAAACTCAATAACAAGGGGTGTGTTTGTAATGTCTCCTCTTTTTTGCCTTTGAAATTGTAGTTTTATTCCTGATAGCACAACAGTAACATAGTAACTTGGACTTCACACAATCTTTTTAAGGAGAGAAGGTGACATGCTCACTGCCTAGAATTTGGTTGTAGCACTGGCTTTAAATACCTGCTTACCTTGGGTACCTTCATAATTAGTGTATCTATTGTGTTAAGGCATAAATAGACCTAAACAATGACAAATCCTTCACAGGTCAAGGAGGCGAACTATTTCACTCTCATGAATCTATGGGTTCAGGGGTTGTCTACTGTAAGGTTAAAATTTGATGTGATAATTTAGAACAGCTGTTCTTTGACAGAAAGATTCACTTTCAACAAGGGAAGAAAAAGCCATATGGTACAAGTTGACACTGTGCCAAGCTTGAATAACTGCAGAAGTGATACAGGACAGTTCTCTTTAACAACATGGTTGAAGAAATGCATTTTTACTTGCCATTGGTATTTCCAATCTCTGTGATTTTTTTCATCGTACTTATCCCAGGATACTTCTTTTCTAGATACTTTTTAAAAATTATTAACAATGTGATTAAGTGACAGAAAAGAGTTGTGGGCTTTAAAAATACATAGTTTGTCCATGACCCTATCCAGGCCACTCCTTGTACTGTAAAAAGAAATCAAAGTTCCATAGAAAATTCCTTCAAAGTTTTCAACCAAAATGGCATGCATTGTTAGTGGGAACATCTAATACCTGAGTTCATACACTTTTAGCATAGTATTTAAGAATTCAGTTAAATTACACTACCTTTATACACATACTTAAATTCTAGTAAGTTAAGCACATGAATAGCATAAAACCTAATGAAAGAAGTAATTTACTGTGCTCAGACTAAGCATTAGTGTTCAGTTTACATGTAGGAGTAAGATGGTCATCAGGAGTCCAAAATCCTAGGAAGAATTAATTTTTCCTCCAATTTGGAGGAGCCCAATTTTTCTCAACAATTAGTTCTATGTAAAAAACCCCAAATGTATAAACTCACTTCTATTTGATTTCTCAGAGATTTTTAATGGAAGGAGAATAACAGAAGAAATTACTTAGAAGTACCCAGCTCTTGGCTCTAAGAAGTGCCACTATACAAATGATCAAAACCTCTGTACCAACAGTTTGCTTGCCTCTAAGAATGCATCTTGTTTTGCTTCCTTCTCGTAGTGAAAATGGGGCACAATTTTTTGTTTTTAAGGAAGAAACAAACATGTCTTTCATTCTCTTAAAGAAAAAAAAGAGAGAATCTCTGAGGTGATTATAAAGTAGTTGAAATGGTCATGTGTTACCCAGCTGAAGTAAGAAGAAACATAAAGTTTGGCAAACATATTAAAGTAAAATATTAACATGTTCTTTGATGTTTTGCAACCTTACACAGTTTTTGACCTAACCTTAAACAGTCCCTTAATCTCTCTAAAAGAGTCTAGATTTTAAGTTTGGGTAGGCACATACAGGATTGCTTTATTTATAGATGTATTCAGTAACAAGTTTTAAAATCTCACATTAAAATTAAGAGGCTGTAGGATATAATAAATAAGATTTTCTCCTTTGCTTTCATAAGGAATGGCATTATGTAGTCATTATTATTATACAAAGAAATACAGGCAAATTATGTAATAATAAGTAGTTTCAGTTTAACAGGGACATCTCCAGCTGCTGTTATGTACTTCTTTGGATTACAAAACAACTCAAATTCTCTGAAAGTCTAACAGGATTTTTTCTTATTTTGGTAATGTGATCCTAATACTGAAATGACAGGTATGGGTAGTTATTTTAACAAGCTGCTCCTCAACTCTGTTTTGCTCCCAAAAGAATAATATGGAAAACTAAAGCAGGGCTGAGGGATTGTAACTTGAAGTCAAGGTGTGTTAACCACGAACATGAAATCATTGTTCCAGATGTAATACTGGTGTTTGTCCTGACAAAAACAAAAAAAAATCACACAAAAAAAAACCCCTAAACCCAAACAAGAAACCAGACCGAACCAAAAAAAAAATGGATAGTAAGCAGGACATATGAGCAGAAGAAGTTGTTCAGGAGTTAACCACAGCTAATGAACCTTGTTTCATAAATTAATAGACCACTCATTAAGCTGCCATTTTTATACAGTGTATAATATCTCTGACTGCTTTGATTGTGTAGATGGAGTGTCTAGAGCTTTCACCTCAAGGCCATAAAAATATGTATTTGTTAACATAGAGGATGGAATTAGAAAGACATACAATTGCTAATAAGCAATTACAGTCTTGCTTTTCATATTGTGTGAGGAAATGAACTGCCACTGAAATTAACAGTAAAAGGAGTATTAGCTTCTCTGTATTTTCTCTGCCCACACTAACTACAGCAGATAGTGGAGGAAAGAAAGCTAAAGACAATTTTTAAAGGGATGGTAAAGAGAACAGGAGGAAAGAGAAGAATGGAGTGAAAAATTTACCATGGTAAGTAAAATATACCTGTGTAATTGTTTCAATGAAGCCTAAATGTTGCAGTTTATGTTCTTTAAAAAAACCCAGAAAGCTAAAAAGTAAGAGGCTGTCGTGAGAAAGGGAAGAATATTGATTTGAGTTCAGACAGGAATAAGATTTAAAGGAAGATGAGTATCTCTGACCAAGTTTGCTCCATGCCTAACTGATAAAAACATATTTGAGTTTCATGGGGGGCAGGAGTGGTGGTGACCATTTGAAGTCTGTGTTTGAGTGTATGGTAGGTCTTACACGGAATTGCTCTGCAAATAATAATTATAAAATTGTGATAATTAGTGTGTTACACTGAGAGATTTAAAGCTGACTTGAACTACAGTAAAGGAGACATATCTCTTGTGTTTCAATGAGCACTATTGCAATTAAGTTGCAGTCTAGAAAAGAGTTCTGGTTTTCTCAGGAGGTCTCCTCTCAGAGGAAGGCAGTGTGTAAATGGTGTCTCTGATTCTCTTCTGTCTGGTATTTTAAGAATGTTTCCTTGATATTTCTTTACATCAGTGAATTTTCAAGAGTTTTGATTGTGTACCTAGGCAGAAATTATGGAAACAATTTCAAATTGCTGCAGCTTTCCTGAACTCAGTGGATGGTCGTTTTCCTGCTAAAGCGATTCAAAGATCCTTCTGTCCAGTGGACTTAGCCCTATTCTGCAGAGTACTTAGTGGAGGGACATGAGATGTCACTTGTCAGTGGTCATTATATAGTTTCCATTTGTAAGTATGATTCAGAGGTGAAGTTTATTATCTACATCCTTTGGAGCAGCTGTTTCATGCTATGTTTGTAGGCAAACAGTTGCTGTGGCCTGGGAGGAGGTGTATGTGGAGTAGGCCTGTGACAGGAAGTCCTGAGCCCTCATGGTCTCTGCTCTCTGTAGCCACTTGCTTACAGTAGTGATGAGAAGGCTATCTCACAACAAATCCCTGAGTGCTGGAGGAAGAAGGTAGCGGAGGTTTTTGGGCTGAGTGGGAGTTAATTCTTTTTCGACCCCACGCAGCAGCCATGCTACTGATCCATTCAAATCCACAAGGAATCTGAAATGTGACTGTAATACGGATCACGTTAGTTTACACTCAATCGGGTTTCTAGTTTTACTTCTGATTCACATCTGCAGTGTGATACCAACCTAACCTTTTAATTCTTAATCTCTTTCAGAGCAAGTAGACTCTGCTGTTCCCCCTCAAAAGTTAAATATTAGTCTTTTAATTGAAAAACACACAAACCCCCTTAAATCCTGTGGTGAAAACAGGTGTTCAGGCACAAGTCTGTTTAGTATAGAGCTTATTTAAACATGGATTAAGGGCTTCTTTGGAATGGAGTACATTGTTTTTCTGTGCAATAATTACTTTCCAGGGATAGTGTGTTTAAATTACTGCCTTAAAACCCAGGCATGCCACCTATCTCAAATTCTCGTATAATTAGGGATTATCTTATAGCCTGTCACTTATCCATCTGTTGCTAAGCTTCCTTGTCCATCTTGCAATCATAGCAGTCAAGCTGTTACCTCACACTTGCATGTTAGCATATGATCCCCAGATGTGCATCCAAAGATTGCATATCCATTGGGTTGAAACAATCAACCAATCTAGAGGTATTTTCTTGTTTTTGTACGGCAGGAAATATTCTAGCATGTTACTCATGAATATATTATATTAATAATTCACGAGTACATATGTAGTGGTGTAAATAGTTTGTGTCTACTACAGAATAAAGTCCCAGGTTATAGTTCTCTCAAAAAAACAGAAAACTAAAAAGCATACTGGTTCGATGATTTTTCATAAATAACTGTCTATTTGTAGTCTGTATTTTTTACATGCCATGCTTTAAAATTCCCTCTATTTGGAAAGACTTTTTTCCCACTGTAGTGATGTAATTTGACTTTGTAGTTGTTGCATCTTTTGTTTTAACTCTGAAGCACTGGACTGGCCACAAGTAGCAATCGAATGTAGCATGAGGATGCTGATGATCCCCCAAGTTAATTTTTCTTAGGCACCTTGGATACCATATTCTGCTCCTGCCTTCTACATTCATCTCTTTGCTAGTTTTGAAAGCAGTAAGGGGATTTTTTCCTTGGATTGGTTTGGTAAAATCAATTCAGATTCCCAGCCCTTCTTCCTGAACACATGTAAACAAGCTTACGCATTTATTGTACTGTGGGATACATCTGATTTTGTAGGGTCATGTGGAAGACTCTGGAAAAAATCCTCGCTATTGCTCTGAGATAGGACTTTGGAAATGCTCTTGACATAGAATCACAGAATCATAGAATGGTAGGGGTGGGAAGGGACCTGTAGAGAGAGATCATGTGTTTTGATCCAGTTGTGGCTTTTGGCCTTTTATTATGGATTATAAATCTGACTTAGGGCATTGTAACTTGTTTTGTGGTATTTTATGATATGTTTTTTTGACTTTCTGTGGACGGCTTTCAGGAGTTCAAAATCTGCCTGTATCCAAAGGTTTATTTAAAAACAAAGCAAACAATAAATATAATGTTGCATACTGCCACTGCAACCAATTTAGAAAAACTCTTTTTAGGTAACAGTCATGTCCCCAGTAATTGAATTCTTTCTAGCTGAAGAAAAAGAAAATACATTATTCTTTCCCTCCTATAGAAATTATGAAGAAGTTTGGAGTCAGATGAACTTGAATGTTGGATGCTGGAGGCTCTTGGATGTAATCAGAATCATTCATTCCAGGTTTCTTTAGGAGTTTCCTTTATATCAAGTTGAAAATGTGAAGAGATGTGATGAGTGTGATTTTTGTGTACAGGTTAAAAAAAAAAAAGGTTTTTAGGGCAACTATTCATAAAGAAATAAGATGTTTTTCTAAAAGTTTTGTTGGGTAGTCGTCAAAAGCATGCTTGCAAAGCTTTTCTAGCTTTTAATAAAATGTTTCCTAAAAAGTAAAGGCTCATTCATTCTGGAGGAGTTCAACTGAAGAGAAACTAGTAAAAATGACCAATGGTTCTGGCTACTTTTCCCTGAGGAGTGGGGACATGTGCAGAGAAGGCAGGAGAGGTTACGGTGCATGCAGCATGCCTCACCTTCTGCATCAGCAGCTATTCATAACATCAAAGCATTCATTTTTTCTTTGTTGTTGTTGACATAACTTTTTACTTCACCTTCTCATGCTGTGATGGACCTGCAAACCTTTGCAAAGGCTACTTTTTTTATCCTTGTCTACCCTGTTCATGTTTTGGTAAGAGAGAGTGGGTGGGTAGTGAAAGCCAGGTTTCCCATCTCAAATAGCTGGCAGGCTGTTTGGCTGAGGATTGATGCTCTTTGTTGGCTCTCAGTAGGAGTCAGAGGAACCTGTGACAAAGACAGATGATGGCATGCTGGAGCCTGTCAGCTGAAAACTGCAGCGGCCTGAATGGGGAGGAATGCTTTCCTCATCAGCAAAGCTTGCTTTCACCTACTTTAAAAGTGGGACATAGGGATACAGTTGCCTGGTGGAGTATATTTTTCCTTTTGTCTTTACCTTTTACATACAAATTATCTTAACTGCATGTAAGGTTGCTTGTGGTGTCTTGGAAATCAGTTGCAAAAGTCCCATGTAAGCATTTCAAACAGTAAGAAATTCTTGGACAGATAAGAACATGTGGCTTTTTGATAAAATGCCATTCTTCTTGTAGCAACATGTTAGGGAAAGTAGCTACAGTTAGGGAAAGCAGTACAATAAATCAGTGGATAAATTTCTTTTTGTATTTGTGAAATATATTACAAATCAGATGATGAAATTTGCAAAATGAATAATGAATCAATTGTTTAGCCAGTTTACCCAGTGAAGCTCTTTAGCTATGTTGGTCTTTCAAAACCACTTTGTATTACATTGTAATTTAAAATAGAAGACATTCTATTAGTCTGTTGTATATGATATTCTTTTAGATTCCAGTTCACTACTCTATAGCTAACATTAATATGAACTTATAAACATTTCAATGAAGTATGTAACATTTGTGTGATACTGATTTATGTGCATATTATCCAGTTAGAAAACCAAAGCAATTGACTGTGTAATTTTACTAATAGATGGAGTCCAAGTTTCAAATATTCATTTTAATGAAAAAAAAAAACCACCCATAGTTAAAGAGATTCTTTAACAAGTATTTAATCTAAAAATACTGTTTTACAAAAAAAGCAACAGCTGGGCTTCACCAGCACAAATATTTGCAATAATTGTGTATTTGTGATTGTAATTTGGTCCAAATGAAACTTAGGTTAGAATGTAGATAGCTATGGGTGCACTGGTGTTTTTACAGCTCACATTATTCAGGGTCCAATTCTGCCAGCTTTATGTATGCTGGGTAATTGTAAGAAACTTAACACGGTATTTTTAAATCAAGGCTTTTACAGAAATATATATGTTATTTTTACACAAAATATCACCAGTTACCCACATGTTGTGTTACAGAAGAATTGCCATAACCTGAAGGCTTTCTTTGTCTTGCTTTTGCTTTTGTATTTCACTATGTGCATGAAAAATGCTTCAATTAACAATATTTGAAGTAGTTTGCAACTGTCATGCTCCTTCTCTAAATTTTTGAAATTTACATAAATTACTGCATTCACAAACCTGAACTTCCAGCATGCCTGAGGCCTTTGGGTCTAGTCTTTTGGTGCAAATAAGTCCTTTCAGTGCCTTAAAAGAAAAACTATCCTTGTCCACCTCTTTTTGTCTTGATATATACTTTCTCTCTGTCATACCTATACATATATCTCTGTACAGATATATATAAATACATAGATATATCGCACAAAGAGAAGAACTCAAAGGCTGGCCTTTACTCACTTTGCATGTCTTAAGAGAGTAATTTATAAAATACAGGACAGGGAGATTTATTTGAAAACATATGGAAACCATGGGGGTGAAGCCTGAAGAGGCTGCTTGTCCCAGCATGAGATGCTCCATCTTAACCTGAACAGAAGCTGCTGTATCAGGCTAGATGACCCCATACTGGGGCTGGCAGTCTGCATGAACTAAGCTTAGAGTGATCAGGGGACCTATTTGGCTTGCAGGCCACTGCTGCCAGTTGATGTATTGCACTATTGGTAATGCCAAGTAACAAAACTTGTAATAGAGAAATGTCACCTAATGTACAGCACGTTAAATGGCGACTAGTAAGTGTCACACATTTAATCTAAAAACACAGTGCTAATGCAAAAAGGAATTTATGTGAATTTAACTGAACTGATGCAGAGAGACAAACTTTGGCATAAATAGTAACATTTTTTAAATATGGGAAGTCTGTTTTAAAACTCTGTTTGAAAAACTTAACTACCAAGGCAAATGCAGTGAAAAGACTCAAAACTTGGTGTGGAAATTAAGTATTAGTGTTGTTTAAACCCCCTAGCAGCTTTAGTATCTGCAGCCAAAGAAATGTTTGTTTGCTGGGCTTAGTTGGAATTGCAATTTGGTTACCTTTTTTTTTTAACAGCTGTTTCAGTCTGATTTAGTTTGAGGAAAGCTCAAAGCATTATAGGAAAGCAGTATAGGAAAGAAATATAGAGCACTGCTTAAAAATAATTATTCAAATAATGCAGTAAATTATTATGCAGTCCAAATGGGTGCCTTTTGTTAATATTTTTGTTGTGGTTTAACCCTGATTGGGTGCCAGATTCCCACCAAGTTGTAATATCACTCCCCCTCCTAAAGTGGACGGGGGGACCAGATATAACAAACAGTGTGTTGAGATAGGGACAGGAAGATCACTCAGCAATTAGCATCATGGGCAAAACAGACTCAACTTGGGGAGAAAAAGATTTGATTTATTAATAAACTATAAGAACAGGGAGATGAGAAATAAAACTGAATCTTAAAACACCTTCCCTCACCTCTTCCTCTTCCCGGGACTCTCCTTCCTTTCCCCCCAGCGGCACAGGGAATGGGGGAATGGTGGATATGGTCAGTTCATTACAGATGGACTTTGCTGCTGCTTCTTCTCAGGGTCGATGCCTCCTCACACTTCCCACTGCTATAGTGTGGAGTCTCTCATGAACTTCTCCAACATGAATCCTTCCCATGGGCTACTCTTCCTCATGAACTGCTCCAGCATGGCCTCCCAAGGGCCAACTGCTCCTCCTACTCTGCCCCAACATGGGTCATCCACTGGGAGAACAGTCCTTCAGGTACTGACTGCTCCACCGTGAGTCCCTCATGGGATCACAAGTCCTGATAGCAAACCTGCTCTGGCGTGGGCTCCTCTCTCCCTACCCACTCCCAGGTCCTGCCAGGAAGTTGCTCCAACATGAACTTCCCACGGAGTTGCAGCCTTCTTCAGGCATCCACCTGCTCCACTGTGGGGTCCTCCATGGGCTGCAAGTGGATCTCTGGTTCCTGGTGGCCTCCATGGACTGCAGGGGCACAGCTGCCTCACCATGGTCCTCACCACAGGTCACAAAGGAGTCTTTCTTTCGGGACCTAAGCACCCTCCTCCCCCTCCTCCACTGACCTTGGTGTCTGAGGAGATATTTTCACATTCTCCCTCCCTGTTGCTGCTGCAGTTTAGCAACTGCGCAACAACTTCTTCCCCTTCTCAAATCTGTTGTTCACAGAAGCATTACCTCAGTCAGTAATTGGCCAGGCATGGGTCAGGTATGGGGTCCGTCTTCGAACTGAGTGGCATTAGCCCTATCAGCTACAGGGGAAGCTTCTGGCAGATCTCTGTTTAAAGCCACCCCTGTAGCCTTCCCCACCACCAAAAAACCTGCCCCAGGCAGAAACCCCTACAGCTTTACAGTTTACATCTTCTAAGCTTTGTTCTCAAATGTTACATAGTTGTTATGACAGCTCTATATGTCACAGTCTCTTGCTTACTGTTTTTCTAAAAAATTCTGAAGTAAGAGTGATTTCCCTTAGATGCCAGTAGATCTGTTGAGCTGAGGTTCTCATGCTGCAGTTCTGTTCCCTGCAGTGCTGAGATGGCAGCAGGCACAAAGTTTCCCCACGAACATTTGGGGAGGCAGTTTGACAGCACCTGCGGTGAGACGAACCTGGAGGATCACACCCTCAGGACTGCTGATTGCACAGGTGAAAGAGACTACTTTCCCTATCACAAAGTTGTCATGCAGGCAAGTTTTATACAGGATTTACTCTTTTTCTGGAAGGGAGAAACATGAGGACTCTGTATGTAGCTGTTGCAGCTTGCCGTGCAGCTCAAGATGATGGCTTCAGTGAGTTGCAAGTGCCCTGCTCCCATCCTGCACCACATGCTGCTCCTGCTCCACACCTGAATTCCCACCTCTGCCTCAGGGTAGATATTCTGGGCTGTCCAGCAAGGTCTTCTATGTCTTGCTCTCATAGCTTACTTTTCATTTGCTTCCTGTCTTCTTTCTTGTGCTTATACCTAGTTTCCTTCCTTCCCCCCTCCTTTTCTTTCTTTAGCGTCCAGTGGTTGTATAGCTTGCCCATACTGCATGGTTTTTATTGACTGTTGATATGACATTTTCTTATCACCTGGATTCAAACAGTGCTTAGGAACTGACCTGGTACAGCTCATCCTCTTAGGAAAATCATTGCTTCTAGCATTTCTGGTAAGTATAGTCCCTGGGACTTTTCTAGGGGAAGATGACTCTGCAAGAATAGTTCTGAGTATTAATCTCTGACCGACCAGGGTTCAACTTGTTTCAATGTTGAGAGAGCAAGTCCTTCCTGGTATAGAAACAGTCTCAGCTGTTTGCAGTTTGTCTCCTTTGAGGTTCACAGGTTCACATACTAGAGAACTCACTTTCCAGGTTTGGGAGGTCTTTTTTGATGTGCTGCCCTCTTGTGCTGCCCTGCAGTGGGCTTGCCTTGGTCTCAGGCATACTGGAGCTCTATGCTGGGAAGAGAGTTGAGGACTATGACGATACCAGTGTTACCTACTGGAAATTCACTATACAGCAATTTCACTATGTAGGCGCTGCTAAAGCAAAGACATCTATAAACTCAAAGGGCTTGAGTTCCATGACCATTCAAAAAGGAGTGGGCG
This sequence comes from Colius striatus, assembly GCF_028858725.1. NCBI lineage: Eukaryota > Metazoa > Chordata > Aves > Coliiformes > Coliidae > Colius > Colius striatus. Next base: position 112,185,733 of record NC_084759.1, on the reverse strand, counting down.
TACTATGCCCCTAAAGGGTCATGAGAGGCTATGTCTCTCTAAGGCTTCCCACTACCTATATACTTACTTTCCTTCCTCTTTTTGGTACAATTGTTCTTCCATATAGAGGCTACAAAACTGATGATTGTGGAAAATGGTCTTTTAGTGAAGGTGGACTAAAACACAACTCAATGTTACGTCTCTCTTAAATGAGAGATTTCCTGCTTCCTCTGCATCTCATTGAATCGTGTCAGTGATGGTTTAACCCTGGCTATGTGCCAGATGCCCACCAAAGCCGTTTTATCACTCCTCCTCCTAAGCTGGACAGGGAAGAGAGAAATATAACAAAGGGCTCACTAGTGAAGATGAGAACACGGGTATCACTCAGCAATTACCATCACGGGCAAAACAGACTCAACTTGGAAAGAACTGGTTTGATTTATTAATAATCTATCAAAACAGAGGAAATGAGAAATAAAACCTGGACCCTGAAACACTTCCCCCCACCCTTCTCTCTTTCCTGAGTTTCTACCTCCTCCCCTCCAGCAGCGCAGGAGATGGGGAATGGGAGTTACAATCAGTTCATCACAAATGGTCTTTGCTGCTGCTGCTTCTCAGGGGGATGCCTCCTCACCCTTCCCACTACTGCAATGTAGGGTCCCTCCCATGGGAGATAAACTCCACAAACTTTTCTCCAGTGTTGGTCCTTCCTACAGGCTACAGTTCTCTATGAATCCCTCAACCTGGGTCATGCATGGGTAAAAACAGCCCTTCAGGAACAAACTGCTCCAGCGTGGGTCCCCTATGTGACCACAAGTCCTGCAGCAAACCTGCCCTGGTGTAAGCTCCTCTTTCCACAGGTTCCCAGGTCCTGCCAGGAAGTTGCTCCAACAAGGGCTTCCCATGGAGTCACAGCCTCCTTCAGGCATCCACCTGCTCTGGCATAGGGTCCTCCATGGGCTGTGAGTGTATCTGTGCTCCTTGGTGGCCTCCATGGTCTGCAGGGGCAGGTCCTGCCTCACCGTGGGCTGCACCACAAGTTGCAAGGGAATCTCTCCTCCAATGCCTGGGCCCCTCCTCCACCTTCTTCACAGACCTTTGTGTCTGCAAAGATGTTCTCACATTCTCACTCCCTTCTGCTGCTGCAGTTTAGCAGCAACTTCTTCCCCTTCTCCAATACATTAATGACAGAGGTATTACCTCCATCGCTACTTTGCTCAGTTTTGGTCAGCGGTGGGTCCATCTCAGAGCTGACTGCCACTGGCCTTATCAGATATGAGGGGAGACTTCTAGAAGCTTTTTTAAAGGAGCTACAGCTTGTAGCCCCTCCCTATCCATATCTGGCCACACAAACCCACTACCATGTTTCATTCATATTCATTCATTTCATATTTATTTGTGCTGATGATTATAGTCGTGAAGAAGTCTTTTTGTTGAATGATCAATCGGGGAATTTAATTCATTAATCTAAAAGCACTCTGCAGCAAAATAAAAAAACATCTACAGTTTACAAATAAAATATTAAAATAGGAAAAAATATAGTTTGGTCACATAAATATATTCCCCAGTGAGAAACAGAACCCAGATTTCTTGAGTCTCATCTCTCTGCTTTCTTCATGAACCATGGCCACCTCATCACTGTTTGAGAATGATAAATGCCTCACATTTATAAGCGCATATGCATGTTCTGGTAATACAGTAAACAATGAAGCCTTTCAGTATTAAGTTAAAGTATTCACAAGAGGCCAAGCCTGTGGTCCTTAAGCAGACAAAGCTCTTGTGGCTTGAGTCAGAGTTTTTCTTTGAATGATTACTAGACCAAGTTCAAAATGTGTATTTAAACCTCCTCAGGGGAGGAAAATGTCTAGCATGAAACAAATCAGAAGTGAGAATTTTTTTTTTTTTCCTATGGAATGAAAGAGAATAAATGTAGTATCACTATGGATGAGATTATGTGAGAAAGCCCCTTTCAACAGAAGTGAACTGACTTTTGCTCTTCCTAAAATGGTTTTCCTTGAGATCAATACACTTACTTTTCATAGTTCATCTACCTAGTGACTTACCTAGTGTGCTTTTGTAGACATGTTAATTGGACTTTAGTTTTGGAGGTTAAATTTGAAATCAAAGGTGTTATTTCTGAAATGTCTTTTACAACCTAAATAGTTCCATGATGCTGTGATTAATTGAGCTACTGTGTTCTCCAGGCAGCTACACTTTAAACATATAGAGATGAAAAAAATTATTGTGGACAGTTCTTTTAAAAAATAACACCACCACCAACTGCCCAGAAGACCCAGGCTTTACCAGAAAAGTATTCTGGAGGAGAAGGTACCTTAGAATACTTTGATAATACATGATGTAAGAGTAATTTTTTTCGTCTCCCCTGTTCCCTCACAGAAGTGGACATCTGTATTCTGAGATGAGACAATCTCGTCTTCTCATCCTAATGGCAGGTTCGTAGCTGCTTGTAAGAAATGAGAGCGTAAACATTTATGTGTTTTCCTTTGACAATGCAGTCTGGTTTTCATTTCTATAATCTTTATCTTTAACCTTTCTATGTTTATCTTCAGGTATTTTGTATAAAGAAAAATGACTCATTGAAGAGGAGATGGAATCAAATAAATAGATATGAACATAAAAATTAGGCCACGTAACACAAATTAATTGAAAAGGCGATATTTTTATTACTGGTTTTTTCCCCCTTTGTTTCTTTTCTTAGCAAATTTGCTGAGGAATTTCCAGGTATCTAAATGAGAGCATTCAGTAGTGGGCTGTGGTGCTTAAATGGGTCCCAGCTCACTGATCTTTTGTAATCTTAGTCTTCCCAGGAGCTTGTTGGCAGCAGTGAGGAGTTTTGACTGTCTGAATTTGCTTGTATGTATGCGTTTCCAAGGAGAGTTTTTTATCAGTTTGTACCTTCCTGAGTGTTTGTGCCTGTATTTACATGCATGTAGCGTACACATACATAATTGGCACGCCTACGAAATGCACTTGCACACATTTACACTTGACTGTTTATAGTGGTGGCAGAGCACAGTAGTTTTATTGAAATATCATATGCAGCCGTGAGCAGTCTTTCAACTCTCTCCTTTCCTGTCCATACAGAAGGATCGTGCCTCATGAGTATACTGTCATAACAGCTCAGGGTTTTTTCCCAGCTGACAATGTAGGGCTAGTGTATGTGTGGAATATGAAACGGGTTAGAATATCCAAATCCATGATTTACACGCACTCAAAAAAATTGTATTTCTGAAATACCAGATGGTAAGTTTCCAATAACCTTGTTTTTCAGGATGACATTCTCGGATTTGTATGCTCAAGCACAGATTCTTCGTTTACTCTCTTACAGTCACCAAAATATGTATGCACATGCACACATCTTGTCAGTTTTGCGAAGGGATTTCAATCTTGATGTAACAGTATTTTTGAGCAGAAAATTGTTTGGTGAAGAATTTTCCAATAAGCTACAATCTTATATGTCTGAGTAGCTTTAAAGTCATTCTGGTTTGGGGAAAGAAATACATTTTCTGCTTCAAATATTGGGTCCTACTGAATCCTTTTCTGTCCAAAGATGAAGGGAAATTAAAAAATTCAATTAGTGGTAGCTTCTTTATTCTTAAAAGTATCATAGTTTTAAATTGGTGTATTTGATACAATTAGTAAAGATGTCATTGAATTTTTTCTTTCAATTTAAAATTAAATACTAATGCCAGCAAAACTTTATGTAACATTTTTATCTCCAGAGAGGGGGAAACATCCCAGTTTTCCCTTGAATCTTCTGTGTCTATCCTAGGAGAGAGCACCAGGGTTAAGGTCATAAAACTGTTATGTTTCTTTTGTTTGTATATACATATATATATATATATATATATATATATATATATATATATATATATATATATATATATAAAGTCAGATTTTTTCCAAGTATGTGTGCTGAAGTGCTGGACAGCTGTATGGTGACCTTGATTTTTAGAGTTTTCTCATTTAGATGTTTTCAAGCTCAGGAAATTTTGATTCTCAGTAATGAATACCCTTAGTTTTGCAGGTGCCTTGCTATGGAAAATAATAACAATAAATGATTTACACTTCTCCAGCTACCTACACTACCAACCAGTGTGAATTATGCATAAAATGCTAGCATGTGGGTTAGTGGTTTTATCCTCACATTTCTAAAGGACACCTGTAGTTATTTCCTTACTTTAACCTGTTCTGTCATTGTCTTATTGAACATAGAGTTGCATAGATTCAATAAGTGACTGTCAGAAAAAGGATGGAAGAAAAATCTTCCAAAGATTATTAAACACAAAGGCACCTTCACTGACTCAAGAAGTTCATTTACCCCAAATAGCTGCATTCTAGGAAAATGTTCGGAGGAAACATCAAAGCATGTCTTCTTGCTATATTTGTCAGGCATAGGCAGTAGATACATAATCTCTCGTAAGGATGGAAGTCCCTGTGTACATCTGGTCTGACTTGGTACTTTTTATGGTAGTTCGTACATTTTTAAGGATATTGTCTATGAGATTTTTATCCTTAAGAATCAAAGTTACCTTATTTGCAACAAACTGATGGTCAAAATAAGTAGATGTGATGGCAAGATGCAAGTTGAGAAAGAAAGGAGTAGTTTAGGAGGTCTCTACACTCAGGGCCATTTTGTTTTTCTAAAAATAATTGATATTATTACATGTACACTGAATGAATTATATTCAGAGTCATGTTTCTTATGCTATCGCTTGGTGGTGCCAACTATATGAAAATTAAAAAGGTAATATTTGGACAAACTTGGGTTTATGCTCTGACTTTATGAAAGTATTACTCTTCTATTTACTTCTGTGAGGTTTTACCAAGGTTTGAATTCATACTTCCAACACAATAGATCTGAACTTTGAAAACTGGAAAGCAAGCAACAACCCCACACCTCACAGTTTTGTTGATGAGAAAAAGTGGTGTATCTTGCATGAGATTTAATTCTGAGGAAACTGAAACATGCTCCTCTCGTAGAGATGTATTTTATTAGCAACTGTTTCATGTTAACAAAGCACCAGAAGGTAGGAAGAAAGATATCAAGTGAATTTTTATAAAATCTGTCAGTATCTCAAAGTAAGATTATTTCCTTTTCCCTGGACCTGTAGCAGAGAAGTCTGAGGGCAGTGAGAGAAACATCCATCAAAAGCCCAGATACTGCTTTCATAGATATGGAGATGTTAATATTTTATATTATTTTTCATCATTTTTATTGTGTAAAAGAAGTCTTATACTCCTTCATTTGAAAAAAAAATACATTAAAAATATTAAAAATGGATTTTTTAAACAATTAAACCATTCAAGAGGCTGGAATACCAGACTCATGCTTACAGAGATCAGAACTTTTTTCCTTTTGTGCTCTTTCTGAAACAGCATAATTAATCAAGGCAATATTTTCTAATAATTCCTGTGAAAAGTTATTTGCTTCCTTCTTGTCTCTCAAGTGACAGATTGCTGAAGTTGAACTTGTGATCAGGCACCTCTTCGACAGGCAGTTTCATATTTCAGTGAATGTCTCCCTGTCCTGGTTGGCTTGATTTATAATAGCTGAGGTTAGTGTGAAATTAAAAATTAATTAATTTCAATGAATTTGTAATCAGGCAGACTGGCCTGAACTGTAGAGGTGCTAATGGGTCTCCTATCTGTCCTCCTCCAGCCAGCTGATCCCTCATAGTGCAGCACAGCTGCCCAGGAAAAACTGATATCTGAAAATAGACAAGGATGAGGGGTCTTTCTGCCAGCCCCACTGGGGCCAGACTTCCTCCTGGAATTTAGGGTTAGGGAATAAAGTATAACAGCTTTTTAATATAAAACATTAGTAGGATGGTCATGAGGGAAGCCTCTGTGACTAGACATTAGTGTTAGTCTATGGTATCTGCTGTTGCCCTCTGGGGTGCAAATATCTCGATACACTTAAATTCTTGCAAGACAAACGGCATCATTATTTTGAATACTTAGAAGTAATGTACTAAGTTATATGACAAACTTGAACATTTGGAAAAAATAATTGGCTTTTGGAAATGAATGATTTGGTCCTTACTGTGCTGTGTGAGTGGTATATAGCACTTCAAAAGTCTCTTCAGGAGAGTTATGTATATGTAAGTCAGGTAAGTCATTTACACAAGCTATAGCAGAGATTTGGGTGCTATGGAGTGCTCTCTTCTGTCCTGTGCAAGCTACAACCTCTTTCATGTTTTAGCAAACAAGTTAAAAATATTCCAGTCAACAGTAAAAGGACTGCAAAATGTTCAGTGATGTGAAGGAATCTGTAGAGGAATATGTCATGAATCTGACATGACTGTATCCATCCTGTAAAAAAAAAAAAAAATCATCTTCTTCAACAGCAATCCTTGTATTGTAGGGCGATCATTTTCTGGAAACTGTGCTTGTCAAATGGAAACAGGCGGGACACGATGCATTAGTTTTTCATTAGCTCCTCTCTGTTTTTCCTATGAGAGAAGAAGAAAATGGTAGAAATAGATGCCACAGCACATTGCTTATCTAATATGCTTTCTGGAACACATTTATGATGTAGTTCAGTGCAAGACGAAAAATTGGACCCCAAATCAGTAAGATGAAAAGTGTTTCCAACCTCCAATGAAACACTAGGTTAAAAAGGCAAAAAGGTGTGATAGTAGCCTGATAAACATCCGCCCCTGCTGTTTATCATACTTTCACTGTTACAGTGGCTTGGATTCTGATGATGTACAACTGCAAAGTTTAGCTATCTGTTCAAGAAAAAAAGCTTCAAGAAATGATTGTGTTGTTTGGAAACAAAAACTTCAGTATTAATCTGAGTTAAGTCGTGTGATTCCATGAAATATTAACAAAATATGAACTGTAAAATATTTTTTTTTAAAAAAAGGTATTTAAATTTAGTACTTGGCAAATTTTCAAGTTTGTACCTGTCTGAAGATAAAACAGAAGGGACAAACCTGATGTAAGACTAATTCAACCAACTAAAAAGGTACAACTGGATTTGAAACAAAGCTATCATTGTAATATTTGACTAAATGTTGGCTAATTGTTTGACTAAATGCTCCTGTGACCAAAGGAAAAAAATCAACTGACATTAGGCTGTATCAGGCAACAGATATTAGGTAATTATGAGTTATGCATAAAAGTTTCACGTAAAAATTTATCTCTTCATGGGTATATTTCCATTGACTTTTGCTTCTCCCAGAATACCATGGTTTTACTCTCTCTATTTTGAATAAAATTTCAATCAATCTGTTTGGGGACTCAGTTCATCTAGTGTACTTGTGATCTAAACTGAAGTAGAAAGAGTAGGTCTAACTTACTGGGATGCTAAGCTTTCATTATTAGTTCTATGACTAGTACGAATGCAACCATTTGATTGGTTTTGAAAGTGTCTAATTCCTTGAAGGCCCGGGACAAATGCATGTATTAATAAGATTCTTTCCTGTCTTCACATTGTACTGCATTTGTTTAATTATTTAATAATCTGGACATAGTAAGAAAAGCAGGGGAATACTCTCAGGTAGCATTCCTTTACAAAAACCTTAAATGCCAAAATGCTATCCTCTGTGTGTGTGTGTGTGTGTGTGTGTGTGTGTGTGTGTACATATGTAAAGGTTTATATATATGCACATTGTACTGTTTCTCCAAAACTATTGGGAGATTTTGGTTTTGTTGAAGGAAGGTAGATTAGTTGAAGCGAAGCTGGTAACAAATATGTTTTGTTTCCTCTATACCTGTTGCATGGAAAACAGAAAGACATTTTAAAACATCTGTGTGAAGTATTTTGTGATGTATTATACCATAAATGCTGCCTCAACTGTAATGAAGCATGGCAAATATAAATCTGCATTTTTGAAATTTTACCTTGAGCTGAGTATTCAATCGGGAGCAAATACTCAAGTGAAATATCAATATGTAAGATGGGAGGTAGGTAAAAAATAAAGATGAGTGGATTCACTTTTTTCCTCATGAGCATGCTCCTGACCAATCCAAACCTGTTTGGCACTTAGTTTGTTTCAATGTTGTGTTTGAATTTGTCCAAATGGAATTGATATATCCTCAGCCATATAGCTTAGTGAACTATAGAAATGTGACCCAGGTGGGCTAGGAGTGTCACTTGGGAAGGATGTGCAACATACGGTAATTGATCAGTGCTGCTTGTAGAGGGAAATTTGTTGGACAGAACCACAAAGGATAGCTTTCCCAGCTTCTGCTTGCTTATCACAGTTATATGGAAACATACTTGCTGAACCTAAATAAAAATGAAATGTAAGTCCAGCAGTGCATACATAGGGTGTTAAAAAAGCCCCCATACGGATTTATCCTGGTGAGTGTCTGTCACAGTTCTATCTAAAGGTTTAATGACTTTTGCAATTATCTGGAGATGAGGGTTTGTACTTGAAATATCACCATATATTATTATTTAAATGTAAATGCACATAGCTTTCATATATTTTGAGATATATAGATCATGATTTTTCCTGGTGGAATAACATTTTTTTATATTAATGATGATGACAGTTGGAATTGTAATGTTTATTTTATTTTGTCAGTCAGTGTGCTTTTAACAGTTAGATTCCTTATAAACTTAGTGAGACAGAACACCATGCATCCTAGAATTTTTTTTACTAGCTAAACATAACACAGAAATCCCACAACAGCACAGATTAGTGTTTTTCAGGTTTTTTTTTGTTTTCAGATCCTGATTTTTGTGTGTGTGTATTGGAAAGAAATCTCTCTAGTGAATTTAAGCTTGGCTATGGGCTTTCTTTTCTTAAGTAACTTTTGTAGAGCATCTTAGAAATGATCCGAGAACAATAGTCTAAAACCAAAATGTATAAAATACACAAATGTTTTTAGTTTAGACCCTTCTTTTCAAAAGTCTGACAGCTGACACTGAGTTCATGATACCCTTAGATTTTGACTGTATTTTTATCACATATTTCTGAGAACAGAACTTTGTATTTTAAATATAACATGCTAGGTAGTGACAGGAATTTAAATAACCAGGATTTTCACAAGAGTGAGGAAAACTACCTGTATAGGATTGATATATGCATGAGATTTCAACTGTCATCTTAATAATTTGAGTATTTTCTTCACACACAAAAAAAATTGAACCATGCCATGAGATTGCTATTCCTAAATTGTTTAATATCCTAAACATTAATCCAGTAAACTCCAGAGTAGTACAAGCCCATCTTTAGCAATTACTGCCTCTAACAAATCACCAGAGTGAACCTGAAGTCTTATTTTTGAAACATAGTGAGTTTTATCTCTTATTTAGAAATAGAGTTAAAATAATTTTTGATGTGAAATCAATGATTTTTCTGTATGTAGACTCTCAATGTCATAGAATCATAGAATGGTAGGGGTTGGAAGAGACCTTTTGAGAAATTACCAGCTCATATTAATTGCAATACTGTGTTTGTTAACTCTATGACTTTATCACTTATCCATTTCAAGAATGCTCTGAACATAAAACAGAAATATATAAGAGGAGCCTGATCATAATATTTTAGGTAATTCTCCTCTCAGTTCATCTCGATTTAGGAAACATGGGAATCTTTAGGATGTTATTTCATCTTCCTTCTATACTGTTCCCAGTTGTCATTCAGCTATTCCCAGTGATAATGAAAGATTTATGCGTTGACAAGTGTGGTGGTGAAACAGTGGTTAGTGGTGCTGCAAGTGATACTCCTAATCCCAGCAGGAGTTGCTGACGTGCTTGAATTTTTTGAAAAATTTTGCAAAGTTTCCCCTTGTGAATACTTATAAATTGTTTTCTGGAGACTTTTCTTGTGGAAGCTAATGTCACCTTTTCTGTCCTAGAGATTCCTCAGGTGCATAATGGAAGTTAATCCAGTACATTTGTGTTCAAAAGATCTGGAAAGGTTTTAGTATATGAAAAAAAGGAGGATTTACAGGCTTAAGAACAATTAGCATCACGTAATAGTTTGAATATTTCTTACTCCTTTCACTCACTACTTTGTTTAAGAAAGAAAAGAATTAAAAAACCCTATACAAACAGAGAGGAAAAAAAATCCCCAAACTTTTAAGGACTCAGAGTAAGCCTTAATTGCTGTGATTATGCTGTAACTGCAGTTGGTCTCTTAAGAGCTGTAACATGGATTGAATTCATCAAAAAGAGAGTGTGTGACAGAAATGACCCTATGTATAATGGGGAGACATCAGGTCCTGGTTTCATGGTGTATTAAAAAGAAAGGCTAGTTTCAGGGCTCACATATAAAAAGAAGAGGGGAGGCTTTTGGGGAGATTACCAAGTCAAGCAGTGATGTTATAAATAAGTATTTGCCTTGAGAGGTAGAGCACAGGCTACACTTCCAAAACTTTATGGTTTTGAACAAGCTTCAAAAGCCCTTGCCAATAGCAAGGAAAGTCTCAGAAGGGAAAAAAAAAAGCTTGGCCTGTCTGCTTAGGGAATGAGGGATACGGTAGGTGTCTTTAAAAAAATGGTTGAATTTCAGCTGTTCTTTGCAGTAGTGTTTAAAAAACAGTGACTATCATTCTACACTGCATCACAGTTGTTTCAAAGGCAAAACTGTCTTCAAAGAGAGCCTGCGCATAGCGTAAGTATCTTGTTTGTTTTTAACAGTTGGGGAAATTGAATTTATGATAATCTGCATGGGGCCTTTCATCCACAGTTTACATTAACAAAAAAGAAGGAAGTCTAGCTTACTGTATACAATTATAGCATTCCAAGTCATAGACTTGGGGCTTAAAGATATCCAAATTATAAAATAAAAAAGCTTGAAGGGCTGAGTATTGGTATTTCAAAAACATTATTAGAAAAAATGGTGAAGATCACAGGACCCCCCCTTCCCATCCTCAAACAGGCTAAGAGTGGCTGTGTTATCATTGCCACCCCCACAAAATTTACAGATGTGCTTTCCTGTTAAGCATGTTTACAATCAGAACAGTTTGCAGATTCAGAACTAGGCATCTTCAGAGATGGATTTGAAAGTTCATTAAGGGATTTAAGTGAAACAAACCTGTGAAGGAAGGTTCAGATGCATTGAGGGTATCTTTGAGGCATCAAAGTGTATTGTACACCTGATTGGCAGTAAGATTTTTATTTTTTTCAACCTACCACTGACATGTATGCAAAGCTACATACATAATGCTTTTCTTGATAGAAAATTAAAATAAGACCGAGAGAGAGATCAATCAGTGTATATGTGTTCTTGAGGGAAATTATTGTTCCAAACCTAATTTACTGTTAGCTGTTACTCATTTGGAGGTTTGAGGGGAACAGCAGAAGACGTGGCATCTTTTAATAAAAAGTAGACCGGTGTTCAGTTCTCAAATGGAGATGCCTATTTGGAGAGATATGATTTCCTAAGAGGAGTGCTGAGAACAGGCCTTTTCCTAACACCACAAGAACGGGTCCATTAACTTACTGTCAATTAGCCTGCTGTTGTAGTGTTTTTCCTATAAGAAGGATTTGTTTCATACTAATATTATCCCCCGTGTATTAGAGGAAGAGTTCATAGATGCAGGAAGTTTTTTAGTATTGCAAAGTCAATGAAGCATGCCTTCTTGAGAGCACTGTTATGGTTCTTCAGGCTACCTGTACAGTTCCTCAGGTTGCTGGTCTGTGAGATGCTTCCCTGACATCTGTGCAAGTGTATCGTCTTGTTCAGAGCATTGATCTACTTCTAATTTCCTCGGAAAATGAACCATAAACTGAAAAGAGAGAGAGAATAAGTTACGTGTTTTTTACTCTCACATTTGTCGGTTTACCTGCTTGTTTTCATTCTGCCCTTGAGTTAGATTCAGGAGACTGATACGGAAAAAAAGCAGGAGAGGAGGAAAAGACCAACAGAGCAAATCGCTCAAGAGGGTCAAGAAGCAGAATGAGACTTATAGGCATTAACTCCAGGCAGAATTAACAGCTTCAGGTCACTACTAATGGATTTGTTTCCTCAAAGCTGGAATGAAAATTGCCCCAACTGTTAAAAATGCTTATCTAGGGTCAAAAGCATGACCTGGTCCCATGCTGCTGGACATGGAAGAATGCACTGGTACAGTCTTGTGTTTTCTGATCAAATCTGACCAGACAATACCAATGTTGAACAAAGCTTGCCAAAAACATAGGACGTAGGTAGGTGTTGCTGGTTTGCCTCATTTTACAGTTGTTTTGTTGTAGTGTTGAGAGAGGGAAAGGTGCTCTCAAGAAAATGGAGAGTACCTTTGGAAGCAAACACAAGTGAGTGTTCTTGGTATTCCTGACATATATATATATATATATATATATATATATATATATATATATATATATATATATGAGGGCAGACAGAGAGGACTATGTGTGAAGCAGCAAAAAACCCCAAAAAACCAAAAAATCTCCCAAAAAAGTAAGAAAGCTAGTTTATTTTTTGCAATATGGAGCATAAATAGTAAGTGCAAAAATGAAACAGGTGAAGTATGATGTTCACTGACCTCATAATTTGTCAAACTCCCCAAGCATAACATTGTTGCACTGCTTCACTACCTTATGATATATTCTGTTTTGCTCAGATACTGAGAGCCTCCTACTCAACCTTTAAAGTCCTTCAAGAGTAGCTGATCTTAAAAAAATATGTAAAACAAAATGTCAAATGACAGTTTACTTAAGTGAAACTCTTCCCTATGTTCTTTTCCTCAGGTATTATTCATTGCTTAGACAAGTTTTATGCCCTCTTGCTATTACAACACAGCAAGACTTGCTGGTAGAAGCTGGAAAAAACAATGAACAAAACAAAAGCCCAGACCTCCAGACTGTTCTTTCTCTTTGGTAACTAAATTGTACATGAAACTAAGTAAAACATGTAGCAGAAATATTAGTAGAAATCAAACTAGATCAGTGGGAAAAAGTAACCTTATCCTCAGAAAGCCAAATTCTAAAAGTTCAAAAAATGTTTCAAAGCCTCCGGAAATAATTTTAGGAGATGGTGAGAAACATTATTGTTTGCTTTGTAAATGTATTCAGTCAACTGTCAGCTGATGTGGGAGCTTGAGTTCTGGGTAGGCAGTTGGCTGTATTTTCACTGAAAGCACATAATTAATTATCTGCAGTTATTTTATGCAGTGGATAAATCAGACATTACTAGGCCAGCAAACAGGAAAGAAATATGTTGTAGGAAACAATCACATACTGGCCAAGTGGGGAAGGAAGGAGGGGAAGCAAGGGCGTGGGCTGGATGACCTAGCTCTTTTCCATATCCAGCCTCTGTGAATCTATGAAATAGACTTACTGGGGCCTTGTGATATTCTCATTAAAAAAATGAGGAGTCAGCAATTATTCCTGAAATGCACAGCATGAACAACCACACTGCAATTCCCACTGAAAATTGGAGAGGGGAAAGACAGAGGAGGAAATAAGTATCAGAAACTGCTGGACTCAGGCCTTGGTTGGCCCAGTGACAGAGAGGGTACCAGACAGGGTTGCTTCGCCTCTATTAGTTAAATTCAAAATGCTTTTAAGTTTCCAGGGCAAATAACATAAAAATATGTGGCACTTGTAATGTTACATCACAACCTGAGGATCTGCTCTGTGATTGACGTGTTTAACAAGCAGATCCCCATCATTTTGGCTTTGCCCATTTTTATGAGGTTTGAGTCATCCATTTTGCAGCTTTGGAGAAACTTTCCTTGCTGTTACCTTAGACCTTTCATGAGGCCTGTGTACTTCTTAGTACACAGATCTTAGATCTGACCTGTGATTTAAGCCTGGACCCATTCCTGATTAGAGATTGGTGTAAATAGGTCACCTTGGAAAGGCAAAGTAGTGCTAGGATATTGTTGTTTCTGCTCCTCCTGCCTCAACTTCACTTTCCGTCAGTCTACCTCCTGGCTCTGGGATGCAGAGCTCTGGATATCGCCCTCCTTGTGTCTCTCTGGGGATTCATGACATTCCCACTTGCCTTCTGTATTCCAGCTGTTTTCTTTTTATAGATAATCTGAATTGCCCAAAGCATAATCCATCAGGAATGTGAAAAATCAAAGTGTTCAGGTTTCATGTCTTGGACACATTGATTCTGCACCTCTGTTGCACTTCTCCATCTTCAGTGGTATGCAGCAGCACTGATATTTATGTAGGGCATAATTTTGATATGAAGTCATTTATTCTACTAGTTTCAAGACCTTTCATAAAACTAGTCCAAAGCCTAGAATAAAACCAGAAACCAGGTGGGAGAAAATCTCCTGATAGCATGAGACCTATATGTTCTGCGTTTCAACAGAACTATTTCACACAGCCTTATTTCTAACAGCTACTCAGGGCTGAACACAGATCCTCCAAAGATAAGCTTTCCTCCTTGTTAAAACAGATAAGGAATGTTCTTCAGAGACATTTCTTTGTGTTTCCATGCTTAGAATTTTCTAAAGAAGCATTGTCAATATTTTGGTTGTATACATTCATAGAGATTACATTTAGACAGTTTAGTATTTTCCTAAATAAAGTGAAGCTATGAAAACCATTAAAAAACAGGCCAGCATGCTTAGAGCATGAAGGATTTCACTTTCAATTGCTTCATAGTCATTCTAATGATTAAAAAAGAAATCCATGGCAAAAACTTCAAGTGAAAAATTTAGAAATGTCTAAGCTAAAGATGAAAGAAGGCCTACTGGTTCTGTCATTCTCTTTCAGTGTTGTTTGCTCTCTGCAGTACAGGGCTTTTTGTGCTTTGCTTGATCCAACCTTAAATAGATCCAAAGTAGTGTATTCCATTGCTTCTTTTGAGAAGTTATTCTGGGGTCTAAGAGATGTCAGTCTCACGTATGTATTTCTTTCTCCTGGCTATCATTAAATCTTTTCCCCGTAGTTTCAACTCTTTTTGCTTCCAGATGATACAACTTTTTTGGTTCCCCTTCATTTTCTTGGTGTCTGATGTTCTTTAGATACATTAGATACATACTGAGCCTCTCCCACTGTAATAAAGCAGAGTGGGAGGAAAATGTGAGGTTGCAAAACTTTTACCTGACATGGATGGTCAGATCATGGCATCATCAGTGCTTTTGCTTCACAGTGGTGTTTCTATGTGTTGAAAGTAGTGTGTTTACTGGCTCTGTCATTCCTCTTCTACCTTTGTATTTACCTTCTTAAAACTACTGCTTTGGTTTTAGTTTCCAGGGCCTGGGGAGTCAGTGTGATAGCATAGAGGACTAGTGGAAAGCCATAGAAATGAGATGCTTGTTACTGTAAGAAACTGAATGTCACGTGTAATACAACTGGGCAGTAGTTTGGAGTATGGGACACTGAATCAAACACATAATGCTGTAGACTCTTATTTTCTAATTAGAACTGCCATTAATTGGTGGTTTTCCAGTATAGCTATGGCTAAGGAGATTTCTGCTGTTGTCTATCCTAACAAAGTTATTTAGAGGAATAAATGGCTTTAATAAACTATTGTAAGGGTGTAAGATTGATACATCGTTGTTCTTGTCCATTTTATTCTCAATTTTTTGTCTGGTTGATGTTGGTGTCTGTTCTGTGGCCTTTCTCACCATCACCCGACTTTTTGATGTTTTATTGAAGCATCCTTTAGCATTGTCTCTTGATGACCAATAGTTCTCAGACTGAGGGTCTTCACTCATTGACTGTGTTCCTGGCTCTTCCAGTGAGCACACTGTGTTCATATGTAATTCATATGCCTGAGGTTGGAACAGGGCAGGTTTATGGCAGGAGGTTGTCCTCCAGCCTTTTGCTGCATCTAAAGCTTTGCAAAACTGCCAACTTTTCTGCCAGTGGAATCACTATAGTTCTGGAAGGAAACACTTGAATCGCTTCCCACTGCTGCTATTTAGTAGGCTGACTCAGAGAAAAACATTGCCAAAACCTGCTGCTCTCACTTCAGGAATGGCATGGAATTATGCATTTTTGCTTGTGCTGAAGTGCCAATAGCCAAGCCCCTCTTGTTTCAGAAGAAAAGTGCTTCATTGTCAAGGGCTTGAGCAACTTGTCATATGCCCTTCCCATATTCTCAAGATGGTTTTGGTGACTTTTTTTGGCCTTACTATTCAATCTCTAAAAAGGAGCTGATCATCCCTATTCTGGTGAGTGCATTGGAATAGCCTTTTCAGCACAAGTTCAGTTTGTACTTCCAAAAGCAGGGCAGAATGATCTTGATCCTTTACAAATTTTAATGGAGGGCTGAATAGACTCAAGGACAGACCCTCTGATTTCTTAATGCTAAGTGTATTTTCTATGTTACAGTGTTTTGCTGGAAAAGTGCTGGGAAATTAGTATTTGGAATAAAACTTTGTTGCATTGTTAACAGTGTTGTAAGTTAACTGTTATAAAGTCGCTTCTGCAATTTGGCCACCTTTGTCTAAATTACAAATGATGAAGAACAATGTTTTATGATGATAATGCTGACACAACCTGACCTATATTAATGAAAATACTGTGCTCTTTAAAAGGCTCTTTAGTAAGTTTCAGCTGAGTTCTCAATGTGAGGAAAGAGCCACATGCCATGCTGAGACTTCCCATCCAGCCTTCATGGGTTATTGATCATTCTGTCTGTCACAAATGGATATTTACGGGCAGGGGAAAAGATGACTGGAAGAGAATTTTTAAATCGTTGTCTGCCTGTGAGAAGAGTAGTATATCCTTTTTGTCCATCATGTACCTAATTAAAGCCTAAGTAATAAAATATGCAAAGGTAACTTGTTCTCTTCTATTTTTGATAAAGCATTTTCACATCAGTACCTAAATTAAAAAAACGTAGAAGCAAAAAGCAGTAGTGAACGGTAGAGAGCTAGTTTAATTACTTAGATGTTGTTTGAAAAAAAGCCTTATAAAATAAGTTTGATTAAGTGAGAGAGTGAGTTGTACTGAGTTTTCTGCATTTGGTACGAAGATTTATGAGAATAAGCTAAATGGTGCTCTCAGGAAGCTAAAGTTCCCACAGAAACCAGGAAATCATGTATTTTTTTCTGTAGCACTGCATTTCTGCATTAAAAAGCATATCTGTCAGTCACTGATATTCTGAGGGAGTGCAGCTGTGATACTAATCCAGACCACTGTAATTTTGCTCTCACTTAAATAAAATAACCAAAGATGGTTTAATATATGTCTGGTAAGTATCTTAAACTGAAGTTCAAACAAGACAATTAGTTTTAATCTGTGCTCTTTTAAATATATTTTCCCCTTCCTTCCCCACATCACGTTATTTCCAATTAAGTGTTAAAACTCACATCTAGTGTGAATATCTCAAAAGCCTCGTTGTTCTTCTTTTCTGCCACCTGACAGCTCTTTGTTTCTTTGTTTTTTAGTGAAGAACAGTGTTTGGTCTGATAAATTTCTGAGTTTTTACTGAGTGCACTTGAGATGGTTTTGCAGTCGATAGGCACGTTCTCTGTCTGACATCTGAAAAAGTGTGAGCATTTCAAGTGAAACAGAAAGTCTGATTTAAGATAAAGCTTATTTTCTTACTTACTGCTTAGTTTACAATATATGAATATGAATATAGATTGTTAAAGAAATTCCAGAAGATCATGTTTTAGCTAAAATTGTAACAGCAGTTTTCTCTATGTACTCCCTTTGCTCAGTTTTAGTGGGCATCACATTGAAGGGTTGAACCCCTAGCTTTTAATGCAGTTTCACTTTGTAAATAGTTGTCCTATGAAATTATCTTTCTTAAAATTTTATGGATTGGAATTTGTGGTACAGCATGAAAACAAAAGGCTTAGCAGCTGAGACTCATCTTTTCCTGAGAGGACTAGGCCTTTGTGGTTAAAAAGGTCTGTAGATTTCCCAGATGAGGTATTTTTGTCATGGAATGGAAGGTTTAACATTGAAATGATCTTTTAAGAAAGTGGATAGAAAAAATCAGGAGTGAGTTCTTGAGCTGCAGGGAAGTTTCAGGTATTTGAGTGATGTATGTTAAAAAAACAAAACAAACAAAAACAACTCAAATTTGTTTCATGTACAAAGATACAGAATTGAGCATTTTAACTATGAGCAGACACACTGTATATTGTATAAATGTAAAAGTGTATCCATTGCTTTCGCATAAAAGACAGATTGAGCTGTTTAGAGTGGCATTCAGCCCACAGCTGAGAAGACAAGCATTTGTCTGAGTGGTTATAATCCCTTATAGTAAGGTTCTGATTAGTTGATGAAATCAGAATATGAGCCAACAATTTGTTAAAGTGTTTGCATTAATATACTTGTCAGGATAATAGCACTAAGACTGTGATTGCATCTGAGATAGTGTTAATGTTTTTAGCAAATAGTTGCATTTAAAATTATCACCTTATCTTGATTCTGCTTAAATTATAGAAGCATTTCCAAATACCTTTTAGATTTTCAAACAGAACTTTGGACTGTCTTTCAGTAATGAGTTGTCAATTTTTACAATTTCTTACCACTTCACATTTCAATAAAAAAGAGATTACTTTTAGTTTTTCTTCATTTGACAACAAAAGTTCAGTTCTGTTTATCTTAATTTACAACTATGTAAGACTAGAAGTTGAATACATTTTGTTCATCTACATTTAATACTAATGTCCAGTAACAACATGATAGAAGACAAGAGTTTTTAAACAGTAAAAGGTTTAAATTGATCCATTTTGAATAAAGCCTAAATTTGTGGGATTAACACAACTAGGTCTGTGTTGTACCTGGTAAAGACCCTCTAGGGAATAAAAATGGCAGAGAGAGGGAAAAATTACATTAATCTAGAATAGCACTTAAGTATAGGCCTCTCCATAGGACATAGATACGTGCTTAAATTAAAGTATACTTTAAAATCAGAGCTATAGAGATCAGGAACTCCTGGAGTACATACAATAAAGACTGAAAAATAATGAGACAACAAAGTCGGGCAAGGAAGGGGAACAGAATTCAGAACTTTTCCTAAAGTATTAATAGTACCTGGTATAGAAAAAAACAACTGGTCACGCCAGTTCATATTTTCGAAGCTTTGATCTAACTTCAGGACATGACATTTCTGATTGTCTTTTTCTAATGGCAAAGTGACTTATCACTGAAAAATAGTTTAGAGTTTAGGAGGTTACAGACCTGAATTTTTGTAAAGCTAAACACAAATTGGAGAAATTTACAGCATCTTGACTTTCATTAGATAAAATCAGTTGATATCCAAACAGTGCTATTTCAGCTCAACTCATAAAGATTTTAATCTTTAAGAAAATAGTGGAAACATCTTATTTTACTAGGTAGCTGGTCATGCACTGCGCAAAACAGAAAAAGATTCACAGATTATGTTTATCTTTGCCTTTAGAAGAGTCACAATGGGTTTGTACTTTTTTACAATCTGTCTTTGGAATAGCACCTTTATTATTCCCCTGAAACCTTTTACAATTGACTTTGTTAGCTTTGCTGCTGAATGGAGATTATCAGGAAGACAGATATGTGATAGCTTCTCTTGGTCACTTTTCCCTTTTTAAAGATTTATTTCTTATCTCAAGAACAGTGGAGCATGGTTCAAGGCATATTGCTTGATTTTATTCCAGTGCTCTGTTGGTTCCCTATCCGTATCCAAGTATGGCCTGTCTCTTGAATAAAGGCAGCAGCAATCATGTGGTTAGCTCTGTAGGTGGCTTCAGGTTGAAGAAGCTGTTTCTTTTCAGGTAGGAAATCAACCTGTCAGATTGAGTTATGGAAACATGATTAGTTTACCGAGTTCATGAAATGAAAACTTTTGCAACTTGGAGTTCCCATTGCTCACTGTGTTTGCTACAGTGAAACAATCCAGTTTTTTATTCACTGAGTAGAATACCATGTGTAGAACCAGCAGGAGGACATTCCAGATTCCCCGTCGATTTCCTCTACCAGGAGGTTGTTTTGTGATCTAGTTGATATCACGTATAGTATTTGTATTGTCTATTTTCTTTTGTCTTGCTCTCTTGCCATTATGTATATGCACAAACTCTAGTGTTTAGATAAAACATGGAAGACCAGCATGTATCTTGATCACTCTATTACAGTTGCCCTTAAAATATTTTGCTCAGTAGAGAAAATGTGTCTTGATACCCACATTGATGTGGGACATTTGCTGTCCAAAAGGGTTGTGTTTTCACAAGAAATCTTTAATACATGATATGGTGAATGATTTGATGAAGAATGATCTCTCTAGATCCAGATGTTGCTGTCCTTCGCTCCTCAGGTTAGACATAGTGATAAATTTCACTTACTGTCAACAAGGAACTGAAATGTGGTACCTGTTTATTTTTGTCATAGGTTCACTGCTATTTGCTGCCTTCATTCATGCA
Source organism: Colius striatus (assembly GCF_028858725.1). NCBI lineage: Eukaryota > Metazoa > Chordata > Aves > Coliiformes > Coliidae > Colius > Colius striatus. Next base: position 112,165,507 of record NC_084759.1, on the reverse strand, counting down.
CTAATCCTTCTTCAGTGAATGAGACTACTTGGGGATAGAAAGGGCTGCAGGAATTGACATCCACCTACCATGGTGTAGCCTTTGTGGGGCTCTGTAATGGTGAGAATGTGATCTGGGAAGTCATTCTTATCAGAAGTGCTGTCACATGTAGTTTTCATGTTTTCCAGTTTGTTATCAGCAGTATTACTGAAAATAAAATCAAATAAACTGAAACTATTTGTTCAGGCATTCAGGGGCAATTTCTGGCATCAACATTGATTAGGAGTGCATTGCCTTCCTTCCATTTTGTGCCTCCATCCCTTAAGAGGCTTTTTGAAGAGGGGCAGGATGCTTTCCTTCATTATTTATTTATACATTTGTAAGCAGAAAGAGATACCTTCTTCCTAATGAAGTGTATCATGTTCTGTTAAGCAAAAAGCAGCTGTTTCTGACTTAAAAGCAAAGTGTTATAAGTCAGGTATAGATTCTTCTCTGAACAGTAAGCAATATGCTTAAAAGGTTATCCAGTCCAGGCTAATACAATAGCTGCACTCTGCTTGTCTATCGGGAAGAAGATGGAAAAGGTCAGTGAAGTGCAATTGCAGTGCTGTAATATTTACAGGTAGAGTACCAGATAAGACATAATTTCTAAAAGAAACATTGTAATCTATCTGTCATTAATCAGTTTTATTCTTTCCTTTTAAGCAGCTGTCTAAAGATAATTGGTTAAGGGCTTAAAGATTTGTTTAATAAATGCCCATAGTAAGTAGAGCTGAAAATTTGGAGAAATGGCTCAATTTGTGCAGTATTTAGTGGTGTGTCAGCCAATTGTATGCATAGGATTTTGACTAATAGATCACAAGTGACATCTCACTTTCTTAAATAAGGGCATTTAACTTCAATGATGTCCTATAAAAATGCATAGTTGATACAACATCTACAGTATGCCTAAGTTATATGTGCATTGTGCTGTACCCTGTCCTCATTCATTTAAAACTAGGTAAGGTGCTAACACATGACAAATGACACTCCTCATGGTCTCTATATTCATCTCCATCATAATTATATACAAGACTGAAAATTATCCTCTTTTCAATCTATTTTAGAATGTTTTAAAAGGAAAATATACTGTCTGAACATAATAAACATATCTAATCTCTTTCAAATCAACACAAGTGCTGTTTCTTGATGATAACAATGCAAATTACCTCTTGCTTACTTTATATTTTCTTTTCCAGTTTTACATTTGAGAATTACAAATTAATAACCACAGTTTTTCTTGGATTCTCTGAAGAAAACTTTTTCCCTTCCTCAGTATATATTATGTGGAGTTAATAAACTCCTCAAAATAGTAAGAAAAGAACTACAAACCTAGATGTCTGGACCTATTGTGATCTGTTCTTTGGGAAGTACAGAACAAACTAAAAAAATCCAAAGGGTACCCATGTTCTTTAAGTGCATGGAGTGGCATTACAAATGCATCACTTTTACTCATGTTCTTCATTATTCAGTCTCTGAAAAACCTTCTGGAATTCTTTTAGTACAGCATTTTATTTCATAAAAGTCTCAGTAAGCTGTTCCTCAGAAATTGAGAAAAATGAGTCTAGAAAGCTGAGATCTTTTTACATAGACTAAAGGTAAGCATTACATTAGACAGCCTGTCTGCATCCTCATGACAGTGGTGTAGGGAGAGCTTCTCAGATTTAATGCTAGATCAATATGAAGGCTGCCAGACTCCGGTGAAGCAAACCAGGGGACGCATTGTCGTCTTGTCTATGCTGCCTGTTGTACAATCAAAGCACTTCAGCGGTGACAAGTGATGTTTCTATTCATATTGATCTCAGCTGAGTGAACTGTCCTGGAGGGAATGACTGTTTCTCAGAGTGTCAGATATCCTGTGATTGTGTTTCAGACATATTATGAGCCCCAACAGTACAGCTGTTAGAAATGGCTACCTACCTCTGTGTGGTTGCATGTTTGTCATGCACATGTGCTATGAAAGTGGTAGAGGGCTTACTGTATGTTTTTTATCCAGTTGGTCAACAACTTAAAAGAGAAACCAGGTAAAATTATGGGGCAACTGGATATAAGCAACAGGTGTAAGTGCAGTCTTGGTGAGCTAGGCCCCTTGGTTCTTCCAGGTTCCACATGCAGCCAACAGAGCCAAATTTTGACAAGTTTAAAGGTTCAGCCCCAAAAGCAACAGATGCAAATTGAAGATAAAAAATAAAGATGGGAAGTGGTCTAGATGTGTCGGTTTTGGAAGTAGTAGGCTGGTTTATATCAGCAGATCATTTCATCAGACACTATTTTTTCAGCAAAGATCTTCTGATCTATCATGGTCTTCTAGGCTGGTTAGTGAACTCCTTCAGATTTTAAGTAGGTAAGTGATTATACCTCCTCTAGAACTTCTCCCAGCAAGAGGACACACAGCTGGAGATCAATCTCCAAAAATCATCTGGCTTCGCCATTACAAGAATTTAGGCATCATTTTGAGGCTGTTTTCCAGGATGGGATGGCAAACCAAACTAAACATTGCTTCAGATAATATTTATCTTTCTCAAACAAAAATTGAATTAAAACAACTTGAGTTCAAGTTGAGGCTAATCAGCAGCTGAAGAAAAAACTTACTGGAACAGTATTTTCAGCACTCTAACATAGCTGATCGTACGGGATTTAGAGCTACAGCTCAAGATGAAGGCAGCTAGGCACTTAAACTCACTGCATTGACTTTGAAGTTTTGCCAGTGAGGAATGAGTTTGTAACTCAAAGAACAGAAGAAATTTGTAATTGAATATTTCCCTGTTTTCTTAATATATTTTTTTGTTTAAATTACTACCTGCAATTTTGATGTTCTAGTGTTTTGACAATGAAAAGTATTGAATGTTGTGATGTGCTGGTAAGCAAGACAGAAAGATTCACTCTTTTGTTTTTGTGCTTGGTGACAGCCATGAAGAACAGAGTCCTACATTTTTTTTAATGTTTTAGGTATTACTCTATAGACAATATCAGTGGTTTTTTTTTTTCCCCCTCTTCTGGTGGACTTCAAATGGAGGTTAGATGGAAAACAAAGGTGATGATTTTTACCAGTGTTCATGAGCATTGTTATCTTAAGTGTTGATAGCAGCATGGAAACTCATACTCAAGACTGAGAAATTTGCCAAACATTTCTGTGGTGGTGTTGGCCCACTGGGACAACAATAAGTAATCTGAAAATATCAGATCTGTTGTTCTGCTCAGTCATATGGTGCCAAAATCACTGGGATTTTCATTGACTGTATAAAGGAAAATTAAAGGGTTAAAAAAAAAAAAGCATTCTTAACCTATAGAGATCTAGGTGGGACTGTCATATTCACATGCCATGCCATTCACATTGTTAACTCCAGGAAGAAGAGAATTAAGAGGATGACATTGGCAGTATTTTATACTGCTTTGCATGCATTTTGCATGGATTTCAATTGCCATATATCCTACAGCACAAGAAATCCAGCTGAGATACTAGCAGCACTAGGCAGAAATGATCCTGCAGCATACAGTTTTGGAAAGTGATATATAGTAAACTGATAGTCATATGTTGTGTAAGTTTTACAATAGCTGAAATGGATTTTGATTGACACAATTTCTTCTTCACTCCTTATCATTGGAATTGCATGTGAGAACTGTTGAATTTTGAAGCATATGGGGACATCTGTCACAGTAAATCTATTTTTGAACAAAGCCTCTGTGCCAAAACTATACAAAATTCTGTCAAAGTGTATTTCTTATAAGTTAAATGGTCTGTACCATTAATAATGACTATTCTGATGGGTGGCAGTAGTATATGTTGCCTCTAGGACACACATATTAAAGCCTTCTTTTGTTCTTTTTTTCATTCAATCTTCCAAGGTCAGTATGTTACAGTTCTAGTCAGAATGAAGAGACATTCATTTATGTATGTATATACTGATTTTATGCAAGCACTTTTTTCTTCTGGGGACTTGTATTAAATCCATGTACTGTTGGGCTGTTTCCTATTTGCAGCAAGCTAATTTTTTTAAGATATTTTAACATCTGAAGCTAGGCTGTTGGCAGTGGTTTGTCTAGCTTACTTAGAGTGCCTCCAGAAACCCAGTTTTAGCTCTAACACATAGAAGTGGTAAAAAGGAGAAGGCGGTGAAAAGCGAAGTTGCAGCTGGTAAGTGGGAATAGAGGCTTCTTGGCTTCCTTGCTCCATCTATGATTAACTGCAAACTTTAGACATATTATTCATCTGTGCAGTGCCTCAGCTACTATAGATACATAGTGAAACCAATATCTCCTCATATAAATGTCTCTAAGACATGTAGATCAAAAGTGACAGAAAATGCAATATCGTTTGCACTCTTCCTGTTTCCTTATCTGTGGCCATGTTACAGGTTTTAAAGCCTCATCCCAGCCCCAGGGTACTTCCCATCCAAGCAGTCCTGGGCTACTTTGATGAGTTTATTGTCTTTGATGTAAAAGTATTTACCATGGGTTCATTCTTCTCAACTGACAAATGACTAAAAATACTGCTTCTTCACTGATGTTCTGTAATGCCAAATCATTCTGTTTCTGACCTTCCTTTAAATTTATTTGTCTTAAAATATATATCGAGACAGTTCCAGAAATCACCCTGTCAACAGATTTGAGACAGGCATGTAGCCTTTACAAAATGTTCTATATGGCATAAACTCACTGGTGGTTTAGGGGGAGTGATGGAGATAACATCCAAATGGAGATGCCCAGGACCATAGCTGTGAATGTGAAAAACTTGTCTCCTGGTTGTTGCTGCAGTACAGTGTGTCTGAATGTATTACATTTCATAAATGTTTTTTATTTATGCTAATAAGATGATATTTAGACATGAGGTTTATACACATATACTGGTTTTATCCCTCTTAAATAAGTAGCAGAGCAGGATTATGACACTTACTTTTTCTGATTTTTATTTCAACATGACATATCTATTCCAAAATTATACATGGAATCCAGCACTCCTGTGAGTTATTTATTTGAAGTATATTTAGTTCTTATTTCCAAATTTATTTCTTAATTATATTATATAATAAAGTATGTACATAATATGTAGTAACACTGCAGGCTTGGGGCACAGTGATGGGAAAGCTGTGCTATGGAAAAGGACCTGAGGGTGTTAATGAACAGCAGTTGAATATAAGCCAACAGTGTGCTCAGGTGGCCAAGAAGGCCAATGGCATCCTGGTTTGTACCAGAAATAGCGTGACCAGCAGAGACAATGAAGTGCTTGTTGCCCTGCACTCAGCACTGGTGAGGCCGCACCTCGAATACTATGTCCAGGTCTGGACCTCTCACTACAAGAAAGACAATGAGGTGCTGGAGTGTGTCCAGAGATGGGCAATGTAGCTGGTGAAGAAGTCTAATGAGAAGTCATCAGTTTCAGTATGACTTTCTTGGGAGTTTTTTTACTTTTCAAAAAAGAGACTGATTACACTATCTTATGTTGCCTTGCATCAGAGTTGTTCTGCCTTAAATGAAATTTAGTGACTGAATACAGCATGAAAACTCAGGATAAAGGAGTCAGAGGAAACAGAATGGCTGGCTTGTATGTGCCAAGTTTAGTATTATTTTTGTGTTCTATTTTGTAGACTGCCAACCAAAAAGAAAGTTTCTTGTTCCCAATTCTACCAGTAGACATGTTTTTACATATGTTGTTCTCAAGATAAAAACTTGGAAGATGGCTAACATGTATATGAGAGGACTATGTTTTTGACAAGAGATGAACCGTAGTTTAGCGTGCGTGAATTTCTGAGTACTCAATGTAGCTCCTTTTTACATATGCATTCCAGTACCTTCTCCAATGATGTTAAACAGTCATTAATGGTTTGAATTTGAAAAAGGATTTTATATAAATGCTATTAAAATATTTTTAACTTATAACTGTATCTGTAAACAAGAACATCTAAAAGTAGTTGGAAAATTGTAATCTCTTGTTCTTGGACAACATCTTTTCTCTGCTTTCAGTAAGTAGTCATCCAGGTAAAATACTTCAAAAGAGTGAGGAGGTTACCTTTAAAGTCATTTTGGAGTTGGGTTTGGTGTTTGCAGGTTTAGTTGTTTTTTTCTTCATTTATTTTTTATCAAGTCATAGTTTTAGTTGTGTAATGGCTGGACGTCAGAAATTGTAAGTAATAGTTGAATTGAACAATAATAGTTTTTAATTAATTGTAAAATCCCGATGTAGCTGATTTTCAGTATGTATTCTAGAACCTTCCTAATTTGGGTCCCAAGTTATCTTGGAGGAGTTGAAAAGAATAAGCATAGAAGGAAGTTGTTTTTACTATTATTTAATTGTAAACTTTTTAGGGCTTTTCTTGACTGGTGAGAAAGTTGTGTTAACATCTCTGTGGCATTTTTAAATGCTAAATTTAAATATTAGTTTCTGACATCTTTCTTCCATCCTTTGTATGTTATGTAGTTGAGATTAGGAATTTTTCTGTACATGGAAGAGGAAAATCTTTATTGTTTTATTTCTCTTAAGTAATTTGTGGAAGATTCTGATGTGAACTGTGCCACGGGTGACTGTTTTGGGGAAAAGTAGTTATTTTTTGTTATGACTGTCTAGATGATTGAGGTAATAATGGCTTTATTATAGCTTTAAAAATTTATTCTTTAATTTTTCCTTTTAAAGGTGAGAAATAATAGACTCATGGATAAAAATTTTTGTGGTTTATGTGGCCGAGTTTCTTGCTCTCTTGGATGCTTTTGAGAGCTGAATCCCCAATGTCTGTTTCTCAGTTCCTTGTCTGTTGTACCTAGGTCTTCCATCTGATGGATAGCAATGTCTTCGACGTTAATTGTGGTGTGAATGAGTTCCATGTAATGTAATGTATAATGAGGAGTTGTTTTCTCTATTTTTGCTTTTTCTTTAGATGTGTGGGCATATTCTTAGCACAAGTGCAGTTGTATGAAATGTAAACGTGCCAGTTGTCCTGGTACTAGCTGCCTTACATATCTTCTTAAAATGTCTGGGATTCTGGAAATAGCTATGACTGTGCAGGTATTACGTGCATTTTCAGATGCTAAAATGTTTAAGTATTTTGTTTCACAGGTGAGAATTCATTCTTTTAACTTAGAATTGAGAAGAATTATAGATTCCTTTGTACAATATGCCAGAAACCATCTTTATTGTTTACAGCAAGTTTGGTGTGACTCTATTAGTCAATAGAGGTTAAAAGATGCTATCTGTAGTAGTAACTGTAATGGTTTTGTATGCCTTATCTCAGTATCTTGAATTGACAGCTTTGATACTTTAGGTCTGATATGAGTAGCCAAGCAGTTTGCTTTTTCCTAAACCTGATCAATACTAGTAGATGGTGTTATATCACAGGTTAGGGAATGACCTCTCTGATGAAGTAATTAAGGTATGGGCTCAGTTTTAACAAGCTGGTAATTATGTGGAACAGAGAGGATGTCTCACTGAGTGGAGGGCTAGAACAGTGTGCTGAAGAGAGATTTGATGGAACCACACAGGATTCATGCCCAAACTCTAGCATTGTGGCATCTAAAAACCACATCCTTCTCAAGACTTTGGCTGTGCCCAAAGTTTGCTCTGGAATCAGGGTGGGATAAGCCAGAATCTTTTCCTTTGCTCCTTAAGCTAGGAAATTGCAGAGAATCTCTGCCCTTGAAGGGGCAAAGAATCCAATGTTTGTGTAGTTTTGCATATTCCCAACCTTCTGAAGGAGATAATCTGTAAAAGATGATCAGAAGTCCCAGTTTCTAACTTACAGTGATAAAATGTGTTTTAAACCGCCTCTAACTAGAAAATTGATTGTAACTGCTACAGTGTGCTTGTTTTTGGATCTGCTCACATGAATGCCAAGAGGCTTACAGAAAATCGGTATTTAGTAGCAAACTGTAGGACATTATTTCAGTCTTGTGATATTAAAGCATTGTTCAATTACAGATGTAGGTCTTTGCCACTGGAATTGCATTAAGTGCAAGATTTTGTCTCTTGTTTCCTTGTAAAATAAATGTTACTAGTGCAAACATTAATATAGTGATGCTTATCTTATAGGGACCACTGTGTTTGTCTGCATACAAGTGCTTCTGTACAGCAGACTTCTCTACATCCATTTAAGATAGTCTATGAATAGGACTGTAAATGTACAACACCATAGTATTTCATTTATTAAAGCAGAATATTTGTTAAATATTTAACCTACTCAGAAATTGTATTTGGCATCCATTTAGGCAGATGCTTAGAATGAAAAGCATGTTATGAATGAGATGCCTCTCACTATGTGACTGACTCTGAAAAATATGTCAGTTATTAATGGAAAAAAAATGCTATTGTTTTATAAATCTGACACAGTTAGGGTGGTATCTTGATGTAGAGAATGTACATGTCAATGTGTATGCACTGGTAATGAGAGACCTGAGGGGAGAAAAAACAAGAAAAAAGTCAGACTTTTGTGGAGATCTTTTTCTTAATTTCCTTTCACCATCAAAGCTTTTTTCTTTCCCCTCAGCATCAAAGGCTGAATGAAGTCTTACTACACTGTGTGATTTGTTGAATTGACGGCCTCACTGCTGTAAAGACTACAGCAGCAGCAGTGCAGTGCATTTTATCTTCTCACTAGACTACCTCAATATAAACTGGATGTCTTTGGGTTACAGCTTATTGGGATTCCCTTTGAGTGGTCTAATTGGGTTAAAAATGTATTTTAACAGCTGACAATTAGAACATTCATGCGTTTTTCCATGATGTTGTCATTGCATATCTTTTCCAGAGTGGACAATACTGGTTAAAAAATGAGATTCCAAAAAATGTTTCACCATGGAGTAAGTTATTTTTAAAGCAATCTCTGTGCAGTCTCCTGGGGTAGGGAAGGCTGTTTATCCGGTCTCTGTGGACATAAAAAGCACCCTACACCTGAAAGGCGAAGCTTTCCTCTACCCAGGCAGACGCGCACCTCAGAGGAAAACGAGGAGCCGACTTGATGCAAACGCACGAGGTGAGGTTTATTTCGGAGCTCCGGGTCGTCTCGTAACTCACGCAGGAGTCAGAGGAGGCGACCCTGGTGCTCAGTAGGAAAGGGTTTTTATAGGGTTTACACGCCACACAACAGATATAGGGTTCGAACAATAGTTACAAGCTCTTGACCCTCGGTCTGGCCTCTCCTGATAACCACAGGCCGCAGCCTTTTTTTTTTTTTTTTTTTTTTTTTTTTAGGAAATGTCTTTAACTTCTGCTTCTTGGAAATGAAGCGGTCTCAATGAGACTGCACTTTCGCTGAGGCGGTTGTTGTTCTCATAGTGTGCAGGCCGTACTCCATTTTGTTTGTTTGTTTGTTTCGCCTCTTCTCATTCCCCTCTTTTTCTTTTGTACATTTCTAATCTTAGAATTTCTGGAGAGGCCAGGCCAGTGGTCAGGACTAACACTTACTAACATTATATTTCTATTCTATGCTTATAACATTATGGATGTCATTTTGGAGTCTTCTTCCACCCCTTTAAGCACAGTCCTAAAACACACTTATAAGAAATAAAGATTACATTATTTTTATATTTTGGTAGTGGTCCCGCCGGGATTATACCCCACGGAATAGGCTCCCCAGCTGCTTGTGGTAATGGTAAACAAGCAGTGATACTGGTTGCATTTTGGGCCTTCCCGAAATCTTGGATTAGTCCCACCAACAGATTTTCCCTAGGTGTTTCGGTTTGGTTTCCGAAACACACGAAGCTTAAGAGGATTATCAGTCTTTTCCACCACCCAATCATCCTTTTGTATATCTCTAGGTGCCCTTTTTACATGCGCTGAATGTACCCACGCAGTAATCCCATCGACTTTTACAGCGGTGGGAGTTGTTAACAATACCACATACGGTCCCTTCCACCGAGGTTCGAGCGTCTCTGATCGGTGTCGTCTAATCAGAACTTTGTCTCCGACCTGGAACGAATGGGGCATCGACACCTCGCCTGGGTCGTAGAGGTTCTTCAACTGTTCCCAAACTTCTTTTCTAACTACTTCCAACGCTTTTAGGCGTGCTGCAAGAGTAAGAGAGGGCACAACAGGTTCATCAGTCCCCACTATTTCTGTCAGAGGAGGGGGACTCCCATACAAGATTTCATAAGGGGTGAGCCCCGTAGGTCCTGGGGTGTTTCGAACCCTAAACAGAGCGAGGGAGAGAAAGACTGTCCAGTCCCTCCCGCCGGTCTCCGCTACTAATTTAGTTAAAGTTTCTTTCAAGGTCCTATTCATCCTTTCTACCTGTCCTGAACTTTGAGGGTGGTATGCACAATGGAGCTTCCAGTTAATCCCCAATTGTCTGGCTACTCCCTGACTTACCTGGGCGACAAAGGCAGGTCCATTATCTGACCCGATTACCTTGGGAATACCGAACCGGGGAAAAATCTCTTCCAGGATCTTTTTTTGCCACTACTAGTGCTGTTTCGTTCCTTGTAGGGTATGCTTCGACCCATCCAGAGAAGGTATCTACAAACACTAACAAATATTTGTTACCGTACCAGGCAGGCTTTACTTCCGTAAAGTCTACTTCCCAATATGCTCCTGGTCGATCTCCTCTCAGTCTCTTTCCTTGGGTTCCTTTAGTATGTCCTGCATTTGTAAAGGCACATGCCTCGCAATTTTGTACGATACGTTCCACAGTTTTCCGTAGGTCCTGGACCTTGTAGCGTGATTTTTTTGCTAGTGTGATAAGTTTTTCAGTTCCCAAATGCGTAAGTCGGTGCATTTTATCGATGTAAGCTTTCCCTTCCTCAGCGGATAGGTTTGTTTCTTCCTTTCCTTCCACTGTCTGTTTGTCGTCAAGTTTTACGGAGAGTATCATGGCCTCTAGTGCGGCCTCTTTGGCAGTTGTGTCTGCCATTCGATTCCCTCTTGCAACCCAGTCATCTCCTTTTTGATGCCCTGGGCAATGTATGATGGCCACCTTTTTGGGGAGGTGTACGGCTTCTAGGAGATTTAAAATTTCCTCTTTGTTCTTAATTTCCTTCCCCGCTGATGTCAAGAGCCCCCTCTGTCTGTATATTGCCCCATGGACGTGAGCAGTTGCGAAGGCATATCTGCTATCGGTAAATATGTTAATCACTTTTCCTTCAGCCAGCCTCAGGGCCTGTATGAGGGCTACTAGTTCGGCTTTCTGGGCAGAGGTCCCCTCTGGCAACGAGCTAGCCCACACGACCCGTTTCCCGTCCACTACGGCTGCGCCAGCCTTACGCTTTCCTTCCAGCAGGTAGCTGCTCCCATCGGTGAACCACGAGGGGGTTCCTTCCATAGGCTGGTCAGTCAGGTCTGCGCGAATGCCCACTTCTTCGGCTAGAACCTCTTGGCATTCATGGAGAGGCTGGTCACTCTCTCTTGCTTCAGGCATCAGTGTGGCTGGGTTCAGGATGGCTGGAGGGGCAAACTTAATACGTTCAGTTAGTAACAGACTCTGATAGTAAGTCATCCTGGCATTTGTTAACCATCGGTCAGGAGGTTGCCGAATAATGCTTTCCAGGGAGTGGGCTGCAATGATTGTAATTGGTTGTCCAAAAGTAAGTTTATCAGAGTCTTTTACCAAGACTGCTGTGGCAGCCACTATTTTAAGGCAGGCAGGCCATCCACTGGCCACGGGGTCTAATTTCTTTGACAAGTATGCCACTGGCCGTTTCCAGGGTCCAAGTCTCTGTGTTAACACACCCCGGGCCACTCCCTTTCGCTCATCCACGAACAGAGTAAATGGTTTGGTGAGGTCAGGTAACGCCAGAGCAGGGGAACTTAACAGCGCCTTCTTTATGTTGGTGAAGGCCTCCTCCTGCTCTTTGCCCCATACGAATTCTCCCTTGTTTTTTTGTGAGTGGATATAGTGGTTCAGCCAAGCTAGCAAACCCAAGTATCCACAGACGACAGAACCCCGCCGTTCCCAGGAACTCACGCACCTGTCGAGAGGTTGACGGGGTGGGGATCTGCAAGATGGCCTTCTTTCGGGCTTCCGTCAGCCACCTTTTACCATCCTTTAGAGCATATCCCAGATAGGTTACCTCTTTCCGGCAGATTTGTGCCTTCTTCGCTGAGACACGGTACCCCAACCTTTCAAGTTCAACCAGTAGTCTGCGAGTTCCCATCAGGCAGTTCTCTTTGGTGGACGCCGCGAGTAGGAGGTCATCTACATATTGGAGTAAAGTTACCTGTGGGTTTTGTGCCCGGAAAGTTGCCAGGTCCTTGTGGAGGGCTTCATCAAACAAGGTAGGAGAATTCTTAAATCCTTGTGGTAATCTTGTCCACGTGAGTTGACCCACTCTCCCACTTTCAGGATCTCTCCACTCGAAAGCGAAAATTAACTGGCTCACTGGATGCAGTCGCAAGCAGAAAAATGCATCCTTTAGGTCAAGGACTGTATACCAGGTACGATCTGGGGGAAGAGAGCTTAAGAGATTATATGGGTTGGGTACCGTAGGATGTAAGGTAAGGACTCTTTTGTTGACTTCCCGCAAGTCCTGTACTGGCCGATAATCCCCAGTCCCAGGTTTCTTTACCGGCAGGAGTGGTGTGTTCCAGGGAGATTTACAAGGCACAAGAATCCCTTGTTGTACAAGCTTGTTGATGTGAGGTCGTATCCCTGCTACTGCCTCTTTTGACAATGGGTATTGTTTTACGCTTATTGGGGTGGCACTTGATTGTAGCTCGATCACTATGGGAGGGATGTTCACCGCTTCCCCCATGCCCCCAGTTTCGGCCCATGCCTTCGGATACTGCTTGAGCCATTTTTCAAGGTTATCCAGGTTCTCCTTAGGGTTTTGGTATAGTCTATATTCCTCCCCCAAGTGCAGGGACAATATGCATGTTTTTGGCTTTCCGCCTGCAAGGGCGATCTCAGGGCCAGCAGAAGTAAAGCTTATCTGAGCCTTCATTTTTGTTAACAGGTCTCGCCCGAGGAGGGGGGTAGGGCACTCGGGTATTAACAAAAAAGAATGGGATACTTGGTTAGTTCCCAAGTCAATAGTTCGATTAGTTGTCCAGGGGTATTCTTTTCGACCTGTTGCTCCAATTACCATGGTCTGTTTGTTAGTTACAGTCCCTAATGAGGTTTTCAGTACGGAATATTCTGCCCCAGTATCAATCAAAAAATTTACTGGGGTCCCCTCCACATTTAACGTTATCCTAGGCTCGGGGAGGGGTTCCGGGCCCTGACCCCATTAATCTTCATCTTCCTCCAGGGTTAGCACTCTCTTTCCCTTTTTCTTGGGGCATTCACGGGCCCAATGCCCATGTTCCTTGCAGAAGGCACATTGATCTTTTCCCAGTCTTCTGGGTCCCTTATTCCTGTCATTGTCGCCCAGGTCCCTTCCTCCTCTCGCCTGTCTTTCCCCTTGGCGTTTCCCCTCGGCCATTACTGTAGTAAGTATTCTTGTTAAATTCTTATCCTGTCTCTTTTGTCTCCGTATTTCTTCCTTCTCTCTCTCATTCTTTTCCCTCTCCCACTTTTCTTCCTCAGTTTCCCTTTTATGGAACACTTTTTCAGCCTCTTTAACAATATCTTGCAGGGTGTAATCCTGCAATCCCTCGATATGCTGCAGTTTTCGTTTTATGTCTGGTGCAGCTTGTCCAATGAAGGACATGATAACGGAGGCCCGCTGTCCCCTAGATTCGGGATCAAACGGGGTATAAATACGATAGGCCTCCATGATACGTTCTAGGAACACCGAGGGTGGTTCATTAGGCCCCTGCATAATTTCTCTCACCTTTGCCAGATTGGTAGGTTTCCTGGCTGCCCCTCTTAGTCCTGCTACCAGAGCCCGGCGGTATATGGACAGTCGTTCCCTACCTGCTGCTGTATTATAGTCCCATTGCGGTCGCGCTGCTGGGAACAACGCTTCCACTTCCATTCCTGTTCGAGGGGGTTGGCCTGGTTGGCCTTCCTGTAGGGTTTTCCGTGCCTCCGAGAAGATTCGTTCTCGCTCCTCTGTGGTGAAAAGTGTTTGAAGTAACTGCTGGCAGTCGTCCCATGTGGGCTGATGGGAGTACATCAGGGATTCGACTAGTCCTATGAGGGCAGCAGAGTTCTCAGAAAAAGAAGGGTTATTTGCTTTCCAGTTGTACAAATCGGAGGACGAAAAGGGCCAGTACTGTAATGGTTGTAACTCATCTGGCTCTGTGGGGGCTGGCCCCACCGCCCGGAGTGGTAAGGCTACAGTGGAGTCTGGTCCCTCAGGTGTTATCCCCCGTTTACTCCTGGTACCGGTATAGGGTCCTTCTTCCCAACCCCCCGGGTTATATGGCACAGGTACTCCCTCGTCTGGGGACTGGGGTCCAGTTGGGGGGGGCGGTGGGTATAGATGTGGATACAGGTGGAGTCCATTCAGGGGGTCCCTCGACCTCTGGATATACCTTGGTCTTAGGGCTTGGTTCTTTCAATTTTTCATAATCTCCCCCATTATTGGTCACCCCTTCTTCTACTCCTGTGAGAGCCAGAGTCCTGGTTGTCACAGGTACGCCCCGGCTAAAGTATGAGTAGGATGGGGCTAGGACTCTTATTTTATCATTTGGAAGAAATGGTCGGACCCAGTCCGGCGGATACATCACCAAGTCTTCCCATACTGTGATATATGGTTCTTGGTCAGGATGGCCTCCTATTGAGGAGAAAATAGACATTCGGACTGCCCGTATGGTATGGATGTCAAATGTACCTGACCGTGGCCATCCTACTTTAAAAGTTGGCCATTCACTTTCGCAATAATTTTGCCAATCCCCCTTCTTGATAATAAGAGACAGGTTTTGCCCTCGTGCTTTTACTTTTGGCCAATGTGCCAATGTTAATGACAGAGGGGTGGATCGGGACTGCCCCATGGTTATCAGTAATACAAAAAAAAAAAAAAAATTATAATAAGACACACACACACAGAAACGGTTTCTCGCTCTCCACGACTTTTACACCACGGAAGAGATCTTATCAAAATTTCAGAAGGGCGGAGACTTCGTCCCCTCATTCACTCCACAAGGACCAGCTAGGTTTCACCTATAGGCAAAGGTTGCCTATTTTCACCCGTGAGGCGTCCCTCAGGGCCGTAGCCTGTGGTGCCGGACACGTCTGTCCCCCACACGTGCTACTCAGAAACCTCTTTAAAGTCTGTCAGACCTTTACTGACCCAGCAGCTTCAGTTTCCCCGTGACCCTTACTTCCAAAACAACATAACACAACCCTGACAATTATGACTCCTATCCTTACACAGGTAGAACATAAAAAATCAATACAATTAATCAGGCACATCTAAAAATTTTTTTTTTGCACAAAGGGGTTCCTGTCCCGTACCTATCCCCGTAATGTTGAGTGTGACTCTCAGGTGAAAATCAACAAATATACTTATGGACACAGAGGCGGCACAAAAAGCATTCCCTGAACTTACAAGGGTACCGAGGTATGTTCTCACCCAATCACCCACAAAAGTAACATTCACTTGGTCTCTGATGCTTAAGATATCTATGCAACAGTGAGCTCCCAATCTCACACACTTAAAACATTTTCAGAGGTTAATGGAGAGAGAGAGAGAGAGAGAGAGAGAGTGAGAGAATGAGAATCTTATCCGTGTATCCCTAAGTGTTTTTCTTACTGAAGTTGGGGATTATGGACTGTTGGGTCACGAGGTTCAGGAAAGAATCCTTAGTCCCAGACCTGGTCAACAGTAGGCTTATTTAAGGAGACCCTGCCGTTGAGTCACGAGGTTCAGTCTGGACCCCCTTGCTTTCTAAGGCACCCTTAAAAGGGGCTTAGGTGCGGCTAGATCCAGACCTAGTCTCAGACTTGGTCAACGGTATGCAGCCTATGACATAGAGGGATGGGCACTAATTTAAATTTCGAGAGACGCAAAAGAAACAGAGATAAAGGAAACAAATAACGTTAAAAACAAAGCTCTCAGTTACACAAACCACAAACTCTTAGAGACACAAAAGAAACAGAGATAAAGGAAAGAAATAACGTTAAAAACAATATTATCCCAACAAAGCCTGCTCAGTTACACAAACCACAAACTCTTAATCTCAATCTACACAAGCTCACAAGCTCTCATGTGGCGCCACAAACATTCACACAAAAAGCTCACCTCCAAGGGGTCATCGTTTCCTGAGGTGTTCGTCGTTGATCCCGGACGAGCCCCCAAATGAAAGGCGAAGCTTTCCTCTACCCAGGCAGACGCGCACCTCAGAGGAAAACGAGGAGCCGACTTGATGCAAACGCACGAGGTGAGGTTTATTTCGGAGCTCCGGGTCGTCTCGTAACTCACGCAGGAGTCAGAGGAGGCGACCCTGGTGCTCAGTAGGAAAGGGTTTTTATAGGGTTTACACGCCACACAACAGATATAGGGTTCGAACAATAGTTACAAGCTCTTGACCCTCGGTCTGGCCTCTCCTGATAACCACAGGCCGCAGCCTTTTTTTTTTTTTTTTTTTTTTTTTTTTAGGAAATGTCTTTAACTTCTGCTTCTTGGAAATGAAGCGGTCTCAATGAGACTGCACTTTCGCTGAGGCGGTTGTTGTTCTCATAGTGTGCAGGCCGTACTCCATTTTGTTTGTTTGTTTGTTTCGCCTCTTCTCACACCCAAACACAGGGATGGTATCACATAGGTACACGAGCAGCAAAACCCAAGATGAAACCTTTGAAATGAAATTTTGATGTTTTAGAGGCCATTGCATGTATGTTTTAGATGGCTCTGCTCCAGCTGACTTTTTAGAGAGCCACACGGACTTTCTGATGTAAATACTTGATGGAAAATTAAGGCCTCAGCTGAAACATCAGAAGGCTTGTCACTACATCAGATGTGAAATATATGGTATCAAGAGGTCTGTTGTAGTTTTTACTATTGACTGTTGGTATGAACTAGGGAAAAGCTTTTAACCCCATATCTTGAACCGTTTATAAAAATATGGTGATGGTATCTGCTTACCATATTAGAACAGAACCTCTTAGAAACAGTTTTAAGGATTTTAATCAGTTTGGACCTGTGTGTGAATACTTGAAACAGGAAAGGATTTGTCTGTGCTGAACTCAGAATATAGTTTGAAGTGTCTTGTCTGTTTTGGCTACCAAATATGTTAGGGAAATAACACATTTATAGACAACAAGTTTTATATACAACAAGTTTTGTTTTTGTTTTTTTTTTGTTTGTTTTTTTAATGTGGAAGATCTCTGCTTTATTTCCAAGGAAAGCTGAATTCTCAGTTTTCATAAACTGGCCCTATAATTTTTTTAAGTGATGCATCTTGGGGGAGAGGGGTAGATTTTCTTTTCTACACTACAGTATAATTTACAACATTTCATCTGTAAACTTTGTAAAATATATTTCAGCATTTTTAAGCATATGAGTATGATCGAAGGGGTTTTGATAAAGTGATTTTGTATAAAAGGAAAATGTCTTCTCTCAAAGTTCAAATTTTGACCACATGAAGTCTGTAATGCTTTTTTGCTTTTTAAGAAATATAATGTGAAATAGAATGTAGCATACTGGCAGAAGATTTTGCTTTGGAAGTTAAACTTTTGGAAACCTGGTTGATTTTTCTGCGACCTAGGATGCTACACATTTCTGTAACTTTGCAAAGTGATAAAAAACCAAAGGAAGATATAATTTCTGCATTATCTGTGAAAATATCCCATTTATGTCATTTGACTATGGAAGCGTAATACAATGTATAAAGGTTAGTAGAGTTAAAATAAATCAAACTTTTTTTTTAAAACTTAATAGCTTAACAAGCTCCTTATGCACAAAGAAGGGTTTTTCACAGATAAACTACTTTGAATGTTAGAGAATAGTAAAGCCTTCTGGTAGGAGGACATGCTGTCTCACGGGCATCTGAAGGCCTTATTTCAAAGCTGAGAAAATGGATGAAAACAGGTGGTATGCTCAGAGATCCAGACTTGAATCAGTGACAAAGATCGACATAATTTTGTTGTTTTTGGTATTGTAGTTATTTATTTTGGAGGCAAAATGTTTAAAACAATGAGCAAATCAAAACCTTTTCTCCCACGATGTGAGTAGATATCTGTAGCAGTTTATCTCTAATGTTCAGTTATTAGCACTTCTCACTAGTATATAGTTCTGAGAATATTCATCCACACCTTTCCTGAAGGCAAAGACATTTACAAACATCTGAGTTATACAAAGAACTGGTTTCTTTAGCATTCCTGAGATGCCTGGCTTGGAGAAAAATAGTGTTCTAAATCCACAGAACCTAATTATGAATAACAGGTTGATGTATAGGCAGAGGTGCTTAAGGAAAGTTAATAAATGCACTTTTAGTCCTGCACAAAAGCCCAGATCTGGGAGAAAGGGGAGGAAACGAGAATTTTTTACAGAATATTTGAATAATGAGATCAGTACGAGATTCTACATTGGAGATACCTTTCAGGCAATTTAGGTACTTAGGTTGAAGAGTTATTATTAAACCACTAACTAAGGACCTTGAAGTGCAACGTTGCATGAGATTGTGTGCAAGGATCATTTGCTGCACTTTATAAGTCTGTCATTTACTGACAGCCAAAAGAAAGAAACTTTGTTGTGCATGGCTAAAAGTTTGGGCTGATTTATGTGACCTGGGTGCCCAGCTGGCATGATATATGAAAATATCTCTTCTCCTGATGAGCTTCTTGTTGTTTCGCAAGAGGTTTGATGTATTTTGAGCAGGTTTACTATCTGCCCTATGACAGTTTCAGTGCCCAGTCAAGGAGATAAATTGGAGATGGCTGGCAGTGAAATCTTAACAAATGTGCTGACATCCTAGCTGAACCACAGGCATATGATTTGATTGATGTGTTAGGGTTTTTATTGTTCCTATGTGGATGGAGAGACTTGCTGACACCTGAGGTCCCTCTGGTCTGTAAACCTCAGGAGATGAACATTTTTAATTGATGTATACTGAAATAAATCAGAGTGCTCTTGTCACTCAGCACTAATGCTTGTGTTACAAACTTCTCTAGTTTTCTCACTATTGTATACAACAGGCTAGGCAGCTTTTCGGTGTAGTATGATCTCAGATGTAATATGTAGTCAGCCCTTTCTCATCTGTTTCCCTCTAGTGTAATTACAAAGCCTTTGCAGCCTGCACCATTGCTGCTTTCCAACTTTGTTCAGTCAAGCTTATTTCTGAAACTAAATAAAGGAGAAGGAACTGAGGAATTAATACTGCCACCTGCCAGTGCTTGAGTTAATGGGCTATATGAAGGAAAGCCTTCTAAATTTTCCTCTTTTTTTTTTTTTTTAAATTTAATTAAAGTTCCATTTAAACATAAGGAAAAACTATTTTACTGTGAGGATGAGGGAGCACTGGAACAGGCTGCCCAGGGAGGTTGTGGAGTCTCCTCTGGAGGTCTTCAAAACCAACCTGGACACGTTCCTGTGCAAACTGATCCAGGTGGACCTGCTTTGGCAGAGGTGTTGGTCTAGATCATCTCTAAAGGTCCCTTCCAACCCTTAATATTCTATAATACTATGATTCTGGTTATCCTATAGCACTCAAAGTAATGTCAATTTGTTTGTCACAAGAAATCCTATAAAAAGAGCTTGTTCCATGTGTAATTTCAACCTTTACATTTTTCCTAAGATCTCATACAATTAAGGAAAAGCCTAAGCCTCACATTTCCATCTCTTGCAAAGGCACAGATTCAGTATGAGGTGTTTCTTCACTATATGCTGAGCTGGAAACTGTGAAGGCAGTAATGGACCCTTCAGTTTTTAACTGACCATCTTCATTGCAGCTACCTGACTACTCATACATGCTTCTGACTATCTGAGCATGCTTTAATTGTCCTAGTTGCTGCATTTCTCCGTTGCATTAAAAGGGATATTTGAACCCTGAGTCCTACACAAGATTCAGGCAAATTGATTTGTAAGTCCTGCAGTGTTCATATGCTGAGTGTTCAACATCAGCTTTGCAAGTTGTAGAGTTTTATTTTGGTTTTTGTTCATATCACTGATACTTGAGATAAAATCATGGTTAAGTGCCACACAGTAAGGTGAACTGCAGTTCTGTCTTGCTGATCACCTAGGCTGTGTTTTTGTGTAGATGGGTCAGTAATAGGCAGCAACTCATTACTGCTTCATGCAAGTTAGTGACTCCCATCAAAATGCCTCCTGCCTGTTATGTTTAAGGATTCAGTTACCATAGGTTTTTGAAAATCAAAGCAGCAGCAGCATGTCTGTGAAGCCTTTGATTTTAGATTAAAATAAAGCTCAGCATGTGAGGGTAAAACTCAGAATGGTGTGCTGAGTTTTGGAAAGGTAACATGGGAAACAAGAAATATCTAAAGAGTATATTTTGTCCAGATATTAATCAAATAGTGGCTTCATCAATCCAAAGCCCATGCAGACAGTAAAACAGCAATCTCAAGAGGATGCTACTTACTAGCAGGAGAAAACCGTCTAATTAAAGGAAAACATCAGCAAAGGATGTTAAACTGTCAAACTGTTTACCTCAATTGCCAGCAGGTTCCTGGTGAAATTTATGAATACGTCAATTCGTAAATATAAAAAAGTATTCCCATGGTAGAATGTTTGCCTAAGTTTCTCTTTATAGAGACAGAAAGCATAATTGTGTTTCTAAACAGTATAATTATGGTGTGAGTACAATAGGAGATTATTTTTCCTGTGTCTAAAAAGTAAGATGCCTCCATTTTGGGGGAAAATTTGTTCATTATTTAGTAGCACAGAAAAGATACTCCACAATTTCTAAGAAAACAAGCTATATACCTGTCATGGGGAAGTGAATAATGGTTTTATTTAACATTTCAGTTTTAAAATGGGAATTGCATCTTCAGCTTTCTAATAGATTTTTTTTTTCCCCACCCCCAAAGGGAAAAAAAAGCAGCTTTCTGCTGCTGTTTTTCTTCTCCATTTGTGAGAATTACATCTCACCTGCTTATACATTGCTGGTTCTAAAGTAGTCTTATTTTAGTAGTTGCAACATTGAAGCTTCTTCCTGAAGTACAGTGGAGATGTAATAAGGAATTATTACATCAAAAAGGATATTAATTTCCTCTATCTTTACTGAGAATAGTTATTTAAAAGGAGCTTAATATAAAAATATTGGATTGTTTGCGATTGCAATTGCTAGTGCTACTACCTTGACACTTTTCTTTAGGATTACCACACACACACAACCCCCCAAATAATCAGATAAAGGAGGATAATTTCTCCAATCTTTCCCCAGTCAGATAAACAAAAAACTCTGGTCTAATTCACTTGGCTTTTTCACAGTATTTTAATTTGTTTTGTTCTTGTAATATTTTTTTCCCTTGTTTTTTCTCTAATTTAATATTAGTAGTTAAGACTTTGAAGGATCTCACTGTCTTCTCTGTAAATGTGAATATTGGACTATATCAAAATCTAGGTCTCAAATCTACTTTTAAAGTCTTTATCTTTCACTATGCATTTATATGTTTTGGGTTTTTTTTAGCAAAAGTCCAAAGTATTTTATTTATGAGAATGTTAGTATTAAAGGGCATAATTGAAGGACATTAACTTTCAAAACAGTAGCAGCACTTGGGTAAAAGGAGGGCCCTTCATTCCTCTGTCCATGCATGAATAACACCAGTTCAGCCTCTGCCGTGACTATTTAAAATAATAATGAACTTAGTTCTTAGGAAAGCAAAGGATTAACAACAGTAGCTCACGCCAGGATTAGAGTAGGGAAGCACTGCAGCAGTGTTTCTCCACCACTCTGCCAAGACACTTGAGTTTTAGCTGGTAAGAACAAAGCTGTTCAAGTCATTTAAATTACACTTTGCAAGAGGAGGCTCTAAGGTCCCAGAACACATGTTTTCAAGATGTGGGTCATAACCATGTTTCAGTGTTTGATGCTTACACTTGCTTTTCTAATGGATGACAGGGAGCAAGGTCATTAGATTTCTTCGTTTATAACGAAATCATGTCATGGCAAAGGTTGAAAGTAAGAGTCAGACATATTAGGGCTGAAAAAGAGCTTCTGGAGTAATTTTGTATTTAGCTTTGGGTTATTGCATGATAGTACTGCTAGTTTTCTACAGTAGTTCTTTGTCATATCCAGCCTTGAAACCTCTGTTTGAAATGATGGTCTCAAATTCTCCTTTGCCAAATCATTACGTTATTTGTTTTTAGTAGTTTCTTTTCATCTTTTAAAATGTTAGCTTTACTTTCTTGACTACAGGCTTTTTTCTCTTGCACTTGCCTCACTTTTTATGAATACCTCCTAGGCTTTTACAAATAATGTTAAATTTTACCAGTTTTTTCTTTTTCTCTGGTTAGCTGTTGAAACCACTTTCAAAAATCAGGCTTTCTAAACAAGTAGAGCATTTAGTTCGTCGGCAATTTTAGTGTAAACACTGTACACATGCACTTCATCACCAGGTTATTGGGTAGGTGGAGCTAATTCTCCCAGGACACCAGGTGAAAGATTGGACGTGCCTGGGAGTGATACCTTTCTTCAACTCCAAAACAGAAATTTCACTATTCTCTCCCTAATACAACAGTATTTTTTAAAGTTCCAATAAGAATGCAAGATACTCTAGTTGTAACTTCACTTGCTATTGCATGAAGTTCAAAAGTACAATATTGAAGCACATTCTACATACCAGCCCTTCATTGGGTTGTTTTTCCGCAGAAGTATTCCATTGCACAGCTATTTATTGCCTCAGTTTAATACCGTCTGGTTTTGTTTAGGTTGTCTTTTTGTGCAGCCTTGATTTCTCCAAAAGGTCCCACACGGACTGACTGAATTTTTAAATATATTGATCTAGTCTTGTCAACTTCGTTTGCTACATCTGCAGTAGCATTAGCCCAGGACATTTTATGGGGATGGGTAATATCCTAGGAGCTGACTAGCGGTCCTTGGAGAATTCAGATACTGCCTTGATGACATTCCACTATGACTCTGAATGTGGTTGGATTTATTTTCATAATAGTTAATGTATATGCTTGTTCTGCCAGCTTACCCTTTTATCTTGGGAAACATTTTCTGTACAGATTCTGTACAGAACTGTATTTTGGCAGTGCTGTTCCAGAGACCATTTTGGTTTTTATTCAATGGCTCACAGACGTCAAATCCTTTCTACTCCAATAAAACATCAGCAGCTTATGATAACTGATCATCTTGCTCTTTCTTCCTGATTTTTTTGTGTTTTTATTCTGTTCTTATTCATTATGAATACCAAAGTTCTCCAGTAAAATAAACCAGAGAATGTTATTTCTTCTCTGCTAGGTCTTAATCTCAGAGGCAGAAAATTAGTGCGTACATTCCCACAACTAATATTCCTGCATTTATATATCAGTACTTAGACATTTCTCCGTACATATATAAAGCATGTATTTCTGCATAGAAATATATATATATATTCATACCTGTCTAGGCATCTATCAGTTACCAAGGCCCATTTTAATCATCATGAATCAAGCTAACAGAAACCAATCACTGTTCAAATTGGAAGTTATCTTAGAAACAGCTGCGTTCATCAAACTTAAGTTAAAGGAAATAAAGTACTAAGTAAAGCAGCTTCAAAATAAGAATACTGGATGGGTGACTTGAACTTGAGAGACATGTCTGAAGATGAAAGTCTAATTGGTAGGACCATTGAGAAGTCCTTCCTTGCCACCACTCTAAGGAAAATTAAAACTTGTTCTTTGGAAAATTAGGAAAATATTCTGTTGTATCTATGTGATAATAAGCCTTTACAACATCTCAGAAAATTGTTTTTGCACTGTACTTCCACAACTGAAAGGAAAAGGAGTACCTAATGAGAACACAACTGTGATGCTTTGGTGTGGTTTATTTTGTCCTGTAGAATGACCAGCTAGGACAGACCACATATGTGAGAGCCATCACAGGAGCTATAATGGTGGCATGGCTCCAAACTGAGGAGGAACGCTCCAGAAACGCTGAAATAAGTAAAGAGAGCAAATTGAAAAAACAGAGAAATATTGAGATACTCTTGTGGAAAGATAATGAGAATGGAAAAATATGACAAGATGGGGCTCAGCAATCCTGAAATACTGTCTTAAAATTTGCTAATATTTAAACTACTACTGTAGAATTTTTAGTTGTTGGGCCTTTTCCCCCCAGAATTGTAGAAATGCCAGAATCAGTCATTTGTAACATATTTCAGCATAGATTTTTGATCTGTGTTTATCAGGAAATTCTGTTGGCTCACATCTAGATTTCTCATTAGATATGCTGATGTCCTGATTAGTGCGAACAGCTCAATTGGACAATTGCAAGCACATATATGGACATTATTCTTAGTTAAGAAACTCTTAATTGGATTCAGTGCATCTGTTCTTATTTAGTCCATCAACAAGCTGTGTACCTTTAGGTGAAGTTGTTTGATTTATTTAAGCTAGTGCTACTCTTGTATAGATCCTGGCTTAATTTCAGTCTAATTTTGTTTTAACTGAACTTGATGAAAAAGTTATTTAAGATAAATTGATATAAAAGACTGTTACACAAAAGATGTGCAGAAAGATTCACAGTCTTGGAACTAAAATAGGTTAAAACACAGATTTATGTGGTCCATCTTTCTCTAGCAGTTACCTGAAATGTGATTAGCATCAGCAAACCAAAATAAAATTGTATTAAATGTTTCCACACAGCATAGAAGCTTGGTTGAGTTACTTGGGATTTGCTGAAAACCCTTGCAACAGTTTAATACAGGTTGCAGTTGTTCTGTTGGGCCTTGGCTGTGTGTGGGAGTTACTGCAGCTGAAGAAGTGGTGATGTGAAGGAAGGGAGAAGGTCTGCCATGCCTGTAGCCCATGATAAGTAATGAGGAAGGCTTACACAGTGCATTTTACAGTCTCATATATATACCAGGTGAAGAACATACACAAATGCAGTTACTATTGCTTATGATGTGATATCATAGAGCAAATGAGTATTGAGGTAGTAAACTTATTTGAAAATAAGAGAAATTAGGTAAAATGCCAATTAAAAATAGTCTCTCCTCCTATTGTTGTATGATTATTTTCAATTATTTTCAAAGAAAATAAATACATAAGCTTTATTGACTTACATGAGCAAGTAATTTCTATATGTATGTCCTTAATTATTTCCTTCCCTCTGTTTATGGACCAGTAGAAAATTCAACTTGATACTTACTTATAGGCCTCATTTTGAAATTCTTTTGGCTATATAAAACTTTTCTAGGACAGAAATTGCTTAAGCAAAAGTGGCCCTAGAGAGGGCCACAGGTTTTTTTTTAAAAAAGTCTTTTGTCAGAGAAAGTTCTTTTTGTAAGAAAACAAAAAGCAGTCAAAGAATAGAGAAAAATGAAGACAAGAGTTTCACTGTATCTTTTCCTACGTGTTTCAGATGTAAGAGGAAAATAGCTGCCCTTACAACTTTCTTAAAATAGTCAAGTACTAGCCATACACAATAAAACCCCTATGGCTAAGCATTCCTAATGTCTGAGAGTTTCATTTTCCTTCCCTCACCACTTTGGAAGCCTTGTTATGCTGATGCAGAGACTGGACTCATCTTGCCTTAACCTTAAGAGGTAAGAAGCACTTGTAACCCAGGAATTTTAGGAGAAAGATTCTTTTTATAGAACACTTTACTCCTAGTCAAGCCCTAACTCCTATTCTGACTTTGTTGCGCCACAGTTGTAAAAAAAACTGAGAAAGGACTCTGTAAGAAGAATGAGAGAAAAACCTTGAAACCTTTTTGGAGACTTTGGAGAGTGCATGGAGAGGGAGGCATGGAGAGGGATTTTCAGTATTAAATGTAAATCTAGGATTTGGTAATGTGATATTTGCAAGAGGGTAGAAAGAATTGTTAACAGAAGTTTAGAATCTCTAAGGCGGCACATGTCTGTGAAGATAGCTTTCATTTTGGAGTTCTCAGTACTGCAGATACACAGAGACTCAGATACCAGTCATCCTGCAAGCCAGAAGTATTTCTTCCCCTGGCTGCTAGGCAGCTGGATGTTCTGGTGAATTTTAGACAATTATTCTTCCCCACTGCATATTCAGAGTGAAAGAATTTGTAGGATGTGCAGGAAGAGCTCCACATCTCCCTCTGTTCATTGGAGGAGCCAGCTCTCAGAAGTGCTGTTCCTTCTTCCCCACAGTGGTCCATTGAGTTTAATCTTTGCTCTTGAACTTTGAAGTGTCCACCTATTAAACTGGGTGAGGATCTCATACCGACGATCATGGTACTGTCCATCTCTGAACTATTAACTTCTGAAAAGGTGAGGATAGGAATCAGAGAACCATTGTTCCAGATAAAATGAATCAAAAGGAGGGTGCCACTGAGCAGGCAGGGCAGTAACATTTCCAAATGTTAACAGGGTAGCAGCGGGGGTTAATGTGATTCAAGATAAATTTACAAGCATTGCATCACTCTTCTAAACTGGGACTGTTGGCAACTATTAAATCAGTTGTAAGACAAGTCCTAAGTTACATTATTCATCAAGAACAACAAGGCTAGTTGCTGTGAGCCTATTTCAAGTATTTTCTGTATACATATTTAACCCAGTTTCACTGTAATCCAAAGAAGTTAGAAAAGAGCAAAACATTCCTGGACGCTGAGTCCTAATGCAGAAGCAGTTTTCCTTGTTAGGGAAGAGTTAGAAAGTCAACTATAGTTGTATGTGAGAGTGAGTGGCTTCCAAGTCAGTGCAAAACAGTATCCCTGCTCGTAGCTGGTCCTGAATACAGCAGCTCCTAATCCCTTTCCCAAGGGGCACAGAGCAGTGGAGATAATTGTGACAACACTGGAGTAAGCTACCTGCCATGCATTGTTCAGACAAGGGCAGTTTGTCAGTACTGAAGGCAGTCCAAAGAAGGTTCACTGTACAGTTAATTTATAAGGTGGGAACAAGCCAAAGTGAAGGGTCATGTGTGCCATTTTCTTGGCACCAAGTAGGGATGTGGGTGCTTAATCAGCTGCTATGGTGTGATGCTGGATCTGCGGTGCCTGGTTTATAACTATAGAAAGCTGTCTAGTCTTACTTCATGATTTCAGTACAGCAGACCACAGTATTAGTGACATTCATGTTAGTGGAAGACCATTTCAGATTAGTTATGCTGTAATATGGCATTTCACTAATGCATTTTGGCAGTACCTTCAAAATACAGTTATTCTTGCCTATTGTAATCACTTGTATGCTTCTAATCTGACATAAATTGCAGGCAGCAAGGAGAGGCGCAAGAAAAAAATATATATAAGCTTTACTGACTTACATGAGCATTGAAGTTTATCTTGGCCACAGAGGATGTTTGTGAAAGTTTTTGCATTTATTGTTACAAGATTTCTATTATACTTCAACTAACTGGATTTATCTGTCTGAAGAACAGAGCCACTTATAAAGGGGGAAAATGATATATGAGATGCTTACAACTGATGTACACACTTATTCTGTGGTTTTGGTGGTAAAATGAGAGTTCATGACTTCCTGAATCATGGCTTCACAAAAAGACAACAGTTTAAGTAACTGCTTCTAGTTATCCAGTGTTGTCTCAAGCTGAATCCTTTTGATCCTTGTGCAGACTCTGGATGAGCTACACCAAAGCACCAGGTTGCCTCAGGGACTGGCTTCTACTCACCATGCACAGAGCATCCCAGCACAGGACTGGAAGGTCGAGCTGTGGAAAGCAAGCTTATGTACGATCTAATCAATCAGCAAAGGCTTTACCTAAGATGTAGATGTCGATCTATCAGTCCTAGGTTCTCAGAAATGCACATGGTTAGTAATGAATATGGGACATTTGACTACTTACTGAGTCCAGGAGGAATCTTTTCCTATTCCCCCCTCTCAGTGTTAACTTGAGAGGACATCGGGGATTCTTAAGATCTCATTTGCCTCTGGATTTCATATCTTCTTTGTTGAAGAAAAATATCCTTTTAAATCCATTGTGTACCTCAGGATGTCTTCTGCAAAGCAGGGCAGTGTTATTACTTCAGTTTTATCTGTCTCGGTTTGATTCTGAAGAGTAGTTTTATGTCTGATTCCCAGTGTCGTTTAATGCTGTATATTCAACTGCCAATTTTTTCAAATGTAGTATTTAATGACAAAATGACACAATGTCGTGTATGCTAGAAATCACTTGTCCTAATCAAAATCATATTAATAATCATTAAATTATTTTTAGTTATAACTTTTTCAAGTGCAAGTTTTCTCTAAATGATTGTTTTCACTGGAAAAATTAACTGCTCTGTTTATGCAGTGAGGCTGCAAAATCCACTTGTTTTTCTTGAAACTTTGCAAGGAAGTTTATGGGAATGAGGGCAGGGAGAGTTTCTTACATACAGGGGGTGGAAGAAAATAAATAAATAAATAGATAAAGGATTTGTATGCTTTTCTTCTAGTTTTGCCAAAAACAACCGGAAAAGAATATTTTTCAGTTACCTAAACTGATTTGTTTAACTTGATTTTTCAGTTAGCAATAAAGCAGACAAATATTTTGTTTCTAATCTCTTGGATACAACTAACTTGATATTTTTAGGGTTTATATGCTATTTTGTACTATTTGTCTGTAAGTTGAGATTGTGCAGAGTGCTTTCTTCTGGATACTCTTGGGTTTTTTTAAATATAAACAGATGGAAATGCTGAATAGGAAAGAAGAAAACCTTTTTAATTTTATTGAGATTTACTCTGCTCTCTATGGCTGTAACTTGTATTAATTTTTGCACATAATAGGCGATTCAAAAGGCTTTATTAAATTATAAAATATAGGCCTTTCACTACAGTTACAACCAGATAAAAATATGTCTGTGCTTGAATATATTGAATATTCTTCAGAGGTATGGTTAAACTATTATTCTATTAATATACACCAATTTCCTGTGTTTTACGTGCATTACCATGATGGCATGTCACTTATAATCTAGATAGCAGTAGACTGTCCTGACCCAGTAAGTTTCAATTTTGGTTCAATATCCTACCATATATTTACTTCATTATCAAACATGCCATCAGCTTTTATGACCTGATTTGATCAGAAGTAAAATAGGCCTTTTAGAAAGAGATCTGATCAGCGTTTTGCTAAGTAAAGTAACCAACCATAACTTGGCTTCCCTATTTCCAAGATGAAGCAGAAAAAATATTTCAGCTCAGCTGAAGCATGTGGCTCAAAACTCTTAGTCAACTCCAAAGGATTCTAGTAGGAGAAAAAAACACTACAACTTTTCTTCTGTATCAGTAGGTAGATGCAGAATTTAGTATCCCCTGCTTTGAATGCTTTGAACTTTTGAGAGATTTCTATGTCCTTACAACCTGCTTAGTTTCTGAGTTTGAATTTTTAAAACAAGAAATGGAAAAATGAAAATAAAAGCAATAGTGAACTTAAATCCTTTGTGTTTACAATATTCTTCCTTCAGTAAGAAAATTGTATGATGTCTATACAGCAAAAAGCTTTTGTATAAAATAATGCAGCATCATGAAAAAATATGTTCTCCATAAAATGCAGTGGTCTTAACTTGCTGCTAGTGTTGAGCTTCAGTGAAGTCGGAAAGTGTTAATTGAACATGTGACATTTCATACTAGCACACAGTATCATTTGTTAGAGAAAATATATGCAAAATGCAATACTGGAAACAGTTTCCTCTCCCTTCTTATGAATCTTGTGTATTGCAAAGTGAATGCTGTTGGAGAATACTGAGTTCCTTTTGCTCTTGCTGTTTGTAAAGCGTCTTCACTGCAAAGAGAGAATTATTTCTGTTGCAAATACCCTGTAAAATGCAATACACTCGATTCTTTGTTTTCTGAGATTCTTCCACCCTTGAAGTCATGGAGGTATCAGGCTAGTGAATAAAAATGCTGAACTATGGAGTTTTTTTTAAAATTTACATTTAATTGAGTTTTTGTTCAGTGGATAATTGCTTACCCTGGAAAGCCAGACATTTTTAATACATGCATAGAAAATGCACGTTAAGTAATTAAGAGTTCTCTTTTAAAAAGGCAAAGTACCAAGGAAGTCCAGATAAAAGCTAAAGCACAGGATGTATAAATACTGCACTTGAGTGGTTAGATAGTTTTGCAAAAGCCTTGGGCTTTTCCTTTCAGCTGTGAGAAGATTGTCACTGCACAGATGTCCCCAGAGGCCATAGCTGTTTAATTTCCAGGCTTTTCACTGGAAGGGTGAAAATGCAGTCAGTGAAAAAGGCACATAAAGAAGAGACATTATGACTATGATGAAGCTGTCATGTTCTGGTCTTCTGGTTAAACCCATTCTTCAGTAATCACTGAAACCTCTCTTTGTGCCTGTTCTGTGTTCTATTAAACATGGTAAAATACAGATGATAATGTCTGTTTATTTGGGGTTATGTATTTAATGGCATTACAATAATAAAATAATCTTTTATTCTTTTTTTTCCCCCATTACCAGTACTTTTTGAATATTCTTGTGGAGGTGTTTAACAATTTTAGCAATGAGGACTGCACTGAGATATTTGAAGGCTATTAATTGCAAGTGAAGTCTATGTTAGCAAGTAATGTAGACAAGTAGGAGCAGATCAGTAGAGTTAAGCAGTTGGTATGAAGGACCCTGTGCCAGTACCGTAACTATTTCAGTGTGTTTTCTTCCAGAATATTTCTAGTCAGGTTTGGTGGACACCATGTAGCAGGGAGTGCATCTTCCAGTGCACCTATTAGTGTGTTCTGGAGACACTTTACATAGTGAGAGCCATATCATGGTAAGAGGGAAGAACTGGGATTTTGCTTTAAAAGTGCTCTCCAGGTCTAAACTAAAATGTTTATATAGATATACCCGTTAAATTACATTAACAACATTAATAGCAATGCAACAGCTGTTTGTTCAGCAAGTAATGACAGCAGCCTAAACCATAGAAACTTTTTTGTATAGGTTTAAATGTCTGCCATTACAGCAGCATTCCTTTTTTTCAGAGCTTCCCTTTCCCAGCACTATCTCTCGGTGAATTCAAGCAGCAATATGTCAGTGGTTGGCAGTGAAACTAACAATAAGGGATTCAATAGCCCTCATTGAATGAGGCATAGGCACTCAATTTTAGCTTTTTCTCTGCTATCAACCTGAATACTTAAAATTACCAACTCCAACTTTTTTTCGTGTGTGTGTGAGGGAACGCAGTATACCATCTCCAGTACCTTAAAGCTAATATACATCTAGCCACATCTTGCTTCCAGTAGTTAAATTCAAAAACATCTTAAAATTGAGGAAACAGTGCACTATCTTTTGAATACTTCTGCAAATTAGAGATAAACTGAAAGAATTGACTTTGAGAGGTGAGAACGTAAGAGTTCATGAAAAATGAATGTATCATTATTCTAGCCACTGGCTATTACTTGAGACTCTTTTAATTTTATATATATATATATATATATATATACACACACACACACACATAATATATATTTTTTTACCAGCTTCTGGAATACTTCTGTGTTATAAAATTGATTGTCTTTTTTATGTCAGTGAGCTGCTTGTGACAGGTACTGGATTAACAGCTCCAGAAACCAAAATCCTCACTTTTTATCAACAAAACAGGTTCAGCGAGGCCACAATGAATATAAGCTTCCCCCACACTGCTCAAACAATATGCCTCAACCCTGACCCGATGGAATATCTCTAAGGGGAACAGCATTTGTTAAGTTTCTTGTCCAATTAATTTGACAGCTCTGCTGAGACTACTAACAAAAGTACTAATTCATGCTAATTGCAGTAGTGGACCAATGTCATTGGGGAGCTGGGCTGAGCTCTTTGTAACATCACACAAGCCACCAAGCAGCATTTTGATTAGGATGTGTCACTGGAAGAAGTAACATTGGATTTGGAGCCTGCATTAATTGGCATTCTGCATTAATTTTTTCACCCACAAAATGCTCTCCAGCAACGCTCTCCTGTATGTGTTGACAAGGACAGAAAGTTGTAAAAGGACATCCTAGTAAATGCAAAATCATCTTCCCTCTTGCCTAGAAGAAAGTCTAAACCAGAGCACAGTACCATGGTTATCGCTTCAGAGCACTCTTGCCCTAATGTTAGGAAACATTTATTGTTTGAAACTGTTGGGATCCTACATCTAGTTTGCATTTGAGGAGTCCACAGTGTAATTGCAGTTCAAAGAAAAAGTATCTCTTTACTTTTTATCCTTGCCAAATGTTCATTTAAAACTTCCTTCTGTATGTACGTACAACGGGTTTTTTTCCTGTTCAAGTCGATGCTGGTGGGTTTTTTGGTGGTTATTTTTCATCTCTGTGGATTAAATTAAGTTTTAAAGAAACAGAACATGAAATGTCTTTGTTTGGCAAAATTATAGTTTAATATATCTCACTGTGTTCAGGCTTTGCTTCAGGAAAACATCTTGTTTAGGAAAAGTGAAACACAGCACTTATAAACATGGTTTTACTAAATTCCGTGTTTAAATACGTGGTTAAGTGATTCACTGAGTCAAATTAAGATAGAATTTAGACAGTTTGGCTTTAATTTTCAATCAATCCTGTAGTTCTTAATGTTTTCTATTAATGAAAGGTTTTTTCCCTAAAAAATCTGCCTATGAAGAAACTGAAATTCCTTATGAATTTTGAAACAATATGTACCCACAAGCAAGAATATCTTTGCTGTAATGCCGGATTTTAGACCTACTGTCCTTGACATTGCACTTTCAACAGTATTGCTGGCAGCAATCACCTTTGTAATGTATTTTAGAAAAAGAGATACAGAAGCCTGCAAGGCATAATGTGGAGCTATTACAGGATGTGGTTGAAAGGTGCAGTTTTATTCCCTCTGGATAATGCTATCTCTTATGTACATATAATTAATATGTCTGCCAGTAACAGTTATTAAACAAAAACCAGGAATTGTTTCTGATGAATGACTTGACCTGGGAGTAAAGTCAATTCATCTGATTAAAATATGTTAAGGTTATAGATGACTATAAAATATGAAGTGGGGAGGAAAAAGCAGAAATTTACTCATGAGTAAGATTAAATACTACCAGTTTTTATTTTGAATATATATATATTTGTTCTAATGGCCACTTTCAGGTGTGAAAAAGGGAAAGTGCTCAGTCCATCCTGCTGGCACAAAGGCCGGAGCAATTGGAAAGATTGGAGAGAAATCACTTCCTGAGCCACCAGATTATTGTTTCCTAGTGACAGGAAAAGAATTGCATCAGTTTTGCTAATTGCTGATTTCTTCTAGTGGTGGACAGCTTCCTTAGTTCTTCAAATCTGTCACCAGCTTTAGCTGTGATTACTATATTTTTCAGTCCTGAGATGCAAAAATACATGTGATGCATCTTTCTTCTGCAGTAGTTTCCCCCTGCCTCCTACAAGATAAGTTATAATGATGAACTGTTGCATTTTTTCTGATGCTATTGCACAGCTAATAATGGAGTGATGGGAATTAGTATTTGAAATGCAACTTTTAGTTTTATGCCTGCTTTTTCAGAGTAAAATATGTCTTATGCTTGCAAAAAAAATATGAGATTTTACTGATATGCTTATAATATTTAGCAAAAGTACTTAGGTTGCTTCTGCTGCTGGTCCCAGCACTACCTGTTTTGTAATTATTTCAGGTATTATGTATAGTGTGCTGAAGACTACAGGGAAGATAAAGTGAGAATACTAAGAATAAATGTAAATTTTTATTTCCCCAACAAACAGAAGAGAATCCTACAGGCAATGTCCTTACCTCTTTCTGGCCATAGTCTTATTTTGGATGTAATGGAGCCATCCCCACCAGAGCTTTAGGCCTCACTAAAGTTTTTCTCAATCTTATTATCTTCTTCCCTTAAGTACAGACAGTGTACATTCCAGTGCCACATCCCAGAGACCGAGTGCTCTGGCTGTATATTAGTAGCCTTTAGCGGGGACTCCACCTGCTGACAAGCAATAGGGCTGCCCCAGCCTCCTCCTCCTCCTCCTCTTCCCTGTCCTCAGCAAGCATAGGAAGTTGTGAAGGTATAGCAGTGACCACATACCTCTATTTCTACTGTAAGGAGTAGTACTTAACTTTGAGACGTATTCACTTAAGTGATATCTTACTGTTTATTCATATCTGGTGGCAAAATACATTTCTTAAGTTCAGTGGACATAAGAATTGAAAATACACCCTAGTTTTCAGAAGCCTATTTGTGCTAGATAGGCGTACAAGAAGGTACCTAGAGGCCCAGGAGAGAAAGAGAGGGTGTGCACATATGTGATGCCATAGATTATGTGGCTTTGCATACAGTAATGAGCAATGAAATCTTCTGAAGATAGTTTCTCTGCTCTGAGAGATTTTGTAGGAACTCTATATTATAAACCATTGTTTTGTACTGAACGAGAAGCCATAGTGAACAAGGGAGGGAAAAATGAGACATTTTCAGTGTTGTGAATGCCACGTGTTACAAAGTGAGAGTGTGAGGGTGGTATGACTCAGGGCAGAATTCTGCCTTAATTTCCTACACTTCATGTATCTAAGCCAGTGTTATTTTCAATATAGCAAGGGTAACACGTGTGGTTGGATATAATCTGTGACAGAAGTGTGAAATGAGCAGCTTTGAAATCTTCATTTAAAGTTAATAACGGTTTTCACCTTTTTGTTGTTTCTCAAAGATATAAACAAGTGCAAGAAGGGGAAAAAATGGCTTGCCTGAGGAAAAGAAAATGGGTTTGAAAGTTTTAAGAGATTAATTTATGTCTTGTTATGCCATCTATTTTCACAAGCTGACAGCTGTGTTACATCTCATTTTGCATGTGCATGTGTATATATGAGTGGGTGAATGTGCAATTCTGCTACTGGTGATAAACACAGTGCTATTGGCATCTCCAGAGGATGACCATAATACATGTAGTGAGAAAAAAAGAACTGTGTAAATGATTTTTAAAGGAATTTGGGAGCATTTCAAAGATGCAAGGCTCTACATGGGCATCAGGGTGAGCCAGCCAGTAGCATTCACTTCCCAGCACACCTGCACAGGCATAGGTCATCTTGTGGCTTCAGCCAATGTAAGGACTGCTGTGGCTTATTGGCATGTAATTTCCACAGGTGACAAAGGGAGTGATTTACAGAGCCCCTCTAACATGGACTACAAGGATGGGGCATGCTTTTCTGTCCTCTCTCATATGGACAGAGCCAGGAGGCTTGTCCCAGGGCTGTTGTCATCTGACTTGAT
This sequence comes from Colius striatus, assembly GCF_028858725.1. Taxonomy (NCBI): domain Eukaryota; kingdom Metazoa; phylum Chordata; class Aves; order Coliiformes; family Coliidae; genus Colius; species Colius striatus. The sequence continues at coordinate 112,130,460 of NC_084759.1, read as the reverse complement.
AACACATGCTGTGAGGAAACATTAAGGTATCCATGAACTGTACAAGTTTATGATTTCCCTTATCTAAATGCAGGAATTTAATGCCACAGTGTCATTTTGCCCCCCGGCTGTTTTATTGAAGGGCAGAGGAACAAAAGGAAATACTCAGTCTCCTGGTGGATGCTGCCCTTTGCACACCCAGTTTCATGGCTCTGTATGCCTGCTTTCAGTGTGTTGCAAAGCTCAAGCCTTGACTCATAGCACAAAAAGCAGAGCTTGTGTAGGACTAGGGAGTGTAGCTCATTTTGCAAACAGTTTCTTTGACCTTGTGCAGGGAAATGGGCCCTGTAAGGCCTGGAGTACTGAGGCTGGGATGTTGTCTGCTCATGCGGCATAGGCTCAGGTGGTTAGTTGGCATTTACAGCTGAGAATTAGTGATACTGCTTTATGTACAGGAGGCTGCAGCATCTGAATACTAAAATGCTCTATTTACTAACAGCTTTACATTTTAATTTAAAATATATTCAAATTGAAATTAATCCTTTAACCCTTAATTAGGACCATATTTTCATCTCAAATAGAGGCAAAATTCACTTTGCTATTGAAAAGACAATCACATTTCTGTAAGCAGTAGCTACCAGAGACTGCTACATATGTTTGGTTTTTTGTTACTGAAATAGCTCCCCTTACTCTCTGTCTCTGAGATAGACTCATCAGTTAAAGCATAAGGAAATTCATTTACATACAGTAACAAGGACAACTGCAGTCCTGAAATTCTTACCAGTAAGTTGTTTAAATGAAGTCAGTGTAGCTCGCACTCAAAAGAGATTGAAATTAGACTGCATATAATTTTAAAATAATATTTCAGTTTGGAGTAACCACAGGAGTCACCAAGGCCAACAGGTATTGCTTGAGGAGACCTACTTAAAAAGCAAAACCAAACAGCCTTGCTATACAATTTTTGTCATGTATGTAAAAACTCGCAAGGTTTCCTTTGTTCACTGTTAAGTGTGCCAAGAGGTTTTTCCTCCTGGCCTATTGCATCTGTTTCCTCTTGCATCATTATTGCTTGTGAGGGAAAGGAAAATTTCTTAGCTTCTAGAAGATGCTGAGAAAAAGCAACTGCTGTTCACAGCCAGTTCCTATGCTGAAATTACATATTCTGTGAAAACTAACTATGCTAGTCCTTATTTTCATCCTGACTGAAACAAAAGCCATGATATTCACCTCAAAAAGCCAAACCTTCCATCAGTTCATGTAATCCATTTTTTCTAACATTAAAAAGTAATGCCTTTTGAAATAAAGGCTTCATTTTTTCTTTATATATCTCAATTTATAAATGACTAGAAAAATAATAATAAGTACATTAACAAATTTTTCTATTGCCACCTCCCCTTTCCAAGCTTCAGTTTCAAGTATAATTGCATTTTTTTTCCTCCTTTGTGATGCAGTTGTGAATAATCTTAAATTGGTCTGACAGACACAGACAGAAAGTGCTAGACAGCCTGAGGGGAAGACATAAGATTAGGATGGCCTTGCTAGTGCACACTGGGGCAGCAGCGATCTGATGGGCTCATTCACTTGCCCTACACTGCTCACTCTATTGTTATAGCAGAAACACAAAATGATGAAAACCTCGTCCCTCTGGAAAACAAAAAGCATGATCTTGTATTACCAGTGTGCTTCCTGCCCCTCTTTCTTCTTTCATTTTCCTCTGGCTACCACCACCTTTTCTTAAATTAGGTCTACAAGTTTTCACCTGAAGGATGAGAGAGACATTAATCGTGTGGTTTGTTTCCTTCCTTTCTCTTCCTCACCCCACAAAATCTGTCCACTTCTAACACAAGCTTGTTTACTTATGTTAAATCAATTGCCATATTAAAATGCTGATGGTAGATGCTATGAAGGTGTCTCAAATAAATGGTCTTACTGTACTTTCATCCTATAAACAGATGCTTATGTGTTATAATGCTGTGAATAAATTATGCTTAATAAGCAGTGGAAATTTTATCTTATAGGAAGACTAACCACGTGAGAAAGACTCAGTTTTACATTATTAGTCTTTTTCTAAACTTTACATTAAGCTAGTATCTTAAAGGATTAAAAAATTATACTGCATGTATCTTTGTCTTATGTATGCCTACCCATAAATATAAAAATGTCTCTCTCCAAGCTGAGTGGATTTGGTTAAGTGAAGCAATTTGAGTTTAATAACATAAGTTTCCATGGGAAGTTTTTGGTGAAAGTGCTGTGTAATTAGCTGAACAGATGTAGTGTAATGTTTATTCCTTAATGTGTTTGCTTAGTTACTAGTACTGGTAAGAGTGGGATTTGCCTGGCTTATTGTCTTAGGGCCAAGAATGGCTATGTTGTGTCTAGAGACAGTAAAATCATTTGAGGGCTTTATGTCAGCCAGAGGGAGAACAAAGAGGCTCATTCTAGGTAGGGCATACGTATCAAGGAGCAGTTTTGGGGAGGAATGAGATTTGAGTATTAAAAGGCTGCAACAATGACAACCAAATAAAAGCTGGTTTAGGCTACATTTTATTTTTAAGAGGGCCTTAAGTTTCCTTTTTTTCCTCAAATTAAATAGAAATCCCCAAATACCCTTACAACCTTTCAGGAGACCAAAACTCAAGGCTGAAGGAGAATAGGCTGTGCCAGAGCGGATGGATTAGTGTTAGGCTCTGCAAAGTTTGCCACAAGATCATTTTTACTAATTCTGCTTTCACAGATTTCCTGTTGGGCCCATGCCTTAGAGGCTCAAACTAGGAATTGTTTCCTCAGGGCTTGCAGGAGCAAACTTGGAGCAGGAGGTGTCTTTCCCAGCTGATTTGCTAACCGTGGAAGTCGGAGGTAGCAGCTGCAGCCAGGAGCCTTGATTTACAAGGGCTGTGAAGTGCTGAAGAGTGGCTGAGATTAGCGCTTCCTTGTGAAATGTTTTTCTACTTCTCACACTGTGTCCAATGCAGTGTGAGGAGGGTTTCCTTTCTTAAGATGTTTCAGAGTAGAACATATGACTGTACAGTAGTTTGTTCTCTCTCCTTGCCACTGTGTTTCATGCAGGTGTTTGGCACAGGGGACTAATCAACAAATTTGTGTAATCCAGATATTCAGTTAGGTTTTGGTTATGGATGATAACATGGAAGCTGAACACCCAGTTTAATGCTGCAGCTTTCTTCTCTGTCATTTACAAAGATAATGTAAGAATAATTATTATTCTGACTATTTTTCTACCTTAAGCTGCCCATCCAAACAATTTTCTGTTTGGGCAGCACATGAATGAACACAAAAGAGCACATAGTATTGTATCTTGGAATTTATGTTACATTTATGAATTGGTTCATAAGCAAAAATATAAAGTGTGTCCCTGTTTAGGTTTACACTAAGACTGGTGAACCCATTCTTTTGACTTCAAATTATCATTTCATTCAGTGACAGGTTTTATCTAAGCATAACTGTCTGAGCTCCAGACTCAAGAAGCTGAGGGTTTCTTCCTATTATTCTTTTTTAAAACGTTATGATCGTAAAGAGAATGTATTGGGGTTTTCCTGTCGTGCCTGTATGTTAAGCAGTGTCTGCTGTGGAACTGGCGTGTAGCAAAAGGTGAAGGCATTTTAAGATGTGCTCCTTTTTCTTCCCATTGTCTGTTTGTATATGGTCGTTGTAGGTATGAGTACAGAGCTGCAGGCAACTGGTGTCAGCTGGAATATTTTTACTTGCTAAAATCCATTTGAAGAAGAGTGGGTGTTTTGAGGAGACTCAGCAGATGAACTGCACAGTTTGCTGATTCTGATTTTGGTCTCTTTTTTTTTTTATTATTATTTTCAGATGGTGATATCATCTTGGTGGAAAGAAGTCAATGGGCTTATTTCACTGCATGGGTTTTTCATAAAAAGTTATTTGCTAAATTGGTCATTTCTGTTACTTCTAAGGCTGTTTTCTTCTGATGCAATCACAGCCTTGAATCAGTCAAAAATGCAACAGGAGCCAAAACAGAGGGAGCATGCCTGTGTTAATGAACCACGACCACTGGGAGGTTTTCAGAAGCAGTTTTTGTGGGTTCAAGCACCATCCCTAGAGGACTAGGATAATGTAACAATCATCTTCCTCATACAGACCATGACAGTTTCTGATAGTGTCAGGAGGAGCTTGTTGAGCCCGATGCATAGTCCTTCAGAAACTGAATAGATCTTTCACTGTTCAGGTTATTTTCTTGGGTTTGGCTTACTTAGTTGTCCTGAACTGAAAAGTTCAGTTAGCGTGCCCTTGTAATCAAACCTTGGCAGCAGAGGGAGGATAAAATTAGCTTCCTGTGCAGGATAGGGCCAATGTTTTGGTTAATTAACCAGAAGAAAAGAAAAACAAGTGAAGTTCTCAAAATGCAACATAGAAGATGTTTCTGGATGTTTAGTGGAGCAATACACCATTTTATTTTTCAGGCAAAATTAAATCCAAATCCAAGTTGATGCATGAAGAGCTTTGTTCTGCCAAGAGGTTTTATTTCCATCAGTTTTCTCATTATGGGAAAAATCTGTATTTTCAAACCATAAAAGTCTGCAAAATATGATCTATATGTGGATAGTTCCCAGGGCGGTAACGAAGTCGCATGTTCAAATCAAGGAAATGTCCATGGAATTTAAAACTATACTCCTGTTATTTTGCAGCTTGTCGACCTGGGTTCTACAAAGCCTCTGCCGGCAACGTGAAGTGTGCCAAATGCCCACCTCACAGCTCTACCTATGAAGATGCATCTCTGAACTGCAGGTGTGAAAAGAATTACTTTCGCTCTGAGAAAGACCCTCCATCCATGGCTTGCACCAGTGAGTAGCATCATTATGCTCGGGGCTGTCATTCTTGCTCCTCCATCTGCATCTCAGCAGCTTGCTTGCTTCCTCTCATGTCCCATTGCAGTCAGCCATCCACTGCCTCCCATTTCTTGTTACATGTTGGACAGGCTGCCAAAACAATGATGGGCTGAGTCTCTATTTTCATCTTATCTTTCTTATTCTCTGTCAGACTCCAGAAGGAGACATAGAATTTTTAAACTGCTACTAATATTTTCAGCCCTCAGTCCTGAACTGCACCCTGAGGGTACTGTCTATCTATAAGAAAACATGGTCCTTGATAGTTTAGATCTATAGTCCAGTTAAATACTTCAGGAGCCTCTACTGGAAATAACGAGAAGAGTTTGGTTATTTGTGTTTTGGCTTTTGTAATTTTGCATCCTTGTCACTCCCATCTTACTACAGAAAAGCTCATCCCTCTGATTTCCTGCTTCCTTTTATAGGACCACCATCTGCTCCAAGAAATGTTATCTCAAACATCAATGAGACATCTGTTATCCTGGACTGGAGCTGGCCTCTTGACACTGGAGGTCGGAAAGATGTCACTTTCAACATAATTTGCAAGAAGTGTGGAGGAAACATCAAGATGTGTGAGCCGTGTAGTGACAATGTACGATTCTTACCCCGTCAGACTGGACTCACCAACACCACGGTGACAGTAGTGGACCTCTTGGCACACACCAATTACACTTTTGAGATTGATGCGATCAATGGTGTATCTGACTTGAGTATGCTTTCCAGACAGTTTGCTGCTGTCAGCATCACAACTAATCAGGCTGGTGAGTCCCTTTCCAATTACCCTTTCTTTATTCAAAACTACTGAGGTGTATGTACCTTTAGTTTTTTTCCATATTTTACAGGAGTTACTCTGACTGCCCTTGTGCTTCGGTAACTAATTGACTTGAATATGCTAGCAAAAGTAAAAGCAGAAACAAACCCAGTGTGTGTTGCTGTCAAAGGACCTGGCAGCATGACTGTTATGATTAACTCTCAGTTCCTAGTTAATAGTCTTTAATAACAGACTCACATGATGCCTTAGCTGGAATATGTTTTATTAATAAAACCAGATTTTAATAAAACACTCATTTCAATAATCTCTAACATAAATTACTGTAGTAATTTTAGTGATTAATTTTGATTAAATAGAAGTGAAAAAATTCTTTGATGTTAGTCACATAAAAAGCTAACATTAAATTAGAGAGCTTTAAAACACTGCTTTTTTTTTTCCCTTTACAAGTTGTCTCACCAACTCTGAATTACTGCCAATGTGATGGGGGTGTGGAGCTGAATACTGAATTAGTTCCTAGTGTCGTAGTTGATAATGTACAAAGGACTGCTCCGCTTCTGTAGAGACGCATTGAAGTCATTGAGGCCCTGCATAAGCACAGCAGTATGCCCTGACTGTCAGATGATAGCTTTTGCACTCCTGCACTATTCTACCATTTGCTTCTCATATGACAAGGTTCCCTTTATCTGCAAGATGTGAAGAATCTAGACTTTTCTCTAGCATATGTTTAGGTACTCTTTTTTTAGGAACAGTGATTGCCAGTGAAGAGAAAAACTAGATCTAGAAATTACTGTGGTTCTGTTCCATGTTCAGTATGTCTTTTCCCACCTCCTCCCATCCCACACCTATCCCCAAAATACCAACATTTCTTGTCTTACTCAAGGCATGAATCGAGTTCACATTGTTCTAAGTAGACATTCTTCTAGTCGGATAGATATGTTATTACAATGTTTTTCATTCTAGGAGATATATCTCTTCTCCTCAGATCACAGATCAGCTTTAGTGGGAGACATAAAAATGTGAGAACACTGTTTCCTGACAGCAGTCACTATATTTCCAAATGTCCTGGAGAACTGCTTAAATATGTAGTAGAGAGAGAGGGGCAAATCTACCTAACTGAAACATCATCTAATGATCTCTTTCTCATCTAGATATTTACTTCAGCTCTGAAACGTGCATTTTATGTTCATTCCAAACAATTTGCTACCACTACAGTTACATATCTTGGATGTTTGTGGCAGAAACTTGAGTAGCCTTTATAAAGTTTCTCTCTTTTCTTCTGGTTTTGTTTGTTTGTTTGTTTTTATATGAGAGATACAGCTTTTCAGCCTGCTCATCATTGTAGCTATTAGAAGTCACATGGGGATGATTCATAGAGTGAACTGTCTGGGGTCAGTGAAAGGTATCTCTCTGCAGAAGCCTCCTTCTTTGCAGTGTGCTTCTCCACGGCCCAGAGCTAGCTGCCTTTGTACTGCGATTCAAGGTGGATTTTGGTTTTGTTTTGGAACTCAGAGTTCCTATGACGTGTCAGAGTCAATGTATTTCTGGCAATACCACCTTTGTTTAATGCAATCCACAGGATGGCTAAGCAGTTTGTTTGTTTGTTTCTATTTTTATGCATAGCCCATTTTTGCTTTAAGTACATTTAGATAGCGTGGGTTGCTACAGGTGTAACTGTGCTCTCTTGATCATGCTTATTGGTTTACTATATTAGAATTCCCCTAGAAGTTCTGCAAGTTGCTAAAATTAGACCTTAAATATGTCTATAAGTAACCTTTTAAAGCATAATTACAAAAATGCAGTTTCTCTTCATTCTCTTCGTGGTTAGCATATTTTTAGCTAATGTCATACTTAAATACCTGATCAGGGCAAGAAAGGAGAAAGTCTGAAGATCTTAGATTACATTTTAATTAAGGATTTAATTGTGGGACATTTCAGAAAAAAAAGAATAAAAGCTCCATTGATCTGAATCCATAAGAGACCAAAAATCTACAAAAGCCAGTCATGACTCCAGGGCTACTTTTTGTGCTGTCTGACTTTAGGTACATTCCTTCAAGGACAGGGGTATCCACCAGTTGTTTAAAGCTTTGATTAAATGACTAAGCTCTGCTTGGCTCAAGGTTGTAGGAGAGGTGTATTGCTTTGGGAGATTGTTCTGTGGATTAGGAATCACAAGAGATGATACCCTACGGTATGGGAAGATGGATCTTGTGGACAGAGCTCCTGGCAAAGCCTGCAGGAAGGAACAATGTTAGTTAGTAGGCCATGTGTTTTGGAGAGACAAAGTATAGAAGGTCCCTACAACTCAGATCTTCTCATTCTCTCCTGTATCCATGCTATTTCACATCTGCCAGCCTTGATGTGAGAGGCCTATACCTTTGCAATGGCTATGATAAATCCATGTTCTTTTTTGCAAGCACTGTTAGGGCCCACCCCAGCTTAGTTGAAAACTGTTCCACAAAGCGTTCCCCACCCATTCAAACAAGCAGTTTTCAAGTGTGTGAGTTTCAAAGAGCCTGAGGCAGAGCTGAAGAATATTTTATGTTTTCTAATTATTTAAAAAAAAAAAAAAAGAGATTTTTATGGCAGTTCTCTTGGTGGTAAGAATCAGACATTGTACCTCTTCAGATGAACTCAGTTCAAGACAGGCACCAATTGGTGTCATGTTTGCTGAGTTTCTGGGCTCCAAAGGCTCACTGGAAATTGAATAAACATTTGTTTCCATGTTTCTCACCATAAACATAGATATTTCTGCCTATTAATCCATCACCAGCCTAACAGATCAGAATGTACATAGTTCTAATTTTCTGTAATGCAGCAATCGAGAGATCAGTCAGAGTGTTAAAATAAATTCAGCTGATGTTAGCAGTCAGTCAATTTGCACAGAAGCTCCTTTTTTGTATGTAAACAGATCATGTATACATATTGGTACGCATGATTTAAATTTACATATACCATAGATATATACACATACAAAAAAGTCACCTTAAATATTTCTGAAAAATTCACTGATACCTTTACAGTGACTCTGAGTTCTAAAGTCTGGAACTAACAATATCTTGGATTGTTAGTTACGAGTTTTCTTGGGAGTTTTCCTGGTCTAGAAGTAAAGATGTGCTTCATTGTCACTTGAAAGGTTTGAAACATCCAGACTCTGATTCTGCTGATGCTGTGGATGCAAGAAGGATAATACATGTTACAGTACAAAACTACTGTAAAGCCAAAATCCAGTCCCCTAAGTTGAAGGAAATCAGAACCATTTCAGAAGATGGATTAGGTTTGTTCTTCCAACTGTTTAGCCTGAGTTTTTCTGCACTTTCTTGCACTTTGTTTTCCTTCCCTTCCAGCAAATGTTAATAAGCGGCCATCTCTGAAAAAAAACCCACCATAGATAGGTATGACACTGCAATATTTCTCATTCCTGTGAGTCTTTCTGTCTTTGTTGTGGAAGTAAAAGAGAAAAGGCATATGTTTGTATTTAATGTAGTTTGTTCATCATCATCTTTGATTGCACTGTAATATATACCTTTGATTGGCACCGGATGCAGCTTCCACCAAATTAAATTGAAGCATTCTGCTGCTGTCCAAAGGAGGCTCTCACCTCATGTCAGTATGTTGTACCACACAGATGTTAGCACTTATAAGAACCATAGAACCATAGAATGATAGGGGTTGGAAGACACTTTTAGAGATTATCTAGTCCAACCCCCCTGCAGAAGCAACTCCACCTAGATCAGGTAATAACACCAAAAGGGTTAGTGGCTGCTACAAGACAGAGTATGGAATTTGGTACTGCTACTGGTGGTGTGCTGATTGTGAATGTGCCACACAGCGAGGCTGACAGCCATGCCACTCTGCCCAGCTTGTTGCTAGCATGATCAGCCGTCTGGCACAGATATTCTAGGTTTGCTGGCTTTTTATGAAAACAGATTATGAGCTTTTTAAAAATGCCTTTTTCTATAAAGACAAGAGAATTGTCTAGTCCTTCAAGCTTTATAAATAATCCAAAAAGAAATGACATCCAGTCCCAACCAGAGTTGTTCTGTGTTTAGTGCCTTTGCACTGTAGCAAGCAGGAAACTCACACCAGAACCCAGGAAGGTTTCAAACAGAGATTAGGTGTAGAATTCACTGAGGGAAGGCTAAGGTTTGGTAGGGACAACACAATCATGCTACTGGGTAATCTATTTACAAAAATGAGGGAGGAGGTGTTCCGATGTAAAACACGGCCGTTGGTCAGGGACATATATGAGTCGATTATGTTTTGCAGATGCTGCATGAGAAAGTAACAGTTTTTCTGCCCTATCACTGCTTTTATGATATCACACTGTCACACAGGTTGTAGGTATGACTCAGGAATGCTGAGGAAAATTATTAATTTCTTAATGAAGGATGTAATTGTCTTAACAGCACTTTAAAAAAGCATATTCTATGAAATGATCTTTGCAATCTAGAAGAGACAAGGAGGGCTTTCAGAACTTGCAGAAGTCTCCACTATTATTAGATACTGATCTATTAGGTAATACTTAGAAAGCCTTACCCTTCTTGCTGGTATCTCAGCACACACTACCCCCATCCTTTCCTCCAGGCAGATCTCATGAGAAGGTTCACCATACAAGAACTGCTTCTGTTTATTTGATCTAAAATCTGTTTGATTAATTTTGTTTGGCTTTGCATTCGTTAGTTTTAGCAGCTGTAAACTTATACAAACAATATGATAGTGACTTGTCTAATAAATAATAAATACAATTCTTGCTCTATTTGTTGTGTAAAACAAAACAAATAATGAAAGCATCCTGAATCTGTTGAAACTTGAGAAGGTCCTGAAGTGAGCAATAACAAATAACACTTACTATATGCCTGAAAAGAGCAGCACTTACAGTCTAACAAATAAATATGTTACCTGTGTAAGAAGAACCTATGTAAGTCTATTGGCTATAAGCATGTATCTAATGCTAAAAAAATACTTAACTGCCTAAGAGCTAGGTCAGAATAAAAGGCATTCACTGGTCATTACCTTTAAAGGCTCCGCTTTTAACTAGAGGCGTTAGAATTGTTTTTTAAGGAATTCTTATTCTAGATCTATGTCCCAAAGTTGAATGACGTGTAAAATTGATGCAGAACATTTCCCCAAGAGTCACATTTTTGTCATTGTGAAAAGGTTTAGAGTCTTTTTATTTTCCTAACTTTATAGAATGTAATTATGGTGAGCTTCCATCAGAACACTATTTTCAATGTCAATCTTGAGCATTTCTGGAGCATTCCTGGAGCTGGGTGCATCCTACACTGGAGGAGAACTAACCCTGTGTGCAAGTACATGCTGGAGGCCAGGTGGCTGGAAAGCATCTTTGCAGAAAAGGACCTGGAGGTCCTGGTAGAATATGTGGGACTGCAGTAGGAAGAGGACTACTAGTGAGTTGAGGGAGATGATCCTTCTCCTCAACACTGGTGAGGCCACATGTATGTTCAGCTTAACCCCCACCCAGTCTGAGGGAGACATGGATATACTGAGGCAAGAACAGTGAATGGTCACTAAGATTATTAAGGGAGAGGAAAATCTGCCACGGAAGGAAAGGCTAAGAGAAGGGGCACTACCTGGTCTGGAGGAGGGGAAGCTCAGGAGAATCCTCTCAATGCATAAAAAGGCAGTATGGGAGGGTGTAAAGGAAATAGAGACAGATTCTCCTCAGTGGTTCTTAGTGACAGGACAGGAAGCAATGATTGCAAACTAATTACAAGAAATTCAGTTTAAATATAGGAATAAAACTTGTTTTACTCTAAATGTGATTGAGTATTGGAACAGGTAGCCCGAAGAGATTGTGGCATCTCCATCTGTAGAGATATTTAAAGCCTGACTAGTTAAGATGCCAAGCAACCTCTTCTGGCTGCCCCTGCTTTCAGATCAGATGATCTGCAGAGGTCTCTTCCCACCTCAATCCGTGTGAGCTAATCGTGTATACTGTGAAGAATACAGTGGCAAGTGGAAGGAAATCTGATAAGGGACAGATCAGTAATTACTGTCTTCTTTTAACTCTGACCTTTCCATCCATGTAGCAAAGCCTTCTCAATGAAATTTGAGGGAGTAAACTCCCAGTACACTTACTCATGTTGGAAAGAGAATAAACCCATGGTTGCAGAGGGCCTGTAAACCACAATATACCTGCTTCAAAGAAATTCGGGAGAATATTGCTAAATTATTTTATTTTCATTTAGCAATGATAACCTCAAAACTCTTAGCATTTGTCACAGCACATAAACTTTATGCATACACGAATATGGAAAACTTAAGTAGGCTTGGTTTGTTTTACAGAATACATCCATAAGATTAAATGGCTTTAAAGGAAGAGATTTGATTTAGTTAAATTGACTGTGGATTACCACCTCCTTCCTAAGCTTTTTCAGCAGAGAGCCTGCAGGATCCAATCTTACTCATCTGTGTGTTGTACAGCATACTCTGTGCTATGGTACTATAGCAAACAGCTATGGTACTCTCCCTTGGAGTCAGCAATGAATAGACTGAGACCTACTCTCCACTAACTAGCTTTCCTTGTGTGAATAATAGGATGCTTGATTACAGGGGGAAGCAGTTTAAAATTGCATATGAGCATTTCGGTTAAACTACTGCAAACCTTTGTTTAGTCATATTTTTGTTACTCTAAGAACTGGTTTTTTTCCTATTAAATTAATTGGTGGGAGACTCTAAAAGATGACTGTGCATTTTGAGATTTAAACTGATCTGAACAAATTAGTTTACATTAGTACATTACATAGTTTTACTATGGAGACAGGTAACTTATGTTTGAAGATGTATTTGGGCTTTCTAGCTGTAAGAACTGTGTAAGCTCTAGAATATTAACTGTTGTCCCAAGAGAGCTTATATAAAGTTTTTACTTTAATTTTTATGTACTGTATTCAAATAGGTCTGAGTTACCATGAAGGGTAGCAAATCTAGTTATCCAGGTTAGACCAGAGGGGCCACAGGGACAAAACTCTGTAAAGTTAGATAGGAACGAGGAGGTTATGTCTGTGGCCCTCTTTTTGTGACAGAATTTTCCTCAGTAGAGCAGCTACTCTATATCAGGATGAATATTCTGTCTCCAGACCTCAACTTTGCATATACATCTTCATGAGCTCATACCCCTTCCATTGTTTCTGATACAATTCGATGACCAGAGATCCAGCAAAATAATTATTGGAAACAAAGTCCAGTGAAAATAATTAACTTTTCTGTATTTTCTAAATATACCCATGCTGATACTCAAATCTTTTTTCATTATACCTCAGGTCTTTACTGCATGCCTGCATGATAATAAAATAGATTGGGTTTTTTAATCACTGAAAGCATAGTGTTATAGCTTTAAACGTAGGTTTCTGTTTAATTAGTTCTTAAGAACTTAAGACCTTGTAAACTGTGTTCTCAACATTACAGCTCCAAATGGTCACAGCAAATGGGTTCAGCTATGCTAAGCCAGTGCCAGTGCTGAATTGATTACAAAGAGTTTGTGCTGTCATATATTCTGGCATCAGGAGAGGAACAAAGGGGACATATGGTAACAAGAGCCTCCCTCAAACTCTACCCTCAGTTCAGCCCAGCTCTTCCACAAAACCTTCACTCATCTGCTGTAGAAAGAAATGCAAAAGGGACACAGGAGAATTTTTGTGGGCTAATTCCACCTAGAGATGTCAGTCTTTTCCTAGCAACTATAGAAAGTCATTGTGCCTTTCAGTTAAGTGCCTAAAAGTATCTAAATCTGAGTTTTGATCGCTCCCCACAATTCAGTTTTGCATTTGTAAAGGGTTTATTCCTTTCTTTGTGTAGCTCTTTTCATATAGGAATCTGAAAGAGAATAACCACTCCTGGATCCAAACTGTGACATCCACACACAGCTACAGTGTAAAGAATACCCAAAACCCAGATAACCCCTATATCATCTCAGGCTTCCCTAGAGGAGCAGTAGTCTGATTTTCAGAAGTCTCCTCCTACTATCTTTTATATTGAAAAGATGTAGGAAGACAGATGACCACAACAGTAGCTGTGCATGTGCACTTCTATGTGACAGTATCAGGTCTGGAAGTTGACTCAGTAATGTACCAGGAGGAAATCTGTTCAAAAAAGTCTTGATAATAAAACCGACCCATAAGTACAGAAATTAGCATCATTGGGAGGAGACTCTTAAAGGGTAGATACAGGTGGTTGTAATACCTTGATCTACATATGTTACTTGTAGATGGAAAATTTCAAGCCATCCTTTAATTTCAGCTTGGGGGATAAGCATTTAAAATGGAGAAAGAATTGGTGAATTTCTTAGTGCCTTTGTAAGCAAAGAATCCCTTGGCTCTCAGAAGAAGTTTTTAAAACCTCATCAGAACTAGAATTTTATTTGCCTGAAATCTGTGTCTTCAAGGGAGTAAATTCAGCAACAAGTTGAACACCAAGCTTTATTTCAATATGTCTTTGATTACTCGCAAGAACTGCAATGCTGTTTATGTGTTCAGCCTTTTTTCTGTTAAGCTAGACTGCATTGTTTTCAGCTCACAAATGATGTGTGATGCTCCCTGTTTAAATAAAATCCATATTTAGAAAGGGTTGTGTGCGCTTTACAATCTGTATGCTAAGACAGGTCCCTTAAGTAGATCTGTCTTCTAAGAGAGACAATTTGAGAAAGCCACAGATGTTCAATGCCTGATATATTTATTTCTTTCCCTATGGTCCTTATAAAAAGGACAAGAAGATAGACTTATTAAAAGTGAACTAATGACATGATGTAGGGAGTCTCTGGTTCACTGACTGTTATTACAGCTGTACCCCATTACGTACTGAATACCTAGGACATGCTTGGTTTTTTGAATGACATTTATCTTTTGAGTTTCAAACATTCCTGGCATAAATAAAGATTTTACGCTTTTCAAATGTGTTTTACAGTTCAGCCCAGAGGCTATTCAAGGATCATTTTAACTTAATAAAACTCCTCCTTTAGGGAAATAAAAGGGAAGTGTTTTAACAATGTCACTCCATGCATAGCCTGTTATTAGCTAGAGACGCTCTGCCTGCAAAGCCTTTGATCCCTTTTCCCCTGGATGTCAAGGAAGCTCTGCCAAGGCTTCAAAGTCTGTGACATACATTGGTCTCTTCTGTGAACACACAGTCCTCATGTGAATGCTCGTGACCTTAGAGAAAGTTCACAGGTGATGTCTGTACCTCAGCTAGTCTTTTTCACTTCAGCTACCTTTTCCAGAGGTCACGCTGAAATTGTATTTGGCACTCAGTAGATAATGGTTTTCTCTAATTCCTTGTATTACATACAGTCTTAAACGTGAGGCTACATGTGGATCCTCATTTAATATATCGGTTTTGCAAAATAGTGAAAATAAGGAAATGTAGGTAAGCAGGGTGCTTAGCACTCATTGAAGTAATATTCCTTAGAACTCAGGCTCTCCTTCGTTTATCTGTGTTAACATTCTCAGTAAGGAAATAGTCTACGTTCCTTTTGATCATAAACAAAACTATCAGCTTCCCTTACTTCTTGAAACCATTCCACCTAGACAATTCTCCAGCTGAGAACAGTTGGAAAAAAAAAAAAGTTACTTGTTTCTTTGGGTTTGTGGACTATTCCTGTCAATAGGTATTATTATTGCCATAATTATTTTTAAAGCATTTTAATATAAAACCAAATTATAGTTTAATGTACCCCTGCATGTTACAGTCTTTGCATCCATGACTCAGACCAATTGCATGAGCTGATCTGAGTCTGAGGACATGCCATCCTGCTTTTGAAGCCAGTAGACCTGGTACTGAAAATTAAAGATTCTGATGCTTCTCTCTAGTGTCAACTTCCCCATGTTGTGAGGAAAGCATCCTTGGAATTTGTAAGTTTGACATCAGAAATCCCTAAGGAAATTCCTTGCTTCTTTTTACATATCTTGCCGTGTCTAATTCTACAGCAAAATACATAAGAGATTTTTTCTAGCACTCCTTATAATAAACTGTGTTTCTGTATATAAAGAAACAAAATCCAAACAAAAATAACAATGAAATCACTCTAAAATCCAAAAGAAAGTTAAAGGAGACATGATCATCTTTCAAGCCAGTTCCATGAGAGCTTCTCCTGTCCTGGTTAGCCTTTGCAAAATCAAGTGGTCCATGCAAAATCCATTTGTGAAACTACCAAAGAATGATGGTGCAAGAAGTCTGAGAAATACTGTTTCCATTCACAGTATTTTCTGACCAGGTTGAAAAGACTGATGAAACTTGCTGATAGACTAGTTCAGGAGCTCTTGTTGATTACTTAAAAGGAGAAATACTTTATATCATAAATTAATTACCTGAAGGCAATTGTCTTCTCCAGATTTGGGTACTGGCATTTCTAGATATAGTTCTTAAGTATGCTTGTTAAATTATGAATGAGATTTCTCTGGTTAACAACTAAGTTTTCAGAGAAAGGGAAAGCCTACTGAGCACCTGACAGTTGAGGTTATGGGCATGGTGAACAAATTCTTCTTTTTGAAAACTTCACACCAGGAAGCCTAAGGCTCCAACGTCCTATAGATTAATGTAACAATGGGGTAGGGAAGGCAAAGCAAAACTGTTTATTTTATTCTGATATGGTCTTAAACACATTCAGTGAAAAATATGAAGTATTGGGAAGCTCCCACCATCACAGTCTCAAACAGAGAACAGAACATTTGTGTTATGAGTACCTTTGAGCCAAATCCTTAGAAAAGCATATACAGTATTTGTCTCCTCTCTAAAATAACATCTGTGAACACCATGGCACCATAATTTTTAGTTTCTGAGTGCCTTGTGCAGCCTGATACTTCCCAAATGGATATGGCGTTTCCATGATTTATTACACACATGTTAAACATATGAGCAAGTCTTACATTTTGTTTGCTCTCTGGAAGGTGTTTGCTATCTCTTTTAATAAAAAGAGGGAGAAATGAGAACATGAATGTGCAACACTTAATGAAGTTTGCTTTTAATTTAGAATTTATTTGTAAGAGTGAGAAATGATCTCTGATAATCATTTGTCCAGTGACAGCTGCTGCGCAGAAGGGAAGTTTGCCTTTCTCTGTACTTGAGAGCGAAATCAAGCAGCTGCCTTTTAGTGTAACTCCTGCTGAAGCTGCTGGTTTTCCCCTTTCCAGTTCCCTGCCATCTTTCCTTTGTGGCACCTGTGCAATGCCCACAGCCACTCTGGAGTCTAACTGCATGCTGTAGTCCACCAGCCTCCAGATGCATTTGAGTACTTCTGCCAAATTACAGACAGTCATCCATTAAAGTAGGCATGAACAAATCCATCTTTAAAATTGTCCTATGTCTTTGGGAAATGTACACAGCTCCCACACACAGCTTTGTTTCATCCAAAGTTGGTCTGCTTCTATTTGTTCTTAAAGTTGTATCCTATTTCTTTCCTTCCACATTTTGATATGAGTAAACTCCTGGATCTTGATAGCCCTTTCCCAGAAGCTGGGAACCTTTTCACCCACTTCTTTAGGATTACATCCTGCTAGGATCTAGTCTAGATCTGGTGCAAGGGTCCTGTATGCTGTCATAGGCCTCTTGCGGTTGGGATGGCTAGATTCCTTGATGCCTGGTCTCTGGCAAACAGGGAAGGTGTGTTGTGTTCTGCCTGACAATCACCTAATGATGGTACAGAATCAGATGACATTTAACAGCCCAAGTCATAAAAATATATCTTGAGCCTGCTTCAACTCAAGGAAAAGGTGTGGAAACACAAACACAAGTGCTATGCTAGTTTAATTATGTGTCCTAGAGATTAAATAGCAAAGGACTGCATCTGCACACGCATTGAAGAGGTGGGTAATTGTATCTGGAAGAGGAGCATGTACAGTTTAGCAGCTTTCCAAAGTGCAGTTAAAGTGTAATTGTTTCCTCCTTACTTCTGCCTCCTGGAAGGCACCTGGGGACCCAGCACTGACTGAGCCTTCTTGGAATGTGCCCATGGGATCAGCCTGTTTTCAGCACAACTGCATAGAGGAATGCAGCACCTTTAACTGCACTTAACAGAGCAAGTAGATAGTAATGCCATTGGAAAAGGTTTAAAATCATGTAGCTCCTGCTTTCCATGAGCAGGCTTCTGTAATGAACCCTTGGATGTTAATACACAGACTAGATGTTAGAGATGTAAAGGATCCAAGGACAAATATTGCAGTTCATACAGACGTCATATTATTGTCATAACATCATGGACATGTAACATCATTATATCAATTTGCAAGTTGTTACTTAGGCCTCAGTTGTGAACTGAATACTGATTGGAAATGAAATCGTTGGATAAACTTAAAGATAGAAAGGCTGTTTCACAAAACCTCAGGTACTGGGTGGTTTTTTGCATGAGTGAAATGTGTATGTGTAGCATTATGAAAGCATAATGCTTACACTGAGGTAAGTTCTATCATGTGTCGTGACTATAGATTAGACTCCAGTTTTCTAGAGAAACTGCCTTTCAGCAAGAAATCACTTTGTTCATTCTAATGTTGGCATCTCTGCTTGGAATTGTATGATAGTTTTGTGGTTTGGACACTGGTCCTCTAAGACTTACAGATTTGGGCTTGAATCCCAGTGGATTTTACTGTCAGAGGCTGCAGTTTAAGTTTTCAGATTATGATCTTTATTTACTGCTCTTGTTCCACATTACCTCCCTGGAGACATCATAGACATTAAAGAAAATTTATACATTATATCAGATGACAGTATTATGATTAGGTAATAAAATCCTCAGTTTTCTAAAGAAAGAAGGAACAAGCCTTTCATTTATTCAGTAGTAGAAGAAGTAGGGGTTGCAATTTGGGTAATAAAGACAGTTCTTGTGGCTCAGATAGGTTCTTGATCACCGTCTTTCAGCATAGCTTGGAATATTTTACTCTGATGCTGATAGCTGGTTGCAAACAAAAGCTGGAAGTGAGTAGGCCATGGTCATTTTAGGATGAAATCCTTCCCTAACATTTAATTTGTGATCTAGAGACCTAACCAAGAAATGACAGGACTTTAAATGTTTCATCGGTTATACACACATGGCTTCCCAAAGTTAATACTGAGTTCTCACTGTCATAGGACAGGGAATTTTCTTTCAAGTGCATATAAGCATCTGTAAGTCAGTCACATATGAAAACAATAACCAAGGAATAAGGGAAATGTCAATAAGGAGATTTATATACAGCTGCTATTAAACCAGAGGAAAACAAATGATCTGTTGGGGTCAGTTTCGCTGGGAAATCAATTTGAGCAGAGTTTTATTGTCGTCTCTGCTAGATCCTTCATGTTATTTGCTTGCACCTTTAATAGTCATGACTGAGAAGGTTTTTACGCTTGTGAGTCTAAGCTCCCTGGATCATTGCGTTTGTTACCTTTTCAACATCCACATTCCCAGTTGTCACAAATGCTACCTAACAACACCGAGCACTCAAAGTATATTTCCCCTTGTAACTCTAGGGAGTTTTGAATGTTCATATTAACTGCTTGAACTAGTCATAAACCAGTTAGACTGTAGTACCAAGGAGTAGCCATCTGATGCATAAAAATGCCTCTGCATGCATTGTGTGTGGCTATTGAGAGTAAACCTCTCAATGCACAGTCATGCAAGCCTAAAGTTAATTATAAAAAAAAACCCAACAAATGTAATTCAGTGAAGTTAAAAGTGCTAATACATTAATAAAATCACCAATAAAAATGTGAACACATAGAGTTATACAAGCCACAGGATTTATCCCAAAATCACTAAAACAGCATTTCTTGAACTTCTTAGTTTAAAAAAGTAGTCTCCTTAAGTTTTACCTTGAAATGTTTGTGTTGCAACAGATAAATTAACCTAACTTTATGCTGTTATTGATGATGTAATATAATTTTTAAAACTTTAATGTGTCCTAAAAATCTTCATAGTCTGTCGTTATTCCCTAAACCATAGTAAAAAATTGGGGTTTTTTTCAGTGGAAGCTTCAGACGTTTAAAATATTTGTTCTAGCCTTCTGTTGGTGGACAATGCTGTTGTCTTCTAATTTTAAAAAGGAAAATCCTGGATCTGCAATGAAAAATGGCTGTCCTAAGTATGAGATACTTCTGTTCCTATTTGTAGCCTGATTTTTTAATTCAGTCTCATTCTATTGTAGTTATTTAATGATTTTCAAAAAACAAGAAGATTTTGGTTCTCTCTTTCTCATACAGAAGACTAAGGACTATTTGCATTGCTGTTCATGGTGATGTTTTCAGTGGTTAATGTTATAAACTTCCTTCAGCTGTGGTTTCTTTCTTTCTTTCCTAGATATTCAGACTGTTTCCAGTAAATAGTAAAATACAGTAACTGTGTTGCTTTGGTGAGATGGGAGGATTACTTGTGTTCCAAAATGGAAATTAAGGCTGACTTCTGCCTAGAGACATTTAGGACCCAGTTTATAAGTTTTGATTTGTTACATGGTGTTCTAGGGATGCATATAAAAAGAAATTAAGTTCATAGTCTAAATGTTTAACCAGATGAAAAATGTATATAAGATTAAAAATTAAAATCAAGTTACAAATACAAATCTTCCCTTCTGAACATGAGTAGCTATCCTCTAGATATAAAGCTGACCACCAAAATATCTGAAGACACTGTTCCTTTATGTGCTGAAGATTAATGCCTTAAAACCAGGTAACTTTTCTAGTCCACATAGTTAAGATAGTGATTTAAATGAGTTTGGAACACAAACTTTCCACAATGTCCTGGCATGCAGTGCAGTGTTGCAGAACTCAGTTATTTTCTGCGTGTAGAATTAAAGATCCTGAAACTTTGTGTTCCTTGTGATTGTCACCCCCTCGCCTTTGACCATGCAGTCATGTCTTTCAGGCACTCAGCATGTATAATTCCTAAGTAGCTTTGGGAACCCTGGGGATTAGAAAAATTATATCAATGTTTTATAATGTTATTGATAACTGCAGAGCAGACACTTTTCTAATAAACTGCTGTGAGATAAGTTACTGGTAGAATCTACAGAGATGTGTGTAAATGAGCTCAAAATAATGAATACCATGTCAGAAGAAAGCTTTTTTTAAAGCACATCTGTATTGAAGCATATAAGATTATTTCAGCCTGCATTGAAAGTGTGGTTTATGTGCACAAATTACCATAATTTATTAGGGGAAAAGCCATTTCTGTTACTCATATATTAATTATTCATAAAATCTGTATTAATATTACCTTAATGGGAAGTGTTACCAGCTGGGGTACTGGGCTTGGCAGTCTAGTCACATACAAAAAATCAAAAAAGACAAATAGCTTGACTTCAAAAGAAGACATAAAAATGACTTACGGGAGCATAAAAGCAGCAAACATGAGTATGTGAGTTAGCATAGAGCTGGCTACAGTAGAGCAGTCCAGCCAGCTAACCACTTTGTGTTTTGGCTCTAGTACTGGTTTGTGCCTGAATGGAATTCAAGTGGAATTACTGAAAGATGTTTGTTACAAAACATACCTGTATATCTTCCCCAAATGCTTTTCAGCTCTTCGGCAAGCACAGATCTGGTGAGTCTGAATGAAATGAAAATGAGCAAAAACCAACGTACCAAAAAACCCACAAAAAAACTCCTCTAAAGTCTCATTTTGGAAATTTAAATTCAGGTTCTCATAAAGCTATTGTGAACCACATGACATGTGAAAATGCTGCTCAGAGGATCTGTCTCAACCCAAAACAGTTGTGGAAATGTGTACATATATGTCCGCTTGTGTGGGTGTATGTATCTTTCTAGACTCAATTAAAGAAGGATGTCAACATTTAAATTCTGACTCAAGTAGAAGGTATGTTTTGATGGAAGTTTAGCAAAATCAAACACCGAATGTGTTTTCCAAAATCTATTTTAACTAAGACTTCTTTTTTCCTGTATTTTCAAAGTTTTCTTACAGGAATGAAAACCCAAACAGAAAGGGCACTCGCTAATGCATGCAGATATGTAATTCCTGTAAAATGCAACTAGTTTTATATGAACAGTAAAGCTTTATAGGATTCAGCTGAAATTGAGTTGTTTAGATCAGCTGTAGTCTTTTTATTACGATAGCACAATGTTGAACTTATAAACACATTTGTTTTACATGTTCAGATAAAGGCTGTTCATTGATAAAGGATTTTAAAAAAAATGACAGTTACAACTCTCCATGTGTGATCTGTAAGCTATCATCTGATGATTTTTTTGCCAAAGCCATGGAAGAGAGGCATTTGCAGTGGGAATCTAACCCAAAAGAAACAGAAAAAAAGAATTTAAAAAGTTGCATAGCTTTCAGTGAGTCCAGGAAATCGAGGCCTGGTCTTGAAAAAACGCATAGAACTGGGTGGTCTAAAGCTGAACTGATGTTCAAGAATCTTAGGTAATTATTAGTTTTTTCTGCAATGTTGATACTACTTCCAAATTTTGAATGAGTCTGTGGTATGCAATCAATTGTTATGCCTGACTGATTAATACAGATCAGAAATGAGATTATTTTGCAGGGGTTTTTTTTCTTCAAATTTCATATTCAAAGAAATGTGGTAAAGGAAAAATGTATATAGGAACAATGTCTATCTAGAAAACTTACCAAATAATGTTATAAAAGATGCTGTATTCTACAGTACGCTGATGATTATTACTAGCTGTGGATACCGGTAGCTCCTCATACGTAATACATCCCCACACAGTTTTATGTGCCTATGAAAATGTTATCACAGTTCTGCAGAGTCTGGTAATAATAATGCTTCAGCATTATAACAAATAGGTAGTACTGTTATTTTGTTCTCTATTTTAGTATATCAAATGTATTTCATTGCTTACACTGTAGTAGCAGATCGAAACCATCTGCTGTCTTGCCACTGGTCCGCCAGTCTTAACAGAAAAATCTCAGTTCATTTTCCTTGAGGCCAATATGTTTTAAGGCATATATACTAGGACTATAATCCAGCTGCTGAATGTTGATACAAGTCCAGACTTATGCTCATGAGTCTTTTAAATGGAAACAATACTCTTTGCCAAGTATTGGAACAGAGATAAACTCAATTTGCTTTTCTCTTTTCTCTCCTCCCCCCATCCCCTTTACAGCTCCATCCCCCATCACAGTCATAAGGAAAGACAGGACATCCAGGAACAGCGTATCTCTCTCTTGGCAAGAACCTGAACATCCAAATGGGATCATCTTGGACTATGAGGTCAAATACTATGAAAAGGTGGGAAGAAGGTTGAAGGGGAGGTTTTTCTGCTGATAACACTGTAATGAAATTATTGCATCTTGCCTATGTTAAGTATTCAGAAACATCCATGTTCTCTGTTTGCCTCATTGACACCAATTATTGGTAAGGAGAACATTATAAAAATGTGAAGTGAAATTGCTATGTTTTCAACCAAGTTCATCCCCAGACATATCATAGCAAATACAGAAAGCAACGTGGACAAGTTGTAATACTTCTTACAGTTTTCTTAGTTCTATTTTGCTGTCAGTGTTCATGTATTTCTTTGTTGGCATCTATGTATAGGTGCTTCCCTGCGGCAGAAGCATCTTTTACACAAAAATTATTTGGAAAAGAGATGGGCAATCCTTTTAGTGACCGGTTTCCACTATGAGACTTCCCACTTTGCATGAATAACTGAATTCTTCATGAATGTTATGTAAATAACTAAAATCAAGTAAAATATGCTATTTTTTAAACATCTGCATTTTAGTGACATTTTCTTATATTTACATCTATTTAATTCTAAATAGATCTGTACTTAGGAAAAAATGAAACTTCATAACTAGTAAATTTTACTAGTAGAATTATTAAGACTGTAAACTGTTGTGAAGATTGTGAAGGAGTGGTATCTAAATAACATTTTTAGATTGTTCAGAGACCTTTTGATAGAATACATTGCTACTGAAGTTTACAAATTTTGAAAAAGAGTCATAAATAATTATTTAATTTAGAATTTACTAATGCTTTTCATATCTAGAAATCAGGCTAATATTTTGTACATACCAGAGAAGACATAGTGCCAATATCCAGTTAGAAACTGCAGTTAAAAGATTCCAAAGTTAACTATTCAGTTAATCTTTATAAAGCTTCTCATAGAGCTTGGCAGTGGGACAATGTGGTATTGACAGTTCACACCTGATCTCCAGCCTGAAGAATGAGGATTGGAAAGCTGTATTCTGAAAAAAATCCTACCGAATTAATGTCATTCGAATCATAGAATGGTAGGGGTGGAAAGGACCTCAAGAGATCATCTAGTCCAACTTCCCTGCCAAAACAGATCCACCTAGATCAGGTCACACAGAAACGTGTCCAAATGCGTTTTCAATACCTCCAGAGAAGGAGACTCCACACCCTTCCTGGGCAGCCTGTGCCAGGGCTCTCTCTCCCTCAAAGTAATATGATTTTTTCTTATGTTTAAATAGAACATTTTGAGTTCCATCTTCTTTCCATTACCCCTTATCCTGTCACTAGATAGAACAGAAAAAAGTGATGTCCCAATCTCCTGACATCCATCATTTAGATATTTGTAAATATTAATGAGATCCCCTCTCAGTCTTCTCTTCTCTAGACTAAACAGCCCCAGTTCTCACAGCCTTTCCTCATGCTCCAGTCCCCTCATCACCTTGATAGCCCTGCGCTGGACTCTCTACAGAAGTTCCCTGTCCCTCTTGAGCTGGGGAACCCAGAGTTAGACACAGGACTCTAGATGAGGCCTCATCAGGGCAGAGTAGAGGGGGAGCAGAGCCTCCTTCGACCTGCTGGCTACACTGTTCTTGATGCATCCCAGAATGCCTTTGACTTGGCCACAAGGGCACATTGCTGGCTCATGTTTAGCTTATTATTAATCAGGACTCCTGGGTATCTCTCTACAGAGCTGCTCTCCAGCAAGTCACCTCCAGCCTGCACTGGTGCATGGGATTGTTCCTTCCCAGATGCAGGACTCTACACTTGTCCTTGTTGAACCTCATGAGGTTCCTCTCTGCTCAGCTGTCAAGTTGGTTGAGATCCCACTGAATGGCAGCACAGCCTTCTGGGGAATCAGCCAGTCCTCCCAGTTTGGTGTCATCAGCGAATTTGCTGAGAGTATACTCTGTCCCCTCATCCAGGTTGTTGATGAAGATGTTAAACAAGACTGGCCCCACAACCGATCCCTGTGGAACTCCACTGGCCACAGGCCTCCAACTCAATACTGTGCCATTGATCACCACTCTCTGGGTTCTGTCATTCAGCCAACTGTTGATCCACCCCACTCTCCACTCATCCAAGCCACACTGCCTGAACTTTCTGATGAGGATGTTATTGGAGTCAGTGACAAAAGCCTTGCTGAAGTCAAGGTAGATGACATCTGCTGCTCTCCCCTCATCTAGTCAGCCGGTTATGCACTCATAGAAGGCTATCAGGTTGGTCAAACAGGATTTCCCCTTGGCAAAGCCATGTTGACTCCCTTTGATAACCATCTTTTTCCTTCATATGTTCAGTGATAACATTCAGGATGAGTTGTTCCATCATCTTCCCAGGGATGGAGGTGAGGCTGACTGGCCTGTAGTTTCCTGGGTTGTCCTTTCTGCCCTTTTTGAAGACTGGCGTGACATTGGCCTTTCTCCAGTCCTCAGGCACTTCCCCTGTCCTCCATGATTGTTCAAAAATGACAGAGAGAGGCTTAGCAATCACATCAGCCAGCTCCCTCAGCACTCTAGGATGCATCCCATCAGGACCCATTGACTTATGAGCCTTAAGCTTGGCCATCAAGTCTTTAACCTCTTCCTCTTCCACCCAGGGCAAGTCCTCTGCTGTCCTGGCCATCATGTTATCCTTGCCGGACTGGGCTTTCTGAGCGTGAGCCTTGGCTGTAAAGACTGAAGCAAAGAAGGCATTCAGTACTTCGGCCTTCTCTGCATCCTCAGACACCAGGGCACCCTCAATGTTTAGCAGCAGGCCCACATTAACCCTCACCATCCTTCTGCCGCTGATGTACCTGAAAAATGCCTTATTACTGTCTGTAACATCACTGGATAATTTAATTCTAGAAGGGCTCTAACCTTCCTAGTTGCACCCCTGCATGCCCTGCCAATGTTTCTATACTCTTCCCAAGAAGCCAGCCCCTGTTTCCACCTCTCATAGGTGGCTGCTTTCTGCTTGAGTTGTCCCAGCAGATCCTTGCTCATCCATGGAGGCCTCCTACCTCCTTTTCCTCCTTTCTTGCACATTGGGACACACCGATCCTGGGCTTGGAGGAAGTGGTGCTTGAAGATTGACCAGCTCTCATTGGCACTTCTGTCTTCTAGAATCATATCCCATAAGATCCGTCCAAGTAGATCTTTGAAGAGGCCAAAGTCGGCTTGCCTGAAGTCCAGGGTCACAGTCCTGCATTGTGTTCTGCCTCTTCCACACAGGATCTTGAACTCTACCATCTCATGGTCGCTGCAGCCGAGGTTGCCTCTGACCTTCACATCCCCAACCAGGCCCTCCTTATTCGTCAGTACCAGGTCCAGCCGCACACCCCTCCTTGTTGGTTCCTCGAACATCTACGACAGGAAGTTGTCGTCAACAATCTGTAGGAACCTCCTGGACTGCGTGTGCTTGGCTGTGTGGCTATCCCAGCAGATATCAGAGTGGTTGAAGTCCCCCATGAGGACCAGGGACTGTGATCGTGAGGCAGCTCTCAGCTGTTCATAGAAGGCCTCATCCACATCCTCCTCCTGATCAGGTGGCCTGTAGCAAACTCCTACAACAATATCACCTGCCTTGCCCTGCCCATTAATTTTTACCCATAAGCACTCTCTCCTTATGCCCACCCAGGCACAGTTCGGTACACATTAATTGCTCCCTCACATAGAGAGCAACTCCACCTCCACGCCTTGTCAGTCTGTCTTTCCTGAACAATACATAACCCTCCATGGCTGTGCTCCAGTCATGGCAGCTGTCCCACCACGTCTCTGTGACCACAATGAGGTCGTAGCCCCGCATCCGCACCCACATCTCCAGTTGCTCCTGCTTATTCCCCAGGCTGTGTGAATTGGTGTAGAGGCAGTGCAGGGGCTTACTCAAACACACAGGTTTCCCTGGGCGGGTGCAGGAGGTTCCTCCCTGGTTTGGCTCTTTCTCAGAGTGGTCAGCCTTCAGCATCTCAGCCCAGTGTGCAGATGAAGGGCACATATCGTTGCATTCCCTGTCCTACCCTGTTTCCCAGCTAGAGGGGACAGCTTGTTCTGTTTTGCTCCTACCCCCACCCCCCAAGCCCCTTAGTTTAAAGACCTCTTTATTAAATTTGCTAGTCTACTCCCAAATAATCAGGTGCCTTTATGGGAGAGATGAATCCCATCCTGTCCTATCAAGCTGTAGTCTTGAAAAGACTTGAGAAATTAAAGAGAACAAGCTCGAATATCAGATTGTCTTTATTTGTACATCCTCAGCATTGAAGGAACACTGGAATTATTTAGGCATTCATTTCCATCTTTTTTGAAAGAATAGTGAAGAAATACTACCTTTTAGTGAGGCTCAGAAGAGCTATTTACCTCACAAAGAGCCTCTGCCTGAAAGATCTGAAAACTTCAGCCAGTTTTACACAGGCCATGTTATTTATCTACATAATTAACTTGTGCTTCATTTGAGACCTGTCTGACTGTTCTGGCTGCCAGTGGCTGTACCTTTGTTTTCCAAGAGTTGTGTCAGCCCTGACTTAGCTTCACCTCTGGTCTCCCCAAATGGAAGTCCATGCCTGGGCCTCTGTATGAGTACTGCAGGGTGCAGAGTGTAACACACAAGTGTATTGCACATTGTGGCATTAAGGTGATCTCTGGTTTTAGTTGCTCCAAAAGGAGAGAATTTTTCCCCTTGTGTGCATTTAGTTAGTTTTAACCGAGGGACTGAGAGGTTTTATTTTTGTATACGTTTCTTTGCAGTGTTTTGATCATTGTTCTATGCTGAAATTGTCTTGCTTTATTCAAAAAAATTGTCACCTTCCAACACTGTTGTATGTACAGACTGAGCATGCAGCTGCTGTTCCCGCCGAGTATATGCAATTTTAAGGAGCAACTGGTTGTCATAAGACAGCTTCATAAGACAACCTTATGAAGCTATCTTGCACATGTGTTTCTTCCCTTTGAAGTCTGTGATCAAGAGTTCATGTGCACCAGACAGCTTGCTTAAACCAAAGAGCCAACTGCTTGACAATAGGAGCCAGACCATTTAGAGCAAAGTGTTTTTAAAAAACAACTTTCCAACACCATTTTTTTAATGTGTGGTCTGCAGCCCCTTGGGGAGTTAGAAGCTTATTCCTTCAGGTTTATGAAAGGCAACAAAGAAAAGCAAATTTGTTGTTAGGAGGCTTTAATTCATTGCCACTTTTAAGTCTGCAAATTGAAAAAAAGTTGAAACCTATGACTGTGCATGTTACGCTTACCTGAGGTCAGAGCACCCTATGCTGGACCATTTCTTCTCCATACACCTTTAGAAGATGCTGCTTTTCAGTTCAAGAACTTTAAGCACCCACCTCACCCTCCTCTTTTTGAAAAGAGCTTTCTTTTTAAATTGATTCAAACCATTTGATTTTTTACTTCAGAAATCATCACGGTTGTGCTCATCAAAAACCCCACTGCTGTTAAGTGCAGCTGCTAGGAAATAAACCCTTCACAGTTAACTATCAGGGTATTTCTGCTGACAAGTCATACCTGATTGCTGGAAGATGAGTTATGTTGGGCCATTCTTTCATGTCCTGCTTGTTTTTGCTTGCCATATGTTTTGTAATCTCTTAGAAATTACTAAATACAGCATTAATAGAGTAATATAGGTCATCCCAGCTGACTTAATTTTTACTTTTAAGTTGTTCTTATATTTCAAAGAATATGTGATATTTATAGGCAACTGCATGTTACTAATATTTAGAATATTAGAATAAAAATAGAACGTCCTGTATCTAAATTAGGATACCATGTAGGTTTTCTAATGCATTATGGGCATAAAGTGTGTGGAAAATATTTATTTTTTGCAAGGGTAATTAATTAACCTATTCAGTTTTTTTTTTTCACTAGTGATTTCACTTGCATAACCAAGACAGAGTAGAGCTTTATGTGATATTTCTAGAGAAATTAGGAGATACAGTTCTGGGAAACTGTTTTAACTTTTTTGAATGAACCTGTAGGGTTTTAATGCATAACACTGTGAACTGAGAGTGACAGATTTTCAAAATCACTCTTTGGAATAGAATTTTTTACAGAAAACTGTAAAAATCTATAGGGCCTGGTTCTGAGCCCTTGTCACTATTTATTCAAAACATTTAAGGAACTAAAATCCTGCTTCAGAGAAACACTATATGGAACAACATTGTGGTGGATTTTAACTGTCTCAGCCATCGAAGGTGCACACATAACAAAAGTCAAGCTTTTTTCTTGTACCGATTCTTGTCCTTGCTCACATAATTATGTTCTCTGGATTGAGCATCTTGTCATGCAAAAAAAAAAGCTGTCTCCTAAATACCACATGTAAACTATTAATTGCTTCATTTAAATATGTGGCTTACAATTATGATAACTAAATCCCACAGACTTTATTAAGGTGATGTCTGCTGCAAACAATGAGTGCAATTTAATTGCAGTCTCACATTAGGAAAATAGATTTGCCTTTGCCATCATTATCAGTAGACTGGATAAAGCCTACAAGTAAATAATGATATCTAGTTTGTACTCTTTCTGAGGCTGAAAAAGTAAATTATATGTAAATGCATTTATTTGCTTCTTAACTCTTAACTTTCTGGCTTTGAGGGTAGATAGGCCATGTATAATCCACAAAGTCTGTAGGAACTGTTGTATTGGCAAACAGTTCACACCTGGCAACAAGGGGAAGCAGTAACGGGACTAGGGTTCTTCTCCAAGATGTGTAGTCTGGTTTTGGCCTCTCAGGAATACATGCAGCCAATGGAGAAAATTTTCTTCCTCGTATAATGTAAACACTTTTCTTATCTGAAAAAGGACATACTGATCACTCTCCCTTGTACTGCTACTATAAATTTTAAATATATCCATAATATGTCTTTTGTAAAAAAAGTTTAAAATCATAAAATGTGATTTGCAAATGAGACACTAACAGTAGTGAGATTTACTTCCCAGTAAAGATTGTGTCTAGTAAACTATGCAGAGATATTCAGGAAAAATATGCTTTGTGCATCTGAGTTCAAATTTATCATCAAACAGAGTGTTTGATTAAAGTTCTTCTTGGCAAAGATTCACTCTCCTTTTTGTATATTCCTTTTGCTTATGGCAGCTGTAGTGCTGAAGTTTTCCTTCATCCTTAAGAAAGATAAACTTGGGCTTTTATGTGGTGTTTCACTGATTTGATTACTAGTAACATAAAAAATGACTTACAAAATATGTGTGTAAAAAGCTTACCATAAACTAAGATACCGTGACATCCTCCATACCATTGTTTTAAACGTTTATTTTCCAAGTTCCATTGCCGATTATTAACAGACAGGGCCATGACTATGTTTTCCCTTGCACGTATGTATCTGCACAAAAAGGAAATGTTTGCATTTCATAAAAGCAGTCTGAAGTGAGATCAAAATGAATGTCCAGTCATAGCATACACAAAAGATTTTATGTTTTAAAGACAAGATTATTGTGTCTTTGAAATGAAAATAGTTGCCTACATTCGACTGAATCATGAGATAAAGAACACTGCAAATTATAATACTAGGTCTTTGTTAGTTCAAAAGTAAATAATTTTGTGCATAACTGTTAGCTCATTAGAATGTCTTCCTGTAAATTTTCTCCTGTAAATTTATAATTAAAACATTTTTCAGAAAAATATTAGGAAACTGCAAAAAAAATCCAATACTGATTTTATTTTTAGTGTGCAAAGAAAAGCGACATGGTAAACATTGTTATTTTCTGACCCTATATGAGATTTTAATTCTAGATGGTAAGTTTTAGGTCCAGACTTAGTTGCTTTTTCTTTCTGCTTTTGTACTTTTTTTTTACTGTGGGGTTTTTTTTCCCCACCCTTCACTGTGATTACACATGTGCATAATGTTAACTGTCATTTGGAGATTGGAGATTCTGGCAAATTCCCTAACTATGGTGCAAATGTTTCTGTTTCTCTTAATATCAAAGACTGCCAAGAGCAAGGTAATTAGACTTCTGTGACACCAAAGTTAACAGTTTCTCATGTCCACCTAGCAAACTTAGAATTATCCTAACTTTCCTAATCTAGACAACATTGCAGAGTAAACACTGAAACAACTCCACTCACTTAACTTTTCACTTGAAGGTGACAGTAGGTGTGTTGGGTATTTTACAACCTCTGTACTTGTGCATTGGCGCTCTAATGCTGTCAAAGGTAAAACGTCGGCACCTGGTGAGCTATTTCAGTGCCATAAAATGTACTGGGAAATGGATGAGATCGTTTGCATCCAACATCCGTTAACTTAGTTTCTGTTTTTAACTAGGTAAAACTGAAGTGATTTACTGTATTTCAGAGTGTTGAAAATTAAAAAAGCAGCATATGAAATCCCCATCACCTCCAGAATAAAAAAGTTCATGGTCTGGAATCTAAACAAGTCTGATTCTCAGAGTTCTCCACATGTGTGCCTGATATCCAAGATTTTTCCGAGGCAGTTCAAGATACTATTTTTAGAAAGCCAAAAATACTCTTTTGGTATAAGATGACTTTAGCAAAACAAGCAATACCTGAAGCTCCAAATGCATACTTTTAGACTATGTGCTTACAGTGAGACTGAGACATATATTTATCAGAATTGGCATTTTATGCAGTGTGAAGGGTATATAAACTTACTAAATTACCGAATTGTCCATTTCTTGTTTTATAAGAAGTTGTTAGGTCAGAAATATGTGACTATCAAGCAGAATTTTGTGAATGTACATTCTGTCCTGGAGACACACCTTGCACTTTAACAAAAAGCAGTAATTTATAAACATATGTTTCTTTTCTGGCTACTAAAGCCCAAGACACATTCAGGAGCAAGTTTAGTGGAGTTTTTCCCAAATGAGGATACACTCATAAATCTCTTAGTTTTTATAGCATAATAGAGAACCTGCTATATTCTGCCTGTTCACAGAGTTAAGGTGAGGAGCCTGAGTGGAGCTTATCTTCTGACTGTTACGAAGTTAAACACTGTCTTGTATAACAGGAGTCAGTAAAAACTGCATCCTGCAGTAGCTGTGCAGGGCCCTAAAATATCTAATTTGGCCTGTTACAACTATCAATTTAGTGCAGTAGGCAAATCGGGTTTATATTTTAAAATAACATCTTAATCTGTATTTTCTTGTTTGTATTACAGACTATAGACAAAATGATGCAAAGCCATTTAATGAAATGTCATATACTTTGCATAGCTAATATTTTAAATACAGCACAATGCCATAGAGCTCCAATGATTTAGATTTCTTGCATA
The DNA here is from genome assembly GCF_028858725.1 of Colius striatus. Lineage (NCBI taxonomy): Eukaryota > Metazoa > Chordata > Aves > Coliiformes > Coliidae > Colius > Colius striatus. The sequence continues at coordinate 112,098,477 of NC_084759.1, read as the reverse complement.
TCAAAAGTTTTGTAGCTGATTGAAAATGAATGATCATACAAACATTTGTCAGGCTCTAAATATATATAATATATGCTAGTACTCTCCAGGTGATTTGTAGTAATTTTGTACCGACCACCTCTTCGGTCATTTTCTTAGGGCGTGGTTTTAATCTGATTATTTTTCTTCCCAAAAGCAGGAACAAGAGACAAGCTATACTATTCTGAGAGCCAGAGGCACCAATGTTACCATCAGTGGGCTCAAACCTGATACCACCTATGTCTTCCAAATTCGAGCCCGAACTGCAGCTGGATATGGAACAAACAGCCGCAAGTTTGAATTTGAAACCAGTCCAGATTGTATGTATTTGTTAAAACGGTTTATACTGACATCCTGCCAGTTTCTGACTGATTTCAATGGCTGCTTTTCACTCCTTTTCTAGTTTAGTAAATGCAACTCATAACTATTTATGATGTATCTTTCTGGGTAGTGTTACTATATAACTTTATATCTTATCATTAAACTTGAGACATGCTGGAAAGAGAATACCATGACTATCACAAGTGGTATTTTCTTCCATTCCCTACTTGACCTGTGCCTCGTGCCAGAATTGATACCTTGCGAGGCCACGGCTCCTGCCAAAGGAAGAAGTTTGATAGAAAAACAAATTTACAGCTTTGCCTTGTTCCAAGTTTGAACCCTACGGACTACAAACCTCTCCTGCTAGAGAGAATCAATACTATATTGGTCCATTGCTCCTATGTGTTCGTATGTAATACTCTGTACTGCTGCAGAGCATTGCTCATATCTCCAATGCAGACTTGAGATTAAACTAATATTCACAGGCCGGGAGAGATGATCATTTGGTTGAGTAGAAGGTCAGGGAGTTGGGCTGTTTGGGTCTTTTCTCCTCTCTGTCACTATGTTTCTGAGTGTTCTTGGGGAAGTTATTTACTGGTCCTGCTCTTATTCTTTTCTCTAATGGCTAGATAATAACATTATTTAACTGATGACCTTATGAGTATTCTTTACAAGTTCTGTTATTATATCAGAAAGACACTTATAGTCTTAAATCTTACTTTCTCATCACTTGCTACTATACAGTAAATCACATCTCTTTGCTAGAAGCTAAATGTGACTTAATGCATTCAAAAAGTCAGCCTTTGCTTCGGTACCCAGTTACTGACATAGACTTTGCTTTTTAGGTCGAGCTTTCACAAAAGACTCATTTCTACTCTTCAGAACTATAAAACAACTTTGTTCCTGCTGCCAAATTATCATAACTGTGCAAGTTGTAGGTCTCTCATAGACAGAAGCTTCTTCCCAAGGGTAATTGTGTGACTCCAAGCAGTCACATACACAAACTGTCTAATTTGTGGGAACCAGGTGTGCCACCTTTCAGCTCCATTTGGAGAGCTAACTTCAACCATAGCGCTGAGGTCTCTGATTCTGTTGTGCTCAGTGAAGTTTGATAAGTGCTTGCTGAAGATTGTTGATAGCACCTAAGATCTAAAGGTGTCCTGTCATTGTGTTGCAATCTAGTACACCAAAGCTCCATGCTTAGGTATGACAGGGAAGCATCCAAAGTAAGACAGAGTATAGCCCTTTTTTTTCCTATAGACATTGATTAACTACGAATAGTCCTTCTATCTGTTTCTGTGAGCCCTGGCTTTTCATAGCCTTCACAGGAATAGTGTCAAGCTTAATGGGGAAGCTTGGTTCACTGAAGTACTTTCCATCATACAGAAGTGAGAGTAAGGGTGGTGATTATTGACTGGTGGGGATTTTTTTCCAGGGAAATTGTCCTATTGAACTGTGATAAAAAACATGTGTGTCATGATATGCATGTTTGTGTTTATGTATATGTTTTATGTAAGTGACAATTTAATAGCAGTTACTACAGTCAGCAAAAGTAAAAATCAGTGGTAGCAGAACCAACTTGGGTAAATTGTCAAAGGCGGCCAGTCTTTTGTTTTCTTCCATTATGTTTATTTATCTGATGAAAAATTACTTAGTAGATTAAATATTAGGCAGGAGACCAAATACTGTATGGTGATGACTTAATCAGACTGTTCTCTATATGAATGTCAATTGTGATGTAATCAATGTTATATGTGGGGAGTGTTATTTATATATTTTTATGTTAACTTTCCAGCCTTCTCCATTTCCAGTGAGAATAGCCAGGTCGTAATGATTGCCATTTCAGCAGCAGTAGGCATTATTCTCCTCACAGTGGTGGTGTACATCTTGATTGGGAGGTTAGTTTATTCTCTGATTTTTACATTTTTACTCCTGCTTACATTTCCCTGAGGTGCTTTGATGCACATGGCAAATTGGGTGTAGTTGGGCAGTAGCATGGCTGGTTTGCACCTTCTCCTTTGTCTGCTACCCAGGAGCTCTGAATACTGCTTCATGCTCAGTAATGAGCCTGCTAATGTTAGCAGCCCCAATCATGCAGCAGTTGTTAAAAAATGCTATAAACACATTCTTAGGCAATTGTAAAATTAAACTGTAGGGGTCAAAAATCAACAAATCCTCTCATTAACCAATTTCCTCAAATTCCCTGAGAACATAACATGCCTCTCTATAGGGCACAGAGAATGTAAATATCATTAAACTTTCAAACAGGCATTTAATTGTGGAGGGAAAAAAATTATTCTGTTTCCACCTGCAGTTAACATGTAAACTTCTCTATATTAAGGGTTTGGTTTTCTTTTTTCTGTTGCTTGTAGATTCTGTGGATACAAGAAGTCTAAACATGGCACTGATGAGAAAAGACTACATTTTGGGAATGGCCATTGTAAGTTACTGAAGCCTTTTAATGCTTCCAGATCTATTGAATTCATCTCCTAGATAACTGGTATTTTTCAATTAAACAAAAAAAAATAGAAGTCATACCTCACTTAAACCAAAGTGAAATTGGGAAGAGAATTATCTCTTCTCTTGCGGGTAAGGAGATTCTCCCCAAACAATTATTCTTTGTTTCAAATTCTTTCATCTGTGTTCAAGTTAGTAATGAGCAAAACATTGTTGTCCATGTTCAACCAATGTATGTGGTTAGCAATGTGATATTGATTCTGCTGTGCGTTACTGAGATACAGAGTATGACTTCAACTTACTCATTATCAGGTGTATGAAGTCTAAGAAATGATGGGGTTTTTCCCAAAGCAAAGTATAAAATCAATGAAACTTGTCTTGATAACTACTGAAGGGACTGTGAAAATAACTTGCTTGACAAAGTTGACCCACTAATAATTTAGTTTGGAGTTATTCTATAGGCTGAAAAGTGATTTGGAATAATTTCTTAATTTAAGAATAACTACTAAACTAGTGTCTCACAAATTAATGTGATTTTTTTTTAATCCATATCTATTTGCAAATATGTTTGTTCAAGTCCTGATTTCCCGCTTGCAGGAATGAACATATTTGTTACTTTTTTGGATCTTACCCAGAACTAAGAAGAAAGCCTTTTGACTGAGTTACGTTGTCTTTGTAATCACAAAAAAAACTTGTGTATAGTTAAGGATGTGAGATTTTACTCATCCTGAGGAATCTGGGCTACTTTAGAAAAGTGCTAGTAAGCCAAACCCAAAGTCTATCTATTTCTAATTAACTGTTTTCTGATAGCCTTATTTTTAATAAGCCTAAATGGAACTTTATTCATGGCTGCTCTGGATCATTTGGCTGTGGCCTGGGAAAGGAACAGCATGGAGCAAGATCTCATCTAGGAGATGCTCAGGGAAAGAAGTATTGGCTTTCTGAGTCCAGGCACATGTCCTAGCTACCAGGAAGAAGTAACTTGCCCTGTGCATGCCTGGAGGACAGTGTAATCCTGAAGTATTTCAACTCCTCTGTGATCCTGGATCCTTTCTACAATGTGCATAACCCTGCAGTACATTTTCATAGCACAGGAACTGTGGATCATGAATACTAGTTCACAGTGTAAGATCCAGCCATACCCCTTTTAAAATAGAAAAAAATTAATTTTTGAGCAGGAGAAGCTGAGGGGAGAGGAAGGGGATAGTTTGACCTTCCTAATCACCAGCATGAAGAAAATGTTGGGATTTTATCACTGCATTTTGGAACTTTTTCATCCTGACAGGGCAAATATAACGTCCTTCATAAACACTGAGATTGGAAACTCCTTTTTTTTTCTTTTCACTCTCAGAAGTCCTGGTGTCTAATGAGAGTGTTTTAATAAGAAGCAATAGTTTGTCTTTGAAACTGTTTCAAGTCTAGATAAATATACTGCTATACTGTGTAAAAACCATCTCGAACTGTATATTTGTATTGCTTAGCATATTGTACAGTTGATTTTTTTGCACACAACAGTAACACTGTACAGTCTGCAAGAAAGGGAGATCCTTCCTCACCAAATACAGTTGAATTCACATTTTAATAAGGGATTTACCTGCAGTAGTTGGAAATTAAAACTGCTTCCTAATCCCCGTGACAATGGAGTAACTGCTCTCTGACTGTTCATATTACTATTATTTTAAGTTTTGGACCCCTCCTTATCTCCAGAGAGCCATGAGCATGCATATCCACATTACGTGTGCTCTTTTCCTTACACTGTCAGGAGATACTCAAGCTTGAACTATGAGTTTGCTTTGAGCAGCCCAATAACCACTAACCAACTAGTCTATATGGTTACATGTGGCCCACGGAATTAATGCTTTATCATCCAAATTTAATGAGGTTATAAAATAAAAGCAACCAGTAAAAAAAGTGTCACAGACAAATAACAGGTCAGAATTTGCTCTCCTTACTCCCACACAATGGAAAGCTGCAATCACTATTCTTAAACATGTCAGTGCTGTTAAATTCCTGTGGATTGAATTGCTTTTAATTTGGCTTTAGATATTTATGTACTGCTTTCTGAGTAGTGCCATGCTGATTCACTGTGTAGTAAGAAAAGAGCCAATCCTGGACATGGTATTTCTGTTGGAAATTCTTGAAAATAATTTGTTGATTTTGCAGACATTTATCTGTTAGGATTTGTATGTATGTGCATGTGTGGCTGTTGAAACCTTATTCTGCTAAATTACAGTCTTTTTCAAAGGGTAAGAAAATTGTTCCTATGAACTGAGAAAGGATAAAGTAACTTCCATGGCTATTGTAAACTTTCAGCATCTTAAATACAGCAGCTGGTTTATTTCAGTCAGTTTATTCTGAATTACTTTTAAAAAGGCTCCAGCCATGAACTATTCCCGGCAGCCTTATTACAAATCCTATAATATGACTTCAAAGGAGCAGAAATGTTTCACATCCTCAGATCCTCTCCCTTTGCCTTCTTTGGCTAGGCCCTTTTTATTTTTTTACTACCTTTAGGGCAATTCATGCTGTTAAAATGAAAATGTAAATTATTATGTTTGCACAGAATGAGCTGTAAAGTAGCACAGCTTAACACATGTGCATGTGTTTATTATCTGTTTTTCATGACAGAACCCAGTTACTATACAGGCTGCCCTTAATTACTGGTGTGAAGGGATTATTCTCCTTGCAGTCACCATCACCTGATCTTGAGAACCTTTGGGGTCAGCATTAAAAATCTGCAGCCCAAAACCCCACAGTGCAGAAGTTTTTAATTGTTGTTATTTTTATTGGGGGTATGAGGAAGGTTGTAATGTACATTCAGCATGGACGGAAAAGAGCATTTACAAGATTTTTAACCAACAGTAATATACAGCCAATTACTTTTTGTTTTACTTGCAAGTAATTCTGTAATCATCAGGCTCTTGAAGGAAACACAGTCATCGGCTTTTAATGCCACGCACACGCAGCCCTTGTGTTAAGAACGTGGCTCTTAATTTGCATTGCTTTCGAGGCAATTAGCTTGGGAACTCAGTTTTATCATTTCTTTGTCAATTCTGAGGCCAATAAATATCTATAAAATGGATTTTTTTTTTTTTACATACACTTGGGATTGTTTGACAAAACAATGGTGTACTCTAACTAATGGTCCAGAGGGTTTTTTTCCCATCTGTGTAACCCCAGCAAAGAAAGATTTGACTATTCTAGCAGTCAACAAATTTATGCAGTATAATAATGCCAAGCTATTCGTGAGTGAGCTAAGGCAGTGTTAGTAAGAAGAATTAATATATTTTACAAGACCAACTGGTACAGTTAGGAAAAGCTGGAATATATGTCCAGGAAGGCAGGTTTTGTGTCAGAAGCTGAGAATGTCAAGCTGGATCTAACAGTTGTTTCACTTTCTGTTAACAAAACATCTTTGTGTTCTAAAATGAATGCAGGGACAGGCATATAAGGTTCCGGGTATAAGCACATGCAAGACCTTAAGCTTGGGAGGGGGAATGAGGCTATGCTTGGCCTTCGGCATTTTTGCTGGAGGGAAAGATTGGGAATCATGATCCCAGTCCTGCTGGCAGAAGAAATGTTGGAGAGCTTGAAATTGCCCTTAAAATCATTCAGTTGTTTGAACTAGTTCTTGCCCCGGGCAAACAGAACGTTCCCTGGCCAGAAAACTGTTGCGAGGGTCAAAATAATAATATGGATGTTAGGTTGACTGAGCACTAGAACCAGACTTATTAAATAAGGACTGCTGGCTGCCATCCCTGTATGTATGAGCAGAGAGATTAAGCTGCCTTTGTTCATGTCTCATTTTCTTTTCTTGTCCATGTTGTTGGAGGACTTGGAAAGAAAATGTTTCAGTTAATGTGCTCTCCTCAATATATGCCTAAGAACTTTTCAGGTTGACTGTAGCATCATACATTTTGTTCCTTACCTCTTCATTGTTACCTTGAAAAGGACCATGTGAGATAGCATCTAGACGCAGCAAACTGAAAGGGATAGATAGTAATTTAATATTAGAAAAGCAATTAAAGATAGCAAGTGCAGATATATTTAAGATCAATTTTTGGACTTCTGTGCAGTAGCTACTTTAGAGTCCCTGGTTTCACTCTATGTTATGTTTCCTGAAGGGCCATCAAAAGCAGTTTGATTTGAAGAAGCAGTATATACCCTTTAATTCTATTGATTTGGTTTCAATTGTCTCCTGAGCTTTCTTTAGAAGGATTAATTAAGTCTAAGTAACATTTTCTCTCTGAATTTGTTTTTACACAGTAAAACTCCCAGGCCTGAGAACTTACGTAGATCCGCATACGTATGAGGATCCCAATCAAGCTGTGCATGAATTTGCCAAGGAACTAGATGCTTCTAATATATCCATTGATAAAGTAGTTGGAGCAGGTAATGACCAACAGATACATTGAACTAAAGATAGCTTTTTTGCTGTATATACTGTTTTATATCTTTGATATTATACTTGTGGCTGGAAAGAAAACACTCTAAAATCATAAAATTAGAAGGACATACTACTGATTTTGGAGCATGTGAAAAGTTAAGACCTTACAGTTCAATTCTTTTTCCCCAAAGAAAGCAGCTACCAGGGCAGTTTTTCAAAGGACACACATCATCCCAGACTGGATGCAGCACTGTTCGGAGTGAAAGTTAGTTCAGCCTCACTTCTGCTTTTTAAAATCTGTAAGCACAGAAAATGGCATCAACTGTAAAGATGTTTTTGGTTTTTACCTTAAAAGGTCTGTTTTATTATGCCCATGATTCTGAGTGAAACCACAAAGTCATTTCATACCAGTCACCACACATCCATCAGACTGCAGTGACCTTTGGTCATTGGGTTGATTTTGGTCACTGCTTTGGATTTGAATTATCGATTTAGGAGGAAAGGGTTGTCTGTCTGATAACTGATTGTCTAAGTCATACAGATGATATAGATTGTTTGGTTTACTGAAAACTAACTGTCAAACTGAGCAGATTTTGTAGCAGAAAAGCCAGATTACAGAACGTCTGGTCACACTGAGTTGTCCATGTTGCAGTGTACCATGTAGTTCCTGACAGGATATGTACTTGCTCCTTGAGGTGAAGTGGTTGATCGTCTCATCAAGTCAGAAGACCACGAGGTGTATGTTTTCCTGCTAAATTAAAGCATTTGTGGGAAGTACTATTGATTTTTAATCCATTGAAAAGTACTAATTTTTTTATTATAGATTTTTTCTTTTCTCTACATTTACTATTTGAATTAAAATAATTAGATGTGAGACAGACTCCTAGTGCACAGCAAAAGATTTTCATTAAAAAAAAAGAAAAAGAAACAAGTTTCTGCACTCAGTACCTCTCCTGAATCACCCAGTAAAAACAAACAGTATTCATCCTTTCTTACTACAACTATTCAACTGCTTGTATGTAATTAGATTGTTTTCTACAAGGGTTGAATTTTTGTTGTGGTGCTGCTTTTAATTTTGCCCCACAAGAGTGCACTGTTCTCCATCATCTTCAGTCAAGGCAGCAAAGTTCTATTTACTACATGTAATAGAGAATTAATATGGGTATAGAGAAGGGAGTTGCTGAAAATCTAAGTCCAAGAGCAGTGTAAGATTTTCAGGAGTCTTCATTCACAAACATAAGCTTTCTAAACTTGGCCTGTATGCAGTATGTGAATCTAAAAAACAAATTATAGGACTAAATTCTATGTCATATTTTACAGCTCATTGTTCAGACCTATTTTTAATCAGACTGTACATGAGACTGAGAATTAAAGCAAAATTCACCAAATACCGCCTCTAAAAATGGAGGCAAAGTTTTCTGAGAGGCTTGTAAAACCAAATACGTCCTGAAAGAGTTAAATGGCTTAAAAATATAAGTTTGCTTTACTCCACTGAAAGTGACAGTAGGTTGCTGCAGGTCCTCTACATTGATGCTTGGACTCAAGATGAAATAAAGCTGTTTATTGGAGACCATGACTCAGATTCATGTAGCTTCATCTATATATGGCATTACAGCTAACATTATTAGCAGTTGCCAGAGATGCCAACAGGAAGAGACAAGCAGAGAAGAGCAGATGAAAATTTTTCTATAGAATACTAGGAGCTTCCAAAATGCATTCGTAGCATCATTTTACAGTGCTGTCACGATCAGCATGTGTTAGCTTTTGAATTCAAAGTGAGTGCCTCTAAGGCTGCTTCTGCAGAAATACTCCTTTCCTCCCCAGAAGCAGAAAGGCATTTCCTGTCTCTTACTTGAGTCAATGACTTATTTGAGTAAATGTCTTGGTCTTTTCCTGCTCTTCAAGTGTGAATGAAATTATAAAAAGACAGTGATTTGAGAAGAAGGGATTCATTTAACTGCATTGAAGTGCGACATAAGTAATGAGACCTTCAAGTCAGGGAAGTAATCTTGATATTCTGAGGTATTTTTCCAAGTAGCTTTTCACAGCTTATCCAGAAGTCTCTGAGAATAGAGGGCAGCTTATATAGCTTTGAAAACATCCCCAAATGTAACAAGGAAATACTCTTGTCCAAAAGAACCTCAAGAAAAGCACAAGGGATTTTAGTGGAAGGCTAAGCATAAGAAAACTGAGGTCAGGAGCCACTTTTTCTCATTTTTCTTTACAGTAATTCCTTCTTTTAAAGCAGCACAGTTGTTTTTATGGATCCAGTTCAGCAAATCATTTCGTTTAAATCCAAGAGAATACCACAGAAAGTACTTTCTTGATTTGGGATAGATTTAAGTATGTGCTTTACTGAACATGAAAGCAAACATGTGCTTTTCTTTCAAAGTTTAAGCACATTTGTAGAATAAGATCTTATTGATCAAAATATTTCTAAAATTTATGGGCTACCTGGTCATGAATTTATTATGAAAGTTTTCAGTGTCTCAGTGAAGACTTGTAGAATGTTGCTGAAGTTCACAAACATTATGAAACATTCGGTTTAGGTGCCTCTCCAAGTCCAGGGGAGTTCCGTGCACAGCAGTACAGTCGTGATTTAAAACACAGTACAGTAAAGAGAGTAGCGAATTTCACAGTCATCTTTTACTTGTCCCCTGAGTCTAAATGCACTGCAAATACCATTCACTGATGCAGTAATTTAATAAGAAATTAGGATCTCCTGAAAAGAGATCTTTATATCGTGAACAGCCCTCTTAATAATATTTATTTGCTTTCCATGTGTAAACAGACATATCGGTCTGCAGAGCAGGTTATACAATGTTTTTGTGTGTAGCATAATAAAAAGTAAACATTTAGGAAAGGTTTTACATGAAAAATATCAACATCATCTCTTAAAATCAGTGCCTGGTTTTCTACCTTCCAACTCAAACACAAGTCCTTATTCCTCCTAAACAGTTTCTGATAAGATCCAATCTGTTTATTGCTAAGACCATTTAATAATGATTTGCAGAGAAAAGATATAGTGCAACTGCATGCCATTATGGGTACTGAGCAGATAGACTCATTGAGCACCCACAGTGTCCTGGCTATGAAAGAACCAGATGTTAACATAGTTGGGCCGCTCCACGAACTTTTCCCAAAGAAATCATTTGGCAGGAAATAAAACTCATTTTATATTCACAGACAACAGTAAGCTCCATTGCTATGGAGGGTTCAGCTTTTAGTCTCTTGCAGCATCCACTGGCCTGAAGGCACTTGTGGAATCCGATTAATCACCAAAGTTTCACATTGTGCAGCCATGGCTAAATGGAACTGTGTTGATGGACATTAACCATAGCCTTTTCCTTCTCTAAAGTTGAATGAATATCAGATATATGATTCCAGTCAGAAATGAAGGGTTGATTGCTGAATTGCTTGCTGAAATCATAACTATATTCTCCATTGACAGTAACTGAATAATAGTTTTAAGAGGTTAGCTTGATATAGCTTTTAGGACCATTAAAATATAGAAAAAAGGGAATATGAACCTGGACAAGATTTATTTTAATAGCTTTTTCCCTTTGGTTTTCAAGATACACTTTGGTTTTCCTCTTTGTGATACTCTAACGGTTTTGAGGTGGGGTTAGTATTTGAACTGAAACAATGTTTGCTCTTGGTAAAGTATACTAATCATTCCGACTTGCAGAGGTTGAATATTTTTAATTAAGAACTCTGAAAAGAGCTCAACACCTATTAGTTATTAGTTTAAAAATCATTTTCCAATATGCTACCAGTCTTGGCAGACTGAAATACAAATAACTTTAGAAAAAAAAATATAAATGCTATTTTAGTAGTATATATTTATATACAGATATACCCTGGTTTTATGGTTTTTTGTTATCTCATTAATAGCACAGTACCACTCCTAGAGGACAAAGCAGCTGAGCAGTTGGTGACAATATATGGTGACTTTCAGTTCTATGCTGGTGACTCAAATCTAACCTAGGTTAGCAACAGGGAAAGGTCATTGCCCTATGACACATTTGTTCAGGTTTTTTGGTTAAATTGGCTGTCTAACATAGAAATCTTAGAAAATTAAGCTGAAAAATGACCTCAGAGGTCATTAAGTCCACACCCTTGCTCAAAACAGAGCTTGTTTAGGTGCTCTTCTTGACAGATACTTATTCTTTACAATCACCAAGATAAAATAGCTTATAACCTCTCCCCCAAAAAATCTTATGTACCTTTGTTGTGGTTTAACCCTAGCCAGCAACAAAGCACCATGCAGCCACTCCCTCACTCCTCCCCTTCACAGTGGGATGAGGAAGAGAATAAAAAATAAAAATAAAAAAGTTTAATAATTAAAATTAAATAAAATATAATAATAAAACATATAATTGTGGTAGTCATGAGAAGGAATATAACTAAAAAAAAAAAAGAGAAAAATAAACCCCCCAAAAAAAAAATCTCAAGTGCTGCCCAATGCAATTGCCCACCATTCATTGACCAATACCTGAGCAGCAATCCACCCCTCCCCAACAACTTCTTCCAGTTTAAATACTGGACATGACGTCCTATGGTATGCAATAGCCGTTCAGCTGGTTTGGATCAGCTCTCCTGTCTATGCTCCTTTCCAGTTTCTTGTGCAGCTTCTCACTGGCAGAGTCCAGGAAACTGAAAAGTCCTTAACACAAGGTAATTGCAAAGTAGCAACCACCAAAACAGCTGTGTGTTATCAACATCGTTCTCACACTGCATCCAAAACACAGCACTGTATCAGCTAGCAGGAAGGAAATTATCTTAGCTGCAACCAGAATTACTATACAAGTGTCCTTAGTGTTAGGATCTTTTTTTCTGATCCAAGTGACCTTTGTTGTAATTTGCAACTATTCTTTGGTTTGCCTCATGTATAGAAAAAGGAGTTGATGTCCATCTCATTTATAACCATAATTTTGATAAGCCAAAATTGCTGTCATGTCTCTCTCTTCTCATGTTGTATACAGATAACACCAGTTCCTTCAGCTTTGAATGTGAACAGACAGCCTCAACTTTTAATATTCTGGTCATTGTTATTACTCCCTTTATCATTCCTGATTTCCAGTGCCACAAAAAGGGCACAGACTCTAATGCCAGCCATGTTTGTGGCAAGTTGATGAAAGAATAATATCAATTTTGAGATAAATGAGCTGAATGTAAAATGTATCCCTTGTGCTACAACGTCTGAAGTCAACGGTGAAGGGCAGTCAATCCCTCACACGTTTCTGAGCATTAAATCTGTGAAGATCAACATGATTTAAATTTACTCATTAAAATTATCCATGGGTTTTTGTCATTTGTAGTTTCACAGATGTTTCTTCATGTAAGCATAAAGAAAGAATCACTGTGGGCAAATGAGCTCCAAGAGCCTTTGCTCTTCAGAGGCCTGGTAATGCTATTTATTGCTTTTAGGATTATTATACATTAAGATGAGAAAAGCTCATGTATAAATAGTATAATCAATTGTTCCATAATGTTTCATTTGCAAATAAAAACCAAATTCCCGTTTTGCATAAAAATGATGCCAGCTATATTTAGATTTAAAGGGTTTATTTTTTTCTGAGTCAAACTTTCTATGTGAGGCCACTTGACAAAACATGCCATATGAGAGGCTATTTATATTTAGATTGCATGAATTTTGACAAAAGGCATGTCTTGTTGGAAAATAAGTGTTAAAGTCCTCCAGTACACCCTCAAGTTTTTGGAAATTAAAAAAACCACCACAGAACAAAACACCTTTCTTCTCTGTTCAGTGAAGTGTTTTCTTTGTCTTTAAAGATAAATAATCATGCAGGGCAATCCTTGCCATTATATTTCTTGTACATGATATCCATTTCCTGATTTCATTGTATTTTTCCTTATTTCAATTATTTTACCATTAAAACAAGGAGACAAAATGTTGCTACTGTAATTTTAACAGGGATGTTGTATATACAGTTTATTATATCATATGAGATCTGAGATGGGACGATGGATGATCAGGAATCAAAAATCAGTTGCTGCTCAAGTATTTTTTAATATACCGAAACATCCTTAAATGTAGTGAGTACAATATTCATGGTGGATTATCCCATAGTGACAACATATATTTGCATGATTAGGTCCAACTGAATAATAATAGAACAAAGTCAGTCTTTATGGATTTCTTTTTTTCTTTGCAGCTGTGTAGATAAATTCTTTTGGTGTGAAATATCTTACTCCTTTAATTGAAATGAGTAAAATAACTGCAAACTCTACAATTTCTTTTTGATAGAAATGAAGAATATAATGTTCACAAGGATGCATTAATCTCTTGTCTCAAAGTACATCAACTGAAACAAAAAAGGAATTTTCTGGTGATGTTTATGTATTCATCTGCTTTGCAGTCATCTGGATATGCACTGTAAATAAATGACATTGTCCAGTTAGCCAGCTGGAGAACCCGAACATGGAAATGTTAAGTAGTTTTCCGAAGGCCTCCTTTGGAGGTCTGATCTGTCGCCTACAAGTAAACATCACACTTCTAGGGACATTTGCTGAAAACTAAGTCATCTTTCTTAAATTCCCATGCAATAACTACATTTTACGTTTTCTCATTTTTTGACTTTTTTAGGGGAATTTGGAGAAGTATGCAGTGGACGCCTAAAGCTACCTTCTAAAAAAGAAATTTCAGTGGCTATCAAAACCCTGAAAGTTGGCTACACAGAAAAACAGAGAAGGGACTTCCTGGGAGAAGCAAGCATCATGGGGCAGTTTGACCATCCTAATATCATTAGATTAGAAGGAGTCGTCACTAAAAGTAAGTTATGATGAGGGTTTTGCATGGAAGGTGTCACTGGAGGTCCCTTCCAACTTAAATTATTCTGTGATTCAATCATATTTCAGTGAAGAGTAAAAAAGAAGTAAAGAAATGGAACCATCCACATTTATCTTCCGCAAACACTTCCAGAAGTTTTTGTTATAAGTCTGTCGATATGTATCAAATGTCCTTCAAAATAGGTAACAGCAGAAACACGTAGCTTGGCTTTTGTAATGTATATATTCTATGTCCTCAAAAGCATAAAAAAAAAAATTACCCACGTGAATGCAATAGCTAAACCCACAGTAGTGGATCTAATGAAGAATGGTGTCAGAGGCAATTGCCCACAGTGCAGCAGCAGGACCTTCGCTGTCATGCTGCTCTCAGTCTGCAGAGAATTTAGAAACAATACACTAGGCTGATGAGCTGGGATAAAATAGGGAATAAAAATAGCCTGCTTGAAAAAAAATGGAGACTATGGAGAAAAAGGTGTTTTTTTCTGAAGAGTACTACAGATCAGGAATAAACTGACAGGATTAATAAACTCCAGAGCTATAAATTGTTCCGCAGTGTCCAAGAGGCACTTGCTGATAATCTTTTAGGAGTCATGGAGTCTGCTGTCTTCAGGTTTCCTAATTGCACTGAAGCAATGCGTTCTACTTTCAACTAAATCATCAGGTTTTATCATTAGCACAAATTAATGAACAGCCTACCTGGCTACAGCAACTGATACCAGTAAATTAGTAAATTGAAACTTTTTCCTAAGTGGTTTTCATGCAGGGAATACACCATGTGATATTCAGTATGTACCACTATGAGGCATTTTAAAGATCCTGATCCTCCAGAATTTATACATCTTAGTAAAAATCTCAAAAAAACTCTTGGGGCTTTGGTGTGTCAGTAGTAAAATTGATTGCATCTTTTGCTTATATATATATATATATATATATTCACTGGTAGACATTTTCTAAATCTGCCTTTGAGTGATTTTGTTGTGGGGTTGGGATTTTTGTTAAAGCATATTTTGGTCTATGTGTATGATAACAAATCACCTTCTCTTTTTGAGGAAAAAAAAAAAAGTAATTGAGCCTCTATCTGGATTCAGTAGCTTTGTGGAAAAGTAATGTATTTAAAGAACCCTCTCCAGTTCTACTTTTTTTTAAGATAACAGCAAGCTGTAACAGCCATTCCTGCATGGTGATGTCAGTCTTAGAGTTCCATGTCAGCCACAGCAGCCTTCTCTAAGCCACTCAGATCCTGCATACTTTTTTCCTTATATGTAAATGGTGGTATGTGGTGCTGGCGATGCTGCCTCATTTAGGCAAGTTCTGGCTCTTGTTGCTCATGCTGCTGATTGTCCCCTACTGAAAGGTGAAAAGACAGAAATAGGAGTGGAAAAGAGAGACTACGTGATGTATCAAAATTGGCTTGTTCTGTAAGATGTAAATTAAAAAACTTTCTAAAATTCTATTGCAGCATAAAGTGGTAACTTTAATGATCAAATCCTGCAGTAGTCATTAGGTGGGAGATCAATAAGATCTTGTATGAGGTACTATTAAAAAAACAATTCAAGAATGCTGTGAAATGTTTCAGGGGAGTGGAAAAAATGGGCAAGATTTTTCCTAGTTCATCTAGAGGACTCTGCCAACAAAGCAGCTCCTTGCCTTCCCAGTGAACTGCTTGGAATGTATTGAGAACATTTCCAGTTTAACTAGGTGGAAGTATACCAGATACTTTTTTTTTAAGTAACAGGTTTTACTTGGTATAAACAATCTTCTGCTTTATAATTGTGTGAGTCAAGGTTTCACAAACATAGGCATGGAAGAGTTTCATAGCTTACTGCAACAAATTATAAGAAAAATCCCACACTAATTTGTGTATAAAGAACTAGTGAAAGTTATATAAAATGCTATATTTTATGAAGACACATAATTGCAATAATAATGCATTATCTAGGTCTGCCTCTTGAAAGCCTATTTTACCAATTTAAATAACTAAGAGGTTATTTTTCAGCTTAGGTCTCATGGTCCCATTAGAAAAGGACTGACAGATCTGCCTGGGTAAATCCAAGCTATTTCCTGCTTTTTAATGATACACACTTTATACAATCAAAATAACATTTGCAGTCCCAAAATTACTTCAGCTAAAATCTATCTCATCGCATTCTGTATTTCCATGGCACTTGAGAAAATAATTGCTGTGTATGCAGGAATTTGTGCATGGCTTTTGAATGTGCATTACTAATTTTCTCTGTATTCTGTATAAGTGACTATTAGTAAGTTTGCTACTCAGCTGTATTCACAGCAGGCTGCTGTCTGTTTTAAGGGGATTGGGAATGCCAGCTGCCTATTACATTTAAGAATGTGAGAACAAGCTCTGAATATTCCCAGCTGAAATGAATAAAAGCCTCAGGGATACAACACCCTCTCTAGATAGCTTAAATACAGGAGTTAAGAAAAATGCTCTGGAACTATTTGTATCCATTTTACTGGGTAAAATTATAGGACATAAATGCAAGTAAAGATAATTTATTTTCTTTAGCATTCTGTAGAGCAATGGACAAGAAGGTTGTTGGATTTTATTTCTTTTTAAACAAACCAATATAATAACAAATTAGCAACTGTTCATATTTTTACATAATACGAATCTCAAAAGTGTTAGTTTATGCACGGTCAATAGATAACCTATGGGGTGTTTGCTGGATCACTCTCAGTACAGGTAATGCATGATAAACAGGCGATACAACCTTTGTTGCATTAACAAAATTCTTTTTGACAGACAACCCTTAGCAATGATCTAGTTTTTCATACTCAGCAGATCTTCTAAAGCAACTCCCAATAACTGCAGTTGTCACGATCCCTGTAATAGGACTGTTCAGCATGAGAAGTTCTCAAGCTGAGGTGGCTCTGGTTTGCCAATGGGACAAACCTCCAGCAGTATAATGAAGGTGTACCCACCAGATAAGACTTCAGTTCTTTGCTCCAAAGTTGAGTTGTTCCCTTGCTTCACATAGATTTCTGTTCTGCGTTTTCCTGCCTCTGCGCTGGTCTCCTGGGTGTGCTGTAGGCAGTAGTCTTAATAACCAGCACGCATGTTCTGCTTAGTTTACTAATAATTTACAGCAATTTGTAGCCTGTTAGTATAATAAATTTCGGCAACACTGTTGACACAAGTTGTTATCATGTATAAACGGCTGTGCTTTGATAAATGAATGCAGAATGTTCTTTTAAAAGTGCACTGTGTTGCTTCAGAGCATATGCTTCTTATTATGGACACATTTCCAACTGAATGGGAGTGAAACCCTGCACTTGGCTTTCTGAGTATGGGTGAGCAAAGCATGAAGATGTTCTCCTACTAATTTGAAAGACATATCTTCTTACTCTAATTTCTGTCTTCTGATGTGTCATAAAATTGTCTGAGTTTATACAAGTTCCAGTCAACTGTCTTCTAGTTTCAAAGCAAATGGATTTATCATAGAAAGTTTTGGATAGCCCCATCAGTGTGCTGTCTTTTGCTTTAAAGTTCCAGCACCATTTTCTGTGCATTACTAGAAATGTCTTTGGGTTAATATTACACATGCAGTGTAAGTGAGGTACTTTTCCTTGCAGCGCATACTTTTTGCTAACACAAGTAAGGAAGCAACCAAGATTTTTTTGGAGGTTTTATATCATTAGGTCTTTTATTTGTACCATATCCTATATAATTAAAGATTAATGCTTTTATACAGGCTTTTTTCCTAATAATTGATGGATGACAGTTGATTACTCATTAGTGTGACTCACGGTATAACACATCATTTACGTAGCAGAAAGAAGATAGTTTAAAACCTATTAATCCACGCAAAAAGGACAAAAGATTTTTTTCTCATTACATTGAACTCATTCTTTGAAATTAATATTTCTCTTATAAGAATTTCTATTTTGCAGAAGTTGTAATTTCTGAAAAAAGGAAACAAAACAAAAAGGAGTTACTGTGTGCTTTGCTTTTTTAATGGCCTTCTTACTTTTAATTACACTGGGTGCCTCTTTCAAGCATCATGCTGTTCAATTTTGAAACCTAAAATATCACCATCCTGGCTATACAATAGGCAGGACTTTGTCATGCTTTTATGGTCAGATGCCTTTCTGTATGTGAAATAATAATTCATCTTAAATAACTTCATGCTCTTACCCACCTTTCTGTCTACCACAAAGAGAAAATAAACAAAGCTTTAGAAAATATTATGATGTAATAAAATCCATATGATGGTAAAATACTAGCAGGGCAATGACTTTTGTCTGGAAACTTCATCATAATCACATTAATTTTTGTGTTCATTTCTGTCCAACATGACAGAGTTGCATATAAAATCTTGGTTATGTAACAAAATACCTTAGGCTAAAAAGAGTGGTTTTCACAAACTGATCTGAATCTGCACAGATAAGTTTTGAAAGATATTAGAGGGTCTTCAAGGGCTCTCTTGCAGAGCTGTTTCTTTAGAGCAAGCCTCTGGCCCATGGATGCAGCGTGTTCAGCTTCCCAGCTGCATTGTGCTTGGCGGGAGGGGAGGTTCGTGTTATCCATGATCCCACTGCAGGGAGAGGCAAGGGCTGCCTATAAAGAGGGCTAGCCCCCAGCAGTGGCAACTGGCTGTGTTACAGTTTTGCTTTTCTTTCCAATGTCCTGCTTTACTTTTATTGTGCACTTTCAGTCTCTTATCCCAACACCACCATTTTCCTCAGCTTATGCTCAGAAAATAGTGACTCTCGATAGTTTAGTACCCTCCTGAGGGAGGAAAGTACCCTCCTGAGGGAGAGGTTTTTATGGTATTGCTTCCACTTAGGCTGTTTAGTCTCTCCCTTGCTGTAGTATTTGAGGGACATACTGACTGTGCCCATACAGTAGAGCACTGCTCCACAGTCATGGCAAATGCGTGGCAGAATACACCAAATTCATGGCATACATTCAACAGATATATGAAGGATTATATTCAACCATCATGGATAAGACACCGTATACTTAAAATACAGGATGCTTCGCTTTTGGGACTTTTCTGGGGACCTGAGCTTCTAAGAATCTTACTAATTTATGCTGAAATGACTATTTCTGTTGATGCATCAGTGGAATCACAACTGGTTCACAGAGCTGGTTTTGCCCATGGATCTTTTGCTTTCTTTCCAAATGTTAAGTTATCCTTGGGATTTGGCCACATTTCTGGAATGCTTGTTTTTACTGATCATTATGTATTCATTTTAAATACCTGACCCCTATAATCTATTTGCAGGTAAGCCAGTTATGATTGTTACTGAATACATGGAAAATGGCTCCTTGGACAGCTTCCTACGGGCAAGTACAATAGAAAAATAGATGGTGCAGAACTGACTCTTGTTCTGAATTTGTTATTAATTTACTGCCACCGTACTCTGATTAATCATCAACTCTTGTTGCATTTTGTGTGCATTGTGGTGTGCTCAGAAAGCCAGGTAGAGATCTGCTAGTCTATTTTGACTGCTTGTAGTAAGCATTGCTCCAAAATAAAGAAAATGTTGGTTATATTAGTACGTCACATCCATGAAAAAGCAAAACCAAAAGAACATTCTGCCATGCAGAAATGAAAATTGTTTTTCTGACAGCTGAATTGCTGTTGTAACGCAGTTACGCTTATTGGTTGGCAGCCTGTACGTCTTACCAAGTGATTTCCAAAATGAACAGGCTTGCGCAAATTTTGTCAGTGAGCCAGTAGTACCGAGCCAAGACCTGTTTCCCTAAATACAAAAAGTTTAGGGAATAACCCCATACCTGAGGGTGTTAGAAATGTTTTGCTAGCAAACTTTACTGGCCTGTGGTTTTTTTCCCTACTGTAGGCAGACTAGTACTGTTGTTGATTTATCTTTGTTTTCTGTCAAAGTTGGTAGCGAGCCTAAAAAAATTGGAATGCTCCCTGTGTCACCAAGATTTACTTGTGGCAAAATAAGAAATGTAGCAGAAATAAAATCCCATCTGGGGGGAAACACTAGTTTAATTTTAATTTGTTAGGGCAAACTCAGCTGTGGCCCAGAGACTGCTTTGGTTCTGCCACGGTTGAATGACATTATCCCCCAAATTCATAACACTGAACTAGACATTTAACCCCATAAGGGGATATGTTGTCAACCTTAGTTTCAGTATGTACTATACATGTTATGAAGTCCACTGGAGCATGTGAAATACATATAAATAATATGTCAGTATATCTGAATGAAGTATATCTGTACTGAACTATATATGTTTTGTTTAGGCTTAAAGTCCTTCAAGAAAGCTCTGAGGAAAAAAGACATTTTTTTGTCTGTACAAAAAAGTTGTTTCTTTTGAGTGGGATTAGTTTAGGTTGTTTTTTTTCTTTACTACTGTTGTGTGGAAACGTAGATAAGAACCTTGTTACTCATTAATCTCACAGGCAACACAGGCCATAAAACTCTTCTTATAAATGCCTTTTAAAAGTAGTTAGTTTGCTTTCCCCATTGCTATTGAAAGGCTGAGCATCTCATTCCTTTCACAATTAGAAACTTTCTTCTGATTTCTTGATAAATCTTTTCCAGGGTCTATATTGATCCTCTTGTGTTGGCTCTCATTAAAGAAGGTTTCGTAACAGGGAACTGTTAAGAGCCTTTTATAATAAGGAGTTTCCTCATAAAAGGGAATGCTGAGAGGCTCTTTAAGCATCGCTGTGGCATATATTTGTCTAGTGTTTACAGTGCTAATATTGCCCCTAAGTACATTAATCAAAAATTAAAGGAATGCAATCAGTCTTGCAGACTGATTTGTGTGAGCTCACCCACAGAGTCAGAGTCAGCTCCTATATATTTAATAATATTCTGAAAGAAGCAGCAGGAAGAACTGGAGAGCTGCCCATGATGATTCATTTACAGCACTGGGGAATTCATTTGAGAGCTGCACTAGGATGTACTGTTTTCCTGTCATCTATGTATCTGTATATCAATATCAAAACTAGATGTTAACAAACAGCATTAGTAAGAGCTGTGAGATTTGAAACATTTGCCTAGAAGTGGATAGTTAGAAGTATTTAAAACTATAGGTTTCTACACTAAGTCACAGCGGGTTTAAGTGATTTTTTTGTTCTTGAAGTTGAGGAAAATTTTGAGGAATGAGTTTAAACTTAATGGGATTTGAAAGCCACTGCATCAGATCAGGTTTTGGGCTTGTTAAAAAAATACTTGAGTAATAGAAAACTTGTATTACTCCATTGGGTAAGGTTAGGATTTTCACTAACCATTCCTACGGCCTTTCAGGAAAGTCGGACATCTGTTTCTCTAATGTCCTGAAACTCCAATCTCAGGAGCACACACAACTTAGATTTATGTGCTGCTTTCACAAGTATCCCATCTAGGAAATGAAATTTCTGATGACAGCAAGAACAGGAAAAAAGAATTTTTATCTGAATTGAAAATCTGTCCCCTTCCCTTAGTTGACTGGGAGATTATCCTCTGCAGATCAAAATATTCCCATGTGTGGCATTTAAATCACAACCTCTGACTCATGAGCTCTTCACTTGATGAGTTTCCAGGGTCTTTTATCAAAAGTTCTATGCAAGGATGAATATGAACAATCTCTGAAATGACATTTCAAATGTTTTCCAGAAACATGACGCCCAGTTCACAGTCATCCAACTAGTAGGCATGCTTCGAGGGATCGCATCTGGCATGAAATATTTGTCAGATATGGGTTATGTCCATCGAGATTTAGCTGCTCGTAATATCCTCATCAATAGTAATTTGGTATGCAAAGTCTCAGATTTTGGTCTCTCTCGTGTACTGGAAGATGACCCAGAAGCTGCTTACACCACAAGGGTGAGTTTCTGTGTTTATTAATCCTTTTAAAATTCTTGGCTGTGACAAAGTTAGACTGAAATCTGAGGGAGTCTCTGAGGCTTATAGTTTGTGTTGAAAAGGCCATCCAGTCTTGCATGCCCAGAGATATTCAATAGACAATAAATTCTTCACTGCTATTTTTTACTTAATGTCTCAGAGAAGAGCCATTCTGTTGATAAGTGATTTTTCTTAACGTATGTAAAATTCATGACTCAATTTCTTTCTGATGAGTGTGTAAAGGAGTGAATACCACAACAAATGCCTGAGTTGGTTTGGCACCGCATAATGCATGCTTTCAGCAGGTTTCGTTACACTGCTGATTTAGCTTTCACTCGTTAAAAAAATCCTACCCAGCAATAATTTTTTTAATTTTTATTTTACTTTTTTGGGTCTTCTAGTACGATTGGACATATGTCTGATTAAAGCGTACTGATATCACTGTTTTGCAAAGGTATCTCAGTTATACATGCTGTTGTACCCCTAACTGAGTAAAGATTTGAGTGAAAAAAAAAAAGAAATCTTGCTTAACAATGTGATAAACCAACTATACTTTCTCTTTTTTCTATCATATATACAAACTACTACCCATCTTTTGGAGATGCAGTACTATCAAGGAGGAGACTTACCTCTTGACTTGTTTCACCCTCAGATAGAGAAGCTTTTAGCAGTTAGAGTACTGCCCATAGTATAGACTGCTTCCTATTTTCTAGATTTCATCTTGACCTGGAAGCTACAGTGTTGGCTTACAGACTTAGAAAACCCACAGCATCTTCTAAAGACAGTTTTGCTGCACCTCTTGTCCTCACTTGAACGATGCTTCTATTTTATTGAGGAAACCTTGAAAGCATACATTTAGCTTTGTGCATGTAGACATTACACTGAGCTGACTGGTTGTTCACTTTAATTATACTACAAGTGGATTTTATTAACATTAGAAAAAGTGGCATTAATATCCAGTATCTTAGTCAAGTGGAATTTTCAGTGATGCCTAGTAATCATGTCCTCATCTATGTACAAACCTGATTAGAGTATAATTTATCAGCAAAATCTTAATGTGAGTTTTCTAGGACTTCCTTCATTCGTGATCACTGACAAGAGCAATCAATTATTATGATAGTTTGCATGCTCTCTTCTTCATGATGGAAATAAAATAACACATGACAAATGAGTAAATAAATTCTAGCTGTTTTCTTGCACATTATATATACACATCATATACACATGCATTTAGAGATACATATTTATCAATCACACCTTCATAACTTACCAGACATACTTTATTTTTTCTTTGACCTTTCAGGACTTTCTTTGACTTCTGATAAGCTTTGCCATGTTGTTAGAAATATGCAATATATATACATCTTTATAAAACTATCTGCAGAAATCTCTCATGGTTAACATAAAAAATATTAGTAAGAGAAAGTAATTTTCATGCTCAGTATAGATGCAGCATTCATAAGTAAATATTAATATAATGCAAAAGTTCCTCAAGAGAAAATTATATAGTTTCACCAGAGGTGTATTGCCTTGTCAAATATGCTTGCCTGCCCTTTTCTTAAAAGTCCTGTGGAAGTAATGGCTGTTACTGTACCCAAGATAAACATTTTTAGATACAGTATTTGTCTAATATCATATTTAACCTCTCTTCCCCAGCTGTACACTTGCAGGTTTTGACAATTACTCTTGTATCCTACCACCACTGCCCATAGGCAGATGACGGAACTCCCCTTTAAGGCAACTGTTTAAATGCATGGAAATTGCTGTCCTCTTCACACACATCCCTTCAGTCTTTTATTTTCTAAGCAATTCTCCAAAACTTAGTATTCTTGCTGATCTCCTTCAGATTCTTTTCAACTTAACTACATTTTCCCTAAATATGATGCCTAAAACAGGGTACTAATCCCAAGTACCAAGCATAGCATATTTATTTCATGCTCCTCACGTGTACCCTTTCTGTTATTATATCTATGGCTGAGGAATCTATTTCTCCTATCACTCCCAGCACAGCTTTGACACAGGGTTGGTTCATGTTCTTCTGCTTGGACACGTACCTCTGTCAGGCTTCGAAGCTCAATTCTCTTATTTCAGAATTCATCTGGGCATGCAAACTAAACTGTAATTTAGTAACAGCATTTGTGTACTCACATTATGATCTGAAGATGCCTTTAGAGTACTAGTTAACTTAGATTGAAAAGTTGTATAGGGTGGAAAAATTAGCCCCACATCAAACTGCCTAACACACAGCTTTATACAGGAAGTGCACTTCCCTGAAAATGAAGCATACATCAGTGACTCCTACCCACCAGTGGCTAGGACAAACCAAGGTGCACAGGATGTCGTTATTTCAAGACAGTGTTACACGTGAATTTCTTGTGGCCAAATGCAGTGTTGTTTTTTCTTCCTTCTTCTTCTGCCACCTATTTACTAAGCCTGTCTGCCTATTTACATTTAGATAGTGAAATCAGATGGAAAGAAACTGCTTTGTAAAATGTAATCATCCATGTTCGATAAACTCCATCTGACGTTTATGATATATGTGCAAACTGCTGCAAGTAGATACTCAGATA
Source organism: Colius striatus (assembly GCF_028858725.1). Taxonomy (NCBI): domain Eukaryota; kingdom Metazoa; phylum Chordata; class Aves; order Coliiformes; family Coliidae; genus Colius; species Colius striatus. The sequence goes on along the minus strand of NC_084759.1, from coordinate 112,074,084 downwards.
ATTAAAACTTTCAAATGCGACCTAGGACAAATCTGATTTCTTTCAAAAATAGTCACTGAATATACCTTTTCTCCATCTTGACTCTGAGAGAAGGACAAAACTATTTGTTGTTCATCTTTTTGCTCAAGTTTACTTTGAAGTGAATCCTGTCCAGGTAGTGTGTCCCTTGGGTATGTTTGATCCCCAGCATAAACAACTGGTTACCATGAACCTGAAGCAGACCTGCACTCCACTGGCAGAAATCTGCATGGTTCATGTTCCTGCTGCCTAGTCATATCATCAAACAGAGGACCATTTCCTAAGTGCTAATTACAGAATCAGGATTGGAATAGAACTTTAAAGGTCATCTAGTCCACCTGTACTGCAACGAGCAGAGGCATCTTCAACTAGAACTGACCATGAATGTTTCCTTGGATGGGGCATCTACCACCCTTCTGGGCAACTTGTCCAGCATTTCACTAACCTCTTTTCATTTGAAACCATTGTCCTTTGTCCCATTGCTACAGGCACTACTAAAAAGCCTGTCACCATCTTTCTTATAAGCATCCTTCAAGTATTGATAGGCTCCAATAAGGTCTCCCCAGACCCTTCTCCAGACTGAACAACCCCAGTTCCCTCAACCTTTTCTCATGGGAGAGATACTTCAGCCCCCTAATAATTTTAATGGTCCTCCTCTGGACCTGCTCCAACAGGTCCACATCTTTCCTGTACTGAGGACCTCAGAGCAGGACACAGGACTCCAGGTGCAGTCTCACAAGAAAGGAGGAGACAGGGAGAATCACCTCCTTCAACCTGCTTACCACACTGCTTCTGATGCAACTAAGGATATGGCTAGCTTTTTGGGCGTGAGTGCACACTGTTGGCTCATGTCCACCATTTCATCCACTGCTACCCTCCATATGACCAAACCAAGACAAAAATAGTGCCGCTTTCTGGAATGATGGCATCATCCCAAACAATGGCACACCTTTATAGCTAAAGGGTGACAACTACTTAGTAAGATCTTTGAAAAAAATACACACAAAAAAATCCAATCCAAATTATAGCAGCAATTCCAAACTTTCAAACTTTCCAAACTTCCCACTCCAATTTCTCCATTTACCATCAGTAATACTAGGGAAATCTATTGAGTTAGCTGCAAAGATAGATGCTTTCTCTATTTAGCCTCCTCTTCTACCCCTATTTTTCACCTATAAATGTCAAAGCCTGAGAACAGTTCCATTACTTTACCTCATAATTGCAATTCCGGATTGGTCTACCTCCAAGAAGCCCAGTCAGCCCTTTAGGTTTTCAGTAGAAACTACTGACTGCGTGAAATTTCAATATTGTTATGTTCTCAGAAGCTGTGTCTGAAGCTGTGTCTGAAGCTTTTCAAGAATGTATGTATTCCTTTATATATTAATACATGATCTCTGACATTCATGCTATTATACTGGAGCTCTGAAGCATAATGCAAAGATCACAGGGAATCAGGAGTTGTAAGAAAACTTTGTTACCTGACAGAGTCATCTTTTACCTCCTGAATTATTGTCACTGACTTTATACCACAAAAGGGCTTTGGCAACCTGTGGTCTGCCTGCTTACAGAAGCTTAAGCCAGCATGTGAATCAGACTGACCAAGTGTTTGGATTTTATGAGGTTTTTTTACCAAGGCTTTGTGCTGGAGAGGATGTACTTTCATTATCTACATTCTTGGTACCTATTCACTTTTAACTGACAGCCCAAAATTGTATTAAAATTTTCATTGCCAAATTGATCTTTTTTATTCTTATAATTTTTAGATGTCTGTAGGACAAGTGGGTGGACTGATGACACAATATGAACTGAAAGTAAATTTAAGCCATCATGCACATAGAGGGACTGTAACTGTGTCTCTCAGAGGCATAATATTGGGGTAATCAGGAGACAAACTTTGACTGTTTAAGCTTATAGTTGAATACATCAGTGGTGTTTATGGCATTTCAGTGTAAAACACTGTCCAGTTATTATATTTGCATGGATAACTTCTCATTAAATCTACATAACTTCAAAAATTACTGTGCCTCTGGTAATGATGCCAAAGCAGTGAAGGCATGGCATGGAACTGCTCCATTGTGTGCCACAAGGAAGGGCACACAAGTCCTTTCTGTTAGGCACACAATATTGCAACTGGTGCTTAACAGAAATTTGTTGTCGTTTATTCCCTAGATACGCAAAAATGCATTAATAGAGTCTGAGTGCGTTGAAGGGTGTGGTAAGAAAGGAAACAAATCTTGCCTGATAAGCATGAAAGAGAAAAAAAGTGTTCTGTTGCCATTTACCACTCAAGAGGGAGATAATTTAAAAATAAAATGTTTATTCATAAGGGGTGAACAAAGTAGCATCAGATAATTTTCAGGTGCTAAAGAAGGTAGGTCAGGCTCATCTTGTTCACATGATACCATCTTGTTCTGTACCAGTAAGATATCCCCTGAACTAGGCTAAGTCCTCATATAATTAATTGTCAGGTTTTTGCCTTCAGATTTTCTTGAAAAGTTTCTCTAATCCATTTTTCTTAATTCTTTCCTCTCAGCAGGCCTGTGGCTTAGTTACCCGTGGCAGTCACCTTGTAACATTATAAATCAGAATATTGGAGTGGGTTATGAAGGCCTGGAAACATCTGCCTTGTGTTGGATTGCCAGATATGATAGAAATAAATTGAGGACTTCATTGACTTTAGATGAATTATACTGAATGTCCAGATACTGTCTGAATCACAGCTCTATCTAGAGCAGATAAAATTTTTGGTGACTGCTGGCTCACTAATTTCAAACCTTGAGAATGGTTCTCTGACCTAGACAGTCTGTGATTTTGAGCTGTAATAGTGAACTCCTACAATATCTCATAGTAATGCTTTCTTTCTACTCAAATCCAGGCAGCTTATTTGGCTTCATGATGAGCATGCCTGTGAAAGGAGGCTATGAGGGAAATGTGTGAAACTTGTATTTATCTTCAAAAATAATCAGTAAATATATTACTAGTAGCTGGCAACACATGCACATGTAAATTTCTCTTTATCAGCCTGTATCAAATAAATTTGGTCAAGCCTTTTCCCTAGAAATATCATAAAATCATAGAATGGTAGGGGTATAATGTTTTTCGACTTAGCAGGTTTGTCTTTTGTGTTCAGTCATGATAGTACTAATTTTGAAGCGCACAAGCCCAGTAATACCAGACAATAATATTGGAATTCCAGATTTTCCAGTGAAAGATAAGTAACAAAAGCAACGGAGATAGCAGATAGTCTAGTGCAAATAGCTAGTCTAGTGCAAAAACTTCAGAATATATACTCCTATATTGGAAACAACTTTAAACTCTCACAGTTTTCTGTATTCAAATATATTCACTCCAGGATTACTTTCAGTAACAAGATTTGCACTTCTATCTTTTAAAACTTTGTTTTCTCATGTGTGACTCCCAAATTGAAGTCTTTAAAACCTCTGTCAAAGCTGACACCACTAAAAATTGTCTCTTCCCTCTAATTCTCATCTTGCAGAAACTCAGCCTGAGGCTGCTTGTGTGTGCTTCACTAATTTGACCTATGGCATCAAGTGGTTGCCATAATCAGAGAGAGATATTCCCCTAACTGCATTATTAATTATTATGGCAGCTTTAATTCTTTTCAGGTGCACATTGTTTAATGATGACTTGCTTCTCTGATGACTGTAAAAAATGTTTAAGACCACTTCCCTAGATGATATGTTTGCACTTTTCCTTCTGTACAAATGGCTCCATCCAAATCTGTCTTTCTGTGACTGTCTCTGACAGCTTTGGAATGGGAAAATTGTGCATATTGTCACAGTGCAATTGGAGGCTTGGCATCAGATTAAACAGAGCCACATCATGGCCATTCTTTTTTGTTGAATGTTCTAGGAAACATGAAGTGAAAATATGGTGAAACCTTGCAGATTCCACATCTACCGGGAATTTGCATGCAATGCCTTCTGAGTCGTTTTTCATCCTTTATGAAGTCTATATGATTGTCTTGCCAGTTTCCAAACATTTTATAACTGAAAATCAAACATACTAACTTACTAATTGTAATTATTGGTGCATATTATACTACACATAGTATGTCTCTGTGCATATATGTACACATACATACGGTATATATATTATACTATATATCTATAGCCTCAGTAGATTTTTCACTGTCATGTATTTTATTCTCTATAGTGTACAAGATGCTTTCCTGGCAAACGACAATAGCATGTTCCAGCTTACAGTGTTTTTTACACTAATGAAATAACATTTGAGAATCTCAGAGATAAAATAATCAATCATGGAGAATTATATTTGTTGTATTACAGTCAAATCGACTGTTCTATTTTGTTTTGCCCCTAGGGGGGCAAGATTCCTATCCGATGGACATCACCAGAAGCCATTGCATATCGGAAGTTCACGTCAGCCAGTGATGCATGGAGCTATGGGATTGTTCTCTGGGAGGTGATGTCTTATGGAGAGAGACCATACTGGGAGATGTCCAACCAGGATGTGAGTGTATCATTATCTCAGTTATGTTCTCAAATAAAGGATTAAACTGTGAAAGGAAGTGAAACATAATGAAACCAGGTGTCTCTGAGCTTTTGGAGGTTTTCAAAATCTCCAGATCTCCCCGGTCAAGTAAAAGTTCTAATGAACTTAAAGAAAAGCCAACATCTTTATAGCAGGATACTTTGAACCTCTGAAGGAACATATTAGAGAATTTTATCATGCTGGTGGTTTTCTGTGGGATGATTCAGTTCCACTGCAATGAGGTCATTGCTTTTTACATTCCTTAGCTTATTGTTAGAGAGCCCTTCTAAATTTCTGTTGATCCCCTTTGGTTCCACTTGTATAATATTCTGTGGAAGTTTTCTGTAATGTCAGATACACAGAATAAATTGCTCTTGGCTCTTGTGAAAAAGAGAAGCAAGGCATTTCTACTGAGTTTAATGAAACCAAAATAATTCTGGAAGTAACCAACTGATAAAATAGAGAAGAATAATGATCCAATTAGAAGATTTCCAATATAGGCTTCTTGGCATCATTAGTAAACTATCCAAGCCTACAATCCAACTTGTTAATATATCTCTCCCAGTATTTTTGTAAGACGCATAACGTTTTCCCAAAGAATATTTTTATTTTATCTATATTGAGTTCTTTTTCTGTTGTCTTATTAATCCTAGATTTATTCCACAGGAGTTATTTATGACCAGAACTTTCTGAAGTACAATCACTAACACAAATAGATTTTTTTCCAAGGGTTTAAAATATATTTGTACTAATACTAAGTTTAATAAAAGTCAATAACACAGTCATTTTCTGTACTACCTCATGTACAGGAGAAAAGGCAGAAAACTTCCTTTCAAATGAGTACCTTTGAAACTCAAGTCTCTGCAGAAAACTTATTTTAATTAATCATGAACATTTTTTTCTATTGTTTGTGGACATTAACAAATCATATTATGTAAGCCAGTATACTGGTAGAATACCTTTAATAATATCCCATTAAAATCAGAAGTAGAGATTAACCTATTTATCTGCCTCTGCTTCATGGCTGCTTAAAATATGTACTGATTTCCTATCCCTATTCTGATTCAGAATAGTTTGTCCCAATTTTACATTAACTGTTCCAGATAAAAAGGAGAGATTAACAGAATATGACTTTAACATTTTCTGTTTAGAATACACTGGATTTTTATTCATGGTGCAACAGATACTGTAGGACTGATTCAGATGTTATACTCTAGTGAAAAAGTATTCTTTAATACCTATATCTATAATAAAGAAACTTTGTAACAGTGTAAGTTCTGGGGTAAATTTTTGCTTTTGTCAGTATAGACAAAGGATCAAAGAACTGGGCCTGCACTGCCTGTTACAGTTATGTAACTGTACAGAAGTGTACAGTTATGGTAAGTTTTAAAAATATTTTCTATCCCTGTGAGATCACCCACCAGACCTTCTGTTTGTCATTTCAGGATGTCCTGTGAGACATAGATTGGTATTCTGCCAACTGCTATGTCCACTGGAGAGCATGGAAGGGGTGTGTTTCTAAGGGTGATCAGAAATGCTCAAGACCTTTTGAAGTTTAGCATAGCTAAGCAAAAACCTTATTAACTGTAGCTTTTGTTTATTGGTTTTGTTTGATCAAATGTGAGTTTTGGAGATCCTTTCTAGTCTCTCACCTTCCTCAAAGTCACATACTGTATCTTAACTCCCCTTTCTGTATGCCTAATTTACTGCCTGGTTTACTTTGCAGATAAACCAGAGGCATTGCAGGACAAGACAATTGGTGAATAAACACATTTGTTTAAACACAGAATGTCCATGTTAATATGGCTCACAGAAGTGATAAAACCAAGTAGATTTAAATGCCTTTTAAGTTTTCAAAAACTTTTATCCTTGTGCAGGTGATTAAGGCTGTTGATGAAGGGTACCGCCTGCCACCTCCTATGGACTGCCCAGCTGCCTTGTATCAGCTGATGCTGGACTGTTGGCAGAAAGACAGAAACAACAGACCCAAGTTTGAGCAGATTGTCAGTATCCTGGATAAGCTGATCCGTAATCCCAGCAGTCTGAAAATCATCACCAATGCGGCAGCAAGGTGACATGTTAGATTTTGCATTGCACATAAATAAATGTCTTTTCTTTCTTCATCTTCTGTAATTACTATTTGTTAACTTTGTTCACCTACTTCTTCAACTTTTTACTATATCTCTTTGTAATCTTAAGGCTAGAGAAAGCTCCCTGACTGTCCCTTCAGGAGAAGGTTTTAATATCATTCATTATTTTTACTGTTGCTGTTTTTTTATTAATGATTTGCTATTATTTATTCAAATTGTGAGAAGCTATTATGCTAGAGTTATGAAACCCATTGTAAGAATGAGCAGAAGTTTGAGAGAAAACACAGATGGCAGATTTGGCCATCATGTGATCTTCCTTTTGACTTTAGGTGGTGTTTTAAGTGCTTCATGTTTCATATATTATAGATGGCCACGTTCCCCAGGTATCTTTGTGAATTCGGTCTAAATACATGTCCTAGTCTTATGCTCTGCTCTGACAAGTCACTTTAACTTTAATCATATGCATAATCTTTTTGCTTTCAGTAGGACTCACAAACTTAAACATAAGTGCAGTTCTCTGTCAGATCAATGCCTTAACTAGGAATTAACTTCCAACCTGTGCAATATTCCTAATTGCATTAAAACCTTTCACTTATAATCCTGGTTATTCAACACACTCTGCGACATTACTATGATGAGATGAGAATTGCCTAGTTGAGAGAGATAGTAACTGAAGTGTGAGGTGACACCTAAGGGCGTATTGAGGATGTAGTCAAAGAAGAACTTTGGTTAAGTAAAGTTTAAGTGAATTGGTTTATATAATGCACAAAAAGTCCTGCTCTTACTGAAGTGACGTAAGAGATGTAAAGCTGCTTTCAGTATGAATGCTAGTAGAAAATTATCTGTGCACAAAGCAGACAGTCAGAGAGAAATGCACTCTGCTTCTCTGCTGTTTCAGACCCAAGTCTTGGAGGGTGTTTCATTGGGCAGAAGTCCAAGTCTGACACAAGGCAAGTTTCAAAAGGAAACAGAGCAAAACATTCCTCTCAGACTTTGACTTGTAATGCCAGCACACTTCTTGCCATGGCAATCAATTAGGAAGGCACAGAAGGGAAATGGAGCAAAGGAAGTGGGAACAGAAAAAGAAGAAAAGAAACAACCAACAACATTTTTTTTGAAAAACCCATACTGTTTAAATCCTGTCTTCTCAGTCAAGCACATTTCTTCTAAACATCTTCCACTCCTATTTGACAAATGGTTGCTGAAAATAATTTTGTAGGGATATACTGCAGCAGTCTTCTGAACAGGGGAGTTGAGAGACATGACTATCATGTTTTGGCTTGGGAATGTGATTGCAGAAACCAGGGCATCATATTTTACATTCCAAACAGAAGCAAAATGTCCTCCGTTTACTGTCCTTCCAGTTAGGGAGTTGAACCACAGCAGAGCAGAAAATAGTGTTGAACTATCGTAGCCATTAAAAGCTGATGTCCTCTAACGGAGACCACATTCAGTTTGAGTATCATTTATACCTGCTGGGTTCTGTGCAGGAGCACCACAGTGCAGTACTACTCTCTCCCATTTCTTTTACTGTCTTTGCCCCTATTTTATTATATGCTTTGCTGGCACAGGTGGGAGAGGCTGCACATTGGTACTACAATGCCATGCTCTCTGCTCGTGGTACAGTATGGGGAAGGAAGGAGCTTGCTATCATGGTAGGGGATTTCTCACAGCTGCTTTAGGTGAGCTGTCAGTAAAATGCAGTATGGCAGGCCACTGCTTTGACTTTGATATAGATCACATTTCTGAGGAGGGGAGTATCAAAGGTGATTTTTATTTCCTCCTTCCCAATGACTTTTTTGCTGCTACGTCCTTGCACCCATTGCAGTCCCAAGCAGTGCAATATCAGTCCTTCTCTGCAGCTCGTCACTCCTCAGTGACATATGAGGGACTGTGGGTTCTGGATGGTAGGCACACTAGCATGGCTAAGCCTAAGCCCTTCCCCTCTGGGAAGACATTTGTTGCAGTTCAGATGATGCCTACACCTCACTCTCCTTCTATTGGTGTCCCTAGACCAACGAAGGCTATCCTTAAACTTGAGTACAACCAAGAATAAAGTGTGACAACAAGAGGAATGGTGGTCAGTCCTATACAGATTTGGAAATCCGTGATTGCCCCCATGTAACCGTTGCCAAAACTTACTAATAAAACCTCAGACCTGTCTAAGAGGCGGCAGCCAGCTGCACATCCCCTTGGTGTCCTGTAGAGAGGCACTGCTGTCAGGTAATATGTACTGCTTCTGCAGAGAGAGCCAGTGGCACTGCTGGCCAGGGGCTGAGCTCTGGAGGTCCTGCGTCTCTTTCTGACAGACTGACAGAGAAAAATGAGAAGCCAGACTTAAAATGGGTATTGGTCTTGCTATATAGCCTTATGTGCAGAAATATGTAACAGATACAAAAGAGTGGTGAGTCAGGGCAGTTCCTCAAGAAGGAGACATGCAGTCAGATCCCTGCTGGTATCCTTGTGCTGTCAGCAGCCGGTGCAGGACAGGTGCTGCTGCAGAGGTAATGCACTCCGCGACTCGGCCCCAAGGGCTCAGACCATTACATAGGCTCAAATGGCTGCTCTCCGTTATTTGAGGCTGTAGTACTCCCGCAGCACCTTTCCACATTCCCGTAATAAGCAATTAATCTAAATTATAATGGTCCAAGCACTATTTTACCCGTGTCTATGGTGCTACTGGAAGAATGCTGAAGCTTTATGCCCACCATATGCTTGTAGGTGTTCAGAATATACTCAGTTGGGAAAAATGTTTAACATGACGATGTCTCTTGCAGATGCAAAGCCTGTCTTTTCTTACAGGTTTTAGAGATGATGTTTGCTTAACATAGTCACAGTGCTGTTGTATCCTATTTAAATGCACATTGCTGGAGGTGCATAGGATATCCCTGTCCTCTGGTATGTTATTGTTAACTGAATTCAACTGAAGGATGTGCTGGACTGTACGTCTAATTCCATGCCATAGCCGAGGCACGTTTTGTGCTAATACCTCATAGGAATATGAGAGAGGAGTCAAAGCCTTCAATTCTGTATTTCCTTTTCAGTTTCTATCCCTCCAGGACCCTCCATGGCATCTAATAATTTCTTGATACCCAAGGGGATGTTTTCATCCTTATTGATCATCTCTTCACAGACCATTCTACGTGCTTGTGAACCTTACATCGACAAAAGGGTTTTGTAACCTCAGCACGGCAAAAGTTTCATAATACACTTCCTGGTGTTATGTTTCATCTCAAATTCATATGAACATTCCTTTCCCATTCCTTGTAAGCTACAGAGTCTGGCTGATTTCTCTCTTAGCTGTCAAAATTAATTTTTTATTCAAGTGGCCACCTTGAGCTCCTGCTAACAAGACTGGCACTGGTTATAGACACATGAGTGTTTTATATCCTTTAGATTGCCTGTAGTCATCTAGCCCTTTAAAGGGCTGTAGCAAGAGAACTCCGTACACAAAAAAACTGTACAAGTCACACAGTTTCCTAAAGCATAACCTCGTGATATTTTTATTTGATTTATGTCTTGCTGTTCTTTCCTGTTTTCTGAGTATGATGTTCATTTTTATAACAGAGTCCTTAGGTTGTTTGGAGATCTTTAGGGTGGAAATGAGTTCATAGTTCTTCCAGTTTTGATCAAGTTCATTATTTTTCTTCTCGAGCTTATTATTTTTTAGTCCATTGTGTATTACTCCACATTTGCAGATATTTCATACAGATACAAAGCAGATGGAAAGTTTTCTCAACTTGAGAAGGAGAGACAAAATCACATCACCCACCTGCTAGCCTGTTGGTGGGGCTGTGGTCTGAAACGGCTTATTAGTCATTTCATTTATGTGGGGAAAAGTAATCCACAAGTCATGCAACTGAACACTGCAAATCTTAAATGAACTCAAAACATTTCAATTTCTTTATCTGGGTTTTTATTTTCACTTATTTTTCCTTATTTTCCTTTCTGATTCTGTTCTTTTCATGTATATATAGGCTCACAATAGTTGCAATGTATACTATCATTTTATATATATGAATCTTTTTCTTACACAGACATTTTAAAAACTATATGTGGAACATAGTGTATGATTAGAAATATATTTAAAGTGTTTCTGTGTCCCAAAGTGAATTAAACTGTTGGAGGATACTGTGACCTTGAGGTATAACGGTTCTGATATAGGATTCAGGCAATTAAAATATTATGATAGCTTTCCTGTAGTTGCTGTATATGTTCACATCTGTAATGTAGGTGTGACTAAAAGCACTTAGCTGCCTTCATGAACCTGCTATAAAAGGGGTAGCCAAGTTAATCCACAGCCTCTGCCAAGAAAAGGCATTTGAAAAAAAAAATATTAAATGTTTCTAATTCCAACATAATTTTGAGAAATTCTGAATTTCTACCAGGTCTGTGATGATTTCAAAACTGATAATTAATCCACACTAAAAAAACAAATGTGTTTCTGTATTTGCTTTTGTTTCTGTATCACCTTTTGTTAAAGTGAAAGTCAGTGTCAAGCACTTCTGCTGTTGTTTCTTTGTACTGCAAGCATATATTTAGCAGAGGATGAAAGAATTACATTGCAAACAAGGGGATAAAACAACCTGAGAATTCAGGTTTATTACATGGTCTGTAACCATTTTTGTGTCAGGAGCTTGGGGCATCCCTTTTTTCTGCTGTATCTAGCAACAGGACAAGGGATAATGGGATGAAGCTGGAACACAAAAAGTTCCACTTAAGCATAAGAAAAAACTATTTCACCGTTCAGGTGAGGGAGCCCTGGCACAGGCTGCCCAGGGGGGTTGTGGAGTCTCCTTCCTTGGAGGTCTTCAAGACCCACCTGGACATGTTCCTATGTGACCTGATCTAGGTGGACCTGCTTCTGCAGGTGGGTTGGACTAGATGATCTCTAAAGGTCCCTTCCAACCCCTACCATTCTGTGATTCTGTGATCTTTGTGTGTTTCTAGCTGTATTAATAGTTATATTGCAATGCATGAATTGCAACAATTCTTCTCATATATCAAATGCAGAAAATAAACGTCTGAAACTGTCATGTAAAAAAAAGTTTATTTTATGAGTTGCTCAGCATTAACAGCTGTTAATTTTGTTAGTTTCTTTAGGTCTTCACAGAACAGACTACTTTTTTTCATTGTAAATTGACAGGAGTATCTCAGTGATTTTATTGGGACTGTAGTATCATGCAGTATCTTTATTCTCAGTTCATATCTAGCCCAAGCATCTAGTATGGAAAGTCCTACTTCTTATGGGAGGTTCTGTAAAATTATCTGGTGAATTTTGTCAACTTATTAATAAGATGCCAGTAGTTTAGTTCCAAACACATTTGTGAAATTCGGAAATGCAGCTATCAGTTTTGCAAAATCTGTTGGTCCTCATTTTATTTTGGGATACATCAGGACTTGATTCCTCTCAAATCAGCTGCCTTATTGGGACTTTTAAAATGATCATTTTGCTTAGCTAACTTTTCTATTTTTCTAAAAATTTAAATTACCTTCTTTATAGGATTAATCAGCAAGTTTGCCCCAAATCTTTGAAGATGAAGGTGTTATCTACAGGCTAACCAGCAGTTAATAGGAATCAGCATCTGTTTGTTCTGGCATGGAGCTACCTTTAGTATGAAATATATAGAAAAGACAAAGTAGGTTTAGCAAAGGCAGTAAGCTTCAGTAAAGCCATTTGATTTCATAAACAGAGACAAGACACAAGGCTGTCTCTCTTGCACTCTGTAGGTTTCTCTCTCTGCTCTCCAAGCATGACTTGTAGCATCAGCCAGCCAAACTGCTCTCCAGTCAGTTCTTGAGTTTAAGATACTTTCAAAGAATTAATAAATGTGCTTATCTGATTCTGCATTCTTACATGCAAAAGCATCTGTGGCAAAGTTTTATTTTATAATTTCAAGTATTCATTTGAGTGTATTAGTCTGCTCTGGGTAAGAGGGTAAGTGTTGCGTGATGCAAAATGCAGAAATTCTGAATGGGCATATAAAACAAGAAACTGATTCAAAAGAAGAAAATCAAATCAGATTTTTAAGGAAATAAAGCTGCTTCCAAAAATAAAAATACACTTTAATTTATATTGATGCTAATTTCAAAATGAAGACAATTATGCATGTTAACTATGCACCTTTTTCTATGCATAGAACTTGAATAAACTTTAATTCCAAATTTCTTTTTTGCAAAATGTGTTACCTCATCAAGCTCTGTTAAATTATTCTTGATTTAAAATAATGAATATGCAGCTTGAATGCATTCATTGCGTTAATGAATGATATTTAAGATACATTAATAAAACCTGTTAAGAATTTATTGAATGTTTTGGAACTGAAATTTACAAAATGTGTAGTTGCCTCCTTGGAATTCCATTCAGAGGCCTGAGACTGTATATCCCATACTATTATACAAATTTCACATATTTCATTAATTTCCAAGTTCTTTGAATTTGGAATGTCTGTGTATGGGATTTTGATTTTCTTTTAATTAATCTATGAACAATTAGATGGATTTTTATTTATTCTCCAAAATACATATTTTTTTGGCAATACCCGACTCTGTATAACTGTATTGAAAAAGAAAAAAGCAATCATTCTAGATTGCACTGCAGCGCTGGAGTTAGATTTGGTTTCAGATCTCTTTTATGTTTTAGAAGTTCTCCATTTAAAATACAAATTCTACTGCTATTGTTATAGCTAAGACTAAAAAAAACCAAGAAAGCCACTTATTTTCAGAAAAAGCATAGCTGAAATTCTTTTAATATAGTCCAGGAAATTTAGGAGGTCGGGGTCAGTTACTCTTGCTGATGAAAATATGAAAGTGTTGGCAAATGTGTGCGAATAATTCCTCATACACTCTTTCATGTATTCACGAGTTGTTTACAGCCCTATCCTGACTTTTCTTGAATTTGTTGTATTGTTTGAATTATTCACTGGAGCAATTTCCTTGAGCAGTTTTTGGACAAGCTGTTATTTGTGAGTAGTTGATTGCAAGTATTTGTTGCTAAATGTGTGCTTTGCTGTCTGTCCTTGTGACGTTCTCGCTGGTATCAAGCATAATGCTTTCTCTCAAACATCCAGAAACATCCTTTGCAATTTGAAATTTCAAGTTTGCTTCTCATGTTTCCACTTAAAATCTGATGACTTGGTAGAAACTCTCTTCTATGCTAACTTGTTATGAAAATTAAACTCAATAGGAGCAGTGAGCAGATGAAAAAAATTCAGACTTCTCCTTTATGCAACATAATTCATAAGCCATATTTTTACAATAGTATTTGCAGCAGAACAATTATTTGTGTTGGCTAACCATTTTGTTGAAAAGTTCCCTTATTTTGCCATTCAGGTCAGAAGGTTTGGGGTACTTGACATATCCAGCTGACCTGCTGTAATACTATTTGTTTGCATCTCCCTGTTAGGAACTTTCAGGCTGGAGGGCTGAAGGAAGTAGATTTCAGTTTTACTTGGAGCATTTCAGAGAGGGCTTACCCTTTGCAGTTGTCCTAGCATTAACAACAAGATCCAGGTTTGGCCAAATGCTGTATAATGCAAACCTACATGTGAATTTTTGGCCTCATTTGAAACCCAGCAACAATACAATCCATGTCCTAAAATGGACTGCTCTCTCTAAAAGAATTCAAGTAATGTAAGCCTGCAATGCTAGCTCTCTTTCTGAAGTCTGTTAAACATAAAATTGAGAATTTATGGGGGGGGGGGAAACAACTACACATCACAAAGATAAATGGAAAGTTACAGTAAATTATACTCCTTGATGCCTAATCACAGTTTGGATTGTGCCGGGAATCCAGGAGTTGGGAGATTTTTAGGGACTTCAGTTAATTAACATACTACAGACTGGAAAACTATATTTTCACCTGATTTTTTCCAGCAGTCATTAATACCATGCCTGAGTCACACACAAATCAGCCGTTGTTCCTTCAAAGTTAAAAGTAGCTGGGGCTCACTGTTAACAGAGATGGCAAAACATCTATTTGCAGTTTTGCACCTCTAATTTAACTCTGCTGGTGAAACTCTGACAAGAAATCACAGCAGACTAAGCTGGGTACTGTATAATTTGAATAGTAATGCAGCTAGGTCAGTGGGTGGGCGGATTGTGAGCATTTGCTCTTTACTGTGATTCTGAGGGATTTTGTTCTGCTGTTCCCAACTGGATGTGCTGGGTTTACCACATGAAGCCCTCATTAGCCTTAATGGCAATTCTGTGCTGGAAATGCTGGAAAAAGAAACTGCATGGAGCCATTGCCTGATGTGGCGAGTGCTGTAGCAAAAGTCTGTAGAAATTCACAGAGCAGCCAAATGTGGGGTATAAGGGCAAGTCTTACACAGCAAATGGTAGATGCAAAGAGCCAGAAAAGCATTTTAAGAGCTCTCTGAGGCATTTTTCTCTTCCTCTTGTAAAGAGCCTATAGACTGTCCTAACAGAAATGACTGGCTGTTGTTAAGGATCTGTCTCTGGGCCAGCTACAAATCCCACATGACATTACTTCTGCAGCTTAAAAGCACAGCTTAAGCTATATTTTGAGGAAAAAAAAATCCAAAAAGCAAAGAAAGAAAATCCAATACAATATTTCAGCAACTTGCTGGTATTTTTTGCCTTCAGTGTTTTGGTGGTGGGAAAGCATAAATTGAGGAGCATTGATGCATCCAGGCATAGAATTTACTACCTCACCAGGATGCTGAAAAGATGTAAGCCCTTGAAAACCATGTTCTGAAGGGCAGCTAAGGGAGTAGGGAAGACTAGAGGGGCAGCTGAAATCTTATTTGCTCATTATCCTGGTGGAACCTGTAGAATATTTTGCCAACAGACAACATGGAGTTGAAAAATAAGTAGTCCGGGATAACATCGAGAGACATGTATCATTTTGCAGTAGGCTGTGAACCTCACTTGCATTCTTTTTCCCATGGTTGTATAGCTCCTCTTCATTTCTCCAGCTCTCTTTTGACTTCAGATAGGCACAGCCTGCTTATTCTGAGAATGTCCCTTGGGAAAAGCAAATGTGACACCCTAAGAGGTGAACTGTATTTTAGGGACTAGATTACAAATTTTGCTAAGAGTACCCTAAAAATGGGAAGGAAAAGGTGTAACTCCAAAGATTCTGGTCTTTAAGGTCCAGGGATAAT
Source organism: Colius striatus (assembly GCF_028858725.1). Classification (NCBI taxonomy): domain Eukaryota; kingdom Metazoa; phylum Chordata; class Aves; order Coliiformes; family Coliidae; genus Colius; species Colius striatus. Next base: position 112,058,333 of record NC_084759.1, on the reverse strand, counting down.
CAAGTGAATGCAATCACTGTACTTCTTGGCATGCCATTTATTTACTAGTCTCCTGTTGGTAAGCATGTATACTTTTGATTCTGCTTGCTGTAGAAGATAAAACTCAATGCCAGCTGTTGTTTTACTTTTCTCTCTTTTCTCTTTTACATTTTCTCTTGAAATAGGAGAAATCCTTCTTGTTATACCTGAATTCTGTGCTTCAGCTTGCCATATTAATAAAGCACATAGGATTTGTGTTCAAACCAGACCTGTCTCCCTCCTAGGGAGCAATTTCACTTTACAAAATCAGCTTATAATTACCTAAAATTTGACACAGGAAATTACTTCATGTTTTTTAAATACTTCCCCTTTAAAAGAAACTGACTGTGGAAGGGCAAGTCCAGATTGGAGGAAGGGATGGAAGGAGAGAAGCTACTACAATACAAAGTCCAGGATCATGTGTGTACAACTTCTCTGTGTATTTGCAGAATATCATCCTTCATAGGATGTAGGATGTAGTGGCAGGACATTTTCCTTTTATTTGTCCCAGCTTCTGGATTTTAGAAGTTAATGTATCCCTTTCTTTCCAGCCAGCAGCCAAGCAGAGATGAGATTTCCATGCCATATTGGGAATGGTTCTAATGATGTTTTCTGTGGTCTTTGTTGTTACTATAAGGTGGAGTAAAAGTTTCCCTGTGTTGTGACAGAAAGCTCTGCTAATGATAACAAACTATAGTTCTCCATGCTGCAGCAGATGACTCAAAGGTTAATTCCAACTGTTAACGTAATGGGCACATCCAGAAAAAGCTTTCAGAAACAGAGTATTTTGTAACTGGCATCTTGCTGTTAAATTTGTCTCTCTAACCCGAGTCTTGCTGATTTTTTTCAGGGCACCACATGTCAGTAAATACGACTCTGTAGATAGACACACAGTCAGAATGAACAGGACAGAAAGTCTTTCCATGACTGTCAAAAGATGACACGATGAGGTATATCATACTTGATTGAAGCAACTAAGTAGAAAGATTTCCAAAAAAATAAGACAGAAGAAAAGAAAAAACAGAGGGAAATGCTCTATTTCACTTCCCCTGAGCAAACATGTAATTTCCATGATTTCTTTTTAATGACTCTCTTCTGAAGCTAGTAGGTACTGATTTATGAAAAGCTGTAAAAGATCAGGTGGAACCCTGCAGGACGTCGTTTACAGCTGCATGGATTGCAACCCATCTAATTTGTCTAGTAAAGTGTGAGCTCATGGCACACATCACCCGGGCCATAAATTTCATGTTCAGACCTTCTGTCTAGGGGCTGGGTCAGGGGGAAAAAAAACTGCCGATGTGTGCAGATGCTCTGAAAGCCCAGCTTTCCCTTGGTGCATGTGAGGAGACATCACAGACTCTTCACAGTGAGACAAATTCCTGTTCATTGATAAACTGTCCAGATGTCCTCTCTGAGGAGGAAAGTAACTAATTTTTGTTTGGAATCCTACAGGGAGAAAAATGATACTTTACAGTGCTGGTTATTCTGAGGTCACTTGCATTAAAATTAGGTTATATTTTTTGTCCTGGTGATACTTTGATCCAAGTAATAAACATAAAAGCTTTTTTGGGCCACACTAATTCCTAATCCTAGAGACCTGTTCTATTTCAACTTGTTTATAATTTTTTTTTTCATTTGAGATTCTTGACTCAGGCTTTGTTTTATTAGATTTAAGTTAAAAGACATACTGGGCTGGGAAAAAAAAAAACCATTCTCCATGCTTTATCGCTAAAAACACTTCATAAATACGCTTAATAAATGTCTTGGGATTACAGATGCTATACCTAGAAAACTATAAATAAAAGCATTGGCTCTTCATGGGACAAACAGTAGTCAGGAAGATGCAGACTGTATAGCTACTGAACAAAAATATCTTGGGCCTTATTGTCAAACCTGAGCCTTTAACTGGAGTGTGTTTAAAGCTGTGTCACACAGGTGACTAAGACCTGGTTTTAGCATGAGAATGGAAACCTGAAGTGTGCTGCATCTTTTGTCCTCAGCTTAGTCTTTGTGCCAATGTGGCCATGCTGTGCTTTCCCTTCTCTAGTGTTTTGGCAGGATAACAGTTTTCTGGCATTTTCTATTACTTTCCTTTCCATCTGCCACTGTTCCCAGATGTGAGGTCTGTAGTTAGTGCCAGTTATCTTGGTCATTTACAGCAGCTCCTTGGCCTGGCTAGGCCTCTGGAAAGAAGGTAGTCAGGTGAAAAGTTTCCCATCAAGGACATTATTTGCTCTGAGACCTGGGGAAAATTGGTTGAATGTAGAGTAGTGTTATGTCCATTCATGGTTTTGAAGTTAAGATTTTCAAGCTTCTAATGAGCTCTTTAATTATGACCTGCAATCCCAGTTGGAAGAAGATATTAATTACAATTTTCTGAGCCTGAAAGAAATTAGCTTATTGATAACAACTGGCAAAACATCAGAAGTAAACGGTGCTGTTTAAAATGTAGCCAATACCAAAAGCTATTGTTTCAGAAAGATGTATTGTTCTTTTCTTTAAAGTCTCATGATTCCAGTGCAGGTCAGATGAACTGCAAGGATATGCTATTGTGGTGCTGCTGGTCTTAATGAAACTTTATAAAGACTTGTGTTGGGTAGGAGAAATTTTGTTGGGATTTTTAGGCTGCTTATGAGCTTAAATTCACTGGTATTTAAATACTTTAATCTCTTCGATGCCTTTACAGACTCATTCCGTTTATGTTTTTTCAATGCTCAGAGATGGCTCGGATTTAGGATGAAAAGGATTTTTTACAATCCAGATCAGTTTTCCAGTCTAGTAACTGTCACCTACCTGTTACACTACGTTATCACTGCCTTTAAATTACAGTGTTAGTCTAATCACTTCTCATTTTCACTTCTTTCCAGTGACAAAAGTCACTTCAGATAGATTCAGCTGTAGCAGTCACACTCCTGTGCAGGTGATGTTTCACTAGAGACATAGGAAAAAAGAATTAGGAGGCAGAAAATAGACTGTTGATGTGATAACTGCTTTGAACATCCTCTAGTTCAGCCTCCTGTGCTCATGAGTAGCAGAGTCGTAGTAGCACAGTTAGGAACCTGCTTAGCTTTAAGTCTAGGATGGACCCATAAGGTACTTTACTTAAAACAGAGCACGTATGTTTCTGAGAGCTAAAAATCTGTCCAATATGGACATGTTTGTCACTGGAGGGAAAATGCAGAATTAGACCTAATATCTCTTATAGCATCTGACTAGTCAAGGAATTCAATACTGTAATAATTATCACAGAGAGAGAAAGGTAAGTAGAATTAATAAGATGTCAGTAGAAATTACTGATCATATTGCTATTCAGGGGCTTCACACATCTCTTAGAGAAAGATAACAAATCAGTGAGGAGGAACAGCCAAGGACAGATTCAACTCTCTGAGAACTGGATGTCTCCTCCAGGCTGTTTGCCTAGAAGACCTGTTTCAGAGGGGACAAATCGTGTGCTTGGAAATGTGTGTTTCACTAAGGACTGCAGCAATAGCAGTAGCAATAGCTGGGCCTATTTGTGGTATTTTTAGATTACTAAAATAAGCCTGATTAATGACTTCATGGGGAAGGGGTGGCATTTATTTTTAGTGTTGATTCTCTCAAACAAGAAATTACGGTATGCTCACAAGACCATGAAAACAAGAGTATTCAGATTCATACCAGCCAGAACTAAATATGACAGCAGCCATTTTTGCCATTAGCAGTGTGCAAAGTACATGGTCAGCTGCAATATATTCCTTCTTGATTAAAAAAATTATACATTGAATCATTACTTTGAGAAATATATTTTATCTCAATAGCTTATAGGTGGACATGCAGATGGAAAAAGGTTTCAGTGGGCAAAGAAGCTCAGATATGTTTTGTTTGATTCATTGCATTGGTTTTGTTTGTTTCTTCCTGATTTCTTCATTGTTTTCTATGTAGAGAACTTGGATGCAAATCATGTCAGTTCAGCATCCTTCATGAGCACCATGTTAATTTCAAAGGCAAGAAGTAATTCAGTTCTCACTTCTAAATTATTTGTATGATATCCTTATGGATGTTTCAGTCTTAGTGTCAATTTTAAATAGGACGTGGCAATTGCATTTTATGTTTGGCTATGTCTATTTAATAACAAATTTCCTCATTTCTGCCTCTGTGCACTGCAAAGTTACATTTGTCTCAGGAATTCACTTAACTTTTGATTTTTAGACTTGATACGATTTTTTTAAAGCCACTGGTTTCTTATTACTTGTGCTTGTGAATTAGTAGCAGCATTTAAGATTTGTGAGTAGGCTGAAATATTCTGAACATTTGAAATATGTAAATTCTACCAACAGGCTCAACTTGGAGTCTAGAGTGTGCATTATCTCTGTGTGTTGTTTAGGACCAGGTAAATCCCATAAATTTAATCCAAATCAGGCTTGTCTTTGCTAATGCTTTACCCACTTCATGAACTGATGATGCTTCAGGGATTTAAATGTGGACATGAGAAGCTGGCACTCAAGCATAAGCAAGATGATTATGCAATGTTCATCAGAACTGCCAGCGTGAGTACACGTGCAGGCCTCAGCAGCAAATAGCTTCCACAGATGAACAGAAGAGTGACACGTAGACTGGAAACTCCTGCCCATGCCAGCATCAAGTTTAGACACAAAATAAATCCATATGTATCTCTTCTCCCTAACTTTCATCACATTCTTTTTTATTTCAGGCCATCAAATCTTCTACTGGACCAAAGTAACATTGATATTTCAGCCTTCCGCACGACAGGTGATTGGATCAATGGTTTTCGGACAGGACAGTGCAAAGACATTTTCACGGGTGTGGAGTACAGTACATGTGATACAATAGCCAAGATTTCTACAGAGTAAGTTTGAGTTGGCTACACCTCTTCATTATGGGTTGAAGCTGGAGGTACAAGTTTATACATAAGAGTAAGAATAGCATTTTTATGTAAAGTTTCTAGTTTTCTGAGAAAATGCTCTTACGTTTAAAGAAACAAATGTAAAATAAGGTTGTAATTGCAATACACGTGCAAACCTAGATGCTTCAGTGGCTCTGTGAAGGCCACAGTCCAGTAGATTTTTCTCACTGGTGACAAGGAAATTCCTAATTTCTTCTGATGTAGAATCACAGAATCTTAAGGACTGGAAGGGACCTCAAAAGATAATCTAGCCCATACCCCTGCCAGAGCAGGAAATCCTAGAGTAGGTCACACAGGAACTCCTCCAGGTGGGGATTGAATGTCTCCAGAGAAGGAGATTCAACAACCCACCTGGGCAGCCTGTTCCAGTGCTCTGTCACCCTCACCATGAAGAAATTCTTGCTTATGTTTCTTTGGAACCTCTTATGTTCCAGCTTGTACCCATTGCCTCTTGTCCTGTCATTGGACATCACTGAGAAGAGCCTGGCTCCCTCCTTCTGACACCTGCCCTTTATATATTTGTGAACAAGAATGAGATTACCCTTGAGTCTCCTCTTCTCCAAGCTGAAGAGCCCCAGCTCCCTCAGCCTTTCATCACAAGGGAGATGCTTCACTCCCTTCGTCGTCTTTGTATCATCTGTACACCAACATCGCTTTTTCTCACTCGCGGTTTAGGAGTTTCTCCTTTGATTTTTTATATTCTGCCCTTTCTATGGGGATTTCCTCACAGCTGGCACATATTCTAATCTTTTCCTTTGTTGTTTATCCTATATTCCATCAAACAAGGTGAGACAGAGCAAACTCTTTGTAGCTTCTGTCCTCCTATATGCTAATAATTATGCAGGGGCTGAACTCTCTCCTGCCTCCAGTTTTGACATTTAGTCATGCAAAAACCAGAAGTTTACAACTTGCAAATTTATTACATTTGAATGCAATCCATCTTTGTTCTTGTGATAAGGAACGGTATGTTAATGTTCCTTCTGCACTTGAAAAAGCATCAAGTATAGTTATGAACTTACTGCCAAAGGAAATCTCAATTCCCTGTTTGAGCTAGCTGGTTGCACAACAAGTTATGAAAAAGTAAGCAGCAGCTGGAGTACCAACAATTAAACACATCAATGCCATTAATTAGTGTATTATTGCAACTATAAAAAGGCTGATAATGGCTTTTTATAACAGTTACCCTTTGGGGACAGTGCAGACATCTTCTAGGAATGCCCAATTTCCTGTGAGCCACTGGTTAATTAGCCCATTAGAAGTGTTAAACCGCTTCTGTGTTGCACCAGGAATAAAGAGGTTGGATGGCCTGGAGAAATGAGAAGTGAAAAACAGAGTAGACACTGGAAGCTTGGCCCTTTAGCCCTTAATCTCAATGGTGATACGAGAGCTAAAACAACCATTCAGAGTGCTCAGCACATGACAGTGAGATGTCAGTACTGCTGAGGAAAAGTGAGCAGGCAGATAGGAGGATGGAGATGTTAGAGAGGCTCAAGGTCACAGCTGCCACAGAAGTGAACTCCTTGCCCCTAAATCCCAATGCTTGTATCACTGGAAAACACTGTTTCATTGTCTTTTCTACCAGGGAAGTAAACACAACAAGGCTAAATGAGTTTGCACTCTTTTTTTGTGCTCCTATGCTCTTTTCATATAGTAGTTCTCAGTACTTTTCGTACCAACACATGTGTTTCAGCAATATCAAGATACCTAGAGGCTTCCTCCAGTGCAGCAATAGATGAGCAAGTTGATTGTTGTTTGCTTCTGTCAGCACTAGGAAACACAGTACGCTCATTCACCCAATGCATCTTCTCTTTTTTTTCCAGTGATGTGAAGAAAGTCGGTGTTACAGTTGTGGGGCCTCAGAAGAAGATTGTCAGCAGTATCAAAGCTCTAGAAACTCATACAAAGAACAGCCCTGTTCCTGTGTAAGGTACCAAAATGATGTTGCTCAGGAGAGAAAAAAAAGGAGAAAAGTTGTGTCACAGGGCGAAAGATGATGGTTGATAAACAGCAGAATTTCAAGGAGTTCTTTGCAACAGCTTTGGAAAAAAAAATGGTTGAAATTTCAAACCCACTAAGACACTCAAACATTGAGTATAAATGCCTTAAAAATAGGAGCGAACTTGTTTTCTATCTCTTAATCCTAAAGAGTGGGCGCACTTGACTGACTGTTAATGCAGATAGTGAATTTCAAAAGAAAAAAGTCATGTAAAAAAATCCTTCCAAGTAAAAACCAGTGATACTAAAACCTAGAGCCATTGGAATATTAAGTGACTGAATAACAAAAAACCCATGGACACAAAAGCTGTGTACTTGATCTATACAGCAAACAAAAAAAGAGAAAGACTCACAGTATTTTTATACAGAAGAGATCTGTAACAGGTATTTTATTTCTTTAAAAGCGAGGGAAATAGAGGACTATACCTCACAACCTGTCTGGCCATATTTACTATAATGTCATTGTAACATGCTATTTCAACTTGAGAAAGGAATACAGAAATAAAGCTTGTAGTGACTTTGAATTAGTTGACAAAACGTTTTTGCTGTTATGTTAGCTTCCCTAATTGTGTTCATTTAAATAGAAACAAGTCTTGATTTTTAAAAGACTTATTTATTTCCTTTGATTTTCCATTATTGTTTATATTTATACTTAAATACCTTAACCTGGCTGTATTATTGCCAAGTGCCAAACGTTATCAAAACTTCATTGGTTCAACTTGAGAAATTGTCTGAGGGTTAGTTACTAGATTGTTTTATATCAATAACATCATATATGAAATACAGAAGGAAAGAAAGATGGTCTTTTTTCCAGCTCTGATTCTAGACAAAGCACCTGGACCTGTCAAGATTCCATGTGCTGTAAGTGGTGGTTTAACCCTGGCTTGAATTTTGGCAGAGTTGTGTGCGATTCAATCTCGTGATCGGAATCTGCCACGATCAAGCTCATATATCTCATTTACTTCCCAAAGGCCTGCTTTTCTGTCACAATCATAACCCCTGTTCTCTGGTAGTATTCAAGTGAGAAGTTTGCCTAGCAAACATAAAAAAGAGTCAGGGTTGCAACCTGCATTAGCTGAGCATGCTTCTTTGAGTTCACGGGGGAGTGTTCCATTTCTGGCTTCCGTCTGGTAGGCTCTGTCTGCTCCCAGCACTGGGAACTGGAAGGTGTACTGCCATGTGGGAGGAAGCTGGTAGTTATGCTGAGATCATGGCTTGCAGCCAAGGATAAGCAGATTTTTTTAAAAAGGATGACTTAATCTGTGAAACAAAGCTTTGGTATGTAATTTTACCTTAGTCTGAGCTAGAAGACCTCGGTCCAGGTGCTACCACCATGCTGTAGGGGTTTTGGCACATGTTCCTTAGGCACCTGTTCCTTGAAAGAAAGCCAAAGAGAGCCTCTCTCTGGGAGGCTCTCATTCATTTTTCCCAGTGGACAAAGGAGCCCCAAGGGCAGGATTTAAGAGCCTTCCCCTATATTCAGTATCTTCCCAATAGCAAACTCTTAAAGCTGTTGCTCTGAAGCTTGTCAGTCCCAGTTCTGAGCAGGCATGATTCTGCTCTGAAAATGAGTGGTTTAAATCACGGTGTGAGGCATTTCTTGTGCCATGTGTGGATGAGCTTCTTAACACTTTAGATGTGATACCAGGCACACAGACATCAGGTTTTGGGCACGAGTAGAAACCACTCTGATTCCCAACTTGCCTTGCTGGAATCTAAACCTGATTCTGATGAATAACAGCGAGTCCCTAAAAGTCCAGGAGTGTGTGGGAAGCAGATGTCTATATGTCATGCTGCCTTTTGCCGTCTGTGCAAAGCAGGTGACTGAGCCATGCTCTCTTTCTTGTATTGGTTTGTTTTTTGAAGTTCCTTGTATCATAGGGCACATAAGGCAGGGAAGAATGAATTAATAGGATTTGTGTGGTTGAATCAGCTTTTGAATTGTTTTTCATGGGTCCAGGGCTTATAAAATGTAGAGACACAAAGTTTATCACACATTATTAAACAGAAGCATAATTAGAGACTTTTTAATGAGTGCTGGCAGTGAGCATGCTCTAAAAGACTGGATTTAAAACACTCATGGGCTAATTAGTAATATTTTCTGAAAGAAAAATAAATAGGATTTAAATTTATTTGAAATAAAAAACAAAAATTGGAAGCCAATGAAAAAAAGCACTTAAGATGTAAAGAACACTTCTTATCCTCTGCAATCTGTCGTGAAATGCAGCGTGCTGAATAGAAAAGCTGTATTTTCTGTTGCTTAGTCCATTCAGAGCCTTCCTTTTTTTCAGTTTGAGATTTCTCTAAATCAGGCATTGTTAGTAAACTTTAGTCACCAAAATCCATTTGCAGACATTGTCTGTGTGGGGACAGCTTTTTATAACATTCCTCATAATCTATTTCTCTTTTCATTCTGTTGCTGGAGAGTGGGATGAGAAGGCTGGCGTGGGTCAGAGACATCTGTGAAATGCTTCTGAAAACACAGAACCAGTCCTTAGAGTTTTAGGTGACAACGGAATACTTAGCACCAACCACCCTCAGTTTTCTCTTGGTATCAAGTCGTGTTCCTTGCCCACTGTTTGAGCATGCTCAGCGTAAAAGATTAAATCTCACTGATGCTTAGAAAAAAAAAAAAAGAAACTCAATTTTGTTTTTGTTTGCTACTAGGAGTAGAGAGTTTTAAAATACATTTAGTTTTCTCTCCTTGTCAGAAGTTGATTTGTACTGTAAGTGGCCTCTGTTGCAAGCATCCTATACTCCCTGTCCCCGTGTACATATCTATACATAGCAGTGTACAATTCTTCATTGTGGAGTAGAGATACTAGAATTCGTGTGGCCATCTTCCTGTACAGGACTTGCATCGGGTATCAACATCCAGCAAAATGCAACTGCTCATAAGATTACATGCAGTATTATTGGTTTTATATCTTTAAATATAGTTTCCATTTTATTTATTTCTGTTAACATATCTAGTTTTGTGCTGTTACTTAGCATTCAATAAGCAATGTATAGATGTGATTTGATTGGCAATATATATTTACTTTAACTTGTATTTCAAAGCATTACTCATTTAGATTATATATTGTGCAATTGTAGATGGCCTCTTACTAATGTAAAATGATTTGTAGTGGAAACATTTATATTTTTATAATAAACATAATGAAAGTATTTTTTACATACTGGAATACTGAGGTGATTGCTTGGAGGACAAAGTAAATCTATTTGATTAGAGAAATGTGATAAAATTGTAATTAAATATGGATAAATTCTGACTGTTAAAGCATGGGTTGGGAGTGAAAGCTAGATATTACCTATATTATCTATTAAAAGAAACAGGGAGTGCAGGTTTTAACTAGACAGACCAACATGTGTGCTAAACTGGCGGCCATCAGTCAAAGACTTTACTTTCTCCATGGATACAGGAAAACGTCATCTACTACAGCCTGCCAATGGGATACTGAAAAAGATGTTGTTTATTTTAGTTATGTCAAGTATTTCCAAACTTTTGGGTTTTTTCCTCCCTTGCCAGTGGACCTCTTTTCACCTTATTACTATGTTGAATCCAGTAAAAGATGTACTTTTCAACAAAATAAAAAGCCCGCCGCTTACTGTAATTTACCCCCATGATCATTTCTTGCCTCCTGAGTATCTGTATTAGATAATATTTTGCTCTTGTTTTGTTATGTCCCTACCAAGTTGTTCCTCTACGTTTCACTGATGTACAGCATCTTTGAAAATGACAACACGCAACTCAACTTTGCATCTCAGGAATTACCTTCCTAGAAAAACAGGAGTGGTTTGAATATTTGCTGGTTATTTGAGAAGTCAAGTTACAGGATGTTTCTGTACTATAAATTATTCTGCATGCTTTTGTATATTACTGTGCATACTGGTGCAAACAATGAATGATATACCTGTCCTGGAGCCTGTAAATTGATAAACTTTATGGATGTGGATGCAGCATACTTTTTTGAGGGGGGGAGGCATTTTGTCTTGATATCTTCAATAGAAAGGAATCACCAGAAAGAGCTACCCAGAATTGGACTTTAAATGGCAACAGCTGGACTGAAATCCACTTCTTCTTTGTAACACCGGGGTGCCTCATGCTGTGCCACAGTGGGTACATCTGGTGTCATTTTAACTTCTAATGAGTGGATTTTGATGCTATACTTGAATAGCAGGGCAGCAGCTCTGTTGGTCTAATCTATGCAGTATGCAAACAACATTGCACATAGGTTTCACTTCAGCAATCATGTTACACTGACTTCCATCTATAACTTTAGCCTTACTGGTGCATTGTATGTGCTTTATATCCCAAAGGACACAGTGGATATTAATGGTTTTATAACTGTTGTGTTTACTGTAAAAGGGTATTGATACAGACAGTTCTGGAACTGTAGCCACATGAAGATGTATTCACATGAAGAGCAGCAGAACAAGCAAATGCCTAGCAGCCCACTACCATGTCTCAGCTCAAATCTGGAGGATTAAATTGCTGATAATCGGTTCCATAAATTCTGATGTGCCTTTTTTTCTTTTTTTTAAATTTTATTGTCCACATGGTGTTTTCCCACTTTACATTCCTTCTTAAGGATGATGCCTAGACCTAGGTATCTATACCAGTAAAAGCCTAAGGATTGCCAAGTGGCATCAGACAATTATTTCTGCGGTCTCACATATGTCACTCTTGTTAATTCAGACAAATATCTGTACTATTAACTTCCCTTCATTTTCTGAGCTACCATAATTCCTCAGATCCTTTCCAAACTATCACTGCCTGATCAGTAATTTGCCATTTATATATGTGCATTCAGTTCCTTTTTCAGTCCTCAGTCCAATTCTTTGTGTATCCCTTAAAAACTTTTACTTTCCTAATTTAAAAATATTTCTCCTAAAAACATTTCTCTCAGCCTTGATTCATTCATGTGTATAAACATGCACTTGCTCATCATCCAGCTTACTAATGCAAACAGTGAACAGCATGAAATATGAAAGACAGCCCTCTCTTGGCTTTTTTGATATGCTTTTCAGATGGCTAGAGAACCTCTGATAAATGAGGAGTACTCAGTACATAAGATTTTTCAGCTCACTCAGCTTTCACATTACAATGATTACATAATAGCCCATATTTCCCCAGTTAGCTCATAAGAATGTCACATGGGACAGCACCAGAAGTCTCACTAAAGACAAGATAAATCACATCTGCTACTTTTTAGATTATCCTGTCACAGAAATAAATTAGATGAGTTTGACATGATTTGTTTATTCTTGACAAATCTTAGTTGGTTTCTTAAGACCTTGTAATCCTCCAGCTACTTAGAAATGTATTGTGTGATATATATATATATATATATCTCTTTCTGAGTATTTGAGGTTAGGGTTCCTAGTCCTAATTGCCTGGCTCTGCTTTTCTCCCCTTTTTTAAGCTCAGGATGATCTTTGCTCTTCTTCAGTTGCCTGGATTCCATGACTTCTCCAAGAGAACAGCCAGCGCCTACCCAAGGACTAGTCCCTTAAGTTTCCGTACTAAATCTCACGGGCTCTGCAAACCTGAGTGCATCGATCACTTTTCTGACTCCTAGGATTCCTAATTGTAAAATAAAAAGGAAATAGATATGGGCAAATGTTTTTACTGTGTGACCAGGCTTTCAGTTTATGTCTTGAATTATTGCAAGCAAGCAACTACTAAGAATCACTGTTAAAGAGACATACAGTAATATCTATTTGATTAGCAAATTTCATTATTTGCTTTTAATTAGATTGGAAAACTAAGGTTCATCACTACCGTGTAACTTCTTTGAAGCTGGATGAGAAGATGAAGTATCCTGCAAAAGTAGCTGAGGTCAACTGTCTGGGATCATTAGAAAGATTTTCATTCACTCTGCTGCTGTCTACATAAGGAGGGAAATATCCTTTATCTCCATTCTTCTTCCATCCAGTTTATTCTAATGTTATTAGAAAGCTCAATTTTTAAATCTCTCCATGAAAGTGAGAGCCTTGAGTTTGCCCACCATGGGTAATAAATATCGAGTTTATTTTCCAACCCTTTAAGAAGTGTATGTTTTCAGTAGAGTATGAAATAACCAAAGCATTATATTCTTAATATTTGGAGATTTAGGGAAGTAGATGTGAGCTTGTATCTGAACTAATTTATTGCTAAGCCATGGTATGTAGCAGAAATTTCGGTTTTGACAACAGTAAAGCATGTTTGGGTATCTTCTGTGTATATAAGGTGCTTGTGGGTTGCTACTCTACTATTCCCAGAAGAAATTTTGCTGTAGCTATACATTGAGACTGCTTCTCAGTTGATGAAGGACACATGCCTCTGCTTTGCTGAGCACCGTGCCTGCTCTGAAGGCACTGCCTCCTCAATACCTCAGCCAAAGCAGCGCCCATTGCAGTCCTCACTCCAAAATGCTACACAGGTCCCAGCCCAGCACTTTCCACAGGGGTAAATTTCTCCTCCTGGTACAAAGCCTGCAGGGACAAAACCTGAGCATTTAATCTTTCTGCATTCACGTGAGCGTGGAGTATAACATTTAATTTTAAGGCACTGACCTGAAAAGAAGCCAGAAAAAACATATATATGCTAAAAACAATTTGTTTGAATGAAAAATAAAATGGACATCTGATAACTTTGTACCATAGTCTGATCAGGGATTCAAATAAGCATCTCTGAGGCTAATTTTCCTGTTGTTCCTCCTCCCCGCCCAGCAGAAATGAGTCCTTGGGTATAGTTTACAGCTTGAAGCAATCTATTTTCACAGGGTAGTTCATTCATTTAACTTTCATTACTCTCAGAGCTCACATCTTCCCTCATGCAGTTCAACAGGCTCCAAAATTAGGCTCAACCACAAAACTTTGGTGTGTCGCAGAACCCCTTCCTCCTGCAGGCTTTCCTTGGTACATGCTGTCCTCACCAGGCATCCGCCTGACCTCCTCCCCATGCTGGTCCCCATCTACTGGGGCTTATAGCCCGACCTACTGAAGGCCCAAAAATCAGCATGAGAGAAGAATGAAGCAATTATTTTAAAGTTAAAGCAGTATTTCAATAGTTGCACTGTTAGTTGCTTGCCTTGCTACACTTTCCATTTTTGATCTCTTGCCATCCAAGTTTGACTCCGTGGAGTCCCACCAGACATTCACATTTTTCTCTGAGGTTTTTCACCATAAATCATATTCAGTGTAGACATTTCCTCCCACTTAGGATTTCAAGTGGTAAAATAATAGTTTTAGCTACAGAATGATATCATTTTAATAAAAGTAGATGATGCTTAAAAGAAAATTAAAAAGAAAAGAAAACAACAATATCTACCATAAATCCAGGTTACTGAGAGGGGTAGTGCCTCACTCACAATTTGGACAGAAAATATGTATCCCCTAAACAATCTGGTAAATTAGGGATCCTAGGTATGCCCCCCATATTTTCTATGGTATCTGGGTGCCTTTTTGCACAGCTAGCTGTCTCTTTGCTAGCAGGTTTGGCCACAGCTAGAACAGGCAGCTTCTCCTCAGGCTGGTTATCAGTTAATCAATAGTAATGATTCCCTGCTTTTAGTACGTCCCTTTCAAGTTGCATTGCCTTTTATTATTTTACTATTTTAATGTCTTTAGTCTCATAAAGGTTTTTTTGGGAGGCTTTAGTGGAGGACTAAGTCACAATTGCCAGTTGTATATACTTATTAAAAAAAAAAAAAAGAAGTAATGCCTCATTAACTGAGTTAATACTTGCTTAATTGTAATAGCAAAGCAATAAAATTCAATCCCTACAACAATGTGATACTGTAACTTCCTTTCCTGTAACGGATGGAGTACTGGGCTACCTGCCAAGGAAGTAAAATAGAAATGGGAAATATGAACAAATAAAATCTCTTTCTGGGGTTTAGATATAGATGTTTTCTTGGGAATTTTGGTTTGAGTTGTTGGGTTTTTTTTTTGTTTCTTAATCTTCTCTCTGTTCCCTACTTTCATTATGTCATTGTGCATATGGGTTTTGGGGGAGAGGAAGAGCTGGCCCACGGAGGAACTATTTTGCTGCCTCTCTTTACCTCTTCCTCCTATATGAGCTATTCCCTTTGTATAAGGTTGCATAATTATTATTTAAGAAAAACATAAAACAAGCATATCAAAGACAATAAAAATGTGTATGCAAACCTCCCCACCATGGACTATATAAAGAACTGTAACTAAGCCCAAATAAATAATTAGATTCCTACAAAAAAAGTAAAATAAATAATATAAACCAGAGAGATCAAATTGAAGTAAACTCCTACCCTGACACCAGCCAACCATTGTAACTTGTAACACATTTTTATAAATTTATAAATTTCCTGATGCTTATGCTGCAAGCAGGCCAGGTAAGCAGTCTCACCCCCAGACAGAAGGAAGACATTCTGAAGCACAGGGCTGAAGAACTCAGAGATCTTTGCTAGCCTTCACATGCAAAACTAGAGTGTATTCTTCTCCCTTCTCCTACGCTTTCTATTCAATATACCCTCTGCTGAACAAGTGCCACAGCTGGCTAAGCTATGCTGAAGAAGATATTTAATAACATTCGTGCTAACCAGGGCCTCCATGCTCTTGGTGCTTAAGATAAAGTTGTGTGATGCTAAATGATGATGTAGATTTACACTGTATAGACTTAACTCCGCTATTTCAGCTGTGCTTTTTTGTATAAATAATATTACCTTTATGAATACAAGTAGCTCTTTAGCTTGTTCTTTTTGGCTGCCAGAATATCTACTACTGTTTGAGTTTTACGCACTCTCATTCTGAGTTCAATTTTAGGGGAAGCTGTGAAAAATGTGATTGTATGCATCAAGTCTCTTTTTAACGATGGCAAGCACACCACCAAAATAACCCCCATCCCATTCCCACACCACCACCCCACACAGTCTACCTTCTTCAATGACATGCCAGTTTTTCACTGGTATCTGTAATGTGGCTTTGTAGAGAAACCTCTCTCCCAGGATTCCTGCCTTGGCCCAAACCTTTACTTTTATTATAGGCAAGTGCTAGCTGTTATATCAGCTCATAATGACACTGTATAATGATTTTGACTATAGTCTTTTTTTTGCTAAGTGCCCATTAGTGGATTGCCAAAATTAAGGATTAAATACTTCACTGCTCTCAAAAGAAAGTTCTCCTGGGTTTTACTACATACTGCTTCATGAGAAGGGATGCTATTCAAAACAGAACAAAAGTTTACCATCTTATGAGAAACTAGTGAATCAATTAGCTTGGAAAATTTTCTCCTAATTTTTCTGAACTGATTGATACAGTCTGAAATCCAGATCAGACACTTTCTTAATCTGTGTCCTTGTTGTCCATCCAGTATCCTGACTCAACAGACACAGCACCAAATTAATCACTGGTCAAAAATGTCTTAGTAACTTCTTCAAAATGAAACTTTCAAACCCAATTACTACTATTCTGTCATTTTATCAACAGATGTGACTTCTTTCTTCAAGTAAATGTCCTTCTCACATTATACAACACTGTTTACTATGATAGAGCTGTCTGTAAATGATCTGAGTTACTGTGATTACTGAGTTACTGTGTTACTGAAACTATATTTTAAAAAAAATATTTATTATTTAAGATATTTAGAAAGTGTGGTCTTGGATCATCAGATATATGAAATACACTTAATGATTTAGGCTAAATATTAGCCTTATATCTTGAGGGAGAGATTGCCACTACTATTCAGAAAAAAACACTATATCTTCAGTACAAAAGGATCTGAAAAAACTCAGGCGAGTTGTCAGAAATTTCACTTACAGTTTGTGAAGAACTGATTAATTTTTCAATGGGAGGATGAGAAAAAATGATCTGGTTTTGTACCTGAAATAGCAAGCTCAGTAAAATAAGAGGCAGAAGTAGGGGACTCGGGGGAAGCATTCCTGTTTCCTTCATTTAGCCTTAGCTGCATGTAGACATAGGGCTAAAGTTACCTCTCTCTCCAGAGATGCAATGCAGGGTCTTGCATGTGGAATGGGAACAGTGTGTTATAAATCTCCATGCAAAGTACAAGAGTGTAAGATTCTTAGAAGAAAAATATATCCACTCTTGTGTCATTTAAGGGTTGTGGCATTTCCAACCTTGTGGTAATCGCCTTGCACTTTGCATTTGTGAGAAAATAGAACAAGATGTCTTAAAAGTGGGTTCTGCATATTGTAAAAGTCCAACTCTGACTTGGAGAAACACCTCTGAGACTTATTGCTACCATTATAAGCTTAGAGTAATGTGCACATATTTTTCTTTTTAGACCACGCACACTTTATCCAACTCTCAGAGGTAAGAAAAAAAAAGAAGAAAGAAAACAATATAAGGGAAAAAAAATCTGATACATTTGGGGTGTTTTTAAATTTCTTTTTATCTTCCTGGGTCAGACACCAGTGTGTGTCATGAGGTCGGCTCAGCCAAAAGCAGAGTTTTGTGCTAGCTGTTGTTGAATCCCAACCACTGCACCCATGGCATCATACACCATGGTGCCATGGCCTCCGGGGCTCTGTCTGAGGGACACAATTTTGCTGTTGGGGCTGGGATTTCTAGGCCTGCTTCCCAGCTGCAGAAGGGCCCAAAGCAGCAGCTGCAAGAGGTGGCAGAGAGGGAAAGGGTTTCATTCAGGCTGCAAACTTGGGAGCCTGGTGTCAGGCATCCCTGTGGGTTACCAGCAGCTGGTGCAACAGTTGCACAGTCCTTGCTGGGACACAGTCAGTTTTGGCAAGGCACAGTACTGAACAGTGGTAGAATATTAAGGAAAATGCTCATCATTTGAATCTCATTACGTTTCCATCTCTATGTATATTAGCTGTTGTGCCTCAAGAACAGCTAAGAGAGACAAGGTAGCAGCACAGACTTTGTTAAACACCTCAGTAGCTTTGGTTCTCTTTGGTTTTGTCACTGTATTTTAGAATATCTCAGACCTACTATGTAATTTAATAACTGGAGGTTTTATTCTGTTCAAACTTCTTAATGTGCCTTAAGTCAGCTTTATGCAGAGGGTGGGAATGATTAAATCACAGCAAATAGAAAAACAAATACAATGATGAGTGTAGCTGTTGAATAATTTGGAAATTTTCACTTGGACACTAGTAAGGCTTCAAAATCAACAGTAAAAGCAGCTATGAAACCTTTGTCAATGAAATCTTTTAGGAAAGCAGTAGACTAGGATCTCACAGTGATCACTTGGTGTAGCTGAGGCATTGCCCAAGGCAGAAAACCTCTCAGTCATTTCAGCTTCAGACTGCATGATTCACCCACACACAGCTCTCCCCACACCTGGTCTTGAAAAGTCTTTGGACTAAAAGCCAAACAATATCGTTCTCATTTCACCAGTATCCCAGGCACAGACAGATGAGAAGACTTGCTGGAAGTATCTCAGATGGTTGTTAAAATTGCTGATGCCTGAATCGGGGCTGATTCTAACCCAGTATGGTCCCTCTGCCACTTTCTCAGCCTCACCTTGTTGTTGTTACAAAATACTACCATACTATGAGAGTTAAAAAGTGGAGCCTACCAAAACCGCACATTGCTCTCCTGCTGCTCATCAGTCTGTAGCTTTTTTTTCACTTCCCCTCAGTCCTCCACCCTCACCATTTTGGTAACGAGAGAACAACCTGTGCAATCTGTTCAGCTAGAGAACTACTCATCTGAGCACAATTTCTTCTTTTCTGTTGTTGAATATAACTTCCCTTGGGTAGGTGGAAATTTTGGCAGTCTGTACAAAGACTAGCAGAAACCGAAGCAGAAGCTGTAATAGAGCTGTTATGACTTGACAGCCCCGTTTTGTAATGCACTGGGGGATTTTATTACGAGTCAATTGTAGCTTCAAGAAATTTAAGATCATGGCATCTGCTTGTATGAGTTTTTAAAATGTTTAATAAATGAAATTGTAGTAGATTTCAACACGGAGACTATGGCAGTAGCAGGCCTGGGTGACTTAATAAAAATTGAAGTTAATCAAACAACGTTGTTGGCAAGTTTTTGATCTGTAAGTGGAAATAAATGTTTTTTTCAGCTCTAATAATTTTGCAATCATTTCTTCAGGTACTGACAAAACACTATTTTGTACTGTTTGCTGAGTGCATTTTTTACTGAATTTATGTTTCATGTAGATCATTTAAGATCTACCTCACCAAGATCTGTGTCATTTCAGGGTGTATCAATAACAACCAAAAGATTGAAGGAAGAGTCCTGTGGCTTGAGAAAACACTCTTACCTCTATGCTCACTGTTACCTTTCTTTTTCTTGAATTAACTAAGGGAGATGATGATAGCAATTAAAGCTTCAAATCACTGGCTCCATGTAGTCATAATATAGTTTATTTTTAAAACACTAATTCACAGTGGTGGCAGGAAAAGGGACAACATTGTGAAAAAGAGGCAATGATGCACTCTTTGCTACCAGCATTTCTCAAATCCCAGGTCTCACAATAGGTGAAATGTAGGCTTTGGAGAGTCTGGCTCTGAAATTTGTCCTTGGACAGGACTAGTTTTGCTAGTTATTAGTATTGTTGTGGTGGTGCATGTGATATAAGCCAGCTGAAGAAACAAAGCAGAAAATAACACAAACCATCGATGGCTTTGGTACCGCCACAAAACAAGGCAGGGTCACGCTGAGCCCCCCTCAGCAGCCTAGCTGTGTGTGAGTCATGTGTGGGAAAGGATCCATTGGCCAGAGCAGGGACCAAGTGTCCTCTACTCAGTGGAAAACTTGACGGCTGACAGAGAGTCTGTGGCCAGGAGCATAATGATGAGCTCCCAAGGCTGCTGTTTTATCAGCTTTTGTAGGCATTTGCTTTCTTTGGATGTATTTTCAGCTGCGGTCCTATGCAAAGGTACATATTAGCATGACTCAGGTTCCTGTGGTAAGTCCCTGTTTGATACTATTTGGAAGTGTGCTGTTCAATAAAATGATATCAATTTAACAAAACTATATGTTTTGATGTTTACTCCTTGGCAGAGCAGCAGGGTTTAATCAGTGGCCTATCTTTGGAACAGTTTGCATCTACTCTTAGCCCTTCACTGGTCTGAAAGACACCATTCTTCAAATAATCTCGTTATAGGACCGTCATGTTGAGCTCTGTACCTTGCTGCGTTTCCCTTAATTCAGTTCCCTAGCCTGGCTTAATCCGTATCTGTTCACAGTGCTAATTCCTTCAGACTGCACTGAAGATACTCCCTGTTCCTGTGAACTTCTGACATTTGAATGAAAAAAAAAAAAAGTTTAGTTAAAAAAAAAAAAAGCTGAAAAAAAAGAAAAACAAGAAAACCAGACAGTGTTTGAGTTAGTCTGGTCATCCTGGTTTGAAATAAACGCCTTGGCCTGCATCTGGGAACTAGACTGGATTTTAATGACAATTTAGACATCACAACAGCAACCCAGGGAGTTAAAAATATGTCACGTTTGGAGTTTTTTTTCCCACAGTTAGAAACAGGACTTCTTTAGTGGATACAGCCTTACAAAGTATGTGATACTCTTGCTGGCATTTATTGGTGGAGAAAATCTGATGCATTGAATGCCATCAATATATATCACTCACACTTCAGGTACGTATTGATTTTCTTAGTCTATAATCACTACCCACCGTTTTAGATAGCTTATGTTAAAGCAGCAGGTCATAACATGAAAATTAGGGGTATCTCCAAAACCTAGAAGTTGCTATCCAGGTAAGCTGAAGTGGTTGTAAAGAGGGAGTGTGTCTGGTGGCCATGGTTAGAGAGCAGAAGTTGTCCTTTGGGTAGAGCTAAGCAGTGCCCACTGCACTGCAGGACATGCAGCTGGAGTGCACGTCTACCCTACCAAGTTTTTTTTTTGAAGCAAAAGAGCACATCTGGCTGTCGATTCCAGAACGTTACTTTTGGAGGATTTTTTTGGACAACCCTGGTTTTCAAGGCCTTGGGGGATTTCTGGTCAATGGAGCATAAAGCCCTGAGGAGGCTAGAAAAAAATGGGATTTCCATCCTTGATGAAGACTTGAAAAAACCCTGCTACGATGCCTGCCACTGTGCAGGACTCACAGATTTCCAAAGGAGGAGAATTCAGGTATCCATGACCACCTGCCACGAAACTAGAAATTTCCAGGAGCCCAGGTTCAAGCTGGATGTGTAGCTGTTGTTTATACGACTTCCTGCACTCTCTCAAATCCCTGGCTTTCTGCCTTGAGGCAGTCCTCATAGCACAGAAACCAAGGTGAGGACATCTGTAAACTTATTGACTGCTTGTCACGTTGCTTTGGGGATATTTTTTATAATTTTCATAGAATATTGGAATTTCCACAAATCCGCATTTTCTAATGAGAACGTGTTTTCTCAAAGGAATTGCACACAATCCTGCTAAAAACCATGCACCTGCAAGGTGATGGGGCAGGAATGTATATCAGACACAAGCTATCTTAGATATACCCAGTGTCATATGCTATGGTTTAACATTCATGTGAACGTCTATGCCCTACACCGTGGGTGCTGCAAAATCAAAGAAAATTAGTTGATGTGTACTAGATTTTTATTGAGTTCCGTGACTTTCTTCTTGACTCATGGACTCATTTTTGGAGCAGATCAGGTCATACATCTAAAACAGATTTTGTGAGTGTTTCTGAAGACAGCTAAGCCTAGGGTCTTTGGCAGGATGAGGCCTCACCAAATCCATCTCCCTGTGCCGTACACCATTCTGCATGTATCCAAGACAGCTGAGAGCTCCTGTGCACCTACACATCACCTGTACCTTCCATTTCATGGTATGAAATCACCTTCCTGATAGATTTCAGCACAACTCTCCCCTTCCTTCCTTCCTTCTCCCTGAATGAATAAAGAAAGTAACCACATACATAAAATAATGATTTTACCACCAGACCACAAAACTGTCCCCAGAAGAAGGCAACATACAGCTGGCACCACCAGAGCGGAGCAGTCCCAGGGCTCGATGAATTGAGCAGTGCAGGTGCAGCCAGTGGTGGACCAACAATTTTAAAGAAATCATTAACAGGTCAACTAACACAGCAAAAATGATCAGTGTTTTCTGTTAGGCCTTATAGGGAGACACAGCCAGAAAGCTGAGAATTTTGTTATCTCCTGGCTACAGTGTACAGTAAAAGATTGATCTTGTTAAGCCTTCTTGCTGCACAGAGAAACACGAAGAGTTTTGTGTTGCCTGTGCAAACTTTGATGTCATGCCCTGACTCTCTCCATACAAGAAATTTCACGAGCTACAAGCAGTATAAAACCTATTCAGAGGCAAAGTATTTCCCATATAGTCTTGAGCTCTTTTGCTTCTCAAGATTTGAATGACAAAGAGGACACAACTCCTTAATGGCACGGTGGTTCTGGGGTAGAAAGTGGCCTCTGAAACAGAGATGGACAGAAGCCTACCAAAACCATGCAGCATTGTCTGTAGCATGTTCAGATTTGCAGATGTGCCTCTGAAGGTGTTGTCAATTCCTGATATTGGATTTGAACTTCAATACTACATAAGCTGTGGTTTCTCAGTAAAAAACAGCATCCTGGTTTTCTGCCTGTGAAGAGCTGGTGCTCTACACTGCCTTTCAGGACACTGCACAGCAAGAGAGATGGTGAAAGCATGAGCTTCTATTTATTGAGTGATACCACATGTATGTTCACTGAATGTTTACAAAATTGTATGGATGGGTTGATCAAATACACAAGGCCTTCCCCTTAGTTTAATTCCTGTTAACTGATGAGAATGAAAAAAAATCCCAACAAATCAAAGCAAAACTAACTGGGATGCAGCCAAACAGAACCAAAAATGAAAGACAACCAAATTTTATTGTGTTTGTATCTTGTTTTGAGGCTTAAGTAGAAAGTTTCCTGTCCCCTTTCTTGCTGTTCTAAGCCTGGAAGGAGCATTGCCTTCCAGCCTGGCACAGCTGGAGCCCCACATCCCCGTGAGATGCCTAATGACTTGCAGATTTATTCTAAGGAGGTTAAGGCATTTACCTCCTTCCAGAAAATGCTTAGGAAATGATCATCTGATAGAGTGTTTTCATGTACTGACACACGAGAGAGAAATATGTTATATGTTCAGGGGCCCAAAAAGCATCTCCCAGGCATCTGGATGGATATTCCCTGGTGCACAAACTGTTTGACAGTCCTTTGTCTTCAACCCTGTGGTCATCAGGGAGCAATGCTAGAGACTCAAGCAACTAGAAATTTGCCCTACTGTCATGGGAACCTCTGTTTCTCTTGCTGTTAGCTTAACATTTAACTTGTGCAGCTTCAGTCTTTTCCTTTTAGCATTCACATATCTTTAGGAGAAACTGTGTAGCTGAGGTTTTAAACAACATCAGTAGCCACTACCTACACCTGCATCCACCTGCAATGAATAATAAAATGAGCTTGCATTTAGATGTAAAAGTGTATATTTTCCCATGCTATAACTTGTCTTCCACAGAATTACACAGGGGACAGATTTGGATAAAAGTAAATCCCGTCCAAACTTTTACTCAAGGAAAACCTTATAGTGGGATTAATAGGTTACTCTGGCTTTCTATCCTGCAGAATCAATTAAAAACAGCTATAAAAGAGAAAAAAACCCACCCCTGAAGTTAATGGGCTCATTTTTTATGGTCCTTTATCATGTATAGTCCTCAGCACCTGTTTAAAATTCCATGTAATGTGAAGGCAGCTCCTTCCTATGGTTTTAAATCGAGGTTTCTCTGTCACAGCTGTGCATACTTAAAGCAAGGTGGGTCAAGTGTGTCTGGCTTTCACTGATGCTCAAGCACACCATGACTTCCTGAAGGCTGCTTATTGCTGACTGACAAAAGGTAAAATAAGCCACGATGTTTTTCTAGTTGGTGCTCTCCAATATGAGGTGAACCTAGCACTTGCTTGTGATGGATGGTATGGGCTAGTTTGTAGGCTATCACAGATTAAAGTCTGGCTTCAGAGGCTGTGACAAGGGAATTTCTGGATGTGGCTGTTGTGCTGCAGGTGAACCTCTGAGATATGGGGAGGGGAGATACAACCCATCTCTATGGAGAGCCCCTGATTTTGGCTGCCTGGACCTGTGAGCTTGGGATACTGCATAGGCTGAGAGCTCTGCTCTGCCTACCATTGCCTGGGGGTAATGCAGAGGTTTATTTGCAACTTGAGAAGTGAAAGCTGCTGGATAAAACCTAGGAATGATGGCAGCCCTCTTCTCTTACATCTCTCTGCTTGCTTGGGCAGGTGGCAATCTTGTTCATGGACCCCTCTGTCTCTGATCTGTCCCGCTCTCTACTTGAATTTTAAAAAGAAAAAAAAAAAGACTATTGTAGCTTTTGTTTTAGTAACATCTAGAGTCAGAGTGCAAAAGGCTTGGTGCTGCATTTGGCATGCTTGCTCAAAGGAAATTGTGGATAACTACATGTTAAAGATTTGATTGACTATCCTCATCATGTAGTTTAATGCCCAGCAAGTACTATGGTTGCTAGGAACTGGGTTTTGATGGGGTTTTTAAAAATACTGAGGATCTTCCCCATCTTAGCTTTTCCTAGACTCTGGTTACGGCACTTGGAGACCCCTCCTGCTTCTAGTTTAACTCGTGTGCCATGCTATGAGAATGCTGATAAAATCATTCTCTGCATTTGTGGAGGTGACTCTGTGTTAAGTTTCAATATGAATCAGTGATGAGAGTGGTCCTTTTCATTTCTTCTGTTTTTTTTTTTTTTTCTTCTTTCTTCTGCTGATTCCTCTGCTCTTGTTACCTCCTTGTCCCTGGCTGCTTTATGGTCTCTGCTACTTTAATACCCCAGCCATGTCCTACTGCTGCCTTGGGAGGTGATAGGCAGATGTGTGTGGCTGCAGACCCCCAGTTGTGCTGTGAAGGGGGAGTGATGGCTCTGGCAAATGATCTTCCCAGTTGCCCAGAGCTGGTATGGAAGTGCAGGCACCAAGCTGGGCACCCACTCATGCTCACAGCTCCAGGAGGGTGGACAAGAAATTGGTGCTTTCCTATATCTTTCTTTCCCTGCTGTGTCTCTCTGTCTCACTCTCTGTAGCGTTTTACTTCATAAACTATTGAGGGTAGAGTGATTCAAGTTTGTTTTCGTTAGATTAGCTGTGCCTCTGTGAGCCATAAACTAGATATGCCTTAGCAGGGATGCTTGATTCCTCTCAGTGTTAGCTAGACTCAATAGTTTCTGTTTTTATGAAGTATGTTATCCCTAAGATTTACAGAGTTGATGGCTATATCATTTTATGGTATGAGTCTTTTTAAAGAAATTGTAACATTCCCTGTAATATATTGTTTTCATAGTGTAAATAAAACTGCCTTCCCTCCTTCTCTTCCATGCTTCCACTTAGCAGCCTTTCCCAGGTAGGTAAGTGTTGGGCTAACATGCTATGAAGATGCTTCCAAAACTAAAGATGTATATTATGGGAGTGAAGAAACTAATTCTATGCTTAGGGATAGAGATATTATAGATATTATCTGCTGCTTGGAGAGTGATACTCTTGCCTGGTAGCTGCAAATTTTTCATTGAATTAGAAGTTGTTTTCTGTGAGCTGATACAGGTTGATTATTGTTTCTTTTCATATGATATTGGGGGAAAGAGATGAGTGCACTGGAAAGGCAGTGGCACATCTTGTTCCTTTAAAGGAACAAGTCTCCTTTGCCTAAATCTCTCCTGCAAGCAGGAAGTGTTTTCTGGTTTATGCTGAATGCTCCATGTGTGTCAGAACTATGTGTGCCAGACACGGTGATAAGTAAAAAGATCACAGTTAATTATTTCAGCACAAAGAAAGAGCAGTTTTGTGATGCTAAAACACAGAAGATGTTCTTTGTGGAGGATGTGTGAGATAACAGTGTTGCTGGTCTGTTGCAGGCTTTTGGAGTATTGCTTTCCCTGTGAGCAGAAGACACTAATGCCATCTCTTATTAGGACACTGAATTGAATTACATTCCAGACTTGAAACTCAACCTCCCACCTTGACAAATTGTCTGTGAGCCAAACATGATTTGAACCACTCCAGTGCAGTTTTGTTCAGCGTCACCCCACGGTACCCTATTAATAGAAAGTGTTAGCATCAGACAGCTTGGCAAAATGGTAAATATTACGAGCACATGGCCTGGCCATCTTTTTGACAATAAATAGATTGTGAATAATTGAATAATGCTATAATAGTGAAGAGGATCTGCCTAACATAAGGCATGAATTACGCCTGTCTCTCTGCTCCAGCTCAAACATTTCAGACTCCTTTTTCTTTGCCATAATTGGACATAATCAGTAACACAGTCAGCAACTAAAGACTGTCTGGTATCAATTCCCATATCCAGGAACCACAACATCTAGATTTTGAAAGAGTTAATGGTCTCTATTAGCTGATTAGTTCAGTTAATTTGTTGTGTCCCATGGTGATTGTAAAGTAAATACAAAAGGGTACTCTGTTTCAAATACCTTCCTGCAGCTCTGTGTGTGTTATGTATATAAGATACACGCATATGTGTATATATGCAAGCTTGCCTGGTAGTTGAAGGTGTTGAGAAACTGCAGTTTTCCCTGGCTTCAGAGGAAGCTGTTGGCTCAGGATCTCCTAAAGAGAAATTGTCCAAGAATATTTAGTCTGGTCCAAAGGGAACAACTTGTTCTGTGGAGCAATTCAGAAAGAGAAATGTGCACAACTTAAATAATTTGTCTCAATTTTACTTCTAGATATAGCCTTTATATCTGCCTTAGAGGCTAATGGAAACTCATCTACAGGAATTTTACCTTGCTTGCAAATAAGTAACAATGATAATACAAATCTTCCTGTCTCTCCTCGCCAAATAAAGCTTACCTGTGAATGTATTGTGGCTTGCTACCCCTAGATGTCAAAAGAGAGTTGCTATTGTGGAGGTAAAGGTAGCTTCTTTAAAGCATAGACCACTGATACATAATAGAGTATATATTTTCTTGTGATTTAGTTCATTAGTTATGGGTTTCTGAAGTAACTCTTTATCTCCATCTGTGAAAGATAGTAAATGTTACTGGGCAAATGCTTTTGCTATGTTTGACTAATTGGAGATACTGAAAACACCAGAGAGTTTATGCAGTTGCTCAACCTCAAAGATGTGGGAGGTAGAAAGGCACTCTGTTGACAAATGGCTTCCTAGGTCAAATTTCATTTCAATGTGGAGTCTGAGTTTTGTCAGAACTAGAGGGACCTATTGGGTATGTATTTGGGGTGCATGGAGAAAATGGCCTTTAGCTCCTGAATGCCATCATAGCTGTCCACATGCCGGCACTTCTGCATCTTCAGTGCATGCTGAAATCCTCTGGTGCGGGGGATGCTTCGATACCTGAGCTCCCAGACTGTTTGCTTCTTCCTCTCTCCTGGTAGGCACCAGCAACTTCCATTGACTTCTATATTAATCTTTATGCTTTCAAACAGGAAGAGATGGCATTTTTCTCTCTGTGACAGCTGCAAGGGCAGCTCATGATGATGAGCTCAAGCGTGGGAGGTGCTCACAGCTTGGTGGGGAACAGCAGCTTGTAACAGTACCATGATTAAAGTGTCAAGTTACTGCTCTTTTGTATTATATGTAGACTGTAAAAGATTAACGCGGGGTGATTTATCTTCCGTTGGATTTGCTTGACAGTGAACGAGACTGTAACCAATTTGCCTAGAGCAGTGGAGCTCAGAATAAACCCTGGAGGTTTAGGGAGATGGCTTGCTGAGTGCATGGACAGATCATCTCTGCTGGACAGACTCCTGTGTCCTTCCACATTCTAGGGAAGTCACTTCTGAAAACAGTAATGGAGCATTTTGTAGTAATTTTTGACAACTGAACGTTCATGTTTTGAAGCTTCAAATAACATTTTCCCTAAGGCTGCCTCTGACCAGCAAGTCCCACTGCCAGATCAGACTATAATATTACAGTTTACTTACATGTTCTGCATTTTTTTTTTCAATGAAAGCTTTCTGAATGAAAACTGTCCATCAAGTTGAATTTGTTTTGTGTTTGAAGGGTTTTTTTAGTTTGTGTTTTTTTGGGGTTTCTATCATAAAATTTCCCTTTAATCCTATGAGATGTGAAGTGTTGTGGAATTCTGTTCCATCTGGGTATTTGCAATAGCAATCTCTAACAGTACTAGGGAAGCATCCTAAAACCTGATGATGACCAGATTGTGAGGGCTGCGTTTGCCTGCTGTGAGCACCGGGTGCATATTTTGTACTCTTGGTTGTTAAGTGGGAATATATAAATGCAGCAGCTGAGTAAGGAAGCACCACTGATTGGCAACCAGCATTAGCCAAAGGTCAGTGCTAATTACTTTGCCTTGTTTGCATGAGAGGCTTTGAAAGACAAGAAAAAAGTGTCTGTGGCATTTTCTGCCAACAAATTACTTGGCTGACAGGAGGGTGTCACTGCTCATCAGTACCGATAGACTGCAAGTTGATACTTGTGCAATTAAGCAGGATAGAAATATTACTCTTGGAAAGTTAACTGTCTGAGGCAATTACTGTAGGTGTCAACACACACTGATGAAAAGGAAGAGGATATATTTATGATATATGTGAATCAAGGTTATGAATGATTAGACAATTTTTAAGATGATCACCTCTGCCTCTAGTCCAGTCTTTCTTCCCGTTTTTGCATGTTTTACTGCTGATTATACTAGGATTGAACAGAGGGCCACATCTATGCTAATTAGGCTCCATGAATCAGAGTTTTGACTCCCATCTAATTGAACTTTGTGAGCTTTAGAGAAAGATTTAGATTGTGATTTTTTTTCTTTTTTTTTAGCCTTGCCATATAGACTTACACTTACAGTTCTGGTAAAGGTGTTGCAGAGCTGAAGTTGAAATCACTGAAAGAGTAACAAAGGAGGTCTGGAGGAGCTACAACAAAAACTGGCTTTTGGAAGAAGTCTGAAGGCAGAAAGCTCTTAAGACCAGTGGCTTTGGATGTTCCAGATTTTGCATGTTGAATTTCCATTATGAGAATTTTGGTGGATGTTAGGAAACTGGGCTTTAGAAACTAAACCCTTAAGAGTGTCTGTGGATTGTCTAAAGGTGGAGCCCCTCAAGGCCATTTTTTTTTTCTTTTAGGATGTAAAACATTACTTCCAATGAAACCTTCTGTTCATTAGCATTGCTAGGATGAGGCTTGGCTCCAGAAATTAATATATTGCCAGAGATGTGTCCTGGAACACGCCAGATCTGGTTTATATCCATGTCGTCATTGTGTACCTGTGACTTAGAACAAACACTGCTGAGGAGCCTTTGCCACTGAAGAGCTGGAGTTGCCTTTAGTGTGAATTGTGCAAATGCAGTTATTTAAATCTCTGTGATTCCTTTTTTTTCCCCTGAATAAATCAAACAATAAAATAGCAGCAGCTTCATGATTTTGTCACTTAGGCTGACCTATTATTCCCATCCATGTCTCTAGCTTTTCTCTGCTATTGTTACATACTTAAACTAGATGAACAGTGTTCCAAATAGCCTGCCTACCTACTTATTAAGTTACAGCTACTTAGGCAGAGCTGTGAAGAAGTCAAATGTCCAAACACTGTTGTCACTGCATGACAGATGAGTCTGAGTCCTTTATGCTCCTTTGAATGTTATCACCTTTGTGCTTGTCCTGTGTCTAAAACATATGCCAAAAAAACCTTCACTAAGCAAAACAGTGACTGTAGCCTCACATAAATCAAAACTTTGATTTATCCTTTGCATAAGAGAAGTGCATGCAATACTTGGAAATTGTACTCGGAGACAAAGAGATGCATGTTGTCCTCTGAGACAGTACAATTCATCATACTTTAGGATTGTGTGTGTGGTCAAAGGCAATGCTTAGTGGACCAGGGTGATGAATGCTTCTCCTTCTGTCCTACTGTAGTGCCTGCACCCCTGGGAATGCCCCATGTTGCTTTCTTCCAGCTTCTGCATGTGATAGGAAGGTGTGGCACCTCCTCAAACTGGGTATGATTTGGGGTCCCGCCCTGGTGCTGCACGAGCCCCTATGTGTTTTTTATGTCATGGCAGCTACACTGTCCCCTCTCATCAAACTGAAGGGCCCATCTCTCCCATGGAGAAGTGAAGATGCACCACCTACTTCTCTGCAGTAACAACTTAGTTTGAATCAATTGACCTGTCAATAAAATAGCACACTCACTGCATCTGCATAATCTGTAGAGGCTTAAGTTTCTGGAGTACCCCAAAATTACTAGGAATAAGTTTCAGTGTTGATTTGAATGACCTTTCTGTGTTTGAAGAAGCTTCTTCCAAAAGTTTCTGCCCCCTGAAAATCATGCCTTGCTTGGTTGCATAAAGTTTGTTCAATGTCTTGTTTTGTAGTTATGGACATCAGATACTACTCATGTTTAGAAATCTGTCTTGCTCAACATTTAAGCTATGGAATAATGTGGTGAGATGAACAGTTAATTCAAAGTAAAAAAAAAAAAAAATCATCAGATGGCAGAGCACAGAGGCTGAGAAATGAGAGCTTTGAGTGTAAGCTTAGAGCTAGGTCAGAAGTAAGAGGACACAGTTATCTTTGCCTGAATGCAATGATAAAGCATGGGGGCAAATGAGATCTTGCAAAAATGGTAGAAAGAGAATAGGAAGCTGAGGACAAATCTTTTGGGATTCAGTGGGTAGTAAAAGAAGTGCTGAGAAAAAGAAAAATTCTTTTAAAAAGTGCTAGGGCTAGAGAACATTTCCTTGATAGAGTTGAGAAACTTTTTTTACACAGAATTTTGAGGGTTGGAAGGGACCTTGAAAAATCATCTAGTCCAAACCCCCTGCCAGATTAGAACCACCTAAAGTAGGTCACAGGGGAACTTGTCCAGGTGGATTTTGAATGTCTCCAGAGAAGGAGACTCCACAAGCCGCCTGGGTAATTCCTTCCAGTGCACTGTCACCCTCACAGTGAAGAAATTCTTCCTTGTATTTCTTTGAACCTCTTATGTTCTAGATTGTCCTTATTGCCCCTTGTCCTATCATTGGACGTCACTGAGAAGAGCCTGGCTCCATCCTCCTGACAACCAACTCTTTATGTGTTCATAAACATTAATGAGGTCACTCCTGAGTCTCCTCTTCTCCAAGCTGAAGAGCCCCAGCTCCCTCAGCCTTTCATCATAAGGGAGATACACTACTCCATCATCTTAGTAGTCCTGTGTTTAACTCTGTCCAGCAACTCACCATCCTTCTTGAACTTAGGGGCCCAGAACTGGACACAATATTTCAGATGTGGTCTCACGAGGGCAGATTAAAGAGGGAGGAGAACCTGTCTCAACCTACTAACCCCATAGTTTAGGTAGCATTTTCAATTTTCACTGTCCTTTAGTTTGTTAAAAGCTTCCTTGTTTATGCTTTGGTCTTCTGATAAAAAGAAAGAAGGAAGCTTACAGCAAATGATAATTTCTAGATGGAAAACCTTTCACTAATTTCTAACTCAACTACATGGGATGTATGTGAGGTTTTATTTCAAGTCTCTTCATGAACTAAAAGCTGCTGCTGATGGAATGCTTATTTTCATATTTGATTAGTAAGCACACTGAAAACTTAATAAAGAGTAAGTCTCTGCAGGAGGGACCATTCTTCTCCACCTCATGCCATCATTTGTCAGTCAGTGTTGTTGGATTAAAAGCAGCATGGCAGTAGCTTGGCTATTATCTACCGCCACTTAAAGGCCAGCAGTTTCAATTTTAAAACCTTTTACATTTCTGTGAGTTTCAGCAACACATCTTCATCCCTGGCTGCTCAGCTTATTAACTCTGAATGAAGGAGAGATGGAAAACTATCTTTGCTGTGTGCCTTGAAGAGCTCCCAGTAAAACCGAATTTTTCAGTGTATTGGAGTTGGTTATGTCATTTAGAGTTTGTGGGTTGGTTTATGGGGTTTTGTTTTTGTTTTCTTTGGAGCAGAAGTAGGGCAATAGCAGTGCATTGAATACCCAGGAAACTGGTCACTGGTGGGATCATGGTAATGGAAGCAGGCTGAAGCGTTTGCTAAAACTACTTGTATTATCATGAAATCGCTTTTGTTCTGCCTCTGTAAATTAGTGATACCTCTGATTAGCTGGATTAATAAAATTGGACTAGTAGTGGGGACAATATGACCTTATTAAAAGATGTTTGCAACATCAATACCACTGTTTGTCCTAGTTTGGGGTTTTTTTCATGTTATATAGTAAATTTCAGTTAATCTTCTATAGTTTCAAGGTCTAAGATTTGGAGAGTTGTCTGCCCAAAACCTTGTGTGTCTGTACTTGACAGGGTCTGGATAGAGAGCTGAAGGATGAAAATCCAGCTGGATTACCTTTTCATTTATTTCCATATATCCTTAGACTGTTAAGGCTCCCACTGAACAACCACACCAACCAATAGAATAATTCTTCATTGAGTAGGAACATGTTAATTCAGATTTGAACTGTCTCATGGCATAGACTATTTTAATGTGCTACAATGAAATTTATGAAGAGTTTGTTACACTGTGAGTTGAGTGGACATAATGAGGAAATATAGTTGTATATTTGAGGACAGAAAGCAATTTCTTAGACACATGACATAAAAAGATCTTGGACCTCTGCAGAAAGAAACCTCCCCAAATTTTACCTCTACAGAAATGAGGAGACCTGATAAGGTAAACTTATTTGGGACAAAACAATTTTTATAAATTATCAAGCTCTGAAATATATTAATACTGACAGAGAAAAAAATCAGCTAAGAACAGCTGATCTAGCCTTCAGGTAATTGCCCAGTGGGGCATAGCTTTTCTAGCAAGACCAAATAAGCCTTCAAGGCAAGGCATACTGGCTACCTTTTTGCTGTGAACAATGCCCTTAATGTGTAAGGCAGGAATTGAGTAAAGTAGAAAGAAGATCTCAGAAACAGTTTTACAGAAACAGCTGTGCAGCCCAATGCCCTGATATAAGAATTCTTTTTTTCCTCAGGTTTATTCTGACAAAAGAAAGATAGTCTTTGTCTAAAGAAACACCTCAAAACTCATAATAAAGTAGTCATCTGGTAGTGTGGTTAAATTACTTTAGTGTTACTTAAATATAGAAGAGTGTCTGAGAGCTGTTAAATGTTCAGCTTACAAAGCTTATAGGCTTGCTCTGTGAAGAAAAATACTTTGCTTTTTCTAGTGCACCTTGATTCCTGGAAAGATGGACCAGCTGATCTAATGGTATTTAAATCTGGCCATTAGTTTATTGCAACAGGAATTGATGCTGGTGGGAAAATATTTGAGAGCAGTAGAGGTTTAGACTTCTGTCTAAAATTTGAGGTTTAGATCTCTCCCTGTCAGGAATATGTGATTAAAGGTGCAGAGAAGGTACCTGTTTGTTACCTTGTCTGGAAAATCTCCTCAATCACCCTACTCCACAGCTTTTGCTCCTCTTTTGCCAAAGTATAGCATGTATCCCAAGAGTGAAAGGAGAGCTTAAGGGTAATAATGAAAGGTTAAAATTGTGGTACCAAATTGAAACAATGATATGTATTAAATTATTACATATTAGAGAAGAGGCCTACCTAAATAAAGCTGAACTAGCTGCAGAGCTCCCCAGTCTGTTGGGAAGGTTTCTGCAAAATAGTCATACCACCCTGGAGTAAGCACAGCTCCTGGGCAGTGCTGGCACCCCAGCCTGGAGGCACTCTTTCAGACAGAAAGCTAGAAATATGGACTGGGAAAATATTATTTTGTACTTGATTCTGAAAGAAAGCTCAATATAATTTAGGTACTGGTTCAGCATAACCTTAGACACTTCATAACCACATTACTCTCAGTTTAGAAGTATTTGTGCATTCCAAAATATTAAAAAGAAAAAGCTTTCAATAAAAGGCTGCTTTTTTTTTTTGAGAAAGTGAAATACCATTGAAATAGCAACAAGTTAGTAAAGCAATACTTGGGACATTGAATTATTTTTGATTTTTTAACTTCCTCCCTTTTGTCCTCTGAGAAGAAAGAAAATTACTCTCTGTTGTTATGGCCCTGATATTATTATATTTATAGAGTGAGTGTACTGATCTTTGCTGCTTCTGCAAGTGTGTCTGTGGTTGGTCACAGGAAGTGGTGAGGACTTTTCTATGAGAACCTGGAGAAAATTGCTTCCTGCTTGTGACTTCCTTGCCAGGGGAAGGATTTTCTCACTGTAGGCATATAAGTTCTTCTAACCTGAGAGCAGAGCCTCCCAAAGGTGACCCAAGGCACTGGATTTCCCTCAAATCATTCTAGGGTTGCATGGTCCGAAGTGTCTGTTGTGGGAACGGGGGATGAGATCCTTGCTTTGAGAGGGAGTTCATCTTGTTTTCATAAACCACTAGGCTGACTGCTTTGAAATGGTTGCAGTGACTCCCGAATTGTCTTTAAATTGGAATTTAATGTCACTGCTTTCAAAACAAACAGCCTCCGTATTTTTTTTTCCAATCTCTGAGTTTGACTTCCTGTGTGTTTTTCATATCAGCTTGAGCTTTTGTGCTTTTAACTTCACTGCCTCTGAGGCTACAGTAGTCTCTTTCACCA
This sequence comes from Colius striatus, assembly GCF_028858725.1. Classification (NCBI taxonomy): domain Eukaryota; kingdom Metazoa; phylum Chordata; class Aves; order Coliiformes; family Coliidae; genus Colius; species Colius striatus. The sequence continues at coordinate 112,023,971 of NC_084759.1, read as the reverse complement.
TGAGGAACACAAAGCCCTTAGTACTGTGGTGGGCTAGAGTTACTGCCTCTACCCTCTCAGACTTGATGATTAAATGGGCAAAGCTATTAAAAAAAACAGCCCTAAACCTCTCACAACACTAAAAAGCAACCACAGTGCAAAAGTCTTTTCTTCTGTGAGTAGTGCTATACATAGGCTTTTTGCAACTCAATATGTAAGTAGTTCATAAACTAACATTAGTCAAGGGTTGATGATGATTCTGCAAGGACCTGCATAAGTTAGACAGCCACATGCTGCTTGCTCGCACCACTCTTGCCCCAAGGAAACCACTCCAAACCTCCTTCTCAAAGTCTTCTCCTTCTGCAAGATTTATTTTCGCTGACATATGCTCTACTGTATCATTCAGGCTAAAGGTACAAAAAATCACTAATGTTTTAAAGTGCATTCAAGCCTCTAATTATCTGAAATGAAGGCAATATTTAGCTTGTTATCCTGTTTTAAAATGCTAATGGAATGACACTCAAGCTGTTCTGAACTTTTTTTCTTTTTGTTAATATGGAATATGTAAATTGTAGAGGCATTAAAAAATGTAACATCACACCTCCCTTAGCAGGACAGCAATTTGATGTTAACAGGTCTTAAATATACCGACTGAAGGGGGGACGTGTGAATCTTTCTGCTACTCTGCCTTCATATACTTCTTTTCACCATGATACTATTAAACCCTACAATAGTCAGCCAAAACAAAAAACCCTTTAAACTACATCAGTCATAATAATGATTAGTGATGTTAGATAGCTAGCTTTAGATATGGGTCTTTTCAGCCTTTTTCTGTTTTGTTCAAAGAGTTTACTTCACGACCACAGTAAGAATCCCTGTGCAGTTTCATGGTGCAGGATGCCAAGAAGAGCTTGCGTGGCTCAGAAATTGAATATTTGTACTGCTTGCTCTTGGAGGTTCCACTCAAGGAGCCTTTTCCCAAAAACTACTGTGCATAGAGATTAAGATATGTGGTCTGTGCTCTAAAGTAGCTAGACTCCAGAAAAAAATATGATGTAGTTCAGTGTGTGTAGGTGCTAGAAAGAGCAATAAGAGTGATTCTATCTGCGTTATTTTTTTTTTTAATGTGTACTCTGAGCACAGGGACAAGAAGTCAAAATATTTTACTACTAGAAACATATGCCCTTGCAACTACTTTAAAAAAATCTAAGGTATTTAAACTTCTTGCAAAGCCTATTAGGACAATACCCTTATGTAGCTCAGTGACTTGCTTGAGGTTACAGAAAACATTGCTGGCAAATCTTGGGGCTGAAGCCTGGTGATTTTATGCTGCTTGTATTGGAGGAGCTTCAAGAATGTACTGCCTTCTTAACTGGCATTGTGTAGAAACCAGTGTAGAAACTTGGAATATTGTATTTGCATAAATAGTGCCTGCATAACATGTCGCAACTCATACCAATTCATAGACTTTGTTTTCCAAATACTATGTAGACACAAATCTAGAAACAAAAAGGCATAATGTTGCTGTTGCAGAGGTAAATATGGTGGCAGTACATGAGTATAGAGTGCCGGTCTTTTGTGATGCTTTGGCACTTGGAATTCACTAAAACTGCACTTCTGTGTAGTGGCAACATTTTGAGTTATGTGTTGAGAATGGTAAGCAAAGACTAGGAGTACTGAATGCTTATAATACTAATGTCCTCAGTACAACTAAGGATGGTTAATAAACATCAAGTCTTATTTCTCAAAGAAAAAATTGGATTTTTTAAATCTGTGTGATAGTACTGTAAGTAATAGACTTTTATCTTGCATAACTTCAGTGTTTAGTGTAACATTTTCATTAAGTTTAATAAAATGTGCTTGTGTAGCATGTATGACTGACAGCATCTAGGAGGCTGCAGTTAGATAAACAAAGGAAATTCACATTCAGGCAGGGATGTCAGAAAAGTCTTAATAAATAGATTCAACATTCAGAGGGTCCATTTCACCTTGAAAAGATATCGGAGCAGCCTATGAATCCTGCATACTGAAGATATGCAGCCAAACTTCAGTTCTTTGGGTAAAGAGTGGGAAGTGTTTAAATTCTCTTTAAAACAAAACAAAAAAAAACCCAGAAACTTTTATGAATTTAGGTGATACAACTACAATGGCTTCTTCCAGGCAGCATTTTATATGAATGTCATTCATCTGAAAAGGTCCTTACTAGCATTCAGTATTTCCCAAGCACGAGGTCTTGGTCCAAATGCTGAAAAACAGGCATCCCATTGGCCAGATCAAGCAGCTATCAATTTTTTTCTGATGAATTCACAGTCACTTTAATTATGTGTTTTAGAGGCACGTGTTCAATAAGTATAGAACTTCCTAAAATAGTTCAGCTTTTTGATTAGCTTGCAGATCTCAATAATTAGAATACAAGCTCTAAAAGAGTGATGTTTAAACATTTCATTTTTGAGGGATGATAGTGTGTAAGTACCCTCCCTGAAGATTCTCCCCCCCATGATTAATTTGCTTGCATTCGCTTTAATCTGTTGCCATGTGCAGCAAAAAGATAAATTGTGTTTACATTACCCTAGTCCCTCCCTTCATTTCCAAAACAACTGCTTTTATGCAGTTCAGGCAGCTCAAATCAGGCCTAATTACAAAGTTCTACATCTGCTTTCAATCCAGGGGCTAGCACAAAGGTTGCTCTTGTACTTAGGCTTACACAGGGGTTTCACTTGTTTGTTTATGTCTTGCTTTAAAAATGTATATGTATAAACATCCACAAGGACAACAACATCCTAACATCTGACATCCATCATACAACAGCTAAGAAGGATTTCCACTTCCATGCTTTGCTATCTCCTCAAGACACTTGAGCTCTGTCAGGACAGACACAAAGCTCTAGGCTAACCAAACTCACCCAAACCATATTGAGACTCATTAATGTTATTCTCTTTGTTTCGTTTGTATCAACTGTGTATGTCTATCAAAGAGGAATCCAGCTGCCTAAGGACTCAAATAAAAGCTTTGCTCTTCACATTTTGGATTGGTTTCCTCTATGCTGCAAAAAGATTTGCTGAAATAAGAGATTATACAACAATCATAGTGAGGAAAGATGTCAGGCTGCTACTGTAAGTTTCCTCAGGTGATGCATTCATCTTAGTTCTCCTGTAAAAAGGTCATTCACCCTTGAAGTTCTTGCCTGTACTGCAAATAAGCAGACTAAAGGCACCATGGTAAGACAACAGGCACCATAGTAAGACAAAAGAGGTGTTTCACTGTGAAAGGGATAGGCATAAATCTTGGGGACTGAAAAAAAGTGAAGCTTTACTTTTTTTCACCTTTGCATTTAATGAGAAATTTTAACATCATATTAGGAGAAAGAACCAAAATACTGAAGCAATGGAGTCTCACAATGGGTTGAAGTTCTGGATTTTATCACTCCTAGCCAGTGCCTGATTGTCTCTTAGGCCTGTTGTGCACCACTTAATTTGGGACATTTGCCCACTACAGGTCAGCACTGGCTCTAGGGGTGCTGCTTGGCCACCCAACTCCACTCCTGGTGATCAAAGAGCATAAACCTTGCAGTGGTTTGAGATTTGAAGAGGGGAGGTGAGGAGTGTAAGAAATTGAGGCAAACCCAAGATCCCTGTTTCCAAAAGTAGTTGTTATCTCTGAAAACATGAGGGACAGGCACTTCTGTAATTCAGAGCTGAGTTGTAAGACACTACTTCCTGATGATATATTACTCTAGTTTGTTTAATAACTTACCAACAACATAGCTGTCTTAAGTGTGTGTTGAAACTCTTTATCCCACAGTACCATTTCTTTATTCTTCTTTCTAAAACAGAGAGAGCATCTAAAACACACACAGATTTAAGGACAGGATTACCTTGTGGCTTATGATAACTCATTAAACTTTTCTTTTTTCTTCTATGATGCTTGACAACAGGGATTCTTTACTAAGGAATAGGAAATATTAACAGGTAACTGTACTTGTAGTCTGTTGATATTCTTCAGGTATTATGGAATAACGTATGAAGCATTAGAAAACTGTTTCTGAGAACTTCTGTATTAAAAGGCTACAGAAGATGGATGTCAGAAAAGAGACAAATGATTATAAGCAACGTCATGTGGATCCATAAGTTAACTTTATGCATGAAGGAAAATTTAAAATTTATTTATTAGAAAACCAAGACTCCATGATATGTTTTATATTGCAGTTGATGTTGATGATGGGCAAGTCCAGGAAAATTCCAAAAATAAGGACCAAAAAACCTCAAGTTTCATCAATGGTCCAGACAAGATGTGGTGTTATTTTTTATTTTTGACAAATTATTTTCTTAGCTGAGTAATCAAAACTTAGGTGGGATGAGTCTGAGGTGTAATACTTTCTTTCTTCTGTAGTCAGAGGAGAAAAGGGTAAGCAGTAAGCTCAAGGTAGGATTTCAGTCATAAAATGCTGTGAGTTTTCTGGGTGCTACCATTGTCTGAACTAATTGCATGCCTAGGGAAGTGTGCACACATTGCATACAGGTGCAATGTCAAACTCAAAATTAAATACAAATTCTTTTTCAGATATTCTAATAGTTTCTTCTCAGCATTGTTGAAAGTGTGTAGCCTTCTAGGGCATTTGAATACTAGTTTTGGTCTCGTCTGATTCTTTATCATGTTTGTGAACAACAGTGCTAGTATCATTCCAACTTTTGAGGCTTTTTGTGGGAGTTTTTATGAACATAATCATTGTTGTTGTTATCATTGCAGAGTACATCTGCTATGGGATAGTTCGCCTGTATCTGTTTTGTGTTGGCAGATATCTTTTATTATGTACTAAGACAGTATAAACTTCAGAAAGCTCCTTTGCTCTATTTAAATGATACTCTGTCTTAACATCACATTCTTCATTTTCTTCATTTCCTCAGTGACTTTATAAGTACTTAAATTGAACAAGAAAAGTGTTCTAACACAGAGGTGAGGAAATCTAGAGTCAAAGCTGCTACTCTACTCTTAATTCACCTAGTGGTGCATCGGCACTCTATTAAGAAAGCCACAGAACAGCAGGTGAGCTTTTATCTTACGTTTCTGCAATGTATATACCATATGTGCTACACAGTTCACTGCGTATGCTATGTACAATCACCTACTGCTTTGGACCCCTGCTGTATCAGGGTACAACCAAGTGATGTAAGAGGATGGGAAATGACTGCTTGATTAATATATTCCTGTTTTTCTTGATCTCTCTGCTCCCAGCACATTCTTTTAGTGGAATGGGACCTAAAAATACAAAAAAGCACCCCTCCTCTGCCCTCAGTCTCCTTTCACGATTTTCATTCTGTAATGTGTGGAACCTTTTATTGTGGTCTTCTGCTTGTCAGAAACAGAGGCCCTTTCCTCAAGCAGTAAAAACAGAAAAGCCTTTCAGGTTTCCAAATTACTCTTACATCTGAAGAAATTAGTCCTGGTGTGTGCCAGCTTCTATGTTGTGGAATGGCACAGCAATGATAAACAGCGAATGTCGATAGCTGCCTTACTTTGCCTCTCCTCTTACACCAAGCACTGTGGCATTTTACATTATACACTTCTGGGTGAAGCTAATTATTTTCATGCAGTACTCTTCTGTAAATTATTACACATCTAATGCTTAGTAATTGATTAAAGTAATTCACTCTGCAGTAGCTTTCCAGGATATAGAGTCTTAATCTTCAGTAATATTTTCATTATGATACTATTTAAACCACATTAAATGGATGGGAGACTGTTTTAGTCTGATTCTCCAGCCTTGGCACCCCGTCAGCCCAGACCCTTCAAAAATAGATGACTAAGTGTGTTTTCTCTCCTTCTGCCCCATCCCCAAGACTGTAAAATACTAGGAGATGCACAAGTGAAAGTTGCCTCCCTGCTGCATAGGATCCATAGCCCTCTGTGTTGCCAATTTCTAAGTCTCTTTGAGTCCACTTTCTGAGACAGCAAAAGAAAAGGAAAGCAGAGGGTGAAGCCCGAGTAATTCCTCTGGCTGCACACGTTGGAAACTGGCTGTGAAATCTGTGTAGATATACTGTAAACTGCAGTTACCCTCGTTTTGAAAATGCATTGATCAAAGAGACTCTGTCAGTGTCTGATTAAGGGCCATGTAAGAGTACTGAAGACATTTCCTTCTGGTTAACAGCTCTGATTACAGGGAACTCCTGGAGTGAATTTCTCTGCTAGCAGACAAGCTTGTCTCCAGCCTCCACCTGACGCTATAGGGTTTCTCAATGGCATGGCTTCCTGTTGTTGAAGGCTACTATTCATTCACAGCTTGTAAATCAGTGGCTTGTAAATCAATGGATGAAAAAACTACTGTTATAGAAATGTTCCTCAGCAAATTCCTCTCCCTCCCCCAGATACGTGATTTCCCAGGGCATATAGTCCATGGTCATGGAAAAATATTTTAAAGTTCAACATATGTAACTAATGATAGAGGTGAAAACGAAGGACCATACCTTCTTCATTACCTGAGAAATTTGCAGTAACTACTTTTATGTGATTTTTATGTCTTTGTTGTTATTTTTGTTAGGGCTGAGTTTGTTTTATAGTAGAGCCAGATTAACATTTTCAATGCTAGCAAGCAATTGACTTGCATATCTTCACAGCACAGTAATCACAATGACTGAAGGCTTTTAATGTAAGTAAGAAGTAGTAGAGAGATTTGGAATTGCTTAGTACTGATTTTCCTGTATACGTGATTGAAAGAGTGTTAAGAATCTCTACCCTGATGAATACATCCAGGTGACTATCAACAGCTGCTACTACTCCAAAAAGTATAATACGTCCAGTTAAACTATCTCACAGGGGCTAGAGAATGTCAGGAAGCTATAAGTACAGCACAACATTTGGTAGCCAAACCTCAAGAAACACATACTTTTAGAAATACAAGCAGCTGAGTTACAAGAAACTGAGTTACTGCCAGACATGCTCCTTATCTCACCCAACACTGAGAAATGTGCTATGCATGTCATTTTTATTATTAACTCTTTCCTGAGTAAGACAGCAGGCAGAGTTGCATGCTGTCCTGCGTGGCTCATGGTGCACTGCAGAAATTTACTTACTAGGAGAAATTTTAAGTAATCTTAGTAATTAATACTGCTGACCTAAGTGCAGCTCACATTAGCATGCACAGGCATCTACAAAGGTGAGCTCAAGTCCCCTTGCTTTATGGAAGGTGTGGTGCCTCCCTGCCCCTCAGTCCACATGTGCTCATACCTTCACCCTGACAAAAACTGGAGCTGCCTTCACCCATCAACCAGAGCAGCCTTGCCTCAGGCCAAAGGAGCCAAACCTCGACAGCGCACTTTCTTCAAACAGCAACCTAGATGAAATCCTCTGCAGGTCCTGAACAGAATCTGCAGATGGCGTTTGCTTTACTTTACACTTCTATGACTAGAGTAGTCGAGTATGGTTGAGAAATTATATTAGATACAGAAAATGTCATTAACATGCACTTGATGTTTCTTTTTGTACTGAGTTGCTAGCATTTGCTCCAGAGCAAGTAAATGACTGGAGAAGGGCCATTAGAGAGGGATGTGAGATACTATTGCATCCATCATACTGACAAGATTTTTGTAGGGAGAAAAAAGATAAGGAAATCATAGAGAACTAGTTATGAAGCTGAAGTAAGAGTTGAGTGAGCAACTGAAAAATAGTAAGAATGAAGAAAAGTTTGAAAAGAAAGGTAAGTGTTCATTTGCTTAAGCAACTCACATATTTTAGCTTTTAATTCCCTAAAAGAGTGTGATGATGGGCAATACAGTCTCCAATTTCTGGTCCTGCTGATTGCCAGGATGTCTCTTTGAGACTTTTCTGCTTCAATTTTCAAGTGTATGCTTTAAAAATGAAGTTAAATAAAAACTTTCAAATAAGGTAGGCTGCCTTTTGAAAATAAGCTCATTCAGTTGAAATCACAATGTCTGACAGACAACAGTTCTGATACATCTAGTCTATTTGAGTTGATAGAATGCAAAAGGGTAGTTCAAGACTGATTACAACAAACCACCTTGCTGAAACAAAATACCTCCAAACTCCTGTGACTACTAGCTTTAATGATATTTACTAGAAAAGAAAGTGGCCTGAGCACAGGTGAAATTCACATAACTAAGTGTAAGGTTCTTGACACAACTTCACTGGGAGTAGTCTCTGCTTGCATAATGAATAGGAGAGTCTTCCCTTACTCACTCTTCCAGTAAGGACACTGCTTTCACTTTTGGGTTTGGGTTTTTTTGGTTTTTTTTGGTAAGCTTTTCACAGGGAAAGAAGAGCAGTATAATTAATGTTAGGAATTAGTCTCTTGCATCAAAAGAGGTGATGTTTGCTTTCTTATAGGAGATAGTAGGTATCAGATTAGTATGTTTGTGTTATGGAATAGGAGAGAAAACTCCTGTTTCTGCAAAGTGAGATGATGCTACAGCCAAAGAAACACATAAAAATGTGAAGAGTGGAGTAGAATAACTATGATTACAAAAAAAGTAATTTTTATGTTTTTATTTTGACTATAATCATCAAACCGTTGATTTTTTAACTTAAGAAATACTTGGTATATTATTACTCTTGATTATCTGGTTAGTTATGCATATTGTGGTGTTACTTTTTTCCTATGAGATAAAAGCTGTAAGTGTACTTTGAGGTAAGATATTCTGAGATATAAGAAAATGTGCTCCCTAAAATGTATTGACAGCTTTCGAAAGAGACTGGTATAGCAAGAAAAACTTAGCTATGGAAAGAGTAATGTGCTCAATTTCACAGTTCTTAGAAGTGTTGTCTCCAAAAGCACTCTGTCTATGCACATGCATAACATATATAGTGAATGCATAAATCTCTTTGGATTCATCTTCCTACTAAAAGCAAGTTAAATCCTTAAGTGAAATCAGAATTGAACTTGAGATATGAAATAGTTGGATCATGTTTCTCTCTTCTCCGTAACTTCTAATTTTTATTCTTATTTCCTTTTCTTGGTTTTAATGAAGAATAAATACAAATATGGTGAAATGCGATGATGAAGGGTTGCATTTCCAGCATTTCTATTAGTAAAGGCTGGAAATTTGGTGGTGTCTCATCCAGTTCTGCATAGTAAACAAGCCTAAGAGGGTAACTCAGCTTCTGGTTATGTTTGCATAACTCACTTTGAGGTTTTCCAATAACTACAAATTGAGAGAGATTACTTGTTCTCTAGCTTTCTTCCCTTGACCTTTCAAATTCTGAAAACAGTTATTTTTTGTGCTATTACATTTAAGAGTAAAAGTTCCTGAAGTTAGGTATTTAAAGATGTAGTCTTGCTGCTGTGCAGATCAGTTAACCACAAAGTTCGTGTAAGACTACTCAAGCTTTGTGACACTTGACCCTTAAAAATCTACTTATTCATCTGAAAATGCTGCCTTGGATTCATGTTTGGTTTTTTTTTTCCTGTCTTCTGCTGTGTCTCAGTGGAATCCAGTGCATTTTATCGTTCCCATGAATACTGAGACTTGCACCTACAGATTTCTGAAACTTCTATTTCTTTTCAAAATTGGACCTCTGGAGATAAATTCATGTAGAAGTAATTTATTTCTAAGCCATTTTAATAGGCTTAGCTGCTAATTAATTTTGATTTTTTGATTACTGTCTTTAATCATTTTGTGGCTGGTCACTTGACCCTAATGACTCAATCTTTCTAATTTGATTAGGAAGCTGTGGCCTCTGGTAAGACTAGTTGCCTGGACATAAACTGTTTCTGGAAAAACCTTTAGCATAAATGTCAAAAAAATTGTTCCTGAGATCCATCATTTCCCTCCTATTTGTACTTAGTGCTTTCCGAGTTTAGTAACTAAGGATTTCCAGACACCTGATGGGTGCTCAGTCCTTTTTGATGTCATGTTAGGCATACAGCAAGCTGAGTCTAGGCATGGCTGGTACTTCATCATTGAAAAGGTGAAAGATCTGATTGTAATTACTGGGTTTGTTCTACTGATGAAACTCTTTTCCCTAGAAAGAGTCCTTAAAAAGACAAAACAAGGTTAATAACAGTAAATTACTCTGGTATGTCCCTTCTATTATGAGTCACGTTACAAGTTTCATTACATGGTATGTGATGGGGGAGGAAATTAGCATTAAATTTTCCCTTGGCATTCCTACTGCATCTCTTATTTGTATAAATACAGAAGACTCATGAAAATACACGATATAAAATGTTTTTTTAGCAATTGAATTGATTTTTGTGTGTGTTACTTTCTAGTGTTTCCGTTTCTTCTTGTACCTGCCTTTGGTTTTTACCTTTTCCATGTCTTTGCTTTTGTCTTTTTTTCCTATGTCAAACATTTTTGCTATTTGTGTCACATTTCCTTCTCCCTCCCACACCTTTTCTGCCCTCTGAAGTCCTTATTGCTTTTAATTTGGATTTTATTTAATCATTACTTCCTCCCAAAAATTGTATAAAGAGATGATCTGTGATATTAACGGAAAGCAATTGACAGGACTCCATTCCACTTTCACTTCCTTCTACTGTTGGAGTTTTTTATGTACAAGGGTTAGAAGGTGTTTGACCAAGAACATTTTATGCTAACCTTGCAGGAATTTGTTGGACGTCAATGTATTAGAAACTACGTAATCATAGAATGGTAGGGGTTGGAAGGGACCTTTAGAGATCATCTAGTCCGACCCCACTGCAGAAGCAGGTTCACCTAGATCAGGTCTCATAGGAACATGTCCAGGTGGGTCTTGAAGATCTTCAAGGAAGGAGACTCCACAACCCCTCTGGGCAGCCTGTGCCAGGGCTCCCTCACTCTCACAGTGAAATAGTTTTTTCTTATATTTAAGTGAAACTTTTTGTGTTCCAGCTTCATCCCATTACCCCTTGTCCTGTTACTAGCTACTATAGAAAAAAGGGATGTCCCAACCTCCTGACACCCACCCTTTAGATATTTACAATGTTAATAAGATCATCCCTCAATCTCCTCTTCTCCAGACTAAACAGCCCCAGTTCCCACAGTCTTTCCTTGTATGAAAGATGTTCTATACCCTTGATCATCTTGGTGGCCCTGCACTGGAGTCCCTCCAGCAGTTCCCTGTCTCTCTTGAGCTGAGGAGCCCAGAACTGGACACAGTACTCCAGATGAGGCCTCACCAGGGCATAGGAGAGAGGGAGAAGAACCTCCTCTGACATGCTGGCCACACTATTCTTGATACATCCCAGAATGCCATTGGCCTTCTTGGCCACGAGGGCACATTGCTGGCTCATATTTAGCTTATTATCAAATCAGGACTTCCAGGTCCCTCTTGGCAGAGCTTCTCTTCAACAGTTCGACCCCCAGCCTGTACTGGTGCAGGGGGTTGTTCCTTCCCAGATGCAGGACTCTGCACTTGTCCTTGTTGAACCTCATGAGGTTCCTCTCTGCCCAACTCTCAAGCCGGTTGAGATCCTGCTGAATGGCAGCACAGCCTTATGGTGAATCAGCCAGTCCTCACAGTTTGGTGTCATCAGGGAACTTGCTGAGGGTACAGTCTGTCCCCTCATCCAGGTTGTTGATGAAGATATTGAACAAGACTGGCCCCAGAACCGATCCCTGTAGAACTCCACTGGCTACAGGCCTCCAACTTGACTCTGTGCCATTGATCACCACCCTCTGGCTCTGTCATTCAGCCAGTTCTCAATTCACCTCACTGTCCGCTCATCCAAGTCACACTGCCTGAGCTTTCTGATGAGGATGTTGTGGGAGACAGTGTCAAAAGCCTTGCTGAAGTCAAGGTAGATGACATCCACTGCTCTCCCCTCATCTAGCCAGCCAGTTATGCACTCATAGAAGGATATCAGGTTAGTCAAGCAGGATCTCCCCTTGGTGAATCCATGTTGACTCCCCTTGATAACCATTTTTTCCTTCATATATTTAGTGACTATATTCAGGATGAGTTGTTCCATCACCTTTCCAGGGATGGAGGTGAGGCTGAGCAGCCTGTAGTTTCCTGGGTTGTCCTTCCTGCCCTTTTTGAAGACTGGTGTGACATTGGCCTTTCTCCAGTCCTCAGGCACCTCCCCTGTCCTCCATAATTGTTCAAAAATGATGGAGAGAGGTTTAGCAATCAGCTAAGCCTGCTCCCTCAGCACTCTAGGATGCATCCCATCAGGACCTATGAGCCTTAAGTTTGGCCAACAAGTCTTTAACCTCTTCCTCTTCCACCCAGGGCAAGTCCTCTGCTGTCCTGGCCATCATGTTATCCTTGCTGGACTGGGCTTCCCGAGGGTCATCCTTGGCCATAAAGACTGAAGCAAACCTGCTGAATCATAAACACTTGCTATAGATGCAAAGCTTCAAAGTTGTTTAGAAGTTATGTCTTGTTTTTCTAATACCTTGGAATGTGATCATTTAGAATCTCAGTAATAGTTCGATTAGTTGTTTTACAGTCTTAAGGATTGTGGTTGAAGATTCTTTTCATTTTTTTCACAAAAGTCTAATTAAAATATTACTGGAGAACATCAAAGCTGGAGAAGATTTTCTGGTGATTTTGGCTGGTGGGGTTTTTTTGGTGGTGGTTTTTGTTTGTTTTGGGGTTGTTTTTTTTTGACATATCTAGTGTGGAGGCAGTAGTCTCTGAAAGAAGGGTTGAGGAATAACAACCCTATAACGAAGTTTCTTGACATCTCCCCAGTTTTATAGGGAGAGAAACAGATACAACCATTAGCTGCCTAGAGATCTTTATGATGTGTTAGCCAAGATGAAAAGCTGATTATAACTGTGAATTGGTATTGAAAGCAGTTGGGAGATATTAAGCATGTCAATTGTTTTCCAAGGAGGACAAAGATGTTTTGTCAAGATGTGTATAAATGTATATTTTTTTCTTGTCTGGAGCCAAGTCAGAAATAGTGAAAAGAATATGGAGAGAATTGGTCAATATTCATGGAATCAAATTCAGATCATTGAGACTCTGGCCACTGGGTTTTAGTTTTTGTTATTTGTAGCACCAAATGATATAGACCTTTGCATCCTGTATGAAGCTTTAGGAAAAGCTATTTGTAGAGAAATGTTTACTAATCAATTGGTCTATGATAATGCGTATCTCCAAGAATCTGTGCTGCAAACTGAAGGGAAAAAGTTTGTGGTATAGGGACACTTTCACACGTCTCAAATATATGAAATATTAATGCATGGTGTATAAGGACACTATAAATGTTGATAAGAATTCATGAAGGCAATAAGTTTTCTTTTTTTATCATACTATACCTAGAGAAAGAAAAATATTGTTAAACTGACAATAGCTTTTCCTATATAGCTTCCACATACCTTTTTCAGTGCATGACACTTATCTCTGCAGTTGCTTGAACAACAATTTTGGATGCATCATGCAGGGTTCTCCACTCTCTTGAGTCTGAAAGTCACTGCAAAGAAATATGTTCTTCAGGTGCACCCCTTTCACACCACTTTTTCCCATCTCTAAAGACTTCTTGGCCTTTCTTCCTGACCCCCTCCCCTGTATCCTCTCATGAGCTATATACCTTCCAAAAGTTAAGATTGATTTTTTTTTAAATATTTTTTTTAAAGGAACAAACCCGTTATTCAACATATTTCTAATGACAGTACTAAATTAGATTCTTGGGCTGGAGGGAGGGAGAAATTTTGTACGGCTGTTCCAGACTTCCAGCTGAAGCATATCAGCTACCTATTCCCAGTTGAAGTGCTTTTCTTATTTTTATAAATTTAAATGTCGTTTACCTGTAGGAGATTACAGGAAATTTATTATGTGATAGCAGCTCTGCCTCTTGGGATTAAAGCAAAGATTTAAAGTATTTTCTATTTACCATTTTGTTTCCCATAAGCTATATTTATTTTGCATTTTATTAATATTTTGAAGCCCTTATGAAGAAGGCTTTCTTCACCCTCAGTGAAGAAAGCAGTGGAGTTTGCAGAAAGCAGTCTTGGTTTACTGGCTTGGTTTTAGTTTATAATGTGACTTTTCACAACTTATCTAACTTCCCTGTGCATACTGTTATCATAATTTCACAATCCTTTAATATTTCTTTCTGAAAGTGGTATGGAAGAGCTGCATGCTGTTATAAGAGATAGGGAAGCAATTACAAATCTGAAGAAGACTGTAAAATATCTGTCTTCCTAGTACCTTTTTTTGTAAACATGCTATTAGTGATCATAAGAGTTCAGAACAATCATTATCGAGTCTGAGATCTTTAAAGAGAAATAAAGAAAATCTTTAAAATGTCAAAAATCATCAAAATGTCAAAAAACTTCAATAACTTTCTAGACCAGGCTGAAGAAAACCTTATGATGTAAAAGATTACAGAGACTCCCATTTTATTTATTACTAGAGTTCATCATTCCTGGCCTGGTCCTCCAGAGGTGAAGGAAAGCTACTGCGAACAAAGGAGAGTAATGTCAACCATCTTCTCCGGTGGGTGTCCTCAGGTGCCTGGTAGAGCTCCTTTCCTTTGGTGTCTCACTAGTTGCCGTGGGGTGTTGCTCCAGATCTGATAGGTGGGCTGAGGGAGACTGGCAACAGGCACCAGGAAGAGGGAGTCGGAAGAAATGCTATCGGGCTGGGTACTGTGAACACACAGAGTCTTGTTTGTTACTCATAGATGTCCAAAGTCTGCTACTGGCATGAGATGGGAGGACAGAAAGCAAAGACTCATGTGTGAAAGGCAGGAAATTCTGTATCCCTGCAAGATTCTGTGAGAAAATTAGTTTTTATTTTTAATGGCAAGAATTCTCCATGATGGCTCTTCAGTTGGCTTCAGAGTGATGAACGCTTGCATAAAATGTTTCTCTAGTGATTGTGTTGCAGCTGTTGTTTGGGTTCAATATTGTAATGGCTACTTCAGTGGAAGATAAAGATTGTGGGGATGCATGCATTGCTATTGTTAGGGCATGAGAAACCTTCCATGCTGGGAGGAAGCTGTGTGTTGGTTGGTTTTTTTTTTCCCTCTCATAGGAGACCAGAGCAGCTACACGTGTAATTCTTTTTGGTTTTTTATTTATACATGTTGTCCATTGTATTTTGTGAGGTTTTAAATATACCACCAGCTCTATTTCTGAGTGCACTGATTGCAATGCTTTCTGTTGTAGTTTGTTTGTTTGACTTGTGGGTGAAATGATAGGGAACCCACAGACGGCATCTAACATTTAGGCAGGAGGAAGTCAACATTGATATCAGAGGAAAGTATTATAGATAACATGTCTGTTGAGCAGCTAATTAATTTACAGTGAAAACACCAAGCAAAACAACTGGTGCCAGATTCTCACAGGAATATTTGAAACTGACACTTTCTCAGTCTTCGGAATAGCTCTCTCTCTGCTTCAGTTCAAAGAATTGTGAAGAAGTTGGGAAGTCTGATAGCGTATTGCAAACTTTATCTGAATATCAATTCTGCCAACCTAAACTCTGTCTTGCTTGTACAGCATGTGCTGGTAAGGAGAAAATATGATCTCATAACTTTTAATTGCATAAAGCGTTTGTCCTTACCTCTTGGGGAAGCTCAGGGATGCAGTCAGTTCTATCACAGTAAAGAGCTATGCAGCACACTGGAATTTCTTCCATGTCGAGGTGGGGCTGTAATCAAATTAACCAACAACAACAGATGCATTTGTTCACTTGGGTTTTTTTTGTTTTTTTTTTTTCCCCTTGGCACACTTTAAGATCTGGATTTAACATCTATGGTTAAATGATACTTCACCTTACCTCCCACATCTGGCCCTTTGAGCCCTGGATGCGAATGAATAGCATGTCTGTTCCATGTGCCTTGCCTTAGACTTGAGATCTGTGGCATAACTTGGCCCCAATTTGATAAGATGCAGACATGAATTCTATCTACTGTAACTAAACCTCACCATTTATAAATCTCTTGATGATACTGACACTTAAAACTATTTTTTTTCCTCTCTCTTTCATAAATGGGGTAGAAGCAGGTCTGGTGCAAATCCCAGCTAAACTGCAGTATGATGTCTCAGGTCATGCACTCGAGGCACTGTCCACTCGCCTAATCCCCAACTCCTGTTGAGCAACCCAGTTTGCATTGGGTTGCTGGCAAACTGGAGACAATCTGCAGTACTGTTTTGGAGGCAACAGCTATAATTGCTGAGCAGCTCTCACAGAAATGGATGATGGAATCCACAGCAAGAGGGGCTAAACTATCTTTTTCTTTCTGTCTCGTGTTTTCCTTATCCTTGGCTGACAAGAAACAGCTACTCCTAAGGTGTTTTTGCCTCTCAACAAAAATTTCTCATTTTACTGACACACTTCATTTTAATGTAATTAAATAGTTCTATTTAATATTGACTTTCAGTGTCCAGCTTTAATGTTGATTTTTAAAATTCCCTTTTCTGTAGTGGAAAGCTCACAACATTTGTTCAAGGTATGGACTACACAGCTTTGAAATAACTGGAGAAACCTTTCCAAGCAAGAAAACTCTTGCTGTTCGGAATGTGTTTACTTCTAGTCTTTTGTTCTGAGTCTTGAAACAATGCAATATTTTGTAGCTGTTGAAGAATAACTATATGAAATATACAAATAATAAAACTAAAAGATTTGGAATTTAAATATTCCCAATTTTGTCTTTCAGAATTTGTATTGTTCAATTTGCATACTCAGCTGACTTCTTCAGCCAGTCTAGTGAGCATGGTAAATACAGTACCAGATGTGCTGAGTCCTACTTTCTCTCTCTAGCATTTGACAAAGTCACTGTCTGTTGGATATACCTCTGGAAATAGCATTCAGGCCTCCTGATGCAATGATCTCGTTCAAGTGTTCAGCAATTCTCATGGCTTTTGGCCTCAGTGTAATTTTCCCCTTCTTCCCCCTCCTTTGTCTTTTTCCTCTCTCCACCTCCAGTCTAAAGCCATATGGACTCCTTCACTCTGAGCACTAACCTTTGATGAATATGCTCTTTATTGCTGTTCACTCCCAGAGCCTGCAAGAAGCAATACTTATTTTGCAACTGGTTTATTTCATATCATAAAATCATCCTGGGTAAGTAAGGATCACAGAAGTTCTGCATCTGAAAGTTGTTTTTTACCCAATGAACAAGTTCACCGAAGTTAATCTGTTCATAGAGTCCAATCCATTCCTTACTAATGAGAACCATGTGCACATCAAATAGCACAGATCCTCAAGAAAATACTTTGATGCTACAAATACAGAACATCTTCAGGTTATATGTGCCACTGGACCCCTGAAAGGACTTGCTTGATTGATGCAGCCTGTGATGGGCTGTGGGCTGTATCTTCTGCTGCCCTGTTCTGCTGGTGTCTGCCTGTGTGCTGTCAGCTTGCAGTAGAGGCAGCCAGTCCTTGCGGGTCACCCACCTTGCACAGTGGTCAGGAATTCCCTCATTGCTTTGCAATTTGTAGCTCTCTGAAGGATGGGAGAAAGTGGAGGTTCAGGATGGAAATGGGATTCTGCGTGGGGAGAGAGAAGCAGGTAGCATCTCGATTTGTAGTGTTTCTATCCCTTTGTGCAGGGAGTTTATGCTGCATGCAGCTCCAAGCTATCATCAGTGCAAGGATCTCCAGAACTCACTTTCTCAGGCATGTTATGTGAAGCATATCATTTTTGGCTAACACTTTGCAACTGGAGGCCAGGAAAGATACCGATGATTTCGGGAATTGCTGAAGAAATGTTTTATACATAATCTAAATTTGAGGCTGTATTAATGCTGATATCATCACTTGCAATGTTACTCAGCTTCATTTCCCATTCAGAGCATAAAGCAGAAACAAACTTTCTGTCACACTGAAATGATTATTTGAAAGAGTTCAACTATCTATCTGTGTTATATGGGAACTAGCCAGGGATGAGGGAAAGTATGGAACAAAATCCACTTGGGCCAGGATCATGGGGGAGGAAATCACCACTGTGAGCAGACCACATGCTGTGGCTGGCAGGTAAATGCACAGGCTTTTTGTGCATTTGTAACCAAGATCAATTATTTCTGCTTTATTACTTTCTGTAGCATTGCAATGAGCACACAGTTTTACAAGTTTACCACTTGTACATCTGCATATTTATATGAAATGTTCTGGCTTTATAAAAGAATAATTAGTACAGCTCTGACACTTATTTCTATGTTAGAGATGCATTCTCATTGTCTGTCATTTGTAATAATTAGGCATAATAGCTAATCCATGCCAAATAGGTCCCTGCAAAAACCAATCTGCTTTCCAGATTTCTCCATAGTATTGTGTGGGATGGCTTCTGAAGCTACCATCCTCAACAGTCAGAGACTAAAGTCAGAGACTGTGTGGGTTAAAAATAAGTATTAGGGTTTAGTCCTCAGACCAAAGATGCACTGAGAATTTTAAAGGTGATTTCCACTCTTATGATCATCAAGAAGACATTAGATCCCTATGTAAATTTACTGTTTTGTTTCTGTGTACTGTCACTCTGAAGGCTCTGCCCAGAAGACCAACATTACTGGCATGTGGCCCATTTGGCTCAGTTTTGCAGTCTGTGCTGCAAAGGTGGCTGTGGGGGACATGTGTGAGGCACTGCCTTTATTTAGATTACATTGAGCTTAGAGACATTTTTGCTGCTAAAAGGTTGCAAGTCGGAGTTAGCTCAGTGCAGGCCATTGCTGATACTATGACTGTTAACCCCTAGCATCTTCCGTGATCCTTCCACCCTCCTCCTTCTCTCTGCCTCCCATCAGTATCAGTCCATGGAAAGGAGTAGCTACTCAGTAGCCTGGTAGCTATAGAGACCTAACCAGGAGGCTGAGTCACAGATCTTATTTGCAGTTATACTGTGTGCATCTGTACTTGTATGTTGTTTTTTAAGTCTATAAACAAGGGGTATTGTTCTCTCCTACTCCCTTGATGTTGCATTCAGGCAGTTCAGGTTCCAGGAGCTTCACCTGGAAGCCATCCTGGAGCTGCTCCCCCTGCCTGCCTCACAGGGAGTAGTAGTGTAATAGTTTACACATGTGTTTCAATTGTCCCTTCCCTGCTTTCAAGCTATGTTACCTACTGCGCATAGATCATTGTGCAATAGCAGATTTGAGTATAACGTCAAGACCACATTAAAGCCCTGCTTGATTGATTTCTTATAAAGATTAAGATTGCTGACATTTTCCACCCTAACAGTGCACACTGGCTTTGATTATTCTCTGTTCCACACCAGTATAAATCTGAATCAGTGGACCTAGGCAGAGGGAAGGAGAAAATCAGGTGTGTCGGTCAGGCCTTTTGATGTCACCAGCTGCCGGCTCTGATTTGCATGTATTGCTGCAGAAGAAAAACAGGAGTTTTCTTTGTAACTAATCACTCAAATTCAATAATTAATCTAAGAGTGCACAATCTCTGTCATAGCTGGAATTATTGTGCCAGGTTTCATCACTCTGCTTTCATTTGTGTCTCCCTTGTAACTGGCTGCGACAGGGAAAACAATCAGTGGGTTTACTTAACCAAAATGTTGAGATGAAAAACACATTTAGCTTTAAGTGCTAAGAGGTTTTCTAGGGGTGAGAGGAGGAAGGAAGTAGGCATGGAAGTTTTGAATCAATGATGCTCACTTTGACATCAGTATTTTCATATTGGTATATCATAAGCAAACTCCTTCCAAGCTCATTCCAGTTTGGGTATTTTTCTGCCACAAAAAGTAAAAGTTTTAAATTTTCTGTCACTGCCCTCTGCCACAAAAGGGCATATGCTCCAGTAGTAAACAAACAAAGCATTTTTTATGGAGTGGCTTGGTTCGAGGATTCTGTAGCATCCTGCTACTGGCCTCCAGATATCTCCTGGGCAAGCTGCTCCAGGGTGCCAGGGTGCAGGCACTTCAGCTGCTGATGCATTGGACTGTGAAGTTGTCCAGTTGCCTTTGTAGCACCAGTTCATTTTCTCTCTAAGTGGGAAAGAGAAGAAAGGGAAGAGTCTATACATATTGCTGTTTGTTTGGATATATGCCTTTATATGGGTATAATTACTAATTTAGGTTGAATTCTCTTATTATGATAGCTAATGTAGATACTGGAACTTTTCAATCTAAGTGAACCTCTTTATGGTTCTAAGTGAGCCCTTTATGGTTACTAATGTTTTAACAGCATACTTCTGTAGGTATTTTCCTCTTTCAAGTGAAAGTTGACAAAGGAGGTCATCTTGTGTTGCTTTTTTGGCACACAGGAGATCTCAATGAGCCAAATAATTAGAGGGTTTGAGACACTGATTATCTTAGGCACCACACCTCTGACACTCCTGGTCTAAGCTCTAGGATGACTCTGCAACCTACTGCAAGTGGCAAGGATGTCTCCTGGTCACTTGCAGAGCTATGTGCAGTTTTAGAGGGGTTTAAAATGACCCTGCGATCTAGAGGGACAATGCTGTTGAAAGGCTGGGGAGAAGAGGCATTATTACTTAATACTTAATAGTTTGGTACTACTAATTGGCAGGTTGTGGTCTAGGAGTTGGTATTTCTTGTCTACTTTCCTTCTGTTGATTCAAATGCTTCACCTCAGGCTTTCTGAATGCTGCTTTGAAGATGGCTCACCTGACTGGCTTGGACTAGAGCCCCTTCACGCTTCCTGTTGAACTTGAGACAGAGAACCAAAGAGTACAATGGACCAGAGAAAGTAAGAAAGAGAAGTCGTCTTTCAAAACAAACTTCACATAAACTATAAACTTGGACTGCAGGAAGGCATCTGGTACTTGAGCCTTACTGAAGTCCTGCCTAGTGGAGGTGCTTAATGTCTTAAACAGAACTAAGAACAAGTTAACTTGCAAATGTGCATGTGATGTTTCCAAAGATTGCCTACTAAACCACCCACCTATTTTTATCCCCTCCAGGAGATTAAATGTCATGATCTCTCTTTTTATTAAAAAGAAAAAAAAAAGAAAAGAAAAGAAATAAAAGAAACAAAGGACCAATCTGTGTAAAGACTGGGACAAATGTCTATGTGCCCAAAGTTATAAACAGCCTTCGTAGGATTTTTGACTCTAAAGATAGAACTAGAAAAGGCCAGTGAACTGAGACTCTTACAGGTTAGGCCACAGATGGCCATGAGCTTTTGCACCCACAAATTACACTTCAGTGGTGGGTATTTGCAATAAAACTTGTTTGGAAACCTGGATACTGAGGGTTGCAGAAGCTTGTGATATTGTGATCAATTTGTTGACAGATTGGTGAGCAAGCAGAGGAAAGTGTCCCTACCTGCTTGACTCTCCCACATAGTGTATCTTTCCTGCTGTCTTTTCTGATTCATATTTCAAACTGCAAATCACAGAGAAAGATGTCTTCTATAGGTCACTTTATACAGTGTTGATTTACTTGCAAATGCCACCCCAAGTACTTTTCTGTCAATGTGCCTTAACTGTCATTGTTGTTGGAGTTGCAGGCTTGCAGTCTGTTAGTCCCTCATAGTGGGCAAGTCTGAGGGTTCTGATTACAGATCTGCATTAATATATTCTGTGAAATAGTTATTTTTCATTATCACTTTACATTTTTCTTGTCCTCTTTCCACCAAGAGAAGGAATCAAATCTTCATAAATTGTGAATACATGTCTGTTGCTTGTCATGCATTGGTTTGTAGAAACTCATTAATTGTCATCCCTCCTCATTAAGTCTGACTATGAAGACCATGTAGAGATCAGTGTTGCATTAAGATTTTTTGTTTGTTGAGAGACAATTGAAAGCCGTGGCCTTATAAAGCATAAGACTCAGTATTTTTATTAATATGTAAGATATGATACATTACATCTGCCAGTTCTGATATGTTCATGGATGGTGCATAGCTCTTAAAAACTTAGCACTTGACATTTAAGATTGATCCTACACCAATTAATTTAAAAATGCAACCTTGTACAAGATTCCTGGCTATTTTAGTTATTGAATTAGCATAGTATTGTGAACTATTTGTATTCTGTGTGAGGAACAATCTGTAAGCAGGTCATCATAAAACAGCATTAACGCTGTTTTAACCTATAATGGTTTGCTTAAGGATATAACATTTGATGAGATGCTTACATCTTCTGGAAAATCTGCTTATTTCAGATGACTAAATGGACTTACTTATTGGTAAAGAGATGGAAAAAAATGTGCTTAAGATACAGGCTATAACCTAGACATTCTGGTCTTCAGACTTGTGTAGAAAAATCAGGCACCTGTTAACAAGTCTGTGGCATCAATGGTGATGAAAAGACTGATGTCAGGGTAAAAGTGGTAGCTGGGAGTTAGTTTCAACTACTTAAAATAATTTTTTCTGTTGCTTAGAAAACATCTTTAGAAGTATAATGAAAACTCTCAGCTGACATGGCCCAGGTTTGTTAGCTTAGTCATCTTGCAGACACTTTCAAAGAGTTGTACCTTGAATATTCTGTACATTGTGCAGGAGAGAAAACAACTTTGACATACCATTGGTAAGAGAAGGTTGTTATTCTAATGCCTATATTAATTTGTGATCCTGTTAAAGTAAAGATGATCTTCTAAAGATGAACTTTATTCTGGCTTTGAAAAGTGCCTGATTCAGCAGCCCTTGATAAGTTAGCTCTGTGCTCTCACAGTGAGCCTTGCAACAGCAGGGTTCATCTATGAAAACTGTTGTAGATTTTACCTTCTTTGTCTGCTGCTTGTTTTAACTGAACATCCCTAGAAATGTATGAAGCCACTGGAGGGGGATCTGGGGCAGCATTCAACAAGCTAACCTACTGTCAGAACTGAGGAGCTGACAGGAACTGGAGGAGGAGTAGGGAAGTTTTCCAACCCATATTTTAGTTCTATTTACTTTGTGGAATCCTTATCAGGAATGAGACCTATTATAAAGGTTGCACCTTCTATATCAACATTTAGGATGAAGTTTTCAGGGTCAATGATCTGAATACTCAGATGAATCATTCATATTTGGACAACAAGAGCACAAGCTGCCATGGAAATTAACTTGTTTAAGCTGATTGGGATACAAACCCTGCTAATTTGAAAATTAAATAAAGGTTAATGAAGTGTATGCTGAGCCACTAGGCAAAAATAACAACCGGAATGTGGTATTCAAATAGTTGCTGTATTGGGGAAACTCTTAATTGCATCTCCTGGGTAAACAGAATGGGCTTTGTGCATGGACAAAATAAGTCAGTTGCCTCAGGCAACAAAGGCACAGCCTTAAGCCAGGCATAGAAAGACCCTCTGGGTTTCTCAGCAGCTGTTGTAGCTTTGGATCCAACAGCAGTGAAAGAGTGTCTCTCTTGGGCATCCTCTTCCCCAGCAAGTCAGGGACATACTGTCCAGGGTGTCTTGCCAGTCATGGACTAGTCTGTCCTGAGGTAGTGTGTAGATAGTGAGCCGCCTCCTCCGAGCATGGAAAAGGGAGAAGAGACAGCTATTTTTTTTTCATATTTCTCTTTGTCACCTTTGTTTTCCCTGTCAGAGCTCTGGAGCTGAGTTGATGCCTTGTTTGTTCAGTAGTTGAAGGGCACAAAACCCCAACTTCTTTGTCCTTGAAATAACTTGAGAATTTCTGCTCCTTGACAGCAGACCTTTTTCCTTTTAAAATAGTCAATTAAATTAATTTCATCAGGCTAAAACATAAGCTTTCTGCCATCTCCCATGTCTTCAAAACCTTTTTCTTGTGGAGTTAAAAGAAAGCAAGGGAAGAAAAAAAATTTTGAGAGCTAACACCATCTGTTGTGTTGAGTAAAGTAATAGTGCAAACCAGTTACACACCTTAGTCTCTTTTTTTTTCCTTGCCTGAGTTTATCTGATCTATTATATCGAGACTATAAACAGTTTGGCCTGTTATGTTTCTGTTTACCTTAAAATTCATTCTAATCTGGTGTGATGTATTCTCTAGCTCCCATATGAAAAATGAAGAATTTGCCTCTTTAGAAGCTGCTTCACTTCTAAGCCAAAACATCCATAAAGCAGTAGCTACTGTTTATTTGCTTACACAGAAAGATCTATGATGTTTTATAAGTTTTGGATCCAGTTGCAAAAAATGTCACAAGTTGAATAACAAACCAGAGATCTACATTATTGATGGTGCCTTTAACAAACAGGAAAACAAGAAAGGAAGCAGCAGTCTAGTCTCTGCTTTGAATTCACCATGCAGTGGGGAAAAGTGTCGGCCAAACAGAGAAAGTATGCATCAAAACAGAGGGATGAAGGAGGACATTGGCAGGACAGCTTCTGACTTTGTATCCAAAGACTGTCAAAAACTTCACAGTTCTTTGTTGATGAATGGAATAGCTTTTAAATAGACTGTGATTTGCATTCATTTCCCTTGTTTTTACTCCACAACAGACTTGTGGTAGCTTGCAGGTGATTTCTCTCAAGCACTGAAGGGGGACTATCTGCTGAAAGGGAAATCTCTGCACTGATTAATTCACCATAATATTCACTTGCATACCCTTCTGGTCCTCAGGACTTAAAAGAATTATCTTTACTGGCTCTTCTGCAAGAGTATATTGTACTAATTTGTCAATTTAATTAGTTTTTCAGATGTCTGTTGGAGGTTAATGTTGTTTGGTAATAAGGAATGGAGCTAGGAGGTAATATGGGAGTTAGGCCCACTGAGAGCTCTTCCCGACAGTGGAAAACAAGCTTTGTTTGTTCATGTGGTGTCCTCAAGCACCCTAAGATGCACATAGGGGTCTTGTTTCATTTCAAACAACCAAGCTGTTCCATCTTGCAGAGCAGCAGGCACAGTGACTGCTAATCCTGGTAAACATTTCACAATCTTGAACCTTCATTATATACACAAAATAAAATCACAGTAAACTATCTACATAGGTCTTGAGAGATGACAGTAGAACATTGTAGTCTTCTTCTAGGTACTGTACTTCAGGTAGAGCTTGGGATGATGGTGACTCTAACCGTGCCTTATTAAACTTCAGACCTCATGGTGGCTTCTGTTCTTAGGGTGTTATATGATTAAGACTAAATGGAAGCTCCTGTTAGCAATATCTTAAACAGAAGGCAGTGTCTGAGCATAGACATGTCCCTTCTACAGTGAGAGAGGACCTGGTTGCTGTTCTGCTCAGAGATCACAAAAACTAAAAACAGAATTAAAAAAAAAAATAGGTTAGTTTGAGTGCATCTGAGAAGCTAATTAGTGACCTTGTGAGGGTTAGTCTACTGGTCAATGTCTTCTTAAGGACTTTCTGAAGTCTTGTGAGACCTTCTTAAGACACTGTGAAGGTGTGGAGTTGGCTTAGCTCTGTGCTCTTCTGGGCCACTCTGTGTGATACCTGAAACTTTTGAACTGGGAAGTGTTGTAGAAGCCTTAAAGCTACATAGTACCCACAACAAGCTTCTGGTTTCCTTCTATTCCAGCTAGTGTTGGCTATGTAGTGCTTATCCATAAATATTTGGATATAAATGAGCTGTGAATATCTTCTATTTGTTACATCAATAGGCAATTGAAAGGCTAAAATAAATGTAATATTCTCAAAATAAATCTAGGGAAAACCAACAGCCTATCTTCAGCATTTTGGCAGCTAGTGTTGTATTTATTTTTCTTTTCTGAGTCAAACTGTGACATTTTTCTTCTCTCAGCAGGAGGAAGCCAAAAAGCATATAGCGGGATGGTTCTTTGAATGGCTGAAGCATTTATGGCATTCACATAAGCGTATTTTTCCCAGCTGTTTAGGAGAATATGCTACGTAATTGGTGTAGCATAAACAAAGTGACTATTGGCGAGCACAGCTATCTTTTATAGTCAGACTTGCTGAACAGTCCGGGAGTAACTTGTTATGGAAATCTGGTGGGTTTGTGGTGTCATTCTTGATTTGTAATAACCCAGAAGCATCTAGAAGACTTCTCTAACATGATGTACTTGTCTTTTGTGCAGGGAAAACCACAATTGCTTTCCTCATTGGTATACACTACTATTTCCTTCAGACTCATATTTAGCATCTAAAATACATTTCTAACAACATTGTTAGGTTTGCGTGTACAAAGGGAAGTCATCAAGCCAAACTTAATTAAAAAAAAACCCAAAACCAAAACCAAGTAGCTTTTGTTTTTAAATAGAGCATTTTCAGTAATCAAATCTTAAAAACAGTGTGCTGAAAAGATCAGTAAATAACTTCTTGGATCACATCTTTGAAAGATCTGAGCTATTTTGCTGAAACTGTGAAGTAACAAGAAACTCGTTCAGAGTAGGAATTTCTTCAATAGCAATAGTTCCCTAAGCAGATATGCCCTAGAGACCCTAAAGTGATACTCTTCCTGGAATCATGTTTTTTCAGGCAGGAGGGACCATTTTGATCAATAGACCTCTTCCACACCAACAAATAGGTGGAGGGGAACTTTGCTTATTCAGTCATTGGTATAAGTGACCATCTGTCTTCAATAGAGACAATACTAAGTCGTGTACCACGAAAACAGCTAGGCAATGGAATCTGAGGATAGTACAGCCACTTCTCCCTTCACTGACTTACCAATTAATTGGATCATATCAGAAAAGACAGTACTGGAGAGGAAGATGAAAGTGACATATAGAATACAAGGTCTGTCTAGAGGGCTTTACTCTCTAAGGAAAGTTGCCAGACAAGCAGTGTAGGAACCAATATTGGGTAGAAATAGCTCATGTTGAAGTAATAAATAAGCTTTCTCACTGAAGACTGCTATGGTAGTCAAAGTTAGTGTAATCTTGCTTCTGTAGGCTCTTCAAGAGTCTTATCATACAGATTCATTCTTTTCTACAAATGTGGTGAGGTAAAGCGTGCAAGATGCATGTGCCCAAGTGCTCTCCTGCTGTGAAGAAGAGCAAGACTTTCAAAAAGGAAGTGAAAGGCTTTCAAAATAGGAAAGGAAAAGATAAGGCTTAACAGTTTGTAGAAAACTCAGAAGAGGTAAACCAAAGCAGAAGTAAAAGGGTTTGTGCCAGTGTGTTTTTGCATGTAGATCCTCTTTTTCCAGGTTCAACTGTAAATGCTTGATGACCTTGAGTTGTAGGAAATGCTGCACCCCAAGGAGTTTTTCCTGTGGCCTTTGACTCCACTTGCTCACTGCTCCTTACTATGGTCCCTTTGTGTCCATCTGTGACCTGTGACTTCTGGCCCAAAAGGTCTAAGTGACTAGTGGAAAGACTCATCTCCCCGCATCTCTGTCTTGGGAGGATATTTCACTTCATCAGATCTGTTATAAGGAGTGCATAACAACTAAAACCAGACATTGTTCAGAACAGTAAGAAATCCCAAATGAGGTCTGGCTTTAGCTTAGGAAGATGACTGTATAAGTTTTATCAAAGATTAGAAGAATGTCAGATATGAAGCTAAACTATAACTTTTTATAAAAGTTGAAAAAAAACCCCACAAAACCAAACCACTAAAAAAACCTCCACAAAAAAAACCCACCAAAGAAACCCAAACTAAATACAAAACCCTGATAAGTGGGAATGGAACTACGAGAGGATTTTTTTAATGTATTACAACCTTCTCTTGAAAGCCTGTAGGAAGAATACTAGGTAGCTATGGAAGAGACCTGATGAGAAACACGTGAGGTTAACCCCTTTGAATAATAATGCCATCTGCAGGAGTTTCCCAGCCATCAGCCCTTGGTCCCAGAAGACCATTTGTACTTCATAGCATTAATATTCATTAGGTGTAACACCATATGTTGCACAGCAGGATGCATTGCCAGCAGACTGTTTGTCATAAAGCCAGATTTAATAAAGCATTGTAAAACAAACATTATGATGATAAATACAAAATGACAGGCTAATTAAGAGAATCTTAATTGCCATTTTTCCGTAATAACATTTGTTTAGTATGTATCTGTCTTGTGCTAGTACCTTCCTTGTATAGCTTTTCACTCTGTATTGGCTCCATAAGGGAATCTGTGCCTTGTATGATTTAAAGCATTGAATGTTCTGTTGCAGGAAATAAATTCAAGGTTAATGAATTGTTGCTACACTGTGGATATGTATAATCATTGATCCTCAATCGTGATGAGTACAAGAAAAGCCATCCCTGAAATATAGATTTCAGAGGGGTGTGAGTTTGTTGGGAATAACTTAATGCCCTTTCTTGAGGGAATAGCTTGAAAACGCAGAAGTTGGAGTTCTTTTAACAGATACTGTGCAAGTTTTTTACAGAAGGAGCACTTTTCAGTGAGCAACTTAAATATAAATTGCAGTTTTCACATACCAGAAACTGAAAGGCCTCTTTGTTCCTTCGTCACTAGAGCAGAATTTCATTATTACTTCATTCCCCTACACCAGTGATTTCATGGCAGAGGAAGGGATTTGGGGAATGTGAAATGATATTATGTATTAATTCAGTGAAGTGACACCTTTTTTTTGTCTTACTGTTACCTTTTTGTCATACTAGTTGCTGCCAGAGTGTTAGGAAATTAATATATCCTTCTTCAAACCTGTCAAGGTGGTGAGTTACAAAACTTTCAGAAATTTTTAAAACAGTCCTCTATGAGCCTTCTACATTATACAGTGTTTGCTTTCTGACAGTTACCTGACTCTTCATTATATAAGGAAAACAAAGAAAAAGTCATGACCTGAGAAGACCACAGCAAAATTTGCATTGGAGGTTTACTCATCATACCTGAGGTTGTAATTAGCTTTGCTCTTACACACGTTCCAGCTTCATGGAATGTAGATCATCTGGGTTTCTGCCTCTGACTTTTTAATATTTTGCAGAGACATAGTGGTGACCATAACCAAAAACATGTACAAACCTGAAAGTCGGGGAAGGAAAAAAGCCCAGTCCTTTGAGTACAGTGGCATGTGTTGAACCTTAACACGGTGTCTTTCTGCCTGGATGTCTTACACTTGTCATTCATTTCAAAACCCAAAATATCCTTAGGGATAAAAAAAAGTGAAAAAGAGCCAAAAGATTATCATTAATTCATGATTTGAAAAGTATTTCTTCTGCTACTGTTATCTCAGACTGAATAGCTTCAGGTAGCTTGCATTGTGGATTTTGAGAAGATAGTGTTTCAGAAACTGGGCTGTGCTTGTTTATTTGTTTTGGTTTTTGTTTGGGTTTCCTTTCTTTTAGTGTTATGTTGGAAGTGTTGTGTGTTGCCTTGCCTCCCTCCTCTCCTTCCCAAATTGTACTTATATGTGTAGGTGCATTTGGAAAAGCCTAGTGTGAAGTTTTCTATATTGAATTAATGATACTGACTGCTTAAAGAACACCTAAAGCTAGAGTCAGTGTTTCACTCATCTTCTATCTCACCTTTGTCATCAGGTTAACAAAGTATATATATAAAGAATAACGTCTGGTGTGCTGCTGATCTTCGTTTTGTTTTTCTGTTTTACTTAGCTTGTGATAAAAATGCAGATAAAACATAAAATAAGCATGAAAATTCTTGAGCTATAAAATAAATTGTTGTAGGGAATAAGTTTTTTGTTTGGTTGGGGTTTTTTTATTTGAAAGGATTTCTGTGTTTTGTTTTGTTGTTTTGGGTTTTTTTAAAGGAAATAGGTAAAAAATGTTTTATTTATTCTATGAACATTTCCTGAACTGAAATTTATAGTCCTTCTCAGACTCCCACCTGGATCATCTCCTGGTAATGCTTTGCATAGTGTTTTACTCTTGGTTTTCTCACTGAGCACTCCTTTCTATATTCTTGGTTTTTAACCATACTTCTCAGGTTTCAAGCTTCTCTCCTTAGCACATATAAATTATCAGTGAAGGATTTTCTAGCTTTATTCTGTCCCCCTTTTTTTTTTACTACATTCACTCCAGGCTTTAAAAATATTACAACCATATTACAACCATTACTCATTTTCTTTGCTTGCTGTGTTATCTTCAGATGACTCTTAGGTATTTGACATCTCCTGTGATACTTAATTCCTTTTACATTGTGCAGATACCTGTCTGTGAGTGGTGACTTACCAAAACCAATAGCATGTAGTCAGTCTTCTCGCTTCTTACCTTTTTCAGTAATACTATGCCAAGTGGACATGTGCAGCATATGCAAAGAATGAATTTTTTAAGAGAGCTTTTAAATAAAATGTTTTCAATAGTTCAGTGTTTCTTGAAGTCTACAGTTGTTTTAATTTGAATAAGTAACAACAAGTACAACTGATTTTTTTTTTCATACTTTAATGTACCAAAGCTTCCTAATAGTGGACATAAAAGAAAAAATGGATTTTTGTCTTTTCATAACAAACAAGTGAAGTTCTACTCCATTACTGGATCTGCCATTGGCAAATAAATTTTTCAAAAGACTTTTCCATAAGAAACTGAGGACAATTAAATTAAGAATTGGGAACATGCAAGCTTATAGGGGCAAGGCAATAAATAAGAGTAAAGAAATAATGGAGCACCTCTACAGCAGGAAATATCTTCTTTGATTTGTGGCCTCTAGGTTAAATAGATGTGATTTTTAAAACCAAATATAAATCTCAGTAAATATCATAGATTAATATTATTGAAATGCTGTGCAGGCTTTTCAAAACCAGTTAACTTCTTTCCCCTCATAGTACTAATGTGCAGTCTCATCTGGATAGCTCTGGAGATTGTGGAAAATTTCACCGCTCTTGTCACTGCAGTGCTCATAACAGTACAGGCCTTACTTCAAGATCCTGTGGAAGCTAAACATTTGAGTTTGTTAGAAAACAGCTAAGAAAACTGATATTACATGTAATGTTATCAAACCAGGCTCAGAAAGTCTGAGTTGCAAATAACTGGAAGTGAAAATAATATTTTGGGAGATGAGAATGGTGGCTGGACCCTTGCCTCGACTGAGTACTGCTGCTCTGATGTTGACTGAAGAGTTGGTGTCTGAGAGCTGTTAGATGTCTGTAGTTGTTTGAGGCAGTAGTTCAGGTGGGAAAAGTTTATTTGCCTCCTATTTGGACTTTGTGTGGATGGAGGAAAAGCAACCTTCCCTGAGCAAGTCCTCAGTGATTAGCAAGGAGTGATGCCCTGACCACCACTCCAGCTGGGCATGGCTTGTTTGACAAAGAGGGTAGCATTCACCTTTCATCACCAGCTTTTGATCCAGCACAGTTTCTAAAGCAACTGAAAATACAGGTAAGCAAGAAGGTAGAGCAGTGAACTGTACTCCAGCTTGTTATTTTCAAGGACATATAAATCATCTTCACAAAATGAGATCGAAATGAAACATGACAAAATGGAATAGGTATCTGAAAAGATTTTAAAGAGCTTTGGGTTATTTACTGTCAAGCTAGCTGAGGAGGCCAAGGGAATAAAGCATCCAGAAGTCAGGCTTAAAGTTCATGAACTTCTTCTGAAGTAATGAGTTTAAATTTTTAGAAAAAGCTGTCAGATTTGACACACTAAATATTGCCAGGTCTCTTAGCTTAGAAACTCTGTTGTGCTGTTCTTTAGTATGCTCCCCCAAATAATCACTCTGAAGTCTGAAAGGCACCTTTAATTCAAAGTCTCTTAACAAGAGAAAATAACACAGCAATGGCTTCTGCATCTCCCAGCTTCCTTCCCAAGCAGACCTGGCTTTGCATGATTAGCCAAGTAGCTAAATACAAACAGCAAATTGGTGAATATGTGCCCCTGTTAAATCTATTGAATAAGAATGCAGAGGTCTCCAGTGAATAAGGGACTGCATAGGCATTATGGAGAGCTAAAACAAATATTAACAAGGCTGAGGGGATGTATGAGAAGGTTCAACTAATTCATTATTATTCTTTGTAGGAACCACTGCCAGAAAAGAAAGCTAACTTAAAACCTATTATTAAGCAGAGTGTCTACTTTATACTGGAGTTGAACTTTTTTTTCTTTGCAAAGGATTAACAAAAATGTGATGGTTTGATATCTTATGCTTTTACACTTTCAATGTCAAGAACTTTGGGATGTTTGCTAGCTTACTACCTTTCTTAACTCGAATGTGAATGGTGGTTTTGCACCCAGAAAAGACTAGTACCATCAGATTGATGGGCATGGAATGCCATAGTCTTTAATGAAAATTATTGTTATTATTGTATTTTAGAAGAAAAAAAAATGTTATTGACTGGAAGCTATTTGTTCTGATGTTAAAATAAGGTTTTGAAGTGTGTGTGTGGTAGATGTATTGGCATTCTTGTGTACAGGGTGGAGGCTTTTCTGAGTTATAATCTTCTAAACACATTGAAGAAATGTCATCAGTATATGACTAGCTTTCAAAATTATTCAGGAATGGCCATGATGATTTGGATTAAGATTTATGCACAGTGACATTCTGTGCCATGTTTTGATCTTAGAGGAACATGTTAAAAGCAAGTACTTGGTTGCCTGCCTATAGGACATGAAGACAGGTGATAGGATTGGAATGAGAACTAGGATGAATAAAATAGTGACTAACTTTAGGAAACAGTATGAGCTTCAGTATCTAAATGCAACAAATTAAACTGGGAAGGAATGAGTGGAGGGACATAATATAAGGCAAAATTGTTAGAGAAAATTACAAATTGATGTTAAATGAAAATATTTAGGACCTCAAATGACACCAATGAGATCCATGCTGTCCTGTTTCCTGACTCTGACATTACTTATTACCATTACCATTTTGCACATATAATGAACACTTGCTTTTTTGTGTGTGTGTATGTCTTTCTGCAGCAAGAAAATTGCAAGTCTATGTTCTAATTGGATCAGTAAAAAATAAATCCATTATAAAAAAATAAGTCAGCTTAAAATAGTCAAATCTTAGATGGATATTATTTTTAAATTTAGCTGTGACTACTTATGCTCTCAGCATTCCCTTGTGCATTTGCTGGAGAATGTCTGGCTGGGTATTTTCACATCTGTCAGTAAAGCCAACCCCTAAATGTGAAGTGCAGCACTTGGGAACACTTTGTGATTTTGTGATGATCCCCAGAGAACTTTGAGCCTGTAAAAACCAAAGAAAGGATTAGATGAACCCACAAATACATTACTGTGTTTTCATCTGCAAGAGGAACAGTGTTACTCCAGCTTGGTCCCAAACGTTACATCACTTTGGACAATGATCTTGCCAGACTGTAACCACTGCTGTGTTTGAGAGGTAGACGTGTTAAATTTAGAAAGCCTCAAGGTAAAATTGGGACTTGAAGGAAATATTGTAAATTATTTTAGTGAATACTTATTTCCTTTGTTTTAATAAAGGATGAAACAAATTCTGTAATGATGATCTTGAGGAAAAAAAAACAAAACAAATTGACCCCAAAAACCACCAAATAAACAAAACTGAAAGAAGACCATAGAACATCAAAAGAAAGTTACTGTTAGAGACTAGAAAAGACATGAATCTGTGGAACTGCAGTTTTCCCAGGTCTTTAACTCTAGCCCAGGTGGTAGCAAGAAAAACTTACAAGTATCTTGGAAAAAAAAAAAGTCATTATCCTCAAGAGTATCTGATATCTTCTTCCGCACTGCAGGAAAGATAGGCACGTTAGCTTGGGTGATGCTGCAGATGCTGGAGAGAGATCCAGCAGAAGGGGATGGGCAAGTAGACCTCTGGAAAACAACCCATAATAATCAAGGTTTGACATCATACAGGGGAACCTATAGCAGTTATTTCTAAAAATTTTGTCATTACCTATAGCTGGTTTGGTGTTATGTGGAAGACAAGGTAATTACAGTGGATTAGTTTTTGTTAAAATATTAAGTGGCTCAGATCAGAGTCAGATCCTCAGTAGCTGATTAGATAATTGAAAAATACCAGTCTAATAAGAACAAGGATGGCTGCAGACTGTACTGTTTTAGTTGAGGATTGGTTCACCTTTTTGATTTTTTTTTTCTTGATGACTTCAGAGATGGACAGAATTTTAGTCTCCTGCCTAGGCAATTGTTTCTTAAACACGTTAGTGGTTTTACTTTGTTTTGAAGGCTGCATGTTTGTTTGATTTTAAGCTAAAACAGTGATGAAATTTGTGATTTTAAACATTGAGAAAGGAAAGGCTAGAAAAATGTAGTTAGTATGATGGCAATAACTGTGATAAGCTTTTGAATTACTGACCTACAGGACTTATTCTTTATTCATTTGTATAAATGTTGTATTTAATGTCTATCATAGATTCTTTCGCAATAACTTTGAAAACATTAGTTAAGTCCAAAAATAAATTAAAATGCTTCCAAGACTGGTGTACATATCCATGATCAGTAGAATAAGGATTTATTATTATTGTATTTCAATGGGAGGAAAGGGATCCTCAGTAACTTCCCTACGTGCACACACTGAGCCTGAGTTCTTTGTGGAGCCCAGAGCTCTGAGGGTGCTTGGCCACATAAAAAGGTGTCAGATTGTGTCAGATTGCTGATCACTTTTCTGTAAACACCAAACTGTCTGTGAAGCTGTGAATTTGTCATCTATTCATTTCCACCAAAGCCAGATGTGTTCTTTTATGAAGGCATAAGAGCATCTCCTCAGCTGAAGGGAATTCTCTAGCTGTAGAAAGTGCTTCTCTTGCTTTTTTTTTTTTTGGGGGGGGGGGGGCAGGGTGTTGGAATTTTTCAGGGGAGGAGGGGGGCACAGTGGTGATGTTTGCTTTTTGGGTATAGCTGAAAGATTATACTACTTAGAAGTACCTGAGGTAATTTTAAGTTTCAGCCTTTTCCTTCCTATTTCAGGCTAGAATGAAATGCAAGTGCATGGGTAACAAGACATGCCAATAACTTGTCAGTGCAGGACACTTATCAGCTTTCATTGAATACACATCTTTGAAGTGCCTTGTAAACAATGACAGACATAATAGATGAATGAATTCGTTGCTTCTGAGATATTAATTAGATAATTGAATAAATTATTTTATACTATAGAGCGTTTCACTTTCAATTTTCAGTTACTGGCTTCTGAGGAAAACTCTAAATGGCTGGCTTCTCCACCTGACAAACTTTCCAAAACCCCTTAATTTCCTACCAAGCCCAAGGTATGCATTTTACCTCCATGAAAATTTATGAAGAGGTGTTTTGGGATTTTTTTTCTTTTGGAAAAAGCAAAGGGGGAGGGCAAGATGAAGAACAGAAGCAGGAATCTGGTGCTGCATCTGTCCCTGCCAGTCATATCATGCAGCTCCTGGCTTACAGATGTGCTGCTGTAGCCTGGGCACAGTGTGTATCCCTTGTGTCCAAGGTGCTTCTGCACCATTTGAAGCTGAGATTTATTGCTTTGAGGGTGGACTCTAGGATGAATCACCAGGAATACTGCTTGGAATGCTACTTATCTAGGAATCCTCTTTGATACCTGGGGAATAGTGAAGGGAAGGAGGTAAGAGTATCTTTTCCCAAGCCTGCCCTTTTTGACCACAAATTCAAATCCAAGGGGATTTTTAGCTCTCATCTCTTTTTCTCAGACTCTGGAAAATCTGACAGACAAAAGAGATAATTTTTTTTTTAACAGCTGTCTGGAAATAGTCCGCTTTTCTCTATCTCCATTCTGCACCCCTCTGGCCAAGACGAATCAGCCTACTATTGGGAGAGGAAGAGACTGCTCTGTGATTCAAAACCTTCCGGCTCACAGCTTATCCCTGGGATGATTTTTCACAGGAAGCAGGCCAGAGAGTTTAATTCCACATCTGCAATGGAGATACTGGCTTGCAGCCACTTCATGTATGGTGCCGGTATTACTGCCACAGAGGGTAGGACCCTAAGGAAAGAACAATTTCCAGAAGACATTGGTCTATAAGGAGTGGGATAAGAAGGTTTGAAGGGAATGGGAACCTCTGAGGTCAGGAACCTGTAGTCTTGGGTGATGGGTGTAGTAGATTATGGGCTGCAGGCTTTAGGCAGGAAGCACTGCTCCATACCTGGCCTCCTCAAGGCTGCCACATCATCTGTTTCCATTCTTGTGGGATCCATGTTGTCATGTTGCTTAAATTACTTTTGTAGTTGAAATTGCAATTCCCCTAGGTCTGTGCTTTGGTATCAAAACCGTTCCTCTAAAATTCCCCCAGTTGCAGATTGAGACTTGTCTGTCCCTCCTCCTGTTTGCAATGAGTTTGGTAAATGAATTCTGTGCCTCCAGTTTACAGTATAACCTGATGTGGCAATAAATAATGATCGGTCCCTGAAGTCAGTTAAAATAAATACATCTTAAAATGTCTAATTAAAAATCAATCAAACAGCTCATACCTGCATTGAGTTCCTTCCAAAATATCCAGGTTTAATCTCCAGAGCCTAAATAATCTTTCTTCTGATAATGTCAGTATCAGGGCATTATGGATCTGTGTTCAGGAATACAGATAGCATACGCAAGCTACACCTTCCTCCCAAATATTGTATACTTGCAGCACCAGAACAGGTAGCAGCATGTGAAATTTGCATATTTAAAGAAGTCACATGAGGTGTGGGATGTTTTGGGGTTTTTGTTTGTTATTTTTTTTTTAAATGTTATTCACATTGCCCAATATTACTAAAATGACCAAGTAACAGATTCTGATAGAGTTGTGGTTTTAACATTTGACTTTCACAGAGGCTCCCACTTTCAAATTATGTCTCTATCTTAATCTCAGTTTTTTGGATGGAAAAGATGGGATCCAGAATGGGGAACTGGCTGGACTAAGGTTTCTGAAAAACCCTTGAAGCTGAAAAGCAGTCCCTGATTTCCCATCTAATCCATGAATTTCAGGCCTCTGTCAAGTAACATATCTTTATTTGTGTTGCAATAGCACTTAGCTGCTGAGGTCAGGGCCATGGTGTTTCATTAGATAGTCAATGATCATCCACTGATTTGTGTCTTGCAACCTAAACAGATGCAACTAGGAGTCAAAAGATGATAGAAAAGTGTTGAAGTGACATATGTAAGACCAGACCTCAGGGGAGTGAGTAACTTAACCAGGAAGTTCTTGAATTTCAGCCGCTGGACAATGATTTCTACTCTGGTGTTGTAGAAGCATCTAACAATTACCATGGGGTAAACTTGTTCACTAGCAGGGGGCTGGTGGAAGCAGAGCAGATCATCAGTCAAATGTGGAATGTGCTACTAGCAAGAAAGTGTTTATTCACAAATGTATTGGGTACACCTCTGAAATTTGGCACATATTCCAGTTTAACTTTGGGGGGAGTTGCTTTCTTTTAATAGACAGTCACATCTATTGTTTATGCTAAGCCAAAAATGGTACCTTAGTAGAAATGCAAAGATGGTTCAGCTATGTAATAGTCAACTATTGTGGTCTGTAAGGGAAAAAAAGGGCTAAAATCTTAATATTTCTAGTAGATGTTTTGTTTTCTTTAAACTGTCACAAGACGGTAACTTAAGCTAAAATATGTATCTCTGCTCAGTGGTTACAATTCTGGTTTTGTAATTTTTAAACAGTAGCTGCTCCAGTTTGATAAAAGATGTCCCTGTTCTAATTAGTTGAAAAAACCAGTCCTCTCAGTAGACATATATATTTTTTGATAGCTCTAGTCATGAGTGACTTGGTCAGCTTCCTAGCTGTTAATTTAAATAAACAGAACTATGCTCATTCAGCACCCGAAATACATTAAAAGGAGAAAAAAGTCTTGAAACCTTTTCAGTATAAATAAAATTTTTAAAATGTAAAATTCTTGCCTTCCCTCATGCAGTCAGACAGCAGAATCCTCTGGTGCAGCATTTGATTATCTATTTAATTATTATTTGTATATATTGTCCAAAAATGAGTAGTACTTGTGCTCTCTCCCAAACTACTGATGATGTATTCTACAGGTTTTCTGTGCTGACATGTATCTGTGATGTGGGTATTTGCAGTGGTAGCATTTTTAAGGACAACTCTGTTCAGACATCTTTCCATCATTTGATAGGAGTCATTGCTTTATAGCTTTTAGAGGAACCCAGGTTGCTTTAAAGCAGCATGGAGGATTTGACAGGAGAAGACTCATTCTAGGTGAAATGCAAGCTGTATATTTCTGCTTTGGCAAGGTAAAATTATTACAACTAGTGCATAACCACAAGAATACTTACAAAAACAAGCAGAAATACTGGTTAGGCAGTAAGAATTGTCAGAGTCACTGACGAGGAAGAAAAGGTGGCTTCTGGACTGTCTTTTCCAGCTCTGGCTGAGGACAACCTGTCCTTTACAAATTTAACTCTCACCACCTGCATTCCCCTACAGCACTTAATTATCCATTACAGTTTTTAAGAGAAACAGAATGGCAATTAAGCCTGCTACAGCAGTGCGAAAGCAGTGGAAGCTGTGGGCTTGCTGAGAAATCTATCCATAAATGAATTAACTGCACAAATAATTCCAACTAATTAGAGGTGTACATTCCCCAAATAACTCGATTCTCTCATTTACTTAATTGAACTGATGGTTGCTCTGGGATGGAACAGCAAACTGTTCAGTTAGTATTACAGTAAATATCACTTTGACTAAATCTTTTTAAACAGACAGTTTGGTTTAGTTTGCTCCTGTTAGCTTGGAATTTGCCACAGAATCAAGATAGCAGTGTTGTTTGTGGGTTTGGTTTATTTTTTAAATTATGTCTTTGTGTTCTTTTAGAAGAGGAAGGTAAGCTAAATTTCATTTACAGTTGCAAGTTCAACTGAAAAGTAGGCACTGTAAATAAGGACTGTTGATTGAACTAGGATCTTCATTTCACATCTCAGAGGAATGCTGACAGGACTGACAACTTTCAAAATGATGACATGGATAAAACTGCTATACTTTGATAATATATCCAGGTACTGCCCGTGGTCTAAACATGCTTCTTTCGAGTCTACATTAGTTTAGCACCCTCATACAGGGGAAAATGTTCAGATGCTTTCTCCCTAAATGATGTGAGAAAGTTACAGACTTGAAACAGCTGCATATTCTTTCAGCTTGAGTTTCTCTCTCTCTTTTTATTTTTTTAACACATTATCTTTTATTCTCAAGTCTTTCTCAGCAATTTTTTCAAATTTTACAGTAGAATCTCTCCCTTAGTATATCATTGTGCTGTTTTGTAAGCTTTAGATGAAGAGTCTCACTCGTCATCACTTTGGGATACAAAATGAACAGTCTTAGTGTCCAATTTTCCCTTCTGTGTTCTAATAACTCTTGAACAGTGCCACACACACCACTAAGCATCAAAAACCCCATCTTTTTCCCATTTTCTTCTTTTTCTAATTATATTAAAGAGGGATAAG
This sequence comes from Colius striatus, assembly GCF_028858725.1. Taxonomy (NCBI): domain Eukaryota; kingdom Metazoa; phylum Chordata; class Aves; order Coliiformes; family Coliidae; genus Colius; species Colius striatus. Next base: position 111,985,076 of record NC_084759.1, on the reverse strand, counting down.
GACAAAAACACTAATAGTATCGAAAACATCCACTTTCAAGAAGATAAAATTCTAAATTCCTTTTTTGTATTAGAACTAAGGGAGAGGAGATCTGACAGAGTTTTCTTCTACTCACTAGATGATGGTCAATAATCTCTGTTCTGGAATTTAAGGATTAGGGATGCTATTAAAAACTTTTTTTTTTTTTGAAAAAAAGAGGAAAGTATGAGTAGCAAGGCTAAAAAACAGATGCTAGTTGACTTTTTCTTTAAGGGAAGTGAAGTTAGAAAGGTGTTCTTGCTCTCTGTTTCCTTGGAACTATAAATGCACTGCTACTTTCATTAAGGAAATAATTTAAGCAAAAGGTAATAGCCACAGTGCTGTTTGTCATTAACTTGTACCTGCCAATAAACAAGGAAATCCATCTGTTATGTACTCACTTTCCTCATGGACTCTCAAAGACATGTTCCACATGTCAATGTTCACAGGAAAAATAAGAAAAGGAACTTCCAGGCCACCCAGGTCCTCTGCAAATAGAAGATTTGTTTGAAGAAACATAGAGCAGGTCCAAGATAATAGTCCCATGCCTAACAGTACTTTTCAATTTCTCCCTGTTGTGTTATTACTTTACCAGCAAAATTTTCACTCTGCTGTTTCCATTCTCACCTCTCAATATTATTTGACATCCTTATGGAAATTCCGTTTCTGCTAAATCCTATGCTTGTTGTTCTGTTGTGGTTTTTTTTTCCCCCACTGCTATATTTTCTGCTGGCACCAGTGATTCAAATTAGAGGGTGTGTTTGGAGCATAACCTTTTTTTATGCTTATAGACATAGGAACATTTGTCTTCAAGCACAAGGGCAGGCTCCCTACTTTGATACATTGTTGAAACTTTAGGGGTTTTTTGGATTTGATCTTCAGCAGATTCAGCAGATGTTGCAAAGAAAATAAACCACGTGCAGTGATTGTTAGACCTTACTCATGGTGTAATCCCTTTACCCAAATGTAAAAGTTAAACATTTGAAACTATATCCTTAGATAACTGTAGAAGTTCAGTATATACTCAGAAAGTCACCACAACTAATCCACTATCTGTCCAACCTATTCTCTCTGAAGGAAAGTAAGCTGATGGAGGGAAGATGAACTCATGACTATGCTTTTACATAAATGTAAGCTAACCACAAAGGGTCAAATTCATTGCTGATGTAACACTGACTTCAGTGGATTTACACAGGGGATTAATGTAGTTCTTTCTCTAATATATATTTTCAGGAGGGAGAAAGATGTTTTTTATACATATTAGGCACAAGATCTACTGGCACATAAACAAACCAAACAAAGAATTGTTCCCTTTTCAAACATCTGTTAGCATGAATGTCCAAGTCCTGTGTATCTTCCACAGGTTGTTATAACTGCATTACATTAACAAAAAATACAATAACCATTTGGTTTCTACTTTAAACAAGAACGTATCAAAATGACTTTCAGGTGGAGGGAGTGGTGATTTGGCAAGGTTCTCTTGGCAGTGCTGTGGATTACACACGAGGGAAAGTTGTTTGGTGGTAGAACAGACAAATTGCTTAACAATTAATAAAAATAATGCCTTGTGTTTCTACATGACAAGGTGCTGTGTGGGAATTATCCTTTCCACAGCTGTTCTCAACCAATAAAATATAGTCAGTTCTGTAGGTTTTAAAAATACATGCAGTAAAGTGGAACAGTGCTTTGAAAAGGAATAACACTTTGCTGATTTGCTAAAGTAAAATTGTAGTTACATGGGTTACAAATTTGACCAGTTTATCTAGATTGTAGAGCCCTACTTTTAAAAGCCTTGCAGTCTTTGGGGCACTGCATCAATCAGCATGGTATTTCTTGATTTTTCTTCTGTTTCATCTGAGAATTTCTAAGAGTTTTTTAAGTACCACACCAGCATGATACAGTGCATGGAAAACTATTACAAGATCAGCCGTATCTGTTTGGGACTGGTATGGATCAATTTTCATCCCAATCAGAGCAATTTTAACATCTTAATTATTATTTTACAAGGCAACAGAGATATTACAAGCCAAAGTGTGATGTAAAGTATTAAAAGACCCTCAAGAAGCTTCTTAAAATCACAGAGGTATATTTGAAAATGTTCTTCTTCTGATAAACATATGATGAGGTCTTCTGTAGCCTTGTTTCTTGTGTAAGAAACAAACTTTATCAGCCAAACTGTAGATCAATCGAATGAACAAAAGTTTGCCTTGTTTTCTCTAAAGCAGCTTATGGGTTTATTCTGCTAACAGTTCTTCAAACAAGTCTCCTTCTGTGAGAATATCACATCATCTGCTCCAGGGTTGTTTACTCTTCATAGTATCAACTACACTGGTTCCTCTATGATGTCTTTTCTGAAGGATCAGTTTTGCACTGTTACCAAGAGTGCTTTCTGTCTTCTTGAGCTCAGCAACTTTTCCTTCCTGCAAGCAATTTTTCTAGCAAGTTTTGACAGTACAGATTGCTTCCCTTGGGGGAAGGGAAGAAATTTCTTGGAATTACTGCACTGTCAGCAGATGTCAAATTTTCTAAAAGGAATCCAGATTTCTGGATGTAGTTTTACCTCTTAATATAGTGTGTGATATTGTCATAGTACTGAAGATGTTTTATCAATGCTAATTAGAAGCAAGGTTCTGTGAGGATTTCCTCTTTTCACAAGATATAACTGAATTTGTACTATACAGCCAACACTTTCCCTGAATTAATCCCCAGTGTTTCAAATTTGAGATCATCTTGTTTCTCTGCTAATAGCTGCTTTCAACTTTAAAGATATAGGTTTTCAGGCAAGATTATGCTATTTTGCTCAGAGTTCTAAAGCTATACAAACTAAAGCTCTAGAAGCATACTTAAAATCTTAGAGACTGGACTTGGTGTACAACTGAAGCTGATGTGATGTTTGCTTTGGGAAAGGAGTTTGTTTCCTCTGTACCATTTGAAATCAGTAGGAGTGGGACAAATTCTCTTCATGCTGCATCAGTATAAAATCATCTTTTTTGGTACAACCTTCCCCCTGTACTCAATAATTGTCTTGTTGAAAGGGATTGCCTTGTATCTTATAAATTAATTGATTTCTTTATATTAAAATCTGCTTTATTTGCACCCATATCAACAAAAACTGATACTTTTATTTCAAGTTTATAGAACTCCTTCACTGCAGCATTTTTGGTTGTAGTAGGGGAAACATGATGATGTAGATCTCAGCTGATGATCTAGTAAATATCACATAAAATGATTGCTGAAAAATACTGAGGGAGAATAAATAATAAAAATCACTTGCCGGATGTGGATCAATTGGTATGTCTCCATTTAGTGAAGACATCCGTATCTAGAAGTGATGACCTGAATCACATTGCAGTGATTTATTGCATTGATTTCAGAGAAGGTTTTATGTTGATGTTATTGATCTGTAGGAAGTCATAAGACAATGCACCACCCCATTGGTTCTTGGCTCTAGCTCTGCAAGAGAGTACCTCAGTCATATGAAGAGTTAGTAACCAATAGTGAGTGTCATGAACACCCTCCCAGGCTGTGTCCCTAGCTCTGAGGTTCATGATAGTTTTCTGCCAGGGAGTTGAGGTTGTTTGCAATAGCAGCCTCCAAATAAGATCCTGAGAAAGTTTTTGCTGTTCAACAGAATGGATGCTTAGCAGCTGAGGCTTGTCTACAGCCAATTGCTGTGCTTGGCTGCAGCAATGATGTCAAAAGTTTGCTTATTTTATGTGAACACTTTTTTTATTTTTCTAAGGTGGGCTTGAGTTTTCTAATCAGTTTAAGGTAATATAGATTGTTAGAGATAAAAAGAAATAAACCACTCTTAAGGACTATGAGTCTAAAGTTTAGCATCAGTTAAATTATTCTATACAAGCAAACAGTGCCTTTCAGGCTGTTGAGTGTTCTGAACTACTATCAGTTGTGTCGACTTTCATGAGATGTCAATATTTCAGAGACCTGAGCAGTTTGGAAAGTAAAGTTCTCCATTAGGACTTACAATATCTACTAGGCCTTTGAATCCAGAAGATTACTGTTTAAAGTAAAGTTTAAAGACCATTTTATGAGGATTCTTACGGATGCCTCTGCAAAAGTACTTGAGTAAATTTTATTTGAGACTACCAATACTCTTGAGCAAAAAATGCTTTGTTCCTCCAACTAATAACCTATTGTATTGAGAGCTGTGGGTCATTCAGAAACACTGAACCTGTATAGTACTGAATGTATTGTATTCTGCAGCATATTAAAATTAATGATTTCAATGGTTTCCTAATCAGGAAAGGCAATGAGGCCAAGTAGAGGAGCACTTCAAACCCCCATTCCTAAAAATCTGTAGAGATATTCCAATCAAGAAGGAGATACAAGGTATTTTAGTTAAGTCTTTTTTGTTTCAGTCCTTATCAAAAGTTGTAAAGAGTCTGAGCATAGCAGAGGCTTATCTAAAATACGTCAAGTCTGTAGCCTCATTTTTTTCCCCCTTTCAAAGAGAAAAATCCTTTTAAAAAATCCCCAAACTTTGAATTGAAGTTGCAACCAGAAAAATGACAGCAAAAGCCCCATCATCAGTTTTCGGGGTGCAGAAGCAGTTCAGCTTCCAAAGACTCCAGGCAGCCCATGACTCAGATATCCAGAGACAGCTTCTGCCCTGCAAGGGTAACTGGGGAGTGTATCTGCTCATCCTAAACCTCTTCTTGTCCCAGAATTTAGAAAGTTGTGTTGCAAAGACTTATGATGATGGCCATCTTGAGATTCTACTTCAGAGTTTGCTCATAGCTGCTTCACCAAGCAGTCTGGTTACCAAGAAAGAAGTCAAGTATAAGAGCAGAGTATCAAGGCACAAATTTTAGACTTCCAACTGCCAAAAAGAAATTGTCTTCAAGAGGTATCATGAATGATTTCTGCTGCTTTCTGCCTCTGTGTTTATAGTGTTGATTTTTTTTTCTGCTCTGATGTGTTGTGATAATTAAGATTGCTTAAACAAGGATGTTGTCCATTTGATAGATATACTTTCTATAGCACAAAACACTTCTGATGTGATGTCATATTCAGCAAAATGTAATCTTTATTTCTCCTATATCACTGCTTTGTGGAACTTCAAACAAGCTTCTCCTGATTTAAGAAACTCTGAACTGAAAAACATTTTTAACAAAATGAAAAGTACTGAATTATTACAAGGAGGGCGTTTTCTCTTTCTGTCTCTGAGGGATGTTCTCATAAGATACTCCTTGTGCCATCAATATATATTCTTTTTGAACTATAAATCCTCAGAAGAATTTTTATGGTGATATATTAGCTCTGACTTCTGGAGGGAACCTGAGTTTCATTTCCCTGAGAGATTTTATTACAGGTGCCTTTGGAAGGGTGATGACTGGAGAATAGAAATCAAAAATAAAGGTGGAAAAGAATTACTGCTTGTCAGAGACCCTTATCTTTTCTGCCAGTCTACAAGGGTCTGTGAAATGGCCTAGATTACAGATCGATAATGGAGTGCTTGCACTCAGTTAAGAAAGACCCAAACCCTATAAACTTTAAAACACAATGTGAGTACTTGATTAGTTGCTTTCTGAGAGCTGAGCTTTACTGCTTTGCTCCTGCAGCTGAGATCTAAGGAATATTTATCTTGGTAGTATCAATGAATGGTGAGCTAGCTAGTCTGCTAGTCTTGCCAAACTTTTGCAACAGCATCTGTTAAAATGCTGTAAAAGACTGTGCAAATGCATTAACTTTTTAATTTATTTTTCTGGTGATACCAAATGCTGGAGTTGCTAAAGGATTGCTACAGGGCAATGTATTAAAAGTGTCTTCTAAGGGAACAGTGACACCTCAGAAAATGTCTTTCTCTTGTAATGCTTGACTTTCCTCTGTCAAACTTAAAAGAGGCAAACATTATTGTCTGCTCCTCAACATTCACTGCAGGAGAACCAAAGACCTTCAAGTGTCAGCTCTGTGCACACTGTGCTAGATGCTTTCAGGCTGGATGCTTTCAGGTCTGGCACTGGGATTGAGGTCATAAAAGCATAATGGAAAGTATAGATGGTCAGACACTTTGACTTCAGAAAAATATGGAAGACTTAAGAAATCTGCATCCCAAATTCTGTGCCAGAGTATAGCAGGAATGAGGCTGCTCCTTGAGAGGATGCAAGGCAGAAGCTGGAGTAGCCCAGCACAACCTGTGCTCTCCCTAAGCAGAATGAGTGATGGGTAGGCAGAACAGGTAGGTGCTGGTGGTGGGGTCCAGCAGCAGCTCCTGGCATAGTGGTGGGATGAACCAGGGCCAGGCTGTCTTTGGGAGCTGGAGACAAGGCTGCAATGTGGGTCCAGACTGAGCAGAAGGGAAATGGACTTAGGGTGGGGATGCTTAGGTACAAGTCCTGATGCAGCCCAGTCAGGCAAATTAGGGCTTGCAGGTGCCCCAGAGGCCCAAAATGCTATATCACACAGAAATCATGTCTTGTGCAACCCCTTCTGCAATATTTATTCATTTTGTCATGGCTATTCACAGTTATAACTATTCACTGCTGTGCTTTCTGTGTGTTTAAGTGTGACTGAACATTATTATCTGAAGCCTAACCTTTTTCTTATTTCTTTTGAAGTGCTCACTTGTCCATTTCTTTGATTATCCCTGCAGGCATATTAACACAGAATTTGTACCTTGATACTTTGTCCCTGCAAGGTGCTTGCAAAACTCTCACAAGGTAGTTGGTGATCTCTTTTGCATTGCTAAATAGTGACAGCAGGACTTCAGGATCACAGGAAAACCAGTAAGAGTCTACTGTAATATTCATAATACTCTCCTTTTAAAACCTCTGTGAAGCTTGGAAAAGTCACAAGAGAAACACCTGTGGGGCAAGTATGAATTTTTATAGGATCATAGGGCAATTGAGTTTTCAAAGTAGTTCAAGAGTCTCTAGTGCAACCTTCCACTCAGAGCAGGGTCAGTTGTGAGATCAGACCAGGTTGCTTAGGGCTTGATCCAGTCAGATCTTGAAGCCTTTTGAGGCTGGAGACTGCACTGAATGGCAACTGCTCCATTGTCTCACTGTCCTTATTGGGAAAAAAAAAATCCTTATATCCAATACGAACTGTTCTTGTTTCAACTTCTTCCTGTTGTCTACCATCATCCTGCTATACACTGCCTGGAAGAGCCTGGCTTTGTCTCTCAATTACCTCCCCTTAAGCAATAAGGGCAGCTGTTTTTCCCATCAAAAGCCATCCCTTCTCCAGCCTCAACAGCCTCAATCCCTCAGCCTTTCTTCCCAGAACATGTGCTCCAGCCCCTTAGTCATCCTGGTGTCTTTCTTCTGAACTTGCTCAGTTTTATCAGTCTCCCCTATCCTGAAGGAGGATTGGATGAAGTATCTTGGATACAACCTCACAATTACTAAACAGAGGAAATCCCTCTACCTCTCTTGCATGTGCTTTTGTTCACATAGCCCAGGGTGCTGTGGACCCTTTCACATCTTTCAAGTTGTGATGTGCTTAGCAGGTAGCATAGTCTCCTCTGCGTTTTTTTCTTTTTTAAATGAGTGCCACCTCTCAAATATATTTCCACTCACAATAGATTAAAGTCTGTCTGAGGGAATTTTTTTTTACTTTCACTAATTACTCGGAGCATTATAGAACATCTGGAGCACTACAGAGCATTTGCAGCACTGCTCCAAACAGGATCTGAATGAAGGTAAATTAAGAAAAAATAAGACTGAAATTGAAAGCTCAACAAAATTATTAATCACAGAATTGTTTAGGTTGGAAAATATGTTTGAGTCATAAGAGTTATGAAAAGTCTTTAATGTCTTAGAATTAAAAAGTATATTTTCTATCAAAATAGATGATGAATTGATAGATAAAGCCTTGATTTTTTTTTTTTTTAATATATGTATTAGTTCTGCTCTGAAAAAGATTTCTAGAGAGAAGTCCTATGATAGAATAACTACTTCCAACTTTGATATTTATCCTTAAGGGGAGATGGGAACCCATAAACCATCAAAATCATACCCACTGTTGTCAAATTAAATATTAGGCAGCTGTGAACCCATAAAAATGACTGAGTCTACATCAGTCATCTGAGCTGTCTGGTTCATTTTGATGTAGGATCAAGTTTTAAGAGAGCCTTTATAGTGGGAACATAAAGTGGATCACGTTTGTTTATGAAGAGATGAAATGTAAATCCTTCTAAGCTGATAACAGCAGTTTATTTAGGGCCAAGTAATACTCGGCATTACTTTATGTACAGAGGATTTTCGAAAATGGGAATAACTGGTAACAGTTACTTTAGGTCTCCCAAGTGAGAGTTAAAGCTGCAGGTGATGTTTCAAGAGTTGTGAATGAGATAGTTTTAGTTCATTCATTTAAGGTCATGATGAACTTGTAGCCTTCAGAAAGAAGACTCGATCCAGCCAGAAAAAGACTGAGTTACTTATTTTCTCATGGAAGGCTCTTCTCTTTTGATGCAGACTTCAAGCACTTGGAAGTCAGTGGGGAGCAGCTTGCACAACGTCCTTCTGGCTATGCCACAAACCATCAAACTCTTTTCATTGTTTTTCATTGCCAGTGCTTGTTTAACCTTCACCAGTCCTGAGATGAGCAAAGCCAAATTAAAAAAGTAAAAACGGTGCAGATAGGAAAAAGTTGACCAGATGTTTTGGTGAGACTGGGATGGTTTGTTAACAACAACTCTATTTGGTTGTCATAAACATAAAATCTATTATTTACATTGAAACATACCAGATTTTGTTATCCCAGACCTTTGTTCTGCCCCTTCAATCACACATACAGTTCTAAAACACCACTCTACTCTTTTTTTGTACCATGTATATAGTGGAAAAGGAAATGGTTTCCTCACCTGACTGTAGCGATAGTGTCTAGAGAATGATTTCCCAAAGAGCATTAAGCCTTGCAAGTTAGTGATACAATCTCTCAGAAAGGATTCATCCTTCTCAGGATTGCTGCTTCCAAATGATCAGAGACACAGTTCTTACACAACTCTTGACCTGAACTTGCATGTTCATAGATTCTCAGAAGATATTTTAATAAGTTATTGTTTGTGTTTATTCAAGTAAAAACTTCTGGAGGATCTATAATCCTTGAACATTAGTATTTTTTTAAACTTGTTAATGCAAGATATAGCTGTGGTTGTTAGATTGAGAGATAGTTGTAGACTATGCAAATGTGTATAACCTAAGGAAACTCCTGAAAGAAATGTTTTGTTAGGTGTTATAACCTTCAAATTCCCTCCTGTTAACAAATGAAAATTCAGTCTTGGAGCAGTAACAAACCATGTAATTTCAGCAGAATTTTGTTTCAAATTGTCAGGCTCTCAGTCCAAAGTTAAGAATGTAGCAGACAATTCAAGAGCAACAGGTAAGATACATTTGCATCCAGAATACTCAAATTCACTTGAAGAACAAACTTGACACAAAAAATCCAGCTTCAATTAATTCATCATTTAAGGAGGGGTGGGGAGGAGGGGAAGTAAAGAGACCAATTTGTAAAATAAGATAATTTGGCTTCCCTGGGGCTATTTTCTGGCTCCATTGATGTGGTTAGGTACCTTTCCATGTTTTGTAGAGATTGCACGCATTTAAGAACAATGTGAGAAAAATCAAGTTCTTGAAATAGATGACTGACTGCAATTGTGCTTTGGCACACTCAGCTTTGCTTCTCATCCCACACAGCATGTGTTAAAGAACTTGTATGCAGTTTAAGTGCTTTTTTGGACAGTTAGTTGGCTCTGCACGTTTTCCTTTGGTAGAATTTTGCACATACTGGAATTGGAGACATGTCAGGTTCTTGAGAGCTAAGTGACAAACTTTATAAGTCTAACAAAGACATATCTTAATCTACCAGCGTCTTGCTGAAATTAAAAGGCACAGAGATAGGTATACAAGAGATATCATTGTACTGAACTAGACATGGAGTAATATTGCAGGTGATTACATATGTGGGAAAATTAAAATAAGTTGTGTTTTTTCCTCTGAATCATGTCCTCTGAGCTTATTCCACATAGATGGAGGAGACAGAAAAACTGATGGGGCACCACTTCTTCCAAGGAAAATCAGATTGCTCCTGACTATTTTGAATTATCTTCCATTCTTTTAGATCCAGTCTCCACCTTCTTGTAGGCTACACTTGCTGCTGTATCTCTATGTTTCTCTCCCAGACCCCAGTATGACTGTTGTACTGCTTTGAGTTCCTTCAAAGACAAAAGGGCAAATGAAAGAGGTCCAAGCTGTGTTCTAGGGTGTAGAAGGCAAATATAGAGGAGCCTGTTAGGATGCAGACCCTTCAGTCATTAAGCAACACCAGTTTGATATAATACACTTTTTGATGGTCAGCTTGATTACTTTCTTGACATTTATACTTTATGTGAATGGTTGTGCAAGTTCACCAAAGGGGATTTGCTTTCTTTTTGATACAGTTTTAAATCTAAGTTGCAATGTTAGGTCTTTACTACTTATTTTAACAAAAGCTTTGTCCATCTGTCTTCAGAACCTTATTTCCATGAATTTGCTACTACTTCTATGCTCAGTAATGTGTTTAATACCCACTTCATTACCCAATCAACACAAAATGCTCCAAGCTCAGGTCACCAGGGCTTCAGACCAGGAGTCTGAAAAGGTTCACACGCACAGGGAACTGCTGTTCTCATGACTGAAACTTGCTGTGAACCTCCACCAAAAGTATGAGTTGAATGTGTTTATACTGGTTTACTCAGGTTCTCTGGCTTGCTTAAGATTGTGTGTATAACTACAGCTCACTTCTGGGCAGTTAGCCACGTACACAAATTTAAGGTGCCTTGCAATACTAGTGGTTCTTCAGAGTTAAATGGATGGTGTGTACGGTATACTCTCAATTTGCAATTGATGAAGGTAAAACCATGTTTACTGAAGAGAGCAGTGTTTTTCGTGTGTACTTGCAGGATAACTTAAGACTAATTGTGCTAAAGATTGTCTTCTGCATTGTTTTCTAAGGGGATAGAACATTCCCTTTGTCACTGAGAGCCATTCCTACCTTTATTAGCTGTTTGACAGGCTGCTACTCCTGGAATAGCTATAAATTAGTCTAAATATGATATAATATATTACAGTATAGTAGTATATAGTATAACATGTTACAATAACGAGGAAGGGCAAGGGAGAATAGAAGAGCTGGACAGGAAGGAAATTCACTGGGAAGAAATGGAATTAGTAGGGCAGTCTTAAGGACCAAAACCACTTGATGAATAAGTGACAGATGTAGAGAAGCCAGAATAGATAATATGATTCGGTACAAAATATTTTCTGGTTAGTAGACAGCACTGGGCAGATGAATAGGTGAGTAAGAGTGAGGAGACATAGTCTTTCATAGTGTGAATTTAACAAAAATAAAGTGAAATATTTTGGGTTTACCTTGTTCATATTTAACACTAGTGTGAACAGGAGCTTAGTGAGTTATTGATGCATTCACGTATAGCACACACGCACACAAAAAAAAATCTATCTTATAGGTCAAGAGCATAGCAGATGTGCTCAGTCTTTTGCCTTCAAGGATTGTTCTCTGAATGCTTGTAGTAGTTAATCTCAAATTGAACAGCTTGGTTGTTCACTGAAATAATTAATTACTCAGATGAATCTCTCTACTAAGGCAGCACTGCAGAGGTCTACAAGTAGGATGCCTGCAGAAACCTAAATGTGCAAGCTGTTTCTAATCCTTACAAGTTGGATATATAAAAATTTAGGATTTTTCCACAAGAAAACATCTTTGTGGGCTTTCAAAACAGTAAAAATTACAAATAGAAAATTCAATAGATAAACTATTTCCCCCTTCTCCTGAGATATTTTATTTATTTACTTAAAAGTAATTAGATTTTTCAAAAACTAAGCAAAATTTTGGTCTGATAACAAGCTTGCAATAGTTCATTTTAAATTCTAATTTAAATGAGGAATTGGCTGACTGAGAAGCTCAGGCTGCATGTGTTTAGGAGGCAACTAAGACACCATTATCCCAGTGTGATAAGATAAAGTACCAGATGTGTGTAGGAAAATGTTCCTTGTTCCATGTTGGAATTATTTGTTTTAAAAAAATGTTATTTTATCCTTATCTGAAGAAGTTTTTTGTAATTATATATTACCTTTTGAAACTGAGAGGCTTTCCCCCTTTATGCAGATAGAGATGTTCAAGTTATGCAGGTGCAATTCTTATTCTTTCATTTTGGTTTGGTTTTGGTTTTGTCCTTTCTGATGACAGAATTTGGCCCCATATATGCTTTCAAGCAACCCAACTCAAATATTTCCCTCCTGGCTTGGAAATGTGAATAAAGTCATATATTTCCCATTTCTTGACTCTTTTGGCATTCCTTCCTGAAAGGGAGGAAAAACCTTATAAAGTTTCCTTTGGCCCCAAAAAGCAGAAACATCTGTTGCAGCTGTGAGTAGCAGAGGGTAGATGCAGCTTACCACCATGGGGCCTGCAGGGCAGCCACCAGCCTACATAGCCCTTGGCAAAAGGAGGGAGAAGTCACTCTGGGGTACCCATGGTTGGGAGAGGGGACAAGCAGAGATACTCTGGGATGTGCTGCCGGAGCAGCGTGTCACATTCTGACAGTGGAGAAGCATTACAGCTGAAATGCTCTCAGAGGTTTTGAGAAGGACAAAAAAATCTGATCCTTGCATTTGGTAAATACAGCTGCTTGGCAAGGAGGGTGACTGGGAGTGAGAGGCTGTGCACTCCACTCCTCTGTGCCCAGGAAGGAGTTTCAGATGACACTGGGGAGAAAGCTGTGGCTGCCGACCCCACGTTTTTGGTCCAAATAGCACGTTCCTTCTCAGCAGAGCTGGCAAGAGGCAGCGTGTCTGATCTCTGCAAGGACTGAGCAGGTGCAGGGCCGGCCCCAGGAGTGCCTGGCAGGGAGCCACTGGCTTCACCTTGCAGTACAGCACCGGAGCTGTGCTGCCTGCTGCAGCCCTGGGTCTTGTGGGGGAAGGTGATTGGGTGCAGGGGGAAGCTGCCAGGTGATAAAGAGACTTCAAGTACAGAAGCATTATGGTCTCTGAGTATACAGTCTTCTTGTGCTTTTAAAGATACTGTGATTGTATTCTGACTGCAGACTTATTTGCTTACTTTTTGGGGTTATTTTTTGTTCACAAGTAAACATTAAGTAACCCATTGAGAAAAGTAAAAGGCCATAAAATATTTTGAAGGCTTATGGGAACATAGGAGAGAGTTTATTTTCCAAAAAGCAAATAATTGCATTACTGTATTCAGATTATGATGAAAACTAAATGGTTAAATGTTTGTGCTCACTCTCTCTCAAGGCTTTGACTGTTCAATCGATTATAGCAGCTCCACAAATTACTGTGTTTCAGTCATCCCAACTGTCCGTGTGTGTCTTCAACTCATGGCTGATGCAAATCAATGCATTATTTTTTAAATCCTAAAGAAAGAAAGGATTAAGCTAACTGGCGTTAGTTTATGTTTGCTGAGAATGTACACATAGACAGTGGGAGTTCAGTTGACTTGTGGTAATTTGTTAAGCTACAAATGAACACAACTTAATTGAGAACCTCAGTCACACATGCAGAGAGTACCATTTGGCTGCTACTTAGGAACTAATGAAATGAAATTCACAAAGAGAGGAACACAGTCTGAAAAAAAAAGACAGTTTCAGAGCTGATAGGTTTAGTTCCCTCTTTTCCAGCCCTTGAGATTCTGTGATTCTGTTACAGTGTCTTCTGTGGTAGAGGGCATGTTACTGGTTGCTTGTGTCTTCCTTTCATATAATATAAAAGCAAGGATGACAAATGACAGTTTTGTATTTCACTTGGAGTTTAGGGGATAAATGCATTGAGGGCTGGAAATACCTAGTTGACTATAAACAGTGAGAATAAGTTGCCAAAGCCAGGTAACTTGGAAAACAATGTAAGCCTAGTCAAGTGTCAACTACTGAATGTGAAACCCCATTTAGATGAACCACTTTACATTTGAGGGCAAGAAAAGGACAAAACAAAACATCAGATTTCATAAGATTACATTGGATGTAGTTCACTGTGCCTTCACACACAATATGATCTTGTGTATTCCCCACTCACAGATGACATATTAAGAAGGAAAAAAGAGCATTATATATCTAGCACATGAATTTTGCCAATATGTGATGCATTAAACTTCATCAAAGTGTTTGAGGTCCAAGAGAGCACACTGATATGTAAGCTGCGTTAGATTTGATTATTAAATGACTTGAAAGATAAATGTAGGTATTAACGTAGCACACCTGCAGTTCTTCTCCACACACTTTGATCTAGCAGATGATAATTTGTAATGGCATCACCTCAAACCCTTGTCCACCTGCAGTTTGTTAGGGTGGCAGCCATCGTACATTACAGTCCAGTTACTGGCAACCAAAAAAAGAGAAAAAAAATCATTTATCAGCAATAAGTGCTGCTTCTGAGATGCTAGTACTGCCCACTTGCTTCCACATCTGCTTCGTAAATGTCCACAGTGTTTTCTTCCCTGTCGCCGTCTCTAGAAATTCCCATGTATTTGGCTTTTTTCATGCCAGTATTTGGAAGCTTCGCTAATGACAGAGGATGTGAGAATGATTTCTGGGCTGCACAGGCTGGGTGCCTGCTGTTCCAGAATGGTACTCCACCAGGCTGCAGCTGACAGAAGGCGGCGTGCAGGATGGAAAAGGTAAGAGGGCCACTTCTGAGTCCTATTGTCTAATGTTTTGGCAGGAGGAACAATCAGACTCATGTCAGCAAGACAAGAATTTTAATTGAGAATTAAACCACTCAAGCTCATTAAGCTGGTCTTAATTTGTAGCTTAAAGGTAGCTAGTTTCCATTAAAAACAGATATAAATACAAGCACCCTGTTTGACCTGATGAATGCTTCCTTGGGTTTTGCTTTCCATCATAAAATTTCCTAGGGGCTAACCACTCTCCCAAGGGAGCAGACAAGCAGGAGGAAAAAGATGAAATTCACACTGCAGTTTTCAGCAGACCCTTCAGTTTGGTGCAAGATTTTATTTTCCTTCTAAGGGAAATACAAAGCTCTGATGCCCCAAAGCTTGGACTGAGATATATGCATACCTTCAGAAAAAGATGAATGGTTTTGATGAGTTCTAGGTTTCCTCCTTGTTTTCCTGTCTTCCTCCTGCTGTAAGGGTGTTGTTTTGTATTTCTTGTTTCCTACAGCTTCAGGAAACTAATAAGAAAAATTTTCTGTTACTGCAGTGAAAGCAACTAGGCTTTTTCTTCTATGTGTCTCTGTTGGGAGGAAAACTGCATCCAGATGACAACTTATTTGAATTAAAGAGCAGGACACTGAGGTGAACACTGTGTTACCAGGTGTTTCAAAAAGCATGCTCCTCACTGGAGTCTAGGCTTTAGTGACAGCTTGTTTTTCCTTGTAGCATCATCCTCAGTTTCTTGCAAAGAGACAGAATACACACAACATTTCCAAGTGACCATGTAACACATTCCTCCCTTACTTAAAGGACAATATTGTTGTTTCTTCTCCTTTTGCACCACCAATAGTTCTCCAGGTGTGTTATTCAAATGTCAAACTCAAGATGGAATCTTTCAGACAACATTAGGTACATACTATATACACAGCAAGAAAAATGGTCCTCAAATCTGCTGTTTAGTTCATATTTGGTGCACCTCAATATATAGTAGGAAAGAGTTGTGAATGTTTGTGCAGTATGTGACAGTACAGACATTACATATTACCAGTTGTTGGAACATTCTGCCCAAGCCCACCTCTCTCTCTTCTTCCCTCTGTCTGCCTGCCCTCAGAGGTCACTTCTAGGCAAGAAATGCGTGTATCTGCACATCAGAGTTTGCTGAGGTTACTAAAACAATTACAACATCAGGAACATAGACTTTATGAAAAGACACAGGGAACATAATTGCCTGTATATATATATATATATATATATATATATATATATATATATAAATTATATAGCTATGGTGTAAAGTAGTTCAAGAAAGACAGTTATAAATGCAAAGCATATAATGAAGTTGTAACAGATGTAAGAAAGCTGTAAACAGATCCATAACCTAGGACAACGTCAGATCTTCTGAAAGTTAAACCTTTCTGATTCTTTTTTGTTTCTCCCTCAGTTATGCTATAGTCGTTTTTCAAATCTGAGAAATAAGACTCTTTTCAGATGTATACCAATATAACATTAATATGATTGTGTATAGCTACTGTTAGTTCCTGTTCTGAACAGTATTTGTTCACTGAATGAGACTACTATCTGACAGCAAAACATAATCAGAGTGAGAGAAATACACTTTCATTACTATTCTTTGCGATGTCCACACAGTCCTTTCTAAGGCTACTCAAGCTAACAGATGCAAAAGTTTCTCAGTATACTACTTTTTCAACCCGTTAAAATTCTGGTTTGCGCAGTTGAGTGCACGATTTTGTAATCTGCTGCTCATTTCAGTGGCTAGTAGTCAGGGGCAAAAAAGGAGATAATAATAGTTGTTCGATCATATTTAATTAGAGTCAGAGAGACAATTCTTAAGGACCACTGAATTTATAATTTCCTAGGTTTTGGAGCTGTTTAGGTAAAAGGCAGCAGGCAGAGGATCTAAAACACACGGCGTGTCAGGGAAAGGATATATCCATCCTTCAGTCAGCATGTGTTAAATTAAGAACAACAGTTGATAACGTCCTTCAGGAAGGACATCTCTTCATTCCCTGAAGCTATAAGATATATGACACCACTAGTGATGAATTCCTGGGGCCACAGGAGAACAAAATGCCCTTGGATTCCTTGTTCTTCAGTGTCCTCGGGATCCGGCTACCCATCTGTGTCATTGTCAAGGCAAGTCTGAGGACACCTCTTTGTTTTCTTTCAGAATTTAAATGACAAAAAGAACATAAGCAAGTCCCTGACTCCAGACATGGATCCATATTTGACAGAGCAGAAGGCAATGAATGTGCTCACATAGGGCTGCATCCAGAACGGCATAGCTCCACAGCATAGTGGTACTCGTTTATCAAGTAAAGCTATTCCATCAAATAAAAATTCCAACTGATTCTGACAGCCACCTGGTGGTGTGTATGCAATTGCCAAAACTAACAGCACATCAAGTGAAAGAACTGATCACAGCTATGGGCTAAATCCTGCAGAATCGTGAGTTGTCCGATTGTATCGTGTTTTAAAGGGAATAGTTTACCATTTACTGGTAAGCAGCTGTATTCCAGACCTTGAGCTATGATTATGCCTGTGCTGGCATTGCATCTTCCATGCATTGAATTTCTCAGATAACCTGTCAAAGTAGAAATACGTTCCCCTAGTTTTGGTGTGAATGAAGCAGTCTGTGAAGATATTTTGTTTTAGAAGAAGGTATAGGCTACATTTTATGACATACTTGTGCCTCAGTTCAAGACAATTATATAATGGTACCTTAAGGACCTTGTGTATCTGGAGTCCTGTAAATACCAATGCCAACAGTACTAATAAAACAAGCATGTAACATTCAATGGTTATGCTTAGTGAATGCTTCTGGAAATGGTAAGCCTCATCCAAACTTCTCTGCTCTAAGTAGTAAGTGGAAACAGGTTAAAAAAAAAAAAAAAAAAAGGCTTTCTTAGGATATTTTCAGCAATCAGCAAGCTGTGCTAAAGGAGTGAAAACACTCAAAGTGTAAGTCAAATTCTTTACTGAAGAGACATTCAGTTCTAATTTCTGTGTGTTTTGTTCTGTTGATTGACTATGATATTTTGTTTTAAATGACTTATCTGTCTGCAGCTTATTTTAAACTTTTTTTTTCTTTATATTTCTTATAATGGCAATTTTAAGTACGTTCAGCAAAGATGTTCAAAACCTCTCTTAGATTCAGTGTATGAATATACATACTACAAGTCTTTATGACCTGCTTTATTTGATTGAATAAGTTGTGATTTGTTAGGAACACGTGAGAAATATATCGGAAGCAATTATCTGACATACTCCCTTTCAAAGACAAAGCAGGAGCAAGTCTCATCTTAGATCTTTTTTTTAAAACCATCAAATTTCAACTGTTAAAGCAATTTAAAATGAAAATTCCTCTTTCAGTTTATAAACAACTTCATCTAATACCCGGTGAAACAAGTGTAACTCATTCATTGTTTCCAGAAATGTCTGGGCTGAGGCAGAGATATCCTAATGTTCCAGATAACCTACCTGTCTTCTCTCATGTTTCAATTCTATACCCCCAAATTAGATCCACAGGGTCATGATGTAGTATAGGAGATTTAGGCATCTGCAGGAGAGGTCCTCTGGAAATTAAGCAGCAGCTACCCCTTCTAACCGGGAGTGAAGCACTAGGCTTTTTCTTCCTCTCTACTGGAGTCTGTAGGCACTCAGTTGGCCACAAGCTGCAGAATCCTCTTTTTGCTCGCTCTCCTTTTCACACTGAAAGATGAGGAAGGGAAAGATCACAGATAGAGAGGAACAATGGCAGTATGATAGGGGCATGTGTCCAGCTCCATGGTCAAGCAAGAAAAGAGTCCACCTCAGAGTGTGCTTTCCATGGTTGTCTCTGTGTGTTGAGCTGAATTTTTGTCTTGGGTTATGAATCCTACTAATACTGAAGGCATCTTGTGTCTGACTCAGATCTGTAGAGGCTGACTGGCTGGTACAGGATGTCATTGCAACTCAGCAGAGAAACCTCTTGTGGGCCTGCATCTCACTAATTCACATTTGACACTTCCACAAACGGAAAAAGTCATTAGTTTTTGAAAGTTAATATTTTTCTTCAAAAGAATATAGTGAAGCAGTCTACTTGTTCTTCAGTTTACACAGATTTACAGAGGTCATTGGGGATTATGGAAGGGAGCTGTCTCACTGAGTTTGGCTAGCAGCAAAAAGAAACTACTAGCATTTTTTAAATGGTTAAAGAGTGAAATTAAAA
This sequence comes from Colius striatus, assembly GCF_028858725.1. Lineage (NCBI taxonomy): Eukaryota > Metazoa > Chordata > Aves > Coliiformes > Coliidae > Colius > Colius striatus. The sequence continues at coordinate 111,966,181 of NC_084759.1, read as the reverse complement.
AAAAAATAAATGGTTTAGAGTGAAATTAAAGAAGACAACCCAAATAATGAATTTTTATTGGAAAACTAAATGACATCTAATTCTCAATGAGCATGTTGAACTGATATGATAGGACTTTGGTGGTACTATAAAGAGAGACTTTTCTCCTAGTTTACATTTCTGTGTTGTTTATGTGAGCTTGTTGTCATCCGTAACCCTGAGGTATAGGTGTATGTGGTCAGGCAGATCTTTGATCCCAGGGGAATGTAGAAACTCAACACTTCACAAATTATTTCTTCAAGTTACAAAAAAGTGTTGTGCAAGACACTGCTGTAAAAGCTATGCTTTGTGAGTTTCTTCTCAAGGATCTGTAAAAATTCTCTAAGATATAGGAGGTCTAAAATGTAATATTCCTGGGATATTTCAGCTTAATGGGAGAAATTTTTTCATGAAAGAGGGAAGAATCTGATGCTTGAGAAAGGAAAAACATTCTGGGTTTTTCTTCATCTGCGGATTACAGTGTTACAGTGGTTGCTCATGTTGTGTCTCTGCACAAGAAGTGACATATGCACTGTAAAGTAGTGAAAGCAAGATAAGACCTTTAAGGACTTGTATTGTGCTAGCACAATCCATGTCATAAACAGTCAATGGAAGCAAATCTGCGTTTGAAGTGAAAGGGTGTACTAACTAGCAGGAAAAAAATGTCCTGAACAGTAAGGCATGTTAGGTCAGTCATCTTGGTATTGTGGCTTGGAGAGAACATGCCATGTGCAGGTAGGTGCCACAGTTTTAGTTCAAGCTTGTAGAAAAAGTGAACTACAGTGATGCCCACAGGGTGTTACTCATAAGTATTACTGCCAAGGACATTGGATTGCTCTGTATGAATGCTGCTGATTATGTCATTTCCGAATAAATGGAATATAATTCCGGACAATGCGTTGTCAGGAATCCTTTTGACTAGGAGGGAGGGAAATCATTTAGCGGTAAGAATCTCAGCCAGGTACTTCCATCTCCTTTTATTTGATCATTTTAATGATTTACCATTTCCTTTACTGATTTTTATGACTACTTTGTCTTGGGTGTTAAATTTCTTTTAATCTTTTTTTAAATTATTTTACATGTGCCGCTCTTTCTCTTTCAAATGAGATCTGAATAGGGGGGCCTTTTCCCAGTGTTCACTTTATCAAATCAGTGGAAACAATTAAAACTAGAAGTTACCTTTGATAATTTATGATCATAGAATAATCTTCCTGAGCAAGCCAATAAAAGATAGAAAGATTTATTTAATTTGAGCACAAAGGCACTTATAAAAATCATGGAGATGACAAAGGATGGTCATCTTTTTAAAGACAAAACTTGGACCTGTGCTTTCTGGTTGCACTTAGAAGTTGATGAGGGGAAGACTGTGGTCTAGCTGGACTTTAACAAAGCCTTTGACAGCATTTCCCACAGCATCCTCCTGGGGAAAGCATGGCTTGGATGGATATGCTTTTCACTGGGTGGAGAACTGGCTGGATGGCTGGGAAAGTGGTAGTAAAGGAAGTTAAATCCCATTGGTGGCCATTCACCAGTGGTGTTCCCCAGGGTTCAGTGCTGGGGCTTGTTTTGTTTAGCATCTTTATTAATGGTCTTCAAGTGCACTCGCAGTAAGTTTGCAGATGACATCAAGCTGAGTGAGTGTGTAGAGCTGCTTGAGGGCAGGAAGGCTCTTCAGAGGGACTTGGACAGGCTGGATTGATGAGTCAATGCCAATGGCATGAGGTTCAACAAGGTGAAGTGCTGGGTCCTACACTCAGGCCACAACAACCCCATGCAACACTACTGACTGGGAGAATAGTGTCTGGAAAGCTGTTTGGTAGAAAAGGACCTGGGGGTGTTAGTGGACAGACAGATGGCTGAACATGAGCCAGCAGTGTGCCCAGGTGGCCAAGAAAGCCAATGGTATCCTGGCCTGCATCAGAAAGAGTGTGGCCAGCAGAACCAGGGAAGGGATCATGTGCCTACAATCAAGAAAGACATTGAGGTACTGGAGCATGTTCAAAGACAGGCAATGAAGGTGGTGAAGGGTCTAGAGATCAGGTCTGACGAGGAGTAGCTGAGGTAGCTGAGATTGTTTAGTCTGGAGAAGAGGAAGCTGGGGGGACACATGATTGCTCTCTGCAACTATCTGAAAGAAGATTGTAGTAAAATGTGGGTCAGTCTCTTCTCCCAAGTATTGAATGATAAGACAAGAGAAAATAGCCTCAAGTTAAGATAGTTAAAAAAAGTGTAGATGAGGTGATGAGGGACATGGTTTAGTGGTGGGTTTGGCAGTTTTAGGTTAGTGCTTGGACTAAACAGTCTTTTCCAATCACAATTAATCTGTAATGTATATTTTCTTATTTCCTCATCTGTAAAATCAGGATTATTTTCTGATTCACAGTAACAAAACTCTACAACTATGTCTAAAGTACATTAACGAATTGCTTAGAAAATTTTTATGTGTAATAAATGCAAAAGACTCATCAATTCATGGAATTACAGGTTAATAGTACAAGAATTGTTTTTGTCTGAATGTTTCAAATGCCTTATTTGGGAGAAATAAAATGAGACTTTTATTTTCTGGCTGGTGAGGAACCAATGCCTTTTTTAAAAATAAAATTTCTTCAAGATCAGCAACCAGGTAAGTAAAATAGGAATACCTCTTCTTTTCTTTTCTTCTCCCTTTTTTCTTTTCTTTTTTTTTTTTTTTTTTTAAGTAAAAGGAGAATTAAGTTTTCTCCTCATACAGAAGTATATATTGGTCACCCTGAGAGGTAAATCAGTAAAGTTGAAGTGACGTGTACAACAGACAGTCAAGATTAGGTGAAGGTAGCCCAAGTTGAAAACAGAGCATTTTGAGTGTGGGAAATGAACAGATAGGAAAACAGACTCTGAAAAACACAAGCAAGGATGGAAGAAAGATATTTGAACAATAACAAGAAAGGTTTGAATTTTTTCCTGTTCACAGGAAGGAACTGACAGCAGCTTAGGAGCAGAGGCTGGAAACAGTAGGTCCAAAACTCAAATCTAACTAGAATGAGTGCTCTTATCAAGAGAACTTAGTCCCATTTTGCTTTTGTGACCTTCCTGGCATGAAGAGCTATTCAAACTTTGCCTTACTAACGCAATGTCTGTGCTGGGAGGAGTTTGGACCATGTGTCCAGTTCATATCACTGTTCATTTCATGTGTTGGCAGGTTGCCATATGCCCTAAGGCTTTTTCTCCTGTCTCTTCATTTCTTCACCACTTGAAGAATTTTCTTTCTCTACTTCTGTGTGAGAAATCACTCATGCTCACCAAAATAAATACAATCTCAGTGAATTAAAGAAAATGTATGCCTAGTTTTTAAAGAGAAAATCTTTCAATTTCTTGTGTTGAATTAAATATTAAGATCTTTTCTGCCCATAATGAACCTACTCTTTTTGTCTTTATTTCTGCATCCTATCTGATCAGTTATTCACATGATAAAAACTTTATGACGTTTGTATATTTGCTTTGTAGCAATAGCTAACTAATGACATACATTTTTGTGTCTAGTGCACTGGCATATTTATCACTTTTTAATCTGGCACCTCAGCAGACTTTAGTTAACTCCGAAAGAGTGACTGAAAGTGAAGGAATAAAGCAAAGATGGAGAAGCAAAAGGACATTAGTGAAAAACTGGAGAAAAGGCTATGTGCTATAAACTATGACAGTTACAGATTTTATCCCATCTGGTAAGGAGGCAAATGCAGAAACCAGTGCAGCTGCTGAGACTGTAAACGAAAGAATTTCTGGGGAAGAAATTGATTATTCCACTCAGCAGGACTATTTGGATGTTAATTTGTCCAATGATGAGTTTGACAATACAGCTGATACCCATGAAGGTATCCATTCTTCTGTTTTCTCACAACACTTAGCTCATCCCTGGGAACTCATATGGACTGACCAAAAAGTGAAGTGTCTTAAAACAGAAAATCGAAATATCCCTTAAAGATGTGTCACTCATAGAAAGATAAGAGAAGTCCTAAAGCTATAAGAACTTTTAACAACAAAAGTCTTTATTAACTCATGTTATCTACAGTAATTTGGGTGGCTTGACGAATGTGATTTGTTTTCTGCAAGCAAGTTAAAAACAACAAATCCTCAAATACTACATGATAATGTATTTCTTTGGCAAGTAAAGGACATCTTCATTGCTGATTCTGATTCAGTTTCAAAAATTAAAACTTCAGAAAGAGGTAAAGAAATTTTATTCTCACTGGGAGAGATAAAGAATGACTCAGTTTATTATTATGATCTCTGTACAGGTCACTGCTCAAGACAAAGTTGATCCTATACTATGGAACTACAGTGATTGCTGTTGTTACATGAAAAAAAAAAATCCGAAAAATGTATTCTTTAAATGCATCAATATCACTTATGATTATCACTTATGCATCAATATACATGAATGCAGAAGAAATTATTACCCTTCCTCAAAACTAAGTAAAAAGCTACACTGGAATATTAAATATGAAATTACTACTGAAAAGTGTTTGAGAGTGTGATGCTTAAATACCTGGTTTTAGTGATGCTTTTGAAGTCAGGGACATGAGATTTCCTGCAGTCACAGGTGGGTGTGGGTGAAGCTCTTGAGGCTTCTGTCAGGGTGCCTGGAACTCCATCATCCTCACACAGGGCTCCTTAGCCAATTGCCTTTAATAAGTGAAAGTTTTTGTGTAACTACACATAGCATTGACTCTGCAACCAAATGACTGCCTGTGGGTCTCTAAGTGGCCTCTGCAAGGTAATTGTACCAAATTATATAATATTGATATTTAATTGTCTTGGGGGAGGCTTTTTTTTTTTTTTTAATAGCTATTGCTGGACACCCGAATTATTTTTTTTTCCTTCTCTGAAGCTTTGTATCATGTTAGATTAGACCAGGATGAATGATACTTGTTTATCACATAAAGTCACATCGTTTGTTTGCAAAATCACCCTTTTTCAAATCCAAGAGCATTTTACACAAACTTTTTACAGTTTTATTGGTCTCCAATGGCAAGATATAATTTCAGAAACAGACAAGCCCTCAAGAAGGTAAGAATATTTTTATGCCTTTCTCCCTAATACTAAATAGTCAGTTGGGGAAGGGGGAAGGAAAGGAGGAAGTAAGCAGTTCATATTAATCTAAGTAGATGATTTTGCCAAAACTACCCATGAGATATCAACAACTTTTTCTTGAGAGATGAAGCAATCTTTCTCTGTGATATTTCAACTTTTTTCTTTGCAAAGGAAATGCTTTAAAATTCTGCAGTACTTGATAACATTAGAAAATATTGTATCTTAATTTCTAAAAAAAAAAAAAAGAAATGGATTACAGAGACTATCAATGGGGAGGGATGGGGAAATCAATGTTTGTGTCATTTCTTTTCAAACAAAAGTTTTAGATAAACTCCAAACCCAAAGAAACTGAGTAATACATGTATCATTCTCTGATGCTGGAGAAATCTGCTGGAGAACAAGTGTTAATATGTAACCTGTCGAACTGAAGTAAGCGATCCATATTTCTTCACGTCTTAAGTTGTTGAAAGACATTTTAATTAAACATAAGCAGGGAGAGTATCAGTTTAGTATACACTGGGACAACATGAGCACTGCAAAAAGGAAGATCATTTATTAGGAAAGAAAACCAGGAATGAAAGATTTCATTGTCTGCACAGAAAGGGGATATTTAGCTTTATTAAGAAAGGTAAAGTGATAATAACTGAGAATTACATGAATCTGAGGAAAGAGAAAAGACTTCATACTGTATGTGTAATGACACATTGGCTAGTCCTGCAGCAACATAGCAGGGAGAGTGGACAACTTTTGGCCCTTTTTTAAAAGGAAGAGAAAATGTAGGAAAGAGTAAAAAAGTAGTGGAGAAGCCATGTGGAGAGTCATCACCTAGAGACAGCAAAAAATGCCTAAGGAGTGAGATTCAATGACCTAAATTTCTGTAAACAGCAGGAGGACTAAGAAAAAATATGAGAACCTTCACTGCTAGAGGATGAAGAAATGGAAAAACATCAAAATGCATGATGCAAGGATGTACCAAGGGGAAAATAAACATGATTCAGGAATAAAGTCAGCTGAGAGTTTTTTGACAGGATCATTTTAAAGCTCATGCTTTTAATGGAACCTGTCAGTATGGACAAACTGCTATCAGAAAAGTGTTCTTTTGGTCAAAATTCAAGTAACCCCAGAGACCAATCCCAAAATATCTTGCATTATTCTAGAGGAAATGCTGACTTAAGGCATAGGAGGATAACAGAAAAGGAAACCAGTACGATATTCACTTTTCTAGTTCATGTGAGCATGAAGTTTATTGTGAAAACATGAAAAAAACTTCCCAATTAGTAGTGCTGAAAGTACAAAAATGTTCAAGATAGGATACTTCTCTCATTGTATCCCTGTTTGGAGCTTGAGAGCAGCAAGAAGAGTATTTGAGTCTTAGTCAAGTGATTTTTGTTTCATTTCTATAGGTCTATTCACAGAGATTTCCATAATATTACTAGAAGTTTCAGGATTTGTTTCTTGTTTATCTAATTAAAAAAAAAAAAAGTAAAATCTCCTATTTTAATCACAACAGAAATGTGCAACTAAACATAAGGTAAAGCTGCTGTCACAGCAGAGAGGTTTTTTGGCACTCAAACAAAAAACAATGGAATGCAAAACTTTGATTACTAGTTTTAGTCTTTGGAATGAATATTTACCAACTTTTAGGTTTTATAATATCTATCTATATTAGGTAATATAATATCTATTAAACAATCTATCTGACCTGATTTATCATTCCAAATGTCCAGAATTCTATGAATGATAGTGGAAGCATATAATAATTTTAAAGCATTTTTTTAAACTTCTAAAAATACTGTACTGTATCTGTGCTGCCTGTATGCAGACACGGATTTTTGAGGAAATTCATTGTAGAAGAGTTATGTTTTTGAAATCAGAAAATCTCACATGAATACACCTCAGCCATAACAAATTTATTTGAAGTAACTGAAAGGTGTAGAATATTTTGTTAGATACTGTAAAAAAAATAATTTTATGGTCTAGTCTCACTAAGATGCTCTAAAGGCTTAGTAGGTATAAAACCACACTCGTATTTTGTGGTGAAACATTGACAAATTGAGCAAATTCATCATGTGTTGCCTTTTTTTTCTCCTTTACATCCTGGTGTTTGATGTAATTTCAAGATCTTGCTTAGATTGGTGTAATGAACATAAAACCACACAAAGCTGTGTGTGCAACCATTATAGAATTTTATGTTGTCTTTTCCTTCCCTCTATCCACATTGATGTTAAGCATTGGTTCTTGAGTTCAGTGTTGGTTTGGGGGCAGAATCAAAGTAAACACATTGATTTGAAACATTTTTTGGTATTTAAATTTAAAATTTACTTGGATCTATAAGAACAATCACATATCTTTAAAGACAAATTGCATATTCAGCCCCAGAAGTATGCTGAAACCAAGGTGGCAAAAGTAGAAAATTAACAAACTAAAAGCAAATTTAGGAGGATATTTTCTATGGAGCTATGAGGACACTAAATGTTAGAACAACTAATTTCACCGTATCTAAGACAACAGTAGACTGTTGTTATCTCCTGGGATTGAAAGAAGTCAGAATCAGAAAGACCATGTTAATATCTTGCAACATATTTTATTAGGCTTGTTTTTAACCATTTTGGGGGCTATTTTTGGGAATGAAGAAAATTGTATTTCCTGGGCTGCAAAGAGATTGACAAGAGGTTCTCAATGAAAAGGTATGAAGTCAAGATAAAATAATTACCTATAAACTGGAAGAGTCAGGAAAATACAGGCAAATTACTGATTTAGTGTATAAAATCTGTTCTGGAAGTTGCTGGCCAGGTTATTCTCTACTGAAATTTGTCTAGGAGTATCTAATACTAGAAGAAATAGCGATGTAAGATGGAAATATTTCTGCAAGTCACCTAAATATTCATACTACAATGTTTACAAATTTCTGCCTTAGAAAAGACTGTTGTATCCCAGACAGAATTGTTTATGACACTAAACTATCTTAAATGTAATATAATTGGAAGAAATGAGAGCAAGTGATTACAGTGATTCTCTAAGATGTTTTATTCTCCCATTAAATATTTTAGCACGACACAGTACCTGTGCTCTTTTTGAATCATTCTGCCTAACTGATTGCTCCTTTTCATTTCTGGATTTCCCAGGTTGCTTCATGCCAGTTTGCTGGATTTTACAGTGCTCTATGCTTCTTTGTTGTCCCCAGATCCCTACTTTCTGAAATTCCCTAAGGAGTTTCACTTCTCTTTTCTCATGACTATAGCATGTTTTACTCTTCCAGAAGTAAAGAGCAAAAGGAGTAAAGCCAGCAACTGATGACAGCAACTGAACTTTTGTTACATCAACTCAAGAAGCAGATTAGTCTTTTCCAAAAATAAATTTTTAGGCCTTAAATGTTACAGAAGTAATTGATTATTAGTTTAGCCCTAGCAAGGCAGAGGGTAGCAATCAGAAAGACACTCTAACTTTTCAGGGTTGAGAAAATGAATTGCTTGACATACTTTTATCACATGAAATATCCAAGTTTACTGTATGTCCAATAGATAAATGGTCTACTCTAATCCATAGATTAGAAAGGAACATGGGCATACATATCAAGACAAGCTGAGCAAGCTGAAGCTGTTCAGCCTGATGAAGACTCTAGGGAGATTTCATAGCAACTTTGCAGTACCTAAAGGGGCCTACAAGCAAGCTGGAGTGTTACTTTTTACAAATGCGTGTAGTGAGAGGACAAGAGGTGATGGCTCTAAAGTGAAATCAGATTAGATATAAGGAGGTTCTTTCCTGGGAGGATGTTGAGGCACTGGCACAGGTTGTCTAAAGAGGCTATGTATGCCCCATGTCTGGAACTGTTCAAGGCCAGGTTGGATAGGGCTTTGAGTAACCCAGTGTAGTAGAAGGTGTTCCTTCTACTACTACATAAAGCTATGTTATCTTTAACATCCTTTGCAACCAAAATCCTTCTACCATTCTGTGGTTAGTGGGAAAAAAAAGAAGATGTTAGAGATAACTGCAGTGCCTGTCTCAGCTTCCTTGAACACAAAAATGTTGTAATATATTGTTTCTATTCCATACAAAACCAATTTGTAGCAGTAGATAATTGTTTGTTGCTATCAGCACTAGTTTGAGGCAAAATTTAGTGCATCAGTACACTTAAACCATAGACTTAATTCTTCCCCTTGCTGATTTCAACTAGTATGTGAATATCAAATCCTTCATATTGCTTTAGGTACCTGAGATTGTTTAATTTTAGTTCTCTGGGATTACAGTTACATTGTATGCATTGGTGACATTTAAATATCAGCCAGATGTTGTTGTGATTTTATTTTCAACTTGGCTAGTCAAACTCTATGAGTCACCCCTTGCTGATCAGGATCATGCAACTTGCTAGAAGAATCTTTCAGGCAAAAATTATCATCCTGTTATGATCATCTTCCTACCTTTCCCCAGTGATTCCATTTAAATGTACTCTGCTTTAAAAAGAAATCAAAGCTGTCAACTGTGATTAAATACAGAGTCAAAATTTCTGCAATAAACTGCAATAAACTTAGATATAATAAAGCAAGAATTCATTCTCCAGTATTGTAAATGCAAAAAACCTCAATGAAGTCCATCCTCTTTCATTTATACAGTTTTCACATAGCATTCAGAATCCCCACTCTGATGATATGTTGCCATCGGAAGTGCCATCTATGCTTTTTCTTGTATCTGTGTATAGCATGATACAAGGTCTATGTACTAGTTCTGTTTCATAAGTCCTAAAAAAATATATTCTATTTCCAGTTATCAGGGAGAGAAGAAAAGAGCAAATCATTTTGCAGTCACTAAAGATAAAGTTTAAAACAGCTGCAGAACAATTGAAATGTTTAGAAATGGGAAACTTGAAACAATATGTTTATTTCTTATTTCTTTGGTTTGTGTTATGTGTCCATTACATTTTTAGTCTTAATGATATGATCATCCTGTGTTTTATTCTTTGAGATTATTCATCATTCAAGTTACAGAGAAAAGTTGGAGACTTTTAATTCCTTTTCTAATTTAGCTCCATGATACTGAGGCCAATTAAATTTACAAGTGTTAGAAAGTGAGTTCAGCCTCATTTCTTCAATGTAAAAGATGAGGAAGGGCCTTCCAGGGCTCTCTTCCAATGCTTTTTTTAGGTTCACATCCTATTCTTCTTTCTTGACCCTGTAGAGATGCACAAGCTGATCATGGGATTTTATTATGTTTTTTCTTTCTTTTTTTTTTTTTTCCTCCATTCTCATTTTCCAACCACCTAAGAGCACAGAGTTAGAGGCTTTTGAAGAGTGTTGGAGAAGGTAATGATTCTTGCCTAAGTAAAGTCCCAATGCCTCTTTCAAGACTCCTTGCTCCAGGTGGAGCCCTAAAATGCAGTTAATCCCACTAGTCCTTGTCAAGGTTTCCAGAGGCATCCCAAGGCCTCCTTCTGTGCTGTGCTGAAGTCCAGATGAGATCAAGTCACCTATTTGCCTGTTAGAAGATCTGTCTTTTTTCTCATCTGCCTAAGTATCCTCAGTGCTGGCACTGCAAAGCATCTAATGAAGTGCTGAATAACATGCTCATCCCAACTAGATTGGTGTCAGAATGCCAAATAACTTATGCAGGAAAGAGATTTTACCCCTGCTGTGAAATGAATAGGATTTGGAGGTTAGGTAAATGAGAAAGGGAAATCTTGTGTTTCCTCCATCACTCCTAAATGGATTCACACCACATGTAAGGCTTTGAATGAAATTGCTCTTCATCAAGTTTCAATTTGAAATGATCAGACTGATATAAGTGCTCGAAGGCTATTATTTTTCAAGGTGAGATAAGTAATCTTTGCAAACTAGACCATATCTCTTAAAAGAAGATAAATGCCTAATTTTACCATGCTATTTCGTGTGGTATGATTTAGAGAATTTTCATTCATATTTTGGGTATACAGTTTAAAAATGTGTTTCAAGGTGATGAACATTACTTCTTCATATACTAGTGAATTTAGTCTCTACACAGGGTAGGTTAAATATTGTAACTGTATGGGGTGACTAGTAACTCCTGCCTATACCAATCAGGTCAAAACTTCTGTACGTGTGCTTCACAGCGGTGAGTGAACTGAAGTTTTTTTGTTGCCTTCCTGTTCTCCTGCTGCAGATGAATTGCGAATTTGTATGTTTGTTTCTGAAAAATCAATTTTTTTTAATTATCTGTGGGTTTGGGTTTTTTTTAAATGAATGGTCAGCCAAAAAGAGTTGAAAAATGTCAGCCTTAATGAATTATATATATTTTTCTGATCGTTACTGGGAAACTGCCTGAAGTGGGTGTATCTAGGCAAAAACAGGGAAAACAGCACCTTGGCATACTTTTATCTTCACGACTTAATTATAATCCTCTTGGACCTTTATGCAGTCTATGAAAGAGAGGAAGGCTCTGGCCAAATGAGTCTTCTCCTGTACCCTCCACCATATGGAAGTGCTTTTCAAGAAACTGTTCCTTGAGGGGTTAGAAATAAGAGGAAATTATTTTTCATGATTGTTTTAGGACTTCATAAGGATGAGGATAAATTCTTTGCCTAGCCCACAACTGACAGCTAGTACAAGAGACCATGCCAACCGGAAATTCAAATTTTCTGCTGGATATCGACATCATCCCTACTCAACTCTGGAAAGTGGGGTTAAAGGACGGGCTGTGGTTGAAGTCTACAGCAACTGAAAGCATTATTGCCTGAGATGCTGTTGTGAAGAGATGAGGTTTTCTAGGCACAAAGCCAGCATTTCTTCTCCCTTATTTAACAAACTGAACTCCAGAGATGTTAATAACTTCAAGTGGCAGATTATAGCATGCAACAGTGGTGAGGATATTAGGTGGGTTTATTTTAAGTAGTTGTGTAAGGTGTTTTTTCCTTCCTAACATTTTTCAGGGTTTTAACCCAAAAGGGACTACTACATCAGTTTGATTGAACTCCTGTTCTCCACAGGCTGTTACACTTAACACAGTTAACTGTGTGTTGAGCCTATTAACTTGTGTTGGCACATTGCATAACTTCTAGAAAGTTATAAACTCGTGGCTTGAGCTTATTGCACTATGTCCCTCGGTGATGTATTCTAGTGGTTGACCTGATGTAATATCAAATATGTCCATCTCATTGTTATTTGTTTTAACTGAAATAAGTTTGATTGCTAATTATTGTCTCAATTGTGCTTTTGTTAACTTGATTAATCAATCCTTAATGTTAAGTTCCTTTAATATTGTCCTTTAAGTATTTGAAGAAATAGCCATGTTGACCTCTTTAAGTGTCTTTCTGTATGGCATGGCCAACAACCCTCAAGTAATTTTGTAGATCTCAATTTTTTTTTTAACGTATTTTAAGCTCTTTTTCTTCAAAGGGCTTTATCAAGAATCTAGATCATCACTTGTATTCCTTGTGTATCAGCCACAAAAATGTTATCAGCAGTGGTCACATTTTAACCTGACCATTTACAAAAGACTTGAATAAATAGTTACCTAGAAGTAATCTCTAAAAAAAAAAAAAGTAAAACAAGTTATTCAGGAGTGAATCATTGCTGACCTGTTTGTGACTTAAGAAGTAGCCATTTTTTAGTCTATTTAACAATTACTTTGTTATTATGCACTATTATTTGGGAGGTCTGCAGAGCAAGGTGAAAAAAATCTCATAAAACTCTAATTTTAACAGATTAATTACTTTTATTGACCAAACTTGTTACTTTATTGAAGATGACATTGTGATTATTGGACAACACTTAACATTCTTAGAATGATATTCCTTAAAAGCATGACTTGTTCCTCAGTTCAAATCTCTATTAATTTTTTCTTTTTTGTTTTTTTTCAGATTGATTTATCTACTTTATCTACTTTACCATTATCTTTCTTATGAGCAGCTTATGAGCACTCATTCTCCTTTCCTTTGAAATGTTCCTGGTTTTGCAGTTTTTAACAATAATAACAAGCAGAGATTTTGTCAGACAAAGTTTCCAGGATTTTGAGTAAAAGCTATCATCACTCTCGGAGTTAAACTTCTTTTTAATGCCTAATTCCCCAGTGGATACTGTCTAATGACATCGTTCTCAATTACTAATGGACTGGAAAGTACTTCATAGCCTTCAAAGGGTATGATTACGTCATCCGAGTTTTTTCTAAGTAGAGTACTGTAATATCTGTTAAATGTCTTTGCCCTAGTACTTATTGGAATTAAATAGATGTCATGCAAGATGGAGCTGATATGCCAGTTTTGAGCTAATTCTACACTTTACTAATTCTAGGTGCCTCACAGTCTAGGTTTCCCTTTAATGAGTGGTTTTACAAGAGCCATTTGACCTGCATTGCATTTCCTCATTTTAAGCATGTATTTCTCCCATTACCTTCTTCATCTTATAAGCAAACCAGCCATTTCCCCCACCACAAAATTACAGACATTTTCTTTTCAGACAGGTTCCTTTACCAAAGAGGTTTCCATACTACTAAAGCATTGGTCAAGGGAGGCAAATTCTTAGACGTTTCATTTGGTTGAATGAAGTAACTTTTTTACTGACTTTTCTGTGTTACCTCAGCACTGCATTCCTGCTTACAGGTTGTGCAACACCACTGTGTAGGTGCAGATAAACAGTGTTTCTATCTCAGAGGAATGACTTGTTAGCATGTGTGATGACTCCATACTTCACACAAATACCATGCAGGGAACAATTCTAACATTACAAAGTCCAAGAGACCCATTTGCTTCTTATTTTAGTTTATTGCAGAAAGATGAGACTGTTCAACAATTGTGTAAGCTGATTTATTACTCACTTGTTTCAAAAGGAAAATGGCAGTTCAAAATTCAGAGTATGTAGCTCTGGTTTTATTGAAGCACCCCAGTGCAGAATCAGTTTGGGGTCTGCTACCACTGGCACTTGATCTATGCAGACTCTCCGTGAGTAGCTGAGTGTGGTGGCACCTGCATGACCTAATCCACATACGTGATCAGAAGTGCCAGGGAGCAACTTGCAGTTACCACATTTCTGAAAATGAGCTGGGTGCTCTCTGACTGTGAAACATCTGCTTTGACTGATACTACAGCAGCTGTGATGATCTAATAGCAAACGAAGCACTTCAGAATTCAATTGTACAAAAGGGCCTTTGAGGAGAATGATAAATGACCTAAATTAAGCCACAATTTTTAAGTACCTAATTTGAGCCTAGCCTATAATGAATACTTTCCTCAAGTCTTCTTGCACCTGTCACTGTTGGAAAACAACTAGCGTTCCTCTGTCTGTTGTTTAAGGTTGTGTTCTCAACACTTTATTTGTCAAACAGCATCTGAAGTATTGGCATAAAAAATTAGTACATTGACTTTTCTGTTCCCTTTTGGTGTGCCACTTCCTTGTATGTACATGGCAGTAACCCAGAGAATAACTTGTATCTGGGATGGGAAGGACATTTATCTTGATCCAGGGATATTTTCTATATTAAGGTCTGTAAAATTGTGGGGAGGGGGATGGAGGTCGTTCTCCATATCTAAAAATAGCAAGGAATATTTTACTAATTTGCCAAGATTACGAATCTGGAAGTAGATTTTAAAAATTAATGATCTAGCTGCAGTTTCCTTATTTTTACCACTTTTAACTACTGGATTTGTCTAGCATGTTTTGTGCATGAGAAAGGAGTAGGAATCTGTGAGAAAATACTGCACCACGTCTTCTCATATATACTTTTAAGAGGAACGGGGCTCTAGTAGGTGCATGCTACTGTGTCCTGTATAAAAATACACCATCGTGCCCAAATGCCACAGCAAATTTCTTCCAAGTTCTTTGTGTACTATGAAAAAGCTTCTATAGTGTGATGTTCATAAAGGTAGATAGCAGCAAAAAAAAGCAGAGTCTGGGAACTCTTAGATGGATTTTGTCAGGTAATTAAAAGGATTTATATCATCATTCAAGGAGATTTTTCTAAAGGGCTAGTATGATGGTAATGAATAATATGACACAGAAGCGAACTTCTTTAATTTGTAACTGTGTGTATTTTCTTCATGTTTTGAATGCATTTGATTTTGTTAGTAGATACTGTACAAAGCTATAAGCTTGACTTGAGAGAGAGCTTTTGTATTTGTGCGGGATCATCACTCTGTAAAACAAAGGGCAATATTTCTGCTGAAGGCTTTCTGATTGGTAAATCCTATGCTTTGTTTCTGTCTGAAAAACAATTCTGTCCTGAAATAATTTTTGGGACACTTTTACACTTCCTGTTGTACTGACAAGAGAAGTCTCATTTTATCAATATACTTAGCTGTCTGTCCAAGTCCTGTGGAAGCCAATTGGGACTTATGCTCTCAGTTGAGACTGCCCTTCAACACCCATCAGTCATTAGGAGCTGGCAATTCCCACTTGTAAGGCTTTCAGGATAAGATTTTCTCACTTACAAAGAAGGTCAACAGGATTCAGTTTGCTTCCTTGATGCTTATTTATTAAACGCACAGAGACTGGATACCAAATTCTCAGATTTAAATGAACATACAACACTGATGTCTGTCTCACACCACATTTTCCATCTAAAAAATCTCAAGGCATTTTCAGTAGGGACTCCTGTGTCCTACCATCTTCCTACAAAAGAGGAAACTATTTGCCCACAGTCATCTATAATCCAGTGACAAAGAAAGTTCATGTAAGGTGGGCTCATGTCTGTTCTTAATCTCACAGTGTAAAAATTTGTTTGCACTTATGAAGAGTAATTGTGTGCCGTTTTTATGGCTGGTCTGACCCTCTGTGAGGTCTTGTTCTGTGCAGTAGGTCGATTCCTGTATTGTGTGTATACAACAGTAATTTACAGCTTTTTGTCAAACTAAAGAGAGAATTGCCTTTTTCCTCCCATTACTTTTGGCAAGATCCTTGTGGAGTGGTTCCTGCTGCCACCCACCCACTGCCTGGTGCATGACAGAGGATTTTGGCATTCAGGGCTGATGCTTTATTTCCGCTTACAAGGATGCAGCTGCCTGGTCAGTGCTCTCTG
Source organism: Colius striatus (assembly GCF_028858725.1). Taxonomy (NCBI): domain Eukaryota; kingdom Metazoa; phylum Chordata; class Aves; order Coliiformes; family Coliidae; genus Colius; species Colius striatus. The sequence continues at coordinate 111,950,122 of NC_084759.1, read as the reverse complement.
CTTCATTAGGCCAGGATTAGGTAGAATCTCTCTCACATCCCAGAGGAAAGTTTAGTCTCCTCTTTACAGCTGTACGTTGCAGCTCTCATGGGGTTTAGAGGAAAAGGCCAGCCTAGACCAGGCTGGGGAACAGTGCTAGTATTAAAAATAATCTGGTAAAATATTAGACAAAATGAAGTTGCATCAGATATCAGTCCATTCTCTCAGATCCTGCAGAGACATTTCACTAAAGAGGAGTTAGTTGTTAAAGCTAAGAAACGTTGAGGAGAAGATTAGTTTTTTTCAGGGGTAATGCCAGATTTAACACAAGCGAATGTGAAATATGTAATTTGCTCCATCATCCTTTATTTCTTGCTCTGCTCCTTGGTAAACATTATTGTTGTCTCATCCATTACTTAAATGCTTCTCAGACCTTAAATAGATCTGATTTGTAACCCTCAACTTTGAAGAATGGCAGCCCTCTGGAGCTGTATGATTACTTCATAAACAGTTACTAGGGTTCGCTTTTTTCTTTTTGGTAGAGAGGAGATTGGTAAAGTGCTAGTCCATAGGTTGTGTTCGAGTTGAGCTTCAAAATGTGGCTACTAAAGAACAACGAAAAGTGAGGAGCCAGAACAATTAATTTTGGAAATGAATTTTGTTAGAGTTACTTTAAGTAATTTGTGCCATTACCTCACTAATACCTGTACCTTTCCTTCCTCTTTTCCCCTGCCTACTATTTCAGTGAAGGAAAGGATTATAATTGTGAGCAATAAAAGAAAAACAGAAAGTTATGAAATAAATTTCATTTTTTAATCTCTCTTTACTGAGTGACATCAGAAGAGTCCATTGTCAGGTTGCTTAGAGTGTGCCACACTCCCAAAGTGCTGAAGTTGCTGGCAGACATCCCACCACTGGGACATATGCAAGGTTGGGTCTAAAGAAAGGATTAGAAAGTGAAGACTAAAATAATGTACCAGTTTGTTTTCCTTTCTCCTGAGGTTCTAAATCTCATAGAGGTTTTCAGTGGCTCTTAATTTCCATTTTTAAAAGGGGAAAAAAAAAAGTAAAACAAATCTTAAAATCTCCTTTCATCATTTTGATTCCAGGAGGTAAAATGTCAAATGTTGTAAGCTTACTACATTGACTTTGATTCTTGCCAGAAGTCCAACAAAAATCATGACATTTTGAAAATCAAAGTGATTGGGAGCATGATGTATGTTTGTGCAAAGTAAATACCAAATTTGTATGCTGGAGTGTTCATGATCCACATTTCTGAATTCATAAACAAGTATTTGAGCCAAAAGTCCTTAAGCATCAGCCTGATGGAGAGCAGAAACAGCTATTTACTTATCTAGCTAATGTGAACTAATCAATACACCTCCAAGAGTGAATATTTGAAGAAAGTAATTTACGCTTCGTCTGTGAAGTTGAAGGAATTAATTGAGCAATTTTTGATAATGAAAGCATTATAGGAAATTGCAGCCTGATTATAGAGCAGGAAAAGAAGCAAATGCACTGGTTACCTTTTCCTGTGTGAATAAGTTTCTCTGTTGCAGTAAATTCTATTGCAAGGAGTCAGATACACGTAGTGTATAACACAGAATTGTCATTATCCATCAGGCGCAGCACTTACATAATACCTTTCTGCTGTTGAGAGGTATTTAGAAGGTATGAATCAGTTGCCAATAGTTAAAACTCCTTAATTAATTTGTCAAATGCTTTCCTTTTAAAACTATAAATGTATGATTTTCCAAAATGAGATCTGAAAAGCTCTAGATTTCTGGGGATTTGATGTCTGTAAAGGAATAATTCCTTTGTCCTTCCTTCTTTCATCTCTTGCTATCTTTTCTAAAGTCTGCTTTTCTAACATCTGTTAACCACTGTACGCAAAGACAAGTTCATGCAAAGCATCCTAGATGCCTGAAGAGTTTTCTCAAGACTTTCCAGCAGGGCAGGCAAACTAAATGTTGTGATACCAAGGACAAAAACAATATATTGGGGAAAGACTGACGGCAAGGGACCACATGACTGCAGACTACCCTCTTAACCCTGTAAAGGTTTCCTTTCCGTAGAAATCACCATCACCAGCTCTATTCTGTTCTCCATTTTTATAAGATGACTTCTTCTCCTTTGGTTCCCAAAAGAACATGGAGGTAAAGTGCTGAGTTCAACTATATGCTTGTATTGCTATTCAGTCATACTTTGGAAAAATTAGCTGGATAGCTCTGTGTAGTAAGTTTGATTAAGTATGGGGCTATTTCATTTGCTAAGATTGTTGATGGTTTCTTGCACTGCACATTGTCAAAGACATTGACACGTTAAATCTTTTTAGTTCACAAAAATAATGTATATTTCACTTTTTGCACAGCAAAACCTTCTGAAAACCACTTCCTTTGGGTGACTCTCCCATTTACACCATATAACCCACGTGTCACAAGAGTTTCCTCTTTGCAGGGATTGTCATAAACTGTTCTCATTCACTGGTACATGGATTCCTGGAGGAACAACTGTAGTTTCTCTGTTTCCCTCTGGAAACTTCTTATCACATGTTAAAGTAAAAGCTGTCCCAGGAGGTGTGACTGGAAATGTACATGCAGGCTTCATTATATATAACACTGTTAATTATAAGGCTTCAAAACTCATAAATCAACTTTAGCAGTCAATAGTTTTTAAATGAGAGTTTGATTTTGTTTCTTATCTGGATTGGAGTAATTTACATTATTTTGGGTTTTTTTAGTTTTTCACAAACAATCACAGAGTTGGAGAGACTAGTAAGATCTGGTGCCAGGATTGCTCTCATGGGCTCTGGTCTTGTGGGAACCTCTTCCATGGTCAGAGGAGCTGGAGGTCTGTGAGCTATCCTGGGTTCTGTATTTCAAATTAGAGCACTGAAAACTCTATACATTAGCCAGAACATCTCTACAGAGGCAAACACGTTCTGTCCTCAGCCCGTAACCTAGACACATCTTCTGTTGATTTTTTTTTCTCAGAACTTTTTAGAGGTGATACTAAAAAGCAAGGGAAGTTTGATGTCATGAATGTATCTTCGTGTTTCTGCTTACAATGGAACTGAGAGCCCTTCCAGATGAAGAATATATCCAGATCCCCGTAACATAGATAATTACAGCATTTCTGAAAGTTTATGTCATATGGTTAATTTCAATAGTAAATACCCAAAACAATCATATTACTGTTACAGGCTTTATTGGATAGGCAGAAAGCATCTCATATTTGTCTTAATCTGTAGATTACTTTGCAGGTATCAGAATCTAGTATTGCTGCTGCTAGTATTTTTTTGTGATGTCTACATGTCATAATTTATTACATGTCAGTTATAAATTAAACATAGTTTATGCAGAAATAGTATTCCTCTATAACTTATACATTATGAAATTTTAGTAGTTTACATTATAAAAATAATGTAACTTCTATTGTCTCAGTTTTGCAATTTTTTTATTTAATTCATCATATAAAATGTATTATTTCTGTATAAAACTTCCATAATAACACTAGCTTTAATTATGTTAATTCTCTGCAATGGTATTTTGTGTGTATTAAAGTGTGCTGTTTGCTTCACTAATAAAAGTAGAGTAAAATATTAAACAAAAAAATTATCTACAGATACTAATTTTCTGTATTTTTGTTTTTTGTCTTTTTTCAAAATCTACCAGAAACTGAAATCTGGGAAAATCCTTACCACAGCCTAACATTACAGAACTTAGTGAAATTGTGATGTTTCTGAGAAGAAAACATCTTCATTTGTATTCTGAAGCAAATGTTACATCCCCATCTTTAAAGCAAGGTAAATATCTGATTTCATTTCAAATAACTGTAGTATAAGGGTAGAAAATATAAACAATAATTTTATAAGCAGAAAAGTTACTGTAGTACAACTAGCCTGTTTGTGTACCACACAATTCAGTACTTTATGTTTATCCTGGCTTTCATATCTGCCTTGCCAGTTGGAGTTAATTTGCAAATTGTGGCTATCAGTGCTGAACCACTTGCATACTAGCAGTAGCTGCACAGGCTCCATGTTGTTCTGTTGTTAGGATGAGTTGATGATATTTATGTGATCATTTTCTACCACTTCTGGGGACAAGGTAGTAGGTTACATACAAATGTCTTGTAGGGAATATTCTGATTTGACATATCTGTTATGAATGTGAAGATTGATAAAATATATTAAAAAAAAAAAGTGGAAAAATCAACTCAATAGTGTCCCACATTTTTTGTGTCAATTGAATGGTACCAGAATGCACAAAGAGTAACACCAGAGAGCTGAGCACAGGTATTTTTTAAAACCAAGGAAAAAGTCTTTTGTTTCAGAGGAATTCAAGACACTCATTTCTTCTGATTTAGGAAGAAAAAATATCCTAAAAAACCTGATCAAATAAAAAGCTCAAACCAACCCCAATCCTGTAAACTCTAGGCATCAGCAATTTTGCAGACCAATGTGTGTGGTACAACCAGCAATACCTCTCTGATGCCTTTTAAACTGTTGTTGCTAGGTGAATAATGTGTGATTAAGTGCTTTTGCTCAAAACATATCTGCATCCTACAACTCTGTAGACTATGGTGCTGGCCCATGTTAAAGGGGATTTGCTCTTGATAGCTTTTGCAAACAGGCCCAGGGTTTGAAAAAACAATAATAAAAAAAAAAAAGACGAAACAAAAAAAGGCCAGATATGTTTTATTTCAATGTTTACTTCCAGGAATTTTTTATATAGGAGATTAAGGAAGACTCTCCTACAATAGACTAATTGGAAGATACAGAAGTATCAGAATAGTGTTCTAGTACTTAGGAATATGCTCACCCAGAAATTGATTAGTGTTCAGCAAATTGGAAGTTCACCTCTGTAGTACCTGTGGTGAACCCTGATTCATTTGGCCTGCAGAGCAACTGAGGCAAACATTTTGAATAAAATTATTTTAGTTTCAGGTCAGATTGCCATTAACTCCCATCTTCTTATGTTCCTGTAATGCCATCTCTCTACAGTCAAAAAGAATCAATGTGAAATCTTTTCACTTGGGTGTTAAAGGGCTCTGGAAATGAGTGGCTGCATTCACCTAGCCACAAGCAGATGGCTAGCAATTCTGATTTGCCATTTCTTTTTTATTTCTGCACCACCTGTGCATGTTGAGATGTCTGGCTTGTCCTGGAATAAAGAGACAAGCGACCTGAGGCACCCAGCTACTTCTGGTAGGCAATTCTTTCACTCAAGCTAGTGTGGGTGGATAGAGGAGAAAGAACACCTAATTAAGAGAAAATGGCAACTCAAGCCCATAGTAAAGAGCAAGCCTTAATAACAGAAAAGACACAAGCTGAAACTTTGCTTTTTTGGATATCATAGTCACACAACCACAAATCACAAACCTTTATGAGCAGAGCCTGCCTGGGGCTATAAGAAGTGTTAACTTTTCAAGTTCCCAAATATTTAGTGGTCAAAACCAATGTGTACAGACAAAGATTACTTCCAAGTATCTTTCCTACCTTTTTTTTTTTTTTTTTTTAAATGAACCCATTCAAACTACTAATTCCACTACTTTTAGAAGGAGATGGAAGCTGTCATATTATGCATCAGGCTATAAAGGGGTTCCTAGATGAAGCATGGAGGTTCTGATGTGTTGCTGATTTATGTGTATATTTATACATATAGATACATAAAAACTTACACAAACATATTTTTACTGATTGAGTATACTGTCTAGAACCATTTTGTCAAGCTGTCAAAAGGAGAGTGAAGTATAACACATGCCCTGAATCTTGTCTCTCTTTCCTTGCATGAGTCTTGCTCTGTGTCAGGTATGTGAGTAGCATTTCCCAAAACAAAGTGAGATTACTCTTGACTTTACTTACAAAAGATTCCAACAGGAAGATATTCAGAGTATAAAATATTCATTACAAGGGATTTAAAATATTATCCACTTCATATTATTTTAGCAGCAAATTAAAGCTAGTGACCTCTAACAAAATTATAAAGATGGCTAAATTACCAGGGAAGGAATTAATCCCTATTTCAGCACATTGAAGCTACAAAGTAGTTTTCTCTGGCTCCATTAAGAGGTTCAAGAATTGTAACAGGGGTCTTGAATTTTCTATTAAAATAGCATATACTGTATGATTACAATACATTATATCTTTATATAATATTTATTCATTTCCCCCTAGTCTTTTGAACTTCATGATCCTCTGGTCAATTATTTTCCGAGAAGGAAATTGAAACTTCTTACATGACAAGTTTGACAAATTGTAGCATATATATTGTATAGTATTCTCATGGGATAAGTTCAGAAATAAAATTAGTTCTATCAACATGCCATGAGTTCACCAGCTTGGGCCTTCCTGAACCCTTTGTCATGGCAAATATGCAAAGTACTCATGTCGTTATCCCTGCTTAGAAACGTTGTCCAAGATCACTCTTATTACTCTTCCTAATTACCTTTCCCATTACCTACCCTTCCTCTCTGAATATAGGTTTAATAAAAAGGTGTAATTTCCCCATGGAAAGATTATCAAGGAAATATATATGCATGTGTAATGTATATAAGTGTGTGTACACACACACATACATACATAATTTAGAGGAAGAATTACTTTCTCAGCAGGCAATATATGTCTTCCATTTAGCAGTAGGCCAAAGATGATGATAAAATCATTAATTCTGTCAATATAAATGCTAAATAGAAATGGGAAATTAGATATCTGCCTTGTGTCACATTTTCTCCGGTAGCAAATTACAGCAGAGAAATTGAATCTGACGCACCTTCTGTGTTTATAGCCCCTCATCAAAGGTACAGCACGTGATATACAATAAATAGCATGACACCTTTTAATTAAACAGTGCTATTGTTTAGCCCAGAATAAATGCTTTTTTTTTTTTGCTTGGCCAACGAGCAAGTTACAAGCTCCCATAGGTATCATAAAATAAAGAGGCCATAAAGTTAACCAAAATCAAATTGACAAGCCTGCACTAATTATCTCTGGTATTATAGCATTGCAAAGGTGGCTATAAGTTGATAGATAATAGAAGTAAGCTCATTAGTAAAGCACAGAATGATTTCAATTTTGTAAGGAGAGGATATTTTTACCTTTGGTCTAGATATTGTGTACATTGTACAATTTTCTAAATTACCACCTTAGATATGTTTTTAAGCCAAATTTACAAAAGCATCGTTTCTGGTACAAAATGGCTTCCTCAGCTATGATGTAGCCTATTTTAGACCTATGTAAGCTGTTTCACTTTCACATTGGATGATTGTAGGTGATGGTAGAGAGTGTGGTGAAGAGAAGAAAACGAAAGGAGTATAAATTAAATAAATGAATCTGATATTATACTCTAAGTTTAGGCACAAGAAGAATATTCAAGATCTTTCTTGTGTGTCTGTGATTTAAAGTACTGCTTTTCCAAACACACAGAATATTTCTTGTTAGTGATGGATGGTGATTCAACTTTGTTCCAAGATTGTAGAAGTGAAACATCTTTTCAATTTCTCCTTCTGTGTTCTCTTTAATTAACAGATTTATTTTCTTAGTAAGAAGGAAAATAACCAAAAAACCCCACCTCATAGAAGACCAGACTGTTAATATGGATTTCTGGATGCAATCAATTACTTTTTTTTTAAAAACGTAAGAAAAATTTTCAGAAAAATGGAAATATTTTCTCCATGCTCTATTTGTTGATTATTTTCCTTAAAAGCTCAGTGAGCAACTGAAAGGAAGAGAAGTGCTGCTTATTGACAAAAGGTAGTTGATTCACGGAGGACTTGGTTTCCTTTAGATCTAATCACTGTGATTTACAATGTATAACTTGGTAATGTGAATAATTCTTTTCAATCTCACCAGTGGAGTGAGTAAATAAAATTAGAAGTCAGTGCAGGGGAAGGGGATTTCACAGCACCTCATTGTTGGATTGTGAAAAGAAAACCTGGAATCTTTCTACAGTTATAGAAGAAAAAAATTATTCTTGGCTAGTACCTTCTGCAGAGAGCCACTACCATAAGGCAGTGAGCTCTGCTTGCTCTAAGAAGTGTGTTTTGTCTGCATCTAACTGTCCAATTCTGCAGGTCCTGTGGCCTGCTCATGTACACGTGAGGCTCTTTGGCACTGATTAATCTCCTTTTCTGCACTGTTAAAATGCAGCAGTGCCCTTCCCTGCGTGAGCTGCTACAGCTGTTGTTTTCCCCAAGGAGCTGAAGGGTCTCTGACTAACACAGTACTGGTCTTACTGTAATGGCCACATGGCAAGAAACATGCCTGGTGAGAGAAGAGAAATATCCTTGGGGCAAGGGGATGTTTGTGACCTGCTGATGGCACCCAGGGCAGGAATCATCATTGCTTGTGAAGTCAGAGTCATACTTCTTCAGCTTATACTGTGGCAGAAACAGGGCGGGTACCAGGGATTTAGTATTCCTTTCCCGTTCAATTAAAGCACTGAACTTTGTATTTAAGACTCCAGACAATCTAGGTAAAATACCAATCTTGGTATTTTACTTTGAGTAGATATATGTGCTGTTACTTCATGTCCAAGTTGCCTCCCAAGTCTCCATATGAAAAGATGGATGGTACTGAAAACTTGCTTTACAAGCAAAAGTCTGGATTAAAAATCATCCTAAAAGTAGTTGCTTCTTGTAACTTCTTCTACGTAACACTAAGAGCTATTGTTGAACTCCCAAATGCACAGAGGTATTTTAAATGATGCATGTTTCTTTTACTAGCTAACCTTCACTGATCTTTCAAGTCAAGTTACCTTTAGGAATCAATAATCTACCAGCAAAAGAAACTAAAAAAACATGGAAATTGCTCAAAGACCTCTCTGTGACTACAGCGCAAATGATGGAAAACTCTCAACTGAAATTATGGTTTGAAATATCATTATTCATGAGGGCAAACAACCCTTTCGCTGTGCCCATTAGCCTGAATATGGACAACATTAAAAAAGCACCAGAGCTGAACTATGAGACCCATAGAAGACAAAATGTTTGTTACAGCTCCGTTCACATGTAGTATTCTTGAGTGCACTGTAGCTATGTGACTGGAATACTGTGAAAGGAAGTCCAATCACTATCAGAAAAACAGGTTTGGTAACCAACCTGGTGTCAAAGATGTATTTTACTGTGCTTTCAAAACTGAGAGACTGTTCCAAAATCCAGTGTGCTGGATGGAATGTAAATGTGATGCAGTTTTATTTGACTAAAGTGTTGAATTGGTAAAGCTTTTTACAATATGCATAATAAAACTATATTCAAAGGCAAAACGTTAAATTTAGATGTGAAGTTAGAGACTTCAGGGAGAAAGGAAAAAACAATGAAAGTAATAAAATACAAAATCTTTTTGTTTTTTTTCAAAGGCTGTGTCAAATTCTCTCTTTCTCCAAAATCTTAATCCATGTTTGGCATTTTGGAATGACATGTGAAATCAAAACTAGTGTGAAGAAGGATGGTTACTAAAGAATTCAGTCAGCAAAGAGAAAACCTGGTAAATTTCCAGTTTTATCTTTTCTTCAGAATTTATGGACCAATGTAAGGACGGTCTCAGCAACCAGTACAGCACTTTTCTCAAGGCTCTTCATGATCAATGTAGGCATAGCCCTTCATGGGAGCCTGACATAAACAACACAGAGGTTTTATGGATTCTAGATTTACATTTTTATTTATATTATTTATAAGATCTATTGTAACACTTAAATAACCCATTATTTTCATTCATATTTGTTTTTTTTCCAGCCAGTTCTGAGGGATTTCCCATTCAACTCCACTTTGATTGTCATTAGATAAAAATACATCTGAATAAAATACATATAATAAAAGAATAACATAATAAATACATATAATAAAATAGAATAATTCTAAATAAAACTAATTCTGAAAACATACATCAGGAAAATAACTAGGGGATACTGCAGCTCAACAGGTATCATATAAATTTTTAGATCGGTTTGAACCTATTGATTTCAGTATTTCTGTCTGTTTCCACTACAACTGCATAGCTGTTTTGCTTTGAGAGTCTCCAGTTTTTCTTCAAGGGGACTGGGATTCAAATCCAAGTATTCATGAATTCTTCAGGAAACTTTTACTGTGCTTGATCTAAGGGTAGTATTGGGACTGGAGAGAGGCTTGCATTACTTTTTTGTGCCTTTACGTGTACAAAGGATTATCAGGCTTTATTACACGTTAAAATTTTTTTGTTGGAGTATGCTTTTTCTAATTCTTAATAGACATCCCTAAGCTTTGAAATCCAGTGATTTCTTGAAATCTTTCAGAAAAGATGCACAGAAAGACCACGTGAGCTTTGGGGGATGGGGGAGTAAACACTTGAACCCCTTATCAGTTATCTAGGAGTGTTTAGGTGCAATTTTTAATTTTATTTTAATTTTTTAATTTTACTAAACTCTTAGATGCAAATGTTAGTTTTTACTTTCTCTGGTGTAGTTTCACTCAGCTGAATATTCCAAAGCAAAGGCCTCTGGGCTTCTAGATACCCATTTCAGAGTTTTTGACTGTGACAAGTTTTTGTTTTAAAAAGTAAGAGTGTGTTAGACACCAAGACCTCGAGATTCCAGGTCTACTAGCGTGACTATCATGTGATGGCCCCAATCCAAAAATGTGGGGCAAAGATATGTCTGTATTGGTGTGATGGTTTTTGCTGGGATAGAGTTAATTTTCTTCACAGTATATAGGGCTGCAGTTTGGATTTGTGCTGAAAACAGCATTGATAACACAGATATGTTTTAGTTATTGCTGAGCTGTGCTTACACAGAGTAAAATCTAACCCTTTGGTAGCTTATACCAAATATAAAGATTAATGTAGAATAAAAAGACAATGCCAAGTAGTGTCAGATACTGGGAAATAGTCTTGTGAAGGTAGCATTTTTTTAGTATTATGGATCTCTGTATTAATTTGTTAATAAAAATGGAAATTTTTTCATTTCAGCTAAATAAACTACATGTACATACAGACAAAGGCTTTTTTTTTTTTTTACTTCTTGTTCATAAAACCTATAAAATCTAGTCCTCTTTTTTTTTTTCCCTCCACATTATATTTGAGCTTCTGGTAATGCGTATGTCCCCCTACAATGTGTATGTTTTTCCTGCAAAATGTAAGATACAGAAAGGAAGTTAAATTTTCTTAAAGACTTAAGGAAAAAAATATTATTCCTACTAAAAATATAATTGTGCTTCCAGTGTTCTTGTTTCTTCCAAAATGTCTGAAATGATTTTGCTGCTTGTAGAAATTTCAAATGAAGAACACTGTTTATGAAATCATCTGTATTGTAAATAAAAGGAAGTCTGGAAATTTACTAGGAGAGTACTCAGTATGAGTGTCTTCTTGTGTGGGAGACATTTTGCCCAGGCACTTTCTTTTTATGTGTTAAAAATATCTCTGAATTCTGCATACTGCTACCAAACAAAAAGTGCAAAGAAATTCAGGCCCACTAGGAGATCACCTCTAGACTGAGAGGAAACATATGCTCCAGAAGCAGTGCTCTTTTTCATTCGTTCAGCCTGGCATAATCCTCACATTCCCAGACTGACTCTTGTCAGGATTTAAAAAATGTATGTGGAGGCAGCTGGAGTAGTTTCCGTTCCACTTTATTTAAGCTATGCCTCTTAGCCTGCCACAGACTTGGCAGACAAATGCCAACCTTCTTCAACTCTTGGCAGAGATGACTGAACCAAAGCACTTGTATTGATTTTAGGATGATTTAGTACCCCCATGTCAGGAAGATGCCCGTGGATTCCTTTATTCATGCTGCTACAGTAACAGTTTAAAATGGCAAGGATTCACAGTTCAGACTTCATCTCTAATTCATATTAATAGAATAGTGTTGCTTTTGATTAGCTTTATAGCTGTTAATGAATGATTCAGCATGGGCCGTGTGCTCCCTTGGTGACCTCAGACCATCAGATCCTGTATTAATGGCATAAGTTTTTTTTCCTGTAGGTGTGATTTTCTTAGTTGTTTGATCTGGAACAAGTTTAACAAACTGTTGAATTGAGTTTCTTCATGAACACTATTGTACACAATATAATTTTATTTCAAGGGCATTCACTTCAAGAACAAATTTTAATAGAAGCAGACTTGCAATTGCCTGGACGAAAAGGAAATGCCAGAGAAACGCTGAGTACCAGGCAAACGGCAATACTGAGATCAATGTGCAAATAAGAGCCAATAGTTCAAATCAGACTTAATGTAGATAAATGTGTGTAATGTTGTGGGGTTTGTTCTTCACATTCTTTGGAAGTTTATGTGTGCAAAAAAGGCAGGACAAGATACACTCATTAGAATCTTAACATATGCATGAGAACATCGTAATTTAACTAAAATGAGTGCTGCAAGACAATAACAAACATATGAGAGTCATATCAGGATTCAGAAATGACATTGCTATCTAACACATTAGACATAAAGAAGCATATATGTTCATGTGAGCAAATGGAGCTTTGGGTTCATGCAAGGAACAAGATAAATCTAAAAAAAAAATTAATTTCCATTTTATCGTGTTTGTGTTCATGAATTGTAAGTACCTCTAAGATCATGTGTGTAGAGTTGAAAATCCATCAAACACTGAACTGAAAACTAATTAATATTAAGCAGAGTGAAAAAAATCTAATAATAGAAATGCATGTTGAAATAGATTCTGATAACACTGTGATTCCAATAACGGTGTAAAACTACCCTGGATGGCCAGAGAATTTGTTGATAGAGACAAATACTCCAACATGTGTGGAGTCAAAGGGTTATCCTATTATGAGAACTCTTTTATGCCATATCTTCTTACTGTAAGTCTTAATACAGTGAATATATTTCCTTATTCCTTGGTTCGTGGAAACAAGAAATAACTTAGACTTCTCAGTTCTTGTTACCTTATTCTCCTTTTCCCTGCTTTTTTTTTTTTTTTAAGGAGTCTCAAGATTGATGAGAAACTGGTTCTTTTATAGGTTCAGAAATCAATTTCTTCAATATTCCATGCTTTGGGGAATGGATATACTAAATTTGACTATTTGGAATTTACACTTCTGAAAGCCTGACTTAGATTCTGTTTTTAAACTTTGTGTCACGTTTATGCACACAGGCTGTGTTTTCAGTTGAAAGGAGGTGTAGGATTCTGAATGTAGTCTCTTCCTTTTAAAACAAAATCAAGTAAGAATAAAAAGTGAAGAACGGAGATGAAAATGCAGCTAGAAGATCTGCTCATTTTAGAATTCAGGGCCTTGTCTTTACATATATAATCTAAATATGCACAGTTTCTAGCATTAACCTTTGGAACTTAGCAATAACATTTTTTTGGGGAAGAATATCACTGTGGGGGTAATGGACCACTGGAACAGGCTGCCCAGATGGGTAGTTGAATCTTCTTCTCTGGAAACATTCAAAACCCACCTGGACAAGTTCTTGTGTGACCCACTCTAGGTGGTCCTGCTCTGGAGGGAGGAGTTGGACTAGGTGATCTTTTGGGGTCCTTTCCAACCCTTAAGATTCTGTGATTCTGTAATACAGGTCACATGCAGAGATTATGCTGGAGTTAGGTCGGAGAGAATGGGAATGTCATCCAGTTTCTAAGATGTAGGTAGCTTATGTGTATGGAATTTCTATATAATTCCTGATAATAACCAACGTCCATGAAACTTGGATGTAATACCAGCAAAAAGCAAACAAACTCACAAAAAAGTTAGTCAAACCTTAATTCACTTTTTTCCAAGGCCAAACATTCAGAAGGGAAAACTAATTGCCCAACAATTCTTTATGTTTTTCCACTTCTTGTTCCTTGTGCTCTTTTTTCACCTGCTATCTGTTGAATTTCAGTGTAACACGGTTATGACTGTTTTCATCTTTACAGTCAATGATTAACGTATCCAGGCAGCACCAGGAAACTATCAGTGGAAGAAGATCTTTCTGAGAAATTAAAATACCTATCCTTCCTTTTGTCTTCCCTCAGGTGAAAGAATCAAGTTTTACAAAGCCTCAGCTGATGATTCATGATGTCATCACAAGTGTCTTATCTATCTCACATCCTCTTGTGAAAAACATGCAAAGCAAAATGTATTTCTATCTCGCTAAGACTGCAAAGTCAATAATTCATAGTTCCACCTTTTGGGAAACTTTAAATAAATTTGTATGCTTGTTTCATTTTGTAAGACTGACACACAGCGTTGGGTCTGTCCTTGTTTTGGCTAGGATAATTTTCTTCCTAGTAGCTGCTACAGGACTACATTTTGAATTTATGCTGAAGGAAATGTTAGTAACACAGGGATGTTTTGGTTATTGCTGAGCAGTGCTTGCACAGTATCAAGGCTATTTCTACTTCTCATGCTGTCCTACCAGTGAATGGGCTAGAGGGGTGTGAGGGGAGACTAGAGTGTGCACAAGAAGCTGGGAGGGAATATAACCAGGACAGGTGACATGAACTAGCCATGGGGCTATTCCACATTATAGAATATCGTGCCCAGTATATAAACTGGAGAGACTTGTCCAGGAAGGGTCAATTGCTGCTTGGGTATCAGTCAGCAAGTGGTGAGCAAGTGCATTGGGCAGCAAGTGTCGTTTTCTTGGGTTTTGTCTCTCTTAATTACTATTATTATATTTTATTCTTCTTACTCCTATATTTCATTTTAATTTGTTTATTATAATTGTTCTTGTCTTAACACATGAGTTTTTATTTTATTTTCTACTTCCCCTCCTCATCCTACAGGGAGGTGTGGGGAAGGGGAGTGAGTGAGTGACTGCCTGTCGCTTTGTTGCCATCTGGCCCAAGAACCATGACAGTGCCATAACTTGAGCTGAGAGTTTTGTTACCCCAGAAAAAATGTGACCACACCTGCACTAACACTAAAAACAGAGCTAGGAGAGGCCTTGCTCATCAAGCAGATGCTCACAGCGTTATTAACTGTTGCAAGCAAAACACAATGCTTGAACTTTTACCAGGCATGGTAAAAAAGGAAATTACATTCACAGTTAAGCTGAAGAAGGTGTTTGCTGGTGCTCTGTGTTGGATACTTACGATGTAGACAATGCTCAGCTGTCTCAGTGAGCAGTGGGTCATGCACTCATGAAAACAGCCCTTGGGAAATGCTGCTTGGGGCTCACTGTGGATACAAACAGGGCCATGGTTTGATTCGCCAGGCCTGCTCCATTGACCACCGCAATGAGAAAAGGAGAACCAATCTTGCCCTTTCTCTAGCTTTGCTAGATGATTTTCTTCTAGGAGAAATAGACAAACATTTTGTGCTTCTGTGAATTATAGCCACACTCTTGTCTTGTGCAAGAGTGAACCTTCCAAATATTTCCTTCCTAGACACCCCACTTTGATCTGTCAGTTTATTCAGGACTCTTGTATTTCTTTGGATACAGAATTTTTAGAAGTATTTTAATAATGGCAAAAAATGACTGTGACATATTGCCAGGGAAAATATATTAATCAATTTAAGATTATTTTAAAACATTTAAATTAATGGAGAGTACAGGTTTAGAAAACTGAACGGATGCACATTTTCCAGTTCCACTTCCCCTCAGGATGCTGGTAGTAAGTCAAAAGAGTATTTGACTTACCCAGAGAAGTTAGTGGACAGCAATTTAGAAATAATTTGTGAGTGCAGTCCTCTTGATTGCACACACAAAAAAATCTTCAGGCCCATTTGTTGTAAAACAAGTACAGGTGGACAGGTTTGAGGGAATTTTTTTGGTTGTTGGTCAAGATGAAGAAACAAGAACCTAAACAGAAATTATTCAAGGCAATGAGGGAAAGGGAAAGTTTTATGAAAAAAAATCCATAATTTTATTTGATTTAGCCTATAATTTTTCCACTGGCTCAAAAGAAATTTGCTTTTTCATTGTGTTTTTCCAAGTAAGGTCAGCTTCTAAATAAAAAATGACATTTCAAAATGCTTTCAATATTGCCCCTCTCCCTCAAAAGTTAAAAGAAAATATTTTGGTATTTTCAAAATGTTTCCTATCTATTCCTTTCAACTGATACTACTTGGAGAATCTGCCTTCAATTTGTTAACAATTTTGGCATTGGCAAAGTTCAGTTTTCCACTGTATTCTGCTTTCCAAAAAAGTGCTCAACATTAACCATGCTCCCCATCATAAGAAGTAGGTGTGTCTATCTGGGAACAGCTAATACAAAAAATCAGAGATGTGTTACTACAAGTGGTTAAAAGAAATTCTTGAGAAATTAGGATGCCCAGGAGGGAAGGGGGATGTTGAGCTCAGGTTGAATCTCAAATTTTATGTCTCTATAATTGCTGAAATTATCTAGAGATGTGATCTTGACAGGGTATATCACAGTTAGTAATACTTTCTGTGATGCATATGGTGGAGAGGCTTTTGTTGTTATGAATATTGAACTGTTCTTTTTTTCTCCATGTATGTTGGCTACAGATAGTATATAGTATATAGAGAATTTTTAAGTCTTTTTCTTTGTACTAGAGCCCTGTAGGTTTTAAAGGTCTTTAAAGTAAGATCTTCCAGTGACTTGCAAAGCTGACACCTCCAGAGGTTTAGTGTCTGCCTTTAGAAAATCCTCATCTCCTCACTTTTTAATTCCCTAGCATGTTAATCATGAACATCTTGCAATAAGAAAAAAAAATGCGAATGAACTTTAAGCATAATAAAAATCTTCAGTATAATAGACAGCCATGGAGAAGTAAGAGGAAAGTTAAGTAGCTGTTATCATACTGACTATTATTAATATTGTGTTGTTTCAAAACATCACATTGTATTTCAAATGGTGACTTAACATAAAAGCAATATTACGATGGGTTTTAATTAATTACTTTTGATGATTCTTTCTTGTGGAGCGCGAATAATATTGGGCATATTAATACATAAAGAAAAATTTAACTTCATTTAGGTCCACAGAGTGCTTTTCATAAGCAGGCCCAGCACCGAGAAGCATAGTTTTAATATTAAAGTAGGTTAATTGTACCTGAAAATCCTTCTAAGAGATGGTACTTTGATGAATAAAATCTACATGTAAGCAGCTGAGGGCAATTGTCTCTCTGAATATTTGAAGGAGTATTGATCTTTCAATTGTGTTATGGATGTAGTGTTCTTAATTGGGAAATTTGTTTTTGTGGGGTATTTTATTATTTTGCCTTGTTTAAGCTGTTCTATATCTTAGCAAGAAAGGTTTCCATTTATTGAAGCTTCTATAGCAGTAATGAGATTGTCATTTAACTTAATTTGTTTTGTTTCACTGATAGAAATGTTATAACACTACTGTATTGATTTTGCTTATAATAAAATGTTGCTTTTAACATCTGTGGCAGCGGCAAGAATGGGGACTCATTTTCAGCCTAAGAAAAAATGCTTACAAACTTACCATTTTTCAGATCTAAAGTGGTAGAACAAAAACCACAGGCAGAGACAGTTTCTTTAAGGGTAAATGACTCTGGAGAAAAAGGAGTGGGGTTGAAATGAGGGAGGATGGGGGAAGTATGTTTGATATCTGAGTGTTTCATGACATTTCTTTCTAAAAGTTTCCTTACTGTAGATGAAGTCCAGTGGGAGGATAGCAAGCTCCAGGTCTCTAGACTCTGAAAACTCAGCAAAGGTGATAGCTGATGGACTATTCTTTGATGACAGCTGCCTCTGTAGCCTCCTTGGCAGTCCCTCCTTGGAAGCCTTCCATTGGAGACTGTAAGCTCTCTCCGATGAACAGCCAGATAACTTTCATGTTTTGTGAACTGTGAAAGCTGAACTTTCTTCAAGCATATCTAAGAATAGAGCCTGCGTCCTAGCAAATTATTTCAAATGCTTTGTCTTTTCTAGGCATTAGATACGTTTTGACTAAATCAAGCAAAGTTTATTTTCCCTATGGAATAACTTGTTCTCTGGCATATAAGATAATGACTGTGGAATTGCTCTTAAAATAATATCAAGGACCACTACCCTGTGTATGACCTAGTTAGGCTAATACTACTTGACATTAGAAAAGTATGTGTTACAGATAAGGGATGTCACCTGAGGTGCCTATAAAATGGAAGGAAATGAGACTTTCAAGAAAACAAGTTGCATGGACAGAAGAAAGCCTAATAGAAAGTATGCTGCAATAGTATGCTCAGAGAGAGTTGTCTTTGGCATAATATCCAAGAAGAGTGTGTGCTTTCCATTGTGAGAACCCCTATTGTTCTGCAGGGCCTTACTGTTTTCTCAAGTATTGACACATGTTCTTCTCTGACAGCCAGGGTGAAAATGGTGATACAGTCCAGGCAGTATTTGAATTTCCATACAAAGGTCTTTCAGATCGAATTACTCATACAGGAAGTACAAGCCAGGATTCTGTTGGCGTTCTCTGCTTCATTTGCAGCTGTTTGTCCCAGGAAGTAGACTACATCATCCAAGGATGATCTTTCTTCCTAAATGCAAGATAAGAAATACTTCTCTTGTCAGGTCCAAGCAGATGTCTTCTGAGAAAAAGACAGGGTAAGGTCATGATAGATGTATATTGTACACATATTGTGCCTGAAGTAAAGTTTGGAACAGAATTGATTAATAAAAGGAAATTACATGTTAACAAAGATAAATTATACTAGAAATCAGCTTGGATTTGACTAACTTCACAGAGATGATACATGAAAACATGACAGTGGCAAAGTCCTGTGATCACTGTAAGACTGTGAATTGGCTACTACTGCTGTGTTGTCATGCATGATTTGCATCTCTAATATTTTTCCAAATCTGACTGACTCCTGTTGGGGCCAGGTCCTTGGTTCCAGCCAGGGCCTCAAAATTATCAGGCACTCCCCTTCTGCACTCCTAGATATTGGGCTACCTATGCTTAAGGTCAGCTCTGACAGGGTTGGCATATGCCTACATGCAGCCATATAGCTTACTGAGGTGAACTTCACCTTACTTGCTTCATATCCTGACTTGATTCAAACATAGTAGTCACTGCTGGCCAGCTATTGATCACTGCTGTCGAACTCTGAGTGCTGTCCCCAAAACTGCCTTGCCTGCCTTCCTGGAGTTCTGCAGTACAGGGACCTGTCTGATGAAGACAATGCATGTCTCCAGTCCCTGGCTGAGTAGCTGTCCCTAACTGTGCCCTGACATTTTAACTGTATGTTAAGTAGCTACTGAGATATGGGTTTTTTGGGGAAGTTGAAATCTTTTTTTAACCTAAATCATTTAATGTAGGAATAATATATAGTGTTATGTAAGTATGTGAAGTACTCCTCATGAAAGGACTGAACAGGATCTTACAATTGATATGGCTAACAGAGTGACAGAGATAGGAATTGAAGCCATCAGGGAAAACAAATAGTTACAAAGTAGTCAGAAAATCTAGATGCTTTCAAGTCACCTAGGCCTGACTAAAGTAATCTTTGGACTGAATTAATCACAGAAACGTTAGTAGTAATCTTTGTGAAAAGTTAAGGAAGCTCTGAAATGCTAAAAATAGAACACTGGGATCACTTATGAAAACAAGAAAAAATTGAGGAGTCTAGTGGCTATAAGATGACCAACTTTATTTAAAACCCTGTAAAAATTAGGAAAAATATATTTTTGTTTTGCAGAAGACAACAAAGAGAACTATGTAACAGTCAAGGAGGATTTTTCTCTGAATAAACAAATCATTCTTCTTCTAGACTATGTAAAAAGGTAGCATTTAATGAATTTTTAAAAATTGTATCACAGCTTATAGGAAAGTTAGGGAAATATAAACTAGCTAGTAATCCAGTAAAAGCAAATGTGACAAAAATAGTACTCAGCCCTTCCATTTCAGTCCTGCACTGATGGGCCTAGACCAATTAGAAAAATACAACCTCCAGTACTCCTTTACTTTCTCAAGGGACAGGAAAAAAATGTCTTTGTCTAGCAGCAATGAGGATTACTGGACACCATTCTCCTCTTCAGTGCTTAGAAATCAATTCCTTGCACACTAAAAGCTGGTCTAAACTAAAACTACCCTCCTTTCTTCTCTCTTTATCCACCCTCTCAGGTAATTAAAAATAATCACTTTAACCTGGATCATCAATTTTCCAATATAGGTTGACTGCATGGTTACAAAAATGGCTGTGCCAGCATGTGGGTAGAGAGGGGTGAAAGAGTAAAGAGGCAGTCTTATGTTACAGCTTATATGAAACCGTTGTCATAGCATAACAAGTTTCCTGCCTGACATGTCAGCTAAGCACAACTAAATGATCCAGTGCTACAAGCAACTTCCTTATTTTCACCGACCTCACTCCTCATATCAGATATGACTAGTTTAACCTTTCCATGCCTAGTACATTTTTCCTGTTCGACGTTTAACCACAATATCCTGTTTCTGCAGGTGCACATCCTTCTTTGCAGTCATGGTTCTGTTGATACTGGGGAATATTTTCCAGAAGCTTGTGGATACACTCACTGTGAGTTTTCTCCCATGTGTATGATAATTGCTCAGCACTCTTATGTGCATTTCTTTTCCATCTCTATATAGGTTCTTTCCAGCACATTAGGACTTAAATTTTCTTCCTGTCATAATGACTGGTGTCTACTCTGTTGGAATACTTCTGAGTGATTCCTCAGCCTAGTACTTATATCAGAACAATATACCTCATGTATGCTAAATAGAATCACAAACAGGTGAAATCAAGAGCAGTGAAGCATGAAGCAGTAGAGCAATTTGACACTTTGCAAAGAATTTCTTTTATATGTTAAAAATTTGATGTTTAAGAAGTTTTCAGCTCTTCCTGTTTTTGTCGTCTCTGGAAGGTCATATTAAAAGTTGAAAAGCTAAGTCATAAAGAAAGTCAAGTTTTTCTGTTTCAATGTTCTAAAAATCAATGAGTTGATGAATCTTCCAGGCATGCATTCAACCTTTTGGTATGCAGAAAGTTGACATTTTTTTTATACTAAATCCCTCATTTAAATATATGATTGATTTGGGCTGTTGGTTTGGGATGTTTTATTTTTTCAATTGTTTGAGAAATGTTTACTGTGCTGCTTGGTTTTTGTCCCAGTCCTGCCAAAATAACACTGTCAGAATCAATTGTGCTTTCCAGTTACTTAGAGAAATCACTGTCTTCTGGAAGGGATAAACAGGTTTTAAATTAGACTTCAGATATCTAACTTCCAGCTAAAATAGTCATGACAAGCAGAAGGCCAGGAGAAATGTAGAAAAACTTACAGAAGAGAGAGCTTTTATGTAATGCAACAATAGAGGTCAAGAAGACCCATAAAGCAAAAGGCAACGAATAAGGGATGAAAAATGCTTGATAACCAGTAGACATAGCAAAACTCTTTAAAGAGAAATAATTTGTGCCACAGTGTTTTTACAGTGCTTATGCCAAAATGGAATAAATGAGAAGTACTGATGGAATACAATTTTTTGTACCAAAATCCATGTCTGAGAGTTACAGCCAGCAACAATACTCAGACATAGAGTTTCTCTTTATTGTACATTTTGGGGTTGCAAAGGTAAAACAAGTTATTCAGATTTATATGATGGAAAGATCATATTTTTAATTCATATTTTTTTTGAAAAAAATCTACTGAGAACACTAGAAATAGAAGTAATAGTGTCTGTATCTGTTTCAGGTAGCAGTTTATTATTTTCCCCCTCTAGAGTGTGATTTAACTCTTACCTTCCTAATGCACTGTACTCAAATGAAATGTTTTCTTCGGGGCTGAGAGAAGTTTCTGTCTTAAAGTTGTATATTTGTTTGTGATCCAAAGGTATTGTATGTAGAAATGACAACTGTATTTGAAGTAATGAGCTTAAATACAAATGAGAAAGAAATCCATACCAGAGAAATGTTTATAGCTTAACAGAAAGAGCACAGGCAACAAAATTGAGAAACTTTAATTATTAGTGCAGGATATGGCTCACTAGGGATGACAGAATTGCAATAGCATCTCAGTGCTTTCTGGTATATACTGTTATTAGAGTGTGTACTATAATTCTAGGAGCAAAAGCAGATTTGTCATCACAAAAGCCAGACAGGGAACAACATTGTACACTACTGATAGGAAAACCCTGAAAGAAAGGAGAAAATTTTGGGTTGAAGTTATTTTCTTGAAGATAGAAAAAATGTTCTATTGTAATAAAACTCAGATCTTTTGAGATAGAGTGTTTGATTTTTAATAAGAAATCATAAGCAACATCGTATTGTCGAGACAGGAGTACTAGCAGTGATTGTCACCACTGGAGGTGTAAATGTGTGTTTCAGAAGTGCAGTAGGAATATTCCTAAATTGGTAAGAGATAATCAGTCTTAGACATGACAGCTAACCAACTATTTCACCAAATAATCCCTGAATCAGTTTGAGTTAATATTTCTTTATACTTGGCCTCATAAACAACAGTATAGAATAGGAGGGTTGATCATTGTGGGTAATGTTCAAATAATTCATTTTAATATAAGCATAAACAAAGGCAAGTCTATATTATGGGCTCCTATTTTAAACAGGAAAATATCTAGTTAATGCCACATTTTGAAGAAAGATTGAAAATCTCTTCCTGATCATTGTAAGAAGAATGCAATCTTCTTTACTCTTCAATAGTGTAACTAATACCATCTCCACTTTTACAGTAGCATTTCTTTTACCAGTTCAGTAAGCCTGAGTAAGAGTCAAAGTACAATGGATATTTCACAGGAATAAATCTACCTTAATCATTAAGTTAAAATAACACTGTAAGTATAATTATGTATTTTTCTTATCTTTTACTCCCAAACCTGCAAGTTTATGGAGTTCATTGGTACAGGTCCTGGCCACTTTTATGGAAATGATTAACTCAAGTGTATACAAGTGTCACCTTGTAAAAGAGATGCATCAAGGCAGCTTGAATTACTGTATTGTTGGTTTCTGGGGGAGATGATGCAGTATTTTCTTGTCCAGTGAATTAGTAATCCTTTGGAGGGTAGATACTCTGTTTTGGCCAGTGTAAGTGATTTCTTAATCAGTGATGACACTGGATTGCAGTTCTCAGCGATTTATTTTGGTAGTGTTATCATAGAGACTTGATTTGCCTCCATTTCTGTCTCCAATGGAAAAAACAAAAAGGGAGTGGGGGGAATTTTCATTCTTGAAAACCAGTTTCCAGGCAATAGAAGTATATTTTATCATGATAGCTATGCTGTGTCTCCAAATGGTATGTTCAGTTTGTAAACACAAGATAGAGAGGAAAAAAAAGTGCAGTAAGAAATAAGAAAATATCACAATGCAACAGGCCAGGACCTCAAGAGATTAATATCTATAGCATCATTACCCAACATGAATCTAAGCTGTAAAAGATTTCCCTGAAACTCAGAGTAGATTTTACATGGCTGGACCATATTCTTTTAAAGCTGTATATTGCTTTAAAAATGCAGGGCAGGTCATGACCGTTAAACTTTTCTAAAAGAGGTTTGATACACTAAAAAAACCCAATTAAATGTTACATAGATATATTTACCCATCTCTGATGATGCTGATTGTGTGTATTCCAAAATGCTTCTCATATAGCACACTAATTACAATACAGCCTGTACAGAACGCTTTTAAAGTTTGGGTGCCTGTAAAGGTGTGACTATGGCAAGAGTTTCTAGCAGTAAGGTCTGAGAGGAGGTGGTAAAGGCTTCTTTGTGTATTTGTCTGTCCTGCTCTTATCCTAAAGGAGTCTTGCTAGCTCGTAGCAAGATTGCTGAGCACTCTAGTGCAGTCTAAATTTTTATCTTTAAAAATGTTGTATAAGCTTGGGGCATCCTGTCACCACAGCCAATTGTTTAAAATTGCTTCCTGCTAGTTGAGTTATTTCCTGTCTTAAATCACTATACCAGGCAAAACCATAAGAGCCCCAAGGGTACCAGCAGTCCCTGACACTCTTCTTTAGCCTCCTCCCACCCTGACCAGGACCCAGGGGTCCCACATAACATCTTTCTTATGAGGAAAGGCTGTGAGACTTGGTGCTATTTTGCCTCATCAACACTTAAAGAGTGGATGTCAAAAGAATTGGGTGACACTTTTATCCGTAGTGTCCAGAAACGGGATTAGGAGTAATGAACATAAACTGGAACATGAATGGGGTTCAAGGGATTACCTGTGCCTGCTGGCAGAGGGTAGGCACAAGCTAAGTAGCACATATGTCGCCTCACACACCTATTGTTCTATATTAGGTAACTGAACACCATTTGTCCCTCTAAGAAGTGATAGGACAAGGAGTAATGGACAAAACCTGAAACACAAAAAGTTCCACTTTGAAAACTTATTTTACTGTAAGGGCGAGGGAGCACTGGAACAGGCTGCCCAGAGACATTGTGTAATCTCCTTCTCAGTAGGTTTTTAAAACCTGTTCCTCTGTGACCTGATCTAGGTGGACCTGCTTTAACATGGAGGTTGGACTAGATAATCTTTAGAGGTCCCTTCCAAGCCCTACCATTCTGTGACTTTGTAACACAAAAAGTTCCACTTAAACACAAGGAAATACTTCTTTCATGTGAGGGTGACAGAGCACTGGAAGAAGCTGTCCATGTAAGTTGTCCTCCTCCTCTGGAGGTTTTCAAAACCTGCCTGGATGTGTGGCCTGATCAAGATGTATCTGCTTTAGCAGTGTTTTGGACTACATGATCTCTAGATGTGCCTTCCAACTTTTACTATTCTATGGTAGTATATCAACTCCTCAGGACTGACAGTCCCTGTCCCACTGATGCCACAGAAGGGCCCATCTTCAGCTCTCCTCAACTCTGCCTGGTCATAGGCCCACATCCCAGCCTGGCCTCATCCTGTCCTCAGAGAGATGCTCAGTGCTTGGGGCTGGGGTTACTGTCAGTACCCCCAGCATGCCTTGCTTTGTGGCAGAGAGGTGTCAGGCAGGGTCTTGCAGCCCGGGCTGGGCTGGGAAAATACACCTTAGTCCGTGAAGGAGCAGTGGGATTTTCCTCTGTTCTGTCACAAACACGTCTCTAGTAGCCACTAGCTGGGCCCCTGCTCCTGAGTCACTTTCCCTACTGGCAGTGCAGGCATGCACTTCCAGGATGCTGTGTGTCTATTGGCCTGTTTTGAGGTCAGGGAGGATTTTCTTATCCTCAGGAAGGCTGAACAGGGTGAAGTCTTGAGTTTGTATTTTTTCTTTTTTTCTTTTTTTAATCTATGGTGTGTTTTGGCATACTTCTGGTCTTTAGTCACCATACTTCCAAAGGCACAGTTGTATTAAAAAAATTAGAAATAGAAGAGTTAGCTTTCGAGTATTCAGATGTCTGCCATTTGTGACCTGTGTTTGGACATAGATGAAAGGTTGAAAGTTTGATTTCTGGCAAACAAGGGCAGATATTCTTTTGTCTGACAAAGCCTATAATGGTATGCTAGCCATGTTTGAAAATTATCCCCCAGAAGGGTCATCCCAGATCAGGCTCTGAATTTTATGTCTTTCTGTAGTACTGCTTTAGTGTAGAAAACCCACACCTGACGCCAGACTTGGTGTGAACCTGAAAGTTTTTAGATTCTTCCCATTTCTTGTTGCAGATTTTAAACTTTTACAACTGGGACATAATTTTTTGGAGCCTAAAACTGAACTAGATGTTGTCAATAAAGAGTAGCAACTTGCTAATCTTCACTAAAGTTGTTTATTTAAAAAGGAAACCCTTGAAAACAAATGATGTCACAACTGCCATTTGCTCTCAGCTGCTATTTGCTTGTTTGTTTTCAGTGTGGAAAAAGCATCTAACCATCTTCCCAATGAATTCCTCATTCTTTCCATTCTGCAGGAGCTCTTCATTAGAGAGTGCTCAGTGCAAATAGAGAGGCATCTGATAGATTTTCTGTGTACGTGGGTAGCTTCTTTCATTGCCTTCTGGGTTCTTTTTTTAGGTTCGGAGGAGAGTTTTTTTAACAGCTCCTCAGCTGCCTGAATGGTGTCTCCTTTGTCTCCTTCCTGCCTACTCAATTTCTCACAAGTAAATCAGCATGCAATTACATCAGTGTTAGAACAATCCAACTACTTGTTCACATGACTATACTAAAAGTTCATGTAGCAGATTAATGTAACTAAGGTTTAAAAACAGTTACAGTCCAGAAGTACATGGAAATGCTGTATCCATCAAAACTAATTAAAGTAGTCGTAAATATAAGTGTACCGGTGCTTGAGGTGACCTAATGTTACATAGACATGTGCTTTCCGATATTGACTTCAAATAGTTTCAACCATTTTAAAAGTTAATGATAATTTAAGTTTTTAGTTACTTTGACAGATGAATAATTATCATATTCTTTTGAGGTTAAGTTAGCAAAAAGAACGTGGTGTTTTTTACTGGTTTATTTTACTGAAAAAGAAGTATTTATCTGTAAAGAGAAGGAGAAAAACATTTTAAGAAGCAGAATTAACTCTTAATATTTACATAATGAATGTTCTTGCTTTGGGTCAACTGAAAGGGAATAAATTTTGAGAAAGATTTTCAGAACATGATCTTATATAAGAACTTTATCATATAAGAACATATTTAACAAACATATAAGAACATATGAAATCTTTACCCTTAAGGCCAAATCTTCATAGAATCATAGAATCAAAGAATGGTAGGAGTTGGAAGGGACTTTTAGAGATCTGTCATGGTTTAGCCCTGCTAGCAAAGAAGCACCATAACAGTCTCTTGCTTGGTGCCCCCCCATCCAACCCTCGTTAAGATGGCAGAGGCCCCAGCAAAATGGGAGTAAAAAGATGAGCAAGGTTGTTGTGGATTAAGACAAAGGCAGGGAGGGCTCACTGTCAATTACAGTTCCGTGCAAAACAGACTCCAGTACTCAACTTAGAGAAGAAAGTTGGAAAGTTTATGCTACTACCGACAAGAAACAGAACAGAACAAAAGCAAAAAGGTAGTAGGATGGTGAGAAAATTACAACCAGCACTTTAAGATCTCCCTCCCCCATCCCTCCCTTCTTCCTCGGCCCAGCTCACTGCTCCCAATATCTCTACCTCCTCCCCCCTCAACTTCTCAGAGGGGCAGGGAGTGGGGGATGTGGTCAGTCTCTCACAGATGGGCTCTGACACTTCTCTCTTCTCAGATGACGACAAGTCCTGGCATTCTTCCCCTGCTCCAACATGGAGTCCCTCCCCTGGGACACAGTCCTTAATGAACTCTGGTGTGGGTTCTTCCCAGCAGCTGAGGCTTCTGACGACACAGGGTCTCTCACATGGGGGACAGTCCTTAGTGAATATCTCTGACGTGGATTCTTCACCACGGTTGCAGTTTCTGCAGATACAGGATCCCTCCCTCTCGACATGGCCTCTTCTGGGCATAATCTTAATGAGCTGCTTTGTCGTGGGTTCCTCCCCACAGTTACAGCTTCTGTGAATATTGGATCCCTTCCACAGGATACAGCCTCCTCTGGCCATAGACACCAGCCCTGTCTCGGGGTTTTTAGCAAAATGAGTCTCTGTCCTTGATGTGACGTCTTTAACAAAATACTAACAAATCTCTACTTCACCAGTCCTCTCCGTAGAATGCAGGGTACTCTCTGCTCCAGCACACTTCTTCCTCTCTTTCCTCACTGACCTTGGAGTCTGCATGGTTGTCTCTCTCACTCTTCCCACTCCTTGCACCACCACCAGCTGGAAAAGAAGAAGAGACAGAAGAAGGAAGAAACAGGAAGAACCTTCCTCTTCCAGCTTCTTAAAAAGTGATTGTGGAGGTGTCTAACTGGCTCAGCCTCAGAAGTGGGTCTAGCTCAGAGCTGGGGAGAGTTTCGAGCAACTTCTTCCAGAAGCCATCTTTACAGCCCCTTCCCCCTTACCAGAAAAGGCTGTCATGTCAAACCCTGACAAGATAATCTAGTCCAACACCCCTGCACAAGCAGGTCCATCTAGATCAAGTTGCATAGGAACGTGTCCAGGTGGGTCTTGAAGCCCTCCAAGGAAGAAGACTCCATAACAAATCTTAATTTGTGATGTTGTACAACATTTTTCTCATCTTGTCAAACCAAACACCTGTGAAATTACTTTAAAAAAATCAGGGATAATAGCTTGTTATAATATTAAACTTTTGGATCTCCGGTTTAAAAAAATTATCAATAGTCTATTGTCTGTTTATCTGTAGACATGCAGGAACAGCAGTTTTACTAAGGTAGAAGCTAATTTCAGGGTTGTGCAAAATGTGTGGAGTGGTCCATAGGTATACTTTTATGGTAAAAAAAAAAAAAAAAAAAAAAAAATCCTGAGACCTTTTAATATTGGAATGGCCATTTTTACATATTAAAAAAAAAAAAAAAAAAGGAAAAGAAGGGAAGGCTTGAACTGTGACCTACGCAGAGCTTTCCTTGTCCTTCTTCATTCATTGGATGACTGGTTAAAGCTCTGGAGACTAGAAAGACTGTGGCTGTCTTCACAAACAATTGATCCTGGAAATGTATAGATACAGATTACAGTAGTTGGTAAGATGGTCCCCTCTAACTTTTCTTTCTACTTCACCCCTCACTCCCCATTACAGTGCTCGCAAGACAATAACGCTGGAACGCAAAAAGTTCCACTTAAAGATAAGAAAAAACTATTTCACTGTGAGGGTGAGGGAGCAGTGGCACAGGTTGCCCAGAGGGATTGTGGAGTCTCCTTCCTTGGAGGTCTTCAAGACCCACCTGGACACGTTCCTATGAGACCTGATCTAGGTGAACCTGCTTCTGCAGTGGGGTCGGACTAGATGATCTCTAAAGGTCCCTTCCAACCCCTACCATTCTGTGCTTCTATGATTCTACGATAAAGTGCCCAAACTCTTAATTTTCACATTACAGCCATAACAGTAATGCCAGCTGTTTGGCAGAAGTTTAAAACTCTTGGGAAGTGCAAGAGCAATGGAGAGAAACATCTAAACACTGTAAAAGAAATCTGAACATTTAGTCATTTCACAAGTGGCTGATTCTACAACAGGATGTTATATGCAATTGAGTATAATAATTGTCTCCACTGAAGTTAATGGAATGATGTGAGTATAAACACAAAGCAGGAACACAATCCAGTAAAAAAGTTATCCTCATAGAGGGAATGATATCATTTCCAAAGAGGAAATCAGATTATTCTCTAATTTTTGGTGGGAATCTTGTTCTTTTAGTGCTTACTGCAGTTCTGAAAAATGCCTATGGCCCACAGTGGTTAAACAGTTCTCCTAGTGAGCTGTTTTTACTGTGTGCTCCCTTTTGCAGATGAGATTTACCTCCTGAGTAAATGGAGTGGAACAGAGGCTGGAGATAGGACTAGACAAGTGGCAAAGGACAAGCGCAAAGCTGTAGCTCAGTATTGATCACCGTGTTATTAGGGAAGTGCAGTGTAGTAGATGTATGAAGAGTCCCTTTCAAAGCAGCAGTGCTAATCTCTTACTATTACCAAAAGTAGAACAAACAAAATGGATGCTCTACTAAGTTATTTACATTAATGTGATGGAGAGCTTTATATCCCATTAGGAAAGGCATGCAAGTTAAAATGACATGGGTCCTAATTACGAACAACTTAAATCACACCATCTGCATTTAACAAAGTTCCATATGTACGTGTATAATCTAGCTTGGCTGCCTTTATTTGTTAGTAACACATATAAAATAGCCAACATACCGAATCTAAAGATACTTTGGCAAGTTTTATGAGAGATACTAGAAATGTTTACATTGTCCCTCTGCCTTCAGTGACCAAAAAGAAAACTAGAGGCAACAGCTGTCCCAGGACAGAATTATAGCTGCTTCATTGAGAGGGATATGGATGCATATATTTGCCAAATTCAGAGTTGGTCATCCAGTTTTAACCAATGCTTTCTTATCTTTTATCTTTTTTTGTCTTTTTTGTTTGTTTGTTTTGTTTTGGAAGAAAACTTCATGTTTTCTTCCCCTAGGCAATCTGGACAGACAGTATGTAATTTTAGATGTCTATATCAAAGCCAAATCCTTTTGCCATTGACAGCACACTGCCATGCAAATTTTAGCAGAAGGGATCTGGAGACTTCAGTTTAATGAGGAATAATAAAATTAATCCTTCTTTGGAAAAGGAAGGTTCATTGAGCCAAACAGCCCTGGTTATACAGGACACAAACCAACATTCAAATCTTTGACTCATAAGGGAGTTCTATGTTTTGCAGTAAGAAGAGTTGTTTTGCTATTTCTTCAAAGAATGTTAAACACAGTCTGTAACTGAGAAAGGATTTAGCAGTGGAGTGCTTATTTTTCTTCTGGTATTAGCCATTAGTTCTACTAGAGAAAACTCTAGGACCTCAGCTACACTTAGTGGGTTCTTCCTCTGAATTGTAAATACTTGAAATAGTTGAGATTTCTAGACAGTGCACAGAATATCTTGGTAGAAAAAGCCAAAATGCCATGTGAACCAAAATATTTTTTCTTGTACACTTGTATGTTTTAAAAGAATTGAGGTAGTCAAATACGTGTGTGCCTTTTATTGTCACAGGTGATCTGCACAGTAACTCCAACTCTGACTGACTTCATAGCTCTGGAAGAGTAACACAGGACAATCTCCTAGTTCTAGCTCTCTCATGATTGAACCCTTATTCACTCTTTCCCTAACTCACTCAGCAAGTCTTTGATCTGAAGCAGAGCAGATTGCTGGTGAACTCTGGGGATGACAAACATCTTGCTTTAGGAGGGTTTTGTGAATCGTCTTATCTTGAGAGATGGCAGCAGCTGACGTAGCTATTCTACAGGATCCAATTAATCTTCAGGCTAGACTGTGTATCATTATGAGATGAAAATAAAATACTGAATTAGGAAAAAGACCTCCAAATGAAGTCTTTATAAAAGAAAAATAAATGGATAACACAGCATGACTGAAAAGTGAGAGGGAAATATGTCTATTTTCAGAGAAGTCTGGACATGAGGGATTGGACTGACTGTAATAGATTCCCCCCATACTTTCCCCCCGCTTTACATTTTGCTGCCTCTGATATGGAGATTTACATTGACCTCTGGGCTTTTACATCTTGCAATTTGCCAGCCCTTTGATAGAAAGCACATTCCTACTGGCCACTTAATTCCTTTCTGATCAGTATTATATGACACCAACAATCAGAGGGTCTTTGATTCACCAGGACAAAAGAGAGAATGGAAATGTACTTTTTCACCCTAATACAGCATTGCCATAGTCCCATGAGCTGACTGTAATCCTGGTTTCATTTTTCTTTCCTGTCCTTTAGTGATGTTAGAAACCCAGCTTTAAGGCTAAACAATAAGACAAGTTCTTTAACCATTTGAATGGCAAGGGAATAAATCTTTTTATCTCTCCCTAACTTCAGGTGCAGGAAGTAAAAAATCTTTTCTGTACTAATACTGAATAGGACTGGTCCATTCAGCTTTGCCTGAAGCATTAGCTTCGTTTCTAACACAACACGTATTTAACCACATAAACCAGTAAGAAGTATAAGGAGAAAACATGACCATTTTCAAAAAGGCAACCTTTAAAAGAAGATAATGGAAACATGTTGAACATTAAATGCCAACACCTCTAACAGCCTCATTTAACAAGCTAAGTTGTCAGGAACTGTGAGTAAGGGGTAGAAGCCCCACCATTTAGCTCTCTGCAGTAGAAGTTATTTGAAAATCCAGAGATACAGCAGATACAGGCAGCGAAGCCACCCTTAGTTAAAGTTAATACTGGAGAATTATGGAGAAACTCCATTAAATATTAGTTCATGAATCTGGGTCAATTTTGTCTTTACCAGTGAAACTACTTTAATACTGAATATGTAAATAATAAGAGTTAAAATAAAAATAAAAGAGGAAATGGAATTTAAAAGTAAGGAGAAATGTCATCTTTGAGTTTCCAGTGTCACCCTAATTTTTGCTAGGTGCTCCTAAAGCGTCAAAGAGCTGCTCCACTTTGGTATGTATACACTCTCTTCTTAAGGATATCCCATGCTGACAAGCTGACGTTTAATCGGTTTTTGGAGCATTGATTGCACCTTGTTTACTAAACAATGGTGTAACTGCATATTGAAATTGAAAAGCAATCTCCTTTTCATATTAAACATGACACCATAGATTGACTAATTTAGCTTTATATATGTGATGCATTAAACTATTTTTAAATCCAAAGACAAGCAACCTAAATATCTTGGGGTGAAGGGTTCAAATAACTGGGAAACTATACAGCCAGCATTTAACACGAGAAGATTTCTCAAGAAGATTTCAGTCAGTTTGAAGTTGCTGATCTTGGGAATTTTTAGACAAATTTGGAACACTACCATATAGATAAACTGTACTCACATTATGCTATTTAATCATATTCAAAATCTTTCTCAGGTTGTTTAATTAAAGCTGTTGTCAGCTTTGTAATTTTTGAAGTGAAAGATTCTATCTAATTTTTACAGGAGAGACTCAAGCACAATAAATAAGTAGAGAGGGACTGACAGAAATCACAAGATTTTTAATCTGAGAAAAGTTATTTTGACAAAATTTTACGTCAAGAAAAATTTTAGAACATTTTTGATTTGTAGAGAACAAAACCAAGTTTCTAACTTCATAATCTAAGCGTATATACCAAAAATGTGTTTGAGTAGGGTTTTATTTTCATTTTTGTTTTCATTATTTAACTTACATAACTAACCACAATGATTTCTGTGTATATTTTATAAATCATAAAGATCTAAAAAAAGTCTATCTGTAAGTGCTTCATGTATTAAACTGTTGAGTAGTTTAGCAAAAGCCTTTCTTCTAATAGGCGCTGCCATATCAGCTGTGACCCAGGCTGAACAGAACTTGGGGAATTAAGGAATAATCACTTGTACAGCTTGCAACTCTAGTTGCAATGAGAGGTACTGGATGGTCTGCCTGCATATATAGAGTGTCCTTGTCCAGTGTGGAAGAATATATCCCTGGAGTTTTAGGGGACCCAAAGGGAACAATACTGAAATAGCTGGAAGTCTTTTGTTATGAAGTGAAGAAGAAAATGTCAAGATTGTAGCAATGGAAGTTACATATAAAAAAAAAAAAAAGATGTAATTAATAGAATATTTTAAACATTGTGAATTATTTTCTTAGCTCTTCAATTTTATGCAAATACGCACTTGCCATATATGTCCTATATTCTCTGTTCTGGCCCTGTGAAATACAGTGCATCTGTGCATGACTGCCTGAAGACTGTGTAGTCTGACACCATAAATATTTTTTCCACAGTTAATTTTGAAGTTCACATGTTAGATTATCTGGGAGCAGAAAAGAAAGTTCACAAATATGTGAAAGATTCTCTTGGAGCACCTGACCCAAGTAACCAAAAATATTATTCTTCTGAGTGATACCTAGGAGATAGCTTTAAAATTCTTGATATTTGTCTATAATTTTAATAAATGAGAATGTGCCCTGTCCAAAACCACTAAAATGTGGTGAGATTTCTCTCTCTCATTTTCTTACCTTTAGGCTAGTAAGCCATCCAGGACTTTGTTTAGTCTTTTTATTCTTTTAACTGGAAAGAATATTATCCCTGACCAGTTTGGTTTTGGTTCTTTTTTTCACATTCTTCAATGTAGAAGAATGAAAATAAACTGACAGATGGTGATTGTTTGATAATATTCTTCCCAAGGTAGCTGCTCATTTTGAATAACTTATGGGTGTCGATAATGTGATGGCTAGCAAGTTTTTGTTTGTTTTTTTTTTTTTTAAATATGCATTGCGGGCATATATTTAAAGTTTTCTTTCACCTCACTTAGGTGTTGTTCAGGAAGCTGACTGAACATTCTCCAGCAGGAACATTTTCCCACATCCTGAGAAAATGGGAAAATTATCTAAGCCATATATTACCCAAGCATGCACTGTGACATTGCAGTGCTTTCAAAGTTGCTTGAGGACTCCTTATTGCAAGTGGAAGTAGAGGAGAGATCAGCTGCCTGCTAGAATAAGCCTCTCAGCCCTGCTGTGACTTCAGGGTGAAGGATTACAGGGCCTGTATGTGTAATCCACCTGTCTGAGTTCCCACTGTGGAGCCAAATCAAATCTAGATTTAATCCACGTGGAGTAATCTTTGTTGTAAAGCCACTGCCAGGTAGAAGGATTACAGGTAGATTGAAAAAGGTTAAATTCATTTCAAAGGTTATAACTGACTATTGCCCATAAATAAGTATTTGACATAGAAACCTGCGAGCAATGTGGATCTGTACTTTTTTTCATTCCCTTTCCATGATAATAAACAGAGATAAAATCTATTTTAGCTTAGTTAATGGAATTTGTTAATAATTTAGCAAATTTGAGATTTTAGAAATATTTTAAATTGATGAATACAAAAGCATTAACGTGTGCAACTGAGAGAAGAGCATATATTTTAAGTTGCTAACAGAGGATTAAGAAGAGTTGAAGTACTAGGAAAAGGAGAAGCAGCTTAAATCACTTGTCCTGATTTTATTCATAGCGGACTGAGTGCTAAATTAAAATTCTTCATAGTGCTAGTCAGAGCAAAAACCATTATTGTTTATAAGATTGTGGCAGTTTGTGAAAAGGATTCAATAACAACAGCTCTGCATATTCTAGTTGCAGTGACCCAGGAGACCACTTCCAGTTTTGTGCTGCTATAGCTAATATTTAAAAGCCAGAGTCATAATGGAGATGAATGGATTTTTTCAGCTACCCTGAAAAAAGTATCTCCACTTCATAAATTGAATGCCCTTGCTAACTCTACTGGGATATGCGTAGAAGGTATCTACTGACTGTGGAAGATCCTTGACCTGGCAGTGAATCATCCATCACTGAATGCTGAATCTAATTAGTGAAGTCAAGATGGTTTTCTCAATGTCCTCTAAGTAGGTAATACTTGAACATCTTGGATTTGACATACAATTGTCAACCAGTATTTTGACCTTGACTGGGGACTTCTGGTCAATCAGATGAAGCTCTTTACGTTTGCTACATGAAAAGTAGAGAAGAGAGATTGTTCTTCCATTGTTTAAGTTCATTTCTTATAATTGTGTTATAAATAGAAGAATCTTGAAAAAAATGCGAGTGCTTGAAGGACTCTCAAGTTCACATTGTGTGGCCCATGAGAGAAACGGCAATGGATATAGTTAAATGATTGAGAAAAGACATGTTAGTCTGGATTTTGTGATGTATTTATCTAGAGTACAAAGATGAAGCAAACAACCCAGCATATAGGGAGTTATTGTTCTATAGGTGAGGAACAGATACGTTGCATTTGTTTAGAGTATCAGTGTTCTTTTAACACTTAATAATTTTTATTTTAATATGACCTTATTGTTTTTTCATCTTGCTAGTCAAGACCAGTCTGGTTATTGAAGAGTAATCAAAGTTAGAAATTTTAACTTTGCAGGAAATTAACTATTTCAGCATGGGATTTTATTCTGAATGTAAACTAAAACTCCTATTTTTCATAAAATAAAATGTTTGAACTTTTTTGGTTAACTTGAATCACTTTACTCAAAGCAAACATCTTCTCTTTTCATTTTTAATTACGAGATATAATGCAGAAAACTTTTCAATAGATTTGCTTGTTTATTCAAAAATATTTATTTGAAGTTAACAGCTGCCACAGGAAACTATGATTTTAACCAAATTAATATTCTTTCATAAATATATCCTGCTAGTCTGTTTCAGTTATTAGTATTGAGTAGAATAAAATGGTTTTGATAAAGGGTAGAAGGTGGACAGATTTTGATTTGACTCTGATGACTGAGGTACTATGTAGCAAAGCAGTAGTTATGAAATCTTGGCTTCTGAGATGGTCATATTGCAGTATGTATAAAATGAAACCAGTTATGTTTTTTACCTTTTGTTTTATTTTTCCTCTTCTCTTATTTTATATGAAATCACGTGATCAAAACATGAAACATTTTAGAACACTTACTTATAGCTTACAGATACTGTGAAATATGTAAACAAATCAAAGATTAATTAGAAAAGATTAATTTGTATCCTGGTAACTATCCTTTGATTTATGAGCAGAAGTTAATCATGGGCATAGTCTATAACCAGAATTGAGCCTGAAGCTGTTATACTCAGTTCATCTAAAAGTCAATTTCATGTACTGTTCTCTCTGTGAACAATTACTATATGATTTTAAAAGCACATATTGCAGAAACGGTAGATTTTATCTGCCTTCCAGCTTGACACACAGTTCCTCTACCCATCAGCACATTGGAGCACCCTCACTCAGAGAAGTTCCTGAGAAGACCATTGTGTACTCTGGCAGTGTGGAGGCTGGACCAGACTCTACATAGAAGCCTGATTTGGAGCATCGTTCAGCATGTAAAAGCAAACAGCTGCAGATCCTGCCCTCCCCGAGGCTTGTGGTGCAAACTAGTTGCACTGCTTTGCTTGAATATCAGCCTAGGTGCAAATCACCTTCCCTCCAACTCAAAACTTCAGGCAATTCTTTGGTGCTGCTGTGCTTGAACCTCTCACAGAACTTAAGTGGCTCCTGATAACACTACTGATAGAGAGGAGTGAGTGAGGCTGGAAGAAGCAGAGAATCTACTTTTTCTTGAGAGTAGTGGTGGATTTTCTTATGCAGATAGGGGTTAACAGTCTTAAGGGGGAAAGACAAGGCAAGGAATCACTACTCTGTTTCTGGAAAGATAAGACTACTAAAATATCACATGAGGACCCAGACATCTTCAGCTGCTAG
Source organism: Colius striatus (assembly GCF_028858725.1). NCBI lineage: Eukaryota > Metazoa > Chordata > Aves > Coliiformes > Coliidae > Colius > Colius striatus. Next base: position 111,913,632 of record NC_084759.1, on the reverse strand, counting down.
AAGTTATTATTGCTAAGCTGGTGTCAGAGGAGCAGCAGCACTGATTTACACCAGCTGAGGCCAGGGGAAAGCCAGGGTGGAAGCAGAGGGATAGAAAGTACAAATGAGCTCTTGGAAGACAAACCTTTGCTTTCACTGATGTAGAACTACATTTCATTTGTCAGTATGGGCTGAAAGTACTAACCAAGTTTATTTATAACAGTAAGGATAGAAATTCATTAAAAAAAGCTTTCCTCACTGTCTCTGTTTTATATCTGTAGTAGAAGTGAAAAATAGCCAATAGAAGTGAAATAAGTTGCTTTATGCAGCATGGGAAGTTTTATGTTAGCATATTATATAGTAACAAAGACATAGGTATTATTTGACTGAGTTAATAGTATCATATGCCATCTACAAATTTACAATTTATTAATAACCAAACAATGAGCAGCAAGCTCTTTAGCATCTGTTAATTAGCCTGCAAGAACTACATGGCCCAATCTGCTAATGTACTATTCATTTCTGTTGAAATTAGAAAACTGTGGTCTAACCTTTACTGAGAATCACCCAGCATTTTAATACTAACCATTATAGCTAGAAATGTTGTATTTACTGCTACAGTGTGACAGTGACTTCTGGATGGATTTTTCATGGTAGTCTCCTTCAAGCTGAGAAATGTGCATTACCCAAAGATCATCTTTCCAGACCTCAAGTGCCCCCATCCTACAGTTTCAAGCTGCTTGTTGTAAGTCCTTCAGAGCTATGACTGTCTTGTGCCTTCTATAGAGTCTTGTTGCAGGGTTGCTTACTATGAGAGGAATCTGTAGGCAAAAACCTCAGTGACTGAAGCAATTTCAGCAAAGAATTGGGAGTGGGGTTTTTTTGCTGGGGGGCTAAGACAACTTTTCAAAACTGGAAGTGTCTGCAGAAATGTCCGATCATTTCTTAAGAATATTTTTTTCCAGAGATATTTGTGCTCAAAATAAGATAAGTCAGTATTCTTTTAAATGATGACACACAAAGCGACTATGAATACCAATTTAAGAGTGGGACAGCTAGGACTGAGATACATCTGCCCTGTCCTAGCTGTAGGAGTGAAACTGAACTCAGGTTTTCTGCATCAGAGTGCTTTAGCCTGTGTCCCTTGGAAGACTCAGCAGGAACTATCCAGGTTCCTGAGCAAGGTGGTTTCAGAGGTACCATTACAAATACTCTGGGAGAGATTTTTTTAATGAGGGCAAGCTGACCTTTAGGTGGTGAGCTCAAGGTTATCCAAGTAGCAGGATCCTGGCTTTTTCTGCATTGGTTGGGCTTTTCTTTCTGAAAGTACTGTAACTGATTTTGCCTCTTTTTCCCAACCCCCTGAGGCTTGTTCACTGTATTTAACCTACTTGTAGGGGAAATGGTTGAAAATCTACACTCCAATCCGGTAGAAAAAAGATGATTTGAAGCTAGGAAACATCCTTATCTTTCCTCTTCTGGGATTTTTTTTAGTAGCAATGAAGTAACTGGATATCTCAAGCTCATAATCAGCAAAAGGTACTGAATTTGTCTTAGTGTGATAGCGTAAAATAAGTAAATTCTGAAATGTCAAAAATATTCTTAGGACAAGAAAATTACATCTGGAAAATAACCTCGTCTGTATTTTGTATTTTTTCCTTCTTTCTAATTTTATAATCAGACATATATATATGTACATGTGAATTTTTAAAAATAAGGATGATGGCCTGAGGCTTATTTATATATTTTGTCTTTATATCCTGGAATAGTCATCAACTGAGGTCATACAAATGTCATAGGAAAATGGAGAAAACTTCTAAGGTGATAAAGATGGTCTTAAAAACAACACTGGGGAGATCTGCCTTGAAAATAGTTTTTTTTCTTGGAATAGTGTTGGGTGTGTCTTTATTTCTTGGTGCAAGATGTTTTTGTTTGGTTGGTTGTTGGTTGAGTTTTGTTGTTTTTCCTTTTTATTTTCTATAAATTACCAACAGGGAACCCTGTAGTGTATTTCAGCAGTAAAATGTGATTGTGTTAACCCACTAAGATTTGATGTTCTGTTTTAAATAATCTCCTCACCAACCCACTACTTTTTGTGATCTGGCTTTTCTATTGCTAGTAAAAGGGTAAAAGAATCCAAGTATTTTGTATTTACAAGATGTGATGCCATACAACTTTTCAAAATTCTTTTGCAGTATGTCGCTATTGCTTTCTCTAAAGTGTACTAAAACAAAAGCAATATGTACTTGCAGCTGTGTACTGACACTATACCTCTTGCACACAAAACTTTGGGGTTGCACAAAAAAAAGATGAAGTTTAATAACATGCTCTGTTATTTCTAATGTACATGTATAGAATGAGGATTTTTTATTGTATATTTTCATATTAATGCCTTCCTTGCTGTGAAAGTGCTCAGTCTGAAGCTTTTTAGTATTTTAATGCTTTGTAGTTTTGAGTAGTGTATCTCTTCTTTTTCTGATGTTCATGCTATTCATCTCAGAAGAAGAGTTTTCTGTATCTATTGCATGTTCTGTGTGATTTGTTAATCTAGGACGTCAGTGCTTCTCAAACATTAACAAATTTATCACCATATCATTCTGTTTCCCTATACAAACAGAAAAAAAAAACCAGAGTGCTGTAACACGTAAATTATAATTACTATATCAATATCTGTGTCTGAAGAGAAAGAGTAGTACTGGATAAACAACTTTCTGGGCTTATTTAAATATACAAAATATATCACTATTAATTTTGCCTGTTATAATTACAATCGATGAAAAAATAATAAAACAAAAGTACTAAGTTCTCTATCAGTAGATCTAGTTACATGGTATCCAGATACTTCTGTACCAATACATTCTGTCTGCTCCAATACATTCACCAGAAAAGACCATTCTTGCAAAAGAGCAATCATGCTAAATGTCTCTACCTTGGGATTTTTACTGTACATTTAATGTGAATTTTGTACTAACATAGTTGTTTGTGATGTGATTTCCAGCATTAATTCTTCACCTCTAACCACTGACATGTCTTCCATATGGGCTAAGATGTTCTGTATCCTATTCAAACTTTCATATTTTCAAGAGGATATTTTGTTACTTTAATTCTTTTTAATCTATATGCCTCTTTCTTCTGCCTAATCCTGGTGTTTTGCCACAAGGCAAAATGCTGTTATAGTTCACTTTGTATGTCTCTCATTATGTTTACTTGACTTTCAAAAATTAAATCTGGAATTTTTCTGTCAGGTTATTTGTATGTTCTACCTAAATGGAGGGACTCTATGATGCTGTGACAATCAATGATGTTTAGCACTACTTCTATACTTTCTAGTAACAACTGGTGTTGGCATATTATTGATTGCGCTTACTGAAAATCATGTTTTGTTGACGGGAAGTGATTTGTCTCTCCAAAATATGTCTCCCATTGATTGCTGTAAGCAAGAAATATAAGGTTTTTTATTAAACTAGAAAGTGAGGGATTTATTCTACTTAGTCAAGAAATCTGTGCAATGGCATTAAGCTTATATGGTGTTTCCTCCCAATTGGCTAGATTAAAGTTAGCTCAGAAATATTTCCACTGTAACAGCTAAATACTTGTGTGCATGCACGCAGAGAAGACACAGGGGAGTAACCACAGCAGTCGAGAGCGTTTGAAGGAAAATGTGACTGTTCCTTAAATTAGAATAATGCCATGCTTTCAAGATAAAATACGGTCAGCTGTGGCACACCTTGTTCCTCCCTTGTGTTAGACAGTGTTTGCAGAGATCTCCATGGAACACGCAGAATGGTAGGGGTTGGAAGAAACCTATAAAGAACATCTAGACCAACTCCACTGCTAAAGCAGGTATGCATAGATCAGATTGCTTGTCGTGGTTTTGCCCAGACGGAGCAAAGGGGAAAAAAAACCACGACTCCTCCCCCTCCTGACGGAATGCGGAGGGGATCGGAGAGGGAGAAAAAAAAGTAAAAGAGCCTGCGTAAGTTGAAATAAGAACAATTTACTAGTGAAAATTGAAGAGGAACAACTATAACAAAGACAAGGGAATATTACAAAGAAAACTGGTAAGTGATGCAGTTGCTCACCACCCGTGACCCGACCTAACCCGACCTCTCCGCACAGGCAACCGAGAGCCTGTGACCCCGGAAGAGAGCTTCTTCCTGCCAGCCCCCACCTATATACTGGGCATGACGTTAGGATGGTATCAAATACCTGCTGGCCAGCCTGGGTCAGCTGTTCAGGCTGTGCCCTTTCCTGGTTCCTCACGGGAATTAATTCTATCCTGGCTCAAACCAGGACATTGCTCAAGACCATGTCCAAGTGGATTTTGGAAACCTCCAGAGAAAGAGACTCCTCCTCCCTGCACAGCCTGTGCCAGTGCTCCCTCACCCTAACCGTGAAGAAGTTTTTTCCTTAAGTTTAAGTGGAACTTTCTGTGTTCTAGCTTGTGTCCATTACCGCTTGTCCATGCCATTCTCTCAACACTCACCCTTTAGGTATTATTAAGCATTGATAGGGTCCTCTCTCAGCCTTCTCCAGGCTAAACAGCCTCAGGCCTCATAGCCTTTCCTTGTAAGAGAGATTCTCCAGTCTACTAATCCTCTTGGTAGCCCTCCACTGGTCTCTCTCTAGGTCTCTGTCTCTTTTGAACTGAACAGCCCAGAACTGGACACACTACTCTAGATGAGGCCTTACCAGGGCCGAGTAGAGGAGGAGAACCTTCCTCGACCTGCTGGCCACACTCTTCTTAATGCATCCCAAGATGCCGTTGGCCTTCTTGGCCATGAGGGCACATTGGCCATGAGGGCACATTGCTGGCTCAGATCTCAGATCCCAGATCTCTCTCTGCAGAGTTACTCTCCAGAAGATCAACCCCCAGCTTGTACTGGTGCATGGGATTGTTCTCCCAAGGTGCAGGACTCTGCACTTTCACTTGTTGAACTTTCATGAGGTTTCTCTCTGCCCACCTTTCAAGCCTGTCCACAGCACAGTCTTCCGATGTATCTGCAAGTCCTCCCAGTTTGGTGTGATCAGTGAGCTTTACTGAAGGTAAACTCTATCCTCTGAATTGAAATCGGGTTTAAAAAAAAAATGTCGGCTTTCTTCAGACTATTTTTGTATATATATTTCACAGTGCAGTTGCAGAGACTCTTTCAGTGTGAGACATTCTGGATTCACAGAATCCATACGGAATCTAGCTTGAGTAGCGCATGCATCCAAGATGGTAGTAACTCCATGAATGGCCTGGACAAATGCTATGTTCTCTGTTTATACCCTAAAGTAGATGCTTTGTTAACCTCTGGATGCCAAGCAAGCCTGAGGCACACATAGTATTTTGGAAATGAAAGTGTTTAAAACAAGTGTTTCACCTCAACCTAAGCAGTGTTTGGCCTGCATCAGTGCCACTTTGGTTATCTTTTCTTGTTCGACTTGGTGCAGGTATTTGTGATAGCCACTTTAGTCTCTTCAAAAAGGATCAGGAGTTTTTATTGTCCCATCTTCTCCTTTTTGTATTTGCCAGAATCCAAAGCACAGTCCAAAGCCTGCAGTGCTGGAATTTTGATTGTGTTTTTGAACCTTATTTCTCCAAAGACAGGGTAAAGGGCCCAGAAAGATGTATCTACCCTAACATCAGAGGAATCCTGATTTCCCCTTTTTCTAAGTTGCTTGTGAGGTCTACTAGCGGGGCTTGCCCTTTCAAAGAACTTTTTCCCTAGTCCTTGTCATTTTTACAGGCAGGTAATAGTCAAAATAGACTAGTGTAAAAGTCTTTGGAATGAGATATTTTATATTGCCTGGAACATATTCACACTTGCAGAACAGAACCCTGTCTCCCTGTTTAGGGCTATTCCTGTAAGTGATGATTCGTTTAAATGATACTGAATCCCAATCATATTGCTTCCTACTTTTGCCTTGCTTGACACTGATGTGACATTTTTCTAGGCCAAGGATACAAAATATTTTTAATTACTTTGAGTATATTTTTCTCCCCAAGGTTTTGATTTTTCTGATGAGCTTTGAGGTTCTTATCTGAATCTGTAAGTTTTATTCCTAATTGTATGGGTATTTGAGGATGTTTCCTGGATTAATTTTACTCTAGCATAGCTATATGGAATTACCACACAAATTCAGGTTTCTGTGCTTAACAACAGATGTCATTGTCAGAACTGCTTTGTACCATTATCTATTTTCAGTTTTACACTGAGGGTAAGCATCTTTGGTAAAAAATAGTTTATGCAGATGAATGGAGAGCTGCAAGAAAATCAGAAGTTGGTATCTGCTGGCTTCTTTAAAATATTTTTTCACTAACATATTTTACTTTTAAGCTGTTCTTTCTGAAAGAACTTATCACTAGCAGTTTTTTAGTACTTTTTAGCTTGCATAAAAACCAGTGAGCTTTACTACATCACTGCTCTGTTTCTTCTCCTTTGCAAGTATCCTTTTTATTGTTAGCAGTCTGTTCAGATGCGGCACAATCCCCATTGGATTGTGTTCAGCAGTATTAAATATCACAGCAGCATACTCTTTAAGCATACCTCATACAGTTTCTACCTGGAGCCTGCCAGTAACCAAAGTAAGTATTTCAGAGTTGTCAACTGTTTGGTTACAAAGGTGGTGAGGTCTGAAGTAAGCTCCAGTAAATAGGTGAGGAAGGAAATAGCCTCTTGATAGTGAGGAATGCATTTTCCCAAAAGCAAATTCTGTGGGGACACTGTGGTCAGGTGTTAAAAAATGTTTACCTAATTCCAGTTTTATTCTTGTAGGAGGCTAGGCAGGAGCTATTCTACATCTTAACTTTCTCCCTTGTATATTCTTCTGATACAATTTCCCTAATGTGACATACTAGTTTATAGCAATAGGACTGATGAAAACTAGTTATGATTCTGATTGCAGAAACACTAGGACTGTAAAGATACAGAGTAAGATCTGTCCCAAATGGTTTATTCATTAAGGAAGCATTTATTCATTAAGGAAGCATTTTTATCTTTCCTATCTTCTCTCTTAGCTTTTTGGGGCTATTGTCTGACATTTTGTCAAACATGTAATTATCTGAAGTTGTTTGCAGTCAGTCTGCTTTGAAATATTTATAATTTCATCTGAAAACTTTGTAACAACTGAGCATATATATGAAACAAGATAACATCTCAGCATAGTTTTAATAAGTCTTCACTCAGAGCACAGATTGAAACAAGGTCATGAATTGGCAGAGCACTAATCCATTTGTAAAACAAAAATGAGAAATGGTCTGTTTGTGACACTCTATAACACAAGTAAAGATTGTTATCCTTAGCTCACATTGGTGGGGAAGGACATGAAATCTAGCAGCTGAATAAGGATGACCTTGGTTTGTGAAAAGATACTTTTGTTAACAACAAATCTATAAGTGCTCTCAGTTTCCATTTTCATGCTTTCTCATTCCTACTTCATCCCTCTAAATTGATCAACACTTTGTGTCAGACAGACTGAATCTGTCTGCAGTATGTGTCTCATCCCCTCAGGTGAATCCTGCAGAGGTTCTTTTTCCATCAACATCCCCCCCAGAATGCATGAAATTAGGCAGATAATCAGTCTGTTTCTCTGGACAGTATCATCAGCTGTCCTGGTGTTCTTGTAACTTAAGAGTGTTTTGTTAGTTTGAGTTTGGTTGGGGCTTTTTTTCATTATTAAATGCTACTGTTTTTTCTCTTATTGGCAAACAAAGGTTGATGCTCAGTTTATTGCAGAGGGAAGCTGCTTAAAAATTAAACAATTATTGTATCACTGCTGCAATCAATGTCAGCTTGCAGCAAACGAAAGTCTACCTCATGGTTTAAAAAAATGTAGTGAGTAATGATCTTAAATCAATTTCTGTTTCTGTTTAACAAAGGTACATGTCTTTTTATAAAGGTTTTATTTCTCCAAACTGTGTTGTGACACAATGGAAACATTCATTTGAGTATTATTTAACTAATCGGTTACTAAAACCGTTTTTATCTGTATGACATTCTCATTGTTAAAATATCTTAATTTTTGAATGAAATGCTGCCTTCATACTGATTTACAGGAAAATATTCCTTATTTTTAGCAATTATTGAGACAAAGAAGTACATTTGTGATATTATTAAAGAATCATCAACCTATAAATTAGTTACCTTATCTGTTCTCTATCTGCATAATCCTTATACCCCCGTCACCATGTTTACAAATCCAAATGAATATTATACAGCCCAGATCTAATTAATTTTGGATTAGCCTTCCAGACACATGTAGTTTTGATCAAAACAATCTGTACTCTCTCTTTTCTGATTAGGATGAAGCCTGACCCCTGGAGTATTCTGTTTGTCAGGGGATGTGCTGGAACATGAATATCAACAAGCAGGTTAATCCTTAGGCTGTCACTTTCTTCCGTATATCCAGTACCCTGTGTTTTTTTGCTAGAAACCTTGGGGATCTAGGTAACATCAGAGAGTGGAGTTCAGGTGAGATTAACATCTGACTCGACGTTTAAGCCATCCAGCATGATGTATCATGAAAATAATCCACTGAAATGATTTTTCAAAAAAAATCTGGCATTCTATTGTGCTCTTTTTGAGTGAAAGAGGCAACATGAAAATGTATTGAAAAAGAAAGCTGATCTACTCTAAATTCAAAATAGGTAATGAGAAATTTAGATGATGGTGACTGGGTAATTTATTTGTTTTTATGCATCCTCTAACAAGGCAGTTATCTGTGACTTCTGTTCAGCATCCACGATGCCATCAAAAGAATAATATGGAAAAAATAGCTTCCCCGTTCTGAAGTTGAGATGGTGTTTGAAAAAGGACACTTTAAGCCTCACAGTTAAAGCCCTCAATCAGTTACAGGGTTTTAAGTTCCATAGTGTTTTGTTGTAAACTAACTTTGTCACAATTTTTTTTTTTATAAAAAGGTGATAGACTTTCTTCTTAGCCACAATATAAAACAAACCTTAAGCACAGAATGCTATAGTCTTCAGGGTCTGTGTTCACCTCAGAGCAACTCAGTGATTTGACTGTATGTGACATTCCACGTGTAGACAGACAGGAGAAATTGCAAGAGTTCAGCAGACAAGAGCCTTTAGATGAGGCTTTTGCCTTGACAAAGCACATATAAAAGACACTTTGTACTGCTTAAGCTGTGACTGCGCTTCCTCTGCAGAAGTGCACAGACCTCCATTCATGTAAGTACTTTAGTAAGTAGTGCAGCTCAGTAAGTGCAGCACTGGACAGGAAACACTTGATGCAGAGGAGATAATGTCAATCTTTACCTATTTCACAGGGCTGCTTCAGGCTAGCTGCAGTCTGGTCCTGTGGTCAGATTGCTCATTTGCAGCTGGATTGTATTAGATGTGGTAGTGGAAAGGTCCTTCTGGTTAACTCGATCAGAAATTGATCCTGTATACATGCTCAGAGTCAGCTGCAAAATGTGAATAAATATTCAGTGAATGCAGAAGACACAGATTTGGTTTAAAAGTACACTCCTAAATCAACTAAAATACTAAGGCAGAGAAATGGAGCCTATAAAGCTAGCTGTTTCTAAGGCTAAATTTAATCAGCTCTCTTGCCAGTAAAATCACTTTTTCCAGGCTCAGGATCAGAGCATCCCAGCAGGTAAGAAATCAAGGAAGGGAGCCAGGAGACTACATGGTTAAACAGGGAACTGTTTGGAAAACTCAAGTGAAAGGAGAAAGTCTATAGATCATGGAAGGAAGGGATGGCCATTTGGGATGAATGTAAGACTGTTGTCAGAGGATGTAGGGAGGCAACTAGAAAAGCTAAACCTTGTTGGAGTTGTACCTTGCAAGAGAGGTCAAGGACAACAAGAAGGGGCTTCTTCAAATACATTGCAGGTAAAACTAATGCTAGAGGTAATGTAGGCCCACTGTTGAATGAGGCGAGTGCCCTGGTGACAGAGGATACAGAGAAGGTAGTTACTGAATGCCTTCTTTGCCTCTGTCTATAGTGCTGGAGACTGTCCTCAGAAGCCCCAGACTCCAGAGGAAGTCAGGATAAAGAACTGAGGGGTGATCTCATTAATGTTTACAAATATCTAAAGGGCAGGTGTCAGGATGATGGAGTCAGGCTCTTCTCAGTGATGTCCAATGATAGGAAAAGGGGCAACAGGTACAAGCTGGAACATAAGAGATTCCAAAGAAATAAAAGGAAGAATTTCTTCACTGTGAGGGTGATGGAGCACTGGAACTGGCTGCCCAGGTGGGTTGTGGAGTCTCCTTCTCTGGAAATATTCAAAACCCACTTAGATGAGTTCCTGTTTGACCTACTTAGAGTGGCCTGCTCTGGCAGGGGGATTGGACTTAGATAATCTTTCGAGATCCATTCCAACCCTTCAGATTCTCCGATTCTGTGAAAATAAATGAGAATATTTTCTATGGTCATTTTTTTCTACAATATGTGGACTCCCCATAAAGGGTGCCTGGCCTTATATAGCATAGTGTCAAATCACATGTAATGAAACATAGGCTAACAACAGAAATTGATTGGATTTATGATTTAAGCACTAAGGTGGTGTCTGTCTTCCAGGTCTTACCTTGGTGAACTGCACCCCATGACTTGTTTCATAGTGTTAGCAATCTAAGAGTAAATCCTGCCTTTGGTGCTATGTTTAAATAGTTGTGGGGTTTTTTACTGGGAGGTAGAGGGAAGGAAGAATCCTCCTCTTCTTTGGCCAAGGAAGCCACTGGTGTTTCTAGAACATCCTTTTTTTCCTATTCCACAATGCAATAAACTTCTAGAGCAATAATGAATGTCCAGAGCTGGAAATCGCCTTTGTTGGATTCAGTACCTTGACTTCATTAATTTCTTGTTGTAGACTTTCCTGGAAGCTAAAGTATATCTTTTCCCGTTCTAAGTAAGGATGAAAATTTAACAAATCTTCTGATAAAGGAAAACAATTTGCTTGTCTTCCCTGTAAAAAGTAACCTTTGTGTTTCATGTTAAGATTAGATTTGTCCATCTTCAATTTATGTCATCATTGCTATATACCTCTTTGTGAGACTGAACTCGCACCTTGCTTTAGTTCCTCTTACATGTGTTGGTAGCAACACACACTGATTGAATCACCTTTTTAGCCTTCTCTTCAATATACCGTGTGGATTCAATTCCTTAAGTCTCACATTATAAGACTTATTTTCTAGGAACTCCTTTTGATCTTCTTATATACATGTATTGTTCTTGACCTGCAGCTGTCAATATTGTATGCAATGTTTCTATAAAGACCTGATACCATGTGCAGAGACAAAATGGTGTCCCTTCTTTTCTGTGCTCTTCTAGATGAATAAAGTTTACATTAGCCCTTCTTATTCAGTCTTTGATCAGTCCTTTAGATGAGTCTCTCCAATGTTGTGGTTGAACAATAAGAATTTTGGTGAACAGGATTATATTGGAGATGTAACAAAAACAAACCCAAACAAACCCCAAAGCCACACACACATCACAAAAAAAACCACACAACTCCCTCACCAAACTGTCACTCAATATAGACATTTTAGGACTGAAAGCTCTTTACATTCAGTAGAATGTTTCTTCATTTATTCTTTGTTTTTGAACAATTAATCCCTGTGCTTCTAGCTACCTCCAAGTTTCCCCATCACTATTGCTCTGTGCTTTACAAAGCATCTAACATGAAATGAAGCAAAAGACTAACCAAGCATTATAGTAATGGTCGAACATACATAAGTATAAAGATAACTAAATATAGAAAATGAAAAAAAAAAAAAATCTGAGCATTATCAACCTGGACTAGTTTGATAACTTCATAGTAAAAAGTAATTATCAATTATCTATGGTTTTCAACAGGAGAAACTAAGTCCTTACAAACTAGTCAGAAAGTTTCTAGAATAGGAAAGAGATCAGTCAGGATGGGTAATATTTAAACCCTCTCTTTTGTCCAAATATTAAAGGTGCTTGGGAAATTAACAGTATTTTAAAGTGAAGAAAATATGCATGCAAACGTCCAGTAAATGTGGTAATGAATTTACTATTAGCATAAAATCATCTTCCAACATAGGTTGTCTACAAAATCTTTCATTGGAAGGCTGTTATTCCAAACAGAAACTCAGTTACCTTTTTTTTTGTTGTTGTCAAGTGTTTATAAACATAAGTAGGATAGAATAGATAGAGAATTGATATTTTCACATTTGAATGCAGATTTAAGTCTTTTGGGATTTTCTTTCACAAACCATATTCATTATCACTCAACCATGCTCCTTCAGAGTAGAGAGCTCATTCAATTTGACTTAGGGTCACTCAATAGGTCACAGCTACTGGCATGAACTTCTTACCAGATCATGGACAGTCACTGTCAGTGATCAAACAGTTTTTCACCTCTGTATATCCTGAGGTATCAAGCTTCTACATCAGTGTCTGGTTTTATACCATTTTCCCAGTTACACAGTTTACCACGACAAGGAAGATTTATTTATATATCATTGAAAATGCTGTTGAGCTGACTTCTCTTTTGTGATTCTCTTTAATGAGTTATTCTCTAAGGTAGGAGACTGATTAAGCTGGTGTTATAGATAGCTTTGATTGGAGGTACGTCAGTACATGTGTCAATTGAAATACTGCAGATCTGTCTATGCTTCAGTCAAGCTTTGCTTTTGTTAAATACACAAGGGCATCTGGTAGCTGAGATGCTTTGCAATTCTGAATAAATAGTATACCTTTTCTACAAGTAAAGTTATAGTAGCTGCAGGCTGCAGTATTTTTTGGTAAATATATGCAAATATGCATGTGTTTGTATGCTGCCAAAAATGATTAAGGAATAGAGATGCCTAAATACCTTGGGGGGAAAATTCGGTACTAAGTCCCAGCTGCTGTAAATACTTAAGCATGGGCTTAATTCTGTATGTGTGATCAGCATTACTGTGAGTTTAATGGATGTGTTGGTGCACATAGTAAAATTTACTCATGCTTGTCCTTTTAAGAGAGTCATTTATATGTGAACCTTAATGTAAATCAGATAAACCTGGCAATATACAAAAGAATATTATCTTCAAAATTTTACATGATGGAGCTGGGTCTGGGTTGTTTTCTCGTTTTGAGTAGAATCTGGAATCAATCTTTGAATAGATAAAACTGGGAAAACGAAAATGAGGATGTAAAAGCTGTATAAAGATAAAAATGTGCAAAAATAAGTCCAAACTGACTGCATTTCTTATTTTACCTGTGCTGTTGCCTGGTGAGTTATCATCATATGGAGTGGTTGAAAGAATTGCTTGAGATTGCAGCAGTCACATGTATTGCCCTCTACTCCTCCCCAAAGTGAAATACTTCTTATAATTAGCAGTTTCTTAAAATCTTTGATGGAAAAAAGCTCTGCAGATATTTCAATTAATGGAACTTATATTTCAGTGTTCAGCCTATCTTTGTGGTCTTTAACAATAGTTTGTCAAGCATCAGATCCATTGTGCTAGACACCATATGGTTACTTTTATTATGTGACTGTCAATTCCTCACTAAAACTATGAAATGTATCTTTCACCTGCCTAAACTGACTTTTTTAGTACAGCTATCTATTTGAAGCTTGATTTTAGACAGCAAGCTAACAGAAGCATGAAAGAAATTAATGAGAGGAATTAACATTAAATGTAAACTAGAAAATATGCATAAAGAAAAGAACTGGAAGAAAAAAACAGCAGAAATTGATGCTATGACAACCTCTTTTTTATTTTGAAAAAACAGCACACAGAGAAGATTCATCACATCGTTAAGCAGTGGAACTTCTAGTAGCTAAAAAAACCCAGAGGACTCAATCCATCTTTGTATTTTGTCTTTAGGAAGTGAGTGTCAAATGATGATGCCAGATATGAAGCACTGATGGATGGGATTGAGACCCGTCTGATGGCTATGATGCTGTAAATCTGTGTTGTTCTACTGACCTTGTTGTAACATTAGTCTGTGGCAGCTGAGAATTTGGCCCCTTGAAGTTATGTAACCTTTCTCAAGAGAACAATCAACATTACTTTGTGTAAAAGACTGAAGTAAAATCTGAAATCTAGACAGGGAAGTGAACTAAATCTCTTGTGTACAGAACATAAAGGTAAACTAGTGTGTCATGACGGAAGGAACATGTGCTGCTTCATGTATAAAGAGTCACATTCCTCGTGTTTGTTTTTAGATATGAAAGAATACATATTTAACCAATCTTTTGACAAAAGCTAATAGCAGTATTTACCTTAGTGACTTAATTTTTTTACAGAAACGCACGTAACTACAGGTCAAATAATGCTTGAGTTGGGAGAACGCTGAGTGGTGGTGATGGACATTGTCTAGCTTAATTGTTGAATGTGATTGAGGCCGTTGACTTCAGAAAGAAACACTTTCTGAACGTATAAGAAGCTTAAACAGCTCCAGATGTTATAGAGCCTGATCAGTCCTAGTTTAATCATAATTAAAAGACTCAATTCCTCTCTACTATAGTTAAAGATTGTGTACAACAACAGGAATTCAGTTTCAATAGGATGATAAAAGCTACCCATTTTTCTGAAGAACAAAAGAACATGTTTTTCTGGACTTCTGATGTCTGAAGCCACAGAAAAATTGTAGCATAAAGTCAGTAGAAACTTGTTTACTTAGATTAAATAAAGGCCTTAAAAGTAAGTGTTGCTCCTTGGATGCAGCCTCAAAATTCATGAGGGTCATGTGATGGAGCAGACGAGCACTGCTCTTGCTTTGGGGATACTTCAAGAGCTTGTGTACTTCTTTTCTCAGAACAGTCCAGTGCAGAAAACACACTGCAGAAAAAAAAGAGCTGCAACGGGCTACAACACTGTCTTCTATACATCGGAAAGTTGAAGCAATTGTACAGGTTGATTACTGTGATCAAGTGAGTCCCCTTGTCCTGCTGGTGAGGCTACACCTTGAATCCTGTGTCCAGTTTGAGCCCCTCACTATAAGAAGGACATGTTGGTGCTGGAGTATATCCAGAGAGGGGAAATGAAGCTGGTGAAGGGTCTAGAGTATAGGTCTTATGAGGAGTGGTTGAGGGAGCTAGGGATGTTTAGCCTAGAGAAGTGGAAGCTGAGAGGAAGTATGATCACTCTCTACAACTACTTGAAGGGGACTTGTAGTGAGGTGGGGTTTAATCTCTTCTCTCCAGTAATGAATATTAGAACACCAGGAAATGGATTTAAATTGCACCAGGGGAGGTTTAGTCTGAACATTAGGAAGAACTTTTAAACCGAGAGGATTGTTAAACATTGAAACGGGCTGCCCAGGGAGGTGGTGGAGTCACCATCCCTAGAGATATTCAAAAGAGGTGTTGATGAAGTACTGAGGGATATGATTTAGTGATGGTCTTGGCAGTGTTAGGTTAATGGTTGAACTCAATGATCATAAAGGTCTTTTCCAACTATAATGATTCTATGATTCTAAGAAACAAAATTATCGTGCCCTGAAAAGCAGGGAGTGGGGAGATCAAGGTATTTAAGCACTCTGTTCTCCTTCCTCTTCTGTATGTGATATAACCAGGATAGGAGGAATAGCATTTTGTTCTAATGACTTAGAATTTTATACAATGGTTATTAAGTCTGTCCAACCATTTGGACTGAGAGTAAAGACTGTGCCTTGTCTTTCTGCCTTTGCTGGGCAGAGCAGTTTCAGTGAGGCAGGATGCAGAGGAAGATGATAAGCCAAGAGGAGTCACAATGACAAAAAATGTCCAAAGCAGAACTAGACAGCTGTCTGGGAGAGATTCTTTCATATTCTTAAATAAAATGTAAAGTTTTTAATATTATAGGGAGTTCAACCAGTCATTCCCCACAAGAAAAGACAAGTCTTTTTTAACAGTCCCATGAGAATATAGCTTGTTCTTGCTGTCTAACAAGAGAAGGATGAAAAGACAGGAACATCAAAATATCCCAGTCCCTGTTGAATCTCTGTCATTTCTGTTACATCAAATAGATACTGACTTATTTATTTATTTTGCAATCACAATAAAATGTGCTGGGATTGCAGAAGGCTTACAGCTGCTGCTGTCTCATGAACAACTTTGTTAAGTGTTCATTTAAAGCAGTTCATCTCTGCACTGGAGGAGGTTCCTCCTCCCCAGAAATGTTGCATTGCTATCGCAATGTTCTACAAAGACTGCTTCTCTCCCCTTCTTCTGAACTGCACAAGGACATTAGCATGAAAACGAAGACTTTGTTTCTTAAGTGTTCATCCATTCCTCTAGCTTATCCTCCCACCTGAAGTCCTCATCTGTGCCATCAATGAGTTGCAGTGGAAAGTGGTTTGATGAGGCTGTTTAAGTGCAATCCACTTACATATTATATGCAGTAATCTCTCTATAATTATAGACCTCCCTTTATTATTATTATAACATCTTTTAACACTTTTGAAGTTCTCTCAGTCTCATAATTCAGCTTCATTGACCAGAAGACAAAGAAATCCACCAGCTGCAGAGTTAAAATCATGATGCTGTTGGCTTTAATCTCTCTTTAATTATTAAAACATAAATTAGCTCTTGTACTCATTACTTCCCAAAGAGCTTTCTCTTCTGGTTTTCTCTCATCCTCTGCTCACAACTGCCACCTGCTTCTTCTGGTGGCCTGCCTTGCACCAGGAAGGAAATTCCTTCCCAGTGTTTACCAAGAACACGAGTGTCGGGCCTTAATGGCAAGAAATCACAGTGAAGAAGTAGATGTAAGTACAAATGAGTAGATCAAAGAGCTAGGACAAATCTGTCAAAGGGCATGTATTTTAACAGGGGTATCCCTTTAGGCAAGAAGAAAGCAAAGCTTCTGTGGAGCACTGCTGAAGTTTTTATCCAAAATTAGATACATGGCATGTACCACCCAAGCATTACATTTCCTTGCAGGTAGGACAGCAATGTGCCTCTGACAGTCACTGAAAAGAATATTTAACCTTTGAATCGAAATCTCTTGTACTTAGGGCAGCTATTTGTGGTTATCACATGTCATGGCTAAGATCAGACTGATGGACATAGCATTTCTTTGGTGAGAGTTATGGGTTGTTTGTGTTTTTTCTACATATGTTATTTCTAAGTGAAAATAGTCTCTATTTCTAAAATGCATAAATACCCATTGTTTGGCCACAGCTAGTTGTTGCCTGAGATCTTATATCAGGAATACATTTTTCTGTTTACTGCTGCGTTTCCGTCCCAGGAAATAGCAACTGCGGAGGAAAGAATACCTATGAGATGGAATATTGCAAACATCAGGATTTGGTACATGGCTCTCAGGGCTCACAACTCTACAAACTAAAGTCTGCTGAAGTCCATAGGACTAATGCTGTTTATTATCAGTCTACAAACTAAAGTCTGCTGAAGTCCATAGGACTAATGCTATTTATTATCAGAGCACCTCTGAATATGCATGCACACAAGATAGGAAACCCCAATCAAAAAGGGCCTAAGGCCATACAAATGGGTAACTAGTGCTTAAGTACTGACAAGTCCCATTGATTCACTATGACTCCTCAAGTGCTTAAAATTAACCATTTGCTTATGTGTAGCTTCTAGTTCAGGGTTTAAAACTACTCATGATGATTTTGGTACCAGGAGAAAATAATGTGTTCATAGTTCAACTATATGAAGCAGAGAAGTCAGGAACTCTGGACAATTGACAAATCTAGATATGAGGAACAGTTTGTGGAAGAACTTTAGTACCACATATACAGCTCTAGCTAAAGAGAATGCTTTACTGAGCTATGAGAATGTCTGAACTCATGGAAAAAATCATGTAGCATATTCAACTTAATTTTATCCCTTATGGAGACACTAAATGATGCACACAGGGATGATCCTAATTAAGGAAGGCTCAACCTGTTGACTAAAAACTTAGAAAATTGCTCTTCTTTCTTATGCTTATTATCTGAGCTCCTTTCCACATTTTCTAAATGTACAAAACAAAATTTAAAGTTTAAATCATGAAAGATATTTGTGTCTGGATTTTGCGTATTCACAATTTTTTCCACAAACTTTGAACCTGATATGGTTTGGTTCAAGGCCAAGTCTTAAAACAGATTTTTTTAATTTAAAAAAAAAAAAAAAAAAAAAAAAGAAAAAAAAAAAAAAAGAAAACCACAAAGGATAAAAAATGTCTACCTTCTGTGATATTGCTCAGGCTACATGAATTAGGCATGTGTAGTTATGGCTCCATTGAAAACAGATTTTTTGCTCAAATAAATGCTGAAGAAGTAATTTTGCACTCTGCCAGAATGAGTTACACACAACATTTCTAGAAGTACTTTTCCTAATTTTAACAATACTAAGAAAATCTTGGTTTACTGTTAAGAAAAACTGTCTGATTATAGTTTATGTTGTCTTAAAAAGACATTCAGAACTCTACTTATTTATCTTTTATTTCAATAGTAACAGCATTGGAAGGGAATTACAGAAAGAAGCAACAGACCATGAGCTCGAGTGTTTGAACATAACCCCAGTAAGGTTCAGTATGGTTTATTCAGTCTTGTATACTGTAATGTCAGGCACATATGACTTCAAAGGAAATCCAAACTATTGCCTCTGATACAACAGAAACATCATGCAAAGTGGTACAGCTGTGTATGCCTGACAGCAAAGTGATCAAAACTTCTGCCAAAGGCAAGAGAGAAATTCAGGGGATGGGTGGAAGCAGAACAGTCCTGGCAAAGACATGGTGCGGCTGCAGCATTGTTTTGAATAGACGAGTTCTAACCATTCAGTTCCTTGCCCTGGACTGCTTGCTTCACAAAGCAGACAGGCAGTGCTCCAGCCACTCTTGTTAGATCAGGGTTGCTGTTATGTTGCTGGCTGCCACTGTTCAGCAGCGGTGCTTTGCTGCAAAGATGTCTCCTATCTTAACCAAGTCACTCGTGCAAGAGGTGTTTTTTACTGATGAAGAGATTCAGCTCAGTTCTTGTTTAATGGGAAGAGTTTGTTTATGACACTTGTTTTGAGGCCCTGCAAGACATTTCTAAAAAGGGAGAGTGTGACACAGTCTTCCAGGAGGAGTTCACAAGAAATCGTAGGAAAACTCAGCCACAGCATTCCCCTGACCAGAAGTGCTCTCTTTGTAGAAGCCATATAAAGACTTGGGAGACCTTTAGGGCCCCCAGAAGTCATAAAGTCTAGTGTTCTACAATCAATAGGTGTCTAGCTAGACAAGGCCTCCTTCTCCTTTTATATAAACAAGGAGCTGTCCCAAACCAGGAGATGTTTTGTCATCAGCGCATCACTTCTATTGTTGAGCACTTTCTTCCTCTTCACTGAGTGTTGTAACATGAGGCCAGTCTTCTGGGAAGTGCTTGTTTTGCAGATGGGAAGTTAAGTGGTAATGAGGAGATGATCATAGCATCTGCAGGAAAAGGACATCTGAGGAGATCTGATGTGAAAGAGGAAAATAGTGGGCCAGGACAGCCATAAAGGAAGCATGTGTTTCAGAAGGTGGACACACTCTTATGAAAAATAGGAGAAATCCAGTCTAGAAATCTTAGAGCTGCTATTCATAGTATGTTTTGGAAAAATAATGCAAGGCAGGTTCTGCAAGTTTTTGCAGTTAAGCTTTACTTCAGAATTCTTTGTCCGACTCTAAGATTTTTAGGATGGGTTTTAAGGTTAAATAAATGGAAAAAAAAACATGTCAGTTTGGGTAGTTAGAAGGACTTTAGTAGTTCTCATAACTTTGTTTTCCTCCTGGTCGTGTTCTCTAGCTGAAGTATAGCCTTCACAGAGTTTCAGTAAGTGTGAGCAGGATTGTGGTATGTAATGAAAAAATCTGCCAGCCCCTAATGTGGCATGGATGTGTCTGGAGTGGGCAGAATTGCGCAATGTAATATATTTACCTCTTCAGTGGAAGCAGTAATTGTTGAAATTGATTTCAACTTTTAATTTCTTTAGATTGTCAACAGGTTTATTTTCATGTTTTTTATACTTTTTTTGGATTTTTTTGTCTAGGTGATCTTTAGTTTTCTTCTTTTTTTTTTTTTTTAATACAAGGCTTTAAATAAAAATGAACTAGAAGAGAGAACGGGGAAAAGTACAGAGTTTAGAGGAGGAAGTGAAAGGAGAAGAAAATGCATGAAGATATGCAAAGCTGCTCCTCTTTCAAACATAAGTGAAACCATTCATGGAAGTACTGCTGTGCATTTTTCAGTAAGGTTTTGTTGGGTTTTTGTCCTGGACCCTCTAAGAAGTCAGGGCGTCTAACTTGGAATTGTCATTAATACATATTGGGAGCTGGCCCAGGATTTTGTTTAAAAAGATGATGTAACTGCAGTGGAGTGCGATTACGAGTACAAAGCTCTCTGCAGTACAAACCAGTATCTGCTTGTTGAAGCAGGTAAAAATATATATACCTGTAATGATTTTGTCTACACTTCTATCTATTGAAAAAGATTCTTTTGAGCTTTTGGATAAACCTTTTCTATAATATTTGCTTCTTTATACTCTTTCCCTTCCCCTCCCCCCCCCACCTTTTTCTTCAGCTTTACTCTCCTATGCATCCTTCTTAAATATCAGGGTGACGTTAATACACCTCCATAAAATGGGTGTTTGTTAGGGCTGTTCTTGAGTGCAGCACTGAGAAGAAATGCAAGATTAGTTGATGTCATGCATGAAGGTTTAATTTCTAAGAGGAAGAGGTACAGAAGGAATAGTAGTGGGAGGGAAATTCAAACACATTTGTGTTAGACGGTAAGTCACCAAGTCACAAAATTGTTGAGGCAGGAAAGGATCTCTGGAGATGCTCAACCTCAGTCCTCTACTCAAAGCAGGCTTAGATGAAGAAGGTTGCTCAGAGCCATGCTTAGTAGGTTTTAAGTATTTTCAAGGATGCAGATTTCACAGCCTTTCTGGGTAGTCTGTTACAGTCTGTAGTTACTCTCAGAAAAGAAACAAAACCCCGTAACTGACAAAAAAAACCCAAAACAAAAGTCCCTACACATTTTTCACATATCATTTCTTGTCTTTCAACTTATGTCCGTTGTCTGTTGAAGTCTCACCAATCCCACCACTGAAAAGGGTCTGGCTCCATTTTATTTGCACCCTCCTGACAGATATTTATACCCTCTGGGAAGATCCCCCTGAGTCTTTTTAGAGCTTAATGGTCCCAGCTGTCTCAGCCTCTCCTTGTATGTCAGATGCTCTAGTTCCTTAATTATCTTCAGAGCCCTTTGCTGGACTTTATCCAACAAGTCCATTTCACTTCACTTTGCACTATCCTTAGTGATCCTCCCCGGGAATTGAAATTTTGGGTATAAAACTGAAATAATGCTGCCATTATGAGCCCTGATGTTGTTCCTATTAAGTATCCCCCCAAGCTCTCAAGGTAGTGCCATACAGCCAACCAATATCTTGCCATTATGACAAGAAATCTTCTGTAAGAGCGATACACCTGCTTAGCCCTACTTGGACAATGGTTTTCCTCTCTTTCTTCAGGCATTGCAGATATTGTTTCACACAGTAGGACACTGGAATACTTCCCAGTAACATCTTAAAATATTAAATTGCAAAAACTGTAATTGTGCCTTTGTTAGAAACAAGTGGAAATGGATTTGACCATTGCTAAGTGTTTAACTTACATTTATTCAGTTGTTAAAAGTTCCAGGCATCTTTTGTGTTGATCTTTTAAATAAGTACTCTTAAACACATAACAAAAAGGAAAACCAGACAAAACGTACAAAAAATTAAATTGAAGAAGAAATGCAGTGAACTTCTATGCAAACTCATATTTTAGTTACAATTATTTTTACTTCACACTTTCTATTCTTTCAGTGTATATGTTAATTTTTCTTTGTCCTTTAGATTGTTTGTTTGTCTGGATAGATGAAATAAGAGTGATGTCGCATGCTGTCAGGTGAGACAGTCAAATATAGTCAAATATACTATTCTTAAACTGAATGTATTGAAAATAAATTAGGTGTCATTGAGTTTTATATTTGTGTTTAACAAGAGCTACATAATGCAAATCGGGAAATCTTCATAAAATGGTAAACAAATAGGACATTATTATTTGAAAATGCCAGGGTATGTTTTACTTTTGAAGCTTAGCTTTAATGGATTTCCGTGTGTTATTAAATTGCTGGTTACATAGGTCATTTAATAACTTCACAATAGTGAGCCTAATTCAATGAATAATGAGCAATTGGTGAATAACTTCCCTCTATGTTCAGTCAATTCTCCAAATTAAAGTAAGAACGTAACAGAGCAAATGAAGCATTGACTGCAAGTAGGTGGATATATTTCTCCAAATACAGCATTGACTCACATGTAAAGGGAGGATTCTATCTTACTCAAAGTATTAAAATGTTCCTATTGGGTTCTAATCAGTTTTGACAAGTGTTTATAAGCCCATTCTTTTCCACAGAAGTATGGAGGAGGGAATTTTAAAGAACAGGCAACCTATCTTTTGAATTCTGCGAGGAAATATCAAGTGGGTGTGTTTGTTATGTGTAAATATGAACCCATGCATATAGGTATTGGTAAGATAGAGGGAATTTTAAAAGCATTTTTTTCTTTTTTTTATTTAACAAGAAATTCATTTACCACTCTGCACTTTTTCCAGCTGTCTGTAGTATGGTGATTTATGAGAAGGGATTGTTAGTTTGATTTAGAGCAAAGCTAGACACTGAAGTAAGTTCACTTTATGACAGATATTTCCTGTTACCTTTGAGAAGATCTCTGCAATAATGCGTCTCTGTACTCTCCAGATCTGTTAGAACCTGCTTAATGGCTTTCAAGCAAAGTCTCAAGTCTGATTCCCTTTTGTTTTCTGTCTTGTAGGCCATGCGGGAGGGAAAACTAGGTACAAGAGGGGGCAGGTGGTGCAGGACCTAGCAGCAAATGAGTTATAAACTTGGGGAGAACAACGTAGATAGAAGCAATTAATTTTCTATTGAGGTATGCTATTTCTTCCACTAATCCCAGCTGCTCAGATCTCACTGTGAAGAAGAAAGGAAGGATGATGGGTAGATATTTATAGTGCAATGAAAAAAATCCATCTAGTTTACAATTTAGAGAGTCACATTTTAAATTCTGTAGTCATTTGAATTCCAGGTTCAGAGGGAACGTTAATTTTTTTTCTCCTTAGAAAATGTGCATTAATAAAGGACTTGACGATTGTCTCTGGATATATTTGTCAGCCTAGTGCTACTTCAAACCTATTATATTTTTTCCCTTTTTTCAACTCCTTGAGCTTTGTGGCTAAATTATGATAAAATAAGAATTCCCACTATTTATTTAACTAAATTTTATGTACGACATACATATGGTTATGATAGTTGTTAAATTAGAGAAGGAAAAGGTAGATCACAGATCCTAATTTTCTCTGTTACATCATGTAAATAAAGACCAGTTCTGCTATACTTGCTTCATTATGATAGCAGACAGATGAAGTTTTTCTTCACATACAGGACTGATAGATTCCCTGTCTACTTAAGTAACTGAAATGACTAGAAAGTCTGCTTCTGAGTTATAATCATACAGTCAGTGCTGTGTCTTCACTGGTGCTTACCTCAGTTGTTTGAAGCAGGGCTGGAAACAAAGGACATACTTCGAAAGGAGTCCCCTTATAGTGGTAATAAAAAAATCACCCTTGTAATGAGTAAGCAGTGGTGAAATGTATACTGTTTGGAGTATCTAGACCAACTCTGGATGTCCCATGGGAGAAGAGGGAACGAGAGAACAACTTCTAATTCAATCATAAGTTAATGGACTTCAGGCAAAAACTGCTGTAAGGAATGCTATGCCTTGTATTCAGAAGGGCCGAGATTACAGAGGGATCATTTTCAGTCTTTTAGGCTCTTAAAAATCAATGGAAGCTGAAGAGTTTCTGTAATAAGGGAGCATTTCACCTAAGAGTAAGCAAGAGAGGAATGAGGTCATTTAGAGTCATGGGGCTTACAAATAGGCCGTGAGACAAAATTCCAAATTATTATGGAAAATAAGTGCATGTTTGCAACAACTGTGTTTATGTGGAAATCCTTTGCCTTAGTTTGAATGTTTCTCTTGGAACCACTTGACCCCCCGGGGACAATCTTCAGCAATAAGTTTGGAAGAAATATATATACATTTGGCCCACTAAAGTTAGTTGAGTCAGATGTTTAGATTTGCCACTCCTTTTTCTTATATAAAGTCTGGACTCAGCTCAGGAGGGTTTGTTATCCAGACTGAGGAGGCTGGTTGTTCTGAGCTACATTTCCTGTCTTGTCTGTTCTGCAGGAGATCTGATGCTTTGGCCTATGTTGTAGCTGTTGTGTTCAATGTTGTCACCTGCTTAGGGCAAGTATGGGAGGTTTTAACTCTCTAGTGACTGTTCAGTGAATGAGTTTGAACCCAAGTGGCAGCTGAAAGAAAAATGGATAATGTCTCGAAATTCCCAAAAGGGAGAAGATACTGAAGTTTAATGACTAAGTACTCAATAACTTTGTAGACTAAGCTCAATAGGGAAAAAAATAAAATGAATTATTTTAAATTTTGGTGGGAAGTTGAGAGGCCCAACGGAGGGGTTTTGCTGTGTTTTTGGGTTTTTTTTTAAATATAGCTACTGTAGTGTAATACAGTAAGTTTTTCCACCAAAGGCAGAGTAGCAGCTGCTACCAAATAAGAAGAAACAATATAACAATTTAGGAAAACTGGAAATTCTTAAATATTAATAAAAATGGAATATTAATCCATACTGTGTATTATATAGGGGTTTTTTTTTCCTCTCACATCTTATTGTCTTGTGGCATTCTCCACTCTCTTTAAGGTCCTTGCTATGCTTAACCTGTCTTGAATAAGGCATTTTCTAAATAAAATGGCTTACATATAGAATTGGTACTGATTTCTGGTTGTTCTGCAAAAGAAACATATGCATTTAGCCAAGTCTAACTGGAAAATAACTAATATAGCTTCCATAAATGACCCAGATGATTCCAGCCTTGACCAGTGAAGTATTTAAAAATCATAAATAAGATTCAAACACTAGATTATTTGATGTCTGAAAGATGTTACTTACTTTCTTGCTTTGTACTATTGGAGTGTTTTGAACTGTGTTTGGTCAACATCCTGAGCACGAAAGCTGAAAACATACTATTTTAAACAAGCCTTATTTTTATCTTTGCACTACAGAAAAGGCAACTTTCAAATAACTGAAATTGGACATAGCAGCATTGTTACCCAAGGTGATGGGTGACATAGCAGTTGCCATGATTTGTGTAATTAGTAGGCATTTTACCTTCTTGCATATTTCACATCCAGTCTACTCTGCTTACATCTTTAGAATTTACCATGACTGAATAACCAGCTTTGAAAATCTGTCCCTACATGCATGCAAAAAGGTGAGGTACACAGAACCTAGAAGAACTGAATGCAGCAGCAGCCTGCGTAAGTATGTTATAGTCAGTACTAAACCCCTCCTATTTAGTTTTCAGCATTAAATCTGAGCCTAAGGTTAGATATGCAATGTAATTTATCTCAAGTTTCTTTTTCTGAGTATGCACATTTACACATGCATTTTTTAAGCTCTAGCCTTTATGTGAATAACTTCTAGTGTTAATTATGGCATCAGGTACTTTGCTATGTGCGTTACACTTCTCCATGTGAGAGAGAGACACTCCAGGGGCTGGTCCTGTGAGTGATTATCCAGTCATGACTGCGTGTTCTTAGATGCCACACTGAGAGAGGGATGCAGCAGTAGCCAAGGCCATGTGTAGTGGATTTGTGTGGCCAGGTTTTGGCGGGGGGGGCCTACAAGCATGGCTTCTTTAAAGAAATATCTGCTAGAAGCTTCCCCTGTATCTGATAGGGCTAATACCAATTGGCTCTGAGATGGACACACCATTGACCAAGGCCAGGCCAATTAGTGATGTAGGTAATGCCTCTGTGATTAATATATTGGAGAAAGGGAAGAAGTTGCTGTGCAGTTGCTAAACTGCAGCAGCAACACAAGGGAGTAGGAAGGTCGGACACCAAGGTCAGTGGAGAAGGAGGGAGGGGGAGGAGGTGCCCAGCCACTGGACTAGAGATTCCCCTGTGACCTGTGGTGCAGCCCATGGTGAGGAAGCCTGTCCTCATGCAGCTCATGGTCCAAGGGGGAACAGAGATTCACTCGCAGCCCGTGGATGAACCCATGCTGGAGCAGGTGGATGCCTGAGGAGGCTGTGACTCCTTGAGAAGTCCACACTGAGGTAAGTTCCTAGCAGGACCTGGGAACCCATGGAAAGAGGAGCACATGACGGAGCAGGTTTGCTCCCCATGGGGGATCCATCCTGGAACAGTCTCTTCCTGAAGGACTGTTTTCCACAGGGATAAGACCCACATTGGGGCAGTGTGTGAAGAGTTGCATCCAGTGGGAAGGACCCATGTGGAGAAGTTCATGGAAGACTATCTCTCATGGGAGGGACCCCACACTAGCAATGGGAAGTGTGAGGAGTCCTCCCCCTGAGTGGAAGTTGTGACAAAGTCCATCTGTAATGAGCTGACCATAACCCCCATCCCTGTCCTACTGTGCCACTGCAGGGAGGAGGAGGGAGAGTCCTGGGAAGAAGGAGAGGAGAGGGGGGAGATGTTTTTAAAGATTAATTTTTTATTTTTCATATTCATTAATAAATCAAACCAATTCTCCCCAAGCTAAGTCTATTTTGCCCGTGACTAATTGCTGAATGATCTCCCTGTCCTCATTTTGACTCATGGGCTCTTTGTTATAGTTCTTTCTTCCCCTATTGAGTTGAGGAGAGGGAGTGACAGAACAAATTGATGGGCACCTGGCACCCAGCGAGGGCTAAACCACCACACCATGGTAGTGATTTGTATAGCCTGCTATCTGCTTCTACCTCCTCCCTCTCTCACATATAGTAATAAAATAGTACTGATACGTGTGTTAGACATTAGCCTCAATTATTAAAGCAATGCAATTCACCTAAAGATAGTGTAAACTGAGTTGTAGTCTTCGCTCCTATTTTAATGCTGTAAGATTTCAAGCTAACTGCCAGCTGCCTGCCACATTGGGCCCATAGATAGGTCTTAGTCCGGTGCTTATTTTTCACATGTTCAGGAAGGTGCTTCTGGAAGCTGTGCGCTCTGCAGACTACTCACCTTTCACTTACTCTGGCCAAAGCCACACAGTTAGTCTGAGACAGTTGCGCCTCGGCATTTTAATAGATCTATGTTCTGTTAGGCCTCATCACATTGTTATACTCAGGAGATGGCAATTTTAATTTTCATATTGAATAATAATGCTCTAAACCAAACATACTGCTTTAAATCAAAGCAACTCAAACTTGAAAGCATTCATAAAGTGGAAACAGGTGTAGTCAGCTGTTTAAATACTTCACAAGTTGTTTGGCACATTACCACAGTAGTTTGATTCACATTTGAAAGTTAAGTATTTGCATAAGTGGAGTGAGATCATAAATCATTTTGGACAGTGTATTATTATTGTGTTAGTTCCTATGGATTGATGGAAACAAGTAGCTGCGAAAAAGCAGTGCAAGCCTGTTCTGAACATATATATATGTTTATGAACATTAAGACAGAGAAAAATATTAAATATTTTTTCATAAATCATAATAATAAAGATCAGATGAGGTTTTTCTGCAACTGCTTTATTTTTGTGCTTCCTTTTGGTAAGCTTGGAGCGTCTGAGTTGAAGTGGCTCGAATCTTTGTTGAAATAAAAAGTCAATAGGGCACCGAAATTCCATGTAAAAGGGAGCTTAGGCATTGTATTTGCGGAAGTGAACTCCAGATGCTACAAAGCACTTTGAATCATGTGTTATCTGGATTTTCTTGTTGTATTTTGAATAATTGTTACATGTCGTGACCCATGATCTTTGTTTCCCTAGAAGTACACTCTACTCCATGTTTTATGGCATGCTGCAAAATGGATGAAAATATTAATCTCTTTTTAAAAAAAGTTAATTTAATAGAGGAAGAAGGGAGAGAGCCAAGCATTATGTTATAGTTTCTTGATGAATGCTCTATATTTCATCTTTATGCACTGGAGCCAAGAGAATAACTCATCTTTCTGCATAAACATATGGTGGCTTTGTTTTCAGTCAGGTTTGGGACAGTAGTGAGTGAGTGACTTTCCAGGCTCTGACAGTTGTCATATTCATGGGTAGCAGTGCTGCCAAAGAGCATACATATTACCATGGTTATTTAAATTCCCTCTAATGCCAGAGTACTGGATTTAGAAACTGCTTCTCCTAAAAAGTTGAATGTTATTATGTTTGCTTGTGGGTTTTCTGTTTGTTTGTTGGGCTTTTTGCTTGTTATTTTAACAGTTTTTGAAAGACTTTATTTCAGAGCCAACATATACAATAGAAACTGATTGCCTTTGATCCAAAGTAGTCAAAGAAATAGGAGATCAGTAACTACATCCTTTCTCTAAGAAATAGATCTGTTTGTGGTTCTTAATGATGGGAGCCAACTAGCGTATTTTCTCAATAAACAATAAATATGAGAGACTGTCAAAGGGAAAGTAAAAGGAAAACCATCCCTGTCTTTTCCTTGAGAAAGACCATCTGACAGATCCACTCTTGTCTCCAAGAGAGGGAAAATAATGAAGAAAACACTCTTGAATAACAAGTTGAAATGTTAACAATTTTATGAAGAAGGGGCAACCTAGATAACAGAACAAAAATACTATAGTGTATTGTTCAAACATATAACAGGAAATAAAACATATATTCAAACATATAAAAGGAAAAGATTTTTTTTTATTAGACAATTAGTGGTTTAATGCCAAAAATATAGGCTCCACGTACAAAGAAAGCCAACCCCTCCATTTCTTGGAAATACTAAAATTTTCAAAGGAAAATACCATAAAGATCAAAATGACAGTTTCATTATACTGAAAAGGAAGAGGGAAAGGGCATCCAGATAGGAACAGTCTTTCTATGTTCTGCTTGGTTCCCCACTCGTACATTGGCATTCCAATAGACAACAGCCATACAGTCGCAGTATGTTCAAACTTGCTAGTTCTATTTCAAAATATAGGCTTTCCAGGAAAAGCAATGAGTAAAACAAAGCAAGCTAACCTACCTGTGAATAAGTTAACTGTTAAATAAGTGTTAAGTGCTTATAATTGTAATTTGTTAAAATTTTAATGCTATCGCATGTACTATTGTTTCCACAGGAATTGACAATTGGATGAAGGGGAACAGAATTCTCTACTTCTAGTCTCCATGTGTCAAAGCTTATTTAAATGCAAATAACAGTCTTAAATGTTTTCTCATCATTTAATTTTACAATCTGAGAACCTCAAAAGGCCTAACTGAACTGTTATGCAGTCTAAAACCAGAAGATTTTTCAATCAGTTTGTGACATATCTACAGCCAGATCCAAATCAAAGTCATAAATAACAAACTGTAAATTTTTATATTATATCAATATCATTGAACATATTAATTTAGTAAGTTAGCAGAAAAGGCAAATACAACAGACAATGAAAGATAACAAACAATTCTGTTACTGCCATTTCACACCCAATGCAATATGGTGGTTATAACCCCAAGCTGCAAATGAAACTGGTAAAGAAAATGAGACACTGTCAAAATATGAAGGAACAATCAGTGGTTAAGAATTTTATTTCTTGGTATACTTCCACAAGTACATATTCAAGTCCTTGATGTGATTAGAAAGTATTTAATGACCACAAAAAATCACAACAGAGTGGGAAGTTTTCATCTCAAGTAAAATTTTAATTGATGCAATGAACAGTAAAACAGGCAACAGCTAAACTGAGTAAAACCTTCATGTTTAGAATGATATGAGATCAACTGTGTAGTTTAAAGTTTTTGTCTTAATACTGTCATGTATATAACTGTGTGGAGGATGATCAAGCCACAGGACAAAAAGGAAGTATAGTGCTCTTTTACAGTTTCTAGTTTCCTGAGTTGTTGCATTTACTTTTTCAAGTGTGAACATTTTGATATGTTGTCTGTTTTCCTGATGAGGAAATTGGGTTGAATATAAGAACATCAATTTAATTACTGGAATAGAGTTCTTTCAGTACTACTGGGTACCTCCAAATTTCACTGTTGCTAAATAAAAGTGAGTTTGCTGAATGTAAATTAACTTCACATCAGGACATTTCAGTCTCATGGGTTGAGATAAAAGCAGTTTAATAAAGAAACAGCAAAGCTGCACGCGCGGGAAGCAAAACAAAAGCAGATAAAGTTGTTACTCTCTACTTCCCATCAGCAGCAATGTCCAGCCACCTCCCGAGAAGCAGGGCTTTGGTACACATAGCAGTTGCTTTTGGAAGGCTAGAAATGAATCTTGCCTCTCCTTCCTGCTCCTCTCCCCCCAGTTTATATTACTGAGCTGACGTCATATGGTATGGAATATCTCCTTGGTCAGCCTGGGTAAGCTGTTCTGGCCATGGTCCCTCCCAAGATTGTGCCCACCCACAGCTATTGGTGAAGGTGGGGGAAGGAATGCTGGAGGGACAGCCCTGATGCTGTGTGAGCAGTAGTCATAATACTGATATCAACAGTAAGCACAGCACTGCAAGAGCTGCTGTGGAAAATCACTACCATCCCAGACCCACTACACTTTATTAATATTTCTTTTAACCAAAAGAAAAATGCAGGTGATCCTCTTCTAGAGACATGGCCAGGCAATGCAATCATGTATTCCATTGGGGATGATTTTCTCTCTACTATCAGCCAGATTATAGATATTGATATGATATGTTAATCTCTTATTTTGGCCATTAAAAAAATTACTTATTTTCCTCTAATCTATTTTATAGTAGATAAATTATCTCTGAAAATGTACAATTTTTCATTTATAATATGGATCATGGGAGTCTGTAAACTGATTCAAGTTTTATGTGTTGACTGACCCTTGCACAGTATTTGCAATCACTACTCCGGAATATCTCTGGCAATTATTTCCCCATACTGTGTTAGCTGAGTTGTTACATCTGAGATAGGTAGGTACATAGGGCACAAAATTTCAAGTGAAGATTATTCTTTCTACAAGACCTACTGATACAACTAGAAGATCTGGAGAATAATTCACTAGCCTCAACTTTTTTTGATACAGTGAAGGATACTATGCATTCCCACAAATTTACTCTCATTGACCATTTTTTTTCATTTTAATAATGCCTTAGTCAAAATACTTTCTCTGTAATTAGAGATGGGATTTATTTGTGTGAAGTTAAAATTAATCCATAGTTGAAAGGTCAGAATTTTTTAAAGAATTAACTTCAGCAGCTAGGGTTCAATAATGAACTTAACTTTGGAAAATTTAATACATGTGTTTCTAGGATTAATTAAATATGTTGTTCTAGGCATCTGTTCTTGAAGACTCAGATCTATCATTTTGTCCCCGGACAAGGGATGTCAACAGTATTTCACTTTTCTCTTTCAAGCAATGAGTTATTTAAAGAAGTAGTTTGACTAAAATTTTTCATGTCACTGCCTTCATCCTTTGACATACACAAAATAGATCTCTACACCTCATGTTTATTGATAATCCATACAAATTTGATTCCTTTTCTGAGCTCAGATTTTTGGTAGGACAAGAATCTGTTAAATCAATAGCAAGGTGCTGATGCTTTTAAGAAATATAGAACACATCTGTAAGAGGCAAATGTCAATAAATCAATGGTTGAGTACCTAATGATTGGCTGTACAAGCTATCTAAATCTGAGATCAACACCTAGCTGAAATTCTCCTGCAGTATTACAAGAAGTGTTGCAATTTCATATCTAAAAAGACAGCTAGTGTAGCTCTCATAGAAATTATTTAAAATTTGGGAGACCCACATTTGAAAACACACTGAAAATACAAAACAGCAGTATTTGTATTACCTCAATTTGGCCCATAAGTCATAACTCCAAACAATTAGGCAGCTAGGCATGCTAATAACACACTGAACTCTGGATTACTTGTCTCTCTCTGGAGTATGTGTTTTGTAGTTCAGCTACTGAGTTATTTCTGACAGAAATGATGACTACATGATGCTGTCTTGCCTTGGAATGAAGCAAAGTAACCAGCTCTACACCTCAAGGTGCTTTTTCTTCATTGTGCTTCAGCATTTTCAGAAAAAAAAACCCAAAAAACCAGCCATCAGGCTGGTGAAGAGCATGAAAGTAACAGTGATTTGAGGGGTTAGGCACTCTATATTGGGAGTTTAGCCATTTAGGAACCTGATTGAAAAAATAACTCTTTAAACAACTTAAATGTGATTGGGCTACTGTTGCCCCCTATGAAGAACTGTACTTCTGTCACAAAAGTTACTTGCAGTGCTTTGAGGAACAAAAAGAGGGAGAAGGTAGGTCTCTCTAAATTAACTCTTATAATTATTTCTAGTTTGTGAGCAGAGTTTTCAGCGTTCCTTTGAGAAGTTCAATTATATGAAGATTACAGAGGTAGCTGTAGGAGATATTCTCAAGTGCCTTTGGTATTAATTCAAAGACGAATGAGTGAAAAAATAATTTGAAGCCTGACATTAATCTTTGAATTTGTAGAAGAGCAATTGTTAGAAAATTCCCTACTGATTTATTTTCCCAGTTTGATTCAGAATAGTTTTGAACAGTAGGCTATTCAGCATAGAGTTAGTTTTTCTGTTTTGCATAGCTGGCATAAAATATTGCTGTCAAGAGTCATTTTAAATCAGTAAATATTTTTCTGCTGCAGTTTTCCAGTATGTTTTCAAAAGGGAGAGCGCAGGCTGAAAAGCCTGTTTTGGAAAAGATCTCTTCTACTAAGTTTGATTAACATCAGTTGGTTGATAGATCAAAATCAGAATCTGAAATCAGAATGTGGTGTGTTTGGGGTACTTTTTTAATACAATATAGTTATGACTTGAGTCTGTTTATAATAATTTTTGAATTTAAAAGCCCGACAATCTTTAAATCCCATCTGTGTGTGCTCAAAGCTTTATGAAATAAGCTGGGTTTACAATGAGTTTATTTGGTTCAAGATCATAAAATTCTGTCTGTGTGTGGCCTGATCTCTTTAGAATTATCCTATTTTAGGTCACCGTCTCTGTGACAATAGCATTCAAATCTAGCACCTGCAAGTCTGACCCAAAACCAAACTATTTCCTTAGGCAGTCTTGGATTATGAACATTAAATCTTTTCTAACTGCAAATGATATTTCCTTCATTAACTTCTAGAATTCCCCAAGTTATCAATTACCCAAAGACAAATGTTCAATATTGAAAATGCACAGTAGATTTGTATTTTAATTTCTCTAAGCTCTTCATTGCTCAGAGATAGTATACATGATTTACAAATGCTTTAAAATCCCATGAAATTATGCAATTATCAGCATATTGGGAATCACTCTTCCACAATTTGCATGAAAGGCAAGGTGAATACTCTGCAAAGCCAAAGCTGAAGCAAATATATGCCTTACTCTGATGAAGAGGAGAAGCAGCAATTCAGGATAATGGAACAAGCAGATTTGTCTCTGATTTTGCAGCTTAGCTGGAGTCTGTATGTATGAGCTGGGACCAGAAGGTCCCTTTAGTTCAGCTGTTCTTAATGTTATACTGTTGCCATACTATGGTATAAAGCAACAGGGAAAACTAAATTTCCATTTCCAATTATAAAACACTAGGTAAAAGAGCAAGCACATATAAAGCCTGGCTAGCACATATAGCTTAATATCACATGGTTTGTTCTTAAACCCTTCCTCTCAACAAGGGTTTCCATCAGAACTAAGATCTCTTTGAAGACTTTGAAAATTTCCTGTTAGGTTTGATGAAAAACAGAGCTTTGCATGAGTTATTTTCACAAGAAGAGTATAGGGCACAAGCCAAATTACTAGACTCCCTTGGGTATGTGCAGACAATTGCATTGCTGGATTGACTGGGTGTCCTGAAGCATACGTGGAGAGCTCAGCCTGTGTTTGCTGATGGCACTATCTTGTCCCCATGGAGTTTTTGACTTTTCCATCCGAAGGGCAAGTGAAGGGGAGAATGCATTAATAAATCTCAGTATGTTTGCTACTTGACATTTCAGCACAAAAATTTGAACAGAAATGCAGAGGTATTACTACTTTTGTTTTAGTTATATTTTTGAACTTCACTTACTTCATACAGAAGAAGCAAAAGTAGTCAGTGTAATGGCCTTTTTATACCTTCTCTGTTACAGGTCTCAGGACTTCCTTAGGGTTAGGATGGTGGTTTTGGAATATTAGTGAAGGCACAAGATCGCTGCTTCATACCAATGTGAATAAATGAAAACAGAGTCTGCATATTGTCTTCAGGATGCTCTGTCTTAAAATTTTCCATTTACTTTTGGTAAGTAACTGGTTTTAATTATTCCTCCTCTGGGATGCACAATATGCTTACCACAAGTGTTTTGCATTAGAAGACATTTCACCAGGAGTATCCACACAGGTGCTTTTTAATAATACAGGGATCTTTGCACAGAACCCTGCAGACTGTCAGATTTGCTACAGTATTAGGACAACAAATACGAAGCATTTAAATAAAAGGTTTTGTTACATTTCTGAAAAGAAAAAGATTTATTCTAGAGTCTTGAGGAAAGTTTGTAAGTCCATTCCAATGCTTTCCTTGAGGGAAGAGAATCAGGTTTTATTTTTACTTAGCACTTGCAACCAATTATACATAATGAACTAGCAATATTTGCACAGATCTCTTCATATTTTTTTTAACAGTAAAACGATACAGACTAGCTTCTGATGTACTTTTGCTAAGTAACATTTTATTTGACAAATAGTCTTAGTGAACTGGGAAGGAGGAAGTAGATTCTATATTGGATTTTGGAATCTGACCATAAATCTATGTTGACTTTTTTGCTGTTTCAAATTTCTTATCTCTGAAGTTTCCTGGGATAGATTCAAGATGTCCAAAATTAAGATCATTATTTCTTAGTGTAAATTAAATTAAAAATTCTGTCTGAATTTATTTTCCACAACTTTAATGTTTTCAAGATGGTGTGCTCCATCTCACCCTGAGCTTCACCAAAGTCAGTGGAAACAGGCCAAGGGTAAATACTGTCTAAAATTCCAAGAAGGAAACTTTCTTCACAGAAGAGATTATTGCAGTTTTTAATTTAAACCGTAGTTTTTCAAGACAGAAAGAGATTTAGAAAGTCCAAAGCACATCTGGGAATATTTTATAAACTGGAGTATTTTCCCAAAGAAAATTTAAAGCTTATGCTATGTTCAAAATTTCACCTTAATTAGTGTTTTCATTCCCTACATCCAGCTATATTTTATGTTTGTTTTGACATGAGACATGCTGTTAATTAAATGTTGGGAAAACCAAAGGTGGTGGAGAAAAAGAATGACATATAATATGCACATATGAAAATATGTATATGTGTGTGCGTGTGAAGCTAACTAGGTTTTTTTTTCTCTTATAGTCAGCATTGAACTCATGGTTGAGCTTTTTTGCTTCCTAGACCTCACTGGGAAAAATTACTTTGGGAGTTTAATGGAAGGGTAAATGAAAGGAACTGAGGACAATCTTTTTGTACTCAGTTTCTGGTAACCAACTCTTCAGTTTTCATTCTGATAAACTCTGATCAGTCATTCCTCTCTTTTTAGTAAAGATTTATTGGGATGTCCTAGGGTTTGTTTGGTTTGCAGAGGTTTTTTTCTTATAGTTTTTATTTATTTATTTTTATTAACATCCGTTATTCTCAACTCAGCTGTCAGAAACACTAGTATATGAACAAGATGAAGTTCTATCTTGAGATAAACAGTGGTCTGAAGTTCATGGATGCAAACAATTTTTGTCAGCTACAACTAAATTTGACTTAGAAGTCTGAAATAGGAGTAATCATTAACTCTTTTTAACTGTCCATTAAACATGGCTTACAATAAGATGCAACAGGGTAGCACACAGTAGTCAATTCTGTAAATGTTTATCATATTCTTAGTGATCCGTTTGCTTCCTTGCATAAAATGTATGCTCATTGTGAACTGCAGCATATGTAGAAACTGTGTATGCCAGTCCTAAAGACCATTTTAGTTCCCTCCTGTAAGTCTCCCTACAGGTGCTACTGAGTATAGGAGGGATCATATCAATGGAGTCAAACTCATTTGCTAAGTACCTGGCCAGAAGACAATTAGTCCACCGAGGTTTCTCATACTTTTTCATGTATAACTTCTTGTTTATTTTTATGCTGCCAATGACTATTGGCCCAAGTTATGCTCTAGCATGTGAATAGTATTATTTTCCATGTACTCTGGCATTACACAAGCCTCTGACAGCAAATGTACTCTACCTCTCCACACATAAACATAGAAATATACTTGTTTTTGTGTACCAGCTCTGAATAGAGAAAGCAATATTCCCTTCTGGAGAGGAAAAACAGTATTCCACTTGTCCTGTCAAGTTATTGTCTGTTGAACCAGTTAATAGTCCACACTTATATTTTACAACATTAATCACTGAAACTGAATGATACAAAGATATTTAAGGTAGGAAAAACATCCTCCCAGAGAGTTAAATTATAGCCTTTTTACAAAAGATTATTCTGCCTGTGTCTATATCCTGAAAAGGGAGACAGTCAAGTCACAGCAGTATATCAAATACTATGAGATTTAGAATGCAAAAAATCACAACAGGTATCTTATTCAGCATCAAATAAAATTGGAGTGAAAAATTAAATTTAAGAATGGAATCCTGTTACAAAATCCTTCTGGAGGTTGTTTCTAGATACCTGAGGAGCTGCTTCCCTCTACAGGACCATGCCAGACCACGACAGCTATGGAATAATACAAATACCATCTGTAAAATGGAAAGTAACAGGCAGCAGAAATAGAGTTTTCTTGCAGATGGTTTGAACAGTGGTGTTTACTCCTGGAACGTATTAGGGATACCATCACTTCTGCTGGAAAAGAAGATTATTTCTTTTAATTACCTTTCCCTCAAGTAAATAAACTTTATTAAGAAAGGAAGAAACACATAGGGTAGGTACTGTATGTCAATTGCTTTTACAATTTTTTTTTAACAATGCTATTGACAAAATGTAAAAAACTTAAATAGCCTAACAGCAGATGCTAAAAACTTTCCAGTGAGAAAGAACATGTCCTTCATATACATTCTGTTTGCTGCGATAACAGGATCATGCACGTTTTGTGGATGTGTGTAGAACAGGGCACCAAAATGGTACATTGAGCTGTTTTGCCATCTTGATGCTGCCCAGCTGCCTCCAGCCTTTATTACTTGCCTAACCTTCAGTTCATCTTTCACCTCATTTGAGGTGAAATCTCACTGAGGGAGAAATTATATCTACATTATGTTTACATGAGGTTCATAACAATATCACAATGCTTCTTTAAATTATGATCACTAGTTTGTACATAAAGGATATGTAAATAACCTATTTTTTTCTCTGAACTTTGAAGGAAGAGTAGGTGTTGTGAGCAATTTATATTGGTCTTTTGCAGTTCTCCTGTATTGATTAGATGCTTGCCATAGACTAAGTCTCTGGTATTACTTGTAAGTAAAGATGTGACCCCTCCTTTGAGGAACCGATCTTTCAAAACTTTCAAACAAATTTGCTCAATTACTCATACTCTCTTCCTTGTCTATAGTTGGAATTAAACTGTAAGAGCATTGTTCCTCTTGTATTAAATACAGGATATGAAGTGCTTTTAGGAATGAATAGTATCTTGAGTATAAAATAGGAATAACCTGTCATTACTGTCTACTGAAAGCTCTTCTGTATGTAAACTGATACATACAATGGAAGCATTTGAAGAGTTGGATGTAGAAAATAGCTTTGGATTAAATGGTTGATGATTGACTTTTGCTTAATTTTAAATGAAAAATTAATAAAGACCAGAGTATTCTTTTGAGAAAGGAAATTTCAGTAGGCTGAATGATCCAAAGCTGTGATTACTCCAGTGTTGTGATCCATGTGAGGTTGTGAGGATAGGAGGAAACTTTTATCTCCAAAATCTTTGTTGATGATATATGTAAATATAAGCAAGAGCTGCTAAAGTCTAATTCAGATAGAATTTGTACCTTAAAACAAATAATAAAAGGTTTTTCAGCTATATAAGTAAAGAAACAAATGGATCTACTTTCATACTGCAGTGTCAGCACAGATGTTGCTTTGGACATAATACTGAAAAAAAAAAAACCCTACAAGTTTTGCCTTGACTTTCCTCACTCTCCAAAACTAAAGCAGATAATCAGCTTCAGTAAACCTGTGTCCCAGGAGTGTGAAACATGCAGAAGAGGAAGATGGCAACCTGGTAGCAAGGACTATGTTGAGACAGCCAGATAAAGCTGGAAAACAGAAAATCTAATACTTCTATTTAAAAGAGGTAGAGAAAATTTGTTTGTTTATCTACACACATCTGTAGTATTGAGAAATTAAAAAACCCCAAAAATCTAAGATTGAAGGAACAATTAAACACATAGAAATATACAGAAAATGTCTTTCATTAAAGCATAGTCTTTAAGGTGTAGATTAAACCAGATTAATCACTCCGATATATTCATACAGATAGTATATTTCCTTTGTATACATAGTGCCTCATCCTGGCCTTCATAAAATTCAGTCATGACAACTAGTAAAAAATTGGAAAGGACACGTTTAATAAGAGAATTGCAAGATAAATTGTAACATAAATGAATCACAAACAGATGATATAATGACAGGCATTGTGGAAAGGTGGGTTACAGTGCATATTAGAGGAGAAAATATCTGGATTAATTTTGGGACTAATCTAATTTGTTGTTTTGACAGGAGCTATTCTTGTTGTCTACAGTCTTCTTTGCTTTATATCTAGGAGGGGAAAAACATTCCTAAGGTGAAAGATCAGTGCTCAAAACCAAATGGACATAAAATGTCCATAATTTTATTTTGACTGAAGACTAGGAAAGGGATAAAATTATGCAGTACCCTCCAGTAGATGTAATGAGACCAAAACAGAGACATATTACTACTAAAAGAAATAAATGCCTGCATAAATAGTGGACTAGCTTTGATGACCTTTTGATCTCTATCTAGTAATGTGTTTTAATGAAGTACAAAGATTTGTTTTTAAGAAAATGTAGACAGACCAAAAGGAGAACATAAACTGTGTTCAATGAACGCAACATGGGGTTGCATTCCAAATAAAAATAATACAGGAAAACATCAAATAGTCAATCTCTAATGACACTTCTGTTCTGTGTAATGAATATGGGTGGCATCCTATTAGAAGAGAAAATTAAGTATGTAATTACAGACTGTATCATAATGCAAATACTATCAGTGAGGCTGAGTCAACATTGCAAAGGGCAACTGTAATTTGGATATTTTGCTTTTAGTTTTAATGCTGTAGTAGTAGTTGGTTTGGGTGGTTTTGTGTGTGTGTGTGTGTAATTTCTGTTTACTTTAAGACACATCATGAATCATGTTTTGATAAAACACTAAATAATTACTTCAGGATTAAAATATTAATTCTGGGATTATCCATTCAAAATAGTAAAAGAGATATAACTTTCACCATTCTTTTTTTTCCTTCTTCTTTTCCCAACATGAAAAATACTAGCTTTTTGAATCAAAACTCACCAAGCAAGTTTCCAAATATCTCCCAATCTGTCTGCACTCATCAAGAAGAAACAGATAGGATGATACAGTTGCTAGTAGTACTTTGAAAATGTTGAAATCTCTTTAACCATCAAACATAAAGAGTATAAGTACAAAAGTATAAAAAGTATAGCTCACTTTAAAGGCCAGCCTTGCAGCAAAGGTTTTAAAATCCTTAAGAAGAATGTAGAAAATATTATATTCTATATGAAGAAAAAATGCATGGTTGGGTATAGATGTTGATGAACAGCTAGTCAAGAAACACTCTGCAAAGAAAGCATTAACATTACTTTCTGTAACTTAGCCTAGTACAGATTTTTATTATTATGGAACTAGTTACTAGCAGAAACTAGGCTCAACACAGTCATCTTCAGTAAATCTCCAATAGGATAAACAATCAGTAAGTACTTGTCCCTCACTAAGTCATCAAAAATTAGAGGAAACAGGAGCATCTACACATATGGTAATACTTATTATGAGGATGCTTTAAAAAAAAAAAATCTGCTTTGATAAAAATTCCTGCAAACACTGAAAGTATTGGGAGATTATAGCTATCAGTTGTCCTATCAGATTTCCAAGTTGTCCCTTAACCATCTTATTTCCATTTGGACTTTAAATGTTAATTATAGTCTCCTTGATAGTAACTCCCCAGAAAATCTCTTGTAATTGAAAACAGAAGAAAATTTAATCTTTCAGTTAAAAAGTTTGAATTTATGTTATTTTCTTCCTGAAAAACCAGTAAACCAAATCTCTGAAGGCAGCCCTTTACACAAATTGGAAATAGCTGAAATCAGGCTATGGGTACAACTGAGAATGTTCCTTATTTGATGCAATGACAACTTCACAAAATCATCATCTTCTGAGTAACTCAGAGACATACTTTTCTGTACGACAGTGACAAACAAACAGCTTGGTGACCCTTGATTGGTTCCCCCATGTCCCTTGGGTTTTCATGTCATAAAAATCAATTTAGCAATGCCCTGTCTGTTTTGCCACATATTACTTTTCTACAGCATTGTGAGCTTGGCAACTCTTCTAATTAAAATGTAGGGTGTTTTTCTGTTTTTAAAAAAGTTCATCCCTTGATTTTTCAATTTTAAACCCAATGTGAGTCCAAAAGAAAACAAATCATTCCTATCAGAAGTAGTGTTCTAAAAGATAAAAAGGAAAATGCTTTGCTCTAATAAGTTGTATAGGGTAATCAGTAAAAGCCACATTTTCTGGGACAGGCTCTTCAATTTTAATTTTCACTTTGCATACTCTTAATTTCTATACGTATATGTATCAATTACAATTACAGGAGTCTTGTTGTGTGAGTGTTTAGATATGTGATTTGTGTGCACAGACATTCTTGTATATGTAGGCACATGTCAGTACGGGTCATCAAAAGCATGTAAATTTAGCATTCTTTTTTTTTCAGGACTTAAGCAATAATAATCCCCAGAGATAGATTGTTTTTTTCTAGGCTGAGGTATTCTTTTTGTTTGCCATGGCACACTTGCCAGACAGCCAGAAACAGTTGATGAGTGGTCTCTCTGAACATATAGGTTGACTTTGCCACAAGCAAGAGTAGAAACATATGTGTGAATGGCCATCTAGGAGCCTGGTGTAATGTCATTGAAAATAAGATCCTTGGAAGAGTTGTAATTGAAACAGAATTATTCTCTCACAATTTAGAAAAAGATTGTTGGATGAGTACATGACTGAACTGAGTTTGCTTTTTTTTTTTTTTAATTTATTTAGTTAGAGGTGATTAAGGAAAATCAGACAGGATTAAAAGCATATCATTAGAAGAATTTTTTACATAAATGCTTGGAGATTGTTGAAAGAAAATACTAGAACATTGTGGTATTTTATCTACTTCCCTAACTTATCCATAAAACTAGTCCTACCTTGGAGATCTCAAACCCCAAAATGTGTAAGAAATAAGAAACAGTGGTTTTAAGAGGAATTAAAATTCATACAAACTGGCAAAGCCTTAGGAAGCTGAACTTGTCATAAGATGCACTTCCATGGGAATTTTCTTTATTAAAGCAGCTGACATTTGGATTTCAGAACCTGTATTGCAGTTTGACAATTTTTAAACCATGTCAGGATTTGAGATGTGCTGTTCTGTGATGCTACAAAATAGAATGCTGGAAATATTCCTCTTTAGAAAAACCTTCAATAATTGTGCATGTAACTTAGAAAGTGGAGGTGGGATGGGAGATACAAATTCTTCAACTGCTGTCACTAGAGATTAAAAAAAAAAAGGAGAAAAAAAGACATTAAAAAAAATAACATCAAACCCTGTATTCAGTTACTGTAACAGCAAGCTTGAGAATAACATAAACATACGCAAACCAAAACTGGCTTGTATGTTCTCATTAATTTTTTGGTTTCTTCTCACCTCTCCCCCTCAATGCAGATTAGGGTTAATTAAAATACTTTCAAATTTATCTGGGAACCCTTGGCTGATTGAATTGGTTGCTAAACACATCATGAGTTTGAGCCAAAGCTTATCCTATTACTAAGTCATGTTAAGGTTCTGCTGTATGGTACGTTTTAAGCTGTAGACTGACACTGCATCCTTTTCTAAATGATGATGCTATTAAATCGTCTCTTCTATCTCACTATCTATTTAATGAAGTTTATTACTATAATGTGCACCTTTGGCATTGCCTTTAGTTTCCATATATCCTTGGCACTGCTTCATGAAACCGTCTGGTGGATGTTAAAAAAAATCTGGGGACACTGAATAACATAGGCTTATAACCAGAGTAATTTAGATTACAAACAGAAAAGTTTAATGAATATCATCTGCAATCAAAGGGATTTACTAAAAACATCTGAGTTAATCAGACACAGAAAAAATACATGGTTGCACTTTAAAAAAGAATCCCAAACAAAACAAAACAAATCAGCTACGAGGGAGTTTATTTCTCTACTTCTTGCTTTTCATTGCAGCCAGGAACAGCAAGGGAATAAGAGTCACCCAGTTTCCAGTTTATTTTTCTGTTTTCAGATTCCTTCCTTTCCTCTCCCACCTCTACTATCCTTACCTTCTGATACAAGTACTTTTTAAAAGCCATCCATCTCATTCCCTTTAGCAACCTTTGGGTGCAGATTGATAAGGTTATGAGGTTATGATGATGTTTTCTGAGTTTCCATAACCTAAGGCTGGAAAAAATCATCAGAAGTTTGGTCTTTGGGACAGGGCTGTGCCTGTTGGCAAACCCATAGGGTGAAACCTAGGAAATTAACATGTAAGTGTAAATTAGGCTGTACACTGCAGGGCATGGCAAACAGCAAGGTGATATGGACTGAGAGTTGGAGCAAAAAGAGGGACTTTTTTTTTTTTTATCCCATAGGAATCCTAGGGAAAATGATGCCTTGCAGAAGCTTCCTGTTGTGCGGGACACTATGCCAAGTTTAAGGAAATGGGCTATGAGAGATGGTAAGAGCTGTTCACTCTGTGATAGCCTATAACACTGTTAGCTAGACAAAGGCCTGACAGTAGTTCTCAGTTTGAGCATTAGCAATAATGTTTATTTTTTAAAAGCTGTAGATGTGGATGAATGGAATGAGTAATTCCCGAGTGAATTCTGTAATATTTTCCATATATGGTTAGAAATTTAAACATGTTGGGAATGAGTTCAAGAGACCAAGATGTGGAGATGTGAGGGACATGTTTTCTAAACCTGAACAGTAAAAAACAATGTTTGATAAACTAGATGTAGGTATAACTGTTCAGTTTGGGAGTTTCACTTTTTAAAAAAGTTTTAATGGGTGCAAAAATGCTGATAATTCACCTTCCTTCTGGAAGAGCAAGACAGAACAGCAAACTCTTCATCAGGCCACAGATCAGGCAGCAGATGGCAACTTTGGATAGCCTCCGATCAGATTGGCTTGAATTAAAAATGAGTCCCATCCCTTTCCAAGTGAGCACAATGCAAGGCTGAACTGGGAATTGGATCATGTCTAAACATTGTGTCTGGATTCAAAACGCAGTAGAGTTTTGCTGTACTTGGTCCAGAGGCTTGGCTTAAGCCAAATTCTAATTAGGGCTAGTAACTTAACAGCGAAATGCTCTATGTGGTGCTATCAGTAGCTCTGTGTTACCTATCACTTCCGCTGATATTTTAGAAAAGACATACTGTCTCTAGAGCACAGCTGGCCTCTGAGAGCTGCTTATAGCACTCCATTTGAACACTTGAAAAGGAAAAAGTGATATTTGATTTGCTAACCTTTTCATCTCCTTCACTAGTTGGACTTGGTAACTATGAACAAGCTCCTGAGAAGTAAAAGCAAGGCAATCTCTGAAGCTGTTCTTACCCAATTGTAGTGCATAGATTAAAAAGGGTAATAACTTGAAAATGGACTTCATAACAGCAAAAGGATAGAACCTGGGAAACAATTTTCAAGACAATTGTTAACATTGATGACAAAAACCAGAGAAGATTCTCTAATTAGCTTTCCAAATCCCTCACTCTCAGAATATCTGATTGGAGTTGTGCTGCCTAATGTTACTTTCCACTCTTTGTAATCCCTTCCTGCACAGTGAAGGCAAAAGGCAGGAAAGGCAGTTCTGTTTTCTACTCCCTGGCCTTCCTTGTGCTCTTGTGATAATAACTTAGGTTTATTAAATAGGTCTACTGTTTGCATTTCACTCTCCTACTTAATGTGACTCTTTGCTGTGGAGCTGAACTCAGTTGCAAAAGGATCTCAGTATCTCATCCTTTTTAGAGTTTGCACTGCCAAACTCCCACACTAGGAAAGGAGATGATGTTTTCCCTGGCTAGCAAAATGGAAACAGGCAGAGAAGGATTAATCCCGTGCAGTACCAGTGGTGCACATACAAATCTACCCTTATGTAAGTTCCCCCCCCCTCATTGTTTTATGGAAACAATGATAAAACAAAATGTTTTATTCTGTGCACATGCTCATAATTTATGCCACAAATGGACACTGAGCTCAGGGAGCATGGACATCTGAAGTTGTGTATGGGCTTGTGCTGCATGTCTTTATACTTTCTACAAAGTGCAGGTCTTATCCATGCTCTGTCTCAAAGCCATGCTTCCCTGTCTGCCCTAAGAGGAAGATGCTGTAGGCAGCTGCTCCCTGCTCCCTCCTCTTCTGTGTTGATAAAATTGCTCTGAGTGAAGCTGAAGGGTAGAAATAAAACTTTCCCTCCTCCATCATATCTGGCAAGGAGTTAGCTGTCTCACAAGGGCTGTGAATCCTGATTACTCTGCCTG
Organism: Colius striatus; assembly: GCF_028858725.1. Lineage (NCBI taxonomy): Eukaryota > Metazoa > Chordata > Aves > Coliiformes > Coliidae > Colius > Colius striatus. Next base: position 111,868,950 of record NC_084759.1, on the reverse strand, counting down.
TGCGGGCAAAAGGATAATCTTATGTTTAAGTTTCAGGGCAAATATGTGTAAAGCCTGAGCTTAGATATAGCAAAGGCTGTTCAATTCTTTAGGCTGCTTTTGCATGCATGGCATCAACATCTTGTTAACATGCAAACCTAATTCCACTCTTTTGCTTCACAGACAAGTACCACTTTATTAGCCACAAATCTATTATCTTTCCATTTGAAGGGCTCTGAATAGGCTTACAGTAACGTTCTGTTTTTGTAATACAACAAATCTTTTCACATTAGTAAAAATAGTTTAAGAAATGAAAAATAAAATTCAACAGTGACAGAAATTCCAGTCATTCCTTTTATCCTCCCAGTGTGAGCCAGCAGGTGCAACTTGACATTCTTTAAACAAACCTTCCCCCTGCTTTGTGGCTGAAGAAAGGCTTTGGCAAATGCTTATCCTTTGATATGATGTGTACTTGACAAAATTCACAGTGAGATCTGAACTGCTGCTTTGAAGCAAATGCTTATTAGAACACTGGAGCACTAAAGTGCACTGTGATTTGGCTCAGTTGCTAGTAAGGCATCAAGTAAAAAGTGCCCATTATGTCAATTCAAAGTCAAGTCTAAACATGCTGACTTCTGAGAATCTGAAGAGAACTTGCGGCCGTGCGGCTCCGCTACTTTATTACTTGTCTAATTTGCATTTCCTTCTCTGTCTGTCAGTTCCCCTCTACTTTTCTAGCGGAGCCATAGATGAATCATCTGGAATTCATTAAATACTTTCCTTTGCTGTATTTTACTTTCAATTTTCAAAACTTTTTCTCCTTTACCCCTGTCCCTCAAAATGTGCTGCACTTCCAGCCAAACAAGAAAGAGGGTGGGGACCCTTGGGAAGCCCAGTCCCTAGAGGATAGTAGAATAGTCTGGAGAAAGGAAGGCTTTCCCTTGATGGATGAGGATGGGGTTAGAGACCTGCTAGGCAAATCTATGGGACTTAAAGGAATGCACCCCTGAGTGCTGAAGGAGCTGGCTGATGTGATTGCTAAGTCACTCTCCATCATTTTTGATCAATTGTGGAGGACAGACAAGGTGCCTGAGGATTGGAGAAAGGCCAATTTCACTTCAGTCTTCAAAAAAGGCAAGAAAGAGAAACTGTGAAACTACAGGCTGGTCAGCCTCACCTCCATCCCTAGAAAGGTGATAGAACAACTCATTCTAGATGTCAAAACACATGAAGGAAAATATGGTTATCAGGGGGATTCATCAGGGATTCACCGAGGAGAAATCCTACTTGACCAACCTGATAGCCTTCTATGAGAGTATAACAGGCTGGCTAGATGAAGGGAGAGCAGTGGAGAGCAATGATCAGGGGACTGAAGCACCTTTCGTATGAGAAAAGACTGTGGGAACTGGGACTGTTCAGCCTGGAGAAGAGGAGACTGAGGGGAGACTTCATTAATACTTACAGGTATTTAAGAGAATGGGACAGCACTTTTTTTGCTGTTGTATCCATTGACAGGACTGGGGTAATGGACATAAGCTGGAACACAAAAAGTTCCACTTAAACTTAAGGAAAAACTATTTTAATGTGAGGGTGAGGGAGCCCTAGCATGGGATGCCCAGGGAGGCTGTGGAATCTCCTTTTCTGGAAGTTTTAAAATCTCACCTGGACACATTCCTGTGTAACCTGATCTAGGTGGACCTGCTTTAGCAGGGGGGTTGGAGTAGATGATCTTCAGAGGTTTCTTCCAACCCTTACCATTCTGTAATTCTGTGACCTATTTCCTTTTCACACCTTTGGAATTGTTTGATAATTGTGCTTGTTCTATACAGGTATTCAATGGGGGATATTTAAATTTAGAATATTTGGAAAGTTACCATGAAGAGTGGAAAACCAGTGAGGACAGAAGATCTCACATTATTGCTCAGGAAAAGTTTGCAAATTAAATTAAAGTAATGCATGTCTTTCTGCCCTGAAAAGAAAAAGACTGCTAAAATGTCTTTCATCCCTTCTTTCTCCTTTTGTCTCAAAATTCTCTATGAAATATTAGAGCTCATTGCAATATCCTCTGTCTCTCCTTTATGTGAGTAGCCCCCTAGCATGGCAATAGCTGGCCACAAGTGAATATCAGCTTCAGACATGATTCCCTGAGTCCGGAGAGCATTGCAAAATGCCTGACCTGCCTCTTCCACAGAAGATGAAAGATAACACTATCTTGGTGAGAATCTCTCTTAATTCTACCAAACCATTTGATTTACCACAGATATTTTGAGATGCAGCTTCTGGAAGCTTAGGAAATGCAACTTTGAGCTTGAAATCTGCTGTGAATTTTTAATGCTGAATATGTTACTACCAGAACAACCTCCCTGGATGCTTACTTTGTTCACTTTGTTACTTTGAAACATTTAAAGCAAGGCTTGATAACTTCCTACCAGATTTTTTATAGTCTAATAAGAAATCATCATCTTGAAACAAGGATTGCTGGTGTGGTTACTGGGGCCTGAGGTGGTATTCACTTAGAGAAGGCAGCTGTAACATCCTTGCTTTAAAGTATGCTAGATATTTTTCCATCTAGTCGTTCCATTTCAATAGATGAAAAACTGCCTGCAGCTGGGAGTGGTAACATTTTGTTGTTGAGATGAACAGAGAGGTCACACTAGTGGCTGTCAGCAGGAGTGGATGCGTTTACTGGTCTGCCTCTGGCAGGCTCCAGACCTGCAGGACGTGTTCTAGTGTGCTCCATCTACCACCTCCAAGTAGGAAGCCTTTCTCCCAGTTTAGATTGAATAAATGAATGCAGATAATTATTCATTACATCAAACATCAGAAGCCAGAAGTAGGGAGAAAGGTGCTCCAGGTTTCTGTTTTCCCAGCTGTCACGGGAAAAGTACTTGGAATGGTTGATTTGTTAAAATGTTCAAGAGTGAAATGACACTGGTTTCTTTTTTTCTGAAAACTAGCTCGTAAACATAGCAAAGGTTACCTTTTACTTTGAATATACAAGTTGCATCTTAAATATTACACCTTCTAGCACACGTAAAGGCATACATACATACACAAAAGGATCAATTGGTGAGGCTAGCTGCCCTGGAGAATAGATTGGAAGGGCACTTGCAAGTAACCCTGAGAAAGGAGTACAGAAGGCCCTACATGTCTGGACTTGATGGAGACTGGGCCATTCAGATATGGTATCAGACTTGCCTTTGATATATAGAGGTCTGACTGCTCAGTCTAAAGTGGAATAAAATTGCAGTTTTGGAAGCTGTTTTAAGAGACGCTTGTAGCTTTTGAGTAATCCTACTATCAGATGATGCAACCATCTTGAATTGAGTGCAGTACAGGTTGCAGTTCATATTCAGAGTTTGTTTTTCTACCTAGATCACTAGAAGAGCTAAATCCCTCAGGAGCAATGAAGGTTACTTGCTTGAAAGTAGATCTGTTGTCAGCAAGTCTTGCCCTCAGACACTGAAGAGAGCATGTGCCAGTCACGTCCGTGGACTTGTCAGGTTTGAGGAAGGACCAGCTGAGCTGTCAAGGTTTGTTAACCTCTTGGCATCAAAACAGTAAACTACACATGTTCAGCAAGAAACAGCAACCACTTTGCCTTAACTCAGCAGGATGAGTGTGCTGAGCAAGGAACCTCAGCAAGACTCCTGTATGGACCTTATCTCAGCAAGCAGAAGAGCTGAGCCAATAACAAAGCGGTGGCTTTGGCATCAAACTAACAAGTCAGACTTGCTGATGCCAGTAGTTTTGGATTTCGGTTCCTGGACATCAGACCAGTGCACTGGAGATGCTGAGCCTGTATTATAACAGTACCTAATGACTTGACACCACTGTCTAAGCCAGAGCCCCTGTGCTAATAACCACAGGAGCTCAGCCTGCCACTTAGTCGAAGGCCTATTAATTAGTGGTGCTAAACCAGAAACAGCAGAGAGTCCTGCAAAATTCATATCAATGTCAGTCCTGAAAGAGCTTTGCCTCTATTAAAGAGATTAATAGTCAAGGCACAGACAGTGAAAACCTGCTGTTACATCTCCCGATTTGGCTGCACATTGCACCCCTCGTGATAGCATAAGAACTGTCATCCTTTTTACAGAGTCTAAAGGAGTCTGGTTTGACCTTTTTTATATAATTTTTTTTCAGACAATCTTTTTGCATCTAAAATTAGATGCAGCTTCTGAATTCGCATCAGATAGAAGCCTAGAAGACCATCTAGGGGAAAAAAAAAGTGCGTGAGGCAAAATCTAGAAGTCCTTGGAGAAATTTACTGTCAGATTGGAGTAAAGGAGAACAAAAAAAGAGCTATCATTTCAGGGTTTGAGGAGTTATTTTACATATGTCCAGAAGACTCTTCTAGTTTGTAAATGAGGAATACTATAAATGGGCAGAGGAAAAAGACCCAAACGCAAACCTGATTATGTTTCTCAAACTAGCTATTTCTAAAATAGAGTGCATTTCCTCTTCTCCAATAGAAATCAGGGGAGTATAGAAGGTGATTTATTTTCCTCCTGTTTTCCACAAGTTTCAGTCTTTTCCCATGACTAATAAATGTTTCTATGAGTCTGCAAAAATATATTTGTGAGGCTATCTATATCCAATTAGCATTTAGTACTACAGTCTTTGTGAATTAAAAACTTTGCAGTCTCCATATTGATCTAAACAAGATGAAAATCTGAGTGATGAGTAGCTGATGTAAGTGAATATAATCAGATATCAATGTAGATATCATAAATGAGTTTTGGTTGGTTGGTTGGTCAGTTGGTTTCTTGGTTTTTTTTCTCCCAAGGTGTGTTTTGTGGAACAGACTGTAATCCTGACTCAGAAGATCTCTGGCAATGACTGGACAGCTGGATCCTGGTATGAAATTCTTTTGGGTGTTTTTCAATATTCTCTGCTAGGGTTTCAGAGTAGAAAATGATTTTATTTCTAATGTTCAAGGTATTTCTTATGCTGCAATATTTTGAGAGCGCTTCTTTCATTTTTGATGGGCACCCCTCCTCTTTACATAGTGAAAGATAGCAATAGATTTACATCCTCAGCCTTCTTTTCTCAAAGCTAAAGAAGCCAACTATTTTGATCTATTTACACTCATAGCAATTTTAGTCACTTGTAGAAGCAGAATTTTGAGTTCTTGGAGCAATAATAGTAAATGGTCAGGAAAAGACACTCTTAATTTTCATCTATCCGGGTAGTTTCAGCAGATCTTTTTCCTATGGCATCACAGCTTTAACAGATGCACATCTATGATCTGTATCTTACTCTGTAATTTGAGTGACATGAGGACTCCTGCAATGCTGAAGAGACTCAGTTACACATCCTACATCCCATAGTGCTGCCTCTGTCCCATCAGTGGGGTGAACTTGCTGGGTTTACTACACAAAAGACACCCAGCACAAAATTGTGTTCTTTCACAAAATTCCTTGAGCTCTGCTATTAAATTTAATTTTGTTTAGGCAATGGTAAGTAGATATAGCCATTTTCATGTTTTGTTTGTTGTTGGTTCTGTATAATTAGGGGTCGCAAGAGTGCACTCAGAGATTTGGGGTGAGCAAGAAGTACTGAGCAGATAAGTACTGAGTAGATAAGCAGATGATTTGATGCTCTATGACATTTAAATTGCAGTCTATAACATGTTTCTGCAGCGCTCAGATCAATGGATATCACTTTAGAAATGAGAAAATCATGATTAACATTTGGTTGTTTGTGCAGGTGGAGCATCAGAGACACAAAAAGCACATGCTCTGTATTGTTTTTCCGAAAATGAACCACAGGTATCAACTTGAGCTTAGAGAAATTTCTCTAAAAATACTAGCACTCTGCTCCTCTTAGGCTGGGACCTTTGAAGCTAAATACAAGTTCTTCATGAACCACACAATTATAAGCCACAGGGAAACTCTGAACTGGCCATAGATATTTCCTGGCCTTTAAAAACAGTAGTTCTCATATTTTCTAAGGCATTTCATTTTAAAATGAGGGTGAAGGGAAGGAACAAACTCCTCACGGCCTTTCGATCTGCAAAATTTATAGTCACTGATGTGCATTGCCTGTGGTTAAAGCTGAAGCTTTAAGATCTGAACACTGAGGCTGATTCTTCTCCTCTATCAACCATCCTGTTCCCTATTGGTGTGTTTGTCTTAGAGTTGAACTGTGTGTTTAGAGTCCTTCATGGAGATTTTAGCCCCATAAGGCCAAGTCAGGGCATGTGCTGAATCCTTGTGTAACTACCACAGCTTATGCTAGCTAATTTACCCAGCAGGGTAACAAGCTCAGTAAGGGCTGTTCATGACACTACAGCAGACACATATCTGTAATAGGTGGTTCTGTGCCCTGCATCAAGTTAAATTAGTCAATTTTAACTTGTGACAACAAAAAAAAGAGGAAGACAAAATGTATTATAATAGCTTATATGCATTTCTATTGCTGTGATACATCCATAACAGCATTCTGCATGAGATTCTATATGGTGTAGATAATAATGATTGAATCATAGAATACCAAGTTGGAAGGGACCTCCAAGATTATCTGGTCCAACCTTTCTTGGCAAATGCATGATCTAGACAAGATGGCCCAGTACTCTGTCTAGATGAAACTTAAAAGTGTCCAATGTCAGGGACTCTGTCACTTTACTAAGGAGACAATTCCAATGCTTAATTGTTCTCATTGTGAAAAATTTTCCTCATGTGTCCAATCAGAATCTCAACAGGGAGTAACTTGTAGCCTTTACCCTTCTTCTTTTCGATGTGACTCCTTGTAAAAAGAGAGTCTCCATCTTCTTTGTAGCTACCCTTTAAATGATGGAGAAATTAGACAAATTAAGTATTCCAGCTGCAAAAACACAGTATGTAGAGAATTATGTGCAGTTCAGCTGGAAAAATACAGCATTCGTGTGACATTACATTCAACTCTTTTCCCCTAAGAAGTCTCCTTTCTAGGTCAGTGTGGGAAAGACAGTGATTGCCAAGAAGGCACAGTCCATTTTCTTGGGAATCAGAATACTTACCTTTCTGCAGATGCCATTTGGGTGCTATGAGCAAATATCAAAATCAAATAAAGAAACGTTGGACTGTCAAAATCCAGAAGGAATCAGTAGAGATAAACACAGCTTGATTTGTTGGAGCGGGGTTGTGCATGTAAGAAAGAGTGAAAGCAAATATACTTTTTTAACTCACTTAGTTTTCATTAAAAGGGTGCTTCCACAGCTTAGAATAGCTAACAGAGGGCTTTCCACTGCATTCCCTTTCAAATTTAAGTATACATTTTATTTGGCTTTATTTCCATAATCATCATCACTGTCTTCATCTCTCATGCTGGTATTGAATGGTGCAGCTCCCTGTAGGAGAAGTTCATTTATCCAACCATAATTTGGCAGGTGTGTGTATATGACTGTGATTACATATTTGCACCACTTAGAGGTGAGTAGTGAATGAAAATGTCCTGTGAGAACCACCCTGGTGATTTCTTTTTTTTCTTATCACTGCTGCTGCTGGTAGATGGCTGTGTATAAAATACTGGCCTGCAAGTTCTTATATCGGCATCATATGTGACTGGATGCTTTAACAACTGTTTAAAAAGTGTGCTCGTAAGTTGCCTAGTTCTGTATTCAATCAAGGTTTATGAGATTTTAATTCTTTTTTCAAAATAATAAGAACAGCTTTAAGGATGCAGACTCGGAAAGTCTCAGCTGGTAGGATTAGGAAAAAAGTCCTGTTGCAGCAAATTCACTGCAAGAAACAACTGACATTTTGTGTAATCTAAATATTCCCTAATACAACACATTCTGTATTCTAGTCAAAGCATAGCTTCACACTATGATTCTCAGCTAGTGTGCATAAGTCATTTATTAATGCAAATTGAACAGTTCAGGCAACAGCTCTTGTTAAAAAAAAAAAAAACAAACAAAAAAAATCCACCCACAAACAAAAAATAAAACACAAAACCTCAAAAAACACAGAAAAACCTAAATTTCTTTGTTGACTAGTTAAGTGGATCAAAGCTCACAGTTCTGCACTATTTCTTTCTTATGTGCATGTCAACTTATTGTCTGCTGTGAGGCAAATTGCTTAGTTTCATTATCCTGAGAAGTGGATACTTTTTTATCGTTTGTGTTACGATCATCCAACTTCATTGATATTGCTTGATCTAAGAGGGTTTTTTTGGTTTATCTTTTTTTTTTTTTTTTTTTTTAAGCTATTATGTACTCACAGCTTCAATTTACCTCAGCTGCACAGTAGCCAGGAAATCACAAAACCCTCTTATTAAAACTCTGGAACTAATACTGACAATAATAATAGAGGAGCCATGGCCAGAATTGCTGCACAGACCAAGCCATGGCCTGATTTTCTGCATCTGTGAAGATGATGTTTGCAGGTCAAAGGTGGACTGCCTTTGAGGGAGAGTATAAAAGAAATAGGCATTATTGCACTGCCTTTGCCCATAATCATCAGTGTTATTTTATGGCCTAAGGTCATGGGGATTAAGGAAAATTCAAAACCGGAGGAGATGCAAACAAAGTCTATCAAGAGCTGATTTTGATTATGGATAATGTGCCAGAGGGGCAGGTAGAGTGCAGAAGGCTGTGATCCATTCTGAAATTCACATTTGCAAGAAACCCAGCCCAGAGTGATGGATTTAATACTGAAACTCAGAGATGAGAGAAGGTGGCATCTTGCTGGATCTACTATGTCTGTTAGCAGTAAACACTAGGATGAAAAGAGTGTTTTTAAGAGGTTTGAAAATGATGTGAAGAACTGTGCTCTCCTTAGTGATGCATACAGTGACTGACAGGGCATTGATAATACCTGTTCTATAAATAAACACATTTCATATAGGCTTTGGGCCTATATGTCAGTATCTGCATCTTCTAATACTTCAGAAGAAAACTAGGAGTGTTGCTTACATCTCTTTAAGGAACCTTACCAAGTGGCCTTTATTTCTCTGTCTGTACAGCTGCACTGGCTGGCAACGTGGTTAGGAAGGGCCTCCACTGGAGACTGAGTTCTGCGTGGCTCCATTCACACCCTGCTTCAGTGTGTCCCTGAGAGCTCTTCAGCAGGGGAAGCAGAGAAGAGAGATGAGCCACCCTGCAGAGCCTATAGTTCAGTTTGGGGATTTGCTGGAATTTGTGGGTTTTTTTTTCCTTTTCCCCACTTACAGGGATACTGCTGCAGCTGCAATAGCTAATGAGGTGCTGAAAATGTAGTTGTTACTCAACATAAGGGGGAAAAGTCTTCCCCCTTCTGGCTCCCTACAGGTTCCACAAGTCACTCAGATGAGTCATGGGAGAAGACTTGGCTGTTAGCTCAAGCAGCGTAGCCTGATCAGCAAAGCTTGGGAATTTCATAAACAAACATCTAGGCAGCTGCATCCCACCCAGGCTGGTGATGGGAGAACTGTTAGCTCTGTGAGATGTGTCCGAAGATCTCAGTCACTGTGCTGTTGGCTTTCCTCTGCAGCAAGTGGAACTGCAAGCACTTTCCTATGTACAAAAAGGGACTTACAATCAGGATAAAGCCATTTGCTTCTCTTTGTGTTTGTCAGCCAAGGTGTTGACATTCAGCCAAAGTGTTGACATGTGTCTTGTTTTGGTTTATTGCAGTGAAGTCACAGCCATAGATATTCTTCAAACTAGTTATTGTTCACAAATAAACATGGCACTATGACATTTGCTAGTGTATTTACTTTTCTGGTGCAAAACTAATGAGTGCCATCATTCCTTAGTCTTGGGTCTTCATCCCTTTCCTGCAAGGACCATGTCCTGAGAATGGAAATTAATTAATTAATTAATTACTGGTAGAATTATAGCAAACATATAAGCATAGCTGAATAATTAATTGAAAGAATACATGACTCATTTCAGCAAAAGCATGAGTGAAATCTGAATCCTGGACTTCCTGTCCTGTGCAGAGCCCTGAGAATGTTTATTTAAATGGGAAACATTCTCTGCAAGGAAATGAGTAAACAGGGACCTTAGGAGTTCAAAGCTAAGATCCTGCAGAAGAAATACCAAAAAATAAGCGTCATGTCCTTAATTTGTGTACACTATTGGTTACAACTTATATCCATCAAAGATCTGTCTCTCAATACTTATTCACATTATTTGATCTTCTTGAGCTTGCAAGAATTGAACCTGTTTGATTTCAGTCTGTAGGAGCTTCTATTTCTTCAGCCGTTAACAGTAGATAACACCAGAATAACCTGACTTGGACATGGATGTCTCATTTTGGTCTTGTCTTGAAATAAGAAGAGAGATGTATCTAAGTATAGAAGAAATTATCAAAACAATTAAATATATACATATTTAACATTAAATCAAAGCTGCTTCTCTCATATTGCCAAAAGCTCTAGAGAATCAATCCATCAAAGACATTTTATGGCAGATGTAATCAGTGGAGGCCCACTTTTTTTTTTTGCCAATACCTTCAACAGTGTTTATATGCGTTAAGTAACAATAATTTTAGTAAATATGTATGCTTCCTGCATCTCTGAGATAAATTTTGCTAGATAAATGAAATAAGAAGCTATCTCCAGAATGTCTAAGTGAGGTACAACTTCTCATTTACAGCATGCTCCAGGGGCATCTTGTCAACAGAACTGCATCTCTCTCCATAGTGTCTGGTGGAGCTGCAAGACAGAAAATCCCAAAGAAATTTCAGTGATATCTAAAATAATGACAAAGTCATTTTCAAAGGAAATATCTACTTCTCCCATGGTGTGACAATAAAGCTGTCACAGATTTAAGCAGGCATTTAGCCCCAGAACACAATGCTTCTGACCTATGTGTTCACATAAGTCAGATAGAGAAGTTGTAGCACAAATATCTTGGAGCATGTTAGAACTGAGGCGATCCTCTGCGTTCATCAAAGACTGACCAAAATTTTGCTTACGTTTCTATTTCTTGTAGTTTAGAAGTACTACACAAAGTGAGAAATACAACTTCCTAACTGAAAATACTTAACTTTTTCATGGTTTGGAGCAGCCTCTGTGAGATACTTGGTCCCCACAACATGCTGGGGTACCATGAGAGCTGTTGAGGAAGCTGAGGGGTGTAACATGGTCCACGTCTAAAGGCAATCTATTGACAGAGTTTGTCTTTAAATCTTCAACAATGTTGATAACTTCATAGGGCACTGCAATATTCATCTATTTGAGTGGGAAGAGGACGAGCCCAAGAAGAGTTTTTAGACCTATGAGTGCAACTCAGTTTCTCTCCTTGTGAGTTCACCCTCAGTATCTCTGGCTACTTATCTTTCAAAATCGTGTGTTTCCAAAATGAGGCAGAAGGCGGTTGGGAGTGGGGGTGAGGCTGATTTAAGATTGGGGTTTTTTTCCACTTTTAACTGGGAAAATGCTTTTATTCATCTGCTCTTTGTGGAAGTGTCTGTGGGAATGAAGCACCACAGAGACATCTTAAAACGGCTTCAATTTCATGATAATTCAGTATCAGATTCTAGCTGGTTAGAACAACTCCCAGGGAGCTTTTCAGAGCTCATTTTCCCTGGTTTAAAGCCAGCCCCTGTTAACAATGTCCACGAAATGACATAGTTACCTATCAGGAGGTTTGCGTAAAATGAACTGGTGTTACAGTGCAGTTTCTAGTAGACTGCATCATGCTGGGAATATTCCCAAAAACCTTTTCACTGTGTGGAGGGCTGACTTGGTCTGGTTGGCTGCTTCTGGTTTCCTTACTGTAAGTGACACTATGCATAGTTACTCAAAACTACTGTGTATCTAGAGTGCCTGGTTCGGTACCATTTGTCAGGATAAAATATGTGTTTTAAAAAATAGAAACTAAAAAGAGGAAGCAAGCAGCCTGTGACAAGTAAGTATGAACGTTCTTAACATCTTTCGGCCTTGTTGTTCTGCAGTACTGGAATAATTTAAGTCCCAAACAAATGTAAGGCCTTAAAAGGGACAGGGCAAATATTAGCCAAACTGCTTTCCCCCATGCCTCCCGGGCATCGATTTTAAACACCTAAGCTCCACTAGTCTTTATTTTCCCATTTTTAGGCAGGAAGTTTATTAGAAAGGAAATACACATGCTGTAGGAAAAGAGAGGCCTCTGGTACTTTCCAAGTCAGCATTTACGTGACTTGGGTTCATTTTGAAAAGAATAATTTATAGTGGCGTGAATAAATAATAGTAGTGCGTTCTAACTGTCTAAACACGATACATAATACTCTGGGAAATTTTCCTCTGCTGTGTGCTAATGACTGATTGTTGACTTTTATGTTGTGAGCAATTGTAACAAGTAAATCATTTGAAAATAACTGACATGCTCAAGTTTGTTTAAGCAGCACTTGTCAAACTGCATCTTCAAGCCAATGTGAGATATGAATTCAGTTTACTGCTGCAGTCAGTGTGGTCTCTTTGCCTTCTTTTGTAAGCAACCATGCAAGATCAGATGCTGAATTTAAAAATCAATGGTTTAGTGTGATTTGCACTTCACAAAACTGCCGTTATGTGAGTGTATCTTCTGTGGAAATAAATACATTTAGACATTGAGTAGACGCCTAGTTCATCTAGGAAGATCATATGAAGCCTAATTTTAAGAGCAATAGTGACAATATATTCCCTCATGCATGCAATTTGTGTGTGAAGAAACATTTTCAAGCTGTCATTAATCACGCCTTGTTGGCTGCTCCTCTAGCTGTATCCATGACACATAAAGCTTCCTTTTTCCTTTTTCTTTTACAGCTTTACCGAAATGGCTCTTTTTCTATTACTGTTTCTTGCTTATAGGAGAAAACTTTGAGACTTTATCATGAAAGGAAACTATCTAAAATGTTGCTTTGCTTTTCAAATGCATTTTTTTGTTGATGCTAGCAAGAGGTCTTTGGAAAGGTAAGGACCCATTTCTATATCTCTCCTAAAGGAAAAAAAATGCTTGAGTGAGGTGATAAATGGACATTGCAAATATCCTCCTGCATGGTAAAGACTACGTTGCTTGTACTGGTTTTATGCACAAGCAATTTTCTGAGTTGTTTTCAGAGAAAAATAAACAAACAATGCCAAAAAAATAGTTCAAAGCATAGTCATAGGAACAACAAAAATTTCTACCTGGTCTACCAACTTTCTTACCCCTGATGACTATCTTTGACTATCCTCATTGTATATATTCAAGGGCTGAATGTTACTGTTAAACAAAGCAGTGTAGGAAGGAAGTCTTGACCCTGCTAACTTCTGGCTTTTGACAAGAAAAAATTCTTTTCAGTGTCATAAATGAGATTAATTTTTTTAATTTCTTCCAACTGCCTGAGAGTGCAGGTTTGTGTTTTGAATTGCTTGATGTGAACGTCTGCTCTTAACTGGATTAAGAGCCCCAACCCAATTCATGGAGGATACCAAAATCTCACCCTAGTTTTATAATGGATAAAGGTCACTCTGATTTCAAGCCAGTCTCAAAGTAGTTACATGGATTTCAAAAGTTTGATCTCTTTTTTACAATTCTTTGGGTCTGTCAGTTCTGTCGTTCAGTATTCATCTTAATCAAATCAGCTCTTTCTGCCTTTTTTTCTCTTTTCCATTCTTTTGCATATCTTAATGGAAAGATGAACCTGTCCAGCGAACAAAAGGGTGAAACTACCCCACTGATGGTGGGTAAGGAATGGGGAATGGGACAGAGGAGAGATATAGCTTTAAACTGCTTTAATTTCTCACAAAATATTTGCACCATTTTTAGCTAGGGTTTTTTTTGGAAAATGGTTCCCTGTCTGCATTTGTGCTCAACTCTGATTACTTTGGATCCAGTGCACTCATTCGAATTTAGTATTCAGTGAGCAATTCCCTATCAAAGTTATATGCATAGCTTTTTACCATCTGGCATCACTATGGCTACTACTGGCCCAATGCAGTTTCCATGGCAGTCCATGGAAATTTTTGAGGCTGACTTCACAAAGTGATACATCCCACACTGGAGAGAAAGTACATGAATCAAGAAAAGGTACTAACAGATCTCATCACTGAAGTATACATTTTCTTTGCTTTGCCCTATTTATGTTATGAGGAAAAATGGAATCCCCACCTGACAGATGGGGACTACTGTCCCAGATTAAGCCAATATTTGTAAAGGATGGAGAACTGTAAAACTGATTTTCCAGGAACCAAAAGAGCAGCCTAACTCTGATGCTGTCCTGGAGAAAATTGCTGTGGGATGAAAGCAAGCATAAGTTAGGGGGAAAATCAGTTTTTGCAGCATCATATTCACAGATTTGTAAACAAGGGTACTTCCCCTAACAGCATTTTGGTTTTGTGGAAAAAAATCCAAAACCAAAAACATCTAAATCTTTTTATGGTTATGTTTATTTTTACAAAGGGGGATGTGTGTTTGACATCTGATTAATGGAAGTCTCCCATTGTTGCTCTAGTTTTTCGAGAACCAGAGAATTAAAAGATCACGTTGAACAAGGTTCTCAAATTAGCTGAATGACTGTAATCAAGGGCAGAATTTGGCCTGGTATCTTAATTATATTGCTGTCATCTGCTTCATGTGCCTCTAATACATAGTAATACGAGAGCTAGCAGTTTCAACCCCTTTGACTTTCTCGTGAGTGAGACCAGAAACTCATCAGGAGAAAAGGAGCTACAGTATTTCAAAGTGATTTTCATGTAGACTTTCTAACTATTATCTTTTTCATCTTCTCTTCAGTTTGTTCTTTTTCTGTGTGTTACAAATCACTTTCTCTCCTCTGGAGGGATTTTCCCTATCCCATGCTCTCTACTCCCAGCTTCCCTGACCTTCTTTTTACCTTTCTTTTTAAACAGTACACAATTTGGGTTGTTTTCAAACAAATCTGAACTTTTACTTTGTTCTGACTTTATTTGTGGCCCGAAAAACAAAGCACATTAACTTGAAACAGACACTGAATTGCCTACAGGGGTAACTTGCAAAGTACTGATGCTTGGAAAGTTCCCAAAAGAAAACAAAGCCCAGCAGTCTTGCCTTGTTTGTAGAGCTGATGGAGATCACTGACTCCTAAACCTTTGCCATCTCCTTCCAACCAGCCCCCTAAAATAACAAATACATGGGCTATGGGTTACCATCTTCTGAATCATGAGCCAGACAGAAGAATGACATTTACACTGTTCCTGCACATAAACATTAGTAGCTCGGTTTTGGGGCAGCTCTGTCACGCATAGCAAAGCTGTGCTGATTTACTTCCAGTTAGAATCTAGCCTGATATCCCGTAGTGAACAATGGAAGTGATGGATCCAGAAAAACAAGTTCACTCCATGTGGCATGAAGTACCTCTTCAATGTTTTTGTTTATTGTTTCTTGATGATCTGTTAGGGACTCTGCAAGCAGAGAAGTCATTTTCATATGCCTAAAGTCTAATTTGGAAGGTAAAGCTGACAGGGCATGTTACAGGCAATGGGACCCAAGACCAGGCTAAGGAGAAGAATGGGATTTAGTAGTTACAGTATGTCCATATCTCAGTGGCTTAGAGCACTTGTGATTTTAATTAGCTTATGGAACTTGTAGGCCAGTCATGACACTTTAGCATTCATTCAGCTGACAGAATGGAGTAAAAAGTTGCTAGTTAAATATTTTTCTGTGCTTGTGTAAAAAGAAGGGCATTAATTCAGGCAAATTCTGCAGCCAAAATGTTTTTAATGATAGCCTATAATAAAACAATTGCTCAGTCAAAGATGAAAACTTGATAAGGAAAGAAGTCGAACATTTTTAGCATAGCATAGAAAAACGACTCTCTTCATTGTTGTCATGTTGTACATATAGCATCGAAGTTTAAACAGGAAAAACTGCAGCCATAAGGAGGTCATATAACCATAGAATCATTTTGGTTGGAAAGATCTTTAAGATCATCAAGTCCAAGCATTAACTTAACATTGCCAAGCCCGCCACTAAACTATGTCCCTTAGCACCTCATCTATGTGTCTCTTAAAATATCTCTAGGGATGGTGACTCCAGAACCTCCCTGGACAGCCTGTTCCAATGCTTAACAACCTTCAGTTGTTGTCTAGTCCCAGCTAGACTTGCAGACAGACACAGAGAAGGAAGAGGGCTGCTCTGCCTACAACATTGTCCAAAGGCACAAAGGTAAGGGGTTTTTTTTCCTGCTCAGATGGGAACATAAATAGGGGTACTATCAGAATTGTTGCTTGTTTCTGCTTCTGTTTCAGAAACAGCAGAAGTGTTTGCAAAGTTGCTACTGGTAAAACATGGAGATGCAGCCTATGCCTTTGTAGTGTATCCCATAGCAAAAAACCAAAACCAAACAAAACTGGTAGTGAGGATTCTTTCTGCTTTCAGTAGGATTTACCATAGACTAAACATAAGTTTGCTTACCAGGCTTGGTTGCTTTACCTTGATCCACATGAATGATGTGTAGCACAAAGTACTGTGCAGTGCAATCAGTGTCCACTGTGACTGCAGGAATGAGCCTTCCAGTGGCAAAGGTTCTGCAAAGATTGACATGGGTTTGAAGGGCCGCACAACAAAGGCACAGTGCATGTTAATTTAGTCTGTTGGTCATAAAAATTAATGAGGATCTTGATCACAAAATATTGTTTTTATTAATTTCCCCTTCGTGCTCACCTCAAATATACTTGTCTTTAGCTGTTCTTATCCTTCCTTCCTCTCCTCTTCCTTTTGTTTTCCTATGCTTTGGACATACTAATTTCACCTATATAAGGATAAATACTCATCTAAAGAAAATAGTGTATCTTAGACAGTTACACTAAAAGAAGAAATGGTTTATTATCTCTTGCCTGTAGTACACAATGGATGACTGGTAAGAAATGAGACACTGAAGGCCCCATTTCTCTTGCAGTAGCAACGTGGCTCTCTGAATAATTCCAAAGCAGGCAACAGCATTACACTCTTGTAAACACTGATGGGTAAACCAACACACCAGCCCTGTGAATTTCCTCTCAAAGTACTCCCTCTTTCATTGCATTATGCAAATTTATTACACGCGTTCACTGCTCTCAGCATTTCTTTTTCAGCCCCCATCTATACAGAATTACTAAAGTCATCTAGGTAATAACTTGAAAGAAAATAGACTCTTTCAGTGAAAGATTTTGAAATTGCAATCAGCCCTTGAAAGAGGGAGTGAAATCAGGGACAAGTAACAGATGGTGGTGGTGGCTAATCTTTCAGCCTATTATTTTACCATATGGGGGTCTATGCCATAGACTTTCATGCTGAAAATAAAAGAGAAATTAATCATTGTGTGACAATATATTAGCTAAATAGCTCTGTTGCAGTGATATTTGCCTCCATCTAGAAACCATATGCAAGAGTATAGGCTCCAAAACAAGATTCAGCTGCAAGTAGACTGTTTTTGTGGTGACAGACATTGCGTGACTTAGAAGAAAAAGAGCTACACCATTTGGTTTACCCAGAGAAAATGGATTTTCTAGCTATGCTAAGGATTCTGTGAAAGGAAACCTCCATACAAATACCTGATGGAGTATAATAGGAAATGATACTTTCTCTATGGAATTGAGTAGAGAATTACTTCACATGTATAGGAGTCTATAGGATGATTTAAAAGACAAATTATTTCTTTCTGTGTTATGCTGACAGTCTCTTAGCTGGCCTTTCTCCATTGGAGGCAGGAGTGCTTTAATATCTGCAGGCCTTTACAAGTCACTCCTATTCAACTATGGTAAACATCTATACATTTAGATTTCTATCAAAATTCTCAAGGTTTTTCTACAAGAGAAAAGCCCAAAGAGCAATTGTATCTGTTCTATTTCTCTTGTAAAGATTTCCTTAAAGTGCTATCAAAGTAAGATAATTTCTTCTTTAGTAAACCAGAATTAAGGTACGAAACTTCCAGTTAATTTTCCTGCTAGATGTCTTATCTGTGGTTAGAAGTTATTAGACAGAACACTCTCGGTTCTATCTGACTACCACAGTGTGTTCCAGAAATCTCTCAAGCTTAACATGTTGTATTAAGCATGATGAAATTGATTTTAAAAACAAATATTGAGGAGTACAGGTTCATATATGGTCATGACTAGAGAGAAGATAGAGTAGATGGTCCATCTTGAACCTGCTCCAAGCCCCACAGCCTTATCCATACATCACCATTCAGAGAAAAACTCTGAGGTCAGGAATCAGTGTATCCCCCCACTAAATGAACTGGTCAATTAGTTGACTCAAGTGGAGAAAGTAATTCTCAGAACAGATGACTGAGTGTCCCAGTTGTGTTACTAATTTACAGCAGTTTGATGTGAACTGCAGCCAAGAAGTCTTAAATGTATTGTCTGCTCCAGATAGCTTTCTTCCTTAACCAGCTCTTTGCCCCTTACCTGCAAAAATGTTAATAAATGACTGCAGTACATAATTGTTGCTGTCTCTGTCCCAACATACTATGAATAGGAGGACATGGATGAATAAGACAAGGAAAAGGCATTCTTATCCTCTAGACACTACTGATATTATTTCTGAGAAGCATGATCTATTTTGTGTTTTTTCTTATTGCACTGATTTTGAGTTTGCATATTAAAAGGAGGCAGATTTTGTACTGTGATCTTAAAACAAAACTCAGGTTTATAACAGGGGCCAGAGCCCCTCTTACAGCATTGCATAAGAACTTGAGCTGTCTTTTTGCAAGTTTGGGCTCAACCTAACCATGGCTAATGCTCTGAAATGCATGGTCTGTTTGTGAGATACTGCCAAGGCCAGACTCACAACTGCACTATAAATATAAATGTCATTAGTGCTTTGAAGGTGCATGCTTATGTAATGGAGTAGGAGCAATAAGAAAGCTAGAGGTCAAAAGTAATTTATGAAATTTTGAGAGGCTAAAAGTAGAGGTGAAGGTTGTACCTCTGAAAAATTAATTCCCTAAGTAGTCTTGATTCCAACTTTATAGGAAGGGCATTTTTCTGTGTGTGCATAGCAGGAAAGAAATATGCACAATGTGATGGTATATTTCACACATGAAGTGCTGACAGAATTTACGTAGGGATCCGTCCCATCCTACAGTGCTGCAACTGGCCTCAGTGAATGGGTTCCCCTAGAATTTATGTGCCTCTGTCTACCCTTTTTCTCCAGACAGACAGAGGACACTTTTTAACCTAGAATCCTCAGAATAGAAAGAAATTTGGGAGAAAGTCCAAAGAACAAAATTCATCACATACCAAAAAAAAGTAATCAGTCCTTATAAAAATCCATGTTCAAATTAGCTTGTTGTGGTGGTTAGTGGTTAAATGAATCATGACTATACTCTCTTTTCATTTAACCTCCTTTAACACTGATCCCTGTGTAACTCAACGTATTTGATCAGATTTGATGTTACTAATAAAGGTATAGACCAGGCCTCTGACACCGTCTTTCAAATCAAGGAGTGCAAGTGAGTTGAACCATAAAATGGCTCCAATTAAAACAGTTTGGGACAGAAACTTTAAGGTAAATTTGAAGAGTTTTTTAGTGGTGGGTTTTTTTTTTTTAATTCCCCAGATTAATGCACTCCTTATTTGTTGTTTTTTGAACTACTGTGTACCTCCAGTCTTCTTTTCAAACACCAGTAATCATTTTACTCCATGAATTCAGATAGAGTACTATATTATAATAATAAAAAACACTCAAACTTGACAAATAAACATGGAATACAAGCTTTACTTTCAGTTTGGGAAATTCTAGCTAGAAGTAATCTTATTTTTAGTACTTATTAACTTTTTATGGACAGTCACATTGAACTACTTAAAAGCATGATATTACACAGAAAGTCTGATCTGCTGGTCATATATTGATGTCTTTCATTTGACAATGGGACACTCAATTGCTAATATAATTTTTTTCCTTGTGTTTTGTGAGGGGCTCAATCGCACAAACACAACCTCAGAAACTGCAGTGCCATGCTGAACCTCCCTCCTGGTTCCTAGAGAGCAGTAGGGAAGGAAAAAGAAATACATTCATTCAACAGAAGAGTCACATTTTGCTCACATTTCAGTATAAGCCCGCCTATTGTGTTTGTGAAAGGTATTGAAAAAGCTGAAATTACAGTCTTATCATAAAAACAGACCGATTCATTGTTTATATGCAGCTAATTGCTTACTACTTAACCCACTTTTAGCTACATCCCCATATGCAGCCTGTTTCAGTCTTTAAATGCTTTGAAGTCAGTTGAGGAATATTAATTTGTTCCTCAACCCAGAAGGGTGCCCAATTGTTGGGTCAGCTGTTAAGAAAGGGAAAATAGTCATTTGCACCAGGCAGCTTGCTTTCTTCCATTTGATCAGATTACAAATGATTAATCAAAATTAGAGACTTTTTATGAGCAGCCAGTTCTCAGTGTTAGAGAGTCCATATTATTTAACTCAATTTTTGCCTTTTGTAAAGTATCACTTGCTATTATTATGCATTATTTATCCAGTAGCAGCCCCTAAATGAACAAACTCATACTCTGCTTTAACTTGTACCATCAGAGCTTGTAGTTCCAACAGGAACACAGTCTCTATTTTATTTAGGTAAGGAAAGTTAATTACTTTACATTTATAGAGCCTTGGTTCTCCTGTGCCCTATAATCACAGAGATCTGTTACTAGCATGAACAAGAAGTGAATTCGCATCCATTTCTGAAGGAATCTAGCCTCTTGAGCTTAAACATGAAATAAAAGTTTCTTCAGCTGTTTAAGAATTTATTGTGGCTTTAACCCTGTTACATTACAGTGAATGTTAAAGACACTATTGATAGTTGGGAAGCTTCTAGAAATCAGCGTATCACTCTCCAAGCTAAATGACCTTCACTTGCTATCAGAGCTCACTGAGGTCTTGGCCTCTTCTGATTCCTGCAGAGCAAGACATTGGTGTGCTCCATGATTTTGGAGCACGTCCTGCTTATGGTTTCAGACATGTTGTTCCTGAGTTACTAGTCCATTTGAAAATCTTAACTCCTGATTTAAAAATGGATAAAGAAAACTAGTAGGCCAGGTTGTACATACTTGTTCATCACTGCCAACCCCATTGTCAATATTTGAAGTCCCTCTGGATGGACTGTAGTGACATCTAGAGAACAGGTCCATTATAGGTGTCTTGATTAAAGAATCTGTACTCTTGTAAAATCAAACTGGTTGTCCTTCTCCTTATAGGAAATAATGCTTCCATGTTTCAGGAAGTCTGCTCCCCATCGGTAAGCTGCTTCTATCTTGATAGAGGCCCTTGATTACTTCTCCTGTGAAACTTTGCTTAGTTAAAGGTTCAAATACCTCTTAAGAATTTTATCTGGGCAGTAAATATGTTGCTTGTCTCTACAAAGATACAAACCAGGGGGAAAAGTTTCACAAAGTCTTTGCTTGCTTTCATCCTCCCACTCCAGTCTGTGCATGGGCACAATCAGCATTTGTTCTTAATGAGGTGATAGCTGCCCTTAAGGATGCTGGGTGAAAGCCCAGCACCAGCACTCACACTGAGCTCTGAGGCTGTCATTCCACACTGCTACCCTTCAAAGAGGAGGCACACTGCAGTTTTAAAACCCACGGTCTCCCAGGGATACTGACTCATGTGGTGTGAAAACGAAAGATGAATTTTCTAAGTACAGGCTCTCTCTCGAAGGAGCATGAGGGTCAGCTTCACAGTGCTGTACACAGCTACTTCAGTGAATCAGAATGGTTTCCAAAGGCCTCCAGCTGTGTTACAGCTCTTCTGTTGCTACTCTTGGAATATTACCAGAGAGAAAAGCAGCACCTTACATGAGAACTGTGATCCTATAAATGTCACTGCTTGGAATCTACCTCCATGGAAGCACTTTTGGGTAGAGAATTTGGGCTTCTGTATCAGTAACCAAAATCTTTGGCTCTTTCTGGATTGGTTTGGGCTGACGTAGCAGACAGGAAGTTTAACTAAAAAGATCTTGTTTGCCAAAAGACGGGATTTTTTTGTTCCTTATCTCAAATAATAAATGAATCGTTGCATGATAATTTAGGGAGCTAATTCAACACTATGTCTCTCTTCATTTGCCTCATTAAGTCCTGTTAATAGCACCTCAGATCTAAAACTTTTGTGCCTTAATAGTCAAAGGTTGCAAAAAATAAACTAAGAAAAAGAAGGCAATTAATTTTTCAAGAGGATGATTCACAGCAGCAATAGCTTCCATCTATCTGCCTCCTATGTTAATGTACAATCTAATTTTCTAACTTCAAATTAATTTTGAATTCTGTCTCTTTAAGCTCTGTAAAATTTCTAGTGGTGACCTCTACTTCTTGTGTAATTACTTCTAATGAAAAGCTAAAATGCCTCATTGGGTTGGAAAGATATTTAAATACTTCTTATCCAAAATAAAGTTTGAATTTTCCGTTGTCTTTGGTGTAGTTTGCTTAGAAGGACAAGTTATGAATGTTAAAAAACTGGCTGCACTGCAGAATTGGTTCAGCTAGCTACTACAGTTTGAGGCCAAGTAAGGGCTAAACTCATCCTAAATGTAATCCATGCTCCTTTCATTTGCTAAAGTAACAGGCTAGCAAAGGTAGGGTTTTACCAAAAATGGGGAGAGGGAAATGGCATTGTTCCTCTACCCTCTCTTTCTCTTTTTCACAACCAGTATTGTCTGTACATTTCTGGATTTCATAATTTAGCCTCATCTGGGTGAAGGCAACATCCAAGAAATAAGAAGTAAATAAGATGTATGCAGGAACCTCTCTGGTGATGTTTGGTGATATTTCTCTCAGTTTGAGTGATTTTGTGCAGGGTTGAATGAATAGAGGCTGTGGCCCAGAACATTCTCTTTATTGAAATTAAGCTTCTTTATTGAAACTGAGCTTCTATGGAGAACTAAGGCTTGAGTCCTGGAACTATATCTGAAAGCTTTGCCTGGTTTTCTATTAAAAGGGTGTTCCGACCTCATCTCCTGGCTCCAGACCTTGCTGAAGAAGAAATGGTAGAGTGGCTAAGGTTGAGCCTGATCATGAGTGTACTGTATGACCTTTGTTGTGCTTTTCAGTCTCTCTGAACCTCAGTTTCCCATTTATTTTAAAGGTGAGTTTCTTTGCCTCTGGGAAAACTGTGAGGATAAATACTTTAAAAAATTCTGTAGTGTCTGAGCCTTTTCTGCCTAATGGGGCTATTATAGAGAAAGGTGAGAGCTGGTCGCTTAGAGGAGGTTGTAGTGGCATGAAAGAAAAGCTGTTGCCTCAATCTTCATCCAGTTGGGAAGATTTTGATGTGCATACAACAGAGGTAGTTTTTCTGCATGACTTCTACTCTTACTAAAGCATACTAGTATTGGTTCCAATCTTTTCCCAGATGAGAAGCTGGGGATAATATTATATCAGTGAGCCTTACTCATCCCACATTTATCTGGAAATGTGGGTAGGGGACAAGAGATTGACTGAAGCAATGACAACTGATTTCTGTAGCTTCTCCAAGTGGTAAACAGGTGGAGACTGCATCCATTTTCCTCCACAGACAACAGAAATTTAAAAACAGGTGAAGCAAAGCCTCCTGGTTTTGGATAAAAACAGGTACCTCAGGAAGAAGGGAAAGAAGAACTTGTTTATATTTAACTTCCTGTCCAGGCAAGATTAAAGGGGATTAGCTGGGACAGAGATACAGACAAGCTGTTTAACTCTCTCCACTGATCCAGAAAAAAATTATAAACTGTAAGAGAAAGATTGAGGACATCTCTGAGGACTTTAAGCCCAAGGATGCTCCAGTTTGGTGAGGAAACAGAAATCAATGTGCCCATTTTATTGATCCATAGCCTTATTCCTCACATGCATCTGTCTTTTGTTGAAGACCCCTTCACAGAGGCAATTCTCAACTCTTATTTTGTCCTGGAGGGTTGTCTGTAAGCCTCAGGGTTTGTGGAGGCTTGAGCTGTGTTGGATGGCACATGTAAGCCCTGGGCTTGGTGGGGGAGTGAGTTATCATAGGGTCTTTGGGACCTCATATGGTGATTCTCTGCTCCCACTTCTGTGAAAAGAGACACTGCACCCTCTGGGAAGGTAGGCAGACCCTCAGAGGACTATGGACACAAGGGAAGAGTACATTGATCCCTGTCAGCCTGGAAACAGCCTGACTGAGGGGAACTATACTTGTTGGGGTAGGTGGGAGCATGTGCTGAGGGATCGATGGCAGCAGTGGTCCTGTCTGTATGGCAGGATACAGAAGCACTTGGTATGAACACAATCTTGGGTCATCCTCACCACACAACAAACCCCTTGCCTCTAATTTAGTCTTGTCTGGCTTTTAAGAAGAATCAACCCCTGCTAACTCTGGCTGGCCACCCGCCTCTTTCACTCGACTGAAACCTGTCACCTTGCCACTGCTGAGTCTTCCAGCTTCACAAATTTCACAATATGGACTGCAGTCTGGTTTTTCACCTGACAATCTGTTTTTATTGGAAAAGAAATACATTTTTGATCCTTGTGGCTTTAGAGAAAAATCTGAAATATGTGAACTTTACATATTGTGAAAGTGAGTGGTCAAATTAAAAGAGCTAAGTATTTATTATTTTTAACTCTACTTTTTAGCATACCTCAGGAAATCTGAGGCTTAGCATATTGTTGGGGTATTTTTTAACATTTTGAGATGATGGTGACACATCCTTGAAAATCGATACAACACTGGAAAAAACAAGACATGAAGAGGCCAGATCCTGCCCTTTGCATGTGTTATGGTTTATGGAGCCATATCATGGAAGTGAAAGGGATTACTTCTGGTAAACAGGAGGTATACTTCTGGCCTCTGGATTTGGGAGAGAGTTTCTAACCTCAAATTTCCTTTATGTCAGCTCATGTAACCCTAATTACCAGACACTGGTCCCTCTTATCCCAGTCCTCTACCTGACATCTGTGCAGAACTCTGAAATCCCAAACATGTTAGTGGGAATCTGTGCAAGTCTTCCAGTTGTGGGAACTTACTTTTTCTGGGTTTTTATTTGAGGGATTTTTTTTTTTTCTGATCAGGTGCACAGCACACGACTGGTTCCCACAACAGAGAGGAAGCAGTTTCTTGGTGTTCACTCTCTTGGGCAGTAATTACAATTTGTCAGGAATGCAGTTTATTCTGTAATTCAACATTTCCCCATAGCACAATTGTGTAACACCTATACAAATATTTGTTCCTGTTCAATGCTTAGAAAATATAAAACATTAGAGTCAGAAAAGGCCTCAGGTGCTCACAGGAATAAAACCTTTTTTTTCCCTGTCCTTGAACCTGGTGCAGTGTTCATTAAAACTACCCGTTAAGACTTCCGATGACTTCTGTAGGAGTAATTCCAGAACTCAAATATTTGTAGTTCCTGAAGGAGGCTATATCTAAGGCCCTAATCTGTTTCTGTATTCTGGTGGCACGGTAGAGGTAAAACAAGATTGTCATCATTACCCAAGTGTAAAACTTTAGAGGCAGCAGCTGGGCATCAACAAGGACTTCAGTTTCTGTGCTCCTGCAATCACTGGTTTCTCTGACTGCAAGTCTGATAAAGGAATGAAAGTTAGCTTTTTTTCTGATTAATTTTGTACTGAAGCTTCTTACGGTGTCCAGCTAGTAAATTTTCCATCTTTTATATTTTATCAAACAGCCATAAAGAAGAGGTTAACATGACAGGTACAGTGGTGGTAGTTACTGCTTTCTAGGCCTCTTTGAAGTCCTTAAGGGTAAGCATTCAGAGCAGGAAAAAAAGGTGAAAGCTGGAAGTTGCAAACCAGCTTTTCTTGTGATTATTGATAGTTGTATCATGCAAAAGAATGGCAACAAAGTTACAAAATGTGAATGTGACTGTGCAGATGTGACTTTTTCCTCACTTTCTATTAAATTTCACTTGGAAGGAAAAAAAAAAAAGCCAGGATAAGAAATACTTTAGAAAATATTTTTTAATTGAATATTCATAGCCAGCTGGTGAAAAATGACACGATCATTAAAATATCTGCTGCTCTTGTATGGAAATAAGGCCATCAAATGTCTGTCCTCATCAGGAAGCAATGCAATTGAAATGATTGTCAAAATAGTTACACAGTGACGGTTCTCATTTAAGCTGCCATTCTTACCAAACTCCCTCCATTATTACACCCCTCTGCCTGCCTCATGGTGCTCCAACAAAGCAGGCAGAAGTCCAGAAACAAAAAAACCAAACCAAACAAAAATATTCATGAAGACAGTGAGATTTTTGTTCTTTTTTTTTTTTTTTGTGGTTTTTTTTTTTTTTTAGACTGTCCTACTCATTCTGTAGAGTCTTCCAAATCCATCTGGTACATACAGTCTTAGTATTTTGTCTATTTTTTTCTTAAGGAACCAATGCATTTTTGCAGATAAAACATCTGAGATCAAAAACGTCAGAGATCAAATACAAAATGAAAGACATATCCAGTAGAGGAGCAAAAAACTTTCTTGATGTTAGGAATACCATTAAGACATTTTGAAGGAACTGAGAGTCAGAAAGCCAAACTGGGAAGAGTGGTCCAGGAAAGCTTTGTCATGTGAGAGGTACCAGCAGTGCTCTGAAAGATCCAGATTCCCTCTTCAAAGGAAGGATGAACCAATGAACTGGGTAAACACTCAGTTGTCTCACTGGGTATGTGAATTACCACAGGGTTGCCACTGCTGCTGTTGTGAGACTTTTCCTGCAAGCTTGAGCCATACCTTAATTCTTGGTGAATGACAAGAGGCTCAAAGGCCATGAATTCACAATCCTTCATCTGGCTGGTTTCTGAATCAAAGATTGCCTTTTGGGTTCCAAACAAAATAAAATTGAGATTCATTTTGTAATTTTACAACGCAGCTGGAACTTTATGTTTTTGCGTCAAAGAGAGTCCTAAAGGTGATGACATTTAAAATTGTTCCTCTGGAACACTTTGGGTCCATAAGAGCCAGATGAAGCAATGGTCCTCTACATGTGTGTGCATGCACAGAGCTCACAACAATGAGAAGAAATTAGATATAGAAAGCTAGGTTTTGGTTATCCTTGATTGAGAACAAGAAAAAAAAAAGATATAAAAATAGCAGCATTCTCTAGCACTTAAAACTCAAAAGCTGGTCAGTAAAAACTAGGAAATAAAATCCAATCAGAAGTTTTAAATTACATAAAAATAGATGCTATCTATTTGGATTCTGATGTTAAGCTATTAAGCAGTACATTTCCAGTTTTTTTCAACAACCTGAAGGATGAGATGGCAAACACATCTTTTACTGCATTTTAATAATAATAGTATTTCTGCTACAGAAATTTCTTCTAGGTTATCTGATAAACCCTAGCCAGATCCTTTCTGGCAAGCCCCTTACCTTTTTTCCTACATTGCACTCTTGCATCATCGACCAGTTTGTTTCTACATAAAAGAAGGTAACTGGAATTTACAGGTTTGTTAGTTATTGGTGATTTCACACTTGTTGCAAAGCCAGACTTTTGACAATTATAAACAGATGCTTCTGTAACACATTTGGCTTCCCTTGAAAACTGGAAAAGTTGTTTTACTCTCTATTAGAATAATTACAGTTTGGTTTCCCTCAAAAACTGGAAAAGTTGTTATACCTTCTATTAGAATAATGATATTAAAACTATAGCTTTACTGTAAGTATTAAAGCATATTCAATCACAGTCCAGAAAAAAAAAATCTTCATGAAAAAACTATTCATAGTTTCATTCAGCATCGGTATTTTCTACTTAACTCAGTTATTTTACTACACTTTCTCCTGTGCAAATGATAAGCAGAAGTGAAGCTGGACTGGAGATATTAAACCTGTGATTATTCATCAAGCACGACCTTCACCTGGAGTTGCAAGTCCAAATTCAGTGAATCTGCAAAGATTGTACTATCTCAGAAACACTATTTGTCCATCCTTTAAAGAGGTAAGTCACTCAGATATCCTATATAACAGTTCCTGATCTGTAAAATTTTAACTTCTGAAAACTGTTGTGCTGCAGTACTGTAGAAGATAGACATGTATGAGCTTCCAAACTGAAACAGTAAACCAGACACAATCTGTGATGCCTCAGTTAACTGCAATCTTAATTAAAGCTCGACTGTGCAGAAAAATTAAACCAGGAAAAATCTAAAATAACGACTACCATCTAATGTTTAAATGTTGCTACATTAGTTAGTATAGCTTTGCAATAATATGTGCATCTTTACATTTCCAATAATAAACAGATTCCATAAGTGATTGACAGAAGCTCTCGTAATTTGATGAGTTCTTTATGGAGTTAGATCTTTAACTCAAGTGCAAAACTAATCATAGGAAGAATGTTCATGCTGCAGCTGGTTGAAGAGAACAATAGTAACTTAAAAAGCTTTTTGTCTTCTTATTGTAAATCCACTGATGCTTTATTCTATGTGAACTCATCACTAGAAAAGATAAAAAAATCTTTAAAAATCAAGTTACACAGGTAACAAGACCAGGATGTGCACAGAAGTCTACATTTTGATTTATTTCTAATTAGTGAGTGCTTTGTGTAGTGCAGTGAAACAAACCATGTTTGCCAGTCCTTCTCCATTTAATGTACATTATGAGAAGAGTACATGTTCTGAAGCATTTAAATCAATCTAATTGCCTTTGACATGTCTGCTGTTTTTCATATTTTTTCTTCAGGATTTGTCTCTTTTTTTAGTACCTAATACTTCTATTTCTGTTCTCTCTCATCTTCATATTACCTTTCTTATTGTTTTCAGCTTCCTTTTCTTTTCATCAATGGAGTTTCAATCATAAAATCATAGAATGGTAGGGGTTGGAAGGGACCTTTAGAGATCATCTATTCCAACCCCCAACTGACATCATTATTTGAATCAGAAACTTAATGCCACTGAACACTGAAGGACTAGACACCACAAGGTTACAGGCATGTCTACTCTACTATGATAAGACAGTAATGTATGTATCCATGCTAGCATTAAACTGTCTAGCTCAGTTAAAAATACAGGTCTAGTTGCCATCAGTATGAGCTAATATAACCCACTAAGAAAAGTCTGTGGAATAAGTACGCACTAAATCCTGCAAAACCTTCTTTGATGGAGAGTTATCCTGTGTGATAAATTTGAGGATCCCCATTTAGATCAGGATCCTCAAACTTGGAAGATCACTGCTGGGTGGAAAAGCAAAATCTTCTACCATTTCCTAGTCCACAAGAATTTGTAAGCCTTTAGGTGAGAGTTGTCTTTCCTTCTTTCTTCAGCTTTCCTTTTTCACAGATAAGGCTGTCTGTGCTAGAAGAACTTTTGGTTATGATCTAGATTCACAGTTCATGTAAGTGTGGAGATTAATTAAGGAATGGATATCCAAGACATTTATAATTAACACCTTAAGTAAGCTATAAACCTAGGCTCCACAGATAAAAGCTCAGTGCTTGACTGATTTACTAAATCACACTTCCATCTTGACCACTGTTTTAAGTGCACAATCTTTGTCAACTCCACACATGTGCTTTGACAATTATTCACTTCAGAGCTTCCTGCTTTATGAACATCACAATATTTTTTCCCAAGCACTGCAGTTACATGTTCATGTTAAATTCTCTGAACTTGGATCACTTTGTAGGATCTGATTAAACCTTTTAGACCTTTAAGTAGATGTTTTGCATATTGAAGTACTTGATCTCATACCTAAATCTTTCTGCCTCCTGGAGTTCCCCACATGAAAGATATTCTCTGTCAGCTTTTCAGGTGCTTCTAGTTTCATCTTGGAAAACTATGATGACTTTAGGGGAGATCTAAGAGGGGGCAACTTACTTTGAACCTTAGTTTTCTGCTACAGAGTGGGCATGCTTTTCAATTTGATTCTTTTTTTTTAAGAGAATTCTAGCAGCTTTCAAGAAGTTGGGTACCTTTTTATTCTGGCATTTTCAGAGAATGTTTGGAGTCTAGTACAATATTGTTGAACTCTGAGAGAACTGGGGACAAGAAGAGAAGACAGTATGGCTAAAAGGAAACTAAGAAGGTTATGAGAAGTAAAAAAGACATCCATCAATAAGTGGAAGTCCAAAAGAAGAATGTAAAAAAGATCATAAACCTTATGGCAAGCTAAATGTGAAGCCATAATAAAGCTGGGCCAAAAAGATTATGAGGAGCAAGTGTGTGAAATCTAACAATAAAACCCCTTTTTTAACAAATACATCAGAAGCAGGAAGTTTACCAGCAAATTGATTGGGCCAATATGTCACTGAAAAGAAAAAAGACCACTATAGAAGGACATATCAATAGCAGAAAAGCTTTAAAGAATTGCATTTGTAAATGCTCATTGTGGAAAACCTCAAGGAAATTTCTGTTGTTGAGCCAAGTGTTGAGAATTGTCCTGAGGAATTGCTGATACCAAAGCAGTTTGATAGTAAAGAGGATGAGACTATATTAACACAGCAGCAGGGACAAGGTCTATGCTCTAAGTGTGCAACTCATAAAAAAGTGCTAAAGAAACTCAAAGAGGAGTCAACTCTTCTTGCATCTTAAGTAATAATTCTCGTTTTAGGGATCTATGACATTCTGTACCTGATGCTGCTTTTCTAAAAGGCTTTACAACAACCACAAGACTACAAATGTGTGTATGACTTTCATATTTCTAAACTGGCCTAATCTTTCCTTATTGTAGTCAAAACAAAGCCAAAATAACAAAAGAACACTCCAAATTACAGATCAAATTTCGAGACTACTTTCTTTTGTATGGCTAATTGTTCCAACTTAGCTGAAAGGTAATACTGTTTTTTATCATTACTTGACTTTTGACAGGAGACTACCTTCTATTCTTACCAAGTCCTTCAGCCTAAATCACAATCATGTAATGCACAGTTGGGACAAGGTGTAGAGAGGAAGAAGCAATACTACCTAAATTTGTTCAGGGACTGTGCAGCATTTGGTTGTTCATATGGCTGGGAGAAAAGCTGGTGTTTCCACTTCCCTGTAGATTTAGTGTGGCTGATTTGAATGACTGGCCTCAGCTCTGTTCCCCATCCCTAGCACTCAGGGGAAAAATAAGGATTAAGGCTATTGTAAGTGATATTTTTGGTTAAGACATACAAGGGCCACCTGGACCCTGCCTGATCACCAGCATAAGTCAGAACAGCCAGTTTATATCACGTTTCCCCTGATGCCTTTGGAGCTCTGGAAAGCAATGAAAAAGCCAAGAGCTGTGCACTTCATCTCTTCTTTTCTTCAACATTCCCTCTTCTGTTGCTTGATGCAAAACCTGCCATCTGCATTGAGGAATGAAGCACATTTGAGGATAAAAACCCATTCTGCCCATCTTGTGCCTGCTAAGAAGCTTCTGCATAAAAAAAAATTACCTTGTCTTTTTTTGCCCTCTTTTTCTTGTAGTCAGTGGAACAAACAGACTATACATAAACATTCATACGACTTGTGCATAGGTGCTCAATAATAGCACAGCTAAAGCTCAGACTACAGTGCTACTGTACTACTCTTACTGTCTGCAGTACAGGGCTACGGTTTTAGAGAGTATGCAAGGATGCTACTCAAAATGCTTCTTGTCACAAAGCAGATGTGCTCATTTCATCCCAGCATATTTTGACTACAGAGAATGTTGTTGATTATAATACGTGGACTTGATACTTTAATTTTGGTTTAGAGTTTAGTTTTACTTTTCATGCCAGAGTCTTGGTATAGCTTTCAGAAATGACATAGCTGTTTCTAGCTAGAAAGCTTGGACAAACCTATCTGAAGAGACCTTTAGCAGAAATGGTGGCATTGACTTCTGATCCCTAAGTACACTTGTTTTCTTTTTGGTTTTGGTTTGGTTTTTTTTTTCTTTTGGTCATGAATAGTATACCGAGCCCTGTAATTGTAAATGAGCATCTCCAGGTGGTTGCTGCATGGGTTATACCCTGAGCAACTGCTTTCAACCTTCTTTGCAGTGACGCACAAACTAGTTTGAGTGCTGCAGGTGCTACAATTGCCTGCAAAGTCTTCAGGAATTATTAGATTATTTAGAGATACTTGAAAATATAACTGGAGAGGATTCCCAGTTTATCTGTGATTACCCTCACGGCATGTTGTCGATACTTTTTTTCTGAAATGTTTTGGGTTAGCTAAAAATGAAAAGTAAGTAATTTCTGCCCAAAATATTTCAAGTATTTCTTTTTCATTTATAAAGAGCATCGCTATCAAGACTAATGAATCTTTGCTTTTATCCCTACTTGCAATTTGTAGTAGTTTGGTGCATTTTGTTTTGGTTTGGTTTTTTTCCTAATTTTATGTATAACTTGTAATTGTTAAAACTTTGAGAGCTTTCTTAATTCCATTTAATTCAAAGACAATATTAGCAGAAAGGAGGATTAATTTGCCCAGGTCATTTCAGATATGCTCCAGTTGCTCCACAAAATCTTCAAACACCATTTCAAATGTTCCTCCCAACTAAATGTCTGCTTTTTACAACAGTGGGGGGGGGGGGGGGGGGAATCCCGTTTTCCTATAAATTATTATTATTATTAATAATAATACCACCAAAAAAACCCCAACCCGAATGTTCACTGTGTGTCTCAGACTTGGGAAGACATGTGAAATGTCAGTACTTATTTAATTTATAGTATTAACTCCTGTAGAAGACGAAATGCAGTCGGTGGCTCCTGACTGTTTCTAAAGAAAAGAAAAAAAAAATCATTTTTTCTTTGCCTAAAACACAGCAGGGGTTGCTGCTGCACGGGAAGCTGGGGCTGGGGAGGAGGAAGAGGAGGAGGAGGAGGAGGAGGAGGCGGGGGCGACTGGGCGCGTGCCGGCTCTCCCGGTGCGGCAGCGCCACCCGGCGGTTGGCAGAGGCGTCGCTGCCGTCAGGGGCTCCCTGCCCTGCCCCGCCCGGTCCGGCCCCAGGGCGCGCTCGGCGCGCAGGCGGCTCTGAGGGGCGATGGCTGCAGGCCTCAGCAGGCCTCAGCACTCCTCGCCCGCTGGAGAAGGGGAGCAATGTAGCGTTAAAACGCCGTGATGAGCCACTGCAGGGTGCTTCAGCTGGGTTTGGTAAGGCCTTACCGTATTACTCAAAGGCTCTGCCCTCTTTTTTTTTTCATTTACCCTGCGCTTGTTCCTTTTATCTCAAGTTGACTGGGAGTTTCCAGGCTGAGGAACTGAATGTAGCCTCTTGGGAAAACAAACAAACAGTTGCTCACCCGTTGTAGCCTTCAGCACTCCGGAACCGATCCCCCACTCCTCTCCCCCGGAGCCACCCCATCTGGACGAGAGGAGGCATTGCTGCAACGCCTGCCCTGCCTGGTGCAGATCCCAGCTCTCCACCTACGAGCATCTTTAAGTGCAGCATAATGTTTCCTTCAAACTGAATTTCATGACATTCTCTCTTCTCTGTAATTCCTTAGCGTTTCTGGGTTTCATTTGCAAAACAAAGGGGAAACAAAATTGGAGGAAAATCAATGAGGTTTTTCATAGATAGCAATGCACAGACGTGCATTTTCTCTACAACAGATCGTGTATAACATTTGTGTGAGTTTGGTCCTGGAAACCTGATTTATGGTACAGCAAATGGATGAATAGTTGATCTCCAAGAGAAAAATTGTAAGTCATCCCTGACAAGCAATGTGGAAAAGACCACCAAACAAGCTGATGTTGCCATGCAGATAACTGTCTTAGCAAATATTTTATGTAAGCCTAGTTTGTCCAATCCCTGGTAGCTATGCTGAACAGCTCATGTAAATATAACAAATAGGAATATTTCTTTAAGATCTTATGTATCACGTGATATCAAGGCATTGAAGTGAGAAACTGGTGATAGGTCATCTAAAATAATGCAGCTTGACATGAAAGGATTTTTGTCAGCTAAGGTAAAAATTCTTGGAGTGGTAAGGTTTTGTCCTTAAAATGTCGGATTCTCCACACATACATGCTCCACTGGCAGCACATCAATAGTCAGCCATGTGCGAAACACCCATGTCTGGTTGCCTTTAGTATCTTAATTAAACAGATTTCACCAATGGCGCAAAGGCAGAGTGACTGAGTGGACACGTCGCTACAGCTGATGCGTGCAGACAGAAGAGCTATGTGACAAATGTGTTTCAATGTGGACCATCAGCATTTTGCCTCAAAATGTAGAGTGCTTTTTAGAAGAAATCTTGTTCATGCTGTCTCAAAGCATCATGTGTTTGTGTTCTTTTTCAGATGAACTTTAATTCTGACCCTGCTGAGGGTGTATTGCTTGCTTTGGAAATACTTGCAATATCCTTAGCGTGTTTATTTTCCATCCCAACATGCTGCTACATTCTTGCAAGCTTTCTTTGTTTGTAATGCAATGTTTGGCCAGGAAATGGAGAATACAAATGAAAAAACAGTGCCCCAGTCTTAGAGAAATGTTGTGAACCCATGACAGAAAGTGTTTTATTGGAAACAAGATAAAAGATTTCCAGATAAATAATAAACAAACAGTTGGTCAGCATCCCTGTAAGACTATCAACTTCAATGTGTGTTTCCAGGAAGAATCAGAATATTTTGTTTAATTCACTTCTTCTACCCTCAGCAGGTAGGAGAATCAGAGCACTTCTACTGATAATGTTCCAGAGGATATAATTATATATTTAATAAGTGTAGCAACAACACAATTTGCGTGACCGTCCAACTATCTACAGATTGTTTCCAGTAATGGATCCAAACCACTGTCTTTTTTCAGTTTATTTATGGAAGACCAGCACTTAAACCAACAGTACATGAAGAGTCACGCTCCAAAGACTCAGCAGCAGGAAAACACTTCTCCCCTGCAGTGCTATGCAGGACCCCCTCTAACATCAATGTTGATATTAGAGTCACTTTTGCCAGGGCGGGCTAGTACTGGAAGGGTCGAGACAAGACCTATGTTTTCTAAGACAAGAGCTCCACCTCTCAGCAAAGAAATAAAGCTTCCCAAAATCAGTGTCAGAGAACCCAAAAACAGACCCCAGGTTTCCAAGTACAGAGATAGACCTGAATTGAGCTGGTTATGTTACTTCAAAGCATTAGCCAGGTGCCTTGCTGCACTGTCACTACCCCAAGAGTGCGCAAAATTCAGTTTCCCCATGATAGCTAACACTTCTCCCTCCAAAATTTAATCACAGAGGACTACAATGTCTCAGAACTACTTTAGAAGTAGGACTTCCCCTTCTGATACAACATAGGTCCAGAGGAGCAGCAGGGGATCATTTTCTCCCATAAGTAGAGCTTGCAGAGCTGCATAACTTAAGCATTAAGGCTAAAATGTTGTTGGATGGCACCAGATACTTAGAATCCCACTTCATAATCAACCGCAGAAGCAAGGAAATAGGTGTGACACGGATCTGAAAAGGAGGCTTGGGTAGGCATCCAAAAACATGAAGAGACCTAAAGAGCCTGAATTGAGAAAAATTGAACGAAAGGGCTAGAAATGAGGTTTTACAGATGGAGAGGAAGAAATGTAATCCTGTATGACCAACACTGTCATAAGGAGGAGAGCCAGATTCTTTTCTGGCTTGTGCAACAGCAAGGGAATTGATAACTAAATGCCAGTGGTGGGCTCTGCAGCACAGATGGTGCCTGAGCCTGGAAGAACCCAGCATGCCTACATGCTCCATGCAAGTGAAGCTGCCGTGTTGGCAGCTTTTGTAGGCATTATTTTATTGCTAAGCTAAGCAGGTCAGACATGTACATTCACTGGGATCTGAAAGTGCTTCACTTAGATGAACTTCTGTGTGAACATTCATTTAGTAGCAGCACTTAAACAGATCTCCTTTCACGAGTGTGTGTGATGATTGGGAAGCCTAGTACACTGAAGGAAGGGCATGACATAGAATGGAGAATTTGCCTTCAGGATGTGTTTGGACAAACCTTTTCTTGCTACAAATGCAAAAGAAGAGGGCTGGTGTTCAGAGTTGGCTTTTGCCCTACACAGCAAGGTAACAAACTAGCATTGTTCTCTAGTGAAAAGTCAGCCTTGTTACTAGCAGCACAAAGCTGAAGTCTTTGAACAGGTAAATCCTTGTAGCTAATACAAAGATGAAGAATTGCTGTAAGTGTATTTGCAAATCAACACATAAACATTGTGGTGCCAGTGGACATGACTAACAGGTAGTGAGAACAGCTGCAGGGCTACCTGGGCTTTCTCTCCTGCTTTCAGAGCAGCACAAGAGGGCTTTCACTGTGCTCCATGCTGCCCTCAAATTCAGCTTGTTTAGAGCAAGGTAAGTCATTGTAACACATCATTGCTTCCTGTCTATAGGCTACATATCCTCTGTGCTCTGCACTAGGCAATAGTTGAGCATCCAATTATACCTCTAGACAGCAGGCTGTCCTAACAGCACTTGAACATAAGCACCAAACTACCAGACACGTACCATCTGCCCACTCTCCTCTGCTTCCCTCGCACAGCCAGCCAGCATCTCCTTCCGGTATGGAGGACTGAGTGACAGCCAGATAGCTCTCTGCCAAGGCTCAGACATAGCCACGCCAAGCGACTGAACTTTCAAACTCTGATGGAAAAGACATGGAGATTAATTTTCCTAACACTCTTGAGCCCCAAATGCTTTCACTGGGTTGATGGCATATAAACCTAGCTGCAATTTGCAAAAGGTATTAGGGTCATTGAGACTCTCTTTGTCACTAGGAACTGAAAGTCTGGAGAAAAAGTTTCTAGCAGGAGTTTAAACTTGGCATCATTTCATAGAAGCCAACATGGCTTATGTTCAACAAATTACGCTATGCATTTATATATAGTACAATGTACAACAGACATGAGAAGTCACCAGATTTCTGGATTGCCTGGAAGATTGATTTCTCACTCTCTGTATACAGTATCACACTTAGCAGGGACAGGTTGGAATTAGTCTCCCAGAGCTGCAGTCACAAATGTGTTTTATTTCTGTTTGAAGTCAGATAATCTTTAGACCTATTGCACATCTTCTCTGACTGCAAGCATAAGCAGTATTTGTATCCAGGCAGATCTTTGTTCTGGTAAACAGTAGGATGCAATTTAAATGTTGGCTTTGAGATACTGTATGTAGGTCAGGTTCTTCTTTCTGTGTAACAAACAAATTTTCAGAGGCATGATGGACAATGGTGTCATTAGCTTTCAAAAGTGGGTGGATGCCTAATGTCCCTTTGCACCCTTGGAGTTCATTCCTCCAGGTATTGTTTTGCCACCTGCCTACATAAACACTCCATGTAATTTAGGAGTTAAACCCAACATTAGCAGCAGAAAAATCAGTGCACGTAAAGAAGAAAAAACTATTGGTTCTGGGCAAAGATAGAAAGTGCTTCAGGGATCTGTTTGCCATTCATTGCGCATATTGCTAAGGAACTAATGTCCACATTAAAGTTTCACTGGTTGTAGTTTTTGGGGAGTGAAGCATATTTTATATATCAAGACCTACAACAGGGTGTAAGGTAAGACTGATAAGATCAATTTCATCCTTGGTTAGCAACAATCTTTCAGGCTTCTGGCAATAGTCAGATATTCAAAATGTTGGCAGGTTATTGTTACTATCTTATAGATGAGATAGACTACATTTTCAGGCCTTGAGACCATAGGTCATAGCTCTGCTTCACCAGCTTCTGTTAATGATGTCTCAGACACCCAAAACAGAGCTGCTAAATGGCTCAACTACTAATAACAATGATGAGGAACCTGGTATCTTCAAGTTTTGATGAAAGTCCAAAGCCAATTCAGAAGAAAGGTTGCTATAGAAGCCATCAGGTGAGAGGTGGAGGATCTTCCTGATGAGGAAAGGCTGCAGGACCTGGACTAGATGATCTTTTGAGATCCCTTCCAGCCCTTGAGATTCTGTGATTCTGTGACCTGGGGCTCTTTAGTCTAGAGAAGAGGAGTCTGTGGGGGCGAGGGTAGGGGAGGATGGGATCTCATTAATATTTACAAATACCTAAATGGTGAATGTCAGAGGAGGTTGGGGCATCATCATTTTCTGTTGTATCTGGTAACAGGACAAGGCATAATGGAAAGAAGCTGGAACACAAAAAAGTTCAATTTAAAGTTAAGAGAAAACTATTTTACTGTGAGGGTGAGGGAGCCCTGGCACAGGCTGCCCAGGGAGGGTGTGGTGTCTCCTTCTCTGGAGGTCTTTAAAACCTGACTAGATGTGTTCCGGTGTGACCTGATCTAGGTGGACATGCTTTGGCAGTAGGGTTGGACTAGATGATCTCTAAAGGTCCCTTGCAACCCCTACCATTCTATGATTCTATGAAATTATTACAATTACATTCTGTCTACTTGTTTGGAAAAAAAAATCAGCTTCCATTTTTAAGATTTTTATCTCTTGCCTGCATAATAAAAGATCGGGAAATGATAATGCAAGGCTCATTTTGCTTTAAAAAGGCCTACAGTAAGTTTGCTCAGCTTATATGAGACATTTGTTCTCATCCATTGTGTATTTAAATAGAAAGTTGTGGGTTTTTTTTTATGGAGCATATTTGGAAATATTCTTCATTTATCTTTGGCTAAAAAGCTAAGTGCCTACAAAACCAGAGTTTGCATGTGAAGGCAGGACACCAGTCCCTCTCTTGACTGTTTGACCTAGACTAATTTAATTTCCTGTATGGAGTGGATCACCTCAAGAACTGGGATTTTTTGGCCCACTCCAGCAAATGGAAGGACAGTTTGGGGCAGATCCTGATGTCATCCTAGTTCACATCTGTGGGAAACAGCAAACGTAGAGTAATGGCTTCACGATGAGGATTTTGTGAAGCTGCCAATGAACTACTTACGAAGACTCGGAAAGACAGTGAGATACAAATTTCATCTGTGCAGTTTGCTTAATCCCACTATTGCCCAGTATGGTAATATAAAGGAATGAATTACAAAGTGTCAAGGTTTGCCTGTTCCAGGCAAGCAAGTTTGTTAAATCTACAGGACCTCCTGTTCTAGAAGAAACCCTTTAAGCAAAAGGCTGGCTTCTGCCCAGATTTAAAAGAGAAGATTGCTTTTCAATGGACTGTGTCAGCAGAATTCTGTGACCAGCTGGTGGGAATGATCAAGCACTCTGTAATAGGCTAGAAAAGAGCAAGGCTTGCTCTATTGACAATTAGAGGTTTTTGCTTGGGTCTTTTTTAAAGCAGAGTGATGGGAATCATAGCAGAGCTTGAAAAAGGGAAAAACCTTTCCTAGAAAGGTAAGCTACTGCTGAATGATAATCTGAAATATTGACTGTTTTGTGCATGAACCGTTTTTTCTTGGGGTCTGTTTTAACCAAAGACATTTGTATTCTGTATCTTCTGTGCTACCCAAAACCTGCAACAATTCCCATATAACTTAGCATGTGTCTTAAGGCCTTACCTGTAATATTTTATGATGATGTAAGCAAAGCCACTAGTAAGTTCTGGAAGTATTGCTCTGCAGCTCTGTGGCACATGCCACCTCTTCAGTTTACTCACACCAGGTGTCAGCATTGCTGTTAGTATGTGCTTTCTCCCTGAGTACTCAACAGGCCTTGAGCAAAGGAAGTTGGACCTGATCAGAGATGAAGGAGGCTAGCTATGGCCCTGTCCCTAGAAAAGCTAATTATATGGCTTTTGTAAGTGCAGAGTAGTGTATGGATGTGTTGGGGTTTATTTACCTCTTAACTGGGGGATAGGAGTGAAGGAAAACAGAACATATTAATGAGTAGAATTAAGAATAAAGCACTACTTTGGAACTTGCAAGAGTCTCAGAACTGCTTCAAGGGCTTATTTTGTCCATGACTAAATGTGAGCAAGCAATTTGATCTGTAGCAGGTCTGGTATCTTGAGTCTTTTACTTTCAGTCTTTAGTTACTCTTCTAATGATGGATACTCGAGCAAATCTAAGTCCTTGTTTAAGCACAATCTTCTATTTGAACATGCCTGTTCTAATGCATTTTGTAAAGTTGGCCTTGGGAAGGGAGAGACACAGCCCTAATTTTTAAGCCAACTGTTGTTATGCGAGATGATTGTAAAATTGCCAAGTGAGGTTAAAAAGTGAGCTGCATTCTTTTTTGAAAGAGGTATTTATGTGTTTGGTGGGGCATAGAGTAGGCGAGGAAGGGAAGTGAAAAAAAACATCAGTGCACCAAGGCGACTGGGTTCTGTCTTCTGAGGCTTCCAAAATCAAGAGGTGGAAACAAAGCACCGTGCTACTTCAAAAATCATCTGGCACACGTTGCTGTGTAGGATGCTTTAATGTTAATATTTGTGTATGAAAATATATTTATTATGCTAACAGTGCTTTTAAAAACATTTTTGCACATCTGATTTCCCAAAATGCACCTGCTTACAGGGAGAGGTGGTAGGAGTGGGGTGTGGTTTGGGATTTTTTTGTTTGCTTTTATATGTTCCTGCATATCCCATGGTGGCAGTGCTTGGTTTGGTTGGACTTGATCTTAAAGGTATTTTCCACCCTAAGCAACTCTGTGATTCTGTGGTCCTCATGCTGGTTGACAAGGTGGAAGAAAATCTGTAGGTCTGCAAATCTATGTTGCCAAATAATTGGTTTCTTGTTACTTGTGGGTTTTCTACATTCCTAATTTGCTGAGATGCTACAAATTCCTCAAACTATTTTTTTTTAAAAGCCACATAATCAAGTCAAATTATGTACAGCTGTGTTGACTTGTAACCAACTGATTGATTCAAGTGCCTATAAGCAACCTACTAGCCCCCTTACTTGGAACTAGCTTATAATCTAGATGCTTATTCATATATTTCTATTGAAATGTAACTACCCTTGGAGCAAAAGGCTAGGCCCAGTGTGATGATGGGAATACAGTCATTTTACACATAGAAAGCATTTTTTAAAAAACATGAACATTAAACCCTGTGACAGTTTCAAAGGTAGTTTGGATAGTTCTTTTTGTAGGTGTTCCTTTTGATTTCCAATGATAGTACAACAGTGTCTCTGTCCTGTTGGCACTTCTGTACCAGCATGACAGCTAATAAGCTAAGTAAAATTACAAGAGTCACTTAACTCTCAACTGCTGCTGCAGGACTGTGGGCGGGGAAAAGGAGGTGAGAAAAAGCAGAGTCTGAGAATCTCTGTTCTTTTATTCATCACAAAGCAATACTTTACTTTGGCATTAGCTGTTACAGTGTTTCTTGTATCTATTTTTCTGGTGTTCCTTTTTAACAGATGAAACATGAAATTGCTCCCAAATCAGGGTGTTTATTTTGATATAGCAAGGTTGCTGAGGCAACAAAATATTAAGTGTGCCTGTATGACTAATGAGATGGAAGGACCAACATCAATGCATTGCTCAGTGATAAGCAGGTGTAGAATGACTGAAAATAACTTGGCCTCTGTTCCTTTGAAGATGAGAGCTCTAGAGCTAATCTTGCATATCAATAATGAAGGTGTTTGCACTCAATCTATCAGGAGACATGCAGGTATTAAAGCACATAAAGTAAACTTCGACCAGGCATGTAAGCAGGAAGCTGTTCTACCATAAATGGAAACTAATTCCATGACTAGACTTCACTTTCAAGGAAAGCGGGACATACTGATGTGTAACACGATGCACAGGAACTGCAAAACCACAGAGCAGGTCCAGCTGTTCTGTATAAACACTCAATGGCCCTTACTGAAATTATTATGCATAAAAATATGATGAAATACATCTAATGAAGAAGAAATGATGGGAATTGAGAGCTTTCATTATCTTCTGTCTTCTGCATGTAGCTTTACGCAAAGTTTAATTTCTTCAGGCAATATTAAACAATCAAGACACTTAAAACTTTACCTAAAGAATACGGATGCCTATGTGGATAGCATATTGAACCAATTATTTTATTTAATGCTGAAGATTATCACAATCTCCTGAATAAGCCATGTGACCACTAGAACAAGTCTTGCATAGTGAAAATAAACAAATATACAAATACAATTTATAATGAAAAGAAACTTGCAAATGCTGCTTTATTTAATTCTTACAATAGGGAGGCACTTTACAGTTCTTCTTAATGTAAGAGGTTTCATTGTAACTACAAAATCCTAAAATACTACTTAATGAAAACAGAAATTATGTTTGTGTGAGAAAATGAAGGGGGTTTTTTTGTTTTCATCTCTGCACCATTTATTACACTTCATTAAACCTAAAAAAAAAAAAAAAACCCAAAACAAACCAACCCACTCAAAAACAAAAAACGTTTTCTGTTCACAGAGGCTGACAACATGCACTTAGAGGGTTACTGACACTTTGTGTTCCTCATCTCATAATTTCTGTGTTGTTCAAGGCTAGAGGCTGACCCAAGGGCTTTCCAGAATTCAGTGGACGCTGCTGAGATAGTATAAAGCATCACATGTGTATTTGATAGTCAAAAGTCTCAATTCAGCTCTGTTTTGCATGCAAAACCCACTTATTTCAGTCAAGTTATTCTTCAACTTAGGTCTAAATTAAAAAATGGGTGTGCTGGGATAGGAGGAGAGCCACAGAGATGTTTTTTCTGTAGTTATTTCACCTCCATGAAGTCTGGAGAAATCAAAGCTTTTCTTTTTTTTTTAACATGCCATCCTAGAGAAGTGAAGTAGTAGTTCACTTCCAGTTAGCCCCTGGGTGTCAGCCAAATCCTATTCCTGTTGATAAGCAACTATGTATGAACAGTGCTGGCCAGCTTTGGAGACTGCACTGAGGCTGGCTGCTGTGAAAGGCAGAGCAAATCCTGTATTACATTACACGAGTTGGAAGTGAACAATTACCTTTGACAAAGCAATAATGTTGAAAGATGGGCTCAGATTCTGCAATACTGATGTACTAACATTAGTACTTAGAAATGAAAGAAAGCTCTCTAATGTCACTGGGAACATCTCTGGAGAAAGGCAATCCTCAAAATGAATATTGTCACAATCCATCCTCCTATACATACGTTTCCACTTCAATGTCTCAAGTGAAGAAAGCAAACTCAGGTCAAGAATCCTGGCAGATAAATGTCTCTCAGGTTGATGAATGAGAGTATATATTCATTGCTTAGAGCAATTTTCTTGCTATGTATCTGGTTTGGGGTTAACAAAACCGCTAGGTGAGCTGCACAGGGAGGCTTCTGGTTGTGTGAAAATGAGGTTGAAAGAGGAAAGAACACTTGAAGGATGCTAAAGAAATATTAGAAATGCTTGAAATGAGCACACTTGGGGAAAACAATACTTTTCTAATTACCTATTCCATTAAAGTCAGCTGAGCAGAATTTGGCTTTACATTCTGATGTTACTAGCAAAATGTAGGCTTTTGAGTATGTCAAACAACTGCACCAAGGCTCACAAAAAAATATCTTCTGGGGCTCTGTGAATGCAAGGCTGACCTAAATAAAGGGAATATGGGAGACCATTAGGGGGTGTCCATATCGAGGAGTGCTAGATTTGTCACGAATGGAAGAGATGTTTGCCAGTTTCTCAGGTTTACTTAGCAAATTCCAGTTTGATGCCCTGTGATGAAGACCAGAGCTCCTTCTTTCAAGCTGTCTTCCTTGTTTTCCAAAATTGTCTGGGGTGTATTTTAACCCACTTTGAAAGTAAATTACCTGACCTGATCCAGAACTGTTAGAAGTCTAAACCTGGATTCCTAAGATAGAAGAATTAAAGCTGTTACAATATAGCAAGAGCTACTTTACTAAAATTGAGCTACTTACAAAAAACATTTCAGTTTTGAAGTTGCTTTACCAACATTGGTACAACTTGTAAACATATTCATAGAGAGCTTTGGCTTCCGATGCTGGGGTATTTTTTTTTCTTTTACCAGAAGCACGTATTACAAAACCTGTACAAATTTGTCTTTGTATGTTATGTGTGGAAAAGTTTAATGTGACTGGTTTTGTTTAGAATCAAATACATTACCAAAATTTGCAACTTGTAACTTTGTGCTGATATATGAAAAATAAGGAGTAAAACTGGTTCTAAACAAAAATTCCTGAAATGTCTCTCCAAATCTAATATATTGTGGGTGTAATACAATCACAGAAGATAAATCTAGTTCTATCACTGATATGAAAAAAACTGTATTTCACAGAATTTTGATCTTGATTGTCTATTTACAGCTGAAAAGAGAGGGGATCTTTCCCCCTGATGCTACATAAGACAGAAAAAACATGCTGTTGATTATTTTCCTGGCATGTGTTGAATAAAATAATACAGGCTTCAGACTAATTACACAAATTAAATCTGAAAGAAAAAAGTTTTAAATTAAGAACTGAATGGTTACTGCATAATCAGTGGGCACGAGTGAGATCTAATGTCATTGTGTTTAGAAATGGCTTCATCCAGATCCAGCTGTCTGTCGTTGACCTTCACCTCCATGCAACCATTGTAAAAAGTGGTAACTAACGTAGCACCCAGAGGAACATCTGCACAGAAACACAGTCAACTTATTAGGCCAAGGCATGCAAATTCTTACGTATTTTTCATATTCACAAAAAATCCTGGGGAATACTCCATTCCCCATCCATTAGTCAGTTACGGGAGAAGAGAGTAACTTGGCAGGAAACAAGACTTAAGTTCCTCTGCCTTTTCTTTGAGATATAGTCAGCAAAGCTGAGAAAGCTCAGTAAAATTTGAAATATGCATTAGAAATCTATTCCCATCAAGGAAACTTATCTATATGAATGTTTTTCATAGTAGCATTTCCTGTATTAACAACAATGAACCAACAGTTTGTTTCCAGGAGTCCACTGTTCTTGTCCTGATTTAGAAACAGATGTTTAGGGGTTCAGAGGTCACAGAAAGAACCATCTTGCTCCTGCCAGAAAGCTACTCTGGATTTGTATTTGTAAGTTCTCAGATAGGGGACCCTGGGAATTCCACACATTTTGCTGCTTCCTTACTGCTGCTTCAAAGCAAATTCTCTGTAAAACACTCACTTTATCTGCTGCTTATTTATGTATTGTCTGGGTTATGGCAACATCATTTCATGAAATCACTTCCCAGAAACAATTTTTAAGCACAAAATCAATCAGGTGTTGCTCTGAGGTCTTGGGATACAACTGGATTCTTACAAGGCAGACATAAGGTTTAGTACCTTATTTTTTTTTTTTAAAGTTAAATCATCCTATCCC
The DNA here is from genome assembly GCF_028858725.1 of Colius striatus. Taxonomy (NCBI): domain Eukaryota; kingdom Metazoa; phylum Chordata; class Aves; order Coliiformes; family Coliidae; genus Colius; species Colius striatus. Next base: position 111,824,140 of record NC_084759.1, on the reverse strand, counting down.
GCCTAGAAGATAGACTTGATTGTCCAGGAAACAAGAAGTGTTGCAAACAAGGAGTCTTTGGCAGTATTAGTTTAGTGGTTTGACTTGATGACCTTAAAGGTTTTTTCCAACTGTAACAATTCTATGCTCCTTGTGATTTCTTTTTTTAAATTTTGCTGTAAGCTGAGGTGCTGCAAAACAGTCCCGTGAATCATGTTCTTCTATTCTTTTTCACTCCAGTGATAACATTGCTGTTATAGGACTATGCAAGTCTCATTTAGCCTGCACTGGCTGGCTGAATTCATTAACAGAGATATACACCCGTGCTGTTACTAGTTTGAATTAACTGACGTCAAAAATGAGGACTTTGGGTCTTCATTAAATGCATATGTTTGTTAGGTGCTTTTTAACCATACAGTTCTGTGTACTGTAGCTCAGTGTGAGGATCATTACCAAGCTTTTAGACTGCTTAGTATCCCAGAGGCTTTCCAGGGGTGAGCTACAGTGAGAAAATGGATTGTGTAACCAAACTGGCTGTACATGGGGACCTAAACTAGTCTTCCTATATTACTTTTTCTTTCTTTGGTAACAGCGAGTGTTGTGGAAAAGTCTCCTTTGGATAGTGTGAGGTTTTTGTTACTTTTTTGAGACCTCCAAGTAGAAGCTGTTTATGCATACAGAGTTTTTTTGTTAATTTACATGTTGAAGAGACCTTTTAAACCTGGGAGATTACACTTGTTTTTAAGGAGCAACAAGTAACTACTAGTTGCTGCTTATCTATTTGGAATGCATAACTGAAGACAAGCCCTTAGCTCTTAAGATGACAATTACTCTGTTGCTGACAATGTACTAGAAAAATATCACAAAGATGAAGAAGTCTAAATGATTCTAAGAAATAACTGGTATCTCAGTTAAGTGACTATGTCTCGGTTAACCTATAGATGCTCCTCTACTAAATAAACACTGACTTTATCTCTTGTAAAAGTGAGCAAGTCTTACAAAAACACCGACACTTCCCTATGGTGGTAGGTGACAATATTGTGCCATTCTATACATTCAATTTTTATTGAACTCATCTAGTTATCTGGTTTCCAAGACTATATCCATTAAAAAACAAAATTAGAGGAGAAACTGTCACACTTGGTGCCTAAATCTTGATACATCTGTGATTACTTGTTCTCTACACATCTTCATACACTGGTAAATTCCAACATGTGGGTCTGGATACTGAGGCAACTACCACTTCAGACAGAGGCTGTGGTACCTGCAGTGCTGCCCTAAACACCTTCCTTCTATGCTGACCTAGTGAGGCCTGTGCATCCTTGCCTCCTGCAGAAGAAATACACTGAAAATAAAGATCAGCTATGGACACTGCAGCTTACATGTAAAATGGAAGTTAATTCAAGACCATGTTGATCAAACTCTTTTTCCCTAGGAATTGTAACTTACTTTTCCTAAAATTATAGAAGATACAGAAAAGCTCTATTAGTAGTAGTGTTGTAACCATAGTGTCTTTCCCCCACCCATTTTCAAGTTTTAGATCTTAGGCTTTGAAAAGTCTTCATCTCTGTCTATGCCATATTTCTTCATGATTCACCTTGAAGACAACTATTTTATAGATAAGCATGTGTACACTTTCTGTACAAAACAATGCTTGTACATGTCTTAAGACTGGAGATACACTTTCAGCTTGCCTTAAACAAAATATTTGCTGTTTCTGTCTCAAAGATCTCCAGTCATTTATTGCCTAGAGTTAAATTGCTGAAGCCATATACCTGCACTTCTGACACCTGATTTACTTAAAAATGCTTGGTTTTCTTATGTGCTTGATGCAGTTCCTAAATTGTGCCAGATGGTGGTATTTCAGAAATAAGCAATACTCACTCCTCCCCAGCTCAAACATTATCCAAATTCAAACCCCTAGAGAGAGACTCCTGCCTTTTAATGGGCTTAATAATGCTACTGTTGAAGTGGCCTCCCTCAAAAGCTGAATGGACTGGAATAAATAAGAAGCACTGGGAGGAAAAATACTGGTTTTTTTGTAAATCTCTAGGCTTTTTTTAGCTCAGATAAGGCTGATATAATCAGGCTTGTACAAATAATCACATTACTGAAAAGAAACAGAATTCACCTGGCAGGCCGCCCAAGTAGGTAACAACATTTGCCATCATTGCGTGATGCAGGACAGACAGTTGCTCTGAAGTGCTGCTGTCTGTGTGTGAATCAACAGACAGTTCAAGTCGCTGTTTGGTTACCAGAAGTGCAACCAGAACCTTCCGGGGTGTACATAACTTCTTTGATTCCAGATGTGCAACAATGATGTTTCCAATGGTCACAATGACTTTCTAAACAGAGGAATGTTAGGTCACAAAAGATGTCACATACAACTTTAACACAATTATGCTGATGCATTTTATATTTGGAAGCAGAAGAAAAGGAAAATGTTAGAGCTTTGTTTTAAAAACTGGTACCTTAAGTTGGAAAAGTTACTAAAGTTGATGTATAATCATCCCCTTTCATTATGAAAGCAATTCAGTTGTAGTCTTAAATTTGTAAGTGAGAATATTCACTGTAAAAAAAAAAAAACAGAAAATACTCCACAAAAAAACCTCTGGCTATGGTTCTGAGGTGAAATCTTGTTTCTTTTCCAGGCAAATGGAGAACTACTGCAATTTCAAAGATAACCAAGTGTTCACTATAGACATATTTCAGACAAAAGCATGGATTAGCCATGATGTATAATCATACTCTATCTTGGCATGCCTGATGTAAACAGATGTAAATGGAAACTTAAGGACAAAGAGATCTGTTTATACACTGAAACTAACACGATGACATTAATATCATTATTCTGTTTCTGTCATATTCCTCTTTCTGTTTTGTGCATTTCCAAGGAAAGGTTAAAGAAGACATGATGTAATGGATAGTACCTGACAGAAGAGCACTTAGTGCTTGTCACTGCTGTAGCAATTGTTAATAGTAATTTATTTTAGGCAACTCACTATATGATCTAAGTGATTTTCAATATATTTATTTAGCCTACCAGGTCTACTGCAAGTAAATGTGAGTAGCTTTCATTTTTTAGTTTGATTTTTCATGAATGAAGTAGTCAGTTAAGTGGGACAAAACCAAAAGGTGTGACATATATATACCAGTTGCTGTGATAACTGTAAGATCACCTGTGAATCAGAGGAGTCAGAGTCCACTATGGACACAGCAAGAGGCACCGTTTCATTAGAAACCAAGGCAAACATAACACCAGTGTCCGTGGATGGGCGAATAGTCATAGTGACATTTATTAGCCAGTCATCAGCACTGTCAAGATTTTCTGTTTTAAAAAGAATAATCAAAATTAATAAATTAATCTGGTAATGAAATATTAATATGGTGTTAAAATCAGTATTTTATCTGCTCCCACGGTGGAAAAATTAGCACTAATCTCCAGAAAAAAACAGTAAACTTTGAATCTGCCCCTCCTCACACCTCAAAACCAACTTTTAACCCTGAATCTTCACTAATCTTCTGTGCTTCTTGGACTTTTTTGCTACCTTTTCAATTCTTACAAGGAATATGTCCTGTATTCATTAGAAGTAAGTTCAAAATTAAAACTAAAAACCTAATGTGCTCATAAATTGCTTCCACTGAGTAGAAATTGGCAGTTCTCATACTTTTACATTACAAAGCAGTTCCACTATTAAAATGGGAATGTGCAGGTGCATAAAGTAAACATGTAGATGGTGTGAATATAATTTCATATGATGCATAGTGAAGCTAATATAAAAATTACAAAATGTAACAAATACCTCTTTTAATAGTATCTTTCTTTCCAGTGCCTCTTCCCCCACCACCCACCTCCCTCATTCATACCTAGTACTTTATTGATTTCTACTAGTTTTCTTGAGGAAGCAGAAATCCTAAAATATGAGGTGAGATATATTCCTACACAAAGTCAAATGGGCAGGGAAAGAGTGGGCTGTAACAGCTCATAGAAAGGCAGCAGTAGGTGCAGGCAGCCTCTCAGATTTGGACAATAGGATTTGGGATGATGCTCAAGAGATGTTTTGTCTGGGGTTCTTGGGTGTGCACAAGGAGATTCTGGATTGGAAATTTTGAAATTAGGACATAAGGTCAGGAAAGAAAGTTCTGTTTTCAAGAAGAAGCAAGAGATACTCCTAAAATCTCTAGATAGGAGGCCCACTTAGAAGCAGAATTGCACACACATTACACAAAACTATTAGTGATCCTCTTCTCCAACCCCAATCCTCTGTTTCTGTCAGTAATATGGTAGCTTTCACCATTAACAAACAGGGGACAGAATTAGATCTTTGGAAGGTGAATGTGTTCAACAGTCCCCATCCTTTGCAGATAAATATGCTTCCTGACCTAAAGCACTTCAAAAATTAAATGGATGCCACCAATGGAACAGAACTCTCATTCAAGTAATTTTTAATGGAAGTATGAAAATCATTACTGGATGCTTAGTTTGTGTGTGTTTCCCTTTTTTTTCTTTCTCTCTCTTAACAATTCATTGGTTCCACTACCAGCTCAGCAAGAAATATAGCAATAGACAGAAAAACACTTACTATAGTTTATCTGAAATTTTGCCATTCCAGTGCCAGGGTAAAAGGATCCCCTCCCCACTGATACTAAACAGTGTTTGCTTTGTTTTTCTTGAATAACTTCTTTTACACCTGAATGTCCTTGATTCATCAGGTTCCAGGCACGAATACATCCGTCTAGCCGAGGGTTAATCTGTAGGAGAATTACAGCACTAGGTGTTTGAATTTAGAGGTGTTTTAAGAATGTTAACAATAAGGCATTACTTTATATATCAACTTATTTCTATGTAGACAGTAATAGCTTTCCCAGTGCTATAGATTACAGCACCACAGGCTGAGAGAAAACAAATGGCATGTGTTTAGTACCTCAGCCTTCAAAAGGTATTTCTGATTTAATAGCATTTCCCATTTTGATGCCAGTAATCTGTACAAAATAGATTGCTTCAATTTTTAAAGCTCATTTTTAAAGCTTCTCTTGCTTTGGTCACAACAGCTTTTCCGTAACTGAAAGACAATGATCACTAGCGTTGCTTGCTCCTTGATCAAGTTTTCATCTCCTTGTACCAGAGCACAAAGAATTTATTGGGATTACTTTCTTCTGGCTAAGGGAATATTGCTGTATTCTTTCATATTTTTTCTTTCTCTTTTTAGCACAAATGGAAGCAAAAAAAATTAAAAAAAGGTGCAGCCTGTATGGTACAGTTACTTTTTGCCTCTCTGTTTAGACTACCAATTAGTTTTAGGGTTCCTAGACTGTGAAGCTGACAGTTGCAACAACTTGACTGTACCCATCCTCAGCATAAGGCAGAGCTGTTGAGGATGGAAAACTGAAAGAATCATGGGCCTTGTCTAGCCTGGGCTATTATAAAACCTTGTGAAAATTAAAGCTCATTGTGCTGCCTGCACAGGGGAATCCATACCTTTTCAGAGCCTAGCAAAAGCCAGCATTAGAAACGTGAATCATTATGAAAAACTCTTGCAGTAGAAGTGGTGCTGATCTAGGGAATCTTAAAGCTATATTAGGAAACAGGCTACAGAATCTTGAAAGATTAGTCCATAAGTGCTCTGTTTTTACAACTGAAACTTAACTGAAGACGGACTACAAAGCTTAATAACCTGATTTGAACTTTCTAAATGCTGCTCTTCCTTTCCCTGTGCCTAAGTACACAATACAAAACCAAACAAGTAGCAGAACAGTATTAATCAACGTGACTCTTATTTTAGTTACCTGCTTAACAAGAGCATTGCCCACTTTGAGAGGTAATCCTGCAATGTATACTTTAGTCTCCAAGAAACCTTGTGATTGTTTAAAAAGAGTTCCTGGGCTGTTAATACTCATCACGGCTTCTTTAGCTATTTTTACACTGATGCTGTGTTCCAGTTCTTCAACTGATATCTAGAATTAAATACAAATAATTACATAAATACACACATGAACATGTAGAATATTTGAAATACTAGTTGTATATACCTGTCATAGCTATTTAGAGAAACAGTAACAGACTTGTAAAATAGTTTTAGTGTAGTCAATATTTACAATACATTTAAACTTGAATCATGACAATTGTCTATATCCATGGACATTCACAGGAGTATGATATTCCATTCCACCCTCATCCTGCCCCTGGGAAAACCCATGCAGTTATGAGATATGGAGATGATTTCTACAAATGCTCTATATCCAAACAACATCTGGCATAGAGTTCTCCGTGTCACTGCAATTTGCTACAAAGAGTAGATATTTTTTTAATCTGAAGGAAGTTGTACTGAACTGAAACAGGAGGTCTATGCAGAATCCTACCTTCTCTTGCCCCCCCAACCTTTCTTTAGAAACAAACAAACAAAACCTAACTGATGTTAATGATTTAAGTACAATTTATAGACAGTCTAAGTGAGCAAAGACTTTCATCTTGGGTAGGCAAGCATGAAGAACCAGAGCGATTCCTGGTTTAGCAAATGTAAAACCCATTCTCTAGACAAAGTATCTAATAGTTACACACTTGATCAGGCAATTACACTTCTTAATATTCCGCTGCCTCCCTTTTCATGACTACAAAGAATAATTCCTATGTTGTCAGTTAGTAGTAGTTGCTTCTTTCTTGATTTTAAACAGGGGTCATGATTTCTCAGATATAAGGCATTCTTGTGTTTTTCTTGGTTGAATTTTGAATCTGGGATTTGAGGGCTTCATTTTAAGCCTTTTTAATAGTTGCATAGTTTCTCCCTACTTTACTTATCAAGACAGAATGTTCCCATAGTGGGTTAAGGGAAGGAAACGGGAGAAGAAAACCCAGCTTACTATGTGCCACAGTCCATCATTAATAGCTTTGCCTCCACTGGTGACTTTTGTTACAAATTCATTCTTGAACTGAATTTCAATCTTCCCATCACGAAGAGCAAGCAAGATCCATGATGTACTGTCAAAGGATTCTGCATATAGTATAACTCCTTCTGCATCATATGTTCGGAAATCAAATTCTGCTGTGAATCTGAGTTGTGAAGAAGGAATCTTAGTAAGAAGACAGGAAATGTGAAATACTGTATAGCTTAGAATAATCCACTAATAGGATAAAAACAGTTCATAGATATTAACCTCTTGATAATTCTGTATCTGAGTAGTTGTGATATTTGCACACAATCAATGAAAAGCAGAATCTAATCTAGGCCTTGCTCATCTGAATCCAGAGAAAAGTTTTGAGATTAATGCCCTAAGCTAAAATTTGAAGGAGTTAGTTCCCAAATCTGACCTTTACATGTAAAAGATATCACACTCTGTTGAGTAAGAAGATGTCATGTTCCTATTAAATTTCATGGAGATGCAATGCAGTGAAAAACATCCATGACCTATGATGTGCTTCAGTAAAACAGAATTGCCAAGTGTTGTCCTATAACAATTAAAACCTAGCAACTTGCTCTGGCTACTACTGCCTTTTACATGTCATTCTCTAATTTGAAGATTTGTCTGGATCTTGACAATTGAATGTGTATATGTAGGAAAATTATGGTTTACATTGTAGTATCTGTTCAGTGGAAGAGAGAGAATATCAGTATAGTGAAAAAAAGTCCTTGTATCCTAGAACTTTTGGACTAGATATGTAGATTAAGGATAGAAAGAGAATACAAAAAGCATTTGGAAGTTAGGATTTGCTAAAGACAACAAAAGAAACAAGTAAAGATGCTGTAATTAAGGACTGAGTTGCTTTTGCTGTCTTGTTCTTTGTGCACTAGATGTCATTGTCTCTCATGCAGACTCACAGAAAAATCATTCTTTATTTACAGACACTATTAAGACAGCTTCAAACATTTATCATCTTAGAAAGGTCCTTCTAAAGAACATTAATACCTAGTCAACCTGGAATAGCAGCAGATGAAAAAGTTCTCAATATTTATGTTCTTCTGTAAGTTTTTGAAGGCTCTAGGGATCACCAGCTCAATAGCTGCTATTACCCTCAAATTGTTTGGTCTGTAAGTCAAGGAATGCTGCAATTTGAGCTGCTGCAGTGAAGTCCAGGAGTACTACAGGTCCCTTTAGTACCATTAGCAATTGTTCTGACAATTGTAAAGGAAATAGCACTGACAGTGCTCTAGACAAGGTACTGTGCTCTATCAGTGTCTTCAGAGCACCCTATGAAAGGAAGAATGGGGGTCGGGGTGAAGAATTTGCCTGGATTTGTTTCTCAGTAGTATAGGTGCACCATACCACAGCTGCTACCCAGAGCAGAAGTGAAGTAGCAGCAACATCCAAATGAAAACCATTCCCATATATATAACTGGTACTGTAATTACTATATGGTAATTATTTTCTTATTTAACACCTGAATTTTATGGTGAAAATTCTAAATACCTTCCTGTATTTGTATCACTGCCTCCCACTTTCTCTAGTCCCTGCTCTTCCCTTCAGAGGAAAAGTAAGCTTCTGTCATGAGAAAGCACCAACAAACCAATGGGACCTACAGCTGGTTAAAGTTACTCTCCTCAGTCCTCTTACTTTTTTGCCCTCTCAACTCTGGATCTCTTTGAACTCTTTCTGCCAGTCCACCTCTCCCTACAATAGCACAGGTAACCAGGGCTGTAATGGCTGGAAGACTCCAACTCTGTTATTTACAGATATGGTCTCATCTGAATGTCAGTGGTGCATCCCTTGCCCCAGCTGTGTGCTGTTTCCTGTCTGGGACACCATGGCTATGCCTCCTACCTGCTTCTGGGTTATCTGGAAGAAAGTTGTTGACCTTTTAGTAAGAGAGTAGCCGTCTATACTGATGAGGTAGCTCAGGGACATGGTACAAACATGATAAGAGATGCTGATTCCAGATAGATTACTCTTGCCTGTCCACTTTCAAATGAGTCCAGCTTTCTCTAAGTGATAGTACATGTAGGAATCAGAGTTAATGCATTCTCCATATAAAGGTATCTTAACAAATGGGGAGACAGTGACATAATTTATGCATGTACCACACTCTTTCTAAACCCTCAGAAAAGTAACAGAAACAAATCTTCATAATTTCAATGCATACTTTTATCAATAGCAAAGGCTCACCTTGTGACATTTGGCAATTTAAACTTTAAGTGCAGAACAGGAATTCCTGTAAATTGCTCTGCCAGGTAAAGCAGTTCATAATTCTTTTCAAGATTCAGTGGGATACATGCAGTAACAGGCTGTAAATGGTAAAGAATAAGAAGCTGTTAATGCATTTTGATAGTTCATGAAGCAACTCCTATTGCTGCCTGTAATCCTGTCTTTTTTTTTTTAATGTTTTTTGTTTTTAAAGCAGTGGCCTACATGGTTTTTTGTTTGTGGATTTTTTTTTTTCAAGTTGAATACCTACATACAAATGAAGGGGTTTTCGTTTTGCTTGAAATAGCCATTATTTAAACGGCTGGAGGATAATTCAGATTGATGCACAGCTCTGGTGGATTGCAATCTAATTAAGTGTTTCATATTTGAATTAAGAATTCAAATCTTCCATCAGGCACTTTCCTTTCACCAGAGACCTGTGACACTTGCCTACTAGGGTCTGACAGGCTCCATTATTTAAGTTATCTGGAATCTAAACCTGATCAGGTGCTAGAAAGGAATGGAACCAGAATTATATCCTGAAGATTTAGTTTAAAAACCTTTTCTTTTTCAATATTGATGTACAACTACTCGTAGTTGAACAATCTCTAGTACTATTAGAATCGCCTTCCTAGAATAAAAACTATCAATTCACAAGTGGATTAACTAATAGATTAACAGAAAGTGTTTCTATCTGGCTGTTCCTTCAATGTAGTTGTCCTATTTGAGCTCTGTAAAGGAATGCTGACAAAATCAACACCTCAATTTCTGCTGAAATAGCACTAAATTAAAATTCCAGATTACTGGTAATGCAGATATAAAGACTAAGTATTTGTGGCAACTTAATGGCCTACAACAGCATATAAAACTAGGATTAATCCTAATGTTATAGCCAGTTAATGTAACTCATTAGATTCAGCCAACTGCAGTTGCAATGAGAGGGGAAAAAAAAAAGGTGCTTATTCTTTCAGGTATTCATCTACCTGTAGTTTTAAACAAAGATGTTTATATCCAGGAATGTCTATTTTATGTACGGTGCAAGTTTAAACTAGTGAAACATTCAGTAAACAAATGTCAAGTATCCATTCTAAGGTACTGTTGACTTTTTTGTCTTCTGAAACTGTGATGTTATATTTAAAGTAGTATCTACAGCTCTTGGATTTAAAAGTAAAGCACTCATTTCCTTTTGGTACAGGGAACTTGTCGCTGCATGCAGAGACAGGTGGGAAGACTCTTCCAGAATGTGTTTTAGAGCACCTGTCTCATGACTACTAAGAGTCTACAGTCTCTTTGTTCTAAACTTACCCCTTGGAAAGACCCCTTGAGTATCTTACATACAATGCTAGCATAGTAGTCTTAAAGAAGAAATGGATCTAGACTAGGTGTGAAGGGCTTTTCTGTTCTCAAGACAATGCCGTACCTTGGTAAAAGTTCACAATGCAGTTCCCAAATTCTGACTTCAGTATTCACAATGTAGCAGTTTCATTAAATGTATATAGGTATTCATCCTGAACTTTATGGCTACTTCATTTTATGTCTGCTACTGTCACTAGTCTTTATTTTCCACTGATTAAACTTGGTTTTCCCATTTAAAAGGCCTGAAACTCACTTCTGGACAGTTAATCACTTTTGAACAACGGTATTGAAAATAACATGTAATGAGGCTAGAAGATACTCTTGCTATTTCATGAATAAGCAAAATGAAATATGACTGCAATTGTTGTTCAGATATTAAATTTCAGAAAGTACAAACAAGATTAATATACATGCTAGAACTTGTCAGACCTTGTCTAAGTCAATTTTGTTATCCCATGTTAAATAAAGGTAGTGTTTTTTGGCAGCTCACTTAGTGTAACAAGTCTCAGCCTGCCTGAACCTTTCAAAGTATTCAGAGAACTATTAACAACAAAATCCTTAAACTGTGATTCTGCAAATTTTCAACTTTCTGCTACTAAGATGTGTAAATTATCAAACAGAGCAAAAATGGCTGATTTTGGCTGCAAGATGCTCTTCAATTGGCAAGTATTACTAGGTGCTTTTCCTTAAGTTATGGCAGATGACAACTGTGGAAAACATTCCATTTTGTTTCAACCCAAACAGGCAAAGCATAGAGTAATTCTAAAAGAGTGAAAACTTTTGTGTAATCTAAGGAAAACTTGGGAACCAATGGACTATTGTGGCTCTGAGTAAGCTAAACAAGAATTATTTGTTTGATGAGAGAAGGCTGGGGCTTATTTAGGAAAGCTGCAAATAATAAAGATGATTGGCCTAAGGCAGGCTTCTCTTGACAGGAAGCCTGTAAGTAAACATGCATGAACTGAATGGCATCCAAATCCCTACCAGGTCTCCTTTGTAAGCCAAAGGACAGGTCAGAGTACGCCGCATTTTATTAGCAATTTTGAATCAATTCTCAAATAGCTTCCTATTTTTTCTTAACCTGTCACCAAGAAATATCCAACTTCATGATTTTGCTACATGGAATTTAACACAATGCAGTTTTACCTCACAATTCTTCATGTCCTTAGAGAGCTTGAACCCTTTCTTGCCATCACAGTAGCAATTATAACTTCCTGGAGAGTTTACACAGAGCTGAGCACAAACATTTTCAGCACATTCATCGATATCTAGGAGAAATGGAAGCATGCGGAAAGATTTATTCAGATTATTCATGGCACGGGACTGAAAGCTCACATAATATATTAACAGAATAATGAACACGATGGGTTCTCAAACATACCATGGATCCAATAGGTGACTGCTGCTAAGCTAAAGGATGTCTCCTACTTAAAATTTACTGGGTGTACAAGACCTAGTAATCTGATAGAGGTCTTGCATGCAGAGCTGGGGAAAACTTGTTCTGATTTGTGAGGCTGTAGAAGCTGAGCTGTAAGACGGCTGAATTAGTCAGTCACCTCAATAAATCACTACCATTTAGGGCAAAAATGCCATTCTGGGCACTCTGGGGCAGATCTCTTCCTTTTCCTGTAAGATATGACCAGAATTGGGAGTATTAAGAGTATATATGTCAAGTATGTGGAGAAAGGATGTGTTTTATTCACGCAGACTCAATATCTCAAGGCAAAATACCTGTTAAAATAACACACAGTGATCTCACAAGTAACTAAGTTTTGGTGAGCACACCCTTGTGGAGCTCAGTTTGACTTGATCTGTGGATAAGCCAAACCTACTAAAGGAATTTTATTTTCCATTTAGTAGGCTGTATACTATAAACACTTTAGAAATTACAGGCTGTGTAAAAAGGCAATGTGTTAGATTTCTAGTACAGAAACAAACACAATCTCTCCTGGATAACAGAATCTAATGAGGGTAATGTTTGGCCTCAGATTAAAGAAGCTGCAATACTTATTTTGAAACAAATGGCCTTTCAGGTGAGAATAAACAATTTTCTACCAATACATGCATTTAAAAAAACAAACTAAAAAACCACACCAAACCTTGGAAAAACTGTTACTTTGTAGTGAGCATGAGTATTTTCACTCCAAAACATGGTACTATGTTTAACAGCTTGTGGATGTTGTACTGAGTTCTTCCTCTGCTGTCGTCCACAATCACAGGCAAGTTTCTTTACTGCCAAGTGCTAGCAGTTTCTACATTATTTAAAGGGACAACAGTTCATGAATAGGTTGAGAAAATTGGTCTCATGTTTGACTGAAGAGTTTCCTGTTACTAAACTGTCTCCTCTTCCTCATCTTTTCCGTAAGTCATCACTGCAAGGGCTCTGTGCTCAGGCTTACGCTCTCTCATATGTGATCTTGCCAGAAAAAAAAAAAACTGTACTGGTCCGTACTACAGCTAATACAGACAGAAGTAAAATTCTGCTTAAGATCTAGTCACATACTGTTTCAGTTTTCCTGCTGACACCACAATCTGACATGAGCCTGTGTAAGCTACAGCATTCAAATGTAGTCTTCTGTTGGTGTCTGTGTAATTTCTACCTCCTTCTGCTTATCTCCCACTCTACACTGATCTTCAGAAGCTGGATGGCCCTCTATGTAGGCTGGTCTATGTGATGCCAGCTTTCACATTCACTCTTCGCATGAATGACTATAAGGACTTTTCTAAGTCACTTGTGACTTAGCAATTGGAGTTTTTTTTCTGTTTCTTACCTCTGCTCTGCCACACTGAGAACCATCTCCTGCTGTGTATCATAGAATGGTAGGGGTTGGAATTGACCTTTAGAGATCATCTAGTCCAACCCCTCTGCAGAAGCAGATCTACCTAGATTAGGTTGCATAGGAACATGTTCAGGCGGGTCTTGAAGACCTCCAAGGACGGAGACTCCACAACTCCTCTGGGCAGCCTGTTCCACTGCTCCATCACCCTCACAGTGAAAGGGTGCTACACCTCGCAGTGTAGCAGGCCAATAGAATACAATAGTGAAGTTTTTCTCCCCCTCTTGTTGCAAAGAGTTTCAATGCCATTTTGAGCTACTATAGCAAGTACTATAGTGAGTTTAAGAATGATTGCACTGCATGCTACGTAAGCCTATCACGTGTCTTGGGCATTCTACTGAAATGAATAGGGTGCAATACAGAAATCTGTAGCTGTACAGAATTCAACATAGCATTAGCACTCTGCAGCTAGCTCTACCAGTTCCTTGCTTCTCTTTCGCTAGATGAGCTCTCTCCTTGAAGGGGGTGAGGGGATGGGAAAAGAAACAAAGTTCTTAATAGTTCTCTGCATTCCTATCATAGTACTTTTATAGACATTGAGCTCCAACTAACTGCTCTGTACATGGTTCTACTGACTCTTCTGGGAGAGCTCTCTGTGGATACATTGAGTTATAAAGACACATGGAAGACTGCAAGTCTTTGACTAGCAAGCACTGTCAGCATGTTTTTCTGTTCTGGTGAATGGCTTGATTCCTATTGGAAGACAGTTCCTAAAAATACAAGTGGAGAGGTGATGACTATGGCTTTTTGGATGTATTCCTAGGTTCTTCAGTAGTACTACTTAGGAAAGAAAGATATAAGAGGGGGCTGCAATATCTAAGTGTTTTGTTTGGAGTCTCATTCAAATTTATTTCAATATACTTTGGAGATAATGCTTGTACATTAGTCATGCAGCAGGATGTGGTCAGTAGTTAAGAAATATTTAGTTGATGCATATTTGCAACTGACTGACCCTTTCATTTCTTCCAGCCTCAACTAGATTAACTCTTACTCTTTTATTTGGCATGTGTACTCATTTCCATTTAGAAATTAGTTTATTTGGGGTCTCAATGGAGGATGCCTAACCCAACAGACTGCAAGCTCAGCTTGGTGAGAGGGATTCTGCTGTAAAAGTCACTCCCTAATAACTTCTGGTGACTGTCAATCTGATGTCTACTTAAAACTAAGACTACAAGATATGTTCCAAATGTAGAGCTGGTTTTGCATGTTAGGTAACATGCAAATAAGGCTATGACAAAATCCAAAATGTCGACTAGCCATAATATGCAATAGCTGAGGAGAACACTTTGTGCTCTTTACTATCATGCCTGTTTGGGGGTAAAAAAGAACAAATTTTCATTTTGATTATGATCACTTTGTGACCCGAAAAGGCCAGAAAATCTACCTAGGTCTGAGTACAGAGAAGAAGAAAAGAAAAAAATCACCTGCCAAAATGCTATAGTCTGCTTCACTGTGGAGATGTAAAAGGAAAAAAAAAAATTAAAAATAACACCTCCCAAGAGACTGAGAAGCCCTCTCTCTTTCCATACCCCTCCAAGAGAAGCATAACTCTGTGTAGACACTTTAGGAAGCATTGTTCTCTGGGGAAGATCCTGTATCCCTTCCAGCACTTGAACACCTAGTAGTACAAAAGTAGAACTGGAGAAAATCAGTGTTGAATTCTCTGAAAGCAGGAGTTAATTTTGAGCATGTTCCTCAGACCCTGGGCCTGCACACAAACAGACTTCTGAAATTATTACAAAAGCTTATCATACAGTTTGACATATTAATTTCTACCATTAAATCAATTACTCAAGAGACTTACACCAGTCTTGCAGAGGTGTAAATTTCCATTACTCAAAATGAACCTACTGCTCAAGGGTTAGATCCCCCTCCAGAGTACACAATAGCATCAGAGGGACAGACAAGATTCTTGGGTAAGGATGAAGTCTCTTTCCTTAGCAGACGTTCTGAAATCCCTAATCAGCCCTAATGTCAGGATCTCCCTATATGGAGCTAATTGTCCTGCTACAGAAATGCTGACATGCACAGGCTGGAGGAGACCAAGGTTTTTGGAGGTTAGTTTGTATCATTTATGCTATAATTCTCCTGCTGTTTATTTTTCTTCCAAGTTGCAGTTGGGATCTTTGCAAGTTTGTTTGAGCTATTTCAAAGGCTTCCCACAGATCTGTCCAAATGTCAGTTCCACATCATAAAACAGTCAGTAGCAGCTATTTGCACAAACCCATGAATCTGAGTGGCATCCTGGGTTTATACAGCTGCTTTCAGTGGATGGCTAAAATAGCATGCTTTGGACAAGTTGCTAAGATATGACAAAATTGGCCACAAAGGAGCTGCCTACTGTGTCTTACAAAGGAGCTATTTTATGTAACACTAGGGAAATGTGTGTGTGTGTGTGTTAAACAAATCCTGCAACAAGGGGAAACCCTGATTCCTTGTCTCAAATTTTCAGACTATATACTAGGGAAGGACTAGTACCTGAAACGCAGACACTGTTTCTTGATTAATGGGTTCAATGGCATAAGAGAAGTTCAGCCTTCAGAACAAGAATAATATGGGGAAATACATGCCAAAACTTAAGTAATTCTTTAAAATACAGGTCCAGTTTGGTTTCTCTCCTCAGTACTGACTGCAAGACAGACTTGTCCAGCACCATAAGCACACTTACTCATTGTCACTACCCCTTTCTTTGGCAAGGTGTTTGAAATTGCAAGGGTGGTGAGAAGAATATAATCAAATTCTCCACTTTAAATTGTATGGCTTCAATGAAACAAAGACTGGATTGTACTGGTATCTTCACTACTACTGTCTCCAAAAAGCATAGCAACATTCTCCTAGGAATGGGTGAGAGGAAGAAAACCCAAACCCTCTTCTATTCTACTTTCACAGAATCATAGAATGGTAGGGGTTGGAAGGGACCTTTAGAGATCATCTAGTCCAACCCCTCTGCAGAAGCAGGTCCACCTAGATTAGGTCACACAGGAACCTGTCCAGGCTGGTCTTGAAGACCTCCAAGGGAGGAGACTCCACACTGTCCCTGGGCAGCCTGTGCCAGGGCTCCCTCGCCTGAACAGTGAAATAGTTTTTTCTTATGTTTAAATGGAACTTTTTGTGTTCCAGCTTCATCCCATTACCCCTTGTCCTGTCGCTAGGTAAAATAGAAAAAAGTGATGCCTCAACCTCCTAACACTCACCTTTCAGATATTGGTAAATATTAACAAGATTCCCCCCTCAGTTTCCTCTTCTCTAGACTAAACGGCCACAGTTCCCACAGCCTTTCCTCATAAGGAAAGTCCCCTGATCATTTTGGTGGCCCTGCATTGGATTCTTTCTTTAATTGTATGTCACATAGTTGTGCATAAATGCATGTAAAATTTGATTTTTCTGATAAGAATTGAATTTGGCCACCTACACACAGTATGACAAGAAAAAGCGAATGTCATTTAGTATTTCTGTAAGGCCGTGTTCCTGTCAGTCTGCACAATCCTGTCCTTAGACAGGATTTGGTGACTCATTTAATGTGGTTACAACATGGTCTGAAAGCTTAGCAACATAATCTTCCTTCCAAGAGGTAAGATTTTGCTTGTTTTAATTGTCCTCATCTTGCAACCTTCTGGAATCTGTGTTTCAGAAGAAACATAATACTTGATCAGTTTGATGCAACCCACGAATCCAATGAAAGTACTAAAAGAAAGGAGAATTAGATGAATTACTGTGATTTTTCTCATTTCAGTGCATGCAAGGGCACAAAATTGTAATATTTTAATCCCATAGTAACTGGACAAAGAGCAGATATCTGAATACGTAATCATTAGCACTGTGCAAAGCTTTGTCCCAAAAAATCTGCATGAAAAATCATGAGGCAGAAAGATTCATGGCCAGCAAGAAGCTATTTATGCATCCTTGTGATCAATAACATAAAGACAGCATTTAAAATAAAACTCACTGTTTTTTGGTTTTTTTTTTAAACTGGCAATGTAGAAAATTCCTCTTCATAGTAAAAGTCTAAGAGCTCTCTATCTTTCGGCTGTGTGTTCTAAACAAAGACTTTAACAAGTTTCTAGGAGAAATAAAATACATTCTAGGGAAATTATACAAATGTGTTCAACACTTGAAAAAGTTATTTTATGGTGGTCTGTGTATGAATAGCTTCCTGCTCCTTTACTGCTAGCTATCAGTTCTTTTCAACTTTTCTGTAATTGTTACAGAACCGGATAATTAAGACCATTTTTATTTTAAATGTGGGGTCTTCATAAAAAAAGTCTTTTATGCAACTGCCCTGCTGTTACTTCCAGCCTAGAATGGAGATCTGTTCACTCTAATGCTCTTATTTTCTAGCATAAATAGATACTCAGGGGTAGGATTAGATGAATGTTATTTTAAATAGAATTCAATGACTCCAGTGAAAAGCTCTTTCTAATACGTAAGATCTAAGGACATATAAAGGACAGAGGCTGAGTCCCTGGTCATAGTAATAGAATCATAGAATGGTAGGAGTTGGAAGAGACCTTTAGAGATCATCGAGTCCAACCCCTCTGCAGAAGCAGGTTCACCTAGATCAGGTCGCACAGGAATATGTCCAGGCGGGTCTTGATGACCTCCAAGGAAGGAGATTCCACAGCCTCCCTGGGCAGCCTGTGCCAGGGCTCTCTCACCTGAACAGTGAAATAGCTTTTCTCATATTTAAATGGTACTTTTTGTGTTCCAGTTTCATCCCATTACCCTTTGTCTTGTTGCTAGATACAATAGCAGAAAAGGGCTAAATAGGCACCTATACAGCCTATCAGATGAATAAAGTACAAGCTTTTTAGGTTTACTGAGATAATTTGATTAAATGCAGTCTTAATTTCTGCTGAGTATGTCTATTCTCTCTTTATAAATCTTCCTGCCTTGCCCAGTTTGGAATTGTCAAAGAAGTACTTTTAATTGCTTTTGCTACAGTTTACCTTGAATTATGGACACGTCTTAATTGGATTTACATCAAATATTCCATCCTTTTAACTGTAGCGATGCTTAAAAACAAGGTACAAAAGACTCAACATCCAGATCCTCAACACATTGCTCTAAGTTATCGTAAAGTAAAATGCTAACTGGTTTGAGAGCTTGGACACAAAGCCCTCTCTACAGCGGGACAGGAGAGCTCCCATGAACTGACAAAGTTATCTGGCATACAGCAGGACACAGGGAATATACCATAAAACCCTCCAATGCCTGGGAGTAAGTCACTGCAACTGTACATGTTGCATGTAATAGAGACTGACTTAACCTCTGAAAGAACAAACAACTGACTCATATTGTAATAAACAATATGAGGATCAATAAATACATTACTAAATATGATGCTGAAGTTTGGTACAGCACTGTAATTAAAAAAACAAAAAAGAAAAAGAGGAAAGACCTACCTTCACAGTTCTTGGAAGTTGAATTATATGTGTAGCCTTGTGCGCATTCACATTCATATTTTCCCAGAGTGTTTTTACAGATTGCTGTCCCACAGATGTTTGGATGTAACACACATTCATTTATATCTAGAAATATAAATGTTATTAGAGACAAGTCACTCTTTCACATACTGGTTTTTTCTTTTCCTAACACTATCCATAATTGTGCAAACTGAGTGAGGCTGGCAAACTCTTTCTTGCTGGGTCTGCCATGCTTTCATAGCAGACTAGAGCTATAGCCATAAAGACTTCCAGAGGTCTCTAAAAGGCACTTCTGCATGCCTTCTTTTATGTGAAAAATAAAATTCTCTGCATGCCTTCTTTTCTCATTCTCTCATGTGTTCTGTGTATAACAGAAAAATAGATGCATGTCAAGGAAAGCAGAGAGAAATGGTTTGCAAGTTTCTCATAAATTAATCCAGACTGCATGATAAAATCCTATCTTAGGAAAAGACATATAAAAAGACATGAGATCATTTTATCGGAGTTTCTTACAACTGACTTGTGTCACAATCATCTTTTAATTGGCTATGCTGACAGGTGTTCAAGTCCCTCACCGTCTCTCCATTCCTCAAACCATTTTAGCATCTATCTTAATGTTGTTTCCAATTTTTCAATGTTGTTTTCAAAATGCAGATGTGACAACTGGATGCAGCATACAGTATCAATCTTACTAAATGTCTAGACAGAAAAATATCAGATTCCTTCATATCCTGTTTATATGTGCAGGGATCATTCTAGATTTCTCTGTGGCTTTGTAGCAGTTGAGGAAATGGTGCTGCACAGGGAGAACAGATTCTGCAACTGGCTTCCTAGGACTCCCAAGACACTTTTAATTCAAAGCTTTCCTGAATTCAGTCTAACTTTTCTACAGTTACTGTGTATACTCCAAATTCTTAAGTGTAGAATTTTGTAGCTGGATGTAAAGGACCTAAATCCAGTTTATCAAATGACTAAATTAGTATTCCAGGTACTAAGGTATTTTCATCTTTGGTTATTTTTTTTAACCAACTTTTCCAGTATCTTCCTAACAACTACAGGGGTTCTAACCAACTTATTTGCTTGCCTTTTTTTCATAAAATGGCAGTCTTCTGTTGCTCTGGAATTTCTTTGGAAATTATTCATTCACAAAATCATATACATTAAAGGAAGTGACAGTGGGAGACGTCCATCAAATCTGGCCTCCTAAATTATTTGACATTATCCCAAACTGTTAGCATAGTTTGGCAATGAAATATGACATCAAAATGGAATGAGGATGTACTTTTTCCCAACTATGCAGTAAGAATAGTTAATTATGTCAATATACAGTCTTTACCTGGAATAGAATTAAGCATGTAGGTCATGGCCAATAACAGCAGACAAGCGTGTACAGAAAAAAAATTATGCTGGGTGAGTAAAAGACAAATCTTTTCCTCCACTAAAAGCATTTTCACATTCATTAATAGTTTCTTCTCCAATGAACTTCAAACTCCCAAAAGAGCAACATTACTAATTAGGAGTGATTCAGCCTAAAACAGTGTTTACCAGTCAGGATTTCCATGGTAATGATATCATCTGGTCGCACCACTCTGTATTCTTGTTTCAGCATGCTTAAAGGGCATATGAAACTGGTTAGCCAAAACAAGCTTTACAGAGCAGAATCTAACCTATAGCCTTTCTCTTTTTTTCTTCTTTTATCCTGAACTGGTTTCAACCCACCTGAGCTCCTTGATCTGGTCCACTATACAGTTGCCCAAATGCTTGCAGTGGAGTAAGGCTGCAGGTGGAATGAGTAACCAAGTTGAAGCAGGATTGTATCTTTCAGAGGCAAAGCAAGCTTCTGCTGACTTAAAGCACTTAGGGAACCACTGGACAAAGTTCTTTCCTTTTTTCTAGTCAACAGGCAACGTACTGTCATGTAATGATGTTCTCCTTAAGTCTCACTCCTTACCTCCACAATCCCGTTTGTTTGAATGCATGAAGTAGCCATCTTTACACAAGCAACGGTAGCTTCCAGGTAAATTGGAACAGCCTTGGCTACAACCTCCATTTAAGTCTTCACATTCGTTTATATCTAGAAGGAAAACAAAATTAAAATCTCTGCTGAGGGGAAAGCACTCACTGACCTTGAACTATGTGGGAGTAAGTATAATCAAAGATCTGAAAACTGTTCAATAATAGTAGAACTACAATTGTTTTCCTGAGAACTAACATCATCATAAGAATAGAGACCATACCTTCTTCACATTTCTCTCCTTGCCATCCTGGTTTACAGATACAAGTATATTTGGCTTGTCCATCTATGCATTCCTTATATCCATCTTTATAGCATGGCAGAGGGCTACACTGATTTGAAATTTCTGTGGGTTGGAAAACATTGGAAATACTGGTTAGAATTTGCAAGTGACTGAGAAAAAAAAATCTTTATTCTGATCACTGGCAAATAGTAAAAGTTTATTTAATTTGATTTTATGTGAACTCAAATGGAGAAATACAATGAGTATCAAGTAAACTAGTTGTTTTCACTGATTAATACAGAAACACTTCACATTCAGACGACTCTACTAAATCCTTTCCACCCAGAACCTCTAATGAGAGTGACAAAGGGCAATATGAATGGAAGTACATTTTAGCTTGTGACAGGAGGCACGCTGGCCAAGTGATCTGTAAAATATGTTCATCCATGACCATGTGCAGTCTAATTAGTAACAATTTTTTTGCCTTTTGTTGCTTTCAATGACAAAAAGATAGTAATTAACTCTATAGAAACTAACTGAAAGCTTTTTTGATGTAACCAGGCTGTAAAGGTTGAAGAGGTTCAGGAAGATGTTTCAACTGTTATGACTTCAATAGAAAAAAAAAACCAAAACACTGTATTTATGAATGTATGGGTGTAAAATATAAAACATTTGAGCAACATCCCAAGTTTCATGCTGTGTGATCTCCTCATGTCTGGAGTCAATTCTTCTGTCTTTCAGTCAATATTTTAATTTTTCAGCTGGTAATGTTACCTTTTTTGTGAAGGGCTGCAGGATAACTATGGACCAAAGTGTGGCACCACAGAGAATTAACCAGATGGTCTCTTTGCTTAACTGACAAACCAAGACTTGTTAGATACAGAGAGTCACGCAAAACTAACATCAGAGTACAGAGGACATACTAGGGAGCATTGGTGTAGAATAGGTGCAGGATGGTGTAGAATACTTCTGTGTTTCCGGAAGAATTCTGCCTTCCATTTTGCAGTTAATTATGGTTTTTTTCCAGCATGCTTTATAAAGTTAAAAAGTCACACTGATTGTTCTGAAAATGCTCCATCTCACCTATTATTTCTTTTCTAATTTCTAGTTCAGATTGAATTTGCCTGAGTTAAATGGAGATTTATCTCTTTCTATCTATGTGTTCTGTTTTCTAGCTATGTATGTGTGTGTTCTGAAGATCCAAGTGCATCAGCAGAATATCTCTCAGTAGCACTTACCACTGACACAAGCCCTCAGGTTAGCTGGAGAATCTGGAGTCGCTGCAGTAACCCTGAAAATCCCTGCTCGATAGGAGGCAAGGCAGCCTGCAAATGCAAACTCACACAATCTGCTTAGGATACAAACACTTATTTAGGTTAAAATTACAACAGCTTATGCATGGCATCTTCAAAGAGCCTGTTCTTGCATACTGAATTAGAAAACTTGCCTGGGCATGTTAAGGACAGCTGATCACAGACCAACCTTCAGAGAGCCTCTGCTAGGATCTAAGCACACAGAACTGCCCAGGAGCTACTATGCATTATAATCAGCATGGAAATCATTCAAGCATTATGGGCAGAATAACTAAACTAGTATTATCCAAATAAGAAGAGTAGTGAGTGATATACTAGTGTTGTCCAGGGTTTTTGTACTTACTTAAATATTTGGGATAAAAATACTCCTGCAGAAAGAGAAGAAGAATAAGAACAAATTAAGGTAGATAAAATTACAGCAACATCTATCACTGAATACTTTCTAAAAAGATATTGGTATTACAATAGGAGCAAATGGAGCAAAAAAAGAAAGTAATTTTGACTCAGACTATAGACAGAGTCTTCTATTTCACTATTGTTCAGGCTAAGATCACAGATCATTTAATAAACACAATAATCAGTGGAGAGATTAAGATATTGCACTGAACTGTACACTTTCAAAGTGAAGGCAATGGAAATGAATTGTGTGTTGAAATGACTTTGAAACTCGTCTTTTTGAATGGGAGGATCTTGCCCAGTGTTGTTACTGGATGCAGAGCAACCTCCTTTTTTCACCATAAAATAAACAAAATCCATGGAATAGGTTGAATGTTTCACATGCAATTCATTTTGACTAAAATGAAAAGTGTTACTAAATCAGAAATTGTTTAAAACAACTGATTATTGATTACTGAAATGATTTAAACTAAATCAGTACAGCCAAATACATGCAATGTTATCAAAGACAACATGGAACTGACATAGTCTGCAAAACAAGAACTCATTTTAACCACATATATTTTCTAATAAACTTTTGAATAGTACAAAGCTGAATAAAATATACCTAAGGCTAAATAACGTGCAGTGCAAATGAACTGAGGAACAGATTTATCCCCACCAGGAAAAAAGCTCACAATAATACATCCTTCATTAAAGGAGCTGCACTTCAATTTTAATTGAAGCCAACAGCTTCCCCCCATGGAATGCTTCCAGATAACTGTGGTCTAAAACTAGTGATCCATACTGGAAATTAAAATAATATCTACTCAACTATTCTCTTTGCTTCTACTGTTTTAATTATTAATTATGTAGGTCCTATACACAAAAGAATTTCAAGCCAGTTCTTGATCTGCAAGGTGGGGTTCTTTTAGCTTTGCAGTGTGAACTCTATGTATTTTTAGCTTTCCTTCTGCAAAGTACCACCTATGTTGTAGATATTCATCAGATACTTACAGTTTCAGGATTATTCTCAAAGATTTCCCTGGCTTCTTCCTTATTGCATAATTCTTCAACACATTCTCTTTCTAGATTTCCCTTCTTACTTTCTTCCATAAAAGAATTTGCTCGACGTTTCCTCACCAGGAACTGAGAGGCATACTGCTGGGATAGAACTTT
Organism: Colius striatus; assembly: GCF_028858725.1. Classification (NCBI taxonomy): domain Eukaryota; kingdom Metazoa; phylum Chordata; class Aves; order Coliiformes; family Coliidae; genus Colius; species Colius striatus. The sequence goes on along the minus strand of NC_084759.1, from coordinate 111,800,327 downwards.
ATAGAAACAGAGGAGCTCTGTTACCATGTTTTATTTTATATTACAGGTTTTTTTAACAGCTGAAAAACACTGTTAGCACTAAACAAGTATGACTATCTAACACAAAAACCTGAACAACATGCTTAGTCAGGAGCTGCTGTATCATTCTGGAAAATGTGGACAAGAAATCTTAGTACTGTTTTCTGTATGTGGGGTTGCTATTTCCAGAAAAATCCCAAGTCATCAAAAAAAAAAAGGTCTGTGCAGTGCTATACCCTGAAATATAATTTAAATACTCTATTCAGGATAAGGGGTTTTTTTTTAGCTATGCATATTACAAAATGAGATATGTGACCAACAACTGGAAAAATGCTGTGAAACCTTTTGCATGACTTGTTTCAGTAATCTATGAGCAAATATTTGGTTCCTATTTAACTAATCTGAGACCAAAAATGTGACTTATTAAATCAGGCAACTTGTTATATATCATTAACATAAACATTATTTTATTTTTCAGAAATAAAAATAACAAGACCCAGTAAAAGGTGAGAATGAAATCCTGAGAAGTATCAAGGCAGACAACCTACAAACATATGGACCAGGGGAGGTTTAGATGGAATGGAAGAACTTTTTTGCTAAGAGGGTTGTTAACCATTGAAATGGGCTGCCCAGGGAGCTGGAGAAGTCAACATCCCTAAGGATATTCAAAAGATGCAAAGATGAGGTGCTGAGGGACATGGTTTAGTTTAGTGACAGGCCTGGCAGTGTGAGGTTAGTGGTTGGAGTCGATGATCTTAAAGTTCTTTTCCAGCCATTTGGATTCTTATTCTAGATTCACATTTTACCAAGACAAAATACAATCTTAGATAGTTTTTATATTTCAGATCCATCGTTTTGTGTCATTACTTAATTTTCATGTATCTTGTTACTGTCATTTTATTGACTTCTACACAAACAGTACACAAAATAGTGAGCTAAGAAAATATAATAAAAAGGAAAGGTGTTTGTTTCAATGCTCTTTTGTAGAGCACACAAAACCACGGGAACAAGAATTAAATTAGACTGCCTTGTTGGTTTAAGTTTTGGACATACCTTGTTATTAAGAGAAAAATGTATGAGCATACTTGGATAAAGTCCAGCTGATAGAATTAAAGAGCACAGCTGACATGTTACCTAGACATCACCACACTTCTACACCTGCCCTTCTTTTACCAGCCTTTGCACAACTCAACCTCTCAGACTAGCAGGACACCTGCAGTGCAAACCAGACACAGTGCACATTACATATTCATCACTAATCTACAAATAAGCTCAAGCAGATGTAGTCAATTCAGTGCTGTTCATGAGTATGTAGTGTCTCAAATCCAGAGCACTGTTATGAGATGTGCCAGCAGACAAGCATTAGCGAATAGCCTCTCACTTAAAAGACTTACTAGAAAGAGCATCTAATGGGGCCCAGAATATGAAACAAGAACAGCCTTCAGCTGAGAGATGTAACTAAAACCATACCATCCTGAACATAGGACTTCAAGGTCTCTATGAAGTGACAGGGAACACAATTGAACCACTCTGAAGTGCTGCAACATTGGATAATGACCTGAAGGAACCTTTCTGCCACAGCACCTCAAGTGTATTGATGTGGGATAAGCTTGCAACTCCAAACTATCTATTTGCTTTCAATCTCATAAGACTAATCTTTCAGTAAGGCAACAGGGAAGATTTCCCAAGCGTTCAGCTGACATACTACAGGATATCTCCAAAGTTTTGAAGCATGTACTTGTCTCAGAGAGCAACCACAAAGTTGCTTAGAAAAGCAAGCAGTCAGCTTGTGACCTTCCCCACTATTAAGTATATAAACAGACAGGACTTCAGAGTATTTGAGGATTCATTTCTTCTTGTATACATATTGATCAACATGGTGGTCTTATTGAAGAATAGAAAGAAGTCTGTAAGATGAAGGCTGAGCCTCAGGAAACTGCTTGTAGAAAGAAAAAAATTATCTCCTTTCTAGGACCCCACTTTCAGAAAGTCTTGGCACAAAAGAAATTATTCAAGCCTGCTTTCCTTTTCTAGTGTTTTCCACTTCCATAAATTTTAAGATTAGCATAAGTACAATTCAGGGGATGTTAACAATGTATTTCAAGAGCTGGATTTGGATTCTCTGGTTATATATCCTTCATACAGCAGTTAGGAGGAGCAATGAATTGGAAACTGCTGCAACTGTGAATCTCCTAGACCTTTTCTGTCAGTCCATGAACCCACCAACCACCCATTATCTGCTGGGAGACTGGCAGAAACCACAGTGAGATGACAGAATGGCCTCATGAGAGCTCTTCTGAGCCCTAACCACACTGGAAAGCACACCCAGAAAAAAACTTTGGTAATTTATTCATCATCAGCTGTTGCTAGCAGTGTCATTTACATTAATTTGGGTAAATGGTTGTACTTGTGATTACATAAAATCAGACTAATAAAAAGGATGAAGAAAGTCCATCTGTTCTGAGGCAAAAGAAGTGACAATAAAATAGTAAGATTGTGCATTGCATCTGTTGATTTTATTTACATTTGAGATTTCTACCAGTGCAAGCATGCTGACATAGCTTTGGGCACAGGCTAATTCACAGCTGTCTTGAAACAATTTTGTTTTGACCTTTAGCTACATCATTCTCATTTGGTCTCAGCTTCCCAGCAAATAAAACACGAACAGATTCCAAGTGTGACCAATGTTTTTGAGAACACTATAGTGGATGTAACACTGCCTACCTGATGTTTCCAATACGGTAGGGTAGTAGAAATATCAGAGTAGATCAGCCTTCTAGTAAGCTGATTTACTATGACTTTTGGTTATAAATAAAACATGTCACTTAATGCAAGTTCCATATTTTTTAGTGCAAATATTTCAGTTTCCATACACAGAATTAGTAGTGTATTTATTCAACTGTTTTTTCCTTACAATGATGATGATAGAACTTTTATTAAAAAAACAACCAACCAAACCCTGACCACAGGTTTGATTACAGGAATCTCCAGCCCCCTTCTGCCCCTGTCAAATCAATAGTTAACCCTTAATGAACTCAGTGTGTTTCACTTGGTTACCACTGAAGCCTTAGGGATTCCGACAGCCTTACAATTTCAACAGATGTTGTACAGACACTGTGCAGTGATCTAGCACCTGTTTAGAAGAAACACTACTGAAAAAGAGGGGAGGAGGATGAAATTCAGTGGTTCCTTACAGCTGTTTTGTAGTGCAGATGCAACTATAAACCTGCCTTACGTGGGCTAGTTAAACATAGTTTAGAGCTGCTAAACTAAAACCTCAGTTGTGGAAAGCAGCTGTACCCTGCTGGTTGTTCTCCCAGACACTCAGAAGACCCAATAAACTGAATAAAAAAAAGACACGTGATGCCACTGTAGAAAGTGGTATCATTCTATGATCTTGTTTGTATAGCTGTTATATTGTTAATTCCAGTGACTAGAGTCTCCCAAAATACTCATCAGTGACATAAGCTTTATAGAACCAAAGAAATAAATCCATCAACATCTAATGTTTTCCTGTACCCTCTTCATTTTATCCCAAACACATTTCTCACTGAATGTTGGACCAAATGCAGTTGCACTGAGGCAACTCTCCTTTACGATTACTGAATGGTATAAGATCCATTATTAAAATCTTTCTATTTTGGTTTTTTTTTCCTCCTGTTTCAGACCAGTGAAAAGAAACCAGACTACATGGACCACAGAAATTTTAGATGAGTAGGACAATTTATGGTGTCCCAATGTTCATAAAAAACAAAATTGACAAGCTACACCATGGGGAAGATAAATAGAAAATGTGATGCAAATAGGAGAACAGAACATTACGAAGCATTTATTAGATGACTTTTAGGGCTTGTTCAGGAATAACTTACAAACTTTCATTTTTCCATACCGTTCCCTTCATAGTCAGAATTCCTACCACTCAAACAAAAATCTGAATAGTAAACATGAGGTTCTTCCTCTACCTGTTTAATCATTAGTAAAACACGTCAGAAACAGGCTTACTTTGAGCTACAATTCCACTTATTTCAGAGACATATTATCTTATTCCACTACTAAGTTCAAAGACTTTTGTGTCAAAGTTATAAGCTTTGATTATTTTTTGGAGAGAGGGGGATGGTATCTATATGTGAGAGCAAGTAGTTCTTACCAAGGCTGACAGGTTTGAACTTAAAAAGCGAGTCAGGGCCATGGGACTCCACAGTAATGCCACTATCTTGAGACCATGACCTATGGAATGTTCTTCCTCTATGCGAGTCAAGCACTGATTTGAAGGCATTACTTTTCTCTGAACTGCAAAGCTGCATTTCGGCTGCAAACAGCTTCAGAATCGCGATCAGGCCCATGTTACAGCCCAGCTGGCCAACAACGACCACAGGCTTCAAGAAAGAGTCCAAAACCGACGGTATCGAGGCGCAACCACCAAGCCAGTGGCTCGGTGGCATCTACCCGGGAAGAGAGAACGCGACACACCGGCGCAGAGGGGAGCGTCTCCCCTCACCTCGGTCCTGAGGCGGCCGCCCGAAGCACCCCATCCCCACGCCCAAGGCTTGCCGCGGAGCCCCTCGCCCCCTGGTCCGGGCCCGGGCCCTCCCGGAGTGGAGGGACGGGAAGTTGGGAGGACGAAGGGCGCTAATGGAGATAGCCTGCACACCCCAGCCTTGATCGCCTTCCCCCCCTCCCCAGCTTTGCTTCACTCACAGGTTGCGGCCTCTGCGAGGGCGATGGCCACCGCCAGGCCCGCCAGCAGCGGCAGACATCGCCTGGCCCGAGGCCTCATCGCTACTGGGGGGCGGCCGGGACCGAGCGCTGCACTGTGACTGCGCGGCGGCTTTCCTGCACTGCAGCCGGGGCGGCGGGGCCGGGCTGGTCTCTGGGGGCGGGAGGGAGGGGCACTGGGGCGGGGGAGAGGCTGGGCCGCGTCCGGGCAGCTCTTCCCCGAGGGAGCGTCAGCAGGGCGCCGACGGCAGCGCCACTGGTGCACGGGTGGTTCGCGCCTGACCGGCGCGGGGTTGCTGCCCCGGGAAGCGGCGGCCCTGACAGCGGGGCACGAGCGGCTCCTCGGGCATCCTCCCCCGGGGCAGCTCCCGGCCCGCCGCACTCCGCGGGCGGGAGGAAGGGAGGGCACAAACCACGGCAGGCCCCGTGCCAGCGGGAGAGGGCCCGCTCGTGGCCGACGGCGCCCGCGCAGCGGTGACCCATCACCGTGGGACCGCGCCGCCGGCAGGCGCGCGCGCCGGTGTTTACTTTCGTGCAGGAGGACACCGGGGAAGCGCTGCGCCCTCGCTCCCTGACGTCTGATTGGCTCATCCTCCGCGGGCCCTGGGCAAGCTGCCCGTTCCCATTGGTTAGCCGCGGGCTCGCCCTCCCTCGGTGTTAGCGCCGCCTGCCTTTATGCTCCGCTGATGCCGATAAGTTTGTCCCTTCCCGTTCGCCGTTAGTGGTAACCAGCAGTTACCGTTCTGGTTACGCGTCCGCGGAGATCTCGGCCTCGGCCAATGAGCAGCTTGCCGTGAGCGCGGTGCTGGGTACGTGACCCCGCAACGGCCGCGTCGTGCCCGGAGCCGAGCGTAGGTAGCACCGCTGCCGGCGTCTCGCCACTCCTCGCGTTCGGCCTCCCGTCTCCCAGAGCAACGCCGGTCCCGTTGGCCGCCGCCGTGGCGGGGAACGGGCTGTGCGGTCGTGAGCACCGTCGCTGAGCTACGTGTGAGTGCTGGCGGGTGGTGACGGGAGGCCCGCGGGAAGCGGTAGCCGGATCCTGCGGGTGCTGTGTGTGAAACACCCGGGCGTCTGGCACAGCCCCACTGGGGCCTACTTGTCCGGGAGCACCGTGTGCTGCATGTGGGGCTTCCCGCGGTATGACTGAGGCCTTCTTCAGGTGCTTGAGTCCAGGTAGGGGCCGGAGTCTCCACCCGCGCTCGGCGGGGCTGGGGCATTTCCCGGGCGAGCTGGAAGGTAAGGAATCCCGGCCTGCATGGCTCCCGACCAATGGAGCGGGAGTCGAGTTTCTTCCAGCTTCGTTCTGATTTCTTCGATAAACCACACGGTGTGCATGTGAGTCCTTAAGCAGCAGAGAGTAAATTTTCTCTGTTAGTTTTATAAAACAAAAGCCGTACTCCCACAGTTGAAAGGACAAGCAAAGGAAATGTACCCAAAGCCAAGTCTGGAATTTAGGGCTGCATCCTTTTTGGAAATCCAAGAAGGATGGGAATGTGTCTAGAAAGCGCAGAAGCACATGTGCTTGAACTGCTACTCTTGCAATAACTTTTCTTTACAGAAGAATTAATGATCCTAGAACTGTTTCTCATAAATGCTTGTATGCTTTGGTCTTTCAAGACATTACAGTTGTTGCTTGCATCTCATGTTAACACCACTGTAATTTTGGCAGAGAGGATAGTGTTCAGATTTTTGCTGAATATGCCTTCTTCACTGCTTGGTCACTTGAGTTGCTGTTCAAAATATAATAAAATAAACAAAAATACCGTGTTCTTACAATTGGAACAAGTTGCATAAGGAACATCACAGTAGGAAGTTAAATAATGAAACTTTATGAGGGGGATCAGTTTTAAATAGTTTGTTTAATTAAGTTTTTAAATAGGGAGCTTGATGTGACTGAAAAAATTTGCTACCATAAAAGCCTCAGGTAGAAGCAGAACATTTAATGTTAACTCTGGTAGTGAAATATCCAAAAGGTAGTTGCTTTGTACTTTGATATGGAACTAGATAAACTTATTAATCACACTGAATTTGGATGTTGGACTTGCAGGTACACAGTGCTTTGATTCATATAACATATGGGCTGCTAAGTAGCTCTTGATCTTAATCTAGAGTGTTAGGAGTTACTGCAGTTATCTGTCATAGGTTTTTTTCACCTCTGTTATATGCTTTTCTGTTCTCTTACCTAGAAATTGGATCTTTGACATTCTAAGTCCTTGACACTTGTGCTGATCTGCTTCCTATTGAAGTGGTATACTGGCTCAACTATCCAGTTTTACGTATTTCTGACGTTGCAGGCATGTTGTTTTTGCTTCACTTCAACAAGCATAAAGACTTAAAGTTGACAGATATAATATCTGGAACAACCTCTGAATGTTGTAGATGCCAATACATATTTCAAAGATCACATCTCTCCAGAGTCACATAGCACAATGTGATTTGCCTGCCTACGACAAATCTCTTGACTATGTTGAATGCCTTTTCCTCATGTAGTGGCATGTTATGGACATGTTTTTGGCTTATCACCTCTTGCCCACTCTTTAGGGTTTTCTATTTTCATAGAATCATAGAATGGTAGGGGTTGGAAGGGACCTTTAGAGATCATCCAGTCCAACCGCCCTGCAGAAGCAGGTTCACCTAGATCAGGTCTCATAGGAACATGTCTAGGTGGGTCTTGAAGACCTCCAAGGAAGGAGACTCCACAACCCCTCTGGGCAGCCTGTTCCACTGCTCCGTCACTCTCACAGGGAAATAGTTTTTTCTTATATTTAAGTGGAACTTTTTGTGTTCCAGCTTCATCCCATTACCCCTTGTCCTTTTGCTAGCTACAATAGAAAAAAGGGATATCTCAACCTCCTGACACCTACCATTTAGATATTTGTACATGTTAATAAGATGTCCCCTCAGTCTCCTCTTCTCCAGACTAAACAGCCCCAGTTCTCACAGCCTTTCCTTGTATGAAAGATGTTCCAGTCTCCTGATCACCTTGGTAGCCCTGTGCTGGACTCTCTGCAGAAGTTCTCTGTCCCTCTTGAGCTGAGGAGCCCAGAACTGGACACAGGACTCCAGATGAGGCCTCACCAGGGCAGAGTAGAGGGGGAGCAGAACCTCCCTTGACCTGCTGGCCATACTCGATGCATCCATTTAAATAAGATTATTCTGCATAGTCATCCTCTGCTCTTCCCTCTTTGAGGAGTGTTCTTCATCTCATGAATCCCATTTGAATTTTATGGGTCATATTTCAGCTTTAGAACAAGTTCTGAAAGTTATTGTTGTGGATACTTTTTTGTGCATTGAGGCACCATACTCCACTGCATATGGGATTTTTTAAGGTTTTTTTTGATACTTCAGACTCCAATTTTAATGCTTGTAGTAGTTATAATCATCTTTAGGGTGCTAAAGGAAACTTTAGGAAGCACTTGTAATTCCTCTTAAGAAACTTCTTTGTTCTTCGTATACTAAGCTCTCCTGCGGAGAAGCTGTTCTAAGGTGCTCTTGTATAACAGAATATAAATTTTTAAAGAGTATCTGTTATCTTTGCTCTAGAAGGAATCTGGCCTGTTTCTGAGATTGAATGATGACAGATCAACACAAAGACATCCTTGAATATAGTAGCTTTGTAAGATAAAGAGGAATTCTCCCTTCCAACCTGTATAAGTTACCTAAACCATCATAGTTTGTTAGGGACAAAATATGTTTCTTAGAGATCGTTCCTCTTTTTTGTTTCCACTTTCATTGGTCTAGACTGGGAAGATAAGTTTGGAAAATTGTTTTAATATTTAATTATTCACTTTTCTGCATCATTTGAAATTACCTTAATTTGAGGCTATTTGTGATTTAAAATATGAAAGGAAGTTCTTTGTTAAAAACAAACCAAAAGAAATTTTGAGAAACAAGCTTTAGGAAACTAACTGTGATAATTCAGAGTCACTGCTCTCAGTTGTCTTCTTCATGGAGGCAAGTTAGCAGTAGGGAATCTCTGTCTACCTCTCAGCTGCTCTGATATGAATCCAGTTGGTTTTTAGCTTAAGGTGCTAATCAAAATGGAAGTTAGCATGGTATGAGCCTATGAGCTGAGGTAATAGTGCACATTCCTTCTGCAACGTTTGTGATCTCTGGAAGAGAGATTGATGTGTCTGTCATTAACTACCATCCCATGACACGCACAGATACTATTCCACTATTACATAGCTGCCATTACACCCGTTCTTTGGATAATAACAGTTGATGACTTGGGGTTCATCTCTGAAAGTGGTCACTGAGGACAGGAGAAGTCACATATTGGACTGTTGAGTGCTAACACCCACTTTGTCTGAGTCACTGCCACACTTACCTGGTTCCTCATGAGGCTCATCCTCCTTTGGTTCAAGTGTTTCCTGCTGTAGTGTTCCTGTAATGTACAACCCAAGTTACAGGTTATTTTCCTCCAGGTTTAAATCTCCTTGAGATACACAGTGGATATCCCCAGCCTTCCACATTATCCACCAAGTGCACTTGAGCAAATGTAATCCTATAATTGCCTTTTCCAAAGGGAAGAGCAACAATAAATAGCCTTTTCCAGCCCCTAACAAGTGCTGGACTCACATACAGTAAGGCAGGCAAACTCAGTGACCAGCACAGGAGCCTGTCAATTAACAACTACAGTGTGCTCAGATCAAAGCCGTCATTGTCTTTATCCTCCTGTTGTCACTGAGAAGTACTCTGGTGCATTGACTGTGCACAACAGCTAAGCATTCACCCGATCACTTCCTTGCTCCCCTCTCCTATGGGATAAGGAGAAGATGGAAGGGGATGAGACCTGTGAACAGAGATAATGGCAGTTTAATGGGGAAAGCAAAAGCTGCATGCTCAAGCAGAACAAAAAGAGGAATTAATCACTACTTCTCATCAGTGGACAGATGTTCAGTCATTTTCTGGAAAACAGGACCTCACAACACTTAACAACTGCTTAGGAAGACGGACGAAATAAGCATGAACATTCCCTTTGCTCCTCTTGAGCTATTTTATGTTGAGCATGACATGATATGGAATATCCCTCCTGTCAGTTGAGGCTGACTGTCCTCACTGTGTCATCTGTCAACTTCTTGTCCACCCCAGCTTTTTAGAGAAAGGGGTCAGGGTATAGTGGGAAAGGGAGAAACCCTGGATGCTGTGCAGACACTGTCCATAGTGGCCAAAATATTAGTGTGTTATCGGTAGTATTTTAGTCAAAACTACAAAGCACAGCACCATACAGGCTGTCATGAAGAAAATACCAAGCAGACTTGGTTACATGGTACATCCTAACAGGAAGGATTGGAACTACAAAGTAGAATTGCTCAAAGCTTGCTGGTGAAAAGCCTTTACTGTCGGTCACAGTAGGATTGTTGTAGCTGAATAACTGAGGCAGTTTTAAAGCTTTTGCATATTTGTGCACTTGACTGCGTGGTTGGTGTAAGCTTTACTGTTTCATAGCTAAGTGTACATACAAAGAAAGAAATATTCACATGGTCAGGTAGTTATTCTTCCTTGCTAGTTCCACGGAGCAACATCAAAAAGAGGGATACTCTCTATTTCTTTCTCCTGCTTGAATGGTAGGGAGTGAGATTGTAAAATGATGGAAGTACTTGATACTTATATTTAATTCAGTGACAATTACTAGATATGAAGTTGTCAGTTTCTCAGAGTGCTCGCTAGAGAAGCTAGTTTTCTTGTTATAGGATATTTTTGTGTAAAAGTAATAGTTAAATGAATATACTTGAACAAGTAGGACAGTCTTTGTTTTCTTTTAATATCTTATCCTGATATGGTCTTACGAGCCTTGCTCATGCTTGAAATTGGTCCTTATTTTTTGTCAATCAACAGAGCTCTGGAATGTGTTAGTGAGGCAAGCACTCCAATGTCATAGCTCGATGTAGGTTACTACTGTAAGTCACAGGTTTCTGTATGTACAGTGGTCTTGCATTATCATTTGCCATGAGTACTGTGTTGTTGCTGCCCAGCTATGTAAAGTGGGGGCAGATGAAATGTGAAAAAGATTAAAAAAATGAAAGACATAAAGAAATTCTAATGGGATTGACTGAATATGACACAGTGGGCTGCTGCTAGGGAAATGGCTTGCTTTGGTTATATATAGGGGCTAACTATGCATTTCTTCTCTTTTCCTCTTTCTTTTTTTCTTCATAGCAGTGTCCACAACATCAGGGCCTCTGCAGCCTCTCTTCCAGTCTTCTTGCTTTGTTCTGACCAATTCACATTGTTTCTGTATATTCACATGGCTCTGGATGGCTAACAAAGAGGGATGTTCAGTCTAATGGCCAATTGCTGCAGCTGGTTAAAACGGTGGCAGGAACCTGTCAGGTAAACATCTGAAAGTATTTTACACTTTTATGCTGACCTTTCCAAACTATATTTTATGTCCTCTCACCTGTGTTTTACTATGTTTGCTATATAACATTTCTTTGTGTTTTTTAATTAACCAAACAAAAACTTAAAAAATTTCATGAGGCACATGCAAATTGAAAGCAAAATCATTGTCTCCTGTGAAACTTATTACACAATAGTAGACTTCTCATTTCATACCTTGTTCTGCTGTTCTGTCCTATCAGGTGATTTCACATATTGAACAGCAGATACACAATTGTCGCAATGTCAACTACTAGTTATTTTGATACTTATTCTTTTTACCACTTTGTGTTAAATTTGCCATGCATGTATTAAAAAAAAATGTGATGTCTAGCTAGAGGAAAAAAATATTTTAATTCTTTTTTTTTCTTCTTATGGAGGAAGGTGACACTTATAATGGTGGGTCTTGATAATGCTGGTAAAACTGCTACCATCCGAGGAATTCAAGGAGGTAAGAAATTAATTTATCATCTATATGCACTATTGAAAGAGAGAGCATAATTAACTTTTAATCATTTTAATCTAAAAATGTTGCTTCATTTCTTAATTTGTCTCTCCCTCCTATATTGTTGAAAGAAAATTTTGGTGATTGTACCACCAAAAGTGTCTCAAGTGTAGTTGCCTAAGTGACCTACAGAGGAGAGAAAAATTAAGATTTCTTACCTTTGAAACATAAAGATCCTGATTGATGATATCTGGCAAGTTATGGTAGCTTAAAAAGCAGGTGCTCCCAGTCACATGCTTTATGCTCAGAGGTAGCAGAGTAAGCTCTGGCTCATTGGTAACTGTATTTAACATGTTTAGCTAAAGTAGACCAAGTTCAGTGGTAGTTCAACAAAGTAGCTACTGTTCTGCTGCATATTTTTCAAACGTAGTAATATGGTGTAGAGGCAAAGTAGATAGTATGGAGAGAGCTGCCTCTTAAGACATTGCACTGTGCAGCATTAGAACCCTTAGTCTGCTGAGACAGAAGGAGTTAGTCCATAAAGGTGTTTAATTATCTTAGAAATACTAAGACCAAATGTTGGGAGTACTTTGGTGCTTATGTGCCTTGAGTTGACCACTGTATTGTTGACTGGGCAAAATGCTAAATTGCAGCATTCTAGGTTCTTGTTTAAATTTCATGAACATCATAGAGCAAGGGTTTGGGTTTTTTTCAGTAGTTCAATAAATAGCAGAAAAAACATGTTAACTACAAGCAAGCTGACTGTCCCTAAAAGGGAAAGAAAACACAAGACAAAAATTCTGAAAGCTGTAGACCACATTCTAATTAATATTTATTCTGAATTAATGCAATGATACAAAATATTCTGGTTAATAATGTGTTTCATATCTTAGGATACATTAAAGAAACTAATGGACCTGATTTTTTTAATTTTTTTTTTTACTTTTGTGTGTGCATATGGTGGAGTTTCTTTGAGGTGACCATCCATTCATGTGCATTGATCATTAAACTTTATATAAAAGTCAGTAATGTCAGTAAGTTTAATGAGGAAAAGGTTCAAAAGAAGGAAATTGCATGTGTATATATGTAACTTAATATTTTTAATGATAGATATTTTCTATCATCATTTATCACTAGAAATGCACTAGCAAATTTCTAAGCACTTCACGAACAGGCCACTTAATTTTAGAGAGTGCATTACACTGTTCAATGACACGTGCAAGCAGAATATTACTTGAGATAAAACTTGTGCTTATGAAAAGAAAAATTCCCTATGGTTTTTTTTTGTTTGTTTTTTTTCTTCCTCCTGCTGGGATTGTCTTTCTAAATAACTTTCATGTTTTGTAATGAGAAGAGTGTACTTAATAGTGTTTTGGCAGACTTGGAGACTCCATCTTGACTGTTTATATGTGTTGTGTAAGTTCTGAGACTTACTAACATGAATAGAGTTATGAGTATTCTCTCGTATTCCTGAATCTCATGAAAACATGAGTGCTTTGTTATTTAGCCTTTCATTCCGTTTCAAAATGAACTTAACTATCATATTTAGCTGATAAAGGCATTAATTTCTGAAAGTCCTTTTTTTTTCTCAGAAAAAAGCTGAGAAAAAATCATCTGAGTTTTGAAGCTGCAGTTTTTCATAAATGGGAGGCCCAGACCCTACTCTTGCTAGTGTCTTGGCTTACACTGTTCTTAACAAGGGGTATGTTCTGAATCCCTGTCTCAGCTGTGGGTGAAGGATTCTCTCAAGAAAGGAATGTAGTAGCAGAAACTGATGGTGATTTACCTTTTGCACTGCTCTTCAAAGCTCACATGCTTTCCTTTCTTCCTCTCACCAATCTGAAGCTTACATCTGTTTCTCATGTCTTGTGCTACTAAGCTACATAGAACAATGGCAGAGATCTAATTAACTCACCCCTGCAGAGGTAGCCTAGCGGTGTGAGACAAGTACAGGCTTTCTTTGCCCTCTGGAAAGAGAGACAACAAGCAAAAGTATGAACAATAAAGCTGTAGATTTATAGCAAATTGCATAGCAAACTAAAAACGAGAAAATAAGAACGAAGACCAAAACCTGATCTCAAATAAAGGAAATCAAGTAGTTTATATCTCCAAAGAATGTGGTTTCAGTCACTTCATCGCGACTATGAGTTTAAACTTCTGAAGCTATTTTGTCAGCCGTGAGAGATAAAGAAAAAATTTGGCTGGGCACAAGACTTCCCTGATCTTAATGTATCAACTGTTTTGTTTGTCAGCTTCTCAAACTCAGATTAATAACATGGAAATGCTGTTTAACTGTTCAGTTGGGAGCATTGATGGTGAGGAGGAAGGTAAAAACTGCAGTACGCTGACCACCAACTGCATTTTTTTTCCCTACCCCATTCTCCTATCTAGGTTAATGAAAAATAACTGGTTGAGAGACTAGTGTGTTAAACAGGGAGGGTTTGCTACATGTTTTTGAAATAGGAATTTTGCTACAGAAATCATAATGTAAAATCCTCTTAAATAAGGACGCTTTTTACTGAAAGGTTTCTTCTTTGAACTCTGACAGAGTCTCCTGAAGACGTGGCTCCAACAGTTGGGTTTTCCAAGATTAACCTTAAACAGGGACGCTTTGAAGTCACCATCTTCGACTTAGGAGGTGGAAAACGAATTCGAAATATCTGGAGAAATTACTATGCTGAGTCCTATGGTGTAATATTTGTGGTGGATTCCAGTGATATTGCAAGAATGGAAGAAACAAAGCAAGCCATGGTAGACGTTTTAAACAGCCCAAAGATATCAGGAAAACCAGTGTTAGTGTAAGTAATAATAAATGTTCTCATAATAATCTGAAATGTTGGAGATTTCAACCGTGAATACACATTCTAAAGAAGTATTAAAGTATAGCATAAAGATAAATATGAAGCACACTATTGCTACTGTAACTTTAGCACTAAGCAATATTGCAATTATTTGTACAGTATTTCTGAAGTATTTGTTTATGCCAATTCTAGTATCATACTAGCAAACAAAGCTTTCTCTCTCCTGTTCTCCCTCTCTCCTGCCTTTTCTTTTGTTGCATCTGACACTAGATCTTGTTTAGTCTTTCTCCAGTATATATATTTATTTCTCTTCCTTTTCATTAGTGGTGGAAAAATAATGGATTTTTTAACCCTTTAAAATTCTAATATTACTTTAAAACGTCTGATAAATTAAAGGCTTTCCAAGTTTGGCATGGCGACATGGTTTAAAAATATTATTACTATTTAGGTCTACATAAATTACTTAAATTGTAGTGGTTGGTTATATTTTGCAATACCAGTAATCTCTCAGCAAAAAATGTCCTATTCACTTAACACAGGGTGGTGTTGCTGATACATGATCAGCAAAATCTCATTAAAGAAGGCTTACTTTAATAGTATTTGGCATGAGCTTTTGTTTCAGTGCATGTATTTTACTTTAAAAAAAAAAAAGTTAGTTTCAAGAAGTCTAGACATTCTTTCATAGAACAGACAGATTGATTAAATTCTGTGCTGAAAACCTAGATTGTAAAATAATGGAAGTAACATTTCATTAAATTCAGCTATACAAAAGGTCTTTTGAGGACTAACACACTTTTAGAGTTACAAAATAAACTATGTAAGTTCACAGTAATTACACAACATATCTCTGGTGCCGTGAAGAATCTATAAAAGGTGAGAGGCTTCTTACTTATAAGAAATAGTGATCCTCTGGTGGTTTGAGGGTGAAACCAGCTAATTGTTCTGATCAAGTGGAGTGTATTTCAGCAAGCTAACAGTGTATATGTATATTAGATTTTAACTTCCGTTGCTATCTGAGTGTTATTAGTACAGGGAAGGGAATAAAACCAACTTAATGCAACTAATTTAACTCAAATCTATTCTGAAAATACAACTGTGATAGTTGACAACTGGGCAGCATTTCTAAATAAATACAAATTTAGTTATTTTATGTTTGTTTTGTAGAAATCTCTGTGCCCTAATCCTGTTGCAGTTTGTTTGGATGGCTGATTGTACCTGGAACTTAATCCTGTTTTTCGATCCATGGCAGTAGTTAATCAGAAAGTGAAGTGTATTACCTGACTCTAATGGTGACTAAATGGAGTTTGTCGATGCTATTGCCTTCTCGTTGATTGAGCCTCAAGCCTTTGAACAGAATTTGCTCTCACAGTATTGCAGTTCTGTGGAGGGATCCAGTAATTCTTTTATGCACCCCGAGTGAGCTTGCATCTTGAGATATGAAGTCTTTCTTGTGTTGTCTTTGTGTTCTATTAAGTGTCTGTGTTCATGGCATAGCTATGCTACTCTTGACATATTCAAAGTCTGTAAACCCTAGAATTTGTTCCCGTGGTTGGACTATTTCTTATATTGTGAAGCCTGAAAGTTGTGAAGCAGGGAAGCTTGGTCAGTAAGAGTGAGTGTTTGTGGTATGGAAATAGAGTGCTTAGCAAATGACGTTAAACTAATCTCATACACCTTCCTCTTCCCTGTTTGGTTGCAAATCCTCGTAATTGCCTGAAGTCCCTAAAACTGAAAAATGAAAATGTATTGAGAACAGACTAAAGGAAACAATGGATTTCCATTTTTTTGGTGAAAGTTGGAAGCTTTTTTTTTTACAACATACTTAGTATCCACATAGCAATAAGTTCCCTAATATGTTGTTGAGTTTTGAATTGGTACATTTTAGTCTGTGTGTGTATGTGTGAAGGCCAGTATTTACTTAAAACAATGAAGTGACCTGAATATCAAATCCAGGAAAGCTGGAAGTTTGCTTTACGAAATTCTGTTCTCTCCAATGCTCCTGCAGTGCAGAGCACAATCTATTTTATTTTTCATAGAATACTTAAAATTTCATGGTGGAGGAGGGAGACTCCTTCTCTGTGATTTTCATACATACTACAAGTGTGTCTCTGGTCTGGACTACTGCTTTCCTTCAGCAGTTCAAATAAACAATGAGAAGCAGAAAACCAGATGTAATTTGTTTACTCTCTGCTATCTGTAGGTGTGCAGATTTCTCTGCTGTGGTATGCTACAGATTGCTATGCTCCTGTTCATTTATGGCTTATTAATTACCAGTTATCATCTTAAAAGCTAATAAAAGAACATAAACTTTAAAGAAATGAAAAGAAGTGAACTGTAACTTCAATGTGTGTGTGCTGAAAAATGATGAAAGATGTATTAGTGACTTGATCAGAACAAATCAATTTAAATGTTTATATTGGATATTCATGGGGTTATTTAAGCATAAGTTGAAACAATGTAGCAAAATTTCCACAGTCAACACTGAATATTATTCTAAGGTGTGACCTGTCTTGTACCATGAAGTATGTAAAAGTATGCTGTAAGATTGGATGCAAGTCCACTGTGGATTTCGAAGGTAGTGGCAGAAATTGCTGAATATGCAGTGTTAGGTGTATCATTGTGTGCACCTTGCATCTGCTTGTCTTTTAAATAATCTGCTAGCTGGACTACTTTGGGGTTTTTTTCTTCTGTTGCTTGCATACCTCTGGTAAATAATGAAACTAATTCTGTCTTTTCTATTTTCTGTTGCATTTATGGACTTCTGTCTATCTCAACAAAACCAATTTTGCCAGTTGCATTGGGGTAAACCAAATCCTTAATGCCTGGTAGCTAAGATGGACCTTTGAAATAAACCATTGCTCTGCAGACAAATAGATTTGTATATTTGTAAAGGAATATTCCAATTACTAGTTTATCACTATTACATTTGTGGCTCTGCTCTGTAATATTTTCCTTGTTAGTTAATAGAACATGGAAAGGAGTGGCACTGAAGGGAATAAGGAGTTATTTTCTGTTAAATTACATTAGCGTACTGTTTCTCAATTCCAAAAGGAGTTGTGTTTGGGGCAGAAACCAACCATTGGGACTATGGAAAGCAAAAATACTCCACATCTTGCTTTTCTGCTGCAAAAATAGCTATTGCTGTGAAAGAAGGCTGTCTTGCTAATTCATCTGTTTTGTAAAGAACACCTAAGGTATCTTCAGGGTGAGGTTATGTCAGTGGCTAGCTGCTCTGTTTAGGTAGTCAGGGGAGATATTCACATTTACTACTTCAGGCATCTGATTTGCATATCTGCGTGAAGATCCTAGGCTTCTACAATTAGCAGAATTTATTGGAACCATTTAGAGTTCTGAAAACCCTCAACTAGATCTTGTAGCCACTCCTATAGTAGTACAAATAAATGCATGTCCTATGTAGTGAGAATTCCTGCTCCAAGAAGACCATATAGACAAATGTTGGTTATGCTGTAACGAGTCTGTGCTGCTTGGGTATTGGAGCATGTGACATATGAAGGGAGTCTGAGTCCTCCATTTTTTCAGACTTAAGATGAAGAAACTAAGGGGAAAATGTTCCTACTATCTGTCAGTAAGGTGTGAAGATAACAGAACATGGCTTTTCTCAGAGATGTGGTGGGATGAGAAGTGGTGGACAAAGGCTTCAAGCAGGGAAATTCTGTCTTGATTTGAGCAAGAGGTTGGTCTGGATGTTTCATAGTAGTTACTTCAAATCTAAATAATTCTCTGGTTCTAGATTATGTTTATTTTTATAAGAATGGAATTCTATTTTTTGTTATTTTTTTGCAGTAGTGGAAGTGAGACTGCAGAAGCAATTGCATATTTATATAGCGCAGGCAGCAGTAAGAATGTGTCTTTATCACTGTGTAATAAAGTATCGTATTCCCCTATCCTTACCTGGTAGGGGTCTGCTTACAAAATCGAATAATGTAAGTATCTCCATGTCAGTTTATTACTGCCTGGCTTCTCATCAGGATGCTAACAAATGTCTCTGTAGATTTGGTGGTGTGGGCTGTTGCTGCTAGTGATCTTTAATAGGTTAAGTATCAGCTCAGCACCTATCTGTAAGAAATACAGCATGGTAGTGTTAAAATCCACAACTTTGTGTCTGTTTCACATTCCACAAGACAGTGCATGCTGTTCTACTATAACATTTGAGCATTATTTCATGGTGTTGAGCAGGTATATAAGCCTCTAAGTAACTTTTCCTGTAGAAGTAGTACTGAAACACTCCTGTTTACTATTTTCTGACTTCTTGCTTGGTTAGGCCCCATTTTCTGGATTGTTACCAATGATATATGCTTAATGTCCAGATTGTTTCTCAGAATTTCAGATTCCTAAAAAAAAAAGCCACTTAGAATTTGAACCAAGTAAATATGAGTGCTAAAAACAGCAATGCTATTAAATATACCAATTATTATTTTCTAATAGGTAACTAGACTGTTCTTAGGAATCCTGTCTTTGAGATTAACAGTATTTTCAATACTTTCCAAAAGGACAAGTAGTTTGAGTGTGAGAATATTTGTGTCCTTTGATCTTTTCTCCTAGTTCATGTGTTTCTATGGAAACTATAAAATCCTTTGCATTCTTCTAACTCTGTTATGGAAAAACAGATGCAGTTTTTCCTAAGAGTTCTGTGAAAGGGGAAATGGGAAGAAAAATGAAGCAATGAAGGGATCTTGAGACTGCTTTAAAACATCAGTTTACTAAACAGGAACCATTGTTATTTCAAACTATTTTATTTCTTTTGTCATTTGCAGCATGGACAACACCAGCAGCATATTGCTTTGCAAGGGTTTCTTTTTCGATATTTGACTGCAAGCCCAAATTTTTCTTTAGATACTTGAGTGTATTCTTGAGTGTTGTTCATACAGATTTCAATGTTGTTGATCATCTCCCCTTGCTCCTGCACCAGAACTGATATCTGGATAAAGAGTTCCTTTAAGTCTTTGATCTGGTTCTCCAGATTGACTAGTTCTTTATGCCTCTGTTCAATCTCTGAAAGTTGAGCTTTGGTAATTTTGACTTCAGTGAGCAGATTTTCATTGAAAATCTCCCATTTTCCTTGTTGCAGCATGTCGTTGACTTCTTCCTCAGATACTTCTTTACCAGCTACTTCAAGCTGACGAACAATAAATCTTCTACATTTCTCTTGCTTAGCAGTTATAGCATCGTTGTATGAGAGCATAGCATTTAAGTAACGCTGGGATAAGAAAGCATGCTGGGAAACTAGAATTCTTACTGTGGCACGTGATGGCCCATGTTCATTTTCAGCTTTTTTCACTGTTTTTGACAGCTCATCCAAACATTTTCTTATATGCTCTGCTTGAATTTTTATTTCTCTTGCTATGTTAGATTCCTTTTTAAGAACACTGAATCTTCTCATTGAAGATAATAGGCTTTTTTGTTGTTGACTGAATTTATGAACTTCCTCCACCAAATTATTAATTTCATTCTGAAGCTTCTGGATTTCATGCAAGTGTCTTTCAGTTATGGGCTCGTTCTCATAAATAATGGCCTGCTGTTCAAACTCCTCCTGCTCTTCAGCTTGTACAGTTGCACCATTGTTTTCTCCAGCTATCTGTAGTTCCTTAGCTCTCAGTTTCAGCTCTTGGAGACGGTCTTTCATGATTTTTGTGTTCAGATTTTTTAGGGTTTTTTCCCCCCTCTTGCGGCACTGGGAATTAACTCCGATATATTTTATCTCATTTCACTGTAATCAAAGTGTAATAACAATAAATGTTAGCAGTTATATATATAGGCAAAAAGCAGTTTTGAAGATAAGAGCTGCTTTCCTCTGCACAAAAGCAAAGTAAAAGTAGCAATGAATTGGAAACGGTACGTATTCTGAACAGATGTACAAGATAGGCAGTATCAGTGCACTCCACCATTTAATCTCCTTTCTTCAAGAATTAATCATTACTTAATATTTAAAATTTATTTTCATATGTGTATGGTTAGCAGTCTTCCCCCAGCTTTGTCACTGTGATATTTTTCCAAATAACAGTGATTTGGAGCCCAAGCCCATTGCTGTGGTGGATTTGTAGTATAGGTTCCAGAACTTAGAACAGTGAGGAATATGGCATATGGAGGGGACTTTTATTTTGCCAAGGAACAGAGAAGTAATCCTTATTTTAATGTTATTTTTTCTTCTTCTTTTTTTTTTTACTGAAAACTAATGAACTTTAAAATCCTTTTGGAAATAGATGTGAATCTGCTGCTTTTTGGATTTTATATTGTCAGTAGGAAATACACACTTCACCTTTTGAGGTGATGAGCTAGACTCTCTAATGAACCAGAGTTCTGGTATGAGTAAGCTACTTTAGGCTTTTAGTTTAGCCACCCTGAAAAACCTTTCTCCATTTTCCTTGCCTTCACTTGCCTGAGAAGTTAAATTGATAGTAACTGAAGCAGTTAACTCTACAGCAAAACAGAACAACAGCACTCATTAATTTAGCCTTAAAATACTTTTTTTTTTTTTAATGTCCAAATTTTCTTAGAGGTGGCTCCATATCGTGAATGTTGCAACTTGAAGATTTCCTAAGCCTGTTCTGGATTACTGTTTTACGTTGTCATTTGCAGTCTTCCTAAAGTTTATGCAAGTGTACTTTGTGCACCATAGTGGGATACAGTTCAGTACTCATTTAACAGAAAGTGGATTTAGTTCTGTGTTCTACCCTAGCTGTTGTGCAAGCTTTACTGGAGATAATTAAGAGAAAGTTTCTATTGTATATGTTTTTTAAAATACCTTAGTTCAACTATTTCTAATTATAAAGAAGAAAGTATTTCCTCATAGTTTACATGAATGTTTTCCTTGGACTATTTCAGTAAAAAGTAAAACGTTCATGAGTAGAAGATTATATGGTAGTTTAACTTGGGTTCTTATGGTTAAACTAAATGTATGTCTTTCAAAGGACTGTTCAAGCATAAATGTTAAATCGTATAGTAGTAAGTTGGGCTATTTTCAGAGATTCCACAGAAATAATAGTGTTTTATAGGCACATTTCTTCTTAAACCTCAATTCTAAAGATTTTTTTTTTTTTTTAGTAAGCAAGCACAGTTTCTCTATGTTATCTAAAAGATGCGTTTGTAGTAACTGTAAAACGAACAGTCTAGTAATCCGTCAATATGCAAATGATTTTGTTGCATTTGAACAGCTTCAGATGATACTGCTGTGGTATGTCTGCTGCCTTATGCATATTTAAAGATCCTAAATAGATTTTTGCATAATATAAGTCATGGAGTTGAACAGTATGAATATGTCTTCCACAGACTTTAATCCTCCTGCAGACAGTCAGATTTGCTGAAAAACAAAGCTTGAAGTGCTACAGAGATCAATCCTAAGAATGTTGATATTCTACACTAGTGTGGATTTCTCTTACTGCAACTTCCTCCCCTGCCACTTTTAATGCCTTAATATCTGAATTTAGTGTTTGTTGGATCACATCAAGAGAATCAATCCAAGAAGCCTGGCAGTCATTAGAAGTTACGGTAATGTACTGTGACTTGTGATAAGGCAAGCTTACTTATTGGAAACCATTACTTTGTGGTGGGGAAAATGCAACATATTAATTTTGTTACAGTAATTCCTCTTCATTGCCTAACTTACTGAGTATCTCCTCACAGCAGAAGTCAAGCAGTTTCTTCAAGATAACATTCTTTAGGAATGTGCCAGTGCTGCTTGGCACCACCGAGAATGCTGCAGGGAAAGTTCGGTCTAGGGCATGTGAAAGGAACCAGGAGGGCTAAACAAGGCTACAGAGAAATGACCTGAAAATCTCTTTCAGGATACCCTAACTCATCTGTTGACTCATGTTAATTTAGCATGGCTTGACAAGCCTGTGAGTAAAAGCGAGTTTTAAGAGCACCGTCAGTGCTTATGATATGATATGATATGGCAAGACTTTCTTATATTTAAGAGAATGCAATTGATTACCCAAAAACTCTAAAACATGCATGCTGTCATCTGGTTACTTCAGAACACAGTGCAGTTTCTCAAATGGGCAGGTTACAGTTTTCATATGATTAATCTCTTATGAGTTGAAAGCAAGTTAAACAGAGAACTATATTGGGCTTCATCTTTCATTTATGTATCCATTAATGATTGACATCCACTTTTCAATGTTTTGGGTGCATTAGTCTTGGAATAGATGTATTCCTTGGGGAATGTAAAAAAAAACAACCAGCAAGAGAATTGCAAATCTGAAAATATTCTTGAATATCAAACTTGCAAAGATTTAAGCAGAAAATATTTAAGATTGTTGTTAAGGGATTTTTTTGTTTGTTTGTTTGAACATTGGGCTCACTAAAGGCTGCTTCCTATCTTCTATCAAGCCTGCCTTCAAGTCTTGCCACTGAATGTGCTTGCCAATAAATGTAGTTGATTATACTGGCAACAGAGAGGCATGCAGGTTACAAATAAATAAGGATGTCTTCATGACAAAGATAACCTTGGAAATAGTTGGCTTCACTTCTTAAGTGTTCCACAACAAGCTATGTTGGAATACTGAGCCCTTGTTGTTGTCCTACAGGTTTGTGTATATGTACAGGGACATATCCTGCTGTTCTTTTGATTGAGATGAAAGAGCCATTTCCCTGAAGTTTTTGTCAATAGAGGGAGAATATACCTATTCATTTAGAGTTGAGTAAAAGGAATATGTGGACTTTAAGCAAACCAATGACTTAGTGTGTTCCCTAGATTTTAAAAGAGATCTGTCTGAAGTGATAAAGTAGCACAGACTAGTGCATCCCCATCTGACTTATTTGAAGACTGGAAAATCTGTGTCAAAACAGTTAAAAGACTTTAGTAAAGGCAAAGCAAATCAGTATATGAGAAAGCATTAGCTTGTTAAACTGTACATTTAAATTATTAACTATGTTTGGAAATGGCCTTACATGCTCTTACACATACAAATCTGAAAAGGCAAGGTTTGCCCATGTTTCTGGCCATTCCTCAATCCTAAATGCTTCTGTGTTGTCTATTATCTGAACTGGTACTGACACTGAAACCATATGTTTGGAGCCAGAATCACTAGCTGCTAGCTGATCTTTAATGAAAGATAATCTGTAGAAAGGGAGTTGCTCTAATAATATGTCAGCAATGGTTTATTCAAATTGATGTGTCACTGTGCCTTCTCTGTTCACACCTAGAAGCAACGTAAGATTGAAGGCCAGGCAAGGCTACAGGGTGGATTTGGGGAGAAAGTGGCAAGTGTAAGGCAGGGAAAGATAGAAGAATCAGGCCTAGTTTTGCTTAGTACCTAAGTTGTACTCGGAGTTCAAGGATTATTGATGTGCTTTCATACATATATTTGGGGAGAAAAAGTAAGAATGCACATGTGGCATTTAAGTTTGGTCATTCATCCCGGCCCTTTGCAGTGTTTTTATTGTGCAGATCCATTGGTGATTAAATTTGTACTTGTTGTTCTGGTAGGCATCTTTATATATAGTAATGTATATTGACAAGTTTAGAAATATAGCTTTCCACATCTTTGTCATACACATTTTGAGGGAACTACAAGTCTTTAACTTCTGATAACTTTAGCATGTTGCTCATCAGGGTTATTAATCTCTCCAATCAAACTGCTGACATATGTATCCGGGAAAGTCTTTATAATGACAATTACCTCAGTACACTGACTAGAGGAATGATAGATCCTGATGATTGGACCACCATGATTAATCTGTCATGATGATAAAGTATGTCCTACATTCAAAGATAATGAATTGGGTGGAAATTGAAATTTTTATATTATCTTATCAATTTTTTAAGGAGGGAAAAAAAGAAAAGGCTACCTGAAAGGTCCTTTTGCTTAACTGCATAGCAGCCATATAGAATGTTCTTCTGTCTATCTAATTTATCAGTACACCCCATAAACAGGGAACCTATATCCAGGAATGAGATTTGGGCTGCATTAAGTTAAAACACATAGATGGATATGTGAAAAGGAACATTGAAGGCATAGAAATCTCATTAACTGATTGTAATTAGATTTAATGGCTTGTTTGTTTTTGGGTTGTTTTTGCTTTGATGAACTATTTCCTCCCCAGCCACCCTCTGACTTAACAAAAACTCCTGCTTATTTAAATTTCCATAGTTTTGTTCATTATTTCTTGGTTATTCATCACCTTCATTGAAATGCCTGACACAAAAGGCTCTGTTTTGTATTTGAGTTTTGATGCAATTTGCCTTCTTTTATGTTCATTTTAATATACTTCAAACCACAAAGGGAAGAGGACTTGCATATAATCAAGGGACAGAGTTTTGTCTTAAAGAGTTTTTTAAGAACTATGATCTGTGTTCTGCATCATCCTCCTTACTTTACCTCTGCTGAAATAGCTTCTATTTATTTTTTTTATGATTGCAACGAAAATAAGGGTGAATTTGTTTTCCTGTTTCTTAGTTAAGAGTTAAGAGCACTAAGTAGAGGGCATTTTCAGGCAACATGTCTCAAAGGAATTTTAGAGTATAAGTAACCTTATATATTTTTTATTACTATTATTAAATTTCCAGGCTGCAGTGAAGTTACATTATAGCCCTGTTACATGGTGCCAACAAACCTATATAACTATTGTTTTTGAGCGCAGTGACTCTGAGTAACATTGGGGTCATACTGTGGTCTGGAACTTGATTACTACTTTAAATGTCTTAAGTTTAATACCAAAAAATTGGTGAGATACGTATACCATTTTAATGCCTACAATTGAAGATACTTATAGTAGTCTCTGGGAAAAGCTGCAGGTCTGAGTTGAAATTTAGTTTGAGTTGAAATTTCAGTTGGTTCCAAAGACTGTACTGTCTTGCATATTCTCAGAGGAAAAGGACGAACTATGGTGTTTTGGAATTTTGCCCCATTACCTAAAATATATCTTAAGTGAGTAAAGTAAGCAATCTTGCTACAGGTTACATTTTATTTTCTCCTTTATTTAAAAAGTTTCCTTTAACTTAAATACCTTGCAAACAAATATGCTTAAACCAAAGATTACAACACAGCAAGGTGGCTGGGTGAAAATATCATCTTAAAGCATCTCTGTTTTAAGACAACATAAAACATACTTAAAAGTAGTTTAAGTGTCTGTTTGTGGGAAATATGGGAGTAATTCAACAGGAAAATACCAAAGGGAAAGAGCTTGCCCTGGTATAAGCTTAAAAAAAGATGCCAGTATATGTGGAAAGTGGCTAAATTGTGTCAGAATCTATGTGATGTAATAATTAAATTTTCATTGCAGGGAACTTAAATACTAATGAGTATCTCATTCTTAATATTTACAATGACCACTAACATGCAAAGGTTACTTGCATTTGTCAGCCTTTGTCTCTGGGAAATAACCTGTAGCACGTTGCTTGTGGCATTGCCCACTGTGTAACACTAAGGAAATACAGTCTGGTTGCTTGTCCCTTTAGGACAGTGTTAGCCATCACAACTGCCATAAGGCAGCCCAGTGAAACCAAAATAGCCAGCATGCAGGATCACAGAAATGCTTCATTTGAAGAAAAGTAGCTCGAGAGTTCTCTAACTAGTGTGAAATGGATCATGAGAGGAGGAAAATAAATTCAAATAGAGTAAACCAGGTGTGAGTATTCAAGTTCATAAGATGGGTAAGGGTAAGTCCAAAGATGCAAGGAAAATTGTAACCAAAGAGTGCTGCTGGAGTAAGCCATCCAAGGGATATGCAGAGGGAGAAAATAGATCTCAGTTGCTTAGAATAATTCGGATGTTCTTGGGCATTTCACCAGAAATCTGGAGCACAGTTATGTTGCAGGTGATGTCGCTGTCTTGTGTGGATTGTGTGGTGTTGCATGAAATGGGAAAAGAGAATAGAGGAGAATAATATATGATTTTCATGTTAGTGGAGTGAGAGAATACAGCAGTTCATGAGTCATCTGTGTTACAGAATTTTACACTTTTGAAATCTTTATAACTGTTAGTACTTCTCTTACATTCTAAATAGAAAAATGTGGGGTATTTGCTATTTTATGAAGTGTTTGGTTTAAAGATGCACAGTGAATTAGTGGCAAATCTGAGATTGTTTCTTTAAGTTGTTGAACCTTTATTATGAATGAGTGGCTGCAGATATGCAAGACATGAGGAAAAGCATCTACTACCATTTCCGTCTCTGCAGACAGCAATTCTCACGTTTCCTACTGATACTTATTCCCTACTGGTAATGGTGGATTCATGTAGTTGCATTGGCATAAGTCACAGTTACTGCACATAGAAGTCAGGACTGACAAAACACTCTGCAAATCAATTAGTCTGTAGATTATTCTCTGCAATTTTTAAGGGGATGGAGTATCCCTTGATTATAGGCAAAACTTGCTTAATGTTTTGATGATGTTTTTTTCCACCAGAGGTTTACTGTTATTAGTGCTCTTTAATAGACCTCAAAAATTAACAATAGAGAGAAGTAGATGTATATGTTGTGGGTATCTAGATGTATTTATTTCCAGCAAGAATAATACTAGAAATCAGCACCTTCATTTTTTTTAGCTGGTGCAAATATGATAGCCACATATAGGTCACAGGAATCCACAAATCTATAGTCTCCTCTGCCAAAAGATCACAAAATTAACGTCCAGATACTGATATATTTTACAGCAATGTTTGAAAATAAATTAGGAACAAGAGAAAGGTCTACAGAAGGATAGAGGACAAGTAAAATTCTCTCAATTTAATAGGATATATAGTTTGAACTCTTTGTTAATGACTTTGTATTGCTTTAAATCAGTCTCAACATTTTCATCTTTCTGACAATAGAATTGCAGGTTCAAAATTTGTACTTCGCAACATCCCACCTACTTTACATTCCCGTTTCATCTTTGTCAGAGCATACAGCTACGTATCACAGCCTTGGAACTCACCTGTGATAAATGTAAAGATTACCAAGCAAGATTTTAAAGTCATAGGCAACTTTAAATAATGTTTGCCTAGCTATATCAAGGTAAAATAGTGTATAAGAAAATAATTCATGTTTACAATTTTTTTTTTAATTCTCATACAAAAAATATATGGTGATATCATTTATTGTCATTACTTTTTGGAATTACACATCTGGAAGCTGAACATAGTATTCTTGATATAAGCTCAGAAATCTCTTCAGATGCAGCTTGTTTGATCAATAGGTACGATTAAACTGGTAGCAGAGAAATCTGCCTCAGAGAAATATGTTTTCAGTAAATAGGAATATGATTCAGATGTGAGATGAGAATGAGGCTGCTTAACCAAAATGAAAGAAATTATAATTGTTGGCATTCTTGTGACCACTTCAAAAGATAATATGAGAGTGAAGTTGCTCTGGAGTTGCCTAGAGGTATTGTAATCAGGATGAGTTTAGAATTTTATTTCTAAATATTCTCCTACTTAAATGTGACCTGAAGGAACTATTTGGGTAAAAGATTGAATTAGCAAAATGTCTTATCTCCCTGCAATTGTATGAAAGCAAACTCTTAATTGATATTTGCAGGCAGATAATATTGTAGCACTTTATTTACCCATTTTCTCATTGTAGCTTACACTAATATTCAAATGGTTGTTTTGCATAAGAATTGAAGGCATGAAAAGCAAACTAGAGAAATTAAGTAAGCCAGTTGGAGAAATTAAATAAACCTAGTGTCAATCTGTTAAAAGCATGCCTTGAAGTGCTAAAGAAGAATGTAGTTTAAGATATGGTAACACCCACTATTTGAATTATTTTAGTGCTGTTAAAAGCTTTTGAAGGCAATTCACAAAAAGTCTGAAGGGAGAGAGGGCTCAGAGCTTAATGTTTGAAGTCCTTATGGTTTCCATGGGGCTTCAAACTTGTTGATGAGTTCTCCTATCTGCTTCTTTGTTTTGTTTTTTGCGACTTCCTTGGAAAGCAAATGAACTGTCAGTACCGAAGGGGAAAGAACAAACTAAACAATCATACAAACTGACATCTTTCAGCCCCTTTGTGGATCAGGAATTTGACTTTCATGAATGTTAACATAACCAAAATATAAAGAGACTAACAAACCTTTTCTTACTATATCTGCTGAGGCCTCACTTCTCTGGAATAAAACATCCTACTGATTGCTGTCCACAGGATTGCCCAAGGAAAAAAGTTACTAGTTAAGAGATGATTTCTGAAGGAAAAAAAAAAGTAGAAGAGCGTATTTAAATCAAAGATTGACCACAGACTGAAGAATAGGACATTGTTCTTTCCCTTGTGTAGACTGCTGTCATATTGAAAGGTTTTCTCTTTGCTTTGTTTTCCTGAGAATGCTAATTCAGTCAAAACTATGGCTTCTTGAAGTCGGTTTAAAGACTAGCATTCTTAATCTTAGATAAATCATTCTCATAAAGATACATTTTTCTAAAGTCACTTTTAATCCTGTTGCTGACTCTGACTCTGTAATATTTTGATCTCAGGGATGCTTTGCGCTTCATTAATTTTGATGACCACTATGCAGGTTTGTCCCAAAATTTGGAGTTTCTGATAACTGCCTGATTAAACTTAACCTCAAAAGCAGTGTCTCTGAGACACTTCTATACATTACTTACCCCCTCCCCCCCCAGTGTGTACCCTCTACAGTATTTCTTTTTCAGTGTTATGTTATTGGATGAGAATACCATACAAGGGGAGAGAAATATTTTCAGTTGGAAAGTAACAGTGTTTTAAAAAAAACAGCTCTGCCAAACAAGAAAACAAACACGTGCGCTGGCATATACCATCACACAAAATACCGTCTTCCCAAATAAAGCCTTTCTGTAACACAGCTTGGGTTTTTGATGAAAGCTGGGATAGAAGTATGTCCATTGTAAGTAAACTTTAGTACTGATTATTTTTTTTCCTTTTTTGCTCACTAATTTACATTTTTTAAACAGGTCAAGGAACCTACATAGTTTGCATTCTCCTTGTTTTTCTCTGGAATGTCTTCTGGCTTCTAAGAGAAATATTGTTACTGAACTGTAGATGTCAGTTGTGCCAATGCACACATACACTCCCTTTCCACATAGTTTCCCATGACTTAAAGTTCAAAAGCTCTCTTCTTGCTTAAGAAAAACTGTACTTGATATAAAAGCATTTGGTGCCTATCTTTTCTTTATTTCTTGCATAAAGTAAGTTTGTTACACTAAGAAGGTTCCAAATACACTTTACATGGAAGTGAAATAAGCCAAGCATGATTTTATATATGAAAGCTTCTTACTCAGCAAATTTAATGTGATAAACCGACAGTCTCCTGTGATTTCAATTATGTTTTAATTTATACCTCATATAGTTTTTTTAAACATGAAAAATTGATATTTGTATATCAATTCTATAGTATAGTTCTCTTGACTTGGAGAATTAAAATCAAGGTCTATTCTTTAAGATAACTCTGATGTATTCTTTGAAGAAAGAAGTTATATGCATAAAACTTGCTTCAAAACCTACCATTCCTGAGCAACAGAGCTCTGAGACTATATTCACCCAGAGAAATATCGAATTCTTTGCAGGGTAGTCTTGACACTTAGGCACATTTCCATTAGAAACCATCGTACACAGATTTTTTTTCTGGTATTTGCAACTTTATAAATGTGAAGTAAAAGAAAAGTCTTTACCTTTTAATCCTGTGCTGGCGACTATCCTTTACAGAGGAAGTCCTGAAGTTAAACTTCAGTGTAATCTGAAAAACATTGTTTTGAATATTTGCCTAAGTAATGTGTCTCGAGTGGCATTCCATTAAGTATTTTGTCAATGCATTCTACTTGTAGTTCTTATGTAGTTGTCCAAGGGTTCATCTTTAGGAGTGGTAGTGTGAGAGTGAGGCTGGCTTCTGTGACTGCAGTAGACAGGCAAATTGATTACTTTCTACTTGGGGAATCTGGTTCTGCCTGTTTGAAACCCAGCCTTGCTGAGAGGCGGATCACTGCTGGAGCTGCCCTGTGTAGCAGGAAGTGTCTAGGAGTAGGAGCAGCTCCCTAGAAGAGGCCTTGTAAGCTGGAAGTGGAGCACTGCCTACCTATGAAGCACAAGTGTAAGCGCAGGGATTGCTTTCTTCTACATTAAAGCACAAAGGGAAAAGGAAGCGAAGACAGATCATGGATCTATTAATGCATTAACCTGAAGAGCAGAAAAAAGCCCCAAAACTAAGGAGCAAAACAACACCCTTTATCACAGTATCTTAAAAATATTTTAGCTCCATACTTTAACTCCAGGCTGAAGTGGGCAAGGGTGTACAGCAGAAAATATATGACCACTATATGAACCACTTTAGTTCTTCAGGAGCCTAAGGTGGATACAGCTATTTGAATATTCCACTTTTCCAGATACACCATCTCAACTGTATTTTTTTGATACAATCAATATTGCCACAGGGTGCTGTGGAAAAAATGGAAGCTAATTGACCAAAAAGTCAGATCTTGCACCTTTCAAGGAATTATAGGTTAAAAATCAGCAGCTACTGCAAATTGTAGGACATTAGTGTCACACACTGAGCTATGCAGTTTACCAGCATTTCATTCTGCGTCAGCTGTGCTTTGTAGAATGTGCAGTCCAATAACATAGGAAGTAGTGCAGTTATTTAATCTCCAGGTGAGAAAGGAACAGGCTGTGACAGCCAACCAGGTTCGGAAATATTTTGTTCAATTAGATCTAGATGAATTAACAGTGATGCTGAGGAATGCTATTTGAGACTAAGGGCAGTACAGTACAATTTTCAGACAAAGATAGGTCATGTGGTGGGTGGGATGGGGAAAAGTGGAGATAATTGCTTCCAATTTTTAATTGATTTCTGTGGCTTTCTTGAATTTCCTTTCAGTTTTCACTGATTTAGTTTTGGCCCTATTTCATAGCTAAATACTTGGAGGACATTATTTATTCTATCTGGTTAGCGAGAATAAATAGTGCCAGAGCATCATAAGCATATTAAAAATGTCATGGGTTCTGTATATGCATCAAACAACAGTTAGGGAATCACTGCACTAAATCATACAAAGTACTGTAGAAGAACATGTTTTGTTGAAAAGTGGGAATGGATTGTCAGACAAAGGATGGAGAGGAGAGCCTGATATTCTTTCTAGCTCTGCAGTAAAGTCAGCAAAGTTTTGATTACCAGTAGGATCTAGAGAGTTTTATTTCCAAGATTATAAGTAAGCAAACCTTTTTAACTGATGAGGATAGAGAGCAAATGGACATTTGAGAATATGTCTTTCTATGTTTTTCTTAAACTCTTCTTCAAAAAAAAAATCAATTATAGTGCACAGGGTTAATTGGGACACGGGATGCTTTTTTGTAAATGCAACACTTTTTTTTTTAATATCTCTTTGAAGCTAAAAACTCTCTTGAAAGTAAAATAATTAAGAATTGAGTCTCTTGTACTGTGATTCTAGAAAATAGGAAGGAATAAAATCTTGACTTGAACTGAAGTCCTGACAAGTTCTGCTAACTATAGAGTGACTTCTTAACCAGAAAGAAGTATGATAAATCCAAAGTACAAGCTTTGGCCTAAGATTCCCTAAAAACCATTTGAGTTAATGATGTTGACTGAGATTTCAGAAGAAAGTCTATGATGTCTGGTTCCAAACCAATCTGCCACTGCATTAATAAAAGCCAAATATTTTTTATTTTATATAGAATGTTGAATCAGAGTTCTCATGTAATACAAGGGTTGCTGAATTTCAAAACAACAATTAGAGAGAGTGCAATTTTCAGATTCCCTAATGCTCAGAAGTACTCACCTTTGCAGCTTTTGCTCTTAGCTTGGATTATTAAGAGTGCAAATGAGATTGCATTGTATGCTTATATTCTAAAATGGTCAACACTGGTTCAAAGCAAACAGTACTAGTTGTTATGCTGGAAAACAGTAACTTTGAACAATAGTCATGTATTGCTTGTAAAATGCCATTTAATATCTCTTCATAGTTCCTAGAGTTTTATCACACTATCTTTTAATTAAAAACAGGTAATGGGAGAGGAAAGACTATAAACCCTATTGTCATGAAGAGTTTTTATGGAAGATGGTGACAACTCTTTTTTGACTTGATCTCTTTCATGAAGTTTTTTTGTTCCTTACAAAATTTCTGGACCCTCAAGAAACTTTAATGATTTCCTTTTTATAGCTTTTGTTTGTTAGAAATCCAAATTAGATATTTAAATCTAAATTTATCCATTTGTTCTTAAAATTGGTTTGGAAATGAACTCATAAAATCACCGATGAACATGACTACAAGTTTATTTTTTTAAGTTTCTTCTTAGGGAATACATCTGCTTGGCTAACACATTCCTAAATACTAATGTAAACCTACCTTGTTAATCTGTCCTGCTTTCTTGCATGTTGACCAATTTAAATCCATTCAAGAAATTGATGTCTCGAGAATAGTCAAGTCCTCCCAAGTTTCGTGAAAGTTATTATTTGGATAGCTGAGAGAAATCCCCAGAAGGGAAAAGATTTTGCCTTTCTGTGGCAGGTGATTCCATACAGATTTTGGCAGTTTTGCTTTTTCTTACATAATGTCGTGCACCTTTTAGGGCTTTAGACAGCAAGCTTTTACAGTTGAATTTCATACATAGAGGAGTTTTCAGTGAAAACGTTTACAAATTAGCCTTGATACAAGGAAGTAACTTTGATTTCTGTAGTTAGAATGTAATATCATCAGAAGTTTGTTGAGATGAAGGACTTAGGCTTTTGGTATGTTTATAATTAAGGAACAACAGCCTCTGCTTCAGCATGTATGCACGTACTAAAGTGTGAAATAATATTCTTTGGATGATAAATCAGATCTAGTTTGTGCCTTTTAAAAACCACTCAAAATTGGCTGTGGAGTCAGACGCAGTTACAAAGTACGAAGAGGAGAAATCAATAGTCTCAGAAACTTAAAGTGTTTCTCTCTGGAGTCCTCTTTGCTACTGTTATCTCTAAGAAATAAGACAGTGAAGGCACTGCATTGTACAGAATCCTTCTTTTGTAAGTTACGTGTTTCATACACATATTTTTTTCTTCTATTTAATAATGAAATATGTTTTTTATGGCCATTCATGGAAGTTTCTCCCTCTGAGCTTTAAGTTCTAAAACTTAGAAGACCAGGTTCAAAACATTAAAAATCTAACTGTTTGGCATCAGAGAGAAAATCTGAAAAGTAGGCAGATGTGAGGTGATCATGAAGCAGTATTATGCAGGGAAACATGCATGGTTTGGGAAGTTGCAAAGTCCAGAACTTTGATCCACAGACTACAACAGATTACACTTTGTATCTTTAGATGTAATTTGTCTTACCTCCATCATCTTAGGCATGAAATATAATTGCTTTGTCTATTAATAATTATTAATAATCAATACACACCTTAGCAATTATTTAATGTTAGTATCTGCTAAAAATAGTTCATGGACTAACATGTTCATTAAGTATAAAGAATAATTTAAAGTTGAAACAAGGCATTTTGTCTTTACTTTTTCCTTTTTTCCCCATCTTCCTACTTTTGTCAAAAACTTCTGCCAGGGTGCTAAATGTTTCTTTGGATCTTTTTAGGCTGGCAAATAAGCAGGACAGAGAAGGAGCTCTGTCAGAAGCAGATGTAATTGAATCCTTATGTCTGGAAAAGCTTGTCAATGAACACAAGTGTCTATGTCAAATTGTAAGTATATTTTAAGATGCTTCATTTTCTAACATATATGTAAAGCTTGCAGTAAGGTGGGAGATTGTGCCACATAACATAGGAATGAAACTAAACCCCTGCAAACCCAGCAATGATACGGTACATATATTTGTTCTGCAAGCAATTTTAATGTTCACCTTGACATTCTGCTTCTGCTTCTGTTGAAATCTTTTGTTATAAAATCTTCAAAGTCTACCTGTTGGTCTATTCTGAAACCATGTAAGTATAATTAGTTGCAGATGTGGCTTAAAACTTGTTGAATTCGAGAGAAAGTGTAGTATTCCACTTTTTTAAAAAGAAGCAGAAAATATCTTGCCTACGTTGATGTTCAGGAAAGAGAGATTACTGTTCAGATGTGATGTTTGTCTCATTTCTGTTTGTAGCTAAACCCATAATTTAGTCTGAGTCACCATCTGACAAACAGTAGGAACTTAACCTAGTTCTAAATCCCAGCACAATAGTTCCCAAAGAACGCCATTAGAGATAGTTGCTAGTTAATATTTGCCCCAAAATAACTATATTTCAGATGTAGTATGTAGTCATGTTAAAAAACTTCAAATAAACAAAAAAAAAGCAGGGTGGGGAGGAAGCCAAAACCGGAAGTCTATATGAAAGTTACTTAATTTTGGTTAATATTTCAGATCATTTATCCAAAGCAGTAGTCCCTGAAGTTTTATTTAATCACCTGTTTTGAAAAGTTAGTTTGTTAGTTAACTGTTTGTAGGCTTTACTTTTGTAAACTTTTTCTATTTGCTATAAAGGATAATGAGAATTATGCTGTTATTAACCAAAATTAGAAGGCAATTTTGCAATACCATTCCAGCTGGTATTTGGGTTTTAAAATTTAAAAAAGACTTTTAATTCCCCTGAGAGAGCTACAAAATTCATAAGGCAATACATATTGCTATAATTTTCTTTAGAAACTTGAGTTATAGCAGGATATAACTGTTCATTATTTCATGTCTCTTTGGATACATTTCTTCAGTCAATGGACTTTACATTATGCATATGTAACAATCATAAAAATAAAAATCGCAAATATGAAGATTTTTTCCAAGGGACTTCTGTGACAAAGATATTTTATTGTGAAGCATTATCAGTGGAAAAGACCTGAATGTGAATTTTTCCCGTACGTTAGAATTACATAATTTATTACATGTTCCAGTAAAATGCTGTTCTTGCTCTTGTTCTTGAGTGTGATCAACAGAGCAACTAGATCACAGACTCTTTAAGTCTTTTTTTCTGAAAGAAGCTGAGACTGTTACATGCTCAAATGTGCTGCTTCTTTACTAGGCTCATTAAAGGTAAACATGGTCTGAAGTAATTTCAGTATGATGACTCATGGAGTGAATTTAGACAGGGTTGGTGTGAAATAAGATTTAAATAAAATTAGGCAAACATCAAAGCTTTAGTCCTTGAAGCTTTTGCATCTCAAGAGGATCATTTCTGTTCCTCCAATGTTTCGTTACCAGATGTATTTTCATAAACAATTTTGTCTGATTTTTCTAACTGTGCTCTTCTCAATTTCTTCCATTCAGTCTGCTTCCTTGAATTGTTGTGACCAAGCTAAAGTAGTACAAACTAATTTAGGAATAGCTTTTGCACCTATCTTCTAATAGATTTGCCTAGATCATATTTCTGTTGCTTACCAATGAAACTATCATGACAAAAGTTTTACTCCAATCAGCATGCATAGTATTTTGCTTCACCCCAGTCCACAATACCTGTTCTCATATAAAAAACTAAATTGGTTCAACAGTTTTTCTTACAAATTCACAGTGGATTTGATTTATCCCCTTGGTGCTTATGAACAAGTCATTCGTTTATTTCATGAACTGAAGCTAAGCTGATTCTCTTGCATCTCATTTTTCATTTTACTAGACAAGTATAACATGGAATATTTATAAATCAGCAGTGAAGGAGAACATACATGTTTGGGGCTGATAAATGATGTGTATGTGTGATGCATAGATATGGATGTGTATAGAAACAGGTGTGTAAATATACATATATACACATAGCAGATGTATATGCAGCAGGTGTATATGTCTAGAGATAGATATGCAAACATGTTTTTCTATGCTGTATTCTAGTATTTTTGACATGAGACTGAAAATAATGGAATTTGATGGAACTAATGTGGTTGGTATCATGGTGAAAAAAAAAGCACCTAAAGTTAAAGAATACCTAAATGCAAATTTATTTCCTGTACTTCTCACTGTTTTGCAAGCTTCGCAGTAAATGGTAATTGTTTGGCTGATT
Organism: Colius striatus; assembly: GCF_028858725.1. Taxonomy (NCBI): domain Eukaryota; kingdom Metazoa; phylum Chordata; class Aves; order Coliiformes; family Coliidae; genus Colius; species Colius striatus. The sequence continues at coordinate 111,764,093 of NC_084759.1, read as the reverse complement.
TCATGTTTTCAGTCAAGGAACGTGATCTAAAATGAAGATAATTTTCCCCTCTTTCTTATATTTACAGGAACCTTGCTCAGCTATCATGGGCCGTGGGAAAAAAATTGATAAGTCAATAAAAAAAGGTTTATATTGGCTTCTACACATCATAGCAAAAGACTTTGATGCCTTAAATGAGCGCATCCAAAGAGACACTACAGAGCAAAAAGCCTATGAAGAACAAAAGAAACTAGAGAGAGCTGAGCGAGTGAGAAGGATACGAGAAGAAAGGTATTCTCTCTATAATTTCTCCTGCCTCCTCTTTTCCCCCCTTTTCTCAAAGATACTTGATTCATCCCTGTATGTAAACCTTATGGGAACCAAGCTATCAAGGATTCAAAGCTTACAAGCCAATAGGCTCCATATTAAAAGTATGGACCTGCATGCTAGAGCCTTTCTTTAAGAACTACAGTTTTTTGCCTGGTTTATTCCCTTTATTTTCTTCAGTTTAGGCTACAAATGTACAGTAAATGAGAATTGTAAGGCAGCTGTGGAATAAATTTGGCCTTGCTAATATAACTTTACAGGAGTTGCTAACCTAAAAAATATATCCAATCATTTAATCTTATTACTTCCCTTCAAAGCCCTCTGTGATCATCAGCAGCCCACTATGCAAGTCTTGGTGACTGTGAGAAGTAACCATGAAGCTACTGTGAAGCATCTTGGCTTGTACTCTTGCTGATTTGGTTTACTTCAACAAGTAAATTACTTAAGCCATTTTAACCAGCTGAAATTACACATGGTCTTCATACATATACATTCGTAAACTTATTAAAAGTTTAGTCTGGCAAATGTCTCTGAATACACAAAACCCTCTGACCATGTTGGATTATGCTGGATTTATGCCATGTTGAGAAGTACAGCAAGGAGGCTTTGAAAGATGTCTCAAAGGGATTGTCTGGTGAAAACAGGCATTTTCCATGTATTCTGTTTCCACTCTGTGATCTTAATTGTATTTGTTCACCAGAAGAAATAGTTGGGTCTTAAAAATTTTGCTAAACTTGTGGTGTCTTAGAGGAAAAGTAGTAACTTTTGCTGGTTTTACCTGTGTCTGAGGGTTTGCTCAGATATAAGAGATTGCATTCTCATTTTGCATCAAATCAATTTCTTACTTTAAGAAATAGGTTAATCATGTTTCAAGTGTAATTCTGTTTTATTATGTGTCTTAATAATTCCCCCGACTGCTTTTTTTGTTCAGATTTGTTTCCCTGAGTGTTGTCTCAAAGTGCATTTTCTCTGCAGTATGTTAGTAGCAATTATCTTGTTCCAAATAAAAAAGAAGAGAGAAAGGAAGTGCCAGTAAGGTTTAACTTTGCACTGGCCATTATAAGTAGTCTGGTTTCATAGCTGGCTCGGTGACCTTTTCATTCTCATCCGTGTCTCTGAACAACGAGGTCACTTCCTTTCAATACTTACATCTGTAAACTAGGTTTAACAGTGACTGCATGTGTGCAAGTGCCATCAGATTGATTGCTGAAAAGTATTAGATGTGTATATAGTTTATTAATAACAGATTATGTAATACATAGTAATTTAATATTTCTTATATGGAGATCTGGTACACGAAAAATAATTAGTGCTGGTGCAACAACAGTATACTGAGTATTACGTGTCTTTCTAAAATTTTCTAGTTGAAGCAAATACGATTCCCTGTTACTACATAAATGGAACAATCTGGTTCCAGCTCTCCCTCACGTATATTAAGGAGAACCTATTAACTATGAGAAATGGAGATATATTAAAAATGGAATAATAGCTTGTACATAATCTTACCACCACACAGATTTTCCTTTTTTACAAAAAAATGGTTTAATACCTTGAAACATTTTTTACAAAAGACTACTAGTATGAAAATTTCTGTATGAAATTGCAGCCTACCATTGAATAATCAAAACCTTCCTGTTACACTTGTATTCTGTTATATATCCTGCTCTTAGAAACTGCTTCTTCATAATTCTTTGTTCATCTCTTCTCTTCCCTCCACCTGCCCCCCCCCCCCAAAAAAAAAAAAAAAACCAAAATCTTCAAACCACTAAACCACCACCAACACAACGACAAAGGGAAAGAGAAGAAGGGAGAAGTGTACCTGATGAGGAAGAACCTGAGCCTGGGAACTTTGAAAACCCTTTCCAGCCTATATCTGCAGTAATCTCTGAGGTATGAGACTATGTGGAAATCTGGATCATTTTAGACCTACCACTAACAATGTCTGAGAGGTAATAAGAAAAATGATTCATTTAAAAGAATTCTTCTAAGTCTCTATGCACAGTATGTTTTTTTGTCTTTTAAACTTGGCAGTCTTGTTTTGTGTGCATTGAATCAATGCTTTCATATTAAGAAAATCCCCTATTATTGATTTGGATACAAAGAGTTTTGTAGACACAATAAAATAAAGGTATTGTAAACAGATGACTGAACACATTTCCTAGTTAAACTATTGGATATTCAGGAGTGGAAAATATTCAAGGTCTACCAGTTTCTTCTAAAGTGTTTTAGTGATGTAGCACTTCATTAATACCTACTCTGTGCATGTGTGCATTTTGTTTTAACTAAAACATTGAAAAATTAATGTAATTGAAGTGGAAGAAATTAGGAGTTTTCTAACCTGGAAAAAAGCTCAGGACTGTTGATGTTGTTTATATAGCTAGCAGTTTTTTTGGTCCTATCATCAAAAAGAAAGCAAAGAAACAGGTTACACACCTAAAAATCATGTGTTCTGCTGTTAATCTTTTTTAAAAAAATTGCTTACTTTCCTCTGGACAGGATATTGGAAGTTTAATTTCTCCAGCTATTTGAAAGTATTTTAGATGTTAGATGTAGAACAAAAAAAAATGTTTTCAAAGTTTTGATTTTTTTTTTTAAATAACCTTTGTGTCTTATTAGTCAGTTTATAACATTAAAAGTTTTTAAAAAAATACTCTTACACTTTCTGTTAGAATGAAAAACAAATTGAAAAGGAAAAGAAACGGCAAAAGTTGGAGACTGAAAAGGCTACGATTGTCTTCAAATCACAAACAGAGCAGGAACAAATGGATGCCCAGCACTTATCAAGTAGCAGTAGCCAAAACACAAATGATAGTAGACTAGAAATGTGCAATTCTACAACTACGCAACTCCTGCAGCACAAAGAAGAGAATGAGCAGCAAGCCTCAGAATGCTTTGACTCAGGTAAAACTGCTTGCTTTTAATTTGTCATTTAATGTTATTTTTCACATAGTTCTTCCCTCTGTAGTATTTCTCATTATATCACACATCAGTTTAATTTATTGAAAACATTAAAATACACCTCTAGGTTCTGCTTTGAAAAAGTGTGTGTTTGTTGGTGCGACTGATACCGTAGCTGGAACCAGGTTCACTTTTATCATAATCAAATATGTGTTCCACTTTCCATCAGTAGCATGCAAAGTGGAATTTCTTTATTTAAACATTGAGTTTGCATGTGTGTTATACTTAGAGAACACTTTCTATAGCGAAATGTATTGGAAATGCATTTACACAAAAAATGCACACAATTTTCTGTGTAAGTTTGAACTGAAAACACCGATGTTGCTCACCTCAACAATTGTATTAGGAGATGATTTAAGATGTTCTCTGAATATAACCGCATGGTATGTAATGCTTTATTTCTGTTTGGTATAGATAACAGTAAAAAGAAAAGAAAAAAAATAAAACTAAAAAGGAGCCACAGAGTAGAACCTGTTAATACAGAGGACACTGTTCCCAAAAATCCTACACCACCACCAGCTCTTCCACCAGGTAAGTGTATTAACAGGAAATAATCAATATCTCAATTAGTAGTTATTAATACTTTAAAAAATTAATTTGGGAATGATGAATGGTATTCACACAGAAATATACTACCAAACCTTACTTTCTAGGAAACTTTTGATGCAATTTCCCACTTCATGGTATGAACTTTTATAATTATTGATTTGATCTACTCTGTGAGACGTTATATTTTCACAAAAAAAAAGACAGAAATTGATACCTATTGAAAAAGTGGTTGAAAATATCAATATTTTTAAGGGTAAAGCAGCTTATTTTAAAAATATTTCATCATTATTCACCGTATAGACAATATATTGCATACTTTCTAAATGCATTGATTTTTCCCCAGGATAACTGTTTTTACATTCATTTCATCAGAATCAAGAGCAGTCATGGCATTATTTGACTGTCTTTGTTTTCCTTTAGTTGGCTGGGGAACTCCCAAACTTAATAGACTTCGAAAACTTGAGCCTCTTGGTGAAACACATCACGCTGGTAACTGAAAATATTTTGAGTTTTGTACTTTTTTTAAAGCATTCTCCATTGTTCATTCACTTCTACATTAACTTCATTCTTCACCGTTTTTTAATTTCTTCATGCCAATTTTCATTGACCAAAAGTTAACCCTTTAGTAGAAAGCATCTTTTTGATTTTTCAAGTCTTATTACCTTTTTTACCAAAAAAAAGTTCTGTTATATTCACTTCCAAAGTTTAAAGTGGCACAAGGTGTAAGAAGTTACTAATGATATCAAGTTACTTGCACAACAGCACGCACTTAAATCTTATAGTGTACCACCTAACAAAGAGTAACAAGACCAGTTACTTTACGGGTTCAAACAAATACTGCTTTCAAAATGAAAGTCTTCTATATTATCCATATGTAGACAATTCATCATCATCTGATGCAACAGAGACTGAAGTTGGTGCCAATCCATAATGCCAATTCCACATGATGGCTGTTTTTTTTTCCACATTGATCTTATGATCTGAGCTGGAAGTGCTAATTGCTTCAGAATACTGAACCCAAATGGGACTCATGTATTTCTATAGTAGCTTGAACCACAGCCTATATCCAGATTAATCTGTCTGTGTAAGGTGACACCTTGTGTTGCTTCTTGAGATAGTCTAGAATTTCTTCTACCCATTGCTACTCTTTCCATATGGCTTTAAAGGCATAGTCTGTAAGATTTTTGTCATTGATTTGGGGGCATTTTTTTGTGAGAAGCAAAGCTAGAGACATCTCTGAAATAAGGGCATTATGTTAGCATCTCCAAATGACAGACTGCCATCTCAGCTATGATGAAAAGACCAATATAAGTTTGATTGCAGAAGCAGTGAGACTTCCAACTGAAAGCTAGAGTATTGTTGTGCAAGAGTCAGTGAAAAAGCTTGGGATCTGTTGCTTTACCTGGAGAACCAGTGTCCTTGATAAGATAAAGAAGTTTAGTAACTGGAAATGTCAAGGTGTAGTAGGCAGATTCCTGATTTCTCTCTTCAATAGTGGCTATTTTCGATTTTTGGAAGGCCATGGAAAATTGTTTTTCATATACGTATTGCATCTTTTTCTCAGTTTTAGATGGTAATTCCTATATCTTTCTTACATTTTTATTTTTCAAATTTTGAAAAGCCAAGTGAATATGGAGACATCTGGAGTAATATCAGGAGGGATAACCAAGCTAAAGCAATGGGAGCACTTGCACACATTGAACAAAAAAGAACATTTATTAAGGAGCTTGTAGAGAAGGAGGCTCAGGGTGTCTGTAGTGATCCTTGAGCTTAATGCTGACTTGATTGTATTACTATGATATAGTACAGCAACATGTGGACATACCTTCTGAAGTTCTGAAGCAATAGAAGAACATGAACTTTCTCTGCCAAAGAATTAAAAGATGCCTAAAAGGGTGTTAAGATCTCTAAAACCTAGATTTTTTTTTTCTTCCACAGGAATGTAATTAATGTGCATAAAATGTAATTTGTAATCTTAATCATAAAACTGTCTTGCCTTTTTTTTTTTTAAGGCATGTAGAGAGAAGGTGGGAAGAAAGAAAAGCCAGATGAAGAGGTAGGGAGGGGAAGAAAGAGGTGGTCTACAATTCTTATCTATGCCTAAGGGAGGTGTTGCATTTTGCAGCAAGTGTATGGGTGGGACAAAATGGAAAAAAAAACAAACCAAAAAAACGGTTAAACTAAGTTCCGTACTAACAGGTGCATAAGTTACTTGAGATCTCTCTTATCTTTTGGAATCTAACGATGGAAAAGATTTGGGAGGAGAATGATCTCTTGACCAGAGGTGGAACCATTGAGATTAGATGAAATTAGAGTGCTCAGAACTTTGCAGATGAATTGAAGACATCTGTTCTTCAATGAGATTTGTATTTTTTGAACAGTCTTGAGACACTGACAAATTTCATACAGATGCTAAATATCTGGAGGAAGAAAGAAAATATTTACCAGGCAAACACTAGTTATAATGGAAAAAGCTCTTTAAAAGCATTATCCAACATGGTCAAATGATTGTTTAGCTAGGTCCTGATATTAAAGAGCATCAATTACTTACTTTGCTGTTGGTTTTTTTTACTCAGACCATTTGAGAGGCATAGAATCATTTAGGTTGGAAAGGACTCCTAAGATGATTGAATTTAATAGTTAACCTAAGACTACGAAGTCCATCGTGCACTGATTTTAGCTTGCCACCTGTCCTTACCTGTTTTCTGTCATGCAACAGTATTTTTCAATGAGTTTTTACATATTTTGCAGAGAATCTGCTCCTACTTGGAAGCTCCTTTGAATTTTCCTAAGCTCAGTGGAGCCAGCTTTTATTTTTTTAGAATATTCCCTGAATTGCATTTTTCTGAAAACCAGCTTATTTTTGGCTGTCACTTCAGCAGATAACTAAATCAGGTTTGATTTTTGGTTTGGCTTTTTTTTTTTTCCCCTCCCCAGCTTTGCCCAAAATTCACTGTAAAACTGTTTTTTAAAACTTTTCAGGCATTCAGGCCTTTATGAAATAAAAAAGTCTGGTCTTCTCATTGGTTTTATGATTGATTGATATAAATGTCTTGAAGGCACAATTTGTAGGGAAAGCCTAAAGTTTTAGGGGTTATTTCCTTTAGCTGGACCTTTAGTAAGACTTTCTTTTCTGTGGGTTTTTTAGATTCTCTGGAGTGCACTGTTTTCTATAGCAATACTGCATTTTGTTGATGAATTTGCTTTGGCAAATTATTATTGGCCAAGTGGCTGCAAAGTCTTTGAATGTGGGGCAAATGAGCACCTACCTTCATGTAGATAAGGCTGAAAAGCCTCAGATGTTTTTAACATAAAATTAATTAACTGTCTGCTTTTAAAATGTTAAGGAACTTTGGTTATGCATAGAGATTACTATAGTAGTACTCCCAAAGTCTATGTTCAAGAGTGTATCAATGAAACATTCGATAGCTCCTCAGTGTAAGTCGGCTCCCTTAAGCTTCAAAACAAATCTGACAAATACGTCAGTCTGACCTTAGTGCTGGAAATAGATTATCCTGAGGCACATAAAGGATAACTAAGGGTTCAGGCCCAGCCAACATGGCTTTATGAGGAGTGGGTCCTCTTTGACCGATCTCATCTCCTCCTGTGACAAGATGACCCTCTTGGTGGATGAGGGAAAGGCTGTGATGTCTTTCTGGACTTTAGTAAGGCCTTTGACACAGTCTCTCACAGCACTCTCCTGGAGAAACTGGCTGCCCATGGCCTGGATGGACCTAATCTGGGCCCAGAGAGTGGTGGTGAATGGAGTTAAATCCAGCTGGGAGCCAGTTACCAGTGGTGTTCCCCAGGGCTCAGTGCTGGGGCCTGTTTTGTTTAACATCTTTATCAATTATTTGGATGGGAGGATTGAGTGCACCCTCAGTAAGTTTGGAGATGAAACCAAGCTGGGTGTGTAGACCTGCTTGACAGGAAGAAGGCTTTACCAAGGGACTTGGCCAGGCTGGAGTGATGGGCCAAGGCCAATTGTATGAGGTTTAACAAGGCCAAGTGCTGGGTTATGCACTTGGGCCACAACCCCATGCAGTGCTACAGGCTTGGGGCAGAGTAGCTTGGAAAGCTGTCTGGCAGAAAAGGACCTGGGGGTGTTAATGGACAGCAGCTGAACATGAGCCAGCAGTGTGCCCAGGTGGCTAAGAAGGCCAATGACATCCTGGCTTGTACCAAAAATAGTGTGACCAGCAGGACCAAGGAGGTGATTGTTCCGTTTTACTCAGCTCTGGTGAGGCCTGCACCTTGAATACTGTGTTCAGTTCTGTGTCCTTCACTACAAGAAAGACATTGAGGTGATGGAGTGTGTCCACAGATGGGCAATGAAGGTGGTAAAGGGTCTAGAGAACAATTCATATGAGAAGCAGCTGAAGGAGCTGGGGATCTTTAGCCTAGACAAGAGGAGGCTGAGAGGAGACATGGTCACTCTCTACAACTACCTGAAGGGGAATTGTAGTCAGGTGGTGGTCAGTTGCTTCTCTCCAGTGATGAATGATAAGAATGATGAAATGGTTTTAAGTTGCACCAGGTGTGGTTTAGATTGGACATTAGGAAGAACTTTTTTACTGAGAGGGTCGTTAGACACTGGAATAGGCTGCCCAGTGAGGCAGTAGAGTCACCATCACTAGAGATATTCAAAAGGTGCATAGATGAGGTGCTTAGGTGCACCTCCTAGATGAGGTGGTTTAGTTTAGTGATGGGCCTGGAAGTATGAGGTTAGTGGTTGAACTCAATGATCTTAAAGGTCTTTTCCAACCATAATGATTCTATGACTTTTTGGAGTGTTGATTTCTGCTAGTCCAGGGGAAAACACAGGAACAGGTGTTTCTCAGTGTTCCATGTATTCTAGTATAGGCATTTGTTGGTTAGGATAAGAGTTATTCTTTTGTTTTGTCTTAATTTGTTTTAGAAGTGTCACAGCTATGTGGTAGACTTTGCTGCTAAAATATATTAAATTAATGTAGTATGGGGTTGAAAATCTTCAAAGGTCTTATTTTTAATCTAGGTGTTCTCAGATATGTAAGTCTGCCTTAATGATTTAATGTGCAGCTTGAAAAATCTAAGTGTTATTGTGCAGGCTACTTGTTATATATATTGAGTCATTTTTATGTTGTTCTTAGCAGAGAACATGTTGGATGCTTAGGCTGAGTTAACAAGGAACAGTCAATTATACAACTTATTATTTATTATTATTATTTATTGATTAAATGTAGGAATAACTAAAACATTGAGATCCTACAGACATGTACACATAGAGTAATGTAATCCAACTTGCTTTTGTTAATTTTAGCTTAAGAATGCAATTTTAACACAAGTTATTACTAGATAGAGCAAGTGGAACGTCTTTATCTTAGAAAATTATGATTTATTAAAGATCAATTTGTGTTGGCAAGTCATCAAGTCTTTGTTGGTGAGGAGGTTGTCTGCATAAATTCAATTGAGATTTGAATGCTTCAAAAAGCTGCTTTTATTTTTTCTTGATTTCCACCTGTTTTTTCTTACCATCTTTCATGACATTATTTTGCTTGTGAAATGCTTTGCATGTACCACTCTGCATGGGTTTTTTTGTCTTTTAAATCAATGACAAATGTTTGAGAATACTTGTTATTTGCTTCTAGTGTACTTAATAACTTTGTCTTGAACAATTTTACTACTTGAGTGACAATAGATAATGTTGCACTTTTTTCTCAAAATTCTTTCTCTATTTCTTTTACAAATTTAGTATGGTTTTCAAGATAGATGCCATGCAAAAATGACCTCAAAATTTTGGATGCTGTATAGCGTTACTCTCACTTAAAAATTATTGGAATGCAGACTTGACTATAGCAACATTCAAATTTTCATGCTTCATTTTTTCAGTTATTATTTGTAGACTTTGGATGCTCACTTTATATTTCTAGGGATGTTTAAAAAACCCTTTTGGGCTTGTTCTTGCAAATGCTGATGCATGTAGAACAAAACATAATTAAACTGTATTTTGGTCAATACACCTCCAGACATCAATTAGCACTATGTCTGAAAGTAGCCTTAAACTTGTAGGCTACCTAGCTTTCATTAAGGAAGCAAGTGTTGATGTTATTTAAACATCCTTTAAGCGAAGGAGACGGTAAATGAGAAATTAATGCAGTTTTCTTATTTGGCATTTCTTATACAGATTTCCATGGAAAACCTTTGCCACCGTTGACTATACGCCAAAGACCCAACAGTGATACCCATGATATCATTGCTTAACTGGACCACATTTTAAAAACATAATCAAAAAATTAGAAACTTTTTTTATCCTTGAAGAAAAATTTTTGATGTGACATTCCATCAGCTTGTTGCAAAATAACTTGCTGGCGATTAAACGTGGACTTCATTCTGTCATACCTGGGTGATCAGACTTCGTCAGTTACCTCTCAAGTCACCAGCTCTTCTTCAGGATTTAGCACAAAATCAAGAGAGGTCTATGTGTCCATGGATGCTCCTATGAATTTGGCATTGACTATTTATTTGGTCTACTTGTGAAGATACATAGCTGTAAACCTGAAGAAACATACCTTCACGATTTTGTAATACTGGATAATACGTTCTCAAAAAGACTTTTCACTGGGTGCTGCACAGTGATTATTACTCTTGCAGCTTATTAATGATTCTAAAGCATTTTGTAAGATTCATGTAAGATAGGGTGAACATAGGAAGGTTATGTAACAAATATGAACTATATTTTTCTAACTTTTTATAAAATTATTTGAAAGTTTGAGTGGACATACATACCTACTATCAATAAAATGATACCTAGAAAGCATTAGAAAGCCAATAGTCAAATGCATACAAATAGAGTGTATTTGACTCTTACATTTCTCTTACAGTAGCAATACCTCTTATTAGAGATTACATTGCCAGATGCATATTTCATATTTCTGTCAGTCTGAAGGGGGCGGTGGGGAAGGTAGAAAGAAAAGTTTAAGGTAAATACATTTTATAAAAAAATTAATGCTATTTGAAAGGTCTAGAAGTTTTCTTATGTATTGTTTTCTTTGTTAACTGAGTTTGGCATAAGTAAAAACTCAGTTGAAAAAACAGAGCTGAATATTATATTGTCTGTTACAACACAAGAAAATTGCACATACTGACAGTTTTGCACTAATTCAGTCATGGTTTTTTTTGAAAGTTGAATCAACCATTACACAGGCAGGCTGTACCAGTTTTCAATTTTAGTAATGCTAAAATACCATCTTGAAAATTAAAGGAACTCCAGTTTTTTAAGGATTTATATAATACTTCCATGTCATGTTTCAATTATACACTAAAAAAATAACATACGATCACATAAACAACAGCGGTTGCAATTGGATATATTCCTGTTTAAATGTTTTTACTTTTACATTGGAGACAACATTTGGAATATTGTGTAAAGGTTTATCATTATGCCACACAGTTACAACAAGGATGAAACCCCTATTCGAAGGTTTTTAGAAGCAGCATCATTTGATGATTTTCTGTTACATTCTCAGTCTTCCATAACACAGTATTACCAAATTTTTTTGGTAGATGTTAAAACAATGCAATGTATATATTCAGCACTTGGACATTAGAAGTCTTTGTGGCAATGAGTTGCACAAATAACATCTACTATATTAAAAAAATGAAATTATTAATTAAGATTTTTTTTGAAAGAGCATGTTTGTGTGGTGGGAAGAAAATCAGTCTTAAGAATATTAAGTTTGGAATGGATGGAGAAGAATATTGGAAGTTTGCTAGTTTAAGGATGAAACAATTTCTATGTGACTGTCAGCATGAGACTATTTCTGTTGTATTCTAATAGTGTTCTAATATGGTTCAGTTTGACTGTTTTCAGGATTTAGTCACTTTCACTCCAAAGAAACACAATATTAAATGGAGGGGGTGTTGCATAAAAGTTTGTGTGCAATCTCAGTCTTACTATCTTTAGCTGTGTTACTATTTCCATTTTTTGGTATAACAGCACCATTTTCACAGGCTTTTTTTTTTTTTCAGCATCAGTTTCTAGAAATGTATTACCCTTTTATTTTAACACTTACCTAAAATAAATTGATGGAGGTCTTCATTAAAAATAACACTAAATACTGCTCTGGTAACAAAATTTGAGAAACTGAAATGTAAGATGTTGATACTTACATGTGAAATGTGTGTTAAGTGTGTTGTGTGTCTGGACACATGTATCAGTTTTGTTTCTGCTTTTAAAATAAATTTTGCCAATATGTGACCAAAGTACTAAAAAAAAAAATGTTTCATACAATTTTGTATATTAAATACTCTGTAATTATTTACTACAGTTGTTTTTTTCAATAATTTATACTATGTTGATTTTTTTATTTGCTCGTGATGACATTTATGTCTAGAAAAAACCTAATAACAACCATTGCAAGATAGCAACCATATTAAAACTAATTATATTTGATAACCATTAGGTTTAGTTTCACGTCTGTGATCTGCTCTCTCCGTGTAAATAAGGCACAATGAGGGGTACTCATATTAAGCTGAGACAAAAGCACTACGATTTTTAGAGGCAGCTCTTTGATAATCTTGTGATATTTCTATTTCAGTTCCACAGTCCTGATGGAGAATTTGAAAGCTTTAAAAGAATTACCTGCAATAGACAGCTGATGCCAGTTTCCTAATGGCCTCCTTGTGAGCTCTGATTATTAGGATCAAGGTGGAAGCAGGAAGGCACCTGCAGAGAGGCCTGTGAGGCAGTAACTGGCAATATTTGAGCACATCAATCACCTTTCTGGCTGCCAGCGGGGCCACAAAAGCCCCTTGTGCAACAGGCTTTGACCCATGTTATCTCTCACTTTCTCAGCTGTGAATTCTATATGAGCTTTATAAAGGTTGTGGTGATTATCTTTTCCTTGAAACTCAAAGAACTGTAACTCTATCCTCTGGAGATCCATCTGTCACTTAAAAATGGATTTCTTAGTTTTGCTGTTTTAGATGATTTTTAAAACAAGGTTGCCAGGAGTAGTCTCATGACAATTTTTTCTCTCCAGTAGAAACCAGTATATCCCTTGAGAACAGGGTTTTTTTTGATATAATGTTGTCACTTTAGGAAAGATTGATGGACAGTAACAGAGCAAGCAGCATAGGCTTTCTTTTTTCTTTACATAACATTCAAGTGGTATTTTTTTTTACTAATATGTTCTAGTATTTTAGTTGAAAGCTTAGTACTGTAACTTCAGGATGTCATCCACTAACTTTGACATACTGTTAGCTCCCTAGCTTGTGGAATTCCTTCAACTGAAAGTACTGTTTTGAACAGAACATAGCCTATAGTGTTTCAATATTATTTTAAAAGTAAGTTTAATTTTATACAAGTTTATATTAGGAGAATCTTTCTGGTTGGTTTTCTGAGGGTTTGGGCAGTAGTGTATTTCTCTATTTTCTCCCCCTATTGTTCACATAAGCTGTCATTTCTTTCTTAGGATTGCTCTGGCAACTACTCTGGTAATAAAATCTGTCCTTTACAGAAGATTTTAGGAAACTGGACCATCGAGTGGTTAGAAATCTATGTATACTCCCAAATAAATATGAATACGAGATCACTTCAAATTCTTTTCCTTCTGGGATAGTGGAAAGATTGAGGGAAAATTTGAAGAAATGAAGTCCTTGCATCAAGCAAAGTATGTGGGTTAAACTTGTGAAAACCAACAGAGCTAGATGAGCCTGTATAGAATAGCTCTGCTACTGAGAAAATGATTTACTGATATGCAACGAGATAATAGACTGAGGGACTGAAGAAGAATAGGAGATTCAGGATTTTGAAGCATGTACATACACATAAAAAGTTTCTTCAGAAGGCTGTAGATTTTGCAGTCCTCAAACTGGTGCTTAGTCCATCTTTCCACCGTGTTTGCATTTGCTGCTGAAAAAAAGTGGCCTAAAATCTTTAATGCAGAAAAATACAGTCTAAACTTTCCCCAGGAGTACTAGATCCCAATAGCATTAATTTACACGATCTTCTAACCTATGCATTTTTTATCCTGTCATGCCATCTGGGACGTTGATCGCTATAAAACTTAGCCAGTTTTTTCTAAGTCTGTCCTAATATAACAAACCCAGAAAATGTTTGTTTATTTATAAATAACTATATAATCATCATAGTATCGGGCTCAGTTTGTGCTTGCTCCCAGAAACTCTGGATATCAGAAACTGAAAGTCACAGTAATTACATGATTTTTTCTGTTTATTGTGCTTGGAGGATATTAATGTGCTGGTGGTGGTACCTCTTAATAGCGACTCCCTAATTTTAAAACATTTCAGACCTTTTCTACTCGGAAAGTATCAGGAGACAATAGGACACTGTGAACAAACCATTCAACTGAAGGTCCACCTTTGTTTTTCATGCATTGCAGATCTTATGGTTTGTAACACATGAAGCAAAACTGACTGCACCATCTAAATTGGAATATAGCCTTAGATTTAGGAAAAGGTGACTCCTTTGGCGTACTTTTGGTTTATTGGTACAGTATAATTCAGTTATTTTATGTATTTTCTTGTTTGTTACTGGTCTCGGCAGAATTTCAGTCACAGAGCACTGTATATTTTATACTATTTTTGTTCTGTATCTTGGTACAATTCATTTGTCAAAAAGCCTTTCTAGTTTTCTTCCACATTTGATGAAGTTCTCCATTTTGCCAACTGGCTCTTTGTCAGGATCCTCATTGAAACACTTTAAATAAGCTTTCAACTTTGATGGTAATTTTCATGACGTTTGCATGAATGTGCTTAATCTTCATTAGTCAGTGCCTGAAACTCAAATATTTATCAATATGATAGCACTCCTGCCTCTCCCTTTACACCCCTTTCTGGGCTAGATTTGAGAGGCCGGTTTCACTGCACAGAAGCCGTGTGGGCAGCCATTAATCAAAATCACTGTTGAACAAACTTCCTGTTTCCATAGGGGTTGCTCTAACTGAAGGAGTCAGAAAATGCTGATGGGCAAGTGAGCTTTTGAGAGAGTGAAAGTATATGATGACTTTGTTGTGCCAGACTATGACAACTGCAGCGAGAGATGGCCAAAGATTCCCTTTCTCGGAGGAGCTTGCGGGGCTCCAAGGTTCTGTTAAGATGAAGCCATCACTAAAGGAACCGCCCAAATATGTTGGCTGCCTCAAGTTTTTAGTGCTGCTCAACGAATTACAGTTGGTGAACTGGGGCTTGGTGGTTTTCCTGGTTACTGTTTCAAGAGGATGGGCTATCTGAAAATGTAAGACAAGTGTGTGAGTAATTATCAAGTTCCTATCAATTTTTCATTAGCAGCAGGTTAAGCTAGAGCCTATCTGCAGAGGAGGCTATGTAAGAAGCTGAAAAGCAGATGTAAAGTCTGTATAAGCCTGGAGCAAGAGTTAAGGACTGGTGCAAAGCCATTAGTAGGGGTCTGATGGTGGTGGCACGGACGGCAGCGGCAGCTCGAGCAGGCTCTGGGATGAGGATCAGTTGTGTACATTGATTGATCGAGAGTCCAGCAGCTACTTAATTCTGGTCTCTGTGCCGCAGATGCAGGAGACCGGAAGACAGGACATCCCCTCACGGTAAACCCCCTCAAGGCTCCCCCCCTCAGCCGCCAGGGGGCGCCATGGCTCTTCCGCCCTGCCCGGCTCCGGCCATGTGGCTGCCGCGAGTGGGTGGCCGGCTGCTGCCGCCGCGGGCCGGGGCCGCCTTCCTGCCGTGGCGTACGGCCGCCCGGGCCGCGGAGCAGGTGAGCGGCGGCATGTCTCGGCGGCGGCAGCCGGAAGCGGGGCGGGAGCGACGCTCAGGCCCTTCCTGCGTCCCGGGGCTAGGGCCTCCGACACTGCCCCGGCCTTTGCGCTCCTCAGCCCAAGACGGGCTGCGGCGCGTTGCCGGGGGGAGGGCAGAGCAGAGGTCTTGGGAGCGAAGCTTCTCTGTTTGAAACGGCCGCATTGACGGTCTGGGGTGTTTTGAATCTCCCCGGCGGCGTTCGTAGCTGCAGAATGAGGTTGATGGGGGTTGGTGACCAGTGCCGGGGTCATGCTCCCTGTCTGCAGCCCCCTTGTCCTTTCTGTTTACAAACGTGCGTTGCTCTGTTTATTGTACCTTGTATTGAGAGCTCCTCGTATCCGGTTTCGCTTTCGGTGCTGTACCCGCTCGCCTCGGGCTGCTATACGGGACCCAGAATGGTACTGCGAGTCTTGGTTAAGAAATTAAGAGACAACAGAAGTCGCTTGCAGCTTAGCAGGTCTTTTGGGTTCTGGCTTCTGTTAAAATTCAGTGTTTCTGTTCCGAGGAGACCGGCGTTAGTTAGGAAGATGGTTGACTGGAGGGAGGGCTGCTGCATGCCTTGGGAGGAGGATTCCAGCAAAACTTAGTGTTTCTCTTTGGGAGTTTTCTTCTGAATAGCACAATTTGCTTAGAAAACAATTATTCCCCCCCTCCCCAGTAAAACAAAAAATGTTTATAGATTAAAAAATCCCACAAAAGTATAATCTTATTACTTAGTGCAGTGCTTTGCAGCTCTACTCCAGCTGACTTCCACAATGATTCACATTGATTTCTTTTAGTTAAACAGGTGGATGCATCTTGGCACAGATGATCATAATCGTGCCTTGTGTATTTTGCTTTTAGTATATTAGAACCCTAGGACCCACTGTATTATTAGCATAGTGGATCTGGAGGAGCATTACCAACAAACTTTGAATGACCTCTTCACACGTAGAGGAGACGAAGAGAGTGTGCTAGCCTAACTTGTTTGTTTTCTGAAACTCTCTGAAATTTCTGTTATGTCTGGATCACGTGTGTGATGTGACTTTGATATCTGGGCATCCTAATATCACTGTTGCTAAGTGTATAAAATGTTATTTTAATAATTCCAGTGAGAACTAGGAAGGGTTTCATTTGTTTGTTTTTAATACTTTTCTTTTTTTCCTCCTTCCTCCAAAGCTGGAAAATAAAACAAAAGGAAAACTTCAAAAGCAGATTTGTCAAGTTGTTTTGGAACATTTTGAAAAGCAGTACTCGGTGGAACTGGGAGATACATGGACCAGTGTCAGGTCTGTTGTTTTCAGGAGACAGGGAAGGGAGAGAGGGGAAAGGTTCTATTACTTTAAGTGCTTCATTAAAAAAAAATAAACAACAACAACCTTTGAAAAGACTCTTGGACTGTAATAACTATTTCAGTTTATTTTCAGTTTAGAAGTAATATAAAAGTGTGAAATAACAAAAGACTGAAATTTGGAATTTTCTTGTTTCCTTGACACGATTGTTTTGGTGGGATGAAGTTTCTGTTCTCCTGTATGCACGACCACTGCAAAGAGGCAGCCATCTGAAATGTTTGACTGTGTTGTAAAAACATGGTCCAGAAAGCATCCCTTTTATACTTAACAGCTGCTTCTTGGGTTGGATTTTTTTTCTACAGCTTTATAGTATCTTGAGAGACTGGGACAAAGATTTTAGGAGAAAAGAACACCCTCTTGTTTCTTTCCTTAGAAGAAATTAAATATTAACAAGATGTAAAGAAAAGGCCATCACATGATTTCAGCCTTGATCATACAGCTGCCAAAGAACTGGCTGTGATATTGAGGGAAGACATCTTCCCTGCTAGCTGGTGGTTGTCACTTAAAGGAAAGCCAGCGGAACAGCCTTTCTGGAGAAGTTCACTGCTGTAGGTGATACACGTTTCAACAAGAATTTGAACAAAAGCAGTTGACTTTGGCCTAAACTGCATGAGGCGTGCTCCCATCATTGGTACCATCTTACATTGAATGGAATAACATCTTATGTGATCAGAGGCTTGTGACAGAAACCATCTGATTCATCTGAGTACCCTCTTTGGTTTAGTTTCTTTGGATTAAAAAGTAAAGTATCACCATTGATTTTTGAGTTTAAAACCAAACAAACATGTCTTAAGTGAACCAAAAACTCTTCAATGTGTATTTCACAGAATCATAGAATGGTAGGGGTTGGAAGGGACCTTTAGAGATTATCTAGTCCAATCCCCTTGCAGAAACAGGTTCACCTAGATCAGGTCACATAGGAATACGTCCAGGCGGGTCTTGAAGACCTCTAAGGAAGGAGACTTCACAACCCCTCTGGGCAGCCTGTGCCACGGCTCCCTCACCCTCACAGTAAATAGTTTTTTCTTATATTTGAGTGGAACTTTTTGTGTTCCAGCTTCATCCCATTATCCCATTTCTCTTTTAGGCAGTAAATATATTCCTGAAGAGTATTTTTTGGAGCCTAAACAAGGAAGTACTAAGGGGAATTCAAATAGAAAATTAGGGATATCCATATAAGAAAAGTCTGAAAAAGTTAACTGAAGTACAAACAAGCGTGTTCCTACCATATAGGCATTGTTTTATGACTGTTCCAGTAGTATATTGGTTTCAGTTTTCAGTGGCCCAATGCTTGCAGAACATAAAAGGAAATTTAGAAAATAAATGCTTGTATAAACTACATTTCATGTTGTTGGCTGGAATAGTCAATGCAAAGCCACTGTGATTCTCTTTGTTGTGATATTTACAACTAGTATTACAGTTGTTCTTTGTCCCTGGGGGAGTACTTTATAGTCAGACTATTACACTTCATCATTTATAACTTCTGTAGTAATTTGTTAAGGAATTAGGAAAAAGAGAGAACATCTTGTTTCAGAAGAAGCTTAAATGCAATAATTAGAGAAAACAGTGGCCTGATTTCCTATTAAAAGTCTGCACACTTTTCTTGATCCAGCCTAAATAAAACACTTCTGTTCAGGGTTATGTACCAGAATCATCCAATGGTGAAATCATTAAGACTTCCTGTACTAAGGAAAGCTTCTTTTGTTTGTCAGGTTATTGAATAGCTCTTCCTTTTCTCTTTCTAGAGATGTACTCACATCCCCATTGTGCTGGCAGTATGCTGTTCTGCTCAACAAGTTCAGCCAGCCCAGCGGCCTGGAGAGCACCTTGCTTCAGAGGGGGTATCATCCTGCTTTCCAAGGAAGTGTGCCCTGCCTTCCGACATCACTTAAGTGTTACATCAGGAGAACTCCTGGGAAGTTCCCTGCACAAAAACACCAGGCTGGTAAACTGAAAGACTATTACCTACTGAATGCTGCTTCACTGTTGCCAGTGCTAGCATTGGAAGTGAAAGATGGGGAAGACGTTTTGGATCTCTGTGCTGCACCAGGGGGTAAATCAGTAGCTATACTGCAGTGTGCCTATCCAGGTAATGTATTGAGGTGCTGTTAGAAGCTGATTCCTGGATCTGTGCCTGGGCTGTTTCAGTTGTGCCTATTTTCTGTACAAGATTTGGATTGAGGGCAAAAAGAAAAATGAACAACGACTTAATGTTGCCAGTAGTTCCATGCTGTTTGATAAGACTTTTATGAAGTCTGTTTCTTTAAAGAGGATGAAAAATGCAGTAGTTCTTTTAAATATAGGTTACTGCAGACTGATAGATGGAAGTGAAGTAGCTCAAATGTTTTTCTTCCTGCACTTGTTCCATTATTGCTACTTCTCAAGAAGTTACTTAAAATCACGTGGATTTGTTGGCACAGGGGGTAGGTAGTCTGCAGTCTTAGAATACTTGTACTTTTTTTGTTGTTCTTTCTTTAGTTGGTTTTTTTTGGCTGCCTCTCTGGCCAGTCCTATGCAAATAGAAGTAAATTTAAGTCTAGTGGTGTAAACCAAAGTATAACAAATTAGATGTGCAAGACCTGTGCAGAGGGAGAAAGCTTATGATGAGGAATTGGTCTTTATCGGTGTTTAATAAGCCCTGTGTCTCAGTGCACCTAGATGTTGTGGAAGGGTGCTAAGATAATCACAGCAAGCAGCAGCTCAGTTCTTCTAGCCCTGGGAGTTAAAACAAGCTGTTACTGCTGTTTCTAAGTTTATGTGTTAAGTTTGGGTAGTAATTCTCTCCAAGTGTTCACAGCATCTTATGTTCTTGCTGATGAGACCATTACTGTAACCACTTGCACCTGTTGATTACAGCTGGTTCACTCTCCCTCTTCTAGAGGAATTAAGTGATGCCAATGAGGTAAATTAAATGTTGATTGCCCTTTCAAAAGGTTTGAAAAAAAACCCCAACAGTTTTATCCTGTGGCTGCTTGTAAAGGTGCCAAATTGTTGCTGAGAAAATAAGATGTCAGAAAGTTGATTCTTAATGTACTTCAGTGAATGCTAAGATATACCATATTGTGTATGGCAAACGTAATGTAGCACAACCCATGGAGACATGAACATAGAAATTTTATTAAGTTACTAAACAGGACTAAGAGGAAAAGATACTTTGCTGTGGTTCTGGTCTGGATACAAGCAACAGCAGTGCTTCTGCTGGGATAACTGGCTACATTATTAAAAGTACTTGAAACCAAAAGGCCTTGGTTAAAATATTTCCAGCTTCAATTTCAAATGAGTAAGAGCTTGGGTAGCTTGGCTTAGTATACACAAAACTGATGTTTTATTTATTCAAAAGGCATTTAATAAGAGGCTTGTACTTCATTTAGACAGTGGCTCAAGGAGCACAGAAAGGCACTCTTAGCAGTAGTCTTTGAATAGGGATCATATTTAAAGTTTGGTTTACTGGGAAGTCTATTGCTACAGTAAGTATTTGCCAGTAAAAATTTATGGATTATTCTGTAGGAACATATTGACATTTACTTGTTTATTAAAAAAAACAATGTTATTAAATGTACGATAGCATAAGCACAGGTGTATACTCATTGGCACTCATGGCAAAACAAGAGAACTTCTGAAATCAGTATAACCCACCCAGAAAAAACTATAAAGACTTACTTTATTTTAGGGCATTTACTTCATCTTTCCTTACTTTTCCAAGGTCAGTTTCACTGTAACGAATATGATGAACTGAGATCAAGATGGTTGAAAAAGACAATAGAATCCTTTATCCCGGATCCTTTGATTAACTTAATAACAGTCTCTAAACTGGATGGTAGACAGATTGGAGATCTTAAGCCTGAATTCTATGACAAGGTAATATTATTACTTATTAGCAAATAATATTTCTGCATTCTGCTTCTTTTTCTTCCTTTTCTGCTGTCTGTATCTTTTTTTTTTTTCCTGCCCCCCCCCAAAATATGTGACCTCATAAAAGGAAGCAAACACGGCTACAGGATTTGCAGAGCCTTGGGAATTACTTTATCTAACATGTGAATAAATGTACAACAGACTTCATAATGTTTCCCATCTAGTCTCGGTATTGAATTCTGAAGACCTTACAGCAATGATCTTTGCATAACGTTTAGTTAAGAAAATGGGGAGCAAGTGAGAGCTATTCAGGTAGAGCGTATTTTTGGAGCAGTAACTTCTCTTTCCTCTCCTCTCCCAACAGCTCCATAAAAACTTCTCAACATGGTCATTTAATAGTTTCTGCCTCTAAAATGGAAAACAAAAAGGATGTTCTAAGCCTCAGCAAATGTAAATTAAGTAGATGTTTGGCACACTGTTCACAAAGTCTTATTTGCTCTTATTTATTGCATAGGTACTGGTTGATGCTCCTTGTTCAAATGACAGAAGTTGGCTCTTCTCTTCCGATATTCAGCAAGCTACACTTAGGTTAACACAGAGGAAAGAGTTATCATCTCTACAATTCCAGCTGCTAAGGTGAGATGCGCAATGAAAAGCTGCTAAAGGAGCATTTCATCATTAATAAAAATTACAAGATGACAAGATTTGTCATGTTTAATAACCAAAACCAGGTTTCACAGTGTGAAAAGAATGTGAAGAATATATTGTTGCAATGCTGTTTAGAATAAACAGTTGATCTCTGTTAATATCAAAATTTCTATCATAAATATAAGCAGTCAGGCCTAGGTCTTCTATTGTTGTCCTGCTTTACAGTCCTCTTATCTCAGTTATTCAATATATGTCCATTTTCAGATGGCTCAGAACAATCTGGTACCATATCAAAATATCTTTGGTGGACTCAGCTAAAACGGTTTCTGATATATTCCTCAGCTGAAGCAAAAACACACAAATAATTTTTAATAGCGTTTTGGATTTTTTTTAAACACATCATTTTCAATAATGATGTGGTGGTTTTTTTTTTTTTTAGCTATCTGTGAAAGTAGTCTATAAACTTGCCAAGCTGGATATTCATCCTGAAACTTCTTTTGTTGTTGTTGTTCTTTCACAGTGTTATCCTTTATGGTTCTTTATAACAGTGTTTTTGGTAACTGGACTGTAAGTCAGGACTGCTTACCAACCATCACTTAGGTCATTAGTTAATGTGTCTTCAGAATTTGCTTTCTGAGCTGTTTATATGAAGAGATTATGTCCACTGTTGCACATTCTTGCATGTTGCCCAAATTTAATAGCCATTTGATTATTCAGCACAGAAAGAGTACCAAATGTAATTGATGAAGTAAAAGAATGTAGTGTTTGGTGGGAGAGAAAGAACTGTTTATTTCTTTTTTCAAGATCATCTACCCAATAATCCAAATCAAGGTTGTCATGTATTACACTTTTTTAATGATAATCACCCCTTAGCTAGCATTTGTGAAGCATTTCAAACTCTACAGTGTGTCTGTCTTGGGGAAAAAAGAAAAGTGACTTCCCAATAATACTTTCTGGATTTATGCGTCCTTTACAAAATAACAGTCATGCCTGAAGTCCATCTGTCAAAGCAAATTGAGAGAAGAATAACGTATTATAAAAAAGAAAAAGACTTTTTTTTTTTTTTTATGGAAAGCTCCCAGTGCAGCAGTTCAAGATTTTGCATGACTTCCAGTTGAAAAAGATGTAGCAGAAACCTATGATTTATAACAGAAATATGAGTATCTTATTGCTGTAATGCATCATGTCACCCATTTCCTGTGAAGAAATCAATCACATTTAAAACACTGACCTGTTTCAGTTTTTTCCGTTTCAATATTTGACATATAAAAACCAATTTGTGAATCCCTACCAAAAGAAAGCATATATCATGCAGAGAAATTTTGAGAATTTGCATAAATCACTCTAAATTGCATCCCTGAAGTGGAGAACTTGTGACAACTGTAACTGTGTTTTTAAAAAAGGAGACATTCTTGTCAAATCAGATTTAATTGAATTATTCCGAAATCAAGAGGAGAATTTTGTTTCTTTTGAAAGTGTACTTTAGTATAGAAACAGCAATAATAATTAGATTTGTATGGACAAAATACTTTTTCTATATAAATTGAAGTAAAAGCATGGTAATTTCATCGCTCAACATGGATCTGAGTAGTTCTGCAGATTGACCAATCTGTTACGTGCACTGTCTTTGAAAATATTTTGAAGCGTATGAAATCAATGATTAGGTTCAAGAGTTGGAGCTTACAAGTGTTATTGGGTTAAATATTTGACATATCCTTAGTAAATAGTATAACTGTCTGCTATATTTTTGTTGTTCCTTTTATCTGACCACTTCAGAATGAATTTCCAGTACTGAACATATCTCAGATTCTGTATGAAAGGGAGAAGAAAATGATAAAAGGAAATCAGAAAAGTCTGAATGCTTTGTGCATTAGAAGTTTGGCAAAACTTCTAATGGAATGCTGTCCTATTCAGGCCTTTGTTTTATGGCTAGAGTGCATAATTCTAAATTAAAAATGGAGTTTGAATCTCATTGATGAGACTTGCAGTAATATTAAGGAAGGCTGAACCTACATCAAGCCAGCTGTACTGCACCTTATGTGAGTCAGCTCTTGTAGAGCTGCTTCTGGTTTAGCTATTCAAATTACCCGATGCTTTATGCTCATGAGTGTTTTAAGGGTTGGTTCTTGTATCTGTAAAGCAAAAACAAGTATAAAGCTGGATCCCATCAGTCATGTTGTGAGTAGTGTAATAAATATTGTGTGATTTGAAGGTGAACCTTGAAGGATAAGGACTAAGTATTATTTTGGTCTAGCAGTAGTATTAATTGCAACACACAAATGAGAGGAGTGGAGTGCAAAGGGAAGTTTTGTTTTCATTCCTATCAAGTGACACTTGGCCCAAAATTTGAGATTCCCTCTTAATTAAAGAAATGCTTCACTTGTAATCTTGTAATCTTTTTTTCTGAATTTGGTCATTTTGCTGGGTTTTTTGCACTTTTTTGGTCTGTTTTTTTGGTGTGGGGTTTAGTTTGGGGCTTTTTTAGCAAATCTGCTTTGAGGGGAAGCTGGACGTGTCAGAGAGGAAGTGAAGGAAGTAAAAAATATTTTTTGCAACACAATGTAGTTTATTAAATACATTCAAAGAATAAAGATCTGGAAGAAGTGTTGAAACATGCAATGATCTTCCCACTCCAGTCTGAATAAAATCTGAAATGTAAATAAGTGGCATAAATGTTGAACAGCAAATTTCATAAGCAGTAAGGGTGCCAGTGATTTGAAGAAAACTGAGATTGTAATGATTGTTAATATCAAAACCAAAACATCCCCGCTGAGTGCTATAATCCAAGAACACACTGCAAATCTTATTTGGAGTGTCGATGCTGAAAACAAATTGCAAAGCAAGGAAGGAATGTGCATTTCCTAATTCTGAATGCTAGCACAAAATGCAGCGATTCCCATAAGTGAATTTACCAATGTCATCTGTTCCAGATAGAAATTAAATTTGAGGTTAAGCTCAAATGTTTAATAACTTAGTGGTGAAACCATTAGCAGATGTTGTAATTGTTCCTAGATCAGTTACTGCAGCTGAAAGAAACTGTTAGGGTTCAGTGAAACTAAATCCAACAGGATACAAATTAGAAAACACAGCAGAGGCATTCAGACTACTGGAACTCTTCTATACACAACATCTCTCAGTAATTAAACAGCTCTAATTGTTCAATAGACTTCTGGTCCGTTGGAACTCAGACCAGCTTTAAAAGATACATATTGGCTGATTTGCCTTTTTCACCTATTCTCTCCAGTAGATGGGTATCAATGGAGGTTGTTTTGAATGCCTGAGACATGCCCACACAAAGTTAACGGATTTGGGGTGTCTGAGAAGTTTGAAGTGTGTTTTGGATTACTGATGGCAAAATAAGCCATACAAATGCTTATTTTTCTAGTTGATCTCTTTGTAGTTATTTTTCAGATCTGAAGAAGAAACATTAAGCTTGACTTGAGAAAGCTGGAGAACTCTTTATTTTTCCTAGTTATTAGATGATTCAGTCCTTGTTTTGCTTAAATAGGATTTTTGAGGAGTTGCACCTGGTTCTGTGTAACATAAGTATCTCCTTTTATGAACCTTATGCAGGGGGGAGTGCAATAATGAGATAAAATGAATGTTTCTCTCTATACAAATAACTTTTTTCCTTTGGATATCAATCATAACATGGCATTTTGGACTTGCTGATCTTTTCCAAGAAAAGATTACCAGAAGTTTTGAGGTAATGGGGCTTTTTTTTCTTTTCTCATTGAATAGTTTAAGAGGTAGGAGTGCTGTGCACATGCTTTACTTAGAAGAGAAAATGAAAAAACTGCAACCTTAACCTAAATACTCTCAACCTATTTTTCTGAATTAAAGGATACTTAAACCATTACTTTGTCATGTATAAATAACCAGGTGTTATGCAAGCAGCTTCATAAAATTTATGCAGCCACTTTGTATAGTGGTTTACCAGTCTGGACACAGAGGAAGTAAAATGAAATCAACTGTTTCCATTAAGTCATCACCTAGAATTGGCAACATGAGTCTCTAAAGACTAATCTTCATACCACGGGACTCATTATATTTTTTTTTTTATCCTGGGTGCTGTCTCTGGTTGAAGGGAAGAAGGCAAAGAGTTGTGATCTCTGGTGTGGGGTCCTCCACGGGCTGCAAGTGGATCTCTGCTCTCCTGTGGACCTCCATAGAACACGGGCACAGCTGCCTCACCATGGGCTGCACAACAGATCACAGGGGAATCTCTCTTCCAGTGCCTGGGTACCTCCTCTTCCCTACTCTCCACTGACCTTGGTGTCTGCGGAGATGTTCTCACATTCTCACTCCCTTCTGCTTCTGCCATTTAGCACCTATGCAGCAACATCTTCCCCTTCCTAAATACATTGTTCACAGAGGTGTTACCTAAATCACTAATTGGCTAGGCCTTGGTCAGCAGAGGGTCCATCTTAGAATTGACTGACACTGGCCCAACCAGATACAGGGGAAGTTTCTAGGAACATATTTGTTTAAAGAAGCCACCCCTGTAGCCCCTCACTACCAAAACCTGGCCACGCAAAACCACCACAGCTGTGTAGGGTGTCTTAATGTGCAAACCGTGTTTCCTCTCTGTGCCTTTTTCCCCTGAATGAAAACAGTTAGATAACTGGATGAGGAGCTTTGTTTTTTGTTGTAATTTCTTATACTTAAATGTGGCATGTTTGTGCTGTGCAGCTTCCCATACACTATTGGTTATATTGCTGGAGGTATGCATTCATTTTATTGAGTTTTTCAGACTCGTGATTGGTTTGAATTTCTTCATAAAGAGTGAGTGCTGTTGCTATTGTTGTGGCTCCAATTTGACTTCCATCAGAGATGTTAATATAAGTAGTTTTTGATTTTAAGTGCTACCTGGTTCTATAAACCTTTGGCAATGCCCTGTGAGTAACATGAGTCAAGTCCCTTATGATACGTTGCAAAACAAAGTTTATTGAATTAATACCTGCAATAAACTGAATAAACAAATAAGCTACCCAACAGCTCAGTAACTGTTTTGTGATTACGGAACTAAATTAAAATACAAATTTTGCTTTAATCCCACCTTCAGTCCTTTCTACGTAATTGTGTGATTCATAAGCTGTAATGAAAAGCACAGACTCTAAAGCTGTGTGGCAAAAATCTGTAGTAGGTTTCAAAAATCTTCCATTCTCCCTTCTCTAACTGAGAAGGTTCTGCTTGGACTATGAATGCTTATGAGTCTCTGAGAGAGAGAGGGATGAAGGTAATTCTAGGATGACTAAAACAATGGGAAGATTGAAGATTTGCCACAGCAGGACAAGTGAGGTGCCTCTGGCTGCTGGAGGCTATACTCATAATACTGATCATGGGGAAACCCAGCACGTCAGTGTGCAAGGCAGCTGCAGCATTGAGAATGGAAGCAAAATTGTAGAGCCTTGCGTTGATGCTTCTTAAATCTGAGAAGAGGAAATAAGCTAATTTGTTATCTGCAGCCCTGGTATTGCAAAGGATATCTTGTAGCCCTGTGTTGGCAGGCTTTAAGAACTCAGCATGTGTTAGAGGAAAAAGCTCAGTAATGTCAAACGGAGGGTTCAGTCTTTGCTTTAGAAGAATTTAAAATTGTTTGTTATAGAAATTTTATTTGTCAGAATTTTCATGACATTTTGTCTGGAGCAGAACAAAGGTTTTTGTCAGTGGCTTGTGGTGTTTAGCTTTTGGGGTTTTTTTGGTGTTTGTGCTTACTTTTATTTATAGTTTAATACTGAAAAAAATGCATTTCACTTCACATTTCTCCTGTTGCTGCCAAGTTACTCTGAACTGCAGTGTCTCTCCACAGTAGCAAAGTTTACTTGGTGAGGAGCAGAGGTACATTGTTGGGGTATGGAGAGAATGCGTGAACTAGAGTCTCTGTTCCCTGTGCACCTCTGTCATTAAAAACTGGTATTTAAACACAGGAATTTTGACTTGGTTTGAAAAAATAAAATTAAAACCAAAACCTGTAACATACCATATTAATGCAGCGTGTCTGGATTCTTCGAAGAGGAGTACGAAGATGTGTAATATCTTCAGTCAATAAAAATAATAGGATTGAGGATAAGAGCAAACGCATCTTGAGATGCTTTGTTTCTTGACTGGCTTATAAAAAGGGTGGCAGTTTTTATTCTAATCAGATGTTATTTTGCATATTGAGCAGAAATACATCCCAGTTGCCAAAAGATGGCACTGTTGAAGTACTGTACTATTGTAAAATTGCCCTAGAATATATATATGTATAATCTTTTTTACTTTAATGCAGAAACTGAGTGAATGATTAACATAATTAATGGTGACTCTTCCAATGGCATGCAACATAAACCCAAGCACAGAGGACTGGTCGTGCAGGTGCTAGCTATAGTGTGAATTAGATATTGTCTGCCTATTTTGAAAATTATGATTGAGACACCAAGACTTTTCGAATGAACAAAATGTCAGCCTACCATGTTTAATTTTTCTGTAAGTGTGAAAAATCCTCTTTTTGGATTATGGCTAGCTACATTTTAGTTGCATGTACGAGTCTTTTGATTTTAGAGTTGCCACATGCCTCGAGTGGTCTTTTTTATCTTAATAATAGTACTGCTTTGGTTTACCTGATTTATTGTTAACATCTTCTCCATTGTTAGATTAAAAGTAAATCTCGAGATCGTAACTAAATAAAACTCCTTTAAAATAGTATATTTCTTTTAAAAAAATCTTACCCAGTACTACTGTAATACAAGGAATTAAGATAGATTACTGTAATGCATCTTCTGTATACCTGACTCCCATAGTACAACACATTGCATTGAACTGGTATCTAAAGAAACACCCTGCAAAAATATAAAATATTATTGATGCTTTTTTTCCATTTTTAAAAAATATTTTTAAATGAGGCAGGGAGTATTCAGCATGTGTAAATTATTTTAGAGTGCTTTCTGAATGAGATTGCTATCAACCACCTTTTTGTTTGGATTACGGGTATGTCTTGTGCTGATGTACAGGAAGGGTTTAAATGTAGATTCAGTGGCCGTAAGGTGATAATGTCAGTGGTTCAAAGCAAGTGTGGAGAAGCATCATGCAATTTTCTACAAAATGATGTGCCAGTGAATCTCACTCTGACCTGTGATTTTACAGTTATTCCAAGCTACTGATGGTTTGAAAATGTCATTAACACTTTTGACTTTTTGATATCACCACAGTCTCCTAAATTGTGACTTTCTGATATGTACTAAAGTTGTGTTCAGAACCCCAGAAAAGAGTTAACCGGGTTTCTTTTTTTAAGTTTAGTTTAGCACATGTATCATCTTGTAACAAACATGCAATAGTAAGTACTTGCAGTTCTATGATGTAATTAATTATTTTGCATACTGTTTCATATCATCTCCGGAAGAATTAACCTTGTAAATCTTGCAAACAGTCCTTAACTTGGTAAATAGGGCATGCTAATGGGTTGGCGTGCATTTCTCCAATTTTAGTCTTTTCTGCTATTCCTTAACTACTTTATGGCACAAAAACAACCTCACCCTTCTGCAGTGGTGTAGTATGATAGCATGCAACGTAAATGCTTGAGTTACATGTATCTGCTGCTGACAGTGGTCATGCTTCTGGAATGGGATCTTGAGTGCAAGTACTAAGGGGCTGTCATGTTACTAAAGCAAAAAATAGAAAAGGTGAACAAATCATAAGGCTCCGGGAAATGTTTTCTGTGCGTTTAATGTATGTTCTTATGTTTCTCTGTATGAAGCTTGAAACTTTGCAGTATTAGTGCCCTTTATGGGCTTGGCAGTGTGAGATTGGTGGTTGGACTTAATCTTAAAGGTCTTTTCCAACCATAATGATTCTATGATTCTAACATGAAAAAATAATTATGGTAAATGTATGTACGTGAATTTAAAATTATGAATTTAAGTATAACTAGATCTATGTTTAAACTGAAAGTTTTAGTTCTTTAAAAAATATGAAGGTGATCTGTAGCACTAAGAGACAAATAACTGCATATTAGTTACCTTTAAGTAATGTGTCTCAGTTTTAAACAATCTATTAAAATAAGAGAAAGGGGAGAAAATATTTTAAGGTCTTTTGTCCTAGCATTCTTTTTAATCAGTCTATATTTCGAGCTCATTTCTGGATGTTACAAAGTACCATATAAACAACACCAAATTTCATCATCTACAAATTGAGCTTTAAGTAAATATTTGGGTGATAATCGGGATGCGTAATCTAAGAGTAATCTTGCAGTCTTACATAGTAGAGTCATAGCAGGAGTGTTGGATTCTGCTACATATCTCTAAGTTATACTCCAGCTCTGACTTATCCCTTTGATAAGCTCGTTTCCTTCCATTGCTTGTAGAGGAGAGCTAGAATTTAACAAATTCTCTTAGGAAGGAATTCTCTGTCATGCTGATGATGAGGGGACCAAACTACCTGAATCTGCTTAGCCCAGCTCAGTATCACCCTGTGACTTTGAGCCCAGCACTTCTTGCCTTTGAATTTTGCAGCTCAGTGCAGGTTTATCAAAAGCTGAGCACAACTTAATCAGGGGTGGCAGTCAGTTGACTTTGAACACAGCTACTGAAACACAACTGTTGCTGAACTTGACAAGATGGATAGATACATTGATTAACCTTGCAGAATAAAGTAATCCTCCTTAGATATTTTAATTCGTGACCTAGGTTTGGAATAAAGAAAACTGCACCAAGCAGCCTGACCTTTTTGGGTCACAGGCCAGTGAAGATGTCCAAGCTAAAGAGGCTTAGAAATTGAGGGGTTTTGATGTAAGGTTTTCAGGATTTTGTTCAGAAGCCTGTGCTGCTCTTCCCTCTGAATCACTGTTGTAGGAGCATGATGCCTTTGAAATGTTATCTTGAATGGTTGTTACTTTAAATTTGGTAAGAAAAGGGCACATAGTGAGTGTTCAGGCTTTTAACCCTGTAAGCTGTAGCTATATCTATATTGATATTGTATATATATATTTTTACTTTTTCCTTTTTTTTTTCTCATTGTTTAAGTGTTCTTGTAGCATCTGTCTTGCAGGTAGGAAAGCAGTTGCCATTATCTGCTTCTATAAGTAAAGTTACTGGGTATGCTAAAAGTACATCTTGGTTGTCATGCAAAAACTTTTTCACATTTTCCTCCCAACTAGCTGCCTTCTCATGGCTCAGAATTCATGTATGCATGGAAAAGCTGTAGCTGGAGGGGGAAATTCTGTGAAAATTTGTCCATCAAGAAGAGTGTGTCCAGCAGGTTGAAGGAGGATATGCAGGATATCATTGGCCTTCTGGGCCGGGAGGGCACATTGCTGGCTTATATTTAGCTTATTATCAACCAAGACTCCCAGGTCTCTCTCTGCAGAGCTGCTCTTCAGCAGTTTGACCCCCAGCCTGTACTGGTGCATGGGGTTGATTCTTCCCAGATGCAGGACTCTGCACTTATCCTTGTTGAACCTCATGAGGTTCCTCTCTGCCCAACTCTCAAGGCTGTCGAGATCCTGCTGAATGGCAGCACAGCCTTCTGGGGAATCAGCCAGTCCTCCCAGTTTGGTGTCATCGGCGAACTTGCTGAGGGTACATTCTGGTGCCTCATCCAGGTCATTGATGAAGATGATGAACAAGACTGGCCCCACAACTGATCCCTGAGAAACTCCACTGGCCACAGGCCTCCAACTTGATTCTGTGCCATTGATCACCACCCTCTGGGCTCTGTCATTCAGTCAGCTCTTGATCCACCTCACTGTCCACTCATCCAAGCCACACTGCCTGAGCATTCTAATGAGGATGTTATTGGAGACAGTGTCAAAAGCCTTGCTGAAGTCAAGGTAGATGACGTCCACTGCTCTCCCCTCATCTAGCTAGCCAGTTATGCACTCATAGAAGGCTATCAGGTTGGTAAAACAGGATTTCCCCTTGGTGAAGCCATGTTGATTCCCCCTGATAACCATCTTATCCTTCATATGTTCAGTGATAACATTCAGGATGAGTTGTTCCATCACCTGTCCAGGGATGGAGGTGAGGCTGATCGATCTGTAGTTTCCTGGGTCATCTTTCCTGCCCTTTTTGAAGACTGGCATGACATTGGCCATTCTCTAGTTCTCAGGCACCTCCCCTGTCCTCCATGATTGTTCAAAAATGATGGAGAGAGGCTTAGCAATCACATCAGCCAGCTCCCTCAGCACTCTAGGATGCATCCCATCAGGACCCATTGACTTATGAGCCTTAAGCTTGGCCAACAAGTCTTTAACCTCTTCCTCTTCCACCCAGGGCAAGTCCTCTGCTGTCCTGGCCATCATGTTATCCTTGCCAGACTGGGCTTCCCAAGGGTCAGCCTTGGCCATAAAGACTGAAGCAAAGAAGGCATTCAGTACTTCGGCCTTCTCTGCATCGTCAGCCACCAGGGCACCCTCTGTGTTTAGCAGCGGGCCCACTTTACCCCTCATCATCCTTCTGCTGCTGATGTACCTGAAAAATGCCTTATTACTGTCCATAACATCCCTGGCTAAATTTAATTCTAGAAGGGCTCTAGCCTTCCTAGTTGCACCCCTGCATGCCCTGCCAATGTTCCTATACTCTTCCCAATAAGCCAGCCCCTGTTTCCACTTCTCATAGGTGGCTGCTTTCTGCCTGAGTTGTCCCAGCAGATCCTTGCTCATCCATGGAGGTCTCCAACCTCCTTTTCCTCCTTTCTTGTGCATTGGGACACACTGATCCTGGGCTTGGAGGAAGTGGTGCTTGAAGATTGACCAGCTCTCATTGGCACTTCTATCTTCTAGAATCATATCCCATAAGATCCGTCCAAGTAGATCTTTGAAGAGGCCAAAGTCGGCTTGCCTGAAATCCAGGGTCATGATCCTGCATTGTGTTCTGCCTCTTCCACACAGGATCTTGAACTCTACCATCTCATGGTCACTGTAGCTGAGGTTGCCTCTGACCTTCACATCCCCAACCAGGCCCTCCTTATTCGTCAGTACCAGGTCCAGCAGCACACCCCTCCTTGTTGGTTCCTCGATCATCTACGACAGGAAGTTGTCGTCAACAATCTGTAGGAACCTCCTGGACTGCGTGTGCTTGGCTGTGTGGCTATCCCAGCAAATATCAGGGTGGTTGAAGTCCCCCATGAGGACCAGGGACTGTGATCGTGAGGCAGCTCTCAGCTGTTCATAGAAGGCCTCATCCACATCCTCCTCCTGATCAGGTGGCCTGTAGCAAACTCCTACAACAATATCACCTGCCTTGCCCTGCCCATTAATTTTTACCCATAAGCACTCTCTCCTCATCCCCACCCAGGCACAGTTTGGTACACATTAATTGCTGTCTCACATAGAGAGCAACTCCATCTCCACGCCTTGTCAGTCTGCCTTTCCTGAACAATACATAACCCTGCATGGCTGTGCTCCAGTCATGGCAGCTGTCCCACCACGTCTCTGTGACCGCAATGAAGTCGTGGCCCCGCATCCGCACCCACATCTCCAGTTCCTCCTGCTTATTCCCCAGGCTGTGTGAATTGGTGTAGAGGCAGTGCAGGGGCTTACTCAAACACACAGGTTTCCCTGGGCGGGTGCAGGAGGTTCCTCCCCGGTTTGGCTCTTTCTCAGGGTGGTCAGCCTTCCATATCTCAGCCCAATGTGCAGATGAAGGGCACTTATCGTTGCATTCCCTGTTCTGCCCTGTTTCCCAGCTAGAGGGGACAGCTTGTTCTATTTTGCTTCTCCCCCCATCCCCCAAGTCCCTTAGTTGAAAGACCTCTTTATTAAGTTTGCTAGCCTATTCCCAAATATTCCAGTGCCCTTGTGGGAGAGATGAATCCCATCCTGTTATATCAAGCTGTAGTCTCCAAAGAAGGATCCATTGTCAAAGAACCCAAAGCCTTCCCACTGGCACCAGCCTCTCAGCCAGGAGTTCACTTGGCTGATTTTTCCATTGCAGACTCCTCTTTTACTGAACAGGATAGAGGAGAAAATAACCTGAGACCCTCTACCTTTTGCCTGCTTCCTCAAGGTTTTAAAATCCATCTGGATCCTGGAGATGTCATGCCTCATGACATCGTTCATACCAACGTGGAACACAAGTAAGGGGTAATAGACTGCATCCCTTACAAGCCTTGGAGAGCCCTTACTCTCTTGTCCACATCCCTGATCTTGGCTCCTGGCAGGCAGCCTACCTTTCTTGACTCCCTGTCTGCTCCACAGATGGGTCTCAGTGCCCCTTAACAGTGAGTAACCCACAACAAGCACCCATCGCCACTTTCTATGGTGTTCTTTACCTATTGCAGGTGGAGCAGCTGATGGGTTGTTTGGTGGGCTGCTTGATGGGTTTTCCCCTTTTGGAACTTGCTCATTGAAGTCCCTTGTCACCAGTGCCTCATACTTATTTGTAGTGGGCACTCCAGAAGGAAGGCTTTGAAGACTAGCCTTTGTCCTTCTTTTTCTTTGTAACCAGGGTACAAGGCTTATTAGATTCACTGGAGGCTTGCACCTGATTGCAGAAGCCTCTGTCTTTCTCCACCTCTGCCCCTCTAATACTAGAGTCTACTCAGAGTTTCCTGCAGCTCTTTCACCAGGCGCTGAAATTCCTGAACTTGAGGGCACCTATGACACATAGTTGCCTCAGAAGCATAGGTTCCTAAGCATCCTAAACACTCCCTGCATTCCAGCTGGACTGAAGCTTCTCTACTAACCGGCTCTGTCTGGGCGGACACATCGACCTTCACTTGGGTTTTGTCCACCTGAGCCTTGGCTTTAGTCCTCAGGCAAGTGCTCACCATTTTGCTAGGTTGAAGCTGTGGCACTTCTCTGACTTCTGTTTCTCTATGTGGGCAGTGGGGTTGTTCCCTGCCCATTCTCCCTGCTCAAATGGCCACACAAACTTCCACGCCATACCTGGGTGCCATCGCACTCCTGGTCGCTCGCACTCCCTGGACGACGATCAAATCCCCCACGGTTGCTGTGGCTCTGCCTCCTGGCAAGACCATCCCCCTTGCGAGAGCTGCCTGGTCCTGGTGGCTCTCCTCACTTTTCCTCCACTCCCCATGCTCCAGGAACCCCTGGATTACCTCAATCAGCCGCACAGCCGCGAATGAATGAGCCTTGCCTCCACTTTGTGTCCCGCCGATAAAAATCAATGAGTATGTGTATGTTGGGATGCAGAGGGAAAGGGGAATGATCTGGAACTGAGCAATTTCAGTGCGTGCTGGTAACTGCAGGACTCTAGAAAACAACATCTAGAAGGGATGGTACGATGAACCAACTTGCTCTTACTGTTTCAAGGTGACATTGTAAATGTCATCCTGTATCAACTTGTGCCCAGAACATTCCTAACTGGTTTTTTGCGAATTCTCAAAAGCTGCTCAGAAATCTGAGATGAGTTTGCAGTTTTGTGATAGCTTTACCTGATTTTGGAAGTATCCTAGAATGAGTGCAGGCCCAGTTCAACTGAAAGTGTTCAGACTACCCAAGTACTCTGTAACCTGTTCTTTACTTGTAACAGGCTGAACTTGAAATGCTCACTCACACTAAAAGTGCCAGCCATCTGCTCACCTTCCATCTTTTTGCTGAAGAGTGATACAACAAAGGCATTAAATGCTGATTTTAATTTGAGCGTCATCAATTGAGAGAGCTTTGTTCTTTTATGCTAACAAAATTTGGAACAGTATAGAGTCCAGGAAAATATGTACTTGTCTTGCTGATTAATGTAATGAAGACGCATAGAAAAATATAATGTGTGCACTTCTCAGAGAAACAGATTGCATATAATACGCAGGAGTTTTCACCTAGGAAGTTGAACAGAGTTGTATCAACTCTGTCTGAAGCAGTCATTTGTCCTGGTTTGTCCTTATTATTTTGGATGGGACTTTGAGAGTAGCTTTGAACTGTGATCCACTTTGATCCTCATTGTGATAAGGCTTTTCTTTATTGATTCTTTTTCTGAAAAGGCCCAATCCTGTTAAAAGGACCTTATTTTTTTTTCCCTCATCTTTTTTTCTTTCCTTTCTCAACTGTTTTTGTTCAGATATCACCCTTATCAAGTCCTTGGCTTGTCTCTGTAG
The DNA here is from genome assembly GCF_028858725.1 of Colius striatus. Classification (NCBI taxonomy): domain Eukaryota; kingdom Metazoa; phylum Chordata; class Aves; order Coliiformes; family Coliidae; genus Colius; species Colius striatus. The sequence continues at coordinate 111,728,652 of NC_084759.1, read as the reverse complement.
GAATTCAGTTCCAGTGGCATTGTGTGCTCACCTCATCTGGTTTGAGGATAAAAATATTTTATCCTTTTTTTCATGTAGACTTTTTTGGGGGAGTGGGTAGGTATCAATGCAGTATTGTCAGGAATACCTACCAATCCAAAATAATTCAATATGTTTCCAAGACAGCATGAGTATGTATGTGTCATTGTGCTCCACAAGTCCATGCTTCAAGTCTCCACCCTGCCCTTGTGCACCTGCAAAATTCCCAGTAACACACTCGCACTCCTCTGAGCATCTACGTTGTCTCTGTGGTATTCACAAATCGAGTAACAACAGTCACCTGTTCAGATTCTCTTGCTTTTTAAACAAAAGTTTTGTTTAGAGAACAGCTGTATTTTAATGTGGTATTTTCTTCAGCCTAGTAGTATCTTTCCAGAAGCAGTGAGGTAATCTGTTTCAATACAAGCTTACAATTCAGTATCTGAGCTATTATATCCTTGAAGGCTCCAAAGTGTATGGTTAAAAGGGATCATCTTAAGTGAACATTTTAATAGCGAATGAATTTCTAGTATAGCATCCTCTTTCAGTTATATGATGGCACCAAATCCAAAGAATGTTCTTCTGTGGTGCAAGACTTAGGGTTTTTCTTCTTACTCTTAATTTGCAATATTTAAATATGGATTTTATATCTCATTTCTATACTCTCATAGGTTATATTTTATCTGCCTCAAAAAGGGTATGGCAGATCTGCTTTAATGGAAAGTAAATGGTCTATTTAAACTCAGTTTCAGTGGGCAGGTGAGAACAAAAAAATCTGTCCATCCACCAGTATTCATGAAGCTTTCAGGATGCTTGAAATCTTAAGCCACTATTTTGCCTTTGTTTAGTCAAAATTTGTCAACAGGTTAATAGGTGAGGGGCACATAAACAGACAATATGATGTGGTATAAGTCGTATTTCCTCAGGAAATCAGCTTGCGAAAAAAGATGCCTCAATGAAACGTCTGAGTCCATTTACCTGCGAAATAAGTTGCAGAATTTGCAGAGATGTTTGTAAAATTACAATGTAGTAATGAGTTCAGGCTGTTACTGCAACTGTACATTCTTTCATTTGTTCATACAAGCAGCTAGCTAAGTATCTTACTGACACTTTTGACCCATTTTTTATGCACCGTTGCAGCATTTTCAGAATTTTGCTATGCATATAGCTATTTGAAGTATATTCTGCAATTCTTAAGTGGATACAGCTTTCAATTTATAGTGAGGTGGGGACTGATGTCATCTCTTCAATAATGAATTATAGGACACAAGGAAATGGGCAGAAGTTGCACCAGGGGAAGTTTACTGGACATTAAGAAGAACTTTATCACCAAAAGGGTTATTAAGCATTGGAATGGTCTGCCCAGGGAGGTGGTAGAGTCACCATCCCTGGAAATATTTAAAAGATGCAGAGATGAAGTGCTGAGGGATATGGTTTAGTTTAGTGATTGGACTGGCAGTGTGAGGTTATTGGTTGGACTGGATGACCTTAAAGGTCTTTTCCAACTGTAATGATTCTGTGGTTGTCATTGTTGAATAAAAAAATACCTGCAGTTAACTGAGAATGCATTAATAAATGAGAAGGCAAAAATATGTTGCAGGTAGTTTCTTGAACTGTCATTTACTATTAAGACATTTTCATTATGTTATTTTTCTTACATTTATTTATACCTATTTATAGCTCTAGATTTATAAGTCTTTACATGTTTCTCTGCTTCCAGCGTGTTCCTTTCTTTGTTGAATTTTTTTTCTTGTTATTATTTGCAGGTCTGCTATTAAAGCATTACGTCCTGGTGGATCGTTGGTCTATTCTACATGCACTCTCTCAAAGGCAGAAAACAGCGATGTCATAAATCTGATTCTCAATTCCTGCAGTAACATTGTGCCTGTAGACATAAGTGAAATGGCCAAAGCTGTTTCTCAGGAATTCACTTTTCTCAGTGGTACGCAACAGCATGAACTTCTGGTTCTCCCAGAGAAAGGGACAGCGTGGGGTCCCATGTACCTAGCTAAATTAAAGAAAATGTAGTTGTCATGGGTTTGTGTGGAGCCACTTTTTGCTTGGTTACAGGAAGAGGGGGCTGCAGTTCTGTCCAGTAACCAGTTCTTGAAACATCCCCTGACTCTCATGTGGACTCACCTCCAAGCTGACTGGGCCAATCAGGCACCTCTGCCATTACTATTTAAGAAGGGAAACCTGAGCCGGAAGAGGAGGTGGAGGAGTGGTAGAAAATGGAGGCAATTATGTGGAGCCCATGGTCAGAGAAGGAGAAAGGCAGGAGGAGCGCTTTACCGGAGACCCCTCTGCAATCCATGGCGAGAACACAGGCTGTGCTGGAGAGCCTGTGGGCCCCAGAGACCCATACAGGTAATGGAGAGGAGCTGCAGCCCTCAGGATGAACATACGTAGGAGCAACCTGTGCATTGTTGCCCAGTGTCTGAGGCACTTGGTGCTAGAGCAGGGAGGACCAGTGAGAAGCCTGACTGCCTTGAGCAGAGACAAATGGCAGGAGCCATTGGGAAAAAGACTGACTGAAACTCTCATTCCCCGCCCTCCTGAGCCATTCGTGGCAGGAGGAGGGGAGAACCTGAAGGGAAGGTGGCCTTAAAGGGCTGGTTGTGCTCCTCATCATTGTACTATGTATTGTTTCCCATTTGTTATATTTTGGGGTTTTATGGTTTTGGTAGTTGGTGAATTAAATTAATTTCTGTTTTCTTCCCCAGGTTGCATAGTCCTGCCTATTTGCCTGGGACCATAAGTGGCAATTGAGCCCTGCCTGTCCTTAGGACATTCCAAAGGTCGTCAGTACTTATGGCCTATCGTGGTCCATTGTTCTTTGATGGGCCTAAACCATGACAGTAGTCCATCTGATGCCTGTTAGTTTTTATAAGGGGTATGTGATATATTAATATTTATTCCTAGTATGGTATGTGTATATGAACACATCCAAGGCAATTGAATTTAGGGCACTGCAGTTTTGTACCAGCTGCTGCCTAATAAACAAGAAGCTAGACGATTAACATAGTTTGTTTTCAAATAAAGAATGCATCTTCTAATGCAGACTTGTGGGCTTCCATGAAGTCCTTGAGAAATCAAGGGATCTTTATATATTTTTTTTAGTAATGCTCTTAGATGGATTTATATCGTAGAGTATAGGCCTGTGTGGTGTGGTTTTGCAGTTGTTTTTTGTTTGTTGTGTTTTGGATTTTTTTAAAATTGCTAATTTTGTTTTAATAGAACATATTTTAAAACAAATGGTCCAAATGATGCCTGCTTCTGAAGTCATGGAAATTCTACATTCTTTCTGAAACAAGTCTAGAAATCTGTTTTCCTGTAAGAACTAATTTGTATGCAGAGTCTGTCATCTTAAGGGCTGACTAGTCCAAGCACTGGCAAAACATGTTTCATTTTCTAAGTTGTTTACTGGTTGAAAACCATCTTTTGTTTACAGTCACAAAGGTCAGCAGCAACATCAACACCAACTTTGACTTTTTTAAATTTCTTTTTTTAAACTTACATTGAAATGTTCTTAAAACAGTAGGTTTGGTTGTGTTTATCTTTGGCACTCAGTTTGTGCAGTATATCCATCAGTCTCTGGAGCAAATAACTTGAAAAAAAAGCAGAATGATTAACAACCACAATAATGGCACAGTATTCAGAGAGTTGTGTTACAATAATTACAGTCACGTCGAGCAAAACACACAATCTGGAGGAATGGCTTATCTACCGAGAAGGAACGTTACGTGAATTCATGATGTCATGATACCTGTGGGGTGTGAGGAAAGATTATCCCTGTGAGAACATATACTGATGTTGTTTTTAGATTCCCTCAATTCTACTGCATAATAATACAGATAAACGTATAGACATACATTCACATGTTCCTGTGTGTGTACATGCAGTCTGTGCCTTCCTGTACTGCCTGTGAGTTAGGTGTAAAAATTTTTGATCCAGTAGTGCTTGAATTATACCTCTAAGTGGAACATTTAATGATGTGTATATATTGGATTGAATGCTTGTCTTGAAGTTGAATGAAGCTTTTTCATCCCCCTCTGAGCAAAGAGGAGTCTTTTCCCTGATGGAAGCTTATAATAATTGGTTTTAAGGAATGGTGTTTTAAAGAACAGATTTTTTTTTTGTGATAGATGAGTTGCTTGTGTGGAAATGTGTGTGTGTAAGACTGTGTATATTTAAATATTTAATATATTTTGTGTGTATATCTCTATGTGTAAGTTCTGCAATCACAAACATCACTCATTAATGCAGATTTAGGTTTTTTTAATTTTTCTTAATTCAAAAGAATATTAACTTGTAATTACTGGAACTGCACCTCACTGATAAAGACTGAAATGAAGTTGATTTGCCTCAGGTCTTCTGTAAGGAACACCACGTAACTATGCTGGAAATGCAGTAGTTGTACATCAAATTCTTCAATGATTCTGTTGCTGTGAGCTCAGAAATAGTTGTTACAGCTACGAGTGAACTGCCTTTTATCTCTGGAAAATGCAGTTGAGTTTTCACTGCCTTTATTCCCTGCTCACCTTGTTACATCAATAAGCCTTGACTGCGTTCACCGCAGTTGTGTCTATACACCCATGGTCAGGGAGCACTCAACATTTGTCCCCCTCTGAACACTGTGGCTGGTGGGAAGGTCCTGTATATCCTATCTAGAGCCGTAAGAAGGCAGAGTTCAGAACACAGCACCTGAACTGAAGAAAAGCTTAGCTGCTTTTAAAAGCAGATGCTGATTGTGAGCTATAGCTTTGATTCTTGAGCTTCTGTGACAAAGAGGAGGATGGGTTGAGCAGTTTTTCTCGCTGCTGCACTTTTTCCTGAAGGAAAAAAAATGCATAAGGTACTAGGCCCTTTGGTGCTTGAGCTTGCACAGTTATCCTTTCCCCTACTTTGTGATGAAAAATGTTTGAGGTGCCCCTGTAGTATTAAGTTGTCAGCAGTGTCTCTGAAAACTTAAAAGGATATAAAGCCTACACAACGAGGCACAGAAGTTACTAATGTATGCAGATGATACTGTGTTCCTATGAAAAGACCTAACGGCATCTGTCCCAGAAACATTAAATGTAATATCCAGGTTTGGAGTCATCTGAGGTTACTGGATGCAATAACAGTACCCTTGTCAAAATGCATTTAATCAGTTTTATTTGCCCTGTGGAAATTGAAATGAAAAGCCAAGAATGTAACTTACCCAGGGATAGAATTAAAATATGTGTTTAAACTGAGTGATTGAGGAGAATGAGGGCTAGGGAATCACAGAAAGAACAAAAGGATCCTTGAAAACTGAACTTTTCTCAGTCTCAGCATATGGGTAAGTCCTGGTGAAATGCATTGCGTTAAACCTAAATTATACAGCAAGGCTTCTTCACGTATGTAAAGCCTGCACTGAGTTCTGCATAACCCTTTTCTGGTCTTCTGGGGTCTCTCTTTAACTAGTCTAAAAATACACCAAAAAGACAGTAAATAAGCAAGACTAATAAGTAAGTGATATTTATTTTACTTTTACTTTGTGGTAGATGAAGGCTGGTCCATAGTGCTGTGGAGTTTTTTTGTTCTGTTCTACTGTGTCCTGGCTGATGACAGGGATTTGCTAAGTACATGGGGAGGGAGAGAGCATGAGAAGGGAAGAGCAGAAAGGATGAGGAGCATGCCTCAAGAGATACATGGCAAGATTTGCATGTGGGGAAACAGTGTCCACTCTAAGGGTACTTGAAAAGCTTTCGTGATCATTTAGATACGTGGATACTTGTGATGTCCTAAGAAAACTTTCATTACAAGGCTGTGATGTTTTGCCGTCTTACACCTTTTTCTCTGGAAACTATAGTTCCTGGAGCCTGATTCCTCTTTCATAAGCAACTCTGGAAATGGGGTAGCAAATAAGTCAGGCTCTCTAGCTTAAAGAAGATTGCAGCCCCAGGGAAAATGCCGATGAGCAGGCTGAAGGCAAGAAAATTACCTTTTTTACTGGAATATAGAATAGACAAAGAAATCTGCATGATCTTTAATGAAAGCAATTAAAAGAGTGTCTGTCTGACTACTCACAGTCATATTATGCATAGCATACATGTATACCAGTATACCTCAGAGGCAGCAGAGATAAGTGGAGCTCAAATACCATCATGCTTTTCTGCCATACCCTTTTCAAACATACCCAAAGTAATTTCCCAGTTCGATTGGGGGAGGAGGGTTGGCACAGTAAGAAATGAAGACCTTGTAAAAATACAACTTCAGTATTTGCCAAATTGTTATCTTTTATCGAATGACATCTGACACAATTCAATTAAGGCTTGTCAAAAGCATTCTCCACTACGGAAGAGGGTGGAAAAAAAAAAAGATTAAGCACAAATGACTGTTACAGTCAACCAGGGGCTAACAAACTCTTGGATTTCCTACTAAGATGTTCGAAGAGAAGGTGGAGCACACTGAAAGAGGGGTAAAGTGAAAACATAAGGACTATGGCAGTGGAAGAAAACTGTAAGATACTGGAGAAGTGATGCTATGGCTCTCAGCAGGAGGGAGCAGCAATGTTACATTCTGGGCAGGACAAGGTCTGTGAGTCTGGGCAGTGGGCAGATGGGACTGCTTTTGGGGAGGAGTGGGAGGCATGGTTACCTGTGCTAGGGATGAGGGAGGGTGCTCTTAGTTCATTTGGCTGCGTTAGGAGAAAGATGTCTTTTGGGAACATCGATCATGAAAACTGCAGGGGCCTTGCTTTAAATTTTCAGGGTATTCAAATTAGCTGTGAGCACTTAAGTAGAACATGGCTGCCTGTTCCTTGCAAAATGAATGGCTGTATCAGTGCAGTGTTCCCATCAGAAAAATTGATTTGGTAGGAGGAAATTTTGAGAATCTGATTTGGCTTAAATAGTCTGTTCTGCCATAGAGTATGGCCTGCTGGTAAGGTGATTTAACTGGATGCATTCTCGACTACAAATGAGACTGTTTCTTCCAGGGAAACTTGGAAGAGCGTGTATTGGTGGAGTCTCTAAAGTCCAGGTAAAAAGTCAGGTATAAGTAAAACTTTTTCTCCATTATTAGTTTGCTAAACTTGTATCCGAGAGCAGAGGGAATATGCAGTCACTGGTCAGCTTTTAGATGGTGCTGCTGTGCATCCACCACATAATTTTTTTGACTAAAGATAGATTTTATAAGACAGATCATAGCAATCATGAAACATTTGTCAGAAAATGCTTTCATTGGCTGATCTTCCTGGCTGCCTCCTAAGATTTGAGGTCAAGACCTAATGGCCTTGGAAGGTTTTATTTTCTTACTAGTTGTACATAGTTTTCAACAATGGCAAGGCATGTAGTGCTCCCATAGCTCCATTTAAAATATGTGTTTCAGATGGTACCAAACTAAAATGTCTTGATCAAAAAGTCACAACTACTTTTGAGAGAAAGCAATGGAACATAAACCTGGAGTTTTTGCTAGTCTTTGTGTTTGTCATGGTTTGACATGACAGCCTTTTCTGGTAAGGGGGAAGGGGCTGTAAAGATGACTCCTGTAAGAATTTTCTCGCAACTCTCCCCAGCTCTGAGCCAGACCCACTTCTGGGGCTGAGCAAATTAGACACCTCCACAATCACTTTTTAAGAAGAAGCCGGAAGAGGAGTTTTCTTTCCTCCATCTTTTTCCTTCTTCTGCCCTTTCTTCTTCTGGCTGTTGGTGGTGCAAGGAGTAGGAACAGTGAGAGAAACAACCATGCGGACTCCAAGGTCAGTGATGAGATAAAGGAGGAGGTGTGCTGGAGCAGAGACTCCCCTGCATTCTATGGAGAGAACTGGTGAAGCTGGGATTTATTTTCATTTCTTTAAAGACCCCACAGCAGCGGTAGAGACTCATGTTGCTAAAGCTGGCCCTGGACCAGGGGCAGAGATTCACTTCATTAAAGGCCCCGAGCCAGGGACAGTGACTATGGCCGGAGGAGACCATGTCCCGTGGGGGGGGACCCAATCACTTCACTGCAGACCCCGAGCCAGGGGCAGCGATTTTCTTCTTTAAAACTATGGCCGGAAAAGGCTGTGTCCCAAGGGAGGGACCCTTTATCACTATGGCCGGAGCAGGCTATGTCCTGAGGAAGGGACCCAATATCCACAGCTGTAACTGTGGGGAGGAACCCATGACAAAGCAGCTCATTAAACTTATGCCCAGAAGAGGCATTGTCCCAAGAGAGGGACCCGGTATCGACAGAAGCCACAGCTGTTGGGAACAATCTTTGTTAAAGATTGTGTCCTGGGGAGGAACCCCGTGTTGGAGCAGGGGAAGAATGCCAGGAGTTGTCCTCATCTGAGAAGACAGAAGCGGCAGAGCCCATCTGTGAGAGACTGACCACATCCCCCACTCCCTGCCCCCCTGAGCCATTGAGGGGAAAGGAGGTAGAGAGATGGGGAGCAGTGAGCTGGGCCTGGGAAGAAAGGAGGGATAGAGGAGGGAGATCTTAAAGTGCTGGTTGTAATTTTCTCATCATCCTACTCCCTTTTTGCTTTTATTCTGTTCTGTTTCTTGTAGAATAAACTTTCCTACTTTCCTCTCTAAGTCGAGTACTGGAGTCTGTTTTGCCCAGAACCGTAATTGGCAGCCAGCCCTCCCTGCCCTTGTCTCAATCCACAACAACCTTGCTTATCTTTTTACTCCCATTTTGCTGGGGCCTCTGCCATCCTAACGAGGGTTGGGAGTGAATGGGGGCAACAAGTGAGAGACTGTCATGGTGCTGCTGTGCTAGCTGGGCCAACCCATGACAGTGTTTCACTGAGGAATTTCCACTCCATATGGATGTATTTAAGGTGATCACTTAAATAAATACTTCCTTGCTGTTTCACTTTGTGATAACATGGCAATATGGACATGGCAGTGCCGTGATCCCTTAGCAGTTTGTCATGGTGATGTAACCCTTCTTCGTCAGAGAGGACTACCCTAAAATCACAGGTAATAATAAATTCCATAGTAAATCTGCGCAAAAGTTGTTGCAGTATTAAGTCCTTTGTTGAAGAAAACAGAAGTGCTACAAGGCTGCTGTATTCTGTTGTGGCCTCATCTGGAGCACTGTGTCCAGTTCTAGGGTCCCCAGCTCAAAAGGGACAGGGAACTTCTGGAGACAGTCCAGCGCAGGGCCACCAAGATGAACGGGGGACTGGAGCATTTTCCTTATGAGGAAAGGCTGCAGGAACTGGGGCTGTTTAGAGAAGAGGAGACTGGAGGGGGATCTTATTAATATTTACAAATATTTAAATAGTTGATGTCAGGAGGCTGGGGCATCCTTTTCTGTTGTATCTAGTGACAAGTCAAGAGGTAATGGAAACTGGAACACAGAAAGTTCCATTGAAACATCAAGAAAAACTATTTTCCTATGAGGGTGAGGGAGCCCTGGCACAGGCTGCCCGGGGAGGGTGTGGAGGCTCCTTCTCTGGAGGTCTGAAAAACCCACTTGGATGTGTTCTCATGTGACCTGATCTAAGTGGATCTGTTTGTGCAGGGGGGATGGGGGTGGACTTGATGATCTCTAAAGGTGCCTTTCAATCCCTAACATTTTGTGATTCTGTGAAGGCAGCATGGCCACTCAAATTTGAATGAGAGCACTTTAGCTGATTAGTGATGATCTAATGGCTTTAATGACCAAACAGTTTGACCTGACCTTAGTTCTGACAAGGCTAATCAAACAAAGCAGTGAAAATGGGCAGGAGTCTTACACACAGCATCAGAGTAGCTCTCACAGTAATCCAAAAGAGATTTGTATTGACTGCTGCTGTGTGTTGGTGTAATAGTTGTATGACAGGACCTATGTTAGATATGGGCCCTGACGTGTCTGCTTCTGGTTTTCCCTGTGTATCAAGTAAGTTTCTTTGCTACTGGGGGAGATTTCTGGAGGTGGATGTCTTGCTTTGGTGAGAATCTGTAGATGAACATCTTTCAAACCATCTTTTGATATACTTCAGTATGGCGCAGAATAACAAGGAAACACTTTGGTCTCTGGATAGATGTTCTTGTAGCATCTTATCCTGCTTGAGGTCCCTTGATTTCAAGACACATAAATAGGTAGCATATGTTTTAGATGCACTTTCCTCCCCTTTTTTGACATTCTCAGTGCTTATTAAACAACCTGCCTTAAAAGAGCAAGGAGGTTCATGCTCTCTGCCCTAGCTAGAACAGGGTAAACCCTAAAAGTGTGATAAAGGCAATAAAGAGTGATGGGCAAGTAACAATAGCTTCTTTTTTTAATTATTTCAGCCTTGTTGAGAATTGTAAGACAAGTAAGTGTGCATTACTGAGAAAGTGCTTTCTAGACTGAACATTTTGCTAGTTTTTGTCCGGAAATAGCTGTGGCACCAAAGTCCTCATTCAATTTGGTTGATAAATAAGGACTGTGTGATTTGAGGGACTTGACATTGCACATGCCTTATGGACACAGTAAAAAGGGCCTCTCACTATTGCCTGTTCCAATTTCTTGCTTTCTTAAGTCTCCAATAGGCTTGGCATAAACTGTTAAAACTTTACTTCAAAGATTTCAGGTTCCTTGTCTCCACTGGAGCACAGTTTTGGAATTCTGTTACTCAAAATTCAGAGAACTAAATGACTGGCTCACCTCCCAGCCTGCTTCTGGTGTTTGCCGTCACACCTTTAACACAGGAGCAACTACTTCTATGCCTATATTTGAATGTGATGGGCTATGAAAAGCAGAGAAATGTGTAATTGATAGAGTTCTCAAAAAGTGTTTTTCTGAATGTCCCAAAGAGAAATAAGATGATAAGAGGAAATTCAGAGTCATATACCATGTTTTTTGTTAGGGTTTTTTTGTGTTGTTGATTTATTTTCTAGGAAAAATCTAGCTCGGCTGAGTATGTGATTAAGTAGCTGATGGAATAATTCTTTACAGTAGAAGATGCCAGAACATTTGAGCGGTGTAAAACTAGACTGCACAGAGAATTAGAAAAAGTACAGGGAGGAGTAATTTTGTGTTGGCAGGAAGTAGACTTAATAGTACTTTTTTATCTGTAATTTTTATGATTCTATGGCTAACTGGGGAAATGTTTAATGTTCCTGATACAGCAACTCAAGGTAGAAGAAGGAAGATTGACATACCCAGCACTGTTATAATTCATTTCATTACTTCACACAGGGCTTTTATATTGTCATGCCCATAAAGCGCCAGTGTGTGCGCTTATAGCCAATTCATCTTTATATACTGCTGCTGATCCCATTGAAGTGAATGGCAAAACTCACATCAATTTTAATGGCAGTGGGATATGGCCCATTTTGTGGATATACAATGTGTATTTCCTGCACACACTATTCTTTTTGTATAACGTGCCTCTCATCTGAGGTTTGGAAAATGTTTTATAAAGCACCCAAGTCGCAACCGTTGATGTAGTCCCCAGCTGATGAGATAACGTGATCTGTCTTCAAAACGACATTTAAAGGTTGACATTTATTCATCTTTTTTTTTTTTTTTTTTGAGACACCATATACACGTAGGTCTTCACATATAAAGTACTATCTTTGGAAATTTTGACCAAATAAATTGCATGGGGTAATTGTGTTAGGTGTTACAGTTGCAAGGTTAACATCATGCTTCAGTGTTTTAAAAATAGGAAGCATCAAAGAAAATTGAAGGCAACATGAATCAGTGAGTTAGTACATTATACAGTAGTCTGCAGCACTGGAGGTTAAGAAAGGTTCCATTTGGAAAACATCTGTTTGGATAGCAACTCAATTAGAAGGCACAAACCAAAAAAAGACTCCAAGTTATTTATAGATTCTTTGGATACTCAAGACAGTTTAGCTATTGACTATTTATTAGCTATTTAGTTTAGCAATTTTCTTATTGAAAAACACATTAAACAGTGCTAAAGTGTCTTTTTCCTCTGGAACCCATCATCCTTGACCTTATTTAAAGAAAATCTGTAATGTATGAGCTGTATTTCAGTAGCTGTACAATTCTGTTCGTTATGCACTGAAAGATCTGGATTCATAGCAGTATTCAGCACGTGCATTCTGGAAATGGAGTTGCTTGATAGGCTGATGTCTTCAGAAGCTTCCTTTCTTCACAATAATGTATGCTGCAGAGCAGTCACATTCCCAGCTTAATGAAAGAACGAGATTTGTAGAGGACTCAAATGGGAAGACTGCAGTTTTACTTAAAACTCCTAGAACGTAGTTGTGAATTATATACCAGTAGAGACTAAATAATTCAGCAGACTGCACTGCAGGTGACGAATCACTGAGCCTTACTGTAAAATACACTCTTCCACTTAGTGCTTGCTGCAGTCACGGGCCTTGGAAATGGATTATGCAAAGACTTATGAACTCTTTCCTTGACTGGATGTGTGCAAGGGTATATTCAGTTTGTTGAAGTGTACTTGCTTTTAGTTAGCAACATGACATTGGGAAGTATCTCATTATGAATGTGTTTATTTACATATCTGTGTTGTGTTGAAGTGTGTGTGGTTCAAGCCCAACTGGCAATGGAGCACCATGCAGCCACTTGCTCACTTCCCTCTCAACATCCTGTAGGATGAAGAGGGAAACCAGAGAAGAAAAACAACCTTGTAGGTTGAGATAAGAACAATGTAGTAAGTAAAACAAATTAAAATATAATAAGAATAAGAATAAAATATAAAAATAGTGATATTTGAGAGAAGCAAAACCAAAGAAAAGGTAAGTGCTGCACAGTGTCTGAGCAATGTTGCATGCTCTACCACCTTCCCCCAGTTCATATCCTAGACATGAACTCCTATGGGATGGAATAGCCCTTTGACTAGTTTGGTTCAGCTGTCCTGGCCATGCTTCCTCCAAGCTTCTTGCGTACCCTCAGCACACTTAGTGGCAGGGCGGAATGAAAAGTAGGATGAGAAGTAAACCTTGATGTTGTGCAAGTACTGGTCAGCAACAACCAAAACATCCCTGTGTTAACAACACTGTTTTCAGCATAAAGCTGAAAACCCTGTGTCAGCTACTAAGAAGACAATTAATTAACTCTACCTTGGCTGAAACCAGGACAGAGTGACCAAGCAATTGAACAAACACCACTATTCTGAAGGACATGAGCAACATCTAAATGTACAAGCAATCCACCTTTGGCATTAGTTACCTAAGACACATATGAGTTAACTGGATTTTGTTGACTGTTTTTCACCATCTTGGTGAAAAGTTTCAGAGGTTTGTTCATTGTTTTGTTGTCGGTTTGGTTTTTTTTAATCTCTAAGTGGTTTTTATGTTATAGTTACAAAGCTAACTTGAACTGTTAGACTGGGATTTATATTCTTACGTACTTCTTAAGAGAATTCAGACCTTGAATTCAAGTGCTGAAAACACTACTACTATTGCTTTGTGGAGAGCATTGGTGTTGTGGCTATAACATTGGCCTGAGCTTCAGGAGGTCCAGTTCCTAGTTTTTCTATTGATTTCCTTTGAGTAATTTGCTTCTGATGTGATTTTTAGAAGCACTAAGTATAGGCCCAACTCTGGTATAAAAATAAAAAATTCCTGTTGATTTATTTGAAAACCAAATTAAGGCTAATTAAGGCACATTTGTTGCTTTGTCCTCCAAGTCTTCAGGTCTCATTTTTCTATCTGTCTACTGAGCATTATGTGTTTTACTTACAGAAATGCCGTGAGGATAAATTCACAGATATGTGAGCCACACAGATCTCAGAGCAACTAAAGTTGAGCTTTGCACCATAGCATTAGCTGGCTAACCTGGGAATTTCTTTTTTAAAGTATGAGGCTACTTTTTTAATGAGATAATTCATTATTTTTGTTAAGAATGTACAATATTATAATAGCAAAGGGTAGAGATGAAGAAAGCTTTTTTTTGCCACAATTTTTCTTCCCATGTCCTCTCTTAAAAGGCAGAGTCTTATAACCCGCAGCAGCTGTCACTAGCCTGCAAATTATTTCTGCCCTCCCTAGCAGATGTCACTGTGGCAGTTGGCTGTATGCTCTGAACTCCAGAGATGTCAAAGATTAAAATAAGTGGAAGTTGTTAAACAAAAAAATAAAGATGGAAAATGTTCTTTCTGACAAAAAACCCATGAATGTCTGGGCTTCTGACAAAAGCCTGTCCCTCTCACATTTTCTTCTTGCAGAGTACAAGATATTCTAACTTCTAAAGTCAGCTTTGCTTTAGTCTGAGATATGCTGCTGCTTGTTTAAATTACTGATGCTTGACCCAAGAAACATAAAGGATATATTTTATTTTTCTTCTAGTTGCATAATACAAATTGGTTCCAAATGCAGAAGAGAAAGTGTTTTGGAAAAGCATTTATAGTTGTGGGATTGCAGAGACAGGGGATGTCAAAAAGGGACATTATTAAAGTTCACACTGAAAGCTTTTGCACTGCTTAAAGGAATGGAACATTTTGTGGCTTTTGGAGTTGACTTGCAGCACAAGTATATTTTTGGGAGAGTGAAATAGATATAGATACTAGTTCTGACAGGAAGGGATGTCTGAGGAGGAAAAATAGATGATATCAGTTGAGATAAAAATTACAATTTATGCTAGATAAAATTGCTGTCATTAAAGTGGTACACAAGGGCTCTGATTGAGAAGAGTTACACATCCTGGTAAATAGACACATAGACTGAGATGGATTTTGAGCCCCAAATTTCCCATGCTGGAACTAAAATATTGTTAAATGCACCAACTATTTGGAAGAATCAGTAAAAATAATTATCATAATTGCTAGAATATCAAGTTGTCAGTTTGGTTTTTTTTTTTCCCCAGGTGTTTTCAAGTAATAGAAAACTTGAATCACTAGCTTAAAGTGAAAAAATTGTCCAAGGAATAAAACAGAACTCTGAACTGCTGGGTTTGTCACCTTTCTATGGTCTAATTTTCATGAATTTGTAGATACAGGGTTTCTCATACTGTGCAAGCAACAAGATCTTTATCATTAAAACTTGGGAAGCTCCAAGTTTTAAAAGTTGAAATGCAATTACTACATTTCAACTAGAAGCTTGTTTTCACAAAAAGTTTCTGAGGATGAGGGAGTAATAAGCTGTGACTCAGACAGAATTATCAGTACTGGTGACCAATTGTTTTAACTTCATATGTTGGAAAGTCTCTTGGAGAACTATATGGAAGGTGACATGGCAGAGTTGATCTTTGCCAACTCTATGAAATGGATCCATGTTTTGCTTTGAAGTGTTTCACAGTGACTTTTTACAAAGATTCAAGATTGGCTCAGATTGATCTTCGTAGGCTTTGTCTGATGCCAGAAGGAAATATCTGTGTTTCTGTGAAAAATGGTCCAAACAATATTTAAAAAAACACTAAAACAAAAAGCTTCCGACTACACACACATGCAGAGCCTTTTAATTTAGACTCCTCTACCTGAAAGATACTTACTAATAGCTAGAGTGTGATTAGGTTCATGAGATCAGAGATAAGGAAGTGAAAGCTGATTGAATGCATTATGTTTGCTATATTGAACATGTTGGATTATTGATTTCTTTTGTATAATTTAAATAGGCAGGAATAGGGGAAAAAATGTGCTAAGGAGAAATGTCTTAATAGTCTTAAACCTTCCAAAATCTCATCTTTTTATCTTTTTTTTTTTTCTGTTAAAAGTACTATTTTTAAAATAGGCTATAAAACAAGGAGAATATAAGAAGCTTTCTAAGAAAGCACATCCTCTACCGAATCCTACATTAAAAGGAATTTGTCCTACATTAAAAGGAATTTGAGAACTCTCTTTCACTCTTTCCATGATACCGTCAGTCTGTCGAAATGCAGTAAGGTTAACAGTGGCAAAGTAACCTATGTGTCAAAGTCATATTAATTTCCTTGGAGACTTAAGCTTTCAAAATCATTTTAACACTTTGAAAATGTTAACTTAAAACTTGAAATGGACAGAGTTTCATTTAGTTCTATAGGCAGCTTTTCCTCCTGCTATCTGGGCTACTTCGGGTACACAACTGCTATTGCTTACTGTGAGTGGGAAAGTGTATTTGATCTATCATATGTGATTTTAATTAAAAGAGTATGTAGATTTGTTTTGGAAAAGGAAAGGTAAAGTGTGGGGTTTTTTTTTTAATATCTGCAATTACTTTACACTATTAAATGGATCATTGTTCTGATGAATAAATCAGAACCAGGCATGAATGGCTGTGAAATTTTGCAGTAGCGTTGATGGTGTGGGCAGAAGATAGAAATGCCAACATAACAGCTCATCTGTAACAGCCTGTATGTCCATGTTCAACTCAAATTATATGACAGGATGTTCCAAAGAGGATACATTTATGAAGAGAGAACAGCATGCAAATCCCTGTTGTTGGTGTAACAAAGGTAATTTCAGACTTCAAACCATTGCTTGGGCTAAGTATATTTCCAAGAGTCCAGTTGATGACTGCATTCAGACTCCAACATGTATTTGGACCCTGACAGCCCACTCCTCAAGAAGATGGAAATTTAGGCATATGATTTTAGAGAAGTGGAAAAGTATATAAAGTGATTCTCTTGGTTCTCTCCTGCACTTTCTCTCCCAGCAGTCATTTTTTGCTCGGGAGGGCAAGGTGTTGGATTAGCTATGTGTCTGATTTGTTAAGACTGCCTTTAGGAGTTCTTACAGTGAGATGGCTCACCCCAGAAGCTTCTCCCCCCCCAAAAAAAAAAGGTATCATTTAATCAAAATTAAATTATCCTTAAAAACTAGTCTTCTTATTTACTAGGAAAATAGTAAAAGTTAAGTGGTTCTCTTCTTTCAAGAATGTGTGCTAACTGGACTAAAAGTGAAATCAGGCATCTGTCCATGGACTTGATTTATATTTGGATCTGAGCTATTGCCACCTTTACTGTAGAAGAGCTGTCTTGGCTATTATCACATTTGGATATCGAGTCAGCTCTAATCTCACTCAGTTTCACTTCTGTATTTCTAGGAAGGATGTCTGTTGAGCCTTGCATACAAGCCTGTCAGCTCTTTTCAACTCATAACTGTTTCACAGGGCCAATATTCAAATGCATTTATCTTGCAAACCTACTCCACGAAATACATACATTAGACTTAAAGACTTCCTAACTGCTCTTAGCTTGTAGCAGTCCCTGTAGATCTGAATCTACACACTGAAAACATTATCTCCTGTCTATGTCAGGAGGTCCTTTACTCTGCACTCTTTCGCTATAGATCCACTGTGCTTTGCATGCCATATTTCCCCTATCAAGGATGACAGATGTGCTTGCAGGCTTATAAAGGATTTGTTAAGAAATCATCTTGAGACCTTTGTGTTTGATGCAAGTATAGCTACAGCTTTCCTGTTACAAAGGAAGCAGTGCTTGAAAAATGGAGGAAAATACATAGCTTGTTTATATGTTAAGGGAGAAAAGCCATCCTGGGATTAGTTCCTGGATTCCTGGGATCCAGGCTTTTGCATTGCCTTGGCTTAGCAATAAGTTTGGGACTAAAACCCTTACATGGTCTTTGGGGGATACAAGCCTAATTAAGTAAGCAGCATGCTTTGAGGAATAAAAAAAAAAAAAAAACAAACCTCTGAAGGTCGTTTCCATCTCAGAGGAGAGGGAATGATGTCTCTTGATTTTCCTCAGAGATGTAAACTTTCTGAAGACACAAATGTACTTAGAACTGCTAAGGATTTGTCTGGCTATTAAAAAGATGGCTGAAATGATGGTACACAGAAGGTTAGAACCTGGAAAACAGGGCTTAAAGAGACAGAGAGACATAAACCCACAATTTACAAGCTACTGACTTGCTTAACTTTTTAAAAAACAGAATTCTCTCTTATACTGTAGGCAAGCCCAGTCCTATCCTACCTAAAATATTCTGTCTTTATTGTCAGAGTAGAAGAGACTTGCATGGTATCTGCTTGATGAAAACTATTGTAAACAGTTTATGCACTGCTTGTAAACAAAAGTGAGTTTTCTATCTGGTCCTAGTTGAATTCCTGCAGCTGTAAATGAGACTTAACTTTTAATAGGTTGCATCTATATACATATATATTTATGTATGTATACTGGTATGTATATTCATGGGAAGAGTATATTAAAACGTAGTGACACACAAGCAGTTTTCACTTCAGTTTCAGGGAATAAAGCATATCCATCTTCTGTCGGTCATACTTCTCCCACATTGTCTGCCTCAGAGAATGAGACTTGAAATGTTTGAATGAAAATAGAATGTCATGGCCTTGACTCAAATAGAATCAAAGAATGGAATAGAAACAAGAGTAATAATAATAATAAAATACAGAAGATGCCTGTGTAATGTGTGGGGCTTCTAGGGCTGTTAATTTGTGAACATTGTTAATTCAGTGGCAATAAACTCCTATATTAGTGTAGCTGAGTGTCAATATTACCATGTAATATTATATGCATTAAAAATGCTTCATTTGCCTTTTTTTGTTTTTATCCTCCTAACATGCATGATCAGTTTCAAGTACAACACTAAAATTTGTATTATATTCAGTCAATCCGTCCAGATCTCATTACATAAGACAAACACTGTACAGGAAGGAAGTGGATCACATAAACACCACTAATATTATTCATGAGTTTTCCTGCTGCAGTAGGTTGGAAGTATGCTACAATTACTTTCTTATAAATGACTTGGTTTAAGTTCTTGTATTTGTGTCTGATTTTTTTTCATTACTATTTAAGGTTTTGATTAATTGCTTCAGATAAAATTCAATGCTTTACTGTTGCTGTTTGTTATCTACCATTTATTATAATATTCATCTCTCATACCTCCTTTCCACCTTCCTTCTGCTCTCTAGATGTTAATCTGTATCACAGATTAGAACCTCAAATTGCTGTAGCTTTTAATAGAATAGGGATTCTTTCTGTTTTTTTGTATTTTTTAAAATATGCTTTGAATCAGACAGAATTTATGACTGTTCAACACTGTATCAGCTACTACAGGTAATAGTTTGATTGTCTTTTTTCTTCTGATGTAAAGCTGTTTGCATACTGTTAGTCACTGTTGGACATTGTGTTGTAAAAAGCCCAAAATATGAGAACAGAAATCTATGGATTATTTAGTGCATGCATATAAGATCTATGATAAATGTAAAATAGATAAACAAAAAACATATATAATATTGCATATGTCATGGACAACGATAGGTTTGAAGAATATTGTTAGTGGAAAAACCCCAATCTTGATTTGGACCACTGTTTAATAAAAATATAATCTGTGACATTAATTTTTATAGAATAGTGTAACACAAATTTAAAACAATATTTTATCTAAAAAGTTCCAGAGGTTTTCACAACAATTTCTGTATAAATTCATGAGAGTTCTATGGCATTTTATTGTTTCAATTAATCTTATTTTTAGGTTGCACAAAACCTTCACATAAAGAAGCACGGTATCTTCTAATTGTGATTTGCTAAAGTCCTAGAGCAACCTGTGGTGTAAAAGACAAAAGTAATATGCTCTTAACAAGTCTATGTTTACTGAACATTGTTGATTACCTGAAAAGATTGCTTCTGCATATTAATTGAAGAAAGCTCTTCTCTTGGTTATGGCCTGTGTATGTTGAATACCTTTCCCAGTCTGCTGCTAAAAACATCAAGAGGGTAACGATGCAAAGCCTACTAGTAGATTTGATCATCAAAAAAGGAAGCATGGTAAAATGGGAAAGTTGATGAGCGCTGTGAATTCTTTTTAGTGAGACTACTGCAGCTAACTCACAAATCTTTTTCCTTTTCTCAGTCTTGTGTCTATTTTTGGAGGAGCAGAGGCCAGAGGCAGATCTTGGGGCATTGTGTTATCTCCCCTTTGTTTCACTCTGTGTGTGCTCCCACTGGTATGAGGCCTTTCTTGTACACTTCATTATTCATATGACCACGAAGTCTCCAGGTTTTTTTTCCAGTGATGGTAACATTGCTCTCCACATTACATTTGTGAATACTAGCTTCACAGGTTACTGGCAAGAGGGCAATTTTTCAGAAGATTTGACCTCTTTCTTGATATTCAACACCATTTCTAGGGGTTGGACAAGATGATTTCTAAAGATCCCTTCCAGCCCTACCATTCTCTGATTTCTTACTTGCATTGTTGGAGTTTTTTTCCATCTACTGTGGAAGGAAAAGTGAGCAATGGTCTCTGGAGGGGACAGCATATCAGATATCTTACTACTGACTCTTTTATTTGTTGACCACAAGGTTAACTTGTTGACCGGGTTGATTTGTTTTTTATTATTTGTTTCAGACAAGTGAAATGATGTGTGATTCTGATTCCCTGAACCAAATCTCTGTGACTGACAGTGTACTTTTAATAATTCCTCCAGTAATTATTAGGCCAATGTAATATAAGCAGTGCTTGAATTGGTATTTACTTTCATGTATGAATATTTGGTGATGCAGTATTTTTGGTGGCACAGAGTTGTTGGTTTTTTTTCCATAATTGTAGTAGGCCTGCTATAGTAAGTCAGATAATACCAGTATATTGATTGGTAAAAATGACACTAATTAGAGAAATCTGAAAGTTCTGGAAGGTCAGAGATATGCTACTTGTTGTTGGTATTTATTTCTTTTTGACTAGGCTGAGATATATGAACTGAGTTTTTTTCTGGCTTGATGGTTAGGGTATAACAGTCTTCATTTTAATACAAAATTGCTGTTGGTTCTGAATTTTTGTAGTCTCTTTTCTGTCCTCTCGGACTTCTGAGTAACTGAAGTTATTAAAACCCTTGTGCATTCTGGATATGAATTAAAAAATATTAATTATTATGATAGACATATTAACTCTTTTTTTCACAGGACATTGCTGTGCAGAATGTTTAGAGTTACAGCTTTATTGACTGTCATCCAAGAATTCTGCAGCAAAGGAGCTGTTAATAAATCTCAGATGAAAGGAAAACACCAGTAAAAATATGGAAACGTTCAACCTCAGCCCCAGCTAAGCTCTTTTCAGATTTAATGCCAGATGTAATGAACACCTAATAGTGACATGGAGGAAAGTTGAAGATGGTGGTGTATAGGAAGACCCAAACATTCAGATATAGTTTATCTGCCTTATTTCCTGAGTGGTGTTTCATTGCTCTTGATCTCTTGCTGTGCTGACTGACCACAAATAGCTACAGATTTCCATCTTCCATCTGGTTTCAGGTTTATCAGGTAAGCAATCCAAGCAGGGTAGAGAAGAGACATTCTCTAGCATGGGTTATAGATAGCATCAACGACTGCACAGGATAAAGCTATGCATCATGAAGTTAAATCAGGACAGTTCAGATGTGTTGCAGTGTTGAGGGAAACCTATCTGCTTTCTCCACACAAAAAGGATAGCTGCCTTTGTATTCCCATAGGAGGCAGTGGCACCTGAAAACCTTCCTACTAAGTAAAATTGCATGTTCTTGTGTATAAATAAGCAGGTTTTGATGTCAAACTATTTACAGAGGGCCTTCTAAGGCAATAATTATCGTGTCCTCCTTTTCTTGTGTTTCTGCAAGGTCTGACATTACAGATTTGTGTTATTGGGGAGCTGGGTGAGCAGTGCTGGCTTCCTGCACGACAAAGGCCATTTGCCAACACTTGAAGTAACACATATTTTCATGAATATTGGGTTTGCTGTTTCCATTTTAAAACTTTTCTTTATGTCAAGCAAGTTCAAAAGATGTTAGGAGGGAGCTTCAGGAAGGAGTAAAAAATGGGAGAATTTGGACTCTAGCTGTTATGATTGAGACAAGGAAGAGATGACCTTGAAGTCTGAAGCTATTGTAAGAGTTAGAGAAGAGTTCTGAGCAGCAAGAGAAGACAAAGAGAGATGATAATATTCATTTGAGAGAGTAGAGAGCAGGTAGAAGTTTAATTTTCAGAGAATGACTGAATACACATTATGACTCAAGAAATGGAAAAATGCTGACTGAGTTATACAGTCAATCCATTCTGATTTTTAAAATATAAAGTTTCTCCCATGCCCAGTTCTGTACATTTATGGCTTTGATTAAATATCTTTGTCCTTTTTACAGCAATTAGCTGTAAACCAGACCTGTTGTATAATGAGTTGACAAATTGTCATTGAGTTTGTTGGTGATTGTCCACAGAAATAGACAGGTTTCAGATTGATATCTTCAGCGTACTCCATGGACCAGCATTTTTTTGTCCACCTTGCTCTATCATCCCCACCATTTTTGTTCAAGTAGCCTGTCCTATCATAAGTCAAAACCATAAGATAAAATCTTTTAGGGAAAGAGACATTGTTTCATAAGAGGCTCATGCAAATGGATGCACTTTATATTCCCTTGGGGTGGGATAAAGTCTTTGGCTTTTGTGGCATAGTGCAAGACTCCTACAGATTTTGTGACTTAGGAAGTCAGAGGGTCTGAAGCTATTATATGATGCAGTGCAGCACTTCTGTGTATCAGGTAAAACAAAACTTGAAATGTTTTAGGAAAATAGAGCTCTCTGCTGGTGCACAGGCTTTGAACCTTTAGAGTCATAAATACAGTTGGGTGAGTGGATGGATTCCAATCCACTATGGAGGTGCAGCAAAGTGCAACAGAGTTAACTAATTATATTAACAACAGGTTCTCACACCGAAGGGTTGAAACAGTAATGCATGACTGTAGCTGAAAAAGGCTTGCTCGAGAGACATAGACCATATAAACCCCCTGAGCCTCAGCAGAGTTCATGGCTGTATCTATACTACCAAATAGCACTGTTAAACAGAAGCAGATGTGTGCAGCAGAACAGCTGGGGCTGAGGACCCAGCACTGTATATTTCAACAGCTTACTCTGGGTTAACTTGGTAGCTTGGTGCTATTAACTTGATGGCCATTAGTGGCTGGAGAATGTTAGGTGGACTCTTGCAGCACACAGTCTGATTGGATTTGGATTCATCCAAAAGGAATACAGTTTTCATACCCCAGACCCACCCTATAATGTGAACCAAAAGTGTGGTGACACAGAGTTGCTCCAAAAATGGAATCCTAATGCAAAAAAGTACTGAAGTGGATGAATTTCATATGTACCCCTTGGATACACACGGAACTGAGCAACTGAGAAAGACAGCTATTGTATGATTTTCCTTCCCATGTCATCAAACGCCATCCTGTGGTAGGTGTCAGGTGGACTGCCTGGCCATCCTAACAGTGTAATCTCGTTTAGCTCCTGCCTGCCCTTTATTCCCTTCCTTAGCCTCCAGCTGTCAGTATTTTGAGTTAGTTGGTCTTCAAATGGAAGAGTGTGAGTTAAGCCTTCTTACTTGATTTTTAAGAAAAACACATGAATGTTGGTTTCTTGGTGGATTTTCAGATCTTCAAAGTTCATAATCTCAAGATTTACATTGCACTTGTTCTAATATAAATTCCACTAGCATTTCCTGTGGATCTTTGATCTTCAAGCTTAAGATCGTGAAAATAATTAGCTAAATAGTTGTTGTCTAAATATAAAGAAGCCTTTTAAGAAAACTATTTTTTTGTTTAATTAACTATATTTTGAATGCATTGAATCAGATATACAGACCACAACTTGAGATATGATTTCTGTCTGAGCTGAAGCTCTTAATTTTTTAGATACATATGTATATGCTTCATATACAACCTATGATTAAACGTCTGTGCTTTACCTTTTGGAAAATCAAACCCAAAATGTGTGATGCAGAGATTAATGAATCAAGGAAACAACTGCATTGTCTCTTGGCATCTACTTTGTTATATAAATGTGAGGTTTTGGCACTTTTGAAAATGAAATCTTTTCCTTTGTCTATGATTTTCATTCTCCTTTATTAGAACAGTAAGTCTTTGTTAATTTGCAGTGGTGAATGAAAACATTGGTACATTAATGAATTTTGTGCATTAGCAAGTAAACTGTTTTACAAGGATGGCTACCACTTCAGTCAACCTATTCTGTTTCTCTTTTTTTTTTTTTTTTGTGAATGTTAACATATCTTTATTTATGATGCTTCATAGTCTGCTACTCAATGTTCTGTCCTATGTCTGCAGAAATAACGAAACAATAAGGAGAAGAATCTTGACTGCAGCACATGCCCTATCTTTGAAAGGTGAGAACAGTCCATAAATGCTGTTTTCTTCAAATAGTAAGTGGTGCTATTTGGGAAAGTGCTTATAAACAAATGTCTTACAGGACTCTTATGCAGCATCATTTTAAAGGTTCTGCATTTGTCAGAGAATTAAGCTAAAACCCATCTGCTTTCTGCCTTAGAAACATTGGACTAAATCCAAATCAGAAGATTGTAGCCTGACTTGCACTGAGCTACATTCACTTTTACCATAATTGGAATACCAAGTACCTGTAATTGCCTCCCAGATCCTGTGAGAAAGGAGCAACATGATGTCCTTCTTTCTTCCACTGTTGGCCACAGCTCTGCTCTAAAAGAGATACCCAAGGGCAGGAGTTGGAGCAGAGGAATTACCATGGGCGTTTTGTCTCACACAGCCTCGTAGTCTTACCAGTGCTCTTCATTCTCTTACCTGTATCCTCTCTGCTTGTGACATTGTCTTCTCTTATGGTTACCTGTGGAAAATTAATCTTCTCTTTTGAACTCATGTGGCTACATTCCTCACCACCTCTTACACTATTCTTTCCCAAATAACTCATTGCTCCTTTCCTAAGCCTTGTACTCTCTGCCACTCTTATTTCACTCTTTCTTCCCTTTGACATCCACTGTTTTCCCATGCTCCTTTACTTTTCCTGTATAAAGTTTTAGTGTGAGACTGCACACTGCTGCTTGAAGCAGTAACTGCAGCAAAGTTGCTTGTCTCAAGACCATAGGACAATGTCACCTCAATATTGACATGAGCTTCTTATGCCTTTGAAAATAGTACAGTGAGGAAATTGCTTCTGCAAGGAATATAAGACAGATGGCTGTAAGTACACCATGTACTTACTTGCTAGAGGGAAATAAAACCTGTGCCTATTTCACTCTGACAGATTGGTTTGAAAGGGTTCCATGCAGTTTATAGTCTCCAACCTGTAAAGAGAAACTTCTTTAGCATCAAAAACTCCCCCCATTTAATCATCTTTCAGTGGGAAGAGAAGGCATGACGTTGTACGTACTAGTTTTGTAGCTGCAAGCAACTGGTTTAGCCATCTTAAATCAATTTATCTGTAGGTTATATGCAAGTTTCAGGATGAGGAAATACCAGATGTGAGAGACAGTTGTACCTTTCCATGAACAAAAAGGTCATAAGAAAAAGCTTGTCAGCCAGATAGCCAATAAACATAAATTTTGCCTTGTGTGGATCAATATAGGGTTGTGTGTTCATATCCGATTACCTGAGACGGATTAAGATATTGGATATTATTAAGATAATAAAAAGACAGATTTGTCATTATGATGGTGGTACTACTTTGTCCTTGAAACTCTGTGATTAGAGAGGCTCCCATTTGTAGATGCCAGATGGTTCTTGAAACCTGGTTGCTGAAATAAGGGAAGTTTTCTACCAGAGCAGGTAGTTTTCCTATTAGGATTTTTTTTTTTTAAAATATTATCTACGCCTGTGTTTTATATATCTTTCTTCTCTTTTATTGTTTTCATTTTCAATCTGTATCCACTTTCTCTCTTCATGTTCTGTTAATGACCAATTACTAGCACAGTGGATTGGTTCTAAAACCTTTTTTACCAGATAGCACATCTGGGCATGCTCAGAGTTACTGATATTTTTGCAGTAATCTCCTTGGAATTGAGAACATAAAAGTCTGTAGATTTTACTGAATGTCAGCTAAAGTATCTGTTTCTCCCCATTCACATATCTGATAGTCTATTTCCACATTAAAATGAGTTTAATAATTTTCCTACACTTTTCACTCTTGTGACATGGGCTTTCATCCCTTCCTTTTTTACTGTTATATTACAATGGAGTGCTTCCAAGAAATAACACTTTCTCCTTTCTGTGGCACCTGAAAAGAGACCCTGTTCTGTTTGCCCACATTTACATGATGGTAAATGCAGAACAACTGCAAAGGAGTAATTATTGCCACTCTCAATCTGTACTGATGCATAAAACTGATCACTAAAGCCCAAGTTTCCCATTAATTTTTTGGAGTATATCACCTGTGAAAGTGTCATTGTCAGGATATGATTCTCCTGGATGATCTTTTTTTGAGCAATTATTTCAGGCTACAGCTGTTATAATTGTCTTGCTTTATGGCTTTATTCTCCCATGATTTAGTTCATCATTGCTTTTTTTTCCTGGTTTGGTTTGGGCTGGTTGTTGAGGGGATTTCTTTAGGATAAATTCTTTTAATTTCTCTTAGAGTATATCTAGGTCTTTGCTTAATTTTGAATTTTTTTTTTTTTTTTGTCTGGCATCTACTAATGTCTTATTACAGGAATAAAAATGTTTAGTTTCTGCTTTATCCTCTTCTGGTTGAAACTGCTGTAGTATCTAGTGGGTTTCATATATCTCTTCTCAACACTAGGCTTACATTTTCATAATACAGATTTACCATTAAAGTTTTATATATTAAATATTGATTAAAACACACTATGCCTGAAGCATTTGTGTTCTGGCACAGCAGTTTTCTAGTGCCTGTATGAAAGTACTTCTTTTTTTTTCCTTTATTGTCTTCTCTAGCGATATCCTGATGGTCACTTAAAATAAACCATTTTAATTGCACCATGATTTGTAATGCAGCGCTGCCTTAAATGCCACATGCAAATGGAGATCTCTTGCTCTGCAGCCTGTGATAGAAATGTAGGCATTTGTCCTGATGAGTAGTGGAGTAAGATCAAAATATCTGGCACAAATTGATATTTGGTATGGCCCAACAACCCCCTGTAGATATGCACCACATTAGAAAAGTCAACAAAAAAAGTTAATCACTCTTTTTGCAGTTTTCTTTCCCCTTGTTTGTTGGATGAGCTCCCACCTCAGAGGAGGTGGTTATGTTTGTTTGCTTGTTTGTTTGACTTTGTGATTGTTCTATCTACTGTTAGAAGAAAGAGTTTACAGTCATAAGCCCTAAATGTCTAAATATGGGTAACCCCTCAGGGAGATTGATTAGGAGATTATAGTATCCTCCTAGATTTGTCTTTCAGATGAAGAGATGAATGTAACCAGAGCAAACTGTAACAGCCCTTAGTTTCACTCTGGCTAAGAAATTAAAAGTGTTAGTACCACCTGAATGACTCTCTATGCAACTTTCATTTTATTTTGCTGCAGGCAGACCCTGTAAGTTTGTTTCAGTTCTCAGCACTGGTAGATAACAGATACTTGTCTTGATTTTCCTGGAAAACAAAAGGTCAGGCTGGGGTGCTGGCATAAAATCTCCTCAATGTCACCGCTCTCCAGACAGCAATTGGTTTGCATATTCCAGAAGGAAATACAGTTTAGATAGGATTTTTCTGCTTTATGTTTGTGTGTTTTGGTTTTGGTTTTGTTTTTTTTAAATAGCTATGTCTAGTGACTTACCTGAATCTAACTCATGTATTTGTAAAATGCTATCTATTTTAATAAATAGTCAGAAGGCAACAGCAGAGTTTTGCTGTTAGGGAAGAGATGAGTCTTGGTATTTCTGTAAGCAACCTTTCTTTCTTACTTCAGAGTATAAAATGAATGCACGAGTGTACAAGATTAGATCAGCATTTCATAGATCAGCATTTCAGGTACTCCAGTATTCTGTCTCCTGACACTCCTTTGACCCTTGACACTTCACAGATACTCTAAAGTGTCTATGATGTGATAAAATGATGTAGGAAGTGGATTTATTTTTGTTTTGTGGGTGATTATTTTTTTCGGTCTTCTTGTTTTGTTCTGTTTTTTTTTCTCCTAACTAGAGTGATTGACAAATTATCTGAAAAGGGATGGTTTATGACCTTTTCAACTTTTGGAGATTTTGCTTTTATTTCCTTATTTTCTGCATGCTTTTGGTTGTACTTGAGAACCACACAAAGGAGATCTGCTTTTAACACCCTCATTAGAAAGGAGGAAATATTTTGCTTCCAAAAGCCTGTGTTCTGTTATTTGTTGCTATAAGTTTAAAAATATCAAGCTTAGAAATATTTCAAAGTTCTCTAGAGAATGCAATCTGGTTCTGGAGGTTGATGGCCAGATTGTGCGACCAGGTATGGTATAAATCAAAAATAACTCCACTGGTTGCAGAGCCATTACTCCAGCTCAACCAGGAGCAGAATGCGACCCTGAACTTAATTTCTGAAATGGCTTCTGAATTTATTGGAGCTATGCATATCTGCAGGACCTTTCTTGGCTTTGCTGCACTGGTAGCCTGATGTAAATCAGATTTCCTTGCAGCTGAGAACAGTGCCGATTATATATGAAGCTCTAATAATGTTTGCTGGAGTTTTGTGTTGGTCTTAGGACCATCTTAGGCATTCAAAGAGCTTACCCTTCTCCCTGTGACCTGAAGAAAGAGGAAAGTGGTTTACAGTAGTAATAAAGAGATTACATTAGATGAAGTTATTTTCAGCAGCTATATCACGAAGATTGAGAGTCAATTATCCTGGTCAGGTTCATCTTTAGGACACAAGCAAAGAAAAAGGTTGAGACATTTATATCGTACCACAGAAAAACCCACCAATACTCAGAAGATTTATAGGTGCTGTGTTTGTACTGAGTACTTGGACCTTGTCATTGGGAACAACTAGTGAGATAAATGATCATATTTTGGGAGCTGGAGAGTATTACTTGAGTCTCTTTTGGGGTGGTCCTTGACCTCTTGGGCTTTCATTCAGTAGAGAAAGCAGGCCGTGTGGCTTTTGTCACCCGTGGCAGTGAATATTAGGTCAGGAGATTAGTGCTGAGGCGCCTGATAGTATTTGTGTTTTGTTTTGTGAATTTCTCACGTTGAAAAATGAAGGTCATATTCTGCTACATATTTTTAAGTATTCAGATACTCCCCTACTGATTGGAAGGAAAGATGTCCATTCTAAGAATGTGACAGCTGAATTGGTAACCTCTGTCTTTCATGATCACAACAAACTGATCATCAGCTGGTGGATGGGACTGTGCAGCTGGAAGATAAAACTAGTGAAGCTATGCTGACATAAAGGCACTGAAGGGTTTACTCAGCATGCACCCCAGTTACTCTGCCCACAAGACTTTGTCTGTGCTTTGACACTCTTTAGTTATTTCATCAAGCATCTGCTTCTTTCTCTGCATTCATCTATGATTTTACTGCATTTTTAATATATTAAAATTTGCCTGTTGGAACACTGAATTGTATTTTCAATTAAAATGAGGTGAGTGTTTGATTCCTATTTGACTGAATGATAAAAATACAAAATCTTTCCAGGATGCAGTGATATCAGTGATTTGTTATTATGTTTTCAACAGCTTATGATGTACCTTGTTTTCCCCTTCTAGCCCTTTTTCTTCCTTTCTGGGGAGTGTAATGGGCTTAGGGATTTGGCTGTTTACAGTAAGGGGACTTCAGTCAGGTTTCACTTCCTCGCTACTCAGAGTTAACTCTGTCAGGTAAATGCCTTTAGATCTCACTTTTGGCACAAGTTAAAATGATCTACTTATCCAAAGAATGAACCTAAAAACCATAATCATCACTTGTTCTGCCATTCTGAAACAAGACTGTCTAATAACAAGTCTATTTTGTTTTGGTAGCATTGATTCACCAGAACTGATTACATTTTGGTAAGCAAACCTATTTCTTCTTCAGTCTCTCTCTTCGTACAACCACAGTGTCTTAGTAGTAGCTGAACCGCTAAAGTAGCAGCAGCTGAAAAATAGGGAGACATAAGGAGCTATTGTGAAAAAAAAACCCAACCATAAAATGCAAGAATCCTTAAAGAATTGACATTACCTTAACACGGAACAGCACACTGGAGTTGTTGAGTATCCATGGAATTGATCTGTGTCTGCACTTGATGGGGAGAAGTCATGGAGTGAAGCAGGATACTTTTCTATTGAGATCCAGAAACCTGAGTGTGATTTATCCCTGCTTTGCTTCTGTACAGCCCAGCTGCTCTGTTAGCTGTACTTAGTGGTCTGTGGGTTACCCTGTAAATATGTTTTCCCAGTTCTGTTCCCAATTGCTGTAAATTAGAACCTGTTTACTGAACTTATTACTTGAGTTGGTAATACTGGTGCAGATGAGGAAAGAATTCTGCTTATTACATAATATTTTTGGCTACCAGCAACAAATTCCTATTTCTGGATTAATTCCTGCTCCTATACTTATAATCTATGAGAGAGTTAGATACTGCTTTAGGTAAAGCCCCGAAATCTATCCAGGCAAAATTGTTTAGGGAAACAAATCTATCATTTCTGGAGTTCTGTCCTGTAAATCTTCAGAACTGAGCTGCAACTTGCATAAGAATGTATTTCAATAGCTTTTATAGTTAATAACTTTTGTTAAAAAAGAGTGAAGATTGCCCCAAAATTTTGGAGTTTCTCTGAAGATACTGGGGATGGGGGAGGGGAAGAACAGTTTCTCCTGCCTTGTAGAAGACTCCAATGTATCTGGAGAAACAGGTTGCTGGGCACAGGATCACAGACCCCCTCTACTCTCAGTTAATTCTGAAAGCTGAGTGCCTTTGCATGTTCAATTCTAGCAAAAATTTAAAAAGTCTTATAATTCTAACCCCCTGTCATGTTGTTCACAGTTGATTCACAAGGCTGTCCAATGCTCTTTCCAGTTTCTTCCATTACTGAATTGTGGAATCTTGTGAAATGAGGGGTTTTTTTCCCCCTTTCTTCTCCATCGAGTTCTTTAGCTGACTCTTGGAGGTGAGCTGTTCCTTGGCTCAAGGTAAATTGAAGTAAACCAGCAAAATTAGGAGGTGTCTGTCTGCCATTCAGGTGTTGATAGCATGCTTCAAATGTCAGGCATGACAATGCAGGGGTAAAAGACCTTACACTTTAAAACAGCTTACACTTTAAAACAATGGAATTTACATGCTTCAGAGGTTTCCTATCTCCTTATCCTGTCCATGAGGAATTAATAAGTTAAAGATGTTCAGCTCAGAGTGGTGGCTTGGTTGCAATGCCTTTTATTAAGCAGTTGAGGTGTGAGGAGACTGTAGCTTGGTATATTTACATAGGCTTCAGTTTACAGCTTACAGACATCAAGACTTTTCTTTTGATGCACTTTCTTTAATCCTCTGCACTCTGACTTATCCAGCAGGTGATAAAATATACCTGTCCATTGCAATAAAAATATTATGCTTTTATCTGCTGACTTATCCCCTGGGACCTCCAAGCACTTTGTAAATCTTTTGACTAAGCTATATTGTGAAAGGAGAGTCTCTATTCTTATTTTCTATTTAAATTGAGAAAGAAAGGAAAGAAGTAAACCTGCTTTAGCAGGGGGCTGGACTAGATGATCTCTGGAGGTCCCTTCCAATCCCTACCATTCTGTGATTCTGTGAAGTGATCTGGTCAAGGTTAGCGTGTGAGGTGTAGGCCTACAGCTTTATCTAACATATTTCTAATTATATGTAGCATTATGCTTGTGAGTGATGGCTTCATTGACATGCTTTGACTGTTTGAGATCAAGCAAAGGCTGATTTTGCACTCTCAGAGTCCTTTCTATTTGGGAACCAAGCAAGCTGTTTCAATAAAACATGTAACTTTAAGTGCTTTCTAAAAGCATTCCTTAAGACTATAGAAAGAAATATAAAGTCTGAAGTTCCATTCATTGCTTTGTACATTGCCTCTTTTTTTTTTTTTTTCTACTTTTCTCCCTGTTCAGTGATTGAGTCTCCTGAGGAGTGGGAGCAATGTGCTCTTGGACAACAAAAGATTAAGAGAATTAATTTATGCATTGGGTTCCACAGTTACTTCTGAGGAACTATCCGATCCTTCGGGTCTTTTGATTTTTAAAATTTTTTTTGTAGATAAATGTGTTTGTGGTAGCCCTATCAATCTGCAGGAGTGTGTCAGGTTTTTCTCTTCTATTACCTGGTAGTGCAACTAATGCCATTGGCTTTTGGGGATAGGGGATATTTTCATCATAGAATGATAGAATGATGGGGTTTGGAAGGAACTTTTAGAGATCATCCAGTCCAACCCCCTTGCAGAAGCAGGGTCACCTAGATCAGGTCGCATAGGAACATGTCCAGGTGAGTCTTGAAGACCTCCAAGGAAGGAGACTCCACAACCCCTCTCTGGGCAGCCTGTGCCACTGCTCTGTCACCCTCATGTTGCATTTATTCCTGTCAAAGAAACATCAGGAATTAATCATTCGAAATTTAGACTGTTCTGTTGAAATTGCTCACAAGGTAGAGGAAACTCAAAACTTAAGGTGACAAGAATGAATATGTATGTAGTCTGCAGCATTTGGAAAAATGCTTCTGGAAACAATCAATGGAAAAGTTGTGGGTCCTAAGCAACTCTAGGCAAGCTGGTGAAGGTTTCGGGTGTATAACCTGGTGAATTTAAAAACATTACTTACCAGAGCTTCAACAGCTGCGTTGTTTTTTAATACCCGTACATTTAAATATTCACCTGTGCCTACAGTGTCATGCTCAGGTATCCCTCAGATGAACAGACATGCTACCAGTACTTTCCATCTTTTGGTAGCACTTTCTGTCAAATGCTCTGTATATTGCTCAGGAAAAGGTATAATGTCAGGACCATGACATTCATTTATGCCAGCACTTCCTTTGTCAGATTTCCATTCTTTTTCTTACTGATAAATGAGAAACTTGAAGAATTCCCTATAATCTCTGTAAATACAGTGATTACCAAATAGTGATCTGCTTTGACTTGTTCATGGATGTATTTTTAACAAGGGTTTGTACAAAGTTGGTAATTCTGTGTGTTTTCACGTGATGTCAGTTTTAAAGGAGATCACTGATGTTTGTGGGTTTTTTGCTGTTGCTTTTTCTTCAGACTAATTACTCATTAATAAATGAGATATATATATATATATAAATATGGAAAACTTCCTTACTCTTAATAGTTTCTTGATTCTTCTTCAACATTTTTTTGTTTCTGTTCTTACGTATTTGGACTTCCAGTCTTTCTCCATCTCTTTCCCTAGAGTCCTGATTTTTGATTATTCAATTCTTACTATCTAGCCTGTGTCTAATTCCTTTATAGGTTACAGAAAGCAGAAGAAGCAGGATTGGATGAGTAAGTTTTAATGTTTTACTGCTTGCCCTTGCTTGTTCATCTTTGTTTTCATCTGGAGAATGCTTGATGAGTGTGGAAAAGAGGCAGAGTGGGAAATAGAGAAACACGTGAGCACAGCTTCTCTACCAGCTGAGCCCAGTGACTTCAAATACTTGGAAGTCAATTACTATGAATTCTCTTTTGGTTTGTCAAAGTGCTTTGGCTGAGTTCAAATATGTGTATCAACTTTCCAGTGCATAGCACACACATATATATATATATGGAGATTCTCTAAATATATTTATATGTATAAAACCCCACTCACAAGACATATAGATAATTCATGAAGGTAATTTAAAAAAAAATGGCTTCTGCAATTATTGTAGTCAATTCTGCAGCTGATATTTCATTAATTTTTAGTACTGATTGAATATTTTTCAACTGTAGAAGGAATTCAAGAATAAAATGATATCTTAAACTACCACTAGCATAATACCACACACACATTGTGACCTGTAGAAGTGGGAAGTATTATGTTCATCCAATCTGGAGTAGCTACAGTTTTTAGTGGAAGATTTTTTTCTGCTTGTGTCATAAGCAGAAACATAGAATCATAAGGCAGAAATGAGTAACTCCATCAAAATGAAGTCTGCCTACATAACATGGGTTCAAGAGTCTGCCTAGCTGACAAGAAGGAATTGGTAGGTCCAGGATATTTTATGACATTGGTTTTGTGGTATGCCTGCAGTGAGAAAGACAAACATTTTAAACTCGAAGGTAATGTTGCTTAAATAATTTGTGTGCTGCTGTATATACATGTTTGCAAGCAGCAGCAATTATTGGAACTGATGCTAGGTATTTCTGATATTTTCATTTGGTGTAGGGTTTTGCCACTTGCAATTCTGGGATGTGATGGCATTAGATATTTCTCAAGCATGTGCCAAAGCAAGCAACCTGATAATTGCTTTTTTGCTTTTCCATTGTTGTCTGAGATGGTAACTGCTTTAATGCTTTATGTGTTTGCACTGACTTGTTTTTGTCTGTGGTGTTTTTTGAAAGCATAAAAATTACAAACAACTGACAGTGTGCACTTGTGTCATCCAGCAAAGTGTTGTGTTGTATTCCTTGCATAGCTTTTCTGAATCATATTTATATCACTGTGATCATCTAAAAGAGGTTTCTGTAACTATGTATTTTTGCTCAACATGATATTATAACAACACTGTAATAGTCAAGGAAAACAAACAACTTGGCTTTCCTGGAAGTAAAATATTTATAGAAGAAAAGCAGGTGTGAAGTCCACTGGCAATTCTTAAAGCGGAAAATGAAACCCAAAGCATATGAGTTTTACTGCCATCTTGTGATGCTGTTCCAAGGGTGTTGCAGACAGCAGCAATACTCAAAATCTTCACAGCCATGTTCTGCATGAGGGTGAGATCTCTGCTTGATGTGACTTTGCAGGCTGTGCAAGGTCTTCAGATTTATACTCTGGCAGGTCACTTGTGCGCAGCTATGCTTTTCTTTGGGAATTAGGGCTTCTATCTATCGAGTTCAGTGCTGCTGCCTATTTCCATCCTTTGTGTCCTCAGGGCAGGGTATTTATTTGGTCATTGCTCTCCATACTTGAAACCACAGTCTGGAAAGAGCCTTCACTCCTGCCTCCTCAACTAGGTATCTGGTAAAGGCTAGATTTTGGTCTGGTTAAATTAAGGTCACTTCACTGACATCGAGAGAGGTATGCCAGAAAGGGATCTTGTATACACAGACATATCACGTTAACAGTAGCTATTACAATATCTTGTATATTACAATATACTCCAAAGTTAGTTTCCATCTGATTGATGACCCAGAAAACACCAGATTTTGAATTTTCTATGATGGATATAATTCTTCAGCATAAAATGTCTCTCAAATGCTATTCAAGGCAGAAGCAAACATCTCTTCCAATTAATCTAAATAAAAAAGATCTGTTCAGTTAATAGAACTGGCAAAAATCTAGGAATGTGGCATGAATCAGGGAAAATAACAAATTTTTCACCTCAGCATCACTGCTTTGTATGTTGCTAAAGTTACAGAGAAAGTGGTTATTAGGTGAGATTAGGGCTTTGCTAGACCTTTCCCTGCTCTTTGTTCTATGGAAAGATCAGCATTAGAAGAGATTAGGATTAGATCTGTTTGTGAGGGAAGAAATGGAAATCATGAATATACCTAAGACAGTCTGGGAGCATAGCTAACAGATCTTTGTAACTTCTCTCCCCTTACAACCAAAGCTAGTCCACCCAATACAGGAGAGAAAAGAGTAACAACGTGCAAGGTTCAGCTCATGAGGTGGTGAGGAATGTTGTACCGAGGAGGTCTGGAGGGCATCCACCAAGTCTCAAGCCTCCATGTTGGAGAACTGAAAAGATCTGCCCCATCTGTAAGTAGCTTGAAAGTTAAGGAGGGAAGATCAGGCCCTCCAGCATCTGTTCTTGGCACAATCTTGTTGGCTACAGGCTTTGCATTTATACAGGTCATTTGTGGATTTCCCTCTGAGAGAGCAGATCGATTTTAAAAATCCACTTGAGAACAAAAAATACACAGCACTGAGCTCCCATCTGCTCCCTTACGGGGAAATGTTCTACTCTATGGTAATATTCTGTAATGATGTATTAACACAGCTGAAAACTGTAATGGATGGGCCAGTGACTGCAGGATGCTGGCGGTTGATTTTAATAGGCACTTACATGCTTAACACAAAGTAGTTGTTAACATAAGATTGCTACACAGAAATAAATCCACTTATTAATAAAGTCTCTGAGAGAACTGACCAAAAAATCCTTAAATATTGATGATTTTCAACAAAGCGTGATAGGCTTTTTTTTTTTAAGGGAGAAGGCAAAAGATCTATTGTTTAGCAGACCTGAGCCTCCTCTAAGAACTGCTTAAAATGGTAAATGCCCTCCCCATACAGACAGGTCCACTAGAAGTCGTTCACTGAGCTAGTACCTGAGGGGCATAAATTTGACACACATTTTTTTCTTTGTCATTTAAGAGAGTCTCTTTCTATGTTAAATGGGATAGCTGATAGAGAAATTACTCTGATCTTGTTTTCAGCTCAATCCATCACTTCAGCCATGACAAGAAGCTCAGACTAGCAGTGCTGGAAGGAAGGGAACTACAAGATTTGAAGATCATAACCCTGTCACTTTGCAGTTCACGGTGAGGTTGGCCATTTATATAAGTTCATTCACATGCTCCTTTCAAGATATATTTACTGTATCATGCAAAAATGGGCTACGTAGTTCTTAGTCTTAGAAGATTATGTATGTTTTTCCCCGGGACACACAAAAAAATCCTGTTGTCAGAGAGAAGACTTGTTTTTAGATTTACTGGAATAGAAACAAAACAGCTCCACATAAAAAGTAAAAATAAGATGAATATGTACTTGATGGAAAATTTTAAATTTTGTTAGTTAATTAAAAAAAAAAACTTCACTACTGCTCATTTCAGACTTGGCTTTGGTTTTGGTAGTGATGAAAAAAATCATGCATCAAAATGGACAATCAGTGCTTGCCATATAATTGGCAAAATCTAACAGTATTTAATCTTATGATTTTTAGTTTGCTGGACTGCATAAATAACACAGCAATAAATTTAACAGAATACGTGATGAAAATTGATGATTGTACATGGATTAAAATGTCTGTTTTTCAACTGCAGAAGAACTGTCACTCAAATTTATTTCTTTGGTCTTAAGATCATATTTTTAACCTTAAACCAGAATTTAATCTGTAAAATTTGTATGTGATGAGGAACTACACCTTACTGGAACTCAGTTAATGTTGACAGCAGAATGAATCAGTATTACAGGGACAAAAGGTGTGATGATGCTGTGCCTGCCTCCAGATATGAGTTACCTCCAAGGACATTTGAAAGAATGTTGCTGAATAGGGGTGAAGTGTTGTCTGAGTCAAGTTGAACATGGATTTCAAAAGCAGTATATCAATAGTGAACATGCTAGGAAATCTCATCCCAAAAATGTGATGACCAAGAAGGAGTTACCTGGATTTACAAATTCCACCTAAAATGTGTTCCATATTTGCAGTGGTTCCTCTCTTACTGGACTGAAGCTCCAATTCTTCTTCTCCGTGTTCTGGCCTTATTGTGGCTTTCTAGAATTATTCTGAGAATTAACCTGTCTAGAATTCTCTGTTTTTTTATGTAAACAACTACATCATATTTATTAAAAGCAGAGTGCAGTATATCCTGTTGAAAAACTTATTAAAATTATGACTGTTGTCATCACTTGGCAATTCATAAAACCATGTGTTAAAACTCTATAACCTGTAGTCTCTTGTGTCAGGAGCGTTCCCGTTAGACCCATGCAGTTTCAGTCCACTTTATTCTTTTGTCTGTTTATATGCAGACATAATACTTAACAAGTAATAATGTGTAAACAAGAGTATACATCCCGCAGATAAATAGACTCCCACTGTTGAACAAGTCCATAGCAATTTGCATTAAAAATAAATACAGATGCAAACTGGAATACAATATTTATTTTAACAGCAGGACTTCATCACTGCTAGCATTCCCTGATGTTTCCAGGATTAAATAAGTGGCTTTTAAAAGAGATTCACTAGTCCAGAAGTTTAAAACAGTTTAAACCGTTTGTTAATAGCACCAAAGGGAAATATAATAACAATTAACCATCTTCACAATATCAAGAAAAAACATCTGCATTAACTAACTGAGAATTGCTGGTTCCATGCAACCATAAGTCTGTTTAGTACCTGACAAATGTAGTCATAAGAGGTGAAAGAAAGAAGGCAAAAAATGTCCACTGGTCCCAGCATATTAAATAATACTGAAGAGGGTTTTATTCAAGACACAAAAATGGACTTAGATTCCATATTCGATTGAAAATTCAGAGAAAAGAACTGTCACTGGGCTGTTAAATATTTCCAATATGTGTTTCTCACAAAAGTTCTTAAAAAATTCAAAACTTGTTAGAAATTTCCTTTCTTTTCCTGAGACCATCACATCACTAAGCTTGCCTCCAACAATTCTTAAATACTAGACTCACTCTTGTTTCCCTCATTCATCTCCTCCATTGGTTTTTTTTTTTTTTTCTGTGCTTTAGGTCAGAGGGGTAAATGTGAGGTTCAGGGCATCAGTACTGGAGAACAAGACAGTGATTAGCTCCAAGTTTGAGAGATTCGAGTCAAGCTAGGATTACTAAAAGTGATCTAGTGAAGAGCTACCAAATAATAATGAGCAAAGCAAGGGGAATATAGCAAGAAATGTCCACAAATATTCCTTTGAATAAAGTTGTAGATTCATTTTCTTGTTTGAATCACTTTTGCATTTTGTTATAGAAAAAAAGGTAAGAGAAAACAAAAACACTAGAAACACCTGGACAAGAAATGATTTAACTGTGTCATCTGTTTGTTATGGATGTGATTGTGCATTTTTTCAGACCACTTATTTAAGGGTGTTTTCTCTTGCACAGTCATTCCATGTTTTGGGCTACTGGTCATACAGTGAGAATGTCAGAATCAACATGTAAGAAATAGTTCTGAGGAAGGTCAGGTATTGTGATGGGATTTTGAAATATGTGTGATCTATAATGCTGAGCAAAGATAAAATTCATAAAGAGTCACTCTAACAGCAGCAACATCAAAGCAGTAAATCTACTAGATAAAGTTTCAGTGTCACTGCTCACCACCCACTCCAGTATTAAGAAGCTCAGGCCCATTTCTTTGAAGACCAATATCAAAATCACAACACATAATCACAGAATCACAGTTGTGTGAAAGATAATTTTGTAAAAAGCAATTATAGGATTCGTAGGTTCAAATGTCATTTTTCTCAAAATACGTAACTTCAGGCAACTCTTTCAAATTTCTTCTTGTTTCACTGTCCCTCTCCATCAAAGAGAATGATAATATCCCCACTGTATGAAAGCTGCATTGCTTATGTAATCAGTTAAGCCTGATGCTTTATATTTGTATGGCTTCCTTCCATGACAGCATCTTCGAGAAAAGTTTTATTCCTTTCATTGGCACAAAGGCAAAGAAGAAATGTAGTGGAGTCACAAACTGATGTATCCTGTCACAATAGCTCTTTCTAAGCAGAGCAGCAAAATTATGTGTAGGCATGATAGATAAACTCGTGTTTGCACTGTCCTTGTTAGCACCCATCTTTAATGTGAAAGGTACTCAAGTTGCATATTCTACCATTCAAAATTTTACCATTCTTATTTTTGAACAGTCAAAAGAGTCTGTAGGGTACAAAAGAGTATCTTACATCCAGGAGACCCAATTTACTACAGAAATGAAGACTTGTCCTTGGAGACCTCCTAAAGAAGTCTCTGATGCTTGCCAGTTGAGAACTATTCTACTGAACCAAAATTGAAGTTTGTCAGACAGCAGTTGTCTGAGAGAAAGGAAGTAACTCTATATCAAGTTTGAATTGCTGACTGAAATTCCTCATGCTGCAAATATCGTTATTATAAAGTTAGCCCTGGAGGTGATGACACTGAAACTAGTAGGACGTTTCACATCCAATTTGTGTATTAAATAGAATCATAGAATGGTAGGGGTTGGAAGGGGCCTCTAGAGATCATCTAGTGGAAACTGCTCTGC
This sequence comes from Colius striatus, assembly GCF_028858725.1. NCBI lineage: Eukaryota > Metazoa > Chordata > Aves > Coliiformes > Coliidae > Colius > Colius striatus. Next base: position 111,689,054 of record NC_084759.1, on the reverse strand, counting down.
CAAAGCAGGTCCACCTAGATCAGGTTGCACAGGAACACATCCAGGGAGGTCTTGAAGACCTCCAAGGAAGGAGACTCCATACCCTCACTGGGCAGCCTGTGCCACTGCTCCCTCACCCTCACTGTAAAATAGTTTGTTCTTATGTCTAAACTTTTTGTGTTCCAGCTTCATCCCATTACCCCTTGTCCAGCTGCTAGATACTACGGAAAAAAGTGATGCCCCAACCTCCTGACACCCACCATTTAGATACTTGTAAATATTAATGAGATCCTCCCTCATTCTTCTCTTCTCTAGACTAAACAGCCCCAGTTCCTGCAGCATTTCCTTATAAGGAAGATGCTCCAGTCCCCCGATCATCTTGGTGGCCCTGCTCTGGATTCTCTCAAGAAGTTCTCTGTCCCTCTTGAGATGCGGACCCCAAAATTGGACACAGGACTCCAGACATGGCCTCACCAGGGCAGAGTAGAGGGGGAGCAGAACATCCCTCATCCTGCTGGCCACACCCTTGTTGATGCATCCCAGGATGCCATTGGCCTTCTTGGCCATGAGGGCACATTGCTGGCTCATGTTTAGCTTATTATCAACCAGGACTAACAGATCTCTCTCCCCAGAGCTGCTCTCCAGCAGGACAATCCCCAGCCTGTACCAGTGCATGGGGTTGTTCCTTCCAAGATGCAGGACTCTGCACTTGTCCTTGTTGAACCTCATGAGGTTCCTCTCTGCCCAACTCTCGAGCCAATTGAGATCCCGCTGAATGGCAGCACAGCCTTCTGGGGAATCAGCCAGTCCTCCCAGTTTGGTGTCATCAGTGAACTTGCTGATTTTATGCTCTGTCCCCTCATCCAGGTCGTTGATGAAGATGTTGAACAAGACTGGCCCCAGAACTGATCCCTGTGGAACTCCACTGGCCACAGGCCTCCAACTTGATTCTGTGCCATTGATCACCACTCTCTGGGCTCTGTCATTCAGCCAGCTCTCGATCCACCTCACTGTCCACTCATCCAAGCCATACTGCTTGAGCCCCAGAAGTGATCCCTGTGGAACTCCATACCTGCCTCAGATTTATAAAATCTCTGTGATGGTGATGTCAGACTTCCCAGTCATTATTTTATCTCTGATTCACATTGAACATTCAGGGCAGTAGGTTCAAGCTTAACAAAAAAGTTGATTAAGCCAAGAAAGCCTCTCCCCAAAGACCTACAGAGAAGACTTCATCTGCTGGAGATTTGGTAGCTGGGCACTGTGGAGGATGTTGACTACTGAAAGGGGTCAGTCAGGAGCTTGCTAGTTAAGAATTCTTGGCAGGCAGGAAGTGGGGCCAGTTATATGTAAAATCTGAGGGAACTAGAGGAAGAAACAGAAATGCAATGAGGAAGAGATGTACCACAAAGCACTCTAAATCCCAAATTTGCAAGAGCTGTAGGAAACCTGAAATAATGAATAGAGTTCAAGTGTTGTGTAGTCCTACTTGACTGTGGCTCTTTCTTCAGCCTTACAAAGGAAGAGTAGTTAAGCTCAGGTGGAAACACTTGGGAGAGAGTTGAGAGAGGCATTGTAACAGACCTCTTCCACCTTGCCTGAGAGCTGCATTATAGGTATATCTCTGTCTAGCCATGTACTGTGCTCATCCCTACCAAAGTGGCTTGTCTTTCCACCTTCAGCTTGCCTTATTACCTGTTACTTATTACAGATTTGCCTTTTAGTAATTTACTCAGATGATCCTTGATGACAGTGCCTGGACCTGCTCTGCTCTTGCTGTATGGCTACTGTGGGCTGGGGCTGTTGATGTTTTCATTTAGCACCTAGCTTCACTTCCCTTGTAAAGCTCCAGTGCAGCCTGGTGAGGAAAAACATAGTGACCATGAGTTTGGGAAGGAACGTACTCAACTTATGAGTGACTAGAGGAAGCTGAATCCCAAAGTGATTTTGTGAACAAAGAGACTTTCTCCGCTCAGGAAATTTGCTAGTGACTATGATGAAAATTATCTATATGACGCCTTGGAGGCTAACAAAACTTTTAACAGAATGAAGAACCATGAAGTCTGAGCTATTATAATTGGGTGAAATTAGACTATGACTTGGGTCATGACATGTCCAGGGCCACATCTAAAAATCGGTGGAAACATTCCCACTGAAATAAGCAAGGGTGGGATTTTACCATGCTGAACTCAGTAGGTGCATATGTTGTCAGGCAACTATAAGGCCTTCTGTTCTGTTCTCTGCATTTCCTTAGTAAAGGGCAACATATGGTTAACTTTTCTGTTGGATCATGGTCTGTTAATGAAGCAGACACTTGTGATAATTATACTGCCTTCTCCAAACTCCCTCATTTGGCAAGCTGATCTATCAGTATTCTGGGGTATACTTTTTTGTTTGTTTGTTTGTTTCCTTAGTGCTCACCACACATGAAAAGCAGCATATTTTGACTGGTTGTCAGTTGAAAGTGCAATTAAGCATTTTTGAATGTGGAAGCACTTTTAAAGACATTCTTTTCCTTTTTGTTGTTTTTATTGTTCTTGGTTTTTGATGGATTTTTATTGATTTAATGACAGCACAACCAAGTTTAATGTTTCATTTAGATACTGTCAGCTGTCCATTGTGAATATAAACGATGAGCCAGTGGAACTTCATGGTTACCTTGAATGAATAAGTGAAATGGAAGTATGCTGTTACACATTCTGCAGTGGGAATCTATTCACTCAAAGGATATTCAGCTGATAGATTGCACAGCTGGTCAAAGAATGCCTTTAGGCTATCTGAAAGTTTCTACAGGAAATTAAATGCTTTGCAGTTTGCTGCAAAACATTATTTTATAGAATTAGGCTAATTTTGACAGTCATCCTTTCAGACTGCTAATTTGAGATATTATCTTTTTCTATTTAGTTTGCCTCTTTTATTCTTTTTAAAGAACTATGTACAGTAAATTCTGAGGATAATTTTAAAAAAGAATGGATTACTTTCTTTTTTTTTCCATATATCAGGATGCATATATATAATATCTTTTAGTTTGTAGTAGGAAGACAGAGATACTAGGAAAAGGGAATGCTGACTCTTTCTGGTAAAGCAGAGAGTGTGCCAAACCTGCTCAATCTGATTCAGGTGGATTTTTGACTGCTGCATTCCAGGGAGCTTTTCTTAGAATCGTAGAATGATAGGGGTTGGAAGGGGCCTCTAGAGATCATCTATTCCAATCCCCCTGCCAAAGCATGTCCACCTAGATCAGGTCACACAGGAACTCATCCAGGTGGGTTTTGAAGACCTCCAGAGAATGAGACTCCACAACCTCCCTGGGCAGCCTGTGTCAGTGCTCCCTCACCCTCACTGTAAAATAGTTTGTTCTTATGTTTAGATGGAACTTTTTGTGTTCCAGCTTCATTCCATTACCCCTTGCTCTGTTGCTAGATACCATAGAAAAAAGTGATGCCCCAACCTACTGACACCCACCATTTATATACTTGTAAATATTAATGAGATCTCTATACAATCTCCTCTTTTCTAGACTAAACAGCCCCAGTTCCCAGAGCCTTTCCACATAAGGAAGATGTTCCAGTCCCCTGATCATCTTGGTGGCCCTGTGCTGGACTCTTTAAAGAAGTTCCCTGCACCTTTTGAGCTGAGAAGCCCAGAACTGGACACAGGACTCCAGATGTGGCCTCACTAGATGTGGGCAGAGTAGAGGGTGAGCAGAACCTCCCTTATCCTGCTGGCCACACTCTTCTTGATGCATTCCAGGATGCCATTGGCCTTCTTGGCCATGAGGGCACATTGCTGGCTCATGGTAATTTTATTATCAACCAGGACTAACAGATCTCTCTCCCCAGAGCTGCTCTCCAGCAGGATAATCCCCAGTTTGTACTAGTGCGTGGGGTTATTCCTTCCCAGATGCAGGACTCTGCACTTGTCCTTGTTGAACTTCATGAGGTTCCTCTCTGCCCAACTCTCAAGCCAATTGAGATCCCGCTGAATGGCAGCACAGCCTTCTGATGAATCAGCTGGTCCTCCCAGTTAGGTATCATCGGTGAACTTGCTGAGGATACACTCTATTCCCTCATCCAGATTGTTTCAGTTTATTGTTGTTGTTTACTGAAGGATGGTGCTTTTTCTCCTCATTCTTTGTTGCTACCTTTCAGTCTAGTCAACATAATTTCCTGTAGATATACTCTCTTAGCCTAGAATGTGCTCAAGTATGTACGAGGGAGCTGTGCATTTCTGAAAACTGGTGCTAGAGGAGTGTGAGATTCTCCACACTCTGGGGAAGAGTTATTTGAATGAGTTTCAGTTATCTTCATGTTATAAAATGACCTTCACATTATTTACAGTGCATACTGTATTTGCAAGAGCCAAAAGAGATAGTATTTTAACAATAGTAATGAAAGACTTGGGTGAAGAAGTGGAAAAAAAAAGTTATACTTCTGCTAAGATGTAACAAAAATGTTTTCTTTACTTCCATGTATCTCTTTCATCTCTTGTTAAGTAGTGTCATCATAAAGCTGGCTCTAGATTTTATTTTCTCATGTTCTTTGTATCTTAGGTTTTACTACTTAAAATGAAGAAACACGGTATGGTAACTTTTATAGCTTTTTAGAGTCTTTACAGGGCTCCAAACATATTGAATGCACCCCTTTCCCATTCCAAAAACAACATGTTACCTGCTTCTAGATGCTTCAGAGTTTAATCTTGGTAGTTCTCCTTCTAATCCAAGGATTGTCTCACCTCTGTGGCACATTTCTGTTTCCAGTCTTTTGATCTGTAGCTTAAAGTTTTAGAAATCATATGGATGCTCTGAATTCATAATACAGCATGATAACTTAGTTCAAACCACAAGACAATGTACTCTTCAGGAAAAATTCCAAACCAAATCAAATACATCAATGCCCTTTATTTTTTAACATAACCTACCTTTGGAAATTTGTTTGTGTCCAGGCATATCATGGTTTGTGCTCCCTCACCTTAAGCAGATCTTCTAACAACCCAAAGTTTCATCAGAAAACTAGTGGCCAAGACCACTTCCATCCTTCTTATTACTTATGCTTCTATGAGGCTTCTTTCTTTGAGTGTGTGTGTTTTGTTTTAAAGGATGTTTATTCCAAGGGTGTGTTTCATTTTAAGCTCTTTTTCTCATTTGGCTTAAAATGTTCACTTGTTAGTAACAAACAAATTCCTTATGTTGATTTGCAAAAATGGCAGGTAGTTTTATTGTGAAGTGTGTGTATGTGTCAAAGTACCAATTGCACAGTCCAGCTTCAACTGTACAAATTCTTGATGCTCAATTTCCCTAGGTCATATGTAGATGGAGGTTTTGTTCACTCATGTACATGTACAAATTTAACCTCTTCTAGACAGTTGTCCCCCTTTGACCACTAAATATCTTTGGAAAGAGGTCTAAAAAAATGAAATTGTCTAAAAGGGAATGGAAGTTTAATAGTATTACACAAATTTCACAGGGCATGATAAAAATTCTGCATAGTTGCAACATTTTTTTCTTCAAATGCTCATTCAAACAGCTGAGGAGATCCAGGATGTGCACAACCCAGAGGCCAACAAGCCAAATTTGAAGTATTGTTCCTGAGGCTAGGTATGTGGGTGTGATTTTTTTGTTTGTTTTGGTTTTTAAGAAAATGCAATACATGAAATAGCATAACAGCAACACTTTCATGTGTGAGTGCTCCTCACTGGAGAAAATGATGTTAGCCTTCAGTTCTTCTGATCAAATCTTAATGTTCTTGACTGCTGCATATGTTCTTATTCCTGCCCAAGGTACCCTCTGCCTGCATTGCATTCCTAGCTACTTCACTCCTGCTGGTGTCTTAACCACTGTTCTGCTTACTAGATCCAAGTTCAGCTTTTCCTTTATAGCCAGCTCATAGTCAGTTACTTATGTTGAAACTCAGAAAAGGTTATTTATCACTATTAGGACTATTTTGCTGCCTTATACTAAGTAGGCAAAACTTAGACCCGTGAGCTTTTTGGTATACACAATTTTCTTCAGCCACAAGCCCTCATCTTTCTCTGTCCTTATTCTCAAAAAGGCTGGAAATAATTTTCTCAAGGAAATGTCAGGTTTTCTGCACAGTGCAGTCCTAGAAAGAAAATATACATTTGCAGTAAGTTGTAAGTGACCAAGGGAGCACTTTTAACATAGTATCACTTTGTGACTCTTGACTGTAGACATTGCCAGCACTTAAATTATAATGAAAATTAATTGTTTGCACTCAACCCATTGGTTCTTTATTAAGTGCATGCTATCTCTTGCCCTAATGTTCTGAAATCTGCAAAATATTTTTTTCTGTTCTAAAAGCCACTTCCAGCTTTCTACTCCAAGGACAGTTCATATACCATGACAGTTTGAAAACCATTATGATAGCAAATGTCAAGGGGCTCTGCAGCTTTTTCTGTGCTTCTCTTGGAAAATGTACACTCTGCTAATTACAAATGCACTTGGAGGACTGCAGATGAAAGTAGCATATGTTCTTTCCACCTCCAATTTAATCAGAATAAATAAAAATGCCTTCAAATCCTTTTGTATTCAACAAAGCATGTAGGTTCTAAATGAGCCATTGAGTTTTGTGCAACTTAAATGCATGCCTGAAGTTAAACACGTTCTTAAAACCTTTGAATAAGAAAAAAACTGAACCGAATACCTGAGTTCCTAACAGTTAAACCTCTTGTGCAGCTTAATTGAGATTGGTTAATGAGAAGAGGGCAAAGCATGGACCCTTAAGACCACACAGAAGAAAAGAATTGCAAAATCAGCAAGCACCATCAAAACATTAAATACTAGAAAACTTTCTCTCCTTCCTTAGTCTAATTTTGAGGGCAAATCACTAAATATTCATGGGGACTGTAACAGGAGAAAACTCTAGTGTTAACATTGGCAGTGACTGCATCAGTTTGCTTCTGATGTGAAGAAGCATAGGACTGCACAGAGAGGAAATTTTTGGCATCATCATCCAGTTTAGGATGCAATGCCATATGTTTTATATTGGTGTTCTTTGACTGAAGCCTAATGATTCAGATTAAATTACAGCAGTCTTCAAAATCTCACAAAATGAATGTGAAAATTAAAAGTGAAAACACTGAGAAAAACAGTTAGATAGTGCAGATGACTTCCCACATGAAACGAAGTTTGTGATACAGCATTTTGCTGTGATTTCAAGAATTACAGTGAAAAGAAAACTTGCTATGCTTGCAAGGATTCTAAGGAACTCAAACTAGATTTAGTGAAGTAAACTGGGAAGGCACTGAGGCTTTGGGGAGCTGTACTTAATTCATAGGAGTGAAAGGAAGGGGAGAAAACATCACTATCTGGGGTGAAAGGGAGGAACATCACTATCTATGAAATGGCTCCAATTCAGTGGGAATGCCCAGCCTGACCTCGCCTAAATGTGTGGAATGAAGATGAGATATGAAAGATCCTCAGTGTCTTATTAGACACTTGGATAACTGTAGAAGGGAAAAGTTATGCAAATGAGTTCTCTCTTTTTTTTTTTTTTTTCATAGACCACGGACACAAAACACTGATGAGATTTTGGGGAAATATTTTAAATTAGAAACTTGGGAAGAGTTGGCAGTTGCAGAAGGGTACTGAGGTCACTCAGAGACATCTGGTAGGACTGTCAGTCAGAAACATGAAGGCACTTTTGCCAAGTATAGGGTAGGACAGAAAATCGAGCTGCTTTGTAGAAGGAGTAGGTGGAGGTCAGAGTTCAATTCTCAAAAAGTAACAAGGTTACAGATGTGAAATACATCAAATTAGGCATAGGGCCAAATGTGCATGTTAGAAATGCTGGTATGCACAAATGCTTATGAAGTTTGTATAATTTTTGAGTATACACCAAGTCAGCAAAATTTACAAGAGAAAAAAAAAAGTTAGCTATTGAGGACTATTTTAATTAGGGGTCTCCAGCAGAGAGTGAATATATTCACCCTTGTTTACTGGGGCCTGTGTTCTTAGGATACTGTCTGATTTAATCCCTCCTCCCCGGTGCATGTGTGTCCACATTCCTACTCCACCAGTCTTCTGTGTTCAGTTGTACTCAATTTGTGGGTATGATGTCTTTTGTTTCTCATTATTTGTGTTTCATCTCTTTTTCTGCCTGCTAGCACAGACTTTGCTGATAGCTTGCAGAGGAATTTCAGTGGATAGTACTGGGAAAACACCTAGAGGTTGCTAATATATTAAAAAATACAGGGGTTATTATCACTTTTTTGCTGTATTGACTTCAGTGCATGGTAATATTTCTTATAGCAACTGAAGACCTGTGTGTTAAGGAACACCTGGTTTGCAAAACAACGCAGAAAGTGTTTCAAGAACAGATTTTTATGGATGTTGACTGGACAAACAAATAAACCAACTTGCTCCCTGGTGCAACATGATATATAAAATGAAACATGAAGAGATAAGAGAAAAACAAAGCTATGATCTAAATGTTGGAGTATAACCTTTAAGTAAAGTACAGGTGGTTTTGTTCTGCCTTTTTTTAATCCATGTCTCAGTCCTCAGACTCTGAAATGGTCTTTGTAACTAAAACAGCATAATCTAAAGTGCTCCTCCTGACTAATTAACTTTAGCCTGGTGATATGGCCAGTTGTTTTCAGCACTGAAATTCATCACTGCAGAAATATATGCAGCTAGAAACGGGCCTGATCCAAACCCCACATCTGAACATCTGAATGTTTTGGGGAACTGAGGTGTATGCCACAGCCTTTAGAACAGAGTACTATCTTTATTGTCAGCTCAAGTAAATCTCAGATCCAAATCCAAGCAGAATCTGAGCCATTGTCCTTCAAAGAGTTCTATCAGAAATGCTGGGCTATGGCAAGAGAGGATGAATTCAATAAGGAAACCGTGTTGACAACAAAGCACTTTTCTTAATAGACAAACACCTTGGAATTCAATCCTGCTAAAACCTTTGACATGGCTACAGTGATCTTTCTGGAAAAGACTCCTGGCTGAGCAATTGTGCATTTCAATCTCTTAGGGAAGTAGAATTCTTGGCTGCATTAAGAACTTTAATATTTAGAATAATGATGCAAAAAAAAAAAATACACTATAATGTGAGTTTGGAATAGCTGTGAAATACAAGAACGAGATTGTAAAAGATGTTAGAACTAGTTATTTGCTTTCTGATTTTTGTCTTGGTTATATGATAGCAAGGTTTTCGGAAATAGTAGCATGTTACTCTGGAAGTGGTTTTGCTGGATGAACCAGGAACTGCTCTTGACCCTTATTGTTTAGAATTAAGCAAATCTGCAAGAAATAAGGAACTTGATGAAAGTTTCATGTAAGCAGACAATTAACTTCCAGCTCTCCCACTCCCTATATCTACCCCTGCCCCTTTTCTAAAATTCAGTTGAATGGCAGTAGCATATGAGGATGTTTTCAGGCCTTGTTGTTCTGTCAGATATTTTGTTGTAGACTGTTTCACTGGTCCCCTAGCCCTGTTCTCCAAGCTTCTACTGTCTCAGATTTCTCTTCTGTTTCTAATTCTATTAAGTTATTTGGTCAGGGTTACATGTAACTACAGAGATGGACTGTATTTGCACATTTCCATGGGTCTAGATTCCTCAGTTATTTGCTTCAGTATTACTTGAAAGAATTGTGTTGTGATTTTTGTCCTCATGTATATAGCTCTATACATAGGGGTCAAGAGTCATCATTCAAAACGTGAGGATTTCTTTTATGTGATGTAGGAGCCACTCCATGGAATTAAGGTTATTGGAAGTGGACAGATGGAAAATCATGAGGAAAGAAAAACAAGTGAGATGGATTTCTCCACTTAGACTGGCAACTGCGGTGTTTGGGTCTTCTTTGCGCTAACTACTGGGCTGCAGCACTGTCTAGTAAAGAATAAAAGAGTACTTTCCTAAAAACTCCAAACCATCAGTGTGTGCCAGCAAATGTGTGAATGTTAAACCTCGTGGATTAGTAACACAGCTATAAGTGCTGGTAGCTATGGATAGTATGAATATTAATATTCCTAGTTTCTACTTTTTACACAAAGTGTGTCTGAAAGGAGGTGCAAGTTCTTCCAGTTGCTGGACTAAGGTGTTATTTTGCATGCTATGCCTGATTATGGCATTACTGAAAAGGATAACTGATACAAGTCATCTGGGATTTGGCACTTGTCTGGTGCCCTAAGATGTAAATGCTATGAAAGGTCTAAAGCTTCATGAGCTGCAGGAGTGTTCAGTTTTGTGAGACAAAACTTTATTAATCCTCTTCTCTGATTTGATCCTATAGTTCAGTGATTTGTGGTCCCCCAAGAAGTGTGCAGCCTAAACGGCTCTATTTACAGGAAAAGGCCTATAAAAAGAGAAAAGATCGGACCTGAAGCTGCAAGACTGTATAGCTTAGGGAGGAAAAGGTGGGGGAGGCTGTTCCTGTTGCTGTTTTGCTCAACACAAGGGTTCAATTTCCTTGACAAATGATGGACACTGCCTCCAAAATTGCAACTCTGATCCCAAAGGGGCCCTGTGTTATTATAACATAAAGAATGGTTATTAAACTGTCAGAGGGTTAATAGTTTCATCTTAATAATCTTGATAGATGGTGCACATTTCACCAGTGCTCCAAAAGCCCAAAATGAGCTTTAAAATATTTTACTATTGGCTTGCCCTTCATTTCCCAAGGAAGTCTAAGGAGAACTCTTCTTGCTAATAAATTCTTTATCATAAGTTAGCTGTTTTTTCCCCTTATAGAAGGGAAATACATTCTTTGCTGTGCTGTCTGATTAATCGGTCTCACTTTATCAGGAAAATTAAATTCTCTTCTTTATCTAGGAAGTTTACTTAAAGAGGGCAAAATCCCATCCTATGAGCCTGATGACTATTCTGCATACATGTCTCTACACTTTATTGACTTATTTCTTCTTAAGTGATTTCTGTCTGAAGGATTCCCTTCAACTTTGAGGACCATTTGTCTTCTGTTCTCAGGATTTCAGGATGATAAATGGGATGTCGGATATGACATACTGTAGGATCTTACCTCAAAATGCTCTGTATGAGGTCACATATAAAGCTGGCCAGTTTTGATGACCAAAACAAACATATCAACAACTTTAACCACAGGCAAAGTAGCTATACTGAAGTAGTTCCTAAAACTGAAGTAGTTTCTAAAACATCATTGATCACTGAGTAAGAAAAAAGAACTAATAAAATATATGTGTATATAAATATGCAAGAGAATTGACCCCAGTCATGGAAATTGTAGTATACAACTAAGGATTAAGATCAAGGACAGTCTTGGCAATTTCAAAACAATGTAAACCAATGTTTTGCTTCTCTTTACTTAGACTTGTATCAGAAAAGGAACATGTCCTCAGATATGTACAACTGACAAAGATGCACAAGTATCTTTGTAGATATCTTGTATTTTCCAAAAATAATGCATGCTTAATCCAGCACCCAGGTAGAGGGATTCTGGTGGTTTATTCTAGCCTCATCATTGACAGAAAGGGCATCAGTTTGCAGTGAGGTAGGAACATGAAGGATATAAACCCTTATTCTTTAGAACAGAAGCCAATTTGCAATAGTGTGGGTTTCAGAAGAATTTTTCCCACAGGTTTATAGCATTGGGAAATTATGTTCGTTAGGGAACTTCTTGTGCCTGCTGGGAGTGACTGTCTGATACAGCAGCTTTGCTACTAGGGCAATACTATAATCCTGACAACTGTTTCTGCACACAGCTCCTAATCAAGATCTCATGGCCAGTGAAGTGAATCAAATATAGTGCTTCCTAGTTTAGCTGCAAAAGGGCTTCTTGTATCTCCTTGATTGTCCAGACTTGTGTATTATTACTCCAACTAGCATTTCAGACATCCAAACCCTGCTGATGATTACAGGACAGTTCTCAGACTTAACAACTTTCTACTGTTTTATAGAGTTGCCATGGCATTCTAAATAATTTGGCAATAAGAGAACATTATGTAGAATGGCTGAGGCTAGAAGTGACATCTGAAGGTCATCTAAGTCACTGCCTCTGCTCAAGTAGAACCACCCACAACAGGCTGCCCAGCACCACATCCGGGTGACTTTTGAATGTCTCCAAGGGGAGACACTTCACAATGTCTTTGAGCTAGCTGTACCAGTGCTTGGTCACCCTCACAGTATAAAACTGTTTCTAGATGTTCAGTCAGCAGCTGCTCTGTTTCAATTTGTGCCCATTGCCTCTTGTCCTGTCACTGGCAATGACTGAAAAGAATCTGACTCAGTCTTCTTAACATCCCCCCTTCAGCGTGGTGTAAGTAGCAAGTAATGAGAGGAAATGGCCTCAAGCTGTGCCAGCGAAGGTTTATATGGATATTAGGAAAAATTTCTTAACCAAAAGGCATGTCAAGGACTGGAACAGGCTGCCAAGTAAAGTGATTGAGTCGTCATCCCTGGAGGTATTTAAACGATATGTAGATGTGGCACTTAAAGATGTGGTTTGATGATTGACTTGGCAGTGTTAGGTTTATGGTTGAAGTCCATGATCTTAATGATCTTATGATTCAGATATTGATATATATTGATAAGATTTCTCTTGAGACCCTTTCTCTAGACAGAGCAGTCCCAGATCTCATGTCTTTTCCTCATAATTGCCTCTTAGTAGCTCTTCATTGGATTCTCTTCAGTAGCTCTATGTGTCTCTTGTACTGGAGAGCCCAGAAGTGGACACAGTATTCCAGATGTGTCCTCATCAGCACTGAGGAGAGTTCAAGGAACATCTGCCTTGACCTGCTGACAACACTCTTCCTATTGCAGCTCAAGATACTGTTAGTCTTCTTTGCTGCAAGGGCATGTTTCTATCTCATATTCCATTTGGTGTTCTTTTCATCCAAGCTGCTTTCCATTTGGTTGTTCCCCAGCATAGGTTGGTGAATGAGGTTGTTCCTCACCACTTGTAGGAAATTCCTCCCCAAGTACAGGAGAGCTACTCATTGGTGATTGGCTTTTTTTCCCCAATTCTTTATACAAGGCACTGAGGGGATAATTTGCTGCCTCTTAAAGCAGTGTAAGTTATGACAATAATGTAGACAACAGCATACTGTAAGGTAATACACACTATAAAGTTTGGAAGAAGATATTAAAACATGTGATAGTCTTTTATTGATTATCTAGGAAAAGGATCTAGAGATAAAAAATAGCTATAAAAAAGGGAAGCAGAAAATACAAATATTAGAGAGTTCTGTTCTTGGAGACTCCTAATCTACAGTTCACTGCTTTCTTTTAAGTTTTAATGCTTCGTCATAAATCAGATTAAACACAATATTTGTACATAACAATTTGAAATGTATGCCTTTGTAAGATTAAGTGTCTAGTAGAACATGGAGAAGGCTGGCCATTATTTTTATGAATGTTTGCTATAGATTTAGTGGTCAGGCATAGCTGTATGTGATATAAACTTGAGGGGATTATGGTCTGGGTATGGCCATAGTGCCACCTCACTTATCTCTAAGAAAAGTGCACTGGAATATCCTAAACCTCACAAAGCACAATGTCTGAAGAATTATCTTATGGCAAAAGATGAAACAAACCAACATATACTCTGTCCTTCACTGTCAACATGATAACTTATAAGCGTTCTTTTTCTCTGCATCTTCTTCCTATTATTATCATCCTGTCTGAGCTAAATGACCTGTGACAGATGATAAATATAGGATAGTTCATGGACAAATACCACACTCAAAATTGACTACATTGTGAGAGTACTGTAACCTGCAATGCTGAAGCTTTACAAAAGTACAAAAAACCTTTTTATTCAATCCAGGACAAGCTCTCGAGTAACTGATTCCACTAAGTGTGGGATGAGACTTCATATTAGACATTCTGCTTGGAAGATTGGTTCCCATGACTTTGTATGAAAGGTAGCAGCAGGGGTAACTGACTGGTTAAATATACGATGGCAGATCAGACTTCATACTGCAATAAATGTAATCTTCCTGTTTTTCATGTTTCATTCCCTGAGATTTTGGAGATATTTCAAGTTTTAATCTTCACTGTGGAAGCTGGATCCTTGCCTTCCTTAAGCCTATGTTGCAACAATGTCTTTGTTTAGGATAGAAGTGAAACAAATGCTTGAATGTTACCTGTTTGTAGAATGGTGCCAAGTTTCTTTACCTTAAAGAAGGGAAAGTAAAGAAGAAAAAGTGTATCCACATAAATTCTTCAAATATATAAAAAGTACATATGAAGAGGAAAGTAGTGATCTTTGTACTCATGGTAGATAGCACAGGAAGCAATGGGATTTGCACTGAATCAAGAAAGATTGATTTACATACTAGGCCAAAGCTTGGCTGTGTGGGGTTTTTTTTTGAGAGACATTGAGGGGGAGTATTTTTTTTAACAGTGAGGTTTATGGAGCAAGTTGTATAAGGAGCTTTCACTCCATCATAGGAGTTTTGTAAAGAACCATTTGAAAAGCCTGTCATGAATGGCCTTTGTTTGGACTGGGGTCATGACATCAATGCTTCTTAAGGTCCCTTCTAGCTATACTAACTATATAAACCTGAGCTAGTTACATATGAAATTTGTTGCCAGCTGCATTTTTCTCCATGTGAGGTAATATATTTTGCTCCTTCACAGAATGGATAACAATTCCCTCCTTGTGAGGCCACCTTTTATTCTTTTGCAGTATTTTAATCTGGTGACACCTTACCGCTTTTTTAAGGAGCACTTGAATAAAACAATAGAACACGTTAATTGTAGTCCCCGAGTATTGTAGTCCTTTCTGTGTAGTTGAAATGTTACTTATAGGCAAGACATATTTCTTGTTTAGAGAGTTCTTATTTTTATATGCTGCTTTCCAACTCTGTGTGGATTAGGCAGATTTTTTCCTTAAACTAATGCTTATCTCTCCTCTCCATGTAAATCTAGCATTAATTTTATGACTGATGTCCCAGATGCTTCCAGGATAGGATTTTGTGATCCTGTGGTACAATTTCCTTCCATCAAAGACGGTTGGAACAATGGCATTAGTTAAGTTCTGCCCCCTTATTATTGCACTGAAATTTTGTTTACATTTTGAGGCAAGTGAGCTATTTGAAGTTAATGATAAGAGAACAAAAGGATAAAATAGTTGTAAAGACAAAGTTGAGGTAATTTTACTTCATCTTGTCTGAGAAGTTTGTGACTGAAAGATGTTGCTGGGTTTCTCAGCTGTTAATTGAAATGTTTTGGTTCACAAAATTACTAATTAATTAATTTGGTTTTTTAAAAGAAATTCTTATCTGGTAACTGATGGCTGCTGCTGACTTTTCATATATATATATTTTTTAATTTGACCTGTAGAATCAGTTGTAAATAACGTCTCTTTAAGTGCTTTTTTTGAAAATCATCTAAGATGTATACTTTCTGGCAATTTTTAGCAGCTTGTTAATACTAATCCCAAGGATCATATTGCATCTTGTCTCTGACAACAGCAAATTGCTTTTACAAGCAATTCAAGATATCAAGTCATTATTTCACAAAATACTGTGAGTTTTCACTGAGTAGAAGCAGTTTGCCTTGCCACACACCACTTCATCAACTGAGATCAGTTGAGGTGTGCATGGATTTTCATTGGGAAGATAATGGTCTCCATCTCTGGAATTAATTTTCTCTGAATATCTTTTTCTTTTGACCAAGTCTATATTTGATGGCCAGTGCTGTGTAGTTCACAGCTCTGTTGGTGAGTGGTTTGTGTAAATTCTACTTTTTGTATGTGAGGAAAAGCGTTTATGTCCTGAGGAAGAAAAAGTCCCTATTGTGTTGGCATGGCTTCTATCCTCTATGCTTCAGAGGTCTGAGCAGGCTGTAAAGGCTGTCCAACAGCCTGGCTGAAGGAAGAATCTTCAGGCGTTAGAGTCCATCCAGCTATCTTGTGTTACTGGACCTCAGGAGTGCTTGGAGCATAGGCAACTGAGAAAGACAAGCTACAAGGGTAAACTTAGAGCTTCTTCAAAGGTCTGAATGTTGGAGAGGGTATATAAACCACATCTGGTCTTCCTCTTGGAACTAATTGCAGCTGAGATAAACCCAAAGTCCTATACTGCTGTAGTTAGAAATATTTTATACTTGCTGTATTTTTGCTGTAAATTTGCTATATTTTTTGAATTTTCATTTGTATTTGATGAGTGGGCTTTGGAATCTGATCCATACAGTGTTAAAGATGAGTAATGCAAGTTAAAATTACTGATTATGGTCCATTGAGAAACAGCAAAATTTTAAGTGGGAAAGAGTATATTCTCCCTTCCAGGTTACTAACTCACCTTACAAAATACCACACGTGACTAAGTGTCTTCTGCAATACATTTTATGGACAACTTCAATACCACAGACCTATTCTGTCATGCAGCCAGTAGTGAAATTTTGTAAGAATTCTGAAATGCTGGAATTTAAAGTTTTCCTACATCATATGTGTTGCACTGAAGACCCAGTGTCTGCATTTTTGTGCTTCAGGATGATATGTTAAGAAATACTAATTTTTAGTCTTTTAGATGGCAAAGTAGATGCTACTAGTTATTACCTATGGAAATTCAGAAAGGAAAGAGGAACTGTTTGAGTGGTAGCATCTTCCCTGGCCTTCCTTGGGGGCTGCTTCTCAAAACTCAGGAGAAATAGATGGAAATATGAAAGGAAAATATAATAGAAAACTGAATCAAAACTCACAGGTAAAAAAAAAAATAATCTTATAGATGAAAATCTCTCAAATCTGTAATAAAACAGAATAATTTCAGTCTAAAGCCCACTCAGGACTAAAGGGGAAGAACAGATGGAGACATGGCTGTTAGACTGATCACAGGTATTAGGAAGAACAGAAGAGAGGAAAGAGATGATGTGTATGCCAGCAGAAATCTGTGGCACGACAACAGTTATTTACAGGTTAGTTTCTCCAGAAATTTTAGAGAATATTAGAAATAAAATTAGGGAAATATTAGAGACCTTTTGTACCAGATACTCAGGTGCTGTTGTTAGGGTGTCAGGATGACAGCTGACTTGCTGCAGGGCAAGGCTGAGCTCCTCAGCCATGATGGTAATTTTTGAGTTGTTGAACGGTGTCTCTGAGAGATTACTCCCCAGTCTTGATGATTTGAAGTGTCTTTAGTCAACAATGCAAACCAGTTCCATGAAAACATATTTTCTATTCTTTATACATTTTGAGTTACTGGGAAAATTGCACTATTTCAAAATACCTTCAGTGATATGGACAGTAAAACCCATGTTAGCATCACCTCTCTCTCAGGCTCAGTATTGGGCAAATGATGCAGAATTGATTTATGTAGAATTGATTTATACAGAATTGATAGATTTAGATAAAAGTAAATGCTCATAGAGGTGAGTTTTTGGAGAATGTCGGTCAGATTTATAGCTTTTTGATTAATGACTTGTTTGTTATCCATGAAGATATAATAGACTTAGACACCAATGTAATATTGTGTTTGCTTAAAGATGTAGCAGTCTTTGGGCTTGTCATTATGCCTTTAATTTATTGGAGACTTGCTAAATGTGGAAGTAGTTATCAGTAGGAAGCCGTTACCCAAAACTGGAGTGGCACTATTGACGTATCTCAATGGCCCATACCAGGTCCATGGTATTCAACACCCCCACCCATATCCTGGAAGTAAGTGCATTCTTGAGGTTCATAAAACATATAGGTTACACAAAGGACATAAAAATGTTAAATGTTGAGGACAAATGGCAGTCTTGCAGACCTAGGTCACTGAGAAGCTGGGATCCACTCACATGAAAATCACATTCAAACAATATGAATTTTTATTCTGCCACATGTAAAGCACCACTGATTTAGAAGCAGTGAACAGTGAACAGCTGGTGGTAGCTTTGAAGTAGGAAACTGTACCTTCACAAGTCAGAAAGGGCTTAGGTGTTAGCATTAGACAATCTCAAGCCTTCAATGCAAGGTTGTGTCAAAAAGGCCTGCTAAGATCTGAGGCTCTTGATAGGAAATTAAAGAGTAGGAAGAAAAGAAAAGGATTTTATTTCTGTGAAGTGCATTGTCAAAGACTCTGTTGAAGCACTTCCTTTAGTTCTGTAGAAACTGTATTTTATGATCCAATGTTAAAAATTAGAGCTAGTGTAGAAAACAGGCTCCAAAGTCATGCAAAGACTGGAAAAGACTTTTAGCTATGAGAAATGCAAAACCAATTAAATCCATTTAGGTATCAAAAAGGCAAGTTTGAGATGACTTGACTGCAAAATGTGTCTTTGAGGAGAGGAAACTCTCGGTAGTAATAGGCATTTCAAACTATCACAGAAAGACATAGCAGATCAGTTGCTAGAAGCTGATGCCAGACAAACTCAAATGTAGTCGTGAGACAGTTTTAACTGTATGTGTTGCTGCTGGTACAAACTGCCAAAGCATATGTTTGGTCTATGGGTTGCTGTTTTTTGAAAAGTAGATTGAATGCCTCTCTGGAGGACAGAGCCACACAAAAGTTGGCCCTTTAGCCGTACAAAAGTTGCTGGGCTTATTTCATTTGTAACTGGGTAAAATTTATTGATACGTAGTACACAAGAGGTCATTCAAATTGATTGTAATGGTCTTCTCTACCTTTAAGCTTTATGAATAAATATTTAAGTTAAGCTCAGCTTCTTCATTCTGTACTGTATGATGGGTTATCTGTATTTCATTTTATTCTCTTGTACAAGCCTTACTTTACAGCCTCCAGTATTTGTAAATATGAATTGAGGAGAAGCAGCTCTGCAGTTGGTCATCAACCCCTGAACCATATCATGGCTTTTGTCTGTGATCAGACCAGCCTGACCTGTGAGTGCTGAAAGACTGCCTTGTGCGTGTCAGTGTTTGACAACATCCAGTGCTGTGCCTTTAAGTACCAAGCAGCCCAGCTCCCCCTGTTTTGGGTGAGTCAGCTCTGCCAGCTTTAATCACTCACCTTAGCCTTGCCCAGAGAAAGGAGCAGAAAAAGCCACTCAGCAAGGCTGTGAGGCCATGAAATTGTTTTAAGCAACAGTGATGAAAATGGCTGGATTTGCTATTTTAGCATAAGGGTCTAAATGTTTTTGAAATTGTAATTTTCTTGTGCTGCTATGTGTAAAGGTGACCGCTCTGTGTTGGGCCCTTGGCAGCTTACTCCAGGCAGCTAATCAGCTTGATTCATTTGGCAGGGTGGTCAGTCAGCACCTTCTCTGCAGCAGGATTGAGCTTGTCTCTGATTTGCAAGGCTATAATGGCATCTACTAGAAATGCAGAACTTTCTGAAGATGCATTAGGGTTTCATTTTTGTGGCAGCAATATACTTACTGGAGGTACCAAGATTATAACCCTTATTTGACTTGCTAGCAGCCATGCAGAAGCAGGAAGGGCAATGTCACCTGAGGAATTCTGAGCTCCTGCTGGAGAGAAGTCCGAACGAATGCATATCTACAGTCAAGTCTCCTTCTGTCCTTCATCTCCCGTTTGAAATTGCAGAACAGAACAAAGTCTGGTTTGTGATGTTTGGGTGTTTCTGCCTTTCTGCCACACGATGGCACACATCAGTCAAATGAACGTTACGCTATTAAACGAGGAACTGCTGTGAATGGAGCGGAATTAAGGCTCCCGTTCAGGGCTGTGATGATCAGGGTTTATCCTCCCGAGCTGCTATTTTGAACTGCAATTTATCGTAATCACAATGAGGGGCGATGGTAGTACTTCAGACACAAGCTGAAAAAATACTTGTTGGGGGGGGTGGTGGGAGGGGTCAGAGAAAAACAAGGAAGAAAACAGGGTCAGAAGCAGGAGCAAAAAGCATTGCTGGCAAAAAAAGTCAGCCTTTCAAAGGGATTGGTAGCAAGAAAATTTGTTTTTCTGGTTGTGTTGTTTTACCTTGTTTTTGGGTTTCCCTTCAAAAGATCAGTAAACACCCAGGAATTGGGAAACCCTTTTTATTTTTTCGGGGTATAGAAGAGAAATGCCATGTTGTACTTTTTGTGAGATGGGAGGTAGAGGATTTTATTTTTTGTTTCATTTTTGGAAATGATCTTATAGTAAATAATGCTCTTTGCCTCCTCAGGGATACAGAGATGGCTAGTGAAAAAATCAAAATCTACTACAGGATTAAAGTGGTCTAATGTGTTATCAGGAAGTCAAATAGGGTTTAATGAAAATCAGCTTCAGAATCTACTATGAAATTGATACTTAATTTGTTACAGTTTCAGTGGCATTAGTTCTTGCATCCTACATTGATTTCTTCTATCTATAATTACTAATAAACCATTATAATCTTGTTGGTATCATAGCTCTAACCAGTTAATATCATAGAATCACTGAACAGTTTGAGTTGGAAGGAACCTTGAAGATCATCTAGTCCCAACCCCCTTGATGTGAAGGGTTAGACAGCTTCCACTAAACCAGGTTGCTCAAAGCCCCATCCAACCTGGTCATGAACTCTTCCAGGGATGAGGCATCCACAACCTCTCTGGGCAACCTGTTCCAGTGCCCAAACACCCTCACAGGGAAGAACTTCTTTCTTACATATAATCTCAATCTACCCGCTTTCAGTTTAAAGCTATTACCCCTTATCCTATCACTACATGCTCTAGTAAAAAAAAAAAATCTCTCTCCAGCTTTCTTATAGGGCCCTCTTTAGTTACTGGAAGGCTGTTTTAAGGTCTTCCTGGAGTCTTCTTTTTTCCAGGAAGAGCAACCCCAACTCTCAACTTGTCTTCAAAGCAGAAGTGTTCTAGCCCTCTGGTCATCTTTGTGGCCCTTCTCTAGCCTTGATTTAACAAGTCCATGTCCTTCTTAAGCTGATGGCACCAGAGATGGATGCAGTACTCCAAGTAGAGTCTCAACAGAGCGAGATAGAGGGGAAGCATCACCTCCCTTGAACTGTTGATCACACTTCTTTTGATTCAGCCCAGGATAGAGTTGGCCTTCTGTGCTGCAAGTGCACATTGCTGGGTTATATTCCATTTTTCATCCACCAATACGCCTCAAGTCCTTCTCCACAGGACTACCCTAAATTCATTCTCTGTCCAGCCTGTATTTGTGCTTGGGATTGCCTCAAACCATGTGCAGGACCTTGCGCTTGGCCTTGTTGAACATTGAGAGATTTTTTTATTTGGTTTTTTTTTTAGCATAATGTGGATGAAGGAGAACTCACAGTGGAATGGAAAATGTGGAAATCTATTTCATATTAACTCTACTGGTAGCAGCTAAACACTAGTACTCCATATAGCAATGCTGCATGAACATATGCAACATTTGAACTGAAGACAAAATGTCCATGGGGGTATAGGAAGCACATGCAGGGGCTGTAGAAATCTGTGTTGGCTCTTGTGTTTTACTGTGATGCAAATACTAAGGATGATGAATAGTATTAGAAAATAATTGCCAGGACATTTGCAGCAGTGACTTCAAGAAAGCACTACTTTTCCATTCAGAGTTTCTCTGTAGTAAGTGGTACCTGGATGAAAAAAGGACATATGAATCTAAAGAAACATTTGGACAGAGATTTTTCAGTTGCTAGGCTAACTGCTGGGAACTCATTGTCTTAATATTGTTGTTCTTCACCTCCTCTCATCACACAATAGCTTTAAAACCCTGACATAAATGTGTGCCTCAGCAGAAAGTTTGAATTACCTCAGTTCACTTCTTGCAATGTGATGACACCCCAGCCCTGCTGCATGTCTTATATGAGCGCAATTTCTGTGTTGCCATCAGAAACATGTAGAGGTGTGTAGCTGTCAGGAGAAGTCTCTCAGGTCACTTTGAAGGATATTGTGCCTTTATTAACAATATTTTTGTGGGCTTCATTCAGTTTTTAAGCATGTCAGCAAAAGGAAAGACACAGAAACAAGAAAAAAGATACACCTGCATCCCTAAGCACTCAGCAAGTTCTTCACTCATAATACAATTCACACTGAGATCTCTGAATGGAGTACGAAAATTCCCAAGCATCAGACAAGCATTTGACATCTTTGTTAGTAAACAAACACAGCACAGTTTCATTTCTTGTGACATTGACTTACAGTACAGCCTGTTCTGTCTCCTTCTCTCTCCCTTTCTTTGTGCTTTTCTTCTTCTCCTCCTCCCTGCCTACATTGCTGACAAACAGATTCCAGAGGCCAATGACAACACTCATGTCTCTTTCAAGTTGAGTGCATGTTATGCATTTGAGAGAGTTGATTTCCTGCCCTTGGGTAGCCCAGCACGCAATGTGAAAGATGCAAGAGTTCATGGACTGCTGAGTGCTTGGCTGCTGCAGTTTCCTAAGTGAAGGCAACTAGCGAGCAAGGACAGCAATTAGCAATAAAAGAAATGTTTTTCTATGGGGAATGTTTGTTGACCCCACAGCTGTTAGTTAAGATGGGAAAAAATAAAATAAAAAAGATGAAACTGTCTCTGTAGAGAGAGGAGAATTCTTATTTATTTTTTCAAAGAAGCAAAACTGC
Organism: Colius striatus; assembly: GCF_028858725.1. Taxonomy (NCBI): domain Eukaryota; kingdom Metazoa; phylum Chordata; class Aves; order Coliiformes; family Coliidae; genus Colius; species Colius striatus. Next base: position 111,666,680 of record NC_084759.1, on the reverse strand, counting down.
TTTCCTACATCAAGTTCATTGTATTATACAGAGAAAGCAGTGCATTTTGAACTCATATTTTTAAATGTACCTTTTCTAATTTTATATTTTAAACTATCACTATAAAAAGAATTTTGAAAAGCTATCTTAATGATATCTCGAGCTGTATTTGTCATGCCTTTCCTTGTGAAGAATTTAATAAACAATCCACCAGCCTTTTCATAGTTACTTTTTGGTCTAGAATATGGTCAACATAGTTCTCAAAATAAGAAATACAGTGAAAATCAGACAGAATCACAGAATCATTCAGATTGGAAGAGGCCTTTAAGATTGGGTCCAACTGTTAACCTAACACTGATGAGACCATCATCAAACCATGTCTCTAAGCACCACATCTACATGTCTTAAATATCTTCAGGGATGATGATTTTACCACTTCCTCGAGCAGCCTGTTCCAGCACTTGACAACCCTTCTCATGAAGAAATATTTTTCACTATCCAATTTGAACCTCCCCTAGAGCAACTTGATGCTCAGAATTCCACATAATTTGGAGTTTATGGAAAACACAGGCTAAATACTCAAACTTTCAAAAATCTCTTGTGTTTTTCCCTAAATATGGATGATCAAGACCTTTGTTTTGTGTTTTATCCAATGAAATTTTCTTGGATCATTGAGTCCCATACGAAGGTACTCCACTAATCTGTATCCAAAGAAAAGATAGATATATTTGTAATTTGTTTCTCTCTAGCACACATTTTTTAAGTACACTGTCAAAGAGAGGAACTAGGTTTCATTGAGGTAATTGTCATTGAGTAATATATTCTGAGGGTTGCTTTGTGTTACTTGCATGCCATGATGAATTAGAAAATTAGAAATTAGGGTCAGATCAAAATCTGTATTTTTTCTTCAGATTGCCTATAATCTGTAATTGAGATTTAGGTCTGATGGTTGTGTTGGACCCTAATGCAATTACATGCATTTAATTTTGACAGGAGGCATGATACTTCAGATAGAAGTATTATGACTGGGTAAAGCAGAAGAATTTTCTGAAAGATTACTTCAGTTGGAAGTGACAGAAAGAAACATCAGGAAGATCTAGTTGCATGCATTCTTGCAGGGCAGGAAATGGAGCGCTGAGATCAGAGAAGCACGGAAGCTTTACTGTGAGTGTGGAAAGAACATCTGTACACCAAAAAAAAATCTTTGGTCTCTAGGAAGTGTTCTGTGAAATCTTTCACTTTGGTTGAAGAACTGGGGAGTCCACTACAGAGCTCAATATTTTGCTTCTCAGATGAATAAGTTTGAATTGAACTTACCGGAATAAGCAAGTTCACTGATGACACCAAACTGATGAGGCCTCATCTGGAGTCCTGTGTCCAGTTCTGGGCTCCTCAGCTCAAGAGGGACAGAGAACTTCTGGAGACAGTCCAGTGCAGAGCCACCAAGATAATCAGGGGACTGGAGCATCTTTCATATGAGGAAAGGCTGCAGAAACTGGGGCTGTTTAGTCTAGAGAGGAGGAGGCTGAGGGGAGATCTTATTAACATTTACAAATATCTCAAGGGTGGGTGTCAGGAGGTTGGGACATCCCTTTTTTCTATTATGCATAGCAACAGGACAAGGGGTAATGGGATGAAGCTGGAATACAAAAAGTTCCACTTAAATATAGGAAAAAACTATTTCACTGTTCAGGTGAGAGAGCCCTGGCACAGGCTGCCCAGAGGGGTTGTGGGGTCTCCTTCCTTGGAGGTCTTCAAGACCCACTTGGACATGTTCCTATGTGACCTGATCTAGGTGACCCTGCTTCTGCAGGGCGGTTGGACTCGATGATCTCTAAAGGTCCCTTCCAACCCCTACCATCCTATGATTCTATGATTATATGAATTAGACATTATCTTCTGATGTCCTTTCTTGCAAGGCAGCACTTCTGTTGCTGTGTCAGACCTGCTGACTGTTGCTGAGCTGCAAGGCAGGAAGGTCTCAGGACCACTCTGTGAAGAATCCAAAATTCAACACGTAATGTCTCCAAGTACCAGCTGCCTACAAAATCTCTGCTGTGGCAAGAGGCACTGTGTCCCTTTGTGAATGACTCACATCTCATCTACCTAGAACCAGACCATTGCATCACACTTTAGTCACGTGACAGTAGGTCCAGAAGAGCACAGGGTGCTCCGTCCCACTGTTTCACTCCTGGGAATGCCAGATACATGCCCCACACTATATTGGGGAGGGTCCTGCAGACAAATCTCATGGAGCCACACACTAACCCACAAATGCAGCCAATAAAATACAGTAATATGGATTAAGTTATTAAGCTCCAGTTTGATTTCAGTTATTAAGTAAACTTCCTTCATTTCAAATTGTTCCCGAGACTGCTTTTCCCTTCATACCCTTAAAAAGTGATCACATTATTCTTGGGCTCTTGCATATGGGCTCAAATAGAATTTAAACTGCCTGTCTGACAATGATGAATGAATCCACTCCAAATCCCTTGATGTGGATCAGCTATATAGCATAACAATAATATTGTTGTTTAACATTTATATTGAAGTAATACCGTGAGGAATGTCAGCCATTTGGGGACCTATTTTGTTGGGAACTGAACAAAGCACATAGCAAAATAAAAAGTCTTGTTCCGAAAACAAGACTGTCTAAAAGACAAGCTATAGCACTTGAAGGAGACAAACAAAAAAGACAAGGAGCAGATTGATATAAATGACAGTTGCATCTTTATAGGACTTTACAGATCCTGTGTGCCACTTAATTCTCTTGCATGGTTGATCTGCCATGTTGTTTCTGGATCTTGCTCAGCCCTTTCCACTTTCATCTTTTTACCTGTGCTGTCAAACAGACTCTTAAGCCTCAGTTTTTGCTGACAAAGTTTAGAAAAAATTGAGAAAAATAAAGAAAATTCCCATGGCTCTTTATTATTACCTTTGGACCATACCCTTTCAGTTGTCTTTCTGTACCTTGGCATCCATATTCAACTTACTTGAATGAGTTTTTCTATGTGTTTGTGAAGCAATCTGTCACATTCTTTACTTAGATCTAGCTTTATTGAATCTGCTATATTCTCTCCCATCCTTCACTTCATAATGTTTTCAAAATTGTAATTTGGGTTGTCTGGAAGTACATATTGTATTTTTTTTTCTTTCAATTGCCTCATCCATGCTCCTGTTCATAGTTCCCTGCATCCCGCAGGACAGATTTTAAATCACTTAGTTAGTTGGTGTATTTTATATGAAAGACCATTGCCATGAATTTTAATAAAAGTACACTTAGTCCTCCTATTTCAAGAGTGGCAGAGTGTTCTGTTAACTCTTTTGATTTTTTTGTCACATAGATAAAACTTTATGCAAGTATGTCCATGTGCATGGAGATCCTAATAAACAGGTTTAAAGAACTTTTGGGCTCCAAGACCACACTACTGCATATCACTACATCTAGGTCCTGTATAAAAGCTTTGTTTCCCTATACCTTGTGTATGGTACTACACAATGTTCAGTTACTTGGTCCCATGAGATTGTTTGCTGCAGTATCTCTGACTTGGGAATACTGGGTTCTCTCCAAGCTCTTGGAGTTGAAGGAGCTCTAGCAGCATGTACTCTGCTCCTTACTCAGGCAATGTTTTACCTGCCTGTAATACTGCCTTCCAAGTTGTTAATCTCCAGTCCTGATTGTCTTACAAGATACAATGAGAATGTGCAGTGTCCAGATACAGAGGAGAACCACGTCAGAGCAGGAAATTAAAATGTCCACAGTTAAACCAAGCCCTCTGTGTAATGATCTGTTTTCAAAGAAGACCGATTAGACTAAAAATTGTGCATAACATGCCTGGATGGCACAGGAAAACCCCAAAATGTACTAAAATAAATTACAACCTCCTACTGACCTGACAACAGAGATTTCCTTCACTGGTGTGTACATGACTCTGCCTTCTGGTAGCTGCATATCCATGAAGTAGTAGACTGGATATCATCTAGTCAAAGGATATAAATACACAAATGCTACTTTTTGGAAAGTATTCTTCCAGTCTGGATGACTTCTGCCATATAATTTAATATAATTTCTATTACTTTGTGAGCCTATACTAAGCTGGAAGCATTACTTTGTTATGGTCAAATAGACATAGGTCCATGAGCTAAATTTAAATGCCCAGGGAAACAGAGGTATATATACTTAAAATCTCAAGTTTTGGTAATATGTTCATGAATAACTCCAAATGATGAACTATTTGCTTTTTGTTTCTTCATGTGAAAAGGATGAAACAAGACTGTACCTTGCTCTGACATCACACAGGAATTGAGGTTAGTGCAGAATTATTGCATTTGTCCTGATTTGGCACTATATTAGTATAAGCTGTATTACTAAAAATCAGGGTAGTACTCATCAAAGGCCTCACACTGTCCTCTATTTAGCTGCAGAACAGGCTTAGCCATTTTAGTATCTACCTGCAATGAGGCTGTTGCAATCCACATTTAACTGTGCTTTGAGTATCGATCATCTTACAGAGTCAGAATGTTTTCTGGATTAGCTAAGAAAGAGTAGCGTGTCTCTGCCAAATAAATATAAGATTGTTGCTCAAACAATGAGGCAATTCAAACAAGAATTGTATATGCATGGAAAGGACGCTATTATGGGGCTGGATTACAATAAAGGGAAAAGCAAAAAGCCGTGGATAAAACCGTGCAGAGGAACACAAAGGGGGAGTGGGGGAAAAAAAGAAGGTAGTAAATTGCTAAAACTGATTGCTGTAATCACTTTAGCAGTATGTCAAAACAAATTTTGAAAAATGATCATATGCCATTCTTGTGAAGACTGCAATGTCAAAGAAAAATTAAATAATGGGAGAGAGGAGAGGCGGATGAGCTCCAAACACAATCTTGTGTTTTAAGTATGTACTGTGACCTGCATGTCCAAGTTTGACAGTGTAGTCTTCTCAGAGATGCCTTTTGCCCACTACAAGCCTTAGTCAGGAAAACATGTAGTGGTGTTTGATAAGATTTGCAGGAAAGGGAAATTTTGTTAGAATTTATTGAATGATTGATAGTAATTTAAATCCAGTTCAGAAAAGCTGTTATGTTCTTGAATCATTTGTTGGCTAGCATGCTAATAAAAATGTGTTGTATAGTGCTATTGCTGAATTTCAAACAATCCAATAACAAAAAGTTGCTTACTGAGGAACAAGAAGGTTCTTCCAGAACATGGATATATGGTAGTAATTATGATGGCAATGGACTGGGCCTTGCTTACATTTGCTAAACAGAAGTAAACTTTACAAAAGCTTTACTGATTTCAGGGGTGAATTAAGAATTTAGGAGGCAGTTACCTCTTGACTGAAAGTAATATCTAGATACAGAGGATATTTATATGTATTGCCAGGTCTAAACAGCAAGAGGAGAGTCTGAAAAAGGTTTTTGGAACTGGAGAGACTTCATTCTCCTCAACGGAAAATTGTAATCAATGGAAATTAGGCTTCTTGGTACCTAAATTGTCCCTGAGAATGCCAGTATAACTTCCAAAGTCAAGGACAATGGCCTTTAAGCAGAACAGTCCTTTGCAACAGGCAGGAAGTCAAGCTGACACAGCAGAAGGTGAATGTGGCGTCATGAATGAACAAAGAACTCCTTACTGAGCTTAAATGCACGAAGGCAGTTCACACAAGGTAGAATTGGAGATAGACTGCCCAGGAAAAATGAAGAGATGCTGCCTGAAAGTGCAGGTACAGAGCTAGGAAAACCCAAGTTTTGCTGTAGCTAAAATTAGTGAGGGATGTTAAGGGCAACAGGATGGGGTGGTATAACTGCTTTAGCAGCAAAACAAAGGTGGAACAAAGCCACATGAGCTCACTGCACAACGAGGCAGAAGACATAGTGATTAAAGATGAGGAAAAGGTGACGTACTTGATGCTTTTTTTTTTTTACCCTCTCTTTTTGCTGGTAAGTTTTGTCCTCTGCTTTCTCAGGTCACAGAGCCTGATCATATGTTGGAATTATGCATTACATCTAGGAGAAGACAGAGCTGGGGAGCACAAACCAACTGGTCATACAAAAGTCCATAGGAACTAATAAGTTGATTCCAAAGTTGCTGGAAAATTTGGCCAATGTCATTATGGGAATGTTGTCTATCATCTTTGAAAGCTCATGGAGGTTCCTGTTTGCTAGAGGAAAGAAAACTTCACATCTGTTGTCAGGATGGATAAGAAGAAGAAGGATTTGGGGAACTCAGGGATCAGGTTCACTTCAGGCCCTTGGGTAGATTATAGAGCAAATCCTCCTGGAAACCATTTCCAAGCATGTGAAGAAGGTCACTAGAAATAGCCAGTGCAGAGTTACCAAGGACAAATTATGCATACACTAATTGCCACCTACAGTGAGATGAACGATTGTGGTGTTTACATTGATGTTAGCAAGGTCTTTGGCACAATCCCTGCTGGTACTGTTGTGATTAAACTGGTGAGATAGTCACTGCACAAAGTCTCCGTCTACAACCTGGATGATAAGATACAGTGAACTCTCAGAAAATGTATGATGCTAAGCTGGGAGTTCTACTGGAGGGTAGGGCTGCCTTTCAGAGAGACCTCAGCAGGCTGGATGATTGTGCTGGCTGATATCTTCAGGAGTTAAGCACAAGTTCCGCCCCTGTGCTGGGACAACCCCATGCAAAAGCAGGGCTAGGCCCACAGCAGAGAAAATAGCTTTAGTGAAAAATACTTGAGGTCCCAATAGATAGTAAGTTGGATAGTAAGCAGTGAGCCCTTGCAGCAAAAACCAACCATCATATGCTGAGCTGTTAGGAGTGCAGTCACCAGGCTGAGGGCAGCAATTTTCCTCTCTATTTGGCATTAGTGAGACCACATCTGGAGCACTGTGCCCAGTTTGGGGCAACCAGCATGAGAGAGAAGCTGAGCCCAGCAGTAGGCCACTATGCGGGTCAGAGGTGAAGCACATAGTGTATGAGCAGAGGCTGCAAGACGTGGGCTTGATCAATCTGGAGAAGGAAAGAGTAAGGGAAGGAGCTCTTACTGTTGCCTTCAGCTGTCTGATGGGAGGGTGTGGGGGAGACAAAGACTCTCTTAAGAAGGGCATAGTGACAGGATGAGAGACATGGGCAGCAGCTGGAATATGTAAAATTCCAACTTCATATTGAGGATATTTTTTTTCACCATGGACAAACACAGGAACAAGTTACCCGGAGAAGTTGTTCATGTCATGATTATCATATACTCCAAGGCTTGTTCTAGTATATATTTTGTCACTGTAGAATAATTCAGCTTTATTTTTGTGAAATTTCTACAGGGAACAAAGTGTATTGTTGTCATTAGCAGCACTATGAGAAGCATAGGGCTCTGAACAGAAAATGCAGTACAATGGACGGGTAGGGAAAGAGGTTGAACAGTTTAATATAAAGGATTTCAATATGTTTCCTTAAATGCTTTGGAACTTTGGCAAGGCAAGCCCCTAAAGATACAAGCCCTTCCTTGGGGAGGAGAATTTATCTGGAAAATAATTTTCACATGTTTCTATCGCACAGAAATCACCCTGTTCTCTCCTATTTGGAGTTAGTAATCTGAGTGTAAAATCCTGACTTTATCAAAGCTCTTTTTGGTACCCATACAGTGAGACCTTCACTCTGGCTTTTGAGACCTTTTGAAATACTTTAAAAATTGAACAGAAGTTATAACAAATCAAAACATACCCTAATTATGCGAGTTTTCCTGTTAACGTTTTCATAGCAAAAAGACCTTTGAAACTTGATCAAAATGTGTAACCGTGTGTATATGCAACGTTTACAGCGATATGTACATGCACATATATATGCATTTGCACATAAACATTCAAAATGAGGCCCTAGAAGACTGGAATAATGCTTTGGTGAACTCTTTGGTTATAGTCTAGTCCTAAATAGAAGGAAGTACAAGGGAACAACCTCGATACTCAGGTAATATAATATGCTTGTTTTTTTTGGATGTGATTTTAAGGGCACTGCTGTGCATACAATAATTTGGGCTTTTTTTAATCTCTGACAATGAATTTGTGCAACATGAACTTGTCACCTCTGTCTTTCATCTGCCTAATTTTACAACTGTGCTGAAAGACCCAAAATAAGTAAAAAGAACTGCAAAATAAGTAATAAGAACTGCAGGATCTGCAAGATAAAGTGGATGCTTACGTGTTTGGTTTGCCATCTGCTTTATTTTGGACCAAATACCTGTATATTCAGTCCAAAACAACAGTGTGCATTTCTTTTATTATCCATGCTGCCTGCTTCATAGTTAACTTTTTTTTTTTTAATTTTATTACAACTCTTTACAGATATGAATTATGCAATTTAAATTCCTCTGGAAAATTTTAAACACCTGTTCTGTGCCTTAAATATTGTTTACAAAATTCAGAAAGCTGTGAAACTTTATTTTATTGAACAGATCTTTATTAAAGTGCTATGCTTTCTTTGAACTTCTGTCATGTGAGGAAGCTGTGGAACTCAAAGAGGAATCTGTCTGATGCTGGCTCCAACTATTACAAATTATGTGACAGTTGCTGCAGCAACAGACAGGAAAAATGACTTATTTATTTCTTTTCATTAAAATGATCTTTCCATATTGAAATGAAGACTTGCTAGTGGCTAGTTTTTAAACTGATAATTTCAATTGGCTTTACTCCATCAACCACAAGGAAAACACCTGGCAATCTGCTTGATGTCGGCCAACTCTTGTTAACTTTTTGGCCTTCACAGTGACTATCAGCAGGCACCAAGTCAGTGCTGCTAATAAACTGTCATTAAAACTTCCACCTGTTAATAACATCTTATTGCTTTTCAGTATTAAATAAAAGGAAATAATCTCTTGAATTTCAATCAAAGAAATTTTGTAACAATGTACTGCCTTGGATAGTGATAATAATATTGAAATGTATTTAAGGAGATGGCTGCATGAACTGATTGCCACTGAGGTGAGCTAGAATTGCAGTAGCTATTGTGTGTTAACTTTTTGCATGTAGGCTTTTTTCCTGTAATGAATACGAAACAACTTATTCTTAAGTAAATGTAAGATAAATTGGAGATAATATTTTCAAAAATATGTGTAGGCAGTTGTAAATAAGTTTGTATCCAAGACATTTTTTTCTCTCTTCATTGCTTCTCCTTTTAATCCTTTCACTTCACTGATGACTCTGTGCCAAGTTTGCCTCTCCCTATCCCCCTGCCCCATCAGCAGAAAGGCAGAGTATGCATCACATATTCTTTCCTAAATGAATTTGCAGCAGGCCAATTAAAACCTTGTAATGACAGGGTGGGTTCAGCTGAAATTTTCTGTTCTTGAAACAGGAAGACATTCATTTCCAGAACATTGTTTTGCCCTTCCTCTCTGGCTGTTCAAGAAGGCTGGTCCTCTGCAGCCCAAGTACTCAACCTGCTCTTGTTTATGACCTAGCATAGGATGAACAAAGCCTTTCTTTACTTTTTGTTTTGTTTTGAGTTTTGGTTTGGTTATTTTTTTTAAGACATCGTTGCACTACATGCTACAGGCTGAAGAGGGTGTAAGAGGGCCTGTTACTCTAATGCTTACTTCCTGGAAAAGCGTTAGTGAACCCCTTGGGACCTGTGGGGACAAAAGAGAGAGGGAAGGTCTTAAGCCAACTACTCTAGCTACTTTAATATTTATTTTTCCCTTCCCATAGCTCCCTCACTAGCCTTTATACTATTGCTTTTATCTGTATTTGTGTAGTATACTGTTTTTCCCCTCAATGGGTACTGAGCAGATGCTATTAACACCTGCCTAAACAACAGTTTATCTGGAGTTTTTGTTACATTAAAGAATTTTTTCATTTCAGAGATTTCCAGAGTACCTTATTAAACAATAAAAGAAAATTGCTTGATTCAGCTTCAAATTTCCTTCATAATATAGTTGTATCGTAAGTTTCTCTCACTCTGCTCCTTGGTCTTTTTTCCCCTGTCTTAAGAAACTAGAGCACACAGCAGGTGATCTGTCCTACTAAGTATATCTTCTTCTAGGTCAAAAAGAAAGTCTGTCTCAGGCCTAAGAATAGACTGAAGAGATACCTTTAGCTACAAGATCAATCCTGTTCTGGTATTCTGCAAGGAAGCAGCACGGAAAGATGTTGAGAAGTACCTAAGATTTTTATCCTATTAGGATAGAGTTCTTGCATTCTGATTTTTCCCTTTAATTTTTTCAGGATCACATAGAGCAGGAAAAAAAAAAAAAAGCTGGAGGAGCAAAAAACCTTGCCTGGAAGTCACATGTGAGATGTAGGCTAAGGTAGTATTTCTGTCTTTTAGAAATACATGCTTCTTTGCTTCATTTTCCAGTCCTTACCTGGAAGGCTTAACTATTTTAAGACAAAGTGGATTAGGACAAATAACACATTGCAGCCCCACCTGGAGATCTGGTTTGGAATTTGGAATGTCTTGGAACAAGGAATACAAATATCACTTCCTTAGTCACATTGTAAGTGGAAGAAGTAATGTCCTGCTGACAGCTGGTCCTCTTACCTGTTTCAGTGTTGTCACCTTCACAATGTTTTTTTCAGCAGAAAATTATTTTATATTAATATTACAAGTTGTCTCAATTCCAACTTGTTTAATGACTTGAAGTACATTGATCCACCAAAATTAAGATTTTCCTTTTAAAGAAAGGGGTAGTAAAGCAGTACTTTGCTCTTAATTATCTAGTGGAATGTTTAATATGTGGAAATGTTTGTACCAGTAAGCTCATGAATTGCATAATAAATGAAAAAAGGAAATATAACCATTGCACTGGGCACAGGTCAGTGAGTTAACAAATCCCATAATATGTTCCAACATCTCACTAGTTCCAGACAGAGAAATAAGGACTCAGGTGGAGGAAATGTAAAGTCAAGGGAAACTCAATTCACATGTACTCTGTCTCAGAAACTTACTCTCATTATTTATTTCTCCTGTATGCCTTAGCTGGGTTGTCAGCATCGTGCAGCATTACTGCAGTGTTGAGAGGCAGTATCTTCAAAGACAATGAATCTTTAAAAAGACAGAGGAAAACATTAATGCTACACATGCTGTGTGAGTGTTTATAGCTTTGGTCTTTTTTTACTCTGTTTTGCAGGAAAATCTGTCATCGTTGGGAATGCTTATATAACAGCCATCCTGCTTTTAAAAAGAAAAGGTATTTCTTACTCCTTTTTTTTTTTTTCTCTCACAATCAAAATATAGGCAGAGTACAGTTCTGATAGTAGATTGCTTTCAAAGTGACCTGTGAACTATGTGGACAGGAATAAAAGGCCAAAATAAATAACATTTGCCTTTACGTAAGAAGGCATGTTTGTATGAAAACAGTGTCTAGAGAGACAGAGTCAAAGCAAAATCACTGCACACTGCACATCTACCTTTCTAAAGATCATCAGTTTACGACAGAAGAGCTAATCAAACAGTATGATTTTCCAAATATCTGCAGGTTATCTAAATTAGTTGTCTCAGATCTGTAGGGTTAGCTGTGTACCTATAGCTTAATGAAGATTTTAATTGCTTGAGCAAATATCAGTGAACTAAGTGTTCTTGTGTGTGATCTCTTTGCCTGGTGATTTCGGTACAAAAAAGGGACAAAACTGCAAGTTTGCGCATTTGGATGGGACATGTCAGGAAATCAGTTATGCAGCTGTTAATTTACATAAAGCCTCCTCTCTCATACTAGTGTTTCATTTGTGGTGAGATTTCTAAGTTTGTTTTCAGGGCCATATTCCCTCCTTCCTGCTTCCGGAAACAGCTTAAAGCACACAGGTAAAAGCTGAAGTCGGTCTTCATGAGATTGTAACTGTTGGGCTTCATGCCTGCTTTATCTCACTCTTTAGGTCTTTCTTGCCTTCATCCTAGCTGGGGCATAAATCTTTTTCAGGGTGTTCAGGAAGAGACAACTTGTTTATTCTCTGTATGCTTTTGCTCTGCTGTACCAGAAGCAGGGCAAGACTGGAGAAAATAGTATAGTACAAATCCAAGTGGAAATGAAGTGGCTGCCTGTCACTGTTGGTGACAAAAGTCCTAGAGGTGTAGCTTTGGAGTGTGTAGAAAACAAAGGAATGATATTTCACATCTTGTTGACATCTACCATACATTGTAGGCATCTTGTGTTGTGTTCTTTATGGCACAATTTGGAACACTGCTACAGATATAATTTTCTTGGAAAGAGGTAAGACATTTCTGTTTAGTGTCAGGAAGCAGATAGGTCAAAAAAAATAACGTTCAATAACAGGAAAAGCACAAACAAGCCCTTTCCTACTCAAGTTCTCATTTTCACTGTAAGAATAACTATTGTGACACTATGTTAGTACTTTATGCTAGCATTGGCAACTTGGCATATTTGCTGGGTTTGCTGTCCCTAACTTTAATTGTTCAGCTGAGATAAGTGGATTCAGCTGCTACAGAGGGATACAGCACAGCAAGAAAGACTGATGATTATTGGAACTAGCAGCCCAAGCAATCCTGAAGATTTTGCTGGTATCAACTGCTTAGTAGAAAGCTAGTACCACTTGGAAGAGATGCCAACAGTGTAACTTGGTCAAATTGGAAAGGGGTACAGCAGTATGTCACTTTGTACCTGAATCAGCCTTCTCAGAAGAAAAAAACCCCAGTATAAAGTTTTTTGATTAGCTAATACAGGTTTTTTTTCAAATTAAGAATCCTTCCCCTGCCTCCCCCACCCCAATTATTTTAGTCAATTTGCAATCGTGTTTAATAATGTATTTCTATAAAAGTAACTACAACAGTATTTATAGCCAAGACACACAGAAGAGCATTTCAGTGACAGTATGATGGCTTGACTAAGAGATTCACTGAAATCAAAATAGGTGTGAAGTGTCAGGAAAAGGCAGTATTTTTGAACAAAATGTTGCATGCTGTTCGAATGACATTTAGTAACAATCTCTCCCACAGGAGAACTGTCTGCTGTGAGAGCCTTGATTGTTTAGGAGGCAACAGATCTAACAATGTTTTCATAAATGGTTGCTTTTCTTTCCAAAAGGGAGAGGGTAAGAGCAGCACCCTCAATGAAACAGCAAATGGGAAAAAGTATTTTGAAGACCTGTGGGTGTGAGGGTTGTTTGGGGCTGGGGTTTTATTTAGTTTTTGGTTGTTTGCAGTATTTTTATGGGGGTTTTTTTTCTAACTTTTTATGCTGAGAAGGCAGAGCAAAAGGATATCAGGTTGCTGAAAGTGAACATAACTGAGCTGGAAATCTAATATCATGGGTGAAGCAAATGGCTTCCTTGATGTACTTAGATACAGAATGAGTCTTGGGAGGAAACTGGCTTTTAGAAGCATAGCCAAAGATAGGAATATAGCAATATGGCAATGTGGTGGATCAGAACAACAGACTGGGGATGGAATAATAATTGGGTTGGTCAAATGCCCTTGGTGTCTGAGGTGTGCGCTCCAAAGAATTTACAAAGCATGTGCAAAGCATCTAGTTAAATACCTGTAATGTAGCATTTGGGCAGCCAGACAAAATTTCTCCTGTACAGGTAACTGCACAAAACATTATTTCAAGCAGTTGTAGTACTCCAACTGATTCTGCTGTCAGGGTTTTTACATCCTTCATCACTTTTTTTGAAGACCATCATAGGATTTTCTAGCTGGTGTGATGTGGATATTGCTCCTTCAGTTCAATGCCGTGCAAACTTTAGCCCCAGCAATTGTCTAGTTGGTACCATAATGAAAGTTGTTGTTTTCAATTTTGTTGATTTTGCTTCTACCTGACCTTTTGAAAGGGTTCAGTAAGTGATATAAAATTATCTCTTCTTTCTGTGAGAGAAAATACTTCCTATGTTCTCTGAAACATAGAGAACATTAGAGTCACTTGCCTTGTCAGTGTCTGCTGCTGTAATGGTGGGAGGTGGTCCTCCTCAGGTTCCCTGGAAGCAGGATCCAAGGAAACAAACAAAAGCTGCACTTTTCTACTGCTGATTGCCAAGTTGAGGGTTCCTCACGTTTGTTTTTCTGTAACACAGCAATAGCTGGGGGAGCTAGGGTCTAACCATGTTTTTAGTGGGAGATACCTATTTTATCAAGCTAACACTTGGGTTGCCTAGGTTTGGCAGCCAAATCGCATGAAAGCTGTGGGTAGTAGGCCAGCTTTCCACAGTCTGAGAACCCACTGAGGACCCTCTGCATTGCTCAAAGCCTCCAACCTGAAGGCTTTTTTTTTTGAAAAACTGAGTGGAGAGCTTTCCTTAAAAGCTTTTCTCTGACACATAGTTTTCTCCATCTCAATAATTAGAAACAGAAATGCTTGTAAAAGAAACTGACTCTCTGTAGGATCCACACTTTCAACAGCAGCTCCTTTACCACAGACCTCTGTTGATGGTATCTTCACTATTGTGTTCTTCTCTGTGTATGGTGGGAGATACAAATGGCCTGTCGTGACATGGATATTGATCTCATTGGAAAACACTCCTGTTTTGAAAACTAGTGGGGAGACCAGCCTTATTTTCAGAGGTCAGTGAGAATCATTGAAAAGAAAATGAATGAATAAATGAGGGAATATTTTCTTGATTTCTGTCAGTGAACCTAGCCATAGTTGCTGTGCCACAATTACCTGAAGAGCCTAGTCTCAGAGAAGTCCTATGTTCTGACTGATGTCTCTAGCTTCTGTACCTATCTTCCTTTATGGTAGACTTTCCAGTAATGGAAGTCTTTTGCCAATCTAATTTTATAGTCTTTTGGTTCATACCTTACATTCTGTAGATTTCTCAGTGCTTATCTAAAACAGACTTCTCAATGCATAGCTAACATAGTGGGCTACATAGAGCAGGGGTTGTTGTACGAGGAATCAAATTTATAAGTTGTTATGCCTGGGAATTTATAAACACTGAAGAATAGTCTTCACTGGTAGTGTTTGGAAGGCAAATGCAGTTCTACTTTCTGTACATTTTTGTTTGTTTCAAGCCCTAGTGAAGGGATAGACATCAAGGTAGGAAGGCTACCAAGGATCTGAAGGGAACATGTACAGACATGCTGATGTAGAGACACATGGGTTCTCTTGCAAATGGAAACACCTCCTCTGCAAAGAGTGATAAGCCTTAGTGGTTTTTTTATTATATGACACTGCCTATAATTACTAGGGAAAAAAAAAAACAAGTTAAAACATAAAGTTCCTAGAGCACTGCTCAGTATCCACAGTGTGGATTTTCAACACTATTTTTAGCCTATTATGTGCTGGGTTAGAATGCAAATAGCTGTGTACTCTGAAGTTGTAGAAGTCCATAAAGACAGAAAACAGTCACAGTCCAAGGGAGAAGTTGCGCCATCCCTCTCGTGCCTATCCTTACTGAAGGCCTTTAGAAATCTTTCCTTTCATTACTGCTCAACCTATTTGTTGTTAATATTTGAAGCACACAGGCTTTTGGCTACTGCTGACATTTTTATATTAACACGGTTAGACACTCTCCTTGTAAATAGTGGCCCATCCAAACTAGTACTAATGGGACCAGTGCTACTGTTTACCAACAGACTGATTGTCCCTCAAGTAAAGATCAGCCTTGAGTAGTGGGGTAAAAATGTCACACCTTTTCATAATGGAATGACCAATTCATATCTGGAGAAGTTAAATGGTATAAATTATTTTCCCAAAACAGCTCATTTTTCTTTTAATAATCTTGAGGATGAATTGGCAAAATTAAAAAAAAAAAAAACATACAAAAAAACCAAACCCACTCTTTGGTCCTCTATGGTAAAAGGTAAGGTTGGAGCAATCCATTGAGCTATTATTTACCTGAAGAAATATACAGGAAAGAAGTTGCTTTTGTATTTGTTGTGAGAAGAATATAAGAGTTTCCTTTTCAAAGTTCAATGTTGCATCTTCTTGTCTATTTTAAGAAGCTTTCAAATATTGGGTTGAGAATGAAGGGAAGGCTTCTTCCAGCTATTCAATATCATAATCTGTGCCTGATGTCTTTGATGTCTAAGCAAAGTAGTGCACTAAATGTGTCCTTTTGCACTCCTGATTTCACTTCTGCTACAAGTCCTCCTGTCAGGCTACGTAATAGTCCTGATACTGGTGACAGTAAGTGCAGCAATACTACTGGAACTCAGCAGAAATCCTGTTGTGTTTGCTGCAACCATGTGAGATCTTTTTGAGCCTGGGATATCAGTCTGTCACCCTTTTAGTCCTATTGATCATGCTCAGAAATTAGGTAGCATGAAGAGCCTCGTTTCTCAGATATTTCCTCTCAAATTTGTTTTCCTTTTGCCTTGATTACAGCTTCTGTATTGCAACAAGCTCTTTAATTTCCTAGACTGAAATGATGCTAGGAAGAACAACTGGGAGTCAATGAAATTTAGAGATAGTAGTAGGGGACCATGTAAAGACTCTGTTGAGATCCTTAAGAAAAGAGAAGAGGCCTTGAGATACAATGAAAAGGGGCTGTATTACATCCTATATGCTGAATTGCTTCTAAACACATGCATCTAAGCAGCTGCGTCTTGATTTAAACTTCCTTCCATTTACCAGCTGGCAGTTCTGGCAGAACTGTTTTAGGTGTATTTCCTGCTGCAGACACAATGGGAAAGACTATTTCAAGGGAACTCTAACTTAACTCAGAGCAGGTAGAGTGCACTGTGAGAATAGTTACACATCATTCAGAGTACTTCAGTTGTGTTACTGATTGTAACTGAGACCCATCAGCATGGCCTCTGGTGCTGAAACATGGTACTGATTTTTTTGTCCTGGTTTTTACAGCAGATTCATCTCCTTTGCAAATGAATTGTAAATATCATCTAGAAAGGGAAAAAAACCCCTCTTTTTTAATGTTTCATTTATAAGGCAAGAGTCAGTTTACATACAAAGTTCCAGCTTTTTCAAATGTATCAGCAGAATGGGTGACAAGTCAATCTTGGTGAGGAAAAATAATTATGCTCTGAAATGTACAGGACTGACTTTAGGACGTAATGTCTGTCTTTATTAGTATTATGCACGATTTCATTGTCTTTAGAGCATTGTTTGGCTTTGCAATGTGCAGATTGATTTTGTGTTTGCCAGGAATCTAATTCCAAATAACTTTACTCTCTGTGCTTTAAGTTTCTGCAGGGTCATTCTTTAGATAACATTACTTCACTTTTCCCCCTCCCCAGTGTGTATTTTGGTCTCTGCACATTTCTTAGTAATAAAAGTCTTTTATAGGGTTTGAAAACCTCCTGACTACTTTAAAAAACCACCAACCTTTTGGAACCTCTGGACTGTATGAAATAGCAAAGAACTAATCTTTGACAAGGTATAATAGTCAAGGTTAATTTTGAAGCAGTGTGTATGTTTATTGCCTCTTAAGGGAGTATCTTGCTGCTTTGCATGCTACTTAGTTGTTTCTGGAGCTGAAGAAACACTGCTTAAAAGGATTAATTTGGCAGGCACTCCTGAGACTTCAGAAGGTAAACAACTGTTTCTTTTTTGTCAATATGGCAATTAAGGTCTGGGAGATTAAAGAAAAGAAAGTAAATGCAGTTTTGGCTCCTACTGTAGACTGATGTCTTAGTGATCCTATGAATATTTAATGAAATGCTTCAAGGGTTCTGGAGTAGCAAAATCCAGATCAGATGTGAAAAATTAAAGAAGTGAACTGTAGAGTGTTCTGTTCAGAATGGCCAGAGTTAAACAGGTAGGACTTTTTATACTCAAGATTGATGTCCAGACAAGTTTGGCAAATGTCACGTCCTTCAAATGTGAGTGTGTCCAGGTGCCTAGAGATCTCCTCATTTCAACTCTTGTAATACTATCTTTACCAAAAATTCTGTCTAGTGATGAGTTTGAGGCTAAAGAAAATCCAGAGTCTTCCCTGTGAAGCTGGCAAAATTGGCAAAAATAGTGTCACCGTGAGTAGAATTGTGGATTTCCGAGACATTGAGTCAGTCAGGAGTGATATTAAAACAAAACAAAAGATGGTGGTCCCTTACCAGCTAATAAAGCTGATGTCTCAGTTTCATTCTTAACTCCTTTGTTCACCTTGTATGAACACAAAGTAACCACAAAATAGGCTTTAATATCATCGAATCATAGAATAGTTTCATCTGGAAGAGACTTTTAAGATCATTGAGTCCAGCCTTCATCCCAGCCCTATCAACGACTAGACCACTTCCCTAAGTGCAACATCCACCTGTCTCTCTTCGTCTCCTCTTTGGACAGCACACTGATTACTTATCCTGAAGGGGATGGCTGTCATGTCACTTCAAATATATCTTCAGGGAATTAATTAAATTGTCTTTCTTAAAGTGGGTGGGCATTTAGAGGAGGTTTAATTTGAAATCAGAAATTAAAACTGTCTGAAGTTATTTCAGAGTGCTGTTTATATGATATTGTCATTGGAGAAGCTGGCAGTATTACCTGTGTGTAGTGGCAGGACAGTTCTACTTTCATCATTTTCTTCCTTATCTTTCCCTTGCCCCTGAGCTGTTCTCACTGTTTTCAATCCCAAATATGTTGCTTCTGTTGGAGGCTGGAGTGGGAAAGAGATGAGCCTTTGAAGAAGCAAAGCAAAGGAAATCCAGGTTGTGAACAAGTCCCTAATATATTCCTTAGGGAGCTATTCATATCTTTATTTTGGCACACCAGTGTTTCTAAAGTGGCAGTGTTAACTTCAAGTCCTCTGGATTTTCTTCACACAAATTCAGGGAGAAATAAATGTGATTGCTTTTCTGGCTAAGTGAAGAATTTAATTCATTCTGTATTGCCTCCACTGACCTGCTTTGCTCTATCAATTTGAACAAATTTAAGCACAATTTAGATAAAGACAGCTATACTTCACTTCCAGAATAGCTAAGTTGTTTTCCAGAATATTTGCTTACACTGCAGAGCCCTCTTCCTCTGGAATTGCTATCTACTGTCCTAATAATGAAATCTATGGGGAGAATACTGAACATACACAAGTTCCTGGACACAAAAGGGATGTATTCAGGGATCCAGTGGAAGCTGGTAAAATTCCTTGGAAAGGGTGCAGTTTGTTATCTTGAGAAGGTCATGGTACTTGGGAGTTTGCTGGAAGAAAGAAAATTTCACATCTGTTGTCAGGAAAGGAAAGAAGGGCGAGCTGGAGAGCTACAGGTTGATCACCCTCTCTTCAGGCACTGGGAAGATTATATAGCAAAATTTGGAAGCTATTTTCAGGCACATGAAGAATTAGAAGGTAACTAGAAACAGACAGTGAAGATTTGCCCTGCTAAATCATATCTGTCCAGAGTGCCTCTTGCAATGAAATAAGATGATCTCCCACAATACAATTGTAGCTAAATTGGTGACACATGGTCTGTACAAGTGGATAGTGAAGTAGGTGAAATGTATCTGTATCAGATCTGTATCAGGTTTAAAGGGTGTTCATCAGTCACCTGAAGTTGAAATAGTTGCTGGGTATGAGTGGTCTCCCTAAAGAATCAATATTGATGTAAATACTCCTAATCTATTTACAACCTGAATGTTAAGATATGATTCACTTAGCAAATACATGTACGTTAATAAACTAGGAGGTATGCAGGATGCCAACGCAGCCTCTTGGAGAGGCCTGAACAAGCTGGAATGGGCTGTCAGGAGCCTCCTAGACCTTAGCAAGGATCACTTTCTGCAAAAGCCTGGGCTCTCTGGAGGAGTAGAACCAGTAGGGTATGATCTTCCCCTCAATTTGGCATTTGTGAGACCACATCTGGAGCATTGTGCCCAAGTTGGGACTCTCTAGTACAAAAGAGCCACTGACCTCCAGTTGATACTACTCAACGATGGGCCAGGGCTGGAGCAGGTTGTATGGGCCAGGTTGTATGGGCAGCCTGTGATCAGGCTGAAGAAGGAAAGGATGGAGGGAGTAAGTCCTTATTGCTGCCCACAGCTGCTGGCTGGGAGGATGCAAGGGAGACAGAGCGAGGTGTACAGTGATAGCACAAGAGACAATCACACAGGTTTTAACATGGGAAATTTGAATTAGATATTATAAAAAACCCAGGCTGTAACAGTTTTATATGCCCATTTCCTAGTCTGGGTATTAGTTTTTTTGCTTTTGTTTCTGCTTGACAAAGGCAGCAACTGGGTTAGAAATGCATGTCTCTTCATTTGGATACTTCTAACATAGACTACATACACTGATTTATCTACAAATTTGTAATTCTCCAACTATTAAGGTTGACTTAAACCTCTGTTTTCCTATGCTACTCCTCTCCTCCCTTTCAAATTTATGAACATTTATATAATTTCTACTCTCTAAAAGACTGGTAGTTTTGCAGGATACTCTTTGAACATGGTATTTTTTAAAGGTGGGGTTTTTTTTTTAAAAATTCAATTTCCAAAGTGTTTTTGTTTGGGATCTTAGTCTGGATTTATGTATCTACTCATATTATTTCTTTAAGGAGTGTTTTTTTTTTTTACCAGCTCCGACTGGATCCCTGAATACATCCCTTTTGTGTCCAGGAACTTGTGTATGTTCAGTATTCTCCCCATAGATTTCATTATTAGGACAGTAGATAGCAATTCCAGAGGAAGAGGGCTCTGCAGTGTAAGCAAATATTCTGGAAAACAACTTAGCTATTCTGGAAGTGAAGTATAGCTGTCTTTATCTAAGGATTCTTTAATCCCCTTCCCTCCTAACTGTTCAACTTATAGCAAAGCAGTTGAAGTGTTTTTATAATAATCCCTTGTACAAGTTTTCTTCCTTTCCTGTGTGTGAGGAATCTTTTGCAAGCAATTTTGAGTACTGTAACTGCACACTTCTGTGGATCGTCCTTTATGTTTTAACTGGACAGATTTGCTCATACTCATCAGCTGTCATTTGTAGACAAGGCCTAAAATGGGATATTTTAATTTTTTTTTTCAATAATAAAAGTGCTTTTGAAACAACAACTTGCAGCAAATCTCAAAGTGTAAGAATGAAATAGATACCTACCATCTTCTTTATGTTCAGCTGTAGTGTTTTGATTGCTTTGTTGTTTTTTTTTCTTTTTTTCCTGAAAAGTGAAAGATCTAGAGCCAAATGTCCAGACATATTCTTACTGCTGGCTACATAAAAATTTTGTTGTCCTGGAAAAAAACTCTTGAGATTCTAGTGGCTATTGGGAAAAGTGACTGAGGTTTGCAGCCCTGCTTTATTAAGGTGTCACTCTGATGTCCACAAACTCAGTTACTTGAAATGAAGGAGACAAGCAGTTAATGAAAGAGGTTGCATCAAGTATGAAGTTTCTTTCTCTGACTAAAAGACACAGAAATAATGTTTAAAGTGCTCTGAAAAGAAATACCGATGAATTTAGAACAAAGTTATTGTAAACCTCGGTTGTGTGAAATTGTTGCCTTTTTTGTCTCAGCTGACGTTTTGTACTTCACTTATTCCTTTGTTTTTTCAATCTAGTTGCTCTTCCCAATGCATAAAGTCATGGTTTGCAATTAGTGCTCATGACCCATGCAAAAACACGTTCCCCATTTCTCCAAGTGATCTTTGCACTTCAGTTGTGTAAAAGCAACTATGTTGGTGCTCTGAAATAATAATGCAGAAGGAAAAACGACAATGACAGCACAGTAGAAAAAAAGGATGAGTCTATGTTTGCCTCTGGTGAAGCGTTCAGAGTGCTTTCTCCTGTCCTGCCAGTGTTGATACGTTTTGCCTTAACTACCTTTTTCCGCTAGTGTTTTCTGCATTCCCTATTGGGAAACTACAGCAAAGAGAGTCTTTCACATGGTGTGTGAAGATCCAGAAACTCATTATGGTAGCAGCCCTGCAAGGCAGTGCTGGGAATCAAACTGTGAAATTGCAGTTCCTGAAGGGCAGTATAGAGGCGATATGTTACTGTAGTTTTCCAATGGACTGAGCCCCCCAGTCATCACGACAAATGATGCTAAATCCCAGCAGCTACCCTGTATTTATTCTGTAATTTATGCTCCAGGGGATATAATCACAGAAGAAAATTCCATAAGAGAAGTTTCTCTGCAAAGTTCAGCTTTAATAGAACAACCTTTATTTCTGTGAGCAGTTAATACAGAAGTGTAGAAAGGGTTGTTTTTGGTTTTGGGTTTTTTTATTGTTCCTTTGCTTCCACTTTTTTTCCTCCACATCTTTAGGAGGTTTTCAAATCAATAAAGAAAGTAATTTAAGTACACTGCAGTTCAGGAAATTGTTACTTGATATCAATACCTACAGGAACATATTCTGCAAATAAATATACAAAGTTGAGTGGATTCCACACCTACAGATTTTGTGGAAATTCAGAGTCATATAAAATATTGTAGATGTGTGGAGATTAACTGTGAGCAGAACATGTAGTGTACTTGTCTAAACCCCATTTATATATTCTCAAAAATGAGGGAAAAAAATATGTATAGTTCAGAAAATGCTGAATTTCAGTTCATCCCACCATGGCTTAATCTTGGATCTGCACCTAAATGATGGATGGATCTGCTAATTTCAGTGGTGCTATGATTGAAAGCAAAGCTCAGTGGAGATTTCTGGCACTATGTGGAGAATATTGCTCTAAGTCTATGTTTAGAGGTATTTCTCTAAAGCCGTCAGAAAACTGTCTCCTTTACAGTGGAAGTGTCCTATCTTTGCTTTAGTCTTGATGTGATTTTATTTCAAAAGGCTCTAAGTCTTTAGATACTGATAGTCTTACTCATATTTTTGTGTCTTTCTCCTAGTAATGACATGTCCCAAATTGCAAAGATATTCCATCTCTGGAAGCTTTAAGCAACAACCAGGAAACATAATGAAGAATGGATATAGAACGTGAGTGGTGGTTATGGAGTATCCATGTTTGTGTGACTATTTTTGAGTAGCCATATATTTTTTCATTGCTTTTGGCATGTGTCCCTGATTGCCTCGGTTGCATAAATGTGTCAAAAAAGACTTCCTTTTGCAATTAATCCCGCTGCTCTAGGAAGTCTCAGATAAACACTATATAGGATTTTCTAGGACACTTGATGCTGCACTTGGAATTGTGTTCCTGGAGTGAGAATAATGGGGAAATTTTTTTTTGCTAATCATCTCAAGTTGGAATATCAACTGCAAATTGTTTGTCCAAATAGCTTTTTCAAATCCCTGCAGATATAAAAAAGATGCATAAATGAGTTACTGGGGGATGTACTTTAGTTCAGTGATGGGCCTGGCATTGTTAGCTTAGCAGTTAGACTCAATGATATTAAAGGTCTTTTCCAACCAAAATGATTTTATGCTTCTATGAAATTTGTATAATTGTTATTGACTATACATGGAACAAAATAAACCTGCAAAATAGTGAAAAGGGAACTAAAGCTTCCTGAGCCACTGTACCTTCAGAAGTGAAGGAGTCAGAGAGCTCCATTTCCCGTTGTAACCATTTGCATAAAACTATTTTCAGGGAAAGAAGAAGCAGTAAAGTTGGCAAGGCTATAAAAAGAAGCTACCTTTCTCTGGAGGCCTGTTCATTGACAAAGGCATTATATGATTCTAGCAATGCAATTAGGGCCATTAGGAAAAAATCAAAATAAAGAAAAGACTTTTAATTGTAAATGTAATTAAGTACTGGAACTACCCATCTAGGGATGTGGCTGATCTGTTGTCATTCATTATCTTTAAATTCAGCCATCTTGTATAGAAAGTAAGACTAAAGATTGTAATGAACTCTCCTGGTATTGCAATCTGCAAGTCCTAGCATTATGCCATTGAAACACACTATGAAGGTTACAGGAGACACTTGAAAAGATGTGGTCAAAGCAGAACTTTAAATAGTGAAACTTTATTAGAGGAAAATCCTTTAAATGGAATACACATTAGAATGTGTGTGGTAAAAAGTGAAACTGCAAGGTATTTTAATTTACTTTAAATGCTATTGCTTTCATGTATCCAAATTTTTCTTGCAGATAGTTTTAGCATGGAAACTACACAGTTCTTAGTTTCAGTACCTCAAGATACATTTGAATGCACTATATTTTTCACTGGTAATAGGCATTTGTGGCAAAATTGAGTTTGTAGGAACGACAGAGATGCTGACTGGTTTGGGAGAATGCTATTTTGTGAATAAGTCTTTAAAATGCAAGTACTTTGCTGCTGGGTTTTGTTTTTTTTTTTCCATCTGGAAATGAAGCTGCTTGAAAGATTAATTAGAATTGAAGAAGATAAGGAGTTCTCTGCAGGAAGTATATGGCAGACTTCCTTTTGAATGTGCTTTTGAAGTTCATAATCGGAAGTAGATTTAAGCCTGTAATTGCTCAGCTTTGAGGAGTTTGTTGGCTCAAGATTTCCTGCATTTGGAGTGTTGTGGTATGGAGATATTTTACCTCAGTTATTAACACAGTTAGACTCTGTGTTTAGCAATGATTGCCAGAGGTCTTCATGTTGTGGAATATGCACTGCAAATACCAAATAGTTAGGCTGCCTACGGTGTATCATGTAATTTTGCTCTTGTAGCACTAATGACAGTAAAGAGAGCAGAAATGGTGAGATATAATTATGGAATGATAAAATTATGGAATGCTTTGTTATTTTAGTTTGATTCCTGTGAAACTTCTATTTCACCCCAGGAAAGATATCTTTCACCATACTTGAGAAGGCTTCCAAAATTGTTATGTTAATATGGATACTTGGGTAAAATGTGTGCCACAACAGAAGAAATTAAACCTTTCAGTAGTGCTTTTTTGTCTTTTTCATCAATTTTTCCTCCTGTAAAACCAATTTAAAAATGATAGAGTCCCAACAACTTCTATTTCTGTGAGGAAGACCACTTCATGGAAGGCATCAGGCAGCTTCTGAAGAAAGAAACAGAATGAATGTAAAGGTTTGAAACTGCTCATTGTTCTCAGAAATGCGACCACTTAGTGTCATCTTACTATCCTTGCTGGACTGGGCTTCCTGAGGGCCTTGGCTGTAAGACTCAAGCAAAGAAGGCATTCAGTACTTCGGCCTTCTGTGTCACCAGGGCACCCTCTGTGTTCAGCAGCAGGCCCACATTACCCCTAGCCTTCCTTTTACTGCTGATGTACCTGAAAAATGCCTTATTACTTTCCTTAACTTTCCTGGCTACATTTAATTCTAGAATGGCTTTAGCCTTTCTAGTTGCACCTCTGTGTGCTTTGGAAAAGTTCCTATACTCTCGCAAGAAGGGGTCCCGTTTCCCCCTCTCATCAATCTTTGCTTTCTCCCTGAGTTGTCCCAGCAGATCCTTGCTCATTCAATGAGGCCTCCTGCCTCCTTTTCCTGCTTTCCTACATGTTGGGACACACTTATCCTGGGCTGGGAGGAAGTGGTGCTTGAAAATTGACCAACTGCCTTGGGCACTTCTACCTTCTAGGATCTGATCTCATGAGATCTGTCCAAGCAGGTCTTTGAAGAGGCCAAAGCTGGCTCTCCTGAAATCCAGGGTCATGGTATCTGCGTCACAGAATGGTAGGAATTGGAAGAGACCTCTAGAGATCATCTAGTCCAATCCCCCTGCAGAAGCAGGTCCATCTAGATCAGATCACACAGGAACACCTCCAAGGGGCTCTTGAAAACCTCTAGAAAAGGAGACTCCACACCCTCCCTGGGCAGCCTGTGACAGAGCTCCATCACCCTCACAGAAAATAAGTTTTTCCTTGTGTTTAAGTGGAACTTTTTGACCAGCTTAGTCCATTACACCTTGTCCCGTTACTGGACACTACAGAAAAAAAGTGTTGTCCCATCCTCTTGACATACACCCTTAAGGTACTTATAAGTGTTGATGAGATCCTTCCTCAGTCTTCTCCAGACTAAACAGTCCCAGTTCACGTAGCCTTTTCTCATAAGAAAAATGTTCTAGTCCTCTCACCGTTTTGGTGGCCCTTTGCTGGATTCTCTCCAGAAGCTCCCTGTCCCTCTTGAGCTTGGGAACTGGACACAGTACTCCAGATGAGGGTTCACCAGGACAGAGGGCAAGGAGAACCTCCCTTGACTTGCTGCACGCATGCTTCTTAATACAATCTAGAATGCCATTGGCCACCTTGGCCACAAGCACATTCTGCTGTCTCATCTGTCTGTAATGCCAAAGCCTCTTGTCTGGTGTCTGCAGCATTCCCACAGAATCCTGATGCAAATCTTTAAGTGTATAGGAAAGGTGAAAGAAAAACTTAGCTAAATAAATGCAACCAGCCAACCCCTCTGACTGCCCCTGCCTGACAAACTGTGTATGTTCAGTCGTGTTGCTACTAGATCGAGTTTAGTCTCTCACTTGTTTCCCTTTACTGTTATGTCTGATTCAAATTCATGTTTGTTCCATGCAAGTCTTGAATTTGTATGAAATATTTTCAAACTACCGTTTTAAAATTTTGTATTTTTTTAAAAAGGAAAATGGCAATGGATATAAGGCACAGATGTTTTATTATTTGCATTTCAAAAGTCTCCTAAGTGCTTGTTCTCTGTATCATCGTCACTGTTAGTGACACATCCTCTGTGGATACATACTTTCCAGACTCATTTCTTAACTGCTGAAAAAATTTTCAGCCCCCTTGCCTGACTGCTCTCCACCTGGGAGATATCTGGGATTAAAGGATTCTGCTTTCTGGGAATATGTAGACATTGTACTGCAAACACTGCTTTGATCTTATAAATGCATAGGCCATGGATTTGGGGCTTGCCTACCTAATGTCCGAAACATACACTAAGACTGTCCTTTGTGAAGGACTGTTGTGAATGTGCAAGGTCACTTCAGCTCTGGGTTATATCTATAAATAAGGACAAGGCATTGGAAAGCTTTGTTCATCACTGCAGAACGCCTGAAGGTTAAAGTACCAGTCTTTAAGTACAATGAAGGGGCCTTCGTGCCTACAGGGACTGAAGAAAACACACTAGTTGCTTGACAGTCCTAAATGTTATGAAAATCATCCGCTGCAGGGGATATTACTGTAAATTTTTGTCTATCTAACAGATTTACATCTACTAGCTTCCATAAAATCCACTGTTAATGGCATACCACCTATTAAGCTGAGATATTTCTTGGTATACTATATCATTGTATTTTACTGTGGAGTTTACATTATTCCTAGCATTTCAGTGCTTATATTATGAGATGATTCAGACTGAAACTTCTTCTTGCTTCTCAAGGACAAGCTTTTATTTTTGTGAAACCATTCAGAAATGACAGGCAAAATATTGGAAATAATAGGGCTGGAAAATATTGTACTCTATAATGGATGAGATTTATTAAGACATACATTTGTCTACTTGAAGGAGCCATTAATAACGTGCCAGCCAGATTTCCATGTTTTGTTGCTTTTCTGCCTTCTTTTCTGTTCTTTTCTCTCTCTTTTTGCCTGTCCAAATCACAATTGGAGAATTGCATTGGGAAGGTAGTATATGGAGCACATGATGAATATTCACATGAAACTAAAGTTAGTAGTGACAGCTTGGAGGAATAACAATCCATACTTCAACAAAAAAACATAAGGTGAAGTAACTGAAAGTATATGCTGTCAACCAATGTCCTGTGCTGCAAATTGCTGAGGCTGGGTATCGCAAGACTCTGGGAGAGTACAGGTTTCCTCCCTTTCCCCTAGCTTTAGCATGACTGAGGACATCCTCAGTTAGACTGAGGATGGTTAGACTGATCTACTTTCACCTCAATTTGACAGGGGAAGTAGCAGAACTGAAGAGATAACCTTGCAAAGAGTAAGCTCTGTGTGCTGGAGGCTGCTTCACTGGTACTCTGGTATCATTGCTACCGAGAGAGAAATGTGCCAGTCTTTCCCTTCAAAAGTTTCTAAACCCCACATGATATTGTGAGTTTTTGGAAAAGCTTTTTTCTTCGTTACTAGACTTTTCTAAAGCACATTTCTTTCTAAGACTGCCAACATCTTCCTAGATTTTCTTGTGAAACTAATCCTGTATCCTGTGCCATACAGTCCTACTTAACTGGAAAACAGTATTGTATAGGAATGGATCAAAGACACTCAAGTCTTTGAAGTCATAAAATATGACACCTCGTCCCATTTTCCTTCAGCCAACATAAATCCAGTGAAACATAAATGAGTTCCAACTATTTCACTCATAACTCACATATGGATGGATTTTTAAAAATTCACTTCATGTTACTACCTAATAAGGTATAGCTGATGTGAAAGATAGGGCTGGAAAGTTTTTTTTACTCCTCTTTTGCAAAAATATGGGATATGTGGATAAAACTAACATTAGAGGCAATGTAGACCCGGTATTGAATGAGATGGGTACCCTGGTGACAGAGGATAGATACAGAGAAGGCAGAGTTACTGAATGCTTTCTTCATCTATACTGCTAGAGACTGTCCTCACGAGCCCCAGACTCTGGAGGAAGTCAGGTTAAAGGAGGAGTTTTGTTTGGTTGATGAGGACTGGTTAAGGACCAGTTAACAATCTGGATGGACATAAATCCATGGGCCTGGATGGGATGCACCTATGGGTGCTGAGGGAACTGGTGGAAGTCATTGCTAGACCACTCTCCATCATGTTCAGTAAGTCCTGGAGAACAGGAGAGGTGCCTGAGGTCTGGAGGAAAGAAAATGTCACTCCAGTCTTCAAAAAGAGCAAGAAGGAGGAGTCGTGTAACTACAGATTGGGCAGCCTCTCACAGGCCTGTGTCTAGTGGAGTCCCTCAGTGGTCGGTGCTGGGACTCGTACTGCTCAATATATTCATTAATGAACTTGATGAGGGAACAGAGGGTATTGTCAGCAAGTTCGCTGATGATACTAAACTTGGGGGAAGTGGCTGACACACCAGGAGGCTGTACTGCCATTCAATGAGACCTGGACAGGCTGGAGGGTTGGGTGGGGAGAAATCTAATGAAATTCAACAAGGGCAAGTGTAGAGTCTTGCATCTGGGAAAGAGTAACCCCAGGTACCAGTACAGGTTGGGGAATGAACTGTTAAAGAGTAGTGTAGGGGGAAGGGACCTGAGGGTCTTGGTGGACAGCAGGATGAGCATGATCTAGCAATGTGCCCTCATGGCCAAGAAGGCCATTGGCATCCTGAGGTGCATTGGAAGAAGTGTGGTGAGTAGGTCGAGAGAGGTTCTCCTTCTCCTCTGCCTTGGTGAGACCGCATCTGGAATATTGTGTGTAGTTCTGGGCCCTCAGTTCAAGAAGGACGGGGAGCTACTGGAGAGTTCAGCACAGGGCCACCAAGATGATGGAGTGGAGCACCTCCCCTCTGATGAAAGGCTGAGTGACCTGGCGCTCTAGATTGGACAAGAGGACAGTGGGGAGTGGTGTCATTCATGTTTAAAAATATGTAAAAGGTGAGTGTCAGGAGGATGGAGCCAGGCTCTTCTCAATGATGTCCAGTGATAGGACAAGGGGCAACAAGTACAAACTGGAACATAAGAGGTTCCAAAGAAACATAAGGAAAAACTTCACTCTGAGGGTGAGGGAGCACTGGAACAGGCTGCACGGGTTGTGGAGTCTCCTTCTATGGAGACATTCAAAACCCACCTGGATGAGTTCCTGTGTGACCTACTGTAGGCAGGGAGGTTGGACTAGATGATCTTTCGAGGTTTTTTCTGACTCTTAAGATTCTGTGATTTCAAAGGAATGTAGAAATGAGCAACATTTTTGCTCTAGTCAAATTTCCAGCAAAGAAGTTTAAGTGGCCAGTTCTTTACAAGGTCCTGTTGAGTGGTTTTCAGCTATGCAGCCACAGTTGGCTCCTGATGGTGAGCAATCCATGCAGGGTTTCTGTCCTTTCTGCATGGTCCCTGATGGCAGAGCCTTTCACGTATTCTGTTGACTGCTGAGCTTCCTCTCCCCCAACTGACTCTTACCATTAAATGTAACTTCCTCATTTTGATCTGGCTTGCCAATTTTAAAGTGTAAGATCCTATGGCCTGGCATCTATTTTATTCTCACTCTTTTTTCCCGTCAAATATACATTGTCCATCATAATTTTGATTCATAAACATTAAACCACAAATCATTTATTGTTGTCTACTCTTTTAATTCTTTTGCATTCTTTTCAGGCTTAGAAAGAAAAATTCTTCTGTAACATTTCAGCTGATTAGGTGCTTTTCTTATTAAGCAGCATTTACTAGTCCTTGGTATTTTGTTTTGGACTTTTTTATTTTTGCACACACAGTTGTTATCCTTCCAACAGGATTTGGAAAGAAACCCTATAAGAAAATGAGTGTATGTTGGAGAGCAGCAACAGCAATTTTGGGCAAAAGGAATTTCATGTTTAAATATCATGACGGCTGTTTCCCAAGTGCATTACTCCAATACAAAAAGCAAATGTTATGCTTTCTTTTCACAGAAGCTGACATACATAGGCAACCTCTATCATAAGATTTCGTCTCTTGATTCAAAAGGAAAGCTCAGTGAGCATAAAGAGAATGAATACTGCAACAAGAGAAGCTTAAAGGTCAGCACAAAGATGAATGCAATAATTGTAGTATTCCCACTTATGCATAAACTGATTACTGCACAATTTAAGGTAAAAATCACATCCCACAGTGGTATGCAACTACTGGGTGGTCTCCTGCGTGCCTCTGAGGAAAGTCTGCTGGCAGAAGCACTGAAGAAGAACTAACACTGAGATGTCACATCAGGGGAAATATATGCCAAATTCGGGTTTGAATCACTCATGAGCCAAAGTTGCATAAATCTACAGAGAGTTTGAAAATTGGAGCATATGGAGACAGGGAGCACATTCCATGGCGTTAGATAATGAAAATATATAGTGTGAAATGAGCTAACATGGATGTCCCATATACTGGAGAGATTTATATTCTTCCCTTGGGGACTTTAATCATTCTAACAAATCGCAAGTTTAATATGTAGCAATGACCTTGAGAAAGATTATTTTTTCCACGCTTCTAATAAAGATAATCTAAATATTGTGGGGGCATGTTTTAGCATTTCTTAATTTTTAAATCTGTTATTTATGAATTCCTCAATTCTGTGAATTATTTCAAAGCCTCTCACAAAAGGGGTATAGCAAATCAGGGAAATCTGTTTTTAAAACAGAAAGCTTAAATACAGTGTTCTGGTTTCCTACCTCCATAAACTTTTGGAAGTTTGAAAACCAAAAAGCCATGGTCACTATTGACCAGGATGATAAAATGTGGTACACAAGACTTCTGTTTCAGCTGCTTTTCGATGGCCCATAGTGCACAGTATTTACAAGAATGTCACTCATTTTAGTCCATTTGCAGCATTTGTGAGCCCTACTTATGTGAGAGTGACAGAACACTGGAACAGGTTGCCCAGATGGATTGTAGAGTCTCCTTCTCTGGAAACATTCAAAACTCATCTGGATGAGTTCTGTGTGACCAACTCTAGATGGTCCTACTCTGGCAGGGGGGTTGGATTACATGATCTTTCCAGGTCCCTTCCAACCCTTGAGATTCTGTGATTCTGTGAGAGGATGCTACTAAGATCAGAATTGCTGGTAGATGAAGTGTGTGGAATTGCACTAAAAGTGATTAGGCATTGGAAAATGCTTAAGGAAGTCTGACTAGAGCTGTCACAGATGGGTTGTCACTGTGTGAGATACTCCTGAACAACAGAATATCAGATGATATTTAGATTATCATAGTAAAGACATATAAACTGTCAGTCATTTTCCCTAGTCTTGCCAAACTGAGCATTTCTCTTTTGAATGAATCAGGTAATTTTGCAAATTACTTCTGTGTTAGAGCAGTGTGAAATGTCTTCAGAACAATACGTGCTACCCAGTAAGATAGAATTTTCCATTTTATCCTTACTACTGCATGGGAAGTTGGAGAACAGGCTGCAGCTCTCAGACCTTATGGCCAATTCTTTGACCAGTTGCTTTATTGATTACAGCTAAGTAGTAGCAGCTGCCAGTTGTCCTGAAGAGACCATTCATCTAAAGGCAGTTGGCTGAGTGAACTTGGGTTGTGGCTGTAACCTTTCTGGTTTAACAAATCTGGGCTGAAGTAGGGATCTCAGACTGGTTTTCAAGCTGCACCTGCTCTGCTGTGGGGACAGTGCTCAGTAAGTCCCTTCCCAGGCAGTCTGTATAAAACCAACATCTGGTCCCGCAGCAAAAGCACGCCAATGCTGTGGTGTGGGAACATGCCGTCAGAGAGAAGAAATGCTAATTATGGAGCATTGAAGGAAGAGTCACTGGCTTTATTATTTTTTAAGAGATTTTTTTTTTTCTCTGCCATCACAGTGAAATTTAAGATGCCTAGAGATATTCTTTCATAAGCAATAATATTTAGCTTTTTTGGTTGCAGAAATCCAAGTGCTCCACAGCATGGAGATTCACAGCCATGCCGTCATTACTGTTTTGTGATTGCACTGAAAATAATGGTGCTGAATTTTACAAGTAGAGAAATTGAAGGATGAGAGAGAAACAATGTATTCAGAATACTTAACAGGCATGGGCAAACTAACATACAGTCTCTAGCTCCTCAGTTCAAACTGATACTTCATCTGATAACTCACATCTCTTCTTTGCCCTCCATGCTCCCTTTGCAGTCATTTCTGTACAAGTTGACAATTCTTTATGGTAGTTATCATGCAAATTATTTGGTTAGTATTGTCTGCTTCTCCCGGTATCTGCTCTCCTTGTGCTTGCACAAGGAAAGCAAAAGACTTATTCTGTTCTGACCTTTCAGTTAATTAACCTACCTCTGTATGTGTTTGTCTTCTCTGAGAAACATACCTGGTTACCTTTGCAATTACCTTCTTTGCTGTTCACTTTATTTTTTCTAAAAATGTGTAATTCAGCTGTCTCCCAGAACCCTCCCTTGAGTCCTCGATACTTTTTGAACAGAGATCCTTCTGAAGACAGGTTAGCTCTGAGCAAAGCATGTCCCAGCAGCTCTAGAGCTAGGCTTACCTATTTGAACATGAAATATTTTTAGTCTGAGCTGCGTCATCCTTAGGGAAATGGTAAAAAAGCCTTTACGAGCAATTAACTGGGAAGCAGGTGTCTGTAAGTTCATTTCTATGACTTATCTTCCTTAATGAAAGGAAGAAGAGAAGCAGGGAGAGGAAAGATGAAATATGCCTAAAGAGAAAAAAAAAAGGGAGGAAATCCTTTTTCTTCAGTATGTGAGGCATGCTGTGTTTTATGTCTTTGTTTATGCTGTGCTGCTGTCATCGGGAAGTTTATATTTTGAAAGAAGAAAATACTGCCTTTATGAAGTAGAAAAGTGATTTCTTTTCATTTTTGTTTGTATTTATAGTCCTGTGTGGAGTATGTCAGGTCAAATTATTTTTCCTAGTTTGTTTTTTATTTGTCCCATTTGCCTATTTTATATTGACTACAAATAAATGGTTTATGGCAATTATAAGGCAAATGCCATTTATTCTTTCAGAAAGAATCACCAGTACCTGTAAGCAGGCAACACAGGCAGGTAGTCCTAGTGGATTGTGCTGTCAAAGGACTCAGCAAATCAGGGATTTAGTGCTTACACTGAAACAGGCTTCTCCATGACCTTGAATAGGTCATTTAGTTTCTCTGTGCTTCAGATCCCCACTTGTCAAACATCAATAATAGTGTTTTCCTCTTTGCAAGGATGTTGTGAGGACAAAAGCAATTAAACAATGCAGGATGCTCGGATGCTATTGAAGTGATGCTGTTAAAGAAGGTAAACTAAATTAAACTTGGGATTAATTCTTCTCACAGTTATATATGTTTAAATTTAGAGTTGCCTTGCTGAATTTATTAAGATTAATACTGCATGGCAGAAAATCAACACTTCCCAAACTTGTTTGACCTCAGATTCAGATAAAGGTAAACTGTCTTGTCTACCTCTCCTCTATTTAAATATAGATATGATGCTGTGTATTTTGTTCTTTCAGGACCTGGGATGAATTTGCACTATGTGGTAGAGGAAAACCTGCCTGGGCAGAATCAGCTGCAGGGTTCTTAAGTTGCAATGCACAACATCAACAATTCCCTGCTAACGTCCCAGCAGACTACTGTTTCAGGTGTACACACAGCTCAGCAATCCCATTGCTCACTGAGTGCTATTTCTTTTTCCTCTTCTTTCCCCCTGCAGTAAGCTACAGTACTCAGCTAACAGGAAGCTACAATTTGCCACGGTTTGGTGGCACTTGACCATAGCTGGCTGACAGACCGTTGGTGTTGACAGAATAATTTACTGCTTTTGAGGAAAAGAATTCTGTAGTGGGACAAATGATTTATTTCTACTGGAGAATGTTTATTTGCATAGAGTAGAAAATAACAAGATTTATTTTCAGGGTTGGAATCCCTCAGGTACAGTGTAAATATAATTATAAGAATGCATAAATATATTTATACAATGTATCAGGATTTTGGCACCACAAATCTTATTTTTTTGGCTGTGAAAACACATGTTTTGGAAGAGAAATAAATCATTAATTACTGCCCTTGGCTCAAGAGTAGGAAATAAGTAGTCTATTGGCCTAAAAGACAATTGTTCTGCTGTCCTTTGACATCCCAGTGCAATGAGATGTCTCAAATGATATCTGCAGACTGTTCTAGTCCCTGCAGAAGGGTGGAGATAAGACTTGTGTCAGTTTAGGATTATAGGTAAAAATATACTTAAAAAAAACACTTTATGTTCAATTGATTGTAGACTTCTTTTAAAAGGTGTGTGAGTTTTGGTTTTTTGTTTTGTATTTTTAATTTTCTAGACAGTAAAGTAGATGCATGTAACAATTTCTGCGTTTTTAAATTAATTCTGGGAAAGCTTCTGGAATGTGACATGTGAGAATGATAACTGTTGCAATATGAGCACTTGGGAAAAATTCACCTACTAACACATGGAACAAAAATTTGAATGGAAAGGAATTAATTTGATGTGTGTGCTGTATGTAGCACGTAAGGCAAGGCTTTGATACCAAAGGGACATTGAAGGTTCTATTGTCCTTGCACAGCATTGATTCAAGTCAACCACAACCTAAGGTTTTCTAATTAGTTCTGATAAAACAAAAGTTAATATGACACCAATGTTAACAGTGAATTAATTCATATATTGGGGCATATCATGTCTTTGGGAGGGCTGGGACTTGCCTTGCACAAAATAATCTCTCATTTTTGTGTATCTTCTTCACTGCAACATGAGACCTGTGTTATCTGTAGAGACTATAAGTTGTTTCAGACAGAGATTTACTTTCCAAAATTTATGCAGGTTACCCCCTGATCTTTCTTGGGAATCTTTCACCACAGGCAGAATACATAGCCAACAGATTGATAGGTATATAAATTTTAAGTTTCCCAGTGTCCACTGGTATGACTTTCTGTGTACCTTAGCAACTGAAGTCATAGAAGTCTAATGGCCTGCCTTGAGCCTAGAAACTCTTCCTAAATTAGGTAATGTTTAAAAACAAACAAAAAGCGCAACAAAAAAATAACAGGACTCCTACAAAACCTGAAGAAAAAAGTTATATTGATTTGAATACTTGCAATGAAAGAAAAGCTGTTTTAAACAGTAATTTGTTGTGATCAATTTGGCATGCATCTTGAGACTTGAGCTCTATTTCTCATCTACATTTATATGGTTTGAACTCAAAGCCTTGGACATTGCTCGTTCTTTTGTCTTTTAGACTTGAGGGGTATGCTATCAGGTTAGATAATGGTAACATTTTTAAAAGTTACTGTAATCATCTCTACTTTTAACTCTCTTTGAAAAGCTAAATAAATCGAATGGACTTATAGTCGTCTTTTTAATGTATGTTTCTTTTCATGGGTTTCTGAACCTCCTCCAATTTTTCATCCTCTTTCTTGAACACTTGGTGCCAATTGACATAATTTCATCTTGACTCTTTAAAAATGCTTGTATCCGTAGGACTATATAGGAAGTAGTGCATGAGAACTATCAAGTATAGATTGCAAATTTGTCTTATAGTTTAACATTTATTTATAATTGTAAGTGGCAGCATAGGTCAAATTATTTTTAGGTAGGCTGAGCAATTATTCTAAATTCTGTGTGGGAGTATCTTCCTCTACTAGCTGTAGTAGTAATGTGCATGCATGCTAGTCTCCTAAGCTAAAGGTAGCCTTGTGAAAGGCTTTCTCTTAGTGACCAGATACCTAACATGACACTTTATACATGTACATACCCTTTGACTGTGTCCCAGTTTACAAAACAGTCTTATTTACTGTGAATGCTATCTTCACCTTTTTGTTGTCTGTTCCCAATCTTTCTCCTTTGCCAGCTTTGTTGTTAGTGATCCAGAAGAAAGTAAAGTCACTACTGAAAAAGTAAATTAGCATTAGAATGGTCCTTGCAGGGTCTTCTCTGGAAACACAGCTGTTTGGAGTTTCTACACTTACATAAACAGTTTAGTGGAACATAAAGAGTTTAGTAGTTGTTTCTACACTTACATAAACAGTTTAGTCCTATCAGACCACTGTCAGCCTGTTTCAAGTGTGGTTTTTTTCCTGTTTATTTTTGTTCTAGTCTAATCAGGACCACTTGTGCTTAATGGTGTGCTGTAACCTGTTGCATTGCTTTTTTTTCATATGACTTCAGCTCTGGCTTCACTGGAATCAAAGGGGACTGGTTAGAGTTTGCTGCAACCTGAAAAATAATGGAGTGACTGAAAGCAGTAGTAAAAGAAAGCCTATCTGCGTGGATGCAAGCATGTTAAGAGAGAGTGAGTTTAAACTATTTCTGTTTCTCATTCTTGTTTTTAATTTAAAAATTAAATGTTCTTCTCAAAATTGTAAAGAGACCTCGGTTTTGTTTGGAGAGTGTGTAATTTTCTTTGAGGAATCCACACTGGAAGTCAGTTTAAGTAGCCTCAAAACTTGCACTGCCTCAATGTCCTTCAATAAGTGGCACCCTTGTCGAGTCACTATTTACTCTGTCCCTAATTTTCTTCCAGTGCTTTCTGCTGATTTTTGTGTTTTGTAAGGCAGGAATGTGAGCAGACAATTTTGAAAATAAGTGTCAGTATACCTTTCAAGGGACATAGATATTTATATAATACAGACCTACAAACCTTTTAAGGCCCAATAAGTACTAGTTACATTTCCTGAATTCTTTGCATTCAAAGAGGCAAAGTCTGAGTCTTTTTATTTAAGCTATGTAGTTGGTGATAGCTGTGTTAAATAAGATATTTTCCTTACGTGATGATCCTTTGCCATATAGTTATTCATCAGCGTTTTAATTTTCTTCCTTTCTTCCAGAGTCCTGCACCTGGGGAGGAACAATCCCATGTACCAGTATAGGCTGGGGGCTGACCTGCTGGAGAGCAGCTCTGTGGAGAGAGACCTGGAAGTCCTGGTTGACAGCAAACTAAATATGAGCCAGCAATGTGCCCTCATGGCCAAGAAAGCCAATTGCATCCTGGAATGTATTAAGAAGAATTTGGCCAGTGGGTCAAGGGAGGTTGTCCTCCCCCTCTATTGTCCTGGTGAGGTCTCATCTAGAGTACTGTGTCCAGTTCTGGGCTCACTAGCTCAAGAGAGATGGGGAAATTGTAGAGAGTCCAGTGGAGAGACAAGAAAATGATCAGGGGACTGGAACATTCTATGAGGAAAGGCTGCAGGACCTGGGGCTGTTCAGTTCAGACAAGAGGAGACTGAGGGAAGATCTCATTAACACAAGTATTTAAAGGGTTTATGTCAAGAGGATGGGGTGGCACTATTTTTCTGTTGTGTTCAGTGACAAGACAAGGGGTAATGGTGATAAGCT
This sequence comes from Colius striatus, assembly GCF_028858725.1. NCBI lineage: Eukaryota > Metazoa > Chordata > Aves > Coliiformes > Coliidae > Colius > Colius striatus. The sequence goes on along the minus strand of NC_084759.1, from coordinate 111,629,152 downwards.
GGAACACAAGAAGTTCCATAAGGAACTTAAACATAAGGAAAAACTTTTTTTACTGGAAGGGTGAGGGAGCACTGGCACAGGAAGTTGTGGTTGTGCGCTCTCCTTCTCTGGAGGTTTTCAAGAGCCACCTGGACATGTTCCTGTGTAACCTGATTGAAGTGGGCTTGCTTTAGTAGGGAGGATGGACTAGATGATGTCTAGAGATTCCTTCCAACTGCTGCCGTTCTATGATTTGCTGTGTAGTCCATTTACTAAGTTTAAATATAGTGTTACAAAAGGAGAAACAAATAGTTTAGTTGTGACTGCAGCTTTTAATCTTTTCAATGTGAAGAAATTTGTGAAACAATTGCTAAAAAATTACAGCCTGAATTTCATATGGAATTAACAATAGGCTAATGCTGAATTTGCACAAGTGATACCAGTTAAAGCTCTTCTGCCCTGAGCTGACGTAAGCCATAAAGGCAGCAAAATGGCATAAGGACATGTGAGCAATGTAGTCAGAAGATAGCAGTCATGAATGTGTGCAGTCTATGAGTGATTAACACAACTTATTTCAGAGTGAATATTTGCACTTTTGTGTGCAGAGCAATCTTATCTGAAGTGGTCAGTGATTCCCATAGTTGGAAAATTGGAGGACAAACGTGCTCCATGCTGTTTCCAGCATTGCTTGGAAAGAGTTTTAGAGGGTTCAAGTATCAGCATCCTGCCCAAACTGCTAAAAACCTGTGGATGAGTCTCTCAGACACACAGAGCAATGGAGTAAAGTTGTAGCTACAGAATTTTCCTCGTTGTAAGAGTGAGTTCACACAGCTTGGTTTCTTACAGCATATTCTGAAGTCTGTGCAGTCGCTTTTGGACATAGCTGGTTTAATGAACTGAAGCAAGCATATCTAGATGAAGTGAGAACTGACCCATCCAGTCCCAGTAAGTTTTGTGGCAGTTAGAAAATGTTTGTTTGTAATAATTCAATTGTTATGCACATATCTGGGTATTACAACCTAGCAACAGGACTGATACATGAATAAATACTTGTTTAATTTTCAGGTGTGTGATTTCTCATTGCCCAGTTCTTGTTTTGCCTTTATGTAGATACAACAACAGAAAATTGGCTAATATCAGTATTTCACACTGGTATAAGGTAACAATTTTTAAAATTATTATTATTGTTGTTGTTGTTATCCTTTTCAATAAAAGTTAGCAATGAATTCCTTGTTGGTGAAAGGATCAGTTGATTAAAGGGGTATCTTAAATCTTACTCATTTCAGAAATTTCAGTGAGATCTCAATGTTTGGTAAATGTTTTTCTGCAAGGGAATACTTCCAGAAACCGATTATTAGTGTATATTAATATTTTTTGTGCATGCCACAGGCCAAATTATCTGCTGATATGAGTGAAAATTGTTAGGTTAAGCCCACTTATACCAGCAGGAATTTTTGGTCTGAGATTTGCTATCGTGAGCAAATATGGGCATATGCTGGAATTCATTTTACAAAGCTGATTGCTGCCCAAGGGTAGGAAAGCATAAATACCACAACACGGGTAGAGAGGAAATGTTATTTGACCATACTTGATCTTTCAAAAAAAGGCCTCAAGAGTAAAGACAGCAAATTGAACAAATCTAGGTATTTATGGTGTACTTATTTTAGCAGGCAGATTAATCACAGAACTAATTTTGAGGCTTGAGTGTCAAGTAGCAAATACCACTGCTCAATACCTTGTGCATAGTCAACAGATAAGACTGTTTGCTTGTAATTTTCTCCACGTTTTCCCAAGAAGATGTGCAAATAATGAGGATGGTCTGTGAATGTTTCACAATGCAAAAGTCATACTCAAATTTAACAGAATCAGTTTTTGAAGAATACTATTTGACCAGCTGTTATAGTCAATATTACTTGAACAAGAGTGTAGTTTTCAGAAAAGGTATAGTCTGTCAATAAGGCAGGCATTTATATTTTGTGCACATTCTGGATTAGATGTACTGTGTACTTTTCCAGTTATGCAGCTCTGGGTGGAATATTCTTTTTTAAGTTGTTGGCTTCAAATTCATTCCAGGAAGCATGTATTTTGGTTCTGGCTCATCTGCCAAATAAGTTCATTGAATTATTTCCAAAACAAAGAATAAGGATAAACAGTAGTTCATTGATAGCCACATAATTGTAGTATGAGCTGCAAATACTCAAAAGCAAGACTTTTTCTGAATATCTTTTTAGGAGATCCATGTGGCCATATTAGATTTTGACCAGTTTCCTAGCAATTCATCATTTTAAACTTCAACCATCGTTGGATGTGTCTGGTACATGTATGAAAGATAAATGCTTATGTCTTCAGTAGCATTTAATTTTTTACTTATACATTGTAAAATTTTATGAACCAGAGCTGTAATACAACACTACAGTGCACAGGCCATTAGTACTGCTGTAATCATTCATTTGAGAGACCTATATAGGCATGATTCAATAGGTAATGGACTGTATCAGCTCAGCCTCACTGTTGGGATTTTATTGCTCTACCCACCTTGGTGACAGCTGCTTGTTAGTATGCCGTGCTTTAGGGAAGTCAGTATAGGAAATGAGCTGTCCAGTCTTTCTGTCATTATGCCATGTGGATCGCTCTTTTGGTAGGTACAGGAGGTCTTCACCCACCCACACTCCTTCCTTCTCTCCCCGTTCTGTGAATTTCCAATTCTCAGATTTGTGCAGGTTCTATCTTCTAGACCAAACATGTTAGAAAGCACATCATCTTGCTTTGATTAATGTTAATAGGATCTGTGACCATAAAACATCATGCAGAGAGATAATATTCTATGCCAATGGTATTGTTTTCTTTCTTTCTTCTGTTGCTTTGCATACTATCTTTTATGATCAGGCAACAGAATTCCTTCTGCATATTTGAAGGGATCAACATCAACAGCGAGTGAGAAGCTGTCTTCATCAAATTAAAGTTATTTACTCTCACATGTGTATATAACTGTTTCTCTGCACCATGAAATATGTTAATGGATGCAGAGTCTGTCAGCTCTAGGTCATACATTTAAATCAGGACCAAGCTGGCAAAGATCAACTGTCTTTACCTTCTGTTGGTTGTACGGGACATGTTGTGGAACAGGGTTGGCAAGTTCATCCCACTGTCTGTTTAAGTGTGGTGCATGCCATTGAAGTAAGTACATCAGTTCAATTGCTTCCTACATGTGCTGTCTTAATTGAGATGAGAGTTTTAAAGTCTGATCCCAAATCCAACAAAATCTCATGGATGATCATTTCTCTCTGGACTCTAAAGCAGGTGCAAGAAATGTGCACAGTCTGAGTAATCCTGGGATTTATATCTAGAGAGTGACTCAGTCATGGTTATAAGAGAGTGCTGATGTTGATGTAGTCATTAATGTTTTTCTGTCAAAGACATAGAGGCAATCTGAATGGAAAATTATACCATCCTCAATGCTCTGCTTTACAGAGAATAAGTATAAAGCTTGTGTCCAGTGCTATGTTTTTTTTCTTTGTCTTCACTAATAACAAGATACTTATCATTGAACCAAAATATTACTTAAGAATATTTAAAAGGTTCAATTTAATGTAGGATTGTGTTCAATTAAAAATACTCATTTATTACTAGAAAACTAGGAATTTCCAGCAAATTGTCAGACATTTCAGAAGTTCCTACCTATGTTTAACTAACCTTGAATTGTCTTTACATGCAGGAAGGATAAGTCAAAGCTAAGATATATCCCACAACCCTTTTTTTCATTTCAAAGACTGGTCTTTCATGTCATGTGTGATGTGCTATCATTATTATAAGAGGCAGATTAGGCAATCATCTTAACAAAATATGAATAAGATGAGTATCAGATGCTGCTGGGGTGTACTCCACTAAGGAAAGTATTTACAGCACCTGTAAAGGAGGATGTGAGTCAACAGAGTACTTGATCAGAAGGTGCTGTATGTTGTTATTCTTGGAAAATTTGGCGTAATTGCCTTTATTATTAAAAGAGGTGGCTTCTTCTATATCTGAATGCTCAATTCTTCTCCACTTTTCTTATTCCTAGTAGTAAATGAAACCTTATTTATAGTTGCATGCAAACACTGCAAAATCATGTGTCCACCCAGGATATAGTTACTATAAGAGCTGTAAATGACAGTAAAGGAAGAGGAAATTTGCTCTGTAACTTCTTGTTTTTTACATTTACTTCTTTCCAGATATATCAAATCATTGAGCATAGTATGGTAGGGGCTGGGAGGACTTGCACGATTTCCTTTACCCCACATTTAGAAGTATGTTAAGTAATGTCTTAAGTCCAAATTCACTGGTACCTTCCAGCTGTTAGTGGCTGCCGTGATAATATAAGGCAACCACAAAGCCAGCATCTGCAGTCCTCAGAGAGACTGTGATACCTGGCTTCTGGTCCAAAATTTGGAGTATTCAAGCTAAAAGTTGTAAAGGTCCATAATTTCACGATTCCTTACGTCCCAAGAAAGTGGCAGTTTTAAAACATAATATGCCATCTCACAGGTGCACAGTATGCTTAAGTTAGATGCTCTGCCACCTATGACTTTGTAAACAAGCTTGGGAAGTAAGGCAGCAGTGCACTTAAAACACCTTCAGGAACAATGTGTGCTTCATAGATATCTGGCAGTGGCTGAAGCCTCAGCTGTCAGCAGCTATTAGCCAGATAGTGTGTCACTTCTAGCAAATCAATCCCCAGGATGACAGTAGTCGAACAGATGATGGGCTGTTTCATGTCTACTTTGATCAGGAATACTATTCTGCCTTTCTCTATTTTAAATTAATAGAAAATGGATGTTAAAAGATGTGGTTGACTCTCCTTTTCTATCAGTTTTACTGAGATGCATTACTTTTAACTTCAATAAAATTCTTAAAAATGTGGCCTTTCAGCATGATTCTGTTGTTACTGGACAGCATTGTGTTAGCCTTGTGTCAAGCACCTCTGCCTTAGCCTCTTCATTCCCGTGCTGCTGACTTCCTTCTAGTTGCTCTGTGATGCCATAGTCATGTCTCCACCTTACCATTAACCTTCTTTAATTCCACCTGGACTGATCTTCTACTAACTCCTGTTCAAGCGAACTGGGGACTCTTGCACAAACGCAGTGGTTTTAGGCACTTTACTAGCAAGCCACATTCAGCAAACTGTTTCAAATGTTTAAGAAATTTAGAGGCAATTTCCTCCTCTTCAATGTTGTTAAGAGGTTCTGTTTTGGAGATTTATGTGTGTTTAGCATCACATTTCTCACACTCTAAAGCCAGCCTGGCTTTCCGCACAGCCTTTCCCAGGGCAGACACAAGCATTCCTAGGTGCGAATAAAAATCGGTACAGATAAAAAAGGCAGAAAGAAGAACCCCCGCCTCTTGTTTTGTTTGTACCTAGCAAAGCAGGAATCTCTCCCCTCTTCCTCTTATTTCCCTCTACTGGATTAGTCTGTAAGTTACGTTTTTACTAAAGAGAAAGTTACCTAAGAAAACTTATGAAATCTCTGTCCCCTCAGGCTATATATACCCCAAAAATCTAAGGACAAGTGCTTACTTTGTTGCAAAGAGATTTGTCAATGTTAAGACTAATGTAACCTCATCATTAGGCTGCCATTTCTTTTCTGTTGTCAAAAAGACATAGAGAAAGTGGTAAGGTATTTACAACGTATTACAGAGTCTTTAGCAATTATATATTTGTAAGATATTTTTTCTTTCACTGTTTAACTTTTTCTTTTTGTTTTGTTTATGTTCCCTTATGCACCTTCCTGAACCTTTCAGCCTTAAGCAATATTAGGAGTTGGAGTTATGGAGCGTCACAAGGGAGTCTGATTACTTTTTATTCCTGGTATCAAATGAGTTAAAAGTCAAGAAAGACAAACTTTTCTTTTCTTCAGACTAATTATAGATTTGTATTTTAAAGGACAGAGACAAATCTATCCCTGGTTCATGCTGACTTGAATTAACTGTGCTGTTAATCTGAGGTGTGTAGGACTTAAAAAGAAGAGGTTTTTATTTCATTTGTGCTATGTAGGGATCTCTAGTGTATTCAGTTGCTCTTTTTTTATGCCAACACAAAAATAACATCCAAGAATTGCCAAAATACTGCATATTTGATGTGCCATAGGTGATATTAACGGTTTTGTGTATTTTGATTTTGTTTGTTTTTAAAATTCAAGTGAAACATTACAAACACACTAATTCTGTTTTCTGCAAGGTCTCAGATTAATGCAATGCAAAGTATCCTACTATTGTGTGACAGACCAAGTGAGCCTAAACAACAACTGAGTTGAAGCAGGTGCTGTCCCACCCTCTGTAAATACAAAAGAAAGACTCAGAGGTTGTTGAGGTGTGATCAGGAAGGGAAATACCTAAGAGAGCTGTGAGAGTGGCAGAGATGCAGGCAGTGGCTTGTTTTCAGAATTGGAGAGAAATGGAGCAATGCCAGGTTTGAGATGAGATGAAAGAGGGGTGGCTGAAAGAGGGTCAGATGAGTGTCCTGTCTGGGACTGCCATGCCGTGCACTACCTGTTTTTTTTTCAGCTTCTCTCTAGCACAGGAAAAGCTGTTCTGTGCCTCTGTGATACCAGTCCCGATAGAATCTGTGTTTGCCTGCATGAAGCGAAGCTGATGAGGAAAGTGTATGGTGGCTGAGTCTTAACTGTTGGAGTCTAGGATTATAGGTAGGTTAAGTAAAGAATTTGGAGAAACCCAAGAACAGCAAATAGATGTGAGGTACTCCAGATGTGGTATCTTACTTGGCTAAAACAATGTCTCTAGGTTGGGTTGCATGTTTCATGCTAAACTGTACTGGGTAAAGCCATGTAGGTGACTTGACCAAACAGAAACTATCGTTCATCTGTGGTGGTCTCTGGAGAATGATATCATTGTGGTTTATGCAGTTTAATAGCTTGTATTGCTCTGAAGTGACTGCTTTTTCATAACTTTTTTAGGCTAAGCTGTCCTTTTTGCTGATACATCTTAAAAAACCCCCTTTCATTTAAACTCAGGTCTGAAAAATCCCAAATATTTTAGTGTTGTACTGGGTTTTAGAAGGGTTGAATGAACTTATGTTTTCCCTTTTCTCTTGCTTTGTTTGATAATTTTTGATAGCATCAATAAACAGCTATTTGGTGCACTTTCAGGAGGGGGCACAGGGAAGAATATGTAAAGCAGTGGATGATATTTTTAGCATACTGTGCTATGTGAGAAGTTGGTAGAGAGCAACGTACAGATACGTCTCAGCTGGAGGCTGGGAGACGTTCTGTATCCTGCTTTTAAGTGTTCCTTAGATTTTAGCTTTGCTGGGAACTCTGTGTAATTAGTAAAGTTACATCTGCATTGCTTAACTACCAGAGAGCTTGCAGATACTACCAGTGCGTTAGGCTTACTGAAAATCTCTAACACCACCAGTCTGCAATACAGGCCTGTGCAAATTAAAATCTATAGAAGCTCTGGAAAGCCAATTTGAAAGCTAATAAATATCTAAATGTTGGGTGAATTCTTCAATCTAAAATTGCAATCTTCTGTACGTATTTACTTACTTTCCAAACACTCAGTATATGAGACAATAGTTTGTGCTATTCTTACATCCACTTTCATAACAAAATTGTCAACTAGAATTCTGCTGTTGATATGCTAGATTGCATATGTAGATTACTTGCTATCTTTTCCTCTGTGCTTAAGTGTTAATATGATGGTTATTTTATTGTTCTCTGTATCAACTTACAGGAATTCAAATGGGAGACCTTAGATATGAAAGAGACTTATTTACTTGTCTCAATGACAGAATTGCATATAATATATTGATTATTATTAGAATCAGATTATTAAATATTAATGAATTCTGTAGGTAATGCTGAACATTATAAAGGTTGGTAACTTAAAGTACAATTAAGTCGACTCTCTTACAGTTGTTTCCTTTTCTGAGTAGCCTGGTAGTTTGTATATGAAGGGTATTGTGCATTTTCTGTATTTAAGTAAATCTATTACTGAACAGTAAAAGCTTTTTTTTTAGGAAAAAAAAAGTTACTGATACATTATACTAATGCTGCCCCATTTTTAATTAATTCACATTCTGAGTTAATTTCAGTATTAAAGTTAGTATTAAAAAAATACCAAAATTATTATGTGATAAAAGGACAATACAACAGCTGTGTTTTTATTTAGCATTACAGAGAGTAGAACCTAAATTATAAACTTTAAAACTTGGTAGGTGAAAATCGAGACTTGAATTAAAAACAGAGGCTTTCCAAATCTTAAATGAATTAAGCGGAAGTTTATGATTAACGAAAGCTTATGAGGCTTCCCACCCCAAATAGGAATTGAACAGTGAAGGGGAAACAGTAAAAATTCTATTTCTTATGAACTTCAAATGACAAAAATGTATGCTATCAGTAATTCCTGTAAAGAGATAATTAATAGATCTCAGTAACCTTCTTCGGGTAGCTAATGTTGAATGAGACATATTAACAGCTTCCCGAGGCACAGCAAAGAGTGAGTATCTGCTGATTATACTCCTCTGTTTCTCTCAAGATGTTCAGAGGAGTATTTTAGGATGCACACATCAGTGAGTTGTTTTTCTTTGTGTAAGTATAATAAATATAAAATAAATGGTCACATATTCAGCCTCATTCTTTTTTTTCCCCCTTCTGTTTGTTGTTAAAAGCAGAAGATGGTACATGCAGTGAAGTACTTGTATAGTAGTTAAGTAAAATCAGAAAGAAATGATGAATCTAATGTGTAAGAAGTTTCCAAATAACTTCATAGTATTTCACTGATATTAATATGTGCTGGTACTCATCTCTTACTTCTCTGCAATAAAGAATAAAAAGTGGTAAGTTCACGTCTTTGGAGTGTGTCCAAGTTCTGGGCACGAAAGAACACCTCCTACAAATTGTCAAACATTTTTTTACCTACTTTATTCTCTCCCACAATTGTTATGGACATATTCTGTACTGGGCAGATAGAATGTTTTGTTCTTATAAATTCAGCAGTATAATATCCAATTCAAAAAATGGTATCACTTTTAGATGTAGAGGATGGGCCATGTAATGTCAGCAAATATGCTATCTGATGTGCCAAAGAAATGAGGGAGGAGAAAAAAGCCTGTGGCCTGCCAGTAACATTTCTGATGTTGTTTTACAGTCATGAAGAGGCCAAAAGAAGGAATTGTAGTCTCTGAACTCTTTCCAAAGTCCTTTTATGTTATAGGAAGATGCTTAGAGCCATCCTCTGGTAGCAAGTGCTTGTGTGAATAGGAAAGACAAACCACAGTTCAAATGGTTCCAATATCTTTCTGTCATTTGTCAGAAGAAGGATCATAGATAACTGCTCTCCTAACCTATAGTCTGAAAATTGTGTGGATGCATCGTAAATCTCCACAGACTGGGGAATGATGATGCTTTTATATTTTTTAAGTGCCCTTACACAGCTCACCCGAGTCCTCCAACCTCAACTCCTCAGTTATACATGACTTGTATATACAAGTGTTTGGGTGTGAATTTCAGCATCTGTGATTTCTCTTCACAAAGAAAAAAATCAGTATAGATGAAATGTGTGTACCTTCACTCCATTAAATTTTCCTGGTAATTGACTTCCTCTGTGATGGGTTAAACATGACAAAGGTGGTAGGAAACAGACTCCAATCTAGGGGATCTTGGCTGCACAGTCATGGTCTAAAAAACTGCTTGAGCAGTAGTGGGAAAAATCACAAAATAAATCATCACTAAAAGGAGGAGGTTATGGCTTGCTGCAGCTGTACTTACTAAATGGTGGATTGCTGTTTGGAACCACAGAAATCTTAGACATCCTGCAAGGGCAAGGGAAATTTGTCAAGGTGCTTGGAAGAGAAAATTCCACTTTTGATCTGGCAAGCAGTTAACTTCCTGAAGATGGTACATGAGCATACTAAAAGTATCTGAGGTTACTGCAACTGCATAATAGCATCTCTTCTAGGAGATTTCACAAGTCCTGTACTGAGCAACATACTCTTCCTTTATTGTTTGCTCCAAGCAGAGCACAGCAATAAATAATTTCTGTATATCAGAAAACAGGGAAAATATTTTTCCAAAATATATGACTTTCCAAGTTTCATGAGGTACACGTTATGAACGTGACATAGAACCACAGAAATCAGATCTTCAGCTGTGGAAAGTGCAGATCTCCCTGTCTCCAAAGCAGTTTTCTCTTACTTGTGCTGTCTGACACAGCTGGTGCTATTTGGAAAGTGCGGGTTAAAATGATTAAAACATTTTGAAACGGGAGATAAAAAGATTTCCTCCTTCTTCTTATTGGAGAAATTCTGAAACTTTCAGTGGTGTGTATGTGAAGACTGCTGTGTGTGGAAGCAGGATGCTGGGATTCTGTGAATGAAAAAAATCCTTTTGGTTCTTCAGCAACAGAAAGCTGTGTTATCTGCAAAATGCTTTGTTTGCTTGAACTCATGGCTTAATTGCTTGAATTCTTGAAATGGTTCTCCCCACTGTGTGCAGGTGGAGATGTCCAATAACAAGCAAGCATGCTGCCTTGAAACTTCTATTTGAGTATATGCCATTTCCAGTGTAATCTGACTTGGAAGCAAGAGTGAGAAACTCAGCTGAAAGATGAAGGCAGGAATGGGGAAATGGATGGGAATTTCAAGGAGATACAAAACAGAGAGCTAGAAAGGGATTTAGGAGAGACAGGGCAGGCTCTAGTGTTTAAAGATTTCCTTAATTTTCCATCTCTTTGTGAATTCAGAACATGAATCTTTGAAATCTGCGTCTTCTCTGTGGCTTTGCCTGTCACACAGAGCTCTAGTAGCTGCAGAGGGCTTGTCTTTGACAAGTGTGGGGACAGAAGTTGTAGCATGTGCAGTAGAACTCATTGTAGTTATAATAATAGCTTTGCTGCAGATATACATGTAGTCATTTGATAAATAAGCCACCTTTAAATAAATACTTTAAAAGCTGGATTACAAAATGGACATCCTATTTCTATAATAAAACATCCCTGTTTATTCTTGGTAGTCAATCTTTAATTAATAGATGGTCTCTGTGAAAATTTGAGAAAACCTGTCTTGCAGTTTTAGATACCTGTGTGGGCGTATATACATATTTGTCCTACATATTAAAGTTTGGCTTTTGGAACAAGTTATGATAAGCTTCCCTTTTGTGTTAATTCTTCTTGAGGATAAAATAAATAAAAACCTTGATTAAAGCTTTACTATTTACATTGTTGCTTCTGATACTGTTTGAACAGTTCACAATCGCAACAAGTAATTATGATGGTGGTGAAATAGAACTATTGTGGGAAGTGTCTGTTTGGAAGACTTAGGAACATCTCTCTTGGTCTGTAGTCCCTGTGAACGTTATGTGTTGCTTTTTACCTTTCTAACAGGACTTTTCACCTCATGTACCTTGGTCTGCACCTTTTGACACCTGAAGAATGGTACTCACTTATTTGAACTTAATGCAGTCTAGCAACAACTGCTTCTCTGCCACACACGAGTTATGCAGGGTTATAGAGGGTAGCAAGGATGTGGAACAGCAGTAGATGTCACGAGCTGAGAGATTTTCACCTTTGAGGACCTCGATCCTCAAAGATTTGTTTTGCTTAATTTCTAAAAAAGTTGAATAAAATGATATTTATCAAGTGCAGAAGTGAAACATGGTAATCTTATGTAATCCTCATTCTACCTAACATAGTGGAGATGAGGAGTGCTAGCTGAATAACAGATGCTTTAGAATTGGATTCAGTTATGCATGGAGCTTGTAAATAAAACTTTTTCAAAATAGGAGATGTTTAAGAAATTAAGCATATTCTTTTTTTTAAGCAGTTCATCTGCTTAACTACCCAAGCTAGAACAGTGCTACTGCACTCAATGTTAAAATGGTGTCAGTTAATGTAATTTTAATGATAAATCAATAGAGAGCTTTTACTACTTAGAAAATTTAATGAATCTTATACCCGTAAATGTTACTAATGACTTTTAGCACTTCAAAGGGAAAAATACTGTGTGCAGAAGTATATCCAATGTTCAACATGAAATAGGAAAAAATCTGTTGTGTTATAGAAAACTGTGTTTTATTTTCCATCAAACAATCACTTGTCTCAAGTGTGCCTAGACAAGCGTCTTCATCCTTGGGAGTACAGATCTTTTCATTTCTATACAAAATCTGAATTGAGTCACTGATATAGAATATGTTTCTAATTTAGCTCTTTAGTAACATAAAGTGCTAGATTTCATTAACAAAAAAATACATGTAATGGGAAGAGAGGAAATACCAAAACCAGGTCATCTGATAGATATGTTTAGTGTGGTAGATCAAGATATGACTTTTATGAGCTCTTCTAAAAGAATTTTTGTTACTTCTCAACCTGAATGTGTCTAAAAGCACTATTGGAAGAAATATCTCCATGGCAAGGTTTTCTAAAGAATTTAACAACAGTTCTTGTGCTGAACAGGAGGGAGCAACATATTTACTGTCTTGGTTTAATAGCAACCTTATTCAGGCTTGAGGTTTTTAAGTGCTCCCACATAATTAATGATGAAACAGGACCAAAGACACTAATATCAGCAAGATTACAGGCTGTCTTTCATTTTGCAGCAGAAATGTGTGCATGTGTTTTGTTGTAGTCTTCTGTCTGATTTTACTCTCTTGTTTTGGCATCGTTTTTCCTGCTCATTGTTTACCAAGGGACTGTTTGATATCTTGTTCTTACCACCCAGTTATAATTCTTCTGAATTGACATTTTATTGTCACAGGAGGTGAAATGATTCTTGATGAAGAACCTTCCCCTAGATCAGCATTGAGACCAGTGGGTAAATTGGTTTCTGCTGCCTCTAGATTTTGTGTCTAGGAGAATACCTTAATAAATTTCTTTGCATGAAGACAGTGTGCATGACAGACAAAGCAGACAGACAGACCTCTGCTAATGGTAACTATCAAAGTGAACTGTGCTTTCACTGACTTCACACTTGGACAGCTTTGCTTAAGCTTTACTGATGTCTCACATTAGGACAGAATGTGAATAACTTGAGAATTGCAATAAAGGTTCTGAAAAACACCTCTCTCCTCACTGCCTGTTTTTCTAGATATCCTGGAATTATAAGTGGTAATGTTCTTGCTATCTGCAATTTCACTTCCTATCTTTAAAAAAAAACCCAACAAAACACAAAACCCAGAGAGATGTGAATATTGGAGGGAGCACAAATTTTTATAGCTGTGAATTCCTGTGTCATGTCCTGATGTGGCCCTGATGACATTTGAATCCTTTTGTAGGACATAGTGGGAGTCTGCACCTCTGAAGAGAGGTTCTACTTTTCACAGGATATGGTTTTGCTTTGGCAGATAGGTAGATATATCTAGATTTTAATTTTCCCATGAATTAGCCCACCTAACATAACTGCAGCATATCTGAGATCCTCATTCTGCAAATGGAGGACATGCAAAAGTTTGCACTAAAATTGGAGCTGTTTTTGCAGGCTCACAGTTTCATTTTGAAGGTTCTTTGGGGATTTGGGATTTACGATATTTGTCTTCATTTTCCTGGACAGGGAAATGTAATGGGCACCACTGGAAGGATATCAGCAATGTCTTTAACTTTCCCAGCACCTATAAACTGAAACCCATGTTAATTACTAAATGTTATAGCACAAAAGTGGAAAATCGCTTCATCACTTCTTTGGGTTTTGCTGATTGCCTTTCAGTGATTTTTACTGCTGTTTTGATGTCTGATTGTTAAAATTACCATGAGAGAGGCACATAGTATCTTATCTACTTAACTTTTCTTGAATTCTGATCTTAATATTTGTAATGGCAAGAAGCCAAAGCTTTCAGGTTTCATTTGGTCTCTGATTTTTACCCCAGCAAACAGCAAGTGGTTCTGATGAAGCCTCGTATTTTTAAAACTTGAGTAAGTAGACAGAGAATCAAGTCCTGTGCCTGAATGTCACAATATATACATATGTGAATAACATTCAACTTCTTGTCCTCTTGTCCAAAGCAACCTGGAGACACCACTCAGAAATGGAAGATGCTGCATTGGAGCTATGCTATCTCCAGTCCAGTGTCATATAGTATTGGCTATTTCTGCAGGCTTCTAGAAAAGCTTACTGCTGCATATTAGACCCCTATATACTGATAAGGGAAGTTTATACATCTAAGCACCCAGTAGATTACTTGCATTTAAAAGCAATTAAGTTCAATATCCACTATTTCCTTTTCCTGATGTCTGCCTTCCACCATGCAAAACTTAATGGCAAGACTTATAATATAAATAGAGCCAGAAACATTCTTGTCCTATATAGATTCAAGAACAAAAACCTCAACCTTTCCCTTTTCTGTATGGGTGCATATACCTTCCAGATCTAGTTTGTCAGACTTAGTTTACATGGAAGTCTCTGTTAAGTAGGAGAAAAACAGTGTAATGTCTGTGTCTGCTGCTTAAATTTCTGCAAGAATCTAATCTTTTAAGCATCTGCTGCCTTTGCCATTATATTTTAGAAATGCTTTTTCATGTACAGTTTCTATGTTTTAGCCTTATTCTCCCCCTTATCTCCACCCCAAGAGATAGATTATATGCAATGCTTCTAGTAATCCAGCAAAAGATTGCTACAGTGCTCTGTGAGCATGTACAATTCTGTTTTACATTCCAGCTATGGCCATGTTAGCAAAATGTCTTTTAAAACACTTCATTAATAATAGCTGATGTCTTTAAACCTTAGGTTAGTCAATTATGCTTGACATAATAGTTGAATAGCACTAAACGATTTCATGGAATCAATCTTGCAAGGAACAAGGGAAAGAGATCAGTTTAATTTTGCTGCAGTAATTATCCTGTTAAAAAAGTTACAAAAAGGAGGAGTGAGGTGGATCAAGAGCTCTATATGCTGCTGTAAATATGTGGTTGCTTTGAAGTAGCTGGTGTTGCAGCATTTTAGTTGTAACTTGCAAGCTAATTTCTGCTCTCAAAAATCCATTTCAGCATTGTGGCTACTTCTGTTTCCATGTGAAAATGAAACTTATTTCAGTTTATTACTAATGAGTTTACTAATAAAGGCAAGTGTAGTAGGTGAATAACAATTTATATTTTGACACATCGCATGTCCAGTTTAGATGGACACCAGCCCAGTTGACATGCAGGATCCCAGCTAGCAACCTGGCCCCTGCACCTCCATAAGCTGAAGACTTTTACATGGTGTCAGGTGCCCAGGTTAATAGTTCTCACGAAGTGTTGTTTCTGCAATTACCCTCTGGTCTCTCATCAGAAATATGTTCCAAAATGTGTGCATTTTGTAACAGGTAGATACATTTATCTATTGCACTCTTGTTTTCCAGCATACACTGTATATTTGGAGCCAGGCAGATGCAGTTAAGATCTTATTTATTTGCATGGTGCTTTTGGGTAGGCTTCTTGCTGTGATACTTATATCTGCAAAAATCTGAACATGACTTGTGATTTTAAAATTGTTGTTAATTTTTTTCACTTGCTGACATTCCAGGCAGAGTATCTGGCAGAGTATGCTGCAGAAAATCTTTCAGAGCAGACAGGCCATCTGTAGGAATGGAAATCAGCTGCTGAGACAAGAGTGGGCAGAAAGACTTTAATGTGATGCTCGTTTTCTCAGGACTAAATCAACAGCTGTGTCTACTTTGAAGCTTGTCTGATGACTTTGAGAGTCTAGGGGTTTTTCATTTATGTTCCTGCTCTTGTGGATGCTCCCTATGATGTGCACATGGAAACCGTTCCACATCCTTAGTAGGATAAATTTATGCCTGTAATTTGTGTCTCTGTAAATGATGACTTCCCTTTTTTTTGAGGTCTCAAGGTTAATACAGTGGTACTAAGATACTAAGTTTCTCTGAATAAAATGACGTAAATTCAAACCATAGAAAATTAATGGTGGGTGCAGTATTTCCAAGTGAGAAATGTATGTTTATCTGTCATGGCTGTACAAAAAATATTCCCTTGGGGGTTGGACTAGATGATCTCTAAAGGTCCCTTCCAACACCTACCATTCTATGATTCTAGGATTCTATTAGTAATCTTTTCAGGAGTGAGTTTTGGGTGAGATTGTTTCATTCGCCATTTGAGAGTGTGGTGAGCACATTTTATTCAGAAATATTCTTTTTAGAATTTAACAGCCACCCCCTGGTCTCTTCTCCAATAGCTGCTAATTTTAATACTTAGACTTCTACGTTGGTCATTTTCTATCAGTCATTTGTCTTGTAGTGCTGCAGATCTTGGCTGGAAAGCGTGCTGGGGGGAAGACATGACATGCTGATACCATTCTTTTTTTATTCCTGTAGTGCTGTGTGATGGAAGGACATGTGTATTGCTCAGATTGGAAGAGTGCTAGAAGCAGAGCATCCTTTCTGTATATTGACTAGCAAAGGGAATAGATAACAGGCCTGTTTTTTCTTTTTTGCTCAAGATGGGATACGTTTTACATAATCACTAAAATTATTTGAAATCTACCAAACTGACAAATTTTATCATGTATTAGCTTTAAGGAATACTTTTGGTTTGCATGTATAAACTTTAAAACAGCTTGGACAGATTTCTGAATCTTGAACGCTTGCTTTGTCTTATGTTTACAGACAGAGGTTAAGATCTTTGGTCTGTGAAGCCTTCCCAGGTGAGATAACTGCATCCCTGCAAAGCCTTAAAAATTCACTTGATAGTGCATTTTCTATCCAGGTCATTCGGAGGAGAGAAGACTATTTAGAATGTACTGCCATCCATCCTGGGATTTCACTGGAATGCTAAGCATGCTTTATAGAGCTTGCCTTTGAACCACAGGTGTTTAGTATGTGGCCTGTGTTATGGCAGGTCAGAGCCAGAGGGATTTCCGAGTCTTCTGTTGCTGAGAATTACTGGCATAATCCTGCTTTTTAAGTAGGTGCAATTTACAGTCTTGTCAAGGCAGGGGACATGGAAGATGGTTGACTCTGTAAGAGTGTGGTGTGTTAAGGGTGGGACAAAAGGGAACTCGTGTGCATGACTGAGTGATTTGCTTGTCACTGAGACCTAGGCTTGATAAGACCTAGGAGTCTTTCAGTTTTGAACAGCACCAGACCTTCACTGAAAGAGAGTAACGTCTTATGCTTTCAAAGGTCACTATTACTTTTTTCCCTGTTTCTTTGCTCTGCCAGTGCTTGTTGTCCATAGAGGACTTGCTCAATCATGTTACCCCCAGGGTATGATCAGACTTTCCAAAAACGACTAGAGTAAGATAGCCTTTCTTTGACACCTTGCTACTTGCTCTCTTTGTAGCTCACTCCAGGAGGCCAGTTAGACTCCCCATATCTTCTCATGGGACATTGGGAGAGCATCAATCTTCAAGAGAATCTGAATATATTTTGTTTCCTAAATATAGAATTCTGTTGGGAGACTCGTCTGTTGAGAGGGCAACTAGAGATCAGAGCTGACAATAACTCATGTCCTAATGTTCTCTTAAGAGTCAACCAACTAGTTTTCATTGTTCAGTAGGACTTGACTGTACTATTAGTAGGGATCCGTGCTGACAGTTTGTCCTCTATTTTGTAGTCTTGTTGCTGATTTTAACTCTAAGCCACTGGAAAGTCCATATTCTTTGGTTTTGGGACAAGCTTTTTCAGTTAGTCTTGCACAATATGTTTATTTCCAGATAACCTATGTAGCTGTGGTTGTTTCTGTCTCATGGTAAACTGCAGTCTCTGGTAAAGCACAACACCCTGACAATGTGTTTCTTCCACCACTGTCTTTATGTTTTGCTTTTCATACCTTAAAACTATTTTTCAGAACTGTGAAAGAAACTCAAGGAATATATGTCCTAGTGCCTCAATTGCTCAGGTACAGCCAGACTGTGTCTGTGGTGGCAAATCAGGATTGATAACTGGGCTTTTTCATCCTGGAGAAGAAGTAGTCTTAAGGAAGACCTGAGAGCAGCTTGCTCATACTGATGAGGACATATGGAGCCAAGGCTCTTCACAGTTCTTCACAGCAATGCAAGACAGGAGGATGAGAGTTGGGCAGAATTTGAAATGAGCAGCTCAGACTGGATATAAGGAAAAACTCTTTCCCCTCAAGGACAGTAAGGTGGAACACTTACCCAGAGGGCTTGTGCAGACTCCAGTCTTGGAGGGCTTAGACCCAGCTGGGTCAAGCCCTGAATGACCTAGTCTGATCCTGAGCAGAAGGTTGGACTAGATAACTCTTAAGGTTCCTTACAAACTGAATTACTCAGTGATCTTTTTAGTCACAGACATTCTGAAGACAGTATAAGGCAGGCACTTGGTTTCCTAGCTTGCAGGATTCAAGGGTTTGATTTTAATTGTGTGGAAGTATGTTGTAGGCACAAATGTGGCTTGGACCAGCCAGCTTGAATAAAGATGATAGGGACAAGTTAATGCAGCTGGCAAGCTACTTCCAGTTATCAGAAACAGGTGGTGCAAGTTAATCAATTGGGCCCTGGGTGATCACATGGGCAGAAGTAGCATATAAGGAGGTAGCTAGTCAACTCTGTTGGTTGTACTACGTTGATTGTGTATGTCTCTGCATGTGCATTACCTAGATTCTCTTCATCTTTGAATGAATATTTCTTGCACCACTACAACGGTATGGGAAGCCTTGTCTTGGTAACTAGAATCTGCCTAGGACATATAGCAAAGCCTTGTTCCATGATGCTGTGCTCAGCCTACATGCACTGAAGGGACAGGAAGCAGCAGGGGATACTCAAGAGAGGAATTACCAGGAGGAAACACATGCACTCGGAGGAGGGGAGGTGTACATGTGGCTGATGTACATGGGTACAGGTGATTACAGCTTTTTGGGACTGATTACAGAGGGATGTTTAGACATTTATAGGTGCTTGTTAATATTTTGTAAGTATCTAATTCTGCGGTTTGTGTTGTATTGTTGATAAAGATTCTGAATATATAGTTGTTGCTTCCCAGTTAATTATGTGTTCTTAATAAATCAATAAGCCACTCTGATCCTGATTTGCTTTCTCTGGTGAGCTAAGCAGTTTTTTTCCTGCAATGGTCACTGTCATCTTCATTGCTATATTTTTACAGACTGATGGAACTCCAAATTGCTTAGTGCTTTTTGATCATTTTGTTTGCAGAGTTTTCTTCACTGAGCAACCCCAAAACAGTGTGAAGATGTTAAATTTTGAACCATAAACTAGACTATTGATCTTCTAATGACAGGACAACTTGCACAAAATAGGAACAAAGAAATCCACTTTGCTCTCTATTTTGCCCTCCTGGGAGGGGATATTTCTACCACTTTTTCCCTCAATCTAATTACCTGGTAGTGGCTCTCAAATGCTGCAAATGTTACAACGTGAGAATGTAAGGAATCTGAATTTTCTTCCTGCTCTTCACAGAATTCTTGCCATCTAGATTGATTCTGTAAGATCCAATTGAATAGATATTTCTGACTTGCTGTCTTTTCCTTCTGTATCCTTCTTGCTCTGGGAGAGTTTAACCGATCCCTTTACCTGACCCAATTTACAAGTAAAGAGGAGACTGATTTCTGTAGTGATCAATTGCATCTTTTCTAAAGGAGTATAAGAAAGTAAATTAATATATAAATCATATACCATAAATTACAGCACTGTTTCAATTTTTGGCTCTGAAACATGTCTGTTTTTTTTTTCTGAGTGGTTTTTTTTCCTTGGAGTAAAAAGAAAAAGCCACTCATTTTCTTAATTTTTGAGGCATTTTAGAATGAATAACCTTGTTCATGAAAATTCTGCCCTATAAATTATGAGAAGTTGATTTTACTATTGTTACCCAAAGATTATTTTGTTTTTTTGAGCTACTTCTAACTCTTTTGCTCTAATTTTTGTGGGGCAATGTTTCTGTTGTTTAGTGCAATATGTTTTTTATAGCTTCCAAAGTAATCAGACTTTTGCTACAGTCTGAAACCCATTGATGTAAATTAAAGTTATGACCTCATTCAGTTAATGGCTGTAATTTTGTTTTAGACTTCACTTTATATAAAAATCTACAGTATTGCAAAAGTGTTTTATCTTCCATGAGCTGTGTTTTCATATGGATATGCTTTTTTATACTTGTATTCAAAGAAATTCTTCCATGTCAGAATTAACCTAACATTTGGAGAGGTGTATTTAGACATTTGCAGTTGTTACTTACAAAAGGCAAGATTCCAAAGTATTAATTACTCTAACATCCTATTAGTCAAAATAACTTTCCTAACTTTTTCATTTCTGTGTTAAGGTGCTTGCATAAATCTTAGAGCAATATATAGTTCTACTTTCATGCTTTCCTATTTTTAGTAGATGAAATCAAGGATTAAAATAATTATTGAATTTTTAATAGTGGTTGTCTTCAAAGATTTGAAAATCACATCTCTGACCTGCAAAAAAGGGTGAGCCTCAGATTTGTTATTGACATGCCCTCTGATTTTTTGAATGTTTTGGACTTACAAGCTTTCTATTACTCGGGGCTAAAAACATTTGCATACTAAAACAGATTCCTACATAGCTACCATTCTATGATTCAAGAGCTACATGAGCCTGCACTTGAGGAGGAAGAGAAATGGCAATTTTTGAGTCTTTCAATGAATACCTAAGTTGGTAGCATTCTATTCAGTGCATATCATCTGTGCCAACCTGTTTGGCCTGAGGTTCAAACATACTATTTCAAAAAGGACATAGGTCTCACAATCAATACCTTGTGGCCAGCCGGCTGCCCTGCTGTGCTCACTGGGCTTGATCTTCCTCCCATTCAAGTCACTGAAAAAATCCTGAATGACTTGAAGTTGTGTGACATCAGTACTAGCTTCTGGGTTGTCATCAGATAAACCTATGCTGCATTTTTTTTCACCTGTAGAGCTGAAAATATTTCAAAGAAGGTTTAGGAATGTAGGTGAGTGATAGTAGGTAACTAGGAAAGATTTTATAGTTTATAAGATTCACAAGCTGTTTCCTCTGATTGCACAGCATACACTTTGGCAGCGTAGGCAGTTTGGTAGGGATGCACATTCAAGCTGGTGTACTTGACTGTATCATTCTGCTACTTACTCTTAAAGTCTTTCTGCATTGTCTAAGGAGACGCACTGCCTAAGCCTACAGGGCCTACTTTAAAACCTGAATTAAACTACTATTTGCATTTAGCTGTGAAGATCTTAGTATAGGAGTGCTATAATCGTGGTTAACAGGATGAGTTTTCCACTGACAGTTTGACAGTTCCCAGTATCTCTAGCTTTTGATACCTTTGCACAATTACTTTATCTCTTCCATACATTCTGCTTAGAAATATTTTATTATTTGTCTTGATCCTTCACTCTTGTTGCATATTATTGCAGACTACCAATATTTAACATGCTTCAAGATGAGGTAGTTGCTAAGAAAAGCATATGGAAAGTCTTGTAAAAACAGAGGGAATAATCTGAAGACCACAGTTTTAACAGTACCAACAATATGTACTGCTGCAAAGACTTTTTTTATGATGTAGCTATTTTCACTGGTGAGTGATCAGCCTTGGCTCTAGTGCTAGAAAGAAATTAACTTCTTTGAGCAGTGATGTGGGTCTTAGAATGCAGATGCCCTGCTTTGCTGCTTTGTTTATCTGAACTCAGAGAAATGCCTGCCTGCAGCTCACAAACCAGAAAGACTCTTGCATTACACATGGAAAGAACTAGAAGAATTTCTAAACTTTTCTAAAATTGAAGCCCTGTCTGCTTAACAATGTGTTTCACTAAATGCCTTGGACAGCTCGGGTAATCTGTGTTGAGATAGAACCCAGGTGATCATTGTCAATATAAGTGTTAGAAAACTTATAGACTGGTCCAGAGCACTGATAGCAGTGTTTGGCATTGGACTTTTTTTAATGTGGGGAAATTAGTGAAGTAATAAATTCCTGACTCGTGACAATTGTAGTTTTAGAAAGTCATGCATTCTGTAGGGTATACTAGACTGTCTAAATCATAATCAATCTCTCACTGGTCAAACTTAGTGGGTTCCAGGAATATATATATATATTTTTCTCCAGCTGCTATCATCATCTAGAGATATTCAGAAACTGATGGGATGAATTGCATTCTCAGCTAAGTGTAAGCTGGATTTTTCTTTTATTTTTTTTTTCCCTTGTCAGTCTGTTTAATTTAATTTTTTAATAGCATCTAGGATGACTGAGATATAACTTTTTCAGAATAGCTTAAAAAATATCTTTTCTATCATTACCTCAATATAAAGTATTGCTTGTTGCTTCATCTTTTAAAATTACAATTTGATAAATCAGAAACAGAATTTTCAATATTATCTCCAACTATTAGGCTTCTTTAAAAATGAATATTTCTCATAGCTCCATTTAGATATTACAAGTACTCTGTCTGCAAGGTCAGTTTGCTGGAAACTGTCCAAGGTTGTGAATGACCATTGTTTTCCAATGGATCTATTAATTTATATGTTTTTCTTCTTTCTGTTGATAAACAGAGGATAGAAAAAAACCCACAACATGCAATGCTTTTTTTACAATGGATGTAGAGTGAACTTGCAGTGTGGGAGTATATAAGTCATCAACTGTTGGTTGATTGATGATTGTTTTGTTAACAAGTTTGTTTAATTTTGCTTCACAGACTCTTAGGATATGATGTCTACTAATTTTTTCATAAATTAAAAATCTTATCTATACAATTTAGAGGATAAGATTGTTTCCAAACCATCTTCATCTAGACCTTTGTTAGCGATGTGTTGATACCTCTAGCCATCTGTCTTGTTGTGTATATAATGCCTTTGCTTTACTTTGGAATTTTTGTAAGAGAAAGATCCATCTCCAAGTTGACCAACACAAAATTATTTAGGATTCAGTGCTTTAGCAAAGGTTCTACTAGAAATCAAAAGGAAATCTCTAATGTGGCAATGATGATGGGAACTTCAGATATTTTGATTGTTGATGTAGGATGCTATCACCAATTAGTGTCTCAAATTTATAAGAAATTCCAGTCTTCTAGGTGTTATGCTCACCGTGAAAGGCTTGGGTTTTGTAGGAGGTAGTCATCCACATAGCTTTTAAGTGTAGCTGTAGTAAATTGTCTTACAGACAACTGTTTTCTTTCTGCCTGACTTTCAACTGTATACTTCGTCATTGGCCTGTAAATGTAATGTGTATACCTGACTCAGGGTGGTCAATGAGCTGGCAAGGATGTAAGTAGTTTTAGCAGAGGTGGTCCCAGACTTTTCTTGGAGGTGTGAAATGGAAGGAAGCACAGCAGAAGATAAAAATTAAAATACAGGAAATCTCACCTCAATATAAGAAAAAATATTTTTCACCATGGGCGATGATCAGACATGAGCAAGGACTAAAATAATCCCCAAACATCAGTCTTTGGAGATATTAAAAATGTTTGACAGAAAAAAGCCCTGAATAACCTGTTATAAATAGACATGCTTTGAGCTGGAACATTGATCTAGGTAACATTCAGAGGACTCTTCCAGTCAGAGTTCTTTTGTGATTTCCTAACAGGAAAGGGTCAGGGTAAGACTTCATAAGCTTTATTAGAGAGGGTAAAAAAAAGTATTTTAAAATTAAAGTGATATCCTTGAATATAACTTGTTTTATCAGTCAGCTTTTAGGTAACTATATCTTTCTACTTTTCTAGTACTGAAACTTTGTGATACACGAATTATAGACAAATCTTTGATGTAGTTTGTTTTATTCAGTTTCTCCTTTTTTATTGTCTTTCAGAGTCTATCAAATATGAACAGTGATAATTTTGACTTTGAGTAAATTATTTTCTTGTCAGCTGAAAAGAGAGAGAGTTCTAGTTGGCAGGTTGCTCTTCATTGCATATGAAGTTCAGATATTAGTAATAGTTGATAAAAATGGTTAAAACACATTTATCCAAGAGAAAATAGAGAAGGCATGTTTGGCTGCAGTGAGAGTTTCATGGAGGTCGTTGCTCTGACCTCTTCTGTTTCCAGTCAACATCAATGATCTAGATATGGGAAATAAACTAATTAAATTGCTGATGACACAAAATTAAAAATTGAGGTCACTGTGGAACAGCAGTTAAAATTTAAAATGGATTTAGATCTCCTATTTAAGTGGTCTCAAAGAGTGAAAATAAAATTGTATGTCTACCAGTGGAAAGTAATACATATTTGGATTCAAAATAAATCCATGGATATCAATTAATAGGGTTGAACTATAGTGGGAGAAAATTGAAAATTACTTTGAAGTAATAGCTTGAGTGTAGTGCTGTCAGACCATGTGACAAGGTGGTAGTGTGCCTTCAAATATCAAAGATCGCTTAAAGCTTCCTTGGTGTTTAAATAAGAGCCTCAAGAGCGGGAATAAACTTCAGCAGTGCACTGATGAGTGCAATGCCATGAATAACCTTTTCTTCCCTGCCTGTTATCAAAACTCTGTTACTATTAGTTGATGGGATGTCTGTAAGAAAATAAGGGAAAAAAAAGCGCACATGCGTATTACTGGGAGGAAAGGAAAACTTCATCAGGGAGTTATGTTGAGGACATTTCCCTCCTGAGTTACTGCTGAAGACATTAATGGAGGAATGGAGTGAAGCTTATTCTCTCTTTTAAAAAGCTCCTACACTGTGGAAACTGATTTTTTTTAATTGGAGTCATCCTCATTCTGCTCCATTCTATAAACAATTAACGACCAGAAACTCACTGGGAATGTTTGTCTTCACATTTCTGAAAAATATTCTGTTTCTTGGAGGCTTAAATGCTGCAGCTTATGTGCTTTTATGCACCTAATACTACTTTCGTCTGCATTTTGTTGAACAGTATCAAAGCAAAGCAGAACTCCTAAGATGAATTCTGTTCTAAATAAGAAAATATTTCTCAGGGGTTCTGCTCTTGCTGCACTCTGACAACAGCCTGTTTATGTTAGAGCATAGCATGGCACTGGAACTTCCTAATAGGCAGCTGTTGTTGAAGCCCCTGTCAATAGTGAGCTAAAAGATTAGTGCTCCTGACATGCTTCTGAAATTTTCCTGTACGTTGAATTTTTTTTTTTGGTTGGTTGTTTTTGGGATGTTTTTTAAAGTAACATGCTACGGTTTATACAACATGTCCAATTATGCCTTGCATTCTGGGTATATTAACACAATCACCTTTACTGTTGAATGAATTTTCACATTGAAAGTAATTTATTTTTTGTCCCTTCTGCTTCAATTAGAAAGTTAAACCAGAATATAATTGCTCATCGAACCAGAAGCATACTAGGAACTAGAACCTGTCTCCCATAACATCCTAATCAGAAAGCTCAAGCAATATGGCTTGGATGAGTGGACAGTGAGGTGGATCAAGAGCCAGCTGAATGACAGAGCCCAGAGGGTGGTGATCAATGGCACAGAATCGAATTGGAGGCCTGTGGTCAGTGGAGTTCCACAGGGATCAGTTCTGGGGCCAGTCTTGTTCAACGTCTTCATCGATGACCTGGATGAGGGGACAGAGGGTACCCTCAGCAAGTTGGCTGATGACACCAAACTGGGGGAACTGGCTGATTCCCCAGAAGGCTGTGCTGCCATTCAGTGGGATCTCAACCAGCTTGAGTGTTGGGCAGAGAGGAACCTCATGAGGTTCAACAAGGACAAGTGCAGAGTCCTGCATCTGGGAAGGAACAACCCCATGCACCAGTACAGGCTGGGGGTCAAACTGCTGAAGAGCAGCTCTGCAGAGAGAGACCCAGGAGTCTTGATTGATAATAAACTGAACATGAGCCAGCAGTGTGCCCTCTTGGCCAAGAAGGCCAATGGCATCCTGGGATGCATCAAGAAGAGTGTTACCAGCAGATCAAGGGAGGTTCTTCTCCTCCTCTACTCTGCCCTGATGAGGCCTCATCTGGAGTCCTGTGTCCAGTTCTGGGCTCCTCAGCTCAAGAGGGACAGAGAACTTCTGGAGAGAGCCCAGTGCAGGGCCACCAAGATGATCAGGGGACTGGAACATCTTTCATATGAGGAAAGGCTGCAGGAACTGGGACTGTTTAGTCTAGAGAAGAGGAGACTGAGAGGAGATCTTATTAACAGTTACAAATATCTAAAGGGTGGGTGTATGGAGTTTGGGACATCTCTTTTTTTCTATAGTAGCTAACAACAGGACAAGGGGTAATGGGATGAAGTTGGAACACAAAAAGTTCCACTTAAATATAAGAAAAAACTATTTCACTGTGAGGGTGAGGGAGCCGTGGCACAGGCTGCCCAGAGGGATTGTAGAGTCTCCTTCCTTGGAGGTCTTCAAGACCCACCTGGACATGTTCATATGTGACCTGATCTAGGTGAACCTGCTTCTGCAGTGGGGTTGGACTAGATGATCTCTAAAGGTCCCTTCCAACCTGTAGCATTCTATGATTCTATGAAGCCATCTTCAAGTACTACTACAAGACTACAAACTGCCCCTTTGACCTTTGTGTTGTGAGGTTAAATAGATGAGAGATTAAAACTTCTTTCCATTCTATTTCCTTGCATGTTTCTGGTTTCTTCTATGAAAATCAGTGGTTGTGTGGCTGGAACTTCAGCTATGCTCCAGCTGAGGTTCACCAGTGTATTGTGCAGTAGGTCACTTCTTTTTCAATGCCTGAGATAACCAATGAGATAGTTAACAAGATCTTTTACGTCTCTGTCGTCACAGCAAGAGATTGAACACAATGGAAAAATCTGAGGTGTCCTCAAGCTGAGTTTGTTCCATTTAATATGTGCTTGATCTTTTGCTGAGGTTTGTAGTTGCATCATGACTATGTTTTGATGTATGAAAATAAATTTTATTCCAGTCCTTGCGATCATCCTGCCTGTTGTGTACAATGTTCTCATCCTCTGTTGATCATAACCTATAGCTTCAACTCACAAAATGCTTTTTGTTTTGGTGTCCAGGTTATTTGCTAGTACAAATATAAAATACTATCACTACATCTCTGTTTTTGATTATTACCACCTCTTCCTAGTCTGTTATTTCTGTTCAGCGTACAGTTTGAGCTCCCTGTTCTTCTTGGGAAAACTTCAGATCAAGAGACATAGAGAACTTTTAAAGAGACACTGACAGGCTACCAACATGATTAGGAGAAGAGTAAATTTCTCTTATGAGGAAAGGCTGTGAAGCCTGGAAAAGAAGAGATTGAGGGTGGACGTTATCAATGCTTATATGTATTTAAAGAGTGAGTATCAAGACAATGGAATTAATAACGCTCAATTACAGAACAAGGGGTAACAGGCACAAGCTGAAACATGGGAAGTTCCGCTTGAACAGGAGGAAAAGCTTCTATTCTGTAAGGGTGAGGGAGCAACAGTACAAGCTGCCTGGAAAGGTTGTGGAGTCTCTTTCTCTGGAGATTTTCAAAACCCACCTGGCCATGTTCCTGTGCAATCTGACTGATGTGAACCTATAGATTTACCAAGGATGACCATTCTATGTGGTCTGCAAAACCTAAGACAAAGTTTTTTTATTGTTTTCTGATGTTTTATTGGACAGAAGGATGCAGGGTAAAATTCAAATGCCCACTGAGCTTTAAGAAAGGAGGAGATTGATACCTATCATATTCCAGCAAGCCAGTAATGCACTTTGTAAGCTTTGTAACTTTATCAAAAGTTATGTGATGTTCTGGAAGTTAGTTTTAAATTCAGTACCATTTTTTTTCTATGCAAAACTTCAGAAGCATATATTTCAATTGAAGCTTTTGGTAGTGGAAGCATTGTGAGCTAAATATCATGTACCTCATACGCACAAATTACTTTCATTTGAATGGTTCATGTCATGATTGTGTTCATCTCCTGTCATGCTGAAGAGGATACAATGTTTGTGTTGCTGATGAGCAAGTCAGGTATGTCTGTTTTGAAGTAAATTCCAGTGCATATGTAGAATAAGTTATAGGCTCTTAAATTATGGTATTTTATTAATTCTTTGAGATATGGTAGATCTGTCAGTAATTACCTGTGACTAGCACAGATGATTGAAGCTGTTTCTTTGAAGTCTCATGGTTGAACCACTCCAGTCAGTGGCTCAGGATCTTCTGCTTAACAGAGATCAAACTGATACTTTGGGTTTCTGAAGCTTTTGTAGAATATCTTTTCTAGCTCTTAGTTGCTTGTTCTATATTTAACTTCTGCCACAGTGCAGTTTTCATCCTGATTTTCTGAAACTGTCTCAGATTTCATCACTGTTTATATGAGAGTTTTAGCCCTTAACTGAAATTTAAATGCCAGTTGTGCTATCTGACCTGATCACCCATAGTGTGTTGTAGTCTTTAAAGTGCAATCCAGATTCATGGAATTGAGAGCAATTTTTTCTTTAGAAACAGACAAGTATTCTTTGGGTATTTTTTTGTTTGGGGTTTTTTTTCAGTTTTTGGTGTGTATTTTTTTCTCCATTTAAGAAACTGAAACTCAGACGTGAGGAAGGTAATTAAATTCAGGGCACCTGAGAACATGGTTAGTTACTCTCTGTCATGTCTTGGTCAAAAAGATTTCTATATATATTTACCTTCTGCTCCTGCTCCATCTCTAACTATTTCTTGTTAAACAGTCAAATCCAGAGCCTGTCTATTTTTCAACCTCCATAGTGACATAGTGAATAGTATATCATCTAATCCCATCCAAACTTATGTAACTTGGTAAGTACAATTTATCAGCAGTTTTTGATACATAATTTATAAACTTTTAACTGTTCAGCCACATTTTATTAATATTTAGTTTGGATATATATGATGTTTGTGTATAATAAGGGAATAATGATAGCGAAGGCCTATCTCTTCCTGTTTCCTTCCACTCCTGTGTCTGCTTTGCAGTAGCAGACTGGGCAAACTCCCTTGGAAAAGACGAAGAGTTACAGCAGATAATGTGAGGTGAAATACCATGTATCAAACCAGAAAGATCTTTTTAAAAAAATAAAATTAAAGTCCATCTAGAGGATATAAAACATGTCCAGAAAATGTGCTAGTTGCCATAGAGGGATTAAAGACTTCAGAATTTTTTCCTGTTGAATCACTACATGGCATAACTCTATGATAATACAACAATCAAGCTAAAGTCAGTTTGATCTCAAATGGGGACTGAATGCAATTATTTTGCACATGCCTTTCCACTACCACATTCTCCATTACTTTAGTAAGTGCATTTTGTTGACATAGTCAACAGGACCAGGAGTTAAATGGATAATGCAGCCAGCTCTTACCTGTGCAGCCTCTATCATGCCCCAGGGCATGATACTGGGGCATAAGAAATAAGTGGATTTTCTGTTTATATTCTTCAAGATAGTTTGTGAATTTGAAATGGACTGCTGGGACAGCAAATATGAGCATGCAATAACACTTCCACATAAAAGAGTATTAGCTTTTCAAGGAATCTAAGAACTGATCTTTTTCATTAGAAGTACTTAGTTTGCGCAGTTTTCCCTCTTTGATTGCTGACACTGCTGTATTTACTGTATCTGTTAAGTGAGAGGGGAAGCTCAGCTGGTGAGTTTGCTAATACAATCAAGCAAAATAGTGTAACTCACTCTACCTATCACTCCTTCTTCTGAGACTGATCCACCAAGTGTGCATTACAGTGATTGTTTCTATCTTCCAGGTAATTTTGCTCTAAAGCACCAGTCATAGGCAACTGTCTTTACCTCTTTCTCTGTGGATTACTATGGGGTTTTTTTTCTTAGTGAACTATATCATGCTCAAAGTTATGGTATATACAATTTGCAAGCAAATTAATACTTAAACAACATATTAAGATTAATATTCCTCTTGCATTATAAAATACCTTTTAACACCTCCGGAATAAGCACTAATGCACTTTGTACACAAATGCATTTGTTTTCGCTGTAGAGCCAGTAAAAGTAATTTTATTCCAAATGTCCTTGGACTACTGTTAAGGAATGCTACTTGCAAAGAATACTTTGAAGCCCTAATAAAGTAGATCAAGACTTATTTTGCATTAAGTTCCTTACTCTCTGCTATGACTCAAACAGAGATTTTGCAGATGCAGAATCTAGTCTTGAATCTGTGAACTTCCTTCTCTCTTGCTCAATTATCCCTCAAGATATTTGTTTTTAAGCATATGAAATATATTTTCAGTTCATGGGGAATTATGGGGGAGAAGGAACCACATAAGCTTATTCTATACTGATTTTTAGTTTTAACAGTTTGGTTAGTTCAGTGCTGTGGAAAAATTTGAAATGTATGTATCTTGTTGAATCCATTCAACTTGCAGCTGCCGGTTCAGGTATAAACTCAGTTTGTTTTCTTGTCATACATAAACCATATAAAGCTTGGAGCTTTGTATTCTTTTGGTGTCCAATGATAATATGAAGTAATTTTACATTTGTAATAAAGCAATAGAACAAGGCAAACTTTATGTTGGTTGCAGGATTACTTCTTTCTTGAAACTGCTGTAAGAAATTTGCATATTACAGATAATGAAAAACCTGCATTTCTTCTTGTTGAAGTCCATTGAAATTTTGTATTCCAGGAAGGTCAGGCAATTTAGCATTGGATCTTCATATTAGGTCTACATATTGGCCCTTTTTCCTTTCCCCTCCACCTCCTGTGTTGTGCTTTAAGCTCTGCTGGCAACTAAGCACCATGCAGTTGCTCACTTCAAGCACCACAAGGCCATTTGCTTACTCTTCCCATGCATGTTGGATGGAGAGAAGACTCAGAATAAAAAGATAAAAACTGGTGAATTGAAACAAGCATAGTTTAATAGGACAGCACAAGGAGAGAAGAAACAATATTATTAGTGTTATTATTAATAACAATAATAATAAAAAACAAAATAGAAAGTAAGTGATGCACTATGTAGTTTAATGCCCTTTGAAAACCAATGCTCAACCTGTTCCCAAACATTGATCCCCTACCCCTGGTCAGGTTCCCCAGTTATATACTGAGCATGGCAGTCAATACGATGTCAAATAGTAACTCTTGGCTAGTTAAGGTAAACCCTCCTGGTTATACTCCTTCCCAGTGTCTTGTGAAAATTAACCCTATCCCAACCAAACCCAGGACAACCTGTTACTTTTATATTGTGCTATAAACCAGCACTTCATGTTTAAGCGCTCTCCATGCACTCTTTAATATGTTAAACTGACTTTTGCCTGAAAGTGCACTGTCCCTGCAAGGAATCCTCTTGCTGCTTGTGTTTCAGAGCCTATTATTTAGAGGAAGCACTTGGGGACGTCTGTGCAGGAGAATCCTGCTTCAGTGTTAGACTCTTAATATTAAATGTCTGGTAGTCGTACGTCACTTCAGCAGCTGATGTGTGGTGGAATGGTAACAGATAGGATGTCATGCTTTTGGATTTTAATTTCTAGACTACAGTTCCAAATGCGTCTTATTAATATGCTGAACTATTTCCTGATTATAAATACTATAGTAATAATATCAGGGCATCTGAAAGCATCACATTGCAACTGTAACGTAAGTAAGCCCAGGAATTTTGGTGTACTTTTGAGAGCCTTCCTCTTTCTTTGATGCATTCTTTGATATGACATGAAGTTACAACTTAGTTATTTGGTATTAAAGATTCTGAGGTTAAGTATGAAGAAAAATATTTAGAAATTGTAGACTCTGATGTACTCATTACTTAAATGTTTATAAATGCAAACACTCCTTCCTGAAAGGGGTGAGTGGTTTTCTCTGAGTCCTTGGAAGTCGATGCATGTTGCAAGTGCCAAGTATCTCTTGAGATCAAGAGCAGTAAAAAGTTATCCTTGGAAGATGTATTGTGTTTATTTTTCAGATAATGTAGGATGAAGTATCTTTTGCCCCTTTTTACCTCAATGTTCTTCCTTTTTTTAAAAAACAATTGTCTTCAATGGTCATTACTATGATGGGTGGCAGGTTGATTTGTAAAAAGGTTAACTTGAATTTTTTCAAGTTTGTCCATAGTACTGCCCTTGTGAAAGTTTTGTGTTCACTAACACAATCCAAGCTCTCAGTGGTCTGGCTTTCTGTTGTAGTAGTGATATTGCCAGTACTGCCTACTTATTTTTGTTCCTTATGTTCTTCAGTGTGTTGATTCTGCTGAGGGTTTTATTGTGAATGTAAGGCCACACAAATAGGGTTGAGACTAAACCTCTGTAGGCTTTTAACAGACCTATTGCTTTAAAATATATGAAATTTTAGTAGACATAGTTTTAGCCATATGTGAACTGCAGAATTTTAAAATACCTGTTACACATTATCACATGAAATGGAAGGCAAATTCTTGGAAATGCCTGAAGTGTCTTTCAAACAGTACTCATTGTACTTTCAAAGTATTTATTCAGTTTGCAGAAAATGCTGCAAAAGAGAGAGCTGTGTTGTTTTTATGTTTCACTTTGGCTCTTTCCCTGCCCTGTTTTAGTTGCTGGATGCATTAATATCTGAGCTGATGCTATATAGAAGTTCAACAATTCTTCCTACATGACTGTATTTTAAACTCCTTGATCTGAATCTGATAGGAACAATTCCTGTTCATTTTGAGCTTTAGCAAATTAGATCTTTACTCTTCATTGTTTTAAACATTCTACAACTTCCACTCCTTATCATCCTACTCCACCCCCCCAGCCCCTGCATCTTAACCCTGGGAAGTATTAGATTAACAGTTCTCTTTATCTTCCCTATGAAGAGGAAAACCTGTCCTTTCAGGGCTTGTTTCAACACAGAGATATATGACTTAGAAATGTGAACCAAAATTAACTATAAACAGTTAATGGGAAATTTGGCTTCTAATAGCTGAAACTGTCAGTAGTATCATCTGGAATGGAAAAACTGAAAAATATTTTCAACTGTATTCTTTTGTTTCTATTCTCCTTTTTGAATAGCTACATTGCTCTTGCCTGTCTATTTAACTTTTACATGAAAATATATATGTATACACACTGTATGTGTATTGTTTTTATATATACCTAAACGTATGCATTTTTATTGTATTCCATGTACATGTATTCACATTATAGCAGAGCTGTGCAAGGGAAAACATGAAAATGAAGTATTGCACCATGTTTCAAGTGTGAGAGGAACAGGCATATACCTTAGTCTTCTCTCGTTCTTCTACCCTTATGCAAATGAAATAAGAAAAAAGTGAAGAGAGGCAAAATAGTCAAGTGATGTAAAAATGAAAAGGATTATTTCAACCACGGGAGTTAGTAAATGGTGTAAATCTTATAGTATCTTATACATTAACTAGGAAGGTGGTTGGTATGTAAAATGTTTTGCTTTCTGAAGTAGCTTTGTAACTAGTCTCAATGGAGAACAGTATTGCTTAAACATAGCTGGATAAGGTAAAGCATTCGTCAAAGCTGTAATGATTTCAAGAACACTGACCTCTATCTACTCTATACTCTCTGAAAGACAAAGAAGCCCTGTGGAAAACAGTACATTTTCCCTTATATACCTCAGATATAAGGGAAACAAAATTCAACTTTGGTAGAAGTTCTGAGTTCTAAGCAGTTCTGCCAATATTGTGGGAGAAAACAGTAGCTGTTCTGTGTAATGTTTGTGCTGTTTCTTACAGTTTATTCCCTGAGTGCTATACTGTTGCCGCTCCTCAGGAGTTTTCTAGGAATTTCAATGATTTCTGTGTTTTAGTCCCTTCTGTTGTTACCACTGGTGACTGTGTAACAAGCTAACCATACCAATTGCACTTTTATTTTTTGTAAAATAAATCTAGTAGGAGGTTTTATCCACCAAAAAATGCTATGTGCCAGTGTTCCTTTTCATTCAAATCCTAAATGTGATATCTTTTATCTCAAATGCAGCTGAGCATGATATTTTATCCTGAATCTGGTCTGAGGAAGAATTTTCATTTCACAACTCTAGCAAAGAAAATGATGAGGCATTCATTCACGAAAAAGAATATACAATAGATATATTTCAACTCAAGCCATTCCTGTTTGAGTCTCACGTCAAAGTTGAAACAGTAGATTTTCCTCCAGCAAATCATGTTTTCTTTTGGAGTCATAAATACTAGTGCTTTGGAACCTTTTTAATCCTTCCAACTCCATAAAATCATGGAAGGAGACAAGAGAAGCATTTTCCCTTTAAACTGGTGCTGTATTAGTAAAACAAACATGAATCATAATGCTCCTGAGTTGTCTCATCAGTAATGTTTCTACTTGACACATTACAAAACCCCAAAATCTTTTTACTATGTTCAGATAGATGTGAAAATGCTTTCAGATCGCTATAAAGTCAATGTCAAATGTTCTCCTACAGACTGTAAATAATGAGTGAAAAACAATATCTGCAACTGTTGATATGTAAGCTTTCCTTGTTGGCCTATTTGAGGTGGTACCATTGAGCAACAGCTGACAGAACAGCCATGAAGATCAGGCTGACGCTGAGCACAGAGCAGTTGTGTGTAATGCCCAGCATCATCACTCTATGTGGATGACCCTGCCTTTAAAGTATTTCCTATTAAGTCTTGGGTTGTTACAATCAACTAACATACTTCCCCTGCCACTCTCAGCCCCTTTAGTGAGAATAAATATCACAAGATTGGTTTTAAGGCTGTTAGTGTTTGAGTCTGGTAAAATCTAGTAGAAAGCTCTTCGAAGAAAGAGTATTAGCCTCTAGGTTATGATGTTAGTTAGTGGAAGAGAGGCTTTTAAACGTACTACTAAAAGGAATTGTTCTTACAGAATAGTCTGAACAGGAAGACACTGAACTTCCATCCTTTCTGCTTCACACCTGAGAAGAAGTGAAGAATGAACAAAAAATGTTCAATTGTTTACATCATCCTACTAGAAGCTCAACAGAAAATCTTGTGAAACACCCTATCCCTCAAATGGTACTGTTGAATATGCTCTTAGAATCAGCATTTCCATTTTACTAACAGGGAACTGATGAAGATAAAGCTTAGAAGTAAAGAGATTTGACCAAGATTGTCCAGGAGGCTATTGATAAAGATGGCAGAAGACTCTAGATCTTCTGAGTTAGAGAGCACTTAGAGAAATACCAAGAAATATTAGAAATGCTTACCAGAGCAAAGACATGTGATGCAATTGATGCTACTAAAGCTTCATGGAATCTTCCTCATGATAATTATTTAAATAACAGTGTTATTTATAACCCTGTATATTTATAAAAAATAGTGGAGAGAGAGGGTTTAGAGGACTGATAATCTTATCTTCAAGGAAATGCTGGGTTATTATCTGTTCAGATGAAAAAGAACCTATCATGCTACAGATTACCAAGCCTGTGTAGGCCTGGACTAAACAACTATCTGAATATCTGACACAAGTATGGAAGTGGGAAAAAAAAGAGATGGCAGTATTATCTGTTTCTGGTAGACTTTTCTAAGTAAGAGAACCAGTATAGTGATATTTAGTAAAGGTGGATTTGCTTTGTTCTCCAAAAAATTCAAAACTTGACCAAGACAGTAGGCAGAGCAAAATAATATCTGCTTCAGTTTTCATGTAGTGTTATGTTATCAAATTTAGAATTTGACCAATTACAACAATTTTTTAGTTCAGGAGTCTAGTTCTTTCTCTGTAACATAAAGACAGTTTTTCAAAGATCAATTCTCTCCAGCTGAGAAGGTGAGAAGGATTAACTTTGTGTAAAATTTCACTTCAGAATCTTTAAGAATATTTCATTAGCTATTCCATCAAACCAAATAATAAGTGTTTTGCAATTATACTATTTAGTTGTAAAATTGTCCTTTTGGTAAGAGGTATCTCTAAGAATTATTAAAAAGGATTTGTGTTTTAAGATGCTACAGCTGTTTAACCTATTTACCTTGTTCAAAGCCCTCTGAAACTTTAGAGGTGAAAGCAAAAGCTTGGAGATGGTGAATTATAATTCTTTCTCTAAAATGAGTTCAATTCTTTAATTCCAATTTAAGTATCTATCTAAAGCTTTCTGGAACATGCTAAATTTTTTTCAATCTGTATCCATTTACCCCCCTCTCAAATAACTTCTTAAATATCAGCATAACTAAAATGCTGGGAAGGCATATATTTAAGTATGATGACCTAATATCCCCTGCTGTGCTTTGTTTATTGGGATTATAGGAAGTTGCGGTTTAATTAGGACACTGACTACACAGTGCATCATAAATTAAGCTAATTGATTTCAGCAATGGTTTAAATCTCATGGAGTTTGAGGTTTTGCAAACGTTGCAGGCTGTTTTCAGATCTGAGAATTCATTACCGTGGACTTTAAGCTTGTGTTGTGGGATTTTGTTTTTGTTATTCACTTTTGTATGTTTTCTGTAACTCTTCCTTGGAGAAGTAGTGTGAGAATGAATAAATATGCAGAAAATGAGGATGATGTGCATGAATGGCCTTCATTATATGAGAGATACTGTGTCTCATACCTGTTGCTGCTGCTGCTCCAAATGAACCATAGATGAATTGCTGGGAACTCTGTTTCCAGACTGCAAATCTATGAGTTGATACCACCTCTATTTCCAGCATACCGTGCCTAGCCGCCTGGGATGGTGGTGTGCTCTAGTGATCCTGTCACATACTAGGAGTACAGGAGGTTTGTTATGAAAATTGTCTTTATTTAAGCAATGCTGCCCATTTGAGAATGAAGTTCACTCTGATTTTTTTCCATAGTAGTATTAATACATAAATTTTTCTTTGCCTATTAATTTATACAGTGACCTAAAATGTTCTTTTTTAGGTAGTGAGCAGACTTATCTAATGAAAATATTAACAAAAGTCTTTCTGGTGCTAACATTCTTTGTGTTATCACACCTCAGATCTGACAAACGGACATTCTGGCTTTTAGTAGAAGACATCCTAGATGAAGAATCTAGTCCACAACTTCTCACTAACCCTATACTAGATGAAGTGTACATCTAGGCTATTAAAGTGCTGAGACATGTACTGTCTGTCAGTACATTCACAGCAGTTTACAAACATGAAACTGTTGCCTATCAGCATAAATTTCCCAAAGTGAAGGTCTTTATTATCTCTGCTTTTTCTCCTGTACTTCTAAATGTGGCAGTTTTGGGGGCCTACTGTGTGCTGTTCAATGTTGCAATGTTAATTTATCAGCAGATGGACTAAAACTTCTGATATGAGATACCTTACCTAACACTTACAAAACTATTTTTTTAAAATTATTTTTCTTCACTTTTTTTTCCCTCTGATATTAAATTTTTGGCATATACAGTACTTCTGTGACAATAACAAAGCTATTAAGCTCAGGGAAATCTAAGGTGTAGTTACCAGACTGCGTCTCTGCGAGAACACTGAGAAAGCTCAATTTTTGGCTTATCTTTGAATCACGAGATAGGCTTTGGTTTTTTTGATTGGGAAGAAAACTTTCATTTACAGCTTTCTTTATCATTTTGCAGTCATGCAAAAATGTAAAACATGGAAGTCATGGGATGGCAGGTATTGGAGGTAGGTAGCTTGTTTTGATTGCTCTTTTTTTTTTTTTTGTAACTCCTTAAAGACTGCTAAGGAAGGATTACTTTCTTGAGGAACCGGGGCTAGTATTGCTGCCAACAGCTGGTTATTCACAAGCAGTACTCCTATGTATGACATGTGCGAGGATTACACTCTTGTGTACGTGTTGTCTTTTTACCTGATGTTAAGAGAAGCAAGGCAACTTCACAAGCACAGATTTCCCTGTGTGAGAAGTGAAGCTGGAGAGTCTGGGACTTTCTGTGAATACAGAGAAGTTGTCTGAGCAGCCAGGGATCAGATTAGAAAAGCTAAAGCCTTGATAGTAGGGATGTCAAGGCCAACAAGGAAAGCTTCTGTAGGTTCATCAGTGTTGTAAGAAAGATTAGGGAAAATGTGTGCCCTCTTCAGAAGGAAACAGGAAACTTGACTGTCTCAGACAAGAAGCCTGATGTATTCAATGACTTTTTTTCTCAGTCATCCCTGATAAGTATTCCAGCCACATTCATCTAAGTCATAAAAGGCAAAAGCCTGGAAGAGTGAAGAACTACTCACTATAGGAGAAGATCAGGTTCAAGACCATCTAAGGAACCTGAAGGTGTACAAGTCCGTGGAACCTGATGACATGCATCTGCAGATCCTAAGGGAATTGGTAGATGCAGTGGTGAAGCTGCTATCCATCATATTTGAGAAATTGTGGTGGTCTGGTGAAGTTTCTCCTGACTGGAAAAAGAGAAATGTAATTACTATTTTTGGAAAAGCAATAAAGTAAGACATGGGGAGCTACAAGCCAAGCAGCCTCACATCTATGCCTGGTAAGGTAATGGAGTAAGTACTCCTGAAAAATATACTAAGGCACATAGAAAAGGAAGAGGTGATTGGTGACAACCAGCATGGCTTCACTTAAAGCAAATTGTTCCTGACAACCTTTTATGATGTTGATTTATAATGTTGGTGGATAAGGAAATAGCAACTGTTGTCATCTACCTGGACTTGTGCAAAGTATTTGACATTGTCTTGTCTCAAGAGTTGTGATCAACAGCTTAATGTGCAAGTGGAGGTGAGTGACGAGTGGTATTCCTTAGGAGTCTATTAGTACTGGTGCTGTTTAACATCTTTGTTGATGATATGGGCAGTGAAATTAGGCACAGTCTCAGCAAATTTTTTGATGACATTAAACTGTGTGCTGTGTTTGACATGCTGGAAGGAAGGGATGCAATCCACAGGGACCTTGACAAGCTTGAGTACCAAGCCCATAAAGACTTAACAAAGCTCACCAAGGCCAAGTGCAAGGTCCCAAGCACAAATACATGTTGGGTAAAGAATGGATTAAGAGCAGCCTTACAGAGAAGGTCTTAAGGTTTTGGTGGATGAAGAATTGAATATGAGGCAGCAGTGTGTTCTTGCAACCCAGAAAGCCAATTGTATCTTAGGCTGCACCAAAAGCATGACCAGTGAGGCAAGAATAGTGATTCTCCCCATCTACTCTCCCCATGTGAGACCCCACCTGGAGCATAGTGTTTAGCACTGGAGTCCTCAACATATGAAGGACATGGACCTGTTGGAGAGAGTCTAGAGGAGGACCATGAAGATGACTAGATGACTGGAACACCTCTCCTATGAAGACAGGCCTAGAGTGCTGGAGTGGTTCAGCCTGAAGAAGAGACAATCGAGGAAGACCTTCCAGTACTAAGGAGGTCCATAAGAAAGCTGGGGAGGGACTTTTTATAAAGACATGTAGTGACAGAACAGGGGATGAAAGAGGGTAGATTTAGATTAGATGTAAGGTAAAAGTTCTTTACTGTCAGTGTAGTGATGCACAGGAACAGATTACCCAGTTAAGTTGTGGATGCCTTATCCTTAGAAGTGCCCATGGCCAAGTTGGATAGGACTATGAGCAACCTGGAAAGTGTCTCTGTCCATGGCAGGGATGTTGGAACTTGATCTTTAAGGTCCCTTTCCAACTCAAACCTCTCTATGAATCTATGATATGGCCTTTAAAATCAGCGAAATAGTATTCACTGTTACAACTCTAAATTTTAGTGAAAAAAAGGACAATTGGAAGCATGGAAAAAATGTTATGTGAGGTGGCTTATTGCAGATAGTGAAAAACAATAACATATTTCCTGATTTTTTGAGTTCTGTAAATAAAATATGTTAAGTTTTTTTGTAAAAATAAAGTGTGTATACATATTTCTGTACTCTGTTGCTTTTGGGGACATAATAAATAACTAGACTAATAACAAGCCACAATAGAAAACCTCACGTTTTAGTGCACTCCTGGGTAGCTACAGAATGTTAAATGGGAATCAGTCTTCAAGGATGCGTTTGCCATCAAGTTTTAATTTGGAGGGTTCTTAAATATGAAAATATGAGCAGTTTGCAAAGTGATTTGGATGAACCAGCTCAAAGTTAATAGTTAGAAAATATTTATTTGATAGTTTGGGCAGTTCAGCTTCACTTGCGATTTCATTTCCTGTTCCATCTTGTGGTGTTCCAATTGCCTGCTTCACCAGCTCTACCACTACTGAAGGATTTAACAGACTTGTTTCACTTGGAGGTTGAGTTTGGTACATCTTGCTATATTAATGTCAGATTGTATTCTATTAGTATTTTAATTTTTTTTTATATGTAGCATTAGACTTCTGTGATATAATCACAGATACATTCAGGTTATGCTTTAAAACTTAGCTGAATCCTGGACAGAAGCACTCCTTGTCACAGAATATTAACTTTTTAATATAACCTTTTTAATCACTAAAGAGGCTTAAGAAATACATAGTGTGTGAGGCAATAGAACTGTAGTTTCTATTAGTGTGCTTATATTAAGATTGATCTTCAAAATATGCACTTCTGTTTTCATGTAAAATTTTGAAGTTTATTATCAGTTATTCAATGAAACAGTTCTGTGGGTTAAGATCTGTACAAAGTTTGCAAAGTTATGTAAAGTATTAACTTTATATATATATTTTTATTTTAAGTATAAGAAAGCTAAGTAACTAGAAGAGTACAACTTTAAAGCATCTTTAAATTTTAAAAAAGTTAATTTAGGGGCTAAATATATATTTAGATGATTAACCTGAAGATGTAATTAGGGAAAAAAAACTCACCAAAACCCAATGTTCAAAATCTTTGAAAAAACGTATAGCATGATGAAGAACAATCTGAATTCAAAACCTACATGGAAATCGCACAGATGGCCTTTCTGTCATCCGTATGTAACTTCTCTCCCTGCCCTCACAATGAGACTCTAAAATACATTTGGATCGTTGAACACATACATTTGGATAGCTGAACACATATATTATTGGAGGTGTTTTCTTGCTATTTCAGTGCGAAAAATGTTTCTTATATACTTTTTTCCCCTCTAATCAGTTGAAATGCATTGGTAGTTTGATCTCTTAAAGTGGTTGATTATTAAAGGATGGGTTTTTTACTCTTAGTTACCTTAGCTCCCTGTGCATACCAATCACAATCCCTACAAATATTTGGCATTGCCGAAAAACCTCTATGTTTGTTGAAAAAGGTATTGAAAGAAAGTGATGCATCACAGAGTTTAGGATGGGGACCCTGATATAATAAACCAGAGAGTAATAGATTTTTAATTAGGGCAACAACAAAAACTTGACATTTTACTTGAGAGACTTTGGCATTTTATTAATCAGGATGAAAATGAGACTTTAAAGTCTCTGGAGGAATTTGGGTGAGGAGGAGGAAACAGAGGGTTGGACAAGCTCAGGAATGTATTCATATTTCACTTCCCCGCATTTCATAGCTACTTCTGACAATATTTTGATGAAAAATTCTACATTGAAAAGGCATAGATTTTTTTTTTAAAAGGGTCTACTAATAAAAAAAAAGTTCTGATTTCAAAGAAGTCTTTAAAGTTTTTTTCTTGATTACTTTTTCCAACAAAAATTTTACTCCTGTTAGGCTTAAGGCCTTTGCACTGATATGTTTCTCTCCTCGCTGCTCACTTATACGGTGACAGAACTGTATCACTAAGCTGCATCAAATCATGACAAGTCAATACTTGAATGCAGAGTAATTTTTGTCAGTCAGAATTATTTGGAATATTTCATTTAAGGATGCATTTAAGGCTCTCAAAGTGATTATTGACAGGTTTTTATGATTGATAGTTACCGCTTTGAGATTTGTTGATTAGATGTGATGGTTTCAACAACTGATGTGAGAAGTTTTGTCTGTTCCTTAATCAGGTAACTGCTCAGGTATTTCTGACATGAGTATGGAATTATGAGACATCACAATGAATTTTCACAGGTATGTGCCAGCAGATACAGATTTATCACAGGGGCCAAAGAAGCTGATTTCTCCTATTAACGCTTTAGAGGCAGAGATTCTTATTTGTGGTTCATATTGCAGCTAATTCTACTCTTGGTCAGAAAAGCATGATGTCAAATGACGTCATGAAGTAAAAGAAACTTGTATTGAGATTTATTATGATGATTTAGTAAAAATAGTGAAATTATTACTAAAAGCAACAGTTGTTTATAGCTTTGTTGATAAGAATGAATGTGAAGCACGTTTCTTGTATTTACAACATAGGGACTTTAATTTTTAGATCAATGTGGAAAGTGTCCTAGGAATCCTGAGGCTAAAACAGACAACAGAGCTGTCAGCTTTATTTTCTATCTGCTATTATTTTAAAATACTGTCAAGAAGATGTCTACATTCTTTTCTCCTTGACCTCTATGAAAACATGGGCAAAAAAAAGGCTTAGTGTAGAGGATTCTTTTTTTTAATGTAAGATCTACTCCCTATTAATTCAAATAGTTAGCAACCATTGGATCTTGCCTGTCTTTTCCTTATGCAGAGGAATTAATTCAAAGCAGCTAACAAATATGAAGTTCAGAATAAAAAATAATTACTAATGGTATTTCTTTAATTTGTGGAACTCCATACCATAAAATGTTGTTGGTGTTAAAAGTTAAAATGAATTTAAGGAAAACGTGGGCAGATTCATAAATTCATCCTTTGAGGTCTATGAAAGATAGTTAATCCCAAATTGGTGGCAGACTATATATTAAGAAGATATTTGTATGTTCTTGCCCTTCCCTTATGTCTTTTAAGCATTTACTTTTGGTCACTGTCAAAGGCAGGCTATTGGGATAAATTGGTCTTTGACACACTAGTGCTCCTCTTGTGACCCATCAAGATTTCAGCCTGCTTGTTTTGTAGTCTATATTAAAAGCAATGTGGTCTTGTAACCAGAAACTTTACTTTGAGGGAGAATAAAAAGTAGGATTCCATTCTTTAAGCACTTCCATATTGTTGTGGTTTTTTTATTTTTTATTTCAGCTATTTTACTCAATGATAACTGTGTTTTAATTAATCCCTTGTAGCTGCATGATAGTTCAAAAAATAACTACTTTCTGTTGTCTCCAAATGCCTACAAATCAAAGACATTTTGTAAACATCTGTCAATTGTGCATGGCTTAATAATAAATACAAGATAATCCTTGTGATCTCATTTTCTTTCAGTGGTAAAATGGAAGAAGTTTAAAAATTTTTTGAGATTTTTGTCCACAAAACTTAAAAAAT
This sequence comes from Colius striatus, assembly GCF_028858725.1. NCBI lineage: Eukaryota > Metazoa > Chordata > Aves > Coliiformes > Coliidae > Colius > Colius striatus. The sequence goes on along the minus strand of NC_084759.1, from coordinate 111,586,329 downwards.
AGGTTTATAAATTTCCACTTATTTCACAGCTCCTGAGAACCTATTCAATGTTGGCTCTTGCAGAAAAACTAGAATGAATTATGCATAGATGATAAAATTTTCATTCTCTCTTTGAGCTCGTCATGACCTATGCATGATGTGTTTGCTTTTAGAGGCTTTCTGATAGACATTATCCAGAAACCTAAACATAGAAGCAAATAAAATATATTGTACACTTCTAAGAACACAGTTTTGTAAACATTCTCATCATCAAAGTAGTCAGCATGTAATGTTTAAGTAGCAGCTCAATGACAGTAAAATTGGGCTTTTAAAGCAGCATATTTTCAGTTAAACCACAGTATTTTAATACAGTTTTATTGGAAACGTTTAGTCCCTTTCAGCGTTGCTTTTCTCCTGCCCTCTTTTTGTTCTTATAACTGGAAGAGTCTTTGTAGATTCTTTTTTCCTTCTCAGACTCCCTGAGTCTTGCCATAAGCACCAACCTCACGTGGCTGAGGTGTCTGCTTTTAGCTCTGGTAAATTTAAAAGTAGGCTTCTCTGCTGAAGGCTATGGAAATTTGGCTAAGTTACAGGAATCTCTCTCCCCTGAAAGTTTACAGCCAGATCGGAGGGAGAGAAAATGCAATATGGTTTTGCTTGCTTGTGTGCCTGATCCTCTTGAGCAAAATGTGGTTTTGGTTTGCTTTTTCCCCCAAGTGTCTATGGAGTAGGAAGTCACCCCCGTAAGAGAATGACCTTGAAGGAGATGGGAGATGATGCCTGCCTCCTGGGTTGTCTGATTGTGGCTGTATGCATCAGGGAGATGAAGCTTTAGCAGACTGATGTGGGCTTTTCTCATGCTGAGCATTTACTATTTGTCAGACAAGTATTTACAGCTAATTGCCCTGACAGAGGTAATTGTGTTGGCACAGTCTGGTATTGCTTTGTGCTTGCATACTATTCCACTCTTGTTTAGTTGCTTCACTCTTCTTACAATCCCTAGCAGTCACTCTGGTGTGACCTACACACTCTCACTAGGCTACTAAATGTAATATTTGAGTGTGCTGCAGTGATGTAAAGCTTTATTACATAAATAATATATTATTTTAACTCAATTATTTTCTATATCAGTGCCTGTATACTTAAGGAGATGTAATTCATATGCATATGTCTTTAAATAAGGTCTTTGAAAACAGTCATTAAGTTTTAGCATTTACCTGTAGTATGAGCAGTTAAAAAGTTTATATTAGAAGCTGCAATTCATGTCATTTGAATTTTATAAATAATTTGTATTAAAAATTGCTAGCAGATCAACTCACCAGAAGATAAAACGTTGCAGTGAACACTATATGTGGAATATAATTTTTTTTCCCAGATGATCTTGCAAAAACTGACTCTAAGAGGCAGCTGTGTGAGCCGGGACAAGTGTTTAGAGAGATCTAATGCCCTTAGGTGATTTAAGCAGATGCCAGAGAACTTAGCTGGCTTGGTGGCTCTTAAATTGCCATTGTATGAGACAAGCTACTACACAGGTCTTGATGAATAAGTGTTAAAATGTTACTACATCTAGCATCATCCACAGATCTTATTACCTAACAAATTAAATTTGCTTGTCACTAGAAACAAGATGGTGGCTGAAGTAACTTTTGAACTATGTGACTTCTGAGGTTCTGACACTTTGGTATCTTTTGCGAGCTATACTTGCAGGTGAGAATGGGGCAAGATTGTTTACGGATAACTTTCTTGTATAAAAGAATATTCAGGTTAATTTTGAATAACTTGAAAATTTTCAAAATAGTATTTTCTTAGAATTTCAGATTCTACTCCAAGTTTTTGCCAATCTAAGGCAGACCACAGTATTGCTTACCTTCTTGTTTTACTTCACAATGAAAAAAACCTAGAAGGTGTAATCTTTTAAATCTGAAGAAAAATAAATCTGTCTTCATATTTTTGTATTTATAATTTAAAAAATGACATAAACTTTGAAAAATGTTTTCTGTTTCATCCTTCTTTGAGAAATGTGGAGCTGTGCACCGGGTTTACTTTAGACTTCTCTGTTATTGAAGTAAAGTAAAGGTAAACTAAAAGTCAAGCCTGACGTTAAGTTCCAACTCTAGATTCTGACATCAAAATAGTTTTATTCATTGTTTTTAGTAGAACAACATAAAGTAGAGTTTCTGAAGAAAAAAAAAACCCTAGAATTTTCAGATGTCAGAAAAGAGAGTGAGAGAGTTTCTTTCACCAAACTTCACAAATCTAATTTTTTCTTTAGTACAGTCTCCTACCCAAAGATGACAGCACAAAACAGAAGGGTTATAAAAGTAATTTACTATATTGTCTAAGTTGCCCTTCTCTGAAGAATTAAAATATTTTCTCAAACTTTCACCATCTATTTATATGATGCTATTTTAATTGCATGTCAGTGGCTTGGAAAAGGATGGATGACGAATTGCGCCCACAGGAATGTTTGGCACATAATTTTTTTTGGACTTTCAATTTGATGCAGCTCACTCTAGGCAATAAACATGGCATTCCTGGAAAAAGACTGTATTACAGTCAACTTGATGTCACAGTTATTAATCCCCAATCAATCATAGTACTTTCTTTGACAAACTAAATTAAAAAAAAAAAAAACAAAAAACCCCCACCAAAACCTAGAAACAAAACCAAACAAAAATCCCCAAACACCCAGCAAGATGAAGCAAGCATTTTTCTCCCCACTCTTCTCCTGTCTAAATCTTAAATCAGTACAGTGCATTTTAAGGTATTAAACTATCTGGGTAAAGAGATTACAGGTATAATTACAGTTTATTGATCTCTTAAGGACAATGTAATAGACTGTAAAAGACAACATTTTGCTTGAAAAACATTTCTTGGCTAAGGATAGTGAAACATGACTGAAATGGCAGGAATGATCATCTTCAACACAGAGGAGAATGGATTAATAGTTACAGAAAAGGACAAGGAATCCAATATATTTTTGGATTTGTCTTCACTTTGCTATCACTGATTCATTATATTTTACAAGTATATTGTACAAGTAATTTTTTAAACTATCTGCTACAAAATTTAGCTACTGATGTCCTGTTGTACAGATGTCTTGTTCGACTTTTGTGACTTTAATTTCTTTCATAATGATATTGTACATATTTCTCAACTTCACAATGAACTCCAGAAGCATATGTCTTGCTTTGGGGGTTTGTAACCAAAATCCTGTTGTACCTGTATTCAAAGGGTTTGCATGTTTCCTAGAAAAAATACTTTATTTGTCTCTCTATGGAGGAAGCTATAGTCGTCTACAGACAACTATAAACACTGGATCTTGTGCATAGGTTTTAATAACTTACTGGCTTTACTCAGAGCTAAATACACCTTCCAGGGATCACAGTCATATCCAAAGCAAATCAGGCAGCAATATAAAGTCTACTTTTTCTACAAGTGTGTAAAAACTTTTGTCTAGTGCTGTCTGACCAGACTTTAGCTAAAATTGAGCAAATATTCCCTGACAGTTGCAATTGATGAAACAGAAATATTTTTAATTTTTTATGAGTATCTATAAATTTAGGCATTTTGTGGAGGTTTTTTTACAGATTTTCTGCTAAAAATTTTTTAAATTTTCATGATAAATGTATGGGGGGAAAAATGTTTTGATCATCTGGAACTTCTGTGAAATAATAAGATAAAAAACTGATAATGATTATAGATGAGTTTATGAGGGATTTTTTTTAAGAAAAAAAATACATTTTGTTTCTAGTTCTGCCATGGCCAACAAAGAACCACACAGCTTCTCACTCCTCACCCCACACACCTCCCATACAGGGGTGGTAGAGGCCCCAGTGTGGTAGGGGGAGTAAAGATAATCAATAGCCCTGTGGAATAGAGAGGGCACTCTCAGCAATTGTTTTTCCAGGAAAAATAGACTCAGCTACTTAACTTGAGGAAGAAAACAAGATAAATTTAAACTGCTATCAACTAGAAATGGGACAGAAATGAAGTAAAAAAGAATAAGATGATTGTAAAAATACAATGAGCCCTTTAAGATCTCATTCTCTCACTCTTCCCCTCTTCCTGGGCTCAGCTCCCTGCTCCATATATCTCTATCTCCTCCCGCTTCATGATGTAGAAGGACAGTGAATGGGGGTTGTGATCAGTCCCTCACAGATGGTCTCTGCTGCACCTTCCTCCTCAAGGGAGAACTTTTCTTCACATTCTTCCACTGTTCCAGAATGTGATCCTTCCCACAGGATAGAGCTCTTAATGAACCTCTCCATTTTGAGTCCTTCCTGAGGGCTGCAGCTCCTCACAGACTTCTCCAGCATCAAAGTCCTCCATGGCAACACAACTCCAGGTACATTCTGTTCCAATGCTGCCTTCCTACAGAGTTGTAGCCTCTTCCTAGCACCACTAGCCCCCTCTGTTGTGGGTTTCTCTATGAAGTATCATCAGATCTCCAACACAGCTCTTCCTCTCCTTTGTCACTGACTTTGGGATCTACAGGGTTACTTCTGTTTCATCCAATTACTTCCATCACCTCCAACTCCTCTCTTCCACTTTCTCCTCCTTAAAATGTTATTGCAGAGGCAACCAGTTGTCTCAGCCCCAGAGATGGGCCCAACCTAGAGAAAGTTTCTAGCAACTTCTTACAGCAGCCGGAACTGGAGCTCCTCCCCCATTATTGGAAACAGCTCTACAAAAATCCAATATAGATTCCTATGTACATTTTCATGAGCACTGTTCAATATTTGTAGATAAAATATCAACACTACTGATTCAAGATCTCCACTTATTCACATAGGTATCCAAACTTTTTGTTACTGATCTGTGTCTGAATCCTTTAGATAGCTGATCTTCACTTGTACATCTCTTGTTAGAGAGGAAAGCAAGATAGGAAACTTTCTGTTCTGAGATGAGTGAAGCCCAGATCAGTCAATGACCTCACATTTTTTAAGCAGAAGCCTTGAATCTTGGGTTTCTTAGGTTGCATTAAAACTCAATCTTTAGATAACATTGTAATCCTGTTCATTGTGGAAGTACCATTGCACAACTCAATATAGCTCTCCACAATAGTTTGCTGTTTTCCCTGACAAAGCAAAATAACTGATATTATAATAATTTCCCTACAAGTGACGCCCAGTAGTCAGCTTTGAAATGCAATAAAATAAATTAAATGTTCTAGTTCCTGCTTCCTTGAGTAGCAGGAAAGTAGGCGAAATGAATCTCATTTTGTCTTCATGAAGAGTGATCTTGGGGAAAGGTAATTGACCTTTCTGATTCAATTATTAAATATATGGTCAAACCTCAGACTGGTAAGCAAACTCTAGGCAGACTGTTATTATATAGAAACATGCTGGAATGAAAATCTTTCAGAGTACGAGGGTACTGTCCTGGTCTATGACTCTACACTTAATTCTCACCTATACGTAAGATTAGTTGTTGTTAAGCACTAAAAAATTTGTGCTGAGCACATTTTGAGAGAGAACATAACAGACAGTCCTTCCCTTGCACTGAATTGGAAGGATATGCAGAAAATGCAAAAGATGGAGTAACATGCTTAAGGAAGGGGAGGACATTTTACATTTTGTGTTTTAACATAAGATTACTGTTGCTGATGCTCAGGTATGAGCTTAAGAAAAGATATGGGTTTAGGGAGATTTGTGTCAGGACTGTAATTTCCCATATTGTGCTGGAACAGACAGACTCAGAAACAAAGACACATGCAGGTGCATTCATAGAAGAATAGAATAGAATAGACTAATATAGTTCTTAAAGTTGTTGCCCTACCAAAATGAAAGATATAAAGCCTGATATGGTAGATTCAAACAAATTTATGTGTATTTGCCTACTGAGGGAGCCCCAGTTTTGCATATTGTGTGGTAGCAGATTTTTATTTTCTTACTCATACAAATTTTTACGTTGGATAAAGATAAGTAGACAGGTTGGGATCAACAGAACTGTAAGAAATACTTCTCATTTCTATATCTTGACTATAACGTAAGTCTTTGGGAGATATCTGCTATTTTGTCAGGATTATGATGATTATTTAACATTTGTTGACTTGTAGACAAGTTCTTGACAATGAAGGAATTCCATTTCAAACTGAGGATTTACTATGAGATGCTTATAGTTTTTAAAAGTAGCCTTGTCAGGAAGGATATTCTGGAAAAAGAAACTATCTTTAACTTCCAGTAGTGGGATTTTCTGAAGACTGAGTTGATCAGTGCAAGAAAATAAAGTAAGATCCAGAAATTAAGATGCCATTTCCCACTACTGCAGTGGAAGAGACGACACAAGTCGTAGTACAAAGATAACTAGTTCCATGTTTACCCTCTGCAAGCTTGATGATTAAAGTCAAATCTGACTTTTAGGTGCGGAGTCAGTATAATACAGAAGCATATACTGTGAAATTAAGCACGCAAGATGAATCTTGGAGAGAGGGGAGGAAGCAGCAAGCCAGAAACCCTGTCACTCATGTATCCCTCTTGGGTTTTTTTTGTTTCTTCCCTCTGCTATACTTTGGTAAGTAAGTACTGCTGTAAAAAAACAAACCAGACCAAAAAAACACCACCATCAGAGACCTCCCTCCAAAAATACTTTCAAAAACAAACAACTCCCTCCTATCTTCTGTGTTGCAATGAGGTAAAAGTTCTGGTCCTGTGACCCTGCTAGTTCTCCCATGAAAGGAACCTACATAAATGATTTCCAGCAGTTGGTTTGGTCTGTTGTTTATTGTTTTTGGAAATGAAAAATATGGCCTGACTTTTCTCTAACTGCAGCCAGATATTAAGCTGTCTCCCTTCCAATGTTCATTCAGCACACATTTTCAGTGAGGTACAGAATGTCACAACTAACTGATGATTGACCCAGAATATCACAAGTGCCTTGACCATGTAATACCCTTAACAGTAACCGAGGAGAGTCTTAATTTGACCTTCCTTACATGTATTTTATAGCTCTATTGCTTTCTGTGTGGCCACTTCTTATTTATATTGTGAGATCAGAATCAGAGCAGATACTTCTGCATAGAAGATAAGGATTACCAAACTGATAGGTAGATTTGTTTGTTTTAATAAAACTAGTAAATTAACTCATATAATTTTTATTCTCCCTTAGGTTAAATTCAGTCTTCGTAGGTAAATTTACTTTATAGTTGTATTAAAGAGCTGATTGTACTGGAATGCGAATATGATTCTTAAAGATCAGTGTTTGGACCTTCACATTTGTTCCCTATAGTAAATCTGGGGAAAAGTTTGATAAAGTAGGTCATTGATATGCTGGAGTTAAATCATTAGGCTCATTCACATACTTACTCAAATTTTCCTCACAGGATTATAATATATGCCAGTATTGTTGTCTTTTGATTATCCCTAGAAGCCGACCAAAAGCTAGTGCAAGAAGCCCTGGCAGAAATACAACCTTGAGAGGTGGTTCCTGTTTCAAAGAGTTCATTTGTTGAATCTAACTTCTACACAGGTATTGATCCTTGTAAATCTATGCAGAATGAAAATACTGTATTCTGTGGATGGAGAGCCTGGGAAGAACGTGATTTAGGATATCATTTGGTTATTTGAATTTGTAACTGGAAGGTGAGAAAACATTTGGAGCATTGTTCTTATGAAGAAAGGCTGGAGGAACTGGGAATGTTCAGTTTGGAAAAGAGAAGACTGAGAGGGGACCTCGTTAATACTTACAAGTATTAAAAAGGTGTATGTCAAGAGGATGGGTCAGCCTTTTTTTCTGTAGTGTCCAGTGACAGGACTAGGGATAATGGACAAAAGCTGGAACATAAAAAGTTCCACTTAAATTGAAGGAAAAACTTCTTTACTGTAAGGATGATGGAGCCCTGGTACAGGTTGCTCAGGGAGGGTGTGGAAGCTCTTTCTTTGGAGGTTTTCAAAACCCTCCTGGACACTTTCCTGTGAGGCCTGATCTAGGTAGACCTGCTTGAGCAAGGGGGGATGGATCTTTAGAAATCCCTTCCAACTCTTACCATTCTGTGAAAAAAACAGTAGTTCTTCATGAGAGAGGAAGTTGAGAGATTAATTTTATCTGTTCTCATGTGTTTCTGCAGAAAAAAAAAAATCCTACAGAAATAAACAGGGCCAATTTTTATGGCTGCCTGTATGGATGACTACCTTGATCTTGCAAGCCCTCTGAATGCTCTCTATTGGGAGTTTCACACAATCCTCAATTTTCTTCTATGATACAAATGATACCAGAGAATAGTTGATATATTACTCTTGCCCTATAGTAGTCTTAAAACAATTTTCCCCTCCCTGTATGGATCCTTTCTTGTAATGTTGTATTCCACAAAGGCTTTTACTTACCAGCAAAAATTGTCTGTGTAATCTCCCCTCTCTCCCTCTCGCATATATTGTTTTGCTTCCTGTTGTTGTTTTTTTTTTTGGTTTGGTTGGGGTTTTTTTTGTGGTTTTTTTTTTTTTTTACAAATCCATTATTTGTGTGTCAGCTAGTAAATAGATAACAGCAAGATCTTTGAGAACAATACTCAGGAGATATTAATTTTAACTAAATATTCTAACCCTGCAGAGAGGGTAATTTTTTCTGACATTAGAAGATATCTCTCCAATCTTCAGAATGGTCAAAATCATTGCCATGTAAATACTTTCTTAGTTTAATTATATTTTTATGGAGCATGGGATTTTTAATGAATTTTATTGTACTCAACAAATACTTAAATATATGATCACTTAATTATGAGATTTGTAGCGTTGACAGTATGTCAATGATGTTATCAGGTTGGACTGAATTGTTTATTTTCACCACGTAGAAGAAAGTTTAGCTAGAGTTAGTGCCTAAAAGACAGCTGCTGCTGACAGTTTACAAAATGCTGTTTACTGTGAATATATGTATTTCTGCTAAGACAAATAAGTCACAAAAATGTTGCAATTTTATTGTTTTAATAGCAGAAAATAGCTTTCATAATTGAAACCGTTCAAAGCAGATACATCTGAAAACCTGGGGGATTTTGAGTTTTGTGGCTGTCATATTTGTGATTAAGCATGGATCATAATTGATTTATGGATGCCAAAGTTATTTGATTAAATTGACCAAAAAAATGAAAATCTAAACTCTGGAGTACTTTTTGTGATTTTTCTCAGCAGTGATTGCTATATGTTTTAAAGGAGTACCCTAACTTTAGTGGAGTCTGTGGAAAAGCAGGCTGCTCGGGTGACCACGTTTCCATAGCATGTGTTTAACTATACAGTACCTTGAGGGAGTACTTAGCATTGATTAAGCATTATTACAAGTGTTCCATGAGCTATGAAGGAACATGAATTTAATCTACAAAGTTCATTGAAAGTTACAAAGCACTTTATCTCTCTAAGGCAGAGAGGTGTCTTTCCTCTTCAACAGCAAAAAACTTCATTAATACAGAATGAAGATTGTGATTTCTTTCTTTTAGCCCTTCCAGAGCTTCAGCTTCAGCAAACTCAGTTACATACCAACTTTCCAGCTTTAGTCTCCAGCTGAATTTAGTTTTCAATTAAACTGATTGTATGAGGTATATCTGCATGTCATGAATAAGAGATTAAGTGGAGCAAAGTCTCAATTGGGTAGAAGATATCGTTTGAGGTGACTAGAACTGCTAAAGCAATGGAGACTGTCTGAAGTGTGATCAGAAGACACATAACTGCCCTGACACCATGTTTTGTTGCAGCATTCTCTGGTATGGTAAAGTTGGTATGTAATTAGACACTATCTGCCAGCAATAAGGTCAGAAATGTATATATACAGAATGGATAACTGAAAATATTAGAGGATATCATTGCCTTAGTTGTGAAATTAAGAATCTTTTATAGAGACATATCTTTGTTTTTGTCAGGATGAGAGTAGACAATTATTGATGATTGCAGATCCACAATGTTTATGTGATCATATATTCACTGGAACATTACCCAAAGCAAGACTGCACGTTCATCTGGGACAGTTGGATCCCTTAATTCAGAAATCAGGTGTGACTGTCAGTCTAACCCTTCTGCAGAATAACCACGACCTCTGGTTGAAATTAGTAATTCTTTTTTTTTTTTTTTTTAATTTCAATTTCCTGCAGAGAAACAGTTGAACTACTAAGTGATGAATGCTGTGTGATTTCTTATAGTGAATAGTTGTGTTGATGAAAATTGAGTTGAGAGGTTATGGTCATTTACTAAATGGTAGTTGTAAGAGTAAGAAAACCTTAGATAACACCTTGCACTTCAAAGTACGGCAGTTTGACTCTGTGGTCATTTTGGTAGTTGTAACCATGAGAAAAAAGCTTTGTCTACAAATATCAGCCTTACATCTCCCACAGTGTTTTCAACTTCAGTCTATTTCAGTAAGAATGAACTTTTATGGCTAGGGACTGCACTCATGTGGAAAGACTTGTTGCTATCTGAAAAGTGTTTGTTTGCTGAAAAGGGGCACGAACTTGAAGTTGTTATTTCCAAGTTTACAAGCAAGTGAAGCAGAGCTCCATAAGGTGCTCACATGTGTGTTGAGGCAGTAATGGGGACTAAACTTCCAGATATGCCTCTCCTAAAGGCTTTGAGTCTCTGTTAAACAATAAGAAAAAGGGCTTAGGTCTTTGTACAGCCCAGAATGAATTTGCTTTCAGGGCATTTGAGCAGAGTGTGATGCACCCTCACAGATAGGGTCCTACTGGACCCTGAGCATTAGCTTTGTATTTGCAGATGGAGGCTGGTTTATTGCTGCTTCAGGCCTGCTTACTGTGTTCAATGCAGAATGAAGAAGACTGCCTGTTCTTCAAATTTGTCCCTGTGGCAGTTTGGTTATCCAGATAACTGAGACACAGCTTGCAGGGCTGTATGCGTAGCGAGAAAGAAAGACCAGTTACCAGTGATGAGAGGAACGAAGAAATCTATTACTGGCTATATTGAACAAGGCAGTAAAAGCAGACCTTAGCAGATTAGGAGGGAAGCTCAGCACAAAACAAAACCTACAAGTAGAAAGGAATATTGGCCTGAAAAATTATCTTCTCCAGGAATTCTTGAATAGCTACACTTGGGAAATTTCATAAATTATGCTTGAAATAAAGCCAGCTTAAGCTCTTCTGAAAAAAAATCACCATTTTTTCAGTTTGATCAGGTCCAGTTAAATTATCTTGGTGAAGCAAGGAGCCTTGTCCAGTTATCAGGTGTTTATACATAAAAAGTTATGCCCATTCAGAACAAGGGATATTGATAGTTTTGGGAGTCTTTTTGTGTGGTTAACTTCCAAACTTTTTATTTTTTCCTGTTTGCTTTCCTGAAACTTACTGCTGACTGTCTCTTTGGGGCTGAATATGTGAGTCAGACTCCTGTATCAGATGACACACTGGTGTTAAATTTTTTTAAGTTTATTTTGGAATATGAAAGGCAACTTATGAAAGACTCTTAATAGAGCTGTTCCTCCAAGCACATGCTGGTTAAAGCTAGAAAGCTGATACTTTGTGAAAGCTGAAAAAAAAGCAACAGTAAAAAGAAAATCTACTTGTGCAATCTTTAGGTTTTTTTCTGTTAAGGGAGAATAAAAAACCAAAACAAAAAACCAAATGTTCCACAACCAATATAGCATATAACCCAGTTTAGAATTGAGAAATGGAGACAGACATTTTCTCATCTCTGAACTGAGCAAGGTACTTTGTTTCTTTCCATAACATTTCCTATTAATTCCCTGCCTCTCTTGCCAAAAAGGCTGTCTGTGATTGTGTGAATCTTATGTATAATAATGCCAAATTAGCAAAATCTTCCAAATAGCAACAATAAGCAGCATCACAACTAGAATTAAAGCATTCCTATTCCAGTAAAATACAAACATTTTATATTAATCACTGTTGCCTGCAACATGTGGTCCAGAGTGTTGCAAGCACCATACCTGCAAGCCACTAACTGGAATCCTAGAGTAAGGACGGCAATGTCTACGTCCCGTGTAGGAGAACCACTGCCCTCCAGCCTCCTGCAGCTCAATGGTGTTAGCCAACAGCTGCATAGTTTACTCTTCTTCCTTGTAACATTCTGTTATGAGCAAATTTCTAGGTAATACAGATACGCTGTTTATAGGCTTTTGTTTAGGGGATGTTCCCTTTGTTGATTAACCCAGAATTCGTCTCTATCTTTTTAAACACCATTTAGAAACTCTAATATCCATATAGTACAGTTGCTTCACTTTAAAGTTGGCAAACCACATCAGCTTTCTGAAACGGTTTTTGAAGCCATCCCAAACTCTGCTGTGCGTTATCAAATTCATTTTAATTAAAGCTCAGTTTCAGTTGATAGCCTCAAGCCATAAGCTCCATAACTCAATTCTTCTCTCGACCATATTGAACAGACTCCTGCTGAATTTTGAGCTTGATATAAATCTACACAGAGATTTTATGAAGCTGTTCAAAGTGAGTTTTTTTGCAGTACTACTTACTGGATCATTTTAAAAATGGAAGGTGTAATGACATGCATTTGTATGGCTGAAACAAAAATTTTGCTAAAAGAAGTGGTTTAGTCTGATCTAACTAATCTATTTGTGGCCTCATTAATAGTTTATTTTGTTGTTGAGGAAAATCACATAATCTTCTGTCAGTAAACAGATGGGACTGAGTTGTTATTTGTTGTCAGTTAGGGATACAGTGGTCATGCTTACCCATAGGCCTAGGCATTATGTATGTAGAACTTAGAAAAATATCAAAGAAGTGAGGAAGAAAAGTAAAAAAGCAGCATAATCTGTGGGTTTTTTTTTTTAATAGCGATGAAGCATTGGATAACCATTTCCAGGAACATGAAGGAGAAGGTATTTGGGATAAACCAGCTTGGATTTATCAAGGGCATATCATGCCTGACTAATCTCATTTCTTTCTCTAATGAGATGAGTGGTGGTGTTGACAAGGAGAGAACAATGTATGTTGTTTACCTCACCTTTAGCAAGGCCTTTGGCACAGTTTTCCACATTAATCTTGTAGCCAAATTGGTGAGATATGGACTTGATAAGTGGATGAGAAAGTGGATGGAAACTGGCTGGACCATTACACTTAAAATGTTGCAATCAGTGACACAAACTGATGGCCAATTGCTAGTGGCATCTCCCACGGGTAGATACTGATGCCAGTGCTATATGATGTCTTCATTAACAACCTGAATGATAGGGTAGAGGTCCACTTACAGAAAACTCATCAGAGCTGCTGAACTGGAGGAAGCATCTGCAGTGCTGGAGGGCAGAGTTGGTGTTCAGAGGGACCTGGGCAGGCAGGAGAAACAGGCTGGCTACAACTCCAGGACATCAGCATGGACAAGTGCTAGGTCCAGTACATGGGCTCATGTCACCCTGCATAGCAACGTTATCTGGCCCCACAGGAGAGAAAATAGCTTTGGAGAAAAAGATCTGGGGTCCCTGGGGGCAGCAATTTGAATGCCAGTCTTCAGCACTGTGCCCTTGCAGCAATGACAGCCAACTACAGTCTTCAGGCTTTCAGGAGTAAAAAGTCCCAGGGGAGCTCAACCTTAAAATCTGAAATCCATTCTCTTTTTTAGTCTGTGTGGAGAGCTCATGTTGCCTATAGCTTCTCTTGTATATAGCCAAATAGAAGTGTCAAGTTTTTTTCCCACACATATTGTAATCAGGTGTGGGTTCACTGAACCTGAGATCAGAGACTGAATTATGCCTGTATATGCCCATTTTGTCATGGGGAGTCCTGAGTTTTGATAACCTGATGAGTACATATGTAAGTGTGTTGCAGATACACAATTATTTTAGTTAACAACTTATCATCACAATAAGTAGTCAAGCACTTGTTAGGCACTTGTTAATCACCCAGTAATAGTTCAATCAATTAGCTAAGCACTTGCAAATAACTCAAACACCTATTGATTAAGTAAGTGTTCATTTGAATCACATAAGGATCAAACTGCAAGAGTTACATACCACATCTGATGGGGGCCTGTTACCTTAACTACAAGACCCTGGTAAATGTATTCGTTAGGTTACCTTGTCTGTTACCCTAGTTGTTACTAAAACAAAGGGACTGATATCTTTTTTTGACCAATCACTGTGATTTTGGAAATTTTGTGTTTGTTGGAAACCAATCAAGGTGAAGGGCTAAACTGATAGATGGACATTTTATGCATGCTTGTGTTGGCAAATGTGATTCTTTTGTTTAAGCTGTATAAAAACCCTGAAAACCATAACTAACAACTAAGGAGCTATCCCCCCCCCCCCCCCCCCCCCCCCGTGTGTTCCCAGCGCTGCGTAATAAAGAAGTGCCTGTCTTATCTGCATTCCAGTGTAGATAAGTCAACAAGTGTGTGGTACAGGAGAGGGGTTGAGATATGAAGCTTTCAAGGGTCTCTGTAAAAGTTTCTGTAGTTTGACTTGTCTGAAGTTGGATATCATTGTACTTTGAATTTCATGGGACAGGTACACAGAGCTGGAACTAATTCTTTCTGACAAGCCTATCTTATCTGTCACATATGGAAAGTGTTTCACTAAAAAATAGATACAGTCTGAAATTTCCGTTTGATTACACTTGATTGACTACACTTTCACTTGGCAATATTAGTCAATAAATGCTGCCTTGCTAGAAAAGCATCATGTGCTCTAGAACAAGAAACACAAGCAAATTTGTATCTTCAAGTAATGATTTTATGCTGTGCGAAAATGAGCAGTCACTCTCTGGAAACCTGATCAACAGGACCTGTATTACATCATGCTAACAGAAGAGGTTTTTACTTTTTCTTTCTCCAACCAATTTTATTATTATTTGCCTTGTTGAAAATGTAGATACTAACTGGAACAGTTTGTCACTCAGTGACAAAGATAATTTTCTTTTTCTTTTATTTCACTTAAAGTAATAGCTTTCTTCAACCTAGTAGTAGCCAGCACTTCTTAAAATTCAGTTAGCATACATAACACCTGTGTTTTCCTCCATGAGTTCTATTCAACACTTCATGAAAGCTGAGATGCACCTCTGGGTGCAGTTCAGGCAGTTTATGGCTCTATTTTGTGTATAAATATGACAGGTTTTTACTATACATTCCCGTATTTTCTCTCAATCTCTTCAATTCAAGTATTTATAAACATGATTTTTAAACTTGCTTCTGACAGCAAATAAGAGTAATTTGCAAGCTGTTTCACTTCATTTTCTTTCTACCAGGACACCTTGGTCTGAAATGTTGCTGCAAGCAGAATTCTAGGCAGCAGGACTAAATGAGCCTTTTTGTCTCAGAAGAGCTTCTTTGAAGAAAGCACTATTACAGCTTCTGCTGCAAATTAACAGCATTTCAGCACTGTGTGATCAAAGAGGAACCAACTTGGACAAACAAATGCTGTAGAAGATGTAGCAGACAGTCAAATGTACTCATCAGCATAATTCCTCTTGAGAAGATAGTCCAGAGTAACTCCTCATAGTGAAGCATAGCACAATGGAGTAATCAATTGCTTGCTCCCCTGGAGCTTTACCCTGGGCCTTGCAGTACATGATATGCTTGGTGACCTTCCAAGTTCTAAGCAGAAAAGATGAAAAAATTGAGAAGTCAAAAATTGTCTCCACCCAGACAGTTTGTAGGTGTAGTGGTTTTGCCCGGGGCCAGGTTTTGGTAGCGGATGGTCTACAGAGGTGGCTTCTTTAAACAAAGAGCTGCCAGAAGCTTCCCCTTCAAATAAAATAACTGATAGGGCTAAAGCCAGTCAATTCTAAGATGGACCCTGCAGCTGACCAAGGCCTGGCCAATTAGTGACTGAGGTAGTAAGTAACATATTTGAGAAGGCAAAAATGTTGCTGTGCAATTGCTAAAACTGCAGCAGCAAGAGGGAGTGAGAATGTGAAAACATCTCAAACACCAAGGTCGGTGGAGAAGGGGGAGGTGGAGGTTGCTTAGGCCCTGAAGGAAAGATTCCCCTTTGACCTGTGGTGAAGACCATGGTGAGGCAGCTGTGCCCCTGCAGTCTATGGAGGCCATGGGGGGAGCAGAGATCCACTCGCAGCCCATGGAGGATCCCACGCTTGTGGGAGGCTGTGACTCTGTGGGAAACCTGTGTTGGTGTAAGTTCCTGGCAGGACCTGGGAGCCTGTGGGAAGAGAGGAGCCCACGTCAAAGTAGGCTTGCTGTCAGGACTTGTGATCCTGAGAGGGACTCAGAGTGGAGCAGTGGGTACCTGAAGGACCATTCCCCTCGTGTATGACCTGTGTTGGAGCAGGGTGTGTGTGAGGAGCTGCTCCCGTGGGAGGCCTCATGCTGGAGCAGCTCGTGAGGAACTGTAGCCCATGGGAAGGACTGTCCCCCGTGGGGAGGGATCCAACATTGCAACAGTGGGAAGTGTGAGGAAGCCTCCCCCTGAGAAACAGCAGCAAAGTCCATCTGTAATTAACTGACTGCAACCACCATCCCCTGCACTGCTGGGGGGGAAGAAAGGGGAGGCCTGGAGCAGAGAGGGATGAGGGGGAGATATTTTGAGATTCAATTTTATTTCTCACCTCTCTGTTATTATTGTTCATTTAATAAATCAAACCTTTTTCTCCTCAAGTTGAGTCTGTTTTGCCTGTGATGCTAATTGCTGAGTGATCTCCCTGCTCTTACCTCGACACACAAACCTTTCATTATACTTCTCTCTCCCCTGTCCAGTTTAGGAGGGCGAGTGACATTATGACTTGTTGGTTACCTGGCACCCAAACACGGCTAAAGCACCACAGTATGTGGTTTTGTTTTTTTTTTTTTTTAAAATCTTATACCTGAAAAACCTGTTTTCTTTGCCAATAAGGGAGCTGCAAGATAATAAACCTATACATAGATACAAAAGTTTCATAAACATACATTTATTTCCTACTCTGTTGTACTAGATGATTGTTTTTCAGTAATGAAAATATAAATACCTCAAATAGCAGACAGCAGCATTAACCCAGTTTTGTGCTTTACAGCAGTTTTGAGGCAAAGAAACTTTTTCAGACAAATAAATTGCACAGTCTTTTGGCTGCAGCAGCTGGACTTAAAAGGTAAGCAAACTGTCTGAAGCTGAGACTAGCATTACTGCCTTGGTGATCCTGGTCTTCGTAGAGCACAGAGAGAAATCACAGACTGAGAACTACAATCTTGTTAAAGTTGTGCATTGTTAATTGCAACTGCTACAACATTAATTCTGTTCTGAACTTCTGTAATGAACAAAAATTTAGGATTTATATAATCCACAGTTATTTTTTTAGATTCTAATCTTAATGTCTGCTGCCTGTAAGAAGAAAATTGAAATCAATAGTTACTGACAGGGGCTTTTCAGATTTTTACTTCAAAGACATCACTCTGAGAACTACTGTTATAGTTAAATAAAAATCAATTTGCTATATGTTCTGATGAGATTATCATAGTCTTACTAAATGTTGCCCACATCTAAACAGGGGAACACTCAAGAGAGCTTAAAATTAAGCTACTAAAGAGGATTAAGTTAGGACAATTGAAGTGCAATTTACTTCCAAATGTAAGCAGCACATAAAGGTTTAATGCTCTTTAACTAATGCTACAATTGATTTAATATCTTCAAGTTATTTTCCTTTCTTTGCGATTCCCCTTGTCTTAAAATAAGTGACGTCTTTGCTTAATTGTATGGTTGCGACTGTTAGGGTGGGTTTTTTTGACAGGACTAACCCAGCCGGGACTTGCTGCTACCCACTAATGGCTGGTGACACCAGACTTGGTTTACTCAAGAGGTTATAGCCTGCTTCCATAGCTTTGCTATATATTGTGTTACTAGTCCCAGTAGGGAATCAAACTCCTGCTTCGTGATACTGTAGCTGTAGAGTCAAAAGACTTTTGATGTTTGGGGAGAGTGAGGCATTTATTTATTTATTTATTTATTTCATTGTGACCATTTTTTTGTTTATTATCTAAAATCTTCTGTATCTCTTTTCTCTAACTCAATAATAGCAATTTCTGGTTTGCCTTTCAACATGCTTCTTCCTAAGCTTTTTTTAACATTCTTCATGCCTACAGAGGTTTTTTCCACATACTATAAGGTTGGAAGAACTAGTGTTCTTTTAAGTTGGTATTCCCTCCTTGTATGGAACAACTTTAACATTCTTCATTTACAAAACCCCACCACTTTTCAGTGGTTTTGTCCCTGCTTGTAAGTTTTCCTCTAATAAAGTAATTTATTTTTGTCCCTGCCTCTAAGTTCCGAGATATCTCTCCTCACATATCAGGTTAATAGTAATCAGTCCGTGATAAAAATTGGTATGTCTTGAGGTACGTACCTGGCATATATTGCATTTGTTTGATCTGAACAATGTGTCATTCATATATCTACACATAGGTTTCTTGCAATCTGAAGCTACAGTAAAATAGAACTCTTTAATTATCAACAGTATTCAAAGAAATATATTGTCTCGTGAATGTGAGAAAATAAAAATTTTCCAATGATTTTCGTAAGAGAAAGCTGTCACATGTTACAGTTGTGGAGTATTGAATGGTTTAACATAACATGTGCTGCATCAGAGAGGTCACTCTTGGGCACTGATTAGCTAAGCCTAACTAGAACTGTCTTTATTTACTTTGAGTTAATTGTTCTAAGGCCAAAAGTTTGAATAATTTTCACCCAGTAATCTGTGGCAAATAAGACTACATGTTTGCCAAGTATGATTTATTTTCACATTTGTGGTGCTTAATGGGTTTTGTAAATTTCAATTTGTGTTAGATAATTTATATCAGCTACAATTTACATCAATTTTGATAGTACATGGGTATCTCTTTATGGTTAAGGGAATTAATAATCCAAAATTACCAGACACTTGTATTAATCAAGTGTTGTATTACAAGTAGAATGACTCTATTATACATACAACACCAAAAAAAGAGCTGATTTTCTTGGTTTGGTGCAATAATTCAGTAGTTATCTAGACAATGGTAGCATAGACACGCCTTTTCCTGTATTGTACCTTCTTTATCATTCATAGAAGCCAAGGATACTCTGATTAGTTTTGCATTACAAATGTTTTACTTATTTTAGTAAATCTACCTCTGTAAGTGTGCATATCTGCATGCACACAAATTTTGTATGTGACATAGGGAACTGTAAATTGCTATAATCTACTAAGCCAAATTTTTTTATGAAGTCCTGCACGATCATAATGAAACTTTTTTGGTTAGATGGTAAATAAAACCAAAATTTAATTAATTTTATTTGCTTTCACCTTTATTTTTGTGTTTCTAAGGTAGTAGAATTTATCTGTCATTTCTTCTTTTTCATCAGTAATGTTATACTATAGAAAAAAATATAGTTCAAATTAAGTAGACTATCATATGTCTACTCTTCTAGATTAATGTTTTCTATTCCACATGCACAATGATTACTATTTCCTTGATTTGGTTGTTTTCAGATAACAAGGCCTGGATTTTGTTGCTGAGGATGTAACTTGTGTAAGTTCTCCATTTCTTCTAAAAACAAAACAACAGTATAATAACCATTTTCTATGTTAAATTCGACTATAAATGGAACAATTTGCAGTGGTTTGCTGCATTAGCTGGATAAATCACAATGTAAGTACTTTGAGTGTCATTAGTGATGACATGTATGTATAGATGTATTGTCTGTGCTGAGTGCTACTACCGTTGCTGTTAAGAATTCTCACTCATTTTCCTTTCATCACACTGATGCAAAAAGTTATTTGAAGGTTTTTCTTTAGAAATAATCTATATAAGAGAGTGGAAAAAACCTCCCAAAAACTTAGTTACTGAAAAAAAACCCCAAAATGCAACATACTTATTCTATTCTAAATGAACCCTGTTTTATATAAATGACGAAGTTGGATTTTTTAGCTTTCTCTATTTTATTCCTTAGAGGGAGGAAAAAAATAACAAAAAGCAACAAACACATGCCTCAACTTATGCAATTTATTTCTTTAAACAAAAATTGAACATTTTTTTTCTAAAAATACATTTAGCAATTTTGATAAGCCTAGTCAATAAGTGTAAGTGGTTATCTGAAGCACAGTCATGTTCTGTTCTATGCTTTCATGTCTTTGAAAAGGCATTTTAATAATATTTCAGGTCTATTTTTTCTCTACAGAATAGTTTCTAACATAGATGGATAAATCTGTGTATTAATTAGTCAACTCTAATACCTCACCATGGTTTAAAGCTTTTAATATTTTTATGTGTACCTGTTTTTAATGGAATGTTTTCTCCATGGAAGAATCAATTGTTTGGGATATCCTGAATCAGTAACACCATTTTATTTTCTAACTTTAACCATAAATCTCCAATCAAGATAGAAAAGAAAATATTAGTACTTGTACTATTTTTTTTATATTAAAAAATATTGTAGTTTAATACTTTTTCAGTTCAAAAGTCAGTTTCTAAATGGTTGAATTCTAGGTTTTGATAACGTAGTCATGTTAGGAACCAGACTTTTGAGACATTTATCCCTCTTCTTATCTCCATTTAATATTTTTTTTTTAAATGATCCTTTATTTTTGAGCCTAGTATGTAATGTATGTGGTTCATTCTGTCCCTTATTCTGTGTCTAGTGCTTATTTACAGCTCTTCTTTTCTAGTTCTTATTTCAACCAAATAATATAGATGTTAGTGTCTTGTGTTTTGGTTCTTATACTTTAGCTTAACATCTTGGATTGTAACAAATCTAAACGGCCTGAAAACTTGAAATAAGCTTGTTACTCATGATGTATTACATCAATGTCATCCATTATTTGCTCACATCTCATGGTCAGTTAACAGACCTGTACTTACTTCTGTTTTCCTCTTATGTCTAGGGTATTTGCAGAACCTTTTCTTACTACCTTTGTCCCCTGATAGTTGTGACTCATTTATCACTTCTGCTTGTGTATCTATGCCCTTGTATTGTCCTTTGTACTTAGCAATATGACCTCCTTCCAACTCTTCATACCATTTCCATTTGATTTCCAAGTCATTGAAGAGTACTATTGCTGTAACCATCTGAAACAAAATCTCTCTGACACATTCAAAGAACTTGAGAGCTGTTTTGTGGCTGGATATGTTATTACCGTCTAGCATTTGTTGAGGTGATGCTTTCTATTGCTAATTTTGAATGTCTTACAACTATTTCTTATTAATAGAGAATTCAGACTATTTTCCCAGCACTATGCTGCCCCAAATAATTAGCAAGACCTCATCTCACCTGGTCACCAGAGGGTGGCAATAGTTTTGTTTTCACTCTTGTGAAGTCCTTAGCTGAGGGAAGTTCCTAACACAGTAGCCTTTGCAAGGGTGTGGGCTCCCGTTGCCCTCACATGATATACCTCTGTAATTTATAAAACATTATACTGCAAAGTGTCTCTTCTTAATTAAGCCCTTAGAAAAAGCACAGTTAAAAAAAAAAGTAAATCAGTTAACCTAAACTAGTCTTGAAACTTCAACCAAAAGAGCTCTAGCATCATACAAATTATTTGTGATGTTGTGTATTCTTTTTATTTTTAGAAGATAGAGATTGTTATTTTCTGAAAATTCAGTTCTTTTACAATGCTTCAAAACAAGAAACTGAAATTTTCAAAAAAAACCCTTAATTCTGAATAGTAGGGAATTCTGACCTTCCCTTCCCTTCCCTTCCCTTCCCTTCCCTTGAAAGATCATCTAGTCCAACCCCTCTGCCAGAGCAGAACCACCTGGAGTAGGTTACACAGGAATTCATCCAGGTGCATTTTGAATGTCTTCAGAGAAGGAGACTCAACAACCCATCTGAGCAGTCTGTTACCAAGAGATCTGTGCAATATACTGAATTAAAATAAATGCGTTACAAGCAGACTAACATCTGTATAAAAGCACGCATACACTGTTTTTAGGTAGTTGATAGATATAAAGGTGGAAAAAGTTATGTAAATGCAAAGCAGTTTTATACCAGTCTCTCAATGTCTTATACTTTTTGTTCTATTCATTGTTTTCAAGTTTGTTTTGAGTTTAGGATTTTCTGTTTGCTCGTGTTTTTGTTGTTGTTACTGTGAGGTTTTAGGGGTTTTTTAAGACTGTAACTAATTTAAAAAGTGAACTTATGAAGCTTATAGTTAAAACACAGTTTTGATTTTTAAACAGTAAGGGATCAAATATTTCTCATGTGTGTCTATGAAATTGCTATTGATATTGCTAAGAGACCTATGAGAACTGTTTTCTGCCAACAGAGCTGTGTAAGGCATGGAAGGCAATATGACCCTGAGTCCTTTGGGCATTCCAGTTCAAGGTTGACTTGAACCAAATCCAGAGAAATCAAAGGATAAGAAATTTCTTCTTTCCTCTAGTGAATGTAATTTGGTAAAAACTTAAGACTTGAACTAACTTGGTCATAAAGAGATCAACTGAGCTGTGGCAATTTTCTATGAATATGCTCTTAGCCTGTATGAAAACAACGCTATATAGGAGCAGGTTAGGAGTGATAGTATAAACATGAACAATTAGAGTTGAGGTGATGCATGTCAACTGATTAAGTTTTGTGAGAGAGTTGACTCTAATGGAATCAAAGCATAAAATAATCACTCAACCCCTCAACTGTCTTCAATGTCCTTCAATTTTCTATTTTTAAAAGGGATAAAGTAAAAATATTTTCCATATTTTTAGTTTCTTTTCACCTATATACATCAACAACTTGTTTGTTTGGGGTTTTTTTTTTCTCACAGGACAAAGAGAATATTTTTCCCAGACATTGTAAATGATTTTTAAATCAACAAACAAGGCTTCAAAGCTTTTCTTTTCTCTTTCTGGCTTACTAAAACTGCTGTTGATTGAATTTAGAAAAAAAATT
Organism: Colius striatus; assembly: GCF_028858725.1. NCBI lineage: Eukaryota > Metazoa > Chordata > Aves > Coliiformes > Coliidae > Colius > Colius striatus. The sequence continues at coordinate 111,563,619 of NC_084759.1, read as the reverse complement.
GCCGTTAGAAGAACCAATATCAATAAAACCCCTTATGGAAAGGGGGAGGGAGAAACCTTAAATTGGTTAGTGGACAAGAATGGTGCACTATCAGCCAGTGACACATTAGCCAGTAATGCTTGATGATAGACCCACAGTGCACACAGCTAAACTGTCAGCCTCTCTTGAAAGGTGGCTACATTTGCTATGCTTCATCTGACAAAATGTATTTGGTGTTTAATTTAAAGCTCTACTCTAGTAATAGAAAAGTGCTCTTAATATTGCATTAGTGAGAAAGCAGTGAGCATCCAGTTCAATAAAATAGATTTTTTTTCCCCTACTCTACAAATAAGATGAGAAAGTAGATAATGTGCCATTTGCAGCTTTTTTTATGTGAATCGAAAATCTACCCTAGCAAATGTTCGTTCTACATTTCCTTTCTTAAAAGAACAAATGTTCACAGTGAACATTCTTCCAAGCTATTCTAAAGTTTTCAAGTCCTTTTTCCCTAACAAGCACTGCTAGTAATGAGAGATCATGGGATCAGCATGTAGTCACAGCTGGTCATTCTTCTTCTGATGCAAAAGGAGGAAATGATTTTGGAATGTGGGATAATGAGGAAGGAAGGACTTCCGAGTTGAGTATCTGTTTGAGAGGAAAGCTGTTGAAAACAGAGCTGCTCTTTAACTGTGTGAACATGTTTGCAGCTATATTTTGACTACTATTGTATCATTGCAGATTTCACTTCACTAGTTTCTGGGCCCAAACTCTTAAAGTTAGTAAGACTATTTTCTACTATCATCAATATGAATTGGTATAGCTCCTTGTGCAAATAGGTGGCCTACTAAATCAAAAGTAAGGCATCTAGAAACCTATTTTAGTATCATGTTCATTTAGATGTAGGAAAAGGTAGTCTTATAAAAGTTTTTTTCACATGGCCACATCATGGAAGAACATGCAAAACTCCTGACATCTACCAAAGCATAAACGGAACTGTTTAAAAATGTCATCAAATTGAATAGAGATAGTAACATCTCTTCAAATAGCATTTGAGTAAAGTGAAGCTGTTAATGTTATGGTCTTCATAAGTTTAGAAGAGATTAAGGGTTTAAGAAATGGTAACATCGGTGGGTGACATCTCATGGGATGATTTATTTATAAGCAAAAGGAGTATCCCCATAGAGTGTACAAAATGGAGAATTGCTCCCTCCATTGTCAGGGTCAATAGTCAATATGAAGAAATGTCATATTCTGTGATGTTCTCTTGGACAGGAAAAGTAAAAAACTTCTCACTTCCGGGCAAGCACAAAGTATTCAAGTTTTCACATCCCTTATAAGTTCCTTTGTGTCAGGAATTGCAAAAATATTTTTGCCTGTTGATTCAGAAAGCCTTTGTCTGGGTGGTGTCTGATGTATCTATACAAGTTTTGTTATGTGATAATAGAAGTCACAGTAGTGCAGAATAAAATGTATGATGGAACTGTGTTCATATGTGCAGATACTTTATACAGATCTCAAATTCTTATTTTTAAATTCTTGTGTCTACTAGTATTATATTTAAGGTAGACTTTTGAGAGCATAGGTGGTGGTGTGATTTCTAATCCTGTGTTTGAGCCTGTCCTGATTTTATTTAAGCTTGCATGGTCTTCATAATATTTTTCCTTCTATTGCCTGTACACATGCTCACATGTATGTATTTATTGTTCTTCTTATCTCTTGCCTGATATTAATTTCAAAATGATAAGAACCTTGGAATAGGTAGCTTAAATTTTTCAACTTCTCCTTCCCAAATTAAAAGGTGAGTAAAGATTTGAGACACAGAAACTTATAACATCTGCTTCCCATAGAGGACTCATATAGGTAGTAATACCTTAGCACCTAATGTTAAAAATATCAAGGTAGAAGTCAGAAGCTGGTAGAGATGGGGAGCATGTTCCTAAGCACAAAAATGGAAGACGCAGATTGTATCAGGGACTTTACACTTACAGTGCACCAGTAACAATCCAATGTATTGATTATGAGATGTAATGTGCTACACAACATAAGATGGGAAGGTCTGTGTGTTAAATGATGTTTGTTCTATTGTTTTTTTACTATAGTCACAGCAAGGGGGGGCAACACTATGATAGCATCTGCTGACATAAGGGCAGAGAATTTTGGATGTTAGGGGGCCTACAGAATAGGTGATGTTTATCCTTTTTCTACATATACTGTGTGAAACATCTGTCTTCCTGAGGTTATCCTGTAACCTGAACTGATGTGAGCATTCTACCAGCGTTGTGTAAGATTTGCAATGAAAGGGAGGATGTAACTCCAGAACATGCTCTGTTGTTTTCTAGCCTCAGGCAGCACTGGCTGGCTAAGCTAATGGTTCTACTGCAGGAAGTTGTGGCTTGTGCTTTGCAGTCCCAAACTCCAGCTAGGGTCATTTAGGTCTTGTTTGGCTTCTATCTTCATCTTGTTTTAGTGGGCATTGATTTAAATGGCCAAACCTGCCCATTTATTGCAAGAGGGAATCCGGTGCTCATTCTGGCTTTAGCCCAAGTCCTGCTCGTCCATGCTTTTGATACTAGTAGTACAAGGTTTTGATTGATCTTTATAATTTCAGTAAACATTGCTCTTTGGCAACTTTAACCATTGATCAGGAACACCATTTAATTGTAATTTGGCAAAGGCAACAAAATTGAACGGTATGTATAAAAAACCCCAACAAACCAACAAATAGAACTCCCCACCTAAAACCCAAAAACTCCATTAAACAAACATACACCTCCCCCCCTCCCCCCCCCCCCAAATCTGAATATTAGAAAAAGTCTTGTTTGCACCTTTTAGGCTAATTAAATGTCCATTAGCATTTTTTTTTTCATGGATTCCCCAGTTCCTGACAGCTGTGGGAAATTCAGTGAACTACATGGAACTGCTTCCTTACTATGTTTTTCTCTCACTCCTTAGAAATTGTGCTTTTATCCAACAAACGTTACACGCTTTCTCTTTTGAACTTCATTTTGAACTTCATTGTCTGTGCTTACAAGCCAGATGCTGGATTTCAGAATAGCCTGAGGGGCAATTTTCTAGTAAAACACCCACCTGTGTTGTCTTTTAAAGGTTTGTAAATGGTGCTATGCAAAGCTTTTGCCTGTTTTCCTGCCTCAATTAACATCTTGGAATCATGAACCAAATGCAAAAATATCATACAGATGGGACACATAATACTTGTGAAACTATTACTGTCATATTGAGATTCCTTACAGACTCATGGGGGAGGCAGCATCCTCTGAATGGTCTCTTGCTCACAGTTTGTGGTGAAGTTGATGTATAGCAGGGTCACTAACTTGTCCTTTACAAAACAAGTTGCTAGGTACATCAATATGACTATACCTGGTTACAATTTTTTTCACATTTTATATTGATTGGAAGCTTTTTCAATTTATGTATAACATATCTTCTACAAAACCTTTCAAGGTTCTTCCAGGTGTTCATTCCTTTTCTATTTTCCTATTATGCTGCAGAACTAATATCTGGAGGAGATGGCTGAATTTTTGTTTTGTTTTATTTCTCACTACTCATTTACTTTTAAAAATCTTTTTACTTGTGATTTTTGAGACAAATTGGCTTTCCCAAACCAAGAATGAAATGATATGTAAATATTTAAAATATTCTTGTTCTTTGATTGATCAGCAAAAAGGAAATACAAGAAGAATGAAAAGGGAGGAAAAAAAGAGCTTAGATTGTTTTAATCATTTTAATTCGTAAAGTTTTAGGGGACAGAGTCCTCTAATGGGTACAGTTTTAAACGCTGAACTTGAGACTCTTACAAACTGCAGTGAAACTTGAGGCTCTCTTACAAACTGCAGTGAAGAGGAGCAGTGTGCATCATACATAATTTGGGGAAGGCATTACTCGGGCTGGAAAATTGAATTGTGCCACTTACTGGCATATAAATGTTTTTAGAAAAGCAAGTGCTTTCTATATTTACTTTCTCAGTAGGGCTTCTTGGGGACTTGATTTCATGATGCAAGGGTATCCTTCTGCACTGGTCTGTCCCTTTCTCCTTCATGTAAAGGAATCAAGTGGCTGACTATCCTCAAGTAATACTGCAGACCTAAATGCATTTGGAAGCTTTTAAGGACAACGTGCTCAGCTACAGCATGCTCATGAGCAGACTGAATCCCTCCATTTACTTCAGAGACACTCTAAATTCCTCTCAGTGTTGTACCCTATTCAGGTTCATCTAGGGGAGGTGGGCACCTAAGGCCTTTCAGCTCATATGGTGAAAAGAAGGAATTTTCTGGCTGATTGCTTCTTAATTTCCTCTCCATTATATCAGACTCTGTTGTGCAATTGTCTGTATATCCAAGCAAGCAGAGCCACTCCTTTTCACTTCCTCAGGATGCACTTTGCTTTGAGGAATGATCAGAAAGCATGCTATAAACTGCCACCCCAAACTATCCTGGAGTCTCTAAAAAAATCCCTGAGACATTAACCATCTCTCATTTCTCCTTCTTTGTTTGTTCAAGGGGGGATAGAGCTTGGAGCTTTTTCCAAGTATCATTAAAGGTGATCTTCTTGTTTACGAGCCTGCTCAGTCTTCTGAGACACTGTTATGGAAGAGTCTGAGTCTGAAAATAATGGTCTGAAATAGTTGTAATTTTCCACAGCGACTCTTATAGTGTTGTGCCTTCTGTTGGTAGCTAAAGACGTGTATTGATAGCACATCAATGTTTTGGCTACTGTTTGCACAATATCAAGGCTGTCTTTCCAAAATTTCTTCCCTCACCTTCACCAGTAGCTGTGGCTGCCTACCCCTGGGAGGAAACACAGCCAGGATAACTGACCAAGGTGATATTCCATGCCATATGGCATCACCTCAACAATATAAACTCAAAGAATGGGAAGGGAGAGGCATTTGTGATTCATTTCTGCCTTCAAAACAACAGTTATACATACCAAAGCCCTGCTTCTCAAGACGTGGCTGGACATCACTGCTGATGAGAAGTAGAGAGTAACATCTTTATTTGGTTTGCTTCTCATATATGTAGCTTTGCTGTTTCTTTATTAAACTGCTTTTGTCTCAACCCTTGAGGCTTCCATCTTATTTTCTTCCATCCTTGTGCTGCTGAAGAGAGGTGTGATAGAGCAGCTTGGTGAGCACCTGACATCTAGCCAGGGTCAAACCACCACAGTTTTTTGGCACTCAATGTGGGGCTCAAGGCTTATAAATTCAACATAAGGATTGTAATTGAGAGAGGTAATGGGCAAAACATTGGCTGAGTGTTGTTAGAGTGCAGAATAATTGTGGAGAGTTTTTATTCATTTTAATTATGGTGAAGGGATGAGAGGTGGACTGTATGTAAATTGTCCATTTTCATTTGGTGTTGTGATGACATTTTTATTTTGTTGTGGTGAATTCTTTTTTTGTTAATGTGAGTGAAGATTGTGAAAGTTGTGTGATGTATGTGGATTTTTATTATAATTCTTATATATGTGATTCACAGAGGTGAGGGTAGAATATAGTGGGTTTTTTTGGGCCAGGTTTTGGTACAGGCAGGGAGGGAGACATAGGGGTGGCTTCTTTAAACAAAGAGCTGCAGCTATAATCTTCCACTGCATCTGACAGGCCCAGTGCCAGTCAATTTTGAGATGGACTCACAGCTCACCCAGGCCTGGCCAATTAGTGATTGAGGTAACAGCTCTGTGAATAATATATTTGAGAAGGGGAAATGCTGCACAGGTGCTAAACTCTATAGCAGCAGAAGGGAGTGAGAATGTGAGAACAACATCTCCACAGACACCAAAGTCAATGGAGAAGGAGGAGGTACTTAGGCACTGAAAGAAAGATTCCCCTGTGACCTGTGGTGAAGACCATGGTCAGGTAGGCTGTCCCTCTGCAGCCCATGGAGGACCACAGGGGACCACAGTTAGGATGATTCCAGGCAAGCAAGTAGTATAGTTGCATGTTTTGAAAGTTATTCTGATTTATAGCTTGTCTCTTCCTACACTAATTTAGATATTTCTTTGAAAATATTTCTTACTCTTGTGTTCAGTTTAATTGTGCATAGCATACTAACTGGATGATGCATTAAATAGGTTGGGTGAAAAGAGGGCTTTATTCCCAGTGGTGGTTCTGTGGTACAGTGTCATCTTGAACAAGGAACTACTTCTTTGTTCTTTGTGTCTTTTCCCACAATTGTCCTTGAAAAGCTGACCTGTGAGTTGTCTGGGGCTACGCTGCTGTTGTAATTAGGAGTGATTTTCAAGGTTCTGGTGCACCTGCTCAGCCAATAACGTTGTGGTATGTGAATACTAGGGGCTTACATATTCCATTTTTTCCTTCTGAAAAAAAAACCAAACCCATATTTGTTGGCCATTCATTGGAGCTCCCAGAATAGGATTTGATCCAAGGCATTTGCTCACACAGTACCCATTTTTTTTGGCAATGCTCAAACAGGTGTGTCTTTACTATAGTGTTAACTCTGACTATAAAAATTGGTTATTTTCCAAAACTGGAATCATCATTTCTATAGCCAGACAGAAAATAGACTTTTTTTTTTTTTTGTTTCTCTATTTTAGGACAGATTTCTACTTCCAATTCTTTATAACTGGTATAAAGTATATTGGTGCTTTCTGATGCATTTTTTTGAGTGGGGCAGTAGAGTAAGAATTAAGTCAATTGAAGCATTTGTTATTGTAACACTGAAATGCTTTTTTCCTTCTTTAAATCTTATGTATTTAAAATAAAACATTGTCAAATATTCTTTCTATTCACAAAACATTCATACCAAGTGTGTTCATCCAAGACAGTCTATTCTTACAGAAATTTTGGTTTTGAAGAAAATGTTTTCTGATAGAACAAGTGTCCTGGGGTAGAGTTTTCTTGAGCTCTTACATGTGTATGAATTCTGTGGTTTTTACTTTATGGCCAGGTGTAACTGCACAATAATGCAGCTGAGCAAGTGAGGCAGTGTCTCTTACTCAGCTGTTGTTGGTCCTCTACAACTTTCCTGTGACTGCCATGGGAGCCCAGAGAAGAGATGGAATTTGTCATATAGTTCATGGTCACTTCCAGCCCTTGAGATTCTGTGATTCTATGAACAGAATCTGTGGATGCATTGCAAATGTAGATGAGTTGAAGTGTTGCTTTAAGGGATGATTACACTGTCACTTTTAGCTCACATTTTTGGGAAGGTATACTCTTTAATAGTCTACAGAGCATCAGGGTTCATAGTGAAATACAATGTAATTGATGGTTTGAAACTGTCAAGAAATATGGTGCTGGATTTTAAGTGACAATGAATAGCAAGGTCTCTTAAAGCAAACAAAACACTAGCTGTTCAAGCTGAAGTTAATTCACAGTGATTTCATGTCCTGATGGTGTGCCTCACCGTTTCTTAACTTGTAGAGGCTCCAAGTAAAAGCAAATGGAAAACTATGGCTTAAGAAGTGGATCATATTCACCTATACAGTTAGAGACATCCTATCATGGAGTGTATTAGCTTCTTTTATTTGGACTGTTACTTTTCCTTTTGAGGAGTATGAACATTTAAACAGGTTCTGTCAAAATGAGATTATATGAAAGGATGATTATGCTTTCAGCAGTGAGGCTTGCACCAGAGTTTGTCTGAAAGATCTTATGTTTTCTCATGGCTTGCAAAACTGTAAGTCTTCAAGAAGCCTACTGAAATATAAAGATCAGGATATAGGAGTAGAACCACAACTGATATAAATCTATTTAAGCTGTATTGATTTTTTTTTTTCTTTCCTTAGCTGAGGATATGGACTAATATATTTAACATCCATTAGTGGTATATTTAAACAAAACTAAATAAAAGCTCAGGAATATGATTACAGTTTCTAAAATTTCAGACTCCTCAGCACTTTCTTATTTTTATGCTTTTGATGCATCTCTGTTTTATTAATGCCCTTCCTGTGGTATTTTAATACACTTCAGGGTACCATTGAAGAAGTAGACAGCTGCCTTTTCAAAGTCTTAAAAAAAATCTGAACAGATGCAAGACTTCACAATGCTGCATATAACTGCAAACAACGTCCCTGTTGTATAACTCAAAGGTTCAGACTTCTCAGAAGTACTATGGTATCTATTAACACTCAAGTTCTTTCTGTTATTTGTTAAACTAACTAAAGTTCATATATTTGCACAGCAACAACTGATAGCAAAGGTTAGATAGCACTTTCTCTTCAAATCAGATTAATTGTTGAATGAAACTTTTTATGAAATTATCCAGAATACTTGTGTCTGGTACTGCCATGACTAACAAACTAGAGTGAATGTTAGCACTGTAATTTTTAATTCTATTTGAACTACGGTTTGGAAACTGGTTCATAAATTTAGCTACCAAATCCATACTTAGACACACAAAAAAGATATCCTGATAGGAAGAAAATACTGATTGTTAGATTGTTCTTAACATATATTGTACAATTTATGAATTATGATTAGCATTGCGAAGTAACATAGTCAATGCCTTTGTGAACGTGGGGTTACTCATATGCTCTTAGGCATAATTAAGAAGGTGAGTTATGGTCCCTTCCAATCAGTATTAGTAAACTATTGTCAGAGGAGAATATCAAGAATAGTGCTCTGGACACAGTTTATGAAAAATCTATTTTTCTAGTCTCTAGAGTGAGACATTTTTCTAGTCACTGCAGAGTGAAAAAATCTGTAGAAAGAAGAAAAGGATACACTAGATACTAATTTTCTAGCTTAAGGAATAACATCAGTGAAAAAGGAGTAGCATGAATGGCAAAAATGGACACATTAAAGGCTAAGAAAAGGGAATTCTTTTATAGCTGGAGGGATAATCTAGCTGCAGGGCTATCTGAGAATGAAGGAACTGTGTGCAGAAAAAACTACACAGAACAAAGAAACCTGGGCTACTAAGATAAGTTTACAGCAACTTACAAAAGATAGTAAGGACTGACAAAGAAGTTGAGGCAGCACACTGAAAATGCATTTTATTCTATCTACAGCCGTATATTTCTTGTGCTGTGTATATCAGTGGCTAGATTTTTGGAACCTTTGCAGTCTTTGTATCAGTTTGTGTCAAGTATTATCTGCTTCCAAACAGGAAAACTGTAAACCTAGACTGCCAGCACATCTGCTGGTTTGAGGCAAAAAATAGGATAGGTCTGGGGTTCATCAGAGGTCCTGAAGATTCTTAACAAATAGGAGTTCAGTTAGTTTCCAAAACCATCAAAATATAAAGATTTATGCTCTTAAAGTAACACAAATAAATGGAGATAGAACTATAGGACATTTAGGGACATATAAATACAGGAAATGAGATTCAGTTACAAAATGTTCATTCAGCTGTGTAACTCTTCAGAATATTATATGGTACCTGAGTATCAGAGCAAGAACTGGTCCATTTTTATGTGAGGTTTCATATTTAAAATTATTTTTGCACTTGAAGAGTCACAAATAAATTATCAAGTCATGAGTTATTCAGATGTTATCAAATGAATGTCAGTAAAATCTGCCTCCCAATTCTGAGTTAAATTCGTGTAAAATATATAGAAATACTTCAGGTGACACTTGGCAAATGCTGTGTGCTGTGAAAGACCCCAAAGCTGAGCCATGTGATATGTGCAACAAACATCCATTGGCTGTCCTGGTTTCTTCAGAGACTCATTGTAGGATTTAGAGTATAATTTAGTGGTGGATTAATCTTATCCTTTTCACCAACACTTTTCCTTATATGTATACTTTACATAATTAACATGGATTTGAATAATTTAATTTGTGATGCTTAAATATTAAAATCAACTAATTACTGCATATATTTTATTTCTGTGCTACTATGCTCTGTCTCAAGTATGTGTTCAGATTTAGGAAATTATGATACAAAAATATATTTATTTAAAATCAATCAGTATATATTCATGTATAAAAGGTAAATAACTACGGTATTTTTAAGATTTACTTACATGGGTGAAAAATTCTGATACAGTTGCAGTTATTTTGGAAGTACAAGTCCTCTAAAGATAACATGTATGGAATACCTAGTTTGTAGCAATTCCTGTGGAAGACTGTAGAGACTGAGATGGGTGATTTCAAGATAGTCTCTTTTGGAAGCAGAGCACCAAATTATCATTGTACTTGGTTTTGTTTTGTACTCTTATTCAGTGAGAAAAGAGTTTTGGCAGCAATACATTATTACCACTGGAATTGTTATACACCTGGAACACTTTCTCCAAAAAGAAAGGAAAACTTACACTTTCTAAGGTTTTTATATTGTCTGTCTACCTACCTACCTACTTTGAATACCTATTTCCCTTTTCAATCTAAAAGTTTTAATACTTTGATATGCAGCAGCTATATTGTTAAACCCTAAATATCCCGTTTTTTCAGTAGATGTTGATTTTTCACTTTTTATGTCAGAATCACAGCTGTTAGACTAAATGCTAAACAGAAGCAGGCAAGTGCTCCAAAATGACGTTGGAGAGTATTCCACTTAAATTTGAATAGTTTTTCGCTTTGGACTGTTTAATAATAGTTTTGCTTTCTTTTACATACTTATATAGCATTTTGTTTGTACAGTTATTTGATGACCTGACCTCGTTCAAACAGTTGTAGAAGGCTGTTCATTCACTCACACAGATATTGTTATTCATATCCAAACTAGAAACATGCTTTCATGAAATTTTGCTCACTTTCTCAAAGGATAAAACCAGGATTGCATTCTTCTGAAAAAGCATGTTTTCCCTATCTCTTTATGTTCAGAAAAATGTCTTATAATGAAGAAGTCTCATCACAACTTTAATGTGGCCAGCTTCTCATGAACAACCTTGGGAAATAATGGTTATTTCGTAAGTCCTTGGGGGAAACCTAGAAGCTTGTTGTGTTTGTAGATAGCCAGGGCTGCAATTTACTGGGCTAAGCAATTTATTTATTGACTGTCTTGCATAGCGTGAAGTCTTCTATGCAATTGCAAAACCTATGTGAAGCATTGCTCTGGTAATCTCCCAGTAAATTATTTTTTGAGTTTCAGGACATGGAAGAATCAGGCCCTTACTTGTACTTGTTTCTCACTAATTGCTTTTCTAAGAAACCATTGTTTTCAGTTCTCAAGTTCTCTCCTTTTACATTGGCTAATTTGCCATTTTAGTTCCTGTTCTTCCACAGCTGATAAGCATCAGGCTATTCACCAATGTGTGATCACAGACACACTCTTGGCTTGCTGCAAAACAAAATGTTATTTTAAAACAAGGCCCATCTGTGGTAACTCTCATGTATCTCTATCTTTAAAGCATATCACGAACAAAACAGTGCCGCTACTAGTGCCTACTATGTTATTAATGCTGCTCTAATTAGGCCAATCAGTTTTAATTAGTATGCTGTCATGTAACAATCTCATAAAATGCTTTGTGTAAGAAAATTGATCTGGCTGTAATGCTAATTAGTTCGCCAGACTCCCTACCTTATAAATGGGAATTGATTGTTTCCCTTCAACACCTCCTTCTTTCCTTTTCAGTGATTCTCCTATAAACTCTGCATTCTCTTATTTTTCCTTTCATGATTTTTTTTTTTTAGTGTCTCTGTGTCTTCCTCAATTAATTCTAGCCCTACTCTGTCTCTAGTGTAACCTGAAAAGAACAAGGTTTTATCACTTGTCAGACAGAGACTTCCTCAGTTAAATTTTTTTCCTCTCTGGAATTTGGCAGATCAGAGACCTATAATCCTAAAGACTGTCTCAGAACTAAAGCTGACAGGGTTAGGCCCAGGTCAGCCCACTCATAAATCAAAGCCAGTAAGGAGCTAAGGCTGTGCCTGGAATTGGAGATTTAAGAAGACAGTAGTATTAACATTACAAAAGAAGTATTTTATTGGCTTTCACGTGGGATTTGTTTACTGCTGGTAGACTGCAGAAGAATGAAACAATAAGGTTAATAAATAGGAGAGTGAGCAACATATAAATCAAGTACTCCTTGGTGTTGTTAAAATCTCTTTAAAATTGGGATTAATTTGGTAAATTGTGAACATAGCAATTACACATAAAAAGTCTGAAAAGGGCTTCTTAGTCTTTAGGGCTATGGAAATGATTAGGAGGTTGGAACATTTCTCTTGTGAGAAAAGGCTTGAGAGACTTGGGGCTGTTTAGCCTGGAGAAGGCTGAGAGAAGACCTTATCAGTGCTTATAAATACCTAAAGGGTAGGTGTCAACAGGACTTGAACACAAGGAAAATCTTATTTCCTGTAAGGCTGAGGGAGCACTGACACAGGCTGCCCAGGGAGGATGTGGAGTCTCCTTCTCTAGAGGTCTTCAAAACCTGCCAGGATGCATTTCCATGTGACCTGATCTGGGTTAACCTGCTTTAGCGAGGGTGGGACTAGATGATCTCTAGAGTTTCCTTCCAACCCCCACCATTTGTGAAAATTCTGGCTACATAAATTCACAGACTTCTGGTTTTACTGTCTGACTTCTAATATAAAGTAGATTAGCTGGCAGAGACAAAACTGACTGCTAAAATGTCGTCCCTTTTTCTTCTGTCTTTCAATAATTATGAAAATAACTTCTTTGGAATATTTATGGGGAGGGAAACCCCACAGAGCCAAAATAAAATTTAATTTTTCTTTTTCCCGTATATATTTTTGACATAGTGACTAAAACTGATATGAAGCTGTGTGCCAAAGTGTATCTAGATATCATGAGTAATACTGAATCTAGATTTTATGCAAGTAATCTGATGTGCCATGTTGGTTTTTCATATGAATGTTCCTGCCGGGATTTCTCCAGGCACTTTGCTTATTGTCAAGTATCTCCACTGTGGGAATGGTATTTGTGACTTAACATGAACATTTGAAAATTACACAGCAGACACCATTCACAGGAATGTGGGAAAGATGCCTCAAGTACATATGTATTGTTGTTTGCTTACTTTCACTAAAAGTATGACTATCTTGCCATTAATATTTGTGAAGGCAAATATCTTAACATTGGATATGTTATTCTATCCATATGTAGATAATTTTGCTTTGAAAGACCTTTTTAGTGTATTATATGTATGCACAGGCATGGTTTGTGTCTTTTCCTGAACAGTTCTATATCTGTTTCTGCTATTACAGTACAGATGATCGGAATGATGCAAGAGAAGTATCTGTGGTTATTGAGTGATCAGTCATTGTCCATATAACAGAATTTATCATGTTAAAAGGTGAAGCTTTCCTCCTACTTAATGAAATAAAAATCTAAAGGCTGATATAACTTGATGAATTTCTCTGTATCAGAGAAATACTGAGACATTATGTATGTTGTCAAATTAATTTTTCCCGCAATTTATTAATTTAAGGAATAGAAACTTTTTTAGCCTTCAAATAATTCTTGCTTAATTGAAAGGTTTTGGTTTAGGTTTTTATTTTTGGTTGAGATTTTGGTTTTTGGTTTTTTTTGGTGGTGTTTTGGGGTTTTTTAACCTGCAACTACCTGCCAAGATATATTGCTGCTTCTTTTAGCTCTTTGAAAGTCACGCCAAATAAAAGTGTATGTAAGAAGGTGTATTTCCTGACCTGGACACCTGAAATGCTTTCAGCTATTTAAAAAAAATTTAAAAAATCTTAAAATACTTTTACTGGAGATATTTCTAAAATGTGTGCTTATTGACAGCTGAAAATAAATGAGCCAATTGAACTTTGTTTTTATCATTTATAACAACATGCTGGCCCATGACAATATTTCTTTACTAATCACTGTCTCACCAGCTTCACATTTCTTTTCAAGTTCTAGCAAAGCTGCTTAAAGAGCAGTTCGGAAAAAGCTTTATTAGTATGAAGTGTCCAAAACAGTTGTTACTATGTTGATTTGATTACATCAAGATCTTGATTTTCCCCTCCATTAGGACACATCTCCACTTCCTACAAGATCTGAGGGATAATGATCAATTCCTAGTATACTCCTTCTCTGGATATTCAAATCTCTTTATGGGAGATAATGAAAATACACTGCTTTATATCACTCTGCAAATGAAGTGATGACACTAAGGACAAGAGACATAGTGTCTCTAGTTGTAAAAGAAAGGTGCCATACTGAGAATTTCTTTGTTCATTACAGTTTATGATTAAAATTTTAGACACTTGGTTGTCCTGCAGGTAAACCTTGAATTCTCCACCGAAAGCTGACCAGAAATTTCTGGATACTGGAAAACTAACAAAAACACTACCACATAGATGCAAATTCTAGGCAATTATCTGTAGCTTCTAATATTATCCTTGCCTATATCTTGATACAGATGAAGTTTTGGCACCATAAAAAAAACCCCAAAAACTATTTTTACATCTTTGAAAATAGGTTATATTAAGATCATAAATTCTTCTTATAAAGCTTAGACCATAGTATCACAGAGGTATAGGTGCTGGTGGAAGTAACTGCATATCCTCTCCTCACATGATTACCTGTTTAATGTTTCCCATCCCAAATCCCATTGCATAAGGTTTTACTATGTGCTTTCCAATGCCTGACATGTTTCATCCAAGAGGTGTTCCAGTGTTGTGATATATGACCAAGAAAAGTCAGGTTTTGCCAAGAATTACTAAACATAACTCTTATTTTTATGAAAAACAGTATTAAACTTGAATGCTACTGTGAGGTAACTGACAGCAAATTTTGGTTTTGACCACAGGATATGATTAAAAATATTTTACCTACGGTGCCATATTAGGCTTAATTAAATACTTGTTCAAGCAGCCTGACTTTTCTCTAAATGAAAGGAAGTAGTGTGAATGTATTACTATAATTGAACATATGAACCTCTGGAATTTTCAAGTCATCAGCAGCAAAAGAAACCTGCTCTTTGGAGACATTTTTGTTGAAGCCTGCACTGAGATCACAGATGTCACCAGAGGATGTCTGGATTGCACAGAAGTTCTGATAAGTAGTTGGTCTCCACTGCTGGCATATGTTTTTTTTACTGGAGTGCACTCAGGCTAGCCTTTGGGCAACTTCAAAACTGTGGTTTGGAGCTTTGTGTCTTAAGCATATTTCCCATCATAGGGGAATAAGATTGTTCTCTTAATGTCCTTGTGCTCCATGAAATCTTCCAGATTGTTGAATGACTGTGTTGTCCCTAACAAAACTGTGTCCTCAAATACACTGGTGTACCCATGAGGTCCATCTAGGATAGGAGTAAAGCCATAGATTAATGTAATCTCTCTTGCAAATAGTAGGAACAAATGTGGAATGTATGGGAAGAAGGGTAACTTCCAGCCTACAGATGCATATGGATATCTTTATATGCAGAAAACATCCATATATGTTCACACACACATTAAAAATACAAAGTAAAGCGGGAGGGAGCAGGATTATATATTTTTTTAATAGAATTTTAAGGTGTTCCAATCTTGTAGGTTTTTTTTGTTTGTTAATGACTGAAAAACTTAAATTGCACAAATGTGATTTTTCACAACTGTTTTGATTGAAAATGTGTCTCATAGCAATTCTCAGTTGGAATAATGTAAATCTTTTTTTTTTTTTATTCTCTAAAATATTCTATTCACTAGACTTTTAAAATTAGGAATGAGCTCAGGAGGAAATTAAATTGAGGTTTTATTGATCTAAAGCATATTTGCCCAGTAGAAGGAGAAGGAAAAAAAAAATTGAGCTAATGTTCAACAGTGTTGATGTTGTGACATAGATACAGTGACTGTGACTGTATTTGAATACAGATGTTGGATTGAAGTGAACACTGAATTCCGTTAGCTTGAAAATAACCTCGGAGTGTGCCCGAAGCTCCCTTTAGCACTAGATTGATTGCTGATAGTATTTTCTATATATACTCTACAATATCTATCTAATCTTTCTATCTAATGGATACAGCAAAAATTACACTGCCAGCTGGCAAAAAATGTCATATCTCCTGACTGCAATGTCATTAAGGGGTCATATTTAGAGTTATGATATAGCTGTAAACTATGACTTTATCAAAATATGAATGGGCTTGTGCAGAACTGTAAATAAGAGAACAACTGAGTGCAAGTGAATTTGCTGCTTTTGTAGTGTCTCTCTGGGTCATCACTGATGTCATAATTCCACAAGTATCAAATATTTATAAGTGTTGGGATCAAACCAGAGCAGAACTGAACAATCTCTTGTTTGTGGATACAGTTTTGTCCTTGGATACTTAAATGGTAGGGAGAAAAGGGCAGAGGATAGTCCATGCCATAGGTATAAAGTGCTGCCTGGGGCTGAATCCATCAGCTGCTTTGGTTAGCCTGAATCAGTTTGCTCTCTGCACTGGGAGCCAAAAGTGCCCAGAAAAGGGTTTTGAATGTTAGTTTTATAAAAGAAAGAGAAGATAAAAGAAAATTGGTTTAAAACCAGCCTCTGAACAAATGGGAATGACTACTTCATTTTGGAAAGAAGTAGGTTTTTTTTCCTCCAACTGTATGAGGGAGCTGAGTTGCTCAAAATGGGAGAAAACAGCTTACTAAAGAAAGGGGCAAATGGGATTGAATTTATTTTTTTTGAATGTACAAAACATTTGTATTGATACTGCAGCGGAGAGACCAGACAGCAACCACATTGCTCTGCTCTGTTGCTGATTTTATTTCATCGTTATTTCAATAAGGAAGAATTGTTGTTAGAGGCTGTATCAGTAGTTGCTCTGCCTGATACATACAGCGTCTTTACTTTTTTCAATTTTGATTCATAACGACCTGGATTACTGATAATACTGATAAAATCTTGCGAAAAGACAACTGGAAACTTTGGAGGCAGTTTGGGTCCGTATCTTGCTGTGAATTGACCTCCAGCCTTTGGGGCAGTTGTATTGCACAGATGGCATTTTCCATCTGACATTGCCTACTGTGGAGGCAAGAATCTGGAGACATGTTCTGTATCTTGCAGCTTGTGTCTGAAATCAGTCTTTTCTTGGTTTGCCAGAGCACAGAGAATTTATATTTAGTAATTTTAGACAGACGGTGATAACAAGGGGGAGAATCTTAGTGTGTAACTCTGCACTGCAGGGAATATTTTCATGGTTTTGGCATAAGTTTCCTTCCCCTGGCAGCATAGTCTAGTGTCCCTGTTTCAGTTGAGTTAACTTCTTGTAGGCTGTCCTATTAAATATGTCAAGAAAATGATCTTTGATCAAAACAAAACAAAATCCTTCCTAAATAACTGTTTTTCAGTTTGAGTCAATCTGATTTAAAACAGGTTGCAACAACACAACTCAAGGGGTGATACAGTGGTGAATAGGGCCAGGGATGAGTAGCTGAGATAAATTAGTCTTAAATAAAGCTAACTAAGGCATAAAACTATTACTACAGCTCCTAGATCATGAAACTTTTGTCTCAAAGGTCAAGTTTCTGGACAGTTCCTGGAAAAAGATCTAGTGTAACAATGGAAGTTGATATAAGTAAGTGAATTTCTTCAAAAATATACAAATTATTATTTAAAGAGGTGATTTGGAATGATCATTAGCACAACATGAAACTACCAAGATATTTTAGCTTGGCTCACCCACAGTTTAACACTAGCTGATCCAATTGACAGATATTCCTGACTGACAACTATCAGCAAAGGAGTTTTTTCACTCCAGCATGGGGCCCATTAAACCAAAGTTGTACGATAGTGTCATGGAGCATGGAAAACAGATCACTGTCAATTTCTGTAACTTAGACCATGAACTGACTAAAAATGACTACACTCTCAAGTCCTACATGTCCAGCATCCTCCAGGAACATGAACCTCAGTGTAATGAAGGGCAGTGGTCTTGCTGGTATGGCTGGGTGTACCTTGGATGAGCAGCTTTCTATCAGCATGTTAAAAATTCTCCCCAGATCTCTAATGAGATAAAGAAAGTGAACAGAGAGGCAATTTTTCTCCATGTTTGCATAATTTACTCTCATTCAGAATGCTTTTTTTGGTATTCATATCCCTTTCATTTTTTCCATTCTGGATTTATTCCATTCAATCTTTTATTTAATCAGGTATACTAATCATTGGACTTTTTTCTTTATATACCAAAATACCCTCACTCACATTGCAATCAGCTTTCACTGGACTTGGCATTTGTTGAAAGTTAAAAATAAACATTATTGTTGTTTTAATAAAATTATTTAATATTTTAGCTAAAAATTCAGATTATACTTTTGTCATTATAGTTAGGGCATGGATGCCTTACCAATAGTTAACTGCATTCCTGTGTGTTTGTATTTCACAATAGCAAAAACATAACAGAAGCTCCATATATATTTTACAGCTTTTACTCAATAAACATAATGTAGATAAATTTAAATGTTTGCATGCAGGTATTCTGATTGCCTTTTTCATCCCAAAATGATAAACACACAGAGCACTGGCAATAAAATACCAAAGTTATAAAGGATATTATTCTGATGAAGAGGAGTGTTTGGAAGAGTAGAATAAATTTTGCCCTTATATTTATAATTGGAAAAAGAGATTGTTATCTATTATTACTTTAACACAACATTTTTGTCTTAACATTTGCTAGACAATCTGGGGTTTTGTTTCCCAGTAAGACAGAACAGAAAAAGCAATTCTGTTATTAAAGAGTGAAGTTACTTCTTACAAGCCTACATTTTCAGTTGCTCAATGCTAGAATGTGAGATATGTGTACAAAACCAGATCTATATACCATGATATACATACTTATACAGAAAGAGGAAAAGAGACAGCACCTAGACTAAACTATGTGACTCACTACTTTCAACCACATTACCATGTAGATTATGAGCCTTTTTGACACGGCATCACAACTTTTCTGATGTCAAAGCATGGCACTTCTTTAATGCTTTACGTGGCTATCACTAGACACAGAAGTAGTCTGGTGTACCTCCCTGGTGTCATCTGCCAACTCCCCTTCATTTCTTTCAATTATAGTAAGCCCTTTCCTGAAATACAAGTATATGCACTTTAATTTCCTTCTAGGCCATCTTGAAAAAGATGAGTCTCAAAGCCATGTTATGTCTGCAAAGAGGTTCCACTGCAGATGGTCAGTATTTAAGGCCAGAGCGGGTGATGCCTAAGCCAGGGAGATGGCTTCAGATTTTACAATGAATTTGATATGCATGAACATCCAAGCATAGCTCACGCTCCTCACTAGCTTAAGTGCAGATAAAACTGATAGTGTCCTGTGTCAACTCTCTCATGTTTGAGCAAAAGCTTAAGTAGTCTGTTGTTTGGCAGTACCAAATAACACATCTCTTTCCCTTATATGAGGGAGATCCCCCCCATTATTAAAGTGTTTTCTTTATTTCTGTCTCTGGTTTTGGTTTGTTTTTTTTTTTTTCCCCCTGCAGCTTTAGATTTATGAGCTATTGTAAGCCTTTCTGACTGCTTCTGAAAAGGATTCATGGCTGCTTGTGCTCACAGCATCCAACAAATCACTCATTTCACAACATTCATTTCTTTCACTAGTTGGGTATTCTTCATTTTTTTTTTTTCATATCCCTCCCACTTCACTGCAGTAATTTGAAGGATTTTGCATACCAGTCTCAAACTAGAGGAATATATTTTATTTGTTATTGTTTTGAAATGTGGATTCTATCAGTTCTGGTTCTCTTCTTTGTTACTATGATGTAAAAAACTGCATATTAAAATAAAGGCGAATTTTCAG
Organism: Colius striatus; assembly: GCF_028858725.1. Taxonomy (NCBI): domain Eukaryota; kingdom Metazoa; phylum Chordata; class Aves; order Coliiformes; family Coliidae; genus Colius; species Colius striatus. The sequence goes on along the minus strand of NC_084759.1, from coordinate 111,544,050 downwards.
TTTTTTCCTTGAAAAAGAATGGACTAATTGACCTATTTTCAGCTCTATTTTCTATGCCTCTGTGAGTAGCTGGGTGTTCATAGAGACAAACACATTTTATCTTTGAGATGCTTGGCATTTGGAAATTCTTTAAGAAAAAGAAAATATGATCTGAAGTTTAGCTAATTGACTTGCATTTAATTTTATAGTGAAGATCTTCCTTTGAATGTAACATATGATTGTGAGGCATTGGTGTTTCAGCAGGGCCAGGTGATAGTGACACACAGATCCATTTAAAATATCCCTTACATAGAGAAAATCTGCACTTTTTTTTTTTTTAAGAAAATAGAGTAGATATTCAGCTTTTCCCTTGAGCTGTCTAGATTTGAGAAGACCACAGCCTTTCTTATGTCAAGCTGTCCCCTTACATGGGAGCCGGGAGACCTCCAGAGAGAATCATATCTCAGAAGGATCTTAACTATTTATGACTCTCTGATTTCTAAGTTGGTAGCCAGATAACATTAGCTTGTGTTTTTCTTTGAAGCGGATCCATGATGATTTTTCTCCCCAGTCTCGGGTGACACTAAGTTGCTGAGCTTGTTATACCTTTTCTCTGTGAAAATGACATCTTGCAGCAACGGCTGAAAGACCTATCTAGACAAATTTCCTGTCCTCATCAATAGCCTGAGCCAGTTGCAACTGAGGTGCTCAGGTCTTGTCAAGAGAGTGCAAGTGTCCTCCTAAGAATCTGAATTGTTTGGGCTAGGAAGCACCTATTACTTTTTAATTACTGCTTAGTTGCAAACTTGATTTACATTTGTTCTCTACTACTGTCAAATATATTTTCTGTAAGAAAATCTCTCTTACCCATGCCCTATATTTTAATTTTTTTTCAAATTTACCTTCTAAGGAGTCATATATATATATAGTGCAATTTTTTTTTTCAGGATACGTGCAATATATTATTATTTTTTTTCAACTACAACAACTGCCCTAGTTTTCAGTATCACCTGCAAAGTAATTACTGTGATTTTTGCACTCTTTCTACAACCTTCAAGTGACATTATAGCTCTGTTTTTGCAGGGAGTCAGTGAATACATTCTTGTGACTTGATTTCTTACTGTTTTGCAGTTACTTTCCCCTTTGGGTTCTTAGAGTAGTTTTCAGTTTTGGACTTAAGTTGGTTTGAAATAGCCCTTCAGTACAGGTTCTGAATTGGATTAGTGAAGGTGTGATGATTTTGTTCCAGGTAGGAACAAAGAACTATGATCAGTCCCTTGCCCACTCTTCTCCCTCCTGACAGGATAGGGAAAAGTAGCCGAAGGGCCTTTGGACCTCCTTAAGGATAGGGAGGGCTCACTCGTCACTTATGGTCTGGGCAAAATGAACAGGAGTACTCAGCAAAGAAAACAAAACTGAATTTAATCCACCAACTACCAAAAATATAACAAACAGAAAATGACACAGAGTGGTACAATGATGAAGAGCACAAGCAGCCCTTTAAGACCACATTCCTCCCACCCCTCCCTGCTTTCTTGGCTCAGAGCCCTGATTCTGGTGTCTTTACAACTTCCCCTGATAAACAGCTCAGTGGGCAGGGAATGGTGGTTTCAGTCATTCTTTTCTCAAGCTGGGCTCCTTGTTGGTCCTCCCTGCTTCAGCACAGGGCTCCTCAAAGCCCAGGCAGCCCTGCATGGGCTGCTCTGACCTGTGTTCATCCCAAGGTCTGCAGCTCCTCTGTGCTTCATGGGTGGGTGTCCGTGGCCTGCAGGCACTTAAGCACAGCTCCTGCTGTGTGAGTGCAATGACACCCCTTGGCATGTGATCTTCATTCACAATAATCTCCTCTGGAGACTATCAGTCCTGCTGTTGCTCCATGAGTGGCGGGAGGACAGTCTGCATTCTTGCTGCAGGCTGCAGAGGAGTCTCCAGTCTGGTGCTCTTCCTGCCTCACTGACTGTGAAGTCCACATGGTCACCTCCATCTTGTCTTGCTCCTCCACCTCCTCCTCTGCTTCAGATTTTCCTTCTTAAATAATGATGGCTGAAGTGCCAGATTGGCCCAGCTGGCCAGAGTTGGGTCCAACTCAGAGCTAAGGAAATTTTAAGAATTTCTTATAGGACCAGCCCCCTTCCCCTGTTACAAAGCAAAAGCAGCTCAATACAAACTCATCACAGAGAGGGAGGATAATTATACCCTCTTGGTTTCTTTCTACTAGTTAGTTTTGTTATTCCCTTCACCAGGTCATCCCTATTATGTTCAGATGAACTGCTCCTCTGGTCTTCAAAACCATCCATAGCTTAGTCCATACATGTCTGATCTGTGACAGTCTTGACACATGGGTCTGTAAGGCAAAAGAAGAAAAGGAATAGTTGTCTCAGATGTGACAGCGATAAGGTCTGTCATATTCATGAGGATAACGACCTTGTTAAAGTTACCTGTATTTTTTGGGGGGGGCTGAGTGATATGGCTGGGTAGTTGGTTCATACTACACGAGCTAGCAAGATATTTTTCTTTCAGTGAAAGAAATCGCAAGCTTGATTAATCTTACTTTTAGAGACAGAAGTTTTTATACTCTCTTTTGTTATCACTCACAACAGATCTATTTAATAGTATTTTACTGTACAGTACGTATGTGAAAACTGCTATTGCTGGGAAGCTGAGATAGTGTTATAAGTCAACAGTACTTGGGTTTATTTTAATAGGAGATCTCTGACTATTGTGCAGTAACAAGGATATGAAGAAATTTTCAATTGTATTGTAAAGGTTTTCCTCCACAATCAGATTTACCAGGAGGACACAGTTTCTGGACATTGCCATTAAGAAGCTACTAAATCAGACATTTCTGAGATTTCTATAATTTAATTAAGCTTATCCCATAATTAAAGAAATCTACCAGTCTGGGGTTTTTTTCAGCTATTACACTGTTGTTTGTGAGATGTGTTTCCCCAATCTGTTACTGGATTGCTTTTTTGCACAGATGTAACTCCCAGGTGTGTTGCCACACTGGTGCTTTTAATTGCATTTTATTTACTGTGCTCAAGAATTATCATTTTGCTTTCATCAACACTTATAGATAATACAGAAAAATTAAATTTGTTAAGATCAAAACACTAACTGTGGTGCTTCTTTTACACCTTCATTTCTATGGCAGTTAAAACCTTTAGATTAAACATATATTGACATAACTTTTGAAGGTGTCTTTGAGAGAAAAATTATGTCTTTCCCTTATTGGTATATCTGCAAGTTATTCCACTCAAGATCTGGTTGTGAGATCTTCATATCTGTTCAGTAGAAAATGAAGCAAAGTGTAAAGATAGTGTGACGTGACATAGGAAGCAACTGTGGAAAAGAATCTGAAAACTTCTTTGTATGTTCCTTCAGCAGTATGTAGAGTTTACCACCTGTGAGTGGTCTCCTTGAAACTAGTGATGCTACTTGAGGTAGAAAGTACTAGAACAAGCAGAGAATGGTGCAAAATTGGCTAGCTGACACACTGATAAAAGTTAGATGGGGTGCAGCAAAAGCCAATGCTCTTGTGCCAGTGCTATAATCCTGTATATTTTAGGTGAGTGATTTGACCTCCTGCCTAGCATGTTGACTTGTAAGTGAAGGTGAATTAAATCCTACTTCATGCAAATGGTTTCTATTCCCCAGATATTTGTCATGTATTTGATTCAGTTGCCCTTGCAGAAGGGAATTGCTACTTAAAGATGTTGGATTTAACTGCTGAGACTAATCCAGGTCTTTTGAAACTCAATGTTTTGGCACATGTGCACATCAATGAATACTTGAAAGTCTGATGGTATATTGAAAACTATACGCTACTGGATGTTCTGGAAAATAATGTAGTGAATTACAGGTCCAGAACAATGACACTGTGTATGAGCTGTCAGATGGGAAAAAGAAAGCCTGATTACAGGAATTATAATTGAGGATAACTGTTTGACTTGAGGATAACAAAATTAGTTGAAAACAATAGACCAGAAATTCACGGTCAGAAATAAAGGCGACAGCTTGGACTTGCTAATAGTTTTGTCTTCAGCAAACACTCTAAAGCCAAGACTCTCTAAGCAAATAATAAAAAAAGTAAAATCTAAACCAAGAGTGCCACTGATCTGTTCCGGATGGCAAGCAGAATGCTACAACTGTCTGGGACTGGGGGAAGAAAAAAAGCACTCACTGGAAAGGTTTGATATCTTCACTGCTAAGAGTGGAACAGAACTAGCTGTTCTGTTGGTACAGTAGACAAGATTTCTGTTGCACACAGAACAAATGAACCTAACAAAGCAGGCCCATAGATAAGAGGGAGAGCTGCCAGGACAATGAAGGAAGGTAGCTATTTGGCTCTGATACAGCTTTTCTTTTGATTGTCACTGAAAAACATACCCTGACTGACATGGAACATAAGTCTTTTCAGTGAAGACATTAGCACAACATTCACTGGAAAACTTGGAAGGCTGAATGCTATCCACAACTACCAGCTGTGTTGTAAAGGGAGCAATGCCATCTCTTTTACATAAGGCTGCCCAGTTTGCCATTAAGAGGATGAATAGTTTGTCTTTGACTGGTACTGAACAACATTTCACAGGCCTTGGACAAATTGAACACTATCTGAAACCATGATTCATCTGATGTTCTCTGTGACTGTTTCTCTTATGTCCATTGAAGTCCTTCTTGGAAACTTTTTCCAAGTGGTCAGAGCTTGCACTTTCCTATTTGTGTTTTGTTACTCTATCAGACTGGAGCATTTGCATACCTTTTGTGAGTTTTTCCAAAGAAAGCAATTTGATTTAAGAGCTGTAACTCATGAAATCCCTCAAAGTGAAGTTCGTGGATAATACTTTAATGTAACTTCATTGAATTAGTAATATGAGTAAAAAGCAGTAGGTGATCTACTGGCTGTAATGATGTACTGATTTGCTGTTCATCAAGTTCCCAGGGACTTTCTGAAGTTCCTTCCAACCTGATTTAACCTTTGATCCTGAGTTTGTGGTCATACTCTTGTAAATGACATCTTCCTATTATTGGAAAGGAGTGGACTGTCCTTGTGGCCATTGAACAAGAGACAAGTTTTATCTGAGTTTCCTTCTTCACGCATTTGACAACAGAGCTACTGCTTTATTTTTTTAAAAGAAAGAAAAAAAGCAGACCCAAGAAAAAGAGGGGGAAAAAAAAAGTGCAGAAGTTCTACTGTGAAGAAAATAAGAGCCTTTCAATCTCTCTACTAATCTCCATTCAGTAACATGAAGCATGTAGCTCTGTTAAAGGCATAATGGGTTGCTAAGTACCACAAAATACCCTCTCCATCCTCATACATTGAGGGCTCAGATTTATTGGGAAACTGCTTAGTTTCTGCAGCACAGGATACAGCACATGTTGCTCTGAAGTGAGCATATCTGGTCACAGATGAAACAGCACCTACAAGGTTCATGCTGAGTTCTTTGGGACTAGGGGAGATTCATATCAGTTCAGACCTGTCTCCCAAGTACAAGCTAGCAGCAGCTCTCAATTGCAGTGTCAAGTTGTTGTGGACAGATGGTAGCATCTTTAAAGGATCACAATAATATCACAAAACTCTGGTTTTGTATTTATCAGAGCTAACTGGAAAACCAAAGAACATGTAACTTTTTGGGACATCCGTAGTACTCAGTTTTTTCAGGATTTAATTACATTTTCCAACTTTGTGACTGGGACATAAAAAAACCAGTAAAAACCCTATATATACATGCACTTAAAACTATGTAAAACATGCATAGAATCGTAGAATCATAGAATGGTAGGAGTTGGAAGGGACCTTAAGAGATCATCTAGTCTGACCCCCTTGCCAAAGCAGGTCCACCTAGATCATATCATACAGGAACTCATCCAGATGGGTTTTGAACACCTCCAGAAAATGAGATTCCACAACCTCCCTAAGTGGCCTGTGCCAGGGCTCCCTCACCCTCACAGTGAAATAGATTTTCTTGTGTTTAAATGGAACTTTTTGTGTTCCAGTTTCATCCCATTACCCCTTGTCTTGTCACTAAATACAATAGTAAAAAATAATGCTCCAACCTCCTGACATCCACCATTTAGATACTTGTAAATATTAATAAGATCCCCCCCCAGTCTCCTCTTTTCTAGAATAAACAACCCCAATTCCTGCAACCTTTCCTCATAAGGAAGATGCTCCCTCCCCTGATCATCTTGGTGACTCTGATCTGAACTCTCTCTAAAAGTTCCCTGTATCTCTTGAGCTGAGGAGCCCAGGACTGGACACAGAACTCTAGATGAGGCCTCACCAGGGCAGAGTAGAGGGGGAGAAAAACCTCCCTCGACCCGCTGGCCACACTCTTCTTGATGCATCCTAGGAGATGCCAGTAGCCTTCTTGGCCATGAGGACACATTGCTGGCTCATAATTTATTGTCAACCAGCACTCCCAGGTCTCTCTCCACAGAGCTGCTCTCTAGCAGGTCAACCCCCAACCTGTCCTGGTGCGTGGAGTTCCTTCCCAGATGCAGGACTCTGCACTTGTCCTTGTTGAACCTCATGAAGTTCCTCTCTGCCCAACCCTCAAGCCAGTTAAGATCCCACTGAATGGCAGCACAGCCTTCTGGGGAATCAGACAGTCCTCCCAGTTTGGTGTCATCAGGGAACTTGCTGAGGGTACACTCTGTCCCCTCATCCAGGTCGTTGATAAAGATGTTGAACAAGATTGGCCCCAGAATCGATCCCTGTGGAACTCCACTGGCCACAGGCCTCCAACTCGATTCTGTACCATTGATCACCACCCTCTGGGCTCTGTCATTCAGCCAGTTCTCAATCCACCTCACTGTCCATTCATCCAAGCCACACTGCCTGAGCTTTCTGATGAGGATGTGATGGGAGACAGTGTCAAAAGCCTTGCTGAAGTCAAGGTAGATGACATCCACTGCTCTTCCCTCACCTATCCAGCCAGTTATGCACTCATATAAGACTGTCAGGTTGGTCAAACAGGATTTCCCCTTGGTGAATCCATATTTTGACTCCCCCTGATAACCATGTTTTCCTTCATATGTTTAGTGACTACATTCAGGATGAGTTGTTCCATCACCTTTCCAGGGATGGAGGTGAGGCTGACTGGCCTGTAGCTTCCTGGGTTGTCCTTCCGGTCCTTTTTGAAAACTGGCATGACATTGGCCTCTCTCCAGTCCTCAGGCACCTCGCCTGTCCTCCATGATTGTTCAAAAATGATGGAGAGTGAATTAGCAACCACACCAGCCAACTTCTCAGCACTTTCAGATGCATCCCCTCAGGTCCCATTGACTTGTGAATGTTAAGCTTGCTCAATAAGTGTAATAGTTTTACTTTCTATATCAATGCATGTTGATGTAGGAGCATTAATTCAATTTGAGTTTGCCCTCATGGAGGGCAAGAGAAGAGGGGAAATAGGAGTACTGCCTTAATTCTGGTGGCTTAGTTAAAATCAACCCCTTCCTCTTTATACCTCAAACTATCTACATCTTCCTAAAAGCAATGCTGCATGTGCTGAATTAGAAACTTATTATTGTATGAGTCACATGAAAAGCGAAACCTAGAAAGCTAGGTGGTTGATTACTCATTGAGGCATCTCCCAGCAAGTGAAGCAGCTCCCATAACTCATCCTGCTGACAGATCTCATTGACTTTATCTAGAAAATTTTGCTGAAATACTTTGCCAAAGAATCTACAAGCCTAAGCTGCTAACATTGTATATCTGGATTTAAATATAGGGGTAAAGCAAAAATATCTGTACAAATGCTGCAAAAGCCTTGATGGCAAACACACCAAATAAAGCCTTTGCATAATTGTTTCCATGCTAGCTCTTTGTCCTATGAAAAATGTTCAGCACTCATCCTCACAGCCACAAAAATATTCCCAATCTTATCCAGCAGGATGATATGAATGTAAAAACTAAACACAAACTGAGTCCTCACATGAGTGCAGAGCAGGTGATGCTCATTATAACAGCCCAAATCATCTGTACTGCCTTCTTTCACGAAAAGCACAAAAGCTTTCATTCACTTGGGCTACTGGTGGACACCAGCAGAAAGAAAGGGTAACAGTATAATCTGTTAAGCTGTTGGTTGGCAGGCAGTGGGTTGCATTTCCATCTGGAGACTGCCAAGTCTTGACTGAGTCCAGATTTCAGACTTCAGTCTCCATCACTGGCAGCAAATAAGGATTCCTGTAAAGGATTTTTGCAAAGGGCCAAATGCTTGTGCCAAGAACATCTCTTATGTCCATTATTACAGTTCCTGTGTGTTATGAGACAAATATTGAGATATATATAGATACCTTTATAAATCTTAGCTTAATAATGAAAATGATTGCTTCTCTCGCCCTCCCCCAAAAAATTGCAAAGCCTGGAAAAGATCCTGAAGAAATACAATTGATAAGCTAAGAATGTAGGAGGTCCTGGTTGACTGGAAATGTGTTGTTTTCTTGGACCAGAAGATGAGCAAAGGAAGAAAATGAGGTAATTCCATAGAGCTGTAGCTGTATTTGAGAAAGTGATCTAGATGTGGATGAAATTAAAAAAAAACAACCAAACAACCAACCAACCAAACTGTGTTGTTGTATAGCCCTGATAACTTTCTTTATGAATTGGATGCTATTCTTGATGGCTGATATTTGTGCTTGGGCTATACTAGGTAGTGCCTTCTCATGTCTGTTGACACATTGAATATATTTATAACAGTGTCATGTGACAGTTCAGACAGAAGGGTCTTAGCTTTTACAGAATTACAGAGAATTTACTTGGGGTTTGTCTGTTCCTACAGTCTTGTCCTTTATAAGGTAGACCCCCTGCAAGACCGAGACACCGTTTGTCAGTGTAGACAGTAGAGCTGATCACCTGCACCGTCTGGAGTTAAGTTGGAAAAGTAGTGACTAGTATGCTTGGCTGGGATTTTAGTGTAAAATTGAGAGATGATAGATACATTTCTTACTTTGGGAGAGCATCCCAGCTACTGAGCTACAATAAAAGTGGAATAATGAGAGCAGAAGATGTGACTGGGCTTGCAACTTGTTGCCCATGCTATTGAGGTTAGGCTATTAAATCACAGAATCTTAAGGGTTCAGAAGGACCATGAAAGGCCACCTTGTCCAACTCCCCTACCAGAGCAGGACCACCTAGAGTAGGTCACACAGTAACTCATCCAGGTGGGTTTTGAATGTCTCTAGAGAAGGAGACTCCACAACCCATCTGGGCAGCCTGTTCCAGCGCTCCATCACCCTCACAGTAAAGAAGTTTCTTCTTACTTTTTTTGGAACCTCTTATATTCCAGCTTGTACCTGTTACCCCTTGTATAAGAACTGTTTTGATCCAAAGAGAGAAAGGGTTGAGACTAAACAAACAGCAACAAAACATAGCTTAAATACCACATAAAATTTCTCTTTTCCAATCCTTTTCCTGGAGAATGAAGGTGATACAGGTGGCATTAAAGTACTTTAAGGATGTGTGTCTGTCTTCAGAACAAATGCTGTATTCTGTCAAGGTAGAAAGCAATTCTAGAGTTACCCCTTCACAAAGATGTCTCCCTTCTATTTTCCTTCCAGGCAATCAATGCTTGTTGATCTATTTATGCTGGAATGTTGTTTTAGTGATTCCTGGAGTGATAAAGGAATAGCTCTATGGCTTGTAGTAAGATGCATTTCAGCATAGAGTTGAAAGAGAGATTTTCTTTTTGCCTAGATAATTCTTTGAACCATGCTTTACATGGCCTGAGCAAAAATATGGAAGCAACCAGGCGTTTTATGAAGGGTGAATCTTGAGAGAAGTCAGCACAGGAATGTGCCTGAAATGTAGTCCCTTACAGCTGCCCCTGGAGAAGCCTCAATTGATGATAAGCAGATGACTCATTTCAATCAGCATCAGAAAGTCTCCTAAAATATCAGATTATTGAGGTAAAGAGGTTCTGGCTAGCTTAACTGTATCTGAGATACTCATGGGCATGACTCTCATTCACACTTTACCTTTCTACAAAACAAAAAACCATTTTAAACCTTGAAAGAAAGTTTTGCGGTGGAAGTATGTGAAAACGAGGACAGCAACATAGATACATGTTTGTTAAGAGCAGTGGCAGACTAGTTTCGTCAATGTAGGAGGACTCTTCCAGCTCTACAGTCTCATAGTATTTGGAAAATTACTTTCTCAAAAAATCAGTGGGTGTTACACTTTGAATAATTGAATATTGAATAATTAAAATCTGTTTGGGAACAGATAAGTAATTTAAACCTCAGGTGTGTGTAAAGGAAAAAGGGAATATATTACAAATTGAGATTGAATATTAGCTTTCCTTTGATAAAGTGAGTTCAAATCTAAACTATAAACACTATCCTATATGCCAATAAGCACAACAAATCTCAAAGCAATATGAATATATGTGTTACTCTTGTACTTAACAGACTTTCTCTTCAAGGAAGAAAAAGTGCCTTTGAAATGGGAACTGTAAATACACTGCAGCTCCTGTGAGAACTATTCTGGCTTTCTCTTTACATAAAGATTGCTGCAAATTCAGAAGTTCAATTCACATCCTGAATGTTTTGTGCCATTCTGATAAATGAAGTTAATTTGGTCCTGAAGAAAGGAGATGTACAGATAAACAGTATATACTTGCCCAAGTGCTTCCCAGAGAGACAGCTTAGCCACACCTTTGGCTGCAGTGTATTTTTAACGTATTTTGCAGTAGATGCATTTCTAAGCTATTCATGACTTCAGTACAAAAACTGACAAGTAATGTATTCACAATGAAGGATCGTAGGTACAATTTGGCAAAAGAGAGCCTAGATGCAGGGTTATAATTTCTGGGTTGATGGATGCCTTAAAAACACAGGCTACTAAATTTAGATATAGGGACTCAAGAAATAAAATTATATTTGGAAAAAAAAAATAAGGAAGCAAATCTGATGTGTCTCTACAGGTTAAGTACAATAGTACCTGGTAACAGATACTGTTAACAGATGAAATTACTATAAAGTATCTATATTTGCAAGTTTGCAAGTCATTAGCTGAAAGAAAAGCAAGAAGAGCGAGCCAATGTGTCACTATAAAAGAAAAGATTTTCAGGAATCTCCATAGTACATGAAGAAGAGAAACACTGTTCTTTTTGTAAGATATCATTGGTGGAGCAATGTACTTTGAGAAAAGCTACCTTTCTCCCCCAAAGGCATATGACCAGACACATCCATTATGACTACCACTGGTGGTTATCACTTGAGCGGGGTTACAGGAAATACAGGACAGGCTGGGGAGGCAGGCAGGGAGCATGCCACCACATAAGAAGAGCATTCAAGAAGTTGCTACAACATTTGTATGCCAGAGAACAGCAAATAAAGCTTCAATTTATTTTATAATGTTGCTATTTGCTTTTCAGGATAACACATGCATTATCTTTGGTTTTCGGGGTTATTTTCCCTTCCTATTTTGTAAACACCATATATGCTATACATAGAAACATGTATAAGTAAAAAGGCATGTGAAGAGAACACGAATTTACTTACCAGATGAAGCTAATTTTACCATAAAATGGATTAGGAGGAAGTTGGTTTGGTGGTCATTTTTAATTATTGTTATTTTTTACTTATTCTAGTGTTTGTCATTATTCTTCCTTTTAACCAGAATGAAATTTACTAGCACAAGGGCAGAATATCGCCCCTTTCTGAATTTAGAAGTTCATCAGATCTGTTATTTTTGTTAGATATAGTGTTGGTTTGTGATATGTTTCTGAGATACAGCTGATATACAAATAGAGATAGTTTGCCCTATAGGAGTAATCCCACAGAAGTACCATACAAAGGAGCTTTTCTCCACTCCTTTATGTTTCAGCTACAGAGATGAAAAGGTTAACTGGAGTTCAGATTACTACTGCCATGACTTTTCTTTAGTGTCTCTCAGAATGAAAGGAGCATGGGTTTTTGTGTCTTACAGAGAACTGTGGTAGGCTGAAGGAGAAACTCAGTTAATGCTGATATGTGTAGCAAAAACAAAACACAAGTCAAAAGAATAATTTATTTTCTGTTATCTACTTTCTAATTTCTTGCTAGCAAGTAGATATTCCTTCAGTTATAGTTCCCTTTTCTCACAAGTAAGAATCGCAGATGGACTCACACACCTGTTTTTCTGAAGCAGTGACAATATTTGTAGACTCAATTGTCTAAAACAGCACATCAGGATTGTAAAAGAATGTGATTTTGAATGAAACAAAATGGAAAAGTTCTGAAGAAACAAGATTCATGTTTTGGTCTTTTGTTTTATATTAAATTAAAAGCCAACTTTCAGAATGTTGTTATGGTGGATTGAAAAAAAATGATGAGAAATATGTTTGGAGCTTCTGACAGTTCCTTTACTAATGTCTGCTACTTAAAGGAAGATATGAATCAGCCTTAGAACAGAAGGTGATGCAGTTTTTGAGTAAAACTTTATCCCTTCAATTTTTGCTCCCCATGCCAGCTGTTCAGGTAAAGTTTTTTTTATTTTAATGATGATTTTTCAGAATTAGTCCTTTAGATAGTTGTGGCTTTATAAATGATGATAGCATCAACCTAAAGTAAGTTAATTTCTTGACAGCAAATTGAAGATTCAGAGGCGCAAGCCTGCGCTTTTCAGGGATACATTGTAAGGCATTAGAGACCTCAAATCCATAAGGTCTTTCTCTGCTTTGCAGAGTCAAATCACTAGTTAGGCAGATATCTTTAACAGTGTGGCTCAGCTCTCCTGCATGGATTGATAAGGAATAGTTGAGCTTCAGCCTGTTGTTGTGTGAAGTGAAAATTGACTCCTACATAACTGGAAGTTGTTCAAACAATGGAAATAAAGCAATAATGATTTTTAAAACCTTTCAATCTAATGCTCTCTCACCAATTGGTTTCCTAAGGAAGGCTTTCTTTTCTCCCTTCCCCCCCATGCCTTTCGAGGAAATGAAAGCTCCAGGCTTCAAGCTGTGAATCCCCAATTTCCCTCCTTTCTCCTGCACTGGGAGAAAGGGACTGACTATGTCTTTAGCTCTCTTCTGAAGGACCTAAGCCCTTACCCCCTGCAGTTGTGCTCCCTCAAACCCTGTCCAGGGAGTGGACAAACACACCTCTGTCATGCTGGCACGTTGGACCTGAAATGATTTTGTTGCTATAATCACTTGATCTCTGTGGGTCTTTCACAAATCTCCTTTCATGCCTTGAGAACAGCTCCCTGGCCACAATGGGAGAAGAGCAGGAACAGCTTGCTTCGCAGCTCCCTACCCTTTCCCCACACACAATGGACATAATATTTTTCATATAGTCTCAAACTTGAGATGCTGGTGTCATATAAGTTCAATAGGAGACAGTTTATTTTGACTCAGTAAGTTTTAGGTGCCTTTTTGAGACTTCCTTCCAGACAGATCTCTTATTGTAATATTGACCTGTGGGAATAGATTTTTGAGTCCATCTCCTCATCATCAATTAAAAAGAAAGTAATTTAACACAACAAGGCCTTGCAAGATCAAACCTGGCAGCTTTCATGCACTTTATACTCAAGTGGAGGTACTACTTATTTAAGCATAAAAAGTCTATAAAACATCCAGTTCTGTCCTTCACCATGATGTACTGCAGTTCCCAGGACTGCAATTAGTATGCAGCACAAATCAAATTTCTAGACAAGCAGATCTGTGTTCTTACTTCACTTGGTTATAAGTCAGTAATTCATTTTCTCTTAATTTTCACACAGATTATACTTTCTTGAATATTAAGAAGTGGGTTAGAATCAAAACCTAACTCAGAATTTACAGCAAATAGAGAGAGCAGCTTTTTGTCTTTCTTAGTGTCATTGATCTTTTGAGTCAATACCATTCATAAAAATAAATATCTGGCAGAATTAATTTCATGTAACTTCAGGCATTTACCATAGACATAGCTCTACACCTGGTTTTCTCATCTCTTTCCATGCTGTTAATGACAAGAAATGGACATTAGACAATGACTCATCTGAACTTCTTTGGGCAACCAGTTAGTTTACAATTTAACGTAACACAATCGGCACACAAACACCTATTTTTTCCCAAGTTGCAATCATGGCAGCCCAAGCCAATACCCTCTGGCAGAGGCAGTCATTCAGTAGAATGCTGTTCCACACAGGGCACACTACTTCTGTGCCAGGTGATGTGTGCAGCTCCTCCTTCAAAATCACTGCCTGCCCAGGAGAGGTACTCGAACACACACACCCACTGACAGATCATTTACTTTACTGATTACAGTTGTTTAGTTTGCCTCTGATATTTTTGTATGAGTAGGTAAAAGATTAATAGATACCAGCAGAAGGCTAAAAGGTCAAAATTTTATTTGCTTTAGAGATTATTGTTTCTCTAACAAGAATAAGAATAGGAAACACTTGCTAATTACGTTTCATTATTTTTTTTTTTTTAACCCCAAACCAATTACCCTCAAAACCCTGAAGAATAATAGACTTTAAAATGTTTAATTTAGACATGTATCTGTAAAATTCACCAGGGGGTAAATATGTTGTTTGTTTTCAGATGGTCCCAAACACATTTTAAAATCTTTCCCTTGGGAAGACAAACTTCTTTCCAGTTGCAAATCTCCTGTTCTAAACCCATGATGACAGGATACATTAGCATATTGCTTTTCCATATGTGAGTATATAATTTGTTGCTTGCACCTTTTCTTACTCAGTTCCTTGTAGGTGTAACTAGATATCTTAATTTGATATTAATCAATAATCTCATTGTTTTAGTGTAATCTTTAAACCAACAGCAAATGGCAAAAAAGCACTACTTGAATTCCAAACATATCTGTCTAACTCAGGTCTGAGGCTGCTATCCCCCAAGACAAAATCATTATCAGTCCACAGAGCTCCATGTTGCAGTGATGCTGTATGCTGCTGCATACATATTTTGGTTGGGCTTTTGTTACTAGATAAATTTATTAGATGGGAATTGAGGTATCTGTGTAGATTAGAATATATGAAACAAGGGATACCCTGATTTTTCCTGTTGAGGAAAAACTGTGCAAATAGCAGTACTAGCCTGGTACTCACTGCAGTCTCTTCGGGGATGTTGAATTGCAAAGACTCAAAGTGTGCCACTGCAATGCTTATGAGCTCTGCAAGCCCTTGTCTCCAAATTTTGTCCTTCAAATTAGGTCTCTGGAGCTAAATCTGGACTCCTGTAGTCAGTAGAGTGGGAGCTTCTTTGCAGCTCTGCTTCTCTAGGGTTTTACAGGCAAGAGAGGATGTATGTTTATATTATTCCGTGGGAAACTGAAGCTAACGTTGCAATCGGTTGGTAGTTGTAGAGGTGTGTACCTTTACCATGGTGCCAGTAATGCTATTTCACCTATCACAGCTGATACTATGTATGATAAAAGCCTGAGCTCTTAATGATTGAGTTTAAAATGCTGGGTTTTTTAATAGGATGCAGTTAATTCAGCCAGAGGAAGCTGGCATTTTCATTTATTCTGTGCAAAGTTGAATGGCTTGAAAAAGCAGTACTAAAATCAGCACCTCAGGACAGTTCTAAGAGGTTAGCTACATTCTCTGACAGAGGTGTAGGTTCAGTTACTTCCAGAAAAAGGAAAGGATTTGAACTGAAATCTCTTCTAAACCACTATATGAATGGGCTAAGAAAAAAAAAAGTCACTAGAAATTGTGTTTCAGAAGAAAGAGGAGTAAATTCAGAACAATTGAAAAAATTGGCACTAAAACCAAGAAACTGCCTGCAGCCAAGGTACAAAGTGCTCACTGAGATCTGGAGGGGAAGCAAATCCTTTTAAAGATTTGACTGAAGGAGGATTCCCTTATAGAGCTGATGAGTAAGTGTAAATTGCACAAACAAATAATAATAAAAAAAATCATTCTTTGTTTTAGGTGCTGATATACTAAATCAAAATTATAATAAATCCACGAATAACAAAAATGAAGGTACAAGCCTGTCAGTAGAACTTACACTTAAAATTGATTGAACAAGACAAAGAGAAAACATACTTAGGCATTAAGGTCACTTTCATTTGAGGAGTTTGCTAGGTCATTGGGGAAGTAATTACAGCCAGTAGAAAGGAAAAACAAAGAAGTGAGTGTTTGCAAGCCCATATGGGCCTGCAACAAATGGCAGCGTAGAGGCAAAAAGCAGCAAGGTGTTTGTCAATAATGTAATGCAAAGCTTGTATCATACTGAATAAAAGTTGAGATTATTGGAATTTCAAATGCATTCATCACCAGTATCCATTTGGGAGATGACTGCATCAATAGTACTTGCCCTTGCTTGATTTACGGTCTTTGGTGACTTGAGCTTGGCTGCCCTGCTCCACAGTGACTACTCTCCTGCCTGAATTTTAGTCTATGTAATTTAGTTACAAGATTCAGTTTGATCTTTCCAACTTTATGACAATCCTACCTCAATCTGGAAAAAAGTCTCTTTGGGACAAACTATATTTTCCAAACTGCACAGTTGAACATTTCTGTTGTTCATCAAAATGTTGCTGCTTTTTTATTATATTTGAAGACATGGGTTTTGTTTTTATTTTTTTTTACTTTTTCTTTCCTTTATTGAAAAATGACTGTATAGGAAGAAGTTCATACTTTTCTCTTTTTTTGTCAAGATATACAGACCCAGAGGAATTAATTTCTTCTACGATATGAGAAATCTGTCTGCTACCTTGTATCTTCACTGTGCAGTGGAATTCAACCATAACTTTTAGCCTAGAGGATAAGGAAAGATGAAAGGGCTAGGGTAGTTCATTATGTATTTTGGCATTGTGATTTAAGAAAACAAGTTGAAGTCTTGAAAGCAGGTGGGAGTAACAAGCACATTGATTTCATTTTAATGGGATTTGTGTATCTAAGTTGCCCTGGCTGTTTCAAAAACACAAGTGTGCTTCCATTATTGTGAGGAAGGGGGTGGTAGGGGTGCATGGGCAACACTCATTGCTTTCTTTCATGCACTCACTAGTCCTTTCTGAAACAGCACCTGCTGCTTTCCAGTTTTTAACAGAAACTGGAGCTTACAGGATCACATGTGTCAGGCATCAGTGCCACCACCACTGTCCTCACTAAGCTGTGCTCTGCATCAAACGTGTTTAGGTGTTAACATCCAATTGCTATGCCTGAGGTGGGTGTTGTAGGACTGCGCTTGCTGGGCACAGGAGTGAAATGCTCCTGAATGAGTCTGTGCAGCTTTCTGTAGACATACATTGAGTCCTGCTGAAATCCCACAGTAGTTCCTGGAAAGCATATCTTTACCCTGAGCAGTGACTCAATTGGGCCCATACTGAACAAACCTGCCCAGCTCTGCAGGTGTTCACTTCCTACCTACAACTGTCCACCTATTATAATATAAAGTGTTCTAATAACAGCAATTGTGCAGTCCTTCTTGTTTCATCCAAACATCTGCTGAGTATTTCTAGCACAGCATGGAAGAGCATTATCTTGGTTTACTGCTTATCTTGTTCTAACAACATCAGAAATACCAGCCATCAATATGCTCCCTCTTGAGAGCAAATTAATCGCAGGTGTGTCAGCTGGCTACAATTATATTCATGGGCTCATCTTGTGTCAGCTCATCATAACTGCAAATCTATATATTTTTAAAAGAATTTATTGCCATATGGATGAACCAAATGACCTAATCAGTCTGGGGTTTATGATTCATGTGAAGAATTGTAACTGATGTTAGTTAGAAAAGAAACATTTGAGGCTTTGAACAAATTTCCATTAAAATATGTTTTTCATATTATGAAATTTATTTCATGAGACATTAACTCCATTTTCTTCAGACTATTTTAATATTTAGAGTTAAAGGCTTTTCTCTTACTTGTGCATTACTAGATAACTATAATAATGCAGAATATGTCATAAAGTTTATAAAGAGTTGTAAGTCTGAAACAATGTTACAGCTCAAACATAGAAATGAAATAAAGTGCAAAGAGAAAACTGTCAATGAAAATTGCTAGAAATTGGATATGTATGTAAATTAGAAAAACTAATCTACCAAGATTCATAGGGCAAATAACTCTAGCTACTGTTACTTGACACCAAATAGAAATATTTCATTCAAAGTGCCGCTGCTAGAGAAATGAACTGATGAACATAAATTGAACATAAATGGCTGCAGGCAAACTGGAGTGCAGAGTAGCAAAAGAACAGTAAAAAAAATGGTGTTTTTATACATCTGTATATCTGTGCACACAGAGTGTTACAAACATATAAACATCTGCATGTCTCAGAAGTTGATTGGATTGCCAAGGGTTACCAAGCAGCAAGTTTCCCACGTATAAAACCCTCAGCCACCCTTGCCAGGGTTGGAGCCATTCCTAGGCAGCGAAGCCCAACTGGAATGGGGTCCTACCATTCATAAGGAGGGGGCACTAACTATGATCAGAGATAAAAGGGATGAAAGGATGAAAATGGGCTCTGCTAATGGATTTATTTAATATATTAGACTTTTATGTAAGTTCTTATGTATGTCTTAAGCTAAATTCTGATGCAATTTTTATTACTTTAAATCTGGAATGACTCTATTATTTCTGATAGTAAAGCTGAAAAACTGACACTTGATCTCACCCCTTCTCCTCTTCCATTGTTTGCTCAGAGTCCTAGGTGTATTGCTAGGTGCTTCTTTGAATGAAATCCTTCCCTAAGGACACCTGTTAGTAAATGCTAAAAATTAATATAAAAGTATGTGTATAAATATGTACATATAAACACCCTTCCTCCTTCCATGAACACAGACGACATAATTCTCAGCAGTTTCCTAGAAACCATACTACAGATGTGGTATTTAAGAGTGAATGTGGCTAATGTTTATTAGACTTGAACTGTATTGTGGGTAATTGTCCAGTAATAACCTTTAGTAAATTATGTGAAACCTTTACTTTACTTAACAGGGAAAGCAGGCTCCCCAAACTCTAATATTATCATCATTCAAGATAATGAGCAACACAAACCATTCTATTACCAATCTAAAAGCAATAAATGTCAAAGTAAAGAACTATGCAATATTCCAGCCTGGAAGAACAAAGGACAAAAGTAATGATAATGCCTTTTTATATTTGCAGTCTATTATATCACGCATAACAAATGACCCTGTAATTGTAAATAGTGTTGTTTTAACAGGTTGTGAAGAGAAAGTGGTGGGAGTTGTAAGGGAGTCTTTTGAACACTGCCTTGACAAATGCTCTAGGGTTTATAAATTGAAATACCTGTTTTATTTGAAGAGTGTGCTGGATTATTCTGTAGTTGTTTTGCTTATCACTGTTATCACCAAGAGCTCTGCAATGTGAAATCAAGATCCTTGTATCCCACGTTTATGGTTTTACTAATGACTTGGTAACAGCCTCAGTTCTCCTGTGACATAGGCACATTTTAAGACATAGATTATTGATGTATGGAAATTCCTAATTGGAGCATTTGGAGACCATTCAGAGGTCACACAGCATTTAGGCATTCATTCAGGCATTATGAGCCTGAAGGTTACAGCAAGTAACAAATGCTGTCTGTTGCTGTGCATACAGTGGTACAGACTGAGGTACTAACGGATTTGTAGAGTGACTACACTTTGAGATATCTTGGCTTATTTTTTTATGAACAAAAGCAGAAGCTAGTTAGCTATTTCATCAGTGTTTAGAGTAACATTTCTTAAAGTTAGAGGTTAAGGAAATTGCCTGAAACTTAGGAAGCCAATGCGTCAGTTACCCCTTAGTAAAAGTAGGATGATTCTTACTCTGGCATTTTTCGTTTATTGCCTATATTGAGATAAACTTTTTGCTGAAAAAATACTGTCTCATAGTTTACATGAGTCCTATCAACATGTGAAGGTCTGCAAAGCAAGTATTTCAATGATACTGTTCTCTGTGTGGTTGAAATAATTCATGTAGCTTTGATATACTAGAGAGGCAATTAGTACAAGTGACAATTACACTTTAGATCTCATTCGCTAATGTACATGGTCAATTTTTGTTCTTGGGTAGCTAGGCTTGAAATAAATCCATCCATCCTGCTCTTTCTATAGATCTTCCCTTGTGGACATGAGAATAGGATTTAGCTATAAGGAGAAAAATTGAGAGTTCTTTGTCCAGAAATGAACCCTCTGCTGACAGTATATTGACTTGCAATTGTGTGTGATTCTTTATACCTTTCCTAATGTGGCCATTTCATACCCTTCCTCTCTCAACAGAAAAGATTCCATCAGATTTGCTACACTGTAAAGTCAGGCTCTGTATGGTTTCATTAGGTGAATTTGTATTTTGACTTGCTTTAGTGCTTTGTTATCAGTTGGCATATAGATCGTAAGTGATAAATATTATATTGAACTGACCTAATCTTGTTTGTATTATCTTTATTAAGCTGCTTTAATGAGTTGCCTTTGGTGTATGTTTGCTGTTCATAAGGTCATATTACTTCACCACCTCAAAATGAATCCACAAAAGTGTTTTGCCAGAGAGAAAACAGGCCCCCAGAACAAAGCTTAGGTTTGCACTTGTACCGCTCCTTAACAGAAGTGACAGAAAAAAAGAGCAAGTAGTTATTTTGCATATCTCTTTCCCTCTTAGGAAAAACAAATGATTAAACTCCTCAATATTTACATTTTCTCCAACAGCATACATCCCAAACTTGTCAAGTGAATGGCAGGGGGTGGCAATGCCTGTCAAATCTATGCTTTTGGAAAATATCAGAACCCAAGCTTCCTGATGGCACAGCCATACTGTGGTTTCTGTGGCAGATCTCAGAAAAGATGTTCCCCATGAGACCTATTTATACAACTATTTTCAGGTAAGTTCCAGAATAATGAACACAGCTTGTGTTTTAATTTTTCTACTTCTTCCTTATATCCAAATGAATGTTATGCATTTATCTATATGTTCATCTGTTTCTGTTTGTCTGTAATTTTATGTGGTAGCATCTGTGAGTGGTAGTTTTGTATAACAGTATGTATATAAGTGAAATCAACAGTTAGATTTAAGGACTATGTTCAGTAAGCTGGAGAGTCTTGGATGACTATAACTAGTTATTATGGACTGAATGCTACATAGACGAGATGTGAAGAGGGATTTAGTTAAGTGGTTTGCCTAGATGCCCTCTTTTATTGGGTTAACACAGGAAAGAAATCTAGCTCCTTTTGGTATGAAAAAAAAATATATATACAACACAGGCATAATCTTTTGGCTCGCTGACTCACTATCTCAAATTGCATTTGATTGCTCATCAGACTTTGTCAGGCTCTGAAATAGTTTTGGGAAGAACATATGTGAATTCATCCTCAGACAGAAGTGTAAATGTTAATGCCGTTATTGAGCTGGGAACAGGATAATTGACAATGTCCAAGATAATCAGGGGAAAATAATTAAAGAAAATGTTTTGAAACTGCTTATATATTTAATTTTAATTTCTAATGGGGAGTCTCCTTCCTTGGAGGTCTTCAAGGCCCACCTGGACATGTTTCTATGTGACCTGTTCTAGGTGAACCTGCTTCTGCAAGGAGGTTGGACTAGACGATCTCTAAAGGTCCCTTCCAACCCCTACCATTCTATATTTCTGTGATTAAAACCCAGTGAAAGACTGTGTGAATGTTGCAAGTACCAGCTTGAAGGCAGAGTGTAAGACTTCAAATGGTACATCAGAGGTAGAGGAAGTTTCAGAAAGAAGTGGAAATCCCAAAAGTTTTCCTTTGTGACAAAAAACAAACAAACAAAAAAACAAACAAAAAAAAGTAGGCTATTGCTAATCCAGGCTACAAATGAGATTCGTTACATCACTAGCAAAACTATAATGGAAAGCTTTGCACAAATTAATTTACAAATATGATTTATTCTTCTTGAACTACTTCTGTAAGGCTTAGGGCTTAAAGATTGCTTCCAAGCTACCAAACAAATTAATAATAACAAATACAGCCCAGGAGAATTTCTCTTTTTTCTATCCTGTTCTGTTAACCATGTTTAATCATTAATTCTCAGTCATGTTGTGCTTTGTTATTAACAAGGAGGACATCACATCTGAAATGGAACATTCATTCCTACAGTTGTGCTTACAAATCAATCTCTCTCTCACTTCTCTAGCCTCCCAGCAGTTCCCTGTGCTGGTTCCAATAGCTGTATTTCTGACTAAGAATCCTGAAATTATTACAAGTTTGTTTAAGTAGATGTGAAGAAATACTATTGGAATTCCTTATCATAGAGTCAAATCAGTTGCTCCTGGTACTTACCTTATCACTATATAGTGCACAGTCCATGACAAGATAAAGTAACTAACTAATTAAGCTTCTTTCTGCAATTTAATCATCTGTTTCATATATTCTAATGCAGCTTTTACTGATTATACAAATGATTTTTTGTTAACCGAAGAAAGGAACCACACATACAAATTTTACTCTTAGCCCAAAAGAGAATTGATTTAATTCTTTTGAATTACAGGATATCTCCTTCATATGAATATTCTACAGTTCAACATATTTCCTAAGTCTACGTTTTTACTATCTGTAGTTCTTGCAAAGATTAGAAACCTTCTATAGAGTCAGCAGCTATATACTAAATTTTTCCATCTAATGCATAATTGTGATGAATAGAGCTTGAAGATAATAAATCCCACTTATTTGACTGTATGTGAGGACAGTTATTCAGTTACCTGTTCATATTGTTTGTTTTGTTGGGTTTTTTTTCTTTGCCTCTTTACATAAATGCTACACGCCCTTTGAGCTTACAGGTACAGCTAACCAGAAAACTGAACCTTCAATATAAGATTTTTTTCATTTTTAAAAGAAGTTTTTCCATTCTAGGATTCTTTACCTATTTCATCTCCCAAAATATCCAGTTGAACCACTTTGATATGTAAAAAGATTGCAGTTTATAGTAAAGCAGTATACTTGTGCATTTTTCTTTACCACATGCACTTGTAAGAGCCATTACAGTAGATGAAAATTTAATATTTAATTCTATATTATCATGGTTTTGCCCAGTATCTACAGCTTTTCCGAATATGGAATCCCTCCCAGAAGATACAGCCTCCTCTGGGCATAGTAACTGCCCCTGGCACAGGGTCTTTTACAAAGTGAAAACAAATCTCTGCTTCATCACTCCTCTCCGCAGGATGCAGGGGAGTCTCTGCTCCAGCACACCTCTCCCTCTCTTCCCTCACTTACCTTGAAGTCTACATGGTTGCTTCTCTCTTCTCCAACTCTTTGCACGATCACCAGCAGGAAAACAAGGGAGAACAGAATGAGGCTTAAACCTAGAAGTGGACTTCTTACAGGAGCCATCTTTACAGCCCCTTCCGCCTTACCAGAAACAGCTCCACACAAAAACATGACAATATTGAAATAAATATGCTGTCATACAATGCTTAGATCTCAAATAAGGACCTTTTTTTTGATTAAAGACAGCTCCCTTGATTAATTGTTCAAGTATGCCTCCCAAGAATTGGACTGAGTTAGGAGATGCAGACTCTATAGGCTTGATTATTTTTAATTACAATAACCTGTATATTCTCATCTACAAATATAGATATGGATTAGATGATCTCTAGAGGGTTCTTCCAATCCCTAACATTCTGTGATAATTAAACAAAGGCTTCCTAAATTTAGATCATCCAGATGTTCCTAAATGCAGAGCAAATGCTTTCCTGTACATTGGATGTATTAGAAAGATCACTATTTTTTTTTTTTTAAATCTAGGAGGGATCCTGCTTTAGTACTTAACCCAAGTGAAGCACCTTCCCCTTTAAACATCAGTCAGATTAGTCAAGATGTTAGTTTTGATGGAAGTATTTAACGACCTTGTTTTACTGAGACCAGTCTATAATATGATCACAAAAGCCTGTTACAAATTGAAGTATGCTGGCATAGTTGAGAAATTAGGTCTATCTAAACCAATCTAGATGCAGGCTAGCTAGTACACACACACCAAATCTAGCATCTGCAAGCCTGACACATGTTACGACATGTTCAGTGCTGCTTCCTGAGCAATACTCCTTAAGAGAACCTTAAGAAATCCTAGGCAAACCGCCTGAAGAGCTGTTCTGCGTATCTTATGGAGAACGGAGAATTACATAGAATGATATAGTGCAGAGTCTTGTGGGATTTCCACATTTTCAAATAATCTTATCACATATTCTTTGGCAGGAAGTTTTAATTAAAAGTATAAAAGAGTGTATGTGGTATTTGTGAAGCTGTTATCCAAAGCTGTACTGCTGCATTTGTTATGAGCTGCAGTCAGTCATAGTTAATGAGAAAACAAGATATTTGAGGTCTACAATTCTAAAATTACAACCCCCTCTCCATGCTCCTTCCTCAAACTAAAAAGCAGTATAGTGCACCTTTAATGCACTGGTGAACAGAATATTTATAATTTTGGCAAGCCTATAACCTGTATGAGGACTTTGCTGTTGTAGTTTTACTTAGATGCAGATACTAACTGCATCAAACTGCTTTTCAGGCCTTTAAAACTGACAGCAGCAACAGCATTTTTGGTGTGGAACAGGGAGAAGAAGTGATCAGATGTTACATATAGAAGTTCTTTTCATGGCCCATATAATATGTCTTTTCATATGGCATACTTCCATAGGTACTTATTCTACTGGGATTTATATTTCAGTAGAATTGAGGAAAAATACAAAAAGTGCCATCTTGCACATTCCGTGTCAAAGTAATTGATCCTACTGTCATGAAGAGTTAATACACTGAAAATTTTCTACATTGAACCAAACAAATTCTCCTTTATAATGGCTTTATCTTTCCTAAAATCCTCTATATAGCCTTATAGAATCATTTTGACTGGAAGAGACTTTTAAGATCATTGAGTCCAGCCTTTGTCCCAGCCCTATCAACCTCTAGACCATTTCCTGAAGTGCAACATCCAACAATCTCCTAAACACCTCCAGGGACCATGACACCACCACCTCCCTGGGCAGCCTCTTCCAATGCCTGACAACACTTGCAGTAAAGACATGCCTGTGACTGTAGCATGTCTATGTAATTAAGTGCTATTTAATAGCTATCATTATTCTGGCTTCACAACGTAGTGACGGTTGTAGGTTTGGGATTTCCCCTTCTCCTGATATGTAGGATTTAAATAGGTTAAATAAAAATGTGAAGTTAATGATCATAACTGTAGTGACAAATTTTATTGTCCCACTTCATCCAAGCTAAGATTTCATCTACAACATTTCACACTGTTGCTATCTACAGTTCAGAGTCATTATTAGTCATTAGATCAATAAAGGACTCTTGACCATAAGCAGTATGCAGGAATTCTTTCTGTCCTAGTGTTAATAAAAATTATTACAATAAATTATTTTTAAAAAGTTAATATTATTAGTGGAGAAGTGCTATTAATATTAGGAAAAAAGTAGAATGAAATATAGAGTATTATTTATATTGGGTTTGTGACATGTGGCCCAATTACAACTTGTGTTGGCATAATGATTTTTATGGGCATCCAAAATCATCATCCTCCACTGGTCTATCAACAGAAGCCACGGTAGTAGAAAAAGGAAGAAAAGCAACAGTGGTACAGCATTTTTTAATGATTGTGTCACAAACATAAAAGGACAACATATGTCGAAAAGAAGAAATATAATTTGTAACCGTGTAGTTTATAATGACCTACCTAAGTGATGAAGATTTAAAAAAAAAATTAGTTCTTTAGTTACTCTATACTTGCTGTGGGTTTGACATTATTTGACCTTATTTTTACTTGTTGGATCTCCTTTTTCTGCATTATCCTCTCTATCGTTTATGAATTATTTTCTTTCCTAAATAAGGGAGAAAAGCAATTCTGCCACATCTGGGAACTGAGACCTGAAGGAAAACAGATGACCTCCTTAGAAAGTGTCTGAATTTTCCATAATTTGGTACACTTTATTGCTAGATAGTCTTCCAATTCCACACGTATAAGTATGCATTGCAGAACTTTTAAATAGATAGATGCTAATGTAACTATATTATATTGGTTTTATTAATGTAGGATCTAGCAGTAAATTTATCAGATACTATTTTCTTTTTCAAATGTTATTAGAGGCTTATGGGAAGCTGTTCATGAATAGCGTCTCAGGCTGCTGTACTCATAATTAGAACTATGTGATTTATTCGTCTCAATACTATGAGTTTATGCTCCACATTTCCTACAAGAACAGTAGTTATTATGATGCTTATTGGATAGGACAGTATGCTGCTTTCCAAAGGCACTCTATTTGTGGGTTACGAGGTGCATCTATGAATTTTGTATCTTAAGTCTCTTGTTTTCTCTCGGAGATGATGTGTCATGTTGTTCCCTCAGGAGCAGCACTGAGGGATTACTCCTGATTATTTGCCTGGTAACTCTGGATGATCAGCTGAAGTAGAGGAGAGGTTTCTGAAGGTGGGACCTTTCTCTGCGGGCAAATATATTCTATCAGAATAGTTCACTATACTTTAGCGGTTCACCAGTGTTATTTTGATCTGGGCCAATTAGGCTTCATGAGTATTGTTCATTGCAATCTTAACACTTCCTTTTGAGGTAAGCAAAGATTTTCTTTTGTAAACTGACTGGACATGACCTGAGCTGCAGGTGTTAACATGCCCTGGCAGCTTGCCAACTGAGTCCCACAGTGTGGATAACTGGCGGCTTTCTGTGGATTGTCTGGCTAGTGCTCATATTTGGGTACTGGGTTATGGCATGTGTCGTGGTTTATCCCCTGAGAACAACTCAACTCAACTTAGCCTCTCGCTCCCATTTAGCAGCATGGGGGAGAGAATCAGAAGGGTAAAACTGAGACAACTCATGAGTTGAGATAAAGATGTTTTAATAGGTAAAGTAAAAGCTGGGCACATAAGCAAAAAGCATTACGGAATTCATGTACCGCTTCCCTTTGGTGGGTGGGTATTCAGTAAACCCCAGAAAAGCAGAGCTCCATCATGATGCATAGTGGTGACTTGGGATGACAAATGCCATAACTCTGAACATCCTCCCTCCCTCCAGCTTTTACTGCTGACTATAACACCATATGGTCTGGCATATCCCTTCAGTCTGTTGAGGTCAGCTGTTTCAGCTATGTCTCCTTCCAACTCCTAGTGTACCCCCAGAAGGATGGTGTGAAAAACAGAAAAGGCCTTGGTGCTGTGTAAGCAACAACTGAAACATCCCCATGTAATCAACACTGTCCTCAGAACAAATCCAAAACATAGTCCCATACAAGCCAATTTTTATAATGCTAATTTATAGTGATAAAGAGCATTAACTCTGTCCCAGGCAAAACCAGTACAACACATTACCTACTGCGTAGATATTTAACCGCATATCTAAATCTTTGAGCCACCAGTTATTTCTGTGACTGTGTGGGAGAAAGGCTGATGTCAGAGGCAGCCCAGCATCTGAAACTGTGAGATGTCATTGCCTTTTCTGATTGTCTCTAATAGGGTCTTTGACCAGCCAGGTGGGGCCACTGCTGCAGGTGTCCAGAAGCCCTCTCTGTAAGCAGGTGTCAGTGCTGTTCACAGAAGATGCTCTTCTCTAATTTTTGTTTTTCTCAGTAATGTTGGTGTATAACACTGTGGGGTTTCTTGTTTAAGTAATTTGTAACTATTTTTTCTCATTTTTGGAATGGCAAGTATTTTAAGTGGGGAGAAAACTGTTGTAGTTAGTTCTCTGGTGGCAGTAGGAAAGCTACGCTTGGTCTCAAACCATAAGCCTCTCTCTCAGATATGAGGAAAATGAGCAGTAAACAAGCAAGTCTGATGGTGTCATATACATACAAATTTTGCTTTATTCAAACAGATCAGATTTTGTAGCAACTATTTTCTATTAAATTCAAAGGTCTGACTTTTGTTTGGTTTTTGTTTTGTGTTTTTTTTCTTTGTTTCTTGGTCTAGCAAAGGTATTAAATAATGGGTAAACAGATCCTTAATTTAAAATGACAAATAGAAAGGTAAATTTATCTGTTTATTTACAGGACTGCTACACTCCTGATGTTTCAAGTAAGACTGATAAAATGTATACTGTTTGCCAGCAAAGAAGGAAAATCAGTCTGTGCTTACAATTCTCTTTCTCTGTAGTGTGGAATCCATTTCGTACTATCAAAAAGATAAGATTACTTGTCACTCACATGATGCACAAAATTCCTATTGTTTTAGAAAGTTTATGTACTATTTAAAATTTATCTAGGTTCTCTGTTATAAAAATTTTACAACCTGCTTCTTGTAAACCATATAATCTCTGGAAGTCTTACCAGCTGAATGTGGAGTATATATTCTGCCAGAGACTAGATAAATTTTGTACCTGAAGAGCATTTCACCTCTGTCTGTGAGCCACCTTGTGTACGGTAATACCAAGTCTATGTTCTCTAAACAAATCTGTACTTATGGGTACAATTTCTTGTAACAACTACAGATAACCATGAAAAGGATAAAAAGGAATGGGAGGAATTCCAAGAGCCTGAATGTGTTGTAAAATTTTTCCATTTAAAGACAGTCAAGAGATCTTTGAAAACCTGAAAGTTTAGGGAAAAATACTTTTCTATTAGTTTCAGTGGAAGGTGACATGATGAGTTACAAAGGGGTACTTGGACAGTTTGCTGCAAAAAAATGTGGGTTCTGTTCACCTTGTTCATTACCAAAAGTTAAAGCTGCAGCATTATGAAATCAAAGCCTCTTTCATATTTTATTTTAGTGGAAATGACACTGAGCTGCAATATAGGATACTTGAATTTTACTCTTGGCTGCTTCTCCTGACTTACCACTGAGAGATCCTATGTGACCTCCTTCTCCACTTTACTGCTTCTGTCTTGTTTAATATAAACATAATTGCTCTAATATAACTGATAAATAATGTTAATCCCAAAATCACAAAGCCATCCATTCTCTGGCTCACAGTGACTCAGTGTGGAACCCAGATTCCCTCAAGGGTTTGGTAAAACAGTGGAGGCTGACACAAAGCAAGTAATCTGTGAGAAGAAAATGACACAATGAAAGGAGGACTGAATGGCTTCATATCCCTGCAGGTATTTCAAATGAGGTGAAATATTTCAGCATAAAAAGCCCCTCTAGTCAAATTACTTTTAAAAATCCTGTGACAACATGTATCTACTTATATTAATCAAGGCAGATGAAGTGCGTGTTTGTTTATTGGAGTTATGGTGTTTTTTTCATGTGACTTTTTTGGCTGTTGTGCTTTTTTTTTTTTTTTTTTAAATTAAAGCAACACATCAGTGTCTCTACCTGCAGTCTGTGAATTTAAGAAAATCCCTTATGTTTCCAAATGCAAGTAAAATCACCAGTCTTCTGAACCCCTTTCCTCCTCTTCAGATATCCTTTCTCTCCTTCATCTCATCACCTTTCTCTACCTTAAGACAAAATCCTCTCAAGTCTTAGGAAACTATATTTTATTTGAAACTAAAGATTTTCCTTGTTTTTTTTCCTTTCTGTTCCTTATGAAATTATTTCAAATTAATATTTTAAATGAGGAATGAGAAATGGGGAGTTTGCTTCACATTATTATGAGATATTTCCGGTAATTCTTAAGAGTATTTCCTGAAATGTCCTTTTTAATACTCCTTTTTACTTCTCAGAATCAGTTTGGCTTTTAATATTCATGAAAACTCTGAAGCTGGCCTGACATATAGATATGTCACTTCATAAAGTGATACAAACTCAGTGTGAGGAAGTGTATATGCTTAGAAAGCAGAAATGCAGAATATGAAACGGAGAGTTAAATGGTTGTTTTAGAAATAGTAAAAGCTTGCGTATCTAGCAAGACAGAATCTTAGTGTGAAGTAGAATACTTAAAATTCTGTTTTTCTTTTGTAATTACACCTCGTTATACTACAGGAGTGATGATAGCTATAGATAAGAGCAGATTTTGACCTAGATTAATTTATATAGTACAGATATGTTTTATCTTGGAGACAGCACTCTGTTTAAACCTGTGGATGAGGTTAATTGTAGTGTATACCACAAAGACCAATTGTCTGATATTTTCTGATGACTGTCTGTCATCTTGGCATTTTATTGAAATAATGCTGACTTTTTGATGTATATGTGGAAATTGGAGTTTTACACTGTTTGTAAAAACACGTTTATCATTTTAACTAATGTCTAGTGACTTCAGTCATCTCAGCAAGCACCGCCTTAGATCATACCCTTATCCATGGGAAGATTGTACTGATCCAGAACAGATATTTCACTTGTTTTTCACCAGGATTTTAATTTTTTAATATTGAAGTTACCTGAAAAATACTTATTTTCATAAACAACTGTGTTAATATTTACAAACTTTATGATCATCATCACTTAAATGGAATTTCATTTCTTTCAGGTTTAGGTACCTGAACCTAAGCAATGAGTTATAAAAGGATAGATCTAAACCTCTTTAATTGTTTCAACTCTTACAGTAACAAGTACAATAACATTTGAGTGACTGACATTTTCAAGTTTGACTGATGACCTACATTTTTTATTTAAAACAGTAGTTCTTTGAAAAAAGTCCCAAAATTTCACCACTCTCTTTTTCACTTCTTTCCCTTCCCTTCCCTTCCCTCTTGCGTTTGTATGCTACAAAGCTTGATCTTCCTCTAGTCCCTGTGCTTTCTTTTCCATCTCTTTCTTTCCTTCTGCACCCAAACTCTTATTCCTTGCAATGACCAGGTCCTGCTTTGCTCTTGACTAGTTCCTAGGTCATGACAGTGTTGACCTTCTACTGCAGAATTTGAAGCTTTACCTGCTCATGTCAGCTGCACATAGGGAGTCTTGTTTCTGACAAGCAGATTTGCTCTGTTCTGAGAAACAAGTGGCTTTATCCTACCCTCTGGAGAAGGGGTGGGAACTTGCAGTTGCCTGCTGGGTACAGGGAACACAGAAAGTCACTTGTGGCTGGCAAAGGACTCTCCTTGCAAGGACTGATTTTCCTGTGAAAAAAAATCTAGGAAAATTCTAGGAATTCAGTAGGCATCTGCCTACCAGCATCTCCATGTCTGCTTTGCAAAGGTAGCTCTTGTAGCTGCTGTTAAACTATAAGGGGAAAATGGGAAAGTTTTGGAGATTATTCTGAATTATAGATCTGTCCTGGAGAAGGTATTAGTTTTTCATAATAAGAGTCTAAACAGAGACAAAATAACACCTATGAAGGCACAATTTCCCACAAAGTCTTTTTTTTTTTTCGTCTTGAACACATGACTAATCCCTATTGACACTATAAAACTTGGATCTAAGAAAAGCCAAATTTCACCTTATCAGAAGGCAACCAATAGTCATAATAAAATGTATAAATTACATTTCACCTGATTTTACTTTGTGGGAATTTTAATTAAAGGAACATATCTAATTGCCAACCTAGAGTATAGTATTGTAAATAATTAGCTTAGCATTGCCTTGGAAAGTTTGCTTTAGAATATAAGCAAAATGAATGTGAAGTAAGGATTTTGTTCCTCTCCTAGAGCTTTCTCACTGTTCAGTGTTTCAACAAGAGAAAGCCTGTTTCCTCCACGTCTAGTGCTTGCATCCAGAATGAGATGTGCTGACAAATAGAGCATCTCTTTAGAGAGTGACAAATTCTGTTTCTGTTAGAAGCCAGCAGCATTTGGTACTTTTGCTTTTTCCCTTTTTTTTTTTTTTTTTTTTTTGACCTCTTTTAAACACAAGCCCTCAGATCTTTTTTTTTGAGAGAAGTCTGAGGAATGATGTGTGTTGGCACTTTTGCAATACGAAGGATTTGCCCTTAATCCACAGTTTCTTCCAGACTATCACTGAAACACGGCACTGAGGAGACCTGAGTATGGTAGTTATCAAGGCTTAGTTTGTCACTGATACTATTTTGCAATGTACCCTTAAGAAATGTAAGGTTTTTTGTTAAAGAGGAGGTTTCTGAACCTTCTATAAATAAAGCATTGTTGAAACTGTCAACTTCTGATCACTGGTGTACAGTGAAACCAGTTTATTTTCCAACTTAAGTATTCTCTGGAACCTGATTGATTTTTATATTGTACTTTGCTGCCTGAACATGGGTTCCATCTTCCCAGATGAAAACCTGATACCTTTTCTTCATGGAGCTCTGGACACATGATAATATTTGAAAATAAAATGGCATTTCATGTCTACTGAAGATATGATGAGATATGCTAGCCTGACAGATCTGGAAACTGGTACACAATCAGAGAAATTTACGTTAAACTGCAATGTAAGGGTTGTTTAATTCAATAATCTCATGGATATTATTTGTTGCAAATGTCATCATGATCAGAGTTGGTTTCCCTGTAGAGCAAGAGCAAGTGTGCTTTCAGGGACTGCTATATAGAGGGAAGTGTCCTGTGCAAATGAAACTAGATGCAATCGTGGCTTTTACATGCTTCTCTCTAAAACTAAAATGGGATTTAGTTAATCCAGACATATTTCATCCTGTGACTTATAACTAATAATTAATATTTAAATTTTTCAAATTGAAGAATTCACATAATAGAGGATGGAGTAGTCTCTTCTTACGTATAACATACTGAGTGTATGTAAGTAATAAGCCAGGGCTTAATTATGAAAACACAAGCTGAAAAGTGCTGACTTTGGTGTGAGATATTAGTTAAATAGAGAAAGTTCAGCTTTATCACAAAGTTTTCACTGTTCTGCACTAACCTTGTTAGTATGATTTATTTTTTTTTTACTTCCTGCCTGTAAAGGTCTTAATGATATATAAAATAAACACTAACAATTTCCTTCACTGCATTTTCAAAAAGTTATTTTGTTACACATCCTTGTCTGTGTTTTCTTGTGGTACTTGAATTTCTGTGTGTTTGCAAGGTGGTTTTCTGATTTAGTTTTGTTTTGTTGTTTCTGCTTTTGTGAGTCACTGTTTTCTCCTCCAAATTTCAGTGGCTGCTTCCACTTCACGTGTCCTGATACAGAGGAGAAAACAAGGTGTCTCTGCAGTCTGGGCAAACTATCAGTTAGACAAATGTCTGTTGGCTCAGCTCAAGCCTGCTAAGAGCTAAGCAGATTGATAGCACTCAGCTTGAGAAGTGCTAATCAGTGCCTTTATGAATTTGAAATTAGAAGAAATGTATATGTGTATAGTACAGGGAGTGTATGTATATCTATATCTATTAATGTTCAGACCTGTAAATATGAAAGCAGAACAAAAAAAGACACCTGGGAAATATTTGAAGGTTGAATTTAGACAAACTCTTTCCTTGCAAAAGACAGAGAGCCTTGTACCATGAGCCAATAGAGGTTATCCCCTGCCTCATCGTGCCTGGGAGCAACAGCTCAGCCTTTAGCTTCAAGTGGCTGAGCAGCCTCAGCTACCAGTGGGAAGCCACCAGAGCCAGCCTGCAAGGGCACAGGCCCCAGCTCCTTCCTGGCATGTGAAGGTGGTTTGCTGGCCCAGACGTTTTGCACCCTGTGGAAATAGCTGGAAACGTGATAAGCAGAAGTTTTCAGAGATGGTTTAGTCTGTGTGGTTAGCTCATTGCTAAGATCTCAGAGGATCAAAACCCAAAATAAATGCATATCTTGGTCTATTCTCAGAAACTGAACATAATGCATCTTTTACAACATTCTAGTGCTTGAAGCACCTAGAGAACTCTTCTAAAATCAGTTTGTGCCTCACTGGTCAAGTCTCACAAAACATAGTGCTTTTGATGAGCCAGGTTGAGCAGAATAGTATTTACATATTACAAGATAACATGCAAACTATTTAGTGTTGACAGGCTTTTGTGTCTGATATTTTCTGAAGTCTAAGCAAGTTATATTTTTTTAAAATCATACCAGCACCCCAGATGTTGTAGAATATAAACATGTTAAATATGAACTGATGTCAAAGTTATATTAACCAAATAATTCAAAATGCAAATTGTCCATTGAATCCTTTTCTCACAGCAGCAGTGCTAGGACTTGTAAACTTCAGTAGAAAAGGGTAAAGTGAAGAGGAGATGACAGAGAATGGATAGCAGATAGGTAAACGTTATGATTATATTGACTTTGGATTTACATTTAGAAACAGCATTAGTAACCAGAGAAAGTAACCACACCACTTAAAATATTTTATAAGTAATTAGAGTGTAAAGAGGCTGAAAATCATAGAATCGTTTTGGCTGTAATAGACCTTTAAGATCATTGAGTTCAGCCTTTGTCCTAGCCCTGTCAACCACTAGACAATTTCCCTAAGTGCTGCATCCACCTGTCACTTAAACACTTCCAGGGACAATGACTCCACCACCTCCCTATGCAGACTATTCCAATACCTGGCAACCCTTGCAGTAAAGAAATTCCTCCTCATATCCAACCTGAACGTCCCGTGGAGCAACTTAAGGCCATTTCCTCTTGTTCTACTGTTTACTACTGGGGAGAACAGACTGACCCCTGCCTTGCTACAACTTCCTTTCAGGAAACGTTCACTGTTTCTGTATTACTATGTTTTAATAGTGTTAACAGACATTTTGTTTAGTCCTGGCTCTTGTAGCTTTTATGCTGACTTTCTTTTGTTGTAAGATATCAGTATTTTACCTCACTTTTTCATCAACGATAATGAAACCGAGATGAAAGAGAAAGTGTGTTCCCCTCAAAATAGGACTGAATCTCTCAGAATATGACTCTGATAAGTTGGGAAGGGTCCAGATCTCCTGTTTTAAAAGAAGCAGTATTTCAACCTTACTCAGTGTGATAGCTTTACTCACACAAATCTTGTTTATGAGATTAAGAAAAGAAACAAGGAGAATTTAAAGAAGCAGGAGAGGAAACATCTATACAAAACTCCCCTTGTTAATGCAAAAGATGATACTCTGAGTAGTTGTGCATTTTATTGAGGAAAAGAAGACTGTGAGGACAGCTAAGAATGTATTTATTCTTTTAGACAAGATCAAAAAAATAATAGCGGTAGAGGTGCTAGATGTAGTTACACTCATTTATAAGTCAGCCATTTATGTCAAACTCTATTGCAGCATATTAAAACAAAGTGTAAACAAAATCCATTGAATTTGCTGTGTCACAGCAGGAGAACAGAAGAAAGCGACCTCACAGAATGCATAATCTGGTCTCTTATTGCTAGTTGGTATAACCTGAAATATTATTCTCATTCAAGTTAACAAAATGATCCTTTATCTAACCTGGTAGACCACTCAGGCTTTTTCAGGAGATATGTTACAACTCACAAAACAATTTTTGTAGGAGAGGATAGGTGTGAGTGAGAAAGGTGCTTCCATATAAAGGCAGACTAGCAAAAGAGCAGCAATACATCTCAAAAGATTTAACTTGCATCTTCTTTATTCATGATTTTTGGAGTCTACCTCTCACTGAAACTTGTAAATTGCTACATGTCATAATAAAGCTGTTGCTTTTTTAATTTATTCATTTCATTCTTGTCAAAATATTAAGGTAGGTGTCAGCTGTAGCAATAAAATTGTAAATTTCTATTCTGTTTTATTTATTTCACTCTATTTGAAACAAACCAAACTTTTCATGCACATGCTGTATACTTTTTACTACAGAAAGAAGTATGTACACATGAACAAGTGTGTAGATCCATACTCCTAATCTTGTTTCTATTAAAAATATTTTAATGTTATCTAAAAAAAAAAAAATATTTAACATCTAACATTTAACATCTGCATTTAACATTGCTATCGTGTAATTTTTGTTAAATCAGTGAATATTAATAACATTTAGTTCAAGCCTGTTCATCTATTGTATTGCCTTTGGAGTAATTAAATAATGATTAACACAAGCAGTGCACACAGCATGAGGTTTGTTGGTTCTCCTTTAACCAGTTGCTTCCAGCTTTTGATTGAGATTGTAGAAAATAAGTATTTAAAATTGAGTTAATTTGATGTTGCTAGAAGAGTAGCCTTTTGTGAGATATTTTGATTACGTGGCAGGGCAGCTTCTATAAAGATCTGTTTTGGTAAGTAGAGCTTCTTAATTCCAAACAGGGAAAAATTTATAGGATGACTACTTAAGTGAGTATAACAAGAACAAGGAAGATAATCTGAATAAACCCCTGGAGACAGACCATTAGCTAGAACTCCCACGTCAGTGTATGTACATGTCACACAACTTCAGTATCACTGGGGTTCTGTGAAAGCCTTGTCTTGAAAAGGTATCTATGTTTTGGTGTGAGTGTTGAATTCTTTAAAAAAAGAGAAAATGCTGTGGAGTGCTCATACTGCTGCTCAATTTGTATCAGGATGCACTTTATCCCTATTAAGTGTAACTTTTTTTAGAATTATAAAATAATTGGCAGATATGGAGATATATAAGGGGCACTGTCTTACACCATATATTTGTGCATGTTTCTTTGTGGGCTTGTAGTAGTTCGTTCTATCAACTTTCATGATATATTAGTAAATTAGAGGGATACATGATATCTGTTACTTGATTAAAATATTTCTACAGTATTCTCAGAAATCTTAAATTAATGTGTCTGATCTTGGTTTTCTGTTTTATAAAAGCATCCTTCTCTTGCTGGAGGATATGTACTTAAGATATTAAAATGGGCCAGTAGATTGAGAGGAAAAGACACAGAGCTGTCTAAATATTTTCCGTTTTTCAAATATTTTGATCATGCTGGTAGGGATGGTAGTCAAAGGAGCATTGGTTTGAATGATTTGTTTGGAATGTAATTGGAATTCTTTGGACTCCAATTGATAGTCATCATCTCAAACAATGAAATCTAAAAATGTAACTACCTGTCTATTTTCAAATTACTATATAGGTTGAAGAGACATTCTGTAGCAACTAGACATTTCATTCTGTAATACTTCTAAAAAGAGAGGAGAAACTGTGGAGAAAAATTGTTTAAAATTCCTTAAATATAAGTAGCTAGATTGCATGTGTGCAACTTCAGATATTGACAGTCATAATATACTCATTCACTTCAAATATGGTCGAAAACAATATCAGTTCTACCTCTGAACTCTCTGCTGTGTTTTGTCTTTCAGGTTGAAAATGCAAGACAAACACATACTCACAGTTTTGCAGTATTTTAGAAAAAAACCTCAAAAACGAAATAATTTTTTTAAAAAAGGCCCTATCACCCCAATTCCTTAAATAACTATCGTTAGTTCAACATTCAGTTAGTATTTCTGGATCTTAAAAGGAGGCCTACTTGCTCACAAAAACAGCCCTCATCCAGCATCCTGGTTTTGGCGGGTGAAGAATAAATGTCAAGGGAATAAGAATGTGGTGATCAGTCCGCGATGTTTCCCGTGTATACGAATCCAGCCTTTGGCAATGTACATCTGAGAACCCCTGATGATTTTTTCCAATATATTTATTTCACTGCTAATTGAATGAATGACAGTTTTCAGTACCTGAATCATCTTGTGTTCCAGAGCTGAGCTCTGTGTTGTGTACAGTATAGAGAATTACCTCTTTTATTTTGTTTCCAAGTCATTACTCCCTCCCTTGATTAAGTTCCCAGGTAATTTGCACTCAAAATCAACACAAGGTTTAATGATCTCTAAATTCTCAAAGTCTACAAAAGGATCTTTCAAAGTTCCTTAGAGGTGTATTCAAATATAAAGACAAAATCATGTGCTCTCTACTGAAATTATCCTGTTATTATTGGGATGTGCTATGTATGGAGGAGAGCTCAGAGACCTGTAATTGAACCTAATGCTTCTGCAGGGAGGTTGGACTAGACGATCTCTAAAGGTCCCTTCCAACCCCTACCATTCTATGATTCTATAATTCTAATCGGCTTGATTTTTGGCAAATGATTTATGAGGCTACGTATATAAATATATATCTATTCATATATGTTTATTTTTATTTATGTAGCTTAAAACCCCCCAAAGTTGTATCTTTTAGTCACATTATTCTTCAAGTTATTTTCAGCTGTAAACATCTTAGTTTTACTTCCTTGAACTATTGCAATATTTTTCCTTTTTTCTTTTGGGACTCTTGTTTTCAATCTCAAAATATTCAGAACAGAAAGGAGGGCAAAGGATCTGGTAGCTGTTGAGGTGAGGGAGAAACCTTCAGAAAATTAATTTCCTTTTCCATTTAGTCTTTTATCCTGTGTGAAAAATGTCAGTGTTGAACAATAAAGCAACATTTGAGTCACAGATTGCTTTTATTTTGTGGAGAATTCTTCTTGCCAGTATACCCTCATGCAAGATGACTGCTGCAATATTTGACTTAGCAAGCATTGTAGGCATTAAAAAACATCATTAAAAGATTTTGGTTTTTAGAAGTATATTGCTATTTGAACAAATTTGATCTGAGGCTACACCTTGGAAACTGAAGTTCAGTTTTTATTTCATTCCTTAGCTGTTCAGTTGTATTTTTCCTCTCCCATCAGCAAAAATAGCCCCCTCAAAACAAAAGCAGAATGTAAACAAACATCATTGGATGTTTCAAATGTTATTTCTTGCTTGACTTTTAGATTAGCTCTTTTTGTGTAATTGGAAAAAGTGATAAAGCATAGGTGCAAAGAATTAAATATATGAGGAAAAGCCACATGGAGGATTCCTATATGGGAAGGCTTACACAGCATTCTAATATGCACAGCTGTGGACCTAGGATCAATGACAATCCCCTTTCAAAGAATCTGGTTGTCCTTTGAAGTTAACATCAGAATACCAGAAGGATAAAACAAAATGGGGAAATAGTCTCCCAGGTGCTGTTTTGATATCCCACTTGTGGGCATCTCCTTGGTAATACCATCCAAATTAGATAAAAACAACACAAATCTATATGAACTTGATAAACGCTGCAATTATGGATTGATTTCTTCAGCAGGCCTTTTACACATTGTTAGTGGTTGTGGTTGAAAGTGGCTTACCTCATAATTTCTGGTAAACTAATTCATGCCTCAGCATGTCTTTGAAATTGATTATTGCCTGTACTTATGATTTACATACTTCTTTTACACCCTTGGTTTAATTAACATATGTCTGCATGATCCAGTTACATAATGCCAGGAAGCTCAGAAGCCCTTTACAGCAGTGCAGCCTTCTGTGCCTCACATGTAGATCCATAATTTGCTGAAAGTCTTGAAGTCTCACAGGGAGGCAGTTCTCTCTGTAGGAAATATTTTGCAAAAGCTGAATTCTGACTTCTGAACTTGCTTAATATACTTCAGATATAGGAGCAGGAATCTGAAAAAGATGGGAATGTTGCGTTTTTGTTTAGATTAATTTCACTGATTTTAGCATCCTGAAAAAGTTTTACATCTGACCTAAACTAATTAGAATCACAGAGTCACAGAACGGTAGGGATTGGAAGGAACTTCTAGAGATCATCCAGTCTAACCTCCCCTGCTAAAGCAGGTTAACTCGATTAAGTTGCACAGGAACACAGGGTACACTCTATCACCTCATTTAGGTCATTGAGGAATACATTGAATAAGACTGGCCCCAGAACTTATTCCTGTGGAACCCTGTTGGCCACAGGACTCCAAGTCAATTCTGCACCGTTAATCACTGTTGACTACCCTCAGGGCTCTGTCTTTCAGCCAGTTCTCTATCTACTGCCCTGTCCACTCATCCAAACCACACTGCCTGAGCTTTATGGGAGACAATGTCAAAAGCCTTGTTGAAGACACCTGCTGCTGTCCCCTCATCTACCCAGCCAGTCCAGTCATGCCACCATGGAAGGCTATCAGGTTGGTCAAGCATGATTTCCCCTTTAGGAATCCATGTTAACTACTTCCGATAACATTCTTTTCCTTCATGTTGCTTAGAGATGACACCCAGGATGAGTTGTTCCCTCACCTTTCCAGGGATGGAGATGAAGTTGACTGGCCTGTAATTACCCAGGTAAGACTGGAGTGATACGGGGCTTCCTGGCTAAATCATCTGGGATTTTTCTTTAACAATGGGAGATGCTAGTAAAGGTACTTCTCATTCTTTTTCAGCAGTAGAACAATCCTAAACAAATATCTTTCACCAGATAGCACTCCCTCAGCCACTCTGGATAAGTCTTTTGCAGAAAAATATTGATGGGGAGGAATTGGAAGATAACTGGATATAAAGAACTAAGAGGAGTAAATATTTATGGTACAGTGTCCCTACACTGATTTTCATTGCACAACATTATGCATACAAGGGGCTTTCCATCAGCATCATCTTGTTAAGACCTCAGATCTCTTGAACTGACAGGCTCACTTCTAACCTCAGCGGAGGAAGGATTTACTCTTTGTTCAGAACTGGAAGTTCTTGCCTCCTAGCAGAAATTGGAGCATTGAGTGATGCTCTACCATCACTAATATACATTTGTTAAAAGTGAATCTTGCAGATTTGTTCCAAAACAGAACTTGGAATAGGAGTTCCCCACCCATAAGTGACTCACTCAAGGATAATAGGAACAACCTACATTCTCTTCACAGGTGGAAATTAGTACTTTATGCAGAGATTTTGATTAAATGAGCCCTGGAAATTTCTGAATCCCAGTTTATGCAGAGCTGGCCTTTTAAGAGCACAGGACAAGGAGTTTGTCAGTGCTTAAGAGTTCCTACAAGATTCTTGTCAATTTAAGGAACTGCATAAAATAAGATTGATCACTATCTTGTATTTTATAAAAGGATTATGTAATGAGTGTCTAGATGCCAATTAGAAACAAATGCTTCCTTGAAACAAAATTGCAAATGTAAAAAATGTTGGTTGGATGCAGTATTTTGACAGAGATAAAAATTACCAGGAGTACAGAAGCATTTAGGAGCTTAGCTTCTCTGATAGTAAAGAACTACGGAAGAAGAGAAACATTAGGAGATCCAGAATTTGTCTGTCATTCTTTTACTTGATATGATCCTTGTGAAGAAAATATTACCAAAGAAGTATGCAAGTGCAACATTCAGTATTTGGTATGCAGTACTGTAACAACTGTAATTTCCATGAAATAAATTAATCAAAAAACTGTGTGGTAGCTGCAAAGAGAAAGAAAAAAGCCATTGAGAATGGAGGAATTACAAGAAACTATAATGCACTTTATATCACTTGTTTTTAAACTTTTGTACTAAGAAACTGATTTACTTTACTCTTCACAAAGCAAAACATATTTTTGCATCCTTGTGGTAGGGATTTCACCTACTTGGACAGGGGAATAGAAATGGGGATTTCTTCAGCATGCACACAGGATGCTTTCAACAAATAAAAGGAACGGGAACATAGACAAACTTTGATAAAAATGAGAAACAAGTTTTATAAAGTATAGCTTATTACTAAATGTTTTCTATTATAATTTTATTGTCTGTTAGCTTGATACTGTTAAGATAGAGAAAGAGAGTCACTGATTCAAATACTTCTGGTTTAAATTATCAAAACAAACATAAAGGAAACATTCATAGTAATTTTCCTTATATTCAAAACAGAGTTTTGACAAATAGATGTGATGATGCTGTAGAAAATTTGGAAACCCTTAGTTGTGTATTGATCCAACACTGGAACTTCTTCAAGATGCTTTCCCCAAAAAATATTTATATTTAATTCCATTTTTAGTGTGTCTACTCTATACAGTTGAGGTCAGAGTTTTTTTAGGTATGACATTATGTGAATTGGAATTACATTTGTACCTAGTGTGTCTGCTTCATCTTTGTAAATGACACAAAACATGTACACCATACATCTTCTCAACTAAAGTTGAGAATATAACTTTAGCATATATAGCAAGATATCACAACATAGAGAAGGAATATGAGATCAGAGAATACATGGGTGCCACAGAGAACTGTAGTTACCAGGTACATACATTTCCTATTTTGTTTTCTGTTCATATACATGCATTTTACTCTTACTGAGTCTAATATTTACTTTTCTTGAAATTAATATTTAGTACCTAATTAACAGAAGATTGAAGTACAGCTCTGTCAAAAGCATCATCCAACTGTACTGTCTCTGCAATGAAAGGGTATTTGGTAAGATATATATTGATTTTCTTGAAGCAAACGTAATTGTTTGAAGCTACTGGGAAACTACTTGGTTCCCTTTTTGAGGTGTAAGTTCAATACCATTCATCTTACAGCAGGGCTTGGAACAGCCAAGACTTGATGCTGTAATGCGTTGAGTCTTCATTCTCTCAGCAATTGCTGCAAACAGTTTGCAGGAAGTCTGATATGTTTAGCTTGTTGCAGGTTAGAGATCAATGTTCAATGAACATACAAGGCAGGTAGAACAACTGCTCCTTTATTCCAATTAATTTTGAAAAACGTTTATCTGTAGGTGAATTGTTTGACTTATGTGAGAATCTTTAACAAGCTGGAACAGAATTCCAGTTTTAGTTAACAGACACTTTCATAATATGAAGGTCTATCATGAGGGCAACTTTCTGGTCTTTTGATTGGGAGATAAAAGAGTTCTGTGTAAAAGTAATAGCAAATCACTTTTAATGAGCTTATTGAGTGTTGAAAAGAATTGAAAGGGTGTATTTTTGATGATTAGACTCTTCAAAGTCTAAAAGGCAAACAAAAGACTATTAAAAAAATATAAAGAGTAGAGAACTAATTTGATAGATTGTGGAGTTTTGTTGTTGGGTTTTTTTTGTTTTTTTTTTAGTTAATCAAAACCTACTTCAATTTGTTTCAATGAGTTTGGCCAACAAGCATTACTTAGTGCTGTCTGTCACTTTCCCCACTGCCAATACTCTCCACAGATCCCATGTGGTGCATGTATCTCAGGTTTTTATTAACTGCTGTGATCTACACACTTCTAGTGTGTTGTACTGTTACCCCACAATACAGCTAGAAGTTACACACTTCAAAAAAAGAATTGAACTGAATTATCTCTACTATCTGCCACCAACACGTAACTTTCCATCTTAACAAGTTTTCTTTTTTTCCCCATACTCAATAACTAATTTGCTCATTTTCAGTCCTCTGGAAAGAGAAAAGCTTTATCTATATTTTTCTCCTAAAACTATAGCTCCAGTTCTTGCAAGTGCTCCTTTTTTGTCTCTGGTGTAATTTTTCTTACATTACTTTCTCATAAATCTTAATGCTTTTTTGTTTCTATCTCAATTTTAGAACTGGTCCAGCATTCATAGCTCTAGTGAAACAAAGCCCATTATTTCCCCTTAAACGCTCTAAAAATGTATTCCATTATTTTTCAAAAAGTAAGAAATGAAGTTCTATTTTTTCCTGCTTTTTTTTCAATTTTGTATTGAACAGAATTTTGTCCTCTGAGGGTAAATAACAGCCCTGTATTTTTCCTGAATTTACTTTACAAAAATTTTCTCTCATTTCTAGCTGCCTGATTTAGTACATGTAATTGCAAAGTTAGGTAAGTTGTTTACTTTTCTACAGTTGCTTTTAATAACAGGTAGGAAAAAAATGTATCAGTCTTATGGTCAGTGTGGGAAAAGAGAAGAACTACATTTCTAACTATCATAGTGATGAGAGCTTGGTGATACACAGCACAGTTAGCCAGAAGCAAGAATATTATTACCGGGAAAAACTGAGAGAAAGGTACAAATAAAAAGAGAGACACTAGGATCTCAAGTAAATTATTCAGCTTGCCTCTAGGCCTCTGAAACAAATCCCAGTTCTAATCCACAGTCATCACCCTCAAGTCAGTGAAACAAGTTTTGATCTACAATCATCTTGATCACTTGAGAAATACAGAGCAGTAATGTTATTTCAGCTGCTTTGTAGTCCACCAAACAGTTTTCAACTTGCAGATTTATAGTGATGAGAATTTGGTTCTCCAAGGATATCTTGTAGCTCCATAGTACCTATTGATTTTAGGTTGCAACGATTTTTTTTTCTAGCTACTTTCTATGATATCAGTTTTATTTAATTTTGGAACTGGTTGGGTGGAGGATTTCACACATCTCAATGTGCTCATAGTGTATTTTCTATCCGAATATGCCACAATTGTAAATTAATACCTTTGGTTTATCTGGTCGAAGTGTACTGATATATCAATAGTTTGGTAATTAGCTGACATTGTCCATCAAAAAATGTGGGGTTTTTTAATAAATTGAGAAACTACTGACACTAGGCAACAGCACTCAGAAAACTGCTTTTATGGAAGCAATCTGTTACAGAAATTTCTTTGTGCCAATCCAACAGGGATAAAAGTTGGAAGATAGTTTTGTATTCCATCCCAACACCAATCAAACTCTTCCATATTCTGAGATATGTTTTACTGGTGCTGACACAGT
This sequence comes from Colius striatus, assembly GCF_028858725.1. Lineage (NCBI taxonomy): Eukaryota > Metazoa > Chordata > Aves > Coliiformes > Coliidae > Colius > Colius striatus. The sequence goes on along the minus strand of NC_084759.1, from coordinate 111,500,047 downwards.
CTCTCTAGGTTGAGCAACTTGCTTTACTATGTCTGAAGTAACACAGAGAAGAGGATGAAGCATCACACTAGTTAGTGTGCTGTAATGTGGTGATTTACACTTTCCTCTTAGAAATATCTCATATGTCAAGATCAGAGAGAGACTAGTTGAATTACTGAAATCTACTGAATTAATAGCTACAGAATAGCAGGTGGCTGTTGAAGCCACTCCAGGTTTGTCTTGTAGAGAGCTGTAAACCTACAGGCCTGTGCTTATCATATATTGGAGACTTGTCTTCGTACACACTACAGAGCAATATCAACATGTAACATTTTTTTTTTTCCTGGGCAGTGAGAATTCTTGCACACTGTTCTAGGCAGCAGCAGCAGCCTGGGCAGTCATTGTGAAGTCTTCCATGAAAAAGTACAGAAATCTTTGCACCACAGCATGAAGCTCACTGAAGTCTGTATTATTTTCCAAACATATTCTCAAAACTGAGAATTTCACCTCAGTTAGGTGCCATTTTTCTCCTGTCACCTTCTATGGAATGAAAACTACAGTGACAAAGCCAAAGATTTGCTGTCTGACGGGTGTTAACATCAGTGCAGCTTCTACTTCTGATTTCATTTGCTTTTGCCCATGTCCCTGGTCTGCTCCTCCTCTATGACTTGAGCTTGACATATTTTTTCACTCTCTGGTCATTCTTTCTTTTCTATTAGAAGGGACGTAATGAAAAAGGACCTTCAATTTCCTGTTCTTTCTTTATTTATTGTTCACCTTAAAAGATCAAGAACAAGTAACCATCTCCAAAACAAGTATGAAGCTGACTTGAAAAAGCTGCAAAACCTTAAAACTCAAAAGCTTTATTTTGACCTGTCCCATGACTTTTCTTAAGCCCACTACTTCAAGATCATACATTCAGCTGATGGAAAATTGGACCTTCAATGGACAGAAGAATGCATTTTTAACTGCTCAAAATAAGGCTTCACATAGTCTCTCCTGATTGGACTTTACTACCTCTTTTCTACTTGCAAATGTCTATCAGACCCAGGTCTTCTCTTTTCATCTCAGTTGTTCTTAGTTCCCCCTAGAAATCACCCTGTGCAGACCTTGTCTACATTACAGCATGTCTGTCGCTGTGGGTTAGCAACAGCCTGGTCTGTGGGGGTAACATATGTTAAAAGAGGAGAGATTTTTACTAGTGTTCATGTCTTTTTACATAACAATACAAGTTAATTCACCAGATTCTGGGTGGCAAAGCCTAAGTCAAGGCATGTTCATTAAAGGACTAATTTTTTTCAGTGAAATTTTGATATATGTTTCTTCTCTCACAGCTTTAGCCCCTACTGATCTCTTTCCCGTCCCCTGCATGTGCTCTCCTTTTCCTTTCCCCTTCTTTTTCTCCCATTATCCCTAGCTGCTCCCCAGAAGAGTTTAGAAACCCACCTCTTACACCATGAATACCCTTCTTTTCCTTTTTGACCTTCTCCTTTCCCTCTTTATCCACATATTTATTTTTCCCCATTTTTTGTCTGCTACGTCCAATTTGTGACATGACTTTCCTTTACTCTATACAGTCTCCTCCTCTGCCCAGTCTTATGCCAAAGAGGTCTTGATGTGAACAGTTCCTTCTCCTAAGTTGCTTCCCAACATGACCTCATTCATGCGGCATTTAATATTATGCCTCCAAGGATTTGTGTTGGTTGACACTGTCTACTTTTAGGCACACTAGCAGATAGTGATCTTCTTTACAAGAGGCAGCCTTGCTTCTGTTTTCATCTTTGGCAAAAAAACTTCTATGACTTTGAAGTTTCCAACATCAGAGATGGCTGCTTTTCAATCACTTGCAGTGCTGGTTCACTTAACTTTTTGATATTTTTCATTCTTTTTTCTAGTATTCCACTGTTCTTATTCCTCTTACTCTTCTACTCTTTCTTCTTTCCTTTTTAATCTATCCACTGGAGCATCGTATAATCAGAAATGAAACTATAAAGCTTCCAAAATGTAGAAGTATATTCTTCTAAAAATAAAATTATTGAAAGTTTATGAAACATACAGATCTTTTGGTTTAATATTTTCTACTTGTGTTTGTTGTTTTAACAGTGTTTTCTTGCCAACAGGAAACTCTTAATTATTATGAAAAATAGGAAAAAAAAGCAAATACTTTGCTTGAAAGCAAGTTTGTTTATGCATGCACACATCTAGCTGATGATCTTTGGGAATAATTCCTGTAATTGCAAAGGTGAGTTGTGCAAAATAAAAATATTTACCTGTAAGCTTCATAGTATGTTCTTGCAATCACACAAAGCTCTAAAAGAGAAAAAGGTATTTTAATATTTTAAAAAAATCTTACTCTGAAACATTAAACTGCTTTTTTATTTCTTGCAACATGATAATGTAGATTAGGGAGAGAAATAGAGAATAGAGTAGGAAACCATAAAATTTTATATTGTAAGGACTTGTTTTGCAATTACAAAACATAATTTTTTTATTAGGGTTGTGCCTGACTTTCCTCTTGTATGTGTTTTTAGTTGGATTATTAAACCAATGTTATGATTCCATCTGCTGTTTTTGTCTCTATTGTCTATGTTCCACTGACAGTTACACAATCCCTCTGGAAGAAATATGACAAATTATACGTAAGCTTTTGAACGTGTCAGTCCACATTTGGCTGTTAGCCAAAGGTATCCTTATAAAAATTATCAGTAGTTGAAACACCTTGATGATACTTTTTGTTGTTTGACTTAAAAAAAAAATATTTGAAATACAATTCAGCTCAACATATCTTTGAAGAAAAACTGTGATTGTTCTTTTTCAAAATTCCTTCTTTGAGGAATGCAGAGATTCTAAATCTTTAGCCCTTAAGCTCAGTACATATTTTTTACCTCATATAGTTAAATGTCTGTGAGGAATTTCCTAGACTTTTAAAAATAAAGTTAGCAGAATGTGTATTTTCACAGGGATAATTAATCCTTATATTTCCTTCCATTGAAGAGCTATCAAGTAAAGTTTTTCATGAGCAGTAGAACTAATCTTAGTAGAAGAACTAATCAACAAAGAGTAGTAGATTTAATTGGATGTTATATATATAATAATGTTGATGATTACTGTAATAAGTAAATGTACTTTTTTGATAATTTGTTGCTGTTTCCATGTTGGTTGAATTCACAGTAAACTTAATGTTCATGGTTAGCTGTCAACTGAAATTCTATTGTAAGCTACTGGTTCATCACTGTAGTGGTATCCTCTGCCAGCCAGTGTCCAGGGAGAAATATTTCACAAAAACTATAGCACTCTAGAAACAGGTCTTATGCTCACCTGCATAGTGGGAAGTTCACTTTATGTGATAGAACTGCAAGACTCTATTATCCTTGTTTATTGTAGTAGATAGAAGTTATTAGACTGTGTGTACTTATTTTTTACTCATCATACACAATTTAAAGGGATTATATTCCTCTCAGTCTTACAAAGTCAAATTTTCATTTTAGAGAGAATAAAAAAGTCAATTTGTATTACTTATTCTAACAGTTTACCACAGACAGCATATTTTTCAACTGAAACTCATCTGCCTTTTAGTTCAGCTAAAGAGCTTCTTTGCTGTTTAAACCCTCTGCAATGTTTAGGTACTCATGATTTATGACAAAGTTGCACATTAAGTTTGATAAAAATGAATTTTGCTTCTTACACTTCTTGCTATGGAGCTATAAAGCAATGATGGAACCATAAGGCACTGCAGGGTAGGGTTTTGCAGAGATTCTCAAGATACTTCTCTTTCTTCTGTTTTGTTAAGTGATTTTCTGCACTTTTCTAAAGTATTTTCAGTTGTACTGTTTCTTATAGTTTCACATGCAGTCTACTCAATTTATATGGAGGAGAATGCGGGAAAAAATTTACTGCTTTATGGAGCATACATTGTTTTCTGTTTCTGTATCATCATAGGATTCAGTAGTTTTTTGTATAGCAGACAGGCTTGCAAAGAAATAGTGTCATTTAAGGATGTCTTTGTTATAAAGGTTAAAAAAATCATGATGAAATTTTGCTGTTTGGAAAATTCCAAACACAATCTGAATACTGCAGTTTGCAGTTCAGTGCTTAATGAAAACATGGAGAGTTTTCCTATAAATAGAATTTTGCAAATCTATTACACAACTTCTCTGGCGTATTTTTTGAATATTCAAATTTAGGCTATATATAGTTTCTTTTAAAGGAAAAGTCAGCAATAATTAAGCAGTTGTAAAATATAATATTATTTAGGGAACATTTGAATAGTGCGCAAACCCTTTAGATTAAAAGTTCTTTTGTATTACTTAGTTGACAACTAGTAACCTGTGGAATGTGAAACACAACTTCTATGTTTGCCCTTAAGATTTATTAGCTTTGCAAACAAGTTTGGGAGCAAATGGTTTTTAAACAGGTTTGGGAACAAAATCTGTATGTACATTCCTGTGTGGTTCTCAGACATCTCATTTCTTTAATAGAGCCATTTGGATAATTAAGATCAGTACAGGTAATTTAGCTAAAGCCTAATCTACAGGAAAGACTATCTAGCAATTTACTTGTGTTTATCTCGTTTTTTGGTCTTTGTTTTTTCCTAGTTATTTATACACATAGCTAGGTAGTTTAAAAAGCTTCTTTTCTGAAACAGAGGAAATATCCTTTTAGATTGATAAAACTATGGTAGGATTGTTTGCATTCAAGAAAGCCACCCCCACATTGGGAAGTAGTTAAGAGGAGGTCATATTCAAAACCACTGAAAAACTTCCTTGATTGCTTTCATTTTCATCCAAAAAATTCTTGTCAATGCTGGACTGTACTTAGATGAAACCACACCCTGCTTTACACTTTTTCTGTTACAGGAAATATTTCGGGCTAATACGTGATTATGCTGCTGCCACCATTAACAAGTATGGAAGAAAGTGATGTTGACTGTACCCTGTAGTTTTGCCTGGGCCAGGATTTTGGTATCAGAGGGAGCTACAGGAGTGGCTTCTTTAAACAAAGGTCTGCCAGAAGCTTCTCCTGTAGCTGATTGGGCTAAGACCAGTCAATTGTAAGATGGATCTACAGCTGACCAAGGCCTGGCCAATTAGTGGCTGAGGTAACGCCTCTGTGAATAACAGATTTAAGAAGGGAAAGAAGTTGTTGTGCAGTTGCTAAACTGCAGCAGCAACAGGGAGGGAGAATGTGAAAATATCTCCTCAGACACCAAGGTCAGTGGAGAAGGTGGGGGAGGAGGGTGCTTATGGCCCTGGAAGAAAGATTCCTGGGGTGATCTGTGGTGAAGACCATGGTAAGGCAGCTGTGCTCCTGCAGCCCATGGAGGACCCCACTCTGTCAGGACTAGTGATCCTAAGAGGGACGCACACAGGAGCAGTCGGTACCTGAAGGACTGTTCTCCCGGTGGATGCTCCATGGTGTGGCAGGGTGTGAGGAGCTGCTCCCATGGGAGGCCTCATACTGGAGCAGTTCGTAGTGAACTGTCTCCCATGGGAAGGACCCATGCTGATGGGACTGTCTTCCATGGGAGGGACCCATACTGTAGCAGTGGGAAGTGTGAGGAAGCCTCCCCCTGAGAAGAAGCAGTGGCAAAGTCTATCTGTAATGAACTGACCACAACCCCCATCCCCTATCCCCTGCACCACTGTGGAGAGGAGGAAGTTGAGTCATGGTAAGAGGGAGGAGTTGGGGGAGATGTTTTCAGTTTTACTTCTCATCTCCTGTTCTGATTGTTTTTTTAATAAAACAAACCATTTCTCCCCAAGTTAGAATCATAGAATGGTAGGGGTTGGTTGGACCTTTAAAGATCACCTAGTCCAACTCCCCTACAGAAGCAGGTTCACCTAGATCAGGTTTCATAGGAACATGTCCAGGCGGGTCTTGAAGACCTCCAAGGAAGGAGACTCCACAACCCCTCTGGGCAGCCTGTGCCAGGGCTCCCTCACCCTCACAGTAAAATAGTTATTCCTTATGTATAAGTGGAACTTTTTTGTGTTCCAGCTTCATCCCATTACCCCTTGTCCTGTTGCTAGTTACTATAGAAAAAAGGGATGTCCCAATCTCCTGACATCCATCATTTAGATATTTATAAAAGTTAATAAGATCTCCCCTCAGTCTCCTCTTCTCTGGACTAAACAGCCCCAATTCCCACAGCCTTTCCTTGTACGAAAGATGTTCCAATCCCCTGATCATCTTGATGGCCCTGTGCTGGACTCTCTGCAGAAGTTCTCTGTCCCTCTTAAGCTGAGGAGCCCAGAACTGGACACAGGACTCCAGATGAGGCCTCACTAAGGTAGAGTAGAGGGGGTGAAGAACCTCCCTTGGCCTGCTGGCCACACTTGTGAATTGAGTCTGTTTTGCCCGTGACGCTAATTGAGGAGTGATCTCCTTGTCCTTATCTTGAATCACAAACCTCTTGTTATATTTCACTCTCCTCTGACAGGTTTAGAAGAGGGAGTGATATTATGACGTGGTGGGCACCTGGGCTTCAGCCGGGTCTAAACCACCACATATCCACACGTGTATTAGGAAGAGTTGCAGGTGAAATTTCAGTTACACAGCTAGAATATGACTGATAATGCAACCCTTCATACATGGATTAGCTCTGACAAGCTCCAGATCAGTTTTCTTTGTTCTGATGTATGTATTTCTGTCAGGTGAATTTAAATATCCAACACAAATACTTGGCTAGCTGGCATTCACATATATGTCCCTACAATCAATGGAGGTACATAGGCTTCTTTAAGCTAGCTTCTCTAGCTCAGATGTAGAACATCATTTGATGACCTGAACTGCTCTCCATAAAAGCACTGGTTTTCTACCTAGAGAGATTGTAGGCTAATCTGTCATTCTGTTTAAATGATAGTCTGTAGTGTGACTATCTCCTTTTGCATCTTACGCTTTCATTCCTACGGAGACGCCACCTACTCTAAGATTGTATCTATAAATTTCAGTGGCATTGATTGTGGGCTAAAAGTTATTTGATTTGCAAGAAATTTGCAGCTGCAAGTTGTCCTTTTTTAGAAGTAAACTCAGTAATTGGAGGCACTGACCTTTTTTTACTTTTTTTTCCAAAAACACTAGAATAGTGGGTTCAGTTCTGTGTAATTACTTTCATTACTTGTAGAAAAAACTTGTTATTATCAACCAGAAGACTATGTCCACCTAATATAAGTAGCTTTGAAAGCCACGTGAAAACCTTTTCCATGAATTGGACATTAAGTTCAAAATATGTGATTTGACCACTTGTCAAAATAGAATTAATATCTTAGAAATGTTTGTACAAAGCATCTTAGACATTTAAATGAGGTGATTGAAAAAGCCTCTGCTTTGTGAAATATAGCACATTAAGAAGTTACAGAACAGATTATAAAGCATCACAGTTCATATAACACAGCACATTTTGATATTATGTTACTATCTTCATCTTTCAAAATTAGCAAACACACCTAGCAGAGTAAATGTATGAGGCAGTATATGCAACCCTGCTATTCCGATTAAAAAATTCAGTACCTACTCAAGCTAATGGATCCATAAAAGCTTGAGACTTGCTGCTTCATTTCTGACTACTTGAACAGAAATATTTTTAGTGGTCTATTATTAAACATATAGTACACAGATCTTTGTTTGCCTTTCCAAGGTGTAGAAGTTGTTTACACTGTTGCAAAAAAGAAAAGAAAATGCGAACACAGTATTTGCAGGTAAATTGTCTTGTTATGTCTGAAGCTAATATTCCTAAGTATGGTACCTGTTGACTATCTACTTGTACAGTCTTTACCCCAGAACTACTTAAATAGTTTAGTGATTTAGTGCTACAAGTAAAGGTAATGTGTCTACTCTAGCTAGGTTTCTGTGAGACTATTATTTATAGCAGTCAGTACTTACACAGGCAGCAATAAGTACTGGCAAGATTAGCTCTTTATATTTTGATATTTAATATTTTATATTTATATTTTATCTCCAAAGTGGTGTTCATTTGACGTTTCTTGGAGAGGAGAGCTCAGTTGTCTGGAGCTCATGTATCAAGTACTGCAAGTGTAAGGCAGTAACAGAAGAATCAATGAGTGGCTAGAGAAGTACATTTGGGCTGTTAAATGGGAAAAAAAAAAAAACCCCTCTATCAAGCTGGGCACTGAGTGCATATATTTGGGCTGCAAAGCATCATCAGTTATTGTAGAAATACAAAAGATATAACTGACAGTGGTTCTCTCTCTCCATGGGTGCATATATGCTTAAGCCTGGACAATGACACAAATGGCCTGTTATTACAGCTGTGACATTTGTGCTATTTCAGTAAAAGTATCACTTATTCCATTTAAAGCCACTACATTTAAAATTTTTTAACCCAGAAAGATGAAATAGCTATGAGCTTTGGATTAAATTGTTATTTTCTTTAAGAAAACTCATCTAAATTTCATATGTTATGCATAATTCACTTCCCTCACTCCCAACTACATTGTCTTTTAGCGTGTATTGATTTCGATGCCTTGAGATTTACAAAATTTGAGTTTTAAACCATTTTATTTGTATATTTTATGCTTTTAAAGTATCTCATTTATGTTCTTTAAGCAAAAGTAAAAATGGATAAAGGAATGATAACAACATTTTAGAAGTCAATATATAGTTTCATTTTATATTATCCATCTAGAAACGTGATGTCCAGCATTAGAGATACTTGTTTAATGGAGCTGTGAACTCTTTTTACTAACCTCTCACTATTGCAATATTAGTTGCCTTGCTGCACTGCTGCTACGTGGTACAGAATTTAAGCATAGACTGAAGAAAAATACACTGTAATTTCATACGGTAACCTCTGTGGCTATTAAATTTGATTCTTTCCTTATCTTTTTCCCTTCATCATCTGATGAGATATGCATTACCATCTTGATTTTTTTTTTCTTTTATCTTACAGCTTAGATATCTAGGTTTTTCTTCCCTTTCTGTATAGCGTTACTCATCTTTTAACAGGAAATTGTCTTGATTTTTTATTTTCAGTTGTATGTTTTTTATCAGATAACTAGAAACAGAATATTTAAGCCCTATTTATAAGATATCCTGTCAAAGAATCAGAAGAATGTGGGAAAGTCCAAATTAAGCAAGCTAGTATGTGCCTTCAAAAAAAAAAAAAAAGCAAATATCAGATAACCATAGAATCATAGAATGGTAGGGATTGGTTGGACCTTTAAAGATCATCTAGTCCAACCCCCCTGCAGAAGCAGGTTCACCTAGATCAGGTCATGTAGGAACATGTCCAGGCGGGTCTTGAAGACTTCCAAGGAAGGAGACTCCACAACCCCTCTGGGCAGCCTGTGCCACTGCTCCCTCACCCTCACACTGAAATAGTTTTTTCTTATATTTAAGTGGAACTTTTTGTGTTCCAGCTTCATCTCATTACCCCTTGTCCTGTTACTATCTACTATAGAAAAGAGGGATGTCCCAGTCTCCTGACACTCACCCTTTAGATAACAACATCCTCCGGGGAGAGGGATTTCATTGTGCTTTAGTAGAAGTAGTGGCAGCTGGTTTTGCAAAATACTTAAACACCTTCTAAGGCAGGTGAGTTGGCTGTTTTCCCTGTACATTTTTACTTGGAATGTAAATTATGACCCAAATATTCACCTGGAAAAAAAGTAACCAGCACATAAATCATACTGCTAATTACATGACCTCACAATATTCCAAATGTTTGCTTCTTCTTCCTTCTCACAGAAATGACTACTGAGGACACAGAGAGCTACTCATTTGTGACAATGCAAAGCCTTACTGATGCTGTGACCCACAAAAATATTTATCTCTTAATCAGTGACCGTAAATTCTTGTCTGTTACTCATACTTTTTCAGATTTTCCCCACTTTGAGAAGTAGAGGGGAGGTCTAGAGGTAACAAAAGTCACCGCAGTTTCAAATGTGTCAGCTCCTGTCAAATAGACCTTTCTTACTCCATAAGTATTGATGTAGCAATAAGAAGTTTAAAATTTAATTTTTTTTCCCTTTTCTCAGAGTAGGCTTAAATTTGATCAATTTAGAAGCTTGGTGTGTGATGAGAATGTGTGTCGAAAGGAAGAAACATAATAGGCCAAGGGTTTAGGCCATAAAGTGTTACAGATGTATGAGTTATAGTGCAGGCAAAACCAGAAGGCTGAGCCAAGAAGAAATCCTAGTAAAAAAGGTACTGGGAAATCAGACAAGGCAGATTTATGCCACAGGAATCTGCGAACTCCAAATCAGCTTTGAAAATCAATTTTCCACTTTTGTGGGGCTCAGCAGAGCTCTCCAAAAGGAGCAGAGATATGAGAAACAGATCTGTTCCCCATCACCTGGCTGCTTAGCTGCAAATTGCAGATGGGTTAATAGGAGTTGCAAAGCAGATAATAGAGAAATAAAAGAGAAGGAAGAGCAGGAGCAGAAAAAGAAGGGTTTATATTTACAGCCTTTTAGTCCTGAGAAAAAACAATGGCTGCTGGAGGAAAGAACAGCAAAATATTTATCCTACAGCAAAAGAAAACTGTGTTTCTTAACAGGGACAAAAATCTCAGGTGGGTAGCCATGTTTTGCAATGGAAATGTTAACATTTTGCAACTTGTGAATCTAAATTTCCAGTTTGAAGGACAGCCTGATGTGTCCTCTCACTGTTTCCACTCTAGCAGTACAGTTTGAGTGACTAGAATTGATGCAATCCCTGGTTTTTTTCTTTACTCAATGTAATTAACTGGAGGTAAGAAGTAAATATCATTTAAGAATGTTGCACTGTATGTACATGTAATTGTTTTCATCCCTCTCTTTGGTGGTCTGTTTTTTTTTCTTTTAAGAGACACTACTGAAGAACACATGCAAGATTTCACCAACTTGCCACAGAAAATTTAGAAAGGAAAGTAACACATTAATAAAAATTAATCTTAGATAAAATTTCTAAATAAATAATTCAGCTTGTTGGTTCTTCCAATATGGTTTTTTTGGAGTGGAAACAATGTTAGTAATATTTCACTGCAAGGTTGTTAGTGATTAATGACTGGCAATATCTTTTATGCAGGTAGAAAAGACAGTCTACAAATAACCATGTATGGAAGTGAATTAATTAAGTTTTAATAGCAAACACCTTTGGTAAATAAATGACTGCAATGATTTATCATGAGAGGAGAGAGTGGAGTGACAGACCTTAGAATGGTAAGTGAGGCTTTATAAATACATTTTTTGGGTATATATCTATCTCTATAATTTACCTATCTGAATTATGTGGGTTTTTTTTTTCTATAGTAGCTACTGGCATCAAATTATGTCAACTCTTTTACCTCTGTATTTTCTGTCATGATATTTTCAGAACATGTAAAATAAAACATTTTACTTTGTTACTGTTACTTCAAACCACCACTCTGAGGCCTCTCTGAGAGCATTTGAAATGGAATGGTTTATACTTGTATTTCTCTCTTCTTCTTATACTTGTATGTTGCACATGTCTTAGAGCTAATCTGGAACTGAGGTGAGACCAAGCAGGATATTTTATTAAGAGAAAAGGAAAAAAAAAAAAGAACACTATTCTGAATGTAAAAACATGACCTGGAATTTCTCCAAGAGTAAATTTTTATGTCAAATTACTGTTATGTCTCAAATTATTAAATCAAGCTAAAGCACAAGTGGCTTTAGTGCCAAGGACACTTTCAAGGCTGAGAGGGATAATTAGAAAGGATAGTCATTGGTAAGGGATGCAGGTGTTTCTAGACTTTTTATTTGAACCATGGAGAGTGTGACACTCTTGAGAGAAGTATTGGAGCAGAAGTTGAAGTATTAGGGTGCTGAATTGTCTGAGGGGAGGATTTAGGGTCTCTTTTGACTGCATAAGAAAAGGAACTTGCAAACTTTCTGACTACTTGTAAGCATTCTGATGTATTTCAGTGGCTCTTACTGCTGTTAATATTCTTAAATGTCTTTGAGAATGATTGAATCTTGGGAACAATCCTGACTCCTCTCAGATGAGAGAGAAATTGCAACTATAACAATTTTGCTTTTAAAAGACCTAAAAACCTTGTTTATTTGTTAAAGACAAGGTTTCTTTTCAGATTTCATAAGAATGAAAGTCAATATCCTTTCCCAGGACTTAATCCATTTCATATTGGGAGCATTATATGATGTTAGTTTTGCTCAAATCACATTGTTGTTTTGGTAGATAAGAATTCATATGGTTACTGTGAGAAAAATAAATTTAAATAAAAGTCTGTATTTTGTTGAAGATTATAAATTCCTCTGCCTTTTAGTAGCATAGCTGGAGAATTGAGTTAAGCTTCTGGGCATGAGCACAGTAGGTTTCTATATTTATTATGTGTAATCTATATTTTTCCCTCTCTTTTTAATCTTTGTTTACTTACCAGGCTTTCCTTTGTGGCCTCCTTCTTAGTATTGCATGCTGGGTTCTGTTCTCTCATGTTGTTTACTGAAGCTTAGACATGAAAGGACATCAAAATGGACATTTTAATCAATTAACTGTAGCCCGATCAAAGTTTCATTCTTCCTTGTTGTAGTTGTTTTTGTTTAAAGTGTTTTTATTTACAACAGCATCCAGTTGGGCTTTTGATTCATGTAGTGTGATAAAGTCACTCTCTTGCATAGAATAGCAAGCTGAGTCTAAAAACTGCATTTGATCAAGGCCTCACTTTAATCACAGATTGTGTCAGAGTTCTGAGCAACAAATCAGCTTTCCTTATGGACTAATGCTGAAGGGAGAAGAAGGGAGTGTTGACATAGCAAAACACACACTAAACAGAGAACACAAAGGAAGAGGTTAAATGTCTGCATGCTGGCCCTTTATTCAATTACTGTTGCCTTCAGAGGCCACCTGCTCACCTTTTCCTTCTTAAAAGAGAATTAAAAACACCTTCAGTCTTTACTGTTGTCAAGGGTTTATTTACCCTTTCTGATTCTTGTAAGGTACATAGATATATGTACAAAAAAAAAGTATAATTCACATGAGGTCATTATGACCTCTTTCTGGTTGCTTAGGACTTTTGGTAGTTGGTGGAGTAATCTTTTTTTTTTTCCTTTTAAGGGAGTTATTTGTCTCAGCTACCTTTTCTACAACAAAGTAAAGAAAGAAAATTGTTGTGGTTTGGCCCACTAGCACAGCAGCACCACGACAGTCTCTCGCTCGGTGCCCCCATTCACCCCCACCCTTGTTAGGATGGTGGAGGCCCCAGCGAAATGGGAGTAAAAAGATAAGCAAGGTGGTTGTGGATTGAGACAAGGACAGTGAGGGCTCGCTGCCAGTTACGGTTTCAGGTAAAACAGACTCTAGTACTCGACTTAGAGAGGAAAGTAGGAAAGTTTATTCTACAAGAAATAAAATGGAATAAAAGCAAAAAGGGAGTAGGATGATGAGAAAATTACAACCAGCACTTTAAGGTCTCCCTCCCCCATCCCTCCTTTCTTCCCAGGCCCAGCTCACTGCTCCCCATATCTCTATCTCCTTTCCCCTCAACGGCTCAGGGGGGCAGGGAATGGGGGATGTGGTCAGTCTCTCACAGATGGGCTCTGCCGCTTCTGTCTTCTCAGATGAGGACAACTCCTGGCATTCTTCCCCTGCTCCAACACGGGGTTCCTTCCCCGGGACACAGTCCTTAACGAACTTCTCTGGTGTGGATTGTTCCCAACAGCTGCGGCTTCTGCTGATACAGGTTCCCTCACACAGGATGCAGCCCTTGGTGAATATCTCTGGCGTGGATTCTTCACTGTGGTTGCAGTTACAGGGTCCCTCTCTCGGGACAAGGTGTCTTCTGGGCATAAGTTTAATGAGCTGCTTTGTCGTGAGTTCCTCCCCACAATTACAGCTGTGGATATTGGGTCCCTTCCTTGGGACATGGCCTGCTCCTGCCATAGTTTTAAAGAAGAAAATCACTGCCCCTGGCTTGGGGTCTACAGTGAAGTAGTTGGATCCCTTCCACTGGACAGGGCCTCCTCCAGCCATAGTCACTACCCCTGGCTCGGGGCCTTTAATGAAGTGAATCGCTGCCCCTGGTCTGGGGCCAGCTTTAGCAAAATGGGTCTCTACCCCTGATATGAGATCATTATCAAAATGAATCTCTACTGCTGATGCAGGGTGTTTAAAGAAATGAAAATAAATCTCAGCTTCACCAGTTCTCTCCATAGAATGCAGGGGAGTCTCTGCTACAGTACACCTCCTCCTTTATCTCATCACTGACCTTGGAGTCCGTATGATTGTTTCTCTCACTGTTCCTACTCCTTGCACCACCACCAGCCAGAAGAAGAAGAAAGGGCAGAAGAAGGAAGAGGATGGAGGAAGAAATCTCCCCTTACAGCTTCTTAAAAAGTGATCGTGGAGGCATCTAATTGGCTCAGTCCCAGAAATAGGTCTGGCTTAGAGCTGGGGAGAGTTGCGAGCAACTTCTTACAGGAGCCATCTTTACAGCCCCTTCCCCCTTACCAGAAAAGGCTGTCATGTCAAACCATGACAAAAATGCATCCTGTAACCTGTCCAAACAATTGTGTTGGCAAATTTTGCTGGCTTTTTCAAATTTCTGTGTATTTGGGGTTTGCAAAAGGGACATACGATCTCAGAATAAAGATGTCTTTGGGTGAAGTATGTGCTTGTAAAAGTCTGACTGACTATGGATAAGTTACATAAGTTTTGGAAAAGCTATAGCTTGTGTTTAACTAGGGGACCTTTTGTATGTAATGACTGATTTTTATTGAGTTGTATCTTCACTGAACGTGTTCTGTACACATTTGAGTTCAGGCTACTTGGAAAATGTAGGATTGTAACTGCTGATGGAGGCTGCTGCTAGTCACGTCAGGTCTATTTACTAGCACCTGACCAAAGATCAACAATGTCTTCCTGTCACTACCTTAGTTCTTCCTTCCCATACTTTGACTTAGGCTACACCAGGGAGGTAGTTGATTTGATTGCAAGGGTCAAGAGTTTGCTGCAAGAGTTGGGTGTGTGTTGAGTCATTTAGTGGGATGAGAAGAACAGAGGAAGACATAATGCCATGTGCCAAGGTGAACTAGCAATTTTGAGAACAGGAAAAAAAAAATAGTCTATCAGATAATCAGTACATCTCACAGACTTTGTTCAGTAGGCAATTAGTGCATATGTTGTCTTTATTTGCGGCATCATATGGGTTAGCTTTAAAATTGAAGCTAAAGAACTCAGGTCTCTTGACAGTACCTCCAAAACAGATAAAGGTCATGCTCTGTAAAAAGAAACAAGTAGTCATCAGGAGTGGTAATCAAAGTAATGGAGTCAAAGCTCCCGACTGCCCTTATATAGTGTGTCTCAAAGTTCAAGCAGAGATTCAATCAGACAATCCTTTGGCCTGTCTCAGAAGGTCTTTCCACTCCCATATTCTGGTGTTATTTAGGAAACTTGACCTGCATATACAGTATTAGTAATAACCACATATTAATTCTGATCTCTTAATATTGGAGATAAACAGCTAGTTTGTTTTTTTTTTTCCCCCCCAGATTTCTACATTTATGTAAATACAAGCAAGTAAGAAATGTGTGTTTTGTTTTCTTCATATTTTTACCAATCCATCTTCCTCAGTGGTAATGGTTAATGAAAAAATATTATTTTATTAATTAAACATTCAAAGCAATGCAATTTGCTGGCAGATACTTGTTTGAAATAATCTTCTATACATCATAATCTTCTATCTTTGTGTTTAATTGCTTTCCTCCCCCACTCCCCCCCCTTTCCTCTGGAGCACTCAAAAATCTCTCCTGACCTTTCATGCTGCTTTTACATTTCATGTAATTTCAGTTAAGAAATGTTTAATTGCTAAAATAATCACTTCTGCTTTTAATCTATTTATGCTTTTCTGCCTGACTCTTGCTATTCCACTGTAGTTCCTGCTGATTACAATGATGCATGTGTTATGGGAAGAATTATCTCTTCCAGTTTTTAGGGGGACTCCTTTATAATTATAGGTCACCCTTTAGTCTAACAGGAACTTCAATCAAGCACCTACTAAACCAAATTAGTCTTAAATAAGAGAGGAATCCTCTTTGAGGTCATAAAAGCTTCTGTAGAGTTAAATACAAGAGACGTCTCTTAACTTCAAGTGAATGATTTCACTTGAAACATCACTATACCTTGCTGTCAAGATCATCATTCTAGATGGAGGTGATAAAAAGTGGACAGACTAGAAAGACCTTCATAAGCTGACTAGTCTAACACATCTGCCTAGGTTCTCTGTTGCAAAGAGGGAGAGAGATGCAGAGAATCATTTAGACCACCAAAGAAGCCTAGGGAAAACAGCTGTAGCTCCATAACTTTAGCTTGATGAGAAAACTAATCCAACTCTGTTTGTTTGGGTCTTACATCATTTCTTCTGAGAGTAATCGTTCACATGGAGCCTAATCCAAACACTCAGCAAAGAGTCTTTCTACAGTTTCCCAATGGGGCTTGAATTAGATTCATTGAAATAAATCCTGCATATCTTTGAACTCATCTTTGATGAACAGAGTTACCTCAATTTTACATTCTGTTGATAGTGACAAAGTTGTATCTCCCTAACATTAATGTACTATTGATGAAGAAGCTCAGAGAGTCGAATCCATCAGAGTAAATGGATGTGAAGACAATTAATTATATATGACAGAGTTGTCATATCTGGAATTAAAACATTAGTACGTTGCAGTTCTCTGGATTTACTGTGGCTACATGTCTGAGTGGGTACTATTCAATTTGAATAGTCAAAGTTAAATCAAGTCAGGTTTTCAATTATGGCATTTTTCCCCACCTGCATGAACAGATCTCATACTGATATTTTTGCTTACAAAAATATTTACAAGCAGCTGACAATAGCTAATTTGGATTGACTGAGAAATCAGTGCCAGAAAAGTTGCTTAGTAGATAATGTAAAATTGTCAGAATAACTGAGATTACTTCCTCTCTATCTGCTTCTCTGCTCAAGAACTTTGCTGATCCCTCCAACATAAGTTACTTATCAATTTTTTAGGCACCACCAGTACACAGATTTCAGTGTAGTACACTTTTTCTGCACTCATTTGATGAGGCAAGGAAATAAGATTCTCAGAGAGGGACTACAGTCTTAGAGCTGTTGTGGACTTATTAATTCTTTGAATTTGCTTCTCTCAACCCCTGTGCTACTCGGCAGCACTTAAACAATCTACCTCTCCAGTTCTTGCTTTATGTTTCCATGAGCAACAGAAGTCTACTGCTGCTCCTGCCTTTAAACAGTGAAGATCTGTGTTGCATTGCTACAAAGCTCATGACAGAAGGTTTGCAATAAATGTGATTCACAGCCATTTTTAACAATCTCCATGTCCACTTCTGGTATCTCTGCTAGTTCTTCCTCTCTTTTAGTAAAGCTAATTTGATATTTTTCTTGTGAATTTATTGAGAGCCTAGTATGTTATTTTCAGTCAAGCACAGATTTTTAGTCCCAAGACATCTACATTATACTAAAGTTAAAAAGAAACATATTTAGAGATCTAGACTTGAGTAATCAACAAATCTTTCATATTACCATCAGCAAATAACTTCTGACTCAATGGATGTTATGCAGATGTAGAATCATCTGGGGTTGGAAGGGACCTTTAGAGATCATTTAATCCAACCACCCAACATTGTCTCCATTGTATATTGTCTCCATTTTGTTTCTTGTTTACTGAAGAAGCAAGAGAGATTGCATGAGTAAAAGCTTGAGAAAGGGGAATAATCTTGAATGAACACAGAAAGAAATGGGGAGATTTGTTGTCACTTGCTATTTCTTCTGTTTCATTCTGAGTTGCCTATATTTTTGAAGTCAGACTTTACTCGTATCTTAAGATATTTGTTTAGCATCTTGCAACGAGTCCCTGACACATTGAAAAGAATGTATGGAAAAGCACTACATGGCTGTTGATCTCTGTATTGCAGTACCTGGTCTGACTCTGGTATAGAGAGAGTGTGGTGAGTGTTTTAATGAGCTTTAACTAATTGATCATCTCTTGTGTTCAACTACAGAGTAATGTAGCGGGGAATTTCAAGTCCTTCAGGGAAGATAATTTTTTACACCTCGTGTCTAGACTGTGACTAAATGCGACAAATTATTTCTCAGTTTTGCAGCTTATTTTCAGTTTTGCCTAGCTGCAAACGGAATTTTTGAGGAATTTTTATTTACCAGTATTATGGTTATAATTTAAATGGACCGAATTTCTTGTAGATTATTATGCTTATCAAAGTTATTTTCTCATACCAAAAAAAATTGTTTGGAAATGAAGTTTATCAGGAAGCAAAATAAATTGATTTGCCCTGGTGAAAAAGAAACCATGGTTCCCTGTGAAGTTATTAACTTCCTGTAATTTTGCTCATAGAAACACATTTTTATAATGTGCAGTACTGCAGAACATTTAGTGTGTCTCTGTTTATCACAAGGGACTATCTATATTTTGTTTGAAATCACATCTCAGTCTGCCTACTGCAGCAGACTGATGACTAGCATTATTACTTTCATAGCATGTACAGTCTTCATGACCTTATTTCTGCATGTGAAGAAAACAAAGATCTGCCTACCTTAAATACAGGCTTAATTAAAAAGGTACAGGTTGAAAATTATAGTCAGTAGATAAAACAGTGGAAAAATCCTAGTGAAGGAAATCATCTTAGTCTGTGAAGCTGCTTGTATTTCAATGGTAAATGCTCTGTGTGGTGTCTAACAGAAGATTAAGGAGCAGCAGGACTCATACCTGTCTTCTATGTCTCCAGAGCTTTTGTAAGGTGGCTTATTGAAATAAACAAAGTCAAACACAAAGAATAAGGTTATATAAGAGATGCATCAGAATCCAAATCTGGACATCATACTGATATGAGTTATCTTATACATCCACTTCAGCAAGTACTCTGTTTTGATTTTAACTGATTTGAAGGCGCAGTACAGCAAGCAATTAGACCAAGAGACAAATTTATTTCCATGTCTAGTTAAGTCCTTACATTTAGTCCTTTCTATGCTTTATGTAAGTACATAAAGCACTGTGCTAAATGTGTTCTGTTCAGTGGGAACTGCATTAAATCTGAAGAGCTCCATTTGTATGGGAAAAGATGATTATTAGCCACTTAACTTACTATCATAATTAATGTAAGTTTGGTTTGATTCTTGCAAGTTTCTTTGTGTCGTATTGATTGGTACTTGGAGGTAAAATATACAAAGACAATATCTCTTTTGCTGATATTTCTTTCTGGTTTTATGTACCCCAAATGATTTTTTTGCCTCCAAAGAGGAAATGCCAGAATCTTCTGAGCCCAAGTACAACACTGGGGTATTTGGTAGAAGACATGTCTTTAGCCAAAGAATGTCACCAAGAAGCACATAAATCGTAATATAGTATTTTTATCAGTTTATGTTCACTTCCCTCTCCCTGCTGACTTGCTTATGTTGCTTATATTTAGAATTGTGAGCATTCCACACAAGATAGGTAAGCATTTGCATCAATATGCAAATATATATAATGAACACTGCATGTTCAGTTGACTATTTAGGTAAAAAATGAGGTTATAAACTCCTTGGTATGTTTATATAAACTTGTCTTCTGACCAACATTGTCAAAAGGGATAATACTCATAGGGGAAAAAAGGGTCACTATATCACTTAGTGGGATTTCCCAAGCTTCTGCAAATCCTGGACATACAATTTGTTAGCTAAGCACTCCTGCTCTCTTGAAGATTTATAGTGATTTATTTTCACTGTCAGTAACAGCATCATCATTACTGGGAGATCCAACTGTACCAAATGTTACGTTAATAAATCATCAACCCTGAAAATCAATACTCCAATGAACTGAATCAAATGAAACTGTTTCTGTTGCACAGTTTCACCCAGCAAGTCAAAACCTCTGCTGTCTAAGTTCATAAAATTTCCATCAGCTGGTTAAGTTGAAGTCATCAGACACAGCTCCCCAGACTCAATGTCAGACAAACCTTGTAACCTTATTTATTTATTTTATGTCAACTCATCAATGTGTCTGTGATGTTATGTTATGATATCTGCTTACCCTGGAGTGACATGAACTGCTACTCTATTTCATATCCTGAAAAGATACCAAAGGTTAAGTCTGACTTGTCTTTTTCTCTTTGTAGAGTCCTGGCTTCCCTTCCTGAATCACCTGTTTCCTCCTCTATCCACTTTTAAATTTGCTCTTGCAGAAAAACTAATAGTTCTGTTTGTTTTCTGAAGTTTGGTTATTGCTCAGGTACATATAGCAAGCACAGTGATATTTGTATACCAGTAGAAACATGCATGTCATCTGTGCTAGGACATTTCTATTTTCATGTTTGAATTGTTGGTAGAAAATTTTTGTGCTCACTACATTTACCTGTTTATTGCTGTGGTTTAGAAGTCTGGTAGAATTGGTGGTATATACTTTTCAAGCTGACATTACTCCTACTAGTGATTAGAAAAAAAAAATATTGTTGCATAGAATTTTACAGTCTGCATAGACACTGGTTCTGTCACAAATATCAATAAAGATAGACAGAAATGTAGTTTTTTATGAACCTAATGAGGGCTACACCAAGTCTAGTACTAAGGCTGAATGAAAATAAACTACCACATAAGAATGAAAGCAAATTACTTCTCCAACATGATAACAGAATTTTCTTTCCTGGTTTCCATCCGTTATTGATTGTGATCTAAACCTTATGGCATATCTTTATGTATTACTCAAAAGATTCCTCCAACATAGTAACTGGATATGCTCAACGTTGTGAAATAAATTCAGTGATTTTATCCATTTCTTAATGTGAATATACTGTAAATATTCACATTGCTTTGGCATCAATGCAGTGATGCTGTGGTTTTAGTGGTCAAGGCCGTTCTACCTTGTGAAGAAAATCCAGCCAGTATTTTTTCTATAGACTCATGCCCCCTTTCTCATCTCTAAATGTTCCATTGCTTTCAACAAAAGCATTAATCCAAACCTGAATCTGCCATAAGCAGAAAAAAATAATTAGCTGTTCTCACGTGATCAATTTTCCAGCTTCGGTCTTAATTTGATAGGAAATGACAAGAAAGTTTGGGCAGTGATTAGCATGAATTCAGATGTAATCAGAAATATTGATTTTTGTCTGACTTCGATGCTTTTGTTCTTGCTTGTGGCCCCCCTCTCTCTGTGTCCAGAACACCCAGCTATGTCAAAGCAATCAAAAAGACCTTTTTTTGTCAACTAACAATGATCACTTTATTTTAGCATATTTTTCCTGTTTGTAGTCAATTATCATCTCTTACAACACCTTTAAAGCATAAACTCATGAAAGCTCTAGCATTATGTGAGTGAGCTAAATGCCACTGGGGAGAAGCAGGAGAAATCCTTCACTCTCTGTACTGTGATGATGTTAATAATCATACATAGCTTTTGGGGTTTTTCTCTTCTTCTGCATGTTTTGTTTTTTCTGTCCTGTGTATGAGACTAACTTCAATAGCTTCAAATTTGAAGTTCAGATTTATTTTCCTAATTGTTATGACATTTTTAATTGAATTGCATCCTTTCACATTACAGTCATTATCCTGCTTATAGTGAGAAGAGTGAATAAACTCTTCCTGTCTTGCAGATAGGTGGTGAGAGGCATACAAAGTTATTTCCAAATAAGAATCAGATAGACTACTTTGTATATGTATCACAGACTATATCTCCACTTATCATGATGAGGATACCTAGAGCATCTGGAAACTCCACAAAGGCAGATACATCCACTCTTCACTGCCTACTTCCATCTCCAGTGCCAAGCTTTCCTGTTCTCTTGCAGTATCCATCATACGGCCTGCTCCTACTTGCCTTTTTGCCTTCTGGCCATGCTATGATGGAAAGGACTGCCTTAGGGCTATATGAACTTTAAAAGATCCTGTGAGGTGGTGGAGCCCTGAAGATTTATGGAGTTGTTGCTGGACATCTGAAGTCTGTGAACTTGCTAGCATTTGCCTCAGGGTTTAAGGGCCCTGAAGAATTTCAGGATATAAAAATGTTTTTAATAACTAGATAACTCGTCTTCAGATCTTATGAAAAAACTATTAAAATCTTTGTGCTGACCAACTACAGTAGATTAAGAGAAAATTAGGTAAGTCTTCCCAAAGTTTTATTTGAAATATGATGTCACTCTCCACCATGTTTCCTAGCAAGATGTTTTCAGTGCGATGCATGAGACAGAGGAAGAAATACAGAAGGTGAAACTAAGTTCAACTATAAGACCAGCAGTGATGTATATTAAAAACTATTTCTGGAAAAAAATCCTGAGATCCTTATATCTTAAAATTATACATCAGAGAATTATGTGTTTATGTTTTTAACAATATCTGGAGAACATAGTTTGGCTCTACTCTTCTCCCAGTTGGCAGCTGATCATGGCTACTGTCCAGTGACCAGAGAAGATGTAGTTGAATTATTTTACATATTAATTGAATTTGAAGATTAGTTCAACCCAAGCTATGAAGATGGGGAACATCAATTGCTCATGTATTTGAGGACCAGAGTACACTTACAAAGCAGTTTGACCGACATTCATGTGCAACCTGATCAAAGTGAATCTGTTTAGAAAGGGATTTGACTAGATCTCTAGAGGTACCTACCAACCTCTACCATTCTGTGATTGTGTTAGGCTACAGTAAGACAGTGGTTCAATATGAGCTGCTGTGGCCAACGAATCACAATAGTAGTCCATCTATATATCTCAGCTGCTAGTGTTTCTTGATCTATGCTTAGACTACTGACATTTTCTTAGGAGGAAAGGTTTGATTTAGAATCATAATTCCTAAATGCCATAAAGTTTGGAGTATGAAAGAATAGATGTCTTTTAGATGTTATTAGTTAAGTTATTTATACAGAGTACCCTGTACTCTGTACATTACCTAATGGACAAAAGTATTCTGGCACTTTCTGCTCAGTCTGTTATGCAAGAAAACCAAATAAAATTCAAGAAAATCAACTGTCAGTGATAAATTACAAGAATAAAGTTAAGACTGCATTGATGAGCACTGTGCTTGGAAATGTGAACAAAGCAGTAAGCTTTGTGATCCCAGATAAATAAAATATGTGAATTCGATTTCATTTTTCAGTAATAACAGTTTCATAGATCTCAATGTAAAAGGGATCCTGTTTCAAAGCCATACAAGACTAACTTTGGTAATGTGGCTTTTTAATATCAGCCTGAGGAGGTTTTATTTTTTACCTCAGAAATTCCATAGAGAAAATAAAAATCAAACAGTACATAAAATGATGTAAAAAAAATCCTCAAAACCAAAAATCTCTGACACATACTCATACCTGAAAGATACACTCTTTGTGCTCCTTTTCATACACAGGAAAGGGAAACCATATAGTCAATTATGATCAAAGGGATCTCAGATCTTCTTCAGCTCTCTCCAATAAGGAGCTAATTTCATTTACCTACTGCACTTTCAGCATAGGTAGTAGTGATACTGAGAAAGCTAAACTCAGGGGACTGTGTAACACACAGCCTTAATTTCCCATTTCTTGAACAATAATTAGTATATAAACAAGCTTTCCTTATTATCCAGAGGCAGATTGTTAAGAGCCTAAGGGACTTTGTAGAGAAGCTTGCTGAAATCCAAATACACTTTTACTTATGCTGTTTAGATTTCAATGGTTTTATGGAAAGGGAGCAGTTGCAATAAAAGCACTCACGGAATTCTATATATTAATTTAAATTTCAGGTTTTCTTTGTAGGGAGAGAAATAAGGAGGAAAACAAGAGGAAGGGTGACCTTAAAGGAGGTGTTTCGCAAACCAGATGCATTGCAATTCCGTCACCTTTTGAAATTTTAGAGCTACATGTCAAAAATGTGTTTCTTTGTAGGAGATAGTTAATTGTTTTCTGAGAAAGTGATTGCCAGGGAGTGTCTGCTTTCAACCAATAGTTCTTAAGACATCAAACTCTTGAAGCTTCGCACAGAGATAGAACTAAAAAATATCATAAAGCAAAGAAATCATGAATATTCAAATATTTCTAATGTCACATCTGATAAATGGTATAGAATATTATAATAAAATTAGCATTTATACCGCTCTGTTCCTCAATCTGCTAATGAAACCTGTAAGTAAGCAAAGATTTATGGGAATGGAGAAAACCATCTTGCACTGCCAGTGGAAGCTCTCATAGGAGAAGGATATAAATCTTTATGAATAAAGGAACTAGCATTTTATGCTTCTGTCTCTCAATTTCAGAGACATACCTCTCTCTGGTCTTTCTTAAGGGAGTGGGCTAAACTGGAATCTTGAGATGGCAGGAAGTGAGTTCATATTGACTAAGGGAATGGAAGGAGTTTAGCAATTCGAGACTAAAGTAGCAGAGAGCTTATTTTTACTCACAGCACTTTCCCCTTCAGAGTAATATCAAGTGAAAAGGCATGTTAAACATATCTCTACATGTAGAACCCAAGCTACAAACATATGCAGATATTTGTGTGTTGAGGACTCATTTAGTAACATTGTCAAGTGCAATATTTGAGTATCAGCACTTGCTACACAGGACTCTTCCGCTGAGAGATGGTTTTAGGATATGACTGGAAACCAGGTTCATCTAGATACTTGGAAAACTACCACTGCTACCACTCCCCACTTCCCCACTTCTTTTCTCTTCATGTGATATGCATCCAAATCAGGATCAAACAGTAAAGTTTGGTGAGGTCTTTTCGATGTTTCTAGTGACTCAAGAGAGCTATGCATGCTGTATCTGTTCAATGAAATTATTGTGCTAGCAGCTGTGAAACTAAGGCTGTTGTCTGCAATGACCAAATGCAGAGTTTTGCATCTGCAGTGTTACTTGCAAAGGTATATTTGTCCTTGAGTGGGGGACTTGGCAGTTTTCAGGATTTGGTGCTCTGGAGAAATTCCCTTAGGAATCTCTCCTGACCCAGACTCAGTGATCTAGCTTTTTCTGTCAGATCTGTGTTTTCCAGGGGTTTGCAACAAACTCAAATACGTATGTTACCATCAATCTTGTAAAGTAGTTGTAATGTTTTTCCAAGGTGTTTGTAATAATTATTATCTGTAATATAAACATAAGAGAGGAGGGATACATTTTAATTATATGGTAATTTTAGTTATATTCTACAACTATTGTGGTTTTTAGTTCTTTACGCTTTTCAGAATGACTGACTTTACCTCCCTTTATATTCAAAATAGATGGCTTCTAAGTCAGTACTGCACAATCCCTCATTCTATGGGGAAAATTGTGGTAGTATATTTTAAAATAGTAATCCACATGAATGCTTCATCTTCTTTCACTGGAAAAAATCTTTCACTTCTGAAGAAAACAAAAACAATAAGATCTCAGGCCTTATACAAGCTATTCCAAACTTTTTTACTAATTTAAGCAGATTTTACTGTTCTTCAACTGTTCTTCTACCAAGACTGTATGCAACATCCATAACAAGGTACATACTATTTCCCTCTCTCCAGGTACTCTGTTGGGCATCATTCTCTCCATGTTGCCAAATGTATTGATTCTGTCACTGGAAGAAGTAAAAAAAAACCCAACAACTAAACAAACAAGCTGTAGGTTGAGGATAAGTTATAGTTTATCCTGAGATTTTCTGGGGGTCCACAAAGAATTCTTACCCTTTTGAAATTAATATTTTATCTGATTACAAGACAGATGTGGTATCACAAGAAGTATGATTATTTAGCATACAGTATTCCTCTTTTGGCAAGCAGATTGACAATCACACAAGCTTTTCTTCAATACTAATGTCTAATAGGCTTGAACTGGAGAGCATATGTTACATAAGTATGCTCAGACAATTCCTTTTTATAAATCTTGTAGCTGATAGGCAAGTTAATTTATGAGGTTTGATATACAAGTTTCAGTTCTCCAAAGTGTAATATTTTTTCAGTGA
Organism: Colius striatus; assembly: GCF_028858725.1. Classification (NCBI taxonomy): domain Eukaryota; kingdom Metazoa; phylum Chordata; class Aves; order Coliiformes; family Coliidae; genus Colius; species Colius striatus. Next base: position 111,474,217 of record NC_084759.1, on the reverse strand, counting down.
CATTTATTCATAAATCTGTATTTTGTAGACCAGTTATGACTAATTTGGAAAACTTTTCTCTCTCCTTTATATGTATGAGTTCACCTACTATCAGCGTCTGTCAAATTCTGGAATTTACTTATCAAGTAATGAAGTCTCAGGAAGAAATATAGAAACCAGCTGGCTTTTTTAGAAAATCAGGCTGATGACAGTGAACAGATTAAAAAGCACTGGTACAGAAATCTTCAGAGAAATGGTGGCTGATTTGACACTGCAGGGAACTACAATAGATGTTTCTCTTTTTCAGTTTTTGTGTATGGCTAAATGCAGTCTCAGTCCTTACAGTTTCTGGGTGATGGAATTAAGAACAATCTTGTGCATGCTGATTCTGAATAGAGAAAGTTTTAGACACCTTTTCACTTTCTTCTGTGTTTGCACATTGCCACAGGATGTAAGAAATATAATGCATATATGCATGCATCTTATTCACAGTGAGGAACAAAACTAGTCTATCTCTTTTCTATGGAGATAGAGACTCTGTGACATGTCAGGATCTTTTAGGCAAAATTTCATAATGAAAGAAGAGTACAAAATCTCCTGCACTTCTTCAAAACTGCCTCTCTCCATTTCTGATGTGAGACTCTCATAGTTTCATGACATCAATAAATAATTTTTAATTATTTGTGCATATCCAGAAACAACAATTTAGATCTTACAAAACCTAATCTGCTGCACCAGCTTCAGGCAGTTCTTTGCAATATTGATATTCCTAATTTATAGATGAGTGAGCTCTGAATCAAAAGGTATTTCTGTAAGAAAGGAGATTTTTGTAAATAGGAAGAAATTTGGTTAACTGTGGTAATACTTTATGATAATTTAAAAAGAATTGGTTTGAGTCTTGCTTCTGCAGGGGGGTTGTACTAGATGATCTCCAAAGGTCCCTTCCAGCCCTACCATTCTATGATTACAGTTTAGATGTGTGTTAATTTACAGTAGTTCAAAAAACACCACTCTTCAACTTGTAGCAACTCATTATTAACTTTTTAATGGCAGAGATCTGCACACAAAATTTAAAAATTATGAAGTCAGGCCTTTTAAATCTCAAAAAAGAACTAAGAGGGTCATAATATGCAGATAACTAAGACAAATCAGGTTTAATATTTTTAAATTATACATTAATTACTCATTAATTAATTTAGCCTCATATTTCATCAAAAGCCTCAGGTGTCCCTAACTAGAAGCTGCAGTTCTTTCAGTGGCTGACAAATCTGGCAGTGGAATCTGGCAGTGGAATGATGCAATGTATGAATCCCTGGATTTCAGGCGATCCAACTTTGGCCTCTTCAAAGATCTACTTGGATGGATCTCATGGGATAGGATTCTAGAAGGTCTAAGTGCCCATGAGAGCTGGTCAATCTTCAAGCACCACTTCCTCGAAGCCCAGGATCAGTGTGTCCCAATGAGCAAGAAAGGAGGAAAAGGAGCTAGGAGGCCTCCATGGATGAGCAAGGATCTGCTGGGACAACTCAGGCAGAAAGCAGCCACCTATGAGAAGTGGAAACAGGGGCTGGCTTATTGGGAAGAGTATAGGAACGTTGCCAGAGCATGCAGGGGTGCAACTAGGAAGGCTAGAGCCCTTCTACAATTAAATTTACCCAGGGATGTTAAAGACAGTAATAAGGCATTTTTCAAGTATATCAGTAGCAGAAGGATGGTGAGGAGTAATGTGGGCCCACTGCTGAACACTGAGGATGCCCTGGTGTCTGAGAATGCAGAGAAGGCCAAAGTACTGAATGCCTTCTTTGCTTCAGTCTTTACAGTCAAGGCTGACCCTGGGGAAGCCCAGTCCAGCAAGGATAACAGGGTGGCCAGGATAGTAGAGGACTTGCCCTGGGTGGAAGAGGAAGAGGTTAAAGACTTGTTGGCCAAGCTTAAGGCTCATAAGACAATGGGTCCTGATGGGATGCATCCTAGAGTGCTGAGGGAGCTGTCTGATGTGATTGCTAAGCCTCTCTCTATCATTTTTGAACAATCATGGAGGACAGGTGAAGTGCCTGAGGACTGGAGAATGGCCAATGTCATGCCAGTCTTCAAAAAGGGCAAGAAGAATGGCCCAGGAAACTACAGACCGGTCAGCGTCACCTCCATCCCTGTAAAAGTGATGGAACAACTCATCCTGAATGTTATCACTGAACATATGAAGGAAAAGATGGTTATCAGGGGGAGTCAACATGGCTTCACCAAGGGGAGATCCTGTTTGACTAACCTGATATCCTTCTATGAGTGCGTAACTAGCTGGCTAGATGAGAGGAGAGCAGTGGATGTCATCTACTTTGACGTCAGCTTTTGACACTGTCTCCCAGAACATTCTCATCAGAAAGCTCAAGCAGTGTGGCTTGGATGAGTGGACAGCGAGGTTGATCGAGAGCTGGCTGAATGACAGAGCCCAGAGGGTGGTGATCAATGGCACAGAATCGAGTTGGAAGCCTGTGGCTAGTGAAGTTCCACAGGGATCGGTTCTGAGGCCAGTCTTGTTCAACATCTTCATCAATGACCTGGACGAGGGGACAGAGTGTACCCTCAGCAAGTTCACTGATGACACCAAACTGTGAGGACTGGCTGGTTCACCAGAAGGCTGTGCTGCCATTCAGCGGGATCTCGACCAGCTTGAGAGTTGAGCAGAGAGGAACCTCAAGAGCTTCAACAAGAGTCTTGCATCTGGGAATTAACAACCCCATGCACTAGTACAGGCTGGGGGTTGACCTGCTGAAGAGCAGCTCTGCAGAGAGAGACCTGGGAGTCCTGGTTGATAATAAGCTAACCATGAACCAGCAATGTGCTCTTGTGGCCAAGAAGACCAATGGCATCCTGGGATGCATCCAGAAGAGTGTGGCCAGCAGGTCGAGGGAGGTTCTTGTCCCTCTCTACTCTTCCCTGGTGAGGCCTCATCTGGTGTACTGTGTCCATTTCTGGGCTCCTCAGCTTAGGAGGAACAGGGAAGTGCTGGAGAGGGTCCAGTGCAGGGCCACCAAGATGATCAGGGGACTGGAACATCTTTCATATGAGGAAAGGCTGCAGGAACTGGGGCTGTTTAGTCTGGAGAAGAGGAGATTGAGGGGGGATCTTGTTAACATTTATAAATATCTAAAGGATGGGTGTCAGGAAGTTGGGACATCACTTTTTTCTATGGTAGATAGTAACAGGACAAGGGGTAATGGGATGAAGCTGGAACATAAAAAGTTCCACTTAAACATAAGAAAAAACTATTTCACCATTAGGGTGACAAAGCAGTGGAACAGGCTGGCCAGAGGGGTTGTGGAGTCTCCTTCCTTGGAGGTCTTCAAGACCCGCCTGGACATGTTCCTACACGACCTGATCTAGGTGAACCTGCTTCTGCAGGGGGGTTGGACTAGATAATCTCTAAAGTTCCCTTCCAACCCCTACCATTCTATGATTCTATGATTCTATGATTACACTTAAGCCAAAGTTGATGAGATTATGCTTCTAGCCGCAGCAGGAGATCTTTGAAATTTTACAGCATCCAAATTTGTGAATTTTCAAGCTTCTCAAAGACTATAACTGTAAAGTCAATGTTTTGCTAAGGAGCGAGTACTGAAATGCAAATTTATCACTTGACTTCATAACAGCATATTTAATTTTGAAGTTTCCAAAAAAAAGAACATTTCTCAGAGATGTATTCTTCTCAGATGAGGAAAAGTCCTCTTATTGAAGGAGTTGGCAATCTTTTAAGAGCTTTTTTTTCCTTAATGTACACAGAGTAAGCTTGTCCTCAAAGTCCCGTGGAGCATTATTGTGATAGGCGTCCGGAAGATCTCGGGTTGTAACATGAGAGGTGGAAGGTACAGAAGAGATGGACACGGGGTGGAGTGAGAGGAGGTGCTGGGAGTAGCAGATATAAGCACATGGTGTAAACAAGGGATTGGAATAAAGTATCATCAATGCTGACTGTGTGGTGATCCTTGTCCCCTCAGTGAGGGGGCTGAGTAATCCGTGTGGGTGGCCTGGTGGTGTTGCCGGTGGCAGCAATACATTATTACCAAACTATGTTGTGCCTCAGCATTGTGTAATCAAATGTCTTTTGAGGAATGACAAATCACAAGATGTGGTTTAAGGCTTATAATCTTTACACTGAACAGGTGTCTGCAACAAGTAAAATGCAAATGGGTTTTATATCATTGACCAAATCAAGTAGTATTATGCCTTTCTTTTGTTCTTTTCTGCATTTTTTCTTTTTTAAAATTATCTTAGTGATATCATAGTAGATTACTCTGTTTTTCTGTGCAGTCAGCACCTAAACCAGTATATTTTGTAACATCATTAACACTCATATTTTCATACTTTAATAGCGTGTAATACTTTTACTTCTTTTATATTTAGCATGTGGTGTCCAAGCTACCTTCTTTTTAAGCAGGTTATTAAAAAAGAAAGACTGTGTAGTACTTTGGAAATCAAGCTTTATTAAAAAAGCTGCCATTCTGAGTTTACCTCCATTATTGCGTATATTTATTCTCTACTATGTCACTTTTGTACAAATAAGTATCACAAAAACTTATAATGTGTAATATAATAGTACTGAACTTTAGATTATAATCAGCAATTGAAATCCCTGAGAAGAGTTTGTTGATTCAAGATTTGTGGAGTTTCAACACATTTTTATAAAGAAAACTCTGGCAATCAGATCTATTCTGTTGATTAATTAGCAAACAAGCCTTTTCATGAACATGATGAGTTAATTCCCCGGCTAGCATAAAGCTGAGAGATCTTTATTGAGGTCTCTAAAATAGCACCTGTCTCTTGCAGAGACCCAGTGGGTCCACGGTTATAACTGTTCTTTTGTTCTCTACTGGGCCTTCTTAAAGATTTAATATTCCTTTTGCTTTACTAACATAGCTACCATTTGCTGCTCTTTCCTGTGAGCATTTCCTTCTCATTCTGAAAGACTCAGAAGTAATTGTTTTCATGATATTAAGCAAACTGGTCTTTAAGATGTAGAGAGATTGGTGGCAGTGAGATTTTATCTATGTATGTGTGACATCTGCTGCTGCATGGACAATTGTGAGTCCAAGATAATCTGGGCTATCAAATGTTCTGTTTCCTTACCAAGATTTTTTTGCAGGAGTTCTCTTTTTTTTCTGTTATATTTTAGACAGATGGATTTTATAGATTTCAGACCTGTGCCGTTTTTTCTACCTTAAGTTTTATGAACATCTGTAGAATTTTAATTGCTTGACAAGTACGATGTTGTAAACAACCCATGTTTTATGAATATATGAAACATAATCATGAGTTTTATGATGTTATTGATTGATGATGTTCAAAAGTTGAGTGGGGAGGTTTAGAAAATTTGAGACTTGGCAAGGATGGATGGCTTCCTTGTGATCCTTGGTATCTTTACAATGTGCTTTGTGTCTCAAAAGTGATTTCTAAAACCAAATCAGGCCTGTGGTTGCTCCTCAACAAGCCCTAAGCTGTTGGTAAATGCATCAGCAGCCTTAGCTTTCAACACTGGGCCTTCTAAGAGAAGTATGAAAAGTTTTCAGGCCTCTTTGATATATTTTATTATATGTTTGTTGTTCTCTTTCATTTTCTTTCTACCGAATTTTGGCTGACTGCTATAGGCATGACCTGTCTAAGGGAAGTCTTTGTTCATACTCTAGATGATAGTAAAATTCAGTCCCCAAAAGTCCCAAAACATATCAAAATTTCACAAAGAGTTGGAGGTAGGTTAACTTTTGCAGTGACCTGTGCTGTTTGAAAATTACAGTATGGAAATTAATTTATTTTTATAGATAATTTATACGCTCTGTGTCTGAAAATCTGATCATCAGAGCTGGTCATATAAACACATTTATGGCTGCTTAGAAAATACTTAAAAATTCCATTTATTTTTTTCTTTTAAGAAGCAAGCTTGAAACAATTCAAACTATGTCTATATTAAGATCAATGTTGGCAAGTACAGATGGAGGAGGGAGTTAATAGAGTATTTTCATTTGCCGTTGAACTAAAGACATAGATATGACTCTCTACTCCATCTCTTTCTCTCTTCTCTATTTAATTTCTGAAGAAAAATGTATTTGTTTTAGTTGACAACTGAGAACTAAGTCTATCAAAAGTCCTCTAGCATCCCTGGTCTTCAATTCCAACGTGAGTTTTCTAGGGCTGTGTCATCAGATACACTGAAATGCAAGAGATGTTATGGAATCTCATTGCAAACCTTTCAGCCTTTTCTGATATTTGCAGAAGGAAGAGTGCTCTTGGGGAAGGAGGAATGAGATGGTGTGGGATTTTTTTAAAACCAGACCTATGTTAGAATTATTTAATTTTGAATACAGGTTGTTTCCTGAGGTCAGTTTCTTTTTTAAAGCTTTAGTGAGAGTGCCTACAGGCACTTCTCATGTAAATAAATCCTGTTGTCCTACTGTTTACTTGAGTCTTCACATATGTATTAATTTCAATACAGTAGGAAGCAATACAGAATTCATTCACCTCAGGATGTCAGAGTGGGTATAACTAATACAGCAGTTGGATGTCAACACCCCATTCTCTTCTAAGCTGAAGTATAACAAAGCTGACATTTTTTCCCCAATTACATGCCTATATTTCTACAACACATAAACTTCACAATCAGTCTCTTTCAGAGATTCCAGTTTTGCAGTGCAGAACACTTTTAGAGTTTAAGCTGGCCTACAGGTATAATTGCCTTCTCTAAAAACAATTTTATTCTATGGCAAAGTCTATTGTTTTGTCAGAGAATTTCACTAACTTCAAAGGATCTGTGTCGAAGTGCAGGTGATATACTTTTCTCATCTTGTTTGCCATTGTTTAGAAATATTGTCTTTCATAGGAGGTTGATTTACAATTACGCTACTCTAGTTTTGGGTTTTTTTCATTTAGTGTAATTGAAAATAGATAGGAGTACAAGTGTAACTTTAAGATCAGATGAGCAAAATCCATGCTCACTATTCTACCCAAAAACTATCTTTAGACAAGGACTTATTTGGCAGCTTTGGGATGTAAATGATAGCAGATGAAAAACATTGGGTCCTAGTGCCCTTTTCATTCCATTAAGAGTTACTGCATCTAATTATAAAAGTAAATGTGCAGAAGGCAATCATGTAAATACCAATAAAGATTTCTTAGTAGCAAAGCTGATTTCATGTAAATAACTCATCTTAATCTGTTTTAATTAAAAAAGTCTAATTACAGAGAGCAGTTTACGCTGATCAGCATGTTCAGATGAATGTTGCTATATGTCAGCCAGAAATAAATAAATAAGAGGAAAATCTAAAAATAGTGTCAGATAACAAGAGTATACTGGCGCTAGATATGTATTGCTCACTGTCATCCTCAGCAGTTATAAAGTGAAGGACAGTTGAAAATACTTCCAATTAGAAAAGAGGAAAAAAAACCCCACAACCCAGAAAAAATGGAGAAATCAACATATGTTAGTGTGTAAGTCATTCCTCAAGAGTGACTGACTGCAGTCAGATCACATCATGAATGCCTTGTCCTTTTGTTTGGGAAAGTTCCCCACTAGGGACAAGAAGGAGTAAAATCCTCACTTTCCTCCTCATCTGTTCTTCCCAAAAGCATCCTTTATGCATGCATATAACTGTGGTGGTTTTGTCTGGGCCAGATTTTGTCAGAAGGAGGCTACAGGAGTGACTTTAAACAACGAGCTGCTAGAGGCTTCCCCTGTATCTGTTAGGGTCAGAGCCAGTCGGCACTAAGATGGACCCACCACTGATCAAGGCCAAGACAATTAGCAGTGGAGGTAACGCCTGTGATTAACATATTTGAGAAGGGGAAGAATTTGTTGTACAGTTGCTAAATTGTAGCAGCAACAGGGAGTGAGAATGTGGAAACAACATCTCCTTAGACACCAAGGTCAGTGGAGAAGGAGAGGGAGAAGGTGCTCAGGCACTGAAAGGGAGATTCCTCTGTGAACCATGGTAAACAGCAGTTGAGACAGGCTGTCCCCCTGAAGCCCATTGAGGTTCACAGTGGAGCAGACATCCACTCACAGCCCATGGAGGACCCCACGCCAGAGCGAGTGGATGCCCAAAGGAGGCTGTGACTCCATGGGAAGCTCACATTGAAGCAAGTTCCTGGCAGGACCTGGGAGCCTGTTGGGAGAGAGGAGCCCACACCAGAGAGCAGGTTTACAGTCAGAATGGAGTAACTCACACTAGAGAAGTCTGTTTCTGAAGGACTGTTTTCCCCATGGATGACCCACGCTGGGGCAGTGTGTGAAGGACTGTAGCCTATGGGAAGGACTAACATTGCAGAAGTTTGTGGAGGACTGTCTCCCATGGGAGGGACCCCACACTGTATCAGTGGGAAGTGTGAGGAGGCATCCCCCTGAGAAGATGCAGCAGCAAAATCCATCTATAGTGAACTGATCACAACCCCCATCTCCCATACTCTTGCACTGCTGAGAGAGGAGGAGGGACAGCCCCTAGAAGGAGAAGGGGTAGAGGGAGGGATTTGGCATTTGTTTTTCATTTTCCCTACTCTGTTTTGATTGTTCATTAATAAATCAAACTGATTCTCCCCAAGTTGTGTCTGTTTTGCCCGTGATAGTTATTACTGAGTGATCTCCCTATCCTTGACTTGTGAACCTCTCATTGTGTTTCTTTCTCCCCTGTCCAGTTTAGAAGGGAGAGTGATAGAACGGCTTGGTGGGCATCTGGTACCTACCGAGGACCAAACCACCAGAATCACTTTCTACTGAGGACATTAAGTACAGATTAAATATTTTCACATGTTTAAAAGGAATAATAGTGAACTAGTAGTAAATGGTGATTTGATGGTTATCTAGAAAATAATAGAAAACCTGCAATTTCTCATTATTTAAGAAAAAATGTTTTAAGACTGAATTTCAAAGAATTGACAAAATAGTAATTAAGTAAATTTTCTAATTTCTGCTTTTCTTATATTAATTCAAATATTTTGAGAATACCTTGAAATGGAAAGATTAGCAGAACCATCAACAGTAAGGAAAGAAACATACATAATGAATAGATTAAGACAGGTGTTTTTTTTCTTTTCAAAGTGGATTAAGGTCTACTTAAGAATAGATAAGAATTGGCTTTTTTAATTTTAAATGGCACATATTTTTCCTACTGTCCTTGAAGATAAGATTTATTTGATCACATTTACTGTTCATCTCTTGCTCCAGTAAACTTATGATCTTTTAAGCAATTTCAGGACAAATTTGATGAAAGATTAGAGATCTCAAGACTTCTGTTATGTTTAAAAAAATATTATCAAACAGGAATGGCAAGGAAGAAGAGTGGAAGATTATGATGATCTATGAATTTGATGCCATTGTTAAACATGAGAGACTCATCCAGTATTCTCAAGTGACTATTGTATTGTTTTTCTATGCAGGTTGTAAAGTCAAGGTGAATATAAAACAACCTATTGAAAAAAACCTTAAAACATATCTATTTATGGTGTACCTCCATCACAGAATTTGTAAGAAGGTCCATATGTTTTTGGTGCAGCAATTGTTGATATTAGGTCATTTGTATTAAAATATGGATCAACTTCAACAGATCTTAGAAGATAAAAACTTCTCAGTCCACCTTTAACATTCTCAGAGGTAAATGCATATAGAAGTTTCATGTTCAAATTGCTTCTTTATTTTGGTTAAAATCAAACATCTTCCCAACACATCTTAAGTTCTCTTGCTTTCTATGCTGTCTTATTAACACAAATGAGCACTTAGTTGTTCATTGAGGGCAGAACATTTTGAGCAGTATAATACAAACTGTCTCTGTAACTCCATGGGTACAGTGTTACAGGGAAGACGAAGATAAATCAGTCTGAAATTGATGATAGAATTTCACCAAAGAAATCTCGATTTTATTCTAGTGTGAAAAAGGGGAAGTTTAGAATTTCATACGAGAAGGAAATAATTTCCTAAAACCCCTGACAATGTAAAATTTAACTGTATCTCAAGAGCTATCATCTCTACCAAACTTCAGAGAACAATTGTCCATTTACACTCTCTGAGTTGTCATGTGTGCATGTGCAGCACTCAACTGCTAATGGGAGAAAAAGGAAAGCAATCTAGTGAGCAGAATTGGAGGAGCTGACGTAGGCTGCTTTAGGAGGAAAGGGAAAGACCTAAAGTGGTTAAGACACTACTGAAGGTGTAAGGAAGAGCCTAGCGTCTTCCCGGGGTTGTAAACTCTATCAGAGGAGCTCCTTGGCATATCAAAGATACAGTAATAACTAGACGAAATAGAAAAAATTTCAGATATCAGGAAAAAAATCTTGGTGGTGAGATGCATTCAATTCCACAGCAGTTCCTCTATGTATTGGGTTTGTGTGGAAAAATAAAACAAAAACTGGTTTGTTTTTTGTAGTGGAGAGAGATCCAGAGACCGCTTCTGTGAGAAGCTGCTAGAAGCTTCCCCCATGTCTGATAGAGCTAATGCTGACTGGCTTCAAAAGGAATCCAATGGCTAAGACAGTGACAGTGATAGCACCTCTGTGATAACGTATTGAAGAAAAAGAATAAACTGCTGCACAACAATGGAGAAAAGAATGACAATATGTGATAGAAACGACTCCGCAGACACCAAGGTCAGTAAAGAAGGAGGGGAGGAGGTACTCTAAAGGCCAGAGCAAAGACTCCCCTGCAGACCATGGTGCAGCCCACGGTGAGGTAGGCCCTTCCCCTGCTGCCATGGAGTCCAACTGGTGCAGAAATCCACTTGCAGGATGTGTTCCCATGGCGAGCTTGTGTTGGAGCAGAGTCCTGGCAGGACCTGTGGACCCATGGACAGAGGGGAAAACACACTGGACTAGGTTTGTTGTCAGGACGTGATCTCAAAGCAGATTGGTGCAGGATCAGCCTGTTCTTGAAGGGACACACACTGGCATAATTTGTAAAGAACCATAGTCTGTGAGAAGATGTGATACTGGAGAAGTTCATGGAGGTCTATTTCCCATGGGAAGGACCCCACAATGGAGCAGGGGAAGTGTATGAGACTGGCAGAGACAGTGTGTGATGAACTGACTACAATTCTCCTTCGCTGCCCCTTTGTGCCACTTGAAGGAGAGGAGATAGTGAAATCAGATATTAAGTTGGGCTGAGGAAGAAGGGAGGGCTGGGGGAAAGGTGTTTTAAGACTTGGTTGTACTTCTCATTATCCTACTCTGATTTGATTAGTTATAAATTAAACTAATTTCACCAAGATGAGTTCACTTCGTCCGTGATAGTAATTGCTGAGTGATCTCTCCCTGTCCTTGTCCTATGAGCCTTTTGTTACGTTTTCTCTCCTCTGCCCAGCTGAAGGGAGGAAGTGATAGAATGGTTTTAGTGGACACCTGGCACATGGCCAGGGTCAGCTTATGACACTCTAGACGACCATAACTAAAGCGATGTTGTTCAAATTATTATAAGTTAGACTGGAAAGAAAAATAAAAAGTCTTTCAATCAAAGCCACTTTTCCAGTAACAGAAGATGAAATAGGTTTCTATTTTATATCTTTTTCCAGATACTATCGTCTTAAGCTATACATCACCCTACTATTTTTCCACAAAAAACAATTGATTTAAGCATGATTTGGGAGGTAGAAGGATGTTTAGCAGGATGATTGCTCTGGTAGAATTGTAGACTGTGGAGACGTGGAAAAATGTCCAACTTATATTACGGATTTACTCTTTTATGTGGATATGTCACTAACAGTGGCAAAGAAGAGCTACAACTTCTGATTTCAGACACTATGTTCCCTTAGAGATGTAGCCCCACTTTTCTTAACAAATAGATTCCAGTGCATTGAGATTTGTATTTGTTGTGAAATGTATGTGTACCCAAAATACACTTACATGCTTCCATCCACATGAAGAAATAGGAAAGCTTTCGTGTAGTACCTGTAAATTTGAGAGCCAGTTCAGTGAGACAGATTGAGTTACACTCCACTGTGTGGTATGATCAATTGGTTTTTCCTTTGAAAATGAAGTCATAGAAAAACACAGCAGTGTAGTTCTATGCTTCATAGTTTTGCTTTACTTTTAGCAGAATCCTATTTACAGCAAGCAATGGATTGAAAAAAGTATCTAGCTGAGATCAGCACCTTCAGTGCTTACTAGCAGACTGCCCTCCTGGTTGATGGATAGAGTATAAGTTTTCCTTAAAGGTTCAATAAGGAGGACCAAAATTGATGTCTTCACCCCTGTGGTATACTGGTATGTTCAGCTTAAAAAGTAAAATATGGCTTCCTATACTAGAAAGCATACAAAGAGCACATATCTGCCCCAGACTTTAGTAGCATCATTTTATTTATGCAGCTGTAAAGCACGCTAATGTCTTTAAAGGTATTGCATGGAAGGATAAAACCAAATATCTAGAAAATATTTGGAGTTTGCCGAAGAGTTAGACCTAAAGACTTAGGAGCAGTGCTAACCTAAAGTTCTGGGCTTTTTTTCTTCAGTTTTGAGGAAAAGTATGCTCAAGGAGAGAGAGGATGATAGAATAAGGTTTTATCTTTCTGGCAGAGTTTTCAAATCAACCTTGTCCTAAATTCTTTTCAAGAAATGTTATGTCTTTCTAAAAGTCGTGAGGTAGTAAGTTGGTGTGCTGTAAGCAGAAATGTATTGTGGGTCTCAGTGAAATAAGTCTTTTGACTGTGAGTATCAGCTCTTACTTAAAATAGCATTGTTGTCATTCCTAGGAGGGGAAAAATAACAGCTGACTCTTAGGAAAAAAAAAAAACCATCAGCATGTTCTGCAAATCTAGATGAGAAATGTCCAATATAATAACCATAAACATCCTGTGCAAATATAGGGTTGCAATACTAGCAAAACAGTGTAAATACTAAAACCTTAGTTCAGATGAAAAAAATCAATCTCAGTTTTTCCCCATGAGTATATTGCTACACTGAGTGTTTTCTCAAGGTACCTATCACCTTTCAGAGCTAGTTTGTATGGGGAAAGGCGGATGAGGCATATACTTTACCAGTAAGCAGCACATTATGGGCATTTAAAAACACCAAAGACAGGATTTAGCCCATCCATCTGAGCTAGCTGTCAGTAAAAAGGCAGTTATATTTTTATATTTTACAAATCAGGCATTGTGAGAGCTGATAATTACTTACCTGCTTAAGAAAACCTTATGTCGTTCATTTTTTTCTCGAGTATGCAAAGATGTACAAAGCATGGAGGAAAGTATATTTAAGAGACATGTCAGCATGGAGCCAAGAATATTTCTGAAAACCATCGCTGTGCTTCAGTCACTAGCATTTTATTGTACTGTATATATCTGTAAATACATGAGATATATCTAATAATGTATTACTTTATTGTTTGTGCAAGCCCAGTATAATGAGTAAACAACTTGAACTTACCTCTGATATAAACATTCCTCTACCCAAGAGGTGTTTTATCAACTCCAGGCATTAGAATAATAGGACTGTGTAAAGGACTGTGAGTCCAGTACTAGTCCCTCAAAACTTTTGCCTGTGCTGAATAGGTTTTCAACATAATCAGATTTACTCTCCTACTCTCCCTACTTGTCTCAGCTTAGAAGTTCTATGCATACCTCTCTCCTTTGCAGCTGATCACAGATTGCAACTGTCTTCTCCTTGATGCAGTGATACTGTCTTTTGCTACAGATTATCCTGTAGGACCTCTAGATAAATTGATCTTTTATCAATATTATTGTCCCTATTTATTTCCTCTTGCTGGATAACTTTTATATCTGTGTCTTAGGATGTAAAGGTTCCTCCAAACTCAGACTGTATTTTTCAGTCACCTTGAAAATATGGGAGACATAGTTCCAGCAGACATGAAAATACACAGCACTGTGTTACCAGCACAGAGCAGCACTGCTTTCCTCCATTGAGAAGGAAATGTCCATGTCCACCTCGATTGTTTATGAAGGAAGACAATTCTGATAAAACACTCTGATAAAGATGGAAGTTTCCTTGAATTCACAATCAAACAAGAAAATGCTGCTTACTGAATCACCTATACTACTTCCTACAACTCATTACTCATTATGATGCCTTCAAGACCCTCCTGGACATGTTCCTATGAGACCAGATCTAGGTGAACCAGCTTCTGCAGGGAGGTTGGACTAGATGATCTCTAAAGATCCCTTCCAACCCTACCATTCTATGATTCTATGATAGGGTTAATTCTTAATTTTAACTCTTTGGCTTGCAGTTTTGCAATTGCTATGTTTGAACTTGTATGGCTACAATTAGATCATTCTAACATTGTTCCACAAAAAGAACAAAAAGAAAGGAAAATATGTTTCAAAAGTATCATCATAAAATGTTATACCTTCTTGGAAATAAAACTTCATATTTGTTTTAGCTGGAGCTACAGAATGACTACCATTCTGTGTTGCTTTTTGTTTTCTTCACAAAATAAAAACAAACAAGCCCTGAGCCCATGTTCTAAGTACTGTAGCTGAAATTTAGAGAAAAAAGTATTTAGAGAGGAATGTGTCATTTAAATACCCATACGTAACACAAATATTTTAAAATGAGGTATGTCAAATATGAGAAAGAAATTGTGTTTTTATTAAACCACTGAAGGTGAGTCCAGATACAATGTGCATGTATGTGTGTATGTGTATATATACATATATTAAAAGGAAAATAGCTTTTTTCTCCTAGGCGTCCTGTATAATGAATGCACAGAAGCAAGCACTTTAAGTATGTAATTTTTCTAATGTATTTTCTACTACTAATCTATTTTCTAGATGAGATGAGTCATGCATTATAAACAGTGATTTCTCCCCACTAAAGAAGGGGCATGTATGTTCTCTATATAACAGAAATAAAGCTGGCATTCAAATGCAGATATCTCATCTGGACCATGTACTGTTAAGTAGACTCCTATTCCCATATGCTGCAAGACCTGAAAAAAGTATATTCCTGTAACTATGAAAACAAATTTATAGTATCCACAAGTGTTACCAGGTTTGCAAATCTTTTAGCACAAGCATATGATTGGTTTAAGTGTCATCACTTATTTTATAGTTTGAAGAGGAACAAAACTCTCCTGAAAATCTATCCCTCTCTCTCTATGCTGACCCCATTGAACCGATACATCTGACCCTGCATAGCTCCGGAGAAGCACTAAATACAAACTGGTCAGAAGTACTAAAAAAAAACCCCTCATATGATCGATTACTATTGATTGTTGAAGATATTATCTGAACAATTGTCTTCTCTTAAACAAGAGACTATTCAATACTAACAAAGAAATTAAACAAGGATAACTCCAGGGAAACTTTTAAGATGTTAAAGAAAGTATTGAATAGATATATCTGAAAGAAATGTGAGTCTTCCATATTACAAAGAACAACTTTAACAACAGCAGCTGTGTTTGTGAAGTACTGTGCCTGCTCTTGATTATAAAGCTACCAATAAGAGAATAAATGTCTTGGCTGAGCTCAATAATAATAGATCTTTACATTAACTTGGATGGACAATCTCTAGCAAGGTTCACTTTCTCTGTTAATTTTCAAAACCTCAGAAGAGTTTCAGCCGTGTTCTCAATTGATCATTGTTATGCTATTGAAATCAATGACTTGTCACCAGTTGCTCTCCAGTGATACATTACTTTTTCTCCATCTCAGTAAAAAGGTTTGATTTCTTCTTGTTCTAAATCACCTCAAAAAGGCCATATAATTTATCTGGTTTTATTACTTAAGCATTTTTTCTCTTCTCTTTGGGGAAGTCACACTGAGAAAAAAATCTTTCCTCTCAAAATCCATTTATAAATGAGTACTAGTCTTAGAACATGTTCTAAATGGAGTCCTTCTTTAACTGGAACATATAACAGACACTAGAATAAAAATCAAATAGCATGGGGGAAAGCAATTAATAAAATCGTAAAGGACTCAGACCCAAACCAACACAGAGACGTGAGAATGTCAAGATGAGGCTGGTTTGGAACTGAAAGTCAATGACTGATTGAGATTAGTCATTCTTAACCTTTAACATCTGTGACTGATTTTCTTCCTGTTGTTGAAAAATTTATGCAGCATAACATACCAAAAAAGGCATTTTGCCTTACTTGTGTTATGAATTTAGTCCCAATCTTTGTCTTTTCTCAGGATGCCTGCACTTCATACAGTGAAGTAAAAGCAGTATACTTCAGCATTCATCAAATTCTGCTTTGATCTCCAGGGACAGGCTTAATTATTATTAAAATGAGTTTGGTTATTGGAAATAAGTACAAAATATTTACACTTTTCTTTCTGCTCTTAAAGACTTCTCCAATTTATAGTGAAGATTAAAGATAAGCAAATATCAAAATGTCCCATCAGAAATGCTTTCCATGTAACTTATTTACATAACACTCATAAACTAAGAGTGAAAGTCATTTGAGCATTCATAAGTATTGTATTCTAGGTTTTTTTATTTACTCCTTAAAGGAAAAGTAGTTCCAAATTTATACTTTTACACACAATAGTATTTTGTCTAGATACATCCACATTACCAGTTATCGTATTTTGTTTCTCTGAGACAATAGCTCAGATGTAAGATTTGTTTATCGGACCAGTCATTTTTCTCTAATCTCACCCAAAACTTCCCACAGTCAGATAGTTGTTTTAAAGTGGTTAGTTCATGTGAATCTGAATAAAGCTTTATTAGCCATTCTTCCTGGCTCAAGTTGTCAGTGGTTTTTTTTTGAGATATTTTAACTCTTGAACTTGGTAAGAAAAAAAATTTACTCTTTGACTTAGTGTTTCTCACAAGCAATCTTTGTTTCACTAGCTCATTCTTGCTGCTTTTGATAGCAGACAAAAAGTTGCCTGCCAACCCTAAATAGAACATATTCAAAGATGAAACCTGTAATTTTAATCTAGTCTGCAATAATTAAATATTGAAAATCCTTACTTTTAATAAAAATAATCACAATGTCCTAATAAGACTCCAGGGTCCCAGAGTCCTCTGTTGAAGTAAGAATGCAAATCTTTCCTGTAAATGGTCCCTTCTGCTCATATTTTGCTTTTGGTTTGGATATTTTTCGACTTCTTGGAGTTGGAAATATTTAAATCAATTAGAAATGATGTGGGAGGAAATCCACATGCGATAATGGCAGTGACCAGAAATATTCTCCCCAATAGATATTTGTACTTTATTAATAAAACCTTCTGCCACACTCTCTAACTGGCAGAGAATTTTACCTTTCTTTTAACAGCTCAATGAAAAGCTGCAGAATTAAAATTTAGGTTAAAGATCTGTGAGCTTCCTTTTGATTTATTTAAAAATGTTACCTTTTATGTGAATTAAATCAATAAGTCTCTGCTCAGACTTTACTGGAAGCAAATGAGCCAGGACATATGTCTGATTTCAAGATGGACTTGCAGAATATCCTAGCAAGGACAATGTCCTTGTTTCCAGCAGCTCTTTCTTCTATTTAAAAGTCCAAAGAAACCTGACTGGAGCACTCTAATTCATTACACTTTTGAATAAGATGAAATATAGTATATCCTTTATCAATATTATTTGAACTTCTAATGTCTTAAAACAGTAATATACTTAACATTTGCAACAGAATATTTTTCTCCATTCCAAATGAAAGCAGTACATTTCTTCTGCTCTGATTTGTTTTTAAAAAAAAGTTTTAAACTACATAAAGATCTGTTATAGAGAGGAGTTACTACATTAATCTGTGTTTGGCTGATTAAGGATAGCATAAATCTTGTCAGAGTGTTAGTCACAATCTAGCCAAATAGAAATGTTGAAAATAATTGGTATGTACTAGGAGTTTTGTCAGATTTTTAAAAGACATTCTACTAGGTCATACTTTTGCTAAATATTTCCCCTGTAGTCAGTACAGACAAGATGAGACTGTGTTCCAACTCACTGCTTTCTTAGTGATGTGCTTCTATTGGTAATTTTTTAAAAAAATCTGATTTATTCTTATTTATTTTAATGTTGTGAAATGATTAATACTGGCTTGCTGTCAGAAGACTCCATTTTGTATAAATTCTTTAATTTCATTTCATAAGATTGATTTATGACTTGCCTTTGAACCTGTTAATTTTGTATTGTACTAACTGTGAATTTGAGATAGAGCTTTACTAATTTGTCATCTTTTGCTACTTAAAGTTTTCTTCTCCGTGCTTCCCTTTCATTCATTTTGAAATGTATAGCCTATAGACTAAGACTGACTGTCCACTCTGACAACTAACGACAGCTAATGACACTAGTGAATGAATCTAATGTCTGTGGGTTCAAATAAAATAAATTACCTGTTTTGCATAGTCCTATTTATTATATTGGAATGCAAGTGTAGTTAAAAGAAGGTAAGAGATTATTTCTAATAAAAAGAAGTATGAATCTCTAGGCTTTGATTTAAAATACTGTTTATATCCTTTTAATTTTTTAAAGGCAGTTACCTTTTCAAAGAAAAATTCTTTCAAGAGCATTTTCCATTGAGTGAACTTCTGTCTTCAACAGGTGTAAGTAAATTTATTGTTTAATGTATTCTTTATTTTATTATTTATTTGGATAGGCTTATTATGAGGATTGTCACTTAGTAATAATATATTAAGTTTAGTCATAAACCTATATATGAAATGGACTATAAGAAATACCAGCCCAGATCTAGCTGGGTTCATATCACTCGAATTTATTTAATTCAGTAAGGTTTGGAGAAATGATTTTGGAGCAATGTAAGTTTTAGAATTAATGATTTTTTATTTTTTTTTTTAAGATAAAGGCAAATTAAGCCATTGAAATGTCCTTACCTTGTCCCAGGAAAGATCATTGCTCAGCTTTCAACTTGTGTTACAGTTTGGCTTGTGGACTTAAGTAATCATCAGATATATGTTGGGAATGTGGAGATAGTAAAGGATTGCCAAGAAAAAACAAGAGCAGTGAAAAGTAATAGAGAAAGAAAGCTATAAAAGGAAGCAGAAGGTAAGAAACTTTTCAGGTCAGAATGCAAGAGGAAAAGTAAAGAAATTAGCTTTTTGGTCTTTAAAAAATTTTGTGTGAGAAAAAACTCTAACAGTGGAACTGAAAAGTATTGAAATTGAAAGGGTTTTTTATTAGAGTGTTCATGAGCAATTCCATAACCCTGAAAACAAATCTTTCTGAATGGACTCTGAACGTCTTGCCACAGTTGTGCTTCAGGTGAAAATCTCCTTTAACAGCAAGTAGCAAACATAACAGAGCCTGAATGCAGGATACAGACAAGTTGGTTGTTTATGGTCATTACCATGTCCCAGTTTCCAGTGTTTCAAAAGCTTCTATACCTGGAAAAGAATTTGAGGAATTCATAGAATCATAGATTTCAGAGGGGTTGGAAGGGACCTTTAGAGATCATCTAGTCTAACCCCCCTGCAGAAGCAGGTCTACCTAGATCAGGTCACATAAGAATGTGTCCAGGTGGGTCTTGAAGACCTCCAAAGAAGGAGATTCCACACCCTCCCTGGCCAGCCCATGCCAGGGCTTCCTCACCTTCACAGGAAAATTGTTTTTTCTTATGTTTAAATGGAACTTTTTGTATTCCTGCTTCATCCCTTTACCCCTTGTCCTGTTGCTAGATACCATCAAAAAAAAAAAGGATGCCCCAATCTCCTGACACCCACTATTTAGATACTTGTAAATATTAATGAGATCCCCCCTCAGTCTTCTCTTCTCTAGACTAAACAGCCCCAGTTCCTGCAACCTTTCCTCATATGAAAGATGTTCTAGAACCTCCCTCGACCTGCTGGCCACACTCTTCTTGATGTGTCCCAGGATGCCATTGGTCTTCTTGGCCAGGAGGACACATTGTTGGCTCATGGTTAGTTTATTATCAACCAGGACTCCCAGGTCTCTCTCTGCAGAGCTGCTCTCCAGCAGGTCAATCCCCAGCCTGTAATGTACTGGTGCATGAGGTTATTCCTTCCCAGGTGTAGAACTCTGCACTTGCCCTTGTTGAAGCTCTTGAGGTTGCTCTCTGCCCATCTCTAAAGCTGGTCAAGATCTTGCTAAATGACAGAACAGCCTTCTGGGGAATCAGCCAGCCCTCCCAGTTTGGTGTCGTCAGAGAACTTGCTGAGGATATACTCTGTCCCCTCATCCAGGTTGTTGATGAAGATGTTGAATAACACTGGCCCCAGAACTGACCCCTGTGGAACTCCACTGGCCACAGGCCTCCAACTCAACTCTGTACCATTGATCACCACCCTCTGGGCTCTGTCATTCAGCCAGCTCTTGATTCACCTCACCATCCACTCATCCAAGCCACACTGTCTGAGCTTTCTGATGAGGAAATGACAAAAAGATTTTCAAAGTTATTAGAACTATGTAGTAATCTAGAAAAGCAAGACAAAATAAACAATAATAAGAAAAGAAATATTGTTTCATTAATGTAAAAAGTAGATATTATTATAAATATTTTATAACTTGGTACTCTGTTTTGAAATATTTCATAGATGAAGTCCTTGAGAAAGTTTTATGTGGTAAGCAGACATGCAATTAAAGGAAAACAATTTGTTTTCATAACAACTTCTTATTGACCCTTTTATTGAACATAAGAATGTCTGAAATACTGTATGTTTTAACAATATTTTACAGAGTGATCAAAGGAAGTGATATATAAAACCGCTTTTCATATTTAGTTGGAAATACTGCACATTCAGATTCTGAAGAGCAATTTTTAGTTTTATTATATTTAAAATCTTGTTTTCCCTTTGTGAAAGACGGTATATACAAAACAAGAAAAAAAAAAGAAAGGTTTTACAGCTTTCTGTCTGTGTTCCAGATACCTCCTTTACCGCATGCAGACAAAAGTCCTCACAGTGACTTACCTTTAAAACCATGCAGAGGCCATTCTCAAACAGTCTTGCCAGAACAATGATGCATATGTCTTTTAATATACAGCCTTCTTAATCATGTTGATTGAAAACTCTGTACTTGTAAATTATGAAACCCTCTGGTTCTGTATTCAATAACCATGCGTGGTTGTCCAACCACTGCTGTAGAACAAAAGTTTTAAAAAGTCCAAAAATTATTTTTTTCAACGTCTAACTTTTACTGAACAGTGTAACATGTCAGGCCAATCTTCTCTGAAACACAGCAAAGTGCATTTTTAGTTCCAGGCACTGCACATTAGAAGAGCATTATGAATGGAGGCTATTTAATTGGGTTAGGTTTCATCTAGGTCTAAGACAGACATACCTGCCATGTGTTTAGCTGAAATTACTGTATTAGGTTTTTCAGTGGCACCCGCAAAGCCTTAGGGGAGCAAAAAGGCTTGTGAATGTTTGGACGGAATTTTCCACAAGGTAAGAGAACAAGGCTGATGGGATCTGACAGTGCCCGGTGGGGATGGGGTAAGTTCACAGACAAAAGTAGAATTTGAAGTTTAGTCATAGCATAAACAAAATCTCTGTCTTAAATCATCTATCTTTCACTGAGACAGATCCCTGGAGATGCTTCCCTTCACCTTTGTTAATTGCATACAAAGTGTCAGGGTTAGACAAGCAGACATCTGATCTTTGTTGGCCACAAACAAATGCCTTCAAGGTCTGTGCTACAGTTGTTTCTCCAGCAAATCTATTAAGCTTGTATATCCTCAGATTCCTTTCATTGGCATTTAGTTCATTGTTACTATCTGTCAGATTATTTGTTTGTTTTGGTTTTTTTTTCCAATTAAAGCAATCATTAACATGTTGAGTTTGAAGAGCATTAGAATATTTTTGCAGCCCGCAAATTTTAGACACTGCTTGAGTGCAGATAGGGATTTCCTTTTTCTGTTTTAAGTTTATCCCTTTTTAATTAGGGTAACATATCTTATGCATGTCTTCTAAATATTTTAGGAAGGCTTCCTGCCTGTTCCAGTACTGCTGGATCAGGACTGTGGTAAAGGAGGGTTTTATGGTGAGGAGTATCTAATCTGCCAACCAGGAGCAGGAAAAAAGATGCTGACACTTCTTTGAATGTTGGCTGGTCTCCTCCTGGATCTGATGGCCAGAACAGTTTTCTAAGACAACAGGAGCTGTCCTGTTTCACCATGGTCTAAGCTTTTATTTTCATCACTGATTGTGATTAAAAGAGGATATGGGTAAGATAATGTCTAGTTTGAGCGAGAGGAAAGGCTACAACAAAACTAGCATAGGAAAAACGCAAGAAAGAATTTTTACTGGAATGGTCCATCTTGTGAAGGATGAAGTTTGCCTGCTTCATATCTACATGTAATACTTAACTGTTCTGCTGAGCAGTCAAGTATCTCAGGTCTGGTTTATCCTTCATGAGCATGTATGCACATGCTGTGAGAATATGAGGCCAATATATGAAAAAAATCTGAATTGTCTGATCACACAGAATACAAAACTTGTGCAGGAGCCTTAAGGGGTTTTTTTTGTTTTTTGGGTTTTTTTTTTTCTTTTTTTCCTATTGGATCAATTCTCTTTTCCTGCACTGTCTTTTATTGACAGCAGTATTGTAAAATAGGTTGAGCTTCTGTGTCATTTAACACACTAAGAAGTGAAAAATAGGGAATCTTCAAGGAACACTTAATTTAAAGACCTTATTAGTGTAGAGACTTCATCCCAGTGTAACACCTTGTGTACTCCTTGTCTCTGCTCAGATAACCACAAACTTTTTCAGTTTGTTTTTTTTTTTTTACCTTCCCAAAGTTCAAAATTGTAGATGGTAAGGCACATGCAAGGCTTGTCTCTGGAGCTTCTGAGATGAGAACTGTCTTATAGCACAGGAGCCATAAGGAGGTTTGCCTGAGCACTCGCCTTGGCATCTCTGCTGCTGCATGAGCATATTCATCAGGCAAACCTGAGAGTAGCACATGTGATCAGACAAGAGGAGGGAGGCCATGAGGCTGTGCTGCAAAAGCAGTGTTCAGGGAGATGTAGAAGGATATTTGTGTTTGGTGTGTAGGCCTAGGAATGTCTGCCTGTGCTTGGAGTTGTTTTGATTTGAGTTCAGAAGATTTGTAGATTTGAGTATTCTGTCACTGTGGAGAAAGCTACTGTTTTTGCTGACAAACCTTCTTTAGATATAACAGTAATTATCTTTCCTTGACTCTTATTTCAGAAGATGATTTACGAAAGCATTTAAGACCCTTTATGAGGACAACAAATGATCCCAGTGGAAATGATATTCATATCTTGGTTGGCTTTTTTTTTTAGTACCTTGCTGAATCAGATTCTCAAGTCCTATTTCTAACCACAGTGGTAGAACCACACTTTTCCTACTGTTAACCACTTCCCCTCACCAAAGAGATTTCTTTTGGGAACAACTAATGCTTTCCCAGTGACCTACACAGCACTTCAGTGGAACATTTCTGTGCTTAGTAAATATGCTAGTCAGTTGCTAAGAAGAGTAATGAATCCTTAAGTGTACATAAGAATGATTTATGGCATAAGGCAAATCTACAGCCCATTATGGGAAATAATTACATACCACTAATTACAAAATTTAATAGTCACTTCAGCCTAGGAAACAGCAGTATGAGCAAGCAGATTTGCAGCCATGCACTCAGAAGTGTGAGCTACACGAGAAGTGATTAGCTGAAAATCAGTTTGCTATTTAACCCCAGTTCAATTCAGAGATCTAATTCATGACAAAGTTGTTATTGAATTAGTTTTTTCCATGGTCAACTTTTCTAAAAACTTGGAGGAAATGGGATCATTAAAGAGACTAGAAATACATTAAGAAACTTGCTTCATCAGTCTTCAAATCCACAGATCTTCAGAAGGTAAATAAAGATTTTTTTCTACAGTGTGGGTATGTTTTATAATGGGTTTATGAAACATACTTCATATTTTGAGATACAAAGACACTCCATTGTTACACACTGTTGCTCACATTGGGCAAGCAGTGTAGGACTTGGTTCTTTCCTTTGAACT
This sequence comes from Colius striatus, assembly GCF_028858725.1. Taxonomy (NCBI): domain Eukaryota; kingdom Metazoa; phylum Chordata; class Aves; order Coliiformes; family Coliidae; genus Colius; species Colius striatus. The sequence continues at coordinate 111,450,374 of NC_084759.1, read as the reverse complement.
GTATAAATGATTAGTAATTGTCAGAATTAGTTTTGTAAATGAGAATAAAGCCCCACATGTCTTCTCTGAGAGTTTCAGGTGAAAAGTAGACAGTCTTTATTTTGCTCTTTGATACCTTATTCACCTGTCAGACTCTTGACAAGGCTGCACACAGTGTTTTAGTCCGCAGTATCTACATGTGAGATACAAAACCTGGAAGATAAATTTTATAATACTATCTGTTTAATAAGACAGAAAATTTGATGAGAAAAAATTTAACTTGATAGAACACCGTCTAATCGGAAGTGGAGAATATGAATTGCAGTAAAGAATTTGATCCGGCTTTTGTTATATTTAGGGAATTGAGTGTAAAGCAGAAAGAAAAGCCAGCCATTAAGTGTTCTGTTTAACCTCCATAGCAACTTTTGTGGTTTTTAAGACGAGATGTTCACAGATTATTTATTCTGTGTTGGACTTGGGCAAGTAAAACCATTTTTCACTGACCACAAAAGTTTGAAATGAACAAGATTCAGATGGCAAGAGCAGATTGTAAGCAAATTGTGAATTAGTAGGTGTATACTGGATGAGAGTGGCAAACCCATTTTTTTTGGATGTATGCATGTTCCAGAAAAGAAGATGTTAAAAGATAATAATGTCCAGAGAGTATAAGTTTCCTGGAGAATGAGATAACTTCAAGAGCATAATCAATTAAAAAAAGGACTCAAATATTATTTTGTTTCCATAACTTCACAAATTCTTAACAGTGTGAAACTGGAAAAGCAACAGTTGAGCTACTAAGCGATACTAGATGCCCTTCTCACATTCACAGGGTTGCAATCAATATACTTGTACTCATAAGTATAGTCTTTTTCGTAAGTATAGAACACCAAAAGGTTTTTTGAGTACATATTTGAAGTTAAAAGCATTATGTCAAAATGTAAGTTCCTCAACTAATTTAGAATCATAGAATCATAGAATGGTAGGGATTGGAAGAGACCTTTAGAGATCATCTATTCCAACGCCCCTGCAGAAGCAGGTTCACCTAGATCAGGTCGCATAGGAACATGTCCAGGCAGGTCTTGAAGACCTCTAAGGAAGGAGACTCCAGAACCCATCTGGGCAGCCTGTGCCACTGCTCCCTCACCTGAACAGTGAAATAGTTTTTTCTTATATTTGAGTGGAAATTTTGTATTCCAGCTTCATTCCATTACCCCTTGGCATGTTACTAATTACAATAGAAAATATCCCTCCTGACACCCACCATTTAGATATTTATAAATGTTAATAAGATCTCCCCTCAGTCTCCTCTGGACTAAATAGCCCCAGTTCTCGCAGCCTTTCCTCGTGTGAAAGATGTTCCAGTCCCCTGATCAACTTAGTGGCCCTGTACTGGACTCTCTGCAGAAGTTCTCTGTCCCTCTTGAGCTGAGGATCCCAGAACTGGACACAAGACTCCAGATGAGGCCTCACCAGGGCAGAGTAGAGGGGGAGCAGAACCTCCCTTTAAATGTGGGCCACACTTTTCTTGATGTATCTCAGGATGCCATTGGTCTTCTTGACCATGAGGGCACACTGCTGGCTTATGGTTAGAATTTATTTAGTTTTACAAACAGCTGATCTGGAATTAAGATTTATTCTTTTTTTTTTTTTTTTTTTTTTTTCATTTCGTTTATTCTTTTTTTTACGATATACCACAAATTTAAAATTTTCACTGAAATTATTTTTACAGCCTAGACTGGAAAAGCAAACCCAATCTTTTATCCAGAGTGAAAACAAATACGCTTAAATGTAATTTGGCCTCATTGTTAGAGCTTTAGCCAAGCTAAAGTGTCTTTCATGGAGGCTCATATACTGCCATCCCAAAGGCTGGTAGTCTGCCGTCATCAAAACACATACTGACTTTCAGAAGAAGAATTATTATGTGTCTTTTATTATGATGTATTTTTTTCTTGGGTTTGTTTTGGTTGCTTGCTTGTTTTCTTTAGTTTTTTAATGAATCTTTGTTGAACTAGATTTGAGAAAAAAAGAGTAAATTACCTACCTAAGGGTAAACTAAGTTCTATGTTGGTCATATCTATTATCAGCCTGGATCGAATGTTAAAAGAACTGTGAAAAAGCGAAAGTAGCATAGGGTCCACAGCATATGCATGCTAAACTTCTCTCCAGATCCCATTTGTCTTTTAGAAGTCAATATTCTTTGATCTTAATTCAGCTGTCTGTCATTTACTGCTTTCTTAACTTGCTTGCCATAAAATTACCTACCTTTAATTTTCTATTAGTTAATCTGATTCCATCAGGTCCTATCATACACAGAACCTATATAAAGAAATGCATTCATTTTCTTTTCTGTTTGATAATCTACATGCTGACACTTCTCCTTTTGTCCAATTTTAATGTTGACTATTCATTTAAAAGAGTCTTTAAAAACATGGCAGAAGAAAAAGTTATTGCATAGAAACTAACACTTCTGTTTTGGAACTTAAGGTCTAAGGTTATCTTTTCTAATAAATACACTTTCCCAGGATTACAAACACAAGGCTAGAGTTGTTTGGTTTTACCTCTGTTTACAAATTGGCTGCAGCAAATTGCAATATGCTTGAATAAATATGTTCATTGTTATTCATTTAAACAAAACAAAGAGGTCAGATCATGAGTTTTTCTAAGTAGCTAGAGTAAAAATGTGTCTTAGTTTATAACATCTGACTTGAGATTGGTAGTTCTCAACTGCTCAATACTTGATGTTCAGAATGCTTGTAAAGACAAGTGTTGTTTCTGTGTCCTAAAGAATGACCATCTTTTAATCAAATTTTTGACAGGAAAGGTTAAATAGAAAGATTGTTACAAGATCAGGCAGCCCTGCCCCTGACTTTCTTTGAGAACTGAAAAATAGCTTTTACTACAATTTCAGAGAAAGCTACTTACCTTAATGATTGATACAGAAAGTCAACAGTTGCTAAATGATATAGTGAAGGACCACTTAAATGAATTAGTTGACATATGAGCATTTGCCTGAATTTTATGACTGACAGAAATGGACTGATCAGACTCCAAGGCGGTTAGGATTTAAGTTCTCAGGTCATCTGTAATGATCACCACATGATGCTGTTAAAGTTCATAATGCCTTTATGAAGTGTGGTATTTAAAGTTCATGTTCTATAGTCTTGCTACCTTTGGCTATATTTGGGCTTGGTTGCATCCTAGACTATTAGAACTGCAGACATCACATGCCTTAAATATAATCTTATTGTGTAGACAATGTTTCTTCTCAGCAAGGAGCTTTTCCTTAGGTCCTTGAACTTAAAAATTCACTTAAACTTTACTTAAGTTTTCACAAATTAGCATATATGAAAAATCTAGGAAGCTCCCGTGTAGGTTGTAAAAGGCAAGTGTTGAGTGAGCAATATAGACAGGTGGCATATTCAGAAAAGAGGTTATTGCAATTTATCTTCCCAATAGCACTGCTGAATGAAAACTACAGAAATAATCTTCATTTTGGCACACCAAACTTTTGATTCCTTGAGATTGAAATCTTTGTATTCCTTTTAGTGCTCTGTGTAATAAACTCCACTTTCTACTTTTGGCAGATTATGCATATTGGTACATGCATACACAATCCACACACAGAAGCACCTAAGATCTGTGTACATTTATTTGGGATTATAGAGTTAAATTAATTTGAGCCACTGACTTAGCTGGTGTAGTCATTTCATTTTTTCATGTAGTATTTAGTGGAATACATAAGGGTTTAGCTGTGTAAGACATTAACATAGTAGTTTGTTGTAAATTTGGAGCTGATTTCTGGATGATCCCTCCATCATTTCAAAGGTAACAGCTCCTGAAAAAAAAACTAGCTCCTGATGTAGCATGTATCTTTAAATAACCAAGGTAATAATTGACCAAGAGATGGATTGTAGAGAGTCTTGAAGTTAAGATTTATATCTTTATCTTTTTATTTCCCATAAAATTGTTTACTTCAAGAGTCATCCAGTAACCTCTTCTTATTTATCAAACAGTAAATCATATATTTGAAAATATAGTATCTTAACAACTCATCAAATTTCTTTAACCCTTTCCTGAGGCCACAAACCCAACCAAACTGACTTTCAGTAGACCTGAGAAGATTCACTTTTGGTGTTCATTCAACCTTACTTTAAGAATGAAAGTGAAATTATTAGTAAGTTTCATATATATTGCCAGGCAAGAAAAAGATGAAACTAAATGAAACATGTCCAGGGATCTTGTCAAAATAGCTGCTGATGACACCAAACTGGGAGGACTGGCTGATTCACCAGAAGGCTGTGCTGCCATTCAGCAAGATCTCGACCAGCTTGAGAGTTGGGCAGAGAGGAACCTCATGAGGTTCAACAAGGACAAGTGCAGAGTCCTGCATCTGGGAAGGAACAACCCCATGCACCAGTACAGGCTGGGGATTGACCTGCTGAAGAGCAGCTCTGCAGAGAGAGACGTGGGAGTCCTGGTTGATAATAAACTAACCATGAGCCAACAATGTGTCCTTCTGGCCAAGAAGACCAATGGCATCCTGGGATGCATCAAGAAGAGTGTGGCCAGCAGGTCGAGGGAGGTTCTTGTCCCCCTCTACTCTGCCCTGGTGTGGTCTTATCTGGAGTACTGTGTCCAGTTTTGGGCTCCCTGGCTTATAAGTGACAGGGAACTTCTGGAGAGAGTCTAGCCCAGGGCCACCAAGATTATCAGGAAACTGAATCATCTTCCTTATGAGAAAAGGCTGCAGACAATGGAGTTGTTTAGCCTGGAGAAGAGTAAGGAGGGATATCAGTTACACTTACAAGTATTTACAAGATGTGTGTCAAGAGGATGGAGCAACACTTTTTTTCAGTTATGTCCAGTGACAGAATTAGGGGTAATGAGCATAAGGTGAATACTTAAACATAAGGAAAAACTTGTTTACTGTGGGAGACCTGGCACGGGCTGCCCAGAGATGTTGTGGATTCTGCTTCTCTGGAGGTTTTAAAATCTGTTTGGAGATATTCCTGTCTGATCTCATCTAGATGGACCTACTTTAGCAGGGGGGTTCGACTAGGTGATCTCTAAAAGTCCCTTATTACCCCTACCATCCTGGGATTCTACAAACTGCGGGCCACCTGATCCTTCTGTCTCCCATTCGGTGTGTTATGTCCCTACTACAGTATTTGTATATATGCATATGTGTACACGTGGTCACTGCTTCTCAGTTCAGAGTGATGTTTTCCTAGCATGAAACTGAGGGTAGATATCACATGTCTCTGGGACACTCTGTGTGTGTGTGTGTGGAGAACTAACTTTTATCACTGTGCCACAAGAATCTGGACAATTTATACCATAAGAGTTTCCATGACATTGTGTGCACAAATTATGAGTGCAAAACTTTTTAAAATTTACTAATGCATCTAGTAGCTAACAATGAATAATGAGCTAGTAGGCTCAACATTAATATGCTCACACCATCTGATGAAATATCTGATGGCTCTTTACAGGCCAAGCAGTTGTCAATCGGATGGTGATGCGTCAGTCTCCTTTGCTTCTTAGAACAGGATGATCCTCTTGTGTTGCTGAATTAACATCTTCTGAGTCTCTGTAGTTTGTTCGTATAGTTTTATATGTTTTCATGTATTTCTCCTCTTGAATTCTGAGCTGTTCATGGCTCTTGTCTCAAAAATTAGACTTCTTTGTGTTTTTTATAATATATACTTTCTTGTACCTTAATAGTAGTTTTCTCAGTAAAGGAGTGATGATATTGTGAAGCTCTCTTGCACGGCAGTAGTGCTCAGCTCATAGATCCTGGAACACTAACTGAACTTTACAGAGGTGTGAGTGCAAAGCGCACTGGGATATTGTTGAAGAACAGCACATGGTAAAGAGCTATACCTGGTGTAGTCTTACCCCTGCAACGGGAATTGGTCAAAGTGTGTGCTTCTCTTCAAACCAGACCACTGTGTTGTTTGGGGGAGTGCTGACTTGCATAGCCAAATCTGTGATGAGGAGCACAATAGCAGTTTGGCAGATCAGCTCCTGCAATGTTGGAGGTGGACTGGGGGCCATATTTTTTAGAACTTTGGAAAAGGCTGCTTTGAATGGATCAAGTAGAGGATAGAGACTTTTGGACCTTGGTTTCCTGGTATTTTTTTATGCGTTTCTTTGGCCAGCACACACTTTGAATCAGCTGGTGATTTCCTTGCACTAGAGGAGGAAATCTGATGGAGAGCACCTGAAGGTCAAGGTATTACAAGCATTTAAAACAGTTCTGTTTTGGAGAAGCCATCTATTTCACTTATAAATGTAAATCTTTACTCTTAAGGATTCAATATTGAATTGCAGTTCTATAATATAACTTCTGTCCTTTAATCTATTAAAAAGAATATTTATTTTGCACTGGGACAGAGTGATATTAGGAAAAAGTTAACCTGAGTGTTGTTAAAACTGTTATTGGACTATTACATCATAACATTTTCAAATTCTTCCTTTTGTCAGCTGAATATTTCATCTACCAGATCCTTTTGTTTACCTATCCTTTCCTCTTTCTCAGATATATTACTCTTGCAGCCTGAAATGTATATATCCAGGCTATCAATTGGCTCAAAAATCCATTTTTACTAGGTAGATCTCAACAGCATTGCAGCTGAAGTTGACAAGCAGGTGATGGATTGTTCTTATTAAATACTGATATTTTAAAAGGTGTTCCAAACTTTCAAGGATTAAAATTAGGATTAAAAATTGGAAGAATGGAAGACTGAAAAGATTAAACTTTCCCTGTAGCAGAACTATGGCCCAGGTAGTGACTAAACCATTAATTCTTCACCAATGTTTATGAAAGTTTTGTGGGTCCTTGCTTTCAACTGCTTTGGTAAAAGAAAGTCTGAAATCACTTTACTGTTCTATAAAGTATGTTTTTCACATATAGCAGCATAGAAGCAACTTCTAGTCAGGTTAAAACTTACAAGGGCAAATTGACCAAGTGCTATACTGCTGTGTATTGTTCTAAATTTTCTTACTAGTTGAGTATTTTTGTTATATTGGATTTTTAGTGGAAATATATTTTAAGTGTTTAACAGCACCTTCTTTAGTGTGGAACAGGAAACTTAAATTACTATTTTTACAGAAAATTTTAAAATGGTTCTAAACGTGAATGTAGTTTTGAGGAATTAATTTTTATTTTCCAAAATCTTTTTACACAATGGAGTTACAGATTGAATCCTCATGAACCTGCCCAAACAGGAATGATGCCTTGACAGACTCTCATAGCCCATTGTGGTAGTTTGAGCCTGGCTGGATGCCAGGTACCCACCACACCGCTTTATCCCCCACCTCCTCAGCAAGCCAGGGAAGGGGAGAAAATAAGATGGGAGTCTCGTGGGTTGAGATAAAAACAGTTTAATAAATAAGCAGCAAAGCCGCGCGCGCGGGAAGCAAAGCAAAAGCAGATAAGCTGTTACTCTCTACTTCCCATCAGCAGCGATGTCCGGCCACCTCCCGAGAAGCAGGGCTGCAGTACGCGTAGAGGTTGCTTTGGGAAGGCCAGAAATGAATCTCGCCTCCCCTTCCTGCTCCTCTCCCCCAGTTTATATTCCTGAGCTGACATCATATGGTATGGAATATCTCCTTGGTCAGCCTGGGTCAGCTTCCTGGCCATAGTCCCTCCCAAGGTCATGCCCACCCACAGCTATTGGTGAAGGTGGGGGAAGGAATGCTGGAGGGACAGCCCTGATGCTGTGTGAGCAGGAGTCATAATATTGATATCAACAGTAAGCACAGCACTGCAGGAGCTACTGTGGAAAATCACTACCGTCCCAGACCCACTACACCCATGGGAGGTGAAATCTGCCTGGAGATCCCAGCTCCTTGGGGGGAAGTTGTACATGAAACACTTTAACTCAGATGATGCATGGCAGTTCCAGCAAATGGATCATGCTAATGTCAAGTACCCTGGTTTTGAATGAAAAACTTTAGTATTAAATCCAGCATCAGATTTTTTGTTTGTTTGTTTGATTGTTTTTTTTTTTTTACTACTGACAACCTGGAGGCCTTGAAAGTGCTTAACCATTTTAAATTTTGTTTTATTCTACTGCTGTGATGTAGTATTGCTTCCTTGCATAGTTTCGCTGCACTAATCTTGAGACATTTTCTAAACTGCTGAAGCTGGACTGTAGACAGAGTAAGCTTTAATGAAAGTCTGTTTTAGACACAATGCCAAAAGAGGAAAAGAAAAAATGCAAATCTCTCTCAATCTGTTGAAGGAAATCCACTAATGGTTGTTTTTTCCTTTCTGATGTACTGCTAAGTTTAGATCTCTGTAAATCATTATGGACCAATTTTGTTTCAAAAAATAGACACTCACTGCCACTTGCTAGCTGAAGAGGCAAAGCTACTGTGGAACAAGAGATTCCATGTGCTTTGTGTGGTACGAACTAAGCATTTGCAGTGACACACGTAGTGGTCCTGGGTAGAAAAAGACCCCCAAAAATACTGAACGCTGCCAAGGGATGTGATGTTTCTGTGAATGGATGACCATCTGAACACAGAAGACTTTCTGTGCTTGGATAACACCTGAGTCAAGGTGGAGTATGATTGAGCTGTACTTAGTAGCTTAAATTGTTTCAGAATTTTCAGATTCAATTACTGGCTGAGGTTTTTGCTAGTGTAGGTATAAATGCATCTTGATATTCTGGCTAATGGAAGGATTGACAGGTCTATATTTAGAATCCAGTAAAATCTGTCTCTATCTTTCTGAATGCACCTTGTGAAAGATCCTTCATGTGTGCACCTTTACCTGCCAGGCAATATAATGTGACATTCCCTCTTTTTCCCTTGAGACATGTTTTCCTCTTAAAAGGACATTAGAGAAGGAGTTTCATAGCTGTGCTTAAAATGCCACACTTCATAAAGGCATTATGCTTTGATAATCTTTTTGCCAACACCTTTTTCAACTGAATGATGCATCAGGCTCCTGTCAGCAAGCCCCTCTTCATTACGAGGCATGCTGTCCCTCAGCAGGCAGTCCAGCCATGACATGTAGGAAAGAACAGCTTGCCACCTATTCAGAGGTAGGGTCACCTTGAAGGATCTGTGCTACCTTTATTTTTCTCCCTTGAAGAATCTGTCTAGTGTGCATAAACCTATTATATATTTTGTTATTTTTTCTTTTTTTTTTTTTTTTCAGGATGACTAGCAACTACACTTTGGTTTTACTTATATTCCTCTCAAAAACGAAAATACTTTGGATGTAAATCTTAACCTTAAACTGACTTGAAAGAAGATGAAACAGTACAAAAGAAGATGAGCAAACATATAGAAAAAATTAATTTGTTTTTTGGTAATAAGTGACTATCCTATAGCTATAGGTGATAATGTATGTATATATCTAGAGTTATTATAAAATATTAACTTACTTATTGAGTAGATTATCCCCTTCTACTTCTGATTTTCATCAGTTTACCTGAAACTTGACTTTAATCAGGAGATTCTAAAAATAGAATTAAAAAAAAAAAACTAAAAAAGAGAAATGCTATTTCTAATTAGTGAGTTATCTTTCCAGGCTCCAAATTATCCAGGATTATGGGACTACTAGTTGTCACTCTTACAGCCATACCACATGAGAAAAACAGCTTTCTCAGTTTTTCGGTTTCTCAGACCATTCTCTACTTTAAATTGCTCTCTTAACTGAAATACTTTAAAACTGACTTAAAAACTCTCTACCTTTAAATCAAATCTGTCTTCAAAGTTATTGCAAAGATGTGGTTTAACTCTTCCAGCTGCTTAAAATAACTACTCATATTGAAAACCACTGTTTTGAGTACTTTACTGGTTCAAAAATGTTGAAAGGTCAACAGATGCTAAATGAATAATTTTCTTTAAATTTTAGAAAATGGAATGAGTAAAAAGTACCAAAGGATTACTTTATATTTATCTAAAGTAAAATAAATATTTTTTAAATGAAAATTAATTGAAATATTAGACATTATATTAAAATGAAATGCTTCCATAACAAAGCTTTCTTCAGAAATAGATCCCACATAGCAGATTGCATATTAATATTGTAACTTTATATGTGCACTCTCTCCCAGAAACTTCAGTATTTTCAGCCCAGAGGCATCCACTTTTGAAGAAATTGGAAAAACATCTTCCCCATAAGAAGAAATTAGTTTATTTAAAAAATCCAGATAAGTAGAAGCCTACCAGTCTGTTCAAATTTGTCTACGTGAAGATCAAGGTTCAAAAATACCCTCTAAGAGGTGCTGATGCTTTTTTTCTAAATTCAAAGAAACATTAGTACAGTAATACTAATTATAATAACAATAATAGATTGTCATTGTGTAACAAAGTAGCAGCATTTTGCAGTTCAGGAGTATCATAGCCTCTATTGTGAATGATTACTGTTGTTACACAGAATTGTTTGCACCGTATGTACACTGACGAGGTTATGACAATAAAGCAAGAAGTCATAGAAATTAGTGAATTCTTTATTATTATCTTTGTAATGGCTCCCCAATGGGCAATGTGTACGAGGAGAAAATTCAAGCACTCTGAAAAGTACTTAGTATGAACATGCTGCTGCTTTTCCTTCAAGGTTAATAACTCATCTATTTACACACAAAGTACCTGAAGGCCCTATTCTATGCTAAACTAAGCCATTTCGCTTTATATCTCCCTTTCTTTCTAGAAAAGCCTCTTGATGAAAACATACTAGTTAAACCACAGGCTACATTCTTTTCTCACTTGAGTCACTGCAGAGAGATAGGGAACAAGAAAAAATTCTAGAGAATCTCCTTGAAGGAAAAAAAATATTCAAAGTGAAAATGACAATTGGAGAAGCAAAGCTTACAACAAAAAAACAAAACAAAGCACAGTTTTCTTTGTCACCACTGACCATACAACTTTTGCCTTTTGCAATAACAGTGTAGAACCTTTCTAAGCTTTTCCACAAACTTAATGTTGCAACTCCTTTTGAAACTAAGGTGAAGTCAAAAGAGGTCACAAATATGCTAAGAAAACTCACTTGCATAAATTCTGCAGCTTTTTATCTAGTGACATCCCTTTTGGTGTTTTAGCCTCATGATCCCTGAGGCCTGCAATACATAGGACCATGAATAAGTTCAAAAGAAATTGAGTAATTCACTTCCCTCAACCTTAAATATTCAAAGTTCATGACTTGTCTTCCTTCCCCTATACTCTCTGCATATTGCAAATTATTATATTTTTTAAAATCTAGTGATTATTTTTTTTTTCTAGATAAATGTATGGATCCCTGTATTTGCTTTCAGAGCAATGTGGTTCCAAAATGTTCTCTGTTCATTGATCTAGAAGCATTTTTATAAAAATTAAATAAAGCTAGCAGAAATCTTCACAAGCAAGTGGGATGAAGTAGATTTCAGGAGACATTGAATAATCTAGCTATGAGACTTTGACATGACACATCAATCCTGGAGTGACTTCTATGTATTCCCTACAATATGCTGAAACACCAAGTGATTTACTTTACTTTTATTTTTCCTTTTAAGTTACAAACATCAAGTAAAATGATTCTTATGCTGAATTAAGTTTACCTTTTCCCATTTATAGTGAATATGTGTCTTTGTGAGGTGAAATCATGCCTTGAGATATTAGGATGTCAGGGTACAGTCTCTTGGCTAGTTGCTGTTCAGCCTTTGGAAAGACTTTGAAAGAAAGAAGCTATTTTTACCAAGAAGTTTTAAAGCAGGAGAAAGATTTAGCCAGCTAAGCTCAGAAGGGTATGATAACAACAGAGCAGGTGGTGCTTGTTAAAGGGTTTATATCAAGTTTAAGTAGAAATACTAAAGGTTTTTAACACAAATTCCCATTTCTCTCTCAGCAATTAGGTTTCCATAGCTCCAGTAGTAAATAAATAACTCAAGAATTATATTCCTTTAAAAAAAAAATCCCACAAATCAGGAAAAACACCTAGGATGAACCACAGAAAGGAACAATCTCTTTATCTATCAAAATCATTGCTTCTCCTATTGCATACATTTTTATCAGTTTCTTACTTATGTTTTGTTAGTACTGAGTTCAAGTGCATAAGAAATTAACTTTTTATTTTTTAAATAGAAACTGTGAGTTTTAAAACTGTTCAAATTCTGACTTAAAGCAATCTAAATGGAACAATTTATTTTCAAAACTAAAGCAGATCCGGCAGTATACTCAGACAGACCCCACAATTCTGAAAGCTATAGCATAGTAAATCAACTAGTAAAACACACAGTAGAAGGTAGTATGCTGTTGATAATCAAAGATGTAGTATGGAGTCTCCTATAAATCATCAGGACAGATATTTCAACTTTGTTAGTAGTGAAGTTATGAATTATAATAGAATGCACTAGCAGTGTAATGAAATCCCACTCACAGAATGGCCTCTTTCAACCCCAATAACCAGAGCAATTCAGTTTTGATAAGTGAATGTTGGTGCATCTATAAAACATTTTGACCATATCTCGAAAGAAAGCAGTCAACATTTGCTGACATGCTGAATCATTCAAAATGTCCTTCTCAGAAATTATTATTGGAGTTAAATTAACAAAGTTATAAAAATCCTGGAGTAAAAAAACAAGACATAGAAAAAAGAATACTGTAAAAATCTCTTTGACCATTTTTCTTCAAAAATCAGTCTTTCCTTTCCAGAAGTATACTGGAATTTGTAAAGGTAATAAGTTTAGGCCAAAGCACTGACATAAAGCTGAAAAGTCTTTTTTTTTTTTTTTGTTTTTTGGGGTTTTTTTTTGCTATTGCTAAAGCCTAATATGCGATAGCTCCTTTTTCTATTTAGGTGTTGTCACTTGTCTTATTTTATATCACTCATCATAGCTGCACTCATTCTGCAGTATAATCAGAAATACACATAACTTTTATGCCTGAATTGGAAATCAGGGTCAACCACTTCTCTTCAACTTCTGTTACAAATTTAAAACTGAAGAAAATTTACAATCTGCTGGGCAGAACTCATCAGAGCTGCAGATGAGCACTACATCACCTTTTTTTGTCGCTAAAGAAATTTTATGACTTAAAGACTCTTTCTCCTTCCTCATTGCAGATCTCTTCTAAACAAGCAAGCTCTCTCTTTCTCACTTCAACGACTTTTCTATTGCTAGTAATTCCTTTTGAAATGTTTCTGCGTTCCACAAGCTCATCTCTCTTTCCATCCTTAATTTTAGATAAAAATTCAGGAAAAGTATATAGTTGTGATTCTTTAATTTTTAGATTTTCTAACGAGACATTGGTTGATATGCCTTAAAAAGAATAAAATGCAATGCTCCATGCCATGCTTCTAAGAGACTGGAAGTTTGAGGGAAAAAGGCAGCTATGCGAACTCCTGATGAAACTTTGGAGGTTCTTCCAATTTCTTTTAAAAGATATTATAGTAAATGGGTGAATTATCTCTTACTTACAAAGCTGTCTAATTTCAATTTGTAAAAGCTTTATGTGGAGGCCTAACAAAACAGAACGGTTGCTTGGCTCCGTGGGAGACGTAGCAACACAAGGCTGTCTGCATGTATTTGGAGCTCAGTGATGAAGAGAAGGGCTTTCTTCAGTCAGAACAAATCGTAAGTAGAAAAATAGCACACATTTAAAAAACTATAATGTTGCTGACACACATTTAAAAAACTATAATGTTGCTGAGTGTAGGAAAAGATTGTGACAACGAGATGTATTATGCTGTGGAGTGGTCTCCTGGGGCAAAATATGAAAGTCCCAATCTTTTAGTACAATTTGAAGCACAGTGAAAAAAAGAAGATGGATTATATATAGATGTCTTGCTCTGATAGAATGATAAAACAAATGGACTGATAGATCTTTCCAACTGCAAAGTCCCTGTTAATTTGTATCATTGGTTTCAGCTGAAATGTTATGATATGGTAGTTGTTGTGCAAAGTAAATCAATAGACATGTCTATACTGCATTGTAAGCTACACTACATGCAGTGTAAGATTGAGAATTAATTCACTGGCAATGTAAAATTGTCATGCTCAAAAACCAAAAGTAGGATTAAAGCTACTAAAATTTACAAGTTAGCAATACATCTCCTGCACAGCAGGTTTATACTGGAGATCATAAAGCTTTTCAGTTATGCTATGTACTATCACTAAGTTCTAGTATCACTCCATGGAGAGAAATTACAGTTACAGTAGTGGATATTGTAAATAGGACAACAATTACTGACCGCTAGTTTCCAGGGAGGAAAATGAGGCAAGTGTATAAACAAGTATGATTTTAATACAGACTAAACTTCTATATAATGTTTCCAATATGTATAAATTAATGGCTAAGCAAGTTTATTAGCATGGCAATTGTAGTACAGCAATCTAATGTAAAATGTCTCTGTCCAGTCTCTGGTTTAATGTCCAGTGAAGAACTTAAGGGAAACTTAACGATCATATTGATCAGTTCAGTACTGTTCAGTTCCAGCTCTCCTTTTCAGTGAGTTTCAGCTTGGGCCAACTGTGGTGGTTTAATCCTAGCTAGGTGCCTCATGCCCACCAAAGCCATTTTATCACTCTACTGACCTTAGTGCCTGTGGAAATGATCTCACATTCTCACTCCCTTCTGCTGCAGTTTATTACCTAAGCAGCAACTTCTTCCCCTTCTCCTATACGTTAATCACAGAGATGTTACCTCCATTGCTAATTGGCTTCACCTTGGTCAGCAGTGGGTCTGCCAGAGCCAACTGGCACTGGTCCTATCAGACGTAGGTCAAGCTTCTAGGAGCTTTTTAAAATAAGTCATCCTTGTAGCGCGCTGCTACCAAAACCTTGCTGCATAAATGCACTACACAAGTGACGACTGCACTGTTTGCTATCTGGATAAGGTGAAGGCAGGCACAAGCTGTTCCTTTCAGTTTACAGCTGGAAGATTGCCATTAGCAGAAGCTCCATTCCCAGCACAACACCACAATGTCCTTTTTTGTCTTCTTTTAATTGAGTGCAAAAAGTAAAACAATCAAGTAATGGGAAAACAACTCTTTCTGACTCTGGGATTGCTCAGTCAATAGGGATTTACATTAGCAAAGATGAGAACTTGTGACAAAAGTCTCCATCTCTGCTCAGTACCTGGCTTCTCAATTTGGGTAACTAGTAGAGGGTGGGACAGTTTTAGTGTTATGAGTATCTCAGAGACTGACAATAGCTCATTTCAACAAAGAGTTAAAACAACATAGGATAGTAAATATTTACAGATTTACTGTCAAATAAGAGCAGACTATTTACTGGGAAAAGATACTGATGTTTTCTTTGAGAAATACAGGGTTTAGTCCTATAAGTTTAGAGTTTTCTTTAATATTCCTGACTATCTGTACAATACTTCTGTTCTTCATGAGCAAAGACAGAACAGCTGCATTTTGCTACTTCCACAGAAAGGAAAAGCTACAGAAATCAACATGTCTTTAGTTTGGGCTCAGAGATGCTTCTAGTCTTTTTTGATGAAAATTTTTTATGGAACTCTTGGTCAGCTGGTAAAATGAGTTTGCTGGTTACTATGGAGTGGTGAGTTTCCAGGACTGATTGCTTGAAAAACACCTACAATGCTTGCATCAAGAAACTTCAGAGTATTGTATTGCAGTGATGTCTATGAAGCTTAGATACATCGCTTAGATCTAATAGCACTGTCTGAATGTAGCTCATCAAATTGCAAGTCATAGATTCTTGTTGTGCTATAGAATTGTTTGTTGATACTTGTGGTTTTTGTATTTTTTTTAAGAGATTAATAATGCAGTAACAAAAAATAAGAAAGTGAGATTTCCTCAGATTACCAATTTTTCTGTTGTAAATCAGGATAATGATTGTAATGTACTTTCAGTTTTTAAAACGCCATTATTCAAAAATTTGGACTTTCAGCCTCGTATTCCTATCATGTTTAACTTGCCATGAGAATTCAAAATAATAAATGATACAGATCTTTAATGAATATAAGTTATTTTTTCTTATAACTTAATCACCAGATCATTTTGATGCTTCAAGGCAATGTTTGAGCAGCTGTGAAAAAAATTTGCATGTCCATAGAGTGCAATATTGTACACAGTGCAGGCATCTATAGGGAAAGCCAGCCCAGCTGAATGTACTTACAGCTCTGCTCAATTAAATAAGGTGTGTATCTATTCTGCAAAAATGTACTGTTCCACAAATAACTTAAACAGCTTTCCAAGGTGAATGACTATATAAAGAGATGACCTGCTTTCATTCTTTAAGCTTGTGCCAAAGAGATTTGGGTATTATAAACCATCTAATATCTTTTACAATGCTTGGAAGATTAGAATGGCATCCAATTTGAGCAGTTGTTTGGAGAAAGATGTCAATTTTTCTCTCAGTAACATAAAATAAGTTAACATGAAGAAAGAGCAGTAATAAAACTGTAAGAGATAGAGAGAACTAAGACCCATATGAGGAAAAAAACTTAAAAAGACATATCTTTCTATTTACTATGAGTGCTGTGTTTGACAACTCAGCCTCTGGAAGATGCTCTTTTTAAGGCAAGTTTTCCTAACCTTAATTAGATAAGTGGTATATCCTCGTTCTGGATACACATATTTAATATCATCAGTATGTCAAGCAGAGGGCCAGATGCCTTTAATAGGAGACAGTAGAGAAATACAAAGTGAGCCACAGCTTTAGACTCTTAAATCTGCTTCTGACAGGCTGTCCTGAAAAATGAAGGTGCCCTAGATTGTGCTGCTGAACAGTTTTAAAAATCAGTGCAGACTTTTTGCCCAATTCTGTTTAGCTGAGGTCAGTGTCAGGCATTCTCCCACAGCCACAAATGTGTTTGCTGACAAAGCAGCCATCAACCCCCTTTTAAGTGAGGAGCTTCGTCCCTTTTCTTTCCTTGTGTTTACTAGCAGAGCAGATCTAGCATATTTTATGAACAATCTCTAGCACTAGATCTCTAGTTTATATGTTTGAATGGGAAAGTTTTGTTAATACTGGCTTATTTTCATTAATCAACTTAGAGGGAAAGGGGAAGAAATTGAGGAAGGAAATATTCCCTTTTTCCAGAACTGTACCTCCACAGTAAGTTGTATTGATCCCCAAGAGACACTCCTAGAACCCCATTGTTAATGGTACTGTTCTCATATATTCTACAAGACAAGATTAAAGTATTTCTTGCATGCAGCCTTCATCGCTAACGTTTTATTCTCTTCTGTGCTTATAGTAATAGCTGCAAAGTTTTTGATGACAAAAATATAATTTTTGAGACAAATGGTAGGAGAATATAAAGCCAAAAGTGGTGAAAAAAACAAAATTACATAAGAGGAGATACAGATAAGGATAGATCTAAAAAATCAAATACCCAGAATCACAGTGCAATATATTAAACATTCTTTGTCACAGCTTTTTTGATTTTTCCTGAGTATAAATCTCTTCACTAGTGAGCTTCTATGGAGTAAACAAATGTCATTTCCATTTGCATCAAATAAAACTAGTGGCTAGCCCAAGGAAACATAAATGACTTGACTAAAACCATAGCCTGTGTCAGTAACAGGGTTCCAGTAGGAAAGCATGCCTTTCACCTTTTTGTTCTTAGTGTTATTGTTGGTGACTCCAAGTTTCCCTAGATTCCTGTAAATTATGATTTTTCCTGTAAGGTTTTGAGAAATAAAAAGCCATCATTATTTTGAACTGCTATCTATATTCTATTATTGTAGCTGAAACAGTTGACTTACATCCACTTGCAATATTTCCAGCTTTGCTCCACCTATATTACCTTCTTTTTTATGTATTTCTGACTATATTTTCCATAATGAGTAAATGCCAGTACAATTTATGAAATTAATCTGGAAACTCATTTTTTTTACATTGATTTAATATTATAGTGCTAGGCTCTGCTACTTCCTTAACATGACTTCATTTTGGAATGTATGAGGAAGTATTTTTAAAGTAGTATAGATACTTAATTTCAGTTGTTCGACAATTAGTATGATACAATTTAGTATTTTAATAATGGGCACTAATGTTAATGACAAGAAGCATTTTTTTTAACAAATTCATTTTCTATTCAGTCTTCTCTCTTTTTCAAAAAGCAAACTGAAATGAAAGTGAAATGGACTTCTACGTGAGACCCAAATTTCAGTGTTAAATTTTGTGATGTTTTTCTGATTCATCCTAACTAGGTTAATCAATTTTCTTTGAGGACATGATTTTGAACAACAAAATATGCCATTAAATATATGACTCATCAAACATAGAGACTGAAAATAAGAGCATTACCTTTACAAACGCTATTGGTGTGACACTTCACAAGTTATGTTTGAAAGATACTTGGGTTTGTGTACATGCAGCATGTTCTAGACAGAGTGTAATCAGATGCGTTTCAGTCTAATTCTCCTAAAGAGCTTCAACAGTTGAAAAATATTAAGACGTTGATTTTCTTGTACATCGATCTAGCAAATAAATTGAAGAACAGAAACTGCATTTTGGCTTTGTGTAAATAGAGTAAGAGTTGTTGTTTTTTTTGTCTGTTTGTTTTCAGAAAGATGACTACAAAGCCAGAAAAAAATAACATAGCAAATAATGTTAATAAAAATGAATGAAAGGGTATAAAAATTTAGAGCTATCATCTAAAGCGACATTGAAAATAAAATAGTCATGCCATTAATTTTACTGGAAATAGCAATCAAAATATTACTTCTGTGACATTTTGTTCTGGTTTTTTTAGAATACTTAGTGAACACTGAATGCCTTGTGACTCTATGAAACCTGCTGGTCAAAGTGTCAATCATTTTGGTATGTGAAACAGATTGATCAAGTAATTGATCAAGCTGGGAGCCAAACTCTGGCATCCTAAATCATATGCACTTTGTTATAAACAAAACTATGCTCTATAAAGTTGTGTGCTACCATGCCCAAAATGCTTTTGGTGCTTACCCAGTCTTGCACATCTTTATTCCACATAGCAATTGAAAAGATAGATCATCCTTTTGACTCATCCAAACAGAGTATGTTTATCATCCAGAATTCTGCAAGTTCCAGTCTTTATTTATGAGGCATTTCAGTGACACTACAACAAAGAAAAAAGTATGTGCACTCATTAACCAATTGTCAGCTTACAAATGAAATTTCTGACATTTAGAGTTATGTGAAAAAGCAATATAAAATTGAAGAGTGCACAGGAAATGAAGAACTCCATTTCATTTTGGCAAACACATTGCTATATGCTCATAAGATTTTTTTTTTTTTTAAATGTTACATAGTGTAACAAAGGAACCACTGGAAAAGTCTAATGTACTAACAGTTCCAGTGTATTTTTTCTAACTTTGGAGCTTTCATAAAGCTTGAACTATAAATTATAGAGAGCTCATAAATGATTCAAAGCAGTTCAGGTAATTATTCCTTGTGGATCATAGAATAGTGAGCAACACCCAAAATTAGTTAGAGTATTATCGTGTGTCATAATTGACTAATCCCTTACACTCTTCCCTTTCCTCCTGTAAATAAACTACTCAGATGTGTACTTTCTCATAAACTCCATCAGCTAATAATTAACACACAATAGAAATACAAATCACATTTTATGTTCAAGTTTCATTTCCCATTAAATTTAATTTCTTATTTCTCAGGAAGAAAATATATCTGTCCACATAGTGGGACATTACAGTATCTATTTTTACTCCAGTAAGCATGACACCTTTGATTATAGGAAGTCAAACATACAGTCCCTGTGCCAAAAATTAATAGACCTTTCTGGCTCTCTAAGAGTTATTTTACCTGCAAGTACATGGAACCTTGTATGCTTGCACAAAGTGTTAAGAAAAGAAGTAAAAAGAAAAAAAAAAAATCTTTGTATTCAGGCAAAGTTTATTTCATCAGAGATTTAGCATTTACTTTTAACTAAGACAGACCAGAAATGTTAGCGCTGAAGTAAACAGGTGGTGTAAATAATGACTGATAGCCATTGGAGTTCTATAAACACAGACATTCATAGCGTGTCAAGCAGCCTATATTGTAATAAAATAGTACAAGTTATCTACTTGAATAGAAAGTGAGATCAAGAACAGGCCATTTCAAAGTCAAGGTGCCTAAAACTAGTCTCTTCATTACATACTTTTCTAATGTACCTTGTTTACAGAAGTGATGAGGTGAAGTTGATAGCAATTGTTTTAAATACTTGTAATAACACTGTAACAGAATGATAACAGACTAACTAGACAACTTCTCCTAATATACCTACACTTTGAAGATTACCACTCTCAAACCAAAGTTCTCTCTAAGTTAATGGAACAGTGCATTAGTATCATTGCTTACACAGTCACATTTCCAACAAAAAAAAAAGGTAGATGAATAGCATTGATGTTGTTTGGCTTGTTCTCTTTACAGCTCATTCATTTCATATGACATATCTTCACACAGAAATCAAGCAGTCTCTTTTCATGCAAACCTTTTAAAGACTTCATGGGAAGCCAGTCCAGTTTAGTTTGTGTATGTCATGGAAAAAGTGCTGTTTAGTGAGACAGCAGTGATTGAAAGCGAATTTAAACAATAAAGGCATTTGTAAGTAGTTTAGGAAGGGCAACTACTGAGTGGAATTAACTTAAAAATTGATCCATTGCAATGTTTTAAAATATGTTATTTCATGTAGCATTCTGATATCTTGACTGATGTGACAGGTGCTGATTGCTTAATAAGATGCTCTCCCCTGTCACAAGTTCACAAAAAACCTACTTACTATTAAGATAATGGTTACATAAGAGCCTATGAATAAATAGAGCATGCTTAATCATTTTCATTATTAAGACAACTCTGTAAAACTAATATATACCTAGATTCCGAGCATCCTAACCAGTCTTGCTGCTTATTGCTTCAGAAAACTAACTTAGGGTGTCAGTAGACACACTCACTGTGCAGCACAAGTTTATGATATCCTAAGACAAGATATAGGACAGTCTCTGTGTGTTTGTGCATACACATCTATTGAAGCTGTATTGCAGTTGGGGATGTAACTAAAATTCAGATTTTCATGCAGGTGTAATAGATTAGGATATACCTTGATAACACAGTTGAAAATAGAATCAGAAACTTGTATGATAACTGATACCTAATCATTGTTGTGTACATTTTGTTTAAAAAGCGCATAGACCAAGAACCTGTGGGCTAAATCCTTCAGTAGTTACATTTGTCTGGAGTGTAACAGGACTGGGCAGCCTGTATCATGAGCAGAGCAACACCAGACTCTATGATGTGCCACAGCTGGGAGATGCACTTTGGGCTACAAGTTTGTGATGGGTTTTTGTGGAGCCACTTGTGCTTGGTAACCGGGGAGGGGGCTGCAGTGCCAGTCCCAGTAACCAGTTCTCTAAATATCCCTCGGCTCTGGGTTTGGACTTACTTCTGGTCCAGCTGGATCAATCTGGCCCCTCTACCATCAATAAGAAGAGAAATTTGCAGTGTGTGGGAGAAGATGGAAGAATATGGCAAGATGGAGGTGACCATGTGGACCCCACAGTTAGAGGAGTAAGGGAAGAGAAGGAATGCTAGACCAGAAACTCCCTCTAGCCCATGGCAAGAACAAAGGCTCTGAGACCCATGGAGGGCAATGGCAGGACTAGTAGCTGTTAGGAGCCTCTGGGAAGACTCAGCGCCAAAGGGGGTGATAGTTGCAGACCCTGACTCAAAGGAAATGCAGAGAAGCTACAGCCCTTGGGATGAACACAGGTTGGAATGGCCTGTGCAGGGCTGCCTGCTGGAGCAGGGAGGATGGGTGAGAAGTCTACCTGCCCTGAGGAGACACAAGCAACAGGAGCCATCTGAACAGGACTCAAACTCCCCTCCATAATTGGTGAGTGAACCCTCCCTGTTCTTTATGGAATTCCAAATGGCTTTGGTTATTTTCCTCTTTCCTATCTCATCAGGAGGAGGAGGAGTAAATGAGTAGCTGATTGTGATCCTTTGTACCTGGATGTACCTGAACCACAATAAAGTTGAAGTAAATAATCACAGTTTACCTTCAAACTGTAAACTAAATTAGGGAAAATTCTATTGTTTTTAAAACAGTCACATTTTGGTCACTTTTACTCCTTTCTGCCTATAAACATGGGGTTAAGAAGCTAACATTTTGAAATTCAGAAATCCTAAATATTTCTGAAAAAGAGTGATTAGTATTTACATCTTAATATTCTATTTTTTTCTTCTTACATATTGACGAGCCTCAGAACACAAAATAGACATATTCTATATTTGTCCACATTTAACAAACACTTGTGTTAGCCCCTGGTTGATTATGAGCATGATCTGCATTTCACACAATCTCATGTTTTCTTAGCTATTCCCTCCTCCAGAAAGGCCTAATTTAAAAGTATTGCTAGTCACTGCTTTCTGTAAAGACAGCATCTCCCAGAGGAATTAAAATTATAAGAAGAAGCAACTACTGCTGGCTGGAAAACTGTTCAGAGAATCAGAGTGATTTTTAAAATGATTACTGATGATATCAAGTGTTGAGTAACCTCACTGTTTATCATTAAGTTACTTTTCTCTTGTACTCCAGGTCATTTTTGAAGTCTAAATCTAGTACTGCTTTGTCTTTATGTCTCAAATATGTGTAACTTAAAAGCATATGATATTTTAATTATATTGATCTAATCTTTTCTGCTTAGTAGAAGAAATGGCTTTATCAAAGGAAAAGAGTTTCTTAAGCAAACTAGTATTTTGATTCTTATATATTTCTACCATCTTCAAACTGAAATGTCATCATAGTGTGTGTTTGCAATTAGACATTTTTAAATAGTCTAAACTCCCTAATACTCAAAATTTCAAGTTCTGAGACATAACTGTCAAGTCAAATGTGAACTGAACACAGTTTGTTTCTTCTAATGCTCATATCAATATGCACAAGACTTCTGCTTACTGGAGATATGGTACCCCACATACCTTTCTATTCTAGCTAAGGCTACTCAATCAACCACATTTGGTAACATTTTGAAGTGAAAGAAATTACATTTTTTTTAAGAAAACCTTTCTCCACTGTTTTACATTTTGAAATGATCAATTCCTCCAAGTTCACTATCTTTTCACTATTTATGGTTCTCATTTACTTTTCACTGCCTTTTAGGAACAACCCGAAAGAAAACCTTTCTAATTTTTCTTGCAGTCAGTACCTCAATCAACAATACTACCAAGCTCTCATAGAAGGTACCAATCAGGCATTTTTTCTGTGCTGAATCTAATTGCTAGAAGTTGAATACTTTTTAAGATAGTGACTTCAAGCAGCAGAGAGAGACAGAGACTGCAGAACAACAAAAAGCCATCTTGCCATCTAAAATGACCTTCACATGTAGAGTATATGGGAAGTTTGGCTGCTCAGTGTTGTGAAACTTTTGTATTGTACTTGCAGTATCAGTGACTAGAAGGAGATACAGGAGGTACATAACATCTACCTGAGAGTGGAATATCTTTAATAATTTCCCACTAATATAACTAAGTGCAAGAGGAGACAATACAGAAAGCAAGATGGCAATGAAGCTGAGTGCAGACTGCATGGTGGTTTAGAGAAGTTCACTAAGCAATACTGTCTTGCACATCTGCAATGTTTTATTAGTAACAAGGATTCATACTCAGATTTGATCCCACAATAACACATGTGGTGTATTGCAGGCACTACACAGTGCTGCACTTCAGTGCACATAAAAGCTAGCAAAGAATGTAAAACTGTGCCTGGCTGTGGGACTTTACACTATGCAGGGTTCCTCCCATTACATTAAGGCAGTCATTTGGGAAAAAGGAGCGGGGGGAAATGTGAAAAGCATATTTAGGCAAGGAGTAGGTGTGGCTGAGGAGACCTGTGGGTTAATGGGATCTCTGTCATGCAAGCGTGGCAGGGAATTTAAGCTGGTTTCCCTGTGGTGTGGTACATCGATCCTTCTTGCTTTTCAATTAAATACGCAACATGGTACGGATGCGCAACCCAAGCCAAGGTGCCTTGTGTCATCACCATTACATCACCATTATCTACAATGTGTAAAGAAGACAGATTTACTCAGTTATACCACTCTTTTGGCACTAGGTCAGCAGCTTGTGTACCATGTCTGTATGATGAAAATGAATACTCACCTCTGAGACAATTGTGTACCTTTGTGCCTACACATAAAGTATAAACCTTGCTTGTTTCACCTTCATAAATGTGAACTCTCAACAACTTGGTCTAATTAGAGAGTAAAGTGACCACTGGGCCCAGTGATTAAAAGCTCCTTTTCTGTAAACTAAGAATTATGGTCACTTCCATGTACTGCAGCCATGCATATTATTCTCTGTAATTTATGCAAACGTACTTTTAAAATCTCCCTTTTTGTAAACACGTGTACAACATTTTTAACTCCAATTGCTGTAATTGCATTTAATCTAGTCAAATTCATTTTTATTAAAGTTCATACTGTGAGACTAATGAACCTAAAGCACTGGAATCATTCACACTAAACCCATCTTCTCAATCATTTTCCCTGTAGGAAATAGTTTAAATTGACTGTGTTTTAGTAGCTAGGAGAATGTAAGCAATGTTTCCCTTACTAAGTTTTGAAATGAAAAAATGTTTGACTGAAGAAGAGTTGTTTAAGGGAAAATGAAACTAGAAGAATGAGAAAAGTCAACTGCTGGTGAGAGACAATTAGATGATATACTTACAGACAGCTGACATATAAAATTGATGTATCCAGAAGCTTAAGAAAATATACAGTCATTGTGGCTGACAGACAATTGTCTTTTCATATTTTTTCCCAGTGACCTATGAGCATGATTTCTTCTAGAAATCATTCATAAGGTCGCTCTTCTCCTGTTGATCCAATTCTCCTTTCAAAACATGATCTTCCATGTCATATGCAAATAATTGGCCAACATGCAACAAGGAGACTGAGTGAACTGTGTAGAAGATGCAAGAAAAATTATGTATTTTGATCTCTACTGGTCTTCACAACATAATGATATGCCTATCCTTTGAGAGACTACCAGATATATTACCCAGAAAAGCAAAATACTTGAGTTTCATGAGAGTCTCCTTTCTCAAAAGATCTAGTAAATATATCTTTCTATGTGATAATGAGGCAACTTTTTGAGATTTGAGTTGCTCTTTTGCTTATCACTCCAAAGAAGACAATTGAAGACAGTCTAGAAAAATCTCTGTCAAAACATTTATTCCCCAAGGAGGGAGTGCCTATTTATCCCACTTTCATATCAGTGCTCTCTTTTGAGAAGGAAGCATGAACAGGATACAAAGTGCCAAAACTTCCAAATGAAAGCTCTCCCACAAGTAACAAAACAGATTTTGCCACATAACCAGTGAGAAGTGATTCCTTCCTGTGCTAATGACGTTTCTGCACCTGGCAGAAGAAAAACATATCTCTTCTCATTCTGTCCTCTTGGTGCCTCTGACACAATACAAAATTTTTCCACATCTTTGAACTCATGATAAGAACTATCAAAATAGGTTATATCTTCACTTGCTTCAAGGGAATGGCTTTTATATCACATCTAGAGTTAGAGAAAATACAGAACTACTTTTCCATCAACATTTTCATCGACTTTTCAAGATAGTTTTTCCATTGTTAATTATAATTATGGATCATCCAACAAAAATGCATCGATACAGCATTGCAGATAACTCCTGAGTAATGAGAATACATAAATCTCCTGTTCAATAGGCTGTGCAATCAGTTCACCCCCTGCAAAAAACCCGAAATCAACAATCATTTGAGGTACTGCAATCTCTATGATAATTCATTTAAAGTAGAATTTGTTAATGTTGGATGAAATCCTTCACTGCAGTAAATCAACACAGCCTCCCTGAATCAGTGAAATGACACTGAATTGCACCAGAAGAGAGTCAGTCTGAAGCTTTTTGCAACTAAGGGTTCCTTTTGATGACCTTTCTTGCTACTGTTATGCTCCTATGCAACCTGATCAAGATTAACCTGCTTTAGCAGGGGTTTTTGGACTAAATGATCCCTAGAGATCGCTTCCAGCTCTTACCATTCTGTGATTCTGTTGTTCTGTGATTTACCTAAATACTTTTTTTGTTTATATAAACTATGCTTATTTAAAGCAGTAAAAAATTACGTCTGTTTTCTATTTGCAAAACACAAACCAATACATTTTTAATTTAACTTCTTGACATTATTCTGTTTCTCTTGCATATTTGGCTAGCAATGAATAAGACAACCTTGGCTCTGTTAAGGTGATCAATTAGTCCTCTGTTGTCCCAGACAGGAGACTCAGTCAGCTGTGGATTGTTTCCAGGATACATGCTGGATTCCCTTTCTATAGAAACCATGGTGGATGAGAAAAGATAGGTCTTCTACAGAGTCAGGAAACTGATTTTAGCTGTGGAACTGGGAGTGCTCATAGATTTTACAGCTTAGAGTGTAGCCTTTATGATATATCAGACCTTTCTCCCCCTCTCAATGTTGCTTGACTGTTTCATTGTTAAAGTACTCACTTTTGGGAATTATGTGATAATTTTGCAATAAACTGCACATTTTCTGTGTTGCTCACCTTTCAGAGCTGCAAGTACAGGGGAAGACTGAATTTCACAAAGTCTTAAATACATGCTAAAACCCCAAATCTAAGAAATGGTTTGGAAAAGGCAAGAAAAAAAGAGAGGCCAATTTAGTGGACTTATTAATATCTCATTCCCTGTGATTAAACCTTAGAAAGAAGTTGGACTGAAGAAAGAGCCTGGAGTATTGTCTTTCAGCTTTCTGCTTTTAGCATTTCCATTTACTGTGCTAATGAAGTATCTATAGGTACTTCATTAGCACAGCTACAGTACAGGCACTTAACTGTACAGGTAAGTTAAAAAGGTGGGATTTGATTTTAGCTTTTTTTCATGTAGTCTAGTTTAAGATCTAATATATATGTCTCAAAATATATCACAATATGTCACACAGCATATATAATTAATAACATCCTGCTTTCTGTTATAAACCTCTGTGTTCAGAGTGCTACAAAATTGCCTTGTGTATGTGTGCTTTCAATCAAAATTTCCAATTTCTAGGTTCACTGCTTTTTCTCCACAAATACAAAAGACAGCCAAATGCAGGGAGAAATGACTCCATGGAGTTGGACCTCTATATTCATTATGAATTGGTTAGCAAGCACCTGCTATTCACCATCTTGGAAAACAATTTAAAATTCAAGTAAGTCTCAGAAAGATCCTAACAAAGAACATCAAGAATCTAGGCAGCTATCCAATTTCATATGCCTCATCACTCAAAGAATTTTTTGCTCTGATGTTCTGCACCACCACTAGGCACCTTTTTTTTTTTTTTGCTTTTCTCTATACAGTTGAAGCTGAACCATGTCACTGTTTTAATTTTTTCAGATATATATTTTCTAGAATGGAGTTTTCAATGCCTTGTAACAATTGAAATTATTTAGTAAGGTATATCTTAGGAATAAAAGAATGTGTTAATATAGAAACCCCAGCCAAATTTTCTCTTCAAAAGAGCAAATATAGAAGTGTTAGTGAAAGATGTGCTTGAGCCAAATCAGGTTGACAGCCTGGCACATCATACAAGGATTCTGAACATACTTTTTCCAGCTTTCCTCAGGTATTCATTGCAGCAACAGTGTGAAGTTAATTATGGTTGTGTAGCAATTCAAGGAATGCTTTGTGATGATGATGATCCAAATAACATTTCCAACTTAAGAGCATTTTTTTGCCAGATTAAAATTCCAGTTTTCTAATAGTTATGCTCAACAGAAAGATCAGATAAATCTTATGTAAATTTTAATTTTTCGCCATCACAGTTGTGACTGTGTTGAAGGAAGGAGATATTCTGTCTGTGAGTTCATGAAAGTGGATGAAAACCACATTCCACACTGTTTTAGAAACAGTATTGATGTAGGCTTGGGCCAGGCATCCTGACAAATGAGTGTACTGTTTGCAAGTTCAGCTGAGCCTTTCATCATTCCTATGGGTGATATGCACAAAGATTCAAACCTAGGGACCTGTTACCCTAAACTAAATGATCTGATTTTCACTTAGAGTTAGAAAAGCCACGTTTCTGCAGTCAGCATTTGGTTTTCACTTCTCTAAGTTTTATTCCTTCTTTGGCATGGTTTAGATATCCTTCGTTAAGCGATGGTTTGAAATTCTGAATTTGTAACTAACTCAACCTGTATCTTTGCCTGCTATAAGGCTTTGTTGGCTCTAGGGTTCTGAGGAATGGGAATCAATTCAACTTTTCCTATAGCTGCTGATTTACCTGAATATTGCACTTCATCACCACTTTGTGCAGCTTCTATCATTTTAGCTTTCACCTTCTCCTGCTGCTGCAGAACTAGGTGCAGGGTTCTGTTTTAATGAAATGCAGAAACCAGATTAAATGAGACCAATAATTGGAACTATACAGTTGAATATCCATTAGAAAAAAAGTCTAAAGCAAACAATGTACTGAAAATAGATACAAAAAGAAAACCAAATCTGATACTGTGGAACTTTTGAGTAGATTGAATGACAGAGTCAGAAGGTTTGACTTCATGATGTGTACTGATGTGGGAAATTAAGTTGGTCAGGGTAGCTCCAGGGAACAAATAATATTTTTCCTTAAGGGTATATAAAATGTCATATTTTCATTTAAAAAAATTGCTAATGCATCATCTCTGTGTTAGTAGTTTGTATTCAGTGTTAACAGGCAATTTATTGCTAGCAAAAAAAAACCCAAACCAACAAAACAACATTGTTTATTTATTTACTGAAAAAACTATGCTGCAATATTTAACATTTCCCAAAAATAAGGACCTCTGTCTATATCTGAATAAACATAGACTGAACCTCCTTATTGTCTGAGCTACTTGAAATAATCTGCAGATTTCAGATTTTACACTCTCTTATTTGTTATAATGACAGAAGATAACAACTACAACCACACAGTGTGCATGTGTGTGTGGTGCAGGGCTTTGGGAAGGGACAAATGTAGGACAAGGAAGACAAGGACAAGGACAAATGTAGACAAGGAAGGATTTTTTTTTTTAACTTGCTGACATACAGTTTGTAGTCTCAAAGAGCAAGGATTACATTACCTTGGTGTATTTGTTTTCACCCAGGTAAGATTAAAATAACTTTGAGATTGGCAAGGAATTTCAATTCCTTGTCAGTTACGTAGCAAAAGTTGACTCACTTGGGTAATGGCTGGCCCAGTCTCCTTCTTAACGACAGTCAGAGCAGTTTTATTAATGCACTCTCCCAGAAACATGGAGTGCATTGTCCTTCCTCTTTCCTGAGGCAGGTAACAGTTGAGACTGCAGTCTTTTACTATGGGTTGAATGAAAATTTGGAAGTGCTCTGTGACTTGCAGCATACCACAGTGTGTGAAGTTTCTCTGAACTAGATATATATAGTCTGGTTGTCCATAACTGCAGGGGACAGGACTCAGTGATCCAAGTAATTGTTTCCAGTCCTATGTTCTTTAGCACTCTGAGCACAAAATAGCTGGTAGATGAAGGATGACATTTATCTGACCAAAAGCAGTCATGCATGCTGTAGGTGAGTCTACATTTTAGCTGATCAGCCTATGATCTCTTTATGATGAACCAATACAAACAGACACTTCTGAAATACTGTTCAAATCACTTAAAGGGTATGGATAAAACACTCAGATGAATTAAACCCTAAAATCAGGACATTCATTTTAAAGAAATTTAAGGACACTCAAGACAGGTGTAGACAGCTGCAGCATAAAGTTGGAAGAAATTATTTCAGCCAGTGATTGGAATAGAAATAAGACATACAATAAATAAGACATCCTTTGCTGTTCACTTGCAAGATACCAACAGGAAGACTATGTTCAGTTTTTTGATGTTACACTTCAATAAGGGGGTGAATGAGAAAGATTAAAAACTTAACAAAATAGGCTAAATGAAAGCTAAATATTGATTAAAAGAAAAAAACCCACAAAACAGACCAGAGAAAGGGATATAGAAGAAAATAGTCATTAATACTGCTCAAGTGTATGAAAAACTGTTAAAAAATAGATATTTTGTATCCTTGGTAGATACAAGAAGAAACATGGAGGTATCTGCTGCAAGAAAGATGAAGACTTGACAATGGCTATGTCAAGAGAATGCAACAATAGGAAGCAGCCCCAGAGGATCAGTCTTCCCAAGGCTCCTCCTTGTAGTGGAGGGGTCAACTGTGCCAAAACTCTACTTGGTTTAGTATCTGCTTCTGGATAAGAGGGGGTAGGTAAAAACACGTCCATCCTGTTATCTTACATCTTCAAGTTAAGTTTCTTACCCTGTGCCTTCTTCCATGTTTCTTGGGCTATGTCTTTGGTCTCTGCTGCTGCAGCACCAGGAAAAAGTTTGTCCCTCAAATACAAGCAGGAAATGTGCTCTGGAATCTTGTGAGAATCTAATCAAGGCTATTCCATGCCAGGGGAAGCAAATGGTCATATGGCTCCATGTGTTAACAGATGACTAGATGTGCCCTGCACTCCAACTAACTCAGAAGTTGTTTGATATCTTGCACACTTCTGACAGCAATCTCATGAAATGATGAAACAGATGACTTTTGCTGCCATTTCTCAGGCTTTTCATATGCTGCAGTAACTGCTCATATTGAATATTTAACCACTTTGCTATCACAGATCTCAGTTTACTGACGTTCTGGATATTTTCCTTTATCTCTCATCCTTTCATCACTCAGGTGTAAGATAGACAAAAGAAAGCATGTGAAAAAAGTCATCATGCATTAAGAGCCCACAGAAATGTAGAACAAAAGAGTAGAAAAAATGTGCAAATAGAAAAGTTGTCATGCTCAAACAAGTCTCTTCAAGCCTTCTTAGCTGAAGCCTCCCAATCCTATTATCTGAGGGAAGATGAATTTTTTGCCACACAACTGTTGCAAGATGGTTATGATCACACAGGAAGACACTTTAGAAGTCTGACACATCATGTCAGACTGTACATCTAAATACTATTAAAAACTGTACTAAAATTGCATGTGCAAGTATCTGCAAACACAATTGTATTTGCACAAACAGAAGGTGACTAAAGTTTTGCAATGGGTTTCAGCAGGCATTGCTTCTTTCCTCCATATTTTTGTGTTCTTTATTTTCCTTGTGATCAGCTTAACAAGCCAGATACTGAATTTAAAACTTTTGCCTCTTCAAAGTTCAAAGCAAAAGAACATCTGCAAGTAATTATTGCCTTTTTTTTTTAAAATTTTTTTTCTCACGTTTACAATTAGGAAGTGGATGCCCGAAGAAGGAGTTATACCTTCTTACCTGGAGGTAGATATCCTGGAGGTAAGATATCCTTAAGGAGGATATCATTAAGGTAAAGGACCATGTTTCATTGAAGTCAGCAAATATACAGCTTAGTCCTGGTTTCTGTGACTAAAGTACTGACAAAACTTTCCACCTTCCTCTATTCATCTCAGTAATTCTAGTATAGCTCTTTTGTCTTGCCTAAAGAGTAAATAAGAGTCACACTTCTTAAATTCACATAGAACAATGAATGAGAAAAGTATCTTGTCATTCATTTTAAGGAAGATTGAGATGGCTATTGCACACAATTACTAAATTTAATGAAGTAATTACTTTTCAAATCAGTTTCTAATTTCCTACAAAAAAAGTTCCTGTTAGCAATGGAATGTGAATAATTAACAGTATCTACAAATTAAAACTACCCATAGTTTATTGTGTGCTTGGTGATGCTGTATAAATTTATTGTCTTCCTTGCACAAAAAACGATTCTGTATTGAATAAAAATCAAACTTCTCATTCTTTTCTGTTGATATTATCAGCTTAAAATAGCAGTTTCAGTATTTTAACCACTGCCAGTCTGGAAAAAGATCTCTGGGTTGCTATGGACTGAACAAAAAAAACATTTGTTGAAATGAACAGTGATAAGAAAAGTAAGCAAAATATTAGTCTCAGTAAGGCCAGAGAAGATTGCTGAAAATATTTGAGGATCACCAATCACTTCAGATCTGTGTGTGCAAGCAACCATGAATCTTTCTGCCTGTTTCTATTCTAGTATATAACGGGAAAGCAACTCAGCAGCAGTATCAGATCATTATTTGTCTGATTATGTTGCTATGTAATAATATGTATTCTATGCTGAAAGTAGTTTTATTGGACTGCGAGTCTGAAGCACAAAAGCAAAGGTTTTCTTCTTTCTTTCTTTTTATTTTGTTTTTTTTTTTTTTTTTTCTCTCAGAATCCTACACCAATGGTAGGTTGGGTGAGATGCAGGATACAACCATTACAGAGTGCTTTATTTCTGCATCTTTTCTTTCTTTGCAACTCTACCGCTTTGTGTTATGGCTCTGTTTTTTCTCTTCTTTCCGGGCAGAGACCTGACTTTTACCACTAGCTGAACTTATCCCATGTTCAGTTATTTTCATCTGTGTTTCATTTCATGCTGAGTTAAATGTTTGAAACTTCTTATCAAACCATAATATCAAACAGGCATAGGCTCCCCAGAAACCATAGTCTTCTTCCCAAGGGAAGACATCTTCCTGAATCATTTAAGAATCTTCCTAATACCTAGAATGACATGCTAATATTGCAATCTCAGCTTTTATTTGAAAATTGAATTTTCTTGTAATATTTATTGCCAAAATTAAAATTTCAAATTGAGGCTATGCTAAATACTTAGATAGTAAAAAATAAGTCAATATAAGTACTATTTTTAAAAGTCGAGAATTTTGAAGATTAAGAACTTGATGTGTAAATACTTAGGTGTGGCAGTACCATCAAAAATTTCCCCAAAAACCTAGACTTTTTCTGTACAATTTAAATAGAAAGAAAATCTTTTGAAGCCCAAATGTCACAGAATCACAGAATGATAGGGGTTGGAAGGGACCTCTAGAGATCATCAATTTGCTCGAACAGGTCTGCATAGATCAGGTCACATAGGAATGCATCCAGGTGGGTTTTGAAAACCTCCAGAGAAGGAGACTCCACACCCTCCCAGGGTAGCCTGTTCCAGGGCTCCCTCACTCTCACAGGAAAGAAATTTTTTCTTTAAGTGGAAATGTTTGTGTTACAGCTTTTACCCCTAATCTTATCATTGGACACTACAGAAAAAGTGTTGCCCATCCTCTTGACATACACCTTTTAAATACTTGTAAGTATCAATGAGGTCCCCCTTCAGTCTCCTCTTCTCCAGGTTGAACAGTCCTGGTTCCTGCAGCCTTTCCTCATAAGGAAGATGCTTCAGTAACTTGATCATCTTGGTGGCCCTGCGCTGGACTCTTTCGAGAAGTTCCCTGTCCCTCTTGGGCTGTGAAGCCTAAAAGTGGAGTCCTTTCCATACTTTTTATTTCCTGACAAAAAGAGTTACTAGGCCAATTTTATTCATTAGTGTCAGAATTTGGTGTGTCACATAATAAGAAATCAAATAACTAAACACATTCTAGTTAATCACTTCAGTGTTACTTGACTGACCACACAGTCAATCCCTTGAATAAATCAATGCAGGGTTAGAAAGTATTTCAAGTTAAGCTTTTTGAGGACCATGGGCTGGAATTCAGAACACAGGAAAGCTACTAGAAACCACTGCAATGGAAAGAACAACAGCATTGCTCTTTGTCAGAAAATTATGTTTGATATTGAAAATACTTGTTACCTTTTGAGTCTAATACAAATACTTTAAAGTACTTGATCTGAAATAATTAATGTTATTGTAAGTTATGATATTTTCACCACAATACTTCATCACCTGTAATCTATGCAACTGAAAATAAGTAATCTTTCACCAACTGACAGAACCAAATTATGCTGCAGTCTTGATTGCTTTGTGAGTGCAACAAGATCACAAGACCTCATACAGAAATCTTGCCATCCCAGACACAGCCTCAGCTATGTGGACTAGTGAGACTTTGGCCCCAGATCTTCATCTAAGGTCTAGCTAATGCACTGTTTTGATCATGCTTGCTTTGCTCACTGTGCTAACCAGAACCACAGACTCAGCTCTGACATCAACCCTAAGGAGAGATTCTGGTGTGGGACAGAAACTTATTCACCCTATGACACAAATTTAAAGGGAAGCTTGGGATTATATTAAAGAAAGGAACCTCAGTGCTGAACTTTAACTCAGTTTCTTTTATCTCTTGCTCTGAGATAGGCTACTGTGAACCAGTGCAGAGACTAGCTGTAGTTTGTGGAGAAAAAAAGGTTATTTTTTATCATGGTGCCTTACAGCTTGCAATCAAGGAGAAAAAATAATGTATAATGTAGGGGTATTTGCCAGCCTTTCAGCTTCACAGTAGCTTCTATGATAAAGAAAGTGACTAAAGTGGCAGCATTAAAGCATTTCACTTTATTTAAAGTTGTTATTATGCAAGTAATCTTTCTGAAATCAGCTAGTACTTGAACAACACTAAAACCAGCCAATATGTCTTTGGCTGTTCCTTAGATGACTGAAGGAGTGTTAACATATACAAATTTAAATGCCACCACATTTCTTACACAGGTAAGAGTTTATATTTCAAGCATGTGGTAAGAACTGCTGGTCGCCATAGCTGGTTCGTTGGTCCTCAGCAAAAGGTGAGGCATAATTGATGTGATCTCACTAATGTTTACAAACTTGTAAAGGGCAGGTGTCAGGAGGATGGAGACAGGCTCTTCTCAGTGATGTCCAATGACAGGAAAAGGGGCAATGGATACAAGCTGGAACATAAGAGATTCCAAAGAAATACGAGGAAAAAATTCTTAATTGGGAGAGTGAAGGAGCACTGGAACAGGCTGCCCAGATAGGTTGCTGAGTCTCCTTCTCTGGAGACATTTAAAACCCATCTGGACATGTTCCTGTGTGACCTACTCAGATGGTCCTGCTCCGGCAGCGGGTTTGGATTAGATCTTTTGAGGTCTCTTTCAACTCTTAGGATTCTGTGATTCTGTGCCTGGAGTGTCTGTCACACACTCTAGTGATAATGACAGAGAATGAGAGAGCTGGTACTGTACAGCCTGGAGAAGGCAGAGAGATTAGACTAGAAGATCCTTAGAGGTCCATTCCTATGTCAGCTCTTCTGTGAGTCTGTGATACTCAGAAATAAATTAAAAGAAAAAAAAAGGTTAATGGTAGTACAGAAGACTTAAAAAAGAATAGTGACAGGTAACCTTTTTAGGAATAGCACAAAGATTTGATCTCCGTTTCCCCTCTTCTGCCTACGTTTTACCATCATCAAGGACAAAATATAAAAACATTAACCTCATTCATCTAATGTGAACACATTTTGCTAATTCAAGAAAAAAAAAGTGGAGTCTTACAGTTAATTTTATCCTGCTTGCAGACTTTCCAAGTCATGGAAACATCATGACATTTATTATTGATAGTACAGATTAACATAGCTGTAAGGGAACTACACTATTGTTCTCTACAAATGTATGCCTGCAGAACCGTGCAAGAAAGCATAAAAGGTTTGACAAGGATCAGTCTCTCAGGTAAGAAGATAAATATTCATTTATTTTCACTTTCTGATTGCACTTAGCTTTTGTATTTATTTATTCACAAATTACTCTGGGAGCTTGTTCTAGGTCTTTCAATAAAAAAATGGGGTTCTCTTTTTTTTTCTAGAAACTAACTATAATTTTGGAAAATTAAGAAAATACATCTTAAAAGTAAACATGCGTAAAAGACCAAAAGAGCTCCATGGAAAGTATGTGCCTAAGAATGCTAATGTTTGTTTTGCAGATTTGCAAAAAATACAAAAAATAGAGACTGATCAAATAATTTTGCATTTCTGTCTTCCACTGCATTAGATTCTGGATTGCAGACCTCCTCTAATTGAAAATAACTTCTTTCAATTTACTGTAGTTGGAGGAGTATTCCTGTGCTGTTACTTCACTATCCAGGTACTGAGAATTGCAGAGGAGCTACAGCCAAACACATACTCCCAGACACTCCCAGTAATTTTCAGCTTGCTTGGTATCTTGATTGTTTCCACAAGATGGATTGCATCTGTTCTTTTCAAGAACAGAAGTACTTTGTGAGAATGCTTGGGAAAAAAAAATAACAACAGAGGAAGAGCATAGATTTAGTAACAAAGAGAAAGACAAATGGCTAAGTGAATGAATAAGTGGTACTCACAAACCAGGAGTTCATCTTCAAGCACTCTCTAAAGCCTGTGTGACTTCTAGTGACTCAGTGTTAATCTGAACTCCATTCATTTCCAATGCTTCCATCCACCAAGGCCACGTTGGAATACAAGTATCTAAATGTTCCTACAGGAGAGTGCCCATGGAAAGTACACATCCAAGGTAGTAGAGGTGGGAGCCCAGAGAAGAGAAGTGTATGATTTTCAAATTAAAGTGATATTATAATAGCTACTGAAACCATGTGGATTTTTTCACGTAACACTTCAAAGTTAACATAGATACAGAATGATTTAAAACATTATCAGAATAGATACCTGTCTATGATGAAAACTGAACATCTCAAAAAGCTTGAGACCCTACACTTAGGCCTGCACTGCTGACGTGTATGTGTGTGTATATACAAATATATATGTGTGTGTGTGTGTGTAGACTTATCATGTATTAAAGTGGGAATACATAGACAGACTTATAAACAACTGAAGGACTGTCAGCAGATAGCAGAATGAACATGCAACACTGGAGCTACAGGAGAGAAACAACTACAATCACAGCAATCCTACAGCAGCATTCATAGGGTGTAATCACAGATTGGGCTCTGCCATCTGTGTGACAAGACTGTGTGGAAGCAGAGGGACAGACTCTCTGACCATTGACTTCAATAGCTTCCAAGTGTTGATGACATTCCATTGGCCTTTGTCTAGAAAACATGCAGTTTTCAAACAGACAAGAAGACACTTGGTGACATCTTTGGCAGGTCTAAATTATACCTGCTCCACACTGTTCTAAGTGAATTTTATACCAATTGAACATGAAATCTTCAGTTTTACTGCCATACAAATTAGGTAGTTTTACAAAATAGCTCATAGAAAAGATGTGTCTTTGTCCAGGTGTGTGCATATTGTGGTTAATATCTGCAGTTCTTAGGAAATCATCTGAATTATAGTAACTCAGTTCTTTCAGACATCTTCATAGAATGTATGAAGAGGATTTCTGCAGCTGCAAGACACTAGATAGACATATAACCCTGTACCTCAGAAAAAGAAGAAAATATTGGCTAAAAATCACTGAATTTGTCAATTCTCTCCCTAGTTACATGCAAAACAGGAAAATGGCATTTCTAAGAGAAGATTAAAATAAGGGCTTTTCAAAGATTAATTATTAAAGTGCAGATTGTTAGGCTGGTTTTCTAATAACTGTAATTTGAAGCCAACTGTCTGACATAGCTCATTCTACCATTAAATTATTTCTAAAAATTATGTACTTCAAAAATCAGATAAAAGTAATAAGCTGATGGAATGGAAGAAAAGCAGGGTATAATGAAATCTCTTCTTCAACTGTAGTCAATCCTAGCTTGAGTGGGTTATATGTACATAGTATTCCTGCCAACCAAACCCTGCAGCTGAATTGGCAAGACATGGGCATGGCACTTCATGAATCACTGGTGCAGCCATCATTTGAGAAAGGAGGAAGACAGCAGTCTTCAAAGCAGCAAACAACTGAACAGCAGGTAAAGATAAAAACAGGAGCAGGAAAACTATGTTAACATGTTCACAATGGTAACTAACTCACAATTAAAGTGGAATAAAGGAAATGGAGTTCTTAGGATTGGTAATGGTAGGAAATATTGTCATCTAGTATCATTTAGAGATACTACTAATGGATGTTATAAGGAACCAGGAGAGTGATTTCTTTTCTTGCACCTGGAAGGGGACATTTGCCAACATTCTTCTACTACAGTACTATTTCAGAATGAAAATTACCAGTAAGACAAAGAATAATATGAATAAAAACACAGGAATTTACACAGACATACACTCCCACTTAAGCATATACACTTCCACACACACAAACAATATTGTAAATTTGTTTTTAAATATTTTCCTCTTAATTTCAGATCTTGTAAATCTTGTGAGAACATGGGATTTTTTTGCTGAGGTAATCCATGAATTCACATATTCAATCTCAATCTTGAACATGCTATAGCAAACAATACACTCAACTGCTGTAGTCTAACCTACAATTAGAACATTCTCAAACATGTAAATCAGAGCATAGATATAATTTTTGTACCTGAAATCATACACTTTGTGCAACTGGAATCATAGAATTGAAGACATCTTGTTGGCAAAAATAATTTTCTTACTATATTCGTTGATAGGTATCACAAATAGAAGCAGTCAGAAATTAGAAACTGAACACAGAATAGGAAAAGATAATATGATAAAAACTCTAAGCGTTCTCTAGTAAAAACTAAATCCTTGAGAAATCAGTTTATTTTCTGATGATGGAGGTAGATATCTTGCAAATGTTTTAATACAAGTCTGCTGACAAGTACAGAAATAAGTATAGAAATTTTACTTTATCAAATGTCTCATGTACTGAAAGTTTAAAATGGGTTACTGACCTTTTTAAAAACAGAATCTGTGAATGCACAAAAGCTGGGCTGGAGGTGGGTCTGAACTCAGGAGCCGGGGGAGAGTCCAAAAATTCTTTACTGGGTTTTCACTGCAACCCCATCCCCCTGTTACCAAGCAAAAGCTACTCCTTGCTAAACCATGACAGAGTCCTATGCCATTACTGTCCTGAGATGTGTTGAAGTCAGAAGTCTTGAATACAAGAGTGCTGGAAGCCCAATCAATAGCAGTATTCTAAATTATTTGTCCTGTGAGAGTTATAAAATCCAGAGGGCAATTTGGACTGGATTTAAAGATGACTCAGAAATTAACCCAAAATTTAGCAATTCAGATGCAAGCTGAATGTCATTTCTCTCCTAATTCAAGTGAAGATCAAAATAATAAAACTTATTATCATGCCAGAACCTTGGTAATTGTATAAATTGAAGTTAAGGCATTTTATTTTCTCTGTAGGGCATTTTTTCCCCATCAGAAGCAACTCTCTAAATCTTTTAGACCAGAACTAAAACATGCATTTTAAGCATCTCCCAATGAGTTGAAAAGCATTGATTTTAGGGTGGGTTTTTTTTCAAGAGCTTTCATTCCAGACTGCTACTTTCAAACCAATGTGAGTAGGAGTCTAGCCTAGGCTAATTGCACTCACAGCTGCATTTCATATATAATAGCCTTTAGTTCCACCTTATTTATGCTATTGAATCTACTACTACAAGTCTGTTGCATAATGACAGAGACTAATATTAATGTTTGTAATTATGAAAGATGTGCAGTGGTGTTTTCCGATTTGTTTATGTGTCTAAGAAGCTGTGTTTTTCACATTGTTAACATTGATGTTACACCTATTACTATGGCCTCCCAGATTACTTAAAGTCATGGTTGAATTAATAACATATGTGTGATCATTATCTTTTTTCTGATTATGTCTCTATGCAGAAGGATTTTCACACTGAATTGAGAACAAAATACACTGAATTGAGAACAAAATCTGAATGACATTCTGACATTTAAGGTTTCCAGTTTCTTTCCTGTTTAATCTGAGATGTTCTGCTGAGGGAAAGAATGAAAAAAGCAAGGAACTACATGCCCAGTCCTCCTCCCAGTTGCACTACAGTTTTGTAGCAGCCAGTTGACACGGCAGAGAATCCACACTGGGGGAAAAACAGCCAAATAAAAACTATGCAGTCACAAATTAAAAGAATGGCAAACCAAATGCTATGTGAAAGGAGAATAGGGTAAAATTATGACTTGGATGTATTTGAATGGAGCTATGCCAGGTGGGAATTTGAGCTGACGAACCACATATGTTTTTGAGACTGAGTAAAGCCATGACACACTCCTAGAGCACGATCTGCATTGCCTTCAAGAAGATGTGTATGGAAATGTCACTGCTCCTGGAACTCAGTAGGAATGCTTTAAAAAATTCTGACCTGCACCACCACTGTGTGGTAGTGACATCAGCA
The DNA here is from genome assembly GCF_028858725.1 of Colius striatus. Lineage (NCBI taxonomy): Eukaryota > Metazoa > Chordata > Aves > Coliiformes > Coliidae > Colius > Colius striatus. The sequence continues at coordinate 111,410,484 of NC_084759.1, read as the reverse complement.
AGGGTTGCTGCACATTTCACTGGCCTTATTTTTCATTTTTAATTGGTAAACTCCCTTGGGTTTCAAGTTTACAAAACCTTTTCTGTGTACAAACCTAGGTAAAAAATATTTCATAATTCTTCTCTCCCATATAATATAAAAGCAGAGCTGGAAATGCTACTGAGTCTTATTTCCCCTTGCACTACACACAGTGATTATGCCAATTTTTGCTTTGTGACTTGTTGCATAGGCTTTTTTCCTGCCTTTCTCCTACTGCCTCATGTACTCTTTCATTTTCTTTCCTTTTAAAGCTTTACTAAGCTTTACTAAGCTTTACGCTTTACAAAGAGATTGCCTGATTGGTACTAAAATATTTCAGACAACTGGCAATTTGGACCACTGTGAACACAGGCATCTTTCCAGTTTGAAGCACAATCAGCTGTTCTTCCATTCCTCTTTATTTTGTATTGCTTATTCAAAGTGAAACCACAGAATAGGCTCCAGTTTACCTTATGGGCCATATATAAGGGACAACACAAAAGGTATACTGATCTCATGAGACAACGTGAGAGGGCCTTTCACAGCAGAGAAATAAGAACTTCTTTTCCCCACTGATTTTTAGTATACTGTCATATAGTTAGTCTAGGATCCACAAGGGCAAAAGGAAGATATTAGAGGATGAAGGAATTGATAGCTGAAACATTGAAAATAGAGTAGCAAAGAGACATTTTGAACTCTTTGGGCATTTTGTTTTTTACTTTTTGTTGGGGAAATGAACAGGGAATTAGATCTAGTAGAGCTACTTGCTGCCTCTGTGCCGAAGATTTTTCTTTTTCTCTCTTATATTTGGGATTTTACAGGGTCCCCTCCAAGAAATTATTGTTTTCTTCTTTTCAGAAAGTGTCATAAGTGATACTTCAGAGATCTAGCTCTCATTTGCATTAAAACTACTTTGACACTCACCCTTCTTAGATAATGAATGAAGTTTGATCCCTCACGTTTTTCTCACTAGTAGCAAATTATGGCAAGGTTGCAAGGATGACATGGGCAGCATCCAATTCATGAAGTTCCTTTTATAGTGGCCTTGAGCCATTCCATTAATACTTCTGTAAGCACATAACTTCCAATGTCATTGTTGACACATGATTGTATTGCCTCATTGCATATATTTGAACTCAAAATATTTGTTTGATAATGTTAGGCCCTTGAATGTGCTTAATGATACGTACAACACTTCCTTAGATGCAAATTTAAGTATAAACATAAAATATTTTCAAGATTAGCACTGAAAGCATAATCATAAAATGATTTGAATTAGAAGGGACCTTCAAGGTTATCTAGTCCAACCCGTCTGACATGGGCAAGGACACTTTCTACTAAAACAAGTTGCTCAAAGCTCCATCCAAATTGACTTCAAACACTGACAAGGATGGGACATCCACAACCTCTCTGGGCAACCTGTGCCAGTGCCTTTACCACTCTTGCAGGGAAGAACTTTTTCCTAATGCCTTCTTATATTAAAAAAAAAAAAAAAAGTATGTACATAAATGCATGCAAGTATCATTCACTAATTACATGTATGTATGATCTGTATGTTCTTTACTTACAGAAGACTGATTTAACTTGGGTCAAATTTTATTTCCTTCACAAATTTTTGTTCTAATTATTTTATGCCAAAGAAATCCTAACTCTATGGGAACAAAATTCTTTAAAAATAACTGCAGGGTTTTCAGAGCCATGATGGCTAGGGAGATGCAAGAGAAATAGAGTTAGTAGAAAGAAGATGTCAAAAAAACAAATCAAAACAAAACAAGTTATTGACATAGTTGTAAAAGGACTTTGTTGTCCATCCTAATGTTTTTGAAGTATGTTCTTTATGGCTGCTATTGAGCCCCTTAATAGAAATATATTGCAAAGTTAATTGTAAGCATTCAGAACAGCAAGTAATAATTTCATTTAGGTCATTTTATCTAACTTTCTTCATACTATTTTGATACCTCACGGAGTTTGAGGATGCTGACTCTGCTCTCTCATTTTCAAGATGTCCTTTCTACGTTGCCTAAGCAATGTAAAATGACTCATTTCCACATAAAGAACAAAAAGTAACAGTACCGGTTTGGCATATGCAGAGAAGTTAAATTATTCAGGCTTTGGTGGGAACTGTCATAAGACATCCACCTTAGTCATTTCTGAAATCTCTTTTAAATGGAGTCTCTTAGACTCTATTAGCAAACAAGTCAAAAATAAGGAATATCTGAATAGCTGACAAGTATGTACTCACACAAATCTTCAAAGTTATTTGTCAAGCAAAGTTCCTAAAGTTATTGTAGTTATTGAAGTTCAAACCTATGTATTTGTAGTATTAATACATTTGCACTGCATAATTGCAGGTAAGTTGTGATAGGTTTTAAATATTTGAGCTATGATTTAATTTCTGTGTTTTTCAGGGTCACACTACCACCCAGGGGAAGGGTCTGATACCAGACTTCAGAGATTTCTTACTTTTTCGACCCTAAATCCCTATCCTCACTTCCTATTTTATACAAGCATGATTTGAGTTGAAATTGCAAGCAAAGACTTAAAAGTGCTTAAGAGTGCCAGTACTCTCTTATCTGTTGTGCAGACACCTGAAGCTGGAGACCTTCAAAATCGGCCTGAGAAAATACTGAGAGAGGGAGCCTGCCAACTGCAGTCAGTTGTTTTGGCTATAGGTTGTGAGACTGAGTAGAAAAACAACTTCAAAACAATTTCAGCAAGACCACAGTGTTCAGAAATAAGATAATTGCTCCATTTCTTTGTAATGTAGATAAGGAGTGTTCTTTCAATTTTTGATGTGCATGTGAGCTGGAGTGATCCCCCGTACACCCAGCACTGCAGTAGAGGATAGCCTGCTCCTTAATGCTACTTTGGTGTTAAGGAGTTTATTTCCCAACTTTGGTGACAGGTCAATATAAAATATATGTAAGATCACTTTCAGTCCTGCTCAGGATCGCTTGTAGCACATAAGACAAGCTCATTGTAACAAATCCTATATACGAAGTAATGCTTCTGTATGAACTGTAAGGAATAGAAGTGTTCTTTTATGCTACTCCCAAATACACTCACTTGGTTATTGCTGAAACCTGTGATGAAGTTTCAATTAGACTGCAGAATCTAATGCCATATCTGGGTCCTTTTTTTTCAAATCATGCTAGAGAATATTTTATATGCAACAGAAAGTCTTCAGAAAAAAAGTCTCCTGGCACTTAGAGAAGGCATTTGCCTTCTTACTTCTAAAAGCATTCCATTTAACATGAAGTCTAGATAAATCTTTTAAAAAAACAACAATAAGAATGTGATTCAAGAGAAAGAAAAACTTTAGGAAGACATATAAAAGTACTTCAACAAATTCTACTGAGAGAAGACTTATTAGGGACTTGAGGTACTGGAATTTTACTTCTAAATTTAAAAATCTGACAGTTCAAGATGTTCCCCAAGGACATATGTCATCTCATGATCAATATTTAAAACTGATGATTTCCACTCACTTTGGCAAACAATTCAGATTTTTTTTTGTGTCGTCATTAATAGCTCTGTATCTAAATCATCCAAAGTCCATCTCAAAAAAAAGTATTATTTCCTAAGAGCCATGAAAAGTTGATAGGGGAAAAAGGAGAGATAGGAGAAAGTATTTTATTTTTTTATATTGGTTTGTGATTTTTTTACTAAAGAAGTTCAGTTATTTCCCAGTACATTAAAGATGAAAACACATTCACAGAATGAAGAGATAGCTTTGTAAGTAGAAATTTTTATTTTATAGTTCAATACTGACATTTCATTTTACTGTAAAATTTGTCTGACATTAGGCAAGGAGCCAGAAAAAAAAAAAAGTAATTTTTATCTTAACAAATCTTTTGCCCTTTAGATTAATGAGGATTACATTAATGGCAAAACTGCATAGCACGAGAAGTGAGAGACATCACTCAGTGTGCATTTCCATGTTTTTACTATGGAGGATATCAGTATTGTATGTGAAGGAAACCATTTTAATATCTTTCTGCAATTTATATTAGCTTGTATTTAAAATGTCTTTCAAATATTGAATTAAAAAAATACATTATTTTTGTATACTGTTTTATATCTTCTTGGAAATCTACTATGCTAAATAATACATACCAGATATCCCATGGATTTCAGGGGTTCTTTTTAGATAACCACATCTGATGCATTCAGTTAAAATATCTAAGCTTTCAAGGTAGCTGTTTTTTTTCAGTTTAATAGGAAAAGAAATTGGCTTTGAGTGCTTGTTGCATAATGACTTCACACTCTAGAAATAAGAAAGAGCAGGAAAGGAAAAAGCAAAATTAATGTGCTAGGAGAAGTAACACTGGGTATGACTTCTTTAAAAGATATTATAAGTAATTGCCCTGCCTCTCTTTTAAGAAGTTCTTTGGAGCTGCTTCTCTGAAAAACATGGCTGCTGTTGCCATCACTGTCTAGTCTTACCTTCAAATAAGGCTGCTTCTTAAATGGGAAATTAAGTCATGTGAATGAAACACTTAAACATGCATACAAAATAGCAATTTTGAGTCTGCATTTATTTCCCAGGGACCAGATTTACCCATTCTCAGATGATCCCTGCTATATTTGAGTGCCATGGCATGCCTCATCTCATGGTTCTGCTATCAAAAATTTAAGTGAGGAGGAAAGCTTTAAATTCTTACAGGGATTATACTGCTCAAAACAATGCATAAGGAGTGCTGTAAAACTCAAAGATGAAGTCATAGTTGTACCAGTGGACTTATCAGAACAAGGTGAATTTATTTTGGACACTTGCCACATTCTTTTTGATCACGTACTGTGGTCATTCCATGCACTCTCAGAACCCACATTGGAGCATAAAGACTATGGATCCATAATGGGGAGATAATACAGCTGTCAGTATTGTTCAGGTCTTGTGCAGTTACAAACCATATTCATAATTATGCAATTGCTCAATACGTGTACATTGGAGTTGACCCTGGGGAAAGTGCCTGAAGCATGGATCCACATTTGCAATAATATAAAAGAATGATTGGTTGTTTTCTATATACAATCAAATGCCTTTATTCTGGTTTGGGGAGACAAAGAGGGCCTGTAGGGCAGCTTTTCAGTTGTCACACTATTACTGCTGTGTTAGGCTGCATCTGAAGGCCTTCCTATGTGTCCTTGGCTGCATTGATGTTGCATGTTGGGATATCAAAAATGCCACGTTCCATCCATTCTACATGTAAGGTGGCATGTATTAACTCAGGAGGTTTCACAAAGCTTCCTGGCAAGGCTCCATTAGCATTCACCTGGGCCATGTTAAATTTCCATCGGGCAAACCTATGGAATGGGATTACCTGCCCTTACAAACTTATAGGCCACATTAAGTGATGTGAGTTGATAAACTCTGTGAGCAATATGTAATGTGTATCTTCCAAATGTGTTCTGGACACAATCTAAAGAACATCCTGAAGGCAGGATATTCCCAGAGTCTCAACCATAACAACTGAGACATCTTTTGAATAGTCCAAAGATTTTCCAAAAAGTGGATAATTTAGAGAGATGGAGTTTTGGTCACAGAAGCACTAAGAAGCAGCACTGCAACAAGCTACTCAGACGCAGGTAGCATTCTTTAGAGTGGTGAAACTGCTCTACTTCTAGACCTGCCTCAGAATAATTCTGAGGTTTTATTTACAAACTTCTAATATGCAAAGTATAGAAGAAAGAAATGCAGTGTTGTTCAAATGTCAACACAGCAATATGCTGGTGACCAAACACAGTGCATGACTAAATTTCATGCTTCCCTGAGTTGCAAATGATTTACAGAGCTATCAGACCATTGGTTTAATTCCCCTACTAAATTAGCAGTTGTTGGACCCAGGAATTTGTCATTTTGCATGTGAAAAAAATCCTTTCATTTCAAGATTTCTTTTTTTTTTTTTTTTTTTTGCATTTATATCAAACAATTAAATGATATAAAAAGTCTTAACTTTTAAATTGAGAGCTTTATTGTACTCATAATATCTGAAGCCTTTTAATTGCAGGACTCATACTTGAAGGTGCATTATATATATATACATAAAAATAGCATTCCAATGATCTACTTTGGAGTAGGCTTAAATAATATTGTTTCCCTTAAAAAAACAAAATAAAAAAAATCAAAAAACCCAAACCTTAAAACAAAACAAAATGCAAATAAACCAAAAAAAAAACAAAACAAAAAGACATTGAATAGTTTATGAAGAAAACCATCATCTTACCACTACTGCAAACCCAATATTCTAAGTGGGTCAGACCAACACTGGGACAATTGTACAAAATTTGGTAGTTTGTTTAAAAATTTTAGCTTATATTTTGGTTTAGTATACTTAAACACAGAGCTTTGTTTAGCACTCAAATGAAATGTATAATATTCCAAGAGGTTGTGGGTATCTCTCTAAGACTTTCCCTTCTGTATGGCAAGATCAACAAAATTTAGATCAACCATGAGAGACCTGATGTTCTTTTATTCTTAAATATCGCTATGGATGAAGACTTCACAGCCTGCTTGAGCAACCTACTTTTCTTTTTCTTATTTTTAATACTGGAAAACATTTCTTTTCCTTTTTATGAATACCTGAATATACCTGGCCATCATTTACTTTTATTCTGATGTTATGGTTATAAAGAACTTTTTTTTTTTGTCTATTAGTAGCACCTTTTACTGATAGAAAACCAAAATTAATGGACTGATTTTGCAGAACTGCAGGAAGTCCCAAACATACATGCTTCTCACTATAGTGAGGGAAGTCTGAAAGTGCTTTTGCTGTTTACTTCATGCCACTTTTTTGGATGTGCTAATTAGAACTCTAGCTTTGGACTTCAACATTTAAGAGGTAATCTAAACTCTCTTCTTCATTGGCATAAAACTACTGACAAAAAAACCTGAAAGTTTCAAAGCATTCCTTAACACCTGTCTCATTCACCAACAGATATCCTTCCTAAGCCGTATCTCTAAAAACATCCTGAAACACATTAGCTAAGAAAGCCCATAGAAATCCTTATAGACCTTTCTTCTGCTAAGAATGCAAACTAAGAAAACAAAAGGTTGCCAAAACTTTCATGAAATCTTTACTAGTAGTATAAAACTCTGAATATGATCATACTAGAGGTCTGCCCAAGGGTCTGCCTAAACTACTATCTTCATTGTGACAGTTCCCAGTAGTCAGTGCAGTAAAACTGTTTAAAGCTCTGACATCCTTGCAGTGATACTTCGCCCAGCCATTCATTCTCTCAGCCTACAACAACTTGCAGTGGTGGTTGCATGTGGAAAATCCTTGAGATCACCCATGGGATGAAGAGATCATAGAATCTTAAGGATTGGAAGGCACCTCGAAAGGTTGTCTAGTCCAATCAGAGATTTTCATTGATGTAGCATTACCATTTTAAAGTAAAAATGATCCACCACTGCTTCTAGTATTAGCTTTGACAAGAATATTTAATGGGTAGAATGGAGATGGGTAGATAAGGGTAGATAAGTTGAATGATGTGTCTAAAGTCAAATACAGCATTACAGAGATAAAATCAAGAGTAAAATTATTAAAAGAGTGTATTGAACTTAGTTCTTTCTGGAGAATTACCTGAGGATGCATGATTTATGATTTAAGTCACTAGACTCTAGTAGAACATTGAGCACATATTTAGGGGTTTTCTTCTGAGGAGGAATAGTAGTTACAAAGTTCACAGTTTGCCTTAATAAATCAGGACAGGAAAAGTAGATACTTATAGTACAAAATTATTTGAAGCACAGAAAAGAAAGACCTGCCATTATCTGCTGGCTAGAATTGGGATTGTGAATCAGCGCTTTCTGATTCCTCAGGTTCTTACTCAAGTCTTCTATCTGTGCTCAAGTCCTTCAGAATATGGAATAGAGATGACTTGTAGAACAGTGACTGAGATGAGGCAGAGTCCCAGCTCTGCTGTGCCTCTGATGGGAGGGACAAAGTCCTGATCTGAGCTGTTAAACTAATTAGAAGACTACAAACGATTTTAAAGAGATGTGTTGCAGGACCCTACAGGCCTGGCCATCTGAGCAAGGGTTAATTTGCTGCTGAACCAATGACAGAGACATTTCTTCCTACTGATGTCTCTGGAATCATACAGTTGTATATAGTCCTGAAAACAGGACAGTTTTGAAGTAGTATAAATCAGTTTCAGGATGATTTTTTGAGGTTATAGGTGAAAAAACCACCCAATTCTTATTTTCTTATTCTCCCAGTTACCATCACCTTTTAACCCTTTCTCTTTCACCATGAACACAATTCCTCGTGGGTCTGTTTGTCCCAATACTTTCCAGGAAAGACTATTTTGGTTATGTCTCCCTTCTGTGTGCTCACGTTTGCCAAGCATCAAGTAAGCTCCTATCTGCTTTGAGCTCTCTTTAAATCAAAGATGACTAATACAACGAGCAGGTGAAAGATTTTATTTTTATCTTATTTTTACATCATACCAGACTTGAATGCAAATTTACACTCCCAAGAATGTATCAGGAGAAGTTAAATGAAGAAAATTAAACATCTACAGTATTCTACTGGGAATATCCAAGACAAACATGGTTGAGTGGGATATGCTAGTAGTAAAGTAAATCACAGATATATATTTAATGCATGGTGACTCAAGAAGTAGCCTAAAAGTTGAGAATTCTGTCACATTTATCCGGGATTCATGTTATCATAAGTGCCATTCTGATACTGCCATGTAACTGAAACTCATTGGGAGCTGCAAATTCAATTAGAGAGATATTTTACAACACATAATGTTTTTGTAGGCTGGAGTCGTGTAAATTTTTACTCCACTATAAAGCATTTTAACATTAAGTAAACAAGGCTCAAAACTCTCAAAGAGAGATGCTTTCTGCATGTATTTAATTACACATGGTATAATGCATACTAAGATTTAGACAGAAGGGAAGGATGCTTGCCTGCAACAATTACATGTGGAATAAAAGAGGATTGATACTTCTCAGACTTCACATCAGTATAAATTAATGGAAAACTGCCACAGCAAGTAGTTATTACTGCTACTACAATGTAACAGACAGTGGTCAAGGAAAATAAGCTTTTGACACAAAAATACTTTTCATAATACAGGCCTTTACTGACAGGATTTCATTCAGTTGCTTGTTTTTTACTATACAAAATAGGATGATATAAATATAGCAGAATTGGCTATTATTTGTTACCTGGTGTATAAGTACAAATATAGATATTTAAATTAATAGCTGAGTAATTCAAATAATACATCTTTTCTTAATGCTTCTACTAGTTTATCATGCTGAACTGATAGTTTGTTGTGTCCTCCTCAAAAAGTAGATTAATGTGTTTAAAAGAGATAGAGGAATACTGAATTAACCCCTAATTTGTGAGCTGGAATTTACCTGCTAAGTTTGTGCATACAAATGAAAAACTATTGATCACTCTTCATTTCTAAGGCCAAGACTGCAAGGAGGCTACTCCAGCATGATGCGTTCATAGCAGGAAGGACAACATTTTCATGGAAGCTCTGATCATCTCTAAAAAACTGTCAAATCTGCCAAAAAGCTGGTCCAGCCCTCAATTCTGACCTGATAAAAAAAGGTTCTTAGTGCTGGGAACATGTTGCAAACTGTTTTACTGATGAGGGCAAATTTTACAAGTCTAAGTCCATAAAGAATGCAAGGACCCTAGAAGAAGGACAGTGGAGCTATTCAGCTTCATGTTACAACAGTTTGTTGAATTCAAGATAAAATAAATACTTCCATTATCCCTGGATAGGTCATGTTTGTATGCCTGCATTTAAGGAGTGAGGACTGCAGCAGAGTCTATCTTGTTGCACATGTTTAAGAAGAAGAGTGAAAAGGATCAAATGTAGGGTTTGTATGTTGTAGTCTTTTGGGAAGGAGCTGTTGCATTTCCTAGAACTGAGTCAGAGTGTCAGTGCAGAGATGCATCTCTTGTTCAGGCAAGGTAGATATCTGCATCCTGGCAACAGGTAGGTCCTTTGCATCCTGGCACTATCACACCTACAATGTGTTGCTTTCTCACATTTGACTCACTTGTCCACCAGCAATATTTTTTTGGACTGAGGACTGACCCCCGGGTTGTTTTGTTTATAGTAAAAGCAAAGTTCATTCTCTCAGAGTACAGAAAATCCATAGATGCTACTGTTTCCTGAAAACACTTAACACAATTCTAAAATGATGGCTGGGCATCTAGTAGAGTAATACAAGAACAATTTACCAGTAACACAAGTAGAACTCTTCCAACTGTATCTTGCATTTATCGCTGTAGGTCACAGTGGTCTGGGTATTCAGGTATGTCTCTTTCACAGGCCAGCATTGTCCAACACAGCGTGTGGTCATTCAGAACTTTCCAGAACAAAATTTGAAAAGTAGTTTCTTTTACACCAATTTCCCTACTTTGCTCCTTCTTGTCTGTTTTTGTAAGATGATATCTACAAGTGCTTTGAAGAGAGCAAAGACAGTGCAATTGCTGTCTTTAAGGTATTTTTGGCATTTCAGTTTTGCATTTTTTCATTTCTCTGGTACACAGAACTCATTTTTCAGGTGGTATTGGAGATTATTTTAAGTGAGGCTCCAATAAGATGAGACAGATTTTATACATAATTTTTCCCTTTTCTTGAAGTGTGTGGATACAAGCTTTGCAAAGACCAACGCTGCTATGAAAATGATATGTGTATTTTGTAGTGGCTTAAGGTACATTTATTTTCAAAAGTGAATGAAAAGACTGTTCAAGGAAAATCTGATTTATACCTATCAGTTTGAACTGGAGGACTCCAAATTTTAATCACACATCTTCTCCAAATCATTATTGTCAGGAGGTAGAAACCCTTTGCTTGATAATAGGAGGAGGATTAGGTTTCAATTCACTTTTACAGTATTGTGCACTCCCAGATCCCCATTGCATTCTTCAGGTTAGAAGCCAGATTTTCCACAAAATGATAAGATAATATTCTCTTTTTGATATAGCATTTTTTTCGTAATTCTTTGTCACTGCAGATAGTTTATAGAACAAACTTCTTCAAAGAGCAAAGCTCATCTGATAAGTCTCTTCCTGTGCTATATGGTCCTAAGATACCTAATTTTAATTTAGTCCCTAAGAGTGTCTTTTCCCTCAGAATGTATACATGTGTACTTAGGTATTTGTATAAGAATGGCTTTTTAGAGAGATACAGTGTTCCAGTCAAGCATGGCTTAAATCAGTGAGGAAGAAATACCTAATGTGCATGGACGAAATCTGTCTGCTTGGGGCAGTGTTGCTTTGCATCAGCACTGCTAAATCAAGTGTGCTTCTTACAATGCAGTCTCTATTATATTTATTTTTTTTTTTACTCCTAAGAGATACTGTAGCCATGAGAATAGCAAATCAGCTCCAGGAAGGATGCTTTGAGGCTTGGATTCACTCTAGAGCTTTAGTCTGTGCTTAACATGGTGGGATATAGTTTTCAGTGTTTTCCTGATTTGGGACTTAAGCAACTACAATAATGCCTAGAGCAACTGTATATTTCTTCAAGCTCTGTCTTTAAACTCCCTTTGTTTTGTTATGTAGTATGAACAGTAGCTCTCATAACTCTAGACATTGCCTGGAAACAATTTAGGCTTAACCTATAAACCACTGGTGATGCTCACAATACTTGCTTTGCTCTCAGGAACGCATGAACAAAAGCTGGCTCTATAGTGACATTTTCATAAAACATAATACTGGTACATAATACAAAAGAGTATTTCCAAACCTTCTCTGAATTTGTTCTGCTTTCCAGTAACAAATAAAATTCAATTTCAGGAAAGAAACATATTGAATGACATAATAAAGTATAAGGATGACAGAATTTTCATCTGATCTGGACTGAAATAAATGAGAGGTTAACAGATAAAAGAACTAATGGAAATGGAATATGACTACATTGGTTCTCCTATATATTTTATTTCCCTAGTGTTGAATTTGCATTCAAACTATATTAGATTTCTTCCTGAAAAGATTACACAGTGGAGGACAAACAACTAATTTAATAGAAATGAATCACACTGTGAGGTATGTCTTTAAAGATCTCAATCTGACAAATAAACCTGCTACAATCACCGCTCTACTGAATTCTTAATATACAGTAGGAAATCCATATTATAATCAAGTATTTGACTCAATTTTACTGCCATCAGAAAAAATGTAGTACACGTTCCTACAGACTCCTCTTAAACAAATATCAAAAGTAGAAGAAAAGAAAGCTTACCATGTTTTACGATTAAAGGAAAAAAATGGCACATGTTTCTTCACAGGAAACATGGGATGTAAATGTTTGAGCAGAGTTGCTTGTACTGGTTGATCATACCCTATACGTGTACTTTTTACTACATTATATACGACCAGAAAGGTACATGCAAAAGCTGAAGCCATCTTTTAGTAGAAAGGAAGTCCCAACAATTTAAATTTCTGACTCAGATACAATTTTGTGTTTCCACTGGCTTGGTATTTGCATTTAAGAATAGACAAACACTTTCATCAAGAAATATAATTGAAAATGCAGATCTTATCAGCTGTTTTTGTGTTATACAACCACATAAATCCAACAGTGAAATACATACAAAAATGTTGTTCAGAATTGGAGATACAGGATGCTGCTTAAGGACATTTGAAAAGGACTATATGTATCACCATCATGTTTCCAAAATAAGCAGGATCCTTGTTATGTGGTACATCTTGACTAAGTGTGTGCAGATAAAACTTAAATTCACAAAATCACATTTTTCTGAAGGCAGATAAACCCTCTGGTTGCGGTTGATGAAGGTGAACTGTCCTGGTCTGCGTAACGGCATCACACACTTTGTGAACCAGCAGTAGGCTGGTTTGGGCAGGAGTGTCCTGGGCTTCTCTGCCTCTGTATGAGGCTGCAGCCACAGGAGACTGTGCACATTCCCTGTGATTTATTTCACAGTATTTAGCTGTATAGAGAGGCAAAAAAACCCAAAAAGGAATAGTGTCAGCTCTCCTTACCATGTAGGTTTGTTTTCATTATTTCCTTTTATCACTACAATCTTGTCTTTAACAATTGAAAGGAGAGCAAATACATTTCCGCCTATACCTCTTGAAGACTGTTCAGTTGGTCAATTTTCACCATTACCCATCAACCAGGATCAGACAGGATGTATCAGCATTTCTCAATCACAGTACTGTAAAGCAAAATGACTTACAAAATGCTCTAATCATGGTAGACAAATCTTTTTTTTCTTGATCTTTGAATTATTGGCATGTATCACCTCTAAAGACAGCAGCTACTTTTATCATTGCTCAATACAGAGGACAAGGATCTTTTTTTCCTGTAAAGACAACAACCCTTGATATCAAACCATGCCTAAACAGCATGAAAAACATCTGTCTCTTGAACATAGGATGCTTGTGGTTGTCCAGAAATGTGGATTTTGAAAGTTCCAGAAATTCAGAAATTTGATTACAAAACAGAAATATTATGGATTATTTGGTATCCTGTTAGCATATTATGCAAGTATTTCTTCAGAAAAGTAAACTCCTGGAAAAATACTAGGTGGAGCTTTTGTAAAGATTTTGGCTGTCAGAAAAAGACAAGCTTAGAAACTTTAGATAAAGCTCACCATGTAGCATAAGTGGTTCATACCGAGTGCAATGCAATTGAGGGCAAATTGGCCCTCATAATGCCAATGAACTCCTCCGAAAGTATAATTGGGATTTGAGAGGTGCAATAAGGCTTGCATTGCTGCTGTGTATGGGGACCAATTTCATTCATTGTACACAGTTTGGTCAGGAGACTGTGGAGAAGAAATATTTTGTGGTTTCATATGAATCTTCCAGTAAATCTGATACAGCAAAATGTTCTTTTTAATGGAAGGCAGTTCAAAGAAGTGACTTAGAAAACAGACAAACCAGATTGCTTGGAAAACGACTTTTTTTTATCCTTGCTGCAGCAAGAGACCACAGGTAAGCAAAAATTAAGTGACTTTCTGTACTCTCTCACTGATCTCTAAAATGCAGTAGAGACCCTGAGACTTAAATTCCCCTAGAAAGGGATGTTGTTCTGTTTTTTCACCCTAGGAGTCACAACTGAACTGAAGGCTCTGGAATATGTCTCAGTGTGCTAATTGAATTTAAATGTACTCAGAGAAGGGTACAGAATCAGACAGAAATCTACATCCCTGAGCTTTCATAGCTGTTGTTTTTTGGTTTTTTTAAAATTTATTTTCTACTTTCTGGTATTCAGCATATTACCAAGGCTTCCTCCCTTTATATAGGCTCTTGTGGATATAGAATGTTTATATAATCATGTAGATGAACTTTGTAAGAGGACTATTTGGCTATTAATTCTCTCTGCCTTTAATTCACTCATAAAATGATGACATGAGGAAGATGGAAAAAAAATCTCTCCTGATTCCACTAGGGTCTAGCAGCTAATTTTCTGACATCTTTAACAACTACAGAAATTTTGAGCAGTAGAAAGGGTAAAAGCTATAGAAAAGAAATCTGTTATACTTGGGAGCAGAATTTACCAAAGCTCTGAACACATCACTGAAATACACAATTGTTGCAAAGAAAATCTCCTCAGTTCAGGTGATTTAAATCGAATCAAGATCAAGCAGTTATTTATTAACAGTACATAAATAACTGACAATCTGTGACCTATACCTTAAGGATCAATACAAGCAATAGAGAAGATTCATCACAACAGTAGACACTTGCAAAATGTTAATATGCAGTTAAAGACACCTCACACTTTTTTCTGCAACGTCTAAGACATAGCACCCATGGATGCACAAGTCCCTGTGCCCCAGACACGAGGGCTGCAGGCAACCCTGTGCTCTCTTTGGGAACCCAAGCCCAAATGAGCTTCATTCTGCTTTATCATCCATTTTCAAACTCCTCTGACCCCTGTCCTCAAAAACTCTCCATATGATTGAGCATTCTACCAGCTACTGCTATCCAGGACATCTGACTAAGAGGATAATCCTGTGGGCATCCCTATATAAATGGTTTGATGTGATAAATGATGATGTGATGTTTTTTTTCCCTTGAAACAGGTTACATTTTTGGAAAGCCAACTGCTTTAACCTGAAGTGTTTTCAAATGCTCCTGAAACTTTGACACAGTTGAAGAGAACATTGTGAGGAGAGTAGTGTGTATATAGTGTCGGGAAAGAGTGAGGCTACAGTTGTAACAAGGTGGTCTTTGAAAAGAGTTCAATTCTACTCTGACTTGTATACAGAGGTATTTATTCATCCCTCCACATATACAAAAGTAAGATATATAGCATTCATTTACTTGGTACAATGTGTCATATGTCAGGCTGCTCTTGTAATGTCCGTGGGGATTCCTTGGTACTGCTCATTTGGTTCTATGAATGAGGTGCCTGTATGTGCAAATAGTTTGCACAGAACCTGTTGCAGGTGGTTGCATGTCAAGGTCCTCTCATGTGAAGACACCACACCAAAACTTTCAATCAAGCTTAAGAAGGATTGCCTTCCTCTTTCAGACAAGAGGATGGTTTCATTTTTGCATTTTAGGGGGAAGAAATAGTGTCGTCTGTAATTAGAGATAGAAAAATAAAACCAGGGAACCAGACTGTCTGAGGACGCTGGACCTGAGGACCTCCTGTGTGGCATGGGCACTGCATGGGCACTGCAACTCTCCCTGCACCTTCACAAGATTGTGTTTTTCAGAAAGAGGAAATGACAAGTCTGTCACTATTTAGTAATTGGAAAACAGTTTCAACATTATAGTGTAGCTTAACTCTGTACAAGCACCTCAACTTTCCATTTCTGTCTTTCAAAGACTCTCTTAAATGGAAAAACCTTTTACAATTAGACTCATGCAACTGTCTTAAAAGCCAGAATGCATTTTCTTTGCATCTGAATGAGAATCTGATAGTAGCAATTTATGCTTTACATATAAAACCTAGTATAAAGACAGCAACAAACATGTTTATCATTTACATTGTGGCAAAAAAAAGAACTAAGTTGAAGCTGTAATAAAAATAAATGAGTGCATGACACAAATTATTGCTTTTACAATTACATTTTGAATTTTCTATTATGTGTATCACTTAAAGATAGCATATTTTTTAAATTGCTTTAGTGGGGAAGGAAATGCATGCAGTTTATTTATTGAAAATTTTTTAACACTAGTCATCCCATATTTCCACAATGAATACATCTTATCTAGTTTCATTTCTCCCTAAGTATTTCATTTTGGTCAAAACATTTGGACTGTGTTAAAATTTATTGTGGAAACCCTCACAATATTCAGTATGTTCCAGAATTGTAGGTTGCTTTTCAGGATTTAATTGATTTTATAATTTTTATACATTTCAAATTTCAAGAAAAATGAAGTAAATGCTAATGTAACCAAATGATGGCTCTCATCAAACTTACATCAAAAATAGAGATGCTGGGGTTTTTGGTCCTAATTCTTTTAAAGATGCATTACCAGTTTCAGTCATGCATTCACCATTATTACTGAATAAAGGAGAAAAGCTGAGATTTGGCACTTTTTTCTCAGGTCATTTGTGATATAATATCTATCATGCAACAAAAACAACACAGTTGCTTTTCTGCCCACCTTGAAGTGGTTATAGCATTGTGATAAAAAGCTCCAGTATTATTACTTTCAAAAGCTGATACATTTTTTTTATAAAACAAAAAAAACAAAAAAAACAAAAAAAACCACCCCAAAATATTTACCAGTTGCTGCCTCTCCTACATGAGTTTAAATATTGAAGGATTACTGTGATTAGCAGTGACAATGTCTAAAGCAACCTTTGCGCAAATGCATTGTTTCTAAATATCAAAACAGACCTAGAACAGGATCTTCGTGACTCGGGCTTTTGTCTAGGCACTAATCTTTCTTACTTAGATCACTTTAGATACTGCAATATGTACCTGTATCTTTATAAAAGTCACTGTATTAATGTCAAATCATCTTTGGGAAGGGATGACTCAAATTCACCCTCATGTCAATTCTATTTTTGTTATACATAGAAGATGTAGCAGTCTATATACTGTATCTTCCTAGCACAGGCGTTTTAGTCCAGATGCTGCATAGAGTTTTGCTCTTCCACAGTCACTGGGACGACTGTCCTAAGGGGGACTGAGGAGAAAACCCACAGACTGGGCTAAGTGTTCAACATTCAAGCATTGCTGTACACCTTAGTCCCTGTGAGGGACTTGAAGGTGGAGAATGCTTGAAGCTAATGCACAAGAAGGCTGGAGTGTGAGAAAGGGAAAAGGATTCTGGGTGAAACTGCAACTTTTTTTTTTTTTTTTTTTTTAAATTTATGATTTTCCTTCCCCTTTGCTCTTTCTTTTGGCAAATTCAATTCAGATAGAATATATCTGATAGGTAATTACTGGGGAATCAGAGTACTCCTTCACTATATTTATCTTTGCTCTCACTAATCTTTATTAAAGGATTACTTTTCCCCCTTAAAATAGCCAGAGAGACTGAATCATCCTTTGGAAATCAGACTTGTAACTTTAGTAAAAGAAAAAAGGTGCTTCTGCTAACATTAACATTTATACACACACCTAATTCTCCTCACCTGAGTGCAATTAAGAACATACATATGCATTTGTAGAGCTAGGGCCAAAATAATTATAGTTTACCCAAGACTATGACAGGGAAGTATTTCATTACCACAATTAATCCTTTAGAGCATTATGTAATGGCCAATTTCTCAGAATAAAACTCAGTATTTGTCACTAATCAAAAGCAAGTTTTATGTAATAAGAATAGATGATATTTAATAGCATAGGAATATATAATATTTAATGGCTCCATAATCCATGGTTCTTTTTATTTCACCAATGTTTTTTGCAAATGGAAGAGAGAGAATGAGAAAGCCTTCCTTTATACTATCAGAGACACTTTGGTTACATTTTTACATTAGGTGGCACTAATTCCCTATTAACTGGTATTAATTTAATATGCAATAATACTTCAAATTCATAGAGCTAATATATAGCACAGTACCAAATGCATACTTGTCTGCTCCTTAGAGAAGTTATGATAATCTTCAGGTGTTCTTTAGTACCAACCAAGTCAGATTACATTTTGAGATGATGACCAATTTCAGAACCCTAGACCAGTGTCAGATATACAGTACATGTCTCCTTCAAATGCCTTCACAAGGAATTGATGCTAAATCTGATAATTAATTAGTCTTCAATGGGCTACATAGAAATCAACTGCCAAAGGTACCAAGTATTTGCATTTGATTATAAAGTAACTTTTTATTGCATGCCAAAAGAATTTCCACTCAGTTAAAAGACACCAATGTGATCCACTGTTAGAGAGCAGGGTGACACACACAAACAGCAGTTCAGATGTAAAGTATCAGTAAGCTTTATTACAAGCTCATTGGTTTAGGATCTGGTTCCCTTCAATGCATCACACACCCTGCCAAACCCAGGCACAGAGCTTGATGAGCCACACTAAACCTTCTGATTTCAGATAAATCACACTGGAGTGAGAGGAAAGGGGAAGCTAGAGTTGATGGTTTCAGAAAAAATGCAGTAAGATGTGGCTGTATATGCACAGGAATGCAGACAGATGTTGCATTTCAACATTGAGCCTTCAAAGGATCGGCTCCTTCAGACTGAGTACATAAAGCAGCACAGTAGCATTGCCTGCCTTGTGTCTGGAACAGCTCAGGCACATTGTGTTCATGCAAGCTCACAGAGAAAAGCACAGGCTAGGCACATTACTGAGAAATCTCTATAAAACCAGTGAGCCTGTGAATGTGAAATGCAACACTGGGCTTCAAGCAGAGCAGGTTTCAGCACAAATGGCCTTCTATCAATGTAAGGATTTCTATAAAAAAACTGTGAGTTATTGGCTGAATTTGATTTTGATTTAAAAGACCTCTTTTTGCATCCACTGATTCCCATAGTTTGAATAAACCCAGTCATAGAGAATAGTGTTACAGGCTGATTACCAGTTCCTGCATCATCTACGTGCACACCTATAAATGTATAGACATTACTGCTTTTTCACGGCACTCAGAACACAGGAAGGTGGGAGATTGAGCTTTCTAAACCTATTAGTCAAGCATGTCATCTGCCAGGAGTTCAAAGAAGTCAGATGGGCTAACCATTTTACAATTACATTTTCCATTAGCTGCATTGTACAATCCATCACCTTATGGCTCCCAACTCGGTGGCGTTCTGTTGCAGTGCATGGTGTTTGCTATTGATAGCTGCCAGGTTAATTGCTCAGGAGAGTCACAAGTTCTACTTGCCAGCACCAACACTGGAAAATAATTGACACAGCAGTGGGGGTAACTTTTCAAAGGAAAGCCTTTTAATGGATTCATGAATCAGGAGTTAGAAACCTCAAGAAGGAGCAGCAAATGAACTTTGCTAAAAGTCAGAGGAAATAGCTTTTCTGGAAGGTGAAAGTACATCTCAGAGTGCAAAATTAATTACAAGTTAGAAAGAGAACTATTAAGGAAAGAATATGTGAAATTTTCTTTTTAGCAAAGTTTGTGCCATTAAGAATGTGTTCCTTCACACTACCTACCCCAGCACACTACTGCCCAGCATGTCATTACAAGGTAACCATTATAGGTGACAGACACTTATGTCTTCAATTACCAAACCTTTTCGTTTGCTGCCTGCTGCCACCATGCCAACAGTCTAGGGAAGTGGGCAGCAGAGAGATAGTAGGCAGCATGTCAGACACATACACTGCTTCCTAAATTAAAACTCAGCATTTCTCTGCAGTGATTTTTCTCTTTTTTCTTTCTTTTCTCTTTTCTTTTCTTTTCTTTTCTTTTCTTTTCTTTTCTTTTCTTTTCTTTTCTTTTCTTTTCTTTTCTTTTCTTTTCTTTTCTTTTCTTTTCTTTTCTTTTCTTTTCTTTTCTTTTCTTTTCTTTTCTCTTCTCTTCTCTTCTCTTCTCTTCTCTTCTCTTTTCTTTTCTTTTCTTTTCTTTTCTCGCCTCGCCTCTTCTCTTTTTTGTTTTTTCTTGTCTTGTCTTATCTTTTGTTTTATGTGTTCAGTATTTTTAAGATTTTCATCCTATTGTTTTCTAGAGGACCAATTTTTTTTTTTTTTCCAGATTTTAATATTCTTTTTATCAGTTACCCATACTATTTCAAAGGGTGTTTATCTTGCTCACAGGTGGTCATTTGACCAGATATTATTACAATACATTATAAACTGTTCCAGGGACAACTGTGTTTACAGAGTTATGAGGTTTTATATTGTTTTATATTTACAGTGATTTTAATCTCAAACAGCCCTCAACCAGAGAGAGAGAACTACTTTGCATTATTTCCAAAGGAATGGGGCAGTTGCCATGTTGGTTCTTCCCCATGTTATATCTAGTCTAATATTTGGGTCTTTAGGCAACTTCAAAAAAACAAGTACATTAGACTGCTTTCCAAAAATTTTCTGGTTGGTTTGTCATTTGTCTGGTTGGTTTTCTTGATATAAAGTTAGTTGTAATAAATTATGTAACTGCTATAATATTAGGAGGATCTCCTCCCAAAGTTTAGCTGACACAGATTTAAATTAGATTGATCTACAAAATTAAGAGAGTGCAATGCAGAATGAGGAATAAACCCAAAAATATTTAGGAAAATAGGCAACGTAACAAAAATATGTTATAAATTGGTATACTTGAGGATGGTTTGGTATTGATTTTTTCCCTTTAAAGGCTTTGTCAACTTGGGAGCATGCTCTTCACGTGAACCTAACTAGCATTTGTGCCTAATGTGAGCAAGATCCAAAAATCAAGGCCTTTTTTGTTATTGTTGTTTTTTGCTTTAATATCTTTAATAAAAATAATTTAATATCTATATTGGAATGTCACGTTAGGGCAATAAAAAAATGTTCCATTTTCATAATTGGTATTTTTAGGTGAACTGTTAGGTGTCATGGAAGTGATTTTGTATGGCTAATTTCAGGAAAGGAAAACGTGGAAAAGGTTTGGAAGAGGCTGGGACAAGACATATTCACAGCTCTGTGCAAATTAGATTTAAACCTAAGCCAAAAGTCTAGGTCTGAATTTTTAAATCTTTTGAAGTTCCAGAGCTTCGAAAAAATAGCTAAAAATTCATTCAGAAAGCATCCTAAACTCTCCTTGGGGTGTTACAGAACTTGATTTGAATTTTTGTGGCTTAAGACTGCCTTTTCTATGATTGCTTTACAACTGAATTTAGCTGACACAGAAGTTTTTTCCTCAAATCTGTAGCATGCTTACATGCATATGCATTTTACCCTTCTTCTTACTGGAGTTGCAGGAACCTCTTGCATTTTTTAAGTCAGGTTTCCCACTACTCAATATCCAGTAAAAAGGATATGTGAGCTTCGTACAATGCCTTCAACAAAACAAAGCATGAGTGCAGCTCTGTCTCTGCTGTTAATATTTGTAAAAAGATGCATGTGAGGAAAGCAGTAGGGTAGGCCAAATGAAGAGCATTGCGGCTGGTGCTATTTGTGGTTTGGGAAAATACCAGACTGAGAAAGAACTGAAAGAGTTTGGCCTATTTAGCTTACCAAGAAATATTACACATAGTTTTTAATGGAGGAAGGAGAGGAAGAATGAGATGTTGAGAAGAAGTTTCACTGTGATGTAAGTGTAAAAAAAATGACGATTATTAAGAGCCCTTTAACAGAATTGTTCAAAATTAACCAATGACTGAAAGTGAAGACAAATTGATTTTACACCGATCATAATATACTGAGACTGCTGGGAGTCTACCAAAAGTCTACTTATACTTCTTCATGACAAGACTAGACACTTTAGAAAATACACCTTTGCCAGATACTAACGAGGTTTTCATTTGTGCTCATCATTCCATTTGTTGTTCAAAAAATGGAATAGTATCTCTTTATACAATTGTCTATATTTTTGTTATACTGTTGTGTTAACTCCTGAGCTTTAGATATTTTTGTTGTTTTGTAATTAGAAACATAAGAAAACTTTAAAGTGCATCTTGCATGACCAATCTATAAATACTTCCCCAAAATGCAACTTACCCTAATGAAACCGATATATATTCCCCCTTTCTCTTTTCCACTCTCTGCTGAGAAAGTAGAAATCTACTTCCTATGCTAGTAGTAGTGCCATGCATTAATTTTCTCAGTTTTGAAGTGAGAAGGAAGTACTTCAAATAAGTAGGTGAAAAATAGCAGTTCAAATGAAGGGGAATAAAGTTGTATCTTTCTAACTAGCATGACTCTGCTGAGATGCTGTGCTCTCTTCCAAGTCTTTGAGTACCAATCTGAAGGAAGAGCAGGGGTAAAATCTGCTTTCCCTTTAGGTCACGAGTTCTCACATTAAGATCAGGGCTGAGTAATAGCTGCTTCAAGTACTATAACTGAGGATCTCAAACATGGGCTTCTTTGAAAGGAAAAGGAATCTCGCCATGACTGAACCTGAAACAATAGTCATATATCTTACTGGTATAGTAGCACGATATTGTACAGTGCCTAAAATAAATTCCCATAAAGCCCAAAACACTCATACAAAACTTGAGTTCATTTTCTGTGAAGGACATGGAAATGCTCCTAGTGATTTTATGTCAGCAAATAAAAAAAAATGCAGAGAAATTAAGACGCTGGTAAGGAAGGCTAGGGCAGGGTAAAGGGAAAGGGATCCAGCATAATGAAGAGGGTGCTATGGGGTCCCAGGCTATAGACTGTGTTTGCTTTAAAATAGTATCCATCTTGCAGAAAATATAGTAATATCATAGCCACAAGCAGTTTTCAGTGGAAGTCATTTACTAGAGCTTAAATTTTGACTTTTGAATTTCACCTCAGAGAAAGTACAGGTGAACTTTCCTGGAAGAACACTATGTTTTTTCTGTCTCTATGATTCAGATATTTTTGGGAAAATATACTGAAGGGAGGCAGCTGTGTGGCCTGGCAAGTGGAAGAAAAAAAGTGGAAATAAAAAGGCTTGGTGACCAGAGACCTTAATATCTCCCACCTGGATGGGGTGAGAGCTCACATCTCAATTTATTACTGAGGGACAGCATCTTTGAGGCCACTTATGAGAAGTAAGGAGGCCAGGGGGACCCTCAGTCTCTGAAGACACTGTGCCTTCCGAATAAGGTGTGCTCTCCCAGCTGCTGCAAAAGAAAATGTCATCCCTTTGACATGTGCACATAGGACAGTTTTGTGTGGTATGCACAAACTTCTTTTTCCCCAAAAATAAGTTGAATGTATGTTTTACATATATTCTGTCAGTCCATGAGGCTGGCATGCCAGATGCTATCTGTCAATATATAATTATTACTTTCACTGGGCTGGTGACTTTGGAAATACATATTGTACACAAATCACTTTTTTTTTTTGCTTCTATTGTCCTGTAAAATTAAATATTGTGAATAAAAAAAATAATAAAGAAGTAAACTCAGAAGTCTACCCCTTTTAAATTCTTTAATTAAAATATAAATGACATGTTCTGTCAGGCTTGAAGTTTAAGTTAGCAGTCTTTTGTTTATTATACTCAGCAACACAAATACCATGAGGAATACTATTTTTTTCTCTTATATTATAGTTCACATACATCTACAATCCTGTAGTAAGTTACAGCCAGAGGAAATGGAGTGAGAAATGTCCTCTCAGTCTTTTTGACATTATAAAGCACACTCAGAAGGGAGTCTAATACAAAAAAAAGCCCACAAACCTATACTCACACACACACACATAAAGAAATCTAGAAATACCTGCATAATTTAAAAAAAAAATACTTATTTATAATAAAAAATCTGAAAGTGTAAAAAAAGACAGGGTAAGCTAAGGAAATATTTAATTATTTACTTATTCTGGTATGAAAGTTTAGTATACAAAAAAAAAATGCTGATCTCAAATTTGTGATGTGAGCATTTCACAGATTTAGACACATTATTCGTGGCATTCATTCGTGAACATACTCTAATAAGCTAGCAACATGTTAGGAAAAGAAAAATGCAAACGTTGGTGAATGTGGGTTTTTTTGCACTGTAAGCTACCTATGTTTTCCCATAAAGTATATTAGAAAAACAAAATCACAAGTTGTATGTCCTAAGGGAATGAGTTGTGAAAATAGATTTCAAAATCTCAGGTATAACTTTTTTCATATATGCCTACATATACTGGTGTTAAGTATCAGAGTGTGTTGGTAGCTGAAGACAATTATACAGTGAAGCAAGGAATGCACCTTTTAGTCATCCAACTCCTCTCCTTTTATCTGCAATAAACTATAATGCTTTAATTAATATGTTGTACTATTTGCTGGTTTAGATTAAGAGATTTTAGGCAACATTTATTTCATCTTCCTCCTCAGCCCTATCATATTGCTATTTGTCTGTAATGTGCTGTTACCTATCCCCACCTCTTGCACAAACTGTGCCCTTTTTGGATAGAACTAACTCAGAAGACACACATCAGTATCACACTACTAGTGCACTTTAATTGTAAACAAATGTTCAGCATGTGTCATGGTTTGACATGACAGCCTTTTCTGGTAAGGGGGAAGGGGCTGTAAAGATGGCTCCTGTAAGTAGTCGCTGGCAACTCTCCCCAGCTCTGAGCCAGACCCACTTCTGGGGCTGAGCCAATTAGATGCCTCCACAATCACTTTTTAAGAAGAAGCCGGAAGAGGAGGTTTCTTCCTACTTCTTCCTCTTCCTTTTTCTGTCCCTTCTTTTCCTTCTGGCTGGTGGTGGTGCAAGGAGTAGGAACAATGAGAGAAACAACCATGTGGACTCCAAAGTCAGTGAGGAAAGAGAAGAGGAGGTGTGCTGGAGCAGAGACTCCCCTGCATTCTATGGAGAGGACTGGTGAAGCTGAGATTTATTTTCATTTCTTTAAAGACTCTGCATCAGTGGTAGAGACTCATTTTACTAAAGCTGGCCCCATACCAGGGGCAGCAATTCACTTCATTAAAGGCTCCAAGCCAGGGACAGTGACTATGGCCAGAGGAGGCCGTGTCCCATGGGGGGGACCCAATCACTTCACTACAGACCCCGAGCCAGGGGCAGCGATTTTCTTCTTTAAAACTATGGCTGGAGGAGGCCATGTCCCAAGGGAGGAATGCTTTATCACTATGGCTGGAGCAGGCTGTGTCCCGAGGAAGGGACTCAATATCTACAGCTGTAACTGTGGAAAGGAACCCACGACAAAGCAGCTCATTAAACTTATGCCCAGAAGAGGCCTTGTCCCGAGAGAGAGAGACTCTCAAACTGCAGAAACTGCAACCGTGGCAAAGAACCCACACCAGAGATATTCACCAAGGGCTGCATCCCATGTGAGGGACCCTGTATCAGCAGAAGCCGCAGCTGTTGGGAACAACCCACACCCGAGAATTTCGTTAAGGACTGTGTCCTTGGGAGGAGGAACCCCGTGTTGGAGCAGGGGAACAATGCAAGGAGTGGTGCTCATCTGAGCAGACAGAAGTGGCAGAGACTATCTGTGAGAGACTGACCACATTCCCTACTCCCTGTCTCCCTGAGCTGTTGAGGTGGGAGGAGGTAGAGATATCTGGAGCAGTGAGCTGGGCCCAGGAAGAAAGGAGGGATGGGGGAGCGAGATCTTAAAGTGCTGGTTGTAATTTTCTCATCATCCTACTCCCTTTTTGCTTTTATTCCATTTTGTTTCTTGTAGAATAAACTTTCCTACTTTCCTCTCTAAGTCGAGTACCAGAGTCTGTTTTACCTGAAACCGTAACTGGCAGTGAGTCCTCCCTGCCCTTGTCTCAATCCACAACAACCTTGCTTATCTTTTTACTCCCATTTCTCTGAGGCCTCTGTCATCCTAATGAGGGTGGGGGTGAATGGGGGCACTAAGTGAGACTGTCATGGTGCTGCTGTGCTAGCTGGGCCAAACCATGACAACATGCAAGATAATCTGAATTAATAAAGCCAAAAGAAGCTTGAAATTTGGCATCTTCATCACCTTTTCAGTCTACAAGTGCATTCTTCTCAGTCCATGCTACTAGATAATGCAGTTGTTGTAGTAATTTCAGAAATACTCACCACACAGTGTGAGGTTAACTGCAAGAAGTAAAATTCATGTTAAATAGTTGCTGCAAAAATATTCAAACTTGCACATTTGCCAGCTAGCCAATGTCAGCACTAGGACTGCATCTTCATAGTGGTACAAAAGCTGTTTCTGAAGGACTGAAGTAAGTACAATAGTCAGGGATTTGTATCTGCATGTATTTTGAAGGTTGGAGGGTAGGGAGTCAGCATTGGTGTTACCTTTAAACTAGATAACCTAGATGGTCATGCCAGCATGGTTGCACCATCATGAATTTCAACACAATCTGTCTCCACCTGCCAGAGCTCTTGGGTATGCGCTCTAGCCAAGCTGGTGCCTATGCTATTGCCACTTAATTTTCTATGGGTTTATTTATTTAGATAATAAAAGTTAATGTGTTCCAACTGTTACAAACCTTTGAAAGATTATGTTGCCAACCCCAGCTCTGAAAGGAAAGCAGAGACAGTTTGAAAAAAAAAAAAAGACAGACGTGAATACAATAATGCCAGTGAAGAGAAGGATAAGAAGAATGATAGAGTAGTTTCCTCTGAGTTTTGATCTCTCTAATAAGAGCATGTCAGACAAATTTGCATAGAAAGAATGTAAATTTGGTTTCACTTGCAAAATCACCTAAATTTTATCTTCCAATTGACAGCCTTAGAAACACCTTTGGGACTCTCCTGGTTTCATCTGGAATAAAGCTGGTTTCCCTCCTAGTGGCTGGTACAGTGCTGTGTTTTGGATTTAGGATAAGAATAATGTTGGTAACAAACTGATATTTTAGTTGTTGTTAAGTAGTACTTAACCTGAGTCAAGGACTTTTCGGTTTCCCATGCCCTGCTAGTGAGGAGATGCACAAGAAGCTGGGAGGGAGCATGGCCAGGACAATAGACTTCAACTAGCCCAAGGGGTAGTCCATATCATAGAATGTCATGCCCAGTATATAAACTGGAGGAATTGGCACAGAGGAGACATCACTGCTCGGGGAAGATCTGGACATTGCTCAGTGAGTGGTAAGCAATTGCATTGTGCAGCACTTGTCTTTCTTGGGTTTTATTTATCTTTTTGTTATCTTCGATACAACAACAAAAATACTAACAGGAACAAAAATACTTGCAACAAAAATACTAACAATTCCATTTTAATGTGTTTTGATTATTAAACCATTCTTATGTGAACTTTTACTTTTTTAATCTGACTCTTCTCTTTATCACAGGGTGGGATGTGTGTGAGCAAACGGCTGCATGGTGCTTAGTTGCCAGCTGGGATTAAGCCACGATGGAGACCTTGTTTGTCTATGATCTTTTATACTTACAAAGAATGGAAAGGATTGCTTAAACCAGAAGTTGTTGTGATGCAACTTCACCAAGTGTGTGTGAAAGTTTGCTTTTCCCAGTGTATCTGTAAGTGGGAGAGAATTTTCTGTGTCATATACTTTAATAAGGAAACACTGAGTGTTTACATCAGTGGGCTGGAAAATATCTGCTGTGAAAAGAGTGTCACCTTTTTTCCTTACCTTACAATTGATGCATTACCTCTTTGCACATCCATTCAGGACATAGCTGCAAAGAACATTTTCCTAGTGCAGTTTGGTCTTTTTGCATAGATTTCCTCTTCAGCTTGAATGAAAGTCTTAAGAGTCTTTCCACTCAGATTTAATCCAAGGATGTGATCCAAAAAACTTTTTTTAAAAAAAAGTCAGCTACTGTTCGAAAAACAGATCAAAATAAAATGTTGAAGATTAAACTAGCAGGAAAGTATTTAACTGTATGATACACTCTCAAGAAACAGGTATGTTATCTGCATCACACCTCGTGCTCAGTGCTCCTCCTGGCTGCCCTCTGAACTGAATACAATGGAAATTAAAGCTAGGATCATAGGAATTATCCTTTGGGAGAGGCCAAAAACATACCTCAAAGCAATAATATGCAGTTTTACACATTTTAAATACTTTTCCGTCACTACAGTATTTGACTCCCACCACACAGGCATAACACCACCTCCCTTTGCGTAGCATAGCTGCACAGGCATCTTCAGGGCCTCAGGAGAAAAGTGTTTGGAAAGGTCAATGCAAGGAAGGTAAGCTGGAGCTGAAACTGCAACTACAATGACAGAAGTGGACATTATGTTTCAAATGGCAAAAAATTCCAGTTGTACTTTTAGTATAGCTTCAATGAACACTATTGTTTCTTGAAAGAAAATTCTCTCTTTACTATCCTACTGTTTCTCTACTGCCTTGATCTTTGACAGCAGAAAAAGATATTATGCCAAGCAACTTCCCTGGGATGATATCTCTTACATAATTAGAACTGACACCATTGTGAATTTAAAGAAAAAATATAAATATAACAATCACAAAGGGACTCGAGGTTTTAATGGGCGGTAAAAATAGTAAAAATAGTAGTGTCAGACTGTGTACATTTGATGTTAATCAGTGGGCAGACACTGGCATCCTTTGAAGTCAGGGGAGTATTGCGTGCCTCAACTTTTCCCAGAGAATTTTTTATTTGTTTATCTCCGAAAGAAATTTCTTATTCATACGACTTAATAAAAATGCTTCATTCCAAAAGTAATTTTAGTTGGTACCATATTGAACTGTAATTAAAGATTTACAATCCTATTAAAAGGTAATGTTGTAGTTGATCCTTAATAATAACACACTTCATAAAAGTTCAGAGTTATATACAAAGCTGAGGTTAGTTGGCACATTCTGCAAAATATTTACTGTGTTTTCCAAGTGTCAACAAAGAGTACACTACTGCAATTGTATTTCAAATCGTAATCTATACAAATGTGGAAGCAACCTATCAAACTGTGGATATTGCTTATCTTTTATGACCTATGCATTTATATTGATTTCCAAGGCACATATTTTTCCATCTTAATTTTACACTATTAGCACAGAGATAATTCCACTTTACTTATACAGTTCTGTTTACATGATAGTGAAAGAGTCAGGGCTGGTTTCAGCCTAGAGCATGGTATCAGTATTTCCTACGTGGATTTCACCACAGCAAGTTGTGGAATAAGTTATAACTCAAAATAAGCATGGGATAAACTCAAGTCTAATATGATACATGAACCAGAAGAAAATAAGTACTGTCCTGCAAAAAACAATATAGTTTAACTTTGGTAAATTTCAATGTGAGAATTAAATCTATCACAAACCTTAAAGCTGAACAATAGTATGGGCCTTATTGCTTTTCTGTTATCATATTTTACAGAGCATTGAAATTATGATAAATTGTGTGATGAATGGTGTATGCGATAGAAGTTTTTTGAATTAATTTCTTATACTCATTTTTAAGCTTCAGTTGATGTAATGTTGGTTTAAATTAGCTTTAAAAGTTTGTCTTGAAATTCAGCCAAAACTCCTGTAAACCACATAGGAGCCAAAATGTTCCATGCAAGCAGTCAATACAAACATTGTAAATGATTTTTAACTGTAAGTGGTTGTGCAAAGCTGTTTTGACCAATATTCTACAAACAAGCACTGCCTTATTATGCCCTTAAGATACATAGAAGTAATTCCTTTTTTTTCAACTCCAGAAAAAAGTGGTAATAAAACCAATCTTAAATTGTCATTAAGTTATTGGCAACAAAATTGTTGAGGTTACTGCTATGTAATATTTTTTAAACTTTTACTGCACCTAAGATGACTCCTACACATCAAACAATTAATATGCCACTTTTGTCCCTTTGCATTTTCACTGTAATAGCAGTGTTCAGTGTGACTTTCATGCCTGCACTACATCCCATTGCTGGTTTTGGGGAGGTGGGGAGGGCTTCTGCTGTGTTACTGACTGTAGCCAAAGCAGTCATAGAAGCATGATGAGCATTTGCAAGGTTTTTCTCCCCACCCTTCACAGAGCTGAAAACTTAAAGCTATTCCCTGAGTCCATCCCTTGAGGACTTCCTGCTCCCTGTTTTATGAGGACACAATGGAATACTGCAGTTGGTCCACCATTGACACATCCTTGTCCTGAGAAGTGATGCTGTAAGGGATATGAGACTTTCCCACAAATTATTCACATGGGATTTGGATCACACTCTTGGTTTCCATTATATTTTATCCACACATCCACAGCAAGACGTGCTTCTTTGTTTATTTGCCCCTGAGACTCTGTCTGCAGTAACACCAACCACTTTGCCGTGAGGCAAGAGAGAGGAGCAATTACTCCCTTGCTGTGTTTCATCTCACACTGTAGGGAACAGGATTCAAGTGTCAGTAAAAAATAAATGGACCCTGTTGCTGGCTGACCCTAAGTGTACTATAAATAAGGTGTCTGCCTAGGTACTTTTTTCCACCTTACACTCATTATTTGCTGTCCCTTCAGAGCAAATGTGAAACTAAAATGATATCTTAACAGCTGTTCAAAGGAAGCCACTTGAGCAGTGAAGAATGATGCTGAAAATCTCAGTGTGATATTTCCTTTACCCTATGGAATATGACTTGGAAAGAGATGAGATACTACTTTGATGTAAGAATTGCTGCAGCGGGTTGCTGTTTGTGTAAGAAGGACACTGCACTGCTACCTCCTGTATCTGAGTGAGGCATTCCTGCTGAAATGAAGATTCCTGCATTGTCCTCTGAAGGCAAGCAGAGCCTCATGATATGGATGGCACCTGCAGTATGAAGTAGGTTTTGTGCAGATGTGTCACTAGGTAATTCAATGTCACAATGAGTATGTGTTATGAGGGTAGAAGTGGAATATATTTTTGCTTCTCTGGTTTTCTCAGCAGTTGAATTTTTCCCTATCTGCAGTAATCTTTCAGATAAATTCAGTTTTCTTGCACCTTAGCTTAGGAAAGTAGTTTGTTTCTTCAAAGCTGTTGGAGTATTACATTGATGATACTCCCAAGAACTATCTGGATAGGCAAACCAGTCCTAATTACCATTTTAGCCTAAGATATTTGATTCTGGGTGAGTCAAATTTGATTTGATTTGAGTCTGAGGTACTATTTGTCTATTTAAAGATTATTAGACCTACCAAAGCTTCTTAAAAATAGCCCTCTTCAAAAATTGATTTGCAATTGGGTCAAAACTGTCTCAGAATTCAACCGAATACTTGAATGGATGAAACATATCTAAAATATGACTTCTTATTTATGGCATTGTACATAAGATTGGTATTTATACCTTAATCACCAGTGCATGAGAACCTTTCATGAAATGATGTAATGATTAATGTGGTGATTGATTCAATCTAGAAGTATTAAACAATAGCATGGAACATGTCTTCAAGGGGAGAGGTAAGAAACATTATTTCAAGAGTTTTTTTTCAACTTGGGAAATTCTTGTCTTCATTCTCATGCTGTGAAAATGTCCACCTAATTCACTGGTGAAGTGTTAGAAAAACATAATCCACATAAGCTAATTTATGCTCTCAACATCATTCACAGCTTCCAACAAAGAGTTTTACAAGTTTTTTGTTATGATGTAAAAGACTAATTCCTTTTACTAACTTTAACTGTTTTCAGTTTAATTATATATGCTTATCTAGTATCATAAAACAGAAGTAAAATGGCATTTACTGACAGCAAGTACTTTGCCTCTTTTCCATTGGATTGGTGGCCTATCTTTTTATTGCTTTTAATGGAAAATATATATCAACATTTCATATGGAAGTCTAATTGTTCCTATAATCTAAAGCCCCCATATCCATTCAAAGGGCACATGATCAGAACTGTACTATGTATCACAAGACCTACTGTACCATTAAAAAATGATTTAAATATATAGATATCTCATATATTGGAAATTATATTTTCCAATAATTTCTTTTCATGGGAGTTTTTGGAAATCCTACTCACTCTTCTCTTATGTAGTTTTCAAATGTTTTGAACCCAATATTTTCCTCATTTTCCATACCCTGTAAATGTTATGACAGTGATACTTTCCAAAAGAAAATATTTGCAGTGATGAAATATCAACAATTGATTCTTGTTTAGTTAACTTTTTATTACCAAGTTTAGATGTCAAAATCTCTTTAAGCTTGAGCAGAAAAGAATGTCTCAAAACTCCAACCTTATAAAAAATAATACCTCTGCAATAAAAAAATCAGGACATCCCCTTACTACTAAAAAGGAAAACCATTTCTATAAATACATCTGTATTAGGTGAGGATACATTTTTTTTTGTTTCAGTGTATATGTAGCAAGCATAAAAGGAAAAAAAAATCCACAATTGAAATATTAATTTTCTGAAACAATAAAATTAAGTGGCTTTATAACTCAGAGCTGCTGATCAAATAATGTTTGAAATGCTTTCTCAAAATGTATTAGTCCAAGCTCTTTAATAAATCAGAGATTACCTACTTCAAGTAGAAATCTTAGGTTTGTGTGTTCTGGTTGACAGTAAAAAATAGCTGACCCCAGAGATAGTTCTGAGATTCATTTAAAAGAATCAGCCAAAAGTTTAAATATTTACCCTAGAAACTGGAGTCATTTTTTTCTGAAAAATCATCTTTCTTCAAGGAGTTTAAATTTCTGATTTATCTTCCTTTTTATTTGTGGGGTTTTTTTTAATTCTTTCTCTCTAATCTCATATGGCAGGTAAACATTTACTTAGAAGTAAAATTTAAAAAAGGGAAAAAAATCAGCCGTTTTGGGAAAAATTGAACTTTAAACAATTTTGATGGCTATCCTTGAATGAAAATGCCTTATAATCGTATTAGCAATAATGTTAATGCAACTGTAATATAAAAATATTTCTGTATT
Organism: Colius striatus; assembly: GCF_028858725.1. Taxonomy (NCBI): domain Eukaryota; kingdom Metazoa; phylum Chordata; class Aves; order Coliiformes; family Coliidae; genus Colius; species Colius striatus. The sequence goes on along the minus strand of NC_084759.1, from coordinate 111,377,758 downwards.
ATAATATGAAATATTTTTATATTTTAGAAATAAAAATATCTAAACAGAGAAAAAAATAAAATAAAAATGTATTTTATATTTATTTCACATTATTTATATATATATAATAATATTTTATTTTATAAATATAGAAAAAGCAAGCTACATTAAATCTGAGACATTCAACTATTAGGTTATCAATAGCACAGATAGTTTTAGCTTATGATCCTACATCTCTCCTGATATTATGTGTTACTTAATATGAACAGATAGGTAGAGGGACAATAGGTAACTACAAACCAGAGAAGAAAAGGTAACAAGAAAGGATTCGGCAGCACAGAGGACAGCAGTCAATAGCCTGCCAGCTTTCTATGAACACAAGCTGATAAGAGTTTGCTTTCCCTGTTTGTTTGGGGAAAGGGGGAAAAATCCTTGTTTAATTCCAGCTGTGTTAACAGCTGCCCTACTGTCACCGGTGTATAGTTCTGCCATTTTCTACAAATACCTCTATAACAGTATGCAGCATTATAAATAAAAATGTAACAATTTCCACAAAATACAGACTTAGGTCCTTAGTTTCCCAACATATACTTACTTGAGCAGTTCTTTGTACATGAATGGTTACACACACCATGGCTACTCAAATGAATAAAAATTAATATATGTATATAAATATCCACACTTATACCTATCTGCAATTGAGAATCTTAGGTTGGACTTGAACCAATCACCCTGAGAGCAAATATCAATCCATCAGTAATTAGAATCTTTTAGTTCACCAAACTTCCTCCTTGAATTCTTATGAATTCTTATGAGTATGTATGTAATAGGAAAAGACCTTATCCTTGGTGTTGTCTGCTCTTTTTCTACAGACAACTGTGATTGGCAGATGGCAGAATCATGTTTATTTTTGAACAAGAAGAATTTTCCCTGTATGATCATCTTACAACATCACATTCTCAAATTATGAGTATAAGGCTTCCATTTGAATCCAGCTTTTTTTTTTTTTAATTACAGGAAAAAAGATTAAAATATGTATTACTTCAAAGACATGGAGGGGATTGTTTATTTGTTCTTAATTTTCTAGGTAAAGTGAGGTCTAAGGCAAACCTAGATTAGTACACTGCACATACTTGGTCAGAGTTGCCAATGATATTCTCAATCATTTTTAAGAAAAGGAAGACAAGAATAAATCTACACCAACTTCTGTCTAAAATGAATAATAACTTTACAAGTGATCCTGAAACAAGAGACTTTAAAGTTAATCCAGAATGACATGTTAACGTGTTTAATGTCCCTCCTAGTTGTACTGATAAGGTGATGATATCCTTAACTTCACACATGCATCACTGCTTGAGGGTATTCTGAGCAGCCATGGTCTAAACTCAAAAACAGCACCAAGAGGGAAAGTCACCGTAAAATGTTATTTTATCATTGAGCCAGGGAGGACACATACTTTCTTCTTTCTTAACAAGAAAATCAATGATTGGAGGCAAGGAAATGTCCCAAACTCCATACTGTTCAAGTTATGAGGTTATCCTCAGTAATTCATACATAATAAATCATGGCTCATCTGTAGTTAGTGCTTCAAGTAACACCAACAGAACACCTAAGTCCTCAATAAAAAGGATTTTTAATGCTCAGCAAAACATGATACAGAGATTCCTGATTTTCAGACAATGCCAGGCAGACATTACCTGTGACTTGAATGTCTGATATTTATATCCTCGCACAGAGCCCTTAGAAAAACCCTGAAAAGGGACATTCATCTCCAAAACTGAAATATATTTGTTGTGTCTAAGTAGCCGATCTTTCTGTCTCACAGATGCTGGTTCCCACAAGAACACTCATCTTGAAACATGTGGAGGCTAGCCTTTTATCTGTTTCGACATTTCCACTCAGCTCCACAAACTATCTTCTGCTTTCCACAGGATGAGAGTGGTAGGACAATTGGTGTGATGTCAGCTAGGGCCAGATATCCATTGAGATAAATGCATTGCCATTCAGATGTCTCCATTCTTCCACACAGAAATATTGTTCCTCAGAAAGTCATGAACCACTGAAGTGCTCTTCTTTTTTGTTTCCAAATTACAGGATAAATTAAAAGATGGTTATTTATATTTAATTAAAAGTAACTGGGCATTCAAAAGAGTTAAGAGAGAAAGAAATAGAACGCAAGGTAAAATTAATAATGTATTGGAAATAAGATATAAAATGAATTGTCTATAAGGAAATAGAAATTTGAAAAAAATCTATCATTCTTGTTCAATAATGTTAATGAAAATTACAATAGTTGATGAAAACAACTGTAATTTCAAGCAACTATTCCTAGGTAATTATTTTTTTTTTCTCCAGCAATCCTCCTTCCCATTTTACCTTTAAACTTTCAAATCTCATGGCAGGATTGAGCCATGCAGCTTAATTTCTGCCCAGCTCATGGCCTCCATATAGGTACCACCACGGTGCTAGGGTTATGGCTTCGTTTGGAAACCAGTGAGACTTGAATCACCCTTGCAGTTTTGCTTCAAAATGGGTTAAGCCAGAGGTGAAGAAAATCTTTCAGGCATTTTTTTGTTTTTTAAGCTGAAAACTGGACATGATACATAACACTGACTAATGTTAAAAAGTATATTCTCAATGTGAATAACCTGGCTTTGTCATAAAACAGAAAGGTGAAAAAAGAGTACTGACCTCCACTGGCCAGCTTTAGAGAGGAAAACTCAGTATTAACTCCCTCCATGACTAAGAACAGCATGCCCAGAGATGACCTTTGGCTCCTGTGGAGTATACATAGCTGTGAGTCTGCTTTCCTAATCTAATAATATCTTAAAAAAATGAGAGGAAAAAAAAAAAAAGAAGTATCCTAGCTCAAATGCTAAGTGTGTGTCTTCCTCTAGTGCCTTTAAGGCCTAAATTAATTCTACACAGACACCTTCAGTATTTCACATAATAAAAAGCTACATATGAAATAATAATGAATACAAAATATCCCAAGTATCTCAACATCCTTAAATTGTGTCTTTTTAAAACAAACATATTAAGATTTTTAACCTTTCTAAATCTCTTTCTGTATAATGCAATACACACATAATAAAAAAACCCTGTATTTTCTGGAGTTTGGAACTATTGAACTAAACTGAGATAATCAGATTTACCTTTGCTTTAAGTATACTATGCTAGAAGACAGACTGTCTTACTACAGAGTTGTTGTGTTGGGCAAAATTAAAGGGAGAGGAAATGCAATTACCAATAAAAGGCAATTTCTTTCAGTATTCTTAATATTGCTTTGGGATGCCCAGTGCCCTGGAGACTGTGCTTTCCTGCCAAAGCTCAGCAGGCTCCACATTGTCCTGGGAACAACCTCAGCCTCCATGGTCCATATGAGATATCAGAGAAGAACTCAGGGAAGCACTTCGTGGCAGCCCTGAAATGGCGTGAAAGTCTTTCAAGTGGCAGAGTGGGAAATCTAAGAAGCCTCATCCTGGTAGAACTGTATATCAATGTTTTCTCCCTTTTCTCCCCTTTTGCCCCTCCCTTCACGTGTGGAACATGGCAGCTCTTGTTTCTCCGTTTTCTAGGACTTGCTGAACATGTTTCTTTTTTCCCTTTCCCCCTCCTTATCACTGCGCAGGTCACAGATCTCCAATAGGTTTTCTTTTGTACGTATGATGTGTGTACCTAAACTCCAATTTTAGAGTTTCAAAGAGTGCAGCACCAGCTTGTACTTTCAAAATAAATTATGGTGGCAGAAGGCCACTATAATCAAATTAATATTTTTATTAGCCATGTGGACTTGAAGAGAAGACATTACAATTGAACTCTAGAACATGTTTACTCTTTTTGAACTCAAAAATTGGTAGGAGTTGAGTATGCAAAACTGTTAAAAGACTGTTTAAATAAAACAATGGTAAGTGGACCAAGACAAAGCCCAGGGGTGTCAATGAGAGACAGTTTCTTGGCTTCAGTGCACTGCACGGATGGCTTTAGAGAAATAGGTTTTTTTCCAGTTATGTGAAAGCAATTCTGGGATAGTAATTTGGTTTTCAGTAAAATCAGTCTTGCATGTCTGGTAGCTTAGCTCATGCAAAGCTCACATGTAAGTGCATGACCACCCACGGGTTGCTAGGGAAAACAAAGGCCACATATCAGGCTAATAATGAGCAAAAGTACTTGTCACAATTCATTAAAGATCCATTACTTAGAAAGTAAGAGAAAAAAGTAAAACAAACGAACAGTAAAAGATCACGTGTAAGAAAGCATTTTCAGAGTACACTTTAAAAATGGTAACTACAGAAGATGCTTACATGAAAATGTTGGGAAAATTATGTATTTCCAAACTTTTTTGTTGATGGAGACAAATGTCAAAATGAGTCTGTCTTGAGTACTTATTGGTTTCTCCTGGGGACTGTTGTGGTTTGGCCCAGCTAGCAAAATGAGTCCTCTGCCCCTGATATGGGGTCATTATCCAAATGAGTCTCTACCACTGATGCAGAGTCTTTAAAGAAATGAAAAGAAATCTCAACTTCACCAGTTCTCTCCATAGAATGCAGGGGAGTCTCTGCTCCAGCACACCTCCTCCTCTCTTTCATCATCGACCTTGGAGTCCGCATGGTTGTTTCACTGTTCCTACTCCTTGCACCACCACCAGCCAGAAGAAAAAGAAGGGGCAGAAGAAGGAAAAAGATGGAGGAAAATAGAAGAAGATGGAGGAAGAAGCCTCCTCTTCCGTCTTCTTCTTAAAAAGTGATCGTGGAGGCGTCTAATTGGCTCAGCCCCATAAGTGGATCTGGCTCAGAGCTGGGGAGAGTTGTGAGCAACTTCTTATAGGAGCCATCTTTATAACCCCTTCCCCCTTACCAGAAAAGGCTGTCATGTCAAACTATGACAGGGACATATACTCTGCAAATTGATATGGCATATATTAGAAGGAAAACAGGGCTACTATGAGTTTTCTCAGGCTGTTACACACTGCTTCATACAAGGGTTGATGAATCTATGTGGATCATCTTGTTAGTATTTTGAGATTTTTGATCACTTTCTGCACTGGCACTGAATTAAATCCTCTCAAATATCCTATTAATATTCTGGTCCCCAAAAAAATATCCCAACCATGGAATGAATCATAATATTTTAAAGGCTTTGGTCTCACTTCTGCTGTAGAAAATAGCCTTTTTTTGATTGCAAGTTGTTAGAAGTGCCATGAAGAAATCAGTCAGTATGGATCAGTTGTGCTGATAGATCAATACTACCCATGCTTCTGTGCTTTATAGCCTTTTGTGGGTAGTTTGATCTGTAGAATAGACCTCTTTTCTAAGAAAGATTAAATTACTTAACTTTGATATGCAAATTAGGCTTTAGATTCCAGATCACGTAGCCTCTGTACTGAGCAGGCTTCATAGTTGTCATGGTTGTGCCCAGTCAGCAATGAAACACCATGACAGTCTCTTGCTCACTGCCCCCTATTCAACACCACCCTCATTAGAATGGCAGAGGCCCCAGTGAAATGGGAGGAAAAAAGATGACCAAGGATGCTGTGGGTTGAGACAAGGGCAGGGAGGGCTCACTGCCAATTACGATCTCACAGATGGGCTCTGCCACTTCTCTCTTCTCAGAGGAGGATGACTCCTGGCATTCTTCCCCTGCTTCAATATGGGGTCCCTCCCATGGGACACAGTCCTTAAGAAACTTCTCTGGTGTGGGTTCTTCCCAGTAGCTACAGCTTCTGAAAATACAGAGTCCCTCACATGGGACATGGCCTCATCTGGGCATAGTCACTGCCCATGGTGCAGGGTCTTTTATGAAGTGCAAACAAACCTCAGCTTCACCAGTCCTCACCACAGGATGCAGGGGAGTCCTTACTTCAGCACACCTCCTCCTCTCTTCCCTCATTGACCTTGGGGTACATATGGTCGCTTCTCTCTTTCACAATTCCTTGTACCACCACCAGCCTAACAAGAAGGAAGAACAGAACAAGAAGGAACAGGAAAAACCTTCCTTTTCTGGCTTCTTCTTAAAAAGTGATCATGGCAGTGCCTAGTTGGCTCAGCCCCAGAAGTGGGTCTGGCTCAGATCTGGGGGATAATTTCGAGTAACTTCTTATAGGAGTCATCTTCACAACCCCTTCCCCCTTACTAGAAATGGCTCCATGTCGAACCATGACAGTAGTAAAGGCTATATGTGAACATCTGGTTCAGTATGTTACAGTATATGTACATGAAAGGGCTGCAAATAATGATGATCCTAGTTGTTATCATCTGCTTTTATTCATGTGAAAAGAATAAAAGCAAAAATTATTGTGACACTATTTTCAATACAGCTTACATTACATATCTAGAAACAGATGAAACAAAAACCCTTTGTTGGTTATACTACAAGCTGAGGAATTTTGCATTCTTCCTCATTGACCCCCTGTGAGAATACTGTGATAAGAATGAAAAAGAATAACCTCAGTGCTTGACCAAAAAGGCAGTATCAGTTTTTCTGACGTGTACTCAGTGTTTCAAACTTATCAGACATGAAGGTGAAAGCTTTTTCATGACTTTGTCTTATGAGCTTCACAGGCAGGGTTATCCTACCCCATCATGCCTGACAAGAACTTGTAGCTAGATTATGTCTGCCAGTGAGACAAAAACATCCCAAAGAATCATTACTGGGAAGTCTGTAAACATATGAACTGCTTATTAATTCATTCACGATAGCATTTCATTCTGTGGTACATTTCACTATGAAGGCACATTGTATGTTTTAGGAACATATTTTCAAACTGTTTTTCTATGTATTTCATCTGTAGGTTTTGGGCATATACTTTGCAGTTGGAATCCTACTTATGACTTTGAATATTATTTCTTTTCACATATGCACAAATACCTCTGTTGGATTGGGCTATAAGAAACTACAACTTCACTAAAGTTAATTAAATGCCCTTCCCTCAGAGTCTATCAGAACCAAGGTTTGAATGAAAACAAGACCAGTAGGTGGATGTAGAGAGAATTAATCGTGGAGAGTTTTTACAGAAGTGGTTTCATTTTTCAAAGATGTTTCTTGTACCAGCATCTGAGGCAGAAGGTATTGAAGACACCACATCTCAGATAGCAGAGGCACACTGTCATCATGAGGCATGGGGCACCATCCTCTGCACAGCCCACAGTGAGACATCTACACCCTGATTACCTCCTGAGAGCCACATAGCTGTGCTGGGAGAGCAGTGAGGATAGCGGCAAGTGACACTCCTTACTTTGGATCTGGTGACCCCTCCGTAACAACCAGATCCATAGATAAGGCAGGATTTCTCACAGAGGCCAGCTCTGCAACCCTGCTGTCAACACCTTGCCACCTACATCCCACACATCCTGTGTCAGAGGAGGAATAATCCCCAGTGCAAGGAGTGGCTGGATAGAAACTCTGCAGAAGAGGACTTGGGGTTCTGTTGCCTACCAAGCTGGCCATGAGGTAGCAAAGAAGGACAACAGTCTCTTGACCTGCTCTTAGGGGAGAGCGTTGTCAGCAAGTCTGAGAAGGTGATCCTTCCCCTTCATTCACCCTTTCATGCTGCGTCCAGCACTGGATTATCCAGTACAGGTGAGACGTGGGCATACTGGATTATTATTATTATTATGCATTGCACCTGGTGGAAAGTGACTGCAGGGCAACTGTTAGTCGTAAATACTATTTATGCATTTATGCATAAATACCTGAAGGGAGAGAATGAAGAAGAGAGATCCAGGCTGCCCTCAGTGGTGCCCAATGAACAGACAAGAGGTAATGGACAAAGACAAAAATACAGAAAGTTCCATTTAAACATAAGAAAAAAATGGATTTTGACCATACAGCAGCACAGATTGCTCACAGACGTAGAATCCCCATCCTTGGTCCTGGGCAATAAGTTGCAATTGTCCCTGCTTGAGCAGGATAGTTGGACAAGATGACATAAAGGTCCCTTTTAACCTCAATCATATAATACTCCCTGTCTCTAGAAGTCTTATTTTAGATCAAAAGTTTTCCTCAAGCATCCATAAGGAGTCTTCAAATGCTTTACAGATCGTCATGTTTTTTTCCTGCTATATAAATGCAAGTCACACCTGTAGCAAAAGAGAAAAAGGAAAGCTCTTCAGACCAGCAGAGGAGCTCCAACGCCAAATCTGTCTGCTTGGGAAGAGGCCAGGGCAGAGATTCAGTAAAGCTAAAATCCATTCATTAACATAAAAATACTGGTGTAAGAACTGCGTATGAGTAAAGTTGTTTTGGAAACTTGAAGATCATTATCCGAAAATGAAGGATGTTTGCTTTGCCAGCTGTTTAACCAAAATCCTTTAAACATCTTGGAAATACTGCCCACTGAGTTAATGAAAGGACCAAAGACCACTTTCACAAGCCCAAGGCATAAATTTGTGTCCTCTGTTTTTGTTACACACGCAAACATATAAAAGAACACAAAATAAAGTTGTAGAACCACATGATGATTTGATAATGTCTTTTTAATGGTTTGATGTCTGTATGAGATCAAATATCCATGAGGCTTCTAACAATATATCATTTTCATGTAAATCAATCTGCCACAGAAATGGTAGTACTCTTAAATTGTTGTGATTTTTACCTCTTCATCCAATATATTCCTACCCCAAGGTCAATTGGAGTGTGATAGGAAGAGTAAAAAATGATTTATGCCTTAAAACTGCTTTTACTTGAGAAAGCTATCTTATTTTTTTAATGTATTAGATTTTATCAGAATGTTGTAATTTTAAAAATTTATGTAATGAATGTAAAGACAGATACGAGAACATGAATTACAATCTTGAATCCATAACTAAAGGACCACCACATACTCTTTTTGCCAAATGAGTTCTTGTTCCAGTATTTGAAGACACAAATGCATGGAGTTTTATACATGTGCCCTTTCCCCATGTTTTAAGCTGTTTACATAAGCTTTTACAGTTCCTTCTAAGAGCTGGTGACTATTTCATTGTCAAAATTCTATAAAAAATGGCCTGAAACTCTCAGGTGTTCCTGGTTGGTTTGTTTTCTGTTGTTTTCTTTTGTTTTGTTTTTAGAGCAAAGCATCATTTGCAAAAGTTACGATGTTTCAGATACATAATTAGTCATAATAACTTGCTTTCAATGACTCGGATTTAGTGCTCCTGAGTATTTCATCCACCCCAAACTCACTACTATAGGAATATTTTTGCACCAAGTTACAAACTTTATGTTCAATACTTATGTACCCACTATTAACTTTTTCATTTCCAAAGTTTAGTCAACCTCAGGGGAAAGAACGTGGCAACTGCACTACATTTTATGAAATTGCACATGTAGATTACCACAGAGATTCCAGTTTCCATATAAAGAGATTTCAATTTGCTTCTTTAGCTTCTCTTGATGAGTTATAAGAACAGAAGACCTCTTCTCATTTCCCTTGGCCGATTGCCCAACAAATTTTGCTCACTCACAACCCTGAAGACAGCTCTTGATTGTGTTTTGATGTTTCTGCTGACCTATTACTGTATTGACTGTATGGAAGCCAAAACATATATTTGTGTTCTCATTTCTCCCCTGCATTCCTTCCACTCAATCAAACAGGCACACAAACTTCCACCAAACAGGAAAATGCTTTTAAGCTATGGTGGTGCTCCTGGGAATGGTGATGTGAGAAATCTCTTTTCTCTTTAAAGAAACACACTTAGCTGACTGCTGAGACTTACCATTTTTATCTTTCTGTCTCTGTTTTGCTTTGCTTCTCCCCATGCTCAGAATATAACACCCATATTCACCTTGAGATGGAGATATTGTAAAAAATACTACCTCCATGGCAGCTTTTTTCCAGCTATGAAATATTTAGTGGGAGTCTTCTGTGATGCAAAGTACTGGATTTTTAATTTGGAGTAGATTGCTGGGGATGACTTTTTTTCATAAGGTGCACCATCCATTTGAATTATCATTGGGTAACATTGCTTGCTACAGACACAAAAGCCCCAAATATGCCTCCAAAGCACTTTTCATCCTGTGGGACACATACAAAATGTGACCAAAGTTTACCCCGTGTCCCTTACACACCATTACAATCCCACATTACCTTACATTTTTATCACCACAATGTTTGAGTTATGAAACTTGAGTTCCTGAGAGCTGCAATATATCAACAGAATTACTTTCACTCCATAGAGAAGACTTCATTGTCTTGCCCTCGTTTTATCTAATTTTCCTCTCCATATTTAGAATAATTTGTAATATACCCCTAAGTGTATCAAAAGCCCTCTCAGAATCTGCTTTTTCTTCAGGTGATCATATAACAGCACCAGAGAGTACCACTGGTGACACCTCCTTTTGCATGGAGTGATAAGTCTCTTTTGGAGGTTGACCAGAGCTGAATTATCTGTCCTGGTTTTGCCAGGGATACATTTTCTTTGTAGTAAATGGTGAAGGGCTATGTTTTGGGTTTATGTTTTGTTGACAAACAGGGATTTTGGTTACTACTGAGCAGTGCTTGCACAATCTTAAGGCTTTTTCTGCTTCTTACCCTATCCTGCCAGTGAATAGGCTGTGGATACACAAGAAGCTATGATGGAACATGGCCAGGACAGATAACTGCGTGGGCATCAGTCAGCTGGTGGTTACCAATTGCATTGTTTAGCACTTGCCTTTTGTTTTTCCTTTGGGTTTTATTTGTCTCTGTGTTATAGTCCTTTTAATTTTTTATTATTATTTTTTCATTATTATTATTTTCATTATTATATTTTCTTTTTCTTGAGTTATTAAGCTACTGATGTCAAACCAGAAGTTTTAGCTTTTTCTCCTGATTCTTCTCCCCATTGCACTGAGGGTGTGGGGTGGGCTGTGACTATGACTGTGTGGTGCTCAGTTGTCATCTGAAGTTAAATCATGACAGCATCCCAACTGAAATTTTAAGATCTGATACTAATTTCCAGGGTGACCTTGACCAAGAATGCTTAGTCTTTTGGCTCCTCAGCTCCCTATCTGGACAACACAGAATAATCTCAATTATTTTGTTTCCCTATTTTAATATCAATGTTTTGAGGCAGGTATAATATGATGAAAACCAGTCCCAACTGTCAGGGTCTTTATCACTTGGGTACTGTCAACTTTCTTTCCAAAATCTGATATTTACTCTGACTTACACCAAAATTGGAAGCAGAACTGGAAGAATTCAGTCTATGTCAAACTATTACTATTCTGCAGTCTGTTCATCAGTAGGCATTTATCCATGGTTCATTACTAGAAAGACACATTTGCATACATAATGTTGCTAATAGGTATCCACTCAGTATTTCCTAATGACTCTTTACTGAAATAGATAGATTTGATTGTACACTTTCATGTTAGACATAGCTGGAGGCATGGAGCATTGAAGCAGGCACTGTTAACAGTTCAGCACTGACACCTAATACCACAGTAGAAACTGGTTGTCTGCACACTGGGATAAATTAGAACATGAAAGTTTTAAGATTTCCTTCTAGAAAACCAAGATTAGTGAAGCTGGTGGAGAGACAACAATATCACCATAAATGTATCTACCTTGAAATGGTTGCTAATTGATGCTCATTATTTAAAGATAAAGTAGAACACAGGGACTCTCACTTCCTTTGCAAACAAAACATTAAAAAATACAGATACTGGGAACTACTTTGAGGATCGTTCTTTTTGTCCTAAATCTTGGACCAGATCTGGCTTTGCATTTTTCAGTATTTCTTTTTGCAGATCATTCAGGCACAGACTGAGCATACTGCAAAATTTGTGTAAGTCTCTCCACAAATGAAGGCTCCAAGAACAAAAAACATTACATACTTGATCAATGTTGTATTTTGTAACTCAGTCTCCTCAGTAAAAGCACTTGTTATAAAATAAGCACATCCATGTTCCTACTACATTGGTCAAGCTCAATATAGAATTCATTCAATTCCTAAAGGCTTCTTGACCAATCCAGATTCCCATGGCTTATTCTCTCTTCTGAAAATGGGAACACAGCTACTTGCTTTTGACCATTTTGTTAGTCCTTGCTATATAGATTGTGAGTGCCATAGGACAATACCTTATACAGTATTTAGTATAACAAAATCTCTAAGCAAGACAGGGATTTTTTGGAGCTATTGCAATGCAGACAGTGCAAACACCAAACAGCACAGAAAAAGGTTCCTAATTTGTCACTGGTAACATATTTGAGCTTTTCATCCACGGAATGAACTTCTTTTTCTTAGATTTTATTATCAACGGACCAAAATGGTAAGAAATGTCTATATGTGCCCTTGAAATGACATATCACATTCATTCAATTAAAAAATTTTAAAAAATCAATATTTAAAAAATTTACTTTATTAGTTTGGAGAAAAAAAATGCCCAAGTGAGAAAAAAACATGACTTTTTGCTTCTCAGCAACTGCTAAATACCTGAAGATAAAGCAATAAATGCTTAAGAGTAGCTTGACTAGTCTTTGTTTCCAGGAAGGTAAATAATTTGTTGTTATTAGTTTTATCAGATATCATGGATGCAGCAGACCTTTTGTCCTAACCTTTGAGTTATACAAAACTTGCAACACAATCCATACATGTCTAGTAAAAACCTTGTTACAGCTGCTGAAATAATCTCAAACCCTACTGACAGAAGTTAAGTTTTGGGGTTGGTATTCCAGGGTTAAGTCCCATGTAACATAGTGAAAATTAATATTGTGTTATTTAAAAAACCAAGCAAAATTATTGTTAAAAATACAAGACTTCAGAAACCGGTATGTGTCAGATATAAATTTGCTTAAGATTCCCTGACTGTTCGCATTATCATGAAAATACTGAATGATGTAGTATAATTTTCCTATAGACATCTTCACACTGGGCAGCTGGACATTTAGCCTTGCTGAAGTGATGCTGCCTGAGCCCAGAAGCTCACAAATCAGGGGATGAAGCATGCTAAATAAAGGCGAAAGTCCAGGTAATTCAGGTTGCAAACCTGCAAACTTCTGCTGAGTGTTTCTCAGGGACATTTATCACAGTCAAATTTGCAAGGCAAGGCAATAGGTGGCCTCTCAGTGATAGAAGGGCTCTAAATAAGAATCTAAAACACCATTTCTCTTCAACTAGATAGAGTTGGGGTTTTTACTTTATCTCCTTGTATTGATCGTTTCAGAAGACCTTAATATATATATGGTAGATCTTATTTAGAAGATATTTCAGCTCTTGTCACACATATATGTATATGTTGTCACGTTATGTAGCTTCATTGAATGCATTTTATTTGGAAGTTCATCAGATAATTGCATCTTAAGTAGAGTCTCTGCACATCAGATTTCACCCCCAAGTGGGAAAATTCAAAGCAACAAAAACTGTAGTTTGTGATAAGCATTTCATAGTAAATTAAGTGATCAAAATTATATTTACATAAGAGCAAGAACAATAACTTGGGTGAAAGCCTAAAGCATCTGCAGTTAGTTGCAGAGTTCAACTAGAAGCAGAGGCATGGTACCTTGCATTTATATAGCCTAGTATTACCACATACATAAATAAGGGGTTTAAATCCTGCTGATGAACAAATTTCTGTCAGCCTGATTGTCATCAGAATTCAAAAAGCTTAAAATAAAAGTAGACAACTGTCTACTTTTTATTAGAAATAGTATTTGAAATTGTTTAAGAATATTTTTTTTTTTTCCAATTCAAGGCACTGTAATGATAGCAACTATAATTTTTAAGTGATAATTGTATTTGTAAAGCCAAGATGGAGGAATGTTGATATTTGAACTATTGAAATTTGTATTAAGCAATTGTTAGTTCCTAAGCTTTTGACTTACAAAATAAAAGAATCTTAAACAAAACAAATAATAAAATAGCGTGTCCTATTTCAATTGTTTTGACACTAATGGTAGGAAGTAAATATCTACTCAGTGATGGTAAAAATACTGCAGCACATGTTGAATGCCTTTACAGAAAGCTCTATGGCCACAGACATTTTTTTTCTAATTTTCAAGATTTGTGGCCTTGATACAGAGCAGTGCTTCTAGGCATGTATAAAGCACAGGTTGATATCCCCTTCAGGACTTACGAATCTGTGCTCAGAGACACTGTGCCAGGGCTAGGATACATCTGCACACACAGACCACCCAGCACAGTCAGGTCTGAGACCAATGCCATTTACACTGTGATTAGAAGCCTGACACACCATAAAAAAGAGGCTCTAGGAAAATCTGTGTACTCTGTTGAGGTCCCTATGCTTAAGCAAACTGATTTGAAATACTGAAAATGCAAATACAGGCCTAATATTATTACCCAAGAAATAGACTCCTTGGCATTCATGAGTCTTAACAAATCCCAGAAAATATTAGTGTATAATTATGGATCTGACAAACTTTTATTTTAACTTGGATTTGTCTAACACAGCTACAAAATTCTCCCTGTTACAGTACAAACAGGTGATCTGGTATTACTTTGCAATACTCAGGTGACAAATAAAAACAGAAGCCTAATAATTTTCATGCAATTAGAAGAGACTACAAAATTCAAGACAGGGAAATGATGTTTTTACAGCAAAAAAGAGTGCTGACATTTTTCTTTCTTGTGTCCCAAAGCTTACAGGAAACAATCCTGAGGCACATGGCTCTAAAATGCTGTTTCAGTTGAAAAATAGAACCCTCTCCCTCAAACTTTAATGTTTTCAATTTCAGCTAAAAGTACTTTTTTTAAAAAAATAGCTTAACTTGAAAAAACAGAATTAAAGAAATTTTTATTTCTAAATTATAGATTACCGTAGTCCAGTGTTACTGACTACATCCAGTATCACCAAATAGAAAAAAATACTTTAAATACAGTGGTGATGGTAAAATAAAGGTTTATGAAATTTCAGTATGACTCCTATGATAGACTTTGAATGTATTTCCCAATGAAACTCCTCCTATGTAATGTTCTTTATGTTATATCAATATATATATATAAAATGTTTTGTGGCTAATTCTCTCCTTCATCTTTCAGTAGTTGAGTCCTGACCGATCCTTAACACCACATCACAACTCACCTCTTGTTTGTCTGCTCCTTCCTTAGGCAGACCTTCATATTGATTCAGCTGCTTCTCATCATCACTTTGAGTGACATATCAGATGTAGATATCAGGTAGAGAGTCAGTCACTCAACATAGAAACTTTCTTCATTTTGTCATCGTAAATGTAAAATATCTAAGAGACAGGAACATCACACTATAGCGTATAGTTGCAGTAACACAAATATACTCAGTAACTATGATTGGCCTGCATAGTGCTCCTCAGGCCTGTGGCTAATGAGTTCTGCCACTGAACTGGCTTTACAAAGAGATCTTATAATTTACCTTACCTTTTGAGTTTCTTTTGACTTTTCATTTTTAGTATAATTAGAACTTACTTACTTGGTGTTCATTAGTTTTCCTTCTGTCATCTCACCCATTTAAAGTGACATATTCTAAAATACCATGTACACAAGGAGCTTCATCCCTGCTTTCCTTCTTAAGCACAGAGGAAGGCAATATTCCCAACTTCAATGTTAATGCAATCCAGTATCACCTGCTGGAAATACACTCCAATAAAAGCATTCCTAGATAGATAATACTTATGAAAAAAAAAGTGTGCTGTTATAAAGTCTTAGGATGGTTTACCAACATTTATGAATGTTTTTTTCCATTGCAGACATAATCCTTAGATCTTTCCCAGAAATGGAGAGGTATTCCTGCAAAGTTAGAATAAATAATATCTTTCATTTGGAAAGAGACTCCTCCATTTTACCATCTGTTTTCATCAGATTCCTCCTGGCCTGAAGTATTTAAAATAGTTTATCTAATAAAGCCCCTTGGGGAAGCCCTGCCTTCGTCTATGTTCAGCTTTGAAGATAGTTGGTTGGTGGCTTATACTGTGCCAAAATAGCAGATGACACTCGAGGGGAAATTCTGCTTTTTTCCTCAAAGGTCAGGAAAGTGAAGATGGCAACATCTTCATTTGGGCACGTGACTTGGGTACTCGAAGGCACTTCAGTGAAAACTTCACTGTTGCCATATGCTCCAGCCATCTGGATTGATCATGTCTGATGGATGCAGGAGAGCACTTTTTTTCACTTAGGATTGCTAACTAGAAACATACATTTTTTGTAAAGAAATCTGCATTACTGGAAACGTATATTTAAAACACAAACTCCATCATATTTATAGCAAGAAGAGACATGAAAGACTTTGTGGTCATTCATTCGGCATTCAGCTATTTTAGCATGGGGGTATTATTAAATGCCCAAAGGAGAAGGTAGGAATGCATCTCTTAAAAGTTCAGCTGTTTATAAGCTATGCTTCTAATTGACTTCATTAGTTCATAATAAGCTTTTCTAGCTGATATTGGGATTTAAAATGCTACTGCGGAAAACATGCAAAATTAAAATGTCAACCTCTCTCAAGTCCAGCAGTGTGGACACAAATACTGATAATCCAGATCAGATCAGCAAACGGGCTTACAGACATTTGGGCCATGCTTTTACAGTCACCTATATTTCAGCAGTTTACTACACAGGAAAGAAAGAATACAATAAATCTTGGGGATAATGCTAAAGGCAGGGAGAATATCAACTGATGGTTTGAAAAAACATAATAATACATGCAAATCTATTATTTTCTGAACATCTGCAGTTGACACTTTCAGGTTTATAGTAAGTCACCCAAAATGAAGAATGAATACAGACATTGAAAGAGTTCATGATCAAGCTCAGACAGAAGCGTCACACAGATAATTTTAATTTTCAAATTATTGCTTGAAGTCCATACACTTGAGATTTTGATGAGTAGGAGATAATCATCCAGTCTTTTACAATAAAAGAACCAAGGAACATCAAGAGACACTGGGAGGTGTCAGATTTGAAACAAAAAAAACCACAGTCTTTTTTTCATACTCTATACAATTAAACTATTTAATTCCTTGTCAGAGGGATTCAGGATACTCAAAGTTCCTAGAGGTTGAAAGGCAACTGAGCAAGTTGATGAAGGAAAAAAAAAAAATCTATTAAGTCTGTTGAACATAAAAGGATACTCCAGAGTTTCCAGAAGTGCCTGAAAGGTTACACTACCACTCATTCTGTATTTAGACAGGCTTCTGCAACAACCAGTATCAGAGATTGGACATTTAATCTGACCCTATACAGTTGTTCTTATGAGATGTCTGTCTAGAAGTTTCATTTCAAACATTTCAGTTATATGGGGCAGGTGCTAAGTCAGCAGGAACCATTACCATCTCAGCAAGATACCCCTTGGGTGTGTGGGGCACCCAACTCTACAGCAGCCCAATTAGCCTGAGTACCATCAGGCGGAGATCTCTTTCTCTCCTCACAGCAGAGCAATTTTAAGCACCTTTACTTTTCAATTTCTCAAATATAAAAATGTCTCCCCTTCTGCCCCAATTGTGTTGTGAAGAACCGAAAGAAACAAATAAACAGATGACTCCAAGAAATTTGAGAAAATATTAACTGTCAATAACTAGATGATAAAATTTAAACTAGACTTTCAGTTCATCAGACACTATGATTAATTCATTGTAGGCTGCTCTGGAGTGTTGTTAGCAGTAGGTTTAAAACACATGAAGACCTTTACTATTTCCAAATGAACATCTCTTTGGAAGAATCACTAATACCACAAGCTGCAATGACTCTTTCCTGAAATAGTATAAGTTGGATTTATAAGGTGCAATAAGACGTTTAAATTAATCTTTGCATGCCAAATGCATGGTTAACCCCATGGGAAACAAAAAGGGAAGAATTATACATTAGTTTAATAACTTCTTTCTTATTAAGAGAACCAAGCATATATTGCAGTTATTATAAAAATGAAAGAATTATTTTCTAAACTAAATAATCCCTTACAATTGTGCAATTTTTATCCTTTATGATTTTTTAAAAAATGTATCAGAAATAATACTGTGTAATTTGCAATCTGTATACTCTGAGCCCTGATTTAATGAACTGCTTTAAAACTAAGTAGAGAAGCTGTTTAAGGGGGACTAAAGAAGAGCGTGACAGAAGCTTCTTCAGCAGGAACTGTAGAAGTTCCTGACGTGGTGTAGAAATCTGAATCACATACCTCTTCTCATGACCATTTTCCTGCCCCTGATTTTAATTTGTGTTATGTACAGTGGCTTGATCAAAAAGATTGCAGTAAGTTAGATCTGTCAAGTCTGCTGCAGATAACTATCCTATTACTTTAGCAGCCTTGCTGGAAAAATTAATCAACGTCTGTATTGGTAAATATTTTTTTTCCTCTCATGGGCATCCTTATATTACTAAGATACTGATTTTGCAAATACTTACATACTTTCCAAATCACAGCCTTCCATGATGTGCTGTGTGCACCCAAACTTTTAGCGCTAGTCATGAGCAGCAGCAGCATAGCATCTGCCAAAACAGAACATCTACTCATGTGCCAAGTCACACCTCTGACCTTATGTTCCCCTCTTCCATGGGTTCATTAGCTGTTTCAATCTGCCTGTTTTTTTTGCAGCTCTTTATAGGTGTTAAAAAATATGTTTTGTTGCAAGGGCCAAAGATATCACTGCATAAGGATGTGGTGGACATAAATATCTCCATATCCAATGGCATAAAAGGGACCATGGAGAAGAGATATATCACTGCAAATTGTCTCATGTATTTCTACTTGCATGACATAGTTTGGGAATTCGTGTTTTAAAAAACATGGAATGTTGCTTGGCTTGAATGTCCTACTGGCAGTCTTTAAGTTAGATATGCATAGAAAATTTTTTTAAGAATAGGGCATTAGTCTAATGTCATAACTGTCATACACTTCAGTGGAAAAGGTATATGTAAATCAGCAAACAGTAACCTAATTTAGATGTATTTAAAGCCAAAAGTGCAAACAACTCAATACCACAAACCGTAAACCAATCATAGGAGAAAAAAATTATACCTTCCAGTTTATGTATCCTGTTCTAACAGTATGCTCCTACATCTTATAAGGCTCTCACTTCCGTTGCCAAAAGATATCATCTAACAATATGCTCTTCATCTTTACAATTTAACCTAACAGAAAACCTTCATGTGGATATTGCATGCTTTTATACCACTATGTGTGCATATTCGACTGTCACATATATTTTATTGGAGAAGCTATTCATATTCAATGTTGGTGAAGACATTTAGCTTCTCTTAAAACACAGCTGTAATAAAATCCTAACTCCAAAGCAGTTTTCAACAGTTTCTCAAAATCATAATTTATGGTTAAATTTGATGACTCACAAAACCTCAGTATTCACAGCTCTTATGATGGTTCTTGGTTCCTTAGAAGGGAAATGCAATGTAGTCTGTCCTAATATTTGACTTGATGATCTATGAAGAAAAACAGAATTCAGAGCATTTTGCCAACGAGTTGCTGACTGCTTATACTGAAACCCAAAGAAATCTAAAAGCAAGCTGTGCTAAGATGGTAGAATGCTCAAATCACTGGAAAGTAAATAAAAATAAAACTTCTCAATAAAAAAGGAATACTTGTTTATTTAAAATTAGTCAATAAACAGCTCTATGGAAATAGTGATAAAATGAAATGTTTTAAATATTTGGATGTTTATGTGTCTGTACATGTATTCAGCTCTTCGGTTTTTGAATACCTAAATAAAAGTTGTTACTGGGTTTTTATGATGTTCAGAAACTTCATATAATTTTCCCATGTCAGTTGGAGACTACAATTCTTCTGTCTAAAATACCAGATCAAGTATCAAAGACATGTATTGTGAAGGAGTTGTGCTTCATTCCTATTGCCATCATAAATGTGCCAGGGATCTCATACTGCCCTCGCTGGCATGGAATAGGACTTCTAAAGATTTCACTGGAATTAACACTATTATAAGCAGCTGCATATGCAAACAGGTATGGTATTGATTAATTGTGAAGTCAGCTCTCTGGACACAAATTTAAAAAGCCTTTCAGTGAAAGGCAAATTCAGCTTCTTGACAAAAATCATGTTCAATCTACACAGGAAAAGCCTTTAATCTGTTGCCTTATCAATTTTTTCATCCTTGGATCTCACTTAAATTATGACTATATCACTCAAATATGATAGCTCTCCCAGACTGCTTTGTATTTGAGAGCCTAAGGGAAGCATCTCATAATGTTGCATGGCTCAGCTCACCAGTATGTTGCTTTCTCCTTTAGTCTGATTTGCTGGAGTCATAAAAACTTTCATTGACTAAAATAGCCAGTTTATATAGATTGAGTACCACCAGGGAGGAGAAAAGCCTATTTAATGAAAAATAAATCAGATATGAACATAATGGCATCTCAATGGGTTTTACAAAGATTCATTTTAACCAGATGATTTAACAGAATGAATGGGAAATAGGTGGAGAAAGGGGAAAGAGATAAGTGAAAAGAAGGGAAATAAAGTACTTATCTGACTAAATGGAAACACGAAAGAAATACAATAAGCTTTGGAAAGAGCATGGAGGCACATGGGTTTATCGAACTCAGGAAATCAGCAGGCATATCTTCCCTCAAAGAAGCTTTAAATCTCTCTGGTGAAACAAACTCACATACAACCCCACTTTTCATGAATGACTCATGATGACATATTGCTCATTGTTTGCTATGCATTTAATGTATTTCCATCACTTCATAAGCTGTGCTCAGCTACCAGTATTATACGCTTCTTGCAGTTACCTTGATAGCTTTCCTTTTTTCCCTCATTTGAAATGAAGCCACGTGATTACTTAGTTGCAGAAATTCATAATTGACCATGATATAAGGAAAATATGTAAAAGATATAAGGAAAACAATTAAAACCCAGCTGTTCCTTTTGGTCTGGAAAATATTCCTATAATCAATGTTTTTATGGCCTCTGATATAAGTGCCACAGCATCACAAAACCTTCTGGGTCTAGGTCCTAACATCCGCTTTACACTAAACCCAGCATTTTCATATTACATTTTTTATCAGAAAATGGTTTTTCATGTCACCCAAGAATAAAAATTTTCAGTAAGACTCATCTGTGTTTAATTCCTGAAGTCCATCAGCAGAAACCACCATATTCAGAACAGTTACCTCCTTTCCCCTCTATTACTGGCTTATTCAAAAGAAAATATCTGAACTCTGAATCATAAAGTCATAGAATGGTACGGGTTCGAAAGGACCTCTAGAGACCACCTAGTCCAATCCCCCTACTGAAAACGAGATGTGGTGATTTTAAGAAGGAACTGGAAGAATGGTAAACCCACTTACCACTTTCTGTTTGAAGGATTGCTAATTAGAAATATTACAATACTTTTCTACTTGACTTCAAATAAAAGTACATATATCTTGATTTTTAACAAAACAAACTCATAATTTAGAGACCTCTTGGAGGTTACCTCACTAATTTATTATGGACTGTAAAGAAAAAGAATTAATTCCTAATTCTGCAAAGTCTGATACAGGCTTCAAACCTTATGTCTATAATTAGTTTTACCAAGATACACATAAACAACACATAAAGTATATCTGCTTCTGAATTTGATACATACAAGATAAAGGTGACTATAGATCAAGAGAAGACCAGTCTTGATATTGAAGTGTAAAGTTTTTTATTTATCTTTCTAATCTAAGACCTAAACTTAGAATAATCTACCCCCTTCTTCTCTTCCTTGCCTCCTTGCCTTTTTCTTTGCTACTCTTCCTTTTCCCTCTCCTCCCCTCCTTTTGCCTCCCTTCTCCCTGTATTTACTTGACTTTGCTTTCATCACATATACATTTTTTATATATGAGAAAAGGCATATGTTTACTTACTTAAAATTGGGAATTTTAATAGCTGAAGAGAGCAATGTATGTCACATTAAAGTAAATGAGAGATCGGACAGGAAAGGCATCCATACTGATCTAGTCAGTAAGATACCTCTTTGGCTCACTTTTGTAGTGCTGATGAAGAATG
Organism: Colius striatus; assembly: GCF_028858725.1. Lineage (NCBI taxonomy): Eukaryota > Metazoa > Chordata > Aves > Coliiformes > Coliidae > Colius > Colius striatus. Next base: position 111,355,891 of record NC_084759.1, on the reverse strand, counting down.
AGATAAGATTACTTAATGCGATTTAAGCAAGGACCTAAGCAGACAGAAGAATTCCAAGTCACATTTACAGTTTTTAAGTAGTTAGATCTTTTAATATGATGTTATTTGATATTAAAACAGTAACATCCCGAAGAAATCAGCAGCAAGCGGAGTGATTATTGATTTATTGCGGAAGAAAGCTAGCTGAAGGAGGAGGACTGAAGGCTGTAGATCATGAATGTAGCTAGCTCATGAGGCTGAATCATTCAGATCATCATCCATATGGTCATTTGAAGTTTCCCATTTAACTGTGTTACAAGGACTGTTTTGCTTTCTTTGCTGATTTCCTTGATTTTACAATTATATGTGTCAGGATAAAACTTTACACATCATTGTTTTTTACATTTTTTACTAGATGTACATTTCTGTATGTGTGGGAATCATCTGCAAGCCTTTTTTTTCAAATTATACATATGAAATCACTGCTGAGGTTGCCCATAAAAAAAAAAAAATATTCCCTCTGTTATATTTGAAGCATCAAATGAATGATTGTTTGAAAGATTGTTTAAAATAACAAAAAAAGACTCAAGAGAGAAGTATATTATGCTTTCATTTAACAGAATTTCAAAATCACAGAAAAGTTTGTATTATGCTGTCAAAGTCATAGATTCTGAAGTTTTCCAAAAAGAAACTGAACTCTATTCTTTTTGAGAGAAAAATATAATTATCTGTAATAAAACCAAACAATTCTAGAGAAAAATCGAGGGAGCTTAAGTGACTCGTGTAAGACCACAGAGGAAGTTGACATCAAAATGAACTTCTATCTAGATGGCGTCAAAATACTAAGAAGGAGCTGTTAGCTTAAAACTTCCCTGTTCCAGAGAATGACAGACTATGCTATCCATTGTGAAATGCATCCAGCTCATAGATTTTCGTTTAATGCTAGTTGAAAGTGTTAGCTGCAGTATTATGATAGCTCTTATTATAAAAACACTACTGTGCAGAAGGAATCCCACATATGATATTTGATCAAAGCTGAATGTCACAATGAAGTTCTGTTCATTTTTTGCACAGCAGAAAGGCATTTGAAACGAGATTTTTTTTGATGGCCACCTAGAGGTTTAACCAAATGATTTCTTTTGAGTCTTCTGTCAGCATTTTTACCCTCAGTAACTCAAATTATTCATGACAGAGCAAATACGCAAACTACATTGGTAGAATGCCAGAGGATAAAGGGAAACAAAAGGTTAGTGGAGAAACTTAAGTGCTCTAGACTGCAAAAAGAGTCTGATGTTAAAAAAATATATATTTTTATAACTATAACCTCCTAAACTATCACTAGCAACAAATATAAAATATTTATTATTGCATGAAGATACTTCCTGCTTGTTCAGAATAGTCTAAAAGTATCAGAACATTTTTACTGGAGCTATTTCTCACAGTTTTCATGTCTCCTCTCTCAAAAATATTCCACTAAGCTAAAACTGAGCTAGTAACACAACATCTGAAGATAATCTTGTTACATTCACATAGTGATCATACAAAAGAATGGAAGAACAAACTTTTCCATCCACTTGCCAGAATTACAAGATGTAGAAGGCAAAAGTGTGGCTTAATGGATGATGTTGCATATTTTGATTAGCAAAGTATAATTGTGTATTCACTTTCTCAACATTTGGATGTATTACTATATCCTTCTAAAAATGATGTTAATAGTTAAAATATGTTCTTTTTTAAACAGACTCGGGGAGTGACTGCTCTCCCTGCTCTGGAGTTTGTGATAATCAGTGTAGTTCTGCAGAGTTTTTACAGAATTCATGAGCTGAGAAAGAAATTTTAGTAGGATAAGAATGTCAGCCAAGATCTTGAGTCCAAAATGAGGTATTGAATCTGTTTTACCTTCTTACCAATTCAGACATATAAATTATACACTAGAACTTGTCGACACTAGTGAAAACATGTACCATGTTGTGGGTAGGACACAAAGATGAGTTTGTGAGTGCTGGCCTTACTATGTGCCCCAGCCTGATGTGGTGCTTTTAGTATTAGATGAAAGAAATTAAACTGAGTAGACAGAAATCAGTAATGGGCAAGTGATTCAAGTGCCTTACAGGTAACATTGACATTAACCTTCCCCAAAACTCCACTGTTAGCGCAGCAGTGGAAAAAAATACAACAAAGGCCTTTGAGTCAGGCAGTGTCTCAGCACAAAACAAACATTTAGGATAACCAGAGGATATACATGAAATCAGTTCCTTGTTACAGAGCGACATAGGATACATTGTTATACAGCAACATTTATGTCTTCTATATAAATATTTAGTAAGGTAAATTGTCTGAGTCATCTTTCCCCAGACATCTGGACATAAAGAGAGAACAGTTAATTTTCTCCTTTCCCTAGTTCGAAAGAACAGTCCAAAAGACATTCTGCATCCTGTGACTTGAAAGGGACATAGTTTTACAGGCTTTTGCAAAAAAGAACATTTTAGCTTCAGGCTGTTGAGCAAGGTTTGGAAATGGAAGAGCTCCAGTCTGACAGTACTAAGTGAAAAGTACATGCTTTAGTTCTCTTGAGGCAGTATAGGGCATGCTAGTATTTTTTTTTTTTTTTTTTTTTTTTAGTATTTGAAAAGCTACAGTAAGAGGAAAATTCTGTAAAAAACTTGTTCTATAAAAGGAAGACTTCTTTTCCCACATTAAGTGAAAATTAAAATTTGTGTCAATTTTTAGGAAGGTGTAAGGAATGCCCAACCAAGTAGGCAATGGACTGAACGCTATCAAGGGCTTTAAATATGTTTCACAAGTCCCATATGGTGAGAAAAGCTCTCCTGACAACAGATGTAAGAGCCAGACGCTGAAAGAAACAAGTACAGATAGAATGTCTGATCCTCCAGTTCTCACATGGGGAAAACTGCCTTTGAAGTCCATAGCAATGTGAGCAAGGATTGAAGATTGTCTCACTTTTTTGTCATCCTCTATTGTGCATTTAGTTTAACACCATAATTTTCATCTGAGAGGCCAATTCTCATCTTTTTTCCCCTCCTTATACCATTTTCTCCTTTAGTAGCTATTTTTAGCCTAATTAGCTGCCTATGTGATGTAACCAGATCATTTGGCACCTGTCGTTCAATTATAAAAGGGAAATTTATGCAGAGAGGTATGTTATAGTTTAAAAACATCATTTTATACTCCAAATGTTAAAAGACCCAGATTGACACTCATCTGAGAAACTGCTTTTGAAATCCTACCAGCCCGCACCCCAAAAGATATGAGAGGAAACTGAACACTGCTATCAGTCAGTGACTGGAGCTCTCATTCTGGATGCAGATGAGTTAAGCTCAGTTGGTGGATTTGCCTAATGGGATATCAACATGCTGCAGATGCCAGTAGATGACTTGAACCAGTAGACCAGATTCTTGTGCAAAGACAATGGGCAGTTCTGAGGATTTCAGATCAACTCCTCTGATAAGATAGAAAAAGATATAAGTTTATGGACCTTGAGAGATCAGCGGTTAACATGATATTGAGTTAATTATATCTTAATCTTAATCAGAAGTCGTGGGAGCAGGGACTTTGTTTTCTGTTGTTACTTCTAGCGTATCTGTTGAGAAGATGATCTTCTAGTGTCTTAGAGACTGTAACATCAAACTCTGAAGATGGTACTGCAGAGTCCAGGAGTATGTGGTACCAAAGTACTAATTCTGAATGTTATCACTTGAAACTTAGACACTCAATTTATTTTGTGGATCTATTCTGTCATTATTAGAGACCCTCAGGAAACATTACATATGTTCTACTCTGATTAGCTCATGGAAAGAAGGACACAATCATCAAGCTTGATTACCTATGTATATCAGGGTAGAGTTCATGAGATATTTTAAATCCAAATACTGATACTGTGCTGATTACGTTTAATCAAAGAACAAATAAAAGCATACTCCTTAAAAAATTATGCATCTAAAAATATTTATGTCTATTTGAAAAGCTATTCCTTGTCTGCTATCAATATTAAATGCAACATTGAAAACAGAATGCATGCTCCTTAATATTGACGTTTAAAATGAACCTCCCAGAACTACCAAGTCAAGATTCCTATATCTTCTTTTACTACAAAACTGGAGCTCAATGTAGTAGAGGAGTGTTTTACATTTTCAGTTATTTTAATATTTAATTAATATTTAATAATTGTGGATGTTATTGTTACTTTTAATGCAACTATCACTATTTATTTTTAAGAGATAGTCTTCATCTGGCAAAAAATCTTCACCGTATCTGATCAAGCAGTACCTACCCTTAGATGACTATTGTGGGAACAAAGAATCGGTAATTGTCAAAAACTGCAAACCGACCTTCAGATTATGAGACTGATTGTTGGTGAACGAGATAATTTTACAGAATGTCCTGTTGCAAGTATGAGAAGCAGCAACTTGACAGTGGAAAATAGGCAAAGTCTGAAGATCAGCAGGATGTAAAACCAAAACCAGATATTATGTAACTTTTTACAATAAATTGGGAGCTTGCATACAGCATAGTAACTCTTACTCATGGAAATACCCTTCAGCAAACCTAAGTGGGTTTGGTTTTTCAGCAGGTCTTCCTGATCATGGCTGGCCTGAGACCAGCAATTATAGTCTGCTTCTATTGTTTGTTACTCCTCCCTTTTGCTACGGGGAAAGATGGCAAATCAACCTTTAAATGGAAAGGAGAAATTGTATATATATGTAATGTATCTGGGGTGGTTTTTTGTTCATGTTTAGAATTTTTTTCACATAACACTTTCCAGATTTATGGGTGGAACAAAACAATCAGTATTCTGAGTTTCTAGTGCTTGATAAAATGAGAGCTTTCGATTGATACTTTCTTAATTCTTCTAATATACCTGTATTGTGAGAAGGAACATTAAGTACTGAAGATCCTATTCAGCTAGTTTTAGTTCAAGACAGATTGGAAATGCCTCTCCAAATTACTAGGTTGTCTATTGCAACAAACCATACATAAAATAATATGAGGCAAATTTAACAGTTTTGCTAAAATGCCAATCGACCTAGTTTTGTCAGACTATCAGGTAGAGCAGTCCGATATGCATATTTCTACTGTAGAAGAGGTACAGAATGTTCTTACTCTTTGAGAGTTGGAGTTGACTTTCTAATGTTCAGAATCTTCTTTAAAATAAATTTGTTAACATTGAATACAATTTAAATGGCATTTCAGTATAAAATGCAAACAGAATGATGCCTCTGTAAATCAGTAACCTCATAATCAGAACCAATATAATTTTATTTTTCAGTAAACGTCTTGATTTTTTGAGAGTATTGTAGACTTCACAAAAACTGAGACCCATATTTAACATGCAAGTCTTCTTATTGAAGATTTTATGCTGAACTTTTAAGGGAGCCATTTAAAAGACTGAGAAAATTATGAAAAGGATTTGAACATATTAAATGTGCTGATTATTTAACATTGAAATTATTTCACTTTTTAAAATTTGACAAGAAACAGAAGCTTTAAGATGCTAAAAGCTTCTATTTCAGTCTGTCATTCTCCATGCTGTAATTTCAGTGTCCTCTTAGAATAGTGCCTTCAGCTCACCCTATACTGGGATAAAAATCATGCAAGATTCTTCTTGAGTGTTGTCTGCAAGATAAATGATTCAGGAAGAAATGACACCTACTGTAAGTACATGATTGAGCCTAATTTCTCTTTTCACTAATAATAAAGTGCTTTATCAACAATTTTAGCTTAGCTAGCAGCACACTCTGTTTATGCTATGAATTGTTTAATAAAAACTAGAAGCACAACCAAACAGAAGCTTTCTACCTTCAGGGCTCCCATGCACCTGTTTAGTAAAATTAGAGAAGGTGAAACTTCACAGGAAACACAATATACACTTTGCCATTTTTTTTTCCAGAAAACATATGGTATTTGCAACATACTCTCACAGGTGGGGAAAGATTAAGCTTTCCAGTAATTCTTGTTAAGAGAAATCATCTGGCACAGCCAGAAGCTACAATTATATTTTGGTTCATTAGGTAATATTGAGGTCCATTGAATCAGGAAGGGTCTAGATTACATCTCTCTTACCTGAACTACAGAATGGTTTTGGTTGCAATGGACCTTAAAGATCTAGTTCCATTCCCCCTACCATAGAGACGGACACCTTCCACTAGGCCAGATTGCTCAGAGCTCCATCCAACTTGACTTTGAACACTTCCAGGGATGGGAAATCTACATCTCTCCAGACAACCTACTCCTGTGCCTTGCCACCTTCACAGTGAAGAACTTCCTAACATATAATCAAAATCTTCCCTCTTTCTATTTGAAGCCATTAAACCTTGTCCACTCACTATGTGCCCTTGTAAAAAGCTCTTCTCCAACTTTTTTGTGGCCCCCTTTAGGTACTGAAAGGCTGCTATAAGGTGTCCCTGAAGCTTTTTCTTCTCCAGGCTGAACGTTCTCAACTCTCTCAGCCTGTCTTCATGGCAGAGGTGCTCTAGCCCTCTGGTCATCTTCATGGCCCTCACTTCACCCCAGTCCAATAGGTCCACGTTCTTCTATATTGGGAGCTCCAGAGATGAACACAGCACTCCAGATGGGGTCTCACAAGAACAGAGTAGAGGAGAAGAATCACCTCCCTTGCCCTTCTTATTGCGTTCCTTTTGATGCAGCCCAGAAAATGGTTGGCTTTTTGGGCTGCAAGAGCATTTTGCTGGGTCGTATTGAGTTTCTTATCAATCAACATGTTTGAAGAGCAGAGTAGAATCTGCTAACTAATTAATACTGTTCTAAATTAATCTCTTCGTCTGGTGGAGAGAAAAAAAAAATTACAGTTCTTTCACTTCAAACTTTGGAGATGATAGGATGGGAAAGGAGTGAATTAACATTTATACAGTGCAGATAGACAAAAATCAGGACCCCAAAACAGTCTGGGTAGCTGTTTCCTTGAAAATTGTTGATGTCCCTTAATTAAAAAAACCTAAAAAATAGTTTGTTTAGAATTGACAGGTCATCCTACCTCCATCCCATTTCAGAGAATCTATTCTTTCTTTTCTCTTACCTTCACCCTTGGGATATTTTCACACTATCCCAAAGCCGGAATATTGTAAGCTTCACAGACTAGTCTAAAGCATATGTAAATTCAATGAGAGTTCTTGGCTTTGAAAGGCTAGAAACCACTTTGTTAAGGTTTTTGAAGGTTTTGAAAAAAAATCCATTTTCACTATGTAATGTGGAAAAAACCCCACCACATTTTCACTGGGTAGTGTAAAAAAAAGATGAGATTTTTGCTAACTTCAGGTCAAAGAGAGATTTGTAGCAGAGCACCAGACATCTCGTATCAAAGCAGACTTTCTTTTGAACACAATGTGTTGCCTTGTGACCAGCATTTATACTGTAAATATAATTTCAATATAATTAATCTGAAGCTTGGTGAGAAAGAGTAATGCAATGCTAACATTTTCTGGAACATGTTTTTAAGTACACAATTCTTCTAGCTTGCACTGAATGACTCAGAACTTGAAAAGAAAAATAACCTTTTTTCTTTCATAAAATATTATCTGTGAACTCTGTCAGTTTTAGTACTCTCATCTTGCTCTCTGGCAGATGAAAACACTGCATATAAAGTTATTCTTTTGTTACCATTGCTTTTTAAACTCAAGAAGAATCCCAAGGTATTTTTCCATTATCCACGGAAGCAAAGCTTCATTTTTTTTATAGTAAGATTATCATAAGATTTCTGTTTTTTCAACTTTCAAAAAGTGTAAGACTTTATCCAGACATATATATTCAAGCACTATAACTCTATTTTTATACACTATAAACTGTCTTCCTATAACACTTAATTTTGTTAGATGAACTTTGGGGAAAATATATACTCAAGTGCAGATAGATACTGGACAATGATATGTTACTTCTAATTTATACAGGTAGTTAACAATGTAATATCATGAAGCCAAAAGCTTTGTCTTTTGTTTAAGTATTCTATGCAAAACATTGCAGATTAACAGTAGACTTTGACTAATTTCTGAGTAGGGTTTACCTAAAATGCGTTTTAAAAATATTAAGTAAATATAGGAATAATGAAGGACTAATGTAAAAATAGTGGAATAATGAAATGAATAATGAAAAAAAAGGGTAGTATGTTTATTGCCTTATTAATGCAAGAGTTTTTCATTAGTGTTTTTCCCTTAGCAAACAGTTAGTACTTATTCATAGTTTTATTCCTTACAAAAAATAGGAAGCCGTGCAGAAATCAATGGGGACACTCTTTTACAATCAATACTGTTCATCTTGAACAGATGAGTAACTGGCATGTATTAAATAAAATTACTATTCCATGACTTTACAGGTACTCCTTTTACAGAGCCCACATCACTGCTAAATCACTGCTAAATAAAGGTATAGTATATGTGCAGGAATGTAACTATTTAATAAATAAAAACGAAGTGCACTGAAAACACAAGTAGCCTTCCAAGAATTAGTCAGGAGTTTCTGGTGAGGATTATACTGAGTGCTTAAAAGCCATGATAATGCTTCATGATGCTATTCTTTCTAAGGTAAGGTTCTCTACAGCTTTCGTCTCTTTCTATAAACAAGTGGTACAAAATCTTTGGCAGATCTGGAGTGATGGAGATAGACAGTTGAAAGGTTGAGTCCTGTTCAGCTGTTGTTCATGTCCCTGGGTTACAATTTTCCCTGTAAGAAAGGGGAATATATTCCTTGTGAATGTGCACTTGATATAGGTCATCTTTTGTAACTAATAGCTGAACATTGTGCATGTAATAGATTTATTTTTTAATTTTCTAATAGCAAAAAAACGCATCCTGAAATAGTGTCAACATGTAACAGTCATTGAGTAATTTGTATGAGAGATTCATGTTTTTTATAAAAGTACAAACAGTTCAAAATCAGTCTGCGTTTTTCAAACATCTTTTTATACCTTATTACCTATATTTGCTTTTCTGATAGAGGGAACGTGAACTGAATTATCTAGTAAAATTATAAGAATTTAATGTAGCATACTGTAATATGAATAAAGTGCACACCATACATTAAATTCCAATACAGTTGTGTCATTACAGAGAGTGTAGTACATTATGAAATTGATTCTTCCTCTGTTACAAACGTTGTCTTCTAAAACACACAGAATTATATTAAAATGAAAGATTCAATTTAATGAACATATAAAGCAAAGTCTTTAACTTTCAAATATATTCAATGAAAGATAAATTTTTGAACAGTAAGCTGAAACTGGTAAAGCATCTTCTCCAACTTTACTGTCAGAAAATTAAGAAAAATCAGGGTATATTTTTTTAATTGTGTCCTGATTTCAGAAAACCAGAGACCATTTATCCTCCTAAATGCATAATATTTTAATAGATGTCAGTCAAACAGTAATTACAGTGTCAGGTACAGCAAGCTGCTGTAGTATCTCTAGATATGTCTATTTGTGTTTTGAATATCTCCAGGGATGGAGACTCATCTGTCTCTTTGTGCAACTTGTTTCACTGTTGGATCACTCTCAAAGCAAATCCAAATTTTTCCTTCAGATTTTCCTTCACATTGTTGCCTTTCAGAAATTCCTGAAAGAATTCAAAGATATTATGATTGTGATGGTGAAGATGTCCTTGACATTCAAGAATATGAAGCCAAGGATGCAGAGCAATCTTGGGTCAAGTGTAGCAGTAGCAGAAGAACTGTCTCAAATTATCCATGTCTATCTGCACTTTCAGAAGAAGTATGTCTGTTTAGTAACCATTTTTCTAGCTTGGATTTTAGATTATGTTGAGAAAGCAGCCCTTGGCTGTGAACCCCATAAGCTGGATAGTCTCAAGATCGTTTGATGACTCTGCTGGCCATAGGCTCTGAATGCAGATAAATGACTGTAATCCTTTGTTTCCATAGTGCTAACTGAAACAGAATGAATATTGTTTTATATGTACTATGAATGATCACTTGTTACAAAGGATACATTTGTCTTTGCCATGCCTGTTCCACATTGCAGGCTTATTGTTCTCTTTTGACTCAAGAATACACTAAGTCTCTTTGCCTTCTCTTTCATTTTATGTGTAAGATCTTTTCTTTGTACTACCATTTTTCATCCCATTTTTTTCCACTCAGATTCCTTCTGTGTGATACTTCAATTCTCCTCTCTATTAACAGCGCCTTTTAACTTTTGTCAACTAACATGACCAGTAGTACTTTAATTTTTTATTGGAGATTTTTAAGAAAAATAAACAAAGATTAATTTCAAGTTTGATCTTAAGGAACTAAAACTGTAACCTTCTCCAAGCCTGACACGTCCATTTTCAAAGCAATATGCAGTTGTCTCACCTAGTTTTCAGTCATTTTACCAAACATTTTTTGTTCTGGTTCATGCCTTCTTCATAAACTGAATGCATTCCTAAAGCATCACTTTGCAAGTTCAAATACTTACAACTAAATACATTCTATTATTTAGAAAGCAGCTATCTCTACAATGGAAGATACTGGGATTCCCTCATTTAGCACCTGATATGGCTTGTCTCAAGGCGCAAAAGGTTTTAATTACGTTTGTTAACCAAGGTCACGTGAACAGGAGATAGATCAGGACAAAACTTGTGCAACCACAGAGCTCTCTATGCCAGATATGATCAGGTAGCTGGCCGCCTGTACAAGGGATTTTTAGAGACAGTTTTTGTCTTAAAGAAAGAAATAAAGATATTAAACCAATAAATACTAAAACATAATTGTTGAACTTGAATGAGATAAAGGTAATAATACTTTTGGATTCTTATTCAGACATAACCAGAGTAAGAAAGAAAATGGAGAGGTCAGAGTCAAATGTGTATTTTGTATTGTTTAGTAGGAATACAAGAGGGACACAGGACACTTCGGTGTTTCCTTTAGAAACATCAAGAAGAAAATCAAATTCTCTATCATTTGTATGTAGTCTATTGTGGATTAGTAAATAACACTAGGAAGAAGGGATCTATGCCTGATGTTATCCTGACTTGTAAAGCTGGAACTGACTCATAGAATGAACTAAAACTTCATAACTGTGTGGAATTTATCATAATATATACAGACTCCATAGTGCAAAAGATAAGAGCTTCAGCTATGTGCGTTTGAGTAGGGATATATATACACAAATATATATCTATATATAAAATAAATATATAGGTACATACGTATATAGGTGTAGACAGATACATATATGATCAAGCAGATTTCATAACTATTTTGGAGTTAATACTATCACGCTGGTAGGAGCTTAGTTGAGTCAAGAGATGTCTATGCACTCTTTTAAAACAAATTTTAACAGTTTTCATATAACAAGAGGAAGCTAAATCCACAAGGGGAAGCTAAATTTTAATGTAAATATTTCAAACTCAATAAATACTGTGAAGTAGAAGAGAAATGCAGAACAGAGTTATTTTTCCTCTGCTCACTAAGTATAATACAAAAACTCATGGAAAAAATAAGTAATGATAGTGATAATAACTTAAATGCATTTTATATCAGTTGGCTGCTCATTTTGAAAGTAAGGAATATAATCAGGTCAATGCAGTTCACAAAAGACAACTATAATGATAGGTCATGCTTTTCAACTGTTATGAGGATGACTGGTTCATTTACTCTCCTTAAGAGACCTAATTTCTGATGAAGCCTGCTGTTATTTAGGGTTAATAGACTTTCTTCATTTCATTATGCTTCTGTGAATTGTAAAAGTTTTCAAAGTGAACAGGCTAAGAATTATTCACAGATGTTCTCTGATGAAGATTTCTTCCTCCTTTCTTCTAATTTTCAGCAGCCAATAAAATAAGTGTCCTGTTAAAGGGGACGGAGTGGTTTGGCAGAAAATAAACCCCCTTGCATTCTAACTCTCCTCACTGAGGTTTAAATTCTGAGTGATGCCCAACTTGCCATGACCAGTCCAGGCACATTCACCTCCTGTGAACTATTGACCAATAGTGGACTGCACCTTTGGTCCAGTTGTGCTCATGAATTTTCATGGTCACACTCCAGGGCTTAGTCGTGTTCATTGAGAATCTGTGAGAAATTGTGACAACTTTCTAATGAAACAGTGCAGTTTTATTCATGCAACAGATACAACAGTTCTTATGGATTGCTGATGATAGTGACTGTCTGCAGGAAAAAGCACATGCGAAAAAATAAAGAAAATAATAGATATCTAAGCAAAACAGCATGTGAAGTTACAAAGTACAGCCTGGCTATAAAAGTTCAAGAGTAATTAGTTTAAGTCACACCCAAGGCATCACAAGGAGGAAGGAAGAGAGGCTCAGTCCATCACTGATTCTAGGAATCAGAGGCAGTCTGCGAGGGAGCTTCCCTGACTTGTTCGTGATGGTGTCTTCCCCAACATCCTGCTTTTCTTTAACCATTTTATACCCTTTCTTACCTTCAAGGTGGAGTTTGAGTGACTTTAGTCATAAATACTTTTATTATGATTGGTGTAAAATTCTCTCCTCTCATTTAAAGGTATAGCTTGCAAAAAATACAGAGCACAGACTCAAGGAGTGGTTGCACTTCAGAGGCAGGTAGCCTTCAGGGTGGAGGTCTATTTTGATATTATAGAGAGATTATAATGAGCAAAGTTCACACAAAGGACAGCACTTCATCAAAATTTGATAGACCTTTGGCTCAGGGGCCCAAATGTGCTGCTTATCAGCTCTACAGGACAATGTCATCCCAATATATATCATCATGGACACTGGCAGATGAGACTCCACTCTGCTCCAACTTCCATCAGTGTTACAAGGAATCATCTTTGGGATTCTCTTCCCGATTCAGTTGGGTTTCACATTAATGAAGCTTTTCTTTTAAGAAAAAACTCTGAAAAAAGTAGCTACATTCAAAATCCAGCACTCTACTCCATCTCCTCAAAAGGAAACAGAGATCTTCCACAAAACTGATTCTCCAAATTATTTATCTTCTATTGTCCTATGTTGACAAAAAAAATTAAAAAAATAGATATTTGGATTTTAAGCCAAATTGAACTGGACTCAACAGTTGGTTCAACACTTTTTTCTTTTTTCTTTTCTGGTGGTGACAGTGTAGGATCCAGACTAGTTATAGGTAGGATTTTGCAGAAGTTTAGAGTTCTATGAAAGTTTCCTTCAGAAACTTTCAGATCTTTTTGATATAACACATTTATCAATGAACTAGACTATCATAGATACGAAAACACAACAGAAGCAGCAACTGTGACTTGTTCCTTTATAAGCTAGAATTACAGCAAGTGCTTGCTATGATTTTTGGCTCTTAACTGTAGATTGGAAAGTTTCATTGTAAATGCAGTGTTCACTTAGACATAATTCAGATGCATGAGCAGAAAAATTGTGTAATAAAATAATGAAAATTTTAATTGTGCTCCTTCAAGGCCACAAAATCGTATATATATACTAGCTGTCAAAACTTAATTTGATGTAATACTTCCTGTTGATTTATTATACAGAATGGCACAAATTAATTTTAAATATTTGTGGTAAAATTGACATAAACTGTAAAATCTGTAATAATATTCTTATATGTTTTTATTTACTATTACTATGAATTGCCAGTAGTTAATAATTTTGAAAATTTATGTGCAATTTTAAACTTATCTGTGGTTTTTTTTGGTATTACTACTTTCCTTTTTTCCCCTCTTGACAATGATGAAAAACAATTTTGTGTATTGAAAAAGAAAAAAAAAAGTAAAAAAAAAAGTAAAGTAAAAAGAAAAGTAAGTAGAATGAAGCAGGATGAATCAAACAAAATAAATAAGTTAGGTATAAATGAGTTAACTTCAACTTTTCCTAGTAGTCCCTACTCAACTTCCCTCCCTGTTTATGATATCTATAACCACATCATGACTCTACCTGGGAGCTGACTGAGTGTCTGTAATGGCACTTCCCAAATCTCTTCTGTCAGTACTTGTCCACTTTGCACAAAAGACTTAAATATGCACTGGAGCAGAGGCTGAAGCTCAGGTGTTTCATCAAGATAAGAAACATCCAAAGTATTAGGTTACAAAACCATTCTTACTTTCAATCTCAGTTGTTTAATGATACTCTAAAACATTTTGCTTCAAATAGGAAAATGTCAACAAGAGGAACTCCTTGACAAGGAGTGTTTTCCCCTAGCAAATGGCAGCCCTAAAACAGTTTAGAAACTGTGTGGGATACTGTGGGGTTTATTCCGTAAATTTACAGTAGTACGTTTGACAAAGTTATTGATTGAGGCAAAAACAGCAGCAGAGTTTTAGAAGTCTAGTTCAAGTCTCTTCTTTTTTACTGACTGAAAGAATTTGATTTTTCTTGCCAACTGGGAAAAAATATCATATATTTTAGTAAATAGATAACATTTAAAAAAAAATACATTTTTCTTCTAGGTATTATGGTACTTCTGAGTAAACATTGTGGTAATGTAAATTAGATTTTTTTTACCACTAGTAGTGTATTTCCAATCACCCTTGATAAAAACATTTGATCCTGTTAACAATTTTGTTAATATTCCAGGGAAAGGATATAGGACTGCTCCTTCTCCTGGCATATAAATAATAGTGCCATCACAAACTTGTGCTTGCAAAATGATGATATTTTCTCTACTTGGTCAAACTTTTCCAAAGCTCAGAGAGTCTTTTTGCCATATGATTGTATCAGAATTTCAGCTTTTCTTTAAAAAGCACATTTCTAGCCTCAGGATACCAGAGACAAGACTAAGTTGTTAAAACTCAAGATCTTAAAAGATAAATAAAAAGCCACTCAAAATTACTACTTTTATCTTTTCCCATGGGTCTGACTCATATTTGAAGACTGGTACTACTGAGATGACTTGAAGGACAAAAGACATTATCTGGTCTAGCTTTTGCAAGAAAAGAGCTGTACAATTCCATTCAGTAACTCCTGTGTTTCATTCCTGTCTGTAGAAAGAAAAAGCCTGCATTAGTTTGGTTGTTTACAAGAAAAAAAAAAAAAAAAACAAACCTCACCCTGTCTGTCCCAAGACAGTCAGGGCAGGGACAGAGAATGATGAACTCACCTGCAATACATGCAAATGTAATACAAATGAACACAATTAGAAAGCGTGGTTTTGCTTTTCAGAGATTCAGATCTTTCAGTTCAAATTACAGGTCTACAGTGGTGTTTGGAAGCTCTAACCTGACGGCACAAAGGGAGCACACTGAGAGGAGAATACTACGCAGAGAGAAGGATGTCACGTGTTGAAGAGAGCCATCTTACACACACTTGCTGTGGAGCTTCTGCATGAGTAGGAGGCATATTTGATGAGTATGACTGGGGAAATGAAGATCTGAAGCGGAAGATCAGCATGCAGGCTAGTGTGGGCTGGGCATGAACAGACACAAATCAAGAGCTGAAATGGGTTTGAATAAATGCTTATTATAAACCTTATATGAGAAAAAACTTACTAAAGATTTCTCGGTTACTGCTCATTGATCCTGAGGTAATTAGCATTAAATATCACTTAGGGAAATTGCTAATCTATGGTATCTTGCATAGTTAAAGAATAAAAGAGGATCTGGTTCTGCCTCATGTAGCTTTGAACTTTCTAAATACCACACAGCTTTCCAATCTACTAGCAAGTAACCCATGAGATGAACTCTTGCCTGCAGGATAATGGAGTGAGGGATGGGGCTTCTGCCTTCTTAGCAAACAAGGCTGAAAAATCCTGAGAAAGGTGGACTGTCTCCTTTACTGGATTTACTACAAGGTTCACATCTCTCACACAAAGAGATTTATAACACATTAAGTTGATACTAGGACAGTATAGATGTCTGCACCTCATCCATTCATTCTAAAAGTCAGAACCTCAGATGTGATAAAGGAGAGTAAAAAAAAAATAAACCTTGCAACTTTATATTTATAAAAGTTATATGGAAAAGATATGCATTTTTGCTATAGGGAAAAGACGTTGACTTTGAACAAGGTAACAACTTTTATAGACCACAGAGTTTAGTACTTGAACAATTCTTCCCCCACAAGTATTTTGCTTCATGGTAGTAATTCTTTTGCTCTAGCACGTTCAACAATTACAACTTCCTGGAGCTGTAAGCTTTAGTGTATGTTTCTTACTGTTGCTTCTGTGAAAGCACAGGCCAGTGACACTTTGTCAATATTGCATCAATTAGGAATTCCCAATTTATCCTAGCATCACTGAAGTTAAGAGCTACTAGAGTGCAATTCCTACTTATTATCAGAAAAAAGGTTTCAACAGAGATTCCTTTACAGCATGCCTTAATAACAACAGAAAACTAAATCAGCTCTTTTTTTCAGTCAGAGGACACAACAAAAAAAGCATTTGGTCTATACAACAGAAAATATGGAAAAATAGACAATACTTTAAAATGTTAAAATTTTATTTCTGCCAGTAAAAGCTCGCACAATCTACAACTGCCTTGTATGGCTTTATTTTCAGTGACTTTGTGAAATCTTTCTCTTTTTTTATGCTTTCTTTTGAATCTAGTTCTGGATTACTGGGGTCCCTACAGAGTGGTTCTTGTTTTGCTACTTTAACTACTACTGAGAAGTAAACTGTGCTATAGGACCCCACCCCTTCCAATCACCAGCCCTGTTTGTATGCTATTTGTATGTTTTTCATGTCTCAGTAAACAGAGGTTTTAATTCACTGGTAAATTAAACATAGTCAGGCCTGATATAGTCATGCAATATTTTTAGTGGGAGATAATTTCCCTGCTTCTTGACTGGAATCTGTTCATCAATAAGTGGTACATTTTTTGAGCTCTATATTTAGATTTTTTCTTACTGGAAAAGTCCAAGGGGATATTTCTATTACTCTATGCTTTGTTTGTACAAGGGTCTATGACCAGGCTACTAAAATATATTTGTGAACACAAAACCAATTTCTTGAAGTCATGAGCTTTTTTTTTTAACCTTGGTGGTAGCACTGTTGGTTTGCGTTGGGTTTTTTTTGTGGTTTCTTACCTCATTTTAGTGGCATTAGTGTAATCCAAGGTAACTCTTTAGAAGTCAATGGAAGCACCTAACATAAACCCTCTCACACATGTGAAATAACGGCCTCTGAGTCACTGAAATAAGCCGGCAGCTGTTTGACTAGGCTGCCTTCAGCTAACAACTGGGTAATGAAAATGTTCTTTGCTGTGAGATTGAATCTGTTAGAGCTTTTCTTCCTCAAATCCTATATAACATGAATAGATAGCTTTTTACTTTTCTGCAGTACATTTCATCCCTCGCTCTGTGTGAACTTTTAGATGTTAAATCTTTGTAAAATCTGATGCCAATTCAGACATAGGACAAGTAAAAGCTTTTTGTACTCTCAGTACAACAGACCTTTGTCACAGGTGTGCTAGCTAGATGTTTTCACGAGATGGCTTTTTGTGTGTAGTATACTGATATGTGTGTGTGTGTGTCTATAGGTTGCTATTTGTATATTATTCATGTCTCTGTAAACAGAATTCGTAATTCACTGGTAAATTTAATGTATTCAGGCCCAATACAGTCATGCAATATTTTTAATGGAAGATTTGAGGCAGGAAGTAGGTTGCTAGAATTGTCTTTTCACACCAGTAGAGATGATGTTGCTTGACTATCATGACAGCTACCACATTGTGAACTTTATAACAGGATGAATGTGTTAATTTCTCCCTATAACTTTCTTGTCTTCAAGGTTTGTATGTACTTGTTTCATGCATTCCTTGTTTTTGTTTCATTTCATAGGGTTATTGGAAGTAGAATTCTACCTCTTTAATTTTTCCCCATTGTGACTTAATGAAGATCAGTAATCAGGTGTGACTTATTTATAATTTGATGATGATCAGTTATCAGATAAAAACAGAGAGGTTGAAGTGAGTGATTCATTTGATTTAGGCAAACAACAGGAGGACTATTTTATGTACTTATCTAGAGAAAAACAAATAAATAAAAAACAAGTACTGTACAAGAGCCGTGTCTTGCCAAGCTATGACAATATTTGCCAAATGACATATCTTCTACTGTATCCTTAGTTACCATTAGTTTCAAATACCATAAAAAGAAAGAAGAGTTTTTTCATAGACTATCACCAGCCAGTAACTAAACACCACATATCTGTTTGCTCACTCTACCTCCCCTAATGAATTGGAAGGACAATCAAGAAAAAAAACCAAAACTCATGGATTAAGATAAGAACAGTTTACTAACAAAAATGAAATAAAATACAATAATAACAATAATACAATATCATGACAGTAATAATATTCATGGAATGGAACATCATCAGAAAGAGAGAGAAATAAAAAATGTAAACAAGTGCTGCACAATGTAATTACTCACTGTCCATTGACCAATGCCCAGCAGCGATCCACCCGTCTTTACAAATTCCCCCTTGTATATTCTGGGCATGATCTCCTATGGGATGGGATTTCCCATCGGCTAGTTTAGGTCAGCTGTCCTGCCCATGGTCCCTCCCAGCTTCTTGTGCATCTTCTCATTGATGAAGCAGGGTGAGAAGCAAAAATGGCCTTGATGCTGTGCAAGCACTGCTCAACAACAACCAAAACATCCCTGTTATCAACACTGTTTTCAGCAAAAATCCAAAACACAGCCCTGTAGCAGCTACCAGGAAGAAAAATAACTCCGTCACAGCCAACAACAGGGCAAGGCTGCACTGTCTTAACAGGTTATGCCTTAACAAGCAATGCTCCGGTTAATAGCTCAGTGTAATAAATAGATTCCCCCCAGACACAAATACACTCTGAATACAAAACATAAAGATGTATTTGCTCTCTGGTTTTTTTTTGCAAGTCGCAGTATATACCTCACATCTCCTCTCATATGAAACCTCCCTGCCTTAAAATCATATTCATTGCTTAATATTTTGCAAAAACTTCCTGTTAACCAACAAACTCTTAAGAAAGCTCCTCGCTCCTATCTTTTGAAAAGCTTAAGGGTTAGTTAATCATCACATAAACATACTATATTAAAACTATTGCTGTATTTGAAATACTTTTGGGAATGCTCTAAAATATTGAAATTATTAAATTGTGGTTTAGAAAGATAAATATTAGGATTTTTTTTTAAATGTATGAATCTTATCACGGCATGGGCTAGACTTCATTTTTCTCAAAAATATGGAGAAAATTTACTTCTAAGACTCATCATGAAAATCAACTGATTCTCTGATTCAGAATGTCTGTAGTCTTCACTGCACAATTTTCTCATGGCTGTGGAAAACCTAAATTAATCTGACAGGTTTTCTAGTTTTCATTTGGTTTGAGATATTTTTTTCTGATAAGAAAAAATGAAATTGTATAGATCTCCACTGCTCTATTACCTATTTTAAAAGGACTTTCTAGAACTACATTTTTCTACTCTAAAATTACCTACTGTTCTATTTCTTGCTATTGTCAGAAAAAAAAAAAAAAAAAAAAGAAAAGAGTGACCCTTCCATTCCAATTTTAGTTCTCATCTTGAGGCTACATAATAATACTTCTTTTTTTGGCCAGACATAACATTTATAGCCAAACTTGATTCAACCTTAATTCTCTGTTTATTTTTAAGATAATCTGACTTATTTCAACTATACATCTCTGAGGTCTACAAATCATTTACTTGCAGTTTTTCATGGCTTGGGTGACATCCAGGGAGAAATATGAAGAGTGAAGCATACAGGCTGTATCAGAGGTTTATGACGTGCCTTCTTGCAGTGAAAGTGCATTTTGTCTATGTGTTCACTCATGCACATGCATGAACAAATACAGGTGTGATATTCCTTTCTGTATCCCTGTACCACCATAATGATGTCATGAAGACCCTTTTGCTAATTCTTAATTTTTGCTATTGGATTTATTGAAGCCCACCTGATACTGCATGAATGTGGGGTTTTAAGCATCTGAAGGTATGTAAGACTTACTCATTACCTTTATTCCTCTTTTTATTCTGTCTTATTAAAACAGCTATTCTATTATGCCATTTGTGGTCAAGTCTTCCTTACTAAGAAATGGAAAGCCTGCAGGATCTCTCTACCTCTCATCCCTAGAGGGATAGAAGTGCAGAATAGTGCAGTGAAGAACAGAAGACAAATTTAAGGCTAATTTTGGGGGGAAAGGAGTTGGCTTTATTCTTCCCTTCCATCCTACTCACCAGAGTATGAAATCCATAGTTAACATTCAAAGTGTTATGCTCAAAGGCTTTACCCTGTATGTAACAATCCAAAACAGCTGTGGACATGCATGTAGACAATTACTATAATTTTGTTCTGTCTAAATCAACAATTTCAAAACTTTAGGGGTTTTACTCTAGAAGTTTCAGTGCAATGCTTTAAAGCTGACTGTTTACCAGATAATATTCTCTGCTTTCAACAAGAAGACTTGGACTAGTGTCAGCATAGAGATTGCTACACATTATAGCATTATGCTGTTTAAGCTGCAATCTGGTCATCTAATAGAGTCCATGACATAGTTGTTGCCTAAGTGTTTCATTGAAGACTTCAAAAGGCTTTACAAAAGTTAGGTAAGCATTACGTGATTCACTTTCATAACATTTTTCAAAGTAATTTAGAAACAGAGTTACAATCACATCTATGGTACTGTATCTCAGGAAATCAACAATTTTGTGGGGCTGAAACAATATTATATATGATATTTAGAAAGATTTATGATAATGGCAATCCAATATGTCTCAAATTAGGTAGCTACAAATCATTGATCACTTTGAGCATTTGAGTTTAAGTGATTTCATTAAGCTTAACATAAAAAAGCCTGACAAATTAATCCCTTTTTGGATGCCGAAATTTAATAGTTTAGGAACAATATTTTTAAATATAGATGATGATACTTAAAACAATTAGAATAATCTTATATTTCATTCATTTTAAAGATCTTTAAATCATTCCTGTCTTGAATCTAATTTCAATCTTACACGCATTATTAAAGGATTAGAAGTGTTTTATGCAATACAACATGGATAGTGATATTGCTAACTCTCCCATAGCTAAACTGTAAACAAACAGGTTTTTGCAGTTTGTGCTAGTGAGAATAGTACTACCTCCTAACAACTGAAAACCATACAAGTTTCAGAGGACTGTCATTATTTTTGACAGTTTGAACTAGGGAAGAAGAGAACTTAGACTTCTCTTGTGCTTTTCAGTTACAGTACTTAACCGGGCACAGAAGTGGGAAAAGATAATAGACTGCCTGAACGCTTACATCCACCCTGTCCTCGTTCCTTCTGGGAGACCATACACTGGTGGATTGAATAGTTCTATGTCAAACCTCATTTTCTGATCTGCTTTTGCAGCTTCTTGCAAAGAGATCAGATGATACAGTGACAATGTATCCATACCCTATTTCCATAGGGCTAGAAGTCTTCAATAGTTCTCTATAAAACAGAGGTCTCCATTCTCTCCCACAGTCTATCCCTGCATTGGAGTGTCACTCTACCATCACTCTTTGCAATATCTAGATTTTTATCTTGAAAAGTTATACACAATGGAAAGAACTGAATCAAAAGAGCTTTAGAAAAACCTTCAAATAGTGTTAGTTTTCATTCTTAACATTTCTCATATATTCTGGTATAAAATTAGCAGGCTCAATTTTCTTTTTTAAATAGCACTATTTTATATAATTAAATTAACAAAACATATTTTTTCCCCCTTAACCTCCAAATCATTATAATACACCTAGAATCTTAATATTTACCTGTAATTTCAAAAATCACAAACTACACAGCATTGTAAAGTAAATTGCTTCTGATCTTGATCCAATATCTTGACTTGTTTTTGTTCTTGATGTGTTTCATGTGGGTGTGGATTACTTCCCACTATTACACTTACAGACTTCAATTTAATATAACAATAACATCCAGGAACAATCCTTACTATTCATCTCACTGTGGATTGTATATAATCTCCTGTAGCTTTCTTAGAAAGTAATCTATTTTAATTTTAGTGAAAAACAATTTCTTATTTTCAGAATGTGGCTGCAAATTTTTTTCTAATCTATCTTCTCTCCAGCAACATGTCACAATTGTTTGGGATTAAAACTTAACTCTTCCATTATTCTTTTGCTATCTTTTTCCTATTATTACTGCTTTGAAGTGGGATTTGGATGATGTCAAAGCATTTTAAAAGTTCTCCAGCAAAGTTATAACTGAAAGAAAGTATTTTGAAAGAAACTTGATGGAGTATAATACACTGTTTAGTTTTGTAATTCCTAATGAGAAAAACAAAACTCCTTCCATAAGCAGTTGAGAGGCAGTCTCTGTTGCCTCATCACTTTACTACAACAAACCTAACTTGGAGCTTGAGTAGAAGTCATATTATAACAGTTTTAAGTGTTTATGAGACCAATAGTATCAGAGTTTATCTGTACTACTTATTTTGCTTACAGGATTGAGAACTCTGATGGCTGGGTTTTGAAAAGTATACAGGCCAAGAACATTAATTGGCTAATTCCCATTTTTCAGTTCAATAAGTCTACATCTTTGTTGGAAAACAAATTCTGGCTACCACATGGCTATTATTACAAAAGAAATTGTCCAGATAATTTACGGTTTTTGTTTTCTTGAGGACTAGATCTCTGAACATTAAGTCTACCTGATACAAATATTAACCTGAAAAAAGAGTTATATTTGGTCAAAGGCTCAAAGATATTTTTTTTCCTCTCTTCTCTTCCTGGAACTCCGAGTAATTCAGAACCACTTCAATAATATAATGCATACATTACTGAAAAATTTAAGTACAGCTAACTCTATAATCTAGAGTCATTTAATACACTACTGTTCTAACATGGGAAAATTTACTTTCTCCTGCTGAATTCTATCTTGTTTTCACAAGACTTCTTTACAGCTTCTTTTGGAAACATCTGTTTTCAAAGTTATCTGATGAGACTAAACCATCTTCTTGTACCGAACATTTCCAGTTTTCTGAAATATTTGTTTATATTACTTTTTACCTCATAAAAGTTATTTAACCAGTCTTGCCCTATTCCCTATGCTTACATCAAATAATTCACCTACTTAACACATTTCACAAAGCTGTCTTGAAAATATTATCTTCACATTAACTCAAAATCTATGCATCTGGGTTTTTTTTCTACAATATAACTCTAGTCACGTATTATTAAAAAGCTTTTACTTCATAATGGGAACTAGAGTTTGTTAACTTTTTGCTCTCTGAAAATGTGAATAGTTACTTGGTTTGTTATAGATTTAAATCAACTGAATTATTTGTTAAATTGGTGCCAGTCTTCCAAGACAATTCATTACTATTAGTAATGTGCTAAAGGTGGATTGCTAACTCCTTATGATGCAGTTACATTGAAGTATTTAATCAAGCCCTGCCTCACAGCACTGTAGCTTCCTATTAATGCAGTTCTGTTATCTTTGTTAATTCTGCAGAATGTTTTGCAAAAAACCCCTCATTCCTTGCCTTTTGCATGTCTTCAGCTCTGTAGAGAAGGAACATGTCAATATTAAATTTAAAAGAGTTCATGGAGCGACAAGTTTTTAACCATAGAAAGGAAGAATCTGTGGTTTGGAAAACTGTGTGCTCTTAGGAAAATCCACTCTCATGAACACCGTAGGAAAATATGTCTTTCTGTAAGTTTGCTTTGAATGAGCCACAGCCTATATAAAGCACATTGGTTATGAATTATTAAATCAATGAGCCAGCAGGTTTAAGAAGGAAAGCCCTGTGCTCCCCCTCTAGCAGAACAAAAAATATAGTGTGGGAAAGCTTCATTTATAAAGGTTATTGAGCACCATTGCATTTTTTCACTCAGCATTTTGCTCTAGTCAGAGCATCTATTTAGAGCCTAGTAGCACTGTGTGATGCTTGTGAGCATGCAGAAGGGGAAAATTATCAGGAAAGACATAGACTAGGGAAAGTATATGCCCTGAAAGAACTCTTAGATACGGAAATCAAAGCAAATAAGCATACCGTCTTACTAACTCCTTGCAGGGGTCCTGTTTTGCTCAGAGATGCCAAGTGCTTCACAAAGTAGATGTTGCAGGACAAAATCAGTAGTGGTTTGAATAGAATCTGGTAGCACAGATTTGTCTGAACTGAGGCCAGACAAATAAGAGTAAGCCCAGTCCTGATATGATCTTGAGTACTTCAGTTTGTGAAAGGAGATTTAAGAAAGCACTGGTAAGAATCTCATGAATGAGGTGTTGTATTGAAATTGAAAGCCAAATAATTAGTAATCAGAGCAATACAGCACCAGTCATATCTCTGTCAAAATCTTTAAATTATAGTTATCTTCACTCAAATAAAAATAAGACTCTTTTTCCTACTAACATAAAATTAGTTGCAGATACCTATTTCCAGGAACTACTGAGAGACTGCAAGTGGTCAGGGAGAGGTAAGGGCAACCAGAGGAATCAAAATCTAGATTTCAAAACATGTATTAACTTTTGAACCTCAAAATGGAACTTCAGTTGCACCTTTATCTCAAGCTATGTCTTCCTACCTCTGTTTTTGTATGCTATCCGGTATACTGACATCAATATCTGTCAGGAGAAAGAATGTATGTTAACCTGCGTATATTTGTGCAGTTCTAGACGTACTACAGTGAGAAGACATTACTACAGTTCATTTGCCAGATGTTAGCTAAATATTGGTAGACTTAATTCCTCTCACTTCTTGCCTACAAAAGAACTCACATCTAGAAAACAGTTGCAGCTTTCAAAGAAAAGTAGTTGCTTGTAGAATAGCCTAGACACAAGATAATCTTGACTTGTCCCTTTTTCTCATGGAAAGGAATGCAGATTCGGCTTCTGTATAGGGGAGGTAATTGCAGAGTGACACTGGATGCTGGATACTCACCCTTCACACTTGGACGCTTGGGCTGCCTTTTTGCAGCAAAGACTATGGCTATGACTGGTTAGTCAGTGAAGCTAGGCTTTGTTTAGGTCACAACCAGGTAGTGATTGGAATAAAAGTTACATATCCTATTTTCACTTGTTTTCAATGCCCTGGAGTTTTCGTGACTTCTGGCTGTCATGTCAAAATGCTTCCTTGCTAAGCAATATCTGGGTGCTCCCAAAATCGTACTTTGTACTGATTGTATATTTTGTCAGACTCAGAAACGTCAGATGTTCAATCTGTGTATAAATCTCAATCTTTCCTAGTGCTCAAATGAAAGCATGACATTGCCAGCTCTATGGCAAAGATTACTTCACAATTTTTTAAGATTTTTCTCTTTAGAAAGTTTGTATTAAATACAACAGATATATTTGAAAGCTTTCTAGTTGCTTCTGTTTCTAGTATGTAAATCAGAGTATTTACAGAATTCATTATACTTCCCTAAAGGTTCTGCAAATATAAAAGTATCATTATTCAATTATGTAAAGCAGTAGGAAAGCTTTTCTTCTTTGTGTCTTGATGTACATAATAACATAAGTCAATAGTCATTATAATATTAATTGAAAAATTAGTATCATTTTATTATTGTTGTCAGAAATAATAAATACAAAAGTAGAGAGACAACACTCCAGTTTCCCCACTTCATAAGATTATTTTCAGCATTTACTTATACTGCATCAAGATGAGTGTGACCAGTAGGTCAATGGAGGTTCTTCTGCCCCTCTACTCTGCCCTGGTGAGGCCTCATCTGGAGTCCTGTGTCCAGTTCTGGGCTCCTCAGCTCAAGAGGGACAGGGAAGTGCTGGAGAGAGCCCAGTGCAGGGCCATCAAGATGATCAGGGGACCGGAGCATCTTTCATACGAGGAAAGGCTGAGGGAACTGAGGTTGTTTAGTCTGGAGGAGATGGAGGGGAGATCTTATTAACATTTATAAATATCTAAAGGGTGGGTGTCAGGAGGTTGGGACATCCCTTTTTTCTATAGTAGCTAGCAGCAGGACAAGGGGTAATGGGATGAAGCTGGAACACAAAAAGTTCCACTTAAATATAAGAAAAAACTATTTCACTGTGAGGGTGACGGAGCCCTGGCACAGGCTGCCCAGAGGGGTTGTGGAGTCTCCTTCCTTGGAGGTCTTCAAGACCCGCCTGGACATGTTCCTATGCGACCTGATCTGGGTGAACCTGCTTCTGCAGGGGGGTTGGACTAGATGATCTCTAAAAGTCCCTTCCAACCCCTACCATTCTATGATTCTATGACTCTATGATCTAGTCACAGGTCAAAAGAAATGGTGCTAGGCAATGTGTACTTAAAGGTCAGGCTAAAATCTTACCTTTGTTCTCTGCTTAGCACTGGAGGAGAGTATAGTGGGCCCCAGTTCATATGCAGAACTCCACTTGTTTTTTAAAGTTCCTCTTATTCCATGCCTTAGTTGCTTTTAGGGTAGATATCCTAACTGCCACTAAAAGATACAGACTGTATAAAATATATTTACTGGAGGCTTGAAGTTTTGTCCTTTTTGATAATTATATTGCAAATGAACATAATCATGTTATTCAGTCTTTCTCCCAATTTGGATTTAGTTAAAGTGAATATAAATATACGGATAAATCTCAGAACACCAAGAGAACAATGCAGATAAAATTTAGACTCTTGAAGTCTAAGCCAAGCTCTAATTAATTAAAATTAGTTTTAGCTATTTAAATTTAAAGAAGTAATAGATAATGAACAGATATATCCACAGCTCTTTCCATACTGTTTTTAAAAACAAGCATGTTTCATTTAATCCTCGAATGATAAAATGTAAAGTAGGATAAGTGACTTCACTAGAAAGTTGAGGGCTTGCCTTGTCATTACCCTGATAGAATTTCACTGACCTGTGTGATATTCCTGATATTCATTATTAACAGGAGACTCAAGGTCAAGGAAGGAGGTAAAAGTTACACCTTGGAAGAGAGTGTTAAATAGTGACATTTTGTTTTTTTAATATAGATCTTAATCTTTACCCTTCCATGTTTTTTATAACAGAATTCATAAGAGCTATAAAAGAAGTCCATAAATAAGATAATAGCAAGTTTCTGTCATATTACTGCAATCTTGTGCTTACAACAAAGGATTATGCAGAAGGCAGCTCCTGCAAAAAAAATACAAAACTATGAAATACCTCAGTGTGCATATGCATGTTCTTTTTCTTTCACACTGCATTTATACAATGCTAGTTTTGCCCAGTATCTTGGTAATTTCAAACTGCAGCATGACAGATACATCTTTAATACTTCTTACCATAACAACTAAAATACCTGTGAGTGAGTATTTTACAGAAAATGCATTTGAATATTGTAAAAACTTTTGTGCTAAATAAAGGAGCCCAGTAACCGGTCAAGTAACATCTGCTTGTGATAGGTAACAGACTGAATAACATAACTAATGATATACACAGTAGGCATAGTGAAATTTAAGGAGATTTTCCTTCTCTAGTGCTGTGTGTTCTTGAAAAAGTCTTTCCAACATTTGTCTCTGCTTTATTTCTCACCTTCCTATCATCATTTGTATGTAAAACATATTCTCCTGTTGGACCATCCCTCTGCATGAAGTAATAGAGCACTTGGTACTAATATCTGATCTCTAAGAACCAGAAAGTATTTCTTTAGCACCATGGTTTTGTTTGGTTTGTTGGTCATGCTTGGGTTTTTTTTTGGTTTTTTTCCCCATAGTTATTGCACTGAAAATGACAAAAAAATCTTTCAGGCACCAGGAATTGATGTTGATGACTGTTAACTGATATTACTTCCCTTCTGAAGGTCACTCACTGCATAAGAAAGATGTTGTAAGACAAAGAATGGTTGAGGAAGATATATTTCAGAAAAGATTAAAATCCAATGTTCCTAAAGACCTTAGATTTGCAGTTACGATTGGACAAAGAAGAGCTGTCCATAGACTGAAATTGAGTCATTCCACTGTCAGAATCTCTTCTCCATCATCATCATCTGGATAAGTAGGTAACCATTTTGACAGTAAATGTGTTACATGGTACCATGAGTCCTTAATCAGTTAGTGACAGCAGTGAAGACAGCTTTCAGAACAATATCCTTACTGATAAAGTAAGTCTGCAATAATAGCACACAGGAGCAACAATAATGCATATGTGTTGAAGGGAAGAAGGAAGACCTTCTATTTTTCATACCACCCAGACAACTCCAGTAGAATCCCATTGTACATCCAAGTCACCTGTGTGTCGTGTGTGATATCATTTAAGCACTCTACAGCCTGTGGAAGTGTCATATGCAGCACACATTTTGTGACCTGGGACCCTCCATAGATGCAGTGTGACAGGGCAGCATGCAGGCACTCCACAGATATCCCAAGATTTAGTGAGTAAAATGCAACCCAGGCAACTGTTCTTTTCTGCATACATGGTATCTATGTTCCTCATTAGGTGTGAATAGGAGGCCTCTGGCAGAACAAATATACTGATTTTCTTCTTTTAGCTGACACAGTACTACAGAAAAGCATTTGTCTAGAGTTTGCAAAGATCTGCATTAATGGACTTCTACATTACTGTGAAGCTCTATGCTGAGTCAACTAGACTTCATTCAAAACCCATCTTTGGATGCTCTTGCCTAACTGCAGTTAAGTTCTAACAGATAAAAATCACACAGGCTGTTTTAATCCAGATGCAAAGCTTACAGTAGATTGTAGTCCAAGTCAGCCAAGACTTAAATGCTTCACTACTGAGGTTGCGTAAAGTCCAGGAAATTGTTATTCATTAATGAACATAAGAAAACTAATTCTCATGTAATAAACATTCCTCAATGAAGACTGTATTCTTCATCGCCATGGATTTTGAGAGAATAAATGTCAGCTTTTTGTGACTCAGAATTCATTAATATTTTCACAACCTTTTATATGTCACAGAGTTAGAATAGGAATCTTATCTTTCTTGACAGTACCTTAGGAGGAAAATAAACTAAATAAGAAATCCATGTTTCCTTATTAATTGGTCAGTGGAAGTGTTAAACTTTCTTTCACTATATCATTCCATTGCATCATAAAATGGTAGGACTTGAATGTGTTTACAGCAATTGGGGATTTGCCTCTTTTTAGTGTCTTCTCTCAATAAAATTAAGACAATTTAATGAAGATTTCTTTAATCTCACTTTATGTACTCATTCTTTATGATGACTAAATTACAATTCTGCCACAAATCTATTTTATAATAAGACTAATTCATCCCCAAGTATTATTAAAAATTAGTGACTGTATTTGAGTTTGTCTCAGAGAATGGGCAGGTTCACTTCAATCAATCTTATAGGCTTGAATAAAGCTCATCTCAGCTTCACTGTGTCTTTGTAACTTAACTCCTTGGTTCACTGCTGCATCCTGTCCCCTTCACCTTCCACATGATCTATTGTTTTACTCCTAGCTTCTCTTTTGAGAGAAGCTAAGATGAATTTTGAGAATGTTTTCTGAGAATACTTAAAAGGCTGAATGAGCAGTACAGTTTTTAATAGGAAAGCAAAAGAAAAGAAAATCTAGGTAGTCTTTTGATGCCAGCAACAACCCTATATATAACCTCATGCCATTTTATTACGTATGCAATGCCTCTCCCTGTCAGATATGAAGAAAAAGGATTTCTCTACTGGAATCTGATGCAACTTTCACATTATTTCAGTCATTTTACATAGAAAAGTCAAAAACCAGCATATTTTTAGGATAAAAGAGACTTGCAGAAGTCTTAAAAAAGCTTGGTCCAGTCATCCTGAAGGAGGAACTTAGTTGCAGTTGACTGGGAAGGACTAGTGAACAATGTGAACACAAGCTACTATGTTACTTGATCTAGAGAGAAGTATCAGATAAAAATGTTTTCTATATAAACTATTTATTTTTATATTATTATTTATATTTATTTTTTATTTTCTAATTTGTATTTTTAGTTATTATTTATATAAACTTACTCATTTGTTTTAGTGATCAGACTTGTGGAGGAAGGTAAGTTCATTTTTTGGTAGGTGCTTTTGTGTGTCCCAGGATAATATGATGTTGCTCTGTGGTACAAATCTGGAACAAGTTTCTGGAGCAAAGTAATGCACTAAAAGAACTGAAAAGCCTAAATAAAGAATGTTTCTATGGCAAGACTAATCCCTCACACAGACTTTCTCATTCTAAGGTACTAGGAGTATTTCACTGAAGCTTACAGGAAAGTTTAATAGATGGTAGTTTCCCAAAGTGGTTAATAGAGTGCTAAGGAAGCGTATTCTAGTGTGGAAAAGGAATCTCAGCTTCATAGGAAACACAAGCTCATATGCATTTCCAAAAAAATATATCTGAACTTCTGAAAGGAGATGGAAAAAGAAGGATGGATCAAAAGACAGCAGAAGCTCTTCTCAATGATGTCCAATGTTAGGACCAGGGAAAATGGATACAAGCTAGAACATAAGAGGTTCCAAAGAAACATAAGGAAAAATTCTTCACTGAGTGGGTTATGAAGCACTGGAACAAGCTGTCCAGATGAGTTGTGGAGTCTCCTTCTCTGGAGACATTCAAAACTCAACTGGATGTGTTCCTGTGTAACCTACTGTAGGTGGTCATGCTCTGGCAGGGGGTTGAACTAGATGATCTTTCAAGGTCCCTTTCAACCCTTAAGATTCTGTGATTCTGTGAAAAGATCAAAAAGCATACCTGTTGTGAGAATTGAGCAGGTAATCACCTCCCATGAGAGGTAGATAAATTTAGATGTCAATATAGATAAGCAAAAAATCCTCCTGGGAGCCAAAGGTGAGGTAACTAATGAAATCTGCACTTTCAACTGAATTAGTGACCAAAATAGTCTATCTTAGACTTTATTCAGAGTCAACCACTTGATTGTACTTCAGTACGTGAATAAAACCCCTACATATTCACTCAAAACTTGATTGAGATAAAGCCTTCTCAACACTTATGGAAAGGGAGTTAAAAAGATAGCAGTAAAGCTACAGAAGCTCCCATAAAAGTCTATTACAATACATAAATTAAATAGGTCACACTGCACTCTGACCTTCCCTCACTGCAGGAACATCTTGTCCAAAATGTTAATATTTGTTTGCAGTCATTTTCCATACCATACCTGAACATAATGGTCGATGAGGAAGCCTGAAGTTATGCACATTGATTGCAGTGCTGCTCACTCTGGCCTCAGGATCACCAGAGACACTGAAAGACTTGCTGGGGGAAATAGAGCTCTTACATGTCAGAAAGCAAGCAAGGTCATGCTTTTTCAACAAGGTAACATGAGTTCAAGAAGGAAACTCAGTTTTTTGAAGGGTCCAATTGTAAGATAGAGGAAAATATCAGACCCAAAAGTGGTTTAGCTGAACAGGACTGTGACAAATGAAGAGACTTGTGGAAAATCACAGAATCACAGAATGTTAAGGGTTGGAAGGGATGTTGAAAGATCACCTGGTCCAACCAATCTGTCAGAGCAGGATCACCTAGAGTAGGTCACACAAGAAGTCATCCAGGTGGGTTTTGAATATCTCCAGAGAAGGAGACTCAATGCCTATTTCAGTGCTCCATCACTCTCACAGCGAAGAAATTCTTCCTTGTACTTCTTTGGAACCTCTTGTGTTCCAGCTTGCACCGTTTTCCTTTGTCCTATCATTGGACATCACTGAGAACAGTCTGGCTGCATCCTCCCACCCTTTACATATCTGTAAACATTACGGAGTAATGTTTACATTACTCAGTCTCCTCTTCTCCAAGCTGAAGAGCTCCAGCTCCCTCAGCCTTTCATCATAAGGGAGATGCTCCACTCCCTTAATCATCTTGGTGGCCCTGCACTGAACTCTCTACAGAAGCTCTCTGTCCTTCTCGAACTGAGGGGCCCAAAACTGGAGACAATATTCCAGATGTGGTCTCACCAGGGCAGAGTAGAGGGGGCTGAAAAGCCTTCAGCAACATAGTAATGGATATATCAGGGCAAAGTTTGCATATTTTTATAAGACAAAACTACTGGATTGACCAAAATGCAGAATATAGGTATGCGGCAACTAATGCTAGATTCAAAAGGAAGGAGAAACCAATAGCTTTTTCATAGGTTTGATTCCTATAGGTTGGATAGACTTGAACAACATGAAAGAAAACCATATGAGATACTTGAATGTAAATCATCAGAAACTTTGACAAGCTTGTAATTTTTTTCCTATTTTTTATATATATTTTCAGGCCTACACACAAAGTAGGAGCTAGTACAACAATGCCCAGAAGACAGTGAGACAGTGCACTAAAGTGAAGTGGAGGGGAGACAGTTTTAGATGTCAGAAATCTAGTTTTTCTCTATGGTATGTTTCCTACGTGAAATGCAGCAAAACTTTGTCAGGTTTTATAAAACAGTAACTCCCTATTTCTGTGATCCTTTCTGTTGTCAGCTTAGAACATCCAGCACAGGCAAATATATAGTCTATTAGCTAAAACCACCACCATCTTGTCCAGGAAGAAGTCAGAACAGTTTTTTCAGCCACAGATTCAGGTCAAAAATATCATCTGGGTGTATAAATCAGTCTGTAAGCTCAGGCCGCTGGTACTGCTGAGAGAAGATGAAGAGGCCATTACAGGGAATTCAGATGAGATAGCCTTTTGCAGAAAGAAAGCCTCCAGCCTTCAACTATATACACTAGCAAAAACAACCTTCAGGTGGCACTATCCTTTTCTTTGACAGTCCCAAGCTGCAGACTCTCTGGCTCCTCCTTTTTAACTTAACAGTGAGGAGATACTGAGGCTAATATTTCCAACGATTTTTCCTGTCACCATGAACACGGTATTTGTGTAGACAAGGATGTCTGTGTGGAGAGTGGAGAAGAAGAAATATAAACTCACAAGATGGTTACAATACTTGGACCTAGGTATCAAATGTGGGTTGCTTTGTTAGAACTGGCTTCATACAACAATTTCAAGTGGCTTCCTACAGCCAGTCTACTTTCACTGGGTGGTAAGGATTAATTATGAATTATTGCCTCATCTTCTGTAATTAACCACATCAAACTTCTGTTCTTTTCAATATTCATCCATTATTGCTTTCACTATGACACTTTGTAATGGACATACTAAATGGCAGGAAGCTGCTTCTGATTTTAGTACATGGAATAATGTGTTTGCACTTCCACACACAGATAAGAAAATTAACAATCGGAAATGAGACGACTTATAATATGTATTTCTCATGAATCACTGACAAAATATTTTATGACCTCCTGTGAGATAAGAGCCAAGACAAAGGAGATATTAGAAGATTTGTTAAAAAAGAGAATAGTTTTGTCTGAATATAATTATTTTCTGTTTCAGTGGTACGTATGGAGAAAAAGTTTCCCTATAAAAGAGATGATACAATTAATGGTAGTCTCTTATCCAATGTGAGGTCATTAACACACTTATTTAAGGCCTCTGAATATAAATACACTCTTTAGAATGATTCTTCAGTACCAGATCTGAACAATTTTACTTGCATTACTAGCTTTGAGGACAGATAAGAAGAAAGACAATCAATAAATCATGTTAAATATAATATTTGTAAAATATCTATTCTGCCTGGAAGAGACTTTATTTAGTCATAGAATCATAAAATGGTAGGGATTGGAAGAGACCTTTAGAGATCATCTAGTCCAACCCCCCTGCAGAAGCAGGTTCACCTAGATCAGGTCTCATAGGAACATGTCCAGGTTGGTCTTGAAGGCCTCCAAGGAAGGAGACTCCACAACCCCTCTGGCCAGCCTGTGCCACTGCTCCATCACCTGAACAGTGAAATAGTTTTTTCTTATATTTAAGTGGAACTTTTTGTGTTCCAGCTTCATCCCATTACCCCTTGTCCTGTTGCTAGCTACTACAGAAAAAAGGGATGTCCCAACCTCCTGACACCCACCCTTTAGATATTTATAAATGTTAATAAGATCTCCCCTCAATCTCCTCTTCTCCAGACTAAACAGCCCCAGTTCCTGCAGCCTTTCCTCATATGAAAGATGTTCCATTCCCCTGACCATCTTGGTGGCCCTGTGTTGGACTCTCTCCAGCACTTCCCTGTCCTTCTTGAGCTGAGGAGCCCAGAGCTGGACACAGTACTCCAGATGAGACCTCACCAAGGCAGAGTAGAGAGGGAGAAGAACCAAAGCTACACTGGGCATAAGCTTGCAAAATCATCAATAATAGGTCTTACAGGTCTTTTAACAGTCTGTAAAGTAATCATTTATTTACCTTACCCCTACTTTCCAGAAAAATCTAGATTTATTCATTTCCAAGCTGTGTTATGAGCTAACCATGACAATCTGCAAACAACAGCTTTAAATTACAAACAGAGAGTTCACAGTATAGTTTGGCTAGGTCTTCCTTCACAACCTGCTGATCCATGGCCTGTTCTGGTCATATCTCAATGGTCAATGAATTCTCTTTGTTGGATGAATCTACCTTTTCTTAAAAGCTTTTTTTCTGTTATTTATAGCAACATTCTCTCTTTTGTGCTGACTTGACAGAACAGGGAAATAACACCCTCTGTAAAGGAGGACTGAAAGAAGGGATGCTTGACAAAACCCATTCCCTAACGTAACAGCTGGGCTGTTGGGGGGTAGGAAGGAGTTACACAAAAGTAAATTGTCATCATAAATAACTTCCCAAAGTAGTCTCTAAAAATTCGTCAAGTTTAATCTTTCACATAACGTGTCTTACACAACTGTCACTGCTCTCTGTCATTTTTTATTTTCCCATTTGTCTTTATACTGGCTATGACACCACCAAAACAGATTTTCACCTATTCTGGTTAGCAACCTTTGCTCAACCATGTCTTGAGCTGCCCTGTGACAGCTCCCTTAAGTAACCATCAAAACACTTGCTGAAAACCAACATAAACATTACACAGCAGTACTAACATCTGACACGTCAGCAATGCCTGGCTAACGTAGTAACATGGTTTCTGCCAGAAGGAAAGCCATCTGTGGCTCACCCCCTCTGCCAAGTTGTAAATTGCATGGATAATATTGACTGTGTTCAAAGTGGGGAAAAGACAGGGTTTTCCCCTCACAGGTCTGGCTCTGGCTGCTTCCTGGCTCCATCCTGGAGCATGAGCGATGATGATTCAGGAAGGAAATCTGGGCATATAGTGTCACAAAAGACATCACAATGTGATACAGTCAGGCCTCTGATGAGGATCTCAAGGACAGCCATACTGTGTTTCTGCTCCTCGGTCACCAGCTGCTGCAGAAACCACACATACTCAGATGTGGAACTGTAGCCCAGCTTGTGAAAACAAACCTTCCCCTGTTTTCTACTGAGGAATATTTAATGATGCTACATAGAATCTTAGTAACACAATTTTTTCTGATCTGTTCTGACCTTCATTCTGTTGCTCATCAGCTAGTGAGATGGCATCAGCCAGCTACTATTTTAAGTGAAGAGTCCCATAATTACCTGCTAGCCTGTAACTATTCAGTAAGAGAAAATCAAAAGAATTGTTGGCATTTTTATTACAGGTGAGGTGGCCCAAAGAGAGGTGGTCACAAAGAAAAAGAGTTCTGATTATGGGTGGTGACTTTCCCTGCAGCTGTTTTCAGTGTAATGCCAATGATTTCAAATGTCTCATTCTGAGTGACACATCTCTACCTGGTGACTCTACAGTTGTCACCAAGTCATAATATGACCTCAGACACTCCACCAAACAACTAATGATAGTAGTTTCACTCCATTTTGTTATCACTTCTATGACTATGGCAAGTGCAAAATGTAGTATGTTTAGGCAACAAAACAAAAGAGGACAACCACAGCCAAACCAGAAACACTTTTAAGAAAAGAATCTCTTAAAGGGTCAAAAAAGAAAAGGCCGCTAAATGCAAGTTCTAACATATGACCTGAAATTTGCCTCCTCTTGCTGCCCTTTTATAGATAGTCTTTAGGATATTGCAACCCTCCACAGGGCAAGGGCAGTTTAGCAGTGTTATTACCTTATCTTGTACAAATTCAATGCCAACATTCATTTTCAGTTTAAGGCTAGCTCAGTTAAATCTATGCAGTCTGTATTTAAAGGACAGAACAGACATCGTATTGGAGAATAACACTTAAGTTTTAAACAGGATAAAGGAAAAGCAAAAACATCATTGATGCAGAGATAAACAGAAAAAAAGTGGAAGGCATAGTCAATCCTGTAGCTGTGTCAGAGCCTTTCTGGCAGACACAAACATGACTAAAGCTCTGTTTACTGAGTGAGTTCTCAGCCTTGCATACATAAATTCTGTAGGCAGGAGCAGTATGCATCTTCTTTCTTTGATATCAAGAGATCAAAGTGTTCACACAGACACACTCTTTGTCATATTGATATTATGGGACAGCTAGCTTGTGCATTAAGTTTTGTGCATAATGAGGCTTAATAAGCTTAAAGAGCTAGCCTCATATTTCTCTTATTTAATTTTCCTGATTGTAGAAAGCTACGGCTATAGGAATGGACAGTAGTTTTGGATATCTCAGCACTGTGATCCTTTCATCACGTCATTACAATGGCGTTGGATGAAACATGGGTCACAGGGGAAAAATATTGATAAGATTCATTCTGCCTGATTTCTTACTTTCTGTATTATTGAGTCATCATCCTTTAAGCTTCTCACTATTTATGATGTGCACAAAACACATAATTAATTGTCGAGTTCAACACAACTAGCACTGTGGCCTCTGACAGTCTTTCATTTATCTAAATGTGTTTTTCTTTCTGTGGATTTATGACATTGCTTTAGAAAATTAATTTGGTCAAATTTCCCAAAGCTTCAAGGAGGCAAACCACTCTTTCATTTCCACTGAAGTTATTGTTATTGGGTTTGAAATTTTCTAACAAAGAATTAATTTACATACATTAGAAGCTAGCCAGTACTAAAATCAAGAAGCTGGAAAAATATACTGACAAATATTCCAGTGCATTTCTCTGCATTTCAAACAAGTTCCAGATACCCACTGCCTAAATTTTGATGTAATTACCCTTCCCTTTCCTGCAGTGGAGATGTAGAAAAACATTGTGATCCAGAGAGGCTAGATGCTATTGCTTTGTTGGAAGGAATATCCACCTACACAATGGAAGGAAGACTGACTTACACTTTAGGCTCTGTTGTCAGAAAGAATTGGTTTTCATACACAGCACAGCATAATAGAACAAGTTTCCCAGAGATAAACAATGCATAACGTACAGCTAATATATATGTATATATATATATGTCTGTATCTGTTGAAAATATATTATGTGTAATACTCTGAGACCATAAATGATGTTATCAGTTAAGCAGATTGGCCTGACATGATAAAAAATTCTTGCTATTTAGCTTCAAAAACCTGCCAATGAGAATCAGGGTCTGACTATGATTGCTGTAAGGATGAAAATGCTGCAAACAGAAATAATTCTTAATATGTTTGCTGAAGTTGGGGAAAATGCCCTTGCAGAAGGAACTATGACTTCATACCAGGCAGGGGGTTACAGCTTCAGGACTCTGACATATAGATATATAATTTCTATATTTTTGGAGAGAAGACAGATACATTTTGTTTCAGAGATCATTTCAAAAGAAAAGCAGATAATGTAGAGAAGAGTGTGGCACTGTGAATAATAGTAAATACGTATAGTCAGATATTAAATCATGGCTCCAGTAATATCTCAGCTACTTCTGTGTATTCCCTTTAATTCAATAAGTTAATAATTGCAGGTGTGTTTCTGACACTTTTGTGTACTTTTTCCATTGAATAATTCAGTGATATGGACGAATGCACACAAAAGTTTTAATTTAACATCTTCTTAACTTCTGCTGTTCTCACCAATCCTCTATGGTCTGTAAAGTACTCACATGAACATCTGCAAGTAATACTTAAAAACACAGAAAAATCTATAATCCATTGACTACAACTACCAAATAAAATAGAAATTAATCTCAATACGTTGGTTTTGATGATTTTTCTGACAGACTGAAATAGAAACAGTTCTAACACCTGAACACTACAAAATAACTCAGATGTGAAAGATCTTTCTCAGTGCAGTGACATTAAAAGTAGAGAAATAGGATGCATGCATCTTGGTACAGTACTATGATTAAATCTAGCTAGTTAAAACAGTAGAGAAGTCAAAATTTGTTCCTAACACTGTTGTATAAGGTTGCGTGCATGGCAGTGATATGTTGTATCTATAAAGGATTTGTTTGCATTTTTTACATCCTCTGTTCTTCACATGGTCTTCACAAACTGCATGACTAGCTGCAGACACAATCAAGGAGGCTTCAGAAAAAGTAAGGAATCAGTAAAGGCAAAGGTGTGCAGATGATGAAGCGTGTTGTACACTTGTGTGCTCTGCCTGTGAGCTTGCAGTAGGATTACTGCTAAATCTACATAATTATCTTTGCAAAGTTCTAGAGCCTTGACATAGCCATAGCAAATTAGCAATAGTCAAAATTAACCTTACATTAAACAAAACCAAGTTCTGCCATTTTAAACGTTAATAGAGTCTACTGTTAAAAAAAAAAAAAAAATGTTTGCAAAAGTATCAAAAAACATTAACTAAAATAGAATCTTACATTTTAGGTAAACTTTTCCTGGAATAATGACAGTCAGAAGTAAGTCCTCTCCTGATGAAGTTAATGACAACATCAAATTAATTAAATGGAAACATTGGAATGTGTTCCTCAGTTTTCTGAGAGTTACTTATACCACCTACTTATTAATTCATATCCTCAGGACCTATTCTCAGGCTACAGCTTGTGAGCAGTTTCAAACAAATGGCATTTTATGGCAAAATCTCAGCCTAGTAGAGGATATGATTTTTCTCATTCCCTCCAAAATCTAAGCCAAAGATTCTCTTGAACTCCTCACAAAAAGTTAGAAGAAAATGTAATACATCACGTTTATAAGTACCACTTTCCCCATTGTGTGATTCTGGCCTGATTAATCTTTGTTCAATCTCTCTGTAAAAGGATAAAATGATGTGTAGTTTGAACACAATATTGTTCAGATTGGTTCAGTTTTATTTTATGTCAAGAAAGGACAGCATCCAGAAAACAAATTCCAAAGATGGTTTCTTGGTGTTTTCGATGCGTTGGCACTGCCAGGAAAACCAAAACAGTAGAAGGACAACTATACAGAGACCCATTGTCCTTAGAAGGTTTTTTTTTTTTGCATTATAGTAATGGTGATGAATTTAAGACGGCTACAATCCATTTATCATAGCCACTGTCAGAGGACTGGAGAAATGAGGTAGGACTCAACCACTGTCCATATAAAACATTACTCTGAAACATAGGGCACTTTGTTCCCATAATGATAGCGCTTGTCAGATAACATTGATGAAGCTTTAATGTTACTGTGCCCTGAAGTACATTTCATTGTAGCTATGGAGTTTAAGATGAAAAAAGGTCTTGCCTTGTTTTTAAAGAATCGTGTTCAGAATTGCATGAAACACCAAATCTTTAGCAAATAATTACTATACCAAAGGCAGACTATGATGTCTAGTCAGACTAGCCATTAGTACTTCCTAAAACTTTAGCTCCTGTGCTGGTTCAAGAATGTACTCTTTACACTTAAGTAAGCTTATTTCTGACCTCAATTCCTGGTCTCTGCACCACCTGATGAAGCTGTAGAGACGCCTCCTTTGTCTGTTTAGAGCAGACCCAGTCACTTTGCTAATGCAACATAAAAATATAGTAAAATCTGTGGAAGGAATCAAACTCATAGGAATACCAATGAAAGTCTGGCAGTGCCAAGAATTTGTGGCAGGTACTTTAAGGTATTAAAGCGTTCTAATATCTCTTAAATATCTCGGAAATACAAAGCTGAAAAAAAATCCATCAGCCAAATCATCATATTTTGAGTTAGACTCTAGAGAGAAAACCTTTTTCTTCTCGACATTCAAATTGAGGTAGAGAATGCTAGACCTGAATTAAAACTACATTTAAGATCCTAAAGAAATTAATTTTTTAATCCTGTTTTGAATACAGAAGTAACTGCCTGAGAATAATTGCCCGTCTTCTTCTTGGTGCAAATGCAAATAATGAGGGCTGGCTCTCATGTCCAGCTGCTATGAAAATGGCAACATTTTCAAAGTTTTAAGCCTCATTTGCATTATTCAGAAGTTTCTCAATTTATTAATATATACACATTTGAATGGACTACAGCTACTTATTGAAATTATCAAATAAATATTTGCTTTAAAATGCAGTCTTGCTCTTGATTTATTGCACTCATTAAATGTTGTCCGCCTGACAGTGACAGAAGCAAATCCATCACATGTAAGTATTATTTCTATTGTGTGAGTGTTTGCATATGTGTGTATGTGTCAAATCTGACCACTGACAGTTTATCTGAAAGTAAATTAATTCATACTGATATATGATCCTATTAATGCTTTTGATGTTGTCTACCAGCCTAGATAGAAGTGCTTGTAATAATAATTGGTTATATTCTGCCTAAAGTATAGAAAAAAAATCTCACAAGATTGCTCAAAATTCTTCACATAAAATGAAAGAGTAAAAATTTATTGGTGTTGTTTCACCTTGAGTAGGCTATATCCTATTGACTATACATACATGCTTTGAAACACACTGATGACTCTTCCAGATAGAATTAGTTATTTAAAAAATACAAAAGAAACTCATTGACATAATGAGAACTGGCTGAATGACAGAGTCCAGAGGGTGGTGATCAATGGCACAGAATTGAGTTGGAGGCCTGTGGCCAGTGGAGTTCCGCAGGGATTAGTTCTGGGGCCAGTCTTGTTCAACATCTTCATCAACACCCTGGACAAGGGGACAGAGTGTACCCTCAGCAAGTTCCCTGATGACACCAAACTGGGAGGACTGGCTGATTCCCCAGAAGGCTGTGCTGCCATTCAGCGGGATCTCGACTGGCTTGAGAGCTGGACAGAGAGGAACCTCACGAGGTTCAATGGCGACAAGTGCAGAGTCCTGTATCTGGGGAACCCCATGCACCAGTACAAGCTGAGGATTGACCTACTGGAGAGCAGCTCTGTAGAGAGACACCTGGGAGTCCTGGTGGACTAAACTAAACAAACTAACAAACTAAACATGAGCCAGCAATGTGCCCTTGTGGCCAAGAAGGCCAATGACATCTTCTGGGATGCATTAAGAAGAATGTGGCCAAGAAGGTCAAGGGAGGTTCTGCTCCTCCTCTACTCTGACTTGGTGAGGCCTCACCCAGAGTCCTGTGTCCAGTTCTGGGCTCCCTCAGCTCAAGAGGGACAGGGAAGTGCTGGAGAGAGCCCATTGCAGGGCCACCAAGACGATCAGGGGATTGGGGCATCTTTCTTATGAGGAAAGGCTGTGGGAACTGGGACTGTTCAGCCTGGAGGGATCTTATCAACACTTATGAATACCTAAAGGATGGTGTCAGGATGATGAGGCAAATCTTTTTTCTGTAGTGTCCAGTGTCAGGACAGGGGGTAATGGGCACTAGCTGGAACACAAGAACTTCCACTTGAACGTGAGAATAGAATTATTGCTGCAAGGGTGAGGGAGCCATGGCACAGGCTGCTTAGGAAGGTTATGGAGTTTCCCTCTCTGCAGGTTTTCAAAACTCATCTGAACATGTTCCTGTGCAACTTGATCTTAGGTAAACCTATTTAGTAGCGAGATTGAACTAGATGATCTCTAGACTTCCCTTCCAACCCTTACCATTCTATGATTCTATGATTATAATTCTATGATAAGCAGTTTACTCCATCTTATTACAGTAACCTATACTCAATATTCTTCACTATTGTGGCTGATAATTGACTGTATCTAAGTCTTATGATTAAAGGAGAATTCATCATGGTACAGTAGGTTTAAATACTGAAAAAAAATCAGAGACCTATGTCTTCAGACAACAAAGATTTTCAAATCCAATTTAAGTAATGAGAAATGTGTCTTCCCAAGTAACTGAATTCATGCTTGTTTTGCACTGCTCTAAATGCATGTCAAATGCTTAATAAAAATAAAAATCACTGTGATGACTTCTTTCCTCATTACTTTTCACTTCCATATTTACAGCTGGATATGGTTTCATTTTTGGAAAACAAAAACATGGACACACTTCACTGTTTCCTTAGTCTTTGATATGAAGTTTTAATCACTATATTTAGATGCAAAACTTAGTTTTAAAGCAGGTACATACCTGAGCAAAAATTTCTGTCTCTCTTATTTCCACGTAAATGGTTATTCACTGAAGTCAAAGTGCAAACCTCTGCTTTTAGCAGATTCTAGTCCATTTGATGTTCACTAATTAACCTCTAACTATATTTCTATTCCTTTCCTTTGCATGATAAATTGACTTTCCTTTTTGCTGAAGCCATCTGAGTTTTGCTGTTGCTAACGTACATACTGCCTGTGTTTTATATGGCTCTATGCTCAGGACGATAATAGAAACTACTTGGACTAGCTTTATTATTTTATGTGGCAACAGATCATGTTTTGTAAAGAATGATCCTGAAGGAAGTTGGAGCTGCAGGACTTGAGACAGTCCACAAGTTGGCTGCACATATCAGTGATGTGCAAGGGAAAGGGGAAAGCTTAGCACTAGCAAAAATGTTAAGAAAAGACCTTTGATATTGAAGAGAGTAGACTTCAAGCTCAGAAAGACTGCATTCAGTCTAAATAGCATGTTTTCTAAACTAAATACCCCATATGCATGAAAGAAACCTAAACAGCAGTATATTATGATTAAAAAGATGAAGTGAAAGGAAAATCATATCTGAAGGCAGATTTTTAACTTTGAGATGATTCTTGTCTTTACAGGAAAGACAACTCCCTTAAGCTTAACATACAAATATTCTATGCAGGACTAAGTACAAATAAGATTCAATGCTTCATTGGAGTTTGTTATATACAGCAGCTATGTGCCTCTTCCTTCTGAAGAAATCACATCCTTGATCACATCAATGCTCATTTCAATAGCTTCATATAGTGTCATGGTTTAGCAAGGAGCTGGTTTTGCTTGGTAACAGGGGGAATGGGTTGCAGTGAAGACCCAGTAAAAAATTGTTGGACTTGCCCCCAGCTCCTGGGTTCAGACCCACCTCCGGCCCGGCTGGGCCAATCTGGCACCTCTGTGATCACTATTTAGGGATGTGAATTTGAAATGCTTCCAGGAGGTGTAAGAGTGATACAAGATGGAGGCAACCACACGGACCCTACAGTCAGAGAAGGAGGAAGGAAGGAGGAGCAATAGACCAGAGACCTCTCTGCAAGAATGGTGAGAATGCAGGCTGTACCCCTGCAACCCATGCAGGGCAATGGCAGGACTGAGAGCCATCAGCAGCTCCGTGTGTATGCACCCGGACGGGCAAAAGACCGTGTGAGGAGGCGGCCATGGTGCAGGCTGTGCTGGAGAGCCTGCACGCCACAGAGCAGACCCACACGAGAAGCAGAAAGGAGCTACAGCTTTTGGGATAAATAAGTTCTGAGGGAACTGCTGAAATGCTTCACTTGACATGGAGGGACCTTGAGAGTTGGACCTGTGAGAACTGCATGAAATTCAACAAGGCCAAGGTCTTGCACATGGAGTGAGGTAATCCCAAGCACAAAT
Source organism: Colius striatus (assembly GCF_028858725.1). Classification (NCBI taxonomy): domain Eukaryota; kingdom Metazoa; phylum Chordata; class Aves; order Coliiformes; family Coliidae; genus Colius; species Colius striatus. Next base: position 111,312,547 of record NC_084759.1, on the reverse strand, counting down.
ACAGGCTGACCAGAGAATGGATTGAGAGCAGTCCTGCAGAGAAGGACTTGGGGGTGCTGGTTGACCAAAAGCTCAACATGATCCAGCAATGTGCATTTGCAGCCTGTATACTCATCCATATACTGGGCTGCATCAAAAGAAATGTGATCAGCAGATCAAAGGAGGTGATTCTTCCCATCTACTCCAGCCTTGAGACCTCATCTGGATTACTTCATGCATCTCTGGGGTCCCCAAAATAAGAAGTAAATGGACCTATTGGAAAGAGGGCAAGGGAGGATCAGAAAGATGAACAGAGGACTGGAGAATCTCTCCTGTGAAGAAAGGCTGCGAGAGCTGGGGTTGTTTAGCCTGGAGAGGAAAAGGCTCTAGGAAGACCTTATAGTAGCCTTTCAATACCTAAAGGAGCCCATAAGAAAGCTGGAGAGGGACTTTTCACAAGGGCATATAGTGACAGGACAAGTGGTAACAGCTCTAAACCAAAAGAGAGTTGACTTAGGTTAGAAGTAAGGAAGAAATTCTTCACTGTGAGGTTGGTAAGGCACTGGAACACTTTACCCAGAGTGGTTGTAAATGCCCCATCTCTGGAAATGTTCAAGGCCAGATTGGATGGGATTTTGAGCAATCTAGTCTAGTGGAAGGTGTCCCTGTCCATGGCAGGAGGTTTGGAACTAAATGATCTTTAAAGTCCCTTCCAACTGAACCCATTTCATGATTTTACAAAAAGCAGAGTCTACTCATTGCAACAGACAAAAGTAAAATTTCAGGGGCTGTAGTCAGAGAAGTACACAGAGATGTATGTTACTATTCAGAACTTAGCTAGTATAACCTAAATATGTTTCACTTTGAATGCAAATGCACTTTTGAATGTAATCTTAAAATGGTGTCTTGGGTATAGATTTGAAAGTCAAACATAGCTTAAGCCCATTATTCATTAGCAATCAAAAGTTCTATTGCTTTACTATCTTTTGTTTGTACTTACTTTACCAAGTTTAATGCATTATGTTATAAACTTCCAGATTTAAAAGTCAGTAAAAGTCTCCTTCCACAATTCTGTACAACTGCTATTACTAAGTACCATTTATTCATACAGTAGCATCCAAGGTAACCATATAAGGAAGCAATCACAGGCGTTTGACATGTTAGTAAATGCCAAATGATAGAACAGAGTGTTATAAAGATGTATATTGAGAATATTTCTGATGTCAGATAGTATTTGTACAGTTAGCATGATGGCCTTGTTTACCACAGCAAACTTACATATGAAAGGTGATATGCCATACTGGATAGGTTTAGGATTTTACACTCATTTGTTCAGTACAGGGTCCTATTCTGTGACTACTGATGGTCCTGAGTGACACATTGCTCTGTACCTTTTCTCAGTACAGAGAGCACTGCAGGCACACCTTAGTAACAGCTGAGTTTCATTTTTAACTTTCAGAGTTCTCTTCAACTAGAAATACAGGGGTTATCTTGTGAGCAAGAAAGTAACATTTTCTTCCAACTTTCTTTATGATGAAGCATGACAAAAAGACCCTTATAGAGATTCCATTTAAGGTAAAGATAAAGCAGCTTTATTATTAGAGGGTGACAACTGGCCACCTTGATTTCTCACATTATTAGAAAATACAGCTTTTAAGTTACCTTTGTCCTTTTTCTACTTATTATGTGTCCAACAGTCAGCAGTTCACATAGAAATAATCTAGACTTCTCAATTTTTTGCAGTTTGTCTGAAGAGAGTCAGGTTTCAGGTGTGTCTATGCAGAGACCCACACTGACTTGCTGTTCCTGGAGGGGAACATTGCAGAATCTGATGAAAGAATAAGTTATCAAAGAGCTGTAACTATTCTCTTAGGATGGATGTAACACTTTTGTTAAAAAAGTTAGACCTGGAGAAAAATAAACAAGATTTGTTTTGAGGGCTCTACAACAGAGGTAACACTAAAAGTAGCTACTGCACATCTTTTTCAGTGAAAGAAAGAAACTCAGAGGAATTTAGATATCAACATAAAAACTGTAGAAGAAAAGATTCAAATTACCTTAAAAATATCCTAAATGTCTTGTATCTTGCCTGAAAATCTCATATCTAAAGACTTTTTCCCCCATTAAATTTTATTTTGATATTTATATATACAAGTGGAAACTATGGGTCAAGCAGGGTAGTAGGTCAAGACAGGGACACAATCGCATTTTGTTTTCTTTTTCTTTCTCTTATTCAATACTCCCAGTCTTGTAGTTTGCTTGCTGAGTATGTCAAACCTCTGATGTGTAAAAAGCAGTATAATTGAACTTAAGGGCTTGCATAATCCTTTTTCTAAAGATGTAAGATATAGCTATGAACATGCTGCTTACTTGTAATACCTGCTGTGATCTGCAGTCTAGCTGCAGCTTGTCAACAGGATGAACATAAGACAGAGTTGTGTATCTATTTGCGCATGACAGCTGTGAAAAGGAGATTATAAAACCCCACTTAGCCACCAGCCTTATGGAACAGAAGCTTTAAATGATACAGGAAAGATAAGACTGAAAAGAGATTATTGTCACAAGGAAGTAGTCTGCACCAACATCATACCTTTAATAATTTCTTATAAGCACCTATATTATCTCAAAACTTTTCAAAGACTTGACATTTTTGTGGTTCTGTGTTCCTTGCCCAGATTAAGCCTAATCTGTTTCCATTTCATACTTAAAGTGGGATTTGTGACTTTGGCTGCATGACTCCTATTGAAGTTAATGAGAGTCAGTAGGCCAAATCCTCACAGGCTATTTCAACAGTTTTCTCACTTTGTGTATAAGTGTTCGAAACAAATGAACCTAATAGTTAAATAAACAAATCCACTTTTCTATTTAGACTAATGAATTAGTCTTCCAACAATAGCTGTCAAGATTTACAAGACTACTGAAATGAGATAATTTAAAAAACCCTAACCCAATTTTATGACCAAAGGACAGTAATGGAATAATAAAGGAATTCCTCTGTCCTACAAGCTCATTGCAGATGGTTTGAATTTATGAAAGTGAGAGCTTTCCATGAATTTTTAAAAAGTTTTGTGAAGATACACTCACATTGTTTTAACTTTCTTCTTTCTTTTCTAAGCATATTTTAATTCTGACCAAAAAAAAAAAAAAATCCTTAAATATCCAGAATGTAATTTTTACAGGAACAGGATTAAATTTCAAAGCTTCCATTCCCTCCAGAACATATAGCTGAAAATGGTTTGATTATTAGGCAAAGCAAAAAAAAAAAAAAGTCAGATCTCTTATTAAAAAAAAAGTCAAACCACCAAGATGATCAGGGGACTGGAACATCTTTCATATGAGGAAAGGCTGCGGGAACTGGGGCTGTTTAGTCTGGAAAAGAGGACACTGAGGGGAGATCTTATTAACATTTACAAATATCTAAATGCTGGGTGTCAGGAGGTTGGGACATCCCTTTTTTCTATAGTAGCTAGCAACAGGACAAGGGGTAATGGGATGAAGCTGGAACACAAAAAGTTCCACTTAAATATAAGGAAAAACTATTTCACTGTTCAGGTGAGGGAGCCGTGGCACAGGCTGCCCAGAGGGATTGTGGAGTCTCCTTCCTTGGAGGTTTTCAAGACCCGTCTGGACATGTTCCTATGCAACCTGATCTAGGTTGACTTGCCTCTGCAGGGGGGTTGGACTAGATGATCTCTGAAGGTCCCTTCCAACCCCTACCATTCTGTGATTCTATGATTACAAATAATAAATATCAAGGAAAAAAGACATATGGTTGCAATGGTGGTCTTCTAGAGCTAATTTGGTTGAAAAACTTTGTTATCTGCTTATCATATATATTGACTTCATCCTTGGCCAAAATTCAGTGACTGTTCAACCTTCTAGATAACAAGTCACTGGAAGTTCAGTAGATTTCCTTCCTGATTGTGCAAATAATTCAGGCTGTAGGAACTACTCCAGTTTAGTGATCGGAATAGTATTCAAAAGTGAATGAGGAGGGGAGAGAGGGGACTAACATGCTACATATCCTAAAAAAGTCTAATCATCCAGTAACTCAGTTTTCTTCCACTTTAATATGACATTTAGGATCCTCAACAGGAAAAGGTTGTGCTATGTGGCAGAAATAGTTAAGTAAAATATTAACTATCATATATCCTATATAATCATTCTATGATTCTATGACTCTCAAAACCATTCCTCTCAGTGGCACATCAGAGATCATACAGTAGCATTATTTTATAGGAGTGGCAAAAGTCCACTAAGAGACGGTCAGTACAGTATTTGTAGGATTACAGAATCTCTTGCAACATTTTACAACAAACCCTGAATGAGTTTGCTGTAGAAATCATGACTCTTTAATGAAGGTGTCTCTGATCCAGAGTTGTATATCATCAGAAGTACACGCTTGTATTTGGAGAGACAATGGCAGATACAATAGGCTACCTAAGGTAAATTGATCACGACAGCTCTCTAGTGTTCTGATATTTATCTCTGAGTGAGGAGTCAAGGAACAGCTCGTTGGAGTATGTGAAAATTACTGTCTTGGTTAATAGATTCAGTTTTGTTCACATTATGATAGTTTATTGTAATTTTATGTATGTTATGTATTTTCCATTCTTCTCAACATGACGCCCAGGCCATTATGAATGATTTGTGTTGATCTGGTATTAATGCATACTGTATGTGATCACCTCACTGCCTCTGGGAATAAAGGTGTAAAGTACTGGTTAACATTCTTTCAAACATTTTTCATTGCTTCTTTACTGTGCACAATCTTTACTGACCCCCACACTAATTTCATTTTAGAATCTGCCTGAAGGGAATAGCTAGAGGTGTGAAATAGCTGGAGGAGGATAATATGACACCTTATTATAAAGTAGCAGTTTGAAAGTTGTCAGCTTGGTCCTTGATTTAAAAAAGTACAGTACCATAAAATAGCTGCATTTTGAACAGATGGGCCTAGTCATAAAACCTGAAACCAAGAGACAATCTCAGACAGATTTAATACATATGATTCTTCTCCAGATCTATGCATATTATTATTATTGTTACCATTGCCATTTTCATTCTATTACTGTAGTCGACACAAACTAGATCTTCATCTCACAGAACCAGTCCCAAAACATTCACAAGCTATGAATGAGATGAGAAGAAAAAATGAGACCACTACAGACAAACGAGTACAAAGAAACTCAAAGAGAGTATTGATCAGTCTGACCAAGCAGCTGGTGGCTGACATACCCAGGGCCTGGGCATGTGCTAAATTCCCTCTGGACAACTAATAATCTGTTGTTAATCAATTGGAGCACAAAGCCATATTAAAGGGCAATTTTCTTTGTTGAACAAAGACTTATGAACTATCATGGTATAGCAAGGAGTTGCTTTTGCTTGGTAACAGGGGGAGGGGGCTGCAGTGCAGGCTTGGTAAAGAGCCCTTGGACTTTCTCCTGGCTCTGATGTTGGGAATCACCTCCAGCCTGGTTGGGTCAATCTGGCACCTATTTAAGGATGGGAATTTGAAGTGTGTATGAGGAAGTAAAGGAATGGTGCAAGATGGAGGTGACCATGTGGACCTCCAGAGGAGGAAGGAAGGAGGAGGTCAGACCAGAGACCCCTCTGCAATCCATGGCAAGAACACAGGATGTCCCCTGCAACCCACGGAGGGCAATGGCAGGACTGAGCCACCAGCAGCTCCAGATGAGTGCGCCTGGATGGGCAGGAGACTGTGTGAGGAGGTGGCCATGGCGCAGGCCATGCTGGAGAGCCTGCGGGCTTCAGAGACACACACAGGAGGCAGAGAGGAGCTGCAGCCCCCGGGGTGAATACACGTCCGAGCAGCCAGTGCAGAGTGTGTGAAGTACTCCATGCTGGAGCAGGGAGGATCAGCAAGGAGCCCACCTGCCCTGAGGAGAGACAAATGGCAGGAGCCATCAGGAAAGGGTTGACTAAAATCCCCATTCCCTGCCACTCTGAGCCTTTCATGTGGGAAGGAAATAAAGACACCAGGATCAAGGCTCTGAGCCCAGGAGGAGGGGAACGGGTACTGAGAAAGTGGTCTTGAAGGGCTGGCTGTGCTCCTCATCATTGTACCACTCTATACTATTTTACATTTGTTATGTTTTGGGGTTTCATGGTTATGTTTTGGTTGTTGGTGAATTAAATTGTTTTATTCCCAAGCTGAGTAGCCTTATCTGTTTTGTCCAGGGCTATAAGTGGTAATTAAGACCTCCTTGTCCTTAGTGAATTGTTAAGTCTGTTGGTACTTAAGTCTAATCATGGTCTTTTGTCCCTGGATGGGTCTAAACCAAATGCCGTAAATTTACACTGTCAATACTTGGAAACCTACAGATGATCTAAATAAACGATCTTTGTCATAGACACTTTTTCAGAGGAAGGACAAGACACAGGTGGAATTAAGAGCTATTGGAAAATTCTGTTTGAGAGAAATGATTGAAAACCACTGTTTCGTCCTCTTCCTTCCCTTCATCCCTGTCTCTTCCAAGTTCTTCCCTCTCCTTTTTTTTTTTCCTTTTTCCACATGTTTTCCTATGTATCACACAAGCATTTTTTAAGCCATTTTTGTGTTGAACACAGTGTACAGGGTCAGCCCTGTGTATGATCCACTTGAGTATTACACACAAAAAGTGTCACTTCTCGCTGAATTTAGTTCACCAGCTTCTTAATTTTCCAGTTCTGACCCTTGACACTTTGTAAGGATCATCTTTCACAACACCTTAGCTCAGAATTTTCATTTTTGCCTATATTTATATTAATTGTTGCAAGAGGAACAAGATAAGCAAAAGATTGCCAGTGACATGTGCTTTTGTGATGAACTTATACTTCACTCAAAACATCATTCTGAGCTTTCCTTAACATTGTCTGTGAAAAGTTAGAATAGAATTATAACCCTTATCCTGCAAAGGTAGACCCAATCCTTATCCTTTACCCTATTTTTTAGAGCAGGGATACAGTTTGCCAGCATCAATGCTCATTGGTGCTGCATCCTGGTACATAAGACATAGGAATTTATATTCTATTTTCAGAGAAATAACATTTGAGAAAATCTGAAAGTTAAAGAATAAAATCCTTAACTAGAAAAGACCCCTAGAGTCTTGTGGGAGAAAAAAAAAAAAACCTTCACGTAGCACAAGCACAAATTTGGAATAGTAAAAAGGCAATCCAGAGAGAGACTGATATATCTGATTAAGACTTCATGAAAACCAACACAGACAGTGAGCTGAATAATAAAATATTCAGAAGGAAAGTGCTTAAGCAAATTATGTCTATTTATGGAAATGAGGATATGTTTTGAGATATAAAGTCAGAAATATCCTGGCATATACAGGATGAAGCAAGTAGATGGCAACATACTTATTCTTACCATTATAAATATAATGGATGAGTTACTTTTAAATGCAAGTAATGTCTGTAGCCTCTACTAATTTCCAAGTGATAGATTATATAGAAATCATGTTTTAAGGTACCCATCTCTGGTACCCATATGACTTAAATCGTAACAAATACCTCTTTACCATTAAGGAAGAAAAAATGAAGAATCAATGAAAATGAACTAAACTTCTACAGCTCTGATGTGCAGCTGGTACAAAATAGATGCCTATTGACTTCACTAGAACTGGACCAGAAGATGTGACTCCTTCATGTCCAGAGCTCTAGAGTAAGTTGTCTTCAAAATAATTCCCATGACCTAAGCTTGAGGCTCTACTCAAAAGACCTGAACAGCAGAAAAGCACATAGTGTTCCTTCATCAGCCTCAGTTTACACCATCTTTCTTCAGACATCTCACTGTTCTCTGAAAAAAACTTTCCCAATACTTGAACTATAAAGTATTACTTTCAAACACTGGGACAAAAAGAATATTCGAAACCTGTGATGAACACATAATTTTAAAATTCAACCTGGAAAAAGCCATTCAGATAGAACTTGAAAGACATAGAACTGCAGCTAACAGAAATGCTGCTTTTTAATAACATCCTCTCCTATTTCATAACCAAATTTTTGTGTAGGAAGTCACAGTTCAGATGTGCCAGTGATAATTTCAAGTAGTAATTAACCATGATAATAAGAGAATGTTGAGGTAGTTACATATTTTGTCTACTTGAAAATCTAGGACTGGGAGATTGACAAGAATCCCAGGCAATGAACCTATAAACACAGTGTATAAAGAGTTTATGATGGCTTATGGTAGTTTATGGTAGTTTATGATGGCTTATACTGGTTACAGTATCAACCTGGCTCACTTTTGTCATCACTAAGCTGGTGATCAGGAGGTCTGCATCACTTCCTGAGAAGATATTAGAAAAAACTTATTACTACCAAGTTACAGATTGGTTAAAGTGGTCTGAGCAAGTATAAGAGTGCTATCTTCCAAAACAAACAAAAGTTCTTCTGTTCTCACAGAAACAAAGTCTCTAGTGTGTAAAAAAAAAAAAAGTTAAATAGTCAAATGGGAATTTCCACTTCTAGAGCAAAATCTTTTAACTATTGTAGGAGCATGGGAATGATTTATGCTTCTTAATTGGATTGCAGAGTCTGCAGATGCTGCTCAAGAACTACCCTTCTATATGCTTCCATGTCTCATAGAGGGCAAGCATGACTATACTCCAAGTACCTTGGTGTCATGATTTTAATTAGCACAGTAGGCTCAGATCCAAGGAGTATGTACTACTGGAATATGAACTAGTTTTTAATGCTGCCGTTAATTTGGAATAACTTTTCTCAGAAACCTGAGTGCAACAGTAATCCTTACCTGCCGATATGACTCCACTCACACATCATCAACATGGGAGCTACACTTCAGTATAGGCCCTTGTCTCACTCCTTGCTCAAGGTGAGCTGCAAGTAATCTTGTCCCAAGCCTTGATCCTCTGCAGTCACTGACAACTGCTCAGCTTTACTTTGGACATGCAAGAAGGACTTGACTTGCCAAAGGGCACATGCTGCCTGACCCTGTCTGCTGTCAGCAAAACTCCTCCTTTCTTCTGCTCTAGATCCCATGCAGGCACAGGCATGGTCTGTCTTCTCCCTTTGGTACTTCCTCCTTTGCAGACCCCTCTGACCTTGCTGCTTCCCCACAGCCAGCCCAGGCAAGACTCCAGGCCCAAATTAAACCCCCAGCCCCAGGTGGAAGGTATGTGGCTGGGTCCTCAGGTGAGACTGAGTCTGGGCAATTAATCCCTATAGATAGATTAGTCAAGGACCCTAATAAATCTTAACACTGATTTTTCTCTTCCTGCTCTCTTCCTCCTGTTACCATGTTGCTAGCATTTTAGTCTACAAGTAGGGAGTGCATTTCACTTATTAAGATCTCAAAGGAAATAGTATGTGCAAGCCGTTCTTATAATTTAGTACATCCATCATCTTGTTACATTTCAGCTCTTTCTTTGCAAATGCAATCTAAACTATATGCAATATTCAGAAAGGTGAAAACAGGAGGTCATGCAAAACAGTCTTCTGTGCTGCTTAAAGTACAACCAATTACAAATGTTTTCCAAAAGCAAACCCTCCAGAATCATTAATTGGCTGAAAATCAAGAGTGATCTTATTTTCTGTTGTTTAAAACAATATAGTTGCATTTTATTTCAGCTTGGCACATTTGGAGGTTGATACAGAATACTAAACTATGTATGACAGCATATATTTAACACATGACTTGATATCAAGAAAATAAATAATATTAGAGAGACATTCAAGATCAGTATGTGCACAGAAAATGAATTTTTTTTATGATGTACTATTAGAGAATAAATTATTTTTAAACCATAGAACAAGATATTGTTTAAATATTGCACTGAACTCACCCCTAAAATCCATAACGCACTAATTTTCCTTCCTTGTCAAATGGGCAAGTAGTCTGAAGCAAGACTTTAATTTATTCTAATTTTCCATCTGAGTGTATTCATGACTGATTTTTTTAAACTGTGATCACTTTTTTCCTTAAAATTAATTATTATACTAGTCTAAACAAGATAAATTTGGTATTCTTTCATTGCAGACTTGTTTTCTCAAATCTCCTGTCATCATCCTCTTTGCCAGTAACACTTTTTTACCCACAGTTTACCACGGTATATGCAAAATTGGAGTAAATTAATATGTGCAATTCATAATCATAGATAAAATTCATCAATAGAATTTTATTGACAGAATTCTGTCTGTCATCTGCCTTATTTCAATTCATCTCATTGAATTCTCAGTTAAGTAGAAATCTTCCAGGACTTTAATTTTTATGATTTATACTAGTCCTCATTTATTTTCAAAACATTGGAAAAAAAAATTCTGGTACTATGAACACAATTTCCTTACTGAGAATACCTAATACTTCTATGACTTGAACTTAATTAATGTCATTACTTTGATATCTGGAGGCAAACAGGATCTACTATTCATAACACAGACAGGAAAATGTTGTAGCACCACAAACAGCTCTTCCACAACAGTCAAATTTTAGGGACTAGTAAATTTGGTCTTAATACTTAAGACTGAGGAACCATAATTCAGTTGCAGGCACAGACATTCAGGGATAAATCCTCAGATCACAGATTCCGGCAGAACTCGTTAAAGCCTCTGACTGAACAAATAATTCAGTATTTTTTTTTGTCTTGTCAACAAATAAAACTTTTCTGCCATCTTGTGCCTTTTTAAATTACATGATAAAACTTCAGAGATACTAATCTTCTGCTAGTAGGGATTATTGTAATACGAAAATATTAAAGAATACATAAGAGGAAAATAATGCCAAAAGGTCCAGTCAAGCATTAAATTTTGTCAGCAGGGAAAGATTTTACTAGTTATGATAACAGTATGGCACAGGTACAAGTTCTCTCTGACAATTCTTTTAGCTTGGTATCATTTATGAAAGTAAAACTAATCAGATACATATTTAAAAAAAATTAATCCAACATCCTACTTTAAGTTAGGAAAAAAAATCCTTTATAGACCCACCTTTGCAATTTTGAAATCCACTCATGGAAAACTAATGGAAAGGTGAAAGTAAGGCATTGAGATAATATTTATTTCTTTCTGATATCCTTCTTTAATAATTTTTCTTTTTACCTGTCACTTACATAGTTCTGAATTCTGACATTTCACGTGCCTAGATGTTGATATGCTCTCATGAATTATGAGACAGGTTCTGTTCAAGCAGTTATGTTTCCCTTTCTGAGGATATTAATAGAATAGACTTTTTTTTTTTCAACTACAGCTACCTTTATCAGCAATCTTGCTAATGATATCTGAGAAATAAAAAAATCAATAACATTAAGATACTAGAAGAACAGATGTTACCTTTAAGAACAAGATGGAAAATACCTAACTGGGAAGACTCGTCCTGAAGATGAAGTGACAGCACAGCTGAGGAACACTATATAGTGAAAGTGTGAATGTATAACAAAGGGAAATACACTGTGCAGCTTTTGTCAGGTGCAATGTCTTAAGTGATTTCTATGCTGAAATACTTGTGTCTTATCTACACATAAAATGTGAGTGACTTACTGTATTTTTCCTCAAAGTGTTACTACATTTTATTCAAAAAAATTTTTAAAAAAAGTTATCAAAAAGAAGTCTACTGCAGAAAAATGAAAGAAAAAATAATGTAATCAAACATAAGTCTACTGTTTATATTATTCACTCATAAAAAAGAAAACAATTTTTAGACATCTTAGGGGCAGAAAAGTTCACTTGATCATCGAATTTAATTTCTTATTTACAAAGAACATGAGTTTAAAACATAATGTGTCTCTGACTAATGCATTTTCTAGAAAGGCACCCACCCCTGAAAACATTCAGTGACATTGCTTTTCAGTATAAAGACATTTACTCCTTCCAGAAGACCCCTTTACAATTTTTCTCTGTACATCCTCAGCTGTCCAAATGACTTATAAAAATGTGCACAAATTTAATTTGTGCTTCCAAATAGCATTGTGCCATTATTCACCGAAAGATTTTTCATGCTGTTTCTCCATCAGAGCTGTACAGATGTCTCCATGTGGCCCACACTTGAGTGGCAGGAGATCCTACCACATCCCCATTACAGTGCATACCAGGGCTCCTACATAATCCTGTCTCTGCTCAAACCGTAGCTGATGCTAGAGCTATCATCTTGGCCACTTTGACATCTAGCCATGCTTCTTCCCAGACAGGGACAGATGTTTATGGTAAAATCAGGGTCAAAAATCTCATTTTCCCTGTGTTTGCTTTGCTCTCAGCTACAAGGCTGGCTATACCTGATGCAAAACAAAGAGTTGCTCCATATATCCAGAACCTTCTGTACACTACACTGTGCGGCAAGCATCTTCAGCATCATCCTGAAGCCAAATATCATGTTCCAATATTCATCTTACCAATGGTTATCAGGGGGAGTCAACATGGATTCACTAAGGGGAAGTCCTTCTTTGATCATCTAGCCTGGCTGGCTAGATGAGGGCAGAACAGTGGCTATCATCTACCCTGACCTCAGCAAGGCTTTTAACAATGTCTCCCATAACATCCTCATAGTAAAGCTCAGGCAGTGTAGATTGGATGAGTGGAAGCTGAGGTGGATCAAATACTGGCTGAATGACAGAGCCCAGAGGGCAGTGATCAATGGCACAGAATTGAGTTGGAGGCCTGTGGCCAGTGGAGTTCAACAGGGACTAGTTCTGGGGCCAGTCTTGTTCAACATCATCAACAACCTGGACGAGGGGACAGAGTGTACTCTGAACAAGTTCCCTGATGATACCAAACTGGGAGGACTGATTCCCCAGAAGGCTCTGCTGCTATTCAGTGGAATCTCAAGTGGCTTGAGAGTTGGGCAGAGAGGAACTTCATGAGGTTCAACAAGAGCAAGTTCAGAGTCCTGCACCTGGGAAGGAACAACTCCATACAGCAGTACAGGCTGGGGATTGAACTGCCGGAGAGCAGCTCTGTGGGGAGAGACCTAGGAGTCTTGACTGGTAATAAACTAAACATGAGCCAGCAATGTGCCCTCATGGCCAAGAAGGCCAATGGCATCCTGGGATGCATCAAGAAGAGTGTGGCCAGCAGGTAGAGGGAGCTTCTGCTTCCCCTCTACTCTTCCCTGGTGAGGCCTCGTCTGGAGTACTGTGTCCAGTTCTGGGCTCCCCAGCTCAAGAGGGACAGGGAACTGCTGGAGAGAGTCCACTGAAGGGCCACAAGATCATGAGGTGACTGGAAAGGCTGCGGGAACTGGAGCTGTTTAGTTTGGAGAAGAGAAGGCTGTTAATATTTACAAATATCTAAATGATGGATGTCAGGAGGTTGGGACATCCTTTTTTTCTGTTGTATCTAGTGACAGGAAAAGGGAGAATGAAAGAAGCTGAAACACCAAAAGTTCCATTTAAACACAAGGAAAAACTTTTACTGTAAGGGTGAGGGAGTCCTGGCACAGGTTGCCCAGGAAGAGTATGGAGTCTCTTTCCTTGGAGGTCTTCAGAATCCACCTGGACACATTCCTATGTGACCTCATCTCAGTGGACCTGCTTTAGCAGTTTAGGTTAGATGATCTCTAAAGGTCTTTTCCAACTCCCACCATTCTATGATTCTATGAGACAGATGAAGAAAGGTCATCTCCCCAGCTCTCTGCTTAAACCTCCAACATATTAGTCCTTTTCTTTTGTAGTTATATTTTTATTCACCATTATACTAAAATAGTTCTCACCGAGCTGCTGCTTTCTGGAATACTGCATATTTCATTTGCACTGTAGCCCATACACTATTTTTCCTGGATATGTGCATCTTTGCAACTGGCTATATTAAAAGAGTATTTTGTGTGACCAAAATCATCCTAATAAATGCTCTATACACCTCTATTAGACTTCTGCCTTAACTCTCTCCTTTTGTTAAACATTCTTTATTATCAGGATGAGTCAATTAGTCACTTCATTAGAAATTTTTTAAATTCTCAATGGCAAATCTAAGGAAAGTAACTGTAGGAAGTTATTTTTCTCAGCTAGGTTTATAATCTAATCAGCAAACAAAATTATATTTATCTCAAAATAATAATTTTCACAAAGCCATGTGAAACATCATTGGGTAAAAATATGGTAATAGATAATATTACCATTCACTGGCAACCAAATGTAGACTGCAAGCAGAGAAGTACTACAGTTTGGTCTCCCTTACTTGAATATTCTGACAACAAATTAGAGTGTATCTGGAGAACAACTAGCTGTATAGTCAAAATTCTTATATACTCTATGTATAAGCATGACTGCACGGATATAAAGTGAGCTACTTGGTTGTTTAGAGAAGGCTAGAGAAAGAACTATCAACACATTCAATAGTGACTGTCTACATTAAAATGGATCAATGCAAAAGTGACTACTACTGCACATGGTATGCACATCTGAAGTCAGAACAGCAATACACTAAAAACTGAAAGATAGAAGTGCATAATGGTTGGAATTAATTAAACTCGGGACTCAATATGTATCCCCTGACATATTAGAAGCTTTTTTTGCAGATATTCAAAGAATAATAATTTGTGTGGGGATTCTTGTAGAGATTTTATAGAGGGTCTTTGACACAATGGCTTGGTGAAGTAGACCGCAAAAAGAATTAGTATAATCTTTTTTCATTTGAATAAAATCCTATCCTCAGTGGAGAGCTGTATTTTTCTATGATTTTTAACAAAGAAGTATATTTATCTGACTATTACATGATATTAACAATCACTTCTGAAACTATTTCAAAGAAGATAGTACAGTGAAAACATATCAATTAAAGCTTTTGAAAAAACCATCCAGGGCCATTTATTCTCCTATGAGTCACTGAATTTTTATGTAATTTTCTTCAGTGGAGTTAAACAGTCAACATATTGCAGAGGAAAGCCTAGTGCTGCCTGTGCAGTTTGCTGGTGTAGAACATCGTCTTTTCTGTGTAATCTATAAATTAAAACTTATGTTCTTCCTAACTTGGATGCTATATTCTCATATTATCTATACTAATGTTTAGAGCTAAACTCCAGTAGGTGACCTGACAATTGCTTGAATTTTAAAAGTAGTGAAGATAGGCATAACAAAGAACAGCAAATTGGTTTTGGTTAGAATTGCACATATTAAAAATTTCCTGTCAATCAGAAAAGGAACAAACAATAGAACTTTTGAAAAATAGCTCCTGTCTCTATCTGGTCTTTATGGGCAACCTTGGAGGGGATGTGGAGGAAAAAGCTGGAAAACATGGAGTAATTAAAAAGATAAGAAATCATAAGCCTAGGAAGTCTTGTGCTCTTTGGCAGCAACCCAAGAAGCCCACTGCCAAGGATCTGGGGTGGGTAAAGTGAATGGAAATCTGCTCTGAAAGAAAATTTCTCAGCTCCTTTTGAACAATATGGTGATTGTGATAAAATTCTATGTCATCTCATGAAGTGTTTAGATTTTGACAGGCTGATAAACTTCAAGCCAAAAATACATATTTACAATTTAGATATATTTAAAAATTGCACTTTAGAAGCACTTTTCCTGTCCATATTTTAAACAACAGGGTAGAAAATATTAATGTAAAAACAAATAAATGCTCTAATTTTGCAGTTAAAGTGTTAAGATTATATAGTAAAAATACTCAAAGATAAGTCTTTCACAGTTACAATTCTATCTTTTACCATTAAGTGCTTTACCAGTTAGTTTTAGTGAGGAAGGTATGAAAACATGTTTTAAAAAATTTTCTTTCAATCAATTTGTAAGCTATCTTTACTGAAGGATAACTGTAAGGAATTCTGAAAGCTAATAAGGGTTGTCATGTCTTAAGGGTGAGTATTGCATTTACTAATACTCTGTAAACTGCTTTTCACACTTTGTTATAGCTGTGTTGGTTAACAGAAAATTATTTTATTGCATCTTGGATATCATTTCCATGAGTAACTTGTTGTCTTCCACTGAAATTGAGAAATACCTTCAATATACATATATGTAATGAGATAATAAAAAATGTAGAATGCAATCATTTATTGTTAATATGAATCCAATTTAAATTTTGCAGCAAAGTTAACAATATTACACTAAAATTATCAAAATGCACATGTATTCTAGTGTATTGAAAATGAGTTGGTCTCACTTCATTTCCTTTTGTGTCTCAAACTCTTGCATCTCGGTATTTAATGTGGAAAATTATTTATGTGATTCATAGAATCTAATAACATTTTAAATCTTGTCAACAAATGAGAATAAAGATTTGGCATGGATAGGAAAATATATTCCTTTAGTATTACTAGGTTACACTAGTATGGGGTTCAATTTTTAGGTTATACAAATTTGCATACATAAGTATGTAAAATTTTAATCCTTATTCAGGGCTGATTTAAGTGCTGATTTAAGGTAATTACAGTGTAATGTGTATCTGATCTAAACCTATTGAAATTAAGTACAACACTGATTTCAGAAATTCTTCTGAGAATGAGATAAGCAAAGCATGAATTGAGAAAGGGCTGGGGAAGGGGGTTAGGAGAAGGAAAGATCCAATTTAGTAGATTTTCAGTGTCAGCAATTGTTCAACTCTATACTCTAATAGTAGACAGGTTTTAAACTTTTTTAGTATACAGTACAACATATTCTATTCATATGGGCATTGAATTAACTTTTTATGGCATTACATATCAGAGACAGAGTCTGAATTAATACCCAGTTTGTCCTGTAGTAGTGGAAAATGGACAGTAAAGGTAGTCAGTAATCTGTCAGACTTCTTTGTCCCTTCACACATTTGTGAGTACACTTTTCCACCTGGTACTAACAAAGGGAATTTGTATTGCTTTGTAAGGACAATTGAGCTTTACTTCCATTTGGAAGAAATGATATGGTAACTGTGAAAGAGGATACTTCTTTTAGGTTAATTATGAGTCATATACTTCTGCAAGATTAAAAAAAAATGTGGTGCTACCAGCTATACTTCAATTGAGAAGCAGAATGGAAGAAAAATCTCAAGGAATGAAAGTGGTGGGGTAGAGAGGAAAAGGCCTATGATGTAAAGCAGGTATAAGCACTAAAGGGATCAGTATTGTCTCATTTCTTTGTTCTGCTCCAGAACTGAGTTAGAAACATAGCATTACTGTATTCTTATGGCTAAAAAATTGAAAATGAGAGGGGGAAAGAAAACTACCATATAGTCTTAGATCAGTAGAAATGTATAACAAATTTTACTTTAAGCTTGCCAATTAAAGCTAAGTTTGAAATTAAAGGACAAGAAGCATGAGAAATGACTTTAGCTATCAATAGTGAGAATAAGTAGTTATTAGTTATTATAAGGAGAATATAAGTCATTGGATTACAAAGCCAGCAGGGCAAACAGCTTCCTGCCTGACTTCACAGTGTTCATTAGAAGAAATAGGGCTGTTAGTGGCTGTGCAGAGGCATCAAGATGGTGACAAAAGAATAGATTACAGAAAAGAAAAGTTAGGTTTGCAGTCTCATGGCCTGCTGACACCAAAAGAAGGAATTTTTCTCTCCCTGCAAGCCGTCTCCTTCCACTACTCTCAGCTATGAAGTTCTATGGCTACTCTCTCCCCCTCTCTCTCAAGGTAATTTCTTCAGGCACTTTGGTGTGGACATGAAGAGCTGCAGGAGGCAGGGTGTGCACAACTTGGAAACCTAAATCCACAGAAGATATCTAGGAAGTAACAAGCATTAATCATCCATCCTGACAGAACACTGAAACAGTCATGGCTAGTGAGGCAGGCATCAATTAGGAAAGGAAAGGCTGATGTGTAAACCTCAATGGGAAAAATCCATATAACCGCTAAGTTACCATCTCCCACCATATCCACACCACCAACCACACTGACATCTGGATTTTTTTACCTATAAGATTTGAAACCTTCCCAGGTTGGTACTTTTTTTCTTGAATCCCTGAATCCTTCAACAATTGTTCCTGTGTTCAGCTAAGCCTCAGAGGAGCAGGGGAAGATTATGGAGAAAGTTACAGACAGCTGTCTCTGGCATTTGTTGGACCTTTTTGAGTTTTGATTTAGCTCACTGACATGGTAAAAGAGATGCAAAGCTTGCTTACTTGCTTTCCTCTTTCCCTCCCCTACCTGAGTTTGCTTTCAGGGAAAGGAGTCTTTAGTTTCTGCAAAAATACTAGAATATGTCACGCAAGTAATTCATAAGTATCTTAAAGAAAATAACATTAGCAACAGCTAACATGGATTTGTTTAGAATACCCAGCATCAAATAATTTTCATTTCCTTCCCTGAAAGAGTTTATCATCACTCTCATGTCTTTTCTCTTTTGTAAGGTTTTCCTCATGCAACATTCTCACAATCTAAATGTGTGTCAGATAAAATCTACAGCAGGAGTGAAAATATAATTAGAAATTGTCCTTCAAAATGAAAGAATGTGTTATGTAGTAATTTTCACCTAATATTAGTCAGTAGTTTTCTTAATGGATCAGCTGAGAGTATGCATATTAAAGTCACATAGAAACTAGTCAGTACAGACCACAAATGTGTTACATTCAGTAAACGGGGAAATTATCTTGAAAAACTGGAAAAATGCTCTGCCAAATACTGAAATAGAAAATATAAGATGTATCTATTAAAAATGAGTAATTATTGACTAGGTAGTAGTTTTGCAGAAAAGATTTGCAGGTTTATAAGCTGAACATGAGTCAACAGTGTTAGTCATTATGAAAAAGTTTACTAGGAGATATAAACAGTCTGCAGAATATGCAGCACAGTACTTTCCGCTCACCATTGGTAAGGCTGCCCTATCTGAACTGAGGGAGAGCAATAGCAAGAGAAAATGTGATTTATCAGAGATGTTTTGTTTACTAAAGACAGGACAGTCCTGAGATAAAACTGCTTTCAAAAAAAACCTGCTGCAAAATTTTCTGTGTCCATGGCAATAGGACAAATAGTAATGAGCTTAAGCCGCATTAAAAGAGATTCAGGTGAGACATGATGATAAATTTTCTAATGTTGGGATAATGAGGCCCACTGAAATAGATTGCCTAGGGAGGCAGTAGAATTTCTAGCATTAGAGATTTTAAAAGACTACATTAGATAGATATTTATCAGGAATTAGATAGATGTTGGGCAAAGAAAAGAATTAGATGTCCTCTTGATGTCCTTTCATCCCTGTCGTTTATGATTGTGCTACCAAATAATTTCCAAAGGACCATATTACCAACTAAGTACAGTTATAAATGTATTAGACTTCTGATGGTCTCAACTCTTCACTCCAAGACCATAATGCATTTTGATTTCTGATTAAACAGCCTTTAAATTTCTGAGATTCAATGGGAGGAAGGGCAATTAAAGACTTTATGTAGTATATTTCATCTGTCAGTGAGAGGTACTATCAATTATAACTTCATCATAATGCAAATGGGAATGAAAGCACTGAAATTTTTCTTAAACTAAAAAACATTTGTTCAAGACATATAACTGCACCAGGACAACCATGCTATGTGTTTATTCAGTGGAATGATTGTTCAGAAAATTGAATATGTTTGGAGTAAAGAAAAGGAGCATAACCAGCAAAGTCATTAAAACCTCTTTTGCTAAAAGGAATCATTAATGTTATTTGTTCATCATTTTATGATTCCAGCCATTAAAGTTCCTGCTGAAAAAAAAAAATCTCCACAGTGATAAATATGTACATGACATTGACTCAGAGGCTGACAACAGCACTAAAAATGTATAGTTTAAAATGTGTGGGATTTTTTTTGCTTGGGGTATGAGAATTCTGCAAGGCTGAACCTGATGCTGCAAACTGTTACAATCTATTAATTTTGGACTATAATAATCATATTACTTCTACACAAATGTGTGAAATGTGTGTCACCATTTAAGGTAAAACCTGAGAACCGGAAGTGCTGGGTAAATCAAAAGGTTTATAGTGTGCTAAGACCCTACCTTTCTGTCAGAAAAGCACCACGGTGCTAAACTGGGTAGTTATTTGCTAACTCCTGTGGAAAGATCAAATTGGGTGGATAATGAAGTAAGGGCACAGAATAATGAAGACTGTAAATGTTGTCATGGAAACATTTAAGACAACATAGCAGTTTTGTCATGACCTAGCTTTGGTATACTGGGAAACGCATGTATTTATTCACAGATGCTAGGTATAGAATGTAATCATCTTCCTGCCAGTCAACTGGGAATCCAACTCTGTAAACTCTGATACACAAATTATCAGTTATGTATGTCATGCAAAGCAGCATACTCTGGGCCAGGCTGCTTGCTTCATGAAGTTTGTATTTGGCAACTGAGCAAGGTAGAGGCAGTCACAGAAATCTATGAGGGCTTCCTCACCTGCAGCTCAGATGTTTAAAGGGCAGAGGACTATTACAGTGCCTCCCAGGCAATCAGTCAGAAGTTCAGCAGCACTGGAACAGAGCTGGATGCAGCCATTACAGAATCTGTCTCTTCTTGTCTCTACTATGGAGCTAAGGGAAGCCGCATATAGTATAACTGTGCCAGCCCACCACCTTCTGGGATTTTGAAACACGTTAGTGATTGATATTATCTATAATATCCCTAATGCTTCTTTTTACTTAATTGGGGTTTTTTTCAAGACTGTATTTTTTTCAAAATTACCACATGCTCATTAGATATTTCAGATACTAAAACAGAGTTATACTATTTCAGTGTTTCACCAGTTACCACTGAATTTTAATTTAGAATTTAGTAGCGTTAGAGAAAGAACAACCTCTCTATATACATGTGTGCTTCTGAATCTGACCTTTGACTATGTTTTGCAAAATGTTTCACTTTATTACTGTCTGCAAACCATTTACTGAAGTTAAATGTTTGAAATTCACTCTTTGAACTATCTGACTGGTCACCTAATTCACCTGCCTGTTTTTCTTGTGTGAGTTTCTGTTCTGTAAAGATAAAACTTTTAGACAGAGGAAAATTAGGGTGAATCACAGGGCCTTTCATTTTCTCAGTGAGCAAGCAGTTTTGGGAAGAATTATTACAGATGAAGCAGAGCCAAGTTTCTTTTTGATATGAGACAGTCTTCATAACTTTGAGTACGTGTGTCCTTCCCAGAATTAAATATTTTGGTTAACATATCTGCAAGTATCAGATTGATAAAGTGTCACTTTGACATTTCCCAAAGCACCATAGCTACAATCAAACCTACAAATTCAACACAAAATAAGAAAGTCGGGTCTTTTCTCCTCTATCTTAGTCTATTACTTGAATTCCAAGGGTTGGGGAATTGCTTTAAAATCCTCAGCTCAAGAAGCTATCTTGCATAAAGATACATTCATCTTTATGTAGACATGTTAAATACAGTAGTCAGCTCCTGTCATTTGCTTTGGGTAGTACCTATGACTCAAAAAAGTAGTGATGCAACCTGCAGAGACTGAAAAGGGCCTTGAGAAAATAATTTAGACAGGAGGTCAGATTTGGTCTCTGGAGATCACCATTTTTTTTAGGTAGTTTTACAGAGTACCTGATTTTATCAAGTGCTAGTTTCACTTGGTCTGTAACCTCTTTGAAACTTTCCATCAAGATATCTGTTAGCTTTGGGTACTTAAAAATGTCATATTCCAAGGCAAACATATATTTGTTCCTTTAATCTTTCTTTCTGACCATGTCTCTTTAAACCATCCTGGTCTTTTACACTTTGTTGTGGGTTTTTTTTTTGTACCAGATTCAGTGTTCATACTCAGTGAGGTGCTTTCTAACTTTAGTTGAAAAGGAATATGAAAGGACACTTTCCTGGACAGAAGTAGCCTCCTGCTCTTTTGGGAAAAGAGTCTAAAATCTAAAGGTGTTTTATTAAAAGCTGTAAAATAAATGTTTCAATTAAAAAATTTATCACTGGACTTCATTAATTTCCTCACATTCCAGTTCTGCCTCATGTGGGTTGGACATGTGATGTTAACAACTTCCAGAAAGCATCTGTGTCAGGGATTTTAATGGTATAACACCTTTGTCACTTGCAAGGTGAGACAGACAGGACTATAGTCTCATCTGCTTCCCTGCCTTTGTTAGAGAGTAAGACAGGAGAGATGTGAACCATAGCATTCAAATATCACCTCAACAGCTCTTCTAAACAAAAGTATTAGGGATAATTAGCCTTTTTTTTTTCCCCTTAAAAAAGAAAAAAAGAAAGAAAGAAAAAAAAAAGCAAGCAATCCAAAGCATTTTTTCTGAATTTTTTTAAGTCAAGTTCTTTTTGTCATGAAAATGTCAATGTACTATGTAAATACCGCAGAGAAAATAATATCCATTAATGCTGTCATTTGAAATGACTGTTGGTCATGAAGCGTTGAGCACATACTGGATCAGGGAGAAATTTTTGAAATTTTATATCTAGATCAACGTGACTTCTTAGCTATTAACTCATTTCATATTTGCAGTGAAATTTGCAAATTAAACACTGAACATTCATATCAGAAGTAAATATGGATAAGCTTTCATAGTCAATTAACATCTAATGTGAGTTCTCCCAATTGACATTTTACAAGGGATAAAATGTGAGTTTACATTCTTTCTGTACTTGATTTTGCAGGGAGATGCACAACACTTAGGCTAAGATTGTTCAGAAACAATACAGTTGCACATTTAGTTCAGAAAAATAAAGAATCCTAGATATTTATCATCGTACATTTGCCTTGGTTCTAGAAGCTAAAACATGGACTTTGGAGATGTTTCTTTTTAAAAAATAGGTCCATCAAAAGAACTGAAGTGGTAAATTGAGCCTGTCAATGAGGACAAGTTTTCTGACAATGGGGATAAAAGTTTTCTTGATAAGATTTTCAGACTAAGATTAGATGAGAAATTAATTATACCTCTTGAATACAGTGGAAGGGAAGCTAGATCAACCAAGTTAATAGATACCTATATTGCTTCAGTCGTTAACTATATATGATTGACCTAGATTTATGCCAATCTTGCATATTGTGTCATGCATACATATATCTCTCTCAGAAACAGAAATCTCAAATAGTGGCTTTTGCTCTTATTTATTGTAACAAATAACAGCCTCATTGCACTGTGCACTATGCACTCAACAAATGCAGAAGAAAAGTCTATTCAGCACAAGGAGAAGAAAACTTAACCAGCTTCTGTGAGAAACATAGGGAGGACTTTTTACATGAAAAATGTCAAATATGAAGTCTTACTCACAGATTCACAGTCCAACCTCCCTGCAGAAGCAGGGCCACCTACATCAGGTCACACAGGAACACGTCCAGGTGGGTCTTGAAGACTTCCAGAGAAGAAGCCTCTACATCCTCCCTGGGCAGCCTGTGCCACTGCTCCCTCACTTGAACAGTAAAATAAGGGTTTTTTATGTTTAAATGGAACTTTTTGTGTCCCAACTTCATCCCAGGACCAACTTCATCAATAGGATCCCTCGTCCTGTTGCTAGGTACTATAGAAAAAAGTGATGCCCCAACCTCCTGACACCCACCATTTAGATATTTGTAAATATTAATGAAATCCCCCGTCAGTCTCCTTTTCTCTAGACTGAAAAGCCCCAGTTCCCGCAGCCTTTCCTCATAAAACATAAGGAATATATGGAATATATAAAAAACTAAATAAAAGTGTATCGTTGTTACAGGAAAAGATTAATTTTTGAACTACAGACAAATGCTAAGAAAAAAGTATACGAGTAAAGCATAAGATAAAAAACTAGTATAATGTTAAAACAGTCATTGAATTAAAAAAAAACAAAACAGAATCTGAAAAATTACACATGTAAATACACAGGAAACATCAGGTTACTAGAACCCAGATAATACATTTGTTTCCAAAAAGCAATCCTACTAAGGATTTGAGACTGCTTTGCCTATGGTATCGGTCATATATGTTATGGCAGGACACTTACGGCACTGACACAGAAGAAAACAAACCAGGCTTCATCTGATCCAATGTGTGAGACTACACCAAACAGAATGAATTGCTGTCAAATGGGATTTACAAGCCAAACGAGGTGCCTCCCTGTAACTATCAAAAAGAAATGTACTCTCAGTACTTTCTGCTTCTCGTCTTTTAAATCCTGTCCTGAAATGCGGCATCTCTGAAAGATACAGCTTGCACCATCCTACCACTGACATAACCAGATTTTCTCTCAGATTTGTGTTCATCACCCAATGCAGTTCTAAGTGCTCAAAATAGCTACTCATTAATCACCATGTAGTCATACCACAAGGGAAAACTTCATTTGCTATTAACACTGCTGTTATGGCTCACATGCTAACAGATTTCAACAAAAGATAAAAGCATGTAACTGTGGAATGTGTTCCCATTGTCTCTTTAATGTTTATGCAACCCAGTAATGCCAGTTATTAGCATGAGGGAAATCACTGATTTGCCTAATTGTACCTGCATTAGATAAATCAGAATGCTACCAGCAATAATGTATTAGAAAGTGTGGTTGTATTGCTTGTCTCCCTGATTTCTTTAGAATCATACACAAAGTGCAGGATGAACGCCTTAGAGTAAAAATACTGGCTCCTCTAATTTCACTTGAATTTGAAATACTATTTTAAATCCTACTACAATAAAGGAATGCTGGCAATAACAAGTAAAACCCTTAAAGAAAAAGCTAATGATGAAATTTTACCTGAGTAAAGCCTAGATTAGACTCCAGGATCAACTTTCTCTCTCTCAATGGGACTGAACTGATTTTGTGATTTAAGGCTCTTAAATCAGGATGTAGGAGAGCTGTGTCATTACCCATAGTTCTGATATTCTGCACTATACTTTCCAAATTTTCTTGGGGTTCTGTTTTTCCTTTACATTTTCTAGGGTATTTTGAAAAAAAATTTCCACTATATAGAAATTTCTGCTTTTGTAGCAGGATTTCCTTGCTTTTGTCTCCTATAGGTAGATATAAAAAATCCTCAGAGGGGATGAACAAATACTTGCTTAGAGGTAGGACAGACGATATACTCTGAAAGAGAATGCACCTTTGTAACACCCACCCAATCTGCAGCAGCATCAGAACAGAGCCATGAAGACTGCAAGATAATAGCCTCCAAAACAACTACCATGAATTTTTTAAACTGCAAGACAACTATTGTTTAACTTTGAAACCACTAAGTAGGTTTTAATGTGCCAACAAATTCAGATTCTTAATCTAGGACAGAAAAAGAAAAAAACAAGACTTGTAACACCTCACATGTTTTATACCAAGTGCAACAATGCATATTAGAAGAACTAACCCAATCTACTATTCAGTGGATTTTCTCTTGCCTAAAGTGTCTAAGTCAAGACCAGTGTCATTGAAAAACCTGTACCTTTAGCCTTAAATGCAAGCTGTGGTCTTGCAACATAAATTAATTGGATGAGTTATTTAGTGTATTTAATAGGAAGTCGGGCTTAATAATCAGCATGATCCTACCTGCCCTTAAAATCTATGAAATGGCAAATAAATATTTTATCAGGAGATCTACTACGGATAACATGCCCAGGAGAAAAATCTGGCCTTTGATTTTACGTGTCTATCAATACCTTAAGGAGATAAGTCTTTAATACATGGTTGTGGTCAAAATAAAGCAAATCACACACATACAGAATGAAAAGGTCAAATGACAATAAAAATTGGAATGGAGGAAATCAGCTTTGTAACTGGTTTCCTGCTACTCAAATGAATAGTTAGATTCTATGTGTTATATATGACCTTTCCTTACAAGCTATGAAGGACCACAAATTGTATTTCACTGAGCTGCACACCTCAGCAAGGTAAATTCATTAAAGACATAGAACAGTACATGTTCTATAAGGAAGAGGAATTTTATTTCCAATGTAACAATTAAGGAATAAGCTCTTAAGATTGAGCACAATTTATCTTAACTGAAATGCACAACCTAGGAAGTGTAATGGATTTGCAATATGTATTCCAAGTGGAAAGATACTGGAATAATATCACCTATGTACTCTTTGCCTCACAAACAGGCGACCTCTCAAACTTCATCTCTCTTGCTAATTCAGCACTTCATCCTTCTGACGTTAAACAGTGTAGGACTGGGAGGTACCTTCTCCTACCTAGAAATAATAGCAGTAGGATTTTGATTTACAGGAAAAAGTGAAAATAAGCAAATAACATTTTTTTCTAAGTTTTTTTTTTTTTTTTTTCAGGGAGGTGGTAAAATAGGGGCCACAAGATGCCCACAAATTGATCCATGCCCACTCTCTAATACAAAGATGATGTTGAGGATATTAAACTCTTCAAATCTTGAATAAGTCCTGATAGAAGGGTTAGATCAGTAACGAGTACAAGAGGGAGAAAAGACTTCTTACGTGTTCTTCTTTCTGAATTCAGTAACTCTCTACTGCATAAGCAAACAGTAGACAGAATCTGCTCAGCTGCAAGATTGACAATGAGAGATGAAATGGACCTTGTAGGAAATTTTAGCTTTCTTTTCAGCCAACTCATATAAGTTTAGGTCAAGAGATATCCAGCATTTCAGCATGTATAGAATGAAGAGTTTTAAGGGAAAAAAAACCAAAACCAATCCACTCTTGTTTTCCTTATTGAATGAATTTTAGGTTTGGGTAAATGAGAAAAGAACACACCAAAAAAAACCCCTCCAAAACAACCCTTTTTTTCATCATGGTACTAAGGGTGTCTTTCCTTCCAGAAGATTTCAGAAGTGGGCAGTAAGCAAACTACTCATGATGTAACAGATTAAGGATTAATTACCCTTCTCATGGCTTTAGCCAGTAAAAGAGTAGAGTAAAATAAGTGGTAAATTTTCTTTGTCAGTGCCAGAATACTACAACCATGGTATCTTCTCAAAAACACCAGTCCCATTTTTCTCTCTGCCACCAATAACATTAAATGTAGGCTAATATCACACTTGGTGGACTGTTGCCTGCCTGGAGAGTAATAAAACAGTGTAATTTGTGCTGATACATTACACATATATACACACATCTTTTAATAATCACACAATGTATAGCATGTTTAAAAAAGTGTGAAGTAAACGAGATTATTAGAGTATCATTGCAGGTGACAATTTTGTAAATCTTTTGTCACACTGCATGGATGGATAAATTACCAAAGTGTTTCTGGAAAATCTTTAAAGAGGAAAAGGAAGGAAAAAATTACTTTTTGAGAACAAATTCAAAGAGTAGAAGATGAGAGAGGGGAGTCAGTACTACAGTTGATTTTGAAAATTCATTCTTTCATTTGGAACATCAGTTGCAAGACAAATCCCCAACACCTATAAACGTGTGATCAGATGAAAAATAATGCTTCTGAACTGAATTTTAATGTGATAATGTACTTATTAAGCACAAAGGGAAGTCCTTGTTTAAACAATAGAATGTTTTGCAGCTTTTCAGCCTTCTAATGATGACTTCCTCCTTTCTCATTCCCATATCTTTACATCCAGGAAGTAGTTGCATCCCCACTAGAACCTTCACCAGCACTTTGACTATGCAGATCAGACACCCTGTTTTACTGCTTGTGGTAGTTTGAGCCTGGCTGGATGCCAGGTGCCCACCACACCGCTTTACCTCCCACCTCCTCAGCAAGCCAGGGAAGGGGAGAAAATAAGATGGGAATCTCGTGGGTTGAGATAAAAGCAGTTTAATAAATAAGCAGCAAAGCCGCGCGTGCGGGAAGCAAAGCAGAAGCAGATAAGCTGTTACTCTCTACTTCCCATCAGCAGCGATGTCCGGCCACCTCCCGAGAAGCAGGGCTTCAGTACGCGTAGCGGTTGCTTTGGGAAGGCCAGAAATGAATCTCGCCTCCCCTTCCTGCTCCTTTCCCCCAGTTTATATTACTGAGCTGACGTCATATGGTATGGAATATCTCCTTGGTCAGCCTGGGTCAGCTGTCCTGGCCATAGTCCCTCCCAAGATCATGCCCACTCACAGCTAT
The DNA here is from genome assembly GCF_028858725.1 of Colius striatus. Lineage (NCBI taxonomy): Eukaryota > Metazoa > Chordata > Aves > Coliiformes > Coliidae > Colius > Colius striatus. The sequence continues at coordinate 111,284,774 of NC_084759.1, read as the reverse complement.
TGGTGAAGGTGGGGGAAGGAATGCTGGAGGGACAGCCCCGATGTTGTGCAAGCGGTAGTCATAATATTGATATCAACAGTAAGCACAGCACTGCAGGAGCTACTGTGGAAAATCACTACCATCCCAGACCCACTACACTGCTGAAGCACTTGACTCAGTTTAGTCAAAGGAGTTGAACAGATTGAATAAACTCAGAGATATGTAATGACTCATGACCTCTCTTTCCTTCTAAAACAGTTTCTATATTTTTTACTGTTGCCCATGTTATTAAAAACAAAGGAGATCATACTCATGACCCCAAATTCAGCAAATGTTTAAGACTATAATTATCTCCCTAGAAGCCAGAAAAACACCTAGGCACACCTGTAAAATCTAGCTTGGAGGCAGTTGCAGTACAGTATTCTATGCAGGACTATAACTCTCAGTAGTTCTTTCCCTGTGCTTTGTTCTGGGGCAGTGAGAGAAGTGAAGAGCAACCTTTCTGCCTACACTTTTGAAGAGACTGGTCAATTCTGTATATTTTACACCTATTTCTGACTACATAAACAAAAGACCACATTCAAAGACAGTGATACATTTCTTTCTATCATCACTCCTAAAATAAATAGCTAACAATATGCAAAATTCAGATAGTTTTCCATAATTAATGAAAGAGAAAGAAGCAGTTTGTTTTAAAATGTGACTTTAATCATGAGGTGCTGATTGTTGGAAAGGAGGGTTTTTGACACGAATTTGATATGGAATCAGGAACAACAGATAACCAGTGAACAGAAAGAGATTATTTTTCAGCATGACTTGGCCAAAGTTTTGCAAGACTGGTCTTCCTTTCATTATATTAAGTTTGAATCAGGTAAGATATACCAGTCACTTCACAGAATAGAATGGTGACCAGCATATGCATTGCATAGCATAGCATAGCATAGCATAGCATAGCATAGACTGGAAGTAGTGGTATGTTTACTTTTATCTAAGGATTTTCAAAAAATGAATGGCTTTCATTGTGAAAAGAAAGAACAAATAGTTAATTTGTGTGTCTTGACAGAACCATCACCAATAATATGCCTGCATCTCCATAGACTACAGTACCAGGTTCTTGCTCACTTTCTTAGAAACTATTTATATGATGTAAAAATATTACACAATCACCTTTTCTCTGGACAATATATGTTAAGCTACATACGTGATCTGAATAGTACTATACCTGCCAAACTTCAAATATACCATAAGCCTCGGAAAAGAAGTTGTAAAATACCCAGCATATTCTTTGAATAATCACAAAGTTTATACTATGTTCTTTCTGATTGAGTAATAAAGAAGCATTCATACTTTATAGGGTATTTGTGAATTTCAAAAGTAGTACCTTTGAGTAAATGGAAAGAGTTGCCTTTCTATTTCCCTATATCGAGGAGGCCAACCTGTGGCTTATGAGCAGTGTGAATGCCACCACAGCACCTATAGCGGTATTTTCTGCTTTTATGCCCCAGCCTAGTTCCATATTAGAGCTAAGATATCCCTGAGTATCATGAAAAGTTTGCTGAGAACTCTCTTTTCTCTGGATCTGCCATCTATATGCCATATATAGTTCATGGCCAAGTGAAGAATATTATGTGTCTGGTAAGATCAGATATATTTTCCCACCTTGTCTTATTACTTATTGGCACCAAGACTGTCATGGGCTTGTGTAGAGTCATTTTTTGTAATGGGGAAGGGACTGTAAAGATGGCTCCTGTAAGAATTTACTCAAAACTTTTCCCATCTCTGAGTCAGACCCACTTCTGGGGCTGAGTGAATTGGACATCTCCAGAATATCTATTTAAGATGCAGCTAGAAGAGGAGAGTTCTTCATTCTTTTATGGGAGGTGATGGAAGGAAGAAGTGGGATGACAGTGAAGTACAGACTGCAAGGCCAGTGATGGAAGAGAGCAGGTGGTGTGCTGGAGCAGAGACTCCCCTGCATCCCATGGAGAGATGGCAGCTGCTTTTATAAAATCATGAACGTTTAAGTGTTTTTATTGAATAAATACCTTTAAATAAATTAATGTGTAAGTTAGCATAACTAAGCAAAACTAGGCCTCCTTTGTGAAGCTGCTTCCAAAGGAAAGATCATGCAGGCAGCATGATGATGAGAGTGATAACAAGGTGGACTATTCAGAACTAAGCACCTGCAAGCCATAAAACATCAAGAACAATGGTGGGAGTAACTGCCTCTAAGGAAGAAGAAAGGATGTGTTATGTTGACCATTAAGCTGCTCACTGTCCCAAAATCCTGCACCTTTCTGGTCCAGAACAAGACCCACCTGGACGTGTTCCTATGTGACATGATCTAGGTGAACCTGCTTCTGCAGGTGGGGTGGACTAGATGATCTCTGGAGATCCCTTCCACCCCCTACCATTCTATGATTCTATGATTCCGTGATAATCAGTAGCTTAGATTAGTTAGTTGACCAAGTGATTTTGAAGCATATATGAATATGTATAGCTTGTGTAATAAGGGACCAATCTATAAGAGGAATGTAATGTGTAAAATTAACAGGTAATCAGTCAAGGTAAAGGGCAACTTTAATGAACAGTTGTAAGTAGATTTTATATGCATGATAGGGAAGAACAAAAGAATATTAGGTATAAATATCTGTTAATTTTGATGTTTCATCAGACCTTCTTTGGGAATGATCCTACGTCCCTGGTGTGCATCGTTAAACAAAGGACATCTCTGCTTATCTAACTTTGTCTAGATAAGTTTTCTTCCTCAACATGTTTGCAACACTACCTCTGCAAACTGTGGAGAGGAGTGTTGAAGCTGAGACTTGGCATTTCATGGAAGACTACACACCAGCCGTGGTGATCATGCCTTGAGAATGCCATGAATTTGTGAGAGGGCAGTGTTGCAGCAGAAGGTACACAGAATGCTGCTGGCCACAGAGGAGTCCCATGCTGAAGGTGTTTGTGAGAAGAAGCTGCAGCCCTTCTCATGACACAGAGATTCATTTGGGACTGTCCTGTGAGAGGAGTGTCATGTTGGAGCAGAGGAAGAATGTGGGAGATCTTCCTCCTCTGAGAAGATAGAAGTGACAGAGATCAGTGAAGGATTGACCAGATCTCCCATTCCCTGCCCCACTATGCTGAAGGAGGAGGAGGTAGAAATATCAGGAGCAGGGAACTGAGTCTCGGAAGAAGGGAGGGGTAACGAAGGAGACCTTAAAGTGCTGACTGTATTTTCTCATCATCCTTTGTTGCCAGCTGGGCCTGAACTGCGACAATGATGCAAAACTGCAGCATTCCAATCTTAAAAAAGCAAGCATGCAATCAGAAGTAATTAAGACCTCAGGAGGTCCTCTCTTTTCCAGAGGAACCCCACTAGCATCCACTGGTAGGTGGCACAATTAATATAGGTTACAATGAACTGACACAATCAATGGTGAAATCCATTTTCTTGTGCCAGTGTGACAAATAACAGGTTCACAAGGATATGCATCTTTCATTGCCTTTCATGCATAATATGGGATTAATCAGGGAACAAATTAACTGGTGATGAAATGACAAAAAACTGGCACCATTATAATTTCAGGGCAAGATATATATTCTTTATGATTTTTACTCAGTCTTCATTTATGAATGATGGATTATTTCTCAGATTCCATTTAAAGTCATTATTAAAATCCAGTTATTTGTACATTGCTTGACATTCAAACTCTGATATTTTTTTCCCACAAAATACTGGGTGAGACAAGACTGACTTGAATCTAGAAATCAAAATACAGAGCTATTATTTTTTCTTACATTTTACTGATAAGAATATTCAAGCTGATTAAAGAAGAGTCTTTGAGCAAGCTGGTTAAAATGTCCTTCTCAGATATTTAAAAAAAAAAATGCAATTTCCTTTTACAGTGATAATCTATTTTGTCCTTGACTAATGCAGCATCACTGAGAATTTCATAGTGGTAAATCATTGTTTCATAATTCTGAATTGGTATATAGAATCATAGAATGGTGGAGTCAGAAGGGACTTTTAGAAATCATCTAGTCCAACCCCCCTGCAGAAGTGGGTCCACCTAGATTGGGTCGCACAGGAACACATCCAGGTGGGTCTTGAAGACCTTCAAGGAAAGTGACCCAACACCATGGGCAGCCTGTGCCAGGGGTCCATCATCCTCACAGGAAAATAGTTTGTTGTTACGTTTAAATGGAACTTTTAGTGTTCCAACTTCTTTCATTACCGCTTATCCTGTTGCTAGACACAATAGAAAAAAAAGGATGACCCAACCTCCTGACATCCACCATTTATATACTTGTAAACATTAATGAGATATAAGGTGACTGACTTCAGGCATCCAAAAAAGGAGACCGTGATTATTAAGAAATGCTGAGAGTAGTAAATTCTGAAGGAAGCCACTATCTCTCTGCAGCAATATGAGACTTGAGTTTGGTTTTGTTTAGGAGCTTAAATATTGATTTAGTTATTTAATTACAGGTGCATTAATTTGAAAGAGTTGGTATAATACCAATAAATAATTTCAAAATGCTGAACATTGATGTGAAACATCAGACAATGAGTTGAATGTAGCTGTGTGTATTTTGAGAACAATCTATTAATAACCTGAACAAATAAGGATAAAACCAGTACTCTTTATGTTCATGTTTAACTGCCTTAGGAAGCTAGGTTTTGTTCCAGAACAATTTTACATGTGCCAAATTCTATTTGCATACTATGTCATTGTGATAAAATCCAAAAAAAATGGTTAAACTATACAGGCATCAGTACTACTAACAAGCAATTTTTTAGCAGAGGTTTAGCAGTATTTAACAGATATGTAAAGAAAGCAACAAATAATAATTTAATAGCTGATGTAAGATATTAGTGCTCAAATACTGCACAGCCTTGCATTTGTATTTCAGTAGTGGCTTAGACACTCAAGACAATAAATCTCTTATGTTCTGACATTAAATTTTAATGTTACCATACGTTTTGCAGAGAAAAAGTGTGCTACGGACTTTATTAGCAGTATTACTATCTGACTACATCTTGCATTTCAGAACCATACAAGCAAAAAGTCCCACTTTGGGAAATTAGACACTTTATAATGTAAATAACTTTATAATAAATCATGGTACATAGTTATGTCCAGGTATCTTTATTCTTATGGTTTATGGCTTCATAGTTATTATCTAGAAAATAAAAGCTCAACAGTCTTTGAAACACTCATAATCTGTCCCACTTCGTTTTTGCAGGTCATTATCTATTTCTGAATGCAAATCCCAGTCCCCACTGCATGGCCTCTGCCTACTAGCACAAAGTGCTGCACCAGCTGCAGCTGCCCATGGTACATATATGTGTGTATGTCTGTCTGCCCTCATAGCAAATTCAGAGGAAAAAAACTTCCTTTTACCCTACTGGTTTACCCCAGGGCAATGCAATTGGATGCTAGATTTCTTTTTACTGCTCTTGGAGAGCACTAGCGAGGTAGCCTCCTGGGTAGTATACATACCTGTTGTGACTTTGCATGGGATCAACCTGTTGCTTATGGTTGAGTTGTGCATCAACTGGGACAGAACCTGGTTATCACTGAATCTTTCCTTTTGTGGCTGCATAAGCCACAAGAAAAACCAGGGCAGTGTTGAGACTCATTCTGTGCACTGACCAAATGCAACTGTTCAACGAGTGATACAATAGTACAGTACAAGTCAAAGTATGCTGATACTATGATTACATTCCACAAGCTTTGAAGCATATCCTATAGCAACCTCCTTCAGAAGTCAAGCTCTACTTAATTTTGCACACAACAGGACAAGGTTGGAACGAGACATGGAGAGAAGGAAAATGATTAGAAGGCAGCTAAAACATCAAGTCTTATTTTGAAAGACAATTTTCTTCATTCCCTGTAACTTTTCTTGCCCCTTTGCTATTTTGGTTACAGAAGCAGCTCAGGAATGAAAACACAGGTTCACACAGAATTCTCTTAATACAGAATCCCCTTGTGAGTTCACATATTAAGAAGGACAGCTATAATCATTTTAATACTTTTATAAATTAGTAAGGTAATAAGCACAATACATTCTGCATGAGAGTGTTCTTCATTCGTTTTTTATGCTGCTGACACATTTTAATTATGATACTATTTTGTGACACATTGGTACCATCATTGGAAAAAAAAACCCAATCCTTCATAACAGGAGATTTTTCCTTAGTGCTGCACTACTAAACACTCCCTGAGAAGCATGACAAAATTACCACTTGTATGAGAGAGTGAGGAAGCATATGTTTTAATGCAGTGTAGATTAGCTACATTTTGGTGTGGATTTTTTTTTTTTTTTAAAGAGATAGAGTATATTCAGTGAAGTATATTCCCCAAAAACAGCTTGAGCTGTGTCTGTCATTTCTCCATAAACTAAACCTACTGTAGATTCTTTTCTGTGGAAAGCAAATTTTATGGACATAGATTTATACTGTCATAAAGTGAAAATTGTATTCAGCAGTGGGGACAGAAACCAGTAAAAGTGTGTTTTTCTCTATCCTTTCAAGAGTATATTATAAAGACTTTTAAATATAATCCTTTCTTTATTTTTCAGCTCTGAGGGTCCAAACAAGATTTAAAATCCTTTACAGTTACATCTCCTGTTCATTTTGCATGTTTTCTCAAATCCTCATTGTCTGTTATCAATATTATTTAGCCTCTACATAGTCATAGGTGTTTTAAAATCAGACAGCTTCTGGATGTGAATCTAAGACAGAAGAGACCTCTTTGTATATACTGGCAGTGTTAACGATGTGCAACAGCACTAGTTTCTCAGTAATAGTATTTGTATATAAGTAAAGACACAACCATAATCTCTTTCAAATTCAGCTCTTCCAGTAGTTGTGCCTGTTTTTCCTATATATTTGATGAGACTTTAAGGAGGGAGAGTATTAAAATTACCACGAAGTTGCCCTGTCTTCAGTTGGGTAAATTATTTGAATTTTATCAGATTTTGATGAAACACTGGATAATAAAACTTTAATGTAAGCTTTCTTCTGACACGAGTTATGCTTAGTTCAGCCAGTCTGAATTAAGTTTACAACGTCTGGATACAACTGTATATGTTCTAATATGCTCAGATATACATGTATATATTCTGATATGCTTAAGAAGGCATAATGCAGGCTTGTTCTGAAACAGTTTGAAAAAAGTAAGGATAAGAGGAAAGAAAAAACCCAGTGATTATCTGATCTGAAGCTGACAGCATCCAGTTCATTTCATGGCTAAGGAAGTAACATAAGTTTTACAAGTTTTCTAAGCTTTCTGCTAAACAGGGCATGATTAAAATGCACAAATAAAATATGGGGCAATAGGAATACATCTCATCAAATATAAATACAATGCAATTGGATCTCACACATCTTGGGAGGCATAGCCATACATATCAGCAATTGCTCAGTTTCAAAGCTGCATATTTCAGATTTGAAGTGAATTGAATTGGTTCCCTTGACCTCACTATAAGGCTAATTCAAATATCCCAATACTTAAATTTTATTTTATGAAAATACATTATTTATCCTCTCAGGACTGTTAGTATTGGCTTATTAAGTTCCTTTCGAAAATCTGGACAGAAATTTCATCACAGTGTTTGAGTTTATACAATCTACTAGCATTGTTTGCAGTGGTAAGTGACAAAGAGATCATGAAATGTGGAATTAAGTTTTCTTTTCCTCTTTTTAAAAGACAGAGGATCCAAAAATATTTCTAGTGTAATTAAAATTTTCATCTGAAACCTGTAGCATACCCCTGAGTAAGAATCGCTGTTTAAACTATTCTATGTTCTTGAGATGTCTGTACACTGAAACCATTGCAAGACATATTTTTTCCCCTGTCACAGATTTGCTGCTAATATTATATGCAAAGGAAGATAAGGTAAAGTCAGAGAGAAAGTGAGAGCCTGCAGATGTTACTAATTACACAGTCCTGTTGCATGCTTCCCTAAATTTTCTATACTTTTCAGATTTTGAGTAGATAGGGCAATCCTATTATGAACTGATTTTAGTAGTTAGTTTTATCACTTGAAAGTCTGTACCACCTTCTATCAAACTTTTCTTCTTGTGTTCCAAGAAAAAAACACACCCCAAACCAATCAAACAGAAAAAGCCATCACAGCAAATGGTATTTGTAACAGAACACTTAGTTATCTCTGCAAAGAGCACAATGACAAAAAAGTCAGGAAAGATCTTCTTTCTCTGGAGGAAAGAAAGAACCTTTCTTCCCTTGTGGATGAAATTACGCTTGATATATTATTCAATAAATTCATGAAACATTTTTAGGTATTAATGACAACCCAGTGAATTGCTGAAATTCTTCATTAATACAAAGTAAAAGAAATTAAAGACATCTTAATGATACATACTGTTAAAATTTTCTTCCAAGGAAGGTCATGCATTGCACTTCTACCATGTCCCAAGTTAAGGACTGCCACAGCAGTGACTGTTAGGAGGAATGTTGACAGTGTGCAATCTCACATGCTGTGCCATGGGCAGATCCCTTCAAGCTTGTCCCTTGGGGATCAGGAGAGTCTCTCAAGGAGAAAGACAAAGCCTTAAAATCTTTCAAATAAAACAATACATCTTCTTCAGAATAAAAGTTGTTCAGGGAACACATTTTACCTGTTGCCCATCCTTAACTAGTGATAAAGTCTGAAATTACAGCAGCAGTTATCTTTTCATATGTGTGCATTCAATCTCTTCAACATGATATGCTGATCTTTGTCTATCTGCTAGTACCCACAAAAGTAGGCATGCTGCTTTTGATGCAGTGTTAGCTTTGAATTGACATGCTAAAGGAAAAGCTCATAACCAAGTGTAGAAAAAAAGTGTGACATTTTTTAGTCTAATGTACAAGAAAAGGTAGAAGAAAATACCTAGCTCCCCTTGATTATTTAGTAAAATCACATCATACATGTAAAATTTAGTATAGGTAGCCCTGAGATTAATGAGCAGAAATTGTCAGAAACCTTTTTAGAAAGTGGCATGAATAAAAATGAAAGTCAAAGAATTGAATTTCCCAATGTTTTACTATTTTATCAAGAATGAAGTCACAGACGGCCTGTTGAGGATCAATAATGGATGTAAGGTCCATGATCCAAATGCTTTGTGCCAGTAAGATGAATCTTAAAGATATGATAAATGATGATAATATTAGGAGGGAGAGATGTACCATGGGAGAAAAGATAAAGTGTACAATGGAACCTCCCTCATTTGTCACAGTTGCTACAGAAGACAGAAAAAATGTTTACTTATCCCTCTCCCCACCTCACCTCTCAGTCCCAGTCAGGTTCAACACCTTCTACATGCTGAAACTCTTCCTCAAGTAAATGAAATTTCAATATGCTCTTGGGTAAGAGCCAAGATCAGTTTTGGTAGCCTGTACTTCCTAAGGTAATTTGGTCAGGTAAACACGTGGTAGGAAAGAAAGGCACTCTGGCATGCATGCTCTGATTCTCTGAGTTTTAATATAGCCATAAGTGGAAAAGATTTATATTCCAAGTTATCAAACCTGCCTAAAAAATTATCTTTTTCAAATGTATTCTTGGCAATCTGAGCTTCTGTTTGAGTTTCAACAGCAGTGCAGAAGCTCATCTAAACTGTATATGGTAGTAAGGGAGACATTTCTAATAGAGTCATCCCCAGCAAATCTCTTCCTATATAGATGCAACACGAATATGTTTACTTTGCATTTTTGGCAGTAAAAAAAAAAAAGTATTCTGCAAACTGATCTAGGTGAACCTGCTTCTGCAGGGGGGTTGGACTAGATGATCTCTAAAGATCCCTTTCAACCCTACCACTCTATGATTCTGTGATTCTATGAAAGGAATAGAATCCATCCAATGAGTAACCAGATGCATGTTATAGAAACACATGTGTCCTGTCCCTAGGCTGGAGATCTTTTTTCTGTAAAATTGGTAGGTTCCTGTAATACACACCACTTATTCAAATATTTTCAGAGATCAATGGCAATTTATGTAACAGAGAAACTTGTATAACAGAAATCTACATTTTGTCTTATAGATAACTAAAGAAACTCTGTGAAAACCATCTGAAAGTGCAAATGAGGAAAACACATTTAGAAGTATGTAGAATTGACAAGGATGAAACATTATCTGAGTGTCTTTTCCAAAATGGGGAAAAATGACCATTAAGAAGGCTGTTTTATTCTGATTTATCCTGTTCCCTTTGTGCATTTATAAACTTCTACTTAAAGATGGATTCAAAAATTTAAATAAATTTCACCTTTGTTTCTTCTTAAATCGTGCAATTCCATAGACTAGAACAACAATTTTAACTTTGCTAGTTGCACTTTATTGAAAAGTGAAGTCCTTATGTGCAAGCTTGTCTTTTTTCACTTTTAAACAGTATGTAGGATAACAGACAGTTGACTTTTATAGCTAGGATGTGTCTGGGAGCAGTAACAGTGCCTGTGATAGAGCAGAAAACATTATTTTTTTTTATTGTGTTCATTCACATCAGTTACCCATTAATTATTTTCTTACTTCAATGAAAACTTTTCAAAGTCTTCTGGTCCAAACTTAAAAAAAACAGTAGTTTCTCAAGTAATGAGGACATAGTCCAGGAATACATAGAAGACTTTCATTCAACTTCCCCTTTACAAGGCTATCACAAGTTTATAGTGTCTCAATACATACCTACATAGTCTACTCAAAAAGAAAAATTGTTATGAAGTAAGAATGAGGACAACCCTTAAGAGTTCTAACACTAACAGAGAGTGAAAAATAAGAGACAATAGCACTCTCACACATAGTACTTTCTATTTCCTTGGTCATTAATTCATGTGAAACTGAGGTAAGAAATACCAGTAACATTGTTTATGGAAGATTCCAATTAATTATAGCTTTTCCTAAATTATTGAGGCACTGTTTGCACTCTAAAATGCTTCATTATCATTCTGAAATTTGAAAATTTTCGGTAAATTTAGCTTTGATTATCAACTCTGGCAACCCTGAAACAGTATTTTTCAATAAATAAATTACTTACTGATTTGAATTTTGCCTGCCCAGTACTGGGCATGCATCTTTATTGGTAGTGATTGTGAACAGGGAATAGTGTGGGAGCAGATAGTACTAGAAAGTAACAGAAAATGTAACCTTTTTATAGGCAACATATTTTCTTATACATACAATGAAATCTAAGCTGGATTCCCTTCAAGCAAAATTGCCTGAATACCATATTGCTTGTTTTTATCCTCTCTGTCATAGGTAAGCATGGTTGTTTACACCTTATGAATAGCAATAGAACAACAGAAAATATTTCAAAGTCAGTGTAAGCAATTTCTTTTCAACTAAGAACCTGATGTACTGTAAAGCCCCACCATCTGCTGCCATTCAACATAGGGGTAACAATAGATTATTTCTGCTGCTGCTCAGTAAGGATTAAAATATGTAATTTCTGCAGTCTTGCAACTGCTGCTGCTTTTTTAGCCCATTTTTTCTACCATAGAAATCCTATTCTGCAATGGGAAATTCTCCAATATTAAGAACTGAGAATATATATAGACAGCACTGAACAGGGACCTTCTGAAAAATCATTTCTCTTTCATTTCTACAAGCCAGCAAACCTTTCAGTGAAAAGGTTTGGGAAGTCTCAGGTTAGTATAACAGCAAATTAGCCCCTGGAGCTTGTAGGAATCATGCAGGCTGATGTCTGCATTCAACCACTGACTCCACCTTCTCTTTTGTGCAAAGATTAACTGAATGTCTCTGGTCCAGTAGGGAGACTGCTAGAATTCAGCAGGTGCTGAGATGGTAAAAAAAGAATAAAAAATAATAGCAGATATGTGGAAAAGCACTGAGAGAGGTTTTGTCTGCCTATACATTGAACTACACCTATGCAGAGGGGATGTAGAAAGGAAGAGAGAAATCATAGACTGCAAGGCAGCAGACAACATATCTTCCATTTAAAATAGCTTGTTAACTCACAGCTGCCTTTGAAGCACTGGTTCAGAGGACAAAACAAGAAGTTCATTTAAAAATGTATTACAAGTAATGTGGAGGTAGTTCTTATGCATAACTTTCTGCCTCAATCACACATGGTTTTACTGCCATGTGGCTTCCCATCAGCTACATTATGAGAAGAAAATCTCAAAGTCATGAGATATATCAAACATTATTCATCTTGAATTCAATTTATAGGAATATAGTATGAGGCAAGACCACAGAACTGTGGATGTCAGATTTTAGACTACATGAACAGTTTCCAGTGAAGAGGCTCAATAAGTTTAGGTAAAAAGCTTTATTCTAGGAAGCTGAATCTAAACCCAAAGATATTTAATGAATATTTGTGTGGCATGTAATAGGTGGTATGTGGTTTCTTGCATTAAATATTGCCAGTTGTATTGGAAAAAAAAAATAAAAAACCAGTCCCAATATATATTTGTGTTTTGATGTAAACTTACTTTCACAAGCTGTCTCATTTCACATGATCTTGTGAAAAGTGCTTAAAAAAATGACATACGGGCCAATCTTTTTTTAAAACTGTTTCATTTTTGTGTGATTATTTCAGTTCCTTTAGGAGGTGGGTTATTCTTGGTGCTAATGCACCCCAAAGTTCTGAAATCTCAAGCATAGAAATATATCTATTAAGTGTAGATAGTCAAGGAACCAAGAATAAACCAGGAACTGATGTTATTTACATCAGTTGTTATGATGTAATAACTATGTTTACATCATAGTACAGATGAACATTTACATACCCTTAAATCTATTATCCTCTTCTGAATATCTTCCCATGTGTTTTTTTGATATTTATAAATATTAGAATAGCTGTAACCTGATTTGTTAAGAGTGCAATGATATTTCCTCCTTCCTGCAATGAGGAGTTGAGTGTTTTGGAATGGGTCACTTCCTTCTTTGCTAATATTCAGAAAATCCTGTCCAACACTATTCTATTCTGAATTGTTTCTCTCAGCAATGACAGTCTTATCTTACCAGTGTTTCAGTCAGGGGCACTGTCTGAGCATTAGTACCCCAAAAGTAACAGATTTCATCATTGGAACAACACATCCCAGTAGGGAGGGCCAGACTGTAAATCTTAAAGCTGACTCCTGAACTTTTATATACTACCTTGTCCCAGCCCTGGCTCAGAAATTGTGTGAAGAAGCCTTATTCATCTGCTTCCTCTGGCATGCTCAAGAGATATCATCCTCAATAGGGTCTTCCAAAACAACCCCAAAACACACTAGCCATGCTTGGATGCTACATGGCTTTCCACATTAGGAGAAAGACTAGAACCCTTAGTGGAACAGTGGAACAGGAGTGTGGTTAAAACATAATAAAACAATTAATTTATCAATTTATTTCCATAATTAGTGACAATCATCTCTCATATCCCTCTGTATGGTGCAAGCAACATATATATCCTGACTGGAAACTTGAATCTTTCGAACTCACTTGTTTCTTCTAGATTTTGTACTGGTCCTATGGCTCTCTATGTTCAGCAATATTCTTTTTAGATTAATCTCACAGTGTTATATGACCTCTGTTATGGCCTGATTTATCTTTCCTAGATACTCTACACACACTATGTTCTTTAATATGTAAGTGCAGTCAGATCAGTGGCCATAAATCTTGATAAGTAAGACTTGTAGTCTATACTGAAAATTATTATGATACAGAGTAAATAGGGGAATGGCTACATGAAAAACTACATGAGTTATCACGAAGCAAGATAGGCTGCAATTTTTCTTCATGTCAGCTACTCTGCTAAAAGCAGAGAGGTTTAGGAAGGTTTGCTTACTCCTAATTTCATTGAACTAGCTTGCATTTGCTATAGGATAAAAACACACAGAGTACTGTCAAGTATCTATGTGCCATAAAATACAGTGTAGTTTAACTCCCAGCAATTTGGTCCTCCAGCAATATTCAATATATTTTTCTTGTCTAGAACAATGACAAGATAGTTGGAGAATACTTTTCAAAGAAATTGAAAGCTTTTGGAAGGTCAACAATGCAGTACTGCACTTAGTTTTTGCATCAGGTCATTTTTAATAGGCTCATAGTGAAATCCCTCAACATCTGCAAACATTTCTGCAATTTTTTTTTTCAGAAAGGTACTCTTATCACACACAAAGCAGCCATCACCCCTTTTTTACTATCTGTAATAGAAAGTTCACTTTCAGACGAGTGGAAAGTCTCAGTAAAATCAATATACAAACAATATTCCAGAAGACTTTCCATAATATTAAATTTCTCTGTAAGATTAAAGCTAATGTAATGTTTTTTAGAAACATTTATTTACTGTCAAGTTTATTTTTTTTAAAAAAAGTGTGGTAACAAGAAGCCTTTTATTTAAAAAAGCAGTTTATTCAATAAGGGAAAGAATCTCAATAGTAACGATGCTGAAGGAGACTAGAGGGCTAGGAAATAGGATGCAAACAACATGGCAGAAAGGGCAGAAAGGATAACAGTGCAGTGTTGTGCTGCTTAGAAGATATCAAGAAGAAAAATATTTCATTTTCTGCAACTTTAGTGTATTAATATACCTAGCTATATATAATTCTTGGAAAGAAAGAAGTTAATTCGTCAAATACTTCTTGGGAATATACCAATTCCAATCTGATTTTTACTAAGAACAATTTTTCAGATACAGGAATCATGACTGTCTGTGTAGGGAAACTTAGCAAGGAAAGCTTGCCTACTTGTGAGATCTGTAATCTAAAAAGTTGTCAGCAGATTGACTTTGACCTTTTGCAAAAACTTTAGTTCAGAAAGCAATAAATTGAGGAAAGGGGAAGAGCAAATACCTCTTCTATCTGAACTGAGATGTTAATCTCTGAATTGGCATTACTATAAAGTTATGCAGAAGTCACTGAGAGAATATTCAAATTCCAATAAATGGTGCATAAAGGAAGAAAAAATGCATATAGATGTATAGATTAATGTAGCAGAGATAAGTACTTGACGTGTTCTCTCAGACAAAACATCACTGTAACAATAGAGTGAGAGGCAGGCAGTTAGGTCACATTTAACTTCAGATGGCAAAATATATACACAGGTTAGATAGATTAGCTACCATGATTTCTGTAACAGTAAAATCAAGGCCTCTTTTTCTTGATATAATTTTACATTTTGAAGAATATAATGATTTTAAGTATTTCATTACTAATTTTTTCTTCAACAATTCTACTTCTGTTAGTAAGCTTGAAACATTCTTCCATTACTTAAGAGGCACTAAATCAACAAACAGCTTCTTTCCCCATATGCCTACTTTTTTATCTATCTTCCACAGTACTTCCAAGAAAATTTCCTTGAACAAGTGAGTTAAAAAACCGTGAATATTTTGTGGGTTTCCATAAAGCAAAGGTACACCAACATCCCTGACAAAATGGTGCACTACAGAGTGTAGCAGAGACTTTGACTAAGGGCTCACCTGCCAATAACCAGCACTTGTGCTGATGTGAAGGTAACACAGCCTGGGGCTGAACTAGGTTTTTCAGAAGAAGACTGCCTGACTTACCTGGAGGGCTGCTACATGTTCTAACATATGTTACAAGTAAGACCTAAGTTTTCTCATCACTGCCAGTGCAGTACACAACAAAAGCAGATATTAATTTCCGAGTAAACTCCCTCCAGACAAACTAATCCATTTCAGAAGACACCTGTATTAGACGCATTTCAAGTGAGATCAGGCCAGCAAATGTCACTAGATGCCAGTACCAGTTGGGTTTTTGGGCTTGAAAGACAGCTGAAGACAGAGACCCTTACAAATGTAGTTTCAGAGTTGAGAACACAAACATCTGTTTTTTCACTGCTGCCACAATATCCTATTACTTTTTAAAATCTTTTTTTTACTTTTTTAAATATATATTTTTTTCTTTTTGTAACATCTGCAGGACCAGCTTTGAGTTACAATGCACAAAACACTACACAAAAGTATAGATTGCTTGAATATTTTATAGACTACATACGTAATACAGACAAGAGATGCAACCTCCACACAAAGGAATGGACTGTCTTGAGTATAGCAGGCCTTTTTGCAGCAGGCCAGGGTGATCTGAAGGAAGACACATTGCCAAATATGTTTAAATTACAGGGTAAAATGTATTTGTTACCCTTTTTTACTGTACTGTAGGAGTGAGATTTCCAAAATTACCCAAGAGATTTCCCTGGTGACTTTTCCCACTAAAAATCAGCAACATTAGTGTTCCTAAATCACTGAAGACGTTATGAAGCACAAGTACAGTAAAGCAAATTCTTCATAGGGAGTCCTAGTATTTTAGATATACCACTTGTCACTGCTGCAGGACCACATCTACAAACCCAGCCAAACGACCTTCACTAAAACATGTTGCCACGCCTGCAGGAAGTAGAAACAGACTGCATCTGAGAAGCTAATAGACCAAGAAATGTCCATAAATCTTCCTTAGTTCTCAGATTCTTCACACATTCTATGTGGCAAATGATTTTGAGCAAACATATGGAGTCAAAACCTTCTGCTCAGTCAAAATTCTCCTAGACAATATTCCAAGAAAGGAATAATAGGGTAAATTAATACTTAGCCTTAATATTATACTTTTCATTAGTAGTTATCAAGTATTATCATGACCCTCCATTTTTTTTTTCTCCTTTCCACTAAGAAAATGAGAAACTGGGATGATAGGATTTTTGAAAAGCCAGCAACTGATAAACAATTTTAAGTCCATGCCTGATATCTATCCAAAGAAAAAAAATATCATTGTTCATTCCTGAAAAGTTTAGAAATATTGAAGATTTAAAAAAAGAACAAACAAAAAACAACAGCAAAACCCCCAATAAACCAGAACAAATTAACACATTATCTTGTATATCTTTTGCATAGTCAAGTGCAGAAGATACTGAATAAAAAAGTTTTGTATTTTTTCCCTTCCATATAAGACTTCTTTATTACAATAATCATGAGCATTTAACTAAAAGCTTCACAGTATTTACACATTAATCTTTTTGTCCTGGAAGATTTTTAACAAAAAAAAAATGTCAAGATAGAGGATACAGATGAAAGTGCATGAGTCATATTCGCATTACAGAAAAAAATACTTTGTTACTTCACCTCTCATGTCTGGTTTTAAGAAATGAATTAACTTACTTTTCACTAGTTAGAGAAGAACCATGAGATTACTCAGTCTTCTGTGGTGAGTAATAAGTGTTGAAAAAAATAAATTAACATTTAAAATAGGTAATTTTCTTTTATAAACCAAAAACCTGGTAGCCACAAGTTTCTCTATGGATGTTTTAATATTTCACACTATACATCACACATTTTGAAATTTGCATTAAAGACTATATGACATCACTAAGCTGCCAGAAAGACTAATTTCACAGATAATTAAGCTTACTCTAGGACTGGAGTAAGAACTTTATACCTGCTTCTTAGGTAGAGGTCTTTCAGTAAAGAGATCCTTTGCAAAGTCAACAGCAGTGTTCTTTCTCATCAGCTATAAGGCTCAGTGAAAGTGAGCATGTGCAAGAACAAGGCAGCAGCGGAAAGTTGCTCAGAGATCTTCTAGAAAGGTTAGGAGACTTGGTAAGCAGAAAGCCCACACTGCATTCCCTAGTCACACTGTCCTCTGTCTAGGGTGGAAGGTTGGAGACTATCCCAGCATATTAGAACAGTGGATGAGTGTCCTGGCTTGATATAGAGACACTTCTGGTAATGGGAAAGGGGATATAAAGATGGCTTCTGTAACAAGTTACTTGAAATTCTCCCCAGCTCTGAGCCAGACCCACTTCTGGGTCTGAGTCAATTAGGTGCTCCCCTGATCACTTTTTAAGAAGAAGAAGTCAGAAGAGGAGGGTTCTTCCTGTTCCTTCTTGTTCTGTCCTTCCTTTCTTTCTGACTGGTGGTGGTGCAAGGAGTTGAAAGAGACAAAAGCAACCATCTGGAGCTCAAGGTCAATGAGGGAAGAGAGGAGGAGATGTGCTGAAGCAGGGACTCCCCTGCATCCTGTGAAGAGGACTAGTGAAGTTGAAATTTGTTTGCACTTCATAAAAGACCCTGCACCAGGGGCAGTGACTATGCCCAGAGGAGGCCGTGTCCCATGGGAGGCAGAAGCCGCAGCTGTTGGGAATAACGCACACCAGAGAAGTTCATTAAGGAATGTGTCCCAGGGGAGAGATCCCATATTGGAGCAGAGGATCTGAGAAGAGAGAAGCAGCAGAGACCATCTGTGAGAGACTGACCACATCCCCCATTCCCTGCCCCACTGAGCCCTTTTGAGGGGGGGAAGAGGAGGTAGATATATCAGGAGCAGTAAGCTGAGCCTGGGAAAAAAGGAGGGATGGGGGAGGGAGATCTTAAAGTGCTGGTTATAATTTTCCCATAGTCCTGCTCTCTTTTTGCTTTTTGTCCTATTCTGTTTCTTGTAGGTAGTAGAATAAACTTTCCTACTTTCCTCTCTAGGTCAAGTAGTGGAGTCTGTTTTGCTTAGAACTGTAATTGGTAGCGAGTCCTCCCTCATCTGGTCTCAATCCATAATATCCTTGGTTATAATTTTTTCCTCCCATCTCCTGGAGCCTCTGCCACCCTAACGAGGATGGGAGTGAATGGGGCGCTCCAAGTGAGAGACTGCCGTGATGCTTCATTGCTGGCTGGGCAAAACCACAACAATGAGTAGCTGAGAGACTACCCATCCCTTGCACAGCCTCTGAAACATCTTCCAATGGAAAGGAAATGGCTGCTTGTCAGTACAGAAAGGAATTCTAGTAACTGCGGGAGGCTATGAGTCAGTAAAATGAACAGTTGTATGTAGCTCCATTTTTGGAATATGTATTGAATAAGTCTTCAGTTCAAAACTTGGTTCCTCTAAAACAAATTCAACAGCATTAAGGGGGATAGAAAAAGGACAGATTTGAAGTAAAATTTCCAAAAAAAGCTTTGAACTGTAGATTTTCTGCATGCTGTTATAAGAGGTATAGTTTTATTTCACTTAGAGTCATCAGTCAATCATATATATGAAAGGTATGGGTAAGGGAGAAGCATTCCATTTGTTTCAGACAGCCAGAACCAAAGGCAGTTCTGCCAGTGACTAGACTGTTTGAAACTAATCTCTGTAAGCAGTCTTTAACAGTTTGACGTTTACTCCTTCTCTACTTTATTCAAATCTCTTTTAGGAACTAAAGAAGATATTCTGGAAAGGAGAAAATTTATATCACTGATATGGCAATCATATACCTTAGGTGCTTTTTTAAATTACTCTGGCTGCATTTTTTGTCCTTTTTATACAGGCATTTTATAACAATTAATAGCAAGGTTCTGTGTAGGAATAAAAATAAAGAAAACAGTCCGATCACTTAATCTGACTCTTATCATCCAAAGAAATAAAAAATTAAATAAGGTGTACTATTTAAGAAATTTTCAGATGTCTATTTGGGGAACTTTTCTAGACTTCTGTAATGTAAAAGGAGGGAACAGCTCTTCCTGTTGTATTATATTTATAAATTTTAATAAAATTATCCTCATAAGACATTTTATAGTTGGAAAATACAGAAATACTACTCCTCACTTCAAGTGGAGAAGTATCATTAATAAAAATTCAGTGAGGTTAAATTATTCACTTTAACAAATGATTCAAAATATTTTTTCAAAATGTCTTTCAATTTAATTTGAAAAAAATATAAAATTGAAAACTAAATGTACAATTTCTTACTGAAAACTCTTTTATAGGACCTATGAAGATTATCAGCTTTTGAATTTGACAAAAATAAATGGTCAACAATAATTTTGTATTTACTGATATGAAACTTACATTGTTTTAGATATACTATTGATGAAAAAGGTTATTTACATATTTCCATATGCTTTAGAGTCTCTCTCAACACTTTCAAATGTGTGAAAGATGAACTTGTCCTATTCTGGTCTACTGTTTATGACTTTGTGCACTGTCAGTCAAAGTACTTCAATTTCGTTTCCGCTAGCAGAAATACTGATCTCAAGACAAAGGTTTGAAATAAAGAACTTCTTAGCATCTCTCTAAAAGATCTTTTAATCCCTTTAAGACTTTTATTTGTAGTTTCTTCATGCTACTATAGAGTCCAAAGATGCCACAATTCCTGCACAATATCTCTTACACGGATTATCAAAATGTAGATGTAGAACTTCTACACTCACTAAACAGTGAGTCCTCCCTAAGCAGAAAGGATTTGCATGCATTTGCTCAAAAGGAAAATAACTATATTGGTCTCAGCTGAGCACTGTGTTAAGTTAGCAACATGCTACTGAGAAGGCTTTTTTTTTTAATGTAAAACTTCTAGATTCTATTACAGCTTGAAATAAAGCACTCTGAGGTATAAACAGCAGAGAGTGTTTATTGCACTGAATTTGGAGGAAACTTAGATATAACAAGATTTTCAGAGAATAATCTTTGCAAAAATTTTGAATTCTTGTATAAAAATTTACCTCAACTTAAAAATATCCCTTTATTTTTTCTCACAGGATATGAAGACTTTATAGGCGGATAAACTATACTTTCAAATCAGTAAAATTATGTGACACTCATGCATTATCTGGGAGCTGAAATTCCTCCAGTCATTCTCTTGTTCAGCCTATTTCTGAAGTCCTGTGAAAGCTGGCTACTTGTTTTATCATCTCTCCCTGGTTGGAATGTAGCCAAACAACGGGTATTAACTTATTTCTGATTTCTTAAGAGAAACTATCTACAGTGCATTGTTAGAATTATATTAAGTCTAGAAATATTGTCAGGTTTAATGCCAGCTTGTTTCAATAACTTTATGGTTTTTATGTCATTATTTTCATCTCAAAGCCTGATTCAGGCTATTTTTTTCTGTTTTGATGGTCCTGTTTCTGTATTATGTAGAATAACTTAAAGTATTACTCATTTCTCTCCTAGTTTAGATGACTGTTCTATTTTAACTCATTATTAGCATAATACTTTTAAGGGAGTCTGGTGTGGTTGTCTTTGCATAGTACTTATTCTACAAGGAGGAAAAAAGAAGATAAATTATACATGACAATAGTGATGAGAAATCCAGTGATATGTATTATATTCCTGGAAAATCCAAGTTGAGTACAGATATTCCTACATTCCTCCTCAAAGTTTTTCTGAAAATATATTCCAGTAAAATATGATGATGGTTATCTCAAATCAGACTTGGTCTCTGAAGGACATGGTAGTTGAAGTTTTTAGCAGCACTCGTATCTGTGTTAGTCTTGTCCTCTACCTCAGCATGTGAATACTACAACATATCTACATTATTCCTCTTCAAACATGCACAGAATTCTTATGGAGCAGAAAAGATACCAATAATTTTAATGGTTGTATATTTCAGATTTCTTTACCAAATATCAGTACTAATCCAGCACTATGAACATCAAATTATATGTACCATGCAATTTATTTATATAATAGACACTTGAAATGTGGGGAAAAAAAAGAAGATAGTGGGGTTTAAACATTCAGATGCAGTGATTAATTTTTACTTCTTTAGCTTTTTGTATAGATTCAGAAACTCTTATTAGAGACACAGAGACATGTTAAACAGTTCATAAGTCCCACAAACCTGAAAGGGGATTACAAATGCTGTTAAACCTCAGAAAAAGAAGGCACTAGAACCTTAAGTTTTAGAAACTAACACTGACACTGAGGTGTCTCCATACTTGCTGCTAATACCAGGCAAGTTTTCAGATTCTAAATCTTAAGATTCTTTCTCAATTCTGAATAAAAACAATGTAGCTTTGCTTATAAACTGCTTACTGAATAAAGCTTGTCTTTAAGATCTGTCAATCTACTTTCAGAACACAGCTTTGTTATTATTACAGAACCCTTGCAATAGATATACAAAATGGACCTCCAAAATTTGAGACATCCAACATTTTAGGAATATGAGCAAAAGGATTTATACAAAGTCATAGAAAACTCCTGACTGCTAGCTCTGAACAGTTGTATACCATACTTGTATTCTCTAGCTACTCCAAATTATTTCTTAATAGCTCATTCCTAACAATAAGTAAATTATACAAAATCCAGAACTATCAGAAAATGCAGACTCTGAAAACTATGGAAATTGGAAAATCAATAATTTAATTTTAAAAATTCAGTGCTTTAATGTCTTTCATCACAGAGCAAACCATTAGGTTACCTGACCTGAAGGATGCTAAATGCCAAATCAGATAAATTAATTTTATTAATATTAATTTAAAGCTACTTAATAATGCATTGTTTGTATCTTTCTTTGAGTTTTCTCCTTGCAATGCACAGGACTTCATAATGACAGTAATTTAAATACAGAGAGAGGCAAGGCAGTTTCCTTGACAACAGAACTACAACTTGATGCATGAGACATAATTAAAAGGTCCAGAATATCTTCTTTGCAACCCAGCTCTCTTCTCATTATAATGCTTCACATCATAGATCACATGGGTGATGAGGCACCTGTAACTGTTTACTTTCTGCTTTCCCTAGTCAAACCAAAGAGCAGCAAGTAGAAATTGTGTTCCCCTAATTAAGGAGTTCACTCACCTTTCAAATAGCAGCCAAGTTGCTGAGGCAGAATTTTTTCTTACAGAGCTGCCTCTGAAGAATGAAGGGTTGGGCAAACATTAAAAGCCACAGAGAAGCTGTAATCAAACATTTTCTTAAGTGGCCTGTTTTTTTTGGAGCATAGTCTTTGAAATATGTTTCTTGATGCTGGAGGCTGAAAAAAACACATGGCTTTTTCCATCTGTGCCAGCCACTCTCATTTTTACATGAAAAAGCATAGCCTGCAAGTTATGCACAGTTGCAGTGAGTGTGGCTTGATCAGCAACACATCCCTTTCAATTTCATACTTAAAATATTTATCTGGATTCTGGCACCTACATTGCCATCCACAGAACATCACAGCACTAGGATGGCAGACTCAGACATCTGTGGTATTTTTATAAATTATCGAGCATCTACTACTATTTCTTAATTGCACAGACTTGTACATTCATTACAATTGCCACAACATCATACTATTGTGTTGTTTAAAAAAAAATACTAATTATTAAAGGCAAAATTCTCACTTCCATTTAACATCTTCCCCAAGCAAAATAGTTAACAGACAAAGCAATAAATACAATATTAAAAATTTCCATTTGACACAGAGGAACTTTGCAGCTGAGTCAACTGCAGGCTATCCACCATTTGATGTGAAACTATTAAAATGAGCCCAGAGAAAGGAGATCAAGATGATAAAGACCTCAATGGCAAAACTTAAGAAAAGCAAATGAGGCCAATTGGTTCATTAAGGTTGGAGAGCTGAAGTTTGAGGGGTGACCTCATCACACTATAGCTTTCTCAAGGAGAGAAGTGGAAGAGGAGGTGCTGATCTCCTCTCTCTGGTCACTAGTGATGGGAACGGAGGGGGAAGTTCAGAGACTAGAAAAAGGTTTTTCACTGAGATGGTGATCACTGCAACAGGCTCCCCGGTGAAATGGTCATGGCACCAAGCCTGTCAGAGTTCAAGGAGGATCTGGATCACACTCTTAGTCATATGGTTTAGTTTTAGGTAGTTCTGGGAGGAACAGGGAGTTGGACTTAATGATCCTTATGAGTCCCTTCCATCCTGAGATATTCTGTGATTCTGTGTAAACCGCAAAAGGGAGTGGGAGGTGACTGCTAATATTGCATGTATTTGACAGCAGCTCTAGGAAGTTTTATCACAAAAGCAGCATGCTGCCATAATTTAGACAGCCTTCCCTGTTCACCCCAAGACATGCTGTAAACTATCCCTGTTCATAATATCAGAAGAAAGCTGACATTACTTAAAACTTTCACGTCTTCCAAAGCTCTACCATTTACTGCTTGAAGATGCAGTTAAAAGTATCACTTTGCAATAGAAGGTGAGATCTTGTTTTGAGTATTTTATATTTTGGCATTATTGGTTATCTGTAACTCATGCTGTTATGTCCTGTGAAAATCATATGATATGTGCATATAAGAAGATGAATTTATGAATATTTATATCTATAACATGAACTCTAAAACATTGGTAAGTCAACTCAGTGGATTCATGTAAAAGAATATTATCAGCACACAAATTTGTGTTAAAATAATTTCAAAAATTGAAAGAAATGCTTAAAAAAGGTTCCTTTACGTTTTTATTGTATTCTGTAGGCTAATTGTATTCTGAGGCAGCTAAGATTCTTAAATGTTACCCATTTATAAATTTAAAAATACTCTGCCTATTTCTGACTACAGCTGATGTTCAGAACAATTCGAAAGAAATTGGAAAATATGTTTTTATCTCCTTATTTGCACAGTTTCTTGTGATCTATGAATCATTCTATGATTCTAAGTCCCAACAATTTGTGTTAACACTGATGTACTATCTTCTGCTGCAGTCTACAAGCAAATTAAGTCAGACTTTTTCCTGACAGGAGTAGTTGAAGTATTTTAGATTAGTCCTACATTATTACTTATAAGTAACAAGAATCAGATGCAAATAGCATTCATACTGGTATGTTTATTTATAGACTCTAAGATTTTTAGTTTTTTTCAAAACTGTAAGTTCTCAGAAAAGCAGACCAGTTTTACTGAAATGCTCCCTGTCTTTCATTTTCGGCCATTGGCATTTTAAGGAGACTGGTTTTGATTAAATGAGAACTATTTCTGCAAGACCCTAAAAATTTTAAAGTATTTTCCAAAAATCATATAAAAACAGCTTATTAAGCGAATACAAACACCATTTGGAAAAAGAACCAACAAAAACACTTCCATAGTGATCCTTAGGTTTTGAGACTTTACTCCCCAGACACTAATTATGGTTTTTTTTCCATCATGTTGTACACAAATTAATGTATTATACACAAATGCTCGAATCACTGTTGTTTATTTTAAATAGTTTTCTTGATAAAATGTTTGAGGCCTTTTTGACATTGTCATTAAACACAGTATTTTATGGTTTAAAATATAGACAGAAATAAAAACAATCTGCATCATCAAAAGTATTAGGTGTATTTTTGATGTGTGTATTTGTTTGAATAGGTTTGGGGGTCCGGGTTAGGCTCAAGATTTGCCAACTATCATACCAATATTTGGTAACATAATTCTGCAAATAAGACATCAAAAAAAGCATAAAAACTAAAGGATCTTGGATTAAGACAGGCCTCTCAAGGAAGGGCAATGTGAAATCAACGTATGAACACCTAAGTAACCTCCATAAATTTGTTGTTTCACAGCATTCCAGTGCTTCGCTTTCCAACTTAAACAATGTTTTTGACCCCAGGTCTTTGCACATTTTTTCTTTTCCTCTCAAGCAGACTTGAAGAAAGATTCTATTGCTGTACCCTTCATGAGATATCATCCAAGTATCTTAGATTTTAGCACACATATATTACTGGTCTAAGTTCAATGAATGTCAAAGCAGGAGAGGGGATACTTTTTCTGCCTACTTCCTTCTACAAGATGAAGCATCCTCTGCTACTTCCCTCAAGATGGCAGAAAATATGCTGTTTCAGAGGCACCTCCCCAAACTGAATGGATTTTCTCTAATAGCAAAGTCTTTTTCCAAACAGTACATGGATTAATACTCTTCAAAGAAAAGGTCACGCAAATTGTTTTTAATGGGAGAAACATTAGGTGACTTAGCTGCTCTAGTTGATAAACAGTAGCTCAGATAATATTAGTCAGCAGTAGTTTTACCTTAGTTGTTAACAGCTCTAAAATATTTAGTGGGATTTATACTGTGTCTTCCCCTAGTGCTAAGCAGGGGTACGATGATTACTTATTGGAGATTGAGCACAGATCTTTATAATTTTTTATGCCTTAGGGTGTGAATGATGTGTGCTGGATACCTTAACATCAATTAATATCATGGTTTTGGGTTAGTGGAAAGTTATCACTTTCAGTTTTTAAATAAAAGCATTTGTCCTTGCTTCCTATTCATAACAAACTTTTTCCTTTATATTCACTTCCTTAAAACCAGAAGTACAAATATTTTCTTCCTCATTTATCTGTGTCGCTATTAACAGGAAAGCATGAAAGCAATCACAGACAAAATCTGAATTAGTATGCAGTAAATCCCTTAATTTACATCATCAAAATATGAAAAATTCATCACAAGTATCTGTCTATAGGCCAGTCTCTTCTGTCATCTGAGATAGCACAGCAGACAGTAGTGAAGTCTCATTTGCAAGACTTTGTTATCTTGACAATAATCAACATTTATTAATAATAGAATGAAATATTATCATACTATGCATTATATAAAAAAATAAGGTATATTAAAGTTACAACATTCGTAGTAAAGAAACACTCTGGTACAGTAATTTTGACTTTTCATTATGTCTGTTAGATGACCTCTAAAGGTCCCTTCCCACCCCTACCATTCTCTGATTCTATGGTTCTATGATTCTATGATTCTGTTCCTTTATTTATTAATTCAAGATATTCAATAATCCTCTTGTCCAACTGGGTTATGAGAATTGGTGAGATTTTAATGTGTTTCAGTGACAGTATTTTTCACTGTGTAATTAAGAAGAAATTAATTAAGCAGTCCTTTAATTATATGGTCAAACCTACTTATCAGCTCATTAATGAAACAGTCCTCTTAGATGGATTTTATTTTGTTCCATGTGGAAACTGTCTTGCTTTAGTGTAGTGTAAATCTGCTCATTTAATATCATTTGCAATAACGATTTCCGGTTTTAATGTCAAGAGAAAAATCACTGGTTGCTTGCTTCAAAGAGCACTTAATGTCCGTTATTTCACATGGCATGAATTAATTTGCAAATTTAAACAGACTTTTTGGCAATAACCCAGTAGTCCTCAGTCTGGTTGGACAGTGCAGATGTGGTAAGAGCTATTGCATTTTTATCTTTATGCATAAAAACATTTGAAAGTCTTTAAGACACCAAGTGTCATTAAGTCTTTAAGATACTCTTTTTAAGATTGCAGGGCCATTTAAATGCAGAAAAGTTAAAATCCTCTCTATACATTGTACTTCAGCTTCCATGAATAAGTTGTGTTGATGCTGACTCCTGTCCTCAACTATAAGTCTAATTCTTCCCTGAGACTACCAAAGAAGTTAGAATATCATGGAGTTAATGATGAGACAAGCATATCTGAATGAAACCTGCATGGATGAAGGAAAAAAGCTGACAAGTTTTGTGATGGCTCTAACAAAGCCAAGTGAACAAAACTATTGTCATGTAAACTCAGAAAATACTTAAAGGAAAAGTATAAACAGTGAGTAAGTGACACATCAAGAATGTAGGCAAGAACAGGCATAATTAGTGAGGATACATTATTTGCTCTGAGTCTTACAAAAAAACCCAGTGAAATGAGAACTGAGGGGCAACAGGTACCCTTAACACAGTATCCTCTATATATCTATTATATCTGATTCTCAATATTATTATTCTCAGTATTGTTCAGATTCCCTGGACATCAGTGATAGCTCCTCACATTCAAATATATTGCTACCTCACTGTGTAGCAAAAATCTGTGAGTTGTTGAACTGGTAAAAAAACAACTTCAGACAGAGTTGGATGATCTGCAGTGAAGGGAAGGGGCTTAGAATATTCAAATGGCATCATGATAAATCTCAATAACGTCTCCGAATCTCATGAAACAAACAGGCTATTTTATGGGTCTAGGAGTTCATATGAAGTCTACTGTTACTAAATTTTTAATCAATCTTATTCTGTAGTATCTTATGATCCTAGAATAATTTCTAGTGTGGCGAATTGTATTGTATTCAAATTGTTGTGAGTACAGCCCATCTGGAGTTGACCATACCTGAGCCAACTATTCCTACTGCCTTTCTTCAGGTGCAGAAACAGAAACTTCCAGGGAAACATTCATCTCACTCTAAAGGAGACACGGAAAATGGGCTGCATGACTTGCCCTGGTGTTTAATCTGTTGACAGAATTAGGCCTTCAGACTTCAGTGTGTGTCAGCTCTATAAACACTGGGAGTGATCACATTTACGAACATTAAACATTCTTTTCTTGCCATGAAGGTTATCCTCTGAGTGTGTAAAATGTTAGTGATGGGCCCTGTGTAGTAATATATGTAGACCCCTGAATAGTACATCACAGCAGTCAACTCAGTGCTCCACAGCACAAAGCCCCACTGCAACTAAGTAAGGCTCAGACCCTTTACACTTCATCCTGATTGAAATTGTTGCTGGTGATCATATATTGAGAAACAATAGTGGACCTCACTAGGTCATGCTACATTTCTTGACAATCAGTAACATTCAATAACTTTGTGTTCCCAAGGTACACACTGTTCTTAAATTACAATATTTAGACATAGAACCTCTCAATACCATCTACCTGAATGAGTCTTTACAGATCACATTTTATATAATCTTCCCCTACCAATTTACTCTTGGTAGTAATGGGAGAAATATTACTTTTTTTCTGTACTCTTCTTGTGTAGTCTTCCTTCCTCAGAAGTTTTTTATGTTGAGCTTTCTCCTTATTCCTGGCAAATAATGGATTTAATTTAAATTTAACATTATTGTGTCAATTTTACCTTCCCAAAGAGTGTTCCACTTGATCTTTACAGCAGACTTAACAAAACTGTGCTTCTGCCAACAGATGAACTTTGGTGGTGTTTTTACAGCACTATTATGTTCTCCATGCATTAAACATTAAGCTTATGACAGGCTGCCAGTCTGGAGGCAACTCACTGGTTTAAATGCCTCAGGGGTGTCATGCCAATCAATTCCCTTGTCTCATTCTAACCAGCCATGGAAATGTGTATTAATGAAGGGTGAATAATTAAACAGAGGGGATGAATTACAAGGGACAAGACAATGTCACGAGAATGGGAACTCAGAAGAAAGGAGTTAAACAGAGAAATATCCAGTTTGATAAAACTTGGTCTACAAAACACATTCACAATGTGCCACTTATGAACAACCACAAACTTCCTCCTCATCTGACTCACGTTGCAACTTCAAAGCATCTAATTGCATCTGAAGATTTCAGAAGCTGATGTGAAGGGCTTCAGAGAGATGAAAAATACTTCTCGATGCAAGCCCTACAATATTCAGAAATAGTTCTAATTACTTTTACTGGTTTCACATGCAAGTAGCCCAGTTCTTTCAGTAGCATCCAAAAAGAAAGTACTACATGTTTTCCAAATGCTCGACTGGGGATTCTCTTCCGCCAGTTCAATTGCTTTAAGTACAAGGAGTTCCTCAAATCTCCAAGGAATACTGCAGGGGAAGAAAACGATAAGGAAATAGAGTCAAGCACTTTTGACCTTTGGAGAAGACCAATATCTACCTATTCATTAGCATCTCTGTCAACTTGACATGTCTGTCTAGATACATGTTTAAAACCATGTGGATCCACTGGAAGTATGCATCTGGAAAGGATAATAATATCTTAGATGCCTAGCATCCTCAGTAAATCTCAGTATTTATGATTCCTTGCAACCACTTCTTTCACTAATCTTGATCTCCCTCCCTTCGTAGCCTCTGAAGTGCATAATGAAAGGGAAAACAAACTTTACGCTTCTACCACTCTCAGATAATATGGAAAGCATACCAACCACTTCTTAGAACAAGTACAGAATTTTTTTCTCACTTTGAATATCATAGAAATATATGTGGTGAAGTCCACAGAGACTTAACCAGAACCATTCTCATGGTCAATTTAAAACTATCTTTAAGCATAGCTCTTTTCCATATGCATTGGCGCAAATTAGATACTGACCTATTACGTAGTCCCAAGGTAATGTTGCCTCCTTCAGTAAAATCAATGACGAATAAAGTAAGAACAATACAAAATACAATACAAGGGTCTTATGATTACAGATGAGGTTCAAGTATTAAAAACAGCTTAATAAACCAAGTACAAACAGCTTTCAGTCCAAATAAAGTCTGCATAGGTTTTGTACACAAAACTATGAAGTTTTGCACTAGCAATTGTCAAAAGTGAAATTAAAAGCCAGAGTTGTATGAAATATTGATTAAAGTAATAATAAAAATGTTTCTCCAGTTGACATCCAAACTCTTTTTTTGTATTCCAAATTTACATACACATGAATATGCACAAATTTAAAGTTAAGAAAAACTATGAAAATCATGATAGCAACCTGTCGATCATCCCCTGTTTTCTGCAAAATTTTCTTACTTTGCTTATTGTCGCTTCTTTTTTTGGATAGGTTATATGTAAAGTATAATAGGCTTTCCTCAACCGCATCAACCACATACAATATAAATGCATAACCCAAAATGGAGCACAAAGACAAAAATCTCATTTCAAGTGCTACTAGGGATTCTGGAAACACAGATTAAATTAGAATGGCAATAGAATTCTGTGGGAATTAACATACCTGCAGAACTAGGCTGTATTCAGATGTAAAAAATCATTATTTTTCCCTTCTCATTTACTAAAAATCATTATTTTTCCCTTCTCATTTACTAAGCTTCAGATTACTTTGGAGATATGTGGTCAGAAGTATTGCCCTGAGCAAATATTGCTTCTGGCTCTCTCATTTGAAGACTGAATCTTGATCACCTTCAGTTCTTCCTTTAATCTCTACATATCTTGTTTTCCTTTGGCTTTCTGAATTTAGAAAAAACCCCCAGCATTTAGTTATTATTACTTTCAGGCTATCCGTTTTGTCTCCTTATGAATTTGTTAGTATCTCACAGTTTATAAATACAAATATCTATGTCTATATTAATATCTCTTTTTAATCTCCCAAAATGCAATTTAGTACTACCCTAGAGTTTAATGTTCCATTTTTTATTGCTCTTGTCAATTTTATTCATATAACTTAGAATATCTGTTAAACTTGCAATTGATTTTAATTAGCTACAGGCTATCAGTGTTCAAGATCTAGCGTCATTTATACCTCCTCTTCATGCCTCTGGAAAAATAAGTTTAAAGATGACCTATTTAAAAAAGGTTATTATTACACTGCTTTACTTGATATGGTGACCTATTTCTGCAGGAATAGTGAAGCTGAAGCAGAGGGTAAATGTATTATAAAAGTGTAATTTTATTCTCTCAACAGGAAAAAAAGCAGAACAGTGATGTGTTAACAGCGATGATGTTCGTAAGAGAATGACTGTGTTTAACAGTTTTCTTATTTTACCATTGACTCTAAAATTCAATGGAAAAATATAAAACTTTTCCAATGTAGCATAAAGTTAATCCCTGTAAGGAGGTAATGAAGCTGCTAATATTTGCCTAAGTATCATCCTTAGCTAACACACTGCTAGGCAGGTGTAGAAGAGCAAATGACTTATGCCAGCATCTCACACAAGTGAACATTTATTACAGCAGGGCAGCAAAGGCCGGTAAGAATATCAGTCAAATTACTCTGACAAGGGTTGCTGACACACAAGATATAGTGGAGTAGAAACCCAAAATACTCTAATTAAAAATAGAGGAGATACCACAATGACTTCCCTACAACAGGTATTCTGCCTGCTTGACCTTCTTAACTCTTCTCTCAGGCACTTGAAATGATTTTCCCTATTCAGGCTTGATCTTATGCCTAACCTTGGGACCTTGGGAGTTGAATCAATAAATGTATATATGTTTCTAATAAGTTCCACTAAAAAACAAACAAAAGAAAATCACGCTAGACATCTCAAAGAAAAAACACATTCATCTTTTGGTTGCTATTAACTGCTACTACACATTTGGTAGTTATTACCTTACGTATCCTTTGGTATTACAAGACAGTAGGGGGCCACATAATGTAAGATATCAGGAAAATGTCTGAACTCAAAATGGATTATAAAAGGTGGTCACAAAAACAAAAGAGAGCAATACAATTTTTGAGGATAAAAATGTGAAGGAATGATACTGGTAACTTAAGATTTAAAGATTTAAGCTACCACAGCAAGAAGTGCCCGGAAAAGCAAGCAACTTGAAAACCTTTAAAGTCTGTCAGACTTATAAAAGTAAATAAAACAGCAAAACAAACTGAGAGACAGTATCGCAGAAATGTGATTGGATTACATGTGGTAAGAAAAAGTTATCCAAGTTTCCAGACAGAGAACATAAGCACTTTTTTGGTTTTGGTTTTTTTTTTTTTTTTGCAAGTTAGCTATTTCCTTTTGGAAATAAATACATGGTCATGTAACAGGTTGGTCCAAAATGACCACCACTGATAACTAACTATCATAAATAAGGAATAACAACTATTTCCAAACAATTTTCTTAAGCTATTAAGCAAACTCTGAAGATTTATAGATTGCAATCGATGAATATACTCCTCAATTACTACTCTCAAACCAGCCAATGTAGACATAATTAACATATGTTAGAACCTGTTACTATGAAAGACTGAAATAATAAAAGGTCCTACAAAAACTGTGCACCTCTCAAATGCAATTTGTTAATGTGTATGAGGACTCAACAACAAAATATACATCCTCATATGCTCAGTCCTTCAGTGTCTCACTCAAGGTTTTACAGACAATGCAGGATCTGAAGAAAATTACCATACATTTATTGGCCATACTCAAATCTTCCACAAGGTAATGTATATATATAAATGAATGATGAAATCTAAACATTGGCTAAAAACTGGGAAAAAAAAAAGCACCAAACCAAAAGAAAAATCTCTATGCAAAGCTTTGATTTAAAATACCCTTTCCTGGAATCCTGACAAATTGTAGAACACAATTAAAAAAAAAAAATTCTGAACAGTTACTGTACCCTAAGGTATTAAGTCTTCATGACAAATTGAACAGAACTACAGGGAAAAATAATTGTTGTCTTATGTTAGAGGAACAAAAAAATAGTGTCTTCTAAGAGATACAAGATATTTCAAGTAGTAACTAATAGCTTGTGTCTTTGAAGAACAAGTATCATATAAATGTAGATGAAACGGGGTTTTTTTTTGTTGTTGTTAATAGGTTTCTAAACAAATAATTGAATAAGCTTTGGAAAAATCAGATATCAAAAGAACTTGGAGCCAGAGAGAATACTACTCTTGGCATTTTGATGTGATCCTTATAAGAAATGGAAGTGATTTAATGGTGTACTTATACTCAAAAGAGAGATAACAACACTAAATCATTAGAAAATTGAGCAGCAATCATGTTTTGTATTAAGCAGCTTGATAGTCCACATGCTATTTCTGCCCATGACATCCATTACTGGTGAGAATCTGTATAGTTTATTTTGGAAAACTGAAGAAAGAGTAAATTTGTCTGTTTACTCTATCCTACTGCAATTGCAAAAGCAACACTTCTGATACTGAAAGAGAAAGTGTTTAGTCTGAAAATAAAATGGATTAAAACCACTAATTTTTTTCATAAACATCTTATTTATTTTCTACTTCATTCCTGAATAAATAATGAAATTATTGCTATTTTACTTATTTTCCTGCACATGCAAAAGTTAGGTACAGGTAACTACTTACATGACAATAACATTTACCTAAAATATTTCTAAAATATTTCCATATGATATGCTGACTCTATTTTCTCTGGATAAGAACCAAGTTTACAGTATAACAAATTAAATACATTTCTTCTATATATTATATTTGTTCACACTTGTATATAGCTTCAGAAAATGATGTCACTTTTTAAATATAAAAAGTGGCATGACCTTTTAGCACGAATATTCAAAATACAGGAATTTTAGCAACCAATTATAATTATAAATAAATTGTAGAATCATAGAATTGTTTTGGTTGGAAAAGCTCTTTAAGATAATCAAGTCCAACCTTTAGCCTAGCATTGCTGCATCCTCCACTAAACAAATGCTAAATTCTAACAAAGCCATCTTTTCTGCTATAGTTCTATGTTATTTTTACTGCTCTCAGAATATGCCTGGATAACACTCTTTATCCAAGCATTTCCAGCAAGGGCTATGTTTTCTATATAAATGGGGACATTAAGATGAAAACATGAAAAGATGTACAGAATTTGCAAATATAAACCAAATCTAAACCCAAATACTTTCCCATTTCTGAACTATACTATCCTTCCAATGGAAAATATTTACAAAGCTCATATAGTTCTGTCTTTGGTTGAAAATAAACTGAGCCTGTGGTTATACATCATCATAAAGTACAAGTAATGATTTCAACTTCACCATTTTGATAAAAAGTGCAACTGACCTTCAAATTGAAAAGGCCTTCACAGATTTCTGTAAGAAAGAGTAAAGTGAAGCATTTAACACAAAGGATTATATGATAGTAAAATGTGATGTTAACAGTGCAAATGGGGATAGGGAATATTTTTTCTAGGAGTTAAAAGAGTCATCTAGATTTAGAAAGCTGAGGAAATGGGGTAGGCTGGGAAAATAGGAAGAAAAAAATGTAATATCTCTAATAAAACAACCATAAAACCACTTGTGTTTTAAAAACACAATAATTGGTACTGTTTTGATCACTGAAGAGGAACTAATACTATTTTAAATTTCAAGTAGATTGTATGTTTTCTATATTTTAATTTGATGAATGAAGGAAAACAGGTGTCAGAGAAATCTGATTTGATGGCAGTGCATCAGAGTCTGTAATTAGAGTCATGTCTGATGACTTTCCCTGTTCTCTGATATGGAAAAAGCAACTTCATTCATTATCACTCCTTGGAGAAGTCTGTATGACTCAATGAATCAATTTATTGAACTTCTCTAGACTAGGCAAAGAAGAACCTAAGTGTAAATATTTCACAAAGAATTGTCTATTTTTCTGAGAAGTACCAAGCATTGTGTGTAGCATATAACATTCGAAAAAGCTTGATGGCTGTGATAATATTTTCGCAGCTGAGAGCACAGTGCTTCAATAACAACAATTCACATCAACCCAGAGTGAGTAGTCATTTTTCCTAGTACACTGAAAGGTCATGAAGTAATTCTACAGGAGTAAAAGAGACAGAACTGGATAGATGGACAAATAAAAATGTTTATACTGCCAGAACTACAAAATCAATCAACATGGGTCAATTTGAATGATTCAATGAGACAGTTAATAGAAAAAGAATTGAGAAATTTTACCACTTGTTAACTATATTTATATCAAAAATAAAATCAATAAAATAACAAAACCCACATAATCATTACCCACAGTGTAGCAAAACCCTTGCCAAAAAGTTTCTTTATAGAGGCTTACATATGATTGATTCAATATCCTCTAATTGGATGAGAACTATTGACTGGTCTATATTTTGATACAGGCATTTTTTTTTCTTCCAGTGAAGACATTTACAGGTTTCTGAGATAGGTATCTATTAAATGCAGCTATGAAGTCACAGTAAGTATAAGGTCACAGTATTGTATTTCTTGCCATTTGTCTCAGAATTTGAAATCACTATCACAGTACAAATTAATATAAAAGTAATTTTTAACTAAAATTTTCTCACTTCCCCAAAAAGTGAGACAAGTTTTCTTCAAAATAAACAGGATTTTATTTGACATTAACATTGAAAGACCCATGGGCCACATATAGAAGTTCCAGCACAGGAAAGTACAATGATATTATGAAAAAAGTCACTGTGAAGATAGGCAAACGCCACAACAGATTGCCCAAAGAGGCTATCAAATCTCCTTCTGTGGCAATTTCCAAATTTTCACTTGACAAACAATGTGGTTTAGTCTCAGAGGTGACAAGGCTTTGAAGGAGGCTTTGGGCCAGAATGACCTTTGGAGTTTTTTTCCAACATACATTATAATACTATTCCATGAAAATATCAAATGAAAGAAGTGGACACTAATGGTTTAGTGAGACAATTAAAAAGCTGACTGATGGAAGGAACTTCTGGTTTCAAATACTAACTTGATGAGAAATCTCTGCTTCATCTCCATGAGTTTTAATTAAATAGTGGTCAATAATATCAAGGAAGGAAGATATCAACAAAAAATCATTTTCTCCATCACTTCTATTGTTAACATTATACAAAAGCCTGCATTCTTGGTTTAGATTAAATACTCAGCAAGGAACTATTGAATTGAACATGACAGCATCAGGAGGCACCATCATTTTCTTGCCAACTCTGAAAGATGGTTTATGATGACTATTTGAGTATAAAGGCAAATAATCCAGGTAGACCAAGAATCTTAATGGGGTTTTTGTGCATATTGTAGAACAACATTCTTTCTCAGCAGTAGATAAATTCTCTGGAAGTAGGAAAAGTAAATGTCTCTGAAGCAGAAGAGCAAAAAGTCACCACTCTTAAAAAGATGGCCCAGTTACTTAGCATATTGAGGATACTTGTCCTTCTACGTCTCCAGGCAGGATGATTGTCTGGCCAAGTATGAATATTGAAAAACAATGCCAGCTTCAAACTTTATCTCTTTAATGTCTGAAAATCAAAATATTTACTTTAAAAGACCAGGCTCGTGGCATCTTGTTAAATACCCAGACTTTATTAAGAAGAATATTATCAAAGTTGAGTGTATGTAGAGAAAATAAGAAAAAGAGTATGGAACATTTATGTATTATGAGGGAAATAAGTTAAATACATACGATGATACCACATAAACCAGATTTCTGAACCTAGACTTGAATTTAAACTGAAGTATAGCAGAACATAGCCATTTTTTCATGCCCTTTCAAGCTCATATATCTGCATTGTTTTCAGAATTAAGTATTTTACTCTGAAGTTCAATGAATATATTTATAAAATAATTTGCAAATGTGTTTGAAACAAAAAAGAACTGACTTTGATGGTTATGATTCTAAGTTTTATAATAAGTATTTGAAACTTTGTACACTGCTGCTAGTCTTTGTTAGCACTTGAAAATCCAGTCACTTCTTCAGAATCTATGCACTTTTCAACTACTAAAAATGCTTAAGACATCTACTCAGACATCAGATGCATCAATAGGTTGGATCCTTAAACACACAAGGTGCATCAAAGAGAGTATGTGATGTATACCTTTGATCATTAGTTGGTAGCTGTTATGGGTTTGTGGGGAGCTGCTTTTTCTTGGTAACAAGGGAAGGGGGCTGCAGTGCTGGTCCTAGTAGCCAGTTCTCAAAACATCCCCCAGCTCTGAAGTGGACCCACCTCCAGCCCAGCCAAGCCCATATGGTGCCTCTGTCATTGCTATTTAAGAAGGAGGTGGAGGAATGGAGTAAGATGGAGGCGACCATGTGGAACCCGCAGTCAGAGGAGGAAGGCAGGAGGAGTCCCAGACCGGATATCCTTCTACAACCTGTGGCGAGAACATAGGCTGTACCCCTGCAACCCATGCACGGCAATGGTAGGACTGAGAGCCATCAGCAGCTCTGAGTGTGCCCAGACAGGCAGGAGCCTGTGTGAGGAGGCAGCCACGGCGCAGGCCATGCTGGGGAGCCTGTGGGCCACAGAGCAGATCCACATGAGAGGCAGAGAGGAGCTGCAGCCTTTGGGATGAACGCATGTCAGAGCCGCTCCTGCAGGGCTACTGGGTGTGTGGGGTACCCCATGGAGGAGCAGAGACGAGCAGCAAGGAGCCTGTCTGCTCTGAGACGAACAGTGGAAACCATAAAAAATAAGATGACTTAAACCCCCATTCCCTGCCCCCTGAGCCATTCAATGGGGGAGGAGAAAAAGACAACAGGATCAGGGCTCTGAGCTGGGGAAAAGGGGAAGGGTGAGGGGAAGGTGGTCTTAAAGGGTTGGTTGTACTCTTCATTGTTGTACCACTCTGTGTTGTTTTGTGTTGGTTATGTTTTGGAGTTTATGTTTTTTGGTGGTGATGGATTAAATGAATTTCTGTTTTCTTCCCCAAGTCGAATAGTCGTGTCTGTTTTGCTGGGGACCATAAGTGGCAATTGAGCCCTCCCTCTCCTTAGGGGGTTCCAAAGGTCCTTGGCACTTGTGGCTAATCATGGTCCTTTGTTCCTAGATGGCCTAAACCAGGAGAGTAGCCTAAATACTTTTAATCCAAATTATCAAATTATAAATAAAAGGCATTCTAAGGAAATCATAGAAGTATCTAGAAAGTATTTCTTATCAAAAGTGAGGTTAAAGTTACAGAATTGGTTTTCTTTGTAAATGGTTCTCCCTTAGCCATCATCCTTATTTCAAGTAATATTTAGGCAAATGTGCTTACTACATAGATTTTTTTTTCAATAATATCCATAATCTGAAAAGTTAACCCACTTATTTTTTGAGAAGATGAAAATTTCTAGAATTTTAAGATTTTTTAAATTCCAAAGGAAAGAAATAAAGAAGGCTGAAGACAACTGCCTGGTACTTACCTTCTGCTTGTCTTTGTTGAGAAACATTTTTTAGGGATTTGGGTAGAATATATAGCATATTGAGTGCCTTTTAATATCTGTGTTGAAGGCATCTTCTTATTTAGTAACCATTCCAGTTTGGGATCCTATTCTCAGCTTTAGGTGCAAAGTATGGTTGACTGAGAGGACTGGACTGGGGATAATCAACAGCAGCGTTTTGGAGAAAGTTGAAAATATGAGCTTTGGGGCCTGGCTTCTTCAGTAAACACCTTTTTACCATCAGGATTGAAATGACCAAAGAAATCTCCTTGATCCTGAGGAAGTTGACCTTTTTGTCTCAGGTCACATGTAAACAGGCCATTTTTAACCTGCATGTTAGACATAATTAAATTGTAAATAGTATTTTCCTTCTAAATGCCACTTCTAAAGTACCTAAGTGTAATACAAATGCCACAACAATGCCAACAACTTATTTCAAAGTCATGGATGTATGATTTCATTTGTACTTCCTCCTTAACTCTGATTATGGATTCCAGCAATAGTTTCCACTTGTTATGCCACATTGATAATTATTCTGTTTCTGCACTGCTACTACTCTGCTCACTCCTGCAATTTGGCTGAGCTGCATTACCTGTCCAGAAATGGTCCCTGCCTTCCAAGTTTGGAACAAAGACTAACGTGTTCCAAGTGCCAAGATTTCATCTGTTATTACTGCATATCTAATGCAAAGGATTTATCCACTGAAATATTGAAAGTTTTTATCAAAGCAAGCAGTGCTTCTGAGTATCAATCTTGGATTGTAGAACCCATCCATATAGCTGCTTTCAATAGAAAAATCTGATTCAATCTTGCATTCACTAATAGAATTCTCAGGTACAACAAATAAAACCAAAAAGAGTCAATCAAATTGACACTGCATCTTCACATTGTAATTCACATGCAATTGCCTTGTCATGCATGCTAAGTTTTTGTCATAATATCATGATACCGTGTCACACCTTGATACTAACTCCCAATAACAAAGCATATTTGAATGTTGCTTCTTTACATCACCATGTCATTTCAGGTAAAATAAAGCTTCTGTTCTTCCTGGTTCATCTGATTGTTTTCCTGAATTACAATAAAACTACTATGAATGGTAAATAACTTGGAATGAAATTTAAGGCACATTAATTCTTAATCATTTTTCTCAGAGTTCATTTTAATTTAGCTGTATGCATCATTTGCCTTTTTAATTTTTCTGTTTAGTGAATTTATAACCAAACAAATCTATAATGCTTCTTTTATAGTGGAAAGTTATTGAGTTAGCCCTTCTTGCATGGAAATCATTGATCATTTATTTGCAAGTTAAGTAGTAGGTAGACGAGGAAGATTAACACAGAATGCAAACTGTTACATGTAAATACATGATTATTTTTGTCTTCTACAACCTCTGTTCTTGTTGAAGGTAATTACTTTTGGGTCTACTATATTAACCATAATTATCAACTAATGTGTGAGAACATGCATTTAATTTGTAATTAAATGGGATTTAACAAGTCAAATCTATTAAGTAGTTAGCATTTAAAGGAAAAGTTCTGTATTAAATCTGTGATTTTAAATTTTCAGTATTAATCTAATATTGCACTATTTTTCGAAATGGTTTTAGTTTGCAAATTTATGCTAAAGTAAGTAAGTGCTCAGCAGCAGAGCAAAAGGCTTTGAGAAAAAAAAATATGACAAAGATTAAAATTTCTTA
The DNA here is from genome assembly GCF_028858725.1 of Colius striatus. Classification (NCBI taxonomy): domain Eukaryota; kingdom Metazoa; phylum Chordata; class Aves; order Coliiformes; family Coliidae; genus Colius; species Colius striatus. Next base: position 111,244,948 of record NC_084759.1, on the reverse strand, counting down.
AATGTCTTTTTCTTCTCTAGGATAAAATATATAAAAATCAAGATATGAAGAGCATTTAGCTAGTAAAAGCATGAGTTACAAGAAGATTTCTTCTGTTTGAGCCTGTTCTTACAAAATTGCAGCTGGCACTCAGCTACAAGAACTATTTTGACAGTTTGAAAGTAACTATTATAGCATTATTCTTAGTGTAAAAAATTGTTTTCTAATCAGCAAATTTCACTGTTACACACTCCTGTCCGCACTTGTAAGCTCTTTCCAGTCCTTATAGCCTTTTACACTTAGACAGCTGTAGAAAAGCATTAAATACATTAGAGAAAATCAAATCTAAACGCCTGTAGAAACCAGTAATGGTACTAGATAATAACTGAATGGTTCCTTTAGAAACTTTTTGTCAAACACTATTTTTATTTAAAAATTCCAACCCACAAAACAAACCCCAGATCCTTCATTATTACATTTTCTGTTCCTCTTCATAAATTAAAAAGTGTAACAGAATAATCAAAACAGAAATATAATTCAAAACATCAGTTTGAGCTTATAGCTTGCACCCATCAAACTCTTTGAGAGTCTTTTGTCAGGCTGATTTCCCCTCTCTTATTCATGTGTTGCTGGGAAATAATTTCTAGAAGTGTGGTCTTGATAAAATGAGCAACATTTTATGAGCCTTCTCTTATTTTTAATTACTCATGCTTTCATAATTTCTTCCTTAGTCTAAAGCATTACAATTAATACATTCCATGAAACAAAAATTTCTGCAGTATCTGCCACAGGACATTACAATACCAAACATCATTTCAGCCATTACCTCTGCTTTGAATAAAGTTCCAGGTTTAATGCTTCATCTTCAAAGGTCCTTGTGTTCATGGTTCAAGAGATCTGAAGAGCTACTTAAAGCCCAAGATTATAATTTAAGTTGTCATACTATTCTTCTCTGGTGCAAGGGAAATCTTTCAAATGGTTAAACTCATCTGTGTGATAAATCTTAGTTTCTTCCAATTGACTCTAAATAATTCTGTCTTGGACTGGAGAAACAAGCTTCCTTATTTTCCGTTCCTAACTTGGGATTCTTTTGCCTAACTCTGCTTTCTGTGCAAAACATTTTTAAATGAAATTAAGGAAAATCAAAACTATAGCTTAAAACATCATAGATATCTTCCCCTTTTCTGGATTTTAGGGGACCAGAAAAGAAAATAAATACATCACAGATGTTACACATGTCTTAATGAACAGCAATTAAATGCAATACTGAGCAACTTTGATTACTGTATCTGAGCTGGTGTAGAAAAGATTTTACCAAGTACTAAAACCAGAATGAAGTATAATTGATTTATCTCCAGTAAGTCACATACTTAAGTAGGTATCTTATTTTCTGTGCCTGGTATTTTACCACATCTGTATCTTACCAAATCTTGCTGAAAAATTGAGACATTTGGGAAATTTAAAAACAAAAAGCCTGTACTATAAGAAATAGTGAAAAATTTGACACTTCTGAGAACAAGAATAAAATGAAATTCTATGTCTAAGAAAAACATTCAGCTAATTCTAAAATGTTTGTATTTTACTATTCATTCACTTGAATTTCGAACTGAAATTCCAAGCAGGTTATTACTTTATATTTATTTTAGGACTGCTATAGTGAGACAAGAGAAATTTCTACATTTTGATACTTTTTCCTAAAGAGAGAACATTTGTTAAAGCTGACCTTGTCTGGGAAAAGGGTTTGATTTTGATGAACTGGGGTTTTTTTTCCAACAGAAAAGTATTTTACAAAAATAACCCCCTGAAGCAGCTCGAAACCATAAGCTATCATAGCCAGTATCTCTCCTGTATGAGTACAGTTATGTAAACTGGAGAGAGAACTGCAGAACATGTTCTTCACCAGTAGTGCTGCCTGCATGGAGGTTCGGCTCCACTGAACACTTTGGGATTATTGAGCAGATTGATTTGTCATGTTCTGCAGCAGCACCTTTGAGCTCTGAAGATTGAAAGGAAGGATAAAATACAATATTCTCATAAATCTTGAAGGTTACTCCCTTCTTAAATTTTTTCCACAGTACTGTGAATCAAAATACTGAGGAATGTAACACTGAACTCTACTGATTCAATCTGCCCTGCATGAATAGTCAAACATTCATTAAACTAAATTCTCTGAAATTTTCTTCAAGCATGTAATTTGCCATTTGGTTGTACATAAAAGAATTTGGCTAAGCTTGACTTTCTGATGTTTATCCAAACCCAAATTCTAAAAATCTTTAAGAATTTCTTATAAACCACTAATTTAAAGTATATTAAAAAAAAAAAGTTATTTTCAAAACAGGTTTGCTGTACAGTTTGGCAGGGTCATTATCAATGATATCACTAAACAATGTCAATTAGCAATATTTCTAAAGTAGATATTTAAGCCAGCATAATTAGTTTACTTCGGGACAACCAATTTGCATAACAAAATGAAAAATTATGAAACATGATGAAAAATATAGTGATACATGACTGAACCTTTTTTACAGGTCATACTAAGAATACTTTAGAATTAAGAATATACTTTAGAATTAAGCATATTTATAACAGAAGTTCCAGAAAGATTAGCAATTATTGACATATTTTTGGATGATTTTGTAACATAATATAACAGTGTAGGATGTCAAGGTAGCATGCTGAAAGTCACTGACATGTATCAGAAGGGTGTAGAATTATAAACCCTGCTATAATCTGGAGTATTTTAGGGGATTTCTACCATGTACTCAGTCCTGCAGACATGACTTTGCTTATTGATCTCTGTACTGATGCTGAAATAAAAGACCTGAACAAGAGGTAGGCATCTACAGGATCTCCCTTTGAGCATCCAACTTTCCAGGATAGACTACTATGTAAGATATAATTAAACATTTTCATTAATTTTTCTTCAGCTTGGATGCTTAAATTTGGCTCCTACACCTATACAAGTGACCTAATTTTTTAATATGCTGAGTGCCTGAAATTCCCAGCAATTTATGCAATCAATCATTGTTAAATTGTGTTAAAATACTGATGAAACCTAAGTTGCCTGTATGTATTTATTTCTGGTCTTTGTTGTTATTAAAGCAACAGCCTTTACTCTCAGAAACACTCCTGAAAAACTAAGGAAAAGAAAGTAAAACATTGAAAAGTTGCATACTAATGTTGACTCCATTTCAGGAGAGAAGAAATATTCTTTTCTTACTTGACTATGTCACTGAATAGTGAAATGGATCATGTTTTCAAAACTTAAATGGTGAAATTGTATGGAAGCATTGGCAAATTCTAAAAATAAGGCATTTTTGTTCTATTCTGCTTGGACTGAGAATGATTTGGAACAGCAGGACAGGCTCCAGCTCAGTTTCCTTAACAAATGTCATCACCTTCTCTCCTCAGCATCTTAAGCACACTAAATTTCCCTTCTCTCTTTGCTGAAATCAACTAGAGAACAGATAGAAATGCAGATCACAGAAATATTCCAGGTATTTGGTTTATGGAGGAGAATTTGTTTTCAATAAACTGGACTGTAATGTATTGTTTAGAGTAGGTGATGCTCTGAATCATGAAACATTTAAACAAGATGTCTTGGCTTGAAATTGCATCCCCTAAAGAGTGAAGGATATAGAGACATATTCCTATATAAAAGTGATCAGTGTTGCTTCTATATTTTAGAATTTTCATAAATGTATGCATCATTGAGACTGAACCTTTCCATGTCCCTGGGAAAGCAGTTCTCTAAAACACAATACAAATGCATGTGATGCACACAGTTTTCGTAGTAAGGCCATATGAGTCCTCATTTTGTATAGATCTTGCTTTTAAGATCTTTTGAAGATCTTTTAAGTAAGAACTTACTTATCTTGGTGATGTGAGAGGCTGACATCTCTGAGATAGCCTGAGCAGCCAAGAGAATTAAGAGGGTTAACAAGTGATTCAAATGCTCTCCATTCAGGTGTCTGAATGCCAGTACATCTTGGTCCTTGTGGATATACTCTGAATACAAAAACAAAGTTAATGACATTTATTTACACCTATGCTGACATTTTTCTGTATGCAGAGGAAAATCATCAACATATTTTCTTAAAGGTCAAAAGCCTTTGCATAATATATTTCACTGCATGGAATAGATACCTTCTGATATAATTCAATTCCTGTGTTTACCGTGTGTTACCCTTAAAAAAATGAATCTCTAAACTTTTTAATATACTAGTGAATTTTCTTTATTTATTTCTCATATTTTTAGCACAACAGAGGAATCATATTCTTTATTATCTCCAGCATATATTTACTGTTCAGTTTAAGTTGATATATTTTAATTTTCATGGTTTTCCTAACCAGTTTCTCTATCATAATTTATTCTAAAATGATAAATATTATAGGTAATGGATGTTTGTGTCTCATATGCCTTCAAAGGTAGCAGTATCCTTCTTACGTCTCTCTGCAAATTTCCTTATACTTTCGTATTCTAAGATATTAAAGGCACAATCATATTTTCTCTTCATCTGGATCGAGGCAACACTAAGGATTTTTTAATTCACACCACATTTGTCTTTAGGGATCTCACTTCTGCATCTTTGTTGCTGAAAAGTCAGACTGCAGTGAAATGTTCTGTAGTAAGTAGGACTTCAGGGGAAAAGACTTGACTAGGGTAAGATTATAAGGATAGCATTAGATATTTATATTTCAATAAGTTTTATTGTGCAGGATGATATTTCCAAATCTTCTGTGATATCTGCTGTTAGATCACAAAACAACAGGGACAACCTTACTTTATATGGCTGAGAGACAGAATTTAGCTGAGATGAAAATTTAACAGAATGAAATACAAAAATGTAGTATAACTTACACCATGTACTTATCGCCTTCATCAATTTTTATTTAAACACAGGGATTTAGTTTACAACAGCTTTAAACTCCATGTTGATTCTTTTGCATTATTAACCTTTGTCCTTGGTTGATTTTACTATTTCAGGTTTTTTAAAACAGTTTAATAAAATGTATAGTGTAGTATTGTTTTATAAGGAGTACACGTTTCATAAGGCTCTTCAAAGTCTTTTTCCCAAAGTGCACTGACATACAGCTCGCTTCTCTTAAAACTAAAGTACAATCAAGTTACATTTGTACATTTTCATGAAAATAAAGCTTGTTCATCCAGCACAGGCCATATTTCTGGAGAGATATTGTTAAAGAAACACTGAATACAGTAATTAACTAGTTACTGAAGATCTTATCTAGAACTAGAAATTAGATACAGGTCTTAGCCTAGGTTGTTCCTCCACAGATGCTCAAAATGTCTAACATCACTGACTTCTCTCTTCACCAATCCCTAGGCTTTTGTTACAAAGATAATTCTTGTGTTTATATTCAGTGACAAAATTTAAGGTAATTTAATTTAAACAAAGCTTTCTCTTCTCATGACTCCTTCCCTTCTGCAGTGTGCGAGTAGTAGTTATGATAGTAATTACTTTGTTATTAAGTAACAGTGAAAGTATATGAATGAAACTGATATTATTTATAAGCGTCAAGTTACTCGAACCCCAATTGTGGTTAAACAATTGGTTACATTGGGACAATATTTACAGAGTTTTGAAAGAGTGCATGAATGTGTTTAGTATGTTAGAGTAATTTCTTGTCTGACTTCTCATCTAAAGGTGTTATAAGAAATCATGTAAGAATCACCAGAGAAGAAGAGAAAATATTTAAGGTCTAATAAAAATCTCAGTTTTGTTCTGAGATGGAATTTAGAAATCTCATACAAACGTTGTGTATTCTCCACCAAGCCTGAATAAGTAGAGAAAGAACTAAGCATTTGAATTCCTACGTGTTGAGGTAGGATCAATCTTAGAGATATAGCAGTAAAGGGAATTTCTTAAGAGGACATGCATATTCCCACTAATAGACCCTAGTGGCACTGATCACACTTCTAAAACTAGTAACAATTTTTTCTTCTTCAGGTAGAAATAAAAGGGTACCTAGACTCAAGCCATCCTTCAGGTTTCTCAACAATGGTTTAGGTTGAGATGTTCATATAAAAAGGAGGATCATAGACAGGTGTTACACTCAAGATCTTGTGGATTAAAGAAATACCTTATTATGTAAAACTAAGAATTTACTGTTATTATGATTGAAATGTTAATAGTTTATATCAATGAATTAATTCACATCTAATTATTGCAGAAACAGAAAAAGAGAAAACACTATTATGGCAAAAAAGTCTTAATAAATACTATTATATGCAAACAATAACAATAATAATAATGATAAAAATAATGTTTATGCTTTTTCCTGGTATCCTTTATTGCCCCTGTGGATGCTAAAATTAATCACTTACATTTGTGAGGTGGGATACGTACAATGAATTCTCAACATCATGAATCCTCTTCTCTGTGGGGCAGTTGATGTTGAGGATTTCTTCATTTTCTTTTTTATCCTAAAACTGATTGTAGTCAGTTTCATAATGTATTTCCTTAACTAACCATTGCTAACTACAGTGCCAGACTGATCCCCCTTTCCTACCATACAATGTCTGTCCTACATTGCATCCTATATTTGCACTTGAAAGTCATTAACTTTCACAGAATCAGAAGAGCTGGAGAGGATCTTGAAAGATTATCTATTCCAAGTCCCCAAAACCCTAACCAGCGAGCCAGGCAGGAGTCGAACCTACAATCTTCTGATCCGTAGTCAGACGCGTTATCCATTGCGCCACTGGCCCATGCTTATTCCTCCACATTACATCATTATGATACAACTGTAAATATTCCAGACTACATAGAATTACTACTTATTCCTACTATCTATGTAAAAATCATGACTATAACAAACTAAGGAGAAATGAAAATAAAAAACCAACAAAGTCCTGCACCTTAGAAGGAAAATATCCAGACACTAGTACATGCTCCGGGCTTTCCAGCTAGAAAGCATCTCTGCAGAGAAGGATATAGAGATCCTGATGAACACTAAGCTGATCATGAGCCAGGAACACATCCTTGCTGCAAAAGCCCCCTGGGCTACACTAGTAAAAGCATTGCCAGTACGTCAAGGGAGGTGAACCATTCTACTAAGCAAAGGTAAGCTCACACCTAGAGTGCTTTACAGTCCAGATCTCAGCTCCTTGGTACAAGAGAGACATAGACATGCTGAAGAGAGTCCAGGACTAAAAAGATGATGATGGAACTGAGGCATCTTTCATACAACGAAAGTCTGAGAGAGATGGGACTGTCCAGCCTACAGAAGAGAAAGTTCAAAGAGACATCTTATCCATATGCATAAACCTCTACTGAGAGGAGTAAAAAATCAGAGCCAGACTTTTTCTCAGTGGTATCCAGTGAATAAAGAAGAGGAAATGGGAAGAAAATTAACTATGGGAAATTCCATTTAAACACGAGACTAAATTAGTGTAAAAAGTGGTGAAACACTGGAAGAGGTTGACCAGAGAGGCTGCAGGGTTTTTGTCCTTGGAGATAATAAAATCTTGACTGTAAATTGTCCTAAGCTACCTGTTTTAGCTGATTCTGAGCAGGGGTTGACCTCCAGAGGCCACTTCCAAGCTTTATGAGTTTGTGATTCTTTGAAAAGTAAAAAAAAAAAATTAAGCACAACTTTCCGACTGTTAGGAAAATTACTATGACACCTAAATAGGCCAAAACAAAACTTCAGGCAGCTCAGCTTGACAAACCCATTTGGAGTCTGTGACTGCAGTAAAAAGCCTATGGTCTGTTCCTAGTATAGGCAACACTACATTTACAGGGCTACTGAGCTATTTACTGGGGTGCTAAAAACAAAAATTGCAGGAGTACATGAATAATATATCAAACTCACATCACAAATTTAATTTCCTATGTATTTATCTTTGCTCTACTTGCAGAATGCTACACAAAATGGCCTTTGATTATTTTTCATTAATTTAGTTTAGTGCCATATGTTTATCCTGTAACTTATCCATAAATCTGGAATTATCCATTTACATTGAATAATCTCTCCTTGGAACAGCATGAAGAGTATAAAAGATTTGAATTTTAACATACCACTATTTTCTTTATTTATAACTGTTATTTAGCATTCAAATATTTCTGTCCAAATCAAACAAAATCGACTATCAAATATGGCAGAACTGATGGGCTGACTATCCTGTTGTACTTTAGGGCAGTGTCTTTGATCTCTCTAGCAAAAGGACTCTAACACTGAGATATGCTAAAGGTAGAGAAATCACTTATAAGAAAACAGAGTTGGAGCAGAATTCTGACCACATGCACAAAAACTTCTTGTTTGCTCTTCAGTTAGTTATCTTTTGCATAACTTCTATACTACTACTGTAAAACTAAGAGGCTAATTTGTCTTGACTGCTATGTAAGAGGCAGAGACTTACTTATGATCATAGTAATGATCTTCAAAATTACCTTTACAGGTTTTGTCCACCTATATGTAGCTTTCATCATTGTTTCAAATAACTTTTCTCCTTGCACTGCAGAAGGCCAGAGATTATTTACTGTAAGCTAGGTAAGGAATAAGTAACTAAAAAAACCATTGTTAATTCAATCATCTTACCAAAGCATTAGAAAGTTCTCCAGTCTGCATATCACAGTTCTGTGAGCATTACACTTTGATAAGAGCTTTTTCATGATATTTTACAGAAGAAAAAAAACCCTTAAAATAATTTAAAATTATTAAAAAATTGACCCCATAGTGCTGAGCTTCACAGTCCTCACAAATTTCACAGTGGTTTGCATTTCATTTAATTCTGGAAAGTTAGCATTTCTTTCCATGAATTTAAGTTCTGTTTCATTATATGTAAAAGCTTAGCCCTCCAATGCATTCTTAATGTCTATGTTCTAAATAGGAAACAGTCTAATTAAATCTTTAACTCCCAAGTACCTACATTAGATAGCTTTTTTATACCTTCATGTATCCCTAAGTATTCTTAAGTAAATAATCCTGAGATACATGTAGCATGTTAATTACAATTTCCCTCTGTGGTTAGAAGTAAAACAATGAAAAGATGTAATGATATTCACCAATTTGCTTTTTTTACCCACCAGATCTAGATAAGGTAATCTGAATTTGCAGATAACAAAAATATCCCTTTCAATTTTTCATCATTAATGGAACCAACATTCTAAACATGTTATTAAAATTTGTTATTCCTACACCAATCTAAATCTCTCTTCTTTTTTTTTTGTCTTCAACCTACAAATTACCATCAGCTGATGCTCACACTGCCCATCTAAAAAGAGTTTTTGTGTCTTTTTTCCACAAGAATTAATTTACATACATGTTAAAAATGCATAAGTTGATAAACATACATCTACCAAATCCATTTGGAAAAATACATTGTCAATGATAATAACATTTGTGTTTGTTTGGGTTTGGGTTTTTTTTAATGAATATTGTATGCATCTGGTAAGTGTATCATAGAAGCTCGTGTCTTTTACTAAAACAAGATGAGAGCATAACAGACTTCATGAAGTCCATATTTCTGATTTAAGTATAGCATTTACTAGAGGTCATGGAATATTGAATATTTTTAAACGCAAACTACAGCATATCTACTATATGTCTTACTTGTCTAAATATTCAAAGTCACTTTCTAATTATTTTCAGGATCTTTTCCAGCATGACAGATCATGCTAACAGCTTCATTAACTCTGCTATGCAGTACCATTGAATGGACTGTATGCATAGTCTAATCTATTCAAGAAAAATTATGGAACTTAGTAATGTCCACAGAGTAACTATTATTTTCTCTCTCTATTGCAGATTGCATTGGTTCTCTATAGGGTTACTTCTTAGTGATTGTGTTTGTGCACAGTACTATTGTTTAATTAAAGAAGACAGATAATTATGCTCTTGATAGGGTTCCTTTGTTTACAGGTTACAAAATGATGAAGCTTGGTGGTCTCTGTTGATAGCCATAAAAATTTCATTCAATTAATGTTAGCTGTGATCTTATTTTTTAAGCAAAATTTTACCTAAACTTTCACTGGAAGATGCAATAAATGACATAGAGATAACATACTATTTTCTACAAGGAATCCTTGAAATCTCAAGCAAGCTCATTTATGTAGTCACTCCTTCCCAAAGCTGAACTTCTGTGACCATGGATTATCACACTAGTGATAATCATGAGAAGGAGGTCCATTTACTCCTAAGTCTGAAAACACTATCAAATAATGGTAGAAGATAATGGACTTAAATATAAGAAAAAACTATTTCATTGTGAGTATAATGGAGCAGTGGCACAGGCTGCCCAGAGGAGTTGTGGAGTCTCCTTCTTCGGAGATCTTCAAGATCCGCCTGGACATGTTCCTTTGTGACCTGATCTAGGTGAACCTGCTTCTGCAGTGGGGTTGGACTAGATGATCTCTAAAGGTCCTTTCCAATCTTCCAATCCCTACCATTCTATGATTCTATGAGACTCCCTGTGATGAAACAGGCCTCTCTCTCAAAGCAATACAGAGCAGTAATCAACTCCAAATGCTCCCTGCTTGTTAAAAGTCACAGGGGATTCTCAATTTCTTTCAGATTGATATACAAATTTTTGCTGCAAATAAACACAAAAGATTTTCACAAAAATCTTCAAAATGCATTTCCACTCTCTCAGTATCTTAAAAAACATGCAAACGATATATGGGCTAGAAAAAAGGGGAAAAGCCCAAATCCTAGAAAACCAAGGAGATGAGCATGGGGGACACTTTGAGGGCACACAGGCATCATTTGTTGAAATTTCATTGACACATGAATTGAAGGCTTGGGACAACGTTTACTACTGACTACTGTCAGTTTGTTCACTCAGTCTTCCTGAATGATGACCCCTGTTAGTGACTTTGTATTGGATTCAAGAGAGATATGTATCTCAGAGATATTTTTATTTTCATCCATCTTTGAGTATGGAAAAAAAAAGTCATCATAAAAAAACTGCACTCAACATCCTTCAAAAAGAGCTTTGCAACCATACATTGTACTAGTTCCATTACAAAGCCTTTAGCAATTTATTGGAAAACAAAATTAAGTTCATAACTGCTCTATTTTTAAATGTTAAACACAGAAATTGTGCCTTTTGTATTTACAAACAAATTTATCATATAAAAGTATTCCTGAACTGCTAGTAAATCTTCTCTCTCCTTACTCTAGTTGGATCTTGGACTATGACTACAAGTTGGAAGAGTTTCCTTCTTTGATATTATCAACAGATATACTTGGACCTAGATTTGAGTGTCTCAACTGTTCATGTACCTCTTCCCCTAACCAATGAGATGGACAAGTTTGGTATACATCAATCCCTCCAGTACTACTTTTATGTGGGGTAGTGGAGGAAAAAGGATGTCTTCATTCAGAGTAGCAATAATGCCATCAATTCTCTTTGATCTTTTAAGCCAAAGTGAAGAATTGAAAGAATTCTTATGTTGAGGAGAAGAAATTTTAAAGTTTGTTGTTGACATAAGCCAAAGTGATCATCATGATAAGCTTATATAAATTAACTCCTCAGTTATGCTTGCTTATTATGATAAACTTAGCATTTTACTTCTTTACATATCAAAACTGTCTAGGAGTCAATCCTTTATGGGACATTGCTCTTCCCTTTAGACTGGCTAGCAGTTTAACCTGTATGCTCTCTGTTTACAGCTGCAAACTGCAGAATATGTAAGATAGCTGGTAAAAAATTAGAAACACCTTTTGTGTTGAAAAGGTTGAAAAATTTCAATTTTTATAAACACAAGACTGTCTGTTCTTCCCTTGTCTCCCCTTTTCCCTTCACTATATGACCTAAATTGGTTTGCCTGAAATTATTTTGTCTGTAAAATAAGGATAAATGATGTCCCTAAATAACAGCAATCCATATTTCATACTTAAATATCATCAGTGAGTGTCCATCTGTATTAAAATGTTTTAACCCAAGTAATGACTTGTTAAGTGATCAATAAAATCAACAATTTAAGATTTTTAAAAAAAACACATGCAAAACATTTCCCTTGATAAACTATTTTAAATCCATAAAACTACATAAAAAGTGACACAAGACAAAGCTACCCTTTCCATGAAAAGACCCCACATGATTGATGTAAAGTCTTTCATCTGTTCAGTTTATAGTCACACACTTTTTAAGAGTAAAGTTGATATCTGAGCCGATAGCTTCTTCAAGACAGATGTTTTTGCCAGTTGCTGGCAAAGTACTATATGAGACTTAATTATCTAGCAAAGTTTACAAAACCTTGACTTGACTCAGTTCATTTTGTGTGCAGTCTATGAATCAATGCATTGCATAATCAAACTGAAATCTTTGTGGTAATGTCAAAGGGAATCACCTTCTGGCCAAGCCTGGGAGAACTCTGTTCAGTTGTCTTCATCTGAAGTCACAGAGGTAAATTCAGTTCTGGCAGAAACAGGCACAGCTCCACTAAATCAACAAGTTAATCAGAGCTTTAGAATTAGATCAATGCAAAGAACTGCAACAAACCCTGGAAAAAGTCTGCAATGGACCTAGGTCCAGATATATCCAGGGCTGAGTTTGTCCTAGAAATTTTTCATACTTTCAAATAACAGTATTGAAACAGAAACTCAGAGGATCTATGCTATGCTGTTACCAGCCAAAGAAAATTGAGAGGCAGGTCTATGTAAAAGGATCATATTTCATCATTACCTGATACTTCAGCCTTCTCTGTCTAATGAGGAGAAGCACAGAAACCACACAATCCGTTTCAAGTCTAAGGAACTAACTGGGTGTAGGATGTAATTTTATTTGCAGAGAGGTAATAAGTACTTGGAATTCAGTCTATCAAGACATATCCATCACACAATCCTCAGTGTCTGCAGGTTGGATACTCTTTTAAGGAAATGTTATATAGCTCAGCCACAGCTTCTGAATTGTGAGGTTTTGTGCATAAATTCTGAAACCCAGTAAGAGGATCATTTTTTTTTTGTTTTGTTTTGTATTTCTTTTGGATAATGGAGGAGAAGAAAAAGACTGACAATATTAAGCACGGTGCTTTAGCCCTAGTTTAAGTCCCTGGTAACTATTCATAAAAAGTATCTGACTTCAAAGAAGCCTTTACTAGACAAAGTAGGAAATTATATACAAAATTGTATATTCTGTACTGTATACATGCTTGTGCTTGCTTTCTCTGTCAGGAAATATTCTTTGAATTTCAAAGACATTTTCTCCAGAATTAGAGTCCCATCATGCTAGGATCTGTGTATTGATGGAAAACTGCACTTTTCTTGATGTGCAGAACTGTATATGAGAGGAATAACTTTCAGAGTTATGAAACCACACAGTGGCCTATGAATAGATCTGAAAGCCTTTCACCTGTTATAACAAAACACAAATTCCATGTGGCAAATCTCAGCTGTCCCATGTAGAGTAAGTGTCTTGGGAGCCTTGCTGGAGGCTCCATATTTGAGGAATCAGTGATCTCCAACAGATCATGTCTGTATACTATTAATATAATGTATATATTATCTTTGGGAAATGTAAATTGTATGTGAATCAAGGGTTACATAATGTGTCAAGTCTGACTGGTAGTGTGTTACACGTTGAGGAGTTAGTGCTCAAGAAAAGTTTTAACTTGAACATTCCCAGGCCTATGCTGTGTTCTACATCTCTCAGCTACAGGTTAACCCCAGTCAGATCACTACAACAGAGGAGCCTACTGGCAGTTTCCCCTCAGTACTGGTGGCCAGGCCACTCACCATATCTTTGCTTTTGTCTGAAAGTACAGCAAGAAGTTCTCATGCAAACAGCCTTTACAAATTGAGTTGTTTTCTTGCAGAAAAAGAAATTAATAGCTTGAATGACCAAAAAGGAGGAGCTTTTCCCAACAGAGAATGTCTGTATAGCCAACCATGGGAAGAGATCCAGCCTGAGTCTGTCCAATGCTGTGTGAATGTGGGGTTCTCAAAGTCTAAAGGAATTTATTCTCTATTTTTGTCTTCTTGTTCCATCTTACTGAAATAGTTGCTGTAATAAGCTGTATTTTTTCAGGCCTTCCTTACTGAGATCCAGAAAGAAGCGTTGCACCACCTTCCTCTCTCCCTCCATATCTCATGTCACTGAACCCACCCCATGTAGAACACTGAGTTATCTCGCAAAATATCTGCTTAATTTTCTGTATACATATGTAAGTGTTTAAGTTCTAGAAACAACTATACAAAAATAGTAAAAACAATAACTTCATTTGTATTTCTAGAATTTGCTTGAATTAATTTTCTTGAGGGATGAATTAGAACATCCTCTGGCATCTATGTTGGCAGCAAAATGCCAAAAGGGAGACCTTATTCAGCAAAGCTTCCACAGGCTCAAAACAACACACTGTAATGGATGTAACAGAAAAATCTCATCAGAAGTAATATTACTTGAGTATTATTGCTGCTCTAAAAAGAATACATACTGATAAAAAAAAATAAACAGTAGCAAGTTGTGCTATGTTGATCAAGCCATCTGAAAGTTGTTGTAAATGTGTTGATTATTCAACTCAAATTTCCTCGAAACAAAAACAGAACAGTTATGGGTTTCACTATATTTTGTATTCCTAGTCAGTGAAAAATGTATAACATATTATATCTATTTTGTTTCTTAGGTTGAATCAGGGAATCATGCTGACAGCATGGAATATGCAAATCATGTTACATTTAAAGTATTCATACCACATCAGGTTACTGTACTTAAAAGCAAAACATAAAGCTTTTTTTCTGTTTCCCAGGTCTGAAAATATCAGTGCTAATAATGCACTCCTGCTCCAATATCAGGAAGAGACAAGACAGAAAATTAGTTATCCTGTGAGGAAACCTGAAGAAGCCCAAGGTATGTGATTTTGCTAGGGTAGAGTAGAATTTGCAGCTTTCAGGGTTTGGCTTGAGAACCATTGCTTGAAGGAAATTGAGACAAATGGGCTGCTCTGCCAATACCATTAAGATAAAAGGAGGCTTGTATTAAACAAGAGTGTTCCACTTAAATCAGGCATCCAGTTAAAGTGGGTCATCTTAACCTATCCATCTAGCAAAAAGGCCACCTTGATCTTTTTCTCAGAAGTCTGGTTGATTTGAGCTGTAGCAATTTCTGTACTACAAATGTTCTGAGTTGATTTGGGCCAGCTGCACTGTAATCGAGGCCAAGAGGCATTAACTACTTCACTGCTGCTTCACTGGCTACTTACACTCTACACAATTCATCTCAAGTATGCTACCTCTTGTGATAAGATATAACAGACCTGAAATGCTCATCTTCCAGTGGAAAATTGGCCTAATCAGCTATTACACAGAAACATTAGTAAAAGCCATCAAAACTAAAGGCTAATAAGAAGAAGGAAAAAAAGCAACTGCATGCATTATTCTTCCCCTTTGAATCGAAAAAAAAAAATGTTTACAGCTTTTTCAAAGCACTAAGTTACATACTGAGACATATCAAGTGAAGCCTTTTATAAGCCTTTTAATTTAGGACGCATAAGTGACGATACATGGAGTCACAGTGTGTGGTAGCAATTCAATTCAGTGGGGCTTCTCATATGATTAAGAACTAATCAGCAGGCTGAGCTCTGATCCCTGTCTCATATTCCAGTCAAAGGAATCAAGAGAGCGAGAGATCACTCTGCCACAACATACTTGTGTAGCTAGATACTGTTCCGGAGATCAGCATGACAGGTCACCCACCGCGAGGATTATACTTCCTCATATAAATGGACAATAGCAGAGAGACAGGGATAGGAAAAAAAGGAGAAAGCGAGAAAGTTTCTTCAAGAAGCCAGCCAGCCTATGAAGGGCAGGACGAGAAACAAGGCTGCTCATTCAGTTGGATAACTTTTCATCAAAGTGACACAGAGTTTAAGTTTTTAAAAAGGTCTGCACTTGTTTAATCAACATACATCTTCCACCTGCAGTGTCACCTCATGCCTTCCCACAATCCCACTCCAACAAGCCCTCTCTGCTGTCACTCTGAAAAGGAAAAAGCTCCCCTAGGTATTGGATCATCATTGAAATATATACGGAATAGTGTGTTTGGTTTGGTTGAGGTAGAGTTAATTTTCTTCATAGTAGATAGTGTGGACCTATGTTTTGGATTCGTGCTGGAAACAGTGTTGATAATATGATTAACACAGAGGTGTTCTAGTCATTGCTGATGAGTTCTTGCACAGCGTCAAGGTCTTTTCTGCCTCTCCCCTGACCCCACCAGTGAGACAGCTTCAGGTGCACAAGAAATCGGAAGGGGACACAGCTGGGACAGCTGACCCTAACTGACCAAAGGGATATTCCATGTCATACAACATCATGCTCAGCAATAAAAAGCTGATGGAAGAGGGAAGAAGGGCAGGAGTTTTGGATTAATGGATTTCTATTCCCAGGGAACAATTATATGTGGTGAAGCACTGCCTTCCTGGGGATGGCTAACAATCTGCCTGCCAATGACAAGTGGTGAATAAATGCATTATTTCATTTTGCTTCTGTGCATAGCTTTTGCTATAGTTTTTTTCATTTCTACCACTTTGGTTCTCTCCCCTATCTCACTGGGGGGAAGTGATCGAGCAGCTATGTGGTGTTTAGTTGCCATCTGGGGTTGAACCATGACAAATACAAAGAAACTGATGTAAGTATATATATTTTGGAGTACACTGAATTCTAAATATTTTTCCTTCTGAAAAGATCTAAGTTTTTTTCTGAGTGTTATCAGTGGAAATGTAAACAGATGATGTGAAGATTGCCTGAGGAATCTAAAGCTTTTAAGTAGATGCTGGCAAAAGTGTCAACCAAGGGATTACAACGGATTAACCTCAGAAGATTTCATTCTTAGGTGTCTGTGTGTTCATAGCCAGGTGTCACAGATTGTCTATTAACAGATGTACAGTAAAACCAGAGAATACTGTAACAGATTTTTCAAGATATGTGATTATCCTTGGCTACCTATGTGAGAAGAGAATAAATTCCCTTCTTGTATTAATTTTCCTTTCCTAGGAAGATAAGCTTCCCTTTAGTTCTCCTTCCCACATTGTTTAGGGAAGGAATAAACAGCCAGAAGTCTTTTAACACACCTATATGTGCACACACAAAATCACAGGCATACACATACATGCATAAAACCTTCATATTGGATTTCTAGAGCATACACTGAATTCTACTGCAATAAGTGAGAAGATACACTATGCAGCAACCATTGACTATATATTTTTTTCTAGGAGATTGTCCCACAAAGTTCCTCAGCAGAACAATGATTTATTGTAAATAGACCCAAGTTTTTATTATCAAATTTGAAATTTCTTTCCTTCCTTGGTGTGAACTAAAAGTTTTTACTTTTTTTTTTTTTTTTTGCATTAACACAAATAATTTTCTCAGCTATTTCTATAAATGAACCTTGTATATATACTTTCAGGTCATGTGTTATTAGTTTTACACATTCAACATTTGAAACCAAACTCATTTTGACAAAGACACAATGTTGAGCTTCCTGGAGTCCTTCTCAGAACCTGAAGATCTTTGCTGAACATGGTGACTCTGATACACATTTTAAACCATAATCTGAATTGTTCATGTATTTTGTTGAGACATTACACAAAAAGAATGTCTTTACTCAAGAAAGTGTTTATAAATATGTTCACAACATTTTCAAAATACTGCCTTGTATTACCCACTCCCATTAATATTCTTGCTAATAAACTTGTTCAGTAGTCTACTCACTGATAAAAGTTATATGATACAAGAGAAATAAATGTCATTAAAAATTGGAGCAATCAGTTATTATATTACCTTCAATTACTTTATAATACACATCCAGCTCTTGTCAATAAGCCTGTGAAAAATAATCATGGTGAAGAGAAACAAAAATGCCATTTTAAAGCATAGCACTTTTATCAGAATTAAGATTGCAATTAATTATAGAATTAAAAGCCACGTGAACATAAGGTCAGCAGTGACTGTAGAATGAGAAATCAACAAGAATTATTATTAGTCTGTGTGAGAAGCAACAGAGGTATATGTCATGAGACCTGTAACAGCAGGATGTCTGCTGCCATTTGTCCATAGGTTTTGGTTTCGTGATTTCACTTTTCAGTAAGGGCAGCTCTTCTTTCAGTAACAAGTACTCTGACACATGCTGCAGTTAGTTCTGAGTGCAGCTGTTGCAGTCAGGTTCTTGTTCTCTAAACAGACCTTGTTAGATGAAGCAACATCTGCCTTCTCCCATACACATTGCCATTTGTTATAGCACATCTACAGAGGTCCCCTATATTTTTAGCAGCAGAATTTAACTTTAACAGTTTACTGATGGTCTTGTAAGTTTCACAAGCCATCAGAATTAGAACACAAGCCTTTTCTAACAACTGGCACAACATATAGACAGATCTATTTTAAGACACATATGGCATTTATTTAAAAGAAAAGTGGAAAAGATAAAAAACATTCTGCCCTCCCTCAGAGCAGATTGGTTGCTAAAATAATTTAAAATCTTGTTAAGAAGGATTTATGTATGCACAAATACTCCTATTATGTGCAATTTAATTAATAACCTATATAAAGCTCAAAGCCATCTGTTCAATGTACGAGGAAAAAAAGATGAGATAAGACAGCAGAAAACAACTGTTGTGATAGTACTTAGGTGTTTTTAGTGTGACCATTGCAACACAGATACTCAGTCAGTATACTTTGCAGATCGTTTAGAAGAATATCTCCATACATAAAAGGAAGCCTCACAGAGAACATGAACATTTGCAGGGGAGAAAATTCCTAAAGCAATAATAAGCTTTACTGTGGCTGCAATCAAATTCTATTTGAAATGCTGAAGAAACTTTGAGTCCTAAATTCAGCTCTGACCTTAACACAGAATCCTTACCTACATTCTGGGACACAGAATGAGTGGGTTCCACCAGAAACTGTCTCTTGAAACCTGTAATTTCTTCCAGTTTGACAAATTCTTTGCAGGTAAGTACATAAGAGCAAAAAATCAGTCCAGGTAGATACAAATATGAAATGTTACCAGGTGACAGTCCTCAATCCCACCTGAACTAGTGTGTTAACATGCATTTCACAGAGAGATAAAATTTGAATTATATAATTGAACTCATTTCTGAAGGCTACTGATCCCAGCAGCACACATACATACATTTCTTAGGCATTGTTGTTTGTTTGTTTGTTTGAGGAATAGTTATAGAAAGTTTAAGGAAAATAAGAGTCTATTCTTATCTTACCTTCCTCCAAAATGGTTAAATCGTACCTCAAATCATTCATTGAAATTAGAAACATATCGTTCCTCCATGTAATGGGGTTTGCCTGGACCAGGTTTTATTGGTAGCAGGGAGGCTACAGGGGTCGTTTCTTTAAACAGAGTTGCTGGAAGCTTCCCCTGTAGCTGACAGGATTAGGGCCAGTCAGTTCTAAGCTGGACCCTGCACCTGACCCATGCCTGGCCAATTAGTGATGGAGGTAACACCTCTGTGAATAACATATTTGAGAAGACGAAGAAGTTGTTGTGCAATTGCAAAACTGCAGCAGCAACAGGGAGGGAAAATGTGAAAACATCTCCACAGACACCAAGGTCAGTGGAGAAGGAGGGGGAGGAGGGTGCTTAGGCACTGAAAAGGCTCCCCTGTGGTATGTGGTGAGGACCATGGTGAAGCAGGTTGTCCCCCTGCAGTCCATGGAGGACCACTGAGAAGCAGAGACCCACTCGCAGCCTGTGGAGGAGCCCATACCAGAGCAAGTGGATGCCTGAAGGAGGCCGTAACTCCATAAGAAGTTCATCCTGGTGTAAGTTCCTGGCAGGACCTGGGAGTCTGTGGGGAGGTGCCCACACCGGAGAAGTTTGCTGTCAGGACTTGTGATCCCAAGAGGGACCCAGGATGGAGCAATCTGTCCCTGAAGGACTGTTCTGCCAGTGGATGACCCACACTGGGGCAGGGTGTGAGGAGTTGCCCCCGTGGGAAGTCCCATGCCAGAGCAGTTCATGAGGAGCTGCAGCCCATGGGAAGGACCCACGCTGGAGAAGTTTGTGAAGGACTGTCTCCTGTGAGAGAGACGCCACAGTGTAGCAGTGGGAAGAGTGAGGAGGCCTCCTCCTGAGAAGAAGCAGTGGCAAAGTCCATCTGTAATGAATTAACCGCAACTCCCATCTCTCATCCCCTGCGCCACTTGGGGGGAAGGAAAGGGAGTCCCAGGAAGAGGAGAGGTGGGGGGGGGGGGGCGGTTTAAGATGGTTTTATTTCTGATCTCCCTGCTCTTATTGTTTCTTTAATAAATCAAACCTTTTTCTTCCTGAGTTGAATCTGTTTTGCCTGTGATTCTAATTGCCAAGTAATTTCTCCGTCCTTATCTCAACTCACAAGCCATTTGTTATATTTCTCTCTCTCTCCTGTCCAATTTACGACGGGGAGTGATTTTATGACTGGATGGACATCAAGCTAAACCACTACATTCCAAAATATCTGTATACAGTCAAACAGCTATTCCCATTTGTGGTGGTTTGAGCCTGGCTGGATGCCAGGTGCCCACCACACCGCTCTATCCCCCACCTCCTCAGCAAGCCAGGGAAGGGGAGAAAATAAGATGGGAGTCTCGTGGGTTGAGATAAAAGCAGTTTAATAAATAAGCAGCAAAGCCGCGTGCGCGGGAAGCAAAGCAGAAGCAGATAAAGCTGTTACTCTCTACTTCCCATCAGCAGCGATGTCCAGCCACCTCCCGAGAAGCAGGGCTTTGCTACGCATAGCGGTTGCTTTTGGAAGGCTAGAAATGAATCTTGCCTCCTCCTCCTGCTCCTCTCCCCCAGTTTATATTACTGAGCTGATGTCATATGGTATGGAATATCTCCTTGGTCAGCCTGGGTTAGCTGTTCTGGCCGTGGTCCCTCCCAAGATTGTGCTCACCCACAGCTGTTGGTGAAGATGGGGGAAGGAATGCTGGAGGGACAGCCCTGATGCTGTGCGAGCAGTAGTCATAATATTGATATCAACAGTAAGCACAGCACTGCAGGAGCTGCTGTGGAAAATCACTACCATCCCAGACCCACTACAGTCTCCACCTCTTACTCCATACCATTTATGTCATGCTCAGACAAACCATCTTAACAACTCATGTACATTCTTATATACTCTCATTAACCAGTACCCCCACTCTTCAGCAGACAAACATCATTCTTGTATTCCCTCTTGCATCAAAGAAACAAACAACATTCTTATACCTTTCATCCTCTGTAGATGTTCACTGGAGCAGGCCATAACTTATGTCTCATCCATCAAGATGAATATCCAGGCCAGGGGAAACAGTATGTTCAGTGTTGGGCACTAGCACTGGCTTGGTTTGTCCACTTGTCTGGTTTTCTTGCAAAGTTCATACCTCATCGTCTACAACAGATAACTGATATAACAGGTTATTTTTCCTTCAAGGTTAAGTCTCCTTGAGGTACACATTGAGTTTCCTCATCCTTTCTCATCACCCACCAAGTACACACAGGGCCTTGAGCAAAGACAATCCCATGAATGGGTTTGCCCTTTCCCATGGGAAGTGCAACCCATACTGCCTTCCCCAGCCACTGGGGCATTTCTTTGCATAGAGTCTGTCTGCCTGTCTCTCTTTTCCTTGACTTTCTCTTGTGCTATACAGACCACTTCTATGGCTCTCTCTTCTACATGTATTAATTTCTTTTTGTAATAACATGCAAAGGAAAAAAACTTAGGATGCAAAGGAGATTTAAAAAGACCTTACTAAATCATACTGGTTTAGAATCAAGGACAAGAAGCAAATTATTGACACTGGATTTCTCACAATCTTTTCCTAAGTAAACACCTGCACAAACTCGTTGCTTAAAGCAAAATCAATTGAGTTGTGCTTATCTCTCAACATAATTAGCAATTAATGAGTTCTATGTATTTATAAACTCCATTATTAGTATGATATTCTTCATTGTATTAGCTTCTTTCCTAATAATTGAATGTTTGTGTACATCCCCTAGGCTATTAAAGAGATATCCACAAAAGCAATGATAAGGACATTCACAATCCTTTTTTACCTCAGAAGAGATAAAAGGTTTTAAGTTAAGTTCACCATTACAATACTCACAGACTTTCAATTAAAAAAAAAAAAAAATTATTACACCTAAATAGATATTCTAGTTCTAGAAGTTTTAAGATGTTAAAAAATGTAACATAGGAGAGAATAAGGTTCCTAAGATAAGATGACAAGAAAGCTAAAATCAACGGTAAAACATTTTAAGGAGGCAGAGAGAGCTTTTTGACCTTAGTGATGGTTTGTGAACAAGAAATGAGTCATTCTTAGACAGGGCTCCTCTAAGCAGAGTCTACATCCATTCCTGATGTAGATGGATAACACTGATGATGTAGCTGATGATAGCCTGGCTACCAAAATTTCAAAATGCTTAATCTCAACTTTGTGATATAAAATGAGACTTTGATTTTTTGGTTTTGATGTGACATTGTCCAACAGATGTAGCATAAGTTTATTGCTTTTTACTGTTTATAGCTTTATCCAGGACATCACAGGAAGGGAGGATGCAGTAACAGAGAGTGTCAAGGACTATTGTTATGATTGAGCTAGGGCTTTTCTCATCCCTTTGTGGGTGTTCAGACATTCTTGGCTCTATGATAGCTCCAGAAGAGAGATCAGTTGCCATTAGTTGGTATTAGTGTTTTTGAAACGAATCTGCTAGGCAAAGATGCAGAGTTTGGGAGAGGAGTTCTCCCAAAGTCAAGTTGTCCTTGACTGCCTGCTCTTACAAGAACCCTGGGAGACATCACTTACTTATTCCTCTCAGTGATCAGATCTTTTACTATTTGGTAACAGCAAAGTCAGTGCAAATGTCCTGGCAGTCCAGTGACATTAGAATAGCTGACAGGCTGAAGATACCTTAGGGAATGGGATTTGGACTTTCTCTTCTTCAAAGACTGATTAACATGCGGAAGTGGGGGACAAGTGAATCCATTTTCAACAACTTTCCAAGTTCAAAATCATTTATTACTTATCACAAAATCACTCTTGGAAACTGTAATGTGTAATTTTGGCACTGGAAGACTCTAAATTGAGGAAAGGTAGAAAGCTCTGGAAGGGTCATGACTTAACTGGTCCTTTCTGTCAAAAATAACTATACAAATAATGGCATGAAAATTACATTAGCCTAATAATATCAGACCGGTAATGCTGTACACATTTTTCATTAAGATATTTTGGCAGCCAGTAGCTTTGAGCTGTATACATTGGACTCTATTCTTCTGTTCCAGCAATTCCTTGTTAAAAAACCACATCCTTATAAACACACGAGGGAGGGTGAGCAGCCACTCAAGGTCCAGCAGTCCAGAAGGATAGCAAATACTAGCTGGGCAAGGGACAGTTGAAGAGAACAGTCAAAGTGATGTACACTAGTGATTTGATAACTAAACAAGAAAGTGAAATAAAGCAGTAGGAATCCCCACATTGAGTTACACTGTTTCCCTTGCATTTAAAATGCCTTTTAAATAACATAATCACAAGGTTGACACACTCTTCTAAGTTTCATTTCTTCTGAAAAAAAATTCTGTTGAGGGTCAAACAGTAGCTTACTTGGTAGTTCTTAAGTCAAATAGGTTTTTTACACTTAATGTAGAAAAAAAATATGGCTGTTCTATGTGCAATATACTTTATCTGTTTGAATGGGAATGGGAAGGATGGAGATGCTGTATCTTCAGCTTTTACCACCATGGAGAGCATGAAAAAACCATGTAATCAATGTGACACTTGCCTTGACATTGCCTATTCTGCATTACACTTAGAAGATTCCTACTTAAAATATGTGAGAGAAACAAAGAAGTTGGATGAAACAGTAACAACTGCTTGGGATATGACAACAAAAATGCTTAATTCTGGAGTGTAGGATGTTAAATTCTCTCCTGATTGAATGGTTCCATGAACTCTGGTCTGTCCTGTATTTTTCATATGATCCTTTAAGATGATGGATATTTCAATTGATAATCACTTCTTATTTTCAAGTAATCCTTGTGAAAAATAGGCTTACAACATCAGGTAGTCTGATTTTCTTTAGTTCTCTCTTCACTTAATTGTAAAAATATTTCCTGAGCACTGTACTTTCCAAATATTGTCACCATATGGTTTCATTATGAACATCCTTCATTCTGTAATTCTTTTGATTTGAGATACCTTAAAATAGACTGTCATATAAAACTACGCTAACTTCCATTTCAACAGGAAAGAAATCATGCTGTACATCACTAGCCTTCAAGGACAAATTTTCAAGGCTTCTATCTGCCCTACTTTGAGCTCTCAACTTATCATTCATAATGAACTTTTCTGCCAACAGGCACAACTGTCAACAAGTGACAAATCATTGTATCTACTGTCCGTTTTTCACTTTTTTGTTGCTTTTGCTTTCCTTTCTGGCATTCTCTTACAGAATATATATTTACTACAGAAATGAATGCATTACACATTACCAGACTTTCATTTATCCCAACTCATTCTCCAAATTATACAATGAACTTTAGATTTTTCTAGTGCTTAACTACATTTTAACCACAGACCCAGATAAATAGTTTCTTCCAGATCAGATATATATAGTTGACATGTATCATTCAGGCAGACAATTAGCTAATT
The DNA here is from genome assembly GCF_028858725.1 of Colius striatus. Classification (NCBI taxonomy): domain Eukaryota; kingdom Metazoa; phylum Chordata; class Aves; order Coliiformes; family Coliidae; genus Colius; species Colius striatus. The sequence goes on along the minus strand of NC_084759.1, from coordinate 111,220,387 downwards.
AACGAGCTCAAAAAATGTACACTTTTGAAAAACATGGGGTTGCTTTCTTCAGAGCAAGACTCCTGGAGAAAGCTGTGAAGTGGGGCAAGAGAAGGGTAACGCTACTGTTCCTTAGAGAAAGGCCATTGAGGTTGGCTTCCAGGATGATCACAGAATCATGGAATGGTCAGGGTTGGAAATGACCTCTTGAGATCATCCAGGCCAATCCACTGCTAAAGTGGGTTAACCTAGATCAGGTTACACAGGAAAATGATCACAGGTAATAGGTCAGAAGAAGAAAAATCCTCCTGGATTTTTTCCTTAAATTTGTGTTTTGTTCCTTTTTTTTTACACAGTGCTAACAGAACAACAGAATAGTTGCTTAGTATAAAGGTATATTACTCTGGAGTAAATCACCAGGACTGTTTGGTGAGCCTTGGGCCTACTGGTGCAACTGAAAGAATGATGAACTATAAGTGAAGTTGCTCAAGGTCAATTGAAAAGAATTCAGAAGTCACTAGCTCTCAGACCGCACACCCAGAAAGTCCTGGTAACAAAAAGATGGGAGTGTGTGTGTTTGGCCATGATAGCACATGGTTCCTAATGCTTTTGTTTGGCTTATTTAGAACATACAAAGCATCTCACTGCTTACTTGCAACCGGGTGTTCACCTAACATGTACTGCCAACAGTGAGAGTAATTAGGCTTTTTGTGAGCATGCTTCTTGCTTTCTGCTGAATTCTTCCCTTGGTGGCTTCCCAGGACCCCTGAAATATAACACACACTGGTCCCTTTGAATTCTTATATCTCAGACCCTGATATATATGTCTGCCCCATATTGTACTGGGGAGGTTCCCCACAAGTATTGAGTGGTACAATCACCAAGTGATCTCTACCCAGTCACTAAGATCTATGAAATTATGTAACCTCTAAACCTTTGCATTCTGTTAAAGTGGAAATCTGTTAACAGGTTCAACATGCGTTGAGAACATACAAGGACTGGCAGATAGATGAGCAAAGACAGTTCATTCATACACAACTAGTCTTCTTAGAAACCAAGCTAAAGTATTTCTCTTAAAGCTAGAATAAAATTCCTGCTTTGCAATTAAAATGCTGTAATAATTCCTAGTCAATTTTTTAATCAATCAAATCAAATTAATCAATCCAATCAAATTAATAATTTGTGGGTTTTAACTACTGCAGGCAGAAATTCTTCCAAATTCTTAGTTACCTCATTCTTGCACACGTGTGTTCTCTCCACATATACTTTCTGCTATTAGTGACTTGTAGATTTGCTACACTTCGAAGGATCATTAAAGAGCATATCTTACCTAAACTTTCCATGGGTGTTGGGAGAGTTTAGCAGGATGATGATAGTGCAAGAGGATGCTCTTACCTTTCATTGGAGTGAGGCAGTGGCTGATGAAAAAAGTCTTTTTCATCAATTTAGAGATTTAAAGGTGCTTAGGTGGAGAAGAGGATACTGAGGGGTGGCCTCATTAATGTTTACAAATATGTAAAGGACGGATGTCTTCTCAGTGATAGGACAAGAGGCAATGGGTATAAGATGGAACATAAGAGGTTCCAAAGAAATACAAGAAATAATTTCTTCACTATGAGAGCGATGGGACACTGGAACAGGCTGCCCACATGGGTTGTGGAGTCTCCTTCTCTGGACACATTCAAAACCCACCTGGACAAGCTCCTGTGTGATCTACTCTAGGTGGTCCTGCTCTGGCAGGGAGGTTGGGCTAGATAGTCCTTCGAGGTCCCTTCCAACCATTAGGATTCTGTGATTCTGTGATTGGGTGGCCTCAAATGCCTGTCCAAAGAAATGAAGATGTTATGGTAGTGTCACTTATGCCTGATAGCTGAACCCTTAGCAGTTCTGTTGAGCATTTTATGTAGCTAAGTTTTGCAAAAACAGTGAGCAAAAATCTAAAATGCACACATTGTTCCCAGAAAGGAACAGAGAAAGGTGTACAAGTACCTTTTGAGTATGTATCCTATTGTGTTGATTTGTATGATTCTATGATACGTCTTTGTTTTTATCTAAATCCTCATTATCAAAATACAGAATCTTACCTGGTCTATCCACTTCTGTCACAATTGTTAAAACTTCCTGGTGGTACTAACACGAGCAAACCCAAAAGGTACCAATGACATCATTATAAGAGACAGTAGTGCCATCACCCTAACATGTGAATAAAGATCACATCCAGAACTACTTGTCTGCAAGGATAGTAGCACTTATACAGTCTTAGACTATCATGGACAAACAAGTCCAGAAGTGTCAATTGTTTGTGCTTAATTTTTATATTGTGACATTAACAGTGTTTTTAAGTGAGATTTTTTGTTGTTGTTGCAAAGATTAGTAAATCAAGAAATACAGGTATGCAATGCTGTAGCATCCTTCAAACACATTGAGTCATAATGCTTGCCAAGAAAAAAAAAATCACCAAACCGTTTTGGTGCAATGAAATACTCAATTTTCCATATTAAAGCAACTGCTGCTACCTTGCAATGAAGCAAAGCAAGAGAGGGTAGGAGGGGTGAATCAGAAGATAATTCCACATATGATTTACTAACGCATTCACAGTGCATTTGCAGCTATTAAGGCAATCCTTCCACCACGGGTACTCAAGAGATTACTTTAATGCTTCCACTGGGATTGTCAAGAGTGAATCCCTGCAGCTTCACAGGACTATTACGCTTCCACTGTTTGCTTTGTCATCGCTCTCTTCTGCACACAAAAGTAACTCTCATTACAGCTAAAGAGGTCAAATGGAAGTAGTCAAAGGAGAGAAAAATTGCAGAATAGTGTTCGTATAAAACTAGCTGTTTACTCATGCTATGCAAGGATTCATAATTTGCAATTAGTTACTCAGAATCATGAATTTCAGAAGATCACCTAGGAAATATCAGCTGTGACTGTATGAAGCTGATATGCGTATTTATTGAAAAAAAAAGAAAAGGAATCAGTTACGTAGTCCAACTATGGCCCTTTCCACTCCAGCACTGATACTGAATGGAGAGTAAGTAGCCTGAGTGCTGGTGCCAATGCTCCACAGGATCTCAATTGTTCCTCCATATTGCCAAAACCACATCAGTCTTCATTCCTAAATGATACCAAACCCTGATCTTGTTGCTGAAGTAAACATCACAGTGTTTGTAAGGGTAACTCTGTTACATTTACAGATCCAGAGGTTTCTGGCACAATTTTTAATCTGATGACAAATAGAAGAAACTGCACCATGGGTGCCTGTGTAAAGGAGGGGCTGGCTCACCCACTGATTTTTTGTCTATTTCAGTTACACTTGCAGATTTCCACATACAGATACACACTGCAGTTCAAATAAATACCTACCCAATTATTACAAAAGTATTGTAAACACCTTTCTTTTTTTTTAAAAAAAAAGGAAAAAAAAAGTCAACATTAATCAAATAAGGTATTAAAAGACATTTTCTTACTCACAAGTAAGTCCTTCAAAATGGGGTAATATACAGGCTTAGATTTAGTGTACATATTCCTCTGGACAGTAACAAATGAAGTTTGGGACTACTAAAGCAAAACAAATTACTCATTTCTCCCAAAAAACAGTTTTTTCTGGGCAAGACAAAGAATGTACATGGATCAAAAGTTATTTCTATACACAGAAATAATGGGTTTTTTTCTCATACTGTTTCTAGATGGAAAGTAAATTTTTCAAGAGAAACAAATGATATAAGAAGAACCTAAATGTATAAAAACAGTCAGGACTTACTGAAAGATTATAATTGGTCATATTATGTAGCATTCATTTAGAAACTGCCTTGGGCTTACAAAATTGTATATAAGGCTAACAGGAGATGAAGTATGTAAAAAACACAGGTAATTTTTTTCTTCAGAAGATTAAAAAAAAAGCCTTTTTCACACTGCAGAAAGCCAAATACATCATTGATATGGACAGAGCAGTTATAATGGATGTTAGGTACCACCGCACATAAAAGAGCAATCCATACTTTACAAAATCCAGTTGGATAGTTTTCATCTCTTGACTTGGCAGATTCAGAGTTTTTCCCCTTTCAGATTATGTTGTAAACCTTTATGAACACATTTTTTTTCTCTCTCTCTCATACACATGCATACATACACAGAGGTCAAAAAGGCAAAGCAGCTTGAGTAGCAGTCAGTTAGGAGATAATATCTGTGGACATAACTAGTGACCTATGAACTGATGTGAATGTTAAAGTAATTGACAGGCATGCGATTTTAAAAATTCAATTTGATAGACACGGAATACCCTTTGATAGACTGCTATGACATTGTAATACTGATGCAAATAAATTACATTGCAATTGCTGATATACTATTGATGTAAATGATAACTTGACAGGAATTTGTTTCAGATTGGGTTGTGGTCATATGATGTCCTGTTTGTTTGCTTTCGGTTTTTTTACTTATCATCCTTGCCCTAGAATTGACATGAGAAATGTATTTAAAACAAAATGAATTGAACATGCTTGTGCTTACTTGGCAGGAGTAGCAAATTACCAGATACAAAGCCTTTCCCATTTTGGTTGCTGGTCACAATCAAGTTCAGTCAGAAATTAAACAAGTCACTGCTACGAAGCAAGGTAGTCCTTTCATGTTGTTTGTAATAGCCAAATGCTGATGTTCAAAGCAAAAAAAAACCAATCAAACAAAAAATAATCAGCCAATGAAGTTATAGTTTTTGCCAGTTTTAAGAGAGAATGAAGAGAAATTCCTATCTTTGCACAGCAGATATGTGCCATATTTCCAAATCTGCCCTTCCCTTCACCAGCTCTGTAGATGCAGAAACTACACATGGATACATCTTAATCCACATAACAGCCTAAATTTTTTTAAAAAGGGCTTAAATGTAAACATGACACACTGAAGCTGTTTATCAGTAAAACCTAGTAATGTCAGAAAAGTCATCGGACTTAGTGAGAGGACATTGCTGATATTCTGCTCAAAAAGAAAAGAGGGTTTTCATCAGCGATCTCATCAGGGAGGTGTGGTGAGGGTACAGCAGACCACACGGAGACCTGTTTTTTAGGAATAAGAGGGGAGATGGAGGTAGAATAGAAAGACATCCTCACATTAGTACCATGTACAAGAAGGACTTTTCCTGCCTTGCCTCCATACTGTCATCCTTCAAAGAGAATGAGCCCAGACTTTAGTTGCACAGACTTCTGGCACCACTAGAAGCACATGATCTAGCAGAAGTTACTGGTTACTGAGTGTCATTTGGGATAGACTAAATCCCTAGAAAAATGAAAAGGAGGTGCTAGAAATCAGCAAGAGCTTCTAGAATCTAATTCATCTTTTCTTGGTAGCTTCACTTGTGAATTTTACAAATATTGCAAGGCCAGTCTCAGTTTGCATATGCAGCAGAGTTTGTTGTAGATTTTTGTTCGTTGTGTTTGTTCTATAGTGTTTATTTTTAAGGAGTTTATATGATCATTTGAGCAAAACATTAAGAAACTTGCAACACAGTTATACATTACATCTCATCCACAATGCAAGGCACAAAGATCACAATTTGTTTGATTCCAGTGAGCTTTAAATAAGACTCTTTTCTATTCACTCATTTACAACAAAAAGCAGACCAATCACTTCAACCCAGCAGGACTCTGTATTGAATAAGAAACCTGCATCATTTCATTACTTAAGTTGCAACTGCTACATATCATCTGCTACTGCTACTCAGAAACTCAGACTCCTGGAAAGCTTTGTGGACAAACTGCTTTACACCAATCACTTTCTCCTCTTCCTTTACATTGTACAGGTTATCTTCATGACAAAACCAGCCTTCATCCCCAGACCCCCAAACTACACCGTACGGTAAAGTTCTTACGTATTCAACTCTGAAACATTTTTACTTCATATTCTGCTTTTCAGTGTGAAGGTACTCCCTGAAGAAGTAAGGAATGGGGTTCTAAAAAGTCTTTTCCATTTGGAGAAAATGCAATACATATTTTTTCTTCAAGATATAAAAAACATTTTTCACTGTGATGAAATATATTTCAATATATTAAAATGTTTAGCATACTACTTTGTTATATATAATCCAATGCAATTTAATAATATATTATTTATGCAAAGAGATCAAATTATTCTGCTGGTTCTCTGAAGTGTTTAAGAGTAGAACAAATTCTATCATTCCCTCCACTCACATACCTTTTTTTCTTTTTTGGCAACTGTGAGTGGCAGCTGTGATTCCATTTCATATTAACTGGAGTTAATTTTGAAATTTTTTAAATGTCACAACATGAGAAATGCTGCTGCAGTTATTTGGATGTACCAGTAAAGTGCTTCACCGAGGAAACAAATTTTGATGGAGCAATCCTGAACAACTTCTTAAACTACTTCTTGCAAAATGAACGATATAAAAGCCAAGCAACTCTACTTTTGATAGGATAGAAGCTTTCATCAATTAAGATATTTACACACTGACATATGGATCAAGGGTAACAAAATGTGTGGTTAATCATTAGCATTTTTAGATTTCAGTACATTGCTTGCAAAGCTCATGGAGACTGATTATTGAAAAAAAAAAATACACCAATAAGGACACTCTCATCCTAGCTTTATCAAAAACAAAATATTTTTTATCAGTTCAATATTTATGCCTTTTTTATCAGCACATAGCGTGTAGCCTGAGCTAGCTGGTGCTTTACAGTTCGCTCTTTTCTAAACTTACACAAATGCAGTTTTGCAGAAGTATTTATAGAATATATTAATTCTAACATTAGCATTTTTCAGAGTCTGAAGACAGTGGGGAAAAAAAGATGTAAAAAAAAGAGATAATTTATTAGAGCTCCAGCAGTCTAAACACCATTTTAGAACAAAAATATTTCAAGAGCTCTAAAATCTTTTGTTGCTGGTAGGGAATCAAAATGTGCTTCTGGCAATTTAAGGAGGCACTGAATTAAATGCACTTTAAGTAGGCATCTACCTCTGAAAGCAAAGTTTAGCACTACAACAAGGAAATAGGTTAAAGTAATATTCTTTTTACTTTTTAAAAAATAAAAAAAAATCAATTTCTCTGATCTCTCATGCAGGAAAAACATACTCACAAAATGCAGATGGAAACATTTACTGTATAGCCACTACTGTGAAAGGTAATTTAACCTTGATATTAAAAATTCCATTGTTGACATTTAATTTTCCAATGAAGTCTATTTTATGAATTGTTGTGCAATTATCCAAGTCTCGGAGATATCTTTTACAATTCTATCTTATTTTGCTGAATGAATATCACATGTGTTAATATACAGAAATTTTGTCATTGCAGATTTTCCCACAAGCAGGCAAATTTAGCTACAGCACTAACTTCTGACTATTGGAAAGGATTTCTAACTCAGCTTTAAACAGGTATTAGCTTCTCATAATACTTTTTTTTTTTCTACTATAAAAAAATGTCTTTAAAAACTGAGCCCAAATCTCTGAACAACACATATGAGTATTTTAAGGCACTGGAGAGTCACAGCTGATCTGTGGGCAAACTGCTAACAAGAGCTGTAATTCAGCTAGAGATCATAGTTCCTATCTAAAGCACCTCCCAAGGCAGTCAGGCCTTGGGGGAGGGTGAAAAACAGGAATAAGTTCTTCTGGATGAAGCTATGGAGCAACTGACAGCAGAAATATGGTCTCAGCCCAGTAAAGCATTTTCCAATACCTTTCCTCCCTAAGGATAAAAAGGAAGAAACTCTCTTAGATCAAAGTAAATGGAAGATAGGAAAATAACAATTAATGGCATCCTAATAATTTTTATTCTATTCTTTTGTGACCCCATTTTTACGGACTGCATATCAAAATATCTGTTGTGTTTTTCAATAGAAAATAAATTCACATTTTTGAGGTGACTTCAAGAGGTACTAGTAATACCTTATTTTAGTGAGCATTTGCTAGGTTCTTAAAAGCTCCATAAGCAACTTTTGTGGAGAAAGTCTCTTCATATGAATAGTTATGTTACTTCCAGCACATATATCCATTTGTGCAAACACATCATTGTATCCTATCAAGCAAACAAAAGAAATTAAGTCTTAGTCTGATATACTTCGGAGAGATCTGATCATTTTCCAAATGGAAAATGGTTTTTTTTTTTTAATCACTGTTAAGTAATAGAATAATCCTTTTACTCTCCTTTTAGCAAGAGGCACGTATGCATGTAGGATAGATTGCAAACTCTATCTGCCATATGATCTTGAGCTAGTCATTTCATATCTCTGAGCTTCTCTTTCAAAGACTATGTGGTCAACTAACCATTTCAGAGAACTTTGCCCCTTGAAATCACGTAGATTAAGGAGTTTGCACATCCATACACGACTGTCCCACTATATCACGCAAATCCAGCATTAAGACATAGTGAAGATTTAAGGAAGGGAAACATGATCTCTCTGCAAGTGAAGGATGACTGTCTCTGTTCTCAGTGTTTGAGAGCACCAAGTCCTAGGGTACTGCAGCTGTGCTTTTGTGGATTTCACTATAGACACAGTTGTTTGAGCTTAAGCTTTCACAAGACTCTGTCTGAGCTTCTCATGTGTTGAGGATTTGGCTGTGGGGGCCCAGGGCTAGTCCAGAGTCAGTGCAACCACAAGGGGCTACTGGCTCCTGTAGCACCCTGTCACTTTAAATGTGCTTGTATAGCATGCAAATATTGCCAAAACCTATACTCACTCTCATACTCAAAACAATATTTCCACTGGACCTTCATATTTAAGACATCTGCAGAAGATCTCAGAAAAATTAAAAGATATTAGGCTCTCTCAGCTTGGTCAAAGTCAAGCTACATTTGAAAGTTCACACCACTTTCAAATCATCTATTGCCAGCAGGTAATAATACAAAAGACAACAGACTACCTTATTTTATACCATATTCACTCTCAAACATGTTTGTAGCGGAGTTTGTTAAAGCCATCTAAATTGTTTTGTTTTCTTTACAAAAGTAATTTTGATACTGCAGTCCATTCACTTCTGCACTGCCACTTCTGACTGCAGCCATAAACTGCATAAATGTATGACTGCATAAATATAGTCAACTGAAGCACTGAGAGAAACATGGTCTGTAGCAAACATACAATATTTTTTTCAAACTGAACATCAGTGGTACCTATCAGGTAACTGTGAAATTTCCTTGCAAATGCCTATAATGAGTCTGGTACATGTCTCTTGTATTTGAACATCACATATTCACAACTGGATTGACATTTGGGACAGAAAATGTCCATGTTAGAAGATTCAGCAGGGCTCTGATCTAGATCGCATATGCAACGGCAACCTGCTGACAACTATTTTGCCTATGAACATCTGGGTTCCCTAAAATGCAAATGTGGAGATCTCTGCCCCTCTCAGAAAGCATCTGTGTCTCACAAATGAACAGAGTACTCTGAACCAGCTAGTGAAACTGAAATGAGAAGATATACCAGGCACAGAAATCTGCACAGAAATCAAACCCAGCTCTGCGCCATGGTATAAAGTCAGAGTCTGGTATCAATATTTTTTTTTTAAAGATTTAGTGTTAGTACAATTTCCACCCTACAACATCATTGCAAAAATTAGGACATATTGTGTACAGAAGAATGTCATCAAGCGATACTACACATGCAAGATTCATTAAAACAAAAGGTATAGGCATCTAGTATTTGCAGCTCACAGCAAGAGCAATTACATACCAATAATCTTCCCAGTTTAACGATGAGGAAGAAGGTAGAAAAAAAAGTTCATATCCAGAAAAGCATACTAGTGTGTACATACTAATAAACAAGCAGGAAGAGCAGTCATTCTAAACTAAAGAACATGATTTGGTAGCCTCTGACATTGAGCCTTAAAAGACTTAACCTGGGAAAATCACAGTAAGCTTCATAGCATGAATTCATAGGACATCTTGAATTTGAGGCTAAGAGAAGTCCTATTTCAAAGTCTCCTGCTTGCTAGAAGTACATGTGATGTTTCCACACCCCTGCACTTCAGTCCTGAGTAAACAATGCAGAGCACAAGCAAGAGAACACACCCACTGTTGCTTATCCAGTATTAACAGAATACTAGTCAAAGGACAAAAGCTGATTTTGATAAGCTTCTCATGTCAATTATAACAACAAGAAATTTTAAGAATAGTTTAAATCAAGGACAATGAATTGTCTTTGTGAGCATCTATATGGAATTTTACACCCAGAAGAGACACAGTGAAGAAAGCACATAATTTATTCCAAGAGAAACTAAGATAAACAGAATAATAAAGCACATATTTACTAGAGCATGTAGAAATAGGTCAGCAAAGAAACATTTTATTTGTCTGAGCATTACACAGAAACATTTTCTTAGTGAAAAAAAAGGGTTGTAATAACAGCACATTTTGTGCATAAGAAATTCTGCAATCCTTTTAGTGGGTGAATGATAGTTATTTCAACTTACTTAGAACTCAAGGACTGAAACAGACACCAGATTACTTACTATATTAAAAAGATACTAGAAAATGCACTTCTTGCCCTTGATGGTTATTTAGCACTATGACAGAACAGGAAATAGGAAATAAGGAGGTCCTCTGGTAGAATGGACCAAACTGAAGGACATATCACTAATTCCAAATAATGAACACCATAGGCTCGCCCTGCAAGGCAATGTAATGCATGATCCATTTGTTTAAGTGATTCATAGCCACTTCCCTGAAAGTGGAAGGCGATTGTAAAACCTAAGCAGCTTTTAAAAAATCGGGAAAAATAAAATCAAGAAAATCTCCTTCTCCCCATTCATTCTGCCACACCAAAAAAAGAAGGAAAAAACCCACACAATTAGAAGGCAGTAGCAATGAGATAAAGAATTAGTTATTGTCAGAAATTTTGCTACATTATTTTTCCTTTTTCTTCTACAAAATCTTGATGCATCCCTTTTTCCTCATTCTTCCAGCATAAAAGTTGTGATTGTGATCATATGCCCTCACATTTGGGAGTGGGGTTGAGGGAAAAGAATGTGAGAAAGCCTGACTTCAGCATATATACAGAGCCACAGAGATATTTTTAGAAATAAGGTTCTGCATGTGGAATCAGGAAGCAGAAGCATAACTGAGACACAAAAGAAAATTAAAAAAATGATAGATTTGAATTCCAACTGAAGCAAAACCAAAATCCCCTCAAAACAGAGAAATTTTGATATTTGGGATATCAGACAAGAAAATAAAAAATAAACAGGTATGAAAAATAAAACAGTAGAAGACAAAAATTGGTTATCTTTAAAATTATTAAAGGTATTTGCTAGTCCAGGGACACTCATCAGTTTTGCAGATAATGACACAGAGTCTGTCCTTGGTGCTAAGCAGGAGCATCAGCCCACCCCCAATAGGAACTGACATGTAAAATAGCTGTACTGAAAATTTAAGAGTCCTCTTGGACATTATGAAAAAGTTCTTTTGCAGCATCTTTCTTATGAGGAAAGGCTGCAGGATTTGAGGCTGCTCTTCTGGAGGAGACTGAGGAGGATCTCTTTAATAAGTATTTAAAAGGTGTATGTCAAGAGGATGGGATAACACTTTTTTTCTAGAGTGTTTAGTGATAGGACTAGGGGTAATGGACATAAGCTGGAACACAAAAAGTTCCACTTAAGGAAAAATTTATTTCCTGTGAGGGAGCCCTGGCACAGGCTGCCCAGGGAGGGTGTGGAGTCTCCTTTTCTAAAGGTTTTCAAAACTCTCCTGGATGCGTTCCTGAGTGACTTGACCTAGGCAGACCTGCTTGAACAAGGCAGTTGGACTAGATAATCTTTAGAGATCCCTTGCAACCCTTACCATTCTGTGATTCTTCACTGAGAGGATAGTAGATCACTGAAACAGGCTCCCCAGGGAAGTGGTCAAGGCACCGATCCTGTCAGAATTCAAGAAGCATCTGGATGATGGTCTTAGTCATACGGTCTAGCTTTAGATATTCTTGTGACAAGCAGGGAGTTGGAATTTTTTTGTAGGTCCCTTCCAACTTTAGATATTCTAGGATTCCATGATTCTTGCAGGGCAGGGCCACCTAACAGCTGGGTCCAGGGAATATTCAGAGGAACAACCTAATCACCTAGCAAATACAATGCTATAGCCATTGCACTAATTTCTTCCTTGCATTCCTAAAAAATCAATTAGATTAAGTATGAAAAATCATGTCTCTAATTAAATTCATCTAGGATGCTTCTTCTAAATAAGCTTAAAAAACAGAATAAAAAAGAAAAAATGAATTCCTTTTCCTTTAGAAGAGTCACTGTAAAGATTCAGTTCTCAGGGACTGAAAAGATAAGCATAGATCTCCTTATCCAGAATCTGGGCAGTGCTGCCTCCGTCTTAAGACTGCTGCTTACCAGTGTACATTCCTTAGGGCACTCAAAGTGCCAGTTCTGCTCTCCTGATGAAGGATCTTGTTTGTTTCAGCCCTTCGAGAAGCTTGGGGAATTCTGTGTTCATAACAGTTGGAAGATTTGGCTCACAAAGAAGGGTTTTTTTGTCCAGATTTCCAGATTTTTTTAAAAAAAGAGCCAGGGAAAATCTTTGTCTTTTCTAATCATCTGGCTCAAAAAAGAAGACTTGATATGAATCATTCCTCTAACTTTTGATAGAAATTGTAGCAGCAGCTTGATTGGCTCTTTCACATCCTGGATGAACATTATTAAGAATCTGACGAGTCAGTTTTTCTCTGTTGAAGTTGTCACATTTTGCAAACGGAGACAAATATTAACTCTCTATCAAGAAAAGCCTGTTTGCTGAATGGGGTGGGGGAGACTGGGGGGGGGAAGGTGTGTGTGCTTATGTATTTATTTCTAGTGGGTTTTCTTTCCCAAAATGATCAAGTTCATCAATGTGTGAGAAACAACCTGCTACTAATGTTTACTTCAAAGTCATCCCTACATTAAAGTCACGTTCAGGAAAATTGCTAATGCAGTTGTCATCAACATCCAGAACAGAGAAGTCAAATTACAAGGGTTATGCTATTATTAAATTCAAAAGGTCTCTCTCTCTCTGTATCCAGCTCATTTGCTGATATTAGATATTCTCCCAATACACATTGCCAGAGGGCTTCTGTCCTGCTTACTCTGTGGCTCAGGTTGCATTTGCCAGGAAGAACACGTTCCCAAGGGGAACACCTGAGCTTTTATAACTCAACTCCTTCTGAGAGTAATGTTGATAGAATTCATTTATCCTTAACCATTTCCCTGAAGAAGTGGCTTGTCCCTATGTAGGCCTGTATCTCTGTAGGTCTAAAAATATATAGGCCTGGAACAACTTGAGGTATTGTGGAAAAGAAAACACCAAGTTTCTATTTTCTACATATAATTTGGTAATAAGCAATTCATTGTCTGAATGACAGGTAAAACTCCTTTGCAACCACCCTTAAGACTCTGGTGGACCAGTGTGAAACACAAAGGTTATAATCCTGGTTTATCACCTTGCTCTCTGCCTTCTCATTGTCATGGCTTAAGCCCAGCCAGCAATGAAGCACCACTCAGCCAGACACTCAGCCCTAACCACACCCCCACCTTCTGTGGTGGGAGAATGGAGGCCCCAGCAAGATGGAAGAAGAAAAGACAACGAAGGGCCTTGAGGGTTAAGACAAGAACAAGGAGGTCATCCAGTCACCAGTTATGTTTCCAGGAAAACAGAAATGACTGCTCAGCTTAAGGAAGGAAACAAGATCAGTTTAATCCACTATCAGCTACAAACAGAATGCAAAAACAGAGCAGGACAATGAGAAAAATACAATCAGCACTTTAAGATCTCTTTCCTCCCACCTCCCTCCTCTTCCCAGGCTCAGCTGCGTATTCCCAATATCTTTACCTCTTCTCTACTCTATGCAAGGGGCTAGGGAATGAAGGTTATGATCAGTCCCTCACAGATGGCTGCTCCTTCCTCTTCAGAAGACTTCTCACATTCTCCCCCTGCTCCAATGCAGGGTCCTTCTCATGGGATACAGATCTTAAAAAATCTGTCTGCCATGAGTCCTTCCTAAGGGCTGCAACTCCTCACAAACTCCTCCAGTGTGGGTCTTCTCCATGGCAGCACAACTTCAGGCACATTCTGCTGCAACATCACCTCCCCACAAAATTATGGCCCCTCTGGGCACAGCCATAACCGCTGACATGGAGTCTTCCAGGAGCTGTCATCAGATCTCAACTCCACCATTACAATCCATGGGTTTCATGGAGGACAGCTGCCACTTCACCACAGTATGCAGGGAAGTCTCTGCTCCAGCTCTCCTCCCCCTCTCTTCATCCTGTCTGACCTTAGGGTCTGCATGGTCGCTTCTCTCATCCTACTCCTTCCACCACCTCCAACCCCTTCTCTTCTTCTTCTTCTCCTCAAAAAGTGATTGCATACAGTTGGCTCAGCCCCAGAGGTGGCTCTGACTTAAAGCTGGGGCCACCGCTGCAAAATCTTCACTTTTACCAGAAACAGCTCTGCACAAACCCAACACTTTTACTCATTCCTATCCCCACCCTCTCAAACCTTATTTCTGGTTCTGATACTTGTACAGTCTTCTGCTGATCTGAATCAAATCAATAACTGGCAGATAACTACTTCAGAAAAAAAAAAAAAAATCTGAATTTGTTTTTCTATCACAGTAGAAAACCACATTTCTTCAGGGAATGGTCCAAACATCTCAACAGAATGAATGTGTACAGCTCTTTCCTCATTCAAGACTGAAACTTGACATAAGGTAATAAATCACTTCTGAGGGACAATGAATTCTAATAGCTGATCCTCATATATCTGGGGTTTCAAGTGTTTTTCTGTTGGGTTTTCTTTTTCATTTGTTTTGTTGGTTTTGGATTTGTTTTTGTTTTTATTTTTCCTAGGGATACTATTAAAGCTATGAAAACCAATTCTGAAGCTCTTTTGTAAAAAAGAGAGTCAGTCCAGTCTGCAGGCAATCTTCAGACCCCTTCATGGCTTGGGCAACTTAACGCTTATGACACATGCTGGACAGTGAGTCATCTTAGATTATCTACTACACAATCTCCAGCCAATAAGGCATATATTATTTTCTTTGTATCTAATTCCTTTAAAACAAGAAGAACCATATAAAGCTTCCTTATGAGAGGATTTTAAAGTTGATTAAGCCAGATTGCTTCAAAGACTGTCTGTAAGTTTATCTCTCTGTTAAGAAAGAGAGAAGGAAAAAAAAATTACATAAATACTTCAAACCTATTAAGGAAATAAAACTAACCTTCTTAAATACTAAACAGCAATGATTTTCTCTCAAAACATCTTCAATTAAGTAGTTTTATTTCCTGAATCTAGGGCAGAGAGGAACCTCATGAGGTTCAACAAGGACAAGTGCAGAGTCCTGCATCTGGGAAGGAACAACCCCCTGCACCAGTACAGGCTGGGGGTCGAACCACTGAAGAGCAGCTCTGCAGAGAGAGACCTGGGAGTCCTGATTAACAATAAACTAACCATAAGCAATCAATGTGCCCTCATGGCCAAGAAAGCCAATGGCATCCTGGGACACATCAAGAAGAATGTGGCCAGCAGGTCAAAGTTAGTTCTGCTCCCCCTCTACTCTGCCCTGGTGAGGTCTCATCTGGAGTCCTATGTCCAATTCTGGGCTCCTCAGCTCAAGAGGGACAGAGAACTTCTGCAGAGAGTCCAGCACAGGGCCACCAAGATGATCAAGGGACTGGAACATCTTTCATATGAGGAAAAGCTGTGGGAACTGGGGCTGTTTAATCTAGAAGAGAGGAGACTGAGGGGAGATTTTATGAACATTTACAAATATTTAAATGATGGGTGTCAGGAGGTTGGGACATCCCTTTTGTCTATAGTAGCTAGCAACAGGACAAGGGGTAATGGGATAAAGCTGGAACACAAAAAGTTCCATTTAAACGTAAGAACAAACTATTTCATTGTGAGGGTGAAGGAGCAGTGGAACAGGCTGCCCAGAGGGGTTGTGGAATCTCCTTCCTTGGAGATCTTCAAGACCCACCTGGACATGTTCCTATGCAACCTGATCTAGGTTGACCTGCTTCTGCAGGGGGATTGGACTAGATGAACTCTAAAGGTCCCTTCCAACACCTACCATTCTATGATTCTATGATCCCACACAAATTTTACTCTAGCTTTAAGAGAACACTTTTTTTTTCTTTTTATAATTAACACTATTATTATAATATAAAAACTATGTTAGGTCAGAGGTTAAAAATGTTATGGTTATGTACTGATTCTGAAGTTTGAAACAAGATTCTTTTAGCCAATTACAGGCTTTTTATGATCTTCAGCAAGTTAATTAAAAATCAAACAATAAGAACCCTTTAGCTTTTTCTTTTCACCCTTTGATTTGTTAATACATATTAAGCTCTTGAGGACAGAAGCTGTGTCACATTAATTTTCCATTTAGAGCTTGATAGGGTGGGCTTTCCATACACAATATCTCATATTACCTCAATACTAACACAATACAGTAGCAATAGCAAAAATCTAAAAGATTCCCTGAAGGATAAAGAAAAATTTAGAAAAGTGGAAAAAAGAAAAAGGAATCATTTCAAGTTAAAGATCTTAGATCATTTATCTGTATGAAAGTAGCCTATTTTAAGTCAAAAGTTATGGTAAGTACAAAGGTCAATGGTTCACTTACAGTTTGCAACAGCTTTACAAGCTGTGAACATGGAACAATATCAAGTGCAAGGTTTTGACTTCAGATGAAAGATAAGCAAGATAGCTACATTCTGGAACTGTCCAGCCAGGACAAATTAACATGCAAAAGCACTGTTCTTGGCTAGAAAAAAGTGCAGATGGGCCTGGATGTGAGAGATATTTACTTGGAAATAGTATGTAAAGTGTATGCAAAATGATGTGGTGTGTCTGTTAAAGTAATGAACTGTGATTCTGAAAAGTATAAACAGTGCTGGAAGGAGATCAGTCTGGCTCAGTGATACATTGTTTGGCTAAAGAACTGAAGTACAATAAAAAGGCTACATAGAAGGAAAAAAAACTACTCAAAAGCACAATATTTTCTTTTGTCACCCACAGCTATACATTCATTTAGGTGGAAGAGTATCCCTTTTTGTTTTCAACATGGGACTTCTTAGACTTTGTAGGCATTAGGCTGCTGCTTAAGAACTTCACGCTGTTGAGATGTGAAACAACAGCAAATGTTTTCAGGAAGTGAAGGAGGAATATCTACCATGACAAAGAAACTAGAAAAATAATAGCGAGATGATAGAACCTATTCTATGTAATACTCTGTTAGGAGAGTAATCTACATGAGCACACAGGATATGGATCAGAGAAATCAACTTAACTATTCTCTGACCATGTCCTGTTAATGTCAGCTACAATAATACCACGCAGAAAATGTTTAAATTCATTTCCATGCAGAAAATTTAAAAAAAAATATTTGCAAAGAACAGATCTCAGCGTTCTGTTATTCACTAGAACATTTAACAATTGGCATTTGCAAGGAAATCCTACAAAATTCCTTGTTACATCTTCAGAATTCTTGAGTTGAGGCCAAATTAATCTCTTCTGTCTTACAGACAGTCCTCTTTAAAAGAAAAACAAACAAACAAACAAAAAAACCCAAATAAAAAGTACAGAAACATTTCATTGCCAGATCAGCTTGAACTTATACAGTCCTAACAGTTTCACTGTAACAGGAAACGAAAAATCTCTATTTGCTAGAAGGTTTGTAAATACATATATAAAGTCACCAGCAATGTGATACTGACATTGAATTCTCATCTCTGCAGGGTTTTTTTTTTTACAGTAAAACAAGATAAGATTCTTCTATAGGTACCTTATCAGATGACTGAAAAGCAAAATTTTGGCTTAAAAAGACAGTAGATGAGGTTCACAATACCTGGACATGTTTGGTGCAGTTCAATTCCTTAGAAATAAGATTTTCATCAGTAATTCCATCTGTCAACTAGAACCCTGAAAAAAAAAAAAAAGTAGTATAGTCATAGTAGAAATTGCACTTTGGCCGTTTAGATAGTAAGAAAAAGAAATTTAAGAAAAAAATAAGAAAATAAAAATATTATTTCTAATAACACTTTATGATTTCTAATGAAGTTTGTTACTCAGAACAATACACTCACATCAAATTCTCATAAAGAAAAATCCTGACCTTATCTGTGGTCTCTTCCCTTCCATTTAAGTAGGGTATAATAAAAATGTTTACTGGAAAGGCCAGGGAGAGCTCACAAAGGAGCCAACCACTTCTTAATTTCTTCTGTCTGTAGGTACAAGAGAACTACTCCTTCATGGGGCTGAGAGCACCTTTGTATGTTATGGGCTTCTCTGAACTGTAGTTAGCAGTGATGACTCTATCTGTGAGTGATTATTCTTTTAGAATTGAAACAAAATGTACCTACTGTTCCCATTGTATCAGTGAGACAACAGTCTCAAGTTGCTGTCACTTTTCATTCTTGTTGGCTGCTTCTGTTTAAAAATGTCTTCTCCTCGCCCTCTTGACAGACCAGCATAGCTTCAACTCCAATAAGCAGTGGAATAAATAAAATTATATACTTGTCTAACGTGTGAGAATTTAGGTATCGTCAGCCTGATTAAAACAGGACAAATTATGATTCTATTGAAAAGCCTGTTCACTGGTACTACAACAAGGACAAAACTCCCAAAACAATGACAACAAAAAACTCCCAATCAAAATGCAGGAAATATATATCTGCCAGATAAATTTTAATTTCTACTAAGCAAATAAATTTGGATGAAATAGTATTTGCTTTGACTGTTCCCTGAGTCTGGCAATAAAAATGTTCTGAAATAATAAGGGAAAAATCCTCAAAAACTCTAGATGGGATTCATTACTGAAATGCTCCTTGAATATATTCCATTATTTCTCAACCAAGATAAAAATCATGATAGGGCATATTAAATCACCTTATAATTTTAGTCATAGGTGTATTAAGAAAAAATAGTCCCATCATTCTAATCAAAGCAGGTTGTTTCCACAATCTAAAGCTAATCCGAAAGTAGACAGATGGCTGTAAGAAACATTGCTTTTATCACACAACAGACAGATGTTTCTGAATTGTTTTTTGGTAATTGTCAGATAACCTTGTGTGTCACCAGTATGTGAGCTCTCTTTCAGCTTCTAGCTTTAACTGTTGCTGACAGGTTGAAGATTGCAATATCTTTGCACTGTGGGAGTTTCACTGCAGATGTGGGAAGGAAAAGCAGCTACAAGAAAGGGACCATGTAACTGTCTGAAGTCAAGGAGGTAGTACCAGAGCTGAAGGAAACGTCTGGTTTCAGGTAACAGAAAGAAGCTCAGGCATTGCTCCAGTTATTAAGTTTGCACACATTATACTGGAAATACATCCCTAAATAAGCTCTGAATTTTTAGGTTTTTTACTGCTTCTAAGGGAGACACAAATATTACTGCCATAATACCAATCTCAACTTCAGCTTTTAAGTACAAAGTTAAAAATAAAGTTAGATACAGGAAAACAGACTATATGTGTGTCTTATAGAAATGTGTGAAAATTGGCAGCGGATAGATAGATATTCAGACACCATATCTCTGTAAGCATGGAAAAAAAATAATGATAGGCGGAAAAAGCATAGTCCATTGGCTTGAGGACTGAAATGTAATAATTTACTTCTATAAATCACACAGGCTTTGAAAATTATACTTATGAGAAAAAATGGAAAGGAAAACTGAGATAATGGCTTATTCATAAGAAGTGCTAGGAGATTCCATGAACTATTAAACCAATGAAAAGAATACTAAGTCTTTAGATTAAGATTTTGAAAGTGTTCATTGAAGTCTAGTCATGAGTTTTTGAAAGAGTCGGTACTACTATGTATTATTTATTAATTCATCCTAATGTGCTTTGAAATATTTGCTTAGCACACCTCTGTAGTTTTATTCTCAGTATATATTCACCATAATACAGTAAAATTATTTAACTTGCTGTACCTAATATGCACTCAACAGTTATTTTTCATAAAGCTATGCATTTTGAAATTACAGTTGCTTCTAATAAGCCACCATTTAATAACTGTGAAAACTAGTGTACATAAGAGATTTCATTTATTTCAATGTTCAGTGAAATCGTACTGCCATTATGGATGCTGGAAAATATTACACCTAGTGTATATGTCTTAGATTGATCCAGATAGATACATTAATGGTAAAACTCTGACTTAAATAGAAATCCATATACTCTTACAAAAGCATAAAATCAAAACAATTTTCCCCTGATGAGAAAACAGGTACTCTCAGATGTAGGTACAAATGTGGCTTGGACCAGCCAGCTTGAATAAAGATGGTAGGGACAGGTTAATGCAGCTGGCAAGCTACTTCCAATTATCAGAAACAGGTGCTGCAAGTTAATCAATTGGGCCCTGGGTGATCACGCGGGTGGAAGCAGCATATAAGGAAGCAGCTAGCAAAGGAAGGGTGGCTTTGAGTCAACTCTGTTGGTTGCACTATGTTGCCTGTGTATGTCTCTGCATGTGCACTACCTAGATTCTCTACATCTTTGAATGAATATTGCTTGCACCACTACAACACTTAGATCTCTTTTTTTCAGTATTTGAAGGAAGTCTCTGACAATGTACACTAATAAACAGAAATTCAATCTAGATCCATATTCTGAATTATGCCAAATGAGATTCCATCATGCTGACAAGTACCTCAGACTTCATTCACAGTGATGACAGCTCCAAATTGAAAGGGACTTTGAACAACAATTGGATGCACTCTCTTATATCACACCCTCCTGTATAGTCATTTTCTCAGTATTTAAAAAGATGTCATAGCAAGAGGTTTAAGCTGAGATCTGCATTACTTTACTAAATAACAGTATATATATATACACACTTACCTGTATTCTTTCCCTCAAATATATTTTTCAAGACCTTAAACAACTATCTCTGAACTCCCGAGATCTGTTTACATTTACGACTGTACCATACATTGAACAAAGATACAATCCAAGACCATGTTTTTCTCATCTAGCATCCATTTTAAGTTCTAAATACAGTTAGATACACTTTAAATACTGTTATCTTTAATGAGTTTTGGAAAATATAATTTAAAAAATAGTCAGGTTTATAATGAAAAATATTCAACCAGTGATGATTTTTCATGAGCACACTAATAGCAGAAGGAACACTAAAGGACCTCCATTAGCAGTAGTTATGCTCTGCAATAAGATGTAAATGGGAGGATGTAAAAAGATGTCAGAGGGATCCTTCTGGGTCTAGTGCTATCCAATATTGTCATTAGCAGCCCAGATGGTAGAATAGAAAGTAAATTTATTAAACTTTAAAATTACAAGGAACTGGGGAACTTTCTTCAAATAGCTGTGAGCAATATGATACAATAATGTTATGATTTAGCCCTGGCTGGGTTGCTAGGTGTCCATCAAGTCATTCTATCACTCCCTCTCCTAAACTAGACAGGGGAGAGAGAAATATATCTAAAGGTTTCTGACTTGAGATAAGGACAGGGAGATCACTCAGTGATTAGTGTCACGGCCAAAGAGATTCAGCTTGGGGAGAAACATTTTGATTTATTAATAAACAACTAGAAGAGAGAATGAGAAATAAACTCCAATTCTTGCAACACCTTCCCCCATCCCTTCTTCTTCCCAGGACTCTCTTACTTTCCCAGACAGCAGGGCAGGGCATGGGGGATGGGAGCTGCGGTCAGTTCATTACAGATGGACTTTGCCACTGCTTCTTCTCAGGGTGAGATTTCATCACACTTTCCATTGGTACTGTGTAGTGTCCCTATGATGGGAAATAGTCCTCCATGAACCTCCCCAACATGGGTCCTTCCTATGGGCTACAGTGCTTCATGAGCTGCTCCAGAATGGGTCCATCCCATGGGGTACAGCTCTTCACATACTGCTCTAATGTGTCATCCACAGGAAAAACAGTCCTCCAGGAAGGGTTTGCTCCAGTGTGGGGGGTCCTCAGGATCACAAGTCCTGATAGCAAACTTGCTCTGGCATGGGCTTCTCTCTCCCGACGGGTTCCCAGGTCTTGCAAGGGACTTGCTCCAATGTACATTTCCCACAGAGTCACAACCTCCTTCAGGCATCCACTCGCTGCAGCATGGGGTCCTCCATGGACTGCAAGTTGATGTCTGCTCCAACATGTACTTCTATGGGCTGCAGGGTCACAACTGCCTCACCATGGGCTGCACGATAGGTCACAGGGGAATCTTTCTTCCAGTACCTGGGCACCTCCTCCCCATCCTTCTCCTTGGTGTCTGTGGAGATGTTGTTCTCACTCCCTTCTTCTGCTGCTGCCATTTAGCATCTGCACAGCAACTTCTTCCCCTTCTCAAATACGTTATTCACTGAGGACAATCACTACTTGTTCAGACCTTCATCAATGACTGGTTCATCTTAGAACTAACTAGCATGCACCCTATCAGCTACAGGGGAAGGTTCTGTTAGTTCTTTGTTTAAAGAAGCCAAGCCTACAGCTCCCCACTGCCAAAACCTAGCCCAGGTAAAACCACTACAAATAAAAATATTTGAATGCCATCATGGTTTTGCTCAGTAAATGCTATGTGCTGCTGAAGAACCCACAGTGCTTCAAGCTCAGTTGTTGCAACATGCTATGAAGGTGGTTGATTTTCTGTTTCCAAGGAGTCACCAACAGATAGTTTGTGTTTTTTTCACTTTAGTCAATTCTCTTTCTTAACACATACATGCACATTTCAAATATCACCTGCCCTTCTGATTATGAAGTAATCTATTTACTAGCACAAAACGTATCACTTGACCATATCACACACTGCAATCTGCATATCAGGAATAACTCTACATGTTTTCAGTTTCCACATCTTTTTTAATACAGGTCCATACATTGCTTTGAACCTCTTAGATCCTTTTGGAAAAATGCTAGTAGTCTAAGATAGAGAAGTATTTCTGGCTTCAGAATAAGTTTTGAAGTCCATATCATAATTGAGAGCTGGTGGTACTAGCATACTGCCTTCTGGATTTTATTCTTTTTATCCACTCAGTCCAATATAGATATTTATATTAAAGTCTGTAGTTGTTTGATAAAGACTGCAATCCACTTGCTACAATGTATTTAACTATATTTACATGAAAGAAAATTATACACAAAACTTTCAAGTCTGTATACATGTATGTACCTATTTTCTACAGTATCAGAATGAGAAGATATTAGAAACACCAGACTATCTCACAGCAATAAGGTTATAGGAATTTTGGGAGAAAAAACACACAGTAATTATTTCCTGTGAAGAACAGCTAACTAAATAGATGGGAGTGCAATAACTGAGAAGAAAATGGGCATTCTAAAATTATACTGAATAGCAGTCCACTAGAATTTCCGGGTGCTCTGTGACCCACTGCACTTCCCTGCTGCTTCCGACTGAAGAACCTGATCACATCATCTCATGGACCCAATACTACAGCTCTGTAAGGCCAAGGTGGCCAAAACCATGGCCAGAATAAATGTCTTTGCATCACAGCCGGAAAATCAGGAACATCTCTCAGACTCGGTGCCTTGCAGGACCTTGCAGGCAGGAAAGCAAGGAGTCAAGCACCCTGTAAATACTTGTCCATCAGTCTTGTACCACCCTCTGCTAAAAGCTCCCACCCAATCATACAAAATCCTCTAGAATCACTGCCTTATCTAGGTATCTCTGCTATCAAGGGAGTCTTGTCTTTGTAAGTGGTGTAAAGGAAAGCGAATATGTATGAAATATATACTATTTACTAGACAATAGGCTTTGCATTAAAATTCTCAATTCAAAAATTTAGATTATTAGGGTAATTAAAGATTTAAATTGAGTTGAATTGATTTGAATTTAATTGAGCCAATGAAAACAAAGCCCTTAATCACCTACTGATTGTTGGGCAAGCACAGGGCAACACACCTTTACTGCATTGTAATATAGGAATAAGACCAATAAGTACTTAAACCAAATTAATTGCAAATCTTTTCTGTTTCTTTGATGTAATCATATGAGTCTGATATTATGTACATTTAGGTTAAGGCAGAAAGATAGGACAGAATTTAGACTAATATTTTAAATAACTAGAGTAGATAGAAGTTTTAGAAGTAAGGTCTTTTTCTTCTTCATATGAATATTCATCCTTTAATTTTTTCTGAAATGGTAACAGTCGCTACATCATTGTCCTTCTTGATGAGACATAGAAATTAAATCAGAGGCACTGATAAGAAAAACATCAGCAGAAATGCACTTGAAATTATTACATTATACTTTATTATTAGAGACACAGTAAAGCTTCATTGAGCCACATGAGGCACTTGAAAAAGTGGTGGCTGTTCAGTCTGAGAAGAGGCAACTCTGGAGACACCTTAGAGAAGCCTTCCAGTACTTAAAGAGGGCCTACGAGGCAGGAGAGAAGCTTTTTACCAGGGCTTGTGATAAGACAAGGGGTGATTGCTTTAGACTGAAAGATTTTAGATTAGATATTAGGAAGAAGTTCTTCACTGTGAGGGTTGTAAGGCACTTGAACAAGTTGCCCAGAGAAGCTGTGGATACTCTGTCCCTGAAAGTGTTCAAGGACAGGTTGGATGGGGCTTTGAACAATCTGGTCTAGTGAAAGTTTTCCCTGTCCATGGCAGAGTGGTTGGAACTAAAAGACCTTGCAACCCAAATCATTCTATGATTCTATGATATTTTAAATTTGGTATAACTGAAATGCTATATTTCCATTTCAGTAAATGAATTTCCTGTTGAAAAATCAGAATATAAACCAGAGATGAACTGCACTTCTAGGATTGCAGTTTTATAGAAAACTATATGGCTACAATGTTAAATCTTCATAACTGTGCATTTCCTATTCAAATATAGAACTTGCATTTTCTTGGAAAGGTTTGAGAATCCTCAGAGAGAGGAAAAAGATACAGATTATTCAGGTAGTGGAAGATAGCTTTTGGGAACAAAGAATATCTTTGGAAATTATAGGTTATGTTGTTTTCTTCCACTTGTTATCAATAAAAGTCTTATTGTTAAACACAAAATAATATGGTACCGTGATTTATCTTACATTTCATTTGATATCTTTCTCTAGCCCTATTTGCATTTTATTTTTGAACACCCAAAGGGATCTTATATACAAAAGCAAGAAAAAGACAGCTCCTATATTTTAAACATTGACATTTCTAGAAATTGTCAATCATAAACCAAACTTCTTTGTTTTGAAAATACAGCATCTTTGTAAGATTATTCAACCTCCAGGGGGAAAAAAGGGGAATTCTCAGCTGTGTGGAATACATGCAGAAATCGATACACTTCTGGTATGAAGTATGACTTATAAATCCATAGTATTCTGACTGCTTTATTGATCAGTAATTCTAAGAAAGTAGTACTCAGTGTACCTTTAAATTTGTTCATCATAATACTGCAAAAAAATCCTTTATGAAAATTAAGTGTTGAATGTTAATTAGTTCAATGGAACCTTTTAGTTGATTAGCCACTAGTTAATTTTCACTGCTGTGCCACAAGACTGACCTATAGCATTTCATATGTGAGAGAAAGCACATCTTCTAAGAACCTTTACAATACTGTTTTGATCATTTGTCCTCTAATGAAAATAGAAATGCTTTAGCCACAAGGTAGGTGAAATTGCAGCTTTTGAACTGCAAAATGTTTAGCTTCAAATTCTGCAGCTGAAAGAAAAATATTCTAGGAAAAAAAAAAAACCCAAAAATGCTAGACAAAACAGATCCTGTACATTAAAGCAATCTATACTGATACAAGAAGAAAATCTAGCCTATCATTTTTACGCTATACAAAACCTTTTAGATATGTGACACAAACCTGCACAACCACCTCATTATTAAGACAAAGACAGTGGGATATATTTGATAATGGGAAACCTCTGCTAAATCCCCTCCCAGTGCTCATAACACAGTGCGCAAAGAGATAGTGTACTGAGTGGACCTAGTCGCTTCCCAAATGTGTTGCACAGATTTATCCTGCTCAGAGGATATGGAGTTTTAGATGCCAGGTAACAGGCTCCAGGTACAGCCATCTGCTTGCTGTTGCATTTGGCCCTCACTTTTTCCTTTCCTGGTTTTCAGTCTAGGCTTTGCCTGATGGAAATGGTTTTTGACCTCCCCTTCCTCTGGAAGGTTTGGCACCAGACACAGAGAAGGAACTCATAGGAACTTGTGCAGCAGCCTTACTGTGGCTCCATTTTTGGTTGCAGTACGCAGCTGCTGACTGGATGGTACTTTTATGGGCCACACATTAGGCAAACAGCATGGAGGTAGTCCACAGTGTAAAATTAAAATTATCTTGTTGTAGAAGGACTATCAACTAACTCCAGCTACCATTCCTGTCATGTACTCAAAGATTGACTTCACTTCTCTGTAGCAACTCTCCTTTTCCACAACTTCCACTGGCTTTTCATAACTTGGAAGTGTCATAACTGGCACTTCCTTACCTCTTTCTTTTCCCAAGATTTTCTTTTCAAAGCCAAATCAGTAGGTGCTTATGTACAGGACAGCTGGTCCACATGTCTGTTGTCACACTGAGCCAAAACTGCCTTTTCCACAAATCTTTCCAAGCAAACAAATTAGAGTAAGAGTAAATCCACTGGCATTGCTATCCACTTCGATACAATTAAATTACTATGAAAAAGACATAATGTGTTTCCAAACAAAAGAGATATCATCCTTACCTGTGCATCTGACCTTCATAGGGTGCAGCACTCAGCACAGAACTAGGATTCCTTTTCCTTCTCTCATGTGAGAATCGCTATATAAAATGATATTCAACTAAGTATTCAACTCAGACCCTACACAAATATATCCCTGTGTGGCTAATCCTCTAACTGCTTCAAGGGCAGCTTCCCTAGAACAAATGATTTAAAACAGCTTCTGCATAAATTCTTGGGTACATCCTTGTAAAGAAACAATAGCAGGACTGGAAGAGATTATGTGCAATCAGACTGTGATGAAATCAGGCCTTGGCTGTGTCCCTGCAAAGAATGACATGCGTGTATCATTAAATGCTACAACTCAATTCCAGACTATGGCACTATTCAAAGACGGGAATCTTTGTAAGTGCAGAAATTAAACTGTATAGATAAAACCAGAAGGGATCTACTTGCTTCCATCTTGATAACAGTAAAAAAAAAAAAAAAAGATTCTCATACTGTATGAAAGTGGAATTGGACAATACATTAAGAATGAAATTGAGCTTGAAGTGTTTTGAATGGTGAATCAAACACTACATGCAGTTCTGATTATTACATTCGTTTTCATCAAAGTGGCTGAC
Source organism: Colius striatus (assembly GCF_028858725.1). NCBI lineage: Eukaryota > Metazoa > Chordata > Aves > Coliiformes > Coliidae > Colius > Colius striatus. Next base: position 111,193,166 of record NC_084759.1, on the reverse strand, counting down.
CTCTGAAGGTGACTCTTAACATGACAGGGAAATCTATCATTTCCAAAGTGAGAAGAGTCAAAGGACTATATATGGAGCCAAAGAAAGATGCAAGGTGATTGCTACCCTTCAACACTCAGATGCTCATATAAACATCTATCCATGGAAACAGAAGTCAAATCCACTTTTTGCATTCACTTTGTAGGCAGAGTGAAACAACTTGGCTAGAAGATGAAACTCTTAACAAAAGATCCACAATGAAATTCCTAGATGCCAGATTGTAAGTGTAAAATATATAAATGCACAACATATACAATTATGATGTACTGAAAATGTTTGGGAGAGTCTGCAATGAAAGGGAGAAATGCTCACATGCACAATCCCACATGCACCAGCAATTAGCATCGGAGATGCTCTGGGCATGAGGATGTTCCAAAGAACCTGCTGGGGCAAGACAGGGTACTCAGAGGCACCCTTCCACAGTGTGCTGCTGCAGCTTCTGCACTGTACGCACATGTAGGATTTTGAAAGCTGACTCTGTATCATCACACATTGTCCCTCAGAGGCTTTAGGTCTGGGCAGAAGGCAGCTATAACTAAAAAGGATGTGTTATCTCTTCTAGCAGTTATTACTCTGAGAAGAGGGAGGAATGTAATCCAAGAGAAGGGAGAGTTTCAAGGCAGAGCTTAACTAACGTCCTCATCTATATACTCTTCAAAACAAGCATATTGAATTATTTGTATGCTTTGCCAGATCATTAAACTCTTCAAATGATAAGGCAGGTAGAGTGAGAGCTTGAAGAGAAGGAGTATCCCAGAGAACTGAAACCAAAGGAAATGAGAGTTGCAAGTCAACAGAAATAGGCTGTAGAATAAGTGGGGCTCCTAGAGAGTTCAGAAATACATCAGTTACCACATGAATAACATTCCCTGGGCTATGGAAAGCAAAAAATTCACAGGATCTTACTGCAATTTCTGCATCTCTCTCAGTCTGCGGAAAATTAGAAGGTGGTAAAGTAGAGTTTGAATGGTAGGGGAACACATAGGGTTTGCTAAATCCTCTATCAAATGATGATCCTTGCAACACTACACCTAGGACTAGATGGTACAGTACTCACATTGTTTCATATCTGTGCCTTTAGATGTACCTAATGGCAAAATTCCAACAGAGGAGTGAAAAGAAGGACCTCCTTTTCATTTTCTTGGCTTTTGTTTTTGTAAAATATATACTTCCCTCTCATTATGCTAGAGATAATATTCTGCTTGAGCTACATTGTACATTCTTATTACCAGATTGCCATAGTTTAGAACTCTAGCTCACTCCTCTAACTCCATTTATGTCAGAAACTAAAGTTGTGTGAGGGTATCTCTAAAGAACAGTATTACATTATTGATTTGAATAACAAAAAAGTGGATTACTTTCTTTTTGCTTATTGAAGTTGTCTGTCACTTGCAATACATATATTGCCAATACAATGGTAAGGTGCAATGACTAAAAGATAGCTAAGAATGTTTTCTGATGCCTGAATGGTATTTATTGCCTTCCTATACGCTCCCTGAAAGAATCCTTATAAATGACAGACTCTTTTGAATGCAATCAAAGAAAAAAAAACTTGTATTACTTTGGGTATCATTTGGAAACCATTCTTTGTTCTTCTGTGGTTTAGTGATAAAATCATTTTATACATCCTGCATTTTAAATTGTTTCTATATGTGCTTAACTATTTTCTGTCTAGGGCATCAGAATACATGGCTCAATAAAAACAAATGAATGGAGTCGAGTGTAATAATCTTCAAAAAGTAGGCAATACATAATTATTAGAACTGGATTCAGATTTTGTGATCAAATTTATTAGAATGAAGTTTGGATCAGAGCATTGAAATAAGGTACAAAAACCAGCTTTACTACTTGATGTACAAAATATCCTCTAACTCATAGGAAGACAAGATTTTGATTGCATTTGAATTTGTCCATTCTGTTTCAGGAAAAGTAACAACTCATGTCAAACTATTTTTGGTTATAGGACAGATCAATAGCAAGACGAGATTATAGTTGCTTAAGGAACATTGGAGCCAACTTTAAGTCTATGCTGGAAAGGATGTTTGAAAAACGCTATAAAGAATAATTTTATAGTAGGATAGCCACTACTAAGTAGACAAAGACAAAAATGTGATTCAGTTTTTGGTATTCTGCAACATGAGGCAACATATAAAAAAAAATAAAGTTTACGTTGCAGAGAGCATTAGTAACAAAGAGGCAGCAGGCTGGCTCTGCCTTGGAGTGACTAGAATAAGAAATGAAAGTAAAATGAGGAGCCCTACATACTGGAGGTAGAGCTTCTTTTATGCCAGAAGAAACTGATTAAATGAATTGATGCAAATGTGCAAAATATTCCATGAAATAAGACAGGTATAGAAGTACAACTCAGAAAGTCTTTGCTCAGCTTCTCCAAGCCTTCTCTAAATTGATGCCTAAAGCATACATCATTTAGACAAGTTCAGTCCAGACCATGCAACTATTCACTGTCTACCCTAAAATTTCAGTGCTGAGTCTCTTGGTTCCTTTAACCTGTTCAGTTGTAATTAGAGTTTTAGTATCTTCATTTTTGTAATTCAAGTGAAGATGGGATTATCTTCACAGTGCTATGGAGAAGCAAGGGCCTGGCATGGAGCAGAGGTGTGGTGGAAAGCCAGGGGTATCTGTAAATTCCGCTGAAAACAGAATGCCAGTGGAATAACTATCAGGACTGGGGCAGTCATAAAAGCAGAAAATGGTAATATTATTACTGAAGTTTTGATAGTCATCAAAAGACCGCATGAGGTTTTTTTGTGTTTTTAATTCAAAACTCCCTTTTCTTCAAGGAAAATCTATTAATGAGTCAACTACCAGCTAAAATGGAAACTGACTCTGTGACCTACCCCATCAAATATGCTTGTGGCACACTCTGAAGATGGCATATCTTAACTTGATTCTTGACTTAAATGCCCTTTTAATGTGCTCATTAGTGAAAATTTCTAATTAAAAAATGCAACAGCTAGAAAGACATCCTCTCCTCCACAAGTCACATGGAACCAACCTGAACACCTACACGGTTCATTAGCTGAATTGGCAATTTCAGATCCCAAAGCAGTTCTCTACCACTTCTGCTAATTGAATAACTTGTAGCAGAAGTAGGCTGTTATCTTTTTTATACACCTGTCACAAAAGACAGAATATAATTTATTCTATGGAAATAAAGTTTTTGCTGCCTAGAATACCTGAGGAATCCAGAGGCTTAGAATAATTTTGTCATTTTTTAGAATTGTGGAGGACAGTGTTGTCATAATATTATCCATCTGACCCCTTCCAGATACCTTCCGCCTTCTTCGTCTTTCACCCTTTGATGCCACCATCTGTCATGGCCCCCTGCGTGGTTAACATGTCATTTGGTCTCGCGCTTTCTTCTATCTCACTTCTGGTACCATTTTTTCACCCTTCTTCATTTAAGTCACCCTCTTTCTCATCTCTGTCCTCCCTTTCCTGTTCAGCAAGATCAGGACACTGTTACCAATCCTACATACAAGTTATTACATGTGATCTGCAAGTGGTTTGCATTTAATTATATTCTCATATCTATTTGCTTCACACCCTATTTCTATAATATGTCCAGTATTACTGTGTATTTTTATGCTTTTTTTTTAATCTATAGCAGTTTCTAAAGCATCATCACATCTTTTCTATAAGATCTCTTTCCAAAATGAACTACAACGGTTGTAGGACAAACATTATATTGTAACTGTTATTTTTATCTTTTCCGTGTGTTTCACATTAGGAACACCATATCCTTTCCTCAGATGACCTCTAGCCTCAGAGAGTTAACATTGACACAATAAATCAACACACACGTGTACACTGATCTACAACAAGGATATCTTCAAACTACTGCCAGTATCACAAGACAGCAGCAAGCCATTCAGTCTTTTGAGATTATTATTCTTATTAATGATAATGATAATGAGGTTAATAATTTGTAGTGAAGACAGAAAAAATGATAAGTAGATGAATACATTTAAACCACAATTTACATTCACCTTCTTCTTCAGCATGTGCTATGGCAATCTTTCAGTGCTTCTTGTCAAACATCAAGCTTTCCCTCTTAATATCTTCTGGAAACTAAAATTTTTCTGCCTATCATTCTTAGAAACCTCTTCAGGAAGAAATTTTCTCCAAAGTGTCTCAGCAACAGCTTTAAAATTCAAACCTCAAATTGTACTTCAATTTAACATTATAGTAGAAAAAATATGAACAATGCAGTAAGCTATAGTGTTTGGCATTGCACATAGTTGCACCTGTGCTACCTGCCCTGGGTGCTGTAAAGATCAGGAATTAATCAGGAGGATTTTTACAAAAATAGTTTTAAAAAGATATCTATCCTAGCTACTTTGAGATTTAAAATATACATAACCCTACAGGGCAGAGATGCCCAGGTACTGGCAGAAGACGCAGGAATGGGCTCAGTGAGGAGAGGCTGAGGCTGCCCTATGAGACACAGACAGTTCCAGATGGCTCCAACCCATCCACAGCAGGGTACAGCTGAGCCCCAGAGCCACCACAGTGGCACCTGGGGAAAGCCTGCTAAGTCATCTGGTTTAGGCCCATTTAAGAACAAAGGACCATGATCAGGTACCAAGGGCCTTTGGAACACCCTAAGGACCGGTATGTCACTTACGGCAAAACAGGCAGGACTACTCAAATTGGGTAAGAAAAAAACCATGAATTTAATCCACCACCATCAAAAAACATAAAACCCCCAAAACGTAACAAACATAAAACAACACAGAGTGGTACAATAATGAAGAGCACAAACAGTCCTTTCCCAAGACGCTTCCTCTGGTTTGTATTTGAAGATAAAAGACAGCAAACCTCCTCTCTCCACCTGCTGTGGCAATTTCGTACAGAATGACCATAACTGCACGGTAGTGCCTGCACACATTAAACTCTTTCCAAACCTATCATACCCATTAGAACTCGTCGCGGATCCCTGTAGAGTATCATATAGCTTCAGATTCCTCATTGGGCTTAAACAGGATTTAGGTACTGAACTTATCAGATGGAACTGATTACAGCCATAAAAAATGTGTAGATTTTTTGAAAACTCTCATTAAACAGAACTTCTAATGAATTGAGGCTGACTTCTAGTTCATCAACGTATTACCAGAGGCTTTCAGGATTCAAAGCTTCGATTTAGAAGTTTCCATTTTGTCAAATTGCACAACTAGATCTTAAGCTAAGTCCATGTGTGGTACAAAGGGAAACCTAGCAGTGGAGTCATTTATTCCCTGATGGCTACATTACTCAAAGTATTAAAGTCATCAACAATGACAAGTACTCAACTGCTAATGTATCCCCCCAGTGTTTCTGTTTCTTTTAATGAGATGCTCAAGAAATCTATTGCAATAATTCCCATGTTCTTCTTCATCATGCAGTGATATATGTGTCCTCTGTGACAATGATGATGTATCTTGTTAGATTGATACATTTTACACTTTGGAGACATTCTGTAGTGAATTAGAATATGTATTTTAAACAACTGAGCAAGGCTTAGGCTTATAAATAAATTTTGTTTAGATTTAGATTTATAGTGGGACTTCAAAGTTTATTTGATATGTAATAGGCTATTCTTCAAAGATCATAGGAAAAAATGGAGGATTTTCTAAGGATTGGAAGTACTTTGGCCTCAGCTGTGGTTTTGTTCTATTCCCTGCACATACTTTGACTTAAAAAAGATCTGTGTCCAGTAAAACAAAGGGAGATCGCAATCAGTCATACAGGACCTTTTCCTATCGTTTCACCTCAAATTTGTTGAAAATACATACTGCTTAGCTTATCAGAAGTGTGACACTGTTCTTGAACATAATAAAGAAAGATGAACATCTGTCCAGCTATATAGCTGATGGAAGTATCAACTAAACAGAAAAATAGTTTTGATTGTTTAACAAAGTTTTGGTTAGATTAAAATATTAACATGAAGAACATATCTGCTCTTAAGAAAATAGCCTAGAGGCTTCACAAATGCAACAGTAAGTAAAGGGTCTAAAACCAACCATACTCTTCACTATATTCACCACAAAGTCTGAATCATCTGGAAAAGGAAAGAAACTTTGCTTTTAACCTGTCTTCTTACACTTTTTTCAGCTGTACTCTGAAAATGAATTCTATTCCCTGATGTGAATTTCCCTTGCCCATCCAACATTTCACATCTACATAATTTAATCTATAAACTAATGGACTCCTAATTTTCTGGAGTAGTCAACCACACAAAACACTAATGTAGGTCATTAAAAGAAGCAGAAAATCTAAACAAAGACATAATAATTAATTCTGTGCAACAACTCTACCACAAACATATGAAAAAATATTTATAGCATTGTTTTACCAAGCAGGGTGTAATTTAAATAGCTAATTCTTCCACCAGTCTATTTTATGACTGTCATAGCTTTAATGTTTTAAAGAAAATGTTTCTAAATCTGTCTGCCCAATTTCAATTTTTTTTAGTTCTCTTTCTCTTACCCAAAATTTAGACACATTATTCAATCAGTCATTTAGCCTTGCTTCATTCCTGCTTAGTATCTCTGAAGTTAGTTCTTGTTGGTGCTTTCTTTATCTTCTGAGAAAGAATTTCATTATAATATTCTGTGCTGCTAAGGAGTTGAGATAGGGAGACTTCATTTAGACATAGTAACAAATTTTACAGGAAAAAATAAGAATTCCTTTATAGCATTTCAGTCCACTCTTTGCTCGAGTGTCATTCCTAAAAGCAAATTTAGCAATGATTTTGCACTCTGTGCAAAAATAATAACTTATAGATTATCCATCTTGGAGATAACAGTATACACAAGATGATGAATTTTAAGATATTAGTCTCCATGTTGAATTGTAATTAACCCATGTTTCCAATTCTTTCAATATCCAAAGTTAGGAAAATTTACCTTCAATACAAAACACTTTCAGAACTGTGCTCTAGATCTGCATACTGAAAAATTATTTATATTTGGTAACTGTTCCAAATTCACTGACAATGTTACCATTCTTGGAAATTTGTCCAAGAAAACATAAAGAATTGAACTGTGAAAATTATTTATGAGAAAATCATGTCTTGAAAAGCTCTGTGAATCATTGTCTACTGATTATCACTGATTAGCAGTTCTGCAAATGGACAAAAAGGTTGGCTGTTCTCAAGACATTTTTAATCTGAGCTTTGATTTAGGTCATGAATTTGTACAGTTAGTATAACTGAAGTGGAGGATCATTACAGAAAAACTGATATTAACAACCCCCTGTAGAACTTGACACAGCTGAAGTAAGAGGAAAAAAGTTCTCATTGCCTTTCCTCCGGTAACAAGCCTCATCTATACATTTTGACAACAGATCTGAGTTGTCTCGTGCTTAATGGATGTTTGAGTCTGTGTATTTCTGCATGGAAAATAACTTTCTCATATAATTAAAATCTTTTGGATTTCAAAGAGAAGTCAGACCAGAAAGTCAAAATATTTCTAAGCCAAAAAAGTATTTTAAATGCATTGGAATATTTATCCACTCTTAGCAAACAATACAAGCTCAAAAAAATCCCCCTGCTTAGCCTATGTCAGAGAAACAGAAATGAAGAAAAAATAGAAAATACTATATTTCCTTTAGAAAATGTCCCCACAAAAAGTCAAAAATTTTATATGAGAAAATCTGTCGGAAGGCATTCCAATAGCAAACTACATTTTTTTTTTTTTGGTTAGACAGTGGAGTTTTCTCAACTTTGCTAAAAAGTTGCCTTTTGTTTTTCAAGGTATGTACTTTGGCCAACACAAGAAGTACTAAGCAAAACCAAAAGATTTCTCACACTGGCTAGTCTCTCTGGTCTTCGTGTCATGAATTTCTGATCCTTGGCTGCATTCATGGCAGGGTGACAAGCAGAAATAGCACCACCACGGTCAGAACAGGCACTGTGGTGGACAGTCAGGGATAACAGAAAGGGAATGAGTCTTTATTTCAGGAAAGACATTGCCACTGTTTTGATAACACTATTGATTGTCTTTAAGTATCTGTGTGTATTTCTGTATGTTTCAGCAGATATCACCTAGACTCTAAAAGTACAAAAATATCTCTTTCTGAAAAAAAAAACAACCCCATAACACAGGTGAGTTACACAGCTGCACACTAATGTCCACGTCTTAAATCTATATTAAGCAAAAGATTTGATCTTCTCAATGTATTCTTGTAGGATTTCCAAAAAAACATCATTTCCAAACTACTGCGAAAAAGAAGGAATATGCTGAAATGAAAAATAAAAGTGTCTCCTGCTCCATTCAGTGTCCTTTTACTCATCTCCTTGCTTAAAGTTCTTACAGTGACTGTTAATTAATTGCTGTGATTGAGGTCAAGTTTGAAGATGATATGAGGTTAATTTTAGACTCTCTTGAGTGCAGACTAAGAAACTCATTACTGTTACTGATGCTTGAGTGTCAAGTTAGGTAGACCTATAATATCTCAGCGTCTCAATGATATTGACCTTTCTGTAAAGAAGTACTGCCTTGGCCTGTGTCATGGAGGTCTGCTCCTAGCACCTTTTTAATTTCTTTGATTCTGTTGCCAGATTATAAATTACAAGTGAGAGCTCAGGGTTTCTAATTAGTCTGATGTTCTCCAAGGAGGCTAGCAGATATAATGTAGCAACACATGTAACTAACCACCTCCAAAAGTGCTTTTAACAGAAAACCAATTAAAAAGAAAATGAAAAACAGGAAAATTGCTCTGTCCTTACTCCATTCTCAGTATCATCTGGTTTACTGGGAATCACATGATTAGTCTGATTGTTGACAGGCAAGAATATCAGTGATAGCAAGATAAGTTTATACTTGGAGAGTTTATGATAAGGAAAGTTGATACTTATAATCTGTGCTTGTATTATAAACATTTAATAGCAAGTCTGAAATGGTTACACACTACCCTACATCCACTGTATAAAAAGTGAAAACCAGTAAGAACAACTTCTGGCATTTTCTTTAACAGAGTTAGAAAGCAAAGCAAAAGTATGCAGGGCATTGGTCAGTGACTAAAGCTTGTCCATTTCTCTTGAAAATCAGCCCTTTCCTAAACTGTACTTATTAAAATAGATATTTGTCTTCCTCTAGTGGAAAAAGAGGAATGTTTTGAATTATAGAGGAGGGAAGCCAAAAGTGCTTGGGAAATGAAAGACCCATACAGTCTGAGTAGTTGTATTGCTACCTACAGTAGTCCAGCGTGTGAATGTGGTTTGCATTGATGTGTATGACCCACCTTTAAATTAACTAGCTTGGCTAGCAACAGGGATCTGCCACTGTTGAGCTCAGTAGAAACTCCCCAGGTGTGGGAAACTATTCATCTGCCTTCAGCTAAGCTCCACAGTACTACAATTACACCACTGTGTAATACAGTGTCTCATAATAAAGTTCTTTTGCATATATTGATATAATCAACAGTAATACTGATAGCTGTAGAGCAGGTAAACCCTAAACCAATTTTTAAATTGGACGTAGGTAGTTAAATCTATTAGGTCCTTTAGGCACTGTTTTTGTCTGGCTTAAAAGTATTTCAAAAACACAGGCCTTAGTCTCTCTTGTCTGAAAACCTATGTGGCCATATAGAGAGATATATAAAGTGCTTTGAAAAACCAGTTCTAAAAGAAAATAAATGATGACAATGCAAACTGCAGTTTATACTCTGTTTGTGACAGATATTTCAACATAGTGCATTTGTGGGTCAAGTCCCCTGTGGCCTGTGTTAAGAGGTATATCTTTTGACATGAATTTTCAGTGAGAAATCAAGCCACTAGTCCCTAAAGTGTCAGTGACATTCTCTCTTTAACCTCTATTTTGTTTCTGCTTGATTTTGTCAGAATTCAATGTTATACATGCAGCCTCATGGTATTTTCCCAGAAAGTCGTCTGAAACAACAGAACTTTAATCCCATTCAATTCCTGTAGGTAGGCTCAGCAAAGAACCAAAAAAACATATGCTCAACATAGAGTGTTTTATTCTCACTGAAAAGACTTCATACGCTAGCAGTATAACACAACTTAAAAAAATCCTCGAAAAAAATTGTTAAATAGGTGACTGATTTAGATATATAGACTCCAGTCATAAATAACATAGTATTAGGAAATAATTCAAATTCTGCATTCTGCCATAGTGTCTTTAACACTAGCCTATGCACACAGAATGATTCCTAATCTGATCAGAGTACAAACATTCAAGAGTGAAACTAAGCTTGATTCCAGAAAGACTGGGTGGCAGATTTTTAACATAAAATATTCCAAACTTCTCCAGATTTTTTTTGTTTGGCCACAGTTCTACAATTTTTCCAGAGGCTATTTTGGAAATGATGTAAATTAAAGATTTCAGTAGTGCTTATATACTGTCTTCTTCCCATATGATGCTTTGCTTAGAGAAGCTTGTCTTAAGGTTATGAATGCCAGGACCAGAGCTGTCTGAGGCTCATGGCTTTTAAATTGATCTCTATGATGCACCAGGACATTTAGTTTAGAAGTTACTGCAATTATATTTTTATTGAGAAGTATAGGTTTGATGAGTGGAAAGCAATTCACACAAGTTCTGAAATACTGTATTGAAAGCTCTTGTAAGAAAATATAAATTTTAATGTACACACTTGTATACATAGAACTACATGACATAACCAACAAAAGCATCAATGAATAAACAAGTGTAGCTCAGTTTGGAATATCTTGTCTTTACTAAGCTTATATTACACCTTGATGATTAGGTTTCTTAGCAACATTTACATTAGCTACAAACAAATAATTCAAATGTTTATAAAATATCAAAATAAAATGGAACTATTTTTGAAACCCTAATTACTGTTCATGTTCTCTTGTCTTAAAATGCAATCTATTTAGACATATAACTACATATTAGAGGAACTCTACATTTTTCCCTTTCAAATATGCATGTAATGAGAAAATATAAAGAACTTTTGAGAAGGAGGAGAGAAAAAGGAAAGAAAGGAAAGAAAGAAAGGAAAGGAAGACCATCCTAAATCAGAGCTTCAGCATCACTAAGACTTTTATTTCACTACATGATTTCACTGAATGAATAAATGGGTTTCTGGATGCCTGTGACAATTCCTGGAGAAAAAAAATATTCTTGAGAAAGTCCTCCTCTCTACTTAGGATTTTTTCCTAAAGGGATACATTTGTTTGTTGTGCAGAACAAAAAAAGCTTCTGTTGTTTTTGGGTGATTTTTTCAAGAAAAGATTGCCTTAAATAGGCTTCAAATGTATAACTTTGTATTTTAATCAAAACTTTTTTTTTTTTTAAATATTTCTCTGCCTTAATGAGGACTCACATTACAGGGGACTCAAACTCAACTCCCTTACTAAGGGGTAAATCAACTTGGTACCTCAGGCTATTGCTTTAGTTATATCTAAAATACACTGGTGGAAAAAAGACAATCTAATACTACTAATAGTAAAAGAAGAAAATTAAAATTAAACTGATTCTGGCAATCCGACTTGCACCAGCAACACATTCACAATATAATGACTCTTGTTTAAAAAGAACTGATTCTTACATAACCAGATAAAGGAGAGGTTTTTTTATGATTAATATAGAAGTAGTTATCCACTCTATTAAAGTTCCAGTATCTTGTTTGTTGATATAGTCCCTACATAACTGCAGTGGAAACAGCAAAAGGGATTTGCCATAAAAAAAAAATCAAAATATAGAGAGAAGATCCAATATTTATAAACCAAAATGATTTAAAGTGCCCCTACCCCAACATATGTTATCTGTCTCCCCAGAAATCTCAAGCAAGTTGTTGATTTGGAATGCAACAAAATAGTGCAAAGGTACTCTCTTAACGCTGTTTAAAACCAATTACAGACAAACTACCACATCAGTGCACCATCATCCCTCAACCTATTCATTTATTAACGCCTTCACCATTACAGGCAGGACAAAGAACTTCATAGCTTTACTTCTATTGTGTGGCAGACAATATTTCTTTGGGAGTTAATCCATTAGGACATTGCTTCCCTACTCCCAGTGCTGCTTTTCTTCTCTGCCTACTCAAGATCTATTCTGCTGACTGGTTTTGCATTTGTCATGTGGTTAAGAGCAGCTGTGTGGCTTTGTATGCCAATTCCTTGATTGCTTTTAAAACCCACATGTTATTGCAGTTCATCAAGGACTTTTGGAGTGTGCTAACTGATAAACACTGAATGTACTCCTGCTCCAGAAGGTGATATAGGGGCCTGAACAAACTCATCTTCTAGTCAGTTTAGACAACTCAAGTGGGGGATATCTGATCCACAAAACCAGACAAAATTTACTCTAGTAAATCTTCCTAACTACATAAAGAGTTTTATGGGTCTCAGTATATACTGTGTTAATCTACTGACTTTCCCCTACTGCATTAAATTCGCTGTTAACATGGATACGGCCATTATAGCACTGGATTCCTACTGGAAATCTTTTAAAGGAATCAAGGTCCACTTTCTCTTGATAGTTTCCCTAGAGTTATAGGGATAAACTTTATATTACATAGAAATAGCAGAAGTATCTTTTGGTTTTACTGCCCTGCAACATTGTGGTATACATGTAGGCAAGCTCTTGTTAATGCATGTTTAGGGCCTCATTACACAACGTCTATTGGCAAAAGCAATCCTTATCCCTGTGAGTATTGGGGAGGTCACACAGATGACTTGCCTGAATGAGCATCATTTACATAAGTTAAATGACTTGAGTTTGCTATAACTAGTATTCATGAAGATTATCTTTTTATTTAATTACTTTTTAAAATGTTAATTAACGTCAATATGTAAAGTCACTAGAGAAAGAAAAATTCTCCTCCAAGCAGCTTTACAGTCAGAACAACCAATCTGGATCCCATTGGTTTTCATTTCAAAAGTGATTATTGTGCAGCTTTACTGCAAATTGTTACTTTGCAATAATAAGGCTGAACATTTGCACTTCTTTTGAAGTGTAGTTGTGAAAATAGATCTGGAGAGAGACTGTTCACAGCAGCTCAGTTCTTCTTTTTGCTCACCATTTTGAACAGGTAGCTGAAATTAAATGAGACTGCACGTGTGAAACACTGAGGAATGGGAATGAACGAATAGAAAGCTCAATACCATCAGTCAAAATTTGCTGAGATGTATGTATAACTGCACAGCAGCTATGCTATCCATGAAGGCAGGGTAGCAATAACAGTTGTGCCTCTGGTTAGTAGCTTGGCCTTCAGCCTTGCCACCACCCCACTACCTGGCTTGATGCCCAGCTACCACTGCATCAATAGGCAAATTTCCGTCCTCAAGCAGAGACACACCAGCCATCTCAAGGAAGCCTTAGATTGTGCTGTTTAACACATAAGTACTTCTTGTGACAGTGTTATAAGTTGTATCTTTGCAAGCACACTCTCCAGATATCCCTCAGCTTCAGCCAAGCCTCCTCTATGGAAATGGGAGAGCACTCAAACTCTACCATGTGAGGCTGCCTCCCATTTCTAATAACTAAGCAGAACAAGGCAAGGCTGTGTATTCACTAATTCTTCCTTGACATCTGTCTTTCCTGTGACTTATACACCTATTTCTGACAACAAAATGTTGCATTCATTGAACATATTTTAATATTGAATTTAAACCCATACATAAAACTGTCCCTTCAGGATTCAGATGTAAGATCCAACCTGAAGAAAAACCATCAGTTTTATAGAATATGAATTTGGATCTTGTACACTTACCAATTCACTATTACAAGTTTTTCCAGGAGAAATCACATGCATCCAAGCTCTAATTCTGCAGCTGATTCACAGCAACTACACAGCACTCCTCTGGATTTAGCATTGCCCGCCCTCCCTGTGACATTCTCATGTTGAAGACACAGTAAGATGACAGTCCAAAATATGGCTTTGACCTTTTCTTCATTTTTAGCTTCAATGCCATAATCTCCTATAGTAAAACGAGCCACCTTACTTATTTTTCACTGGAAAAAGTCAGAAAGCTGACTGCAGGTGTGATTATTTTTTCTTGTAAAAATAGCCCATTCCCAGTCAAGATCTTTAACTGTGGTACTTTCTCTGTTGCTGATAGGTGATGAGATTGAATTGGTGCTACTACCAAAATGATTAGCCCTTAACCTACTCTCTACCACAGGGCTCATTCTTCTGGCTGCAAACCAAAAAAAACTATCCTGTCCTGGATCTTACTGGATAGACATCCCTGCCCGAGATCAACTGCTGCTCTAAAAAAATTTGAAATGTGGAGTTGAGAGGATCTGAATTTTACAAGGTATGACAATAAAAAGACTCTTTTGGTAACACATTAAATTGGTCTTATTACCTGCTTCTGTTAAGGACACTTCAGTACTTCATACATAAATGATTTGGTATTTTTTGTGAACTATTCTGTGAACTATATTTGTTAATATATGTACATAATGACTTTTTTTAGACAAGACAATATGAAACCAAAGAAATCACCTGAAATAGAAAAGTCTACATCTCAAACATGAAAGACTATGAAACTATTTTTACGTGTATATAATTTGGTAGAAACTCCAAAGGGCTGTGCTCCAACATAACTAAGGTCTAGCTGGGGATGTAGGGCACTGAAAATTGCAACAAAAATAGCAGAAGTTTAAGGATAAGAATAGCAATATCTACTGGCCCAAATCCAATCATGCAGAAGTATAACATAAGGACAATCCTACCATGTGAGACTTTCTTCTAGCAGTCAGTAATCAGAGTCTAAGAATATATCTGCTTGCCACAGGTTGCCCAGAGAGGCTGTGGAGTTGCTCACAGAAGCCTTGTGGACATAGTCTAAGGCAATCAGCTCTAAGTGGCCCTGCTTGTGAATCAGATGACCTCCTGAGATATCTTCCAACCTCAACCATTCAGTGAAATATGTAGAAGGTGGAGGCCTTAGTTTTGAAATATACATATATGCAGATTACTTACTAATAGCTGGTAATACAATTACATCCACTGAATTTAAGATTTTCAGTCTTCTTAGTAAAGTTCATTTTTTTAAGCTGTTGAATTTTTTTAAACAGAAATTCAAGACAAGAATATACAGTGACATGAAGTAATAGAGTACCCTGGGTTCAGAATTAAAAATATATAGAGGGTGGTGGTGAAAACTGGATGTAGAAAAAACCTCAGAATTTTAGCACATTTGATAATTGCTGCCGAACTGTAGTAGTCTGCCTTCAGCAGAGTCAGTGACAGTAGTCACCCAGCTATGATAATACCTTTCCATCAATTGAGAAGCAAAGGTTACAGAAAGCAGGTGTTCTCACTGCATTAAAAGGACTTAAATTAAAAAGAACTAACCTCAACTGTACTAGAAAATACAGGTAATTTTGAGCATGATTTTCTATCAGTACAGCACAGTCATTCACTCTGATTTTTGGATCCATCACTAAAACTGTACTAATTTCAGAGTGTTGTAAAATGGCTACCATAGTATGTTTTATATTTAGCTACTGATAAATCTTTCCAAAAGGAAAGGGCTCATAATCAAGACTGTGAAAAGACAAAAGTATTTCCTCAAAACTATGATATTTAGTGAGATGTAGGGAATGTGATTGCTAATAAGAATTTTTTTTCTAAAGAACTTGTATATTCTCTTGAATTGTTTTACTATATTGCCTTTATAATTCCAGAAATATCTTCTTTGATGTTGGCTTAAACCAGTGGGTAGAAAGAGACAGTTTTAATGCTGCTGTATTAAATACTGTTGTGATGTACATTTCTCCTTGGATATTTTTTTGGTCAGCTCTCCATTATGTTCCTTCTAGAGTACAAAGAGTTCACTGATGGATGACAAAAACAATTAGAGGCATAAGAAATCTTCCCCCATATCAAATGAGCATGCTAAGATTGAGATGTTTATAGATGAGAAAATTAAGAGAGAACACACTAGAATTTTACAGAGTAATGAATGTTATAAAAAGACAAATGGAGTGGAGATACTCTGTTTCATAATGGAGATACTCATATCTCATAAGAGAGGAAGAATAGTTACCTCAATAGCACTGCAAGGTAAAGAACTGGACAAAGGATTACTTTTTTCCTTCCTTAAACAACAGGTAGGTGTTATGAGAAGATTATTTTTTTCTTTTAAAGACTTTAAAATGTCAGATTTGAAGTTCAAAGTGACAAACGTGACTCTTCTGAAGAAATAACTCAGAAAAAAAGCCTATTCTTCAGAGGATCTGAAAATCTGAGTTCCATTTCGATTCAGCAAAAAGGAAATAACATTTTAAAACTGAACTTATTTCTGAGCAAAACCTCAAATATCAGCTAACAGTAGTAGTTCAGTAGTCTAATTAATCTTATTTCCAGATACAGCTAAGAAAGATTTAAGATGTCTTGTTGTTTTTTTACCTAGAGTCACATTTTTATAACTAACTCAAAAAGCCGTATCATTCTTATTTACCTTTCTTCTTTTGATCACGATAGCACATAGTGGAAACAGTTTTTTCTAGCTAGAATAAATTGAAGCATTTTAATGAAAAAACTTTTTACTTGGATTTTCCTGCTAAATAAAACTTAAATTGTTACGTCATCAAATATATAAAATTTGATGCAACTGAATTCTAGATCAAATAATTGCCAATTGTTTTTTCTTCTTTAGTGGAAAAACTAAACATATTTAAAACTAAATGAAATGCCTTGTATTTTCATCCTGAAAAATGTACTAAGTTTTCATTAAAGATGATTTTAAAATGGAAAAACATTCCCTTGGCCAATAAATATTTTTTCCCAACCATTTCAAGTGACAATCAAACACAGAAACAAGCACTATGTACTCAAGACTACAATGTTCTTCCACAAATTTCTAATGCTCTCTAGCTCCTGTTCAATGGTGTCATTAACAGCACATTATGGCTTTAACTAAGTGGGGTTCCACTTTGTTTTGACTATCCTGTCATTATTAATTCATTTGGAATCTTCTCTAATAATACTGATCATAATTAATTCATATTATATTAATGTGTATGTCATACACATTATCATGGGGATTTCCACTATAATTTTGCCTGAATGAAAACAAAACTAATTGCAAAAACTATTTGTTTGTTGTGATAACGTATTATAAAGGAATAACCTGTCTCTCTTTTTCATAGCACTAAATGGCATAGGTAGTGTGTCCCTCCACAGATTCCTTCAAAGGTGTTTTTTCCTAATCACATTTGAGATACCTTGGTAATCTACATATTAAGGCTTGTTTCTTCAGAGACACCTAGTACAAACATTTCATTGACTTCAATGGAGCAATTCTCATGCATAAAAATCCAGTACATGGTTTCTTTCCTTATCTAGCCCAGATTTTTTTCTATACACAGAATAGCAGGCTACTAATGATAGCCAGTCCACAGAGTATGGTCTTGCCTACAGCTTTTACTTGTGCTTCCTAATATTGCACCAGTAACACAATGAGAGAAGAAACAAATATTACTGAAGTAATGGCATGTATTTTGGAGAAGTTAACCTTGAACTTTGCAAATCCATGCTGCGCCAACTAATCACGGGAGTACACTTACCTGGTAATTTATATTGTCTTTGTACCCTCTCTCCTTCACACAGAAACCTATAGAAAGGTTTTGGTTGGGAGGGATATCTGGATATCTCCATCACAACAACCTACTCTGGGGATTTTATTTTGCAAAACCACAAATTCACCAGAAATCTTTCCTACAGTTTGCCTGTCGGGTTACGGCCTAACGGTATGCAGTTCTGTGTATATGCTAAAAACTTCTTTTAGCTGCTAGTGGGTAAGGTTGATGTGGTCTAGATTCTCCTTTCAGATGAAAGACCTTGAAAGTATGAATTCTTATCCTAACTTTGATCTGCAGAGGTGAGTTCAAAATCACCACATGTACCAAGTCTATAAGGAAAATGTGGCATAGTCTGATAAATTTTAAAATGTAAAACATTAAAAATTACCTTTATCAGTTGCATTATGTTTCTTAAGTCTTACATGGAAAGGAATGAACATAGCAACATAGGAATCCTTTCTAGTGACTGAGACTGCAGAGATGAGCAGATAGCATGTCTGTACTCAATCATTCTTTCAGCAATGGTGATACAACTATAATATATTTTTCTGTGATATTTTTACTCTGAGATCCTAAAGAAATCTTGTCATGGATAGTGCTCACGAACTCCAGCAAAATCCTAGTTTGATCTCAGCTTGACCTCATTCTCACGTTGAGACCTAAATTCTAAACTGGCCCTTTACAAATGTGGGTTTGTTTTTTTTTTTTTCAAAACACACATAGTAATGCAATATATATGAAGTTGAACCTTAGTCCAGTCAGAGACTTGTGTTTTGACTTTTACCTTTTTCAACAAATCCATTTTTCTATCTGCAGGCAGCCTTCCTTTAATACTGTGTCTTCCATGATGATTTTCAATGCCTGCTAATGAGATCAAGAAAATAAACACTGAGGATCTTGAGTCCAGATGGTATTTGCCTCTTGACAAATAATTTTTCACTACATTTCAATTCAGTCCACAGATAATTTGCTCATTCTTTCACTTTGTACTAGTTAGATTTTATTTTAAGAACATAGTTAACAGCAAAATAAATTGAAAGAGAGCATCTTTTATATGTTCCTGACAGATATTCCAATATGATGATGTGAATCCAACTAAAAATCATAAGATTAGGCTCAAGTGAGTGAGTAGGTCAAATAGTACACTTTGCTTTTTATTCCTTCTATAACAATGGAATAGGCTGAGGAAAACTTAAAAGGAAGAGTGGAGGGGCAGGAAAAAAAAAGCACCATGCTAATCACCAAAGCCTTACAGTAATCCCTAGGGCTGATTAGCTTTCAGTCATTTTCCTAATCATTTGATTTCTTCTAATAAGATTAAGCCAGGCTTTTTTTCTTCTCATCATCATTCAAAAGGTCATATTGACTATTCACCTCTCTAACATTGTAATTCACAATGAGTTTAAATGAGTCGTGAAACCAGCTTTAGATAAATTTCACCAACAATATCTGAACCACGTACAGATGGTGAATTATTACAAACTATGTGAGTGGTCATATTAGTGTCACTTGTTAGGTTCCAATTCTAATCTCTTAGCCACGTGAAATCACTACTTGTCTAACTCATGACTGAACACAGTTATCATTACTGTTGTGAACTGGTATTTTAAATAATGCAAAAGCCAAAGATTACTTTTTCCTCTCCCTTAACCCTGTCATACCAAAATTATCATTACTTATTTCTGACCAACACAAACACAGTACCTTAGGTGTCAGTGACTAAAATCAAAATAGTTTGCCAGCTGAAAATCATCCAGGGTCTGTCGCTTCTGCTTGCCATGACAAAAGTAACTGCTAAGCATGAGCTTTCACAACTCAGTGACTAGCATTTCCTTAAACATCCCTTTAAATATTCTCAGGATGGTCACTTCACTTAATTATGTTCATGCCCTTTTTATCGTGTGACCTTTTGAGTGCAGTATCTACCTTTTATCTTTTCTTAAAGCAGGTATGCACCTCAGTGGAAAACTACCAAAATTGTCTGAAAGACACTTTTTGTTGCTGATTTCTCTTATTTCTTAATAGCAATAAATAGACTGCTAGCACCTAATCCTCTCTAACTAGGGTCTTGGAAAGCAAGATGTGAGTTGCAAAACTAAAACAATTATGATTCATTGAATACTACTTCCAAATGAGGCTCTAACTTGATAGAAGGCAAACTCAGAAGGGATCAATGGCATTTTGTTAAGGTCTCTAACATGGCAAACATTACAGTGTTTATCAACAAAGGGAAATTATATGGGGAAATAAGATGCACATAGGATACCATCTGTGGCTTCTTTAAGTCAACAGAGAAACAATATTTTTTTCTGTAGTCATTGGCTCCAGACCACTGAGGAGAGGCCTCATCCACTGCACAAGCCACTGTGACAGTGGAATGGTTCATATGCACCAGATACTCATGCACCAACATCTTTATAGGATTAAGTCCATCTCTGCTGTATGTTACCAAAATGAGCTTAAAAAAGCAGTTGCAGAAACACTTGAAAGGTGTGAGAGAAAATCCCAAACATACACATTGGAAATTGCTCCCAGTGGTAGTAACTTTAGTGAAAACAGACTATAGTTGCACTGCTGCTGCAGAGTTTTACCAAGTATGGACTACTATTTTTAATCATTACATTGTATCGACAATTGACCTTTTCCACATTAATTTAATTGCCTTTATTAAAAAAAAAAGACAAAACCACAAAAAAATCTAACAACAAAGGAATTCAATAACCTTTTAGGGCTTTGATAATAATCAAAGTTTATACCCATGTGTTTGGCTAAAATAACAGAGAAGCAATTGAATATTCTGAGCAAAAAATTCCAGCCAAACCATCAACTCCAAGACACAGCCTCCCCAGGGTATCAGGCTCATTAATCCTTGAAACATAACTAAAGCTTTCAAGACAAATGACGAACAGTTCTATCAAACAAACAGTTGGATTTCTGTATATCAGCTAAGAAGAATTTCATGTCTTCTCTTAATCTTGCTAAGCTATTGCTAGATAAGCACAGGGTGTTAGATTCACCTGTTACTATTTCTGTAATTCATGATGTTATCAAAATTGTTTTCTCTGAGGAAAGCACCTGCAGGAGGCAGTTTTACATCCCATTTGTACAGGCTATTTATTGTTTTATTTTATTTTGTGTCTTGAACATCTGCTTAGGATATTAATTCACTCTCACAAAAAAAAGGAATATTATTGCTTGGTGTTTCATTATCATTCTTAAGAATAGAAAAGGCAATTTATAGTCTCATTATATCTGATATTAATATCCTTACTATACGTCATACTGCGTGCAAAAGAGAAAAGAATACATTCAGTTTGTCATAAATCCATCCTTGAGAAAATAGCTTTGACCTGATGATAGCTATTCCCATTTGATAAGATGAAAAAAAAAATAACATTTAATACATATGCAGGCAGCATTACTACCACCACCAACTTTATTAGGGTGCGCATCAACTGCCACCTGTTTTGACAGCAGCAACAACCAACCCCACTCCCCCCCACACACACAAAAAAATTAACCCAGAATGTTGCTAGAATGTGCAAAATGTGTCCAAAGTTTCATTATAACAAAATTAAAATGTGTCAAAAGATCATACAATAAGTTAGCTTAATTCCCAGGTTTGTTAGTGCCTGTAGGTGGAACATGTATACTTGGAATCAGTTGGCAGCAATGTTTCCTGTGGACACATTTATGGCATGTTCTTGGGTTTCTGTAATTGACAGCTTTCTCCTGAAGATACTTCTTAACTCTTTGGAAAGTTGTGTGGTGCTGTACATCACAGAAGTTTAGGTAAAGGAGAAAATAGCAGAGTAGAACTAAAAAGAATCTGCTCTTCTTCCTTTAAACTGCCTATCTTTTCTTGATGACTTTCTGTCTCAGCCTGTTCAATGCACAGGACTAATTATGGTTTATTAACAATAGACTCAGTGGAGTTAAGACACTGGTGACAATCAAATTCCTTGGGTTAAAACTTCAGTGATGATATGCCCATTTCTGAACAACTGTAGTAATTATAGCTTCATTTATTCAATTACAGATCTTGACTATGGCCTGTTTTAAAAAAAAAAGTATGACGGTCCTGTTGAGAACTAGCACTATTTTTTAAAATGTACTGAAGTTTCAAACATGTATCAATTTAATAAACATTTTGGTTCGATTTTACAAAGGGATTTATTTCATAAGGCATTTTAAAAAAATCACTTAATAATATTAACAAATGCAAAGCAATCTCAGCCTTTACTTCTTTTCTATTCCTGTAAGAGGTGATCTAGAGCTGCACACATTGATTGACAGCATGCTATCCAGACAGCGACTTTCATTACCCCTCAGGCAGAGTACATCAAACAATTAAAAACTGCTCAACTTCTAACCATACGTGCTGCTTGTTCATATACACATAGCGTACAAATGGCCCCATCTGTGTAAGTGTTCAACCATACGCATCTCCTGCCACCACATCACATGGACCTCTGCCAGCTTCACAGATTTAGGGAGGAATGACCCTGAAGTAGGAAGGACAAGTAGCTTCCGGCTCTGGTAACAATGTGCTATATGAGCAGCTCTCAGATACCCCTGTCTGCAGGCAATCAGCATGTTGGCAGTGGGTAAAGGAATATCACACCTAGCATAACAGAGAGAAACAGCTTCACCTGATGATTTATCAGATGAATAACAAATACTTTTAATAGAAGGCCATGGAGACACTGGCATCCACAACACATAATAGATATGCATTTTCACATGTATAACATCACCCCAGATCTGTAGCTGTTCTCTGGATGAGAATTTAATCGTGGTTTTTCTATTTTAAGTCATTGCCAGAAAATCTGTAGCAAATCTTTAGGCAGCATTGTTTTACTTCATTTTGCAAGACATAAAAATTATCTTTCTTATTTCATATTCTAATACTTTTTTGCAGAAGTTATACTCCCAGTCCCACTGGGGATGTATTCAGCAGTTATATCATGTATTTGAAAGTACATCCATCTGTATGCCAAAGAGTATCACTGCACTATTGTTAACCACAGCTGTGTAAAAGTCTAGAGCCTTTCTTGTTAGTCAAAAGCATTTACTTTATGGAGCATTGGGAAATACACCAGACAGGTTTTTCATCGCTCTTTTTTTTTTTCCACCATTTCTATTAGTGAAATTTCTTAAGTCTGTAAGCTTTGTATCCTGATGGAATCCACAGTATGATAGAGAGCGTGGAAAAATATCAACTAATTAAAAATAGAAATACAAACTTGTATTTAACAAAAGCACATCAGATTCATCCTTTACCTTTTCCCTCCCTATTCTCTCCCCTTCCTTCTAACCAAGCAGAAGTTCAGCTGCCAGACTACACTAGTCCTTCATGACCACAACGGGATGAAGCAGGGAAGAGATTTATGCTGAGCCTTGTAGAAGGATGATGATAGAAATGGTGATTACTCCTGCTGCTGTCAGTACCACCCAAGGATCATTTAGCTCTGGGGTGACCACTTCCAGTGTTGATATTGTGACAAGCTATTGTCAGATTGGCAAATATTAGCTGTCATGGGGGCACCTGAGATGCAGAGATGTAAGTTAATAAATTAACATAATTTTTGGCTGGGGGGAATACCCAAGTGGAACCCAGCAACTGGAAATGTAGCACTATTGCTGCAGTGTTTAGTTTCATGGATGTCACATGGTGTTCCCTGGGTTTACAGGAAATATCTTATGCAGCCTCCAAAAAATGCTACTGCAGTAGTAAAGCTTTCTAAATTAGGTCAAATACCAATGCTTTCCACCCAAAACAGCTGTTTTTAATTACTAATTCATATTGTGTTAAATATTTTTAAAACTACAGAGCCTGTGAAAAGTATTATCTTGCTGGCCTTGGTTCTACTTTAAAAATAAATAAATAAATAAATGAAGAGTAGTGGAGCTTTAAAGTAGCAAAAAATGCCAACACACGTTACTACTTCTAGCTGAACATTGTATTTTTGCCTCTGAGATAAAGATGTTGAAATTTACAAAATTATGCTGGTTTAGCTGCATCTTCCTCCATCCCTTCATATTCCAATGATAGTTTTCCAGTTTGAGTACTCAGCAGAGACCTTAATAATACTCCTGTCCAGAAGAAGACTTACCACGCAGGCACTTATGAAAAACTGTGCATTTCTCCACCAACAAAAATACTACATCTATTACCTCGAATTCAGAATGCAAAATAAAGGTGAGATTGGTGTCCTGCCAGCCAGCCAAGGGTATGTTCAGCTGCATGTCAAGATGTTGTTAGATAATTGTCTTTATCTTTCACTGAAGGCACACTTCTGCAACACTAGACTCTGCTTAAAGATTATAGTCTCTTGTTATTTATAAAAAGCAAATACTAATAATAACCTAGCTTACATACTTTGACTGCAGTAACAATTACACAGACACAAAAATCTTCCTTCTCTCTCCTTTATCTCCTGCCTTTAAAAGGGAGAGAGAATACCTTTTTTCTGTAGGAATGAGGACTATCCCCATACTTGCTTACTGCACCCTCCTTTCATCAAAATGCAGTAAAAATGATGGTTGTAACCTTAGTCTAAGGATATGCTGCATTATTAAGGGAATAAGATTACCCAAGTGTTGTTTTAACTTGTAAATGAGAGAATATAAAATTCTGCTAAATTAATCAGTGAAGATGAAAAGTATAGAGAAGTCATTGAGAAACTCAGCATCGCATGCAAAAACAGACAGCTGAAGAATACCACAAGTGGAAACCGTTATAATGATTTTATTTTCTGTAGTGACAATTTTTTATGCTAAAGACAGAGATCCCAAAGCTGTGTGCTAAAGGTTTTTAAACACAGAATCATTACAGGGACCAGAACAAATGCTGCAGCAAGAGGAAATGACAAAACAATAAATGTTTGTTTTTAGCAAGACTCCATTTAAAACAGAATCTATTTAAAAACTTGGGACTCGACAGTTATGTTCTATCAACTTTGACAAAAATATTGTCTAATCATTTATTTTGGAAATGAGCACTAATCTACCAGCACTATCGCATCTCAGGGTGAAAGCCTGAGAGTGGCAATAAGAAAACCATTCCTAAAATCCACAACTCCAGGCATCAGAGTTATCTCAAAGACTAAATCTAGTCAGCAGCTAAGGAGAAGTTGTAATTACCGCAAAGAAAACAAAGACAATTTTTAAGCCGTAAAGGCCAACATGGCTATAAAAGTCCATGTATTTACAAAGGGGAAAAGCAGAGAGAGATATAAAGGAAAGCCAAAGGGAGTATTGAACCAATTACACTTCCATTTTTATCCTGATGGTAATCAGTTACAACAACACTGGGGTTATTTAAACACCTAAATACTACTGTCATTTCAAATTGCCCTGACATATTCAGATGATATTCAATAAAGTATTTTCCATCCCTGAATACTTCAGTTTAAACATTCTGCAACCATTGCAAAGTTAGAACAAGCTGCTCCTTGCCCCTGTGTGCTTTATTTCACTACAGATTTCTACTTTAACTCTTCACAACAGTTTCCCAAATACATTGTCATTATATATTCCTAAAAGGGACAGAGTTAATATGAGAAATCTTTTGCTTGTACTATATTAGAAAAAAAGAGAAAGGAATTGATGAAAGACTTGTTTATCTAACCCAGTATTACCAAAAGGATTCAAGCCACCAGAAATTAGGAAAAAAAAATCACATTGAATGTGAGCCAGCTACACAGGTTTTAAGAATATCTTTGAAAATATCTAGATGTTTGAAAAGCTTGAAGATATATTTTTTTTTTCTTTAATTCCCAGTTTAAATTTAAAGAAGCTATTCATTTTGAATAGTCTAAAACACAATAACATCAATTTTTATTCATTTTGCAAGGAGCTTTGGAACTTAGCGGCTCAATTGACATGGCAGTTTAATGGGAAACAGATAGTGCTTGAGATACAGAAAGATACCCTGAGTGGCAGAACAGCATGACTTTCAAAATTATGAGATACAAAAATCATAGAAAAGAGAATGCTTAGCAGCTCTGTGTGATTGTTTTTTATCTGCAGTTCACTTCATTAGTACCTTATTTTTGATGTTATATTAAAGATAATAACTAGATGTTTCCTGGACAATGAAGTCTTACACTTTCCCTCTCTTCTTCTCTTGCTCTCAGAGATAAAGTGCTACTAGGTTGACTATTAAAAAAAAATGCCTGAAAGTAAGTTTTTAATGTATTGACGAATTTGAGCAACAGGAATGAAGCTCAATATTATTAGTAGCACAACATCATCTTCCTTATAGCCATGGCATTTTTCTACTTAATTAAAATTAAAACATTTTTACAGGGCATTTTTAACATTAATTCTGAGGGTAAAATTCCTGTTCACATTGGTTTAATTTTGTACTCATTCTGGTTGCACAGAAAACTTAGGATATTGTCTGGGTATGAAATAAAACAACAGATTCATTATCCTTCGTATTTGCTCATGCTCCCTTTGCTGCCTTTCTCCTAATTCATAGGTAGGCAGGTTGAAGTTCTTTTTGTTTTTTCTTCTTTTGGTTTTTTTTTGGGTTTTTGTGGTTTTTTTTTTTTTTTTTTTTTTTTGGAGAGAGGTGGGGAGGAATGAGTTAATAAAAGTCTTGCTCTCTCCAAAGATGCCAGCTCTCTTCAATATATTTTGACCCAGACAAATACAAAACAAAACATTATTTTGCTATATTCTCTAAGTGCCTTAGGGTAGAAGTTTGAAACATCTCTTCTGCTAATAATCTATTTTTAACAGATGTGTACTAACCAATTGATTACAGATGTTGATGTCCCACTGAAAGGAAACAACTCTGCAACACCACAACACCGGGAAAAGCTGAAGCATGTCCCGTTTCAACAGGCACCACAGTGTCCTCAGGAGAGTGAGACACAGTAAATCTCAGCTGCAGAAATTCCTCGGGCAGCACTGAAACACCTGAGTCCACTAATTGTGTGTGAAACAGTATGATTTCCCTTATTCTACTATGTGCAACAATCACGGGTCTCTTGCTGGAGAGCAGCTCTGCAGAGAGAAACTTGAGAGACTTGGTTGATAATAACCTGAACATGAGCCAGCAATGTGTCCTCATGGGCAAGAAGGCCAATGTCATCTTGCCATGCATCAAGAAGAGTGTGGACAGTAGGACAAGGAGGGTTCTCCTCTCTCTCTATTCTGCCCTGGTGAGGCCTCATCTGGAGTGCTGTGTCCAGTTCTGGGCTCCTCATTTCAAGACAAATAGAGAACTTCTGGAAGGAGCTGAGAGGAGGCCCATCAAGATAATAAGGAAACCGGAACATCTGTCTTATGAGGAAAGGCTCCTCAGCTTAAAAGGGACAGAAAATTTCTGGAGAGAGTCCAGCACAGGGCCACCAAGATGATCAGGGGACTGAAGCATCTTCCTCATGAGGAAAGGCTGCAGGAACTGGGGCTGTTTAGTCTGGAGGAGACTGAGAGGGAATCTCATTCATATTTACAAATATCTAAATGGTGGGTGTCAAGAGGTTTCTATGGTATCTAGCAACAGGAAAAGGGGTAATGGGATGAAGCTGCAACACAAAAAGTTCCACTTAAACATAAAAACAAACAATTTCACTGTGAGGGTGAGGGAGTCCTGCCACAGACTGCCCAGGGAGGTTGTGAAATCTCCTTCCTTGGAGGTCTTAAAGTCTCACCTGGACATGTTCCTATGTGACCTGATCTAGCTGGACCTGCTTCTGCAGAGGGGTTGGACTAGATGATCTATTCCTTGGTCCCTTGTTCCCTTCCAACTCCTACCATTCTATGATTCTATGATTTCTATTGGCTATCTAGACATACCATATATAAATTTTAGAAAAATAACATTGCTTGCATTACATTTATGTATATTATATACTTTTCAATAACTGACACTTTTCTCATTAGCTGCTGGTTCAGAGGTTTCTTATAGAAAGCTAGATATCATAAGATTCTTTAGATTTGTGATAAGACACGGGTGATTAAAGGTGTACTTTTGATTATTTTTTTATTATTTTGTTCAAAAGAATAATTGAGGAACTCCAGTTGTATATTTTCACATTAGGGAGGACTGAGAAAGCTTTTTTGCTAGCTTTCTAACAAAACAGCTCCAAACTATAATTTGATCATGCTAAGACAGAGTTTACACTCCACAGGCAATAACAGTAATACGATATTACTGTCTGCTACACAGAGTTTTTGGTTAGACTAGTTGAGATTTCTGGGATTCTTTTCTTTAGAAATATAGAAAACCATGTTAATCTTCTACCTTCTAGCATAGAAATTCATGTAATCTTAAAATTGTTGCCAGCAACTAAAGTCTCTTGGCAGTAAACTGTCTATACAACTAAATAGTTTAGACAGAGACTCTTCTACTAATTATGATCGTAAATCTTTGCTTTGTCCAGCAAAGTTCTATCTTTCTGAAGCAGTAGACTCAATAAAGCCCATACAGTAAAAGCATTTATTTTTAAGTACAATCCCAAAGATTAATTATTTGACAACTGGAGATCATATAAGGATACAGGTGCCTACACTGTAGTACTTTAAATATTTTCAGGAGGACTATATGACTCTGTCACAGTGAACACTGTATGTGCTAAAGTGTTGCTTTAGCAACTCTAATTAAACACGTTTCAGTGTATATTGATCTACTTACATCCATATTAGCTTCCTACTTACTTTATATCTGTAGAATTAAAACAGCGTTCCCGTTCATTACAAATGACAGCATCTGCTCTTAAAATACAGATTTCAAGTAAAATGAGTTAGGCAAATTACCCTTTGCATTTTTAGTTGATTTTTTTATTTCCGGTCTACTTTGTCCCTTAACCACACCAACTTCTTCATTGTAGATTTTAATTGATGGCTCTATTTTCTAATTATCTTACTTCAATAGACTCCATGCTGGACTTGCAATATCATTTCAGTATTTATTTCTAATTAGGACAAATATTGGCAATTGACCTCCACTTAGAAGCTTTTAAATTAAATATAGTTGTTTCTGTTGTGTGCCTTATTAGGAAAGAAGCAGCAAGCCTTTTGTTGCCTCCCTTCATGCTCAGCCCTCTCAACTGTACAGGGCAACTTGCCCTGTGCTAGCCTCATCCCTAACATAGAGCTGCAGCTGCAAGCTCACCAGAAAAGGACTTTAGCCCTTGTTAGGGAGATCTTTTCCCAGTTAAAGTTTCCCTTGCAGCCAATCTATTTGTCAGATCAGAGGCCTTCTTTTGTAAGAGACCCTCTGAACTGCTGCTGGCAGGTTTCAGCTGGGGTCAGTTGCCTTATAAATCAAAGGCAAAGACAACTTAAAGGAGAGGGCAAAGGATTAGCACAGGCGGTATTATCTTCTAGTCAAAGGTGCATAGAAACGTGCTTGATACAATCTTCTTCCAGGTTTTTCTATGCCAACTCCTTCTAACTACTCTCCCCATGACATTTAGATTAATTAGAAAAGTTTTTAAAAAAGAAAGGAAAAAAAAATGAGCTTATAAACTGTTTATATGTAATTGTCAGTAAGACTACCGAGTGAAATTACAGTGATCTTCAACAAGCAAAAGCTTTGGAAAGATTAAGGGCTATCTGCTATAAGACATAAACATTGATAAGTCTAAAATTGTAGTAAAGACAGAAAGACAACATGAACTGTATTGATAGAGGCTTTGAATACCTCATTTTCAACAAGTCAAATAACCAAAACATAAATAGTAAGACACAATTTAGGGGATACTAAACTATTCCACAGCTGTAAAGTCAAGTCTTATTGTGTACTCTAAACATTGGAAATTTCAAACTTACTCTTATCAACAATATGGAAATATTCAGTGTATTTGTTCATATTGCCAGCACTCTTTGAAAGTAGTTGCTAATGGGAGCCTGTGAATTCAATAGACATACAGGAAAAAAAACCTGACTTTATTAACTGGCTAAACGCACAGGATCACAGGTGTAAATTAAGACTTAACCTAAGGCCTATTCAGCTTGATGAAGTCACTCTGTTTAAATTGCTGAACTCTGACTGAAGCCACAGATGAACACAGAAGTCAGAGCACTCTATTTTCCTGTAGGTGGCTGACATGGTGCCCTGTTAGTTTACGAGAGCTACATCAGCCCTAGAAACTTATCTCTGGAAGACAAGAAATTGCCCAGGTATTTTCCCAAAATTTTCCCCTTAAAGGAAGTTTTATACATCAAGGCAAGTTCTGGAAGCATTTGACCCATTGTATTGTAATGCTGAGAGTCCTGATGTGCCATTCATTCACAGAGCTCAGGCACATGTATCTCCTCTGAGCCTTCCGTGAAACAATGGACTTCATTCTTTCCCCAGCAGCACATTATATTCTATTTTCTAATAGAGAAAAAGCTGGCAAATAGGCCAGCTCCTGTACATCAGAGGAAATCAAATGTCAGCTCATAGAGAAGCAGAGGGCTCCACGAAGCTGCTGGGCTTGCATGCTTTGGGAAGCATGAAAGGGCAATGTCTGTAAGAACCATTCACAGACAGGGTTTACACAGAGGTAACTGCAAAGCCATTTCCATATGATTCGCTGTCTACTGCGGCCAAACGCAATTTGTTCTACTGAGTTGAGTCTGTTCTCATGGTCAGCTGGCATTTTCCTGTAACTAACTGGGAATCCCAGCCCACTGGCCTGTAACTAAAATTGGTTAAAAGCGTCATGACAGGCTGCATCCACCTCAGGAAACCAACTTTTTACAATCCATTCAGTGACAGAAAGCAAAGACAGTAGTAATCCAAGGACAACAAAGAGACATTTAAATTATCAGGATGCAATATAAAATAGCTCAGATGCCATATTATTTTGCTTGATTGTAACAGATATCCAAACACACTGCACAGTGCTATGAAAATTGCAAAATGCAGAAGTAAGAAATCTCCACAGATATGGAGATTTTATAATTAAAGACGAAATATATAGGAAAAATCTCAGACTGTCAAATTGTGTTACTCTGACATGTACACTATAAATGCATATATAATAAGAAATACAAAAATCAGTACAAGTCTACTTTTAGCTAGCTATCCACCTACACATAAATAAAGTAGCCTTCCTAGTAATTCTGTTATAGAAAAATATTTATCTAACAAATCCTGATGCTACTTATCATTTCTTCCCAATAGTTAAAACTGGAATACAAAATAATCATTACATGGCCACTAGGAAGTTCATCTTCACCTCATCATATGAATGGCCACTTACTACAATTTGTTTTACAATGGAAAACTGTTAATCACAGTAACACAACCTGTGTGATATAGAGTGAAGAACTGGAAAAAAAAAAGTTTTATTTTACTGATGGAAGTGTTGGTTAGTAAAGCACACATCCTTCAGAATCGAGATGGACTATATATATGTGTGTATATATATATATATATGTATATAAAGATGTCTGCTATATTTTTTAAATTAACAAAATACCTAACTCTGGCACAATCCACTTCAATCCAAAATCTTTCTTTTGTAAGTATTCAACTTTAGTACACCTGGAAACAGTGGGAGGTAAACAAGCACCTAAGTTCAGTCCAAGTACACAGATTTAGGTTATTTGACTGAAGTAAAAGTTTTCTCATTACATGACTCCAAATGTTTTCTAGCTCTAGAAGATGAAACAGAAAAATCAAATGCAGGAACTCCATCTCTCAATGGAGCAGAATACAGTAATTCTGTTTAAAATCTATCAATGTTTTTTAAAGAAGGACTGATATTTGATATTCTAAGAACTAGTGGTATGGTGTGCTTCACATATCACCTCATTCTGATCATTGAATACTTCTGTGGAAACAGAATACTCATAAGGGCATCACAGACAGTGTCTTAGTTATCAGTGGTAAGAATATTTTCCAGTATTGCACATACTTCTGCAACAATATGCATTTACAGAAAGGTTACAATGAGGAATGAGAAGGATAAATTCTACAATTTCATTATCTGCTATTAATATCCTGCAAATCATAATAATAATAAACAGTCTTCTGTATTGAGGCATTGCTTTATCTGAGTTTCGCACAATGAAAGGAAAAAAGGAAAAGAAAGGGGAAAAAAGGAAAAAAGGAAAGGTCATTTGTCTCTTACAATCCTGAACAAAGCCTTTTGGTATAGTTTCAATAGGTAACAACTGATCAGAACCTTTACGGCCTTTATCCAGACTGACACATTAAAAAATTAATCCTCTTGCCCTTTAATGCCTCATAATTGGAAAGATTTTACTAAATACATCCACCAAAAATGTATTTCATTACATTCACCCTATGCAGCAGGATGTAGATGTACTTCAATCTACTGCAGATATAGCTATATTTTGCAAGGTACTATTTCAACTATGGAAATACTCAACAGGAAAAGCAGCAAAAGCAACTGTTGTTATACAGAGATGAATGAAAACACATTATTAAGATATTTTATCACTAGATGTTTTTGTATTTGTGGATGTTGCGTTCTCACAAGGCTTTTCCTGCCCAAGCTTAAGTGGGAAAACCATGCATTGGCTCATCAAGGGATGAGATTAGAAAAAAATACTCAGAAAATTGAAGTTTTTATCATATGTTTTATCACTATCTACCCAAAAATGAGTTCCCAACCAGGTTGATACTTCTTTTTGTTGCATTTTAACTCACAAAAAAAGAAGAAATTTTGGCCAAGAACTGCTAATTACATGGTTTGTTTAAAAATCATGGGACCCAAAGGAAACAACTAACACACCAAACTACATTTAACAGCTGGTAAATACGTGCTATTATACAGCAATGTTCTCATTGACAAAGTACTGAATATCCCTATTCAAACAGAACAGTTAAAGCATGTATTTACAGGCAAGCTAATGAGTAGTTTGTTTCTTTTTAACTAAGATGACATGAAATAGAACAATTAAATCTTAAAATGTAGTGCATGCAAAATCAGGGCAGTTCTGAAAAGAAAATCTATCCATGACAAAATTAAAAAACCTTTTATTGCCTGCTCTGCTTATCTGTAAAACCAAGGATTCCACAACAAAGGGACTTCTGACCCTACTGAATCAATAACAAGCCCAAATCCAAAGGTAAATGAAAAGAATAAAACTGATCACATCCATGCAAAGAACCAGGAAGTCCTGCTGAGATATAGCCTTGACATTTTTTACAAATGGGAACTGTAAGGAATCCATCTCAAAACATTTCTGGGATTACACTACAATCCATTAATCAATCCTATGTAGTGATACTGCAAAATAAAACCACAGTAATCTTTTCTCCTTACAATGAAATATACAATGTTTCTGTAGCTCCTGCAGAAAACCAGAAAAGCCCTCCTAAATCACCTCCTCCCGTTTTTCTTTCTTGAAAAACAACCAACCAAGATCCCCAAACTCCCACTTATCGTCAGAAAGTAAATTCCCTTCCAAGCTGTTGTGAATCTCTGAAGGAAACCACCACTCTGAGATGCAATAACCTTTACTCTGGAAAGAATGAGTGACAAAGACAGATTTCAATATTTGTTAACTGCTCAGCACAAAGGAGATGAACTTACAACAACATGTAGACACAGATATATGCTCAGTGCAGCAGCAACTAGCATGTTACAGTGCATTCACTTTTCTATACAAATACTTGGATAGGAGTGGTACAGCATGTAACTTGCCAAAAGGAATTTTCTAGGTGTGTAAATTATTAATTCAGGACTCAATTAAAGAATTAACATAAGGACCCACCGACAAATTGCATCTGAGAAAACAGCAGGGGCAAGTTTACTGAACAAGGATGCAGATGTGTCTCTAGGACACTTACTATTGGATTATTTTGTCCTAAACTGTTTTTATAAAAATATCAACAGCACTGCACCTGTGTCCTTTTTCAGTATATAGTAAACAATGACCAAATTTGCCACATGTAGTTTCATCTCTCCATCCCCATAAGTGGCGTTCATCTTTGTAGAGGGACGACCTTGGATCAACAGTAGAACAAAAGCAAACAATAATTAGATTCATTCTGATCATGCATTTCATGTATAATCATGGCAAAGAACAAGAAAAAGTTATTCAACAATTTGGTCCACTGGCTGTGAGCAGGGAAAAATTTAGAGAAAAAAGTGTCAAATTCCTGTTCATTTTAAATGGAGATTTAGTGCCTATTTCTACACGAGCATTTGAAAAAATGTTTTCTCAAGGTAATTTACCAAATGGTATTAAATAAATTCTAAAATTGGAAATAAATAGAAACAATAATTTCTTAAACATTTAATAATATATTTAATAGATAATAATATAGCTATCTCTGTAGACACTGAATAGGATAAAAATGGTCACTCAATATTATTATTTTCAGGTCTGAATTCCAAAAATATTTATAAGTTTCTTTTTTAAAAAAGCTGGTTCCTTTCCAGTGCATAGTTCAGATTAAATGCCAGAAAAAATTAAAGACCTCATGAACACATGAACAGTTGCACCACCAAGTATAATTGTTTTCTGATGCATAGCTGACTGACATTTAGGATGTGCCCTGGCAGAAAAGGTCATTATTTTTAAAAAGTACAACAAAAATTTCCTCTCATCTTCAATTAAAAAAACCAGCCTCTATGCTAGTCACAATAGCATAGCAACATTCACACTATTCACGCATTTTTTCTGAAGCAAGTTGCCTTGAGTTTCATCCTGCCTAGTTGTTCTTAAAATGTGAAGATATTAATTGACCAGACCATGTGTGACAAGAAAAGCAATACCAAAATGATCAGTTGCAATTTACTCCTGACCATTAATCAACCACATCCTTACTCAATTTTAATAACAGCTGACCTAGTAAAAACACCAATTTACAAATCATCACTCCACCACTTAATTTCATCTCGTTTTAAAGCACAGAAGAATAGGTAAGAACCTGTTTCACTGAATAACCTTCAAAACTGGTAAGTTTAAATTAGTAATACAAAGTGTCACAATTTCTCACAAGTTTGGGAACAGGTTATAGGCTGCCTATAAAGGAAAAAGTGGTCATGGTCTCAAGTTTTTTACCCAGCTGTCCTGGACAAGTTGAGACTCAGCAATAAACTACATGCAACCATAATGTTTATATACCCATTTCACAAAGACTTCTAATGCAGAGACTGATATAAAATGTAAAGTTCATAGGAAAAAAGAAAACTCTACTGAGGCAGGAAGGAAAGTTTTGACCTCAATGAAGTAAGAAGTTATTTACTAACCAGTTAGGTGGAAGAGATGACTTCTAATAAAATAAAACAACATTTACACATTTATGGAAGTGAAACAACCTGTACTCTAGGACAAAGAAAGTCACATCATCTCATCTCTACAAGGAGAGAAACTGAAGGATTTTGGATTGAAAAATTAATCTGACTTGTGTCTAAGTCTGCCTGTAATTTTGTCAAGTACTTTATTTTGTGTCAGCTAAGTTCTTGCCACTGTTTATTTGAAAAACTTGGGATGCTGGAGCCATGATTTAACAGAAGTGGATCACCATGCCTTTGCTGCTACACCAAAAGGATGCTCTAGCCACATGCACATACCCTTGTTCTGAAACTATTTTCATGATCTTCTGGTAACCCTTCTACTGGTGCCAAAGTAACTCATCTTAGGAAGACATCTAATATAAATTTAGAGAAAATAAAGTACTTTATGCACTTAGAAGTAGAGTATACAGTTTATGACACAAAGTGGAAAAATGGACAACGTATTTTAAGGAATGAAATGTCCCAAAAGCTTTAGGCCTCTGTCCACCAAGAGAGCAGCTGCCTTTGCTTTGCTTCGTCTCATTCACAGATTTGTCACTAGCAAAATCTCTTTCTCCATTAGCAGCTGTGGGTGCCTCCTCTCTGTGGGAAGTCCATCAACCTCTCTCTCCCTTCCTGAACTGTGCATCAGCCCAACGGGATGTGCAGGTGCTGCCAAAAGCTATGAGGCAACGGCAAAGGAATGTCACATCCCCATGGGACAGGGCAGCTGTGTAGGTCTCAGGCATTTCTACCACTACACCTTGTATTTTCAAAGTGTCTTACAGTGTTTGATCATGAAGAAATCCTGCAGTGAGTGATCTGCAATTAGGCAAGGATAGTTAAGCAAAGCTTATTTCATATCAGAGCAACTCCCCTGAGTCCACCCTGGCAGACTAGAGATTATGAAATCAAAGATGTGCTCTGACAATGGTAGGCAAATACTCTCCTTTAAGGGCAGTGCACTACATGCCATCATCATGATGAAAATATGTTAGTGGGGAAACAGCCAGGATCACTACAGGAGCACGGCTCGTGTGCCAAAGGAGCCTATTGTCTATAGGTAATGATGACAGCTGCTGCCAGGCCCCACCTGGCCTTCATATGACATGTATTTGTTCCAGCTCTCCAGGAAAGGAACCCCAGGAGCCTGCTGGCATCCTCTTGTGCTTGAGACAACAGGATTCCTTGTGACAGTCACTAGGCTTTCTTATTAACTAGAAGTTATTGACAACTTATCTTTATTCCATTGAGAAGTATGTATTTTTGCCAACCAATATTCTTTTAAAACAACAATAAAAGTGTATTCAAAACACTATACTGAATGATCCTCTTGAGTGATTGTAATGTTTCTTCTACAACAAAGACACTCACCCAGCCGGAGAAACTCAGAGGTGTACATCTTTCTTGCTCCTTCTGTTGGCAACTGTCTCCTTCAGCAACACCAGAACAAGCATCCAGCTCCTGCAGACCAGCTCTTTCTCCTTCTCACAGAGCACTCAGGTCAGGTGGCACTTTTCCCTAGGAAAGATGAGATATGGGGGAAGGAGACTACTCCTTCCCTCAAAGGCAGCAAAGGCACTTAGGGGAGGAGAAGCTGCCTGATGGCAGGATGAAAAGACAGAATTTACTGCAATCCAGAAAGTAGACAATTTCTGGCTTTTACTGACCTGGAAAAAAGTTGAGATGCAAGAGTACAGCTGAAAGGACTCTTCAAGTGGTGCAGAAGTTCTTCAGATTATCTGACAAAAAATTTACTATGAACTGAAATATCCCTCCTCAAAATAATACTTTTCTGAATCCTGCCTATGAATTCCATATAGAAGCAAAAGACAATTTTAATAAATGTACTTTTTCATGACACACATAACTCAGAATTGCTATCAATATTAAGAGACTTAATACTTCACTATCTTTAATTAGGATTTTAAAATGCAGTATCATTGTATAAGAACATTTTATGGAAGACAATCAGATAATAAATATATCATCTCTTCCATTCTTTCATCTTTACAAAAAAGTAGCTTGATGATTTTAGCAAATGCGTTTTGTGGGGAAAACTCTTGTAGCCATAAAATTGTTGCTGAAGAAAATTAAAGCGGAAAAAATGTGGTTTTATGTTGAATAGAACAAGAAAGAAGCTTTCTAGAACATTCTCTTGCAGATGTTACTTTTAAGCTTATGTCAATCATTTCATGACAGAGATTGATACTCACATTGTGTGACTTCCTTCCACTGAAGGTTCATGAAAAGAGAGATGGGAGATCACAGAACAGCAGTCACATAACATCTAGGAAGCAGATAACAGTATTCTCATCAGGGCATCAGTAAGGTAGAGCAAGGATTTTTTTTTTTTTCCCCTCACACCATAGGGCTATCTAGACATAAAGCAGCATCAAAGCAACTAGTAAGGACACACTACTTCAAAGGTTTCCCAGAACCAAGTGCAGAGCAATTTTGCAATAATACCAGAACATATGTAAATTGTAAAGTGGTTTAACGGTGTGCAGGGAGAAGACTGAAGGGAAAAGAATGGGAGAGATGTTGAGAACGGGGGTTTCCCCATTCCTCCATTATCAGTAGTCTTCACTACTCTCATAGACCACAGCAGCCACTTCCAATCCAAACTCCCTCTTCTCTAGAATGCAGTCCAGTTGTCACTACATACTCCTCACTTTCCAAATTTCCTTTGCCTGCCTTTAGAAAAATATAGTGATAAACCTGGCAAAAGTAATAATCTAATCAAATTTTGATACTGACCTAATAGTAGCAGAGATGTCCAGCTAGGTAATCTTCATCAAGAGCCTGAAAGAAAGAGGTTTCTAGGAGGTTTTAGTATCAAATAACTCAGCAGAGAGTTTGGTGTTTAGTCAAAATCCAAAAATTACAAAGAGGTATCTAAAATCATGGCTTTCATTTTTTTCAAAAAAGTTTTCATTTGAAGTATCATATTTTGCCTATTTCTAATATAAGTGACCAAGTTTATATCAAGCCATTACTTTTTCCATAAGGTGTCCAAAAGGGGCTAATTTTTATCTCATTTCACTTCAAGCAGTTTGCAGTCATTGGTGAAAAGGTAACAGGCTAGCAGGTTGCAATTAGAAAAAACTATATAATTTTAGTCCTTCTGTAGCTACTGACAAAATAATAGTGAATATTGACTGATTCAAGCTCAGTAGAGCATCTTTTTTAAATACTCGAGAGTTTTCAGGTTCTTCTGTCCCATCTTAAATCACAGAATCATAGCTTTTTCACTGGATTTTGCTGCATTTCTTATGCTATTTGCATGTTTCCATCAATGAATATCATCTATATTTTAATTTAGCTTCAACATACCTTTGAGGGGAGGAAGCTTTATTATTCTCACAGCACAAGGAAGAACACACAACCAGCAGTTTGGCCATTTCCCCCACAGTACCTCAGCCCTTGGGCTGTGCCAAGCAGAATGGCACACTGACTGCCAGGAATGTAACTGGATTCGATACCCACTGGCACTAGAAACTGCTTATCGTTTTCAGAGAGAGTATAAAAATATGTTTCCACTCCTGTTATCCTTCTAAAATTTTTTATAACTCTTTCAAACCAGATGACAGAATGGCATTTAAGCATGAAACTCCTGAACATGGGGGGAAAAAGGAAGCCCAAGAAGTAGAATATTTGTTTTTGCGGTTAAAGAAATTTGAATTTAGACAGGAGTGACTGAAGCAGCCATGCACATGTCACATAATCACCTAATTTATTCCACAAAGTCTGTTCTTACAGTTATTTTTTCTACCACCGAGCTGCAGAATTTTACAGTGTACTTTACTCCGTAGCACTGCAAACAAATTGAGCTTCAGCACCTTGAAAGTGAAGTGGTGTTGATCCAATGATGTATTACTCAAAACAAGTAACCTGCTGAGGGAATCAACAGGGAACCTGTACTTTTTAAATTAGGGGTTTTTTCAGCTTATATAGATTGACAGAAGCAAAGTTCATTGGCCTTATCACTGATGGTAGGCTCAGAATACTTTACTAACAAATTTAATATTATTTTCAGAATCAGTGCTACGGTGACAGGCTGAGCCTAAGGCACTCAGTCACCTTCTCCCGTGTCCTATCTTCATTCCCTCCTTTAATTAACTACAAAGATTTAGTAACACTAAATATTTGGGTTTTGGTTTATGTATTTCCATCAATAATATACATTAACAAGATGACCCTTTAGGAAATAAACAAAAAGGAACTGATAAACAACTACAGTACAAAATCAAATACATTAATGTAATCTGAACTTTTCATAAGTAAGGAAGTATCTAGGCCATTCCATTCAGTTCCTTCATAACTCTGACAATTACTGGACCCTCAAATTTGTAATTGTCATTGTCAAAGCACTGGATGCTGTTTCATTCACAGAAACTGATAGCCATTCAATATCCAAATCCATTATAAGGATTTGGAAATGACCAGCTGCCCAAGAAATACAATCATCAAAAGAACCACAGCATCCATCTCATCTGGAAAGTAGCATACTATTGTGCCTTTGAAGAGCATCTGTCAAGGCCCAAGAGTGACAGGAGTAGACAACTTCCACCTCTTTTTAAGCAAGTACTGAAACATTTCCAGTCATTGCACCAAGAGTGAACACGTTCCCAGCAAGCACACTTCTAAATTACTGAATTGTTTACCACAGGGTGCTGTGGAGATAAAGAGAATAAATGGCTTCAGAAAGATCTATGTCACTCCACATACAATGTGTCAACAATCACCATCTTGAGCCAATTGTCATCTCCAGCTGATTGCCAACTTACAGGAAAACCACCACTAT
Source organism: Colius striatus (assembly GCF_028858725.1). NCBI lineage: Eukaryota > Metazoa > Chordata > Aves > Coliiformes > Coliidae > Colius > Colius striatus. The sequence continues at coordinate 111,153,585 of NC_084759.1, read as the reverse complement.
TTGTGTGCCAAGTCCTTATTCTCCCATCCTGCTCACAAACCCTGGTCCTCGGACCTAATCAAATGTGAATCCTGAAATGTTCCGATGGTAATATTTATGTAAATGCCCAAGGTATAGGGGTCATTTCCAAAACATATGCTTTAACTCAGATACTGGTGAAAACACTAACTCAACTATAAATGTAAAAAGAAAGGTGGGTCAGGGGCATTTATTTTGCCTTTGAAACTTGTCTTCCCTTGTTCAGGCCCATCCCTCCAAGACCACCAGAAGGCTGGGGCAATCTTCATTTCCCTAGCAAGCTAACACCTACTGCTGTATATTAAAAAAGCTTCAGACCATGTTCCAGTTGTTACAAAGGGAATTTAGTTTTAACTCTTGACTTTTTATTTCACCTTTCCATCTTCTGTAGTATTCCACAGGCTAGAACAAGGTGTGGGAACAGATGGTTTTGGACACAGATCACTTATCATGTTCTCATTCATAGACCAAATGCTCATCACATTAGAAAGCCATATTAGAATTTATTCCCAGACTGAAATGGGTATAGGTGGGGTAGGTTTCTTTGGTTGGGTTTTGTCCTTCTGCTTTCCTCAGTAACCCAAGACACAGGTAGTCTACAAGGTTTACTTGGATTTCTTATTCATTAGACTACTAGTGGTATATTGGCAGGTCTGCCACTCAGGAGACTAAACTTTCAAAATATGTTTTTTGGATTTGTACTGTGATCTGTTACAAAGTTAATAACCTATGGTATAGAGGAAATAAGATTAAAGGATCTAATATATTTTGAGACCCCCAAAATTTACTGAAACACTTCTCCTATCCCTTTCACTGGATGCAAATCAAAGAGTTTTGTCTAGCTTTCTGATGTAAGACATTCCTTAGTAGAATACAGCTCTTTTTAAAAAGAAGCTGCAATGTCATTGAAGAGGGAATATTAATCAAAAGGGATGGATCTTCATTTAAATGTAAACAATGGAAGTACATATATTATAAGTATGCCTATTTAGAATAGGAATTAAACCCTATTTGTAAAACCTAAATCCAGCTTGTCAGATCAAGACAGAGCAGCTCTTGCTACTGATCTGTCTCTCAGACAGAATCATGGGGCAGTGGAAGGAGACATTTCTCTCAGAACTAATGAATTATCTGTTCCAAGTCCTTTGTTTTTTTACATTATTTATACTCAATACACTATATTTGTAAGGATGATTAGTGCACTGTCTGCCTGGGCCGAAAACAGGCATAAAAGAGACAACCTCCTGATTAAAGTCTCTTTAAGCAGAGAATAGGAAACCACTATTCTTTCTGGACAAGCAGAGCTCCAGTCTCCTAATTAATCAACAACAGTCATTAGATATAGATAGCCTGGCCAGACCTAAAGTTATTTAAATGCATCACTAAGCTAATACATGATACAGTCCAGTCACAAACAGTTCTATATTCTCTGTAACACTGTACTGGAAATACAGTTACTTGTTAGGGCAGAATGTCAAAATTAATCACAGGCTTTAAAGCAAATTTCTAATTTTTATCATCATAAGACTACAGCTAATACTGGAATTCATCCAGATAAAATGTGGATGTCTAGCTAGCCATCCCAGCTTCTTTTGCAGTTCAGCAGAGATCTCCTCAACAGAGAGCCAGAAGCATCTCAGCTGCAATTTGTCAAATCTGAACTCCTAAAAAGGACACAAGTAAATTGCAGCCTGCACAGGACTACTTGTGACCAGTCCAGTGATAAACACACATCTTTTTGATGCCTGTTAGATGAGATGAATTTCGTCATCTCACTTTACATTACAGTTGCAAAGGCCTGAGATTACAGGCAATCTGCCATTTCTATTAAATCTATAATGAACATTACTTAAAAAAAATAATCAAAATACAGCAAATTTATTTTAATTTACAATTTTCTGTCATAATTCTCACCATTTGTCCTTGCATTTAACCAATCACAAATTTATATCTTCATTTTTTAATCACTCCAATGTTTACAAGTAATCTGATTTTCTCCCACTCTTAATCAAGCACTGCTGTCCCCTTTTTGACATTTGTGAATGCTTTATGTGAAAAATGGTATTTACTTCAGCTGGGCCCACTGCTACCATTTAGGCAAGCAGCAAAACCTCCACCCAGTTGTTTTAATCTGTTTCCACAAATCAGTCTCTGCCAATCTTTTCTCAAAATTTCTGTCAACCTGTCTCATTGCTACAGCAGTAAGGAGATAGCTGCAGCATCCAAACTCAGTTTGCACCAGGTGGTCTTTATGGCGCTCTCAAGAAATCATCTACTAAATACCACTTTTCTTTTTTCACCTCTGTGTGACATATGTCTGATGTATCTAAGACTGAGTCAAATATTTGCTGCTTTTACAATAACGGAGTGTGTCATACCAATTACACCTACGCTTTTGGACTGTCTGGACAAGTGTTGTCCATGAAAAATAAATTTCAGATGAAATGCCATTACTGTTAAAAAACTATTTCAGTTCACATTAAAGAGAAGTGTCTTAATAAACTCCAAATGGACACTCATTCCTTCAGCTGTTAAACAAACCAATATTTAAATGAAAAAAATATCAAGACTTAAACTTGAAGAGCATCAGAAAAATACCAAGACTTAAATTTGAAGAGCATCAGAAAAATTTCTGTGACATCTGTCCGAAGTTTGCTCAACCTGAGACTCTTGACTTCTGTTTTTCACTTACTTGAATTAGAATCACCAGGCTAAAAGAGTCTACCTACCCAGTATCAGAATACATGACCACCACCTCTACTTTTGTAGTACAAATTAAGGGCAATCTTTTTAAAGAACTCATATGTGAACGACTGTTCTGAAAAAGGACCCATCTGCCGTTACTGTATGTATTCACTAGTTTATGTATTCATAAACTAGTTGAAATAGAAAAAGCACTATATATATCCCCATAATAAATGAGAACAATCTTAAGGGGAAATATAGAAACAATATATTTCCTTAAAGTATTCCAAGGCATTTTTCAAACATTGCTAAATCTCAGTATCCCTGTGGGCAAGATTTAACTGCAGATTATACAAAATGATAAACCAAGGGAAATCACCGAGTGGCAAATCCAGAGAACTAAGGAATCCAGGTGCTGAGATGTGTTTGCTATTGTAAACTTACTTCAAATCTCATCAAGCTAAAGTCTAATAAATTTATAGGCTAATTTACTTCAGTAAATGTAATTGTTTAGGTCCATTAAAGAACAAAGGACCAAGATCAGCCACTCCCTCGTTCCTCCCTGGGCAGGAAGGGGAAGAGAAAAGTACCCCAGGGCCTTTGGAATTCTGTAAGGGTAGGGAGTTGCCACTTATGGTCCCTGGCAAAGTAGATAAGATTACTCAACCTGGGAAAGAAAATGAAACTTAATTTAATCAGCCACCAACCAAAAACATATCAAACAGAAAATGACACAGAATGGCACAATGATGAAGAGCACAAACAGCCCTTTTCCACCACCTTCTCCCCACCTCTCCCCTCTTCTCATGCTTAGGCACCTGATCCTAGTGTATTTACCTCCCCCCATCCTGAGCAGTTCTGTGGGGCATGGAATGGGGGTTTCAGTCAGTCCTTTCCTGATGGCTCCTGTTGTTTGTCTCTCCTCAGGGACAGGAGGCAGCTTGTGGCTGATCCTCCCTGACCCACCACAGGGTCCCTCACAGGCTGGGCAGCCCTGCACAGGCTGCTCTGACAAGTGTTAATCCCAAGGGCTGCAGCTCTTCTCCACCTCCTATGTGTGTCTCTGTGGCCTGTAGGCTCTCCAGCACAGCCTGCACCATGGCCACCTCCTCACACAGTCTCCTGCCCATCTGGGTGCACTCATCTGGAGCTGCTGGTGGCTCTCAGTCTTGCCATTGCCCTCCATGGGTTGCAGGGGGACAGGCTGCACCCTCACCATGGGCTGCAGATGGGTATCTTTCTCTGAATGTGGGGTCCATATGGTCACCTCCATCTTGTACCACCCCATCTCATCTTCCACTGCAGATTTCCTTTCTTAAAGAGTGATGCCAGTAATGGGCCACAAGTGGGTCCACCTCAAAGCTGGGGGAAGTTTTGACGACTGGATACTGGGACCAGCACAGGCGGCCCCGCACTCACAGCTTGTGCACACAGCCAGTACTTTCAAGGTTTCCCGTCATGGTATCACCATGTTCAGCAGCACGGGGTAAAAACTTGAAGGCAAGACTTTTCATGAGAGAGATATACATTATTTGAATATAATATTTGGTACAAGAACATGTATTTTTGTTACTACATGAAGTATAAACTCATATATATATATGTATGTGTGTGTGTGTGCATGCATAAGTTTAAAATTATTTCTGAATTTTAACTGCTCGTCTTTTAGCATAAGAAATACCACGTTGATTTTTTTAGAAATATCAATTTCATTCTAATTCCTAAATTATTTAGTGTGAGAAATAGCTACCTAGAATTTTCTCAGTCTGTCAGATTGATTCAAGGATAGTATAGTCAAAGCTTTTACTCTACCTGATGAAAGAGTATAGCATATTATCAGTGTGCATACCTTAGTTATAGTAATCTACATTCAATTCTTCATTTCTACAACTATCCACATCTCAGTAGTCACCAATGCAACAATGTACAGACGATAGACATCACCGAGCTGAAAACTGAGTATAAGCATGGCTACATTCATCATTACAGAGCTCTAGACAGTAACAGCCTACAGTAATTGCTCAGTTGACAAAAGAATTCAGTGATTGTTACCAAATTTTTGTCTATGAGGGTCAATTTTCCAATCTTGATAATTTCCAAACTTCAGATTACTTTTCCCCAGAGTACAAGAGTTATGAAAGAGTTAGTCATATTTCCTAAATTCAACTACACAGATTCAAATCCTCTATTTGCCTCTGGATATTACTAAATTTCAAGCACTCAGAATGTAAGAAAGCTTTTATATCAAATATACTAACATGAATGTTCTGGGAGTCAACTTCTTTTAACTGCTGTTGATATTTTCCCCACCTCTTCTTCCTATCAGCTATATTATCTACTTACTGTTTGTTAAAGTCTCATTCAAATAGAGGTACAGCAGTCTTAACCTAGCAAGGAAAATATATAGGTATTTCTTCCGACAGTCAATCTTTTAGTTTGCTATGACAAAAACATCATCTAACAGTGTGTTTTCATTATACACTTTCTTGCTACTCACTCATTAAGTTCTCATTAAAAGAATTTTAAACATTAATGTTTTCTAGAAAATTACACAGGTATCATTACAAATTACAACAGCTTTTAGTGCTGGCACTCAGGAGAATGTTTGAAACCATCAGATTATATTACACAACAACAGAGCATTTATGAAACAGTAACATAAAAACTCCTTTTCTGCCATCTAAAAAGTATTAGGACATATAGCTCTGGTTAATATGCACACTTATATTCAGAAACCAAGGTAATTCAGGAGGAAGTGGGAGCGTGAATAAAGAAGGAAATGCCTGTTTGGTGGAGGAAGAATGAATTCTCTACTTGGTCTTATCTTTGACTCATAAGAATAACAACTCTGATGAAAGATGCACATTTTAGATTTACAGTTGAGCAACACATGAAATGGCTTGAAGTGCTGTGTTGATTTTATTTTTCTATCTTTGAAATTCAGTATTTTATTATTTCTAAAGCTGTACAGTAGAAATGGAAAGTGCAGCGCAGAGTATCACAACGGCTGCGTAGTATTTTATTAACTACAATAAAAATTTCCCATGGAATGATGTCTCATTTGGAATAACAATTTTAAAAAAAATCATGACCACATCAACTGAAATATTTAGTGCATTAAGTATCTTTTGAGTAGGTTTGCAAGCACATTTGGCAGAGATTTGTCATCTACTGTAGTCGGAAATCTGTATCATCATTCAGAATATGTTTTATTTAATTGCTGACCTGCTGTAAAACCTTTGAGAGGACAATTAATATCCATATCTACTCTTTCCACCCTTTACTAGTTCAGAATATGAAGAAATGTCTCCTACACGAGAAGGGTATAAAACAATGAAATGGATCCCTATCTTAATTGAAATCTGTATGCTCTATTATAGTAAAAATCAGCAATATAGTTAGCATCATTATTATTCGATAGTTATCATTAGAGGTAATTGGAGAAACTTAAGTAGAACTAATTTAATACAAAAAAACAATGTCTATTTCCAAGTTAACTCTGATGTATAATGAAATTGGAACCTGTACTCATGGTCTCCTGCTCCCAGGTTTGATGTTTCAGAACAAAGAGACTTTTCTTACAAGTTTCCCTTTATAAAAGGGAAACACCATAAACATGATTCTGATCTATCCTTAAGAAAATTATTGTAGAATTTGTCTTTACAAGGAAAAATTTTCAACTTTAATTTCCTGGTTGAAAAAAATCAAATTCTCAAGATCTTGAAAATTGACATTGAAGTTTCCATCCTTTGTGCATGTCTATCTACACTGTTGGTCAGATTCATATTTTCCACCATTGGTTACATCCCTGCATCTACAAAGCAGACACTTGTCATTCCACTTTTAAAAAATAATGTAGCATCTTATAAAGCAGTGAGAGATCTCTTGGAGCTCAACACTGGCCACGTTAAATAAACATACAACATCATTATGTAGTGATTGTATGACAGAGAAAACTGCAGATCTTGTGTTTCTTATTTCTTTTATATCTGTTTTTCTGAGTTGTGTCTTGCGAAAGTCTTGTATCTGCAGCCCTCAGTCGAGAGCATCTTGACTACACAAAAGCTCAGTGGAGTCTCAGTTGTAAAGTAAAAAGAAAAGGAGGGAAAAATCATAGAAATGGCATAATCACTCCAGGGTCTCATCCTCACCAGAAGCTCAGATGTGAGACTATTAATCAAAGAGAAAACCTACATGGATGATACTTTCCAAGGTTGTTGCTACAGCATGCTGCTGGGGAATTTGCCAACAAAAACTGACTTCCCAGAGGCATGAGAGCCCATGCAAAGCAGTAGCACTATTCACATCACCGAAACCAAAACCTTCTTCCGTCCCTCTTCCTCCTCAACTGAGTACACAATGCAAAAGCAGGGGAAAAAGAAAACTGTTCCTGCAACCCAAGTAACTGTAATCAAGGTATCTCAATGCTCTTTTCAGACATGGCCAGTACAACAGGGATTACATGCTTGGCTGCATGACACAGTCAGTGCTTTGTAAGCAGTACAAAAGGAGAGGCAAGTTACCCGACAACTTTCCTGTTAATGGTCTCTGCCCAGGACTATAACTTAACACACATACAACAGCACCCTGTCTCAGATGAAGCAGACAATGTGGTAGTAGAAGGAGCAAGGCAATGCCATTTGCATTATTCTTTCCGATCATAACACAGCTTAACCTTTAGAAAGCACTTTTCTAATCTTCCAAGGACTTTAACAACCTTAACTATTCAAATATAGTAACCTTTACATTTGGCTGCCTGTAGCTAGCTACTGTGGTAAACACAATGAAATACCTCTATATCAATAGCCTCAGCTGTGCTCCATATAGGAACTTGTACTCTCTCCTGGGGCTCATCCATGTTTCCTTTAAGCAAGCAAAAGATAACCAACTCCAACAGCAACAGGAAAGACAATAGCAGAGATTAGCTAAAGAAATGTGATTGCATGAGTTTTTCTTCTTTCCTGTACATCTTGTGATGCTACAATGACCATTTCCTTTAAATGTGCCATTTATCAGCATAAAAAAGTTGTATACTACTTGTGTTATATTAATTTTCCAAAGTGAAAAAATACTTCATATTAGAGTATCTGCATTGATCTAACTAATGCTTGAAATACTCAGTACTCAATAGAAGATATGAAGTGCAAGTCTTAACACACTTCTCTCGGGCACAACTGATATTGTAACATTTGCTTATTGACACAATCTTCTAATAAGGAATAATTTTCCCTCACAAGTTTATCTTCAAATCTGAGACACACACATGTGTACCCATCTATTTCTATGTATTTTAGATATACATTTTATGTATATATAAACCTTTTCAAGAAAGGAAGAAGTTGAGTATTTTAGCAAATCAGTAAGCTACAGGGTAAGTTCCGTGCTTCATATCACATTGAGTACATAAACAAGATGAAGGAACTTAATTCTGAAGTAAAAAAATATTTCTATTACATTATCTAGATTTTTTCAAATATACATCAAAAAATCAGATCTGTAACTTATTTTTCCTGTTCACAAAGCTACTTATGTCAGGCTCCTTTCTAGAAACTAGGGTATTAAAAATATGAACTTCTCTCTTTGAATTATGAGGATGTTGTGGAGAAACATTTTCTGTGAACAGTATATTCCAAATGTCATCAATATATTTACAATTGCTGTATGTTTTGCTTCAGAGACAAAATAGTACTTTCATAAGAAAATCTGAAGAAATCAGACTGAAATTTGAGTCTTAACTTTATTTACAATAATGAGAATTTAAGCAAAGGAAAAAAAGCAGACAATGCACAAACCAACTCTCATTTGCATAATTGCAGAAAAGCTTCAAAGAATTTCTGTTTAAAAGTGAATTACACATTTACTCAGCAATACATTTACATTCTCTGATAGAATAGGAAATAAAAATCAAGATTTATGGGTCCTTAACTAGTGCTTTAATTGTAACACTAAGCTTTCTTAAAAATTGGGAGTAGGGGAGAACAGAAGAGAGGAAAGGGAAAGAAGTTAACTCTTTTCTGCTGAAGACTAATGACTGTCTAATTTCAGGTTGTGCATCTAATATAAAGAAAACATTTTCACCTGAATACCAGTTTCCACATTGATGTGCATGGACTTGAACTTGTAATATTTAAACAAATAGGGTGTTGTTTAAATGCTTTACTGACCCTTACAAAAACATTAGGCTTTCTCATGTAGCATGATGAAAAGCAACATTGTTTATTATTTTGTCTTTTACTATACTTGGAGTTTTTATTTGCACTACATGAGCTATTAAACTTGAAGTATTAGATGTATTTCATTGATTCTAGTATACAAGGACTTGTTTTCATAGCTAGGGGCTTCAAAGTTTAATTAATATTTCTGAAGCACTTTGACTTCAGTACTACTTGATAAAACAACTCAAATAAAATATCATCTTATTAATAAAATGTCTCTCTTGGAGATAGATACATTAAGTCCCACAAGAAAGAAAAACAGCAGTCACTAAGTAGTAATAACGGAGGAAAAGTTAAACTTTGGCAGATATTTTCAGTTCAGGCAGTGTTAAACATAACATTTTTCTTCACTTAACTGTTTTCATTCGCACTTACAACATGAATCTCTGCTCACACTGGGATAGTGCAGCACAACATTTGAGATTCTGGACAGCTTGTCCTTATTTTTCACACATTTTAGCTGATAAGACTTATTTTATGCAGATGAGGACAAATAATTTCTCCACTACATCTTTGCAAAAATATATCACTGATCTGATCTTCTAGGACATTTCTCATGTACCAGTGTTCTCTGGAAATTAGCATTTGGCATATTTGGGGCAGAATAATCTTTCCACTTCAGATATAGAGTGCCTAGCACTGTGACACACCCATTTTTATTAGGACATCCCATTATTATGACAGAACAAGTTTTAACACAAACGATGTCTCAATAGTTTTTTTTTAAGGCATAATTTCCAAAGTATTAGAAATATTGATGATAGAGGTTATAAAGTAGAAAAGTAATATTCACAAAATAATTTCTTACTCCACTGTTAGCTAAAAATTCCATTACCCTTTTTGAATATAATCTACTGCTAAATGCAGCATACAGGTAGCTGGTTACAGACACATAAAACTTGAAAGAAAATTAAAAACCCGCCACACACGCTTCAGTTACTCAGAAAAGCTGAAGGGAGGAGGGAGGACACCGTTGAGCTGAAATAATTCCCCTTAACCTCCCTTAACAAGAGAAATTTGTTCTTCAACTGGTTTAATCAAAATGTCCTAACATTTCCCTGAAGAATTCTCTCTTGCTGCTTCAGCAGAATTTCCATTCTCCCTTTGCCCTTCAACATGATGTTGTCTCACAAGAGACCATGGTCACTTCTATACTTTATCATCATCAAAATCCTTGGAAGGTATGTTTCTGGGACATCTGAAGGTTTTCTCGTCTGCTAAATTAGAAAATGATTCAGCACTATAAATCTCAAATATATTTTAAGCTCATTGAAAGCACAGGTCTCAAGTGAGTAGCTTCCTCTCCAATGCATAAGGCCCTATTAAAATGAATAAAACTTAGCAGTTAAGTAAAGATTTCCAGGACTGAGTCCTTAATCTTTTCAAGAAACTTTTGGAGTTTTAACATATAAGTAAGTACTATCAGAACAGACAATGAAGTCAATCTACTACATATTATAAAAAAAACAGCAATGGTGTAACCATCAAGATAACATACAAAGGCAGCAAACAGTTTCCAAGCAGAACTAATAAAGGGTAAAATTAATGAAGTTTATGCAGCCTGTGACAATGGGCAGCCTGTTCCACTGCTCCCTCACTCTCACAGTGAAATAGCTTTTTCTCATATTTAAGTGGAACTTTTTGTGTTCCAGCTTTATCGCGTTACCCCTTGTCCTGTTGCTAGCTACTATAGAAAAAAGGGATGTCCCAACCTCCTGACAACCACCCTTTAGATATTTATAAATGTTAATAAGATCTCCCCTCAATCTCCTCTTCTCCAGACTAAACAGCCCCAGTTCCCACAGCCTTTCCTCGTATGAAAGATGCTCCAGTCCCCTGATCATCTTGGTGGCCCTGCACTGGGCTCTCTCCAGCACTTCCCTGTCCCTCTTGAGCTGAGGAGCCCAGAGCTGGACACAGGACTCCAGATGAGGCCTCACCAGGGCAGAGTAAAACATTACTATATATTGATGAATATCAGTCATAAATACAAAATTTAAAGACTTTTGAAATAAAGTTGTATACATTTCATAGTAAAAATCCAAAGTAAATATTTCAAGATAAAATTGTGATAACACCTTTTATTACAAAGACTTGAATCTCACTTCCACTGTTCTTTCTGAATTTTTGCTTAATTCCCTGTGAATAAGGATAAAGAAAAAATACTTGCACCAGCTATGGATCACAGACTTTTTTTCAGATGAGGAAGCACTGGAAATACCACACTCTTAATGACTTCAGTTAAAACAAATTGCAAGAGTTTTCCTATTCCCAACAAGAACAGCACTTTGGTAGAGATGCCTTTAAATTTTGTCCTCTCCTGAAGAACTGCACTGGGGCTATGAGAGGTCAAATAAACCAGTCCTGATTGAAGAACAGTCTCAAGGAAAGTTCAACCTCTTTTTCTTGCACTTAATCCTTTGAAAAGATTCTTTTCCCTCCTTGTACGTCAAACATTTTCCCTCTTCAAATCTTTCCACTAACAAATCAAAACCACTAACTTCCTAAATGAAACCTACCGATAATCTATTACAGAGATGCAGTTTGTGAAAACAAAGTTACAAGGTTTTTCCTGCTACCATATTTTGGTGAAAAAAATGCAGGGAGGATTATTACAGTGATTATATCTGTTTTATTAGCTTCTCTGAGAATACTCATTTTTCATGTTGCTAATGTTCTAAAATAGAGTAGGTACTTGAGGCTACAGATGTTCCTCTCTAATATGCAAAAGGTCCATAAAATCTGTTTGCAAATAACAAGGAGGAAATGGACCATTGAGAAATGTTCCAGTACGGAAAGCCTGCAGCACTATACAAAGCCCATACTCTGGCAGAGCTCCTGCTTTCCCTTCCAGCACTTTTTTTCTCCAGACCCTTTGGGGTTCCCAGCACCACTGGGACTCGCAATCCAGGTCCACTGGTCCTGCGGATCAGGAACCATCAGGAGCAGGCTTGTGCCAGAAGCCTCCGCTGCATGAAGGCTGAGGAGGAAAGATTAGTAAAATCCTGACCTTTTGACTCCCTACACTCCACTGTGTGCTGATCTGATCACAATGACTCTTCACTTACTATCAAGTAGAATAAATACTGATTCTTAATATGGATTTTCTTTAAATTAGATAGCCTGATCTATACTTATTATACCTTTTGTACACACCTCTTACCTAATTCAGAGTTTAAACTTTTTATTCCATATCCCTTATACTAAAATCTTATTCCCTGAATTTGTGTGAGATAACACATTTTAACTCATTTTAACTGTATTGATTTCTTTAAACTAAAAGTACAGTGGAAAAATGCCAGCATAATAGTTTCATGTCAGTATCTGAGAGCTGGACATTAAAGAATATTGCAATATTTAGATGTTCAGTCTTTGCAGATATTCAATAAAGGTATGGCAATTGTATCATTTTTACTGCAATATTAATATTTACTGCTCTAGCTCTAGGATCTCACATTAACATATTGTGTAAGAGCATAAAACTCCCATGTGGTAGCAGGATATTAGACGAGAATGTAGGATCTTTTTTCTTTGCCCCTCCTTCTGCAGTCTACAAGTGCATTGTGGCACTCTAGCAATAAAAAAGATTTTTCTGGTGTGTTTGTTCATTTAATTATTAGGCAAATTTGACAGGATTATATAACTCATTTTAGATTCTTCATAGCAACCATAAATATATGTATTTTAAATAGTATCTTAAAACTTCTTTTCTTCATTCTTTCAATTCCTTAGTTTAGGATATACCAACATACAAGAAAATTGTCAAAAAAATTGTATAATTGTATTCTTTCTGCAGCTATATCAAGAACTCAAAAGTAACACTCAAGAGGAGGACAGTTATACCATAGTGATGAAGAGTTAATCAAAGATTCCTACATTTTCTAATGACCAACTGGAAATTAAACATTAACAGGCCACTATGTAACATAAGCTGCACATCAAGAAAATTAACTACAAAATGATGAAGACACTTAAAATAGTCACAAATTATGTGAGTTTTACATTATATTGTTATATTATATTTAAGTAAATATTTTTTTTCTCTTCAGTTAAAAGTTAGAGTTCCTGCTATTCAATTTTGTTAGCACCACATCAATCAACAAATCTCATAGAATCATAGGATGGTAGGGGTTGGAAGGGACCTTTAGAGATCATCTAGTCCAATTTCCCTGCAGAAGCAGGTTCATCTAGATCAGGTCACACAGGAACATGTGCAGGCAGGTCTTGAAGACTTCTAAGGAAGGAAACTCCACACCTTCCCTGGACAGCCTGTGCCAGGGCTCCCTCTCCCTCACAGTAAAATACAGTTTTCTTATGTTTGAGTGGAACTTTTTGTATTCCAGCTTCATCCCATTACCCCTTGTCCTGTTGCTAGGTACAATAAAAGGATGTCCCAACTCTCCCCAGCTCTGAGCCAGACCCACTTCTGAGGCTGAGCCAATTAGATGCCTCCATGATCACTTTTTAAGAAGAAGCCAGAAGAGGAAGGTTCTTCCTGTTCCTTCTTGTTCTGTCCTTCCTTCTTTTCTGGCCAGTAGTTGTGCAAGGAGTTGGAAGAGAGAGAGAGAAAGTGACCATGTGGACTCCAAAGTCAGCGAGGGAAGAGAGGAAGAGGTGTGCTGGAATAAAGACTCCCCTGCATTCTACAGAGAAAAGTGGTGAAGCAGAGATTTGTTTACTCTTCATTAGGACCCCATATTTGGGTCAATGACTCACTTCGTTAAAGACCTTGTGCCAGGGATGGTGACTATGCCCAGAGGAGGCTGTGTTCCACAGGAGGGATTCTGTATTGGAAGAAGCTGTAGCTGCTGGGAAAAACCCACACCAGAGAAGTTCATTAAGGACTGTGTCCCATGGGAGGGACCCCCTAGGGGAATAATGATTTACTAAATTCCCTCCGAGAAGAGGGAAGTGGCAGAGACCATCTGTGAGGGACTGACCACATTCCCCATTCCCTAACTCCCCAAGCTATTGAGTGGGTAGGAGGTACAGATATCAGGAGCAGTGAGCTGAGCTTGGGAAGAAAGAAAGGATGAGGAATGGAGATCTTAAAGTGCTGATTGTATTTTTCTCAATCGTCCTACTCTCTTTTTACTTTTTGTTCTGTTCTGTTTCTAGTAGGTAGTAGAATAAACTTTCCTACTTTCTAAGTCAAATACTGGAGTCTGTTTCACCCGGAACAGTAATTGGCAGTGAGCCCTCGCTGCCCTTGTCTCAATCTACAACATCCTTGGTTATCTTTTTCCTCACACTTCACTGGGGCCTTCGCTGTCCTAACGAGGAAGGGGGTCATCGAGTAAGAGATTGTCATGGTGCTTTGTTGCTGGCTGGGCAAAATCATGACAGGAGGAAGCATATTCCCAGAACTTGAGCAATCTTCAACATTTCAATTCTAGTCTCTGGCAGTGTTAATTGCTGAATAACCTCATCTCAGATCTGTGACATCAATGACAAAGATCTCACAAGCTCAACAGTCCATGTGCCAAATAGATATATGGAAATAGATTCCCACTCTTTGTATCTTAGTGCATTTTTCCTACACTTGATGTCCCTGGGTATATTTAAAAACAAAACCTCTTGTTTTTCAATAACTGAGATTGTATGCATAAACATATGTTGTACAAGAAAAACCGACTGCAATATTCCAAACTTTCACTTTTTGTCTTTTAAATAGCTTCAAACAGAGGGAAATAAATTTTCTTTTTTTTTTTCCTTCAAAGAGCTTTTTTCGACTGTGTACAACAGATGTTGTTTTCACAAATTAGTTTATAATTTCTTTCATAACCCAGTCAGAACAACCCTTCAATTCATAGTCAGGGAATAGATTCAGTGCTGCACATAATTCTTGTAATTATGTAACAAAAATGCACTTTGATAGGTGAAAACCTTGGCTATCAATCATTCAGTTTAGTGTATGGGCAACTTAATCTTCTGTTACACCAGCTGTGCATGTTCCAGCCACACACACTAAGGATTTGTTAGATTTCCATAGTACAAAGAGTAAATGATTACTATGATAGATAATAGATAGGCAGACAGCAAGTGGGCCAGCTCCAGAGTATTGAACTGCAAAATATGAAGTAATTAGGAATGCCACACACAGCAACTCCCCTCACCATGCCAATTTGTAAACTGAGTAGTATTTAAATGTTTTCAAGTCACCAAGATGCAGCTAGCAATGATATAGAAAATGAAGTTCCTCCCCATAAAAAAAGAAAACAAACAAAATTTTTCTGGTCCAAAGTTAAACATTAAATAATAAAACTGCTTCATAGCTCAGGTGAGCAGCTTGGTGACCTGAGAGATTCTTGAGGTTTGAAGTTTAGCACAAAACCTGCAAATGTCACATGACGAAATAAAAATAGACAGATAGTGTGCAGGCAATATGGCCAGTTATACTGTTCAAGATACCATTTATGCAGTTGTAGCAGTAGGAATAAATCATATTAAACAGAGATTTTTTTGGTATGTTTTGTTTTTTTTTAAGAATGTGATCATTTGTTAAATGGAAATGAATTTTTCACTTTTGTTTAAAAGCAGTTGTCTTGTAAGCTACTAAAGCTGAAGTTGCTGACAAATTACCAGGTGTAGAATACACAACATATGTGTATTCTACACAAGTTTTACACAAGTTTCTCCAGGAGGTGACATACAGGTGCCCAAAAGTAAGTGAAGTTCCAGGGGTTACTGCATGGGTTTTAAAGAAACTAATTAACCAGCCCAGCTTCCCTCATGACACAAACTCGGTGCATGCCTTTAGTAATCCATCATTATGTAGTCTCAGAATACACTCAGTGTATCTTTCACATAAAAATGCTGTAGCTATAAACAGATTAGAAATCCTGAGAGAACAGTTATTTCAGGGGAAGTAGCACAATAAAGCCACTCATACAATATTAGAGTAGTCCCTCTTTTCCCTGTTTTTTGTTTGAGTTTTGGTTGTTGTTTTTGAGGTTTTTTTAGAATGAGGTGACAAAGTGATTTGTCCAAGTTCTGAAACAGCTGGATTCTCTCATGTACTGGAGTGTGTGATTTTTTTTTTTTTTTTTTTTTTTTTTTTTTTTTTTTAATATTCTTCCCCAAATCTCTCTTCATTCCAGGTAGAATGAAATGATCCTTCCCCACTACCAAAATTAGACATATCTGGAGTGTCATGTTCAGTCCTGGGCTCCAGAATACATGAGAGAGAGGAGCAAGTCTAGTCCAGGGCCACAAGGATGATTGTAGGCTCTGGTGCAGCTCTTCTACGAAAAGAGGTCAAGAGAGCTGGGACTGCCCAGCCTGGAGAAGAGCAGGCTGAAGGGATCTTATCCATATGTACAAACACTGGAGAGAGAGAATGAAGGAGGAGCAAGACTCACTGGTGCCCAGTGACAGGAGAAGAGTCAATGGGTGCAAATTAAAACCTAGGAAATTCCACCTGAACACAAGAAACTGAATTTTTACTGTGAAGGTGGCTTAACACTGAACAAGATTCCCAGAGCTGTTGTAGGATCCTCATCCTCAGAGACTGGACACAGTCCTGGGCAACCTGTTTGAGCAAGGGAGTTGTTCTAGAGAATTCTGTGAGTCTTCGTTGATCTGAGAAAGAATAAAGAAAGATGTTGGCTCAACTCCAGCCTCAAATATGATACTGAAAGCTCTTATCTTCAAATTCCCACTTCATATAACAAGAGGAAAGAAATTAATGAAAAAACTATGTATTTTTGGTAACATCAAACCCCACAAATAGACTATCTGGATATAATTTCCTCTGAGTTAATTAAAACAATTGGTGAGCACTGAAAAAAATCTCCAAGTAGAATCCAAAGAATTTAATCTAATTAATGGTTACCAGAGAAAAATGAATGTATGAGGTTAGCCCAGTAGTTTAAATTATAGAAATTCCAAATGCTTGGTGAACATCCTCATATTTTCAGTTTTGCAAGAAATGGGTTACAATTTGCTTGAACTGACACTAAGTTTGTAGAACAAAGCTCTGAACCACATCCTTGTCCTTCCCTAGGTTAGAAAATTCATCTTTGAGTTTTGTCAACTCCTGCTCAACAGAAGACAAAATTTGTAACAATCTTACATAGTCTATAACTTATTTCTTTGTATTGGTGAACTACTTTTTCTTTTACAACTTTATCCATTACACATACAAAAAAAATCAGACGAGCAAATTAAACGAAACCTGCTCATTTAATAAAGGTTGAACTGACGATGACTTTTAAAAATACTGTTTCCAGTATCCTTCCTATCATAATGATTCACTAAATATTATGTTGATATTATGTCAAAGAACCCAAAGAGTCAAAGGAAAAAAGCCCTGCCTACTGATAGACTGTAGTTCTTCCACACAGTCAGCACATACGATTCATTCTTTATGCATCAGTATACTTCACAACAAAAAAAAATTGCACCTTGGTTAGGTTGAAGGAGTACCTCAGTGAACAACAATTCTCACCAACATAAGACAGATTATTTTCTCTGGTCTTCCAAAAGATATGAGGAGGATGATGTGTCTAACTAGGCAGAGAAGCTCATGGAAGAATCCACATTACAAGTGAGTATGGTAGTCATAATGGAAAGATGTTCTCTCATTCTCACTAACCCTCAGCCACAACCTACGGGCATGACTAGGTTCTTGTTACGTTGATGTGAAAAGGCAAGATTGTTTCACAAATATCAGAAAGACTGAATTAAAAAAAAACATGGAGTTGGAGAAACTTTGAACTTTGTAGGGAGAGCAAAAAACTTGTTCCTGTGAACATCATTGAAAACAGTATATAATCTGAATGCAGTATGTGGTTTAGCAACACTAAATTCAAACAGCAATCAACCAGATTCAAACAGCAAAGTTCCAGGAGGAACTGCAAGTATTTCTTTACTGGTAAGATAAACAGTCATGAAGGAGAGACCAGAGGCGACAATCCATTCTTACAGGGTTTAGTGTAGTTGTCCAGATACCAGTACTTAAAATTCAAAGGACAAAATTTAAATTTTGGTAGTTAGCTTTGTTTGTTTTGCCATTAAAAACAAAAGCATGAAACATGAATTCAGTGAGGAAACTCCCTACTGCTGCTGCTCAGTCATTTTGGGATTTTTTAGCTCCCAAATTCACAGAAAGCTTTTCCCCCTTGCTCTCCTCATATACTATACAGACTTCTGTTATTCATTTTATTCTTACATAAAAGTCAGTCTAAGGAGACAGGTCAGGAATTAAGGGGAAAAAAACACCTGAAAACAAGTTGCACATGAAAACCACACTGTGCTGTTGTGTGCACTTTTATCATACAAGTTTGACTTACGTGTTTTGAATGCTGAAGGAACAAGAGGATTTGAGTCAAAGTCCAGGAGCAAGAGATGACTTTGCAAAAGGCACTTCATTCCAGCCACTGAACAAATTGTTAAATGACAGCCATTCATGTCTTCTCAGTTCTGAGCCCTCCATAACTTACTATTTAGAAAAAGAATTCTCCATGAAATGTGTTATATTGAAGTCAGTCTGATCTCATTTTAGTGGTTACAGTCAGAATAAAATTTAGTCCATTATCTGTGCACAAATCTGAAAAATTGTGCACAATCTGTAAAATGAAATTCTATTTTTTTCAAAATATATTTTATAACTTCAAAAACATTCAGTATCTGAAAGAAATTTAATAAATTGAACCCATGTTTTGAATTATTGATGACACACTAGGTTGTTTTCAAGAAAAAAAAAATCTTGAAAAGTAGTGTTGAACTGATAAATTTTATTACCATTATTTTTAATGCCTTCACTACTTAAAAGTTAAAACCTATTGTACAGAACAACTACAGTCAGAATTATTAAAATCTAATTCAATCATCTTCAACAGAAATATAAGAAAAGGCTGCATCAAGAACCATTGTTTCAAAAGCAGAAACTTGGATAAAGGTATAGGAACTGTATTAAGTGGAATAAGAACTTCAGAGAACAGAGGAAAGTGAATTTTGTTAAGATCATAAGGTGCAAGTACTGACTGGAAATGCATGTCCCAAGCAAAAAATTCTCTTCTTGTGAAATGGAATCCTAATGGGATATTTGAATATACATAATTCCTACAAAACAACCGAGAAAAGAATGAACCAAAGAATATTATGTCTTAAAGATGAAAAAACCTACAAATAGAGCAAGAATTGCACAGGCAGACGTAGTTAGACTCCATATTAAAAAAATAAGTAAAAAAATTATTCAGCCATTAAAAAAAAGTAAGTAAACAGGCACAATGATGACACAGTATTAATTAATGTATAGAAGTTGCACAATAAAATTCTCTGTAGTACATTCAATACAGCAGATGATCTTGAACATTGAGGAAAAAGTGAAATGGGGTAGAGGGAAGAAGTATAGAAGCAAGTAATCAATGTTGAAGCCAAACTCTAAAACACAATACACCGATCAGACAACTTCAAAACCACAGATTGGACACAACAGTACACAAAATTGTAGACCAAAGGTTAACTCGTAGCGAGACATGACATCATTTTCAAATAACACCAAAAATGCCAAAAAGTACATGGGAGCAGGGAAAGGAGTGTGTTTCAGGCTAGCAATCTCATTTTAAGTAGCTCAAAAAGCTTTAAAAACAAGTTTTGAAGAAAAATATAGGAGTGAGATGAGGGGTATAAAAAATAGGATAATACATGAACAGTTTTTTCAGACACAACCTCTGCAGTCTAGACTATAACATTAGAATTTTCTTCAGGGAAAAAAAAAAAAATCTAAGAAATAGGTTACCACTGAAATGTCGATTATACATACTGGTACGAGATCCATAAAGTGATGAGAAAATTAGTTAAAGGAGAAACAAAAACATGCTCCTTTGATTCATAATGGTAGAAGCCACCTAGTGAAGTTCCTTAAGTAGTCAATGTTCTTTACCATACTCATGAGTTGTCTAGGAACACAGAACAAGCATTGCAAGGAAATGTCTTGGAAAGCAAAATTGGGATGAATATATAAAGGAAAGAGGCAAAATTTTAAACATGAAGGAGATGAAGACTGGAATAATAAAGATTTAGATTTTTAAGGCACTAAATCATGTAAAGTTATTTACAAGGTTACTTGGAGACTGACAACATGCATTTCTGTGACAAAAATCAGCTGGAAAAGTTTGGTTTACTCAAAAGCAAAGTTACTACATGGCATAAACACATCATGTCTGTGAAAAGGCCAAAAGCATCATATGATGCATAATTTAAATTTCCCTATGTCTTCTGCAAGTTATTATTCCCACCCTAGTGTGATATGAACAGTTTTCATGTAAACTCTCAATTACAGTCATCCATGTAGAAGGAGGATTTGTTCAAGGAGGAATAGATGTAAAACAAGATCGACCAGAACAGCAAGAATATAAGCCCACTTCACAAGTTCACACAAAGAAGAATAACTGTTTTCAAAATTAAGAAATTTTAAGACATTTAAGATATACCTAAGATATTTTACTTAGGTATCAATGATAAATTGGGGGACAATGAAATTTATTCCTGGATGTAGGGTTGTGTTGACACGAGAAAAAATGGGTCTAAATTTACCCAGATGTTTAAACTGACAATTAGATGATTGTTTCTAATCATTATTGTTCTGGATTCCTGAGTAACAGAAAGAAAGAGAGTCCTTTTAGGCTAGAATGTAGAAACGATTCTGTTATATTAAAAAAATCAAGCAATGCCTAGATGCTACGACTCACTGGGTACTTTTTTTAATTAAGAGGTGAGGACATGGGCCTATCTTGTTCAGAGTGTTGCTTCCAGCTATGGTCAGAACCCACTGCACCTGAAGCATTATAAAACATCAATAGCAAAGCAAAAGAAACTTCCATGTAGATTAAGACCCCTAAAGCTCAGTAGTTACAGTTTTATTTTGAAGCATCTCAGTTTAAGACATTTTAAAACATTTCCTTTCAACATAACATGCATGGTTTAATTATGGACATGGCAGAAGTGCTTATGAATCACCTTATACTTTTACCCTTAATAGTTTTAAGCAACACTAAGCCAATGCAATTGCTCATCATTATTGTCATTGAGCTAACCTATGTTCCAACCAAAATTACAGTTTCATATATTGTTTTAGTTATTCTAGAATGAAGTATAACCTAAATATTTAACATCTGTGATATACTTTGAAGAATGTTATATATTCCCAGCCCTCCACCCCAATTTTCTTATTTAGTCTCATTTTGCATTGCTCATGTTCTAGGTCAGCATGTGTATCCAGCCTCAGTCAAAACTAATGACCTCAGCAATTGCCATCAAAGTTTGCCTTGAATTAAGAAACTCCTAAATACCATAGTAGATATCACATAAAATTGTACTGACAATGTTTCAGTGGCCTACCTCTGAAATAAATGACTGAGGGAAAGTCTCCATAAAAGCATTACTTCCATTTGCCTCATCAGAATTACTTTTCTCATATGAATTACAATCACATCTCATCCCAACCTTAATTTACTTTTTGTAACACTGCTCCAGAGCAGCAGGATTTGATATCACTACTTGCCACTTGATACAGAGAGCTGATTGAAACTGATGAAAGGCAGTCTCAGCCTCAGAAACAAGGTAGGAATGTAGAGTTATTGCTTGACAATCAGCCTTGTAATCACACCATAGATACTATTAATTTACTGAAAAACACTGCTAGCTATACTGATATGGGTTTTGTGCCAATCATTATGTTCTAAAAGAGTATGCCACTAAAGAAACAAAACACACACATAGCCTGGAGAGACATCCCAGTGGATGATATGGGGCTGTCTGCAGCACTACCCAGTCTTTATTGAAAGATATTACTACCTTCTTCAGACAGTGCTTTGCACCACATGAGAAGTGCAAGCTGATCTTGTGAGCTAGAGCACTAACAAGCTGGTCAGGTATTCGTGAGCATTAGGTGCAACTAATTATTGAGTGACAAAAGATAAGTAAAGCCACGCAGCCATATGTGAAGTGTGAGTTTCTATCACATATATCTGCAGAACCAGACAGCTGGAGTTCTCAGCATGATGTTTAGTCAACAGTACACCACATCAAGCTGAGTACCTGACACACTGTGTGAAAGTGGCATCCATGATCATGTGGTGACAGGTATAGCAGTCAGATAGTCAGTCAATAGCGAAGAAGGCTCTGGGAAAGTCTGCACTAAAATTAGCCAATGCATGAATGACCCAATATCACAAGAAAGCAGGATCCTTCTCTCAGGAGACAAGTTTCAAGAGAGGAGGGGGCCACTGAGAGGACCTCCTGTGTCCCTTTATACTTTCATCAGTAGTAACAAAAGCTACAAATGAACACCACTGAAGATGCAAACTTTCACTCTGACATACAAGGCTCTGATAACACCAGCACATCCCTCAGGGCAGCTACATTTACATAAAACCAACAGCAAGTTAAGACTAGCAGGAACAAACTACACAGAATAGCACTTGCTTTCAATAAGTCACAAATCAGTTCCTACTATGTATTGAAAAAATACTTATTTTGCCTTCCCTGTTTGGAAATACTATTTTATTTACCTATTACGGTTTTTTAATACAGTAGTAACCTTTAACACTGTATGACAGATACCCAGTGAGCTCCAGTACTTGAATGAGCTAAAATTCAGGATATGTGGATATGTGAAACATAGCAGTAGATTATTATCCTTGCTTCTCAGCAATGAGATGTGTAATAGCATTTTATGATTTTATATTTTTTTAAAGCCATGCTCAGCATCTCTGTGCCAATATACATCTGAAACTATTTCAGGGACAGGGTCACCAAAGCATAACAGATGGAAGCGTAATCATTTCTGTTAATAGCAACTTATAAATATGTTCCATCACAGTTCTTATTCGTCTCCTCTTCACCATCCTGAAAATGCTCAAAAATATTTGTCCTTCTTCCCCATCAGAAAAAAAATACGTTTTCAAACAATATATTTGTTTTTTCCTGTACCTTAGTGAAAATTTTGGGGTTGATTCATCCCCCAAAAAAAGGAGAAAGCTGGTGTTTGATTTGCAACCTGGCAAGGTACATCGCTCATTTTCACAGGAAGAGGAGGAGGTGGGAAAGGACAGACAGACAGAGTGTATGTACAGATCTGGACTCAGGTCTGCCTGAGGCAGTAGCTACAACTCCCATTAGGTGCCAACATAGTATTTATGTCTAAATATTTGAATTTTCAGAAAAAAGTCCCATTTTTCCCCGTGGCAATGGAAAATGCCTTTGTAAGAAATACAGAAAATCATATTTACAGTGGGCAAAACATTCACTCAGCTTTTATTTATTTATATTCAATACAAATGACTTTCTTGAACAAATATTTTGACTGAAATGTCAGCAGTGGCATGCAGGTCATTTTCCCGCATGGATGAAATCAGTTTATAACTAGAAATTCACTGTAGCAACCATTAGTCTTGGATTTTACTAGTTTTTTTCATGTTCACTTACATTGTTTTTCCTCATAGCTTTTGAACACATCTTTGAGATTCCATATTCTCCCCACTTCTACCCTCACATCCCCCATTTCCAATCAAGAACAAAGATTAAATCGTCTTACTATTATTTCTTTTGTCCATGATAATCTTGTCATGGAAATATCATAACTTTCAGAATATAAAAAAAATAATTTTTCAAATGGACAGTACAACAATTCTTATATTCTGAAATGCAAGAGGTAAAGAGACAAGTCATATGAGTACCTCAAGTGAGGCACTGTGAATATTCCCTAAGAGATGAAGCACTTCAGCCTAGTACCTCTAAGTTCATGGACTCAAGTTTTATGAGTAGCCTGAATTGAAAGTCCAGTTCTTCAATTATGCACAGACAAAACTACATGAAAATGATTATGAAAATTTTAATTAATAGTTCACAATCTGAAAAATTGAATTAATTTGGAAAACAATTATGTCAACTTCTACAGTAAGTAAAAACCAACTCACACAACAAAATTTTCAAGTTTTGTTTAACCTGTAACAAGTATGATGAAGCATGTAGATAACTGACTTGGGTAGACAGACTTGTCGACATGAGTTAATTTTACCCAAGTAAAAAATGTAATCCTTCCTTCAATGTAGCTTTATAAGTATTATACAAAATTTTACACTCAGCTTATTTTTATTTAACACTTTGAACAATATTAAAAGATTACCATAGAGACAAGGTCTTATCTACCTGCTCAGATTACACTGTACTTACACTGAACCATACAGCATACATGATTAGCCCTAAAATGTCTCTTTGGTGGTTTTCACTTTTAATGAACTGGTTGGAATTCATTATACAGTAACTGTAAGGAGGTTTCACAGATAAACTATTATTATGTTTTTATTTTTAAAGAAGGAAAATCCACACATTTTCTGTGCTAAATGAAACATAGATATTAATCTGAAACCTTCCACAAACAAGGAAAGAAACAAACAGTAAAAAATCCACTAAAGGTAGGGCAATGGGCTTTATTCAACTACCAATTTATACCAGTTTTACTAAGGTGAAACTCCATTGATTTTTTTCACTAGCAAGAATTACATTTTTTCAAGATATAATTTCTACACTTTTATTTTTGCATTGCAACCTTCACAAAGGTTGCAAATCAAGTATTTACATGCTGGACAACAACTAGTTCTGTAGGCTTCCTACTGCCCAGACAGGTATAAGATTTAAAAAGCAATCAGGTATTCACCTGAAGGTCAGCTTTGATGCAACAAGTCAAGAAAAATTTGTGAGTTTTGCCAGCAAGGTCTAATAATGCAGCTGTTGAAAACCTTTCACAACACTGGTTTATCAACAAACCTAGGAGAACAGTGCACCACTGAGTTATTTAATCTTGGGAATTAAAATTAGATAATCATTTCTCATGAGCAGATCTTCCTCTTGTACTCTCTATACTATCTACAACTTGCTATTACTAGGGTGAAGCTGAAGGCTAGAAAAGTGCAAACACAGTTTTACTAGATCTGCACATAAGCACAAAAGAATGGTTGCACTGGGTCAGAATGCAGGCAACCCTGCCTAATATCCTGTGGCTACTGGTAGTCAACAGCAAATGCTTAAAAAATAAGCATAGGGACAGTAAAATAATTTTATCTTTGTCTTGACCAAGTAATCCCTAATATTATAATATCCTGAACAAAGTAGCACATCCTGTTCCTACTGAAGGTCCCTTGTTAGTCTTGCAGCTTGAAAGCTGAAATCACCTTGGCTCCCTCCAGTCACCCTCCATTCACCAGCCATGGGAGTCCTGTAAGAAGCCAAAAACACCTATGCCCTGAGGTCGCACACCACAGACAGGAGCAATTATCTGAACCTTCCAAGTTGTACCAGCAGATTAACATAGAATTACAGAATCATAGAATCATTTAAGTTGGAAACTCATCAAGTCCAACCACTACCAACACTGCCAAGCCCATCTCTAAACTAAACCATATCCCTCAGAACCTCATCTATCTTTTTAAATGTCTCCAGGGATGGTGACAGTCACCTCCCTGGACAGCCCATTCCAATGTCTAACAAGCCTCCTGTTGAAAAAGTTCTTCCTAATCTCCAATCTAAACCTCCCCTGGCACAACTTGAACCTATCTCCTCTTGTCCTAACATTCATTACTGGAGAGAAGAGATTGACCCTCACTTTACTCCAATCGCCTTTGTGGTAGTTATAAGAGAGTGATTATGTCTCCTGTCAGCCTCTTCTTCACTAGGTTAAATAATCTCAGCTTCCTCAGACACTCCTCCTAAGACTTGTGCTCCAGACCCTTCATCAGCTTTGTTGCCTGTCTCTGTACATGTCCAGCACCTCAATGTCCTCATAGTGAGGAGCTCAGAACTTAACACTGTATTCAAGGTACAACCTCATCAGTGCCAAGTACATGGGGACAACCACTTCCTTGGTCCCACTGTTCACACTGCTCCTGATACAGGCCAGGATGCCATTGGCCTTCTTGGCCACCTGGGCACACTACTGGCTCATGTTCAGCCAGCTGTCAATCAACACTCCCAGGTCCTTTTCCACCAGACAACTTTCCATCTACTCTATCCCAAGCCTGTAGTTTTGCATGGGGTTGTTGTGACACAGGTGCAGGACCTGGCACTTGGTCTTGTTGAATCTCATAAAATCAGCCTCAGCCCATTGCTCCAGCCTGTCCCTCTGAAAAGTCTTTCTAGCAATAGCCTTCAAGGAGACAGAAAGCAAACATGTCACACATACAAACAACTACAGATAAACTTTCCTAAATACATTATACTCTTTCCAACAGTCATACAGATTTCATCTTTATGCCCATGTTTCTAGTCTCATTTCAGAGACAGATTTTTTTTTTTTTTTTCACAGGCAGAAAGTTTAGCAGCATGGATATGCATCAAAAGCATAAGAGAGCTCAACTTGATCAACAGAAAGTTTCAAGGCATGAGAGAGACAATGGTGAATTATTCTCTAGAAATACTAAACACTCCATTGTAAAATACTCTGAGGAAGATTTGTCTCAGTCCCTCAATAGGGCAAAGATCAACTTAGTAAACAGAAGTCAAGAGTTTCAACATGGTGAGTTAAGGACATAGTGACTTCCTCCAGCAACACATTCATTTCAATAGGCAAGGTAGACTCTCCTATGCTCAGAGCAAGCCCTGCTGCAAGGTTACCTATCAAAGTCCACTGCCTCTCCTTGCATGTTGGTTGGAGACACTATGACTACCAACTCCTTGGCTGTGATATCAAGGCTTTACTTGCTTCCTAATCCTATTTGCCTTTCTTTAGCAATAATGGAAGTATACATCTGGTGAAAAAACAGCTCTTGGGTAGCATGTTACAACCTACGCCAACAATCTCTGAAGTAAACACTATGATAAACCACCATCATTTTTTTATATTAAAGTATATATAAAAGCATCTAGTAGTTTCTAGATGTTACTTTTGGGTTTGGCATATATAAACTAGTCTACTCAATTTCTTCTAGGAAAAAAAATAACGTACTTGATGTCAAAGATACAGCAAATGATTTGACAGGTTTAATTTGGAAAATGTTTCATTTCTTTTTTCCCCACAAAAGGCAAAATTTAGTTAACTACAAGAAGGCCTGAACAAAAAAAAATAAAATAAAACCATCTACACAAACACCCCTCTGCCCTTATAATTAGCAGACCTTCTACTTAACAAAAGAATCATCCATCATGTGACAAGTCTGACTAGGAGGCTGTTCTTTGTTGTTGCTTGGGATTTCTTTTTTTTTAACTTTTATACTTCTATTTATGTTATACTTTTTATTATACATTTATTCATAATTGTGAACTATTTATTGTTGCTTTTTCCTCATTCTTGAGGTAGTGACATCTGGACTGCTTAGTTCTGTCCTCATTATTAGATATTAGTACTTTTTGATGGGTTTATTTATTGTTAGGTCAGTTGCTGTATATACAGTTCAACAGATACTTTTCCTGTTAAAGTCAAACACAGCATATCAGAAACATTATGGATTTTAATACCATGACCAGAAAAGGGAGAATCACTACCTTTTCTTAAATTCCACTGTTCATACAGAAATCTGAGTGGGGGAAAAAAAAAAAGAGAAAAGGACAAAAAACCTACAATAAAATGACTCCAAAAAAAAAACCCTACAATAATGGTGATTTTAATCAGAGACAGAGCAAAAGACACGATGAAGATTAAAACAAAAATCAAGTTTTAAGACATCATAAACAACTAAGCAATTTGGCAGAGAAATTAGAAAGAAAAAAAATTATTCCATGTTTTTCTACAAAATTTGCCACTCTTGAGGGTGGCAGCGATACTCACAGTATCTTTGCACTAGAGATAAAGTGCTGCAAATTACTAGAGCAATATTTCAAACTAGATTATATACAGTTAACAGTAAGCTATATACAGTTTTATATATAAATAATATAGTAAAAATTAAACAGATCATCTAAAGTAATAAATTTCTGTAAGTAAAATGGACAGTTTAAAAGACACTGTTAATAGTACTTTAGAATAAGTACTATAAAAAAAAGTAAAATGATGGCACAATCAAAACAGAAAAAAAGATGAAATTTAATAATCAGCAGAACAGGATTTTGTATAAGGAAAATAGAAAAGTGGAAGAAAAATGATGAAAATGTAAAATGTTTAAGTCATAATGAACTAGGTGAGAAAAGCCTTTCAGGTACATCAAAAGCAAGAGGCTTATCACAGTTGGGCACACTGATCACCAAAAATAAGATTCAATCATTGCTGAAAGACTAACCAATTTCTTTGCACTCTAAGTCGATTGGATTGTTGACAAACTTACTCAAACTGAAGCTCAATAGAAGTGACTTGAAACAAAAATATCAAACTACAGCAGACTTTTTGAAGCAGATGATACTTCAATCAGGGATTCTAACATAACTACAACATCAAAGTGTTAGACTTTCTAAAAAATAGAGCAAGTTATCAGAGTCTTCCATATGACCTTAATTTCTACCTGTGTATTCTTGTCCAGGCACCAGTCAAGGTCAGACTAGGAAACAGAGTAATACATACACCATCCTAGAGAAGCATGGCTTCACAACTAAAGCTCATTAGCTTAGAATAAGGACAGAGTTGTTTACTCCATCAGCCTCTTTGTGAAGACTATACTTCTAAACATGGCAGGATTAGACTTTTCAATGGAAAGCACTATTTAACATTGAAAATAAATTTGAAGGTGAGTGGGGGATCTTATCATTTTTAATTATTTATTTTTATATCAGCTTGTACTTGAATTTGTTGCTACAACCCTAAAAAATCCTCCACTTAAGTACTACCCCAAATCCAGCCAAGTTGTTTCTCCAAAGCAATGTAATTGGTTTAAGATTCTGTAACAAGTTAAACTACTTGTCCAAGTCAGAGCATAAAGAACTGTCTCCATAATTGCTTTTTTTAAGAAAAAAAAAAAATCTACCTATTATCAATTACTTGTTCGGATCTTAAGATGGAGAAAGTAGCCTGGAGGTGTGAAAAAAACTTATTAGAATAGTCATCTATGGGACAGGCTGTCCTTTTCAGAGGACAAAGCCTCAGCATTAATGATTCCCTGAGCTTTAGACTTCTCCAGAATTTCTTTTACTGAACCGTGGAAGTAATCCCATCTCACTCTTCTTATTGACAGGTGAGAGGCTTTTTTGGTTATCCAATTGGTCTTGGATCTGTTATGCTTTTTTTTTTTTTTTTCCTCTTTAACTTGATAGATCCATAGCCATGTTGATTTGGGGATGCCAGACGAGTTTCAAGTTTCCACAGATCCACACTAAGTTACAAACAAGTCTTTTGTTCTCTTTCTTTACTTCCTTCTAACTAACTGCAACATATTTCCCATCTTCCCTCAACTGTTTTGGTTTTATTTCTTTTTGCTAGACAAGATATTGAGTATTCTCAGAAAACCCTCAGTTGGAAAGAAAAGGTTAAAAAAAGAAGTCTTTTCTGTCAAAATGCAGCCTTGATTAGAAGACTGTGTTGGAAGAGTTTGTCAGCTTAAAGAGAAATAGGTGAATGCTACAGTTTAAAATCTGAGAAACATTTTGCTTTTTATTAATTTTTAAAAGTCAAAATATATATCATTATCAAATTTTAGCTATATAAACCTATTGTGTGCCTATTATATACACAGTGACCAACATAGATTATAGTAGGAGAGATATTTTATTTTTAAACCAGCACTTCATATTTGTTTACTTACAACTTCTGTGACCAAGAACAACAACGCAACAGAACTAGAGGCCTACTACAATTTCTATCCCTCTGTCCAACAGTAATCTGACAAAAAACTCTTCCTTTCTGGAACAATCAACTGTAAACTGTACAGTTTTCCAGTGTAAATTTAAAGGACAGCAAAATTTGTGACTTTGGAGGGGGGATATTTTTGGTACTGAAGAAATATACCTGATTGTAAAACCAGCCTCAGTTCCTTCACAGTGCCAGCTCCTAAAAACCTTTTGGCCTCTCTCCATCATTCTGTGTGACAATTTAGTCCCTTTGGCTTAGCTTTTAAAACGCAATAAAGTTTGTATCAGTTCTAATGTATCAGTTCTAATGTTTGTATCTAATGTAGATAGAGAACTTCTGGAGAGAGTCCAGCGCAGGGCCGTCAAGATGATCAGGGGATGATAAGGAGTCTTCCTTATGAAGAAAGGCTGTGGGAACTGGGCTATTTAGACTAGGAAAGATTGAGGGGAGATTTCGCTAATATTTATAAGTATACAAATGGTGGATGTCAGGAGGTTGGGGCATCCCTTTTTTCTGTTGTATCTAGTAACAGGACAAGGGGTAATGGGATGAAGGTGGAAGATAAAAAAATTCCATTTAAACATAAGAAAAAACTATTTTCCTGTGAGAGTGAGGGAGCAGTGGAATAGGCTGCCCAGAGAAGCTGTGGAATCTCCTTCCTTGGAGGTCTTCAAGACCCATCTGGACATGTTCCTGTGTGACCTGATCTAGGTGGACCTGCTTCTGCAGGGGAGTTGGACTAGATGATCTATAAAACGTCCTTCCAAGTGATACCATTCTATGACTCTATTTAACTAATACATTCAGTACATACAATACATTCAATAGATTCAATACATAAGCCATGTGAAGAAGACCAAATACATCCCAGAAAAATAAAGTTATTTGAAGTCAAACGGGAGAGGACAGTAATGTGTGGTCTGCTAAGAACCACGTAGACATTTACACCATACTATACTAAATGAGGATTAAAATCTATTTACTGATCGAGTCTCTTCTATGAGAATTCAACTCTGCTCTCAAATAAGTCATAGAGTAAAAAAAAAAAAAAAAAATCTTCTGTTCTTCCCAGTACATGAAGACTTATTTTTTAAAAGCTGAAATCTATATGTTTTTCTTGTAGGTGTAAGGGTAGCTAGAAGTTGAATAAACTTTTAGTCTGAAGGTATAACAGCTTCATTTAGAAGTTCTAGCAAAATAAAGTTTATTCATCTATTTAAAAAGGACCTCATATCCCCTGCAGATTCTCCAAGTGTTGATAATGTGAAAAATCTTCACTTGTCACACATGTTTAAAATTTTAATCAAAGCATGTCAATGTTCATGCAATGAAAGTTTTTTTTCCCCATGATGAAATAGTCATAATGAAGGTTGTGGAATTACCATGTATTTTTAGATTAATTGAAAACTTCTGTCTCTTAGCTGTTGCATATTACAGTATTCTTACCCTTAAGCCAGCTACGCATATTTTAGAAAGCAGTTAGTCAAGTATCAGTAACTTTCATCCTCAATAAGCATTCTATAGCCTGTGATGAAAGTTATTTATAACTATTGTTCTAAAATTTTCAATCTCTTTGATCACAACTCCAATTTGCCAAGGCAGACATGCAAGTCTGAACAAGCAGTACTGGAACCAAACCCTAAATACGACTAGATCCAGAGGCTTGGGCATCTAGCTGACCTCTACCTTCTTACAAGTTTCAGTCTTCTCTGAAGGGTGACCTTCAATACAAGGAGTTGCAATATGCCCACACTTCTAAAAGTGCCATCAATCTGAGGTTTATCACAAAGGAGCTCTTAAGGTAAATATTCATAGAAGCTACATAAACATATGCTTCACCTTTACAAGTTGTGACCTTTTCTAGGAATATAAAAAGGATTTTCCATATTAACACTGAATTACTCTTTAAAAAGCATGAGATCTCACACAGATTTAGAGTAGGTAACTATGGTAGGAGAACACAGAAAGGGACAGTGCACTTATGATGAAGGGGCCTGTACCATTAATACCCAGATGGAAAGCAGTATTTACACAATGACAACCAGATATCTGGATTAGGCCTACTGATGGGTTATTATACAAAGAAACAGATGCAAAAGAAAAGAAATCCATCCTTGCATTTGACAATCATATATCAAACCTCCCAATTATTTCAATTAGATGGTGAAAAGCCATGCATCTACTCTGTTGGGTTAAAGATAATGCCATTTCATCCTTTTTGCACTCTCTTTTCACTGGATTCTCAAAGATTTCTCTTTTTTGTACATATATAGAAATAATGTCTACCATGTTTATGACTAAATTGTCTCCAAATTTTGAGAAAAATCCAGGATGTGAAAAATTGTTATCTGTTTTCACACATTCCATGTGCAGAAAGAGCAGTTAAACTGATGGTGATGCATATGTTCATACTGAAAATGTCTTTTTTGACCCAGCATTTATGTACATGAAATAACATTTACTTTTTAAATAATGAATCCAGTATGATTTTATCCCCTAGAACTTGCTACAAGCCAAAAAGGAAAATTACTCTGTGGAGGACAGGGATGCACACCTATATTCACAAGACCATGGAAGCAAAGCAAGACAAGCAAAAGCATAGAAAAGGTTTCCAAGAAGACTAACAACAGACAGAGGGTTGCCTACTGCACAACGGTAAGCATAAAATCTGTGCATCTTACTTGTATCCCTAACCCCCAATACAGCAGAATACATCTTTGGACATGTTAATGAAAAATGCAAACACACTGAGTAGAAGAGTAGACCCGACTTAAAAATTAACATAGTTCCTGCAGCTGTGACAAACTTATTTAGGCATATTACACCATGCCCTACTATATCCTACTGCTTTTAAGCAATCAGTATGTTTTAAAAACAAATTTATCTGGATCCAACATCACACTTCAAACAGATGGTTTATAGTTTAATTGCTCGAATAAAACCTTTTCTTATCATTCTTTGTATACACTCAAAAGCCACTTAGCTGAAATAAATCTGTACAAAATAGAAGCAAATGACCAATAAAAAGTTTAATTATTCTGCTTTATATCCATGGCATGGAAGGAGTGGGGAAAATAAATCTATTTTTAAGGCTTGATTTTAAACTAGGTGATGAAAGAGGGTATAGGGTAGAGGACATGATAACTGGGCATAAGTCCAGCATTTAAACAGTACCTCAGGTTTATGTCCTTTCATGCAATTCAGGTTTTTATCAAAAAGACAAGTGTTCTGAACCAAAACGTCAATCTATTTCTGTACATCACAAAAGACCTTTGCTATCACATAGCTCTAGAGGAGAAATTCATCATCCTTGTATTTTGCAAAGCAATCTAGTATGGACATCTTAAGAGACAAGTCTGAGCCATTGCCACGCACACTCCAGAACTGGAGGCATTGAGTGCAATGCCAGCAACCTGTCTCCGGCTTTATTGTCCACCAGAATGTCAGGCATGCTCCTGCTGCCCCAGGCTCACTTGATTTTACCCTGCAAGTGTGATATCAAGTGAAGAAAACATAATAGAAATTTACAGTTTACTTCTGCATTACTCTTCATCTTTGTACTTCATATCTTTGTATGAAGTAAAGAGGTATCTCTTGCAAGGTCAGTTCATATAATTGCAGGGTGAGAATCAGGACTCAGAAACTTTCTATTTTTGAAGCAGAAGCAGCACTTTCCAGTTGAAAAAGGCTGCCATAACTTTAGTTTGATTATACTAAACAGTCAAAAACATCAGAGAAAAAGCAGGTGGTATAAACAGCAGAACACCACTGGTAACAAAGGGAGAGAGAATAAGCAACGCTTTCTTTCTAAGTTAAACTTCTTCACTATAGGCCTAAAAATTGATCTTATGGACATAAACATCTGTTTCATTCTTTGAAACTTCAACATTGAAAATTCTGAAAAAAATCATCCATATGCAATATTCAAAAGAAACACGGTTGCTGTTTTTGCTTGTTAAATTCATTATCCAACACTTCATGCTCTATCTAGTGTTGCCTGAATTTTGTGATAAGGTTGCTATAGATAAGGTGCAGTCCAATATTTAAGACATTTACAAATAAGATTAATAGATTAACAACCAGACAGCTAAACAAGATTAGTACGTGTCCCCAAGGACAATAAGGATTATAAAAGAAGTCTAAATTAACATTTTTAGACCTGCCTGAAATGCAGGAAGAAGCAGCCTGAAAGAAATGATCAAGGCAATTCACATCACCTAAAATCCATCTTACTTGCTCAAGGGCAGTCCATGGCACCAGCTGCCCAGGTCTTGTGCATTTTCCCCTTGAACAAAACTCTGATTTTATAGACCAGTGGTGCTCAAGCCCTCCCAAGGCTGAGAAGATTGCACTTGTCCTATTACATAACACTCTCCTTACTTTGCTCAAAAAAAAAAAAAAAAAAATAAAAATCATATGGAAAAAATTATGATTGTGCTACAAATTCACTCTCTAGCTTCCTTTGCAGTAACTTTCCAGTAATACCATTTATTTGGTGGTTATAATATTTAAAAACTTGAAACCAGTCAAGTCCAACAGTTTAAAATAGCAAAACAACTAATGACAGACTCTAACAGTGAGTGACAGTTGCAAACAACCCATAGGTACAGCAAGAGGTTAAAATCCAAAATAAACAGAAAACCAACACCACACACAGACAGGTTTGTACTGTGGACTCCTTTTTTTCCAGTGATCAAATTCTTTGGGAGAGATTTTCTTCCAACAGCAGGGTACCTGAATTAGAGACTGGCAGTATCTGATCCTTTTTATATATCTATCCATAAACAGCACTTTGTTATAGCTACCATCAATCCTGTATGATATGTCCTATGCAATTTACTATGTGTATTTATTACAACAAAGCCTCATTACAACAAATTGAAACCATACAGCACGTCCCTGCAAGTATTCCCCACAGAATGTTATATAGTTTTAGCTCTGCCTTTCATTCCCCATCTCCCTTTCAGAATAAACATGGACTACACGTACAAAGTTTCATATTCAGAAATAAAATTTATGAGAAATGTCATCTGTCAGTTTGCCTTCAGTAGCCAACATCTCATATACTCTAGGTTAAATTATGTTCAGTCACGTTAGACAAAGGAACATATCTAACTCAAATACTTACACTTAACAGATAATTGAGAACCAATCCACTAAATGAGCACTTCTAATTACATAGTTGCTAGGTGGGGGAGGGAGAGTTTCTTATCTCCAGAGCTCTAATTTCCTGTATGTCACATATTGTCCTTCATAAATTGAACTGATGAATATACATAATTATAAAATTCTTTTTTGCAAATTAATATAGTTAAAGCTGAAAATCCAGTAATTGGGCCATGATAGTATCTGGCAATCTGGAATTATGAGAGCATTCATAGTAGCTAAAGAAGTAAAAGGAGACACTAACGTGAGTTTGAAACTGTGTGGGGTTTTTGGTTTTTTGGTTTTTTTTTTTTTTTTTAGATATAATCGGCATTATTCTCCCATTCCAAGGGCTGCAGAATGCCATCTAAAATTTTACCAGTGTTGTAGGTACTGTTTTATTCTGTTGCACTACTACATTGGAAAAAACAATCCAAAATTCAAACTTTACACATTTTATTTCAGATCACAGCTGCAACATCCAGGAAGGACAATAAAGGTAAACCAACTACCACCATAAAAGAGAACAGCCAGTACCTTACAGGCAGGAGCAGTGCGTGTTGTTGCTCTGCAGAGTTCCAAGTATCTAGGAGGCCAGCATGAGAGCAGGGCGGCAGCTGTACTGGAGTCAAGACAGAAGTGACCAGCAATGTCAGTCAGTTCTGTCCAGTAGCTCAAGGATCATAAGGAAAGATCTTGGTAAGGTGGGCCTGGACCAGCAGATTGAGTGGAGCTGCTGAGAGGAGCAGAGAAGTCTTGTTCACAGAGGGTCCTACCTTACTCTCCCTTACCTGGGTCTGATCCACAGCGACACACCCACACAGCAACAGGGCTGCCCTCCAACACAGGAAGCTGCAACACTACCTTTCCTTACATTTAGTACTACCAGAAAGGGAACAAAAATAGCTTAATTCACTTTTCCATCTGATTAAGGGAAAAATTAAGAAATGTTAAAATCCAGACATCATGCATTGCACACAGAAGTGTTGCCAAAGTAAGCCTGAGTTGGTACAAGAAATTATGCCAATAGAACCAGAAGAGGCAATAGAGTCTGCCTTATGTTTGCATTAACTTCCAGGAAAAAAAGAAAAAAAAAAAAGCAAAACTATTTCCCCCACATTTAAGAGACATTGAATTGTAAATTTTGTTAAGGAAGTTGCCAAAATGTTAAAGTAGTAGTCATTCCAGCACACATACACCATCCTAGGATTTACACATGCAATACCCAAGTCATTCCTTTTATGGCCAAACTCTTTTTGCAGTGCATGACTCCAGTGAGCCAATGGGCACCCCTTTCAACTCGTTGTACACACACATTCTCACAATTGAATGCTTCTCTTTTCCTTAGGTTCAGTCCTTGGTTTCCCATAGCAGTTCACATTGCCTGGGCATCCAGGTCAGTGAGTTGTTTTTGTATCACCTAAGGCTTTGGTGCTAGGACCCAAGTCCCTTTGCAGAGGGTGGTTCCAAGGAACTGGCAAGCATCCCAGTTGGCTTCTAGACACACACACACATTCATTCAGACAGTATTATCCCTGCAGTTTGAACCCTAAGCTTTGTTCAGTAGAACCTCAGGTACCTGGTTCTATAAAAAAAAATAATTTCATTGAATGACATAGCAAAAGTTTTATTTTGCATCAGTTTTTCCCAGATATTTTAAAGAGCCACATCATATTCATTGGCAGAGCACAGAGATCACGGACATCAAAAAAGTGGGAACCAGAAGATACTAATCACAAAACCGAATATTAATATCAATAACTTTGTTACTTTTCCATTTTAAAGGAAAGAGTACTTTTATCAGTGTAGGTGCCTGATATTCATCCAGAATTCTGCTCTTTATTCAGAAGGAAGTTCCTACCACCTTTCTTCTGGCATTATCTGACTTCTTGAACTAATCTTCTTATTTGTCACAGAATCACATTTTTAATCTAAACCCACCTCATCTAGATCCCCAAGATTTTGTTTTGCATATATTTTTCTGAGGAAGCTGCTTTACTGCATTGACATAATGCATCACTGAATTATAAGGTCTATGTAGCTGTCACTCTTAGTGAAACATTCAGAAACATAAATGAACTCTGACAATTCATTTCTCTGGTAATTCCGTGTCAAAGTGTAATAATATCACTGGGCTTTCCACATTATCAGTGTTAACGCAGAACTGGATTGTAAAAATGCAAATTGAAAGCACCTTCTGTATATCAGAATAAAAATTACTAGAGTTAGTGCCCATCCTGTTAATCCTTTAGGTTCTCAATTAGGTAAGAATGAAAATGTGTGCATAAACCCAAATGTTACATTTATTAAGCCAGAAATTAAATGCTTAGCAAATTTAGTGACACCTACAGTTACTACACAGGCTTAGGGTCTCTAATAAGTAATACCTGAAGATCACCATACTGATTCAAATCCCCAGTGAGCATACATTTTGATCCCAAGAACAGAAGACATGATAAAAGAAAAAGCACAGTATGCAGAAGAATGGAAATTCCTGGAGCATCCACCAAATTTTCTAATTTTACTGAGGCCATCCTACAAGAACTGCTACAATCCTTTCCTTGCTCAGACACTTGGTCATAAAATCCATTGACACATGAGCAAACAGTGGTTTCTCTTACAAGTATCTATTCAGAGAGTTTGATTCTTAATTTAGCTCTTGTTGTTATAAATAAATCCCTAAACATTGTGTTTGGTTTTTTTTATTTCTTCTGTAAAGTGATTTCCAAGGATATCCCTTTCTTTCTCTCCCAAAAGGGGTAATAAGCTTGAAGAATACAGTCAACTCTACCTCATGTTCACCTCCTGGCTACCGTGTTACTAGTTGATCCACCTCAATTTGGACCAAGTAGACCAAGTCAAAGCTTGTTTTGATCACTGTGGCATAGTTTAATACAATGGAGTAGTACCGTTGTAATAGTTCATTTAATTATAATCTCTTTCAGACTGAGGACATTTCTCCTGTGCATAATACCTCTGTTATTTTGCCCAGTCTCACTATTGATTAATTCAGCCTTCCAGTTTTACAATACAAGGTCAGAGTTTTCTAAACTCTCGCTTGTTTGTCTGTACATTTAAGATAGGAGAGGGACAAACAATAACTAAAAGCTAGATAGCTGGAAAAGGGCCAGTACTGATTTTACTGGGACTAAACCAGACAAGATTAACCTTAAACAAAAGGAAAAAAAAAACCTACAAAAAAACCAGGACAGTAATATGATGTATTTTTTTCTGTTACGAAGTTTTTCCATTAAGTACAAAGTCGACTGGGAGGTCATGTATCAGAGCAAGAATGTTACTCAGGGGAAGAATGAGATAGAAAGGATTAGAAAAAAACAAACCAAAATCTGAGCTGTAAGCTGTCAGATGTATATACTACAGATAAGTCATCTAGTCTGCTGACAAACCAAGGTCTCTCTTTGGCCTGTCCCAACTCTTTATTAGACTTAGATATTAAAATAATACCTTAAAAAAAACCCAAAAACAAAAAACTCAAAAAAAACCCCAGACAGAATCCAGCACAGATATTTTGCTTTGCAATCACATAAAGAACTTTTGCATGTTAAATGTTGCTAAGGTCAACAGCTGATAGATGGATTATCTTGAGAAAATGGAGAGAATCTCACAAAAAAAGAGAGCACGAAAACAAATTAAAATGATTTATTTTAGATGGGAGAGCTATGAGAATGAGATAGTACATGAAATGATGTGTGGAGGGGGTAAATCAGGAGTTTTTTTCTTTCCTTATCTCTACACCAAAACCATCTGGTCTGCCTCTTGATGATACCCCAAAAACAAAGCAGCAAGAAAACAGAATAAAAAATGAAAGGCAGTGCCAGAGATCAATAAGAATCAGGCTGGTCTAGGTATGGTAACTGGGGTCAATTAACAATTGTGCAGATTAGAGTCGGGACCACTGGAGTGATCAACCAGTCACAGACATGGCTGCATTGCAGCTCAGGCTGACACCAAAAGCAAGAGACCAATCTTGAAATCATCTCCTCAGCAAGGGGAGCCCCTGTCAGGCCCCACTCAAGGCCATGCAGGTGTGCCATAGTAAAGCCAGCTCTGAGCCCTAGGAGCCAAACCTTCACAGGGTGATGGGTGACAGACTGTAATGACGCAGCATTTTTAAAAGACATTTTTACATGGTAAAATTTAACTGGATAGGTTAGCCATCACTCTCTAGACATTGCTCCTCTGGGAGGACCTTGGCCACTCACATCAGCTAAAGGCCAGCTGTAAATGCACCAGATATTGCAACATGGAAGAATTCAAGTGAGACAGACTTTTAACAGACTCACAACATCAGTTCCCTGTGTTCATCCTGCTAGCCCTTGGCAGCCTGGCTGACTAGGCTCAGGGCCAGCAGTGGTAGGAATACACTTGAGAAAAGCTTTTGTGAAGAAGCCTCCTCAAAGGTTACTCTTCCCTTTGGAAATGAGGTTCTCACCTGAGACCCTACCATGGTTCCTCACCCTGGCCACAACACCTACTCCCTTCCCTGAGCAAAAGCAGCTTGCTCAATACCTGCTAGGATAGTACAATCTCATCACATCAAGTCAGCAACTCAGTTATGTGTAAACTAGTATTCCCAAGCTTTTTGTTTCCCTTGCTTCCAGATGTGAAATTTCAAGATTAATAATTGCTTGACCTTTATCATATAACACCACACCACACAAAACCACACCACACCATATAACATCATGTTTTTCAACAATATTTGATTTTTACTATTTCAGCTTTACTATCAAGTTCTTCCTGTATTTTATTTTCCATCCATTCTGACTTCAGAAGCACTTTCTTACTGTATGTGTCATCACACATGCATTTTCTGTGCCAAAGTCTTATATGGAAACCGGCAACAATTTCTTTACAATCCTATTTCTATTTTTAAAATTTTAATGCAATCTATTGCCAGCTTTCCTTTAGCTTGTTCTTTACCATCCACAATCAATATCAACCCACAATTTCTTCATCTCAACTAATTACTACCTATGCAGTACTTAACTCCACACAGTTTTAGATCCCTGAGATTTCTCATGTCTGAAAGAAAAAAGGCTTATTAAAACCACTTTTCAGGTTCATCTACAAAGATTTATGTTTAATAAACTCATACAGCTTTTTATCCCTTTTCATTCTTCTTTAAAAAAAGACTCTTGAATCTCTCTTACTGTGGTTGACTAATGGCTATAATCACCCGAGGCAGTTTCCCAGATCCCTTTTTTAAGAAAATAAAACCATAGCCTCTATACTTTCTGTTCTTGAGTTAAAACAAAATAGTCTAACAACAACAACAACAAAAAGTACACTGAATATATAATTAAGTGTTTCATGACCCAGAACTATACACAACCATAATAAGAAAATCCTTGCCCATACAGGCTTTCTGACTTCTTTTGAGTTTCCTTCTGTGAGGACACTCAAAACTGACCTACTCTAGGTTGCCTGCTCTGTAGGGGCATTGGATTAGATGATTTTTTTTGAGGTCCTTTCCAGCTCTTGATTCTGTGATTTTATGATACCACCTCTCTTAGTGTAAGCTGAGCTTGCAGAGATGTGTATACTGGGGACATTGACATATATAGCCTAACTTTGAAGTTACCTGGAATTGTGAACAACCCTATGAAATGCAGAGTAAAATTACGCTGCTGGTGGCTTTCATTCAAAAAAAGCACAGTACTTTTCAAAAACAACAATTAAGTAATGGCACTCACTTTTTTGAGGAATCCATTTTGTCTTTATCCTGCTTCACATTAGGCCAAGTGTCTTCTAATCATCTGCTAGGTTTTAAATACTTAAGAAGTGTCTTTTACCACACAGATACATTTCACTGGCCACATTTGCTAAACATCCTAATTTTTCTACTGATTAAACCTTCATATGAAGCTTTTCTTCTCATTTCTTCATCTACAGAAAAATCTCAAGGTACCACTAAAACAGTCTGCTACAAATTACAGGTTGGAAACAAACAAACCACATGGTGAAAAATTTGGAGATAATGAGACAATGACCGGAAAAACAGGCCTGCTAGTAAAAGGATAATCAGGCACAGATAAACACCTCAAAAAAAACCCAAAAACATGGAAAAGAAATATGACTTTTAGCTAGAAATAATCAAGAGAATCTTCAATAATTGTATCAGAACAAGCAATGTTTCTCTTTCAGAAGTTACAGGGACATTAATCATTGAACCACTGAAACCCATGGACACTAAAAGAATACAACACTAGCAAGCCGCCAAAAGCAAAGATTAGATATCAGCAAAGATTTTTAAGGCTAAACTTGATACTTATCCATCAAGAGTAATTAAATGAGTTCTGGAATATGGATGGCTAAACGATCCCAAAAGACTGTATTTATATTCAAATTCTCAAATTATATCATTGAAACACAATACTGTACCAGCTGAAGAGAGAATTTAGCAACCTAAGTACTCGTTCCCTTATTTAGACATTACATCAAAGAATATGGAATCAGAATCTGCATTTAACAAGTAGTAAAGTGAACATAAGTACACTTCCTAGAAAATATGTTCTCTCTTTTTTTAACCACTCCATACTCACTAATGCCAAAAAATATTTGTATTGAATTCGTTACACTGCAAAAGACTGTTCATCATTTATGTGAATCAACATTTCCAAAATCTCTACACACTGACTTTGTAACATGAATGAATTCTGAAACATATAAATGATTTAAAAACTGACATCCCAGATTATTATAGTATGATGTAATACAGCACATTTTCTCCCTTATTAGATTTTAGATGTGTATTTTCAATCAAAAAATTAAGATTCACCTCCATTAATCCTATTATATTTAATTCAATGATTAATTGTGGCCAAGAAGGCCAATGGCATCCTGGGATGCATCAAGAAGAGTGTGGCCAGCAGGTCAAGGGAGGTTCTGCTCCCCCTCTGCTCTGCCCTGGTGAGGCCTCATCTGGAGTCCTGTGTCCAATTCTGGGCTCGTCAGCTCAAGAGGGACAGAGAACTTCTGGAAAGAGTCCAGCACAGGGCCATCAAGATGATCAGGGGAATGGAACATCTTTCATATGAGGAAAGGCTGTGGGAACTGGGGCTATTTAGTCTAGAAAACAGGAGACTGAGAGGAGATCTTATTTACATTTACAAATATCTAAATGGTGGGTGTCAGGAGGTTGGGACATCCCTTTTTTCTATAGTAGCTAGCAACAGGACAAGGGGGAATGGAATAAAACTGGAACACAAAAAATTCCACTTAAATATAAGAAAAAACTATTTCTCTGTGAGGGTGAGGGAGCAGTGGCACAGGCTGCCCAGAGGGGTTGTGGAGTCTCCTTCCTTGAAGGTCTTCAAGACCCGCCTGGACATGTTCCTACGTGACCTGATCTAGGTGACCCTGCTTCTGCAGGGGGATTGGAGTAGATGATCTCTAAAGGTCCTTTCCAATCCCTACCATTCTATGATTCTATGATTTCTAAAGGTCTCAACCCCTACCATTCTATGATTCTAATACAGAGTAAGGATAAAGATGCTGTATAAAAAAACAAGGAACTAAAGCCCAAGAGAATGCTCATGACTTCAGGGCTGATATGCAATTGATAGAATTTTAAATTTTTTTTTAAATGAATATATGTTAACAGAATATAGTAAGTATTGGTAGCAGTTCATCTAAAGCACCATAAAATAGCAACTTCTTTTGACAAAAAAAACCAGTAAAAAATGCCACAAAAACGAAATATATATAGACAGCTTGATGGCAAACAAAATTGCTTAGGTC
The DNA here is from genome assembly GCF_028858725.1 of Colius striatus. NCBI lineage: Eukaryota > Metazoa > Chordata > Aves > Coliiformes > Coliidae > Colius > Colius striatus. Next base: position 111,111,045 of record NC_084759.1, on the reverse strand, counting down.
AGAAAACTAATTATATAACTAATACATCCTTTCTTGAAAGCCTTGATCTTGTATCTTCACCTGCTTCAAAATGCAACTTCTCAACTACTCTGCTGCTACATTAATTTAGGTTAGGAGTACAAGAGAAGAAAAATATGTACCTAATTATTAATCAGGCCCATCTGGTTTCTTCAGACACCACAAACAGATACCCAAGTTCCTTCTATGACCACACACCAGTTCAATTCAGACTTGTCTTCCCCAGATTCTTAACTTTCCTTTGTCTTCTGTATTCCTTTCTCCAGTTAAAGTCAGTTTTGTAGAGTGTGAGTGGACTCCTCATTTATACTCCGATCGTTTCAGTAAAATCTTCCAATTGTTTACCAGGAAATAGATTATATAGGCACCTCTTTTCTTCCTGTCTCTTTGTACCTTTTTATTTTCAGACATCCAGTCCTTAAAACAAACCATTATATTTGCATACTTATTTATAAACTATTCAAAACAACACTAACTCTATCACAGGATTTTATTTTGTTTTTTGGGTTTTTTTTTGTGCAGCCAGACACTCCATAGTGTCTGGTTGTACTATCCAGGCTCAAGGGTTCATTCTAGTAGGCATCATATAAAGTTCCTGCCCCAAAGAAAAACCTGAAGAGCAGCACTAGAGAGGCAGTATCTCTATCACTGCTCATCCAGCAGCATTTAAATACACATTAAGTCCTCCAACGAGTGTGCTGCACATGATGCAAACTCATTCCAGGATGTATCATTAAAATACATATTTTAGACTCTCACTATTGAGATTTCTTTATTTCCTGCATAGCATGAGGTAGAAAAATCAGCTGAAGAGACAGGTTTTAATTTTCAAACATATAGATTCCTTAAGGAATGAAAGCACAGAGTATGTTAGAGAAAGTGTACCCAACAGGCACTCCATCATTATTTATGTCATCATTCTACTACCAAGTAGAAAGACTGGAAATCACCTCAATTAAGAAAAGTTATTGCAGCATTGTTTCTAGTGGATGAAATAGCACTACGTATTCCATCCCAGGGTAGAATTATATTCAGAGAAATCTTCTGAGCATAGTGTAAAACTGTCCCTTTGGGTTTGCATTAAAACTGATAATGCAGAAGAGAAAGCTTCTACTGTCCCCGTTCTTAAAATATTTTATGGGGAAAAAAAAAAAAAAAAATCAACAACCTCAAATGTTTTTAATCCACTGCTTAAATATTAAAAAAATACACCTTCCCCTCAGTTAATCTGAATATAGAAACAAAAGAGTCAGAGATCTATTAAGACAAAAAACAGCCTCATTTTACAATAAATCTTATGATACACAGTTTTTCCCAGATAGGTTATTGAACACAACACTGAAATACCTACACTTGAGCACTGCTTTTTTGCAAAGTCTCTCACCGACACTAAAAAGAGGCAAAAGTTGTTTTTCAGAATCTTTATCCTTACAAAACAGAAAGTATTTAATACAGATCTTTAGTTTTATAAGCAAATAACAAGTTTAGGAGTATAAGCAAACTCTGCATTTCCAAAAACGTTTCTTTTCATTTCTATCTACATCAAATACAGCAGTATCACCCCTTACTAAACAGCTACTCCCATCCAGTAATCTCCTCTTTCAGCAAAACCACAGTCCACCAAGCCAAGTGAGAAGTATACACACCAGACAGTCCTCCTACAAGCACAGTGCATGATGCAGCTGGTGAGAGAAGGCTACAGAGCTCTCCTGAAAGGGAAAATTAAGAAGTTCAGATACTAAGTGGATTCCTATGGAATACCTAGGTCTCCTACATCTTGGAGCAAGGCTGATGAGCAAGCCACTGGGACACATTGGCTCTGTTCAAGTATATAGATGGACTTAGACAAGTTGTAACTATATTCCCCAAAAATTCAGGCAATTCAGATATTACCAGAAATCCAAGATTATATAAAATCCCCACTTCCTTACCTTTCTGAATCTTTGATACTTGTTCAGCTTCTTCTCAGAACGACTTACAGTAATGTCACTGTAAAACCCCTATTTTTGAATAAAATACTGGAACTGAAAAAATATCATCCATATTGATATATTTCATATCCTCCTCTTCTAAGCATGACTCTCCTCCCAAGAAGACAGGAATATTGCATGTGTCTTAACTAATAACAGTGGTATTGTGTATTCTGTTTCACACAGAACAAGTAGCGTTGATGAAAAAGGCAGGTAAACCAAAGAAAACTTCCTGAATGTATTAATGGCACAGCTTTTTGTGGATGGTTACTTATAACACAAGAGACAAAGGCACTTTTTCACTCATTCCTGCCTCTATTTCATCCCTAGCTCCAAGTCTGCCTATTTTAAAGGTCTATGTCAACTTCCTGAGATCTCCTCCTCCATCCTTGTGTCTTCCACAGTAGTATCCTCAAACTTATGATAAATTTACTCTTGAAATAAATTATTTCAAGACATTTGTTGGATTCTATATCCTGTGAAATGCCAGAATTTTTCTACTTTATTATCTCAAAGGATTTTATTCCTTCTTCCCAAGAGATAGTATTTTTTTAAATCTTCTTTAAAGGTGTTTTCCTCATTGTTTGAAAATACTGCACTCTGGAGGAATAAAAGTCATCCTCCAAACAGTAGTTTTTTCTATCATTTTTCCAGACTTTCCCTTCTGAAACTCTGCACACAGCCAGCAACTGAAGCATACACTGGGAGCTCAGTCTAAGACACAAGCTGATACAGGTGATGTGCCTGACTTGCTCCAGAAAGAGAAAGCCAGTGGTTAGAAAGTAATATTTATTTTTAAGATGATATTTTAAAAGAGTTTATATTGTTTTGAATTGCATGGTCATAGTGAGTCCAATTCCAAAACCAAGCTCTGTTGCAACATAGTTGGTTGAATCAGGTCATGCAACTGGATGGCATTAAATACTGGTTGCCAAATGCAACAGGATTCTTTTCAAATCAGAAATGTATGTTTCCTGCCAAAATGTTAAATAAGGATTTTGATGGTAAATTCATATTTTCCTTTTAAATAAAAGGTAGATAACTGTGCTACATTTACTTTAAATTACAGCAGTTTACAGTCCCAAGGAACAAAACAAATATATTCAAATAATTCTCATTAAACTCTGAAGAATGAGATGCACTTCAAGGCAAAGAAATCTGCATGGGAAATGACCCGCCAAAAGTACCATTTGGGGTTGGAGATTTTATACAGCTCAAGAGGTCTGGCTTGAGGTCCAATCCACAGGTCACAAGCTGTGACAGTAAGGTGTTGTCAAAGTGAGACACAGATGTATTAAAAGATTAAATGCATAAGGTGACTGAAAGAAATCTAAGAATGCCTTATACTTGTGGCCAGAAAGAAAAAAAATTCAAGCACACAGTAGTGAGGCCTCTTCAAAACACCCTTCAAAAGACCTGACAGTTGCAGAAGAGACTTGCCAGGGAGGGAGAACACATAAGAAATCCCACACTGGGGCCACTGCACATAGCACTCTGTAGACACAATGGCACCTAAATGGTAGACAGAGACAAATCTCCATACATTATCCCAGAAATTTTGTATTCAATCAGTTTACATAGTTAATGTAACTAGGGAAAGAAAAGGAGATAATTCTGATGGAGGAGTAAAGATATGACTTGTCTTCAGTTCTGTCTACATTTTACTTAAAAGATATGTTTAAAGCTTTAGTAGGTATTCTGAGTATCTCTTTAGCCAGCTGGATATCTCTTTAACCAGCTAACAATCACAATCACATTCACAAACGTGCAGAGTGCCAGAGAATGACACTCAGTGCAGTCCTCAAGACCTTGAAGAAACTATCTGAAATAAGCTCCATATTGCTGTGGCTATACTGATATTGGTCTCTGAGGTAGCTACTTTAAATGGAATATCAAGAAACCTTACTCACAGTTTGTAACTTCAGTATTGGTTCACAACGCAAACATTCTCAAACTTGTAGTTTTGAGAATTCTCTCTTTATTAATTTAAAGGGCATTACTACAATTAATTGCTGAATTTAAACCATCAGGTTTTAAAAGCTAATGTAAAAATATAGGAACAAGAATTAAAATATAAAGTTTGAATTAAACCAAGCAGTTACTGCTTTAATTTCTCCAAGAGGCCTAGAATATAGACAGATCATGCCCCCTGAATCACTCTTAATCTTGATTATAACTTTTTCCTCTTTCCTGCCATTACTATTAGTTTACTCTAGAAAAATATTTTTACCCAGGCTTTTGATTTTCATTAATATAAACAAAGTAAAAAAAGATACCATACTATTCTTCTGCCACATGCTCATAATCTCTGTCAGCAGATATCTTAACAGCTACAGTGAATTACTGTTTCCTGATCATACACACCATAATCTGAAATAGGATTTCACAAAACATCTCAATAAAGGTTCAAATGTCTATATTTTGGATATGAACTCACAGATTTCAGAAAGGTAATAAAAATATTTTTTGCTTTAAACGTTAACTATAAATGTAAGGTACTATATTAGCACAATCTGTTACAAAGTAGGGTACTGCAAGTACTACACAGTACAACATGTGCATAGACAAATACTTGCAAGAAATACTTGCAAGAAAGCTGTAGTGCAAATTTGACAAATCAAACTATTTTGATGAAAGGTAAGCCTTAGGTAATATTTTGTAACCTAAAAATGTGACAGACTTTGTTATTAAAAAAAGAACTGGTAATGTGTAGCACCTAAAGGGATAGGGGAGCTAGGGCTGTAAGACTGTACTGCCACAGTTCAGGTACATCATGATGGAATTTGCATTCTCCATTTCACTTCTGAGAAATGCAAGAAACTCATTAACTTCCTGTTTGAAACTAGACTGCTGAAAAAGTAAACCCCCTACCCTCTCAGCACTGACATGTATGGCAGGCCCAAACAGAAAGCAGACACAGAAGGCAGTTAGAAAAGCACTTCTCTCAGTAGTGTTAGGTGGAACTGCCTGTGCATCTGCATCAAAGAGAAGTAAAGAGATTAAAGGCAAAATCCAAGGTGTCAGCCAGAACAAGGACCGAGAAACTGAGAAAAGTCTTTCTACCTCTCCCTCCTCCCATGACTTCCCTGAGGGAGAGCTTTGAACAAAAATACTGACAGGAAAAGAGTTTGATGGTGGTAGTGCTCAGGGATCCTGTGTGAATTATCTGCACATTCTCCACTGGTAAGGCTTTACACTTTCAAAGGTTTTGCACTTTGTCCATTCATTACAGAAAATGCCACGACTGTAACATTATCTTCTCCTAGTAAACAATTATTTCTGGCTGGTATTTCAGAATGCATGCATGTATAATGCTGCAAAAGTTCTTCACTGTTGGTCAAAATAGAAAAGTCACTTCCATAAAGCAGGGCATTTAAAAGCTGTGGTGTCTAAAACGGCACACCAGAGAATATTTTCTTCTTTCAACGTATTTAATTCCTATTAATAGTAATAGCAGCTAAGCATGCATCAAAGGATAATTTGCCTTCAAGTTTTAATATATATCTGCCATTATAGGTAAAGATATCCATAAGTACCATATGAACTAACTGTCAGTTCTTAGATTTGTTCCAAAGTATAAATCTTTTCCATTAGCATGGAGAAGGCATAGCTAGATGTGTCTCCTTAAAAAGAAAAGAATATGCCCAATCAGAGAGACTACAATAGCTTCTCACAAAATGCAGGGGATACCCTTTGTTTGGATTTTGCCTTCTCTCTCAGATTCAAGATTTTTCTAAAATAGGAAAGATATAACTTTATTGTAGACACCATATGCAACTGTTATCTTGGTTTCTTTCCACCAACTGAAAATTTAAGCAATAGGCTTTGTTTTTATCTTCATAGTACTGCTAAGAATAGTAACAGTCAATATAGAAAAACAAATGTATCTTCTAAATATTTTGTTACAGAGAAAAAGAATATGAGCGTATCCTCTCATGCCTGAATAAGGGTTAGGGAATACTAATATGTCTTCAAAACATCACATGGATTCTGAATCCCTGAGTGATCCAACAGCAGTTAATTTCCCACATCCCTAATCCTTTGTTTTGTAGGATGGCATCTAAGTATATGCAAAAGAATCAAGGAAGAACTTTGCCATTCACAGGTCACATACAGGTTGCTGTGCCCTCACTATTCCTACGTTCATCTCCAGGGATAAGAATACCCTATGACTCTTGCTGTCTGAGACATTCTGAGACTTTTTTTCTAAGTAATTCAGGGTATGTGAAAGAAAACTTGTCTTTCATGGGAATTCACAGAAACCCAGTTATGTGCCTGCCAAGCTGAGGACATACAGGAGGGAGAAGTCTGTCTGCAAACAGGCAGAGCTCAGATTCTAGTGAATTTTTGCATCTAATGAAGGGTCAAGATGTAAATTTCCCATTTCTTTGATGACAACTTATTGTTTCCTTGTGTGTAGTATCTTCAGTAGCTAGATTGTTGGATGTAAAAATTTTAATCATTTAAAAACTTAAGTCTAAGTGGTCTTAAATTACACCATATGAACTGAGAAAATGAGCTTAAAATCTCTGTAAGCAAGTTGGTGTCTAAATAACTGGATTTTATTTTGGAGGAAATTTTCCTATCTTTAGAAGGATTTTAAAATATATAAATCTATCATAGAAAAGAAGTAGAGATGGTAAACTGGGAACTGGTGTATACCATTTCTCCCAATATGACAGTTAGGGAACACTTTATCATTTTATGAATGTCAAGAAGTTAAACAGTGATTTTCACTTTCTCCTTTAGCCTGACCTAATGTAACATACCAGTCTAACAGTCACTCACTGATTATAATCAATCTATTTCCTTATAATTATTCCATTAAAAGTTTCCAGTAAAACACATCAGAAATATACAAATCCTCTTAAAAAAACACAGAAATAAATTACAAACTTGAGAATATTAACCTATGCCACCAAAAAGCTTCCAGAAAAATGGAAGTTAAAAGTTATTAATGTGATGGCTTTTTACTTATGTCACATTATCTCAGGGAACATGTTTGCAATATGATTCAGGCCATTATGATCTGAAATTGCTGTGAAAAATATAACTAGGCTGTATAATGAAAACAGCAATCAATCTTGGTTTTGAACAACTTGGGAATTACATTTTGACCAAGAGGCACACAGCAGACCTCAGTTTGTAACATCTTTTCTTCACATCAAGGAGATCATGTAAGAGTTCTTGAAATTTTTTATAACCTGTTTCTGTATGTTTATATCTGTCTACCTGCTACAGTCCTACGGCTTCAATATGGGACTAAAATGGAGTGGATCTAGACACTGAATACAGAAGGAATACTACCTCCTTAAAACATTTAAGGCCCCTCAATTTTGCTGATCTATGTTATTTTTGTTGATTGCTGATTCACAGGAACTTGAGTATTTGCTACTATTAGACAAGTATCTTTTGTGAGAACATTCAGTAGAGATCATGAACAGTAACCCATCCAGGGTCTGTATTTCTTATGAACAAGTCCTGATTAACCAGCATCGGTCAGTCAGTGATTGAGCATAATCCACACCTTGAGATTTAACAGAATTCTCAAAAGAATCCAACTATATGCTTTGAATGAAAGAAAAATAATTGTATGGATTTTATTCTCAAACCAGTCCATGGATCTTTATAATGAATAACTAAAAAAAGAAACAATAAGAGAACTAGCAAAAGGACTAACAAAAGACCGAGTTTCAAAACATTCACTAAACAAATAAAATCACAAGACCACACAATTTTACCAGGTGGGAAGCAACTTTAGATTCCTATCTGCATGGTGAATCATTATAAATTTGAAACATTTTGTGATGAAATTAGGAGTTTGCAATGAGGTTTTGATTTTATTCCAAACTGAAAACCTCTAACGTATCGTAAGGACACATTTTGGAGGACAGGACATGTTGATTAATGAGGGCAACTAAGAGTTGTGATTTAGGCCCAGTAAGAAACAAAGAATCATGATCTGCCACTCACTCACTCCCACTTAGTAGGATGGGGAAAAGTACCAAGGGCCTTTGGAACTCCATAAGAACAGGGAGGGCTCACTTGCCACTTTTGGCCCTGAGCAACACAAACAGGAGTACTCAACTTGGGGAGGAAACAAACAATTTAACCTGCCACCAACCAAAACCACAACAAACAGAAAATAACAGAGGAAGATGATGATGAAGAGTATGACTAGCCCTTTAAAATCACCTTCCCTCCCACCCATCCCCTCTTCCTAGGCTCAGGGCCCTGACGCCAGTGTCTTTACCTCTTCACCTCCTGAGTGGCTCAGGGAAGTAGAGAATGGGAGGTGCAGCCAATTCTTTTCCAATGGCTCCTTCTGCTTGTCTCTCCTCAGGGCGAACGGGCTCCTCACCATTCCTCCTCCAGCACGGAGTACCTCACACACTGGGCAGCCTTGCACAAGCCACTAGGATGTGCATTCACTCCGAGGGCTGCAGCTCCTCTCCACCTCCATGTAGGTCTCTGCAGGCCCTCCAGCACGGCCTGTGCCATGGCCACCTCCTCATACAGTCTCCTGCCCATCTGAGGGCAATTGGCTTCTTTGGCTTGAAGTTCTCATCAATAAACCCTGGCATTGTGTTCTCAACAATCACTCTTCCTGGCAGGGAGTCCTCCTGGAGCTACTGACAACTATCAGCTGGGGACAGCCTATATTCTGACTGCTGGCTGTAAGGGTATCTCTGGTCTGCAGACACAAATGTGGCTTGGACCAGCCAGCTTGAATAAAGATGGTAGGGATAAGTTAATGCAGCTGGCAAGCTACTTCCAATTATCAGAAACAGGTGCTGCAAGTTAATCAATTGGGCCCTGGGTGATCACGCGGGTGGAAGCAGCATATAAGGAAGTAGCTAGCAAAGGAAGGGTGGCTTTGAGTTAACTCTGTTGGTTGCACTATGTTGCCTGTGTATGTCTCTGCATGTGCATTACCTAGATTCTCTACATCTTTGAATGAATATTGCTTGCACCACTACAACACTGGTCCGGTGCTCTGACTGTGGAGTCCACGTGGTCACCTCCATCTTGTACCACTCCTCCACCTCCTCTTCTACTGCAGATTTTCTTTCTTAAATAGTGATGGCAGAGGTGCCAGATTGTCCTGGCTGAGCTGGAGGTGGGTTCACCTCAGAGTAGGGGATGTTTTAAAAACTGCTGACTGGGACCAGCCTTTCTGCAGCCCCCTCCTTTTACCAAGCAAAAAGCACCTCCACACAAATCCATCACACTAAGCTATGTGAAAGCTGTTATGCCATGTTACGAAGGTTTTCCCCCATTTCAACTGAACTCTAAAGCCTTAGCTTTCTGTGCCATCAAACAATTGTAGTAATTGCCTAGAAACCACCTCCAAAACAGAACTGATGGTCAGTAAAGAAGGCAGAAGTGAAGGAAAAGCCAACGGAACAGACATATCCAAAGTAAAAGTTTGAACATCTTTCAATCGTTCTCCTGTATACAGAGCTGGGCTCACAATGGAGCCAATGGAGAGAATGAGCAGATGACACGTACCCAAACTACTTTTAGAATTTTTAACTAACCATCTATTTCACTGCATTTTCAGACAGAAACAGAGTCCTTTCACTCTCATATCTTGCCTTCTCTTACACTATCCATGAAAGAAAGTTTGTTTTACACTTAACCTAAAATGATAAGTATCTTGGCCATCTTAAAACACATATTAATGAAAATAAGAAACCTCAGAAGAGCCTCCAGTCATTTGCAGGCTTAAAGTCTTCTCCACAAAACATCTGATTTACCCATAGAATTGTGTCAGCATTCAATGGTCTGATACAAGGTGCATAGCGTGCCAGTAACCAAAGTTAAGAGTTGAAGTAGAAGAAAGCTTGTTCCAGAGAACTCCTATAAGTGTGAAAAGCCAAAGTGCAGTCTAAGGTTATCACAGAAGAATAATGTGTTGCAAGGACCAGCAGCTATAAATAACACACAAAGAAAACTGCTTTACATTTGTTTGGGTTTGAGCACACATACCAGAGATAGATTAGAGTTTTTTCTTGTGCAACACAACAGATTAACTCAACAACCTCTTTGCCAAAGAGTGCTTTCATGGGACTACCTGTACCTCTTCTTCCAGGACTCTAATTTTCTTTGTTCAGAATAAGGCTATTTAACAAAAGTAGAACTTCAGAGGTCATGTCTTTTTCTTCAGACCTTTGGCAGGGTTCTAGCTGCTCCCTGAAGCATTGTTCTTTCTCTCAAAATCAAACCAAACCTCTTTACTCTTTCCTCCTCCTTACTATTTGGGGCTTAACTCTACAAGCCACCACCTCTGAAGCAGAATACACAACAGATTGTATTCCTTTTACCTCTCTACACCCTCTCCTTCTCATTTTCAGCAGTTTTCTCCTCATGGTGTTCTTCATAAAGAACAAGTAATTGTAAATCATCACCTGAATTTTAACTTCACAGCTTCTTTCATGAGACACCAAGCAGAAGTCTGAAGAGCGAAAGGAACACAGTTCCCACGGGAAAGAGAAGCATTTAAAAGCAGCCCATTTAAAATGCAGCCCTGACTGGTGGGCAAAGAAATGGGGACCAAATCAGTGCTGGTTTTCAGAAGGAAAGAAAGAGAGCAACAGTTTGTCTGCTGACTGTGCTGGACCTACACCAGACACCACTTCTACACAGTGTCTGATCCACCAGGAACCTAAGGACATTAAAGCCCTGCAGTTTGCTATCAACAGAGCTCCATCCTTACACAAACCGCCTACACAAACATTTTTTTGCAACAAGTAATATGCAAACAACTTTCTTCCGCCCTGTATATTATTAGTTTAACACTTTTAACAGTTTCTGGTCTGAAAGATCAGAAACTAATTGTATTTCACCACTTCCCTGGTAACCAGTACTTACAGCAACATTCCATTTTTAGTATATACTCGGTGTACTTATGATGCTGGTAATGAGAGAATCTCCATTACAAAAACTTAAAAGACAAAAGAAATAAATATGAACAAAATCCAATGGCAATGGTGTAGAATCCTGATATCAGAAACCAGCAGTTTCAGAACAAGAGTCAGCAACTCTGTTTTACTTACTTTTCTTTCTGGTATCTAGGAGTCTGAAAGTTTGAACTAAAAATTTTTTTTAAATAGGCCCATATTTATTACCATGAGACTTTAAACTGGTAGATCATGGTTGATACTGAAATAAATATCTGGATTACAAATTTCTATTTTTTTTTTAATTACAGATAATTTCCCTGTAACTGTTATTACAACTATTCACTGTATTTTGAAATGTCGTCAGTGAAATGCAATGAATAGGACAAAATGATTAATTCATAAAGTGTTCTCATCTTGTTCACCCCACCTGTTCAGAGAGTGACCCAGTTAGAATCACAGAATCATATAATTGTTTCAGCTGGAAGAGATCTTTGGGATCATTGAGTCCAGCCTTTGTCCCAACCCTATTAACCACTAGAGCATTTCCCTAAGTGCAACATCCATCCATCTCTTAAACACCTCCAGGGACGATGTCTCCACCACCTCCCTGAGCAGCCCATTCCAATGCCTGACAACCCTTGCAGTAAAGAAATTCCTCCTCATATCCAGCCTAAACCTCCCCTGGCGCAACTTGAAGCCATTTCCTCATGTTCTATTGCTTGTCACTAGGGAGAACAGATCAACCTCCTCCTTGCTACAAATTCCTTTCAGGTAGTTGTAGACAGCAATAAAGTCTCCCATGAGTCTTCTTTTCTCCAGGCTAAACAGCCCCAGATCCCTCAGTCATTCCTCAGAGGAGATGTGCTCCAAATCCTTTGCTAGCTTGGTAGCCTGCCTCCGTGTCCTCTTCAGTACCTCAATGTCCTTCTTGTAGACAGGAGCCTAAGACTGGACACAGTATGCAAAGTGTGGACTTACCAAAGCCAAGTACAGGGGAATGATCACCTCCCTTCTCCTACTGAGAACGCTATTCTTGATACAGGCCAGGATGCCACTGGCCTTCTTGGCCACCTGGGCACACTGCTGGTTCATGTTCAGCTGCTGTCAACCAACACTGCCAGGTCCCTCTCTGCCTGGTAGCTTTCCAGCCACTCCTCCCCAAGCCTGTAGTGCTGCTGGGGGTTGTTGTGGCACAAGTGCAGAACCCAGCACTTAGCCTTATTAGAATTCATGGCATTGGCCTTGGCCCAGCCATCCAGCCTATCTATATCTCTCTGCAAAGCTTCCTACTCTCAAGTAGATCAACACTTCCACCCAGCTTGGTGTTATCTGCAAACTTACTAAGGGTGCACTCTATCCCCTCATCCAGATCATTAATAAAGCTGTTAAATGGGTGTGGCCCCAGTAGTGAGCCCTGAGGGATACCACTCGTGACCGACCGGTGAACAACTGGATTTAACTCCAGTGACCACGACTCTTTGGATCCAACCAGGTAAACCTGAGTTTTTCACCCAGGGAAGTGAATGACCATCCAAGCCAAGAGCAGTCAATTCCGTCAGGAGAATGCTGCGGGAGACAGTGTCACATGCCTTACTAAAGTCAAGGTAGACAACATCCACAGGTTTTCCTTCATCCAACAAGCAGGTCACCCTGTCATAGAAGGAGATCAGGTTTGTTAAACAGGATCCGCCCTTTATAAACCCACGCTGACTGGTTCAGATCACCTGGTTGTCCTGTACATGCTTCATAACAGAACTTAGTATGATCTGCTCCATCAATTTCCCAGGCACTGAAGTTGAACTGACAGGATTGTGATTTCCTGGGTCATCTTTCCTCAGCTATTCCATTTGCAAACGTTAAACTATAACATGTTTCATCTCACAAGCAGCTTTTTGACTATGTGTCTTCTGTTTAATTAAAAAAAAAAAAAAAAGATATTTCTACATGCATGTATGTTATCTGGATACCTTGTAATCTGAGCTGTTGGTAAGGGGAGTGGGAATCCTGTCTGACTCATCACAAGCACATGTGGATATTATACACTCCTGATCAGAAATCTGCTGAGGTGCCAGCACTCATAATAGTCAAGGGGTCTGCGTGATTTGACCATATGCTCTCTCTTAACACAACAGATTGATACCAAAGCAATGCAGTTCAAATGTTTTCAGTGCTCACTCATCACGGCCTGCAATCTGCAAATAATTTTAAATCACTTTACTTAGCTACATACTAGAAGCACAAGTTTTAGTTCAAAGTATAAACTTCCCATTCAGAGATATAGTTAATCTGCAGATTGAAAAATCTTCCATGCTTTGAGGAAACTTAGGTTTGAATCTGGGACTGAATTTTTCAGCATTTCAGGATTAAGGGTAAAAACTAGCAGTAACATGGTTCTCTAAAAAAATGAGTAAAACTATTGATTATTGTTTATTCATGAAAGATATTAAAAAGTATTTTGTCTAGAATGATGGCAAAAAGGATTGAACATATTGTTCTAAAGAGCAAAAAAGGCAATTAGGTATTTTAAAAAAATGAGGTTTTTTAAAAACTCACTACAGAACGACCTCTTGAAAGTCCAACTGTTAATGTAAAGGCTGTAATCAAATGCTAGGCACTGTAAAGAATGAAAAAAAAAAATCAAAGCCCATTTATGCATATAAAACCAAAACTGCTTCTATTTGGTAACAGGGGGAGGGGGCTGTGGTGATAGCCCCCATAAGCAGTTCTCAAAATTTCCCCGATTCTGAGGTGGACCCACCTCCAGACCAGGCAGGCCAATGTGGCACCTCTGCAATCACAAAGAAGGGAAATCTACAGCAAAAGAGGAGGTAGAAGAGTGGGACAAGATGGAGACCCCAAAGAAGACCATGCAGATCTTGTAGTCAGTGAGAAAAGAAGGGAGGAGGAGCACCAAACTGGAGATGCCCCTTCAGCCCACAGCAAGAGAACAGTTATCCACCTGTGACCCACAGAGGGCAATGGCAGGACTGATAGTTGCCAGCAGCTCCAGGAGGACCCTGTCCCAGGAGAAGTGATCATTGCAGATCCTGACCCAGGGGAGGCAGAGAGTAGATGCAACCCTTGGGATGAACACATGTTGGGGTTGTCTGTGTGTGACTAACTGTCCTGTGCGGGACTCAGTACTGTGGCACAAAGGACTGGTGAAGAGTCCTCCTGCCCTGAGGCAAGACAAGCCTCAGGAGGCATCAGAATGGGACTGAGTGCACCTCCCATTCCCTGCCCCCTGCACCACTCAGAGGGGGAGGAGGTAAAAAAACTGGGATCATGTGCCCAAGCCCAGGAAGAAAGGAGGGATGAGGGGATACAAAACTTAAAGGGTTGGTTTGCCCTTCATTTATTACTATATTGCTTTCAGTTGGGTCTGGTTTATGTTTGTTACGTTTTTCATTGGTGATAGATTAAATTAAGGGTTTTTTTCTTCACCAAGTTGAGTAATCTTGTCTGTTTTGCCCAAGGTGAGTGAGCTCTCCCTGTCCTTAGAGGGGTTCCAAAGGCCCTTGGTATTTTTATTACTGATAATTTGACAAATGCTTCAAGACTTCCTGTCATGGTTTGGCCCAGCTAGCACAGCAGCACGACGACAGTCTCTCGCTCAGTGACTCCATTAACCTCCACTCTCGTTAGGATTGCAGAGGCCCCAGCGAAATGGGAGTAAAAGGATAAGCAAGGTTGTTGTGGATTGAGACAAGGGCAGGGAGGGCTCGCTGCCAGTTACAGTTCTGGTCAAAATAGACTCCAGTAGTCGACTTAGAGAGGAAAGTAGGGAAGTTTATTCTACAAGAAACAGAATGGAATAAAAGCAAAAAGGGAGTAGGATGATGAGAAAATTACAACCAGCACTTTTAGACCTCCCTCCCCTATCCCTCCTTTCTTTGCCACAGTTGCAGTTTCTGCAGTTACAGGGTCCCTCTCTCAGGACAAGGCCTCTTCTGGGCATAAGTTTAATGAGCTGCTTTGTCGTGGGTTCCTTCCCACAGTTACAGCTGTGGATATTGGGTCCCTTCCTTGGGTCACGGCCTGCTCCAGCCATAGTGATAAAGGGTCCCTTCCTCGGGACATGGCCTCTTCCGGCCATAGTTTTAATGAAGAAAATCACTGCCCCTGGCTCAGGGTCTGCAGTGAAGTGGTTGGGTCCCTCCCACGGGACACGGCCTCCTCTGGCCATAGTCACTGTCCCTGGCTTGCGGCCTTTAATGAAGTGAATCGCTGCCCCTGGTCCAAGGTCAGCTTTAGCAACATGAGTCTCTGCCCCGATGCGGGCTCATTATCAAAATGAGTCTCTACCGCTGATGTGGGGTCTTTAAAGAAATGAAAATAAATCTCAGCTTCACCAGTTCTCTCCATAGAATGCAGGGGAGTCTCTGCTCCAGCACACCTCCTCCCTTTCATCACTGACCTTGGAGTCTGCATGGTTGCTTCTCTCACTGTTCCTACTCCTTACACCATCGCCAACCAGAAGAAGAGACAGAAGTAGGAAGAAACAGGAAGAAGAAAGCCTCCTTTTTCCAGTTTCTTCTTAAAAAGTGATCATGGAGATGTCTAATTGACTCAGCCCCAGAAGTGAGTCTGGCTCAGAGCTGGGGAGAGTTGCAACCAGGTACTTACAGGAGCCATCTTTACAGCCCCTTCACCCTTACCAGAAAAGGCTGTCATGTCAAACCATGACACTTCCTTAGTGTTATATTATATCACTTAAGAGCCCATAACAGATAGCTTCTTTATTTTAGACAGGTTTTTCTTTTCCCAAGATCAAAGGAAGAAAACTTCCACAAAAGACAACACTTTTGTGCCTGTTTTGGAGTGGCCATTTCTGTGAGCAACACTGACTGAAAACTCCTTTTGGACTGATTGAGAGGAAGCCAAGATGGTATTGTTTATATTTGAATAGGTTTCAGTAAAAAGAAAATTAAGAAAAATTAAGAAAACTGTAATGGCTTTATTTGTCCCCCAAATACAGTAAAGGACTATGTTACAGAACACTTTTCCATACCTGTTTTGCCAATAACATTCATAAGACCAGCAAATACAATTGATCATAGAGATGTATGTATCAGCTTTTACAGGATTTTCCTGTACAAGGCTTTTTGAAAACTTTTTGCTCCTAGAGTCTTGATGTAGTTAAGAATCAACACTGAAATCCCAAATAATATAAAGAATTATAGCAGCAATTAATTACTTTGCTTTCAAGCTGAATAAAAAAAAGCAATTTGCTAATGAAAATCACTACTACTTAACAATAGCTGTTAACAGCCAAAAAAAAAAAACAATTAATAAACATATGTTTATATTGGAAACCTTCTTAAGCCACACATGCTATACTTAGTAAGTTAGTCAAGATGTTCAATTGTCCAGTCTCTACTATCCACATGCAGAAATCCCTATGTGACACAAGCACAAAAAATTGCTGCATGCCTAGACCTGTGGATAGGAGATGCTCTGGGAGAAACCCATGACTGAGATAGGACATCAGGTACCCAATTCTCCACAGCTGGAGAGAACTGAGTACACTGACTGGTCTCAGGATAGCTTAAGAAAACTTAGTCTTACAACTGTGTATTAGAAGACTCAGCATCCCTATAGCACTAGAGCAAGTCACATGGAACAGATTCCTTTTAGCTTTCCAAGAGCATGTGGCTCAGACATCACTGACAATACTAATAGCTGTCTTTCACATGGAGACTACACTTCAAACATACCACAAAGCACTTCTCTGTACCACTGCATGGGCCAGGCACAAAGCTGCAACTGTGGGCATAAAAACCTCTGCAGGAACAGTCACACCACAGGCCTTTGAGAGCAGAAGGAAGGAATCATGCAGAACCATGCACAGTTTTTCCTTCTTATGGTCCAGAGCCTGAATTAAAAATTTCTACAGTGGGGAAGAGAGGCTGGAAAAGGGCTATGAATAACTATGCAGTAGGTAAATTCACTTGCAACAGTAACCACCGCAAGAAACAGTGTATCCAGAAACATAACAAACTATAGAAAGGCCTTTTTGGAAAAAGGCCAGGACCACTCCTGCAGGTATGTATCATGGTGAAAGTTTCTAGCCCACTAGGCATCATCCTAGCTGATGAAAAGACTATCCTACTCAATACACCTAAAGCAAAAAAATCCTGACTTTTTACAAAAAAAAATTTCATATTTATCAGCAAATGCATTACACAGGGAAGAGGGAACTCTGGCACTAATAAACCCAGTACATAACTTCTCCTGTAAGACCACTTTATGGAAAAAAATGAAGAAGCTGAAGACAAGAGTTAAAAAAAAAAAAAAGTCAAGCTGCTGCCTTAAACATTTCACAGCTAATTGGTTATGCTGTAGATAAACTGATTCCTTATTTTTATCATGTACTTTTCCCTTTTACGCTAGCCATATCATTAGTGATGGTACTCATGAAGATTTCTGTGTCACTCTAGTTCACACAATTCCATTGAGAATCATCCAGGGATTTCCTCAGTGACCTGAGTACAGACGCATGGTACCACTCCCATTACATTAGGGAAGTTAGAAGAATGGCACAAGTGGCAGACATGAGCAATGATACAGCCAGGACATACAATACTGAGTAGTTCAACAGAACAAAGTTTTTCAAAAGTATATTTCTTTCTTGGATCCAAGAAAATATGAGCCGTAGATGTTAGGGGATAAATAGTTAAACATTCATAGTCCTTGAAATGGCAAAAGAACAAGCTCTACAAAGTTTCATACACTGACTCTACTACACAAAAAAAGCCATTTATTCTTTAGCTACACTGTAAAAAGCATGCAACAGTGACAGAATATAGGGATTTCCTGTTCTGGAAAATGTCAGGTTAGTCAGTGATAGCATCAACATTTGTACATGATGATATTGGCTAAAGATGACATGATAATTGGTCTAATACTACCCCATGGAGGAAAAGACACAGAAATTAAACAAAGTTATGGACAACACAAGGAGCTGGAAGGAAAGAGATGGATCAACTGCATGATTTTGTTTAGTGGACAGTTACATAGCTACATTTTGCAAAATCTTCCTTAAAAGAAATCACGTTACTAGGTGCCAAAAAACTAACAAAGAAATATTCCATGCAGTTGCAAAAAGAATGACATATATCCCTTTTTGTAATTGAAAGCCACCTTGAAAGAGTCTCAAGGCACAGCTTCATTTTCTCTCACAGAGAAGAGTTTGGGGTTTCTTTACTGCTTTTGGTTCCTGTGGGAGTTCAGGCAGTGTGTGTTCTGTGGAGAGTAATTCCCATTTGAATAGTAACATCCATTTAACAAAAGAGACAATTTTAAAAAAAGGTGTAGAAACAGAGTATTTAATATGTTTCAATTGCAGAACACTTCTGTAGTTCAGTTCTGATCTCGAACTTCTTTATTTAAGTGTGAGCATGCATTACTGTAATTTTAACCCCATGTGTATTAATTTTAATTTTGGCTCTACCTTTTGTCTTCTATTTAAAAAACCAATATAAAAATTTCTGAATGTCTGATTCTTCTTATTCAATCAGGCACTCTTCTGCATATGTACCTTCAAGTACTGTTACTATATTCAAAGTTTCTGAAAATTATTGAAATTCCTATTCCTCCATTTTAGAAACTTTACTCAATTATAAAGTAAAAATCATTATTGAAGACTGTCGCATTGCCTTCATTAGCCAGATATTTTGTCTTATGTTAAAAAATTAATCTTGCTGTCTTGAATGTTTATCAACTATTATTCCCTCAGGAACACATGCTGTAGATCTTTGAGAGAAGTTTCATGATACAGATTAGAGCATATTTTTTAGAGTCCATAAACACTTTTTTGTGATGGTTTCATCATGGTACTTCCATTCTATGAGCAAAGTAACATATTTTCCAGGGCTCATTTTCTTGGATTCATTCAGTGAACAAGAACCATATTTATCAAAAGGAAAACCAAGACATTAACTTAATTTAAGCCACTATTTTACTAACTGTGTTTAACTTTAGGAAGTCTCAATACACAATTCTGAAGTTAGTTTTCCCCTTCTTTATATGTAGCGTACAGAAAGCACTTTGAATATAAACCATCCTTTAAAAGCCCTGTCCTCTTCCCTTTGATTGCCATCAGTACCAGCAGATTTGTATGAGTTAAAGCAGGCTTCCTTTATGTTCAACAAGTTTATTTTCTTACAAAACAGGCATAGTGCATCAGAAACTGGTCTTTTTACATTCTTAAATCACCCAGGTCAAGAGTCTTCATTGTGTAAATTTCTTGTACTATTATAGACAAACACAATAGAGACATTTTAAAAGATCAAAAGCAAAACAAGCATGTGCAGACTGATGCACAAGAAGCACCAGAAAGTGACACATCGGTGGAGTTCACCAGAACAGCACAAAAATGTCATAACCACTGACTTTTTTTTTTTTTTTTTCAAGCATCAAAAGGAAGGAGTCTTAAGAGAAGTGGATACTGACAGAGAGGAAGAGAAGGAATGGGAAGAGTAACTTGAGAAGTAACCATAAGCACAGCATCTGAAGAGCTGAACTCTCAGATGTGGTCTTTCACTTACAAAGTTGTACGTTCCTCAGTCTTGTCCTTCCTTCAGGCACTGGGGCAAATTCGTAACAATTTTGAAGTCTGCTGTCCCTAATATAATTACAAATATAATTCCATCTCTAACTTAAAGAGAAAACAGAAAAGTTCAAATGTACCAGTTTGCCAGAGCCTCACATGCCACCTTCCATGAGCTTTGCCCAACCTCTCTTACCTTAATTCCACTTTAAATCTCTTTCCACACTTAAAGGTCAAATATTACAAGAAAGAATAAAGTAGCAAGCAAGAAGTACAAGCAGTACTGTGAAATTACTGAGTAGTACAAAAGAAATGGCAAATATTCTAGGACAGAGGACCAAAGGCTTCTACCATTTCCCAAAGCAGACAAATCATTCCTGTTGAGATTCAAATGATCTCCTGGTAGCACATGGGTATAGGCAACCTTATTTCAATTGTAAAGCCTTCCTTATCCATGGAAAGCACAGGACAGAAGTGGAAAAGATTCAGCAAGATCCCCCTGAGTTTTCCAGCTGCCTGAACAAAGGGCTGCCAGCTGTCCCATTCCTTTCAAACATCAACTTACAGGCCAGTGACAATGCTTCAGATGTCACAAAAATATGTATAAAGTATAACACATACCTGCTGCAAAGAGCTACATATTTTGACAATTCTGCAACAGCTCAAACACACCAAAGTTGCATGGATATGTGACTGGTTTAATTTTAAACCAAAATGGAATCATTTAACATTCAGAAATTCAGGATTACAGCTATCCATTAAGAAGCTACAGGTGTGAAGTATTTCAATAGCTGCTAATTGCTAAAGATAAAAACAGAGAAAAGCCACAAACTGCTTGTGGCCAGAAAAAAAAAAAAAAAAGAAAGAGTAAATTAATTATTTTTTCCACAAATACACAAAAATATTTTTAGTATTTAATGTTTCTGTGCCATTAAGAGGACAGAACACCATGCAGCATGAGTGAATTCAGTCATTCTCTTGTAGCTAGAGGCAAAAATAAATAACTACCAAATAATAAATTAAATGAGGTCTAAAATGAGATCTATAATTAATGACTTTTCTGCTAACAATTTAAATGGCTGTATTATTTTAAAAGCTACCTTTACAGAATGTCAGTCTCTAAGATAAAATGCATTAAGTATGAAGTTAAATGCGTGAGCATATAAATCAACAGGCATTTCTTGCCCACAGAAAGTAAGCACTGCCAAGACAGAAATTACTGAAATGTTGTCAATATAATATCAACATTGTTCTTTCCCATGAGATAAAGTAACAGTTTTTAACCACTGTTTTACAAGTCCAGTAGATATATTTATTTAATTATTTAGAGCTAGATCTCCTTCTGACAGTATTTACAAGCAACATCTTGCAGCCCATGGAGCAGTCTGTGGTTAGGCAGGCCCTGCCCCTGCAGCCCATGGAGGTCCACAGGGAAGCAGAGATCCACTTGCAGCCCGTGGAGGACCCCACGCCAATGTGGGTGGATGTGTAGAGAATCACAGAATGTTAAGGGTTGGAAAGGATCTTGAAAGATCATCTAGTGCAACTCCTCTACCAGGGCAGGACCACCTGCAGTAAGTCACACAAGAACTCATCCAGGTGGGTTTTGAATGTCTCCAGAGAAGGAGACTCCACAACCCATCTGGGCAGTCTGTTCCTGTGCTCTGTCACCTTCACAGTGAAGAAAGCCTTCCTTGTGTTTCTTTGGAACCTCTTATGTTCCAGCTTGTACCCATTGCCTCTTTTCCTACCATTGGACATCACTGAGAAGAGCCTGGTTCCATCTTCCTGACACCTGCCCTTTATGTATTTGTAAACATTAATGAGATCACCCCTCAGTCTCCTCTTCTTCAAGCTAAAGAGCTCCAGCTCCCTCAGCCTTTCATCACAAGGAAGATGCTCCCCTCCTTTAATCATCTTTGTAGCCCTGCACTGAACTCTCTCCAGCAGCTCCCTGTCCTTCTGGAACTGAGGGGCCCAGAAATGGACATAATATTCCAGATGTGATCTCACGAGGGCAGAGTAGAGGAAGAGGAGAATCTCTTAACCTACAGCCCTTCTAATACACCCCAGGATGACATTGGCCTTCTTGGCCACGAGGCCACATCGCTGGCTCATACTTATCCTGCTGTCCACCAAGACCCCCAGGTCCCTTTCCCCTACACTACTTTCTAACAACTCTTTCCCCAACCTGTACTGGTACATGGGGTTATTCTTTCCAGATGTAAGACTCCACACTTGCCCTTGTTGAATTTCATTACATTTCTCCCTGCCCAACCCTCCAGCCTGTCCAGGTCTCATTGAACGGCAGCACAGCCTTCTGGGGTGTCAGCCACTCCTCCCAGTTTAGCATCATTAGCAAACTTGCTGACAGTGCCCTCTGTTACCTCATCAAGGTCATTAATGAATATATTGAACAGTACTGGTCCCAGCATTGACCCCTAAGGGACTCCACTAGATACAGGCCTCCAACTAGACCCTACCCCATTGATCACAATTCTCTGCCTTCTTCCCCTCAACCAGTTAACAATCCACCTCATTACCTGATCATCCAGCCCACACCTTCTCAGTTTTGCTGTGAGGACGCTGTGGGAGATGGTGCCAAATGCTTTACTGAAATCAAGACAAAGTATGTCCACTGCACTACCACCTGGTTACAGCTTCATAAAAGGCTATTAGGTTGGTCAAACGTGACTTCTCTTCAATAAAATCATGTTGACTGCTCCCAATGACCCTCTTGTCCTTTGTATGCCTGGAGACAGCACCCAAGATAAGTTGTTCCATCACCTTTCCAGGGATGGAGGTGGGGCTGATCGGTCTGTAGTTACACGACTCCTCCTTCTTGCCTTTTTTGAAGACTGAAGGGACATTTGCTTTCCTCCAAACCTCAGGCACTTCTCCTATTCTCCACAACTTACTGAAGATGATGGAGAATGGTTTAGCAATGTCTTCTGCCAATTTCCTCAGCACCTGCAGGTGCATCCCATCAGGGCCCATGGATTTATGTACATCCAGATTCCTCAACTGATCCTTAACCCAGTCCTCATCAACCAAACAAAACTCCTCCTTTCACTTGACTTCCTCTACAGTCTGGGGCTCCTGAGGACAGTCTCCAGCACTACAGACAGACGCAAAGAAGGCATTCAGTAACTACCTTCTCTGTATCCTGTCACCAGGGTACTCACTTCATTCAACAGTGGGCTTACATTGCCTCTAGCATTAGTTTTACTTGCAATGTATTTGAAAAAGCCCTTCTTGTTGTCCTTGACCTTCCTTGCAAGGTCCAACTCCAATGAGGCTTTAGCTTTCCTAGTTGCCTCCCTACAGCCTCTGACGATAGTCTTATATTTATCCCAAATGGCCATCTCTTCCTTCCATGATCTATAGACTCTCTTCTTCAACTTGAGTTTGCCCAACAGTTCCCTGTTTAACCACGTGGGTCTCCTGGCTCCCTTTCTTGATTTCCTACCTGCTGGAGTACTCTGACTGTGGAAAGCCTATGTTGGAGCAAGTTTTTGGTAGGCCCTGACAGGAGATAGGAGCTCAGGCCAGAAGAAATTTGCTGTCACGACTTGTGATCCTGTGAGGGATTCAGGCTGGAGCAATCGGTGCCTGAAGAACTGGTCTCCTGGTGGATGACACATATTGGGGCAGGGTATGAGGAGCTGCCCCTGTGGGAGGCCCCATGCTGGAGCAGTTCATAAAGAACTGTAGCCCATGGGAAATATTCTTGCTGGAGAGGTTCATGGAAGATTATCTCCCATGTGAGGGACCCCACACTGTAGCAGTGGGAAGCGTGATGAGGCCTCCCGCTGAGAAGAAGCAGCAGCAAAGTCCATCTGTGATGAAGTGACTGAAATCCCCATCCCCTGTGCCACTTGAGGGGAAGGAAGAAGAGTCCCAGGAAGAAGGAGGGGTGAGAGAAGGTGTTTTAAGATTTGGTTTTATTTCTCATTTTCTCTGCTCTGTTCTGATTGCTCATCAAACCATTTCTCCCCAAGTTGAGTCTGTTTTGCCCATGACAGTAATTTCCAAGCAATCTCCCTGTCCTTCTCTTGACTCACAAACCTGTCGTTATATTTCTCTCTTCCCTGTCCATACTTGGAGGAGGAGTGATAGAACGACTTGGTGAGCACCCAACTAGGGATAAACCACCTCAAAACGTAACACTGAACATACCAGACTACTAAACTCAAATCTGAAACATTAATCATTCAACACTTCCACTGAAAGAGTAATTGGTAAGTTCTTTGGGGAAGATTTGATTCAACGTCTATATAACTTTCAACACACTGAACTTGTGATCCCTAGCACTTTAGTTTAAACAGTAACAATCTGTTGAAAAATTGGGAAAATCGTGTACTCAGCTTACTTACGATAACAACAACAACAACAACAAAAAGTTGTTTAAGAAACAATTTCTATTTTTACAACACTGGTTTATTAAACTCAGAACAAATGTGTAAGGCAACATTTTTTTGTAACATTAGAATTTTGTTTCAATGAAGATCATTTTATTGAAATAATTTTGCTCCACACTACTATTAATCCATTTCTGGACATGCTGAAAATGTTATCAATATATAGTTTGAGGGGATTTGGTTTTGTTTTACTCTTATATAGTTTGCAATTTCAGTTAGCTCTCACTCTCTTTTTTCAAAATTTTATCCTTCGTGCATCACAGGGCTCATCATGACGGATCAAGTGCACAACTAGAAGTGTCTGATCAGTAGATTATAGAACAGTTTTCACAGATTTGTATCAAGATGAACACAGCAGGTTATCACACAACTCTGAAAATAGGAATTATGGCTATGAAAAAGGCTAATGCCTCTTTTGCTAGATTTAGCCCCTTATTTCCTTCATCAAGTAAATTAGCAGGTGAAGGAAATTGTCTGCCATATGAACTTTCAGAATAATGATTTGGATGGTTTAATTTCCTTCATGTTGCCTCACTGAGTGAATTACCTCAGGTACAGCTTTTCTTTTCACACATTTATGCACCACCTAAAGGATTTGTTTCTTTCATGGTGACACAACTTAAAGTCCAATGAAATTAATGCAAGGAGAGGGCATTCAATGTCTCACAGAGTTACTCAGCAGTTCACTGCACAACACTGTATGAAGAAAAAACTATTCTGGGTATCTTAAGAGGGTAAAACAATATGCTTTTAGTCTCTTACCTTTTGTTCTTTAAGTTCACCTTTAGTAGTGATTTTCACTTCTCACTCATTGCCCACCGTCCCCCATGTTCAAAGACCCTCTTTATGATTCCTTCCTGCTAAACAGAACTAGATATAAATAATTACAACAGATTTCTGTGAAGAGTTCCAGAAAAAATAACAAAAATCAACCTGGATTTCTAATGAATACACTAAAGGCTGACATTGGTGCTTTTCAGTCTTCTGAAGCTTCTGGCTTCAAGTCAAATGCAGTTCAAACTAGAATAAATCTTGAAAGATTAGAAGTTATCTGCGGATCAGAAGCCTTGCTTTTTGTCCACTACAGCTATTAAGTTGATTGCAACATCAAAAAGTATCATGTAGGTGTAGAACACCGAAAAAGAAGCTACAAATGCATCAAGGAGACAGGAAAAACTCCAGTCTTCACTCTTTACCTGTTTTTATGTTTAAGATCTCACTAGTCCTTGCAGTATGAAATAGTCCTTTCATTTGAAGAACATAAGTACAACAGTTCTTCCAACACATTAAGGAAAATACTTATTTTTACAATTTTAATTTTGCCTTACTCCATAAAGTTGTGGGTTTTTTTTTTTTAGACATGAATTCTCTATCTAAAAAAAACCAAACAAACAAACACTACATCTCCAAAGCCAATGAATAACTACCAATTGTTTTCAACTTCATTGTCTTTAATTTGGCTAAAATCAAATCAGAACTGAGTTTTTTCTTATTAGTCTTAGGAGTATGAATTAATGAAGAAGTTTCAACCTTTAAATCTTTCCTAAACATTAACTTCCAATTTGGATATTGAAGTTAAGTTATGAAGTACAAGACATCTAGAAAAGTTGAAAATCCATGTGATAGCTGAAGGAGGACCTGAAAATGTTGAATAACTAGGCAGTAAAAGTCAGATGAAATACAATATAAGAAAACAGAAGTGAGGTTTAGGGAAAAAAATAAAATCCTAGTTTCATATACAAAGTAATAGGCTCTACTGTACCATGCAGATGGTAGATCATGTATGCTTTATGATTATTCCCACTAAATGTCAGCTTAGTGCCCAACAGAGGCCAAAAAGCAAATGTTAGAAGTCACTAGAAAAAAAAAAAGTAGAGATCAAAGTAACTATTATGAGGCAAGGTCGGTTGAATATCAAATCAGTTTCAAAAGAGCCTGCTTAAATATTGGCTGGAATTAAAAGGATATATATACCATTTGGTAAAAAAACAATTGCTACATATCGTGGTCAATAAGGTTAAAATCTCAGGATTTATCTGCTAAAATACTGTAGAAGACTATAATATACAAAAATCCAATATTTTATAAGACAAAATGGTTCAAAATAGGTGCTTTTTTTCTCACATTCGTGGCACAAAGGACACTACCCTGCTTAGACCTGTCACTACTGTTCAAGTGTATTACAGAACTTATTAAAATAAATCTAGCAAGTTATTCTTCAACATGGCTGCAAGGATGCAGTTTTTCTTTCACTTTGTCTTCTACTATTGGTGATAACGAAAAAAACACACTGAGACAGAGTGAATCTAAATGAGATGTCCAACATTAAAATTTCAGTTCACTGGCTAAAGCATAGTAAAGCTGTAAGTAATAATAAGAGTGCCTCTTAAACTGAGAAATACTAAGCAACTTCACTGATGGGTACCACTATGTGTTTTTATTCAAGCAGATATAGTTTAAGAAAATCAAGCCAAAGAGCAACTAGTAAAATTTACAAACTGAATTTCAACTAATCGAAAGTTATTTGCATATTCATTATGTCTCATTCTTTTTTCAAAACTGTTTTTCCTGAGTCTGCTTCTCATATCTCAAAGCTTTACTGTACACATTCCCAGGCTCAGATGATATCACAGTCATGTAACATGCTCTCAGATACACACACAAATATATCCTTCTTCTCAAAATATTCATCTACTAACATTAGCATCTGTTTGTCTCACATTAGACTGTGCATAAAAGCAAAAGAATGCATCTCTTCTTAAAGTCCTGCCAATATTACTATATCATCTTTTTCCTCTGTGCATCTATTAGTGATAAATGAAAACTACGAATTCTACATGACTCCACTGGTTCAACAACTGCTGTCACATTCTTTTCAAGTTCTAGAAAGCAATTATTTAATTTAAAAAGCAGAATGCTATTCCTTACAATGAGAAAAACAGTGATTAAATAACTGAAAGTAAGGATAGTCAGTTCATTTCAAATTCAAATGAAGAAATTACTTCATTATTTTCAAAGAACTTTGTGTGTTTATATCAGTTGAAACTCTTGCCTGAAGATTCTGAATTGGAGATAAGGTAAAAGGAATGGAAAAAAAAAAGCATTGGCAATATCAGAACAATTGAAGACCCTGTCAAAACAGACACAATTACTTAGAAATAAATGAACCTCATTGTTTCCTGAAATATTTTTTTTCCCCTATTCTGAAAGTACTCCAGCAAAGCCATTATGATATCTTTTTTACTGCAGTGTAGAAAATACAATACCTCTATAATTGCAGCAATTTAATTTTTTGTTATATTTTTGATTGCATATTGTAAACTGATTTTCAGATTACGTGAAAGATTGACACGACTTGTGTTTGAAACATATTAGAACATAATTTCAAGAACGATGAAGCTTTTTTTAGAATTTAGAATACTTCTAAAAGCAGAATCTCTCATCAGAGTCCCAATCTGTTTCCTACCTCAGATTTAGGTTAAAATTAACAACATACAGTCATTGCTCTAAACTCACCTACTATTAGTGTTAGTGACCACTTTTGTGCTAGAAATGATCTGTACACATCTTTCTCCACCCTTAAGAGAATTTTCTTCTATGCATTTCTTCATCTGTCTTAATGAATTAAATTGTCAGTGTCACCTCAACTTCCTTCACCTGTATGGCAACAACAAAGTGATGCCTTGCAGAAATTATGCAAAGTAAAACTACCACCCATTTTCTCCAGTCTCAAAAATTAAAAAAACAATCATCATACCAGACAAGACAGCTGTAGTTGTAAAATGCCCTTCCCTACATATATATTTGGGTACACCACTGGCATCCATCCTGATATTCATCTCCCTTTGCTCTGCCAGCAGTAGTAACACCCTTTTCAATGCACTGTATGCTGTATCAATCAACAAGAAGAATCCAGCTACTTCACTGACTCCCTCCTTCTTGATTAAGGTTTCCTGGACAAACTCTTCTTCATATTTGCAGTTTCCTTCTTGTCCTTAGTCCAGTTTTCTCCAGTTTTGAAAAAATCAGTGTGAGTCCCAGCTAAGAAATTTCTCTGAACTCCTATGGTAAAAATTGCCCAGAGTTGTTCCTAGTTGTTGGACACTCAGACAATCCTAAACATATTCCTACCTAACCAGGCGTGATATAATACTCTGCTCTTTATGCTCAGCTGGTAATTTATAGTAAATGCTCGAGAATTCAAAGTATGTGTGATAATCACCTCTACTATACATTTCATTGTGGCACTAAAATACACACATCTTTCCATGTCAAACATGACAATTAAGCATGTGTGCTCAAATATAGTTTTTTGTATGACACAAAATTGTGTCACATGAAGGTGTCTGCAGTATTTAATAAAAAAATCTGTGTTATTAACAAAGACAATATTTAACCTGGGGTGGAAGAAAAAAGACATACAACACTTCAGTAAGAGAAACTTGAACTGATCGATCTTGTAAAATTCACCAACTGGTGTTTTGATAAGACACATTTAAATTAATCTGGTTTCAGGCAGAACACCTCATTACTTCCTCCTCGTAATGCATAAGTAAAAGCTTTCAAATTCCATCTTCCTTTTCAGTTCACTGATCATACACCATCTCATCCTAATTGAGAAAAGCAAATAAGTATGAACATAAGACCTGGGAGCCTGAGGTATGACACACTGATGCTTTACTAGACTATAGTAAAGTTAAGCATGCATTAAAAGTAAACTTGTGACTCACAGCTTTAGACAGAAAGTTCATGTAGCTCTTGGATAAAACTGACATCAACACAACTTGTATGAATACAAAGGTTAAGGAAATTCAGCAACTGTCAGTAGCATGATTTCCTATGCTGACAGTGCTTTGGCCATCAGATCTTGCTCAAGCAGAGATCACCTAAATCTAATCACACACTGCCCAGGCATGCACAGTCATCAAGCATTTTTCTACTTCACCTCTTTCCTAAATCCAGTCCTCAGAGAGGAAAAGGGAAGATGACAAGGTCATGGAATAGTTAAAATTCAGTAAAATAAGTGGAGAGTCTCCAATTTTTTCAGCAAGATGCCTCAAAGACAGACTGCAGATACTGTCAATTTAAATAAAGCCAGTTTGAAGAGAATGGGAAAAAAAGTCCTTGGAGAAGATTAGTCAGCCTAGAGGGAAGCATTGACCCCTACAGCTCATTCAGTTTCTCCATATAAAGTAAGACAAGGGGAAGATAAATAATGGATGTGAGGTTTTGGGATATCAGGTTAGCAATGGAGTTAAATTTCTATCTAAAAACAGAAGTAAAAAATTGTGCATATTTTTTAAATGGTCAAGGGAACTTCACAGGGGTCTGAACTCACCTTGTTGCCCTACAGCATGCCAGGAGTCTCTTGGAAAACAGCAACTGCAGGAAAACATTTCACCCATGTCCACTACCACCTCCTGCAGTGCCTACGTACACCTTTATTGTTTAAGTACCCTACAGCTAGGTACTGATCAAACATTAAATAGCTGGTAAGAAGCTCACCACCCTCAAGAACTGAATAGCTCATTATTTATCAGACCTGTCTTTATTGCTAGACAAAAATTCCTAATAGTCAAATAGGTTAAAACTATTTTTTTTTTTAAATGAATAATAGAGGAAAATATTCAAGAAGTGAAAAGACCTCAGAATTATTTAATAGTAACATATTCAGCCATATTTTCTTAATCTAGCAACATTTTAAAACCATAAATATTTACAGTTTATACATAAATGAAAACTGGAGGCTTAGATTGTTCAATTCCCTCAAACATGCAGACTTTTATGGTATTTTTTGAATTCTAGTCCTATATCTAAAATGAAAAATTCTTTCTTTGAGGTTCTGACTACCGAGGCAAGCATGAGAACTGAGAGCTAATTGAACATTGTTTTATTGTAGACACAAACTTACGTTTTTAAAATTTACTTTAACCCTTACTTCCATGTTGCATCTGAAATTTTGGGCACATGTCAGTGATTTGCAAAAGCAAAGCATAGTTCTACAAAGGCTTATATAAAACACTAAAGAAAGCATATGCACACTTACATGGTGTATTTGAAGCTGCCTGTAAGTACAGTGAAATATCCTGCACATGCAGAGCATAATAATAGGTACTGATGCAACCCAAAGTGAATGGGTAAAAGGAAGATCGAAGGAGATAAACTACAGTATTGCAAAGTATCCATGCACTTAAATCCATGTATGGGCTGGTGCTGAAGTCTTCTTACTCCTCTACATAATATCCAAAGTTTAGTTATATGCAAAATAGACAACTTAGTGTATAAGATGAATGAACACCTATTATGACTGCTAACTATTCTTTTCTGTACAGCTACTTTAGTGGATCCCATGCCAACCAGAGAGGAATGCAGGAGGGAAAGATTCAAAACACTACTGCTGGAAGTGTCTCTGCATAGCAATTTCTGCAAGAGTAGGAAGGACTATTTTTAAATTTAAGTCAGACTGAAATCCTTTATTCTCTGCAGTATGACAGCTCAATACATTTCCATTTATTATTAAATTTGGCATGTAATAGCAACAAAGGACTTCTACTCATCTGAATAGTAAATATTTTGTACATTACTACAGTACATAATAGCAAATTTAAAAAGAAAAGCTGTCAGGATAGATCATACTTGGCATGTCACTTTTCAAATATAATTGAAATTTTTCTCTTTGCATACATCTTTAATAGTCAATTTCCTTTTCTCTATACATATTTTAGCATGAAAATATTTGCCATCAATATTAAAATATGAATTATCTGTATAGTCATGTACATATCTCACAGAATTACCTGAAATATTATCCATTACACTCTTATTTAATAGCCAATATACATTTTGCATTCATATTTTAATATTAAAATTTGCTTGCTTAGCTGTGCACAGAAAACTTTCCCAGTGTCTTTGTATACATATATTCCCAAAACAGAAATGAAAAAAAGTTTTAGTACATTTTGAAAAATTTATGTATTTTTAAATTAAAACAAAAAATTACAGTCCACAACACAAATGTAACATGGTTAAAGCTGCATTTAAATTTGGAACACAAGATATTTTAGAATTTCTCTTAACTCTTTAACCGAACAGTAGCAAGCCACACTTTGAGGTGGCAACCAAATCCTTCAAATTCACAATATACACATTGACAGCTTCTCATCCTAATACTACACCGGAAAATCCATACTAAAGAAGATATGTGGATCTGAGTTATTGTTATTGGTTGTTATTATATATTCTCATGGATGAAATTGAGATGGCACAGAACTAACTCAGGAGAAAAGGTCAAGTTTGTCCCAATGACCTAGCTGTCTGTGGAACATGCTCCATTTATGAATAAATGTCTGTTCTTCCTTACTGTCCTACTAATCCATGCACAAAAAAAAAAAAAAAGAAAAAAAAAAAGATGTTCTTGTCTTCTCATTTTGACTTATAATAAAACTACATTAACTTTAACACGCTAGTGGCTAGGAACACTTCATTCATGTCTTCAAAACTGCAGTCCAAGATAAAAGTCAGTATCCATGACCAGGAACATGTGTCCCTAATTCATAGACATACTCTAGTCCCAGCAATATAACTGTTCATAAAGAGATACACATCTGAAAAAAAATTAAAAAAAAGAGGAACACTGCTTCAATATCTGACTTTTTAAGCCAGAATGTAATTGTACACTAGATTTATATCTAATTCACAGATAACATTGAATATGCGATGCCTCATCCAGTGCATATTCAACATGTACCGGAATTTGCCCAAGCAAACTAATGAGGAAGAGTCAGGGATTTTAGGGAACTGATGCTTATGAAGTCAGATTTCACTAGTTTTGCTGTACACAAAATCAACTGTTAAACATCAGCCTTGCCAAAGATTTTAAACTGAAACTTGCAGAGCTCATAAAAGAGATGGAATTTTTAAAATGAGATTTGCAATCTTAACTTTGTTGAAATGCTTTTGAACGGCCTAATCATCCACAAACCAATCTGACTACTTAAATATGACTTAAAGGCCCAAAGTAAGATAATACAGAAAACATTAGAAAGTACAGTATACAGATTGAAGTAGTTACATGAAGAGACAAGACAGAGAACATATAAGCCCTGCAATAGGATGAGAGAAAAAACAGTAACAGAAAAAAAAATAGGGATAATATTCATCCTTCATGCCCTCTAACTGTTTAAACATGACTAGATGATCTCTGAAAGTCCCTTCCAACCCCTCCTTGTTGGATTGGAAAAGCTTCAACTTCTTTGACAACATGGCTGTCAAAATAGCAGGCGGTTTATGGTCCATTGGGCAGAGTGAGGGGCAATGCTCTGCTCGATTTCTCTGTATTCAGATTTTACTTCCTGATTATGTACACATTCAGTCTTCAAGAAGGAAGAGTTCCACATGCTTCATAAATCTTGAATTGGCTGTTGTACTGGAGGGTCTTTTTTATTACTGTTAGAAATCTCACAACAAAGCTGTCAGTAGTAGTGCAGGCCACCAAAATATTTTTTGGTATAAAAATGGCAGGAGAAATCTAGAGGCATGAGTGTCTGGTAATAATTCTGGGCTATGACTGTAAATTGCTCATTTCATTACACAGAGTTGAAAATCTTACTGACTACATGAGCCCTCACAAATCTCCCATAGAACTCAGAGAAAAATGAACCATGGAATTCTCAGAAGTGACTACCCAATTACTTCTAATTTGGTGGGAGGGTGAGGTGTAGATATAAAAAAAGAAAATAAGATCTAAACATGTATATATGTGTATCTTAAACAGCTGGGCTTCCACAAGAATCTTGTTAATGCATGCATGGCTCTGCTGACTGCATTCAGATGTCTGATTCATAGCTAACAGCCTAGCATGTATAAATTAACACAATACAATTCATGCCCTGTCATGTCTTGTTTACCAATTATCACAGTGTAGTAAGAAAGATAGTCTATTGAAATGTGGGAGAATAGTAATTTCTCCTATGAAACATATGAATAGTCTTTTCATATCAAACTTGCTTGTAAGCATTTAATGAAATTTACAGATATATACACTCATACACACACAGATCCTCTTGATACATCGCTGAGAGAACTTGTAAACTGAGAGCAAAAGGCTCTGTAGCATAAAACAGAGGATAGAAATGAAGAACCTGTGAAGCAGCAGGAAAAGAAACATTAAATACACAAAGAGACCAATAAAGAAGGAAAGCTAAAGATGGTTCCATGTTTCTACAGAAACAGAAAAATCTGTCTCAAATGGGAAAAAGAACAAAAAAGACAGCTGACCTTATGTGATACACTCAAGTGAAGGCACAGATAATTTGATTCCCTATTGTTTTTTGGTGATTTACCAGCAACACCTTCAAAACCTCCACACTATGTTATTAAAGATAGAGGCTTCATGGTTCAGCTGCACTGTACTGCTATAAAATAGCCTGCTATCCAAAAGGTAATGTAATTGTGTGCATGAATAGGAAAGTGGAAAAGAGGTAGTGCTACATCACTTAGTCTAACTGAATGAGAACAGGCACTGATGAGGTATGGTGACGCACTGAGAATCCTAATAGTGCCAAATTCAGCAAGAAAATAAAGAGGTCAGGGTTCAGAGAATAGCTACTGAATTAAGAACCACAAAAGTCAAAGGAAACTAGCTGCCAAAATTTGATATGATCAGCAGAAAGCTGAGCCCAAGAGAACCAACAAAAGGGTGTAGATGAAGATGTGATCAGAGAGGAGAACATGCTGTTGCAATATCAATAAATGAAAAGTAATGAACTTATTAATTTTACTTGGCCTATACCTGCAATCCTGAAAGAAGATGTGAAAAAACACAGTGAACAGTCTGAGAAACAGTTGTTCAACAGAGAAAAAGGAAGTGCAGCAATATGTGATTTTGAACCTGGAACAAAATCCTAGAGGAAGAGAGGCTGCAGGATACTGCATCTTTCATTTTTCAAACTTTCATGTAGATTTTGGGAAATTTCCACATAAAATTTACCTCTATACAACATTTAAAGCAATGCAGGGAGCTAAATGAAAAATTATAAATTTTAAGTCATAAAATGCAAAAAGTAAGATGATGCAGAAATAGGTTCTCTTCTTTGGTAGTCTTTCCCTTGACTAGCTTTTTCTCAACAGTACAACTCTCACTCACACAAGATGCAACATAAGGAACTTCTCTCTATTTTCTGCTGAAAGTCCCCTTGCTCACATTTTGACTACAGAAAAAACAAACAAATAAACAAACAAGTTATAACTCAAATGTAAACACAATTATTTACCAGTAAAGTTGCATTACCCATCACAAAATACTTAATGCTAATCAGCCTAGTAATCATTCTAAGGTTTCTTTAAAAAGAGAAATCAGGACGTGAAATACTTTTAAAAATTTTTGGTGGGTGCTATAAATACAAAAACAGTCAGGCAGAAAAGATGACAGCCTGTTCCCTGTGGAACATCAGGTAGGAAGCATTTCATCACCAAAATCACTCTCCTTGCTCCCATTTTCAAGTAGCTTTAGAAGTGATGGATTTTTATTCCACTAGTGACCAGTCATGAGAATCAGTGACTGTGAGGTCAGCTGAGTCTCTGACCTAAAAGGCTTTGCATCTCGAAGGGCAAGGCAAGCTGTGGCTTCTGAAAACAGAGATGATTTTAACTTCACAAGTGATCAGTTGACAGTGAGCTATAGCATTTCAAAATAAAAGGGACCACTAGTATTATATTTTCCAGTTTACTGAGTAATGTCTCAAAAATGCAGTAAGTTTTTCATATACCATTCTACAAATAATTATGACCATCACAAATGGAAAGCAATGAACCTATTAGTTTTAGTTAGAAGACACTTGTAAATACTGAAAGTAGATTTGAGAAGATGCAGCATGACACTCCTGGAGACAGAATGCTATCAGTAACCTCAAAGCATGGCAACTTGTAATCAGCTAGCTATTAAGAAACCATCTCTCTAGGTAAGGGAAGACTTTGCTCTGACTTGTAGATACAACTTAAAACTGAGTTTATATCACTTGCTTCAATTCACTAAGAAGGCTGGATCCTCACAAAAAAAAAAAAATCCAAAATTCTTTAAACCACCACAGTGTCTTTAAACAGGATCTCTCCATACACTCTAAGGCTTCAGTGTGCTCTGGGCCACCACAGAAAGACACGCACCAGCCCTGGGTGTCAGGGAACTGCTGTCTCCTCACTAATTGCCCAGACTCTGACATTCACTTTCAATAGCTGAAGTACAAAAGCTGTAGCAGTTTCTAGAACTGACTATTAAGCCACTTTGCCCATGTTTTGAGAGCAGATAGAAATATGTTTAATGTGATGGTCCGTCCATGTAAAATGTTTAGTGAAAAACTCCACCAGAATCATTAAGTTTTCAAATATATGGAGCTATCCTACAGCCCATTTCCCCTTTCATAAAACACATAATCTTAAACTGTTCACTACCTCGAGCGTAGTTGCTCTAAACGAAGGTCAGCATTCATGTCAAGAATCTCAGTGCTCTACATTTGTTCCACAGCAATGTACTTAAAAAAGCCCAAACACTTGGGACTTAAGTTACTGTAGCCCAACCATCTCTCACCAGGCACTGTTTGGGAAACTACCTGAAATATGTTTCCTGAATTATCACAAATTATATGTTTTGTAAGCAGTTATCATCACATGAATATAAGTTCCTCATTAATATCTCTTTATACTTTTAATACACTTTTTAAAATACACTTTTTACATTTTCTAGGAACTAAAAATTAGGATCAAGAAAACATGAACAATTTACTATGAATATTGATGGAGAACTGCAGAG
Organism: Colius striatus; assembly: GCF_028858725.1. NCBI lineage: Eukaryota > Metazoa > Chordata > Aves > Coliiformes > Coliidae > Colius > Colius striatus. Next base: position 111,075,376 of record NC_084759.1, on the reverse strand, counting down.
GTGGATTGTGAAAGTCATTTGCCACCTGTATGAACTTAAATGAACAATAAATACTTCAGATGAATTCATGATGTTTAGTCCCATGTTTAAGCACAGGTATGACTGCTGTAGTGGGAGAGTGGTAAAGCTCTCTATATAGGAATCATTTAAACCACTGTTCTTCAATTTGAGGTAATGAGGAACTCTAAACACGTAAGCAAACCATGTAAGTAATGTCAGCTAATTTGTGCAGTATCTAGAGAGCCAGAGTTTTCTTAGAACAGAAAAGAGACCATAGTATCTGCAGTTACATAATTTTATTCCAAAAAAACCCTTTCCCTTTGGAACTGGGAAATAATCGAACATTCCTATTCTATATGTGGTTATTTTGCAAGCCTGAGAAATTAAAAGCACAGAAATTATTTTTTTTTATTCCCTGGAACATTCCTCATTAAAGAAAATAAAGTAAAAGACCCCTAACAAATGAATTTCCTTCCTCTGAAAATCACTGCTTTAAATTGAATCATTAAAAAGACTTTAATGGAAACCATTATCAGTCTCACTCTGGCAGAAATGTGCTTACCATTGGTTTTAGTTATGCAGATAAATGATGGGTGCTGCCTCTGGAAATGAAAAGCTGATGAAAAAATGGCCTTGGTTTAAATAAAATAAAGGATGGTTACAAAACCGCTAGAATAACTATTGTTCAATCTAAATAACTTTGATGGATTGCTGCATTTGCCATGACAGTGAGAAAACAAGGGTATACAGTGCAAAACAGCTTGTACATCCTCAAGCTCTTTAAAGTATCAAAAAATACGATCTGTGACATAGGGGTCTTCACATCTGTATACACATCTACAGTGTCAATAGTCATACTGTAACTTTTACATTTAAATAGTCCCACTCCTTCTTTATCTGAAAGTGGAGATTGTTTCAAATGAAAATTATGCATATTTAGTTCAGTGACATTTCAGCAAAAAGCTAGATCCCAAATGACTTCTATGCACTTACTCATCACCATGCAACAGAGATGGTCTTTCAACCTAGCAATACCAGCTCAAAGGTCAGTAGTGTTCTTCCAGCAATGAAGTGGCAGAAGCCATTTCCTTTACACAGCTACTCCTATAAATGCCATCCCTACCTTATCTTAAGAGCATTTTTCCCATTAACGCTTGCTTTTCATTAACTGGTACACAAAAATGATCCTACTGCTTAGGCCTGATCCTTTTGGCATCCTTAACTGAAAAAGCATTATTGCTGCTGCCAGAGAAACCTCATCTGGCTAGGAGGAGTTTGCACATGGAATTAACTGCTTCCTTTTTATTGACCTTCTTGTTCTTAGACACATGAATTCAAGTTAGTAACGAGCATGAGAAACTAATAATGACCTAAAATAAGAAAATACAATACTGGGGGAAAAAAAAATATTCTCCTCCAGGAATCTGAGGTTTTAAAGTAATATTGCGATTAATCTATGTGATGGAGGCAGCACTGACCACATTTTAATCGTTACCCCACAGCCTCCTTATCCTCCATTACAATTAATTGTTAATCTCATGTGAAATAGTGGTAGCTTAGTTATATGTAAGCAGGAGAGTTTCTAAAAATATCAAGAAAATAAGTAGCATGTGCTTGCAGAGGTTTTTCCCATTTTATTCAATTTTTCATTGTATCAAAAGCAGTATTGAATAATTTTGCTTATATAAACCTTATACAAAAAAAAAAAGTTGATACCTCCATGAAGATAAGTTGGCATTTCTTTTGTTATTTTGGTATTCTACTGTAAAATAAGAGGACAGAAATATTTGGAGACTGGTTAATATTTTAGAATTTTCTTTTTTTTTCTTTTTTCTTTTTTTTTTTTTTTTTTAGAATGATATCACACTTCTACTCCCTTTCCATCTGTTATAGAAAATAAGAATGGAAAGATAAGAAAATTTGCCATCTGTGTGCATACATGTACAGGCCTGCTGTGCATAAGAAGACATGTAAATGTATGCACAAATGTATTCATCTGCTGTTTTCCTACTAAGCAATAAAAACCAAAAAGTCTTCATGATACCTTGTTGTAACTTTGCAGTTTATGGGAGAGACCAATGTAGCTCAAATCCTATTCAGATGTCAAAAATCTGTCAAACATATTTATTCCCACTCCTGATGTCCTAACCCAATTATATCTCACAATCTTCACCAAATCATAACACTTTTGCTATACTAATCCTCCTACAAAAAATTTTGAGAAAAAAATACAAAACTCGAAGTATTTTGCTCTCCAACAAATTAAGTATTTTCAGGACTACAAATGTAACCAAGGGAGATGCAACACTTGCTTTTAAGGATGTTTTACAGAATCTTCTAATAATCTACCTATCCAAAAGAGCTAGATCAAGCTTTTCCTTATATGCTTAATTTAAAATCAAAAGCAAAACCAATCCACTAATAACTATGCAAAATATTTACCATATCTCTAGGTCTATGTACAGTATTCAAACAGTTTTTAAAACAATGGGGAAAAAAATATTATCAAAGGCTCCTCATAAGCACATTAGCACATTTATCTGAAATCTTGTGCCTTAAATGAAGACACTCCATGAAAAACCGCAAAACTGCATTCATTTTGCTTAGAAGTACTGCATGGAAATCTTAAAGAGTGCAGAATTATAAGGATTCTAACTAGCTGAGGTCAGCTATGCTTCTCTGTCAGTCCACATGTAAAGTGACCAGGTCCAGAACAGGCTCTTCTCAATGACATTCAATGATAGGACAAGGGGCAATGGGTACAAGCTGGAACATAAAAGGTTCCAAAGAAACACAAGGAAAAATTTCTTCACTGTGGGGGTGAGGGAGCACTGGAACAGGCTGCCCAGATGGGTTGTGGAGTCTCCTCTGGAGACATTCAGAACCCACCTGGAGGAGTTCCTATGTGACCTACTCTAGGTGGTCCTGCTGTGGCAGGGAGGTTGGACTAGATGATCTTTCAAGGTCACTTCAATCCCTTAAGATTCTATGATTCTATGATATGTAAAGCCTGAGAGGAAGTCTACTAGATATATCCTTAGCGATGAGACAGACATGCATTCCCATTAAAGCACTGGTACTCAGCCCATGCTCATGTCAAATCTGAACACAGTCCAATATTTATTTCTCACTTATAAGAAAGAAAAAAAATCTCACAAACGATAACACATGCACCCCCTTCCAAAAAAAAAATCCCAATCAAAACCAAAGTGTATCTGACATACAGAAAGGATACAACTAAATGATAATTAAACAAAACTCTGTTTCACAGATAGCCCTGTGAGGAAGTTTCAAATATGAGTCAAGAGTCAATTGTCTGAAAATTCTTAATTATGGTATTTATCATCTTTGAGTAATAATATATTAATTATTCTACATAAGAAAAGCCGGTGGAGGTACTTCTTCAGTTCATGCTTCCTGCAGCTATAACTTTGCATTTGTGGTGATTTAACCCTGGCTAGCTGCCAGGTGACCACTAAAGCCATTCTGTCACTGTCCCTCTTAAACTGGACAGGGGAGAAAAAATAAAATGAAAGACTTATAGTTCAAGATAAGGACAGGAGATCACTCAGCAATTACTGTCACAGGCAAAACAGATTCAATTTGGCAAGAAATGATTTGATTTATTAACAACTAAAATGGAGTAATGAGGAAAAAAAAAAAAGAAGAACCTTAAAACATCTCCCCCCACCCCTCCTTCTTCCCAGGTTTATACCTCCTCCCCCTCAGCAGTGCAACAGAACGGGGAATGGGGGTTACAGTCAGTTCATCACAGATGATCTCTGTCACAGCTTCCTCTCAGAGGACTCCTCATACTTCCCACTGCTACAATGTAGGGTCCCTCCTATGGGAGATCTCCATTAATTTCTCCAGTGTTCATCCTTCCCACAAGCTACACTTATTCACAAACTGCTCTAATGTGGGTTCCCCAAGGGGACACAAGTCCAGCCAGCAAACCTGGTCTGACATAGGCTCTTCTCTGTCCACAGGATCATAGGTCCTGCCAGGAACCTGCTCCAGTGTGGGCTTCCAAAGAGGTTACAGCCTTCAGGCATCCACTCACTCTAGCACGACATCCTTCCCAGGCTGCAGGTGGATCTCTGCTCTACCGTGGCCTCCATGGCTGTGAGTGAACAGCCTGCCTCACCATGAACTACACCACGGGCTGCAGGAAAGTATCTGCTCTAGCACCTAGTGCACCTCCTCCTCCTCCTTCTTCACTGACTTTGGTGTCTGCAGAGTTGTTCTCACTTCTCTCCTCTGCTGCAGTTTTTTGGCACCTGAACAATAACTTTCTTCCCCTTTTCAAATATGTTAATAACAGAGGTGTAACCATCATCACTAATTGGCTTGACCTTGGCCAGTGGCAGGTCCATCTTAGAACTAGCTGGCACTAGCCCTGTCAGCTACATCGGAAGCTTCTAGCAACTTTTCACAGAAGCAACCCCTGTAGCCTCGCTGCTACCAAAACCTTGCCATTTAAATCCAGAATACCATTCAATCAGACCAGTGGAGAATCTTAATCAAGATGTAGCGCAGACAAATTTAATAACATACTAAACCTTCTATACAGAAAGCCTGTCAAGAACATACCTATTCAAACTATTATATGGCACTTTAAAAAAACATGAACATTACCAGAAACCAAGACATGAAACTAATGTGCCAAAAGCAGTGTGTACCACATGCACATCATGCTATTGTTTGCTTGTATCACACAAATACTTTCAGCTATTTTATATCAACTCTTTTCTAATTCAAACAGAGCAACATTCTTCTGAAAGTAATATATCAATTTGAAGTTTAAAACTAGAAGTGTTCTCTAAGCACTGGACCTGAAGTAACACAGCTGACACATGGAAAGATATTTTTACAAAGTGCTACCTTTCATATACCTGTTATAAGTTACTAGTATTTCAAAACTGAATATATTTATCCCTCCAAAGCAACAGTTTGTTTGTGAAATCTGAGGAACTTAAGACTTAAATTTAACATCATAAAGGATCCAAGCACAGTGCTCTCAGTGTTGTAAGCAGAATTCTCAATTTCAAATTAACAGTGCTAGCATTAGCAGCAAACATATCTACAATTTCACTGTCAACTAACTGCAATGGAAGGATAGTAAAATAAATACCGAATATTTCCAACAAAATCTTGTCCTTCATGTCCAACAAGGCCTGCACTAACTATGAGCTGATTAAACATAAAACTGTAAAATATATAAAGAAAAGCCAGTTGATTCTGAAAATTGAAAACACAAAAAATACTGAAATTAGTAAATAAACATAATTAAGAATAAACACATATAACCCAAAGTATCTGTGATCAGCTAAATAAAAAGTCAATTGATTTCTTCTAAAGTTGTTCAAGACAACACTTAAGGTATCAGGTGTCGTTCCAATGAATGATCTCTATTTTCAAAGAGGTCACATACAGAGGACAGACAGAATGAGTGAGAACAAGACACGAAAAACAAATTTATCTCAGTTTATAAAGCACAATTTTCATGGTGCGTAGCTTTTTTTTTTCATGGTGTGTAGTTTTAAAAGGAACTTAGAAGTCTTGACATCTACTTAAAGAAAGTGAATCACAAATCTTCAAATCTTTAGCTACCACGGGCTTCCATCAATCTATGGCAGAATCTGTTTATCACCTATTTACAGGAATTTTAGCTTGCAAGAGCTAACCGTCAGTAACCAAATTCTGACCTCTAGTTCATAACAATAGGACAATTAAACACAAAAAGGAGGCTAACTATTCACACAGAACAGACCATAAGAGATTCTGATAGAGTAATATTTATGATGAAATAATAGCAACAACAACAAAACTGTTGTTCTCTATTGAATGCAAGGGAAACATCACCATGCAGCAGCCACAGCAGTGATAACAGGACATACAGTGAATCCAGGCAGTAAATTAGTTCTCTCAGATTTATGGGCTCCTAAAAGAATCTATCAGATTATGCTGGAAGAGGGGAAACAGTATTGCTTAGTGAAGGTGGAATCAAATTAATAAGTGCAAATATTCTTTACTCATATTTAAAATATTTTTATATATTTACATACGTCTATGCTCTCCCAAAAATCAATTTTTCTTAGCTTGAAGAAATAAAATCAAATTTTTAGAGTGGGAAGGAAAAAAAACATGTAAGGACAACATCTTTTCTTAAACAATACTAACACAAAGTTAACAATTACAATGTGCAGTTTAGAAGGGAAGAATGTAGCAGATTTATAACCCATTCTGTTCTGTGTGTTCAGACAAACACTGAAGTAAAATTTGTATTTCTTAAACAAATGGACTATAAATATATTAACAAACACTACTCTTAAGAAGAAATATCTGCAATCAATGCAATAGAACACAGGATATTCACTAATTTACATCTGGCAAAGATATTTGAAATTCATAACATATGGCAGTTATTTCTTTACAACATTTGAATAGCAACTTTTCATCAGGATCCCTTGCATGGAAAGACTCAAGGATTATCATTTACATTCTACACTGCTGAAGGAAGCCACCACACTATATCCACAGCTAGCAAACTTCATCATGATGAAAGAAATGTGCATTTAACTCAAATATTTTGCTGTTGTCAGATTCGTGTTATCAAGACAAATGATGGTTTGCAAAAAGTGTGGTAGGTAGATGAGTAATGTGTTAAAAAATGCTCAGCAATAATCAATATTGTAAAACACTTTTGTTATCTTTTAAGACTGCTTTTGATATGAATCTTGTACTAGATTTGTTCATTTGCACTGCAGGAAAATAATACAATATTGCCTATAAATAAAATTTTGGTTGCCTATCTTACATCAATGAGCTAAAAAGCTCATTCTCAAAATGCAACAAAAAAACAAACATCAAAACCAGCCATCTGAGGAGAACTCAAACAATTCTACTGCTGCTCTCCTCTCACAAAATACAGAGTTGAAGAAAATAGTAGTATTATTGCATAATACAACATGTCTACGATATTTTATCCTAGTGGTAACTCATCCAGTTCAGTGAAACTTTTTACTTTGTGAATGCTTGTTACTGTACTTGGATGAAATACGGCAAAACTTTCAAATCTTCAGATCCTATTTTTGCACTGAAACAACTGGACAACTATTTAAAGCACTCAGCACATTGTACACATACCAAAGTAGAGATATTGAAATCCACTGACAAGAACTATTCCAAAATAAATGCGGGTCTTTAGTTTTTCTGGGAACCTGACAATTAAGAAGGTAAGCCAATCTTAGGCAAAGACTTCTTACCAAACTCAAAATTGTATTTCGTGGTGAAGACGCTGAGAATATCTATATCTGTTTTTACCATTGTAGTGGGTCTGGGACGGTAGTGATTTTCCACAGCAGGTCCTGCAGTGCTGTGCTTACTGTCGATATCAATATTATGACTACCGCTTGCACAACATCGGGGCTGTCCCTCCAGCATTCCTTCCCCCACCTTCACCAATAGCTGTGAGTGGGCATGATCTTGGGAGGGACTATGGCCAGGACAGCTGACCCAGGCTGACCAAGGAGATATTCCATACCATATGACGTCAGCTCAGGAATATAAACTGTGGGAGAGGAGCAGGAAGGGGAGGCTCAAACTACCACAACCATTTACCAAAAATATAGAATAATATGCCTTTATTTCCTGAGAGAAAGATCAAGAAATATCATCAGATAGCTGGCCATTTAAGATAACTGGGGCAGTGCATATAACCAAAGATTCTCCTTCAATACACGATTGAATGCAGGAATTTACTTTCAGGTCAGAGGAGAAAGACTTCCAGAAATGCCCATCTCTGTGTGTACGCTGTAAGCAATAACACTTTAAGCACTTGATGAAAGCATTCCCAAAACTTGGAAGTCTAGTTTCTCTGCAAAAGACAGAGTCACTAGAAACTGTGTTTCCTATGAGTAACTAATACCCGGGAACATCAGGTTTTCATAGCTGGCACTGATTATCTGTGTATTAATTCATCTAATCATTCTTGGAGATCTAATTTTGCTTAAGAGATGCCACATAAGACTCCATTCCAACTGGCACATGCACCAATTAGCCAAGCTGCTTGCCCACTGCGTGCAACAGGCTGTGTCTGTTGCAATGCACTTACTGATTCTTACCCTGCCAGCAGTGAGGGGAAGGAGTAGATAACATAGAAAAGAAAGCAAGAAATTCTGGAAAGTGGGGAAAACACCAGAGCTACTGCAATGGGGAGAGTACTAACAAATTTGTGGAAACTAAGCTTCAGTAGGTCAGTTGGTTACTGTCAATGGACCATGAAAAAGCTTTACTTATATAATATAATGTGTTAGATGTATACAGCTCTTATACTTCAAAAAAGAAAAACTTTTTAAAAAATTCCTTTTGCTTCACCAAGATTTGAAGGCACATCTGGTGGAAAAGCAAAAGATGACGCTGAACAATTTGATAAATGTCTACACTATAAGTACAGAAGGTTTTTTAATGCTCAATTTAATAATCATATTTATAAAAGCTGTGACATAATGGAAAAAAATTCTACAAAATACATGAATAGATGGCTACAGTAGAAGTTGTCATGAGGCTTGTGATGCCCCAACAATTTCAAAGAAAAATAATTCTAGTAAAAAATCTGTTATGGATTTACATTTAATAAAAGTGATTTCAAATTAGTTATATTACAAAACTCTGTAAGAAGGAATGCTAAAATTGAATTTCTTTGCATCTTTCACATACAAAAAACATACTCATTTATGTAGGAATACATTCCATGCAAAACTTCACTTGATAGATATTTACATATTAGTTTTCTTTTTACATGTCCGGTGGAACTAAGCCATAGGTACGAAAACTGTTAAAACCTAATGTTCATGCAAAATTGTTCCTTCAGAGTGTTATGTGCAATTCCAGTCAGTGCATTTAGATATCAGTTCATCTTCACAAAGGCATGGTAGTTTGAGTACTGTTACCCCTTTTTTTTTTTTCCCTTTCATCTGCAGAAGTGGAGAGACGAAGAACAAAACTACTTAGACACGAGTCTAGGATTAGACACAAACATTAGATATAAAATGAACTGAAGCCATAAGAACTTATCTCTCTGAGCACTAAAGCTCAGCTACCAAAGACAATGTCAATCAACATCCTTATCATTTAGGTGCTATGTAAATCTAGGTGCAAGTGTCTAATGCTGCAGAACACATTCTGTGACCAGATGGAAACATCTTGCTTTTATATACAGTTTAGTTGCAAAAGCAATACTTAAGTCAATTCTTTAAAAGTGCATTCAACTTTTTCAAAGCCAGAAATAATCTCATTCTGTAATTCATTTCTGCTTCTTGACATGCTTATTCAGTACTTGCAAAATATGAGTAGCAACAGAAATGCTGAAAGCAATTGCTTTTTGAGGACAGAGTTCCGTTCCAGCCTAACAGAAGATGCAGTCTCTGTCACAGATAGGGATGTAATAGCTTTGTCATGAGGAAATTGTAATGTGTTCCCCAGATCCCTTCTTCTGGAATTTCCTAACTTGAAACCCTTAACATAAACGTTTTATCTTTTTATAATGCCCTCTAACGCATACTAAACTCTCTGCATGCAGAATTAAATTTACCTTCAGCCAGTCTGTGGCTTTCAAATATTCAGGTCTGCCATTTCAACTAATGGAGTAACTGTTATGAAATAGTTATTGTGCAGTACTGTTGTGCAATAAGAAAAATGGAAGGCTCAGGTTTAATTCTCAGTTTACTCAGAAAGCAAGGCCAATCCTTCTGTCACATTCCTCTACCACCGTCTTTAGCCCATTCAATCTTCAATCAGTCCCTCATCCTTCCAAGGGTAAGGGCAAACAGCATGCTCCATCCGCAATCTTATTCGGTCAACATAGTTTAACTTGAAGATGAATATTGAGATCAACAGTTTCAGATGCACACTCAGGGCAAAACCTTGTTTTTCATTCCCTCCATTCCATAAAGAATAAAACAGAAAGAAAAATCTTCTCTCAATTGAAAACAGAATTGTTAGAATGTTTGGTATTCTAAAAAAAACCCACTTTGATGGTAGGAAATAGAATATGTTTTACTCTTCTTATATGTACATGACACGTGATACATCGTATTGTATATATGCAAATGTACTGTGAACAAGCTCATATATACCTTATGGTTATAAAAGCCATCAGATCAGTGACAGCAGTGAAAGACAAAGCGAGAAATTTACAAGCATGTACTGGATCAAACCTAAGACTACATATTCACTACACGTTTTATTCCTTCAGGCATGCTTCTATGATTATACGAATGTATACTTTGTGCCCGAAGAATGCATTCAGTTTGCTGTTTGAATGTCAGGTAGCAGAAAAAATATAGGTAATTATAATTTTAATTATGAGTCTTCATGTGATTAACTTTTACTTAATGAAAGTATTCCTGAAAATCTTCCAGACTCCCATTTCATTTGCTACACATAGTCTACAGTTCTCTGTAAGGATTCAAATGGTCTCTGTTCTATAGGCATCATCCCAACTTTGTTCACATAACAAAAAATAATGCTCTGAACCAAATTACTGATAATACAACAGAAAGTACTTGAGAGAACAGTTTAGAGAATGGATCCAACTGTATTTGAGCAAAGAACTATCAGATAACTGTTCTTAATTCTCTTTTGAATCCTGTATGCTGAGAAGAATTCCATTCACTTCTGCCAATAATTTTGCTCAAGCCTCAGAGGGAAGAAACAAGCCTGAAGTAGAGGGATATCTAGGATTATTTTCTCATGATTTTAAATTTATGGTCTACCAATGGCTGTTCTAGTACTCCTCCAAAGTCAAAACAGGCAATCTGTAACAATTGCTACTCCTGATTTTACTTTATTTTGGTCTAGCTACCATTTTACTTTTCACAGAAGAATAGTCATCCAAATAGGACAAGCAGCTTGTGCTCATTTTCTACAACGTACAGAAGCATCACACAGATTATTTAGTATGGGAATAATAACTAATAAAAAGTCTTCAATCTGAACTAAACTAAGTCAAATTAATACTTCAATAACCAACATTCTGCCATCAAATTACGATAGAACAATTCTGAAGTTCAAAGCAACTCATTATATTAACTTGATAATTTCTTGTGTAGAGTTTCTGGGAAAATACATTAGTGTGTTTTGCTGGGCCCCAAATAGTATTTCACAATGAAATTAAACTATACATTAATGTGGTTTGACAGATTCATTATTTTGACTGATGTTAACCCAGGAATGTTGACACTTAATCTAGCATATATGGACATGTTCCATTGTCAGAATTTTCTTTTTTTTTTCCATAAAATTTGACTAAATGTGCTTTCAAAGAAGCAATGTGAGAATGGCACATGTAGTTAGCTTTCAACCTTCTGTATAACAGACGACTCCTTTCCACCCTACATTGACCAGTTTATTTCTCAAGTACTAAGCAAGCAGGCATTTATCTCTTGAGAGACTACTCCACAACATATCTCTCTAAGGGCAGGTCTGGTTGTTATTTACACAGGTATAAAACTCTGCTGCCAGCTGAACGCCAGTGATGGATCACCCTGCAGGGGAAGGCTTCCTCAAGAGGACAGATTCAATCTGTATCTTTGGGATTGAACTCATGGTAATAGCATAGTTTGAAGACACTGGCAACAACACACAACATCACACTAATTACAGATGTACTACATAGTTTCATCACAAGGAAGAACATGTTTATTCTAGTAAATTTCTTTTCTGTTCTGTATTAGCTTTATTAAGTCAATAAAATGAAGTCTATTACTAGTTAAAGAATCATGTCTTCCAAAGCTAAAAGAAATCCCATCAAAAATAACAAACCTGAAGAATCCAAATCTTTGCTTTGTATTTTCCACATACAAGGTAGAAGTGGCATATTAAGTATCCCTCTTTATGTACGAATTCTAAACAATCTTTTTTCATTTTCTGACAAAAAGAACAATGTCAAAAAAATGGTGACAAACTCAGGGGAGGTTGTTTGCTATAGGAAAATAACAGTCACCAAGATATTCTCAACAGAAGTGTGAGTTAGCTTTTTGGGACAAATATACAAGGATTTACACATTATACAATATACAAGGATTCTGTACTTCTCATGATCTACTGAACCACAATCAAGCATAGACATTTGTGCACCATGTTGCCCAATGTTTTGCTAAATGACAGGGGGCAATGAAAAGGACACAGACACCAAAAAAAATATTAATTTCACTTCTAAATGTTACAGGAAAAATAGGATAAGGAAAAAATAGTAAAAAACATTAAATTGCAGCAATAAATTTATTATGATCTTCTTATTTCTAAACAGCAAAAAGCGTAAACAAAATAATGCACCTAATCGTTACTACAGGGGAATAGTGACAGTGATTAAGAAAGATACATCACTAATTGCCCTATGGACACTTTACTATCATCCAGTCTCTGGAGAGTCCTCATTGCAACAAGGGTTTGGAGAGCCTGTCCCAGTCACTGGGAGCTCCTATGTAGTGAGTCCAATCATAGATGTGGTCACCAAAATTGCTGCAAGTGGGTTCAGCTTTTTATATTATTGAATAAACAATGCATAACCTCATCAACAGAATATCTGACATTATCTTCTGTTGAGATACTACTTGAAACTTGGTCAAGGCTTCAGGAGGAATTGAGAGTTTCCTTATCTTCTGGGTTTTTTCTCCATGTAACTTTCAGTCGAGGCTGACCATATGGTTTCCCAGCCTTGAGCACCAGTCCATGCACACACAGGAATAAATACATAAAAAAGAATAAGTATGGTCTCATTTATCTACATCCTTCACTAATACTCAGCGACTTTATTCTCATCAACAATTATATTTTGTTTAAGCTACCTCTTTTGCTAATAGTCATGGACATTTCCTTAATGCAACTACTATCAGTAAAGAAACTCTTGTCTCTAAAGATGTAGCAAGTGCAATTATGCAGTGCCCATCTGGAAGCCAGCTATTATCCAGGGCCTGTTTCCCAGGTCTTGGCATATCATTCACACAGCTAAATTTTACTGAGAAAAAAAATCCACAAAATAGAAACAAAAATTTCAGTAATGGACTACAAATTTAGTTCTAAGTCTCGACTTTCATTGAAGTTACTTTTTTATTTGATAAAAGCTAAAATACCTTATGACTATTGACATTGCAATATGCATTATGTTCTCATCTATTTGATGTCTAACATTGTATGCTTGTACTAGTATAAATTTATTTATAAATTTATATCTAGAGTCCAACAAATGTTACAATCGTTGGATATTTTATTTACCAACATAAATATTGAATTACTTTCTAATTTTCCTAAGCTCTGGGCCTGTGGGATACCAGGTTGCAACAAATTCCCCAGGTAATGTGTTGCATAAAGAAGTATTTGCAATGTATATGTTTTGCTTGAAATTCATGATAACACTGCATGCATCTGTCCTCCCATGATTAACAACAGCAGCTTTTATTAGCTATCTGCTTTCTCTGTGGACTTAACTAAAACACCTCTGTTTGTTGAGGATTTCTCAATGTTTTTACATTCAGTTAGCCTAAATGTTCTTGGTAGAAAATAAATGAGAACTTTTAGATGTGTTGATCAACTTCTTACTTACAGAACTGCTTTATAATTTGGTTTACTAATGAAAAGTAAAATTTAATACAGGAAATTAAAAAATTATGTGTAAATGAGGAAAAACTTAATAGGTTCTTTAAAAGAAATGTTAAAAATTGACTGCCATTTATTGTTATCAAATAACTGGAATAAATGGATAAAAGTTTTTAATTATAGTCTTCAAAAATTCTTAGACTCTGCCTGATGATAGCTATCAGTATGAAACAACCTCTTGAAGATACATTTCTGAAAACCAGTGTAAATGCAACATTTTTCTTTCAGTTCAAAATACTTCACTGACCAGAAGTTACAAAGCCTTTCAAGAATTTCTGTACATACTAAATTACTCTGTCCCTGTAAAAGCAAAAGGTGTCCTTCTTGATCTTTGCCTGCTATACAAATTATATTTTCTTTTTCTGGACCCTAGGTAGTCGGATCTCACAACTTCAGTGCCAGGGCAAGGTGCAGCACTCACTACTGGGCTCAGGCCAAGGGTTCAAGCACTCTCCTGTCCACACAGCAACAACAGACTACTTGTGCACCTGCTGATATGGGGAGCTGTGTACTAAAAGCCTGAATTTAAAGTTAACAAGTCATCATGGTAAGCTTGCATCAGGCTGGGAAAGGGGAGCACATCATCATCGTCAGTTCTCTGCTGTCCTCCCACTGGTAGCCATTCAATCATCTCCTCACTTCAATGCTAATTTGAGCTTTGGATCATTTTTTTTCATGATGAATTCACTAATACAACATGATTCAGTACAACTGCTTGCTGACTCCACCACTGATTAAATCATTCTGTTGAAACTAATTTTAAAAATATTCAAGTAGTTTATAACAATTTCCAGAGAGCTGTAAAATTGCCTAGTCCCTACCACAGTCTCAAACTGAAATGTTAAATGATACTCAATGATATTATAAATATCAGTGGTGTTTCAAAGAGCTGTCTGCACTGGTGTATACTACTCTTACTAAAGTATCTGATAAAGCAGCGTATAGCACTCATTAAATGCTGTCTTCAACTATGGAAGTGAAAAAAGTAATTGGACATATGTGTAACTGCTAACACTATTTCAAAAATCACAAATAGCTGATGTTATAATTGTTCTTTGCACATACCAATGTAAATTCAGAATGTCTTTCTTTCTCATGACAGCTGACAGGCTGCACCTCAAAGCTTTTCAAAAGCTTGGAATCAGATCTTGGCCTAGCTTTCGTCACAGTCATATTGAAACTTTCCATACTGTAGAAAAAGCTGTTTTGTGAAGATAAATTTTACTCTTCCAAGGTAAGCTCATGACTATGCAACAAAATCCAGTAAGACCTGAACTTTACTGAAAACATGAGTATTTTCTTTCCTTTAACATAATTTACTCTCATCTTACTTCTACATTCCCAAAACATCAATGCACTAAAATAATAATAAAAAAAACCCAAAAAACAAAAAAACCCCACACAAACTAGTCCCCACTTCCCTGTATGGGAAAAAGAGAATGTGATATCAAAAAATCCAACAGTAATGATTCAAGTCATGTTACACAGTGTACTCTGTGAATGCTGCCGGCTACTGGACTATAACCACGTTTTACAAAACAACAGCAAGAACGTTAGGGAAATATCCCTTTCAGAAATAAGATGCCAAAGGCAGCCCATCCAAAGCCTACAGGCACAAGGGGAATGTCTCACAAGCGATTTCTGAATGACTTCTCTGCTTAAGACACGTATCTGGAGCCCCATGGACTCCATTCAGCATTCACATCAACTCAAGGAGGCTTCTGTTTCAGTATAGAGGCAGAGGAAATGACAAAATATATTAAACTCTTCCAAGAGAACATAGACACAAAACAGAAACATCATATGACTGCATTTTCTTTCATATTTAATCTGGTTATTACTTCAAGGGTTTTAATGTGGTTTTCTGTGGTAAGAGGTACTTCATTACAGAGCCTGAATACTATTGAGAGCACCTAGATACTGGGTCTACAGAAAAAAAAATAGCCCATTTACCAGCTCCAATGTCTATGATGAAAGTGCACGATGCTACGTGGCTCTAGAAGGCAACATGTACAGGGTAGTCTATCTATCTTGATTTTAACTATTATCAGACTTTGATTACTTATCCCACACTTACCCAAACACAAGATTTTTCAGTTATAGTTTAAGTAATTCAGATAAAGAATTAATTGCAATATAATTAGATACTTCCAGTTAGTTAAATATTAATTGAAGGTTTTCCAAAACTAAGTGCTACTGATTTTTCTAATGAAAAGATAAACATAATGTTTAGTGTTATTGTTATGCCTTTCCTTGAAAGTTTCAATTATTTGAATGGCTATAAAACACCTCAAAACTGAAACACACAGTTCTATCTTTTGGCAATTATTCCTTTGATTATTACATATTATTAAGAGTTCTTATTTTTTTTTCAACAGCATTGTAACCAAACAGTAAGTTTCTCACATATTTAAAGTCAGAGCAGGAGGAAAAGGCACAGTATTGTCACTTACAATATCTATGCATTCTTTTCACAAATAAAGGGGAAAAAAAATTTCAAAGAAAAAAGAGATCTGAAAGAAAGAGTTAAGATAATTTCTTTTGAAAATACTCATGAAATTACTCAAATGAATGATGTTATGCACCAAGTACAACCCTAACAACATTTGTCTTTTTCATCAATCACAAATAATATAAACTGACTGCATATTTCATCTCTTTAGCTTTGAATGTCAACATAACAATAAAGAATTATTATAAGTAATGTACAAATAAATAACTTCCAGATTAATAGTACTTTTCCTGAACAGCTATCAATTTTTTTTTCAATACCAATAAAGATACTGCTACCATTTTGATAGACACAAAAAACAAGACACTGAGAAGTGAAACAATTTCTGTGTTAAATAGACCAAGGTTTTATTTATGCAGATTTGAAGTATTATGATTATTAATCTAGCACACTATTGACTAATTTGCTTAATCCTATTTGACCAAAAGGACACTTCGGCTTTATTGGGATACTGTGGCCTAGAATCCAACAATGTTTTTACACTTATAAGTCCTTGTTATTTCTCTGAAGGCTATTTTTAAATTGAAAGCTCTTACTCACATGAAGCTTACAGAATACAGACCTGTATCACAGCAGAATCTCATCTGGTTCAAAGTAATGAAGTACACTGCACCTCTATAGACTTAATTGTCTGCTACATTTGGTATTTCTGATCTAATATAAAGGCAAAAACAATTCCAAGACCAGTGTGCCTAATAAGTAGTTTTTCCTTTTCAGTAGTCTGTTTCAGTCAGCTTTGATTTTGTGCACTTTATTAAAGAAACAATTTATGCCAGCAGAAGGCACCTAGATTTGCTTTTTGGATTTCAAAAATGGGCAACTTCTCTTCTGAACTTCTTTCTGACCTGAAATAAACTCATAACCTTTTAACAGAATAGAGTATACAGGTACATAAAATGGAGTAAGAAACTGGACAATCAGTGGCTTGTTGGAAGCACAGGGCTACATGCCTGTGTACACCAGCAATATGCAGTGGGTTGTCAAGGTTTCTAAAATCACTGCTTAATCAGAAAAAGGACCAGAAGACTACACTATGCTAACATCAAGAGCCTTTTACTATCAAGGTAACACTGAATTTTCCCATGCCAAAGATGAGGACAATCAAACCATCAGAGAGGCTTTGCAGGAAACAATGGTGGTCTGAGTGCTGGGCAATATTCAGTTTGGGACTTAAAGGAATCAGAAGAAACTGCAAGTACACATCCAGAGAGGTGTAATGTCTCATGCTAGCATGGTAGAGAGCTTTAGAGGCTGTAAGTTTTTGTCAAATATACCTCTACGGCCCTTTCCAGATACCTTTTATCACCAAGCTGCAACAAAATTGTAAAGCCTTACTCTATTCTCCACTCATAAAAGATGTAGACATACTATTTGTCCCCCAAAAAATTTCTTGTTCCATGTCAGCATTCTTCAGGTGCTTAACAAAACAAAAAATTATTCTGACCATAAGAAAGTGAATTTTCTTTCAAATATGTCTGGGATCAAATGACTAACATTTCTATTAGCATATTTTTATAACATCTTTGCAATTATAGAAAGGTAAGAAATAAGTACTGTATCAAATGTAGCGCAAAATTCTTCACAACAAATCACACTGCCTTCCAAAATGCTGTATTTAAATGTTTGGGTTTTTTTAAAGAACAATGAAATTGTGTTTCACCCTCTTTTCTCCCACAAAGCACTCCAGAAATAACTCAAAACAGAGACACCTGGAATTATATAAAGCCAAATGGAGAGAGGAAAAAGCACAAGCAGCATAAAACACAGAATGTCTTCCTATTCTTATATCAGAATTGCAATTGATAGCTGTTGCCTGGATATCTCTCTAGCACCATTTAAAAAAAAAAAGTGCAAAG
Organism: Colius striatus; assembly: GCF_028858725.1. NCBI lineage: Eukaryota > Metazoa > Chordata > Aves > Coliiformes > Coliidae > Colius > Colius striatus. Next base: position 111,057,349 of record NC_084759.1, on the reverse strand, counting down.
TGAGGTACTGGCAAAAAACACTGACTTAACTCCTCTGTGCTCCTTATAAATGAAAAAGACATTGCATAGAGGACACTTTCATTCCAGACCACATCTAAACACACAGAGAAAAGCCCAAGCTGACTGAAAAATTTCAGCAGGAAATCCTGGGGTCAGTCTCTGATTTTGTTCGGTCCTTATTCAATCAAGCCTTCAACAGAGCCTAAGAAATAAAGTTCATGTCTTTAGGATCTGGTTCTGCTTGGAACCTAACTTCAAAACCTCAAAAAAAAAAAAAAAAAAGAAAAGAAAAGTAAAGGTGTGCTCTCTTCCCCAGTTGCAGAAATAACTGGTTAGGGATCCCTGTAAAGGATTCAAAGAATATCTTTACTTTTTATATCTTCAGGTGAAAATCTAAAAAAAAGTACAAATTATGAAAATTAATCTTAGGTTCCCTTTAAAGTTGCTCTTTTCCCTTCTTCCAAAAGGAAACTGAAGAAAAATACTATTTGTGTTACGCCAAAACACTTTGTCCCTTTTTTCTATCAAACTCCCTTTGAGAATTCACGTGAATATCTGGTTTCAATATTTGGTGGAGGGACCAGAACCAATGCTGAAGGGAGTATCACAGGGAGATTAAAAATGTGCCAAGTGCTGCCAGCAGCATACAAAATTGCTTCTGAACACTCAGTTATTAAATTAATAGACCTTTTGTATTCATTTAACTTAATAACATTTTCATTTAAAGTATTTATTAAGCATCCTTTCTGTTCATTTGCATTCAAAGATTTAAAGAAAATCAATGGTAATGTTTTCTCTAAATGATATTCACCTGTTATAACTTACCATAGCCTCTCTTTTACACATACACTTACAATAAGGCAAATTTCTGGGAAGGTAAGAAAACAAACGGTAAGGAATTTTCTCTCATTCTCTTGTGATATTTCTTTCCCCCAGCCTATAACACAAAAACTTCAGAAAAATGCAGTATATTACTCTTTTAACGTGGTGACTGCTATCACAGTCATTTTAACATAATCACATTATTTACCATCTGTTCTTTATTTAGCCAAAATGGATTTTCTACAGAGTTCATTTGGACACTTGAGACAAATAAGCTATTTATTCCCATCAGTTTAATGTTTCAGCTACTAGAATTTTAAAAAGAAAATCTTTTCCACAAGAAACTGTGTCCTCAGATATTCTCTAATGTAATTTATTCCTGAATAATGGTACCTTGCTTTATTGCCATCTTTTAAAAAAATAAATTACTTATGTTCTTTTCTCTTCAAGGTCTTAGATCATAACACAAGAGCTTTAAGGACACTTAGCATTGCATTTTAAAATTAACTCTGACAAACAACTTTTCCAAGTTGATAAGTTTCTTCAATTTGCTTTTTTGAAAAGAGAAACTGTCCTTACAACACGCTAAAGGAGAATCGGGGACAACAATACATCACCCAAGAGGCTGTAATATGGATGTTTTATGCAGCTTATGCAGACGAAAAAAAAGAGAAACACTAGAAATAAGGAGAACTTTATTTGACATTTTCCAATTTTAAAAAAGTCAAAAAAACTCAATCAATGATTATGCAATTGAGGCAGTAACTTGCTACAGAGCAGGAAATGCAAGATAAGGAACTCAGTCTTGAGGATTGTTAGAAGCATGGACAGAAGTGTGTGCAGAGTAGCCAACAATTATGTCTTGTTTCTTACTAAAAAGCTCAGAACAATTTTTTTTTCAAAGCTGCAGCTAAAAGGAGGACTATTGTACTTCATATAATATGATGAAAATAGCAGAAATTGAAAGCACTGACCACAACTAAAAAATATTTTTACTCAATTTATCTTAAGATATTTAAATTTCTGGACACTAGGTAATTTGTAAGTTACATTAAAAGGCCAATATTCTTTTCCATCACCAATTTATTATTTAACAGAACTGAATTATACATACATTTGTTAAAACATTTGTAAACATTTGTTAAAACATATGTCATGTTACAGATGTACCATGTTACAGCATACAAAGATGATGCTTAAAATCATAAAAGCAATCAGTCTCAGTGTCCGAGTGGACAATCATCTTGAAAAAGTAATTTTGCCTTCACATATTTATGTTTGTCACAGCCAAACAGGTGTGGTACAAACCCCACTACTCCTGAAGCTCAGATTGTTGTAGTCCCCATCTTGTAACATTTAATCATCTCATTTGTCTAAAGAAATGGATTATGTAAGGCAATTCATACATAAAAAAAGGCTCAGTATCAGTCATGTTAACTATTACAAATAAAAATGAGAATAAAAATTCAAGCTATCACCATCTTAAAACCTACATGGATCAAGCCCAGTCCAGCATAATAGGATGGTCTGGACAACAGAAAACTTGCCCTAGGTGGAAGATGAAGAGCTTAAAGACCTGTTGGCCAAGCTTAACGCTCATAAATCGATGGGTCCTGATGGGATGCATCCTAGGGTGGTGAGGGAGTTGGCTGATGTGATTACTTAGCCTCTCTCCATCACTCTTGAACAGTCATGGAGGACAGGCAAAGTGCCTGAGGACTGGAGAAAGGTCAATGTCATGCCAGTCTTCAAAAAGGGCAGGAAGGATGACCCATGAAAATACAAGCTGGTCAGCCTCACCTCCATCCCTGGAAACGTGATGGAACAACTCATCCTGAATGTAGTCAGTAAACATATGAAGGAAAAAATGGTTATCAAGGGGAGTCAACATGGATTCACCAAGGGGAGATCCTGCTTGATCAACCTGATAGTCTTCTATGAGTGCATAACCTGTTGGCTAGATGAGGGGAGAGCAGTGGACGTCATCTACCTTGACTTCAGCAAGGCTTTTGACACTGTCTCCCACAATATCCTCATCAGAAAGCTCAGGCAGTGTGGCTTGGATGAGTGAACAGTGAGGTGGATCGAGAGCTGGCTGAATGACAGAGCCCAGAGGGTGGTGATCAACAGCACAGAATTGAGTTGGAGGCCTGTGGCCAGTGGAGTTCCACAGGGATCGGTCCTGGGGCCAGTCTTGTTCAATATCTTCATCAACGACCTGGATGAGGGGACAGTGAACCCTCAGCAAGCTTGCTGATGACACCAAACTGGGAGGACTGGCTGATTCCCCAGAAGGCTGTGCTGCCATTCAGTGTGATCTCAGCCGGCTTGAGAGGTGGACAGAGAGGAACCTCATGAGGTTCAACAGGACAAATGCAGAGTCCTGCATCTGGGGACTATCAACCCCATGCACTAGAACAGGATGGGGATTGACCTGCTGAAGAGCAGCTCTTCAGAGAGAGACCTGGGAGTCTTGGTTGATAATAAGCTAAATATGAGCCAGCAATGTGCCCTCATGGCGAAGAAGGCCAATGGCATCCTGGGATGCATCAAGAAGGGTGTAGCAAGCAGGTTGAGGTTCTTCTCCCCTTCTACTCTTCCCTGATGAGGCCTCTTCTGGAGTCCTGTGTCCAGTTCTGGGCTCCCCAGCTCAGGAGGGACAGAGAACTTCTGGAGAGAGTCCAGTGCAGGGCCATGAAGACGATCAGGGGACTTGAGCATCTTCCTTATGAGGAAAGGCTCCAGGAACTGGGGCTGTTTAGTCTGGAGAAGAGGAGACTGAGGGCAGATCTTACTAAATTTTACAAATATCTAAAGGGTAGGTGTCAGGAGGTTGACGTATTCCTTTTTTTTCCTATTGTATCCAGTAACAGGACAAGGGATAATGGGACGAAGCTGGAACACAAAAACTGCCATTAAACATAAGAAAAACTATTTCACTGTGAGGGTGATGGAGTCCTGGCACAGGCTGTCCAGGGAAGGCGTGGAGTCTCCTTCCATGGAAGTCTTCAAGACCTGTCTGGATGCATTCCTGTGCTAACTGATCTAGGTGGACGTGCTTCTGCAGGAGGGTTGGACTAGATCTCTTAAGGTCCCTTCCAACCCCTACCATTCTGTGGTTCTAAGAAATATTGAGACTACATTGACAGTATGTCAGGTATGTTCAGGTAAAACCTAGTGTTGAATAAAGGAGTGACCAATAGACAAGACTATATGTACATATGGATGAAACAGTCCCAGTTTCTCTGAAGTGACTCAAGTGCTTGTGTACCTTGCAATTGGCCTCATACTATGAATGCCTAATAGTTTTGTAACATTAGATGAATTTGAAAGCTTTTCTGTTTTCTAAATCGGAGACAAACAGAATATCAGAGCATAAAATCTGGGAGCGAGTCTTTGAGAAAGTCTGCAAGATCTGATATTTGGCCTTATTTGATCGATTCTAGTTCCCTGTATCATTTTACCAATATTGAAAAAAATGCCAAGATGACATAAAATTTCATGATTTATCAATCTCTTACCCAATTATTATGGACAACATCACTCAAATCTCATTTGTAAGTTTCAGGTCTACAGATTTCGACTTATGGGTTTTGTTTGCTTGGTTTGTTTAAGCTAGAGTGGTAACTAGGTTGAGTAGACATTCATTTTCTTGTAAGTACATCAAAAAGTAGACTTGACTGTTCACTATTCCCTTTTGTAATCATGAACTGTCATAGTTTAACCCCATTGGGCAGCTCAGCCCCACTCAACTTCTCACTCACTCCCCTTAAGTAGAATTAGGGACAGAATTGGAAAAGTAAAAGTGAGAAAACTCATGTGTTGAGGTAAAAGACAGTTTAATAGGTAAATCAAAAGCCATGCACATAAGCAAAGAAAAATAAGTTATTCATTCACAACTTCCCATGGGCAGGCAGGTCTTCAGCCAACTCTAGGAATGCAGGGCTTCATCACATGTAATGGTAACTTGGGAAAACAAAGGCCACTATTTTGAAACTTCTCCCATTCCTCCTTCTTCCCCTCCCCAGCTTTTATTGTTGAGCATGCTGTCATACTGCCTGGGATATCCCTTTGGTGAGTCAGCTGCCCCAGTTGTATCCCCTTCCAGCATTTTGCCCGTCCCATCTACTTCCTGGAAGAGCAAGGCGAGAAGCTAAAAATGGCAATGATTTTGTTCAAGCACTGCTCATCAATATTGAAAAAACATCCTGGTGTTATCAACACTGTTTTCACTACAAATTCTAAATGCAGCATTATACCAGCTACTAGGAAGAAAATTAACTCTATCCCAGTCAAAACTAGTAAAACTTGCAATTTTATTTTCCAGCTGGAGTCTCCAGCTTAGAAGATAATGGTACATTTTCAACTAGTCCCTATAGAGGGCCATACTTTTTAGGTACTACCGTTTGTGGTTTGGTGGGGCTTTTTTTCTTTCACATAATGAAAGATTCCTTAAATGTAAACAACGTGATACCTTGCCTTTGACGAATACACTGGTTAACAGATTAGTAGTGGAAAATCTCTGAAGAAAATATTATCTCCTACTGTATTTGAGAGCTCTGACATTGGAATCGTTATAGTTAGTATCACCTGTATTAATGAAATTGAGTCCAGTTTCATCATACCTTATCATAGTGTTTAAAGGTACATGACCAGCAGTCATATGATTATCTGTAGCACTTACTTTTGTAGTGCAGCACACAAGAACAGCAAATAAAATACAGGATTATGCAAACAACATTTTAATGCTTGTCTTATCTCCTCTTCCATCCACAGAGCAGCACAACTTTTCTTCTTCCTTTCTCTCAGAACCACAACATTTCCAGAAGTAATAGCTGCACAAGGGGCAAAAAAAATACAAATCTTCTTTCTAGAGAAAATATGAAACTTTAAATTCCTGCCTAAAAACATATATCTACCTGGCCAAGGAAAAGGGAAAAGTTAAATGTCTAAAGCACTCTGAACAGTGCAGCTTGAGTATCAGTGCATGAACTAGGCAAGTTCTGTGCTTATTAGGAACTCTGTACAAAAAGAGGTTGAAAATGCAAATCACTGATTCCATTTTCATTGCTCTAGTCATATTTGAAAACAAAAGTACTACATATCTTCGAATCAGAACATAATCCAGAATTATTTACTTGTATTTAATTTCGGGTTTTAGGCCTATTTTTCTCTTCACGTCCCCTCTACCAAACTTTCTTTATCCTGAAGTTCTGACTTGCCTTCTTGGAATAGATGAGTTCAGCTAATCTGAGAGATGAAATATATTTATTACCTATCTTCACATACACATTTGATCACATTTTGAGAAGCCATTTCCTCAATCTGCTTTAGGAATTGCATTTCAAGTTATCAACACTTACAAGTCATGTACCACACAGAGGAGCTTAAGTACTGAATAATAACAGAAACTAGCCCACAGAAAACAGGATGTTTCATCAACCCACTGTATGGCCAAGACTAACAGGGTTCATTATATATCATGTTTCTGTCGTCTTGCAGTATAGCAGCTATTATGTTACTTCGTAATTGAATTTATTCAAGTCAAAATGTTATTTCCATCATCAGGACAGCTAAAACCACTCTGATAACTATGGCTCTATCAACATTTAGCTCATGTTCCCCAGTAATATTATAGTGATTGACAGCAAGAAGTCTTAAGTAAGGGGCTGACTTGGGTTTTTTTTTAATAGAAATTTGATGAATGTATACTTGGGAAGCAATGAAATAATTTTTTTGACTACATCAACAATTAAAGAAGTAGATACTAACAAAATTACTTGTGTGATATGTTTTTTTAATACTTACACATTACTCTTTGGGAGTAGGGAAAAAGAATGTGCTGTTTGAAATGATACAGATTTTTCATCAGTGTAAAACACTAGAGACAAATATTTGAAATTAATTAACTGCACATGTTATTACATAAACTGTTATTTGACATATTCATTTTTACAAGTTTAATGGAAAAAATAAATTAATATGAGGACTTGCAAAAAATCACAAGTGGTTACTACTGAATTGCACACATAATATCTAAATACATATTCTAACAACTGAATCCCAAGTCACAGGGAATTGAGTGGCAGCTATATGCACACTTATGCCATTGCTCAGGTGTGAAAAAGAAAATGCACATTTTGAAAAATTAGTGATGTGTAAGGATATATTTTTGTTCTCACCTGTTTGTGGTGACATAGCAGAAATAGCTCACTATTTAAATTGTCTCTGAGTCAATATTACTCATTTTTCATGGAACAGATATATAAACACACACAAAAAAATATTCTTCTGACTTTCTACATGGGAAATGGAATATACTATAAGATTAGAGATAGAAAAATGCTAAAGAGTATATACTAAGTATGAGATTCCCAATCCAAAAAGCTCCAATACCATGTTCTGAGAAGAAGGATAATACACGCAGTAAAGCTAGGGAATTGCAGAAGAATCAATCATTTTTTCAAGGTATTTGAAGATTACTGTATTACAAAAAGTCCAACAGTAATACACACACAGGCAAATGCTACTTTCCAACAGATGCATAACACTGAGAAAGGAAAAGCAAAAAGCTAAAACTGAGTCCTATATAAAACAGAAAGCGAACAAGAATGGCATTTTCCAAAAAACACCCAAATCTGTCAACAGCACTCAGTGTTGTACAACCAAAATAAAGGGCAGAGTATGTGGAGAGAAAAATCAACAATCTACAGTAATACCTTATTGTTAATATTGAACTTTAACTGTGTAAACATTGCTTTTAGTAGTTATTTTTGTGCAATCTAGATATTTTTCAATCATCCAAGCAAGTTTGTCTTTTATCCCCATAAGCATTCCAGAAAAAAAAAAAAAAAATACAAACTCATTCTAGTTATCAATAAAATTTCATGATGACATACATTGCCTGGAACCTTAAAACTTTACCACAACCAATGTTCTACCAATGGTCAAGCTGACCAAAAAACAGATTAATAAAACACATTTCATCATAGAATCCTTAAAGGACCAAAGTTAAGCTATTATATCCATTAATTAGTTAATGACTTAAAAGAATTAACTGACATTTGTTAAATCAACGAAGTGATATTCCAAACTGTTGCACAGGAGGAAAATTAAAGAGGTTGTTTGGCTTCATTGTTTAGTACCTTAATAGCTTGATATGATTTAAGTTTCCTATACTTTTCTAAAATGACAAGTTCAGCAAGCCACATATAGAAAAGTAGTCATTTCAAGATTTAAAACAAGAGAAGCCTTGAAGGCAAGCATCAACCTGATCAATGACACTTTTCCTTATTTGAAAAGAACATCTAGTACAAGCTACTCAACAGTTTGTTCTTACAGAAGAAATACATTCATGTCTACAAAAAGGAATTAAAATTCACTCACAATAAGGAACTTTGAGATGATGAAGAAAAAAAAAGAAGTACCTTTTTGCTCTGTGTAACTTTAGAAATTGGCAAACATTTTGCCCTTATTCTGTCCATCAAGACTAGTTTAATATCTCACTAACCTTTCCCTACTGAAACATTTTTCTATAGCTGACATTTTCTGAAACACTGAGTACCTTAGTGATGAGTCATGATATTAAGAGGATGACACAGCTGTTGCCATTTACAGAAATAAGTGTAATCTACTACTGTGATAAGAGAGCATCTGCTTGAACTGGGAAACTCGTGAGCGTGAAGAAAGAAAATAAGTTTTTTAAAAAATAGTAATTCTTTTTCAGAAGAACATTCTGTTTCAAGCATTTGTCACACTTTTACTTCAAACACACAATGCAGCTAGGGCACAATAAGAAAACGGCATCTACTCTTTCTATGGTTTAATCAGAAATGCAAACAGGCTTAACAGAGGGGAGTAGCAAATCAAGAAGAAATGTGATTAAAATACATTTCTCAGTTCATGAACTTCAATTTAGAAGAGTTCATTAAAAACTCAAATTCAAACTGTTCAGAAGTCAAAATGTTGTACTCCCCTAAAGATTTTCTTTCCTAACATCTTTCTACATTCTCAGTGATTTGCAGGCATTTCTAAAACTGTCTGAACAACATCACAGATAAGTCATACATTTTTATCCATTTTAAAAATCGTAGGCCACTTGCAATGACAATCACCTCAGTGCTAGGCTCTGTGTGTACACACAGCAGAAGACACTTTTCACACTAAGGAGCTTATACCTTTAAGAAAAATACAGAGAAAGCAGATAAACTATTAATGAAAAGATAAAGACTGCAACAGAAAGCTCCAGAGTCTTAAAAAAGGTTACAGTGGAAGCTTCTGAAATTGATCTCCAGACTATGTGATACCTTACAATACTAACCTTTTCTTTCAGGACAGGTTGGTTTTGGGATATAACAGCTCTCACTCTGCTCCACCACACATTTTATTTTACCACCTTCTTAAAAAATAAAGGACTCTTTTTGTAGTCTCTCTGTGTAGCTACTACAAAACCAAATTTGAGCTAGGCAGCAAACAAAGCAAAAACTAAAACAAAAAACTAAAATTTCAGTTAACTCGAGAAATAACACATACTTTCAAGCAAAAAAAGGCTAACAGTATTAGAGCCTCTGTTAGTAAGATCATTGCCATCATGTCAAGAGATAACCTTTCTTTTACTCCACACTGGTGAGGGCACAACTTGAGCATTGAGTCCAACTCTGAGGTCCTCAGTACAAGATATGGACTTATTGGAGCCAGTCCAGCTCAGGGCCACAAAGATGAAGGAACTGAAGCATGTCACATGAACCAAGGCAGAGACCTAGGACTGCTCAGCCTGGAGATAAAGCTTAGGGACAATGTAGTAAGCGAGGTGAGAGGATGGAGAATTACATAAGGCTCATGCCCAATAACAAGTAACCAATGAATACAAATTCCAATACATGAAGTTTCATATGAAGATGAGTGAACACTTTTTTCATTGTGAAGTTAGCCAAATACTGGAAGAGGTTGCTCAGAAACATTGTGGAGCTTTCATCAAGGACATGTTTGTGGTGTTGAGCAACCTCATTTAGCTGATCCTGCTGGACTAGGAGACTAAATGATCTCAAGAAGTCCCCAATCTTAGTAATTATTTGCTTCTGTGATATTAGTATACTGTGATTACCATCCAACTGACAGGCTCCAGTCTATGAAATTAATTTTTGGCAAATTAATTTTGATTCACAACAGAATTGCCAGATGTTTTGCAATAATTAATGGGTATGATCTTTTTTGTTCTCTTTTAAATTATTTCCAGCTATAGTAATTATTTTATAGCTAAATATAATAAATCATCTTCCAAACTACACACTTAAAAACTCAAATAAACAGTTTTCTACTGATCCACAATATCACTTCTGCTTTCTCGCATTTTCATACCTAGATTCCAGAAATGAGTTTCCAAGACCAGATTTAGATTAGCAAGATCTACAAGTATATCTTGTAATAATAGCTTCAGAAGTCATGTAATATTTTAAAATACAAACAGAATTACTATTTTTTCCTCAGGTTTTGTCTTTTGCTTTTTCACGTTGTTTCCCATTAGTGGAACCAAAGTATCTAACTTACACTCAAGTCCGAGGAAGAGAGATTCTCCTCACAGAAGGTATCACACACAGCAGCTACTTTTTTATAGATTTAAGGCATGCAGATAGAAACCTTTACTTCCCCTTCAAAGTCTGCAGAAACTCTGCTCTTGAGGCCAGAAAGCTTAGATCCTTCCCCTTTAAGTCTTAGGGCCATCTCAGCCTCCATCAAGGCAGAGGAACCCAGGCAGATGCACTGGGCCTTTCAGGTCCCACTCAATACCTACATTCAGTTGCAGAAGATTGCTCTATCTTGTCCTTTAATATTTCAGTTATTTGGTTGTTTTTTTTTTTTTTTTTCTTCTTGATTTTCCTTTTTATTAGCTTCTTTATTCAGTTTCTCCAAGCTCATTTCCCATTACTTCTGAACAACTTCCACAGAATCACAGAATCTCAAGGGCTGGAAGGGACGTTGAGAGATCATCTAGTCCAACTCCTCTGCCAGAGCAGGACCACCTACAGTAGGTCACACAGGAACTTCTCCAGTTGGGTTTTGAATGTGTCCAGAGAAGGAGACTCAACAGCCCATCTAGGCAGCCTGTTCCAGTGCTCCATCACAGACATATGGCAGTGATAAGCAATGGAGCAGGAAAAAAAAGAAAAAAAAAAAAAAAAACAACAAAACAACCATACTACAACTATTTCTAATTGCTTTGTTAGTCACAGACGGAGACATTAATCACCCCCCTTCTTAACTGTTCCCAGACTGCAGTCATCAGGGAATTGTAGACTCCCTACACAGACAGTAAGTTTCCAATTATGAGAGCACAAAGGTTTTTGCCAGAACAGAACATAATTATGATCACACCAAACTTCAAAGTGCTATTTCTGAGCATCAAAAACTGGCAAAAAATTGTAAAACATCTATTTACTATTTCTGAGGTAAGAGACACAATGGCAATGTAAAGAGAACATCAAGGTGTTTCAGAAGCAGAGAGTTAGTATTAAAATCTGCTGTGTCGATGACAGAGTAAAGAGTAGTGCATAAAAGTCATGTCAATATTGCAAAGCTGAATGCTCATGAGTCAAGACATCATTTACATTGCTTCAGTGCTTCTAATTTAATCCTCTGACATTCAAGTACATAGATGCACACAAACACATGTACTGCCTAATCACATGATTAGATTTTTTTTTCCTACAGGCCTATTTTCATTCTCTGCATAGGATATACCTGCTTTGCTGATCATCTAGCAATGAGTAAGGTGGTAAATTAATGATCAATTCCAGAAAATAAGATGGCTGTGTATTTGTTCATAGGTATTCCAAATTTATTCCTACCACTACTGCAAAATAAAAACCATAGAATAATGCACTGCCTTCAGCACTTGCTTGATAACAGTCTTTTTGCCAACACATATACTTTTCACACCTGTTATTTGGGAAATGAATAATCAGAAATGTTTGGGATTTAATATCTAACACATGAGTAGGTGCATCATACCCTTTATGTGAGAGAATACACTGTCAGGCTGAATAAATTAAGCAGACCCCTCCTCCTCCTATTCTTCCCTTCATTGTCACTGTTAAGAAACACCTGTCAACCCTGTCCCTGTGAGAATTGACATCCAGCTCTGTAGCAGCAGATTCAGATCTTAGAGGATGTCACTGAAATGGGATGAAGTGCCTTAGTGTTCACCTCACAGTGCCAGCTTTTCTATGTGTGCAGTGCTGAGACTGGCTGGCACACAGCAAGAAATGTTAGCTCCTCTGATCTTTGTGTGCCAGATACATACTGAAGTGACGGCTCGTTAGATATCTGACTGAAATTATAAAGCTAGGCTAAAAGCTGCAGATTTGACATCACAAAAGAGGGGCATAATCCTTTGTGCTCAGAGCAACTTCTAGGCCTCCAAGCTCAACACCTCACAGATCACACAGTGACAAGTTTCTAATAGCTTGCATATTACCCTTATTTCTTAGTGAAAAGAAACAAAACCTCCCACATTTGCCAAGCAGAAAGACAGTGTAACGCAAGAGTAATTTCAAGCCAAATGAACCTTGAGGAATCTTCATAGCAGACAACTATACCTTACATTAATAAAATTTGTTCAATAACTCATTTTGAAAACATTTATACTTAAAGAAAGCATGATGTTTTCATAAAACAGTACTGTCATGAGTTATCTTTTCCTTGGATGAAGAAAATTGTTATCTGATGACATTATACTACTAGAGATGCCAGAAAGAAGCACAAAGAGCAAAACTTAAAGAGATTAAATCTAAGAACGAAGTCTATCATTCTCACCATTCAAGGTAATGTCATTCATAGTAAATTGAAGAGGCAGGTATCAAATACCTCTGGCTTTCTGGAACTAGAGAAGACACAAAATTCACTCATTTATAGCATTTAAAGTAGAAGGAATATCTTAATGCACAGTTACCAAATGTAAGCATCCTTTAAAAAAAAATCCAAAAGTGTCTTGTTCTATGTAATTCAATACTCACTGAATTTACTGCATATTCAGAGCAGATGTTACATGTATACACACACTTTCTCAGGCAACACCTATAGTTTATATGGAGATTTCTTTTTTCCCTGAAAATTGCAGAGAAAGATGAAAGATAAATATAATCTTGCTAAAATAAAAGCACACTGTCTCAAAGAATTTTCTCTTTCCTGTAGACACCTGTTCCAGCACCATGCCTATATGGTATTTGGAACTAATGATCAGAACTTTGTCTGTATGTGATAATCTTACATATAATTAATTAAATAGTCCAGATTTTGGACTGATTCCTCCCATATCCTAACTGGACAGAAGCAGCCCAGAGCTGTGTTTCTGCCAGCTGAGGCACTGTTACTTCTTTTCAGTGCTGAACTCCACAAAGCTAAGGACATTTGCATGGCAGCCATCTTTCACAGGCTGCTGTTCTGCTTGCAGAACAGGAGGGAAAAAGCAAAAGAAGACAAAATTAGCACATTCTGAGATACTGGGAAGAAAAATCCAGAAGACAATATGGACATTTGCTAAGTTTTTCCAAAACTACAGCAGAACATCACTAATGCTTTCTCATGTTTTTCACCCAATGCTTCATTTCCATCACCTCTTCATACTAAGTGTCTCTTGGGGTTCAAAATAATCCTTCACACTTCACTCGCTGTTTACAGAGACTGCAACTGTGGCTTTACATTAATAGTGAGCTAGCACTTCCATTATAAATTTACTCCTGTTTCGGATCAGATAATTGTACAGGGGTGAAATCATTCCAGATTGAAATAAGAAACATGTGCACATAGTTATCCTTCCCAATGTTTGAAATATTTCCCGATGATTAATTTTTGTTCATCTATTTGTCTATCACAAACTGTTGTTTAGCAACACAATAAATCCAGCTTTGTAGTTCCAAGTAGTGAAATAAAAATGCTGGTTACACAGCACAAACCATGCATCTGCTGTAAGCTCAATTGTTATTTCACACTCACTCAAAAATAACAATTTGTTTCATACTCACTAAAAATACCTACAATTTATACAGGTATTAGCAGCCTTCATGCTATTGTCTGCTCTCTGGCAGATAGTAAAAAAAAAAATAAAGGGAAAAGAAAAAGGAAAACAAGAAACAAACAAGACCTCAAAGTTTTCATATGACAGAAAGGTGAAGATAAGTAAAGGCCTGGCAGTGATTAAAGCTGTAACACCATGTGGTAGGGTGATGCAGAATGACAATGATTATGTACCCACAACCCTGGAGTAACTTTTTCCTCCCCTAACTAATCAATTATCTTTAAGAAAAATAAATACTTCTTTAATTCTCTGTATGCCAGAACATAAGTTAGAACATAGCAAAATATGAAGCCAGATAAGATATGACAATACTGGCAGAAAAACAAAACTGCCAGTGCACAGTGCAAGAGACCAAGAGGAATATACAAATTTTTTTCCTCATGTTCCTGACTTTTAAGTTTTCCATTGACCACAGTTATACCTCTCAGTCTGCAAAACAGAGAAAATAATTGGCAATTATGCAATAGTTATGTAATTTGTATGTATTAATGGTTTAAAAATGATAGAAAATGTAAAAATCTCCATCCTACAAATGTAATTCTATAATTTCAAGAGCAACATCATTGTTTTGCACTTATATGAAATGTCTGAATCCTGGATGTATCAAGTGGAAAAACAGGTAAACATTCTGAATGTGAGAAATTCCAACAATTGTGCTTCACTTAATTTGAATTTTCTCAGGTTCATGTTACTCAATATCTACTCAATATCTACTCAATACCACCATCATTGTAGTTAGACATTTAAAAGGTCCACTTATTCAAAACTTCATTAGAGGTCTTATGTTTACTCCTATACATAGCCCATTTTTACTTGAAAAATGAATGTTCAGGAAAACATATATATATATACACTCTAGAATTATAAGTATACAAGTAATAAAAAGCATCATTGGATTTTCTTTCAATAATAAAAATACACACATATGTAATATCTTCAGATTTCACACCTTCAGAAGGTCTTAGGACAATAGCACTGATTTCCTGCCCCCCTCCCATCCAGCACACTGATTTTTCAATATAGCTCCTATATTACTTGAAAACAGCTGAAGCTATGGTCACATATATTTTATGGCAAGTAAAAACATGCTTTTTGGTTTCCATTACATAGGGTAATCCTTTGTAAGAGGATTCTACTGGCCACTGTCAACAATAACTTATGCAAAAGTGTAACAAAATATCAGTTGATGCCCATAAAGTCAAAATATTTATCCATTAAGTCCCTTACCATTGACTACCTTTGGATCTTAAGGAGTGTAAACAAATGCAGAAGTATCAAGTTCACGTAATCAGTGGGGAGGGAGGGTAATCAGTCTTTGAATGTGTTGAATCACAGAGCCTGGTTTGAACACTCTGGTAGGACTGGTGTCATCATTTTGCACATGATGCTGACCTACTGATTGTTGGTTCTTCTTTCATGAATAAAGTTTCTAGCAATATTTTCATTGTTTATATTAGTTGGTCAAATAAAATACATCTCTTTATCATGCTGTTCTTCCTGTATCCTATGAACACAAGCATTTTGATTCCCTGTATCTTCTAGAATACAAGCCAAAAAGCATTTAGATACTGAGCAGCGTACTCCATGATGACAATTGCTCACAACCACTTTTCCCAAAAATCTAATATCAAGATTATTTAAAAAAAACCAAAAAAACAAAACTAGAAAGTGAGATATCTGGATACTCTGGGCTACAAACAATCACTTAATACACTCAAATGGGTAGCCTTCCAGCCACATATTTTAAAATGACTTGTTTTCATAAGAAACTTCTGAGTTCAGATCATCAAAAAGAGAAAATGGTATGGTAAAAACTGAACATAAATTTCCTATCAGATTAAAAGAGGATGAGGATAGAGAAGTACAAGATCAAGTCTTTGTTTCATTCTTAACTATCTCAGATACAGAAAAAAAACCACAGCAAATTGCACAAATGTAAAATAATGTGCTAAATATGCTTCTGTACATTAGGAAGTGAAATCATGTATTAAATTCATGATACTCTTCTGTTGCCTTAGTTTGTTATTAGACTATGTCTCAGAAGCAGTCATGTATCTAACTAAATTGAAAAAAGGAAGATGATTTTATCCATAATACATATTAGAAACAACAAGCACAAAACTAAAATCTTGCTCCTGTCCCGAAGACTATTAAAACTGTGAGAAAGCAGTTCTGCAATCCTCAATCACAAATGTCAGATGAACTAATCATCTGACACAAGACTCCACTCAATAGGACAATAATGTGAGAGAGACTATAATAATCCTTACCTAGATGTCATATTTTATAAATCTGTAACCCAGCACCTATTGAAGACATAAGGATCTTATTGGGCGTCAATAACAGAAGGGATGTTTCACGCATGAGCTTTTCAACTTTCTTGACACCAACAGTGTCCACCTGCAACATTTCAAATTATTCTGATGAAATTATGGGATTTTACACTGCATACCAGATTCCAAGTACTGAATTTTCTGGTTCAGCAATGAAACATTGGAAAGTCATAAAATTCAGTCATCTGCAAGAAAATTAATAGGAGATTAAAAAAAAAAACTCAGTGAACAGGTAGTGCTGTCAGGCAGAAATTGTGACATTGGTGCTATGGAACTGTGAGGAGGAGATAATTTTGTTTAATCAGGATTGCTCTTTGATGTGCTCAGTATAGGGAGTACTTGTACACTGACAGTAATTGTTTTTCCTTCATTTAATGTGAGGGTGAAAGAAAATGAAGTCATGGAAGATCTAACACTAGATCAGACCATTTACAGACTTCATAAGGTTATTGACAGCATCGAGGTCTTTCACGTTTCACAATTTTCTTACTGCTACAATTGCATTAACTGGATGTTTTAAACCTTAACATACAGAATACATAGAGAAAGGACTATAAGCACTAGAACAGAAGCAAAGATTATCTTAAAATAATTACCTTCTCAAGCACACCAGAAATGATGAAGACTAAGCCTGCAAAAAAGAGAGAATTAATGTAATAATGGCAATTCAAGACTGGTAGCTGAGAACAAAAAAAACCCACAACCCAACGAAACCCATAATCCAGAAATAAACTTTTCTTGATTTTTATTAGATTACATTTTAAATAGAACAAACATAATTTTAACTCTTTCCTAACTTACCTTTCTCATAGCAATCAGACTGTGGGCTACTCAGTTCCCATCCAGTCTGACGAGGGTGCTGAATACTGTATACTATTTAAAATCTGGAAAAGTCAAAAATACCTCTGTCTTCAGATCAAATTCTTACTTTTGTTATGTGTGATTGATGTTTGCTTTTGATCAGGAGCTCAGTCACCTCTTTCAATCTATTTGCCCAACAGAGTTTTGCAAACAGCAAGTTCGTTTGCTTATTTAGTTGCATATTCATAGAATCATAAATGGTAGGGGTTGGAAGGGACCTTTAGAGATCATCTAGTCCAACCCCCCTGCAGAAGCAGGTTCACCTAGATCAGGGCACATAATAGTTAAAATGGTTTTAGTTTCACTTAAAACACGGGGTTATACACTCTGTTTTGCAGTCCTGCAATAGCTTCCCCACTTGCAGAACTACCTTTAGAGAACAGCAGAACTTAAAGTTCTTTAAGGTGCAAGACCATCACATGGACAGAACTTTCCAGATGACATTAGAGAATCATTTAACTTGGAAAGACCTTTAAGTTCATTGAGTCCAACTACTAACCTAACACTGTCAAGCCCATCACTCGTTCAGCATCTCATCTATAGATCTTTTAAATATCTCCAGAGATGGTAACTCCAACACCTCCCCAAGCAGCCCATTCCAACATTTAACAACCTCTAGGTGACAAAGCTCTTCTTAATCTCCAATCTAAACTTCCCCTAGTGCAAATTGAGGCCATTGATTCTTGTCCTATTGTCCTTTACTGGAGAGAAGAAACCAATCCTGACCTTGCTACAGCCTTCTTTTTAGGTAGTTGTAAAGAGCAATAAGGTTTCCCCTGAGCTTCCTCCTCTCCAGACTAAACAATCCCAGCTTCCTCAGCTGCCCCCATAAGACTTGTTCTACAGACACTTCACCAGCTTCATTGCTCACCTCTGGACATGTTCCAGTTCCTCAACGTCCTTCTTATAGTGAGAGGCCCAAAATTGAACACAAAATTCAGAGTGCAACTTCACCAACAATGAGTACAAGGGGACAGTCACTTCCCTGATGCCGCTGGACACACTATTCCTGATACAAGTCAGGATACCATTGGCCTTCTTGGCCACCTGGGCAAACTGCTGGCTCATGTTCAGCTGTCTGTCCATTAACATCTCCAGGTCCTTTTCACTGGGCAGCCTGCCCAGGGAGGTGGTGGAGTCACCATCCCTGGAAAAGCTTAAGAGACAACTGGATGTTGTACTTAGAGAAATGATCTAGTGGTTGGTAGGGCTAGGATAAAGGCTGGACTTGATGATCTTAAAGGTCTCTTTCAGTCAAAATTACTATGATTTTATTATAAGCATCAAGAGCTTCTTAATGAATTTATATGGAGAACAGTTATGGCCCCTACCTTTACACAAAATGTGGTCACAGTAGTGTAGTCCAGTTAAAATATGATATTCTTTGCAGAAAATGTTGATTTTCTCTTGTCAAATGAAAACAAAAAAATCATAAAACATTTTATAAGGAGAAGAAAAAAACCACTACACCAACCAACATTTTGCACAAAACATGAAACAAATGCACATAAAAAGAAGATATGGGGAGGAAGGGAATAGAGAAAAAAAATACAGAAAGGAAAATGAAATTATTTTCAGGACCAAAATCTATTCTGTGCAATGTACTACTGACATATTTTTAACCTTGACACTTTCATTAGTCTGTGACATATATTAACTAACGATGAACAGCAGAATATGACATGATTAAATATCATCACTGCAGTATAAAACTCATTAGGTTATGCTGCTAATACCACCCTGTGCAAGAACAAACTTGACTGGAATTTACTTTTTTTAAAAATTTGTTTTTTCACAGTTCTGAACATAAATATCCTGAGCCTATATTGATGGAACAACATCACCTAACATTAGCTAACAGCATCAATGCAAGGCAACATAGATCTGCATTGTAAAAAAAATCAAAATATGCTTAACAAAAAGCCATATGTGAATGATAATCTGAATTCTCTAGTACAAAGATTGGACCTTCTTATATTGAAGGTGTAACTGGAATACTAATGGATTAAGGAAAGTCTTGGCAGTTAGGCGTTACTATCAGGGAATACCACCACAACAAACTATGTTCCTAATATTTTCAAACCCCGCTTCTTCCATTGCTTTCTGGTGCACTAGGAGATGATAAAAATCTCAAAAGACATGAAAAGGTGAAACATAACATTGTCTGCTGTAACATCAAATCAACTATAAAACATCAGTCACTCTCCTTTCTTATCCATATTTTATTCTTCCTCATTTACTTGTTGAGCTCTGATATAAACCTCCTTTCATGAGTTGCATCTGTAAGTACCAACAATCATTTCTCAGTGAAGTTACTTGGAGATAAATGATATTGCTTTCCTTCATGTTAAATATGCTGCAATAGCAGTAAGAGATCTCCTTTACAGTCCAAAGAAAGCTGGAGACTGAAGAATATAAAATATAATGACTGAAGGACACATTTAGAAATATGTATTGTATCTTTGTCAGTCAGCCACTCTTCTACTTCATTTCACCTTTATACCCCACTATGCTTCTCTTGGCACTCGTGAATATCATCTGTAAAACAGTTACCTTTAAAAAAGTTTGAAGAAAAATTTACACATTTTCTTTATTGCTTCAAAAGCACTCCATTTACAGTTTCCACGGGGAAATCAAACATCTCATTTTTTTAAAAGTCACATTCATCCTATCACATATTGTTTCTGCTAATTCGTTGTTAAACTTGACATTTGAGATTGGTAAAGTCATGCTACTAGTTATCTTGGTCATAAGAATAAAAACTAAGTTTTGTTTCATTTTTTTAAGAGATGTGGGAAAAGAGGAAGGAAGAAAGTCTTTGCAAATATTTTACCAAATAAGAAGAATGACTTTTTAAAAAAGAAAAAATCAACTGTGAATTCTTTACTTCAGAAACTGAACTACAGAAAAGAATATTTTTACAATAACTGCATATTTTAATTCTGACTATATTCTTCTTCTTCCTGTAAATCATTTCTTTCTAAAAGATGACAGTAAAATTTCATTCATTTTTTACTATAATACTTGCTTTACGTATGCCAACTTCCTAATGAGCTGGCATATTAGTCAAATGCAATCAAGGTAATAACCTAATTCAGGTTTAAAATACTATCAAGATGTTTTACAAATTGTCTCATTATTTAACTATTCAGCATACATTTATAAAGCATCTTTTATGATAAGAAACACAAGGCATTGTACAAAGAAGGAAAAAAAGTATAATAACCCGGCAACAGGAGAAGAAATTTTACAGTTCTGCCAAGCTATCTGAAACATCAGAGATAATGGTTGAGTACTCATCTAGTTTTTCAACACAGACACAGAATTGCCAATCCAACACCCAGGGCAGAGAATTTCAAGCCCTAGAGAACAGATGACAAGGGCTCCAGCACCTGACATCTTCAATTTGCATTTGGAGATGATTAATAAATTACAGTCTATTAAATACATGGCACAGGATGACATGTGGAGGAAATGAAAGTTTAGCTCAGCAGGACTAAGGTCATGAAAGATCTTAAAGATTAAAAGTAAAATCTGAAGTGAAAACTTTATCAGAAGACAAAGAATTTATGAAGTGACTGAAACATACTCCCCAACTGGGAATTAATCAGGAGCACTAATGTATTTAGTCCTAGAACTATTAAAAAAACTCTACTGACCGATAAGAGAAATCACTTATACTTTCATGAATATTGATTTAATTCCTTTAACCTAGGTAAGAAGAGCTATCTAACAGGTAACAGACAGTTACCTAACTGTCTGTGAAATCATTTGATCTTCCCCTTCAGACTTACAAGAGTAAGTGCATGAACTACAGAAAAGCACTACAGTTAGAATCAGCAGCTGCTACTCTTTTTAAAAGAATATGAGGATAAAAACTCTTTCATCATCAGAAAGGCTCACCAGGTTCATTTTTAGGCACATTCAGGAAAAAAATACATTTCATAATATGAATTTTAGCTTGAAAATTAACATTCCTTGTCAAGCCAGATTGGTTATACAAATCTAGCCATTTTGATTCAGCTGCCTTTGACATTTCACTTCAAACAATGTTTGTAAGGAGCAAAGATGCACGTCATCTGTTTACAACACTGAATGATGCTGAAAGACACACAAATTTTGTGTCCTGGTTTAGGCCCACCTAGGAACAAAGAACCACGATCAGCCATAAGTACAAAGGGCCTTTGGAACGTCCTCTGGACAGGGAGGGTTCAACTGCCACTTACAGTCCCAAGTAAAACAAGCAGGTAGTCCTTACTCAACTTAGGGAAAAAAAAACCAAAAACAGAAATTCATTTAATCCATCTCTAATCAAAAACATAAACCCCAAAACAACAACCAGAAACCAACACAGAGTGGTACAACGATGAAGAGTACAATCAGCCCTTTAAGACCACCTTCCCTACACCCCGCCCCTCTTCCAGGGCTCAGGGCCCTGAACCCAATGTCTTTGTCTCCCAGTGAGTGGCTCAGAGGGTCATGGAAATGTGTGGTGCAGTCAGTCCTTTCCCAATGGTTCCTGCCCTTTGTCTCTCCTCAGGGCAGGCAGGGTCCTTACCAGTCCTCTCTGCTCCAGCATGGGATATCTCACACACTGGGCAGCCCTGCACAGGCCACTCCAAAGTGCATTCATCCCGAGGTCTGCAGCTCCTCTCCACCTCTCATATGGGTCTGTGGCCCGCAGGATCTCCAGCACGGCCTGCACCATGGCTGTCTCCTCACACAGTCTCTTGCCCATCCAGGTGCACTTATCTGGAGCTGCTGGTGGCTCTCATTCCTGCCACTGACCTCCATGGGTTGCAGAGCACAGTCTGCATTCTCATCATGGGTTGCAGAGGGGTGTCCACTCCAGTGCTCCTTCTTCCTTTCTCCTTCTCCAACTGTGGGGTCTACATGGTCAACTGCATCTCCTCCACCTCCTCTTCCAGCTCAGATTTCCCTTCTTAAATAGTGATGGCAAAGGCACCACATTGGTCTGGCCAGGCTGGAGGTGGGTGCACCTCAGAGCCAGGGGATGTTTCAAGAACTGCTTACTGGGACAGAACTGCAGCTTCCTCTCTCTGTTACCAAGCAAAAGGTGGCTCCACAAAAACTCATGACTTTTTGCAACACTAGGGTTGAGTAAATGTTAGTACCTTCTTCAGCATTTACACTAGTATGTCCTCTATATCAGAGGTAAAATTTTGCACTTTATTTCTAACTGCAAGAGGTGATAGATACCAGACTGAAAAAAATAATTCTATTAAGCATTCATATTAAATCACCACATACCAAGAGAATTATGGTATTTTGTCAGGATAATAATGTTGTCTTACCTCCTGTTTTAATCACAGACACCGTAAACATCTGGTTTAGAAATAACATATTTAAGATAAACAAGCAACTTCAGAATTCCTGAAAACTAATTTTTTTTTATTACATAGTTTAGTGATCAGAAAATCAAATGTTGTAGCATGCTAAGACAAATATATCTCTACATACCATTGGTATGAAGAGATATAGTTATCCACTGCAGTCATTGCAACTTCAAATTTCTCAAACGCCTTTCTTTCCCCAATGTTCTTCCAGGAGAATTTATTCAAGCTATAAAAAATAGTTTATCTTAGGAGATCAAAATGTTGCTTCTATATATTTTATTTTCCTGACCATCTATTTTTTATTGTTTCTTGTTTCATATAAAATTATTTCATCTTCTGACATTCACAAGCACTATTAACATGAATATTTCCAATTTAATATTTATGTACATTTGTAAAGATATATGGCTGTCATAAAATACCTCTAAGTTAACCAGGGATTGTGTCAATACCCAATGAATCCAATTAAAGTCTGCAATTAATTCTGACCAGCTTTGGATGAGATTTTTACAACTTTTAAAATTCCTGGCTTTATTCTAATAGTCCTCACAGTGTATTTGTTATTAACATTGCCTCTGGGCAACAGCTCTTTGCAATATTTTCCAAATTACAAAACATTTTGAAGCTTCAATAAAAAAAATATGGTTTTATAACAAAATAATTAGTCACTATCACACATAGAACATTGGAAAGACAGGAAATTAAAAACTAAAAGTTAGTTTTAAAGTTCTTCCCTGCAGAACTACAACTAAAATTGAGCTTAACAGAATGAACAATTCTCCTACTTGGAAAAAGGAAAATAGTTACCACAGATTTTAGGGGACTTTCCATAATGCTTTGACTAGTTTTATTTCTTTTTGCTTTATTTTGCTTCCAGCAAATATTAGATACATAAACAGCAGTTGTAAAAAGTAATACTTGAGCAGACATGAGGTGTTGCTCACAAACCTAGGTGCCATTCAGTAGCTAGTACTTTCACAGAGAATGAAGTTTGGGTCATTCAATCTAAAACTGCACTTTAACTTTTCTTCCCAAAACTTTTTGGCATAATTGAGGCATCTGTAGTGTTCTGACACATGCTCAGCTAGTAAAAAATGCAGTATGCATCTGGTTAAAAAAACTCAAATAATCAAACAGCATACTGATTGATGTGTTTTGATTCATTTTTGTTTTAGTAACTATATTGCTAAAAGGAAAAGCTTAAGCAAAATCAAGTTTCATATTTTTAGAAGACTAAAAATTCTGAAAAACTGTGCCTTTGTTTATTTTCAGATGTGTCTGGTATTTGATGTGGTTCCCTTTCCTTGACTTGTTCTGGTATTTTTTTTTTCTTACATAGCTCCAGTATAGAGGAAAATACCAAAATATAGCTGCCAAGATCTTAAGCTATTCTTTGAGAGTATATTAAGACATTCATATGAATATTACCTTTGCAGGGTTTATTTATTTTCAAGCCTCTTTACTAAATCTAGGCTGTAGGAGGATAATACTGAGCTGAAACATTGGGAAAACACTGCATTTGTGTAATAACATAGAAATCATTTGATAACATTTAGAATCATCATTGCTGTGAAAAGCTAAATTTATAACAGAAACAATAATAAAAATGCAATTAAATTTAACAGTCCAAGATTCTACATGTGCCTAAACATTAAAATGAGCTTCAAAAAGACTATTTTAGAAGAATCCACTCTTACACAAAATTCTGCATTCTTTTGCTTTTAATTATGTACTGCAGCTGAATACCCCTTGAAGTCATTGGCTGAGTGTTGTTGAAGCCTTCAAAATAAAGTTTAAGGCACATGTGGCCTTTGTGCTGATCACCTTCTTAATAGTTAATGCAACCTCTCACAGTCAAGTACCAGCTTAACAGTCCACTCATTCCACTATTAACTGTAATACTCCATTTCAGCCTGGATGTAATTAAGAAAACAGCTATTTTTTTGCACATAGAATAACTGAGCTATTAGGGCAACTTAGAAAGCTTTATAAAATAACTTGTTTTAAGTATTTAGTCACTTTCCAAGAAGATGAGCATTATCTGACTCTTTGATTTGGATAAGGACCTGCCTAGTTTTATGTCCCATAATCACATCATATAGCTAAAGACACTATAAGCACCAAATAATGTGACATTTGCTAGGTGTACTGTAAAAACCTTTATTTTGTAAATAACACTATTACATGCCTAGTGAGTGGCTATAAAACCAGTCTAAATTATCAGCTTGCAAGTTGCTGTTGTTCTGGTTGTAGTTAATCATGTATGTTCTTTTTTCATGCCTTATTCTTATATGAATAATGCATAACTTGAGAACATAAATCCATGTGACTGCTTCTTTGTCATTGCAGTACTTGTTCCTTTTTTTGGAGACAGGGCTTTAACTATACATAAATAGCAAGCAAGCACCTACACACACAGAAATTCATAGCAATTCACCTTCAGGAATATAATGCAACATTGATTTTCATTCCTTTTCACTGGTGTTCCCCTAAGTCATGAAAAATACTCTTATTTACGTCCCATAGAGATATACTTTTCTAAACAGGTTTTATTCAAATTATTTTGCCCCACATTGTCCTGACAGATACTGATCTGTCAAAAAGAAAATCCTTCATTTTCATCATATGGCGTCTTCCCTTCCATCTGCCTACATGCCCCAACACAATCCCTTCTTTGAACTCTCCCTACATCAATTTCTTGTGAAGTGGAGCAAACATCCAAAATTTGTCCACCTTTTGAAATATTGGTTAATCTTGTGATCTATCACTAGCCACTTGTTAATTATCTCTATTTTTACAAGCTCTGCTTCCAACATCTTCAAGTATAGGCAGAGACTTGAACACAAGGGGGAAGAATGTTTCCTCCCACTTTCCCTTTAACATGAGATATGACTTTGGTGCCAAGAACCTGGCTTGGATGCACACATGTGAATCTTTGCTTCACTCTATCTTTTCAGGTTGTTTCATTCTTTGAGTAGCCTGTGTCATATGGCTCAATCTGTTTAACACCTACACCAGTTTTTGAGAATGAGCCACCCCTGGCATGACTAGGGACAGAACTGCAACTCCTTGGAGTGGAGAACTGAAATTCATCACTGTCTAAAACTCAATGACCCTAAAGTTACATTACAGTGTTTTCTACACACCCAAACACAACAAGGCTGAACTCAAGACAAATGTGTGTCCAAGTTAACTCACTGACAGAGCAACTGAGGGAAATAGCATTAGAAAATCCACAAGATTCACAAATTCTGACAGTCATCACAGCCCCAGCTATGATGGAAGACGTTTTACAAATTCCAGAAATCTTATTCTAACTCATAAGAAAACATCTGTTAATGGACTTCATCCTCTTACCACAGATGAAAAACCCTCAGTTGAAAACAACACGTTGGGACTATGCTACTGTGCAGTACAACACATGGTGAATTTTCTTACAACAAGGTTATAAGAAAATCTGAAAATAGAAGATGAGCAAGTGAAACAACACAGGAGGTTGGCTCGCCTTTAGAAATAATGTGTTTTATTATAAAAAATCCTCCAAACAGCCAAGAAATGAAGACACTGTTATTTTCCCACTGTGAATAAAGAAAAACAATTAAAAATTATTTTATTTTCTATTTTCCTGATCTAATAAATGTTGAATTAGAATTGCACTTTTGTGTTATTAGTTCAATGTTTAAATTGCAACTATAGATGTATTTTAATAAAAAAGTACCTTTTCTCACTATTAAGGAAAGACTGTAAAAACTCAAATGTGTCTAAAATACAGGTGAAAAATGAGCAAGTAAAGGCAGCACAAATGCTAATTTGAATCTTTACATTGTCGTGGTTTTTCCCAGCCAGCAATGAAGCACCATGACAGTCTCTTGCTCACTGTCTCCCATCCACTTCCACTCTCGTTAGGATGGTGGAGGCCTAGCGAGAAGGGAGGAAAAAAGATAATCGAGGACTCTGAGCCTTCCCGAGCTCAGATCACTGCTCCCAACATATCTACCTCCTCCCACATCAACAGCTCAGAGGTGCAGGAAATGGGTCATGTGTTCAGTCTCTCACAGATGGGCTCTGCCACTTCTCTCAGGTGAGAATGACTCCTGGCATTCTTCCCCTGCTCCAATACAGGGTCCCTCCCCCAGGAAATAGTCCTTAACAAATTTCTCTGGTGTGGGTTCTTCCCAACAGTTGCAGCTTCTGCAAATTTGGGGTCTTCTGGGCATAGTCACTGCCCCTGGTATGGGGTCTTTAATGAAATGCAAACAAATCTCAGCTTCGCCATTCTTCTCTGCAGGATGTAGGAGAGTCTGTGCTCCAGTACACCTCCTCCTCTCTTCCCTCAGTGAACTTGATGTCCTCATGGTCACTTCTCTCTCTCTCTCCCAACTCCTTGTACCAGTCAGAAAAGAAGAAAGAATATAACAAGAATAAACAGGAAGAACTCTCCTCTTCTGGCTTCCTCTTCTTAAAAAGTGATTGTGACGTGGCCTAACTAGCTCAGCCTCAGAAGTGGGTCTGACTCAGAGCTGGGGAGAGTTTTAAGCAACTTCTTACAGGAGCCATCTTTACAGCTCCTTCCTCATTACCAGAAATGGCTCCATGTCAAACCATGACATACATGATCCCTTTTCCTATTGCTGTTGAAAAGGGAAGTGCAGAACAAGGTTTCAAGAAATACAAGACCAACATTGATAAATTGGAGCAAGTTCAGTTGAAGGCCACCAAGATGAGTTGAAGCACTTGACCAAGGATGAGAAGCTAAAAGAACTAGGCCCATTTGGTCTGTAAAAGAGGTGTTCAAGGAGATACCTGATAGCAGTCTTCCTGCTTCATGAGCACAGTAAGACACTGGAGCAGTTGCCTGTAGCAGTTGTGTAGTCTCCATCCTAGGACAGTTTCAAGAACCAATTGAATCAAGCTGTAAGCAGCCTGGTATGATCACATGTCTGACCAGTAGGCTGGAATACAAACCTCATAAGATAACCTCCTTCCACTTGAATTATTCTATGATGCTATCATTCAAAGGGTTCTGGGAAGCTGAAAGGACGTCTCAATCACTCGTTTTAAGCTTTAGGCTCATTTGAAGTCATAGCAGAATACAACTTCAGCACAATGATTTCTCACAAAATTCAATGTTAAAACAAAATCCCCAAACTTAAGGGCCAAAAGTCATCATCTTAACTTATTTTCCTTTTTACACACACCCTATCAAGACTAACATAATTTTGTATATTTGCAGACAATAGATGAAGCTTGGGCTCCAAATCCAAATTATGGTGGCATCTGAATTCAGATAAATTTTAGTAATTTTATCACATAAATAATTCCTTATACCCTCACACAATGTAAAAAGGCACTACACCACCAAAATAGGAAAATCAAAACCTGAAGGAGTACACAAGACTATACTGCAATGATAGCATTATAAACACTTGTCATGAGGCAGATTCAGAGTTTAGAATTAATTGCTAAGGCTGGATTTGCTTGCTATAAAATATCCTTATCTCTCCATTCTCTTATGAAAATATAAGAGGCAGAACTGGCAGCAGGGTGTTACAAGTAACATTATCTTAGAAAACATTTGTCAAGGAAAACAAAAGTGTTTTCTAGTGTTATATCAGAAACAAAAAAAGGACCAAAACAAATTTCTGGATTTATAATGAAAGCCTTCATTGATTCTTTTTGTGTTAGAAATAATAGGTTAAAATTTCAGTATTTGAAAGACTAAGCTTCTGTCAGATCTTTTTGAGTTTAAAGTATTTCTTTATATTAGTTGTGTTTTTCAAAATTAATCACAAAGAACTAGAAAATATACAGCTATTTGATAATGTAAAGAAAATTCAAGGAAGGAGAACAATATAGAAAGACTTCCTTGATTATATAAACATTTTTATTTGTCCATTAATTTTTAGTATTACTTTGTAAATTATAAGGTACATATGAAAACATAGGTTTTCATGTTTTATCAGTGTGTCTTTTCCAACTTTTACTCTGCCAAACCAAAGATTAACAATGGTGAAAAGTAGGCTGTAAAGCAGACTGGAAGCACCGCCTGCCCAGCTCTCCAGGGTGGTGAGGTGTCTGACTGGAGAAAGGCCAATGTCATTCCAGTCTTCAAAAAGGACAAGAAGGAGGACTTTGGAAACTGCAGGCTGGTCAACCTCACCTCAATACCTGGAAAGGTGATGGATCAACTCATCCTGAATGTAGTCAGCAAACATATGAAGGAAAAAATGGTTATCAAGGGGAGTCAACATGGATTCACCAAGGGGAGATCCTGCTTGACTAAACTGATAGTCTTCTATGAGAGTATAACCTGTTGGCTAGATGAGGGGAGAGCAGTGGATGTCATCTACCTTGACTTCAGCCAGGCTTTTGACACTGTCTCCCACAACATCCTCATCAGAAAAGCTCAGGCAGTGTTGGTTGGATTAGTGGACAGTGAGGTGGATGGAGAGCTGGCTGAATGACAGAGCCCAGAGGGTGGTGATCAACAGCACAGAATTGAGTTGGAGGCCTGTGGCCAGTGGAGTTCCACAGGGATCGGTTCTGGGGCCAGTCTTGTTCAACATCTTCATCAACAACCTGGATGAGGGGACAGAGTGTACCCTCAGCAAGTTCACTGATGACACCAAACTGGGAGGACTGGCTGATTCCCCAGAAGGCTGTGCTGCCATTCAGCAGGATCTCAACTGGCTCGAGAGGTGGGCAGAGAGGAATCTTATGAGGTTGAACAGGACAAGTGAAGAGTCCTGCATCTGGGAAGGAACAACCCCATGCACCAGAACAGGATGGGGATTGACCTGCTGAAGAGCAGCTCTTCAGAGAGAGACCTGGGAGTCTTGGCTGACAATAAACTAACCATGAGGCAGCAATGTGCCCTCATGGCCAAGAAGGCCAATGGCATCCTGGGATGCATCAAGAAGAGTATGGCCAGAAGGTTGAGGGAGGTTCTTCTCCCCCTCTACTCTGCCCTGATGAGGACTCATATGCAGTACTGTGTCCAGTTCTGGGCTCCTCAGTTCAGGAGGGACAGGGAACTTCTGGAGAGAGTCCCGTGCAGGACCACCAAGATAATCAGGGGTTTGGAGCATCTTCTGTATAAGGAAAGGCTGCAGGATCTGGGACTGCTCAGCCTAGAGGAAACTGAGGGAGGACTTAATTTACACTTTCAAGTATTTAAAAAGGGCATGTCAGGAGTATGGGACAACACTTGTGGACAGAAACTAGAGCAACAAAAAGTTCCACTTAAACTTAAGGAAAAACTTCTTTATTGGGTGAGGGAGCCCTGGAACAGGCTACCCAGGGAGGATATGGAGTCTCCTTCTCTGGAGGTTTTCAAAACCCATCAGGATGTGTTCCTGTGTGACTTGATCTAGGTGGAACTGCTTGAGCAGGGAGGTTGAACTAGATGATCATTAGAGCTCCCTTCCAACTCTTGTCATTCTATGATTCTGTATCTACTGTCAGCTGTGCCACTATCCAGCCCAAAGTAACAAAACACCAAAAGAAGTAGGGTGTCATTTCTCAATCCCAGCATATTTTTAAGGTATAAATTTATTCAAGCCTTTTGAAATTTCTCGTTTCACATGCTGATCTATCTTTTTTTATATAACCAATATCATTTCATAAATCAAACTTCAATTATTCAATTATTTAAAAGTAAGCAAAGAAATCAAAGTCAGCCATGTAGACCATACACTCTTTCCCACTGAAGGAGATTTTTCAAGTGTCAACTTTCTGATTTATAACATATTATTCTAATTTAAACACATCCTTCCTCCTTAACAATTTGATTTGTGCACTGTTCTCAACACAATCACTTTTCCAAATACCATACCTGATTACTTGTTTCCACCAGATCCACAAATACCTGACATGAGTGCAGTGATATATTACAACCAGCAGCAAGAGGAATAAACTACCATACCCTAAATGGGTATATCAAAAATGCAGCCCACTGCTCTCAGTTACCCCTTTACCAATATCAGAAGTACTAATGTTTGACTATTTTTAAAAAAAAAAAAAATACCCAAGAATTAAAGTGGTCATGACAGCTGTAAAACATTAATCTATAAATTTCTTAGAGTCTTTCCACATCACTCCTTGCTACTGTCAAGATAATGCACTTGTGATTTAGCATCTCTCTGCTATTTAAAATACTTTTTTTTCTTGAGTTTTTAGTTGACCTCAAAATTCCTGTTTCTCAAACAGTAACATTGTCACAAGGTAATCATTCACTCTAACCCTTAGTGTTTTCATTAGCATTTTACAGAGATTCTCCATTACCTCCTGTCACATGTCAACTACTTGCTTCACCGTCACTTCTTTCTGCAAAAAGACAGTATACAAGATGAAATACAAACAGCAACAGTAATAATCCATTATCTTGCATTCAGACATCAATGCAAGAATATTTATCCATTTGACAACTCATCTAACATAACAGGACAGACATGTAACGTGCCTATGAACTGACAATAACAGTGACAGTTTGATAAGGCTAGAGTTAACATCCACCAAGATCCTTTGCCCAGAAAGGACATTTCAGAACACTTCTTCCATGATGCTTCAAACATTATTTACCAGTTTTTTGCAAGTATTCAGTCTGTATCGTGTCGCTTAGCTCTTCAAGTTAGGAAAATAAACCATACCACGTAGTTTATTCCTACAGTAAGAGAGAATTTCAATTTAAAAAACATGAATATTCACAGTTTACAAAATATAGCAACAGAGTTACTAGGCAAAAGTATTGCATTAACATTTTTGTATTTGGTTTGTTGCCAAGTCCAATAAAGATAAAACAAATTTAGTATTAATTATATCTTGACAATCTCTGTCCATGAAAAGGCTACGCTTTCAATCTGTAAATGTGTTCTTAATTTGCATATAAACTACATTAGAAAATCTGAAATAGTATTTGCAACTGCCTAATTTTCTCATTTATCAAAACACATCATCTCATCCTCAGCATTTATTGTTTCTGGGGGTGTGGTAGTTTGAGCCTGGCTGGATGCCAGGTGCCCACCACACCGCTTTACCCCCCACCTCCTCAGCAAGCCAGGGAAGGGGAGAAAATAAGATGGGAATCTCGTGGGTTGAGATAAAAGCAGTTTAATAAATAAGCAGCAAAGCCGCGCGCGCGGGAAGCAAAGCAGAAGCAGATAAGCTGTTACTCTCTACTTCCCATCAGCAGCGATGTCCGGCCACCTCCCGAGAAGCAGGGCTGCAGTACGCGTAGCGGTTGCTTTGGGAAGGCCAGAAATGAATCTCGCCTCCCCTTCCTGCTCCTTTCCCCCAGTTTATATTCCTGAGCTGACGTCATATGGTATGGAATATCTCCTTGGTCAGCCTGGGTCAGCTGTCCTGGCCATAGTCCCTCCCAAGATCATGCCCACTCACAGCTATTGGTGAAGGTGGGGGAAGGAATGCTGGAGGGACAGCCCCGATGTTGTGCAAGCGGTAGTCATAATATTGATATCAACAGTAAGCACAGCACTGCAGGAGCTGCTGTGGAAAATCACTACCGTCCCAGACCCACTACAGTCTCCACCCCTTATTCCATACCATTTATGTCATGCTCAGACAAACCATCTTAACAATCCATATACATTCTTATATACTCTCATTAACCAGTACCCCCACTCTTCAACAGACAAACATCATTCTTGTATTCCCTCTTGCATCTTGCATCAAACAAACAAACAACATTCTTATATCTTTCATCCTCTGTAGATGTTCACTGGAGCAGGTCATAACTTCTGTCTCATCCATCAAGATGAATATCCAGGCCAGGGGAAACAGTATGTTCAGTGTTGGGCACCAGCACCGGCTTGGTTTGTCCGCTTGTTCGGTTTTTCTTGCAAAGTTCATCTACAACAGATAACTCACATAACAGGTTATTTTTCCCCCAAGGTTAAGTCTCCTTGAGGTACACATCGAGTTTCCCCATCCTTTCTCATCACCCACCAAGTACAGCCAGGCCCTTGAGCAAAGACAATCCCACGAATGGGTTTGCCTTTTCCCATGGGAGGTGCAACCCATACTGCCTTCCCCAGCCATTTCCCTGGGTGCACTACGGGGACCTTATCTCCTCCCACAGTATGTAGTGGTTTTGTTTGGGCAGGACCAGGACGGTTAGTTGAACCTCTGCTATTGACCAGCCAAGTGGCTTCTGCTAAATTTTTATCCCACTGCTTCCATGCCCCATTGCCCAGTGCTCTCAACATGGTCTTTAGTAACCCATTATATCTCTCAATCTTTCCAGAGGCTTGTGGGTGATAGGGGATGTGGTATATCCACTCAATGCCATGTTTCTTTGCCCAGGAGTTTATGAGATTATTTCGAAAATGAGTTCCATTATCTGATTCAATTCTTTCTGGAGTGCCGTGTCGCCACAAAACTTGCCTTTCAAGACCCAAGACAGTATTTCGGGCAGTGGCGTGGTTGACAGAGTATGTTTCCAACCAACCAGTAGTTGCTTCCACCATGGTGAGTATATACCGCTTGCCTTGATGTGTTCGTGGTAGTGGTCCAACATAGTCAATTTGCCAGGCCTCACCATACTGAAAACCCAGCCATCGGCCTCTGTTCCAGGGAGACTTGATTCGTGTGGCTCGCTTGATTGCGGCACATGTTTCACATTCATGGGTGACCTGTGTGATGGCTTCCATGGTCAAGTCCACCCCTCGATCACGAGCCCATCTATATGTTGCATCTCTTCCCAGATGTCCTGATGTTTCATGGGCCCATCGAGCTATAAATAGCTCACCTTTACGCTCCCAGTCTAGATCTACCTGAGCTAGTTCAATTTTAGCAGCTTTATCTACCTGTTGGTTATTCCATTGTTCTTCATTGGCACGGCTTTTTGGCACATGAGCATCTACATGACGTACTTTCAGAGTCATATTTTCCACCCGAGCAGCAATGTCTTGCCATAATGCAGCAGCCCAGATGGGTTTACCCTTGCGCTGCCAGTTGGTCTTCTTCCATTGCTGTAGCCATCCCCATAGAGCATTAGCCACCATCCAGGAGTCAGTGTAAAGATAGAGTACTGGCCACTTCTCTCGTTCTGCAATCTTTAGAGCTAGTTGGATAGCCTTCACTTCAGCAAACTGACTTGACTCACCTTCTCCTTCAGTGGCCTCAACAACTCGTCGTGTGGGACTCCACACAGCAGCTTTCCACTTACGATGATTTCCTACCACGCGGCAGGATCCATCAGTAAACAAAGCATAATGCCTCTCATCTTCTGACAATTCATTATATGGTGGTGCCTCTTGGGCGCGAGCTACTTCCTCAGGCAATGCTCCAAAATCTCTGCCTTCTGGCCAGTCCATGATTTCTTCCAGGATTCCTGGGCGATTAGATTTCCCCAGCCGAGATCGTTGTGTAATCAACGCCATCCACTTACTCCATGTAGCGCTGGTTGCATGATGTATAGAAGGGGTTTTCCCTTTGAACATCCAGTGTAACACAGGCAGACGTGGTGCCAAGAGGAGATGAGCTTCTGTGCCAATGACTTCTGAAGCAGCTCGAAGTCCCTCATATGCTGCTAGTATTTCTTTTTCAGTTGGGGTGTAGTGGGCTTCCGATCCTCGATATCCTCGGCTCCAAAACCCTAATGGTCGACCTCGGGTTTCTCCAGATGTTTTCTGCCAGAGGCTCCAGGTGAGACCATGCTCTCCAGCGGCAGTGTAGAGGATATTCTGCACATCTGGTCCTGTACGGATGGGCCCAAGGGCGACTGCACGAGCTATTTCCTGTTTAATTTGTTGAAAAGCTTGTTGTTGCTCAAGGCCCCACTCAAAACAGTTCTTCTTTCTGGTGACTCTAAAGAGAGGGCTCACAAGCTGACTATAACCTGGGATATGCATCCTCCAGAATCCCACAAGGCCCAGGAAAGCTTGTGTTTCTTTCTTATTAGTCGGTTGAGACATAGTAGCTATTTTATTCACAACATCCATAGGCACATGCCGACGCCCATCTTGCCATTTTATGCCCAAAAACTGTATCTCTTGTGCAGGTCCCTTTACTTTGTTTCTTTTTATAGCAAAACCAGCTTTCAGGAGAATCTGTATTATTCTTTTCCCTTTCTCAAACACTTCTTCTGCCTTGTTGCCCCATACAATTATGTCATCAATGTACTGTAAATGTTCAGGGGCATCACCCGTTTCCAGCACAGTTTGGATTAGACCATGGCAAATAGTAGGACTATGTTTCCACCCCTGGGGCAATCGATTCCAGGTATATTGGACACCTCTCCATGTGAAGGCAAATTGTGGCCTGCACTCTGCTGCCAGTGGAATTGAGAAGAATGCATTAGCGATGTCAATCGTAGCATACCACTTGGCTGCTTTTGACTCCAGTTCATACTGGAGCTCTAACATGTCTGGTACAGCAGCACTCAGTGGTGGTGTCACTTCGTTCAGGCCACGATAGTCTACTGTTAACCTCCACCCTCCATCAGATTTTTTCACAGGCCATATGGGACTATTAAATGGAGAATGAGTTTTGCTAATTACTCCTTGAGCCTCCAGTTGATGAATCAACTCACGGATGGGAGCCAGGGAATCTCGGTTCGTGCGATATTGCCTCCGGTGCACTGTCCTGGTAGCAATTGGTACCTGTTGCTCTTGAACTTGCAGCAATCCCACAACAAAAGGGTCTTCTGAGAGGCCAGGTAAATTAGAGAGTTGTTTGATTTTCTCTGTATCTACAGTGGCTATACCAAAAGCCCATCGATACCCCTTGGGGTCTTTGAAGTACCCTCTCCTGAGGTAATCTATGCCAAGAATACAAGGGGCCTCTGGACCAGTCACAATGGGGTGTTTTTTCCATTTGTCCCCTGTTAAGCTCACTTCAGCCTCTAATACAGATAATTCTTCACATCCCCCTGTCACTCCAGAGATCCAGACAGAATCTGTGCCTCTATACCTTGATGGCATCAATGTACACTGTGCCCCTGTGTCTACTAAGGCTTTATACCTTTGTGGGTTTGATGTGCCAGGCCATCGAACCCACACAGTCCAGTAGATTCGGTCATCCCTTTCCTCCTCCTGGCTGGAGGCAGGGACCCTCTATTTCTGTTCTTCATCAGAGTATTCGCTATCTGATCCTTGCAACTGCAGACCTGAAGTCTCCTCATTGGCTTCGAAGGAAGTAGTTGCAGTTCTTCTATGTCTTGGAGATTGTTGATTGTCCTCTTTTGTTTTGGCAGCCACTCTGCTGACAGCCCTCTTGGGCGGTCCTTTTCTAACAGCTGCCTTCCCCCTTAGTTCACGTACACGCGCTTCTAGCTTAAAAGTGGGTTCACCATCCCACTTCCTCATATCCTCTCCTTGGCCACGCAAAAAGAGCCAGAGTTCATTTCGCGGTGTACTCCTGCGTCTGGGACTTCCCTTTCCCCTGGTCGGGACAGTGGGTGACTGAATTCTTGAGGCAGATCTAACAATCAGGCCATCATCCCACACTGATGAGGAGGTGCAGAGGCTCTCTTCATAGTTCTGTAACCAAGAAGATACCCTCTCCACTGTTGGTATGTCCATGTCTGGATGATACACCATTGCCAGGATATTAGAATATGTAGCTGGGGCACTCTGGATCACTTTTCTCAACATGGCCCGTGTACACTGGACATCATCTGGATCTGTGGAGGCCTCGACATTATCCAGATCACCATAGATGACTTCCAACACAGCTAATTCCCTTAGATATTGGATCCCTTCATCAGCTCTAGTCCACTTTCCTCGGGCATTTACAAGGTCTTCCTTGAATGGGTATCTTGCCCGTACACTTGAGAGGAGTCGTTTCCAGAGACTACAAACTGAGGTTTTCTTTCCAATGCCTTTATCAATTCCCCGGTCCCTAGCAAGAGATCCTAGCTGTTGGGCTTCTCTGCCTTCCAATTGTTGACTGTCAGCCCCGTTATCCCAGCATCGGAGCAACCAGGCACCAATCCGCTCACCTGGCTGGCGACTGTAATCTTTTCGCATATCTCTAAGTTCTGTTGAGGTGAGGGACCGAGTAGTTTCCATTTCCTTTTCGATTTCTCTCACTTCTCCTGATCTCCTTACCGAAGGACCAGTTTCTTCTTCTAGCCTTTCCTCTTCCTCCTCGTCTGCCCTTACTAATCGATGATATGGACTTGACCTCCTTATCCACTGCTTCTTTTTCACTACTGGGGCAACCACTGTGGTTGTTGTTTGGTTCCCTGACTCAACCATGGTAGTCTCAGGTATAGTTTGAATTTCCACCTCGGCCATAGTTCTCTGAGAGGGCTGGACTGCGACTGACTCAACTATGTTGGTCTCAGGTATAGTTTGAATTTCCACCTCGGCCATAGTTCTCTGAGAGGGCTGGACTGCGACTGACTCAACTATGTTGGTCTCAGGTACCGTTTGAGTTTCCATTTCAATTACAGTTCTCTGAGAGGACTGGAATGCAGCTCGGTAGGCAGAGGCTAGGCCCCAGTATAGTGCCTGAACCTGATGGGCCTCATTAGGGTAGGTAAGACACCCTTCTATCAGGTAGCGTGTCAGTAAAGCAGGGTTTTTTATCTGTTCAGATGTAAAATCCCAGATTACAGGAGGTGATAACCGTCCTAGGAATTTGCCTAAATTCATCCACATACCCTGCCACCCAGGGACTGGCCGCTTCAGGGGGCATTTTAACATGTTTCCATCGCAAATTTGTACTCTCTGATACCCAGATGACTCCAGATTCCACAAGATATATAATATACCAACCATGTTAATTAGTAATATTAAAACTCTCGTATAAGGGTGACTAAGGACCTGGGAAGTCTGTGTAACAGAATTGTCTAGATCAGTCCGAGCTGAGGAGAAAGAGGTGCTTTGCCCCATGGCCTCCACAAGATAGCTCCCACAGCACACTAAATTCATCAGTAACAGAATGAGACTTGCTATTATTATTTGGGCCATCATGTTCCCAGGCCCTTTCATCCTCTTCACAAAATTATATAGCCAGCTTAGCAAAGCTATTAAGGTTAAAGCACAGCCGAGAGTCAATGTTAGGAGCATCATGTTCCCAAACATTAGAAAGTGTAAGATAAGCTGCATAACAGCAAGGCTCCGTGACCAGCACAGGAACTTTGCTCTCATTGGTTTACTGTAATTGCAATGCAGTTAATGTAAATCTGCTATTATCTCGCCCCACGTTGGGCGCCAAAAGGGCTGTGGTAGTTTGAGCCTGGCTGGATGCCAGGTGCCCACCACACCGCTTTACCCCCCACCTCCTCAGCAAGCCAGGGAAGGGGAGAAAATAAGATGGGAATCTCGTGGGTTGAGATAAAAGCAGTTTAATAAATAAGCAGCAAAGCCGCGCGCGCGGGAAGCAAAGCAGAAGCAGATAAGCTGTTACTCTCTACTTCCCATCAGCAGCGATGTCCGGCCACCTCCCGAGAAGCAGGGCTGCAGTACGCGTAGCGGTTGCTTTGGGAAGGCCAGAAATGAATCTCGCCTCCCCTTCCTGCTCCTTTCCCCCAGTTTATATTCCTGAGCTGACGTCATATGGTATGGAATATCTCCTTGGTCAGCCTGGGTCAGCTGTCCTGGCCATAGTCCCTCCCAAGATCATGCCCACTCACAGCTATTGGTGAAGGTGGGGGAAGGAATGCTGGAGGGACAGCCCCGATGTTGTGCAAGCGGTAGTCATAATATTGATATCAACAGTAAGCACAGCACTGCAGGAGCTGCTGTGGAAAATCACTACCGTCCCAGACCCACTACAGGGGGATTTAATAATTCTATTGTCATGTTTATTTTAAAGTAAAAGAATACTATTATTTTCTAATTTACAATAATGTAACTACCATTTTGATGGTTTAGATCTGCCTAAAGTAAATGGGATAGAAACATACAAGCTGCTACTTGTCTATCATGAAAATATGTGGAATAGTTTATTTCAAAATGAAATATCAAGTAAATTAGGAAAGCAGAAAATAAAACCTGCCAAAAATGGCCTTAATGTAAGTGTAAGAAAAACTGCAGTACATAAACCAAACACTAGAGAGAAAAAAACATCAACATTTTCACCTTATGTAACTATGACCCAATCTTTATACTCTTAATAGCACTGTACAGGAATGAATCACTATGTCTCCCTTTCCTTTCATATTCTCAGAGAGAAATGTATTTTGATTGATAACCAAACTAAAAAAAAAACTAAGAAAGAAATTATGATTTTCCTGCATGGTCTTTTAGAAGAATAAAAGCAGTTTTTCACAATAACTGTAACAAATTTGAATGCAGTTTAAGTTATTACAGAGTATTAATTATTACCACGTGCTAGCAGTTTGGTACCCACATAAACTAATCTCTTAAAATAATTTTTTGAGCCATGAAAATACAAAAGAAAAACAATAACAAACCCAAAACATCATCTCAACTCCACTTTTGCTTTTAAATTCAAAAGGTCTAGAAACAGAATATCTTTCACAACAGAGTAAATTCCTCACCTTGGAAGCAGTCACCAGGAAGAAAATTACGACATGTCTCATGACAGCGAAGGAGAGCTTTCAGTGTGCACATCATCCTGTTCCGTTTCTCAGTTGAGAAGAGTTTCTGAGGATGAACCAACTCTCATTAAGCCCAGTCTAAGTAGAAATTTTATGTTTCTATAACGTGGAAACACTCAAAACACTTTTGGAATATGGGAATCCACTCATCTGGTGACATTTGGCCTCAGCCTCCATTCTGCTTGCAAAGGTATATCTTTGGCTACTAACTGGAAATCAAGTGATGAAGAAAATAGTGTAGTCTGGATATATTTAAAGAAAAAAACAACAACAAAAAAAAAATCCCAATCCTGACTCTTCATTATCCTCTGTTAAAAAAAAATAAAAAAATAAAAACACTTCCATTATGCTTTCATCATACAGTGAGTTTAGAGTGTTATACTCTTGACGATCCACTGCAGACACCAAGAGGGCGAAATCCGTATAGTCCCTTCTATATACACAGTCAAACTGGATAACCTATATAGCTAAACTTAGAGTGATCTCAAACTGGCTTCTTCCATTTCAACATTTTCATGCTTACTTGGGGATGGAGAGCTGTGTCAACTGCTCTAACAGATTTGACCTCCTTGAACAAATCTTGTCTTGGTCAAGCCGTGATAAAAGTACAAAAGTATTGATGATCAAAACATACCGAAAGAGAGACTGCTGTGTAATTATCAACTTTGAATTAGATAAGTATCATTTTGATCTGGTATCTCCTTATGGCATGAGAGCATAGCTTGATTTTTCTGAACTACATAGGCAAGACAAACTACTTTCTCCTATCTCTTTTCCAATTTGTTCCCAGTCTGCCAAACTTGGCTGTTAATTTCCAAAGCTGATGGAAGGGGAGGGGAGTACAAAACAGAAAGAAATGAATTTTTATATCTGTATTTTGCAGTATCAATATTGCTCAGATTCAAGCAAGTTCATTCAGCAAAACCACAGTTAAGCCAGATGATGCCTAAAGAATATCAGAAGCATATTTTTGAAACAGTTCATAACAGTTTTTTATTTATTAGCTTGCTTTCTAGAGATACGATTGTAACTACTTGGGTTCTGATGCTTTGTTTTACATTTGCATGTTTCATTTTTTTCTTCCTATAAACTTATCTACTCACTAATTGAAGGCAGTTTTTTCAACTCAAAGTTAGAAAACTCAATTCAGTAATTTTTAAATAACATCATTCAGGTTCCTAAAGCTTAAGTCTATAACTTATAAGTATCTGCCTATTCAGACACATTAACTAACATCACATTCAAAGTCACATGCATGGTACCTGATTGTAAATCTAACAGACTACTGCTTTGTATATATAAGCTTAATTTTTGTTGACAAGGCTAAATTGGGATTTAACTTCTTCTATCAGGAGTACATTTAAATGTAAATTTACTTTTTTCCAGTGATAGATTTTCAGAACTTAGAATGGGAAACTTGAATTTAATCAAGGTATTTGCACACACAATTTCCTGTGCAAAACAATCATGCAAGTAAATTTAGCAAGCAAGTTATTTCCATTTGGTTGCAAATGTCCATGTACATACAACCTGACTAGGTAAAGCTGCATGCATGCATGCAATCTGAGTAAGGGAACTTTGCACTGGAAACTGACCAAAAGATTTGGTTTCAAAAGCTAAAAATACGTGAAAGATTAGACTGCTGAAGAAAATAACATTTATGAAAGAGTATGCTTTTTAATTACCTCATGGCATGTTTGTATAAACTTCCACAATAAAAATCAAAAGCAGTTGCAGAAAGAGAAGAGTGAAAAGCAAGATAGCTAGGTTTTTGTTTCCTTTCATTAAAGATATTGTAGTGTTGTCAGTATGGAAATTGATCTTAAAAAACAGAAATGACAGAGAAAGGACTATTTTATGATTCAAGGAGTCTTGAGAGACATTCCCTCTCTATGAGCTGAAGATTAAATGCCTCTGATTGTAGGTTAGAAATTAGAGATGCCAGAAAAGTTTCAAAAGAGTTGTAAGGTAAAGAACTTCTTTTATAACGTTTACTAGCAGATGAGACAACAACCTGTACTGATACTTGCAATATTTATGCCATGTAAAAAAAAGTAGTTGCCATGAAAGCACTAAAAATGTGTTTACTATCTAAATCAATAATCTACTTTTTGTTAATCTAAACTATGACATCAAGATTTTTGATTCTTCAACATAGAACTTATCTTGTTTAAACCAAGTTTGTATTTAATTCAATATTCATTCTGCTGAGTAGCAAGAAAATTATCTGAACTGAGAAGCAAGGTGTTCTAAATCTTGTTCAGAAAGGAGAATTCACTCAGTATTATTGGTAGAAGTTAAACAAGTATTGGATTTCTTTTTTTTCCTTTTAATACCAGAAGAAGTACAGTATTGAAGTAATGTTTTTAACACACAACTGTTTTGGAGTTTTCAGTTTTGGTTGGATTTCTTTTTTCCCTTTGTAATGCATTACTGTCAAGGAGGTCAGAGACAATACTCTTTCTGAACAACCATGGAAGAGCTTACCTCACTTAACATCAATTTCCCAGAAACTGCTTGATAAGCTTGAAGAAAGAAAAGGAGGAATATAGGCAAGGGCTATAAACATGTAGGTATTACCTTACTACTAAAATAATGTTAACAGCTGTAAGAACAATCTGTTCAGTACTTTCAGGTGTACTTTAGGGCTTTTTAAGTACCTGACACATACTCTTTTGGTGATCTTTTGGATTGTATTTGGGATAAAAAGATATTATCAATTCAAGTTTCTATTGCACAACAACTTCTCTCTATTGCTGCAGATAACGACCCTATACATTCTTCCCAATCTTCCATCTTGTTTAATGATAATGCACTACATATCTTTTTTTTCTTCTTCTGATTTGGCTAATGAATTATCAAAACCACTAAATGTGCGTTGTTACCAATTTTTTTTCTGTATAGCCTTTCTTTAACTCCTTTTTCCTTTAGAACTGTTCAGTTTTTTTTTTTTTCCAAAAGGTCCCAGGGAAACAATCTTTTTAATTTCCAACAGTAATCAATGACACAACTGGTCTTTTATACAAAAGTAAACTAATACATCAGAGGCACTGGCAGCTAATTCTCAAGTTTTCGTGTTACTTTTACAGCAAAACAGATACTACTCGTAAAAAAAGGTTGGCTGCTTCTATTTGATTGTTTTATTTCAGCACAGAAAATTGCCATCTTCACATTCCTGTTGGCTTAAAATCTTATGTGGCTAAAAACTTGACTGGTTTCTCCAACCATACTAGTTTCAGTTACTAGAATTGAGTTACTTCTCTCTTAGCATTGTCTTGTTGACATCCTCCCCACAGTTGTACCAACACAAGAAAGGTTAACAAACTTTAACCTAAACATAACATCACACAACAGGAGACACTTGGGATGCCTCATCTTTCAGTCAAACAAAGCACATAAGAAGAACTGGACACAGGTCTTCCTACAAAGGCCAGTTGGAAAGTATATCCTTTCCAACTATAAAATCAAAGAAGAAAGTTTACATTAATTATCAA
This sequence comes from Colius striatus, assembly GCF_028858725.1. NCBI lineage: Eukaryota > Metazoa > Chordata > Aves > Coliiformes > Coliidae > Colius > Colius striatus. Next base: position 111,014,879 of record NC_084759.1, on the reverse strand, counting down.
AAAAACTTAGAAAATTTAGTTTTGGTGGAAACAATCAAACAAACAAAAGAAAAAAGGAAATTAAGATAGTATAAGACCTTAATAAGAATTTTCTCTCATTTCACAAGCAACATGGCCTAAGTCTAAAGTAAATTGGTGCTGAGCATACAGTAGAAATAAATTTTAAATTTCATCCATATGTATTAATACTTTGTACAGATAACAACATTACCACTAAAAAACATACCAAGATAAAAATTAATGAACCTTGTTTACTGTAACGTCACTCAGCTCTGGCAGCACATTTCTTGGATACAGAATGCCTGCTTCATCTAAACCCCCAAAGCAGAGCTCATAATGGCTAATGACAAGTACAGGATATTGAGGTGTGTAATTTTGCCTCTGAGTAGCCTGAAACAGAACTCATAGCAAATAATTTTACAAGAGGAAAAATAAAACAGTGAGTATATGTAGACAAAGGATGCAGATATAATCATTTGTGACATGATTAAACAAATATATTATTACTACAAAAATAATGATATAGTTAAAGCAATAACATCCTTCCTAACTGTACAACAGCATTAGAGCTTTATTTCTTTAACTATAGCCAGTGTGCAAGAGTTGAGGTGCTTAAGCATAGCCATTAAACACACTTATTCAACCATTACATACTAAAAAGAGAGTCAGAAAGAATTTCATGCTTAGGAACTAGATGATATATAAAGTGAATGAAGATAAGTGTAATATAACCCAATGAAATCTGCACATTGGATAGCTATAGATAAATTACTTCTGGGATCCAAATGTATAAATATTGGGGCAGTACACAATTAAGGAAAACAGATTTTGTAGCTTGTCACTACAATAACACAACAGAATAAGGACATATGAGTGCCTTTTGTCTAATTTTTCACTCAGACTCAAAACCATTAAAGTTCAATGCTTCTGAGATCCAAGTCACATAGAGACAATAAAGCTCCAATTCCGAATGATGCTGACAAAGACAACAGCTATTTTGGGCAAGAGCCATCAATGAGAGTGGTTGTTAAATGTTTCTTCCTCAAGGAAAAACAAACAAAAACCAACCACAAACTTAAGTGCTTAAGAGCTTTAAAAGCCAGACAGATTTGTGAATACTCACTATCACAGAGGTTGTGCATCTTTAGTTAGAAACTTGATATTTTGGTTTTGATCCTACCTAACAAGTTAGGAACTTCACCTACAATTTTCTCTAACCCTAGGTCATCACCTGATTTACCTCACCACCTTTTGGTTCCTATAGGCTGACAGCTACAAGACTTTAACAGTCTGGGCATATATTTTTCCCCCCACTGATAGACCTCGAGAAGGACTTGAAAAGTAACACAAAATACATAATTGTTCCCAGTAAATGTGTTATCAAAAACACTCTCACCAGTATGTTAAAAAGTAACTCTTCAGACTAAAACAGCATGTGTTGAGGCAACTTGTGATAGCAGATTAGATCTTACATTCAAAGCCTGTCAGTGGAGCTCTACTGGTTTATTCCTAATTTACTCCTTCAGGGAAAAATACCCCACAACTACAAAGCCACACTGATCCTCAACTTCCATAGTTAATGATTCCAAATAATGACTGAAGTATTAGAGAACTCAGCTACCTAGCTCTAAGAATAACTGCTATTTATACAACAGATTTGTACAGACAGATTTGCCCATCTAAAATAGATTTCCACTCAACAGGAAAATAGAGATATGTACACACTTACATATATATTCACCCAAACACATATGGATAGATGTTTCATTTCAGACAGTATTCGTATTCTAAGTCCAAAGAAAGCAGAAAAAGTGTTCATTGCACTTTTTCCTTCTTGACCTGGCTTTTTCTTCCTGGCTTTTTTTCTCACTGTCATAAAACTACACAAGACTTATGCCTGGCAGGCAAGACTGAAATATAAATGGCTAAAGCCTGGAAAAGATCCAAACAACTGGAAGTAGTCTTTTACTATGGCAGGTGCTGAATAGCTTTGTGTATAGTCAATCATTGTAACACCACCTATAATAATCATGAAGTTGTATTAAGGTTTTACAAACAAGTGGATAAACATTTAGGTACACTACCATAAAACAGCAGTAAAATGGTAGGGTGTAAGAACTCAATTTAAGTACCAGCAATCATGCAAATGACTGAATGGTACAACATTACTTTTGGTACAAGGAAAATCTAAATTTAAGAGTAGTCTCTTTTAAGAAAATTGTCTGTAATAAAGATCTACCTTATAGAATATTGATTTTGTCATGGCTGGTTATTTATAACATGTAGTTTAGCATTATGGAGTGAAAAGTTAAAAATTTTATTTCAACAGGTAATTTTCTCTTTAAATTATAGAGCCATATAACAAGAAGGTTGCAAGAAACCTCTGAAGATCATCTAGTCCAACTTATCTTCTGTAAACAGGGACATCTTTCATTAGATTAGATTGGTCAAAGCCCCAGCCAACCTGCAACTGAATACTTCTAATGATGGAGCATCCACCACTTCTCAAGGCAGCCTGTTCCAGTGTCCTGCATCATCCTCATAGTATTGTTTTTTTCTTATTTCCAATCTCAATCTCTGTCCTCTTTCAGCTATTAAACTGTGTAAGAGTATATTTTTATTACATATCTAGATAGCTTGGTGTACTAGGGAAACATATCTTAAATTCCAATTTCTGTATTTTATGGACTTTTTTTAAATGTTTTTACTTATCCTAGCCACATCATGGGAATAAGTTATATTGTTCACTGTACATCATTTATGTGTAAGATTTCATATTATAACATAACATTATAATTATATAATATATTATTATATACCATGCTATTACATATTATCTAATGCATTTTGATGTAACCTATTATTGCAACACAAATTCAAAGGTCGTCTTGATCTCTTAAACACTATGCCTTAACATTTTCAGTCCAGTGGTAATGAATAAGCTCTTATGATGCTGCTTCAACTTCATACATAAGCATGCTGTTCCCACTATAATCAGGTTGATTGAAGCTAATGTAACGATAATTAGTAATTTCCTGTGTCAACAGCATTGTTCAGTTAACTTCATGGTTGTACAATCATCACCTCTGGAATACAGACTAACGCAAAACAAAAAGAACACACCAAATCAGGGTGTGATTATACACATGTGATTTGTGTGCAAATAGGATATTTTGATGAAGAAAAATAAAATTAAACATTCATTCTTAGCAGTAGAAGTTGTATTTAATCAATTCTGTAGCATTCAAGAGTCAAACCTTACAACCTGTCCAACCACAGAGGATGAATGTCTGCCTTCCATCCTCTATGTCAAGGAATAGCATTTCAGATAGTGTATGAGCATTGTATGTGCTACATAGGAATCCTTTATGGCTATGTAAGTGAGCAGACTAACCCAGACTTGTGAGTTCTCCTCAGAGAAGTTAGATCTGTCAGGCAACCATAAAAATATCACAACATCCAGTAGTATAGTATGTTCTGGAGAGGAGACAAGAATTCACACTATATGTCTCTATTAAAGAAACCAACTGTGATCACTTTTGTTTATTTTAATTAACATTAATAAATCCATTTCCTATAAGACTACTTGTGCAATCATATCCCAACATCAGTATACACAGCTTCCAACATGATCCTTTCTTAACATTTTCCCCTTCCAAAAGAGCATATTCAGTGTCCTTGGAATCATATCCATTTTCTACTACTAAGAAAGGCATCATCAGTCCACAGAAAATTACATTGTTTCTCCTATAAAGTATCACAAGGATATTTTTTGATTAAAAAATGTCCTGCTGAAGACCATAGCTGAAGTGTTTTGTGCACCACCTGGTAACATCAAATCTACTGCTACACCAAAATTAATATATGATTATTACTGTATTCATCCTTTTTTTGCTATACATTTTTCCATCTGAGATCCATACAAACAAATTGATTTTGCTTGCCCATAGTTAGAACTTAAAAGAGGCTCCACTTATCAAACAGAGAGTACTTAGTCCTTTTTGAAAATTAAGCCATTTCAAGACATTTTATTCAGAGAATGTAGTGATACATAGACAAAAAAAAAATCACCACTCTTCTAGATACATTGTGCATGCTCAAGATTAAACATTACCATGAATTTTTCCAGAGAGATGTTACAAATTTAAAAAAATGCATTTGATGACCAAGAGAACTGGACAAGCGGTGCAACCTTTCCATTCATATAGAACTGAAGGTCTGTAATGAAGTTTTTGGGCTTGTTTGGTTGGGTATTATAAATCAAAGGGGAAAAAAGGAAAGGAAACTCTGTAGGTTGTCATTTTGGAAATTGTAGTTATACTCGTTCAGGATGAGCACTCTAGTCACTGAGATACAGAACACACATGAGTTTCTAAAGATATTTGATTTTAACTTTTTTCCCAAAAAACACGATTGTCTGAAAATAAAGAAATATATGAAAAAGACACCCACTTTCTGGTCACTTCTGTTCTTAGTCCTTAATTAGATGCTTCTAACAGTATAAAGAAAGATCAGATAGAGATGAAAAAAAATACTATAGGTAAGAGATAAACATACATTGTAGGTTATGTAAAGATAGGAGTTATTTGAGTTTATGGAATGTTAGTAATTATATAGATATATATTGTAAGTAATAAAGTTAGCTTTGGCCTTTAGGTTTGTTGTGTCAGTATGGAAAAGCACTGAGGACAGTGGAAAATTACAACATGCAGAAGTAAGCACAAAAGTACAGGAATTTGTGGTTACAGATAAGAACATTCTGTTTAGTAACAGGATCTTAGGACCCTGTTAGGGTAAACTTTGAAACTTATCTAGTCTTGAGACACAACAATCTCTTGGCAGAATCGTATGTTTTTTATTAGCCTATTAGGAGCTCAGCTTTTGCAATTGTACCAATTAGCAAGTGACATGTTGGCCTTAAGAATATATAAATATGTTGCCTGTATTCAATAAAGTGGACACTTTGCTTGTATCAAGTTGCGTCTCCGTCTCTCCATCGCGGCAGATCAGATAGAGATGAAAAAAAATACTATAGGTAAGAGATAAACATACATGAACTCTAGGGGTATACTCTTGATCCACAGTCCTTTTTTGCAAGTGTGATTAAAATTTTGGAGATATAAAAACTTACTTTCATGGCCCAGGAGAAGTCAAAATAAAAATTATCACTTAAGGAAACCCCTAAAATCTATTTCAAATTTTCTTTTTTTTTCAGTTCACACCATTTTAGCTGTGAAATTGGCAAGCAAATTCAGTATTGTATGACCAAGAAGACCAACCATGTAGGCATATAAACAGAGAAAAGCTGAAGCCAAGTCTTTATGGAGATGTGTTTGTACAAAATGTTTGTCTTGTTATTTTGAATAATGAACAAATATAGAAAAATTAAGCTGTAACAACAGATAATGTACAGTCAGGGAGGGAATAAAACATTCAAAATAAATAGCTCACAGTCACATAGAAAATTAAAGAAATACCAAAGTCATTCATACAGGAAAAATTTAGATCCCAGAAGATTTTCAAATACTTTCTACTGGAATGGTCTGGGCCCTGAAGATCAAAGTGAGGAAATCCTCCACTCTTTTCTCACACAACCTGCTGGAGAGCAGCTCTGCAGAGGGAGACGTGGGAGTCCTGGTTGATAATAAACTAACCATGAGCCATCAATGTGCCCTTGTGGCCCAGAAGGCCAATGACATCATGAGATGCATCAAGAAAAATGTGGCCAGCAGGTCAAAGAAGGTTCTATTCCCCCTCTACTCTGGCCTGATGAGGCCTCATCTGCAGTACTCTGTCCAGTTCTGGGCTCCTCAGCTCAAGAGGGACAGGGAAGAGTCCAGCACAGGGCCACCAAGATGATCAGGGGACTGGAGCATCTTTCATATGAGGAAAGATTGTGGGAGCTGGGGCTCTTCAGTCTAGGAAGAGGAGACTGAGGAGGAATCGTGTTAATATTTACAAATATCTAAATGGTGGATGTCAGGAGGTTGGGGCATCCCTTTTTTTCTATTGTGTCTAGTGACAGGACAAGGGGTAATGGAATGAAGTTGGAACATAAAAAGTTCCATTTAAATATAAGAGAAACTATTTTCCTCCGAGGGTGAGGAAGCCCTGGCACAGGCTGCCCAGAGGAGTTGTGGAGTCTCCTTCCTTGGAGGACTTCAGGACTCATTTGGACATCTTCCTATGCGACCTGATATAGGTGGATCTCCTGCAGGGGGGTTGGACTAGGTGATCTCTTAAGGTCCCTTCCAGCCCCTACCATTCTATAATTCTATGAGTCTATGATAGGTAGCATTCCTGAACAAACAAATGGTAGATAGGATAGGAAAGCCAAGGGCTCGGGTTGATGAGAACATAAGGGACACAGCAAACAGCAGAACAGAGCTGAAGTTTAATCCCTTTAAGTGTAGATGTGTAAAGAAGTAAGTGTCCACAGAACAGTCTTGTGAGACAAGTACTCAACCTTATACCAGGGAATCAATAGTCTTGGGTGTTTGTTACATGTCTCTACATTGCTGCACACAACATGGGAAGCTAATACAAAGATCTAGAAGTCTGTGCACAGTACAGAGCCTATGACCTCATCAGGATCAGAGAGACATGGTGGGACACACAGTTGCATAATGTGATGAGCACTTACAGGCTTTTTAGAAAGAGCAGATGGGAAAGGTGAGGAGGTGCAATTGCCATTTAAAAGAGGGAGGAATTGGAATGCAAATTACTCTGCTTTGGGACTAGTTAGGAATCAGTCAACAGCTTATAGTTCAAGCAAGGCAGACCAACATGGGTGCTGCTGTAGCAGGTGACCACTGTAGACTTCTTGATCAGGAAGTAAATGAGTCTTCTTTAAACAACTGGAAGAAGCCTTGCATTCACAGCCCTGGTCCTCATGTAGGACTCTAACCTCTCTGATAATTGCTAGATGAACGACATAGTAGGCCTCAAGCAAATTAGGGTTCATTTAGAGTGCATTTACAACTAACTTGCACAGGTGACCAAAGAGCCAAGAGGAAAAGGCATCCTGCTGGACTTGATATTTAAAAATGTAGAACTGGCCTGTCATGTGAAAGTCAGGGGCAGCCTTTACTGCAGCAACCACAAGACAGTAGAGTTCAAGTTCATAAGATGAACAAGGGACAGTACAGAGTTGCTGTTGAATCTTGCAGAGGTAGGTTTAGAAAAGCCAGGCCAACCTGAAGTCAAATCTGGCAAGAGTACCATAGGACAACAAGAAAGGTTTTTGCAAGTACATAAAGAGCAAAAGGAAACAGAAAAGTTTCCAACATGATTGCAACAGTTTAAAATCACTAATTGCAACTACATTACAAAATGAAAATTACCTATATACTTGTGTCACTCTACTGTTCTTCCTTTCCTGATATGACTCATTTAAATAATTCTCATAAGTCACTGTGCTTCACTGCTCCTACTAGTAACAATGTAACCTTAAGCTCCTCCTCATGCTGTTTTCTGCTGCGTCTTTTTTGAACAGGCCTTCAGCTGAAGAAGAGAAAAGGACTCCCAGGACAAAGAAATGAGGAAAAGTAAGAGTCAACAAAAAGGATGATGCTGTCAGGTTCTTGCAAGGCAGAAGAATGCCAATCAGTCAAGCCACAGTTGTCAGGTGAAGGGGCTTTCCACATGAAATACAGTAGGACTCATGCCTGACTGTCAGGTTTTTACTGACATTGAAAACACTGATGGCAAGGGCTGTTTATCAGTCTGTTCCACAAAGAATATAATGTATGCCTCACATTCAGGTTTCAAATATGATTAATCCTTGTGATACCAGCATGACACTTTTTTCTGTTGTCTCCAGTGACAGGACAAGGGGTAATGGACTGGAACACAGAAATACTTAAACACAAGGAGAAACTTCTTTCATGTGAGGGTCGCAGAGCACTGGTACAGGCTGCCGAGAGAGTCTGTGAAGTCTTCTTCTCTGGAGGTTTTAAAGATCTGCCTGGATGTGTTCCTGTGTGACCTGATCTGGGTTAGCCTGCTTTAGAAGAGGTTTTGGACTAGATGATCTCTGGAGGTCCCTTCCAACCCCCACCGTTCTGTGATTCTATGATACTATGTCTTCATACCTCTCCAGATATATGAGGAGGAATTTCTTTACTGCAAGGGTTGCAAGACATTGGAAAGGGCTGCCCAGGGAGGTGGTGGAGTCACCATCCCTGGAGATGTTTAAGAGGCGGGTGGATGTTGCACTTAGGGAAATGGTCTGGTGGCTGATAGGGCTGGGACAAAGGCTGGACTCAATGATCTTAAAGATTTCTTCCAGCTGAAATGATTATATGGTTCTATGATTCTACTACATATTCATCATGAACACAAACTCAGTACCAAGTAAGAGATGGATTCTTAGAAAAGCTCTATTCTTATTTGTACTAGTCCTCGTAAGTCTTTAGCCTGATTAGTCTGGATAGCAGTAACTACCAGCTTTATGTGGTAAACCACTAGTGTCAGAAGGCTTAAGAAAAAGAATCAGGAAGTGAATGGATCCGATTGTGAGCACTATTTTGCTGCCATTCTTTTATGTTTGAGAAGCCTTGTGTCAAAGGTTATGACTAAAGCCACCTCTCTGGGTTGGACAACATTGTAACAGAGGGAAAAACAAACAAGTGGGAAATTCTGTGGCAGCTTTACATGTTTTTTATTGTTCTTAAGCAATCTAGCTGAATAAAGATGTATTGTGTTAAAACTGAAACAGTAAAACCAAAACAGAAAAAATCCAAAGTATAGACTAGACAAAATCTGCAAAGATTAATACAGTAAATTCTCATGGTCTATATAGTTTTGATCAAGCCAGGGCTGCTAAGTAATAATCCCTAAGAGACACTTGTTTAGTATTCAAGACAAATAAGCAGGGTGACTACAGAGTAAAAAAAAAAAGGTTCAAACTGACAACTGCCAGATTTCATATATCTCTGAAATCTGTAAAAGGTAAAGAATAAAAGAAATAGTCTCAAAACTTCTCAGATGAGAGACAGGGTGACACCTGTTGTTACTTTGGTTTTTTTCTAATTAAAATAACAATTAATTTTTGCAGTATTATCAGCCTTCTGAAATACTTTAATCATAGTACAAGCCCTGTTGTGATCAAAATTGCTATATTTTATAGGGTACACATTCTTTGGTTTTAACCTTTCTATATCCACTTTATTTTTTATACCCTGACATTAATTCTGCCCACATAGTAGTTCTCAGTCTGCTCTGTACTGAGGAAGAAGTGACCTCTGTGTACCGTTAGAGAACTGTCCTTTAAAGCTGATCAGTTTGCTCTATCACTCACAGGACTGTCATATGGAAACTCTATGAACTGAAGGTGTCATGATCATGCCCTGGTCACCACGCTTGTTCATCAAAAACAAAGATAACTTGATATGCCAGGGGACTAGAGATAGCTAAGAACAGAAGTATCAAGTAACTGACAACGAACAAGGAGATGGTTGAGCTTGATATAAGAGAAGTAAGTAGTATTTCAAATTGATAGACAGTGACAGCTTTTCCGGGCAGGTTTGATACATTTTTCACTTGCAATACATGTTTCAAGGGACTGAATTAGTAGGAAAGACACAATTGTCTGTCAGAAATTCATATATTTCATCCTCCTATCTGATACTATTACACACTTTACTGGGAATTAATCTTCAGCTTACTGTCATCTTTTCATCTTTACTGGATTCACTTTGGCCCACTTGCTATCAGAAAATATTCTAGTAAGAGATACTTTTCAGTACGTTAGCATTGTATTATGACTGATGAGTCACTATAAATATGGCTGACCCCAGCTTCACATATAACAATTTATAGAACATCTTCATGTAACTGTGTTGCAGTATCCCACACGGTATATAACCTGTACCAGCTTCATTGATCTGCTTGACTGTGTGCTATACTTCTATCAAGTCTTTTAGCCTACCTCTGACAATACTCCCATTAGCTCACCAAAAAGACATAGTTTATGAAACGAAAGCATTGAGGAAGTATCTTTTCCTGTAACAAGCTCTTGCAATACAAATCACTTATCTAGTATAGTATCTTCGTGTAGTCCAGCCCCTACTATCAGTGTCGGGACAGTGGATTCTGGTTTGCAGAAAATATTGCTACATATTTGATTCATTTTATCAGCCTCTTCTGTCAGATTTCTAAAGTGATAAGAGAAAGGAGGAAAATGAACAAAAAACAAATCCCAGCAAAAATACAAACTCATAGTCTGATTTAACAGTGAGAAGGAAAAAGTAATTTTCCAAATGGAACTAGTATCGTCCCTCAGAAGCCCAGCTTCACTCTAACTCAAGCCACAGAAGAAGATATATTATTCCCTTATACCAGATGTCACCTCAGTTAGGAACAAAAAAAAAAATAATGTAAGTGCACTACTGCCAAAAAAGCCCTCAACAATAAAATACTGCACCTTGCCATAACACAGTATTAAATGCAACACTCAGATGCCTGACATAGTTATCGGGGTTGACTCTACAAGGACAAAGTAGGAAAGATGGGAAAAGAGCTCAGAAAGAGCTCCCTGTAGCCCACAGCAAATCTGCTGTGGAAACAGGATGAGGACAAGCAAGTTGTTCATACAGTGGGCTTTACTTTATTCCTCAGCAAGATTGTTGTCCCAATTATCAGTTTTTCTTTTTTTCTTTTCTTGTTTGTACTTTTTTCTAGCACCTGTATGAAGAGCTCGTAGAAAAAGCAGGGTATATTCATCCACATCATGCATTTTGAAATATGCACCATTTGGAATAATTTGTTTTTCAGACATTGTTTTATGGCATCCAAACACCTCTACAGATGGTTTACTAGTACTCCTAGATGGAATGAATTCCAACAAGGTAGGAGGTTCCTAAGAAACCTTGCCAAGATACAGGTGCTCTACATATAGTCAAATGAGCTTAAAAGAAAGAACATGAAAAGTTTTTCAGACAACAAATCTACTATTTTGTGGTGGGAGATGCATATGTGGAGGTAGTGGCATGGGTTCAGTTCAAATCTACAGACTATTTCTGAAATACTTTATTCCTCTTTTACTAACCCTTGTAAATTATCAGTGGATAATACATACTTGTTCAGAAGATCTGTACCACTGTATCAGATAAAAACCACATTCTTCTCTCCTCTTTACATATTTCTCTCCATTACAGCCACAATTTCCAACAAATAGAAGTTGTGGCTGTTACACAAAATTAATATGAGCATTCTTCACAGCTCTGTACACGACAAAAACACAACAAGAATCTCCTCAAGTATTTTATAAAAAATGGGTTTACTAAACGATGTAGCCCAACAAGTATCCCATTCTATGAGAATTCTCAGAAAAACTGCATTACTGAACAGCCTGACATGTATTCTGAATTCACTGTAAGGGTCAGTATTACCTGTAGGCCATGATGTTAACCGGGAGCAGCACCTACCAAATAAGGGAAGAAGGTACTGTACGTTTCAGGATGAATCTATTCATGTCCAGCTCTGGGCCCCTCAGTTCAGAAAGACAGGGGTCTTTAGCTTGGAGAAGGGGAGACTGAGGGGTGATCTCATTAATGTTTACAAATACATAATGGTCGGGTGTCAGGAGGACGGAGTCAGGCTCTTCTCAGTGATGACCAATGATTGGACAAGGGACAACAGGTACAAGCTGGAACATAAGAGGCTCCAAAGAAATACAAGGAAGAATTTCTTCACTATGAGGGTGATAGAGTAACGGAACAAGCTGCCAAGATGGGTTGTGGAGTCTCCTTCTCTGGAGATATTCAAAGCCCACCTGGATGAGTTCCTGTGTGACCAACTTTAGGTGGTCCTGCTCTGGCAGGGGAGTTACACTAGATGTTCTTTCAAGGTCCCTTCTAGCCATTGAGATTCTGTGATTACTTTTTTCCCCCAAATTTTTCCCTTCCATGTAACTTCTGCCACAGTAATGTCATACCACTGCAATCTAACTATTCTTTTTACCTTAGCAAGGACCTTCAAGGCAAAGGAATACAACTGACCTATTAAAAATTCACCTTCTGAGATACTTATTGAATCTGTGCTGCTTCATGTCACTCTAATCAGAAGACTGCAGCTTCCATACTCACAAACTTCTAAGGCTTTCCCTTTCATTCCTCTAGCCAACTGAGCTAAAGCTACTGCAGATTTCTCAGCTCTTAGCAGCTTTCCATACTGGACAACTAGGCCTGGAGATGTATCTGCTTAGCACAGAGAAGGAACTGCAAGCTTGCAAAGCTTAATGTGCTCCATTTTGCTTCCATATCAATCTTTGGGAAGTTCCTATTTTCACTTTGGGAACCTTGCAACACTCTAAATGAACCATTAATGCCTCATACCCTAACTCCATTATTAACCTCTTCTATACTTTCAGTGTACATTGCTCAGGCAGAGTATTTCAAGTTTCTTCTTACACATAAAAAACCTCCTGAGGCCACACTAAGCCTTGTGATAAAGGCTGCACCTTGAATCTCTTATGGAGAGATATCAAGGAGAAGCTGTGCTAGGCAATAACTGAAAGTTGATTTAGTGGAATCACTCTTAATACAGTCTCAAGTCTGACACAGTAGCAGGATCACCTTTTTACTCCAGGGCATAGTAAATGAGCAAATGGAAGGGTGTGCACAGATGGCAACACAGGATAGCTGCAGTCTGAGGTGAACCTCATGCTCAGCATCTCTCTCTAATACTGGGCTTTTGAGATTTTTTTTGGTGCTGTGAAAGAGCTGATCCACTATTCTTCCCTATAGACCTACAAAGTCCTCCTGGGGAAAGGTAATTGAAATGGAAAAACAACTGTTTAATACCTGACAGGGAAATTTCCAGTAGTAGAACAAAAAGACAGCTACTGAGGACTCATATAGGCCAAATAAATTAAAAAAAAAAAAATCTCAAAGTCAAAGCTGCTTCACCTCTCCTTTCTGTGAATTATGCTTCAGTTCCACTGCTTGCTCTCTCCCTTCCTCAGAAAATGTCAGGAATTACTGGGCAGCATCTTAATCTTATCTTCCTAGGTTTCTCTTAAGAGTTAGGTCTATGACTGGAAGAAAAAATGAAATGTGAATGGGAAATTTGTTCTTATTGTGCACACAAAATTCCACTTTTCCTGGGAGAGATGGGATGAAAGTACAGGGATTTCAGAAAGAAATGAAAGTCTAATCAGCATGTAACACTTCACATATCTCTGTTCACAAAATAAATCCAAATAAACTATCAAAAGTGTGACAATAAAAATGCTGAGAAGTAGTTCAGAGACAGTATGATTTGCATGAGTGAAGGGCAAATGTGAGGCATCTCAAAATACAGTATGGAACAACAAGATGTTCTCATTGCTTCTGTGACCGTATATAAGGAAGATTACCTTGCAGGAAAGCCAGCCTATAAATAATAATGAGTCACTTCCTAAAATTTGTGCCAAACAATGCGATGACAGAAGCAGGGCATAAATCTTCAAGTTATTTGCATGTATACAGGCATTTTGTGTATACAGTGATATGTACACATTGCTCAGCAGATGAAGTTAGCATATGAAGGCCTGGGTTTATCTGGCCTCCTTTTCTGCAAGCCAGATTGCTCAGAATTTAAATCAGGTTGTTTACATGATTGTGTATTTGAACTCTAAGTTCACAAAGGAACAGTAACTTTCCATTCCAGTCCCTACAAAGCTCAACTGTCCAACTAGGGCCCTACACCTGGCCATCTGAACTGTCCTCCCCATCTTTCCTCCTTCACAAATTTCCCTGATGTGAGCTCTGTATCAGAACTTGTGAAAAGAAAGTGAAATGCCAAGAATTCCTTTTCCTCCTCCACATGTCTTTCTCCAGAGGGGAGATAAATCTCTTTTTTTCTCAATTTCAAGCTCAGCAAAGCCTGGGGGTGGTATTTCAGCAAAGGAACAGTATAAAAGCAGAAAACTGAAAATTGCAGTTTCAACCTTATCACCATTAGAAACACTTTCTTACCACATGCTTGAGAATCAGCTGAGTTAGCTTAACCACAGCTAAACACTGCAGAGTGACTAAAAGCAGCATCCTAAAAATGTCTTCATATGGTATGACAGAGGTAAGCAGACATATCCTGGCAAACTCACATCTGAAGCTAGAGGACACTAGAGGCTGGGAGCTGAAGTTTTATAACCTGTACAGAAGATAAATTATGAATCAAATCCATCTTCCAAATTGCATACATAGACAATGTAAAAGCCACCTCTGCAGTACTGATGTTTACCTGGGAGTCAGAACTACATGGCATATGAGTTTGTATTTCACAAATGCTAAATATCTAAGTGACATTAAATTACATACACAACTCTCACCTGAAGCCCAAAATGCTGCCTTTGAACAATAACCAGCCATATATTGAAGTATGTATGGAAATTTAAATGATGCTGAGTCTTTTGTATTGAAACATGTACACATTAGTGAAAACTTTGTATCAAGATTTTCTCCACATTTACTGTCAGAGGAAAGACACTTCGCTAATAATTCCATACATTTTATCATAAATAGTGCTACATATTTTCTGCATTTTAAATATTTTTTCAAATGTGAAACTAAGTGCCGTTCTTCTTTAAATAAAAACATGGATGGCCATTAACACTTACTTTTCCAGTAGTCTCATTTAGAAAATCCTCAAACTTTAATGCTACAATTTAAGAATAACGAATAGCAAAATGGTGGTCTTTGCTTCAGCAAACATTATGATGAGCTAACCTGAATTAAAAACCTACTGCTACTAAAAGAAAAAAACTCCTTCCCCCACCCTCTCCACCATCTCTCTGTCACTAACCACTTTATTTTCTTCTCCTTTACTCCGAGCCATGTGATTATTTTTTGTCTTCTTCTCCCACACCTTTCCCCTTTGGCATATTTTCAGTGCTTTTCTGATCATAAACTGATCAAACGTGTTACCCTGGCAGGATAATTTTTTCACGTTGGCATGAGCAGTATTAGCTTACTATGGCAAACAAATGCTGTTAGAGACATCTCTAATTAAAAGCAAAACACGCAATTCTAATCAGGAATAGAGGATTGTGGAAGAGAATGTTCATTAGGTTCAAGCAACCTTATGAGGCTGTATTTATAGATTTTTAGCTAAAATACAGGAGGAAGAAGAGTATAATTTTATTATGGCTCTCACTTTCCCATTAAGAACTACTTCTTTATTACAAATTTGTTGCCCCTCACTGACTGTACCCTGCTATGATTCATTCTCAAGATCATCTATTTTTCAATGTGAAAAAAAAAAAAAGGCAGGGGGGAGGGAAGAAATTCTCAGTAGTTTGAAAATTTAAAAAAAAAAAAAAAAGAAGGAACTCTGGCATTCCATTTAATCAGCTCTTCAAGCTTCCACACTTTCAACATATCACTTTCAATAGCATTAACTGTGTACAACTTTTCAACAAACCTTTTCACTTCAAAGATCCCTAAGCCCAGAATGTAAGCCCAATACCATGGGCTTTAGCAGTAGCCCAGGGCTTCAAAGACTGCCTCTCTGACCTACTTTTCACTCTACACATAGTTTTCTGAGTCAGGAACACTAAAAAGGCTTATCTGGGTGGAAAGCAAAAGTCCGGTTAAGATGGGTGAATTCATGCAGGGACAAAATAGGGCACAAAATCTTGGCACCAGCTAAGGTGTCTGTGTAAGGAAATAAACAAAAGAAATCCAAACCAAAACCCAAACATCACCAACACAATTATTCCCAGAAATTCTTATTAATGCTGGCTCTTTACTGTCTGTATTAATGTGGGAACATTTGAAAGGTGCTCCAATATGAAATAGCTGTCTGGAGCAATACCAGCTTCTGAAAAAAAGATATTCAAAACTAAAAAAAGAATGCTGAAACAAGCATATTACACAAAAGCTATATTTTTTTTTTTTCCTTTTAATCACAACAGCACTGTTTTCAGAACTGGTTCATGAACAAGAAGTAGGTATCCAGAAGGATTTTGCACATAATGAGATATAACTTAGGGGGACTTGGGAGTGAGCAAACGGCTGGATACAATGTGAAAATTGTAGAGTTTACTTGGACTTTGGAGCTTTATTGTTCTTATATTAATCAGCTGAAGCACTTACAGATCTGTAAATATTATCCATGAATCTAGTAATTAAAGTCATTTTTTCTCTCAAATCAGGCATGTCTGTTTACCAGATATCTTGCCTTTAGATTTGTTCGATACAAATTGTTTACATTCTCTGTGACATTACCAAGTCAAACATTCTGCTTGATGACAAATTTAAGTTTAGTTATTTGCTTTTAACAGGTATCATTTCTCTTGTGAATTATCAGTCAGTTTCTCTTCCTAACAGTTCTCTAAAGATCCTACATTTCTAAATTATTTCTCAAAATATCTTTACAGAATGTCAATTGAAACTTTTAAGATCAATAACATTGTTATGACACAGTTAAAACTCCCTACCTTCAAGTGACAACATAAATACCCTTAATGCACACTATCATGATTCAACACAGTATGATAACTTTTGTTTTAAAAGTTCTGTGCCACTGTGTCAGCTAAGTGGAGTTAGAACGGCACGATCTTTAAGGTCCATTCCAACCCAAACCAATTCATGATTCTATACTTATTAGTAATGTCTACAACTTCATTTTCTTTGATTTTTTTCTGGGCTTTTTTTTTCCCCAACTCTCTTTAAGCAACATGTTTCTGGTACTTTTTGCTTCAGAAATAGCAGACATTACAACTGAAGCATACTATATAACACTCATTAGACTTGTCTGTCTTCATTGTTTAATTGCAATGAAAGTATGCAGATTAAAATGAAGCATTTCAAAATACATGATATATAGTTCCTGCCAAAAGTAGTAAGTTACTTGAATTGTGTCATAAGTGCAGTATTTTTTTAATGTTATCTAAAGGTATATATTCTCTGATTCATTAAATTCTACTGGAAAGAAAATTTCCTGCTCTGATTTTAGAAAAACATAATTCAAACTGAAAATTACTGAGTAAAGCATCACGTAGGTTTTGATGTGAACTAAATGCTTAGACTCCAGGAATACTGAACAAGTGTGGTATTGATGTGGTTTTTATTTTAAACTTAATTTCCTGTTAATTAAATTCAATAGAACTTGAATCAGAAGGTAGCACTCTAAACTATTTCCTTAAACACTTTACATATCAGTATTTGTAAGCTGGGTTTAACAGATAAATAGAGAGTGTGAAAAGTACACAAATGTAAAGCAGACTTACATAAAAAACTCATTAGCTCTTTATCTAATTTAACTAGCTTGCATTGAAGATGATTCTCCTTGAAAGTTACTTGTTAATCCTATTCACCTCATCATGAAAGAACATAATATGATCTAGATATTTGACAATTATTTTACTTTTCTTACTTAATGTTTAATTACATACCAGAAGCTGAGTAACCAAGAACAAGTATCTCTCCCAAGTTTCACACTTAGTGCCACTTGTGCAGTAATCACCACACTCTTAGCATTTACTGCTCGTATAATTCCTGGAATATCAACCTGTTCTTAAAATCCTTGCATTTCAGCTGATGACACCAATTACAAAAAAAACCCCAAAGGCCTAAGAAAGAGAAACAGTGAAGGATTGAATTACTGTGTATGGTCAGGAAAAACAGATTGCCTAATTCTTGCACTTTATGTACTTTGAAATGAAACTTTGGCTACAAAAGGATTACCATACAACAGATTTTACCTTCCATTTATTACTAGACTTATTAGTAATATTTATTATTATATATGTGAAATCAGACCAAATTGAAGCACCAGTTCATGGAGGAATATCCAACTGTAAGCAACCACCTCATGCAAAACTCGATACTAGAAGTTTGATAAGAATATTCACTCTGATCCTTCAGAGATTTTTGATTTGTGTGAAATTGCATGTAAGCTGTTATTCACATGCATAAGTTTGAAATATGAGGGCTTTAAACAAAATACATATTCTCTTCATCTTCATGAAGAGAATACATGTTCTCTTCATCTTACAGAAAAATAATCTCTGCGACAACTAAATTGCATTATTTCCTCTGGATCAGAGTCTGCACATATGTTTAAATTAAAATGGCATTTGCTCACTCAGTACTTACCATGCAGCAGGGAGTGCTTCATACACATTACAGTATTATAGAATTAAGGTGATAATTAAGGCTGTACAATAAATATTCTTTTACAAGGTGTCCAAGTTGAAGCTGCAAGAAAAAAAAAACACCTTATTGTATATGACCAAAACCAATCAGGGACAGCATACCGTGGGAAGTCTCCACTAACACAGAATCAAAATCATAATGAGTAGTTATCATTGCAAGAATTATCTAGGTCTTTGTCTTGTTATAGCACTCTGGAATACCACCTTAATTCCAATATTCACATAATAACTTATGACATAGTAACTTATTGAGAACGTATATATTGCAATGCATTCACAAACCAAATCATGCAAGGAGAAAATTCCTTTGAATTCCACATCAGGAAGCGACATAAATATTTAACATTTTCACCAGGCCTGCTCACTTTCTTAATACAGTTGTACAATCTTTGCTGAAAGGAATGTTTTGCATTCTAATCTAACAATCTTTGAAGTTAATGTAAAATCTCTACCTGCAGTAAACTTTGGATCAGGTCTAAGCCAAACTCACCAAAGAGGTAGCGATGGGAGCTGTACCTACCAATAACTTTCTGCTATTTAAGATTCCTATGTGCCTGCATGCTCTGCTGTCAACCTGATCCAATCAAGGCATCAATTACTCCCACTGGTGAAATTCTACTAAAATCAAATTAACTGCACAAGCAAGAACCTGACAGATGGCTGAGTAAATGAGATCTTCTGGGTCGATCTACATGGTGGGTCACAAAATATAGCTATTGGAACATTCATACAGACTCTAATTTTTCATAGCCTTTTTTGAAGGTAGGAAACTGTGTTCAAAGACCTAATTACTTGTAGTAAAGTCTTATATGACTTGAAAATGAGACAAAGCAGAAAGATTTCCATAAAGTGTTAGTCAAGCATTCAGACTTTGATGATACGTTTTTGTTACCACTTTCTTGTTTGCAATTGTATAGATGGGACTTAAAATTACATAAAGTGAGTATTGATTGTTACAAAGCTCCAAATAGAATTAAGGAACTGATAAAAGTTCTAAGTATTTGTGTAGATGGGAGAACTTTAGCAGTTGCTCAACAGACTGCAATATAAAACCTGAATGCGTGAGGTGTGACAGCAATTTCTGACAGAAAATTCATGTTTTTATTATAGAACAGTTTATTTTGTTGTTGCAGGTTCATCTGATTTATTCCTGCCTTTGTTAGTCATCTCACATAGTTTCCAACATCATGGCATTAGTTCAGGACTATTTAGAGACAGGATCTTCTGTTCTTTGAAAGCCAAAGAGTTTAACATACATTTTTATTCAATCAATATTGAGTTGCAATTTACTAGCCCTGTGTTGCTTTAGCGAATTATACACAATTTCTATGCCAAGGTCAAATTCAATTCTGTGACATAGGGGCAAATGATGACATCTGAAAGTGCTTAGATGAAATTGACAGGTATGGGTAGAACTGTATTAAGACCCAATTTTCCACAACAGCTAAAGGTTGTAACTTACCCTATACAGAACAGGATTGGTTGCTTGCCCTCTAGACCCTCTCCCAGAAACAAAATCAATTTCCTGGGTTTTCACTTACACCAGTGTTTTGAACTGATCTTATGGCTCCTTCCTCTGGTAGAACTATAATCCTATTCCTTATGCCACTACAAAAATATCTCTCATACCAGTATTCCTTTAGCATTTTCTCACTGGTGCCCCTGAGGATACATAGCATTAATTTCTCATAATCCCACTTAAAATTTGGGGCCTGGAGTTACTTCATTCTGTAACAATTTTTGGTTTTTTCCTATTTTACATCTCAATTTGTTTTCCTGTGGAAAAGTTGTATGGCTCTTCTCCAGATACTTTGGGTTGCACACTTGTTCAGGATACTTCAACATAACTCCTGTTTTAGCAATTCACAGAGATGAATACCAGGACCATAGTATTTAATGTATTGCATGTTTTGTACCTATAACAAAGCCAAGAACTGGTTTTGGTATAAATTGTGTAGAAAGCACGCTAAGATTCTGGCAAATGTCCTTCTGTGTATTTCCTCCTGAACAAGCCACAAAATGTGTAAATGACTCTCAACAAACACTACAAATAGCTGGTAGTGGGAGAAAAAAAAAGTGTTGCTGATGTCACCAACATTTTGCTTCATCCTCCTCCCTACCAGAACTTTTCAAAGTTTTTTTTTCCCCCTTAGATGTGCAACAAGTGGTGTGTACTGCAACATAGGAAGTAAGAATTACTGCTGAAAAGTTAATGCAATGAACTATTGAGTCAAAGACTGATTAAAGCTTTGCTTTAAAAAAATAATTTCATTTTCAGGAACTGTTCATTTGGAGATGAAGGTGGACAAACATTGGACCCCTCAATCCGCATTTTCCATACAATTACACTACGTTTTCCAAAGTAACATCTTCAATACTCCAGAAGAATAATTTTTTATTTTTAAATACTAAGGTCTGCACTTATGAAAATGTAGGTGAAGACACAGCTGAATGAAGACACAGCTATGATAACACGTCAGGTGCTGAAATATTAGGAGCCATTTTCACATTCAGGAACACTTGCAGTACAACTTCTTCCAGTTTTGCCCCTGAGTGCTACTTAATGATACATTTAGAATGATTGAAGGAGGACCCTGCACATACAATAGAGATTTAATAGAAGCTAAAAATGTGTTTTGTTTTCCTCATAGAGGGTTTTGCATTTACTTCTTTCACTGAAGAGTGTTTGCAATGGTTCGTTACCAGGTACTTAATGATTAACTGTGCTGTCAAAACCAAATTGCAGAGTAAAAACATTAATGGCATACCCCATATGTTTTCAACAGTACCAGCACAATCCAGTAACATGCTGTCACCTGAAACAAAAAGAAAACTCAAGTACAAAGATATAGTGACATTATTATAAAATAACCATTTTTAATCAATATTTATTTTAGACATGCACTTCGTCTGAAGATCCAAGGATACTTCTCAGTGTCCCTCATTTCTCTTTCAGAGTATCATATAATAAGCACTGCTATTATGCCAATTAAAAGTGGAATAGCATATTATTTCACTTTGTATATAAAGCTACATAGAAATTACTACACAGGTCAACTCAGATTTCAGGTTTTGAGAATCTACTGTAACACTATGATAGCATAAGAATAGTTAATGTAAGTAACCTAAATTGCTATTCAGGTTTCTGATCCACAAGTTTACAAGCTCTGCAGAGCTAATTATATTCTCATTTTAACAGACACTGAAGATTTAAAAAAAAATACTGATCTGTTGTCAAATACGTAATTCAGGAGCAATTCTGATTCTCAGTAGTGTCACATAGCTACTAGTTTAAATCCCTTTTGCAGCAGAAGACAAGGACAGACTGGTATCAGATATCACAAAGTAAAAGTAAATTTGCTGGTTTAAAACACTCTGCCTTTGAATTGTGAAAGATTGAAAGAATGACAGTAATAAAAATCAGATAATGAGAGATTTATTTTTAACTAAGGAAATTATTAGTATCAAACGTTATCTAGCATATTCAATAACACTAAAGTCTGACATGTTTAGTAGAAGTGCCCTTGTTTCTATCCTTTGATATGCAAATATCCCAGCAATTCTAAATTCCGCACCTCACTCTTTACAAACTTCTTGTTCAGCTTTATAAACTCTATGAGCTTAAACTGTTAAATTTCAAACTAAGAAGCATAACACAAAGTTAATCTGAGAGTTTCAACCCTTCAACTAAAGACAGCCCATGCAATTTGCTTAAAGGTATAACTGAACCCCAAGTTCTCCTATTGACTTTTAACCAGAAAACATATCTGTACATTTTACAGACCTCAAGAATGTGCTTTGAAAACTCCAGTCCCATCTCCAGTATTGCTTTTGTGGAACAACTCTTCACAATCAAAGTTATTTTTGGAAGAACTTGTCTGCTACTGTATTCACATATGCTTATAGATCAATATCAACAAGAGTGTTTACTAATGGGGGTAACAAGTGACATCCTCTCCTTATTGACAGCCACTGATCTACATGCCAAATATTTTCCAGCCTAAGTATGTAGCCACATCAGACAACAATTAGACATTTCATAAACAGACTCATATTTACATACTTTTAAAGTACTACATTTTTAGATTACTATTCTCCTAGAGCTACCATTTTCTGCCAAGTTGAGTGATGGTCATAACCACTGCAGACAGACAGGCCTCATCAGGCAGGCTCTGAAAGTGATCAGCTTTAAAGTATAATTATAATTAGCTGTGAAACATTCTAAGAGGAGGGAATTAAAAACTGCCTACTGAGGAACAGCTGGGCTATCTGTCATATATGGTTCAGCAGTAACTTGTTTCTACAGCTTTCTCTATTTGAAGCAGAAAAAGATTTCACCAGAAGAATCTATTTGTGCAAATTAGAAATGATCAGTACTACAATTAAAAGAAATCATGGATGTTTATGACACATATACAATACATCTCCTTACAGAGATGAGAAATATACTTAAGAATATTTCACATCCTTCATTTTAGGTCTGCCCAGGTAGCTATCTCAGATTATCAGCCTATGCTATTGATATAGTCAATCCAAGCAAAGTAGATAGCAGGTGGCAGTTCAGATGATTTAAGTCAGGTATCCTGCATTTACAGGAGACTCACTGTAGTGGACATTTGTGGACACTCACTATTCTTGGACCTGCAAAGCCACAAGTACTTTATCCCACTCAGAGCACTGCACCGCAGGAGGCATGACACAAGTCAGAGAGAAGACAATAACAGAATATTTGGGAAATGCAGGAAGAATAGGGTTTTTTCTTTAAGATAATCAATAAAACCACCTTTCTTGTGTTCAAAGATAATTGTAATGAAAAAGAGAGTAATTTTCTCTTTTTCTTATGCACTGTTAGGGCAGAAGGAAAAAAAAAAAAATCACTGCTTTAATCTGATACTCATCCTCCTCGATTCATAAAGAGGGGAATGATCTGACTGTACAGATATTTCATATATTGAACACAGAAAAGCTCTGGATGATATTGAATCTCCCTCATGAATTTACATAAAACCAAAGATGGAAAGCTTTCTACATGAAACCATTAATGGAAAGTTTACCAGTAATGGATTAATAAAATTTAAGTTTGCTCTAAACTGAGGCAACTAATACAATAAAAGTCATTTAGCCCGTGGTCCATGATCACTGCTGATCTTCAAAGGATTAAAAATACAAAGAAAAACATCCATCACAGGCCTAATCTTCCACTAGCAGGGACATTTGAGAAAATATGCTTTACAAATGGGAAAAAAAACTCAGAGAAAGGAGCAGTTGAATTCCAGAAATCCTCTGAGACTGGCTCTGTAGCATGCAACTTCCAGTCCCACATAAGATTCAGCTGCAGAACATAAACTCTTCGCTAAATAATCTAAGTATCAAATACGTTGCTGACAAAGTTATTTTAAGTTACATTGCATTCTGGGATAAATATGGAACTCCATTTCCAGGCAATGCTGCAAAGTTCTCTTAAGAGCTATAATTAATCTATTGTAACTACAAAAAAGAGGTAACTAATATCATAGTTTATTCTTTTTGTGATTCCTTTTTACTATTTCTTTACTTACTGCTTTCCATTTTATGCTGCTAGTTGGAATAGAAATAAACATTTTTTAAAATTTATTTTGCAGAAAGATGAACACAGAACATTCAGAGAAATTAAATGATTGAAAGATTATAAGAAGTGAATTCATCTTAACTTTCAGGTTATTAAAGGCAGTATAATCCCAGGTCAATAAGGTCTTGAGCCACCAAAATGTGGCCCTATATATTTTTCTTCATTACTTTATGTAATTTTCACAGGTTCCTTAATTTTTGTACCTCTTTCCAAGCCCTGTTCAACTAGAAACTTAACATCTGAGTAAACTACTCTTGCATATTATTATGCAAAAGCCCAAATTGAACAAAAAAACTCCTACAACCTGAAGTGTTGTTAGAAAAGATACACAAATAAATGAATTTTAAACAATCATTAAAAATAAGCAGCATTGTTTGATTGTTTTAGCATAACTATTCTGATCAGTATTCATTACCAAGCTACTCTAAAAATAAATCCTAAAAAAAAAAAAATGAGTCATGCTGGAAATATATCTATAATATTTTTTGTGTATTTGAGAGCATCTTAGCCTTGGTTTAAAAAAATCTTAAAATAACATTAGGATTTAACATGATGCAGTCAAAATTAAACACGTGCTCAGATAAAATGTCTTCTTGAATTTGACACTACAAGGCTAAAATTTGACACTACATGTCTTAAAGGTAGACACAATATAAACACTTTTTTTTAATTACTGAATGTACATCATGAATATAAAACACATATTTGACTATGATTGTAACTTTACTTATCAGTATTACTGGAGACCTAAAATCTAAAAAGTAAAACAATATCACAAGGAGAGATTCTCAGCTAAGTTAAAATTAGTGTACTTAGAAATTCTACATAAACTAGTAATCTCCCACACATAGTGTGTTTAGAGTTAAGCATTATGTTAGAAAAGGTCAGGCATCTTTGCTCTTTGTAAGAAGTGAGGTAAGAGCCATTAAAGGAAGCAGATTTTATCATACTTAAAAATTTGGTAGGTATTTTTGATCATCAAAGCATTTACCTGTGAGAAGTTATGCCCTACAAATTAAGGCAAAGGAAAATTTTAAAAAGCCTAACATACAAATTTGCCTCAACAGACTTGTCACACTGTATAAACTTGACATCAAAGGAAAAAACAAAACCAAAATAATTTTCAGATTCACTGTGACTTCTCAGTTTCAAATCAAGACAAGACAGTATCCTTGTATAAATTTACCAATCACTGCCATAGATCTACAAGTCAATTTGAAAGCTTGGACTCCTTTGCGATTATCTCAGATAACTTATCCTAAATTTGAGGCTGTTACAGGAAATCTTATAACCCCCAAGAGAACAAAGATTACAGCATTTTTTTTCAGGAAGATTATCTCAAGATGGTATAACATAAGTTGATGGGAAAGCTATTTAGCCATCAGAGAGGCAGATGCCCTTCAACAGCTTTGACAAGCTGAATTCATTATCTTAGCAATACTCTGCAGGACTGAAAGATGAATCAAGTTTATAAACACTTTTCTAGATAAAATTGTCTTTGTTACCTGCTTGAAACAACCCTTTACAATGTGCAAGTCAGTCTTCAGAAAAGAATAAAATAGTTCTGAGTAAATCCCTTTTGCTTCTAAAAAATAACACAGGAATTGGAGAAATGGATCAAAAACTAGTATTTTAGGAAATTTGAGACTTGTGGCAAAGCTCCTTGTGTAGCTGAATGGATCACTTTGTAACTAAAGTGGTACTTCAAATTGCTACAAAATTATGTGTAACAGTGAAAGGTGAACTCAAGAAGTTCACCTAAGTTTTAGCTACTCTGTTTTATACTTGAGATTGATTTAAAAAAAAAAAAAAAGAAATCTGTCCATACACACATGCTACTGAAGTCCACACATGGAACTCAGAGCCATTATTCTTTTTACAACTCAACTTCTTTAACATACACATACTCGTGAAATTGGGACCTCTCTCAGTCAGTAGTTGAATGATCTTAAATTTTAACTACACCAAGACCTTATGGTGCATTCCATAATATGCTGTAAGCTAGACATAATATATTCTTGTAATATAACAGTAAATACATAAACCCAAGATATTTTACACAATCATCAGTCAAATTAGGGCTGTTCTACACTGAGTAACCCAGTGAATGTAAAAACAAAATATGAACATTGCAGTAATACTTTAATGAGTCCACTTGCATCCATGTTTTTAACATCTATGGCCACAGAATATTCAGTTTAATTAATAAACAGGATCTGATGGCCTGAAGCTCTTTTTCATTTTAAGGACTTTGCTAAGCTCACCTCAGAGATATTAGAGAAGTTAAATCAAAAAGTTCAACTAATTCATGCACTGTAAGCAACACATGCTCAAAATCTTTCCCCACCACTTCCAGACATCAAGAAAGATAGAGAAACATGGAAATACAGGATTCAAAGGAAAATACATACATAGAAAAACATGCCATAAATTTTAACAACATAATAAATACTAATTTATTTTATTAAGTTCTGTCCTCTGCATTTGAACTTGAAGGCAATAGCATCAGGGTCTAAACTGGTAGAGTGGTATCTGCTCTGAAGAATCTCAAAATACAAAGGTGTGGTGGGGGCGGGGAGGGGGAAAAGGGGGTGAAGAATGAGAAAAAAAAAAATTAAAAGATTCCCTAGCTTGGATAGCTACTGAGCAGCAGCCCTTACAAAGCTTGCAGGATCTGGAATGGTAAGATGGCTTGCCCTAGTCCTCTATTCCCTGTGGGATGCACAGTGACAGGTTGTTGTGAGAAGTCTTCTGTCCCTCCCATCCTCCTTACCTGGGAAATAGAACAAATTTGTTCCCATCAACACCTAATAGCAAACATATTTATATAAAGCACATTCAAAAGAGGACTGAAGCATCTGAAAAATAATTCCCTCTGGTTTCTTCTGTGGGCCATGAAGCTCCAAATCACCTGTGGCCAACCATAGTGACATTGTCTTTGGGCATGGCCACAGCATATGTATGGCTTAGGAGCCAGATATGGTTTTCCAGCACTGCTGGAAAGAGTAGTAGGAAGAAGATGCAACTGGCTATCATAGTAAAGAAGCATAAAGAACCAGTAAAGAAGACAAATCAATCTTCCAGAAGTTATTATCAGGACTACATAGAATGAAGCTCAAGTCTCTTCATGATTTTAGTATTTCAAAATGTATTTGGATTCTTACGTAGAGAAAAGAAAAGGAGATTTAAAACATCTGAGAAAAACTTAAGTTCCAGCTTGTACGGAATCTGTTTTAACACAGAGACATGAAACCCAGAAATCACACGATCAAGTATCACGGATCCTGGTAGATAAACCTTATGGAGATCACACAAGTAAGGTTCAAAATCCAGCCCGGCAAAAAATATCTGACCAGAATCCTGCCTGTCTTGTAGAAGAATATTTTCATCTGGACAGATTGCAGGTTCCAGCAAACATTTTCTTCTTTTAATTTGAGGATATCATACCATGTTTTAATACATCACCTCCATGCTGGAATACAGAAAGCATATGCACAAGCCCTGGTCCACAGTCATACAAGCAAGTTGTATATATAATCCTTGAGGTCACGTGTCTTCTCTTGTGGACAGTAGGAGAACATAGTTCTGCAAGGGGTTCTGACAAAGTCGAAAGAGGCATTTATATTGTCATATGCTCACTTACGACAATAGGAGATGGTTAGAGATCCTCTATAGGAGAAGGTTTTTTTCTAAAAATGTTTTTCCGGTCTTTTTTCACTTACTAACTAACAAATTCCTCTAAAATATAGCCCAAATGCCACATCGCAAAGAAAGAGTGGGCTAAAAAAACTAAGCTCTTTGCTAACATAAGAGTGACAAACAAGGTTTTCAATTCCCATGGGGGAGGGGGGGAATTAAAAAATAGGAAATTTGTTTTGTTTGTTTCATGGCTGGCAGCTTCCATTTGTTACACAGACTGCTCTAAAGAAATGCTACCCACTGGCAGCAAATGTTTAATTTAGAGGTAAAAGTTATTAAAATTTATATCCTTACAGATTTAGAATTAGTTATGAGAGTACTAAATAATGATTGTGATTATTCTAGTAAAAATTTACTCATGCTCTTCAACTTTCTAGGTAATGAACTTTAGATGATAACTCATGCTCCATACATTTCTCATATTTATCAATGGAATAGTCTCTTTATTCTCTCCATGTAACACTGTTTCCAGTCATGATGTTGTCACTCTAATTACTTGGGCTAACTTTTTCTAGGTGAAAACAGGACTGGATTTCTCCTTCCTGAAAAACTTGAACAATTGGTTCTTAATTCTTAGGAATGAAGATTAAAGAAGGAGACCGTAGTTTTCAAGACTAAAATAAATAAATTAATAAATCCACGTCACTTTTTGTTTCTGACATTCTAAGAGTCCTCATTGTTCCAGAGCAAAAATCCATCACAGAAACAGTACTCATCCTATCAGAAGTCTTTGCTCCTCTTGCTGCTGCTCAGACAAACTAACCAATATCTGCTAAGGTACTAGCATCCCAAACCAGCTTGGCTTGCATGTATGCAGCTCAAAAACTTCAGATTATACCTGTTCAGAATGCAAAAGGAAGAGCTCCCTGGAAGCATTAAACCTCATCTAAGTCTGAACTCACAATAAAAAATGAATAAAGGCTAAAAACAATGTAGTGGGACAGGACTATTATAATGTAGAAAGTAATTAAGCAACTTCTTAACTGACTTTCTGTGCAATGCAATGGGCAGCAATGAAAAGTCAACAACATATTAGAGTTGTCAAAAAACCTGGTAATTGGTTGCCACAGTTATAAGCTTTTTGTAGTTATAAAGATGCAGGTCAAATTCAAAGCACACTGAACATTCTCAGTTGTCTCAAGGAAGAGTACGACTGGAATAGTATCAACTAATACAAATGAAATGTTAAGTATTTCATATTTATCTGAGACAGTAAATGGCGCATCCTAGGGCTAGATCCTCAAAGGAGCAAAATACCTATTCATTAAAGACCAAGTAGTATAATAAGAATTCTTCTGACCTTTTCCTGTATTCAAGAAAAAAAAAAATAGCACTGTAATGCTAATTCATTTAGCTGTAGGTATTACAAATATTTAAAAGACTGTGTTTGCATTTTATACTAAGAACATAAGGGCACAGCACTGGTACCATTCATCTGCCATTCTCAAAACAGTTTGGGTTTGTTTGAACACAAACAATAAGAATTAACTGTCTTTTTGTTTTAAATCCTCCAGGTCTACAGAATTTGGTAAACATACCTAGAGCTGTGAGACGTGTGGTCCCTAAGTGTCTTCATGTTTAAAATTAAAAAACGAAGTAAGTAGAAAAAGTTTAGGCTGCTGCTGAGTGAAGTAACAAGAAATGCCTCGTCTCATGCAAAGTATCATTTATCTTTGTTGAATACTACAGTTGTGTCTCAGACTTAAAGCCTCAGTTCTGTGCTTTGCTAAATCAAAGGCATGATGACTCCATAAAAGTTATTGGTTTTGGCAATAACTTTTTAATAGCAAAATTACTCTCTTTTTTTCCCTCACAGCTTTCCTAGAGTAAAATATTTCCATTCTGATTTAGATCACCTCAAATCACAACTTGTTTCATCCTTACAGTATGCTTTCTGCCAAGATAATGAATTGTAACAGCTTTTCACATCAAAAGAATGAGTGAAATGCAGAAAACTCAGGATGATACAGTTCTATTTATAACTGGCTCTATTTTAACTTCTCAGAGCTGTATGAATCGGAAAGTGTTACACTTCATTTAATGTGAACCCAACAACCTCCATATCATCCAGCTAAGGAAATCAATCTAATCTCAGAAAAATAAATTATTTCTCTGATCACAAGTTATTAAACAAATACACAGTGCTGGCTGTGTGCTGT
Organism: Colius striatus; assembly: GCF_028858725.1. Classification (NCBI taxonomy): domain Eukaryota; kingdom Metazoa; phylum Chordata; class Aves; order Coliiformes; family Coliidae; genus Colius; species Colius striatus. Next base: position 110,985,271 of record NC_084759.1, on the reverse strand, counting down.
GACTACCTGAAATCATCTACGTCATTTCATTTTCATATTTCAAACTGGTTGATTTATTCTGGAATCAGAAGAAGGTATTAAGAAAGGGGAAATTAGAGAAATCAAAACATCTATGTTGTTATTGTTTTCATAGTTCTATGGATCGAATCTGTTTTTCATTTCAGGGGAGGGGAGTCCCTTTTTATCTGAAAACTTAAGATAATCTTTTTACAAATGTATTCATTCCTGGCAAGAATGGTTAACAAACATCAAAAACTCAAACTGCTCCTGACTGTAAGGACATTCTCAATGTTGACTGTGATTACAAATCATAATTCAAATATTCAAAGCCAAAATTTATTTTCAACTGAATTCCATTGCACTGCCTTTTTTTTATAATTTCTGAGAAATTAAGTGGATAAAAATATAAATGAGGACAGTCAGTAGTTCTGCATGGTAGCTTTTGGAATGCAACTTGAGTTTAATGCAATGCTTCACTACTGTGTGGCCAGGTTCTGGTATTGGGGCCTATAGGAATGGCATCTTTAAACAAACATCAGCTAGATGCTACACAGTTGCTAAATAGCAGCAGCAGAAGTGAAGGAGAATGTGAGAACATCTGCACAGACACCAAGGTCAGTGGAGAAGGAGAGGGAAGAGGTGCCCAGGAACTGGAAGAACAATTTCTCTGTGAACTAAAGACCATGGTGAATCAGGCCCTGTCCCTGTGGCCCATGGAGGCCCATAGGGAGCAGAGATCCACTCATAGCCAATAGAGAACCCCACACTGGAGCGGGTGGAAAACTGAAGGAGGCTGTGACTCCATGGGAAGCCCATGTTGGAGCAAGTTCTGGGCAGCATCTGGGAGTCCATTGATAGAGGAGTCCACATCTGAGCAGGTTTGCTGTCAGGACTTGAGATCCTGTGAGGGACTCAGGCTGGAGCAGTCGGTAGCTGAAGGACTGTTCTCCGGGTGTATGACCCACATTGAGGCAGGGTGTAAGGAGATGCTCCTGCGGGAGGCCCCATGCCAGAGCAGTTTGTAAAGAATTGTAGCCCATAGGAAGGACCCACATTGGTGAAGTTCATGGAGGACTGTCTCATGTGGTGAGGGACCCCACACTGTAGCAGTGGGAAGTGTGAGGAGGCCTCGCCCTAAGAAGAAGCAGAGGCCAAGTCCATCTGCAATGAACTAACTGCAACCCCCATCCCTCATCCCCTGTGTTGCTGGGGGGGAAAGAAGGAGAGTCTGGGAAGAAGAGGGGTAGGAGGAAGGTGTTTTAAGATTCAGTTTGATTTCTCATTTCCCCAGCTCCATTCTGATTGTTCATTAATAAATCAAACCATTTCTCCCCAAGAAAAGTCTGTTTTGCCTGTGATGGTAATTGCTGAGTGATCTCCCTGTTCTTATCTCAACTCGCGAACCTCTTACTATATTTCTATCTCCTCTGTCCAGTTTAGGATGGAGAGTGATAGAACAATTAGGTGGACATCTAGCACCCAGCCAGGGCTAAACCACCACAATTATTAAGCTTCATTAGTATATTACAGAAGTTAAAGCCACTAAAAAAGTACTTTATCTCTTGATTTCCACTTCCCTTTCATTGTTATTCCCACTTTCTACAACTCATAACTACAAAGAGTGAGACAAAGACATTTTGATTGACTAACATTTACTTGTATGCTCATGTATCTAAAGTACAAGATGGGATTTTCAGATATAAAGTCATCTTTTTGGTTTTTACTGAATGTTCTAGAAATAGCTACTGCACTTATTGACAACTGGTTTTAATAAGCAACTTTTCTGACCAATAGTTTTTGGAAAACTGAGAAAATTTAGAAAAAATTCTGGAAAAAAAAATCTGGAGGGAGAAAAGAAGGAGACAGATAACAGAGAAAAGATTACCCAAATTTGTTCAATTTATTGCCTTACAAAAATTGAAGACATTTGAGTAGAAAATAAGAAATAGTAAAATAAGAATGTTCAATTAATAAAAAATAAATTTTTATCTTTGTAAGAGGGGTGAGAGGAAAAACAATAACTTAGTATAATACTTTTCAAAGAAGCAGAAGGACTACAGGTATCTCTCAGAAAATAGATGCTTCATTTAAAAAAAAAAACAACACACCCTTATCTCATAAGGAACATAAATCATCGTTCTCTAAGATTACTCAAAACTTGGATTTTATTACAAATATCAAACTAACTGCAGTGCACACAGTTTTCATGGAATTTACTTTTTATTTTCTCTTTAGGAAAAAACTTCTGAGAGTGACAAAATATTAGTGGCATAATTTTAATAAAAAGCCAGATTACATTTACTATTTTTTTCCTATTAGGCTTATAGGTTCACTTAGAGACAAAACCCAAAAGATGAAGTGTGTTTTACAAAAAAGTTGTATACCTTACAAGAGTCAGACCATTTGTGTGTATATTCCCTTGCTTTCAAGACCATATGCCATCATCTGCTTTATAAGTTTTTTGTTTGTTTTTTATCCCTTCAGTCATGGTGTCATATTTCATCCTGCTACTGGATGACTCCAAGCTTTACATTTGTTAATAAACTTAATAGATTTTTATTCATCTCTCATTGTTTACTTGCCTATCTCCTAGGAAAATCACTCTAAATAACTACCAGGATGGGAAAACAGGAAAAGAAATAGCAGGAAGAATCAACCACTGCTTGCTCTCTGAAGATGCTTCTAGAACACTGCTGTGCTAACATCTTGCATTTGAACCCATCTAACTTATCAAATCAACCAATTATCTGTTTCTGTGGAACCTTTTCTTTTCTCTTTCCTATTTACCTTTTTTGTTTGTTAGTTTTAGGGTATTTTTTTCAATGAATGTTCTAAAAAAAAAAAAAAGAATATTACATGTTCCTTTACCATTTTGTTTTTTTACAATCCTATCACCTCTTCTCTCATTATCATTTTAGTACGTTTGTAGCTGGGTATATGTTGAAAGCAAAAGGACTACCAATCTCAAGACATCTTTTCTTCTCTATTCATCTTTTTGCAACCACTGTTTTACAGTGCACTGCTCCCTCCGTCCACCGTGATTTGGTATGTAGTCAAAGAAACTATTTATTTTTTCTGCTTCTCATCTTGTCTTAGAGAGGTATTCTAAAAGAATGCACTTGCTGCACAGTCTTATGATAAAACAAATGACCTCTCAATGTCAAATGCTATTTTTAGTAGTGCACACTCTACTTTTAATAGAATGCATCTTATCTCAAGAATCACATAAACAGGCAACATTATTACAGAAGTACTTAAATGTGTGCGTGTATGTTTTTTGGTTACTGACCAAAACCTAAGAACTTTAATGGCGTACTATCACAAAAATATAAAATAAAGGCATAACTTATCATCTATATGAGATGGTATTTTCTCTTCAAATCCATTTTATAAGAATAGTGCAAGAGACATTAATCTTGATTTTCTAATATGTGTCATTTAATAGCAAAACACCCTAGCAAGAGGTTGGAGACTGAAGCATCTTTTACTTCACGGTAGTCATTCACCCAGCCTTCACCACCTTCTTTCTTTAATACCTGAACAGTGATTTGAATCTGTGTCTGTGAAAGTAAGAGCACTGAAAATAGAAAGGCAAGTGAGTAGGTGGCTTCAGAAACTGAAGAGGCCAAGGGCATTGAAAAGAACAGTTGAAAACTGAACAGTCTCTGGAAGTATTGTGTCACAGGGAAGGCCAGTCCACTGCCCTGGAAACAGGTGAAAGTCTATGTCAAAGCTGTGTGATCAAGCAGGAGACCCACTGAAGGCCATTTCACTTTACAGATTTTGCTTGCCTTACATGAATTACAAAGCATGGAGTAACAGAGAGAGGCAGAATCAAGACCCTGATATGAGTAGATACTGCAAATATCAGCCTACATCGTGTATCTCTTTATACGCATATGGTGCTTATTAAACTCTGCAACTGGTAAGCATGCTTTGAAAGAGTGGGGAAATAATCAGAAATTGCTTTAGTAACAGTGTTAGACGTTCAGGTAAAGCAAACAACAGACAGACAAGTGTTTATACTATTACTATGCCAACGTTCATACCCAATCAAATGGCCACCTCCAGGCTCAATGAATTGGCCGTACCTTTGCAAAGGGAGCAGGACTATTGCTTGAATGGCAAATCTAACACAGGTACCTGACTGCCTCATTATCAATGAATATTCTCTCTCTCCAAAGGGCAATTTATCCCAGTCTGCTTGAAGCACTCCATGGGCATGCCTCCATTAGGTCTCTAGACAACTGACATGGACAAAGCAGCCATCTTTTAGTACCTTAATGTTCTGCAGACTAATTCCCATACTTTGCTGCTATCTACAGAAGGCAATCAGAAAAAACAGCCCTCATAAACTAGGCACAAAAAAATAAAGCTCTAGACACCTGCAGAACAGAAACTGTTTGAAGAAAATCAACAAACCTAGAAAGTCAACCAACCTACAAAGTCATTGAACTTTGTTCTGTTCTCTGTAGCTTCTTACTCTGCTCTCTGGCTTTGCTGACCACACCTAGTGATTTATGTTCAACACAGTCAGTACCACTCATACAGAGCCTGGGAACAGGCCATCTCTACATACATAAGCAAGCAGTTTGAAGCTGCCATACAAACACTCTATTCTCAGGTGTATGCCAGGCTTTACAATGTCTCAAAAGGACACGAAAACATGTTGATGCTTCATAGCTACAGCAAATATGTTTGAAATTCTTAAGATGACCAACTAAACCTCCAGCTGTACTGATACTGGAGATGGGAGCTTTCCAAGCAGCTGCAGTATCAATTCAAACAGAAAATGAGCTGTAAAAACAACCAAAGTTGCTTGTGAAGAAGCTAATCTTTATGACAGACTTTTATTTTTCTTTCAACTTAACTGAGATATCTTAATGCCTGATAAAAGGATAGTCAATCTTTACAAATACATTCATTCAGGAGACTTAATTATGCTGAGTAAATGGATAAAGCAGCAAATGAATTATACTGTCGGATAAATGAATTATATTGAGTAAATGGCTTATAATGAATAAATTTTTTGAAGTGGTTAAATGAATTACAGACGGTAACTACAGAAAGTGATTAAATTAATTGTTTCCATTTTAGCAGTATCAGTGTTTGGCTTTCTATCATGTACTGAACTCAAGGTTTGTTTTTAAGAAATGTTTCTAATACCTCTTGCATTCAATTTATATTACAGATTCCATTAACATAGTTATACAATCACTTAATTCTTTCGATCAGTTCCATGTAGCCCCAAGGGAACAGAAAGACTGTGGGACTCGAATAGACACCAGGCTCAGATAACAGCAAGACATTATTTTGTAGCAGATTCTAAAATTAAAACCACAAAATGTTTTATTAGTAGCAAATCATTATAACTCCAAAGTTCAATCCAAAATTCAGCTCTATCTGGTCATTTTTAGCTCTCAAAGGTATTTTGGTGTTTGCTACATGAGTCAGATGGCCCACAGCTAATAACCTGAATTAATTTGCAATATTAAATGTTTAATATAGGTCTCAAATTTTCTCACTTCATCTAACAAACTGAATGCCAAGTAGCTAGAAAAAAGAAAAACCACAAAAGCATACCATGACAGACATCACAAACGCTATATTCACCAGTTTGATATCTATTATAAAAAATGCCTACAGAAACCAGGAGTGTTAAAATACTTCCAGTGCATGATACCTAAGGAAAGCATCCACGCATTACAATTACTTAAGCAGTAGCTAGAGGAATGACTTTGCTTCTGCATTTCTACACTTTATTAGCTTTGTTATCATAACAAGTTACATTTTGAAATATCTACAGTAAATATATAAGGCTGATTCAGAGTAGTGTTTAATGTCAAACAAACCCTGTATTAGTACAGTTTAAAGTCGAAATCTGAATCCCAAATACTGAGCAGTTAAAACATCTACTAGATAACCTTGTATTTAAGAAAATGAAATTGTCTCCACTTCTAACACTTACTAGGAACTCACCTACCATAACTTCTAAACTATGAGGCCAAAATAAAAGTACATGAAAATGAGAATGAAGACACGTAACTTATAAAAGTGTTGTTTGTTTCAACTCCCACATTCTTCTATTTTTTCCTGTCTCTAACAATGTCTGAAATATAATCAATTCAGATTTCATTTTGCTGAGAAGTAGCTTAGAATTCCGGACTGCAAATGTTTGTGAAAGTAAGTGAAGGTAGCTTATATAGAACTAGACAGAGGCAGACACTGGGCAAATAAAAGGCATTGATGTGACTTAGAATCATAGAATGGTAGGGGTTGGAAGGGACTTTTAGAGATTATCTAGTTCAATCCCCCTGCAGAAGGAGGTTCACCTAGATCAGGTCGCATAGGAGCATGTCCAGGCGGCTCTTGAAGACCTCCAAGAAAGGAGACTCCACAACCCCTCTGGGCAGCCTGTGCCACTGCTCCCTCACCTGAACAGTGAAATAGCTTTTTCTTATGTTTAAGTGGAACTTTTTGTGTTCCAGCTTCATCCCATTACCCCTTGTCCTGTTGCTATCTACTATAGAAAAAAGGGATGTCCCAACCTCCTGATACCCACCCTTTACATATTTGTAAATGTTAACAAGATCTCCTCTCAGTCTCCTCTTCTTGAGACTAAACAGCCTGAGTGCCCACAGCCTTTCCTAGTATGAAAGATGTTCCAGTCCCCTGAACTTATTTAAGTACATTAGGTATGCTGAAAACACAACATGGTAGATGGTGTCTCTCTTCCCAAAAGCTTGTTATTTCTAGACTATGCTAATTTTCCAGTTTGTATTGATGTTCTTTTACAAAGTTATATTAAAAAGGCTGGTCAAGAAGCTAGTCCACAGGAAAGATGAGTTTATTTCAGATTCCACTTTTCTGCTATCTTAAATAAGCTGAGTACTTTATCAGACTGAATTAAACTAAAAAGGAATTTAAAATTATATGTCTGCAAATTGTGAGACCACAAGATAACAACCTTTCAGTCTCCAAAATCTCTTTAGCAAATGTTATCCTAATTCACTACACCCCCGAAGTTCAGTCCCAACTTCTCTTGGAAAATTAGGGTTAAAAATGTTCCTAGGTATAAAATTGCAAATCTTCCTAGTTACAAAGTAGCTATACTACCTATCCATATATAGACAGAGACTCATATCTATGAATCTTTTTGGCTTCATAATACAAGTTGAGAGCTATAGTTAATAAGGCAGTATATTCAGACTGAATGGAAAACTACAAAGTGTGCAAAATTTTGTTGCAGATTCCAAAGTAGGAAGGAAAGCTGGAACATAAGTATTATATTTCAAAGAAACTAATGGCTTGAGTAAGGAAAATACCACAATCAACTCCACATAAAAGTAGACCTGAAAAATTCAATTTCTGCCTAGGGAAAAGCAAAAGCAATAACTGACTACTGTGATCCTAGTACCTGTACAATGTGCACCTTCAAGCTAAACACGTGACAGTCAAAAATTTCTAATGTTATCTGGTGCTATATGCATGCCTGAGTTGAGAATCTCACAACTGGGGACAGATATAAATGTCATCTTTAATTACCAAAAGTAGCCAGAAGATTACTTTTTCCAACTTTTCCTGGAAGCATTGTCACATTAACCACAGACAAAAGCACTGGCAAAGCAGCAGTCACTCTGGAGGAAGCAGAGAAGTCTTTAGAGGAAGCTGCCTCTTTTCAAACTTTCAACATTGCTTTCTGGAGCAATCCATATATTGACATTTCCATTAAGTTTTTTTTTTCATTGCAACAGGAATACCAGATGAATCGCTGTAACTTCCATTGACTGCAAATGGGGATTCCCTAGCAACACTGGTGCCTTTATTTTGTGAATGTGTTCAAATCCTGGCTCTTTTGCAGTGGAGATAAAGTCAGTGACTGGACTTAACAAAGTTATTTTCTTGTTCAGTTGATTAAGTTAAACACACACAATTACTCTCACAAAACAGAAATCAAAAAAGAATTTCCCTTCTCCTTCTTTAGAACTATTTCCCTCAAACCTGTATCCCTCCAGCAATTACATACATTAAAATTCTGTCTCACTTTTAAATCTATGATGTTCCTTTGGGGTTGCTGACACACAGCTACTATCACTGAAAACGAGGTAAAAACTTCTTTCATTTTGGACAATGAAGCGGTACTCATCTACCATGTGCCAATCCTCATTTACAAAGCAGGTGGCAGGGAAAAGAATGGCTAAAAGTGATTAATAGCTACCTGTCAGCAAGGTGCTGTGCCTACATCAGCTGTAATTCTGAGTTCCTAAATATACCATAGAAATCCACATTTGAGCCACTTGCCTACTATGCTCTCACTGTATCAACCACACAGATGGTAAAAAGGATTTCTAAGCTGACTGCCAACAGACAGCTGAAAGTGCACTAACAGTAGTGGAAAAGCCCTAATAACTGTACATAGGTTGGCATGAGAACTGCACCAGACTGATAACTTTGCAGTCTTAGTCTACAAAACAGCAAGGGCAACAGCTGTGTCATCTTCTCCACACTGCCCCATCGCTGTATTTCACTGCTGACCGTGAGAAACCATCACTAGAAGCAAAGAAATATTTCTGTTATTTTGGCATCTCTGATGAGTTTGCTAGCAAGGGTGCCAATTAGTGCCAGGTTTCATCATATTTGTAAAGTAGAAATGTGTTTACTCAGAACTGAGCTGAGACTACCAAATTAATTTTACATAGAGTGCTTAGCCACTGGGTGGTAACAACTTGCATCTACTAATGATTTGGCTGCATTTGAATCCTAGAGGTAAAAAGCAAAAGGCTGTCTGTTCTACTGTCAGTCTCTCAACATATTCTGACCTCTACTAAAATTTTATAAGGAGGAAGGAAAGCTGTACAGAGTTTAGGCACATCAGGCCAGGAGGGATATATCTGCTCTTATGTTACCTTATATTTTCAAACCAACTTAGGACTGCATGCAATATCACATTTAAGAGCACTGCTGTAAACACTTCACTATCTAAGAGCTGAAGTAAAACCACTTGTTAGTGCAGACCACAAAGACAGTCTTCTGCCACTTCTAAATAATTTTTAGTGTTGCAAGAAGCAGCATACATGATACACTTCAAACAGTTTCAGTATTAGGAAAACCTGCTGGACTAATGCTTACTACTCAAGGCCATGAGAAATCCATTAGGTTTTATTATTTTAATGATTTATTATGCAATATAAATATTTCCAATTGTTTCATATAAAAAATGGGCTACTAGCACATAGGTATACTTAAAAGGTAAGAAAACAAGAAAACAATCTAACTTCTCATAAAAAACTCCAGCAATGCTGTGTCTTGTAACCTTCTGAAATATCAGTCCACCAGAAATATATATTAGGCACTACAAAATTGTACAATACTATATTTAACAAGGCATCCTTTCTGGTCAGGTTCTTCTTCACAGTCAGACTTTTTGTGTGCTACTGAAGTTGGGATTTTTTTCCAAAAAGGATGTTCAAATTGCTTTTAGTATGACTGTGAACCAAGGTAAAGTACTTCAGCTCACTTTAGAAGAGGGATTAATATAGCAATTTGTTCAGCTGAAGTGTAATCAACTACACTTTGGCATCTGAAACTTGTAGACCTACTCTTCCTTAAAATAGGCTTTGTGAAGCTCCACAGGCAGATACCATCCTCAAGTTTTCATAAGGTTGAAAAAAAAAAAAACAACAACTCCTGTGCTTAATTTCAGCTAACTACTCAGAAACATTACAAACATGCTTAAACCTTAGACCAACTTATTGGGCTAGGGCCAGGACAGATAAAGATAGTAGTCTTTCTGTGGTTTTCCTTTGTGCAGAATATTTAACACTTTAAAACAACAACACAAAAAAAAAAAAATAGCCACAATGTCCTCTATCTACTAAAATTAATTTTGGAATCAGTTTGAGTTTGGAAGTAAGTTCAGGGCTTATTATCTCTCCCCTTGGACTTCTGAGAGAGTCCCTACAGGAGGGTTTTCTGGAGCCTAATATGTCCAGAGATTGAGTTAAACTCTTCCCTCTCTTAAGCAGGACACTCATGATAGCTTTAACTTCATGCAGATCTTCTGGTGTCAAGTAAGTCTTGGTCTCAACAGCTTGTCCATCAGCTGTCACTCGTTCTCCATCACAGCACCTGAAGTCTGAGACCTCTATCTCTGCTAGCCTGGCTTAAAAGTTGTTTGTGCTGCTGCACTAGTGGGAGCAAGAGAGTCTCAAAACATACTAGAAATGGTCAAGTACCTCAAGAATCAAACTATCCTAAGACTGGCTTTTTTCTTTTTCTATCTGAAGACACTGGCTGAATTTTTGTACTTTTTGTACAACACCCAAACCTAAGAGGTGGTTAATTATTTGGTCCTCTAAAATTGACTTATTTTCAGTGATTTAGTACTGTTTCCCTTAAAGAAGGGGAACCACAGAATCACACAATGGTAGGGGTTGGAAAGGACCTCTAGAAATCATCTAATCCAATCCACCTGTCAAAGCAGGACCACCTAGATTGGGACACACAGGAACGTGTTCAGGTGGTTTTCAAAACCCTCTAGAAGAGAATTCAAAACTTCCTTGGGCAGCTTGCTCCAGTGCTCCATCACCCTCCCAGAAGTTTTTCCTAATGTTCAAGTGGAACCTTTTGTTCCAGCTTATCCCCCTTACCCTGGAGACAACAGATAAGTGCTGCTCCAACCTCTTGCTATACACCTTTTAAATACTTGTAAGTGTTAAGGAGACCTCCTCTTCATCCCTTACCCCCACACCACTCCACAGAGTTTACATAAATATTTTAACCATGGAGGGAAACAGGAGACAAAAAGAAGGATTATGTCTATATAAGTTTTGTGTGCAAGAATGCCTCTTTCTCCTATTCCTGACTATATCTGATAAAAGTTTATCTAAAGGTAAATTATGTCTTCTGAATTACGTCTAATTATTGGTATTTGGGACACAAGGCAATTCAAAACCACTATAGTTTCTAAAGCTGTTACATCTTAGATTACCTGGAGAATAAAGTTTTCTATTTTACCATCATAGCCTCTTTTTTGACACTGGGATAAGGACTCTGACCTTTTCCGTGCTGCTATATTTATAAGTGCTATGTATAATGCTTTTCTTTCTTTTGCAGTGCTGTAGCCAGATGTGAACACAGTTCTCCAAATGGGGTATGGCTGGCACAGTCTATAATCTCAGCATGACTCCCTTCAATTTGTACTCATCAGCTTCTGCTTTCATTTCACATCTAGGCATTGTGCTTGCTCTCTATGTATCGTATTTGTTTGTTTTGAAAACACTTTTGAAACTTTCTTGATATTAACTCACCTAAAATAAACCAAAATTTGACAGCAATGTTGGAATAATGTTCCTTTACCTTCTGAAGTACTACTTTTAAAAAGGACCTTAAAAATTGCCCTTAATTGTAAAATTTCAAGCAGCATGTGAGTGTCAAGTCATTCAGATTTCAAAAGCTACCTCCACCTTTGCAAAGCATATAAAGCAGGAAACATACTTCCTGAGTAAATAACATTTGTTTCTCTCTTCTGTTTCATGCTGTTGTTAAGAAAGCTACAAGGTAAAATATCTTTACATCCTCTCCTGAAAAGATTAGCATGTTCCAGATGCAGTATAGCAAGACCATAACACAGATGGTTTGGAACAAAGCCACTGTCTCCTGAAAAGTCCTGACTGTTACTCTCAGAATCTCAACACCTCTCCTGGCTCCTCAGGGACTGTAAAGAGACTCTGCCTCATATCAATGGACCATTACTCTCAAATTTGTTCCTGTCATTGTTTAAGCCATGCTGGGCACAAAGAACCACACAGCTGCTTGCTCACTCCTCCTCACCCACATCTTCCATGATGCACCTGGGAATAAAAACATAATCCTAGGCCTCATGGAAATCCCCAAGGACAGGAAGCGCTTGCTCACCAGTTACAGTCCTGGGCAAAATAGACTTGACTACTTGACTTGGGGGAGAAAACAAAGTTAACTCAATCTACCAGAGTAGAAAAATGAGAAAATACAGCCAGCTCTTTAAGACCACCTTCATCCCCACTCCTCCCCTCTTCCTAGGCTCAAACACCTGATCCCGGTACCTCTTCTCTCCCTTCAACAACACAGGGGGTCAGTGAATGGGGGTTGTGGTCAGTCCATCACAGATGGTCTCTACAGCTCCATCCTTCTCAGGAGCAGGACTCCTCACATTCTTCCTCTTCTCCAATGCAGGGTCTCTCCCACAGGATGCATCCTTAAGAACTCCAGTATGAATTTGTCCAGAGGACTGCAGCTTCTCACTAACTACTCCAGCTTGGGTCTCCTACACAGTCAGCACACCTCCAGCCACATTCTGCTCCACAGTTACGGCCTTCTCCAGGCATAGTCACACCCTCTGGTGCAGGGCCTTCCATGAGCTTCCAGCAGATCACAGTTCCACCACTGCCCTCCATATATTGCAGAGGGAACAGCTGCCATGTCACTGTTGTCAGGGTCTCTGATCTGGCACACCTCCTTCTCTTCATCCTTTCTGACCTTGTGGTTTGCATGATTGTTTCTCTCTTATCCTATTCCTTTCACTTCCGTGTTCCCCTTCTTAAATAATGATCACAGAGGCACCCAATTGGTTTGGCCTTGATCAGAGGTGGGTCTGACTTAGAGCAGGTGAAAGTTATGAGAAGCTTTTTACAGGGGCCACCACTGCAGCACCTCCCCCTATTCCCAAAAAAATGGCTCCACACAAACCCAAAACAATTCCACAAACTAAAATACCTAGACAATACTGCTGGTGAATCCATTGAAGCAAGTAGCCATTACAAGTCTGGTTTTCATCCTTCTACAGAAACAAAAATTGAGAGGTTCAGATATATTCCCATGCTATATTTAAAGTATTTTTTCTACTTTCATTCATCATTCACAGAATCACAGAATCTTAAGGGTTGGAAGTGATCTCAAAAGATCATCTAGTCCAACCCCCCTGCCAGAGCAGGACCACCTAGAGTAGGTCACTATTATTTTAATTCACAAAACATTTCAGATAAAGTAACTTTCTAAACAGTATACTTTTACCTGTCCCCTCAATCTTTGTCACAGTTTTACCCATCTTCAATGGGTGAATTCATTCAACAGGTAAATCACATTCCACAAAGATTCAGCCTCTTTCTAACAATGTTTTAAGCACTGAAGCAACATTCCTGTATCACTGCTGACCTTCTCTCTTACTGAGAAAGTATCATAGGAATAAATAAAATAAGCCTCCTAAATATAACAAAGACTACAACTTTTCTTATAATAAACCACAACTTTGAGCAATCACTCCTGCTAGAAAGTCTAAAAGCCTATCTCTTGGTGGTTCTGTATGTTCACGTAAGTAACTCCACTTGAGTGCTAGATAGAACATCTCTGTGTATGATTCTCTTCTATTTCTTATTATTCACTCCAAAAGCAAGTATTTAAGCTATGCATTTACGTTAGAAGAGTTAGAGCACTGAATAACCAGAATAAAGTAATTCCCTGCAAAGAAATTGTAGAGAGTATTATATCAACAACCTGAACTCCACCCCATACTGCAGTTCTCACATCCTTATGCTTTATGTATACCAAAATACACAAGATATGTTTTTTATTAAAAACTTGAGAACAAAACAAGCTTGCTAATCATATGCCTTCATTAGAGGTTAAAATAAAACCACCTTCTTCAATTTTTAATATGCTTTACAAGGTTTTATCTACAACAAAGGGAGGAACAGATTTTTTTCAAATGGCAGGAGCAAGTCTTGCACATTTGAAGGTGGAGCTCAATGAAAGACCATTATATGACATGATTTAACCACAAGAAGCCACAGTACTGTTACTACAGCAATTTGAGCTTGAAAAACACAATTTGTACCTAAAAAAGTTTTCTTCTTCCTATTACTGGAAGCCTGTAACAAAGGACCCCTAAATCAAGCCTAGCTAGAAGCTCTAAAGAGGTATTTTGGTTTCTTTGGTTTTGCCAGAGGTTGGAACTTAATCTAAGGTAAAATAGTTTGTCATCCTTAACTCTGGCTTTATGTGACATAAATCACCATTGCATAGGTTTCGCAGCAGAGCTAATGGGAAATCAGTCTGAATAAAATTCTCAGGTGCTTTTACTGAGAAGTAGCCAAAGTGTATGGGCTATGTGCAAGGAAGATGGTGTACTTAAAAGGCACTGACTTCCTGTCAGGTCAAACATTTAACTCTTATCTCAGGAGATAAGGGGGATTTACATGTCTCAAGTGTAAACCATATTATAGTTTTACATATTTTTACTTAGACATAGTGAATAATACAGTCCCTCAGGCCTCCAGAGGTTTTGATACAAACACATGAAGCTATTTTCTCAACCTCTCGATGCATTAGCAGTGCAGTGTTTCAAATATCCACCTGTGCCAATAACCTTCTCTCATTGTCTTAAAAGTACTTTAAATCTTTGTTGATGGCCAAGATTAAGTGGTAAAAGTAACATTTAGACCATGTACATAGCCATTGAACTACCAACTCATTAGTGAGCTTTGTTAAAGCCCAGCACGTAAAAGTCATGATCCTGCTGTTACTTTTGCAGTATACCAATTTAAAATGCAAAATGAGAAACATGTTCTAAATATTATTATTTCATTACATAATTTCAAAGGAATCCTTTCAGCTTCCAGAAAAAATCTACAATCTAAAGCTTACTAGATAGCATCACGAGTGCTTCCTCCAGCAACATGGTCCTTCTTGTCTTCCAGTCATTTCATGTAACTGGAGTTGCCTGACAAAATCTAAAACTCTAAAACAATGCTAAGACCCTCTAACATGCCAGGGTATGTAGTACACACATCAGTATGCCTCTATTGTTAAGTAACTTCAAGTACAGTATTATTTCAAAATTCTAGTGTCTTAATTGTTTGTAAACTATTAAATAGAAACACTCAGAAAGTTTCCATGTAAATAGACACTTCCAAAATAGCATCTTTTCACCATTTCAAGAACCTCCCGATTACTGAGGTTCTTTTCTTTTCTCTTCTCTTTTCTTTTCTTTTCTTTTCTTTTCTTTTCTTTTCTTTTCTTTTCTTTTCTTTTCTTTTCTTTCTTCCTGGCCCTTTCTCCTATGTGTCATCATCAAATAAGTACTTGATTAGTGAATTGTACAGAAGATACATTTCTGTTCATCCTGAAAATCAGAAACTGTGCAACTGGACTACTGAGAGTGTATGTTGCTGCTTAAATTGAGTAATAGACTTTCCCCTCAGAAGACAGGATAAAACACTGACTAAGTGAACTGGAGAATAAAGCCTAGACCTGAGAATAATGCTGAGGATTAATACATCTCTGGTATTACAGGGGATTCACAACCAACTGAGCACATTGGGCTGCTTCTAGCTACTTCTTAATCATGAATCCATACCATATTCTGAAATAGATCTTGCCTCATGCCATGCAGTTTCAAAACATATGCATACATAGTTCCAACAGTTCCACATTGCTAACTCTACCCTGGCTCAAGAAAAGATGGAAACCAAACACTACATTGTAAGATCAGAGACTGCAAGTGACAATACTATAAGGGAAGAGCAGGAGATTAGGGCTAATTGTGAATGGATTTGCTTGTTTGCTTGTTTTAAAGTGTCAGATGAATATTTGCCACAGTGCTAGTCTTGTGATTCACAGAGTACATACAAAATTCATGACAGGTAAATTGAAAGAGTTTTTTGTGCCTATGGACTGAGACTCAGTAGGCATATAACACAAATTGCAGGTTGCTTGTGGAATTTGAATAAATTTCCACTAGTAGGTTGGTATTAGACATTTTAGAACTCGCTAGAAATATAGAAACATGTTCCAATATTTAGTTACAACCTTCTAAATCCAGTAATAACATGGCTGAAATAAAAATTGAGTTACAACTCCTATACATTCTGTGATACCTGTATAAGAATACACAATACAGAAAATCCTCTCACACAAGATTTCCACCGCTCTAGCTCAGTGCTACAGCATGACTCTTCCACATTCTTCCTGGCTGCATCCTGCTGGATAGAACTTGCACTTTTAGAATTTAAACCTATATTTACTAAAATACCAGGAAACAAATTATATCCTTTGACAACTGAAGAGGCTGGCAAGCTTTCCTCACCCAGAAAACTAACCAACAGTCAACATTCCACAAAACAGTAAAAAGCATCAACTTTCTCTTGAAACAAAGTTCAGATTTCTCATAGCATTTGTAAATCAAAGTTATCTAGAGCAAATGTAGTAAAAAAGTATGTCTAAGTATATTTCTCTACAGCATAAAGACTAAGTTTCTTTGTAAAATTTGATGAATAATGAAAAATGGAAACCTAAACTACTGACTTGAATGAGATCCCAAACCTGTGAAGCATTTTGCCACCTCTCAAATAAGTCTTAGCCTGTTTGGATTTTAAGAAATAACTAAAACAAAGACCAAAATATTTAGGATAACATCTTCCTAAAGTATAATTTTACCAGATTCCAAGGTTTTCCATCGCCCTTCAAAATTCTGCAAATCTATCTACTGACATACAGAATACTGGGGCAAGTTTAACAATGCAGAACCTCAGCTCCTTTTTCAATGATACTTTCTTTTGTTGGTTGGCTGAGATTAGTGTATCCCTTATGTGTGATGCATAGTAAATTTCAAGGATGACATAAACAAACAATTGACTATAAATTCAACATTGTGTAAATTCAAATCCTTTTCTAAAAACTGCCATTCCACCTTTTTACAATAGTACACATTGTCAAGATGGTATGTGTAACATCAATGAAATGACTATTTATACCAAAACTGCAGTTGAACTCTTGACATGTTTATATGGCTGTGGCATGGTGATAACAACTGAAAATGAAGGCTCTGTGGTATCATTTTGGACCTACTCAGAAGCCCAGTTTCAGTGGTTTCATTTTGCTTGCTGATCTCCCAGTTCTTAGAAGACAACCATTTTTTAAGGAGACTAATAAGATTTGCAGACTCAGAGTGACTGGGCAAATAATCTCCTAAACACAAAAAGACTTCTGGAAGAAATTATGGATATCTCATTGCTAGTTAGTAAGGTAGGTGAATCCTATTTTAAACTGAACATTTGCTAACAGATTGTTTAAAAGAGTTAAGTGTGCCCAGGTGGCCAAGAAGACCAATGGCATCCTGGCCTGTATCAGGAACAGTGTTGTCAGCAGGAGCAGGGAGGTGATCATTCCCCTGTACTCAGCTTTGGTGAGGCTGCATCTTGGATACTGTGTCCAGTTTCAGGCCTCTCTCTACAAGAGCATTGAGGTGCTGGAGACAATATAGAGGCCGGCTACCAGGCTAGTAAAGGATTTGGAGCACGTCTCACATGAAGAACAGCTGAGGGATCTGGGGCTGTTTAGCCTGGAGAAAAGAAGGCTCAGGGGAGACTTCATTGCTGTCTACAACTACCTGAAAGGGGGTCTGTCTGTTCTCCCCAGTAACAAGCAATAGAACAAGAGGAAATAGACTCAAGTTGCACCAGGGAAGATTCAGGCTGGATATGAGGAGTAATTTCTTTACTGAAAGGGTTGTCAGGCATTGGAATGGGCTGCACAGTAAGGTGGTGGGGTCACTGTCCCTGCATCTCTCTGGCAAGTCTTATAACATAAATGAATTGGGTTTTGTGCTCATTCAAACTGAGAACCCATCTCAACCAGGGACTCACATCACTTAAGACATTATGGGTTAGACAGAACTCATAACAACAAAATTTGAACACAATTATGTACAAATTTTATTCCCAATAGAAAGACACACAATGAACAACTCACAACCTCAAAATGTTTTTAGGATTTCCCCCTCTTCCCCTTTTAATAATCCCATAAATAAGAAGAGTTTCACTGGATAAGGACAATTAGCTGTAAAACTCATGAAAGAATTTTTGGAATCTCTCTAAAGAATTGCAAACCCAGTATCTGTTAATTGTGCTATAAACCTTTACATTGTATGTTTTCATCTTCTGCTATAAATACTACTACCATGAGTAGCTTTATTGAGATCTTTGATTTCTTTTCCGGATGAAGACAAACTATTTTAGTCACCACTTCTTGCAGAATGACACTATCTTAAACATGGCGATGACACCAAGCAAAGATTACCCATCAAAACTCTAAGCACCCTGAACAGAGGGTCATTTTTTAAACTCCACAATTAATTGATCTAGAGCCTTTTGCAGTTCATAACCCAAAATGCACATAATTTTTTGGGTCAGCCTTTTCAGTTAATAAGAAATACTATGGAAGGTCTTACCTGTGCCATTGATGGAAGAAACGAGAATTAACAATCATTCAACATTACAGAAAGATTCAGAATTCAAAGCCAGACAAAAGAAACATCAGAGTCCTTCCTGTCCAACCTGCTGTTGCCTATTTGCAATGTGCTGACTCTAAATCTAGCTGGTGAAGAACTTGCAGTATTCTATGATTGCTTAATTGAAGCATCTATTAGTCTTATTAGCTAAAAACTCAGGCTTTTGGTGTAACTCCATATGGTTACTAGAGAACTAGAGTTCTGCATTTCTTTGCCTATTAAGTTGGGTTTCTTTTCAAATACTCAGGAGCTGCAGAAACAGAAAGAAAAAAAAAACCCAAACATAAAAGAAAGAAAAAGATCCCCAAATGTTGAACAAACCTTACATTCCATTAATGACTTATTTAAAAAAAACCACACAGTAAATTGCCCATGGAAAGTCAAGGGACATTTCTCAAGTGTTTCCAATAAAGCTGAAGTGATAAGAAAAATTATGAAAAGGTTGGTTGCAAATACTTGAACCAAAGCCTAACTCTCTCTTTCAGCTTTGCAAAGTCTATTGCAGAAAGTTCCTCATGTATTTAGCATTCCCATTCATTACTAAGAGCAAGACATAGCTACCAATAATTAAATTCATATTAAATTCCAGAATCCTGTTTTCACAGCCCCAAAACCTCACCCTGAAGTAACCAACAACTTAGACATCCTTACTACTGAATTAAATTAGAAACAGTACTTTCTTCCAAAATCAGCAGCTTATTTTCAAATAATAATAAAAAAATACTACAATCAAGTAACACCAAGAGTCATGAATGTACAAAGAATGAGACTGAGGCAAGCAAAACAATAAGCACCCTCTCAGTAAACCTTACTGAGCACTACTAACCTCAAAACCTGTTAATCACCTACACAATATATCTCCCAGCAGGGTGTCCCAAAGGCAGCTTGGTGTTTCCCAAAGTATCAGCAACTGGGGAAGGGTAGGATTAACAGGCAGTCCCTTTTATTTCTACAGAATTCACCTGGGGCACCTCAATGCTCATAAGGAGATTGACAGACTCGGAGTCTACCACAGCATGCCACAAACCTGTTTCTACAATTTTGTGGCATTCATAAGTGCCATAAAAACCTGCAACTAGACTTCAATCATTGATGCGAGACAAAAGCAACGCCCAGAAGGATTTCCCTCATATCCTGTTATAGCTGCACCACATGCTCCTGAAGCACAGAGAGAACAAGGTTCACATCCTTAAAAGTCCAAGGAAGAGTCATTCAGTACTTTAACAGATGATCTGCTAGGAAATAAAAAATGCTTTCTCAGGGGAGGCAGAAAAGAGATTTTCCAATTCCCTATTGTCTTCTGTATTTATCAGGCTATGCAACCTTTATTGTCAGTAATAGTTGAGTTTCATTTTTCTTTTACATTCTTTCTTTTACATTCTGTTTGCTTATTAGAGAACTTCTTTGTCATACAAGTGAAATACTACAGTTTTGAGACAGATCTTTGGAAAAGTATTAATGATTCACTTCATTTTCTCTTTTCTAGTACTAAAACAAGACTTAAGTGATTAAGATCATCAAGTTCAATCACCAATTTAACACTTCCAAGCCCAACACTAAACTAAATTATATGCCCCAGAGCTTCATTTATGTGTCTTTTGAATATCTCTAGGGATGGTGACTCCACCACCTCCCTGGGCAGCCTGTTCCAATGCTTAACAACCCTCTTGGTGAAAAAAATTTTTCTAATGTCCAATCTAAAACTCCCCTGGTGGAACTTAAACCCATTTCTTTGTGTCCTGTCATTTGTTACTGGAGAGAAGAAAGTGACCCCTACCTCACTTCAACTCTCCTTCAGATAGCTGTAGAGAGTGATCATACCTCCTCTCAGCCTTCTCTTCTCTAGGCAACATCCCCAGCTCCCTCAGCTGTTCGTTATAAGACTTGTTCTCTAAACCCTTCACCAGCTTTGTTGCCTGTCTCTGGACATGCTCCAGCACTTCAATGTCCTTCTTGTAGTGAGGGGCTCAAAATTGAACACAACATTCGGGATACAGCCTCACCAGTGCTGAGTACAGGGGGACAATCACTTCCTTCACCCTCCTGGTCACATCATTCCTGATACAAGCCAGGATGCCTTTGACCTTCTTGGCCACCTGGGAACACTGCTGGCTCGTGTTCAGCCATCTGTCCATTACACCCCCAGGTCCTTTTCTGCCAGACAACTCTCCAGCCACTCTGCCTCAAGCCTGTAGCATTGCATGGGGTTGCTGTTGTCGTGGTTTTGCCCAGCCGGGAACAAAGAGGCACGAGGGTGCTCGCTCACTCCTCCCCCTCCTGGTGGAGGGGGGAGGGGAACCAGAGAAAAAGGGGAAAAAAAATCCGCGTAGGTTGAAATAAGAGCGGTTTAATAGAACAACAATAAGAAGAAACAAGTTCAGGAAAAAACAGTTTCAACAGTAAATGAGGAGATATACAAAAGGAATGGTGAGTGCCACAGCTGCTCACCGCCCGTGACCTGACGCGACCACTCCCGACCGGTAGCCAAGCCCACGCTCCCGAAGCACCAGCCCCGACTAGCTCCCTGCCTTATGTACTGGGCATGATGTCAGTATGGTATCGAATACCTGTTGGCCAGCCTGAGTCAGCTGCCCATGCTGTGCCCCTTCCTACTTCCTCATCAAAGTTAACTCTATCCTAGCCCAAACCAGGACAGCTGTGGCCCAAGTGCAGGATCTGTCACTTGGCCTTGTTGGGCCTCACGCAATTGCCCTCAGCCCATCACCCCAGCCTGTCCAGTTCCCTCTGAAGAACCTTCCTGTCCTCAAGCAGGTCTACACATCTGCCCAGCTTGATGTCATCTGAAAATTTGCTTAGGGTGCACTCAGTCTCTCCATCCAGATCAGTGATAAAAATACTAGACAAAACAAGCCCCTGCAGCAAGCCCTGGGGTACACAACTGGCCATCAACTGGATTTAACTCCATTCTGCACCTCTCTCTGAGCCCAAACATCCAGCCAGTTTTTCACCCATCTCCAAGTAGATTCATCCAAGCCATGAGCAGCCAGTTTCTACAGGAGGATGTTGTGGGAGACTTTGTCAAAGGCCTTACTGAAGTCCAGGAAGACAACATCCACAGCCTTTCCCTCATCCACTAAGTGGATCATCTTGTCAAAGAAAGAGATGAAATTGATTAAACAGGACCTGCCCTTCATAAAGCTATGTTGTCTGGGCCCAAACCCTTGGTTGTCATGCATGTGCCTTAGGATGGCACTCAGGATAATCTGTTCCATAACCTTCCCTGGCACCAAGGTCAGGCTGACAGGCTTGTAGGTCACTGGATCCTCTTTCATTTGCCATCCTTCAGTTCTCTTGGACCTCCCTGCTGAGCCAGGACTACTGGTAATGATGGAGAGTGCTTTGGTGAGCACTTCTGCCAGCTCCCTCAGCACCCTCGGGTGGATTCTGTCTAGTCCCATTGATTTGTGTGTGCTACAATTTCCTAGCTAGAAAAGAGGAGCTTCCTGGTTTACACCTTTCTTTACATATTTTAATATGTAAATATATAATCATATATACATAATAACACTGTAAATGCATATTTTAATATGCAAAGAAATGAAACAAGAAAAAACACAAAAAAGTCACCATGCAATCTCAGCATTACCTAAAATCAGCAATGCAATGCATGAAGATGTGTTGGAGAAACAAAGGTACTGTGTCTCACCATGAGAAGATGATCCAAAAAACAAATTGATCGGGAAACTTTCAGTTTCATTATGAAACCAAGTTAAAAGATGCTGGGTAAAAGGTAAAGACTATGGAAAACAAAAAGATCATTGAATGTATTTGGTAGGAGGAATAATTGTTTTACAAATAAGTAGGATTTCACACTGTCCCAATGAGGTCAATGCAACCAGTTAGAAAACTGCAAAGTGAAGTACCTTGTGACACACACATACTATCCACAACTGTTTCTTTTCTCATGGTACATAGAGAAAGCAGAGAAAAGAGTAGCGCCTTTACAAAGTCTGCCAGCAGCAAAACATATTCCTAGAATTACTCAGCCTCTTTCAATATCCAGCGAAGTCTCATCTCTGTAATTACTTGTATTTAAAAGAACAATAATCTGGTTTGAAAAATACAGAAGGAAAAAAGTCTTGATTTTTTTTCACATACGTCATTTTAAATAACATGGACTAGCAACAGCAAAATGGCAGTTACCTGCAGAAAGAAACTGAAAAACTGACTTCTTGCATGGGCAATCATTCTCTTTGTTTTTCTTCCCTAGCTTATGTTCTTCCTTCTGTTAACTGCATGTTTTTTTAATCAATAACTTAATTGCAAGTTCTATAACAATATGACCTTGTTTGTAGCTAATTTTGTAAGGCCACAGCTATATCCAGGGCTGTGCATACAGTTATCATTGCTATTATTTGAGTTTATCCAGCCTATAGCATTAATAATGCAGATAAACTTAACCAAGACTCATAATTCCTTCATCCAGTGCAATAAAGCAAATGGTGCATTTACAGTTGTCTGGAGCATTCATACAGTAAAAATGTCAAGAGCATAGTTTTCGTCCAGAAACAGACAGAAGAAAGCCTTCTATTTTTAATTACTCTTTTGAAAAACAGAGCTAGAAATCAGTTCTGGAAATAGTATTAGCCTCATGAAAAAAAAAACTCAAACCAACAACTAAACCACCCTTAGCAGTCTTGCATTCATTTGATCTCATCATATCCAAACTGGACTCTCCCCTGTTTTTCACTTTTACTTTGAACAGCAAAATAGACCACTGATGAAAGAGGATTTATCCAATTATTATGAGGAAAGTAGCTTTAACTTCCTTTAGATATCCACTAACAAGATATAAAATGACACTTCCCGGACACATCACCAGCACAATAGGGCCTTTATTGATTTTCATATCATGTTCTTCAGTCTGAGATGACTCTCCTGAGGGCTCTGCTTCCCAGCAGGAAAAAAACCCTGCTTTTTCTATGTTTGAATTCAGATCTATTAATGCATCCCTTGCTGGAGACAGTGTCATTTTAGTTCTTTCCCTCTGTAGTTGATGTGTCCACACCTTGCCGGCTCTGGGTCCTAATGGATCCCAGGGTTAGAGGTCAAAAGTATGAAAATAAAAGAATGAAATGGCTCAGCTTGGGAATCAATAAGAAAAAGACTCCTAACAATCCTCCTAAGGGTAAAATGTGCAACCAACAAGGTGTGATAAGTGTGTTCAATCTTTTGCCAGAGTTATAAATAAAGTATCAACTCTAAAAGAATTTACACACCAAAAATGATGATAAAAAAGAGTTAATATTATTGTTCAGCTTGCATCACTGTCATCAGGAAATTCCCAGCTGAAGAAACAGGTATTACTCTTTTTGTGTGCCATCATGAAGGTTTCTGAGGTACAAAGCTGACAACATCTCTTCACTAAACAGTTAAAAAGGCCTGAAAGACAATAGCCAAATTACTTCTATGAGGTAAGTTTCACAAATCAGGATAAGTTTATTTTGGTCATATGTCTGCATTTACCCATGATTACAAATTCAGTCTGGGAAAAAGAAACAGTGTAATGAACTCTTGGAATTGGCATAAAGAAGTCATAGCATTCCCACAACCTTTACTTGAATTTGAAGAGCATGGCAGGTTATCTACGTGTCTACAGTCACTGGCTTGAAGAAATTTCAATTTCAATTTTGCAATTAGAAATAGCTATCGAATAATACAATACCTGAGGTTTTGCACTGCCTAGCTTTACTTAATATAGGATTCAACAGCCAACATTTACAGAGCTTAGATTACCAGAAGAGGAAAAAGGGAAAGTTTAAAGGCCCAAAATAATGGTATGGCTTGATTTTTACCTGTCTATTTTTGTAAAAGACATAAGACATAATTGCATGACAGTTCTGACAGGAGCTAACTCCATCTACAAAATAAGGAAATCACTTGACAACTAAAGAAATACATTTCAATAACAGACACCACAGATACTGAAAATAAAGCTTTCAGACTTGATCCCTACTAAGTTCACCTTACGTAAATTCATGCTGCTGTACAAGGGTGTAGGAAAGCATCAGTTAACAGCTGGCACAAGAGGTTTGACTATCCTTCGTTACTCAAAAAGAATATCTGTTCTGCTTTTTAAACACACACTTCATACACAACTTACATTAGACAGTCTTGCTTGATCTTGGTCTCCAATTCTTCTGGCATGTTACACCCCCAGGCCACATAGGTTTTCCTCCTTGTCAACCCAGAAAACAAAAGATCTACTGCAGCATCCAAAATCATCTAATACAGTAGAATATCAGAGGCTTCATTTTGGGGAGTTAAAGGTCACATTACATGGACATCTGATGCTATTTTACATGTATTCACATAAATGACTGACAGCTCTTTTTCAGTTATCTCAACAGTTAATGACAGTAAAATTCATGTAACCTATGGAGAGCTGTATGCCTTGTTCTCTTCCACAGTACATTTAAAATAGCATACAACTAGGAAAGTGACCAAAAAAAATCAGTTCTCATCTCACCAAATGTTTCTGTGGGATTCATTTTGAATTTTCCTGGTGAACCCCAGGCATCTTGCAGATTTCATTAAGAGACTCTTAATTTCTTAAAGCAAACAAAAAAGTCTTAATATTGCACTGTCTTTCTTATAAACATGTGGACATGGTGCACTGGTCAATTTACATTTAATTCAGAGCCAGTGATTTTTAGGGACATTACTCTCCTCAACTATCATTAGTAATCCTTTATCACCTGAAAACACTTTATTCCATAGCATGTACACCAAGTGTCTCTCTCTGACCCTGGTAGGACTTTCTGTTAGTCAGGGAACATTATCAATCTTTGTAGCACAAACTCTGACTTTGGTCTCTGCCCCAAGGCATGACTGAGGCTGTCCATGGTGTTTGCAGTCTGAAGTGTGCTGAGGTTCCAAAGAAACATAAGGAAAAGCTTTTTCACTGTGAGACTCATGGAGCACTGAAACAGGTTGCCCAAATGAGTTGTGGAGTCTCCTTCTCTGGAGACATTCCAAACCCACCTGGATGAGTTCCTGTGTGACCTACTCTAGGTGGTCCTGCTCTGGTAGGGAGGCTGGACTGGATGATCTTTCGAGGTCCCTTCCAAACATTAAGATTCTGTGATTCTGTGAGTTCAACTTCTAGCTGAATTAATCCCTTGGACCAAAATAAAAGCTTTACATGAATTCACATGTGCTCTACAGGGCATAGGCCTCCTCTTGACCCAACATCTATGTAACTTGCACAGAAGTATACAGCCATACAAAATCACATTTTTTAGTAACTCAGTTGAAGGTCTATTGTGTTATTAGCACCAAAAGATTCATTACCATATCATAAAATCATAGAATGGGTGGGGTTGGAAGGGACCTCAAAAGATCATCTAGTTTAACCTCCTTGACAAAGCAGGTCCACCTAGATCAGGTAGCACAGGAACATGTTCAGGTGGGTTTTGAAAACATCCAGAGATGGAGACTCCACACTTCCTGGGCAGCCTGTGCCAGGGCTCCGTCACCCTCATAGGAAAATAGTTCTTTCTCATGTTTAAATGGAACTCTGTGTTCCAACTTCATCGCATTACCCCTTGAAAATCATTACAATCTGAAGTTTGGGGACATCTAGGAAGAATTTGCAATAGGCAAATCAGGTCAGGAAGTAGCTCATGTAAGAGAAAAAGTTGTTCAGAAAGAGGCTGGCAACTCTGTCAGTAGCACTGACCACCTCTGCACAGTTGTGTGGTTTACCTTTTGTTTAAAGCCTCAAATGCTGGAGTACCTTCATAGGAGGTACAATCAGTGCAAATTCCAAAAGAAAGGATCTGCAGTGAAGAAGTTTTACTGATCAGAATAAGGTCTCTAAAGTGTTTGCATCAAAATACTCTACAATAGAACAAATATATGTCACAGTTTTACCCAGCAAACAATGAAGTGCCACGACAGTCTCTTGCTCATTGCCATCCATCAACCCCTACTCTCTTCAGTGAGATGGGGAAAAAAAAATAACCAAGGTTGTTGTGGATTCAGACAAGTGCAGGGAAGGCTCACTGCCAATTACGGTTCTGGGCAAAATAGACGTCAATACTTGGCTTAGGTAGGAAAGTAAGGAAAGTTTATTCTACTACCTACAAGAAACGGAACAGAACAAAAAGAAAAAATAGAGTAGGATGATGAGAAAATTACAACCAGCACTTTAAGATCTCCCTCCCTCATCCCTCCTTTCTTCCCGGGCCCAGCTCACTGCTCCCCATATCTCTACCTCCTCCCCCCTCAACGGCTCAGGGGAGCCGGGAATAGGGCATGTGATCAGCCTCTCACAGATGGGCTCTTCCACTTCTCTCTTCTCAGAGGAGGATGATTCCTGGCATTCTTACCCTGCTCCAATATGGGGTCCCTCTTACAGGACAGTCCTTAACAAACTTCTCTGGTGTGGGTTCTTCCCTCTCTCCCAATTCCTTGCACCACCACCAGCCAGAAAAGAAGGAAGAACAGAGTAAGAAGGATTCTCTTCACGTTTCTTCTTAAAAAGTGATTGTGGAGGTGCCTAATTGTCTCAGCCCCAGAAATGGGTCTGGCTTAGAGCTGGAGAAAGTTTCCAGCAACTTCTTTCAAGACAGGCACAGGTATCATCTGTGAGCTGAATAAACAAACCGTTACTAAGCATCAGCTCAAGACTTCTCAGTCTTGTGGAGACAAATAGAGCCCTTCTAAGAAAACTATTCTCATCCTATAGGAGGTAAGATTCTGCTTTGGCACAGGCAGCAAAAAAGAGGAAGAGTCAAAGTGGACTGACAGTGGCCACTGGGGAAATGGAAGTAGCTGGAGCCAGGGCAAGGGTGTAAGACTGGAAATAAAAGCTCGGATAAGAGCTGTAAATACAAGACAGATACTCCAGATAAGAAAAAAGAAAAAAAAAAAAAAAAAAAAAGTAGAGGTATAATGATCACTCTTCCACACACTGAGCTGCCCAGTGGCATAAGATATCCTACAACATGAGAGCGGCATTCTGACTGTGACACTGGCAAAAGTAACACCACCAGAGGAAGCTGGCTGCAAGGTTTACATACCATTTTGACCCTGCTCTTATTCCCCCTCTTTCCTCTTTTTAACCAGTAATGTAGTAGCCATTTTCCTTCCCTCCCATATCAAATGGGGATTATACTCCCATGCATTTGAGATCTAAATTTTATGCAGCTCTTCAATGTTACTATGAAAAAACAAAAAACCACCAAAATCTAAAAATCTTAACCTTAACAGGCACACCAAAGGCTTGTAACCTTCCAAGTAATCACTTCTATTCCTATCTCAGACAGCAAGAACAAGTAGCATGGAACCATAGAGTCTGAAATGCACAAGCCTAAGAAAGCTGAGGGCTTTTTACCCACTGCTCCCTTATGTAATTATCAACTTTGATCCGGGGTGTAACTTCAACTTCCAGTTTAAGATTTGGGCAGTCTTGTTACTCATTCAAAATATATCTGTGGCTTGACACAAGCTACTGTTCAAAACCCACTGGAAAGTATTACCTGGAATACCATTATAAATATAGCCAAAAGTATTTCCACAAACACAAAAGCCTGAAAATATCCTCGAGATTGCAGTTTCCGTAACTAACTGAATCACATCAGCAGTCTTATTTATAAGCTGGGAAAAGATTTAGAAATGCTTGACCTTCAGGAGTCAAAGAAAGATGCAGTTGTCCTCCTTACCATTTGAAACTTCACTGCCACTTGCTGAAGCAGATTTAATGCATCCTCCCATCTTATCAGCAGAAATGATAAACAGTCCCCATTAATCAGAACATACCCATCTCACTCTTTTGGGGATGAAGGTCCATTACGGAATCAAGAAACAGATAAACCAGAACTTCAATTACTTGAAGCTTCTACACCATTTCTGCCTGAATTATCCTTGTGTTCCTCATAGAAAAAGGGTGGAGGAAGTGATTTATTTTCTGAGATATTCCCATTAAAAAACAAGAGCGGCACAATACATTCCCATTTCCTTATCCAATTTTTAAAGCCCAAAAGGGCAGGCAGATGTCAACAGCACTGATAACTCAGTGTTTCCTGGATTTTCAGCAAGCAAACACTGTTCTTCATTCTGCACTTCTAAGAACAGAAGAGGTGAAGGTGTTTTTAGGTAAGTTAAGCAAGAAGAATAAAATATAAAGGCTTCCAGCTCTTATGTAGTGTGTTTTTGAATGAATTTGACAATTATTGTTAATTCCCAGTTCTCAAAAATAGCCAAATTGCTTTGGAACCAAAGCAGCCTAGACATGGTATATACACAAACTATTATCAAAGATACAGTAATTTCCTGATATAAAAACTGGTTTCAATGTCAGTGACCTTGCACTGAAGATCAAGGTAAACACATTATGGAGGGTTTCTTCCCTCGATTACAAAATTTTAGGCATAAATAAGATTTCATCAATGCAGATCTTCCAAGAAATTGTAACTATATAATTTTCAGAAAACTCAGTGCATGCATACAATATTGTTTTAAACAATCTGAAAATGGCTGGAAAGCCATGTACTTAAGTTCCTTATTTCTCATACCTTTTTACTTGCAAAAATGCAGTACAGTAAGGACTACAGAACACTCATTTTCACATTCAAAAAACCTTTCATAAAAATAGTTTGGTTTGTCTCCCTGTAACAAATAAAATTCTGAAATTCTTATTCATATCCCTGCTATCTTGCTTGAGCAAGAGTCCAGATAAGCTCAGCTGAAACCCTCCAGGCTAAGATATTTTTATGGCACATAATGAAGCCACAAAACACGGAAGAAAAAGCCTGGAAATAAAAAGACCAATTATGTGTGATATTGTCTGAAGTCATACTCAAATCACCACTCATTGCTTTCCAGGTGCTAAGTAGACAGCGAGGACTCAAATTGTAAAGAAAGTTGTAGTGATTCCATGTAACCATTCAACACCAACAGTAGCAACACATTTATTTTCTACATGTCATGAGGTGAATGCAGCATCAGGATTTGTTGTTATTAAATGCAAAATAGTATAGTTCATTCCACAGTAAATCATCGCAACACATATCATAACCATTGTAACATTTCTTGATAGGAACAAAATGCATTTGTGTCCTCTCCCAAAGGGGAAGAACAATTCCAGAAAAAAAGTCACAATGCAAGAAATTCATATAATCATAGAGTGGTAGAGGTTGGAAGGGACCTCTAGAGATCATCTAGTCCAGCCCCCTGTGGTCCACTTAGATCAGATCACACAGGAACACATCCAGGCGGGTCTTGAAGATCTCCAGAGAAGGAGACTCCACAACCCCTCTGGGCAGCCTGTGCCAGGGCTCCCTCACCCTCACAGTGAAATAGTTTTTTCTTACATTTAAATGGAACTTTTTGTATTGCAGCTTCTTCCCATTACCCCTTGGCCTGTCACTAGATCAGAAAAAAAGTGATGCCCCAACCTCCCGACACGCATCATTTAGATATTTGTAAATATTAATGAAATCCTCCTTCAGTCTCCTCCAGACTAAACAGTCCCAGGTCCCACAGCCTTTCCTCGTAGGGAAGATGCTCCAGTCCCCTGATCATCTTGGTGGATCTGCACTGGACTCTCTCCAGAAGTTCCCTGTCCCTCATAAGCTGAGGAGCCCAGAACTGGACACAGGACTCCAGGTGAGGCCTCATAACGGCAGAGTAGAGAGGGAGGAGAATCTCCCTTGACCTGCTGGCCACACTCTTCTTGATGCATCCCAGGATGCCATTGGCCTTCTTGGCCATGAGGGCACATTGCTGGGTCATGTCTAGTTCATTATCAAGCAAGATTCCAAGCTCTCTCTCCTCAGAGGTGCTCCACAGCAGGTCAATCCCTGTACTGGCGCAGGGGGTTGTTCCTTTCCAGGTGCAGGACTCTGCACTTGTCCTTGTTGAACCACATGAGGTTCGTCTCTGCCCAACTCTCAAGCCAGTCGAGATCCCGCTGAATGGCAGCACAGCCTTCTGGGGAATCAGCTAGTTTAGTATCATCAGCAAACTTGCTCTTCCACATAGGATCTTGAACTCTACCATCTCATGGTCACTATAGCCAAGGTGACCTCCAACCTTCACATTCCCAACCTGATCCTCCTTATTTGTTAGCATAAAGTCCAGCAACATAACTCTTTTCACTGGTTCCTTGAACTCCTTTGACAGGAAGTTGTAATCAACAGTCTGTAAGAACCTCCTGGACTGTGCATGCTTGGCTGAGTGGCTTTGCAGCAAATACCCATGATCACTAGGGATTGTGATTGTGAGGCAGGTCTCAGCTGTTTTTAGAAAGCTTCATCTACTTACTCCTCCTGATCAGGTGGCCTGTAGCAAACTCCTACAACAGCATCACCCACATTACCCTGCCCCTTAATTTTCACCCACAAACATTCAAGCTGCCTCTCATTCCCATCCAGGCAGTGCTCAATGCACTCTAATTGCCCTATCTCATAGACAGTAATTCTCTCTTAAAATTCTTTAGAAAGTCAAATGGATGTCAAGGCTTCTCAGCCAACCGTTCACATGCTTCTTCAAAATCATCCTGTTTCTGATGGGATGGAGTTAATTTTCTTCCTAGTGGCTGCTTCAGGGCTGTGCTTTGGATTTGTGCTGAAAACAGTGTTGATAACACAGGGATGTTTTGGTTATTGTTCAGCAGTTCTTGCACAGCATCAAGGCCTTTCCTGCTTCTCACTTTACCCTGTCACTGAGTGTGCTGAGTGTGCACAAGAAGCTGGCAGGGAATATGGCCAGGACAGCTGAGTTGAACTAGCCCCAGGGCTATTCCATCCCATAGGAGGTCATGTCCAGTACAGAAACTGGAGGCAGTTGGCTGGGGAGCACAGATCACTGCTGGGGCGTGAGTCAGCAGGTGGGAAGCAACTGCATCAGGCAGCCCTTGCTTTTTTTCCCTTGGGTTTTATTTATCTTTATCTGCTATATATATTTTTTTGGTTACAAATATGATATTTTTTTTATTATTATTATATTTTATTTCATTTTAGTTATTAAACTGTTCTCATCTCAACATGTGAGTTTTGGGGGGTTTTCCCCAAGTCTCTCTGATCCTACTGTGAGGGAGTGGCAGAGTGAGCAAGTTCAGTTGCTAGCTGGGTTTAAACCACAACAAATGCCTAACTCCTTTAAAAGGATCCAATATGCAACCTTCAAACTGCTTTTTTAAAACTGGTGTTTCTGAACAGCAAGGGGAAGAGAGCTCTACCTCTAAAAAAAATTAAAAAGAGAATTCCCAGCTCTCTCAGGTTTGTTCTAGTTTGAAGAGACTGACATCATGCATATCCACTCAGAAGGAGACACAGTAAAGTCACACCAAGTAACACTGTGATCTTCTGATTAAATGCTGTACATGAGTATATACACATTACATATTGAGAAAAAATGTTTCTCTATAAATGCCCTTTTCCTTACAGTGGGAAACATTCGTGCTCACAGCTTACAAAGTGTTTTACTTCACACAGAAAGCATTTATGGAAAAGACAAACGCATGTATGGGATTGTGAGTCCTGTCATTCAAAAATCATTTATTCCTAGGAAAAAAAATGTTATCTGAACCTCCGGCTTGTAATGTGCCGTTTGAATTTCCATAACTTGACTCTTTGTGAAATGATAAACCTTAAGACTGACCATACCTGAGGAAGGACATATCCAACAGAGTTTCACTCTTCCATTATAGATTCAGTATGCCTGGGGTAAGTAGTATTTATGGTGCTGCATGCAAAAGCAGATTGTTCACTCAATGGCAGCACTTGGGAGTGTGACAAATTTAGCCATTTGCATCCAGAAAGTAAATCTGTAAATTCTTGAAAGAAAGCTAAGTTTCTCTCAGAGTTTGCTTTGTGTATTTGCAGGGCTATTCCTCATGTTCTGTTTGCTTATAGTTTGTTGTTCTTTTTTAGGCTGTGACAGTTTTACTTGTAAAGGGTCAATCGTGTGTCCCCAGCCTATACTGAAACAGTTACGGCTAGTATTACCAGTTATAGATGTTTCTGCTTATTACTTATCTGGCCACTGCAGGTGGAACAGCATGCACAGAGTATAAATTTGTTTTGGTTTTAATCCTCTGTATTTAACAAAGATACAGATTTAACAACCAAAAGAGTCTGTGAATATTCTAGTGGACTGGGATGGAAGTAACTACAATTTTCCTTCCTTTGAGCAGAGCTGTAAGTCAGAATGTACGAGCCAGATGGGGCAGAAACTGTACCCTGCCTCCCTTGTGAGGAATTCTGCATCACTACACACAGTGTTTCTGTACTCCTTAGGAATGTCTTTACTTTAGAGTCATCATCACTAAGTCTCTTGACAGATGAATAGAGTCTGGAAAAAATTATTTATTGAAAGCAATTTATCTGACAAATATTGACACTTCCTTCAAATTCCTTTAAGCAGTTCATTATTCAACCAGCTCCACAGACTGTCCAAATTCAGGAAATAACTATTTCAACATGTTCTCTTCACAACTCCTGAATAGGAGTTTAGGAATATTTTTTATTATTTAACAAGCACATCTGTCAAGCAAGTATTTTGTCCCCACCTTTGGTATAGCAGTACTACAAAAGCACAGGGAATGGGGCATATGACTGCAGCTCCACAGGATGTGTGCCTTTGTTTCATATTCAAGAAGGGCTGTAAACCTTGTAAGACTGTAAGTAAGTACCAGAAATATTGATGCAGAAGTGCTCTAGTTAAAATTAAGATCATAGGCTGAGCTTCATGTAGGATCCACTAGACAAAAACAGCCTGTCTTCACACACACAGAACAAAGAAAATCAGTAACTGTTCTCCATTCAAAGACAACATACTTGCAAACTTATAGCCTGCTTCCAGCCCAGAAGTGGATTCCATCACACACATTGACCTATGAGTCTATACAGGTTATACAGATCTTATGTTGAACATAAATTCAACATTTATCTCTACTGGGAGATATACAATGACTCTTATCCTATAGTCTTATCTATAGTATTATCACATGCCATGATAAAAAGTATGAGGAACATGCAAACAAGAAAAGAGTTTTAAAGCAGCCATGTAAGATCAAGCTATTGAAAAAGCAGCAGGTGAGTAGAAAGCATTTACACCACTGTTTTTCCAAGTGTCACAAGGAGATATTATCAGAATAAGCAAGAAGTAGGCATGCTTTTCATTACAGATATCCAAGATCAGCTATTGAATAGTGTGCAGAAAAAAATTAAAAGGCTAAGTACAAAAACTGAACACAAACTTACTGTTTTGTATTGCTCTGCTCTTTTGTCACTCCAGTGCTACAACTCTAATGTAAAGAATAACTGGAAAGGCAGAGACACACGTTTTTCTCGTTGTTACTTCCACCATCCCTCCTTGTAAAGAGGCAGCAAAACCAAACTGGTGTACCAGTGTACAAACTAAAGCACCCTTTTCTTGTGCTTTCAAGTTCAACTCTTTTTGCCTGAGGAATTCTCTTGGCTCACGGGTTTGATGTCAGCCCTCAATTGTGTTTTGATGTTTCTGCAAATCTACAATTGAGTTCAATTCTCAGCAGCCAAAACAGACATTTGTCATCCTGTATGCTTCGAATTTCCCATGGCACATTGCCCATTTAATCATGCAGGCAAGGGGAGTTTTGACAAAGCAAGAGGCTGTCTGCAAGCCACTGTGACCTAGCATGTGTGGAGTCACATGTAATTACCATTACTTATAAGGATCACTCAAGGCTTCCTGGTGTTACTGCACACCAGTTCAACCACAGCAGAGTGTTAGAGTAAATATTTGCACGTAACAAGGAGCTGTTGAGAGGGTTTTGTCTACAGCCACAGCCCCCAGTGCATGAAATATTCAGCACATTAAATGTATCCACTGATGCAGAGTGGTGGGTTTTCACTGTGATTTGATTAGCAGTGATGATTCTTTCATGAGGTGTGACTGTCGTTCTAGATTAGCATCAGCTCAGATGCCATGCAGCAGTCACGGAAAAAAGGAGGTGGGAAAAGAACAGTCTGATGTGTTACAAGGGTTACTTTGCAGAGTCTCTCTAAATTCTGAGATTTATTGTTTAAAAGGAAATGCTGGAGTTTAAATATTGAGAAAATCCATTACTAAGTAGAACTTGAAATTTAAAAACAAATGTGAAACTCAATTGCACTACTAGTAAGAATTAACAAGGAAAAAACCCAACACAGGTTTAACTCAGGGAATGTCTTAACATGCCCCAAGAGAGACATATTTCTTTACCCATAAAATGCTAGACATTAAGCATAATAATCATACCCTAATGATCACTGCAGAACTTATTCATACAGAATCAACATTTAGTTTCATTGCTTCAAAAACTTTCTCACTTAAGTACATCTCATCACTGTGCAAACAATTGGTAATTTTCAATAACAATAACATGTTAGTGTTCCTGAAAGCTATTTTTGTTTCCCAATCTGATCAGTTGCCTTTACAAACCTTGGTTTAGGCACATCTCTAACTTAGACGAATTGGCTTTTGGAAAGATTTGAAACTCTGTAGCATGCATTCTGCCTTTGTATGAAAAGCTACGTATGTATCCACTTAAAAAACCCAAAATCATTAACTTCCCAAATGAAACCCTTGTGTGCATGCCTTTACTAGAGCCAAATGCAAAGACTCTACAGAACTTCACAGACACAGAAATAAGAAATTCTGAGACATATTTGACACAGAATTTTCACAGTACATCAACAGCAGATACTTAGCAGGAGAGGTTTCTAGAATTGTCACTGAATGGAAGAACTCATAATATTCAATATGTTTCTCTTCTCTGCTTCTTAAGTGTGGTCTTGTAGCAAAAAAAAAATAGAGAGAAGAATCAGTTTAAGAAGACAAAGTACCTTCCACTTGAAGTGGATTTAGAAACTGAATGTCTCAGCATATACTTCAAACTATTAAAAACCTTTTGAAATAATCACAGTCACAGAATTGTAGCGGTTTTTAATTTGGAAGCCTTCCCTTTCCATGGGAAAGTTCTTCAATATGGTGCTATAAAAGCAGAAACCAGGACAGCAAGGGGTTGTTTTCCTAATTAGACCAGCAGTGGCAATGTGGAAAACCACACAACACAAGGCTAAAGCTAAAAGATCCATGATGATAGGCATCAGATGCTGTGCTTAAAAATGTTGTAAAACATCATTATTTTCACTAGTGACAATCGCACAGTAAACATTGAGAGAAATCACAGAATGACAGAATCTTGAGAGCTGGAAGGGACTTCAAAAGATTATCTAGTCTAATACTCCTACCAGAGTAAGATCACCTACAGTAGGTCACACAGGAACTCGTCCAGGTGGGTTTGGAATGTCCCCAGAGAAGGAAACTCCACAACCTATCTGGGCAGCCTGTTCCAGTGCTCCATCACCCTCACAGTGAGGAAATTCTTCCTTTATTTCTTTGGAACCTCTTATGTCCCAGCTTGTACCCGTTGCCCCTTGTCTTATCATTGGATATCACTGAGAGGAGCCTGGCTCCAACCTCCTGACACCCGTCCTTTATGTATTTGTAAACATTAATGAGATCATCCCTCATAAACTGTAGTTTTCTAACTTCCAGTACTACAGCTTATACTTACTGCTATGCATACAGTAAGGTTATCTACATGGAGACAACTGTTGAGATTCGTTATGCCCTGTGGCCAAAGGCCACAGAAAGAAGAAATAAAGTTACATGCATTGGCTCTCAGCCACACACAGATTTTATTACATTCCATATATAAAATGTCATTTACTTCTGTCTGTGTTTCCAGAGAAGTCTTTCAGGAGAGATAAGGCACCAGGAGCCACTTTTCATCCTTTTCTCAATCTTCAAACCAAAGGAAATTGGGATAAGTGTATAATCTTTTGATTACACCACATGAAGTTCGTAGGCCACAGTATGTTCATGGAAACATCATGAAACCTTCTATGCCAGAGAAAAATCTTGACTACCCAAAGCATGATCTGAAGAACGACTATAGTAAAAGTTCTTTTTTATTCATTTAGATAAGGAAGCATTAAAATCCAAATCCTGGATCAAATCCCGTTTCTTCCAAGATGAAACCTATGTGTGCAAAATCCATTTTTCTCTGAACTAGCTCCTGAAATCTTGGCAGTCTTCAGAACACTTGGTTCAGCCATTCCCAGTTCTGTCCTTCCTTGGTACCACTGGTGCAGGGACAGTAGTATATCTGTGAAGAAGTAATACCCATAGCTACTGCATATAGAGTAACAGAAGAGTGTGCACTTAGCTGAATCACCATTCACACAGAGAAGTTTCTCAAATCACAAAAGCACATATAGTTTGCTTTGGAAAATAGATATAGGAATGCTCACAGCAACATCAGAAATCAACAATGATGACAAATCCAGGCCTGGAAATTCTATGAGATTACTGAAGAAAAGCAGGAAACAGCAAAAAGAAGCTTGGGTCAGTGGAGTAGAAACAAATACTGTCTAGCAGAATAAATGAAGAAATGAAAGTAAACTGAGCAAATCAGCCAAGACAAACTTCCCAAAGATTACATGCTCTTAAACATACCAACCACAGAAAAAGATTGTGTGAACGTTATTGATTGTTTGATTAAACTTGTACCAAGTTTTTTGTAAGTTTCTGTAAATAACAATTTCTAGTATATGTGTACAGTTTTGCAGCTTGCCTAGGAAAGAAAGATACATTACCTGCAGAAACTTCATATATCCTTCTCACTGCTATACCTGGATTTGCCTCATTAATACTTACAAGTATTTGAAAGGTGGGTGTCAATGGGATAGGGCAACATGTTTTTCTGTAGTATCCAGTGCTAGCACAAGAGGTAATGGATAAAAGCTGGAACACAAAAAGTTCCACTTAAGGAAAAAGCTCAAAGAAACTTAAGGAAAAACATCTTTCCTGTGAGGTTGAGGGTGACCTGGCACAGGCTGCCCAGGGAGGGTATGGAGTCTCCCTCTCCATAGGTTTTCAAAACCTGCCTGGACATGTTCTTGTGTGACCTGATTGAGGTAGAGCTGCTTTAGCACGGGACTGGACTAGATTATCTCTAGAGATCCCTTCCAATCCCTACCGTTTTGTGTTTCTGAATGTTAGTTTCTGATTAGCTGAATTCCTAACTACTGTTGGAACAAGTACCTTACCTTGAACAGTTATTTAATAACAATGCAACACTCCAATGATAAAACACTACTAAATAAATCTTCTGCATTCCGACATTACCTAAACTTCAGCACAGGTTTACATCTTATACAGTATGAACAGGTTGAGTATACAGATTACAAAAAGGTAAGAATAAAGCAGGAAGCTAATTCTAGCTTTTTCCCACCTATTTCTCATAAGCAGTACACATGAACTCCAACCGCATTACAAGCCACAACAGGTAAAAGGCCACTTTCTGTAAAGCAATATCCAGATGCTGAAGTTTTGGGATTTTTAAAAACAAAATAAACTGAAATAAGCTACAGCTGCAAAAGACTGAATACTGTCTTGATTTTAACCAAGTTGTTTTGGCTGTTGCTATTTTGTTTATGTTGAGTCAAAAATCCAAACTAAATCAAGTAAACAGGTTTATAAGCAAGCTAACAGCTACAATAAATACATCTTTTGTCCCCAGATCATATATAATCCACTCCTGCCATAAAATGCTACTGAATTTAAAAAATAAAAACAAACAACAAATCACAAACACATATATAACAAAAAATCTAGATGTAAATGATCTTAATGCTCTGAAACACTTTGATCAGAATTTTGAGACTTGATGTATTACAAATAGGAGTCACTCAGAAAATATGAATTGGAAAATTTGTTTCAAAGGGCAAAGACAAGTGAGTTCACATCTTCTATGAGATTTCCTGTCAAGTTAAAAAAAAAAACTTGATAAT
This sequence comes from Colius striatus, assembly GCF_028858725.1. Taxonomy (NCBI): domain Eukaryota; kingdom Metazoa; phylum Chordata; class Aves; order Coliiformes; family Coliidae; genus Colius; species Colius striatus. The sequence goes on along the minus strand of NC_084759.1, from coordinate 110,947,096 downwards.
TTCTTTGCCTCTTGGTGAGATTTGTAATATAAATATTTTAAAATAAATTATTTGTATTTTATTATGTTAGTATAATATAAAGACTTTAGAATGGTATCATTAACAGAGATTTAAAAGAACAGTTTTAATATTTTAAACTAAGTATTTCAAAACTGTATCAGTAGCTCCATAATACAAATAGATAAACAAGTGTTTCCACTGGCATAAGACAAAGCTCAAAGATCCACGGAAGAAAAGGTTATTTTGCCTGCACTCCATAAGAGGAAAGAGATTTTTTCCACAGTGTGTTTACAAATACTCTCTGTAGTTCCTCTCTAATAACAAGCGGCATAATTCACTCTTCAACAGGGAAGTTATTCTGCAGATTATGTACACATTAAAATAAACTATGGGGGAAAAAATCAATAAATTAATGAATAAGACAGGAAAAATACATCTACTCAGATCATATCAATGTCTGGGAGTTTCTCTGAGATTCTGTTTGTGTATTACTCAACCAGGATCTTAAATGAGGCACCAATCTAATAACTAAATTATTGGCTAGCCAAGGCTGGCAACTATTGAGTCGGAAAAAGTGCATAGGGACTTTCAAAAAGAGGAGGAAGGTGTACTAAACAACTGCAGGTAACAGTGTGCAAACTGACTCAGTCACTTCATCTGGCCTGTCAGGCATTGAGACTTATCTTATTCTCCCAATTTCTTAATGACACAGGGCTTTTTTGACAGCAGAGGCGAATCACAGTTTTCCTTTCTTATGTTGAAGTACCTCAATCTTTGTAAACTCAGAAGTTCATCTTTCGATTTCACTTAATTTCAATTAAAAATACTAAAAATCACCAAAAAAAAAAAAAAAAGTAACAGTGAAGAAGCTGTGTAGAAATGCCAGCACAAGGGCTAAAACACTTGGAAGTCAAAATTGAAAATAAAAAAGAGAAGAACAAAACAAAACAAACATCAAATCAACCAACTCAAACAGCACTTTTGTCATGCAGTAGGAAACTCTCTCTTGTTGGGCCAGTCTAACTTCGGAGGTTTTTGAAACCTTCATAGTTAACACAGGCCTAAAACAGCTAATATGATTTTAACACTTTGCATTGAGTCTTCCTTTGGAAGCTTTTCAAATGCAGAAATATGAAAACAGGATTGTGTGGTTTTGTTTTTTTTTTTTTTTTTAAAAACCCATTTATGTTTAAACCTTGTAAAAAATAAAGATTGAAAACTCAGGTAATTCTTGCAAGCCTCTGAACATGAAAGGTTTGATGTTTGCAAGATACCAGACATGACAGGGCTAGCCTATTTCTCAGTAATTTACAGAAAATTTCATCTTATCATTATTCAGAATTGACTCCAGCATGGAGAAGAAAAACAATATCATAGAAATATAAGAGGAGAGATAAAAGGAGTACAATGAGGAGGAAAAGTATGTCATGTCTTAATTGAACTAAGGATAAGATAGGGAAGGATGATATGGCCTGCAGCTATGGGAAAACACTTCTTATGATCTAGTATGCATGCCAAGCAAGGATGGAGATTCCCCAATACATGTCAGTTTTAGAGGAAGTCGCTGAAGAGAAGGTTTAGCAGCATGCAAAGTAGAGTAGCAGCTGTATGCTTGTTGAAGTTGAATGAAAAATTTGACACGAATAATGTTTGACAAACTTAGCCTCTGTCTTTTCATCATGTTCCTTGAATACTGTGAATTGAATTGCATTATTCAAATGTATCTTTGCAGCACTTCCCTACCTAGGGCTCAGCCACCAATATTCAGAAGAGTGCTGAGCTGTGTTCAAAAAAGAGATGATCTGGTACTTTTCCATTTCCTGAATGGATGAACAAACATAACCTACTTCTGAAAGAAGACATGCACAACTATTTAAAAATTTATTTCCATGAGTAACTGGCTCTGTGACACTTTCAGCAAGGAAAGAAAAGGAGATATGATAAACATGAGTAGGACTGCATTGCACACCAATAGTTTACTGACAAAAAGTTTACTGTACAAACAACTGCACTAAAAGCAACACACATTAGCAACTGCTGAAGGCAAATCTTTCTAGTAAAATCCTTCTTTCTTGACTGCATGAAATCTAAAAGTGAATAAAAATTTAAGCAATAAAATTTAGATATTTGAGTCAGCAGTTAAGGTTGCTCACATTCATTTAACTGTATAATACTCATCCAGATCCTACTAGCATTTCTGGGATTAGGTATTAATTGGTATTATCTTTTTGGTACAATAGATTAATTTATACCTACTTAAAAAAAAGGGGGAAAAAAAAGCTTCCCTCTCAATGTCCCTAGGATCTGTTTCTTATATAGTACAGCAGTCACTGAGAGCATAATTATTGAAATGAAGATGTTGGCAGTCATCCAGATGTCAGTAAGCATGCAACGGGTATTACTCACTAGCTTCTCATCTGCTGTTCTGGGCTGTAATCTATGAGCTCTAAAAACAGTGAGCTCCCAGCAGTGCTTGTTCCTTCCTTTTGATGCCAGATTCTTTTGTAAAACACTGTCATCTTAGATTAGCAAGAACACTATTTATTTTTTAATTCCCTGTTGGTATTTATTTTTCCTATTCTCTAACGCATACCTTTGAGATGTCTGTCCTACCACAAGAACCTAGGGTACAGCATAGGCATGATATGAGTAACTTGAACTGCTGCCACCTTGAATTTAGCACACAACACAGGGCCTAAGAGCCAATCTTTGGCATTTCTGGACTCACTGATGATGTGCCAGTCTTTTAAAACCAAGTCTGAATAATCAGAATTTCATAAAAAATGATATAGGTATTAGCAAGAACACTATCATTTTTTATGACAATTTGACCATAGGTATCAGCTTTGTACTCCTAAAGACAAGAACTGTCATGGTTTAGGCCCATCAGAGAACAAAAGACCACGATTAGCCTCAAGTACCAAAGACCTGAGGACTGCCAAAGGATAAGGGAGAGCTTAATTGCCTCTTAAGGTCTGGGACCAGGCTACTCAGCTTGGGGAAGAAAACAGAAAATAATTTAATGCAATACCAACTAAAGTGTAACCATAAAATCCCAAAACATAACCAAAATAAATCAACACAGAGTGGTACAACAATGAGGAGTCCGACCAGCCCTTTAAGACAGACCATCTTCTCCCTTTTTCCTGGGCTCAGAGCCCTGATCCCAGTGTTTTTACCTCCTCCCCTGAACAGCCCGGGGGGCAGGGATTGGGAGTTTCAGTCAGTCTATTCCTGATAGCTTCTGCCTTTTGTCTCTCCTTGGAGCAAGTGGGCTCCACATCAGCCCTCCTTGCACCTCCATGGGGTACCTCACACACACAGCAGACCAGGCTGCTCCGATGCGCATTTATCCCAAAAGCTGCAGCTCCTTTCTGCCTCTCATGTGGGGCTGCTCTCCGGTGCACAGGCTCTCCAGCACAGCCTGCGCCATGGCCGCCTCCTCACACAGTCTCTTGCCTGTCCAGGTACACTCACACAGAGCTGCTGGTGGCTCTCAGTCCTGCCATTGCCCTGCATGGGTTACAGGATTACAGCTTGCATTCTCACCACGGCTCACAGAGGGGTCTCTGGTCTGGTGCTCCTCCTTCCTTCCTCCTTCTCTGACTGTGGGGTCCGCATGGTCGCCTCCATCTTTATCACTCTTACACCTCCTGCCAGCACTTCAAATTCCTGTCCCTAAATAGTGATCACAGAGGTGCCAGATTGGCCCAGCCGGGCCGGAGGTGGGTCTGAACCCAGGAGCCGGGGGCAAGTCCAACAACTGTTTACCGGGTCTTCACTGCAACCCACTCTCTCTGTTACCAGGAAAAAAACAGCTCCTTGCTAAACCATGACAGAACAATGAGACAAAATACGGAGACCTTTTGAGAAGTTGCCAGTCATCAACTAAAGCTAAGTCAATCAGAAAAAGAAAAATGAAATGAGCATTAGGGTTTTCATTTTACGTGCCTGTTTACACAAAGGAAGCTCCATTGGTTCCTGAGTGCAAGGCTATCCCTGACAAAAGTACTTCTATTCCTTTGTAGCATCTCTCATATATGGACGTGCCTGGTCACCTACTTTCACCATTCTGAATTCCAAACTCAATTTTTAACTGGAATCTTCCTATACAGGAATGACAACAGCTAGTCCTCAGTGAGCGAAATCTTCATTTGATCGATGCTTAAGGCACCATGAATCTGAATAACATCCATATGCATATAGGCCCTATTACTACCACTAATGATTAGTTCCCTGCATTTCTGTTTCTCCTGCCCTCTAACTGTTGAGAACATGATTAAGTCACATAAGTGAATGCCATTTTTATCCACTTTCTTGTGATCTCAGGAAAAGCTATGCTGACAAAACTAGGTCATTTTTAGAGTGTTGAATATTCTCTTTCCTATATTTCATCCTTTCCACTGAGATCATCAGTTCCTTGAAATGTTAAATCTGGGGAAAAAGGGATCATATGAAAAACAGGCTTTTCTGCATGCATGGTTTCATCTCCTAGGTGTCTGGTTTATTAAATTATTGAGTCCACAAGACCGGCAATACTGCAGTTTTGGAGACTTCAGTAACACTTCTGTACTTTCTATAACAGTAATCTCACATTCATTTGTATACAGGCATACAGTAAGAAATTTCAAAAGCCATTGATTTGCAATGATATGATATATATATTTAAAATTATTTTTTACTGACTACAAATAGAATACAGTGAAAAAGCGACCACACTGTTTAGCCTGTTCTCTTCAGTAGTAAGGAGTGCCTCCTGGAAGATGTGACATTGAAATGTGTCACTGTGCTTTAGACAGAGGAGTGTTGGCTAGAAACCTGCCTTTGCCCTCCACTGCCTTCATCAGGTTCTGGATAGTGATTTCAGTTGTGAACAACACGTTATGTGACAAAGATTACTCCCCTGTGACAACCATGGCTGCTTATACCATTGCTTCCCATTTGACCCTTATACAAAATCAATTTAGAGGCACCAGATCCACCTTTCTCCCATGTACACACCCATGCATGTTATTCTTCATCTCTGTGAATGCATAAATTGGAATACAATCAACTAAAATTCAGTTCTCAATTCTGTGGTATAAACACAGAAAATTCCTTAACTTTGCCGATTATATCATGACTTCCAAGATATCACAAACAATAAGGAAAATAGATTTTAATGATGCAATATCTAAAAAAAAACCTGGTAGTAGATACCACAAGGATTATAATAAATCATTTTTAATAAACTAGCGGTGACGTACCTTGAGTTGTGGAAACTCCTTTTCTTCCAGAGTTCTTATGTTGATTTATTCTAGTGTTTTGAATGTTTTCACTAAATATATCAGACACCAACCATAAAAACCTCACATAAAGACAACTCAGTATAAACTGCAAGGCTTCTAGCAGGAGATGCTCTTTAATAATGTCACTGCTCTGGATTGAAAATCTGTTTCCTGGTTCTTTTTAGTTTTGTCAATTGCACTTATCAATGGCATTCAAGTGTTGACAAGAAAACTGTAAAAATATCAGCTCAAGTACCCAGGTGAAATCTCAGCTTTGCTTCAGAGCCCAATTAGATTACTGAAAATTAACTTCCACGTATTAAAAGCCTAAACTATTGCCAGCACACACACACAAATAAAAAAAGGTTACTGCTACACATCCTAAAGTATTAAGCGATTAGAAGCTGCGGTCAGCCCTCCAGCAGATATGGCCTTGCCTCTCACCAGGGTCCCCTATGCCTTATTCCCAACTCCATGCTCCCACTGAACCCACAAAGCCCCCTACCCCCACCCCTCACCTTCAGATGGACATTTGATGCAAACACTCAAAAATCAGGATTCAGTTGCACACAGGCTTGAGGAACAGCTCTGAAGATGTGCAGGAGCTGACTGCAGGCATGGAGTCCACAAAGGACACTTGTGGCACCTTACAAAACCCACACAGGGCTCCCTGGGGGAAGCTCCCGCCACCTCAGAGCAGTGGTAGCAGCACCATGGCTCTCTACTGCCCCTTCCTCACCTCTTCCTCCCCAGTCTCCTTCTAGAAGCCTCACCTGTGCTTCTCCTGTGTTCCTTTCCTCGCTATTGAGGACAGCAGGCAGCAACTGAGTACTTTCCCCTCAGCTTGTCAGACACATTGAGGCAGCCCCTGCCCAGCCATGGAGGCAAATAAAGCAGACACTGCTCTTCGTAGGCCTAAATGGGCAATAGGGAAGTGGAGGCTGGGGTAGGCGGTTTTGTTGATAGTCTGTGCCCCTCAAGCCCATGCAGGAGGGCCAAGTGAGCCCAACACTGCATTTTTAAAGTCTTTGTGTGAGTGTCCCATGTTCTGCTGAGTGGGCAAAAAACGTTGGCTTTTGTCATGTCTGCAGTAGAAGTCACTGGTGGCTCTGCACAGTGCCTCTGGGGATGTGGCCTGTCACCCTCCTCCAGAAAATGTTCCCCTGTGCAGCACTCCTCCACCACTGCCCCTCAGCACTGCAGCCCCTGCCCTGCCTCCTGCCAGGCAAGAATGGACTGTGTGTGGGCCACAATTGCATACAGGGTGCCAGGCTCAGGAGTGTTCCCTGAGTCCCTGGGACAGGCAGCCTGGGCCCTGCCCAGGGAGGGACTCATGTGCCTGTACTGATGTGCTGCTGGTGGACAGGGACCTCAGCACAAGACCTGATATATAACCCCGTGTAATGTCCACAGTGTTGTGATGCTCTGAGATGAAAAGTCACTGATGCTGAGAAAATGGAATTGAGTGGTGAGCTTGGTCTTTGGTATGACTCCATTGTAAAAATATAATCTTTTGCATCAATAACATGCATGCTACAGTCTTGAGCTGGGGAAATACATTTTAATAATAATTTAATATATTTAATATATTTAATATATCTAATATAATATATTAGATATAATTAATATATTTTCATGGGTTTGTTTCTCAACCCAAGGAAGCAAGCTAGTTTTGCTGTAATATAGCACAGCCTTCCACAGACTGATGTGTGCTGTTGCTAGTAAGATCCCAGCAGGTACAATGAATAAACAATTGTAACCATAATCCCACTGTTGACTGACAGTGGTTCACTAAAACATAATTCTCCCAACAATTTCTTGTATGTAATCATATGTCTGACAATGGCTTACCGTCTTTCAAGTACTGACTGCATATGAGCTTGAACTTCTTGCTTTGGAGGATGTTAACAGATAGCCATGAGCCTTGCAGTTCCCACGTGGCTGTGTAAATATAATCTTTTTCATCCTTAAATTTCTAATTAGGCTGTATAAGGTTACCTAATTTCACACTCAACTGTTACAGCAAGAAAATTTCAATTACTAAAAAAAAAAAAATTATGCCCAGCATTCAGGAAATACTTTGAGGGCTGGTACAAATCTGTATATATTCTGACAATTGTGTTGTCATTTAAAGTAAACATTGACTCACTAAACTGGGACACCTCAAAAACTTAATAGTGCCCAGCCTTCTAACATCTTGTCATTATTTTGAGAAATGGCAAGGCAAAAAAATGAAACCAAGAATGAAGGCTCTATCTCTTTAGATTGCAATTTATGACAGCAAGTTCAAAACCCATCAAAAGCACCAAGCTGCTTCTTCTCTACAAAAATAAAGCAGAAACAATCCACAGAATAAGAATTGTTAAATTGTTTTTCATATGAAAACAAATAAAGAGAACACTGTATTCTTCTCTCATCCTCAGAAAAAAACACTGGCTCACTGAGACATCAGAAATGACTGTGTTTTGATTGAGAAATGGTGCTGTGGTGTTGAATGGAAGCAGGGCTTCAGATTGAGACGAATCCCAGTACACAGGGGAAAATGGGAACACAGGTCAGACTTCTCCACAGTGGCAGGAAATAGCTGTGCATAGTAGCAAAGTGGCTTCTACGTGGAGAGTCTAGATTGAAGAAGAGCAGAAGTGCAGATATTACAACTCGGAGCCTGAGATGCACATTTTTTGTTGACTGGACATTTCTGCACTTTCATAATTTTTTTTCAGAGCAGAACAGGGAAATAAAGTACTTTTTGAGAAAAAAAAAATGTTTTGTTAGAATGAAGAGTTTTTCAAACAAGCAGTTCTGAGAGTAAGAAATTCAGTCAGCTCTACTTCAATAACTTTTTATCCCCAAGTCTCAAGTTAGTATATTCATTTAGAGAAGAAGACCATAAAGATTAGTTATCCTCTCAAGCGTAAGGTGGAAGACTGGCTTAAGCTTCTCATTGTCAAAGTCACAAAAGCAGAAACTTTGGCTACTGAGATCCAAAGAAAATCTGACTATTCAGTGCCAAAATTACTCACTTGGGGTGTGACATGGCTTAGTCATCTTTCAGTCAAGATCAAGTTCCATTATCACACACAAAATGAATTTTTTGCAGCTTGAAATTGGTGATTTATTCTTCAAATTTTTCCTTACCACATTGGAATAATTCAGGAAAGTAAAATAACTGATATTTCCAGCTAAATATCAAGACATTGTAACTGTATAATACATCTTAAAGCTGAGGATAGCACGGTAGTAAGCAGTCAGAGAACAGAAATTGTGCATGAAATTGCAGGTGGTTTCTCTTCATTCATGAAGAGAATTACATCTAGAAGGGACATGGACATTTGTGACTTACCTTCAGCATGTTATTATCTTCAGCATGTGAACTGATCCATTTATGGTCTTTTTGACCCCTGTTTTGACATTTTTGTCTAACAGTCAGGGACCTATTCACTTCAGACTTCACTTCTCACACAGATCTCTTCCAAGATAACATAGTTTTTACACCACAGATCACAGTTTTGATAAACTATTGTACTCCCTTTTTTTTCTTCTTGGTTTTATCTTTTAAGATTTAGTCAGTATTCCTGAGGTTACAAAGATGCATTGTAATTATGGAATGAAAATAATACATAACTATGAAAGTAATACACCATATCAGGTTCTCCTTCCCCTTTACTCTGCCCTTGGGAGACCGCATCTGGAATATTGTGTCCAGTTTTGGGCCTCTCAGTTCAAGGACAGGGAGCTGCTGGAGAGAGTTCAGCATAGGGCCATCAAGATGATTAAAGGAAAAGGAGACTGAGGGGTGATCTTATTAATGTTTACAAATATATAAAGGGTGGGTGTCAAGAGGATGGATCTGGGCTCTTCTTAATGATGGCCAGTGATAGGACAAGGGGCAATGGGTATAAATTGGAATATAAGAGGTTCCAAAGAAACATAACGAAAAAACTTCTTCACTGTGAGGCTTATGGGGCACTGGAACAGGCTGTCCAAATGAGTTGTGGAGTCTCCTTCTCTGGAGACATTCCAAACCCACCTGGATGAGTTCCTGTGTGACCTACTCTAGGAGGCCCTGCTTTGGCTGGGGGGCTGGACTAGATGATCATTTGAGGTCCCTTCCAACCCTTAAAATTCTGTGATTCTGTGATACTTTCTTCCAGAGATTGGATTAGCATGCAAGATAGAATTTGCATGATTAAGACATACTGCTTGAAAGGATATTCCTTCTGCATCAGTCCTGTAAGGAGAGACTATGACCCAGTTTTCTGTTACATACTGAGATAAGTTCTTTCCTTTGACCTCAGTAAGCTTCAGAAAGATAACATACAGAAAGACATTGGCTATCTGTAGGCATGTGGATTTAAAGGTGAGTTTTCTCAAATGCTATGTTGTCTTTTTGAAGGAAGGAGTCTGGTGTTACTGAAGTAAAAATGTAAGAGAACTGATTTGGTTTACATTTTTTTTTAGAATGGAAGGCAAGAAATCATACTGTACTGGCAGTAAGATCAATTATGTTCAAATAGCATTTAGTGTAGTTAAGTGGCACATTCAGTATGACAAATAGGAGTCATACTTTTTAGACCCATTTTTCAGTTTTCCCAGTTCATCTTGGTAGGTAGCCATTTATAGATCTCAGTAGAGCAACAGGAGGTACATCTAACTGGAGTCACTGGCAAAATTTTTTACTTACATGTCAATAGTCCATAAAAATGGCATATGCCTCTGCCACCACTGCATCATTGCTTGTTTATTATGGTTTGCTGACACTGTCAAGTAAGAAGTGCATTTTTTTTATTTCACTCTACTGACACTTGGATAGATTAACCTCCAGATAGTTTCTGTGGCCATGCCTTCTGGCATATTGAAGATACTTTACTATGTGTGTCTAAATTCACTAAGCAGTTAATTCTAGACTAAGAAATAAAATCTGACAATATAAATTGAAAGAGTACTGAGCAAATAATTTCTCATAAATGTAGGGGATGAATTTACATATATTATTTAACACATGGAGTGAAATCAAGAAAAGGGTTGAAGGAAATCTGTATCAATTAAAGCTAGTTTCATTCTATACAGAAAGCTCTATGATATGGAGCAATAAGGAGAGCTCAACTTTGTTATTTTGACAAGATTAGTCTTTTCTGGAAAAACATTTTACTGACTGTGTGCATGTGGTCAAATAGAAACAAGATAAATCATTAGTACTTCCATAGGATATTCAGCTTCAGGATCTTCTAATCTTTTGCAAACTTTAATTAATTCTTACCTTATTTCAGCAAGGTAGAAAATAAAATATTATGTGCAGATTGCTGCCTCATTTGTAATTACAGTGTCTCCTCCAAGGCTGCATACCAAAATTGTTCCCAAGTCAGGAGCTGAACCCAGACTTTCTAAATGGGAATTTCTGCTCTAACAACTAGCTGAGCTCTCACAACAATACCTACATAAAGTGAGTAAATAAACTGCTGTCACAGCCAATAGCTTCTGTGTTTGTAAATTCTACTTCAGATTTCCTTTATCTAACATCTTAAAGCAAGTTAAAACCCTAAACTTTGGGGGTTTATTCCTCTGTACAATACATAAACTTATCTATTTTGTGGGTATTGATAAAAGGAGATTGAATTATTTTTCATTGTCAGCTACAAAGAACTTTCTTCACTTGAGATCAAGCTATAAAGTTGTGGTTGTTATTTTTTTTAAATGCTTTCAGAGCTCAAATGAAAAAGAGCAACACCCTATTAGTATAATATTTATCGTTTCAGTCTCTTTCACCTACACTCCCCAATTAAATCACCATGGGCTCAATTTTGAGATTTTTCTTTTATGTGAAATGGTCCCAATTCCTAAGTCAACTCATCATAAGATGCTTTGACGGAACTGTGTCTAACATGACTGAGATGTGGTCTTATTACACTAGGACCTATAAGCAATGCAGTATTTGTGGGGGCCCATATATTTCAGATAAAGGTGTCAAAATGTATTCCTTTTCATTCTTCAGAGATATTTCTATGCCAATGTCAATCAATGTATAAAACAATGATATTGGCAATTTACCATTTTTAGTAGTGTTGTATGATTTCATAACTTTTTCTTTGCCTTATTTACACTACAGATTTTTTTTAAAATAGAACTCATTTTACACACTAGTTTTCCCTTAACTCTTTTCTGACTAAATAGTGTAAAGTCTAAAGACTTATGAACTTGATCTAGATCTGATTGCACCTGACAAGCAGCTCTGAACAGTTTTCTGGGTGATAATAACATTTAATCACATAAATCTCAGTCAAATTAGCTATTTTTAGCCTGTAGAATTTTTCACAGAAGCTTCCATCACTACAGCCAATCTGGCTTCTGTAAATACTAGTGTAGACTACTGATGAAAGGGAAGCCTTGATATGACTGTGCATTAGCTCACCATGAACATTCTCAGTGGAAGCGACAAGTTTTTTTTTCTTGGTGGGATCCTCCCCTCTCTCTCTGTCTGTTCAAAGGAATCTACTCCCAGGGCCTTTTCCACAAAACAGTTTTCATGTGAGTGCTCAGTAGCATTATAAACATTTCAGAATTAACAATCAGCCTGCTGTATTTGTTGCTGTCCAAATATAGCAAAAAGGTGCACTTGTCTGGAACTATGCTGTCCCTCCCCATTCCACTCACTGCAAGCTCATTTTCTAAAACAATGCTTACAAATATAAACAATTAATAACTGTTACATTCAGATTATTTCCTCTTGCTTTTGTTTCAGCTTCACAAATGGAGATTATGACAGCAGAACATAGAGAAAGTAAGCATGCTTCTATTGGAGCAGAGAAAGACTAAATATCTTCTCTGCAATAACTTTAAGCATCTATGAGCTAAAATATCTTGTATTGTTTGAAAAAAATATGAAAAAAGTGTTTAGCTTCTATTTCTATCATCATCTGCTACCATATTATAGAGAAGTTGTGTGTCCTTTCACGGAACTCATGGTCTTGTTCATTAAGGCTGTCATTTAAGTAATTTAGTGACAACAGAGTCACTTCTTTATCACCTTATTTAAAAAGAAAACTAGTTGTAGGAGGATCTGCTGTGGCTGAGGTTAAAAAACTTTAAGTTCTCTACTGTTTCTAAAGGATTGAGGAGTCTCAGTGTCTGTATGCTACTCTCCTGAGAGCTGTTGCCGTTTTTCAATTACAATAGCCAACCTAACTGACCAAACAATTGTCCTTCCTTAAGAAGGCATTTTTATTAAAGTACAGATGTTGTTAGTCTACAGTTAAAACCATAGTTTTTAGAAAAGGATGGATTTAAACTGAAAAGTCATTACAATTCAGTCCTTCATAAATGTCGAGTCAGGAGAATCTGGCAGCTCATCTTATCTTTTACATACTCTATAGCTGCTTTCTCTTAAAATTGACACTGTTTACAGAGGTTTTGGAAAGAATTTTAAACATTGCTACCATGTGCAAGCAACTGATACTGATTGCTTTCACAAAATACATTAAACAGAGATAAACATTTTGAAATATGCTATAAGAATCTTGCTTAATCTTCCGTTTTAAATAGTGAATTCACTCAGGGAAGTTGTTGCAATTTTCCTGAATCTAGCAGAGACCACGATGTATGTGAGACACCGCCTCCTTTCTGAGAAGGTAATTCTACCCTTAGTTTGTCAGTGCTTGATTTTCAAAATGTCATTTAAGTGGAAGGTTCCCTGGACTGTCAACAAAGTTTTCTCATCTTAGTGACATGTACTGTCTCAGTTCTGCTTGTGTAATCTATGGTTTATTTCCACCTATTTCTTCCCACTAATGTAGTCTTTAGCTGTGCTACTTTAGGTAGAACACTAAAAACGTGGAAGATGAGACAGTGGATTGGCAGAATCAGGATTTGTGCAATGTTGGTTTTATGTTATTCTGAAGTTTGACAAATATTCTATTTATCTTCAGTAGAACCTATGTGTCATAAAATGACTCTGTACATATGTGCATAATTTCGGCTAAATGAAGTACAGGATGAAGGTATGATTTATGAATGGTGCCAGGTTGTTTTAATGTAATATGCAATGTTTTATAGCTAATAAATATAAACAGTTCCATTATAATTCATTAATCACTGAGGAATCTACTGGGGAGAGACGAAGGAACATATATGCATGTTATAGCTATGCCTCTTTGTCTCTTTTATTTCAAACTCAAAATAAAAATAAGTCCCCAAATTATTATCATCCAGGCACACAGCAATCGCTGTAGTAAGTCAAAGTAGTCAAATGACTTACTCAATGTTAGTGGGTTCAGATGCTGGTAAGCATTACCTTTTCAAGGGCAAATTGCCTAGTATTGTAATGTTGAGGATTGGGAGAAAGCTGATTTTAATTCAATTCTAGTCTGAAATAACTCCTCTGTAAACTAAATAGCAAATGTCCTTCTGTGCCTAGGATAATTTTCATTGTTCATCCTTGTACCTGTATCTGTTTCTAATATTGTTTCTTTAAGAAGGATAAATGAAGTGAACAGAATATCTGTGATGCAACTACCATTAATATGATACAACTTTATGGTAGTTTTATGATTATATTTGAATCTGTTCTTCAGTGGTTACCAGGAAGATGAAATTGCCTTGGAATGTTGTGCCCTGTAAGCTGGATCCCTGCAAGAATCCAGCCATTTAAAGTAAAAATTTAGAACTGTTCAACTTTGGTCTGATTTTTAAATCAAAATAATTTCTACCATTTGGTTAACCTTGCAGTCCCACAGACTCCTGAACTGGAAAAGGAACGTGACTGGTTGGAAGCTGTGGGAGAGGGAACCATAAGTGGAAGGAAGGCAAAGGGAAGGTAGTTCTTGAGCTGAAGAAACACTGAAAACCCCTTGAACAGGCCTAACTTCTGATTAAATTTTTCATGAAACTAAATTGTTCATTTGTCTAATCATACTACTCTGATGATGTCAGAATGTTTACTGATTTCTTAATTAATATCAGTTAGAGAAAGATCATTACTGTGGATGAGGTGAGGGAGAAAAAGGGAGGAAGCTTGGAGGAGCTAGATGTGGCTGGAATTACTGCTCTTTGGGAGTCTCCATTCCTTAAGGCTCCTGGAGACTAAAAAGGTATCCTCAAGGAAACTAGGCTGCCTAGTTAAAGTATCAGTTCTTCGTTGAATACTGGCAGCTTCTTCTTGTTATGGAAGGCAAGATCAGCATAATGACAATGATTACTGGATATTTTATTCATATGCTCTTCTCTCCATTACTTGTTTATGTATTAATAAACGAGAGGAAATGGTCTACTACAAGTGCAAGTGGGAATAGTCACTTGGATTTCACTGTGCATTCATATTTAGGTCAATAAAACAACTAAATTAAGCTCCTTAAATTAACATGTCAGATTACTGCTGGGCATTTCTGGGTAGTAAAAAAGTTTGTTCTTAATTGATTCCAGACTAAAAGGGGAAAAAACAAAAAGTGATGATGGTTGGAGCACCCAAGAAATCTGAGAAATGGAACTAGACTACTGAGGACTCAATCAATGATACATCTCTACTCATCAATAGTGTTTTTGAAGAAATAGAACTTTGCAGGACAAGGAAAGACGACTATGGACAAAGTCGGAATAAGAGTAACATACTGATGTGTAAAACCTGATAAGCAATGGGGCTATAGCCTCAAGTCAGTATTTGTCTGTTTAAGAGATGCTAGGGAGTTAGTCAGCTGCCATCTTCTTCTTTCAGCATCTATGACCTATTTATAATCTGCAGTTTCTGTCCTCAGAAACCCCAGATTTTAAGCACCTCCAATTTATCCAATTTCTCAAAGCACGTGGACCCCACTGAACCTGGACCACAACTCAAACGCTTTCTCAAGGCTGATGCAGTTGATCACTGCAGCTTGAAGATCTTTTACCTCAATCATTTGTTAAATGCAGCCAGAACTTCCACTTGGCATTTGACCACGTCCATCTGCATTCCTGGTCTGTTGGACAAAGTAAGTACATTACAAATTTCCTTTGTTAAATATCATAGAATATAGGGGCTTTTCCCCCTCTCTAGTATCACAGGACTATGTGCCCTTTCACTGGTGATCAGGATGTTTTTACACTCACAATGAAAATAATTCTCTGGCAGATGCATTTTTAAACATGAATGCAAGTGTTAGTGATACATCAGCTTTAAAATTACGTTTGTGACTTTTTTAAACAAAACTGTCCAATTCTTTCCAACACATAGGCAAAGGAGTCCTGGCCTCTCTCATCATGTCTTATAGCTTTTGAAAAATGCCATGAGGAGGGATGAAAAGAGGTTTGAGCGTGCAGTGACCAGCAATTATAGCAACTGATGTATGGTAGGTGTAAGAAAGGAAGCTGGTAGGAAAAAGCCAGGTCACTGTCATAGGGGAGAGAAATTCCACTCTAAAAAAGCCAAAAGTTCCCTTCTGCAGGAGGGGATGCACACCAGAAATAACCACTACTGTCCAACTTAAATTCCTAGCTGATTTGTCTCTACCTTCTTTGGTAAAGACATTAGGAAGCTGCACATCTTTCCAACTATGCCAAACCAGAGCCTCTTGAACAGATCTTCCCTATTCTGATATTGCTCTTCTACCTCATAAACTGGCAGTCATGCATCTAGTTCCTTCCAGTTCTGATCCAGAGACAGCATACTCCTTAAATTAGACTTCCATTAATCTTACTTATCCTGATTTATGCAATGGTCCGTGGAACATTCATCATACAGCTAATCTTGAGTAACCTTGAATAATATTTTAATCTTGTTGCCCCTAATTTTACCTTCTTTTCTAAGCTTTAGCCTTGAAGACTTCGCTTTCTGCTCTTGAAAAAAAATACCTGTAAAAGCTTAGCAGATATCTCATACTTTCCTCCTCAATTTTGTCCAAACACTTTCCTTTTCCTCAGCAGGTCTATTTCACCACCATGGTTAAAATTTTTTGAGGTGTTTAAAGGGAAACATTGATGGTGTGATAATAACAGCTTTCAAAATCTTTGGGTTAATTTCACAGCACAAAGTAGTAAACTACTGGCTCTTGCCAGTTCTCAACATATGCTTTATTGAATTTGCAGTTACGGAGGTATTTTTATTATGGGTTTCATTTTACTCTTCTAGAAACTTTGTTAAATTGTTTAAAACTTTGTTCAATTGTTTGAAAAACACTTTCTGTGTGCCTCTAGACCAAATTGTTAACTAAGGCATAAAACAATACCTCCCAGCCATTCTATTTCTGATTCTATTCTTCAGGGTCTTATTTACTTAAATTTTCATACATTTTAAATCTCAGCCATATCTTCTGTTATCATTCTCCTAAACTCCCACGATCCGTGAGCTTCTGAAGACACATCTTTAGCTAGGCTTCTTCCTAGACAGGTCTCTTGAAGGCTGCATTCTGTAGACTGTCCTTTCTTTCTAGGTTCTCTGGCAACAGCTCTGCAATAATCCCTGGCAGCCCAACTAATACACTTTTCTTGTGGTGATCTCAAAGCTCACTTCGGGTTGGGGGCCATGTAAGCCTGAAATCAATCCTGCCTTCCTCAGAAATGAGTCACTCAGCCTCACTGATTTACATTGATTTACCAGAAGAGTACTCTTAGAACTATCAGCAGTTTTGCACTCCTTCTTGTATTTCCTTTCTCTTTCCTGCACATGTTTATTTTCATTCAGAAAAATTCAGAAAACATAAAAGGAACCTGTATTTGGTTACCATTTTTATATAACTGAAGCATTCAGAGGACATGCTAAAAATGTATTCTGTGGCATAATATGATGTATGAGCATCTGAAAGGTCTCCAAAGAGCAAATTATTTCTGAGATTGTACTCTATGCACAGTAGTGCAGAGCGTACTAAGGACAGAATTGCAGTCTGAACAAATTTTGTGTCTTGATCTCTGCATAGTTTAGTGCTTTAATCTGGAAAACAGCTACAGCCAGTCAAATTTTGCGGTTCTTAACATCTTTATGAGGTCATTTGATGAAAATTTAGAATGGCACTTGCCTTTGCTTTTTCTTGAGTTCCCTTCTGAGCACTTAATGAAACCAACTTGAGTGTAGCAAAGGTGCAGCTTTGTTGTATGAATTGATGAGTGCAGTATGTTGATGAGTTCATGCTCTCAGTTTTTTCTGAAACAAAAAGAGGTGAGATTTCCCACAGGAGCATTTTATGTAGGCTAAGATGTTTGCCTGTAGTACAATATGCAACAAATACCACTTCTTGGTTAAAGGCCTGAATACATTACTGATGACTGAATGTTTTTAACATGTAAAGTATGTCCACGGATGTTTATGATGCAAGAAGGATGTGCTTGTACCAGTTTCTCAGGAGTTATATATTTCTTTCACAAGTAACCGCCACTGTAGATGGCACATTCATAGGCATTTCTTATCAAAGAAGAAATGTGACAACGATGACTTCACTTGCCTGTCATTGCACACATCTTCCTGATCATGAATTAAACAAGTTTGTCTGGGCAGTACTCTTTTCTGGACTGCAATCTGCAGAGCTGGAAATGTAATAGGCACTGAATTCACAGAGATGTCTGTAAAATATTTCTGAACCCTGCAGAAGCTCTACTAGTGGGAAGCAGGAAACAATGTTCCTTGAGACTCTCTGGCAATCATAAAAAACATTGCTTCCCCAAAGCTTTCTCGATCTATCAGCAAAGCCACTGCACTTGCTTGCCCTCCAGCTGATAGCCTGAGAATGTACGTGTTCCTTGCTTCCAAATTACTTAGGGAGATTGAATGCCCATTTTAACTGTTGAATGTAGTGAAACTGGAAAAAGTAGACTGCAAGAATTTCCAAGTGCCCACAGCAGAACACTTGAATTTTTTTCACTTTTTCCCTCATTTTCCAAAAGCCTTTTTTTTTTTTTAAAAAAAAAAAAAAGTAGTACTTGAGATCCTGATTTTTTTTGTTTGTTTTCCTACTGGGAAAGGAAAGAAAGACGATAAATTTATAGAAGGAAAAAAGGGCTCCTACTCAAATGCTACTTAGATTTGTCCTTTGACAAAGCAAGCAAACAAACATTCCTTTGTGGACCAAATTTTAATATATTTTTAATAGGAGAATTTTTATTTGAGAAAAGTTATGTATTTAAAAAATGTATAGGATTGGTCAAATAGTGATTTGACCAACTATGTTTTGTCATCTTTTTGGAAAAGATCCTCTTTTTGTATCAGGTAGTTCAAAAATAATATTAAATATTAGGAGAACTTAAATGTCTGTTTAACAAGCACAATCTTTGAGTAGAAAATATTAAATTGGATCAATTTGAATACAAAGAAGTAGATTTATATTCTTTACAGAAGAGATGAAAGATATTTGAATTGTTCATCAATAATTAAGTTAGTACTGAATATGATAGTACTTTCCCATCTTACTGTGTGGTAGATAATTGGATAAATACAGCTAATTTTCATTGCCTTTTCATCCAACAAGGGTTTTGCTCTTTGTGTCCAATAATCAGCAGCTTAACGAGAAATAAAAACTATGCAACAGTCACACAATTCCAATGCATAGTTTTATGCCTTTTGTATCTTCTGAATGTGCCAGAGGGTTGCAAAATGTGCCAGAGGGTTGAAGTGAGTAGTACCATGCCCTGCTCAATCAAATAGGCTAATCAAACAGAAAAATCTGCTATGCAGCTAGGCAAGAAGATACTGCCACTTCCAGTGCTCTCTGAATTATCAGTGAATTTTTCAAGTCACTTCACAGTGCCGATATCTTGGAGTATCACTTAAGAGCTGTTTAAATAAAAGTAGGCATTTATCATAAACCTAAAAAATATATATTTAGGTAAATATTGAGACTTATGGTCAGTCTAAATGACTTTTCCATAAAAAGTGAAATCATACAAGTAAAAATATAAACATGGAGGAGAGGAGGCTGATGAGGGAACTCATTAATACTTACAAGTATTTGAAAGGTGTATGTCAAGAGAATGGGATGACACTTTTTCCTATAGTGTCCAGTTATAGGACAAGGGGTAATGGACAAAAGCTGGAACACAGAAAGTTCCACTAAAACTAAAGGCAAAACTACTTTACTGTGAGAGTGAGGGAACCCTGGCACAGGCTGCCCAGGGAGAATGTGAAGTCTCCTTCTCTGGAGGTTTTCAAACCTGCCTGGACACGTTCCTGTGTGACCTGATTGAGGCAGACCTGCTTTAGCATGAGGGTTAGACTAGATGATCTCTAAAGGACCCTTCCAATACCTACCATTCTATGATTCTGTATGATTCTGTGGGTGATATGAAAATCAGTAACTTCTGTACTCTGAAGGAGACCTTTTATTGAGATTCTGAGGAATGCTCATGTTCAGTGACACAAGGAAACTTAGAGTTTTGCGTAACAGTTTGTGTCAGCTGTTGATGGTGCAGTGAAAGGATGTGTTGTATAGGTGTCATGTGGGAGATGGCCATACTGAAACAGTTGGTTATTCAGCTCCATTGATTTTGCCAGGAATCTTCCTGTCATAGAGCTTGATATTGAAGGATGCTGAACTACTCTGTTATTATCCCAGGGGATGGAGTCTCAAGAGCACCACTGGAAAATATTTCTTATTGATTTTAAGTCTGCTTGTTGTAACATGTATCACATTAATCTTGCAGGATGAAGCCAGCAGAACAGCACCATAGCGGATCTGATGGTCTTGTGTGCACTGTGAGTTGGCATCATTTGTGGTACAATCCATTTGCAGTACTTGTGTGCAATCTGGTCTCTCAGGTTCACAGCCTGACTGCATGCCAAAATCAGGTATCTCTCTTCCAAAAGGTCCCATCTTCTCAGTGACTGCAGGATAAGAGCTGCAGGGTGCATGACATGCACCACCCTTGTGTCTGACATCTGATTCTCTGTGCACCAGAAACACATAGTCTGGAAAATAATTGTATATGAAAAGGACTGAAAACTCATAACTCTTTTTAAAAATACTGTTGCTCTTGTGTGAAGAAACTGAAGTGAAAAAAGGCTCTATGAGAGGTACTTTTTCAATCTCTATATCCCATTTTATAACTTTAAGGTAGCATTTTTAAGATACCAAAAGCCAAAAATAAACCCTGGAGCTAATTGCTAAAATTAAAATAGCAGCTAGGAACTATCTACAGTTTGGAAAAGACACATATATACGTAGCATAAAATGTATTTTTGGTTTCATATACATGTACATACCACATCCATTAAGCAAATCCCATTTATTTAGCACATGTATACGTGTTTCTATACGTATAACTCTCCCAGAACAAATATTTGCTAACTGAAGTCTTGCTACATTTATGCAGCCAAAGATTAGTTTCTATCCCTTCCATTCTGCAATTATTTAGCTAACCCAAGGCTTTTATTTTTTTTCTTTTTTTTTGAAAGATCGTATTTATATGTTTCTGAGCACAACTGCAAGCTTTCTGCCACACTCACAATGGATCATATCTGTCTTTGTGGTCATGCATCAGTGCTACTGTAACACTTTATATTAAAATTGGGTTAGATCACCAGATGGTTTTTTAATGTTACATTACTTTGGTGTTCTAATGTAGTTTCTTGTAAGCATTTCAAGGGGAAAAAAAAAAAAGGAAAAGAAAAAGGGAAAAAACACATAGCTGAAAAAATAATACCATTTTGGTCTCCTCTGTGACTTTAATGCTTGTGTGTGGCAAAAAACTTTGGAAGGTGACCCTGCAAGAGGGTGGTATTCTGGCACTACCCAGGGCAGGGAGAGGCACAGGGCAATGGGACTTTGCAGGGGCTTATGACACCAGAGGTGCAGCACTGACCTACCCTGCAGCACTGGGCTTACCTTTGCCCTGTCAGAGCCCCTTATTGACCACTAGGACCAAATGGAGAATAGGATCAGTTTTTGTCATCTGCATCCATGGCACACCTGTGGACACAGCTGGGTTAGCTGCTATCACAAGTAGAGGGGAATAAAAGAACAGACAAAATATTTTGGGTTTTTTTACTTCCAAGCTTGAAAAAGCAATGTCTCTAAGTGTTAAGCTAATTTGGTTAAACACCATGTGTCTGTTATAGTTTTGGTTTTTTTCAAGTTCTGAGTCTGATTGGACAAGCAGGGAAAACAGTCCCCACACACTATTTGGTAGCCTCTTGCTGGAACTAGAAGTACTTGTAAAGTTCAGGAGCTTTAGGGACTTCTTAGCAGGAGTAGTATGTAACACTAACCAGGTCTCCTGAGTCTTTTAATCAATAGGTGATAAGTCACCTAATATTGCCTTGGAGACATCATCTGCAGAAGATATAGAAAAATGGGGAAAATGAGGTAGAGTGCAACAGGGAATGCTCTCTGACAGCTCATAGCTCTGGACTTGTGTCAAAATCCTGTGATCAGTTCTGCCAGGTATCCAAGTAGCTGTCAAACACCTGACTTTGCTTATAGCCATGAATGATGGTCTACATGCTCTTGGAGTAAAGTGCTTTAACAGAATGGATCTGGAAGAAGTTGGTCCCTTATCATGATCAAAACCAGCAAGTCCCAAAGCACTCCTGCTGAAATCCACTGGAACGGTTAAACCCATGTTCCAAAAGAAGTACCAAAAGAACACTTATTTCAGACATTACTGAAGAATCAGATGGTATTTGATTTGCTACTTTCATGATATCTTTTAGCTTTCTGCAGTAAAGTATTTCATACATGGATTTTTCTACCAGTGTGAATTTTTGCTAAGAACAAAAAAAAAAATATTCTGACACTCTTAATTAGCTATCAAATGAAGGCAATGTGAAACTAATAATTTTGATATAATAAGAGGAAATTAAAATGACAACTGATCCTTTCTTCCTCATAAAATTTCAGCCGCAGTGGCTGAAATATTATGCAGGATATTATGTATCCCCTGCAAGGTCTAGAAAACCCTTAACCTTGCTTATTTTCAAATAACCAGAAAGCAGTGGTTGTCAGCCCAGAAATAAAATACCATTGTTGCATGATAATCAAAAATAAATTTTGCTTTTCCCTAACTGAAATGAAAATAAGTTGAACAAAACCTCACAGAGCAACATTTGGCAGAAAGGAAGGAAAATTACACAGATCATTAGGCTATACTGGCCACGAAGAAACAAAAGTTTTTGGAGGTACAGCTCTGCATCTCTTTGACTGACACTGTTTTGCAATGTGAAAATGACTATTAGTTGGAGCAAAGAGTTAACACTGAGTGAATAATACCTCGATAAAAATTTCTCCCCTGTAGTGAGTGGGACTGGTGCTTGGGACTATCACCTGGGTGTAGGCCATTCTCCTGTGGATGTTAAAGTGTGGCAGCACTGGGGCAAGACCTGAGAGCTCCTTCTCAAAATAACTTCATTAGAGGGGCATTTCACAGGAGGCAGGAGGTTCAGATTTCCCTGCAGGATTCCCTGCACATCCGGGAACATCCTTGTCCACTTAGCTATTGAGCAAAAGACTGAGACCAATGATACCATTTCCTAACCTCTGCATTGAATTAGTTCTTACTGCCTAATAAATCTGAGTTATCTTTCTGACTGGTTTAAGGACACCTGAACCCACGTAATTTGGCTAACTAACTATCATAGGCCAAAAATATAAACACATTTCATGGGTCTTATTCGCATAAATTATTCTTGCTGAGTGTGGGGGGGATTGGATGTTTGCCAGTTCATCTTGAAGGTTGTTTACTGATTTGACATGTTAGAGTCTTTTATCAGATCAATTATTTATGCCATCAGCTGGAGGGAAAAATAACTCTAAGCAAATGCTTACCAACTACTGAGCCAGATTTAAAAAAACTTACCAACCTTGGATCCAAACAAAAAAAAAACCCCAATCTATCTTCAAATTCTTCTACAGATTTATTAGTATGCTCAGGAAATTATTATCTACAAACTGCTGTTGCATTTCTTTAATTCGGGAAAAATACATGTCACCAAGAACTTGCACACTCCCTACTGCTTAATTCTGCTAACTGAGAACAAAAGTAACAACAAACCTATCTTGAATCCTTCTCCATCACTAATAATAAAGATGATGTTTGTTAGCTAGCTTAAACAAAGAATAAATTACAGTTCTTTCACACAAATGCATCCTGTGTAAGTTCCTGTCTGTAAGCAGTACGTCCGTAGGAATGTACTGGTTTGGGAAAAAAAACACACTACTTACTATACACCAATTAATTGGTGATGGAGAAAAAAACAAAGCACTATCTTTAACAAAAAGGGGAAACTTGTAGTAAATGTTAACAAAGTTATAGCTTTGCAGAGTTATATATTTAAATTCTTGATCAAGAACAAAGTTTTCAAACCAGATGATGGATTTTGAAGAGTTTTTTCATGTTCCTCATTCCCATCAAACGATTTTTGAGGTGTTCTTCATTTCTGAAAAGAAAGATGCATTAATCTGAGATGCCTACATGCAAAATCATCTAGCCAGATACAAAAATGTAAGTCAAAGGAGCACATCATTCTTTAGATTTTTGACACACAAAATACACTCTTTCAGATAAAAATTAATAGCACAAGTAACTTTTTGGTGGAGTTTTAGGAAAATAGGGAGAAAATCTCTTTTCAATTAAACAAAATCCATCACTCAAAGAAAAATGCCATTGAAAATACAAACACTGCATAACCTGAACAGGAACTGTCAAAACAAGCCAAGTGCTCAATTCCGTCTTCCTTTTGAAGATCCACATTCCACTGAAATACTTTGGACCATATTTTTGTCATCTTTCATTATTTATACTTTTGTAAAGTAAATTGGATTTTAGAAAATGTGTCACGTGGTGTGTGCTAGTGAGTCCTCTAGTGACAACTGTGTCTAGCAGTTTAATGGTACAGTAGTGAAAATCAAACCTGTATATTAGTAAACAAATATTAAAATTCTCTCTGCTCAAAACCTCTAGTAAACAATCAGTAACAATTCCTGTATTACAGACTTCAGCCTCAAAGCTACAGAAGATATAGTCCTTTTAGAGATCCCCTTAGTTTTTATACTCATACTTTGATATGGATCAGAGACTAATCTATGCCCTAAAGTAAGAGATAAAAGAAAGTTTCCATTTTATCATTTGGGATTGAGACATGCCCTCTATTTCTGTGCAAGCTACTTTTCCATCAGATTTTTGGTTAGCTTTTGAAAAGTTATAATATTCATAAATTATTGGAACTTTTCAGTACATGGACCTGTGTGTAAGTCCTATTCTTCTGCACTCTCACCTCCACTGAAATGATAGCTCTTCTGAGAGCTCAAAGACCTATGCTTTTAATTTGAAGATTATTAGAAGATTTCAAGCAAAGCATTGTTTTTTTCCCAGAGGAGTAGGCAATTTTTTGGCATGCTGCCATAAAAATCAGTTCCTGCAAAAAAATAAAAAGAAAAATAACAATACATTAAATACAAAATAAATGTCTCCCAAGCCAGAATCAAGGAATGATGAACATGAATATAGACTAAAACAGAAGAATGGTTAATTCGAAAACGAAATTGCTGCGTTCAAAAAGCAAAAATATTTATTCTCCTTACAGAGCACATAGATACAATTTTTAGTTTGGCACAGTAGATGAGAATAACGTATGTGAGAAGTGAAGTGCTATTAATCTTCCAGCTGAGAGGAATGTTACTGCATGTCCAATTGTGACAATTTCTTTTGCAGAGAACAGCAAAAAAATTTTGCTGAAGGACATCAGCTGCTTTTTCTCCCTTCACTGAGACTGCTTTAGATGATCAGACAACTCAGTATGTTTCTCTGAATAAGTTTTTGACTTCATACGATCTAAGTAACAATTCTAATTCATATCCTTTCCCATGTATGAAACATTCTCTCCACTCCATAAGTTAATTATATTCTCAGAAAAAGCAACTAACCAGCTCAAAACCATAGAATCATAGAATCATAGAGAGGTAGGAGGTGGAAGGGACCTTTAGAGAATATCTAGTCTAACCCTCCCTGTTACAGTAGGTCCATCTTGATCAGGTCACACATCCAGGCAGGTTTTGAAAACCTCCAGAGGAGACTCCACATCCTCCCTGGGTAGCCTGGGCCAGGGCTCCCTTACCCTCACAGTGAAATAGTTCCCACCTCAATCTCCTCTTCTCTAGACTAAACGATCCCAGTTCCCACAGCCTTTCCTCATAAGGAAGATGTTCCAGTCCCCTGATCATCTTAGTGGCCCTGTGCTGGACTCTGTCCAGCAGTTCTCTGTCCCTCTTCAGCTGGGGAGCACAGAACTGGACACAGGACTTCAGATGAGGCCTCACCAGGGCAGAGTAGAGGGGGAGGAGAATCTCCCTTGACCTGCCGGCCACACTCTTTGTGATGCACCCCAGGATGCCATTGGCCTTCCTGGCCATGAGGGCACATTGCTGGCTCATGTTTAGTTTATTATCAACCAGGACTCCCAGGTCTCTCTCTGCAGAGCTGCTCTTCAGTTATCCACAGTAAAATTCTATAATTTTAAAAAATATGGAAAACAGAATGAGGAAGAAAATGCCAACTTATTTTGGATTTTTTTTTGCATTTGGAATTCTTTTGTGTGGGCATACAGCCATGATAGAAAGTTTGATCCATACTGACACTCTGCTCCTGTGCTGCATTCAGATTTGGTGTGAAGGATGAACGCTGAACTGAAGCAGTGTGTTGTGCTGGGAAGGAGCCTCCTGAGCTGCTGTGTCACTGTGGCTTCTAGGAGAGAGCACTGAAAATCAACTTTGCAGACTGTCTTCAAAATAAACAAACAACAGAATTAAATTTTGCTTGACAGGAAACACACTGCAGACCACTAACTAAAACAATGCTTTTTGAGGAGCTTAAAAACCGTCATCTGAAACTGTAGCTTAGTATAGTAGTCATTGTATGAGAAAAGGATGATTATTCTAAATTTGGGGCTTTTTAAAAATCATTATTTAGTCTAAAAACCCTATTTCTAATGGATCCATACCTTTTCCTCTCTGAGTCTACGGCAACAATTAATTATGGCTCTGTACTGATATAAATTAGTTATGCTGTGTTAATTTCAGATTAATTCAAAACAAATCCTGTTTACCAAATGGAAACGTAGGTCTTTTAAACAAATATGAGCTTGAGTTTTTGTTTGCTTGTTTGTTCTCTGGGTTTTGTTTACTGTGTTGGTTTTGTTTTGTTTTCAAAAAAAAAAAAAACCCCACAGTGATGGTCTCAATAAAAGATGTTTTAAACAATACCTAAATATTCAGACTAAAACCTGTCCTTAGCACTGGAGTCCAAAACTACATGAAACAAAGGAAGTGAAAGGGATCTGGAATTAAACTATGGACATTTCTCCTCTTTTTTCCTTGCTTTTGCACTATTTTTCCACAATTATTCAGAGTAGGTTTAAACTTCAGTGAAGAAAAAGATAGTCTAAACAAATAATACCATTTTTAACACTGTAAAGTTAGCCTGTGGAGTGCTGCTGAGCCCAGTATCTTAACATCTCCTTTAGAATTGTGGCTTACAAATGAATACTGTCCTCTGAACTTTTCCTGGGCTGCTGATCTGGCAGCAACGTTAAACTGACAGGCATTCTGCAGGGAATTTCTCTCACTGGGGAATCTCCAGAAGGATCTAAATGACAAAGTGTAGTCTGGCTGCTATAGTGCCCTTTGTAACAGGCTATAGCTATTGGCTCTTAAGAAGTAATTAATTCCTATTAAGCAGCTTCACCTTGCTGTTCCAAAACCTGATCCTTGGGCAAGGTGAGGATAGCTTTAACCAACTTCTTCACTCAACTGAAAAATTTGCATAACCTTGTGGCCATGCAGCCAGGCTGCAGGAGGAAATGAGTGGCAAAGGTGCTCAACCCTAAGGGTGCATTAAAAACTCCTTAGAAAGAGCAAATTCTCTGAAGTTCATAGTGCAACCCTCAGACTAGCACAGCTTGGAGTATCTGGTGCTTCATGTTTTATGAAGAGATTTTATTCAATACAAACTCACACTAGATTTTCCTTTACTGAGGTCCTTTGGGAACAGCTATTGCAAACAGGTTAGTCTTCCTGCAAGATATGAAAGTTTATCAAAGCATTTCACTGTCCTTTGGGAGGCTCATTCAGTCAGAGGCACACTGAGAAAGCTTTTCCTTGTCTCTGCAGATCTGCATTTCAAGTCAAGAAAGAAGACTGGGCAGACTAGTGCTCAGGTAATGTCTACTTCACTGTGCCTGAGAAAATGCATGGCTGAAGCCAGAAAAATGAGTCTCCAGATACATAGTGATTTCTATGTGTTGATGACTGTGTTCTTCCTAATGTCCTCTTAACATATTAATATGTCCTAGACTTGTGCCTGCTGCCCTTTTGTCTGTGTCTATCAAGAAGCCAAGCCACCAGCTTCTATTAAAAATTGTATGTATTTTAAACAGTCTAAATTGCTGATCTAAGGATGGCTCTTTATTTTCAACATTTAACCAGGCAGCTGTAATTATTGTTTTATGTGCCTGATATATTTCAGCTTAGACAAATATGTCTGTATTTCATCTGGAGGCTGATTTGACAAAGGGACCCCAAGAAAACATACTTGTTTGCGCTGTTGGGCTGGCAGCCTGTGGACTGCTTGCCTTCTGTTAAAAAAAAAAAGTCACTCTGTGAAGTGGTTTGCAAAACTACTGATAGCAAGATTCAGAAAGCTAGTCTTTTCTACCATTAAAGAATTGTGGCATTTATAGCTTGCTTGCTGATTTTTTTTTCTAGTGTAAGAGTAGCTCTCAGCACATCCTGTAAAAGGAAAACTTGAAACACCCATTAAAATAATTGAAGCTGTGAAAAAAAATCTGAACAGATGAAATAAGCAGGTTTTTACTTCTATAGAAAAAGGCCAACAAAGACATTGTATGACAATAGCCAAAGGAAAGACTTTAAACTTAAAATTTCTGGAGAGTTTGGGACAAGCATCCCACAGTTCAGTCATATAACCAGATCACATGCACAAATCCTTTTTGTTTGGAGGAATGTTAGCTAGGTTCTGTGTTCCTGTTTTTCTGTATGTCAGTTCTCCTTGGGATTTTTGTTCCTGATCTATACACTCAAACTGGTGTACAGTTTTGAGTATTAGTTCAATCACTATCCCAAGTCTTTGACTTCAAAATATTTTACCTCAAATTACTTTATTGCTATGTCTATAAATCCCAAAAACCAAAAATAATTAAAGAAAAATATAAACACATATAGCATTGCAGTCCAGTAAGCCATGTACAACCTTTCTTGTTTCAAACACAGTCTCACTCTGGCCAATGTTGCATTTCTGTCGATTTACCATGTAGAAACATGATTGCAACATACAGGACAAACAGCAGGCTTAACTGCAGCAGAGTCAGATGAGGAAAAGATTAATAAGGCCAGCAAAGCCCTAGAAAAGACTCTCCAAGAAGGCTATGGAAATCTCATTGGGATTACTCAGGGACAGAAGACTCTATCAGGAAGATGGATCCCCTCAGAGACTTCCTGAAAGTTGCTCTGCTCTTCCTTTTCATCTTTTGCCTGTAGCAAAACTATTGTGATATTGTTCTGACAAAACAGTATGGAAACGAGTTACCTCAGGACTAGGGTTTAAGATAGAGACAAGTGTGACATCCTCACATTACTGTTGTTCCTCCTGTCCCAAGTGACAAGAACTTCCTTCTACAGCTCCCATGACCAGCCTCCAGATAATCTTTTGAGCCCCAAATGTCTGCTCCTCCTCATTCCTGCCTCTCCAAGCACTTTTAATTCACAACTTCCCCCAGACAAATCAGAGTCTGTCTCTGAAAGCATCTTCCTGGTCTTTCTCCTTATCAGCTTCGTATATCTCCCTCTAAATGCTTCCCTGTGCTTTCCCACTGGGGAGGGCCAGACTCTGTTTTGAGCCAAATCACCCCCTTGCAGAAAGGGCTACATCAGTTACTTGAGTCAGTGCTCATGGTAAGAGCCTGGCTGAGGCTGCCAGCAGGCTGGCAATGCACAGCATCTCCACATTGTTTTCCAGGCAACATTCTTCATTCTTTTGCTTCACCTGGCAGTGTGAACCCCCAGGGGACTGCAGAGGAGAAAAAGAAGGTGGCAGGACAGGGGATAAAACAATATCTCCTGGTTGGAAGTTGTTGGTTTTCTTCATTTTTACCTGTGAATAGAGTGTTCTTCCTGCAAGTCCAGGTTGTCTTTTTATTTCCACTGGACATTTCTCCTGAAAGCTCTGGCTTGATGGTGATTAATTTTTAATTGTTCATGGGATTTTGTTTCTTAATACTTTGCATGTTTATAGCCAGCTCTGTGAAAGGATCTTAAAGCACTTTCCAAATGATAAATTAAGACTCTCAAAAACTGCATGAGGTGGAAAACAAAATAATGAGGAAAGGGAGATCAATTCACTTACCTCTAGCTGAACAGTTAGTCCTCAAAATACCCAGGAGATGGACCTCAGCTTTCACTGCTTACTTTTGTACTTTAATGTCGCTTAAACTACAGGGGTTGTGAAACTGCAATCAAATACTCTTCTACAATAGCTATGTTGAATCATGGGGTGGTACTCATTACAGATCAGGGAGAAGGCTTCATGCATCCACTGCAGCAGGTCTACAGATCTCTTCTAGTCTTTCATTCATTATTTCTTTAAAAATAAAAGCCTGCAAAACTATCTAACTCTCACGAAATGTGTATAAATAAATATAAATATAAATATATACTGTATATATATATATAAAAAAAAACTAGTATTCTATTACTTCAGTGAGAATACAATATAAAAAATAGGCTTTTCTGTTCTGCAGGAAAAATTAATATACCTGTATCTTACTTTCCTTAAAATAGTGTTAGGGAAGATCAGATTCAAACCCCAACTTTGTGGCTTCCGAGCTTCTTTTTAGGATAAGAGTAAACATACATGACAATCAGTTCTATTCTAACAGATTAAAGAGCAGGATATTTGCTGTTCTTGTCTCTAGGGCACCCAAACCACTGGTTTTCCCCTTTCCCAGAGAAGGCAGACATATATAACATGCAAGTTAATTGCTGTCATAAAGAGGGCCCTTGTAGCTAACTGTTAATTAAGAGATGAGATAGAGAACAATATGCTGTATTTGAATTAAATGGAAACTCCAATAATTAAGTAATGAAGAAATTTGGGTGCTGTCTGCTGTAAACAACATGAACGTGAGTGAAGTCAGCAGGAGATGCAGCGAAAGTCAAATATGAAACATCAACTCAGTTGTTTGATACATGTTTTCAGAAGCACATGAAGTCAAGATTCAGGTACACTCCCACATATTTATTTTGCCTTCCCTTTATCAGTTTGTAAGTCTCACAAATGAAAAAAAATCCTTTTTGAGGGGCCTAGAAAAGCTTGGAAGGAGAAGTTAGCCTGAGAAAGTATCAGAGCTGCATTTTTACATTTTGTATTTAACAAATTAGTAAAGAAAGCAGAGAATTAAACATATGATTGAGCTTTAATAAGAAAAGCAAAGCAGCCACACCTTTCTGCAGGAAAGAAGTAATAAATATGAGATAGAGAAGCTCAAATTAGAAGAGTACATCTGGGTGGATTCAGCCACATTCATCTACTGCAAGTCAGAAAGGTCTTTTGGGCACCAGATAGCTGCTACCCAGCTGCTAGTGCCAGCTCTTCCAACACCAGTCTTGCTAGCTCTGCCCTGATGACAACTCAGACAGGCTTGATCAGTCTCTTGAAGGATGTAAAAACTCCCCCAGCACCAAGGTAGCATAGTTTACCAGAGAGTACAGTTAGAAAAAAACCCTAGTCCTCAGTCCTTGGCTGTCTACTGCCTGATGAAAATCCTTTGCAAAGGAAGGCTCCAAGCAGTGCCAGTCTCCCTATTACTTACTTAATCCAAGCAGTTACCACCTTGTACAGCTTGCTGGACAGTATGGGTGTATTTAACCTTCTGACATATTGTACCAAGTGGACAGCTTTCAAACTGCAGCCCAAGCAGGATTTTGGGGTAGTCATAGCACAGTGTGCAAGGTTTATGAACCACAGCACAGTGATGCATCATGTTGGAGGAAACAGGTATCCAGTACCACACGTCATCAGCAGGGTATGGCACTCCTGCCTGCTTGAGGAGTCATCTAAAATGTTCCTTAGCTGGTTTATTTGCACTGAGAAACTTCTTTTACCTAGCTGTCATTTCAGAGTCTCTGTATACAAGGTGAGTCTTTTTAAGCAGAAAACCCAATTCAATTGTCTTCCTCGGAATGTCAGACTCGACTCTTAAAATGCATATTGCATATGTGAAGGAGAAATATTGTATATTTGGAGGAACAAAATGCCACGTAGCTGCTGGCATACACACTTGCCTTGAGAATTTTGTTCCTAGTAAAGTTCTTGATGAACAAGCTGCAGCTTGTACACAAATCACTGCAACTGAAGCCCTAAGAACACTATTAACACAGGGAGGACTTATTGCAGGTTCAGAAGCATAATCTGAAGCTATCACAAATGTGACCCCATTGCAATTCCTTTTGCTGTTAACAAGGTTTATTCAACACTGAAAATGCACTCCTCCAGGGTGATAAAATAAACTGCTTCATTATCTCACATAAAGCAGCATAAAATGTATTATTTTATTATTGTGCTTATCATTAATGTTGTGTTACAACAAAACCTATGTTTTGCTAAGGGAGTGCAGCATAAATACAAGGAAAAGGTGCAAGGTACAAATAGATTTAACTGATAAAAATCTACCAGTAATGGTAAGTTACAGTTATTCTGAGAAGCATAAAGCATGAGTTGTTAAATGTCTGATCATAAGAACCATGCACATTAAGAGTATGTTTTTCATTTTGCAGGAATCGAAGGGTTTCTGTTTTGTCATAATTAGGTAAAGGTCTGCCTGTCACAGATATTCATTAACTACAAAACAAGATAGATTCTCTCTGTGTTTGAATTGCTGCAAGTCACCAGAGCTGTTGTCTGCTGCACATCACCTGTGATTAGCACTTAACAGGAGATTATTAACAAGGCTATTTTGTTTTGATACTGCACCAGTTATTTCTAAAGTGTGTGCCTGAAACATAACTGTTTATCTATAATTGACTATCTTCTTTTATCTTTGTAATAGAACAACTGAGTGGGTTTTTTTCAAAAGCAAGTGGATAGTTTGGTCCATGTATGAGCTACGAATGGACTAAAGGGGAAGCTGATTGCTAGTTACTGTCAGCGTAAGTCACATTTAAAATCTGGTGCCAATCTGACCTTCCTGGTAATGTTTATGCTATAAGAAATAGAAGCAGAAGAAGCATAGGGTAAAATGAAGTTGAATGCAATCAGTCAAGCAAAAAAGGCAGATGCTGCTGATGTTCCAGTTTCAAGTAAAGTATGCAAATGCCATAGATGTATTGATATTATTTCTAGAGGCCCAGAAAGGATCAGCATAAGCTAAGAAATAATGCAAATGTAATATAGCCTAAAACAACCCACTGCTTTCAAATACTGAGAGATCTATTTTTGCTAAAATAGTATTTTCTCCTTGAAAAGATCTGACAACAAATCTGAGCCTCAGCAAACAGTTTGGGGCACTCAAATGTTGGATTAGGAGGCAGGAGCTCAAAGCTCTGGCACTGCAGCATGACCTTGAGCAAGTCGTTTCTCCCTGTGTGATTTTTGTTCCCTTGGGCATTCACGCTGGCAGTCCTTGGGGACAGGGACTGTCTTTTACTATGTAATAGAAAGATTACGTTTATCAAAACAATTCCCTTCCCTCCCCACCCCCTCCCCCGCCAGTAATCTCATCATCTTTAGCTATTATTTGTACATATATTTCTGTTTCCAAGTTTCTTTTTAGGCTCTTTTTAGGTTGTTCCTGTGCCTCTTCCTTAGCTCTTCTGAAGGGAATGAAAATTCAAATGTAAATTACTGAAAAAGCAGCCAGGCGGAGATCTGTAATGAGATGTATTTGTGTGGATTTACACTGGCAGAAGGATGCACCTGTAAGTGTAGAGTGCTAATGGGAATTTGGCTCACGGGATAGAAATCCAGAGGAGGTTTCCCTTAGCAGTGGGTAGTTCGCTCTGCTGGAAGTATGCAATCTGTATGAGGGTGTGCACATATATATTTATCTCTCTTTTTTATGTATTCACATAAAGATAGCTTTATATAGCAGCTGTTTCAAATAAAGCAGTCTTTGGAGTTGACAGGTTGGTAAAGAGCATTTGTAAAGAAAAGATCTTACTATGCTAGTGATCTGTCCCTACAAAGAGTGCTTGACTCAATTACAGTGGTTCTGGATTGCAAGGTAGAGAAAAGAAAGTATCAAAAATAAAATATCAAATATATGTATACATTTTTTTTTTAATGGAAGAGGTGAGTCAAACAGAGCAAAAGGAAGGAATGCAGAAAAATGGAGCCTTTAATCAGAAAGTCTTGATCTCACGAGAGGGACAGTTTGGGGTTAAGTTCCCTGCTGAGGACTTGGAATTGCATGTTTTGTCATCAGAGTTGTATTTTTAACTCAGGAGCAGGCCAAACCCAATGAAATAACTTCACTGAAATTTCATAAAATCAATTTCTAAGCTTTTTTTGAACATCAGATCTGGTAAAATTCAACGTGCTTTAAGCTATAAACCATACAACTTCTAGGTGTGTTTTGAAGGATAGACAATAGTTTGTCTTTGACAAAAGCTTTTGTTCTATGTGTATTTTCTGAGCTTGTGGCACTCCCTGGGTGCCTTTTTTCCTCTCTTCTGGATTATTTAAAAGAAATACAGACTCCTGTCCCACTGCTGAAGTTCTAACTGCACCCAGACTCTTCCTTGTGTACACAGACCAGAACTGGTGCAAGGGGACAGAAAACACCTCATTCTGCAGGGAAGCTATTAAAGGCTTTTCTGAGCTGAAAATTTTCATAGCCTCTGGACTTAATAACTAAATAACTACATGATGACTTTGTAAAATTATGCTGCTTTGAATATTTGTTTTTCACAGGCTGTGGTAGTGAATATTCTACAAAACAAGTAGATTTTTTGTTCATAGCCTATTTTTAAAACAGTCTGGAGGGACCTGTCCAAGCTACTGCAGGGGATGTGAATGTAACCATATTAAAAAGAAAGACATTTTCTCTAGTATCAGAAAATGTGAAATATAAGAAAAAACGTGCAACTTATTTCTACAGAGTTACTCTGGAGTTACTCTGGTTTAACTTGAAGCAGAAGTAGGAACAGAAGTTGACTTTCAATTATTGCCAGGGAAAATTCATGATGATGACTACAATATGCAGAAAATTCTCACATAAGTGTGATGAGGCAAAATGCTGCCAACTTACGCTGCATCTGAAGGTGTAAACATGTCATGGCATAGAGAGAAAACTACTCTGATTAACACAGGTTATCGCTTGTTTCTTCCAAGTCGTTTCATTTCTCACAATCTTGTGCACATTCCACCCGCTTTTGCTACTTCTGTGGGAACAGAGACAACTCTGCAAGAAGCTATTTTTTTTTCAGAACTCCAGGTGTTGGTTTAGGTGATGTTCTCAAGTTTGTCAGAGGGTTGCTCAGAAAGAGCGTATGATAAAGCAGGCTCTAACTCCAGCGTTGTGCTTTCAGATGTAACACATGTGGTGAATGAGCAAGTGACTAAACATATCGGAGTGCAAGGAAAATGAGAATGTGAGGGAAACATTTAATTATTTGTTATCTTGATAAAAGAGAGTGATATAGGTTCCTTCTGACCCAGAAAGAGGTGATTCCAACTCACTCTCTTCTTAGCAGAGAAAATCTAGAAAAATCAAAACAATCTTGTCCCCAGACCAACTAGAGACAGAAGAAAGAAATCCTGAGCAGATTGTGGGTCAGGCACTTGCGTTCTCAGATAGGTGGAGAGGTGACCAGGAAGAAATTTTATTTCAAGTTTGCCACTAAGGACTGGACCTTAGAGTACCTTCATTGAAAATTAACAGGATATTTAAAAAAATGTCGTTGACTTTGCTGAAGATTATAAAAGTACAGGAGTGTGGAAAATAAATAATAGCATAAATAAGTGTAGACATCTTTCTATATCTTCCTCGTTACAATGATTTTATGTGAAAAAAAAGTATTTTTTTTTTCCTTATGAGACAAGGAGAAAAGTTTCTTTTCTCACTGTCACCTAACTTCCTGGCTTTTACTGGGGTAATTTTCTTCCTAGTAGCTGATGCAGGGCTGTATTTTGGATTTGTGGTGAAAACAGTGTTGATAACACAGGGATGTTTTGGTTATTGCTGAGCAGTGCTTGCACAGCATCAAGGCCTTTCCTGCTTTTTGTCCTACCCTGACAGTAAGTGTGCTGAGGATGCACAAGAAGCCGTGAGGGAGCATGGCCAGGACAGCTGAGCTGAACTAGCCCCAGAGCTATTCCATCCCATAGGAGGTCATGCCCAGTACAGAAACTGGAGGCAGTTGGCTGGGAGGAGCAGATTGCTGCTGGGGCATTGCTCAGCAGGTGGTCAGAAATTGCACTGGGCAGCACTT
The DNA here is from genome assembly GCF_028858725.1 of Colius striatus. Taxonomy (NCBI): domain Eukaryota; kingdom Metazoa; phylum Chordata; class Aves; order Coliiformes; family Coliidae; genus Colius; species Colius striatus. The sequence goes on along the minus strand of NC_084759.1, from coordinate 110,911,449 downwards.
GTTTGTTCTGGGTTTTTTGTTTTTTTTTTTTTTTTCCCTTGGGTTTTATTTATCTTTATCTGCTATATATATACTTTCATTACTATTATAATTAAATTATGTTATTATTAATGCTATTATTTTATTTCAATTATTAAACTGTTCTTATTTCAACACATGAGTTTTACTTCTTTTTCCCAAATTTTCCTTTCCATCTCACTGTGGGGGAAGATGGAGGCAGACCAAGCAGCTGCATGATGCTCAGTTATTAACTGAGGTTAAATCATGACACCTAATGATAAAACAATTTTCATGGTTTGTAATCAATACTGCAGGCTGAGGAGAATACAATTAAATTTTTAAAAGCCAAGAAATTTAATAGACTACATCAGCTACTGCTGTGAAGTGGAATATCACTATCCACTTGGCACTTTATGTCCAGAAGCTAGCTAGCTCTCATTGTGATTTTATTCAATATAGTGATGTTCCTGGTGATCTCTCTAAACTCTAGGACAGGCTCAAAGAGAGCAACTTGACAGATTGTTCACAAATGCATATTTGTACTCATCTATAAATATGTTTGATATCTGCAGTGGTCATTGACTTCAAAGGAAGGATGTGCTATTAACATGAAGCTTAAAATAATAATCCCTTTTCAGCCACAGTAAAGGGCATATTATCATTCCTTTCAGAAATACATGCAAAGACTGATTGTAGAATCATATTCATTGACATAAGAACTTTAATAGACCTCTCTCAAAACCAAGAAAATATGAACTGCATGTCAAAGACTTTTCTATAGGTCTCCAATTTAAACATTTTGCTTCCTTTTGTCTCCTGTTTTCCTAGAAGTGTCAGTGGCACTGTGAGAAGAGAGGTTTACATCTGCTTCAGAACAACGTGAAATCTTGACTAGAACACTTCCCTGAATGCAGATCTCAGTAACACTGTCTTCTCTCTAGTTCTAGCTAAAAAAACCTGGCAGGACAGTTGATAAAGGTGGCAAATTAAACCTAAAGTACCATCATCTGCTAACTTGCTAACAGTATAGTAAGCAGCAGCCTTGTGCTGGCTCCCACCTGAGAAACAGCCCCACCTGATAGGGCTTCATAGAATGGTAGGGGTTGGAAGGGACCTTTAGAGATTATCTAGTCCAACGTCTCTGCAGAAGCAGGTCAACCTAGATCAGGTCACACAGGAACATGTCCAGGCAGAACCTGAAGACCTCCAGGGAAGAAGACTCCACACTTTTCCTGGGCAGCCTGTGCCAGGGCTCCCTCACCAGAAAATAGTTTTTTCTTATGTTTAAATGGAAGTTATTGTGTTCCAGCTTCATCCTATTACCCCTCGTACTGTCACTAGGTACCAAAGAAAAAAGAGATGCACTGACCTCTGGACAGCCACCATTTATATGCTTATAAATATTAATGAGATGTCCCCTCAATCTCCTCTTCTCTAGACTAAATAGCCCCAGTTCCCACAGCCTTTCCTCATAAGAAAGATGCTCCAGTCTCCTGATCATCTTGGTTTCCTGGGTCAGGTTCACAGTTACTAGTTGTGCAAAATGGCTCCTTTCTGTGAAGCTAACAGGATAGTATATCACTATTCCTTCCATTTAAAGACAATAAAAAAAAAAAACCATGATAACTCAAAAACATCGAAACTCTTCATTTCAGAAGCTCTTACACTAATTATAAGTCTTGAAAAATTAAAAAAAAAGAAAACAACAAAGATCTTGTAAGAAAAACAGGTAACTTGAATCTATGTCATGTAGTTTTTCTCACCAGAGCACTTGGGCAGCATCTTGTATTCCTCGGCTGCTGGTGCTACAAGTTAGCAGAGATCTCTGATGTCTACGATTAATTTCCCTTTTCACTTCAGGAGCAAAACTGCTTCTCTTTTACTATTTTTTTGTCATAGATCCTGTAATATCTGACTTTAGTTATAGTATGTACAGCTTTTACATTAAGTATAATCCAGTGAAAGTCTGTGAAATGCAAGGCAAAATAATGTGGAAGTAGATGAAATGGAAAAGTTTAATGGAGGGCTATTTAGAATGCAGGACAAGAGTGATTGACTGCCAAGAAATCTTATTTTTAATGAAGATTGTTGTTTTCTGAATCCCAGTTCTTCCGTTTCTGGAGGCTCCTGAGGGACATGAGCAGATTACAGAAGATACAAGACCAAAATAAAATCAAAAGTTTTAGAAGAGGAACTATGTCTGTATCCTCAAAACAGATTTATTCTTCTCAGAACAGATGCTAAATACTGTTCCAGCCTTTCCCAGCAGTTTCCATAAAATATTAGTATTTCCCTACAGTATTCTAAATTTATTTCCAGTTACAGCATCTAGAAGTTCAGGGGTAAAAAGGGAGACTTCTACAATTGCCTCCAGGCTGTGCTATCCAACAAAGCACTTTGCCTGGCTCTATTCATCACCTTTCAGGTGCTTAGCTACAATACTCACTTTCAGCATTATAATTTCTATTTTGCAGCATTAAAGACATACCTTGACCACCTTCTTTCCCACTAATTTCCCATTCCGTTTTTTTTTTTATTTAATCTGCATATTTCTAGCTTTATGCCTCCTTTGACACCCCCCATATTTACAACATCGGGGGAAGTTTCAGCTCATGTTCTCAGACTTACCAGGAGTGGTTTGTTTCAGCTCTTTCAGCTTCTGAAGGGGGGCCTGGTGGATCATTGACCTGAGTGTAAGATCTGCTCAGGGATTTACTGTTAAAAGGTGCAAACTACTACAACCTCTCAGGCTTGAATTCTTTAGGCTTTTCAATATGGTTATGGATTGTAGTGGGGTTTTTTCTTACCCAGAGCTACTGCACAGATAGGCCTCTCGCTTCATTGTTGCTGTGACAATGAACATTGAATTAAGAGAAATCGGTTTGTTGCCCACTATCATACTAAATTACCAGGTTTTTTATCTCTTTCACTATTTGCCTCCAAACAGATAAGTTTTCAAGGCAGGCAACTCATCAACTCTGTGTCTACAAGATAAAGCAAAATAATCTAGACTTTTTACCTTATCCACAACAAAGTTCACAATTTTCAACAAGGAATAAAAAGAACAGTTTTGTAATCCTGGACTGGAACTTCCCATACCTAGTTTTCAACCAACTTTGCAAGTTTCTATAAGTTATTTTAATAATTTTCTACCTTGATTTCCCTGTCCTCATAATGAACCTAACCAGATGAAATATCTTAGTCTACATTTTTTCTCCCTGGACTTTTTAACAATGAGGCTTTGTGTGGCAAGGTGCATTTTTGTGGGTTTTTTTTGCTTTGGTGGAAGAGGATAAAAATGTTGCTGTTCACATACATTTTGCATAAAGTTTAATGAAGTCATGATCTCAGTTGAGCTTAATTACAATCAACTCCTATGAGTGATATGAGCAAGTCCAACTTACTACAAGAATTATGATATAGTTGTGTTATCCAAATTAGTGAAAAAGAAATAACTTTAAACATCTTTTCCAGAAGGTGAAATCACAACAATTTGAGAACAATGTTCTTCTACTGTCACTAATCCCCAGGATGTTTCTAAAAATTAGAAAAACTACCTGTCTAAAATGCAGAAAATGATCAGTCAAATCCAAACTGAAGCTTGCTGTGTTGGGTAAAATAGAATTACTCACTGAACTAAAAATCATATTTGCCAGAGTTGAATGACTTAGCAAGGCCAGTTCCTTGAAGATGATAAATAACAATGAAGAAAACTGAGAGATGGAAATAAGAAGAGATATTTTAAAAAGATGCTGTTAGATGCCAGACAGCACAGCCAGGCAATTTCATGGAGAGCATCTTCAGTCAGTAATGGTAAATATGAACTACGAAACAGCTTACCAAAAAAGCACAAAACTTTATGCTAGAGTAGAATATTCATTAACATTAATATTTTTGCCTCCCTAACCTTGAATCATCTCCAGAAAACCCAGGGACTAAGCACAGAAACTTTTCTCTGTCATGCTGCATAGAAGAAATCCCCTGGGGACCAATATAGTCAGTGGCTATGGGTGCTCCATGTGGTTCCAAGCAAAAGGTATCTTCATCATTCAGTATGAACTCTCTGCAACCTTTATGAAATCTGGTGACCCTGCAGTGGACCACAGCTCAAATCCTGGGTAAGTTCAGTCTAAAACTCACAGCAGGAATGTAACCCTCTCTTAGGCTTTGGCTGGCATTTTACCCTACTTTGCTGGGCCTTGGAAGCTAATGTCTTATCAGTAGTTCTATGCTGATTTTCCTCTGCTATTGCTCTGGTCTATTGGGTCACTTCTCTTAATGGTATTTTACTGCTCTGACTCCGTTCTTGAGAAATATGTGGTGCCAAGCAAGGATTAGTCACGCTACTTTAACTTTACAGTAAATCCTTTCTTCTTTTAAGGATTCTACACAGTCCAGAACTTGTCACAGAACTTTAAGATTTAAAGAATTAGCAAGTAACTCTTGTCCGACAGGTACACTGGATTTAACTGAACCTGAAACATCCTTTTCACAGCATTTTAATAAGAAAAAACACTATTCCTTCAAGTTCAGAGCATAGACATTTTTTAGCAGACATGTCATAAGATTTGTCAAGTAGAAAGACAATTCTACAGATAAAGGCTTGCTGCGAAGTTTTTGGCTCTTGGCCTGAAAAACCAGACTCGAAGTCTGCAAACCAGGCTCAAAGCCTGAAACCAGGCTCGAAGCCTGAAAAACCAGCTCTAAGCCTACTTCATGCGGCGATCAACCCAGGGTCGAATTCTCAGCTGGGTGGGAAGAAATCAGTCCTACTCAGTGTGAGTGATAGCAGAAATCTTCTTCTTTATTGAGAACAGGCTCTAACTTATATACCCAGCAGCTTCAAAGCTAGCTCAGCAACCGCAGCTAATAGATTACATTCTTGTGTTCATCCTACTTGCGGTTTCTGCGATAAGCAAGCTCCCTCACATTTTCCCATCTTGTTTTTCTCCAAAGTTGTTTTCCACCTTGAGCTGTTAGCTCGTTAGCTGAAAACAGCCCGACCTTGAAGGAGCAGAAAGAGGCCTGCTGTCTACGCTGACTATGTGACAGCAACTACTTTAACCATGGCTCTGACTCTGGTCTTGATTGTGCATTAAATTCATATAACTAGAACTCAGATTGCCTTGCCCCATCAGGCCTAACATTATACCCCGGGATCCATATCCATGCTCCCTCATTTTTTCTCCACAAAGGCTTGCTCCGTGGATTTCTCCCTTCAACTTCCCATGAGGAGATCGTAAAACTTTTCCATCATCTGACTTTTATCTTTCTGTTGCTGAATGTGGTCAAAGCCTCAAGCTACTAAGCTACAAAGCCAAGTAGCATCCAGACAGAGATGAAGAATAACAGTAATATTTGTGGCTTAATAATAATCAGTAAAAGGAAGGGCAGAAGATATTTTGGCTAGCTAACAGAACTTAAATTCCCTCTTAGACAAAAGGTATTGCAATTAAAACAAAATATTTGCAATGCAGAAAAGATCCTGTGTTTTTAGGGTATCATTAAAAAGCATGAAAGTTCATTAGTCTTTTGGGAAATGCTGAAAGCCTTGAGTTGGTCATTCCTGGGTTTAAGCGTGTAGGCTGTGATGCTAAAGACTTCAGTCAACAGCAATGGATTTAGGCTGTGATTTTCAGCATTTGTATTCCACAGGGACTAGGTAGAGTGGGTCTCATAGCAGGTCTATTATCTCATCCCCAAGATAATTTTTCATTAGTATTTTTATTAATTTAAATCAGATATGTGCTGTGGAGGAAGCTCTTTTAATCCCCTAGCTCTCATAAAGCTGGTTATATTGCAATCTGAAGAGACTACTCTGTTTACAGCCTTTTTAACATGCTAACAAGCAAGATTTTACATTCTACAAACTTCCTATTAAAGTGGTAATTTAATTAGCTTGCCCAGACAATAAAGATCCAAGACCATCAGCTAATATGAACTTAGTTTTGCTTTTGTTTCAAACATAGCCACACATATTCCCATGATGAAGCTTTTACGGTCAGGTTAATGGGTACTAGGTCCAGGTTTCTGCCTGGCCTCTTTTCAGAAGAGCAGAATTTGTCCTGCCTCACTTTCTCTGCTCAGTGAGAGGAACAGTTTTGGAAGAACTGAAAAAAAAATACAGGCTAGTTCAGCAGTGAACTATTTCTGCTGCTACTGTTAACAGATCATTAGAATTATTTATTATTTTCTTACTGCATACACTTTTTCTTTATGAATTTTTTCAGTCTCTGCTCATCAGTGTGACTGCCATTGCCATTTCTAGTTGTCATTTACATTCACAACTAGAAACCTCAGACATCACTGGAGTAATTCTTTGCTGCTACGAAGCCAGTAGTGAGTAGGAAAGAAGGTTCCTGTAAGCACTTGGCTCTCAGTAGTCAGTGACTACTTAAATCCTTTACCTGCTTAAACTCTTTTTATGTTACTGGAGAGAAAGTTGCCCACTTATAACAAATGAAATACAGGATTGATCTACATCTCCTGTTCCTGTCTGGAATTTCAAAAGTTTCTTCTTGCTTCTATTCTGCACTTTTCTATTACTAGAATTTCTCCTGCATCCTCTGAAGCACAAGATTCTTTGTCTCGCTGTTCTGGTCTATACCTACCTACCCCTTTTCCCATCCTTCCTTACTCAATTTTTATTTCTTTTTCTCTTCACTTTTTTTTCAAAATCTGTTGTTAAGAACATGAAACTCAGACCTCAGTTGAAAGCTGCACTTGCAAACCAAATCTGTTCCCTGCGTCACAGAAACGCATTTTTCACACAGTGCAGGGAAAATAAGCAGTTATGCAGCCCAAATTCGGAATGAGACATGGCTGGATTGGTGGCAAGTGGCAAACAGAGAAGCAAAGGATTATAGAAATGCTATCTATTTTATGTGAAATGGAGGCATGAAATATTATAACCTCTAAGCATTAGCATCTGAACCATCCATAAAGGAGAGAAAACCTTTGGAATGATGCTCATTTAAACTTTAATAGTGTTTTCCTGTATTGCAGATATTGTATAGATAGATTAGAGTTAAATACATTATAGATTTAAAACTGTAGACATTAGTGGAAACAACCCCTAAAATCCAGAAAGGAGTATAATTTCCTAAATGAGGATAAGAGCTAATCAATCCCTGTCTTACTAAAATCTAATCAGCCCAAGCTGTTTAAAAGTGGAAACATACCTCAGGTGATAGCTTTACTAATGGGTTTTCAGTTGTACACACTTCAATTGTAGCTACAAAGTTCTAGAACTTTCTTTGTTTATTCAATGTTTCTTTATTCAAGGACAGAAATATTGGAGCAAGAAGTGTTTTTTGGGTTTTTTTGCTAGAAGTCTTAAGTCATTTGCCGCGATTGAGAGACGGAGACGCAACTTGATGCAAGCAAAGTGTCCACTTTATTGAATACAGGCAACATATTTATATATTCAGAAGGCCAACGAGTCACATGCTGATTGGAACAATCAACTAATCGTCTCATACATATTACAAAAGCTGAGCTCCTGATAGGCTAATAAAGAACATACGACCCTGCCAAGAGGTTATTGTGTTGCAAAACTAGATAAGTTTCAAAGTTTACTTAGCAGGGTCACAAGATCCTGTTCTTTTGTGCTTACTTCTGCATGTTGCAATTCTCCACCACCCTCGGCACTTCTCCATACTGACACAACAAGCCTAACGGCCAAAACCAACTTTATTACTTATATATATCTATATAATTACTAACACCCTATAAGCTCTACTAACTCCTATTCATACATAACCCACATCTCCCCCTTTTTGTTTTTAAGCAAGATCCGCTTCCCAAGGTTTGCGTCCGACTAGCTCGAGGACGTCTCGTTTCACTAGCTCTTCCGTACTAGAAGTTTTTGGTTTTGGTTTTTTTTTGTTTGTTTTTTTTTTTTTCCAGGTCTTGCTGTCGTACAAAAAGAATCCTATTAACAGAGGTAGCTATAGATTTTTGCAAACACTGCAAAATACATGGCATTATTACTAACAATATACAAACTATTAAAAGAATCAAAACTCCTTGTTTAAACAAGTCTTTTAACCATCCCGTAATTCCCCAAGATGCTAACCATCCATCAAATCCATCCACTCCCTCTTGTACATTGTGAATTCTGTCTCGCAATTCTGCAATTTGCTTATGAATACTCACAGAATGATCAGACAGATTCATACAACACATTCCTTCAAATTCCTGGCATCCATGTCTACAGCTAAAAATCCAAAAGTTACACAGTCCACAATGGGGACACTAGAGTTCCCGCTTATTGGTTTCTGGGATTGATGTCATTCAGGAGCGGTATTCTCATCTTCGTTCACAGGTTCCGGGGTGTCGTCGGCTGACAGCTGCTGCAATGTCTCTCTAAAGGGTCTCACACTCTTTGCTGGAATCCAGCGAGGACCTCTTTCTGTGGAGACACAAGCATAACCTCTGCCCCACGTAATAAGGGGATAGGGTCCCATTATCTTACCTGATTCTGGATCTCGAACCAAAACTGGCGGTTTCACCCTGGGCTCAAAGAGATTGTTTGTGCTAAAATGTCGAACTACCGGGGGATTGTTATCTAACAAAGAACAATTCAAAAAATTAAAAACATATAAGGCTTTCTGTAATCTCTCTTCTGGTGTGTCAGTTCCTACTCCCCCTTTTTGTTTTTGTAATAGCCGCTTGAGGGTTTGATGGGAACACTCTATCAGAGCTTGACCCGTGGGGGAGTGAGGAATGCCAGTGGTATGTGAAACTCCCCAGGATACAAAAAAGTCAGTTAAAGATTTAGAGATATATGCAGGACCATTGTCTGTTTTTATCTGGGAGGGTACTCCCAGGGTGGCAAAAGCACACATTAGATGTTTGCGTACATCTCGTGTCTTCTCTCCGGCATGACAAGAAGCAAACAGCATTCCAGAAAATGTATCGATAGAACAGTGAATATACTTCAAACGCCCAAATTCAGCAAAATGGGTAACATCTGTTTGCCATAATTGAAGGCTTTGCAAACCCCTGGGATTAACCCCTCCTGCTATAGAAGGAAAAGAGTGTCTTTGACAGTCGGGACAAGTGGCAATGATACTATTAGCCTGCTGAGGCGTAAGGTTAAACTGTCGTTTTAGGCCTCCGGCATTTTGGTGAAAAAAAGAATGGCTAAGTCGAGCTTGTGCTAAACGGTCAGGTAACACCTGTACAGGTAACGTAAGCACATCAGCCTGTCGGTTTCCTTCTGCAATAAACCCAGGTAAGGAGGTATGGGACCTAACATGCATAATAAAATAAGGATGATGGCGAGAGTTTAAAAGAAAGATAAGTTCTTGTAACAGAGTGAATAAGGCGACATGAGAGACATCACGGAGTACCGAGGCCTCTGCTCGTTGAACAATTCCTGCAACATAAGCAGTCAGTGACTACATTGAGAGGAATAGACCATTTCCGAAAGGCACGAACCACGGCCGACAATTCTGTTATTTGAGGAGAGCCCTGTACAGTTTCTACATCAGAGTCCCAACATCCAGACTTATCATCCCACCAAAGAATGACAGACCTGTGGGTTTTTCCCGATCCATCTGTAAAAACAGTAAAGGCCTGCAGAGGCTGATCACTTCTTTTTGGCATCGGCAATAGGTGAAAATCAGCGTGTAACAGTTTATGAGAAGGTGGATGCGAGGTAAGTTGACCTGCATATTTGACTAAAGCTGTCCCCAAAGCATCCGATTGTTGCAATAACCATTGCAAATAAACTGCTGTCACTGGCAAACAAATAAGGGTAAAATCTGTCCCTGCCAGAGTCAACAGTCTCTGCCGGGCCTTGATGACAAGGGATGCAAACATTTCATGCTGTGTCGAGATAGTTTTTGTTGCTTGATTGGGTAAAAAAACCCACTCAATAACCAATAAAGGGTCCGGTTTCTGGTCGTCCCACTGGAAGATTAACGCATGAGGCTGCTGCACAGGGTTTAGAATGATGAGTTGAAAAGGCAACTCAGGTGCATACCACTGCGCTTGTCTGCTGGTAATTGCTGTGGCAACCTTTTGTAACGCATTCATAGCCGCATTGTCAAGGCTCCGTGGGGCGCACAAGTTTGTATCTCCTCTAAGCATTTGGAACAATGGATTCAAATCTGCATTTGTAATACCAAGTAAAGGCCGCACCCAGTTAATTGTTCCCAACAGCTTCTGTACGTCATGCAAGTTTTTTACATTAGCACGTATTTGTAAAGGTTGTGGAACAATAGTCTGAGCTCTAATACGCCATCCTAGATATTTCCAAGGTGGTAATTTTTGTACTTTCTCTGGTGCGATACAGAGGTCTGCTGATTTTACAGCAGCCATGACAAGGGCTACGGCCTCCTCCATGACTTCTTGGCGCTGAGCTGCCACTAGAATGTCATCCATGTAATGATATATCAACACTTTAGGTACTGCAACCCTAACGGGGCTAAGTATTTTCGCTACAAACCATTGACATATTGTGGGGCTGTTTTTCATTCCTTGTGGCAGCACAACCCAGTGGTATCTCTGCAAAGGAGCTTGCATATTGATGCTAGGGACTGAAAAAGCAAATTTAAGGGCATTGTCTGGATGCAGTGGGATATTAAAAAAACAATCTTTAAGATCAATAACAGTTAAATGCCAATCACGAGGAATCATGGTTGGTGATGGTAGCCCGGGTTGTAGGGCTCCCATGTTCTCCATAGCATCATTAATTTTTCTCAAGTCATGGAGCAAGCGCCACTTGCCAGTCTGTTTTCGGATAACAAAAATTGGCGAATTCCAGGGACTTGTAGAGGGAACAATATGTCCCTCAGAGAGCTGTTCTGCAACCAACTCTTGGAGGGCGTGAAGTTTTTCTATAGGTAGGGGCCATTGATCGACCCAAATAGAAGAATTAGTCTTCCAAGTTAATTTTAGGGTTTCACGCCCTGCAATGGCCCCACCTAAAAAGGCTTTTGGGTAGTTTGAATAAACATTCCCCATTGAGATAACACGTCGCGTCCCCATAAAACCATAGGGACAGGTAAAACAAATGGTTTAACAGAAGCTGTTTGACCGTTCGAATCCTGAATCTGAATCAAATCAGAGCTTTGTCGGCTAGTTCCATAGCCCCCTATCCCAGCCAGCGCCTGAGAAACATTTGCCAGTGGCCATTGTGGGGGCCACTTAGCTTGGGAAATAACTGTAACATCTGCCCCTGTATCAATGATTCCACTTAAAACCACTCGGTGATCCCCGCGAACTAAAGTACAGCGGCACATGGGGCGCTTTTGGGTGATGGATTGGACCCATAAAATCTCAGGCACTCCTGTAGAGCCAAAAGCTCCCTGCCTTTGTTTCAGCTGGCCATCAGACTGGAGGCTAGTTACTTTAGGGATTAAAATCAATTGTGCTATTTTACTATCTTTTGGTACGGTACAAGGTGGAAACGGAGTCCAAGCCATGATTTTAATTTCCGATTCACTATCAGAATCAATTACTCCTGGCAATACAAAAAGACCCGACAGGGTAGCAGACGACCTCCCTATTAATAATGCTTGAGTCTGTGGTGGTAAAGGGCCAGTAACTTCAGTAGATAACAGGTGAACAGAGGAATCAAGTAAAGTTACTGTGTGGGAGGTTGCCAGGTCCAAGCCGGCGCTTCCTGTGGTTGCTGGGCAGAGGTTAGAAAACCTCCGGTTTCCTGCCCCCCCCCCGCGTACGGAGAGGCGCCGGGGCCAGTCGCAGAATTTGTGTCTGCACGCGCCGCGGATTCGCGTTCAGCTGCCGGTTTCCCGGTATGGGACGCCCATTCACATCAAATTTGGATTTGCATTGGTTCGCAAAATGCCGTCCTTTCTGACATTTAGGGCAAACGCTAGGTGCTGGGGGTCTCTTTCCAAGTCCAATGTTACGACAATCTCTTTTGATATGCCCTGGTTTCCCACAACCAAAGCAGTTCTGCCTTTCATTACCTCCCACGGGCCCCTGCATGGCTGCAAAAGCGGCAGCCATTACTTCATATTTATGATCCATCGTGCCAATCCTGTTACAAGCCTCAATCATCTCAACTATTGTGGGGTTCTGATTTGGAAGCGATTTTAAAAGTTTTTTACAATTGGCGTTAGCGTTTTCTACTGCTAATTTCAGCAATAGGATCTCCCGAGCTTCGGCATTATCTATTTGCCGATCTAGAGCCTGTTTCAGCCTATCTATAAATTGCATATATGATTCTCGAGGCTCTTGGGTGATATTAGTAAACGCCTTTTGAGGCTTTTGGGAATCCGGAACTTTCATTAAGGCTCTTCTCGCTTCCTCCTGGACCGCTTCTAAAGCGTCTCGGGGGATGTCTCTAGCCTGAGCGGCTGGGTCTGCGTGTTGCCCTGTCCCAGTAAGATGTTCCATAGTTAAAGCTGCTAAAGCGGCATTAGCGTGCCCCGCATACCCCAATAAAATTGTTTGTAGCCCTGACCTCCATTGAGATTCCCACATTGTATATTGATCCGGGGTTAACAACAATCGCACAAGAGATTTTAAATCATGCGGCGTCATGACATATGTATCGAATACAGAAGACAAAAGACTCGCAAAATAAGGAGAGGACAGTCCGTGCTCAGTAACCGTACGACGCAATTCCTTAATCACTGAGAAAGATAGCGATTCCCATTGAGCCGCCCCCCACCTTCCTTTATAGATTACAGGAGCCACTATGGTTTTTGCTATTTCTAGTTCCCCTTCCTTCAGCGCTTGGCGCTTAATCTCTCCCCAAACATCATGGGGGCCAGGAGGGAAAAGATCAGGCTCCTTTTCAGAGTCAATGGGTCCCGGATCAAAAGGATCATCCTCCGGTGGGTAACCTGCAGCACAGGCTAACGGGGGGGGGTGACGAAACAGCGGGAAGTGGTGGTGCTGAGGGCTGCGCTCCCCCCTCAAAGTCTCCCTGGCTTTGCTCCTGCGCTTTTACCGTCTCATAAATCGATCTCCACCGTGGAAGCATTCGTTGAGCCTCCTCATTTCCAGAAGTAGCTGCATCCCATAATTTTACCCCCACATCATCCCAAAGTTCCTGAGTAAAAATTGAAGAGGCAGTAACCGTGGGGATCTTAACCTGGACCCATTTAAGGATCAACTTAAGATCCTGACCCGAAAGGGTCTTTTTTCCATGCTTTTCAAGCAAAGCTTCCATTAGTTCATAAACGTCTCTTTCAGGAGAACTTGTCTGATTCCCCATTTTTCAGTTTCCCGCAGCTCACCTCTCGTTCCAGACGGGGGTGATTAGCCGGCTTTTCCTGCTTCGTTTCAGCAGCTCCTTTCAGTTCTGCAGGACTCGCAGCACGCCACCAGATAGGTGATTATCTGTCTCCGACGGACTCTTCACAGAAGATCACGTCGGGGTCACCATTTGCCGCGACTGAGAGACGGAGACGCAACTTGATGCAAGCAAAGTGTCCACTTTATTGAATACAGGCAACATATTTATATATTCAGAAGGCCAACGAGTCACATGCTGATTGGAACAATCAACTAATCATCTCATACATATTACAAAAGCTGAGCTCCTGATAGGCTAATAAAGAACATACGACCCTGCCAAGAGGTTATTGTGTTACAAAACTAGATAAGTTTCAAAGTTTACTTAGCAGGGTCACAAGATCCTGTTCTTTTGTGCTTACTTCTGCATGTTGCAATTCTCCACCACCCTCGGCACTTCTCCATACTGACACAACAAGCCTAACGGCCAAAACCAACTTTATTACTTATATATATCTATATAATTACTAACACCCTATAAGCTCTACTAACTCCTATTCATACATAACCCACAGTCATTTATGGTAACATATTAAAATTTTCCTTCTTCATCTAAAATGAAGGAAAATAAATAAGGAAACTTTTGCATCTGAACCATTTCTTGTTTACAAATATGCTGGGGGATGAAAACATTGTCTACCTGCTGACAAATCCAGTTCTCTAAGTAGCTAAAATAGGTTTTGTACAAAGTTCTTTTTCAAGCACTTTCTTATCAAGTCTTGAAAAAATTTTCAGGCCCAGCCCAGGAAATCATGTGCACATACTTAAAAAAATATGAAAAGGTCCCCAAAAACATCTTTGGGCTCTGTAGCTTCTTCCCTGATCTCTGGCCCATGGTTTTCCCAGGTGACTGTCATACAACCTGCACAGCCCTCTTAGTTTGGGTGCTGCAAGCTGTTGCCACTGGCTCCTCCTTGCCTTCCTTTGTGGAACAGTCAGCCCTTGCTGCTCTTTGACAATGAGATTTGCAATCACTTTCCCCTCAGGTCTGCTACATGATTCATCTTAGATATAAATTAGTTCATAACTTCTCTCCATGTTCCTTAAAGCAGACAGATCAGGATTTGGTATTATATTTTCTTCAGACACTTAAGTCTAAAGCCTGGAGAAGCTGGACAGCACAAAGCAATGTAGATTTTTCAAGACTATGATTATCAGGGGGATCAACCAATTTGCCTCTTGGGACACCACCTTCTTTTTCTCAGACATCCTAATCGCAGAATCACAAAATCATAGAATGGTAGGGGTCAGAAGGAACCTCTAGAGATCATCTAGTCCAATCCCACTGCCAAAGCAGATTTGCCTAGATCGGGTCGCATAGGAATGCATCCAGTTGGAATTTGAAAACCTCCAGAGAAAGAGATTCCACTATCTCCCTGGGCAGCCTGTGCCAGTACTCCCCCATCTTTTTTTTTTTTTTTTTTAATCTGTGGCTGCGCAGTATTGAGATATGAGGTTTGAAGAAAAGAGCATGCCCTGTCTCAAACACCTTTACTAAGATTGCCATGGATGTCTTCACAAGTGTCTGCCCAGAAGGATCTCTACTGAGCATCATCTTTTCAGGTGACACAGAAATACCAGAGATCACCACATTGTCAGAAGTAGAGCAAGAGTCCTGTAAGTTAAGAGGAACAAAAGTCACTGAAGTCTTTTTTAAAGTTCTTGTAATGCATCATTTTTAAATACTTTCCAAAAGCCAATTAAATAACCAGTGAAGACATAAGAACTAAGGTGAAAAGCAAAATGTGATTAAACTTTGAGATAACTGCCATGTTTCATTTCAATTGGGAAGATTTTATGTTGATTGTTCTATTTGTCAGACAAGGTTTAATAATAGCTTTTCCCTATATTAAAAGGAGAAAATTGTAGACTAAGTGGGCAGTAGGTGGATGTGCTTAAAGGGGTTTGGCTTATGTAAGAAAATAAATACATTTGAACCTTGACTAAGGAGAATAAAGAGGGCAAGAGCATGTGATTGAAAAGTAGCAGTTGTTGAACAAATACTTTATAGGTAGACTACAAAAGGTTGGGAGTGTATATCAACATAATTGCAACTGTAACATTAGGAGAAGAGAGGCTGAAGTTTTTGGGGGTTCTTTTTCTTCAATCAAGAAAAGAAAAATCCTGCTTTTAAAGGAAGAATTAGTCATGGAACACTGTACAAATGCGAAGTGAGAAACCAAGGTCATGTCAGATTCTTACAGTCAATGCAGGTTAATAGAAAAGCCATTGTTACACTTTTTTTTAAAATCCATCTTTCTTTCCTTCAAAGTCAAATTAAGTACTTGCAGTGAGAATTGCAACAACTAAAATCTAGTTATGTCAACAGAGAGTCTTTCAGCTTTGGTATACTTTATTCTATGACCAAGTTCTTTGCTTTCAGTAAGAGCTTTGGTTTCTTTATGATGCTCTGCACACATCTTGACATCACTTTGGCAATATATACCCTCTAAGGTTAAGAAGGCAATTTCAATTCTGCATGCAGCATAGATTCAACCTGTGTTTCTCAGCAGAGCTGGACTTCTGTATTTTATTAGCGTGGGTATCTGTCCACCAGGAATTGGTGTAGGCACTGGTCTGACATTGTAGGTCACTTGACAGAGTGTTGTGGGCAGAAAGGGGAGGAAATAACAGTTGCTATCAGAGGAGATTTTTTTTAAGTGGTCTGAAGGTATCTTTTCTCAGTTCATCTGAGATATCTTCTTTTATCCAAGTTAGAAAAGTTTTTGGTTTTTTTTTTAGTTTGTTGATAGTCTTGAGGACAGCAACATTTTCAATACACAAACAGTCTAAATCAGACTAAATTATTATTCTTAAACATTTCCAGAGAGATGCAAATTCCCACGCTTTGAATGTTTCAGTGAAACTCTAATTCAGTTGTCAGAGATGGACCACTCACTTCCTAAAGAAGTGCCAAGCCCTCCACTGTCCTTGAGCCAGGCCACTATGGTACTGTCAGATGCCTCCAGTGAGAATAGATACCTGTGCAAAACCTCAGACCTTGGTTCTGAATTTGTGAAATATGAGTTATTCCAAATCAAGTGTTTTGGTGATAGAGAGCTGACGATTTTCCTTAGGCAGAACTGCACTAGAACACTAAACAGTCAGGTCACAAGGAACTACAAGTATTCAGAAGATAAGAAGTCTAATCCTCCTTCAACATATTAGAGGTATAGTCTGAAATTCATCTCATGATATTCTGGAAATATTATATTCAAGAAGAAATAACAACCAACACAAATGCAACTGAATAACTAGTAGCTCTGTAGAAATGGTTCATGCGCTATACTATAGCTAATTATATCATGCCGTTCAAAAAAGGAAAAAAAAAAATCCTGGCAAATATAATGAGGCTAAATAAGACACAGACAAATCCCTTTTTCTCAGCTTTTGTGAGACCTTGGCTAGAGTAATGTCTCTGTGTAATTTGTCTTTGAACAAGGACATTGATTACTTTATGTTCACAGGAAAACAAGAGGAATGATCTAAGCTCCAGCAAACATGATCTATGTGGCAAGATCTAGGTGGACCTGCTTCTGCAGGGGGGTTGGACTAGATGACCTCTAAAGGTCTCTTCCAACCCCTACCATTCTATGATTCTACGATTCTATGATTCTAAGATCAAAGCAACTGAGTTTGTTCAGTTAAAAGAAGAGACTGAAGTAGGCAGGGTTGTCTCTTAAAGTGCATAGGAAACTGCTCCATAGAGGTAGGAGATTGTTCTCCATAAAGATGGAGGAAAAGCAGTCAGTTTACATTTGAGTTAGATTTGAGCTAGGTAGTGGCAAGAGTAGCACAGTAATATGATAGACAGCAGGAGATATTATAGGCTTTTCACTGCAGGAGCTATTTAAAAAGAAAAAAAAAAACTAGGTAAAAAATTCTTTGGAATGGCAGTGATATTTCTCATCATGCATTAGAGCTATGAGTGAGCTAGACAGTTCCTACCATACTTTCATTACTCCCAGCCAGCTCTCTGTGTAAGATTAAAAAAATTCATTCAAGTCTTCTGCAGAAAATATTCTTGCCTTTCATTAAAAGAACCATACAAGTTATCAACAAAGAGAACCCCGTACAGCCTGGTTGGCTGGGGCAACATGGAGGCAGAGTGTGAGTCTGCCTCTCTTTATTTACCCTAGTTATGATGAGTAACTGGTAGATGCTTGCCCTCCTCTCTTCCCCCTTCCCGTGTCTAATAAACAGTCTAGACATTAAGCCGCTGAGTAACACTAAGATTTAAATTTTCTGAAAAATATTTATTCCTTTTTATCAGCATATGGTAAGGTAAGAAGATTTGATGTACAAAAAAAAGTAATTGATGTTTTATCTAGGGATAATTATCTGTCTTTCATGTTGCTTTTTCCTACAGAGAAGCTCAGTTGAAAAAGCTTTTTTACTTTCCAATTATATTTCTTCTGGAAGACCTTTTGCTTGTTAAAGCTGTTGAAAATAAGGAACAGAATCTACATAGTAGGTCTAATAAAAATAAAAAAGGATCTATTAATCATAATCAGAAATTGCAATCAACTCCACTACAGGTATAATCTCTCTCTCAAAATATGATAAAAGATAGGAGTAACTGTCTAACATACTAGTCATTACAGTATTTTTCTTCTTAGACATATTCTCTTTACTGGATGCACTGAGTATTAGAGAAAATGCATATTTATTTGAGATGAAAAAAAAAGTACATACTATTTACTCAATGGAAATTACTGAAAAGAAATCCGAGTTTTTGTTTTCCTCCTTAATTTTTATCACATTTTAGCCTTATACTAGAGAAGTAACAAGCCCAAAATCTACTTCTTGATGTTCTCAGCTTCCAAATGTTGATATCTTAGAAGGAGATTCTTACCAAAATATCACGTTTGTTCACTCTACAAATGTTATGAGGGACGTAAATCAAAATCAGGGTTTTCTGAAATGCTTCTGTCTTTGTAACACATGGAACCAAAACCACAGTTTTATACCATCTTGTGTGCAGATCTGTTAAATTGTGATTAAAATTGAGCTATTTTGTAGTCTTCCCTAGAAATATTTTTTAAAAATATGTTAAATGTGCTAGGATACTAATTTTACATCCATGATGGGCAAGAGTCATATAAAGGCACAAAAATTTTTGCCTGATTGAGTAGTCTAGAAGATACATATGGTCATAACAGTAATCACTTATGATATATAAATTTGGTATTAAAACCATAACTTTAAAATCATAACTTTTGCATTGAAAATAAAAAACAAGTTAATTGATCTAATCTACACCTTTGCTGAACCCAATAATTAGAGTATTCTCTTACTTTGTCAACTTCTGTGTCAGCAGTTTTCTTGGCTTCAAAACCTTTGAGCTTTATTTCAACAGAAACTTAACAATTTACACTGATCACTCAGAAAGCAAGTTAAAACATGTCTGAATTTGGAAGAGGATCTAATAAAATATAGAATTGGTATTAATGTTCAGTGGAGGTCCTTAACTGAGAAATACTGGCTTTGAGGAAAAAAAGCGGAAAGATGAAGGTATCATTTCTTAGCAGCACTTAAGTGATATCGGGAATATTGATTGTGTCCAGTTTTGATCTCCCTAAGTTCAATGGACATTGGAAAAATCAGAGACAGTGGAGGGTCACCAAAATTATCAGAGGGTTGGAGAAGTGACATGTGAAGAAAAGGTGAAGGAATTGTTTTTGTTCAGCCTGAAGAAAAGAGGGCTCAGGGCAGATGTTATCACAGTCTGTCACTAAGACCTAAAAGGTGTGTATAGCAAGAGGATAAAGGTACTATCTATACAAGGATGTACAGTGACAGGACAACTGACAATAAGTTGTTTCAGTGAAATTTTTTCTGGCTATAAGCAAATAATTTTTATACCACAACAACAATTAAACATTGGAAAAGACTGCTGGGGTGAGTTGATGGATGCCAGGTGCCCACCAAAGCTGCTCTATCACTCCTCATTCTCAGTTGGATAGGGGAGAGAAAATACAACCAAGGGTTCATAAGTCAAGATAAGGACGGGGAGATCACTCACTGGTTACTGCCATGGGTAAAACAGACTCGACTTGGGGCAATTAGTTTAATTTACTACTAATCAAACCAGAGTATGGTGATGAGAAATAAAACCAAACCTTAAAAACACGTTTCCCTGCCTCTCTCTTCTTTCAGGCCTTAATTTTACTTCCAAATTCTCTACCACTTCCCCACCAGTGGTGTAGAGGGATGGGTTTTGCTGCTTCGTTTTGCTGCTTCTTCTTTCTCAGGGGGACATCTCCTCACACAGGAGACAGTCCTCCACAAAATCCTCAAATGTGGGTCCTTCACATGGGATACAATTCTCCACAAAATGCCCCAGTGTGGGTCTCTTCTATGGGTTGCAGTCCTTCAGGGACAAACTGCTACAGCATGGGTCCCCCATGGGGGTCACAAGTGCTTCCAGCAAACCTGATCTCACGTGGCCTTCTCTCTCCACAGGTCCTGACAGAAGCCTGATCCAGTGTGGGCTTCCCACAGCAACATAGTCTCCTTTCAGGTGCATTTATCCGCTCCACCATGGAGTCTTCTATAGACAGTAGGTGAATATCTTTGCTCCACCATTACCGTCATCTAAGGCACTGCTTTCAACAGCTGTTTGGACTGTATGACTTTCAGCAGTCCTTTTCAATATAGACTTTTCTATGATATCTATCAGCAGTCTGAAGGAATAAAACTGAATGCTTAGAAAATTAAGAAGCAGATACTGTTCTTATCTATAAACAGCAAAATTGGTCACTTTGCATCAAACAGCAACATTCCCTTATTTGGAGACATAGTGTCTAGTAAGAGTAGAAGAAGACTTAAGACACTACAGTCATCAAATAATTAGGAAAATCAGGAGGGATGGCAAAAGCTGCATTTTTCAGCTGTTCTGTAGAGGTCTCAAATGAGGGGAAATTTTGCATCTACTGAAGCAGAAAAAAGAGAATAGAGAGACGAGAGACCAGGCTAGGGGCTCTGGGAGAAAACATAGACTCTTGGTCGTCTTTCAACTGACAAATGAAGAGACACAGAAGTGAATTGCATTGCCAGATCATGAGCAAATTACTGGCACTGAGAGAACTTGGAAAGTATTTTATTTATGCCAACTTTGCTACTTATTTGCAGAATTATACTTACCACAAAATCGAGATCCTTGAGGGATTTCACAAGATTTTTGTGTGAAAAAAATGCTTATATGTATCTATCCTGTCTATAGTTGTCAATAGGTACCAGCTTATGCCCAATTAAAGGAGGCAAGTTTCTATAAATTACTCCAATTTATCTCTGATTTCAAGTACCTGTGTTCTGACTATTCTAGAAGAAATTTAAATTGAGAAGCCAAAAACCTGTAAACACCTTTTTAAGAATTCAGACCTCGAAACTGATGCACTTATGAAGATGAATTCAGGTCTTCACTGCAAAGTATCATCAGTTACAGTGATGTGATTGTGCATATATCTGCTATCTATGCACTCAATCTACTTATACTCAGGAAATTTTGCTGCCTATTTTTAGCCACTGACGTAGTGGGATGACATACTGAAACGAAATCAGAAGATATAGATGGATGTATACATAGTAGCGCTCACATGCCCCACTTCTGAGGAGTTAAGTGGTGTTTCTGTAGACACTTTCCCAGTTCAGAAGAAACAGAGGACATCACACACACATTTCTAGTGTTACAATGTGGGGACAGGAAATGCTGTTGTATGGGAAGAAATTGTATCTTAATCCCAGTAATCTTGTCCCTGGTAGAGCTGTGCTTACCTCCCAGTTCAGATCACTGAAGAAAATGACTGAAGATAAATAATTCAGTTGACAATTATTCCAACACCACATAAAAACATTAAATGTGTTACAATATTCTCATCTACATGTAGACTACTACAACCAAAAACATTAATGAAGACATTAGTGAAGACATTCAACATATTAAACACCATTCTCAATTTTGACAATAAGTTTATGCATACATGCATTCTAAATGCACTATACAACCTGCTTCTCCATATAATGTCCTAGACCCTGGCTCTGTAAAGACTTTGTTTTCAGCTTGAATGAATTCCTTCTGTATGAAGTATCATTTTTTCCTCTTTGACTGTTTTTCTCTGACATTCAAAAACAAAATTAAACAATAAAATATGTTTATATATATATGTGTTAATAAAAGACTCATATATCAATATCCTGTTTCAGTGAGCTACTGATGTACATTACCTCACTCAAGAAATAGTCAACTTTGATATGTCAAAACTGAATTTAAAACTGTATATTTGATAATAATACAAAATTATCAAACTGTAGGATGTTTTCTTGAAAATTCAATTTTCTTGAAGATGCACAGTTATCCCAGCCAGACAGTGCCATAACAGGGCAACAGACGTGTGGTATTGCTTCTTGGCCCTAGCAGAGGACTGATTTATGGAGAACAATCTATGAAGTCTTTAGCCCAGATTCATCTCACCAGACTTTAGACACCCAATTGAAACATCTGCAGTTTAGTTCACAGGTGTATTACCACATTTATACCCAGAAGTATTTAAAGGGAGCTTGCTCTCTGAGTCAATGTTTTAGATAACAAAGTCTTCCCTGATAAGTTTTTACGGTGTGACAAATTCAGGCAGAAATTGTGTTTCTACTCAATTTCCCTGTCTTGGAGTTTGCCCAGCTCTCCTTTCACCTAATGTCCTTACAGGTTCTGATGTTTCCCCACAACATCTTTGATTAAAGTGTAAATGCAATTGAAGGCGGTAGAAGTGGAGACTAGAACACATGTTCCTGCAGTTAAAGAATTAATACCTAATGAGCTAGAAAGAGGGACAAAGATACTTTAATAGATAGAGATTATTGCATCATTTGATTTCTATAGAAATTGCTAATTTACAACATTACAAGTGCTAGAAAGAAAACTTTTTAAAAAACAAAGATACCTAGAGGGCCTCACTGCTGTAGGATCAAAGTGACCTAGAGTCCTGAATGCATCCCTCTCCTCCTATTCTCTGTGGGACATGAAAATGTATTTATGACAAATAGTAATTTGAGTTCTAGAGAGACCAAAGGGATCTCATGGTTACCATAGAGACAAATTGGTGTCAAAAGAAAACAAAACAAAACAAAGATCATGAGCTTTATCACCAAATTGCTCTTCCTCACTTGTTGCTAAGCTGCAGAAGATGGACACAGATGTTTAAGGTTAAATTAACTCAAACTTCCCTTGAAAAATCACATGAAAGACAAGATTCATTTGGTATTCCTACAGAAAATAGGAAAAAAATACTAGATCAGATTGGTGTTATAAATCAAAGACTCTAGATCTATATTTGGAGCTCAAAATTATTTAGGTCCATGCATTGTGTAATTCTGAATTTTAATACACACATATATCTAACAATTCTCAAATCCAGTAAGTTAGCCTTGATCATATTTTTGATCATATTATTGATCGCGACAAATGTTTTCATATTTTAAAATACTGGAAAAAAAAAAATACAATTTAGAATTTCTATTGCTTTTCTTAACAATTATTGACTTAATTCACACTAAAATTTATCCTACAAATACCAGTGAATGTTTATTAAATCTACAATCCTATACCCCATAAAAACTGTGATTCCTATTTATGCCAAAAGTCAGAATTCTTCAGTAAGATTCTGTAATTTACAGACCTTTTTGCCATTGGAGATGAAAATGTAATTTTTTTCTTCCTTGTAGCGGAAACTCATGCTAAATACTGGTTAAGTTTTGTTCAGTATTGCTTTTACATATACCTTAATTATCTAAGTTGTCTGATAAAATCTTGGAGATGTTGAGAAAAACTTGCTGTGTTTTCTTTCCAAATAAAATGAATTTCACAGAGACCATAATTGAAAAAGTTGGACACACTTGTGCAGTATTATTTCCTTCAATTAATCAAAGAGAAACGTTGATGGAAGTTTCACAGGATTCAAGTTTAGAAACAAAGATCTGTTGTTGAAGTAGCTTCTTGGATAAGGTAGATACTACAGAAGTTTCTCATTCCTTGTAAAACATCTAAGCACAGAGGGATGTGGGTTAAACACATAAGTAAAGCAGTTAGTAGACACTTTACTTTTGACCTGTGATCAGGACTTTTTTTTCTTTAGCAGATACACAAAACTAAATTTGTGAAACGGGCTATAAAAGATGAAAGTTATGCCTTTCCTACATAGCCCTTCTGGAACTGCTCACTGACAGATGGCCTTGCTGTCAGTATTAAGACTGATTTTTATTTTTATTTTCAGTCATGGTGATGAATATTAAGGCCTTGTAAGAAGAATGGACATGTAAGTAAAATGCTCTGCTGATTTTATTAATTGCCTGGGAACTTTGATTAAAAATTTAGATTTTTTAAAGAATTGTTGTTGCTTTAAGTTAGAAGGAGAGAAACATTCTAGATATTTATTCATAATACTTTATACAGCCCTATAATTAGATTTATACCTGCTTTAAACTTTACAATATGTTATTTTGCAACTGGTGCATCTTTATCTAAATTTAAGGATAAGTACAGCTGCTGGCTTTCAGCATAAATATTTTACAATGAAAGGATGAGACAGCGGCTGCAATTACTTTCTCAAAATCTTTCACTTTGAATTTGTGGTTTGTTTTCTATTTGTTTAGGGTTTCTTTCTCTCTGTGCTATTTAAGCATACAGTTATGGAATATCCAAGCAAATTACAAAACAGGCTCCACTGCAGAAAAGATCTAATTATATCTGTAAACATCAGAAAGCAAGTCAAGCACATGCAATCTTCCAAAAAATCTCACTCCAGCTCTTGTAGGGTTATCAGGCAACATGAGTCCTCAGGCATTGAACTTTATCAATGAAGGAGGCAGGTATGAAAGAAAAACAGCATTCTCCCTCAAGTAATGTGATTTTTTTTATATACTACAACCTCGGCCAAAGGTGTTAGATGAAATCTTTACACATGAAGTAATACATTTTTTTTTTCTAAAAGGCCCTATAATCAAAATGGGCAAAAGAGATTGTTATCTCTAGTTTATACCTGGGTACCAATGTAGAAATAAATTAAAGGATTTGACTGAGAAGCTTGTGGTAGAACCAAGATTTGAATGCACAGCGGAGTCCAGTTTCCTCTGGCATAACACCAATAAGCCTATCAACATGACAGCATCACTGTTTTTAAACATAGGTACTTCCTAAACTGACATTGCCTCTTTTTACTCAAGCATATCCAAGAAATTTTAGTCCTTACCTAACACTCCCATCCATATGAGGATGGATACTGTTGACATATGAGGGTTATAATGATGAACTTAGCAAATTGCACCCAAGAAGCAATATTAGGTAGGACCTTCAAAGTACCCTTTTCTCTTATCAGGGGAGAAAAATATCCAGACTGTCAAATTAAAGTGTCTCAGAGTGAACTCAGCACAAGGCAGACACCTGAGACACACTTTTTCCTCATAGCAGTCAGAACTTAAAGTACTTAATACTGTATGTTAGAAAACTAATACCTCTGACTTCAAAATTGGCACCACCTGTCCATTGATTTCTGGGTGGAGTGCAGTTGCACAACTCCTTATGAAATCAATATTACTTACAGCACCACTCACTGTGTTTTGTGCAAACTATGGCTTACAAATTCCTTAACCTGTAGCCCTACTCAGCAATTCATCTTCTGAATGACAAATGCATTGGTTACTTTGACACATGTCTTCTGTTTTGACAGTTTTTGCTGGTGTTCCAGCAGTGCTTGTTAATATAAGTACAGGGAATCTTTCCCAAATCAATAGATCCTGTCAAAACAAAGATAAAAAAACCTTAATTCATCCATTGTCCTGGATTTACAGAAATAATCCAGGGAGCTAATGAGATCATCAGGTAAGAAAAAAGACAGAAAAAAAAGCTGTCAATCAGGAACAAAGACATAATACCTTCTTTTTCTCCCATCCTGTTCTTTAACCCTTCTTAGTTGTATCCTAGTTAATTCTCAGACTGTGGGTTCTCTGCTGCACTAAGAGTCTCTTCACGAGTGAATGCACTACAATTTAAAGAATAGTACTCAATAGAGAGGCTAGAATACATTGTGGTACATGTGTGGCTATAATTATACACACAGGATTTTCTCATGGTCAGTGAAAAAGAACAATAAAAATGAATATTGGCACCCCAAAGACATTTTGTTTCATGCATATGCGAGTTCTTATAAAGTCTCATTATGTCTTTATCCAGATAGAAGTACAATGAATTATTCCTTCATGCTTTTTAGTCAGCTTCTTCCTGCCCCCGGCTTCCTCTGTGCATGATACAGCCACAGACAAGTCTACAAGGTCAGATACTGTAAAAATGCAGCAAATATTGAATACATAACAAATATTAAATATTTACTCAACATCTGCCCTCAGATGCCTGTCTGTGCATTTTCTGTAGGTAATCTGCAGTTAAACTGATCTGAGTGACTGAATCTTTCTGGAGCTTTCCAATTTCTTGCTCACTGGTTCCTCAGCTTAATGAGCACTTTCTCTGAGGGTAAGAGAAATACACTTAGTTTAACACCCATAGTTATGTGTTCAAGTTAACTTGAATGGCTTTGCCATGGGAGTTCTACCAGTCTGTTGATGAGTCTCGGCTGAGAAGTGGGGGCATGAGATGGCAGGTATCTTGTGAGCCACAGGTGGATATTTGCATGTTTACATATGTCTTAGCAAACAATGGAAGAGAGATTTGAGTACACTAACTGGTTCAGCACACGCTATTGTGTCATCCAGGGATGCTCAAACCTTGCATTAGCAGATGGCCTGTGACAGGGGTAGACGAAGTAGTCACTGACAGTGCAGATATAACCCTCCTTCTCCCTTTACAGGTCGCTGTATCTTCATATCATCACAAGGACTTCACTGCTCAAGACTGATGCAGACGAGTAAGGGGTGACAGCTAACCATTTTCTCCACAACTTGAAGTCTTCTCAACGAAAGAAGTTTCTCGGTTGCAAACTAGAGGACCCAATAGCCAGCCTTTTCCCTCTGCACAGGTGAATGGATGCAGTCATGAAAAATTCCCAGAGCTGCTTCTGCCTACTGGCTTCAGTCCAGATTTATTTGGATTAAGTTTCACCAGTAAAGAATGAAATAACACTACTTCAGAACAAACCTATCCATTCTTACCAGTAACTACAGCTGTCTGGAAAAAAACCCCACAGGTTCATTCTATTAAATCCATACTTTTTTCACTCTTATTTATAGCTACATCAGTCAGAAATCTCCTCAACATCTCATTCAAAAACAGTGGACTGAGATTCAGAAAATCTGGGGTTTTCAGAAGCCACAACAGTTGTTCTGCTGCAATCGTCCTCAAACTGCATGCTATCTATAAACTGCAGTTGCAGTTGTAATTCATGGGATCTGTCTGTATAGAAATTGAATGAGTACAGCTAGCTGTTAATATTTTTTTGAAATGTATTTCCTGCCTGATTTTCTTGAGGCACCCTAGTTTTCAACTCTGTGGCATTAGAGAAGGCTCTACAGAGAAACTGTCAAGACCTTGGAGACTCTGAAATATGATGGACAACACTATGATGGAAATTGCCAGTGCCTTGGGAATATAAGTAATATAAGATTTTTCTCTTTAATAAAACCTACTTTTGCAAAAGAATCTTAAACTAGTATTAAAGCATTTCTTTACTGGAAATGTTAGACTTGAAGTTTCTGAAAAACTCAGAGGAGAGTTCAATGTCTTCAGAAGTAAACCGAAAAAGTGCTACTAAGTCTAATTGCCTATTTTTAGTTAAGTAAAGATATTTCATTGTTCTGGTTTAGCAAGGAGCAGCTTTTGGCTTAGTAACAGGGGGAGCGGGTTGCAGTGAAGACCCGGTAAAGAGTTTGCGGACCCTCCCCCGGCTCCTGGGTTCACACCCACCTCCGGCCCGCCTGGGCCAATCTGGCGCCTCTGCCATCACTATTTAGGGGACGGGAATTTGGAATGCGGGTCAGGAGGTGTAAGAGGGATACAAGATGGAGGCGACCACGCGGACCCTTCAGCCAGAGGAGGAAGGAAGGAGGAGCAGTAGACCGGAGACCCTTCTGCAAGCCGTGGCGAGAATGCAAGCTGTGCCCCTGAAACCTGTGGAGATCCGTGGCAGGACCGAGAGCCACCAGCAGCTCCATGTGAGTGAGCCCGGACGGGCGAGGGACTGTGTGGGGAGACGGCCATGGCCCAGGCCGTGCTGGAGAGCCTGCACGCCACAGAGCAGCCCCACACGAGAGGCAGAGAGGAGCTGCAGCCTTTGGAATGGGTGCACGTCAGAGCAGCCCGTGCAGGGCTGCCATGCGTGTGAGTTACCCCACGGACTCACAGGGAGGACTGGTGTGGAGTTCACCCGTCCTGAGGAGGGACAGATGGCAGAAGCTATTGGGAGCAGACTGACTGAGACCTCCACTGCCTGCCCCCCCGAACCGTTCAGGTGGGGGCAAGGTAAAAACCCCGGGATCAGGGCTCTGAGCCCGGGAAGAGGGGAGGTGTGGCGGGAAGGTGTTCTTAAAAAGGCTGGTTGGACTCTTCATTGACGTATTCCTCTGTGTTGTTTCGTTTTGGTTATGTTTTGGGTTTTTGTGGGTATGTTTTAGTTGATGTTGCATTAAATTATTTTCTGTTTTCTTCCCCAAACCGAGTAGCCTGGTCTGTTTTGTCCTGAACGTTAAGAGGCAATTAAGCCCTCCCTGCCCTTGAGCAATTCTCAGCCTCTTCGGTACTTGAGGCTAATCGTGGTCTTTGTTCCCTGATGGGCCTAAACCATGACATTCATTTATGGTCTAACTTCTCAGGTATTTCAGGGGCACTTTCACCTTCATATTGATCCTGTTCTTGGATCATCCTTAACAGCTATTACTGTTCTGGCATTTTATTTTTTTTTTACATTCATATCACTGGAAGTGGAAGCTGCAACTACAAGTAAACCTACTGAGGTTTCCTGGCAGAAGCAAGATTTTAGGGATGGTGACATGTTATCAACATCCTCCTGCTTGTGAAGAGTTGGGAGAAAGAAACAGAGCCACAGCCTGATGGCACATGCAAGGCTTCTGCACCCAAAAAAGAAAAAAAATGGAGGAGCACATACCTACCATAGGAAATGGATTTTCAGCCCAGCTCTCCTAGAAGTGCTGTAAAGTTTGAATGATACTCATCTCTTATATTTGCCTTTGAAAGTTTCCTAATACTGGTCTGCAGATCCCTACAGGGATATACTCCTAAAATTAAATGTCTGCCCATCAGGACATCAGTGATGACTTTGTGATTTATTCAGAGAGTACTAAAATAGTTGGACTAAAACAAACTTAACAGCTTATGCATTCAAAAAGTCAGTACACAAACTTAATACCTTGTTGAATATGCAGGCAAAGAGGCTTCATGAACCTCACAGAAGGTAGTGGGGATGAAAACATCATTGGATTGAATGGCAAGTAAATAAGTTAGTTTGTAACAATTGGAGACAATCGGACATCAATATCTTTGTTTCAAATTACCATCAGCCATATGTTTTATGATTGTGATGTTGATAACCACTGTTGGTAACTGTTGCTCAAAATTACATGGAAGTCTTTACATAAAATATGATATAACATTTTTTCAAATAATTCCTTCTTTCTCTAGTAATAAATTTATTCAAAGTGTTGTGGCTTAATCCATCCAGAAACTAAGCACAGTGGGATAGAGAGGAGCATCTAGGGGAAAAAAGCAAAACTCCATGGATTGAGATAAGAGCTGTTTAATAACTAAAAATAATAAAATATTATAACAATTAATATTTTTTTAACAGTAAAAAAACTCTAAAGTGCTGCCCAATGCAGTTGCTCTTGACCCACTGAGCGATGTCCCAGCAGCAACTTACCCCTCCCAGCCAAATAGCCCCAGTTTCTGTACTGGGTATGACCTCCTATGGGATGGAATAGCTCTGTGACTACTTCAGCTCAGCTGTCCTGGCTATGCTTTCTACTGGCTTTCTGTGTATCTCCCAGCACACTCAGTGGCAGGGCAAGGTGAGAAGCAGGAAAGGCCTTGATGCTGTGCAAGAACTGCTGAGGAATAACCAAAACATTCTTGTGTTATCAACACTGTTTTCAGTGTTTCAAATCCAAAAGACAGCCCTGTAGCAGTCACTAGGAAGAAAATTAATTCCATCCTAGTCAAAACCAGGACACAAAGTTATATAGAGATTTCTGTATTTTTATTAACAATATAAGAAGTGTATTTTAGCATTGACTTGTTTGGCCCTTTTAGCTTGATTACTCTCTTTCAGGACGTGTTTAAGATTAGCAGAATAATCCTAACATGTAATATTCAACTACAAAACATTTCCCTTTTTGCTTTTACTGTCATATACTTCCTGTGGAAGCAGTATCTTCTGAAGTAACAGGCTGAATAATTAGATGGCATCATAATGCAATATGGCAACACAATACCTGATCATCAGGGCCTATTTTTGAATCTACTTTCATCTTTACTTATTTTTCCTATTAGCTGCACAGTGTGGGTTCTGGGGAACACCTCCTCCTCTTCCATTTAACCGGGAGATGGCAAGTGCAGAGCTCCCATGCCCTGACAGAGGAGAAAATTTGGCAGCAGATATAACAAGCAGTGCCTCAAAATCAAACAGTGGTTATCAAGCAAAACGGGTGCTTTTTTTTGAACCACTCCATCACCACTTCTCCATCCTGCTTCTGAGCCTTGCCTTCCCTGCCTCACCCTGTAGGAGATCAAGCTACAGACTAGTGAATAACAGAGCTGCTTTTATCACGTCTCAATATCTAGTTGAGATACCTACTATGATCAATAAGTTCAATACCAAATAAATGAAATGATAACTGAAAGCATTAGTGTGCTTACTACATCATGTGGCAACTGGTGTAAACCTGATGTAACGTGTTCATGCGTGTCCCACTCATGGGTAATTTATAATAGCCTCAAGTTCCAATATAAAAAGCATATAGCTGCAGGGAGACATGTCAACTTCCCTTACATGGACTGTCATTCCCTTAGAATCATAATAATTAAGATGTCTGGTGTAACTGCTTCTGCCAGAAAATATTTTTATATTTCAGCCCATTTCAAGAACCTCGGAGTTTAAGGGAAAGATTATTAAATATTGTATCACAAATTAAGGAAAGTCTTCCTGCTGTCAAGGGAAACACACAAACACTCACTCAAAATTCCCTGCCAATAATGTGAAAACTACCTTGCCCAGAAGCTATGCAAATGACAGTAAAATAAAATAAAAATAACAACAACAGTAAAGATGAGTATTAACTTGACAAGGAAAAAGGGCAGCTGAAACAGAAATAGTTCTTACTGATAGGAGAGATCTCTATATGATTAGGTATTTTCATAGGTCTGCAGATTATGGTGTGATTCACCAGCTGCCTCTACAATGACCTGTGCATGGGCCAAAGCTTGTTGGCCGCAGGAGCTGATGTGTAGCTCAAGAGCATGTGCTCTCATAGCTGGGAAGTAAGAAGATCTTGCCTGGCTGAGAAGGGGTCACAAGAGTTGAAACAAATATAGTGAGACAGTTGCACAGTGTTTACTGCTTGGCCGTCAGAAATAGTTAATTTCCATTTAAAATTAATCAGTGAAATAACACTGAATTAAACAAGTTATAACCAGGTTTAACAAGTGACAATTTGCCAGTTAGGAAAGGAATATTTTTTTGCCCAGCTAGACTCGTATCTTGTAGGTTTCCATCTGTGGAACTATTTAAAGAGAGCTAAGTCTGCTTGTGCTGTGTTCCTAGCCTTTTCTCTGTAAATATCGACAGTGTAAGGCTTCTAAATAATAAAGGCCTGTATTCTAATATATATTAAAAGACAGAGATTGCTCAGTATGGAGGAAAGACCCTTAGCTGCAAGTGCACAAGTCTAGCCTGTTTGTGAAGCAGATCAGACAAAGCATTGAGAAAGCAAGGATCTTGCAGGAATTGCAAAATTTTTGAATAAATGGGACTACATTAGATGAATTATTATGGGCTGTTACTCATTGAGTTTAGTGGGTGGATAGGGCTGGGATCTGAAGTAGCTAAAGAAAGAAGTGTGCCCATTCTTAGGTTGTTGAAAAAAATTGATTAAAAATAGAGAATAAAAGATTAAGAATGGAGAGGAAAACTGGTAATGTTTTCAGACTGAACCACTCTAATTCCATATCCAGGAAGCTGGACACTGAACTCCAACTCAGGTTAAGTGATTAGTGCTAAGTGGACCAAAATGATGCCTGGCTTAGGCAGATCCATTAATGTACATAATTCTAATGTTTGTCCTTCTTGCAAGAGCATGATATCGTCAACTCATGTTCACATCCTTTAGCAGAGGGATTGGCTTAGATGATTTTTAGAGGTCTCTTCCAACCCCTACCATTCTGTGATTCTAAGATTCTATAATTCTGCTACCCAAGTCATACCATATTGAGATCTGCTGAACCTCATTCCATGCATCCCTTCATTTTGACAGCAAACCGCAACGATTACCTCATTCTGGAGTTCCAAATACTTTTTCATAGTTTTTTTCTTGCATATAGGAATGTCATCTGAGGTAATGCCAAAAATCTTAGCAGGTTTCTGACATCTATTTCTTCTCCCCTTTCCAATAAGTTATGATTCTGTCTTAGAAGGAAATTATGTAGGTTTCAAGTTACTTTTTCCTTGATAAATGAATATGGGTTCTTATCTTCTTCTTGTCTTCCGAATGCTAACAAATATTTTGTTGAACCATGAATTTCAGTATATTTCCAGGAGAGATAGGTCAATCAGTTTAACCTTTATGCCTTAACTCATTCTTCTTCTCCCTTATGAAAAATAGCTACTTCATTCTGGTTATTGTCTTCCATTTTTTTTAATGGATGAATTGCCTGTGCAACCCGTTCCTATTATTTAAATAATCATTTAAAGGTTTAAGGGGTTATCTTACAGTTGTCAGTACTTGCATTCAGTACCCTAAAGGATTTTTCAGACTACTAAAAAATATCCTAGCTTTTAAACTGTTGATCCTGAAGACTGGAACAGGCCCTACAGAGTTGTAGAGCCCTATGGAATTGCACCTGGACATAAAGATCCACTCAGAGAAATTCCTATTGTAAGTGACCTGAAATGCTTCTAAGTACTAAAGACCTTTTGATTAGGTGGATAAAAATTTTCTCTTACAATCTGCAATTCAAAGAGCTCTCTATCTTGCAAGACAGAATAAGAAAGAATTTCATTAAATAGACACCAAATTTTATTAGATTAATATCTTGTTATATACCTTCTCCACTCATGTATCTCCATAATTAAAACATCCCTTTCAAAGTGATTGATACATTCAGCTTATTTTTATCCTTAATCTCTCCATCTGTGGAATATATACATTTTTTTTTATTTAACCTTCTGTAATTCCATCTGCCTTTATATGATTATTCCAACTTAAAAAATCAATTCTCTGAGCTGCCCATAAATAAATATTTTGTTGGTAGTATTTTGTAGTTGCCACAAGCTACTGAGCAACAGAGGCTAATCTTGTAGCTGTAATAATTCCATCTTCAACTGTCTTGCAATTAATTTAGTCAGTTTTAACTGCTGAAAGGAATTCCCCAAACTTTGCAACTGAAAATTAAATATGCACTAAATGATATTTACCTAAGTTTACAAAGTTTTGTTTCAACCATATATTATGCCACACTGTTCTCTTACAGATCTTGAGCTTGCTTAGTTGGGTGCTCTGACCTTGTCACTCAAGTTCATGTCCAAAAATGTAAGAATTGCCACAGTATCCTATCTTTCCTTTTTCCCCTATGAATCCTTCTAACTACATCAGAGGTTCCCAGTCCTGTGAATAATGAATGAATAATTTAAGACTCAATTTCTTAATCTGTTGCATTCATTCATTTTACAATGACTTTGATGAGAAATGAAGGCACTAACCATCTTGCAGGAATGAACATATCAGCTGTGATTTTTTTAAAGACTGATTCTCTCCAGAAAAAAATAGATATAATTTAAAGTAATAATTGAAAGTGAAAGCCATGGGCATAGAGATAATAATTAAAACTCCTTTTCTTCCTAAACCCAGCAGACTAAGTCTGTAGTTACAGTTTAACATAAAACCCATTGGGTTTTACATAGTGATATAGTTCATTTTAACATCTCATCACCACAGTATGCAAGGACAGTATCTTCCATGTAAACAGTTTTCCATTAATTTCCAGTCCTTGAGGAAACAAATATATTACAAAATATATTTTCAAAATTTCCTCTATATATCTATGTTAGAATTCTCTAGCTTTATTCAAAACAATGGCTTATATAATATCTTTTGATACAGAGGCACATCTTTGTTCTGCTGCATTGATATTAGTTTTTAATAAGAAACACAGGGTTTTTCATATCTCATTCACAATTAATGTTTCAAGGATAAAATCTCTTAGAAGTTTTTGCTTTAATTCTGTTCTTTCAAGTTTCAAAGAAAATCTAAGGGAGGCCAATTTACAGCAGTTAATATGCATAAATGCTGGAGGTGAGACTCATTGGAATGGAACATTTTTGAGTTCTTTAATTAAAACAGTATTTGTATATTAATAACTATTTTATTTCCTATCTTTTTCTATACAGGCCTGAATTTAACAAAGAAAGATAGAGAGGGCAAAAGAATTGTGATGGAAGAAAATTTTAAAAATAACATAAATTTTAAACATGAAGGAGCTGGTGATTCTGTCTAATACTACATAGAAATAGCAAGTCTAGTTTCCTTTAGCTTATAAACATGAACTTATTCCTAAAAAAAAAAAAAATACCATGTATGAAATTCCCTCATATATACAGAAATAATGGCTAATATTCAGTATATATTACAAAATCTCTTCTGTGATTCTGTGATTCCATGAATCTGTGAAAAGTAAAAAAAAAAAATAATGAGGATAAGCAGCTACTTATTTAAGAACTTTGCCAATACTAAATTTTGAAGAAGCTATCAATAAGTTAAAAAAAAGCATAGTTCTGTGAAAGTAACCTTTGCTTTCCTATGTGACAGCATTACACTGAATCAAAGAATGTTAATGGTTGGAAGGGACCTCGAAAGATCATCTAGTCCAACTCCCTCTGCCACAGCAGGAGCATCTAGAGTAGGTCACACAGGAACTCATCCAGGTGGGTTTTGAATGTCTCCATAGAAGGAGACTCCACAACCCACTTGGGCAGCCTGTTCCAGTGCTCCATCACCCTCACAGTGAAGAAGTTTTTCCTTATGTTTCTTTGGAACCTCTTATGTTCCAGCTTATACCTGTTTCCTTGTCCTGTCATTGGCCATCACCGAGAACCTGACTCCATCCTCCTGACACCCATTTTTTACATGTTTGTAAACATTAATGAGGTCACTCTTCAGTCTCCTCTTCTCCAAGCTGAAGAGCCCCAGCTCCCTCAGCCTTTCATCATAAGGGAAAGGCTCCACTCCATCATCTTTGTGGCCCTGAATTAAAATCTCTCCAGCAGCTCCCTGTCCTTCTTGAACTGAGTGGCCCAGAACTGGACACAATATTCCAGATGTGGCCTCACGAGGGCAGAGTAGAGGGGGAGGAGAACCTCTTTCAACCTACAGTCCACACCCCTTCTAATACACCCCAGGATGACATTGGCCTTCTTGGCCACGAGGCCACATTGCTGGCTCATACTCATCCTACCTTCTACCAGAACTCCCAGGTCCCTTTCCCCTACACTACTCTCTAACAGTTAATTCCCCAACTTGTGCTGGTACATGGGGTTACTTCTTCCCAAATGTAAAGATCTACACTTGCCCTTGATGAATTTCATTAGATTTCTCCCCGCCTAACCCACCAGCCTGTCCAGGTCTCATTGAATGGCAGCACAGCCTTCTGGTGTGTCAGCAACTCCTCCCAGTTTAGTATCATCAGCAAACTTGCTGACAGTGCCCTCTTTTCCCTCATCAAGGTCATTAATGAATACATTAGACAGTACTGGTCCCAGCACTGACCCCTGAGGGTAGACTCTCAGGGGTCAGTAGATGATCTGTAGACTCTCTTATTTCACTGGAGTTTTCCCAACATTTCCCTGTTTAACCGTTTGGGTCTCTTGGCTCCCTTTCTTGATTTCCTACCCTATGGAATAATACTCAGATCTTGAGCTTGGAAAAAGTGATCCTTGAGTATAGACCATACTACCTTCAATCCCTTTACCTTCTAGTACTCTGTCCCAAGGGATGTCCCCTAGCAGTTGCTTGAAAAGGCAAAAGTTAGCCCCACTAAAGCCCAGGATTGTGATCCTGCTTGGTATTCTGTTCCTACCGCACAAGATCCTGAACTCCAACATCCTGTGGTCACCACAGCCAAGGCTGCCCTCAACCTTCACCACTTCAACCAGACCCTTCTTGTTCTTGAATATAAGATCCAGTAGTGCTTCTCTCCTAGTTGTATCATCCACCATTTCCATCAGGAAGTTGTCATCAACGCACTGAAGGGATCTCCTGGACTATAAGTGGCTAGCTGTGTAGGTCTTCCAGCAGATGTCCAGGTAGTTATAATCCTCCATGAGAACCAGGGCCTGTGATTTTGAGGCTGCTGCCAGCTGCCTGTAGAGGACTCATCAGCATCCCCATTTTAATCAGATAGCCTGTAATAGAGTAGTGCTAAGTAGCAGAGCCAAAGAACAACAGGCACTGTAGAGAGGGAAGGGGACATTTTTCCACTTCCAGCCCTACTAAGGAAAAATCCAAATTTTTTCTATTGTTAAGTGCTAAGAGCTGGAAGAAGGACTAGTGCATAATTCTAGCTGTGACAGCACTGAATTTCTTCTGGAAGACAATTCAAGTTAAAACAGCCTTTAGGGTATCCAAATAATTCTTTTCCCCAACAGATTTTATGTTTAGTGTTCATTTTGTTAATGTCTTGCTTTTATTTGCCCTCATGAGGCCTAGTAAATCTTAAATTTTCCTTGCTTTGGCATGCAAACAATATAATCAGCAATGACTGCAGAGACTGAATCAAGTGCTGAGTGTACTTACACAACAGAACTTGTGTGATTATATTTTATTAGTTAGAGAAGGTTTTCTTGCCCAGAGTACTTTAGAAATTTTTTCCTAAAAGAAAGACAATAAACACGGTGATAATAGAGCTGAAGAGAACTATTGAAAATAAATTTGCACTCTGGCACAGAAAATTAGAGCACTGAAAGCCCCCTCATACAGGGCAATGGGGACAGCCACCTAGTATTTATCACTACTGTTGGTGTAATTTCACTGATGGATAATTGTGTGACAATCTTTAGCTCTCCTGAACCTGACTTTGTTTTAGAAAATATGTGCAGTATATTAATCTGCCTAACAAGACAGTAGTATATGTCTCCAGTCATATTCTGGGTGTACTGGGAGATCAAAAAATCTTAAACACATTTATTTATCTTTACCTTCCTCAAAATGTCCATTTTGCTACAAGTAAACATTATCCAAAAGTCATTCCTTGTACTAAACAGGAAACCTTTCTGATGAATAAGAAGAGAGCATTTCTCAATTGCTTCTAGAATTACCTAAGCAAGAAAAATGCAGTGATTATGTTCTCCCTGTCCACAGGAACAAAGCTGAAAATAGTAGTTGAAAAATCTCAGTAACTTTTCCATTATCTACTTCCTTCCAGGCCTCTTTTAAGAGCAACAGCTAGGCAAGCAATGTAAACTTTCTCCAACTCATAGGTGAGGCAGATTTTTATCTGAGCACCATTTGCAGTCTCTTAGCCATTTGCATGTCTCTTAGACATGAAGCATTATGTGGTCTGCTGAAAGTAACCAGAAAAACAAGGTTCACTGTGTGACTGTTCACTCAGCTCCTGCTTAGATTTTGGTTAATCCAGCTCACGCTAAGGCCTGACTGTGCTGGAAGCAGTGCCATTAGGTCAAAGCAAGAGCATCAGGTAGGCAGAATAGGTGACCAGGAAGAGCTGAAGGCCTATTATATAGCCAGCTGTAAATTGCTGTCTCCAGCAGCCATCATCCTTTGTCCCAGAATTCATTAATTTATGGAAATGGTATAAATCAAACCTCTGGGCTAGAGGGTATAACACATCAGTTTACTCAAAATGCTTTTGAAGCAGATCCAAGAGCATCTGGAGTTGGTTATAAGTTATGATTTGAATCATGAATTTCTTAATGAGCTAATGAAATAAAGTTTAAATCATAGATGATGTGTTCCTGTAAATTTGTGAGAGCCAATAGACCTTGACACACTGTTGGATTTAGATTCCTTATATAGGGTTCTTTACAGGCAAAAAAAATTTGGAACCTATAAACTATAAAAAAAGGTGAAATGCTGCTACTCTAAGATGTCTGTCAAAGAAAGTTCTGAGTGTTTTCATGTCACAGTTATTTGCCTCACTGTTTAAAGAAAGCATATACAGTTACACATTTTGTCTAATTAACCTTACACATATGTCATTTTCTAAATTAGTCTTTAAAAAAACTAAAAGGCTTCCAACTTAGTCTTAGCGGTTGTGTAAGATCCATTTTCTTGATGACCTTTCAAAATATAAGAAAGGCATTCTTCTTACTAGTACCATTGGTCCAATGACACAGTGTCTTCCTGTATATATATATATATATATATATATATGTATAAAAATGCAATTACCCAGTTATCTCCATAACTGCTTTGAAACACCACCTCAGGAAAGATCCTTGTTTACTCATTGGACTTCAGTGGTACCTTTGTCACTACAATGTTCACACACAAATTTCTAGTTTAGGGAATCAATTGACTGAGAATGCAAAGAATTCAACCATTACAGATAGTTTCCAGCTTTTCCAACTCTTAGATATTCAGAAAAGACATTTCTTGTTAAAACCAAATAAAAAATTTTATTAATTTCCAATAAATTTCTTCTGAATTTTGTCCACTTTGCAAAAGAAAACATCAACAAAGGCTTTGCCAAATTGAAACCAACATGGTTTATAACTTCTTCTAGGATATTATACATCAAAATTAGATCTAAACAAGATTTCTTTCAGATTCATCATCACTTCCTTGAAAATTCCCAGATCTGTTCCATTTCTACACCAAAACCTTCAGAATGATACTTGACGTTTTGACAAAGATAATGTTTTCTTTTTTAGTACTGTCACAGATGTGTATTCAAAATATCCAATGTGTAAAATAATTTTAGTTTTAACATTCCTCATGGCCTACTGAAACCTGTCTCCTCTCACAGACCGTCCACCCATCCTCTCTCGCTCCCTCTCTCTCTCTTGCTTTTTTGCCATTTCTTCAACAAGCCTTTCTCTTCACTTGGAATATAACATCCTGAGAAAATCTATGTTTAGCTCTTTTTCTTGCAGCTGATCCCTATGCTATATTATTTCTAAAAAGAAAATACCAGATGTTCAACTGAGGGAAAAAAAAAAAGAAAAAGAATATTTATTTAATACAGTATTTGTACTGCTCAGAGAAATATCATTGTCAGAAGATCATCCTTTGAAGGTGCAGGGTTTTTTTGGTAAAACATAGTATTTTCTATTTGATAACACTTTGCCTGATATGCTTACCTAAAATCAAGCATTAGAAAGGGATAGCATGCCAGGTTTCAAAAAGGTTAATCCAAACTTTGGAGCTGTTTGGGAGAAGAAATTATTGGAACGGCTTTTTTCCAACATCCATTTTTTTCCATATTCTTCTCAGTTTTAACTGCTCTTGACAGTGAAACAAACGAGGTACTACCAGTAATGAAAATGCTGTTATACACCACAAAAAGAATGCAAGATCTGTACTTATACTTAAGATATAAGCTCAAAGCAAAAAAGACACAAAATTTTGCAGTGACAGAGTGTCACCACTATTTCTCTTTAGTGTCCCTTTCTCCTGAACAATTGATAGACAACATAGATTTCAGACCAAAGATTTATGTCACATGAACTACTTTCCAGGAAAAAAAAAAAACTGAACTTACCTTAACATTTGCTTTAAATGTTTCCTCATCTAGATATTTAAAAGTGGGAAGGAAAGGAGTTTCTATAAGGACAGCAATACAGTCACATATATTTATTGACTTAGCTTCATATTTTTCAATTGCTATAAAGAAAAAAAACATTTTCAAAGATTTATTCAAAATTATACATTCAGTTATAGGTAAAGGATGTATTACATTAATTTCTGTCCAAATTTGCAGGGATGCATTGTTAAACAAGGTCTCACAGTGATTTGAATAAGCTAATTCATCTCTCTGAGCACAAAGAGCTCTAAAGTTAATTCTTTTTCTAGTTCAATTTAAGATGCCCCAAGCAATAAGACTTTCCCAATTTCTCAAGAGTTGCTGCAACATCATGCTTTGCAATCAACCTATAACTTTCTAAATTATGCAAATTTATATTTGCTCAGCTAATATGTGGTTACAGAAAGTACAGACACTTATTTGTATTTCAGAGCTTATAAAAAAAGCATAAACTTCCACTTCTAATTAATTTCACTTAGTCCCCATGGTAATCCCAAAGGAAATAAGAGATGAAATAGAGTGTTCTGTCCCTATTGAAAATACATTATGGTAGATAGATGGATGATGTGTCACTCACCAGAGGAAAACAGAATTATATAGTCACTACTATAGTGATTATACCATTAAAGGCAATAGTTTCAAATGTGAGATAAACTGCTGTGAGAAAAGCAGATGCATTGTCAATATATCTTCAAAAGCCTTTTTAGCAGTTTTTCCATCAGTGTTTCACACTGTCCTACTTGGATCAATTTCCCCCACCTGCAGAACTCTCTTGCTGATAGATTTCATTACTTAGATTCAACAAAGGGGTAACAATTTGTATAGTTTGAGAAGATGGATTTACTATCATGGGTATTTTCATCATGACAGTAAGCAGAAACACTGAAAAGGCAAGTGCTAAGCATATGTTGGTTTTGCACAATGAATTTTTGCTTTCTTTTTCTGGATTTTTGTCAAGTCCAAAGAATAAACTTACCTACTCAGAACTAATTGGTAATCAAGCTTATAATTACTGTCTTTGTCAAATAGATCTATTCTGATTATTTTGCTTTATTAGTACTGTCACTCCCTTTAAATTTTAACATTCTGTTTAAATCTACCTGTCTTTAGCAATTTGCGTGAGTTACACAATTACACAGCTAGCAATTATAGTAGCTTGGGCATCAAATGTAACTCTTGATAGAACTATAGATCTGTACATTCAGGTCATTAGATTATTATCATTGCTAGTTTAATGACAGTTTAACATATTTTTTTTATAATTTCCTTTCTATACAATGTTACTTAAATATTTTATTTTAAGTAAAAGCTATACCCATTGTCTTCTTTAATAAATAGATCTGTGTGGAAAAAAATGCTCAGTTCAGTTATGTCATTTATAAGCCTGTCAAATTTTCTGATCATCATATGAATCATTTAGACAATACCTATTCAGTTGTGTACACGGTGTATATATTTTCCTTCCCTACATCATTATATGAGATTCTATTTTTTCAATGTGAATTCTACCTGACCACCTAAAAGTATTCATGTAAGCAGGGACCTTCAAATTCTTGTCTTCCAAAAATATTTCTGGAACCTCCAGTGCAGAATAAGTTAGCATATAGCAGTCATGCTACAAACCAAACATATTCAGCTTCGTTCAAGACAGCAAAAGCCAAGAGCTCTCTGCTCTGCCGTGCTACTGCCTCAGTTTCCCTCTCAAGGCTCATGAAGGAAACATCCCTTACCCACAGCAGACACAATGTGCACAGGTTGTGTCGATGGTTAAAGTATCATTAATGTAACACACAGTCCAGTCTGCTCAGAGTCAATAAGCTTTGTATGTGTGACAGAAAGAGCATTACTATAAAATATTTTTTTTTTTAAAAAAAGCATTATGCAAAACCAGATCTAATTAATGGGTGTGACATTTTCCACCCTCACTTCTAATAGGATCCACGGCTACATTCAACCTCACAAACAGTCTTAGTGAGAGACTAGATAACCAGCAATGACCCCACAGATGCCTCTTCTTCCCCTCCTGGTTGTTGTTCACTTGAAGATCATTTCTTTTTCTTTTTCTTTTTCTTTTTCTTTTTTTTTTTTTTTCTTGGCTTTCACAAAAAGAAATCTTGTACTGGATAAAACAGAATCCTGCAGCTGGGAAGGAACAACCTCATGCACCAGAACAGGATGGGGATTGACCTGCTAGAGAGCAGCTCTGCAGAGAGAGAACTGGGAGTCCTGGTTGATAATAAACTAACCATGAGCCAGCAATGTGCCCTCATGGCCAAGAAGGCCAATGGCATCCCGGGATGCATCAAGAAGAGTGTGGCCAGCAGGTTAAGGGAGGTTCTCTTCCCCCTCTACTCTGCCCTGGTGAGGCTTCATCTGGAGTCCTGTGTCCAGTTTCGGGCTCCTCAGCTCAAGAGGGACAGGGAAATTCTGGAGAGAGTCCAGTGAAGGGCCACCAAGATGATCAGGGGACTGAAGCATCTTCCCTATGACAAAAGGCTGTGGGAACTGGGACTGTTTAGACTGGAGGAGACTGAGGGGGAATCTCATTAATATTTACAAGTATATAAATGGTGGATATCAGGAGGTTGGGGTATCCCTTTTTTCTATTGCATCTAGCAACAGGATAAGGGGTAAAGGGATGAAGCTGGAACACAAACACTTTCATTTAAACATAAGAGAAAACTATTTCATTGTGAGGGTGACAGAACCCTGGCACAGGCTGCCCAGGAAGAGTGTTCAGTCTCCTTCCTTGGATGTCTTCAAGACCCAGCTAGACATGTTCCTATGCGACCTGATCTAGGTGAACCTGCTTTTGCAGGTGAATTGGACTAGATGATCTCTAAAGGTACCTTCTAGCCCCTACAATTCTGTGATTCTATGATTTTATGAAAACATGTATGACGATGAGCAGCGCTTGGGAGTGGTGCAAGGCTGGCAGCATCTTTGTGGCAGTTAGAGGCATTTCCACAGGTCAGTAGATATACCTGAGTGAGCTGACTGGGAATGCACATAGTATTGACATAGATGCCTAGATGCAAGAAGTATGACTTATGAACCCACCAGCATTTCTGAGTATTTTTTCTCTCAGGGATATTTAAGCATTCCTTGTTTTTCCTGGCCTATTTCCCACTGTACTATACCTACACATACAAGGAATATGACTCCACATAACTCTTTGGACTCCCTAGAAAACTTTTCTGAAGAAATAAGCAAGGCTCTCAGCCTTAACACCACTTGCCTCTCAGTTTATAGGCTTTACAAGAAAATTCTTGATCTTGACTTGCACACACAGCATGACATCCCTCTCATCTGATTTTCTGTGTCGATTATTGAATATCATCACAAAAGCACTTCACATATGAGTTGGTTACCATTAATTCCTTTTATAACTGGTAAACAGTTTCTTTCAGGGTGACGTGCATATGACTATTTCACATGTCAAAGGTACATTTCAGTGAATCTCACAAGCACCTGCAGTAGAAGAGCTCAGGCTCATATGCAGGATTTCCAAGGCTAAACACATTTCCTACTTCCCTTGTACTCACCAAGAACAACACTAAAGTGGAAGTGCTGAAAAGAAAGAAGCAGTCATCACTGCTTTATATGCTCTTAAAAAAGATCAGGTACAAGAAATGTCTTCCTATTATAGCAAGTAGGGTTTAGATATGGACTAAATGTCAAGCTGTTTAGCCCTATGGGCACTGAAATGCTTTCATGTAGGTCCACAAGATTAAGATCCTTACAGAACTAGATTAATGATTTTTTGTATCCTAATGTTAGCCAGAACACAGCTACTTTTAATTTAGTGAGTGAAATAAGCAATGGCAGAAGTGTGTTGCAGCAGCAGCAAAGATCACGCTAACAGCTGACCACTTAAAGTATTTATCTGCAGTCAATGGGGGTTTTCAGTCCTCAGTAAACTCTACCTGGCTCAGCAATGCTTTTGTTTGTATCACAGTTCAGCATACCCTAGTTACAGTGTGAGCCTTTGTAGCCTAAATCTGACTAGCTTTCCCTTGCGGATACGATCTTCACTCTCTCACAGAAGTACAAAATCTGGCTCTACAGTTTAATACTTGGTTTTAAAACCACATACTTTCCAAAGAATAGGATAAAAACAAAATAATGTGTTGTTGAGACTTGTTCATGTTCTTTCAGGAGCCAAACATAAGTAGCCACACTCTGGCATACTAATTTAAGAGACAGAAATACAAACGAATCCCCAAAATATAATAATACGTGCTTATTCATGTCTCATATACCTGTGAGGTTCCCCAGTTGTTTACATAATTCACCATATCCAAAGGTTCTAAACACAGAGCAGAGCTCATGTTGCCTCAACTGAGTTTGCAGTTTTCACTCAGCCTATGCCTAGCAGAACAGTAAGGTTGCAAATTTGAAACAGTTTTCCTTCTACTTCAGACAAATCTTTTTTGTTTTTTCCTGGAAGTAGTAATTGTTATGAAGCTAACTGTCTATTCTTGGAAACTGGAAATTAGAACAGCTCTCATTCTTGCAATTCCAATAACATTACACATCACACACAAAACTCCACCTCTGTCCACAAAAAGCGGTATAACCATATGTTTATCAAACCCACAGGGAACTGAAATCTATCCATATTTCAAAATTTGGACATATTTTATATAGTGTTTTACAACACTAGCTTGTTTTTAAAAAAAAACAGCTACCCCTACATAAAAAAAATGGCTGGTATTATATGGAAAATCTATATAATTGTCATGTTGATAGATCAATAATTGCTGACTAGAAAAGGTATAAAAGACAAAATGATATGACATTCATTTGTAGACAAATCATACTGATTTATATTAATAATAAACATTTTC
Organism: Colius striatus; assembly: GCF_028858725.1. Lineage (NCBI taxonomy): Eukaryota > Metazoa > Chordata > Aves > Coliiformes > Coliidae > Colius > Colius striatus. Next base: position 110,867,334 of record NC_084759.1, on the reverse strand, counting down.
ACACTGAGGGTAGTATTAATGAGAATACTATTGATTTATTCAAACTCTCTTAGTTTTTCTGTATTCCATATCGAACTGGGTTTAAAACTCACTGACTTGTTTCTAAATATTTTGCATAGAAATAACAATACGTTGATCTATAAAATGTGCTTTTCTGCATAAAATGTTTTGCATTTTGCTTAAGTGTAGAATGTACAGTTGTAAACACCTTTTCAATTGCTATGTTGTTGTTAATGCTTAGATTTGCAATTGCTTGATTTTTTAGGTGCTGGTTATTTTACAGAGAGTATAATTCTCCAAACTGCTGTCAATAACAATTAAGCAACATCAACAAGAAAAAATGTATCGCAATAAAGAAAATCATGAATTAAACATCATTTAACAGTGAAGCGCCTCTTCAGGTCAACTGCCAAAGACTGCCAGATTTACCACTGGTGTCAGTCCAGTGGAGACAGAAAAATCTTATGTAAGCCAAGAGAATTACATAAAGTATTTTGAAAAAGAATGTCTCTAGAACAGGTGAACAAAAAGGTATTTTGTTTTGTTTGTTCTGGCTTTTTAATACAACATGCAAAACACTAGCAAGAGTACTGTAAATTTATTTTCATGCAAGGTCAGAAAAAATTAATAACATGATCTATATTATCAAAATGCACCACTTTAAATTTACTAACATATGGAAAAATGTTCTTTTAAAACTTAAACTATTCTGTTCACACTAAAGTTGATGCCAGCATACCGCCTATGGTCTCCACAGTACCAAACCAACCTGTTTTTCTGGCAGTGTGCAAGAACAGGGCATAAACATGCCTTGCACATGAATCAGTATGTTCCATAAATAGGCTAGTGGCTTCAATTTACGATTTTCCTCTCTACCTTCACCCCACTCAACTATCATCAAGAGAAATTGGAATACTGTAGGCACAAGACTACAAAAGCATTGCAGTTCAGGAATTTATTTCTGCAAACCGAGTAAAAATGTGTGCTTCTATTTACCTTTAATTTGCTCTACGTAGATGGCGCTAAATCAGTCTTCAGTTACATCCTCAGTCACTGAAGTCTGCATACTTGAGCAAAGGTAAAACTAAATTTGCGATTTTCTCATTCGGGGATATATTGTTTATTTGTAAACACACATTCTTAAGTGTTTCTTAGTCTCTGAATCAGTGTCCTTTCTTATAGACCATTTCATACACCATATAGAGTAAAATACACTACAAATGTTTTCAAGCACACAAACAAAAGCACTGAAATCCATCTGGGACTCATTTTCATTACCCTTATCCACAGTGACTATCATATGGATATAAACATCCACACTCACAAAAGACTCAAAAAATTTCAGATTATTTCAGCGTTAGTGCTAATAGCTACATCATCTTGGCATTCAGGTGACATATTTAAAGAGAATGGAATATAAAAGAGTTCACCCTTCTCTGATTTTCAGACACCCTGGTTATATCTAAATGCCTATGATAGACAGTAGTGCAGCGCAATGGCAACGAATCTGTAGAGCTATGCATAGTGCTCTACAGTGGTGCTGAGGATCTTATGTCCATACAGTGGTAATTTTGAGATGGGGGTTACTACTTTGGAAGAGGCCAAACCTGATATCATGGACTGAATGCCTATCAGTCCATTAGTAGCTGATTGTCAGAAGAGGCATGCCCATGATGCCTAATGGAGTACAAGCAATTTGTTCCAGTACAAATAAAATTCAATTTGTGTACTCCATGGTGCAAACTGCAAGGAGTGGAGACTTCCTTCCAAAGCCCACTTTGGATCTGAACTAAAATGCTAATGTAAGTCTGCAAATGCATATCTACATACCCAGTTAACACTTAAAACAAATACATCTCAAATTGTTATTACACATCTGAATCCACAGTACCACAAGATAGCTCTTGGGATACGGGTTTGGAAATTTCTGGAACTTCATTTTAGAGGTATCAATGAAAGAGCAAGATCCTTCAAGACTTCTTCCAAGAGGAAAGGCAGATTTTTCTATGAGCAGTACAGCTTATTTTTCCTGTTCTGCAGCTCACCCAACAACTTAAATCTTACAGTGGTATCAACAAGAGTCAAAATGAATGTGCTGTATAATCGCATTTGCAGATGCTCAGCTTGAGTCTGCAGGCAGCACATCAAATCTATAACTTTACTAGATCAGGAAGATAATACAGAAATACCTGTATATTAATGTAAATTAGTTTCTATCAAGCCCTCTGTTCATATAATAAGCATCTGATCAAAATTTCGAGTCAAAAGGAATCAGCAGAGTAAAGTAGCAAATTTCCTTAGCATCTGTTCTGAAGGAGATGGAGGAATGGTTCACAGGCAGGAGCCAGAGTTCTCAATCAGCTTGGTGCAGTTACGGAAATAATCACTATGGACAGGAGTGTTTCAGGGAAAATAGAGTTCCAGATTAACAAATTGTCTATGAATCATTAAGGGATAGGGCATGAAATGATATTAAGCCATGGCAACAAAGGGCTTCCAATTATTTATGGAAAAAGTCAACCGAGACAAACTGATGTAGCATTCATTAAACTAATGAGGGGAAGCACCTTGAATTTCAGTTTGAGGATAATACCTTGAGGTCAGAATACAATTTGATGCAGCTCTGGTTTGATCTCTCTGCTGAGAACTACGACACTTTTTAAAAATTAAACTTTATAAAAAACTGAATTAATAGATGTGACTGCCCTTCCTTCAGAGAACAAAATGGTGAAAACACATATGAAATGTGCCTCTAGGCAGTAAGAATGTTGTAATCCTAAGAACTCTATCTCTAAAAAACATCAGAATCAAGTGAAATAATTTGGGTTTGACGTTAATATACTCGAGGAAAAGGAGACGGAAAAAAGATGAAAAGGATTTAAAAAAATTATTTAAAAGAAAAGAACAAAAAAAAATAGTGTCCACAATTTTCTAAACAGCAAGAACTAAATAACTGTAAGTGGCCTATTTCTGGACACTATAGTAACAGTTCATCCCAGACAGAAACTAGAGCAGTTCAGCCACATTTGTATGGCATTGCAGCAGATGTAGTAAACACTGTCAGAACTGACCTAGGTTTGCATATGTCCCATAGCACAAACATAGCAATGTCCCTAGCCTCTTCAGCCTTCAAGAACTAGTCCTGAATTTCCTTGCACTCTTTATGATCTCGCTTTTGAAGAATTCAAAATGATCCTGTCTCATTTTAGGTTGCTAGAAAAACACCTCCAAGATCTGACCAGTACACAAGCAGAGTTCTTTTTTAGTATACAGTTGTTGGTGTATATTCAGCACGCTCCAAGACTGGGGAGTTTTTAGATTCCTGTTCCTATCCTCTCACCAAAGAGTGGGGATTTCTCAGATCCACCAGGTGATCTTCTCCATGATACTCTATCGTGCTGGTGGTGATCAAGTTCAAAATAAAACCTTTTCAGAATAAGGTCTTTGCTAGCTTTACTAATTCAGGAGTGATTGTTCCATGGTAGTAGCATGCCCAAGGAGGTAATAAATTCTAGAAAGAGGGCAGAGATGAGCTGTGAGCCAAGCTCAGGAGGGGTATCTCTCTCCGTCTTCTATAATTGACAGAAGCCTGGAAGAGTTCATACGCTCAACAGCCTTGTACAACATCCTGGCCAATGTCCAGACAAGGACTTCCAAAGCCAAAACACTGATCACATTCTTCACAATTTTTTGGCTTATTGAGAAGTTTAAAGAACAAATATCAAGTCAGAAGCATAAAATATGTGTTGAGTTTGTGTAAATTGTAGCATTGACTATTCAAACTTTGGGGAGAAAGGTCTTAATACTAAACACTTTCTATGAGCAATTACAAGCCTGGGAGCCCTGCCTTATATATTTTATCCAGAAGATGAGTAAGCAGGAAACTTCCTCACCACCTGCATATTGTTTGCCTATGAAGAAGTTTTCTAGTACCAGAAACTAGTCATGAATGACACAACAAGATTCAATAACAAGGTCAGACTTTGGTCTAGACAGAGAATTTTGAACAATTTTAGCCAATTCAAAGAGTATAATCCTTGGAATAAAAATGGTAGGAGAGAAACAAGATTAGAAAATATAAGAATTTTCCAAGGTTTACTGTCTTTCTGATAAAACAACAACAAAAAATAAAATGGAAAAAACCTGCTCAAGTTCCAGCCAAAATTCTGTTCTTGCTATTGAAATTAGTAGCTTCTATTTCACAGCTTATGCTATCCAGGAGCTGCAGAGATTTGGGTTTTAAAATCTTTGCACCCCCAGGACAAGAAAATTATCATAACACCTGGGCAACTCTAGAGCAGGAATTTGCTGAGACATTAGGCATGTCAGCTCTGAAATGAATGGGCCTGCTGTCCAACAATCAGTTGTAGCACTGTGATCCCGGTCAAGAGGGTTTTTCATTCAGTCCCATGTTACAATCACTTCTGATTTTCTAAAATTAACAAAGCTGTAATTACAGACAAGAGAGAAGGAGACAAGATAATTAATTTTTACAACTACTGCAAAAACAAATCAACCCTTTTGGATTCAGTTGAGTGTCTAAAAAACAATCATTCTAGCACCACATCATTGTATCTCTCAAACTTCTGTTGAGTCACTAAAGTAGAGCTACTTTAAAAAAAAGTTTGAAGTAGATATAAATGCTTTATCTGTTACATATAATATACATAACTATTTGAAATTTTCACTTTAAACCAACATAGACATTGTAAATAATATTTATTATACACTCAAGCATTGCATAAGGAATATTTCTGCAGAGAAGATGTTGTCACAAATTGTTAAAGGCTTTCAGAGTTGTAAGGAACTCTAAATTACTGGAAATAAGTAATAAAGAAAGGGGGGAGGGTGCTCCATGATGGGTCATAGTATCTGTCAGACAAGATACCTCACAAGATGAAAGTTCTTCAATATATCTACTTTCTTTTCTTTGTAACTTTGAAAGAAACCTTCCTCTCAGATGACTAAAATGACAAACCAACCTTGACAAATGATATTTGATTACTTCTGCTTTAGCCTGAATAACAGTAAAATGTTATCACAAGATTATCCACACACACTGTCAATTTAGGGATGATATTTTGACCAATTTCACTACTGACGTATGTTTATTACTTCCACATGTTATGGTAGCTTTAGATCAGAATTGAGTTTGTCCTTTAAACCTTTAATTTTCTCCTTCATGAGCTCACAATAATAATCTACCCATGCTTTAAATTATTCAGTTGTAATTTGCAAGTAAGTAGCGTTTTCTGTGCGTCCACTACTATCAGTAAGAGATTAAAATAAAGCCTGTTATGCTGCAGCAGAAATATGCTTCAGTGTGCTTTGACAGAGTTGCTTGAAAGAGCACAACATAGTATGAAATATGAATATAACTGTTAGCTAATGATTGACAGGATCAGCACTGCAGAAAAACTGTACTAAGTTGGAGTGTGCTCCAAAAAGAAATGAAGAGAAGAAATCAACACTTTTTAAACAAGAGGACAAAACAAGAACAAAACAAAATATGCTCTCATTTTCCAGAAAACATGATTTTTTACAAATACTGAAAAGTAAAGCAAAACCAAACCCACAGAAGAATTATTTGACCATAACCCCTTAAATGCCCATGATACTGCTACAACTTGGATTATGATCTCAAATATTCCTGCCACAGCAGCTGTCCTTCACGTTCTGTGTTCACAGTCCTCAATCATTCGTTGGAAGGGAGAGCTGCTACAAATGCAGGGAGAGGATTGGAATCTAGGTGTTGGATATGGTTTTTATTTCTTTGCATTTTCAGTAGTCAAAAAAGAAAATCCCTCATCCATCACTTTGATAGAAATCCACAGGGCATCCATTTATTCTATTCAGAACAGGATCTGATGAGTTCAGATCCTTATTTATGTTCTTTCAGTGCCCAAACGTTACATTTTCTTGGCTGTTATCTGAGCCTTACTATTTATTATTAGTCCACAACAGAGATCCTATTGCAATGAACTGTGATACACTGACATGTTTCATGTTTGTTGCTCATATTAAATTTATTGCAATTACTTTTGAAAGGGATGGTGTAATTTACGGAAATCTCATTGTGAGAAAAAGCAACTCCTGCAGGAAGCTCTTGCTGAATCTTCTATGAAGCTGCACTGAGATCTTGTGTTCCAAGAGTCTGAATGATTGCCAGTCAGCATAAGACTCATACTTTACATAACAGAAAATTTTAATTAAAAAATGAGCAATAAGTTCGCAATAGATTTGTTTCATATCAATAGAGAGAGCACACAATTCTAGGTTTTAAGATAGGTCATGTCTTAAAATGAAAACCCAAGAATGAAAATGAGGAAAGGCTTTAAAATAAACCTTTCTTATGAAATAAAGCTGTCTATTGAGATGCTTTGTTTCCAAAGAGGTGCTTTGCTTTGAGAAGTTTGACTGGTTATTGGATATCTCAGTGGGAACTTCTGAGATGCATTTCTATCCTAGGTCTACATTAGGTCTGCTGAGTGCATCATAAATGAGTGTATTAGGTCTGCTGAGGACAGTAGAGTATTTCAGTCTAAAGTCAAGTCTGAAAATTCAGACAAAGGAATTGGCAGGGGTAATGCCAGGAAGCAGAAGAGTTCATTAGCTGCAGTCCACTTGAGAACTGTGGGTACATCTCTCCCTGAAGGTCTGGTGTCCACTTGAGCTCTGCCCTGTTATCAGGCACCATGGTCCCTGCATAGTTCTGGTTTACACCAGGTACAGCTGTCCCAGGCATGGCCTGGAACAATCTGTGGGTGAGGTATAGGCTAGAGATTGCTCCCAAAAGACAGTATGGAAAAGGTCAGTCTGTTTTGGTGGCCAGAGTTTAGACCTGTGATCGCAAGCTGTGGACAGTACCCACTCCTGGAGCCAGTGTGAACTTTTACCCTTTCAGTTGACTGGTGGAGCTTCAGGGGACTGTAGGAGCTTCTATAGTCCTTTTCTCAGCTCACCCATATTTCCCAGTAACTCTAGCCTCTCCCACGGAATCTCATGAAACTCCTCCAGTGGAGAAACTTGCACATGGGATCTGCCCAGACACACAAAATGTGGCCATGCCTTGCTCTTCAGCCCTTAACAATATATACCCCTGAAATAGGCTCTGACCCCACCAAGGCAGCACTTTAGTGAGGTCACCAAGGTTGTACGTTGTATAAATGTGCTGACATATATTCTCTCTGGACTAGTCTTTTTCCCAGGCTGAGATTTTAGATAAATATTGCAAGATTTAATGCTATTTAAAATTAAAAAATGTTCTAAATCAAAATGATCGCACAGACACATTGCAGTGATCTTCTTCAGCAATATTCATTACTGTTATGTTATTGATTTTGTGGATATTGCACCTGGGATGAATTTGGCTGCTTCTTTCTAAAAATACCATTTGAAGTCTTATTGATAATAATCAAGCTAGCATCTCATTATATTATCCCCTCATTTCTTGACAATAGGAGGGAATAACCACCAGGGAAGGAGGAAAAGGCTAATCTATAAATTTCTCATTAGCCAAAAGAGAGAGAAATATTCACTTGAATAATTGAATATGTTTAGCATCACAGCCTGCAGTTAATCATGTTTACCTACCCTTACTTTTCCAGTATTCACAAAATGATACTGCATGTGTTTTAACACAATGTTAACAGCTATCAATATGTAAACTGATTGTTCAGAAGTACATTTAAAGATACAGATTTTTAAAGCAATGAGTGAATATCCATATTCAGAGTGATAATAAAAACAAGTAACTTTGCATATAGCACCATTATTCCAATTAAGGAAAAACAATAAGCAAAACTTTGAAATTAAGCCAAAGTAAATTACTAACATTAAATAATTTACCCAACTAATTTGCCCTAATTTTCTGCTTGGGAATTTCTTTATCATTTTCTTGATTTCACTTTATTTGAAATTTTTTATTTACATATACTGTTAGATTTACCAAAATGCAAAATCTGTCCTTTATTTTGACAGTTTTATAAAGTTTTCAGAATACAAAAGAAAGTCTTTGAGAAGACAAATCCAGCACATCATTGCAAATTATTTGTGACATGAGAGCAGCTTGGACACAGAAAAGCCAAGGGTTATTCTAGCATCATAAAATTTTAGAAAACTTTTCTTAATATCTCACCTTAATCTTCCTTGCTGCAAATTATGACCACTTGCTCTTGCCTTTTTCACCATGCATAAGGAGAAGAGGTTGTTCTCTTGCTCTTCACGAAAGAATTTAAATCAAGACCGAATTTCTCTCCACTTCTGAAGCTGACTCAAGTTTTCCTTGCAGCCATTGTTTTCTAGGTTTTCTGGTTTTGTAAATTTTATCATTACTCTTCCATTGACTAACCTACATCTGTTTAGAAATGCATTTCCCACGGTAGTATATTTTATGCTGGCAGGAGCATTGTGTGGTCCTGCTTTCTACATCCCTCTCTGACATTTGTTGGCCTTGTCATATTAGTAGCATAATGATTTGCATTAATTTAATGATACAGGATGGAGAGTTGGTATTGAGTCTGTTTCTCAACCTGTATTTGTGCCTTGTTCCTAACCAAAACCTACTTTTAGTCCATATCTCCTATAGGTCAAGATCACTTGACATTCTAATTGCATTTGCCAAATTTCTTACTCTATCATACATCTGATAGCATATGTAAATTTTAGGACACAATGACCTCATATTTTTTTCTAAAAACTCTGAATTCCATTAGAAAAGAGACCCACTTTCAAGGGCTCAACTCATATTGTAAATGAGGTAACTTGGCAAAAACATCCTTATCAGAGTTCTAAGGAAACCAAGTATACGTTAGTCAATGCTACTCTTTAACAAACAATGCCTCAGATACCAAAATAATTCTAATTGCTTCACCCATCCCTGTAAATGTTATATGTAGCTTCACTAAAGCAATATTTTTGATTGTCTGAAAATTCCAACTCCATGTCTAGCAGCAGGAGTAAGTAGCAAGTACTACAGACATACTGAAGAATATACCTAGAATACTCTATATCATAGATAGACATGAGCATGCTTTGCACAATCTCTGTGCCAAAACACCAAGTACATGCTCACAACAGTATAGGGTCGAGACCAAGCCAATCAGAATAGTGCTGGCAACATGATCCATCTTCCCCCAACTGAAACAAGCTATTTGCCAGCCAATTCCAAGACCGAGGATGAAAAAACACTCAACAAGCATAAAGACACAAAGTAACACATGGTCCTACGTCTCCAAAAGCAAGTTTCACACTTCATCACTTTCATGTTCTAAAATGTTTACTTAATTTTAAACGTAAAAAACTGACAATGTGTTGACAACTGGTGGCCCTTACAATCCATTAGGTAGTTAGGTTAATGCATCAATTATATGTATGTTTTTAATAAGTTTGTACCAAATTAGCATTATTAGCATGATCTAAGTAGTTGTTGATCTAAGTAGCATGAAAGCTACTGCACCCATCTTTCCCAGAAATGCGACTATCCAGCATCACAGCTGGTGACATACTCTTTTACAGAAAAAAAATCCCAAGACATTCAGGGTTACACACAGTATCTGTGTATCTAAAGTATGAATGTTTTCAGTTAATTTGGCAAGTACCACACATTGAAAGTAGTAACTAACATGACAAGTACACAAGAAACTGCATTTTTCTTTATCTATTTTTCATACGTAATTGTTGAAAACAAGATTTATTTTTATTGCCATGCAGACCACAGTTATTTCTACCTATATTTTAAATTCTAAACAGAAATCTCATTACCCATTGTGTACCTTCAAAGCTGCTTTTCAAAACATTCTGATGGTATAAGTTCAAGCTAAGCAAAGCCAAGGTTCAGGTACTGGCAACAAAATGCTGTATAATCACATCTGAATTGAACCATACCTGCTTTAAGATTTTTTTTTTTCTTTTTCATTTTGGCTCTAGCCTTTACTCTGGAAGCAACAAGTATATGCTGAGTTTCCACTTTTTTCATGTATGTTATTGAAATAGGCTTTTTGCAAGCGAAAAAAGTCCAAAACACCAGAAATCAAGTTCAAAAGTATTACCTTAAATATTTTTTAAATAGGCCCTCAACATTTTTCCTAAGTATTTATTTGCCGAAGGCAATCTGTTCACAGGAACAGAGACCTGGAATGTGCCTCCTGCATCAGCAGGCTCCCTGCTCTGCTATTTTAGTGGGTTTACCCTTTTCATATAAGCCCACTTATCAAGTTATCAAACACTGTCAGCTTTCTTACCTCCTCCAACATCCCTTCATCCACCTAGTTCTATTGGAATGATATTGCAAAGATTATCCCGTCTTTCTTGTTAAAGATGAGCAGATCAGGTGTTTTATGTCTCTGAGTAACAGAAGTTCACTGCTTCACTGATCAACCCACTGTCTGTTCCTAGAATGAAGGCCAGTTTGAAAGCTTGTCTTGAGCAAAGTTGATCAGAACTAGACACAGTACTCTATATGACATCTTGCCAGCATCTTGAAAAATGGCAGCATTTTTTCTAGTTCTAATACATCTGATGTCTCTCCTAATTCCATGTCCTTCTTTCCAGGCCTCCTTAAGTGTTCTGAAAGGAAAAATGAAGACATTTTTGAGAAGTTGCTTCTATGTGGTAAGATGGTCTAGAAAATGCTGTTATACCTAAAAACTTTGGTTTATCCTGCTGCACCAGGAAGAATTACTGTTTTACTTAACCACATATACAGATGGAAACTTTCAGAATAGCTGTGAAATTCACACATATTTGATAAATCATTGGTCTACATTTCTGCTGTGCAGGTCACCAGACATTGATCACAAGCCTAAGTTTCACAAATGCATAAAGTATTGTGCATGGGATGCATTTCTCTGTCACACTGAATTGAATTAATTATATCTATGTTCCTGACTTTTTTTCAAACTTGGTCTAGCAGCGTTGGGAACATAAATGAGGTAGTAGACACCAACAGAAAAGCATTTATCTAGTATTACAGAATAATTGGTTTTAAGACCATCATTGCTGGTTAATTCACATTTCAGTGATTTTTAAGTTTGAATCCTGAAGTTGATAAAGCTTCATACTTATTTTCTATAAATACAGAAACAGGTTGTCCCAGAGACTGTAATTTTCTTACAGTCTGGCTTTCCACTGTAGGCTGAGCTACAGTGTTATGTCCCTGAAAAGAAAGCAAGTCTTTAGAGATCACAAACAACCAATTTCACAGTACAAGCAGTTGTAAATAGAGCTAAATTCCCTTTAGTAATAAACTATTCATCTTTGTGCTTCATTGAGTTCAAAGAAAAGCATTTTTCAGAGTTTAAGCAATTAAGTTTACATTTTATTTTCTCCTCTAGAAAGGAACTTATCACACAAGCATGGGATTAGGAAGCCACTGTGCTGTTGGGGGTATTCTCTGTGTATGAAATTTCAATTTAGCAAAGCATGTAAAACCCTAAAGGCAGTTAAGGCCCAATATGCTAAAACCATTTTGTTTTCACAGTGTATTTGTTTTGTATCATCACTGACCCAGTTGATTAACTACTGAATTAGGATAGCTGAGCATTAGACTCAGCTCACAAACTCTACCCAGTACCTCCTATCAAATCAAACTAACAATTAACTAGGCAAATTAGTCAAAGTACATTTTGAAACAATATATAAGTATTAGTTTCCTGAAAGATGAAGGGGCTGTGTTCACACCAGAAATGCATTGCCTTCAAAGGAGTGCTGGGAATGGGACTTGACAGTGCTCAATACAATCCAGGAACAAACATTGTCACACAGATGCAGCAAGTGCTTCTGGCTGCTCATCGTTGTCTTGTCTTCCTCTAACCCATCTGACCTGCAGACCAAGCTACCTGTGAAATAACACCACTGTTGTTCCAGACAGCATGCACCAGAGCACACAAACAGCTCAAAAAGTGTATTTTTTTGCCACATGAGGCTCATGTTGACCAAAGCCCATTAAGCAGCATTCACATCTGCAGGTCTGAGAGAATTACAATGTCCTGCAGAGAAAGCAGTAGGTAACCTCTATACTCATATACCTCCTTATGTGTTTAGTGAAGGCACAGCCCTGACGGCAAGTTTGAATCATATGAGCCTCAAGCTCACCCTCTTTTTCAGGTGAAATCAAACTATAGCAACAAGAGTCCAATTTCACAGGAAAAACTGCCTCTTTTCTATTTATCAGTACAGCCATGCAAGTCAAGATTCACATTCTGCCTGCACAGTTTAATCCCCAGGGCACACAAATACCACTCCTCCTGTATCGGAGACAGATAGGTCTCTAGGCAGTGCATGCTGGTCTCTAGGCAGTGCATGCTCAAGTGCTGTTGTGTCAGTGGAGATGTTTCCCTGTGAAAGAAACAAAAGATGTAAAATCAAGATCCCAGCTACTTTCATTTATTGGTAGAGATCCAGTGGCTCTTTTTATAAGTGCAAGACCATTAATCTCTGTGTTTTGGCCACATTCTACCTCAGGCAATTATAGTTTGTCAATCTAAACTTCCCATGCAGATCAGACTGGGTTGCTGCACAGCTAAGCATTCCCTTTTTTTCACAGCTTCTCAGTAGTGCATGAAATGATGCTTGCACATGATTTGAAAGCCTTTAAAGTTTCTCTTCTATATAAAATAAACTGCATGGAGGTAAAATCATCATTACTACCATCACATAATTTCATGCTAGATTTAGTGACTTCTCTTTTTTTTACTGGTTTCAAAATGTTGGAATTGTGGGATAGACTGTCAAAGCAGAAGATGTCTTTTCTGGCTTGTTTTTCAAAGTTTTAAATCACATCTTCCAGAGGCCAGTTAAAGTACCTTTAAAGATCTTTACTCATTTAATGATATTTGGTTTCTTTTACACTATAATAGATGAAATGCAGCTGAACTAGTTGATTTGACTCATTTGCTTGATTTTGCCCTCTTTTCAAGTTCATGAAACAGCTCTGGCAACAACCCTGATTGTTTATTTGCTCATGAATGAATTGAACTAGTAGAGCTGGGCAGATTTCTCTGTTGCAGTTGGATTTCACCATTCAAGCTGAATATAAGTGGTCACTACCTAGCTGAATTGATAACTACCCAAACAGGATGAAATACCAGTTTATAAACAGAAGCAACTACTGAAGGATTTACCTGGGGAAGTGAGCAGTGTCCCCAGGAAAAGGTGAATGAGGACAAGACAATGATACTGTGGTATAGATGTAGCTCATTGAAAAAAATCTTAATTTTAGAACAAGTCAGAATTTTGGAAACATATAAAGAAGGAACTGAGGAAGCTTGTGACCTTGGTGTTATAAAACCAGTCATGGGAATGTAGCAGCAATTGAAAGGCAGGTCCTGTTAGGGACGAAGCCTGAGGAGATGCAAAGCTCCTAATGAGCTTTTCCCATGTATTCCAAAAAATCTGATGCTAGAATCCAGGCAATAAATGTGGAGCAGTTTGAACTAAATGGCAGCCATGGAAAGAACAAAGGCAAGAGAAATGTGGAAGTCAAAAAAAGGCTGAGGCAAAAGCTTGTTAGCAAGCAGAATGACAGGCTGAAGGCATCGTTTTGTTCATTCAGACACATGAACTTACTGCTGAGACTCTGAGATGTAGGGACTTCACTGGGGTCAAGAGCTATGAAAGTCTGAAATGTCTGTGAAAATTGCGATGCAGCCGCAGTACTGCATTTTGTACAACACCTGAGGGGAAAAGGGAAACTGAGGTAGTTGTGCACCTGGAGGTTTTAGAAAGATGACCTTCTTTGTGGAAGCAGTTGAGGAAGTTATTCTTAAAATGTTTTCACTCTGTTCTCATTGTTTGATTTCATAGATATATTCTAGATTTAAAGTTAGATCTGTTCTAAAGGTAAAGAAGCCAGATCTACTCTTCAGTAGACACCTTTCAGTTCTTTTTTGCCACATGTGTATCAAGTATTTACTCCAGCAGACTCAATGAAAACTGTTCAGCCCATGACTACTCTTTGTCCCTGCTATGAGGGCTTACCAGATGTTCATTTCCCAGTGTAACCAAAGGTTTTACCTCCCTTCAATGACCTGTGTGTACAGCAAATGCTAACAGTGGCTGAAAATGAGATGTGGGCAGGTGCCACACACATGCTGCTTTAGAGCTGTTGTTACTCAGTGCAGGGAGATACACTGGTGGACAGATGTCCTGCTTCAGGGTTATCAACACAGTATCAGAAATTTGTCTCTGAACAAAGGGCAGATCTGCTTAGCCACACATCCTCCCTGGTGCCTAATGATACTCCCTTACCAGTGCTGGCAGCAAGCATTGACTCATTTGTTATTGTCATCTTGTTTAGAAATTACCAGATGTCAGACTTCACGAGGCCAAGGATCACAAAAAAAGAGCACTTTCTAATCAATGTCTGCTTCACCCAAATATGCTATTTTAGGACCATCAACACAACTTTAGATTAAATTACTAACTTAAAGCTATTTTTAACTTAAAGATAGTTTCTAAGTGCATTTAACCACCAGAGTAATGTCCCCTAGGGATATTATTACAGTGGTTGAGTACTTGCCTTAATTCAAATAAGCAACATGTACTAGGAGTTAGCTACACAGAGCAAACTGTGGTAGTTCATGGAGTTTCATGTGTCCACATACATGAATCTTCACAAGACTTTTAAGGACCAGTCCTCATGTGCTTCACTCTTGACTCAATCATTGCAGTTTAAATGACTGCTGAAGGGTGACTGAAGAGATTCTCATCAGTCACTTGGAAAGAAAAAAATTAAACAAACATAACATAAATAATTTGTTTTAAAATTTTTCACTATAGAAAAAGATAAGTATTTTTTTCAAATATTTTAGGAATGAGTAGCATGTGTAATTATCATAGCCTTTTCCACATAGATCACCTTTCAAACCAAATAAATCCATTACAAGCTTACATATCTTTAAATTTAATATTTAAAGACAGAATAGTTTTACTCAGATTTTCATTTTTTGAAAAAAAAAACCAAAACACAACTCCTTTCAGTCTGCTTTGGTAAAGAAAGTTTGTATTGCTGTACAACCTATGATGGACACATACACATCTCTCCAATTAAATACTTTTCTGTCTATTTTAATAAAAAATATTCAAGCACATCAATAAGACACTAAGGATCAAGTTTAACCACAGGTCTGTTTTATCACACATCCCTTATATCTATCTATCTATCTATACATGGATGGATATACTTACACACTCATACAATTGAGGCTCATTTCCTATTGCTCTGATTCTATGAGATGTTTTCTTAAATGCAGCACAACCTAGACAAGGCAATTGTCCCATGTTCCTTTAAATGACACTGGGATATTCTGACTTATTGCTTTGGCTTGTTAACCAAAATACTTTTATTAAATCAAAGTAACCTCTCTACCTCCAAATCAATGTTAAATTTAGTACAGTAGTTCTGCAACTCTGGAAAACAGAAAAACAAGCTACCTCAGGAGTATTATCTTTTGATGCAGAACTCAACAAATGGATACCATTCAGTCTTCAATCCTATCTTCAACTTTCTGCATAGGATGGCAGAGGGTAATGACCAAGCAACAAAAAAATTAAAACAGTGTAGGTACTGAGAATTTAAAAACCAAAATAAAGAAAACAAACTGCAAAAATGTTATTTTATTTCAGTATATCCTTTACTCAAGACAAACCAGTTACTCAAGCCTACAAATCACTGAAGAAAATGTATGTTGCTTACATGGTATTTTTGGATTCAGGAGATTATAAAGTTTAACAAGCCAGAAATATTTATGCAGGTACAGTACATGTACTGAAGGATAAAAATAAGACAGTTTACTATATTTAAAGAATATCCCACCAGCTGTGAATGCCATTCACAGTATTTCTTTATGAGATGTCAGTGATATACAGTTCATCTTTTTACTAAGCGAAAAAAAGACTAGTATAAATCCTAGATTAAGAAGTTAGGAATAGTAATTGTTCATTTGTACTAAAGACAAAGGAAAAAGGAAAAAAAATAAAAGAAAAAAGAAGGAAAAAAAAAGAAAGAAGTAGAGGACCATTCCCTATCCTTTCTACCTCTCACTCTTCAGCACCGCCTGTCTCTTTCAAAGGCCAGATGTAAGATTCTGATTAACCAATGGTGCTGAAACTCTGCTGCCATCACAGCAATAGTAAAATTCTCTACTACATTAGTTTCAAAAGACATTCATGTAAGCCAGTGACCCCTATTCCCCTTTCTATCCTTGATGCCTCTAGAAGGGATTGGCCTTTTCCTCTGCAAAGTAACATCTTCTACATAATTGAAATTGTATAAAGTTTAAAAAATTTTTAACTTATTCTCTGAAGTCTAACCACGTTGATTTTTTAAGCTAGCTCCTTAGAAGGGCCCATAGTGAACACTAGAATTTTATGTGAGTTCAAAGGACTAGTGGACTTCCGAGAAGACAAATCCACCATAAAGGCAAATACTTGGACAAGTTCAGAGAACACAAATACCAACATCCTGGCTTGGTACTCCCTGATCCACAGACCATTTGGAGACCACCCTGGGAAACAGTACTCTGATTTAATCTGAAGCTTTCTAAAACTGAGTAAGTATCAGAATACTCAGCAAGGATATATAGCAGAATATATAGTTGGAATAGGGTATTTTTAGAGAGGTTTAGGATGTATTTGAATATGAGCTCTCTGAAGGTCTTACAGACCATACACAGAAAAGGAAGGCTGATACACAGATGTCAAGTTTCAAGACAATGTAAAGTCCATGGTCCTGTGAAGAACTGAATCAACTGGAGATTTTTAATTCATTTAATCCGCCTGTCATCACATTTTGAGCAGAATTTCTAGCATTCTTAAAGATTTTAATCTTCAAAATTTTAGTAGTTTGTTTTAACTTTTTCTTTTCCTTAAAATAATTGATATTCAGTAGCAGCCCTCTAGGTAAAGACCATTCTCAAAGTTACACCTGTTTTAAACTAAGAAGTGATATAAATCACAAGTAAGGTAACAGTTTTTTCCCCCTCCATAAAAATGTCACAGTTAAAAGCCTGTTTCCTCCAAATCCAAAGCTAGAAATAGGATCCACACACCACTGGAAAGGGAAGATGATGAGTCTTCCTGGAAAGCATGAAGCATGTTTCTGCTCCTAGATGCCACTTAATGTCTAATTTTAAGTTCTGTGTCTAATATGTTACATTAAAATTATTTGAAAATATATATTGAAGTCTAAAGGCTCAGAAATAGTAAATATATGTAGCACACTTTAGCTTTTCCCATCTGGAGGCTTTAAAGCACTTAAGTTAAACATCATTATTTCAAGTTCTACAGTGAAGAGAAACAATTTAGCTTGTCCAGAGCCACAGAGTTGGTCATCACTATGACCCATATAGCTGATTATGGAAATTAAAAATCACACAGTTTAAGGGCAGAATGACAAAAACTCACTCTATGAGGATTTGTAGAGGTTTAAGCCTGACCAGGCTCAAAGAGCTATGTGGCCACTTGAAGAAACGGTCGTAACAGTAACAAAAGAATATACAAAGTGAGTGATGCAGGAGGTATTTACACATCACACAAAGCCCAACACAGTCGGTCACTGAAAACCAAAAACCTTGGTTTGCAACGCACCCATCCCAGCCAACTCCTTCAGCTGTACACTGGCCATATCAGTATGGTATTGACTATTCCTTTGGACATCCTAAATCAGCTGCCCTAGCTGTGCCCCCTCCTAGCTTCTAGTGAAAATTAACCCTATCCCAGCCAAATGCAGAACAGGGCTTTGAAATAGAGTATCTGTAATCTGTAACCCTTTCTCTGTCCCCTCAAGCTCTATGGTGTAGCAAAGCAGAAAGACTGAGGGCAGGTTTTTTTTGTTGGATTTTTTTTTTTTCAGTAATAAGTAGTACCATTATGTAAAACACATGCTGGTAAAAGCTTTATACTACAACTGTAAATCTCATATAATTCTACAGTTAAATTAAAGGCACCTATATATTCACACAAAAATCTGAATGCTGCATTCACAAACATTGAAATCCATGCATATCCTCCATGGATAAATGACGCTTGTACCTAAATGTATCTACCAGTTTGATAAAGTCTCTTGTTTAGATACATTTAGGCCACCATCAAAGTGCTCATTCTGAGATGAAACATTCTTAGAATAGATATCACTTTTCCTCCACCCCAGATCAGTATGCTTCTAAAATAGTTTACTGTATTTTTTTACTAAAGTGAGTCTGAAATGGACCTTGACATTACCTTTTTGGTTTCTTTGGTACTCCCTGACAAATAGTAAGGGTAATATTAAGGATTCTGTTCATTCTTAATACATTTTCAATTTTATTTTTCACTCCTTCCATCTGCTATGGAAGAAGGGGTAACGTGACAACACAAATTTGTCTTTACTGTGGAAAGCCATTATTAGGGAAAAAACCTGCTATTTTATTCTATATACCACAGTAGATAGACAAAAGCCTTAGGGCTTTCTGTAGGCTAGAATCACCAAAACCTAATTATCTTTCAAACCAAATTTAGGGCTTTTTTTAATGCAGGCTAGACTGTGTCTTCAGATAATGCTTGTTCAAATCCTATGGGACTTACACATGCATATCTGAGTGTAGCTTTAGTGACAAATGCTTCTCCGTTCCAACACATTGAATTATCTATTATCTGTATCTTCCTGTTTCTTCTTCTATCATGTCAGAATCTTGGGGGTCACTATAAAAGGAAGTGTAGCATGTTATTTGTTGACAGTTTCATTTGTAAAAGAAGATCCAATAATGCTGTATCTGTGCTGGTCATCGGTAAGTATAAATGGGGTCTACTGTCAGTGGTGGGCCTCAGCTACATTCCTTTTCTCCTCCCACTTTGCCTAAAGATAAAAGTTGAAAAAGCAGAAAGACAAAAATACAAGCTAGGTAAGCTTGTAAGTTCACAAAAATACAGAATGTCAAAATGATAAATAAATAAAGCAGAAAAAAATCCCCAAATCCAAGATACTACAGAGTGAAACTATTTCTTCTTACATACACAGGTATAATAAACTACCATGTCCACCTCTTCCTACTCCCTATTTCTGACTTAATATATTTCCTGAAGAACTACTGAAAAATAAATAAATAAATGAACCTCTCAACCTTAACTCAGTGAGTAGATTTCTTTTTTCCACCTAGCAACAACCTAAAAACTGTCCATGACCTGAGAACTTTCAAAGGAAAGAAAAAAACATTCAAGTAGAGACCATGTGCTAAAACATCAGTGCCTTTTATTGTTTTCTTCCTCATTCATTACATTGGCAGCTACACATTAATGTATTCATCTGCAGTGAGTGAAAATCTTTTTACATTACTGAGATCAAATAATGTGATTTCACATCATAACTTTAAATTTTGTTGCAACTTAAGTCATATGGGAGATGATGGTCTAATGTTTCTTTCACAAAATCCAGAATCAAATTGCTTATTTGAATTTTATTAGTTATAGAACACTTAGTAATAAAACTATTGTCCTTTGCAGGCAACATTTTGCTTTACAGTCCCAGAGACAAGTTTTTGGGAAATGAATAACGATTTTTTTATTCTCTTTCCATAAGACAAGAACAGTATTCAATAAGTGAGTTGCTCTGGGTTCATTAGGCAATGGTTTCAAAGTATTATGCATAATCCTTTTAAAAATTATTTATACTATCATTAATCCTATCTGGCTTCCTGCAATGGGTTCAAGTTAGCTATATGTAGGAATCAAGGACTCTTTCTACTTTATGAAGTTTTGCTCTAGATATTTAAGAATGATTTAACAAATCCTTGCTAGAGATGACTGTCCTTAAGAATCCAACAATATACTCTTGTCCTGGTTTAGGCTATCGAGGGACAAAGGGCAGCTATAAGTACCATGGGCCTTTGGAACCCACTAAGGACAAGGAGGGCTCAGTTGCCACTTATGGTCACGGGCAAAACAGGCAAGAATATTCAGTCTAGGGAAGAAAGCGAAACTTAATTTAGTCCACCAACAACCAAAAACATAACAAATAGAATACAACACAGAGTGGCACAATGATGAAGAGCACAGCCAGCCTTTTCAGACCAACTTCCCCTCCATCTCTTCCCAGGCACAGAGCCCCGATCCCAATGTCTTTACCTTCTCCCATCCTGAGCAGCTCAGAGGAGCAGGGAATGGGGGTTTTAGTCAGTCCCTTCCTGATGGCTCCTGTCACTTGTCTCTTCTCAGGGCAGACAGGCTCCTCACCAGTCATCCCTGCTCCAGTGCATGGTCCATCACATGCCAGGCAGCTGTGCACAGATTGCTCCAACGCGCATTCATCCCAAGGCTGTAGTGTCTCTCTGCTTGTCTTGGGTCAGGGTCCACAACTATCACTCCCTCTGGCATGATGTCCTCTCAGAGCTGCTGACCACCATTAGTCATGCCAATGCCCTCCATGGATTGCAAGGGAACAGCCACTGTCCTACTATGGGCTGCAGGGAGATCTCTGGTCCAGTGCTCCTCCTTCCTTCCTCTTTCTCTGACTGCAGAGTCCACATGGTCACCATGTGCATCTTGTCCTACTCTTCCATCTCCTCCTATGCATGAAAAATTTCTGTTCTTCAATAATGATGGCAGAGATGCCAGATTGGCCCAGCCAGGCTGAAAGTGGGTCCAAAATTCAGAGGCAGGGTATGTTTTGAGAACTGTTTACTGGGACCAGCACTGCAGCCCCCTCCCTCTGTTGCCAATCACAAGTGGCTCCACAACAAACCTATCACACCTTTAAAGCTTTCTTGCCCCGATAAAATGTTTATTCATTAATAGTTTGAATAGAGGACTCCTAAAAAACTGATAGTATTGTTAATAATTTTTAGGAAGCTCAAACTATCCAACCAAATACTTCTGTAGAAAAGAAAATCCCTGTAAAGTCAGTGGGAAGACAAAAAAAACAAATGAGAAAACATAACACTTCACATTTTACCTGTAATATTTGCCTCAGATTCAATAGAATTCAACTAATCTAAACTTTTGTCTCCTGTGATCCACTTACAATTAAAAATCAGAGACTAAGCACATCTACAATAAAAAAGTAGTCTGTTTTTGAGGGGGAATTTTGTACACTGCTTTATCTGAAAGCTTAATATACTTGTTCTGGGCTGTCTTTTTTTCCCTTTTTCATACAAAAGGAAAGATACAAGCCTTTTAGCAAGTTATTTAGCTGCAGTAAAGTATCCATGACCTGATCACAACCACCACCACAATCTAAGTTTTTAATTAAAATTAATTACCAGAGGTTTTTCTATATTATTCTTCCTTCAATCATGTATCAAACTTTCTATTTTCAGACCATTTAAAACCATTTTGACTTTGAATCACCATACTGTCATTAGCAGTCTAGCTGCCAATCACATATTGTTGTAACAACCTGTTTGAATTGCATAAGATTTCTAGTTAGCTTTTTGAAAACACAACTTTTTGTTTGCTGTAAGTTTCTTAACTATGTATAGCTGCAGCAAAAAAATAAATGCAAAAAATAATGGAAATTAATTGCTGTAGAAATACTGCCAGTGAACATAGCTTTTGAGAAGAAAAGTCTGGATATGGTAGTTACTGACAGCATTATCTTTCCCATAGAAGAGGAATTGAAAAGCAGACACACAGTTCCACCATTTAGTAGCAAAACCTACTAGTCCATGAAATCAGAAGCTATAAGAAAGGAATGTTTTTTGTGGTATCAAAGTAACAGAGAAGAGGAGCTTGGCTCTTGTGGTTCCCAGAGGGCCTCAAAGCTTTCATAAACTCTCTTTGAATTGCTTTGGAATAGCTTGATAACACAAGATCCTGCGAAATCTACACCAATGGTAGCTGCAAACATCTTGCTTGAAGCAGACCTATACATACTTTTGTATTTTGTACTCTGCTTAGCAAGAAAATCAGTCTTAAATAGGAAGTAAATAACAGTGTCCTAGACACATGGGAAAAAAAAAACCCTAATCTACCTTTCAAATTTTTATATTTTTATTTTATATTACATTTATTCTGACAGTATAAGAACCAGAAAATTACAGTACCACTCAGTGCAAACAAAACAAAACCCTACTACGCCTGTTTTTTCTTCTTTTTAAAATCAAATTAATAATTTCAGGCAGAAATCTATAGATCCCTGAGCACTTGCAGAAATAATATGAATCTTCAGGATTACATTGGAGTAAAGTCTAAAAACAGTGTTAATTCCTGAGGATTAGATAAATTTTCTCTGTGAACAGGTTGTTCAGTACAGCCTACAGTAAGGCATTTACCTTATGCTGGAGTGTTTCTTCTTACTGGAGTGTTTGGTGCTGCTCCCAGAGACAGCAGTAGATAACTAAACCAGTACAGAAGTATTTTTATACAGATGCAATCATTACTCAATCAAACAATTCAAAAGAGGGAACCATCATTTTAACTGTATATTACATCATATTTGACAGATATCAGAAAGTCAGTCACAGAACTGGATGTAGAGTTTATTCTGTATTAAAATGAAGATACTATCTACAAATAAGAGAAAGAAAGAACAGACATGGAAAATTGTCCATATTCAGAAATCATTAATACTTAAAAAAAAAAAAAAAAAAAAAAGGAGAAAAATGCTTTATTTGTTGCTAGTCATTCATATCTTTACTCTCCACAGACTGGCTTTCCAAAACTGGACAGGGAGAGCCACACACCATCAAAAGTCCCATGATGGCCCATTGGAAGAAAAACTCCAAACCTGCCAACAGTCTAGTAGAGGTTTATACTTGAGAAAGTAGGGAATTGTTTCTGAGTAGATCATCTGGACTGAAAGAAAATGGTCCAACTGACAGAGAAAAGTCACTGCCTCGAAAAAAAATAGAATGAAGAAGAAAACCTCAAACCCTGATGACTGAAGAGAGAGGTGGGAAAAAATTCTCAGAATTGTCCTGCCCTGAAGCTGTTCCTAAAGATAGGCTCAGGGTTAGTCACAGTAAAGATTTATTCCACTTTTACCATGCTGTCTCAGGCAGTCCTGTTAGCGGTTTGTTGACTGCAGCTGGGATACTCACTCCAGCCTGTTGCCTGATGTGTTCCCCACAGCACTGCTGACCTAAGGCAGGGTAGCCTTTCTTGCAACAACATTACCCTAAGCAGCTACATGAGCAGCCTCATCACCATGTCCAGCACTACCGCGTGCCACCACCACTGCTATTCATACAATCCCCCTGGAACAGAGGCTGTGTGAAATATGTTGTAGGAGCTGACTGAGGACACAACCACTACAGCACTAAATAGACTATGGAAGAAGCCACTGGAAAAAATAACTGTACTGAGAAACTTGGGAAATAGCAAGGACAGCAGGTGAGCTGCCAAGAATGACCAGTAGCTGCACAGCACACAAAACTCTTTACTCTCCATTTCTGCAGGCATAGTAAGTCATGATGTCTGGTTAAAATGGAGGCAGTTGGTAGAGACAAAGTTTTCTGATTGCAAGAAGGCTTCATAGACAAGTGTTTACTAAATCACATCTGCAAGTAGGCAATGTTTTTTTAAGAGGACCACAAGGTTCTGAGGAAACCAGTAGTAATTGAAAAACAGCATCAGTAAAGTTCTCTGCAAAAATACACGGTAGTAGTTACTTGTTAATTAGCCAAGGATAAACTGATAAAGCATCTGGAGATACTTGACTGATATATATACCGGGGATTTGTCTGCTGTATAGCAAGAGGCAGGAAGTACACAATTCTAGGTAAGTGTTGCCAAAATGGTACATGATTAAATAGAGACCTTAGA
Organism: Colius striatus; assembly: GCF_028858725.1. NCBI lineage: Eukaryota > Metazoa > Chordata > Aves > Coliiformes > Coliidae > Colius > Colius striatus. The sequence continues at coordinate 110,843,601 of NC_084759.1, read as the reverse complement.
ATCATAGAATGGTACGGGTTGGAAAGGACTTTTAGAGATCATCTAGTCCAACCCCCCTGTAGAAGCACTTTCACCTATATCAGGTCACATAGGAACACATCCAGATGGGTCTTGAAGACCTCCGAGGAAGGGGACTCCACAACCCCTCTGGGCAGCCTGCACCACTACTCCCTCACAGTAAAATAGTTTTTTCTTATGTTTAAGTGGAACTTTTTGTGTTCCAGCTTGATCCCATTACCCCTTGTCCTGTTCTAGCTACTATAGAAAAAAGGGATGTCCAAACATCCTGACACTCAACTTTTAGATATTTATAAATGTTAATAAGATCTCCCCTGAATCTTCTCTTCTCCAGACTAAACAGCTCCAGTTCCCACAGCCTTTCCTCATATGAAAAATGTTCCAGTCCCCTGGTCATCTTGGTGGCCCTGCACTGGACTCTCTCCAGAAGTTCTCTGTCCCTCTTGAGCTGAGGAGCCCAGAACTGGACATAGTACTCCAGATGAGGCCTCACCAGGGCAGAGTAGAGAGGGAGAAGAACCTGCTGGCCACACTCTTCTTGATGAATCCCAGGATGCCACTGGCCTTCTTGGCCATGAGGGCACATTGCTGCCTCATATTTAGCTTATTATCAATCAGGACTCCCTCTGCAGAGCTGCTCTTCAGCAGTTCAACCCCCAGCCTGTACTGGTGAATGGGGTTGTTCCTTCCCAGATGCATTCCTCTGCACTTGTTGAATCTCATGAGGTTCCTCTCTGCCCAGTTCTCAAGCTGGTTGAGATCTTGCTGAGTCTTGTGTCCAGTGCTGGGCTCCCCAGCTCAACAGGGACAGGGAGCTTCTAGAGAAAGTCCAGCGCAGAGCCACCAAGATGATCAGGGGACTGAGGCATCTTCCTTATGAGGAAAGACTGCAGGATTGTTCAGTTTAGAGAAGATTGAGGGAGGATCTCATTAATACTTACAAGTATTTAAAAGACATTTGTCAAGGGTATGGAGCAACACTTTTTTAGTGTCCTGTGATTGGACTAGGGGTAAGGGCAAAATCTGGAACACAAAAAGCTCCACTTAAAAGTAAGGAAAAAAACTTCTGTAAGAGTGAGGGAGCCTTGTCACAGGCTGCCCAGGGAGGTTGTGGAGTCTCCTTCTTTGGAGGTTTTCAAAACCTGCCTGGACATGTTCGTGACCTGGTCTAGGCAGCCCTGTTTCCGCAGGGGGTTGGACTAGACGATCTTTAGAGGTCCCTTCCAACTTCTACCATTCTGTGATTCTATGATCATTCTCAACTTCCCATAGCTGTTAATCAAGGTGATATTTTCTATAGCAACATTCAAGAGGAATTATTTTTTTTCCAGGAAGCGAGACGGAAGATCAGGATGAGAGATATACTGTTTGCAACATAGCCAATAGCCCTGCTCAGGAAAAACATTCTCTTTGTCCCTTAGTTAAAACTCTTACAGCAAAAATATGTAATTCATGAACATGAATAACGATTTTTTGTTAGATGTGTTAGTGAATACATCTCTAGCAACAAAGATGGTTTATAAAAATAACATAGCTACTTGTTTCCAAATTCTCATCTTGTCATGGAGAAAAGCAATGGTTTTCAATCTCTAGCATTTGTTCCTGAGGGCTACATCTATAGAAAAGAAAAAAAAACTTAGAGCATGCAGGATTACTTCTGATATTGAGCTGTGCACCTCAAAAGCACTCATCTACAGTTTAAGTTATTTGACTAAGCTAGTCTTATTAAAAACCCAAACTACTCTCAGATCAATTAAAAACCTAGTAATAAGTGATTACAGACCCACACCCAAATCATAAAAGAAAAGCTATGTTGAAGGAGCCTGTAAGTGGTTTTACTTTCTTGAATAGCTTCCATAGAGTCTGAGCAAACATTTATACCAAAGACAAGATTTTGCTTCAGTTTTCCATCATATCCCAGGACATAGTGTCTCCCTAGTACCCCTGGAGTAACAGCTGTCTTTTAGGTTTGAAGATTCTGATCTATGAGCAGAAACAAATTAAAATCTGACATTTACTGAAGTTACTGAACACACATCTCAGTGCATTCAACCTTCTCCCCACAGACTGCCTCTACCACAGCAGCTGCTGCTACTGTAAGGCAATGCCTGCAACTTTTGGAAAAAAGGGACAGGAATCTCAGGAATAAAAGGAGAAGAAAAAAAAATTAAAAACCAGGGGAATGATTTTTAACGTGCAAACATTTGTAAACCAGAACTTTGGTTTATCTGAAGGCAAAATACAAATAAGACCTTTAAGATAAACATTCTATTTTTCAGCATATGGCATTTTTGTGCAGAAAACTGTAAGTCAATTATGCTGACACAAATTTAATTTAATGAGAAGTTAGATGGTTTTGCTATTAGGCTGAATATTAAGTTCTGTACAAATCAATGATGCTAAGGTATCAAGACACCTTATTCCTTCTCAGTTTAATGGGACATTGGCATTGGGATCCCTTAGGCATCTTCAAAAGTCTCTGTCTTAATGTTCATGTTTAGTGTGCCTCAGAAATGCATTTCAATTTGTGAATTAGCTTTGAAATACAGGTAAGCACAATAGTAAAGCATTAAGTAAGCATAGTTATAAAAATCTATGCATATGTTGCTAGGCATCCTCTATAGAATTTAGAGTCATAGGAAAAAAAATAATCTGAGGAACACATTGTAACCTGAAAGGTTTTAAAGCACAATGTTATTTTGGACAGATAATGGAAGATAGTGTGAATATAATTAACTTGGATTTTATCGAGGTCTTTATCACAGTATCCCACAGAAACATCAGAGAAACTGTCAAAGAAATAGCATGCTACAATGAGAGGTAAATGGTGATGGAAAGCAAAATCAGTTACTACCAATGATGGTCTATAGGAAGATGGAAACATAGATTATGAAAGTACAGTCGCCTTGCTACCAAGGTGTTGTGTGTTAATCCTAGGTGGTAACTGAGCTCCACACAACCCCTTAGTGACTTCCTATGGTGGGATGTGGGTGAGAATCAGAAGGGAAAAGTAAGAAAACTCATGTGCTGAGGTAAAGTCAGTTTAATCAGTGAAGCAAAAGCTGCGCACAGAAGCAAAGCAAAACAGGAAATTAATGCACCTCCTCCCATGGTGGGCAGGTGTTCAGCCATCCCTGGGAAAGCAGGGCTCCATCACATGTAACAGATGCTTGGAGAGACAAAGGCTGTCACTTCAAAAGTTCCCCTATTTCTTCTTTCCCCAACTTTATATGCTACGCCTTGACATCATATGATATGGGATATCCCTTTGGTCAGTTGGGGTCAGCTGTCCTAGTGGTTATGCCCACTCTCAACTTTTGTGTACTCCCAGCCTACTCACTTGTGGGATGGGGTGAAAATGAGAAAAACCTTTGACTCTGTGTAAACACTGCTCAGCAATGACTAAAAACATCTCTGTGTTAACACTGTTTCCAGTAAAAATCAAACCATAGCCTCATACCAGTTACTATGGAGAAAATTAACTCTAATCCAGCCAAAATCAGCACACAAATCCAATATTATTCAATCCAATACAGGAGGTAGGGTGAAATTTCATTTCAGTAGTATTTTCAAAGCAGCAGCAGAGAGATGACTATTAAGTTGTGTATTCATTTACTTACTAGTCCTTTATTTTCACCTAAAATTTTCTGAAATGTTTGTCTATTGAAGACAGAAAAGAAGAAAGTATTAGTTCCATGTTAAGGAGTACTCTAATCTATTACATAGGTATTACCCTAATCCATAAGAAAAAGTACACCTAAATGTCACAGCAAGATGTCATAAATCAAATGAAATCTGAACATACACATAAATTCACCTTAATAATGAAAATAATGTATATCAAGTGTTGAAGAAGAGACAAAAAATATATGCAGGTACTACATGCTACCCACTAAAGAGTAAAGAAATTACACTGTTTTCGTCCCATGCCCATGTGATCTTCTACTACAGAAGCAGAGGTAAATTTATAAACACAGCACCAAATAAGTTTCCAGGTATAACATTGTTAATGTACCACTACTTTAAAAGTGCTTCATTTTTAAAACATTTTTTCAGTTGAGGAATCTACTTTGGAAACATTTGTCACCTAGTGCTTGCCAGGAAAATATAATTAATGTGGATAAAACTATTGAATGAGTTTAAATCTTAGGAGGCCACTCCTCATTAGTTTCTTGTATACAGTCTCCCATTTGCCAAGAAGTGTAACTTATGGCAAATTCAGTCGATCCATTTTTATTAAATGTGTCTTAAATAAGTCACCAGCAACAAAAATAAATGAAAAACAGACCTTATATGCTTCTCCCTCTGATATTTCTTCCTTTGCATACTGATGCTTCATATTATATAATATGCATATTACAAAAGGGGATTTTTTTTTGGTTTGGTCATTCTGTAATATAGTCTGAGGAGTATATAATATAGTCTGTAAGTATACATTATTTATTTGGCATGTGGAATAACCGTACCTCGATAAACATTATCTAAAGAACAATATTGGCTTATGCACTGGAAACAATTTCTAAAACTTGCCTGCTTTGAAAGAAGGTTCATTTTATGGCCTCGCTGTTTAACCTGTTTGAAGGCAATAAAAAACCAAGAAAAAAGAAAAGTTAATTACACATGGCAGCAACTTTGATTACTACTGTTTTTCAGAGTTGGAAAACTGGAAAAACATCTAAATTATTAGGAAAAATATTTTGCCAGTAAGGTTTATTAATCCATAGCTCCTGCAGAATCATAAACAAAACTTCACCTAAAAGTATATAGGAAAGAAAAAGATACCGATAGCTAAGAAGTAGCACATAGATAAAATAATGAAGATAATAAAATTAATCTAAATATGTCCTGCAGAGCTTTATGTTTATGATATTTTGCTAAGACTTATGGATATGTTTAAAAAAAAAAAAAAGTTTAAGATTACTTACTTTCCCCTCCCAGACTGTTTTAAATATTACATTGCATATAGTAAATTTAGAATACATTATTCACTTCGGTTTCAAATATGTGCTTCAGTCTTAAGAGAAAATGGAGTCTAAACTCTGAGATTACTTAGGTTTACAACATATTTATTGCACTACAATGAGCTGTAGGATCTTGAAACATCAGATTGATGTCAGCAAGCTGTCTCATATGTCATCAATCACGGAAAGAATTTTCTAAAATCCTTATAAAAAATCCCGAAAGACATCATAATGAAAAAAAAAATTGATAGAAAAGAACACATCAAAAAGCTTTAAAAAGTATGACATTTCAAAGAGATATGGAAGATTCGATTTAAGGATGCTGTTTAAATGAAAAGATCTGAAACATCTGTTGATTGCTAAGATCCACCTCACAGAGACATGTTTTGATATCATAAAGAGACACTGTGATCAACTAATCTGATGATTTGGCTTTTCTGTTGTGAGTCAATTTTTTTTTTTTTAAAGAAGTTATTCTTATGGATGATTTTTTTTGTTGTTGTTGATACTTTGAACACTCCAGTGATGATCTTATTCTGTGCATAAACTATAAGAAATATTTTTAGCTTAATTAACCTTAGATGTAGGATACTTAATTCCAAGGTTTAAAAATGTAAACTAAACCATTAGTCACTGAGGTTTTTTCCAATTCTGTTCTAAATCCCCAAATCTAACAATATTCTTTCATTTCTTTTTAAGATAGGATGTCTACAATAAATTGAACAGAACAAAATTCTGAAAATTCACAATGGAAAGCTCATACCCTAGCTCCTTAAATATAAGGTTAGATTATTTTAGTGACTTGCCTTTTTATATTGTCTGGTATTTTCCTGTTGCCATATTTTCTTTTCCTTCAAGAACTAGATAAAGTATTCTGAACTTTGATTTTGTCAATAGCACTCAGACTTCTTTCTCACTGTTTTTTGGAAGTTCTTCAGTGATGGGGATGAAAAGTTCTGACAAATCAACTATTACCTCGTAAACTCTAAAAATTCTTGATTTTTTTTTTTAACTCCTTACTTCAGTGAGATTTCTAGAAAAGATTACTTGCAAGGAAGTCTGTCTAGTGATGACTTGTCCATACTATGATAGGGAAAAATATAAGCAGTACACTAAAAAATACATTTAAAGACAATTTGGGGTGTTTTTTCCCTCTCGTCCAGTGACTTTATACAGAAAATAACCAATTATTTCAGAGAAACTATACAGGAAAGGAATTCAACACTTCTTTTCATCTGTTCCAGGTTAACCCTAGCAAAAACTGTAAGTGATTATACAATATGCCCAAAACAGAAAACTTCTACTTTCAGTCTTAAAATTAGGCCTCTTTGCAGCGTACACAGCAGGTTTTTTAAGAGCCAGGAATAGTCATAACTGCTTTTGTGCTCTCCAGCATATGACTAGTGAAATGATGAAATGGGGACTTTCAATGAATACTGGTATATTTCTATGAACTCTTCTTGTTGACTTCCCCAAAATGTCTCCCAGCAAATAGCATAAAAAAGACAGAATGGGAAAGAGAAATACCATTACTTTTTGTTGTATCTTCAAAAGTATTTCACTGTAGGAATATATTTTTAAAGCTTTAAGGGGAAATACAGACATGGTTCACTTGCTCTATTTTAACTTTTGATGTGCTTCCACATGTACAGTTTTAAAACCCGCCCCCTAATACTGAGGTCATTTACTTCCTGCTACTTACAGAAAAAGCAGTTCATAATGCATTACAAGTATTTAGCAGAGACATTCAGTTATATTGTTGTTAGCAACTCCCATAACTGAAGTCTTGGAGAAGCCCAAAATGATAAATATTCAATGAAACTCATTTTATATTCTTTTTTTTTTTCTAGGCTATTTGATGCCTAAATTAAATAAGGTCCAATTTAAAAATTGATTTAAAAACATTTATGGGTTTGTTTTTAAAAGCATTTTCCTCAAATTCAAGATACTATGGACAGAACAAGCCTCTCATTCTCCATTGTTATGCAGGAAGGCAGACTGCAATCTGACCTGAAGTTAATAGAATTCTGCAAAGGCAAAGAAATATGTACCTACGTAGGTATGAGGTGTAGGAATACAACTAATTAGGAGAAGATTGGAAAATTCTTATATATCATCTCTAAGCAGTAGAGAGATAGCTCAGTAAAGACTTGTATTTCACTTTTGGTGATCAGATCACACCACAAAGAAAATACATAGTATCCACATTCTACAAATGGAAAGACGGAGATAACAAGGGATAAAATAAGTTGACCAAAACTACTAAACACATAAATGGTAGATATCCAATCCAGCGCTCTTTCCATTACAAAATCCATGTTTCACAGAGAAGGACACGAGTTCAGAAAGGATTGACTCACCTTGTGCTCCATAGTTCTAGACATCAAGGTACACAAGCTTGCAATATATTGGATAACAAGGTGGTTTATCAGAACTTGGCCTCACAATCACTTCTTACTTCCTCTTCAGCCAGAGCTAAATTATAACCGCAGCATAAAACCAACTCGAGCCCTTCATTTTCCCCCTATTAAAAAATCCAGTTAATTAGGGGAACTTAACCCTTAATGTCATAATTGAGCTCAAAAGGTGAAGGATATTGCAAGAAGCATTCTAGGGGGCATCTTCTGCTGGATTTATGCTTCTAGAACTTTGCCTTAGGCAGTGACCTCGGTTCAGTCAGTTATGGCAAAGATAAAGTCATGGAGGAAGGACTGGAATCAGTCTTTCCTTTAGGACGATAAATATATAGAGGGAAGAAATTACATAATGGAAAATAAAAGCCAAACAGTTGTTTCAGACTCCAAATACAGACCGTACCATTTCTTCACTATCATGGGTGATAGTAAAGTGCACTGTCATGCAGTTTCACTAAGTATTGTAAGTTAACATTGATTGTTAAAGCTTGACTGCCTGAAGCCAAATAATTTAAAAATAAAATTAAAAAAAAAAAAAAAGGATGAAACAATAGAAGACAATTATGTATTAAAAATCCATATACAATCATCGGTACAGAACCCAATTTTATGGTCTCATTACATCTAAACTCAACGTTTACGACTAGCATTACTGGGACAAATTCAAAATACAGTTGAAATAGACATGTGCAAAATGATTCCTGTTTGCTTTTTGTTGAGAAGGCAGGAAGTTATATTCAAGCTTAACTGGCAGAAACAATGTTAATACTATCACCCAAACAGACAGATGCAATTAACTCACAAGGATGAGTGGATTACTGAGTGATCCATGTAGCAGTGTTAATGAGACCCATTGCCAGCAGATACATAAGTGTAGGAAAGTTCCAGCAACATAAAATTGCAGAGAAGAATGAGAAGTGGACAGTGTCCATACAGTGAACCTATTTGCATTCTAAAAGTCAGCAACATCATGCCTGGCATTTAAACTGTCTGAAACAAGTCTTATGTGTATTGCTGTACCTAGAGCAAGCCTTGCTTTACCTTGAATTGATTCCTGCTCAGAGTAATGTTATCATTTACATCAAGCTATAGACAGACAAAAACTGTCTAAGGATTTAGTACTGCTTACAGGCAACAAAAGAGTTTTTCCCCACTGTTTCAGTATTCGATAACATTCTTATGATTCAAGATTTGTCTTGTACACAGGCAGAAAGAGATTTAATTTATAAGTCTCGATTTCCAAATAAGTCACAGTAAAGGAAGTCTGAAATAGCAGCTTAAGACAGTTATGTATACAAAGCCTCATCAGCTATTTTCCATTCTTTATCCTTCACACATGCATATCAATGCAAATACACATTTCCAGAAGAAAACTAAGTTCTTTCCTCTATTTTTCTGTAGAACAGGCTATGAGTGTCTTACTACCACTTTAATAACATTTTTCATCCAAGCTTTTCAAAGTATGCTCTCGCATGGTGGATTCACCAATGGACAAATTGAGCTTTCAAGTGCTAGAGATCTGAGGACTCCAAGTGCGTAAGAATGCAAGTGCAATTTAGGACAGATCAGATAAAAGCTTTATTAGCTACGAACATAATGAGAAAACATTTGGATAGCATTTTCCCCTCTGGTCTCCTAGTCTCAGCCAAGTGATTTCAGAGACCCAGCCTATACAATATTTCAGAAGAGATGGACGAGAAAAAGAAGAAAAGGAAAAAGAAGGAAAAAAAAAAAAGAAAAAAAAAAGGTGAAGAAAACAAATCTTTTAAACATTGAAGACAGGTATCCATCCCTCCTAGGGTTGGATTCCTTAAGGAGTTTGCTGACTGTTACATGTCTAAGGAGTCAAACTGTAACTACTGCAACAATGTGGAAAGCTGGCTCTCAGTTGAGCCTATAGGAGAGGCATGCCCAGTATTACCTTAGCAGAGCACTGAGCAGTTGGAACTGTTAGCTTTTAGTCAAAAGGAGTACTCATTTAATTATGATAAATTTCTTAGTCAGATATCTAAGATCTTACATATTAGTAATTTTACCAACACACAAAGCTGTAAGAATAAACCAGTGAGAGTAAAAAAAGATACCTCACTCAAGTCTCCCAAGCACTCTCTTGCTTGTCATAATATGAAACAAATTGCGGTGAAAGGGAAACAGAGGCAGAATGTCTTCAACAAATAGGACTGGAAAAATTTGAAGCAAGAACACAAAAGGGTAGGTGGGTAGGAGTGAAATGCTGTTTGTTTATTTGAAGTACTAAAATTTGCTAAAGACTATTTGTAATGCCTCGGAAACTAGAGAAACTTAATATAAGATTTTGTCATTTTATGTTCTCTGTCAAAAATGTTGCTAAGCTGTGTGAGGACTTTTTATTCACATTGTGATTTACAGAACGTTGAGAGAAAACATTGGTACCCAAGTGGTAGAAATATTTGCTACCAATTTATACCTGACTCCAGCTATTTTTAGTGGAAATCAGGCCCTTAACCAAGGACGTTTATAGCATTTAGGAGAGACAGAAGGGAAGTAAAAGAAAATAATTGTGGGAATGTAAGAGTCAAGCCTGAGAAACCCCATTCTGCAAATATTTAGCACACAGATAGCACTTGCTAAGGATTCTCCTCTGCTCAGAGCTTCACTATGAAGAATTGTAGAAGAAAACCTAATTCAAGAAACAGATATTGGTCAGGTTAGAATTCTCTTACCTGGAATTTATCCCTGTATATAGCCAGAATGCTTAGAAAATCAAAACCAATGCCACATCACTGTGGTTCTGTTTTCCAGTTTCACTGTCAAGTTGCAGGTAGACAGCTTGTTTCAATTTACATGAAATGTTTGTGAAGAGAGCTGCCTATGGCAGGGGCAGCCAAGAGGAAGGCAGCAATTAAGAAAGCCAAGATTCTGATCATGCCTGTGATGAGTATCACTGCTATGAAAATGAAACTGCATAGATCTCTCATGCCTGCCTCTTGAAGGAAAGTGAGTTTAAGGGAGATTAATGCAGGCATCAAGAGGGCAATTACCAAAGCCTTCACAGAGCAAGGATCTGTTTGTACATCAGTAGTCAAACAGTTCTTCCTTATAAGTGAGGAAGTTGTTTCTCTCCTACTTCTCAGCTTCAAGTACACCTTCCCACTCCAAGCAGTTACTTGGAGCAGCACATCATACAACTCTTTTATAACAGATCATGTTTCAAAATTATCAGAAAAAGCTAATGGAAATAAATGTGTCTTTAACATAAGTCTTCCAGTTGTAGCTTAATTTTGTCACCTACATGACACTTCCAGTAAGAAAATAATTTCAAATGGGAAGTCTCAGATGGATTAGTGTAAGTTTATTGATTGTCAAGGTAATAATTCTGAGGCACAGAAATCTGAGACCTCTTGACCAGAAAGGGAATAGAGAATACCTCTTACAGAAGCAAGCTTTTATGAAAAGATAATTTAGAGGCTTCAGGGCAATAAAGACAAGTTTGAGAGCAGTTACAAACCATTTTTAGAGTATATTATCTCTTAGTATTTTTCCTGAAATAACCTATTTCTCCACCTCCCTCTACTGCAATCTTCCTTCTTTGTCTTTTTTCAGAGCAGCAAGAGAATGAACATTATGAATTATTGATGTGAGCAACACAAAAATCTCATCAGGTGAATTTTTTTTTTCTCCCCAGTAAAACCTCAGGAATAGAGTTGGACAGGAGCAAAAAGCCTACTCAGCACAGGAAGGCACATGCATAACCATCTGTAGCAGCTCTTTCCACTGCCTTTCAGAATTCCCTGAGAAATGGCATGAGTAGTAACCTGGAGTAGAGAAATTCCATTGGAAAAAAACCACTCCACTAAAAAACACCCCATCAAATCCCAAACAAAAAACAACCTATATCTAGAATATTCCTCATAGGTATTTGAGTAACTGGGGGCCCAATCAGATCCAGCCAAGAGTATCAATGAAATCACATGTCATTTCAAGTCACATATCAATATCAGAGACATTCTTACTAGTCTTTCTTTGGAGTTTTGCATTAGCAGTGGAATCTGCTCCTTGCATTCTTACAAAAAAGGAGGTCTTCTTCACCTTTTTTCCTTCAGAAATCCAACCTGCATCAAACATCCAAGGCATAGTGCCTCAAGGCTCCAGTATTTCATTTCTCTCTTACAAAGTGACAGTTACAAACTGCCATGTATATGAGTTGAGGCCATGTCTGCATCCAAGAGCACCTTTAGAAGATGAGGATACTCAAGGGCTTAAGAGGGTTTGATGTAAAGGAGCTGATAACACTAAAATATATGCCTGCCAAATAGCTATAAACTTTTACAGACATCATGGTTAGCAATCAGTTACTCATCTGTGCTGCAGGCCCTTGGGTCTGTATTTTCTCACTGATACTTCTGGGCAAGGTTTCACAGAGTGAAGAATATAGAAACATGGATGGTGTTATCTATATCCCAAAACTCTCAAGAATAGTCCAGCAGAAGATACACTAAATATTTGAAAGCATAGGACCAAATGTGTTTTCTAGTCCAGGACCGTATCTACTGTTTTGGATATACATTGCTGGGACTACATTTTAAGGGTTCATCATAAATTCTTTGAACATAAACACATCCTTTCAGTCTCTGTTAACTTTTTCCCTTGCTTCAATAAAGGACATCTTGTTGCAAAATGCTAACTGTCAAAGTAGGCATTAAGAATCTTCATCTAACTTTGCATCTACCTTTAATAGGAAAGAGTGAGATACCACTGACATAGAACAATAGAGGAAAATGTAGAAAATGCATGAATCAAAGTCTGCAGACTGACTGCTCAAACTGTTCAAGATGATACGTTGTTATAGTTTCCACTTAGTTTTTCTTCTCACTGTCAGAAGCATGTCTGCCTTCACCAAGTGTCTTTGCTTCCTTTCCCTAAGACTAGTGAAAATGTATTCTCATTTCCTCTCATTTCTTACCTTGCTCTCCCTTTCTTCTAAATATTCCATTGATGTTTTTATGTCAGGTTTAGTTTCTTTATCTTCAAGTCTAAGAATTGTTTCATCTTAAATTCTGTTTTCATAAACTATGAGTGGAGACCCGTAGCTGTAATCTGGAGGATCTGATAATTATTTAATCTTTATCTCATATATTTTGCTCTTGATGATTACTCCTTCTCTCTAACTGTTTTCCCACCTCAAAATATTGGTTTTCTTTCTCTTTCCTGATCATCTCCTGTTCTCTTTTACTATATTGTTTTTATTCCAAGATTATGCTTGTATTTTGTACTTAAGCTTCAGAGCTGGTTCAGGATAACTCCTACTTTATATTTGTGAAGTGCCATGTAACTTTACAGCCATATTAATTATTTTTAGTGCTAAGAACAATGATTAGAATGCTTCATTTTACAACGCTGTAAACTGGTTTCCACTTAAAATGGGAATGAGTGAAATCTTTAACATATATCAATAGCACTTGTTTGTAAAGTTTCGTGTTCTAGTTACTTTCATCTTTATTAAGGCTGAAGAAGTCAGTCCCATGTGTCACATTTAGAGAAACACTTGCAGAAATGACCCTGAAGGCATAATAATCCACTAGCCCAAATAATGTGCACTTTAAATGTAAATGTCTATCTTTCAAAACCCAGAAGCTTCATCTCCCAAATGCACCTCTAGAGATTTATCATCTGTATTCAAACATAGATAAATGCTTTCCATAACGGGAAGGGAAGGGAAGGGAAGGGAAGGGAAGGGAAGGGAAGGGAAGGGAAGGGAAGGGAAGGGAAGGGAAGGGAAGGGAAGGAAAGGAAAGGAAAGGAAAGGAAAGGAAAGGAAAGGAAAGGAAAGGAAAGGAAAGGAAAGGAAAGGAAAGGAAAGGAAAGGAAAGGAAAGGAAAGGAAAGGAAAGGAAAGGAAAGGAAAGGAAAGGAAAGGAAAGGAAAGGAAAGGAAAGGAAAGGAAAGGAAAGGAAAGGAAAGGAAAGGAAAGGAAAGGAATCTGACAAATTAATGAATCTGTTATGGCTAATCTATTTGTGGACTAATGGAAAAACTAAAAAAGTTGAAATAACTATTGGTAAACTCTAGAAAAGAGCATACAAAGAGACCAAAGAAGACTGCACACCTTACACAGCTACTGCTTTGATTCTACTTATATGTTTTCATTGCTTTAATGACAAAGTAACTTTTACTAAGTGATCACTTCAGACTTTTGAGAGGTATGGAGTTACAACAGCAGCTCAGTTGAAGTTATTTTTATAAATACTATAAGATCTATATTTAAAATAAAGTATATAATCTCTAAAATTGAACATACGAGAAATGCAAAAGGAAGTATTGCACATGCAGCTTCAAGTCAGGAACAGGACTTAAAAGATCATTGGGAGACATATATTTAAGCAAATTCCTGAAAATTGTTGTATTTTGACACTCAGGTATGTCTTCTTAAAACAAAGCTTACAAAGTTTCCATAATTTGGGAGCTATGAAAAAAAAAAAAAAAGTTTGTTTTAAATTAAAGAAGGAAATGGAGCTTACTGCACAAAAAAGTAGGGATTTTTAAACAGTACAATGAGCAAAGAAGACTGTGTAGCTTACAAACGTAGTCTCAAAATAAAAGCATTCTTTTTCCTCAAGTTCAGTCTATATTTGCAGTGACAACTGTACAGAAATACATCAAGACACCTCAAGAGAAGTGTTGCTTTACTATATTTCCATTTCACATTCAGTCAGAAGCATGGTTTAATTATATTTCTTATCTGTTGTTCAAGAGGAGAGCAATTGGATCAAAATCTACTTTTAATTAGTAAAATATGGACAGTTGTAACATGCTCTATACAAAGCACAGAATCAACTTACATAGCTGAAAATCTAGCAATTGCTATTGGGATGCAATAATAAAAAATTGTGTGTGATCAGGGGACTGGAACATCTTTCATATGAGGAAAGACTGCGGAAACTGGGGCTGTTTAGTCTGGAGAAGAGGAGACTGAGGGGTGATCTTATTAACATTTATAAATATCTACAGGGTGGGTGTCAGGAGATTGGGACATCCCTTTTTTCTATAGTAGCTAGTAAGGGGACAAGGGATAATGGGATGAAGCTGGAACACAAAAAGTTCCACTTAAACATAAGAAAAAACTATTTCACCGTGAGAGTGAGGGAGCAGTGGCACAGGCTGCCCAGTGGGGTTGTGGAGTCTCCTTCCTTGGAGATCTTCAAGTCCCGCCTGGACATGTTTCTATGCTACCTGATCTAGGTGACCCTGCTTCTGCAGGGGGGTTGGACTAGATGATCTCTAAAGGTCCTTTCCAACCCCTACCATTCTATGATTCTTATGAAAGGTGGTTAAAACTGTCATATCCTACTGAATCGGAGCAAGCCCAATATCGTTTCTTAAATATTTTGTTGCTATTAAAGAAGTATAAGCCATTGCAAGTGCTAATTATTTTACCTATGCCTACAGTGCAGTAATTATTACACTAATTATTTTACCTATGCCTATCCAACTTATTCTAGCCTTCCTCGTGAGTCAGCTTGTCTAAGTCTTTGAAGAAAAAAATCTAAATTGTACTGATATTAAAGCCTATGTGGCTGTAGCTGTAACACAGAGAAACTCTTCCCACTGTAAGCAGACCCATTTCAACAGGAAAAACACAATCAGATGCTAAGCAAGGAAGTTGTGGGGGACAGGAAATGACTGTGCATTTAAATGTTCAAAATTTAGACTTCTTTGGCTTAGTCAGTCTAGAACCACATGAGTTATTTTCTGCAAGACTACTGGAATAAACAAGCTCCTCCAGACTGCAAAGCAGCATCAAGCAGTGAAAGGTGACGTCCTCTACCTCACACACTCATTAAGACCTGCCTTCAGGGAAAAACAGATATTCATCATCTAACTATTCTTATTTAGTGCATTTGACTCCCTAGACATGGCATTTGTCCACATTATTAATCTGTCTCATTCTTTAAGGGAAGTGCATAAAAGGTGTAGAGAAACAAATTGCATATGGAGAGGTTGAAAATATGAGTTGAAAAACTACAATTTTTAACATCTTTGAATACCTAAAAAATTAACAAATCAAAGGAACAGGTAAACAATTGATGATTATGTATCAATATGTATATGTGTGTGTATATCTATATATGAAACCATATCAGTAGTTTTTAAGTGGAAATCCTTTGGCACTGAAGCAAAATCTTGTCTTTAGGCAGAGTCTGAACAAATGTCTATACCAGGGAAGCTGTTCAAGATAGCAAAACCACTTAAAAATTGGGTGCTTTCTATTTTTTTTATTATATGTATGTAAATTTAAATAATTTACTAATGACTGGGTCCTGCACATTCTGTTTGTTCCTTAAAGACTGAAAAATCTCATTTGTTTGATGGTCTACACAACCTGTGTAGCTTTGGACAAATCTTGGAGATGTTGGAGGTCTGGTCTTGCCATCAGCAAGTTTGAGAGCAAAATATTTTGCAAAGTCTGGCAGAAAGATGTTTGAACATTTTCTTTCTGAAGCTTTTATCACTATGTCTTGGAGTCAGAGAGATCTTTCACAGCAGATAAGAACTTTGCTCCAGGACCAATTGTCAAGTTTTTGGATATGCCCCACTCTCCATTGTTCACTTTGAACCTAAATACTCCTGAGACCTGGATGGATGGCAGAATCAGTCAGAATCCCATATGACCTTGATAATATTTACTTAGAGGAGGTAAGAGAAATCAACATGTTTCTAATACTGTGGTATTTTTCCAGGGCTTATTTTTTTGTAAAGGGAAAGAAATGTGGAAATTTTAAATACTAATAAACATAGAACTTTATACCAGATGAAAAACATTAGATGAAACTAGCTTTAAAAAGATTTAGATTCAAAGTTCTGGAGCTTATAATATACTTTTTATGAGATGCCAGATCTATCTATTCGCTACATTCTCCAGTAATGTTAAAAAAAACATAGTAATTATAAACTAGAGCAGCAATGCTTCCCTTTTCTTATTCCAGTGCCTTTAACACTTGAGATTCAGGAAACTCTTACTATGTGTGTGAAGTCTGTTGTTCAAAGGAGCTGCGCACTTTGAGGCTTTCTGGGTATTAGTTTAACAAAATGACTCTGGTAAAACTAAAGGTTATTTACTTAATACTATGGCTATTTTAGAGAGTAACTGAATCACTAAAAATTTGCATTTTTGAGTTAGTGCTGAATTCAGCAGTGTCTTCTCCTTACAGGCAGATAATGTTGTAGCTGCAGAATATAAATTAGAGTATCTGCCTCTGGGAGGACACTGCTATGATTTAGCTACTGGGCAGCCACGTCAGGGACTCCAGTTTACACTGGGAACTTCAACCAGTCCTGTCATCGTTGACAGCATTGTTATGGCCAATTTGGTTAGCATTCCATTGAAACTGGCAACAAATAACTGGTCCTCCAGCCAGTACCATTGCCTGGGTAAACCATTTTTTCTAGTAGGAAGGTTAAGGATATCTAGTGTTACACTCCACAGTTGCTTGCAAACCTATCCAAATCATATAATTCCTAACACTAATGTTGAAAACTTTGCAATCTACTTGTCTCTTATCTTTTCCAAAATGAACTCTTTTCCCTTCAAGGTGTTCAGAAAGATCTTATAGAATCTCTTAAAATGATGCCAATATTCTTAAGCAGTCTCTTTCCAGGGATGATCAGGCAGTTCTGCTTTTTCCAGACAGGGTACTCTTTAGACCACTCACTCAGGTATGCTGAGCCTCAGATAGACAGTTGTCTTATTTTGAGACCCTTCAGGACATCTGCAAGAAGAGTGCTAACCTTGTGTTAGCAGTACATATACAATTTTATCTAACTTAAGATAATGAAGGTGGGTGCTATTCCCACAGAGCTGCTGTCTCAGCATGCAAAGTGCATAAAGATGCCATAACTAAGTATACAAATTGCTTCATTGATATCCTTAGTAATATCTTTCTGTCCTAAATTGTGCTTTAGTATGCAAAGGAATGAAATTGAAAGCATAGGCCACGTGTAGCTTTAGACCACATATGGACTGCCTAAAGTGAGATTATTTCAGTGCAACTATCCTTGCAAGTGGGGTAGATCACAAATAAATAAAACTGTCTGCAAAATACCTAAGAGCAAGTAAGAGTAAGTAGAGTAGGCATAACTT
Organism: Colius striatus; assembly: GCF_028858725.1. Taxonomy (NCBI): domain Eukaryota; kingdom Metazoa; phylum Chordata; class Aves; order Coliiformes; family Coliidae; genus Colius; species Colius striatus. The sequence goes on along the minus strand of NC_084759.1, from coordinate 110,826,092 downwards.
AGCACCTCCTTTGCCTTAATACTTACTGTTTGGAATATTTGGAAAAAGTTCCATTATGTCTAGTCAATTCATATTTATAGTAAAGAGGCACATTGTCAGGAAAGAATGGATAAAATAGTCCTCATGCTATCATGCACATATAGAAAAATGAATCATGAGACTTTTTGTCATGTTTCTGGGTCTTATTCCTTTAATACAGATCTTATTCCTTTAATATAGTATTTGGATTATGGCATCCAAAATGAACGAAGAAGGGAAGCCAAAACTCTCACACATGCAAGACAAAAAAGTTCTTTCAAGGGCCAAGTTCTGGCACAATCCTCTTTATGTTATACAGCAAGACTATAATATTAGCAAGACAAAGAGAAGACAGACAATAAAGGAAAAATATCCACTTACTATCACCAGGATTTTAGATACAAGGTAAAAGTTTGGTCACGTAGAATGATACATGGCTCCAACAATAATAGGTATTCAGTCAAGCCACTTCCTTGAAATGAGCAATAGTTTGAAAAGAATGCTCTGCTTCAGACTTTAAATTTTGCAAGACTGGTTTATACTGGTCTGCTAAAGTTTTGGTCATTTTACTCACCATAAAGTAATGAAACAAGCACATGGAAAAGCAGATGATATGGATGTGTCTGATAGAAATGTGTGTTCCATATATCAGGTGATTAACTCCTTGTACATAATAATAGGTGCCTTCTAGGTATGAGCTTATTGAAGTGACCAGTTCTTCACAGTACATTGCTGATTCAAGAACAAGAAATTCTTGTTTCACTGTAACAAGCTCAAGAAGACTTGTAAGTAGAAGCAACAAGTCAATGCAAGGCTGTGGAGAAAAATCTATCAGAATGTATAATTTCAGGAAATTAATAAAGACAGACTATCAAGAGGGGGGGTTGTGTTTTTTAACATATATTTTAAAATATCAAGTTATTTGAAATATCATTTAAAAAAAAGCCAAATAGTAGTTTCAGACATAAAAGTAGCCCTGTGGCTTGATTTTGAGTTGGCAGCAGCTTCTGCTATCAGCTGGAGTGAGACACACCCCTTCCACCAGATCATGAACAGCCTAATGTGACCAAGAGCAGGTAGCTGCCAATAGGAAAGCATGACATATTAATAAGAGAAGACACATTATTCTTGAGAAACTCATGGTAGATCCCAGAAACTCATTGTAATGCTGACATTAGAAAGCCAGTGAGTTTCAGTTAAATCCCAAAAAAGTATCTGGGACTAAAGTTCCTAGTAAAGCGTGAAGCCTGATCCCAGATCTAACTGGATATACCTGAGAGATCATATTTCTTGTAGGATCATTCTAAACTAAGCGCAGTCCCAAACAAACCTGCAAGTCTCCTCACTTGAGATTATTTTACACTATTTTACAAAATGTTTAATGCACTACTTATTCAGGCTCCTGTGTATTGTTTTACTGTTAACCACAGACTGATCATGAGCCTTGAGGAGGTTTTGTGAGCCATCATTAATTCTCTATCACAAGAGCACAGCCCTCTCGTCATAGCCTGGAGTTATCAGATACATTAAATATTAAGCACCTTTATCAGGCTTGCAATTTCAACAGGAAAAAAGCACCCTCATCTTCAGAAAAACAATTTATTAAAATGCTTCCTCACAGCAGGGAATCAAACAAAAACACTAAAGCAAGCTCTTAATGAGTTATATTAGGACATACATTCCCATACAAACAAAAAAAACCACAAAACTTTTACAGTCATAAAATTAAAAAGAAAAAATTCAGACTGTCGGTGTAAAAGATTCCACAGCAGGAAAACAATAAAAGAGTACTTAGGAACAAAAAGTAGGAAACAAGTCATAAATACAAAAATGCTGAGTTTTTGTTACATTTGTTTGCATCTGTCTTTTGAAGAGCTGGCTATTACAGTGGGTGCTCTTACTCAATGAGCAAATTTTCAGCAACATCTGTAAATACAGAAGGCTGAAACAACAAGCTCATGCTAGCATTTGTAACCAAATGCTCTACTGAGGAGCTTGATTGCTATTTAACAAGATCTTAATCTGAAAAGGAGATTCATTTCCCTCTGCCATACAAATAGGCCAAACAAACATGTGTATTCTCTGCTATAGACACTGACATATAAAAACCAGTTTTAAAATCAGATGAAGTCTATAAACAAGATGAGAAAACTGCGAAGCTGTCTAAGAATTCCACTACTGTCTTTCTAAAAGTCTATGCATATTTACATTGCATAGTATGGCGAGAGGGTGTGGCATGAACAGTCTCTCACCTCATTACCACCAAGACTGCATCACCTTCACAACATAACAGCATAGCCATACCATAACAGAGCCTTTGGCTAAATGTCTTATGAAACAGAGATTGCACTGCAGGGTTACCTAGTCCTCAGAGGGATCCTCAGGTTTTAAGGGACACAAAGAAAATGTCAGCCTGAGAGACTCATTTATCCCAATGAGTATCTGCTGGCGAAGGTACCTGAAGGTCAGTCACAAACAAGCTATTAAGGTGATTTTCACTCATAGACATCTCAAACATCAGGAAATACATGAAAAAAAAAAAAAATCCCAGCTTTGTATTCATTACCAAAACTAGACTGAAAAATGTAGCAGAAGTCATTTGGAAGTCTTAACATCATGGCACAGAAAACAGTCAGTAGTTACATATTGGTGCAAGAAGTTTAGAAATTTGTTTGTACTTCAGCTGAAGTAGAAAGGTTACCCTAGGACACAGTCACATTTCACAGAAGACATCCTGTCTGCTAATACTGAGAAAAAGTGAAAGCAAGTTTAAAATTTAAAGTTATCTGGGTGCTCACTGCAACACAGAATCCAGCTTGAGCCAATCTTGTTCTGTCAAAGCCAATTGTGTTCAATAAAAAAATAAAAAAGGTTTAAGCAGCTAATCTTTTTCTTTCTTTTTAGATTAACTGTATTATATATCCCTGTAAAGATCCAGATTTCATGGTCTGATACTTTTTTTGAAAGGCAAGAATCAACAGTCCTACTTAGACCAGGAGTGGATTGGTGTCAGGTGTACACATCCTGTTCCTGCTGCATGCAAGTGGACAAAACTTTCTGACATACATATGCATAGTATTAACAACAGAGTAAACAAACAAACAAGAAGGGGGACATCAAGTTCAATACTTCACATTCACATATTTCCAGCAGGGGACAGAATTTGTAACAGTTTACCCAACAGATTTGTATTCTAATATCATACCCAGATTTAAACCTGAGGTTCAGGCAACCAAAAACTAGAAAGCAAAAACAAACAAGTCAAACAATGGCTACACAGAGAATGCTCTAAAACATGTACAAGCTTATCAAAACTGTTATGAACCAGCTCTCATTTTCAACAGATTTTTTCTTTATGCATAGAAATGCCTATGCTCATTACATAACCAGGGACTGTAACCAGAAAATCAATGGAAAAAAAAAATCACCCAATTTCCACTAAAATTCAATAACACCCTAAAAGAATTTAGAAACCAAATCAGCTGTTTGCTGTTCATGCATTCCTTCCCAAAATAGCTATCTGAAAGTCATGTTAAGTCGAAATTCACTTTTCCACACTCCCAGTTCAGAGAAATACCCATCACTGAATCACCACAGTGATATTCCAGAATGTAGAAAAAGACTGATCATACATTTCCACAGTTTTAAGTTCTGTGCTATGGGAATTATATTTTTGAGGAGGGGGAATTATGTCATGGAACTATTTGATTGATAATTTGTGGCATGAATATACTAGTAGGTGTCTTCAGTCAAGAAATTAAGCTTCATTATCTGCTTATGGGTTCATGATAATGATTGAGAAAAGTGATGGAAATGATAGAAACCTCTGAAGGCCGTCCTGAAAGCACCAGTAGATTCAGTGCTTCTTTCCATATCCTCTTCAATGTAGTAAAACTCTTAGGTAATTTTAGTTTTTTGCACTATTATTGCACAAAGTCATAAAGAGGCAACAAGTTCTTAAGATAATTTTACAGAAAAAAAAACTTGCTTTAAATCAAAGATGAAAGGGGTTTTTTTAAAAAAAATCTTTGTGTAACACACTTTGGTAGTAAGATTGCTTATTTTAAGAAATTTCCACGTGATCCTCCTAGTTAGTTTTAATAGTTTTAAGTCAAGAACATGACATTTAAAATAAGAAGTATACTGATATTCTCTAATTTATGTCAAATCTTTAATGTGTTTTGCATGAAAATGCTGTTACAAAATTACTTGGCTCAGTGCCCAAGGTAATTACACTCCTTATACTGCTGTCTTGACTTGCTGCCAAAACTGGCAAAGTAGGCATTTCACTCAGACAATGCTGTTAATGAAAACTGTCAAAGTCCTTTCAACACTCCTTATTTTGTTATACTTAAGTTGTCATCTCACTTGGGTGGCTTGCTAGACTTTTGTTCTCAACAGTATTTTTCTAACCAATATGCTCATGCTGTAACAATAGCACACTGAATTGTTTCCCATCCCTTGAAAACAGCACTCTGAATAAAAGAAGTGTTCCCTTTGGTTTTGAGGAAAAAAACCCAACAAAACTCATAACAAAAGCAAAAACAAGCACAAAACAAACAAACAAACAAAATTCCCCCAAAAACCTAAACCCTCCCTGCGCATCACAATGACAAATAATGAAAAACAATTTCCAGCAGAGCTTTAACCTCAGTCTTGGATGCTGGAGGCAAATGAACTATCATCTCTCCCTGACTGAGCAAAGGTCAGGCCAGGAAGGCTGTGGCAAGAGAGTTTAAAACACTTTTGATATCAGGGGCCTGTCCTTAACATAGCATATCCAGTCTTCTGCTACTGAATCTTGTGCTGGCTGGAGATTAAAACATCCATTTTTCACTTCCTTATCAGAAATGGAAAGGTACCGATGTCAACAAAGCCAGCCAGAGGGAAAGTAAAAAACAAAATAATTAAAGTGAAAAGAAAAAAAAAAATCATGCTCACCAGCACACAGGTGTACTTTCCTGAGGTACTAATATAAAAATTTAACACCTTGATGAAAAAGCACACCTTTCTGCAGTCAGGCAGAACCACAGTGGAGTGGGGATCTCTTATTAATCTTACTTGTGGAAGTCAAACTTAGACAGCTCTGCCTTTCCAGGGAAGAAAGTTATTTTTTCAGACTATATAGGTGTGCTAATAACTTCTTTTTTTTTTTTTTTTCACAAGCATGAGTTGCAATATGGGATCCTAGCATGGAGCCCCTGGAAATTAAGCTACAAGGTGGTGATGAGAGAGGGTCAGTGAAAACAAAGGATGATCACTCAAAGGAGCCAAGAGGTTTTGCTTGATTGCCTTAAAATTCGTCAGTTGTGACTCATTTAAAAGCTTGAGCTCTTGCAGTCTTCTCTGTCTTGCTGCACAGCTGTGTGGCTGAAAATGCCTCCTCTCAGGTGGGAGCATTTCTTGAGAACTTTACAAAGAGAATGCTATAAAGTTCTTTGAATAAGGGTGGCTATCTACAGCTTTTCCATGACAAGGAAGCATTTGGCCTTAGCCTGATTGCAAACCTTTCTGAATCAGCTGAAAGAAATATCAGATGGCATCTGTAGCCTCTGTGTCCCTGGAGGAATGAGATATGGTACAATGCAGGTGCACTGAGAGGAAGTCATCACTTCTCCTGACATCTGGATAAAAAGACGACTGTGTTTACTAGAGCAACCAAGTGCACCATTCACACAAAGAACGTTTGTCAGACTGTCTCAAGGAAAAAAAAAAGCATTGCTGTGCTCATATTCAATCAAATTGGAGGCATGAAAGCCACAGGAGGATAGTGGCTTGAGACTGAGCATCTGTCTCACACATAATCTGAGCACTGTGGAAAAAAATGAAAAGGAGAGGGAGAGAAAAGCAACCTGCTAACTGGAAAACTGTAACAGATACAAAGAGTAGTACTGCAACCATCTCCTCCCAATCCATCTTGTTACTAGCACATATTATCATTCTTCCTTTTTCTATGTCTGCAGAAAAAAATAAATACAGCTATGTGATACTACTCTTTTATACTCAAGTTTTCCTACAAGCTCACATCTGCTAATGTACACTAGCAAGTGACACAAGCATGAATCCAGGACACAATACATAGGAACCTCCCTTCAACTTGCCAGTGTTCCTTGTCTATTCTCTGTCAGTCTTCCAGCCAGGAGCACCAACTGCAGGAAATACCATTTGTGTTGGTTGTACAGACAAATGGAAAACTTTTTTTTTTTTTTTTTAAAACAATCCAACTGATTCCAGAGCTATAGTTACTACATGAGAGAGGCCATGGCTGCTGGCAATAATTTAAAAAAACTATATATATTTGGAAGAGATCATTTGAAAAGAAGTCTTTGACATCTTTAGATCATTATTTGATTAGTTCATGCTTATGTTTCTGACATATTCATATAAAAAATAAGCACACTAAGGAATAAGCATTCCTTCCTGTGACCACAGAGAATCTCACTAGCATGTGAGTAGAGAACATTTTACATGCTTAAACTGTAGAAAAAGGCAAAGAGTGAATTTGGACAGATTAGGAAACAAGAAGTTTGACTCTTAATATTATTGTTATTCTATTAGAAAAATGAATACAGAGAAGCAATAGATAATATATAAAAGTCCATGAAATTTTAGAAATATGCTTCACCAGAACTAGATCACATCAAGTTAATTGACACAGATAGCTAAGTGAAATGTAAATCATTCTGCAAACCTTACAGTGTATGAAGGGTATGTTTTCAGAAGGAAAAAGTTAACTTTGTTATCAAAATAAAGTTAGCGTTGGAAGAAAATTTATTTTGTCACAAGTGACTGGAAAAAAGCAAGATGATGTAACCAAGGAAAACATTTGCATATTGCAATGCTGCAGGTGGTATCACCACCTCAACCTACTCACCACATTTCATCACTCACTTCCAAATCCAGGGTCTTGAAAGGCAAAAAGAAATAACATCGCTAGTTCTGTTTTTACACTAGAGAATAAACGTCAGAATGTGGATCAATTTACCATTATCTTTCTTAGGGGTATCTATGCTCACTCAATTTTCTTATCCACTTTTGCTTTTCTGCATCTCTCCTCAGATGCGCCCTAATACTTTTCTGCATGCTGTCATCAATTTAAAAATGATATTTGCACAGTGTGATCCTAGTAATAGTCTTAGATCCCATAGATTGGTTAGAAGAAAGTAAAAACTCTCCAAGAACCCCAGAGCTGAAAGAGAAAAGGAAATCTGAAGTGCATCTTTTACTGCTTCTGTGATCCTTTGAAAACCAAAAGGAAAGTATACGAAACAGAAGCTGCAAATTCTTATCTCTGATTTTCATTTTTTCTATTCCCTTATTTGTCACTCTCTCAAGAGACAAGATAATGGATCTGTAATCGGAAAAATTAAACAAACAGAAGCATTAAGATAGTATCTCTACAAAGGACATTCAACTGTAATTTCCTTCCTTCCTTTAAAAATTATTCTACATGAAAAAAGATACAAGTTGGTCAAACTTAGTATTTGACTTGGTCAAAAAATTTGAAAAATCTTACTGAAGACTGAATGGCCTGTAAAAAGGGGCCATTTAATAATTAGTATATATTAGTATCACAGTTATTTATTTCTTACAGTTGGTAGCATAACCTGTATTTTGTTGTAAAATAGTTGATTAATATAAATTTCTTAAATAGCTTTTTCTTAATCTGTATTCAAAACGGCTGAGTGCTTAATGAGAAGGAGAAAGCAAAAACAGTTTTGCTCTCCATAAACCCATCCTAACTTATGTTATCTGAAACTTAAATTGATTTTTAAAAGCATCATTAAGTTGGGCTATGGACTTAAGCTGTTTCACAGACGATTGTGTACTCATTCTGTACTTCAAGCCAGCTGGAAGCTGTGTGGCTTCTCTAGTCTTGACTGAGGTCAAGTTAATAAGCCCTATGTAATAGCAAAATATATTAGATAGGTTATGGCCCCACACTAATGAGGCCGTATTCTCTTGGGTAGCATAGGGCATGAGCACAGGCAGACAGTGTCTACTAGAGCATAGGCAGGGAAGGCTTGAGTCTGCCCACTAGATATCATGGTGACACGAAAGCTGAACAGTAAACTGGGAGAGTATCTATGAAGCAGAGTATAGCTCTATGTCTTTATGTCCAGTTCTGGCAGAAAAATGATGGCAGGAGTTTAATCTGATGTCTTAGCAGATCACATTGGATGATGCCAGGAGGTCTCTGTCAGTTATTTTTCATTTGGTTGAATCTTGCTTGTCTAGTGGCAATGAATGTGACACTTAGGGACAAGGTTTAGTGGTAAATTTACCATTATGAAGTTAATGGTTGGACTCAAAGCTCTTCAGAGGGTCTTTTCCAACCTAAATGGTTTTATGAATGCATTCTTGCTTATGGAACAAATTTTGATGGAGTTATGTTAAAATATGCAAACCAATCTGTGTGTTGGAAACCAAAAATGCTAGTTCTATCAGACTCCTGGAGGTGCAGAAGTGAGAAAAGTTGTAACCAGGCAAGTAGTCCAGCTGATGGGGATAGTTTACCATCATCACAGCTGCCCAGTTTGGTGATTTTTCTCTAAGTATCTCCATCTCAATATGCTGGTAGCCTGGAAACTTACGGCCAAGCTGATCAAGCACATCAAAGTTTGGTGAGAGGCTGTTGAAGAGGTATAGACATTGTCCTGAGAACTGGTACACCGCTCCCAAATAAATTTTCTTTTTTAGAAACTATAATTGCTAGAACATGCATTTCATAGTCTTTAGAAGTGTATCGAACTGGATCATTTTGAAGTACTAGAGTTGACCCAGTGCAAGCACTACTTGCTGTTCAAGCAGCTATAAGAAAACAAAACCAGTTAGATTTCCCTTTAATCCCTGAAAGAGTATCAAACAGACCAGCAAACATCTAGTGATTATCAAGCCCCAGACCTTCCAGACTGAGGTGTAAAGAAAAATCTATCCCAAGGCAGTATGATGTCAGAAAAAATTTCTACTTTATTGTCCATCTAGTGCATTACAACAAAAAAATAATAGGGAAAGTTATTAAATTGAGAATTAGGTAATTTCTTTAAATGTAGCCTAGAAATATTTAAATTTAAAAGCATAGCAATTATTTATGTATAACATAGATGCATTCAACCACATCAATAGAAAGTTGAGCATGTTAGAAGGATTTCCTGGTTTTAAATTCTGCATAATACCGTCCACCATCTCCAAACTAGCCGGTTAAATCTAACAGCTCCTTATCCTTCAGGGTCTATTTCTTGTATTCCCGAAATCTTTAGGATTCTAGAAGTGTAAAGACCGAAGGATTGGTTAGGATGGGGCCCTGAGGTCTTTTTGACCTTCTATCCAGTGAAAAGCTGCTGAAACTTCTATTTCAAGGATTTAGAGTGATAATGTTTTATACATGCTTATGGTATCATTTTCTAGTTGGAAATACTGCCTCTTAGGAGATGATATATTGTTTCTCTTTTTTTTTCCATCAAAGAAGAAATTACTTAGGGAAGCAGTATTTGTCTTAGGTCTGCACAGTACAGTCTTGGCAGGCAAGCCTCAGATTTTATAGTCTGATAGGTTTATTAGTTCTTGATCAATCCTGTGGATCAGATTAGATTCCATGAACAAGGAACTCTTTGAAGAAACAGTCTTTGCTTCTAAGCAGGTTAAAGGAGGAGGTACAGCTCTTGCATTAATGGTAAAGGATCTAAACTAGTTCAGAGAGAGCAGGCAGCAGCAGAAGCAAATAAATCAGGAGTTAACTTGCTAATATAAAGTCATTGAGTCTACATGTATGGCACAATGACTACTGAGTGCTTGCTGGAGAAGGGGACAACCCATTACATGTGTTTATGAGTCTCTGAAATGTAAGTTTGATGTTTCACTTGCAGAACTGAAAATAATAGCCTTCTGAATGCAAACCAAGTTAAAACTAGCATCTTTACCAGGAGCATAGTGCAGAAGTAGACAAGTAAGAAATTGTTAGAGCTCATTGCTCAAGCTTAGCATGACCAAAGTCCCTGGCTATCATTGCACATCAACGCATACAAATTATACACCTAAACAGCTTCTGATTTTAATGCTAACTTTACACTGACTTTGGGAACAGCTCATAGTATATCTTTTTCAGTATACATCTCTGCAAAGTGAATTATGGTACCTTCTCACAGCCATCACCAATGTCCCATTCATGCGTGGTAAGGTATATCAGTCAGCACATACAATCCTTGTATTTTGAGACTGATGTGTTCAAACTACAGAATGTAATTTGCATTATTAAATAACCAAAGTAATAAGCTAAACTACAGCATTTTGACACCTTATTTTGTTCAGAGGCAATATATTCAAAAGAATGATTCGCCAACATTTAAATGTTCCTTTTTATTACACTTTTTTAAAGAAACATCCTGATCAAACACTTATACAAAGGCCCCCAAACTCAACTTCTAGCATAGAATTGTTGGTCATAAGGTTCACGGTAAAGGATTTTAATTTGAAAATGATATCTTTAGATTAGCTTTAGCTGTATGTAACATATTATTTTTAAAAGAAAATTCATTGAATTATAGTAAAATTAGTAGTCATGAAAAAATCCAACCTCTCTTTGAAGACAAGTTAAATGAATAATTTATCTCCTGTGTTTGATTTATTCACAAGCCCTGAAAAACACAGAGGCAAAAAATGCTAAACAATACAAATTCCTGAAGATACATACTAGTATTAAGAAACATACAATGAAAAATGAGATAGTATAAGCCCTTTCTGATTTCAAATGAGAAACTGTTTAGAAATATCAGCCAGTAGAAGGGTTGTTTTAGAGGAGACTTTTAGACTAGAACAATGAAAACAGGAAATTTTATATGAACATTTTAAAAATCATATTCATGTCTATTCACTATAAAGTCACAGTCTAGATTATGAATACAAAAGAGATGAAAAGCTCTTAGTCCATTAGCAGTCATGTAAATATTTTAAATTACTCCATACAGTTGTTATTTAGAATTCTGACATGGTTAAAAAACCTAACATATTGTTTAGATAATTGAATACTGGTTCACTAGACCAGTCTCAGACTCACTTCAAACACAAAGAGAAAAAAAGATACTGCAAACATTTTCTATCTGTATCATCATCCTTTAGATCAACTCACAAAGTCAGCTATTGAAACAGCACATACAAGTTTTAGGTGTATGAAATATTTACATAACTAATCTTAAATTTAATAAAACGTTACTTTTTCTCTATCGTTTCATCCATTCAACACAAATATTCCTTCTTTCTTTCTTTCCTCATCTTAGACTGTTCCATAGCAGATCCCTACTTTTCTCTAATTAGTGGAACCATTTAAAAGAAAATACAACAAATAGTAACAAATAACAAATACAGTGTTTTCTGTATGATACTCCACCAAAATAAATATGATAGCCCATCTTCGAGTATTCTCCATATCAAAATGCAATTAGGGAAGTCACTGTAGTTTGGTCATAACATCACATCCAAGTTTTTGTAGTCTTGGCCATCTTGCCAAAAAGTAGAATAGATTCACATCGATTAGAAAAGAAAAATACAGACATGAATTTTTTGTATAGCCAAAGTAATTAGCCATATGCGTGCTTAGATCCTGAAGGCTTAGAATTTCAAAGAATTTTTTCTTTGCAAAAAGAAACTACCCAACCCGTTGAAAATAACATAACCACAAAGGTTAAGCCCCTGAATGACTGAGGCAAAATATTTTTAGTCTTTATCAAATAGAGACACAAAACTTCAAAATCACATTTCCTCAGGAGTTCAAAAATTTCCGAAGGGATTTAAGACTCTATTTTCTACTTTTTATGTGTGTGTGTGTGTGTGTGTGTCAAAAGTTATAGGGAAATTCAAGATGATTGGTATTGTTTGCAAAGAGAATAAAAAAATGTTTCAGATTCTGAATGTCAGCTCTCTATATCTATCAAGGTCTGTCCAAACTAATTTACAGCAGCAGAAAGAAACAAGGATTCAATTTTGACTTTCCAAGCTCCTAACTACAGAACTGTTTCAAAGTCCTGTCTTACAATTCTCTTTTCAAAATTACACATACGACAATTGCAAAGATGACAAGTTAAATGAGTCATGCGACACTAGATGACAAATTCTCCTTACTTATTTCCCAATTCAACCAACTATTTTGACAAAGTAAATTCAGACCTCAACATTTCAAACCTCATCCTGAACAGAAAATTACCACTGAATGATTAAATGAAATACAAATAATATAATGATTCTTGACTTTAGAGTACTATAGTCCATTAGAACTATAAAGGCTTTTAATTTATTGAACTACAACTCCTTCAAGGTCATATAAAGACAGTCCTTTAATATCAGCGAGAAGGTTTAAGCTGATCACAGAGTCAAGGTGATATTGCTTGTAGATTGATTCTTTTGAATTTTTCCTTCAGGAAAGGGTATTTTGGCAAAATTTCTCAATCAATATTTTAATGAGAGCTAAGACCTTATTTCCAAAACACAGAAGGTTAGAATTGGGTAACCACTGAGATACAAATAGCTGCAGGTTAAGCAATCCTCCTAGGTGAACACTATCTACCAGTACCTCTTGAGTTGGAAAAATCAATTGTAAGTATGAACAAGAATTTTGGAATGGAATTTCATTTTAGTTTTCAAACCAAGCTCATATGAACTTAAATAAATGAAATCCCTGTCTTTTTTTTATCTACTATCTAAAAAGTGGTAGAAATTTTTCATAGTACATTTCTGAGTGCAATGATGCACACTAATTATATGGCTGTAGTGACAGGCTGCTCAGATAAAAATAGCATATGAAATGAGCCTCTGATGTTTGCTTAGATAGTGTTCCAGTTCAACATATACAGTAAGTATTCTCTTTTGCTAGAAAGAACATTTTGTGTTTTGAGAACTTTGGGATTATACTGAAAGAGTACAAGCCAGCTATTCTTTCACATTTGTCTTTCAATGCATCACCCAAACAAAGAAGTGCCAAATAGATCAAGTACTTGGTAAATAACACTAGTAAAGGTGTGGAAGACAAAAGGATTCAAATTGAGGCTGTCATTCATATATCAAATTTTTGCACAAGCATCTTTTGGGGCTTTACAGAATGTCATGAAAATAGAGCAGTCCCAGGAAGGTGCCATTTGGTACTTCAGAGTGTTCTCCTTCTATTTGCAAAGAAATATCACAGGAACAGCCTGTTCTCATAGCAGGATGGGAACTAAACCTCTCCATAACATTTTCAGTGCCAAGCAGCCCGTCCCCCATCTGTCTGCAAGCAGGAGAGAGAGAAAACAAATGAAAAATGGAAAGGAGAAGCAACCAGAGTTTGGGCACAGGAAGGAAACATCTGCTAAAGGGACAAAAAAATAGGTTAAGAGAATGAGTTAAAGAATCAAAAAGCAAGTAAGAGAACAAAACCATGTTTCAAAAGTTCCCCCCAAAACGTCTGGGGCAGGGAGGGGGAATAGGGGAGAGAATATAAATAAAAAAAATTTCAGGAAGAAAGGAAGGGAAACATAATGCCAGATGTAACATAAGTAGTTGTGAGTATCAATAATGAGAGATTTGAGGAACAGAATGAAATAACAATGTGCTTTCATTGTTCTAATATATGAGTGGTTTCATTTGTTTTGATCTCAGTTTCTCTGTCTTCAGAATCCATGCCATAAAAAAAAAAAAAACCAATTGGAGACTGATATATGAAAGGTTTTTTGTACATTTGAACAAGCATCATGGCACAAAAAAGAATCAGCCACATAAATGCAAACTTTCTGAGTTTTCCAGTTTGTCCAACAGAAATAGATGAGCATTCCTGTGTGTCTGATTGAATAGTGTGGGTAAAATAGAAAAGCAAGAGAAAAAAATAAACTGGAATTAAGTACAAGATCTTTAATCTTAGAGACATCCAAGTAGCTACCACAGATGAGATTATTCAACAAGATGTTTTAACAATAATATTGGTATAATAGACTGTTAGTCCTAAACACTTCAGAATTATAGAAATGTTTCTATATACAAAGTCAGCTGATAGCACTTCCCTGTAGACAAATGTGTGACAGAACTCGAGGAGATGGTAAACATAGTGAGAAAAGTCTATAATACACAACATTGAGAAGCAGAAAAGCAAGGAAGCTATTGGAGCCCTTGTACCACTGAAATCTAATGTTGTTTTCCCTCAGAATACCTTAAGTTTGACTGAAAAGGGAAGGAGTTTGGTGTTGCATGCCACAGAAACGTGGTACACTTTCCTCGCTTAAAGAATCAAAGGAAAAATAGGGAGTTGTAGCTTTACCAATTTTTCCCTTCAACACTCATGATATTCTCATCTGTTGTCCAAAAGACAAGGCAACTCCCGTGTGCACTAGATGTCTAAAGATTTGAATCATTACTCAGCAATGAGAAAAATTACCAGAACATGTGTCTGGACACATATGATCCAAGCGTGAATTCATGTTTGAATTGATACTTTTCCATGTCACTGATCTGTCTTCTCTTTTTATTCAGTGGTGGCGCATATACAGATCAACTATATCATCAGGAAGACTCGGTTTCAAACATCAAGTTTTAACAGATTTGCTGGCAGTTAATGCATGTCTTTTTTACTTTCTATCTTAGTTTTATTACCAACAAAACAAGATTGCACAATAATTCACGATTACCTCATGTATGCTGTCATGAGGATGAATAACCTAATGCTTTCTCAAGGCATTGCAAAAGTTTCAGCTGTTGTAAGGTTTCTATTACTGATACTGACACACAAATGTAACAGGTAATAGCCATGAAATTAGATTATCATGCAGTATATTTCTACTAATACTCTTTATTCTAGGTAACAAATTTGCTGACTCTGTAAGTCTTACTCCTGGAAAAATGTTTATTGTAGTTACTACAGCATTATTTTTTGTGTTTATGTATGACTAAAACTAAAGTCTTAATAACATTCTAAGATACAATGCAAATAAACCATTCCAATGGTTAGCACAGTGCTTGGAATTACACAACCTCAACAAATATTTTCTCCCCATAAACACAAAGAAACAAAATAAACCCAGATGGAAGGCTGTGTAGGTGGTAGAGCATTTCTACAAATATCCATGCTAGTTGCACTTAAAACTAATTTTCATATTCAAATTAAAATGTTGTCCATACCAAGAAGGGATCAAAAAACTTTTTGCATAATACACACTATATCTGCTTTTTTAAACTAAATTACATGTTTTCAATTGCTGAATCACTGAGAATCTTATTCACCACTTATGTTACTTGAAGATTTACTGCACGTTGTAAAACCCATTTAATAAGAACGCAATATGTAGCAAGTATGAGCAAAGAAGTATGGCAGTGGCAATGTAATTATGTCAAAATGATTCATTATTTATGAACAAAGCACTTATATCCATCATATTTCAATGTGATTTTCCCATACTCTTGTCTCTATTCCATGGATCAAGTACTCTCTGGCAACAAGGTTGACTAGGCACACCACAGAGTCTTTAAGGCATAAGTTTTCTAAATGTTTGGTTTATTTCTTTATATTGTAGTACCACCTGTATTGGCTTATCTATTTTTTTCAAAAGTACCAGACAGTTGCTAGTACTTCTTAACAATTTATCACAGGTGCTAATTTTAGTATTAGAAGTGCTCCCAATTTGTGATCAGTCCTGAACATGCATAAATGTATCAAATGTTTTGAAAAGGGGAAGAAAAAAATTTAAAATATACAGATTTCCTTCTACACCCTGATCTTTTGCATTTTGTTGTCTCATACAAATTGTTACACCTCTCAGTCCTGCTGTCCTGGTGGCATATCAGAGAAAAGTATCAAGAGAAAATATATATGCCTCAAAATATAGCAAGAACATTTCACAAAAATGTCTATATATGCACAGCCTTTTATTATTTTATTATTTTTTCGAATTAGTTATTTAGAATTCACATCAAGGCATTGAGTGAATTGAGACCATTGCATAATTAACATTTTGTATCTGTTATTCTCATTGTATGTATTATTTTCATTTTTATTGATTTTGGCTCATTAAATAATTGTAAAAATCTTAACATTCTCAAGATGATTATATGTTCTCATTTTTAATCTCATTAATTTCTTCAGAGATGACTTCTATAAGAGTGAAATTATTGTCATTATTCGTTCACCTTAACTGGTGCTTTACTGGTTGTCTTACGAATTGGTAGATTATATAGGGTGGTGGGATTTTTTGAAACACACATGTCTTTGTTCACAGACTTGAAGACTTTAATAACTAGTAAATAACCTGCAGTTTTCAAGAACAATATATGAAAGATTAGTTTATTCCAAACTGGGGTTTTTTTTAAATTCCTTATTGCTGAAACAAATATGCTGCATTAGTTCATGAGAAAAGAGCACAACAGTATTTTAACCATGTTTAATTGACTTAAATTTGAAACCAAATTTATTATTTGCAACATTTTTTTATAAATTATTCCGGTTCTGCTGAAGAACCTGTAAGGCCACTGTGTACAGCAAAGCAGAAAGATATTTTAGCATGTACTTTCTCTCTATACACTTACAATATCCTCGAAACAGAGACACAAAGTGGTATAAATCAGAGAGAACAGACAAGCACTACGAATTTTTTTTTTTTTTTTTTGAGATTAGAAACAGAAACTAGCAGCATTTAGGTCCCTGACCCTCATACAAAATTTGGGCCACACAACCTCACCCTCCTTCCCATTTGGAGGACACTTTTCTGGTCTGAAAGGTTTTTCCAGTTCCATCACCAATATTCTCTTCATGATTGTAGAAAAATATAAACATTGAGTATTTTATTTTTGGACATCATAGTATAATTACTGTACCTTCATCCTAAAAGATTTGGGGAGAAAATCTATAGGTGGTAAATCAAGCTACATTCCCCTGTAATTTATCACCTTGATAATAAAGACTTACACATTGCCTTTTAATCTTCAATTAAAAAGCCTTTAATTTTGAATCCAGTTTACATCAATATCTTGGGGAATTGTTAGAATTTAAGGTTACCCCAGCCTCTCATATCTATGGTGTCACAGTATACATTGACAATTTATCCAAATGCTAGTGGGTTGAATAATTAGTATTTAAGATGCTTTTGTGAGTAAAGAATCCTATTCTAAAGAAGAAATATCTTCTTGTTTAAGGAGCAGAACAACACGGAATGTATGGATTAGAGATTTTATTTTGGTAACATATCTTTCCTACTGACTGCATCTAAACCTGAAATATTTTTTGTACTGTACAACAGCATAAAATATAAATAGCGGACAGATATTTATTTAGATTTGATTTAAGAACATTTTTGATGTATAGCCATATGACTTTAGCAGCTTTACCACACTTTGGTTCTCTTCCTTTTACCCTATGCTTAATGACCAAAGTTTAGTGTTTTAGAACAACATGATGATCTGTTGTCTTACATAACTGCTATTGAGTATTTATTTTTTGGCACAACAACCAGTTTAGCTACTGGGTATCACATTCAACCATGCATCATATCTATAGTCAGTTAAAGAATATCTAAATACTAAGTATTTTATCAGCTCATGCCTAGCCTTGCTTAAGCACAGAAGAGGTTCACTAGTTTAATACAGAACAAAATTAATCATTAGCATTTTAAACAATAATCTAGCCTTCAACCTCCATCCCATCCCACATCATCTCAGACTTTGATATTCAATTTTTACTGCCTTCTCACATTCTAAATATGTTTCCTAACCAGATGTTTGCTTTTAATACTTGCACTAAGAGAAGCTATTGTTATTATAGATCTCTCTGTATGTCAGTCACCTGTTGTTGTCACTGTTTGGTATGGCACGTCACTTTAGGATGTTTCTACAGTTGATGACAATATTTAACAATAAAAGCACAGTCAACATGTTTGAATCAGATACTCTGAGAAAAGATCAGCTGTACCTCTAGAGATCACACTATATTTAGAGGATCTTAGAAAATAAAATTGCAGATGATTTCATAGAATCATAGAATAATAGGGGTTTGAAGGGACCTTTAGAGATCATCTAGTCCAACTCCCCTGCAGAAACAGGTCCACCTAGATCAGGCCACACAGGAACTTGTCCACGTGGATCTTGAAGACTTTCAAGGAAGGAGACTCCATACGTTCCCTGGGCAGCCTGTGCCAGGACTCTCTCACTCTCTCAGTAAAAGAGTTTTTTCTTATGTTTAAATGGAACTATTTGTGTTCCAGCTTCATCTCATTTCCCCTTGTCCTGTTGCTAGATAAAATAGAAAAGAAAGGATGCCCCAACCTCCTGACATCTGCCATTTATATACTTATTAATGAGATCCTCTCTCAGTCTCCTCTTCTCTAGACTAAACAGCCCCAGTTCCCACAGTGTTTCCTCATAAGGAAGATATTCCAGTCCTCTGATTTGAAAGGGAGTAAAAAAGTAGACTACAAAGTGAAGTGAAATTCCAAGCAATTTTCTGAAAGTTTTCTCTGGAAAAAAAATAAAAAAAATAAAATCTATGTATAAAACTGGGAAAAACACAAAATCATCAGCCTTTACGCACAGCACACCAGCAAAATGTGGTTCTCTGGTTCTCTGGTTCAAAGCATTACAGAGGCTAGTTTATTTGCAGTAGATATACTGAGCTTTGGAGTATACGCTAAAATAATAAAACTTTACTAATTATTAAGTAATCTTTGATTAATCAAAGGAATAAAAGACATAATACAAAAATACCATCTTGCAAAAGTTACTAGAATGAGAACTGGGGTTTCAATGCAAACCTTCCCACTTTCTCATTAAGAAAAAAGCTGAGAATTAGTTTTCAGGTAAAATCTGGAATCTCAATTTCTGAAATACATCTACAATATATAGAGAATCACAGTTTCACCATCTTGTGCCTTTGTTCTATGAAGAGAAAAAGGAGCAGGCTGGAATTTGAACTACCTCTGCCTTTGCTTTTCGAGGTATTACAGTTCATTTTGCATTCCTATAAGAATTCGAGGTAATTGTGCATCAGAACAGTAGTCTGTTGGAAGGATGTGGCCTGTAGGAAGAACAGAGAGATACAAAAGCTGAAGAATGAGGATTAGCACCTGATTTGAGTCACGTAAATAAAAAAATAAATGTCCTCTAAAAGAAATCAAAATTCCTTAATAGGCCACTTCTCAACGATCCTAAGTAAGTATAGTAAATATAGTGTAAGTTATGCTTAAGGCAGCAGCATTTTCTACCTGAAGGACAATAGTTGAAGTAGAATCAGTTACTTCTTTCCCATTGTCTATTACTTTATAAGATTGTTACTGCTGACCATTTCCCTATTATTGCATAGTACAACTAAAAATTAAGAAAACACTAAAGCATAGTCATTTTCTATCATGAAAATAATAAACTCCATTTTTTTTCTACATAAATATATATTTATTTACATTTATATGGAGTGGGGATGGGTGGTAAGAGGGAGAGGGAAGGAGGCAGACAATATATTTTCAATGTTTTCAAATTCAGGGAAAACATTTCTATGAATTAACTTACAAGTAGAATATATAATATTAAACAAAATGAAGACTATAACATATATTTATCTACAGAATAAAAGCATGGAAGATAAAAGTCCTGTTTGATACATGATTTAAACTTAGTACAGTGATAACTCCAAGATAGAATGTAGTAAGATTTCAATATGATTTCAGCAATCCACAAGAAGTCCAGTCTTCTGTAGTGTCAGTTCTCCAAAATGGTCACTGCAAGACTTTCTGTAGCTGCTTACATGTCAGATGCAGTATGCTAGAGAAGACAATAAAGAGTTACAAATTACAGTTAAGCACAAATTACAGTGCTTAACTCCTCAGGTCTTTCTAGTATGAGTCTCAGCATTTATCACACATTTAAAGAGAATTTCAGTGAGTATCTAAGGAAAATAACTCTTTGAATCTCACTTTTACAC
Organism: Colius striatus; assembly: GCF_028858725.1. Taxonomy (NCBI): domain Eukaryota; kingdom Metazoa; phylum Chordata; class Aves; order Coliiformes; family Coliidae; genus Colius; species Colius striatus. The sequence goes on along the minus strand of NC_084759.1, from coordinate 110,806,162 downwards.
ATTACTTTAACCTTTTAGTGTACTTTAGAGGTACCTGTTCTTTAACGATGCAACCACATGTTGGAGTAACTAACAATCTTTGCATTTCATGTTTAGAGGGAAAAAGGTACAATGAATAGTGAAGAGTGCTGCAACTTAGTCTTATCTCGCTTATCAGAAATTAAAATGGGGTTTTCCACTCAGTCTCTGCAAAATAGCTTAACTGGACTTGTTTTTATGACTGCACTTGTCCAAATAACAGCCTGGTCTAGCCTGTAATGATTGATGGAACTCACACTGACTGAAATAGTACAGCTCCAAGATCTAGTATGAGACACTAAGTTTTTTTGGTGGAGGCCTATACTTTGGTGAAGAGGAGCATCAAGAAAATATTTATGAAGTTATGTCTATGTACAGTGTTGGTTGAAAGGCATGAGTATGTTCCTTCTCTCATAACCATCTCTCATTACTAATGGTTTACTTGTATTCTAGGCTTGCTTACTAGCTGCACACCATTCTCATCGATTTCTATACAAGTAACTGCAGGATTCTGGAAAACTTTAATTGCATAATTTTGTCCATTTTTAAAGGAGAGTACTTTCAATGAATAAGGCTAAAATAGCAGTATCTGTATTGACAGAAATTCAGCTTAAAATAAATAAAAAAAAAAAGCTCATTTCAAATCTTAGCCAGGTTATTTATCACACTCAAGCTGCTAAGAATTGCTATGCAAAATCTGTCAGTTTTTAAATGCTAGCTACTGCATATTCAAAGCCTCTTCAAAGAATATTTCCTTGGCTTCCATCACACAACAACCCACATGCCCCTAAATTCTGCCTACACATTCAAATAAATCAGATAGCAGGGTGACAGAGCAACATTAACCTATCACATCTGAAGGGTTTAGACTTTTATTTTGATTGCATTTTTTAAGACAAAGGGAGAACACAAAACTTGTCTTTCTCAATCTTACCCTTCCAAACATCTATATTCTCTCTCAGAGACTACTTCCACTACTAATGAGTATTGGCCTTATCCTTTCTTTTAGTGATGCACGTGTGCCTGTCCTTCCGGTGAGCCAAGGTGTTCTTGCATTAGGTAGAAAGTGAGTCTGTAGGTTATGCTTTCTGGAGGAACTCTTGTCAATCAAATTTTTCAGCAAAATAATTTAACAGTCCCACCCATCAAAACTATGTTGTGAACATTTGTAAAGCATCATTTCAGCCACGATCCTGTTCTGCCACTTCAACTCCATAGGGTAGATGAGCAGCTCTCTTTAGTTGAAGGAATTGGTTCAGGCAGGGAAGGTTTGTTCACCATGAGTAACAATGGCAGAATTTGTCTGGAGAAGTCAGGGCAGCCTTTGCAACATGTTATTTTAAAACAGCTGGGAAATGTGTATTTACGGAAACAAAAAGGGCTGTAAAGAAAGAACAAACACCGTCTTAATTTAAGCGAGGATGCTGGTTTTAATTAATCTAATTGTTAACTGCTAATGGGCTAATTTGAAGAGCCTAGCACATTCAAGAGGCTGATATTTAATTAACAAAATCGCGCTTCACAGAAAGCCAGACAAGGGGTCAATCCTTGCATGATGAGCTCCCCAGAGGGCAAAAAGTATGATTAATGCTGCAGAAATTTCCCATTCATTCTTCTGCTGCTAAATATCATTGATTGGGAAGGAAATTATTGTTTCTTAGTTACTTCATTTGGCATAGCATTTGTGATTATATTTATAAACTCAAATAGAGATGGACTCCAACAGCGTTATTCATGTAGACTTCTCCCACAGTGACAGTAGTTTCACCAATGCCAGTTTAGTATCTCTCTAGAAATCCCAATTCTATGTCAACAAAATGGATACATTTGGCTTTGAAGGATTTTATATACCACTAATAATAACTGTGCAAACTTCAAAGGATTCATCTAAAGGATTAATCTAAAGTTCAGCTACTATCCTGTTCAACTCAAATGCCTTAATGTAAAAGTTGATTACCTTAGTTCAACTTTACTTCAAGAGATTGCTCCAAATGAATAAAGGTAGCAGAATGCAGCCCCCATTTGGACAGCATACACATACACAGAACTTAAGCAGTGAGAATCTGTAGGGAACACTGATGAACAAGGAGAAGAGATTGTATGAACAAAAGGCATTTTAATAAGCAAAGAGAGAATACTCAGTGAGCACATTCAAGAGTCCTGTCCAGCATGATTTCATAGGTATAATTCAAAATAATTTTGTCAGGCAAGTTTCTTCCTTGCTTCTTAAATCAGGTAAATTTAAATATGTTTACTATTGCCCAACTGAAGCAACATCCAAGAGAGTAATTATAAATAGCATGAGGATCTTTAAAGGTAGTTTTTGTGAGTGACAAAATGCTTTCAATCCTTGCAATTATAAAACTACATCTGGGGCTATATTAACAACAATCGCCATTTGTCAACACACAAGACTTCTCAGTTTTCAATAAGAGTTTCTTCTGGCTAAATCCTTTCCATAGCTAATGCTGATCTTGTTATCCGCAAGTATTTTAAGTTAAGATTAGTGACCTTATTTATGACATTACAGTTATTTGATGCTGACGAAGGTTTCAAAGAGTAAGTTTGTTTAAATGTACGTGAACATATATGTCTACACTTTAGGATAAAAATTTAAATTTATATTGCATGCAAAGACTGCGGCCTTTTCTTTCTGGCAGTTCTAGTTCTTACAGACTTTATTCTCTGGATGATGTTTAATAATTTTAAAGTATAACACCTCTCTACTTTAAAGAAAACAAAGAAAACTGCACATTTCCATAACATATGTGGAATATATGATTCCTATCTGTAATTCAATCCATACAAAGCACTTGTGCAAAACAAGTATACTGGTTTTTGAAAGCAAAATAATAAAGAACCAATTAAATATAGTGGGAGGGCAATGGTGAATGTCTGGGTATGGTATTTTAGCCTTTGGTAACAGTCCAAAAAAAAGGCATATTACACTTATATTCTACCAGCAAATAGGCTTCAGGTTTAAAATAGACAGGACATTTGACAGAGTAGGTCTGCAGTTAATTCTTTCATATACATAGATCTTGGAAGTGCAGAAAGACAAAGAGCATCAGATCGATCTAGAGTTACAAAAGATTCTTCTATACATATTTGTGCTGAAGTTACTAGACTAAATTTAAAGGGACTAATACGTAGCATACAAATTAGACAATATTTAAGGAGACTAATATGTAGCATACTGAGGTGAATAGATGCCAACAAGAGATTTGCTGTAACAAACTAAGCATTACAGAATGTTTGGTTTCTAGAGAACGATCCAACTACCTGCTCAAGTAGAAGAAAGATCCTTACATTTGCAGAACAATAAACATTTTCATTTTGAGATCATGCTAGTATGTGAATTTTATTTACTGATTTGGCTTTCTCTTGCCATTCTGTTGCAATAATATTCACTGGAGAATATGGCATTTGCTACTGTCTACTACAGCAACAGTGAAATGAAGAATAATTTTAAGCTCCTCAATATTTTTGTCACATACAAAAAATGTGCAAATAATCAACTTGTCTGTAGAATGGTACACCTTATCAATATAAAACTGTCACAAAACAAGCAAAGAAGAGGAAGAAAAATAAAGTTGTGCTGTCATTGAATAAAATAACAACATAAAAATAAATGTATGAAAGAAATAGACTCTTTTTAAAAGGTAAGATTTCTCTGGTAACCTACAGCTTTCAGTATATGTCAGATACACTCCAATACTGATGAGTAAAACCCTTTAATTAAGAGAACAAGGGAGCAACAAGGACAGAATCCATCATAAAAGGATAAATGCGTGGACATTAAATATATACAAAATTGTATCATGCAGGTGACCAAAAGGACCGTGCACTTATTTATACAGTTGTAATTCAGAAAACAGTCAAAATTCCTGTCATTTAAAAAAAGGAGGACCTGAAAATATATTTTAATCATTTGACTGTACACTGCAGTCAAGCTATTTTAATTTATGTTGCAGTTTCTATGCCAAAATGTTGAGCAAGCTGCAACCAACAGAAAAATGGACAAGTGAGATAAAGGCAAAGATAAGTGGCTCAAATACAATAATTAAATCCCACAAGTAATAAAAAGATGGAAAAACAGATTAAAACCATGGAGAGTGAATAATGGCAAAAGAAAGGGGGAAAACTATCTAGAGATGAAGAAAAAAACTATTTTAAAAAATAAGTGGAATATAATAGGTAGATAATGAGAAGTTTCTGCAATATTACTGAAAATGAACGAAAACAATCCAATTATGTCTCCCAGGGAAGGAGAAGCACACAAGGCAAAACTTAACTCTAGATTTCAAAATTCCATGGAAATAAATACATGGCTTAAATACATACCAATAACCTGAAACAACTTTGCTTCAGAATGATAATGCCTCACGAGAATACTAGTGAGAATGCTCCCGTTGGATTTTTTAATATAGTTATGCAAGCATCTCTCAAAGTGCAAAGAGTTTGGAATAGAATTGTAATTTTTTTATCATTTTAAGTTTCTGTGAGACTTTGGAAGTCATAATACATTTAGTTAAATTATAGATGTGGTTAATATTTTCTGTTTTCATTAATTAATAACTACCTATCATTAAAATAACTACTTTATAACAAATTGGCATTTTTACACCAGAAGAATATTTTCCCTATACTTAGTAATAATTCTCTTCATGTACATACAAAAGCCCTGGTATATGAGCACACTAAAGGCTACCAGAAAAGAGGAATTAAAAAAAAAGATTCAGGCAATTTTTGCAAGTGCCAGTGTTTTATAATCCTGGATGGTGTGTGAAATCTGGGATTGGAGTAATACACAGGATACATTAATTTAACCTGAAATTAATGCATGCAGCATCCTCACACTACTTCATTACTGTTTGCATTAATAGCTATTATGTCAAAAGTATACTTTGTTGCAATTCTGTAAATTCTGTACAATGCCAAAAAAATTGTTAGATTCATGATGCATGTGAAAGAATTAGGTTTTCACACCTGAGTTTTTATATACTTCAGGGGTTTTTTCAGCTGTTTATCAGCTCCAGAGAATTTATATAATATATATTTAATTTCTTAAAAGTCCTGCTGCACATTAAAAATTGCTACTATGCTTTGATTCTAATGGCTTGCAATTTTTTCTTTCTTTAGATGTTAGATGTTTAGATGTTAGAATATATACAGAGAAATGCATACGTGTGCAAATGCACAAGTACACATTTTGATGTACTGTGATTTCAATCAAACGATCATTAAATGCTGAGAATTTTAACATAATCTCAGCAGAGAATTACATTACAGATTACCACAGAAATAATAAAATAACTCTGAACTCTGGGGCTGCTCTTCACTAATATAAACTCACATGTCCACTGAATGAGTAGGCTATGGAAATTTATGCTAACAGACACAGACTTGTGCCTTCAGTTTTCTTGCATTACTTTCTCTTCCAGTTTCTGTTTTTGCTAAAAAGATTTAAATAGTCTTGACTACATTGCAGCCTATCAACATTCTATCAATACATTCTATTGTTTTCCTAAACATTAATAGATTGATCTTCATTATAAACTTACAAACTCCCAAAAAACAAACCAAAGTAAAAACAATAATATTAAAAAAAAGAAAAAAAAAGAGACCTGGAAGACCCTAAAAACATTAAATGTTATATATATCAATTACACAGGATTGCACATTAACATAAACTAGATAATTTACTCATACAGTGACAATTTCTGGCTTCCTTGGTAAATGTGCCACCATACTGTCTAAAACAGTCTTCAGCATATTAAAGATTTTAGCTACTTCCCCACATAGAACAATCTTTTACTATAAACACGCCCTTAATATAAATAAAGGAAGATCATACTGAGAGCTTTTTGTGCTTTGGCAGATTAGTTGGAAGTAATGTATTTCTGCTAAAGCTTGGTTTCTTACAAAAATGTTTCCTTATATGTCCACCTCTGAGCAAATGAAGTTTTCTCTCTCTTTCTCTTCATGTTATCAGTCATGGGAGTCGAGGAAGTTGAATTGTAGCACTTAGGTGCTTTCCATGCTCAAAGATATGAGAGTTTTAGATATCCTTTTTAACAAATACTTTAAGATTGGACCTCATATATGCAGTAGCTTACTTTAGTGCCTCATTAGACAACAAAAGAATAAAACTACCACAACTGCGAACAAATAATCATGATTCAGTGAAAAAGATTGGATTTGGATGACAAGAGAAAATGTAGCTTAAGGAAGGGCACCAGTTGAGTATAGAAAATTTTATACTTTAGTATTTATCAAATACAGCCACAACAGGCACTCATATGACAGTAACTGAAATACAAATAACTGATGGCTGATGAGAAAATATTTGTTTTGTCTCAATAAGCCTCATTATTCAAAACAACTTTTTTTTTTCTTTTCATTTTGTTTTCACTGAAACCTATCCATGTTCTAATTAGGATATTGGACATTAAAAATTATAATAAGTTTAGCATATTGCAGTTATTCACTTCAACATCTATACTTTGACTCATATTACTAAGAGCAAATCCTAACATCTATTTCCCTTTAACAAAAGCATCAAAATTGATATCCATTACTACACATTTCAGCTTTAGGTATGATGTCTCCCAACAGCATCTTTATAGGCTCAGCAGTACTTCCTGTGTGTTTAATCCAATCATTACTTTATTTGGTTTGTTTAATGTTAAATTTCAATTTCTATTAGAGTTATTTCACATTTTTAACTGACAACTGATTTTTAACACTCCCAGAGAACTGAAGGGTTTTTAACAAAGTATTTTAATGATTATTCTCTTCAGTGGGCAGGTTTTTGTGCCCCCACCTCAGAGCACCTGGCAATTAGTGAACTCTATACATGATAGCACTTTAGATCCTAAAAATGCATGCAATAAAGCATATTGTCTACCTTTAAAGAAATCGGCAAGCAATTTAATAAGAGAAAATATAGATCAACATGATGCCTCTGAAACTGCAGATGAATGAAACTGAAAATTCAGAGTAAACTTAATAGACAATAAACCTGACTACCTCTTGCTTTGAGGTCCAGTCAGCATCATCCCCAAGAGCTTTACAGTTTCAAGTGGCAAATGGTTCATTTGAAAGGGGCTGTCAGCTATGACAAAAAGATTTCTGTTTACATGGATAAGACTCCTGCTGAAGCAAGACAATGGCGTGCATGGAAATTGTTAAAAGCTTACATGCATAAATTCAAATTATTTGTCTCTTACTTGGAGAGCAAGAGGTGAAAGGAGACTTTTCACACATATATTTATTTCCTGACAAACACTGGGTATAGTGGCAAGAATGTGTGCCTGAAGAATCAACTTTCTGTTAGACAGAAAGTACACTGAGAAAGCTGGATGTAGACAGGGCTGGATGGAAGAAGGGCTAGAAGCTGGAACTGTGTGTTAGCAAAGTGCCAGCAGATGCAAGAAAAAAACACATTCTTTCTTGTCAAGAACAATCAGTTGTAGATTTGCATGTTCAGGCAGCTTCATTACGAAAAAAAGTGTCACCCAGAGAAAATGAAATATCTTCATGCATCATCTAGTCAGTGATTATCATCTTTTTTTTCTTTTTACTCCAAAAAACATTTATTGTTACTCATAGTTATTCAAGTGACAGAGAGAAGTCAATATTCCTGAATATCCAATTGCAAGACACTGAATTTTGGTATGTATTCATCAGAAATTGCATTATATATATATACATATTATATATACTGCTCCTGTCCTGGAGATGAGGAGAAGAGTTTGGGATTAGCAATTCAGAACTTTCAAGGCCTTTCATGAGAAGGTAGTTATGACACTGACCTTTTTGTGAACTTTCATGACAGTAACAAGAAAGAAAACAGCTTAGAAATTTCTCTGAACACAGGGCTTCCACAAGGCTTGTATAATACTGACATCATTGAAATTGATTAAATTGCAGTCAACTGATGTGTTTTCACTCACAAAAGGTAAATTTCACTAACAAAATCATATACAAACTACACAAGCCACATATAAGCAAGAATTCATAAAATATATAGTTGTTGGCTCAGAGTTTTCTAGCTCAGGTTAAAATAAATTTTGGGCAGTGCTAGTATGACAATGAATTAGAACTCTTATTAACACGGAAAACAATTTCACCACCTGTGTTCTGGAAATTAAAAAGAAAAAAAAAAAGCCAGTGAAAGACTTCTTTTCGTCATGATCTGATTTACAAACTAGTAGAGGCTTGTGAATACCACTCTGGGAAGTGGGAAAAAGGCCAGCAATATTGCTGGCGGCAAATGCAATTGTAAGGGGCGTACAGGTTTAGTGCTCACAAGATGGCTATCTGTGATTGCTCCTGATAAGTCCTGGAAGACTCACAAGCAGAGTGAAAATCTGTTCTTTAGCAGTGCTTTACTGTTGTGTTCCCTCCTGGGAAGCTCTTCAGAGAATCCTCAGATCACCTCTCTTCACAGATGGAATTGTTCTTGGAATCTGCCTTCACATTTGATGGGTACCAAGAAAAAAGATCCTCAATTCCTTCCCAAAGTTTTGTTAGTGTCTCCTTTGTCATATTCTGAAATGATTGAATGCTTTTTCAAGTTCCTTTACCTAAACTATCTCACTTTTAGAGACACCAAAAATCTTCTTGAATTACCAAAAATTGTACTATCATATAGATATTGCATAAAAAGTACACAATTACATCTATATACACTGTGTACCTTGGGGGACTGAAGCCAAAAAGCACAAGCAAGTAGTTGACAATAGAGACGTATAAACATTTCCTTCAGTAATAATTTTATCTTCAAGACATGCTCCATCTGTTTTAAAGTAATACATACAGGAAGAGCCAATATTGTACTAAAATCTTTGTGCTTGTTATTGCAGTGGGTTCTTGGAACTGTTATTTGAACGTCAACTGCTGAAATCTGGTACTGAGAGCTGTCATCTGCTGCCTGCCTTCAAGCTGCCAATAGATTTTCATTTCTATTACCATGGAAACACAAGTTGGCATAAATCAGAGAAAATGAAAGGTATTTTTAAACAGCCAGAGTTTTCGGTCTTTGACCCAAGATAGAATTTGCCTTTATTAGCCATAAAGGTGACACTGAGAGTCAGGCAGGAACAGCAGATGGCACTGCCCCTTGTTCCAGATTCTGAGCTGTCAAAACAGTGAATCTGGCTAGATTGTGTCATGGATACCTTTGAGACAAGGTAGCTGCCTTCCCAAGGAAATTTTGTGTGTATGTAGAGTATGCATTACTGAGTTTTACTTTACCGAGAAGATGGACAGAACTGGAGAACACACCATCTGCAAGAACCTGAAAAGGGCTTGCCAAGCACCACAATCACTTCAGGCTCTGATTAAAGACTCACGTATTGTACCCAGAAAAATATTGTTAAGTTGCATGAGCTGCATTTTCCATTGCAAGCATAATGCATTTCTGAACTACTGGAAAAATAAACTCTTTTCATTGAAAGTTTTACAGTACTATAAGACTTCCATTACAATATTGTAATAGAACATCACAAGGAGTCAAACTTATCCAGCTTTAAGGTAGAATTCCCTTGTCCCATATTTAGTGGCTGTTTCCTGAAAGATTCATGATGGTTTTTTTACACCTGACAGTGACAAACTAGAAATGTATTTTCTGTAAAAAATTGCTAGCTTTCTCTCAACTACTTTTTCTCTTTGATGTTTTGAAAACTGATTGATCCATTTAACTTCATACATGGAAAGATGTCATTAACTGCAGAAGTTATCCCAACTTTTCCAGTTTTTCCCCACAACTTCATGGTTTTGAGCAACTATTTGACTCTTAAAATTGCCACAAGGGAAGTTACAGTTAAATTACTTATTTTAATTTGTTACTGATGGTAGTTTAGTTAGCTGGTATGTTCTACTGGTATGGGCTGTTTATTAACAAAATTTAATGATATCTTGCTATTGACTACTTGGACTCTGCCCACTATAGCTCCACGTGCAGTTTTTCCCAGAGTTATCTGATGTTGATTTTTTTTTTTCTTTCTCATGTATGAGCTTTTTTTTCCTCCTTCTTACTTGAATAACACTAAAAGACACCTGCTGATGTTTCTCTTTGATCACTGAAGAGTCTGCTATGCTACCCACAGCTTCTAAGTCAGATACTGTAATCCAGAAGCTCAAACACACGGAAGCTTCAGAAACACTTTTCTTCATTTATTACATCATCTCTAGAGATCATACAGAAGTAAACTGATTCTATGTGAAGGTTTTGTGCATGCATTCCCAAATCATCCCACACTACTGTCCCAAACACAGACTATTAGATAGAGTGGAAAAGGAATAAGTAAGTACAGCACAGCAAGCATATTCTACTTCTGTTTCTCATATCTTTAATTGTTATCAGAAGATCTGCAGAACCTCACTTCTAAACTACAGCATCTTGTGGCTGCAGAGAAGCTTCAATTTGAGTTAAGAAAAAAACCCACAGTTTGTCTTGATGCTTGTTATATTTTATTTTGTTGTTAAACTAATGTTTAAAAGCTAAAAAGGCAAAGTGAAATTAGCACTGCAAACATCAAAAACAGTGTAACAATCTTGTGCGTCTGTGAGACAGGTATCCTTACATACCTGTCTGATTCTTTTTGAAAGAATTCAAGGACTTAAGTCACAGATGTTACAGATTTTGACATATTGCTACCAGCCCAATAAGGTGGCGCAAGCAATCAGAGTTAGCAAAAGGATACAACAACTATTATTTTATGCTTTTAAGAGTAGCTTTTCATAAAAGTAGACATCTCTTTTCCCTCTGTACTGCCTATCATTTTTTTAATTTTAAAAGAAGTTTACTCTAAGCTGTATCATTTTTCATCAATTTTTCATCACAATTGGATGAAAAATCATGATACTTTACAGTTTGATATTTTTGTTTATGGTATTAAAATCTTCAGGATTTTATTTCCGTTCTTCTAGTGACATATATGTAAAAGGTAGAAATGGCTTTCCTGAAAAGAATCACACCAAAGTATCACATAGCCATGTGATCACTTGCACAGAGGAAATTAAAAGCAAAACAAGAAACACAGCATGACTCTTAAGGAAGTGCAAAAGCTGGCAAGTGGCAGTGTCATTCCTCTGGCAGCTCACAGAATTTGGGGAAGCAATTAGTATCTCATGACCTGCACTTATTTACCCTATCTTTATAGTTCATTTCAAAGTAAGCCTGAGAAAAATCATTCAACGAAACAGCTTTATTCTGCTTTGACAGTCCTTTTGAGTACCTCCTGTGACCAGGGGAAGGATATCAAGGGGACTGCAGGCACTCTGAGAAGAGAAGAAAATTAAGTAAGGGAGGTCATGAATGATGAGGGTGGAGAGAGCAAACAGATGCAAAGACAGAAGTGACATTCAGAGAATTAGGAGATGGAAGAAACTGTTAAGGGTAAGCAAAGGAGAAGAAAGCCATGGCATCTTTTGTCCAGTGGAAGCACTTGTGTTTCAAAAAATGTCAAGATGCTGCTTTGAAAGAGGGATCAAGGGCACAAATACGGAGTTGTTTAGAGAGGATTCATAAAACTGCCATACAAACATCCTTCACAAACTAAAATTTTGTCTTCAATCAACTACGACAACGATTGAGATGCATAACCACAGGCACTTGCACTTTCACTAGATTATTTCCTTGCAGTATGGTATCAAGGCAGTCTAAAAGATGCCTCCTTTCCTAAATCTAGCAAACCATGTTTAAGGCTATTTATTTCAAACACTATGATCTCAATCTTCTTTGCCATTACTACTATCTCTTGAAATACTAAACATTAGCCATGTGCAGTTTTCAGTTTCTCAAGTCAGTGCTTTTTACACTTGAACATTTACAGCACCTCAGAAAGTTTAGATCTTCTAAAATTAAAAAAAAGAATTTGTTCCCTCTTTTTTTTTTTTTTTTTTTTTTTTTTTTTTTACCAGTTAGATCAAGTATCAAACCAGAATTTTCTGTTACAGTTATATGTCAACAAAAGCTTGCTTGTATGTGAACGGGTTTCAAGATGGCTGAATAGAGAAGCAGAGAGGGACATCCTTACAGGCATCATGACTGACACCTTATCAGACAAGACGCAGGCAAAGCAGGCATGGAATGAAGCATCATTTGATATTCCTAACTGACTCATTTGTCAAGACTCAAGATTCCAAACTCAGAAGCCTACTGAACAAAAAGTATAGGGATATATTGAACCATACCTATGAAAGACAAAGCATATTTTTTTCCAGAGAATTTCTGAAGAGATTTTCTGAAGCAATGAACTCAATTTCTGGGGAGTTCTGTTTGGACTTAAGAGTCTGTAACTGACAAGAACACAGAAATCACTGTGAAAAAAAAAGTGTGGAACCAGCACAAAGAAAGGATTTTTTTGGCCTGTCTCCACGCTGTTGTCTAAGCTTTGCAATTCAGTGAGACTCTTTTACTTGTTTCAAAACTTGTCTATTATGACTCTATTACTGGCGAACTTGTGGCTTCCCAAAGGCCTAATAAACCCAGCAGCATTAACTTTTCCTCTCTGAGTCAAGCACTCTGAAATAATGCTCCCATAAGTCTGTCAATCCGTTTTTCTCTAAGCTTCAAGAGTCAGTTATATGAAGTGCAAATTAGAGAGAGGAATCATCCTTGGCAGGGGTTTCTAGAGTCGTTTTGGCACTTCACATACCAATAGGAAGATTGCTCCATGCACTGGTCCTCCCAGAGCTTGACAGTTGTCTGTATTCTGTGCTTCTGCATAAATGTATCTGGTCTCGTTATTATAGGCACTAGCTACCAGAATTTTAATTCTGAATAGCATCACATGAACAAAGCTTTGCCTACACAAAGATTTGCAGAAATGACCCTTTGGTGCAAACGTGGTCACACCATACTTTTGTATTTAGAAGTTGCTGAAGTATGAATGAATTTTTGCTCCTCAGAGAATTCCACACATGGAGTTACCACCCAATAGAGTCCAGTGCAATAGAGTCTGTTCTCCAGCAGGCATCTCCTAGAATGCCAATGACAGTTCTCTCCCCAGTGTTTTGTCTCAAAAGAGCATGTAACTTTAGCATGTAACTAAATTCTTGACATTTTAAGAAAAATTTTTGTTGTCATGAAAATTGAGACAGAATTCTTCATTTATAAGAAAATGTTATTATTTTCTCAAGAGTTATTTAAAAGAATGAGGCACATTTGATCATATCAAAAGGTGCGAACTAAATGGACTTGAGGAGAGTAGTCATTTTGAAGTATTAAAGAACAACAGAAATGTTTCCCTGTTGATGAGATTTGGAGTAGGTGTAATGAAAGCATAGGACAGGCTGATCCAAAATTTACTGTAGAAAGGTAGCATTAAAGTTTCCTTTTTGTATATTTGTTTGTTTATCACTGGTGGCCTGCAAAATCTTACTAATTCAAGTCATGCTTTTCAATAAGCTAGACTACCAATCAAGTGAAAATCTGTGGAAACTTTGTGATGAAGAATTAATTTTTTAAACTATTATGTAATAATTTCTTGTGGAACATTTATCAGACTAGAGAATATTTCATCTATCTTTAGAGAGTATACAAATCAGTGGTTTCAACATATTGCAGAAACTTGGTAAGTGTATATAAGATATTTTGAGCCCCCAAAATAATCTATTAGCAACCAGGCAAATAAATGTTAGGAAGATAAGTGCATTAGCACTTAAAGTACCCAGAACAAGAGAAATTAAGGCAAAATCTATGATATTATACAGAAAATATTATCTTACCAATGCTTTTACACAGAATTTTAATTGGCTGCATAGTGAGTGCAAATTACCATTTGTGATTTGTTGCCACTACTACAATGTTTCATTATAGTAAAGTAGGTTTTGGAAAAATATATAACGGTTTCACTTCATTTTCTCTATCCTAGTGCAGAAGCTCTATGACAAATGGTAATTGCTGTATAAAAAAGGTCTAGGTAATTCTCTGTGTTCTGTATTCAGGCTGCTGTGTCACAACAAATAAATTGATAATGCAATTGCTTTATAATATTGCCCTTTCAATCCAGCCTCCTCTCTTGTTTGTCAGTCACAGTGGTTTCACTCCTCACTTGGATCTCTTCTTTTCTTTCTTGGTCTTGTCACATTCTCCCTTTTTCTCTGTACTGTTGCAATACATTTTTACAATATCATCCCCTAAGTAGAGCTGGCTGGGAAGACATAAAATATGTTGCCTTTCTGTAGAAAGTTTACCATGCTTTGCCCTGCTGCTTTAACATCAACACTTCAGCTTGGTGTTATAGACTGGAGATGTCCTCTATTCCAAAAATCATACTTCTCTAAACTTGCATAAAGCCCTGTGATCAAGAGTCTGGGTTTTTGGTTATTCTCTGGCAAGTACCAATATGCTTACAACCCTAATTCTTCCAGTAGCAGCCTAGCAAGGGATTTGAAACACATCAGCTAGAGACTGTAGTATACAATATACAGCTTAAAAGGTACAGAGAGCTACAAGCATTGTCCCACAGCAAGCCTGGCCTGTTTATGCAGATCACATTGCCATAGAACACAGCCATAAATATGCCCCAAAGTTTGGTTCACAGGGTAAGAGAAGTACTCCCTCAGTGTATCTATCAAGCATACATGGCATTAGAGGCTTTGAGATGATTTTTAATTATATTCACCTAAATAATCTGTAGAAAAGAGAAATAATGATGTCACCAAACATAAAGGTATTCTTTTCTTTTTTCATGATAAGCTTCCAAATGGAATGGTATCAAAACAATTTGTCTGAAAATACCTCTTCCTCTAGCAGAAAAAAAAAAAGCTCTTCAGTTTGCCTACTTTGCCAAAAGCATGTTGCAACATACTTTTGTACAGACTTCATTTACTTGGACCTTGCTATCACCTCATCTCCCTCAGTTCACCATCAGCCATCATTAAGCACTCTTGAATTCTAAAGGTTACTTAGAACATAATTCTCCTCTACAGTGACTAATACATACACTCCAGAGATCTAGGGGCATCATCTAGTAAAAATGTACACTTTTGTGATTGAAGTTATAAAATAAGGATCACATGAAAAACACAGATTTATATTCAGATGGAGAATGAGGGAAATAACAGACAGGGCAAAAAATACCTAATGCACATCATGTCCTTAAAGGACTTGCTTACCATAAGGAAAAATGCTTCCCTAAGCCTTATCCATATTCTTCTTTCCTTCTTTCCCCTCAAACAAGAAAACATAATGAAAGATATTCAGACATCTCTAACATTAACAATTTTTTCCCTTTTAAATAATAAATAAATAAATAGGTAGATAGATAGCTAGCTAGATTGACTTAATTCAGCCATTACCATTTAGGATCTGTTATAAAATAATTTCTTTGAATATTGATAAGCAGTTACTATGGCAAGATTAAATAAAATCTAAGCAGTAACCATCCAACTTACATTAGGCAATGAGGAGTCTTTAGAAAGTGGTTTAAAGGAATTGTGGGCAGGGAGATAAAACTACCCCTGTGATTTGTAGTTTTTATATCATATGCAAAATACAGCAGTAACTGTCAAACTGCAGTTGCAGCATCTGATCAGTTTATAAAATTTTTAACTAGGATTAACTATGTGTTTCAACTTTGTTACTTAAGTACACTCAACTTTATTCTTAAAGCAGAGTTACCACTCTGCTCATCTGCAGATATCAGTCAGATACAGAAAGCTGAAAGTCGTTAGAGAAACAGGAAAATATCATTTTAGACATATGTCTTCAGGATTCCAGACTTCCTTTTTTGTTCTCTGGTTTTAGGTTTACTTTCCTGTCAGAACAGACAATAAATTCAGACGTTTTGGTAGATCGTCACTGCAAATACTTAGACCACTTTTCAGCAACAGACTAAAATACTATGTGTGTTCAAAGATGCTGAAATATTTAATTCCAAAATTTAGTAATTTTATTATATTTGTGTTTTATTGTCATTATAAGTGACACGTGGGACCAGTTTGACTTTCATTCTTAACAGAGGTTGTTTTCGGACAAAAATTAGTTTTCTCCACAGAGGCTATGCATGATACTGTCATCAAAGATACTTTACAATATGACAGAAGAGAAGCAGATATTCAGATGAAGCCGGAGGTTGCTTTAACAATCTTAAAATTCAGCAAGAGGGCAAAACAGCCAGAAACAAGAAGCTTCTAAGGAGTCAGAAAACAGATGAACCAAAGCAAAGGCGAAAAGAGAGCTAGAGGACATGATGAATATGCAGTGTTCATGCATCACAAAACATGAAAGACCATGTGATAGGAGATTTGAAGAGGCTGATGGACAATGCCCAATAAGACCAACTGATTAATAAGACAGGGAGCAGAAGCCATGCTTAGTAAAGCTTTTTCAACATGTAAAAATCAAATAGTCATATTAAAACAGAGATAAAGATTCAATGACAGTGTGGACATCTTTGGGGAACCAAATGATAGAGTACAAGTATGCGAAGTAGTGAAGACAAAATTTATTACTGGCAAGTTAGTGAGAGACAGTATAAAGACCTCCAATGTTTCAAGTGCTTTCATTTGAGTAGTCAGTAGACAGGCAGGTTTTGGTGCCAGATGTGAGAAGCGTGAGTAATAATCATAATTTTAGAGGTATAATGTGGGGTTGTGTTGTAGACATCCAGAAGATCTCGGGCTCTAATGCGAGAGGTGGAGGATACAGAGAGGCAGGCACGGGGTGGAGTGAAAGGAGGTGCTTGTGTTAGTAGATAAAAGCACATAGTATAATCAGTTAGTGGGAATAAAGCATCATCCATACTGAGTATGCAGTGATCTTGTCCCCTCAGTGGGGGTGGGCTGAGTGATCCGTGCGGGCAGCCTGGTGATGTTGCTGGTAACGGCAACAGGGTTGGACTAGACGATCTCTAAAGGTTCCTTCCAATCTCTACCATTCTATGATTCTATGATTCCACATGCAGCAAGCGAAAGAGAAAATCTGACAATGAGATAGGCACAAACTGTAGATAAAGTAGTGAAAGAGATAGGTGAGAGGAGCATAGAAGGTACAAACATGAGATAGAAATTTGTGTAGTAGGTTGGAAAGAGAAAGCAATAAAGATCAAGGTAAAAAGAAGCCAAACAACTGGACAGAAAATAGACATCATAACGTAGAGCAAGAGTGTTGTGAAAGGTGAGATAATGGCTGTAAAATGTGTTGCCCCAAATAAAAGGAAAAAAAGGCATCCCTTAGACAAGTTCATAGGGAAAAGCAGCAGGGATTTTTCAGAAAAAGGGTTTTTTTACCATCAGCAAACATTTTTGACATTTGGTAAATCCAAGTTAGTTTAGATTCATTGGTATAAATTTGGAGCAGTGAAATTTCCATTGGAGCTTCAAAATCTATGAAAATCTGATTTTAGATAAATGGCATTTCCAAGTATTTATATGCTGAATTACAGATTGTAACATATATCCAAGTTGGACATTAGCCCTGAATATTGTCAGTGTAACTAAATGTTTCAAAAAAATAACATCTTAAGCTCCAAATCCCTGTACATTCAAAAAGAAAAGATAATCTAATAAAAATAACTAGAAACTATTACCTTTAGCTGTCTTTTTCTTTTCCAATTAATAGAAAATTTTTGTTACCAAAGATAGAGTTTGTTTTTCATTTCCTTTCTGAATTTAAAGGATGTTGCCTGTCCTTGTAATTGCAGAACTCAATTAATCCTGGAGTTCAAATAGTCAAGCTACGTGTGCAAGCTGTGAGTGTTTAAATTCAAGTTACCAGCAGAAACTAGGTCAATTCTGTGTGCCTGCAGTACTTTTTGAAAGGTGTTCAAAAGTCTCACTAATATTACAAAAGTTATGAAAAAATATAGAAGAAAACATTGCACTTTTAGGAAAAAAAAAGATAGTTATAGGAAAGAGAAAAACCCAGAAGATGTTGTTCTAACTCTCTTTTGAAGAAACTTGAACAATAGTAGGATTACTTTCTTGGTAATGTCTCGAATAGGAATATATTTTAAGCAGACATTTAATGTTATATATTTAAATCCAATTAAAGTAACGTTTCCTTTTCTTGGGAGAGCTTATCTTCATCTCTAAAACTGTTTTCAAAATAAGCAAAAAGTTTGTTTCTACAAAAGTTAGACATAATGTTCTGTGTTGCATTGCCAAATGGAGCACATTGTTTGATTAAATTAATAAACAAGTAGACTTGTTGGCATAACACTCAAAAATCTTGATAAACACTTCAATTGGGTACCTACTAAAACTTCTGACTGCTTACAATTATTTTCTATTACGGCAACATGTGTCAAGCGTCAAAAAATTATTGCTTGTTTATTTCCCATGTCAGACTGCTTAGATACACAATTTTCATTTTCTGTTTACCGCTCCTAAAATGAAAATAGCAAGTAAGAGTGTTAGAGAAAATTAACACTAATTGGTAGCAAAAAGAACATCATCATTTAAAATCACACCATGCCATTAGACTTTGTTATGATAAACTGCTGGGTTCATTTAGCTTATAAATCACTTAAACCTTTCACACTAGAAGAGGAACTGACAAAGGTAGAGTTCACGCAATTAGCTAGTAATACATAAAAATTAACTACTCTCCAGCTGCTCTACCACAATTAATAAAGGTGGAGTACAGATTTGTTCTTGAGCAAAATGAGATTATACACTTGGGAGTACACTTAATCTCACTAGGATGAGGTGGTGCAATCACAATAACAAAATGTAAAATTATTGGAAAACCCAAAAGGTACTCAGAGACAAGCACGGACATATACATCTTTAAAAAGACTGAATATCTTCCATCACCATTATCATGTTTTATAAGCTGTTCCTCATTAGTTAAAGAAATTCTCCAGGTTTCTTCCTAGAGCTGAATAGAGATTTCTCTTCACAAAGTAGAGAAATGAAAATCAAGTCTAAATCCCTGTTCAGTTACTGGTTATATTATAACTCTCTTCAAGTAATCACAACCTAGAAGAAAAAGCATACAACAGAACTTTTGATGGCTGTTGATACAATAAGAGCTCAGAAAGCAATGGGTTCAGAAAGCTTATTAAAACTGAGTATATATCATAGAACCATAGAATCATAAAAGACAATTATTCAAAACTCATAATTTCATAAACTAATAACTCCTACCAACTTTTTGCTCTTCTCTTTAATTTGGAGCAGTTGAATGTTTGCAATAGCTACAGTTTGTAGTATTTTGTAATGTTTCATTAAGGTATCTATGCAAATGAACAGATTTCTCAAAAACATTAACAAGCATGTACAGATGCTTCACCATAGATTTCTCATTATAACAAATGATTTTACAACACTTTATTACTACACAGATGTCCCATTCACGATGAGAGGGAATAAGCACTCTGCTGTTTAAATCTACCTGAAAGGAAGCCAGCCTAAGAAGACCAGAAGAAAAATGTTAGTGGTCTACCTTCAACTGATACTCTCTAAAGACCCATGGGTCAAAAAAACATCCCCATTCTGCAATGATGTTGTTACAGTGAATTCAGTCCAGTGACCAATTTCACTGCTTTTAGCATAAGCATATGGACATACACTATGTTGGAACACTAATTGGCTAGATAACGTTAAGTAAATCCTCATAAGGTGCTGAGAACTACTGATGATCTTACAGAAATAAGCTTCCGGTCTTGAAAAAGGGTATGCCAGGGAACTACTATGTTCCAATGAGAGTTAACAGCTATAGTGAACTTCACACAACAATCTTCCAGGTGAAATCAGAGCTCTCTATCACAAGTGACAGGACCGTGAGGGCACCGACTGGCCTTACTAGTTCTGTTCAACTTTCCTCACCAGGTCTGATCCTGACCCCAACACAGCTTCAGAGGTGCTCAAGGCCCAGGGCAAGAGCTATCCTCATCTACCCCCTAGCTTGCCTTCTCCCTGCCTGGGACCAGTGGGACAGACCCTGACTGTCAAGCTCTGGTTCCAACCATAGGAACTCCCACCAATGCTCCTGGCATCTTGGCCCACAGGCAGCTCTGTGCCCTCACTACACACCAACAGGCAGAAAAGGTCAAGGTCTTTTTACCCAATCTTTCCCTCTTTTCTCATCCTAATACACTGAACATTTAAGATACAGTTTGTGCTTACTCTAGTTTGATTTCTTCTTTCTAAAAAGACTATCAAGTCCTTTAATTAGTATAATCAAGAATACACGTTACTTACTGCATGTGTTGCAGTTCCAATTGTTAAGATAACAAATGAAAAAAGGGAACAGCAAACCCCTCTGCTAGATTTTTTTATTATTCATTCATTACATCATAGTATTTTTAGCATGCTGCTTACTATTATTCGCTTATTCCAGAGCCAAGACTTGTCAAAGCCTTCGAGAACTCTGGGTGAAAAATTACTTTCAAGACCTTCAGCTGGGAACAATGACAACTCTGGCTTTACCTTTCTTTTGGAAAACGCCTCTCAGGACAAGCACAATGCATTTGTAATAATTCAAGTAAAACTCTTCTGTGTCATGCAGTCACTTGTTTTATTATTGTATGAAACATTATTGTCTGTAGCCTTCAGAAAGACCTTAGAAATGCAGTTCACTACAATAATCTTATTCACAATGCATCCATTCTTTTTCATTTACATTTGAAAGTACTCCTTTTAGACTTCACTACAGAATGCTTTTCACAAGATTACTTCTACTCATTGAAAGGATACCTTTGAAAAAGTGAAAACTTTGATTCTAATTGAACATAACTTAATTTCTTCAACATGTCCTGTGATCTACCTTTATAAACTGTTCCAACAGCCCTGATTAGTTACTTTTTAATTTAGTTTTTCTTCACTGATTACAAAACAAATTACACTGCATTACAGGATATATCATGCAGGGGGAAAAAAAATCCCAAACATTTAGGCTTGGGACTAATTTTAGCTGTACAACAACTGGGGAAGTTAAAAAAGAGTGACAAAACCATTATGTTTAGAGACAAAAGAATGATGTATGGCAGTTGACTAAATCAATAACTAATTGTAAAGTATGCATCCAATCCTAGAGTTGATCCAATAATTGAAATCTGCTACTGGTCACTTGAGTCCTATTTAGCAGGATCAGCTCAGAATTCAGGTGACTTTTGTACTGCTCATTGATTTTGGTTAGCAACAGATTTGTGGTTCAGATAAGCCTATTCATTTTTCAACACCGTTTCAGACTCAATAAGGGCAATTACACTTGATTAAATATTTTTGTATTTAATCTTTAAAAATGTGTAAATAAAAATATTTTTTAACTGTATACTAATAGCAAGTCTTTGTGCATACATAGTGGATCTGTGGTGGTGGTGATTTTCCAAAGCAGTTCTTGTAGTGCTGTGCCTTCTGTCGGTAGCTAAAAATTTGTATTGATAGCATATCAATGTTGTGGCTACTGCTCCCACAGCATCAGGGCTGTCCCTCCAGCATTCCTTCCCCCACCTTCACCGATAGCTGTGGATGGGAACAATCTTGAGAGGGGCGATGGCCAGGACAGCTGACCCAGACTGACCAAGGAGAAATTAAACGACCTGGATGAGGGGTCAGTGTGTACCCTCAGCAAGTTCACTGATGACACTGAACTGTGAGGACTGGCTGATTCCCCAGAAGGCTGTGCTGCCATTCACTGGCTTGAGAGTAGGGCAGAGAGGTACCTCGTGAGGTTCAACAAGGACAAGTGCAGAGGAATGCATCCTGGAAGGAACAATTCCATGCACCAGTATAGGCTGGGGGTCAAATTGCTGTAGAGCAGCTCTGCCAAGAGACCTGGGAGTCCTGGTTGATAATAAACTAACCATGACCCAGCATGTGCCCTCGTGGCCAAGAAGGCCAATGGCATCCTGGGATGCATCAAGAAGAGTATGGCCAGCAGGTCAAGGGAGGTTCTGCTCCCCCTCTGCCCTGGTGAGGCCTCATCTGGAGTCCTGTGACCAATTCTGGGCTCCTCAGCTCAAGAGGGACAGAGAACTTCTGGAGAGAGTCCAGCACAGGGCCACCAAGATGATCAGGGGACTGGAACATCTTTCATATGAGGAAAGGCTGTGGGAACTGGGGCTGTTTAGTCTGGAGAAGAGGAGACTGAGGGGAGATCTTATTAATATTTACAGATATGTAAATGGTGGGTGTCAGGAGATTGGGACATCCCTTTTTTCTATAGTAGCTAGCAACAGGACAAGAGGTAATGGGATGAAACTGGAACACAAAAAGTTCCACTTAAATATAAGAAAGAACTATTTTACTGTGAGGGTGAGGGAGGCATGGAACAGGCTGCCCAGGGGGGTTGTGGAGTCTCCTTCCTTGGAGGTCTTCAAGACCTGCCTGGATATGTTGCTATGTGACCTGATCTAGGTGACCCTGCTTCTGCAGGGGAGTTGGACTAGATGATCCCTACCATTCTATGATTCTATGATTCTATGACAGGACATTAACTCAGCAATATAAACTCAGGGAGAGGAGCAGGAAGGGGGGCGTGATTAATTTTGGCCTTCCAAAGCAACCATTACGTGTACCTAAGTCCTGTTTCTTGGAAGGTGGCCGGACATCGCTGCTGAAGTGGAGAGTAACAGTTTATTTTATTTTGCTTCACTTCTCACATGTATGGCTTTGCTTTTTCCATATTAAACTGCTTTTATCTCAACTCACAAGACTCCCACCTTATTTTCTCCCCTTCCTGGCTTGCTTAGGAGGGGAGTGACAGAGCGGCATGATGGGCACCTGGCATCCAGCCAGGGTTAAACGACCACAGCATATAAAAACTAAAAAAATTCACTTGAATTTTATTACAATAGCACTTGTTTATGCATTCATATTAGAATATATGCAACTAGTTGTAAACCCTGTATTTTTCAGAGAATATCATACTTATCAGAACCATGGACAGTTGGAACAGTAGAAGGTGCAGGTAAAAACAGAACAAATGTTTAGAAAACAGATAAGCTGTTTTGATCATAGATGACAAAAATATTATTAACTTGCTCTCTTCTTTTAATAAAGAAAACAGTACAGTATCCTTATAAATCAGAGTAGGAAACTTTTCCACACTAGTTATTAATCTTCCAAAGACATATGAGTATGCATATAAGAAAGCAGTTCTAATACAATTTCTATTCACACCTGCTGGGATGTGCCCTTTGACTCCTACCTTACACAGAGCACAGAACTTCTATTGGCAAAACTGCACCCTGACAGGTACATTGTAGAAAATGGTTTGGAATTATGCTGATATGAAAAAAAACCAAAAAAAACACGAGGGAAAAAAAAAAAAAAAAAAAACCACAGATGAGAAGACCTGAGTATATTGCAGGTCTGCTGCCATACCTCCGAGCTCTGAAAACAGGAAAAGTTTGAGGCATTAGTGTAGAAAGCACAAATATTCCCTACCCTCCAAATAATGCACAGGAAACATTGCATCTGTGAAATCAACATTTGTGTTTAAATGTGCCATTTTCTATGAACACATGGTCTTCATTAAGCTACTCTGATTTAAACAAACTGAGTCACTATCCTAGAATTGCTTGCTTCAGGACTTTTAGGTCAAATTATGTCATACTAATTGATATTAATAATAAGTGACATTACAGCTGTGTCTGTACAAACAACTTTACTTACTCTAAACCCCCAAAAGATACTTCAGAATGGCTTGTGCCCATGAATGAAGTCCTTTAGTTCACTTAAAACTTAATTCTGGTGCTTAGAAATTAAGACCCTCTGGGTTACCATATTATGCAACTGTGAAAATATCCAGATCTCAAACCCAGAGTTGTAGTCTTTAGACGTGCTTTTCCATGTGAAAAACAATTCATATAACTTATACAGTTACCTTCTTGTTTCTTCAAAACAGTTATCTTAAGCACATGCAATCATTGCCTTTCTCATTCTGCTGGCACTTTCACAGAGTATCATTTCACATCAAGTCAATAGCCATTTTGAATAGTGCTTCAGAATATTTTTTTTCTCTAAGGGGTGTTATTTTAAAATAATTTGCACATCTATGGTCTTTTCTACCTTTAAAAGCTTTTGAAAAGACCAGTAGAAAGACTTATCAGCAATTTAGTCTGGAGATAGAAGGGACAGAGGAAGGTGACTATTAATCTAGAAAATCCCCTGCCATCTGTGCTTGTTTGATGAAACAGAAGATGCAAGGCTGAGATGCAAATCTGTAGTACTTGATTTCATGCTAAAGCAAGAACTTGAGCTCATCTGCTTAAAGGTATATCTGTGCAGGCGTGATGCCATCTCTTTAAAATGAATGGGATACGTCAACATGAAATACTCTGTATTTGAGGGTGAATGCCAACTTTTTTTTCAGTATTGTGTGTTTTAAGAAAACGCATGCAATTGCCTGATTTTTTACACCAGACAAGGTTCATTTCCTTAATGTCTACACAGACTGAATAACATTACTAAATAAAACTTCTCCAGCTACATAACATCCCTACACACATCACAAACGGCCAAAACTTCAAGATGGGTTCCGAGTTTAGTCTTTGAATACCAGCTAATATCCTGATAATATCTGCCATTTTTCAAAATACTGTGCAGAATTAACCTTTATATATTCTTAATGCCAATAGTCTCAGTTTAAATATTTTTAAACTGTCAAGCCTTCAAACTCAGCCTGACCTCTTGATTCTAGGTCCAGAGTATCTCTATCACCAGGTACATCTAGGAGAATTTATGTTTTAAAATACTGCAAAGGCAAAACATATTATTACATCCATACTGTATTCTTAATAGTCACATATGGAAAAAGAATCAGCAATATTTTTTTGGTTTACCTTTTTTTTTAATGATAAAATCCCTAAAAACAGGCCATGGTAAAAAGAAAACAGATGTTTCTAACAATATCTATTTCTAACATGTTCTAGTATGTTTCTAACAACAAATCTCATATGATCAGCATGACAAACAAGAGACAAAATGCCATCCATAGAATTACTTTGAAGAATACAACAAGATGTTGCACACATTATTTTGTGCTACTATAATTCAGGCTTTTGAAAGTACTATATAGAATTTTGACACTTTCATTGTGAATCCAAAAGATCTTAAATGGAAGATGTAATTAATGTTTTCAAGGTACACCTGTGTATAGATAGTTTTCATTCTGACTTACCTGCAAGTTTATGTCAGAGCTCATAGAATATATTAAATGACAATTTCTGCATTAATTATTTTCTACTGATTACTGGATTTACTTTTAAAAAGTTAACTTTCAGGCTACGTTCCACTTTCCTTAATATATGATGACTATGCAGGTTGTTTTCTGGTACCTTTCATTTTTAAAAGTACAAATGCTAAAACTCAAACCAGGGCTTGCACAACATTTGAGGCTTTATTTTGATGGTCAAATAAGGAAAAGTATTCTAATTACTACTCCTGTGAATCACTGAAAAACAAACGAATGGAATTGACACCGATCCACTGTTTGGACCCATTTTTCTACTAAGTTTGATGTGTTTAATTTACAGCACTGTTTATGTTGCTGATATATTTGGCAAAATGTGACATAATTAAAGGCAAAGCATTAGGGAAATTGTAGTACAAATATCTGCAATTTTCACCACATATTCTTCATTATCACAGTGACAGTCTTAGAAATATAGCTTAATCTAAAATCTCTTCTAAATTTCATGTGATCTTTCAATCTTTTCCTCCCTTGCAGTCTAATATCTGAGTCTCAAAATTATTCCTGTAATGTAGCCTTACAACTGCCATTGACTAGTGAGAAACACTGCTCATACTGCAATGAGAAAACAAAATAATAAAATACTAAAAGAAAAAAGATTTTATGCAACTGAAAAGCTATATGATTCAGGTGCTAAGAATAAAAGATAATAATGTGTTTAGATACTGCTGTGTTAATATTCATAGTTAAATGAAAATTTTACAAAGCTTGAGAAGTTATGAAAATGAGATGACATGTGACTTTAAATTCAGCTTAAATGCTTCACTTAACAGTTTTAATCAACTGCTATGCAAGACATCTACAAAATAAAAAGTGGAGATTTAAAATAGTTTATTAAAATTAAGATGGTAAAGTATTAATTCTGAGTTCAATATAAATCATTAAAATACAAAAACAGTATAGATATGACACCTAACTTCATATATATAGTCAGATAACTTAAAAATACAATATAAATACAAAAAAACATCCATTTAGTCACGTAACCTTCTGATACCAACATTTTATCTTATTGGTGAAACACTAAACAGTTATTATTACTAATATAGTATAACACAGTGTTACTTTGATACATTAAGATTACAAGAAAGAATCAGCTTGGGTCATCCTTCGAAACATAACTGTAGAATTTGCAACAATTAGAAGTCATTCTGTCAAGCTAATGTGGTGTGCTAAATGTTAAGCTGTGACCCTTTTCTAAAGATGGAGCACGTAGCCAAAGATGATGATGTTTAGAATAATTTTTGTAATTCAGTACCTGTGAAGTAGCAATTTTAAAAAATAATTACACTGTATATCACTGCAGAGTTGTTTGTTTGTTCCAAACAAAATAAATTCTTCTATTTAAGTATGACAGTGCACTGCTGATTCACAGCTTCTTTAATTTCAACTGTATTTTGCATCTTGCCTTGGACTTGTTTCAGAACTCTACTATTTGTCTTTGCAATGGACTCATCCTTTCCTTGGCAAAAGATGTGACACTTCTGGTGAGATACTAACTGGCCATGCAGTTGTTTTCTTAAAGATAGTGGGAAGATATATTTTGAATAAAGAAGCTTTTAAAGAAAATAGAGTAAGTGTCAGATCCTTAAGATGTATATTCCAGTTCACAGAGGAAATTACTGATATTGTAACATTTGTTTTCTACAAAAATGAAGTAGTCCAAGAAGTTTTTTTTATTCCCACAGTACAATAACGAATTCTTGTAAGGATTTAATCTAGTGGATGACAGCCAATCCAGAGGCTGACAAGGACACTAAAAAAAATGAAGAGGGGGGAAAGAGTCCTGAAATAAAATTAAGATTTTAAAACAAAGACCAGTGGGATAGCTTGACTAGAGACATCACAGATGATTATCTGTAACTGATACTTCAAGGGTAAGTCTCATTTCTGAGAATATTCTCTTCCCGAAATAGACGTCTTGCTGCATGGAAAACCCCTGGATCTTGCTCATAGGTAACAGGATGAAATCCTACAGCTCTAGTGGCAAACAGTGTTTTCACCAAAGGAAAAATTATCAGAATTTGCATATACTTCCATAACTATATTGCAAGGAAATTCTATGCAGGTGTCTAGAACATTTAGGACGATACAATAATATATACTCTACATTGTGTTGCCTAAAGGACACTTCTCATGGCTTAACTCCAGTCACCAAGAACCTCACCCACTCCCCACTTTCCCCAGCAGAATGGGGAGGAGAAATGGGGAAGAAAGGTAGAACTCATAGGTTGAGATAAGAACAGTTTAATAACTAAAATTAAATAAAATAGAATAATTACAATTAAAATAGGTATTAATAATAATAGTAGTAATAATGGTAAGAAATGTAACAGAGAGAAAGAGAGAAATAAAACCCAAGGGGGAAAAAAACTCAATTAAAACCAAGTGCTGCTCAATGCAATTGCTGACCACCCACTGAGTGATGGCCCAGCAGCAATCTGCCTCTCCCAGCCAACTCTCTCCCATTTGTGTATGGCATGGAATCACCCTGTGGCTAGTTTGCTTCAGCTGTCCTGGCCATACTCCTTCCCAGTTTCTCATGGACTCACAGCCCACTAGTTGACAGGGCAGAGTAAGAAGCAGGAAAGAGGCCTTGATGTTGTGCAAGCATGGTGAGCAGTAATCAAAATATTTCTGTGTTATCAACATTCTTTTAGATGTAAACCCAAAACATTCCTGTAGCAGGTACTAGGAAGAAAATTAACTACCTCTGCTAAATAAGGACAATATTATGCTAACACATTTTTTTTCAATACTTTCTTTGCTCTGAATTACTAGAAGTTTGAGGTTGTTACAGCTGAGGAACAATTCCAGATCTGCCTGGTGCACTCATGAACTAATACGCTATTTTAACTCACCCAAAATAAGCTTTTTGCCCAAATCTACCAGCAGGCATTTAAAAAGCAAGATATTCCATGAATTGTGTTTAATGCATGTTACAGACAAACCTTAGAACTGCTGTAAACAATAGAATAGAACTATTGGGATAATAATTTAAAATGTAATCTCAGACATGTCTTTTGCTTGAACTGATTTTATTCTTTGTCATTAAACACATTTTTTATAGGGCTCTGGACAGATCTGTGCATAAGTCAGATGGCAGACAGTAAGTAAATCATAGTTGTCGGCCCAAGATTGAGCAAATAAAGCTACCACTCCTGCGAGTCACAGAAAATGGAAGAATTGGAGAGAAATTTCTGGGAAGGATGATAGGGGTAAGATGATCTTGACATAGTATTTGGTGTAGACTTTGTGGACTGAGTTCAGTAAATTGCTTTATCACTGAGAATCCCAATGTCTAGTGAGGCAGACATACAGTATATTCAGTCATAACCATAATGGTGGTAATTAATTTACAATAAGAACCATCTTAAATAAGTTCATTTTTGACAACTGGTAACACTGTAGGAAAAAAAAAATCAACAGTTTCTTTCTAATGCTTTGCATGTAACTGGGGTTTGGAGGCAGGAATAAACATATGAACACAGAAATGACAGGCCGAAAGCTTTTGAAAGCTATGGAGCATATGTAACTCTACATAAACCATTACAATCAGAAGAACTGCTAGGCAGTCAGATTTCAAAAAAGGAGCAGCAGAATGTGTCGTCTATACTCAAACAAGGCTGCTTATATCCAAGACCTACCAAAGTCAACTCCAGCGTGATGCAGGGAGAAGGCTCTTTGCTGAAGTAAAGATCTTGAGCTTTTCTACAGCCTTCATCTAAGAGCAATGAGACAAATAAAAGTTTCTTCAATATTCTGTTATAATTTATTGTGGTAAAAACAACTAGTAATAATAAATAACTTCAAAATCACTATGTTGCTATTAACAAAACAGTTAAATATGTAAATATTTATTTACCTCTCTTTCCTCATTCTTTCCCTGCGGTACCTGAGGACTGCACTGTGGGCCTTACTGAGGGGCAGTGGGTTGAGTTGCAGGAGCCCAGGAAGAGCCTTCCCCAGGGCCCCTCTTACCCTACACAGGGCCCAGGACCCCACATCAGCCCCTTAGGCCTGTCAGTCCCTGCCCCAGCAAGTTTGCAGCAGGACCAGCCCCCAACTCCCACAGCTCCTCCCAGACATGGGCCCTACAGGCTCAGTCTGGCCTCAGTCTGGTCTCAGCCTGTCCCCAGGAAGGGGCCTGATGCCTGCCCAGGGTTGGAGCTTCCCTGGTCCCTGGCAGGGGCCCTGGCTACAAGGCCCTGTGATGTTGTAGAGGCCAAGAATCACTCGCAGAGATGGGTTTAGTTCATGGTGCAGCAGATACTTTATTGACAAAGCTTGCCCCCAATATAGCCTTATCCCCTGATCATGCACAGCTTGTTCTATGTTAATTGGGTAACACTCTCAAAGCAAGCGCCTATGCTACCATAATGATTGGTCACTCTATACTTACCACGTGCTGCTCTTGCTGCTTCTTTGGTATGCTCACATCCTGATTTTATGCTCCAGGTACTCCCTGAGAGGCCCTGGGCCCCATGGATCCCCAGCAAATGAAGTGACTCTCGTCTTGGCAGTTGTGCCCTGCTCCCTGCAGGAGTACCGATGTGAGAGGCTCTCCCTCCTCTGCACAGGCCACCACCAGTTATGTGAGTCGACAGCTTCTAGCATCAAGGTAAGCCTGAAATGTGCATAGTCAGAGCAGGAGGAAATTTAGATCAAGGCTATGGGACTGAGGCCATTTACTGTTTGTGCTTTATTCTAAAACAACCCTTCCCCCACAGTGCTTGAAATTTTAGTCAGAATTTAGGAGTTGCCTCTGGTGCACAGAACTATTCAAAACAGATTGTCCCAGCCACTGAATGCTTGCATGTTGAAAATCAGTGTTTTCCTCTCCTCATAGTGCTAAACAAACCTAATGCCTTGGTGCTTTCAGAATAGTTGTTGCTAGTATTCATTTTTAGTGCAGGAAAGGTGATTCACTTTGCTTTCAAGTTCCTTCTTCAATCAGCACATGCAGAGGGGCAAGGCAAGCATTTTCCACAGCCTTCCAGGAGAGCCAGAGACCTATCAGGCTCCTGTCTCTCCTCTGCCTTGACTTTGACTCCCCGTGCAAACCATAAGTCAGCACAAAGGCACCAGTTAAGACCCTGATGCACCAAGCAATCTAGCATCACATCTAGCTCCTGGATGAAGAAATAGAACTGTGATTGAACGCCCACCCTGAGTAATTTGCATTCATAGACTAAGTGTCAAGTTTGAAAAAATAGAACTTTAAATCATTTCACAGCCACAGTAAGGAGGATGGAACTACAGCTTAGTGTTTTCTTCAACACTGATTAGTCACTGTGAATATATTCAAGCAATTGTGCTTCAGTATAGAGGGTAAATGACTTTTTTTTTTTCTCGTGGGAGCCATACAGCTATGGAACAACTTTATAATATGAGATAAACTTCAGAAACACCAATTGTAGAAGGAGTTTTGACATTTAAGCATTTCCATGCCTTCCAGGTATCATGTTAAAGAGAATACATTTTCTCTGGTGAAATAGGCCTGTAGGACAGAAATATGTTGCACATTGCATAAACAATGAGCATAAAGTTTTTCTTGTTTTACTGCCTTGTAAAAAGGGAGGGATGTGACTGCTCAGACTCCTGTGGTACAGGTTGGGAGAAAATATTCAGGCACTTTATCTGTTCTTCTAACTAGTTTACGCATAATGATATATGACATCTAACAAATCTAATCTTCTAAAATCTTTTGCTTGAAGTAGTTACAGTGGATCCTTTTCCACAAACTCTGGTGGATGAGCAGCATCCAGAACTATGGCAAAATAGATCCTAGTTAATATTTGCCTTTTTTTTTCTTTTATTTGAGAATAGATCACTCTGTTGTTAGTAAACACCCATGACACTGTCTAATAAACATTACAAGAGTTTTGAGGAACTATTTTCTTCCTGTCTGGCATACATGTGGGTGATATTTGACACTTCATTTTGTTTAGGTGGTGTCGTAGAGGCCAAGAATCACTTGCAGAGATGGGTTTAGTTCATGGTGCAGCAGATACTTTATTGACAAAGCTTGCCCCTAATATAGCCTTATCCCCTGATCACGCACAGCTTGTTCTATGTTAATTGGGTAACACTCTCAAAGCAAGCGCCTATGCTAGCATAATGATTGGTCACTCTATACTTACCACGTGCTGCTCTTGCTGCTTCTTTGGTATGCTCACATCCTGATTTTATGCTTCAGTTCTTCTGTCTTA
Source organism: Colius striatus (assembly GCF_028858725.1). Classification (NCBI taxonomy): domain Eukaryota; kingdom Metazoa; phylum Chordata; class Aves; order Coliiformes; family Coliidae; genus Colius; species Colius striatus. The sequence continues at coordinate 110,774,773 of NC_084759.1, read as the reverse complement.
TCACTTCTTTCTCAGAGCTGTTTATCTGTGTGCTTCAAGGGAAGAGCTGTTTCTCATGTTAAAGCTGCCTGCAGCCCAATACTCTCCCACAAGGCGTCAGTAGGGCCTGATCATGGAAGTGTGCAATTTTTCTCGGTAGTAAAAGATTACTATACACCACAAAGTATCAATGTAATTAAATCCTCCTTATTGGCAAGAGTTGCCTCTAAGTTAATTTTAATGCTTGGATTGTCCTTTAAGAAACAGAGTTACAGAAATCAGATTCTCTATCAATAGTCTTCAAGAAGGTGGACAGAAAGGATAACAGGATAATAAAGGCCATAATTAAGTCTGTAAGAGTGGTGTTACTAAAGAGAAGTACAGGACAATCTTCACACAAGTTTCTAGGGCATTCATGCTCCATTGTTAGAGATCCACGCTAAGAAGGCTGTTTGGTTCTTTTGAATTTCAGAATAGTGGAAGTCTTCAAACTGCTATTTTCTTATAATCTGATTATTTAACACTCAGCCCTCCATGTTGGTTAATCCCAGACATATACTGAATGCAAAAGTATCAGTGTCACAAATAAAAAGGCCAGTGTTTTCAATACAGTGCACTAGTTGGGATCAACAGTGTTGAAATCATCATAAGAATTCTCAGAAATTAATAAATAAAGCCTTGTTGTAGCTAATTTCTAAATTAATCTTTCTTAGCTGTATTTAACAAAAGACATGCTACACTCTTGAAATACAGCAATTTTCTTACATCTTAAGAACCAGTAATCTTCTGTGTCTCTGTAGTAAAGTTCAAATTTATATTTCTATATTGTTGGGAAATAGTGCATTAAGTCATTCTGGAATATCTAAAACAGTTTCTGCAAATGTAACAATGCATTCAATACTGCAACATATATAGTCTGCTAGTGATTTATTGCTGGATACTCTGCATCTAGCAACTTTCTGAAATAGTGCATTAGCAACTGGACAAATTACAGCCATTATACATTTATGTTCACACTGTAGTATCACCCCAGACATAAGATCTAGTTTTGGTTCAATAAGAAAATTGTTGAAAACCATGTATTTTCTGTTGTCTTGAGAAAGACATTAATTTCCATTTATAATGGAATCAAACACAAAAAATCCATATACTTTAAAGAACTTTAAAAGACTACAAAAAGACAAAAGCAAACCTATGCTACAGCTTTGCTGCAGTAAATACATCTATGAAGTAGAGGATTTAGCCCTTTTTGGTATTAATGTGATGGCTATAGATAGTCTTAAAATGTGAAGGTCTGTCATAACTGAGATAGTTATACAGAAAAAAACTCTCTTCCTGGAGCATCTTCTTGGAGTCCATATGCCCATCACTGTCATTATTTGCTCCTGTCAGTAGATATTAACCTTATTAATCACATAGGATCTTCTTCCAGGCCATCTATTTCTTCTCAGACATAAAGAGTTGTCAGTATCACTTTTGAAAATAAGCATCTTTTTATTTACTCCACCCTGCTGAGCAGTTTCTCAAGCTGTGCTCTCTTGATGAGTTCTCTCCTACGATCCTACCAGGCCTTTTATCTTCCATTTCTCTATCCTCTTCCAGTAATTCTAACTTGTTGACTAGTTTAACCCTTGCCTTGCTATAAGGAACTTTTAATCTAGCAATAGAATATACTAATATTGTTTGAAATGGTAGACTGTAGCTTGCCAAACATTGCATATTAGTTCCAGCAGCAGTTAATTTGTGAAAACAACCCCTTATATAAATTCTAATCATGAACTCTTTCAACATTGCTGCAGTAGAAGTGAAGGGAGATCAGAAGCTTGGCAATGGTGTGTGGGTTTAGTACCTGCAGGCATGTGTCAGGCCGCCTTTGGTTTCACAGCTCTCAGAGAGTGTGTCAGTTTGAGAGCATTTTGCATGACTTATTCAGTGTAGGTAGGTGTTATCAGACATTGCCTTTTCCTTTCACCTTTTTGCAATTTCACCAGAATAGGCTATCTTAGCTGTCATGAAAAGCTAGAATACTTTGCCTGGGAAAAAAAAATTAAACTGTCAGCACACAACTACAAAAATTTTCAGTTTGTGAAATTGACTAAATAGCAAAGGTTTCATATTCTAGCTCCCGCTCAACATAAGCAGAACAATATTTATTCAAATGTAGTTATTAAAACAGAGTTTTATTGTAACTAAATGCTGAAATTAACTATTTTTGTGACCTCATTTAAAAACTCTCACAGCTGAAATGCCAGTGAATCATTTATGCTCAATACGCTAATAAAAACATTAAACTTTCTATTACAATCCTTAACAATAGACACTGTGGAAATGATCTGATCTTTCTACTGCCATCTTTCAGACAGACCTCTTGGAGAGAGCATCTTATGTTCTTGCAGACTGTCTGGGTTTTGGATTTGTTATTCACAAAAATATATGTTCAAATTTCTATAGCAGGCCTAAAAGCTTGGCATCCTAGATCAGGAATGAATTTGGAATTGTGGACTCAGTCAAACCTTTACTTTTTTCACATCTTCACCTCTTGAGTCACTATTTTTGGTATGATTTACTGTACAACTGTGCAAGATGCAGCCATGCTTATCGTTATAACAAAGGCCTTTGAAAATGATCAGCACTTTGAGAAACACATGCTGTATCAGTGGTGGTGTAGTTTAATACATTTTTTCTGGGTCCAGCTTCTGCTTCTGGGTGGATGATGATGTTTCATTTCAGTTCTTCAGAAGCTTTCAGGGAAAACAATTGTTAGCTTGTTGAGATGATAACTTAATATCTAGTCTGTAGCTGCTGAAGTCTTTGAAGTAATTTCAGTAAACAGCTTTCATGACTTCCAAATTTGCCCAAATTCCTCTTCATTTGAGTATTTTTGCTCCATGATGGAGAAAAAGAATGAACGTATTCCAAAACAACTTCAATACCAACACATTCCATGTAATTTGTTTCCTTTTAAAAAATCTGTAAGATGTGGAACAAAGAGATGTACATTAAACAGGACAAGGGGTAATGGGATGAAGCTGGAACACAAAATGTTCCACTTAAACATAAGAAAAAACTATTTTCCCGTGAGGGTGATGGAGCCGTGGCACAGGCTGCCCAGAGGGGTTGTGGAGTCTCCTTCCTTGGAGGTCTTCAAGACCCGCCTGGACATGTTCCTATGCGACCTGGTCTAGGTGACCCTGCTTCTGCAGGGGGTTTGGACTAGATGATCTCTAAAGGTCCCTTCCAACCCCTACCATTCTATGATTCTATTAAATGACTTTTAAATGAGGAATAAAGAATTTATTAGTTAGTATCAGTTAAAACTCTTAAACAACAATTATAATTCTGTTACTCAATATTTGGGTGGATTGCAAAAGAAATTAGCATAGCTATTGAGAAAAAAAAATCTTTTCTCACAGAAATAAAACAGAGAACAATCTTTGTTATGCAACACATTTAATACTAAGACAGACCACTTTAGAGATTTTTTTTTCCCCGCTGCTTTTGCCAGTAATTGCCCTTCCTGTATGGCACTGATGAACAGTGATAGCTCTTAAGAAGCCATTTTGTAGAATAAATTTTACTTGGTTTGGCTTTCTTTACACCACTTAATTAATGCTAATTCTGTTTTTTGGTTTTCTGTTGGTCTAACGCCTGCTAATGCCTTTCTGGAAAAATATTGAACAGCAAAAGTCTAAACATAAGTTAAATTCCATGACAATGTAGCTATATCTGTAGGAAGCAGACAGAAGGAAGTTCCTGATTTAAAATCTATTACGCAGTACAGAAGCTGAAAATGTCCTCCCAGGTGGAACTGAGATTCTCTAACTCTTTTTTCTTTTTTTCCCAATGGAATCAAATCATATGACTTTTCTAGGTAGTCCTTTCAGAGGGGTAGTTTTTTCTGTGAAGTGGCACAACTCAAAGTTGTAGAAGAAAAGATAAAGAAAGCAATAAAGTACTCTCATAAACTCAAAAGATGATAACTGTATTTTAATGTTCTGTAAAAATAAAACATATTCTAACAGTTTGCTGGGAAAAGGTGCAGGCATCTGTGTTTTGCTTCATGTATCATTAAACAATTTCTTAAGACACATTTGAGACAGAAGACGTTTCTCCTAAGATTTTTAATCTGAGCACATGTGTGTCCATCTCCATCCTACTAAGGCTGAATATTAATTATTTTTTTGAGGTTCATTTACATGAAACTTAAGAAGAAGAACAAGTTCCATAGTTGACTAAAATGTATAACATAGCTATTGTAAAGTAAAATATGTCTACTTCAGAACAAGAGCATGGCTTGAGTCTGCACCTGTAATGGATTTTATTCCATCACCCACTGAAATGGAGACACTTTCTCACTTCCTGACACAGAGGTACATAAAAAATTGTAATATTTTATCTGTGGCATGAGACTTCACTAGATATCTTTTGTAGAGAGATCTAGTGAGATGTTTGTTTCTTAAAAAAAAAAAACAAAAACAAAAACAAAACCAAAAAACCACTTCATGCTTTGTTCTGTTTTTTCACACTTCTTTTTTATTTCTTCCCTATATTTGAATTTTTCCTGGAATTACAGGAATATTATTTGCTTTACCTTTCTTATGCCCATTTCAGTCTTCATTTTTTTAAGCTGAAAGCCTAAAATCTGTACAAAGTGAAAGTTTCAGTGCCCTTGAAACATGAATGTGTATCTTTGTGACCAGGGACATTGTTTCAGCCTGATCAGTGTTGTAACATAAAAAAAGAAGTAAAACCTACTCAGTCTTACAGGCTACAAAAGTAGAGTGATTCTATTTCAGTGTCTCTATAGACAGACACACTGAAAAGGAACAGATCAAGCAGTGTGCACTATGCCACAGTGGAAAGTTAGTTAATCTAAGTTTCATATCATCCTATCCTACCCTGAGGGCAAATAGATTTATTAAAGTGACGTTACGTGGTTCTGTATGAACTTTCCACATTTTGAAAGACTGTATTCAGGATAGGTGATGTCATTTGTGGGGTGGATACTCTATATACAATATCAAAACAGAGGCTGAGGAGCAAGTTCCTTTCAGGTATTGAACATTCTCATATGCATAAAGAAACTCAGTAATCAATAACTTTCAGTGTGCAATTTATTATGTCCAACATTCGCAGAGATTGGAGACTGTTGAAAATGTCACCAATCATCTATATAAAGGCGAAATCCTCTGGGGATGACATCAGAAAACAAATAACTTTTCAACAGTGCATTGTCTTTATGATTTCTAATCCTATTTTTCTATAACATCAGTGATACATGAGTAAACTTCAAAATTTTGTAGCTCAAAGAATAAAACAAGAATAAATAAGAATAATTAAAGTATATTCCTTCAGCTGAAGTTTGTAAGATGGATAGTAGTAGAATGGTCCAGATAAAGCATAAATGCTTATGCTTTTGCTATGTTTACGCTTTTGGTCTGATCTAAAGGATCATGATATGGGACCTAAATTTGTGTGTGTCATATTCTGAACTCAGAAATTAGTTACTTTCTAAACTACCAGGTGTCAGTCAAACAAAATCTGAGATATGCAAAGCTCATAGTAAGACAAGGCCTAAAATCTTACAGTACAAAGATGTGATTAATGTAATCTGTATTTTATAGAGAGGTGAAAAAGTGTCATGGTTGAGAGAACTGTTGAAGGTCATATAAAAAAAATTATATTGAAATCAGGTGCAAAACTCAAATCTGTTGCCAGCCCAGTTTTTAGTCACTTACTCTTTCCTGGTCTTAATCTTAAGAACAGCTTGTCTAGCTAACAAGGCTGAAGAAATTGCTTTATACATTTAAATAACATCATTTAGAAAAATGCTGCTTTAATAAATGCCTTTCTAGTACACTTGCACTGCAGCATAAAAGAAATCTGTAGATCAGGTAACATGAGAAATGTGTTCAACCATAATGGACAAGTTCAAGGTGGTGTATTTGATAGAATAACAATCTGATCCATACCCTGAGGTACTGCAAGAAGTCCATACTCTCTCAAATGTAGCAGACTTCTCTAGGTTTAGGCTTAGATGGCAAGGTAAAAACAGCCAGTTCTTTAAGACTTTGATCATTTTTCCAGTAGGCCTCTTGCCGTAAGTAACAATTTTATTTACTGCAACATAGTTCAGTTATTTAATGCATCAAATTATCTTATCTTCTACAAGAAAGGAAAAAAAAAAAAGAAGAGAGAAGCTCTTTCTTTTGATTTGGTATTCTAATACTGAAATGAAGATTTCATAGAGTCATCTGTGGAATAATCACAAAAAGTGACTTATCTATCTTTGTACTTCTTGAAACTAAAGTTATATACACATTTTAAATGAAGATGTAGCATTAAGGAAACTTTCAGGGTGGAACGTGGCCAATATGCACAGTGTCTGTTCTGTTCATGATAATTCTATAGACTACAAAACCTGCAGCCTTGGATGTTAAGCTACATCAGAGGGGGTTGGTATGTTGACTCTAAGAGAAACAGCATAGAGAGTGAAGCATAGTGAAGACGCTGTGGCCATGCTCTGTGATATTACCACAGGGATGAGAACTTGATGGTACTATGGAACTAATAAGCTGCTTAGTTGCTACCCTGAGCCAACTGGTTTTCATTTTTTGTCAAAATCATGTCCTTTGAGTGAACTTTACTCATAATAATGTCATTACAATGCCAAAATACATCTCCATCTCAAAGGCTACCAATCTCCAAGGTGCAACTACTCCTCCCCTCCAAGGTGCTACCACTCCTCACAGAGCATGCACTCTGAATTCTTTAGTCTGTGCCTTTAAAAGCAAAGCAATTACATTTTGCATCAATTATAACAAAGGTATGTATGGCTAAAGTCACTCAAGCTCCACCTGAAAGTAGGCAACCAATGTAAATATGGATAAGAAAGGAGGGATGTTGAGGGAAGACATCATCATGGACGAATCAGAGCGACATCATCACTGCCTCCTATGGTCAGTCAATGGGCTTGAACCTTTCTCCCTCCCTGTAGAGATGCCTGTTGGGTGAGATTTGAACCCATCTATATCGAGTGCTTTCCTGGGAAACTTAGAAATTGATATAGAGTCATTTCATATTCTAACGTGCTTATCTCCAGCTGTGTTATTCATGTTCTTAACATTTGCACGTGCTTTTGCAGACAGTGTATTTATCACTGGCAAGCCAAAAGAATCTTCATTTCTATTGCTTCAATAAACTTCACTATTTGTTAAACTGCCCATTAGAGTTCTTATTGAACATGACCAAACTTATGGCCATGCTTGTTCATGAATGCATTTAGACTGAAAACACACCATGCTATTTGTTCATCCATAATTGTGATAGTTTGATGTACTGAACACGACCAGGCTTATAGTACTTAATTGAGCATTTTCTGCTAAATTCCTTTAATGCAACACCACCCCTGTGAATAACCATCATCAGGGCCTGGCAAAAGTGTTTCCCTTTTATGGTGCAGTACTTTGTAGTAAAACACAAGCTAGTGGTGGGGAGGGTTGCAAACACAAAAGTGCATTGGACAGCACAGATGCCATTATCATCTAAATTTCAAGAAAAACTTTGAAGATAAGTGGAGTAAGAAGAGCTCAGAGATGACAGAGGAGAGAAAACAAGCAGCCCTTGGTTTGTAATGATTGAGGAAGTGTGCCTTGCAATGTAAGAGAAGAGATTTATCCTTTCTCATACAAACTGTGAGGGAAAAATCTCTTATCATGAAAAGAGTTCAGGGTAACAAGCTCTTTTGCCTGGGAAGTTAAAAAAGTACTAGAATGTGATTCTATGTGTATATGGATATCTACACTAAGAAATAGTGCCATTGTGTATTTCTATACTGAAGTAATTTTTCATACTCCTATTTTAAAAAGTTTCACTGACATTAAACAGCTTCCCGTGGTTTGCCTTTGAAGACTCCAAATGAGACTTTCTAAACCTCAAAATCTTAACTGCTACTAGGGTTTGCTACTGTTTGTCTCTTTCTCCCTCTGGACCTAAATTATAGAAGAAAAAGTGGTAGATAAGGACCATCGGAGGAAGTACAATATTCCTATCTTCTCTCTTAAGCAAAAGTTCTTCGCTGATGTGTCAGGAAAGGGAGTTCATCTGATTGAATGCAGAAACTAAATTCTGATATTTTTCAGTTAAATTAAAGTATTGCACAGAATATACTGCCCATAGGAGAATTAGTCACTAGGTTTATTTTGTGCTTTCATTTATGTGGATGCACCAATATCTGGAGAATAAATGACAGTAAGTTGACTCAACTTGCATAAAAATATCTTTACTTAGATCTCCATGATGTCATTTGCTATTTGCTTTTGATATTGTTCTCTTTAAGAGACAATAAAAACCTGTTACGGAGAATTGGGAAATTAGTGTTTTTCAGCTAAAGCTACTTCAAAGGGTTTTTTTTAAATTTTCTCTTTTTTGACTCCCCAGTTTATTTCACTGGATATCTGTTCATGATGGGCTTATGATCATAAGTAGTCAAAGACAAGGTATAATGGAGATGCAGTGCAGAGAATGCTAAAAGTTTGACATTTTGAGATTAATATGGTGAAAGCTGATTATGAAATGATGCATGCCTGTAAGTTGAAAAGTAGACCAGGTACTTCTGAATTGTGTCATTATCTTCTTGCAGTTTTTTTGGTATTCCTCACCACATTTTGGAAGATTCTCACGTCTTCTACATATGCTATTTTTCATGCTCTCATAGAATGCTATTACAAAATTACTGTCAGATGAACTGTGCTTAATTATGAATGCAGTATACTAAGAATATTTGAATTGTTATAAGGATTTATCTTTCACTTCCTCTTGCTTTTTGTGACATGAACTGTATTTTAAATATCAGTGGTACAACTGCATTCCATCTTTAAGCAATGGAAGCTTGTCTATGACTATTATTTTCTGAATGATTTTACAAACTAAAATTAGATTTTCTTCCAGTTTTGTTGTGTAACACAGGTCCCGGGTTTGTATGTTTTCACCATATTAAACAGTAGTAGTAGATAAGGCCTTTCATTTGAAAGCAAATATACATTTGGACTAATGTAACATGATGAAAAAAGAGGAAATGGTAATATAGATGGTAACACAGAACTTCGAGTGAGACTGAGAGTGAATTTTGGTTCCCATCTTTTCATTGACTGTATTGAATACAGCCATGTATAATACATACAGATGCCTCCAGACCAACCTCTTGTGCATTCCTTCTGCCTATCACCAAAACCACAGATTAAAAATCTATGGCTCATTAAACAGGAAGGGAGGAGTATATTGCTTTAGAAATATTACAGTCTGTCAGGATTGCATTGTCCCAGAGCAGAGACTTATCTGTAAAACCTCCACACAATTACGTTTTAATGATTTTATCTTGGCTCATTAGGAGAGCAGCTACCACTGAGACTTAAGAGTAATCATGCAGCTGTAGCAGTGATACAGCTACCATGCATCTTGGAGAGGCACATCAGCATTTACTGAACTGGTTTTAAAACCTAGAATTGTAAATGAAATAGAAAAGAGATAATACAAAGCTTGAAAAGCATACAAAGTGTGTCCATGATATTGTATGTTATAACAACAGCAAGGATTTCCCTGATAGAATTTTATTGGCATTCTCTTTATATAACTCATTGAATAAATTTGTTGGACATTGTTTAGAACAATGTATTTTTTAAGTTTTGGATTTGAAATGTAGCATCAGCTTATGCATGTTTTAAAAGGCATCACAATGAGTTCTCTTTCTGCTGAATGTATCTGGAGTCTCTTCTTTTTGAGCTGTTTGGAACATAAATTGTGTATTTTTCCAATCACACATGAGAATTTTGTTTCATGCTGTTAGCCTGACTAAAAAACAGAATATTTTAATTTCTTGTGAGATATGCAGTTGAATACACATAATTTATAGCTAGTGATTTAAATTAATTCTCCTTCTGGTGCATATGGACAGGAAGATTTTTTTTTTTTCTGCTTATTAGCTAACAGGTAGTTTGATCTTGCTCTGTTCTTTCAGAGCCTTGCAGCACCCAGAATCTAACTCAGTATTTGAATAGCTGTTGCATCTTGAGGTATCTTGTATCATCTTTAACTGTAAATAAAGAAAAATTGATAGAAATTTACCATTTTTAGAGGACATTCATTCGTCATGTGAACAGTGTTTAACAGCTCATATCAGTACAGACTTGTGTATGAACATACTTGTTTGTACAAACATACCAAACCCTGACAGCAATTTCACAAATAAAGAGAAATGGAATAGAAGTTATTATTCTATACCTTCAAAAATCAGAGGCCAAATCCATGGAAAGTAATTTAAATTTCAAGATGATGACTTGTTTTTCATGATGTTGCATTTTCAGCCTTTAGTTTTTAGATTTTGTTTGGCACTGGGAGATGCCAAAGCATCTTTAAAAAGACTTAATAAAGTCTTTTTGGAAGAAAAAACACCACTAAGTTCTAATAAACACAATAGGAAAAGTGTAAGATTTAGAGGATATGAATTACTTTAAACAAACTCTCTTTACTTTCTTTTTATTTAAAAAGAGAGCATTGTCATATTTTTTTTCTTTAAGTGACTCAAACTGTAAATTAAAATGCTACAAGGAAATCAATGCAATTAAACTTGTAGCTTTTATTAGACACAGAATTAATCTGATCATTCATGTAGAATGTATTAACTACACATTGAATAATAGCAAAATTTGAAAGTGCTTTATACACTAGAGAGTAAATAGTGATAATGAATATTACTCTTTACACATTATTTAATATACAAAACTACATGCAATTTTGCCAAAGATGCTGTAGTTTGAAAAGGGCTAGTAGTAAAACACACATTTTATGTACGAAAAATTATTGCTCTAATGAGACAACCAGACTAACAGATGGGGGGAAAATAGTATTTTTTCCCTATAAGCTGTTTACGTGTTTTAATAAGATAGGAAGAAACAGATCTAAAGATGTTCTGAAAGCAGTGATGAATAGAATTTACATTTAAAAATATCGAAGTATAGCTGTGCAGTTATTCCTTCCTCTATTTCACACTGTCTTCTAATAAGTGCAACAAATAAATTCTTATATTTATTTGTAGACTACATATATATATGTAGAAAGCTCATGCCATGCATATGTGTTTTTAGTTGCCAAGGGTTTTGTATGTACTTTTGTAGGGCATAAAACTTTAATGACTATGGTCATCCATCCATCCATCCATCCATCCATCCATCCATCTTCAAACTACTTCTCAAATAATTTTGCACCATTTGACACTGTCATGATCATTCTTGAGATATATAGTTAACTTATGGGGCAAAGTCAGCAAAGAGCAGCAGCCAAGCAATTCTGAACACTCACGTCTCCCACTGAGATAACGCTTATACTTTTTTAAGCAAACTATGCCAGAAGAAGGAGAGTTTTCTGAAACAGATGGTTAGGACAATTGATACCTAGCATTACTGATAATTGATACTCAGTCTGCTAGTTTGAGTCCTTGGTTAATTTCCTAAGACACATACATCTGTTTTTAGCTGGATGGTAATGAATGCTCTTCTCATCAACTAGCACAGGACAATTGCTGCTGCTGGATTGAGTTTAGATGAAGTCTGCCTCCTACCTTCACTACAAGAAACCAATGATTTCAATTGCCTCAGCGAGACAACCTCAGCATTAATGTTCAGCATTTGATTTGGTTGTTCTCTATTGCTCTGAATATTTAATGAAACATGAATATTTTGTATATGCAGTAGAAGCATCTTTAGATCCTTGTTGAAAATAATTTCACAGACAGTTTGTTTTCCTTTTGCAAGTAAAACTTCATCAGCAACAACCTCTTTCCTATGATTTGAATGCCTATGGGTAAGTTTGATCAACTAAAGAAAGTCAACAGTTATTCTTAGATTCCCTAAATATTACTTACATTTAAGGAGGCAGCCAGTGAAGAACAAATGCTTTCACCTTTCTTGCTTATCTCTTCTACCAACTAACAATCAATTCTTATCTTTGTTTTATTGGTAATATATATGTATATATGCATATCTATATAGTGTTTTAAAGATCATATTATACTACATATTATTATGTTGAATGATGCTTCCTTCTTAGATTGGTGCTAGAAATGCATCTGAAGGAAGTAGTTTACTGTTTCTCTCCCAAGTCTATATACAAGTCATAACATTAGAGTAGAATACAAATTAAGATAATATTGGGCCTTTTGTATAATTTGGCCTTCCACTGTTCATGTTTTTATATTTAACAGTAAGATTTGCTAAGGAAGTGTTACAATTTTGTTTGAAAATCATATTTTAAATAATTCTTATTTGTAAAATATATTTTTAATTGTTCTTCAATTGGAAAACGGCACTTTTGACAGTACCAACTATTCAGAGTAACTGTAGACAAAATGTGTAAGTCATAGCTATAAAAGTTATAACTATCTTTCCACTTAGACTGCTTTCTTCACTGGTACCATACAATGCTGCTCACTTAACAGAGCGACTGATAGAATATCTAACTGCAGATATATTACTGCCCTCATGGCTTGAGCACATCTCCAAGTTATACCAGTTATATAAAAGGGTTTCAGATCTTTTTCCTATCTTATCTGATAAAGAATATAGCATAGAATCATAGAATAGTTTGAGTTGAAAGGGACCTGTAAGGATGTTGTGGTTTAATCCCAGATGGCAACTAAACACCACATAGCCATTCGCTCACTCTGCTCACCTCTGATGGGTCGGTGGAGACAATCAGGGGTGTAAAGTGAGAAGCCTTGTGATATGAGATAAAGATAGTTTAATAGGTAAAGTAAAAGTTTCACATGCAAGTAAAGCAAAATAAGGAGTTCATTCACCACTTCCCATGGCAGACAGTGTTCAGCCATCCACAGGAAAGCAAGGGTCCATCACTTAACAGTTATATGGGATGAGAATGGACATCAATCCAAACATTACCCCCTTCTTTCTTCTTCCCCAAACTTTATATACTGAGCATCAAGAAGACATATGATATGGAATATCTCTTTGGTCATTTGGGGTCAGCTGTCCCAGCTGTGTCCCCTTTCAATTTCTTGTGCATCCCCAGCCTATTCTATGGTGGGATAGTGTGAGAGACAGGAAAGGCCTTGATGCTGTGAAAGCACTGATCAGCAATAACTAAAACATCCTTATGTTATCAACACTGCTTTCAGCATAAATCCAAAACATAGCCCCATACCACCTACCATGAAGAAAACTAACTCTATTCCAGCCAAAATAAGCACAAAATGTCATCTAGCTAACGCCCCTCATACAGTAGGCAGGGACATCTTAAACTAGATCAGGTTGCTAAGAGCCTTGTCCAACCTGACCTTGAATGCTTCCAGGGATAAGGCATCTACTGTCTCTCAGGGCAACCTGTTCCAGTGTTTTACCAAACACAATATGTTAGGGGAGATGATATATTAAGATAAAATGATAGTATCTGGCAGCAAAGACTTTTTCTTTTTCTTCAAGTCCTTATAGACACATCTTTACCTACAGCACAATCTAATGGGCTTCTGGATTCTTTCTTACTTAAATTCATTCCATATTTTTGTGGACTTTGATAGACTTTCTTGAGGAACATATCACTGCTTTGAGGATACGTGCAAATTAAAATGTTCCCTTCAAATAGTTCATCCACAATGACTAGATCAAAGAGTAGAGACAAGACAAAAAGTGGTCCGCTGATCTCCCAGGACAGGGATTGAACTGAGGCAGTAGTGCATGCACAAAAGCCATCATGGTCATGAGACCGAAGTTTGTCAGAGAAGCTTGTCCAATATCAACATTGATTCTTACAGAAGGAAAAATAAACACAGCTTCCACAGCTTAAGCATTCAATAAAATGGCCTAACAACACATGAATGTTATCAGAAAGTGCACAAGTCATCTCTGAGGGAATTGAGATGTATGTCATATGAAAAAGGAACTGACATTATAAGCAATGGCCAGTTGATATCCAAAACCACAAGGATGCACATATAACACTCTAAGTACCTGTTTCAAATGGAACTGGAGAAAATATTTGTTCTTACAAATTTAACAATAGAATGCTGTATTGCTTTATTCATTATGTCATTCATAACACTGCTGTGAAGATAAATTTTTAGCCAAGAAAATTTAGTGTAAAGAACAACAAATCTTAGGAAAAGACATATTTGCTTTATAAAGACATCACTAAAAAAATATCCACTAGCAGAAAAAAAGCAGAGGACGATTGTATGAAATAAAGGACTAAATAACATAAAGAAATAAAGGCACAGAATGTTATCAAAGAAGGGGGAGCAGCTCTGAGAGAGGTGATAACTCAAGAGATGTACTCACCTTAACAATCCTTTAGTTACTAAGGATAAAGCTTATTGTAGCAATGAAACTTGAGAAAAGATAATAAAGAAAAAAGCAACAACATTGGTTTTCAAAGAAGCTATATAAACAAGACCTCAAAATATTATCGATTTTAAAAATAGCCATTCAGAATTGGATTTTGTAATATCCATTCTGTCTAGAAGTAACAGACAGGAATATCAATTAAAATCTCTTGAGGCAGTAAGTAGAGACATTTTTTTTTTCCAAAGGGAACACAAAAGAAATCAAAATGAGTTAAAAAAATCTCAGTGCTAGAATACTTAAGAAAAATAGGATTAAATTTCTGTTGGAAAAAAATAAGAGGTTATGTGTCCTTAATAAGTAGGGGAAACGTGCTCTAGAGAAAAATAAAGGAAAATCCACAAGCAGAACAAAAAAAAAAAAAAACCAAAGAGAAGGTTAGATACTCTCTTTGATAAAAATGGTAGTTGACCTTTTCTGATCCAAGAATAAACAATGTCTTTCAAATTTCAGAAGTCTGAAGTGAGTACTTGACATCCTTCTTCCAATTTACCTAGGTGCATTCAAGAATTTAATAAAACAATTTACACAAATGTGCAGGTTGCACACCTAAAGGAAGGGAAAAATTAGTTTAACATAGGTTGATGTATAATGAGTTTATCTTCTCTCCTGATTATTATGATCATCAACCAAAGAAAATCTTTGTAATATGTAGGCATCATATGACTTTATTTGTTCCTTAAATGTTGTTCAACAGTGGAAAAAGGATCCAAGTTCAGATGTACGTGGTAGAATAGCATGTTCCATATTATACTTTAAAGGAAATAACAGTGTTTGGAGTCAAACAGTCTCACATGGAAAAAGATACAGAAAAGCCTTGCCCTCTAGTGGCTGGAAAACTAGGAAGCAGGTGTAAATGCCATTTTCAGTAGTTGGCATTCAGTTCAGACTTGCTTGGAGCTTTAATAGTTTAGTTGGTTTGACTTAATGTTTCCTTAGTTTCAGACCTGCAAGAAGAAAGACAACTGCTAAGTCGCTTAATATTTTAATTCATTTTTCATTGGAAGGAAAAAAGTTTTGATACATTACTTGAAAATAAATAGAAATGAGCTTTCAGAACAAGCTGAAGCTGGTTGCACCAGCAACCATTTGAATAATAGGAATAGCTATATCTAGATATCTTGCTGTTACATGCAGCACTTCTACTTTTCAATTTTTTTATTCTGGAAAGGCAGAATGCAAACATAATTTCATAGACAATATAATCCACTTTGTAATTAGTAATGAAAATTAGACCCTATCTGATGTAAATCTATCATCTTCCATTCAAAACTAAATTGCTTAATAAATAAAATAATGCAGCATTAGTGGAAATCCCTTTAATGAACCCTAGTTCTGCATTTATAGAAATAATTTGCTTCTTGGTATCGAATTTATGTATATCAGGCAGGAATTGTGAAAACTGATGCTCATTCCTGCTCATTAACCTACTGCAATCCATTGACTTTCAAGATGATTACTCTGCACTGGTCCAGCTAAAATGGAGAAATAGGGGAGGTCAGATATATCTCAAAGAAAAGAATTAGATTTTGAAATAAACATAAGGTTGTGAGGAGCATAGCTAATGAAATTCTAATTGAATCTTGCCCATAAATTGTCCCTGTATTCAAATAAGTAGTCCATTACTATATTGACTTCATAGTTGTTAATTGTCTGTTAAATAGGATATTTCTTGTGAGAACAAGGTACTCACTATTTTTCACTATGGAATAGGCTGTTATGCCAACACATTATCCCTGGCTGATACTGGAGAGCCCATATGGATCAGCAGGAATCCAAATTTGCTTCATTCTTTCTGTTATGGCAGACAATTTGTTAGTTTATTTTTTCAAAGAATATGTAATTGTTACTTTGGTGAGACCTTATTTGCCTTACACAAAAAATTTTGTTCCAGAAAGTTTAGTGGAACTAACCTTAATAAAGTAATATTTTCCAGTTTTAATTGGAAATTATCCAAGCTTTATATTTATCATGGTTCCACAAAGACTGAAACAGAAAAGACAGATTGCTGATCTTTTTCAACATATCTTTTCCTTTACTTGAAAAAGAAATCAAACAATCTAATTTTGGAATACAATTTTTGTATTAGCTCAAGTAAATCGTACAATAATTTTCATAAGAGAGCTAACCACTACAGTCAGTTACTGCTATGTAAATAAAAGTCAATTAAAAGACAATTGTTTTAAAGTAAAATCAAAACTTCTGACACAATATAACAAATTAAATGGCAAATATACAAATTTTAGTGGTCTTGGGATGCCAATGATTTCACTGTCTCAATTAAAAAATATCTTAGACCTGTTTACTTCCTGACTCCTTGCTCATCCTTGTCTTTTCCTTTCTTATACTATAATAACTAAGTTTCTTTAGTACTGTCTACTAGTCCCTGGGAGAGTTTATATAACCAATGATATCAGTCCTCAATAAATTGGATTATTTTCACTGGATTGCATGAAATTTGACAGAATATTGCAATTTACAATTTCATAGTAAATAAATTATTCAAAGCAGAATGTTCAACTGACTTAAATAATTTACAGCGTGAAAATGTTGTAATAGACAAACTCTAACGGGAAAAAATAAAATATTGCAGTATATCTTGAATACTTAATCATGGTGTACCTAAGAAATCAAAGTCCATTATCAAACTATGCTCATGCATGTTATCCTTTCAGTGATTTATTTTGTTTTTTTAAAATATAATAAAGTCTAATAAACTAAATGACTACTGCATATCTTATGAGAATACTGCTTCTTAGAAATTTAGGAAGTATATTACCTATCACAGGATGAAATTGCAACTTTCTAAGCTATAATTAATTTCTATTTAAGTCATAAAAGTTTATGTAAGAAATATAACACTGAGAATATATGGCTGTGTATTTTCATTACCTTTGAACCCCACAGTAGTTTTTCTGAAACTCTAAAGATATTATATAAAGTAATATAAGGCAGTAATACCAATAAGGCAATGCATAAATGTAATTGTCTAACAACAGAATATACACTATGTAAAAGTGAAACAAACATGTTTAAAATAAATGTGTCAGAACTTTTTTTTTTCCCTGTATAAGTGGCAGATGATAGATATTACCATAACATTAATTGAATGGAATTTTAAGAAGAAATACTATTGCTCAATATCAAATACATTGTGTCTGTGGAAAAGTACGTTGCATTCCATTGTGAGAAGACATAATTAAAGCGGTGCATTCTCATTGCAGGAGTTAAGCAACCTGTGAGAAAAGAAATGAACCCTAACATCATCCAATTTCAGGGTATGAAAATGTAGATTTTTTTTCTGTAAAGGCTCCTTATCTACAAGCAGGAGCTCAAGAAGTTTCATAGTGCAATTAATTTTGTTTCCTTCAGTTACATAGCCTTTACTACTGGCACACATGAGATATTGTGGCTTACATTTGCAAACTTAGGAAAATTTAGAAAATCTCAGCATTTGTTCTTGCAGATGCTGTCTGCAGCTCAAAAGATGTTCTCCAGTGTGCTATGTGTCAGATGCAATAAACTCTAATTTTTCTTCTTTCAATTTTGTGTGCAACCTCCATGGCTTCTTGAAGTTTTAAAAACATAAAACCTAATGTGGATGATGGGAACAGCTAAAAGAGACAAAAATATTATCCCAAATAACCCACTCCCTCTTAGATTCCATCTATAGGAATCAATCTGTAAGATAAATATCCAGGAACTGGAATTCTTTCATATTGATATTTGGATCATCTACAAAAATTAAAATATTCTGTTTAAAAATAAAAAATCCAACAAAAAACAAACAAACAAACAAAAAGCAGCAATACAAATTATTCAAAGGACAAGCAACCCTAATCATGGATGTAAGATGCAGTTCTCCTATCTGCAATGCAAAACACAAATCAATATGTCCTGCTTTCCATCCTGCCCTGCACATCAGTGGCCTCAAGAATCTTAAACTCTGAGCTAAAAAAAAATGCATTTTGGAAGTCTGATCATTTCCTATTTCTAGTTCAGATATCTCCTGATGTGTTACTTATTAATTCCATTCTGAAGAGTTATTATTCCCATATGAATGGTAGAAAATACATGTGCCTAAATCAAGACTGAACTCCACTACAGGATCAAGTCCCCAATTTTTTATGCTAAAATATCAAACTCGTAACTCAGTACTCAAACTTTTAGATGTAATTATGCTTTACATCCAAAATAAAAGTGGACTACGAGACCTGGTATTAACAATAAATCATCTCTCTGATCTCACAGGACAAAGAAAATGAGGATTTGCAGAAGAGACCCTCTGGAGGTTAAAGCTGAATCCCCATTATGTCCAGGAGTTGTGATTACTGTATGTTTCCTGAAAAAGCAACAGTTCAGCAGCATGCCAGGCCAGTGGTCCCCTGTGGCTTGTGAAGCAGAGGTTTATGTCACTGTGTATCCCACGGAGGATTTATGATTGCACTATGTCTCTTTCAGCCTCTGACTTGATAGAGAACATGTTGATAATTGTTGCTATAGATTCCTCAAGTCAGAAGGCATTCATGAATGTATGAGTTTCTAAAAACAATGAAAAAGTATAATGAAAGGAATTTTCTGTCAAAAATTGCAATATTCAATAAGTAGGATAGCTTGAACACTGTGTTCATAGCTGAGAGCTCAAAAAATGACATCTGCAATGTAGATAAACAAATTTCCCAATGTCTATAAAATTGATGCTTGTGACTTGAGTAAAAAGATTAGAAGACGCTAGAAAACATTGAGCAATAGAACATTATAAAAAGTCTTGGCATCACTTAAAAGCCCTAAACTGAAGGTAGGAAAAACACAATTCCGTATAACCTTTTGATGTGTACTGTACTGTAAAAGAATAGATCTTTTTGAACAAGTATATATTCCAGATTTCATACTTTTTATAAGAAGGACACATCTCCAAGAATGCTTAGAAATATACATTTTAATTGGGAAAAAAAATATTCCCCCAAAGGATGCTTAGTTGCTCTCATAAGGTAAAAAAGCTTTCATATTAAGAAGTTAAAGAACAGAGAAGTGCTCGAAAAGCTAATAAAGAGTGAATTAGGAAAGAGAAGGACATTTTTTTGAATGAAAAATTGACAAAATAAATTAAAAGTTTGCTAACCATGGAATGGCTATTGAACAAAAGACTTAGGAAAAGAGAATTTTGTTACTGATAGTAGAATGTGTAAGAGTCCCCTTATATTACTAAATAAAGACATTTTTGGATGTACTCAACTGGAATCTATCAACATCACCTTCAGAAGCTTAGCTCATCTCTATGTTTGTTGTCCTTGGTAAGATTAGAGTTAAAATCTAAGGCCAAATCATTATGGAGGCAATAGTCATTTGGAGTAGAAGTTCACATTTCAGAAATATCAGCAGTAAAAGGCTGAATAATCTGATGAAGATGGTACAAAACTAAATCCTTTGCATTAGACCTGCTACCTTTATTAGAACTTTTTCCTCAGAAGATTAAATGTCTGATCTACCAGATTTCTTCATGAAGGAGAAGGAAATGGGGAGAGAGACAATATGAGAGCATTTAAATTCTCAGGTGGAGAAAGTGGCTTTGTCTTAATATATGCCCTTAAATTACCACTGTTCAAAGTATTTCCTGATATTCCAATTCCTGTTAAGTGTTAACGCTTAGAAAAGTTAATGATATTATTTAAATAATTTCATTATCTAACAGATAGGAGCTAGGTTCAAAGGCTAACCTTTCCAGCTGAATAGTTATTTCTGGGTTGTTTCTGTATGTTGAGATCTGTCTGAATTTTATCCTCTACAGCAATTTAAAAATAATAAATGAGGAATAAGTTGAACTATTTTTCTCACATTTTCTCATTTTCCCAACTTTAGTCCTTTAGTACTAGTCACTTTTTAGATAGTGTCAGATGATGTCAAAAACTGACTGTTCCACTTAATGCTTTTAAAAATGAAAATGGTATTAATTATAGCTTTCCATCTCAACCTCTAATTATGAAAATTATCTAGTTCTAACTTTGGATATTTGTAACATAACAAAATTAAGTTTGAATGAATATCTTTGAAATAGAAGTTTCAGCAACTCCCTAAATGCTAGAGATGGCTAGTACCATCCTTTGCTTTTCCTGGATGTCTAACGTGGTAAATTTTACTTTGGATGTCCAAAACACTTTCTTTGATCTTTTTTAGTGTTTCCAGGGATTACTTGTTGTTTTAAGTGCGACTGTAATGAATGGCAAAGGAGCTCTTTAACTGGCTTGAAAAAGATATAGCTGAGAGTCTCCTGTAGCCATATGCTACAGGAGTTTTCTATGTAGGTAGAATAGAAAAGAGAGAAAAGATGTGCATCATGACAAATACTGCAGCACAAGATCAGCTTGAAGAGGCAATAGAAGTGGCCTTGTCAGCAGAGAAATGAGATCTGTTTGTTGTTTGAATTGTCATTTCCTGGAAGATGAGCATGGGTTTATGAAGTGTATGTTTGAATAGCACAGTATTACATACTTCTGAGGCTTGTAGAACTCAGCTACAAGCTTTCACAGTATGGATTTTGAATTTACAGTGCACAGGTGCTAATCATTATGGGCACTTAGCATTATGTGAAATTTGAGCATTTTTTCCCTATACAGGCTACAAATGCACAATGACTGCTCCTGTCTGGAGTTCTTTAAAGAATAATATTTCCAATATCACCTTTCACAGAGGTGTCATTGGTGCCTCAAAATAACCAGATAAGCATTTTGGGTATTCCAAGGGATTTTTTTGAAAAGACTCAAACTATGGCATAGTTAGTCTAGCATTAGAAAAAAAACGTGTTAGGAACAAGCTTAAGTCCAGGGTTCAGAGTAGGGTACTGTAAGAGCCCTAAGAGCATCTCCCTTGCCCTGGGGCAGGTGGGGAGGATGCTAAGCTCAGAGCCAGTGGATATAAGCTGCTGGTCACAGGGGAAGCTCCCCAACAGCATTGTGCTGCAAGGATGCTACTGTCAGGATAGAACCCTGCCTGCAGGAGCTGCTCTCCTCTGAGGCTCTCATACTTGGTCTCAGCCTGATCTGCAGCCCCACCACATTGCAGTCCTGCCCTGCCCTGCTGAGACTGGCACTGAACTCAACCTAACCCCAGAGAGATGCCCAATGGCCACAGTTTGGGCTGCCCACAGCTGCATCCTCACCTGCCCTACCCCTTAGCAGGCAAGATCCTCTCTTGCTGCTCCCAGCATCCCAATCCCAAGAAGCTACCAGAGGAAGGACAGAAGTCTTTTTCAAGGAAGAGTCAGACATGTCCAATGTGATGAGGCAGGTGTGAAGCCAGTAAGTCAGGGTCAGGATAAGGACCAGTGTCAGTGAACAGATCAGCCACAGTTCAGGGGCAGGGGCAGATCCATGGTTATAGGGCAAATTTGGGTGAAGCTGGAAAGAAAACTCAGTCAAGGTCCCCTGACCTCATCCAAGCTGCAATGCACCAGGAGCTGTAGCTTTGGTGGGAGCTGAGAGCTAGAGGCTCAGCTTTACACAGCTCCCATAGGCAAGGAACTGGCGCTATATGAGGCCTCTCTGCAGTGCTGTCATGGGGACTTTCCCCATGGCTACCAGCAGAAAGAGAGGTACCTGAGTCTTGAGCCCCAGCAGATAACTCTCTATGAGTGGAGACATTTGTCAGGCCTTATAGCTGCCACCACTCACTCACTCCTTAGTCCTCAGACTGGTTTGGTAGCTACTTATCTACCAATGCCTTGCTGAAATGGAAGGATAGTTGTTTGCAGTTTTGTGCCCAGCTTGGAGAGTGATTTCCTTAATAGTGTGTAAATTGGATCTTTTAATCAGCCTGTCACAGAAACAGAAAAAATTGGCATAAATTTTGTTATGGCTGAACTGGTACTGTGTGTCTGACAAGAGAAGAGCCCAGTGGAGAACTCTTCCCTCCTTCATACACTCAGGAGCTTTTCCAGTCCCATTGTTCTCTCACAAATTTTATGGCTTGTAGTGGACCATGGAGAAGCCAATATAATTATTCGTAGCATCATCAAGCTTTTAGGTAGTGTCTGTTGGGCTTATATCATATAAAGGCTCATTTAACCAATTCCTGTAAGACATGGGGAGTATAGTGGAATTTTCTTGGAGCACTATGATCTTCAGAACACATATTATGGCAACATCCAATAATCACAAATACCAACAAGAGAGTTAGACATGCAGGTGGGGAAAGGCTGGAACATTTTAAAATTCTTAAAATGGAGATGACATTTGATATTCATATTATCACTTGTGATTTCTTAGTACCAGAAATTCAATGAATTATCAACTTGATAATTATAGTGAACCATTGTGCCCCTCTATGGGATCCTGGATAAGTAGGTGTGCTATTACTGAAATCACATCTAACTCTCTGAGGCAATGTATGCTCACTAACGCATGAGCTTAGAAATGTGTGGCACAAGCCCATGATACCTTCCTGCAGTCATACGGTAATTCCATAGCAAGAACTTATATTACTTGCCTAGAACCATCAAAACCTACCACTTTTGGCCTGACAAGTGAGCTGTTAAAAATATTAGTATTTGGATGAAAAGGTGTCATGGTTTTTCTCAGCCAGCAATGAAGCACCACGACAGTCTCTTGCTCATTGCCCCCCATTCACCCCCATCTCCACCTTCCTATGACTTTTTTTATCCTATGTGGCTATATAATCAGGCATAAAAAACATAAATTGGATCATGTATGAATGTAAACTCAAAGTTGCAAAAGACCATGGAATTTTTCAAATAAATTCTCACTTCAAGATGTGCAATAGATAGACAAATAAATAATTTTTTTTTCTCTTGAATAGAAATCATTCTCAGTACATTACTTTTTAAATACTGTCAGGATTTAGTCAAGATCCAAATTTGTACTGGTAATATTCTTACATCAGATATTCTTATGTAATTCTTCCTTGCCTAGTTGCTCTCATACCTTTTTTTATTATTATTCTTACAATTATTTAAAAAATGCAATACAATAGAATACAATTCTATACAAAAAACTTAAACTGCAAAAGAAGTGGAGATATTACAAGATGTGGTTGGTTTATGTTATCTCTCAGAAGATACATGAATTTACCTTGCAATTTTGAAAAAATAATTTGAATTTGTCAGAGTGTAGACCTGTCATTTAATCCTCTTTTAGTAACGCCAGGAATTAGTAGCTAGAACAAGATAATACAGAGAAAAACACATTGTAACTGCCAGAGACAGTGCAGTAGTTTAGCATATGTGAGTAGCTATTGCAGGCAACAAAAGTCAAACCTATCCGTACAGGTTACATGGATGTTCCATGTTCAGGAAGCACATAAGATGCAAGGTAAAGGTGAGTGATGACTTTTCATGAACTAGAGATTAGAAGAAAACACTTGCATGTTCAATAGTCAATAAATATATATTATTGCATTCTGATTACAATGATACAATGATACAGTCATAGCCAATTAAATTATATGCATTAATATTTGAGGTGTTTTGATCATGTGCCATGACTGCTTTCCTCTGTCCTTTATCCAGATTTAATTTAGAGTTTCCCAATTGCAGATGCTCAAGATTTTCCTGTACTTTCATTGGTAAAATAAAGTATAAATTAGATACAGTTGCTTCTCTAAAAGTAAATGCCCTACTAGGGAAACTGTAGTAATTTTTACACTTGCTTTTAAATTTCTGTCTTTAAAGTTTGTTTTTATCATCTCTGGATAAAAAAAATCATCCCCATATAGTACATATCACTATAGTACAGAACTTGCTATGTTGTATGCTTCTTGTGTATTAGCATAGGTGACTGGAAATTTCTTTAGGAAAAGCTTTACTCATGTCTTGATTTAATCAAAATTTTCTAGATTAAGTCTGACAGGATTTTTCTTTTCATTGTTTTTCTTTCCATGGAGTACAGTAAGGTCACTAATCTACTTAGTTTAATGCTCGACTGTCAAGTTTGCAATTCTCCTTATAAAGATTAACAGCAAAACCACACACACACAACAATGGATCTGTCATGGGGATCAAAAAATAATTTAAATAAAACTGTACTAAAAAATGTGAAGAAAAGAGAATTGTATAAACCCAAACTTTTAATCAAACTAGCAATATCTTTTCTGAATCACTTTACCTCCTTTTAAGAACCACATGTTAAAGTTTTATGCATTCTTCTTGAACTAATTCTGTTTTGTAGATTTATTCTAATATTTTCCGTACTGTAATATTTTAGTTTCCCACTAATACAAGTAAGTGAAGTTTTTACCATTTGATTCAATCTGAAAATAGAACATGTTCTTTAACATTAGATAATATGCATTTTTCTGCAATATAACATTTTTTTTTTTCAAAGTTTAATTGGAAAGTTTTAAAGCTGTTATTCTGCCAAAAATATTTTCCTAGATATAATAAACACAGCTTGCATCAACTACAAAGGTAACAGAAAGAAAAGATGAAACTTTCTCCTTTGAATTAGATCCAGCCATTTCAGTAGCCCAAAATTATCATTGTCTTAAATACTTCAACTCATTCGTGTCTGGAATTTCAGAACTTTGATTATGAGTTATTAAAAGTGCAATTTTATAAGATCTAAAATTACAGTGAAACTTTGATTTGCTACATCCCTTCAGTGATCAAAGTAAATAATCACGGGAAATGTATTTCTCATGAATTTAAATTGTTACACTTTTCATTTTCTATCTGCTAATATAAATTGGGACAATGTCTGGAATATATATGAAGCCAACTGCCAATGTATTTTAACCATATTTTGAATTTTACAGCAGGCAATTACACAAATATCTTTTTTGTGATAGTTTGACTACATACTTTACTGCCAATTTATTTCTTACTTATAGCAATACAATGTTCCTCTTCTTGAACTAATGTTGCTACTACCTGAAATGGATATGTAGAAAAACTTCAAAATACTGAAATATCTTTTTACTGCAGTTCAAATACTTATTTTATAAATTCGGGTCAGAAATTTCCTTATCCCATCTTAGCAGCTTACTCATGCTACAGCTAGATTACTGCAACGACACCTTCTCAAAATTCATTTGAAAATTCTTCAATCCTTTCTCTTCATGGAATATTCATTGTTCTCTGTGAACTATGCATTCTGTTTTACATTGCCTCACTTGCACAGTGTGAATTGTTTTAATTGCTCAAATCGAATTTTAATCAAGTGGAGTGAGAATAATTTTAAAGGCACTTAAACCATACTCAGAAATCAAAACCAAAGTCTGTTTATGGCTATGTGATGTAGATAATCTTAAAGGTATGCTTCTAATGTTGTATTTTAGGATGTAGATATTACAAAAAAATTGGATGCTGTCGAGAAAACACAAAGATGGAAAGGTAGACTTCTTTTTGGGTATGATAAAAAAATGTAACTATATCTACTTTTTATTCATATTCTGATTTTGTTAATAACTTATTCCAATTATTTCAGAGGCTCATGTAACTTACTCTTGGCTGTACAAGTCCCTCTAGTGGTATTTTTTATGTAATAGATAATGATAAAAGCTTAGTTCTGTTTCTCATTCTTTATACATATACTACTTAAAAACTGTCAAACATACAAGTAGAACAACTTGTTTTAAACCATTTGTAAGAGTTAAACTTGTGTTCATGTTATTCATAATATACATCCTAAAGATTAATTTATTTTCCTGAAAAATTTACATTGTTGATTTCATTTTGTCTTCTGCATTTTGAAAATAATCTCCCTTGCTCAAATTAGTTACAACTGTTTTAAAAAGTTTTAAAAAGCAGGGTCAGTGACACTATTGCATTTCCTCTTTCTCACTCCATAAGAATATCATTTAGATTAATACTTCTTAGGGCAAAAAGCATTATCTTCTACCTACTGGCAATTTTCATTTCAGAATTACCAGCAATCTACCTTGAAAACATGTTTTGAAAATTTAAACTCAGAATAGTAAAAGTATCTGTCCCCAAATATTTGAAATGTCTGCTTGAGTTATTTTGATGGGCTGGTTATCCCATGTCCAGCAGCTAAAATATATTTACTCTCTTCCAAAAACTCCTTTTTATTGTAGATTAATTTACAATTCTAAATAGAAATGTTTAGTTATACATTTATTTAATTACTGTTTATTGCATTTTATGTCCAGTGAGGACACATCTCTTTCAGATTCTGAAATTAAATACAGGTCACAGATAAAAAGATAATACGATTCATACTGTATAATGCTATATAATATTGTAAGATTTAAGCTACTAATTCAGTTGCTAAGTTTCCAGATATACCACCTACCCTCTATTATTGTAGTTTTCCCCTATTACATGAGCAGTTGATGTCTACAACAAATATATTTAGCTATATGTATTTAAAGAAATACCTTATTTTTCACAAAAAATGATGGTAGAATCCAGGTAAATAATTCGAAGGTTTTTTTGGAGGTCATTATAATTTACATTCGTCCTTACATTATTTAATAATTATTAGCAAAACTGACAAAGTGTTTAAAGTAATCAAAATAAATTAATTCTAGGGATCAAAGTGGAATATTCTCTGTTTTATATAAGGAAATTGTTTTATTTAAAACCATCTTTTAAATATCAAATCACAGTGTTACTGAAAAATGGACATTTTTTACCAATTTCAATGGACAAGGCAGTCCCAATAGGAGTCATCTTGTGTATTGAGGATTGAAGATAAAACATATGGAATAACAGGTTCCCAACATTTATTCCTCAAAGTCTTTATCTTTCTTTACCCTCTGTCCCTCTAAGCCTGGATAGGATCTTTTTTAACAGCCGTTGCACATAGGTGGTTTTTTTTATATAACTTCAACAGCTCCATAGTAAATTATACTGTGAATTAAACCCCGATGAATAGAAGCAACCATGCATCTAGAAAGTAGGTGTTAGAATCCTGTTCCACATTATTAGAAAACACTGCAAGGATTAGTAAGAGGCAGCCAGCTGAAGTTGTGGCAGAAAAGGATCTCGGCTAGCAAAGACCGGCAGAAATTGTTAAGAAATAATGAAACGTAGCAAAGATAGAGCAACAGACAGAGAAACAACAGAAAGAAATCACAGTAAGAGAAGTTTCAAAGTTCAAAGTAAGCCCTCCAAGGGGTTACTAGTATAAAGTTAAATCATACACACAGCTTGGATTTTCATTTTTTACTGTTATTATTACCTGACTTTTTGCTAAAGGAAATATAAGTCCTTCCCCGTAGAAAGGACATTTTTACAAGATATGCATTTTCTTAATTGATTTCTTCTTAGAGCCATGACTTTAAAAAAATGTCTCTTTTATTAATTCTTGGGTTTTTTCACCTTTGCAGTGATATATTATGGGATAAATCTCACTTTACTTGTGGCGGATTTAACAACAGCTTATAGCTTTTTTTTTTTTTTTTTTGTGATTTCTGCTCCAGTTTAGCCCAACCTGTCACATCTGCCTTAAGAGACCTAAACAATAATACATTATAAGGGAAAGCGGCATCTCCTATTTATTCAAGGTTTAAGTAAATCTCCTGTTACAAAGACTCCTTTTATATCTGTCCTTTAATTTAGTGGAAATTAAATGAAGCACAACTGCAATCTGACATACCACATTGTACCATAGACTAGTCATTAAGGGTGAGTCAAATCAGAAAACATGCAGCAATGTCTTTCTCATTTACCAAACTTTCCATTAAAATCATAATACCTTTGTCCTTGCAAAACTTTGGAACATCTTTTGTTTCTTACTTCCCATCAGTTTATTCCATGTTTCCATAATGCTGTGTATGATCAAGCAACCAAGAAATAAATTCAAAACCTTTATGCTTGTAGAAGAAAAGTGGATTGCAGTTAGAACAGAAGGTTATAGGAAGACAGATGGGGAGAGGGGTATTCATGGTCAGGAGAAAGGGATGAAACTGTTTTTAAACTTGGTGACCTTTGGTCATTACCTGTTATGTCTGTTACTGACAACTCTCACCTATGTGATCAGTTCAGCTACTCGTGATTAACATTGATTTCAGTGACTTTGGTGTCATAGCAAAAGGCTGTGGCAAAGCTCAGGACAAAATTGAGTTTGTCTTTCTAAAGACTACATTTTAACTCACACGACAAATGATGTTTGTAATACCTTGCTGCCTCACTCAATTTTACAGCCCTGAACATTAGCAATGCTTGTGTATTGAACGAAGCACAGATCCAGCACTAAAACACATTACAAACCAAACACGTATAAAAAAACTGCAATACTTATTCACCAGACAAAATTCTCAAATCTTTATTTCTAACGATTCAGTTCTTGTTTGAACTGATTTTTCTTTTTAATAGAAAGGGAAATTCTGAGGTTTTATAAATAACGCTTGTGGGCACATAACAACATTATTTAACAATTCTCTTAATTCTTTATCATGAACAGTATTTGGACACTTACCCTGCTACTCTAACTTAATTTTCTAAGAAGTTGAAGCCATTCTAGTTTAAGGGGGAAAGGATAACACAGAAGACAAATTTCATAGATCTTGTAGGCATTTTCAGGATTTCATGAGTGCCCACTCAAACCATTAAGCCAGTGTACTTGCCCAGTAGTCCAGTCTAGCCCAGTCCCACTTTATGTGGTTTATTTCTAGACAGATATATGGAAACTTTAAACAGACTAAGTTGGAAGGGGACATATGTCTAAAATACAGCTGTATCCACAGATATTTAAAAGGATTTGCTGATTTCAGTGTCACAACCTGACACCTAATAACGTAAATACAAAATTTATTTAAATTAGAAGAATGTAAAAAGCTGGTAAATTCATATATGAAAATTATGGAACCAGCTATACTTTGAGGATATTACTCCAGTAGTTAATGCCAGTCTGCAATTCGTTATCAATTTTATAATCTTTAAAATTTAAACATCTTAAAAAATGAAACAATCCCTAAATGTTAATTTGCCAAATGCAGTTAGAATATGTAGGCTACTTGATATCTTCACAAAACAGATGATTTTTTATGATCACCAAAATCAAGAGTAACCATTTGAACTGCACTATTAGGTCGCATATTTAGAAAACCTAGGATATATGCTCAAAAGATATATGTGCACATAGACTTTTATACACAGATACACATTATAAATATTTAATTGTAGGTCTGAAGGCATAAACCCATGTCTCATGACAGTAATGTGCAAAATTTCCTTGGACATCGACATGCATTCCTCAAATGTCTAATAAATGAGTTGTCATTTCTGGTGGAAAGCAACATGATGTCAAAGTAAAAGTGAGATTTCAATGCATCTGACAATAATAAATGTTATTTTCTGGATATTATAAGTAAATAAAGTTGATGACATATTGCTGTTTCACAAAGTTCAATTAATACTTTGTGACTGCTTTTCAAGATGTCTTTTTCATGGTTTAAGCACAAAGTAAAGGTTGTCTGAGAGGTCCAAATTTACTGAGGTCAACTTCCTGTGGCAACGTCCTATGTATCGGTTTGAATGTGCGCCAAGGACAGAGATTTTGAGACTTGGCATAGTTTGTTTGCTGTCAACACTTTTTCAAAATTAGTTACAGTTAAAATATTTTGTGTAGGATTTAAGATTAAGTGATTGCACCAGAGTGGTTTAGGGGTGGCATGAAGGACCACTGCATAAAACTGAAAAGATTTTGACTCTTCATTTCCAGGAGTAGTTCAGATTATCTCAGCTATGTTGTCATTATTTTCACCCATGTCTCACTAATGATATTGTTACTACATCTTATTACTAGTTTTCCACAGAAACAATTGCTTCTCATAGAGGATATTAACTCAACTTGATGTGCAGGAATGTATACATCACATGAAACCAGTTACCAAGATAATGCAAGCTTGTATAGAAGTTACTGTTCAAATAGAACATTAATCTATGGTAATGATAAACACGTCTGCTCTACTGCCTAAAGCAATTTCTGCATTATGCTGTAGTTGGATAAAGGCAAAAAGATGTCTTTATAGTAAGTCTGGTTGTTTGCCTTTATTGTTATTTGTACTGAACCTAGCTTGGTGTTTTCTCATTTTTGTGTACAAGGCAGTAGTACCAAAAGAGAAAAACGATCAAGAAAATTCAAATCTTTAAGTAGATACAGTATTAGTTCAAGTAAAATAGTATACAGCCACAGGGTTTGATTTCAGAAGCAATATATATTAAAGCATGTGAAAATTATTTGATTTTAGTAAAGTATTATAAAACTTGAGTATTTAGATACAGACAGCTCCAATTTGTCCAGAGTTAATGCATTTAAAAACTCCAGTTCTATTACAATGTATTATTTGAATTAATACTTTTAACCTTACTTTTGATTCTGCCATTTTTATGAGTATGGTGCAAAATTTATGTTCTTGCCTTTTAATAAAACAGGCCAAATTTAGGTCTCCTTTAAAGCTGTGAATATAAGATTTTTAAAGCTTCATCAGTAATATTTCAATAGCAATTTGAAACATAGGTCATTAAACTGGGCAGATAATCCTTGTAATGTAACCCAGGATGTTTACAGCATTACCACTATGCATTCAGCTATGGCTATGTTTATTATTACTTCTAATTAATGAAGAAATATCCCACTACAAGCATTAACTGGTTCTAAATATTCCTAGAATATAACCTAAGAAGATTCATGTACTTTTAAGAGTATAATGTTAAGTCTTCTAACTTTCAGGAGATAAGCAATTTAGACACAGCCTTGAAGGATGCCCTCATCACTCTCGATTATGTCAGGGAGAATATTTAGGTAGTGTGAATAGATTCTTGTTCACTCTCTAGTAACCACAGATTGGATGTGGGGTAGGGGGTGTTCTTTTTTTTCCAAATAATGTTGTTTATGAATAAAATTTTATTTCTTTGGTACCCAACTCAATTTTAAATTAATTCATCTGAAATTGTTTAATTGGCTGAGATAGATAAACCCCTTACATAAAAGCTTATCTGTCTTGGACTTCCAAGCTTGATTAATAAGTTATGCTGCTCTCTCTTGCATTTTAATTCAAATGCTCTGCTAAACAACAGTTGTGCCTATATCTCTGACATACTTCTGCCAACGCTATAAGGAAAGTTTTGGCTCCTTTGTTGTCCATGAGACCACAATTTTGTTTTATTTTTTATGGTTGAGATTTTCCATTTCTCTCCTTCAGGATCTGTGATTTAATTAATGCTACCTTTATCCAGAATCCCTTTGCCCTGCTGCAGTAAGATTCTCCTCACTACATTTAAATATTGAAAATGTTGACTGCCAACCAATTTGTTATTCTTGAAAGATTTCCAGGACAATTCTATTACTATTATACTTTCCTGCAAAACATAAACTTCTTAGACTGTATCTTTTGCTTTGCCTATTGATCCAAATAATTAGATTTGAAGAAACTGTAAGTGAAAAACATGGTAACTGATTTGCCTGTATCACTCCTTTAAAGTTCAGTTATTTTGTTTATTTTATAAAAGAATAAGGGAAATGCAAAAGGAAATACTGGAGATCAAGAAAGGGTTGACATAAAGGCTCTTCTGTAACTGTAATGTACAAACTCTGAAAAATGTGTAACATCTTAGATCTTGTACATTGCATAATCTTATATTCATGATTCAGTGGTTTTAGTGTAAAATAATTTGAGGTAAAACTTGTGCATATAAAAGGATGGGGATGAAACTCTTATATTGCATATTTTGTCAGTCATCTCCCTAAAACATTGTTCAGTATAATTGGTTCATTGTCACTTAATTAAAATGTACCTTCTTACACAGTGCAGAGCATTAGAATTACTGTGCTCTGAATAGGCCCATGCTATATAGAAGCAAACTGAAAAAAATGTGATCTAGTCACATAACTTACATAATTAAAAGGCAAGACTTGGCAAATGAGTTTGCTGGATCCTGTATGTGTAGAAATCATTGTCTATAACAAAATGTTCAGCAGCATAGTAAATTCATGACTGAAAAGTTGATGTTATTTCTGTAATTCAAATAATATTTTTCATGTCAGAATTGAAATACCTATTCAGTTTAGTTTTAATATTCTCATCTTTCTAGCAGATTTCTTTGAATATGGAGTTTTCTTTTTTACTGTCATCCCTTTTTCTTTCATTATCTTTTTCTGTATCAATGATGGGAAAGGTAATAAACCTGATACCTTATTAACCTTCTAATTTTTTTTCCCTTGATGGGGGGGGGGGGGTTGAACACAGAAAACTCAAAATCTGCAAATACTTTAAAAATTTCATGTGAATTGCTGCACATCAGTCTGTTACTGAATGTGCCTAAAAATTAAAGATGTTAGTAAACTCATTCAAACAAACAAAAAATATGTATAAGTGCACAGACGAATGTATAACAAAACGGAACTTACTTTCAGTTTTATGGGAAAGTATAATTTATAACCCTGAATAAGAGAGATATTATTACAAGGTTTATTTTTGATTAGACTTCTATTAACTGAAAAAACTACTGCCTGAGACTTTAAAGGATCAATATTTCACTGTACTTTTTCTTAGTATACCAGTTATAGTTAAGGTCAGTATGTACCAAGTGTCACTCTTCTAAAAAATCCTAATGCAGGTGTCTCGGTCCAAATATTATAATAATTTTAACATCAATGAATCTTATTGAGTGCTGCATGAAAATTGTGGTTTAAGTTTATTGTAAATCGGTTTCTTGTCAGTGTCTTAATTAATATGTTTCGTCTGATCCTGTTAAACCACACACAGTTATGATGGATGGTTCAAAGGGCTGACACATCCTATATTATGGAAATTTTAATAAAAAAGGAATGATTTGGTTTGGTTTTGTCTGGATTTTTTTTTCCAGGAAGTCACAGCTTTTTTACAATTAACACTATAACAGTACATTAAAGATAAATTATCTATAGGTAATTACTTAAAGAAGAAAGGACAGCCTGATATATGTAATACTGTGTCTATATGATATTTCCTCTCATTTGTTTGCTTTTTAACAGAAAGATGATCCTTTTGATTAAGAAAATAACTAAAACAGAATAAGTATTTTTCTGTTCCCAGGACAGACCAAATTCTGTTTTCTTTTAAGAATAGGAATATATGTATTTCCTTACTTACACAAAAACATGCTTTCTAGAAATCTGAGGATGAAAGTGCTCAAACTCTGCCTCCTCCTCATTGTTTTTCCTGGTACAATGATACCTTGCAAAATTTAGGGCAGCACTGTTTACAATACTAAGTGGTGTTAAATTTCAGGACAAAAATGAGTGTATAAATAAGACTGTACATTTTTATATTTAGTATTTTTGCTGTCCCTTTTTTTTAGGTTTAGCATGTTGCACACATCTGAAAGACTTAAAGCATAGTGGTTAAGATTTAATTTGGAAGCTGTGATAATATGCAAGGTTCTAAAAATTTAATTTGTTTATATATGAATAAGTGGTATTTTTCCAAAGTTGTTCCCCTGGAAATTCTGTAGCCAGTTAAAAGTTTGTAAAGGAATTCTTTAGAGAGAATGCCACCCCTTTTATCTGTTTTGTTGAGTAACAGTTTTCCTGTGGCTTGTGGAGTTCAAGGTTACAAGGAGGCAAAGCTGTGCTTTGCATTTGAGAGGAAACATAAAAAGATTTTGTCTATGCTCTTTTCACATCTTTCATTGCCTCCTTTTTGTATTCAGCTGTGGTCTGACATGACATGTAAAAGCAAAAGAAGAGGTAAGCCAGACCTTCTAAGCTCCTTGAGGAAGTCTAATTTGGCTTCATTAATGGCGAGTAAGGGTGCATAATGTGCAGTGTGACCACTTAATGTGTATACAGGTGCACATGGAGATGCACAAGTGCACATAAGTATATGGACACATATGTAAACACATGTAAACATATATATACATGTATTACTAAGGCTGGCTGAGGAAAGTCTATTATAAAAAGCCCAAATCTGCATCATGTGACAGCAGATGTGAAGGAAGGAATCTCAGTTTACTTTTTCTGTGCCCTTTAACAAATGAAAAGTCTTTTTCAGAGGCTACAGACAAGCAGTGGTATTATTTTTTCATGGGGACCAAGTGAATTTGGCAGGACCATGAATGATGTCCTGCAGTATTTTTTTCTGCCAGTCTGGTTGAGAAACATCTTACTACTGAACCAATAACTGGAGCAGAGAAAAATCTGAATTCTCACCCATTACCCCCAAAAGCTAATCTTGTCATGTCAGTGCTGCTTATGTGTATAATTAAAAAAAAAAAGAACAGTATTGTGATGCATAGATCTCTAGAATAGTTTGGGTTGGAAGGGACCTTTAAAGGTCATCTAGTTTAACCCTCAAATTCTAAGAATCAAAGTTTCTCCTTTTACCTCCCCCATGAAACTAGAGCAAAATATTAATGTCTCTTTCACTAGTTATACATATTTCCTGAACCTTTTCCCATTAACCTTTTTTTTGGAATAAAAGTTAATTTCCTTAGAGGTTATTGCTAATACAGCTAAATATGGGAAATACTACATTACCGTAGGCCTACTGTAATCTGAAAAAAAATCCCTTTAAAAAACCTCAAATATGTATTTCTATGTTAACTTTGTTCTTTGAAAACTCCTTTGAATATAATCCTTCAATTAATAAATTATAAAAAAAAAAATACTCTCTATTCTTGCATGACAAAGTAACTGTTCCAAATGTAGCTTCTCTGAATATCTCTTTAGGCACCTCAATAGAAACTTTCATATTCTCTTGTGCAGTATCTTGCAGCTGTAGTGCCCATTGACTTCGATGGGACTTAAGGATACTCAGAAGCTTTGGGAATCAGACACCTTACAGCTGTTTGGTTTTTTCTTTTTTTTCCCCCTCTTCCTCCCATTGTGGATTTAGACATCCGATTTTAGGAACTCATATTCAGAAATACGAATATGAGTACCTTCCTACGTTTTGGGTTTTTTTTTTTTTTCTATCTTTGAACAAACTCAGAACGTGAAATGCTCGATGGATTAAAACAACAGAAAGATGCCCTGTTCCTGGTGTGTGTTCCGAGCATGGCACTCCCAGAGCTGGTCAGCCGCTGGGACCAGGCGGCAGGTGATGACAGGAGCCGGCAGACCAAGGCAGGAGGCGCACCTTCTTTATTCATGCTCCTGCCCGAGTCGGCTTCCCCACCCCCAACCTTGCACACACTCCTATTACCTGACTGAGAAATTGCTGGGGCGGGTGGGTGAGGGTGGAGAAACACATGAACAAAAAACCCCAACGCCAAAAAGAGTGTGAAGGTTCTCTTTCTGGCCTCGTGTACCCTCTTAGCGTAACTTTCAGAAGCGGCGCCCAGCCGGCAGCCGACACCGCGGCTGCTTTTCGCTCCGGTTAGCGACGCCTCGGGCGTGTCACCCTCTCCTGCCAGACGCCCATGGCGCAACCCGCGGGTGGAGGCCCGGGCCCTCACTCCTTTAAACGGCAGCAACAGCCGAACCCCTCCTGAGCGGAGCGCTGGGCTGGGCTGCTCCTGCTTTATAATTTTTTCTCCCCCTTGCCTTGTCAACTAACCCCCTCTAGCGCTGAACCGGCCGCATTTGACCTGCGGGCTGCCGGCGGTGGCGAGGCGAGGCGAGGGGGCGCTTCTCCCCGCCCGCCTCACGCACGCCCCGCGCCGCGCGCCCACGCTCCCCTCGGGAGGGCGGCTGAGGAGGGGCCGCCGCTCCAGCGGCTCCCCCGCCCCGCGCGCGCCGGGCCGCCTGTTGGCTGGCGGGGCGCGTGTGCCGGAGCGCCCCCGGCGCGGGGCCGCGCTGGCCTCCCGACGGACCCGGCACCCGCCGGGCTGGGCACAGTGGGGCGGCCCCGCGGCCGCACCGGAGGGGGCGATAGCTCTGCGGGCGGCGGGGGAGCGGCGGTACCAAAAAACTGCAGCCGGCTGCGCGGCACGCAAATCAGGAGGGAGCAGCGAACATCACACCAGAGCCGCCCGATTTCTGATTGCTCCGCGGCAGAGGGGGAGAGACAGACTGAGAAGGGCGAGCGGCAGAACCGGGGACGGTAGCGGAGGGGTCGGGGATGCCGCCCCGCAAGTTTCACTGATGCCTTCTGGAGCGTGAGAAGGCGACTGGCCCTTCTCCCCTTCCCGCTTCTGGATCTCGGCTGCGGGGGCAAGACACTCCACCGTGGGAAACTGAAGCCCCTCTCCGCTGCCACCGGCCGGGGATGCAGGGGGCTGTGCAACGAGGACGGAGGAGGTGGCTATTCCCACGGAGGATCCTACTGAAGCTCCTGGGGACACCTCTGCGGGGCTGAAGGTGCCTCCGGCCGGAGCCGGCAGAGGGAGCGGGGCGCGAACCCCCTCCCGTATTCCCGCCGTCACTGCCTCGAAGTTGCCGGAGGTCTCCCGGCTTCCCGTGCCGCCGCCCCTCGCGGCAGGGCGGTAGCGGGGGCTCCAGGCGCCCCCGCCCGCCTTCGCCCTCTGGGCCGCTGCCGTGTCCCGGGACCTCGCTGGTGGATGCGCCCGGCCCGGTCCGTGCAGTCCCCGGCGGCAGCGCAGGCAGCGCATCTCGCCGGGCCGCACCAGACTCCGGCGGGGCGGCAGGCGGGGGCGCCGCGGAGGCGTTTCCCGCTGGCCTGAAGGAGGACGAGGAGCCTCGGCGGGCCGAGGACGCGGTGCTCTCGACGGGCACCAGCCATGGGGTATTATGAGGTGAGGAGATTGCTCTGGAGAGTCGGCCTCTTCCTCCCCCTGCTGACAGTGCGCCCCGCTGCCGCCGGTCACGTCGCCAACAACCACGGTAAGGGCAGCCGCGGGGCCGGGGCGTGCGGTGCGGGCGGGCTCCTGCCAACTTTCCGGCGGCTTTGGGGTGCGAGGGGCCGGGAGGGAGCATGCACCTGCGGCTGGCAGCGCTGGCGCCACCCGGCCCGGAGAAGCAGGGTGTCGGCCGTGTCGGGGTGTTGGGGCGCCTGACAGCCAGTGCCGTGCTCCGGCTGTACCCTCTCGGTAGCTCGGCCTCTCCCAGCTGCTGAGGGGGCAGAGAGTGCGGGGCCGGTCGCCGCGGCCAGTCGGCGCCCGGCAACTACCCCTTCTGCTACCTGTGCCCGCGCCCTCGCAAAAGTTGGATGAAAGAGAAGCGAAGCTGGGGTCTCAGCCGCCAGCCTCCCTCCCCGGGCCGCGTCCCGGGAGATGCGAAGTGCTGTTCCCCGCCGAGCGGCCGCGGGGGCAGGGAGGTAACGCCGCGGCTGCCGGGAGTCGTGGGGCGCGTGCGGGCACTCCACAGTCGCCCGCAGCCGCCGGGGTTCGTAACTGACCAGCTGAACAGCAGGTAACGCAAAGTTACCTCCGTGTGCGGTGGAGCAGTAGCATCTTTTCCTTTGGAATGTGGGTTAAAGGTTTACTTCACTCCTGCCCAACCCAAAGCGCCTTCAGAATGGGTTTGAGAGAGCTCACCGCGCGTGATTGCTGCTCCTCAGCGAACTGTTCAAAGGTGCGCGACTGTCCTTAACACCTGATTTTTAAATGCTAAGGTCTGTCTGTCCGAAAAAAACCCAAAAAGATATTTAATATGTTTGTCAAAGGTGCATGTTCATCAGGTCTTACTAAGACAATAGTTTAATTCCTTAGGTTATAATGTGTGCATTTGAGAAAAATGCCTCTAGATTAAAAAGGGAATAATCCTATTTAGAAAAATAAAAATGCATAGCACATCCAGTGGATATCAAATTTTGTTAGGAAAAACTGAAAAAAATATAAACTGATTGTGAAACATCATGTTATAGGTTATCAAACATCCGGATAGAGCGGAGCATTTCCTTAAATGTTTGTTTAATGTATATCTCGCTGCTCAAGGTGTGGAGGACGAAGGATCATAAAATCATAGAATCATAGAATGGTAGGGGTGCATCTATTCCTAAATTAGGAGAGTCTTCCCTGCTTTTTAATATTGTTCTTGTACAATATAGCTTTCCTCTTAGGGAATTGTACTGTGACATGAATGAAAATATGGGAGCTGAAAGGCAGCTCTGAACGTTGCTTCTGACACAAATTATTTTATCTACTATTATTGAAAGGAGTGATGAAAACGGCTATGGTGGAAAGTAATGATCAGAGAAAACCATCTGGTTTTAGTTGTGGGGTACTATCAAATACAGAGTTCATATATTTTTACACTTGTGTTTTACCATCTGTTTTCAGTGTTCATTGTATCTATATAGGTAACAGTAAGGAGAGAGCATGAAACACTTAGAAAATAGGAAAATACAATACTATGGCCACAAATACCCAGAGCAATTTGGGTCAGCTATAACAGGGCTATTTCAAGCTTAGTATTATTCCTTTACCTCTTCTACACTAAGTGTAATTAATAATTTCAGTTTGAAATTGTATAGCATACAGTCATGTCAATGCTGCATTAGATTTTGCCCTTACTCATGTCTTAGAAGACATCATATTTTCACAGAAGCATAGCACGGGTTTCCTTTTATGTCATTCTCATTAGTGCATGCTAATGTCTGCTACATTACCACAAGGCCTAAGAAGACACATGAATGCAGTTTAAGATAATCTATTTGCATATGTTATAGAATAACCAAGACACACTATGTGCATCAAAGGTAAAGAATTTTTATTAAGTAATGAGAGTTAGATTTGGTTTCTAAAACTAGGATTTGATATTCCTGGGGTTGAATTAGTAATATTTAAATAGTGTTTTGAAAAGCAGGTGAGACATGGGGAAAAGACTTACCAAAACAATTTAGCCCAAAGTATTTTTTGATGTTGACATAACTTTTCCCAACAAGTTCAGATATTGAGGTATTGGCTGCATAAAATACTGATGAATTACCTAACTTCTGAAGAACTTACCTTTCTGCACCTTGTTTCAAAACATTCAATAAAGACAGTGATGCCTTATCTTTCATACTGTCATTGTACCATAGAAGTCAAACAAGTGTAACTCAACAAAACAGGTGAACTGAAAATTTACTGAATTAATATAGGTTCTTCAAAACACACAGTGCACTTGATTAATAAAATGCTAACAAAAATGTCTACTTTTAATGATGACTTACTCTAAATCCAGGAATGGAATGAAAAGAAAAACATACAATAAAGAAATTGCTCATTGTGTAAACACTTACACATTTAAGTTTAGAATGCCAATTACTATCATTTGGAATCCCAGCTGTGAAGAATGTTTGCAATCTTGTGCTGAGGTTAACTGAGGGGAAAAAAAACCCAACCTCTTAAACTTTCATAAGGTGATATTTTCAGAATATACATTTTGAAAACAAGTTTCAAATGATTGCCTTTGTGTTTTCAGTAATATTACTTAGCTTGGCTTAACTATCTGATATGTTTGGTCTTCTGTTTTATATTTACAAACATACCAGCATTAATGCTAAATTGCAGAGGAATGTTTCATTTGGGTTTCTTGATTGGTTAGGGGAAAAAAAATTATTAATCCAATTTGGCAAACAGACAACCCTTCCACGTCTTTCTTAATGGTTTATTTCCTATTACTAAAGGGGGATTTAGAGAGAATTAATATGCTCCAGTCTTAGAAATCATTGTTATACCTATGTCGAGGTTAATGGTTTGGTTTGTTTTTCTCAAATAAAAAGATTTTTTTTTTATATATATATAGTTCCAAGACACTTAGGTTATCATTCTTCACCCAGTAAATCAATGTGTGGTATCTTACAGTGTATGTAGCAAGGCAGACACAAACAATACTATTGACAGGGAAGTTAACTTACTCATTCATCTTAATGGAGTTGTAAGTTCAGAAACAAATTATGACCATGCCAAGGGCTAGTTTTTACTGCTAAGAAGAAACCTGTAGGTAGGCAAGGCCGTGGAACTGACAGACACGATGTACTACTGTAGTCTGAAACAGAGCTGCTTGAAACATAAGCCTTAATTAATGATGTAGGGTGATTACTGGCATGTTCATCTAAATTTTCATTGTCTAGTACATCCAGTTACTAAGAAGTTGCATTATTATGCAAGATTTTTGCCCATGTTGTAGGTTTTTGTTTGGTTGCCAGAACACAATGAATTGGATGATTGCTACCAAACTAAAAGTACAGATAATAGCATCTGAACGGTGGACTTTGTGCAAAACTTGTATTAGTTTTTAAGGTAAAGGTCCCATCAGGTAACAGTTTGACGGTATCCTGTGCTAAGCATGTTTCTACATACATGTAAACCAGAAGGAATTTTTTGTGTTCTGGCTTTTTTTCAAACTGTCTCTGCCATTATGTCCCACTAGACAATTAATTTCTGAGGTAAACTACAGAACTTAACGGAGTTTACAATGTGTCTTGTCTCATTGAACTGTGAAAGGAAGCTGTTGCTTTTTCAGTTACCAGGTATCAATTCGTCTTGTCAAGTTATGCAGCATTGGTCTTTTATGCTTTTTTGTAAAAGGCATCTACATTATTTTCTTTGACATAATGTCAAATGTCAATTCCAAAATTCCTATAGCCTTTATTTTCACAATGATTAGACTTGATGTAAATTGGGTAGCTTGAAGTAAAGCTTTTTGGTTCTGGTATTAAAATCTCAGACAGATTACTTATGACCTTGAGTTATTCATAAGTTCAAAGAAGTTGACTTATTTTTATTCACGTATTTATTTTTACATAAGTGCAATCCATCATAGATGAGCATTCTTTCTGAATGCAGCACTCAGAATTTTCCTGTAGCAATAAGGAGACCGAGGACTAAGTGTTTGCAGAGACTGAACGTCTCTCTGAATGGTACTGATATATCACTGCTAGAGGCTATCTCTTACTTTTAAGGCTTAAGGTACTGTGAAGAAGGCTGTACTGCTTCCTGTATTGCACTTATCGTAGTGGATTTTGCTCTTCAAGTTGTCCAGCTAGATTTTTTTCTGATTTTTCTCATTTTGGAAATATGAGAAAATGAAATAAACAAAACCATTAAGTAAAAATGTGTCATCCTCTTTTAAGTGTGCAGATAAACTAATGATCAAAGTAATATTTGTTTCAAGCTATTGAGACATTTCTTAAAATATTTCTACCCATGTGTCCCACATCCATATAGACTTGAGTGCTAATAAAGACTGTGGAACCTCTGCAGTTGTAGAGGTGCCTGAAATTTCTTGTTTTACCAAAGCCTCAATTTCTATGCCATAAGTATGAGATGAACAGATTTACAATTAATGCTCCTTGATATATTCTTAGTGTTGTATTTGCCAGAACTGAGTGCTGTTTCAACATTTTTTAATTTTGTTTTGGACAAATAGGAATGATTGGTATGGAAATATTAAGGATTTAAAAATGTATAGCTTAAGCAGATGCCTTTTAAAGCAAAATCAGTTCAATTGTTGTCATGCAGTTTGAGGGTGTGAAAACAACACAAACAAAACTGTTTTGAAAAATATACAACCTGGCTTAACTGGGAAAGGACAAAAGACAAAATTTAGCCTAAATGTTATAAAGAAGAATGGAAAAACAAACTGAAGTGAATAGTTGACAATTAGTGAGCAGTGTTTTTTCCATCTCATGATTTATTCAGAGATCACTGTTTTCAGTTTCAGACAGCATCTTGCCTGCAACAGGAAACAAACCAGGGTAGTTCCTACAAATCAGACTGACACCAGTACAGAGGGGACGACTTTCCCACATCTGCCTACTCTTCTTGAGGAACTGTTCAAAATATGTGCTGCTCTCAAACTGGCCTTCACTATTGGATCAGATATACCTTGGGTTTGATTCAAAATTACGATTCCATTCTTATCCTCCTAGGAATGTAACAGTTAATTTTCAGCTAGACAGCACTTCTTTTAGCAAGTGAAATAGTTTACAAATGCGAGAAGGAAAAAGCATGCAGGAAATTAAGTTCTTTGTTATGGAAATCTGTGAATTTCCAGATACATATTTTTAGATCTAATTACTTAGATCTGAACTCTACTTGAAGGTTTATTTAAGGTATCTGATCTTAGACTTTTCACTTGGAAATTTTGAAAAAGTAAAACAGTTCAGTAAGTTGTCAGTAAGATATAGGGTAAGTTAATATCTAGCTTGTTTCCTATTTTTTTTAATTAAAAGGCTAATGTGTTTAAAATCTCCTTTAACTGATTAGCAATATTTAGAAATTGATACACATGTGCAATATTTTTTTATTATTTTATTGTTCTTATAACCAGTATAGCATAGCTATATTAGGATATATTCGTATTCCAGCTATGTGTGTAACATGGAATTTGTCTACTTTGACACTGACACAAAGAGTTTTGTTGTGCCCATTAAGATGGTGAACTCTTTGACAAAGACAATAGTAAATAGTATGGAAATAGACAAGTAAGAAAATAAATGATTTATCCAAAATTTATTCTGACCTCTGTGAACCATGTTATCATGAAAGAGATGTCAAGAAAAAAACATGTATTATGAAAAATGTCTTCAGGAGCTAGTTTTGAACTTGTAAATGACACAACAATCTGTATGATAAGATGTTGGAAATGAGACTTGTTAAGATTTCTCTAACTTTATAAAAGCAGTAAATTCTTTGTAGGGTTTCTTCCTTCTATATGAGTCAACTTACTCAACTTTATGAGGAAATGGTTTCCCTGGCTTTTCTCTTAGATTAATTTCTAATTGTTGAGTGCCATTTCCTTAAAATTTTCGTTTTATAAAATTCTATCTTGACAACTTTTCTAAAATTAAAGGTTTTTTCTAGTAGTGTTTCTTTTTTCTCAATTGAAATAGGTTTGTATGAACTGTTAAAAACACAACCTTTTTAAAAATTTCTTTTTAGAGCTTTTAAAATTCATTAGTAAATACTTCTTTTTATTTCTGTACTTGTTTCTCAAAGCAATCATCACTGGCTTGTGTTGTAATGATGATAGGATATTTCCAGACCGTACAAAAACCTGTAAAATATAAGTGAAATTATCTTCAGCTGGTTCATTTATTTTGTAATCCCCTGAGTTAGTCTTTCAGTTTACCACTTATTCTCACAATCCTTATAGTGTTCCAAGGATGCTTTCATTATCAATCTTCC
Source organism: Colius striatus (assembly GCF_028858725.1). Classification (NCBI taxonomy): domain Eukaryota; kingdom Metazoa; phylum Chordata; class Aves; order Coliiformes; family Coliidae; genus Colius; species Colius striatus. Next base: position 110,731,471 of record NC_084759.1, on the reverse strand, counting down.
AACACCTTTTTTTTTGTGTAGGTAGGCTATTGATCATTCCCATATCTAAGAACACGACTGTTCTAGGCATTAAAAAGAAGTCACTCCTCCATCTTTCATGCATAACACAAGTTTTAATGTGTTATAGAACACAATTTAGAGACCCGTCTTGGCTTTAAATCAACTGCATGTTTTCTATGGAAATCTAAAGCTTGCTAATCCATTATATTAAAAAACAACAATGCAAAACCATCCTAACAAAACCCAAACAAAAAACTCGTTAAATTTTTCCTAGTCAGTAAGAAAATTTTGCTGATTTATCTCGCCCACAACATACTGCTTCTGTATGTTAACATTTCTGTCACTTTTGTCCTGGGTGTCTGCATTTGGATTCTGTCATCATGGGAAAAATATAGTGATGTTGAATACCTTGATAATGGTAATGAATATTCATAATTAGAAAGCATTTTTGTGATGTTTTAGATACCTTTATAGATAATAAAAAACCCACCACCCCAATAATGCTGCTTCCTTCCCCCACCCTCTTCCCAGTTTATGATACTATACAAATATTTTTCTGCTCTTTGAACAATTATTTTACAATATGTCATCGTATGCCTTGGGTACAATTACTTTATGATTCTATTTAAATTCTAAACACATAAAGCCTCAATAATTATTATACATATTTAAAGAAAATGGGAATATGTCCTGGGTTTGACTGTGATAGAGTTAACTTTCTTCCTAGTAGCTGGTACAGTGCTGTGTTTTGGATTTAATGTGAGAACAATGTTGATAACACAAGGATGTTTTAGTTGTTGCTAAGTAGCCCTTATTGCAAGTTGAGGATGTTCCTTGTGCTCTGCCAGTGAGGAAGTGCAGAAGACGCTGGGAGGAAGTATGGCCAGGACAGCTGATACAAACTAGCCTCAGGGCTATTCCATAACATAGAACATCATGTCCAGTACAGAAACTGGGGAGAGTTGGCAGGGAGGGATGGATTGCTGCTTGGGGACTGGCTGGGTATCAGTCACTTACTGAGTGGTGAGCAATTGCATTGTGCATCTTTGTTTCTCCCTCTTTTTTTTTTGTTATTTATTATTAATTTTGCTTATTTTTGTCAGTACAATTATTATTACAATTACTAACCTGTTCTTATCGCGACCTACGAGTTTTACTTTTTTCTTTCCCGATTCTCCTCCCCATTCCATGGGAGGCTGCAGAAAGGAATGGATGAGTGGCAGTTAGTTGCCAGCTGGGGTTAAACCATGACAAGGTATTTTTGTGTTTAAACTAGGACTGCATTAAAAATGCTGTAATATTCTTGACCAACATTTCTTTTGACAGTCCTATAGGGTCAGGTTTTAAAAATTCAAAGCAATTTACTTCATGAGGAAATCATCTTGAAAATTAAATTTCCTTTTTGCAGAATAATCTAAGGATTCAAAATGTATTTTATCTCTAATTATAAAAATGTGAAATTCATGTGTAACGACAATTCTGAAATCTTGTTTCAGCACTCTAGAAACATTTAATTATGTAAAAAATCATAATTGTATAACAGAGTGTAGAATAATCAGCATGAACATCTAACACAGACTTGAAACAAGGTGAATAAAAATAAAGAACTTCAGATGAGAATCTTTTTCCTGTTCTATTTGTTTAAGATTTTCAGAGGGTATTATAAAATCTGTTTTTAAATGATCTAGACATTTTCAAGCTTTTATCCCTAGCTCCCCACAACCTTCTTCCCCCCCTTGCACTTCTCTGCCAAACCCTCACCATGTTTCAAAGTTCTATGTTACTGTGATTTATCTCTATGCAAAGAAGGAGACACCGAAAATCTGAGGAAAATTAAATTCTGATTTTGGTTTTATTACCCACCAGAGAAAGCCATGCTTCACTTGATCCCAAGCTTCCTGATCCTTAACTTTTCCTTAACTGTGGTGTTAATGTTGCTTGAAATACTCCTCTGGAAAACATGGAAGTCAAGAGGTGCTAGTGCAACAGAGAAACCTACACACACACTCCAGGATGCTGCTGTACAGGAATATTATATGACCAGGGCTGACCTCTATCCACAAATCTCTTTTCCTTGCGTCAGTTGGAACAAAACAGTCCCAGCATAAGAAACACAGAAAAGGTCTGCTTTCACTCACTTTACGTTTTCCCCTCTCCCCCTGTCTCCCATATTGTATCTGTTCATACTTAAAAGAGTCTACATAAAGTCTCGCAGAAGAAGAGAGACTGTTTCTTATAGGTAGTAGAATAAACTTTCCTACTTTCCTCTCTAAGTTGAGTACTGGAGTCTGTTTTGCCCGGAACCGTAATGGGCCTTGCCCTCCCTGCCCTTGTCTTGATCCACCACATCCTTGGTTATCTTTTTTTTCTGTCATCTTGCTGGGGCCTCCACCATCCTAAGAAGGGTGGAGGTGGATAGGGGTCACTGAGCGAGAGACTGTCATGGTGCTTCATTGCTGACTGAGCAAAACCATGACATAAGCATAGAAATCCAGAGTGAACATTTTAATATTTCTTAACTGCATGTGTAATACAGCATTCCTTTGTGCCAACAGGTTTGTGAAATTATAGAGAGTTTAGCTTAGACTAAAATCAACGCTACGTCACTTCTCTGCAGAAAGAAAGGTGGGCTGTAGGCACCATCTGTAACAACCACTGTGAAGGTACACACGCAGAATGAGGACTTAGTAAAAGGTGTATTTAGTGGGAGTCCTACTGCCTCAATCTATTTAATGGCTTCTGCACCTAGAACAAAAGGGGAAAAGTCACATATAGCAAACAGTATCATTGATGCATGTAATGAGTGATTTGTCTTGGCTGGGGACCCTTGGTTAGAGTGCATTTGCTGCTGTAATTTGTATTCTCTAGCTGCTGGTTGCTTCTTAGCTTAAAATAAGGGATAAAAGAATGAATTAGAAAGCATTCTGTAAAATAATGCACTAGCATTTCAATCTTGGTAAAAGTTATTGTCTCTCGGAAATTTCCCAGGCCAGTTTTCCCAGTGGGATCCAGCTGTTGGTTTAAAATAAAATTCTATAGGGGAAAAACAAATGAAATTGTTCAAATATATTTTAGACATACTAAAAAAAAATAGGAAAGAAGACCCAGCCGTTTTTTTCAATGATGTTTCAATTCTTTGTAGCTGGAAATTGATTCCATGAAAAGCATTTGGATGAAGGGTTCATATTTCAAAATGTGGTTTGAATCCAGCACTTTCTGTGAAGCAAAGGGGAACCATATAAAATTACCTAGTCCTTCGTACTCTGTTGTTTCTGTCCACTGGAGATATTTGAAGAGGAGAGTAAGGGAGATGTAAAACCTTTGCTTCTGTTACATTGATTTTTGTATAGTTAAAGTTGACATCCCATAATGATACCTTAGGAACACCCACTCAGCGGGTGATATTAGATCTAATAATTCAATTTAGTGAACTTTTATTTTTCTTAGAGGAACATTTAATTTAGGTAAATATGAATACTATTGGCATTTAGGAATGAAGAAAGACCCTGAGAGGTGGTGACACAACTGAGCTGCTCAGCCAACCTCGAACTCAGACTGCCATTAAATGCAATGGAAACTCAAACTGCTGCTCCTGAGATAACGATAGGAATGTTTACCCTGTGATTTTAGTATATGATAAAAAATTATCATAAACTTAAACCCCCATATGAAAATCTTAATAACTTATACCATAATATGTGCAAGATCTCACATCTGCAAAGGGTATCTTGTTCAAAGTTTAAGCTTATTAAGATTGGTAAAGGGTTTTTTTTTTTCCAAGAAATAGAAATAAATGTTAACATTATTGCAATAATCTGTATTCATCTATTTATAGTAACTAGGATACATTACTTATTTTCTGTAAATATTTGTTTTCCTAAAGACTTGAATAATACAACTAGCAGCAACCATAACACTGATAATGTCTTTCACCTGTTAAGAATATTAGGATGAAACTCTATTTTAAAGATATCATAGGCTTTCATGGCATCATAGAATCATTTCAGCTGGAAGAGACCTTTAAGATCATTGAGTTCAGCCTTTGTCCCAGCCCAATTAACCACTAGACCGTTTCCCTAAGTGCAACATCCACTGGTCTCTTAAACACCTCCAGGGACGGTGACTCCACCACTTCATTATGCAGGCAGTTCCAATGCCTGACAACCCTTGCAGTAAAGAAATTCCTTCTCATATCCAGCCTGAACCTCCCATTTGCTCTTGTTTTATTGCTTGTTACTAGGGGGAACAGACCAATCCCTGCCTTGCTACAACTTCCTTTCAGGTAGTTGTAGAGAGTGAAAGGTCTCCCCTCTGCCTTCTTTTCTCCAGGCTTTTCTTCAGCCTTGGCCAGCTGGTCCATGGAGCTGCTAGACTCTCACAGTCTTAGGAACCAGCTATCTTTGATAAAGACTGTGAGCCATAGGGACTACTTCATTTCTCTTTTCCTAACCTTTAATGAGAGATTTGCTAATCTCATTAGTGCAAAAATGTAGTTAATACAAAATTTCCTTTTGTACTGCAATTTTATATTTTAAAAAGTTTTTTTTTTCTCTAGCCTTCACATATTGATATAGGACGATGGTTTATTTAGACTGATGGTATACTCCTCTGCTCAATTACTGATCTGAGTTGCTATAGGCAAGAGAGATGCCCTCTTCTGTGTCATAAACATTAGACTGTCATTAAGGCATGTACCTTACCAGTAGATTGTATTAAGCAGCAAAGGAATTTAGCAATTTGAAAGTAAAATAGGCTCATTTTCAGGTAACACACCAGGATTGTCCTCTCTAGACAAGAGCATAAGAACTCAAAGGGTCCTGACTTCTCATCTTGAGCTTCTTTTTATCACTTCAGTTATCCTTTCCTTTCTTTCCTCTGTAAGCTTTTTAACTTGTTCTGCTAGAAGACTTCTGTTCATCAGTGCCCACAATTTTATTTTTATTTCTATTCTTCATAGTTCCATTCCTTTTTTTTTTTCTGCCTATGATTTCATGTATTTTTTTTTATTGCCCTACTCTCTCTAAGCTCAGAATGTGATGAGAGAATACAGACGACACCTTTCTGTGCTTCACTTGGAAGCCAGAAGATACCATGAAAGGACCATCTTGTGTACATCCTCGCAGTCATAATATGCTTAATATGCTTAGTTGCTCTGCAGTAACAGTGTCAGGACAGTTACATTGATGCACAGAGTCTGTTGAGGATGGGATGAACTAAGCAAAAATAAGCTTTGGTAGTGCCAAAATTTAAAATTGTTATGGCAAACATATTAATTTTGGATAAATATAAGCTTATAGTAAAGGACATCAGTGAACTTCTATGAAGATGCTTCAAATCACAGAACTGTTAGTGTCCTGTAAGTAATGATGCAAATCATATTTTCCTTTCTGTTGCTCTTGGAAATATTTGAACAGTTTTGGTTGATTTTTTCATGGAACTCCTCTTCAAATATACAGTTTGACATAGACTATTTTAGTTTGGAAAATGTTGGAAAGAGAAAAAATTGTTGTAAGATGAGAGAATTAAGTAATATGAGCCATAACCATAGTTAGAATGGAGGTCACACTTCTAGCTAGTTTCTCATTTTGTTCCTTTCTTGTTGCATATCTGTTGCATATGGTACATCAAAAGTTCCAGTAATGCTTCACCTATTCACTTTACTAATACTCATTTTGCTGACTAATTTTGTGACAAGCAGTTTTGATTTTAAGTAATGTCCTAAAGTATTAGCAGTAGTGAGTTTCCATTAGGAAATTAGGAAATTAATAATTATAGATGTAGATATAGATGTATTTTATACTTGAGAGATGTGCCTGGAAGTAAAATATTATTGAAATTGATGCCACACGGATATTTTGAAAACAAAAAAGAAAATAATAGATTAGGCTTGATTAGATGTTGACATTTAGAACTGCCATATATATACACTGTTATAATTGACAGTAGGCAGTCTTTTTCCTGATTTACATTTGTACCTCCATTCTTGATTCAAGTGAATCATGGTACATACACTGTGAAGGTTAATGAACAAATTGCCATATAGCTTATCTGATAGTTCAGGCTTTAGCCTGGAGGGCTGGATGATTTATAATCGAGTTTTTCATATGTGAAACCTTTTTTTTTTTGTTGTTGTTATATTAAATTCTGAATTGCTTGAATGTTTAGATGAGTCCAACATATTTTATTAACTGATTTTCTGTCCTACCTTCCTCTATACACTTATTTTACTCCACTGCAATTTTAGTTGTACCAGACTTGCATTCTTTTTAAGGGAGAAGAATGTGAGAATTGTGGTCTTTAGTTACCTCCTTAATCATTTAATAAATATATCAAACGGTAATCCTTATATGGAGCATTGTTTCATCCTGTTGTGTTGTTTTTGTCAACAGTATCTGGCTGTTTATTGCTGTTTAATTTTGCCTCCTAGTCAGTTTCTAATGCAGAACAGTACTTTTACTTCTCTTAACAGGATTATCCAATTGATCTTTTCACTCAGTTGGCCTTTGCAAAAATGCAAGAATTTTCCAGTTCATAACAAAAAGTGACTTAAGTGTCTCAAGAGGTTTTTTAAACCACACTGCCTTTCACTTCCAATAAATACCTTTTTATTTTAGAAATAATAGTTTGGAAAATAACTGTTTTGTTATTACTGCTCAAGAAATGCATATTCTTTGATATTTGTACTTTTTTGCATGTTTTATTTAAATCTCGCTTTTGAAGTTTGAGAGGATCACTTTCTTGACAGCAAAGTGCACCCTCAGCAAGTTTGCTAATGACATAAAACTGAGAAGAATAACTGATGTGCCAGAGGGTCATACTGCCATCCAGAAGAACCTTGACAAGCTGTAGAAATGGGCTGTCAGGAACCTCACGAGGACAACAAAGAAAGTCCCAAGTCTCCACCTGGAGAAGGAACAACCCTTTGCGTTGACCTGCTTCTGCAGGGGGGTTGGACTAGATGATCTCTAAAGGTCCCTTCCAACCCCTACCATTCTATGATTCTATGTTACAGATCACTGATCTGGAAAGGACCTGGGTGAGGACACCAAGACAAATGGATAGTATCCTGAGCTGCATTAGGTGAAGTATTGCCAGCACGTTGAGGGAGGTGATCCTTCCCCTCTTCTTAGGGCTGATGAGGCCACACCTGGAATACTACTACTACAGGAGCAGAAGCAGTTGCCATAAACTAAAACACATGAGGTGCCATCTGAACATCTGGAAACACTTTTTTTTTTTTCAGTTGGAGAAACACTACACTGTGGTGGTTCTCGACATTATGGTGATTTTGGGTTTTGAGAGCACCACACTGTGAGAGTGACTGAGCATTGACACAGGATGTTCAGAGAAGTTTTGGAGTCTCCAACACTGGAGGTACTCTGAAACTATCTAGGCATAGTCCTGGGCAACCTGCTCTAGGTGGCCTTGGTTGAACTGGGAGGATTGGATGAGGTGATCTCCAGAGTCCATTTCCAACATCAACCATTCTATGAATAATCAAAATACATCACTAGCCAGTCTGAATTGTATCTGTGACTATTTTTGTTTCTCTCAGACTTGCCTCTTGCTAGCCCCAAGAATACCTGTAGCAGTTTTCCATTGCATTTTATTAAAGAGCATCTATGGAGGAAGAAACAAAAAAGAAAGATCAAAATCTGCATTGGTGAAAATGAAGCTGTGAATAATCAATATTCTCCCAGATACTTCTGCACTATGACACATTCTGTAGGATCATTTCAAGAGGAATTATTTAGGACATAATTGTCCTAGTTGCTATTAAAATGTGTGGATTCAAGAGAAACAAGCTTCTGTGTTAATGAAAGGCACTATGACTTTCTTAAAATGCAATGTAGGAAAGGACAGCTGGACCATTTGGGTATCAGAGCAGAAAGACAAGACCAAAGCTTGTGAGAGATAATAATCACATAATGAATATACATGCTATATGTTCATTTTATTGTTGTAAGGCAATGCTCCAGAGAAACACAATGGCTTCTAGATCAGCTGTGACTGAAGAAGCTATCACAAGGCATACCAAAGAGAATAGGAATTTCATATTGTCGAATATACCATAATGATGTGAAGTCAAAGTTTTTGATGGAAGTCAAGTGCGAATACCAGTAGGTTTTAATAAACCCAAACTTCCAAATATTTTGAGGTACAGTCAGAAGCAGAGCCTGCAGTTGGGTTATTTTTATTTCTTTTTTCTTGCAAAATGTGTTAGATAATTTCAAACTTTTCCATCTAGCCAGAGATAAAAACCCCAAGGTTCTTAGATAATAGCCCACTACAGCTGCTGGGTTTTGAGAAAATCACTAAATCATTACTTGAGACTTGGTTGCATTAATATAGATCCTCATAGTTTCCAAAGCTTTCTTTAGATGCCAATATTATTTTTGTGTTATTTTAATAAAAGTGAAATGTGGCCTTTTGAGAAAAGAGTAGTTTTGACAACCCTATTGAGATGCCTGGCCTAAGTATCTTCTTCACTTCTACATGTACCTCGGAGTAGGTGACAATGTGCTCTGTTAGCAGATAATTTATATTAGTGTTCTGTACAGCCTCAGATGATACCAAAACAAGACACTGTAATTCAAAGATTCAATGCTTGGTTTATATAAAAGTTACAAAAGGAATGTGTAGAACTGGAGTTGCTGCACCACAGAACTCAAGTCTAAGTACCAGACATTTACCAGACCACGTTGATGTTATGGAGAGTGAGTGATACCAGTATCCAAGTGTATCAATGCAATGTCAAAAGCTGGGTATGGAAGAGAAAGACAGTGGAGCAGAATTTAGTGTTTGAGGTTGTTGCTATTAAGCAGAAACTTGTTAGTTTTTTTGGCTTTCTATTTTATTTTGCCATTCAAACACTAAAAATTGATAAAAGTGAATACTGGGGTTGGATTAAGTGTTCTGATGTGCTATGTGAGGAGAAAACTCTTTGAAGGTGACAGGTTTGTGTGTTTTGCTCATATTCTCAGAGTAAGACCAACTACCACTAGATGAACAGCTGAGAATTTTCTACCCCATCAGGTCAGATCAGACTGAAAAAGCAATTTGTAATTTGAGATTTTTTCCTTCACTGTCACTTTTTCTTCACTTCCTTTACTTTACTTAAGAGGTTCACAGGGACTACTATTATAAAAAGCATTCCTGCTATGCACATGTTCTTGATAATACCCTTCAGTTAAGCATCTTTTTTATAGTGTGTTTAGGAAAGGTGAAAGTTAGTGAGTTGATATTCAAGCTGTGCAAAGAGTGTTTAAAGAGCTGTTTATTCTTTTACACTAATGTATTTAAACCTTTAACTGTGATTATTGATGCTTTGAGTCTCTGACCTAAAGGTTTCTTTCTTTTCTGATATCCAGTGTTATGTCCAAATGAGATGCTGTTATACCAAATTCACTGAATACATTGTCCAAATGACCTGATTGATTGAGGTCCCAGTAGTAGCTCAGGTTGACTTCAGAGTTATTTGGCATGCACAAAAAAAAGGAAGAAAGAATATAAAAAATCTTGTTCTTCTGACTGTCTTGCATGAATATTCTAATTTGCAAAATTTTGTGTTTACTTGGGAAAAAAAAAAATTTGTTTAATAATATATCATCTCCAGATGTAAGCATACAGATTGGTAGAGTCCAAGCAGGTTATAGTGCTTTTTTAGAAGTACATAATTTTAAAAATATGAAAAATAAATTAATTCCAGCATAGGGTAGGGAAGAAGTGTCATCAACTTGAGTCCATTGATTCAATTTTTATTACTTAAAACGGCTACAGTTCATAAAATGCAGTTTTACAGGCTATTAGTCCATAATGTGGGTTATGTCCTTTGGAGGCTTTGTTAAAGATAAATGCAGTAGTTCAGAGAGATCTATATTGTGCTTCTGTGAAGAGGGTTCAAGAAAGATTTAAATGCTTTTTAGTGGGTTCCAAAAGGAAATGGGTTGGAGGGGAGAAATCACCATCTGCTTCATAGACAGGAAAGGAAATTAGCAATGAAAGAGTCAGTTTATCATTCAGCAAGTGTTAATTTCTTTGGAGGTGAGGAAAATATTTTATTATAATATTACTGGCATTGAAAGGGTTTTTTTAGTTGTTCTTAACAGGAAAAAATAGTATTTGGGTTAGTGCTACATGCTAATCACAGAATCTTAAGGGACCTCAAAAGATCACCTAGTCCAACCCCTTGCCAGAGCAGGACCACCTATAGTAGGTTACACAGGAACTCAGCCAAGTGGGTTTTGAACGTCTCCAGAAAAGGAGACTCCATAACCCACCTGGGCAGCCTGTTCCAGTGCTCCATCACCCTTACAGTGAAGAAGTTTTTCCTTGTATTTCTTTGGAACCCCTTATGTTCCAGCTTGTACTCCTTGCCCCTTGTCCTATCGTTGTCCATTATTGAGAAGAGCCTGACTCCATCGTCCTGACATTCTCTCTTTACATATCTGTAAACATTAATGAGGTCACCCCTCAGTCTCCTCCAAGCTAAAGAGCCCCAGCTCCCTCAGCCTTTCATCATAAGGGAGATGCTCCACACCCTTCATCAACTTTGTGGCCCTGTGCTGAACTCTCTCCAGCAGCTCCCTGTCCTTCTTGAACTGAGGGGCCCAGAACTGGACACAATATTCCAGATGTGGTCTCACCAGGGCAGAGTAGAGGGGGAAGAGAACCTCGCTCAACCTACTCATCACAACCCTTCTAATACACCCCAGGGTACCATTGGCCTCCTTGGCCAAGAGGCCACGTTGCTGGCTTATGGTTATCCTGCTGTCCACCAAGACCCCAGGTCTCTTCTACACTACTCTCTAAGAATTCATTCCCCAACCTGTACTGGTACATGGAATTCTTCTTTCCCAGATGGAACACTCTACACTTGCCCTTGTTGAATTTCATTAGATTTTTTCCCACCCAACCCTCCAGCCTGTCCAGATCTTGTTGAACGGCAGCACAGCCTTCTGGTGTGTCAGCCACTCTTCTCAGTTTGGTATCATTAGCAAACTTGCTGACAGTGCCCTCTGTTCCCTCATCAAGATCATTAATGAATATATTGACCAGTACTGGTCCCAGCACCAACCCCTGAGGGACTCCACTAGACACAGACCTCCAACTAGACCCTGCTCCACTGATCACAACTCTCTGCCTTCTTCCTTTCAACCAGTTAACAACCCACCTCACTTTCTGTTTTGCTGTGAGGATGCTGTGGGAGACAGTGTCGAATGCTTGACTGAAATCAAGATAAACCACGTCCACTGCACTACCACCATCTGTCCACCTGGTCACATCTTCATAAAAGGCTATCAGGCTGGTCAAACATGACTTCCTTTTGCTAAAACCATGTTAACTGCTCCTAATGACCCTCTTGTCCTTTGTATGCCTGGAGACAGCACCCAGGATAAGTTGTTCAATCTAATGTTACACGCTAAGACTGTTTACACTGCATTGAGTGGCTCTCTTGACTGTAACTGAAAGACAGAACTGGGAAAGAGCTCTGTTACCAGAAGCAAATGCATGCTATTATGCTGTATAAAAAAAAATAATAGTTTTGATCTTAAATCTAATTAAGTAATGTTCCCCCATTGCTGCTGTTGGAAGCTTGTTCTGAACTTCAGTCCTATGAAATTAAAATGCATTTATAAACTAATTATTTGGTGATTGGTGTTTATTAATTTATGTGTATTCTGGCATTGTTGTAAAGCTTAATACATCTTTCCATTCTCAATTTCTATCTAACTACAGTATTGTAGAAGGAGTTGTGTGGCTTTTGGGTTTTGGCATGCTATTTTTATAGAATCATAGAATCCTTTCAGGTGGAAGAGACCTGTAAGATCATTGAGTTCAGCCTTTGTCCTAGCCCTGTCAACTAGTAGACCATTTCCCTAAGTGCCACATCCACCTGTCTCTTAAACACTTCCAGGGAGAGTGACTCCACAACTTCCCTGGGCAGGCCATTTGTGGTGATTTAGCCAGGTGCCCACCAAGTTATATTATCACTCCCTCTCCTTGTAAACTGGACAAAAGAGAGAGAAATGTAACGAGTGGTTTTTATGTGTCAAGATAAGGATAGGGAGATTGCTCGGCAATTAACGTCATGGGCAAAACAGACTTAACTTAGGGAGAAAAAAGTTCTATTTATTAGTAAACTATAAGAACAGGGAAATGAGTAATAAAACCGAATCTTAAAACACCTCCCCCCACCCCTCCTCTTCCCAGGATTCTCCTTCCTTACCCCCCCAGCAACTGTGCAGGGGATGGGGGGGACACAGGTTGTGGTCAGTTCATTACAGATGGACTTTGCTGTTGCTTCTTCTCAGGGAGAGGCCTCATCACGCTTCCTACTGCTACAGTGTGGGGTCCGTCCCATGGGAGACAATCCCTCACAAACTTCTGTAGCGTAAGTCCTTCCCATGGGCTACAATTCATTGTGAACTGCTCCAGCATGGGGCCTTCCATGGGGCAGCTCCTCACACCCTGCCTCAACATGGGTCATCCACCAGGAGAACAGTCCTTCAGATAATGACTGCTCCAGCCTGAGTCCCTCACAGGATCACAAGTCCTGACAGCAAACCCGCTCTGGCATGGGCTTCTCTCTCCCCATGTGCTCCAAGATCCCGCCGGGAGCTGGCTCCAGGGTGAACTTCCCACAGAATCACAGCCTCCTTCAGGCATCAACCCCCTCCAATGTGTGGTCCTCCATGGGCTGTGAGTGGGTCTCTGCTCCCCAGTGGCCTCCATGGACTGGAGGGACACAGCTGCCTTACCATGGGCTGCACTACAGGTCACAGGGGAGTCTTTCTTCCAGGGCCTAAGCACCTCCTTCCCCTCCTTCTCCACTGACCTTGGTGTCTGCAGAGATATTTTCACACTCTCACCACCCATTGCTGCTGCTGCTGCTTCTCAAATCCCTTATTCATAGAGGCGTTATCTCAGTTACTAATTGGCCAGGCCTTGCGGATCCATCTTAGATTTGACCGGCCTTAGCCCTATCAGCTACAGAGAAAGCTTCTGGCAGATCTTTGTTTAAAGAAGCCATCCCTGTAGCACCACCCTCACTAACCAAAACCTGGCCCAGGCAAAACCACTACACTGTTCCAATGCCTGAAAACCCTTTCAGGAAAGAAATTCTTCCTAATATCCAGACTGAATCTTCTCTGACTCAACGTGAGGCCTTTTCATCTTATTCTTATTCTCTTTGTGTGTTCTTCATCATGTTTTAATTAATTCTTTCTTGAGCAAAGTTGGCCAGAACTACATGCAACTTTGCTGGTGAGATTTTACTGGTTCTTTGTGCAATAATAGTCTTTATATTAGAAATATCTGACACTTCCTGTGATGTCATTTTTCTCCTTCATTCCTATGTTTGGTTGTTGATTGGCTTGTCATCAGCATATACGTGCATGTCTTATCTTCTCTGCCTGCCGCTAGACTCCCACTTCATAAAAGAAATTCTCCTTGGCTCCCTTTGGATTGTCTAATGTTTTATATTTATTATCCTTCCTTCTTTTTTACTGCAGATATGAAGAATCATTCCTTCTCTCCCTGTAGCCCCTCGACAGAGTGTTCCAGCCTTCAGTTGTGCTTCCCAAATTTCCAATGAAAAAAAAATCTCATTAGAACAAGCCTACTTTAGCCAAGGACATTACTTAAGCATTATAAAAGATCAGTCTTGTGACTAATCTTTGAGGAATTGCACTGTGAATTGCACAGTTAAATACTGTCTGTCTCAAAAGCATGCCTTTTATGCACTTCCTCACCTCTTTTGCTCTCTATCTAAAAGAGCTCAAAACTCTTTTACAGCTTGTTCCAGTTTCCTAAACTAGATATACTTCTGACATTTATACAATAAAATGTACGTGATACGCTAGAATGTTCACTACCAATACAGTGTTGCCACACAAATATGAATTTAAAATCTTAACTATAAAAACACAGTATTTCATGATTTTTGTAGATTCAAAACACTTTTCAGTTTATATAATTATCCAATAAGTCTGAAAGAAGTACTACATTCTCAAAGCCAAATTGAATGAAATTATCCCAGCTGTAATTTTACCTTAATGCATTATAATTCAGATGTCAGCTTTTTCTTCCATAATCTGATTCTACTTGTCTATTAGGATCACTCAGTACTTGCTCTGTTTTATTGCTCTTAGATGAAATAAATTAAGCTCTGTAGCAATATAAAAGATAATATTCATTGTTGTAAATTTGGCATTTACACAAATGAAACATCTTAAATTCCCCTTTCATCTGTTTTAAATTAAGTATGAGATTTAAATAAATTGATCTGATAGAGAGGAGCACTGGAAATGAAGAGACTGTGGACAATCAAAAAAGCACACTGAGATTCTGATCAAGATATTCATTATTGTTCGTGGAAAACAACATTAAACAATAATTGATCTGATCCATGTAAAGAGTAGAGAAACCTCCATGAGACAGTATTATATTTATATTGTGAGAATGTTTTTGAACAGGTGGGAAAGACAGTAGCAAGCACAGTGTTTCAAATTGCTCAGGTATGGTGGTAGCTAGCACTTGTAAGAAAAAAGGCCTTAGATCAATGTGGTTTTATGAAACATGTAATGAATTTGTATTTTATTTTAGATATTATCTCTCTTTATAGTTGCTTTTCTAACTAGAGATGTAATTGTATACGTAATTTTTACCATGAAATGTTTCCTTTATAACTCATTCTCTCTATCTTATTTCTTATTTAATTCTCATTATAATCTCACTAATCCTTTTTGTAGTTAGAAAAAAAAACCTTATGAAAGTAAAAAAATATGTTTGGCATGAAACTGTTGTTAGATTCAACAGTATTAATTTAGTATATGCCAATTCTATCAAGGATATTGTTTATTCCAGAAGAACTCTGAGAATGCAACTTTGTTTCTTGCAGACAGACTTCTATCATTCAGTTGGAAATTACTTGTCTTAGTTTCAATATGTCCTGTAAATTGACACATTTTGGAATACTTTGATTTAGAATTTTACAGCAATCAGTTACTGATGCTATATTTTAGGTCCTAGTTCTATTTTTAGGTTTTTGATGGCAAGTTGTCTTCATGAAAGCAAATATGTGCAAAACCTGCCTCCCCTTTCCAACTTGTACATCATTCCTGATGTGCAAAGAATCACATATGTTTCTTTTTAGCAGTGTTCATCATCTTCCTGTACAGTCCATCTATCCATTGCAGCTTTTCAGTGCCTTTGCCAACTATGTAACAGTCTCCAATCCATGTTTTCCTACAACTCCAGTTCTGTTGTCCATTGTGAGTTTCCTTCCTTCCTTCCTTCCTTCCTTCCTTCCTTCCTTCCTTCCTGCCTGCCTGCCTGCCTGCCTTCTTGCCTTCTGCCTGATTGAGAACAGCCCTGCAAATAAAGACTTGAGGATCAGGATGAATGAAAAGTTGGACCTGAGCTGGCAATATGTGCTTGCTGCCCAGAAAGCCAGCTATATTCTGGACTAAAAAGCAGCATGGCCAGCAAATCAAGCAAGGTGACTCTCCCATTCTACTCCACTGATGAGACACCACATGGAGCACAGCATTCAGCTCTGGGGCCCTCAGCACAAGCCAGATAGATCTGTTAGAGAAGGTCCAGAGAAGAGCCACATAAATGATCAGAGGCTGGAGCACCTTTCCTGTGAGGAAAGGCTGAGAGAGTTGTGGTTGTTCAGCCTGGGGAAGAGAAGGCTCCAGGGTGACCTTATTGTTTATTGCAGCCTTTTTGTATATAAAAGGAGCTTGCAAGAAAGAAAGAGAAAGAGTTTTTAGCAGAGCTTGTAGTGACAGATTAGGCAATGATTTAAATTGAATGTCCAGAGAAAGTTGTGGATGTCCCATCATTGGAAGTGTTCAAGGATGAATGGGGCTTGGATGGGACTCTGAGCAACCTGATCCAGTGAAAGATATCCCTTCTTATGGCAGAGAGGCTTTACTTAGTAGTCTGTAGAGGTTTCTTGTAACTCAAACCATTCTGTAATTTTATAGTTTTATGATATACTGGATAGCCTTCCCAGACAAATTGTGTGTTTTGACTGGATTGTAGTCTTCACATAGTAGCAAAGAATAATTTTTAAATTATTTGCTATAATAGAGTAATTCATCTCCATAGTCGTGGTGCTATTTGTCCTGTTCTCACATTTTCTGGACTCAACCATTTCAGATAGACTAGCAAAGGAGGAAAAAAAAAGGCTTGAAGAAAAATGGTATAAAAAAAATTTAATTTAAACATTACATTTGTGATAATTATTCAAATAGAAAGATTCCTGTATTCTGCAATAATGGCATGGATGTAGTATTATTTAGTCTATATTTGGCATTGCTTTCAAAGTCCCTTGGCAGTGCTCCACTGATCCTCAGTGACATTCTTCTTGCATCACTGTTATATAACAGGCACTTAAGTCTCAAGAAGCCCTTCAAAACAGTGCTTTGAACTAAATGAGTCACTGAGTGCTACTGCATTTCCAGCAATAAGTGATGCAATGCTGTACCTGCAAAATCATTTCAGGTCAGTGGAAGTCTCACTGAAAGACTATTTTCAGTTATATCAAAAGTGACTGATTTACTTTACACTGTTTAAGCAGGAAAGATTTTGTTTAATTATTTTTTATAAAGTTCTAGTGCTATGCTGTTAGGTTCTGACTTTTTTTTCCCCTTCTGTCGGCATTTAAAGAGCTGTGGACTATTAAGAAATATGTTGAAAAATGTTTCCTGCATCAATCACATCCAAATTACCTCTTTCACTCTACAGAATTTGAAAAAAAATCCTAAAATAATATGGAAATGTAGTCTTTTTACTTTCTTTTCTTGATGTAAAATTATGAAAAAATATTTTCTTTCTCCAATCAGATTATTGTATAGCCACAATAGGAAGAAAAATAGGGTTTCTATATACTGCTGAATATGAGACCAGTCATTCAACAAACCAAGCATAATAGTTTACTAAACAATTGATGGCATTCTCAGTTCTATTTTATGGTCTTCAGTTAACTTTGAAATGTTGAAATGTACATGCATTAAAAGTACAAAGCTCAAAGTCTATATACAGTAGAAGTGCGTACTCTGTGCTGTCCAGTCTTCTAAAGCAATTTGATCTTTGGTTAGATAGTCAAAACTTATTTCCTGTCAAGTTAATGACTGGATGTTGTGTATTGATAATGTTAGAAGTATTGCAAATCCGATTATTTTGTAGGAACAGTTGAGCCTTCATGCTGATGATCCACTATAGATAAAGAGACCAAGATTTTCAAAGCTACCAATTATTAGCAGGTACTTTAGCTTGAGAGCCTGACCTAGCACCTTAAAATGTTCATGCTGTGAAAGCTTGGTTCGTGACACCATAAATTATAAATGAAGAGCTAGTGGAAAAAGTGACAGACTGATTCAGTGAAAGAGAGAATTACAAAACTGGAAAAAATTAAACTCACTGTCTGTGAATATTTAGTCAAAGGAGATAAGAAACATTATCATCAGCAATAGATAAACCTAGGATATCTCTGTGAATATTTGTCATGAGTGGAACAACTCTTCTTTGTAACAAGTTTCATTGTCTTTGGTACATTTTTTAGTCTCTGTATTAAAAAACCCCAACATTTCATATAGCAAAATGTTAATGCTATGTTTTCTTATTAGTCTTTGGGTTTCTTCCTGGATTGATTTCTCATGAGTTCTGCTGAACTCTTTTTGTGTACATCATAGTCACTTTCAGACTATAGCAGTAAGGTCAACTATATTAAATATTTCACTTTTAAAGAAGATAACTTATCAAGCAAATTAGATGCCAGTTCAGGATGCAAAAGAGAAAAACTGATCGTTTTGCTTGAGAGCATTGACACCTTTGAAAGTCATGACTGCTACTGCTGCTGCTTTGATTTGCCAAAAGCTTGTGGCTCTACTGATGGCTTGCCTTAACTGCTGTCAGCTAAAATCATTACTAACTACATCACTTTTAACGAGCAGAAAAAATACAAATACAGACTTGATGGCCCACCCCTATGCTTTGTACGTCATCGCTTGCTTTCTTAGGTCATTAGGAGATAAGAGAGCATGTTCTTTTATTTATGAAATATTAACGTCATCCTGCATTAGCATAGATATTTAATGGATGATAATAATAACATCCTGTAATTTCTAGAGGCTCATTTATATGACTTGTGGATAAATTCTGGGTGGTAGTTTAGACTAGAAAAATGCAACAGGTGAGGATTGAATAGCTATGCTTTTTCACCCTCGATACCACTTTATACAGTCATTTGTAGTATTATTATTAGCTTGGGAAGGCGGGATAGTCAAAATCTGCCATTTATGGGCTATGTGAACTCTTTGTTCTCTGTATTGTAGCTTTTCTGCCTACAAAATAGAAGTGATTGTTTTGGTTTATGATGTAAAAATATGAATTGAATGTAGGAAATCTGTTACTTAGCTACCTTAAGAGTTATGCAGAACTACACAAGCAGTAGAAGACAGAGAGAGACTGGTGAAGAGTCTTTGGCTTCAACGAATGGCTCTGTCTCACTGCAGAAGTACCTGCCTTTGTGTTTCATGCTTGAAAATTCCCTAACTGTTGTTCCCAACTGTCTGATTTGCCTATATATCAGTTTGAGACTCCAAATTCTTGCTCTCAGCCTGTCTGAAGCAGTGTACTCTGTAGCTCTGATTGCACTTGTGAGAGCACACACCCTCAAGGGCCCTGACAAAAAGCCTGAACTGATCGCTTGTCTCAGTTCTTGAGCTAGAGATTCTCAAACAGCTCTTTATGGGGCTGTGCTGCCAGTCAAGCATGAACTCTCTGTAGTTGCTTCAGCCTTTGTACCTCTCCTAACATCTGTCTATTCTGTTCCTTGGAGTCAACAAACAGCTAATTTTTCATTATGGTTATTAAGTAACTACTTGAGTAAGCAGTGGCCATCTGTCTTCCCAGTTTGTCACTTTATCAGCTGTTCTCTTCAAAAGGACTGTTGTGGAAAATGTCTGTAATTGGTTTTCGTTCTCCCTCCTCTTGAAACGAGACAGATGACCGGGTTGAAAAATATCTCTCTATCAACCTTCCCAGTAACATATGGGGCAAAGGCAACAAACTTTTGCAATACCATTTCATACTTTATGAATAAAGAGGCTAAATCTTTGGATCAGTGCAGTGCAAGAAAGAACAATTGTCTAAGGTGGGTTTGATTATCCTCATGAACTCCTATGGGAAGGTTCTACCAGAAATCCTAAGAAATTAGGAGTATTGGAGCAACACTATGGAATTATTAGCTTGGTAATTAGTCTGACTGAGAGTTATGTATAGGTGTTGTTAGACTTTTCCAAAAGCTTTAGTATTTTTTATTTTATTGCCACTCAAAAAACAGTAGTATAGAATAAGACATAAAAGAAAATGCTTGTAATAAAGCAAAATAGAAAAGATTAACAGCAAAGTGGGGAATATTAATTCTGACATCATGACTCTACAGACCAAGTCCCAATCTAATAGGATTGGCTTCAACACAGAAGTCATTTGTATTTTACCAGTGCAAGGAAAGATAAACCCATTTATCTGAATTTCACTTGTTTTTAATTTCCCTAATGAAGATGTACTCAGGTTAATAACCAGCGCTGACAAAACTGTCAGGTATTCATGTTCATTTAGAAAAATATGCCCCATAATCTACTGTTGACATGAAAATGATGGTGAATTGAATATCAATTAGCTTTTTTTTTTAAGTCAGAATAAAAATTATTACATAGGGCAGCTGGGCTCATATCATAATTTTGTGTCTCCTATTTCATTAAGGTTAGCTGTTGGCCTGCTTGTATCTCACACGTTAAACCAAAAGCTTAGGAAAATAATACAGCTGTATGATATAAAGCATCTTTGGTATTATTTTCTGGACCTATGAACAGCATTCATTTGCCTCACTTCATTTTAATAGCCATCTCTGCATAAAAGGAGTATCTTTGAAATGAAAGCTGAGTCAATGGTTAAAAACACACTGTTTCCCTGAGACCTAAACCCTCTTTTTTTCTCATTCTTTCTGAGGAGTCGATTAAAGTAGAGTGATCCGCTTCTACCTACCAGGACGTATTCTTCAGTTCTGTCTTCACTGATGTCCTACAGGGCTGACATTGCAGTGTTCAGCCCCTTCTAATGCATTTCAAATGTGAGAATTCATTTGAGAACCTACTCCTATGTTATTGCCCTGTTTGGAAGTGCAGTGTTCAACTGGAGAACTTTGAAATCACTTTGATACGGCTCTTTTGAAACATCTAATTTTTTTAAAAAAATTCTGTGTTATTTGGAAAAATTTGTATTGCCTGTTAATTCTCCATTCCACAGTTACTTGAGGAAGACTTGGGGGTTCATCTGTTCCTGAGGTAAACACATTTCTTTTAGATGTAAATCCGCTTTCTTCTTACCTTAGTAATTTTTTCTCGTTTGTGAATAAGACTCTCATTAGAGAAGCAAGCATTTATGTTAGACCTCAAAATACATGATTACAGGCAAAACAACTTGCTAAGTGGCAGAATACGTATTTTAACTGTTATTCCAGAAAGATTTCAGTGCAGAAATTGTCATGTATTTCTTTACTGACAGATGCATTTTCCGCATGTGTGGTTTGTTTGGTGCCACTGAATGGATCAGGTTGATTCCCAAGCGTCTGCTTAATATTCATGAAATAAAGCATGGAATCCGCCTTATGAGAAAGCCATCTTTTACTATCTGGCATTATATTCCTGTGACTGGTAAATTGTTTAATTTATCTTTTTTTTTTTGGAATATTTATCTGTATTAGGAATAGAGATTAAATTTGTGTGATAAAGCAGTGCTTTGATACTGAAAAAGAAAGCCAATGTGTTATCCTAGTAGAATAATCCTTTAAAAACTTCAGTCTTTTTGTAAGTTGCTGTCCTGGTTTTGACCAGGACAGAGGTAGTTTTCTTCCTAGTAACTGGTACAGTGCTGTGTTTCGGATTTAGTATTAGAATAACATTGATAACACAGTGGTGTTTTAGTTGTTTATAAGTAGCGCTCATCCTAAGTGAAGGACTTTTCTGTTTCCAGTGCTCTGCCAGTCAGGAGCTGCCCAAGAATCTGGGAGGGAGCATGGCCAGGACAGCTGACCCAAACTAGCTCCAGGGCTATTCCATCCCATAGGAGGTCATGCCCAATACAAAAACTGGGGCTAGTTGGCCAGGAGGGACAGATCTCTGCTGGGGCATCGCTCAGCCGGGGAGAGCAACTGCACTGAGCAGCCCTTGTCTTTTTCTTGTGTTTTATTTGTTATATTGGGATTTGTTATTTTCCTTTCTATTACTATTATTGTAATTAATGATAATTATATTGTATTTTATTTTATTTCAGTTATTAAACTTCTTATTTCAACCCAGGAGTTTTACTTTTTTTCCTTTCCAATTCTCTTCCCCATCACAGCGGGTGAGGGAAGGAATGAACAAGCAGTTCTGCGGTGCTTTGTTGCTAGTTGAGGTTAAACTGCAACAGTTGCTTTAGATAGATCTTCACCATCAGAGTGATCAAATATGTATGTGCAGAAGAAACGTGGATGGTTGCATCACGGTGGAGATAAAAGAATCTCTAGTTTCAGGCCATAATAAAGAGCTCCTCTTGTAGTTCATCTTTCAAAGACTTTTCTCATTTCCATTGTTAAATGGCAATGAAGGTTATTTCACTTTCCTTCTTCCACTTGATTATTCTTTTTTGTACACCAGAGAAATATGTATCACAAGATGTTTTGTACAGAAAGCAGCTACAAATATTTCCTACTTTTGCTTAAATAATTGTAAATGCTAACAGTTCGCCAAATAGTCTCTATTTTAATTGTGCTGATACTACTTCAGGAGTGAACTCAGCCTGTTACATGATTCCTAACGAGAAAAAAAAATCATTTAAAGAAAAGCATCTAGGCATAATTGAATTTTTCAGAATTAACCAATTGTTTCTGTTTTCTTCATTTGTCTGTTGGTTTGATTGGTTTGGGTTTTTTTCATTAAGTATTTTAGCACTATTCTAAGTAATTTTAATGCTATTAACAACACCCCACAAAAATAATGGAGAAAACCAGAAAATAAATTCTGTGATTAGTTCTTTTGGGAACAAGAACTCTTAGGTCCTGAAAATAAGTTTGTCCTTCACAGTTTTTTTATTTTACTATGTTTTAAGCTCCAACTGTATAAAATAGATAGATGTTTAAATTTGTCCAGTATTTTAAATATTTAATGATCCTAAAGTAAAAAAAAAAATATAAGTATCAGTCATATAATTTAAAGTAGCAGTATGACAAGATACAGGTGTGTTTAATGGGCTGTGTAGAGGTTTTAAATTGTAAATTATAGTAATTGCTTATGAGACCATTTCAACAGGTGTTTAAGGTATTACAATTGCTTATTCTACAAGAAAGCAGCATTAGGAAGGAAACAAAAATGTTCCAGTTAAAATAAGAAATACTTGTTATTGAATACTTTAAATTCTAAAGTTAATCTAAAGTTTGACAACTTGTAGCCACAGACTTGTTACTTTTTAAAATTCCACTGTTCTGCTTTCAGAAACGTAGGTGTTAACAATACTAAAAATAAGCCACAGTAAATGCAATAGGCAACTAACTGACTATATGTTCTAATGATGGTCTTTTTTGTTATTGAAATCACATGTAAGGACTAATGTCTTGTTCCTTGAATAATAAAGACAAAATCTTTCTCCAAAATGGCAGACTTTTATGACTGTCCAAATTTACAGTTAAAATTTCAACAGTAATTTCTAGATTAAAAAAAAAAAATAGCCATGAAGTAGATTATTTATAAAGCCTTAGAAGATGCTGGTAAAAGACAAATTCCTTAATCCCTTGGTGCTGTAAAAGTCACAAAATTAATTAGCATTTTGAGTGTCAAGTATTGCTGGGTTAAATTCAGATTTCACTTTTTTATAGATACTTTGGAGGTACTGAAAGGAACACTAGGTTATTTGTTTAGAATGTGACTTTTTTCATCCTACCATGGCTACATGCCTTGATGTTTGGAACTAATTGTAAAATTGCATTTTTTTTAATGCAAATTAAGTTAAATGTTCATGTGTATGTTCATCTAATGGTGCTACAGGTAGAATTGCATGTGATGTTCATGACTTCTTTTTCTGAAGTAATGTGATGACACGATCATGGATCAATTGCATAGTATTATTAATGAATATAAAAATCCAATTGTTATGAAACAAGTGGCTTATTTCTTCCTTCTACCTTCATAAACTCCAACTGATTAAAAATATATAGAGTTGAAAAAAAATTGGCAAATGAATTACAAACAGAAAGGAACACCTAAGCTTAGAAAAGTTAATTGTTATGACATATTGAAGACCAAATATTGAAGAAGATTTGGTCTTCAATATATCTTATCCACTTAATTGTTCAAATGAAATACGGTATCATTCTGAGGTTCCATTAATTGCTGCTTCAATTTCACTAACTTCAGGGGCTTGATAGTATAAGAAATAATGGTACTGAAGATAGAGCTGAAATCAGATGCATCTGCCCCCATCAGTTCTCTCAGTAGGTACAAGAATTACCCTTTCATTTTAAATAATTAAATACATTAGATTTCTCAGTATGTAGTCTTATGATTTTAGGTAGCAAGAATGAGGTATAGCTTTGGTTTACTTATCTTGCTTATTTATGTGGTCCAGTCACATAAAATATGCATTTCATAATCCAAATTCAATAAAGTCTTCCACTAAAAAGCACAAAAGTAGAATACATAACAGCTTCATCTCATTTTTAATATTTAACACTTAATCCAGTAAAGTTACTGTGATCTAACTGAGGAGTCTGCAAAGGTTGGCAATGCTAAGAGTAATATAACATTAGAATAATGGAATTTGTGTTGATTTTTGAAGTGAAAATGGAAGAAAGGCAATGTGAAAAAGGATAATTTAAAACTGGAGCTTTTGGTATGAAAATGTTGGCTTACATTCCAGTGAGAGATGGAGCAGTAGGATTAAAGCAGCCTTCCACTCTCAGGAGAACAAGCATGTTTGCATGTAAGGTATGGAAAGGATAATTGTATTGGCTCTGAAATAGCAGGAGCACAATGCAAGTGTAGGAAAGCAGAAAATGATACAGCAAAGAGCATAAATTTTAATTTCATTTAAAAAATTATTTTGCCAAGAAATAAGTAACAAGATTCATTAGGAAAAATGATTGAATAGAAAAGGTAGGTAGTGGCATTTAATGCAAAAGAACCACTGCTTGTTTTAATCTTATTAGCTCAGAGCCACAGGAATTGATATTATATGTATCCAGTTAGTAGTTGGAAACAGTGGGACAGAAACAGATTAAGTGAATCAAATTACAAAATAGAGTAAGTTATTACTTAAGCATCTATATGTAATGTATGGAAATAAAAATGGTGCTGTGGGGGAATCAGTTTTTGAAGTTTCTCACTGGACACCTCATGTAACTAGGAGTAAAACACTGCCAAGTTAAAGACAGGCAGTTATCCAACATAAAAAATACTGTAGCAAATGTAATAATGTTGCAGACTTACTAGGACAGAGAATGAATGAAATGTTGAGTTTTGTACCTGAAAAAATATTCTGAGTAGTTTTCATTAGAGAATTCTAATTATGTGTTTGTGTATGTGTCCAAATTTGAACTAGAAAAAGGTGGATGTGGAAATTCCTTTTAAAAATTCTTGATTGGGAAATCATTGATCAATTAACAAAGAACACTTTAGGATAACAGTTCAACCTACATTAAACATGAAAGCAGGAACTAGAAATATAACCATTTGTGATAATTTATGGAAAAGAGAGGTTACATATGGAAATCAATACATGTTAGAAAACATGAAGTGTAGAAAACTGGAAATAGAATCAAGGTATGTTAGATAAAAGCCCAAGTCATACAACACAATAATGGGAGTTTGTCTATTGTGTTATGAATAAAAATGTTTCTGTGAATGGTATTTAACTATTTTTAGAAAGATGCAGGAAATAAAGTGTTCAGAATTGAGAAAATTAGAAATTAGTAATTTATTCACATAACATGAAGAATATGAGGTACTCCCCATCTGGCGTAAATAGTTCTATTCCAAGAGTCCTGAAAGAATTGGCTGAGGTAATCTCTGGCCTACTGATGGTAAATTTAATGAGTTTGGGGACTCAGGGAGTTCAAGAATATTGGAAGAGCATAGGTGTTAGAGTACTGGTTTGAAAAGAAAAGGGAAGCACCATTAACCAGGTAACTGGATTTTTATAGAAATCATAGCGTAGGAGAGGATTTGAGAAGTCATTTAGCTTCCCTTCTCTGCCCCAAGGCAACATGAGATTATGTAGAAATCAGGTCTGACAGTGTTTAAGGTGTCCTAAAAGCCTCCTGTAGTGAAGATTCCCCAGCTTCCCAATTAGTCACAACTATTCCTCTTCTTTACAACTGTAGGGGTAGTAAGGATTTTCATGAAGTCTAACAAAAACTTCTTTTTACTGTAATTTAAATCTCCCCTTCCTTTTTGGCCATCAACATAAAGAAAAGATTACTCTCTTCTGCCTTAAACAGCCTTTTACACACTAGACTCTTAGTGTGTAGTCCTTCTGATTTAACCTCCAAGAGGTAAATGACTCCAGTGTACTCACACCTTCCAGAGTACAGCCTTTCTAGAGACCTCATCATTCCCGTTGCTCTGCTGTGGTATCTTTGCAACTGATTCAGGTATTTTTGGAAATAGGGCACTGAAAACTCTACACAACACCACTGCAAAGGCTTACAAATGCTGAAGAGAGGGAAAAGCTTACTCCATGTATTTTACTGGCTATAATCCTATTTATCTCAGTCAAACAGCATTGTTGATACTTTGTTTACTATATGATTTGGTATGACTCCTATATACTTCTATATATGACTTCTATTACAGAACTGCAATCAAGACAGGTACTTCTCATCATTTATTACTCAGCTCATGAATTTTGCCTAAATCAGATAGCTGGTGCATGCAAATAATGGAAATGCTAGAAAAAGATTCAGTTGATATGTATATAATGAATGCAAGTTCATTTGTTTTATGGAAAAGAGGCCTGGTCAAAAAACCCAAGCATTTAAATAATTTTTTGCAGTTCATAGCTGACAAAAGAATAGTGAATAAAGAAAGAAAGAGGATGTGCAGACATAGAACAGCCTTTATCATTTAGTAAAGGTTAGTCCTTTAAAGTAAAATTTGGTTTATTTTAAAAAATGGGTCTTTGTACAGTGAAGAATGAAAATGCAACCCAAACTGAAAAATAATAATGAAGAGGTGATTCTGTAAAGGTCAGCGATTTTAGTAGACTAATGACTACCTATCAGTACAATGTTACAGTATAAAATAGGCTAATGTGCCCTTGGATATATAAACAGGATATAAAAATAGGCAGGATTCTTTAGCTTACAAATATTGTTAGAAGGAATGATTCCAGAATACTGCAGGTGATTCCATTTTAAGAAAAGAAAAAGACCATAAAACCTTAAAAAAAGTGAAGACACTTCAGTCACTCTTGAGGGGTGGAATTTGGAGACTTGAGAAGTTCAGTCTATTTGTCTTATAAACTAATTGTGCTCAATAAATAAGTTCTCAGAGAAACAAAAAAGTGCCACTTTTTCCTGTTTCTAGGTGTCATTTGTAACAGTCATTGTAATGACTGCCTACTCTTCTGGAAGATACCAAAACTTTCCATCTTGATTTAGGCATCTTTTAGTCAATGCAGGTGAGAGATTCTGCACACAGGACATCTGTAGCTGTTGAACGCATGGCATGTTTTTGCTGGCTAAGCCACAGAACAGACAGATAGGGCAAATGTGCTGCCAGGCTATGCAGCAAATGCTCTCCACTCCCAATGCAGGCACCTGGCAAGTCTCTGCTGGCCCATCAGTTGTCATCTGGGTGGGACGTGTTGGAGTGAGCTGGTCTACTGTCTTGCCAAGTTGTCTTCTGAGTTTTGGCTTTTTCTTCTTAGGATTTTTTCCCCACTGTTGTTTTTCTGGAGTTCCCTAAGTTACTAGTATCGCCTTAAGAAATTAATGTCTGTTAATATTCTATCCTCCTTGCAAATCTTTGGGTTATTCATTATAGAGATCACAGTGAAATGCATTAATCTACAATAAGCAGGAAATTAAGCTGGGAGATCTGATAGTCTAGTCTAATGTTGGACTACGATTCCGTGAAGTTGGCCAAAACCTTTTATTCATTTAAAAGTGTAAGGTCAGACTGTCTGGAGTTATGTAAAGTAAGAAGAGGAGAAAATAAATTGATGAAATGAATGTTTGGAAGGCTTTTTCCTTGGTGGTACAGATGAGAATGTAGAGTTCATCTTCAAAAGAATATTTTGGAATTAGAATTAAAATTCTGCACTATCAGTCTTCAGAGCTCTGCTCATTGTAATTTTAAATACAACAGTTCCCTCAGGAATAAGTAAAACCTCTGAAAAGATTAATTTCAGTTGTAAAGTCTAATAATAGCAGTGTAAGATATGTCAAAAAAAAGAAAAAGAAAAAGAAAAAGAAACAAGCTCAATATGGCATAGTGAGTTATAATAATGTAATATCCCTTAAAGTATGTCTTGGAAAACAAAGCTAAATGCTTGTAAAAAGTTGAACTGTGCAGTTAACTAAAATATTTAGTTTACAGCTGTATGTTTAAGTCTGTATGTTATTGCTGGGCAAGTGACAGTATCCAACTCAGATATTTAAGGAAGGACATGCAAGTGCAAAACCTATGTTATTTTTATGCAAATAAATTTTGAGCTCATTTTGAATTGTGACGTGACTTTGTAATGACAGTGTTACCCCTTTTCACTCTTTTCCACTCTTCAATTTTCATACTCTGTCACCTCAAAAACCTGGCTGCTACAAGGGGAGGTTGAATTTCAGAAATGTCAATAATGTTGCCTAGTTGAAACCAATTTATTTGTAGCTTTTTTTCATAAATATTAACTGCAGTAGTTCCAGACACACTCTTTTGCATATGCTGGAGGCTAATGGCTTGTCCATGATGGCCACTTTGCATGAAGTCTCATTGAAGAGAAATGAGGAATTTTAGGGCATAGAAAAGAGTATAAATAAGTAAACATAGGGATAAGAGTCAATAAATTACTTCTTTCCTTAATTTGTTTTTAATTTTTTCTCATTTTAAGCATCATACATGTAGTATCCATGGTCTCTTTTTCGTCTCATTACATGAGAATTTCTAGTTATTTTGAAACTTTCAGTATTCTGCAGTCAAAAGAGAAGCGTTCATTGCAGTATGTAATTCAAGTGCTTACAGGTGGGCATTCTTCTTAGTCTGGATTTTTTTGGCAGAATGAATTTTCTGCGAAGGAACTGCAAATTGGAAGCTTCTTGGCAGTGCAAATTTGTCTGCCATCAGGTCTGTGCTGCTGGGGTTAGACTGCTTCTTAATTACCTCATTTAAAGATAGCTTGGGTATCTCTGTCCCACACTGAAGTCTTTCATGTAGATATCTCCAAATCACTGAAGTGTGCAAGGATTTTATTACTTTATCCATGTCTTGTATAGCTAGCCCTGTTGATATCACCGCTTTGCTGGGGTTTGTATTTCTTTGCTGTAAACATAATGTGATCTGCCAGTATTTGCACATATTTGATTGTTTGCTAATTATTTTACACCTTGTAATATAAGTACTGTTGAAAGGACAGTCTTTTACGTTTCAATATTTTAATTTCTAACTCTAAAGATAATTTTGACTGGTAGTTGTTTGGTCATTTGAATTTTCCAGTTTGAGATTCTAATAGATTTGGTGGCTTATAGGTGAGTGGATATGAGTATACAAGAGGTTTGAAATGTAAAATGTATTAAAAGGTATATTTTGACAAAATGAAGTTATTTGATAAGGATCATTTGGAAAATGTATACAAGAAATTTTACTAGATTATGATTCAACTAAATTTAAACCTATCATACTTTCAGTCATGAATTTATTATAGTTTTTAATTTTTTTGATATATAGCTTTGAGCTTTCAAGTAGTACTTGATTAAGTCAGGCAAGGAATTAATTAATTGAGACTCCACTGAAGAAATGAATTAGGTTTTTTTCCTGTATTTTGAGGCTTGTTCCATGGAAGTGTTAGTTTTGAATACCTGAATGATCTTTATTAAATCATGGTCCTGCTACTGAAAACTTGTAAAACTGAAAAGACACTTCATCCCTGATGCTATTTGTAGAAAGCATTCATTTCTGCCTATAGATCCGTAGGTTTAGCAGTAGCATTTAATGTTTTGATTTTACTATTTACTTAATTCTGTATTAAAGAATTAAAGTATCATCAGTATAGCACTTGGTAAGTAGCCAGATACAACCTCAGCTGAAAAATAAGTATAATTACAAACAATCCCTGTGGACCATGCTGGAGATGTGGGTGGAGAGAGGAGAGATGGAGAATGTAAACCAAACTCCTAAGATGAACTGAAATATTCCCATTTGGTCTTCTCTTTGAAAAGGACATCACCAATACATTAAAATTTTAAGTTTTACAAAGGAAACTGCATGTTACAGCATCACACAATTTCCAAATGGAAAGACACTTTTGCCTGATACAAATAGAAAATACTATGATAGCTGTAAATCACAGCATTTTAAGTAAGCAAAAGGCAGCAATGATCTCAGTGGGGATAATGATTCCATTATTTTTAAATAAATGTAAAAAAGTTTAATTCATCTTCAAAGCTTCATAAACTGGTGAAGTAATGAAGAAGTGAAGAGCAGAATACATCCCTTTATTGACCATCCTTTTAAAAATGTCATTAGTTTCTTTAAATAAATCATTAAACCTCTATTTGGTTAATGTTGGGCTCGTTATCTGACTAAATTTACTGATAAGACTATTTCAGTTTCAGGTTAAAAGTCAACATATATTCAGATATAGAGGAACTCTAACTGTAACTCATAAAAAAGACAAAGCAAGATGCTAGGTCAAGTTTCGTCTAATAAGCTGACGTGTTCATACACTTCCCATGCCAACGTGCCTTTTCGATAAAGCAAAAAAAACCCATAAAGTGGTTTCGGCTGTGACTGCTCTATGGCTCTATAGAAACACATTATAGATAGCTGTATATCGATTATTTAGACAGATAAGAGGTGAAAGATAGTGTGCAACAATATAAAACCCCCAAATCTATGGATAGTGGTGTCATGTTCCAAACTAATAGCTTCATTTTTCTCCATCATTTAACCATCCAAAGAGGAACTGGAATTTGTGGGCTATAAGGACAAACTGAGTGTTCAAAGCACACCAACTTCATAATTAAAATAAATTACCCTACACAATACTTAATTTTATGTTTAAATCCCAATTTGCATTTCTTACAGGGTTAGATGAAACAATTCCATTAGAGGGCAGTAGTACATGTAGGTAAACGGTCTTATGTGCTAAATATTTACTTTAGTTTGCAATCAGCTTCCTTATCTCTGTGAACTGTGTCCTGTATAATTTTTTCATTATTAGTTAAAGGAGGAGAAAAGTGATAATTTAATACATTAAAATAATACTCTGTAATACAGTAATGTACATTCTGTCATATAAAATGAATATGACAGAAGTGATGCAAAATATAGATCACAGCTTTCAGTACCATGATGTTCCTGCTAAAATATCAACTTTAAAGTTGTTAGTCTTTCTATGTTCTTTCTGAATGATGCAATTTGTAAATTGTATAACTTTTATTTATGTGAAGTTCAAAGGGTTTTTAATCTTAATTTTTAAACTCTATTTTTCTTTGTTTTATCTACTTTAATGCTTAAGTCAACTTGTAGACTTTATAGACTTCCAGGCAAGAGATTGTAGAAGTGGGCATGCTTATTCAGGCACCTTTTCATGATTAAGCATCAGTAGCATATTGCAATTTGGCAATGATCTCTGCAAAGAATTTAAGTTTAAAGTATAAGTTATATCTTCTGAGATATTTGATATTGAAATGGAAGCCATGAAAGCCTAAATGTTTAGATTCTGGTTTTATTTGTACTCTGATGTTTTAATTGCTTTAATAATTTTAAGCCGATATACCTTGCTAATATGGCTAGTTCAATTCATACCACTTTAATACTTAACTATATTTTATATATCTAATCCAAGCAATACCACAAACATACCATTTCTTTTTCCATTTTCAGTTGTGTTACTTGATACTACAGCTGCCGTTGGAGAACTAGGATGGAAAACATTTCCTTTGAATGGGGTAAGTCACTCACCATTTTGTTTTTATTGTCTTGACTTTAACATTGTAACCTTCTGGAAGTGAATGGATGGCTGTTATACCTTGGTGAATATTCTTGTAATACAGACTTGTCAGAAAGATTGTAATTCACAGGACTAGAGCAGTCTGTCTTGCAAGTAGGAATAATAACAGACACAAGAATAATGTGAATAGACGTTATTATGCCCTTCTTTAGCTTTCCTGAGTGTTAAGAAACTATCTTACTTGAAATATGATTCTAAATGTTACACATCATAAAGTTCCATATTGAGAACTCTTACACTGGAGGAACTTGTTATGACTAAATATTTGTGAAATAAAGGGAAAAATAGGTTTTGATTTTATAACTTGAAACAAAACTTTAATGATTTAAGAGAGAAATAATATGGACTTCAGCCAAATCTGGTAAAATGGTATAAGGTTAGCTGGATCAGGAAAACATAAAACTATTCATGTCATTAAACCAGCTTAAACATTTAGAGAAAATATTTAAATAGTTTTGTGGGTTTTTTCACTGGCCATTCTAGATTAAAATTTACTATTCCAGTTTAATGTCCTACATGGATGCGCTATACTGTTAGTAAAGATTTCCAAGAGGCACTTAACATTACATATAGGGCCCCAGAGTGTTAGAGCTGTCTGATGTATTAGGAGATGGTGTGGTCAGGTGAGTATGGGAAAGAGGAACTATGCTTCCAAAACCTGTCTTCTTCCACCCAGCTAATGCACATAAGACCATCAGAGGCATTTTTTAAGTTAAGGTACAGTATCCTGGAGCATTTAACACCTATTATATCAGCTTCTAGTTCTGATATCACTGTGGGTACTATGTATCACTTATTTTTATATTAGCTGATATTATCTTAATTCTTGTACATGATGCATATAATTACATCCTTCTCCAAAATAAGCTTAGAAAATACTGTTTTTCCCAGTAAAAAAATCTCTTCATTTTTAGTTATTTCTTGTGATCAGCTCCAGAAGGAGGAAGAAATCGTCTTTCCTCAACACATTAAGAATCCATTTTTGTAAAATGCCTTCTGTGTGTCTGCCCTCAGGGTTTCAAGCAATGTGACATTTCTTAATCTCAGCCTGTTTTCGACTTTATGGATTACTATTTTTTTTCAGGATTTTCCAGTTCTTTGTATTCGTATACATAATTTCAGACTGTTACAAGTACTTCTGTGTTCTACACTTTGTATGCACTTTCATGCAATCTGAGTCATAATTCTGAAAGTTTTATTTCATTAAAAAATCATACACAAAGCAAATTTTGTCATAAAACATTATGAGAAAATACAGCAAGGAATTTTTTGCTCTAGCTTTTTGATGGGCTTTATTGAATTGAACTTCTGGCTGCCATTTGGAAAGCACAAAAAATATCAATTCCTAGTTACTCCAATAACAATAACCACAATATAACAATATAAAAATATACAATATAATAATAATTCTTTTACTCCAAAATTAATAACTGCTATATACAAACACAAAGCCCCCTATGCTCAAAGTTGATATAAAACTATTAAACAGCTATTAAAACATATATTTTTATTCATCATACGTACCCTTAATAGGTTTGCAGCACATCGAGGTTTTTAGGTGTTTTAAGACCTTTGCTGTGTTTTAAGAAAGGCCAGCACTTACCTACAAGTACTTGGGATCAATTATTACTGAGTTTCCCAAGTAAGTATGATTACTATACTTATACAATTAAATATAAGTAGCTAAGAGAAGTGTGCATATAGTGTTAACTCAGGAAGAAAATTTGTATAAACTGTTGATGAATTAATCTAAACTGTAAACAGTATAAAAATTCCTGTGCACTGTAACACAGAACTTTTGGAGCAACCTTTTGGGAGGTTGTACAGGTGAGAGAATATATGATTTGGAGAAGCATGTCTCATTTATGAAGGAAACGAAAAGATATTGGCCACATACAGCAAGACATGACTGGATATGCAAAAAACAAGGTCCCCCATTTCTCCCAGTGGAATGAAGGAAAATGCCTTAGGTTGACATTCCAGAAAAGGCCACTGTGAGCAATAGGACCTAATAGCAATGGTGCACTTCTGAAATGGTGTAGAAAGAAGGAGCAAACAAAAAACTCCAAATAAATAGAGAAGACAAATGACTTCTTTGAAATTAGAGTTATTTCTTCCACTCACTGGGAGTTATGCAGAACTGCTGATTAAAATTGATGTTTTGTGATTTTTCAGAATTAGTATCACTCTGACAAACTTTATTCAAATATTTAAAATGTATATTTTTGTTTAGCTATTTGAACATGCTGAAAAATTATATAAAGCTATTGAAATATTTAAAAGTTACATTACTTTGTCTTATAAACTATTAATGATCCTGAAGTTAAAAACTGAATTTGAATGTATTTCTAAACAATATCTTTAAGTTATTCCAGGATCCTGTACCTTACAGAAAGGTAACAAGAAAATTGATTAAGCTTAGAAGTGATCACATAATTAACAGAATATGACATTGAGATACTTTATAACACTTTTATATACAGTCTCTGAAGAAAAAGTTCAATTATGGTGTTTATTACTTCATTGTTATCAAACTATAAGGTAAAACAGTGCTTTTGGGATTGGCTGATAACTCTTATTATGCCTACTGATGTAGCGAAGAACAATAAATCTTTTGTCCTTCTAAATCTTTCACAAACATCAGAAATGTTAGTTTATGTCCACAGTGCTGAGATACATATCTGTCCTAATACAATTCAGAATATGGCATAATATATAAGAAGAGCATCTCTGTGGAGAGGGTCCTGGTGAGTGCTGGTTGATCATAAAGTAAACATGACCCAGCAATGTGCCCTCATGGCCAAGAAGGCCAATGGCATTCTGGGATGCTACTCTGCCCTGTGACGCCTCATCCAAAGTCCTGTGTCCAGTTCTGGACTCCCTTTCTCAAGAGAGATGGGAAACTTCTGGAGAGACTCCAGTGGAGGGCCAGCAAGATGATCAGGGGACTGAAGGAAAGACTGTGGGAATCAGGACTGATCAGCCTGGAAAAGAGAAGACTGAGGGGAGATCTTATTAACACAAGTATTTAAAAGGTATATGCCAAGAGGATGGGGCAGCGCTTTTTTCTGTTGTCTTAAGTGACAGGACAAGGGGCAATTGACATAAGCTGGAACATAAAAAGTTCCACTTAATCATAGGGCAAAACTACTTTACTGTAAGAGTAACAGAGCACTGGAACAGGCTGCTCAGGGATGTTGTGGAGACTCTTCTCTGGGGCTTTTCAAAACCCACCTGGACATATTCCTGTGTGAACTGTTCGAGATGAACCTGCTTTATCAGGGGAGTTGATTTAGATGGTCTTTCAAGGTCCTTTCATCCCTTACCATTCTATGTTTCGGTGACATGATTCTCTAATTATTGGTGTGACTGAGACTATCACTGCAGAAATAATGAACCTAGTTCATCCCATGATGGGCACATTAGCATTTTCTCTTTGTTTTGGATGAGTGTGACATATTTTGGTTTCTTTGTGCTTTTGATAGATACTTTTTGTTTAGATACTGTGTAAGTCTTACATGTTACTTTAATAAAAGTGTTTTTTTAGTAAGTGTTTTGATGTGTAAGAAAAATGTCATTGACATATAATTACTGCTCTGATGAACATTTTTGAGGTTAGGAGGATGGGTGATACATTTTATTGAGACTGTGACATTAAGAGAAGTCATTAACTTACTGGCATACTAAGTCACAAATAATGTTTCCATTAATTTAAATAGCAACTGAATAGTAATGCTTGGGATTTGGGTAATATTGCCCCAGAGATTTTATACTAACAGGCTAGTGTAAAGTAGGATAAAAAAATAGGAACTGTTGCTTTGTAATTTGCAGAACCTTAACCTTCACCTCACAGAGTTTTTATTTATAGTAGATTTGTAACATAATGTTTGCAAACTTTCCACAGTTTTGGTAACCTCTAGAAGTACCTACCTAAGCAAGTCAAGATACAACACAGTAGTATCTTGTATGTGACATTTGTATGCAATTCTATCATTTAGCTGCAAAGATGAGTCATTCATTGATTCATAATATAAAATGTGGTTTTATTTTTTTCATTTTCTTCCCAGTTATTTGTGCAGTCTTCCTGAAGCACAAGAATATGATAGTTTTTCTTACAAATCTCTTGTCTTTATTTGCTTGACAGATTTTTTTCCTCTCATTTTGAACAGATAATAAATTAAGTGCTTAGAGCTACAAAAATGCAATGTAAAACGTTAATATCTTTGAGGTCAATAGAGTGAACTTTTTTTGATTGAGTTCCAGTTTGTCTTCTCAGTGATGCACTGTCTAAAATTTCTGCTTTAATAATGGATACATTTGATACTTCCTCTGTTCTTTGGGCTATGGTTCAAAATAATTGATTGATTTATGAAAAAGCATGCTCAACAAACTGACACTCCATAACCTTGAAAATCCAGAACAACATGTTTTTGATTGGTACAGAAAATGGAAAGGATCCCTTCATTGTTTTCAAAAAGAGGCTATGAATGTGAGCTAGTGGGCAGGCTAGTCTTGTGAACCATTATGCAGGGTTCCAGCTGATGCCAGTTCGTTAATCTTGGGGACGGGATTACTTTTCTTGGATTTTCTTATTAAAACCTATGATGCTGCGACTGGTAGAAGGGCAGTCTTTTTCTAGGGGTTTAAGCAGTGTTTTAAGTGGTTAACAGGGTGTTGAAATTAAGAAGGAAAGGCAAAAAACCCTGAAAGCCTAACTAAAATGTAGGGGTTCACAACACTTATCTCTTAGAAGTAATACCTTGGGCAACTCCAGTTGTTGGGTTTTTTCCTTCTGACTTCAGTTTAAGTTTTCTAAACAATATTGCTTATTTCTTATTGCATTAAGCAGTGTAACACAATTTTGTGAGCAAAGTTTGTTGATGAGCTGTGATTTTTAGACTATTGTCATAAGGGCCTGTCCATTCCTGGTGAGCTTCTACCATAAGTATGCTTTCTTAACTCTAAAAATGCCTTGTTTTGTGTGAGCTGAATTTACTTTACAACTGTGAATTTGGAATAACGTATTCTTATTTCAAGAAGAGAATTATTCATGAATAAATATTCTGCTTCTAACATTAATCTAAATTTTAACTTTTATGTAGTCACTTCATAAACTCCAAAACATTTCCAAATTAACGTAAAAGAGGGTAAGGTAACACAAAGCTGTGAGAAGTTATTTAGTTGTGAAAAAGGCTCATACAAGCTACCTTGACTTGTCATAGTAGGCAAAACGTATAGCCTCAGCAGTAAAGATCCTACTAGAAATTCTGTAAATTATTTGACAACTGTGTGAGTGATGAAACTATTTTAATCCCAGTTCCTGCGGTTATTTGAAAAGCTTCCTTCTGAATTGGTAGTTTTTCTATTGATTTATCCACAAAAGTAATTTTGTTTGGAATATCTTCTTTTTTAGTGGGGGGAAATCTTTTAAATTTTTAATAAGTGTCACTGGTATAAAGTTTTAGGGTTGGTTCATTTTTCTGTTTTGTTGAAAGTGGACTTGTTAAAGTACTGATTAGTTTCTTCCCTACCAGACATGATTCTTTTACCCTGTTAAAATAGTTGTTTTACAGTAAATGTGTCAGTCAACAATACACTTTTTAGATCTTAGCTAATTAGAAGACGTTTCTTTAGTTTATGGTAACACATTTTTGAATAATTGTGTACCATTTGTCACGATTACTCACTTTCTAATCTTTTTTCATGTTGTAATCAGAGAAGATTCAAAGATTTTTCAGTGCCAACCAGCAAACATGTCTTTCAATACAGCTGCATTCATCTTCACCTTCAGTTTTAACAGATGTCTCTGAAGGTGATTGGGACAATATGTCTTGGAACATTCTTATACAATATTTTAGCTTTTTAACTGTTCTCTTAAGTAGATTGATTATTTTTTGAGAATTCCTCTAATTTTCTTTGAAGTCACATGAAACCAAAACACTTCTAAAGAAAGGAGAAGCTTAGGCTTCTTCCATTATTAAAACTATAAAGAAAAAAGCAATTAGCAAAAATAGTACCACTCTCCAATACAATGTAAGATGTTAACTAAGAAAGTTGACAGAGAAAGAAAGGCAGTCAGGAAGGCAAGAAGGAAGAAAAGAAGGCAGGAAGGCAAGCAGGCAGGCAGGCAGGAAGGAAAGGGAAGACAATAAGACTTTGCTGTGTATAATGATAACACAAGTATCAAGTTCAGGTTTAGAAACAACACACACAATGTAGTAAGAAGGAATGTAAGGTGGGGCAATGATAAATAAGAAAACAGAAGCAAGTAATCTGAAAGTGGTAAAAGATAAAAAGATAAGCAAGTAAAACATAACAAAGTATCTGAGATACAAGTCTAGATGTGCATAGTGAAGTCACTAATATGCAGCAAAAAGTGAAGTTAGTGCATTAAACATGCCCAAGTATCAGTATGACATCATAAGAAAAGGGTAAGGAGTGTAAGGTAGGTATGATGATACTTGATGTCCACAATGTAGTTCTGTTTTTCTAATGTCTGTAATCTGTGCTTGAATATTGTAAACTACTTTTAATCATGCATCATTTGACACAAATGTAGTGGCAGAAAAAGGTCATAGCATGTTATGCTTACAAAACCATCTTTGTAAACATAGCTTAAGGTCAGGATTTGAGGGGTGCATAAGATGCTTTAGGGCATTATAAACCACAATTAAGAAATCTAATTGTATTTGTCAGTTCCTGATCTTCTCTGTGATTGGAGAGCTATGACTTAGTGCACAAGGCACTTGCGTCAGTGCCTCTGCTTCTTAATATGACATATTGTGGTGGATTGACCCCAACCAGCAGCTAAGCCACTGCCCAGTTGTTGCTCACTCCTACCCAGCAGGACAGAGGAGAAAATCAGAGAGGTGAAAAGCTGTGGATCAAGATAGAGATGGTTTAGTAAGTGAGGGAGGGGAAACAGTGATGCAAAGGCACTTACTCATCACTTCCCCCCACCAGACCAATACTCATCCAGTCTTCAAGCAATGACTACTTTGAAAAAAACCACCATCCCCACTCCCACCACCTTGATTGTTCAGCATGACATTATATGGGATGAAATAGCCCATTCATCACTCTTTGTCCTCTCCCTACTTACCCACTCCTACCCTCCTTCTTGAGAGGGCAAAGTGAGAAACAGAGAAGGCCTTGATAGACTGTTCAGCAACAACTAGAACACGTGTTAACAGCACTGTTTTGTTCACCAGTCTAAAACATAGCACCCTATGACAACTATGAAGGAAATTAACTTTATCCCCAGACAGAACCAGTAAATGTAATTAAATTTCAAGTTGCGTGAAAATGAACAGAAAAAACTGTCAATACCAGAAAAAGAGTTCTATCTGAAGGTGTTTCACTTTTATTCCTATGAAGTAATGGAATCATTTAGATTGGAAAAGACCTTTAAGATCATCAAGTCCAACTGTAAACCTAACACTGCCAAATCCACCACTAACCCATGTCCCTAAGTACCACATCTACAGATCTTTGTAGTACCTTCAAGGAATGTGACTCAACCACTTCCCTGGGCAGTCTGTTCCAATGCTTGACAACCCTTTCAGTGAAGAATTTTTTCCTAGTATCAAATCTAAACTTCCTCTGGTGCAAGTTTGACCATTTTCTCTTGTCCTATCACTTGATAAGCACCCCCCATATCACAGCCTCCTTTCAGGTAGTTGTAGAGAACGATCATGTCTCCTCTCAGCCTCCTTTTCTCCAGGCTAAACAACCCCAGCTCTCTCAGCCTCTCTTCATAGGACTTGTTCTCTAGACTCTTCACCGGGTTTGTTGCCCATTTCTGGACATGCTTCAGCTTGTCAATATGCTTGTTGTAGTGAAGGGCTCAAACCTGAGCATGTTACTCAAAGTGCAACCTCACCAGTGTCCAGTACAGAGGGACAATCACTTCCCTGGTCCTGATCACCATACTGTTTTTGACACAAGCCAGGATGCTGTTGGCCTTCTTGGCCGCTTGGGCACGCTCTGAATAGTCTGTTCCACAGAACTGCAGCCATGTGGATAGATGTTGCAGAAGTACTAAGAAGCAAGGTTTTAAGTAAGAATTGAGGACATTTTTGAGAAAAAAAATGCATCCGAAATTCTAAATTCATCTCTCTGTTACATATCTTTATTCCAGTTCAACTGCAATAAAGATGTGTAGTTACATCTGTGACCGCTTACCAGTAGGATTTCAGAGGTGTCACAGAGGCTGTGGTTTTAATAACAAGTTTAATAGAAGGGATCTAGTTGTCAGAACATTTAACAAGGATGAAGGAAAAAAAGTAAGCTAATCAGATTTTCATACAATACGGGGAGTTTACAAAGATGACAGTAGGAACAATATTTTAAGTCACATATTTAAGCTGTAATTTGGACATAATCAAACACAGAGCTCTGCAGTGCCATATTCATAATGCATGTTGATGGTCAAGGTGTTGTATGAGGGAAAATGTAAATTGAGGGCTATTTTTTAGAGACTGATTTCTCTCTGCAGGCCTTGAACAATTAGTTATATCCAAGATGTAGTTAAATGTCTAGAAAAGCTTTTCTAAAGGAAATGCTGCTGTTATATGAGATGACTTGCCAGTTAGAGTTAAGTTTCCATGTTTCTTTTTGAAGCATCTCTTAAAACATACAAGATTTTCTTGAAAACTGTGTGTCCCTGGGACTATCAATATCTAAGTAATTTAGTGCATATCTGAATTTTTGGTTTTACCTGTATTCCCTGTAAAAATGGCAAAATTCTTAATTTGTCTGCATATGTAACTTGAAAACCCTGGTCACAGAATTACCTATGACCGCTGGGAATTTTACTGTTTACTGGATCGGTACAGGGTTATCACAGCATGTTCCATCTGAAATGGCTAAATTCACAAAATGTACTAGGCACTGTGAAGAAGAGATATTATTTGTCATGCTCATTTATTTTTTGTACATACATTTGGGCAGTCTCCTGATTATTTTTCCTTTAGATTTGTGTGAAACATCCAGCTACAGATTTCACAGAGGATAGTCACTGGCAAAGTACACTGTCATGTCCTTAGATATTGCAAACACACTTCAGCCTATTTATGCTTGCCACTCTGCAGTCACCAATCTAAAGCATTCATAGTCAAAACAATGAGATTTAATTTGCTGTAAATTTAAAATCCAAATCCAAACCAAATCACTTCTAGGAAAACAAATACAATGAAGGCAGATTATAAACATATTCAAATAATTCAGTACAGAACAGCTATATATGGAAATAGTAATCTGTAATAGGAAAGCAACAGGAGTAGTCTCTAAATTGCTCAACCAAAGCAATTTATTGTATATTTAATGTATTGTGTGGTAAGTCTGAACTTTATGATACTAATGTTGCATATACTTTTTGCATTATTTCTCCATTCCTGTTTAATTTAAATGGTATTGCATAAGAACATATTCCTAGTAAAGGCAAAATTTCCTGTATAAAACTGGGACTATGAGCCATCTGCAAAGCAAAAGCATTTTTCTTACTGGTCTTCTAGTAGGATGACCTCTCACTAGAATGTCAAGCTAGGAGCTTGTCATCTCCATTATATCCTCGATGACTGTTCAAATATTTAAGGTAAAATATGTCAAGGGAGATAAATTCCAGATTGAAGCCACATTGCTGAAATTCAAGTATATCAACTTATTAGTGAAATGTTATGTGTTGGGCTTTTTCTTGCCCATGATCTAACTTCCTTAACTCCCTCCCCACAACAAATACTCTGCTTTCTTACTTGTTTGTTTGCTTTCATGACCATTAGGGACTCTGTTTTCTTGTGGGGTGTTTTGAAATCACTTTTGAGTGAAACATAACAGAAACAGAAACATAATAAAGGAAACAAAGCAGACAGTCTTGTATTCTTTGATGCAGTGAAGTGCTATTTAAAATAATAACCTTAAAATACTAACTTTTTCTTAAAATCATTTGTTTGTACTTTGGTTAGAAGCAATTTATGCACTCAGTGCCCAGATACTGACCAATAGCAAAGTAAAGCTATTTACTTATTTTTCTTAGGATGTTGATTTTACTGTATCTTGTCTGTCACATATACTTTAGTTGTAATGCACAGAGAAAATGTATTACTTTTCAGTATATTTTGTATATTATATAGCAAAATAGGGCACTGAGTGGCTATAGCAGTATTTATATTTTCTGTTATATTTCTCATTGTGGGTATGCAAAACATTAGAAGTAGTGGAGCATAGTGAACATTTAACATTTTCAGTTGTACAGCTCCGCAAAATGTGTGCTAAGTCTTGTATTGTTTTTTAAAAAATACATTGGCTGAAAGTTAAATAAGAGTATCATAAATGCCTTGTACTCTCCGTACTCAGGGCATGAAGAATAGCTTTATGTCTTTGTAGGTTGCACATTCATATCTTGCATTCAGAAGTTTACCATATCTTGGGTACCAAAAACAGAAGCAAGAAAATAAAGCATAATTTAGTGAATATTAACAAACTCTTGCATTTTTTTTTCTGTAGAGAAAGAATTGCATTTTGAGAAGGAGAACATACTTGGTTGAGGGGAGGAAGAATGATTCAATTCAGTTGTGCTGAGTATATTTTCAGCAGTGTTGAATTACAGAATTGTTATGGTTTCTGCCAGCATGTAAATACTCTGAAACT
This sequence comes from Colius striatus, assembly GCF_028858725.1. Taxonomy (NCBI): domain Eukaryota; kingdom Metazoa; phylum Chordata; class Aves; order Coliiformes; family Coliidae; genus Colius; species Colius striatus. Next base: position 110,689,552 of record NC_084759.1, on the reverse strand, counting down.
GAAAAAAATCACTCATATCCATTCCAAATTAAATTTAATATTGTTCTGATGTAATTCAGTGTTCACTGTGCACACACATGGAGCCAGAAAGAATGGCAAATTGAGTGTTGCCTTCATTACAAAATCATGGAAAAGAAAGGACAAAAGTTGAAGAAAAGCAATATTTATGGAAATACGAGGTGCATACTGAACAGCTTTTTATCCGAACCATTGTATTTTCAGAGTCTTAAGAACTGCTATACTGAACTCGTGGGAAATACTCCTTGAAATTCCTGTGTGCTTAGGAAATGGCCTCATAAATGCTTAAGTAGTTGATAAATATCTAGGTATTCTGAAAATAAATCTCTCAGGATTGTTTGAAATCCACAACAAGTTTTTGGGTTATTTTTTTCCAAAAATAAAGGTAAAAGTAACGGTAGCAAAAGATGTTTCACTCTCTCACAACCAGTTGCTGCTTTTCACTCATACGCTGAGTTCAGTAATTGAGGCAAACTAGACCAACTGCTGCTTTCTTTTTATCATTTTTAGTGACAGGAGTAATTTAATTTCTAAAAGTGGGTCTTCGATGTATAATGAAAATGAAAGAATTTATATTTTTTTAATGATTTGTAGTAGTCTGTAATTATATTGGAAAACTTTACTTAGAATTAACAGAAAAGGAAGTTTAAAAAAAACCCTCCAAAACATGAAACAAGAAACAAAATCCAACTTTACTTTTGTACCTTTAAAGACGTTTAAATACATTGAATGAAGTTACATAAAAATAACCAATTTTTCAATAAACCTGCAACCTTGAAGCATTCTCTGAGCCTTTTTTGAATACTTAAGGATATACATAGTAACCTTTGCAAATTGCAGTATTTAATTTATGTTCTGATGGTTCTTTAAATCATGAGACATAACATAGGTACCAATAGTTTTAACAGTTTTAAGGATGGAAAGACTAGAGATATATATATGTGTATAGCTATATATAGCTTTTCTGCTCTGCTAGAATTCTTACCAAGTGGATCTTAGTACATTAATTAGGAACAGTTTGGGACACAGTTAAATACTGTGTTATTTCCCAGAGTTTTTACCCTTATGATGCTGAGACAGAACTTTCAATTTCTTTTTGAGAAAGTGTGGAATAAGAAGGACTCTACCACTACCAGTTTGACATTGTCTGCAATCTTCATGTTGATTGCAGTCTTCAAGGGCTTAAACCTTTGGTTTTGTTCCTTATAAGTACACAATATTTTCTCTCTGCTATTCCTGCCCCATTCTTTTTTATTTTGTCTTTGTTTTATCATCTGTCACAAGGTCCTTGTTTTACCAGCTTCCTCAGTGACATGTCCTTCCTTGTCCATTTATTCATGTAAGAAACTCAACTAGTCTTATACGCTATGACTCTTGCTAGCTAAGAAGCAGCAGTAGAGTGGTGTTGGGTTGTGTGTACTCCTTGCCTATCAACGTCATTCATGCTGCTTTCAGTGAGCCCATTTACTGTCTCTAAGACAAGTCTTCCATGAACTCAGGGCTGAGGTGAAATCCTGGCCCTTTTATAAATGTTGGGGTAGTAAAAGTAGGCCTTAGGCTACTGAAAAAATTATTCCAGGTGGATTGAAAAGTGTGATGTTGAAGAAGTTCTCCTCTGCTTTGTTCTCTGCCAGTAGATGTCCTGCAGTTGGTCCATAACCATCCCATGCAATGCTACAGGCTTGGGGCAGAGTAGAAAGCTGTCTGGTGGAAAAGGACCTGGGGATACTAATCAACAGCTGTCTGAACATGAGCCAGTAATGTGCCCAGGTGTCCAAGAAGACCAATGGCATCCCGGCTTTTATTAGAAATATTGTGACCAGCAGGACCACAGAAGTCATTGCCTGCCTTTACTCAGTGCTGGTGAGGCCGCACCTCGAATACCATGTTTAGTTCTGGGTCCTTCAGTAGAAGAAGGACATTGAGGTGCTGGAGCGTGTCCAGAGACAGGCAACGAAGCTGGTGAAGGGTCTAGAGAACAAGTCTAATGAAGAGAAGCTGAGGGAGCTGGGGATGTCTAGCCTAAAGAGGAGACTGAGAAGAGACGTGATTACTCTCTACAACTACATGAAGGGGAATTGTAGTGAGGTTGGGGGTCAGTCTCTTCTCACTAGTTATGAATGACAGGACACAAGGAAATGGATTCAAGTTGCACCAGGGGAGGTTTAGATTGGACATTAAGGAAAACTCTCAGCTAACAGATATGTAAGCATTCTTTTATTATGCTTACAACTTGTAAGTCATGAAGTGGTGTGCGTTAGAAATGTGATTTATTTCATAAAATTTGGCTAGTGATATTCAACTTACTGCACCAGACATGTTGCTGCATATTCACACTGGATCTTCATATGTCAGAAGAATAATATTACTAATTTAATATCAAAGTAGTTTAAAAGGTTGATAGAGTTCATTATTAACACTAGCATAACTAAGAAGATTGGTTTGGTTCCCTATTTCATGTAGGATAGCTAAGGGGATTGACTTTAGCTCCCTGATTCTTGCCATGATGATTAAGGGGATTTGTTTAAATACCCCATTTCATATGATATAGCTACCATAAAAGGATTAGTTTTGGATTCCACTTTCACGTGGGAATGCTAAGGGGATTAGCTTTAGCTTTTCATTCCATGACAAAATAACTAAGGGCAAATGCTTTCACTGTCCATGTGATTGCATCAAGATTTTTCTTGCCTGTTGTGTTCTTGTGTCAGTTTCTTTTCTTCTGTTCTTACTGCCTAGAGTAATTTTACTTCAAGCTTTCTGCCCTGCAATTAGAAAGCCCATAGTCCATACTGAACGTTTTATTTATTAAAGGGAATTAATGAGAAGTAAGAAAATTCCATTTGTTTTTGTTCTGTTCCTCATCGACACTCAAACATTGGAATTTCTTTGGATAAAATAAAGTGTAGGCATTGCCATAACCAATCACACCATGAGTCCATCTAATGCAGTATTCAGTTTCTGACAATGAACATGATCATGATCTTCAGCTCTAAATGAAGTATTCAGAGGACTAATTACAGTGCCCATTGAAAAGAAGTGCTAATATTCTTCATCAAGTCCGGTGAGGGTATCACTTGAACCACAAGTGGTATAGCCAATCCAGTGGAGCACCAAATCTAAGCCAATAGGCACTTTGAAGGGCAGGATTTGTTAGCTAGGGAGCAATAATTAAAAAAAAAAAAACAAAACCACCAGAAAAACAGACATTGGCTTTTAGTTTAATAACCATTAGCTCGCTACAGGCCTGATCCATTCTACTTGCTGGAAGCAGTCCCTCTCTGACATGCACTATCCAGATACACTATACCTAGAAAATGTCTCGAAGAGTGCTAGTTGGCAAAGAACAAAGCCACATTGGAGGCTCTGCTAACAAATAAGGAGTATGGACAGTAGCTTATTGGTGTTTGAGCATACTGCCCTAGCTTCTTCTACTGTACTAGTACAGATATAGCCTCAGGAACAGTATTCTTAAGAGAATACTTAGAGAAGCATATGTTGTTTTGCAGTTTTGGTCCTCCACAATGAAATGTAGCAGAACTATTTCAGCAGCTGCCATTATTAGCTATCAGCTCAAAAGCTCGTTATTTCTATTATGTGTGCAGCCACTTCAGTCATATATATACAGCCATAAACGTATATGAACATGGAAGATGTGCAAATAGATATACGTTCCTCTAAGAATCTATTTGCTTAGATCTGATCCACTGAGTTGTACAATTACTTGTTTTGAAATTATAACATATTCTTGAATTTCTTTCACACTTTGTGCAGCTCAGTAGAACTCAGTATTTGAATTTGTCCCTTTAGTACCCTAACTCAACTTTAAATTTCCAAGGCTCTTTTGCTTTGACATTTTTCCCTTTTCCTCTAAAAATAAAATGCAACAAAACAATTAGAAAGTAAAGTTGATTTTATATGAAATTTTACACGTTTCTGAAAAGAAAAATGCAGTGGAGAAGTTCCTCCAGAAACCTGCCAAATACTGTATATCTTGAGGCTTTTTTTGAAAAAATAGCAGCATGTTAAGACTTCTATGTTAATGCAGCAAGCAACCTCAGTGAAAAATCAAATTCTCTGTAATGTATTTGAGGTAGCCATGCTATGAGAAATTTGACTTTACCTGAAGCCCAGCCGATGAACCCACAGTATAGGATCAGTGGGATAATGATGAAAAAGCTTAGATTTTTATTTTTTTCCTCATTTGGATTAGTGCAGAAAATTACCTGAGGGAAAACACTTTGTTCATCATAATTGTTTCGATTTATATACTGAAGACTGTTTCTGAGGGTGAAGGATTTCCTTCTTTGATTGCTACAGAAGAACCAGCATAATAGGATAAGAGTTACTGCAATGACTTTAATCTGAATATTCCTTCCTCATGGGAATCATCAAATATCTACAACCTGGTTGCCTGAGCTAGATATAATTTATAATCTATGATTATTAAACTGGATATTTCTTGAGTGTCATGCAGTAACAGAACTTCCTGCATGTATTTTTCAGTTATGCATATACAATGAAATATGGTACTCGGGGTGGCAAATTAATCACAAGCAATGGGATACATTTTGTGTAAGAGGAATGCATGAATCTTTATGGAGTATTGAGATGGGGTTTTCACTGCTATCATATTTATGCCTTTTTGTGTAGTACTGTTGCATATAGTAGCACTTTTTAAAGTTTTCATCACATATGTTTTGTGCCTGCAGAGTTAGGTTTAGTCAGAAAAAAAGACAGAACTTCAGTGAAGACGAATTTAAACATTTACTAAGAGTACGGAATTGTAAGGTTTTTGAAACAAAATGGTAAAGGTAGAATAGTGGTAACTGTAATATATGGTTATAGTCAACTACCTTACATTGCATAGAAAGCTTTTTTCAGCTTTCACCCCCCCCCCCCCCCCCAAAAAAAAAAAAACCATTCTCTAAAAGAGTTTCATTGAAGGGAAGTTTTTTCTTTCTATTATAGCTTTTTTCTTTCTGCTTACAAAGTAAGTGAAATAAATATTAGTAATATGTGGCCAGTAAGAAAAAAGAAGAAACTTTACTGTGTTTGCTATGGTTTACTTACCACCAACTGTCGGAAAGTTTCACAACAGAAGTTTAAACTGAGACTTGACAGATTTTGAGAGCAATACAGGAATAATTTCGTATTTATATGAACTGTAGTACAGAATTCCCTAGCATCTTAATGTTCTGTGAACACTTTGATGAAACTCTATAATTGTGTGTAGCTTTAAAGTACATCCTGCTGATTCACAGGATGCATAGATGTTCAAAATAGTTAATTAAAAATGCTGGCTAAACAAGATTTTTTGTTTTGTCTTCTTGTGGTTTTGTGAAAAAGTATATTATGAATCCATAGATCTAACTTTGCATTTGCTGTGGATGGGAGCTACACAGACAAAGATCATTGTGTCAAAAATCTGTAGCACTGTACAACACTGTTGTGGTTTAACCCCAGCTAGCAACTAAGTGCCACACAGCCACCCCATCCACCCCGTGGGATGGGGAGGAGAATCAGAGGGGAAGAAAAAGTCAAACTCATGAGCTAAGAACAATTTACGAATTAAAATTAAAGATAATAATAACAACAATAAAATAGGATAAACAGTTATGCAAGAGCTGCTGAGAGTGCAACTGGAAGGACCAACATTTTAAGGACAAGGGAATTCAATAATTTTTAGCTGAAAATTAATTTCCATGTCCATAAATTTTTTTAAATAAAATTAAATAAGAAAGATTTTTCTTCGTAAATGAATTGATAAATTGATATCTGTTATAAAAAGAGATGAATCTAATTTTAAAGACCCTATAGACAGATGACATAATAATATTTCCTTTTTTTATATGATTCTAATTCGAGAATTCTGAAGGGCATCTTATCCCTTGTAGAAATATTGCGGATTCTTTTATATCCAAAACACAATGAAAGTAGTCTTCAAACTGTGTGACAACACATTTTCTATATCTGGTATCATTCTTTTTTAAAGAGTTTTTGAAAAGTTTAGACTTCAGCTACCTAAGAGAAAACATAACATTACACAAAAGTACTAAAGAAATTTTGCTGTGTGAATCCTGGAATTAGTCAAGAATAAAGGAGTGATGACATGCCACATTTTTACTCTTCTCTTTGTAGAAAAATAATTCAGCTTTTTTTCCAGCAGGAAATTCACCGTGCTTTAGGTAACTGTTACTGTTTTCAGTTTTGTCACTTTTAAGTTTACATTTAATTTTTAAATTTGTTTAATTCATTAGTCACTCGTGTTAGTAGCAGCAATGTTATTATAATATATTAATATCTGTAGATCATTCTCCATGCTAATACATGTCTTGTGATGTGCTGCATTTTAGAAATTACTATTATATCCCAATTGCTGTAAGTGTAGCTTTTTTGTACCCTACTGTCTCACAAGTTTTCAGGCTGCATTTGTCAGTTCATTTGACTTCCTTCTACTCATTTCCAACCTGCCAGCAAGCCTGCAAGAGTTTCATTTCTCCTAGCTGCATTGGTTAGATTCCCCTCAGTGTTCAATCTGTTCTGCATTTATTTTGCTATGTTGTGTGCTGAATTTGTAATTATGTCTATAAATAGCAACTGACAGTTGGTCAATTGGAAAATGGGACAACTAAGAAATTATGATGACATTAATGTACTTAAAACAAAAATGACAAATCATATATAAGTTAATATCAAAGTACTTCTTTTATAACTAGAGTATTATGATTGAATTTTCTGAATCAAGCAAAATTTTGCTTCTAAAAAAAAAAAAAACTATGTAATTCAAATACATAGTCTTCATCTTTACTTTTCACCACCACCTGTAAAATATCCCCAACTACAGCTGGGCTTTGAGATGTGCTGCCACTTATCAAACCCTTGGTAAGGATTTGCTCTAGCCTCCCATGTCCACATCTAAATTAACTGGGAAGTTTTTTATTGCCCATGTATGTTTGTCTTGCTATATCAGTTGATTATGGTTTGGGACTTTCATGTCAGCTGAGAATATCCTGTCACTAGTATATTGTTTTAATGCAGTATTAGAGTATCATGCAACTCTGAACACCAGAGTTGTTTTTCTTTATTATAGTCGTATTCATAGGCATAACCTCTAAATCTTGTATTTGTAAAATATTTATCAGTTACTCTCTTCAAGGCATTGTAGATACTTGTCATGGGTTTGTGTGGAGCCATTTCTGGTAATAGAGTAGGAGCTGTAGTGGTGGGTCCTGTAAGAAGTTGCTAGAAACTTTCCCCAGTTCTGAGTCAGTTCCACTTCGGGGGCTGAGCCAACTGGGCACCTCTGTAATCACTTCTTAAGAGGCTGGAAGAAGAGGGTTCTTTCTTTCTGGAAGGTGGTGGAAGGAGTCGGATGAGAGAGAAGTGACCATGTGGATCCCAAGGTCAGTGAGGGAAAAGAGGACAAGGTGTACTGGAAGAGGCTGTGAATTTGTGGGAGGACAGCATTGCAGCAGCAGGTACTCAGAATTCTGCTGCCACAGACAGCTGCCACATTCTACTGTCTCAGGTCGGAGGAGTTTGCGAGGAGCTGCAGCCCTTGAGAAGGACTCATGCTGGAGAACTTGTTAGGGACTGTATCCCATGGGAGGCGCCTTGCATTGGAGCAGGGGAAGTATGTGAGTAGTCCTCCTCCTTTGAGCAGAAAGAAGCAGAAGAGACCATCTGTAATATACTGACCACATCCCTATTCCCTGCCACCTGGTGCTGCTGAGAGGGGAGGAGGTAGAGATACTGGGAGCAGTGAGATGAGCCCAGGAAGAGAGAAGGGATGGATGATGGTGATCTTAAAGGGCTGGTTGATTTTTCTCATCATCCTGCTCTGTTTTGTTTGGAGTTTTTTATTTACTTTGCATGTTCTGTTTCTAGTTGGTAGTAGATTAAACTGTTCTTATTTTCTTCCCTAAGTCAAGTAATGGAGTCTGTTTTTCCTGGAACCATAACTGTCAGTGAGCCCTCTCCACTCTTGTCTCGATCAACAAGGTCCACGGTTACATTAGTTTCATCCCATCTGGCTGAGACCTCCACTGTCCTTTGGAAGGTGGGGGTGTATGTTGGGGGTGAGCAAGAGGCTACATGGTGCTTCATTGCTGCCTGGGCCTGAACCATGACAATACTTAAAAAAAACCCCAAAATTACCAACCCCTCTGAAAAAAAACTCTTTGGCCTTCCTCTGTCTAAGTACATATCAAAACCAAATACACTCATTTCCAACTAGCAATAATTTGGAAACAGAGTTATTTGTTTTGCATAGTGACACTACATAATAGCATCTACTCTTGCAATCTTAAATGCTTATTTATTATAAGTATGCATTTATTTTAAGAATATATCGGCAAATGAATACTGAAGTTCTCCCTGGGATTTTTTTTTTAATAAAGATAGGAATGCCTTTCATATGAAAGCTATGCTGGAAATGTTCATTACAGTAACTAATTTAAGAAACACAAATTTAAGATAGTACATTCCTTTTTAGGTCATGTTAACCATATGTATCATTTTCAGGAGTCATAAAGAACAACTGGGTTTGGACAGATATTCAGGGACTGAGAGTAAAGAACTAGAGATATTCACAACTAGGCTAGTACTACTCTAGTTTAAGTCATAAAATCATAGAATGGTTTGGGTTGGAAAGGACTTTAAAGATCACATAGTTCCAAACTCGCTGCCATGGGCAGGAACACCATCCAATAGACCAAGTTGCTCAAAGCCCCATCAGACATGTCTTTGAACACTTACAGAGATGGGGCATCCACAACCTCACTGGGCAACTTGTTCCAGTGCCTCACTACTCTCACGGTGAAGAACTTCTCCCTAATATCTAGTCTGAATTTACCCTCTTCAGTTTAAAGCCATCACCCCTTGTGATATCACTATATGCTGTTGTAAAAACTCTCTCTCTAACTTTCTTGTAGCCCCTTTTAGTTATTGGAAGACAGCTATAAGGTCTCCCCAGTGTCTTCTTTTCTCCAGGCTGAATGATCCCAACTCTCTCAGCCTGTTTTCATAGACAATGAAATTATGAAATTTGCACTGAAAGAAAGAGACAATGCAGGGATTGTAAAAATTCCATCAGCTGCAGAGGGGAAAAAAAAAAAGTAATCAAGTAATCACAAAAGTAAAATCAAGAAATTTTTCTTGATGATAACACAAACATTTCTTTAAAGTTTGTGAATGATGAAGTCATCTCATCTTGGTACATATTGCTGTTACTTTTTTTGTGTTATGTATGACTTCATTGCCAAATATAAACTTGCATTAGAATTCTAGTTTTTATTCAGGCTAATAGGTAAAATCAGATGAAACATGTCACGCCAAAAGTTTACCAAATGTTTGAAGTGCTTCAGAAGAATAGCATCTGTGATATAACTAAATTGTCAGAAAAATGGATAATCAGTGTAAGTAATCTGGAAGAACATGAAAGTGACATAGGATAATTGGTTAAATTCCTGCAATATAGATTAAACATGAGGCTATTTTAAAATATCATAGTGTATTAGCTTGCAGTGCAATATATTGGTCTGAAAAGTACACAATGATATTTGACACAATGGCACAGAATTGAGTTGGAGACCTGTGCCCAATGGAGTTCCACAGGGATCACTTCTGGGGCCACTCTTGTTCAACACCTGGATGAGAGGACAGAGTGTACCCTCACTCAGCAAGTTCGCTGATGACACCAAACTGGGAGGACTGGCTGATTCCCCAGAAGGCTGTACTGCCATTCAGCGGGATCTTGACCTGCTTGAGAGTTGGGCAAAAAGGAACCTCATGAGATTCAACAAGGACAAGTTCAGAGTCCTGCATCTGGGAAGGAACAACCCCATGCACCAGTACAGGCTGGGGGTTGACCTGCTGAAGAGCAGCTCTGCAGAGAGAGACCTGGGAGTCCTGGTTGATAATAAACTGAATATGAGTCAGCAATGTGCCCTCATGGCCAGAAAGGCCAATGGCATCCAGGGGTGCATCAAGAGGAGTGTGGCCAGCAGGTCAAGGGAGGTTCTTCTCCCCCTCTACTCTGCCCTGGTGAGGCCTCATCTGGAGTCCTGTGTCCAGTTCTGGGCTCCTCAGCTCAAGAGGGACAGAGAACTTCTGGAGAGAGTCCAGTGCAGGGCCACCAAGGTGATCTGGGGACTGGAACATCTTTCATACGAGGAAAAGCTGCAGGAACTGGGGCTGTTTAGTCCCTAACTGCATCCATTGTTCACTGTATAACAGAGGACTGTCCAATTGCTGGGGTACATTGATCTTGAGTTGTTTACATTCAGGCTGCAAATTATTCTGATGCTGTTATGAAAAGACACAGGACAAAAGAGAAATCATATAAGATTCTTATATGTGTACTCGATTTAAAAGCTAGTATTTCCCAATCTTCACATTAGCTCTGCTTTCGCCTTTGAGAGAATTTATTCTCCCTGCTTCACCAGTGCCTTATATAGTGCCTCCAACAGATGAAATACACTAAAGTTTTATTAGGGTTTTACAGTAAGTGTTTTATGGAGATTAGGAAGAACTATCATGTAACATGATTAGGCTTACCAGTGTCAGGTTAGTGATTGGACTCAATGATCTTAAAGGTCTTTTCCAACCATAATGATTGTGGAATTCTATGATTCTGTGATGAGTGGACACCATAAACAAACAAAAACACCATGGTGTTTTTTGTTATAGTGTGTGATTGTACCAGTGCTGTGTTTTTTGCTACAGGAGAACAAGTAATCTGTCTCGGAAAAAATATGCTTAAAGATTGAGGCAAAAAATTTAGTGAGTGTCTTAGCTTTTTTCATGTCATTTGTCTTTAAGTCCTCTGTTTCATTGAGCAGTAAGTTTATATTTTCCCACTTTGTTGCCTGTGTACCTACAGGAGCCTTGCAGCAGGCCATTCCTGTGCTAGATCAATCAACCAAATATTAGAGATCAGTCTATCAGGGGAGATTTGAGTCATGAAAAAAAATGAATGGAAATAATTTTTACCTAAAGGAGTAAAAAGAGGAGAAAAGGAGAAAAGCTAAGTGTGCTAATTTTGTCTGGGATAGAGTTAATTTTCTTCATAGTAGATAATATGAAGTTATGTTTTGGATTTGTGCTGAAAACAGTGTGGATAATACAGGGATATTTTAGTTAATGCTGAGCAGTCCTTACACAGTGTCAAAGCCTTTTCTATCTCTCATCCCACCCCACCAGTGAGCAGGCTGGGGGTCCACATGAAGTTAGGAGGGGACACAGCCAGGACAGCTGACTCCAACTGACAAAAATTATATTCCATACCATATGATATCATGCTCAGAACATAAAACTGAGAAGAAAGGGAAGGATGTTCAGAGTGGTGGTGTTGATCTTCTCAAGTAACTGTTACATAGGATGGAGTCCTGCTTTGCCAGGGATGGCTGAACACCAGCCTTTCAATGGGAAGTGGTGAATGAAGTCCTTATTTTGCTTCTGTTTGTGGCTGTCTTCTCACTTTTTACCCTTCTGATTCTCTCACACATCCCACTGGGGTGGGAGTGAGCAAGCAGCTTTGTGGTACTTGGTTGTCTACTGGGGCTAAGCCATGACACTAACCAATTTTTTTTTTATCTGCAAACATTTAATGAGGTAAAATTTTGTACAAATCTTTGAATGAAAATGATATTTGAACTGTCAAATAATTAAGGTCAATTAATTTGACCTGTGCCAATAACCTGAATATGCCAGTTTTCATGTACATTACCTGTGGTAACAATAAAAGGAAACACAGAATAAAATGAATTCAGATTTAAAAGTTAAGTAGAACTGAAGCTCAACAGGGGAAGAACACATTATTATTATTATTAGTAGTATTATTATTATTATTATCAGTATTGTTGTTGTTGTTGTTGTTGTGTTTATTATTATTATTATCACCAAACTTGGGCACTACATTAGTTTCATCACATAAAAATCAGATCCCACTTCTTGTTTCACTTGTAGATGTACTTTCTCAGAGGTTGCAAGAGAGAAGTAGTTTCAGGCTGTTGGAATCTGTCACTTGTTCTCAATATTAAAGACTGATTATTATTTTGTTTTAAAGTAATCTTTTTATTTTAAAATTCTGCATCAATGTAAAGAAATGTACACATGCACAAATGTATGTAGATGTGAAACAAAAAAATGTCATTGTGGTGGAATTTTTAAATTTGTGCATTAGACACATATGAATTAACAGGAAAGAAGTTAGTGGTATCTAAGTCTCCATGAAGCCCTCCAGTCTCAGAGACTGACTGAATCATGTGTTAGAAATAGGACACCTTGACAAGGAAGTATGAGCGTCCTTGTATAAATAATTCCTTTCTTTACTTCAGATCTTTCATTAGCTATCTTTTTTCTTACATCAGTAGATAATTTCATCAGCTATCTATTCATTTCTGGTAGTATAAAACTATAACTAATGCTGTGTTAACAGCAACAGGTGAAACTAAAGGAACAGAAAATTGGAAATCAGAAGACCTGCCCAAAACTTCACTAAATTCAATGAACTGAGACACAGTGAGCTGAGAGCTCAAGAGGGAGAGGGAAATTTTAGAGAGAGTCCAGTGCAGGGTCACCAAGATGATCAAGGGACTGGAGCATCTTTCTTATGAGGAAAGTCTGTGGGATCTGGGATTGTTCAACTTGGACAAGAGGAGACTGAAGAAGGACCTCATTAATACTTAAAAGTATTTAAAAGGTGTATGTCAAGGAGATGAGGTAACACTTTTTTTCTGTAGTGTCCAATGAAAGACAAGGGGTACACAAAGTTCTCAGAGAGGAAAGTAGGAAAGTTCTACTTCCTACAAGAAACAGAACAAAAAGGAAAAAGGGAGTAGAATGATGAGAAAATTACAATTAGCACTTTAAGATCTCCCTCTCCCATCCCTCCTTTCTTCCCAGGCCCAGCTCACTGCTCCCCATCTCTCTACCTCCTTTCCCCTCAACGGCTCAGAGGGGCAGGGAATGGGGCATGTGGTCAGTCTCTCACAGATGGGCTCTGCCGCTTCTCTCTTCTCAGATGAGGACGACTCCTGACATTCTTCCCCTGCTCCAATATGGGGTTCTTCCCCCAGGACACAGCCCTTAACAAACTTCTCTGGTGTGGGTTCTTCCCAGCAGCTGCGGCTTCTGCTGATACGGAGTCCCTCACACAGAATGCAGTCCTTAGTGAATATCTCTGGCGGGGATTCTTCCCAACAACTGCAGCTTTTGCAGATACAGGATCCCTCCCTCAGGACATGGCCTCTTCTGGGCATAATCTTAATGATCTTCTTCGGTATGGGCTCTTCCCCAGAGTTACAGCTTCTGCAAATACTGGGTCTCTCCCATGGCACAAGACCTCCTCTGGCCATAGTCACTGCCTCTGGCATGGGGTCTTTAAAGAAGTGAGTCACTGCCCCTGATGCTGAGTCTTCAGCAAAATGAGTCACTGCCCCTGGCACAGGGTCTTTATTGAAATGCAAATAAATCTCTGCTTCCACTCCTCTCAACAGGATGCAGAGTGCGGGTCTTTGCTCTAGCACACCTCCTTCTCTCTTCCTTCATTGATCATGGAGTCCACATAGTTGCTTCTCTATCCCTTCCCACTCCTTGCACCACCATCAGCCAGAAAAGAAGAGACAGAAGAAGAAGGAACAGGAAGAACCCTCCTTTTCCAGCTTCTTCTTAAAAAGTGATCATGGAGGCATCTAATTGGCTCAGCCCCAGAAGTGGGTCTGGCTTAGAGCTGGGGAGAGTTTCAAGCAACTTCTTACAGGAGCCATCTTTACAGCCCCTTCCCCCTTACCAGAAACAGCTGTCATGTCAAGCCATTACATCATGTTATAAACAATATTTATTGTAGTGAGAACTTACATTGGGAGTATTTCTTTAATGACCAGCACTCAATCATTTTATGGGAAAATGCAAGAAGTTAGAAAATTTAATCAGAACATCTGATCTATCTTAATAGAGGCTTCTCTAGATGTAACTTAATCCTTAAGTTTTTTTCTCCCCCTTTACTTAAATTGAAGCACACTTTCAAGTGCAAAGCTCAACATACTGTTTGAGACAGCTATCAGTAACCGTTTTGTTTCAGTCAAAGACTCGATGGTGCCAAAGGAAACCAAAGAAAGATCTGCAAATAAGTGCCAAAAGTGACCACAGGCATGCCACCGTGTGAAACATATATCACAAGAGCTTTACAACAGCTGCTTTCAGATTTTCTTCAGCCACAATAAGCAGCAATCACATCTATACTCGCAAAGAAACATTGGACGTGAAAAATGCTGAATTACTTTGGATTCATTCAGATAGAGATTTCCCCTCTTCATCTGATTTGAGATGTACTTGCAAGTCCACACATACTGAATACAAGAACATGCGTAAAATGCGATTGCTTTCCAGTGGGTCTTTCCAAAACAAATGTTTGACATGAATATTTATGTCAGAAGGAAAATGTGAAAGCAGTTTGCATCATATAGAGAAATACAGATTTCAATTTGCTTCACAAAATTCTAATAAAAATATTAAAAATTGTGAAAAAAACCACTCCAGAATGGCTGCGTAACAAATGTTTTTAGCTGATTTAAAGCTTTTGGGTGGAATGGATAGATGAGAGATGTAATACATCTTGTAACATTTAAATATTATCAAAAAATGGGAAATGAGATATACACGTAATTGATAAAAAAGGCTTTGTTAAAAGGTTACTATTCTGCAAAGAACAATGTGTTTAAAACTTTTCTCTTTTTTATAGATGATAGGCCAAATCTTCTCCTTAGGCTTTCTAGTGATTTTTGGGAAATAAAGTTCAATAAAGGCCAAAGATTCCTAAGAGGCTGAAGATTAATAAAAATCTATTGCAACTTAAAATGTGTACCAAAGATTCTCTGATGCATTTGATCTCACTATTGACAGTGAATGTTGTACTTGGGTAAATGGTCTGGGTAAATGGTTGATAGGGCTAGGACAAAGGCTGGACTCGATGAACTTAAAGGTCTCTTCCAGCTGAAACAATTCTATGTTTCTATGATTAATGTGCAGTGAGAGTTGTATTATAACCTGAACTACCCCTACTCAATTGCAGGTAAAATAATGAACATATTTTTCACGATGATTTGATGCAACATGTCTTTGCAGTTTAGTTAAGCAGAAGAACGAATTTTGAGAGTTTGATCCCAGAGGTATAATTTGCACAAATGGCAAGAAGTAGAGCATAAAACCCCTCAGTCACTCAGAATATGGTGTTCACTGAAAACGTTCCAACTGCAATGCAACAGGCCACAGGCCTTAATGGGGCTGTTTCTGCTTTCAGATGTCATCTCTAATTATGGAATTTTGCTGTCAGATTTTGAGGCTGAGGGTATAGCATGGCCATTGGGAGAGTGTAGATGAAGCAACTGGTAAGAGATGCATTATTACTCATTTTAAAAAATAAGTAGTACTGTTATTAGGCCAGTGGTGGTATGTGGACATAAATTAGACAATTTTGTATCTGTAGGTAATGTAATTAATTAGACTACTTCAGCACACAGTCTTTCATACTCAAAACCTTTCTTCTGATCTACTTTAGACACAGGAGAAAAATTGTCTGCTATTTCCTTTGTATCAATTAATCTAATTGTCATGGTTTAACATGACAGCTATTTCTGGTAAGGGGGAAGGGGCTGTAAAGATGGCTTCTGTAAGAAGTTGCTTGAAACTTCCCAGCTCTGAGCCAGATCCACTTCTGGGGCTGAGCCAATTAGATGCCTCCACGATCACTTTTTAAGAGGAAGCTGGAAAAAGGAGGGTTCTTCCTGTTCTTTCCTTCTCCTGTCCCTTATTGTTTTCTGGCTGCTAGTAGTGCAAGGAGGAGGAAGAGAGAGAGAAGCAGTTATGCAGACTCCAAGGTCAGTGAGGGAAGAGAGGAGGAGGTGTGCTGGAGCAGAGACGTCCCTGCATTCTACAGAGAAGACTGGTAAAGCTGTGATTTCTTTGCATTTTGTTAAAGACCCCACATCAGAGGCAGTGACTCATTTTGCTAAAGACCCTGTATCAGGGACAGTGATTCTCCTCATTAAAGATCACATGCCAGGGGCAGTGACTATGGCTGGAGGAGGCCATGTACTGTATGAGAGACCCCATATTCGCGGAAGATATAACTATGGGGAAGAACCCACACCAAAGAAGCTCAATAAAGTTATGCCCAGAAAAGGCCATGTCCCATGTGAGGGACCCTGTATCAGCAGAAGCCGCAGCTGCTGAAAAGAACCCACACAAGAGAAGTTTAAGGACTGTGTCCCATGGGAGGGACCCCCTATCGGAGCAGGGGAAGAATGCAAGGAGTCATCCTCTGAGAAGACAGAAGCGGCAGAGCCCATCTGTGAGAGGCTGACCACATACCTCATTCCCTGCCCTCCCGAGCCGTTGAGGGGGAAGGAGGTAGAGATATGGGGAGCAGTGAGCTGGGCCCTGAAAGAAAGGAGGGATGGAGGAGGGAGATCTTCAAGTACTGGTTGTAATTTTCTCATCATCCTACACTCTTTTTTCCTTTTTTTTGTCTGTACTGTTTCTTGTAGATAGCAGAATTAACTTTCCTACTTTACTCTCTTAAGTACTGGACTCTGTTTTGCCCAGAACTATAATTGGCAGTGAACCCTCCCTGCCCTTGTCTCAATCCACAACAACCTTATCTTTTTCCTCTCATTTCACTGGGGCCTCTGCCATCCTAACGATGGTGGGAGTGAATGAGGGGCACCACGCAAGAGACTGTCATAGAATCATAGAATGGTAGGGGTTGGAAGGGACCTTTAGAGATCATCTAGTCCAACCCCCCTGCAGAAGCAGGTTCATGGCGCTTCATTGCTGGCTGGTCAAAACCATGACTGTAACTTCCACCTACAAGTCTTTTGTTATTCATGGAATAAAATAGTTTATTTCAACATGAAAAAATGCAAACAGCTATACAATATGAATTTTAAAACTTTAAAATCTCAAAGGACAATTATTGTAAATCTTTAAAATACAACAGCTACTAAATATTATTTGTTTAGAAGAATTAGTTAAGCACTGAGTAATTAAAGGTACATTAGGGATGTTGTTTCCAACAGTATTTTCGTTCAGAAATTAATAGAATATTTCAAATTTGCATACCTTGGTGGGGCTGAATAAAAGAGCAAGTTTCAGCATGTTCAACGTGATCTAATCAAATTTACATAGTTTGGTGGGACTAAATAAAAATGCAAGTCTCAACATGTGCTGTGTGATCTAATTTGCATAAGATACACATTTATAATAAAAATCTCGTCCTCTGCAGGAGTAACTAAGGCTACTTCGTAGATAATTAAATCTGTATCCTAAGTTCATTTAAATATATGGAGAATTTATAGAAATAATTACACTTGAGAGATTAATATAAACAAATTTTAGTAAATACTTAGCTATTTGGAGCATAAAGCGTTGAAAAAATTATACATTTCTAGAAAAACTGAGTTTGACAAAGAAGCAGAGAGGCAAGCTCAGGAAAGTGTGGCTGAATATGTAGTTTGCAAGTAATTGAGCTATAACTAGGCATCAGAAGCCCAGATCCTGTATAACTTAGGGCAGTAGGAGATCAACGATGACTTCACGTTTCTATTTAATACAACAAAAACGGAAACCACAAAACATGATGATTGAGGAAGCAGAAGGACCACATATAAAAAGTTTCTGAACAGCTGTCCTGTTAATTTCCCATTTTACTGAGATAGTTTGGAAGAAAATTAAAAAGCTGATTATCAATTAAGAACTTAACAGATGTGTGTGTGGACTCAATGAAATTATTTATGTAGTCCCTAAGCAGACACATATTCAAAGGAGTCAAGGAAGGATCTGAACCTGTTTTTGAAAAGTATGTGGACAGTCCTTAATAAAGAGCAAAGTTTCATTCAAATTTGTATGCTTCCTATACCGATATTTCTGTTATGTTTTACTAATGCTGCTCATATCTCAGTGCAGCGGATGATCCTTAGACATCTCGGTAATCATAAAGGATTAGTATGTATCTCTGACATGTAGGCTGAGTGTAGCACTTCAATCTATAGAATAAAGTAAAATAAAAATATCTTCAGCCATTCTGTAGATTTGTAACACAGTAATGTTATGAAAATTCAGGAACATTTGACGTCTCCGGCAATATTGTTCCTCTTTGTTTTTTAATAGAAGTTGAGGGACAATTTACTTACAAATGAAGACTTCAATGCCTTAGTTTTATGAATGTAAATGTGTGTGACCATCCTCTCAAAGACTGCAGCAGCCTGATTCTGATTTCTTAAGTCAGTAGGAAGATAATAAAAAAAAAAATTGCACTCTTTTCCTCAAATCTGTTCCCACCGAGAGTGCTCTCTGGAATGAGCTCAGTACCCAGGTTGGTGTTTATTATGAAGGAAATGTATGTTCAGAAAAGCACAAATGAACAGAGATATATGCAAGGAATAGAACTAGTGTTTAGTCTCTGTATTTCTAAAACTAAGGACAGTTAGTGAAAAAAAAAAAAAAGCTACAATATATAGTCATCTTAGTGCAAAGCGTGCTTACTTGTTAGTATGAGAAAAGTTAATCCGTGTGCATCCACTGCCTCCCAAAAGTTGCTCCCAAAAGGAATTGTGAAATTCCTGACAGCAACCTGCTGTTCAACACCTAAATCCAGCTGAAATAGCTCTTCACGTAAGTGGCTAAGAGTGTAACCTTAAAGATGAATTTGAGTTTACTTCATGCCAGTGTTTGATTTGTGCCATGGCACACACTGAATAAGGACTGTGTATCTTCTTTTCCAAATGAGGAAAACATCTTTCTTATTTGTCCTTGGGATACTCTATGACACAAACAAATTACTTATTTAATGCCATTCCAGTTTACTGATAAAATGGCGCTATGTAATCAACTACACTTTGGGAAAAAATGACACAGGCTGATGAAAACACGTAAGGCATCTCAGCAGACTGTCTTGTAATCTGTTTTATCTATCTGTGATGAAGAATGTCTTTTCCCGCAAGACTGTACCGCTAATGTCTCAAATCAATGCTTCCTATGCAGTAAAACTTCCATCAGAGATCTAATCCTGCTCAGATCCAAGTCAGTGAGAAAAATAGGTTTGAGACCAATATATGCAGAGAACTGTGTAATCTCTGTATATAAACAGACACTCTACTTGTAATCAATCACATGGCAAGGAGCAGCAAATATTAGGAAAAGACAGATAATTTGCTCTGTTACTGTACATTAAGCCTATGATTTTACTGGCTTAAGACTTTTAGTGCTTAATAGTAGATAACACTGAAGTAAATGTTGCAAGGAGAGAAAAGTGATTTTTGTATATTGCAATGCTGCATGTCCCTGAAGAAAAGAATGTGGTAGGAAAACCCTCTAGGGTTTTTGTTTAATCTGTCCAGTAGCTATGCACACTATTTCTTTCTTCAACTTTGGAATATCTATTCTGTTTTGACTCCTAAAACGTATAAAATATTTTGAATAATTTTCTTCACAGCAAAGAAGACAAGAACATAATAGTGGATTCATACTGCTTTGGCTCAAATCTCTCTCCTTTTTTTTAACTTTTGTGAACTTGTCCTGGTATCAAGCCTGGTTTCCAAAATGTTAATGCATTGAAAGTGATTAAATATGCTGATAGAGTGTCCAAAGACTTAAGACAAATGGTATCTTAACTGACATATGTTAGTGTTGTGTGCCACGAACAGGTGCCATTTCCCATAGGAAGATGGACATTTCGTCACTACAGAGGCATCATGTTTCTAAGATAGGTAGCTTGTAACCACTGTTGATACTGTCTTTGTTCAGATTGAGTAAGTGTCACAATACATTCAGTGTGGTGCTGTTTACCTTTATCATGAGTGGAAATGACAGATTACATGCTAACTCTGAGATATCACCATCTCAATTGTTCCCAGGGAAGCAGAGTAGGATATGTTGCTGTTCACACAAGTTACTTAGTTTTCCCAATTCATTACCTTTATTACAAAAGATGATGCTTTCATGTCTCAAAAAGATGTTCTGAAGATGAGTATACGAGTGATGGTAAACCAAAAGGTGGTGGGAAAAGAACAACTAGGTATGATCCATTGTAGCAGCTCAGCCCCATTCATGCATGCTGAAAATATTTTTACCGTGATAAAAGCATTTTATTTTTTAATTTCACAGAATTTACCAGGTCAGAGAAGCCAAAATTAGATTATTTTATTGTAGGATTCTCAGTAGCTAGGATATCCGTTACTTTTAAAAAACTCCATCTTCTTTCACAAGTTAAATAGATTTGTTGTGTATTTGCAATTTATCTTCAAATACATACTTTAAAGAAAGTTAGACAAATGACAATGTGTTTGCAAATGCTATAATTAGAAATAGCAATCACAATATCTTTTTTAAACAGCAGTTGCTTCAGTAGTTTTCTGTATGTAAATTAAAGAATTATAGAATCACAGAGTGGTAGGGGTTGGAAAGGACCTTTAAAGATCATCTAGTCCAACCCCTCTGCTTAAAGCAGGTCCACCTGAATCAGGTCACACAGGAATGCGTCCAGGCGGGTCTTGAAGATCTCCAGAGAAGGAGACTCCACATCCTCCCTGGGCAGCCTGTGCCTGGGCTCCCTCACCCTCACAGGAAAGAAGTTTCTCCTCATGTTCAAGTGGGACTTCCTGTGTTCCAGCTTATGCCCATTACCCCTTGTCCTGACACAGTGCACTACAGAAAAAAGACTTGCCCTATCCTCTCAACACCTACCCTTTAGGTATTTATAACAATTGATAATTCCCCTCTCAGTCTTCTCCAGGCTGAACAGCCCCAGTCCCCGCAGCCTTTCCTCGTAAGACAGATGTTCCGGTTTCCTTATTATCTTGATGGGCCTCCTCTCGACTCCTTCCTCTCTATTTGTCTTGAAATGAGGAGCCCAGAACTGGACACAGGACTCCAGATGAGGCCTCACCAGGGCAGAGTAGAGAGAGAGAAGAACCTCCCTTGACCTACTGGCCACACTCTTCTTGATGCATCCCAGGATGCCATTGGCTTTCTTGGCCACGAGGGCACATTGCTGGCTCATGTTCAGTTTATTATCAATCAGGACTCCCAGGTCTCTCTCTGCAGAGCTGCTCTCCAGCAGGTCAACCCCCAGCCTGTACTGGTGCATGGGGTTGTTCCTTCCCAGATGCAGGACTCTGCTCTTGTCCTTGTTGAACCTCATGAGGTTCCTCTCTGCCCAACTCTCAAGTTGGTCGAGATCGTGCTGAATGGCAGCACAGCCTTCTGGGGAATCAGCCAGTCCTCCCAGTTTGGTGTCATCAGGGAACTTGCTGAGGGTACACTCTGTCCCCTAATCCAGGTCATTGATGAAGATGTTGAATAAGACTGGCCCCAGGACTGATCCCTGTGGAACTCCACTGGCCACAGGCGTCCAACTCGATTCTGTGCCATTGATCACCACCCTCTGGGCTCTGTCATTCAGCCTGCTCTCGATCCACCTCACTGTCCACTCATCCAAGCCACACTGCTTGAGCTTTCTGATGAGGATGTCATTGGCAATGGTGTCAAAGGCCTTGCTGAAGTAAGGGTAGATGACATCCACAGCTCTCTTCTCATCTAGCCAGCCAGTTATACTTTCATAGAAGGCTATCAGGTTGGTCAAGCAGGATTTCACCTGAGTGAATCTGTGTTGAGTCCCCCTGATAACCCCGTTTTCCTTCATATGTCTAGAGATGACATCCAGAATGAACTATTCCATCACCTTTCCAGGAACGGAGGTGACTGGCCTATATTTTCCTGGGTCCTCCTTCTTGCCCTTTTTGAAGACTCCCTTTTTGGAGTGACATTGGCCTTCCTCCAGTCCTCAGGAACCTCACCTGGGCTCCACGATCATTACAAATTGATGAAGAGCTGCTTAGCAATAACGTCAGCCACTTCCCGAGCATTCATCAGTGGATCCCATCGGAACATATGGATTTGTAGGTGTCCAGCTTGGCCAAGAGGTCTCTAACCCAATCCTCCTAACCAAGGGAAGGTCCTCCTTCCTCCAGACTTTCTCTCTATTGCCCAGGGAATGGACTTCCTGAGGTCTGGCCTTAGGAGTAAAGACTGAGGCAAAGCAGGCATTCTGTATCCTCTGTGACCAGGGTACCCACTTCATTCAGCAGTGGGCTCACATTCTCCCTAGTTGTCCTGTTGCTGCAGATACCCTCGAAGAAGATCTTGTTCTCTTTTACATCCTTTGCCCGATTGAATTCCAGGAAGGCTTTAGCCATGCTTGTTTCATCCCTGCACATTCTGATGACATTCCTATATTCTTCCCAAGATACCAATCCCTTTTTTGACATTCTATAGACTTCCTTCTTCCATTTGAGTTGTTTCAGAAGCTCCCTCCTCATCCATATAGGCCTCTTACCTAGTTTATGCGATTTTTTACTCATGAGAATACACTGATCTTGGGCATCTTGGGCATGGAGTGGCACTTGAAAATTAACCAGCTTTCCTGGGAAACCCTACCTTTTAGAATCCTAGCCCATGAGATTCCTCCAAGCAGATCTTTGAAGAGGCCAAAGTCAGCTTGCCTGAAAACCAAGGTCACAACTCAGCTTGATATACTGCTTCTTCCACAGAGGATTTTGAGCTCCACCATCCCATGGTCACTGCAGTCAAGGTTGCCCCCAACCTGCACATCCCAACTAGACCTCCTTTATTTGTCAGTACAAGGTGCAGTTGCACATCACTGTTTGGCTTCTCAACCACCTGTGTCAAGAAGTTATTAAGGCACTGAAGGTACCTCCTGGACTGTACATGCTTGGCTGAGTGGCTTTGCCAGCAAATACCAGGTTGGTTGAAATCCCTCATGAGAACCAGGGCGTGCAATAGTGAGGCTGCTTTCAGCTGTCTGTAAAAGGCCTCATCGACTTCCTCTTTCTGATCAGGTCACCTGAGTAAACTCTCACACTAATATCACTTGCATTACCCTGCTCCTTAATCTTCACCCATAAACTTTCAGCCTGCTCTTCATTCCTTCTATGGCTGACCTCTACACATTCCCATTGCTCTCTGTGTGAGAGATCAACTCCACTACCTTGCCTCACTGACCTGTTTTTCCTAAATAATACATATCCATTCATGACTGTGCTCCAGTCACATGAGCTGTCCCACCATGTGTCTGTAATTGCAGTGAGATCAGGGCTCTTCATCCACACTCATCTCTAGTTTTTCCTACTTGTTTCCAAGCTGTGCACACTAGTGTACATGCAACACAGGGGCTTAGTTGAGCATGCAGGTGCAAGAGGAACCTCCGTAGTTATGTACACTCTTGGGACGATCAGCCTTCTGCTTCTCATCTTGGCTTGAAGCTGAGGAGCATTTGTCACTGCTTTTGTTGCTCTGACATAGTTCCCTGTTTGATGGGAATTACCAATAATTTCTCCTTTGATATCTTAGAGATTTTTTTTTTTTGTAACCATGACATCTGTGAAAAGTCAAATGAAATTCGATATACAGCTTGATGGAAGAAGATATTTAAGAGAATGTTTTCACTCTTTGATGCCTCACTGAAGGTTCATCATAGATTCTTTCATAAAATATTTGTTAAAAGTAAGTATGAGAAAAAGTCAATTAGATCGATTAGATAAGATCAATTAATTAGGTTGAGGGAATAGATTACTTTAGAAGATGTTTTAAATATATACAGATGTCTTTTCTGTCAAATGAATCTTAGGAGCACTACATTTCACTTATCCTTGCAAAAAATATAAGAAAAAACTATTTCACGGTGAGGGTGAGGAAGCAGTGGCACAGGCTGCCCAGAGGGGTTGTGGAGTCTCCTTCCTTGGAGGTCTTCAAGACCCTCCAAGACATATTCCTATGCAACCTGATCTAGGTGAACCTGCTTCTGCAGGGGGGTTGGACTAGATGATTTCTAAAGGTCCCTTCCAACCCCTACCATTCTGTGATTCTGTGAAAAGATTTTCTGATGTTATCCTTAGAGTCAAAATTTTAAAACCTCCTAGAGGATAAGCAGTGTGATACACCGCACAGCATTCTAAATAAAGCACTGAGCCTCCACCAAGCAATCCAGGGTCTGCATCAGGATTTTATTTGAAGGTAATCCAATAAATTCTATTGGAAATCTTGAGTGGGTAAGTTTGGTCTAGGTCTTTTCTCCTCGCAGGAAATACATACTGATATTACAGTGTGTATGGTGGTAGGAAATGACATGGTGGATTATATTAAATCGTAGAGATGACATTTTATGTGCTATATTTAAATAAATAATTGCAAAATAGCAGGGTTTTTTCTATTTTAAATTTACGCAGCTATATATGCTCTTGTTAACGTTTTGATTTTTCTCCAATGGTATTGGCCACATATTACCTAAGATAGTGACAAGAAAATTAAAATAAATACAATAAAGAAGATACATTTGGTACTAATAGATCGTTTTTTGATAATTCTGTTGCTGCCTGAGTGGGAGCACAAGGGATGTTAATGATCCTTCTTCTGCTTCAGCAGCCCCAAAGCAATTAGCAAATAGTAGCACTCATTCTGGCAAATGGTTTTCTTTCATTTGAATGCCAAGAAAACCTTGAAGACTGTTCCAAAGCTACAAATAATATCATAAGAAATGCTTTGCATGAAAAAAAAAGAAGTGGAGAGAAGTGAAAATGTAGACTTTGAAGCAGAGGTTCAATCTTAATCACCGAATTTCATTTTAGAGTCACAAGATGTAGAATTAAATACAACTTTAAAAATTGTGCAGAAAGAAAGTTTATTTAACAAGTTGACTGTTACCATACTTCCTGGTTGTAATTTTTACTTTCTTTAAAATCTCAAGACAAATATATGAAAATTTTAAAATAAAAATGCGATGCCATTAGTTTAAGTGAATTATTCAAAGACAGAACCTACAGAAATATGGGATATTTTAGAAAAATGCTTGTAAAAAGAGCACTGCTTACTAGAAAATTGAACATTTGTACTTCACATGTTCTAAGTCCTTTTTCAAGTTTTTTAATTTTTTTTCCCATTTTCCCTAGTTATATCTACCATTTGAGAAACAAATACTTCTGTAATCTAGTGTGAAAAGGCAAAATCTCACATATTTCTAGTCTAAGTGGGAGTTTGGGATCATTTGATCTCAACAAATCACCAAAAACGATACATGACATAGTAATCTTCCATGTTTTGTTAATCCTACCCATGTAGTACATCTACTTTGTTGTGGAAATTATACTAGAGGAGTTATTTTTCACATGTTGTAGTCTAAGAATATACGCTTGTCAGTTTTTTAAACGTTTCTGGTTTAGCTATGAGCTCTGTAGCATAAAATCAGTGGTAACAATGGGAACGCAGCAAAATATTTACAGTTCACTTTTTGCATATATTTATATGTGTTCATTGAGAGAACAGTATTGGAAAGGTATTTTTGTTATGATTTACTAAAGTCTCATCATAGTTTTTGTTATTTTCCCTTTTTTGTACTGAATTCCTGGAAAGAAATATGTTAGTGGTGTTAGAAAAATCATTGAAGTACTTAAAATCACAAAGTAATCGCTTTTATAATACTTAACAGTAGAGATATGCCACAAAATTCATAACTCACAGGGAGTGTTTAGGATTTTATTACCACTTATGTCTCATTAAAGTTCATTTGATTCCAAATGAAACCCAGTTCTAAAAGGAGCTTATAGCAGTATCCTTAGACTCCTTGAGAGTCAGACAAGCTCTTGCTACCTGCTGCTTTGTAGATCTATCTCTTTGTCATTGCATAGGGGCACCTATCCTCCTCCTCCTCACTGCCGATGTACCCTTTCAGTTCAGCCTCTGAGACATGTTCAAGCATCCTGCACTGTGGACTTAGCAATACCTTGCTTTTAGCCAGTTAGAGACTTTTCCACCATGGATTATCTAATTATCTAATTAGGATTAGATAAAATACTTTGAAAAGTATGTATCTTTAGTATCCAAGATGAACACCACAGCTACAATTTTTTTTTTTTTCTTTTTTATAATGGACATAAAAAATAGGAAGGATACTTGCTGTATTTACATTGGATTAAGCCCGAATAGTGTCAAAGATAAACACCCTGCTAACTTGCTGTTAATGCTATCCTGAAGTACATATTTAAAGAGATATCATTTTTTTTTTCTGCATCAACTGTATTTCCCAAGAAGTGCTAAGTCTCAGTGTAACACGCAAGCCTTTATAGCATACTTCCTTCCCAGTGTCCTTTAGGAGATGTAATGAGAAGTAGTCCTTCCTCTTGAAACATTTAATTTGAAGTTATTCAGAAGATAGCACTTCTCAGTTTTAGCACTCCTCTACCTACACTAAGCAGCATTTGATTCTTTTGAAGCTGCATTCGTCTCTTTGTAAGACATCCGTGATACTTGATGGTTTATTGAGGAATTCTTCACACAGTGATGACTGATACCCTCCCACTTCCTTCTTGTCTCTGCACTCTTCTATGTTTTCTGATGAAGTGTCCTCATGACTGACCTTTCTATTTTGTATCAATTATATGTTATCAAATGTACTTGATGAAAACATCCAATTATAAGTATAGGTCTTTTCACTGATATCAGGTATAGTGATAATCAACTACCTAAAGCAACAATGTAGCTGGAGTTAAGAATCCCTAAAATCAATCTTTTTCAAGGGTTACAATAAAGCAGTTTTCAAAAAATGCAGTTTGAGGCAATCGGTTGCTTTGGAGAAACAAGCTATTTCAGGTAACAAAACATTTCCTCATATCTTTTTATTATGACTGTGGGCAGAGTCCTAGTTCCAGAAATTCCAGTCTTAACCTCTGCTCTTGTCCTGCCAACAGTCACATGATATACATGTAATGGAAAAATGTGCATTAAAGTGCATTTGGAAAGTATCTTTTTGAAGTTCTGACTGTATTTCCCTTTAATCTCTTTTTATATGATTTTCTCTGATTTTTCTATTTAAAATGTAAGTCAAAGTGATGCAGTCTACATACTCTGTACTTTTACATGTTTCCAGCACATTCCCTTATAGATGCCTTTTTTGCTATGTTGTTGATGATTTTTTTTTTTTTCCTTTACCTGTCCACATTTCTGCTCTTTTTAATCCTTGGATGCATGTTGTTCATTCTTATCTTCTTAAAGAACCCTTGCCCTATAGCGCGGTAGGAATCCTCTGTTTTCCCTTTGTTGGATATAGATATAAGCTATTTTCTGTTCTTTAACTAGTTCTATTCAATATTTCTATTTTAACTTGATTGCTTGTTGCCTTTAGCCTAAGTAATTCATCACACAGGACTTTTACTAAAACTCCTCTACAGTGTAAACTGTTCTGTATATAGCCATTATATATTTTGATGGTAATCCCTACAATGGTAGAGGAAAAAACTTTCGATGACTCTGTCTGCATGATCTTGATTTCAAACTGAGGCTTCAGTAGTTTCTGTTATATTTTTCCTTTTTTCACAATGAAAATTTAACTTTTAATTTTCTTCATACCATCTTTACAAATCTTTCCTTTTGGTTTAGTAGTCAGGCTAAAATGTATAGAGTAGTTTATCTTTTTTATACTTATTAAATGTCTAAAATATAACTGCCTTAAATAAAAATAATTTTCATTGTAGAATCATTCTACTTAAATTGGTAGCTTTGCTTCAGTAACCTTCAGCTTAGCTTGAGTAGTTATCACTGCCAATGGGCAATGTTGTACTTCCATTATTAAATGAAAAAGTCATTTATATAATAGGATATGGTTCAGCACAAATACCCAATGGGTTGAGCTGCACTTAAGGACATTGAGATGCTGGAGAGAATACAGAAGCGGGCTACCAAGCTAGTAAAGGATTTGGAGCACGTCTCATATGAGGAACGGCTGAGGGATCTGGGGCTGTGTAGCCTGGAGAAAAAAAGGCTCAGGGGAGACCTTATTGCTCTCTACAACTACCTGAAAGAAAGTTGTGGCCAGGCAAGGGTCTGTCTGTTCTCCCTAGTGACAAGCAATAGAACAAGAGGAAATGGCCTCAAGTTGCACCAGGGGAGGTTCAGGCTGGATATGAGGAGGAATTTCTTTGCTGAAAGCATTGTCAACATTGGAATGGACTGCCCAGGGAGATGGTGGAGTCACTGTCCCTGGAGGTGTTTAAGAGACAGGTGGATGTTGCACTTAGGGAAATGGTCTGGTAGTTGATAGGGCTGAGATAAAGGCTGGACTTGATGACCTTAAAGGTCTCTTCCAGGCAAAACAATTGTATGATTCTATAAACTTGATCACTGCACTCTAAAGTTACTCTATTGAAAATGTGACAGTCTTCTGAGCACAAAGTGTTTGCTGCTTCCTACAATGGGGAATTTTTCCACTTGAGTTCATATAGCCCTTCCACTGAAGCTAAATGTTAAAGCTAAATGTAGATGAAGGTGTGACTTTTTTTTCCAGCAGTTATAAATAGAATGTTTAAATTTGTTATGTCTTGTATGTAAAATTCCACACTAATTGAATTCACTAAAACGTTGAGTTGTCACAGTTATTAACACCTCAGCTGATGTTTGACTTGGTTAGTGTAGAGCTGTGAAATACAGACTGAAGATGCAAATTGGTTACAGAGAAGATGTGGGGATAGTTTATGAAACACTAAGAGTAGATTTGCTATCATTAAATATGCTTAACTCAAAAATGGACTTGGTCTGAAAGCTGTGTTCTTGCAGGAGATAGCATGACCCAAATTTAAATCAACATAAAGGTGGAAGGAAATTAATGAACTAAGAACTGTGTCACTGAACTGAATCGCAGTATACTGATGTGGCCACAGTCCTCCAAGTTAAGAAATTATCAGGAATGAGTACATAGTCAAAAGAGCAGCTGGCCATGTGTCATGGTTTGACATGACAGCCTTTTCTGGTAAGGGGGAAGGGGCTGTAAAGATGGCTTCTGTAAGAAGTTGCTTGCAACTCTCCCCAGCTCTGAGCCAGACCCACTTCTGTGGCTGAGCAAATTAGACACCTCCACAATCACTTTTTAAGAAGAAGCTGGAAGAGGAGGCTTCTTCCTTCTTCTTCTTCCTGTTTCCTCCTTCTTCTGCCCCTTCTTGTTCTTCTGGCTGGTGGTGGTGCGAGGAGTAGAAACTGTGAAACAACCAACCATGCAGACTCCAAGGTCAGTGATGAAAGAGAGGAGGAGGTGTGCTGTAGCAGAGACTCCCCTGCATTCTACGGAGAGAACTGGTGAAGCTGAGATTTATTTTCATTTGTTTAAAGAGTGTGCATCAGCATTAGAGACTCATTTTGATAATGACCCTGTATCAAGGGCAGAGACTCATGTTGCTAAAGCTGACCTTGAATCAGGGGCAGCGATTCACTTCATTAAAGGCCCCAAGTCAGGGACAATGACTATGGTCGGAGGAGACCGTGTCCCATGGGAGGAACCCAATCACTTCACTACAGACCCCGAGCCAGGGGCAGTGATTTTCTTCTTTAAAACTATGGCCGGAAAAGGCCGTGTCCCAAGGGAAGGAGATATTCACCAAGGACTGTGTCCTGTGTGAGGGACCCTGTATCAGCAGAAGCTGCAGCTGCTAGGAACAACTCACACCAGAGAAGTTTAAGGACTGTGTCCCAGGGGAGGAACCTCGTGTTGGAGCAGGGGAAGAATGCCAGGAGTCGTCCTCATCTGAGAAGAGAGAAGCGACAGAGCCCATCTGTGAGATACTGACCACATCCCCCACTCCCTGCCTCCTGAGCTGTTGAGGGGAAAGGAGGCAGAGATATTGGGAGCAGTGAGCTGGGCCTGGGAAGAAAGGAGGGATGGGGGAGGGAGATCTTAAAGTGCTGGTTGTAATTTTCTCATCATCCTACTTCATTTTTTGCTTTTATTGAGTTCTGTTTCTTGTAGAATAAACTTTCCTACTTTCCTCTCTAAGTCGAGTACTGGAATCTGTTTTGCCCAGAACCATAACTGTCAGCGAGCCCTCCCTGCCCTTGTCTCAATCCACAACAACCTTGCTTATCTTTTTACTCCCATTTCGCTGGGGCCTCTGCCATCCTAATGAGGGTGGGGGTAAGTGGGGACACTGAGCGAGAGACTGTCATGGTGCTGCTGTGCTAGCTGAGCCAAACCATGACATCATGACAGAAACTGCTCTTTTGGTGCCTGCCTGGGAGAGTTCTCAGTGGGAAAATGTAGAGGAAGGATCAATTAATAACTATCTTCTTTATTAAAAAATACTATAAATTTGGGTTATTCTGTGCACCTAGTATGTGCCTTTCCTCTCATGACATTTTAAACAGTTGAACTATCTTAGAATATGAGTAGTAGTAGAATTTATAGAATAAAGAATCATAGAACCATGGAATAGTTAGGGTTGGAAGGGACCTTTGAAGACTATCTGGTCCAACTCCCTTGCAGTAAGCAGGGATGTCTTCAACTAGATCAGTTTGCTCAGAGCTCCGTCCAACCTGATCTTGAAAATTTCCTTGATGGGATGTCTACCACCTTTCTGAGCAACCTGATTCAGTGTCTCACTACCCATTTTTTGTGAAAAATATCTTCCTTGTATCTAGTTAGAATATACCTTCTTTTTATTTAAAACCATTACCACTTATCATATTGCAACAGAGTAGAAAGACTAAAAAGTCTGTCCCCATCTTTCTTCAAAATCCCCTTTAGATCTTGAAAGGCCACAATAAGGAGAATGTGTGCAAGCACATGAGTTGCCTAAATTCAGATGTGAGACCATATTCGTCTAAAGAAGTTTTTATCAAGTTTGAAGCAACTAGTACTGACACATTTGCTGAAGTATGAAGTAATTAGAATGGACTATGGTATCACTAAAAAAAGATCAGAAAAAAATCACCACCCTGCACATCCCTGACCATAGAAATAGATAAATGTAATGTCCAAGGAAATAATAATTTCTCTTCGGAAAAGGTTTGTTTTTTGGGAAAAAAAAAATGAAAATATTCTGCATTCTGCACTTAGAATGCACGGATGCTTTTAAACATATTCTTTATTAACTATGGCTCATTTGATTGTGCTTCCCTTTTGACTGAATAAGAAAATAATGAAGTTTCTTAATGAAAAGCAAAAGTGAAAACAAAGTAGCTTAACATGAATTATAACAATAGTTGTAATCAAGATAAGAATATGTAGTCCGGCCAGAATATTTTCTTGAAGCAAACCAGATAATTATTTTAATCCAGCTAAGAGCTTTCTAAAGGAACAAATGAATGAATGAGTATGTAAGCAAAATCAAAATCTGTTTTATTGTTCAGTTATAAGTGATTCAGGTATCTGGGAGTAGGCTTGTCTTCCATTACTTTGTTTGGAAATTTTTTCTTGATCCCTTGGAGAAGAGATATCTGTCAGTATGATGGATTTTTTTAATGCTATGTGAAGTAGTTTGTTCTCCTGTTCCTTTCTCTTTGAAGTGCCCTTGAATTTAAAGTTGTTAAAATAAATGTCTGTGTTTTGCCAACATCTTTGGCTGAACAAATAGGGAATGTTTTGTCCATCTTAATAAACAAAGGACACCCTGGGTTTATAAAGAACAGGCAAATTGCCAGTGTCTGGAAGTTACTGATGTTAGTTTGTGTGTTTCCCTTCAGTTGTCCCCTTTTATTATGTTAGCCGATTGGGCCCCATGAAAAATTTCCATAGGTGAAATTACTTATTTGTGAAAACAATGTCAAATGGATTGTTTGGACAGATATATTAGTGATTTAAAAACAAAATGTGGCTATCAGCATAATCAGTTTGGAATAGAAGGTGCAGCAAAGATGTCCCTTGTTTCCTCCTCTCACATTTACCTTGTTTGACTTGCTAATTTAATCACTAGCGCTGCAGCCGAGGCTGAAATTTTCAGTGGAAGAGGTGAGTGTCTCCCACTGAGTTGTTAAAATTTCTATCTGATTTGAAGGTAAATTATGCAGAAAAAAAACCCCTCCAACAACAGAAATGGTTGGGGGCACTTGGTAAAACCATTTTCCAGTGGGGCAGGGAAAGTGTTATACTCATCAAATATATTAATTTAATGAAGAGCTGCTGCAGGAAGAACCTCTGCAACAAAGTTCTGTTTTTTCACTGGCTAAAGAGGGATATTTTAATGTTAGTTCATGCATGGCTTTATAATATGCACAATTATCTCAAGATAAAAAAATATGCCAGTTTTATTACTGTGGCATTCTTTGGACTTGGCTTGTTGGTTTGAGTTGGAGTAAAATTGGTTTTCTTGTATTCTCTACGTGGATACTGTAGGAGAAAAAGATTTTGAAGAGTGCTTTGGATGACTGTAGGCAACAGACACCATTAAATTCACTGCCTGAACTGAGATATCCACATTAAATATTTTGTTACTTATTCTGTTGCCAATTTAGAAATGAAAAACTTGGCTGGAATTATTTGGTAATAAACATATAAAAGCCATGAAGTAGTTGTGAATTCATAACACAGACCTGCATTAATTTTGTTATTCATCAGTGTAGAAAGGAGTATTGAAATTGATTGTTATTTATAAATACAATTTTTGTTAGTAAAGGGAGCTACACGTATTTTGGGAAGTGAACTACTTCCATGAAGAGAAATCATATTTTGCCTTAAAATAAGACAATTAATAACCCACAATCCTTCTTTACTGTTTGTCAGTGGAAAGCTCATTGTTAGTCACTGAATTACTATATGCTTGGAACTTCTACTGATTCTAGTACTTTCTCAGGATGCAGAGAGCTGTCATTTGCTAAACTTATTAGTCAGTGTTTCTGATAAAGGCAGAAATGCAAACTATATTAAAGTCTTAACAAGCTGGTGTAGAAAGAAGACTGTGATCTTTCAATATTTTTAATTCCAAGACTTCTGAAAATTCTTTTCGATAGCCTATACTGACTCTCTATCTAGAGCCTCGCATACTATGTGAGCTCAGTGAGCCTCCATATATGTATACAAACCTAAGTTCTCAGTGGTGTTTTTTTTTTTTAAGGATTAACAGACATGCAATCAAACTTACCAATTTAGACCAGTTAACGTGCTGTATTTATGAAATAATGAATGGACTTTCATTTTCATACTGCGAATCATAAACATTTCCTTGATGCTCATGCTGTCATGAATTCCAAACTCATGTTAGGAAGTGAGTTTTAATTATACAATAACTCTTAGGATGGCAGTTGTGTTACTAATATCCTAGGTTTTGATTTCTCTCTGCTCTCTCAGTATTTTTTTTTTTAAGAGAGAGGGGGGAGGATTACACAGAATCACAGAATGGTAGGGGTTGGAAGGGACCTTTAGAGATCATCTAGTCCAACCCCCCTGCAGAAGCAGGTCCACCTAGATCAGGTTGCACAGGCATACATCCAGGTGGGTCTTGAATACCTCCAAGGAAGGAGACTCCACACCCTCCCTGGGCAGCCTGTGTGAGGGCTCCCTCACCCTCACAGTAAAATAATTTGTTCTTATGTTTAAATGGAACTTTTATGTTCAATTTGAACTTTTTGTGTTCCAGCTTCATCCCACTACCCCTTGTCCTGTTGCTAGATACAACAGAAAAAAGGGATGCCCCAATCTCCTGACATCCACCATTTACCTACTTGTAAATATTAATGAGATCTCCCCTCAATCTTCTCTTATCTAGACTAAACAGCCCCAGTTCCCAGCTATATAAGATAATATCTTTTATATAAAATTTTGTGTGGTATTTATATGTAACCTGATAGTTCATTTCTCTAGTTATTTATTCCACCTGTTAATCTTATTAGTAGAAATTTAAATATCTTGCTGATCAGCTTGCCTGACATGCTTGTCTTTATTGCTCCTACTGATTTTTATTTCAAATCATTATCTAAACTGTTTAACGAGGGTGAATTTTGTCTTATTCTATTAGCTAAACTATATTCTTCAGGTAAAATATCATAGTTCCTGCAAGCTTTAAAGGTAAAACCAAAACCAAATGATGTTCTTCAGTTTTCAGAGGAAACATCTCAACCACAAAACAGCAGGGTCTTTTACTTCTGTTCAACACACATTCACCAGTTACACGTTACCATGCAATTGTGCATCATTTGCATTGCAAACTGGATTAACTTGGAGGTTTCACCAGATCAATAGACTTCAGTTTCGAATGAAATTACACATTCATTGAATGGATAATTTTGTGGTTTCCAGACTATATTTATCTTCTGGGTGTATATGCATATTCTAGGTGTCCACGGTAAAAGAACCACGGGAGAGAGACTTCAGCCCTGTATGGCAGACATCTGGAGGGTGTGGGAGAGGACTTCAAAGTGCTTTAATTTAAAAAATGCTATGGCCTTGTTGTTCACATTGGCCCTACTGATCCATTCTGGAAATCACTGTTTTAAAGGCAAATTGCTGATACATTAGTTGTTATTAGTGTTTAAAGACCTAGCTCTATGAGCAACGCCTTGAGCTGGCAGGCCATTGAGGACTCCTAGCTCCATGCTTGCTCTTTGTTCAATCATAAATTTTGTCTTTCTCACTCTTTTGCTACTGCAATGTGTATCTGCTCTTCTACTGCTCTCTTTCCACCTGTGCTTTCTCTTGCTTTCTCTGTAAGGAAGCAGGAGTTTTCTACTGACTTCAAGAACATCCTTCACATGAAGTAGAGCTTCAATGTGATTTCTTTAACAAATGCTATGTATTCTTACTGTCTTATGAAAGATTTTTCATTCCTGCCTAGCAATCTAATACTAAGTTGGCCAAAGAATCCAAAAAAATGTAGTAATCAAAGAAACCAGAGTGAAGTTCCATATAACTGATTTTTTTAGTAACCCAGAATGAGCACAAGTTATCCATATTACTGTATCCTGATAGAGTAATACCTTCCTTTAAAGCCTCCCAGAGCAGTAAGAAAGGAGCAGTCTTCTAATTCTCTATGTATACAAACCTCTTGCAGAATAAGAGTGAGATAAGCCGATGACAGATTTTTTTGCAAAATTTCTTGATTCTGTTTTTTCATGTTTACTAGCGTGCTTCATTTTGCTTTCAGCTTTCTTCATTTTCCTGCTTCTTGCAGCAATATTCATTTAAATTAATTTGAACAGATATAATCTGGATATTATTGCCAGTGACCCCTCAAAATTCCTTATTTTCTAATACAATGATGCAAATACAGGAGTTCTGACTATCTTACTCTCGAAACATCTAAATGAGCTTTGCTTTCTGTGGCAAGGCAAATGTCTATGTTTCCTGTCTAATCAGCTTCGTCTTTTTATACTTGCTCTTGTATTTTCCAAACTTCATTCCTCTCCTTGTCTTGTGTTTGAGACTCATTGTTTGGAAAGTGGCTTATTACCATGAGACATTATTTTGTATTTTCTGATTACATCTGCTTTAGTGATTTGTAAACGTTGATCATATTTCAGAAGTATGTGCCCACTCTGTAAGTGTGTTAAAAGCTTATTACTTGACACAGGCTTTTCAAGAGCTATTGGTTTGTGGACTTGTGGGATATTAGTTGATTTGCATTCATAGATTTCATTATTCGGCAATCATATAGCTCATTGGAGACCTGTTATTCAATGTAGCCTTGCTACAAATTAGTCTTCAAAGCTTGGTTGATGAAAAAAACTACTCATTTTGTTAGGAATCCAATAAACTCAAATATGTCACAGTCTGTCATGAATATTGGTCACAGCCTAAGAAGATTCCTGTTTTATTTCCTTAGAGAAAAACATTTTACACACAGATTTATTTTTTTGAGAAAATTGGTCAGATAACTCAAGGGTTTTTCAAAGGGAACTTCATCACCAGTTCTGTGGGAAAATGAGTCAGAAATGCCATTTACTCCCTCAAGCTAATGGCATTGTAGAATGTAACTTTCCATTTTTTACTTTCAATGTTCATTGCACACAACAGATTTTAAAGATACTTTCTCGTTTCTGCTTTCGGGATCAGGGAAGTAATGCTAATTCTATTTACTCTTTCCCCTCTAAACATTTTTTGGTTTATTTTCCATATTTTCAGATTGCTTAATGTTCTCTTAGTATTCTGATAATTTGTTATTCTTTTCCTTGTGAGCACGCTCACACCTATTTTGCCCAAAAACAAATGGTTTCAGAGATGGTTACCATGTATTTCTTAGTCCTTTTGTCTTTCAGAAGATAAAGGCAAAGGTAGCTCTACTGTTGCAGAAAACTAGCAAATAGCTTTACTACAAGAAGTACAAGGAACTGGCCAATATTTTCGCCTTTTGACCTTTGGAAGCTGTGAGTATGCATTTTCTTCAGCATAATCCAGCTCATAATCCACGGCTTCTCAATGCTGAGCTAACAGGAAGAAGTTTCTCTTTTCATTACTTTTCTACTTGGTTTAGCTTTAGGACCACACCAATGACACCACTATGAGGATACAGAAAAGAGCACATAGAAAGATAGGAAGATTCTCATGTCAAAAGTATAAATATCTAAACAATCTCCATTTCCTACTTGTATCCTGAAAAGTAAGGGTTGCAGAGAGGTGAAAAAAAGCAAGTTTTTAGTGGCAGTGATACAACTTCAGTGTAACTCCCCACTTAGAAGGTCTAATTTACTACCCCAGCTACAGGTGAGGCTGCTCAAGCAGGAGTATTGCTTGCAGCTGGCACTGCTGAAAGGACAGAAATAAACCAAGATGGAAGAGTGAGTTTAGAGGGAAGTTTTTTTTTTTGATGTAGAGAGAGGTAGATTTAGAACAGTGTTTCCGAAGACACGAGGCTGAGCTCATTCTCAAAGAAGAATTTCTTTGATCTAGGTAAGTTCAATGAGTGTTGTAAAGAGAGTGCTGTGTTAGTAGACAATTTTCTCACAGGTAGAGTTCTGTGCTTTGGCTTTGCTGAGGAAGCAATTAGGTAGCTTTTTCCTTTTTTTTTTTTTCTTTAGTTGCATTTATGGATTTTAATCTTGGTTTAATACATGACCCATTTGTGAATCCCTTGGATGTTTTCCTGTTAAAAGTCTAGTTGAAGGTCAGCTTCCTTCAGAATTTATGTGTTGGTGTTTTTATATCCTGTGAAGATATATTAGCACCTATTATAAATCCTGCTTGTCCTACTGTTGTTGTTTTTATTAGGATTGCTGTGGTGCCTATATACTGCAGTTCAGTAGATAACAGCCTGGATCCGTTTTGAGTATATTACTAGTAAGGTTTGATCTTTGCCTTAGGGAGTTTATAATCTAGTTGTGACACAATACTACCACCTTGCCTTCATGGAGTAAACTTTTTCTCAGTCACTTAATAACTGCAACTTAACCTTTTTTGATGTGAAAGGCTGAATTCCTGAAGCAATTGTTTTGGCTAGTAAACTATGTGAAGTAGAGGTAGGAGTAATTGGTCTACCCAGTGTGAACACAAGCAGGTAATGCCTTTTCTTCTTAAGTTCCTGAAATATCCCTCTTTAATTGGTGTCCTCTGATAATTTTGCTGGTGTAACTTGCTTTTTTCTCGTTAGGCTGTTTCACTTTTCTCAAAAAGCTTTTAGCTGGAGAAAAAAAACCTCAGAAAAATAATTCTAGCTTTTGTGCTAGTTATATTAGTTCTGCTCTTTTCAATGGGGACAGCTATGATCAGTTCTTGAAATTCTATACTCCACCTCATCCTACCTTTATTTTGTACGCTAAGTCAGCTTAAGGTTGCTGTTTAAGCTACTGCACTACATAGTTCTTGATGTATTTTGTAGTGAAGTGGATGCAACTTACCATCTCCTTCTCTCTTCTGTCCAACGATATTATTAGTCTTTAATATACCAAAAAAAAGAGCTTTGTAAAAGCACATATGTGCACCTCTCTCACCCCTCAAAAAATTTTCCTCCAGATGCCCACTTCTATGTTGTGAATGAGCAGGTTATAACAATCCACTATTAAAATATCCTCTTTGAAGAGTTAACTGAAGTAAGACACTTGTTTTGGAGAGAAGGGGTAGAAATACTAAAGTCTTGTATGTGGATCACTTTAGATGGGGGTATGTTGTCAGAGCACTTGGATTACCATGAAGGCTCATCCAAAGTGTCAGTTTGGAACAGGAGAGGCTCATTTTTCTTGAGAAATGATGCTGTCATGTGTAGACAAGAGAGCATCTGTAACGTGGTCTTAATTTTAATACACTGTAATAACTGTGCTGCAGGTCTTCATGGATGTGTGACTTTTATTGATGTGAAAACGCAATCTGCAAGTTTTCACTTCTGTATTTCTTTAAAGAAACATCACAGGAGGCAGTGTAGCTTGGCAAAGATGGAAGACAAGGGGATCTCTGCCTTCTCCAACCTGCTGTTACTCTAGGGGTCTCTGTGTTTCTGTTTGGTGATAGATGGCATCCATATTCACATACCAGGAGGAATGTTAAGATAAATCATGTCAGAATGAGAAATAAAATACTATGTTTTAATTATTTATTTATGAAGCAAAGGATTAATGAAATGGGATTTATCAGAATATTTCATTTAGATTCTGTGATTTTTCTGAAAATGTTATGTACTTTTGAGTATTTGCAAAATTTTAGCATAGCAGAATAGAAAAGTCTTTAAAAAACAAGTAAACAAACAAACAAAAAAAACCCAAAAGAAAACAACTGATAACAAGCTGTCTTCCTCTCATCCTTAAGAAGCCCAGATTGAAAAATCAGGCATTTCAGTTTTGTTTTGTGAAGTGTTTGTTTCAATAAGCTGATTCTTTGTGAAAATGTAATGAATTGCTAAAACAATGGTAACTGCTGAGTGTTTTCCCTCTTTGGGAAGACCTTTGAGATATACTGATTAAAAAGTTCAGACAGAAGTGATGATGTAGTTATTTGTCATGGTGGAAACTGAAAAAATAATGCATAGGAATTCATGTACAAATTATTAATGTATTGCTGTAACCCTTGGATAGCTCGAGTGAATAAGTACTAGGTGGATAATTGACAAAAAGTAATGCAAGCAATGTAAATCTCATTCTAGTCTTGGAGTTTGTCAGTAGAGATGTTTCAAGTAGAATTTACAACCTGTGGGAAATATGAATAGTTGAGCTATAATGCATATTAAAATTCTATAAAGGATGAAAAGGCAAAGCAATGAATATTTTCACATAAGGAAAAGTTTCCAGAAATACAGAGCAAAAAAACTAGGAACAAAAATTCTTTGCATTTCAAGTGTTTTAAATATTAAAGTGATTCATCAGATGAACATTGTTTCCAGTTATTCTTCATGTTTTTCTGACTTTGAATTTATTCTGACAAAATTAGTAGATTTTAATTGTATATTATTTTCTGGAAGTAAACTTTTTGGTTGAGAATTTTTTGAAATCTTGTTTCCAGCCTTATTTTAACATACACGGTATCAGTAGTTTCTTCTGGTAGTGTCCTGCTCGTTATATGATATATTTCTGTGTAAGACTTGAAGACATGAAAAAACCACCACCTCTACTTACAGAACTGTAGAGGAGTGAGACAACATCATAGTCTGTATTTGCAGTTTTCTTATAGTTCAAGTCAAGATCTTGCATTCTTTGAAGTCTTATTTGGCCTTTTAAATATCTCTTCAGATGCCTTTTAAGATAGATATACCTTCAGTTTATAATTTAATAGGTAGTGGTATATATAGAATATGTGGGGCTGTCCCGGTATGATTTTTTTTTTTTTCTCCTTTCAGGCTTACTTTATGAACTGGTCAAGCTATATTAGGATTGTTCGTGAAAGAATAGGACCTAGTACTTCTTGTGTTTCTGTTCCTGTATTGCAAAAAAAGGTGATAGTTATAAAACAGGTCTCAATGTAGTTTGTATATTACAAAGACAAGAAAGCTGATGGGAACTGTGGAGAGGAGGAGAGAGGGGGAAAGAGAGAGAGTTTGGTTTTACATTAAAATGAGTAGGAGTTAATATATAGAAGACTGAAAGATATCTGAACTTCAGTATATTTAGCCATATAGGTTGCATGCTCCTAAGCAATGAGGTAGTGTATAAACCACAAGAGGAATCTCTCTGGAGTAGGATTTTTTGATTAGTTATGTTCTTAACTGAATCATAAAATACAAATATTCCTATGGCATCAAGGATTTCATTCATGTTAGAGAGCTTGAAGTAGAATATATATAACATGCCTATTTTAATAATATTAAATTATTTCAAGTGCTAGCAACATATGCTATACCAGTATTTATATCCAGGTTCACTTTCATTAATTTCTTGCACACTTTCTAGGTTAGCAGTTCCTCTAACATTTTAGAAGGTGGCTGTATTTTGGTAATAAGCCATTCTACATCCAGTCATGCTGAAATACTTTTCCGTTTGTCCAACTTTTTTTTTTCTCATGAGAGGGAAAAAAATTAAAAATAAAGCATACAGAAGTTGAGAAACATAGTATTCACCTGCAATATAATTCTATACCTTCTGTATATAGCACTATAGTCATTTCAAAGGCTGATTTTGGTCATTAAATTTAAATATAGAACAAATCTCAGGGTGGATGTCTTACATATGTTACTGGGACATTTGGTTTTTCAGTGAATTAATATTATTAAGAACTTTCTTCAATATTCACATATGGCTTTTATTTGATTTTTTTTTTAATGCACACAGAATAGTATTTGTCAAATTTTCTTAAGATTAAAAGAAAAACATAGAGAAGTTGAGGAGGAACCTTCAAAATTCTTTGAAGACTTCTGATGTTCAGAGTGACTCTATATGGAGTACTGTGACATATTTACTCTTTAACACATTTGGATTCTTAATAGTACTGTAATAAATATCCCTTCCACACCAGTATTATTTCTATTTATCAGATGTCAAATTAAACCTGTGGAACAATCAAATGTGTGTATTTTAGTTTGCAGCTGCTTCAAGCCAGAAAGAAAATTTTGGCTTAAACACAGTTCAAGACAAATGAAATGTTAGTGTGTAAAGCAGAAGTCAAAATAGTTCATTTGTGTTCACTGTAAAACTAACAGAGTATAGTTTCCTAGTTGAAAGTAGATATGGCAAGTGGAATCTGGCTTTAAAAAGAAGATGCCTTCAATAGGAAGTTTCTCTAAATACGGAAATAGCAGCTTAATGCTACAGATTTATTTCTTGTTTAAAGGTTTTTGCTAAGCATAGAGTTTTAAAGGGAATGATTCTAACTTCAAATTGACTTGTCTAATTCAGCATATGCTCATGGCCAGAAAAAGCATGCCATCAAAACTTAATTTTGAAAAATAGAGATATGTTTTGCTTACATGTGATCTAAACAATACTTTTTACCTGTTTTTATACTTTTAAAATATATTTGGTTTCATTATATTTATACGCCAAAAAGTAAAAGGAAAAATAAGGGCTGTTTTAATCCACCTTTCATTTCAGATTGAATGGAGTTTTCTTGTGTCCTTGACAAGAATGTGGATTTTTTTATCTCACTTCAATTTTCTTCCTCATGTGGTCATTAAGTGACAGAATAATTACTTAGCTCTGGGATTCACTGCCATAACAATTGAAGAAGACAGGTTTTGTTAGTAAAATAGGAATAGCGTATGTATTTCCTGAAGAAATTCTTGAAAAAATTTCCTAAAATCTTCATGGACTAGGAGATCTAGAATTTCACAATTGGTCCATTTTAACCACATTTGTATGAAGACCTGGCAAATTCAGTCTGACTGGCATATTCTGAGCAAATTTTTATGCTATTTAAGTTACGACAAAGTTTTCATTTACTTCTTTGTGAGAATACATTATTTCATCTAGATTTTGAGATAACTGCATCCTATTGCAGCATTGTGATAACTCTTCTTTCAAATAAACATCAGATGGATTTTAATATCAGAGTAATAACAATTAATCAGTTTGTAGATGCTTCTGACAGTGAAAAATGGCTCAGCATTCAGTTAAAAATGGGGTCTTTCTAATTAGTAAAGTGTTTTGCTAATGAACATGTTCAGTATTGGTACTCTGAATATATTCCCTGCAGTAGAATGTGTTCAATAATTCATTTGGTATTTAGCACATACCAGGAGTTAAACTCCTGTGCTATGTACTAATTACCTCATCTTCATATATAAATTACTGCATAGTAAGTTGTTTAAAGAATATGAAGTAGATTAAATGGCAAGGAATCACACTAATGTTATGACATGCCCAGTGCAAAAGTGAAAAAAACACTGAAGAAGTCCTATAAAACAATAGTTAATTTAGTTTTCCTATGACTTTCCAGACTTGCTCTCAAAACTGCACCAAGGGTTAGGGAGGGAGAAGATAACAGTCTTGAGAAGGATGTCCATGTCAGACCCTGCTTATGCTATGGAGATTCATGTTGTTGCTCCCGTGGAGTTGACCTGGATATGTTTCCAAGAAATAGATGATGTGGTGTTTGGGGATTTCTTTGGGTCCATCTAGGTAACAAAGTAGTAATCGGTGATTTTTTCTGTGTCTATCAGCTTCATCTTTGGCTTCAAGACCTCACTGATGACATTCAGTCTCTGTTGAGCTGAGCTCTAGGCCTGCTCTCTGTTGCCCTACCAGTCTCTTGGGCTACAATCAATGGTTTAAACTTCAGTTTCAGTTACTGCAGTACCTCATGCTGCTACTAGACCACCATGTCAATTCTACTAAAGCTTTTTATTGTATTAAAAAATTTAAACATGGAGAACCTGAGCTGCCATTTATGGATGAACCATTTAGAGCTTATTGAATTTAAGTAATAAAGGATTCATAGCTTAATAAATTTCCATTTGCCTTACACATTATGATATGACATAAAGACAAGTTTGGAAGATGTACTGAACTACTCAAATCAATTGGGATTAAGTGTAACAGAGTGATTCATTGATTCAGAATGTCAGTTTCTTGCCACCCAATAAACTTTAATTTGCTTTTCTGTTGTTTTGTCTGCAAATGATCAATATTTAGAATATCAGCGCAACTGTGCTGCTTAAGATTTTCTTGAGAGATTCAAGTCTTTTTGCGTAGGTTTTTTTTGTCATGCAGGTCACTAACCATTTGATATATCTATTTAATAATTAAAATTAGTAGTAAATATGCACAAGGATTTCTAAAGAGAACTGAAGAGCTGTTAAGTTCCTTTGGGAGACTGCTGTAGAAAACACCTAATAAACTATGGAAGAGGGACTCAAAACATCAATCTCTTGTTCTCAGCAAGCCAATATCAAAATATTCTTCCTGTTCTAGGGTGATTAGGAAACATTGTGCTAGTGTTTGCGATGCTGTCACAAAGGCTTCGTTTAGAATATTTGGGGGGTTTTTTTTAAAGCATTTTAGCAAGTGTGTCAACTAATGTTCCAAAGAGCTAAGAAAAAAAAATCTAGGAGTAGGAAAAGGCAGGCTGTATTATAAAGGAGAATAATAATAAGAGAATGGGATTAACTTTGAAGAACTTTCTAAAGTACCAGCAATAGCCTTCCTTATGTGTCTTATTTGACCTTTAAACTTTAATTTTTTTTACCTTAAAAGGTCTAAAATCAGTAATTAATACTACTACTACTACTACAACATTTGCTTAGATGTTTTGATTCTGAATGCACAAGTATCTAAGTAAAATGAAAAAGTCCTGTAGCCAGAGTTGGAATTCAATATAAAGAAACAAAATGCTGTATGACCTTGTTGTTTCAGCATTAATTACACTCTGATTACTAGTACTGGTATATATGTTTCATGAAAAATAGTTTTAAAAGAAAGGTACTAATATTCATCAGTAAAGCAATGAAAAAATGTATTTGAATTTTACTTTTGATTATTTTCTTCCTCTTAAACTTATGGACTGTAAGGAAAGCTTTTTGGTGTTA
The DNA here is from genome assembly GCF_028858725.1 of Colius striatus. NCBI lineage: Eukaryota > Metazoa > Chordata > Aves > Coliiformes > Coliidae > Colius > Colius striatus. The sequence continues at coordinate 110,645,837 of NC_084759.1, read as the reverse complement.
TATGCTTTAATGTGAGCAACTTAACTGTAGTTCTTTGGTAAAATAATGTTAAAGTAATTTTGCACAGAAATGCTAAAATAATAGTCCTAAATAAAGTCTCAGGTAGAGAGTTTATTTTTTTATAAGGAACTTGAAAATTTCTATTGGTAATAGAAGTCACAACTGGGCAGTGAGGAGGAAAAAGTGTAAAGTATATCTTAGATATACTTTTAATTACACATCACTTGTTCTCTTACATTTGCTTTTTTAAGTTTCTCATGATGAAAAATTTAGAAAAGGAGGAATCTTCCAGCATGCGTAACTTGGGAACAGTATTTAGCTGGTATCATCTGTTGTCTTAATTGATTGTTTTTGTATATTTACTATACGTGCTCTGTATTTGCTTCGGCTCTTAGCATAGTCTTATTTCCCCTGTACAGTGTGCAAAGAAGTTGCATAAAGTGAGATTATATTAAAAGGTAGGATTGTACTTCTGCATGATGTATTGAGGATCAACAGTTGTCTCTAGAGTGGAAATACATTTCTGAATGCATATAGTAAAAGGCAACAGTGATGCTGAGTTACTTCTTGTGTGATTCTCCACTGTTCTTTGGTGTAATTTAACTGAATATAAATATAAGTTTATCTCTGAATGTGTGGTTTGATTGTTTTTTCTAAAATATTAACCAGGGAAATAAGTACTTTTTGGTTAAGCTCCTAAGGTAAGATAATGGAAACACAGGAGACATCAGTACGTTAAACATGCTTCAAATGTTCACTGGAATAGCTTCCAGCTGTCTTGGAGTCTGTTTACCTTCCAGAAGAGGGTCACTGCATGTTAAAAATGGCCTGTGAAAGGACTTGATTTTTAGCTCTGGTATTTATCTGAGTGAGTGTTTAGATGCTCAAAACATGTGAGGGACCACTAGAACAACTTGTTAGTACTAAATAATAGTACAATATAATCTAATGGAACCTATTAATATAGAAAGTAATAGCTCAATCATGCGGCAATGCCTGAACATTTTCCTGGATGCTTCATTTACCAGTTTAGTAGCTTTCTTGGATATTAAAAATTGATCTACCTTTTCAGTGGTTTGGTTTTTTTAAGAAGTCAGTTTTTGTTGATTGATAAGATAAATGCTTGCTGTACTGACAATTCCATGAAATAAGTTATAGACAGACTAGTAGTCCAGCTGAAAGACACCAAATGAAAGGCTGATGCATATGATGTACAAGGAGGAGCTAGGGACTGTGGCTTGTTCAGCCTGTAGTAGGCAGCCCAGGGGATCCAGTTGTAGCTTTTTCCCAGGTACTGGAGAGGTGAGGCAGGGCAGGGCTGTAGAGCAAGAAACTGGCAATGATTATAGCCCATTATGATAAAGTCTTAGTGGGACAACCATTTTTCATCATCAAACTCTAGAGCAAGTGATGTGGGAGGTGGTCAGATGCCGATCTTCAGGGATGAGCTGAGCAAGGCCCCAGACAATCTCATCAAAATTTGCTGTTTACTCTGCTGGGTAGACAAAATGGGAGTAGATGACCTCCACATGTCCCTTCCGATTGTGGTTTGTAGGGTTTTTTTTCTCCCTTCTGGTCATGAAGACCACTGCTGCAGCATGGTGAACTTGGTAAGAAACAGTGGGGAAAACTGTTACTCGATATACTGCTGGTGGACTGTGGAGAGAGGAGATAACTGTATTCTGTGAAAAGCACCATTTGGTGTGATAAATAACCTGCTTGAGACTCACTGGACTCATGTTCAGTAGAGCTTTTTTAGCAAGCAAAGGAGGCACATAGTTTTAATAATCTGGAATAGTAAATAGTGTTATATATGCTCAATGCTGCACTGAAGACCGTGTGTGTGTGCAGAGCTAGATCCTAGTGAAAATGAAAATGTAAGGGACAACACATTCTGTTTTGGGATACTAATTATGGATTTTGAGTATCAAAGTGATGCAACTAGAATCCTGGAATAAGGGAAAGGTGTTTTGATAGCTTGAATTACGGTGCTTCATCAGCTCTTTACTTCTGGTTTAGTGGAAAGTTTCTTTTGGTGCTGTTAATAGAAAAAATCATATAGCAATATTAATTGCATCTTTATTTCTTTTGCATTTATAAAGTACATTTTGAAATTCCTTCTGTAATGAATAGTTTTATTTTCAGTATTAAAGCTAAATTCAGATTTGTATAAACTCTTTTCATATGTAAAACACACTATGTGTGTTTCTTTAGGGTAGTGTCTTTAGTCAGGTATTTGCCCATCCAATTCTTCACTGTCAAAGAAGCAGAAAGTTGGGATTTTTAAACTTGTTTTCAGCAGGTATGCTTTTAAACCATAAACTTCAGTGTCCTGTTTCATCTCAAATATGTTTGGGGTTTTTTTAAGATTTTACTGTAATAAACTGTCATTTTGTTCTGAGCACTAACCATATTCCCTACTCAGGAATACACAAAACTCTTCTCCAAAGAGCATCCACTTCTAGAAAGCACTATTTATTTGTGTAGGATATCCAGACATTTTCGGCAGACTTGAGACATAGTGGGATCTTTGGATTTAAAGTATGTCTTGTGTTTGTTCCTATCCCAGATGACTTTCAATATTAACTCCTATTGTGGTTTCCATAAAATGTTCTTAACATTTGCAGTATTTTCATTTGATGTTAATCTTTCTACACAGATAAATAACTATTGACTTGTAAGTGTAATGAAAAGTCTTGAAGTAAGATTTAAATAACTGAAAGGAAGTTATTCTAAATTTGTTTCCTAAGGGCCTCCTTTGTACCATGGATTTGCCTGTACTGGGGGATAAGAAATACAAATGATAGATTTCTTTTGGCATTTTACAATTTGACTGTCTTTGCTAAAGATGTATTTCATTTTTCATTACTCATACAATTTCCATAACTGGAGAAAGTTGTTCCAGAATTAGTAACTGTCAGCAGCAGCAGCTGCTGAAGATGTTCACTGGGAAGTACAGACATAAAGCTGTGCAAGAAAATTCAAACAGCTATTGAGGAATCCTCTATGTGGTTCATCTTGTCTTTTAGATTCTGTTGGGAACAACTTTTCTAAAAGAAGAGTGTTACAAGCATTTTGTCTTTCTGCAGGGCTGTGGCTTATGCCTTGCATTGTAACATAAAACCGGTATTAAATGTACTCTGGAAGTGCTATTTGTGTTTTGCCACTGGAAAATATCATTTGAATGAACTAGAAATAACTGACATCTTAAAGCATATTTACATTTAAATTTAATAATGTTTACTTTTACTGGAATAAATATTCACAGTATCAGAGACTATCCTACTTGTAGCAGTGATATGAGAAGGAAGAGACTGTCTCTGAGCATCAAGTGAAGTAAAAAGTTTATTTTAATAAATACTCTTTTGAAAAATAAGGCATGGTTGTGAACTTTTATCACTTCAAAACATGAAATATAGCCATGTTTTAGAAAAACAAATCAAACAAAAAGGACATTTCTTGTTAAGGATTGTAATCTTTGTGATCACTTTATGTGAGTACTGAGTCTGGAAACTGGACATGAGCTGGCAACATGTGTTTTCCAGAGTAGCAAAACTAATAGAAGAGCAGTTTTTATTGAAGGCAGGGATACATGTGCTGTATGTGATCGAAAACAGACTTCTGAGACTAGTGTCACTTGATGAACACTAGATAACTATCATTCCATGTTTTTCCACCTCGGTGGAAAAATCAATGAGCCTATCTGGTTTTTTTTATCTACTTAATGTTACAGCAATCCCAAAGCTAAACTGAGAATATGACATTTCATTTAATTCTTAGCAAAACCTGCTGAATACAGAAAAATTTTCTCATATTATCAAAGCAACAAGGGTTTAGTTTCCGATGGGACTTTGAATCCTCTTCACTTGAGCAAATTCCTCTCAAGTTTCGAGTTGAGATTTACTCACATGCTTTCGGGCACTTCTCTATGAGTGTGAATATTAGGCCCTGTTAATACAACAATCTAATACACTGATGGCTTTGTATGCATTTTTTTAATTTTATGCACAAATTCATATTTTCAAAAGTTGTTTCAAAATTAATTGTAGATGCTGTACGTTTTTGTGTTAACTGCTGTCACAGCAGTTTCAGCAACATCCTATTGAGTCTTCTTATATCCTAATAAAATACTCCAACTTGTCTGCAGCACCAGGATGTACTAAACTTCACCTGCTTTTATTACCTAGTTCATTTAGACTGTAGATATGCACAATTTAATTATAAAAATAGAATAAAATGAGACAAAACTTTGATATTATCAGATTTTAATAAAATTATATTCACAATATCTTAACATAAATATTTGATCATCTGTGTTCCATAACTTGCCAAATTAAGAAAGTCATTAGTGTCAGGTTATGAATACAGATTAAATGCCCAATTCTGTAAAAGGTTTTATTATCAGTAAGACACATTCCAAATTAATTGAATTGTTAGATCATAAAGTATTAGCCAGTTCTACAAAGCAGCCTTACCCTTGCAGTTAAGAGAAATTCAGAGTATTCTTCACCAAAGTTAATAAAATAGAATCAACAATTTGAATCAGAAATTAATTAACATAAGGAAAAAAGTAATGAATATTTCATTTCTTCAGAAAATAAAGGATGAACAGACTGTCATAAATGAAAGGAAAACTAGGATTATGTTAGCTTTGAAATTATAGAGTCTCTATTTTGGTGGGAGACATGCATGTAACAACAGGAAATCTGTGTAGACATAGATTGGCAATCTGTAGGTGCAGAAGCACATGTGTAACTAGTGATTAAATGTAAGTACTGAATTCAGAACAATTATTATCCTTGCATTCTCACATTTGTTTATTTTTGTGATGTCTATGTTTAAGAAATTAAACTATTAATATGTAGTAGTCTGAAATTCCTAAATTTTTTTTCAATTTCTTTGAAAAGCTCAACTGAATATATCATTGCATGTTCTTTCTTCTCCTTTTTTTGTTACTATTGTATTTGATATTTCCTATCTGACAGTAGACTTATGGCCCAAATTACACTTCTCTATACGTGCAGACTGATGACCTGAACATTCTGGTTTTAGTAAAGGGAGAGCTAGGTTAAAATATTGCCCAGTTTTCCAGAGAAATTTAGCAGCATGAGTGCTACTATCTGTTTTTCCCTAAGCGGTAGTAGAGGTCTTCAATCTCAAATGATTCTTCCAGCTTTGAACAGATTGCTGTTTTCCTCTTACTATATCACAAAAATAGAGAATGAGAGAATAGGACACAGAATCTATCTATTTTTTTTTTTTAGTACAATGTTTTTGAATTTCTGTCTGTCAGAAGACATTGTGGATGCTCTCTGTCTTTTTCAGTTTTACAGTACTTGAGCAAATAGTTGGGTTGAATTTTTTTTTTTAATGTGATGAAAAGGCTCACACTGGGAGTGGTATGACAACTAACTTTTGTATGCTGCTTACATTTCAAGCATTTCTTGCAAATGCTAATTATTATCTTTATATTCTTGGAGTGAGGAGTGTAATATAATTCTGAATGAGAGGAAAAAAAGTGCCGGTGAAAATGCAGGTAAATTCTGTGGTGTTGAAAGTTAAAGAAAGTTTCTGTGCATTCAATTTTGTGAGACATGCTCCTTGCAGTGGTAAGAGAAGTTACTACTGTCTGTCCCAGGCAAATATCTGCCAAATAAGAGTGATAAATACTGATTTTTTTAATGATGAGATTTTATATCTCAGTATGTTTATAAAATTAAGATTTTTCACAAAATGAAAATAAACTGAAAAATGTAACTTTTAAATAAAAATGTCTTTACCTCTTTCCTAGAATACTGAATTCATCAGAATACTGATACCTCAGTTTAGTTCCATTTTGCAGTTGTAGTTTTCTTATGTTGTCAGAATACAAATTACCAGAAGTTGGCAAGATTAGTCCTGCCTGGTAGGCTGGAGTTAAACATGCTCTATTTGGATGGCCTGCCTTTAATTCTTTAATTTACATTTTTGTAGGTATGCTTCTATTATGAAGAGTAAGTATAAGAAAAAAAATCTGTAATCTTGTAATAAAATCTGTGATTCAGCTTGTGGAGGTAAGAGTTGAATGACAGGCAACTATAGGGTCAACAAAATAGAGCTGCAATTGTCTGAACTAACCTTCATCTTAACCTTCACAGATGGAGCTCAGTGAGTTAAAAACCCAAAACTTTATTACCCATGCCCAGCAGACTAAAGGTTGTTTTTCTCTCTCTGACAATATTAATGATTTTCAGCTGACTGCATTTTAATTAAAAACATTAGGTAGCCTCATAGCTCAACACAAGGGAATGCTGGTGTTTAACATCTGTGGGTGCTACCTATGCAAGCACACGTGTAGCTTGTGTAGCTGAAGTGAGGATTGTTTCTTTGTTTAAGGAAGCACTTTGCTCTCTGCATTTTTTGCAGAAGTGCTATCAGGAGATAAATCCCCAAGCTTTTGAGAACTAAAGTCAGAAAATGAACAAGTAGTAATTGTTTAAACAAGTGCTGCATTATTATCCATGCAAGTTGAAAATTCTCATTCAAATGTTTGTTCACACAAACTGTGCTTGAGCATACTAACTAGTTTTCACTTGCATTGAATATGAAATGCCACAGAAAATACCATTGATCTTTCCATATAACAGTTCTCTGTGTATACATAGAAGTAAAAAAATCTTAAAACAATGTTTTCACAATGAAAATTTTTCTGTAGCACATACACAGAATGTTAAGGCTAAGGCTACATTGTACAATATTTTTTTTTTAGAGAAAGGGAAGACAAAAGCAACAATTATCGTAGTCTGAAAATATTTTTTAGTTCTACATGCCTTGTGTGCTTTTTTTTTAAATCCATTTCTACCTGGAAACTTTCATATGAAAATATTGTTAGATGAAAATATGATGGAATACTGTTTCTTTTTTTCTCAAAAGAATAAAAATGGAATAGATGTATGCCTGGGAAATAAGTCTCTGAAATAGAATATTCATTGTGGATTGCATTTGCTATTTTATGAAGATGATTTCACTGAAACTGTAGCATGTGGAAACACTGAATTTATTGTGAATTGAAAGAAATGTGGAAAAGATGTTCTTGAGACAGTCCTACGATACTACTCATCTCTGTTTAGCCAGGTAGATGAGGGCAGATGTGGAAAAACATGTGATTAAACTATACATTTAACTATTTTTTTCCCATCTAGCCAAATTAAAGCTCTTGTATTCTATTGTCCCTCGTTTTTGTGGTTCTTGTTTTTTCCTCTCTCTATCTACTGTAGTTTTGGATTGTGATTTTAGTTTAACAGGGAAGTCTTTTTTAAAAAAAAAGACAAACAACTTATGATGATGGCAGTGCTCAGACAGGGTATCTGAGAGAGCTGGAAACTTGGAGAGCATTCTTGAGCAGTATCCCTGACCGTTTAGCCTGTTCTTAAGTTTCACTATGAATCTGATATTTGCTATGGCTCAGGATAAGATGCCGAAGCAGCTGGGGCTTTGCACTGTACATACTAGCCATTCTTGCTTTCTCCCTGCCCACGTGTCCCACTCTACCCACCCTCCAGTCATTTCAGTTATTTTACTGGCTTCTTCATGATGTGCTGTACTTAAGGCTTTGTTGATCAAATTTGTCATCCTGTAATGCTAATAATATTGGCTTGTATTTCAGGGAGTTTTTGAGCTGATGTGTCCCACTCCCTTACAAAGCTTTTACAATAGAAATATTAAGGGTACTAGCTATTAAATAAAAAAATTAGTGTCCAATATTCAAAATCCCTATTATAGTAGTATTACATTTCTTCCTGTTCAACTTCTCTGAAGTTGTTAAATACATCTGAGTTACTTTGATTTTTCTGAATATACGTGGGTTGGTTTGTGGCTAGTTGATTTGTTTTTTTTCAAGCTAGTAAAACAAACTCAGTGGATGAAAGGATAGACTATTATTCTGTAAATGAGAGTTAAGCTACTGAAAGGGAGTATTGGCATTCTGGATAGATGATATGTTCTGGAATTTGCATACTTGGTACAGGAGGCTTACGTATGGGTTACTCAACAGGTGATGTCTTCCCTGAAAGTAGCTTTGGAGATCCAGAATTAAAGGCAATGTGTAGTTTCCTCTCAGTTCTTCAAACAGTCAAGAGGACATAGGTCCAAATTGAGAAGCTCTGGGGAAGTCCAGCAGTTATGTTAGGACTGTGATCAATAATACTACCTGAAAGAAGTCCTGCTTAATTAAAAAAAAAATCTGATATGGAACTACTCAAACTGGAAAATGAGTGGTTGAAATATATGTAGTTGGAAAGTGAGTATTTATAAGTAGCAACTATAACGTTGAAGTCATGTGACAGAACATAAATTTCTTTTTAAGAAATATCTCAGTGATGCTTTAGAATGTGGACTCGGAAAATTAGCCCTGGTAATTTTTCAAGTTTTGAATAATTATACTCTAACATGTATGTAATATTTTGTTTCCTATTTTAGCTGGTTATTTTCTCCTTCTAAATATTTTATTACACAGAGCTCGCTTTAAAATTCCAGTACAATATTTCCAAAACTATTTTTGTTTGTAAAATATTTGTATCTGTGACAGAATTTGTAGAGTTTGAGATCTACAGTAGCATAAACTATAGTGTTCCTGCTGGGATGAGGAATGTACTCATAACAAGACCTTGTGTTATAATCAAAAATAAAATGATTTTTAAGAATACGTAGTATTCATTTGCTTCTAGTTTTTTTGTCTTAGTTCTTGTGGACATCAGTCTTTTTTCCATTAAAGGTTCATATTTAAAGTGCACTTAAGATTAAAATATTTAGAGTAAAATTCCTCAAACTAAGATTAAAATACAGTTGTGTAATACACATCTTTAAAGTAGAAAAAAAATTACATAGGCATACTTTAAAAGGGTGAAAATCTAGAGTCTGCCTAGAATTGTCTTTTTAATTCTCTTGCAATAAAACTTTATTGGGATGAAGCCTGTGTTATTAATATTGTCAAAGATGCTTAAAAGAAATGAAGTGCATCAGTAATAATAGCCATTTTAAAATATAAAGTTGAAAGTAAGCAAAACCAGACTTTAAAAATGAAAAGAGCAGACTCATGAGGGTTTAGTTTGTATTAAACATTGCATGCAGTGCTATCAATTCATGACACTTTATAGCATAATTGTTGGCATTCTGGTAGAGTATTCCAGCAGAACAGCAATTTTAAAGGCCAAATGTTCTGCAGGAAAATATAAATTTTAAAAATTGCTGTAAAAAGCAAGAACCAATACAGTGTGCTCATCTCTTTTCCAAAAAACTTTATTTGACAGCACTATTTAAATTACTTTAATGTTACCTAGATACATCATTCAGTTTTAAGTACATGCTGATGTCAGAAAGGAGGTTCCTGTCAAGAGAACAAGCCCACAAAAAGCTTGTGCAAATCAGAGCTTCATCATAGGATGTTGTAGTTGTGCTCAGTAACCTCAACACTGATGGATGGAACTAGGGATTTCCTTGCAGGTGTATCACCAGGCAAAGGAGCTTGTTATTGAGGCCATTGTGTGTGTTATCAATTTACCTGGTGATGTTTCTGTGAGAAGTGTATATTCTGGTAGGGGCAGAGAGCGAGAACACTGAGCAGAAAAATCTTGATGTCCTGCTGTCTGATTTATTGAAGAACTAAGTAATTTTGATTATTTGTCTATGATCATAAGCTCTGTGTGTATATATATATTGTATATATCTATTTAAATTGTCTATATAAATAGTCATTTGGTATAATATTGAATTAATGAAACATTATCTATAAAAATGTGTAGCTAGCCATGCAGATCTCAGTACTAAAAATAGTTGTTAAATATCTAGTTCATACAGCCTGCTAACAGTATGGGAAAAAGAAAAGGGGAATGACTTCTCTTAGCAGCTTATTCTGGGATTTCTTGTTATCTTGGCGACAAGGATAGTGTGCAAAGTTCATGCCCCAAGGTGTTTCTGATACACTACTCTCCATTCTCGCTCCCAGTTGTGCTGTTACAGTTTGCCATAAAGCGCATTGCTGAGATGACAACAAAATAACTTTCCTGTAACAAGAATTCACTCAAATAGGAGTAGCCAATATTTCAGAAGCTATTTGGCTTGTGGAGTGTTCCTTGACACAGCAATTTTTTCTATCCAACACAACTGAACTGCAGTGCTGCAGAAGGAATAGTCAAGTCACATGCTGCTGTGTGTATAGTAGGGGGAGAAACAGAATTTTAAATGGTGGGCACAAGCAACTTCACTGCACTATGCATCCTTAAATACCACTCTAAAGCTGTCTCCAAGGAAAACCTTCAAAACTTAACTATGAAGAAATGTAAACAGTGAGAGGTAGAGACAGTAGTTACTAAGAACAAGAGATAACACTTGGAAAGTATGGAGAAGGTATAAACCCTGAGTCAGCAGCCCAAATAATTCTGATCAGCCTTGAGACCTCTTAGTAAGAGGCCTTTTATGTTGTATATTTGGGCCAGGATAGTTACATACTTTCTAGTCATTATTATTTGCTTTTTTTACTCTAAAAGAAAAATAGAAATTAAATAAATTTAAAAAAAGATCTTGTGCAACTGTGTACATACTAGAAAGCAAGGAAGGGGCAAGTAGAAGCCAAGACAGACATGCATTTAGGGTCCTCTGTGTCTCAAGGGCTGGCAAATATAGAGCTGTGTTTATAGGCTGTGCTGAAAAGTGAATAGAAATACATTTGTGTAAAGTGGAGTCAAGAGATTGCTGTCAAGTGCTAAAGAGTCAGTGTTACTGGTCATACTGCATGACCAAATTAGCATATGTAGAAGACCTACTAACTCTGAAAAGCTCTTGAGGTGACATGGAAATCTTACAGCACCTCTTAGACCCAATGCAAATTTTTTTGAGTAGCATGATTTTCTCCTTGGTGGACAAATGCTTGGGTAAGAGTTATAATACAGCTTTATAATAAATAGTTTTTCCCTATCTGGTATAGGCTGCTTAAATTGAATCTTCTAGTATTTTTTTTTTATTATTCCTAATCCTGGGTCAGAGTGCCTCTCTTACTATACAGATTTCATGAAGGAATACACATGAAGGTAAAGCATTAGGAAATCTGAAGTTATAGTGGTTGATTGTATCAAATTTTAAATAAACATCTTCTATATAAAATTGTATATAGAAATCCCTGTCCATGGGGAAAAAAACATTAATTTTTTGCTATGAGAAGAAGAAAAATATTAGGCCTTACTCCTGTAGAGTTTTCAGTTTATTCCTTTATTGTGGTTTTACCAGCTTGAGGCTTTAGTACAACTTTCTTTTTACTGTCTCCACACCACAAGTGTTGCATCCAATCTTCCAGTTAATTCTGGACCTGTCTTCTGCATTGTTTAATCATCTCCTGATTTTATATTTACCATGAGATGACTGGATTTTCTAGCTATGACCAGAATGGTGAGCGATAACAGTGGCTCATAAAAGCATAAAAAAAGGTGAATACTGACAATTGTGTTACTCTTTCCTCTCATGTGAAATTCACATGCTTTCCCAAAAGTCTTATTTGATAGTTCTTTCTGTAGCAAGTTTAAAAGGTGAACTTTGGAGTACCTAGCTTACCTATCTGACTAACCAGCAAACTAGACTTTCTAAAAAGTAGCCTGTTTCTTTTCAGAAACTAATATTTAATGCTGGAACATAAATAAAAGTTTAGATTGTTATTAAGTGCTGCTTTTTACTTTGTTATACATAATTCATTGCTTTTTTGTTGTTGGTGGCAAAGATTAATAAAACTTTTATAAAGTTGGATAGAAACAAAGAGGGAAGTATATTAAACTACCCCAGCTTGCTGCACACTAATTATTGTGTCAGATCTCATTAGAAAACAGATGAACACACAAAAGCTTGCATATTTATTTTAATGTATCTGCTTCAAGAAAGGACTCTGCGAGTTTGAGAAGGCATTGCATGTGAATATTCTACATAAATCATTTAAAAAAACACTTTTTTTTATTGTCCTCCATCTCCTGTTTCAGCAGAAGAACAGAGTAGGAAGAGTTAGAGAAGATTTGTACTATGTTTTGAGGGCAGTGGAGGGTGGGAAAGGACTTGACCTCAGCAGGCTGTGCTCTAAGGAAACACTTTTGTGAGCATCTAGTTTCAAATAAAGTGATTTGGAAACTGATTAGCAGATGATAGATATCAATGTGTTTTATACAGTTACTTCATGTGCAAGCCTCTCATCTGATAAGTAAGGTCAGAAATGAGGTGTTCTCATGAGAATCAAAGAACTTTGTGTTAAAAACAGGATGTGAAAGGAAAATATACCTTCTCTGCTCTGTGTCTTTGTTTTCATGTAGTCTTAGTCCCTTGCTCCATTGGGAGAGGAGACTTGGATCTTGTCATTTCTTTTCTTAGAGGCTCCCAGTTTTTCTTTCCAAAATAATCAGGGTTTGTAGGGAGACCTGTGTTCTCAGGTCTTTGTGAAGGTCATGAGTTCATGCCTATAAAAAGAGGGGGGGGGGGGGGGGGGGGGGGGGGAAGATTTGAATATGCTATCAAGAGCCAGACTTGAGGAAACTTCTGAAAACCCTCTCATGGCCTAAAAACTAAGCATGAAGAATAGTCACATCATATACTGCATTGCAGTTAGTCACTGCTACGGTCCCTAGAATGGTTCCTGGAATGAGAGAGGAATGGGAAGATAAAAACTGAATATGAAGTTGTTTCTTCCCCCCTTGCCCTGCACTTTCAGTTCTTCTGGACTCTTCTAGTTCTACAGGATGGAATGTCTCTTCATAACTTCCAAAGCTGAATTGTGCTGCTTTCTTTCCCTCTGGCCCCATGAGTACTAGAATATTTATGTTCTAGAAGATTAGAAGGTCAATTAAAAGTATAATTTAAATTACAAAAAAAACCCTACAAAATAATTGTTTCATAGCAAAAACATCTCAGTCTACCAAAAAGAAGTAAAAGATTTTTAGTAATCTGTAAAGACTCTGCTTTTGGTGTGCATTCATTCAATGATTTGACTTTTCATAAAAGCTTTTTTAATGTTTTAGTTAGACTAAACAGCCATGCAACTGTTTCAGATAAATGATGTGTGAAGACCTTCACTAACATAGACATTCTAAATATAAATATAAATCTTGCTAATGTCTTTCATTAAAAAAAAAAAAAAAAACTGTGAAGACATGACAAAGAATCTTTTCTTTCTTTATGCTGTGCAGAGATTACATACATGAATGGGTTTTATTTTCATGTTAAAAGGACATCCTTCTGGCAGGCAATACATTAAGTAGGGATGTTAGCCCAGCATCCCAACACTTGTGTTCAACTATAACATAATAAAGTATCATTCTCTTGGAGAAGGTTTGTTGTTACAATTGAAAGAGAGGTCCTTGAAGAAAAACATGTAAAGCATAATATTTCTTTCAGTAAATGATATTAGAACCTAATGCCTAATTTGACCTATGGCTAACATTCTATGACCATCCAGAGCTGCAGTGATTCATCATTAGATGGTGGCTGCTCAATGTGTCAGCAAACCAAATTATATCCAATGAGGTCCAAATATAGCTCTAGGTTTCGGTTTAGTGGAAAAAAAAATCTTATTCTACTTAAAATAATGAAGTCAGTTGTTATCATTACAATTACAGAATCTGGGAAATGTAAGAATAATTATTTTAAATTCTGAAAGCTGGGAAAAAAACTAAGCTAAAAATGCTCAACATATGTTTAAGTATCTCCTAGAGTTAAAAGCAAAAGAAAGTATGACAAGTTTAAACACTTTTGCCCTAAGTTGTGTGCTTTTAAAATGAAAACCATGACTCAAGTATGTTATCCTGTGTTAAATATAGAGTTACTCTTGAGCTCAGGCACTCTAGAATATCCCTGAGTTGCTTTAAGTATTAGAGTAGTTTGTAGGAGGTTAAGAGTTTGCTACTGCTGCATGTGTTTTCTTACTATCTTCTCTCTGACTTGCAATTTTTAGCCTTACAAATTTCTTTGCGAATTTTATGCCAGACAGACCCATGGCACAAACATGTGGTCTGTGCTCACAAAAAGGTCCTGAAATTCCTGGTGCAGTGCATTACAAGGTAGTCACATGTTGTTTACATTAATTGTCAACACTAAGACTAGACAGCCTGAAATATTTAAGTTATTCTTTTATTTTGGTATGTAGCATAACTGAAACAACTACTTATAAGTTGGAAGGTGGGCCATTTGATGTTCTTCATCTAGAAAGGGGTCATTTCTACAGGACTGTAGCTTCAAAATCTCCGCTACAAAAGAGTACAGCAAAGATTAGGTGCCCTGTTCAGTGAATGTAAATCATTTAATATGGTGAGACACTTCTACCTTTTTTTGTTCTGTGTTCAACCCATCCCTTTCAAGTGATAGAAAATGGAAACATAAACATCCTTTATTCCTCACTGAGACCTGATTTCCTGGAAATTACTGAGTTGACTAGATGAAGACACGCTTCTAACACGGAGTGACTATGTGGTGGGTGATGCCTTATATTACATACAAGGTCTTTTTGGAAAGCCAAAGTTTGTACCATGTATCTTACGGGGAATTATGTATTCTAAGAAAACATGCATAGTGAACTAAAAATAAAGCAAATAAATAGAAAATCTGAAGAACAGACCTACAGAAAGGTATACTTTCTGAAGATCTGTACACATCTCATCATGGGTAGTTATTCATTGAAGTAATAGCTTCTAGTTGTCTTCTGATCTGAGTGATCCAAAAGAGATTGCAGACCTATGTAAGATGATAGCTTGGCCTACTCTGCCTAATATGCAGTCCTGAACAAAACAGTTCCCAATATGTACCAAGTTGGGCATGCAACACAAAGAATGGAGAGGACTTGCTTTACACAGCATTTATGAATAAAAGTATAAGAAACATTATTCTGTTCAACAAAATAAACCAAGAAGAGTAAAATGAAATGTTCTCCTTTACTGCCATTACCTGCATCCAAAATTGATTTAGAAAGTATCTTTTTTTTTTTTTATCTAATTGAAAATATGGGTAATGGGAGAAGTGAGGCTGAAAAAGCACATGAATTATTCATTATCATATTTCATACCTTTTCTTAGTCAGACATATCTGAAGAATGCAGCACAATGTAGAAAAGAGGAGATGTCAGAGAGTTGCTCTCATGGTACTGTACTCAACTCTAGTGAAGGAGTGTTTTCAATACTAGCTTATATGTACTATAGGATAATTAAGAGCTTTATGCTGCCTCCATTTGTGCACTCAGAAGTGCAATGAAAGGAAGGAGCACTGGGGAAGGGTAACAGGTGGTTTTCTTGCAGTACGTTTTAATGAGTATGATTGAGCCTGGACTCTCCCAGAAGACAATACCATTTTACAAGCTCTCAGTAAATAAGCAATTACATGGGAATCATGAACAAACCAATTTGCTGGAAAACAATGGTTATTGTTTTCTTTTCCTCCTCTTCCCCTTTTATTTTCATTTGTTCTTACTTTGGAGTGCATTGATTATATGCATAAGGTTCATATGGATAGCATTTTTAATCTGTGTATTTCTATACATGTTTTGGACATTTTGTTAAAAGAAATTCCCAACCTGTGATGGAAGGTCTGCAGAATCTTTGTGTACCACTCTGATTTGACCTAGAAAATGGGTAAAGTTGTAATGCATGTAGCTAGAACATGCAAATACATTTACAAAATTATATGCAAATAAACTCAGCTACTACTCACAATATTTAGCTTCTCCCCTTTCAATAATTGCTTTTCTATTCACCTCTTAGATTTACTTCCAGAATTTTTTTGGTCAGTTAATCATAGAATCACAGAATCTCAAGGGCTGGAAGGGAACTCGAAAGATCATCTAGTCCAACCCCCCTGCCAGAGCAGAACCACCTACAGTAGGTCACACAGGAACTCAGCCAGGTGGGTTTTGAATGTCCCCAGAGAAGGAGACTCCACAAGCCATCTAGGCAGCCTGTTCCAGTCCTTTGACACCCTCACAGTGAAGAAATTGCTCTTTGTATTTCTTTTTGAGCCTCTTATATTCCAGCTTATACTCATCGCCCCTTGTCCTGTCATAGGACATCACTGAGAAGAGCCTGACTCCATCCTCCTGACACCCGTGCTTTACATATTTGTAAACATTAATGAGATCACCCCTCAGTCTCCTCCAAGCTGAAGAGCCCCATCTCCCTCAGCCTTTCATCATAAGGGAGATGCTACACTCTCTTCATTATCTTGGTGGCCTTGTGCTGAAGTCTCTACAGCAGCTCCTTGTCCTTCTTGAACTGAGGGGTCCAGAACTAGACACAGTATTCCAGATGTGGTCTCAGCAGGGCAGAGGGGAAGAGAACCTCTCTTGACCTACTGTCTACACACCTTCTAGTACACCCCAGGATGACATTGGCCTTCTTGGCCAAGAGGGCACATTGCTGACTCATGGTCATCCTACTGTCCACCAAGACCCCAGGTCCCTTTCCCCTACGCTATTTTCTAACAATTAATTCCCCAGCCTGTACTGGTACATGGGGTTATTCTTTCCCAGATGCAACACTCTACACTTCCCATGTTGAATTTCATTAAATTTCTCTCTGCCCTACTCTCCAGCCTGTCCAGGTCTCATTGAATGGCAGCACAGCCTTCTGGTGTCTCAGCTACTCCCTCCAGTTTAGTATCACCAGCAAGCTTGCTGACAGTGTCCACTGTTCCATCATCGAGGTCATTAATGAATAGATTGACGAGTACTGGTCCCAGCACTGACCTCTGAGGGACTTCACTAGATACAGCCCTGCAGCTAGACCCTGCCCCATTGATCACAACTCTCTGCCTTCTTCCCTTCAACCAGTTAACAACCCACCTCACTACCTGATCATCCAGCCCACACCTTCTCAGTTTTGCTGCCAGGATGCTGTGGGAGATGGTGCCAAATGCTTTAGTGAAATCAAGATAAACAACATCCACTGCACTACCACCATCTATCCACCTGGTTACTTCTTCATAAAAGGCTATCAGGTTGGGCAAATGTGACTTCCCTTTGGTAAAACCCTATTGACTGCTCTAAATGACCCTCTTGTCCTTTAAATACCTGGAGACAGCACCCAGGATAAGTTGTTCCATCACCTTTCCAGGGATTGAGGTGAGGCTGACCAGTCTGTAGTTACCTGGTTCCTTCTTCTTAACCTTTTTGAAGACTGGATTGACATTTGCTTTTTTCCAGTCCCTTGTTTTCCTCAGGCACCTCTCTCTCCTGTTCTCCACAGCTTACTGAAGATAATGGAGAGTAGTCTAGCAATGTCTTCTGCCAGCTCCCTCAGAGCTCCCTCTGCCATGGCTCCCATCAGGGCCCATGGATTTATGTACATCCAGACTGCTCAACTGATCCTTAACCCGGTCCTCATCAACCAAACAAAACTCCTCCTTTCACTTGACTTCCTCTGGAGTCTGGGGCTCCTGAGGACAGTCTTCAGCAGTACAGACAGAGGCAAAGAAGGCATTCAGTAACTCTGCCTTTTCTGTGTCCTCTGTTGCCAGGGCACTCACCTCATTCAACAGTGGGCCTTCGTTACCTCCAGTGTTAGTTTTATCCGCAATATATTTGAAGAAGCCCTTCTTGTGGTCCTTGATCTCACTCGTAAGATACAACTCCAATGAGGCTTTAGTTTTCCTAGTTGCCTCCCTACATCCTCTGACAACAGTCTTATATTGCTGGCAGAATATGATGCTCTCACTTGATCGCTTACAAGCCAAAAATATATGTTTTTACCTTTAATGATTCCTATAGCTCTAATCTTGCTTTTCCTGCTTTTGGTATTCTGATAGTTCAGAAGGGATAAGTAGCTTGGAAATAAAATGAAGTTATAAATTGTGTCATTGGTACACAGTGATAACACTTGTTAGGATGATGATGATGAAAGGCATAAGGTGATGAGCAAAAGATACAAGTTTGCAATTAAGCATCAGCAGTTTGGTAGCAGGTATTTCAACCAGATGTGTGCTACAGGAGCAGGCTCCATTTTGCCTGGTAGCGTAACAGTTGGAGAGGAATGAAGGGCAGTTTTGAAGGAGACCATTAGCAATGTGTTTAAAGGAGTGGTGGTGTGCTGCAATAAAGATTTGAGGTGGCATTGTGTCAGTTCATGTGGTTATGTTTAGTGTCAGATAAAGGCATCCACACTGATGCAGCAAGCTCCTCATTATTATAGTTATAAAGTGCAGCACATGCTGGTAAAGATCAGTGATCTGTCACTTAACCTTCCTCTCATTATCTTTAGTTTTGCTTCTTTAGTTTTATGTCTCAGTTTGAATTACTATGTTAGTGTTTATAAAGCACACCAAAGACAGAAAGCCTTATAAAGCTCCTATGTATAATTATTATTTTTGATTGTTTCCATTTGGTCTAATTTCAATTAAAAACACTAATTGACTAGTACTAATTCAATAAGAAGCAGAAATGGCAAGATTATTTTTTCCTTTCTTAGACTCTAGAGACTTTAGGAAAGAATCAGAAAAAGATGGGAAGTAGAAATAGAGAGGTACTTTTATGGGCTTTACTTCATCCCTATTAACCCTATAACGTATATATATATATGTTATCTATATATTATTACTATAACTTGAATATGCCAATGCCCACACCAAAATAGACTCTGAAATCCCCTACTTTTCAGTGTGAAAGCCTGGAGCTTCTGAGGTATATATACAGTTTCTGCCATTGCTGATACTGAAATGCTTTTTTCTGAGTGATTAGTCAGGAAATGAAAATGGGAAGCTGTGAGTCATAGCCCACTTTCTGCGTTTGCATAGACAGGACTGCTGTATTGCTGTGATTATGTGGTATTCGCTTAAAGCTCTGCTTCTTAGAGTGTTAAAGGCAAAATATGATCTTCCTGGTACTGAAGAGGAATTTCAGATACCAGAATTGAAGATTTAAAGCCTGAAAAGTCAGTAAAAGGGAACTAATATTTGGAACTTTGTGCATATAAGTCAGATTTATGTCTTGATTTTTGATGAAAATTTTTGAAGGAGTTAACTCGTAGAAGCAGTCATTTGACTCCTAGTACTGCAGGTATTAAACCATAAAGCAGATAAGGCCAACTCTCTGTCTGAGGGCTGAAAATATCTTCTACCAAGTGTCTGTCTCTGCCCTGATTCTGGCTTCTCAACAGGCTGAAACAATTTGCAAGGTTCAGGTGTGTGGGAAGTGGGGTTATGGCAGGAGGTGTCTATGGACTTAATCCGGTACCATGAGGCTTGTTGGGTCAGAGTCAGTGCATTGAGCTGGTCACAAGCAGCTGAGTAAGACTAATAGGTGACCCCTGAATTTGTAGAAATTTCTGAACTAGAAATGTAGAGTTTGCTAATTTTTTTTCTTTTTTTTCTGTAAAGGTTCCTCTGGTCTATGTCTTTCTATGTTTCTAAATATCTCTGGACACACAAATATTTACTGGAACATTATCTCCACTATTTTGGAGATGCAGCAAGTTCCCCTAGGCCACATAGCTGACATAGCCAGCTATGCTGATATAGACAGCATTACCAATGTATGCAGCAAAATGGCTTCACTGAGTAGTATTATAACATTCCTGCTCCAGTTACTCAGAACATACTAGATGGAAGGATGGGCTGAGCCAGGATTCTTCCGGCTCCCAATATTCAAGAAATGTAGCAAATAAACATTACTATTACATAGCTATTATCTATTGGAGCCTGATGTATTTATTTTGTAATTGTATTTTTTTTCCCTCGGTTCCTGTTTGGCTTATTCTAAGGAATAACTTGTGTATTTAAAGTCATGTTATCTCTTATTATTTCTTACATGCATCCATCAGCTATTCCTCAACAGACCCATGTATTCATCACATAAGTATCATTATTGAGAGCTATCACATTCTGTGTGTCCTTAGTTAATAAGTCTCATTCAGCCAAGTGAGGCTTGCTAGCTTCTTGTTCTCTTTAGCCTGCCAGCATCAATGTTACTCGGTGTTTGCCTTAGCTGAGAGACACTGCAGCTGCTAGCAACCTCTCTGTTAATTCTAACGTACAACTCCTATGATCTGCTAGTTCCAGCTCTAAGCAGCAGATTCTTGTAAACTACTGTTCTATATATTTGCTTTGTTATTATTATTTCCTCTATAAAATAGAGGTCAACATCCTATGGCACAAGTGCCAGGGATGGCGCACAGGCAGATTCTGAAGGGCACGCAGCGGGATTGAGTGCAAAGAGCTATGGTGTCTGGAAAAGGTGTAGGCTTTCTGCTCTCACTTTCCATTCAATTCTGAATATGTCAGAAGTGTTGCATTACATAGGGATGAAATGCCCCTGGAAGGGTGATCAGCAGCACTTTTCACCACTGAATTGTGGCATCTCTCACCAGATGCTGAGGTTTTACTAGCATGTCTCATTTCAAAAAATTACAGTCTGACATACTATCCTTGTAGATCCTTGATGCAAGTCATTCAGGGAAACAATGATCTTCTTCCAGAGTTCTGAGGAAAATGGTATTTTACATGTTAGTGTTCGACTTCAGTTATACATTAGTTTATTACAAACATCCTTCATATGTATGTGTGAGTTTTCTTTCCATTTTTCTATGTATTCTTATTCTGAACATGCTTTGTTTTCTTATGACCTAGAATGGAAAGGAATGTGTGTTGTTATTTTTGGCTGCTGTTTTATACTTCCTCTGCCATATCCACAGCAACAACATTATTCTGTGAGTAACTTTTTCATTGGTGCATTATGATACTGCTGTCTAGATTCTGGTCAGTCACATGGATTTACTGCTGCAGTAGTTTGAGCCCTACATCGGATTATATTTTGAAATGTAAACATATTTCTTAGCATCTTAATTTTTTTCTAGTATATACATCAAGGTCCATGATCAGGACCTGACTCTCTTTTCTTTTGAAACAGCCACAATGCTCTATACAGAGTAGAGAAGAACTGTCCTATGTTGCCTTCTGGTCCTAAAGTCCTATATTGTCTAAGCCCCAGTTAAGAGTCAATCATTTATTATATCTGAAGTTGATCTCAGATTCTGGACCTCATCTCACCAGATCCTGGTCTTTCTTGCCTGAAGAACCCAAACAGTTTCCAGAGTGAAGTGGATCATGTGGAGCAGCTCATCCTTATGATTGATTGTTCAGGATCCAGTGCTTCATGTAAATAACAGAAAACCAACTTGCTGTTTTGGATTTTCAATTTGGATTGCATTAACAGGTTTCTGAATCACCCTGGCCACTTCAGCAATAGAGCAGCTGTTCCACAGCCCGAGACCTATTAACGCATTTGGAGAACACAGAACAATCTGCCAATTTCTGTCTCTTATTTCTCTTGTTTGTATTTCCCTAGCTGTTTTGTTTTGCTTTTTTTTAGATTCTGATTTTGTTTTTCTCTTTTAATTGCATTTACTTCTACAGATTTTATGAGGGGGTTGCTATTGACTGTCAGTCTGTACCTATGTGCTGCTGCCTATGTAGAAAACAGATGTTATGTTTTCCTCTAAATCTGTGTTGCAGTTGTAGATATAATTCTACAGAGCCAACCTAATACATGCTATTTATGTATTCCCTAAGCAACTTTGAATCAGATTGATTTAAATGCAAGACCATAGGTAGTTTAATTGTTATTTTACTTTGCTAGCTATGCTAACTTGTACTTGCAAGGACTTTGATGAGGTTGTTTGTTTGTGTTTGGATTTTGACTTTGTTTTTTTTTTTAAATAGGCTCATTTCATAAGTGTTATAACTTGTCTTATTGAGCTTTGGAGGTCTGAGCCTCTGTTTTCATGTACAGAATTGTATGTCTTGGAAAAAAAAAGATGGAGGCAAAGAGAAATGAATTAGAGGGCATAGAGAAAAATATTAACTCAATACCTTTAGCAAAAATCTTTTTTTAAATATTCTGTACTCTTGCTCTTTTCAGTGTCATGTTTTAATTGCCAACTGTGTTGCCAAAATGTTCGTTTTCCAAGCATGTTAATTTAAAAGTGATTTTGTGCAATTCTGTCCTGTACTATATCTAATTTTTCTTGGATGTCACTAGAGCAACTAAATGTTTAAGTCTGTATTTGCAAATGTGAGCCAGCAGCTGTGCATGCCAAGTGCAAGTCCTTCTCTATTGTTTCCTAGCTTAGACCTTTCTGATCTCATTTCTATGGAGATCTCCTAATTGGAGATAGCATGAGGGAATTCAAAAAACATTTCAAACTCTTTTTACCACTCAGCATATTTCCATAGTAGTGAGCAGTTGAAAATGAGAATTAACCTGTAGATTTCATGAGATGACTCACAGCTGAGAACTCCAAATACCGGTAACCAAAATGAGTAATAAACCATTTATAGAACTGAAAAAATACAAGAGACAATTAAAGTATTAGAAAAAAAATACTATCAGCTTTCTTTTTTTACTCATTGAATGCTGCAATTATGGAAATACTTGCTTACCTTTTCATAGATACATGATTTGCATGGACACACTTGTAACTTTCTCCAGACTGTTTTTTAGGGTAACAGCTGTTCTATATAACAAATATTGCCCATCCCTTTTACTACCAGGGATCTGACCTGTTCCAGTTGGACGTCTGGTGGCAATGACAGATATACGTCAGAAAATTTTATCACGACAGTTCAGGTCATTCATTGGATTTTCAAATGCCTGCCTGCATTTTTGTGTAAGAAGTTGTTGACAACTGTATATCCAAAATTACCTAACTCTCAGTAGAGTAGAGCAGAACTCTGTAGCATGAGCCATATGCATTTTATTCCTTGATTTAGAAAGGAAACCTTTGTTCTGCTGACTGATAGGTAACAAGACATTATTATTGAGGAGGTAGTCAAATGCAAAATGTCTGAATTTGACAGGTTTTATTCCACCATCTCCTATTCCATGTTCTTTTCAGGCACAACTTTTTCTTTCAACTCACTGCATGGAAAGCTAGCACTTATCCCTATCCATTTTGCTCAACAACAGACTTGTGTAGAGTACTTCACCCTGGGGTCCTGTGGTATATGTATTGCCTAAATGTGTTGCATGCTAAGTCTGCCACAAACTTCTCTTATTCAGATGTGAGCTAAGATACGGTGTATAGGTATCTGTAAGTGCAGAACTCTTCATTTTCAGAAAATTATTCTTTGAGTAAAAGGGTAAAGAGAAAGAGGAAAGGATTTTCTAGCTTAGGATACAAATGCAGCAAGATTTGTAAGGGCAAATAGTCTCTTCCACTTTTTAAATCACTAAGTAAAGATGTGGGCCCTAAGTAACCAGCGTCCCTACCCTTTCCTTTGAATGAAGTAAAATGTCGTTAAAAAGAATCTTGAGCTGTGCTAGATGCTAATATTACCATCCTAGATTATTAAACTGCTGCTGGGATCAGTACCTGAACAACTGTTATCTGAGATTAAGAACCCAATATTAATTCATCAATCAGCATGACTATTTGTTGAAAATGTTTTTCGTTATGTGATGTTATCTAGACATCAAACCATTATAAAATACACATTTTCAACTGTTTCTTATAACTGCTTGATACATCTACTGCTATTAATTGGGAAAGCCTTTTACAGTGAAGTTTGAAACAAAATATTGCAATACATTCTTCAACCACAAATAGGTCTACTGACAAACAGTCAGTATCTGCTTCGCTTTGTTTCTATGCAAATAGCCCAATGGAAGTGGCTTCTCATTTCCCACATTGGCAAAAGCAATGTGGAGAAGAACCTGCAGTGCAGATTTTTGCATGGGAAAAGGTGCACTATTCCTGGCTGTCGTGCAGTGTCACAACTGCTTTCTGCTGCCCACAGGCAGCACCTGGGACTGGAAGTCGAAGAGGAGCTGTTAGGGTTGATGTAGGAACATGCAATTCTATGGTGCTGACAGAGAGAGCCAGGAAGGTTACAACAGGGGGAGCTAATGTCCTCTCTGTTCTTCATCCCCACTATAAATCCAGTGCTGTGTATGACTGGAAATAGACAAATCATGCCAATCATCAATTTATCATCTCAGTTTTTTGAATAGCACAATATGAACTCGATAAGGGTTCACTTAAGAGACTGACTGTGGTTTGAAGTCAAGACTCAGAATTTGTTAAAATAACTGGTATCTTCAAGGAAGTTATGATTATTTCCATTAGTCTGAAACTGGTCCACTGTGTTTACTTTTCTGTGATATAGTATCACTAAGACATTTTCTTTTCACACAGTAATATGTTTTAAAATAATATAAAATATGTGAATTGCAATTCCTCTTTTTGTTCATACAACCTTTGGTGATAAAACCTACTGAATTGTAATAAATGGCTCTTGCTGATTTTGTAAATCTATAATGTTTAGTTTGAAATAAGAATAACAAAGTGTGTATCACTGAAAACAGATTTTATTATTATAATAGATAGCTAGTGCAAGATTTAAATTAGATAATTCACTCTTTATAGTGTTCTCTGTTCAGCTGTTAAATATTAGTGAAGTTCTAAAATGAAACAAAAAAGGTTGTAAATTAGTTTGTAGAGATATGAAAACAGCAGAGATTTTATCTAACTGAAATCTCAGTATGGTTTGTAGCCTCATCTCTCATTTTGTATGGGAATGTGACAATCTTAAAATCTCTCTACCAATCTTCAATTTGATATCCTTCTATTTTAGTGACATTTACTCCTCCTTTATGCCTCCTTTATGTAAAACTTAATATAACCTCTTATACATACTGCTGTTGAATACAATGTTAAAATAGAATTTGAACATCTCCAAACCATTTTTTGACATTTTCATCTTAGTAAGTCATGGAATTCCAGTTGTAAGAATTAGCTTTATGCTGCTGCTGCTTCCATTAACATTATCAGTTTTCTTACTCGTTTGTTTAAAAGGAATGTAATTAAAAAAAAGGTTTAGGTAATTGAGTGCATTGGGATGCCAGAAAGCTCAATTTGAAGGACGTCTAAGCTATCAGCTTGTCTAAACCAGACAGATTCTGACAGATTTTGTGCATATTAGGTTAGGTATTCTGGGGGAAACAACCATATTCTTGTGCAAACATCACCAATGAGAAGCTTTTGTTTATTTCATTTTTAAGGTTTAAGTAAAGAATAGATTTTGCACAACTAAAATGTTTAGAAATACTTTTCATTTCATTAATTAGGAACTATATTATGAAATACTCAAAAGAATAGTAGTGTGTATTTCATAAACTGTTTGACTTTCATTATCTGCACTGAATTAAACTTCTGCTTAGAATTTCCTGGCTGTTTTTATCAGAATAAAAATGGAACACTTCTGTAAAATGAAAAGCATATAGCATTTCACAGAATCTTAAGGGTTGGAAGGGACCTCGAAAGATCATCTAGTCTAACCCTCCTTGCCAGAGTAGGACCACCTACAGTAGGTCACACAGGAACTCATCCAGGTGGGTTTTGAATATCTCCAGAGAAGGAGACTCCACAACCTATCTGGGCAGCCTGTTCCAGTGCTCCGTCATTCTTACAGTGAAGAAGTTTTTCCTTGTGTTTCTTTGGAACCTCTTATGTTCTAGTTTGTGCTTGTCCTATCATTGGAAATCAATGAGAACAGCCTGGCTTCATCTTCCTGACACCTGCCTTTTACCTGTTTGTAAACATTAATGAGGTCACCCCTCAGTCTCCTCCAAGCTGAAGAGCCCCATCTCTCTCAGCCTTTCATCATAAGGGAGATGCTCCACTCCCTTCATCATCTTGGTTGCCCTGTGCTGAAGTCTCTCCAGCAGCTCCCTGTCCTTCTTGAACTGCGGGGCCCAGAACTGGACACATTATTCCAGATGTGGTCTCATGAGGGCAGAGTAGAGGGGAGGAGGAGAACCTCTCTCAACTTACTAACCTCACCCCTTCTGATACACCCCAAGATGCCGTTGGCCTTATCAGAAGCTATCACGGATTTAGTTATTTCATTTTTTTCAGTAAAATGCATTGCTGTTTTGAGGTGTTGGAATTCACACATTTGCACTCAATATCTGGGACTAGTAATTAAGAGCACATACAAACTCACAGCTGTATTTATAAGCATACCTTATTTAGTATACTTCAGTGCAATCACTAGGTTGAAACATTAGATTATAACTTTTTTCAATGTTTTGTATGTATAAGGATTATTATACTACTGTTTCTGTTAAACATTTTTGCAAATGGCTTTTAAATGCTTTTCTTGCCCAATACATAAATTCTTATGTATTGGAAGTCATCAGCTGGCTATGTGGGTGCACAATGGAAAGGCACAGGCATGAAGTACATGCAGTCTGCTTTGAATGAGCTAAAGCACTGTTTGTGTTTGACTATCTTCTTTCATTCTTTCAAACGAGTTACTGAAGTGCTGAGCCTTTACTTTCCTACAGAAGTAATAAATTTATATTAACTACATGATTACTAGCTAACTTCAGAGCTTCAATTTCTAAGTTCAAATTGAGGTATTGATTAAAAGTGAATATATAGGTGAAGCGCCTTTCATGGTGAGGGGAAGATGTTTTGAATTTTTTGTTCCCTTAATATTTGTTAAGAGGCAGTAGCACATTCAGGTCTTTTTACTTTAAGCTAGTTTGGTTCTGACAACTGCTCTGTATTTTTAAAACTACATCTCACCTACTACGTATTTACTCTGGGTTTAGTGTGGTGGGGTTGATTTTTTTGTGGACTTTTGTGTTTTTTGATGAGTTTTGTCATTGCTTAGGTTTGTTTGAGATCTCTCTGTAGTGTGTACCATGTCTTCTTTTTCACGTGGTTTGGTACTTAAAGTAGAAATCCTTTTGTGCTTCTGTTTTAGGGGGTTTTGGTTGGGGTTCTTTTTTCCATAAACCTATATTGTGGTTATATTCGTGTCTAACATAAATTTATGTAATAATGCTTATATTTATAGTACATGTTTCATACATGGAGAAAAAGATGATATATCCACAGTGCATGTAACAAATATGGTAGGCAAAATGGGGATCAGAGGCTGAGGGACTTAGCTACCTTGTTTTTAAAGAACCTCTTTCGGTGAGGTTTTAAGTCTTGGAGCTGTGGATTTTAATTAATTTTATTTAAAATTTTAAAATATTTTACATTATTTTATTTAATCCTTAATGGCTGTGGAATATTGAATCAATTCAAGATATGTGGACTCATGCTGCATGGCAAAAGGGAAGAGCCCTGGCCCACCAGAACATGAAAATGTCCTTTTACTTTCCCAATGCAAAGGTCTTCTTGGGGTATTATGTTACTTGCTATAAGTAGACTTCAATCATAGTTCAAACCAATTTGTGGACAATGGTTTGAGAGGCCCAGTTCTAAGTAATTCATCATACAATTTTGACCAAATGTGAATTTGGACTGATCTTGCCATGAATGTTGAATTGTCTGAATGCTTCCAAGTCATAGAAGCAAAAAGCCTTTGGCCATATGAGCATTTCTTAGAGTCAGCAGATTGTTTGCTAAGAATTTGCCATTGTCTCATTGTCATGTAAGAAGTATGTTTTGTGTTTCACAGGACAAGACATTCATGTGAGGTTATCAATTTTATGCTGTGCCAGGAAGAATCCCCAAAAGCAATGGTCTGTAAAGGCCTTCAATTACCCTGTTTATCTGCATAGCTCCCAGACACATGTTGCAGTGACTAGGAATCCCAGTCCTCTGATCAGATTTGGCAGATTCCTTTTTCCACATGAATTCCAGCCACTGTTTAAAATCAAAGTTTTTAGGTTAATGGTGCCACAGGCTGTTTTGTTTTGGTTATTTTTCTACTGTTTCCACCATAATGGATCAGTTGACTTCTAAAGAAGATGGTGCACTCTTCCCTCCCATGCTGCTGGTTTGTGTTGTGTGCTGCTGGTTTTACACAAAGATTATGTGAATGGTCTTGGAGATGTGCATATTCCCCTACGTCCATATTGTCACATTATTTGTTATTAAAATTCAAAGTAAAGTCAGATAGTTTTCTGAATACTCACATAAGTCTTAAGAGTCATCTGATGTCTGGGAATTTTTCTGAAAATGAAGATTTAGTTCTTAAATGGTATCTTCCTCTTTCACAGATGAGCAGATAAAAGTCTTTATTTCCTAAGTGTTTCTAAATGATGATATATATATTTTATTGCTTAAAAATAGTAAACAGAATATGTACATACTACATTTTCTCAGTTTAGGTCACAGGTGAACTGTTCCTTTTTTGTAATACTGGAGTAACTTTCTTTGTAATACTGGAGTAAGTATCATAGAATCATAGAATGGTAGGGTTGGAAGGGACCTTTAGAGATTATCTAGTCCAACTCCCCTGCAGAAGCAGGTTCACCTAGATCAGGTTGCATAGGAACATGTCCAGGCAGGTAATACTGGCACTGTGAATATTCAGCTGCTCAAACACATATTTAGGACTGTAACTTAACTTTTTAAAATATTGATACTGTGTGTATTACAGCACAAAACTATGCAGAGTTGATGTATAACGTAACTAACAGATTTTAATGACGTGCAAAGTCTGTATCTTGGTTTTTTTATTCAGAATTGCATATTGTGCATGATTTGAATATGTGCTTTGGTATGTTATATGTGTACACCTATATGTAATTAATGCAAAATTTTGAAGTACCTTACAGAAAATCTAACCAAAGTAACTGCAAAATTTGAAAAAGTTGCTAGGGGTAAAAATACTCCATAAACTTTTCATCTTATGCTTTCTCAATTTTAATCTTATGCATCTTTTTTGCCAACAAATGATTTTAACTAAATTTGTAATAAACATCATTTTATAATAAAACTATTCCAAATATGCTAAACCAAAAAAAAGTGTATAATTTGATGTTTCATAGCATTAAAACAATGTAATCTGAAATTTTGAGTGATATTTTGGAACAAGTTTTTGGCTTATTTGATATGTTACAATGCCATAAGACAGTGGTACGTGTAAAGACCATACTAAAACTTCTGATGAGACACAGAATTTTTGGATATGAAGCTATAACTAGTTTTGTGTTTTGATAAGAAAACATCTATATATAATGCTATATTGCTATTAGGAGTGCTGTATTGATAATTAGGAGTGGTTGCTGGAAAGATGATTCAGTTATATTGGAGCTAATTTGGGGATGTCGGTAATTCTTTAGAGCAGCAGATGTAAAGTTAAGCATTTGATAAACTTTCATAAGTAGCACATGGATATTTTTTTTAGAACCTCTAATGCAGGAATTTCCACCAGAATTTGAGAATGTTTTAGCGAAGCTGATGTAATGTAAAATGTCAGGGTAGGGGAACAGGAAAAAAAAATAATTCTCATTCACCTCCAGATAGTAAGAAAGGATTTATAAAGTAGCAGGATGCCTGTAACTTTTTGTCTTTTTTAA
Organism: Colius striatus; assembly: GCF_028858725.1. Lineage (NCBI taxonomy): Eukaryota > Metazoa > Chordata > Aves > Coliiformes > Coliidae > Colius > Colius striatus. Next base: position 110,616,538 of record NC_084759.1, on the reverse strand, counting down.
GTGGAAATAAGTGTAAAACACCCTCTGCAGCCAAAAATGTAGCATCTCTGTATATACTGTTTAATGTTTCTAAGGCATTGGTGTAAACCAGGACAAACTACACCAAACACCTCAGAACCACCAAACAAATTATTGCATCCTAGCTGCCAACTGCTGCAGGTGCCTGGCCAGTGCTACATTCCTGAGCTGCGGGAATTGCTTGGAGAGCTTCAGAGCCAGCCCACTGGCAGACCAAACAAGACTGTCGTAGCAATTTTTTTTCAGCGTAGATGATTGAATGACATCCCCAGGACTGTTCTCAGAATTAATTATATTGCTAACATAAACCTGGACAGTATTTCCCTCTTCTGCTGTGCCACATGAATTTCAAAATGTTTTCATTAATAGCAATTTATCATGGAGTTTCTGAAATAAAACTTGTTGTGCCACTCTTTAGTTGATATCTGCTTTTAGCTACTGTCTTTCCACTAAATTTTAAGTTAATAATTATTCTTAGCCATAGGCTCATATACGTGGGCTTTATGTGTGTGTGTGTGTGTATGCACATTGGGTCTGTGTATATGTATACATGTATATTTGTCTTAGTTTTCAAAGCATTTTATTTTCTTTGCAGTGGGATGCCATAACTGAAATGGATGAACACAATCGTCCCATTCATACTTACCAGGTATGTAATGTGATGGAACCAAGCCAAAACAACTGGCTTCAAACAAACTGGATCTCCCGTGATGCAGCACAGAAAATTTATGTGGAAATGAAGTTTACCCTGAGGGACTGCAACAGTATTCCATGGGTACTAGGAACCTGCAAGGAAACCTTCAATCTCTACTACATGGAGTCAGATGAGTCTCATGGAGTAAAGTTCAAGCCAAACCAGTACATTAAAATTGATACTATTGCAGCTGATGAGAGCTTTACCCAGATGGACTTGGGTGACCGCATTCTTAAACTTAACACAGAAGTTCGTGAGGTTGGACCAATAAACAGGAAAGGATTTTATCTTGCTTTTCAGGACATCGGAGCATGCATTGCTTTGGTCTCAGTCCGTGTTTATTACAAAAAGTGCCCTTTCACAGTCCGTAATTTGGCTATGTTTCCTGATACTATTCCAAGGGTTGATTCTTCCTCTTTGGTGGAAGTACGGGGCTCCTGTGTGAAGAGTGCTGAGGAACGTGATACTCCAAAATTGTACTGTGGAGCAGATGGGGATTGGCTTGTTCCTCTAGGACGCTGTATCTGCAGTGTAGGATATGAAGAATTGGATGGCTCCTGCCATGGTAAGAAAATAGTGTTTAATTTTAAATTCTTTTTTTAACTCAAAATCTTATGATACTATATGCACAGTAAATAGCTAGTTCTTTATTGGAAATTTTCAAGGCCTCTTTCTTGTTCAGAAATAAGCAAGGTTATATGATAATGGTAATTTCTAAGAAAACATCTAGTTACTAAAGATAACCTTCATTTTGTCCATCTGTATGTGTCCACAATGTACATGTATATAGATCAGCTAGTCACCCATGCTCCTTCTGTAACTACTGGAGATAAGCTCATGCTTTAGAGCACAATTCCTCTACCATGTTCTAGATGTCTATTGCAGAATAAGATGAACTGTGACTGAAAAAAAATCCGTTTTTCCTCCATATGTCTAAAAAAGTAATCTAGTCAATTAACTTGGACTTCTGATCTTTCCTGTAAGCTCATAAATACAGAGAAGATGAGTTTACCTGAAGAGATAACGTCATTATCCATGCTTCTTTAAAACAAAGGAGTTTAAATGCCTTTATGAATAACATGCGTGTTAACACGGTTAAATCAATAGCTATCACGTTCAGTTAGAGATGTCTGAGGACCTATTCATGGTTAATGAAAAAGGTTAAAATCAAAAGTGCTCAAAATATATATCACATATATAATATATTAATATGTAAATAACACTATATATATAGCACTGTTCACAGAAACTAATGTACAAATGTAGATACAAGAGGTTTTGTGAAGTAGAGGTCAATACATTACTTGCTGAATGTTGTCTCCCACCTTGTATCTTAAGAGTTTTCTGTCTGAGGAGAGTTTGTACTTTGTGATTTCTCTTTAAGAATTTTGCAGACACCATACTCTGTGTTGGTACACACAGAATAACATAGCACTGCACCTATGTCACTATGCCAGGCATTGAAAGGTATTTCAAATCAAGGTTTCAACTTGGAGATAACTACAAAGAGAAACGTATTTTCTCCCCTTATCAACACTTCACTTTCATAGGTAGGACAGTGAGCACATGCAGGAGCTAAAAAAAAAAGATGTCTTCTACATAATCCATGTGTTGTAGTTCAGTAACACTCTGTCTGCCACTCTTGAAAGAGTGGTTGCATTTGTCAGACTTTCACATAACTGGATTTCATGCACAAATGGAAAAATTCAGATTACTTACACTTTTGTGCTGTTTAAAATATGAATGCATTGCTAAAACTTTGTAAATGCCGTTGTATGCTTGAGTGAAGCCCAGGACTCTGAGCTTTTGTGAATTCAATTTGAGACAACTATTCATGGAGAATGTGTACATTGAGACTTATTTTCTGCCTGCCAGGACTGCTGGATAGGTGGCACTTAATCATAAGAGGTGTGCATCTCTTCATACTGCACAGTTTCTTAGTAGTTAAGTTTCGTTAGCTTCAGAGTTACCAAAGGATAGGTGTACTTTGCATGTTCTCTCTACTGTATATAATAGGTTTGCAATTATTTGAGAATAAGATGCTTTTTCTGTAGCAATGATTGTAAAGCCTCAGTAGCCACTGAGATGGTTTGGTTCAGCATTCTCCTTGTAGCAATAAAGAAACAAAAGAATCCATATCCATAAATTACACAGTGACATGACTATTGTCCAAATATAGTACTCAAGAGCTCCTGAGATTTTAGGATATTAGACAAGCTACACAGCAACCTTGGATAACATAAAGCGCTAAAAGCACTCTATGCATTGTAATCAGAAAATGAAATTCACTTTGTTGTCTGATCTTTCTGTCATTAATTATCAAAGTATACTCATTGCAAAGATACAATTCTGATGTTGCCATTACTGGAAGCAAGTATAATTTTCTACATAAGGTCGAAAGGTTTCTCTCTTAATGGGGTAAGAATTTTCTTCAAGTCATTAACGCTCAATAAATTTCTGTCCATTATGCAAGTAAGTCATGCTCTAGAACTATACATAAGCAATATAACCAACAACCAAGGCCCACAAAAAATGTCAGGAAACTTTTTGACTATGTAGCAACTGTCCTTGTTCGTTCAATTGTCTATGCAGTCTGCTGCTGAACAGGTACATTCTAAATAATATTGAATACCAAAGCCATGTCTGCTTGCGTCTTCTAATCTATTGCCCCAAGGATAAAGAACTCTTTTAGAAAATTAGAATCTCATAGAGTTTCCATATATGTTTTTAAGTAATTTGCATATGTCTGACATCCATTTTGTAATCTTCCATGTATTTTAATAGTAATACTACTTTTTCTGACAGTTTCTCAAAGTACATTTGACTTGCACTTCTTCATGAATGTCATGCCTGAGGCAAGCCCAAATGTATGAGACTTTGAGAACTAAAGAGTAACAATTTAATTTCATTAATGCCCACTCTCCAGCTCTTGTGCTTAAATCATGAGTTGGAGGGATTACTGTCAATGTGGGCATGTTTCCCTTTGTGCCAAAGCTGCTGGTGAATATGCATGGTCTGGCAGCCGCAAATGCATTTTTACAACGTGGCAGTTCAATTCACAGTGTTCGAAACAGAGATCACTACTTATGTTGACAGCAGTTTTCAAGACAATCATAGTGTCCTATTTTGAGACTTTTCTTCTTGGCTGAGACATGAATCAGCTATTTAGAGTTTAAAAGACTTGTCACTTGTCTATACTTTCTGTACTAACTCTTCCATGCCTATTAAATTGTGAAATACTTTGAACATTACTACCTTACTAAGGGAAAAATTGTAAATTTTACATTTAACTTTGTTTTCATAGAAGTGGGGGATGATGGGGGTGGAGGTTATTCTGCTAGCAAGTCATGAGATCTATTTAAACAATTTGCATGTCTTCTACGTCTTTCCCTCAAATCCTAAACCAAAGTACCATTGTCTCTCCTATTCCACTGCAGGAGTTCACAAATCTGAGTCTTGGAAGTAGTTGATACCATTCTGTTAGTTCTTCTTTTAGACATACTCTGTGATAAACACATAACTATTTCTTTCTCCTGCGTGAAAATAACTTTCAAAATAATAACTTTGTATTTTGAGATCTCTCTTCAGAAGTAATTAGTTGGTGGGCAATACTTGCTAATACTTGAATGTTTTTTCCTGCCTGCAAATGGTGCTGAACTTTAAAAGTATACACCAGTACAAGATTCAGTGGGAAATAAACCGTATTGGCTGAAGAGATTATCTGTCACAGAATTTAAAAAGTAATATTTTGCTTTGATATTCTAGAGACAAGAGCTACTAAGTGGTATAAGAAATTATATATTCTACCTTTATCATTTCTCATAGCTTCACAAAGCAACAGGACTGGGAATCAAAAAGTCTTTGATCAGTTTTACTACTGCTATTAAACTCATAAAGGAAACAAGTAAAGTAGATTTTGACCATTGAAAATAACTTAACTGGCAACATTTCAGATATTTCCATATATGTCATTTTTATGTGTGTATCTCTGTGAAACTATCAGTATTCCTTATATGTTGTGTTTGCTTTTAAAAGTCTCATTTCAGAATGAAAGTGTCTGAGAAGAAGTCATAAAAACATTAAAATATCCATGCTTATCAAATTAATACTGCAGTGTGTCCATAACAGTTCACAGGCCCATTTATAGAGATTTTTTTTTTCATAACTTTGAAGATTGTCTTCCTTTTCTGAAGTCAATGGGGGAGTTATTTGCAAGAGTTGTGACATGCACATTTCTTAATAACATAACCTGAAAAAAAAAGCTATTTTCTCTCAATTGTTTAAACAGTCTATCACTTTTTTTATTTCAATCTATTTTGCAGAATTTTTCTGCAAAATTCTGAAATAGCAGCAGTATTAACATATTCTTCTGTTTTCTTTAAGAACACAGAAATGAGTTCTTACTGATAATTTGGCAATGCTAATCATAAATGACTCTAATATGAAGTACTTTGCTAAGTCATTGGTACTAGCCCCATTCACAAGTCATAGCATAGAAGGAAGAGGTGCTGCACAGGATTCTGATAAATATCAATTAAAAAAAGCAAATTCAATGTCGTATCTTCTCTGAATGTCATTCCATGGCAAGAGTTGTGCTCAGTCTAACAAATGTATAATATATACAAGCCATATCAGAGTTTTAGGTGATTTGTTCTTTTGGGGTTTTTTTTTCTTACAGAAAGAAACAGTCATAACAAGGAACACAAACCTGATTACAACAGTTAAGTTCTTTTTAGGTGTTATATAATAATAATTGGATCACTGTTAACAAATCTGATTCTTTAATGGTTTAGCAAAAATTATCTCAGTTACTCAAGTTTAGCAATTAATTGCAGAAAGAAATTCAATTATATATAGCAAATACTAATTATTATAGTAATTTCAGAATTTTTCTTTTTAACCCACCAAATGCAAGGCAGAAGTGTATTTTAACTGTAAAAAACTGATTGCTCTTGAGGAATATTATCAAGAACCCTTGAAAGGATATGTAGTGTGATACGGTTGAAGGAATTTTTGAAGTGCAAAGGCACAAGCAATGACAGACTCACCTGCTTTATTGTAATTAAAACAAATACAATAAGAATTGGGAAAGTGAAGATCAAATTCTTTGACCTTGAGTTGACTGAAAAACACTTTCTAGGGTTACAACGTGCCTGAACACATTTAACACTTGTTTAACTGAACAAAAACTTATTTGTTACTTGAATTTGTGGTAATTTTTTGGTGTTAGGATTTCTACATTGATCTTCAGACATTTCCTCTGATTCAATTAGTTACGTTCATTGCAAATGCAAACTAACATCATCCTCATATACATACCTATAGCATGTCTTTGTTACTAGGAAACCAAGAAGTTAATATTACAGCCTTGTTTTAGTTGTCTGTTGGCATGAAAATGGGAAAAGGGGAGAAAAAAAAAAAAAGTACATTGCAACAGCAAACTTCCTAATAGTTACAGGGGTACAGTATGGTGTAAGGTTCCATTTGGTTTTTCTCCCAGGTATTTCTTTGCTTGTGATATCTACTTTTTTTTTTTTGCCAGCCCATAAGCACTGAAGGAAAGTCTATAAAGGAAAAGCATAGAAAGATTTCAACTACAAAAAAAAAAAAAAAAAAAAAAAAAATTGAATCCCTGTGAGAAAAGGTGCAATTTCCTGCCAACTGTTTTGGTTAGCAATACATGGGAATTTGTCAGAGAGCCTGAATGAGTAGAGGGCTGAAAAGATCCACTGACTGTTCGACTGTTCTTTCTCTGTTGTGAAATGGAACTGCTGCAGAAGGTCTTCCTGGGACTTCTGCAGCTACATAGCTGCATTAGGCAATATGACTTGCCTCCTAGATCACTGCAGTTACTTTGTTGCAGATGGAACTTGCTTCAATAAGTTTAAGTACCCTTTTTCCTTTCAAAATATTGGGCAAATGAGTAGGAAGAATGATGATACAAACTTACAAGTTTAAATAATAATGCAAAAATCTAATTGAAGTCTCATTTACTCTGGAAAATGAAGCCTTTTAATTTCTTCCTTTTGATTTCAAATTCTTTCTTTCAACTGAAACCTCCAATGACACTTCACAGTGTGCACAAAACAGCTCACTCCAGAAAGTCAATGTCAATTTGTGAAGGAGCAGGAGGGGAGGTAGCTGAGTAATGGTAACACCAGAGGCAGCAGGAAGAATGTTAGGAATTGTTAGGTATGGTGGTAATCCTGTCAGTATTAGCTCCATGGCTGTTTTTCACTGTCCTTTGTTTCCTTTGCACCATTACAAGGTGGTTTTGCCCTGGCTGGGTGCCCAGTGCCCACCAAGTCCTTCTAAACTGGACAAGGGAGAGAGGAAATATAACGAGAGGTTTGTGAGTCAAGATAAGGACAGGGAGATCACTCAGCCATTAGTATCACAGGCAAAACAGACTCAACTTGGGGAGAAATTGGTTAATTTGTTAGCAAACCATTAAAACAGAGCAGGGAGATGAGAAATAAAACAGAATCTTAAAACACCTGCCCCCACCCCTCCTCCAACCAGCACAGAGGATGGGGGTTGCAGTCAGTTCATTACAGATGGACTTTGCTGCTGCTTCTTCTCAGCGGGAGGCCTTATCACACTTCCCACTTCTACACTGTGGGGTCCCTCCCATGGGAGACAGTTCTCCCCAAACTTCTCCAATGTGGGCCCTTCCCATGGGCTACAGTTCCTCACAAACTGCTCCATCATGGGGCTTCCCACAGGGGCAGTTTCTCACCCTGCCCCAACGTGGGCTATTCACTGGGAGAACAGTCCAGGTACTGACTGCTCCAGCCTGAATCCCTCACAGGATCACAAGTCCTGACAGCAGACCTCTCAAGCACAGCATGGGCTTCTCTCTCCTCACAGCCTCACAGGTCCTTCCAGGAACTTGCTCCAATGTGAGCTTCCCACGAAGTCACAGCCTCCTTCAGGCGTCCACCTGCTCTAGCTTGGGATCCTCCACAAGTTGCGAGTGAGTCTCTGCTCCCCGGTGGCCTCCATGGACTGCAGGGGCACAGCTGCCTCACCATGATCGTCAGCACAGGTCACAGGGGAGTCTTTCTTCCAGGGCCTAAGCACCCTTCTCCCCCTCCTGCTCCACTGACCTTGATGTCTGCAGAGATGTTTTCACATTCTCACTCCCTGTTGCTGCTGTGGTTTGGCAACAGCACAGCTACTTCTCCTTCTCAAATCCATTATTCACAGAGGTGTTACCTCAGTCACTAATTGGCCAGGCCTTGGTCAGCTGACTGGCATTAGCCCTATCAGCTACACGGGAAGCTTCTGGCAGCTCTTTGTTTAAAGAAGACATCCCAGTAGCTCCCCTACTACCAAAACCTGGCCCAGGCAAAACTGCTACAAAGATGTGTTCGGAATGCATCCCATGACAACAGTGCAGAGAGCACTGGAAGGCTTCAAAAATCACTGAATTCTTCTCCCTTCTTGGATGTCACAGAGAGCAGTTTTATATCACAATTTCTTCTGTAGTGATCCTATCATGGAGATAATTCAAATGTTTTTCTTGTTTTTTTAAAGACTAGCTGTGACTTTAAAAAACCCAGACAATAGTTGCGTTATGTTTTAAAGTAAACAACCATTTCATTTTTTGGAATGTACAGCAAATTCCTGAATATACAAATGCTCTAGAAGGAGTTCACACATTTTTATTATGCTTAAGTAGTGATGATTTATTTCACATATTTACAAGAGTCAGAAGAGCTTTAGATTTTAGTGTTTTCAGTGGCAGTACTTAAGACCTTTGCGATTATTAGTGATATGTATTTCCCATTGCAAAACCTGCTTTTTAGCCTGTATAAGGCTACAAAACATCTGTGAGCACTTACTGCATATTTTAACTTGGACTCTGAATGTGGATAAAATGGCATTGTGGTTTGCCATTTTGAAATTCTGATTTAGATTGAACCACAAAATACATGTTTTTAGTAAAATCCCAGAACACACATGGAAAAACAAGGAATTGTGGATGATAGCAGATCTGTAGGTAACAGTATAAAAAAGCAATTCATAAAGACTCTTTTGAATCTTCTGAATATACTAACATACAGCAAAAAATTGGACTTGATCTGAACTCAAGAACTGTATATATTAGGAGTATTTATTTACAGTAGATTAAAATTAAAATGATTATCTGTTGCAAGGGGAATTGCAGATGCTACTAGTAGCATTTTTATGATAATATGTGCTGGTTTTAATTCATGAATGCCAGATCCTGTGCCAAGTTATTTCACACTATATCTTTCATTTTCCCTGTACCTTTTACACTTGCAAGTAGGGAACTTCATTTGTCCTTAAGATTTGCAATTAGCATGAATTAAAAATAACATTATTGTCTAGATGAAGAGGAAAATTGTGTTGTGAAATGAATGTGATATTATTTACTATCAGAAAGATTTATTTATAGTGAGTTGGACCAGTCTGAAGACATCTGACTTTGCTGAAATAAATTGCCTTGCCTTTTTTCAGCACTGTTAGGTTGGTTTCACAGCTTTTATATTTCCTTTAAAATTGAGTGGTTGTGTCCTTGCTTTTTGACTGGGTACCAGACTAGCTCCCACAAAGCTTCTAAAGAGATGCATTTTTTTGTTGTTGTTTTGGGTTGATTTCTTAGTTTGTTTGCGTTTAATTGCAGCATTTCTATATCTTCTGTTCAGTGTCTTAAAACTGAGGATGTTTCTTACCCTCAGGATAAGAAATTCTCATCAGAATAAGAATTGAATTTTTTTAAAAATTTTTTTATGTGTTTTGTTATTTTGTGGTGTGGGGTTTTTTTTGGTGGTTTTTTTTTGCTTTTTTTTTTTTTTTTTTTTTACTGCAGCAAAGTGTTAAGATTTAAATAAGTACCTGAGGACATCTGGCTTTAATGACTACTTAAGTTAGCACCCAGAAAAAGCTCAATACATTCATGTTGTAGGTTTACACCCAACTCTTTTTACTTAATCTACAGTGATCTGCAGATTTGTACAGCTGGTTAAATTTTAACACAAGAAATTTAATAAAATAGATGGAAAGGCTTTGTGTTTTTTTTTTCCACAAGTTTTTTTGGAAGTGAAGATTTAAAAAAAAAAAAAGCTACCATAACCTACCTTCCAAAATATGTCCCTGTGAAAATGCAAATGAAAATCTTGAGTTTTTGAACTGTGTCTGAATAAATTATGCATATATAGCAAACATTGTTTTCAAACTGAATTAATCTTAGGAAATTACTGTATTTCACTTGATAATGAAATGTGTGTTGAAGTAGATGTGTGTGAATCCTGCTTTGACAGTGGAACAAGGAAGCCAGCTTAGATTAAATATCAAAAACTCTCACTATGGCATAGACATGAAGTTTCAGAAGCAAAAGCATGCTGATTATTCAGATATATCTTGCTTCAAGTTTTGTGTTAGTGTATACCTGTTATTGACAAATAGTCAAAGGGATTGCAGTGATTGATTGTTTTTGTGATGTAATGAATTTGGTAATATAGCTGCGTGTTTTGACATTAGCAGCAGCCCTTAGTAAATTATAATTGTTTGTTCTTGCTCAGATGAAAGAAGTACACTCCAGTGATGGTCACCTGCAAAACTTATACTACTGAAAATGAATTGCATAACTTTTATAAAATGCGCATATAAATACAAATTTACTTATATATTTGTCTAGCTGTATATAAAATAAGTACCTTGTAAAAGTATTGTTTGATTTATTATTATTATTTTTTAACTTGCAGTGCAGATTTCTCAGCTGCTTTGATACCTTCTCCTACCTCCACCCAATGCATTCAGCTCAGGTGTGGCACTTTTCCCCACTGTAGAATCAGTAGTGAGACTATGTCCTAGGACTCTGATCCAGGGGATTACTATAGTTTAGATTCCCAGACTATCGTGCTGTAGGTGTGAAGGGGACTGGCACATAGTATGGGAGCTTGCAAGAGATTCTTCTGCTGCCCTACGTGTGTGAGGTGCCAGAGTGGGAAACAAAGTCTGTAGGTCTTATCCATAAATCTTTTCTAAATCTGTGTTGGACTTCCCTAGATATAATAATAATCTAGTCATAGCTGAATTCTTGTTCAAGCCTTGTACTTGGCTTGCCTGTCTCAAAATACTTTTAATGAAGTCTGATATTAACAAATTCAAACATGTCTACTTGTAAGAAGTAAACAAATGCACGCTAACATACGAATTTCTTCCATATTGGTAATAATGAGAATAGCAGAAGGACTGACAGATTAGATGCTATACTATGGCAGTGTATACTATACACTGTCTTGTGTTCCTCACTGTGACTGGATTTGGCCTCAGTGTATGTCACATCCTAGACAGACTGACAGAAATGGTGCCTCTCTGTTCTTGGGTAATACAGCTTTTTCTTACTTGCCACGTAATTTTATTTGTTTCTTTGTTCAAGGTGTCAGTAGCGAAAGCTCGAGCTCAAACATTTCAGATTAATTTGACTTGTAAAATGTTCATTGTACTTAATACATGGTCAAATTTAAATGTTTAAACAATCACATATATTGAATGCAGGCTGGTTTTTCTTGAATGAAAACCTTGGCCTGCTGTGTTTAATGGATGTAAAGGTTCATCATTGTTTGCATGTGTCTTGTTACAGCCTTAGGAGGTTTTCTTTCAGCCAGAAGAGAAAGGTGAGAGGGTTTTCTTACTGTTGACTATATTTTCCAAAGTATGTAGGTTTCTTCAATATGCCACAAAGTTGTACATCTTCATGAGGTCTGAAGAGACCTTCTGTGATAAGCACAGGGAGGAGAGTAAAACCGTAATGGTTCACTTCTAAAGACCCAATCACGCTGAATACAAAATACCTTGTGTTAGATATTGAATTCATTGAAAGTTACGAAAGATGAATACTTTTTGAGGAAACTGTGATCTACAAATTTGGCCACTAATTAGATGAAGGAACGCTGTGAATGTTTGCATGGCTCAATTGCATAAAACTTATATCTTAACAACATATATAGTCACGTGTTGCAGTGAAGTAACAATTCTGGTTTAAGGGTGTGATGGTTTCTGTGGAAATTCAGTTTCTAGAATTCACCATCAGCTTTTTCTGGTGGAGCCTTGACTAACAAAAAATAAACATAAACTGAGAAATAATTTATATGAAGGGTGCTCAGTGAAAGTTTCCAAGTTTTTACACTATAGGAGGCTGTGGATTTTTTTTTTTTTTAAATAATGATAACAAATTTCACTTAAAACTTAGCACTTAATGTAAGTATGTATACATATATAAAGTTCAGAGAATTCTGGCTAACAAGTTCTCAAAATATAGGAATATGATTTTTTTTTTAAAGAAAATTTTTCTCTTAGTGCTGCTGAGCACAAGCACTCAGATTTATAGTTTGAAATAATTGAAACATTTTAGAATATCATTATTATTTCAATATACACGGTGTCCCTTTGAGAACTCATAAAATTGAGCTCCAAAATCTGAAGATAATCACCAGTACTTCTTTCGAGGGAGGTTATTAATCAGTAATACATTCACAAATAAACCATAAAACACATTGTGTAATGGAACTATTTCCTTAGAGGTTTCCCATAATTTTATTCAGTCAATTATTAAAGCATTTATGCTGAGAAATGTAATTTCAAAAGCAATCAATAAAGGGTTTTCTCTTGGCTAGGAATCACAATCAGGAGTGAAGTAACTGCACAAAGAAATGTGACAGAATTTTTGTCTTGAATATAAAAGAACATGTTTGAGTGTTTAAAAACTTGAGCTATATTTGTTTTTTGTAACTGTCAGACTGCAAGTGAGGGGAGCTTTGGTTCAGCCAACTGACTTATCTTTTTCTTCCTAAAACCAGTTTGAAAGTAATATCAAAAGCAGTAATTTTACACAGCAAGATTGATGTGGACTGTAAAGTCATGCTGCGTCATGGACTAACAAATTTCAAGCACAATGGTATTTAAAAGATTCTGAAAAATCACTCGCACTAAAATTTGTGTCATGTTGGAGGTATTATCTGAGCAAAGCAGTTCAGAGGCTACTCGTAAGCTTAAGCTCTCGCCAAATGAAGGGAAAGAAAAAAAATAAAAGGATGGCAAATGCAATACTATTCACTGCAAGATTTGACTGACAACTTTGTATAAGAGAAAAGAGAGAGGAAGTGAAAACTTCATGAAAGTTGAGGTGCCAGTTACGTTTTTCTGTCCTCAGTAGTTTATGATGGGGTTTGCAGAAGGCAGAAATTTGACTGCGATCACACCTTCACCCTAAGTAAAACCACACGCCTCTCAGCATATCACGTCATACTGCTGCTCAAGTACAACGTGTCCAGGAGCTGCTGCAGGGTCAGAGAGCGAGGGCTACACATTCCCTTCTGACCTCTGTTGTGTGGAAAAAGCTCAACACCTTCAGCTTGATGGAGTTGCATCTGATGGTCTGTTTTTACTTGCAACTTAACAGCACTGAGCCTGCAGCTTTCAAGAGAAATTATGAAAATGGATGCCTTTTGAACTGCAGTGTTGTTTGAAGACTGTTATAAGTCTCTTGGCAAGAGAGAGGATCAGTAACTACAACGTCAAAAGGTCAGCTGCCATATTATTTTTGGATGCCCAGTTCTGGAAAGCAAACTTGTGAGTCTGTGGTGCTGTAATTCTTTAGTGTCATGAGTGCTTTACAGTCTTTTCTAGGGAGCTGAATGGCCTGTGCTGAGCAAGGAGCATCAAATGCTCACTCACAGTACCATTTCATGTGGCACTGGTGGGAAAATTTAAAAAAATGCAGCTGAACATCTGAGACAGATTAGAGATGCTGTTGAATTTTTTTTTTTTTTAATATCTGTCCCTGCTTTGACATATCTGTGGTAATCTTATGTAGGAAGTGTTCCTGGTACTTCTTTTATATTGTTTTATTGCAGCAACATTATTAGGTTTATTTATTTATTTCCTGAACTACTTTGTAGAATATTCCTGTTTGCTAGTCATCTCAGTTCCCATATCTATGTACTCTAAACAAATATGGTCATGCTTCTTCCAGTACTTCCAGTTTGCTGGTTTGATTTTCCTGCTCTTTCAGCATCAGTCTTGCTGGTGTTTATGTAAATATTTTAGAGTTTATCTCTTTCAGATCTTCTTGTCTGTTGGCTCTTACCTCACGCAATTTAGATTTCTTCAAATAATCTCACTTAGATATTCAAAAGACACAAGGCACTTTGTATAGTACTATGCAGTGTTGCAACCATTTAACACAAAACCCAATGCATAACCTGAAGACAGAAAGTCCTTTCAACTTTTGGTTCATAATTTTATTATGATATATATAACAAATTAATTGTTTCTAAAGAGCTCATTTGCCGAGAAATCTTTGGAAGATTCTGATAACAAGCTTACATGCATATCCCAAAACTCTTACTTTAATTCTTTTCTTATCTAAGTCACTGGCAGAAAGTTTTCTGTTAAGATTTTCAATGTTTTGTTGATTAAAAGATAAATACTTTGAAAGACAAATAGAGCAAAAGAAATGGTCTACATGCTTATCAGTGATTAAACTTGACTGTAGGATTTGAAGAGTCAAACTGAATACGGTGAATATGCTTTATATATGCAAACTTGTATCTTCACTATGCCTGAAAAAGTATCTAGTTTAAAGGAAAAATTTTGGGATGCTGGAATTTATTTATATTCTGTTTCTTCTACATAGGCCTACTCTAAGCAGTGAATATGTCAGTCTAAGATGCTTTCAGGCAAAAGATTGCATTTGATTGAGTGCATTTCTCTGCAATTTTTCCCATTGTTGTTTGGGTTCTCTCTTTCTATGATTTTTTCCTTACAATCTTTTTCTGCTATTCATACCTTATTTTCCATTTTCAAAAAAAAAAAAAATAGTAATTAAATTAATACTTTCATATTCTATACTATTAATAGCGTGCCAATAAGATGAATTTGTGAAAGAGGTGTAATTAATTTCTTGTTACTTGAGGAGTACGCTTTTCTTTATTCTCTGACATGCTTCTAAGACAGAAATGTTTTTTAAATGTAAAATTGACTTGTCAGAATAAGAAAACTAGGCTATTATATTGGTAGAATTTTTAAAACATATCATTACCAAACATAACCCATGAATTCTTACGTTTCAACATCCAGATAGTGGTACGTTCCTGTGGTGAACATTGATGTCCAACTGCACAGGGTGGTTCTATGAGGTCTGAGGAACTTGGGTGTTTATTAGGTGTTTGGTGCCTACAGCAAGGGTATGGAGGAAGATATAGCCTACAGAAATTAAAGGTAATTGCTTCTGATTGCTGCATATTAACTTTTCCCTACAAATTCATGCCATTGATATTTTGTTATCAAATGAATTTTAAATAGTACCATTACAGCTTGATGGTTCACAGCAGTTTCTTAACAGTTGAATTAATGTATTCTGACATCATTTCAGCTGCAGTGAAAAGTGGCTCTGAGTTACCTGTGGAGCCAGCCTCCACTGGAGCAGCCCTTATCACCCATCTCGTAGCAGCCCTTCTGTGTTGCTGGTGGTCTCTTATGTCTTGCTCCTTCTCTGAAGTACTCTGACTGCCAGTCACTGCTCCCTGCATTTCCTCACCAGCAGCTCACAGAGAGTCTGTCTTCAGACCTGATGTCTAGGCTGTTACTGGTCATCCAAACCTTACCCAACATATGTCTTATGTTTAAGAGTTATCATAATCCAAGTAGCAATACACAGGTTTTGGTGATTGAAGTAAATCTAGAGAGCTGAATTAACTAAGATTTCCTATCTGACACATCTGAAAGATATTTTCTTGAAGGATTTTTTTAGGCTTTCTTTTGGTTTGCTTTAGCTTCTTCTCTTCTCTCTGCTCCCTGTTACTTTTAGAAGTCCAATCAAATCATAGAGAATATTCTGCAGGGAAGAATCTTGAGTTCACAAGAGTGGCTGACCTCATGTTTTGAACAATAATTTCTATGAATCTTTCTGTCCTGCAAAATAGAGATCTCAGCAAAGGAAAGTGATCCTTGGGAACCAACCCACTGCAGTAAGCTTGTGCTGTTCTAGGGATGTGTCTGCTAATGATAGAATAAATTATGTAAAATAGGTCTCATACCTACCAAGTGAAAACATCTAACAGAGTCAAGGACTGCACTTGAAATGTCTCTCTTAAAAGAAGCGTTGCTTCAAAGGGATCATGATCAAAGCATGAATAAATTCCCAAAGGATAGGAAATGTATGCATAGAGAGATATACTCCAAATGCTAACAATGAATGTTTAGTTATTTGGCATCGGGCTATTGTATAATAATGGTTATATATGTGAGATGTCTTAATTTTGCTGTGACAGTTTGATGGTATTCCCAGATGTTAAATATTTCAAAAGTTATCTTACATATATTCATAAACAAAATGAAAGTGTTAATTCTAATTAAAATGATGCACAGTTCAGTAGCAGCCCTAATAAAGTCCCTCTGGAACAGTAAATTTAATAGCAACGTATCTTCTATGCAGAGTCAAAACTTAGATTTCAATTTTGCTGTAAACTGATCTTCAAGAAAAAACTGAGTAGTCAAGAGAGAAAAACTGAAAAATCATACTGAAAAGTCATTTGAACATATGCAGTGTTTTACATACCACTGTCTATGTATATTGGCATTTAGACAAGAATTGGGGGGGAGGGGGGGGGGGTTAGCCTCTCAAATTTAATGAGTATTCCAGTGTCCTGAAGTATTTGTTTCACTTGAGTATATTTTAATGGTAATATTTGCTGATATCTTAGTCATCATATTCACCTGTTACAATTTTGTTTGCAATTATTTTAAAGCAATATTTGAGAAACCATAATTTTTTTTTAATGTAATATACTGTAATACTAATTGCATTGTAGAGAAGTCTTATACATATCTATGTTTGAGATGTCTTCACAGGGATAACAATTTTAGTGTTGAATTGCTGGGATATCAGACATTGGAATAATAGTTAAAGATGTGAAAGTATTTTTTATTTGCCATTCAGAGTAAATTTTCCACCATGTTTAACAGTAAATGTAAAAGAAGCAACAAAGTCACACTGAGTCAGGAGGCAGTAAAGACCTTGGAGAGACCTAGGGGAATGCCTGAAGACACGGTTGGTTTATAGCATTTAGAATACAACTAAAGGCAAATCCCAGAGTAGGAGGATATGTACATTATCTTTTCAAAATAAGTTTTAAGATTCTTTGACTCATGGTAAATGAATAACACATTTGATTACCCCTGCATGTACTTCTTTTTGTAAACTATGCATTGTGATAATTTTGCATATTTATCTCAGTTGTTTAAAATTATACACATAATTACCATAATTAACAGGTCATGACAAACTCTGTTAGTAAGAGAAATTCTGTGTTTTGAAGGAAGGTGAGTTTACAAAATGTCTCTTTCAATCCTCAATAAAAATCTAGGTTGTCTTCAAAAGAAAGTTCTAGGGGGAAAATTTAGATTGATTGGAAGATTTCTTTTTTCTTTCCCCTTCTAAATTATTCGTTTTTAAGTGTTTTCTGTAAGAAACATGAAGTATACCGATGGGGCAAAAATTTAAAGAAGAAAAAAAACCAGATTGTGGCTGTAGTACAAAAAAATCAAAACTGTCTTTTGAATGCCTTTTAGATATCTTGATAATGTTGGATCCTCTGTTTTTTTAATTATTTTACCACAACCATGCAAAATGTTTCACTTTTGCCTGTAAATTGTATGCAAATTACAATATCTGGGTTTTGAGGGGCAATGCCGATGTGTGCACATGAAAATTCCACATTAAACTCAGAATTTTCAATATTAAACTCAGAATTTTCAATATCAGGCCCTGTAGTCATTGGTAGTTCTGGATAATGAACGTGGTGATGTTTTTTATTATTTTGAGCATGGGGAAACGAGGCAGTTTAGTGATGGTAAGTGAAAGTTTTGTAGTTTCCAGAGAAAAACAGTGGCTAATTTCCATTAAGGGTATGCACATCAGAATCAAGTTAGTGGCTAAGTATTTAATACATGTGTGCAAGTATAATCAGAAAAAAAATCTAGTCATCAACTTTATAGCTGTTAAATACTTGTATAGGCTCAGATTAGAGGGAACGCAACTCTTGCAGGGATCAGCAGGCTCAACCACCTTCATAACTTTCAATTAGTGTGATTTAATACTTATGCAGTAATTCTTCCTGCAGTTTATTGGGTGGAGCTATATAAGTGTGAATGAGCAATATATGAAGCCAAGTTGCAGGAAAAATGTATTCTAACAGTTCAGGATGTTTTATGATAGTGGTCTGACATTTACATGCAGATGTATTATCATGACATTTTTACACTTTGAACGAACTTGATGTATTTAAATTTAAAAATGCCACAATGCAAAGTACTGTGAAGAGAAACCTTGCATAAACTGAATTCTTCCTCTAACGGAAGAGGTGGCCTGACTGAATGAGAATAAATTTTGAACTTTCAAAACATTGAACTCATGTTCCAGATAGCTGTAACAAAAGAAATAATTGCAATATAAATTTTAAAAACTGAAAATAATTCTGGGATTGCTCTCTGGGGACATATTTTGTTGTTCAAAAAAATATGGGTCCTGGTAATCACTATAACCTATAGAGATAAAGATTTTTTTTTTTCAATTAAATGTAAAAATGTTACTTGGAAGCTGTCAGCAGAGAAAATCATATGCCTTCATAAAATATATTGCCTAGTCTAATGGTCCAAAACTAACCAAATCATTTTAAAATGCAGCATTGAGATTGCTCTTATCCCATGAGTGTTGAATTAGAATAAATTTCTGTGTGACAATATTGTAAGCGAAAAAGATCTGAAGAAAAATATTCTTTCATATCGTACTGCTCTTTTACCAGCGCCTGGATGGGTATGAGTTTTGTATGCATGTCCTGGCAGAATGTTTGAGAAACTCAGATCTGTGAGGCAGGAAACGTGTCATCCCTCCTCTGTTTGCGTACTGATGCAGGTGGAGGAAGGCAGGAGGGACAAGAGCTGGTTGCTGGGAAATGGTCCCTGGTAGACAGTGGCTCACTGTTGTCTTCTCTGGGTTTCTGCACTAGCTGGGGTGTTTGGTGGGAACTGGCATATTATCTGATTTGTTCCTCCTACTCCTTGTTGTAATGGAGACATGGGGAGCTGAATCACCATTCCCATAGAAAGGGGCTGGTGTGGGCACAACCACCCTGAGAGCAACCCTGGCAAGAAACCCTTCCTTCATGGAAGCAGACCGAGGTTTTGTCTTGGAAAGACCAGGTGGGAACTACCATGTATGACAGGGATGGCCGAGAGCCCAGAAGTAGATGGAGAACTAAGTTAATTTATAGTGTCAACACACCTGTTATTCATCTACTACTCTTTCTGCCCATCATCCTTGTACCAGTGCTGCAGTGTCCAAGCAAGATTTGCAAGTACTTCACTGTGAGTCTTCACTGATGTAATTCTTCCAGATGTAACCAATGAGCATCTGTGGTCCAGAAATCCCTGTAGCAGAAATTGTTAATTATGGTCCTGACTCTTTTTCATGAAGTTTACTGCTCTGTAGCTAGAAACTACTGCATTGCAAATGTATTGTGGAATCTGTAATTTCCTGATCAAAATGAAGTTATTTTGTCCACAGTGTGGAAGCTCTAATTTTAAAGGGTGTTTTTGTTTGTTTTTTCTGAAGTAACATCCAGTTTTGCAGCAATAAAAATGATATCTGTAAAGAAGAGCAGGCAATGATGGAAGCTACTGAGCAGTAATATTTACAGTTACCAGAAAATGAATTGTATAGAATTAAAAATAAGAATTTCCTTTCCAGAGAAACCTGTAAAAGTTTGTTTCTGATTTAAGGACTTTTCTACTATTTAGAAATAAGTTAGATAAACGTGAAAGAAATTAAAGCACAAGAGCTATAAAACAATCTATTGATTTTTAACTAAATCATTGTGTTTGGTAATTTTTACAGTTGCCTGCATCCAAATAACCCACAGTGTAGTTACTAGAGAAGCAATGTAAGTAATTGGTATTTGATTGACTCTTTATACCTCTTCTTTATCCCTCCTCACCTAAATGTTAATAGCATCAGCAGAGCGATTTAACCTGAAACTCAAGGACAAGAGCACAATGAAACTTTTCTGTTACTTTGGAAATAAGTAATAATAGTAATAAAATAGTAATAATATTATAAAATGTAATAAAATAGTAATAATAACAATATTAGTGTAGCATTTTAGTTTGGTTTGGGATGGGTTTTTTGTATTTTTTGTCTTTATTATTTCAGTACTTGTGTCTTCGACTTCCAGAGCATAAGTTATTTTAACTTTTCACATATATTCTCCTACTTCTTTCTGCAGATATTTTGTTTTCCAGTTCTGAAGGGTTGTGGCATTGTGTTTACTTGTTTTTTGAGTGAAGTTTGGGGGGTTTTTTGAGGGTGTGGAGAGGTAGTGATTTAGAGTTTTGGGAATTGCATTTTGTTTGTAGTTTCTCATTTTGTTTTTCAAGAGGACTACAGCGAGGGTATAAAACATGGCCATTCTGAGAAACAAACAAATAGTTGTGATAGCTGCCATTACTGAGAAAACTCCATGATAAAGCTATTAAAAAAATAGTAGGTAGCTTGTTTTCTCAAAAAGGACTTGTAACTGAGAGAAGCGCATGATCTCAATTCCACTGTGAAGAATTAGATGTGGCAGGTATCTTGAAAATGGGTTAGCTTGAGAAAAATCTTTAAGTTTTTTTCTACTGTGTTAGACTTCTTTGCTAGTGATAGTTGGAAAAGATAATAAAGCCTTAAAAAAGAAAACAAAAGCTCAAAGAACAAACCCCCATTACGCTGGGCAGTTTATTGAGTATATTAAGTACAAGGAAAGTTAGTGGTGTTGTTTTGGACTTTAACATCTTAGTTATCTTGCTTAATACCCTGTTAAAATCATCAGCTGAAAAATAGTATTGTTCAATCTCTGCTACATTTCTTAAAGTAGGTTTTTATTGATTCTGAAATGTTACCATACTGCTGTATTCTGAGCTTCATGGAGCATTTATTCTGCATCCAGACTATGCTGTAGTGAGCTGGAAAAGTGAGGCAATACTGGTGTTTCACATGTTCAGAAGAAGATTGTGTGCACTTGAAAACCATTCTGGTTTTATTGCAGTGTTACAGTGAGCGCTTTCATATTACTGCTTTTTTGTAAGATTTTATTGTTAGCTTTATTTATTTTATTATTTTAAGGTCACAAACTTTGAAACAGTTTGGATCACCTTTTAAGCGAATGTTAATATTTATATTGTCAACCTCGGAAATACACAACATTGGAAGGCGCGATTCTCTGTACAGTTAATGGAGAATGGCTCCACCAGTAATTCAGAGAAGAAATCAAATGTAATACACTGAGATCTCCTTTGAATAAACTGGTATCTCTTCATTGCCTAAAAAGAAAAAATCTCCCAGTGCACTGAATTTTTAGGAGGAAGGGTAAAAAAGCGTAAGTGAATGTATTTTATTTATTAGCAGTGTTCCTGAGATATTTCACTCTTCACATTTAAATATTGTCAAGATGTTACATTTCAAAACATAATAGTTTCCCCTCAGGAAAGTCTTGTGTCAGAACTTGCCATAGTCAGTATTCATAATGCATCTGCCAAGGAGTGTTTATCTCTCTTCTCCCTCAGGTTCTGATGCTCCTTTTCTGAGGGGATGTCTGCTGGTCAGTGTATTTCTCATTCTTTCAGAACAGTCATTTGCATATCAAAGGCCTGATATGAGTAAACACACTTTATACTTCCATCTGTCATTCTCTTCCCATTGAGACACAAAATAAGAACAGCCTAGCAAGCAAGAGGTTTATATTTTTTTGGCCTTTAATTCTATACCTTTTGCTTTGAATTATGAAGAATGCCTAAATACAGTTTTTGTATAGCTATGTTTCTTTCGATTAAGGCCTTTTGATTGAAGCTATGCTAAAAATAAAATCAGTACAGTTTGAAGAAGTAATACTTCTGAGAAAAAACAACATTTAGTTTCTTCTTAACTCTGTATCTTCTAAAACAAAAAACCATTTCAGTATGTCCTCAGTCTTTCTCAGGTAATAAGACCTGCACTCTTTGTGTCTTTAGCTCCTGCAACTTTAGAAAAGAGTATTAAGGATTACTAAAGTGGGCATAATTCCTGAAGATAAGAACAGACTTTGTTTTAATTTCTTTTGCACTAGTTTCTGGTAAAAATTTTTCTTTGTAATTTCAAGGAATGAGTTTGTTGAGAAACTAATATTAAGCATGTGTCAGTGATTGCCAGCAGAAATCAAATTGCAGTTGTTCTTAGTGTCTGCATTCCTGTTCATTTTGAAAGATGAGGTCATTCATTCAGGGAGCATCTGGCTTGCCTCTATACCCAGTGCAAACAGGTCTGGTGCTAGCAGGGTCTCACTGAGCTGAGCAGCCAGCCACATGAACATCCGAAGGGAACAACTTTTCCTCTAGTTATTAACTTCTTCTGGAATGATCTCGACAGACTCAGCAGGGTATTTACTATTGGTCCTCTGTTCTGTCCTATCTTGGCAGATGTTTCCATGGAAGCAACATTTCTCCTCCTTCAGCTTGTGTCATACAATTTTGGGATGAAAATCCAGATTCAGTGCCAAGTTTCTGGTCAATTTTGCCTTTTTATTATTTCTGAAGCTCTGCTGTTTCTAAATTTTCAGGAGTTCATTGTGTGAGATCAAACAGGAGATCTGCTGAGGTTTCTTTTTGCTTTACTTTGAAACCAAATCTGGATTTTACTATCATAGATTTAAAGTATCCTGAGCTCACAAACTGTTTGGAGCATTGCTCTCATATTTTCATATTTTCATTTTTACTTGTACAGTACTGAGTTCTGTAAGGTCACAACCTCAGTTCGGGTCTTTTGAGCGGTAGTTTAAGGGTATAAACTTCCAAGATGTTTTCTCAGCAGTTCAGAATGCTGGATGTGTGTTTGGAGTTGGACAAGATGATCGTTGTAGATCCCATCTAACTGAACTATTTTATTTATTCATTCAACTAAACATTTATTTTGAATTCTGAACTCTATATTCAAAGATAATGGCAAGTTTGTAGTATTGTAAGAACTCTCCCCCCAAAAAAGAAATTAAACAACAAAAACTATACACACAAAAAAACCCGCAAAAGTAAAGCAAACCAAAAACCCTAAACAGACTAACTAGAAAGAAATGTAAGCACTTAAATAGAATGGAAAGGAGTTTTATTACTTATTAGTAGTATTTAGATATTTTGAAGGAGAAATGATGCTTTGAAGATCTAAATAAATATGTAGGTATACAAATATTCCATATTCCATAACATAGTCCATATTTTCAAGTAATTTTTTGATCTAGTGAAATAAATATGCTTATTGTTTCTTTTCTTTTTTTCCCATAAAACATTTTAACATTTGGAAAGGTCTATATTAGAAGCCACGCTTTGCTATTAGTTTCTCATAAACTTTGAAAATCAATACATTCAGGTACTGAAGAGGGACTGGAAAACAATGATTCTAAGTAGGACAGAAATATCTAAACCATGCTTTTGTCCTGTGTTTTGCTGTAGGTGGCAGCAAAGCCAAGAAACATTATGCAGAGACATTGTCCAACTGTCAGTATCCTCCAGTTACTCCTTCTACTTCTAAACTTGTATTAAATGCCAGGTCACTAATATTTACTTCAATCTCTGCCATAATATAACTTCAGGACTGTGAAAAATCTTAACATTCCAATAAAGGATAATGTTATATAGATAGCTTCTATCATGATTAGCAGATTTAAAAATAACTCTGACATGGTAGAATAGGTCTTCTTTTGTATATTTGCTAGACATGATTATCAGATGCCTTGCTGATATTGAATCATCATTTTTTTTTTCTCTTTAGTTTCACATGGGTGAGACTAAAACACAGTGTTACTACTTTTAAGTTGCAAGGTAAAATTTTGCAAAAATATTTCTGTACACACTTCTATGTCAGCAGAGTAACCCAGAGTCTCTGGCAAGGCTGAAATCTTCATTAAAGGACTTACATATAATGGGTATTTAAAAAGTCTTTATCAGTCTTATTCTTTCTAAAGATATTAAAACAGTATTGTAGCAATAAATACGAAAGATCTGCCTGAATTATTCAAAGAAGGAAACAGTGATCTTATCCATTGTGGTTGACTTTATCATAACATAAATTACTAGCCCAGAGGTTAATGCTAGAAGATCATACAGTAGCTTCAGGAATCTAGGATTTCACAAGGTCAACAGTGTTGTGGAATTGGGATTGACAAGAAGAAACCAAACTTGTCTGCATATATTTGCCCAATTGCAGTGTCAAAAGTGAGAAGCCTTTCTATTGAGAGTACGTCTATTGCAATATTGATTGAGCCATCAGTTAAAGGAAGGATTGAGAATTTCAAATCTAACAGGAGGTTTGTTAGAGAAGAGGAATTGTTGGAGGAATTATAGCTTGTATTAGCATCATGGGGTAATCACTGCAAAAATGAAAAGCTAGATGATTTATGTTTTCCGGGGAAAAAAGTTATATTTGTTAGAGAAATACATTCTAACACTAAGAAAATAGATTATAAAGTAATAACCCCACCATACTTAAGTGTTACTTAACCAACTACTCTAATGATAGAACAGAAACCTATTTTTTTTTTCTCAGTGCTACATAAAAGTTGCCACAAGAACTCTCCCAAAAGTACGGGTAGATCCTGCTTGGGTACAGACACATAAGTGAGTTAATAAGGCATAGTTGGACGGTGCAGTGTCTACAGTCTTAGGTGAGAATTGCTTTAAAATAATTTTGTTATGTAGACTTGATGGAAAACAAGGGAGCTTCTCAATAGCAATAATGAAATTTATTCTTCAGTGATTTAGCAGAAGGAAAGCACAAAAGTACGTAATGAGGCCAACTGGAGATAGCAGAGTTGGTAGTAGGCTGAGATAAGTAGAACACAAGCAGCTTTCATGAAGATAAGATGTTTAGATTTAATACTATAAAGTGGGAAGAAACGAGGGAAACTCAGCAAGTTTGCTGGTGACACCAAACTGTGAGGACTGGCTGATTCCCCAGAAGGCTGTGCTGCCATTCAGCAGGATCTCGACCAGCTTAAGAGTTGGTCAGAAAAGAACCTCATGAGGTTCAACAAGGACAAGAGCAGAGCCCTGCACCTGGGAAGGAACAACCCCATGCACCAATACAGGCTGGGGGTCGAACTGCTGAAGAGCAGCTCTGCAGAGAGAGACCTGGGAGTCCTGATGGGTAATAAGCTAAATATGAGCCACCAATGGGACCTTGTGGCCAAGGAGGCCAATGGCATCCTGGGATGCATCAAGAAAAGTATGGCCAGCAGGTCAAGGGAGGTCCTTCTCCCCCTCTACTCTGCCCTGGTGAGGCCTCATCTGGAGTCCTGTGTCCAGTTCTGGGCTCCTCAGCTCAAGAGGGACAGAGAACTTCTGGAGAGAGTACATCACAGGGCCACCAAGATGATCAGGGGACTCGAACATTTTTCATTCAAGGAAAGGCTGTGGGAACTGGGGCTGTTTAGTCTAGAAAATAAGAGACTGAGGGGAGATCTTATTAACATTTACAAATCTCTAAATAGTGAGAGGAGGTTGGGACATCCCTTTTTTCTATAGTAGCTAGCAACAGGACAAGGGGTAATGGGATGAAGCTGGAACACAAAAAGTTCCACTTAAACATAAGAAAAAACTATTTTACTGTTCAGGTGAGGGAGCAGTGGCACAGGCTGCCCAGAGGGGTTGTGGAGTCTCCTTCCTTGGAGGTCTTCAAGACCTGCCTGGATATGTTCCTATGTGACCTGATCTAGGTGAACCTGCATCTGCAGGGGGCGTGGAATAGATGAGCTATAAAGATTCCTTCCAACCCCTACCATTCTATGATGATTTTACGAGGGAAGAAAGAAAAACATGGAATGCAAAAACATGCCAAAATGTTCTTTGCAATAATATTCTGAGCTGGCATAAGCAAAGTAAAATGTGTTGTTAAGACAAAAGAGGGAGTTAGTGTACATTCGGTCATAAGAAATGAATTTGAGTGTGCAAATATACTTGGGATGTAATAGGAAAACACAGCCAACATCTATCTCGGTGGAGGGGAAAGGAGGAATCAGATAAAGTCACTTAATCTACTGTAGAAGTGGGTAGCAACAATTTTTATAAAGCTATGCTTGAATTAAGTTGATCAAAGTCATAGAATCATAGAATGGTAGGGGTTGGAAGGGACTTTTAGAGATCATCTAGTCCAACCTCCCTGCAAAAGCAAGTCGACCTAGATCAGTTTGCATAGGAACGTGTCCAGACAGGTCTTGAAGACCTCCAAGGAAGGAGACTCCACAACCTCTCTGGGCAGCCTGTGCATTTTGAAAGAAATACTTAATGGCTGTAGGCCTGTGAGGAAGTAAAAACTTCCTCAAATCACCCTAAAAATTTTTACGATTTACCCTTAATTAATAGGATTAAGTAGTAAACAGAAATCTTTGAATATATTGAGTGTTTTAGGTAAGAGCAGGACTTCCCATAAGTAAGAGGGATTTACAGCCTTAGAAACATTGTATATAATTAAAGTGGTATATTAAAATTTGTCTGAATATGACCCCTAAGATGAATTTTTATGGTTTTGTTTCCTGCCTAGTACTCCTTTATCTCACTGTTTATTTTACTGCATACTATGGAAACGTGTGACAGTATATCATTGTTTAATATTTTTTCTTATTTAGAGGCATTTTTACAGGTACTTTGATTCTCTGAAAGTATGTTTTAAAAAAATTCCCTAAAGGCAGAAAGACATGCACACGTATAGTCTCTCCCACATACCGAACCTACTCTTTTTTTCCTAAATTAATTTTATGTGATGCAGCACTGAATTCCTTCACAGATGGACTATTCTAGTTCTTCCAGTATCTGAGACTAATTATCATAGCAATTAGATAAAGAGATTGGGTTCCATTCACATGGGATATCGTGTGATTTAGACTGATCAAGTAAGAACTGACATGATTTTGAGTCCAAGGCTTGGGTTTTGGGGGCTTTTTTGCATAATTATATTTTCAAATATTTGTGAAACTTCTGCCAAATCATTCTTATCATTTAATGCTCTTAGAACATATGCCTGTAATCCCCAATGCTTTCCAAATAATTCCAACATTGTGATTTTGTCTTAAGCCCAGGCTGTTCATTTTGACAAGTATCTAGTAAATTTTAGAGATATTTTAAACATGGCTGTGGTGTCAGTTATTTTAACTTATTCCAATTTAACTTATCGCTTTTTGTCCTTATAAAACTTCCAGTTGCTTTCATACAGCTCTGAATTAAGACAGGGAAATATTGTTCATTACTGTACTGGAAGTTATTGTATTTTAAAATCCTACATTTAATGTGCATATTTTTATTATTGTCATTAGAATTCTATGTATGCTTACCTAGGAGGATTATTTCTTGTAAAAAAAAAGAAAAAAAATGGTTCTGCGGTGTAGTAGTAGAAGCCATTATTGTACACAAATGTGATTTTGATTGAGAACACAATGCTCACAAATGTTACTTAAAGACATAATGTCAAGAAAACACTATTTCCCTTTTCAGTTTTAATGTATAACATTTGCCCTTTTATTTGAGATGATATATTTTTCCAGGAATAGGGTCCATGCTTTCAGGAATGTGAATTTGATTTATTGTCTGCTTCTCTCTGCTTCTATCTGCATCTTCCAAAAACATCTTGCTATTGGTTGAATTTAAATCTCAGTACGAGAGTTGTTCCTGGAATGCTCTATTGTGTGGTAGAGTTGCCCGTTTTGACATAAAGCATTAATTTTTCATCTTGCCTCTGTACAGTAGTGATTTGTGCTGCAGTGAAATTAATTTGATATATTCTGAGACTGGGTAGCCCTGCTATAATAATTTTTGGGTGTGTAGTATACATCCCACTGAAATAAAATGAAGCCTTTGCTCTCACATCACTAGTGATAATACCAAGACCCAAAAAGGCCTGCATGCACTCTTTTTTAACAGAGAAATTCTCTTTTTTTTTTTTCCTTTGGGATAGATTGCAATGACGGAAACTGTAATCCCTTGAGGGTACATTTGTGAACCATATAAGAGAGTTAAAACAACATTAATTACCTTGGGTCTAGCTGCAAGTGCTGCCATTGAATGTAGGCTATCCTAGTCATCAGCACTCATTTTCTAAGAAGAAATCGTAAGTCTTGGCAAAAATCAAAAGAAAAAAAATGTGGTTTATAAAAGATTTGTGTGTGATGCTAATGACTGATACCAGACCTCTAAGCTATAGAGAAAAGAGTCATCTGTCTTGGCATTGTGTACTGTTACTGATCATCTGGTACCTTGACATCTTCCATCTTTGACAATCTCAATGGACATGGAATAAGACTGCTTAATTCACAAAGCAATGATTTCACCAGAATTACTTGGTGTCAGCCAGGTGTGAATAGCAGATCACACAGGGTCTTCCCTTGGTTTTATGACAGTACTTATTAAATTGCAACCTTTGGTCCTCCTGAGCTTACCTAAACTAGTGCTATTATTAATACCAACCCAAAGGATTCAGAGCATAAAGACTGGCACGAAGCTACTGACACCTCCTCCATTTTTTCCAATGGCTATCAAAGTTAATCCAGTGCATTATCAATGAGAAATATTTTTCAGTATCCCCAAAGGAGGGCACAGCTGCTGCTCCACATTGTGTTTCCTCAGTACAACCTTGAAAAAGACTGAGTTTGCCAGCATTTTGCTTTAGTTTGTGAAGCAGCAAACAGATATTTGCTCACTTGCTCTACTTTCAAGTCCCTCCATGCAGTCCATAACATGGCTATAAATATGCAAGTTCCTGACACTATATCCAGGACATTTTTGTTCTCTGTTCTTACCTCTCCATGTTTGTTTGTTTTTTTTTTTTTATCTTGTGGTTCTGTTTCTGTTCGCCCATTTCCTCTTTTTAGCCTGTCAGGGCTCTGAAACTAATCATGGTGTCTCCCCTATCACACTCAGCCTAAAGGGAACCAGGGCTGGCCACAGCAACCAACCAAGCCCACAAGAGGCTACCTCAGCCTGTGCAGAACTCCTGCTCCTTGGCACCACTTTCAGTATTTTTGCTGGGGTTTTGCAGAATGGTCACAGAGCTTTTGATTTGCTCACTGAATAATCACAAGCTAGTGGCAGCATCCTTATCAAAGACTGTAGTCTCTGTAGTCAGGTTCTTGCATGGGTGGATCCAAATTTGTTTTTAGTCACATCTCATCAGAGGATGCTCATATGTCTCAAAGAGGAGACCATGGTTCTTCCAAACAATCTGTCTGTTTCTTGTATCTTGGACATCTGTCTTTCTTACCTTCTGAGCAAGAAGGCTATAAGGCTGCTCCTTCTTGCCTGACCTCATGAGTGAAATCACAAAGCCTCTAGCTATGCATTTAGGCATCTTGCTTCTCTCTTAGTTTTTATACTATTAATCAACAAATGTGGTTAGCATCTAGAAGCTCTGGTGATGAAGAATCCTCACTTTCATGCATGTAAAATAAGAGTTGGGTTCATCTTGTACTTATCACTGATCTACCTCAAACAGTTTACAAGTTTTCCTAACCATGAATAGAAAAACATTTGGAGTTGGTATATACCTATAAAATTACTTGCCTTTCCTTGTTAAACTTTTTCATATTGTCCTCTTGCAAACAAGCACTTGAGAACAGAAAATGAAAGCAGTAAAGTGTTTAAGTTAGCGTGATGAAGTAAATTATATAAAGGACCCACAGTGTCGCTCAAAACCATGTACATTCAGATCTTGACAGATATTTCCTCTCAAAAGGCCTCACATCATTGAATCCCTTTAACACTTGGAACATTTTAACACTTGGAAGCTGTAAGTGGCATGTTCTGGAAAACTCTATCCCACCTATCTTGTACTTAAAACATTGCAGAAACACTGAGATTATCTTTAACAAAATTTATCTTTATGTGCTTAGCTTGAAGTGAAGAAAGGAAGTTATATGCTAGATATAGCCAACAAAAAGCCCAACAGTATTTGAGTGTTGCCCTTTTGAAGCATTTTACAGGAGAAATCACCTGAAAGTGATCAGAGGATCACCAGTAATAGTGAGAAGAGAGGGAAGGAAGGTGACTCTGAGTTGAGAGACCTCATTGTCAGAAATGTGATATGATTCATGTTCTCACAGGACTCCTGGGAAAGGAGTGGACATTTAGTGTCACAGTATTTCCATGTTTCCCAGGTGAAAATCTGACTTGGAACTGACCTCAGTATAAAATAAGATGCTATGGGTACCTGTAGGGTTTTCTTCTGAAAAAAATCAAGTCTGATGAGTGGAGCTTACTGCAAAGTACCAACTGGAACGTTACCAATATTTAAAACTGACCACAAAATCTATAACTAATTTGAACCTTAATTTGAGTAAAACTTTGGAAAAATAGTCATCTTAGATATACATGAGTTGAAGCATCATGTGGAGCATCCTGACTGGTAAATAATTTGACATAAAAAGCAATATAGAGAAATCAAGAAGCGAGCTAGTGAGATACTTAGTGATTTTAGTTCCTAGGATCATATAGGCTAGACTGAGTATTCTTGGTATTGGAACCTTGTAGGTACTGCAATTTTTTCTTTGATAATTTTGAAAATTATATTATCACTGATCAATTCTAATTTATTTTAACCTGTTTGTAGTGTTCCAAATGCATGCAGTTTTGTCTGTTGAGCTGTTACTGGAGTGAGAATAATTTAATCCTAATATTCTTTATCTGATCCCACAGTCACTTTTTCACCTAATGCTAAAAGAAAAACGTAACTCTGCCATAAAGAACAAGAAAGTGTAACTTAATTAACTGCTGAACATCTTGTAAATGTGTTGTTTTTCACTAGTGTTACACTTTCCAGCATTGTTGACTGTATTCTATTAGACTAAATGAGTGATGATTAGGGTCAAAATAAGGGAAATAACAAATAAAACAACTTGCTAACCAGACAGATACGCTCAGATTTAAGATGCTGGACCCTTTTGATTCTGTTTTACCTCTCTCTAGAGTTGAGATGTATCTGCAGTGTCCAGCAACAGGAATAGAGGTAATGGACATAAGCTGCAACACAAAAAGTTCCACTTAAACACAAGCAAAAACTCTTTTTTTCTGTGAAGGTGAGACAGCCCTTCACAGGCTGCCCAGGGAGGGTATGGAGTCTCCTTCTCTGAAGGTTTTCAAAACCCACATGGACACGTTCCTGTGTGACCTGGTATGAGTGAAACTGCTTTAGCAAGACAGTAGCACTAGGTGATCTCTCGAGGTCCCTTCCAACCCCTACCATTCTCTGATTGCTTCTACATTATTAAGGAGTCTTCTGGTTCTTTTAACTGTCAAGCTAGTTGTATACATTGTACTAAGTTTTTCATTCATTAAACAGTTTTACTTGTTAAAATTTCATCAGCTGTTATCACTTTTGTGCCTGAACTGCCAGGATGACACGAAGAAACAAAATGCAAGATTTAGCTCTATGTATACTTGGAGAATCTTAGAGAGACTTACTTGCTTTGATTTGCCTGTTTATCAGCAAAAGAGGACATTTAGGTTCAAGAATTAAAGTTTGTTGGCCTAGTTTTTACTCCTATTCCATAACAGCTAAATGATACAGACCAATTAGGTGATTATAAATAAAGTACTTTTTTATTGATGTATTTAAGTTGCTTAGCATCTCTATGACAGAGAACAGCTGTGAACACAGCTGAGTTATTGTATAGTGGTTACTTATGATACTTCTAAATTCTTTCCTAGGTTTTTTATTGCTATGTTGCAGACATTTGTAGTATTCCTATGTTAAATAATGATGTCTTATAAACTGATTAGAAAATATATACCTAAAACTGTTAAAATGGTTAAAATATTGACTAGTAGTTTAATGAAGAAATGCAAAAAATACCATTGAAACTGCTTACAGACTATCTAAAGTTATGGTAATGCCTAAAAAAATGTAAAGGACATTTTAAAAAGTTCATATTTATAGCATCTTGTACTGATACCAGGTGGGTTCTGGAGTCTCCTTCTCTGGAGATGTTCAAAACCCACTTGGACAAGTTCCTCTGTGACTTACTCTAAGTGGTCCTGCTCTGGCATTGGGGTTGGACTAGATGATCTTTCAAGGTCCACTCCAACACTTAAGATTCTGTGATCCTCAAGAGGGAGGATCTATCCCAATAACAACAGAAAAAATTCATTTTATACTTAACCATTTCTTCTTTCACATGAATCCTAGAGGAAAAAACTAAAACTACCAGGACATGGCATTTTTAGGACTACAGCGTCATCTTGACTCATGAACTTTAAGGAATTGCTGAGACAACAGTGTGATCATCACTATGCCAAGAATATTCATAGTGTAATATATCATGAAATGCCAAAGTTTTCATTAGTCCTCATTTACTTATGATAATTTCATTACTTATTTTCAATATGGACATTCTAAGTATGAGTGAAAAGAAACTTCATAATTAAGAATGCCAGCAGATACTTAAGTATGTGTCTATATTTATATACATGAACATGCATTTTTATGTATATAACTCACACATACATTGCTCCTGTCTTCTTGGGAAGAAATATATAATTCAACCAGAGAGCAATTTAAAAGATTTATACTTTATGACATAGTCATTATCGTAGGCTTGAAGTATTTTTATTATACTGAAACAAAAAATTTTACCTCAATTGGGTTTTATCAGTTGTATTCCAGAGGTTTTATTAATCCCAAATTTTATGATACATGCAGTAATCTAATATTTTATCATTATTTTTACTGATTTGGTTTTCTTTGGTCTGTTAACATTGCCTTCTTTAAAACAAGGGAAGCCTGCTTTTGACAAAGTTTTTTATTGTTCAGTTCATTTTAGTGAACTTTATCCACTAACAGACTTGATTTCATTGTAACACATACTCCTCATAAGATAAGTCTTGATACCTTTCTGTTGCATTAGGATAACATTATTCTACTTCATAGGATAGGTCAGCATGGCTTCTCCAGAACTGTGATAAAATATCAACATAAATATTTCTCATATTTCTTCATTTTCTGCTTTCACCTGAGCACAGCTACTGCTGCACATTTCAATCAAAAAAAATGTTCATTAAATGATTGCAATCCATCCATGTAAAAATAGGAAATTAAAATGCTGCTTTTGCTTGATAAGTAAAAAAAGGTTTCATATTTGTGGTGGATTAGCCCTGGCTGGGTGCCCACTGCTCACCAAGTTGTAATATCACTCCCCCTTCTAAACTGGACAAGGGAGAGAGAAATATGAGAGGTTTGTGAGTCAAGATAAGGACAGGGAGATCACTCAGCAATTAGCATCATGGGCAAAACAGACTCAACTGAGGGAGAAAAGGGTTTGATTTATTAATGAACCATCAGAATAGGGAGATGACAAATAAAACCAAACCTTAAAACACCTCCCCCCACCCCTGCCTTGTCCCAGGACTTGCCTTCCTTCCCCTGCAGCAGTGCAGGGGATGGGGGTTGCAATCAGTTCATTACAGATGGATTTTACTGCTGCCTCTTCTCAGGGGGAAGCCTCCACACACTTCCCACTGCTACAGTGGGGGGTCTCCCCCCTACATGAGACAGTCCTTCACAAACTTCCCCAACACAGGTCCTTCCCATGGGCTACAGTTCCTCACAAACTGCTCCGGCATGGGGCCTCCCATGAGGACAGCTCCTCACACCCTGCCCAGTGTGAGTCATCCACTGGGAGAACAGTCCTTCAGGGACAAACTGCTCCTGCATGAGTCCCTCACAGGATCACAAGTCCTGGCAGCAAACCTGCTCTCTGGTGTGGCGTCCTCTTTCCTCACCCATCCCCAGGTCGTGCCAGGAACTTGCCCCAGGGTGAGCTTCCCATGAACTCACAGCCTCCTTCAGGCATCCACACGCTCCGGTGTGTGGTCCTCCATGGGCTGCGAGTGGATCTCTGCTCCCTGGTGGCCTCCATGGACTGCAGGGGCACAGCTGCACCACAGGTCACACGGGAGTCTTTCTTTCAGAGCCAAGCGCCTCCTCTCCCTCCTTCTCCACTGACCTTGGTGTCTGTGGAGATGTTTACACATTTTCACTCCCTGTTGCTGCTGCAGTTTGGCAACAGCACAGCTACTTCTTCCTGTTCTCAAATCCATTATTCACAAAGACATTATCTCCATCACTAATGGTCCAGGCCTTGGTCATCTGTGAGTCCATCTTAGAATTGAGTTGCATTAGCCCTGTCAACTCCAGGGGAAGCTACTGGCAGCTCTTTGTTTAAAGAAGTCACCCCTGTAGCCCCCCTACTACCAAAACCTGGCCCAGGCAAAACCACTACAAAGATGTGTTCAAAACCACTACAATTTTTAAATCCTTATTTAATTTTGCCATTTCACAGTGCTCCCTGCTCAAACTGCAAAATGCGTATTACATAATCTTTCTGTCACTTGATTTCTCACTGTATTATGGAAAAGAGCTGTAGGACAGTGTTTTCATAGGTAAAGCTAAAAATTGTAAGAGAATGCCCCCAGAAATACTTCATATTAATATTTCATGTACTTCAGAAATCAAAATGCCAGCATTTTTTTTTTCTACCCAGTGCAGCCTTCTCTCAGGCACATGGTCTTCATTATTCATTCATTGTGAGATGCAGCCAGCCAGCCAACCTAAACTAAGGAATGTGGTCAGTAGGGGAGGAACTGGGATGAGCAACAGTCTTTCCTAAAACCTGTGACCCTCCTGCAGAGTCTAGCTAGAGCATTTGCTGCTTACATCCTCAGCAAATCCCACTTCAGAGGTGATAAGGAGGAACTCCGTACACTATGTCCACAGCATAGAAAAGCATAAGTGAACAGTTTGAGAGCAAGGGTGCAGGCTGGGAGGGCTTCAGCAAAGCTTCCTTTCCTGATAGAGCAGGACTCTCCAGCCTGTTCAGGGTGGAGGGGGCTGTTCAATTTTGCTGTCAAGAGAAGTAGTCAGCTCTCCATCCCTTGCTACAAAACTATCTCTAAGGTTTGATCAGCCTGCAGCATCCCCAGCTACCTTGTCAGCTGAATACAATGTAGCTTTCAAGCTCTAACTCCTCTTAGCTGTGCAAGATCCAAAACCCAATCTGGTTGCCGTATTCTTCTCCAGTCTTATGTAGGTATTTTCAACAGTGTCTTATGGCTGTTGAAAACAAATTATTTTGCAATAGAACATAAGCTTTTGTCACTGTTTTATATAGATGAAGGTTGTCCGAGTTGTACATACAGTCTTAATCTCCTACAGAATTTCGAAAGAATTTGTTCATCATCAAAATGACTCTAATATTCTGTGTTGAGAAAAAATAAAAAAATAGGAGCAGGGAGTTAGCTTACACACTTAACTCCTGACTGCCCACAGTACTTAACCATCAGCTTGTTCTGTGACTTAGCTCTGGAATTCAAAAGACTGTGTCCAAAAATGAGTCCTGTGTAATACAAGCAGTGTGAGCCAGTAAGAGCCATTGGGCATCAGGGACTGTTTTTATTTAGCAGTACATCATCAAGAAAACTGGAGAAGCTCTCTTTTTAGGTGCTGTTTTTTAAGCATCTAGATCCACATTTTATTCTCTATAGCAATGAAATGAAAGGTGAATCCAGGAAAAGTAGCACATGTCATTTAAAGCGAGTGGGCATAGGGGAGCAAAAATTATAGCATCTTCATTAAAATACATGCATTAACAGTAATTTCACAAAATATATAAGGTGTCAGTAACTTCATTAGGATGTCTCCCTAGTTAAGAAATGAAGAAATTATATCTGAAATAAAGCAGATTCTGGATTTTCTGTACTTTCCCAGCTTCTGAATTTCCAGATTACAAAAAATAGTGGGGAAAACACATCAGAGCATCAAACCCTCTGCCTCAAAATTAAGGGAGGGTTTCCTTTCAGAAAATCTGAAATGTCTGAAACTTCAGTGCTCTGCAGACTTTAGTTCTTAAGCATATTCCTTGAGAATAAGGTACAAAAAATTAGGCTACATTTTTAATCCAAAGCTTGTTAGAATTGTGCTTCACTGAACATTTTAGTGCAAATCTGCTGCCTTAGATGTTGAAAAATTACCATTAAGATTGCATTGCACATTCACCAGTTCCAAAGTTCAATTCCAAAGTTAGACTACATCAGGAGAGACTATAGTGTTTATTATCTCTTTTGTTTAATTTTTTATTGCCTAAGACTAATGGTATTATAATCCTTCTGGGGAACATATTTTCAACTCTTATTACTTTACAACTTTGGGAAAGACATACAAGTCTCTTGTGACATTGAGAGTTGTGTGTACTTTTAATTAGTTTAATGCTTTCACACCTAATTATTTCATAGGATCTATTTTTGTTACATTCCCTCCTTTAGGTATATGATATTTAAAATGTGCAAACAAGTAAAATGCAAGTAATGTTGACTGTTCTATTTTAAAGATTTCAGTTTTTTTCTTTCCATTCTATTATAAAGAGGTGGGTTTTTGAACTTTGCCAAAATTAAGCAGTTTTTTATGTAATGTATACCTGTACAAAGACAGTACTGACTTACAAAAGGGAAGAAGAGGAAGAGAGGCAGAGGTGTCTGCTAAGTCTCCCCTCAGTCTTTCTGCCTCAAATTAAAATGTCTACTTTCTGAAATTTCTGAATAAATTAAACTCAACGTTACTCGTTCTCCTGCACCAGTGTCTAGCCACTATTTTTTTCATCCTTTTGTATTTTTATCATTATTCTTCTCTTCATTCTGGTCAATATCTTTATCTTGCACTTTTCTCATCCTCATGAGGTAGCTAAGACTTGGGTATTCTCTTGACTTGAAATGTCTGTGATGCAGTCACTTCTGCCCTTAGAGTCCAACTGTGTTCCATTTACTGCACAACTCTTTAGACAACAAAGTCTGTCTTCTCTGCACAGAGAAACTAAGATGCTGCAAAGTTAATTCTCACAGTGCCATAGTTGTCTATATTGTCATTTCAGTCTTGTTGTGTCTTGTGTATCTTAAATACAACAAAACAACCCAAGTCCCCCGAAAACTGTTTTCACTTATGAAGGTCTTTAAAGCCTGTCTGCACTACACCTATACTTGCTTGTGCCATGTAGGAAGGGTAGCTTTGTGAGTACGATAGTGCTATCTCTCCTTGTCCACTTACATTTGCAACTCACCCCCTGCAGAGTTTTCTTTTTGTTACCTCCCATAGCTGGAAGCAGCTCTCCGGGAATATGTAAACTCTTCTTTATTATTCTCCTTCATATCCCTCTTTCAAGCTCTGCATGGAGCCCAAGCAGCCCAGTTTGCCAGTGCATGTATGTTGTCTGTATATTTTGAAGACAGGCAGGTATGCCTCTTTGCAGTATGTTCTGGCCTCAGGCTGAGACACCTGGGCACTATTGCAATTTAAGTAGTAATAATAACAATAATAATAATAATGATGTAATTGATGTGCTCTGAATGAAGAGACTGCTTCAATGAAGTAAGCATCTGCAAGAGAAAAATTGAAAAGAAAAAAAAGCCAAGTATTATTTTATTATTAGGTTACACAATCTAAGAATTTTTTTTAAAAATTCTATTTTTATTTATTTTCTTTATATTATGAGCATTCTGTGAGCACTTTTAAAATTATAAATTTCAAAATCAGTAAGCAGGATTTATAGTTCATGAAATTGTCATTTGTTCTGTACAACTACACAAAGAAGTTACTTAAACTCTCCCATGATCTGAGACATTCTTGTAAAATTAGTAACTTACAACTTATTTTAGCAGTTTGCTTCTGTGACTTTCGTTGACATAAAAGTGGTAGAAGAATGCATGCTATTATTTATACAATTGAAGCTACTGACTTCATTTGAATATAAACTTTTTTAATTCTCTCCAACTTCCAAATAATAAATATCAACTATTAAATTATTGCAGTAAAATATAGTTAGGCTGAAAAGCTTCTTCTTTCTACTTTTACTAGAGACTCCTACTACAGCTGATGCAGAAGACCTTGTTGATGCATCAGCATTTACAATTTTTTGCAGTAGATGCACAGATGATGCTTTTAGAAGTGGATAATGCATTTGAATTTAATAGTCTACACCAATTAATATTCACAAGCTCAAGTAT
The DNA here is from genome assembly GCF_028858725.1 of Colius striatus. Taxonomy (NCBI): domain Eukaryota; kingdom Metazoa; phylum Chordata; class Aves; order Coliiformes; family Coliidae; genus Colius; species Colius striatus. The sequence goes on along the minus strand of NC_084759.1, from coordinate 110,578,707 downwards.
CTTGTTTATAGAAAGACTTTTTGACTGGGTCATTAGGTTCTGGAAAGATTTGTAATCTTCCAGGAATTTGATTCCACTGTAAAATCACCAGGGACTCCTCATTTCTACTTGAATATACTTGAATTATCATGTCAGGAAGTGAAAAGAAGATGATTGTATTGTTGGCATAAGTACCATACAGAGGTAGATATTGCCTTGGGATTTCTGCTTTTAACAACTGAAATGGCCGTATGGAAACAGTGGTGGCTGCTGATTGTAATCTAGTGTCTGTTCTTAACTATTTATTCTCAGTCAGTTCTGTGTCAGAACCACAGATAGTAACTTCCTCCCTTAACACCTCCCGCCCCCTCCAAGGTTTTCACAATAAATTAATTATTTTGAAGCTATTTTATCCTTTGGGAAAGGGAAGGTAATCTTTTCATAGCCATATAAGTAAACCCCAGTTGTGTTTCACTTGGCCCTACATTTGATGCTTTTAATCAAGAATTAGAATCACAATATGTAAAGAAATAAAGTATATGTTCATGTGAGAACTTTCCTAACTTTTGAATATTCAGTCATAAAAAGTATTCCAATTATTGTAATTTTAAGTACAATAAACATTTTTTTAGGAATAAATGGAGAAAATGCTAAAATTAAACTGCATTAAGGGATCACTTAGAAATTTGATACACCTCCATCTATATTTGAGCCAGCTGCACAGGCAGATACACTAAGATTTCTGTTTTTCTTCTCTAAAAGAATGTTCCCTCCAGGTAATAATCCTTTGGAGGCTGTTTCCTTGACTGTTTGTTTTTAAAAGACCATTTAATCTTGAGAAATTAACATTTTAGTTATCTCAGTTAAAAAATTCAAAGAATAATACCTATATACACTAAATAAACTATACCTAATTCCTTTGCCTTCTGTGCTTTTAAGAATTAAATAATACTATTCTAAGGTGACAAGAGATTTTCTTATTAAAGTTTCTTAGAGATAAATTTGATATTGATTTAATCAGTAATTTTTATAATTTTGGCTATAAATTCCAATATTGGCATCCTACTACTGCATTTAACTTTTTTTTTGCATGAAATATAGGTTTGAAAAGGAGGGAGAAACTTCATCTTGAATTTTCTTAGTAATTTTTTCAGAGCATTTGTTCTGATTCACACAATCTGTGGGGTTTTGGATTTTACTACACAGATTACAAGATTTAATAATAATCTTACAGAGATTATAAAACTACACTAGGCTTTAGAGAGCTTGAAAAAGTAGTGTGGGTCTGCTTTTTTCTCATACAGCTAAAAGTAACCAAGCTTCCTCTGTCAAAATAACTTCAATGGTAACCTTGTCTAGGTGAATGAGATCAGATGCTTTGGAGACTGATTTGTCAGCTATGGAAAAGTGGTAAGAGGCATCATTTACAGATAGGTGAAGACTGTAAAATAGTAAGTTAAATGCATGCAAACCATGTTTGGATTGTCGGGATGAAGTAACTGTGTTTTTTTAAGAATTGTCATTAATATAATTTTTTATTATTTAAAAATCATATGGAAATGTTATGGAAAGTGTCCTGATGTACTAGTACAATTCACCACATAACAGCAGTCTCTCAAATGAAGTGACAGAGCATGTTTGCCTGGTGCACTGATGTTGCACTGGGCAAAATGATAAAAAATGACTAGTAGAGACAACTGTACAAAAATTGGAGTTGGATAATTTCTTCTGCCCTTTCAGTAATCCTTGCAGAAAACTCATTGCTCCATAGTCTAGGAGCCATTTCAAGATCCTTCCATGGTCTAATGGAAAATCATCCATGTCTAACAAACGACAGAACTTATATTAGTAAATACTACTGGCCTTGAGTTTGTCACATATTGACTGTAATCAGAATATAAATTTTCTAAACTTGGTACACCAAACATCATTGTGCTGTCTGTAGCACAGAGGACGACAAAATGAAACGTTATTTTCTCTCTTTTTTTTTTTTTTTTTTTTTTTTAGGCAGGAAACAAATTTTGTTGTTTGTGAATAGTATATGTTTTTTAACAGGGAGATAATTTCTTTTTTTATGATAATAGGATACACAGAAGGAGATAGAAAATATATTAAAGTTTTCTATTCTTTATATCTTTACTGTGACTGAGTTTGTAGGTGTAGTTGTTTTTACCACTTATGTTCCTCTGATACTAACACCAGTGCTGTGAATGACAAAATGCCATATAAGAAAATGTTATTGCAGTACAGTAAATGCATATAACATCTCAGGAGTTGAACCCATTGTAGGGATTTTTGCAGACAATTGTAAACAAACTTTCCATTCAACAGAAGAATAAACCTGCTTTTTAAAGATAACTCCTGGCTCAGGTAAACAGAGCAGCTCTTACAGAGTTCTGAATCAGTTCCTCATGTTTCTTTTTTGACAAACAAAAAGAGAGAAAGATTATCACCAGTTCTGTGTTCTGGCTAGAAAGTATGTTTCAGTAATTAGAGTAGTTTTCAAAATTGCTATATGATTAAACCTAATAAAAATTCCTTTTTAATAAAGAAATAATTGGAGGTTACTTGAAGGTGTCCCTCTGATAAATGGTCAACAATTCTCCAATAATGTGCCACAACACTATGATGCCTCAGGCACAGATAAAGTTGAAAATATTTATGTAATCTTAGGAATTCAGATGGTTTATTTTAGAAGAAAAATATGATGGCTTTATGACCACCCTTTGTAAAAATGCATCTAGTCAAATCTTAAATGAGAAAGCCACTGTGACAGTTCCTTGGTTCTGTTAAGAGTGGCCCTAGAGGAAGTAATGGTGGTTGTGGAAAAACAAGAGGGGTAAGAAGGCAAATTACTGTTTTCCCTTTTTCACACTAATCCTTTGAAATTGTCTTCAGAAACAAAGTCAATGGAACATTAGAAACAAAGAGCAGTAAGGGTAAATAGACTGGGAAAAGAGGAGGCTGACATTTCTGTAGAGTCAATATTTTTTTAGACTTCTAGGAAAAAAATGGTTTCTTTTATGTAGACTTTGGAGAAAAAAAATGCAAGTGTAAAAAAGTAAAGAATGTAGTGAGATACTAAAAGGGAAAGTAAAAGTTAAGTCAGGCATAACATCCTGCTATTGGGAAGGAAATGAGGAAAAAGCACACATAGAAGAATACAGTACATTTGTTTGCTCATGCTAGTGGTAGATTTGCTGCTGACATTGCAGTGAGTCCAGGATTGGGCCCTTAATGAATGGAAACAAAATATAGTGTAAAAATTTTTTGAAATTATGCTAAGACTGGTGCAGAACAATTTGGGTTTAGCTGGGAAGGCAACGTCATGTGATGAGAATCTTCTCAAGATACTGAAAGTAGTTGAGTCAACAGAAAATTTAAGTAATAAATGTGCATAAATTAAATCTCTGTAACACAGAATTAATGTTGTGACAAAGTTGAGCAAAAAGAGAAAGTCCAAGCTGTTGATTGGAGTTAGATTTCTTACCCTGTAAGAGGATTCAGATCCATATTCCAGTTTCCTTCAGGCTTAATATAAAGTTTGAGGCAATAATCTGAGCCTTCAGTAGAATCTACCTGGGACTTTGGCTTCAACTGAAATTATCTTTAACAGTACATCTCACAGATTCAACCTTATTAAAATGCTCTCTACTTTTACTCTGAAAGTTTAGGTTTGTGCAATCAGAGAGAACAAAAGAATAAATAAATGCTGGTTTCACTTGGAGCCCTAAATGAGGCTGCAAAGAAGCCTAAAATTAGACCAGCTTCAGAACACATTTAAGCTATTGAAACTTCAGTCAAAAAGTTATTTCACTTAGAAAATTCCTTGTGCAGTTATCAAGGGACAAAATATAACAATAGAAAAGTTGAAATTATACAGTTTTACAGTGACTTATCTTTATTGTAGTATTTACTTGTAAGACTTCCACTTATCTTAAAACTAGAATGGAAAAATTCCCATTACTGCTAGAGTCTGTGAATTAATCCTATCAGAAATATATTTTTGCTGCTGTACAAGTATTCTATATTAAACTTAAATTGTGATATTGTTTGTTACCTTGCATAGCCATTGCTGGCCAAATTAAGTAAGCACAGATATGCTCAAAAGTTTGAACTGAAAATTCATGAGATATGTGGTAACTGTACCTCTTTGCTCATAATATGGCAATTTTCTCTCTTGTCAGTAGTAATGGACTTAAATTGAATATTCGTGTGGTTTAGTGGCAGTGGATTAGATCTGGAGTATTGGAAGTAGTTATTTTAAAAGAACAATTATTTAAAAGGAACTGTCCAAAAAAAATTCAGCTTTAACTTTTTTCTCATCGCTACATTTGCAAATCAGCTAAAAAATAAAAAGTAAATGGAGCAATTCTAAAGAAATAATATAAAGAAATATCTGTGATTGATCTATGTTAAAGTATGATGAAAATGTCCTCTTTTGGTTTGCAGCTGATTGTCTTATACCTGACATTTGCTGGCAGCTGTATATATTTTTTGTTTTCTCTGACACTACTTTTTCTTCTCTATTTCATTCCTAAGTACAAAAAAACAATAGAGCTTAAAAACTGCAACAATAGGCATAAAACAATCAAATAACCTCAAAGTTAGGATAGTCCAATAGTGCACTTCCAGAAACCGTGTTCAGTAAATGTCAACTTGTTACTGGGTTTTACTTTATAAAAAATGAAGATGCACACTCAAAACACTATACTTTCAAGTCCCCAGAGCTGGTGCCAGAAATTCTTGCAATGGTTTATGTGAAGCTTTATTTTATAGTGAAGTAATAGTTTAAAGCAGATTGACAGAGCTGTGACTGAACTCTGAAACAATCATGGGAGTGGAGGAGTCATAAAGTTTAGCAGATGTTTAGATGATATTCAAAAGATGTTAGCTGACATTTGGCAGTTTAGCAAATTCTTGCAGGAAGGCTGTTTGACTGTAATGAAATAGTAGTTAAATCTTGTTTAGGAGTTAATCAGAAGCCATAGCAAGCAATCCTATCAGCCAGAAGGGAAGTATTAATTTTATGTGAACAATTATGGGGGTTTTGTTTCTCAGTTTTTTAGAAAAAAAATTTACTAAAATATTATGAAAGATCTGAACTACTTTTGTAGCACTTTATCTTCATATTAATAATAACTTCAGTTAGCAACCTTCAACCTTTTCAGTAGAAAATGAATTGAGTTTGGTTGGGTGCATGTGTGTGTTTTTCTTCTCAAGTGTGATTATTTACACAGTGGTAGCTGGAAGCAGAATATGACAGTGTCTGAGCTAATCATGCTATGCTTGCATAATCCCTACTTCATCCTTTCTCCTTTAAAACTGCAAGGAAATAGCAGCTTTGACATTTCTGAAGCATACAGATGCTAACTGAGCTTGTAAAAGAAATGTGAAGCATAGTCTTTTTTCTGAATTTTTGATAGATTTCTGAAGGAAAGTTTGAGCGTCAGGAAGCACTTAACAGAAGAGTAGTAGTTTTCTCCATCCTGTGATATCTCCATTTCTCCATCCCTGTGATATATAGTGCGTCATCCTCCCAGTCCTTTGTGCTATTTTCAGGGAACTATCTTTATCTTATGCTCTGAAGTCATTAGCATTTTAGAAGGTGTTCTTGGCTGTGTTCATGTTATACGTGGTAAAAGACATAGTCCTCTTCCAGAGGCACCTTCATTCAACATTTCTACTAGAGACCGGAGGATGTTTTTCCAATGTTTCCTCTTCTTGGGGCATGTATCTTCCAGACCTGCTTCACAGTGAAACTCTTCTATTTCCTTTTTTTCAGTTATCTTCTGGTAAAGACCTTTCCCTGTCGGTAGTAACAAGAAAGACATGGTGGATTCTGGCACATGCATGAAGGTTACTTACAGAGGTCTTTAAAGATGAATTTTTTTTTTCTTACCCTTTCTTAATAGTAAATTTTGCAAGGAATAATTGGAGCCAAGCACATTTCTTGCAATTCTTCAAATGCTCGAATGATCTTATGTCACCAATTCTGCTTCACTTCACAGCAATCCAGTTACGCTGAGAAAATACGACTTTTCAAAAGGAAAGGGCTTTTAGCCTCAAGTAGTGTAGAGGGTACTACTTTCCCATCTTCTTACTTCACTGACTTACAAGATCTTACATGTATAATGCTTTAAGAACACAAACAAGTTTCATATACTGCAAGACATTCTGTCACAACAAAATATTTACAAAAGCAGAAAACATAGAATACTCTGAGCAGTGATACTTCTCACACCTGTTGTCCTTGAAGGAAAATTGGGAAGGTGGGACTGAGCTCACGTGGATTTGCACAAACTGTGTGCTGTCCAGGTGATGTTGGTCCTTCCAGATATATCAGATTGCACAGTTAAAATTCTTGTTTCTAAAAAGTCCATAGCAACAGCTATAGGATGTTTTGTGTCTTCCCCAATACTGTGGTTATTGGATTCCATTTTACACCCTGTCTATTACTTCAAATTTATTCACCAATGCCATATGTTGCAATAATTGATGAAACTGAATGAGTTGCAAAGTTAGGCTACTAATAATGTTTTGCTATGAAGTACCATGCCAACCTTTAATAATGCTGAATATACAAAACAGATCACTGGAAAAATAGCTTGTATTACAAATCTGTAATGAACTGTTAGTCTTGTTAATCATTCATAATTGTGCTCAGAAAAGAAAAGGACAGTGGTTAATACTGAATTCTGCAAATGGCAGGATCCTGATTAAATATGAATATGCATGGAAATGAATCTGCTAAGCAGTATCAGGCAAAAGATATTTTGAGTCTGATGCTACTTTTCTTGTTCATGAAGTGGAAATAAAATAGCTGAAGAAGAACAGGCATGTTTGAAGAAGAAAGGCAAACAGTGGGTAGGGTAGACAGAGTTTTGCAAAATTGCTTGTATATAACTGCATTTTCTTACAAAATTTCATGAGATGTACTCACAACATAAAGAAAAATAGCTATGTCATAGAATTAAACACATTTTAGTAAATGTGATTCTGTGATATTAATGTTTCTCCAGTGAAGAAAATTAACTGGAACCACTGAAATAGAATATCTGTCAGTCAAGGATGAAAGAGGTATAGGGTTTTTCTGTGATTTTTTTTTCTTGTTGTTGTTTCTTAGAAGTTCTTGTATTTAAATATAATGTGGATTTGTGCCTGTTTCCAGAATTTTAGCTATTCCTCACAAGTCAAATACCCTTTTCTTATCTAGTCAAATTGAGCTTACAGCATCTTTAGTATGCTTGGTCACTGCTTCTCCTGTAATGAATCATACATTTTTATATTTTTACTAAGGTGTGTTTGTGTGCATGCAGGCTTTTTTTCCAGTAGGTTAACTGTGTAGAAGAACTTAGGTTGTCTTTTGCTCAGTTTTGTTTTATTTGGTCTCAAAACTGAGCAAAATGCCTGATCACTTGCACAGAACAAGTAAAACCTGCATCAGAAGGGGTATTTCTTATTTTGTGGAATTTTTGCTGCATCAGTTTTGCATTTATAACTTTTTACTTTTGCATTCTGTCTTTTCTAGCTATTAATTTTATTTAAAATCAATTAGATCTAAGGAAAAGTGCATTCAGGATCTGTAAAATGAAATCCTTTACCCTGAAATATGGTCTTTTGTCTCTATTCTCTGATGTTTGGTACATCATCAGTACCATTTTAGGTTTTTTATGCAATCTCAAGAGCTCTACCATATACTATTAATTTTATTTAGCATCCACTAGTGAACTCTTCAGGGTGGTTGGACACAAGGTCCTGAAAATATAGTAAAAGTTCACCCAGAAGTAAAGGCTTTGTACCTGTTTTGTGGTTATATGCTTGAAGTACTTCTAGCTCTTCTTCATCTTGCAAGTGTCTAGAGCATTTCATGGTACAGCAGAGAGTTTCTACGAAAATGATAAGCTCTTTATTTTTCACTGCAACATTATAGACTAATATCTCACATCCCTGCATGCTGCTGTTTATTCTAGTGTGCACATGACTGAGACTAGTGAAAATGTGATTCCCTCAGTATTCTCTGGCAGTCAGTGACTTACAAATCTATGAATTTAGGTGCAGTGAAAAATTAATATCCAATGACAAAAATCTAGAAGTATAAAATGAAACAAAAGATACATGAAAACACTTCCATGACAGCTGATGACACCAAACTGGAAGGAGTGACTGATTCACTGGCAGGCTGTGCTCCCATTCAACAAGATTTCAGCTAGCTTGAGAGCTGGGCAAAGTGGAACTTCATGAGGTTCAACAAGGACAAGTGCAGAGTCCTGCACCAGGGGAAGAACAAGCCCATGCATCAGTACAGGCTAGGGATTGACCTGCTGGAGAGCAGCTCTGCAGAGAGAAAACTTGTAGTTCTGATGGGTGGCAAACTCAACATAAGCTAGTAAGGTGCACATGTTGCCAAAGCCAATGGAATCCTGTGCTGCATTAAGAAGAATGTGTCCAGCATGGCTAGGGAGATTCTCCTCCCCACTTTGCTCTGATAATGCCACAACTGAAGCACTGTATCCTGTTTTGGGCTGCCCAGTTCAAGAGGGATAGAGAACTTTTGGAGTTCAGTGGAGGGCTACCAAGATGATTGGGGGACTGGAGTATTTCTCTTACAAGGAAAGGCTGCAAGACCTGGGGCTGTCTAGTCTGGAGAAGACTGAGAGGGAACCTTATCAATGCTTATAAATACCTAAAAAGTAGGTGCTGAGAGGATGAGGTGAGTCTTTTTTCTCTAGAGCTCAGTGATAGGACAAGGAATAACAGGCACAAGCTGGAATGTGGGAAGTTCCACTTGAACATGAGGAGAAACTTCATTACTGTGAGGGTAAGGAAGCCCTGGCACAGGCTGCCCAGAGAGGGTGAGGAGTCTCCTTCTCTGGAGATTTCCAAAACCAGCTTGGATGCATTCCTGTGTGATCTGATTGACATGAAACTGCCTTAGCAGGGGAGTTGGACTAGATGATCTCTAGAGGTCCCTTCCAACCCTTACTATTCTGTGATTCTCTAATACTCTCTTTTGCTCAGTTGCTTGTTATGAACTATAGGTTAAACGTTATTTCCAGTTATTTTTTGAATTTATCTAAACGTTTCCTATTTACCAATTTTGGCACTAGTAATTGGTAAAAACTGCCTGTGTAGTTATGTCTTGGGTTAATTTTCACAAGAAAGTGGGATGGGACAAGCAAGGAGAGCAGACCTGAACTAGCCAAGGAGACATCCATCATAGTATATAAACTAGGGGAATATTCTAGGCATCTGATTCTGGGTGGTGAGCAGTTGCATTGTCAATCACTCACTCACTTTGTATATTCTTCCTTCTCTCTCTGTCTTGGCCTATTAAACTGTCTTTATCTAAACTCATGAGTTTTTACCTTTTCTTCTAATTCTCCTCCTCATCCCTTGGGGGCTGCGGGGAGAGAAGGCAGTAAGGAGTGAGTGGCTATATGTCGCTTAGTTGCCAGCTGGACCTACACCCCAGCAGTATGTATGTATTTCTTTCCTTCTTTCCTTTGGCAAGGGTAACTAGAAAGGCAGCACTTCTGGCATTGTCCCTGTGCAACAGAAATGATTCATGTTTCTCCAACAGCTGACTTGTGAAATGATGTGGCAGAAAGGATGCATGCTTGTCATATAACATTATTTTAGACTGCAGATACTATAATGCACTGCTTTTCAGATGTGGCTTAACCTTGAGAAGTGACTTCCAAAAGAAGATCACAGAGTGTTCTGTGCATGCTGCTCCAGCACCTCCTTAAATAAACCAGCTGGAGTGCTCCATCCTTTGGGGGCAAACCACAACAAAACAACAGCAAAGACCCTTTGATCTTCCTACTGTGTGAAGGCTTTGCTTTCTTCTGTCAAAAAGTAGTTTGACTGATATGGCTGAAGATATTTGATAGAGTGCCTAAGTGATATAACCTTCTGGGTCATAAAATTTACATCACACTTGGAGTAATGCTACAATAAACGTAAAGTGACACAGCACATAACTAAAATGTGCATGCAGAAGGATTCTCTAATATAATGACTGAATATGACCTTCCTTTAGGCAAGCTGCTTTGTGAGTGAGTGCTGAAAAATACTGTGTGGTTCTTGTGATGTATGGCTTGCATTAGAGCAGCATGATATTAACTTGACAGCAGCTTAACGTGCAAAAATCTAGAGGCTCTGGATATGCTTTGTAAGATGACAACAATTAAAAATGGAGAAAGGAATTATAGATGCTTCCAAAAATGAAATAGCAAGAGTAACATAATTTGTTATAAAGGTAACATAAAATACATGTGTAATATAGCAATATAGACATGTTCTATTTATAGTATTTTATTATACAAGAATATGATAATAACATTAAATAGGGTAATAAGAGCTCAGTGATGCATCATTGTGATGTGTTTTATGCTTATTTTCTCTGGCATATACTTGGTTTTCTATTAGTTCACATACATCTGTGGGAAACTTTAAAGTTTGAAGAGACCCCTAAAGATCATTTGGATATCTGCTGTACAATCATATATGCATGTTTTGCTATATACATTATAATGTTTATACACAAAAACCTATCAGTTCTTATCTTCTCATCTACTCACAAAGACAATTTGAAGACAGCAAAGTGTTAAATATCTGAGAAGATACTGCTGTACTTATGGTGTTGATTTCTTTTTACATATGAAAGGTGATGATACACTTGTCTGGCATTTTTAATGTAAAGATTACCTTCAAATCTATCTATACAAATAATTCTTACTTATTTAAAAGAAAACATTATATGGATTCATGTACCAAGGCAAAATAAAGGTGACACATGAAAATTTAAGTTATTTCCCACTTGTCTTACAGTAGGCAGTGAATTGTAGGCACTGTTTTGCAGTGAACAAAAAGTTCACAAAGTTCCATGAACAAAAAGTTCACGAAGTTCCAGTTTGTACTTAGAATCGTAGATTGGTTTGGTTTGGAAGGGACTTTAAAGATCATCTAGTTCCAACTCCCCTGCCATGAGCAGAGACACCTTCCACTAGACCAGTTTGTTCATAGCCCCATCCAACCTGGCCTTGAAAACTTTCAGGGATGGGGAGAGCCACAAACTCTCTGGGCAACCTTTGCCAGTGTCTCACCACCCTCACGATGAATCTTCTTCCTAACATCTAATCTAAATCTACTCTCAGTTTAAAGCCATTGCCCCTTCTCGTCACTGCACACCCTTGTAAAAAGTTCCTGTTCGGCTTTCTTGTAGGTCCCCTTTAGGTACTTGTTAGTCTATAGTTAATGTCTTGAAGAACCATTACCATAAAAACATTAAGTTTTGAAATCACAGACATAGAATTTTTTGTTTGTTTTTTGTTAAATAAAGGTTAATTGCTACCCCATGTACTTGTCTGGTTTGCTTAGGAGTTTTGGTTTTAGATTTTTCTGCTTTGTAATAAGTAAATTAATGCCATAATAACATGTCATTGGGCCCCAGTAGTAGATGTTAAGTGAATATATAGGACAGTGGTAGGACCCTAGAATCAGTAAATGGTCATTTATTTGCTCAAGTATAGTAGATTCTTAAACTTTCAACTAGAAAAAGGACAAGAGAAGTTAGTCTCAAATATTTAATAACTTTCTTTTTATCTTGTTACATTCAATTAGTTCCAAAATGTGTGGCTAGTACATACAGATTCCAGAATGGCCTGATGTGACTGATAATTTGCAGGACTAAAGTACCTTTGACAACAAAAGCATGAACACTTGAAACAAACCTATAACATTTTAAACCCTGGTTTTTTTACTTCAATTCCATTACAAAAGGATAAATATTCACCATGAGAAAAAAGTCATAGAATCATAGAACGGTAAGGGTTGGAAGGGACCTTTAGAGATCATCTAGTCAAACTCCCCTGCAGAAGGAGGTTCACCTAGATCAGGTCGCATAGGAACATGTCCAGGAAGGTCTTGAAGACCTCCAAGGAAGGAGCCTCTACAACCCCTCTGGGCAGCCTGTTCCACTGCTCCCTCACCTGAATAGTGAAATAGTTTTTCTTATATTTAAGTGGAACTTTTTGTGTTCCAGCTTCATCCCATTACCCCTTGTCCTGTTGCTAGCTACTATAGAAAAAAGGGATGTCCCAACCTCCTGACACTCACCCTTTAGATATTTGTAAATGTTAATAAGATCACCCCTCAGTCTCCTGTTCTCCAGACTAAACAGCCCCAGTTTCCACAGCCTTTCCTCATATGAAAGATGTTCCAGTCCCCTGATCATCTTGATGGCCCTGTGCTGGACTCTCTCCAGCACATCCCTGTCTCTCTTGAGCTGAGGAGCCCAGAACTGGACACAGTACTCCAGATGAGGCCTCACCAGGGCAGAGTAGAGGGGGAGAAGAACCTCCCTTGACCTGCTGGCCACACTTTTCTTGATGCATACCAGGATGCCATTGACCTTCTTGGCCACGAGGGCACACTGCTGGTTCTCATGTTTAGCTTATTATCAATCAGGACTCCCTGATTCATACCTGATAGTACATATCAACATCTCAAAAACTTCTGGCTTCTTCTCATAGATATATAGTCACCTTAATTAAAATGTCATATGCTCATTTGCACTTTGAGATTGAAAGAATGGCAATAATAAGCAGTTCTTCAGCATGAAATACCTATCTGAATAGTATTGTCTACAAACAAGACCATGTTTGGAAAACTTGCCTGAGTTAACATTCTTTCCAGTTTATTTCTTAGATTATTAATAAATACAGTTCTAGTGATGCTTATGACTATGCAGGTTTTAATGAAAAGAGAAACACCGTGTCCTAGGCTATGAAACATGATTTTCTTTCATTTCAGTGTAAGTGGTATGATTTCAGTTTTATTTTAGTGAGCACATTAGGCTGAATGAATAAAGTCATGGACTGCCTACAGTAGGTTGAAAGTTTTGTAAATGCTGTGATTTATTCTATACCTTTTAAAAATTATATTTCAGAAGAAAAGAAGTTTCTGTACACTTATATTCACCTGCACAAACACTCCAGCTATAGAAACACTCCAGCTATACAGGATGAAACCTCATATGCCCTTCCCTTCTCTTTGAAGAGCTGTTTCTTAAAGGCTCTTTGTGGCCCCAGCTACTACTATAAAAATTTCAGTCTCCTTTATCTGTAGTAAATGGGCCTTTTGCATCAATTTAATTTTTTTTATAAATGGACGTTATCGTCACACCTTGTAATAAATGTATAACAGAAGTATCAATTTCTGAATCAGAAGCTGTTGCTGGTTGTACATAAAGAAGGCTTGGTAAAGATATGCAACTATTTGTGAAAATCCCATACTCACTCAACAGCACAATCAGATAAGTTCCTGGTTGACTGTGTATGTCCTGTAGCTATCTAGGGCTAGTGGGCTCAAGGGGAAACTTCTGTTTCTCAGCATTTGAAGGACAGCATCCCCAAATATAGATAGATAAATAGATAGGTAGATAAATAGATAGATTATTGCACAAATTCAGTGTCTGATAATACCATTGATGATATCATACTTTGTGTTAGTTTGATGCAAGTGTAGGTCATAGAGTTAACACTTCTTTTTGATTAATGTTTTTTCAACTTTCAACTCTCTGCATGAATATTACAGATGTTGTCTGTGACTTAAATTCGGGATTTATCTTTTTCCTGCCCTGCAGGGAGTATTGCAACTGGAACGTGAAGTAGGATTAATAGCATATTCTAATGTGTTGCCTGCAGAGATCACAGTGCTCATGGAAATGTGAAGCTAGGAGAGACTCCCAGAGATCATTTAATTCAGCTGTTGACATTGTTGTGGGATGTACTGTACCCATATGAACCCTGAAGGAAGTTTTGTCTAAGGTGTTTAAAACTTTTGCTAAAAGGAGACTAAAGGCTTCCTATTGCCGTGTTTCATCGCTGTAAGACTGGAAAAGCTTTCTTTGTTATTTATCTTGATTCTCTTTGGTGACACTTAAGCTAATTTTCTTTTTTTACATCATCATCTGTTGGATAGCATCCCTTTTATCTCAACAGTTTTTTTATCCCCCTTCTGTCTCTCTTTTTTGTATCAAACAGAACCTATTCCTTCAGTTCCCCTGTATATTTTTTTTAATCTCTTGTCACTCTTCTTACCTCCTTTCAGGGGGTTTTTTGGCATACTTTCAGAAGTGTAGATGTATATATTCTGAATTCTTTTTAATTTAGTTCAATCACCTTATGTTTTATTTCACGTATTGCACAAGCAAGTGAAGTTAAATTAAAAATGTGCAAGAACATTGTCAGCAAAAAGAATTACCCAACAATAACATTCCAGAGAGATATTCTCTCTCTTTTTTTAAAAAATAACTTCAATTTTAAAGATATTCATATGCATAAGATTCAATTTATATTTATTAATGGTTTTCTTTATTTTGGAGAGAGATATAAATGGGATTTTTTAACAGCACAACCTAGAAGTGTATGATTCATAAATACCTTTAGACATGGACAATGTCAAAATATGTCTTGGTGGCAAACTAATGATACCTGATAGACTATATTGTTTATTTTTAGCATTTCTGTGGTTAGACACCACGTGTGTGTGTGTGTGCGCATGTCTGCATAAAATTATTTAAATTCTACACACCCATTTCAATCTAGAGTGAATTGTGCATCCTCCTGAAGGAAAATGTTATACAGATTGAGTTAAGTTAGGAGACTAAACTTGGTAAAGAAAGGCTTTGGTGTAGGTTTGTTTTTTTTTTTTCTTTGCCCATTTTGTTATTTGAAAGTCTGGTCTAATGAAAAAGCTTTAAACAAAAAAATTCCAAAATATTAGTAGTGGTTACATCTGAATTAAGATTTTTGTCACTGTACTGCAAAGTCAGAATCTATTCAGCCTAAAATCAAGTAACTACTTGTCCAGTTATTCAAAGCAATATTCTTCCAGATCATTTTTGGGTTACTGAGTTTGCATTTTGCAAACCTAGTTCAAGTCAGTTATATTCTCTGTCCCTTGCTCTTCTCTGTTTCTTCCTACTCTGTTAGCCTTACAGCATTCCAGTTCCTCACAAGACTTACTGTAAAAATCTGTAACAAAACATTGCTCTCTGAATCTATTTTTATAGTTTAGAAAGCCAACATTAGTTTACTGCAGTGCTGTGGGCACGGGGGATCTCTCCTAACATGCACACCAAGAAACAACACTCCATATATACATCAAAGAAAATGAATATTTGTGTTATTTTCACTAGCACTTTTAAGCCTTTGCATGCAATTCTGACATCATTCATCCCATTACTACAGTCACTCAACACAAAACCCAAATCATACTTGTATGAAAACAATTTTGGGAGTATCCCTCATGGTGTTAAAAGAGATGTGGTCTGTGGAGGTCTCTGGTGTCTGTTATCATCTTGACCCATTGCCTCTAGGGGTTTTTGAGAGGGAAGGCAGTGACATTATCTCATGTCTGTACTCTAATTAGGACAGTCAACCAGAATTCGCTTAGAGGCCTATAAAGACTGTGGCAGTAGAGGGCAGAAATAGAATGTGATATATAAAAGAAATGATAGATAAAAGTTTAATATTCCTTAAAATGCCTTAAAATGCTGCAACCTCTAGAAGCACAGGTCCATTAGAGATGGAGTACATACTGTAAATCAGCTTGAAACTGCCATGTCCTTAATGCTGCCGAAGCCTTTAAAAGAAGATGCAGAGTATGAGCAGCTAATGGTTTGGAGTCAGAAGGTCTTTCTCAATTGTAGTCATGAGAGTGCCAAGTGTGGGAACAGTTATTTTTATTATATAAGCTTATGAATAATGTAGATGTTTAGTCAGATTTTAAATAACGTTTTTCCTTAACATAGATAAACATTGCTTCCCTAGTTGTGTTATTGATTAGTGAGTATGTTTCGTATGATTTGTAGGATTCATGATGCTCATAGTAAATATCTCATGATCTGTACAAAAATGTCTTCCAGGGGTAGGTATTAATCATGTTTCTAATTGTAGCACCTATTGTCAAAGAGAGACAGCGGTCATATTGTACTTGGTGCTGCATAAATGTGCACAGGTAAATATTTTGGTTTTTGTCAGGCACAGGATGGGATAAGAGCTCTTATAACTGCCTTAGAAGTTGTGTTCAGGAAATAGGCTGTCTGAAAGTTCTTGGTAACAAGAAATACTGTTCAGCTCAGTTCAGAGATGTCTATACTGGTGTGCTGAAGTATTTCTAATGCTGCAGTCAATTAGCAATAAAGTGTAGTAAAAAGTTTGTTTACCTAATTTGATCCTATTGTCTGTTTTAATTGTGTTTAAATATGTTTAATGAGGACAATTCTGTTAAACCATAAAGTTAGATTGGAGACATCTTTTGTTCTGAGTCTCATATGTACACATATTAAAGTAAATTATTAGAGTCTTTTGTGAAAAAGTCCAAACTGTAACATTTTGACAATTATGTCACCTCTGGGTAGTACTTATTCTACTCAGAGGATGATAGTGCCCATTAAAATGAGAGCACAGTACACATCAAAGGAAAATATCCTCTACCATTTACTGTTTTGAGTGAAGAACGGAGTAATAAAAATTATACTGAAATTTGATCTGTTTTTAATTGCTGTGCAGTGCACAGCAATTGATAGCTAAAGTACTAATTATTTTTAATGTAATTACATTTCATTATCGTAATTGCTACTCATATCTCCTGTCCTAATAGATGTTAAGGGCCTTATTCACAGAACTGTTATGTTCTCATCATGCATGGAGAAAATGAATAGGAATATACGATGGTTTTTGAGACAAACAGTTCTGGTGGCTGCATCTTTTGGAGACCACCACTTGCAACAAGTTCCCATCACAGTGTGAAACTGAGAATTACCATTTCAGAACTCTGCCCACAGGTTTTCCTCTTGGCTTGTGTAAATGGAAATCCAGAAACTGGGAGCGGATACCAGATATTCCTGTTTTCAGCCTTTCATTTTTAATAAAATTTATTTTCCCAGCAATTCAAAAATGAATCACCAATTACAATTGTGTGTGCAAAACCAGCAGTGATTAAATACAAACTGTCTTGGTTGATTTGTAACATTAACAAAGATTTTTGTTAAACCAGGATCACTTAGCATACAGTTAAGACATACTGTTCAGTATTTCTGGTGTTAGAGCAGTGGGATACATCCCAAGTGGGATGTATATCAATGACACTCCTATTCCACATCGCAAGTAATGTGTAAGAAAATTAGATTTCCTTTTAAAAAGCACTAACAACTAAATATTGAGAAGTAGTCACTGTATTTTTCATGCTTTGCTTGAGAAATAATGGAATTATTTCCTTCCATATACTTAAAACTAACAGAAGATCATAGGGCTTGATGTGCCTGAAATTCAACCCTGGATCATAATTCACAAATCTTCGTGACAGCTAAATGGTAGTTACAGTATTCTTTAGGGGAGCTCAAGAATTTTTATGGAAAGATTGAAAACTATAAAATCCAATGGATATTGACATGGCTACCCTTATTTTGAAATGCAGCACTAAAACTTAAAAA
Organism: Colius striatus; assembly: GCF_028858725.1. Classification (NCBI taxonomy): domain Eukaryota; kingdom Metazoa; phylum Chordata; class Aves; order Coliiformes; family Coliidae; genus Colius; species Colius striatus. Next base: position 110,561,222 of record NC_084759.1, on the reverse strand, counting down.
AAATAATAAATAAACCCAATGGAAGCAATAATGTTGCATAACTGAATGTCAGAAATATACTATGCTAAAGGAAGGCAGCACATACACAGCTGCCTTTTTGGTCTGGCGAGAAGTGGTGCTTGTGCTTCACTGTGCTTATGATTTATCTGAAATGTAAGAAAGTATTGCATGGGTACTTGGCTTCTGTTTAGTCAAGAACACCATTGACTGCTAATGTCAACAAAATGTTTTCTATATATTTGATCGTTTTAATTTTTGTAGATTCTAGTAACTACTGTAACTGCTTGCTCACAAAAATATATCTGCTAGCCTATTCCCAACATCTTTTGCAGATCTCCTTCCTAATCTACTTTTCACCACTAATACCAGCAATTCTTGATTGTTGGGATTTGGATACTATATTCAGAATAAGTGATTTATGGTTGGGAATATCATAGAATCATAGAATGGTAGGGTTGGAAGGGAACTTTACAGATAATCTAGTCTAACCCCCTGGCAGAAGCAGGTCCACCTAGATCAGGTCACATAGGAACATGTCCAGGCAGGTCTTGAAGACCTTCAAGGAAGGAGACTCCACAACCTCCCTGGGCAGCCTGTGCCAGGGCTCCAGCAGCCCACAGTAAAATAGTTTTATTTATGTTTAAATGGAACTTTTTGTGTTCCAGCTTCATCTCATTAGCCCTTGTCCTGTTGCTAGGTACAATAGAAAAAAGAGATGCCCCAACCTCCTGACACCTACCACCTTTTTTTTTTTCTTTTCTTTTTCTTCTTTAACAGCTAGTTCTGAAGTAGGAAAGGTGGTTCTGATGTTCTTTTTTTCCAGTACTGTAAGATATATTGACGGTTTTGAGAAATGACTGAAACAAAACTAGAAATGAAATGACTGAGTTTTTGATTCTCAGAGAAGTACGGAGTGGAGTCAGCAGAACTGCTACCTTAGATTTCCAAAGGGCAGACTTTGACCTGTTTAGAAAGTTGGTTGACAAAGTAAACCTTGACAAAGGAGTCCAGGAAGACTGGACATTTTTCAAGAATGTAGGCTCTTCAAGGCATTCTTCAAGGCATAGGATCAACCTGTCCCCATGTGCAAAAAGCTGAGCAAGGCAGAAGACTGTACTGGCTGAACAGGAAGATTTTGCTGAACCTCAGGAGAAAAAAAGAGAATTTATGGCCTTGGGAAGAAGGGACATGTAACTCTCGAAGATTACAGCGTGGGCTTCCCACAGAGTCATAGCCTCCTTCCAACATCCATCCACTCCAGCATGGGGTCCTCCACAGGCTGCAAGTGGATCTCTGCTCTGCAGGGAGACAGCTGCCTCACCATGGGCTGCACCACAGGTCACAAGGGAATCTCTGCTCCCATCCCTGAGCACATCCTCCCTCTCCTTCTCCACTAACCTTGGTGTCTGCAGAGATATTGTTCTCACATTCTCATTCCCTTCTGCTGCTGCAGTTTAGCAACTGTGCAGCAACTTCTTCCTCTTCTCCAATACATTAATCACAGAGGCACTACCTCCATTGCTAATTGGCTCATTCTTGGTCAGTGGCAGGTCCATCTTAGAGCTGACTGGCACTGGCCCTATCAGATACAGGGGAAGCTTCTAGCAGGCTTTTTAAATGAGTCAACCCTGCAGACTCTTGCTACCAAAACCTAGCCACACAAACCCACTACACCATCACTGGAGATATTTAAAAGACACATGGATGAGATGCTGAGGGACATAGTTTAGTGACAGGCATGACAGTGTGAGGTTAGTGGTTCAACTTGATGATCTTAAAGGTCTTTTCCAACCAAAATGATTCTATGATTCCATGACAGTCAGTATGTGTGTTTCAAGTAAACATTTGAAATTAAGAGGTTATATAAGCAACAAGACTTTCCACTGAGTGCCATAAAGCAAAATCCAAGAACTTTTATTCTGAAATTCCTGGGTTTGAGGGGTTTTCCTCAAAACCATTTTCAGAATCCCAGCAGTTATGGGTTGATATTTCTAGAACCAATGCTGTTGTAAAAGAAAATATAACAGCAAATTCAGCCTGAGTGCAAGTGATATGATTTTTACTCCATCAAGATTTGATTATTTACATTTATAATTCAACTGAAATATTTATAGGTATTTCTGAAAAACTTTACATTCTACTTGACCAAGTTATGTTTATAATAGTTGATGCATTAGGTATTTAAGGGGGTTTTTTTTGTAATTTTGATATATATTCAGTGAAGGAATTTCAGCAAAACTGCAGTAAGATTTGTGACTTGCCAATGTACTTCTCTGTATCCAATCATAATTCACTAAATTAAAATCTGCTGTTATATTTAAAGTATTATCTGGGAGTCCTGATTGATAATAAACTAATCATAAGCCAGCAATATGCCCACATGGCCAAGAAGGCCAATGGCATCCTGGGATGCATCAAGAAAAGTGTGGCCAGCAGGTCCAGGGAGGTTCTTCTCCCCCTCTACTCTGCCCTGGTGAGGCCTCATCTGGAGTCCTGTGTCCAGTTCTGGGCTCCCCAGCTCAAGAGGGACAGGGAAGTGCTGGAGAGAGTCCAGTGCAGGGTCACCAAGATGATCAGGTGACTGGAACATCTTTCATATGAGGAAAGGCTGCGGGAACTGGGGCTGTTTAGTCTGGAGAAGACTGAAGGGAGATCTTATTAACATTTATAAATATCTAAAGGTTGGGTGTCAGGAGGCTGGGACATCCCTTTTTTCTACTATATCTACCAACAGGACAAGGGGTAATGGGATGAAGCTGGAACACAAAATGTTCCATTTAAACATAAGAAAAAACAATTTCACTGTGAGGGTGGCGGAGCCCTGGCACAGGCTGCCCAGAGGGGTTGTAGAGGCTCCTTCCTTGGAGGTCTTCAAGACCCACTGAACATGTTCCTATGTGACCTGATCTAGGTGAACCTCCTTCTGCAGGGGAGTTGGACTAGATGATCTCTAAAAATTCCTTCCAATTATTCTATGATTCTGTATTTGCTTAATTTCTCATGTTTATGGTTATATAATTTTATCTTTTTTTACCTTTAGCTTTTGCTTTCAGGCAAACCTTGTGTAATACTTGTCAATCATTATTGTCAAATGGATTTTTAATATTGTATTACAATAAAGTGTCTTCTGTCTCGTATTCACTAGTTCTCTTTTCATATTGCCTCTCTAGAGATAAAATTAATGTTTTTCAAAGTGCTACTAGCCATACCAGTTGCACTTTGAAAAGTATAATGCACTTTAGCACTTTATTTCCCTAAATATTAGTTATTACTTCCATACAATAACTCAGCTTCTCAGTTCATCCTAAGTTTTGGTCCCACAATGCAACTATACTGATTTTCTTTTCAACTCTTTCCTTAATTGAATCAACTACTTCCTTATGAGACAAAACTTTCTTGCAATTTTAACAATAGTTTGCTGTTAGGACTTCAGCAGTAACTAGAATGGGTGATATTTATTTCATTTGCTGAGCCCTCACATTAACTAAGCTATTATGAATTCAGGAAATATGACGAAAAGAACAATTGCTAAATAATGGGAACATGGACAGTTTGTAGTGAGGGAACTATTCACAACCAATATGGAAAGTGAAATTTTGTACTTGTTGGCTTGGAGGTGGTATGCTTAGCCGTGTGAGGCTGCATGTCATTTCTGGATTTATAATTGTATTTACAATATTTTAGTGAACTTCAGAACTGTTCAAACTGAATTGGCATGCAGTATTAAAATAAAATTTATGTTTGTACACATAAAATTGTGTATAACACTCAATAGTAGTTTACATTCTTCAATAGAAGCACTGTGAGTTTATGTTTCTTTATAAAGGAATAATTGCTACATAGCGGATACCTGTAGCTATAATTGCTCTTCATTGCTTTATATTTATCTGTCATTGTTATATGAGTGTAATTTCTGAAGGCTTCCAACCAGGGTATTTTTAGGAAGTTGATTTTATTTTAACAGTATGCATTTTTTTGTGAATGCTTATAGGTCGATAATGTATTTCCTGTATAGTTTTGAGAAGAAACAGGAGGAGAAAGAACATTAAAAGGGGGAAAAGCTGAGGAAAAGGAAAAAAAACCCATAATGAAACAGGAGCAGGACATAATGGAAAAATGAATGTTAATAAATGAAAAAGAATTGTAAGAAATACTGTGTTTTAAAGGAAAATAATTTGGACATGTAAAACATCCTAAAAAGTAGTACACTAAATGCAGATATGCTGATGAATGTTTTAATGTCCATTTCTTTGAGTGTTATACCAATATTATGAAAGTTGATACTTATATTTTTCTCATTTTTTTCATAACTAAAAAAATGTAAGATACACAAGCTATCAGTTTTAGATTGTAGCATTACAATGAGTTATTTCCTCAGTAAGTTGTATAAATACAACCATCGTATTATACTTTGTCAAATTATTTCATTCGCAAAATATAAAACTGTTTTCACCAGTCTTGTATTATTTTACCTTTGTTCTCCAGTATGCACCCTTTGGCTAGGCAAAGAAACAATTCAGTCTTGGATTGTATTCAATTTTTCCATAAAGAAAAGAGACTAGAGAGAGTCAGACTCCTGCTAACTTCCAACTGACTGCAAGTGCATCCCCTATAGTCCTTCTAAGATTTTTGAAGTACCTTCTCTGTTCAACAGTGTCTCTTCCAGCTCAAATTGCTTACAATTCATTTAACTTTTTGCCTGATTCCACAATAAATGTGGAAGTTGTTTTTTATCTTTTTGAAACATCTATGGATTTTTGCTGTTCTTTACCTATTTCTTTCACGTTTTCTAACCTTTGAGTAAAAGAGTCTGCACATTCACATCCAAGAATCACTTACCTAGTCTATAATTATCTTCTGTGCAATGTTTTCTCTTGACTGCCTGATCTTTCAATATGCATCTAGTTCATCTTTCAATTTTCCCTACCTCCATCTTAGTTAGGACAATATCTGAACTGATATCTAGGAGTTGCGGTCTTCACAAGAGAAGTTGATGGGACTTGTATTCAGTGATGGATGTTTCATCTCACAAAATGGGGTATAAGGTTTTTAGTAGGTGATAGTTCAGCTGTGGTACTGCAAAGCTGTTTCTGCCAAAGGAAAATTTGCAATAGGAAAGAGAAGAAAAAATCAGAGGTTGGTAACAGATTTCTAAGGACTTTTCTGGGCATTCAGTAAGTGTTGGAAATAAATATGACTCTATTTGAGAGATTACTGTTCTGAAGACATGATTCTGAAAAGTTCTTTGAAATTGGAAAGATTTTTCTTTTTTTTTTTAATCAGAGTTAATCTCCATGCTTGTTTCCCTGTACAGATATGGATCAGGAGTGAAAGAGCAGCAGAGCTGAGAGAGGGCAGTATTTAGTAGGCAAGACTGAAATATACAGAACAGTGCTGATGGCTGGGCCAATGTCATAAATGCTGCAACTGCATCAGTGTGGGACTCTGCTGAGCATCTGCATCCTCTCCACCTGTAGGGTTGCTCTGCAAAATATAAGTGTGGTAAAAATGCCTTGATATAGGACAGGATGATGTGCAACCACCTTTAACAAAGTCTGGTCTGTACTTTTCTGGCACACTATAACAGGTCAGGCAGAGCCCATTACGGCTTGGGATTGTTTGTGAAGTAAGAGATATGGCACGTTCAAACCACTGTGGAGGAGGAAAATTATATGGCCGGGAATTGGTTCACCTGTATGCAGTGTAAGGATAGACCAGTACGCAGACTCAAGAGACATATTAATGTATCTGTAAAATAAAATAAGTCCTTTTTTAGTTTTTGCCTCAAGCTTTACTGTAGTGTGAAGAATAGCAACACAAAATGATATTACACCTGAAATAAGACAGCAAAGTACTTGTTTTTAGTGTTTCTTGTTTAGCGTGTTGCAACATACTGTTTATATTTCAGTTTAATTCTCATTGAGATTAGTTTTCCAAATTCTAATGAGCAGCCCCTTAACTCACGTGTTTTTTTTCAAGTGACAGACTTAACATTTGGTCAAAAACCCCCTAATAGATAAAAAGATAAAAGGCTAAGATTTTAATAGAAGATTAGGCTTCTGTAAGTCTCTGGGAATAATTAGAGATTTAGTTGACCTATGAATATTTATAAATGTGTTAATTAAGGGATGTCTGAGTGAATCCACCTTGCTGTGTCACATACTTATTAACTCTAGCAAGTCCCAGATATTCATCATATCCGTGTTAAAGACAACCCATAATTCAACTGTTTTTTACCAGTTTGAGCAGGTCTCACAGTGGTATTAAAATCTGTGTATTGCCAAGTATAGGCTCAGGAAATAGTCCTTCAGTGTTTTTGACAAGGTAGCTGTAGAGGTGATGGTACGATACCGTCCATTCCTTTATGAGACAAAGGACTTTTCAAAATTTAATTTCTCAGTTATTTATTGGATTTGATTCAGTAAATTTGTATCTTTTTTTTTTTTTTTTTTTTTTGCTTTTTATCTACATTCTTTCCTAGCTTTTCAATTACCTTTCAAAATGTAGTCCTCAGATCAAGAGTAACACTCATGCACCAAGGTCTGCAAGGGCTGCAGACAGCTTTTCAGTAGAAGCTCCTGTTAACTATGACCCTATCTATAGTTATATATAATTATTATATTATATGTTATATACATAATATAATTATTATATTATATATTATATATATAATTATCTATATTAGGGTCAGTGATTTCCATGATGCATTCAGCTTCTCTAAATGTTTGTCTGACTCTTCCCTCAAAGGACACGTTGTGGAATAGCTTCAGAAGAGGAGGGGTCAGAAGAAAAGGAGAATGGGGAAGGAAGAGTTTTTAAAAATTGGTACTGAACTTAGTTTTCTGTACCAAGGCATAATATTTAAGATGTTTGTGTTTTTTGCATTAGTGGCAGTTTTAGTCTTATCCGGGAAGACATAAGTGACATGTTATCTGAATAGTGACAACCGTTCTATATTATTGAGTAAAAGTTAGTAAGTTTGTGTGCATCCCCCGTACTGCACAACTATTCTGAAGAAAAAAAAATATTAGAAGGTTAAGACAAAAAAGGGAAAAAAGCTAAGTTAACATTACATTTATTTTTTAGAAAAGTTTTTAAGTGTAAGAATATGCAGAGCCTCTTAAGACAGTGGTACTTTACCCTCAGGCTATATGGAAATAATGGAAGTCAGAGATTAAAAAAACCCTATTAATTACATCATGTTGCATATCAGCAGTGGAAACCCTTGTCACTTTCTGTGTATGCAAAATCTGGATTTAGAATAGTTTAAACAGCACACAGCTGACTTCTGAGTTGCCAGCGTAAAAAAAAAAATAACGTTGAGTGTCACTCCTCAAGAACTAGGAACTTGGCTCCAATGTCATGACAGGTGTGCCTACTCCAAATGAGTCAGCTGCCCAGCTTCTGCAGGTGAGGTTAAAGTGCCTGCATCCCTGCCAGATGCTCGACAGGTCCGATAGGGTTGTCAAGGGCTGTTTTCAGAAATACCTTCAAGTAACTGTGGCCTTCATAGACCAGCTGGACAGGGCTGATGAAGAAACTGTATTTATTAAGCAATTTTCTTTCTGTTTTGCCATCTGTATCGGGTGCTCATGTGGCTAATAGGTGTTGTAGAGTAGTGGGAGCTGAAAGGGGATGAGGCATGTAGAGGGTCTTTGCTGTTAGTTGTTAGTCCTTACAAGTAAATTCTATTTCCTTTGTGGGATGCAGTTTTTCCCCTCTCTTTATTTTCCCAGCCTCTCCAAGGAGAAGGAACATAGCCTGTTGTTCACAGTCTTCCCACAGCAGGAGGAGAGGGAGAATGAAAGCTGGGTGGTGGTTTGGCTTTTCCTGATGTTTCTGATGGAGCACAGCATGGATTTGAAGGGGGGATGCTGCCACCCTTTGGAAAAGGGTAGGTGCCTGTTGGCCTGGAAGAGAGCTTATGTGGTCAGTATTTTGTGTGTCTTTTATGTGAAAGAATAGACAAAATGACCCTTCCAGTAAAGTACAAAAATAACTTCCCCCTTGCCCCAATTTTCCTTAACATATTTCTCATTTTTTTAGATCTTTTACTTTACACATGGCATTCCATAGCTTTTGCAAAAAAAAAATGCATATCACAAAACTTAAATTGAGGAAACTTATGTAAATAGAAATTTCTTTATTAAACTACCCTTCATCAAGCATTCAATTGACATTATGTTCCCTACCAGCCATTACAACATTTAGTTGAAGGTAGACTTGAAGCAATAAAGTCTTGTTTTGTCAAATGAAAAGAGATCTACAAGTAGTTAAATGTTAGCAGTTTTTAGTTGGATCTTTTTTGGTGAATTATATACATATTGGCAACCTAGGACTTTCCCTAGACTGATGAAAGATACTGAAGTTCATAATCAGCTGTTTTGCTTAAAGGGCATAAATAATTTGAAAGGATAGAAAAGTTTAAATGTCAGACTAATTATCCCACCGTGGTCATGCTCTCAAAGGAGGATGAGTCTCTGCAATGCAAAAGAACAAGGTTTTATTTTCATACAAATATTTTTTTCCATAAAACTTATCTTGCAATAAGCATTATTGTTAGAGTTAATGGAAATTCTAATATCAGTATTCCAAAACCAGAAGTTTCAAGCACATCTTTGGTTGTATGCACTTAGCTGTTTCCCTGTCTCACTTAAATTTTAATTTTTCAAGTGTATTTGGATTTGATTTTTAAGCTTTCAAGTGTGTTAGGTTTTAGACTTTTAAAAGTTTTTATTTTTATTATATTATTTAATTTCTTTATTTTGAGGTATGGTGTGAAAATAAATTTTGGAATTATTTGCTGGGTTTTGATTTTTAGATACCCTCTTAGTTTAAAAAAAGAAACAAAAAATAAAAGTAATGGAAACATTCTTAACTGAGCTAAATGGTATATATTACAGTGGTAACGCTCTGAGAATTGCTACTTTTATTTGTTTGTATATTTATTTTCTTGATCATAGTGTACACCATGCTTTTTGCACTTCTGAGGATAAATAACATTTACTCTTTCTTCCAATGGAAGCAATTAAAACTGATTCCAGGAAAAACATATAACACGCTTTATATTTTCTTTGATAATCTAGTAGAGAATAAACATCACAAACTGAAAGAGATTAACAAAAGGCAAATTAGCAGCTAATAACAGTCCTTGCCATAAACCTTCCTTGATTTTTAAATGTGGAGTTTTATTTTATTCTGTCATTATCATCAGTACTAAATACATTTTAACAAAACAGCATTCTGAAGGATAAAGAAATAATTGTGTTTTTTTGTTTTAAACGTGGTGTTGGAAGAATAGGTGATTGCAAGGGTTTTTCTTTTATAATAACAATAGAAGATAAAAATGTAATGAGCTGTGCTGCTTGTTAAAATGTAACTCATTTTTTAGTTGCTTCAGTAGGTGGGTTTTCAGAGAGATTCAGTGACGCATTAGAGCTGGAGACACCAAGCTGGTTTCTTGGTCCCAGTCTCACAGGAATGTTATATTGTCATTTGTTAAATTTAGATAATTAAAGCTCTGCTCTGTCCACTCCTGAAGCCCATTCAAGTGAAAGTGAAAGATTTTCTGGCAGTTTATAAAGAAACTATTCCAGAGAGAAATCTTAAGAGGAAAATTTTATTTCAGTATCGGTATATCAACACTTCTAAGTAGATGCGGGTACTACATTTTCTGTACTCGTTTTGGGATGGACAAGCTCTCACATTTGTATGGGGAGATTTTAAAGGGAGAAGAAGTCTACATGTAGAAAAATAGTCTTAGGCTTAGTAACCTAATTTTTTGTTGGAAATTAAAATCGAGCAAACTCCTGCTTCTAGTAGCTTGGAATTGGTGAGAACTGGCCACTTGTTATTGAATGGCTCCTTAGTGCCATTTCCTCAACTATTATCCAGTCTTTGCTCTTTCCCAATCTTTACCAAAAAGTTAATTGATGGCAGAAGTATGCAATAAAATTTAAACAATAACAAAAAACTCACAGAAGTAAAATAGAGGGACTATGCAGAGCAAAATAATTTTCAAGACTGTGCAGCCTCATCATGACTCATCAGCTGCTCTGAGTGGCTGATTATTGGTTATACTGATTATTAGTTGCAACTTGATGTTGTATTGGTTGTCACTTGATGGTGATACTGTTTGAAACTTTATTCTTAGCCTGTCTTTTTCCTTTTGTCATCATACACTTAGAACTTGATACATGAAAAGTTTTTTTCTTAGTTACTGGAATAATTTATGGCTAAGAACATAGTAAGAAGATCGAGTTTTGCATAAAGTTCATGCTTGGTAGGAAGAGATGGAGGAGGCAAAACTTTTCAGGAGGTAGTCAGTGGCCTGAGACTCAGATTGCTGATTGCTGACTTGTTGATATGTTAATGTGGAGTAATTATTATAGCGACTTGAAGCTGAAAGTCAATATGGATATTTATTAATTAAAAATAAGCTTCCTTATTGCTAATCTTGGTTGGGATATCTATTTCCAGAACACTACAGCCTTCTGTCGTTTTGCTGAACAGATAAATTTTTGAGAATGTGTATTAGAATAAACTTTATTCCACTAACAAGCATTAACTTTAAGGCTCTCAGCTGAGGGCACCTTTCTAGAGTAATAATTTTTTTTAAAGCACTTTGCACTGGCAGTTAGGATAGTTGCACTAAATTCGATTTTGCAAAAAATGGCACTTAAATTGCTTGTCAATGTAATGGATAACCATAATACATTACAATATTTTAAAATTACTTTAAAAATACCATATAGTTTTTCTTTTCTAAACTGCTTTCCTCTGTAATTCTGTGTGTAGCAAGAGTTGCGCAACTAATGAAATAACATCTTTTCCCACATCAACATTCTTTACATTTATTTATGACCAATTTTCATTCAGCTTCATTGTTAATGAGATATCATTAAGGAATCCAAAATCAAGGCTGTTCCTTTAGCTCAGATGTAATTCAAATGTGCCCATGAGAAACTGGAACAAATGTGGTTTGTTATTAGAATTTAGCTATTTATGTTAAAGGTATACAGACTGAATTTTCATTTACGCTAGTGATAGACTTGTGTGTTACCAGTACATTTAATGATCCCAGCCATCTTAGAAGCTGAAATATTAAAGTCAATTAGTGTCTGTCTAAAATGTTGTTCTGATTTTCTTAAATTTAGCAAGAGAGATGGACATTATTCCTCTAGATGAAACTAAGTCCAGTGGACAGAGTTGTTCTATAAGTTTTTAAAAACACATCATTTTTATACATGGGATGGTGAATTTCCTCTTAACTCCAAATTTACTCTTACTCAGCCTATCATAGCTATTAGATTTTTTTTTTTTAATCCACTGTTGGGATAAGTAGCACCAGGTAGGTAGAATGAGGGAGAGAACCCACTTTCAGCATTTCACATGACCTTGGTAATAACACACATTTCTCCTCTGGCTGCAAGCTGAGCTGCACCTTGAAGTAATAAATACAGTAATGAAACCAGCACAATTACTAACATGAATAGTCACTTTGGTGACTCACAGTGTGTTACCAGTCTAATGAATCTGGCAGTTCATTTCCAGACTGTACCACCTGCTTCCAGCTCAGCCCTCCAATTGCCTTGCACAGGGTGAACATGCTGATGGGGGCAAAGATTGCAGGAGTTGTAAGTCACTCAGCCTTCTCCTGAAGAATGTGGGGGACTTTAGAGGCAACAGTTTTGTCTATATTTTCTCTTTAAAAAAAATTTTTAAAATAAAAAATGTAAATCTTTCCTAGTGAAAATGTTTGAAATGTAGAGCTCAAGGTTGCATTGGACTGCACCAGCTGCTCATTTCATGTCATTTAGTAGCTTCTAAGCACGGTCGCAGCAGCTGTAATTTGTGAACTTTAAGCTCCTACAGCCTTAAATCAAAGTGCCTAACTATTTCCTATCTTCTGTCAAGAGTAACAAAATGGCTTTAAAATGCTGTGGCTTGGTTTCTTGGGGTTTCTTATTCCTGAAGATTGCATCGTCTTTACTGAAAAAGTATAGTTATATTCCATCTGGGTAACTAATGTTATCTTAATTATAAATAGGAAAAAACAGACAGAACGAGTTGTACAAAACGTGGGATTTGTAGCTCATAATTTTTCTTTTAAAGGGCAAGATAATTTTTTTTTTTTAAGGCATTTTCAGGAAATATACCCTTTTCTATTAGCAAGATTTGGAAAAGATTCATCTACTAGTAGCAACTATATTAGATGAAGATTTTATTAGTTATTTATTAGATGAAACTCTTACAATATTAAAGCTCTCCCCCTGAGTACACCTGCTTCATATTCTAGCTATGAGGGTGAGAGAATTGGGAGTCATTGAAAATTTAAACCAATTTTGTTTTAGTCACCTAAGTAACCATTTTTACTTAAAGTAAGGAGTGAGACCCTCAGGGGCAGAAATCAGCAGCCATCCTTTAACAAGTAGATGAGAAATGGATCTTTCCATAAGACATTACTTGGTGGTCCACAAAGCTATTGGAAAGAAAGAGAGAAACAGACAATTAAAATTAAAATTGAGCTCATGCTTCTGCAAATAAGGAAACAATAATAGTGAGAAGCAAAGTTTAGCTCAATATCTGCTTTAGGTTGTTTCTGAGAATGTTAACGTTCTCTGTTTTTTCTTAGTTGTTATTTTTAATGTTTGGGTGATCTGCTTAGATACAAATAGGTTGTGAAACAATATTCTGCCTCATCAGTTGCATTAATTTACTGAGTTATAAATACATTCCATTCAGAACCTACATAGCTTAGAAGCGTTTGGTGTAGGCTATGTCCATTTCATTTAATGTGACCTGTCTTATTCCTGAGAACAAGAAGAATATTGGGAAATGAGAGGAAGATTTATGTATCTGATAGTCTGCAGGGCTAAAATGACAGATGGAGAGGAAAGTATTCTGCACAATATTTGTGCACCTGAAACAAAATGCTATTTACCTTTTTCCCATTTCTGTTGCCTTTTAAACCTGAACTGTCTCAATGAAACACTTATTAGGAAAGTAGAGATTAGAAAATATGGTTTCTTTATTCAAGAAATTGCAAGTTTTGAGTTCCAGCTTCCCATCTGTCCCCTAATGACTGACCTTAGGATGGGACTTCAGAGAGTAAAGTCACATGTTGCATATTAATGCACACAGTCCACTTCACAGCTCTGCAAGCCTTTATGTTAACCAGTGCTTGCTGCAACAGCTATATCAGTAACAGGTATTTTAAGATACTGTAGTTTTTAAAATAACTATATAATGTACTGTATAATTAGATCCCCCTGCATATTCCGTTAGAGTTTGTATGATGTTCAGTAGGAATGTATGTGTTGGAATGCCAAAAACTTTATAACTTATCTCATGCTGCTTCTGTTCCTTAGAGACTGAGGTGAAAGTTTGTTTCTTAAAAGAAAATAGGGAACTGATTGCTAAGATGAGCTTCAATTCAAAAGATATAAGGCAAGGAACAGATTGCAGATCAAACAATATTTTCTCTGTCTGTAGAAAATAGTAACAGAAGGATTTTCAGTTGGAGAAATCATATGAGTAATGTAAGCAGTATCCAAAATTGCTTGCTATTTAAAAAAAAAAAAAAAAGGAAAAAAGGAAAGAAAATTGCAAATGCAGTTGGCAGAGACCTCACTGGCATCATTATTTCAGTAAGAAAGCCCAAACAGACAGATCCATCAATAATGGTATATATCAGCTATGAAACAGATCGCTTTCTTTTTCACTGCGTCTCTACTTCTAAATTTCAGAAAACCTTTATCTTTTTAAAAACTAATTCAATAGTATTCAACAAATGGGTCAGCATCCCCCATCTTTAGGTTTAGCTTTGAAATTCTTGAAATGGCACATAGTCATATAACATGATTAATAACTTCACTCCAACTGCTCTCTTTTGAAGGACAGATTTGTTTGGTGCAATTTTTTGTGATTTATTTAGAGACTATTTTGCATTTACTTCAACAATTAAAAAGAGTAGTGGATTTATATATACAATATAATTTACTAGAAAAATATCTTGAGCTGCTCTATGATGCTACTGTGTTCAAGAAATTTCTGAACACTTAACCAGTGATCTAAAAAGTCCATTTTCTATTTTCCATGTCTACCTTCCTGAATTACAACGGAAAAATTGCCAACACTCAAATTAAACACATGCAAACTGACACAAACAAAACAAAATGGCACACATACTGGAATAAGGATGCTTCTGTGACTGTTTTCAGAAGTTTGATCTATTCTTATAAATATCTAAAGTTCCAGGTTCTTACTGCAAAGATACGATCCAGGAGAACCTTTTTTTGTTATCAATGGCTACCAGAGTGTCTCTAGCATTAAATGATCTTTACAGTTAGAAGCCCTACTCGATAGTGTAATTTTTCTTCTTGAAGACAGTCTCCTTCAAGAAAGGCTACTACTGCTAACCACCTGTAATGTAGGTACTCCTGTTGTTAGCATTTGCAGGCTGCTTTACTGCTCCATGCAGTATTTTACATGTAGAAGAAATATGGTGTTTGTTGTTACAAATCTACCTCACAGACATTAAAACAGCTCATTGCTGGAAGAGAGGCAGATTCAACGATTCATATTGGCATACCCAACATAATGGAAATACAAGAGTGCAATGTGCCAGCTCAAGTCAGTGATTAAAGCAGGAGGAGGCTATCACTGACCAATTCCATCAGTTCAGGAATGGCTACGGTACTGAAACAGCCAGTGCTGCCACAACTGCCATCTACCACTCACGCTGCACAGAAAACCTACCAATATCCCTGTCACTGTGGGGATTCATGTTGCATTGTCACTGCTGGTTTGTGACATGCCTGCGCAACATTATTGTGTCCTTGGGTGATGTAATGAGGGAATTATTTCATGTATAAATGGACTGAGGGGGCACAGGGGGAATGTAACTGATTTAGAGACTGTAAGAACCCTCAGTTTTCAGCGTTGCCTAGCTTGTGGTTCTCACCAGCTTGTCAAATCAGGAATCAAATACTCATAGATCCTATTGACTCAATATGACTGAGGTTCTGACTAAGGACACCATCCCTCCAATTTCTGAAGCTAAAAAGATTTTCAGTCTCTGTATGGTATGCCATGTATGTGCAACTGAATATAAATTATAGCTATCAAAAATCAAGGGAATTTGCTATGACTTCAGATTTTAGCCTGATAAAAAGGATGTGTTATCAAAGAATCATTTTTTATGCTGAGTAGATAGTGACAGTAAGGAATCAGCACACCAGGCATGTTATAATCTACTGATAAATTACAAGCTGGAGAGGTGTGCAGGTAGCTTTTAGGTATCTGGGTTGCCATAATTTAAGTTACGCATTTCAAATATTTTCCTCAGGAAGAAAAATAAAATTGATTTTCCTCATATGACTTTAAATGTAAAAGTTATTTCCATATAATACTGTAGCATCTGCATCAGATGAATTGATTTAATAAATCGATCATTTTGTCAAAATACATAAGTGAAGTACTATATTGGCCAAAAGTTGTTATGTGTGTTAAAAGGATGGAAGAAGGAGCAACCTCTTACAAATCTGCAGGCTTTTCTGTCCAAACCCACTATGCTTTAAAATATCTCCGACTCATTTTGATTTATTAGCTTACAAGGTGTTAACGGATAATGTTTCTGTGCAAGGAGAGAAATTCAGCTAATGTCTCCTTCCTCTCACTATTTCCCTTTACCTTTTGTTTGTTCATATTGCTCATTATAAGAGGCCTTTTCTGATAGTGACCTTTCAGTGCATATAGAGGAAATGAAAGTAAATACAACATATTTAATTGGAATATGCATATATTCAGTGTAATGTGATAAAACTCTCCTGAAATGCTGTTCTCATCTGTGAATGGATATTGCTTTAAATTCTGTCTTAATTCTTAAATATTACCAAAAAATGACTAACAATGCTACCAATAATATTTTGAAAAATGTAGTAAAGAGCCTCGAGATGTGGACATCTTCCAGAGCTGCAGGCTGAGCTGACATCTCTCACGCATTCAGATCTTGTCACAGATACCCCCGGTGACAATTGCAACAAGCTTTCCAGCTCACCAAGAAAAGATCTGTCACTGTACAGCCTTGCCAGATGAAAATATTCTTTTGCACTTTCCATGACAGATGTCTTGTCTTGCACTGTAGTTTCAGATCATTGAGATCCTCCTCTTCTCACTTAGTTCAGCTGAGCTCTGTCATCGGTCACACATTTATCCTTTGTTAAACACATGAGTGTAAGCAGCAGCCAAGTGACGACTGGGAGCAGTCAGTATAGCATGTCTTACCTTGGGTATAGAGTGATTTTTCACCCTTCCTAGAAAAATTCTACCCGTTAGAACTCAAATTTTGATTTATGGAGAAAGTAAGTATACAGAAATAAAAACAATCTGGTTTATCTCTGTTTATGAAACTTTTTAATGACAGATTGTTGGGGGTTTTTTTAAAGCAATGCTTACATTTCCTGGTGTCATTAAGGGCAGCTTAATGTTACCAAGTAAATAATTTTTTTCACTATGGATAAAAAGAAAGTTGTTATTTAGACTTAAAACCCTCAAGACACCTAGCAGGTAGAAATTTTTAAGTAATGCTCAATCTTTGGCAAGTCACCAGGAAGGGGGATTGGTGGAGAGTTGCTTTCATAGAGTTTTATGAATTACAAGTGGAACACTCAGGAAGCACATACCATAAAAGCTCACTATCAACTGTGTCCTTTTCATTGCTTTTCAGTGTGATCATATGTATGAATATTTTCCTGGTCTTTCACTGTTTCTTCTTTTGGTTCAATGTATTATGTGGAGGTTCCCTCCACGCTGACGAAAGCCTGGGTCTGCTGCTCCTTGACAGCAGATCCAGCTCAGGAGCAGGCAGGTATCTATGAGGGCAGCCACAGCAAGCTTTAGGTTATTTACTGTGTCTGTGGCTGGGGAGATGGATCTTGGCTCTTCTCTGCTTTCTTCTTCTGGTTTCTGCAGAGGAAAGTGTGGGTTACAAAGGAAGCAGCCCCTGGTCCAGATCACAGTGTATCTCCATGCATTGCTGTTGAAAGCAGAGAACCCTGTTTTCAGATGCTTCTTTACCTTGTCTTCCTGTGATCTTTCCTCCCCACAACCACCAGGCCTTCCCGCTTGTGCAGTCCCTCACCTATCCTTCTTCGTTTGTCACTTCTTTAGAGCCCTCAGAGGCTCAGGCTGAGGAGCAGGAGAGAGCCCTGGGAAAGAGAGTAGTTGCCCCTCTCACTGCCAAC
Source organism: Colius striatus (assembly GCF_028858725.1). Lineage (NCBI taxonomy): Eukaryota > Metazoa > Chordata > Aves > Coliiformes > Coliidae > Colius > Colius striatus. Next base: position 110,543,976 of record NC_084759.1, on the reverse strand, counting down.
TTCTACAGCACTTGCATCCCTGTGAAACCCAACCTCTCAGCTAAGAGGGCTGATTCATTTACAGCAGCCATATAGGTAAGACAAAATGAGAGAATAGTTGTTCCACAGTTGTGTGACTAGATGGAAAAGTGAAAAATGGGAGAGAGGTGCTGTAGAGAGGAATTCATCTTCTAAGTATTATGTCAGTGTTTTGTTTAAAAGTGTATATGAAATTTTAAATACAGATACATAGCCAAAAGCAATAATCTTAAAAACAATAACAGAAAAATAAATTATGCCTTTTTTTCTCATGCTGAATTTCAGCCTGGAGAGGATTTTACTATCGAAATTATAAATCATTGGTGCATTACTGTTATAAAATAAATGCGAGAGTCATGATTTTAAATGTAACTCCTGAAGGAGTTGGATGATCCTGGTTTATTAAAATATTTTTATGTTCACAAACAGAACAAGTAGAACACTCTTTCATGGTATTGGCTAACAAATTTTTCAGGACTTACTTTTTCCTGTTTGTTTTCACAGTAGCTATGACGCACACAATTTGGCTTCCATATCTTAAAGAGAGTGTTGTTTTATGACTATGTGTTATTCTGAAATGGATGTTGAATACCTCTGTTTATAGGCTTACATTTTCAAAACAGTATTTGTTTGCTGACATGTACCTTGAGTGGAGGAACTATCTGTGTGTAAAGCTTTCATTCAGAGTCCTATGATTTCTACCAAGTACAAAAAAAAAATTCTGCCCTTTACTCTCAGTGACCAAAATACAATCAGAAAGTTTATGAATTAGCAAACTCAGTGGTTAAAAACATTCTCAAGTGTATGTGGACGGGGTGGTCAAAGCCTGTTGCACTCAATGCTCTGACAGCTTTCCAACAAGAAGTGCGTGAGTCTTTAGCAGAGATCTGAGGCTGTGACCTGTTTTTGTTTATTTAATTATTTTACCTAACTCTCAACAGTTGCCTTTAAAAACTGTTGGTTGTTATGCACTCTTTGAACACCAAGGTCTCAGTTTTAACAATGCTAGGAGCTAAATTTTGTTTGAAGGAGATATCTACAACAGCAAAGCATTTTGCTGTGTTGATCGGTTTAAGTCCAAAGACATGAACCTTAAACACTAAAAATGGCTAGCAGCATGTTTTTCTGAAGACAGAGATGAAGAGACTTTACAGCTAAGTAGGAAACTGAGAGGAATGGGCTATGCCTCCTGTCACCAGCTAATGTCCCACTCCAGAGTCTAGCTCAAGCTTCTACATACACATATTAAAATCCTTTTCAAATAGCAAGTGATCAGAAGTTCATGCACTGCTTAACTGGATTGGCCAATGCATCAATTGGAGGTTTTCTTCATTGTTCAAAAATGTAATAGTTTGACTGGCAGCAAAGATTCTTAACTAAAGATCTATTGGCTGTCACTACTACCCAGTGTCATACCCTCTACTCCCCAGCAGGATCCTAATAAAACCAACGAAAGGACAACTACTTCTATCTGTTATTGAATTGAAGTCAATTGAAGTTTTAAATGTTAGCTGATACGATGTGAATTCAGGGCACTCTACACCTCAGTAACACTGGACAGATTGTAAAATTTTATACAAATGGCTCTTAAATCCAGTGCTCCCCCCAAAGAGAGAGATATTCCTTCACTTCTCCCACCAAGGCACTTCACAAAATCTTTCTTTTCTATAGTATTGAGGACTAGTCTTCTCTTATCACAGTTAATGGGAACTGTTGGATGTTAAGCGTTTTTGAAAATCAACATAGCAATGCAGAAACTTGATTTCAGAGCTACGTTTTAAGGGTGGGGCCAAATTTTATTTTAAGCTTGTATCTATTTAACTTATGTAAATATAAATAAAATATTCTATAAATCTATGTGTACATACATTTGCAGTGAATCTGAATTATTTTCTCTTTTCCTGCTGTGCAGTGAGTACTCACCTTAACTAAATGCAGATTGATAACTTCCTTTTATGCAAAATACATACTTTCTTACATTAAACCTGTACCACACCAAACTGCTGTAAAACATTTTAAATATATGAGTGGATTGCAACAAATCCTTGAAAAGACTAAACATAAATAGAATATATATTTTTCTAGAGGATGAGAAAATGCACGTCATAGGAAAAATAGCTATTTTTTGCTACGAGAGGCAATATCCATTTTCATTTAGGATACTGGATGAGCAAGGATCTGCTGGGACAACTCAGGCAGAAAGTAGCCACCTATGAGAGGTGGAAACAGGAGCTAACTTCTTGGAAAGAGTATAGAAATATTGCCAGAGCATGCAGAAGTACAACTAGGAAGGCTAAAGCCTTTCTAGAATTAAATTTTAGGCAGGGATGTTAAGGCATTTTTCAAGTACATCAGCAGCAGAAGGAAGACAATGAGGAATGTGGGCCTGCTGCTAAACACTGAGGGTGCCCTGGTGACTGAGGATGCAGAGAACGCCGAATTTCTGAATGCCTTCTTTGCTTCAGTCTTTACGGCCAAGGCTGACCCTACAGAAGCCGAGTCCAGCAAGGATAGTAGGATGGCCAGGACAGCAGAGGACTTGCCCTGGGTGGAAGAGGAAGAGAAATTTTGGGTTTGGAGCGTGAAGCCTCTAAACATCCTGATCTACAAGGAGAAGGCAGTTCTATGATAAGGCAAGATGAAGACCCTTGAAGTGTAAAATGTTATAAATGAGCACAATGGGCCATTTAAGCCAATTAAAACCAATTTATTAACACAGAAAAGAAAAAGCAAAGCACAGCGCTGGGCGACAGGGGGAGTCACCGCTCCACCAACTGCGCAACGAGAGTCGTTCTGTTCCTCCTTTTATACTCTCCTCCACGTCACCCCTCTAGCGTCCTTCCGCGCATGTCCACCCAGTTGCTAGGGGTCGTTTTCTGCCTCCGGCTGATCGTTGATGAAGGCCCCAGTAGTCTTCCTTGGTGTCCTCTGCTTAAGTCTGAAACTCGGAACAACTTGTAGTTGATTAGTTCAGTAATGTTTATCTTTTGCGGTTTCTCAACTTCGTAAACTATCACAAGGTTGCTAGCCCTTGGTTAACTATTTACAATATATTCTTTCCTGTTTCTAGTGAACAAAAAGTCATGTTCCCATCACAATCCCCCCTTTTTCTATTTCACTCTTTTTGTTCACTGAACCTGGTGAGCTCCTTTCTGCTGAGCTCCAAGTAGTCCTCTGCGTTTTCACTGTTTAGTGGTTCATATCTTGCTCTAACTAGCATAAGGTGAGCAGCCTCCAATCTTCCCTTCACTATGTTTATCAATTTGTTCAATATACAAGGCCCAAAGATTAATATCAAGATAAATAATATTAGAGGTCCTGCTATAGTGGACAAAAGCGTTGTGAGCCAAGGAGAGTGGTTGAACCATGATTCATACCAACCCTGTTGTGCTTCCCTTTCCTTTTTACGTTTTTCCAATTGCTTCCTGAGCTCAGCCATGGTATCTATCACTATTCCAGTGTGATCTGCATATGTGCAACATTCCTCTCGTAAGGCTACACACAACCCTCCTTGTTGTAAAAACAATAAATCTAAACCCCTCCTATTCTGGAGCACTACTTCTGATAAGGACCTTACTGATTTGACTAGCCCATCTATCGCCTTTTCGATTCTACTCGAATCTTCATCTACTGAGGCTCTTAAGTTTATCATACCTTTTTGTTGGTTTATTAAGGCAGCTGCTCCTGTTCCTATTCCCAATATTCACAAAAAAAATTCCCCAGGGTAGTTGCAATATGCCTTCCCTGGATTTGATGCTGGGCACATATAGAACCCTACCTTATTCTTACAGGGCTGAGTCTGGATAATGTCACACAGCTGACATCTAAAAGAGGGGGCCCCCGAAGTTGTAGTTTTTGCAATGACCCGTTGATCTTCCCATCTGATAAGTGACCATTTAAAGGGTTCATGGCTTGGTACATTGTCTCCTAGTGCTGTCCTGATCAATGACCATATCATCCACATCCACATTAAAGTTAAGTAAAATCCACTGCCAGTGTGGGTATGGTTAATTAGTCTGCCCAATTTTCCCATCCTTCTAACCCGAATCCTCTCGCCCCTTTGGTCATTGCCTGTAAGCTCCATGGGGTTCCGTCCTTTCACCAAGTATCCCTCTGCCTCGCTCGTCAACTAGTTTGCTGCTAGTTACGAGGGTTATTATCTTCTTGGCAGCAAGGATCCTTTTGGGGATGGAACTTACATTCCTCTCGCTCTTTGAGAGAGTTCACAGGGAGTTGCACCTGCAGCTGTTGGTTCGCCCACGGCTTGACCCTCGCGGGGGCCGAGAGGCTGGTTAGAACAGTATTGCCAAATTCAAATAAGAGGCCCCAATCCCGGCTTTGAGGCCTCGGATTGAGGTTATGCCCAAACTATCCCTCCCAGTACGGTTGGTAAGTATGGGCCCTCCCTTTTTCTGACAGTGGATTTATCACAACTTCTTACAAGTTTTAACTTGTACCAATTTTATAACAAAAGTTCAGCAAGCTAAATAATTAACAAAAATGCAAAAGTTAGCTGTTAAAAATTCAAGCTCGGTAAATAGGGACACAAAGTCAATGATAGCTTTCGCTGGATTCTTTCCTGGTTTGCTGGTGACAGTCTTTCCCACTACTTAAGGGGCAGGGATTTATAATCGTACCGTCTTTCCTTCCTCCAAGTCTATGAGCTTTGTCCGGACGTCCCTGGTGTAACCTTAGTTAATACCAGCTTTAGGTCGTCTGTTGGTGTCTTTACTTTCCACTGAGGAGCCGGACACTCTGGGAAGTTGGAAGGGTCTACTGGCCCCTTTATTCGGCTTGCATGAGTCCACCCTTTCTCGGCTGTTCTTATGGCGGTGTCTGTGGTGAGCAGTGTTAAATAGGGCCCTTCCCACTTCGGTACTAGTGGGTTTTCCTTCCAACTTCTGACTAACACCCAATCTCCGGGCTGCACCTGATGTAATACAAGATCCAAAGGAGGTCTTTGGGTCCACATTCCTTTTTCCCATAAACTTCTCCTATACTTTGCCAAAATAATTAAATAACGATTCAAATTTTCGTCATTAATATTGGGGTTTGTTTGTACCTTTTCTAAATTATAAGGCATTCCATATAACATCTCAAAGGGAGATAACCCCGTATCTGCTCGTGGTTGTGTTCTAATGTTCAATAGGGCCAGTGGTATACATTTTACCCATGATAATTTAGTTTCTAACATCAGTTTAGTTAATTGTTTCTTTATTTCTCCATTCATCCTTTCTACCCGCCCTGAGCTCTGAGGATGATATGGGGTATGTCTTTCCCACTTTATTCCCAACGCATTAGCTAAATCCTGAGTTATTTTCGAGGTAAAGTGCGGGCCTTGATCTGAGTCTATGGTTTCGGGTACCCCATATCTCGGTATTACTTCTTCAAGCAAAATTTTTACTACAGTTTGGGCAGTCTCTCTCGTAGTTGGGAATGCTTCCACATAGTGTGTGAGATGATCCACCATCACCAAAAGGTATCTTATTCGCCCCACTTTAGGTAGTTCTGTAAAGTCAATTTGTAGGCTTGAAAATGGTCTTTTAGCTAAGGGTCGACCTCCGGGAGGTAATTTCCTCAAGTTACTCCGATTAACTCGTAAACAGGTAGGACAACTTTTGGTGATGTGTTTGGCAATGTCGTGCAACCCAATAGTCATATATTTGGTTGCAAAATGATCTGCTAGTCCTTGAGCTCCCCAGTGTGTACCTTGGTGTAGTTTATACATAATTCTTTGGGCTACTGCTTTGGGCAATATTTCCCGCCCATCCTGGGTTATCCATTTTCCATTGTCCTTAGACAATTCCAATTTCTTTAACTTGTCCTCTTCTTCGGAGGTGAAGACTAATTCCGTGTCCTCCGTTAATCTATCCTGCCTCTTCGGGTTTTCCCTTAAAAGCATTTCTCTAGCTGCTGCTCGCTTAGCTTCCCGATCTGCTGCATTATTCCCCCTAGTTTTGAGGTCCGTTCCTGTTTGATGGCCTTTTAGGTGTACTACTGCTATTCTTTTGGGTCCCCTCAGGGCTTGCAATACTTCAATTATCAATTGCTGGTGAACTAACCCCTTCCCTTGTGAGTTAATTAATCCTCGTTCTTCCCATAATTTTCCAAAGGTGTGTACTACCCCAAACCCATATTTGGAATCAGTATATATCGTTCCCTCCTTCCCCTTCAAAAGTTTTAAAGCTCGAAGGATGGCATACAGTTCACAGGCTTGTGCTGACCAGGACTTATCCAAAGCCCCTGATTCCACTACTTGTAAGTTTGTGCCCCTTATGATAGCGTAACCTGATTGACGTTTTCCTTCTACCACCCGGGAGGATCCATCTACAAATAACTTTTCTCCTTCATCTAATTCTTCTTCTTCTAAGTCAGGCCTAATTTTAGTTTGTTCTTCAATAGTTATCAAACAATTATGTGTCAAAGGTGTTTCTTCTACATTCCCAAACAAAAAGGTAGCTGGATTTTGAATAGCAGTTGTTTCTAAGGTAAAATTTGGTGCTTCTAATAAAATTCCCTCATATTTTAGGAGCCTAGTGTCTGATATCCATTTGTCTGCCTTTTGCTGCATAACGCTCCTGATATTATGGGGAGAATAAACCTTGAGATTGCTATTAAAGGTAATTTTCCTAGCCTCTTCGACTAATAACGCGCACCCAGCTAACATTTGCAGACACGCAGGCCATCCTCTGCTTACGGGGTCCAAAAGTTTCGATAGATACGCTACAGGTTTCCTCTTATCTGCCCATTCTTGGGCTAGTACTCCAAAAACTATTCCTTCCTCTATATTAACAAATAAGTAAAAAGGTCTTTTTAAATCAGGGAGGCTTAAAACTGGGGCATGCATCAGACTCTCCGTTAGTTCCCTCAGTTTTTCTGTGTCCTCCTGAGTCCATTTCATCCACCCATCCTGAGTCAGCTTTTGGTATAAGAACCTGGCCTTACTACTATAATTCTCAATCCATTGTCTACAATATCCTGTTAAACCCAAAATTTGTCTAATTTGTCTCTTGTTTTTAGGTATTGGCAATGATAGAATAGCCTGCACTCTTTCTGGGTCTATTCTTTTCTCACCTCGTTTTAAATAGTGCCCTAAATATTTTACTTCTTCTTCCACAAACTGTAGTTTGGCTCTTGAAACCTTTAATCCTTTAAGTCCCAAAAAATTTAAAAGTTTTATACTTTCTTTTCTTACTGCTTCTTCATCTTTTCCTGCTATTAATAAGTCATCTACATATTGTATCAAGGTTATCCCAGGTTCAGTTTGGTAATCCTCCAATATTTGTTCCAAAGCCTGCCCAAATAAATTAGGGGATTCTGTAAAACCTTGGGGTAACACCGTCCATCTAAGTTGTTGTTTCCTCCCTGTCTCTGGGTCTTCCCATTCAAAGGCAAAGTAATCTCTACTCACTTCATCTAAAGGACAAGCCCAAAAGGCATCCTTTAAGTCGATTACACTGTACCAGTGATTGTCCGGGCTCAGTTTACTCAATAACGTATAGGGATTAGCCACTACTGGGAACCTGGCTATTGTTCTCTTGTTTATTTCTCTTAAGTCATGTACTAAACGATAAGACCCGTTTGGTTTCTTTACCGGTAAAATTGGAGTATTATAAGGGGACATACAGGGTTCCAGTAGTCCCTGTTTGATTAGCCGGTCGATTTCTGGTTTCAGCCCTTTTCTCCCTTCCAAAGACATTGGGTATTGTTTTATTCTTACTGGCATCTCTGGATTTCTAATAGTGACCTTGAAGGGAGTAATTTCTAATCTTCCAGCGTTGTCAGGATTATACCATACTTCAGGGTTGATCCTTTCCTCATCTTCCAATCTCAAGGGGCACAACTTAATTTGGATTTCCTGTTCCACCACTGTGATTTGAATACCTAATTCTACAATCATATCCCTTCCTAATAGGTTATAATCTGATTCGGGTACTAATAAAAAGTCCCCAATGCCCATTTTGGAGTCTGATTCTACCATTACCTCTTTTATTATCTTAACTTCAAAAGGTTCTCCTTTTGCTCCCACTACTGTGGCAGTTTCTCTAGATAATTTACACCCTTTAGGTAATGACTGGAGTGTAGACCTTTCAGCTCCAGTGTCAACCAGGAAAGTAATATCCTGGCCCTGGGGACCCACCTTCAATTTTATCAAGGGCTCTCTTCGATGTTTCTGGGTCCCCAAAAGGTAGAGCCCCTGACCCCCCTAATCCTCCTTAAACTCCTTCTCATCCCTGATCCGCATCCGACATTCCTTCTTAAAGTGTCCCTTTTTCCCGCAATAAAAACACACCTTCAAGTTTTGTTTATCTTGTCCATTCCACCTGGATTCCCTTTTGTCTTGCTTGGGTTTCCTATCCATCTCCCGGCTTTCACGCATTGCAGCCACCATTATTCGGGCTTGTTTCTTATCTCGCTCTTCCTCCCTTCTCACATATACCTTTTGGGCCTCTCTTAGCAATTCATCTAGCTCCCTATCTTGCCAATCCTCTAATTTTTGTATTTTCTTTCTAATGTCTTCCCAGGATTTGGAAACAAAGTGTACTTTCAGTACTGCCTGTCCCATTTGTCCATCCGGATCCATTCCTGAATACAACTGAAAGTTCTTTCTTAGTCTCTCCAGCCATTCAGTGGGGGTCTCATCTTTTTTTTTGTCTTTCGTTAAAAGCTTTGTTAATATTCTGTCCCCTTGGAACAGACTCCCTGATCCCTTGCACAATTATTGTTCTGAGATCTTGCATATGCACTCTATGGGCCGGATTCTGATGGTCCCAATTAGGGTTTTGTAACGGCCATTTTGTATCTGCTGCCGGCCCTTGCGCGTGCTGCGTATCCCAGATGCGCATTCCTTCCCTTCTGATCATATTTTTCTCTTCTGCTGTAAATAAGATGTTCAATATAGATTGCAGTTCTTCCCAAGTGTACATGCTGGGTCCCAAAAATTGATCTACCCGCTCGGCTACTCCAAGTGGATCTTCCAAAAGGGATCCCATTTCTTTCTTAAAATCCCTAACATCCCCCGAACTTAGAGGCACCGATATAAACCCTATGCCAGGTTGGGGTCCCCCCATAGGCATCTCTCTTAAGGGATATAAACCCTTCCTGGTCCGGCTTCGGGTTACCGGTCCTGTATATTCGGGTTCGTCTGAATCTGAATCTGTCCCTGCTGGTGCGCTCGGAGGAGCCACTGCTGCCTGTACTTGGGGTGGGGGTACATAGGGTGGAGGTGCCACTAAAGCGTCATCTGGTTTACTTCCCTTTTTCTTACTCTTATTCCCTTTTGGTATTTCGGAGAGCTTAAACAGAAATACCTCCGGTCTCTCCACCCACACCCTAGCGTAATGACTCTCTTCTTGGGTACAGGGGGGTATTTTGCTATTCACCCAAATATTTAAGGCTTGTCTTACCCAAAGTTCTGAGGAACCGAATATAGGCCAAAACACCCTTTTAGAAATTTCCTTCCCTCCCCATACTTCAACGCAATATTGAATCATTTTGGCCTTATCCTTGTCCTGCGTGCCTGGAAAATGTCGCCAGTTTTCTAACACAAACCCTAAAGGGCTTTCCCTAGGTACTGGAGGGAGTTTTACCTCGGCAGGGGGCTTACTCTTCCCCTGTCCCATTCTTCCGGAGTGCTTTCTTTCCGCGCTCCGGGATCCCACAGGGGCTTGCCCTTCCCCTGTCTTATTCTTCCGGAGTGCCTTCTTTCACACAATTCCTTTCGCTTCCCCTGGTTCGTGGCCCAAGCCCTCGCGGGTCTGTGGGAACCGCACTACTGAGGGTCCGCACTCACTTGGAGAGTCTGGCTGCCAGCTCTCCTCTCATGCACATCACACAGTCGCACTCCGGGATCCCAACCCCCGCCCGGACGGATCCCGTATTACTCACGCGCCCTGGACCGTCGTCCCGCGTCTTCGTCCGGACTTTGTGCACAAAACTTTTAAGGGGGTTCCCCGGGCCCTTAATTCTTCCGGAGTGCCTTAATTGCACTCCGGGATCCCCTTTGCTTTCTCTTTTCTTTTTTTTTTGGGGGTTCGTCGGTCGGGGTCGAGGGTGGATTTCAAGCACCGGGGCCACCAAATTGGTGGGGCGCCCCCCCTAGTGACTGAGAATCCTCCCCTACGGCCTCCGATCCGAGTCACGGCACCAAGCTGTTATAAATGAGCACAATGGGCCATTTAAGCCAATTAAAACCAATTTATTAACACAGAAAAGAAAAAGCAAAGCACAGCGCTGGGCGACAGGGGGAGTCACCGCTCCACCAACTGCGCAACGAGAGTCGTTCTGTTCCTCCTTTTATACTCTCCTCCACGTCACCCCTCTAGCGTCCTTCCGCGCATGTCCACCCAGTTGCTAGGGGTCGTTTTCTGCCTCCGGCTGATCGTTGATGAAGGCCCCAGTAGTCTTCCTTGGTGTCCTCTGCTTAAGTCTGAAACTCGGAACAACTTGTAGTTGATTAGTTCAGTAATGTTTATCTTTTGCGGTTTCTCAACTTCGTAAACTATCACAAGGTTGCTAGCCCTTGGTTAACTATTTACAATATATTCTTTCCTGTTTCTAGTGAACAAAAAGTCATGTTCCCATCACATAAAACCTTTATGAAGTTCAGATTTGGGGTAGTGAAGAAATACCAGGGAAATTGCTGTAGGGTTTCAGCTGTGAGGTGAAGGGCTTGGCCAAGGTCAGACTGGAGAGTTAGGGAGCACGGTCCAACAATGGCACTTTTGATGGTTTGAGGCAAGAACTCAGACAAGAATACCGTCAATCGCAGACTCTGACACCTTTAAAAAAAAAAAGGAACAAAAGGTAGTAAGAGAAATGGTGTAGTTGTCCTTATTTTGACACAGTGTTATTAGGTTTTTTCTTCTTCATGTATCAGTCATGCTTTTGAGGCATTTTCAGTTATTTGAATGTCAAAAGTCAAGTCTCCCTGTCCCAACAGAGACATGTACAGAGAGAGAAGGAGTCTGAGACCAACATGTGACAGAGGGGGGACTAAAATAATGGAGATGAGATGGGAACAGTGCAAATTTCCTCAGCTTGCAATATGCTATTTCACAACTGCGCAGTGTGTAAGAACAGGTGATGCTACTGTGGGATGAATGGTCATATCAAGTAAAACTTTCTCCTAAAAGTTTTGACGTTTTTCAAAGTTGTCTTTGTAGCAGCATATGTGGAGGAAAAGAGGGTAAGTAATTTGGATTTCCTTGTTGATGCTTGTCAAGTTCTAACCACAAAATTAGTCCCTTGCTTCAGTTCTGTTTCCTTTTTAGGCTCTTTAAATCTTTAGTCTGTTTAGTTCTTTTTATGCCATGCAATTTCTCAAAAAGATGAGTCTTCTCATCCCTGCACAGTGCTCCCTTCCTATTTTTCCATAGTCTGCTTCATGCGTCACTAATTGAGATTCTTCACCCACACAGTTGGCAAATTTGGCTATATAGGTTTTGTCATTTAGTCTTTATTGTCTTTAATTTTTGCATCTTTAGTATACTTTATTTCATAACAGATTCCTCTCTATTTCTGTAGGTAGGCACCTTTTTATCTTCGTTTTCAGATGTAGTTTCCTGCTTCAGTCACAGTCTTCACAATGTCTTTCAACTTGATTTGCTGCCTTATTTAGTTATCAATTCTTCTGTCACCAACAGCACTAAACAATGTTTTCCTATGCTTCTGCCTCAAGTCTCTTCTACTTATATTTTTTATGTATTTTGCAATAGCCATTATAAAAGTAATAAGCAACTAAATTTCTGACCATAAAAGGATAAAACTCAAATTTTCTCCATTTAAATAATAATGGATTTTTCTTAATTTTGCTTTACAGTGTGCCAGAATACAGCACTCTGTTGGTTGTAACCCGGTAGCATTTTGCTATTTCTTAAAACAGACACCCTAAACAAAAGTGTTGAAGTCGTTTAATATGCTCTGTTTTGGTCAAAAAACTGTATAAGAATGGAGATTCTACATATTTATCATTATGGAACATTACAATGTGGCTTTTTAAAATATCAATGAATAATAACACCATTCTACATTTTTAATTGAAATACATGTTCCAAGGATCTATTGGTGTTTTTTATCCTTGCTTTTTTACAGATCACAAAGCAATATCTCAAAGCTTCAAGATGTTACTTTTCAGGATGCAGAAAATAAACACTCCACTTTGTCATTAACTACATAACTTGAATCACAACAGTACTGACAGCCTGGTTTCCCAATTTCTATGCAAGTGAAACTTGCCCTTTATTTTATACATTTATAAACAGAAAGCAAAACTCGGTTTAGATATTTAGCTAGAACTCAGTCTTGCTTATTAAAAAAGTTATATTCAGTATATACTTAAATAATAAACAACATTTTCAGTGTTGTCAACTGTAATAAGAATATGAAATAGGAAATACCAGAGGGAAACTGACTGAAGTATCCTCATCATTTTAGGATACTGAACTATGTAAACTGTATTTTTATTTTTATTACCTTATTCAAGTATAAAACTAGAAGCAAAAATTAATGTCCAATTTGAATGAACATTCTATTTTAAATTGTTCATCGGGATACAGAAATAATCTGACCTATTTACAGATCTATTTATACATCTTAGATTAGGACATAATAGCTACATTGAATTAGGAAACTGGATGCAACAGAGTAGTACATTAACTTATTTAGTGTACCTTTTTTTCCCTTTATTTTCTCAGTTTTGTTGCATTTTCTTCTATGTTAATGCTTAGGTGAAAAATAATGTTCATAGCCCTTAGCATTTCTTTCATAAAGTGGTGTTGACTAATTCCAATTAGCCATTCCACGTAATGATTTAGTCCTGATTCTGGACAGTGGCAGTTTATGAATAATCATCGCTTTCTTCAGTATCAGTTCAGTCTTGAATTAATCTTGCATTGATTATTAGTTATACTTAAAAGTAATAGTAAAAAGGAACCGATTTAGATCTGAGTCTATCCGTTAGAATACATTCTAATTTTCTCTATAGTTTTGACCAAATAATCGATGAAATGATCCTCAGTTGTCCCTCTTACTTTTTACTAATTTTGATATGAGCTTAATTCTGGTATTTACATGAAAAAAACTAAATATGAATATAAGGAGTCTTTTCAAGATATGTGGTACAATTTTAAAGAGATTTTCCTTTAGGATGACAGAGATAAAGGCTGTGTATTTGCAACTAGATTGTAAGGTTGATTCTGATAATAATTTAGATCCCGATCTTGACTTTGCATAAATGAGCCACTCTCTCAAGTATCACAGAATGGTTTGAGTTGGAAGGAACCTCAAAGGTCACCTAGTTCCAACCCCCCTGCCATGGGCAGAAAAACCTTCCACTACAACAGGTTGATCAAATCCCCATCCAGCCTGGCCTTGAGCACTTCCAAGAATGAGGCATCCACAGCCTCTCTGGGCAATCTGTTCTGTTGCCTCACCACTCTCACAGTGAAGAACTTCCTAATAGCTAATCTGCTGTCTTTCGTTTTAAAGCCATCACCCCCTATGCTATCACCGTTGCAAAAAATCTCTCTGCAGCTTTCTTGTGGGCTTCGTTTAGGTACTGGCATGGTGTTATAAGGTCTTCCTGAAGTCTTCTCCAGGCTGAACAACCCCATGTCTAAGACTGTTCCACTTCTTTACTTGTGCATACTTGTCCAAGATAATTAATTTTCTTCTGTACATATGCACTCCTTTGAGTAAGAAATTAATAATATATTGGAATGTTACAACTGACAGTTTAGTACAACAAAGTTTGAACATTTCTTTCCAATAATTATACTTGGTTTTGAATCCAAATTGAGTTCATGAGTTAAAATGTGTGAATAGGAAACCATCTGTGTCCGTTAACTGCTGAATGCTTTGATTTACTTGGAGATTGATTGCTACCTCAGTAAAATAGACATGTATCTTTTTCTCAAAGTATAACATGAGACAAAGTATAATAAATGACATTCAATATGCATTTTCTTTTTTCCCCTTTTATCATTTCACACAATCGAAACCCACTACAGAGTATTTGTAGATGCCTGCCACAAGAATGTTAGCTTTTCTTTTATAGTGGTCCTTTTCCCAGTTACCGTGGCTCAACAAGTGCAACAGTTCTTGAACAGCACCTACCACTTCAGGGTTCTCATCTGCACTTTTTCTCATTTCTGCTTTTCTCTGCCCTGAGGTCCAAATCTCTGAACTCTGCTACATCGAGCTATGCATTCAATTTCCACTGCCTTTGTAAGACTACTTGAGTTTAATCGTGTGTTTTATAGACCTCTGCTACGTAGTATAAAAATACATCTGTTTCACCTTACCCGACTATGTTGCTTGAAAACTTCTGGTTTATTTTTGAATCCTGCCATCTAGGAGGCAACAGCTTAAGTCACTCCAGATGATGGAATATGAGTGAAGCTTCCAAAATGTCAATGGATTCACACACTTGCTATATAATTGCTGTTTTCCTTCTCTTGCATTTTTATTTCTCACTTGTTTGAATATTTGTTCCATCTTCTTTGGATTCCTATCTATTTAGCAGCCTACCACATCTTGCTGACTGAACAAAAGGAAGGGTAAACATACAATTTATATATTTTGGAATGACATTGATCCTTAAGACAACTTTATTTCAAAATAACAGTGGTAGTAGACCATTCCTCAGAAACTTCACTGTACTCAAATAGAAAAAGAACCCTAAAGATCATTGTAAATGACAAGTCAAACACTAGACTAGTCAAACTAGTAGTAATGTCTAGTCAAACACTAGACATTACTACTTATATTCTGCTCTGGTTGCACAATGCTTAGACAAAATAAACTTTCCCATCTACTTTCTGCACTCTTCTAAACAATGACTTGTCTTGTTTATTGATAAACAGTTACCTCTTGGGCTACTACATCTGAATACTAAATAGAGGCATCACATTCTAACACTGTAGTAAACCTTACGTTAGTTTTAGGAACCAAATATTACATTTTTGCAGATGTATCCATAACTCAAGGATCTGGATGTTTTCTGAATGACAGGATATTTTCTTAATTATGATGTTAAGTGTGAAATTAACTATGCCCTGCATTAACTGAGATATTGTATAATGTCATTGCAAATACAACATGAACAAAACAGAGAAAACAAGTTCTAAACTATAGTCCATTGGTCAAGGAATAATATGATTTTTTTTTAAGAATATATAGCCAACATTCTTTCTCCTTCAGTGCAGGTAACTTTGAAGGAAAAGACAGAAATCAGTTCACCTATTGCACAGAAAAAAAATTCTATAAAATTATATCTTTTCAAATTAGAAATACTTTGTTTTAGTTCTAATCACGTTGTGTAGAGCAAATAAGTTCAGACTTTTCCATACCGTTTTAATATCACTTCATAATTTTGTCTGGACTTTTTATGGCTTTGACCAGTATTCTGGGATTGACAGTGAGAGATATGAATAGATTTGGGAATCAAAATTTCCACCTTCAAATATTGCCAAATTATATGGTGTATGTAGATGCACACTAATTAATTGTCCTCGAAAATACAGGTGTGAAAATCCACGCCTTATTTTGTACTGAGTCTTCAAGTCCCTTCATAAATCTTTAGTATAAATAATTGCACTGTTATTATAGTTATTCAAGGTTTTACAAGTTACTGATGAATATTAATAATTTAAAATGCTTAAAGTTCAATTCTGAAGCACAAGATCTCTGACCAAAGTACACTTTGTATAACATGTGTGATGTAAATATTGTAGTCGCTAAGGTTAGCGGTATATATGCTCTCCTTTCTTGCTGACTTTTTCAATTTTTACAACATTCAATTTTATTCAAACTTATCTGCCCTTATCTCCTTTCAGATGTAGATGGAAATTGCGAGTCAGGGTCAAGGTCCAGTGCTGAACCAAAGTGGTACAAGTAGTGTACCTGTCTCTCTGTAAAGAAATGTAATGCACTCATACCACAAACATAAACATAGTTAACAGTATCTGAACTCTTTTCACCTTCCTAGCAACAAATCTACCAGTGCTTTGCTTCCTACATCAATGTTCAACATAGTTTGGTTTTACTTTTCATGATTGAGAAATTAAAGTTTAATTTGTAAGATATGCATTTTTAGATTTTTAGAATAATATTAAAAATTCTATACTCTTTTGCATTCATTCTTTGCAGATTTTCTTTCAGTTGTATCAGTTAGCACCAGCTAAAAATGTACCGTGTTACTCTGATTTCTTCATATCTTAAAATAAAAAGTCTCTTGGTCAAAAATGAAGTGGCAACCCCAAACCTCACTTATAACCTAAGAATAACTTTTTTATTAAAGGCAAGTAATCTTGTAGTTAGACTGTAAAACGTTTTACTGCTTTTTGCAGTTTATGTGACTGAAACATTCCATATTAGTAGCAGTATATTTGTTTTGTGCTGAAGATTTCTGAGGGGTTTTTTTAGTGCTGTATTGCTGCTCATGCTAAGATCATATCCATTATACTCATCACTCCTTTTCTAGATGCACAGCAAGGATTAAAGTTCACTTTTGACATGCAGGTATTAAAATATCTGACTTCTAAGTTCAGAGTTCCTCCTTACTCCTATTGAAGTAAATGTATGATGCCTACTTATAATTTGCTTTCTTTTCTGATGGACTATCAAACTGTAATTCAGCTAAAATGCTTCAACAGCCATACAGAATGCAATAAAAATATCTATCTGTATTTTGAAGGATGTGACTAAATGAAATTGTTATTAAATAAAAATTGAGTGCAATACTAATTCCTAGCATACTCTTTGAAGCTACTTTCCATAGCATATGGAATATAAAGAAAACTGTATTACCATGCAGACTGAAGGCAAGAGCATTCATCTTGAAAAGCAAAATTGTATTTTGATTATTTATTGTCTTGCTTAACTTGACTTAAAAGACTCTTTTTCCTATGGTATTAAGAAGTAATTACAGTTGATAATCCCTAAATGATCACTGTATTTTGCAAAGAGAACAATGTTTATGAGTATAGGGGTCAGTGGCACATTTCACCACACACTATGGATCCTTTTAAACTCACAGGTTTTCAGACAGGGTGCAAGTTTCTTGCTTTTTAAAGAATAACTTTAATTTTTGAGGGCCTCATCAAACTAAATGCTGAAGCTGTGAAATGTGAGGGACGCTTTCAGCACTGCAGCCTCCTTAATAGACTTCGGTAAATTACCCTCATTCAGACTCCACAAGCCCCAGTGCTGTTCATGTTCACTGCTTCAGGCAGCTCAGAATGACATACAAAAATTCTTGACAGGACTCCAACCTGTCTTTCTGCCTGCCTTTTGCTCAAACTTCTGGACATTAGATAGCATTGTTTGGTTTTGTATGGAGACATACTTATTATTAGTAATCTGCTAGTAAACTACATATTTTCCATTCTTTTAGGTTAGAGGAGAGTAGATAAAATGTATGGATTAGTCAAATGAAAGGTTGGTTTTTTTTTTTTTAATAAAGGAAAAGCATAAACCTTAAGCCATTCTGTGAGGAATTGGGATGTTCTGTAAATCCAAAGAATAAAAACTATCTTGAATTATTTGCATTGTGAAAATCAATAATGTAAATTGGGCGGGGGTGGAAGTAGTTTGTACAGTAAATGCTATTACTATTTCTTCAGGCTACAAGTAACTAATGAAAAGATGTCAAGAACTGGAAAATAACAAATACTTGAAAGGGTCTCTTTTGGAAAAAAACAGTGAATTTTTTTGCAGGAGGAAATCTCCACCTTAAATTGATTTAATTTTTTTCCAGTGGATTGCTGTTTAAGCTCTCTTGAAAATGTATCAGTCACATTTCTTAGCTTTTTTGATGAGAAACTGAATTTTTTTATACAATTTCATTTATTTTTAAAACACCTGTGTACGTTAGTGAAAAACTGTCTTTAGTGATAAGAAGATTTTACCTATACCCAGTGCAAGTCTTTTCTTAGCAACTGGGTCTCAATATTTAATTCAATAGGAAAACAGAAGTTGCTTTGCTGACTCAGACAACATCAAGCTATGCCAGCTTCCTTTCTTTAGTAAAGTCAATATCAAACATGTCAGAGGGAAATTTAAGATCTCTGCAGATCAGCCATACATTAGCTGTTTCCAGAGTATCTAATGATTACACTTCTGTAAATTTTAAGAGCATTAAATTGTATATCAGTACATTTTTGCTGTGAATCATTTTTAAATTTATGTAAAATATTTTGTTTCTTTGAAATATGACATAATTCTTTATTTCAGATCTTAGAGCAGTAAGCATTATTTACATACTGCATGCTGTGTGGAAGCAGTATGTCTTAACTTTTGTATTTATTTCATTTCCAATATCCATTTACTGCAATTGAGTTATGAAATAGGAAAAAAAAATCCAAGGACTCTTGACCCTTAGTGCTTATTACCTCATTCATTTTTGTCATGTCTTTACTATGGTCTTCTGTAGTTGACTTGATACTGCACAAGATTTTGTATAAGGAACTAAATTATGGGCTAACCTGTGGATTTCAAGAAGCAGGTGTATTAGGGGAATCAGTATTGGTATGGCAAGCTTCTATTGGAAGTTTTACGAACAATTCTTGTCTGGAAGAGGATACTAAGTGGACTTTCCAAACCACTCAGTGACTTGTCATACTCTGTGAATGTTGGATTATAGCAAATAGACTCTATCTGAGAAGTAGCCAAATATAGGGTCATGCATCTCCCGAAAAAGATTGCAGTCCCTAAACAAACATTTATTGTCTCTCAGGGAGCAAAAACTGACTTTGTTCAGCTTATACTGTGATATTAATGAGGAATTCTTTTGATTCCTGTTTGTATCCAAGTGCAGTGTGTAATTTCACATATATTTGTAATTTTTCCAAGACATAAAGGATTTGATCTTTGCACTTATGATATACTTCATTGTGCATTTTGATAAGGAATAGCAGTAAGCTGTATCATTATATATGCACATATATATACACACATATTATTCCCTTTAGTGCATTATGGATATAAAACATTTCATGACAATGGTTAGCTGTGATAAATTGCATACAGGTTAGCAGGTAGTTACAATTCAGAAGGCAGTCACTTACTTTGAATTAAAGATCCCTTAGCACTTGGAATTTAAATTTTCTAATCAAAATAATTTATGAAAATGCTAATGCTGTTTTTGCAATTACACATCATGACATCATGAAAAGTTACTGTATATAACATGAGGAAAGAAAAACATCAAAAATATCAACTATGCAGTTGACAGAGGGAGCACATTATGAAATTGGAATCAGAATGAAATTGTCAAAAGCACCTGTGTCTAATTTTTAGAAGTCAATTTGATGTGTACGTATGTCTTTCTGAAAGACTTCAGGAAGTAGTTACCAAATATACAGATTTTTAGAGGTGCCAATTGGTACTTAACACAATTTTAAGAGGTACCAGGAGGAGCTGAACTTTCTCTGAAACCTGTTGGTTTATATTTACAGTACATGCTGCAGGTGTATTTTCCATGCTTAGAATTTTCAAGGCTAATTATTACAGCTGCCCGTTCTTTCTTCCCATCTGTGTGTTTACCTCTGAGCAGCTGAAAAGATCAGGACTGTGCAGACACACTCTGGGTGGATTATTTACAAAACCATGTATCTGTTACAGCTAGCAAATCCCATTATTGAGATCATTACAAGATGTTTATAAAACACTTTGGAGATGTTGTAGTAGAGACAGCAAGGTCATTTGGCTAAAGCAGAAACTCTGAAGCCAACAGCCCCCAAGCTCAGAGGTAGACATAACGGCCAGAGCAGCTTGTCTAGAGTTTTGTAGTGGGAGGCGTGGTACAGGAAAGTAATTTTCCTCATAACATTCTTTAATAATATATACATACAAATTAAGATTTGTCTGTTTAATAAAGAAGTATGAATAAATATAGTGTGACTGTGAGAACTGTTAATCAAGACTTGAATTCAGAGAATAAGTAAATCTCAACACATTTGTAATTTAACCAAGCTTCTCTGGATTTTTGTAAACATGGATCATTATGATAAAATTCTCAGCTGTCAAAAGAATTGATACAGAGCCTAGACCAGCATGAACTTTAATATAAGACTCTTAGTTTTAGACTCCTCTCAGCCTTGTTTTCTACTGTGTTTACTACATTAACTCCTGTAAACAACTAGACAGGTACAGAACTTCTTACAATTACAGTGTCATCAAAACTAAGTAATTAAATGAAGAAAAGTGAGAAAGCGTTTTTTTTAGAAGATCTCTTTCTTAAACATTCTGTTGCATCCAAGACCTATACTAAACACAAAATCTTCTATTTAAAGCTTATATCTAAAGCCTATATCCTAGCCTCTTTTGTGTGGCTAACATAGCCTGTGAGTTAACTTAGAGGACTGAGCCAAAGCTAATGTAAAATCAATTGAAGGAGTCCCTTTGACTTCAATAGGCTTTAGATCAGTCTGAGATGTGGTGTTATAGACCTGCTGCTTATAGCATCAGTGGATTAATTTTGCAGAAGTTTTAAAGCTGGACAGAGCTTGTACATCCACTGACTGTGGATATTCCTGCTGCTGTGTATTCTGTCTGTGCCAGAGATGGTTCTGGGGGACATACAAATCTTCCCTTTAGAGCAAATGTCATTGTAGTTTACTGGATTCTTTGCCTGTCTGGAGATGGGGCTGGATTTTAATGGTTCACTTCAAACTGCTGGCAAACGTCTGGTCATCTTTTCTCGTTACTTTCTGAATGTGTTTGGGTATGTGCTTCTATGATGTGTGTCTGTCCACGTATAAATGAGTCTCGGTTTTCACATTACATTGCTTGATAATCACAATTGTTATTTACAATTTCATGGAGTGCAAGTCCATGGGGTACAGCTTATTTCCCCCCTTAATACATACAGAGGAGACTAAGAAACTCATTTAGTGTGCAGTTAGGTTAGCGTAACTAGAAATATTGTGTGTACAAAGTGCTCTGGATACTTAGGTTTATTACTTTGGCAGTCACAGTTTGCTTGATATTTCAGAGAGTATGTAAAATAAATGAGAACTGTTCCATTGGAGCATCTTCCTTATGAGGAAAGGCTGCAGGAACTGAGGCTATTTAGTCTAGAAAAGAGAAGACTGCAGGGGAATCTCATTAATATCTACAAATATCTAAACAGAAGGTGTCAGGAGGCTGGGACACAACTTTTTTCTGTTGTATATGGCAATGGGTCAAGGGGTAATGGAAAGAAGCTGGAACACAAAAAGTTCCATTTAAACATAAGGAAAAACTATTTTACTGTGAGGATGAGGGAGCCCTGGCACAGGCTGCCCAGGGAGGGTGTGGAGTCTCCTTCTTGAGGTCTTCAAAACCCACCTGGACATGTTCCTGTGTGACCTGATCTAGGTGGACCTGCTTTGGCAGGGGGGTTGGACTAGATGATCTCTAAAGGTCCCTTCCAACCCCTACCATTCTGTGATTCTATGATTTTATGGTTTATGTTGGCTTTCTTGTGGATGAGCATGGCTTGTTAACAATAGATTTTTTTCTGTTAGACTGTGGAATTTGATTCCATCTGAGAATGAGAGAAAACTTGGTTATATTTATACAAGAAATTGTGAGGGTTTTCTTGTAATCTTGAATTATATGCATTTTTACCATAATGCAGGCTCCTGTTAATAGAAAATACTCTATTATTCAATTTAAATTAGTATCAGTATATAAAGGTATCTAGTTAATTGAAGCTTAATTTATATCAATCAAAAACTCCCTGTGAAGCTCATTATCAACCCTTACAGATATATGGAAGGCACACTTAAAAATTAATTCATACTAGTCTCTGACTGATTGTCTCACCATTAATAGTCAGATGTTCTGGATATAATTAAGAATATAAACAAGATAAACAATTTTCTTTCTTTCTTTTCCCTATTAATTCCCAGTGAGTTTCAACAGATTATAGTGCTGCTGCTGTTTTAACTATATTCCTTATTGATTTCCATATATACCCCAGGGGACTATTATTCTAGGTGAAAGCAAAATCTGTGATAGCAAAATGCTCATTTGACTGCTGCAGTTTCTGATGCCACTAAGACCTGGTGTTACCTCCTGTCTCAAGCTCTTCTCCATTCTTCTATCTCTTTGATTAATGAAGAGCAGTAGGGGTTGCCCTTATTTTGATGAAATGAAAACAAGAAACACACCAATTTCCATCAGCTTGCTGAAACCAAAATAGAGGATTTTGGATTTCTATGTGACATTCTAATGTTTGTGGACAAGTAGACATACATTTTCTTATTCCCTCTTCTCCTCTGCTAACTTAATCTCTTTGGTATTCTCCAGTTGGCCACCATCCTGCTCTTTCAACTGAGACCTTACTGTAGTTCTTCTCTCACTTCATTCCCAAACCCAGTCTCTATTTATTGGGTCCCGATATCTATCTCTCATCTACAGTTTCTTTGTGTGGGTCCAAGTCTGTTTGCTTATATGTAAACTTTACGTGATTTTTTCCTGCATTCCTTCTATGTTGGCTCCCAGCCGTAGGCACTTTAGTTCAAAATTGTCATTCAGTCACATTCTTCTCCACTTCCCTGATCTTTTTGTCTTTGCCCTTTGATTGCTAACATTCCTATGCGTCCTGATCTAGGTGGAACTGCTTCTGCATGGGGGTTGACTAGATGATCTCTAAAGGTCCCTTCCGACTCCTACCATTCTATGATTCTAACTTTTCCCTCCAGCTACTCGTTGGATCTGAGTCCTCACACCTCTGCAAATATCCATTGTACAATTTCCTTACCCTCTCCTCTTATTTCAAACTTTTGTTAAAAACCCCACCAGATTCAGCCAGCACGTGGAGGATCTAGCTTCATTTTTGTACCCCTGGCCTTAGTCATGTTGATATATGTTCTCTGGGAATGATACCTGTGGTGACTCATGCACAGGAACTGTGTAGTTCAAAAAAATACAAGTTGCATTTCACAATGTCCTTGTTCTAGTCCAGCTATGAGTTTGTTGAAAGCCATGGCCTGTCTCATCAGCCACATGATCCTGTCCCATCAGCCACATGATCCTATCCCAGCTTCTCAGTCATCTGTATTAGTAATTTGACAACCACACAGTGAGCAAGATATCACTTTCATTTGCTGACACAAAATGAACCTATCAAAAAGAAAAACTTTCTCTTAACTCTTCAGACTGATCCAACTGACTATATACTGGTAAGATAAGTTAAATCTTGTTCAAGGGAGGAGTGTGCTCAAAGTGGCCAAGTTGACACAGGAAAGAAAGGAAACATAGGACTTCCCTTTTCAGCAGCAGTCTACCTTGTATATCCCATCTGCAAGCATTTGGAGTGGTTGCAAATGCCATCAATGCTGCATGTGGTTGTGCTAACTCCATGTGCCACATTTTTTTTCTTCCAGAAAATCAAGAATTTTCTAGCACTTTGCTTGTGCCATTAGGATCACTCAGGGGAAAAAAAAATATGTTTGAAAGGAATTATTTCATTTCTCCTCAAACTGAGCAATCTTTACTCCGTCCATTTCCTGTGCTCTGAGAAGAACCAAGCTGTATTCAATATATATTTCAACACATGCTCAACTCTTTCTGTCTCTTCTCCACTTTACTAGTTTTTATTTTTCTTTTTTCTTCATAATCAAGTAAGCCAGCAGCACAGGTTCTTGTAATTTTTCATTCTATGAACTTTTGGCCTCATTTATTAGTTCAGTACCTTAGGCACAGAGATTGTACTCAAAAGAAAACAAATGATCTTTTCCATAATTGCCTCACACACGCACATACAAAATGCTGAAGTATCTTAAGGGAAGGATTTTTATCTAGGTAATCATAACCTGAAATTGAAGCCATGACATGGAAAAGAGACAGATAAGTAGGAATGAAATTAGTACTTATTCAGGGTAGCTCATCCTTATCATCATTCTGCACACTTCATTATGAACTATAGATCTGAAAAATGCTTTTCAAACTACAGTTTCTAATGTTCTAAAATACACTTCATCATCAGTTCCTCTTCTGTCTTGTATACAAAGATAAATGAAGCAGGTAGTTATGGTACCTTTTCCCCATGGAAATGAGAAAAATTATAAACCTCACAATCCAAGCTTACTGAAGAATTTAGTAGGGTACGATCAGCTATCCAGTTTTACAGCTATGTAACAGATAGCTGTAAAACAAAACAAAACAGATAGCACAGACCATCAAAAAATATACATTTACTGAAGGTTTGCAAGGATGAGCAAAGAAACAAGTCTGGCTACTGAAAGTTTCTGCTAGTACCTGTAATGCAGAAACAGACAAAAGAGTAAGTGAAATCTAATAAAAAATATTTCACCAACTGCAAAGTGTCTAACATCTACACCGGTGAGACTACTGAGATGCACAGGAGTGGCTGTATTTGGATGAGTGCTCAGTGGTCTCTGGATGCTACATCACTGGCAGCGACTGGACAAGTACAAGGTGGCAGCCCAGGGCAGAGCTTTCTTTGCAGAGGGTGAGTGGCAGACGGTGAGAGGCAGAGAGTACTCTGAGACTCTACCTGTTTATAATGGAGATAGAAAATCAGTAGCACCGTTAGGAAAATCAGATACATTGTTTTTTTCCGTTTAAGGATCAGCGACATATGCAGAGACACCACATTAAATTATCCTGTCCTTTAAGTTATAGACTTGAGCTTATAGTCATGAATTATTTGGATCATGAGTGCTTTGTATCTCTGATTCTGTAATAGTAATTTTTCAGGGGGGTGAACTCAATACCTGAAAGGTCTCTACAAGTGACTAGTTCAAGTCAGATGCAAATATGTAAATAGTTGCTTTTGTTCAGATAAATGCTGTCTATAGCATCCACCACTTCTTTTTAAAACATCTTTTATTTTGAGGACAATGATAAGAAAAATGATTGCGATGTATGAGCGTTGCTTGCTTCTTAACATAACTTTACCTAAAAGAAATACCTGAATGTCTTGAAAAGTCATTTCTTAAAGGAGTGGGCTACCTAGTTCTGTATCAACTTCTTAAAAAAATCCAGTTGGACCAACTGCTGAACACCAGAATCTTAGAAACGCAAGAAGTGAAAGAATTGCATAGAATAAGCAGAATGCTACCAAAGAAAACATCTTCAGTATGCTTTCTTATGGTAGTGACACGAATATAGGGAAAGGTTTTATTACTTGTAATGTCAATACACATCTTTTTATTAATGATGATGATTGTATGAAAATGTGAAGTTCTGTTGATCTAAATAGGAACATCATGCATACAGTCTGTACTCCCTCCCCTGGAGTTTGGCTGTAATTTTAATACAAAGGATGACATAACATAAAAGTCTGCACACCTCCCTATTCAGTGTTGCTGCCTTTGGCTTTCCTATAGAATTCCATTACTCTGTCCTTGAAGTTTGGTGAAGCTAACAAGGCACTCTTACTGCTACTAACAGTTGCCGAAATGCTGTTCTCAAATACTTAATGCCAAGTGCTGACAGCAGCCCCTGATTGCAGCCAGTCCCTATCTGGGGCTGCCACATCGCTGTTACCAAAGGTCTACTAAAATTAGCCTCTCTGCTGACAGGCAAAAACATTGTACTTTTCCCAGTACAGTCAAGGTACCTATTGCTAAATTATTCTTCCCCCACAGCTGTATCATGGAATTTTACATGTAGTCAGTTAGCAAAGTCTAAGGTCCACTACTTTGGACTTTGACAGTATTTGGGTGGCATAATTGGAAAACACGAGTCTGACAGGGATGTGTTTTGACACAAGCTGAAGCTGTCCAAGCATTTTGTATAATGTGTTTCTACTGTTTTTTTCCTACAAGTGGAAATGGTCTTTCTAAAAAAGCAAAAGCAGGCTTGTCCTGTAAGCTATGCCTTAAATTTTACTGCTGAAATAGTTTGTAGAGAGAGGAAAACAACTGATCTCCTGGCTTTCTGTAGAGAAGTCGTATTTAAAATGTGGCACCAGGCTTGCAAAGATTTTTGACATATTGAAATCCTTAATAAGATTTAACATAGAAGAAAAGCAGTGCTGCTTGTTGTGCATCTGATATATTCTGTTAGCTGTGAAGGCTGTAAAGAGAGGAAATCATCATGATAGTATCCAGTAAATGATTTCATTATTCATTAAATTGCTAATCTCCTCCAAAAAAAAACCCCACATAAAAATTAGTGAGCTCTGGTATCAATTATGTTCTTAGGCACTGAAGTGTTGGATGTCACTGATTTTAAAAAATCTCTCATAGCTTTCCCATTTTCTGTGTTATTTGGCTATCATAGCTTAATTCCTACAAACTAAGCAGAACAGACATTTTTCTGTAGCTTTCTTTATTTTTCTAATTATTTCATAAACAATAAAGTAATTAGTGTTATTAGAAAACACAGGAATTGCCAACATTAAAAAGCAAACATTTTGTGAATGTTGGAGGTGAATTTATTCCTTCATATTCCTTCATATAAGCATTTTCAATTTGAAGTAAATTCTATCATGAACTGAAATAGTTACTCCAGTTTGGCAGGTGGTGCTTCTATAGTCTTCTTTCCAACTAAAAGATAATGAAGCTAAATAAAAACTCTGTAAATGTAAAGATCTTAATGAATTTGGCTGTTTTTGTATATGGTTATTTTGCATTAGATTCCTGGTCTTTGTGTGATCTCCCTCTAGTGACTTCCACAGATGTTTCCTAATAAGACTTCTGTATATGGGTCTTCTGTCACCTTCAGAGGCTAGCTTTCCAGTCTGTGTTCCCTCACTTTGCTGAGAACAGAACTTTTGCAGATACCATCAAGTGTCAAGTCCAGTGTCAATCTTAGTGGAAGCTCTTCTCGGTTTGTCTGAAAAACAAACAAAACAAACAATTTTTTTTCTTTTCCCCTAGTAAGTTTCATCCATTGTCATAAATTTTGATAGGGGATTTTGCTTTAGTTTTGGAGGGAGACAGTCATTGGTTTGTGTGCTATCTTCCTAATATTGTGAATTTTTTAATTAAAAAATTTTGAATGGAGAGGTATTTTGAGAGGACAAGATTTTCAGAGCTAGAATTTGCTACCTTTGCTTTCCCATGGCAGCTAATGTTAACTAGTTTTTTAGTTGCTCTTGCTTCTTAAAGCAGTCTTAGGACTGAACTGGGAATATTTCCTCCTTTTTGCTCTAGGTTTAGATGTTCCATTGAGATACAATTTAAGAATGTTTATGAATTCTGTACTGATACACATCTGTAGTGATAATAAAGTTATATGTACAAGTGATTCCGTAGTGATAACAAGGTTATATGGAGCTAAAAGATTTTCCCTTTTTTAGTAGACCTATTTGCTTCTTCAGCTCCCTCAATACTGATGAAGGTCTTCAAACTTAAGTGAGGATATGGTATGACAACTCTTACTAATGGCAAGGGAAGGTATATGATTTCTTGGTAGGGAAAATGAGCCTAGATAGACTGAAAGCATAATGTCTTTTAGTACACAACATGACTTAGTAAATATTACTTCTGGGTTTGTCTGCAGTACTGCATCTCACATATAGATTTCTGTAAGTTCTTCTCTAAAGTTTGTAGATGGCTGCCAATATATTTGTATTCTAAAAACTTGAGGCTTGCTCTTGCTGTGATTCTGCACTGTTCTTTCCTGTGAGACACTCCAGTTGTTCAGAATCTGTTGCCATACCAACCACCTACCACCTGTTGCTCATCCTCTGCAATCTGGCTATGGTTCACATGTGGGATAGTGTCACATCTTTTCCTGAAGGGTTGCCTCTATCTTCAATGTGTATGCTATAGGTTGTCCACTGTGTATACATTCTTTCTTAGAAAATCTGACAGCTAATTTACCCTTAAGCTTCTTCTATAAGATTCTAACAGAACTGAGGAAGCACTAACAAAGCAAATAATATGTAGAATTTCAGTTGTAAAGAATAGTTTGACCTTACTTTTCTTCCTGAAGCAGAACAAAAGCAACTATTGTCCAGCCATTCTGGAACAAAACTTTATTCTGCATACTTTAATTTATTAGAATGATAAAAATATAATTTTTTAAATATATCTTTTATGGATATATACTCCAGACCAGCAAGTAATTCTTCTACTTTCTTGTCCCAAAATAAAACATAAGAAAACTAAGTAAACCTGCTTCTGTGATAAGATCCTAACAACAACAACCAAAAAAAAGTAGAAGAGGAAAAGAATAGCAGTCTGTAATAAACTTTTATACTTTATCAGCTTTAACATATTGTGCTGGACATGAGTCAGTAGTTTTTCTCACTGAGATTAATATAATAAAGGAAATTTTCAGCCATAAATATTCATAATTCCATTTAATAGTGATATGGAATTATATACACATACTCATAGAGTAAACATGAGAAGTTTCTACAACCCAAAGCCATGCCGAGGAAATGAAAAATCCTATCAACTGCATTGATCCTAGGGCAAAATTGCTAAGGGCTCCTCTTATATCTGTAATTTCAAGAGAGCTTGTTGAGTATTGAAAAGTGGCAGCTAATGTACTGAAAATATTCGCTATCACCCTATCAACAGAATTACTGGAGACAGCAATGATTATGCTTTGTAACAGTAATGCGTAATGTGTACTGCCAGTCATTCTAAATCTCTCTCAGAGAATAAATTCTTTCTGTCATATGTGATCCATTTTCTTATGTTTTAAGATTTCAAGATTGACACTTGGCAAAGATTTATTGTTGTGAAATAGGGAGTTTATTTTTGTTTGATCTAGGGTAAGATCAGAAACATGCCTTGGCTCCTACATATTTATTGTCTTAACAACAAAGAAGAACACAATTCTTAATTGTGCCTTCTTCAAAATTTATAAACACAGGCTAAATACAGTTTATGGAAAGTTGAATGACAACTGGAAGGAATGCTGTTGTGAGAGAAAATGATCAAGACTGCCTAAAATCTGTTTTACCTTCTAAATATCTAGGGTTAAACTTGTGAACTACAGATGTGTCTTATTCCTACTTTCCATTGACATTTGTGTATGAGTTAATGTTGCAGATAACAGACCATAATATTTATTTTACAAGTGTTTGCCTAATGTGAAAATCCTGAAATACCAAGGCAAAAAAAAAAAGAAATCCTGTAGTAACAAAGCTGTGTTGGAATAAAACCTCTTCTTTTGGATTATCTGCAAAACCTATTTGATGCCATCTTGGAAGTCATGAGCATCTACTTTCTTAGACAAAATCAATTCCTTCTATTATCATGTTGCCATTTTAATGACTGTATGCAGTAATAGACATTTATAAGCTAGTGAGCAACCTTTAGGGGCATAAAAAAAGCTCAATTTCCCAAGATCAAAGACCCTTTTTTTTTTCCTTGGAAGCGGAAAACATAAGGCTGTTTCCTCCATTATTAACATTTTGCCTCAGGGCAAGTGGCAACATAATCCTTATCATTTTTACCTCCTGCTGCTCCACTGGGAAAACACAATTCAGCTGCATGTGTTTATGGCTCTTCCTTTCATTTCTGTTTCCTGCTGTGCCTGTGCTATGACAGGACAGCAGTAGGTGGCATAAATAAAGGAGCAACCTGGCAGAAAGCTAGAGACAGCTTCTGGGATTTTGAATTTGACAATGTTTTGGAGTGCCAGCATCTCTAAGAGAACAGATTTTTTTTTGTCTAAACTCTCTACTTTCAGTGCAGCAAGGATAAACTCCCCACCCTTTAGCAGAAAGCAACTATAAAAGCTTCTGAGAAAAAAGTTTTATGACTAAAAGATGTTTGTGAGTGTCTTTTCCAGTGCATTTGGGCTTTGAAACTGGTTTAAAATGGAATTCTAACTCACAATAAGTGAATGCAAAAGGAAAGACTTCTCCATTATCACTCTATATGAAATACTATTCTTCTGCTTGTTACTCATGGAAAGACTTTAGTGGTTCCTACTAAAGAAAGGAATGATCTTAGCTTCAAGTCTTTCGGTAGTTGATTAAAATACATTCCCATTAAGGAAGTTTCTTATTCTTGTTCAAGGCAAAACGACTCAGGCTGCCTCTTTTACCAAGAACACCTCGGGACACTTAACAATTTGAAAATGCATAGGATGTTGAAAAGCCGAGGACTCTGCCCGATCAGGATAGCAACCATTATCTTACATTCCAAGCTCTCAGAGATCCAAGGATGCAGTGCGGCCAACAACCTGATAAAATGTAGATTATCTGTTACAGAGAATAGTTTGACATTGCTCTTCTCTCTGAATCAGAACAAAAGCATTTGCTGTCCAGCTAACCCAGGGTAGTTGCAAAATATTAATTTAATATCATGATAAAAGTATAAGTTAAGCATTTTCTTTCATGGATACATATTAAGTCTATAAATTTCATTACAGGACACTAATAGAAGAGATATAGTATAATCATATGACTTAGAATACATTAAGCAATGATAAATTTGCATATCTAACTTCACACTTGTAAAATAAGAGTCAGAGACTTTAATACTTTATTTAGAACATCTCATATATCATAACAGAATATGAAACAGGAAATATATTGCAATACATAGATTACTATTGTGTTTAGACACAAGATTTCAATTCATTGTGAAAAATGTGGGTTAAAGTGTTTATATTTTTGCTAGAGTTTTCATTGCCAAGAGTATTACTTCATGTTTCTTTTTGTAACAAGTAATGACAAAAGGTATTTGTATAAATAGTAGATGTTTCCCTGAATATCATTTGCAGTATAAATAAGAGCAGGTGGACAATCTGTGTGTACTTTCTGGATGGAATACAGAACTTGTATTCATGACAGTGAATCTGTCTTTGGGTGGCAACTAATTACTTGTACTTTACCAGCAGTAATAATTTGACTAGAAATTTATAAGAATCAGTGCAAAGTTTGATAGAAAAAGTGGAAATTAAATCTAAATACATGACACAAAAGATAAAAATACTTTGAAAACACAAATACACTTGAATATACTGAATTACATTGAGTCCTTCAGCTACTTCAGTAAGTTGCTAACAGAAGACTATACATATCACTTGGAAGAATAGAACTGAAATTACAATTATTCTTCTCACAAAATATGGCCACAAATAATTAAAGTGAAGAAAGAAGCTTCTGTAGTCTCTTGAATCAGCATGAAACTGCATGGTTATTAAGAAAATCAGGAAATGAGAAAAAAACTCTGCTTTGCATCCTAGAGAAGATTGCTTACCTTCAATAAACAGAGTAGTAGTTGCTTAAATGTGGAGCATGAACAGTCTGAGGCTGATGATTTTCAATATGATTAGACAAAGAAACTCAAGCATAGAAAGTCATATATTCCCTAAATGAACATATAGAGTAGAAAATTAACAGATTAAATAAGTGGATTTGTCTGACCTCTCTTCTGCTTAGAGTGAAACAAAGCATTAAGAAACCTAGATCTGAGATTCTTAAATTTGGCATGTGTGACTTACTTCAAAGTACTTCTCAAAGCTATGTATCACAAGAAGTTTTTTTCTGAGCATACAAATAGATGAGGGGAGAGGCTGTGAGCTGCTTCTGTCATCACTGCAAATAGTAGGATGTGACTGAAATATTTATATTCAAAACTGTCATGGCTTTCCAGTACAGAAGAGAGACTGAAGGAACCAGACCAAGTCCAGCAGTGTGCCACTATGCTAGTCAAGGGCCAGAGCACATGATTTTAAGGACAAGCTGTGAGAACTGGACTTGGTCAGCCTGGAGAAGGGAAGGCTGTTGAGTGTTTAATCAGCCAACTAATGGAGGTCATTATAGAGAAGACAAAGCCAGACTCTAAGAATTACGTGGGCAAAAGCAAAGATACAATGGACTAGAGCTGCAAAGTTGGATATTTGTTCTGAAATAAGAGAGATAATTCACCTGATTGTTTTGAGGGTGGTCAAGCACTACAGCAGGTTGAGTAATCTCCTTTACTGCCTGAGTCTCTGGGAAACTGGTCTACCTGAGACTTAATTGTGGGTGGGACATATGGCTCCACAGATTCCTTTCAGTTTGAATTATTTTGTGATTCTATGAATTAATAATATTTTCCAATGAGATTTTTTTTTCAATTATTGCCAGGTAATACTGAATTAAAACATCTTCATGAAACAAACAAATAAATTTTAAAGCTATTATTAAAGCTGCATACACTTAGACTCTTCAAGAAAATGACAAAGAGCAAGAGAGGCCCTTATGATCCTTTTGACTCTTTTGAAATATCAAATGTTATTCCAAATAATGAGTTTCTGGCAAATGCAGAACTAATGAAGTTTTCTCAGTATTCAACCACTGGGTTGTGATGTCTTAGCTTAAGTCCTTCCTCTGTCCATATAACTAATCAACTTTGAGAGCTGCAGTACATGTACTCATTTTCAAAGAACAACATATCCTCTGGCCTTATGTTCATACTTTTATTCCACTCGATGTTTATATTGGAAAACTGTAACCTCTAGCAGCTGACTGTAAAAATAAGGTGGATTTAATGAACAATGGTGCCTCCTGCTATTCAGAAACAGAATTAGGAATGATCCCTACTTTGGTTTCTGACGTATAATAAGAAGTCATATTTACTTGGTATTTAGGTTTTTTAATTCTCACTAGAAAGTTTGCAGGGCATGATTAAAAAAAAATTACAGACCTTTCTCAATGCCTAATAATGATATATTTTGTTATAGGAAACATATGCGTTGTCTATTTCATTTTTTTTTTGTTAGTTATCATAATTGCTTAGAGCATTTAAGAACAGATTCAAGCATGGTTATGTTGATGTTCCTTTAAGGTCTGATTCTCTAACAGCATTTGATCCTATCAGACATTAGTGGTGACATTCAGTTGCCTAAACATAATCTCTAGTTCCATTTTAAAACATCGTAAGGTACTCTCTCTAGTCTGCAGCTATTTCTTGGAAAATGCTTAGGTATCTCTCAGGTCCTATGCTGTACTTGCCACCCCTGTGCCACATCCTCATGGGAAAACAAGTCTACATAGAAACAGTACTAAGTAGATTTATATCATCAAATATATCAGTTAATACTTGTACTTGACTTTTTTTTTAAGTCATGTAGAAAGTGGGGTTTTGTTTATTCGTTGTAGCCTTTCCCAGTTTCTGATACTGTCCCTCCTTCAAGCCAGGATGTGTGGACAAAGCCAGAAGGAAAACCACTGTGTATAGATCCAAAGGCTTTGGTTGACTCTTCCTTTCTGGCAACATTCAAAACCCACTTGAACAAGTTCCTGCGTAACCTACTCTAGGTGGCCCTGCTTTGGCCAGAGGATTGGACTAGATGATCTTTTGAGGTTCCTTCCAGTCCTTGAGATTCTGTGATTTTGTATTCATCTTTCTCAACAGTTACTTCCTTCTTCCTGCTGTTGCTTTCTTACTGCCACATTCCTTAGTGTCATTCCATAGGACTGTCATCTGTTTTTTCTATATATGATACTGTATATATACATGAGTCTCATTCCTCCCTCCTGGAGGAAATGAATGAGTACAATGTAAGACAGAGTAAATAAAGCTCAACCTGATTTGTCTCAGACTACTGATTTTTGTGTTTTTCAGACTTGTGCATTAGCCTTTTCTTTTGAATCTGTGCATATCCTTATTATGACTTTTTTGTGGTAAAAACTCATTATTTTATGTATAATGATGTCCAATACAAAGTTTCTTCTTTTCTTCTGTATCTCATAGTCACAATAATGCATTTTCTCTACTACTAGCCACAAAAATATGTTAGGAATTAAAAAAGACTTAAAATACTCTTTGCTAACATAAAAGGTGTCATGAATAGGATGAGAATTTTCATAGTTTGCCTTATTTTTTTCTAAATACCTACTGTTCCTTTGTTGGACTTGATAATCTTAAAGGTCTTTACCAACTAAAATGATTCTATGATTCTATGATTCATTAATTATAAAACTTTGCATTACAAAGCAGTCACAATTTTTATTACACACAGATATTGAAAACCCACCTTGACGGTTTCCTGCATGACCTACTCTAGGTGGTCCTACTCTGGCAGGTGGGTTAGACTAGATGATCTTTCAAGGTCTTTCCCAACCCTTAATATTCTTTGATGGTTTTTTATCCTCATTGTTGTGCTAGTTCTCAGGGAAACAATATTTTCACTCCGGCAGCTAGGGCAGAATTACACAAATCAGTCATGGTTTCTGCAAGAAGCTGAAGGTCTATGAGGAGTTTCTGTATACCACAGAGAGACAGATTGTGCAAGGTAATTTATATCTTTGGACTACTCCATTACATATTTCTATGTAGAAGAGATTATTAGGGTTTTCCTAGGTTCTCCAGGATGTGACTGATAGTTGCATACTGTTTGAAGAGAAAGCCACTTTATTCAGTCCACCTTGTTTTGCATTTTAGGGTCTTTTTAGTCTTTCTTTGCAGATCATCTAGAACTTCATTGACAGCACTTCTTCAACAATTGAATACTCCTAAATGGAAAACCTTAAAAAATAAAATTTGTTCTGTGTAAATAAAATTCTGTGATAGAGAACAGATGATGATGTGTATGCTTCCTTATGTGTGTACCATTTGCACATTTGTATAGAGAGGTTGGACTTCATTTTTTTTACATTCTATATCAGCTTTGCTACTTGTGACAGCACTTGAGAGTATGAAGTATCTGTCTACTTTATTTTAAAAATTTAAGCATGCTGAAGTGGCTGAAAATCAGGAATAGTCATGCAATATTTTCATGATAAGTAGGGAATAACTGAATTCAACACAATCATAGTTGAAATACAAACACATTTAAAACATATTGTAATTGCATCAACTTATACAACAGAAATATATATTGAAGTTACTAATTTATCTGGAAGAACAATTGATGGCCACTTCGACTGCAAACTGTGTATTAAAATTAAACATCTGAAGTTTTAATTATTCATTATTAATTTCTAATATTTTTTTCCCCCTGATGCTGAAGTCTATAAAGGTACAGGAATCATCCTATCCCAGACATCTAGGATACCTGGACTCAGTTTTCACATTGTAATGAAATGTTAAAAGTTACATTAATTGAGTCAACATTCTTTAGAAGGTAAGATAATGTTGTTATATCTCTTTCAAACAGAGAATCACAGAATCATTACAGTTGAAAAAGACCTTTAAGATCATCAAGTCCAACTACTAACCTCACACTGCCAGGCCCATCACTAAACTAAACTATATCCTTCAGCACCTCATCTATGCGTCTTTTGAGTATCTCTAGGGAAGGTGAATCCTGGGCAGCCTATTCCAATGCTTCATAACCCTCTTGGTGAAAAAGTTCTTCATAATGTCCAGTCTGAACCTCACTTGGTGCAACTTGAACCCATTTCCTCGTGTCCTATCATTCATTACTGTAGATAAGAGATTGATTCCCACCTCACTACAATTTTCTAATTTTCTCTCTATGTGACCTCACAAGATCCTTGTAGTTTTCCTGGGCTGCCTGACTCTTCTTCCAAAGATTGTAAATTCTTTTTCCTTTTGAGCTCCAGCAGAAGCTCCCTGTTCAGCCAGGATAGCCTTCTGCCCCACTGGCTCATCTTCTTGCACATGGAAACAGCTCTATCTTGAATCTTTAAGATTTCCTTCTTAAAGAATGTCCATCCTCCCTGGACTCCTTTGCCCTTCAGGTCTGTCTCCCAAGGGACACTGGCAACCAGCTTCCTAAACAAATCAGTGTGCCCTCCAGAAATCTAAGGTGGCAGTTCTGCTGATCCCTCTCCTTGCTTCTCTGAGGACTGAGAAAGGTAGCAGAGTGATCAATGGATTTTTTGGAAGAATGAGGCAAGTATCAGTGTATTCTCATGTTAATAACCTATCTTAGGTAAGGTTTAACATTCAAAGTGGTACAGAAGTTTATATTAAGTTATATAGTATTAAGTATTTAATTTCACAATCGGTCTTTACTTTCCTGTTGATGGCTCTGGGATACATCAGATTTGAAAGCAGTTAAATAAAACACAATTTCCATCTGATATATCACATCAGTGGAGTTTTCTGAATGTTTCATGTCTGTTTCTTGTTTAAGTGCTAATACAATTCTGGCAGATGTGCCAAAGGCCCAATCTCACATCAAGTTTATGTCATTCAGGATTCCTTAAAAATAAGCAGAAAGAACAGCTCCTGCACTGCAGAGCTTGAAATGTAAGCCCTTATGTCATGGAAATATTTAGAATTTGGTATGGCTATCAGTTTTAAACCATCTTTATGTTAAGGTAGATTTCCTCTCAAAAGGACAATAACTTTTAAATTGAATCAGGACTAAGAAGGGAAACTGACTTTAAGCTGAACTGAAATCTAGTTTGATTGTGTCACATTTCCAATCTATATCTATTCCAATAGCAAATATATTGAGAGAGAAAAATAGCAGATAACTTTTAAATATTTTTAAATTAGTTCAAAATTATTTCAAGCATTTTTGTCAACACTCTCATTAGTACTGGTGACTATGTATAAGCTATCTATTTTTTGTTTCATTTATTCTTTTATAACTTGATCCATACAGACTCATTTGTATGTGCATGTGGTGTGTGCACATAGAGAAGCAACACCATAGCAGCAAGAGTTGCATTTTCTATAGTTCTGTTTATCAATATCTGAACTAGCTGGCTGTGAGGAATAGACTTAGCATTCTCTCTTCCTTGCTGTGCTGATGACCAGTTGCATAGTGTGACTAAACACATTTAGAGTTTCATAGAATGAAAGATATTTACATTTTTATTGCACAGGCTGCATAGCGTTCATAGCTTTGACCTTAGGTCACTTCTTTTCAGACTGGAACTTCAGGGCCAGTGAAAATTTGTAAGCATATGTATTTCTTGAAGACTTACATTAATACTTACCTAGATTTCCTGGGCTTTGTTGTTTTCCGTTATTTCAGATGTCATGTACATCTACAAACGTATTAGGTTTTCCTTGAATTTGACTTATCTAGTGTGCTCTTTATCCATGTTCATGTTTTCAGTAATGGAGTAAACCTGTGTGGAATGGAAAATGTGAAAAGTTCAAAATCTACACTTTCCTTCAAACTTATCAAGGTATTTATGTCAATAGTGATGTATTAATTCTTTGTTGCTCTGTCTACATTAGTGTTCTTGTCTGCTGGCATGTCATGCAAATATTTCTTTCAGACTGTTCACTTTGCCATCCAAGAGACTGTTCTTTGAATTCTGACATTATTAGAATGTTGTAGAATGAGAATATATTAACCTTATATGAATCTTATACATCGTACATATCAATACTGCATAGGTATTATATATCATATGAAGAATATAAACATTAGATATCATAAGAATGAGACAAGTCTCAAAATAATAGTTACATTATAAGTAAAACAACTTTTTGTAGGTGGAAGTTGTCTAGAGTTTGTTCTCTCTATACTTCATTTTTCACAATTTCTACTTCAATTTTTGGAGGACAAAATGTATACTCTTGCAAATATTCCCCTACAATTCTTTGCACATTTCTTGTGTATCCTCTGTTCCCATGGAAAAAACTTTGATAAAAACTGCAATGAATTAATGAAAGTCATTTAACAGAAACTTGGATTTTTGATCTCATGCATTGAGACTCTTCATCAGTAATGAAAAATGTAGGAGCTGGGTGTTTATAGATACATTTGTGTTTATGCTTATATGGCTAGAAGGATGTATGTTTGGAATGTGCTTTTCATCTACTGCAGCTACAGGTTTTTGAGGAACAGTTTGAGCAGCCAAAGCCTGGAAATGTCAAGACTTCTGCTCTCCCTTTCCTCAAGAAGCCTGCAGTAAAGCTGAAGTCAATTATGTGTTGCCAGATTTCCCTGTATTTTTCACTCTGTTTTGTCAAATTTTATGAACAGTACTGTATTCTCGTACTTAAGTGTTGGTGCAGCTTGCAGTGCTCATCTATGAGTGGTATGGCTGGCTAAACGGAGTGATCACTAATCTTGTAGCTAATTCTTGTTCAGAATTTTTTTTCCAAGTGAGAGATTGCTTTCCTCAATAGTAATACTTACTTTCTCTCATATAATTTGGTTATTTCAGTTTTATTCTGGGAATACAGAACCTCAGTCCGTTTAATGGAGACAAAAACACTGATAATCTTCTAATTCTTTCCCCTGATGAAGTCTACACAGCAAATTCACCTCTTAACTTCTAAAAGTTGTTGTAAGGTACCTCTGACCTCAGTCAGCCTATCAGAGCTTAAGTTGTTCACAGCCTGGGATCCCCTGCAGTTCTTTAGGACAGCTAGTAGGAAAACAGGCAGGTTGTTGCAGGTTTGTTACAACTTCTTTTTTTTTTTTTTATTTTTTCCTTTTTTTTTTTTTTTTTTTGGCTAAAACATCCATTATCTGAAACGATTTTTTCCCTGGAAAAAACTATTTTGGTGGTAAATTGCTGATCTGCTCTAAAAGCCACCAGCAGGAGAGGTCACTCTATCAGTTTGGCAGTCTTATTACACAGCTATAGCTATGGTCCTCTGAGTCACAAGCATTCATTTATGTGAATTGATTTCATGAGAAAACAAGTACACCCTAATGGATATAATGCCTCAACTAGGAAACAAGACAGCAGAATCTGAGTGCCAGTGATACAGACCAGGTATCTACAAAGAGCACGACACGTTTAGAAGGAGAAGTATACCTGTTTGGAAATACACCCTTCTGACTGAGAACATATCTAGGAGCTTCATAGTTACAACTGTTGTGGCATGGAGCTGTCTCAGGGACAACCTGATTCTTAGTTAGAAATTGTGCTAATTTTCTTTGTAATAAGACTGGAATCTATTATTTTCTCCTAAAGATAGACTCTTAAAAGTGAATAGGAGAATGAAATATGACAAAATTGGTTTAACTACTAATATCAGTAGATAGGATAGAAGACAAAGGAAGCAGATCTGATGTTTTAAGATTTTTTTTTTTTATTTTGAGAGCTTTTTTTCTAACAGGTCCTGTATCTATTTGGAAAAATAGAAAACAACTTGCCACATTGAAAGTCTTTTAATATTTTAAATCATGTGTGATTTTTCTCATCTGACAGTGTTACCAGCTTAGTCTGGCAGCAGAGCTTATAAAAATCCTGTCTCCTCAGCACTGTGAATTTGTTCACATTCTAAACTTCAGGTTTTATTAAATTAACAAATCAATAGCTAAAAGGATCAATGGATTCAGTACCAGCTGGTTTAATCTCAGCAGAAATGGATTGCTGCCAAATTCCATCTTGCTGTTTAAATTGATTCAGCCAGACACCTTTTGCTCAAAAAGTCAATTGTGCTGAAAGAAAAGCATTTTATTTTAAAGTTATATATAAGATTGGTAGTCCTTTGTGCATGTGTGTGCATGGACACACACAGACACGTACACTAGCACCATTTTTAAAGTAAGCCTAGAAAACAGAAGTTGTTTAACTGAAAACACCTTCTTATAGGTCTTTTTATGGAAAACTGGTACTGCTGTTTTGTAAAAATGAAAAAGTATTTACTTCTTTTCCTGTTTATGTATTGTAGATTTTTTGTTCTACATCGCTAAGAATTTGATACTGCTTCTTCTTTTCTCAGTCTGTTGTATATGTACAGTATAGATCATTTCCTTTTAATCTCTGAATGCCAAATGAAAGAGCTAAGTACATACTGGGCACTTTAATATCCTTATCACACACCATTAGACACTAATGTACTATAATAATGATCTTGATAATTGCTCTCTCACCTCACAGCACACCTGTGACTCGGAAAATACATTTTCAGATCTTTTTCTTTTGTACAAATTAAAACTACTTATTAGTACTGCATAATGAAAATTCTGCTATTAATGGTGAATGGTGAACATATAAAGTACCATATGTAGAACTGTAATTTAGATGGGCATGAAACATTAGAAATTCCACTGTTCGATGATGCTAGACTTTGGAGAAATGGATAGTACAAAAGTTCATAAAATTCTGAACATTTAAGATACAGTAAATAGTCTGGATCACTTTTTCCAGAGTCAATAGTTTGCTCCTTTTTTTTTTTTTTTTATGTTAGCAAATTGTTTATGGTTGATTTAAAATGTCATAAGTTATAGAACTTGTTTATCCTTTGGGAGAGTGTTTCATAGCTGACTAGATATTGCTATCTAAAACCTATTTCCTATCAACTGAACTACACTTTTTCCTTTTTTTTCTTTTTTCTTTATTTAACTTTATGCTGTGACTCCACTAACCTATCACCCACCTTATCCTCACTGATTACCTCTTCTGTGTGTTTATATGCTCTACATATTCATACGTTATTTTTGTCCTCTTCTGAAGTTTGCAGCTTAGCCAAACTCCTTATATTTAACTGTTTTAACTTTCGTTAGTTTCTACAGTTTCTTTCGTACAGTTTCTACAGTATATCCTCCTTGTTGGTTTTCTTTGAAATAATCCCAACTGCTTAAGCTCTTTCTGGGAAAAGGGATTCTCAGAAATGCATATATTATTGCAGATAAAGTATCTTCAGAATTATCCATCAAAGTTTCTTGCTCAAGGTTGCAATTATGCACTTACCAATGATCTTCTCAAAACCTCTGGTTATAAACAAGCTTATTTTCCTGTAATTTCTCACACTTTGATTTAGTGTTCCTGTTTTTTGTCACTCACAAATGTTAGTTTCAGAATGTTTATTTTCTTAATTGTTTTTCTTAGATATATTAGATAAAATTGATCTGCTCATATCAGGCCTCATGATTTGTGGTATCGTTCAGAAAGGAGAATTTGCAAAAATATCTATATATCTAACTGAGAGAAGGAAAGCAGAGAGCTTAAATATGCTTCAAAAGCTTCATATCAGGTTTTTTCATATGTGGGCAGATTATTTTATGCATTATTCTAAAACATGATAGAATTTTTTAGAAGAAACATTTTTTGTTGAAGAGTTGTCTGACGTTAAACTAAAGTTCCACAATATGTATACAAGTAATGCTTAGAAGTCCAAGATTTTTTTTCTCCTCTAAGTATGTGTACTTTCCACTCATTTTTAAGAGCAGATTTGAATATTAATTAATATTTATTTTAATGGCAAAACCAATATGATATTGTAACTGGTCATTCCAGGGCTGATTAGAAATGGGAAATTAATAAACATTCTTAACTAAATAATGGAGTATCCCATAAGAGGTAGATTAAAAAACCAACCAAACAAATACTAGTCTTAAAACAGATATGAGGAAGTTGTGCTTGGCTCTGCCAAATGTGAAAGTCTTCCTTTTTTCTGTTCTTGCATGACACACAGAGAAGGCCTTCCAGCAGTCTGAGGCTAGTCTTTGAGTGGCAACCTTCACCTGCTTCAGCCTTCCAGCATGCTGTTGCCTAAGCAGTATGAGAGGGACAACAGTATCTCCCATCCTTCC
This sequence comes from Colius striatus, assembly GCF_028858725.1. Lineage (NCBI taxonomy): Eukaryota > Metazoa > Chordata > Aves > Coliiformes > Coliidae > Colius > Colius striatus. The sequence continues at coordinate 110,502,669 of NC_084759.1, read as the reverse complement.
ATCTCTTCTTAGGGGCCTAATTGAGTTGGAGTCCCGTTTACTCACTAAGCACATCTGGCATTTATTCAATAAGATTAAAGTTTGTTAACCTTTCTTCTTTATTTACCTAATTTTGCTTCAACTGTTTCTACTTTTGGCACATCAATTAAATGTGTTGCAAGGTTTTTTTTTCCTTTTCAAAATAGAAAGTGACACAGAACATATTTTGTATCTTCTCTAAGATTTAGGAACACCATTTTTCTATAGGATATCTTCCCCAACAATCCCATCACATGATGGCTACTTTCCATTCCAACCTCTCCATTTCTCCCAAAACCAAAACTGTTGAATCTGAAATGAGAGAAAAAAATGTGTAGTGAGCATGTTATTATTGTATCTTCTCTGCAAAATCTGCATCCTTACAAGATTCAAAGTATTTCTGCCTATTCCCTGTTAAACCTTCTTAGATTTGATATTTTCCTGTCAGGAGTTTTGTTCTCTTATTTCTGCGTGTTATCTAAAATCAGCTTTTCCTTTGATCTCTTATCCCTACCTTTACTGCGTTCTAAGGCTCAGTCTGTCTCTGAGATCACAGAAAACTGCATAAGGAATGCATCGCTTCTGCCATGGCATGACTCCGACATTTCTCTTTCAGAGACAGTGCTGTGCTATCTAGCTCAGGTCATCAAGACCTGAACCCAGGACAGAAAGTAAATTCATTCTCTATCCATATGACTGTTACCAAGATCTCATCCCTCTACTTGTCTGTGATTCTTCTGGGAATTTCTTTCATACTCATATAGTGGCTAAAAAGGAGGGATTTGGGGCTCCTTTTCAATTCCCTGCCTCATTCTTGGGACTTATCTGGTCTCTGCCTGTCTTTTCACTCTATAGCCAAAAGACGCCGGCTACATGTTTCTCCACTGCCCAGATATTTTGAGCATTTCTTGATTTCAAATAAAATGCCAGAATCCCCTCAAAAAGGCTTCCATATTTTGACATGCATTATAAGGCAAACTGGTAGCTTGACTCAACTCAGATAACTGTAAGGAATAAAATACAGTTGTCTGGCTAACATAACCATGTCTGGGAACATAACAGTCAATTGCCTACCACAAAGCTGTTTTCCAAAGGGTTACCCAAAGGCTTTGGATTTCTCCCTGTCCAGACCTGAATTTATTTTCCTGTTCTTCCTCACTCTCTCTAATTTTGGCAGTAGCAAGTTAAACAATGGACAGTGTCAGAGTTGGGCTCCATGAGATGAGAGAGTAAGACAATATGTCCTTTATTTTTCCCGCTGCTGTATATAGACAGTTACCACAGTTAGCTACATCTGCCTTCTCAAATCCCTTTATTTTTGAAGAGTCAAGAGACATTAAGACAAATTAATTTTGATTTCAAAGCTGACATTTTCAACCTCACTTCACGCTACCTTTGCTTGAAGGTACATCTCATGGTTCACAGTGAGCAGCATGGGCACAGAAAACCTCTGTTTCACCCAGTGACAAGGCAGGAAATGTCAGAGACACCTGTTGATAGTCAGGTTGATAGAATGTATGCACACCTCCTAGAAATTTTCCAATCTTCCCACTGAGAAAAAAAAAGACTACCTTTCCATGAATGTCCTAGGACCTTTTGTGACAGATCTCAGACGTCTCAGAAACATTACTAACAGCGCTATTGCTTTGGGAATTTTGACCCACTCCCAACCTTCTATCCTCATGAAAATGTGCAGAAAAAAAAAGATACTGTTCTTTTTTCTGTTTCCCTCATTTTTGCCTCCTTAATGTTTTTGTACAAGTTTGTGAAAGAGATCTCACTGTGATTATTTCCCAGTGCTATTGGGAACACAGTATTGACACTTGTTTTCAGAAAGCTGAATGCCTATATGTGCAGATTCATGGTGATGACAGCAATTGCAACACCATCATTTCAGAAGTGGTCATGTTCTGCAGAGAGCAGAGCATGGTGTGTTTCCTTCACCTTGTTGTTCAAATTGTCAATACTAGCACCTAGCAATTCTCTTCACTCACCCCAATCCATCACAGTATTTCAGTGGGATGGAGAGTGGCAGGCAATACAATGTCTCCTAGAATATAAATTGTTTCCTAATTTGTTTTTCTCTAAGCCATTATTTCTTGTGCGATGGTCTTCTCCCAGGTGTTTTAGGCCTGTCAATCAGTTGTTGCAGGCACTTGTTTTGCTTTTACAGATTGTGGTATCTTTGGACCTGGCAGTTATAAAGTGAAACACCTAGCAGCTGTAATGTCACGTTAAACCCAAGCAAAATGCAAAGCTTGTCACAAACAAAATCTAAAACATAAACTACATTAGCAGAAGGGCAAACTGTTCCATTCCAGGATGTAGTTCAGTTCCCTGGATGCTGATGAAAGAATGCTCTGAGCTTCCTGATCACTGGTGGAAAATTAGTTTCTATGAGACATTAATAGAATAGGGATGTCTCTGCCTTCCATGTCACACCAGAGAATTCTGAAACAGTTACAAGAACTTCTAAGCTTCAGTACTGCCTGTATCTGCATCACAGATATTTGGCTTATAGCTGTGCTTTCTGTGCTTTTGCTAGAAGTTACATTTACTTTTTGCTCATGTCCTGTAAGCCAACAGAACAGTTACTGGCTGATCACTTTCCAGGTAATCAGCTTGTCCAAGAGGGATTGGTATAAGTTCTGCTTCATTTTTGTGTAGGTCTCTGAAGAAACTTCCTTACAACACAAGAGTACTCAGCAAGCCACCAGTGCTCATGCACTGAATTCAGTCACAGGGAATTTTATGATACGACTGGCTACATAATCATCAAACTGAGATAGCAAAAAAAAATAATGCTTAAAAAATAAAACCACTAGATTATATAATAGTAAATAAAAATCAAATATCACTATCTGGTATACGGTGAAAAAAAATTAAGCTAGATGGTAATTTATCAGTGTCAATTTAGGTTGGCTATTTTCTTAGCAGAGTCCAATTAATAGTCTGTGCTACTGCTTACTTGCAGTGTCCTGGTCTCTGCCTGTACTGACAACACGAAATAATCTCTCTCTCTTTCTACTGTTTTCACTGTCCTTTGGTTCATAAGACTCCATCAACTGTACCTTCCTTCCTGACCATGAATGCTTTAACCACAGGATGCATCTTCTGCAAGTTCACAATAAATTCGCAATTACCTACTTGAATAGTGAAAATAGTTGCTGATCTGTGTTAGTACATTTCAAAATGGCTGCAAAACTAAGGGTTACGGTTAGCTAGGGGTTAGGCCTTATATATTATTATATATTTATTATTTGGTTTGTGCTGTATCACCATCTGAACAGGCCTCTGAAGTTTGACAGCTGGGCACATTAATGTACATATAAGTGTTCCCACGAGTTGTCTCATACAAAGGAAATGCTGACAGTTGACAGGTGGTTTTCTTCAGTGAGAAATACTAATAAATTTTGTTTGTTTCTATTCTCTCCACTCTATTCTGGGTAGAGTTTGCAGTCAGTAAAAGACTCAATTTTTCCTGTAATACCTTTTTTCCTTTGAGGTCCAAGGGATCTGTCAGTCAGTTCTGATCAGATCAGTTCTGGTTTTGTGTGCTTTACTTGAGCTTAAGGTGGCAAATAAGTAGGGAAAAAAGGGACTCCATGTCCCTTGATGCTGCGAAGTTTTAGGCTCTTGGCCTGAAAAACCAGACTCGAAGTCTGCAACCCAGACTCTAAGTCTGAAAAACCCAGGCTCGAAGCCTGAAACCAGGCTCGAAGCCTGAAACCAGACTCTTAAGTCTGAAACCAGACTCTAAGTCTGAAACACCCAGGCTCAAAGCCTGAAACACCCAGGCTCAAAGCCTGAAAAACCCAGGCTCAAAGCCTGAACAACCAGCTCAAAGCCTACTTCATGCGGCGATCAACCCAGGGTCCGATTCTCAGCTGGGTGGGAAAAAAATCAGTCCTACTCAATGTGAGTGATAGCAGAAATCTTCTTTATTGAGAGCAGGCTCTAACTTAGATACACAGCAGCTTCAAAGCTAGCTCAGCAACAGCAGCTAATAGATTACATTTTCATGTTCATCCTACTTGCGGTTTCTGCGATAAGCAAGCTCCCTCACATTTTCCCATCTTGTTTTTCTCCAAAGTTGTTTTCCACCTTGAGCTGTTAGCTCGTTAGCTGAAAACAGCCCAACCTTGAAGGAGCAGAAAGCGGCCTGCTGTCTACATGACAGCAACTGCTTTAACCATGGCTCTGACTCTGGTCTTGATTGTGCATTAAATTCATATAACTAGAACTCAGATTGCCTTGCCCCATCAGGCCTAACATTATACCCTGGGATCCATGTCCATTCTCCCTTAACCATTCCTCAACACCTTGAGATATTTTAGTAGACCAAGATGAGTGAAAGTAAGATAGAAGCCATGGCACACTGCATCTGAAATAGTTTTCAGATTTTTATAGTATATTAAATCCTGTCCACTGAGCTACTCACATTGAACTTGATGTTATACTTGCCAGATTTTCCTTACCATTAGGAAGGTTCTATTATCTGCTACCAATGTTGGTTTCATTCCATATTTCTGATTAGCGCATAAAAGACCTACCCAGTAGAATGGCAATTTGTCAGTTTAGCAAAAATCCAACAGCTCAGCAGTGGGTCGTTTGGTATTAAGTAATAAAGGATTTGTTTAATAAAATATAATATTTAATAAAACAAAACATAGCACAAACATGAAAAAATGAGTCGAAATTGTAATTAGGAAGCAGCAGCCCACACCTATGAAACTGATCATTGCTTTGAATGTGTAGGCATTGTATATTTTTTTTAATATGCCAACTGCAGGCTATGCTAAAATGCATAACCATCTCTTACAACAGCTTGTCTGGCTGGCTGTGCATAAATTGTAGTAATTCCAGATGTTTTCTTTCTCCACTGTATATCAAACACCTCACCTTTGCTTCTGTACATTTTATATAAAAGATGAGAGACTAATACTCTTAGTGATCATTGAAATATTTTTGTATGCAAACAGATATCCCAGCCTTGAGGATTGTCTTGAGGATTTCAGAGTCTTATCTATGTAGAGGATAACACACAAACAAAAGCATCTCCGTCTTTTTATGGTTTAGGAGTGCCTTTAGAAATCTGGGCAAACTTGTATATGCAGACTCAAGAAGCCATAAAGGGATTACTATTGTTTATGTTGTGAAGAGAGTTCCTTCTTTTTAACTGTTTTTGAAAAGTCAAGTTACTTTTGGAATTCTAGCACTTTGCTACTGCATATAGGAATGAATAATCCAAGAATCTTGACTCCTCACATTTGCCTCAGCAGTGGTACAGTGTCTCCCTAGCCTGTCTCCCAGGCTTCTTGACAGTCACCTTTCACGTATTGTCCTTGGACAGCGCACTCATCTTCATGGCTACAGTACTATACCATATCAAAGCAAGCTCTTAGAAATTCAGATGAGATCTCTTCCTGCTTGCTGGAGGTGACTTAGGACTGCTGCTTCTCAGGTCTTGGAGACAACGTGTCTGTCTTTCCCCGACATTCTGAAGTGTTAATGAATCTAATGAGCATTAGCATTAAGGATAGGGAGATGATTGGACTTGTAATGCAATATCATCATAGAACCATAGAATCGTTTCAGCTAGAAGATACTTTTAAGATCATCGAGTCCAGCCTTTGTCCCAGTCCTATCAACCACTAGACCATTTCCCTACGTGCAACATTCATCCATCTCTTAAACACCTCCAGGGATGATGACTCCACTACCTCCCTGGGCAGGCCGTTCCAATGCTTGATAACCCTTGCAGTAAAGAAATTCCTCCTCATATCCAGCCTGAACTTGGCCTGGTGCAACTTGAGGCAATTTCCTCTTATTCTGTTGTTACTAGGGAGGACAGATCAACCTCCATCTTGTTGCAACTTCCTTTCAGGTAGTGATAGAGAGTAATAAGGTCTCCCCTGAGCTTTCTTTTCTCCAGGGTAAACATCCCCAGATCCTTCAGCCGTTCGTTACGTGAGACATGCTCCAGATCCTTTACTAGCTTGGTAGCCCACCTCTGTATTCTCTCCAGCACCTCAGTGTCCTTCTTGCAGAGAGTGGCCCAAAACTGGACACAGTATTTGAGGTGTGGCCTCACCAAAGCCAAGTACAGGGGGATGATCACCTCCCTCTTCCTGCTGACAACACTGTTCCTGATACAGACCAGGGTGCCATTGGCCTTCTTGGTCACCTGGGCACACTGCTGGCTCATGTTCAGCAGCTGTCAATCAATACTCCCAGATCCCTCTCTGCCTGGCATCTTTCCAGCCACTCCTCCCCAAGCCTTTAGCACTGCTGGGGGTTGTTGTGGCCCAAGTACAGGACCCAGCACTTGGCCTTATTGAAACTCATGGCCCAGCCATCCAGCCTATCTAAATCTCTCTGTAAAGCTTACCTACCCACAAGCAGATCAACACTTCCACTCAGCTTAGTGTCATCTGCAAATCTGCAAAGGATGCACATCCCCTCATCCAGATCATTAATAAAGATGTTAAACAAGAGTGGCCCCAGTACTGAGCTCTGGGAGACACCACTCGTGACCAACCACCAGCTGGATTTAACTCCATTGACCTTGTTGGACCTGACCATCTAACCAGTTTTTCACCCTGGAAAATGTATGCCCATCCAAGCCAAGAGCAACGAATTTCCCTAAGAGCTCGCTGTGGGAAACAGTGTCAAATGCCTTATTAACGTCAAGGTACATTTCAAGCCTGAAACTTCAGTTTTTCACAGACACCACAGGGGTCCTTTTCTCTGCTTTGTTACAACAGTGATGGCTGATAGGGACTCTTTTCTAAAAGCTCTTGTGGAAGTCTTTTTTTTTCCCAAATTGAGAATTGGAAGTTTAAAGTTCCAGATGAGTTGGAAGTGGTGCTGTTTTCTCAGTTCTTGCGGACTCCTTGTGAAAACGTGCAATTTGAGCTTTCAACTAACCCTTGGGATACCTTCCAAAATACACCTCCTGCATCAGCCTATTGGGGCAGGATGCTGAAAGTAGAGCCAGCAACACAGGTGAGGCAGTACAAGGGGAACACCATGTTGCTGAGGTGGCTTACGTAATGTGACCAGCGTGAACTTTTGGTATTTAAGTTAATGTTTGCAGTTAATTTTTTTCTTAATTTCCTGCTCAGCCCTTCAGTTGAGAGGCTGACATTGCAATCTGGAAGCTGATATTCTGGATTTGATTAGACTATAAGGAAAGGAGATTTTTCATCTTCCCACACCTCTTGCCAATTAAGAGTCTCGTAGTTGATTTAAATCTCATTATTCCACAAACACTGTTAAGATTGTGTATACTTCAGTTTTGCATTAGAAAGGAGTGCACAAAGAAACAGCTGTAATATTATGGATTAATTTTTAAAGACTTAATTGGAATCATGAGGATGCTAGAAGCCTTATGAAACCTAACACTTTATATGCCACTAAATAGAGATTGCTTCCAGATTTATATTTCAGCAATATTAAAACATAGTAACTCTCAGGAATCTCCTTTCTGTTGGCTTTTTTCTCTTCTTATGCCTCTTGATAGCTGTGTTAAGTCAGTTTTCTGTCTGTATTTTAAGAGAGTCTGATTTCATTGTTTTCTTCCAAGTGTTACCAAAAGTGACTGGGAATCTAACTGACAAGCCTCTTTGTGTGATGTTTGTATGCCTTGAAAGTTTAGCTATGCAATATAAAATAAATTGATTAGGATCTATTCTGCAAGTACAATATTTATAATATGTGATGGAAGAAAGGGGAAGGAGGGTAGTGAGAGAGAGCTTGTAATTAATTCCTACCGGACACATGCCTGTGTGACCTGATCTAGATTGGACCTGCTTTGACAGGATCATTGGACTAGATGATCTCAAAAGGTCCCTTTCAAACCCTACCATTCTATAATTCTATAAAAAGTATTATAAATTATAGATTTGTAACGAGGTGATATCAAGCTAAAGGTCAGAAATGTTGTGTATGTTTTCCCAGACCAATATAGCCTGTAAATGAAATTGCCTGTAACTCCAGTCTCATGCTTTTCTTAATTGGACTGAGAGTCAAGTTACTCTGTCAGCTGTGATAGATTTGCAATGTGTACATGCAAATCTATAACTGATACAAGACTACTCATATTAATTTATATGTTTTACCTAAGCTGCTGCTTCCTTTGACCCCTAAAACTTTTCTCTTTTTAAGAGTTATGAATCGAATATGAAGAAGTAGATTGTTATTTACTATCCTTAGGTAATATAAGAGAATCTTCTCATTTTAATCCACATTTACATTTCATAACAAAAAAAAAGTTATTGTGTCATATATAATGCCACATTATTCATTATTAATTTTTTAAAAAAATCTCCATTTTGGTTTCTTTCGGTTTTCAAATGAAATGTATTTCAGAAACTTTAAAAAAATGAGAAGAGCAGAAACAAACCCTATCTGTAGTAGTGTAGCATAGTGAACATCTGCTTTCACTAAGTAATCTTATAACCACGTGTGTGAAGTTTTTTGTGCAATCATTAAAAAATTTCAATAGATAATATATGATATTGTGCCCTAATACTCAGAAAAACAGAATGAGGAGGAAAATAGATTCTATAATATAGAAATGTGGGGGAAAAAAAACCAAGGGAAACAGCTTGAGAAGCAAATAAGATTGTGGTAGAAAGAAAGCTCTAAAATTCTTAGAATGTGAAATCAGAAAGGAAGTGAATAAAACAAGTGATCTATGGTATTACTCTAAAATACATGGTATTTGAAATAGTTCTTAAAGTTGCTAAGCAAAGCTGAAATTTATCTGATATGCTGCAATGATCTCAATGATAGGAATGATCATATTAATGACCATACAGTGCGATTAAAATTACTAAATTATAGCTAAAATACTTTCTGAATGCTATGCCAAAAGGGTGACAAATACTTCTATATTTTTCTGAATCTAAATAGTATATAACATAGATATTTGTGATTTTATCTATTAGTTGAAAATGTAGATGGCAAGTATAAGTTACAATATTGTGGCTGAGTTTGTTAACAGAGCTGGCTGTTTGTCCCTGTCCAATTCTCCATCAAAAAATTAGTCTATTAGATAGAAACAGTATCATGACAAAGAAACATGCCAAATGCTACAGTCTGTTTGTATTCTTTTGATAAGTATAGATCACTGAGTTTTACAGCTCAAATACTGAACAACGATAGAAGTAGTGTCTAATTTACTACCAGAATTGTAGACCCTGACCTTTGTCTCCTAGTCATTTTGCTCACAGTATGATAAACGTGAATGTAAGTTAAAAAAAAGGTGAAAATTGACCACATACAAGCAATCTGCCATCCCCAATTGTAAAATAAATGTAATGTTAACTGCTAGAAGGCTAAGACACAACCAGAGTCCACAGTCCAGTGAATGACTGAATAGCTTTCTTGTTTCCTGTCATGTGTCTACACTCATTTGAGTGTTAGATATTTATTAACTCCAAAAGCAACTATCTTGAGCACTTCTTAATGAGTGTTTTAAAGGTGAAATAGAGTTAAACTTCATTAGAATTAAATTCAGTCTGATGATAAATTAGTTTGCAGCATTAGTAGTTGTGAGTACTGTAGACTATGTAATCCCAGTTTTGAATTTATTTTTCTTTTCTTTTAGAGATTATTTCAGATATGTCTGAACATCTGTTATTTAAAATTATATGTATAATTTCTTGCCAGTTTTTTTCTAATCTATGATTGCCCTGAAACACTACCAACAATGCATATGGATATTACAAAATTTGGCCATTTTGTTTTCAGAATTAAACTGTCATTTGAATGTACACATTTAAAAATAACAGAATAGCATAGTTACACAATGCTACTTGACTGATGCCAGTAACTTCATAAAGAACTTTTTAGTTAGACAATCTGTAGTTAAAAGGTCAAATTTATGCCAAATATATCTCCAATTGTATATTTGCAGCTGTGGAGAGATGTCAAACTGGAAGAAACAAAACCAAAAAAGGCATACATATTGAAGGCATATACATATGAAAAAGGCATATATTGAAGTTCATATCAATCCAAATGCAGCAGTGGTGATGGGTTTGGAGAAGTTGGCAATGTTAGGTTACGAAATAAAAAAGTTACAAGAATCTTGATGTCAAGACCATTGGGAAATTTGTTGGCTGACTTACCATTATTTCTTTTGAGATGAATATATATATCTGTAAAAACAGGAATAACAAAGCAGAAATGCATGCACTCCCTGTATAGATCATTCAAATATGTGACTGAGCTGACAAAGACTTACTGAAAAAAAGTTTGTACTTTTTTTTCTTATGTCATTTCTGTTACTATTCATCTGTCTACACTATCTACACTACTCTCTGCCATTTCATATAATACTAGTTGTAATATGTGTTAGTCCACACTTTATACCAGAAAACTTTAAAGCATGTATTTTTTTTTTTTAATAAAACCAGTTTCTAACAAAACAGTTTAGTATTGTTAGACATTCATTGGTAAGACGAGGTTGCAGTCCTCACATAACTCCAAGGCTTCACTTAAACATTGCTTTTCACTATTCTTGGCCAGTATTCTTGCTCTAGAGGAAGCAACATGCAGTAGATTCAGTGAAGGTAGTCATAAATGTAATTATGTAAATACAGTTCAGTACTTATGGGGCTAAGTACTGCGATTGGTTCTCCATGGATGCTGGGGAAAGGGAAAGGAAAAAGAAAGCTTGAATGGACTAGTTACAGAATTTTATGTGCTGCTTCCGCGGCAAAAAAAAAGGGCTGGAAATATTATAATGGCAAACATTGTTATTGAGGTGAGCAACAAATGAATGTAGTTGCTTACTCTGATCATTAGCTATAATTAAGGAACAGTTTTCTGAAAAATTGACTAATATTTGAACACACAAAAATAAAGACCTTTTGTGTTGAAATCAATGTCAGTATGGCTAGTGACGTTTCTGAGGGCAGAATCTATCATTAAATGGGCCTGTATTTTATAGGCAGCCACTAATTGTGTAGTAAATTTAAAAAAACAAAACAAAACAAAAACCTACAGTTATTTTAATCTCAAATATCATAGGCTTGTACTAGATAATAATATAAACTGGACATTTAAATGGATGGAGAAATTTCATAATATGATATATGCACTTAAAATACTTGGACTGCAAGTTGGTGAGTTTTATTAAAATAATTTTATGTGATACATTGACAGCCACATTGATGATCAGTATTTTAATATTGTGTATATTGCTGACATGAAATGTGACTTTATTCAGAAGTACCACATTGTATTGCTCCCTGGCTACAATAACGATAAAGTAGAATCAAATTATTCAATATTTAGTACAGTAATGTAGAAGATGCAAAGATATGTTTGAAAGTTTAATAACCAAGAAGATTATTTTCCTGTGACACTGGAAGCACTCAGAGATAATACAAAATAAAATAATGTTTGGTTCACACAGAAGCATGAGAGCTTAATTTTCAGTGTTACTGAATACTGTAATTCAGAGTTGAAGTAGTTTGGGAGTCACTAATCATGTTTAGTGTGTTTAAAAATCAAGCTCGTGTGGTTTTCTACAAACATATCAGAAAGGATTCTGTTTTATAGATGAAATATCCAATTAATAAGAACATTTCAGCTTTTTTTTTGCATCAGAAATTGCACACCTATAGTATTACCTATCTGTTGCTGGACATTTATGTATTCCCCATGATTGCAATAATTTTGCTTGTGTGCACCAACTCCTGACTTGCACGTGCAAATAAAGCAGGGACTTTAGTAAATTTCACATGCAAATCTGTACTTGCATGTATAGTCTTATTGATCATAATTAAAATCTAAGACTATTTTTGAGCCTCTCTTTTTATAAATTGGATGCTATAAAGTATTTCTTAAAGTGAATTAGATCATATTCTCATTGTTATGATTTCTTCCTAATTATAATAATGTAAAAGAGATGATTACACAGAGAAAAAAAATGCATAGCTTTAGTTGATCTATTATTAAAGCAATTGTTTTTGTGAACCTAAAAAATAAGCCTTGAGATCTTAAATCATTAAAAACTACAGTCTTATAATAAGACTATCACAAGAAATGGTATCCTTGTAAATAGTGACTGCACTGTTCTTCAGATTTTTATTGTTAATAACTGCCTGTAAGAGAATTAGATTTCTTCAAGGTATGCCTTCTCTAGAAAGCTGTTCTACAGTTTTGTAATACCGTAATAAGTCATATCAGGGAGAGCTTTCAGTGCATACCTTCAGTATGGTCGGAGACATGACACTGAGTGCTATTAATTATTTGAGAAGTGTGCTGGTAACTCACTATTCTTATACAGAAAATCAGTCTGACCTGATGCCAGCCAGCAAATGTCATTGTGAGAACTAGCAGGCTGGAAGTTTTGGTGCTTGTCAAAAGTTGAAACCTTACAGCTTCAGAAAAATTGCTTCCAAAAACAAGCACCTGTGAAACAAATGAAATAACTGCTGTCATAGGAAATAATTAACTCAGGATAGCAGCTTAATTTGTTATGAACTGAGAAAAGTGCTTCTGCAGATTCAAATGATCTGTTCTCGGACACATAATAGAACAAAAAATGGGCAAAAAAAAGATAAGATAGAGATATCAGTTTACTGTATCAGTAGAAGGGACAGAAGGGAGATTTTGTACATGTATCTGGTAGGAAGCACTTTGTAACAATAGGAGATATTTTTCTATCATTTAGTTATGCTTAGATCAAGAGATGATGATTTTATAGCTCTTGTCACCACTCTGAGAGGGCTCTTTTTTAACATTCCAATAGACAAAAATCATTTTGAAAGTCAACTCCATGTTGGCCAGTGCCTGAACATGGTACTAGGGAAAACCTTACAAACCATAGAACAGAAATTTTCTTGAGCTAGACAACACAGCTAGCCATACCACTCTGTATCAAGAGATCCATCTTTTTATGATTATTGTGAAACTAGAAGGAAAAACAAAAAAAAAGAGGAAAAAGAGGAGGTCATAGCTTAAACGAGCTTGATTCAGCAGCATTGCAGAGCATAGCTACAACTGTAGCCTAACCCCTATTTCAACTTTCCTTTATGAAAAGTAATTTGATATGCTGAACAGCTCCCAGCAATGTTAAATATCCTACTTATGTGCATTTATGATACACCGTCCTCTGTCTTCCATATTGCTTTAGTCTGAGGACTACAGCAGCAATTTCCTTCTTTTATTTTTGGTGGTAAAGAAAACTACAGAAGAATCTGTCCTCTTCAAAAATGCAAGGATGGCTGTGCCCCTGCAACATGCATCACATAGGAGCTTTACAGTGCTCAAATTCTTCCATTTGGCCTTGGCTTGTAGTTACCCAGAGATTCAAGCATTCTCGCCACTATTCTCACATGTGCCATTGAGCTTTTCTGACTTAGCACTGTCCACCAAAATATGTTCTCTCTTTTATGGTCCTTTGTGTTATGAGTTCCCAAATAAGCCAGGGCAGATAAGTAGAGGAATATTTCTTCTACCTTAGAGATGCTCTGCAGCAAAGATGCTCAGGCGTTGACTACTACAGCTGATTATCTAGTATTTCAGTTTTCAGGATTTGCATGGGTGAAGAATGGTCCTTGGAATTGCTGTTGTTCCAGGTCACTCAGATACTAGATTTTTACTGGACAGGACTGAAGAAATGAAATGTTTCCTTAAAAAGAATTAAAAGGTAGCAAAATGGATTATTAAGATTATCCTTTAAAATGAAGAGGTTTTACAGCTGCTCTGGGCAGATCTGGGGACTCAATGAGTAACTTCTGCCATTTATTCCAACATGGCATTGCCCTGAAGTGTTCTTAGGAATACATTTCTGCTTTTCTAGTTAAAGGTAGTTCCTGGAGATGGCTACTTGGACATACAGTGATCTTTTCCTTCCATTCTTTTCCTGCAGACCTTCCTGTTCCCAGGAGTATATCACAGGAAATTACTTCTCTTCTTTTTTCATTGCAGTCATTTAACTTGATTACAATTTCTATTGTGTTCTTTAATTAGCCAGACTGATTTCTTTTGTTACCTATCCTCCTAAAACACAGTGATATTCCTTTAAAAATTATGCAGTGTAGAAAATAGTATTTATACCATTTTCTTTAAAGATTTATGAAGTCTATGTAATTTTGACTATTCTATGGGGTCTATCCATAAAATATCAACAGAAATAAAGACATATTTGGATATGGAACAGTGCATTTAAGCATGCATACTTCCTACATCAAATAATTTATTAGATTTCAGGGATCCTTCTCAACAAGAGTCAGTAACAGAAAGCAGCAAAAAAAAAAAAGTTGCTTGCCTCTTCAGGGAGGTGCGTCCTATTGTTTTTGTCTCTCTTATTCTGTCACTAATAAAGTACCTCAGTCTTCCAGCCATTTTTTTTTTGCCTGCCATTTCTTCGAGACAGCTTGTCTTTTTGTTCTCAGTTCCACAAATATAACCACAGTGTATTTTTAATTTGTGGCTAATAACAGCCTGCCTATGCATTATTGATGCTTTGCACATCATTGAGACAACTTTAAGACAGTGTGCCAGTTGAGGACCTCCTAGCATCCATGTCCCTGCCACAAACTGCTGACTAGAGATCAGCAAGAGCTATGAAAACTAGGGAAATAGATTCTGCTTTTACCAACTTACAGTAAGTCTTTATGGCCATATACAGTATCTATACAGCACACTTAGGCATATAAGGTTAGGAATCATCGCCACTATAAATAATGCTTTGGTGGCCCAGGTTTGGTAGTCCTACTTAAAAACTGTGAGCAAATTTTGCAAAGGTCATGTGGGATTTTTTAATGCTAATTCCTTGAGATAATACCAGTAATGCTACGCTGCAGTAAATGTGGTAGTGCAGTCTCTGTGCAGTTAAAAACTGGAGTCTTCCCATTCTAATGACTACTATTTTGTTCCCTATGTAGCCTTTATATTGACTCAGATACCTGAAACAAATACATTTCTTTCAAAATCACTGACACATCTTCACTAGTCAGAGGGTAATCATCAATTTCTTCCAGATGGATCTAAGTGACATGAAAGCTAGTTCTGAGAATTAAATGAAAAACAAAGTTTTATTGGTATTGAAAACATTTCCTATCTCTTTCTTTGAGTAGTACTTATGCAATTAGAATCATAGCCTTAAATTCTAGTCTTTTTTTGTTAATACAAAACTGACTTTTTAGTCAAGATGTTTAGCATTCTCTAATTAGCAACACAGAATATACACCTACAGGAAAAATCTATAAGCTGACAAATGCTATAGGTAAGCAAGCTGTGAAAGTATCATTCTGCTTGTGATTAACAATGAGAAGAGCACCAGTTACATGTAGTATTCACTCATCTCTGTTTTGTCTGTAAGCTTAGGGGAAGCCAGAATATGTACAATCTTCTGTCACCAGCAGCAATACGAAAAGCAGCTAAAGCCAGAGTCATTACTTCTCTGTATGCAGAAAGAAAAGTTTAAGAAGATAGTTTATTTTCACACTGCAAAAGCTATTTGAGTCACCTTAGTGGTAAACAATGTGTTTCTCTTTTCTGTTATCAGAAGTCTTTAGTTGCCAACTTAAAAGTCTTTGCGAAGTAGCTGAAAAAGCACCCTAAGTGCAGAGTGCACCCTCAGTTGCACTGGCCTCTGAGCTGCCCCTGAGCCCCTCATAGCCAAAGTCTTGGCAGAGGCATGCATTCTTGAGCCCTTTAGAGGTGGTAACAGCCATAGGCTGACCATGAAGCTCTACACAGGGAAGGGCAGCTTCCCACAGTGTCTTGCACCATGCATGTACCATCTTGTTTGGAACAACTAAAATCATATGTCATTTTAGGCCATAAGTGTACAATGCACCTCTAATTTTTCCAGTCTGATTCAGTACCTCTGCAAATAACATGAACAGTGCTAAACTTTTTCATTTGCTTGATGAATGCCTTCTCCCACTCTCTGCCCAGACCGAGAGGCTGGCAAGCCACTAGTCACTTTCTTTAAGCATTCATCAGAGCTTTGCATAGCAAAATTTCTTTAATTTCTTTTTGTATGCATCTATTTATAATATAAACAAAACTACATGTCATATATTAAACATTAAATAATGAAAATTATATTCATTGCAAAATTTCTATAGTTTAAAAACCTCATAGTCAAATCCTGATAAAGCTGTAGTGAAGCATATTTATATATGTGTTATCTTTTATTAAGCCAATTACACTATCAATGCTTCCATGAATGATCTCTGCTATTTCATTGGAGAAAACTTTATTGTCTGGAATTGTTCATTTAGATACTCTACTAATTACTTAACCATTAAGACAATGTATTATCTTCCCCCAGGCTTTCAAAAAGTCAAATCTCATACAGTTCATGTAATTAGTAATTCACAAAGTCGCTTATGTTAGGTAACAATAGAAATAATAAGAAGCTAGTCAAAGTCTGAGGAACTTGGTTAACATTAAGCATGTAAGTAAGCCTATTGATTGATCCCCTTACAGAGTCATATCCTAATCTTTAGTTTAGATAGTATGTCACTTGAGGACTCTAAAGTTGTTATATCTCAACCTGCAGCCACACCCAGTGATTTACATGCAGTAATGCAGTCTGCAGTCTCATAGCGGGTCATTTACAAACTTGTTTTACAAAACGTTATATATAAATCAGAAATTACAATGGAATGCATATTCCATTGACTTCATTGTGCAATTTTCCTGTAAGGCTGAAATAACTAAGCAATTTTTTTTCTCTTCTTCAGGGTGAAACATCTCTGAAATCATAGCAGTTCAGACATTTCCTAAATGAGCTTTTAAAAACCTGGGTAGTAACTCCAGTGCTTGCACATTTTCCATGTCAAATGGTAAATTTAACAATTGGTTTTGTTAATTGTGCCACAGAAACACAGTATTTGTTAGTACAGTCTAAGCTTAGATAAGTACATCAGCTGAAGTGCTATAGTTCAGATTCATGCTGCATATTCAATGATTTTCAGAGTAACAGTTTACCTTCTTTTACCTTGAATGTTGGCAGTCAGTGCTGAGTTATCCCAAGACTTGAATAATCTCAAGCTTATGACCATGATAAAATAACTTTGTGTTATTGTATCTTGGTTATGAAGGGCTATTTTTTTATTTTCAAGTATCAAATAATCATGATTTTGTGATTTCAAATTTGCACAGGGAGCAGATTATCAATAGCTTTGTAAATTTATCCATAGAAAAGCTTCATAACTTCCTCTGCCTCAGAATTTACAGTACACACTTGACTTGATGGATGAATACATTAGGTCAGCTTCAAAAGAAGTTGAGTATATATGAGTATATGAGTTGAGTATATGAGTATATATATGCTTTCTTTTAAGAGACATACCATATACAAATTACTATCAATACATTCCACATTACCATTTCAGAATTTTAAAAATACTTTTTAAATTTGGAAATTATTCTCCTCGAGTTTTATTTTGGCAAAGTGAAAATATATATTTTGAAAGAGAATGCTATGTTTCTTTTGATTCAAACTGGATTGTCATTTGGAGGACAGAAGGGAAGAAGAAATTATTTCAGAACTGAGAGACATAAATTTCAAAAGTAATAAGGATTTTAAAGAGTTCTCATTTTGCTTTTACTGAAACTATAACTTGATATTGCCAACACTTTAATCAGAAGCTTCTTAGTATTGCACTAAATATATGAAAGGTAACTATTAAAAGCAAGAATTTATTTTTTGTTCTTAGAGAAGCAGGATTTGGGCATGATAAAAGAAAGGAGCATGCAAATGTAGCACCCTTCACCTGCTTTTACCTTACCTCCTTGCCTCCTTCCAGCAAGGCTAAGAGGAGTCAGTGCCTATGGTAGATATCTACAATGCTGCCTTTTTCCATGCACCAAACCTGCTGTCTTTCCAATCAGTAGAAAATCACCACTCACTGTAATC
Organism: Colius striatus; assembly: GCF_028858725.1. Lineage (NCBI taxonomy): Eukaryota > Metazoa > Chordata > Aves > Coliiformes > Coliidae > Colius > Colius striatus. The sequence goes on along the minus strand of NC_084759.1, from coordinate 110,484,749 downwards.
ACAATTGTATCAGACCAGTAGCCATTTTCCAAGGGGAAAATCCCTGCTGTTCCTATCCCTCTTATCTCTATCACCAGAAATACTTTTTTTTTTTTCTCACCAGTGGCAGCACGGCAGGATGTCTCCCTAATGTCTATTCAGCAAAGTCAGAAGAAAGCACTGGGAGCACAACTACTGAAATTGTTGGGACAAAATTAGAATAATGGAATCATAGAATGGTAGGGATTGGAAGGGACCTTTAGAGATCATCTAGTTCAACCCCCCTGCAGAAGCAGGTCCACCTAGATCAGGTCACATAGGAACATGTCCAGGCGGGTCTTGAAGACCTCCAAGGAAAGAGCTTTTAAAATTAAGCTTTTAAAATTACATTTGAAAAAGTTGACTTTTGATAGACAATCAACTGTTACTTTTTCAGTCCCATCTTCTCACTCCTTTTCCCTCAGCTACTAGAGAAACTGCTTGCAAGAAAGTGTTTAAGGAAACAGAAGGAAAACTGAATTTTGTGTGTGTTATCTATAAGTTAATCACAGAATCAAGAGATAGTGGTTCATCAGAGAGTTGTTGTCTGGAAGAAGTATGTTTAGGAAGAAAATATTTTAGTCCTGCCTTATCATAGAATTATAGAGTCATTAGAGTTGGAAAACACCTTTAAGATCATTGAGTCTAACCACTAATCTCACATGGCCAAGCCCATCACTAAACTAAACCATATGCCTCAGCACCTCATCTACGCGTCTTTAAAATATCATCAGGGATGGTGACTCCACCACCTCCCTGGGCAGCTACTTCCAATGCTTAATAACCCTCTTGGTGAAAAAGTTCTTACAAACGTCCAACCTGGTGCAACTTGAGCCCATTTTCTCATGTCCTATCATTCATTAGTGGAGGTACAATACTGACCCCCACCTCACTACAAGCCCTTTCCAGGTAATTGTAGAGTGATCATGACTCACTTAATATGAAATGACAGTGAATCCATAAAATGCATACTTTTTAAGGAACATCTCATTTTAATATTATTAATTTGTCTTATTATAAGTGACGGAAGTAGAGCCTACTTCCTCCAATGAAAAGAACTCCCTCAGTGTAAAGAAAATAGTTGTGAACATGTCAAAATGAGAAAAAGTTACATGGATCTTCAAAATTAATATATATAGCAATAGTTTCCATCATACCGCTGGAAGGAATATGAGTCTGTACAGTCTATACATGTTTGAATTGCTCTTGCATTTGTTTCAGTTCTGTTTTCAGGTTGAGACACCAGGAGATAGTAACTGAAATACATGCTGGCATGTGTAAATGTGGTAGCTGACAAGAGAAAGAAAGAAATATCTGTTTAAACAGGAGTAATGAAGTCTGAGGATGGCTTTAAAATAATATTTCAGAATGCAGGCCTGGCAGATTTATGATAAGATTTAATGAATTGTTTCTGCTTTAAAAGCCAGCAAAAAGCATGTAAAGTTGTGCTGTCATTTAGAATGTCAGGGACCCTGTCCTCAGGGCAGGTGTTATCCAGGTTGTTTCTTGGCACAATTAAGAGTAGCCTTCAGGCTTGCATTTGTTTTTGCTAGGGGATATGACATCTTCTTACTACATTTCTGAAGGTGGTTACAGTACCACTACCCAGCTTTTCTTGCCAGCTGGGTACCCAGCTGATATGGCTCTTCTGCCAGAGGCTTCTCAGGGGAATGTACACAAGTCAGACCCATCTATAAATATATAGGAATGGCATCCTTGTCTCATCAAGGCATTGTGAGTGTAAAGATACTAGGCTTTGCAGATCTCTGTTAATTAAGGAAGCCATGTGACTAGCTATCTCCTTTTTATTAGTAGATGAATACATAAAACATAGATAATGTGCTTTTTTTCAGTGGTATTAAGGGAGTAGTTTAGATAACAATTTCAAGCAGCTATGAGGACTATCTGTAAATTTGGAAGCTGTCTCTTCTAATGATTTCCCTTTATATACCAAGAACAGATTTATTTCTTAATTCCATGTATATCAAAATAAAACCAGTGAAGAACAATGTAATCAAAATAGCATGTATATCTAGGTTGGAAGATATCTTCAAAGTAGGTGCATTGTAATTGCATGGAACAGATTTTGATTATGACTAAAACTTTATTAATGAAACTTATCTTCTTGTTTTACAGCTTGCAGGCCTGGATTCTATAAAGCATTTGCTGGAAATGTAAAGTGCTCCAAGTGCCCTCCACACAGTTCGACTTATGTAGAAGCAACTTCTGTCTGTCAGTGTGAGAAAGGTTACTTCAGAGCTGAGAAGGACCCACCAACTATGGCATGTACCAGTAAGTCTGATGACTACCACTGTATGCAATTCTCTTCTGCTATACCTTGTTTATTTACTTTTGTATTTTTAAAAACAAAATGATTGTACATTTTGTGAAGATTTCCATTCAAATTAATCAAAAGAGATTTTAAAAATCAGAATCCGAGCGGCATAATTCTATTTAAGCTAGTTATCCCTAAAAATGCTCACGTTTCTTAGTTTAGTGACTTCATCTTGTAAGTCTGAGAGGTAATACAAGGTGTGTAATCATTGTCATATAGACATTGAGAGAAATAATAATGTTGAGTTTTAACTACCAGTATGCATTTTAAATACGTGAAAATATGCATGTACAAAACTGAAGTCACATAAAGAAAAAAATCTACTATATACTCTGCTGTGTCCTCAGATTTAAATGAAAATTATAAGATAAATAGCATCTCAACACATTCTAATAAAAACAAAATTCTAAAGAAGACAAGAGAATCATAAAAAGAAAGAAAAAAATAGCCAATCAGAAAGAGATATAATTAAACCCTCTTGCATGTCATCTTCTTTTAATGGAAGATTATTCCCCCTTATACAAATATGATCATGTAAATTCATTAGATTTTTTGATAATTTTAAAAATAGAACATTTTGTGATTTTTTACTAGCTTAAATTTGTCATTAAGACAAAACTGGTGCCTAGAAATCTAGGGGCAGAAATTCTGAATCAGATTTTAATTACTTTGATCAGTATGCCTGTGTTGACAAACATAAAGCATAAATTTTCTTTGCAATTAATAAAATATTTCTTATACATTTTCATACATGATTCCTTACTCTGGTTAATTTATTGATTACCAAGCAACTATTTGTGTGTAACCTCAAAACTAGGAGCAACATCAGCATTTAAAAATCTATTGGTTAAATACTAGATTTACATGTAAAATCTTATTATTTAATAAAGATTATTAAAATTTATTTGCAAAATTTTCTAAGATACCTACTTTTCTGTGTCCATTCTAGTACATTTTGTGCCACAGTCCTGCCAAGAGAATTCTAAAAAAATTAACATGTTAAATGCATGAAGTATTTTAACAGACCAAATGTACAAAAAGCTTGAGATAAAACCATAAAAACAAAGTACTCTTGTAATAACCATCAGAATGTATGGTATGTTTACAATGTATAAGTCAGCATCATGCAAAAATAACTGAGCTCACAGAAAGGAGCTACTACTATTAGCAGAATTGAACTACTTCTTGTTCTCATGCTAGTGTATCCAAATGGCACTGAACTACGCAAATTGGGAATACACTAGATAATTTGGAGCTGATTTAAAAAGCTGTAGATGCTTTGTAATCCTGAGGTCATGACATAGACCAAGACATCGTCCATCCACTAAATGGAGTGATGGCCACTAAAAATGACATTCCTCAGGTCCAAGATACTTAGCAGTAAAATGTCTAATCTATCCATAGGGTTTTCAAAGGTGAAAGATAAGTCCCAGTCTTCAGCTACTTAAGGGACAAAGGGTTCAGAGAGGCACCCCAATCTAGTGCACACACTCTACTGTTAGCTTACTTTGAACCAAGACACATAAGCTTATCTTTTGGCACAAAATACGTGATGGAAAAAATGATGGCATTCCAGACTTCCCACAGGAAAATACTGGTTACAAATAATTCTACTCAAATGAGTACCCCAAGCACAGGCCGTTAAAAAGTTAGCCACAGAACTAGCACACATCCCAGGCACTCCTGACAGTTTCATGCTGAGAAGGAGTGTTTCATTCATGCATTATGCAGATGTGGTTTCAGATTACTTATAAGTCAGTGGTTTTTCATCTCCAACAGACAGTTCTTTAAAAAAAAATACATAGTTTTCTGTTTCCATAATTATCTCTCAGGGCAAAATTTTAAGCCCTGCTACCCATTTGTATTGATAAGGTAGAGAGGAGCATGAGAATCCTGTGCCATCAGGGAGCAAGTTACCTACAACACCCCAGCACTTTCCAAAAAAAAAAAAGTAGGTTGCTGAAAGCTGCTTTGGCTGGAAACTATCAGGGAAGACTTGCTGCCAAATCTCTCTATTGTTTCTGAGGATGTTGGCCAAAGCAATCAATTGAGTAGAGGCAGGGAAGAAATCAGCCACAACAGAAATACCAGTGCCCCATCTAACCTCATCTTGGGAGAAATAATAACTGAAGGAGACAGTGAACTGCATTCTAGTTGCTGTCTTACTTCTGGTTCAGTGCCACTATGCATTGCCACTCATTCAGCCTAGACTGCAAGATGTCAGTACTTCATTGATTGTAACATCAGATTTATAGGTATAATGATGATTATTTCACTAATTGTCAGCTTTTCAAATGACACCTAGACTGATGGGCAGACTGCATTCTTACTTTCTTGCACATCAGCAGTAATGAAGAGTCTGCAGGCTAAAATATTCCCTATGTGATATCTTTAGCCCCACTGCTTTCAGATTATGCTCTTAGTTATCAAAATTATGTTTCTGTCATAAATGCAACCTCACTGCCTTTGGTAGGCCTGTGCAGATGTGGCTAATTTAAACTTAATAAACAAAGATACAGTTATGAGTAAAAATTGTACTTTCCAAACTGTCAAGAAAAGCAGTTGAAAAGTTACCAAAAAAAAGCGCAAACGTGTCTAAATAGAAAAGGCTGTGCAGTATAAAAAGGCCTTTTTGCTTAAAAGTAATCATAACCACTTTTTACATAACCAGTTTTTTGGCAGATCTGCTTTTTTGATGTTCATTTGCAAATATGTATCCTGACATGTGAGATGTGACATAAGAGATTAGAAATTTTTCTTGTGATTTTTTTAAATGAGAGTTGTTCTTGAATTAAACACAGCGTGAATAGTGGATTCCTCTTATAAATTTCTTTATATTCAAATATTTTTAACTAACTGTCTTAATACCTATTTTATTTGCTTCCCCAAGTCCTGCAAAGCAACATGCCTAAGACGGGTAGATATTTTATTCTCTTTTTTTTTTTCATTCCTTTATAGGATATTCCCCACTCCAGAACTTTTTCTCAGTACTGGAAAATTTGCATGTGCATCATTATGGAAAATAAGGAACTTGATTTAAGAGACTATGAAATTAAGAGTTTAGCTTCAAGCATTCTTTTTTTTCAATATGAGCTTCAGAACTAATTTCATTGATTCTGTGAAAGTGCCTACTTTCCCATTTTTATTTCATGTAACTGTAGTCTTTAAAAGAAGAGTGTGCACGTTGCAGAAAAGCACAACTGAAATCTAATTTTAATAAGACAAATGAAAATTACATTAGGATATGTTGTTAATCTCTTTCTTTTACCCTTTTTTCATTTGATTGGCACTTGTTATCAATCTCTGCTACTTTCTCCTTATTATATTTCTTTGCCATGTGTATGCTGTCAGTGATCTCTCTACATACACAGAGAGCAACAAATAGCAGCATATCTAATCCTCTGTCTGATTACTCTGTACATAAACTCTAACATTTCCCACTATAATGTAATTGGATAAATTGATCCATCCTCTCAAGGTCAAAGGCAGGCATGCTTATATTGTGTGCCTGAGTTTGAATGTATCTCTTTTTATCATATGCTTAAAAAACTTTGAACTCCGCAAACTTACGCTCGGTTCAATAACCTTTGCCAGAAACTGTATCCTCTGTTTTTTAAGAGTAAACATTATATTCCAGCAACAAAATCGAGCAACATGCTGGAAGCTTTTGACTCTACTGCTTTTATTAAGCAAAATTTTAAAAGCAAATTTAATAAAATTTTAAAAAGCAAATTTAATAAAGAGGTCTTTAAATTAAGGGACTTGGGGCATGAGGGGAGAAGCAAAACAGAACAAGCTGTCCCCTCTAGCTGGGAAACAGGGCAGGACAAGGAATGCAATCATAAGTGCCCTTCATCTGCACACTGGGCTGAGATACAGAAGGCTGACCACCCTGAGAAAGAGCCAAACCAGGGAGGAACCTCCTGCACCCGCCCAGGGAAACCTGTGTGTTTGAGTAAGCCCCTGCGCTGCCTCTACACCAATGCACGCAGCCTGGGGAATAAGCAGGAGCAACTGGAGATGTGGATGCGGATGCGGGGCCACGACCTCATTGTGGTCACAGAGACGTGGTGGGACAGCTGCCATGACTGGAGCACAGCCATGGAGGGTTATGTATTGTTCAGGAAAGACAGACTGACAAGGCGTGGAGGTGGAGTTGCTCTCTATGTGAGGGAGCAATTAATGTGTACCAAACTGTGCCTGGGTGGGCATAAGGAGAGAGTGCTTATGGGTAAAAATTAATGGGCAGGGCAAGGCAGGTGATACTGTTGTAGGAGTTTGCTACAGGCCACCTGATCAGGAGGAGGATGTGGATGAGCCCTTCTATGAACAGCTGAGAGCTGCCTCAAGATCACAGTCCCTGGTCCTCATGGGGGACTTCAAGCACCCTGATATTTGCTGGGATAGCCACACAGCCAAGCACACGCAGTCCAGGAGGTTCCTACAGATTGTTGACAACAACTTCCTGTCACAGATGATCGAGGAACCAACAAGGAAGGGTGTGCTGCTGGACCTGCTACTAACAAATAAGGAGGGCCTGGTTGGGGATGTGAAGGTTGGAGGCAACCTCAGCTACGGTGACCATGAGATGGTAGAGTTCAAGATCCTGTGTGGAAGAGGCAGAACACAATGCAGGATCATGACCCTGGATTTCAGGCAAGCCAACTTTGGCCTCTTCAAAGATCTACTTGGACGGATCTTATGGGATATGATTCTAGAAGACAGAAGTGCCAATGAGAGCTGGTCAATCTTCCAGCACCACTTCCTCCAAGCCCAGGATCGATGTGTCCCAATGTGCAAGAAAGGAGGAAAAGGAGGTAGGAGGCCTCCATGGATGAGCAAGGATCTGCTGGGACAACTCAAGCAGAAAGCAGCCACCTATGAGAGGTGGAAACAGGGGCTGGCTTCTTGGGAAGAGTATAGGAACATGGCAGGGCATGCAGGGGTGCAACTAGGAAGGCTAGAGCCCTTCTAGAATTAAATTTAGCCAGGGATGTTAAGGACAGTAATAAGGCATTTTTCAGGTACATCAGCAGCAGAAGGATGGTGAGGGGTAATGTGGGCCCACTGCTAAACGCTGAGGGTGCCCTGGTGTCTGAGGACGCAGAGAAGGCCGAAGTACTGAATGCCTTCTTTGCTTCAGTCTTTACAGCCAAGGTCGACGCTTGGGAAGCCCAGTCCAGCAATGATAATAGGATGGCCAGGACAGCAAAGGACTTGCCCTGGATGGAAGAGGAAGAGGTTAAAGACTTGTTGGCCAAGCTTAAGGCTCATAAGTCAATGGGTCCTGATGGCATGCATCCTAGAGTGCTGAGGGAGCTGACTGATGTGATTGCTAAGCCTCTCTCCATCATTTTTGAACAATCATGGAGGACAGGCAAAGTGTCTGAGGCCTGGAGAAAGGTCAATGTCATGCCAGTCTTCAAAAAGGGCAAGAAGAATGACCCAGGAAACTACAGGCCAGTCAGCCTCACCTCCATCCCTGGAAAAGTGGTGGAACAACTCATCCTGAATGTTATCATTGAACATATGAAGGAAAAGATGGTTATCAGGGGTAGTCAATGTGGCTTCACCAAGGGGAAATCCTGTTTGACCAACCTGATAGCCTTCTATGAGTGCATAACTGGCTGGCTAGATGAGGGGAAAGCAGTGGATGTCATCTACCTTGACTTCAGTAAGGCTTTTGACACTGTCTCCCACAACATCCTCATCAGAAAGCTCAAGCAGTGTGGCTTGGATGAGTGGACAGTGAGGTGGATCGAGAGCTGGCTGAATGACAGAGCCCAGAGGGTGGTGATCAATGACACAGGATCGAGTTGGAAGCCTGTGGCCAGTGGAGTTCCACAGGGATCGGTTCTGGGGCCAGTCTTTTTCAACATTTTCATCAACGACCTGGATGAGGGGACAGAGTGTACCCTCAGCAAGTTCACTGATGACACCAAACTGTGAGGACTGACTGATTCCCCAGAAGGCTGTGCTGCCATTCAGCGGGATCTCGACCAACTTGAGAGTTGGGCAGAGAGGAACCTCATGAGGTTCAACAAGGACAAGTGCAGAGTCCTGCATCTGGGAAGGAACAACCCCATGCACCAGTACAGGCTGGGGGTTGAACCGCTGAAGAGCAGCTCTGCAGAGAGAGACCCGGGAGTCCTGATTGATAATAAGCTAAATATGAGGCAGCAATGTGCCCTCGTGGCCAAGAAGGCCAATGGCATCCTGGGATGCATCAAGAAGAGTGTGGCCAGCAGGTCCAGGGAGGTTCTTCTCCCCCTCTACTCTGCCCTGATGAGGCCTCATCTGGAGTGCTGTGTCCAGTTCTGGGCTCCTCAGCTCAAGAGGAACAGGGAAGTGCTGGAGAGAGTCCACCACAGGGCCACCAAGATGATCAGGGGACTGGAACATCTTTCATATGAGGAAAGGCTGCAGGAACTGGCACTGTTTACCCTGGAGAAGAGGAAATTGAGGGGTGATCTTATTAACATTTATAAATATCCAAAGGGTGGGTGACAGGAGCTTGGGACATCCCTTTTTTCTATAGTAGCTAGTAACAGGACAAGGAGTAATGGGATGAAGCTGGAACACAGACAGTTCCACTTACACATAAGAAAAAACTATTTCACTGTTCAGGTGAGGGAGCAGTGGCACAGGCTGCCCAGAGGGGTTGTGGAGTCTCCTTCCTTGGAGGTCTTCAAGAGCCGCCTGGACATGTTCCTATGCGACCTGATCTAGGTGACCCTGCTTCTGCAGGGGGGTTGGACTAGATGATCTCTAAAGGTCCCTTCCAACCCCTACCATTCTATGATTCTATGATTCTATGATTTTTATATATACTTGTCTGCAATTAATCATTACACTCAGGCTTAGAGTACTGGTTTGCAGTCACTGGCTTCCATTATTCCTACCTGCCTCACAGAGAAACAATAAGTGATTCTGAAAAGGAAAAAAAATGTGATACAGCATTCTTCATGAAGTGACACTACTTATCTATGCTACATCTATGTAGGTATATAAAACATTAATTTTTAACTCAAGAGGCACAGCCAGGTGCTGATTCTGAGTATTCTGGGGGTGGGACTAGATCTTTTGAGGCCCTTCCAGCCCTTGAGATTCTGTGATTCTCAGATGATGATGGTTGATTTTTGCCCTTCCTCTGTAAATTCAGTAGTCAAATAGCACACACTTCTACAAATGCAATAGTTGGTACACTCTGTAGTGTTTAAAATACTGTACTGCCCTCACTAGACTTCTGCAGTGTTGGGTTTGCTCCTCTAGTCTTTCATAAAGGGCAAAATGCACTTCACCTTCACAGAGGGAGAAGATACGCAAAGCAATATGAGGTGCAGAGCACTGCAGGAGACATAAATTCAGCTCTGTTGCTTTTGGAGCGGGCTTGCTTCTCCATAAGACATCAATGCCAGTTTACTCCACAGAGAGTGTGGAAATGCTTCTTACATTATAATTTGTAAATGAAGCAAAAGACATTGCTCACACTTGGGCTGTGTTTCATCCAAGAAGCAGAGGAGCTGCTTTTGTTTTTTAATGCTTATTCATCTGAACTGTGTTTTACTCTTTTGCATAAAATCCAATGTCATGAATTTTGCTGTAAGAATCCATAATTTTCACCAATATATTTGTTTTCCTTAAAAATCAATACAAGAAAATCCCTGAGAGCTTTTCACACAGATGTCTGCAGAAGGGTTGTTGCTGCCAAGTTTTTCCAATGTGTCAAATAATCTTTGTATAATTTATGAATGATAACAAAGTAATCAGGCCACATTCATAAAAGCCCAATGACACATAATTTAGCTGAATCTGAGGATTAGAATTAATTGTTTCTCTTTGGTCCAAGTTCTAAATCTTAGTAAATGATTCACTGTATGTCATTACAGCTTAATATTTGCATGAAATCACAGTTTAACTGGCATAATTTAACAGCAATTAAAAATCTATTTAATAGTCATGCAAATTGGCATGAGGGGCCTTGAGTATGAAGTATGTCTGAGGTTTTTTTCAGTATTTGCAGGCGGACAGTCATATACTTTGAGACATCTCTAGTAGGATTGATAATGCTCTTCCTATTCATTGAAATATGAATGTAAAATAATTCATGTTTTCTCTTACAGTTAAGTCCTAAGTTATGAATATAACAGCCTTTGCTCTTTAGTAAAAATAAAAATAAATTTTTACAAAAGTGCATTTTATTTACTGGTTCTTCTACTGATGCTGTCAAAGTATATAGTAAAAAAAAAAAAATCTGATACCAAAGCAAAAATAATGAAGCCAGACAAAACTTTACCATTGCCCGGATTCACGCTGATTCCTATTTTGACCTGACAAAGTTGACAAAGTATTATAAAAAATCCATGAGCTTTGATGACCTATTGTCATAATATCTATAGTTTATGTAAGATTAAATTTAAGCCAGTTTTAAAACATTGGCTCCAATCCTTCAGGCAATTACACACATGCTTAGTTTTAAGTGCATAAGTATTACCATTATTTCAAGGGGATTACTGATCCTCTTAAAGTTATGCACATGTGTAAGTGTGATTATGGCTCATCCTCCATATTCATAAAACTCCTCAATGGTTTTAACAGTTGGAATTTGTTAAGACCAGTCATTATTTAATTCTCACAGCATGTTTTTAGAGGAAGCATAATTATTTCTGTCTTCCCAACATAAATAATAAGAAATAAAGCTGAAGTAATCTGTGCTACATTTAGCTTTCTTCCAACTTCAGGACTGTTTTCCAGAGTAGGTAGAACCATCAACCCCACAGTAATTTTATGAGAAGTTAGAGATTTGTGAATCTGAGATACTCCAAAGTTGTAGGGTTTTTTGGACCACATCAGCATCTACAAGGCTGTACCTTGTCCTGGTTTTCCACAACACTTGAAAATGATGTAACAATATAATTAGCCTTTATTAACAAGTTTTTTTTTATAAATACATATCACTGTTTCAAATGCTTCAGTGTTAGACTTATCACAAGGTCATAGTCAAAGACAAGGAAGAAAATGCTAAAAATATTCTCTGTGACTGTAAAAATTGGAAATTACAAATACAATTGTCATCTCGCATGTTCCAGAAATATCTGTCTTCAGTACAAATGAGCCAATACCATTCAGTTAAATGATTCCTCGATATACTGAAAAATAACTTGTCTTTTCCATCTGGGGCTTTTTGGCTGCTGACTGTGAACTCTGCACAGATAGATATACAAATAAATACACATTCAAAATATTTTAAACTTTATTATCCACTTAAAAAATGCAAAATCATGTAAAACCTCCAAATATTTTAATTATCAAGTGTTTGAAATTCAGATGCTAAATCATTATTTTATTTGACTGCAGACATTATTTTAATGAAAACATGTAAAGTTTTTTCTCTTTACAAGCATTCTAGCTTTTATGCCCACATTTATGCCACATAAGTAAACAAATCACATCACTTTAAAATTAGAAATATTGGTCAATAATGACTTTTTCCCAAAACTATTATTCCTTTTTTCCTTCATTAAAGCTAGTATTCATTCTTTCTACGGTGTGTTGGTACAACTGTATAGATTTTATTACTACTATATTAGTTTATTTTTAAAATGTAAGATGTAATGTTTTCTGTTATAGTCCTTAGTATGCAGGGTCAAGGATTACCATTTTGAATCAATGGATTTTTTTCAGTTTTAGGTGCATATTTCAGAACCACGCATGGGCTGGATTTTCTAAATCATTATATTGTGTTCAGTTAAATAAATAGGTAACAATTTGAAAATTGAATCAGTGCATCAGTGCTGTAATAACTTTAGATCTTAAGGAAAAAGAAATATTGGAACTGAATTACTAGAAAAAATACAGTTGTTGGGTTTTGTTGGGTTTTTTCCTGGGATCCAAGATCCTGATCTATGTGTGCAACGTTAGGAGGAGCTTTCTTATTTTGTTTTCCTTCCCTCATGCAAAGTTGTGACCATTTATCTGGCCATCATTTGGGCACAAGGTCTCACCCTCATGCTACAAGTTGTAGAACTGGTATTTACAAGAATGTTGATCACTATTTTTTGTTGTTTGTTTTGTTCTCTTATAGTTTTAATGTTTTTATAAAGGACATTATGCCATTGTAATACATTCAACGTAAGATTTAGATGATGTCATTTGTGAATGTTTCACATGGCCTTTCAGTCTGCTTAAGAGGCTGTGAAGTAATGAAGAGCTCACTGGAAGTTTGAAATGTCTCAGTCAGAACTTTATACTTAAGTCTTGCTGGCAGCTTGTATAAATCATAAAGAGCTGCAAAGAATCTGAAAATTTTCAAAATACTACTAACCATTGGTGAAGCAATCCATGTGCTCTATGATTTTATATTGAGAGCTGGGAATATAATGCTTACTCAGCTCATTCATCTCAAAAAGAGGTCATGAGTTGAGTTTACTCATGAGTCATATAAATTAAAATCTGGAGTATAAAGCCTTATATTTTGCCAAATCTGTGTTTCTTACCAATTTTTTATGGGTATATTTTCAGACTATATACAAACTGTTTTGAAAACCATGTGTCTGTAAGTACTTGGTTGAAATATGTTAAGTGGAAGAAAAATATAATAACAAATGGAGATAAGGTTATTCAGGACTTCATTTAACAATTTATGCCTTTCTTTCACCACTTCATTAATTCCTACCTGAAAAATCACCAGGTAGTGAAGTTCTTCCATTAAACTGTGGAAGCTGATCTAAAAAGCCTCAAGTGATTTATATGTGATCGTACACAGTATGTCACCATTAGAACTTAAAGATTGTTGGACATACCTTGACCATTGTGAGACCCATGAGAAACAGATTACTTGTGGTTAATCTGGCAATTTACAGAGAGCTTTACCACCTGCTTGCTAGCTGAGAGCTTCTCTATACTCAGTCTGCTGCTGCTGTGGTCTTTGCATCCCTCCCCATGGTCTCAAAGAATTATTTTTTCTCCTACTTTGCAGCCATCCTTTTAGACCTTTCCCTCACAAGACTGATGTCTTCACTATTATACTGATGCTGATGAGGTGCCAGATTGGAAAGAAAAAAAACTTGTAAACTGTCTCTTGTGCCTGATAGTCTTGGCCTATTGCCACATAACTCTGTTAATGAACAGAGTAAAAAAATCCCTGGGGATAAGCAATGAAGGATAGAAAAAGTATCTGGCACTATAGAACTAATACAAACAATTTTACCTCTTGTAGTTATTCCAAAGCTGTAATTTATTCATTATTTAATTTGACTTTTATAAAACATCAAAGATTATAATATCAGAAAAGCCTACATTACTAGACATAAAATAAGGAAATAAATTCTATGGTTAAAGGTCTACCCCAGTATGCAACAAGATAAGAGATGCAAATTTGTGTTATCAAATCTAGGTTTGACATTCCCAAATCATTTTTATGTTGTCTTAAATTATTTCTGAATTTATTCTAATTTATTTAAATTATTCAGCTTTTTATAATCTCATCCATTTATTATTCCTGTTTAATTTTCAAGGATTGTTAAGTATGGGGATACTTTTTAATTTTTTACATTGAAGTTGTTATTAAAACATAACTCTATTTGCAAGTAATTTCCTTAAGATTAGTGCATTCTATTCATTTATTTCTTTTCTCCAGAGTAAACAACTGTCCACTTAACAGGTTTTCTCTTCCTTCTCTACAGGGCCACCTTCTGCTCCAAGGAATGTGATTTTTAACATTAACGAAACAGCTCTCATGTTGGAATGGAGCCCCCCGAGTGATACTGGGGGAAGAAAAGATCTCACTTACAGTGTCATCTGTAAGAAATGTGGATTGGATGCCAGCCAGTGTGAGATTTGTGGGGGAGGTATCCGTTTCATACCCAGGCACACAGGTCTCATCAATTCCTCTGTGACAGTGCTTGACTTTGTGTCTCATGTAAACTACACCTTTGAAATAGAAGCCACAAATGGAGTCTCAGAGCTGAGTTTCTCCCCCAAGCAGTTCACAGCTATCACGATTACCACAGACCAAGATGGTAAGTCCCAGCACTTCATGTCTGTTACTATGCCCCTGTCAACTAAGATGTTTTGCACATTGTTGAAAGTTTTTAAGTGCTTTTGGTGAGGGCTGCCAGCTTCTGCTGATGAGGGCATTAAATACTTTTGCCAGTTGGCCCTTGGCCCCATTACACAGGGCACAAAAATATACCTTTCTGTTTAAAATTAAGTACAAGCTTTCTCTGCCTTAGACTAGTTGTATCAGTGGTTCATGAAGAATTGGACTCTGTGTCTGGTGCTTTTAGGAGTCTTCCCTTGTTATCTCAGTTTTGAAAGTGAGTCATCCATTATAATTTCACAATTCAGAGCTGTAATGAAAGGGAATCAACTTCCTTTAGTATCTTTTTTTCATAGTGTTAGTACAGCATGCTTCACTGTAAGATATTTCAACATCTGGATGAACTATTTCCACAGATGAAGTGTCCTAAGAATTTTTTTTTATTCCTTTAATTGTCCTCTTTGCATTTTTGCTTTTAAACTTTTTCTTCCCTCCTTCCCTTAAAATTCAGGTCCAGGTCAACCTTTAATGACAAATATGGGAAACTAAGGGAGGTCTATATTTTTGTTTATTTCTGCAACTATTTCCTCTTCCATCTTTAGAAATACTTTCTATGCCAGGAAACAGCATCATAGGTTACCAACAAAGCAATCTGTACTGCAGTGTTATCTTCTGCTTGTGTTACTGTAGATGAGAAGGTTATTTCAAAATTATCCCTTGCTGACATTTGTTCCAGAAATGTTTTTCACCTACTGTGCAGTGACATTGTGACTATAGCCAAATTGTTTAATGTAGAACAAGAACCAAACTGGCAAAACTACCATTTTTACTAGAAGGCCTTCGATAATGTGCAAAGATTTAGTAAAATTGCTAATGTTCAGGAGGATCCTGTTATGTTCTACAAAAAAATCTACATACTTGTGTATCTGGGACAAGTAGTTTTGTTGATGAGTAAGTAATGACTTGCTTGCCTTTGGGCATACAAAAATTAACAGCTTGCTGTGATGATGATGATAATGACAATGATGGTAATACTAATAATGTTCATGAAAATGGATTAGAAAAAGCATGAAAACTACTCACTCACCATTCATGTGATGATGGTAACAGAAAAGCTAATTATATAAGGTGCCTAATGAGATATGCCTTGCACTGAAAAATGCCTTAAGCTCTTAGGCTATGTATCATGTTGCAAACCTCTACCTCTCTTTTCCTTTTTCATTAAAGGAAAAACATGTGGTGCCAGAAACTACCCCTAAGTATACATCTTTTTGCTTATTTTGTTAAGTGGTACTAAATGCAAGTTCCCAGGCATGCACAGGTGGAGGTCACCAGACATAGAATTTATTTTTAAAGTGGCTAACATGAACACAGCTCATGATGTGTATTTAAGTGGTGAACTTTTAAAAAATAATGCTTTTGCTGTTGTCTTTTCCTGGTTTAAGGATATAGATTTTCACTGCAGTTCACTCAAAACAGGGAAAAGACCAATGTTTTGATAATTTGTGACACGGTGTCAGTAAACTCTGAAGTGCAGACTGCTTGTATTCCCCGTAACCCTTATATTACTAAAAATTCCGTTGCAATGGCTTCAGAGAATTTAAGACCAGATTTCTAGAGTATCTGTTATTTATTTGGACATAAAAAGACAGCTTTGCAGGAGAAAGCATTATAATAAATTAAATGGAGGCATCTATAAAATGTAGTTATAAAGATAAAACCATTTTAGTAGACTTGGAAACTGTGTAGTTGCATGAAATCGTAAGCATGGTAACTATAAATTCAGAAATAAAGAGAAAATGATCATGTCATATGAAATATGGAAGAAAATTAATGGAATTTTCTTTGATAGAAATTATTGAGAGGATAACAAACATTTTATAAGTTACTTCTAGTCATAAATAAGTGATCAAGAGAAAGCTGAAACATCTAACTTCAGAAAAGGAAGCTATGGACCTAAAGCAGAACATTGGAGAGGTTTTATTAATGTCTATAAATCATGTTGCAGTTTTCAGATAAAAGGATTAGTGACCTTTTTAAAAAAAATTATACTTAACCAGCTATTAATAAATAATTTATACTTTTGCATTTACCATTTCTATAAAAAATACTAAACAATCGTCATTATATTGCATTTCTTTTTTCATCTGTATCACCAAACAGTAAACTCATTGTTACAATCTTTCATTATATTCTTAATTATACTGAATGAACAGTATGTATTGCATAATGTTTCTGGTTTCTACACATGTTCATATAAAACAAAAATCCAAGATGATATGCATGACATGATAACAAATTAAAAATACATTAATGTATACCAAGACCATATTTCCAGAAGCTCAAACATATTGATTTGAAACTTTTGGGGGTGTGTGTGTGTGCTGCAGAAAAGATCCACATCTATAGTAAGTTATACCTACACAACAGATTTATCCCATGTTCATACCAACTTTTTATAGGTGATCTTTTCATACATAGCTGTTTTAATGGTTTTGGTATACACATTGCATTAAGCACTAGACTTCTTTATAAAGATATAAACTATTTTATTAACTTTTCATACATTTGTTATAGATCTAGAACAAAATCTTTAGTTGTTGTAAATCACAGAATGGTATCATAGAATGGGTGATCACCACCCTCTGGGTTCTGTCATTCAACCAGCTCTCGATTCACCTCACTGTCCACTCATCCAAGCCACACTGCTTCAGCTTTCCTATGAGAATGTTATGGGAGACAGTGTAAAAAGCCTTGCTCAAGTTAGAGTAGCTGACATCCACTGGCCAGGTTTAATTCTAAAAGGGCTTTAGCCTTCCTGATTGCACACCTGCATGCTCTGGCAAAGTTCCTATACTCTTCCCAAGAAACCAGGCCCTTTTTCCACCTCTCATAGATGTTTTTTTTTTTCTCCCTGAGTTGTCCCAGAAGATTCTTGCTCATCCATGGAGGCCTCCTGCCTCCTTTTCCTGCTTTTCTACTTGTGGGGACACACTGATCGTGGGCTTGGAGGAAGTGATGCTTGAATATTGACCAGCTTTCTTGGGTATTTCTACAATCTAGGATCTCATTCCATGAGATCACTCCAAGGGGCTAAAGTCAGCTCAGCTGAAATCCAGGATCACAGTCCTGCTTTGCAAACTGCATCCTGCAAACTTTCTTGTGATTTGATGACTAAAATAGTATCAGACCTACTCAAATATTGAAAAAAAAAAAGTTATAAAAGTCATAAAATTAACTAAGTAAAAATTATGACTTTTTTAGTTATTAATTTTGTACTAGCATTCAGAAATTTGATATCCATGGTTTTGATTTTTTTTCCCCGGGCAGGCTTCATAAAGAAACAGTATTTCTGTGACCATATTGTCTGTCAGGCACTGTAAAGAATTGTGAACCCATTATCCAATATGAGTTTGACAACAGAGAAAAAGATTTCACAGATCCTATGTTTTCTCAAAAGAAATGTGAAAAAGGGACCACTTAGAGTCCCCAAGCTGTTGGTTGGGTCTGCAAGTTGAAAAGCAAGGTTCAGCTACCAAGGTTTGCTTACTGGACTAGAGATGCAAGCTGACCAGCCACTTAACCTGTCTGTTGGCTAGTTGATAAAGAAAGAATATCTATAGTTCCTATATGGTCACAGCACATGATGTGTCTTGACCAACTAGTGTGGCAAAGAAGGATGTGTCAGGGATATGTGAGGAAGCATAGATGTTGCAGATAAAGAGATGAAGGAAGTGAGCTATATACTAGTCTTGCAGAGCTTTGTTTCAAAATGTTTTGATATCAAAATAATCCCTACTTTAAATTGAAATAAATAGACAAACACAATGAAATTCTGCTCAGAAAAGCACTTAAGAAAAGTCTCTGTTCAAGGGAGATAATTGGCACATATTAAGTCCTTTCCCAAATCACTGGTAAAGCAATATGTAAACAACTGAAAGGTAAAACATGTTTTCAAAAAAAGCCTAATCAAAAAATATTTAACAGTATTGTTGTTCAGAAAAGTGTTTAACAGTACTGTTATTTCAAAAAGTGTTTGAATGCCTTTTCTTTATTGGAGCTAGAAAGTTTTATACAGCAGTAAATATGCTGAGTGTGAAGTAATTGTACTCAATTGGCTTTAAATCATTGTGTGAAGAAGCAGAGAATTATATGCTGAATTGTAATTTATGTTCCTCTCACAACTAATGGAAGAGACATCTCACTATATAGCTTTCATAGCATGCCTTAGAGTCTACATTGCCTAAAGAACATTCAGAAGTACTTGAGGTTTTTCATGAATAACTAAAGTATAAATAATGAATTATTAACCAAAACAGATATTAAAATAATAGTTCCTGTTTCCAAATAATAGTCCACGTACACATATACTCAATGAGCACTCATATTTTCTCTTCCTTGAGAACAGTATGTTCGTTAACAAAACACTGTGCAGAGTGGGAGCAGACTCATGAGATAACCCGAGTACATGATCATATAGACAGATAACGGCCTGCTCCATTTCAGTCCACCATTTCAACTGCATCACTGAGAAGCAGCATTCCATAGCTGTAGTGTTTCTCTGACTGAACAGTTTCTTCATTTTCCTTTCTGCATCTTCATTGCATCACATCTTTGATGTGGGACTCCATGTTGGCAGCCCTCAGCTCAGCTTTTGCCTACAAAACCCACAGGAGCAAGCAATCTCTTCTAATCTCTTCACAGTCCAGCCATAGGATGCTTCACGGGCATTGTTCCATTCATGGCCTCCTTCCACATGTCTTTTTTTGCCTTAGTGGAAAGTTTGCCCTAGAGAAATACTCCTTCTGCAATCTCGTCCTGGAAATCTCACTGTCTTCTTCCTGTATTCTGCAGTTTGTGAGTGACTCTGGTCTCCATGACATCAAAGAACTGCTACCAGTGGACATATCTTGAGGCATGAGAGACTTCACTCTGTCTGGGCACACATCCTATCACTGTATCAAAAAGCTGTCTAGCTATGCTGTATTTGTCTAGTATTGGCAGACTATATCTAGCTGAGCTTTTTAGGCAGGCTCTGAAAATGCAAATCTGACAGGATTCCTCTGTCTAATACATTTTATGTGAGTCATTTGCAGATGTAACCTAGGTGATGTTTCCTAATCTAATGGTAAAATCTTGTCAATGTATGAAAGGAATTGCCTTTTACCTAATTCCTTTTTCCAGGTAAGTTAAGACCAATTCATTGTTTCTAGTCCAGGTGGCTATTCAGACATATATGTGTGGTTGGTCTGTAGAAAAAGCAATGCCTTCTCACCCTCTTAGACCTGTGGAAACTGAGGAACACATGGAAGGATTTCAGTGTCTCTTCCAGGGACAAACATGACTGTATCAGCATGAATTAATTGCATATAGGATTATAATAACAATGCAGATGGTGCAAGTTTTTAAGGGCCTCATTCAACGGTCAGGAAAGTGTCTCAGTGGCACTACCAGGACAGTTTATAAGGATTAATCCTTCTGGCTCATGATAGTATAGTTTCAGGATGCTTGCTGGGTGGCAGGGGAGTTCTCTGTTCACACATCCTAAATTGTTTCCCATAGTAGCAACTGACTTTCACCCTAATAAAAAGTGAACTTTCCTTTTTTCTCCAAGTCCGAAATCTCTGCAGATACAATTGTCCTTTGCAACTTTAAAGTCAAGAGAGTTTCTCTTTTCATTATGACATGATTAAGCCCTTTGAACCATCTTCTGAACCATTACTATGTTAATGGTTTATAAATCTAAAGGTACATCTATACTAATCACTGATTGTTGAAATGATATAGCAGGTCACATAAAAGCCTGTTATGAAACAGTCACGAAACAACCCCCATCAGACATTACCAGAGTTCAAGCCACATGAAAAAAGATAATGAAATTTTCATAGATGACAATAAATGAGAAATTTATGGTGTTTGTTTGTCTGACACCTGATAGTTCCACTAAACTCTGTACTGCCAGGAGAGCAGTGCAAAACTGTGCTCCTGGTGCTATTTATGTGAAAAATTTGAAGACAAATACCTACTTGGTTACTGGACAGAGACAGTCTGTAAATGTCCATACTGAATGTGATGTGAAGATAGTAAGAAAGAATACTAACCAAAGAAAGAAGTTTGTGATATGTCATACCTATTTTAATTAACTTCTCAGTAATATATTTAAATTATATATTTTTGTAGAATCGTAGAATCATTTTGGTTGTAAAAGACCTTTAAGATCATGAAGTCTAACCACTAACCTGACACTGCCAAGCCCGTCACTAAACCATGTCCTTCAGCACCACATCTGTGTGTATTTTAAATATCTCCAGGGATGGTGATAGCTCCCTGGGCAGCCCACTCCAGTGTTTAACCACCTTCTCAGTGAAAAAGTCCTTCCTAATGTCTAGCCAAAACCTCCCCTGGCACAACTTGAGCCCAATTCTTCTTGTCCTATCATTCATTACTTGGGAAAAGAGACTGACCCCCACCTCATTACAACTCCCTTTGAGGTAGTTATAGTGATTATGTCTCCTCTCAGCCTCCTCCAGACTAAAGAACCCCAGCTGCCTCAGCGGCTCCTCATCAGACTTGTTATCCAGACCCTTCACCAACTTTGTTTCCTGTATCTATATATGCTCCAGAAACTCAATATCTTTCTTGCAGTGAGGAGCCCAAAATTGAATACAGTACTTGAGCTGTGGCCTCACCAGTGCCAAGTATGGAAGACAATCACTTCCCTGGTTCTCTTGGCCACACTATTTCTGATAGAAGCCAGGATGCCATTGGCCTTCTTGGTCACCTGGGCACTCTGCTCGCTCATGTTTGTCTGGCTGTCAATCAACACTTCCAGGTCTTTTTCTTCAAGACAGCTTTCCAGCCATTCTGCCCCAAACCTGTATCATTGTATGGTGGTGTTGTGGCCCAAGTGCAGGGCCCAACAGGACCTTTTTAGAAGGTATTCAGAATTATGCAATGAATATTCACACCAGTCTGTTAAACTATATGAATGTATATGTATATTTATGTCAGTGTGTATATAAATTAAGCATTTACAGTTGGAAAGGAAACCACAATGCAAAAATGCTAAATCTTACTTCTCAGACTTGTTTAACTAACAGCCTACTGAACACTTTTCAGATCTGACAAAACTGAAAGATTTGAGGCAAGGGTCTTTGTGCAGCACAGTAATTACCCACAGATTTTCATCTACTGGCCATCTCTGTACATTTAGACTACTTTTTGCTGATATTTCCTTACACATATGCCTGATTACTACACAGTAATCGTAGGTGAAAAACAGCTTTTAAAGCAATCTTGATTTATATCCTGAAGATTTTTTTTATGTTTCTAAATTTTCCTTAACAAGTATGTTATTTTTGTGGTGGCAGATATTGATGTTCAGCTGTTTCTTTAATGCAGCAAAAGTCGACCTGTTTCCATTTACTTTCATTTCTCATTCACCCGTATTATCCATTAAGCTAGTCAAACTGTGCATAGCTCTAAGATACGTTTTTCTTAGTGACACAGTATGAGGAGAAAAAAAATGAAATTCTAGTTTGAAGGAGGAGGGGAAAGAGTTTAATCAATACTATATTTTTCCCATAATATTCTTACCAGTGTGGTCTTTCAGCTTTTATAGTGGTTTCTTTCATTGCATAGCACACTATTATTTATAACCATTGACAATTTGTCTGTGACATGTTTTCAGCAAGTTTCTGACTTAGGTTGTAGTCACTAAAATACCACATTGAAATGCTGCAACAATTGTATATTTAATAGTAATAGTTCATTTTGATTTGTAAAAGGGATGTTTGTGGAGAAAAAAGTAAAATAATCGTTACCAGTACATTTGTAGGCATGCAGCACTGTGATAAGCAATATACCTCTAATTTGTTTGCTCCTATTATAGTCAGTAGCTGAAAATGGCATTCAGCACATGATTATACTTCCACGAATGAGAGTTTTATTCATCGACTTTGGTGATTTTAAACAAGAGTGTCAAATAAGCTTATTGGTGCTAGCTGCACACCACTCAGCTAAGAACCATGTTAGGATAATCCAGCACATTTAAATTATCTGGAACCTTTCACAATGAATAGTCTAGCCAGGGCAGGGTACAAGATATTTCAGATATAAACTTGTGACTTAAGTAATTAGGAACCTCCGCCAATGTTAACTGATTGACTTCCAAAATTCTTCAGAGTCATAGGAGGAATCTTCTGTTTTCAAAGTTTACTTAAACATTTCATAGAATCATAGAATGGTAGGGGTTGGAAGGGACCTTTAGAGATCATCTAGTCCAACACCCCTGCAGAAGCAGGTTCACCTAGATCAGGTTACATAGGAATGTGTCCAAGCGGGTCTTGAAGACCTCCAAGGAAGGAGACTCCACAACCTCCCTGGGCAGCCTTTGCCATGGCTCCGTCACCCTCACAGTAAAATATATTTTTCTTATGTTTAAATGGAACTTTTTGTGTTCCAGCTTCATCCCATTACCCCTTGTCTTGTTGCTAGATTTCTGAAAGATCATTTGTTTTGTATTTAAAAAAAAATAAAACCAAAACCAGAACAAAACAAACAAAAAAACCAACCGATAATTCATGTTTTCCCAGTACATGCAAAGTGAAATAATGACTTCTTTTGGAGTCTTGGCAAGAGGAGTGACTTTGGTCAGGGTTAGTAAAGGAAGACATTCATCACAGCTAGTCAATCTGAAACAAATTGTATTTGTAGATGTCATGACTTTCACACAAACCATTAGGGAATGTGTTCAAAATGAAGGACATGGTAAATTAGAAACCAATTCTGCTGATGTTTGCTATGAGGTCTTTAAAGAAATTATGTTGATAGCAGGTTGCTCTGATTCATTTGCTTCTTAAAATATAGTTTCTTCATTACACTCAACAACCTTCCTTCTTCCACTTCTGTGACTTCCATAAGCATTTCCCTTAGGCTCATTTATATACCATAATGGCATTAGATTTTGCACATTGGAATAAGGTTGAGAGCAGACTCAAAATTATATAGTTTCATAAGCTTCATGCAGTTCTGATAGCATCAAGATAATATTTTTAATGACATGCTTTTAACTTTTTCTGCCTGGACTAACAATGAGAGACATCTATTTATTATCTGCATGTCTGTGTTACATATTTAACTGTTTTCCCACTGTAGTAATACATACACTGGGTCTTCAATGAAAAAAAAAAAAAAAAGATTGCTTCTCTGAAAAGATTATACAAGCCAGGCTATGCACACTGTCATAAGTGAGCCTACAGATTCTGGTCTGAACCCTAGTCTGACAGAGATGAGGCAGGAGGTGACACCCAATGTCAAGATTGACCAGTGTATTGGTTAGCCTGGAGCAAAGCAAGGCGAAAAAGTCAGTCTAAATCTGCTAAATCTTGTTTCCATTGAGAAGCGATTTTTGTTATTAAATGTGCATATTTTGCTTTGTTCTCTTTTAAGACTTCCCTTAAAACCTTTATTTAAGCTGGAATAGTATCAGATATTCAAGACATGGATAAAGTTTCTAAAGTGGACTTTTTAATAAAGCCATTTTAAATCAGTTTTGTACTTTAGTGACCCTGTGGAATGAGTGTCACTAATTATGTGAAGGACTAGCTATTCTGAAAAATTTCTCTCAGTTCTTTCACTTACTAAAGTGACATAGGAATTAGCAAATAGTGAATCAGATAAAAATACTTGATTTTGATGTCTGCATGTAGAGTCATGACAGCCAAAAGGAGAAGGAAAATGATACACAGAATGATTCCTAAGGAAAACGTGAGTGAGAAGCAGCAGCATGTGAATTAAAGGATATATAATACAAAAAATAAGCAGATATTCAATTTTATTTTTTAAACAATATATTCATCAGATTAGACCAATTTGATCACCATATTTCCTTCTTGGAATAATAATGTTTTCTTGTACACTAAACTACTCGGAATTTAAAAACTGAATTTTTAAAACAAATATTTTGTAAGAAATCTCTAATCACAAAATTAGATCTAACATTCCAAAGCTGTTTCACAGAAATTCAGCTGCAGATATCCCAGTGGAGAAAAAGCAAGGGAAGCCTGGCACAGCTAATATTTCCTGAGCATTTCCATTGTCTCATCTACTTTTGTGTAGTTCTTTTGTTTTCATTCACAGTGCTTGGGCAGCTGGTCACAACTTCTCTGCTTAAGTTAACGGTTAACCCTAAAAATTGTTCCAGTGTTAATTAAATCTCATTCTTCACTGAAATAATCTAAATTTGCAA
This sequence comes from Colius striatus, assembly GCF_028858725.1. Classification (NCBI taxonomy): domain Eukaryota; kingdom Metazoa; phylum Chordata; class Aves; order Coliiformes; family Coliidae; genus Colius; species Colius striatus. The sequence continues at coordinate 110,460,107 of NC_084759.1, read as the reverse complement.
TTTTTTTCCTGTTTATTCTATCTGAATAGAAAGTAATATTTTTAAACTTGTTTTTTCCATACCATTTTAAATTATACATGCTGCAGCTTCTAAATCATGTGCTAGATCTGTAATTGTATTGAAGTGTTTAGAGATTAATGCGCATTATCTAACTGACTCATAAATTCTAACTTGTTGTGCATTGCAAACAGCTGATGTATGATCCTGTAACTTACTGATAAGTTGTTCGGACAGTTTCCGACACAATAATTTGCAGTTCAGAAATAAATGATCATTTTATTGTATTAACTCAAGTTAATACAAAGACAAATTGTCTGATTACAATGACTGGTTCATATATACATAACATTATACTCCAAGCTCCATTTTTCAAAATTAGGTTGTTGTCCTAAAATTATTTAATAATTTTTTTAATCCTGTAGTTGAAGGTCAATGAGAACTACTTTTTTTTTAATTTCCTTTTTTTAATACAAGGTAGAGTAATAGAGTACCGGGATTCAGGAAATTCAGTCTATAGTTCAAGGATGGTGGGGCTCTGGTCTATCAACAATAGAGAGGATATCAGTCTGCCTTCTTCCCTCTTACTTGCATATTTTTCTGTCAAGCTAGAAACGTCCTCTGCAAATTAGATGAGGTGAATTTTTCATATCTCATTCCCATGTATTCGTAGATATTATTTATTCTAATAAAGGAATTATTCGCCTTCAAAGAAGTCTAGAAACATAACTAACATTTATTTTCTCAGTAGTTAAAGTTAATGGAGTAAGTTCTTTCATTTACTAATTTCTCTTAAGCTTTTGCTATTGACTTCTAAAAGTTAAATAATGCTTATTATCAATTGCCTTAAAGATAAAATGTACACTGGCAACAATCAAACAGTCCACAGATTGCCATTTGTGTATTAGTCTGTGCTTCCTTAGGCTGATACACTCGCGTTTACTTGCTTTGCAGTATTTCCTGAGAACGTAACATCAATAGTCCACTTCTGTTGCCCTGATAGTGGCTTACTGCAGCAATAAAAAGTTATGCTGAGTATTTAAGTGAAAAAAGAACTGTTTGAAACATTAAATTCTTTCTGTCAAGCAGCTGGGATTTAACTGGAGCACATTCAAGTATAAAACAGGTTTTCATTGATCTGAGTGGTTTAATTCTGAACTGTAGTTTATTTTCCCTTTGATTTTAAAATCCATAAGTGTCAGTCATAGCTTTAAGAATGAAAATCATTGGTATAGGAGTTTAAATTAAAAATGATAAATTGAGGCTGCTAGTGACCAGTACCTCAGCCAAACACAAATGCCATGACTGCACCTCTAAACATTGCTGCATGCTTCATTTTAAATTAAGTGTGACAAATTGGACAAGAAGTTAATTGCTAGCTTGGAATACAATCAATGGTGATGATTTGAAAAAGGCATCATAAAACAATTTTTTTACTTTGCAGCAATCATATGACATACCAAAAAATAAAGGAACACTAATAAAATTAGCCTGATTTTAAAAGTGGGCATTTACTGTGGATGTGTATAACTGTGGCCAACCTTGTGTGTATATGAAGGTGACTTTCCTTTGAGAATGCCAGTTTAAAAATGTAAGAGCAAATTGAAAGATGCATGAGACATTTTTGTACGTAGGTTGTTGGGGGTTAGATACATATATCTCTATCATTACTGGCTAGATATTAGAGTTGCCGTTTACTGTCTTAGTGGCAGCAAGTGCCAGAATGAACAATTACTCTTTAAGAGAGTGTGACCTTAAAGACCAAGTGGAGCTGTAAATCTTATAACTCCTTAAGTAGACTCTCATTTATTTTACTTTGTGTCTACTATGCACAGATATAAAAGTGGACACAACAATATTCAGGAATTCACTGGAAAACATTTTCCCTTTATTAAAGTTTCAGATTTATTGCCAGTTTCAGTATCAGTGGGACTATGACACAACTAGTCATTTGTTCTTTGTAGCAGCACATTAGTTGTTCATTAGTAGTATGAATTGTATGAAAAGGTAGTATATAAGTTGTTGAAATATTTATCCTTTTGTTACAGATGAAAAAACTATTTTAAAATAAACTAAAAAAAGCTGAAATCATTGCAAATGAGGCTTTACCTTCTAAATCAAAGACAAATATTTGAGCATTTAAGATTCTCAAATTTCTACATTATTGCACATCTAAAACAATATGAGTTACTATAGAGCTCTCAGCGCAAGGCTGAAAGTATAAATATGTGTAATAAACTGAGCTATTTGTTTTCCTTGTTATTATCAAGCTTTTTCTGTCATCCTTCTTGTCTTTCTTCTGTAGCTCCCTTCTACCTCTTCTCACTGTTCCCTAAAAATCCTCAGTTGAGTCATGTCTTTCACATCATCTGCTCCGGCCACATTGGAATATTCCTTCTCCTGAGTACCCAGAAGCTTTGCCCTTTCCTTACCTGCTCTTTCCCCCAACCTTATGTGCATACATATCCTATTTCACATCTCCTGAGACCACAGCTCTTGCCTTTTTGCCTTTGTATCCAGATCGCATATTTAGTAGCTTTCTTGACACTCCCCTTTCTACCCTTGCACTTACCTGCTGGTTCATGTGATTTCTTTTCCCACTGCAAAGGTGATAGCATGGTTTGTGTGTTTTGTTCTGCCTAGGAGTGACTGGTGTTACATACATTCATACATACATCCATCATCAGCCGTTTACAAGCCATCATCAAAAGACTGTCACAGTTTATATATTCCTAGAGGGCATAGCCTTAAAGTTAAAAATTGTTTTAGTCCATCAGTGACATGAATATACAGAATAATTCCATATGCTCTACAGTTTTAAGTCTTGTACCGGTTTTATTATCATGCAGATAGTTGCTGTATACTCTCAATCTGTCACTGTGCAAGTTCTATTTGTTCTGGAGAGAACTGTATCATTTTAATCAAGATTTCTTACTGTGTTATATTTTTCTGCTTAGTTAATGATCTTTCAAAACTACCATCATACACTTTTTTCAAAACTTTAATATTCAACCATAAACATTTCTTTAAGTTACAATTTTTGTTGCAGAGCCTCAAACCAAGAGTTAAATTTTAGTAAACTGTTAAATTAATTGTATTCGTCTGGTATCAGATCTAAAAGAAGATCTTATCAACTTGGAAACCTTTTCTTGCACAACTCAAACTGGCCTTGCAGCATAACAAATATTCCAAGATACGAGGCAGTAAAGACAGAACTGGTGCACAAGTACTGAATGCCTAAAATAAGTACTGAAAGAGAAAACACCAAAGGCTAGTATATAGGTTGCATAGTATATACTGTGACTTCTGAGTGGATTTTTGAAAGACAGCTTTCTACTCTGTCTATATTCTGATGTCTTCTAATACCTACATGTTGTAGGAACTATCTGTACTGGGGCTAAAACAAGAGACCTCCAAACCTTGAGAGGTAGAGTTTGCAATCTTTGCATAATTCACTGAAACTCACATATCTGTGCATGAGATCACTAAAGAAATCTGCAAATACAAGTCCATGTTTGTAGTCTCATTCATATGACTTTTCAAGATTTTCAGTGTTGACATCGAAGACAGACCAGTTGCCTTGTCACTAATAACAAAAAATATTTGATGCTTTGGACATTTCAGTTTACAAGAAACCTAGATGGATTTTTAGCATGATCTAAAATTTAATAGTTCACTGTTTGAAGCATTTAAAATCACCATTTTGAAATTTAATTTTTAATAGGATTATTAAACTACACTTACTCTGATAAAATCTGGGGATTTTATTTTTCATTCAGAGAATTCTGCAGTAATTATGGCCAAAATATGCCTAACAATTACTTATGTCTTTTGGGAACAATGGAGACTTTGTGTCCATTTGGTGCTTGTATCTATTGGCAGGTTCCTGACTGGAGTTTTACAGTGATTGTGAAAGGATTAAGATCAATGCCTGAAAGATCATTAAAGGCCATTTTTCTAAAGCATAAGTGAGATAATTTTTTCAATATCTCTAATATAATATAGATCAATATTCCCAGAGATTACCTGAAAAAGTGTCTAGTCCAGTTAGTGCTTGTTGGATGAGTAGAAGATGCTACATTCAACATTAGAAAAGGTTCTGCAATCTCACTTAGGTGAGCTAGCCAAGTGCAATGTTTCAGTCCCTTGACAATACAGTGGATGGGAGGTCGCTGGTTCGTTCTGCATAGGGGATTACTGATGGAGTATATTGACATTTGTAGTTTTACAATGTAAAACCTTCTATCATGACTTATCTCAGTTGGCAAATAATTTATTTTAATCTTGCAAATGTTGGAGAATGTGAAAAGGGCAGTTTGTAGTTGGTGTATCTTGTGGTTCAAAGGTGTTTAATTGTCAAATAAATGAATAGTTTCAGGCATCTGATTGCTGCTCATATTACTCCTCTTGATATGCCTGAGTAGCTCCATATAAACCATTATTCTTTCTGAAGAAATGAGTTTAGGAATAGATTCTCCTTATTTACTCTGAAGCTATAATAGATTTTGTTGTGGCTTTTCAGTGAAGGTCTGTGTGTAACCATTTACAGGCATTCATTTTAGCAAAAAGCCTTAACTACTCTGCATTCATTTGGAATTGGAGAGTAAGCTACATGTTGTATCCTTTTAAAGACTTAACACTGATGTCAGAATCACAATACTTTCTCTTTTTTACGATGGCAAAACTCTCAGCTATGGAAAATATGATGCTGTTTAATAAAATTTACTCCACTTATTTTATCTCTGGGACCATCCTCTCACAAGTACAGGCTTTTCATTTGAACTTGGTTAATTTAATAAGTTCTGGTTTTCTTTTGTAATAATTTTTGCAAATTATTTATTCTCATATCCAGTGATATCACTGACTGGACACAGGAATACAATCAATACAGACCATCATTCATAATGTCTTTATGCAAAGACAGACCTACTTAATTCACTTCTTCTAAACAGATATATTCTTTATGATTTCACGAAAAAACCTTTTTTTTTTATTTAATACAAAGTAGATTTTAGTATGAGTATCAGGACTAGCATGACTTCATTTCCTTCAAATTTGCGCTTAGAGCTGTTTCCTATATTTTATACTGATTTGGCTGGAACATTGGCAATAATTGCTGTAACTAGTTCGCAGTTACACATTTCTTATTGGATCTGTAAATATGTAGATACTGATTCTCAAGCAAGTTGTAGATATATATCTTTTGGACGTACTTCAATTTCATTTAAATGTGCTGCTTGGCTCTAAAGATGTTTGTGAAAAAGTAGAAAAAAAAGTGGGTGAGGGAGCAGTGGCACAGGCTGCCCAGAAGGGTTGTGGGGTTGTGGAGTCTCCTTCCTTGGAGGTCTTCAAGACCCGCCTGGACATGTTTCTATGCAACCTGATCTAGCTGAATCTGCTTTTGCAGGGGGATTGGACTAGATGATCTCTAAAGGTCCCTTCCAACCCCTACCATTCTATGATTCTATGAAAAAGAGGGCAAATGATATACAGACAACATGCTCCCATAAACTGCTTTTGTGGAAGAAAAAGTTTATTTCATTATAAAAGGCTCATTTCATCTTACCTAAATTTTTTGTTTTGCTGAAGATAGTGAGAAAGCCAGAATAAATTCACTACAGTTTTTCACTTGATAAGCCTGCATTTTCTACGCATAAACACACACATGGACATATATAAAAATACATATGCATGCATATATGCGTATTTATGCAGAGAAAGGGAATGAAAAAAGTTTAAAACAAATTTGACACATTTCAGCTTGTTCTGCCTGGTATTACAGGCAATGCTTGGCTAGTATCCTCTTTGTTCTCTGAGCCATGACGTGATGCCATTCCAGATCTCTCTGCACCTTGACTCTTTTAAAAGAACAGTTTAAGTAATAGAGACATCTCTGCCATTTGAAGAATGAGCTCTTTGCTTTATTACATTGCATCCCACCATAGCAAGCTCAGAACAGCAGTATTGGAAAATAAGCAATAACTGCTGTTCTCTCTCAGCCTTGCCACAGAGCTATAGCAAGACATCAAGAGCAAAACTGGGCATGCAGAGAATGAAGGGGCCAAGCTTCAGCTTCTGTCACAGCTTTGAGGTGAGGTGCAAAGCCCAGGACTGGCTACCTGTGCCCACTGATGGTGGTGCCTTTTCTTGTGTCCTCAGAAGCAAGTCTGATGCCAGCTCTCACTCTTTCCTAGGACAGAACAGCTTTCAGCATAGATTCTTTTCTGATTTTTGATGAGTACAGAGGTGTCCTGGTTTAGGCCCATCAGGGAACAAAAGACCACAGTTAGCCTCAAGTACCAAAGACCTGAGGATTGCTAAAGGGCAGGGAGAGCTTAATTGCCACTTAAGGTCCAGGACAAAACAGACCAGGCTACTCAGCTTGGGGAAGAAAACAGAAAATCATTTAATACAACATCAACTTAAGAATAACCATAAAGCCCCAAAACATAACCAAAATAAAACAACACAGAGTAATACAACGATGAAGAGTCCGACCAGCCCTTTAAGACCACCTTCTCCCCACTCCTCCCCTCTTCCTGGGCTCAGAGTTCTGATCCCAGTGTTTTTACTTCCTCCCCCCCGAAATGGCCCAGAGGGGCAGGGAGTGGGGGTTTCAGTCAGTCTATTCCTGATACTTTCTGCCGTTTGCCTCTCCTCAGGGCAGGTGGGCTCCGCACCAGTCCACCCTGCATGTCCATGAGGTACCTCACACACATGGCAGCCCTGCACGGGCTGCTCTGACATGCATTCATCCCAAAAGCTTCAGCTCCTTTCTGCCTCTCATGTAGATCTGCTCTGCAGTGCGCAGGCTCTCCAGCATGGCCACCTCTTCACACAGTCTCTCACCCGTCCAGGTGCACTCACACTGAGCTGCTGGTGGCTCTCAGTTCTGCCATGGCCCTGCATGGGTTGCAAGGGTACAGCCTGCGTTCTCACCACGGCTTGCAGAGGGAGTCTCTGGTCTGGTGCGCCTCCTTCCTTCCTCCTTCTCTGACTGTGGGGTCCGCATGGTCGCCTCCGTCTTGTATCACTCTTACACCTCCTGCCAGCACTTCAAATTCCTGTCCCTAAATAGTGATGGCAGAGGCGCCAGATTGGCCCAGCAGGGCCAGAGGTGGGTCTGAACCCAGGAGCCGGGGGACAGTACAAAAACTCTTTACCGGGTCTTCACTGCAACCCGCTCTCTCTGTTACCAAGCAAAAACAGCTCCTTGCTAAACCATGACAAGAGGAATTATGAAAGCTTTAGCAAATCAAATTTTGCTTTTCAATCACTGTTAAATCAGCATTGCAGTAAAACTACCAGATGTCATGCCTTACAGTCATGTAGGTGACAGATCTGTCATGTCATGTCAGGACTCAGGGAAAACTGGAAGGGAGAGACCCTCCCTCACACAGACACTGTACTGGAAAAGGTTGTGCATTGATCTGGAAGCCAAAATTTTTGCATACCTTCTGAATTTTATCAGTCAGAGCCTTGGACTTCCATTCTGTGGGCAGCAACAATTGTTTTACTCCAAAATCACCTGAAAAATTGTACAAGGTCATCTTCAGTATAACTTCAATTCCATTGAAATTAAGTTTCATCTGATCCTCATCCATGAGTTAATATGTAAATGAACTTGGTTTGGACTAACTTAAGTTAATTAGGAATTGGTTTAAATTGAGTTGAAAAAAGTAATTTTTAATCTGGGGGAAAAAAAAGGCTTCTGCATTATATTTTCTATCCTTTCAAAAAACTCTATTTAAAAGTGGTTTGTGTTAAACCAGGGGACCTTTTTCTCTCAGCAAGATTCTCAGTTTCTGCTCTCATGCACAAATATTTTCTTAAGCTTGTCACAAGTTGAAAAACAAGTTGAAAACCCACAACTACATAGGTCCTTAAAACAGCAGGTCCCTAGGGCAAAGCTAATACTTGAGAACAGACTAATGCAAATAGGAAAATCTTATCGTTTTACTCTACTGCTGATAAACAGAGAACTTGATTAAGCAGGGCTGGTAAGGCAGTCCCTTTCCCCACCAACAAATCCGTGTCTTTTTTAAGTTCTGAAGCTTTCTGCATATGCAAGTTATGTGTGAATATGTAAATTAAATTATTTGAGTCAAAAGCTGTAGGCTTGGAAGTTTTCAGAGCCCATTTTCTGTACTCTTGAATTAGACGGGAGTCACTTGTTGGGTGCCTTGGAGCTCTGGAAACAACACTGTGAGAATAGATGCAGCCAGGGAAACCAGTGAACGTCTTTATATTTCTAAATATAGAGCAGAAATAGAAATACCCCAAAAGGCAAAGAGCTAAAAATATTTTGGTTATTACATGTGCTACAGAATGGAGATTGTGATAGTTCTGATAGTCATGCCATTTTCATGTTGATTTCTATACCTGTAGGATTCAGATCAGTTATGAGTAAGCTCTCCAATTTGTGACTCAATAGCAAAACCCTAAGCAATTAAAATGCAGAGCGTCAGTTGTCATATTTTTATTAATGGTACTACTACTACAACTGCTACTACTACCATTATTTTAAGTATCACCATCCCTTCTGTGATTTTTATGAAAAATCAAGTGCTTCAATGTTAAAGGGAAGGATTCTTAGTTGGGTTATATCTGGTCCCGCTCTGGCAGAGAGGTTGGACTAGATGATCTTTCGAGGTCCCTTCCAACCCTTAAGATTCTGTGATTCCGTCACATCTTTTCTGACCAGGCTGCAAGATGCTAGCATTATTGTTGATGGAATTCTTCAATTCAGGTCAGGAACCCAGCTTCCATTTCAAATCAGTGTTTTAAAGGAACGTTTTTATTGCAGTTTCTATTTCCTAGTGTAGGAGTGTATTGTACAAGCATTTATTTAGGTCTTTGAGCTAATTACTTCTATTAGCCTATATTCTTTAAGATTATAGACTCGATTACTTCAGAAAGAGACTTTTACTTGTCTGTAAGACACAGTTTTGGTGCTAGAACAGATTTTTATGGATTTCCATTCTCTTGTTACAAATTTTCATCTTCATATGTTCTGCATTAGCACTCACTTGCATCCATTTAATTTTTATTTAAAATTTTAATTGCTTCACCAGTGAAAGGGCAAAAAAGCAATTGGGTATAAGAACAATAATCCTGTACAAGTTACTACCTTTATAATTCTTTAAAAATACTTTATTATGTTTGCACAACATACCTGTGGTGGTTTAGCCTGGTGTCCACCAAGTCATAAAACCACTCCCCCTCCCAAACTAGTCAGGAGAGAGAGAAATATAACAAACGGCTTGTGAGTTAATGACAAAGATCACTCAGCAATTAGCGTACCTGGCAAAACAGACGCAGGGAGAAAAAGGTTTGATTTATTAAAGAAACAGTAAGAGCAGGGAGATGAGAAATAAAAACCGTCTTAAAAACATCTCCCCCCACCCCTCCTCTTCCCAGGACCCCCTTTCCTTCCCCTCCCAGCGACGCAGGGGATTGCGGATGAGGGTTCGATCGGATCATTAAAGATGGACTTTGCCGCTGCTTCTTCTCAAGGGGAGGCCTCCTCACTGTGAGGGCAACAGAGAAGTGGAACAGGCTGCCCAGAGGGGTTGTGGAGTCTCCTTCCTTGTAGGTCTTCAAGACCCACCTGGACATGTTTCTATGCAACCTGATCTAGGTTCGCCTGCTTCTGCAAGGGGGTTGGACTAGATGATCTCTAAAGGTCCCTTCCAACCCTACCATTCTATGATTCTATGATTCACACTTACCACTGCTACACTGTGGGGTCCTTTCCATGGGACAGTCCCTCATGAACTTCTCCAGTGTGGGTCCTTCCCATGGACTGCAGGTCCTCATTAACTGCTCCGGCATGGGGCCTACCACTGGGGCAGCTCTTCACACCTTGCCCCAGCATGGGTCATCCACTGGCAGAACAGTCCTTCAGGGACACACTGCTCCAGTCTGGGTCCCTCACAGGATCACAAGTCCTGACAGCAAACCTGTTCTGGTGTGGGCTTCTCTCTCCCCACAGACTCCCAGGTCCTGCTAGGAACTTGCTCCAGGCTGAGCTTCCCATGGAGTCACAGCCTCCTTCAGGCATGGGGTCCTTCACAGGCTGCAAGTGGGTCTCTACTCCCCCGCTGGCCTCCATGGACTGCAGGGAGCCTTTTCAGTGCCTAAGCACCCTCCTCCCCCTCCTTCTCCACTGACTTTGGTGTTTGCAGAGATTTCACATTTTCACTCCCTGATGCTGCTGCAGTTTTGCAACTGCACAACAACTTCTTCCCCTTCTCAAATACATTATTCACAGAGGCATTACTTCCATCACTTAAGTGCTTCTGTCTGTGACTTGAGCATGCACACAAATACTGCATGCTACAGCAGCATAAAATTCCCAATGACAGACTCCCATATAACTGCTTTCCACTGAGACCTCAGCAGATTGTTTGAGTGATGCTGGGGTGTTAGAAATGGTCACACTGTAATTTACCTATAGTCTTTAGGCTTTATGTTCACATCTGCAATGAGAATGTCAAGGATTTCTTTACTTCCAAACCTGAATAATTCTAGAGATATTTGAAACTGTTTTAGTCTTTGAAACAATTCTTGTCCTAAGAAATGGCATTTCGGGTTTTAGTAAAATATAATGGCTTTAAACAGAAAGAGAGTAGGTTTAGATGAACAGAGGGTAGATTTAGTGGAAGAAATTGCCCAGATAGGCTGTGGATGCCCCATCCCTGACAGCATTCAAGGTCAGGTGGGATGCGTCTTTGAACAACCTAGTCTAGTAGAAGGTGTCCATGAACATGGCAGATGTGAACTAGATGATCTTTAACGTCCCTTCCAACCCAAACCATTCAGTGATTATATGATTCTGTAATATTAAATCCTGAAGTCTAATTATACAATTTTCTGATGAATTGAGTGTTTCTTGTAACTACAGTATGTATAAAATAATATGAAGGTAACACACTTTTATTGTAAGTGTAAAGTGGTTAGCTGTCTGGCTAATAAAGCACTATGCCTGTGTAGGCTTCATCACTTTCACTAGAGTGTATTTAATTAAGGTCCTGTGTGCCTAAAGGCAAAAGCATTGAAGTTTGAGAGATGGAATGGAGTGACTGGAGACGTACTTCTGTTGGCATTTGAAACTTAACTAGTCAGAAATGTACTCTGAAATATGATTGATTCGGACAAATGTGCTGGTGAGGAAAATTTAGGTATAAGCATTCTCACTCCTGTGTACTAGTACTGCTTTTTCACAAAGAAATTAAGGGTACAATTGATTTTCTTTAAGCTTTGAATGCTTACATATTATTTTCTAAATCTTTAAAACCAATCTATGTGCCAAATTACACTTTGGGAAAAAACAGGGAGCTGTGGACTGAGAAACGAAGCAAGCTATTAGTTGAAACTGACTAAGATTTTAGAAGTGGATAATTATAGGAAATAGAAGCTAGAAATAGGAAACTATTGAAGATTTAACTGAAAAAATAATAATTTTGGGAGGATATATAAATTCAGTTTATATCTCACAGCCCAAGTAAATATGGAAAGCCTTCAAAGTTTCTGCCTATGTAACTATAGCATCTTCCTGGTTTTCATGAATTCCCAACTCATGACCATTTAAGTCTCCTGAGCAAAACTCTGAGACTAATTTATTTTTCATCTCATTGGACATAATAAATATTGAAAAAAATATACTAATTAAGTATGAAAAAACCCCCAAACAAACAAAAAACCACAGCTTTAACTTAAGTATGCAGGTAGGAATCGAAGTTTTTATTATTTCTTCAAATACAACCAGGTTTTGAACCTTCTAAATTCACCACCATTCATGCTAATTGTTTTTCTTCCTCTCCTGGTAAAGCCACTTAGACAAGATAATTATATGTTAGACATGATAGAGGATCCATTTAAAATTGCAGTTTTTGTAAATGACAGGTCTGAGAAGCTCTGTATACTATAGCTAGTGATTTTTGTCAAATGCCAATAATAGGGAGTCAGATTTCTGTCTGATAAATAAATTACTAAACATATTTTCTGTTAAAAAAGCTAATGTGACATTAGCCATAGCTATATCCTGTCATGATTCTGTTCTTTGTTTACAGAGATTTTCCATCATTCCCTAATAAAGGGTTCTCATTTTTAGCAATTATGAAACCTTTTAGTGTCAGTCATTAGCTAAGTGAAAGATACAAGATCGTTGATTTATACTGGTTGAGATGTTTTGTATTTTTTTAATATTATGTGGACTGTTCCCAAAGAGTAACTTTAGAAATGCTTTTAGAAATCCTGAGAAAAAAAAAGATAAGTGTCAGCATACAATGAGACTGTATGGTTCCAATCACTATTTGAGTCAGGTAAGTTTTTGCCTTTTGCTTCCCTTTAAGATGAGTCCCAAAATAACTTTTTTCTCTTTGGCATTTGGTTCTACCAATGCTAAGAAATTAACAAGTCAATCTTTCCTTCTGGACATTTCTCCTGATAAATGTATTGTATATTGTATATGTACAATTAAAAAAACTGTAAATATTGTAGACAGAGATAATTATATTTATGGAGTTATCATTCCTCTTCTGAAAGTTCTGAACTTCATGATTTCAAGGACCTCCCTGATTGACAATGAAGATAATTGTATTAATATGGTTTTACTAAAGATTAGAATTTTAACATTTTTTCAACTTAGCATGGAAAATGTGCTATACCAGATCAAATTAGTTATCTCCTTAATCCTTTTTTTTTTTCCAGGCAGTTATCCATATCAGATAATTCAGAGGAAAATTCAAGAGCTATTTGCCAGTTACAAGATCATTGTCAGAAGTTAAATGTCCTGTGTTTCACAGTATTTGTTAGATGCTATCCCCCTTCAAAATGTTTATTTGCTTTCGAACTTCTTTTTCTTGTTTATATATCAACACCCAGTTTGGTTTAGATCTATTTGGTAAGCATTTACCCTTAGGTGATGACAATTTATGACAGATTAAATTGAATTGTTATTATTTCATGTGGTCACAGAAAGCTACTGAACGTATAAAAAAAGTCTGCCCTCATTTCTTTAACTTGATGGTTATACAGAGGATTTCCAGTGTTTCAGGAATTAATTTTATAACTTACTGCAGGAATATTTAGAAAGACAATATCAACCAGTTTCCATTGCAATTTGGCACATCTGTAAACATAGGCTGCTGGTCTTGGCACCCTTGATACCTGGTATGGATAGGATCCTCCCGTTCCAGCATCTAACTGCAGTGATTTCAAGAGTTTAGGTTTTTTTCTGTTGTGGTTTAGGCCCAGCCGAGAACAAGGAACCATTGAAATAATATGGACATGTAACTATTATAAAACACTATGAAATCCTCACCATCACAGAAATACAACTTTAGACTTACCTTCTAGAAAGATAAATATTCCTTTAGTCTATAAAAATCTTTCCGTTGCCCTCTATTATTTGTATAAGACTTTAAAAAAAGTCATAACATTTATGATTCTCAGTGGCTTAGCTAGGAATCTGCTCGCGTTCATAAAAATTCATAGTAAAACTTAGGCCTTTGGAGACTGAAGGTATATATGGCTTCCAGAGCTGAAGAAAGTTCACTGAGAAGGTCTTGCTTACTGTCTTGAACAGTTAAAACACAGAAGGTTACAGTAGTGCCTACACATGTAATAGAAGCTATCACAGGATGATACAATAAACCACAAAATCTCCATGAGGTGGTAAGACCATTCTGTCCAGCCTTTTGCCTAGGCAGCAGGGTTACAGTTTTATGTAAGCATTTTTCCTTTTACTTTTCTAACTCCTTCATCTCTTTACTTATCATATCCTATTCCTTATTTTTTTTTTTAATTTTACACTCTTTAATTGTATGCCATTGGAGCATATCTACATGATCTGCTGAAAAAGCTTTTCTTTAAATGATTCTTCTCTTTCTTTGACTGCTGATATTACACAATAAAAGGAGCACAGCTGCCTGAGGTGCCAATTCATCACAGTGGGGTAGAAATAGCCCACAGTGGTAGGATACTTTGCTGAGACAAGAAAAGTAGTGTAAAGTATCAACATTACTTTATTTTACAAGTGGTCTGTCAAGCTATGAAACAAATAGTCTATCACTATTTTTGTGTAAATGATTTCAGAATCAGGAATTCTTCACTTGCATAAAAATAAGGCAAACATTTTTACTTTGTCCTATTATCTTTATTTCTTAAATATATTCTGTACAGTTTTCTGCATTTTCACCTGAACTGTTTGAAGCTAGAAGTTTTCTGATAACACCACACTGAAAATGACTAAGATAATTTAAATATCAACCTGATAAATGTAGATATAATGCTATCTGATAGATTTACCAATTGTTTTATAGAACATTTGTATCTATTCTTACCATGTTAGCATCCAGTGACCCAGAATAAGAATAAAAGTTCCTATACAGAAACACAGCATCAGCAAATGGAGAGAGTCCTTGGTAAATAGGTAGTCCATGAAGCCACAATTTAGATTCTGAAAAATGAGAAGCAAGTAAACAAGGAATTATGAAAAAGGGAAGGGAAATGTGAAAGCAGGCTGGCGTGATAGCATGAGCCAGTAAGACTGTTACCAGCCTACCATATGCCATGACTTCATTTCTGGAACATTTGATTATGGCAAGATGGTAGATAGGGTCTGTATTTCTTAGCTCAAAGGGACAAACAATGGAACATAATAGCATAATAATCCAACTAATAACAACTGACCATGTAACTATTTTATCTTTCTTTATCTCTTCTGAATATAAGAACAAGAATGAAATAGAGACATCTTCCTTGAGGTAAAGAGCTTTCAAGTTAATTACACATTGGTTAGTAAATCATACTATATGGATAACTATAATTATTAGATCATTACATCAACATATTGTTGAACAATATAAATATTGTACTTTCCTGACAGAAAGACTTGTCATAGGAGATATGGAAAAATTTACAGAAAGAACTAGAAGCCACATAACAAGATGTAGTTTTTAAGCTGAAATTAAGCTCACAAAATAGAATACTTCTATGAAATTTAAGATTTAAGATTAATTTCAATTATGTGAAACAAAAAGTGCTGATAAGTATGGTAAAATTTCCAGGAATTCTGCAGTCTGAGCTTAAACTCACATAACAAAAGGATTCCTAAAATCGGTGAAACTGGAAACATTAATGTCCCTTTAGTAGGCTGATCATTACTAATACCTAGCTTGATATTGCCAGCCAGTAATAAAAAGAATGACAAAAGACACGAGAAAAGTCAGGGAAGTGAAAAAGATGAAGTCTGGAGTTTTCTCTACATTCTTTATGAGGGTTACATGGAGCCCTGTCTGCGTGACAAGGCCCTAGTGCTGCTCAAACAGTATCATATGATTAATATCAATATGAAAAAGGGTTAAACTTTATGTTTGAAGTTAGGCAGAAGGTAAATTTGATTTTCAGAGGTAATCTCTGAACAAGTATAATGTCACAGGACTTCTTGTGCTTCTCAGAGATAGACTCTGTGCTTGTGGGGAGCAAGTGTGCTGTTTTGAGGACAGTGTAGTAGAACCCAAGTGTAATTTATCTGGTGAGCAAGAACAGATGAGTTGCTGACAGTTTTGTTGCTCTTATTTTAAACACTGTATCTTGTAGTGTATTCTAAGTAACTGTCACCACCTGCAGACATATTCATGGAATCACAGAATGGTAGGGGTTGGAAAGGACCTCTAAAGGTCATCCAGTCCAACTCCCTTGCTCAAGCAGGTCTGCCTACATCAGATAAGAAGACTCCACAGACAGAAAACAATATACTGGCACATGACTCAAAATTTTTGAATAATAATTAGGAAGCATGTATTTCACTCCATGTATTACTATTCTAACAGGAAAGTTATCTAGCTCTAATATACATAGCTACCTTCCCCTATATCAACTGGAAACTCAGTTATGCTTTATTGGTATTTCCTTATAGGTTCCATATGCACAAGACCATTAACTAACTTTTATTTTTACACTTTGTTTAAATGTCAGGATAACTCATTTTTCTGGCCTTTATTTTTGTTTATAATGCAAAAATAAAAGAATCATCATGATTGTCCACTTTGTATGCACATTGAATGGAAGTACAAAAGCAATGGAAATAGGGAGGCAAATAAAAAGAACTCAAAAGAGAAAAACTAATCATTGGAAAACACCAATTCCCATTCCCACAGAACTCATGGTATCATAGAATGGTAGGTGTTCGAGGGGACCTCTAGAAATCATCTAGTCTAACCTCCCTGCTAAAGCAGGTCCACCTTGATCAGGTCACACAGAAATGTGTTCAGGCCGGTTTTTAAAGCCTCCAGAGACAGAGATTCCCCAACCTCCCCGGGCAGCCTGTGCCAGGGTTCCATCACCCTTACAGTAGAGTAGTTCTATAAAACGTGTAAGAGTAAATGTGCTGTCTTATGAAACATCAAACTGACAAACCCTTATGCATAGCAACTCTCAAGACAAATAGCTGTAACAGGTTACAAAAGACTCTCTGAGATCTATCACAGCAGTATCTGATACTCACTTGCAGAATAAACATAAAAATAACCAAACACAATATTTGATTTTTATTTCGTATTTCATTTTCAAACATTAATTTAAAGCTCATTACCAAGTTTTTATATGTCAATACTATCAGTATTTTTCTTCTCCGTGTATTCTTCTCAGTGATTACAGGGAAGAACGAATGAAACTGTTGTGTTTTCTGTATAAACAACTGTTTTTTCTATACATGACTATATATTATGTTCCAACTACTATATTTATGGTGAAAAATAAAATAGCTCTTAAAAGGCTTAGATCATCAGCTTAAAAATATGAGCAAGTAGAGGCAGAGGTATATAGAATCAGTAACTGCAATTCATAGCAGAAGTAATTATTTTTTTCCAAATCCAGAATTAGATAATCAGAATAGTAAATAACAAAATAATGAGTAAAGGACAGATAAGTCTAGAAATATTTGACTTTGGTTTTAGTACATTTTCCATCAGATTTATTGGGGCAGAATTGTTAGGTAGAAAGTATTAACAGAGGATATCATCAATTCAGAAGAATTAATTTACTCAGCTGTATTACACGAAGAAAGTATCAATCCCCTTGTCTTCTTTGATATTAAAGTTAGGATATTGAACTATGCATATGACAATGATAACATGTAAAAATCCCATACCAACAATATGTAGATAACAGTACATGCTTGAAATACTTCTATATTCAGTTTGTCTCTAGACAAAATTAACTTTTACTATAATTTTCAAGGGAAGAGTCAGTTTCCTGTTACATACCAAAATACATAGCTTTTCTGAGTGCCTGTTTTACTAGGTCCAGTTGGCTCAGTGTAAGAGCGGATTTAATATGTACTCAGTAATCTATACAGTATTACATGGCAAAATGAAGATAATTTTGTGGTATTGAGAGCTCTGCTAGAGTAGAGCTTCATAATCCATTTTAGAATGAGTTATTTTATTTAGTAGGGTGAATAAGTGTTGAACCAGGTAAGTAATAGCTTTTGTATTATTTTTTTATCTGTTTAGTAACTATGTTCTCAACATCCTTACTTTGCTAGTTAACATCCTACAGGCCTAGAGGAAAATATTGTTTGCTTGCCTTTTTTGATATATTATTTTATGTAAAGTAGAAAATATTATTTGCATTTTCTTTCCATTTAAAAGGAAGTCTCTTGGTAAAAAACCTTCAATACAATAAAATTTACATGAAACAAACTGTCATTTGAGAGCTATGTGGTTGGAATGACATCAGTCAATAATAGATTGCATAGCTCTGGTTAATTTATTAACCACCTGTTCCAGCATCCATTACCAGAGCACATTAAGATACTCTCAGGTTGAAGTAGTATTTTGAGCTTCAGGTCTTTGAGGATGTTTTTCATGTAAAATCATACTAATAGAAAAATTAAATACACAGTAGTATGTACTCCTCTCCACAGAGGAAAAGGGGGAATATTCCATCGGTTGCGATTTCTGTTTCCATACTCTTTGAGAAATAATAGGACTTTTTATGAAAACATTTTCTAAATTAAAATGGAAGCTAATAAAGAAAACTTAATAGTGCACTGAAAGATTGCGAATGTTAGTGCAACTGATGGCCTTTACAGACAAGGGGGAATGCTACAAAATTATAAAGTACTGTTGGCTGATTTATTTACTGCTTTTCATGAGAGAGAAGGTGTCATTTTCTGTATGCATATTTCTGCAATTTGGAGCTTAATTTTTCATAGCTATCTCCTCAGAGTGTATCAATGTCACGTGCAATGTTACAAAGTAGAATTACAAAATTAGAAGCTAAAAAAGTAGTAACATGAAGAAGTACCTTTGGCAGATTGCCAGATGAAAAGAGATTTTAAGAATATGCTTGGACAGAAACGTGTTCCCTTCTATGTGCTCATTCAGTCTGCACCATTGTGTACTATCCATGCTCAAATGAGATAATCAGAAAAGACAGATTTGTTCTCAGTACTGAGAATTACTACTCTTACTGTAATACGTCTCTCATGAAACAGAACCCAAAAGAAAATAAAAGTTAAAGCAGTAGGGTCTAGAATTGAACTATCACACTATTTTTTTTTAAAAAAAAAAAAAATGGAAAGAGGAATAAACCAGCAAAAGTAGGAATACCATACATTCTCAAATTAAATGCATTTTGAATAGTACTAAAGGAAAATATTTATGTGAACTGAGTGGCCCTTACTTGGGTATATTTATCTTACTTGGATATATATATCTACAGCTTGGAGATATATATCTTACGTGAAAGAAATGGCACATGATGACTTTAACATTGACTTGATACTGAATAGAGAGTAGTAACTACTGAGCAATCAGAGATTTCTTTCTTCAGTATTTTAATTTGTTATAGAGATTTCTTATTCATGTTCTTACTGGCCTGATATGGCAGGATGATAGTCAGAAGGGTATTGCTATAGGCATGAAGGCAAAGAGAGAACAGGGCCACAATTAGGGGAGTGGAGCATCTCCCTTATGATGAAAGGCTGAGGGATCTGGGGATTTTTAGCTTAGAAAAGAGGAGACTGAGGGGTGATCTCATTAATGTTTACAAATATGTAAAGGGTGGGTATCAGGAGGATGGAGCCAAACTCTTCTCAGCAATGTTCAATGATAGGATAAGGACCAATGGGTACAAGCTGGAACATAAGAGGTTCCAAAAGAAACATAAGGAAAAAATTCTTCACTGTGAGAATGATGAAGCACTAGAACAGGCTGCCCAGATGGGTTCTGAAGTCTACTTCTCTGGAGACAATCAAAAGCCACCTGAGTTCCTGTGTGACCTACTCTTAGTGGTCCTGCTGTGGCAGGGGTGTTGGACTAGATGATCTTTCCACTTCCCCTCCAACTCTTAAGATTCTGTAATTCAGTGAAAAGCTAGAGGTGAGCATCCTAACTCAGAATTTCATCAAAAAGACTGTCAAGAAAAAAATAAATTAAAAAAAACCCCAAAATGGTATCTGTGATTAATGCAGTATACCACAATTACAAGATTTGTTTGTTTAATCTTAGATAAGACAGCAAAAGTTTCAATGACATACCAGCCCTGTAAGTGGTAGATAGACTTAAGTTTTTAACTGTATTTAAACCTCCTTTAATGCTAAAGGAATAACAGAGTTTTAAGACAGTCGAAACTGCTTACTGCTACCACTTATTTCTGGGTATAAGATGGAGTAATATTGCTGAAAAACGTCATTTTGGGTAGTTTATTCTATCACTAAGCTTACTGCAGGATACTCTCAGTTGATAGATAATGATACAAGTTCTCTACTTGTGGCTACATTCTGTTTCAGCGAGAAAGAAAAGTAGCAATAAAGCAGATGGAAATTAGGGCCAGATCCTTTACTGCTTTTCATCTTGTGTAGACGTGTCCAGTTTTGCAAAGACAAAGGAAAATACTGTTATTCTGAACTGATGTCTTTTAGCTCTCATACTGCATGAATGTACATACTTATAGAAGATACATTGCAATAATGAATAAGATCTGATATCTCCTTGAGGAACAGACTCAATAATATGCCATTCTTTAAAAAACTGTTACAGATACCTGGTAGAGGCTCTGTAAAGTCTTACACGTTTCTCCAAGTCATCCATGTAAGGCTTTCCTTCAAACAAGCTAGTACTGAGAAGCAAAAAGTAAACAGATTTTTTTTTTAAGAGTGATGGTATGGGGGCAGGATTGGTACTCAGTGGATTATAGTGTTGTAGTTCAGACCATTCTCTGCTTATGTAACCAAAGCAGAATGTATGTTAATAGCAAACTCTTATTAATACCCTGGAAGAAAATATCTTTGGTGACTTAATTGTAAGGTTTAAATCATAAATAACCTACAAAGGTAGTATTTACATATCAAATATAAATATTATAGGGCTGATTTCTCTGATTCCTTTTCTCCCTTTGGTTGTAGCATTGTGTAAGCAGAACTGCTTTGGGAATCTCCTTTTTCATCAATGTGCATCCTCCTGGAAGCCCTGTGACCACACTGGTTCTTGGCCAGCCAGAAACACTGAGCAAGCATAGAGTGTTTGAGGCTGTGCCAAGTCTGAGAAGCTCCTGGGATTTCTCTTAGCTGAACTAGGGGCCAAATATCCTGACCCAGAATGCCCCAGTGACATGAAGCCTTTCTTTTCCTTCTACTGGGCTGCTGTTTTATGCTTGACTTAGGGAGGAGAATGAATTCACTAAGACTAGGAAATTTTTTAAATTGCTGAAGACTCAGTGTATCTATTTTCATGTTCCTTGCAATTTTTATTTTATTCCAATATTGTAATACATTATTAAAGTGGCACCTGTCTTGCCAATGATTCTTCATTTTAACATAGTCTTAAGTACTAAAAGGAGAGCAAAAGATCAAAAGATTGCTGCTGAGTTATTTTTATGAAAACATCTCATAATTTCTACTGGATTCAAAATTAGACTAAATTAGTTTTAAAACAACAAGGCTATAATATTCCCTCTGTTGAACTGTCCCTAAGATCAGCAGCAAAAAGCTTACTTCAGAAAAATCGTATTCCTGGCAGATCAGAAACTTTTTATTACAGATTCTGGAAAGAAATAAGTTCTGTTTCACTGTTCATTATAAAATGTACTACAGTAGTCATCTGTTAAACAATACATAAGCCATATTAAGTCTGGATAAAGTCAGAGATTTTGAAGAAAGGCTCCGTCTGAGCCTTTACATCTGTGAACATTGGCTAGAAACTGAATGATTTTATATTGGCTTATGAGAAAGTTGTATTTCACAGCTTTAAAAATCCAGTTATAATTAGAAGGCTTTCTAAGCAAGTCCTGTCCTCTTAGCTGTCAGGACTCTACATTGTCAAATTTCTAACATTGCTGTTAGAAAGAGTAACTTTCTCAATACTAACAGAGCAAAATGTCATGTATATGTCTTTGCAACAGAGAGATCTGCTGTGAACAATTATTCAAAAGCTGAAGCAAGGATAGAAAGTTACTAATGAAACTACAGTTACAGAGAAACTGCCTTTCTATTAATGAGAACCTAGGGGAAGTCTGGCATAGAAGAGGTATCTGGAAGATAAATAAAAATTAAGAAAGGGTTGAAGAGCAAAGAAATCCCTAAATCATTGCCAAGAAGCCATTTAGAGGGAGGATGAAGAAGTACAGCAACAGGACATTTTGCTAAAGGCTTCCAATGCACTGGATGAGTTAGACTTTGACAAGAAAGGTGAAGGCCTCCACAGAACTGTAGAGCTGTTTGTAAGTGTCTGGCACCTTATTCAGATTTAATATTAATCATTTTGCACATTGCATTTAATTTGCATGGAAATTAACGCTGTGGAAAAAAAGATATTTTGAAGGCTTCAGTGAAGTGAGAACAGGCATCCCTCATCTAATGTCCTGCCATTCTTGGTCAGTAGGACATTTCCTCTGAGGATAGCAGATGTTAATCCAGCCTCATGAATGTTAGCATTTCAGCTATATGTCCAAAGATGTGAGAGGAGGTGTAACAGGAAGTGAAACACTCTGAATTCACTCAATGGTAAAAACTCTGCTGACAGAATAGGAAGTGCTAACGTTTAAACCACCGACAGTGAAGCCTTAATTGTAGGGACACTGATTTGTTAAATTTCTTTATGGACATCACAGAAAATAGGTCTTGCATTAAAGCACTGAAACTACATCAGCAGTGTAATAGCATTAACAAAATATACTCCAGTGGCTAGAAACAGGATATTGAAATAGGCCTGTCTTCACTCTGGGACCACATGGTTCTTCAGAGGTCCTCTGCCTCATCAGCTGAAGGGCAACATGGAATCTGTATCAGATTGACACTTCATTGTAGAGCAAAATCAGGAAGATGGAAGAGTGCTTGCATAGATCTCATCTTGTTCTCTTCTCTGTGCAGCTGATAATCATTGAATCTCTCGAAAAAGGTAGGAAACACAGAATTAAAAAGACTTTGAGATCCATAAAAATATTGACAATCAACACAGTATGTAGAACTACACATTTGAAGCCCTTGTCTTCCTATTCAGTGCATCATAGGACACATTCCATTGCCACAGGGAGTATGTGAGCATAGAATGCTGTTATGCTCCACGGATCATGTGCTGATAGATCTACTGGCAGCAACGAAGAAGAAACCAAATATACATTTTGGGCTGACATTGTCTCTCTTGATCAATCTTTAGCTAGTAGGTTTTCTTCTCTACCTCTTAAATTATTTTAATGTAACAATTATGCAGGAATAAATTCATGTGTGCCATGAAAAGAGCATGACATTGAGAATTGTTGGGAAAATATGAAAATTATGAGAAGATATTTAATGCTGGAGAACAGAGTGGAAGATAAGGGGAGATGGTAAGGTACTTACTGTAGGTTTGGATAAGAGTGATGAGAAAGAAAAGGGACGAAATTTGTTGGTGAGAGGTTTCACGTGCACTTGGTACTAGCTGGTAGCCTTGGCTGTATTATTGTAGCCACTGCTGGGAAAACATCTCATGTTTTATTTTCCTGTATGATGAAGTTCTGTCTGAAACCTGTAAATTTTACAGAACTACTGAGGAAAGACATATAAACTTATCCATATTTATAACTTTAATTTAGTTGCCTTTATATGAATGCATTTTTACTCAAAGTTCTTTCTGGAGTAAACTTTTCATTATATGAATAAAGTGCCTCACACAATGGGATGCTAATAATAGGATCTAATAACTAGTCCAGAAATTATAACTATCTAAATGTTAAAAATTACATTTCCATTAAATTTCATACATATGTTAATTTAGACTCTGGTCAAGGAAGTCTGTAATTCAAACCAAATGTTACTTGGGTCTATGTGTTACAAATTTCTACAGCACACTTGACTAAGTAAGTGAAGAGGCTTTACTTTTATAATAGGAAAATAACAGTTATAACCTGTACCTCTATAAGTATCAAAAGCAGCGTGTTCTTTCCTGCCATTTAGGCTCAAATTATCCTAGATTTCAGGTCTGAGTGCTTATAATCTCTGCAGAGGAGCTAAGGCTTGGAAAATCTACCTTTCTTTGCCAAGACCACAGCTGGTGTCTCTCCTGTGCTGAAATCCTTTTGATATATCACCTGGCTGACTAAATAATGAATGCTGTAGAACAACTCATTGATGTTCCCAAATCTGGTAAATTGTCAGGGCATGATTACAGTTAGGAGAATACATGCTGTCTTCTGAGCTGGCAAAGCAATGAGTAGTGCAGAATATGTGAAAAAGTCTGCAAGTTAAAGTGCAATAAGAAAGTTCTTTCCCTGTAAGACTACAGCAGAAAATGACGTACTTCAGAGAGCTGGCATTACAAGAAACTCTGCGTTGACAAGTCCTTCTCAGGTAATACAACAAATGAGTGGTTCACTGGAAGGAAAGTGCCAGGACATAAGGTAATTCCCTGCAAGGCTTAGGAGGCAAATCTCTTCCTTTCCTCCCCTACAAGATGCAAGTTACATAAATATTCAAAATAAACATCTGCCTTGGAGGTTAGATCCAACCCTGACAATAAATTAAAAATAATTTTTAAAAAGAATAGAACTGGTAGAGAATAAAGGACCAATACAACACAACTGGCACCTTTTTCTTATAACAGTATATACATTTGCCTTCTCAAGTTCTTTCCCTTAGCTTTGCTTTGATCACTGTGAAAGTAGCAGATTAAAAAGCCCCTGAAACCAAAGGGTCCAGAGAGATCCATGTCAATTATTCCATCCCTTGCTATAGGGGTTCCCCAGTTACAAGATTCTTCAGATTTCATCTTGTGACTGACTCAGGAAGGTTTGGGAGAGAAAGGAGATTTGTCCTTGTCCCTCTAAAGGGAAGAACATGTCATAGGCTGTCTGTGGAAATTATCTGAATAGCTAGTGCACAATAAATTATTCTACAGTAGTTGTCTTTATACACATTATTGTAAAATATTTATTGCTTTTCGGACTAACTAGTCAAAGAAAGTGGTTTTTGTTTCTAAGACAGGATGACCACAGAGAGTTAAATATCTAACTCTTTAATAATCATTCTTATGAGGTGACCTAGACAGCTTCTTGTCACTGTTCTAAGTGAAGAAAAATGTTTCATTTTTACTACCATTTGTGCAAAGGATAAGTTATACTCACCCAATAAAGTGCAGTATCAATATATATATTCATTTAGTGATCCAATGCTTGAGATCTAATTTTTGTAACAATTCAAGGAAATAAATAGCTTTTACAATCAATGTTGCAGGGTTACTCAGAATGAAATATATACAAAACCCAGTTGTTAATGGTTTGTAGATGTTTAATGAATAGATCATAGGCATCCTATTCAGTTCTGCAATTAATTCTGTCTTTTTCCTTCTAGAATAAGTTTCTTTGTAGGAGGAAAGAAAGAAAGTGATATCTTGTTGCAAAAAAAACAATCAGATTTTTCCTATTGTACATGGACGACACTGGTGGAGTTAATTGGGCTGCAACATGTAATGGGGCTAGAATTTTGCTTGCCTTGTGTTTGCTTTCCAGTTACCCTGCAATTTTAATTTATTAGTAATTTGCTACAAAATCCATGTCCCTGCTTCTTTTATATTATTTTTTTATTAATTAAACAGATTTCTTGCAAGCAAAATTCTTTCCATTTTTATAGTATTAGTGTTTGGACTTTTTTCCCTTCTGTGAGTTAAAATATGAGACCTTAAAAACACACATTTGGGAAATGAGTGGGTGCCAGATGAATCATCAGAACTCATTCTGCTCTCATTTAGTAGTCTGTCTGCCTCAGCATGCAGTATAATGATGCTTAACTTATCTGCATTTGCTAGGTTAAGATAGTCTGTTCTGCGGATGAAAAATAAATGCAGATCTCAAAGACCTGAAGGGAGAGTGCAAAGACTAGGCCAGGCTCTTTTCAGTGTTGCCCAGTGACAGGAGCAGAGGGGATGGGTACACACTGAAACACAGGAGGTGCCATTTGAACATCAGGAAACACATTCTTATTGTGAGCTTGACTGAGCACTGGCACAGGCTACACAGAGAGGTGGAATCTCCATTCTTGGAGGTATAGGTAGGCAGTTAAGTCGTCTAAGGGTGCAGAGGGTTTCTCTGGGCACCTAAGTTCTCCACTGACAAAATCTTTAGCTTGCAGGAATTCCTAATATCTGGCAGGTGTGAGGTTTATTTATTAGTTTTCAAAAGACAGCAGACTGCAATATAGACAGAATTTGGTTTTCTCACCATTGCTGGTTAATTTTCACCCTCTATAGCAGGAGCTGGTTTGCAGTTTCCCGTTGTGCATTCAAAGCCAGTCCTGTCATCAAATGCAGGCAAAATCAGAAAACCTTTCAACAGAGATTCTCTCCTAGGAGCTAACTGGGGAAAAAAAACATCAAGTACACAATTTGTGTTTGGAAGCTCCTCCATAATGCATCTTCTATTTTCATTAGTTCAGATTTTTTGAACAAGCTAAACTGTACCACATATATACTATTTACAATAATTTGCCTCCTTGCAGTATCAGTTTATGATATCTGTTTGCTTCGAGGCTGTAAAAGAGCATAATTTTTTATAGGATTTAGTTTAGTTGAGATTATACCTTTCCTATCACATTATTCCTTCATATGTGCTCCGATTTGTTTCCTGTAATTCTTTACAAGGAAGTATCCAAGTTGAATTAATATTAAATTCCAACTAAAAAAGCCTTGTCCTTTCATGGTAAGAGACAGTAACTTTGATGGAGAATCTGCTTTTAGGCAATGAAAAAGTGATATATCTGTCATTCAAAAGACAAAAAAAAAAAAAGATGAATTAGTGTTTTATGTTTCTTCAGCATAGTAACTGAATAAATGCTGATATCTCTATTCAGATTAAAACTGGGTTAGCTAATTATGTCAGACAAAAGAAAAGAAGTATTTTAATTCACACTTGACTGTTTGACCTAACTCAGTGTGCATAGATCTACCATAAAAGATATCTGCCATAAAAGAAAGCTAGTGATCTTAGGAAATTAGGACACTTTCACGGTGCTTCACCAAATAAACTGAGAAGTGTATCTACTGTTAACTTCAGTAGGATTCAGAGTGGCATAACAAGCAAAGGCCAGGCCAGACCACAAAGCAAGATTTATATGACACCAATGCAGGAGCATGTCCCACGACAATTAAAGTTATTACTTTGTGTGAAGTTATTCACGCTATTTTAAAAGGTGCTGTGGAATATGAATCAGTCTATGCAAAGACAGAAATTGTCTGCTTTGAAAAAGATGAAGACTGCTGGGCTGCAGCTTGAGTCTGTCACAAGCAGTTGAACAATTTTCTGTTACTTGACCTCAGATACTGTGTTTTTATAGTCAGGAGACAGTACTGGAGATGGTGTGAGCTCCTGTTTTTGCAGACTGCACAAAAATCTTCCTGTATTCAGCCTGTGCGATATCCAGGTAACTGCAAGTGCCCAGCACTTTTGAAAACCTATTTATTTAGATAACATGACCTCTTAAGGAAAAAAAAAATCTTTACACCACACTGCAAGACATAGACTTCAACTATTTAGTTTGAAAACAGGCAGAGACAGTTCCAAAACTGTAGATCCAATTCCTAAAAAAAAAAATAAAAAATAAAATTATTTTGCTTTCTCTTTTTCTGCCCACGCCCTGACAGAATGCACATACAGCAAATGCCATATGTTCAATATGTCCTCATGTTGTCCACTGATTAGTCTTTCACTTCTGAATTTTTGTATTGCAAACTGTCCTTGTCTCAGTTTAAACACAAATACAAAGGCTAAGGCATAGAAACATGAGGCAAATGAGATTTCAGGATAACAGTGACACCACAAACATCAAGACACCTGTTTAAATTCTAACTGTGCATTATGCTCCCTTTCCCTTCTCGAGCAACTGAAGCTGTACTTCAGAGCTTAGCTGAAACCTCTTAGTGTAGCAGTTAAGGTGTTAGAAGTCCTATTTCTTTCTAAGAGTTGAATAAATTACATCTTAAGAAGTATATTGAAGTGTTTAAACAGTTAATTACTGATGAGTCTGACTGATTTCTATTATATAGATGCATATTAACCTAGAAATAGAGAATTGAAAAGACCTGCATCTATATATGCAGCATAGATTAAACTGATAGTTTGGTATTGCTTTAAAGAAATAAAACCTGATAATCACTACTGCAATACCATCTATTTTTCCTTTTACTTGAATAAGAAAGGAGATGAAGAGACTAAACTAACTTCAGGCATCTATCATCTGGTAAAGAGGAGTCCAAATATTACTGTGGGAGACTCTGGCCAAACCCACAGGAATATTCTGCTCATGGCTGTTATTTGGCTGGAACAAAGTAATTTATGTCAGATTCCAACACTAATGTCATCAAGAAGCCTAACAAAGCAAGAGTATTGGTATACTTTCAAACCCTCACATGAGAAGACATATGAGAGTCATTATAATGTGGGTTTTCATATATATATAAATGGTTTCGTTTTCTCCTATGTCACATACAATACAAATAAGGTAAATTGCTTGGATTTTGCTGAGGATGAATGGGCTTTAGTTTTACAAGCATTTCAGTGCTGTTTTAGTAATCAGTAGCAGAGGCCATTTATTATTTTGCATATTGCTTCACTGTTAATGCCACTCCCAAAACAATTTCTCAAGTAATTCCGATTAAGTAAAAGTGAAAATACTCTGCTACCATGCCCAGAGAATGATACAGAACAAAAATAATGAGAAACATAGCAAAAGCTAAATTTTCATAGATAGAAATCTGAATAGAGATAATTTTTATGTTTATAATTTTTATGTTCCACTTAAATGGAATATCTAGTTTATATCTTAAAATACTTACGGAGGTAGATTTGAGGTTGTTTTTTGTGACTTTTTTTTTTTTCTTATTGAAAGTGCAGAGTTGGTAGTTCAGGAAGATTGTCTTCAACACCTTCAAGCATTAACTCAACTTTCAGATGTTTATTTTTATATGCTGTTAGTCAATACTGCAATCATGACATTTTATACTGGAAGCTGGCATGTCAATAAGCCTGTTATTCTCTACACGCAATGCAGTGACATTTGCTAACGTTTTGTATAAGTTTTTCATTGAGCTGTTACTGTGTGGATGTCACTTACTGAAGCAAATGTTAAATTAAAACAAGAAAGGCAAATACCCAATTTTTACTTCCCTAATGTATGACACAAGATGTCTCTGATTTCTCTAGGTTATTTTCATAAAGTAGTCTTCTTGTTCAAAATAGGCTCTTGATTAAATGCACACTAAATACCATGCAAAAGTGAGATTTGTGTAGGGCCGTATCCTCCTTGGCTTGCAAATCATATTCCTTTCTCTTTGGGACTTGCACTATCTGAAGAATGGTTTGCTGTCTTGAATTACAGAGTCTTAATCTTTGTTTAATACTTGAAACAAAAGAAATGTTTGAGGGCTTTCTTAATCTGGGCTCTATTCTGACACGTCATCAAAATAATGGTTTTTATGCTTTTCAACCCGTACTTTTCAGCTGATAACAAACTACTATCTTCAGATGCCTTTAAGCCTGTTTCTTTCAAATCGGCCAGCACACCTACTCTACATCCTCCCCCTCAGCTAGATCAACTGCTGTGTGCTCTCTCTGCTTGTTGTCTTCTGCTAATTTTCTCTTTGTCTGGAGTTTCTTTCTCTGCTCTTCCTTTTTCATCTCTGCATGTGGTGTGTCAGCATTTCATGCTTTTTAGCCCAAATAGCTGCCTCCCTTCACATACAGTAGCTAAATCACTGGAGAATATATGTGCCATGGCTGAATTTCTGTTAGGGCTTTTATTATTAGATCTGTGCTTCTGCATACTGTTTCTGTTTCTGTTTTAACAAAGGAAGTGGGTTATTAAGACATACAACCCAGTACATCAAAGCAGGATATTCTGCTGTAATTCTCAATATCAGACATTTCTAGGGCAATTCCACCAGTTTGATTAAGATGTATCAGGCATGAATTAAGACTGGTGTTGAACTGATATTTTAAGAACCTGGAAGAATGTGTGATATGCACCATTGGTTTACTTCCAAGCATGCCATAAAACTTATGAGTTATGATTTTCTTTTTCTTTGCCATATCGCATAATGGAGACTTGCTGTATACCCTACCACACTGTAGATTTTGCTATGTCAAAGGCAGCATGCATGTATTTCAAAAAACATCTATTTTAAATCCTGCCCCCTCCTCTGTAATACTAATTCACAAAGATAATTTTCACACTATATTTTGGTACTACTTTTAAGGAATCCTACAAAGGCATCACGTCTTTTTAGAGCCACAGCAAATATGATCTGGGACCAGAGTGACTGAAGATAAGAAATATTGAATGACTTCTCATTCAGTTGATGTGGTTCGTCCTATTCAGTAACTGAAGCGGTGGAATAGTAGATTCATGCAGTTGATTAAAAATTGTTTCATTATTCAGATGCATAGCATTTAATTTGGTTGATGGCCAGCCATAATTCTGAATTCTTCTAAATTTTGAATGCTTTACTCTGCGATCTAACCTTCTAAACTTAATATATGGATACCAGTGATAACAATCTGAATCATCTGACCAAAGCCCCAGTCAAAACACATCTAATGAGATCAGGTTGTTCCAGGTCATGTCCATTCAAGTTTTCAATACCTCCAAGGATAAAGATACCAAAGTTTCTGTGGTAAACCCATTCCAATAGATGACCACCCAAATGGTAAAAAATATATTTCTTTATCTAACTGAAATGTAATGTACTGTAACCATTACTTCTTATCCTTTCACTGTACGCCTCTGAGAAGAGTCTGGCTTCACCTTCTCTAAACCATCCAAATGGTTCTCTAAACAATATTTGGCACTTGTAGACAGCAAAAATGTCTAACCTGAGCCATTCAAGAGTTTCACAGCCCTTTCCTTCCCATGTATCAATCACTCACACATATTTGGTATTGACCTCAAATTTGCTCCAAGTTTATTCCATCTCATTGTCTAAATTGTTAATGAAGATGCAAAGACAAATTGGCCTCAGTAAGGTGAGCATTTTAGGTGTATCAGATACTTTTTTTTTTCTCTAAAGCCTCTGCAATTGGTTTTACACAGCTCCAAAAATTATCTTCCTTTGAGGATAGTAATTGATGACTGCTGAGTTGCTTATAGCCCTAGGGTTTCTGGTATCATCCTGTGACTATGCTTCAAAGGTGTCTACTATCATCCTGTGCCTCTGTTCCTTTATGCTGCAGTTAATTCTGTGGTCATAGATAGTTTCTTCAACAAAACATTACTACTTATCATTACTGCCTATTAGTAACAGAATATGTATATATAACACAATGCACTACACCACATAATCATTCAGAGTTAAGCAAAAGATTAAACAAATTAGATGAGGATCAGTCACCTAATCCTGAATAGTTACTTTGATCACCTACATTAGTTGCAGCTAAGCAAGCTTTAACAGAGCTTTGGGCAGGTCCAGGTAAGTTGAGAGAACTGTGGTGTTAGCTTAACCCAAAGACTAGCCTGTCATAAGCAACAGCCACATCATATTTACTGAACTGTTAAGTGTACACACAGTAGTAGACTTGCAAGATATGCTTGAACCTAAATTCAGACACTATATTTATCTTTTCTCCAAAGTATTCCTGATAGATATTCGTATCAGTAGATGTTTTTAATCACACATAATTAATCAGCCAGAGCTCTCCTATCACATAAGAACAAAATCTTTCTTCTGGATGATCTGTGTGTGGTGAGAAATGCATTGTATCCACCACAGAGAAAATGTTTTGGGCAACTCCATGACATCCAGGGTGACACATAACCTGAAACTCAAGCGCTCTAGGCTGTGCTTACATGTCTGCGTTGCCTCATTCTCAGATAGAAGAACAGTGTTGCTGGCATGAGGAAAACTATGTAGAGAGGTTAAAATAGCCAGCAGATGTGGGAATGAAAGGCAGTGCAAAAAAATTACCTGTGTCAGTGAACCCAGATTTAAACAAATCTTATCAGTGCTGCCTAAAAGATTTTGGTTTGTTTTTTACAAAACTGCATGATTCCTAATCAGTACTTTTTTCCAGAGAGTCGATTTGTGATTTGTTCAACAACAGGTTTAGCAATGCTCAATTCACTTATGCAACTGGGCTGTCAAGCACTTGGAAAACTCTAGGACTGAACTAAAGATGGTTGGAGGGCATACCTGAAGAGAAATGGACCTTGTTAATTTTCTTAGTAAGACTAAGATCTCTGATAATCTAAATTGTTTAAATATTTTTATTTCTGCTTAGAAATACAATAAAAGAATAATGAGCAGAGATAATTCAAATTAGTTAGCTATTTTGAAACTCGTTTTCCCTACATACATACAGTGATGGAAAACTTAGATTCATTACATGTGCTTTTCCAGGTTAAATCTAATAATTCTAATTCATAATCAATTAATCCTTTACCTATGTATTTACTAGATTAACACAAATTAGTATACACCATTAAAGTGATGCTTTAGTGCTAATGTATTCTTATTGTTGGCTAAGGTGTACATTTTAGAAAGTTTTGTCATTTTTTTGTGAGTTTTTGTCCTGTAGTCAGAACGCCTTGTTCTGAAAGCAGTAAGCTTAGAGAAGCTTCACATATGGTTTTGAGTTTCAGGCACTCCCATGTGGATTGTCTGGGGTTTCATAAGGTTTGAGAGCAGCCTTTTATTCAGTGAAGGATGTTAAAAAAACTTTCTATCTGAAGATCTACTTACTTGATGCCTGGAAGACTTCCACTCTGTCTTTGAAAATATTCAAAATTTAATTGGACAAAGCACTGAAAAACTGACCTAATTGGGCCCTGTTTTGAGTAAACTGTTTGCCCTCCAAAGGCCTTTTCATCCTAAATTATTCCTGTTTCCTTGTCCAGCAGCTCATGGCAGGACATGGCAGGCCTTTTTTTTCTAAAATCCTAAACTAAAAATAAATAAGCTCATGCAGGTACTCTAAATTTAGGTAGAAGCATCAAGCCTATACATTTTTATAATAAAACAAACAGCAAAAAATTTGAGGTTTTCTGCTTGCATTTGAGTTTTTGCTCATGTAATTGGCATTTACACTCTGATTTTACAGAACATTGAGGAAATGCAAAAATATGCAATAAAATATATTGGTTTAATTGAATTGATTAACAGGATCTTTTTCACAAACATCATGTGCTTGCTTATACTACAGGAATAGAAGGATCTTGAAAGATACTAGTCTGTAAGAAAAAAGAATGAATGAATAGTCCTCTGCAACAGAAATTCAGATCTTTTTTTTGCTTTTGGACTTTTGTGTAAATGAGTTTAAATAGGGAAGTTACAATTTCTGAATAGGTCAACTGTAAAACTGAGAACAATCTTATAAGTTACAATGAGGTCCATACCTTACCAGCAGTAATCACAATCTATGTGTTTCTGTGTCTTTTATGTGGAAGAGATGGTATAGGAGAGTAATTTGTAAGCGAGGTTGTTGAAAACATCACTTCTCTAGGATTGCCTCTGAGTTTACCCATAGGACCGTGCAGTTCTTTTAACATTTTGATTTTTCATGCATATTTCTCTCATGGTTAGTCCCCAGGTATAATTCACTATTTCTTGTTTAGTAAAAAAGTAAACAGTTCCTACCTAAAGGATGCTGTCTCATTTTAATGATTTAGGGTTTTTTACCATCAAAAAAATAAACATTGGTAGAAATTAACCCAAATGGTTTTTTTGCACATTTCTGTTGTGCAATACATTAGTTATTTTTTCAAAGAGGGAGCTCTGTTACATGGTCCACAATTGTTATGAACAAGACTGAGAGTCCTTTCCTTGACTTTCTTTTCCACTAGCTTGGAGAACTCATATTGTGTTCTCCATAGCATTCTTGTCAGAAGTGGGTAGGTGAAGAGGAATTTCTGTCTTTGAGGAAAAAAAAAGAAAAATAAATCATGTTAGCATAAAAATGTTTTTAAGAGAGATTCTTCTGAACTCTCAGAAAGCAACATTCTCTCTCTTCAGTCTCCTTAATCCCTTATGATTTCTAAGCATCACAGTTTGAGTGAGTTCAGAGCTAAATCCTCACATTATACTGTCTTCATGGATTTTTATCCTATGGATGTCATACATCACAGTCATATTCCTAAATTTAAGCTGTTTTGAATAAAGCAGTTCATATGTGTTTTGCTGTATACTTACTAATGACAGAGAGACCGGGGCTTTTTTCCCCTCTTCTTCAAAGGCATGTTTCTGAATGTCTTGCCTTGGCAAAAGCTGAGTTTTTTGAGGAAGCAATTTAACAATCAGCTCATCAAAGATAATAAATATTATCCTATCTTTCCTTTATTTACTATAGGTGGTTGAATAAGATTCTTACTAGATTTGAGGAAACAACAAACCATCATTTGTACTTTGAAATGCCCTTCTCTGCTCAGCAGTTACAGAGAGAACTGACACAGGCCGGTGTAGTTCAACACCACAATTATGTGAGCTCCACAGTGGGTGGTTGAGTGAAAAATCTCATTTTAAAAGCTAGCTGATTTTTTTCCTAGCTGAAAAACAAGTCTTAAAATGAAAAAAAAAATGTTGATATAATATACTCATATCCTTCAAACTGAGGCTTTTCCCCTACTTTCTCTTTAAATAGCAATAGAAGATATCAATAATAGCTACCATAGGAAAACATAAAAGCTTCACAGACATTTTTATTTTACTAGTGCTAACTGTATTTTATAAAATATTTTTGTCTCCATTTTTGTCTCCATCTTTAAGCTGTAAAGCAACTCAGGCTGTAAAAATACACCATTGTATACAGTCCTACAAGGACTAGAGAGGTGTGGAGATTGTATTGTGAATTAATGCCATTTATCTTTAGAATGAGAAGTTATCTTTAGTTTATATGTAGTTTACAACATTGTAAGTCTAGCCTTTACTATCAGTTCAAACATTCTCTTTGCTCAGAAATGTCTTCATTCTGTCTCACTGATCAGATTAAAAAAAGCAGGAAGAGCTTTTCTTTTCTCACTCCTCTCTTAAAGAATTATCCAGGACTGATCCAGTTCCACCACACTTTTCCCCTGAAATATAAACAGTGTTACATTAAAAATGGTTCTAAGATTCCATGTCTAGGCTACATTTTAATTGAGGAGCCTTTTACATCTAAATAAAAGCAGTGTATACAGATAACAGGAAAATCATTATGGTATACTTCTCTAGAACAATAAGGGGTTTTTTTACTTGGTGGTTACCCTCCATTGCATATGGGCAGTCCAAAGTATTGGCTAGTCCAAGGGCAAAACCCTCTTCTCAGCCATTTTTCCCAGACCAGTTCTATTTGGGCCTATAAAACCACACTACAATGTGGTGAAAGCTGCCTATGTACATGCAGAGTACCCGATTTTAAAAACATGAACACAAGCTCATGTTACCAGTCATGGTTTAAACCTAGACAGGCACAAAACACCACACAGTTGCTTGCTTGCTCGCTCCTCCCTGTCCTTACCCCTGTGGTCGGATAGAGAGGAGAAAAGAACCAAGGGCCTCATGAATTGAGACAAGAACAGGGAGAGATCAATCAGTATGGTTCTGGGAAAAACAGACTCAACTCCTCAATCTGGGGAAGAAAACAAAATCAATTTAAGCTGCCAGCAACCAAAGACAAAATAAACAGAAAGCAAAACAGAGTAGGATGACGAGGAAAATAACCCAAACACTAGAAGATCTCCTTCCCCTTCTCCTCTGGCTCAGCTCCCTACTTCCTATATCTGTACCTCTTTCCCTGCTCAGTGGCATGAGGAACAGGGAATGGAGGTTCTAGTCAGTTCTTCACAGATGGTCTCTTCAGCTACTTCATCCTCAGGGGAGAACTCCTCACATTTTTCCCCTGCTCCAATGCAGTGTCCCTCCCACAGGATACACTCCTTAATGAACCTCTCCGTGTGAGCCTGTCCCAGAGGCTGCAGCTCCTCACAAACTCCTCACAAGCTCCTCTAGTGTGGGTCTCCTCCAAATCAGCAGAACTCCAGACATGTTCTATTCCAATGCTCCCCCCCTATAAAGTCACAGCTCCCTCTGGACACAGCCACTCCCAGCTTGAGATCTTCCAGGACCTGTCAAAAAATCTCTGCTTCACCACTCCTCTCCACAGGTTGCAGGGGCACAGCTGCCATCTCACTACAGGATGCAGGGGTGCCTCTGCTCCAGCACATCTCCTTCTTCTTGCCTTCCTGACCTTAGTGTCTGCATGGTTGCTTCTCTCTCCTCCAACTCCTTCCCCACACCTCCAAGAAAAGAACAACCCTGCTCTTCTGGCTCCTTATTTGTAGTTGGCACTCTGGAAGAAGGGTTTTGAAGATGAGCCCTTGCCCTTCTTTTTTTGGTACCAGGGTCCAAAGCATACCGGATTCGCTGGAGGCTTGCACCTGATTGTGGTAGCCTCTGTCTATCTCCACCTTTGCCCCAATAACAGTACAGAGTCTACTAACAGTATCCTGCAGCTCTTTCACCAGGCTCTGCAGTTCTTGAACTTGAGGGCACCTATGACACATGGTTACCTCAGAAGCATAGGTCCTTAAGCATCCTAAACACTCACTGCACTCCACCTGGACTGAAATGTCTGTACTAACTGTCTCTGTCTGGGTGGACGCATCGACCTTCATCAGGGTTTTGTCCACCTGAGCCTAGGCTTTAGCCCTCAGGCGAGTGCTCACCATCTTGCTAGATTGAAGCAGGGGCACTTCCCTGACTTCTGTTTCTCTGTGAGGGCTTTGGGGTCATTCCCTGGCCATCCTCCTGTTCGCCATGCTCCTGGTTGCTCATGTTCCCTGGAGGACATTTAAATCCCTCGCGGTTACTGCGACTCCGTCTCCTGGCAAGACCGTCCCCCTCGGGAGAGCTGCTGGCTCCTGGTGGCTCTCCTCACTTCTCCTCCACTCCCTGTGCTCCAGAAACCCCTGGATTACCTCAATCGGTCACACAGCTGCAAATAAATAAGCCTTGCCTCCATCATGTGTCCTGATGACTTCTTAAAAAGTGATTGTGGAGATACCCAATTGGCTCAGCCTCTGAGGTGGGTCTGACTTAAAAACAGAGAAAGTTTCAAGCAACTTCTTGCAGGAATCATCTTTACAGATCCTGTTACCAAAAAAGGCATCACATAAACCTATGACACCCTCACATGGGGATACAGTCCTTCACAAACTTCTCTGACATGAGTCTTTCTCAAAGACTCCCCCAGCATGGTTCTCCTTGGTGGCCAGCAGTATTCCAGGCACATTCTGCTCCAATACAAACCCACTCTGGGAACAGCCATCCCCTCTGGCTTGAAGTCCTCCACAAGCTGCCTACATAGCTTCACCATTACCTTCGTTGTAGGAAGATAGCTGCAGTCTCAGCACGGGTTGCAAGGGAGTCTCTTCTCCAGCACACCTTCTGCTCTCCTTCCTTACTGACTTTGGTGTCTGCATGGTTGCTTCCCTCTCATCCTGCTCTTTCTGCTTCCTCCATCCCCTGCAGCTGATTTCTCCTTCAAAAGTGATCACAGAGGTGCCAGATTGCTCAGCCCCAAAGGTGGGTCTGACTTAGAGTAGGGGAACTTTTGAGTAACTTCTTACAGGGGTTACCACTGTGGCCTCTCTTCCAGTATCAAAACAAGGGCTCCACTCAAACCCAATACACACCTTACTGTAAATATGGCTGAGCCCCAGACAAGTGAAAAGTAATCAATATGTCCAACTTGGAAAATAAATTTAGAAAAAAGTTAGCTTTTTATACATGAAAGAAAATTACACGCCCTAGGTCTACTTCTTATACTATGAACACTGACATACAATATGGGCAATATTCAAATTGTCTTCATTTGGACATCTCCATTATGGTCTCAATACAGCCAGCTTGAGTGTCCACCTTCAGCTACCCATGTAGCCATGGGTATGAGAGGCGTGTGCTTCTTCAGAACATGCCCAAGTTAGGTGGTGGAAGAGAACCTGTAGTACTGCCCAGTATACTTATGCTACACTCACGCTTTCACAGGAAAATACTGGGGTTTGGCATAAAAGAGAGAGCAGCAGGTTCAGTACGTTTCAAAATCAGTGAGTTCTAAGCCTTTTCTTTCCTCCTCTGATTAAAGCTTTCAGTTACCTGGCAGGAAAAATTAGTCAAATTCAAAGCAAAATTCATGAAATGTGAAATGCTGAAAATAATGTTGGTGAACTAATCTCAAATATGTGGTAAAAATTTTTTTGGAAATGTGACATTTTATTACATATCTGCTCCAGTCTCTAAAACCAAAGTGTTTAATAATTTTCTGGTTGAGAGAGGATTAAGTTTTAATCTCTAGTGCCTTTCAGGTGTTGTACACTTTAAAATATTGCTTTTTAAAAGATGTGGGTGGCCTGGCACTGGCAGTACAGTACAATTCACCTCACATTGCTTCACCTGCACAGATATTGATTTTTCTTTTTCTCTTCATTTTGACATTTCACGTGATTTAATCCAAGATTCATCATTTTGGAAATGTCAAGTTTAAGGTAGGGAGGGTTTTTTTTATTGTTTGCGAACAGTGATCTTTGAAATGGTTTGCTATTTTTTTTTTTCAGAGTTCCCTAAGCACATCAGCACTAAATTGACTCAGAACTGATTGAGTATATTTTTGTATTTTTTTCTTTCATAGCATATTCCAATGTGCCTTTTTACTGAATAGCTATTAAGGACAACAATTGTATCAAAGTCAAAGATAGCAGCAGTGTTTTAGATAGATTTCCAGCATCTCAGCATATTTCATGAAAAAAAGCTCTCAGGGGATAAAAGCCTTTATGCAACATCACACTATGTGATGGGAAAGCAACAGAAAGCAAGCATAGAACATACTAATGCAGTATATATTACCAAAATAATAGATAATGTTTCTTGACATGTATTCAGCACCTAATAATTAGCATTATAGTCAACAGATGCATGGGGCACAAGAGGAGTAGGAACCTGAATGAAAACTGCCCAGCTGAGCTCAATTAACAAATGTAGGCAGCACTGTGAACTTGAACTTGATGATACAGAGCTGGAGCAACTGCCTGGTTCAACTCCATTCCTGTTTGCTCTCCAGATAAAACATCTGACTGAAAGCTGAAGAGATTCCAAAACACAGTGCAATCTTGAATGTCCTTCTAATGGGTGCTCCAACATGCATTTAAAGTACTGATTGGCTGCTGAAAATAAAACTTACTTGTTCACTGCATCATTGTCCCATCAAACCTTGTGAGTCATATGGCAAACTGTGTGACCTACCAAGACACATGATGCCTTCCATACCTTTGAAAGCAGACTGGAGCTAGCCACTGGGAAATTACAGGGGCTCTCTCCATG
The DNA here is from genome assembly GCF_028858725.1 of Colius striatus. NCBI lineage: Eukaryota > Metazoa > Chordata > Aves > Coliiformes > Coliidae > Colius > Colius striatus. The sequence goes on along the minus strand of NC_084759.1, from coordinate 110,421,297 downwards.
TTTAAAATCACTTTGACACATGTCTGGAATCAGGACAATCCAGGAAGACTGGCTGTTGCTGTCTCCCTTTCTCCTGTTGCTGTGCGTCCATATTCACTGTCAGCCCTTGTGGAAGCCCTGCTCTGCTGACAGGCAGAAGATGTAGCTACTCTTAAACCATGTAGGAGCTGCTTACTTGGTTCCTGAAACAGTATTAGAGCCCAGGGCCAGTCACTCCTGTGGAAACCGACTTGTGCCTTCCTGCTGGTCTGGTTGCAGCAAGCTGTGGTTGTTCTCTGGCCCATGGAAGTTTTCTGTCTGTACAGGTCTGATACAAAAAGTCCTTTTCATTTCCAGACCATACCATTCCCTTTTCATCTCTTTTTAGTGACTTTTCTGTGTCTGATAAAATTCATTTTAATCTGCTCTCTTTACATCACAGTTCCTTGTAGTATACACCCCATATCTGTCCTAATACACAAAACACAACACAGCATCTTGCCTTAAGCTAAGACTAGCAACTGCCTGTTACTTTTAACATTTGCTTGTCTTTCATTGTTCTTCTCAGTATGTTACTCCCTATTGGGCAGTGTTAGCTTGACATTACTTGGAGACTTTCTCTTCAGGGTTAGGAGAGATTTTGAGGAAGGAGAGATTTCTCACATAGAGCAATCCCGTGTTTTTAATGTCTTGGTGAAAGATATATAGGTAGCATGATAAATAAGGTATGAGAAATGTCTTTTTAAACAGTAAAGCATGTGTGGTTTACCAGTGCTACGGGGGAGCTGAAATTAAGGTGATGAATTATACAAGCAGAAGTTGTCAAAAGAACAATGATAAAAACATTTCAAAGAAAGCATTATCTCGATGAAGTTAAGGTAGATTAATTAAATTTTGAAAGGATTCTCCATTCTTTATTACATACTTAGCTTTACCTGGACATTGCAGTACTGCATAAATGTCCAGTTCCTATGTCCTCATCATCTTACTATTCAATACACTTGCTAGGATCCAATTTTCTCCAGTGTTGGTGATTCAAAATTTCTTCTATTAACTCCTACTAACATTCTCATGACATTAAAGAGATGCCCCTAAGCAAATAAGAATTTAATATTCTGTAAAAGAAGTTAATCTAAGTTTGAAATACAAGATTTTATGAACTGCTGGCTCCAGTACACCTAACATTCAGCCCTTTGAGATTATTCAATTTCTTATCTTGAGGCTTCATAGGTATAGTGTGATGTGTTTCTCTACTCTTTGTAAAAAAAACCTCTTTTTCTGTCAAGCTGAATAGATGTTTATTTAATGGTCATCCATATGCAAATTGAACTACCTAGTTGTGTGTGGCACTGTTGTACTTTGTGGGTTAATGTGAAAACAAAGTGTATACACTTTCAAACAAGTAAAAAAAAAACACCAAAAACCATTTTGAAGAACAGTTTAATTGTGATAGTAAAGATTTCTTTGCAGAAAGCCAGAAAAACCTTCCCTGCTCCTATATACTTGATGGGAGGCTAAATAGCATATCTATTTAAAATGACACTTTGAACAGGATTTATTTTTTCATAAACTATCAATGTCTTCATGAGTTGGAATTGTCACAACAAAATAGAAATTCAAGAGTATTATGAAAGCTAATCAATAACCAGTAGAAATATCTCATTTACTCACTAGTTAATGTAGGAAACTTTTCCCTTTATAAAATTGTTTTAATGACTGTATTGCTTTTGTAAGATTACAGGTAGCAAAATTTGAGGCTAAACTCGTATTAATGTCGAAAACAAGGCCAGTGCAAGGGACAGTACATTTGAGTTCAGACTCTGACCAATCAGTTTAGTTTGACACTAGTGCAGATGGGCTGTTTCAGAAGATGTTTCTTCATCCATAGCATTCCACCTAATCTAGAGGAATATGTTCCTGCCCACAGCAGAGTGGGTGGAACTATATGATCTTTAAAGGTCCCTTACAATCCAAAGCATTCTGTGTTTCTGTGCTTTGTATCAGAATTGCTACTTCACTGGTAGCACCTAATCAGAGTGTCTATCAATTTATCAGGAAATGAAATGATGCTACCAGCCTCTATAATTTTTATTGTTAGTTTTATATTTGAAGTAATTTCATTACTTTCTCTTCATCTGAGAAATATTTAACACCTTTTTGTGAAGTGTATGGGGAACATTCTCTGAAAAGGAAAGCAAAACAAAGCAGAAGTTTTTGCGTCTTACTAAATTATTTTAAACCTTGCTTTTAAAGGAGTTCTGATAGATTCCAAATATTTCTCATTCAAATGGTTTCTTGTAGTATTTTACTACCACCAGTAAAAGACGTAGTACTGCTGTGAGATACACAGGAATGGATGCTTTTGAAATGGTGTGAGTTGAATGTATGGGAAAATAAACATTTTGACATTCTGAAATTAACATTTTGCAGAAAAACTTATTAATATTAGAAGCTGTATTTGTCCACTACAAAAACAAAGTATTGCAAGACAGAGATAAACAATGACAAAGAAGGAGAGAAGAAAACCAAAATAAGACTGGGTATGTCCAGCGCTGACTTGAGCTCTTATCAGTTGTGACAGCCATAGGGTCAACACGTTGTGTGCCATTTAAAAAACAACAAAGCCTCCAGTGAGTGTTATCTGGTGACTGATTAATACTCCTGAAAGCCCCGTAGTACATGAATCTGGTAAAAGTGGGTCATCACACTGATGTACAAAGCACACTGATAAAAATAGTTTGTTAAATTAACATGTTACCTCAGCACGTTATATTGTAAGAAACAGTTTTTATCCTGAGATTTATAGGTGACCACTCATAAATAAATATATTTGATGCCAGAACTTGAAGAAGCAAGATGATAAGAAAATGAGCAAGAGAAATGTACCTTGCTCTTTGTAGTTATGACATGTTCTGCAGGATAAGTGGTAGTGTTATCAGTTATTAATCATTTACTAATGTAGATGAATCCAGGACATAATTTTCTTACACTTTTTCTTTTGCATTTGGAGGACAAAACCATGTCTTTTTTCATATTTTTCAGGGCAATTAATGTGCATGTTTTGGACACTATTGGGCAATATTTCAAAGTAGAGCTACTTGAATTGGTTATCTTGAATTATTCCTTGGTTGGCATTTTTCAGCAGTAAAGTGTTTGCTGTTAACAACATTGCTCCAGTTCTCTGTAACTTTATCTTTTTCATTCCATAGCATTTATTAGATTAGCAGCTTTGAGACTGTAGATTGAAGGCAATGTGATCAGGAACCATTATTTTCCTATATGCAAATATGGTATTTGTTTTATTCTTTTATCACTATCTCTACAACATACTGCAGCACAAAAACACAAGGTGAAGGGCCCTAACTTAGCTGTTTTCTCAGATTATTCTTGACCAATACAAATACTTAAATATAAATTTCAAAGTTAAATCCTGGGATCACATATTAGTCTCTTTTTTATTCTTCCACATTTTCAACATGATGTTCACTCTTTTTTGGATAAAGGTGAAAGACTTTTTTTACATTCTCATTTGAAGACATCTCTGCTATGGCTTCAAAAGCAAACAGTAAAAAGTTTCTTGATGTCATGACATACACCATCACAGCATACATTTGTTAAATGAAAAGCTTTGCTGTGCTGAAGGGAATTGTCTGAAATGCCAACAAGGGCAGGTTGAATAGAGGCTTTTCTTTAAAAGTCTTCCCCAGAAAGAGGGTTGGGAAGGGGAGCATGGAAGGGTCAGAAAATCATCATCTGAAGGGATGGACAGGATGTGTAACCCTTCCACCCTGTAAGTGAGGCAGTATGCCACTGGCGCAAGGCAGTGCTGCAGAGGGCTGAGCTAATTGCTGATGCTTCATTCTGCCTAAGGTAGATACTCCTTTGATACAAAGTCTGACTGCTAAATGGAATTGCAAGAATTCTTGGAATGAATGTTCCTTAATAAATGCCTTGTTGACTCCATATCACCTAAACTTACATCTCTCCTGAATGGGGGTGACAATGCTTCCTTTCTAGCTCACTGAGAAATCACTTGAAAAGTATAAAGTCTGTGATGCTGGCTCTTTGGCAGGCAGCAGTTGATTAAAAAAGGTCACGAACTGTCTTGAATAAAATATCACTGATTCCCAGAAGAATTAACAAAGTTGTGGTCTAGTAAACTGTATGTAATATTTGCCTCTGTTTGTGAATGCCAGGACAGATAAATGAGAAGAAACATGCATTCCAGTGCTGCCAAACCATATAAACTGTTGAGCCTGACAAATTTTGTCAGACCGTAATTCAATGAGGACTTATGAAAGTAAAAAATAAATGAAAATAGAACACTAATGTGATTTAAACTAAACAAGGCATCTGTATCTCATCATTGTCAAATGGGGAGAAATACAAATCTGCGAATGTACAAACACATTGGATGCAATTTCTCACAGCCACCTTTCTTAAGATAAGTAGAAGAAGCAGTTGCATACTTCACATATGTGGATTATTTTAGAAACGGCAAGTGAGTCACTGTAACTTTAGGTAGCAGGTTCTAATCAGGAAATATTATATGTAGGAAAACAAAGATGGCCTTTGAGATGAAACTGAAAGATGAGGTGTCAGAGAAAGAGCTCCATCCTGGCACATACTATAGTTTCTCCTCAAGGGTGGTAATTTGAAGTAATGAGTAGTCCTTGTTGAATGACCTCGTGCATCTGCTGCACTGCCTATTCAATCTGTAACTCACTTTCCATCAATTGCACTTTTAGTACAATTAAATATGCCATCATAAAGCCCGAAAAATGAACAACACAATCTCTGCATATGTTCATAGCTATTTAGCCTGGGACTGGGAGGGTGGCAGAAGTCCATCTTAAACCTTCTGTTCATGCCAAAGTGCAATTTGTTGATTGAAAGATGCTAGCTGATAGAGCTGGAAGAGAATGGCAGGGTTTGCTTAGAATGCACAAAGCATACACAAAACAATTTGAGACTGGAATGTGTGCTTGAGCCAACTTGCTGTTAAGAGGCCACCTGGATGGTGGCATGAAGAACAAATTGCCCTTTCCCTCCTCACCCCCACTGCCCCATCCTAGGCATTTTAAAATCATTTACAGCATAGCATGAAATACAGATATGCAGTGAGATACATTGCAGGCTGAGATGCTACTCCTCCTGGAGGCACTTCCCAGTTGACTGTCATTTGTCACCACCTTATCACCTGTGGTTTGCCCACAACAGAGAAGCAAGTATGCATCTCCTGGTCCCCTCTCACTCCCTGTGCTTGCTATAGTCATGCATGCCTTGGAAACAGGAAGATTCACCCACCTGGAGTCTTGCAAGACCCAGGGAAGGAGCTGTGATAGTAATACAGAATATGTAATATATTTGACCAATAAAACAGTGAACAGTATTTAGAAAGTTGTATCCTTATTCAAAAATGGGTGAAAAAAAATGCAAGGAAAATAAATCAACTGGGAGATTTGAGTTTGAGACTTTTAGGAAAGGAAAACTCATTCCAATTTTGCACACAGTTTTTGAAACTATCACTAAACAGAGACAAAAAGCATGGATGTTGGTGATTCCCAAGTTACTCTTGTTATTTTTAGATTTAGGAATAGTTTCAGCATTTTATAGAGACAAATAAAGGAGCAGTGTGAATTTTCTCCACTGAAGTCTATAATAAAATTTCTCTATGTTGTTGCATTTTGGCTGCAGTTCATTGCTCCAAATCTGTTTTCAAATTATTTAAATGTGAAGTAGCTGACTGTGATTACATCAAGGGCAAATTCTGCTGTGTATACAATGAAATTGGTTTATTTCATTTACCTTTACAACCTATTCTGGATCAGTGAGTAAACAAATGTAACAGAGTAAAATATTTCTGCTGACTCCAATGTACAATGAAGAACTGTATTAAAACATCTTTTAAATAATCTTGTCTTTTTCTGTATTTTAATGTAGTTTGATATATTTGAAAATATTCATTTACAGGATTGATTTTTTTTTTCCTTATTGATATTGGATCAAAGCATAAACCCCAAATTTTTGTATCTATAATTTTTTTCATTATGGTAGAAGCACATGAACTTTTAATGTACTGAATCTATTTCAAACCATGTTTTGCAAGAATGGCTGTTAGGATAAATTGTTTGCTTTTGCAACAAAAGTCTTAGAATCTCAGTATAATTGGGTGAGCTTCTCTGGAAAGATTAATTTAAAGATCATATGCATTTCTTTCTGTAGGTAGCTTTAAGGAAAGATGACTCTATGTAGCCACTCTAAACATGCAGAGCCTACTGTCACTGTTCCAAATTCTAATTAGTTACCTGTGACTTGATCTGCAAAGAAGCTGAGCATCTGTAACTCCATCTGGATGCTGTGAGAGCTTAGTACATTTGGAAATCCAGGACATATGACCAAATATATGTATTTCAAAAACTATAGTACTTTGCATTTAGTCTTTAATTGTAACAGGTTATACCTTTGGTTGTAAGGCTCTACAGCTGCTATGTGAACAGCTTTGACCATAATGAAGGGATCCTAGACCCAAGCCTTTCTATTTGAAGGGCAGTTTCACTGTAATGTGCAGAGACCAATATCTAGCTGATTCTAGTTAGAACAATGTTTCTGACACTGAGTTAGTCCAAAATCATACCAACATTAACCCTCACTGCTTATACATTATTTAGGATACAAATGGTTTCAGGTCATTTGAAGTAATTTTATTAATGTTATTATATATTCCAAACATGGGATAGCTTGCTAAGAGTGAGGGGATAACACAATTTATGTCCTCACTTAGGAAATCATCTCTTCTTTTCATTTCTGCTCTTTCTTTAATTCATCATCTGTTGGATTGAAGCCTTTGAGAAAGAGAACTTTTCCTCCTTCCCACAGTTTTCTTGCCAGATCATAAATAATGGCTCATAATTGAGCACTTTGAGTACTTCTGTTGGCTGCCAGTGTCATGTCCAGTATTTATCTTGTCTACACTTCAGTATTTCCAAATGGGGTAAATCTGAGACTCTAGCCTGGTAACAGTCTTATCTTTAAGATCTGATTGACTAAAAAATCAGATATACAATCCCAGTTTGTCTTTCTATCATATCTTAAAATCTTCCTTTTTTCATGATGTATATTATGCAAGACTAGATTCATTTTGTTTCAGGAATAAGATTCTCAGTTTAGTCTGATTTAGAAAATTCCCTTCACTCATCAAATGTTCTATTTGCAATGCTTGTGGTGAAGTCAACATCTGGAGTTTTGGGAATAACGTGAATTCAGAAGGCTAAGTGTAATCAGCTGTCCCTGGTCATTGTGGTGTATATATTCTGTAAGATTTTAGTATATTTTTATTTGAGGGTTTTTATATTATTTAGAAAGTGTATTCTGCCTATATCTAAGGATATAATAATACATATTCCAAAAAAGGCCTATATGCTCCAGGATGAACCTATATGTGTACTAGCATCCAAATCTTTTGTCATTCTGACATTTAAATATGTAAGTATATCATAAAGGGAGAAAGCAGAATACTCATAGATGTAAACATAGCCAGGATAGTTCAAATTTTTCCATTAAAATTGTCATTACTACTCATTCTTCTTTATAAAAAGTATTGGGAGGTTTTTTGCTTTCCATTTAAGAGACAAAAATTTGAAAACTGAAGTTTGTTATCAGTTGTACTTTTCTCATGTCACCATCTTCTGTCTCCATTCAGACAGTATCTCACATCAATTACAACTGACTGATGTCCTAAGGCTTAGTTGCCTTCTATACAACTGGAGGAGAATACTATAGTGTGTATAGGAAACAAAGTCATGATGCACATAAATAGTGACTTGCATGAAACACTATAGGCATTCTCAAATTAAAACATTTAGGGTTATGGGCTGAGTTATATGAGTTCTGCTTACCCAAAGACTTAAATGGATAATTACAATAACAAACAAATTTGGTTTTCTGCTGAGATTTTCTCTGGATGGGAAAACACCCTTGTCTTCAGGGATATTATGAAACAGAGAGGGAATAGGATGGCTTCTAGTTAGGAAACCTAAGGACAGAAGTATTTTCTGTGTGCTATTACTGGCCACTTTGACAACATGCCATCTGTACTCAGACTACCCTTAGAAGAGTCAAAATAAGCCACATGAAGAGAAAAATAACTAGAGTTTTGTGGCCATATGAGTTATATTTCCTTCAGTTGCTCACCTGCTTGATCCTACCAGTAGCATCTATCAGCAGATGCTTTGTAAGGGTGTTGAAGCACTGGAACAGTCTGCACAGGGAGGTTGTGGTGCCTGGACACATTCCCGTGTGAACCTACTTTAGCAGGGTGTTAGACTAGTTAGACTAGATGATCTCTAGACCCCTACTGTACTATGATTCTGTATGTTTGTTCACAAGTTTAAGCAATATTGTAGATGTACACATTGAGATAAGCACTGATTCATACGTGCAGTTATTTTTTAAGTAAGCAATGTCTAGTACAGTTATTGGGTAATAACAGATATATAACTGTTATAATTTTTTTTAATAAGTTTCAAGGAGTATCTGTTAGGAATAGATATGCTTGTAACAGAAAATCTCTTGTGAAAATGAAAACAGAAAAACCCAAAAGAACCAAAGTGGTGCACACAGAAGTGAAAGTACATTCTTAAAATTAAGTACAAAAATGCTCTCTCTAAAAACTTGTAATTTTTTAACATTTTCTGCCAGAAGTCTGTTTTTCATCTTGTGTTTTTTTCTTATATCACTGTGGTTGCTTTACACTTTGAAATTAATGCATACAGACTTTCACAAGTATGCAATGAACTTCAAGTTTAGACGTTACATATTCTCTGTCTACAAACCTTTCACTAAACTGATAAAATTTTACTGAAGTCATCTGGCATATCTTCGTATTCATACCACTATATAAGAAAACTCAGTTTCAACTTCCACAGAGGTTTTGTGTCTTTATTTTCTGTTGCATGACAGTAGTGTAATAATATCAAATAGAAAATGTGGGGGCAGGAGAGACGTTTTATTTTGGTTTTTACATGCTAAGTCACCTCTGCATTCTAAATTTTTTTTAGACTTCTTTGCAATAAACGTGCATGTAGACATTGTGACAAAAAAATGTAATGCCTTGTAAAGCCACCCAGAAGCTTCCTGTTTTTATGTATTTCTAAGATCATATGCCAGGCAGACTTAAAAACAATCCCTATAGAGACTTGCTTTCTGGACAATTTAGATAAAAAGTCAGGTTCTACATAGATAATGCATTGGACTAGTGTGGATACAGCATACAAATTGCTGTAGTCAGTGAGAGATCAGTCAGTGATGTGGCTGACAGCTTGATGTGCCACCCTTGTCTCTAACCCTGCGGATGCTTACCCACCTACAACTAAAGTGATTGTAGGTGGCTTTCAAATCTCAGGAAGGGCAGAACTCAAGCTCATGTCTCTGATTCAGTTGCAACATGTCTCAGCTACTTTGCTACCAGAACATAGATAAGACAGCTTCAATCACTATATATTTTCAGTTTTCACTAGCCAAAATGCTCTTATTATTCTTTTACTTGTGGAAGACGACTGAATCTTCTTTATTTTACGTACTACATGATCAAGACAATGAACATTCAAGGTTTTATGATTTACATCCAGTCTCATCTTTACTGAATTAAATGGTTTCTGTTTTGATAGTGATGATACTTAAGATAGTGCTGAATTCTTTAACCAAGAGAGTCATGTTAAGGAATAGAGCTCTGAGACTTATGAAAAAAAGGTCAATCCAATGGTGTATTAATTTCAGCACCTATTTTTTGTGGTTTTAAAAATCCACAAGCAATGCAGATGTCTCTTGGATAATCCGCTACACAGATAGGCTTGTGTTTCATCTTAGCCTTTTTTCAGGACATTTGACTCCCTGCAGATGTTCCAAAAGTTTCATTGCAGTGCTTCCCTCTGTAGGATCTTTACCTTCTTTGCTGCTGCAGTAGTCTTGGTGTCTTGAAGTCTCTTCATTCCTGCATTTCCCCTCACTCAGTGCACATCCTGCAGCCTTCACTCATCCTCAGTCCAAGAACATGGATAACAAATGGTACAGAGAGAACTCCTTCAGTTCCTGAATATCCCAGAGCAGTTTTGTCCACGATTGGACATTCTCACCATTGAGTCTGCCCCAGTCTGGGAAAGTAAAAAGCTAGCCAAATGAATGTACCTGTTGTCAAGAAATTCCCACATTTTTCTGGCCTGTCTGCCAAGCATTTAACCTTCTGGTTGACTTGCTGGCTATTAGAAGAGTGCATATGTAGTGTTTGCCAACTGCCTATGTCAGTATAACTCAGCCTCCAAATTAGCTGAAGAATTCCTTTGTGTTTTGAACTTAGGATCAAGTGAAAGTGTGCTGCATTTTAGATATACTTCTGTATCTCTCCTCTGTGACTTTATGAGTGGATAGCACTTTGCCAATTTGTGATACACTGGCTTCCTCTTACAAAACAGTTGCTGAACACATGCCAATGGAGTCCATGCTGAATGAATCTAGAGCATCCAAGATATAGCAGTGGTGCCACAGATTGTGCAGATCCACTGCAATATGCAAAATCACAGAATCATAGAATGGTAGGGGTTGGAAGGGACCTTTAGAGATCATCTAGTCCAACCCCCCTGCAGAAGCAGGGTCACCTAGATCAGGTCGCATAGGAACATGTCCAGGCAGGTGCTGAAGACCTCCAAGGAAGGAGACTCCACAACCCCTCTGGTCAGCCTGTGCCACTGCTCCCTCACCTGAACAGTGAAATAGTTTTTTCTTATGTGTAAGTGGAACTTTTTGTGTTCCAGCTTCATCCCATTACCCCTTGTCCTGATACTATCTACTATAGAAAAAAGGGATGTCCCAACCTCCTGACACCCACTCTTTAGATATTTATAAATGTTAATAAGATCACCCTTCATCTCCTCTTCTCCAGAGTAAACAGCCCCAGTTCCCACAGCCTTTCCTCATATGAAAGATGTTCCATTCCCCTGATCATCTTGGTGGCCCTGCGCTGGACTCTCTCCAGCACTTCCCTTTCCCTCTTGAGCTGAGGAGCCCAGAACTGGACACAGCACTCCAGATGAGGCCTTACCAGGGCAGAGTAGAGGGGGAGAAGAAGCTCCCTTGACCTGCTGGCCACACTCTTCTTGATGCATCCCAGGATGCCATTGGCCTTCTTGGCCATGAGGGCACATTGCTGCCTCATATTTAGCTTATTATCAATCAAGACTCCTGGGTCTCTCTCTGCAGAGCTGCTCTTCAGCAGTTTGACCCCCAGCCTGTACTGGTGCATGGGGTTGTTCCTTCCCAGATGCAGGACTTTGCACTTGTCCTTGTTGAACCTCATGAGGTTCCCCTTGCCTAACTCTCAAGCCAGTTGAGATCCCACTGAATGGCAGCACAGCCTTCTGGGGAATCAGCCAGTCCTCACAGTTTGGTGTCATCAGTGAATGTGCTGAGGGTACACTCTGTCCCCTCATCCAGGTCCTTGATGAAGATGTTGAACAAGATTGGCTCCAGAACCGATCCCTGTGGAACTCCACTGGCCATAGGCCTCCAATTCGACTCTGTGCCATTGATCACCACCCTCTGAGCTCTGTCATTCAGCCAGCTCTCGATCCACCTCACTGTCCACTCATCCCAGTCACATTGCCTGAGCTTTCTGATGAGAATGTTATGGGAGACAAAAGTGGAGTGTCAAAAGCCTTGCTGAAGTCAAGGTAGGTGACATCCGCTGCTCTCCCCTCATCTAGCCAGCTAGTTACGCACTAATAGAAGGATATCAGGTTGGTCAAACAGGATTTCTCCTTGGTGAAGTCATGTTGACTCCCCCTGATAACCACCTTATCCTTCATATGTTCAGTGATAACATTCAGGATGAGTTGTTCCATCACCTTTCCAGGGATGGAGGTGAGGCCTGTAGTTTCCTGGGTCATTCTTCTTGCCCTTTTTGAAGACTGGAGTGACATTGGCAGTTTCTCCATAGACATACAGAAAACTCAGTGAGAAGACATCAGACTTACCAGCACCAAACACACACACAGAAAGACCAACCACCTACCAAAAAAATAGAATAAGACTCTTCATCCAGCTACTAAGCACAAAGCTGCACCAGGCAGCAACACTTCTCATACATTCATTTTCTATTCCTGGTGATTGTATAGAAGAGCAGCTGCATTGGATCACATCATTGATCCATCTGACTTTGTATCCTCTCTCTTGTAATAGCCAAAACCTGAGATGAGTAAGAGAACAGAAAAAGTTTACAAGATACATTCCCTGAGTAATCACTTAGCTCCTGACAAGTTGTAGTTTGGTGACTATCTTGTCTGTCAGCAATTTAATAATTTATTGTTAAATACACGTTAAAGAAGAATCTAGATTTTTTTTTTTTTTTGGCAAGGAATTCTGCAGCTTAATTTTACATTCTGTCAATAATCACCTCCTTTCAAGTTCTCTTGATGCTGTCTAGTTTTTGTGTGGCAAGAACTCCTTATATTCTCCATATCTGTTCATGATTTAACCTGCCAATGCATCCTGCTTTTCAAATTGGGAAGGCCATGTCTTTTCTGAGTCACTTGTGTATAAGCCATTCCGCAACTTTCAACTCCTAACTACTGTAGCTGTTTTCTGAACCCTATCCTGTTCTAAAATATCATTTTGGGGATGAAGAAACTAAAATTACACATAATACTCAAAATGTGTTTGAAATGTGGATCTATGCTGTAGCAGTATGAAGTTCTAGTATTTTTTCTTTTCCTTTCTTTGTAATCCCTAATATTTCATTTAATATTTTATCGTACTTGAGCACAGAGCTGGCATTTTCATAGATCTGTTTATTACAACTTCAAGATCTTGCCTCTGGGTGGGATTGACCAGCTCAGAGATTAGGGCTTCTTTTGCCACGTGAACATTCAGAAGAGAATTTCATCTGCTATTTTATTATCCAGTAAGTCGATCTCACACAGTCCTGCCACAGTTCTTCACAGTTACTCCCCCTTTTTTACCACCCTGATAAGTTTAGCAGACTTTCTCATCTCATCTCATCAGATCATTCACAAGCATCTTAAACAGCACAGAATAAGCAAAATGTACAGCAGGAGGCTCCTGATAACCTTGCTCCACTCTAAAACAGAAAGACCGTTTACTCTTGCTCACTGTTTTCTAACTTTGTGCAATTATTGATCCATGCAAAGACTTTCCTTCTTTTAAGAGACTTTGGCAACAGACTTCATCAAAGGCCTTTAAATAATCCATGTAGTCTATATTAAATGCATCCCCCTTAAGCATATATTTGTTGACACCTTCAGAGAACTCCAGTAGGTCATGAAGCATGCCTTCCCTTTGAAAAACAACATAGTTACTCATCCCTGTTAAATCCCAGGTATATGGAAAGCTACTAGCCTGAACACTAAGCATCTCCTTGCTAAGGCTTAGACAGCTGCAAGGAGCGAGGTTTAGAATCTTAGAGCCAAGGTGCTAACCAAGGGTTAGAGTCAAGGTCAAGGCACTCCACTTAAAAGGTGAGCCAACTTCAGACCATCCACAGGACCAGGAGATTATAGCATCAATGAGAGTTAGCTGAGACAAAAGCCCTGCAGGCTTGCCAGGCTTCTCATAGCAGAAGTGGGAGAATGGGAGGCTGCAGAAGTGATGCCTCCAGGGCTTCACCCTGGTCTTTGCTGGAGCTGGAAGTCAGCATGGGGATCAGGGAGCTGGGGAGTAGCCCTAATGTAGCCCATATTTTTAGAGTTCAGTCATACAAAATTACTATTAAAAATGTAGGGAAATCTAATTTATTTTTTTATTGTAAGGATACCTGAGACTTCATGTTCTCATATTCTGAAATATATATTTGCTTTTTTTTAAAAAAAGCAGAAAATGGAAAACATAGCAATCTGACTTCTGTTGAGATTTCTTTTCACAGTGATGTTTTATATGTAAATGTGTGTATTCAAAGAGGTAAAAATGGTGCATTCTCATATTACCTTGAGAAGAGAAGAAGTTTAGATAGCTTGGTAGCAACATACTGTTTTAAAATTGTGATTTGGTTATGTAGAATATAAAGATGTTTCAGACACTGACAACAGTGTATATATGACACTTGAAATAGAATTATGATATCTGAATATTTCAATTATGTATTTATCATAACAACAATTGTAGTTACAAATTGTTATTCTGACTTGTAAACTGTCTACAAATCATTCTTAAAGATATAAAATCTTCCTAATTATTTCATCAAGCTGTTTAAGCATTGAAATACATCAACTATTGTCTCCTTTGCTACTTCCAATTACTTGAAAATGCTAATAAGTGTCTCCTATCAGATATTTTGTATTCAGGATTGTGTGCTTACAAAAAATGGATTATTTTTACCTTGTAATCTTCAGCATCATGCTTTTGCGTCTACCTGTTTTAAAAGAAAGCAAGCAAAATCTTTGAAATTGGTATATAGCTGTTATGAGAGGATTAAAACACAATAACTGCTGGGAGGGTCTGATGCAGAACATTGCATTATGAAATGTTTAATGCGTGATTTTAAAGAAGATACAATGTGATGTCAAAGTTTGTAGAATATGGTAGAGTTAGTGTGATTGTTATCTTCAAAGAGAGGTAAGGAGGAGTTGTGAATGTGGATTAAAGGGGAGAAGTTTCTGCTAACTGAAGAAAGAGAACACAATGTTTTATAGGCTTTTCCATAATTGTATATTTTTTATGATCAAAATTCATTAGCTTTTATGTCAGTGCAGTTATTTGTGTGTAGATATGCTTGTGTTGGAGACATAAAGATAATATGTGTGCATGAATATAGGGACAGACAGTATGTTTTAAATACACAGTAGCACACATCATAGCTATATTTCTCCCACTGCTCTGCTGCGTAGCTTCACTGACCTTGGTGCTTGAGGACCATAGAGTATATGAGTTGCTTCCACCTGAAGAGGTGCATTAGCAAAGATTATTAGTTCTGTACGGCATGTCTGAGAAAGGACTCAGTGATTAGCTGGTCCTAGGTGGGAAAATTGTAACACTTGTCTTACTCATTCTCAGTGAAGAGAACCAGGAGGCTCCTTGTGTCTGAGCTCTGTCTGAGTCTAGCTGCTGAGAAGAAATGTAGAGCATGGAGCAGATAGACTGAGGTCATAACACTTCTAAGATGTGCCATTTTATAATCTTCAGAAGTAATTTAATTGCTAATTTTCTCCTACAGAGTGAGGTTTTGTGGTGTTCTCTAAAGTCTCTTTTCATGGTTTGAAAAGTTGATGGTGAAGGACTTTTATAGAGGAAGGGAAATTCATCTGTCTCTGGGCAAGCAGCACTAAAAGACAAAATCCCATTTGATGCCTGAGAGTACTTGTTGTAGCACCAAAGAAACTGTGGCATGTTTAATAAGTTTAGACATCTAAGCTGGGTGCCCTGCATCTCCATCCAGAGGCATTATCTGCAGTATTTATACAGAGTCCTGATGCTCCTAACTTTAGATATTTCTGTGGAATTAGATGTAACTCAAGTAACTGACAGTAGATGACATGAATACCCTGGTGTAAATTTAATGGGAACTGACCAGCAGGTGAAGACTGACAATAAACACATACAAATTTAACTGTTTGTAAATGTTAAAAGTTGAAGGAGTTGATTCTCAGAGCAGCTGAATACTCTCTTGTCAGCCATAGCCAATGAATTAATTATCAAAACAGCCTTTCTTACGCAAGATTTTATCCACACAGTCAAAGTAGAAATTTTTGGAAAACCATTTCAAGGGAAGATCAACTTACATAACACGAGCAGTTACAAACCCAGTCACAATATATCTGATCACCCATGGCATTGGTAGTGAAGCCAATGCCACAAATAATTTGTGATCTTGATAATTAATGAAGCATAGAAAATTCTGATTTATGGCAGAGTTAGTGTGATGGCTCAGCAAATTAATGCCATTAATGTGGGTTCCTCAAAATGATAAGTATATTTTAGGATGAAAAACTGCAATACATAAATAATCCATTTGTTTTCATTAATTCATTAAGTTTATTGACACAGAATCATTCTGCTACAGCAGAATAATATTTTTTCAAAACTATTATAACTGCTTCTGCAGGAGGGTTGGACTAGATGGTCTCTAAAGGTCCCTTCCGACCCCTACCATTCTATGATTCTGTGATAAAGTTACTCTATACGATTTATTTTCCTGATATTTTTAAACTTCCTTTTTTATCCCATTTTACTAACTCTTATTTTCTGAACAGTGTATATAAAAGAAGTAGTAGATTTGAAGTACACACATCTGAATTTTTAAGGACCCTTTCACAGCCTTGCTAGGATAAGATCCTCTAGATGGCATTCAAGGGATTAACACATGTAGAGAGGATATTTTTCTTTCTATGTCAAAGATTCTCTTCAAGTTGCTGTGCTTCATGATTATTTTGCACAAGTTTCACCATATGTTTGAATACAGAGGGTCTTGAAATGGTTGCCTGTTGTAGAATATTGTAAGATGAATGTGACAGAAACCATTGCCAATTACTGAGATGGATCTGAATTAGGGGATCATACTGTTTGGTTGTGTTTGTTTTTTTCCCATAGACCTTTAAATAGCCTATGTGAGCATACTTAATTTGTCAAACTTTCAGAACAAACTCCAGACTCAAAGTGCGTTATTGGGCAAAGAGAATTATTTAAAATACTTAAGAAGGCCTTGAAATAGGAAGATTTACTTGATGATAAAAGAGGCTGAGCAATATTCTACCTGTGAGAATATTATTTTGTGGGTTATTCCAATGTAACAATATTAATTACAAGCAGCAGTACACACCCTGATGCTGCTTAACATCCACGTATACCTAAATCAGCTGTCAAATTGCAAGTTGTCGAAATTATCATGTTCTGCTTTTGTGTGCGCTCTGGATTGCCTCCGTTTTGAAAGCATTGAGGATCTTGGACACATAGCATAATTTAACTTGAAATCTCACTGTGAAGCTCAGACTCTTAAAATTTAGACCCTGAAGTGCTATCGTGGTTTTGACTGGAATAAAGTTAATTTTCCTCACAGTATCTGGTGTAGTGCTGGATTTTGGATGAGAATAATGTTGATAACACAGTAATGATTAGTTGCTGCTAAGCAGTGTTTATACAAAGTCAAAGAATTTTTAGCTGCTCATACTGGCCAGCCTGTGGAGGCTGAGTGCACAAGGTGCTGGGAGGGGACACAGCAAGGACAGTTGACCCAAAAGAGACAAAGAAATCCATACTATATGACATATTTCCTAGTATATAAATTGAGTGGGGCTGGCCAGGGGATGTCAAGGCTTGGGGTCAGCGGGTAGTGAGCAATTGTGCTACAGATTCACAGAATTCTTTACATTGGAGTTCAACTTTAATCTAGCACTGCCACATCCACCACTAAACTGTGTCCCTAAGCACCACATTTACAAATCTTTTGAATCCTTCAGGAATGGTGATTCAAACACTTACCTGGGCAGCCTGCTTCAATGCTTGATAGCCCTCATCTAAATCTCCTATTGTACAGCTTGAGGCCATTTCTTCTCATCCTTTTGCTTGTAGCTTGGAGAGCACTCCAGCCTCTTTTCAGGTAGCTGTAGACAGTGATGAGGTGTGATGGTTTAGCCCACCAAGTCATAATATCACTCTCCCTCTTAAACTGGACAGGAGAAAGAGACAGCAAACCTACTCTCTGGTGTGAGCTCCTCTCTCCCCACAGGCTCCCAGGTCTTGCCAGGAACTTGCTCCAACATGGGCTTCCCATGGAGTCACAGCCTCCTTCAGGCATTCACATGCTCCGGCGTGGGGTCCTCCACGGGCTGCGAGTGGATCTCTGCTCTCCGGTGGCCTCCATGGCCTGCAGGGGCACAGCTGACTCACCATGGCCCTCACCACGGGTCACAGAGGAGTCTTTCTTTCAGAGCCTAAGCACCCTCCTGCTCCTCCTTCTCCACTGACCTTGGTGTCTTCAAAGACGTTTTCACATTCTCACTCCCTGTTGCTGCTGCTGTTTAGCAACTGCACAACAACTTCTTCTTAAATACGTTATTCACAGAGACATTACCTCAGTTACTAATTGGCCAGGTCTTGGTCAACAGCAGGTCCATCTTAGAATTGATTGGCATGAGCCCTACCAGCAATAAGGGAAGCTTCTGGTTCTTCTGGATCTTTGTTTAAAGAAGCTACCCTGTAGCCCTCTCTACTACCAAAAACCTGTGTCAGGCAAAACCAGTACATAAGGTCCCACCTCAGCCTCTTTTTCTCCAGGCTAAACATCCCCAGCTCCCTCAGACGCTCCTCACAGGGCTTGTTCTCCAGCCCCTTCACCAACTTTATTGGCCATGCTCCAGCACCTCAGTGTCTTTCTTGTAATGAAGGGCCCAAAACTGAACATAGTACCCGAGGTTCAGCTTCAACAGTACCAAATACAGGGGGACAATCACTTCCCTGATCCTGCTGGCCACACGGTTACTGACAGAAGCCAGGATGCCACTGGCCTTCTTGGCTACCTGGGCACACTGATGGCTCATATTTAGGCAGCTGTTGTCCAACACCACCAGAGGCATCACTTGCTTTGCATACTCTCCTGCTGTTATAATCATTATTTTCCCTTCATTTTCTGTCCTATTAAATGATCTTTATCTCAACCCACAAGTTTAACTTTTTTTTCACAATTCTTTCCCCAATCTCACTGCAGGAAGGAGTGAGCAAGCGGCTGTGTGGTGCTTAATTGACAGCTGGGGTTAAACTATGGCAAGCACTCAGCTGCACATCACTAATGTACTGTGTGGATACGAGCCATTAGTTCTTACAAGCAGCTACCTAAGTTGCATAGCAGAGTACTTTGAAAAATTTCTGCAATGCAGGAGACTATTAAGGGATAGCTAAAAGCTTATTCCAGAGGAGAGCTATGTGCAATGCTTTTCTGCTTGGGACTGAATTAAACAGAAGGCTCTCTAATCAGACAGTATTTCTGAATTTCAAAAGGTTAATCTAATCCATTATTTTCTCTCTGACAATAGGCAACAAGAGACACCAATGGGAGAAAATTAGGAAAGTATCATGGAAAGTACCTCTCCTTATATACTCTTCAAACTGCCAACAGAATTCAGAAACATGTTAGTTAATAAGACATGTTTTCTCTGTTTCTTTCCTGAATATCTGTTAACTTCCTAACTTTTTGTAGGTCACAGAATTTTTATGGTCCTCTTTAGAAAATGACCAGTGCAAACTCTACGTGTGCCAGCAAGTCACCTAGATGTTGTCCCTTGGACAAGAAGAGATTGTGAAGGGAAGGACAGCAGTGCACAGCTTCCCTCTTCAAACATTCCTGCTTTTCCTTTCTGAAGGAAATACCTTTTTTATCCTGGTTTGGTATAAAGATAGGAGATGAAGAATAGACTTGGGAAAAAACTGCAAGGGCAGAGTTCATCACACAGAATGTTGAAGAACACAAAAACTGGTTAAGACTGTGCCAGGAAAAAGAATATAAATACTAAAGGGGCATTATGGAACAGCTCTGAAATTTCAGAGGCTTGTACTAAGAGGGCAGGCATCAGATAATTTATTTACTGGAAATAAAACACAAGCACCTTATGCTAAGTGTTGCAATGACCTGAAAGTGTGATTGCCCAGATTTCCTTCCCATGTGAGTCTCTGTCAGGAGATTGCCTATCAGTGCATTAGCATGGATGTGTGTAATAAGTATACAACCACAAGGTTCAGGGCATGAACTAACTAGCAGCTAATAATTGAAGAAGCTTTCCTTTTGAAGGATTATTCCATAACCTTCCTCTGAAACATCTTTTACTGACCATCATTTGATCTAATTCCTAGTTTGCTCTGTTTTCCTGGTGTTTTAACTGTTGTACAAGTCAGAAATAAGAAAAATGTTGAGCTATCAATGGTTTTTTAACTCTAAGGAGTTTCATCTTTGTGAGTAAAAGAGGCTCCGTCTTATTGAAAAACACAAAAAAGATATTTATTTTTCAAATGCATTTAATATTAGTATGGCATGTTTTCAGAATATATGAGTACAGTAGTCCAGAAAGAGCCACTGCATCTTCTGAACTTCAAATCCTATACATATCAGAAGTTGGAGGTGAGAAAGAGTGTCTATCCATTCAACATGACTGCTGTTTGTTTTTAGGGTTGATGTGCCCTGGAGCCTTCAAATATCACTCCTTCTGTTCATCATCCTGAGAGTCTACTCTCAGACTCAGAGCTGTGCAAACATACCCATGATCTAATAGAATATCTAAATGCTTTCTCACTACAGAGTATGTTCCCTGATATTTTATCTATGGTTTCTTGATAATTTGACGGTGCCACTTCATTAATTATCTCCCACCATTCACAGAAAGCAGGTAAGAATCACTGCTGCTTACTTTTGTAGCCAGCTATTATTTTAACATGAGCAGTATGCATCATCTGTCCTTAACCTCATTTCATGAGCCTTCTATTAATTCTTTTTTTTCTAGTTCTTTGTATCATTCCCTTGTATTTCCAGCACAGCTCAATACTGTCTCAGTATCTTCTCCAAAGCATTCAGCAGGCTGAGCTAATGCAGTTCTATTAGTTTCAGTATAGAATCTAACTAGCTAACTCAGATATGACTATGCAACACTGCATATAGATATATTCAACTGAAAAAACACTTTATGTAGGATGTTGACATATCTAAAATGACTCTTGCATTCCTATAGAGGTCATCTTTAAAGAAGATCCATGGCTGATCTTTTAATAAGCTTCTGTGCTAACAGTAGTGCTGCATGTATTGAATGTTGTGGCTGAAACCAGGGTATACGTTTGAGCTACTGGTAGCCATCTCAAAGTTCGGCATCTAAACTCCAGCCTGTAATGTATGCCACTCCAAGATGGTGTCCACGACAGGTTAAATTGTCCTTTGAAGTTATCTGTCTGCCTCTGTCTACAGAGGGAATCAAGAAAACTTGCCAAAACTATAACCCCATTTTTAAATTTAGTCAAATAGCATGAATTCCACCCTGCTTTACTAGAAATTCAACATCTAACATATCTTTGACAGCAACAGTGCTTTTTCGTAGTGCTTCAAGTACAAACCATTGACTTACTGGCCTTCTAAAAGAGTTTCTCATTGTCTGTATGTCAAGAGTGGAAAATGGTGTGCTTTTCTTACATAGGAAAGATTTAAAAGATACTTGACCCTATGTAAAACAGGGATAAACTAAACTATATTGTTTATTGTTATGTAATGATTCTTTTTAAAAAACAGATAAGCATACCTTTGCAATCTTTTTTGAATTACTATAACATATAATTATACATACAAAACATAATTTTGTATGTAGCATCACTTGGAGAATTAATTTATGATGGCATATTTACTTAGTGTGACCATGACTTTGTCAAAATGAACATTTACCGGGAAAATGAAGATGTATATTTTAAGTCAGTATCAGATGTGTCTCCAAGGACCTACACATATTCACTCAAAATGTTGAAGTACAGTAGCTCTGACATTCTCAGCACATGCCAACAAACACAGCTTTTACAGAAGGTTCACAGACGATGTTCAAATAAAATATTCATGATTTCCTTACTAAAACAAAAACCTCTTTCAGACCTGTAAAGTACTGTTTGACATAAAATGACCTACAATCTGATGTAGTCTCATATTTTGGTATAAACAAGATCAGGAAAGATTTGCTGAAATAAATGTACCTTTTAGGTTTGTCTTTGTTACATCTCAAGATGAGTAGCAATTAATTGAGTGAAAAGATTGCAGATTTCCTAGTGCTTTTTAACCTGCTTATTTCATTTTCAAACTTCTGAGATCAATTTAGCAGCAGGAAATTCTGCAGAGCAATTTGGTTCCTGTTGACCTTGGAGGGGTTGTTGCTGAATGAGACTTACTCACAGGTCTGTTTCCATAATGACACCTTGCTGCAATAAATGATGCCTTCTTAACCTCAAGTTTTATTTCAAATAAGTTTTTAGCAATTCCCAGATTACATTAGGAGGTTGAAAACAAAGTTCTCTTGAGAAATGTGGCACCACAGGTTGTCCTCACATCATAGGGCACCTAGCAGTGCTGGCACAATATCTTTAACTTACATAACTCAATGGCTGGAAGACATTTTTTTCATCCTGATTAACATCATTATAGTAGCAATCTGAATCTTTTAATAAACCAGTTTCTCATACCTCCTCCTCTTTTAGCACAAGTTTCCTAAAAAGGAAATCCTATAAGCTACTCTGCCTTCATTTTTAAGAGGAATCCTGAATGTGGCAAATAGTTCCCTAAGAAAGCACACACACCAATTTCAAATGGTATGTGCTATCACCACCACTCAGTGGCTTCCCACATTGTCTGAGTGTCATGGCTTGACATGACAGCCTTTTCTGGTAAGGGGGAAGATGGCTCCTGTAAGTAGTTGCTCAAAATTCTCCCCAGCTCTGAGCCAGACCAACTTCTGGGGCTGAGTCAATTGATGCTTTACTGAGCGAGGGCACTGAGCGAGAGACTGTCGTGGTGCTGCTGTGCTAGCTAGGCCAAACCACGACACTGAGCCAGGAGAAACAGTGAACGGTACATTTAACATTTGGTCTTGCAAAAGCATCAGATCTGCTGATTAAGAACCTTATATTCTCTTGCTTCTGCTGTAGGTACCACAAAATGGTTTTTAATCATCATAAGAGGTGATGGGAAGGGAAGTGATTTGCCTGGAGGTCCTCTTGCAGCCTTACCTGTCCCATCTCTTACTTGATCCAGAGCAAAATGCCTGGAAGAAACAAATGAAATGGAGGGGCTGTTTTTTCCCCAGGTACTTGCCGTGCCTTTCAACTACAAATATCGTTGCTATCTAACATGAGCTGGTACACCAAAAGCCACACAACTCTAGTGGTGTCCTCTGCCAAACAACAACAGAGAAGCTCTGATTGAGGGAGAGCTGTTCCCTCGGGAATCCCAGTGACCTATTAGATCTTTAAGCCACTTCTTGTCTCCTGCTGCTGTAGCAATAAAAGGCAATGGAAGGGAGCCAAAAATCTGCTTATTCTGATGCAAATCCCTTCGGTTGTCAGAGGGCATTGATTTGACATGATTTCCATTTATGTGACAGGCAACCCTTTTCAGTTTTGCACTTTTTTGTTGTTGTTTGCTTGTAACTCCTGAATCAAACCTTTCCCCTAAGCTTGTCTGAAGTGAATTTATTCTGCTTACTTCAGAAATAAAGCGCATATTACAAAGTAACTCCTTAAAATGTACATGTATGTAAAACACTCATGGGATTATTTTTTTTAGCTGTTACTTAAATAACATCTTATTACAATATTTTAAATTGTTCACTGTATTACAAATTATGCCAAATATCTCATGGTACTTTTTACCTTTGAGAGTTTTGCACATACATCTTGTCAGAGAGAACAGAACATCGACAGGGGCTAACTGACAGCTGACAAGACTTTATTTTATATGATTGCTTTTAAATATCTTCCACTACAATCTATTTTGACAAATCAGGAATTAAGCAGGTCCTGTAAGAAGTAGAGATCTTAGGAGTATTTCAAGCCTGCAAAATAATGAATGCCAGCACATTCTGTAAGTGAAAGAAAATCTGTAGTGCTGCAAAATAATATGGGTGAATAATTACTGTCTCCATACATAAGATCAACAATAGGTGAGAGAGAAATTAAGCAGCAAGGAAGAAAGAATTGCATTATGGAACATAGCAAGAAAAGATCTTCTTGAATCTATGTTTAGCCTGGAGGAAATTTGAGGTTTGCATCTATCATGACCTTTAGCACACAACACTGTAGCAGAATTCATTTTTTGGTAATAGCATTAGATTCACTTGTTCCATCCACCATTTCTGAGCAAGTAAAGAAAATCTGCAAGGGAAAAGAATGTAAAATGGAGGGAGAGATGATAACTCTAGCTTGCTGGAGGCATATTTTTCAGTAAATGAAGTGCTTCAAAAGGAGGATACTATTATGCTGTCTTTTGAATTCAAACCTTTAGGGAACTAGTGTAAGAAAATTAAGTAAAAATATTTTTCTCCCCAAACTTGTTAATTTGCTAGCTCTTATGCCTTGTCAGGAAAACTCCATGCTCAACTTTGAACTCCAAGGTTACTGACAGTAATAGTATCCCCTCCAAGCATTGCAATTGTGAATTACCACTGAAGTGATTACGAAGATATGAGACTATTACATGAAGAATCAAACATCTTATCTAGTCATTCTACTAATTTGAAGCAGCCTTGTGTGATATGAAAAGGAATTCTTATTGAATTCAGAATAAATCCAAAGATATTTCAGCCACGTGGACAATTTTAATATACAGCGAGATGAATTATGAACTGGGTTTTTTAATAAAAGGGTTTTGTCTTTTATATAGACACACACACACACACACTTCTAATATGAAAGTGCTCATGTATTGGAAATAGTGGAAGATACTGCTATTCACATTGTATGTTAGGATAACTCAGTCAAAAGATTATAGAAAATCTCTATAGAGTACAGCCAGCAAAGAATATAAATATAGGTCTCCTGAATCCATGTCATGTTCCTCATTCATAAAATAATCTCTCTTCCCTTATCCTACAAAGACAGCAACATAAAGATTAATATGCAAACACAGAAAAAAGAACAAAATACTTCTCTGCAGGAGGACTAATAATCCTTGCAGGAATAAAGACCTCTGTAGACGATGAGCCACATAACTACGTCCTTGTCAGCTGAGCAATAACACATGCCACACATAGTGTTAGTAGTGGAGGCTGAAGGTTTTTGGCCTCTTTGCTTCTCTGGTAAATCCTTTTTTGGTAAAAACCTCAAATGCTAATAATATTGAAAGCATTATCATCAGCTGACATTGAGTCTGAAGCTCCTTCATAGTGAAGAGGCACCATATTAAAGTTGTTCAAGCCTGGAAACCAAAGGAGAAATTCTGGCAATTTGTTGCCTACTTTAAACAATATGGAACAAGAAATTGTAAAATTAGAAAATGGACTGAAGGAAAAAAGCCTCAGAAAACCTTCAGATCACTTATTTTGAAATCAGATAGTTAAAGATAAGACAAAGAAGAGAACGTTCAGAAGAAGAGAAAGTCTAGAGAAATGACACTGGAATCCAATCATCTTTTAAAATACACTGTCCTTTGTGTAACATATGGGAAAAGGGATACTGAAAAAGAGAAGTCAAAGAAACTTAGAATAAAATAAGCTTACTCTGAATTAAGGAATGAACAATCATTATTCAATACAAATTTGAAAAGACAAACTTATCAGACTAAATGAAATGAGTTCACGGTGTTGTAGATGACTCGTCATAATTCAAGAAATTTATAACAGTGTAGAGGAATGTGTAGAGAGCAGATGGTGCAAAGAATCCTTTTGCAGTACAAAACAGAGATCTGTGCTGAACTCAAAAGCCAGAGACCATCCTTTAGCCTAGTACAAATGGCAAGAAAATGCTTCCATTAAAGTGATTAAAAGCCATGCTGTGCTTCTAAGCATATTTTTTTTTTCAAATGGTTTCATTGGGTAACCAAATTAGAGCTCTCCTGCAGCTACTGGATTTGAAACAACTAATTAAAAGAACTTCCCATCGATTCATCATAGGAACTTTGGAACAGTCTTTATAAATGGGCAAATAGGATTTACCTATCTTATATTTTTCCAGTTTAAAAGAACTTTAACAATAAAAGGATAGGTTATTTAGGGTCTAAATAACTTCTGTTATAGTGAAAAACTGTTCTAAGAAGCTGAAATTTCTCCATATAAAGTATTACTTTTAGTAGCACTTCATAACAACTAAAGAAATAGAAACTGAGCTAGTTTAATGACTTGATTTTATTTGGGTGTTTTTTGTACAATAAATTTCTGACTGTAGTCCTTTTTCTAGAAGTCATTATTTTCTCTGAGATTTGAATAAATAACCTCTTTATTAAAAAAAAACAAAACAGGAATATTCTTCTGAACATGTAAGAAATGGTGGTTCTTTTGTGGCTTTTTGTTAAAAAATACCCACCTTTTTTTTTCCCAGTTCCCTGATACAAATACAAATATGCTTCTCATATTCACAGCCTTATGTACACACCTCTGCATTTTGATTTAGCACAGCACCACAGGTGTAATATGAGCCTTAATGTATAGGTCAAGCACAACTGGTTTAGGAGAGGGCTAAAGTAATTTTCTTCCATTATTATGCTACTGACTTGTTTCCCAGAAATAAGATTTGAGCTGTCATGTACTGAACACTAGGGAGGATCATCCTATATGCCAAGGCTATTTTGACATGTGCTTCCTCAAATGGAAGAGTTAGTGCAATGAGCTCAGGCTGAAAACAGACACAAATTGTTCTATAGATTTGTAAATTAGAACCCAAAGATAAATGCATGACGTGGTATGTATGAAAAGCTTATAAAACTTGGGTCATAATTTTAGTTCATAATTTTAATACATGTAATAGAAGGAATCTATATTTTAAAGCCTAGAAGGGCCAAAATTATAATTATGTCTTCAGTTTAACCTAATATGTTCTGTAATCAACCTTAATCACTTTGCGAGGATTTTGTTTTCTGACCTATCAACTCACAAATGCAGCGAGATTAAACCATGATGTGCTGGGGAAGTTGGCCTAGCTGTGTTCATCACCTGTGCACAGGCACAGGGTGTACCAGACATATCTGAAAGATTGCTATAGCTCCCTCAGAATGGCCTGTAAATGACAGCTTGGTACCAGGGAATGACTCAAAACAACAAACAGAAAATGAATGTATATGAGCAATGCCCTTGTAGGCCCTTGATCAGTGTTTAAAAAATACAAATCTATCCTTTCTAGGTCCAGTTTTTCTTTAAGCAAACCTATCTTCATTCTCTGCTTGGAGTAGCTGTTTTTACCCCAGAGAAATATTACAAGAGCTCAGCTCTTGTAATTTTAAGAGTAAAATTTTTCAATTTTAAGAGTAAAAATTTCATTTTGACTGAGGGAGTAGTTGTATGTACCAAGGGATAATATTTTGGCCCAGATCCTATGAATACATTTTATTTATTTATTTGTATTTTTTTCTATTCAGTTCTGTTGTTTATTTGTTCTATTGAACATTATGCCATTTAAGGACTTCCTGAAAAATAGGTTCATCCTTCATTCAGCATAGCAGGAATTCTTTTTTCCTCTCATTCCCTTGCATCAGGCCTGTGGTTAAAATGGCCTAAGTGCAGGTGTAGGACAGTTTCCTGTATAAGCTCTGTCCACTTAATATTTTGGTAGGTTTTTTTTTCATTTAAGGTTACATGGTGGGTTGGGCTTTTTTCACATCAGAGATGACTGGACTATTAAACCACAGAGTATCCACAGGGAGGACTGACAGTGTATAGAAGTTTATTTTCCATGTTGGATAAATGCCTTGTTACAAGGAGGACATTGTTATGTGCATGTCTGTGTAGAATTTACTTTTTTAAAAGGAAAACAACCAAGTTTGTTTTGTTCAGTGTTTGTTTGCATTTTAGAATTTCTTTATTATTTTTATTTATTAAACTTCCCGAAATAGTTACAGGAAAGAAAACTAAGGAGTGAAATTTTGTGACTAGAAGCAGATTCTTACTTCATTTCTCTAGGGAAGCTCTTTATTCAAAAGATAAAACCAGAAATCAAAAATGTGTTATTTTTAGGAGACAACTCCTTGAAAGTTTAGAAGAGCTTAAGTAAAATTCATAATAGAGAGTAATGGGATGTGTAATAAACTGATATTTGTTAGTGGAAAGATAAATAGTGGAAGTTGTGGGCCAGTGGAAGGACTTTTGGTAGCTATTTTGATCACCTTACTCAATTGTTTTCAAGACTGTTACACAAGGTAACTGTTTTTATTGTAACACTTGGTAAAGCTGCACATCAATACTATTAAAATAGCATTAGTGTCTGGAAAATATTATACCTTCATATATGCTTGACCAAATTAATAAAATAAACTATTGCATACATAACAGTCAACTTTCTTTTCCAAAAGGGAAAAAAATCAGTTTCTTAAAATTATTTAATCCCATAGTGATCTAATTTGGCTCTTGGGTGTATCCACCCATGTTGAGCCCCTTCCTGATAGAAGCAGTTCCTACTTGCTGCATTGCTGCACACTTGCAGCATCAATTACAGCAGGTAGGTTTGAGTGCACTTTTGCCCCCATGGTTTGCCCATAACCCAATCCATACCATTGGCCTCTTCTATCAAGCTGACTCTTCTGTGCATACAGCTACCTCATGGATGGGCTAAAATGCCGCTGCTGCTGCCAGCTCAGCTAGCAGAAATAGGATTCATTGCATTTTTTTTAAGCTATGTCACTTTACCCTGAAGAATAAACTGAATGTACATTTTACACAGTTCAATTATAACATTTAATGAAGAATATCCTGAGTGTGGAATTTACTGTCTCTGAAATGTGGTTCTGCTCTGGACATGATGTCCTTGGAGCAAGCAGTGCAACCTGGTTGCACACAGCTGGCAGCAGGGACTGGCACAGGCGTGTCTTTCTATATATTTTGATAGTGCCATTTTTCAGAAGCTGGTCTGCGCTTTAACAAAGGACTTACTAGTATGGACTTGAGACATTAATTCCAGGTTATATGGTTTCCTTGAGAATTGCCATCTGTCATGCTTTTCTGTCTGGAGGTCACTCAATGTTACCTCGGGTTGGTATCCTAAGACAATAGGTTGAAAGGATAAACAGTGTGCTTCGTCTTTAACCCTTAGTTATCCTTTTCCCTTTCAGCACCCTCCTTGATAGGTATGGTAAGGAAGGACTGGGCTTCCCAAAACAGCATTGCCCTCTCCTGGCAAGAGCCGGACTTTCCCCATGGAACAATTCTGGACTACGAGATCAAGTACTATGAGAAAGTAGGTCTCACAGCATCACCCAAACTCAGATCCTAAAGAGCAATATGTTTCATATTTTCAATATTTTTTAAAATACTTTAAACTTTTCACCTGATCCCATATACACTGCTATATAAGTGGATGTTTTGTTTTGTACTGATTTTTTGTGGTTTAACTTCTTAATGACTGTCTCATTTCATGTCAGAATCAAGAACAGCAACGAGGCAGTACATATATATGGATCGTATGCTTGAACATATTTTATTTTATGGACTATAAATCTATACATTATATTGACAATTAAACTATGCAATTAAGGCAAATGCCAACGTGGAGCACTTTTTAGCAACAATCTGTGCTTAAATGATAAGTGCATCAGCCTTGTTTAGAGGGCTACAAAAAAGTTACAAGACAGAAAATGCATAGCATTCATGTCAAATTTCTGTCATTCTGTCAAAATTATGGGATTTCACACAAAAGAGGGCATAACATGCATTACAAGCAAAGATATAAGCATGTCTTGTGAAAGCATAATTGGAAGCCTACTTCTCTCAAAGCACAAAATACATTCTGTCATTTCCTGTTGGTTACAGGGCCTTGTACTAGTGTAAAATTTTGTGTTCATCAGTGCCTTCATTCCTAAAGACATAGAGAGGAATTTTTTGGTGTTCATACCTTAAACAGTTGTCTGTTAAATCAGGTCTTACTATTTCTCTGTTTCTGTCTGAAAGCCATAGTGAAACTAATGGATATGTGAGAAACAGAACAGAACAGAAACCTAAGCCAAGTCATGAAAGAAGGCTTTATGGATGTTAGTCTTTGTAAATATCTGAGAATTTTCTTCTTTGGCTGTGCTTCTCTATTGAGATAATGCAGCTCCAATGAAAAAAAAAAAAAAAAGAAAGCATAAACTTAGAAAAAAATCCAAACACTTTAAATACCAGAGCTAGAAGGAGAAGACAGATTGCTCAGATTTTTGTTACCCAAAGCAAGGAATCATTACTTTCCTATACTAATGGAAGTCTGTCAGGTTTTGATCCATTACCACAGTAATCTGCTTTATGACTTGCACTGCTCTTGTTTTATTTGTTGATATTAAAATAAGAAGTTAATTAAGAGAAATACTGAGAATTTATTTGCTCAGAAATTTTTTATTACCTCAGAAATTTTATTTATGTCTTAAGGAGTCAAGAAAAATGAAGAAAATAATAGTCTTAGGCACTAATAAACACACTAACTAGTAAAATGAAACAGCTTTTTCAAACCTGCTCTTACCTCTTTTTACCTGTCATTTATGTTCAAAAAAGAAAAGAGGTCTTTTTCTGATATATAACGTATGAAATGTAATGTCTCTATCAAATACAAACATACAATCCCCTAAATTCAACTGATTATATTAGTTTGTAACTTTGAAAAACACTGAAGAACTCTGCATGATTTTAAAGTTTTACAAATACAAACTGCTGTTTCTTCTAAGATTGCTTGTTGACATTTGCAAAATCATTAAGATGACATTCGGAAGCACGTTATGGAAGCAGACTTGCTTTAATCTTAACTAGTAGGAGTTCTGCAGCTCGTAAATGGAAGTCATAGCTTGTCATCTGCTCCCAGGGTTTCATGAAGCATATGTAAACTTCCAGAAATCAAGTAGCTGTCTGATAAATTACTGTGAGCAGTCTGCAAAATGTAGGATAAATTAGTGACGATGAATATAGAAATGTGTCTTTCCATGCATATCCAGAACAAGCAGAGCATGGGAAGGAGGCTAAACTGTGCTAGATGTGCAAGAAACTTATATTTGTACTCTTGTGCAATACAGATTGCACACAGCAAACTATTGAGAGATCAAGACTTCTCTGTTAAAAATGTTCACATCTTCTGAGAAAGACTCACCCAAATAATAGAGAAGGAAAGTTATACAAGGCTATCAGTAAGCTGAAAGTATGGAACACATACATTAATTTTAAAATTAAAAAAAAAATAAAATAAAGCAGCTCAGTAATTTGTCTGCTTTAAAGCACCTTCTTCTATACGACCTTTGGTGAATTGCTGCAAAAACACTCAGCATCATAAATTAACAAAATATTGTTTGGTTTTCTATTTGTCTCTAAAAATGAAAATATTCAGAAAATAATGGGACTTTGTTCTGAGTTAATTCTAAATGGACTGTACGGATTTTTAGTTTCTTATTTAGGAATAAGCTGTACACATTTATGTGCTTGGGTGACAAGAGGTCAATTAGTTCTGCAGCTTTTCAGATGAAAATGCAATGAATGTAAGCTGACTTTGGACACAGTTAAGAGAGCTGACTTGGCCTGGGAGGAGAACAAAAATTCCTACACATTCAGTCCAAGATGCTATCAGTTTCTGTCACAGTAAAGAGAACACATTTTCCACTGCTTGTGATGTATCCTGAGAGAGAATATCATGATCCTGAAATAATACTGTATGTTGAGGCCCGGGATTTCATCTTATTTCTGGAAATGGGATAAGATCCTTGTTACATATTTATAATAACATTGAGTCCTTCTGTAGGAAGTTGCTCATGGGAAAGGAAACACAGTGCTTGTTGGATAATAAACCATATCGGCTGCACTTCAGGTTGTGCAGCTGAACTGGAAAATACTTATTCCTCCCCTTTTACACCTAAACTCTTAAAGTTAATCATAAAAAAATAATGTTCCCTAAGAGCTGGATTAAGCATACCAAGCTGTATACATACCTAGAGGTTTATTAAGTTTGTTCTCCCATGTGGTCCAAATACACCAGCTGGATTATATTTTCCGTTACATACAAGATCATATATGATTAGCTGAGAAAGCCTGTCTGTAGAAGAGGAGATTTTAATGGGAGGTACCCAAGCAATCTCCCAAGACGTTGCAAGGACATCACCAAATAGAGAATATCTTTAGGACCAGGATATAGGATGAAGTGACTCACTGCTGTTTCTTTGCTTTCTTATCTTTTGATAAAATTTACGCTACAGACAAATCCCTTTGACAAAATGCTTCATTCTGTTGACAGAGTCAATTTGCAACTCACAGACAGTTTTCACATAAAAATTCTAACCCATCTCCAAATGACAATGAGTGCACAGGATATGTAGGATGTTAGATACGACTTTTTCTCCATTCTAGTATTATTTAGCATAGAACTCGTAAATAGAAGACAGACAATAACTAAGCAGTAGAGGCAAGCGGGAAATTAATTTTCCAATGAGATTTTTAAGAGGTGAAAAGATAATGAGGCATTCAGATAAAGGAAAATACCAAATTTAAAGAGTTCAAAAGCAGTATGATCTTATAATTTTTCTATCAGCCTACAGTTGTATTTACTTTTATGAGAAATGATGCTCCTTCTTAAAATCTAATATTAAACCAAAAACCACTATTTCTTTGAATATTCATTAACATGAATTAAAATGTGAAGGACTAATGTGAAGATTTAAGACTATCAATGAGTGATGTTTTGAATGACAGACGTTTTAAAAAAATATGGAAAATTATAAACAAGAAATTTATATTTTCTTTCAGAGTTTTTTGCCTACAGTAGAATTCTGCAGTTTAAGGCAAACGTATCTGTCTAGAAATATGTGCACCATATTATTTCAAAGCCATATAAGTGTATATTTGCAACATATTGTATACTCTATACTTTGATGGGAAAATAAATGTGATACTTGGTGCATGTAGAGCGGTATGAACTGATATCCTTACCACGTTTTTCCAAACATGTTGAGGGACAAATAGTCTGGTGCTATACTCAGTACCATACTGAAGACTAGCTCAGCAACAGCACAGTCCTGGGAACCTTGGGAATGTGCCAACCTCACTTTCACACAGGTGCCCAAGTTGTTTCATTAGAGCTTTTTTTTTTCCCCATGTAAACTAGCAGTCTGTGACATCCTGATTTAAGACAAAGGGTGGTGCTCTGTGTCTTCTCTAACTAAAGAACTAGCTTTGTTATAGACTTCTCACATCAATTCATTTCTGCTCAGACAGAACCTGACCCTACTTGAGTATCATCTGGAATCAATGAACAAGTGCTGTACATGTTCTCATAAGACAAAACAGTAACATTTTGGTTAAGAAGCTACAAAATGTAGATCAAATAATTCCCCGAATTCCCGGGTGATGTTTTGGAAAGGTGAAGTAAAGTCATTTCTTCTTCTATGGCTTTATGTGAGGTTCCTCGACCCCCAGCTTCCCTACTACTTAAATGGCTAAACCATGCCGGTCTTTACACCTCTTTAATTACAATTTTGCATAATGTTTAAATGAGATACAAGGATCATTTTTTTTTTTCAGACTGTCATGGTTTGGCCCAGCTAGCACAGCAGCACCACAACAGTCTCTCGCTCAGTGCCCCCATGCACTCCCATGCAAAATGGGAGTAAAAAGATAAGCAAAGTTGTTGTGGATTAAGACAAAGGCAGGGAGAGCTCGTTGCCAATTACGGTTCCGGGCAAAACAGACTCCAGTACTCGACTTAGAGAGGAAAGTAGGAAAGTTTGTTCTACAAGAAACAGAACAGAATAAAAGCAAAAAGGGAGTAGGATGATGAGAAAATTGCAACTAGCACTTTAAGATCTCCCTCCCCCATCCCTCCTTTCTTCCCAGGCCCAGCTCACTGCTCCCAATATCTCTACCTCCTTCCCGTCAACGGCTCAGGGGGGCAGGGAATGGGGCATGTGGTCAGTCTCTCACAGATGGGCTCTGCCGCTTCTCTCTTCTCAGATGAGGGCGACTCCTGGCATTCTTCCCCTGCTCCAACACGGGGTTCCTCCCCCGGAACACAGTCCTTAATGAACTTCTCTGGTGTGGGTTGTTCCCAACAGTTGTGGCTTCTGCCGATACAGGGTCCCTCACATAGGGTGCAGTCCTTGGTGAATGTCTCTGGTGTGGATTCTTCACTACAATTGCAGTTTCTGCAGTTACAGGGTCCCTCTCTCGGGACAAGGCCTACTCTGGGCATAAGTTTAATGAGCTGCTTTGTCATGGGTTCCTCCCCACAGTTACAGCTGTAGATATTGGGTCCCTTCCCCAGGTCACGGCCTGCTCCAGCCATAGTGATAAAGGCTCCCTCTCTTGGGACACGGCCTTTTCCGGCCATAGTTTTAAAGAAGAAAATCACTGCCCCTGGCTCGGGGTCTGTAGTGAAGTGATTGGGTCCCCCCCCACGGGACACGGCCTCCTCTGGCCATAGTCACTGTCCCTGGCTTGGGGCCTTTAATGAAGTGAATCGCTGCCCCTGGTCCAGGGCCAGCTTTATCAAAATGAGTCTCTGCCCCTGATACGGGCTCATTATCAAAATAAGTCTCTACCACGGATGCAGGGTCTTTAAAGAAATGAAAATAAATCTCAGCTTCACCAGTTGTCTCCATAGAATGCAGGGGAGTCTTTGCTCCAGCACACCTCCTCCTCTCTTTCATCACTGACCTTGGAGTCCGCATGGTTGTTTCTCTCACTGTTCCTACTCCTTGCACCACCACCAGCCAGAAGAAAAAGAAAAGGCTGAAGGAAGGAAAAAAATGGAGGAAGATGAAGGAAGAAACCTCCTCTTCCAGCTTTTTCTTAAAAAGTGATCGTGGAGGCATCTAATTGGCTCAGCCCCAGAAGTGGGTCTGGCTCTGAGCTGGAGAGAGCTGTGAGCAACTTCTTAGGAGCCATCTTTACAGCCCCTTCCCCCTTACCAGAAATGGCTGTCATGTCAAACCATGACACCGACACAACTATATTATGACTTCCCTGTTTCCTTAAGTACTAGCCATTACTTTCTTGGTTCAGATTTTGCTTTTATGATAGATTTTTAAATCATAAAGAATAATATATGAACAACTCCAATCTACATGAGGCTAAAGGGATCCTGCAGAGTGTGTGACATTATTCATGAGTAGGTATAGTTCAATTGGTACTGTTTTGACTGGATTGTTAGCATGTACTGGTTGTTTTCTGGGCATATTCTTTCATTGTTGCTATACCTAGCATAGCATGCTTCATAACCTTTCAAGCTTTCTGACTAAATTTTAAAGTCAATATCAGTGACAAGACTGGGGAACACAAAAGAGATTTATAACAATAGGAATGAACATATGAACACTTCAGGTATCTGGCTAGCCAGTGAGTATTAAATGGTAAGCACTATGCTGTTGGCGTTGAATGATCAGTTGGGAATTTTTAGCTTCATGGTAATCATTCTCTTTTAAAACAAACCCTTTGCTCCTATAGTATTTTTCAATTATTGAAATTATCTGAGGCATAAGTAGCAATCTGCTGCCTATGAGTACCATGTTTCTGATGTGACCAGAAGCCAGAAATGTAGAGCTCATGAAATAATACATTTGTTATACTTTTTTAGCACGTTCCTCTGAAAACAAGAGCATTGAGTAATTTGGATATATTAAGAGCATTTGGATAATAGTATTTAGCCAGATCTTAGTATCTGGCCATAGCTGCAGGAACAGATCAGCATGTTGCACTGAGGCATCAGGGCTCCATGGAGCACCTCTGACATTCTTGGCCATTTGTTGCTCCTGAGAAATGAACCATGTCTGGTGAATGTTTTAAAAAAATAATCACTAAAAATGTGCTTTGGGAGATAATCATTAAAATGAAATCTCCTAGCTTATTTTAGCATAGTAAGTGATGTTAAACAAGCTTCTCAGTTTTCCTATTCTGCTGTTATTAACCTAGTTTCCCAAGGGAAGAACTGTAAAAGCTTTAAATTCTGAAAAGATAAAAAAAAAGGTCTCAGAACTGTTGAAAATGATAGTGAATAATTATGAGACTCCCTGACTAGATATAATTTTTTCCTGCAGAACAGAACCTAAGGACCTTGCCACAGCCATTATTAATGACACTGATATAATTAGTACTAGGAGAAAAAGAAATCTAGCCTCTAAATATCACTTATGTGCGGCAAAGGATTTATCAAAAAGTTCTGAGCTAGGCTTTCTCCATTAGGTGCATGGTTTAGCTAGTCTCCTAATCATTGTCGTCAATTATTTAGAGATAGCTTCTAAACCTACGTGTTTAATAATAAAGTAGCCTACAGAGCTATTACAATTGTCATTCCTGTTGAATGAAAAAAAGTCTCAACAAGAAATACAATGCTGTTTAAGCAAGCCTAGTGGATTTGATTTAAAAAAAAAAAAAAACCATAGTTCATAGTTGCTGATCTTGTTTTCTTGTCTGTAGCCAATACCGTTTTCCCCAAGGAAAATTGCATGCACAATGCTTATTCCAGTAACTGCTAGAAGAGCTGCATAAATGTAGCAAAAGTGCATTACTGCTTTTGAATAAATGATATTTCAAAGATATAGGCATAGGAGGTATGCAGACCATTACAAATAAACACAGCTAGTTCCATACCTTGAAGAAAGCCAAGAAAGCTAAATCCACTGATAGCAGAGGTTGATTCCTGATGAAAGGAATTATTAAACTTTTTTCCTACCCATTTGGCATTTGAACTTCAGAAAAAAAAGTTTTAAAAATATTTTACTGACACAGCAAGCATAATAATGTTAACTGCAGGAATCAGCTGTTAATCTTAAGCATGTGGTTAGGTGGGGTCAAAAATCAGGAGCAGCCCTTTTATAGTGCAGTAAGTTTCATCTCCCTCCCAAGGACAAATTTTAGATGATTTTGATAAACTAATTTTAAAAAATAAATGTTGTCTCTTCAGAATGAATATATCAGTTGCATGAAGTAGCAGGAACTTTAGCATGCTTATTCCTGAATTAACAAAATAATTTAGTCTCGTTTTAAAACTTTTGTTGTTATTGCTGTTCTTATTACCCTAGCTTCAATATTTCACCTTTTAAGTCTACATGCAGTAAATTTTAGTAGTATCTGAAGTTACAGTTGTACCTCCCTTAGCTACCTTAACACACATTTAGGAGTTGAACTTTGTGTTTGAAAGTTTGACATATATTTACAAAAAGAATGTTGAGTGTTGTGAGCAATGGCCTAAATATAACAACATAGCTGCCAAAAGATGGCCATCAAAGAAAAAATAAATTTCTTATTTATAAGTAAATACAATATTCAGGTCCCAATTTCTCTAAAACCAGTCAGAATGTTTCCTTTAGACCTTCTTAAAATATGAACAAGCTTAAACATTCATAAAAGTCTTCATCTATGAGTCCAAACTATTTTAAAAACTGGAGCTAGGGCAATGTTTTCATTACACACCACCTACTTACTATTCATAAATTGTTCTTTCACAACCATAAAGGTGGATTCCCAGATTAAATCAAGAATACAAGTACTTTGAGACATAAGTGAGGTTATATCTTTATCTAAATGAAGAAATATTCCAATATGTTATATCATTTTACGTACTTTTTTTTTTTTTTCCTGAAACCTCTTTAAGCATTCAGGAGATATCTGGGAAGAAACCAATAAGAAAACATGTATGCTTTGGGATGAGACAGGAGGAGGGAACCACAGAAAGTTTTTTTTCCTCTTCGCTTCTGAAACTGAATTGCAACTGCACACTAGTCATGCAGAAGGACAGGTTGTTATTATTTTTCCAGTTTGATTTTTTTTTTGGACATTGAAATGAAGACAAAGCCACTGACTGCATAACATAAACAACCCCTTTTTTATTTTTTTATTAGTAGTGATATCGCCAAACCAGTCATTCTGGAAGAAGGGAGAAAAAAAAACAGAGAAAGAGGAAGGTCTCTTAAGGAGAGATATTCAATTTTCATGAGATAAAACATACTATTTCCATGTTTAATATTATTACAAACGTTTTACCAAAAGCTGTGGATGTGACGGTGGTGGGTTTTGGAATAAAAAATTAACATTAGAGGAGCTTTTCATTTGCATGCATGATTTCATTAGCCAACCTGAATTCATAGAAAGGGTATGTTATTCAGTAACTCCCATGTAGTTTTGTTAGTTTTATACTCTAATAAAAACATTAATATATATTTTGTAGATTTAAAGAAACACAATGTAAAAAATCTCCTTTTCTTTTTTTTCTGTTTTTTTTTTTTTTAAACGTATTAGTATTAGTATTAATAGTTTCAAAGTGCCTTTTCATGATGTTCTTGTCAGGAAGGCTGAGTTAACAACCTATTATTACGTACTCCTTACCGAGCTGTTAATGGCTTTAGAGTCTTTTGCAGGAATTCACCTGCTGCTCATAAGCACATTTATGTTGTGGTAGGAATTTCACCAAGTTGATGGATCTTGTATTTGCAACGACCTTGCATAAACTATCTGGTTTTCTTCTGTATACTGACAGAATTAGTAACATATTTAATTAACACAATCACAATTCTTTATGACTGAGATAGTTCTTCCTTTTTAAAAAAGTATTGTCACTTGACTGTAATTTGTTTTCACACTTTTTTGTTTGTTTTTACCAAAAATATTATTTGGGCTGAAAACATAAAAATGGATTTTAATTTACTTATTATATTATTTACTTTGTCTTTTGACATTCATTTTAAACTATTGGAAAAAAAAATCCATTTTTGCTTTATTCTCCTTGATTAACTCAGTGAAGTGTTTGAAGAAAACACACATTTAAATGATGTGTTACCTTTATTATTGGTGTGATGCCATGATTGACTCAGAAGCTGACAGAGGTGATCCAAGGGTTCCTTGAGCACAGGGAGTGGAGAAGAAGTGAAGAGACCTGCCAGGAGCCAACAGCTCTCATGAGAGGAACCGTCTTGCTGGGAGGCGGAGCCACAGCAACCACAGGGGCTTTAAACGTTCCCCAGGGTGCACAATGAACAGGACAGGCAAACAGGGCCTAGTGCAGCACTTGGCACAGGCAGAGCAAGCAGGGAGGATGGGTAGGGAAAATCCGTGTCTGTCCTAACACTCTAACAGGTTGAAACACATTTTTAAAAGGAGCTGGAAGTGCTTGTTGCCTCAATAGATTTTTAATACAGTATGTAGTTTTCACAAGGGTGTTTGTAAAAATGCGTACATTGCAGTACTTAAAATTTTACAGCAAGGCATTAGAAACATGAAAAAATGTCCAGCATAGAACAGTAGTCATAAGGAAAAGCCTGAACCTAACTACCTACAGATATTGTAGGGATTCTGAAATTAGATAAAACCAGTTTTTTTCATCAGCACCATTAGTGCTAAACTTTGTGTAGATGACACAGTGTTCTACTACATTTTTAGGTTTGATAGATTCACTTGAATTTCACAGCTTTGAAAGTATGTTGTACCATTGTTATTCTTTTGTCAAAATAGAACATTGACCACATTGTGTTGTAGTAAGCCATCATTGTAGAAGTGTTCTGAAAAAATGGTTCATTGCTCTTGTATTGAAATTCGACTTCAGTTGTAACATGCATCCTTTACATTGAAAATGTCTTCAGACTTCAACGTGAAATAGGGGAACCACAATTTGTGTTCTGACATGAAGGAATGCAGCAGTTTGTTGTGTACAGCTGTTGCCCAGAGGGGTTGTGGAGTCTCCTTCCTTAGAGGTCTTCAAGACCCACCTGGACATGTTCCTATGAGGCCTGATCTAGGTTGACCTGCTTCTTCAGGAGGTTTGGACTAGATGATCTCTAAAGGTCCCTTCCAACCCTACCATTCTATGATTCTATGATTTTACCAATGCTGATAATGTTAGGCATGAGAAGATTGCCTGCTGTATGTTGCAGCAACTTAGAGACCTTGAAGCATTTGGACAATGGCTTTTTACCTTGAAGGTTTTTTCTATCACATGAGTTGTCCATGTTTGTTGTCTTTTCTCTGGAGTCTTGTATTATCAGTTTAAAAACTCCATTATCCTATGACCTACTTCGCATCAGTAACTAGAAGTACTGTTCCTATGATATACAGAGATACTTTGAGTCTGACTGAACAAATCACTGATATTTGTGATTATATACTGTTTATTGTAGACAATAATTATTATATTCAATAAATTCATCAGGAATCAGATTCAAAGCAAACAAAAAAAAAAAAAACAGTATTTTTTAAAAATGTTTGTAATTAAACTTATTGCCTAGGGATGTTTTGGAAGCCACAAGCAAAATTCATTCAAAAAAACAATTAAGTAAATTTGTGGAGGAAAAGTCCCTGAGCTGTAAAATGTAATTAAGCAAATTTAACTAATTCAGAATCACACCAATCTGCAGATTGGTGGACTCTGGGGCAGTGTTAAAGGTGAGCATGGGGAGAAGGAACCTGTACTGCTTATGTGGTATCTTCAGTCTATAGTGGCATATACAGGACCTGGTTCAGAAATTTGAACTATGAATCTCATATACCAAATGCATTACTTGGGAATTAGCCCACTGGCTGTATGCACTAAGGCTTGTTCAAAACAAAGGCACAAAAGGCTTCCAATGTTCAAATTTTGCAGGATTGCACCTATTTCCTGTTGAATTGTATTTGTCAACAAGTTTGTTATTTCATTATGAAGTACATCTTGATGTTGGGTATCACAGGAGAAACTGTGCTGTAATGTCCACAGATGACAGCAAAACTTTTGCGTGATATTTCAGTTGAGCTCCTTGCTTCTTTCCAGCTGGAAAAGACAGTGCAGGGGAAAAGAAAATGGGTGAAAAAATAAGAAAAATCTTTAGACACAACTGGAGAGGCTAACATTTTTATATGCTGAAGTTAGAAACACTCCTGGAGATCCTGATGCAGAGATTTTTACTGGTAAATATTTTTAATTAGCAAACAAATGTTATCAGAGTTGCTCATAACTGCTAGAAAGATGGAATTTAATATCTGTGTTTATTTGACAAGTCAAGCCTTCTTCTCCCTTTATTATATTGTGAATTGCACCCTGTTACATCACCAACTTAAAACACAGACCTGTTTTTATTCCTTTCAATTTAATCTCCTTGTCAGTATGATTAGCAGTGTCCTATCTGCTGCCTTCACACCTGATGTTCTCACTTGGCATGCCATGTTAACCACATAGTTTTTTCTAAGCCCACTTTCACCTCATTGTGCTGGCAAGAATGTTAACGTTGTTTTAGAGTCACATCATCATCATCATCTTTCCTGGTTTAATTTTCTCTTTTTCATGGTTCAACTCACATCAACTCATTTCTGCCTTTTCAGGTATATAATCCAATTAAAATGAGACTTGGCTGAGTATTGACCTTTCCATCTTTTCTTTATGACTGGTTATCTATACTTCCCCATTTCTTGTTGGCAACTTCACTTCATGTGTGGACAAAGTGATGAGTTGACTGACAGGCAATCAAAATATAAAATATTGAAAGGCCAAACAGGTAAAGCACACTTTAGTATTTCGGCTCCCCAAACTGCTACATCTCAGATTAATCACAAGGGAAGATTACATGAAGTGTCTGATACCTTAAAATGCTGCAGGGTTTTTCTCTGAAGCAAATGCTAGAGCCGTCGGGAATTTTCTCTAATTTTTCCCCTCAAGAGTTTTAATCTTAGTTCAAATTGGTCCACAGATCTTTGTAATCACCTTTGTAAAATTGTTTTAAATTTGTTGATCAGATGGAAACCAAATGCACAAGATTTTAGGAAGTGTTTTATGAATATGATTGATATCTTTGTATCTTTGCAATCTTGGAAAAATTTATCTACACAGGAATGCAGATAAAGCAGGCACTTCTTTATTATGCAGCGCTGGGAAACACGGGGGATAGCTCCTCCATACATGCTTCATTGTTAGTTACCATTTTCAGGGTTTTTATACAGCTCAAACAAAAGAATCACATTTGCCAACACAAGCATGCATAAAATGTCCATCTATCAGTTTAGCCCTTCACCTTGATTGGTTTCCAACAAACACAAAATTTCCAAAATCACAGTGATTGGTCAAAAAAGATATCAGTCCCTTTGTTTTAGTAATAACTAAGGTAACAGCCAAGGTAATCTAACGAATACATTCACCAGCTAAGGCAACAGGTCCCCATCAGGTGTGGTATGTAACTCTTGCAGTTTGATCCTTATGTGATTCAAATGAATACTTACTTAATCAATAGGTGTTTGAGTTATTTGCAGGTGCTTAGCTAATTGATTGAACTATTACTAGGTGATTAACAAGTGCTTAATGAGTGCTTGACTACTTATTGTGATGATAAGTTGTTAACTAAAATAATTGTGTATCTGCAACATCTTTGACTATTATAATAATTTTTCTTATCACTCTACACTGCAGTGAGAATTTACATAATGCTGCCAATCATATTGTAATCAGATAATAATTAATGTTAGAAACATGTTTTTGAATCAGTGAATCTTTTATTCGATCTCTTCCAATGTTAATAGATATACTATAGATCTAAAGTCTTCTAAGAGAAAATCATGCACAAAAATTAGTAAATATAAAGACAGACTTTGAGTTTCCCATGTGTAGTTAATTTTACTAACTTAGAATCATAAAATTGTTTTGGTTGGAAAAGGCCTTTAAGATCATCAAGGCGAGCTATATTTATAAAGTGGGTAGAAACCCAGGGGGCAGAGTGCTTTTGAAGCCATAATCATTACACTTCAATAATATAATAATTCTGGAACCTTATTACAGAAGAGTTGGCAAATGTAGTGAACGTAATGAATACTAGTAATCTTTTGTAGTCTAGTGGATTTTAAGTATTTAAGGATGGAGGTATGTATCAGTACTTCTGTGAACCTCAGAAAAGTAATAGAATCATAGCCCTCCAGTACACTGGGACCTCTCCAGTTAGACAGGACTGCTGGTAGATGGTAGAAAGTGACTCAGTGAGCGCTTCCACTAGCTCCCTCAGCACCCTCAGGTGGATCCCACCCAGCCCCATTGACTTGTGTACATTGAGGCAGAGCAACAAGTCACACATGATTTCCCCTTGGACTAAGGGGGCTTCATTCTGCTCTCTGGCCATGTCTCCTAACACAGAGGACAGGGTACTCAGAGAGTAATTACAGTGTAATTACTCATCATATACAACAATCTTTGTAAGATGAGAAGAAAGATATTACATGGGGCAATAGACATTCAGAAATTGTATTATGGAAGAATTTTATTGCGACGAAAGAAAACAATTTTTGAGAATTATTTGGGACAGATTAGTTGGGAGAGGAATACAGGCAGGATAAATCAGAGGTGTTTTCCATAAAGTAGAGCTGGGGAGGCTATTTTCTTGGAAAACACAAACAGCTGGTACAAACTCTGCTGCTGCTTGTTATTTGTCTTTAACAGATTCTATCTGAACTGATTAATCACATATTGACTACACCCAGTAATTACCTACTGTTTTATTCTAATGTGTATCACAACATTAAAGTTCAGATGACTCTGGATGAAATTAAATGCCATCATAACTGATTCCCTGAAGAAAAAGTAAGGAAGAGATTGGAGATTTCATTTCACAATGGACCAGAGCTATGTTTAATAAAAATTCCTCAGTCATTGAAAATAATGATACTTCCTCTGTAGGTCACATTGTGTATAATCTTCAAACTGAAGTATTTAGGAAAGAGAGAAAATGTGACCAAATTATTCTCTTTTTTTTTATTGGTGCTTTTACTTAAACATTGATAATACCTGAGTCTTGGAACTCTTTATCTTGGAAATCTTCTTTACTTTAATATGGTACTTACTCAGCTTTGACATTGTGATTTAGTGCACAGGAGAAAGATCTGGTCCCTTTTGGTATATAGATTGAATCTCTATTAGTATTTCTCTCTCTTAACTGATTACACTTTGAAAAGG
Organism: Colius striatus; assembly: GCF_028858725.1. Taxonomy (NCBI): domain Eukaryota; kingdom Metazoa; phylum Chordata; class Aves; order Coliiformes; family Coliidae; genus Colius; species Colius striatus. The sequence goes on along the minus strand of NC_084759.1, from coordinate 110,377,785 downwards.
TTAAGCAGGATAATATGGCTTAAGTACAGAATTTTCATGCTGGAGGACAATAGATATAAACTAGAAAATATTTTTTTTAATCAGTTCATAATAAATTCATAATCTCTCCCCGGATTCTTTCTGAACACATTCATTTGGAAGTTTTAGGTATACAAGTATGTTTTCAGCTGGCAGGAGCCATAGAAAACCCTTTCCCCAGTGTCCGTTTAGGAAGACTTGGGACTGAATGAACTGAATACATTGCTTGTCATTTATAAAATGAGCTAGACACAGAGTAAATTGCAAGAAAGTAATAATTCCTGCTCCTCCCATTATATATTCTAAATAATAGGAAATTATATTTGATTATCAAACAATGATTGCTATTATTTTGATTTGAGCCCTGTTTCTCAAGTATTAATGGTGACACATCTTGTATTCCTGAAAGTGTCTAGATTTCTATCACTGCTTTACTGGTAAAGTTAATCTTTTAAAGCTTATTTGAGCACCATTAATGAAACTATGCATTTGAGCTCTTGTTTTCATTCTTTTTTTTCTTTTTGCACCAAACATTTTTTGTTATATGTACTTTTTCTCATCCATAGTGTCGGAATGTAAAATCTTTGATTACAGTATGAGTCTAAACTGATTAAAAGTCATTACATTTTGATTAGTCTTTATCGCTATTTTATTTCATATATGTGCGCAAAGTCTTAATTTCTTTGCTGTTTCCCTCTGAAGTAAGTTAGGAATAAAAGTAAAGACTAGCATATTCACATAGGTGTGGCATGTGTAGTTTTTATTTATTTTTTTACAGATGCTAATATCAGAAAAAAAAACCCTTTCTTTTGAACATAAAAGAAAAATGGTAATACTTACCACAATAATACAACACCTGCATACTGAATGAATAGACATTTACTAATAAGGTAGATACTTTCAGTGAGTGAAGAACTCTCTTTTAATCTGATGATGTCATGCAGTGGAAATATTTCATTACCGTGCATGTTGATGGGACATACCCAGCTATTCTGCTGTATTGGAAAACCAGAAAGCTCTTTATTATTTTTTTATACTCTGATCCTGACATTCCGTTAAATCAGTTTGTCTAGTCTTAAACCACTAGCACCACTGTAACTTCCTTTCAGTCAGCCTGTTTCTTTCTATATGAAAAAGATGTCCTAACCATAAAGCTAACTATAAAATTAGGAGAGATACAGATTCAAATGCTCATGTAGAGGTGGCTGCAGAAAAGAGTTTGATTCTGAAAGGTTTATGTTCATGCACAAAACAAATTGTCATGGATTTTGTGAACCTTGCCTCTCATAATCAGGACTGAATCCGCTGACAAGAAAGAAATAGAAAATTAGAAAAATGCAATTTCCTTAGAAACAGAGACAGCATTTTCAAAATTCATAATCCTGTTTAACTTAAATAGCTAGTCATAGGCTCAGTATTACATTGTGTAGTAACATTGGCATCACTTGTCAGTTGGATTATTATACTTATTATTATTATTATATTATTAATATATTATTATTATATTTATACTTTAATTACGAATTTTTACCAAAATGAATTTGCAGTGTGCTATGGATGAAGTCTTATGAATTTCCTTATATCAGATTCTGACTACTAGTTATATATTAGATTAGATAGACTCCTTTAGCTTGTATTTAAATCCTCAGCCTCTGTGTTCTCAGAACTGCTTCTTGTGAATCCTATACAATCTTAAATCATAAATCCTGCTCTAATACTAATGTGAAGGATCAGAGCATTTCTTATGCTGCTTCTTTTATATGAACTCTAAGCCGTATATAATGACCGAGAGTTCACTTACTGCTTACTTGTTGTGGGAAATGCAGCCATATCAGTGAACTTTTATTTTATAGATCTTGGAGTAGTCCTCTGTAGTTATCAGGAAACACTGAACAGATGTAGTTCTGGACACTACCCATTGATATGGTCCCATCACTGTTCAGGTCAGAGGTCTATCTCTGAGCATCCTGTGGCTCCTCTAGCACAATAAACCATGCTTCGTTCCAATGGAAAATGAGGTGCATGGCAGGAGGGCTGATACATGTCTAAATTTTGCTAAAATTTAAAATAAGGATCTGGTAAAAGCACGTACTAACATCCAGGAAGTACATCGAAGTCCTGTAATTTAAAATTAGCTTTTTAAACCCAGCATCCCTGTAAAAATAAATGTGTTTTGTCTGTGGCAAGAATCATAGAATCATAGAACAGTAGGGATTGGAAAGGACCTTTGGAGATCATCTAGTCTAACCCTCCTGCAGAAGCAGGTCAACCTAGATCAGGTCACATAGCAACGTGTTCAGACAGGTATTGAAGACCTCCAAGGAAGGAGATTCCACACCCCTTCTGAGCAGCCTGTGCCAGGGCTCCCTCACTCTCACAGTAAATTACTTTGTCCTTATATTTAAATGGAACTTTTTGTGCTCCAGCTTCATCCCATTACCCCTTGTCCAGTTGCTAGATACAACAGGAAAAAGAGATGCCCCAATATCCTGACACCCACCCTTTAGATATTTGTAAATATTAATAAGATCCCCACTCAGTCTCCTCTTCTCCAGACTAAACAGCCCCAGTTCCCACCACCTTTCCTCGTATGAAAGATGTTCCAGCCCCTGATCATCTTGGTGGCCCTGCACTGGACTCTCTCCAGAAGTTCTCTGTCCCTCTTGAGCTGAGAAGCCCAGAACTGGACACAGGACTCCAGATGGGACCTCACCAGGGCAGAGTAGAGGAGAAGCAGAACCTCCCTCAACCTGCTGCCCACATTCTTCTTGATGCATCCTAGGATACCATTGGCCTTCTTGCCCACGAAGGCACATTGCTGGCTCATATTCAGTTTATTATCAACCAGAACTCCCAAGTCTCTCTGCAGAGCTGCTCTCCAGCAGGTCAGTCCCCATTCTGTTCTGGTGCATGGGGTTGTTCCTCCCCAGCTGCAGGGCTCTGCACTTGCCCTTGTTGAACCTCATGAGGTTCCTCTTTGCCCAACTCTCAAGCCGATCGAGATCCCACTGAATGGCAGCACAGCCTTCTGGGGAATCAGCCAGTCCTCCCAGATTGGTGTCATCAGGGAACTTACTGAAGGTACACTCTGTCCCCTCATTCAGGTCATTGATGAAGATGTTGAACAAGACTGGCCCCAGAACCGATACCTGTGGAACTCCACAGGCCTCCAACTCGATTCTGTGCCTTTGATCACCACCCTCTGAGTTACATCATTGAGCCAGTTCTCAATCCACCTCACTGTCCACTCATCCAATCCACACTGCCAGAGCTTTCTGATGAGGATGTGATGGGAGACAGTGTCAAAAGCCTCTGGAAAGTTCTGGTTTTACAGGTACGCTGCAGATTTTGTCATGAGACGGGAATAATGACAAAGCATCCTCTCTTTGAAGAATTGTCTTATATATGAATCCAGTCCAAAAAGGCTGATTTCTTTGTGTGAAACATTCACATAAAACAATCTGAAGTTTCTAGATATTAATCATTTCGTATTGTGTTTGAGCAACTTTCTCCTCAGATACAGGCTTCTGAAGCTTTTTCTTCTCAATCACAAAAAAGTGGCATGCTCCCTTTCTCCTATTCCACTTACAATAACAAATCCTACTCCCTTTCCTGTATGATAGTAGTATTATTTTATGGTCATTACTCCTAAATATAGTCATTTGGACTATATGTGATGGATGGTTGAAGAGGTTGCAAAAGGGAAAGAAAAAAAGATGTGGGAGGGCATGGAAATTGGACCCCTCGGGACCTCCTGCAGGAAACCCAGGCAGTTGGTGACGGTGGAGCAAGACAGACAGCCCCTGGAGGTGACCAAAATACTCTAGAGGGGACAGAGATGGCTACCCCTCAGGAAAGTGCTGCTAGCCACAGCCTGTCTACACAGATGAAGGAACACATTTTGTTGATTAAATATTACTATCGTAGTCCTTGTCACATTCATTATCTTTGACCAACTAAAAATAATAAATTATACTTGATAACTGTCCACATCCCTGGTTTAGGGAGCCGCTATATCCCAAATGCTATACTTTACACAAGCAGTACTTAGCCTTTAACAACAGATATAACAAATATAGCTCAGATTGGTTTTTTTCAGAAGTCATTCTCTCCTGCCACTGGCCTTCTGCAATCTTCAGGGAGTAAATCTTATTGAATCTTGGGCAGTCTCCACCAAGCTTTAACAAAATTCTGATTTCCGTCCTCCTCTGAAGGAACTTGTTTCTTTTTACAATTCCATCAAATTACTTCTTCAATCTCTCCAGCATGTTGGAAAAAAACAGTAAATTGTTAAATGCTGAGAACTTGATTTCAAACAGCAAGGTAGTCTGGGGAAAGGAAATAGCTTGCAACTATTGCACCATACAGTGAAATCCCTTAGACACTGGTCTCCTCCTTACCTTACAAGTTGTGGAGTTAAAATGAAAATTTCCAGAGCATTCCAGAGTGTAAGGTCTCTGACCATATATGACTGTGATGACCGTGACAGAGCACATAGTACTCACTAAAACTTTGAACTAGAGCATAATATCTGTATAAAACCAGTGTTTGCTATTTGCCCTTAATCAATATATGTAGAATCTTTCCTTCACTGCATGTCATGTCTTTGCCTGAACTCAAGTGCAGAAACACGGTCTTGTATTGATACTGTATTTAACAGGCAAGATTTTACAAACAATGGTCCATACCTATGATTCAGTGTGGTCTTAGGATAGTGTAAAATCACATGATTTTTTTTTTTCCCCCTAATTCTTAGGTTGATTTTGAGCTGATCACTAGCTTGTGTTGAAAGATTTGGTCCCTTCAGGCAGAAATGTACACACTTCAGTCAGCAGCTTCATTACTAAATAAATTCAGGTTTTGTGTTTTCAAAGTTTGCATACCCTGGCCAAGTTGCATGTTAAGTTATATGATCCCTCTACCTACAGAATTCCCTCTAAGTTGTGCATGTAACAAGGCTATAGAATAGAAATTATCTATTCTTTACACACTGAATGTTTGTGAAATGTGCATAAAGTAGCATGAAAACTCCTCTGTATGTATAGGACTTCTCTATTTCCTTACAAGTCAGTGTGTTAACCATTACACCTATTTTGCTTACATACATGCCATTTTTCAATTTGCAGTAAGCAAATAGCAAATAAACAAAAAAAAAATCCATCTAACCTTTTTGCCAGAAGAAAACAGCTGTTTTCTGAAATGTCTGGAAAAAAAAAAGTAGTCTAAAATCCACTAACTTATTCAAAGTGAAGTTATAGAATTTCAAGTAATTGGGAGAAATCTCATAGTTATAGATGTCATTAGGCTATTAATCATAGCCTCCATCCATACCATTACATGTACACTGTATCTTACTCTTTCAGTTTCTTAGTGTTTCAAAATTTGACAGTCAACTGTAAAACAATCAACGCTTCCTCTTTCTGTAGGTTCTCAAATTATTACTGTTCAAACTTAGCATTAAATACAGTCATTTTAAGTACTGGTCATTGTTGCCTTCCTTTTGCTCTACTTAACAGAATCATTAGGTTATCTTTGTGTTTTTTCCTTTTAATGTGATTCTCTTAGCCATCTCCTTGTATACCTACTGTCCTGTGCTAATGTGACTTTGTTACACCATGACCAAAGTTGTTTTATATAAAACTGTTATGTTAAAAATATACATATGTTGCTCAGAAGAGGTTAAGAGTTCAAGAGAATCTATCAGAAACCTATTCTTCTACTGCTTATATCTCTTCTTTGAACCAGATTGTTTCCTTCTTAACAGGCTGGAAGTACTCTTTGAATAACATATATACTGTAATATTACTGCTTGGTGTAAGAAATGTATATGATGCCCTATGGGTATCATAGTTGAATTGTTAAGCCCATGCCAAGGACATTTCTGTTCATCTGTCATTTTGGAGACAAATACTGCTGCAACAAAGTAAAGCTAGCCTTAAGGCACCATATAAAATATTTCAGATTATTGATTTATCACGTGACAGTAACTAATGACAGGGAATAAACTCTCTCTTCTTCTTAAGTCATGCCCCCATGTAAAGGTATCATCAACAACCTGTCTAGCAAAGCAGCACTTAGTTTTTGCACAGCAATTGATTTGGCTTATCTCCATACGATGTCAACCGTTCTGCAGTGGTAATTCCCACTGATCTCTACACATCATAATTCTCAATGATTTCCACAGAGCCAGGAATTCTCAGCAGATGCCTGGGATCAACTGTTAGGAGATTAACAAGGGACTTTTGCAGAGAGTGTTTCTCCTTAAAGGATGTGAAAGAAAGAAAGTCATGTATAACTATGTTGCAGCTACCTGGAAAGAGAAATCAAGTTCAACAGTAGAGAAACAGTTGAACCATGCTAGAAGTTTACAGACTTCAAAAAAAAAGTTAATTTATATTTTCTTTTACCCACAGGTCTACCCACGGATAGCGCCGGCATTTTGGCACTACCTGCGGGTAGAAGTGAGTAGCGAGTGTTTGAATACTCCCACATCTTTACTTTACAGCTTACTAGTATTTACTGACCTCCTAGTCTATCCATTGTGCAAAAATAATTAGCTACCATTCTAGCTGCCATTTTCTGTGAATATATTCTTCTACTAATTCCATATTGTTTTGATTACAGTGTAATTACTAACCAAGTCACAAAGATGTGATGTGTTTATATGGAAGATTAAAGACAAAAAATATTGAAATCTAAGTCAAGGCCCTGTCATGCATTGTGACTACAGCACAAAATCAAAGTACAGAAATCCATAAGTGCACTTTCTTTTATAAACACATTTTACATTCATGAGAAGAATATGGAGCTTTAGTTCTGCTATATCATTTTTGCAAAGTTTGTACAACTCAACTTGATATAATTTCTCCCCTCTTTTGTCCTTCAGGAGCATGAGCAGCTCAGCTATTCATCCACAAGGTCCAAGGCTCCAAGTGTTATCGTCACAGGTCTCAAGCCAGCCACCAAGTATATTTTTCATATCAGAGTCAGGACGGCAGCAGGATACAGCGGCTATAGCCAGAAGTTTGAATTTGAAACTGGAGATGAAAGTAAGTTTCACTCAAGGAAAAAAAATCAAATACCATAGAAGTAGAATCTAATTCTAAAACAGTGAGACACTGGGAGTTTAATGGTTGAATCCATCCTATTTCCTTATCACAGAATGACCACTGGTATATGGCAAAAAGCAAGAAAGCTTCAACCTCACACTTCTAGATTTAGAAATTTTAGCCCAACTCTGCAGCTGAAGGGATATTTTCTTCTGCAAAATTTCCTTACGGGTCCCTTTCAACTTGAAATGTTCTGTGATTCTGTAATCCTTTCTTTGCTTCAAGACAGCCTTCCTTTTGACATCTAGAAATACCCTTAGCCAGACTTTATGTAAGTCGAGCAGCTTCATGCAAGCTCCCAGGACACAATGATGAAGTCTCTTCTTTGTTGTCTTTAGCGCTCCCAGACTCTACAGATTAAAAAAAAATAAATAAAAAAGAAACTTTATGCATTTCTGTCAGCCAATAATGCTACTAAATTTGCTAGTAAGAAGCAAAAGCCTACATATTCCCATAGAACATGCAAAAGGGCTTGATGATTGTGCTCTAAACAATTTTGTATTTAAGTCATGTTTTGCCTTCCACATTCAAAGAAACTGCAAACAAGGTATTTACAAGCATTTGAGATAAAATTAGTGTAGTAGATACAACACTAAAACACTAATTAATGAAATTACTTTAATTAACCAATTATGTATACCCTGTTTTTCATTAGCACTTTAGAATTCATGTTGCTTCAGCTAAAGTACAGACTCAAAACTATTTAAGTGTTTTCAAGAGCACCCATGGGTTTGTGTTTTTTTTTTTATTGCTTCTTAACTTCTATTTCAAAAATGTTTTAGGGAGAGATTTCCAAGAGCTTAATGACTAATTGGACTTTTTAACATTTTCTAGATATTTAAGCCAATTGGTTTGAATTGGAGTTGAGCACTTAAGTGCTTTCATAAATTCCAGTACATCCTGTCTGCATCTTTTGTTGCAATAAATACTAGGCTTTAAGTACACAGGGACATAGCTCTTATCAAAAGTAAATGGTATTTAAGCCTCTATATGCTTATATCATGTTCGTGAAAATGTGACTTACCCATCTAAATCAGGAAGACTGTGGTTCCAGTGACATTTCTCTCATTGGCACTGCTGATAGAAACATCTCCTGGGAGTGAGATTCCACCCACTCCTTTCCAGCCCCCTGTCTCCTCATTTGCAGTAATGCAACTGGCTCTTGGACTGCATGGTGAGTTAGAGCTCACAACACTCTTAAACATTTATTGCCTTTATTACTTTTAAGCACCCAGTGTGAATTTTGATAGTGAAACATAAATACACATTATATATTTGCCATTTACCAACATTTATTACTTAAGCTTGTGCCTGACTAAAAGTATTTTATGTGTTATAAATATAAATCGTGTGATTGAAAGGAAATGTAGATAGAAGAGTTTTTGTTTATCATCAGCTGAGACGGAGGTCAAGAGAAATTCTGCTGCTGCTTGAAGTGATACCTGGGGCTAGATAAAGACTTCAGTTTAATTAAAAGGGTAGTTCAAAGGACTGCGGTCTTATTCAAATATTTATACACTACTGCTTTAGATTTCAAAGGGAAAGAAAAAAGGCAAAATAAGTGCCTGCTGGTAAATATTACTTATTTCAAAATTGAAGCAGTACCCAGTAACAAGTCAAAAGATTCATTGTTAGCCTTCAAATATCTTACATCCTCACAATAGTATTTTGAAAATTGGCCTGCTCTAAACTTTAAGACAATGTCAGACAATTATAACCATTCATTTGTACACCTTTCATAACATGGACCAGATGTCTATAACTCTCTTTTTCAGACAGCTAATGACTGCATTGAAACATAACATCTACCATACAAAAATAGTCTTGATTTAAAGTCTTCCAGTAATGGGGAGCTCACTGTATTTATAGGTGGATAGTGCTTAAGTCTCATAATTAATTTTTGCACCTTACTTCTAGGCTTGTTCAGGGGTTGTTTTGGGTTTTTTTTACTTCCGTATAATTCAGAGGTTTTTTACTTATAAGTCTAAGCACTTTCTGCCTGAACTAAAATATTGTCTGAGATTTTTCTTTAAGGTAATAGACAAGTTGTAAAAGAAGTAAAGGTTCATCAACTATTGAGATATGTCTATCAGTCTCCTAAAACATACTGCTCTTGGCAGGACAGTGCTGTCATACCTTCTCTGATGATTGAAACACTACCTATGCCACTTCACTTGTATAAGATAAAAGTAGAAACCTCATTACTAGGGACACTAAGACATTTTGATATAATTATTAATGGTGGTGCTTGAGACAGAAAATACACCAACTCTGTAGCAGTAATGGATAAAGATAGTTAATCTCTCAATGCTGATCCTGTTTTTTGGGAAGCACCCTCACTTACTAACCAGCAGACTGAGGCAGCCATGGCTTGGGGAACAAGTTGTTGAACTCCTCACTGGTGCAGAGCCAAATAAATAGAACATCTAAAAGACTAAAGTGTGTATCTTTTTTAGGAAAGGAAATGGAATTACCTAGAAAAGTCAGAAAAATTCTTTTCAAGGAAAGAGGGATGGATGTTGTGAGGAATTTCTTCCACTGTTAAAGCTTAAAGTCTACTGCTGGGAAATGTAATAGCTTTGCAAAGCATAGTAGTACTGATTTTGACTGTATCCCTTACTGCTTTTGACTGTGTCCCTTATTACCTCTCTGTTTCAGCACCTTACACTTTGACAAAACACTTCTAGAAAAGCTGGAAGACTTTCACACGCTCCAGGTTTTCATACACATGGTTTCATATACTCCAACAAATGTATATGTACCATTGCTGTGGCTATAAATTGAAGCACAATCTCACTTGTAGTTCTTGCTTTTGTGTATCAGAAGTACCAGCTATCTGAGTCACCACAAAATGCTATGATATTCTGAGAATAAAAAAAACCCATTTGTTCCAGGGCAAACATGCCTTAACCTCTGTTTTCTCTCTCCAACTCAGTTTTTCTCTCTGTTTTCTAGCTAGCTGTTTATTGAATACTTTTTTTGTTTGTTTGGGGGTTGTTTTGGGTTTTTTAATTAATGATTCAAAACATTATTTTTTTTCTGCAGGAATGCTTTTTACTATGTCACCTCAGAGTCTCTTCCTTGTGCCTAGAGGAATTTGTAATATTGAATGAATTACAGCTGTTAGGCAGTGCAGTGTTTTCATACTGTAGCTCTCATGTGCAGGGTTTGGTCTAAAACCAATGGTATTTTCTGCAGCAGCCTTCCCGTCATTAAGAAAAAAAAAACGGAAGAGATCTAGTTGACTTGTTCCAGAAGGGACCTGGGGAGCAAACTAGAATGTTTGCAACATGGGCTAATGCTTGGGCTGAACAGAGCAGTGAATGTAAGCACATGATGATTTTTAATCCAAAAGCAATGTAGACTTTTGTATGCTTCAAAGAAATCATATTAATAATGGAAAAAAATAGAAGTGCTAATAGAGTAACTGATTAGGTATTTTATACATTTGAGGACTGTGAAAAAATTAGTTGGCCTGAAACACTGATCTTGATGAAACCGCAACTTTAATTTCCTTACCATAGGCAGAGATAGTGACTTTCTTGTATTGCCAGATCTACTGAATTCTCACATTCTTCCTCCTCTTCCCATATTCAAAAAATCTATAAATTTTCAGCCTCAAATGATGCTGTTTTGGATTTACCACCAGATGTGATTTAGTTCCATTCTTTCCAGAACTTCAAAGCTCAAGAGAGGGGTCCTGAATCATTGATTCTGATAGAGGTCCAATATGGTTTCAAGCACATACTCTGATTCATGCCTCAATAGAAAAGTCATCCCTAGGATTTACAGAAATACGTTGAATTACCAATGCAAAATTGATCTCTTTCTTTTATTAGAATGTTTGATGTTTTCACATTAATAAATTAAATTTCTGGTTAAAATAAACAAATGAGTTAGCACATATCTCCTATTTAGAAACTTCCTTTCTGTATCTCTCCCCATACCTACCTAGTCCTACTGTTCATTCGGTAGTAGTCAGCATTGGATACCTCAGAAGGTCTCATTTTGATCTTGAAGTATTTCCTTACTGTGTTTTATATTTTCAGCCATTTGTTCTTCAAATTCAACTTTGTCCTATCTGATTTTTCTACTGTGTGTGCCCAGAAGCCCCAGAGACTGCATTTCTCCTGCGTTTCCTGAACAAGAGCAACATTCTTGCTCAGATCTCAAACTACTTGCAAAGGCTTTCCATTCATCCACTGGTCTACAAGCTCATGTTAGGTGCAATACTTGGCTTTTCAAGTGAATACATACCAAAAAGCTTTAAAATCTTATGCTAATTATAGTATCATTTTTGCCTTTTAAAAGTCCTTTTTAAGACTACTTTTTCAGTCCTTTTCACTCCTCCCTTTCTGGCATTCCTCTTAGTTTGGAGCTGGTCAGCTCACTGTCACCCAGGTACTGCAGGCTTCTGAAATGTAAAGTTACCCTAATTAGACTTTATGTTTCCCATTGTTCCTAAACACTGTTGTTTATAATGCCTTGTAAATCCAACTGACAGCCAGTTCCTGTCTGTTAGAGCTACAGTTCTCAGCATCCACACTTATCTCTCTCACAGCTGCTCACTATTATCTGTCTAGCTGTCTTTCTGTCACTTTTTTATCTTTCAGTCTGCAGGAAGGTCTGCTGCCTGATAAATGTCAAATTGAAATAACTAAAGGATGTAGCTATGAGACAGAAGTAAGCAGTCATTGTGGCTTCCAGCCATTTTATACCAAATACACAGCCTTGTAAAATATTTTGGAGAAATTTGCTCCAAGAAAAGAAAGGAAAACAGAGCTGGAAGATTCTCTGTCTTTCATCCACTTTCATGGTGACTAAAATGTCTGCACAGTTTCTTCCAGTCTGCCCAGTGAGGGGGGAAAACACAGCTCTTCCTCTACTCAGTTGGGTGAAAAACCCAGAGAGGAGCTCAGAAAGGGCATGGATGTAAAAAGGAGATGATGAGGGCAGAACTGACACCAGGCTGGACGCAAAACAGATTTCTGGGCATGATGTTAAGCAAAGAAGCTGAAGTGATGCGATGAGACAATTTAAATGACATTTCAGGCATATAACCTCAGTAAAGCATGAAGAGTAATGAAAGTGAAGAGTGTATCTGGATAATATGCTTCTGCATACATGTATGACACATGCTGCAGTTTTAAAATCAAAACATCAGTTTGACTAATCACATTAGTTGCAGCTACAATGTGTTTGAAAAGTCTTGACACCCAAACATTATAGTAAGCTATCCAATCATCTGCTGGGATAAGTAATAAATACTTCTTTTCCTTGTCTTATGCTACTTGTTTTTTAAAGTATGTTTTTGTCAAAATTAACTTACTGAGCAGACAAGCAAAGAGAATGAAGCATGCTATCAGACAAAGGAGCTGTCCAGCCCAATTTGATAGATACTAAGCTCCCTTATGAGTCTTAGTACTTTTAGTGGTTTACATATTCCTGTTGCTTCAGCATTTCTTTAGCCTCTTGCCTGTCAACTTTAACTATCAAATGGAGTATAGCCCCATATACCATGCAGCCACACTGGGTAGATTTCGGTAGATTTCGGTAGATTTCGGTTGACAGTCAGTCAGTGAGACATAAAGCAGCAGCGAGGCTTGTTTTTTACCACTGAGTGGCCAACTGAAGAGAGCAAGGGGTTCCTGGAGCAGGGAAAGCCAAGGAGCAGCAAAGAGACGTGCCGGGACCCAGCAGCTCTTGTGGAGGGCCAATCCTGTCAGGAGGCAGAGTTGAGGTGACCATGAGGGATTTAAACAGCCCCCAAGAGAGTATGAGCAACCAGGAGCTTAATACATCAGTTTGTGCAGGCAGGGCGAGAAGGGAGGAAGGGCAGGGAACCACCCACTACTCGAAAAGAGAGACACGGCCCAACGGAGTGCTCCAGTCTCAAGCTGCCAAGATGGTGAGCACTTGCGTGAGAGCTAAAGCCAGAGCTCAGGAAGTGAATTCCTTGCAGAAGATGAAAGCATCCACCCAGACAGAGCTAGATAGCAAGGATGCTTCAGTGCAAGTGGGCTGCAGGAAGTGTTTAGGTACCTCTATTGCTAAGGTAAGTATGTGTGATAAGTGCCATCAAGTCCAAGAACTGGACCATCAGGTAAAAGAGCTGCAAGAAACCATTAGTAGGCTCTGAAGTATTAGAAGAGAAGAGCTAAAGACTGACAGGTAGTTCCAAAACCAGGCACCAGCCTCCACTGAACATGAAACGACTTGGATCTTGGTGACACAAAAAAAGCAGGACTCCATATTGCAACTCTCCCTCAAGTGTGCCAATCAATGTTAATGCTAATGTTAATACACATGAAGCATTAACAATGGAGGACATGGATAAGCAAGGTCCAGAAGAGGAAACCTCAATGAACAGTCCACCACCAACTGCTCCAATGGCAACAGGCAGCAGGCACCATAAAAAGAAGCAATAAGTGCTTGTTGTGGGTGACTCACTGCCAAAAGGCAGCAAGAGTCCCATCTGTGGATTGGATAAGGAGTTGCGAGAGCTGTGCTGCCTGCCAGGAGCCAAGATCCGATACATGGCTGAGAGAGTGCCATGTCTTGTCACTGTTCCCCTGCTCCTCTTCCATGTGATATGAACAATTTAATGAGTCATGACATTACAGCAGTCAAGGAGGATTATAAAACCTTGGAGAAGCAAGTGAAGGGTAAGGGGACCCAAGCTGTCTTTTCATCCATCCTGCCTACCAAAGGAAAGAGGGCAGTCAATAATAGAAAAATCATCCAAGTTAATTCCTGGCTTAAGAATTGGTGCAGACAAGAAGGTTTCTGTTTTTATGATGATGGGATCTTCTTCAATGACTGTAATTTGATAGTGCAGGATGGAATACACCTGTCTCACAAGGACACTGGTATCTTTGGGAATAGAGGGCTTTAAATTGAAGAACTTGGTGAGCAGGGTGCGAAGTGGCAAAGCATGTGCCATCCTATCCAACAGGGAAGTGGGTCAGAGCCGGAAATGCAGTGATGAGAGCTCCTCAGCCCCACACCAAGATGAGAAGCAGAAGGTTGACCACCCTGAAGAAGTGTCAAATGAGGGTGAGTCCTCTTGCACAGGGAGCCTGTCTGCTCAAGTAAGCCCCTCTGTTGCCTGTACACTGACACATGCAGCCTGGGGAATAAGCAGGAGGAGCTGGAGATGTGATGCGGGTGCAGGGCCATGACAGTCATGAATGCTATTTAGGAAAGATAGGCAAATGAGGCGAGGGGGTGGAGTTGCTCTCTATGCATTGAGCAGGTTGAGTGTATATGGATGAGAATTAAAGGGCAGGGTAGTGTGGGTGATAAGACTGTGGGAGTTTACTACAGACCACCTGATCAGGAAGAGGAAATTGATGAGGCCTTCTACAAACAGTTGAGAGCTGCCTCACAATCACAATCCCTGATCCTTATAGCAGACTTGAACCACTTTAATATTTGCTGGCAAAGCCACTCAACCAATCCAGCAGATTCCTACAGAATGTTGATGACAACTTCCCATTACAAGTGATTGAGGAGCCAACAAGGAGAGGTGTGCTGCTGGACCTTGTCCTGACAAATAAAGAAGGTCTGGTTAGGGATGTGAAGGTTGGAGGCAACCCGTAGTGACCATGAGAAGGTGGAGTTCAAGATCCTGCATGGAAGAAGCAAGGCACCAAGCCAGGTTATGATCATAGACTTCAGGTGAGCTAAGTTTTGCGTCTTCAAAGACTTTCTTGGAAGAATCTCATGGGATAGGATCCTAGATGGTAGGAGTGCCCAAGCAAGCTGGTGGATCCTTACATGGATTTCTTCTCCTTGTGTACTTCCAGTAGTTCTTTTTTCATCTATGTAGGCCTCTTGCCTCCTTTTCATGATTAATAGCTTTCCATGGGAGTGTAACTGCTTGGCTAGATAAGGAGACAGCTGTGGACATCATCTGCCTTGACTTCAGCAAGGCTTTTGACATTGTCTCCCATAACATCCTCATCGGAAAGCTCAGGACATGTGGGTTGGATGAGTGGATGGTGAGGTGGATCAAGAACTGTCTAAATGACAGAACTTGGTGGTGATCAAAGGCACAGAACTGAGTTGGAGGCCTGTGGCCAGTGGAGTTCCACAGGGGTTGGTTCTGGGGCCAGTCTTTTTCAACATCTTCATCAACGACCTGGATGAGGGGACAGAGTGTACTCTCAGCAAGTTTGCTGATGACAGCAAACTGGGGGGACTGGCTGATTCCCCAGAAGGCTGTGCTGCCATTCAGTGGGATCTCGACCGGCTTGAGAGTTGGGCAGAGAGGAACTTCATGAGGTTTAACAAGGACAAGTTCAGAGTCCTGCATCTGGGAAGGCTGGGGATTGACCTGCTGGAGAGCAGCTCTGCAGAGAGAGACCTGGGAGTTCTGGTTGATAATAAACTGAACATGAGCCAGCAATGTGCCCTCATGGCCGAGAAGGCCAATGGCATCCTGGGATGCATCAAGAAGATTATGGCCAGCAGGTCAAGGGAGGTTTTCCTCCTCTTCTACTCTGCCCTGGTGACGCCTCGTCTGGAGTGATTTGTCCAGTCCTGAGCTCCCCAGCTCAAGAGACAGGGAACTTCTGGAGATAGTCCAGCACAGGGCTGTCAAGATGATCAGAGGACTGAAGCATCTTTCTTATGAGGAAAAGCTGCAGAATCTGGGACTAATCAGCCTGGAAGAGATTGAGGGAAGACCTCGTTAGTATTTACAAGTATTTATAAGATGCATGTCAAGAGGATGGGCTGACACTTTTTTCTGTAGCGTCCAGTGATAGGACAAGGGGTAATGGACAAAAGCTAGAACGCAATAAGTTCCACTAAAACTAAAGGAAAAACTACTTTACTGTAAGAGTGACGGAGCTCTGGCACAGGCTGCCCAGGGGAGGTTTTCAAAACACCTGGACACATTCCTATGTGACCTCATCTAGGTGAACCTGCTTTAGCAGGGGGATGGACTAGACAATCTTTAGAGTTCCCTTCGAACCCTTTACCATTCCATGATTCTGTGACAAGTATGAAACTGTGCTCTGGACAGTGTAGACAAAAAAATACTGATTTAAGCTATATGAATGCTGGCCACGTTTTCTAACAAACAAGATTCTGGAAGAATTGTGATGTCCTTCTATGGTTAAATGCAGCACTCTAATATATACCTACAAAGAGATGGAATAAGGTTGCAGGAACTTGCCTGGCTTTGCAACCTATTATGATTGGGTTTTAAACTGAGTTTTTCTGTCTTGCATCATAAAGAATAGTCTTTAGGAGAAATGGAGGACTGTATACCAATATGCACAGCTGATGGAGAGGAAAAATAAGAGAAGAAAAAGTAGTACAAAACTACAAAAGAGATTCAATAAACAATACATGTTAAATACTAACAACTTGAACTGAAGTAAAAGCTTGAGAAGTGAGAAAAAAACAGATTGAGAGATATGCTGAATTTAATTTAGAATGGCAAAGTGCTGTAAAAAGTTTAATTATTGACTGTCCTTGATTACTCTCTTCTCATTGCCTACAAAGTGTTGTATTGAACTTTTTACTTGTGTATAAGAAATCTGTGTATACACATACACATGTGCTTATATGTGTTGTTCACTGCACTGTGCCTCTATTGATTCTAGAAGGATCACTTCAAGCAAAAATAAGTATTTCCATCATTGTGTCTTACCTGCCTCTGTCAGTTTTTAACAAATCCACATTTTCCAATTATACTTGTCTTTCCTTTGACATTTTTATCTGACAGGTAAATTAAGGTCATTGGGAAGTTTTAGGCTTGAAAGCTCCTTACAGTGATTTGGCTACTTGAAAAAAAATAGTAATGTACTGGACTCTGGCACCTCTGCCAACACAGTATAATACAAACAAGAGCAACAGAATGATTTTTTTTTAATGTATGTATAGACTCAGCTAAAAATCATATTGCTTAGAGATGGAAAGAATTAAGCCAATCGGGGATTTCTTCCCCTCATTAATTTAACTATTCTTCCTATTAAAAAGTATATATTACTAAACTGATAGATTGCATTCTATTTTAGCTAAAACACCAAGAAATAGCGGCTCCATTCAGTAGATATTATCAAGGATGCATGACTTTCTTCATCTCGATAGCTGCAGGGTATTTCTTTGGACCATGGAATCAGTCACTACTTTTGCACCTTTAATTCTCATGAAGAAAGGCCCTGGGTTGTCTCCTGGTCAATGAATATCTCTTGAAGAAAACTACAACTAATTTATCTGAGCCAATGATTTGCTTTTCTCTTGCTGAATTTACTATTTTCACATCTTTTTGGAACATCTTTCATATGAGGAAAGGCTGCAGGAACTGGGTCTGTTTAGTCTAGAAAAGAGGAGACTGAGGGGAGATCTTATTTACATTTACAAGTATCTAAATGCTGGGTGTCGGGAGGTTGGGACGTCCCTTTTTCTACTGTAGCTAGCAACAGGACAAGGGGGAATGGGATGAAGCTGGAACACAAAAAGTTCCACTTAAATGAAAGAAAAAACTATTTTACTGTGAGGATGAGGGAGCAGTGGAACAGGCTGCCCAGAAGGGTTGTGGAGGCTCTTTCCCTGGAGGTCTTCAACACCCACCTGGACATGTTCCTATGCAACCTGATCTAGGTGAACGTGATTCTGCAAAGGGGTTGGATTAGATGATCTCTAAAGGTCCCTTCCAACCCCTACCATTCTGTGATTCTATGAAATCAAAAAGAGGACTGCAGTTTGTCTTTTCACTTCCATTGGACAAATAGATACACTCATCTAAAATCTCCTCTCCCATTTACAACTTCAATCTATGCCTGGCTATCTTTGCAGCATTTAGCACAACACACACTATCCTAAAAATAGTATTTAGCATTTGATTTGGAGAGCCTGTTATTATTTGCATTGCTACTTGTTTCTCATTTTATTTGTTATGTTGTGTTTCTCCAAGTCTGACCCTGTTGAACATAACACAATGCAGAGCTAGAGTCCACTCCCATAATATTACTAGATAGCATTTTGGAGATTAGATATTCAGTGATTACTTTCTATATCCTTTTTTGGAAGATGTATATATTTAACTTGTCAGTGGATAGCTTATGACCACAGATACTGAATGCCTTGTAATTTACTGCTTCTGCATATCTCCATTAAATTGTATGGACAGAAATCTACTGGTAGAAATTTTAAAAGATGGTTTTGTTTAATATTTGAAGTGAACTACTCTTGTTTCTATTTTCTTCTATTACAAAGCAAATTTACACTGCTAATTTCTAAACCACTCACAAATATTATTTAGAATCCAAATGTTTTTCTTGCAAGCAACATTTGATGAGGCTTTGGGCGGCAATGTGTTTGCATTGTATTGGGCTTCATCCACTGCAAAGTGAGAGAACATAGCCTCTTGAGCTTTCAAGGCATCAGCCTTGGTGATTTCCTTAAGTTTTTCCTTAAGTTTCCTTAAGTTTTCATCTAGTTCCTAAGAAAAGAGGATCTTGCTTATAGAACAGCTTGTAAGTTTACAAAATCAAAGATGTTTTATTGGTAAATCTACAATTTATTTTCTATGTTTACTACTGCTGTCAGAGGTCATGAAATAGAATTAATTATTCTCTTCAGAACAATATGTTTCTCATGCAAATAACCAGTAAGAATTAGTTAAATGTCATGTGGTGAAAATGTTAAAGTGTAACAGTTGAAGAAAACAACTTTGGAGTCAGAAGAGAGGACATAGGGAAAAAACTAAGCCTAATTCTTTTTCCGATCATGTAGTACTTGGACAGTGAGGACAAATTGGACTGTAAGTAGGTACTTTGTCAATATAAAGATTTAATATTACAAAGACTAAATTAATAAAAAGAGCAAATATCTAGAGACCAGATAATTCCAGGTGATATTTTTTTAAACTCCTAAATATTCTACAAAAAGCAGACAGAAAAACATGAGGTACAAGAAAATCAGTTTGTTTTTTTTCAACTACAGTGTTGCTGACCAGAGCATGTTATAGGCAAAACTGTATACATTTTGTTACAGTAAAACTAAACACTAGACATACAGCAGAGGGTGTGAGGCTATACATTGTGTGCTTTTGCAACTTTGCTTTGTCTTGAACCTAGATTAATCTCACCTACATAACGCTGCTGCTAACTTCCTGGGACTGTTGAATGGAGATTAGTTCTGAGTTAGATGTGGAGTTACGCTAAATAAAGCCAAAAAAAAAAATCCAAATATACTTTGTGTATATAGACACAAAAAAATATGTGTCCAAAATCCTGTCATGTTCAAATTTTACTAAATTACAAGTGTCTGATAATGCCAGCTCCTAATGTTAAAGACTTGTAAACATCTCCCCTTCACCATAGCTGGGACATGGATTTTTCTCTTCACAATGGTTCTTCACTTCACAGGCATGTTCCCACTTGATGTCCTGGCCAAGCACAAAGGAAACTATTAGAGTAATTGCAACATTTGACCAGTAAAATGCTAGCATCCATTCTACAAGAACTCTTGGTGATGTAGCTTTACGTTCTTTTCTTTATGTTTTCTTTCAGCTTCTGACATGGCCTCAGAACAAGGACAGATTCTTGTAATTGCCACTGCTGCTGTTGGTGGATTCACCCTCCTGGTCATCCTCACTTTATTCTTCCTCATCACTGGGAGGTAATTAATGCTGTAGTGTTCTCATTTACTTAGGGTCAAAATCATCCAAAACTAAGAACAAAAGAATAATGATTAAGTCCTTAAGCCATGTTTTGAGTGCTAAAATATAGGTTAGATGTAACTAAGTGAATGTTCTCTTTGTTCAGCACTGCTTATACTCACAGTTCTGTTGTGAGTATTGTTTCTCATGGGGAAAAAAAAAAAAAGTTTGTGGAGCTGAGCAACTATGTGAAATAAATAAATAACTTGTCTATTTTTAAAATAAGTTTCTGGACCTCTTACCTGCAGAGGGAGAATTTGAAAATACAATGTACTTGTACCCTCAAGACTGACTGAAAAAAACAAAACAACCCCAAGAAAACAAAGTAATCTTTATAAAATCTCATAACTCTCAGTTGCAAAACTTTGAAGAGTGTAACCTTAGGATTTTTTATGTCTTTGGGTTGGCAATATAGCTTGCTAAAGACACTTGAGTGTAAAACTTTTTATTACTTTTGCTACATTAAATTTATAGGGAAAATTCTGCACAATTTTGTATATGTTTTATATGCATATTTCTGCATCTCTTAAGACAAAATGCAGAAATTATACAATGAAATTAAGCTAAGGAAAACTTGATTCCAAAATACTGGAATGAATCTACTGCTTGTGATATCACTGGTGAACAGAAAATATCTTCCTGAAGGTCCTAGTTTATTGCATTTTGGCTTTTTTTTTTTAATTGAAGATATCCCAATTATATCTACATTAGAGCAGTGCTGTTGTACTGGCAGGGGAATTCATGAGTCTAGACAATGATTTTTTTTTAATAAGTACATTTCTTTTTTATAACTGCTCTGATTCTTATACTTCCAATTATTTTATTACAATTCTGATTGTCCACATTCCTTCAGTTGATGTGGTGATTAGGATCAAATAATGACATTATGCAAATTGATGAGAGAGCACTTTGACTTGAGTGGCCAGATGCCATGCTCAATTGCACACTGAAGGTTTTAAGGGAGCTCACAAATTCTAATTGGGCATGTAAAAAATACACTTGGAGGGTGGAACATCAGTCCTTCCTGTCAGATTCCCACACATTAATCTCACCTGCTTCCATGGTGCCTTGCTTTGTTTTTCACTGAGCCTCCAGATGTGATTTCAGGATTTCACCAGGGACTAAAACTGAATTTCAAAAGACAAAGACACTACATCCTCTTCTGTGCTGCCATGGATCAAGAAAACCTAAAACTGGATTGATATTCTATAGAGCTATGGGCCTCTGAGTGGATACAAGTTGGGTTCATAGCTCCTACAGGAAGCTCTGTAGTGAGGGTTGTGGGGGATCTGACCCCTCCTTACCCTTTTCTCCTCTGCTTCCTTCTGAAGCATAAACCAGTTGAATGTGGTAATGATCATCACAAATGGGGCTTTGATATCAATAGAAGGTGCTGCATTTTCAGCTTTGTAATTAAGTCTCTGTTTTGTTGTACAGCATTGCCTTTAATTTGAAAACAAAGTGAAGTGCTATCAGTGTAGGCTAGAGGTTTTATTACAGTACCCCAGCAACCAAACACAGCACTACCGTTGCTAACATTATGTGAATTAATGCTCTGTCTGCTAAATGACAAAAACAGTTAAGTCTAACGTTCAGTTGAAGGTAATGGGAGCAGTTAATATTGGAACATATTGTGACCTCAGATAATCTTAGAAGCCAAGTAAATATTCCAGTGATTACTGCACTGACAAACATTGAAGTCTTTCAGAAAAGGGAGGACTTACTCGTCAATGATAGCCTTTCAGAGAAAATGACTGTGTGGAATCCTTATGTGGAATCCTGAAACATAAGTCAAGTACTTCCTTTAGAAAAAGACTCACTTAACTCAGGGAAAAAAAAATGGAAATGGCTTTCTTTCTCTGTTTATTCCTCCTGTTTGCTAATGTTAAGGATATCAGAGGTTCTTAGCTTTCTAACATCTTACTCAATGAGACCATTTCAATTATGTAAGATATGAATTAATTTTGAAGTGCTGCTTAAATGCAGAGATAAGAGTGTATTCTGCAGAAGATAGAGTAAGAAAATTTTGAATAAATACTCAATTTACTTTAGGACTGAAGGCACATTTCTGCATGAAAAATGGGATGGGTACCCTACAGATGTGCTTCACTGTTGAGAATTAGCAATTTGATGAGCTGTCGAATCGCAGGGCTGCTGATGAGTCTATTCATAGTGGAGAGGCTGGGTTAAATGAGCACCTGCCTCTGCACTTCACTGGGTGATTATCTACCAAGAGCAAGCAGGAAGCATGGCTGTCAATTGTAGATAGAAAAATGAAAGTGACAGAGACTTCCAGTGAGACGGGGGTCTTGGCTAAATTCCAGGAAATGCAATGTTAAAGCTCAGTTATTTATTTTTATCACTACAGAAATTATTCCTCTCCGATTGTTCTGTAACCAACACTAACAGGGAATGGGGAGCTGGAAGACTCCTCTGCTGGTGATTACTCACTGGTTTCTGTTTTGAGGTCACATGCATACTTAGGAGCACTGGACAGACTTAAAACCATGTTTCTTTGACTGTTCCTTTGGGCAGACACTTTAAGAGCTTGTGTGTAGTGTTCTGGCAGTTGTCACACTGAAGGCCAGTTATTCAGGTTCTAAAAATGGCACTGACATCCTTAGTGGTCCCAGAAACTACTATGCAATCTAAAGTTTTCCACAGAAGCTGAGAATCCACTGGGTGCTGTTCCCATCCATAAGGGTATATAACCATGATAGTTCCAGAAGTTTCTACCCTTCAGTCGTTCATCATCACCTCTGTAGCAGTGAATGAATTTGTGAGTGTTCCTACTTTGTTTCAGTAGTTTAAATGAACTATTGAAATGTAGCGGAAATGTTCATATTTCTCACATCTCCATTATTAATATTTTATAATTTTACTGGTAGTGAACACACAGAAACTAATCGTTTTTTTTCAACCTGGTCTTGGAACTGAAAGTCTGTACACAAAAACACATGTCCACATACACTGCTGTTTTGCACTGGGGTCAGTGCCCTAATAGCCCTTAGCTTAGTCCTTAGACCGAAAGATTTCTCTCTATATCATACTTCTTAGGCTGTTCAGTAGGTGAAAAAGAGGTTTAAGACCAAGAGCAAGTATTTTGGCTTTTTCTTGACTAAAACAGTTGCTCCCACTATGTGACCCTTTAAAATCAACATCAACATTCCTGCAGGTAGGCAGCATTCAGGCTGGGAGAAATTTCATTACAGAAGCTTGCCATGTGGCAGTTTTTTCCAATGTGCTCTTGCAGTGTCAAGTAAAGTTGCTAACGGTTCATGAACATCAACATAGTTTAGTATTATTTGTCAAGGGTTCGTAATTTTATAGCAATCCTACAGGCACCTGCTAAATCCTCATATTCAGATAGCAGGCTGCATATTGTTTATGCTATGCAATAACTACTCTTTTAGAAGAAATAACAAGTCAGTGCCTGGCTTAGAGTGCACAGAGCTACTCAGAAAAAAAAAAAAAAGTGGTCCTGATGTAAAAAAATATTTTCTTTTTTCATGAAACGCGGTGAAGTCATAGAAACTATTATCTCATGAAGAATATGTGAGCACTGGATATGAAAGTTAATAGGATAACATTTAATTATCACAAACCAATATATGCAAACAAGAATGCAAAGAAGTAATAATTTGTTAAAATATAGAGGTTCTTTGGAGGAGTCAAATTGGAGGCGAATTATCAGACTTTAAGTAGTCATTTTCATACAAATCATTGAACCGTGGTTTACTTTTATTTGTTTCTAATCTGTTTATAGTTCTTCATGCATATTCCTCTTTTTAGATTCATAACTAAATACATATTTCAAATGCAAAGATTTTGGCTTTTGTAAAAGTGCAGGTAAAACAATGTACATTTATTTTATGTATGACAAGTATTTTAATAAAATAAAATACTTTTCTTAAAAGATGCCAGTGGTACATAAAGGCCAAAATGAAATCTGAAGAGAAGAGAAGGGCTCATTTGCAAAATGGACATTGTAAGTAGTTCAACACTGTGTTACATGCATCTATATCATGTTTTAAATTAAGAATGTTCATTGCTTTCTGTACAGTTTTTGCCCGTGACATTTTAATCTGACCATTTGAATAGATCCTTATTGTCTGCACCATCAAGAGGCTTTATTTGCCTATCCTCTTGAACAACCACACTCAGTTCACTCTAATTAAAAAGGTTTTATGGTATTCTATTAATAATATTTATCAGTTTTTCAGAGATACTTCTTTGAATTCTCACGTGGTCTGAACTATATTTAATTTCTGCCTCAAACTATGTGCCTTATTTGTATCCAGTTCTCTTTGACTTTAGGTATCTATACTTCCAGTCACCTAAGAAATAAATAGTGCAAGGGATTGCCTTCCCTCATGTTCTTCCTCACTGATGAGTGCAGTGAGAGGAAATCTGGCAAATCTCTCATGGGCAATATATTAGTTTATTTAGTTTAGTTTGTTGTTTGGTAGTTGTGAGGTTTTAGGGGTGTATGGAGTGGGATTTTTTGTCATTTTGTATAGCATCCTAGGAAATACTGTGATCAAGAAGCTAAGTCATTAGAAGTAAAATCCAGTCAAGTATCTCTTTTTGTCAAGGAAAAGCTACATTTTTCCATAAAGGGTACTTCCAAGGAAGATTTGTTCATTTGTTTCCAAACATGATCAGAAAGGAAAGAAGATAAAAACCTTCCTGCGCTAGAGTTTGATATACGCTTCTGAGACTGACTGAATTTGAGAAAAGCCTCACTCAGTGTCTTCAGGCCAGAATAAATGACGATTGTATTTCACGTTGACAGAATGTTTCATCAAGAAGCTTCACATTCATTTGCAATCATCTCAGCATTAAACTTGAAGGGTCATGTCTCTACTCATGTATGTAAATAAAAAGGAATTACTGTGATTTACCCCAGCAGCTAAGACTGTATTGTCAACAATACTCCATCCTTTACACAGATCATTCAGCATCTCCATAAGAGGTACCTCCTTCATGCTAGTAGCCATCTTTATGTAACTGCTAACTAATCTATAGATTTGGTATTCAGCATCTCAACTTGAAACAGTATGTAAGGCTGTGCAGTCTGCTGGGATCTGTATAAGGGTGACCTCTCCTAAACTGGTTGAATCTGTTAAAAAAAAATCTCTACTGAAAAACCTCCACTGATTAACATTTCCCGTTCCTTCTCTCAGATTTGTCATGTCCATACTTTACACTCTATGCTTCTGCTGTGTGCAGAAGAAAGCTATCTACTGTTCATCCTTTCACGGTCCCTTGGAGCTCAGTGTGTGTCACAGGAAGATTTCAGGAAATAAACTCTTTGAAGGGAGTTAGAAAAGGGTCTTCAATCTTGCTGATAATATACCATCCCACGGTGTCTGGTGTCCTCTTTATTTCTGTATGGTGTGTGTACTCTACTGCCAGTGGTCCAAATGACAGTTGCACACTATTTAAGAAAGCCCAGACACATTCATACGTCCTGAACATGTGTTCTTACCTAATGCATTTAGGTTCATCAGATAATGAGCTGCTTTAGACTCAGCTACTAAGTGAAAAGAGAAAGAAGGCTGAGAGGTATTTAATTCTTTTCAAAGAGGTTCTCTGGACACAGCTGCACTACTCTCCTCTTATCCTGATAAGATGAATCATTACCTACATCTCTTAGTGGATTGAAAGTTTTCCAGAACTTAATCACTACATGGCAGCAGCCTAGATAAATTCTCATCAAGATAGTCCAAGAGAAACAATGTAAGTTGTAGGACATGCTATACTCAAGAACACAAAGGATATTAGCCATGCCAGAAAATGGTGTCTTGCTGGAGTATGCCAAAGCAATCTGGCATCAGCCCATTATTGCCATGTCCATCTCCAAGGAAGCAGACAGAAATTATCAAAGCCTTATAAATAGTTTTAGAATTTTTTTTCTCATTTTGCACCTGGCTCTCTGATTGTTCCATCTGATCAGAAGAGAACAAAGCAGCACAGTCCTCCAGGACCTATCCTCAGAGAAAATGATCTCAAAGGTTTGACCTGTTTGGCAATAGGAATGCTCAGCCATCCACCAGTAAACTGAAGAAGTGAATTAGAAAGCATTGTTCTCAAAGTAAAGGACAGATTGCATAAATTGCCCAAGGACCAGAAAAGTGAAAGATAAACTGCTTTGGCAGTAATCATTGTTAGTCTTGAGGATCTGCTTTTCCCCGTATCTTTTGAGCTCTGACTTGGTGTCTCTGTAAATACCCTTTCCAGTGACCAACTCAGAGCTCATAGTTTCTCTCATGACTTGCTACGTTTTCCAGATTTACCAGCTGTACTTGAAGCATTCTTTAAGGATGTGAGCTAAGTACAGAGACTCCAAGGAGCCTCTTCAGACTAAAATACTAAATAGCATTTCAAAAGGAAATGCTTACAATAAATAAATAATCTTACCCACAATAGCATTTGCCTTAAAACTTAGCTGGAGCCATTATTTTTTGTGAAGGACAAGTTTCCAAAAGCCTTATTGTCCTCTTAAATTTCCTGCCTGAAATGCTGTACCTCAAGAGATGCTTGTATTCAGCTGGGAGAAAGACAAAGCAGCAGAAGAGTAGCATTTGAATTTCTCTTCCTATGGGACAGGGTAACTCTGGGACTCATGTAGCCAGCAAACATAACAGTAACTAGAGGTATAAATAATATCAGAGACCCTTAAGATTCTGTGATTCTGTGAACCTATTACCTGTATATCCTTCATTCTTTACACTGACAGTGACAATTAGTTATGCAAGCTGAATGGATGTTTGGTTTCACAATGCATTACAACAATCCTAAAGATGTATCTGCTTTCAGTCACTCAGAATACCTTAGGAGATTTGAGCAGAGTCCAGCAGGACCTTGCTTACAGTTTCAGCCTGTACTTTTGAATGCTTTTGCTAATGTTGGGTTGACAGAGACTTATCCTCTCTCTATGGAGTTGTAACCCTCAGCTATTTAAAGTCTCAGAAGCCTCACCTAAAAAAGCCACATGAGGGATAAGAGGAAATCTTTGAGTCTGCATTCAGTCAGTCTTTGAAGGCCTTGGTTCTGACAGCAACTTTGGACAACTCATGTGCATTCTACAGTATAGTTTGTGTGATATTAGTAGCAAGCATTAGTAATTTTGTGTCATCTTCTTCTGTTGAGTTCTTGAACTTTAAATCTGGAAGATTTCATATATTATTTCCAATGCTTTCAATTATCTAGTCCAAAAAAAAAAAAAAAAGAAAGAAAAAAAAGGAGAAAACCATATGTAGTTACAGTGCATGACTATCAAAGCATTCTTCATCCCTAATATTCTCTCTTTTTTGCAGTACGTTTCCCAGGAATCAAAACATATATTGATCCAGACACGTATGAAGACCCATCTCTTGCTGTCCATGAGTTTGCAAAGGAGATAGATCCTTCAAGAATCCGTATTGAGAGAGTTATTGGGGCAGGTAAAGTATATCCACTTTAAAAAATGTCTAGGCATGGAAAGGCAGCTTTTCTCAAGTCACCACGATAATACAAGTGGTCAAGTATAGTACAAAATGTGAGCATTTAGTACCAGTTCATGCTCAAGTGTGAAGAGTCTTCACTACTACTCTGATAGTACCAGTTCACTGTCAAGTGTGGCGTACATGAGGTATTGTGACTCTGTGATTGTATTTGACTAATGTTCCAAATGTGGGAATATTCAAATGATGAGTTCTTTTGTGGCAGATTCTCCAAAGAGATGGTTCTATCCAAAACCTTTTTAAAGACTGTATGAATTTTCTGGGTAGAATTGAGTTTGTTTTGGTATTTTTTGTTTTCTTACAAATGTACTCAAAACACTGTGTCATTCAGCAATTGCCATCGTTAGTGGAACATATTCTCTGTCACTGAAAGGAAGATTAGATCAGAATCTCTTTCTGGGTAAGATAAGATCAGAATATAGAAGACTGAGAAAAAATATTCTAAATAGAAAATAGGGGAAGTACAAGAGGGAAGGTGAGAGGCTTTCTTGAGACAGGCTTTCCTGTAGCTGTGCAGGGAAGGATCATCAGCAGAAAGGGATAAGAGAAAGATTTTATTAGAGAGTATAAACAGAATGAAAGGTGATGTGGAGCAGGAAGCAGGAATGAATGAGAAGCAGGATGAATGAGAAAAATAGGAGCAGGACCTCCTCTTACATCTCTGCTTGTCTTTATCTGAGTCTGTGGTGGGGACAGAGGAATTATATCTGGACAATTGTTCCTGTCTATGGGGTGTTTCCCTTCAGTTGAGAATATGTCATTGGAGATGTATACCATTTCAGAGCTGTTTGGAAAACAAGTTTCAAAAGCTCATTAATTGTGTAGGGCACAACGTGCCTCTCACGTTTTCATAGACTTTCCTTTTGGTAATGTGCTCTGTTTATAGGCACGTCTGTTCTGTGCATTGTGTTATCCTCTTGTCTTAGCTTTGGTTTAACTGTCAGGGTTTGCGGTTCAGGAAGGTGCTGTGCAATTGTTCCTACATGTTCACTTTTGGAAAGCTGTTGTAGGGATAAAGACTCACGGCAACTGTCTAGAGTTCACTAGAGGTCCTGGTGGCAGCTCAGTGGTGACAAAAAACACACCTTTGTGGTTAATACAATAGACATTGAGTTCACTTGTAGAAATTAGTCTTTTAAAACCGTTTTATGTAACTTATGTTCTAACTATCTAGGATAGATAGCATTTCATTATTGAACAAGTCCTGAGATTGGTCTCTGTTTTAACTAGTTGTATTTTCCTGAGAACTTAGAAAGACAAAGCTAGAAAAAGGCCTGTAAACTTCTTAACTTAGGGGATCTCAGTGTATGGGTTACAATCAACATGTCATTAAATGTCACCAACATTTCTCACAGTTAAAAATGAACAACAAATTAAAACAAAACAAAACAAAACACTAAAAACAAAACAACAAAAAAAAAATTGACAAGGAGAGTCTGAAGTTTCTGTGGTGCATTACATCCTCTGCATTGTTACTTGCCTGGGGAGCATTAATTATTTCAGCCCCACCAGATAAAGAAGGTGGGAGAGCTAGGCGTCTCTGTCATAAATTTTGATGAACATAAGAATAGAATCCTGAGCTGTATTTCCAGTTCTGAAATTTAATTTCTCCCTCTGAAAGACATTAACACTATACTCGTCTTCAGTTTACTCAATGTGGATAATTCTCTGTTTCCTTAAGATACTAAGAGTGACTGAGTGACTGCATTTTGTAATTTTTTGTCTTAAAGGTATTTATAATTACAACACAGATGTTTTGTCTTCACTTCAGTGTAACTTTATTTCAGTAGCAATAATTAGTATGTTACATACTGCAGTGCCCATCTTCGAGGTATCCATTCTGGGCTTTCTTTGATAATGCTGTTTTATTACTTACTAAGTAAATGCCAGCATGCAAATGCTTCTCTTTTTTAACCTTATTTACTTTCTCTAACTTTAATGCCATCAATAAAAAATAATTCACAGTACAACAGACTGCAAAAATCAGAGTTGCATCTTGTAGAAGAGAGTCAGCGACAAAAAAAATATAATTGTTTGTAGCAAGCCCATCAAAGAACTCATTCTAGCAAGTTTTGTCAAGAAAATTAGTATTAGAAGACATAATGCAATTAAATTCTTCTCTGTTATCTTTGTTTCATCTATCCTAGTCACTCAAGAAAGGAGAGAGATTTTTCAGTTGAGATTCCTCGTTTAATGATACATTACTACACTGATAGCAATGGAAATGTCTGCAGTGTTGCTAAAAAGTGGTTTATGCACTAGAAAATGTCATGCAAATAATATGAGAGGAAAAAAAAACAAAAACAGGTCTATTAACAAATAAGAGAGTGAAAGTATTGACCTGAAAGTAAGAGAGAAAATTCTGTTTCACACTGCAGTCCATGTTGCTACAGTACTTTACAGTTTACCTGATTGTTCAAGCCAGATAATATATAGCTGGCACTGTGCACCATTGAAATTATGAGCTGGAGAGAGCCTCCAGAGGGCTGACTTCTGCAGAAAACATTCTATCTGATTTTCTTTATTTCTTCCTATTCTTCAGACATGCTATAGATATTGATGTCTTAGATTATAAAGCATTGAACTACATTCAGCACTGGTATAACTGCTGATTTCAAAGCAATTGAAAACAACAGACAAGGATTGAGCTTATTGATTTTAGTTCAGCTGAAAAGGGTGTTGTTATTCTCAATTCATTTATGAAAATTCTTTACTCAGCTTCTCTCTCCCTTTTCATATATGCATAGGAGTGATTTTTTTTCCCTGCTTTGAATTTTTAAAAAAATGTATTTTCTGTCTCTTAAAATTATCTATGTAATCTGCCATCTTCAAAGATACTTGCCTAGCAGGACTTGCACTCTAGTTGCAGTGAAATTTAAACCCATTTCCATGCAGGCAAGATGCAGGTTAGATACAATGCCTGAGGCACTGAGAGTACAAATTTTCGCAGAGTTCTTCAACAGCTGCTAGGGGACATAAGATATCATTATAATTCACAGTTGTCCTAAAACTTTTTTTATACTTGAAACATTGTAATTGGATAGAAAGGATTTCTTATCATAGGGTAATTACTTCTACAATTTTCACCAAAGTGAAATAAAAAATTAAAACGTTTTACAAAACGAAACTTTAAAATTTTGTAAGAAGTGAATTAATAGATGTATTTCTTAAATTTGTTTTATCTCAACAGTTTGGCTTGATCAATGGTTTACATTTTGAATTTCTGTAACTTTAATTTTTCAAAACAAAATTTCCATTCAAGAACTGAAAGTTTAAATTTTTTGAACGTCAATGAGGAACATTGCAAATACTTGAGCTTTTTTATTTAGAATTTCTGGTCAAGAAATTTTTGTAACTGATCTTTTCCTGAAAGCAGTTTCCAATCTTTCTTTCAATGGAAAAAGTCATGTCCAAAAGGTCTTGACAATTCACTAGTTGCTGTGCAGATAGATTTGACATTCCAGTTTATTTTTTCAGATTACTTAACTCTGTACGAAAGTTCCCTTTTAAAGTATCTATTAATTACCATCTGCGGTGATGTGAACTGGGAATGTACATTATCTTATTTACTGCTGATTAATCTGTTGGAGGATGAGAGCATCAAATCAAAAGTAATATTTTCAACAAAATGTACTGATTTTCTCATCTCTGATTACAGTTCTGTTAAAAGTGAAAATCTCTTAGGTGCCCCACTTACCTCGCATACACATATACTATAGGCTTGAAAAACAATGACTTCCTACATATTATTTTTGTCCTATATTTCAGTCTCTGCTTAAAGTGCAAAATCTAAGAGCCCCCTCAGAGTATTTGCCTAGTTAAGTTCTGTTGAACAGGGACATCTGAATGCTTCACAAGGCACAGAGATTTCTCTGTAATCGTTTATTAGCCATGTTATACGGACAATTTGGTCTGCTCCTTTGATGCCAAGTATTAATAATACAATAGTACAACAAGGTGTAAAAGAAATAGAGTAAATATCTAAAATCGTTGCATATGTACTGACTGCTCTACATAAAGCTGTTTTTTCCATCACATACTAAAAACAGATTCAGAAAAGGTGACAACAACTGGTCAAATTGGAAAAGTAGAAAGATCTTCAAGCACTAACAGCAGAGTGGAAAATATCCTTTAGTAGTTACAAAGATCAAGGCTACACTTGTCCAGCAAAAAGACATCATAGCCAAAATAAAAATAGTATGCCTGCATGTTTAGTTGTAGCTTTAATAAACATTCCTATTGAAAGTTCATATTATTAGACAGGTAATAGGAAATGCAAAGCAGCAACAGATTAAGGACATCGAGTTCATGAGATTACTTTGAGAAAAAAAAAATAGTGCAGACTTTTGTTAAAATTCTTTTTCAGGTCCTCCTAGTGAACATTACTGAGCTGAATTTTTTGAATGCAGCCACCGTATTCTATGGAGATGGTTAATTGACATTTTTATCTCAGTTCTCACAGTCTTCCCCTCTGGCATGTTTATGGTGGCCTAGTACATCTACAAACTCTCTGAATCCCTACCCTTCCTTCTGGTGCTTCGGTGAACAGACTTTGGAAAGTCCTTTCTCAATTACTCATCGTTTACTTTTTCCATGTACATAAGAAATCTGCATTAAACAGCAACATTTGCAGAGAAATCCAGATTCAAGATGTCTGTGTAGTCAGGTTACTTCCACTTAGTGGCTTCCCATCATCTCCAACCTTACATCTGATTCCCCTGAGAAGAAAAATACTGTTTTGTAGATTTTTTGATTAAATGAAAGACTATCCAGGTTAATAGCTGTTAATGGTCTCCCTTGTTAGTCTTGGAATAACTTCTTCTGATACCTCTATTCAAATTGGAGAGTAAAGGCAGTAGAGGAAACTGCCTAATAATCAAAATTACAGTTGCAGTTTGATCAAATATTATAATAGCAAGCAGATTACAATACCATAGGCAAAATAGAAAGTATTTATAAGTGCTTAGCTTATGTTTCTCATGGTATCATCAACCAAATAACAGGTATTAAGTTCACATTCTAGTAGTAGCTACTGTTTAAATGGTGAAACTGAGTAGTCTATTCTATTTTCTTTTATTACTTATGACAAAGTTTTACTGTTGTTTAATTTTATATTGTATACTCTTGGATACAAAACTCTTGGCTGAGGTTTTTTGTTATCACTAGTAGTCCATGAGATTTCCCATTAGTTCATTACACGGATCACTAGGAACCTTTTTTGACAGTTCCCACAATTTGCCATCTATTCATTGTTGCAGATTCTCTTCAGATGATCCCTTTCAACCATTCTCAATATAGTGCTTACCGCGCCTACTGAAATGTTATCATATCGTTTGATTTTATCCTGTCCATGACATTTTTTTACTGCTCCGTTACTTCTTGGTTTTTGTCTTAACATTTCTGTACCTCTTCATGGAAAGAAGAGGTTGCAATTACCCTGATATTTTTGTTGTTAAAATGTTGAAACTCGAGGAAGAGGCCAACTTTTTGATTTTGCACAGGGAATACACTATATTCTTTCTATAATCTAAATCTTCTGCCATTTCTCACACAGGTCTAATGACTAAAACTGGGGAAATGAGTTGAGCTGTATTTGGTGCTGTGACCTTTCAGTTCTATCAGCAGCAACTGTGTTGTCAGACATTTGTTTTGATCTCATGTAGTAATACCAGACTGTATATCAGACTTTTAAATGACTGACTATTCCTGTTTTATTTTAAGAAATACATATGTTATGAGTGAATGAGAAAAAGCATCTGTGGTTTGCGCAGGGTAAGTTTCTAGACTGCTCAATTAGCTTTTTTTTGTATAACACACAGTAAGACTTCTGGGGTTTATATTGTTGAACCAGTGATTATTTGCACTTTATTAAAACAGAATGGACAATGAACTCTATCTTTTTTCTGTAGTTTTCACCAGCATTTTTCCTGAAGCAAGGAAAGCTGTTGACTTCATTGACATCTGGCTCTTAGCTTCTACTTATTACACAGGCAGTCATGAACTTCACTGCTGCAGGGTCAACATTTGTCTTGTTTATCTTCAGACTTGAGCAATAAGACTTATATTTTTAGATTTAAAAAATCTGTTTTGTTGAACATATTCCTCTTTGACTTTAAAAACATTCAAAATTCTTTATCTGAACAAACATGATAGAAAATAGAATAAATACTCTGAAATGAAATCTTGTCAAACTTTCTGAGCCTAAGTAGCTCAATGTTTTATATTGTATCATTGATCTCCATCTAGTCTAAACCGGAACTTGAAGTTATTACACATACCTTATGTTTCTAAATGTAGTAACTGTGTGTTCTGTGAGTTGATGATAACTTACTATCTGTTTGACATCACATCACAAAAAATTTGCTTTTAGTCTTTACGTTCATTAGTTTATCAATCCCAATATCTAAGGGGAATGACATTTCTTTTTAAGTGTACAAATCGTGTGTCCAAAAAAGGGAAAAGGAACAGGTCAGGGAGAGGACACAATGTTCCTTCCTCTGCTTTGGATGTTTTACAGGTAATAAATCTTGGGATTATAAATCCTTCGCCTGCCTCTTTCAGTTTAATTCATTTCAAAACACTCGATGAACAGCCTTTTACAGTCCCTGAGATATGAATGCCATTATTTATGAAATTATGCAGTTGCAGTGCTCCTATATTATCTTATACTAACAAAACTATTTATTCTATAAGCTATGTTTTCCAAGTTATTCTCAAAAATAGTATTTTGCATTTCTGCAGATCTGTTGTTCATGAAATCTTTTAAAAATCTGGATATTAAGGCTCTAGTATTTTTGCTTTTCACTGTTTCATCAAAAGAAAGAAACTGGTAAATTTTCTCATTTTAGGCATATAAGTTTGAAAAGCCAGTAACAAGCAGTAAGGTCATGGCTTTAGAGATGCATCCTAACACCGCTGGATGTATCACAAAATGTCTCCTTCCAAACATTCAAGTTTCACAACTTTGTTTTATAGTAAGATTTATAGAATGGAGCCCTGGCACAGGCTGCCCACCAAGGTTGTGAAGTCTCCTTCTCTGGAGTTTTTCGAAATCCACCTGATCACGTTCCTGTGTGACCTGATCTAGGTTAACATGCTTTAGTAGGGGGACTAGATGATCTCTAGAGGTCCCTTCCAAGCCCTGCAATTCTGTGGTTCTGAGACCTTAAAAGTCCAAATTAGCTACTACTTTTTCAGCGGCAGTAATCAGTCAAACTCTCAAGTAGAGCCTTCTAAGAGCTCAAGGGACAAAATCATATAGGAAAATCTCTTCCCCTTTTGTCAAAAGATTAGCATTAGTCTGATGACATATTTTCACATATATACAGAGATTGTCAGGGAAGCACATGCTTTGACTTATTCTTTAAAATTAAGTGCAAATTTTTTAAATGGTGTTTCTTTGGTAGAAAGAAGACCTGGGACACTTGATTTTTTTCTAGCCATTTAAGAAGTTGCTAATTTATTCAAAGGTTGTGTTCAGCATCTGTTAATTCCACTTTTGCACTTGATGACATCTCTATTTTGAAGCGAAAGGAAAGCTCTGAAATTGTTTTTTAATTCCTCCACTCTTCCTAGATCTTATTGGCTAATAAACCTTGTTTTGTTTTAGTGGAAGCAACAGAACCTAATAAAATAAAAGCTGTATGACAATATCCATTGTAATCCTATAACATCAGGTAGTTATAATTTTCTGAAGTGAAACTTCTGCCTTTAAGGCCTCTCCCTTCTAGATTCAGCTTGTATCTGAAGACACACTGTTACAGGGTAGAGCTCTCTTATTTGTTGGGGGTTTTGTTGTTGTTATTCTGTCCTTAAAGTGTAAGGAACACTAATTCAGACAGCACTCAATGGAGGGGGCAACAAATTATTTCTTCCAGTTAAAAATGTATCTGTCTAGGATGTCTAGGACTTCTGATTCTAAAATAGCTGGGGCAGAGAATTTAGTTTTGCCATGAAAGTGCTCTGCAATGAGAATTGCTTTGAAATATTTTTAGAGAACACTGTTTTTCATTTATTGAATTATGACCCATTAAAAACTGACCTGCAGGTATTCATATTGTATTTGGAAGGGGCTTTAAACAACTTCTGTGTAGCCTCAAGATAAAAGGAAAATTGTGATTTCCATACAAACTTAATTAGTAAATGTGTAAAGGGAATGCAGAGGTGTGCATTCTTCAAAGGCACTTACATACTCAGGAAAACATCAGATGAAGCAAGGTTTGAGATTCCTCTCATCCTGATTCGCTGAAACTGTTGACCTTTGTCTTTCTGAATAGTGAAATATGTCATTAATTTCAAGTAGGTGTATAGGTGTGTAAGACCATTTTAAAAAATCATATACAATTGCTTTTCTGAGGCATAATAACATTAAGTGCATTTTTAATGCTTTCTATGCTTATAGGATCATCAGGCATTTATTTTTCACAGCATTTCTTTTTTTACAAGTCTTAGTTTGTGACACCCCTGTACACAGATAAGTAGATATTTTATATAGATATTTTGTCATCATTAGAATTAAAATCTAAGTGTTACTGCATTCCTTCCTCGTAGCATGCTCAGATATATCATATGCATATTGATAGCAAAATTCAGTCTCAAAGTGTCAATATAGTAACATGAACCACACTCTGGAGGGTAGAGTGTTTTGCTGTTGCAGTGAAAGTACACGTCTTGATGATCTTGTGGGGTGGCATAAAGGAAAGGTGATAATTTTTTATGAGGTAGTGCTGAATGTTTTGCTTTTGTAGGATGTGATGAAACTCAGGAACTTGGCTATCCCTTCATTATTTATCTGTCCACTTCTATGCAATATGTGTTTCTGGAACATTTTTGTGTTCTTGTTTCACTGCCAACTACAAATACCTTGAACTATTAAAAGAGACGGCTTTTCAGCCGCTATTGAAGATTATTTTGAAAAAAAAATTATTTGAGTTCACAAATAAGAACTGTACTATAGTTTTCCAGGCACGTGAATGATCTAAGAAATATTTTCTCTATTTAAGGTGAGTTTGGAGAAGTATGCAGTGGACGTCTGAAGACACCAGGAAAAAGAGAGATACCTGTTGCAATTAAAACTCTAAAAGGTGGCTATGTGGACAGGCAGAGAAGAGATTTCCTGAGAGAGGCTAGTATCATGGGACAATTCGATCACCCAAATATAATTCGCCTTGAAGGAGTTGTTACAAAAAGTAAGTTACTATTAATAGGGTTTTGTTGGTTTTCTAATTCTGTGTAATTTAGGATCAAAGTTAACCATTACTTCCACATTCATTATGGATTGTAATTCTCATAAATTTTCCAACTCATAAAGTGACAGTAGATCTGTAGAGTTTGGGGTAATGGGAAGAAGCTGGAACACAAAAAGTTTAATTTAAACATAAGGAAAAACTTTGAGAGTGAGGGAGCCCTGGCACAGGCTGCCCAGGGAGGGTGTGGAGTCTCCTTCTCCAGAGGTTTTTAAAACCCGTCTGGATGCATTCCTGTGTGACCTGATCTAGATGGACCTGCTTTAGCAGGGAAGTTGGACTAGATAATCTTTAAAGGTCCCTTCCTACCCCTACCATTCTGATATTCTATGATTCTGTGATAATAGGACATGCATGGCCTATCTGTTTTCAATTAGAAATGGTGTATTTTTTTTTAATAAAATTCCTTTTCATTCAAAGAAAGTCTTTCCAGGTTCTTATTAAATAGATTGTAAAGTTTACTTACAGGTAAGTGGGATACAATAGACAAAAGCACAAACACTACTGACTTGACAATTTAGTCAGCTCCTGAACTCATGTCATTGGAACAGAATTTCACTTGGTTTATGGGATGACCTTGTTCAAATCTGTGTTTCTAAATTAAGATGAAAGGGATTTTTTTTTTTTCTTCACACAATATTGCAAGGATAAATGCATCACTATTTAAGAATGTTTGGTTACTAGACTAACAAATTCTATTATGTTGCAGACTTCTGGAAACATACAACTTTTTCTTCTCTGTTGCTCTCCTGTCAGTAACTGCTCTGCTGACAAAACACAAGTCAATACTGTCTGAGCAGCATTGGAGATGTTTTATAAGAGATGTAACTGTATGAACTCTGTAGAGTTTAGCTCCTTGCTTCATAATGAGCAGTAATTACAGAAATTAAATTCCACCAGTCTTCACCAACATGTGCAGTTTATGAAACAGTATCACACATGTGACTAGGATCTGTGTGGTGGATTTAATAATGTATGTCTCATTTCTGAGGAAGGCTAATCGCTGTGATTTATGAACATTGTTTAAATCAAATTAGATGGTATACACAAGTACAGTGTAATGTGCTTGGCAGTGACATGATTGTTTAGTCTTTTCCACACTTATAATTTTTTCTTTCTGTAGTGCGTCACCATCAATCTAGAGAGAAAAGAAGAAATTAAGATTATATTCAGAAAACAGAAACAAACAGATAAATCAGTGCTCCAACATTAGAGTATTGGTTCCTGTTCTACAGGAAATGTGATTGTTGACAACTATAAGTAAAGAAGTCATCATAAGTAGTTCTATTTTTCTCTAAGGAGTCAACAAACTTTATTATTACATTTGGAATCTTTACTAAGAGGTAATATAAAAATAATAGGTGTTACTAATATACACTATTATAGTCATACTGTCCTATAAAAAATATGCATCTCAGATGTAAGTAAAGAAAGTTTGATTTAAAATATTTTTGTGTCTATCAGATTTAATAAAGCAAAGCAATTATACAGAAATATTTATAGAAAAGGCATGTAAAGTGTAGTTTTATAAAGTGTAAAGAACAAAGTTGTACAGTACTACTCGCTGCAGGGAAGAAGCTAAGAGGAAGGCTGAGCCATGGACACATGCTCTCTGCTGTCCTTTTCTTTTACCATTTTATCTTTAGGATGTTGTTTTGCATTTATACTGCCCCACCTATGGTATTTAGAGAATAATATGACTTCAACTGGGAGCAGAACAGTTACCTTGCATTTGACTAATCCTAAATGTAGGGTTGCACAAGCCAAATGAGACAGAAATTTCCCATAACTAAAAGGTGTGCTGTAAAAGTTAGACAGAACCTAGAGAAATTGTCCTAGAGAAATTATTTATGTAATGATAGCATGATTAAAAGGTGTTTTATGATAAAAATTAGATTAATAACAGCAGAAAACTATTTATCTGATATGCATTACAGTTCCACTAACCTGTAAAGACACAATGGAGGCAGTAAATTTGATTAATAGGCATGGAATGCTGTTCTTAGCACATCCTTTCCTCTTTGCAACCATTAATCATTAACATCTAGCACTTGCTGATATATATTGCATCAGTTCATAAGCAATACCTTCCATTACGGTGTCTTTGACTTTTGAAGAAAACAGAAAAAGGATTTTATTGTAATAAGCAGAAGTGCTCTCCCAAGTCAATAGTTATTGCAAATAACAAATTTCTGCTCAATACAAATGAGAGCTTTAATGTAGTGTTACCAGATAAGCAGATGTTAACTCTTAAGTGATTCTATTTTCAAAATGTATATGGTATATGTACTGTACAGGATGAAAAAATGCTAAACTAAGCCTGCATAAAAGTAGGTTCTGATTGCTTCATTTCTCTTTTGTCCTAACTGCAATCCCTATTCACGGAGAGCAGTAGGCAGAACACTTGCTGTAGCACAAGCTCTCTGTTAGCAGAGAGATCATTTCAAGGGCAATTTGCCAAGCCAAGGCAAATACACTGTGGCACAGAATCTGGATGCGACCATTCTCTTATATTGCTAATCAGCAGTCACAGGGAAAACTTTATTCCCATTTGGTTTTTTTAGCAACACCAATCCTTGCATGATTTGCCACAAAAGACTGTTTATTGCCTTCCAAATGTAAGAGATGCTTAGGCATTTTATAAAAACATCCATGTTTCCCTTTCAAGTCATACTAGCACAGTGATAATTTGGGGAGCTCTTCTTGAGTGTGTCAAGGTATGCTCATCTGATTTGTATGTCATTGTTGATACTGCTGGTATTTCATAAAAAGTTATAAGAAAAATAAAACTTCTTTCTCCAGTGCAAACATATGTAACCAACATTGAGGTCTGGGCTTTATAGAGGTAAGATATGTCTTACGCTTCTACATTGGGTTAAAGTCTGTTGCACACTTTCCGTGAAAAGTCTGTAAATTAAAGCTATGCTTACAGCAAACACCTGCCAACATAACTATACCTACAACAGACACAAAATGGTCTCTGACTATTGTAATGGTACTGGAAGAAATCAATGGTATTACACTAGCCAAACTGGAATATACCTAGTGTAGTGTGAAGGCATCTTGAACAGCAGTTTAAAGCACAGCCTTGTCAGTACTGTGTAATACTGTGTCAGTACAAAATACCAATGTGTTCAAGGGCTTTATTGTAGTCATAATCTTAATTTTTTTCCCTTCTCCCTCACACTTTACCCCAAGTAACTTTCAATTGTTAAAATTAATTTCTAATGAATTGCCTACATTTCCAAACTTTGATTACTGGAGTATTCACAACTGTGACATGTACATGAGGAATCTTTTTAAGGGCATTCATTTTCTTTAACAACATTATGTATATTGTTGTTCTCCAGAAGAATTTTCAAATTAATCCCTTCAAAAAATGATGATGAATGAATACAGCATCTAGATTTCTGGTTCTGTGTAAGCTCACGTCCCAATAACATTGAGTCTGGATTTCGAATGACACCTTCGACTCCCGTATTGTCTTCTCACTGTTTTGCTTTCTCCTCACCGTTTTTCTTTAGTAAATTTCAAATTGTGAATGCTATCACAGTTCTGAAATCTTTAGTCAGTCTTCTGCCAGATTAAATTCAAAGCTTCAATTACTGAATTTCTTTTTGCATTGTCATATATCA
Source organism: Colius striatus (assembly GCF_028858725.1). Classification (NCBI taxonomy): domain Eukaryota; kingdom Metazoa; phylum Chordata; class Aves; order Coliiformes; family Coliidae; genus Colius; species Colius striatus. The sequence continues at coordinate 110,337,591 of NC_084759.1, read as the reverse complement.
CCCGTTCAGTGCAAGCAGAGTCCTAAGGTCAGTGTACTTTGCCTCATCCATGAGGAACACAAAGCAGCAACATGATCTTCTTTCACTACAACTTTTACTATGTAACTCTTCATATCCGACCCATTCTTCATTTTTCAGAAATGTGGGAGATAATAATGAGTTTCCTTTTTTTCAGCCAAGACCTTTAAGCCTCTGGTGTAATGAACCTAATGTTGCCCATTTATCTGATTATTAATAGGATGAGACTGTTAAATGGAAAATCAGAAATCATTTTGGAAGATGACATATTTTGCAGTACATGTTTTTATTTCACACAGCATTGTTTATTTGTCCATTATGCAAAAAGATTGAGGAAGATTTTGGCAGTGTTTGTAACACCTTGGTCATGAATGGTGAAATTGTACTCCCAACAAACATAATCATGCAAAGTTTAAATGTTGGCCTTTTAAGAGTTGTGACTATTTCAAGTAGGCTACATCATGATAGCTTACAAAATATGATTATACACAAAAACAATGTGGCCTATGTTACAGTATTTATCATTGATTTCTGAAAAGAAAAAGCTTTAGGGCCAATGGAAAGCATAGAGTGTTAATAAATTTCACGTTAGCATTATAATATAACCTACAGTGTAACCAATTTCAAATCTTGACATTTACTGTTAGTAACCTCAGTGCACTACTAAGACATCACTGACATCTTCAGGCATGAATGGACTTTGAGGTCAAAATGGCTTCAGATCCTCCACTTGAACTCACCCCTTGCATTACAGGCATTTACGACTGCCGTATGCAACAGAGATGCACAGCTGAGTATGAAGACACTATTTATGCTTGAATATCAGGAACAGTGGTGGTGATGCTATGTGTGTCGTATTAGCCAATGAGCTTTACATGGCACTAGGCTAAATTTGTCTCATGAAACATTGTAGATGTGCACACAAGGATACACAAAACACCAGAATTTCAATTATGTTATAAAATGTTCTGTAGGTGGAGCTGTAAATTTAAATGTGGTTCAATGCCTTTTTTGTTCCCTTGTATCCTGTTTCATGAGTAAATATCACAACATGTTACCAAATACAGTGTTGCCATGGCCAGCAAATTAATGCAAAAACCACAACTACTGCCTGCACTGTTAGCAAAATTTACTAGATCAATTTATTAAAATGTCATCCAAAATACAGAGTTGAAAGAGCTGCATCCATGATTGCTATAACAGAGACAAAACTACCTACTTATAGTCTTCTTGCAAAATAGGTTACCCTTCATGACTTGGTATTCAATGAATATAGTTGATGTTGATACAACTGAGTTATTCTTAACACATGCACACATGCATGTGGATATTTTAAAGTACCATGGATTCCATTTGTTGAATGTTGCTAGCAAAAATTAAGAATACACATTATTCTGAATGATAGATACTTAAAAGAAAATATCTTTTAAAGCTCTGGAAAAATAATTTTTTATCTCATTTATTGCATTCTGACTTTTTGCAAAAGTCAAAGGGCCGTTATGGTTTGTCACAGTCAAATCAGTCATACTACTGTGTTCCGCTCTTCTGTTTTGCAGCTAGCAAGCTATGCAGTATAACTGCCAATTATGCTGTAACATCTTTCACAGGATGATAAGCAATGAAGAAAAACCACTACAAGTATATTACCAAACAGCTAATATCTTGTTAGCAGAAGCTTAATCTGACCAAGAGACACTATCTAACACAACTAAACTTCTATAATTCTACTTTTACAGGTTACGTATGAGAAATACTTTCTTGAGGATCCTTTGCCTTCAGATGTCTGTATTCAGACATATAGGGCTTGACTTTCAAAGATATTTAGATGCTTTGATGTGAAATGTAGTTCTAGTAGAAAAATAGGTGACAAAAACATTCCTACCAGCAGCCATAAAAAGATAAAGTCCTGTCAATAAGAAATGTCCGGATATTTTTTTCTCTACAAGGAAAAGCGTGATCATCAATTTGCCTTATTAACATAGTTATTAACTGCAAGTGGTTGCATTTCTATGTATCTTCTGCATAAAGTATGCAATTTCTTCCTCCGCCATGAAAGTAAAGAATATGATACTGTAAGTTAAAGGGCAAGATAGTTACACTGTGTATGTCATAAATGAAGGATTTGGGTTTTTTTAACAACTGTAACCAGAAGATTTAACTGCTAGCATTGGGAGACAAGATTACACTGTGCTGATAGACTTGCTGATCTGATCATATAGGCAATGATAAGAACAATTATAAATGACAGTTGCAATTGCAGTTGACAGTTAAAGGAGTCAGAGGGTTAAAGAGTGTATATAAAGCAATCAATAAGCCTGATTAATAAGCTGTGTTTGCTTGATTTAGTTTCATAATTGTACACTCATTTCTTTTTCTATATAGAGGTAATAACACACTAGTAAATATACATGTGATTGAGTACTGGTCAAGTCCTGCTGCAACTTTGTTGTTGCTAAGTCTGTACTGAGAAGTGACATTGACATTGCTCTCATTGACATTAATACCCAGACATACTGAGTTTGAGAATAATTAATAATGATAGCTAACAGAGGTTCTGCTGCATTTTAGAGCCTAGCCAATTCAGATTATAACAAAAGCATTATTGGTAAGTTTCAACCTAATTGTTATATTTATTGAATTTATTCAATAAATTTATTTGATTTATTGAAAATTGAAGCAGGGTTGTGTCCTTTAAAAAGGTAGATTAAATAAACTTTGTACTCTTTTCAACAATAAATCTTTGTCTTGTAATTCACAGAGTATACAGCATTCGGCTTTGAAGGATATGGAGTGGTCATCTTGTCCATCCTCCTGCCTCAAGGCAGAATCAATTGTATTTAAACTAGTCTGGATAGATTATTGCCTATCCTGTTCTGAGAAACCTCTCCTGGTGAAGATTCCATAGCCTCCCAGGGGAATCTATTGAATGTTTATCTGTCCTCATACTTAACCTTCCTAGTGTTAAATTGCTTACTCTTTGATGTTTTTTCTTTGTTACACCTTAAGGCCATTAACTCTTTTCCTGTCTGTGGTGGAAAGTTTGTTCCTTTCCTCTTTGCAACAATACTTTACATTTGCAGACCATTATAATGTCTTTACTGTCTTCAGTAAATCACCCAGGTTCTGTCAAGTCTTTCTTCATTGTATATGTTTGCCAGACCTTTGGTCATTCTTAATGCTTTCCTTTGAACTCTTCCCAGTAAATTCGTATCTTCTTTAAAGTATGGCTTTCAAGAGTAGATATGGTGAATGCTGAGCCTTACCTTCTACTAGCAAGCAGGAAATAATCTATTTTATATGTAAACTGTGTTATTCATCTTTAAATATGTGTGGTTTTCAATAGCAACCCTATGTTGCCATTGATGTATTTGTGTGGTTGCTCACTGTCATCTCCATTAACCTCCTTTGTCTTCTAGAATATTGTTCTATGTTTTCTCACACCTTTCTTTAGCATGCTGAGTCCTTCCATTTTGCTGTCTTTCTCAGGTTTAGAGACATACTCTTAGTTCCAGTATCACAGCCATTAAGGAGAAAACAGAAGAGCACTAAAAGCTCTGAACCATACTACTTGTATCCTTCCAGGTTTACAGCGAACCACTGAGGATAGTTTCCCAACTGTCATTATCCTTACTATGCAGTAGTTCCATCAGAAGTTTCCTGGGGAAATTTAAGGAAAGAGTTGGATCACAGAGTATTTAGAGTACAAGTTTGTATGGATAGTGATGTAATGTAGCCAAGACTGTCATTGCCTCAGATGAATTTCTGTACTACTTTTCTTTCTTTTGTCTTCCCATGTCTCTTAGTTTCTAATTGTAATTCTTGTACTACCAGTCACCTAAAAATGAAAGAGAATCAATAAAGGTACTGTAGGTTGCAGCAAAATGAGATAAGACCTTATACCAAGAAGACTGTCACAGTTACGGGAATATATCTCTATATTTTCATGGATTACAGTTGAGTTTTGATCATAAACCAACAGATCTGTCTTACTTAGGGTAGAAGCCTAAGTTTTGCCTGTTTCATGATCTTTTCAGTTAAGATGTTACACTAAGACTGCACTTTTATGGGAGAAATCTTGATCAGATATGAAAATAATAGAGATAAATAAATGTTTCTGTCTCATGTCATATTTTGGGTCTAGATCCATGTCTGATACCAAGGAACACAGCTTCTCCTTTAGGTGACAAGATGAAAGATGGGACACATAATCATATCACCATGATTATGTCTCCATTTCACTTTTTTAAAGTGAAAGAGCTACTATTCCCACTGGCTTAACTAAATTCAGATTTACATCACTGTATCAAACTAATCACAGAATCACAGAATTTTATGTGTTGGAAGGGACCTTGAAAGATCATCTAGTCCAACCCACTTAGTGCTTTCAATTTGATGCAAAGTTATTCTCAATGTATTAATGTCTCTTAAAGTTTGGTTGAGGGTAAAGAATTCTTTTTCACCTTCATAATTCTGTTCACATTTTTCCAATTCTTTGGATAAGCCTACTACCTTACATGTATGAAAAGGTTATTGTAGAGACTTACAAGTTCATTTATCAGAATTATAACATCATAAAATTCTTTTGGTTGGAAAAGACCTTTAAGATCATCAAGGCAAACCATATTTATAAAGTGGGTAGAAACCCAGGGGGCAGAGTGCTTTTGAAGCCATAATCATTACACCTAATGTAATGCTGGAACCTTGTTAGGGAAGAGTTGACAAATCTAGTGAATGCAATAAATAATATTAATCTTTTGTAGTCCGGTGGATTTTAGGTATTTAAGGATGGAGGTAAGTATCCTAGTACTTTTGCAAACCTCGGGAAATTCACAGAATCATAGAATCATTTCAGTTGAAAAGACCTTGAAGATTGTCAAGTCCAACCACACAGCCAAGTCCATCACCAAACCATATCCCTCAGCACCCCATCTACACGTCTTTTAAATATCTCCAGGGATGGTGACTCCACCACCTCCCAGGGCAGCCCATTCCAGCATCTGACAACACTCTCAGTGAAAAGTTCTCCAATCTAAACCTCTTTTGGCACAATTGGAAGCCATCTTGTCTTATCTTTCGTTACTTGGGAGAAGAGGCTGACTCCCACCTCACTACAACCTCCTTTCACATCTCCCCTCAGCCTCCTTTTCTCCAGACTAAACAACCTCAGTTCCCTCAGTGGGTCCTCCTAAGACTTGTTCTCCAGACCCTTCACCAGCTTCATTGCCCGTCTCTGGACATGGTCCAGCACCTCCATGTCCTTCTTGTAGTGAGGGGCCCAGAACTGAACACAGTATTTGAGATGTGGCCTCAGTAGTGTCAAGTACAGAGAGAAAATCACTTCTCTGGTCCTGCTGATTACACTGTTTCTGATACAAGCCAGAATGCCATTGATCCTCTTAGCCACCTAGGCACACTGCTGGCTGATCAGCTTATTCTATGTCTCATTAAAGTAAATAGGTACAAGAGAGCAACTAGATTTTTATTGGTAAATTGAGATCCTTACTTAACTTTTTTTTTAACTAATGTAAATGTCTGTGCTCCTACCAAAAATTAAAAAGTACAGTTAACTCTATATGGGATATACTGACAGTTTTTAGGGACTGATAGTATTGGTGTTAACACTTGCAACCATGTTATGCTGCCAGGTTCTAGTTAGCAGCTGTTTGTGTTAAGGTCCTCACAGAAGAAATAAGAAAATGTGTTGTGTAAAAATACCCTAATTCAGCTAATATGTAAAGTTAAATAGATCAGTTTAAATGATTGAACTTAGATTAACTGGCTGAATGTCTGAGTCATGAAAACTGTTCTAGAAAAGCTGTACCCTTTCTCTGGTTCACAACTCTTTAAATTTTACTCTTTTTTGCAAGTATATAATTAAGGAATAAAATAACAAATGATTTGTAGTCTATCTTGCTTAAGCCTACCAGTTCACTTTGCAAACAGAACATGCAAGACCAACATCAGTAATTAGTTGAAGGGGCAATGCCAGCAGGACTGTACAAGTTAATATGTAGGGACAAGTTGTGGTCTATAGCTTAACCCAAACTGGAGTAAGAAGGAGCCTTGTGATCGATAGCCTGTCACCCTAAAAGAAAGTCCATCAGCCCTAGGGAACGTCTAGTTCATCAGGCAGTTATGGTGATGTTGTCCAGATGTCACACGTGGTCTGTCATATAAATATCTGCTTCAATAGGTTGTAATGTGGTCTTTACTGCAACTTATAGGTTCATAGTAAAATTTCTAATGGAAGGTAACAAGCTTGAGATGCCTGTAACAGCAAATTCGTATGAAAGAGAAGAATTAATCTAGAGATTGTTATTTTTTTCATATAAATGACCTGATGTATTTTGTGGAGACATAAGATCTGGATGTGAGAAAAATAAATCTTTGGTTAATTTCAACTTTACCTTTTTTCTAATACAAGGATTGATATAAACAGCTATAGTTATAAAGCTTAGGATGAGATAGAAAAAAGATTAGAAGAAAAATAACTTCTTGAGAAGGAGGTAATACTGGTTTGTTTTAGCAAACTGCAGATACATTTCTCTGAGTAAGAGTTTATATCAAACTAGACTCATTCTCCTCACACAGGAATCAAAGCAATTGTATGGAATATTGCCAGCTGGGACATGCTTCCCACATATATATTAATTTTCCAGTGTACGGAACAAAAAGTTGCTGAAAGTAATTGTTTTCAGTGATTAGCAAGAAATTTTTGAAATTTGGAAGTGAAACAGTCATATTATGTAACGAAAATCTGTTCAGACTTTTTTGAGCTATGTTCTGTTGAAAAGTGCCATGTGTTTTCTGTGTTCTGCTCTGGAGAGAGAGTGAGAACTTTATTGACAGAGGTTTGCAGTGAATACACAGTTGCACGTCTTGCTTCCTGATCTCAGCATTGCAGCTTCATCCAAGGCAGATAAATTATTTCTTCTTCCATTATTCTTCAAGCACAATCATCAACATTCATAAAAAATAATGCCATCATTTTAATAGAGTTTTCAACTGTAAACTATTTATTCAGAATCTATTAACTCAGCCTATCACTATGTTCTTTGTGTTTCTGACCTCCAAATTTCTCTAATGTGAGTCTCACTGTATCCATTTCACAGACTGTAATTATCCTTCTGATTCTTAACACATTTATAGTTCAGGTTCCAGAAGAATAAATAATTTAAATGCAAACTGTCTGGGATCTATTCCAGACTCTTGAAGTTTTAGTTGGAAATACAGTTTGTGAAAAATATTGCATCTTAATCTTACAGTTCTTCACAGATAAACACTGCTTATAAATCAGGAGTAGATGATAAAACTCTTAATAGGAACACAATTAAAGACAGAAGCAATGTGGAAAAAATATATTTTTTAAAACACTATAATTAGATGATATGAGTCTGTAGAGCATTCAGTTTAAGTATGTTCTTAATATAAGCACAAAACACTAATGACAATCCTGTAAACACATTTTAAAAGGCAAATGTAATCAATCTGACATACTAGAATGGATTCATGACTACATCAGTTGGTAAGCATTGTCATTTTTCTACTAAAATTTAATAAGGTAATTTTAGCTGAATAAAATAAAAGTATATAAATACAGCTGATAATGACTTCATTTCAGTATTCTATCTAGAGAAGCATAGTAAAGTTTCATAATAGTAGAAATCTGAAACAAACTACTGTACTGTTGCTAGAATTCATGTAATTGAATTCCTTTGTTCCTGAAACAATAGAAACTCATTAATTTCTCCCAAGACTGATAACTTACTCACTTTGGAAATAAACCTTCACTGTTTCTTTTTTCTCCTTTTTTCCTGTCAACTATAGTTGAGTATGTTCTTCAGCATACAAACACTCTTAGGTGAGCTTGGCAGTTTGTTTCCAATTTTCAATTAATGCCTTTATAAGCATTGAAAAATAGCTTCATGGCCTGTGTAAACACTGACTGCCCACATTCATCTTGCCAGAATCACTGTTGCCTAAACTAGCACCAGGGAGAGAAGATGAGAGAGGTTTTACCACATGACATTCACCCTTAACACCAAATAGTCTTTGAGCTTGAGAGGAAACCCTCTGAAAACATTGATATCCACAAAGCGATAATTAAGAAGCACGGCTAATTATCTTTGGTCAGCTGTATTTTCCAATGAAAGGATGCAGAATTCCTGTATATATGCCACAGACCATCAGATAGCTACTCAGATAGCTACCACAGCTGCCTACAACAAGGCTTCTAACATGAATTGTCAGGTGCAGGCCAGGACAGCTTCACTCAGCCTAGGCATAGACAGGGTTTTATCTAGCATGTAGATTCTTAATGTAAACCAGTATATTTCTAGTCAAAGAGTTCATCTGAAATCAAGATAATGATAATGATCTTCTTACTTCTAATATTGGCATAAATTCTCTGAGGGAGTCACTTGGTGTTTGTAACCAAGAAGAAAATCAAAGCTTTGTACTTCATTTTATTGATATTAGTGAATCATGAATGGTATGAGTGTGAATAGTAAAAGGAATCCTCTCCCTCAATTTACACTCTACATTTGTTTAACAAAAAAATCACTCTTTGTCAATTAACTTTTTGGAACTTCAGTCCCAAGTGTTTTTCCCAACTGAAAACAGTGAGTCTTTTTCAATGATACTAATTACTGCCTAAAAGTGGAGAGAGTTTATCTCCTCTTTTTGTTCATTACGTTACAGGCTAGCTAAGCTAGAAGAGTAGATAATCAGGGATTTAATTTCAGAACCGCATGAATACATTCATCTTCAGATGTCACCCATGAAAAGCTATTTCACTCATTAAATTAAAATTCACTGCAATTTTTAAACATTAAATACAGCATTAAAACCTATTATCTGTATTTTTTATGTAAACACCAAGATAAAGGACATCTGAAAATTTAAAAGCTCCTGGAACTTCTTAGCCATCCCATTTATAAGACCCCATCAGCATTTCACATGGGAGGTTTCTGTCTTAAAGGATGAAGAATTTCATATCACCAGAATGCTCAAAATTCCTTCCAAAATCACAAAAATATAGATGATCAAGAGATGACTGAAGTGAAAATCATATTGTTAATTATTAAAGGACTAATCATTCTGCAAAATCATATGTACAAAATTAATAACAAAGGTTTTGGCTGATACTTCAGGCTTGGTTTTTTTGCTGTCATGAAAGCTGTAATTCTAAAGTATTTTGTTTCCAGCTAATTGATGTGTGATTCTGAAATCCAAATGTACAGCACACAGTGCTTGGAACAGCATTCTGGGTAGGATACATAATTATAAATACATAAATATTTCAGAATTCTTGTTTAGCATTGGTTAAAGCTACTTTCAGTTTAAGCATAGACTGAAAAATACTTATTTAATAGACAGCTTACACATACACAGATTGTTTTATCCCATAACAAAAGCACAGTATTTCCAATTACTGTTGCATTAAGGCTACAGAAATGGTTCAACACAACAGTTGTTACTGCAGTTAAAAGCTTTAATCATATTAATTGTTGTCACATCAGTCTTCTGAGCCACCAGAACTTCAGTGTGCACTGACATTTAACACTTCACAAAATAAATGGCTAAAGTGTTTGTATAACTCTTTTCAAGCAATTTCCTCATTTTTTTTCCCCTGCAAATGGCCTGTTTGTCTAGAAGCAGTAAGGGAAATTAAATTAGATGTTAATGTTCCACCCAGATATTCTGTAACATCCATCATTTTCTCCTTAGGAGTTATAAGCTTCTTTCAGCATTTGCTTTTCCTCCCAGAGAAGTTATTAAGTAAAAATAAAATTTGCTAAAATTGACACTTTCTAAAATAGTCTCAATCTATGTAAATATTCCTAAATCTTGCTTTATTCCTAACTGCCAATCAAGAAATAAGAGAACTCCCGCTCTTCAGGTTCATAGGAAAGCATTGTCTTTCACTAGAATCTCAAGGTTAAACTCATCAGAGTTGGAGACCCAAACAGCAGCTTTATCCTACTGTTAGTTTTCTTCATGTTTCGAGTTAGACCCCCTAAATTTGAATTTGGAGCAAAGATTAGGAGACTTGACATAGAAAAGCAGATATTTTTAAATATTTTCACAACAACTAGGTTATAGCAGTCTACTTCTCAGAAATGAGGCCACAGCTAGTGCATGCTTTATTATTCCTTTATTATTCCAATAAAATTAAGAAAGTTCAGAGTTAAAATCAAACTGAAAAGTAAACCCAAAAAGGCATGGAGATAAAAAATCCAGACACTTGAACTACTCCTTGTGATATGATGCAAAAACCCTGTAGTGTAAATAAGCAAAACAGTATTTTTAGAAAACAGATCCTTTTAAAATTGTTGTTATTTCTTATTGTCACTGGAGAACAAAATAGAAAGTTTTCAAACACACAAAGCCTTCTTCATATTATTTTCTGAGCCTGAGTGCTGGAAAGCTTCCCTGCTCTTCCTAAAAATATTACTTGTATACTACAAGAGCTTTCGAGTCCATCACTACTCCAGCAGTATTTGTGTCATGGCAGCACCTATGTCCTCACACTAGGTCAAACAAAGGCAATACTAAATCTCCCTTAGCCTACTAGCAGAAGCAGAAAAGGAGGAAACAGTAAAGGAAGACAAGTTAACATTAAAGTTGCCTCAGAGGATTCCTAAACACATTCCAGGTACACGCTAAAGTTCACTTAAGTACATTAGTGTACTTCACTGTAGATGTCTGATTAAACCTTCAGTCTATTTTTTGATGGAAATTCTCATTCTACTTTATATAGTATATATGAATAATAAACAAAGTTGAAAAGTTTTTACAGTAATACTTTAGACATTAAATGCAGGTTGCTGCTGAATATTAAGAATCTCAAATCAAACCATTGAAAATATCAGAACAGTCATAGAATAACAAAATAACAAATACTATTCAAGACTCTGATTTTTTTTTTCCTAAACATCATAGAGTATGTTCATTTTGTATTTTGGGACCGTCCTTCTTTGAGAGACTATTCTGACAGAAATAAAATTAAATCTGGGTAATCTTTTCAAGTGAGGCACTGAAACCTATTGAACTAACATAATTACTCAGAGGCAGACAAAAGGAATTCCGGATTCCAGATGTGTGGGCAGCTGCATCACAGTCTGAGAATGTGACTGAAGCTCATTGCAGCTCCCTTCCAAACCGGACATACAATTTTTATTTCCATGGGCACATCAAGGAGACAGTATATACACATTCCACATCCTAGGATAAAAGTGATGCCTCACAATATTTTAAACACTAACAGAAACATCTAGGTTTTGTAATAGAGACCTTGCTTAAGTGACTATTCCCCAACACAGATTCCTCTCCAATGTTTAGGCACAGCTTTGTATTTGAAATTATGAAAATTCATTATCTGAAGGGGTTAAGATTCCAAGCTCTATCTTTTGCAACAATGAGATTAAAAAGCTTTAAAATTTTTCAGATAAAGGCAGTTAATGACTTATGAATTTCTGAAAGTGCATTCAGGAATGACAGAATTATTTGTGGGTGTTCTGGGATGAGTAAATGTCATTTACTCAAAATGGAATCTGAGGAAACAAAATTGGACTACCCTTTGAAGAATTGCTGCTGAATATTAGAGTACAAATTTCTCTGTGCACAGCAAAATGCATTTCATGCACATTTTGGTTCCACTTGTTTAGATACCCAAGAGCAGACTTTAGCTCTCAGTTTTCACTGTGTTATTTGCAAGGTGATGGACATTTTCCCATGGTCTGGCTGGACTGGATTACCTCCAGCAATGACTTCCAACTGCAACCATTCTGTGATTCTGTGATTTCAATAGGGTTATACACACTCATTTTTGTTACTTCTAACTGTACTGTAGTATTTTATGATATGTATATCAATATATTGTTTGATGATCTTAAAAATTAAGTTTTCCTAAGACATATAAGATATGGGTGTATATTCATACATACCACTCTATATCACCTTTGCTTGCATGTATCAAAAAGCCCTAAAATAAATTACAAAAGCATATTCAAGTCTCAAAATAATGTATTCAAAACATTTTAAAATTTAAAACATTTACTTCTAAATGTACTGAAAATATGATCCAACAAATTCATTCAGCCCTGCTTCTGATCTTTTTTTTTTCCCATTCCAAGTCAACTCTTTTGAACGTTCTACAAATTGTAATCTATTTTCAAAGTTTTATAAAACCATTCCTCATGAAAAACTTCCATATGTCCCCTCATAAAAGATTATGAAGTAAGGTGTAAATCCTGGTGGCCTAGGAAGGATAAATCAATAAATTCATGTGAGAGAAAAGTCAATTGGTTTTCAGTACTTTCCATAACGTATATATTACATTTTTTTTTGGAAAAAATGCTCTAACTCATCTTCTAGCTTCCCTGAGGAAACAGTAGCAACAACAAAAAAACAGATTTTATTTTAAAATGGAAGGTACTTGTAACAGAAGCCAGCCTTCTCCCAAACACTGAGTGATAACATTGGATAATTCCCCTAATCAGAAGCAGAAAAAGTCTCTGCATTCCATCCCCTAGTATTTCATTGCTAAATGTTATAGTCCTGACTTCAGGAGAGTGCTGTTAAGGGTGAAATTATCCTGGAGTCATGCAGTTGTTTCCTTCTAAACTGAACGTAAAAGCTCATTCTATGCAGTACAAAAGCCTTTTGACACAGTTCCCAAAAAAGTTCTTTTACAGAGTTCCTAAGAAATTTCTCTTAACTATATTTTACAATCCCTGTATGAAAAGCATCAAGACAACTGACTGTATGGAAACAGATATCAGTGGATTTTTTTACATTAAATACATTTACTGTGCATTTTTCCTTTTTTCTAAATTCTGAACAAAACCTATGAGTAAAGAACAGCAATCTAAAGTCTTCTTTTGATGGTACTGATAAAGAGATGATACTAGTAAAAAGAAGTAACTGCAAGTAATCACGACCTCTCTCAAATTTGGTCCTTATCGTGTATTGAATTAAGCAGCCAAAGAGTTCCCTTTCAATTTCAAGCTGTTAGATGCCCAAAAATACACAGCACCTGAAATGGTTAATTCCACCTGCAGAAAGTATTGGATTAGTTAAAAATGTAATAAATAAGAAAACAAAAACAACAAGTAACTGGTCTGAAGAGCAGTCTGCATTTTCAGTAGGCTTTCTAACAATCTGCTTCAGTCAGGTCGTTAGACACAATGCAGAGACTCCAGAAATGTTCTTTTGAAAAGCAAATCTCCACAAGCTGCACTAAAGTCTCACAAGCAGTATTGCTCTAGTGAGGAAAAAGAAAAAAAAGAAAAAGAAAGTGATAACTTTACTCCCAGCAAGGCTTAGGGACCCTGGCACAAACAGAACAAGCTGATGGACTTGCCTGCCTTCAATTGTACAGTTTAGCAGCTTCAGATGCTACCCAGTGAGTCTTGTGGACCCAGAGACTGTCATGGCATCAGCTGAAGTACTTCTGACGCTAGTGGGGCAAAGAAGCCAGCAGCTGTCAAGGAAGAAAGGGTTGGATGTGGACCTCTGTCACGGTTTGGCCCAGCTAGCACAGCAGCACCATGACAAGTCTCTCGCTCAGTGCCCCCATTCACCCCCACCCTCGTTAGGATGGCAGAGGCCCCACCAAAATGGGAGTAAAAAGATAAGCAAAGTTGTTGTGGATTGAGACAAGGGCAGGGAGGGCTCGCTGCCAATTACGGTTCTGGGCAAAACAGACTCTGGTACTCGACTTAGAGAGGAAAGTAGGAAAGTTTATTCTACAAGAAACAGAACGGAATAAAAGCAAAAAGGGAGTAGGATGATGAGAAAATTACAACCAGCACTTTAAGATCTCCCTCCCCCATCCCTCCTTTCTTCCCAGGCCCAGCTCACTGCTCCCCATATCTCTATCTCCTTTCCCCTCAACGGCTCAGAGGGGCAGGGAATGGGGCATGTGGTCAGTCTCTCACAGATGGGCTTTGCCGCTTCTGTCTTCTCAGATGAAGATGACTCCTGGCATTCTTCCCCTGCTCCAACATGGGGTTCCTCCCCCGGAACACAGTCCTTAACGAACTTCTCTGGTGTGGGTTGCTCCCAATAGCTGCAGCTTCTGCCGATACAGGGTCCCTCACATAGGGTGCAGTCCTTGGTAAATCTCTCTGGCGTGGATTCTTTGCCACGGTTGCAGTTTCTGCAATTTATAGGGTCCCTCTCTCAGGACAAAGCCTCTTCTGGGCATAAGTTTAATGAGCTGCTTTGTTGTGGGTTCCTCCTCACAGTTACAGCTGTGGATATTGGGTCCCTTCCTTGGGTCACAGCCTGCTCCAGCCATAGTGATAAAGGCTCCCTTCCTCGGGACATGGCCTCTTCCGGCCATAGTTTTAAAGAAGAAAATCACTGCCCCTGGCTCGGGGTCTGTAGTGAAGTGATTGGGTCCCCCCTACAGGACACAGCCTCCTCTGGCCATAGTCACTGTCCCTGGCTTGGGGCCTTTAATGAAGTGAATCTCTGCCCCTGGTCCAGGGCCAGCTTTAGCAAAATGAGTCTCTGCCCCTGATATGAGATCATTATCAAAATGAGTCTCTACCGCTGATGCAGGGTCTTTAAAGAAATGAAAATAAATCTCAGCCTCACCAGTTGTCTCCATAGAATGCAGGGGAGTCTCTGCTCCAGCACACCTCCTCCTCTCTTTCATCACTAACCTTGGAGTCCGCATGGTTGTTTCTCTCACTGTTCCTACTCCTTGCACCACCACCAGCCAGAAGAAGGGGCAGAATATGAAAGAAACAGGAAGAAGAAGGAGGAAGAAACCTCCTCTTCCAGCTTCTTCTTAAAAAGTGATCGTGGAGGCATCTAATTGGCTCAGTCCCATAAGTGGGTCTGGCTCAGAGCTGGGGAGAGTTGTGAGCAACTTCTTACAGGAGCCATCTTTACAGCCCTTTCCCCCTTACCAGAAAAGGCTGTCATGTCAAACCATGACAACCCCTGAGGACAGCTGGCACTGTGCTAACACTTAACTGCATATGGGAGCAAAACTGGTGGAAATATTTGCACTCAGATGTGAGTGGGTATGTACTGTCATTAACAGAATAAATCTGTATTCGATTTCTGTGGAAAATGCTGAGAGTCTTCTGCTGGAAGCTTCTACAAAGTGTCAGCAGCCAGACTAATGGGTCTGGTAAACATTTCTCAGCTTGCTTAATCCCTGAGAGTCTGAGAAAGTTGATTGATTCCATTTAAATTCATTTTATTATAGCTCACAACGGCCCAACATCCCCCATTCAAACAGAATATGTATTGTGTGTTTCACTCTGGTCCATTTATTCCACCAGTATTGCACCAGGCATGGTTGGTGCTGTTCTTTCCATCCATCCATCTGCTCTGTACTATTGTCGAGCAATGTGGTAGAACTTTCTCTCCTTTGCAGATCAAGTACTTTTCACCACAGTTACATTGCCCCTAGACCTAGTGCCTTTGGTGTGGGGAGAAGTGGCTGTTCCTTCTGGCTGGCTATGCTGTCATGATGCAAGTGCTAATAAATATGTGTGAATTAATCCATGTGCTCTGAAGCTGAACTAAGCATATGTATTTCCTTTACCCAGCTATCTACTCTTGCCCTTCTGTTCTGTGTGATAATATGCTACTAAAACCACGTCAGTTTAAGATACTCTAGCAGTAATTTCCCTATCAAATTCTGCAATTTGTGGAATGATATTCCCCCTGGAACAAGAGATAAAGATGGAAGGTGGGCTAATTGATTCAGCACTCCTCCACTACCTCTGAGCACAGGCACTTAGCTGTAATAATTGTAAAACAGAAGCATTTACACTGAGTTATAAACTAGTATCACAGGACTCAAAAAATGGTGCATACTTCATGTACTGTTAGCTATTCAGAGTATTGCCATATATTTTTACTGTTTCACTGCACTTTTTGAACTAATATCTGTAACTAATGTAGTTTCCCATGTTAAGGTGGCTTAATGTTTGCAGTGTATAGCTATGGAGGTGGGAGAGGTTGGGTTTTTTTCTCAATAAATCTATGCTTGTAAGCTGTTAAATTACAGCTGTATTTCAGGGCACTGAGGAATCATTTATGTCTCCTTTTCCCAATTTAGAACCAGTAAGGCCTTGACTAAAAACTCCTCTCATTATTGTAACTGCACCCACTGCAAAACTGAGTGTTTTTACATATAACAATCGAATGAGTGTAAAGCAGTAGTCTCTGTATGATGTGCGCTGTCAGAATGGCATTCCTCAAGAAAGTCAGTTAACTAAGAAATAATATCCTAGCACCTTGAAAGTGTTCAATGTGATTGCTTTAAAGAGATTGTTTAAGTTAAGCATTAAGATTTCTACTGTTAGCATACACCTCTAAAAAACTCGTATTGTTTTTGAAATTTAGAGCATAAAGCAGCAAGATATAGAGCAGTAAGCATATTTTATGTGGACTTCTTTAGCTAAGTGTCATGGTTTGACATGAAAGCCATTTCTGGTAAAGGGGAAGGGGCTGTAAAGATGGCTCCTGTAAAGTTGTTTTTCTTCCCTCTTCTTCTTAAAAAGTGATTGTGGAGACATCTAATTGGCTCAGCCCCAGAAGTGGGTCTGCCTCAGAGCTGGGGAGAGTTTCGAGCAATTTCTTTTTAATATCTTGCTCCCATTTCTCTTCTTTGTTGTGTTAACAGAATTTTCTGCCTTTCTCTCTTGAAAACAATTTTTTGTGGAGATTTTCTTTCAAATATTTCATGAATGTTTATACAAACAAGTCAAAATTTGAGTAGGCTTCTAAATTACTGTAAATGCCCAAAGCTCTTCAAAAACCTCTGTCCTTGATTGATGAGACATACAAGAAATAATTTGCTTTTCCAGTTACCTGCAATCATAATTAACTTCCACATATACAGTCATATAATAGAGTCTCAATTAACTTCCACATATACAGTCATATAATAGAGTCTCAAACCCTATTCACATCGTGCAGGCATTAATACCAAAATCCCTCATTAGTTCATTTTGGAGTATGTTCTGTATTTTAATTTAGGACCATGCATGTTTTAACATGAATGAAATCTGTCATTTGTCTGCATTTTTATGTTGATGGATACTGATTAGAGTTGAATGTTACCTCCTTCATCCTTTTCGGAAGCTGTTTTTGGTCTTCTAGAAGGGACTAAATGAGGTCTTGTTCTTGAAACTCTGTATTACACTTAATCAGAGACGTGCTTGAGGTAATAGTAGACTATTTAGATGGGATACAGTTGCATAAAACAACACTAGGCATTTACACTTAGATACCCAACTGCTGTTTTGCCTCTTGCTGCCACTTTCAAAGTGTGGAACTTTGTCGAGTCTGACACTCAAATGTGAAAGTCTCAGATTGTCTAGAGCATCTCAAATGACACAAAACATTTACTCTTAAGCAACTGAATCCTGCCTTTTAAGGGTGAGAGAAAAACATTATTTATATGTATTCTTTTAGTTAATTGCTGCCTACAAAACCTAAATAATTCCAGCTCTCTAAGTATTCACAGATTTAATTGCTCTAAAATTTTCTACTCCTTTTTATTTCTGAGTACAATAACTGAAATGAATTTAGGTTTGTCTTCACTATTTTGTATAGCAAAGTAAATTATTATAATGCTGCTAGGAAACTTGAGTTATTTGCCATTCAACACCATTTAAATGTAGGAAAATGTCAACAGCTCAAACTGTTTGGCTTTTTTGAAGGTCTGTACATATGGCATATAACTTGCAGTGGGTATACTATATGGTTGGTATAATTCATACTTTGAAACAGAAAAGCAAAGTTTTATTTGGGAAGTCTTCATATGTTCATTATTTAGTCTTCATGTTTTAAGATGCTTTTTAGTACCAAACATCTTGGAGGTAATGGAACAATTTTCCATTTTAAAATTGAATTTCTGTATGTTGCATCCTGGACTGTCTATCCATGATCACTTCAGAAAATATTTTAAAATTAAAGCCATGGAATTTGGAAACACATTTACAAGAAGACCAAAGGCTTTTCTGGAGTGGCCAGAGAGAAATCTTTTATACCTTATATTTAGCCATCAGATATAAAAGTACTGCTTTCAGAACACAAATTAAATTAATTATTTTTCCACAAACTGCAGCAGGTCTAATAATAAATTTAAGGCCAGAGTATTGAGGAAAAACAATAAAAGACTTGCTTGAAAATAAGGGAAAATGTAAAGCTCTGTTACGCTACTTCAGGTTCATCAATTACATCTGTGTGTTTTTAGGCTAAATTTTCCTCACCCTATTTTCATTAGTTAAATAAAAAAAAAATCCCAACTGCTGCATAAATTGTAAGAGAGCCATTTATTTTGCTTATTGTACACAAATAGTAAGATGTTTTCTATCTCTTAAAAAAATTACTATGAAATATATACAAGATGATGAAAGTGAACTTGTCATTACCAAAATTTTTGGATGCATGCTTGCTTGGTGTGCTTGGAAAAATACAGAAATTATTCTGATTGTCTATCTAAATTTATTGCAAGTTAGCTGTGCTTTTAAGGAAGATGTGTAGAGCTCTCGTTTCAGATCCATCTTTGAAATAGGCATTCACTGAGCACTAACACAAGCTAGCTGAAATTCTGAAAGCTGAATTGGTGGATCAAATGATAAAGAGTCCTTATTTATCATCACTATAATAGATATGTCACAAGTACTTATTTTAAAAGATGAGATAATCATTTTTTCCAGAAATAAAATTCTACAATTAGGCAATGAGATGACAATAAAGCTTATTATATTGAAAGTGTAAAATGTACTGTTTCTAGTGAGAGCAAAGCAGAAAGGAACCATGGCTATACTCCTTGTTTTTTTGCCTGCATCAATATATTGACAGGTATTGAGAGCTGCAATAGAAGCTCAGCAATATAGGTGCAAATTTTGGTTCCCTTTCTCCCCTTGGCTGACATGACTTTTGTCAGGTGGCATTTCAGGTGGCTTTGAAATAATAGAGTGTAAAACACACCTCTATTGTTCTCTCTTTGATTTGTATACAAAACTGTAAAATGTCTCTATGGTAGACTCATTTTGAATGCACTATAAATATCCAATGTAATTTGCCTTTAAAAGCCTCTTTTTTTTCCATTCCTCCTAGAAGTACTGAAATTCTCCATTTGCAAAGTATACAGAAAACAACCTCCTTCTAGTTAAAGCTGTGTATTGTATGACTTCATTGAAAAGCAAGCAAACATTTTTAACTGTTTTTTAGAAGATCTGTTCCAGTAGAAACTACAGAACTCTGATTATTCTCTCTTTAAACAGTCAACTTTTTTTATCAGCCAAAGGACGAGTCATTTGATTAATGATCATTTTTATCTCTTTGAAAGGATCCTTTCCGACCATTGGGGTGAAGTCTCTTTCGAGATTCCTGAGGGCGGGATTTTTAAATAGCATCCTGGCCTCACATCCAGTGTCAGGGGGTGGATCTTTACCCCCCAGCATTTCCTCTGGTAGGTATTCCAGCCTATTCCCCCACATCAATTTTTCCCTTCACCCTTTGCCCCATCTCTCCACACATCTTAGGGAAACAGCACTTGTTATTGGTCAGACAGAAAGATTAGATGTCCCTTCCAATAAAAAGCCAAATTGAAAGGAAATGGAAAAGATAAATTACTTTCCAGGAACTGACCACTTTCCTGAATCAGTGTATAGGAGAAATTGTGAAGGAAACTGATCTATAGTTAAGTGACCAACCTAAATAAGAAGAAACTATTTCAGTGTGAGGGTGAGGGAGCCCTGGCACAGGCTGCTCAGAGGGGTTGTGGAGTCTCCTTCCTTGGAGGTCTTCAAGACCCGCCTGGCCATGTTCCTATGTGACCTGATCTAGGTAAACCTGCTTCTGCAGGGGGGTTGGACTAGATGATCTCTAAAGGTCCTTTCCAACCCTACCATTCTATGATTCTATAATTTTAAATATTGGAATAGAAAGCTTGGTATCCTCTCAACATACACTTCATGAAACATGCCTGGGTGCAGTAGGGAAACATAACTTTAAAAAGGCCTCCTCTATAAAATCCCAGATTTTATGTGACTCTGTGACTCTTCTCTCAAATGTTATATTCCCTTACTAAAACATGGAGGCAAAACAAATTTGGAAAGTCAAAATTTCATTAGGTATAGATATAGTGTTTAAATCCTTTGTACGCTTCTGTAGTTGCAACTTGTATCTCATGAAAAAATGCTTTCGCTTTTTAAATTAACTTTTATCACAATTTGAACTACTATAATTCATTTAAAATGAGTGAGAAAACCCCATTGTTTGTGTTGCCAGAACAGTATTCTGCACTGCTTCTGGCAAGGTCCCCAGCAGAGGCACAGCTGATGGGATGACACAAGGGACCCCAGAGGGTTGGCATAAGGTTGAGTGTAGGCCAGGAATGAGAGTGCCATGCCAGGTAATCAAGCTGTTATCAGATACAGGGCTTAAACAGGAAAAGAGGGCAGGTTAGAGGCATCCTTTCACAGAAATGCCATGTATGTTATCCATTCTCTTCTGGAGCCATTAAACACCATCTTTGACAAAAGCTAATAACTGAAGAAAATATACATGTATCTTAATTATAGTTAAAAGTGGATCAAAATTCAGTTTTGTTCCTTTCCAGGCTACATATTTCTATGTAACTTTAATCTGTGTATCAGCTAATGTCACACTTGTATCCTTTCAGGACCTCTTACCTGTAATGTTGCTTACAGTTTTTCTTAAAGAGGGAAATATGGTGAAAGTAGGAAGAAAATTGGAAAATTACATAATGTTATTGATTTGCTGTACAAAAGAAACTGTTCTACTTCTGTATGCCCCATTTCGTTGGCTGCAATGATTCCCAGTTTTCTTTTGAATCATCTGCTTACTTTCTTTCTGAAGCTAGAAGCTTCTCAGCAATTTTGATGTCTTTGCTTATAAGTCTTCAGGAGCTTTTTGTCAAGTTTGTAAGATACTGTCCATATTTTTTTCCCCTGGTGATATTTCAGAGTGTTTAATAGCCCTTTAGGCTATTTGGGCAGTCAGTGTCACAATCAGATTGATATCTGTAACCAAACAACTGTATGGAAGGGAAATACTGCAATCCCCATAAAATTATGTTTTGAATGTAGTGTTATGTATAGTGTATTAGTAATTCTCTGATTATAAATGGTTTAATTACACTCGTGAACTGCCTTCTCAACTATGTACTACCTACAAGTTTATTTTATAAGGTACTTAGAACCTTGTTTTCTGATTGCTTGTAAAACCTTTTATTGCCTTTTATTGCCTTTTCTGGACATAGAACTCTTAAATGTGGTTTGTTTCATAAAACTGGTTCATATTGTCTTGCTATTAAGTATCTGTTACTAAGAATTGTTATTCAAACTAGTGAAATAATCAAAACAGGAAAAAAATGAAAATGTAGCTAAAGGATGTGCAACAAATAACCTGGCAAATGAAAATATCTGTTATTGTTTGGTTGTGTCAACAACAACAACAACAACAACAACAACAAAAAAAAAAAGAGCCAAGCAGCAACCTCACAGCAAAGGGGAGAATGAAAGGGGAGAATTTCCACCTTCTGGAAAGTGAGAATTGTCAGGTAGTCGAAAGCCAGCAAAGAACTGTGGAAAATCCAAAGTATATGTTTCTTTTAGAAAGTGCATGTGAGGGGCCAGGTGACATGAAACTCTGCAGTATTAGTCAGAAATTGCTGTTAACAAATGTACCGTAGCAATATTATTTGTACTGCTGCTAGTTAACTCTTCCTTTTTTACTTTATCATATTTGTATTTACATTAAGCACAATCTTAATTCTGAATTGCCTCTCTGTTAGAGATGATCCAGAGGATGTCATTTCCATTTCATGAGATAAGAGTCTAAATTGCTAAAACAAACTTTGCTGTACATGGGAGCAAAAAACAAACCTACACATTTACTACATTTACTACATATTTAAAAAAGGGGAAAAAATTAAGAAAGTCTCTGGGATGTGAGAGAATCAGAATTTAATTTCTTACTGTGCATGAGTCAGTGGAAAATATCAGGTCCTTCTTGGATCCTTAACATTTTGGTACAGAAAGAGATGTACCCTTTCTTCCTTTGTATTGAAAAACACTGTACTAAAGACCTGAGCTTTTTTCAGAATACTGCTTTGCCAAGGAACAAAGAACCCCAAGGGAACAATGCACCAAGGAGGTATTTAAGTAGTTATATCTGTGTCATCATGGCAGCCTCTGGCAGTTACAACAGCAACAGACAGGCAAAATCAACTGCCCATTGCAGTCTTGATGCTGTCTCTGAGACTTACCCTCACTAAAAATGAGAGGATTGCTGTTTGTGTACTGGTACTGAAGACAAGCCTGCTCAATTGTTGCCTTGATAGCACAGTGACCCCATCCCACCTCCATTATCAGAGATGTTGGGCTCATACTGGGCAGTGGCTTTCATAAGCCTAACAGAAGTACTTAGCATTTAATAACTTTGCTGAATTATAGCGTAATTGCTTCACATATAGCTTATGTGTAAGATTCAGTGAATTTAACTACATGGAAGGCTTAAAATGCCTTCATTATTCTGCTATTAAGGTCATTGGGAAAAAGATAATGAGATGGTTTTTATTTACCAAACCCTTTAACTCAAGTTAAGTGGCAGATTTACTTCAAAATAGAAAATGTATTCCTTACTAAAGACAAAATGCTTTTACATCTTTTTTTTCTATGAAATTCCCCACAGACATTTTAAGTAAAACACAGAATTAAACTGGAAAGCTTGCCGTTCATAAGTATCTGGAAAGCAGCTTGGCAGTGCAAGGTAGCCATTGGTTTCCTTTTTTCCTTTCTACTTTTCACTCAATTGTGGGAGAGAGTGAATTTCTTTTACCATTGCACTGACAACTGATGTTCAGTTTTGTATACTTTGGTATCTGCTTTTGCACTGTGCAGAGGTTCACTTATGTAGAAGGTATCCTTATGTAGTCAAGTTGAAGATTAATTTATGTTGCTGGTATGGGGCATTACATCTTTCTGCATAAATAGATTGCATTAAATGTAAGTGATTTTAAAGCTACATCAGAAATCTGTTGCTGCTATACAGCTATTTCACTAGAAGCAAAGCTTTCAACTGGCCTCCAATATCTCCTAGTTTTTTGCAAAAACAAACTCCTGTTCAGATAATAGTTTCCCATTGGTTTAGTTATCTTTTATGTCACAAATTACTTAGATTCTACATATCCCACCAGTTAGCAGTTCAAATTCACATGACTTAGCAGATTTAGATCTATAATGACAGATGGAGTCACATAAGCAGTAAGTACTTTTTCTGAAGTAATATTTTTGCATACATTAAATAGAATTATTAGCCACTTACCACTTTATACTCATTGTACTTACACTGCTGTGAGCTGTGGAAGCTTACCCCTTCCCTCATAATTAAACATACACACAAACAGACATATACACACGTGCTGTGAAAAATCAAATAACTAAATTGCTGGTGCTACATCTATCTCCTCAAATTCCAGCTCTTCCAAACTAAGTACAATGTTGTTTCCTCTCTTTTGTGTAAATTCTTAGCTTACTACTTTTGCTGTGTATTGGTGGCTCTTGATTTCAGCCAGGTGTAATAAGATGTAAATGCGTACCCATATTGCCTGGCAGAAGTTACAGATAGAAAAAAATATAACATGCTGTTTTCTTTGAAGAGTCTGAGCCAGATTGTTAAGCTTGCTGAGTTGGAAAGGAAGGAAGGGAAAGGAAATACCTTTCCTACTGTTTATTTCAAGCTGGACTCCTTTCCTGAGTTTTTCTGCTGACAGGAACAACTAGAGATGGGTGTCAGGATGTGGGAAACTATGTAAAAGTTTCTGTTAAGTGAATCTCCCAGGCCTCCTTCATACTGTTCAACATTCAAACTATTTTAGCAGGAGAGGAGGAAAAAAACACCAAAATTATTCTTTGCATACACACCTTTCTATGAACATCAGAGCTGTGATTTGCTTGTGAATCCTCTGATCTACCCATGTAGTCAGCAGATAGATCGCCTCTCTCTGAAGCTTCTGTGAAAGTATCTTGATGTGATTTTTTTTAATGAAGTAGAAGCATCAGTTATTTCCTACCATTTATTCCGCAATGGTTAATTTTCCAGCTCTTTTACATTTTAGGAAAATGGAAGCAAAGACACTAGTCTTGATAAAACAGTCCACACCTGTGACCCTCAAAAAACTTTGCAAGAAACAAGGATGCACTTATTTTTATATTTTTATATTTAGAAGTGATACATGAAAGTTTGCTCACTGCTGTTTTGGAATAGGTAATGACAGGACTCCTCTTCCATGTAAAGTACATTATACAAAGGATATCCCATTTTCAGTTTTTCACTGCATGGTTGTCTATGATTATTTGTCAAACATACATTGTAATGTTCACATTAATTACAGGGAGCTTCTCAAAATACTGAGACATAACCATAGAATATCAAAGCAGATGATTATCAGTTTTCTTTTCCCAAAATTAATATTTTCTTACAATTTCCAAGTGCACCTGAGTAAGCCCATTATTCTGGATATTGTATAAACTGACAATTGAAAGCAAATTGTATTGACAGACCCTTATTGAACACAATTACTCAACAAGAACCATCAAGGAGCAATTATTCATAGTGAAACTCAACTATAATTATGGTACTTCAATAATGAGAAAAGTAACTTTTTTTTTTTCCCAGTTAGTGCGTTTTGAGCTACTCTGGATTCTAGCATCTAAACTGTTGTACTTGTTAAATGAACAGTGCTAATCCTTTCTCAGTGACTAACAAATTGATTCTTTTATTGCACATGCATTTTCCAGGATAGCTGAGCCAAGTGCTCTTCCAGTTTACTCTTTTCGGCTTCAGTGCTGTTTCACTGGTATGTCCAGCATATAAATCCTACAATACATAATGGCACATTTTCTGAGGGCACAAGTTCAAGTATATATGGACTTTTTCATTAGGAAGGCAGGAAGTCCTTCAGCACCAAAACATGGATGAACAGTAAATGACATGAATAGTGAGAGAAACTTCTTTTTGTGCTGGTCCATTAGGGTTTAGATTGAACTGTAGAAATGGGATTACACTCTGAGTGTTGTACATGATAAAAGTCTTTCATTCTCAACCTTTGCTAAATAGCTCGTTCCATGTTCAGATAGTCACTGTAAACAATTCCAAACATTTGACCCCATGAAGTTCAAAAAATCTCTTCAAAATCTCTTTGCATATGTGGTCATTTTTACATAATATAAACCATTATTGCAGGCTTTTTAAAAAATGACTACAGAAAATGTGGTAATTTATTGTAACAAGGGTGTGAATCAAAGCAAGTTTTTGTTCATTACTAAAAGAAGAAGAAAGATAGGGAAAGGAGAGCTGGAGAAACCTGATAGATACACATAGGAATGCAATTTTAAATAAGCTACATGCAGTTATTCTTTGTTTCAAGATGAAAGGAGAAAAACATCTGAACTCCTTTTTAGCCTATCATTAAAGCATTGGATGGGAGGATGTGAAAGAATTCAAAATTGGTTTGATTTTTTTGTGAGATGGAAGATAAAGGGAATACTTAAACTACATAATGTTTTGCTCTGTTTTAGGTAGCAAGAAGGCATATCTTTACCAAATTCAACTTGCTAAAGTACCCTGACCCAAATACTATGTATGGGAAATAATCTTCCTAATTCTGGATTTTACACATTTGTATTTAACAAGCCTGTTTAGGTGCCTTATAGAGTTGGACTGATTCGTGTGACCTGTTTGTGATGCATAATTATAAAAATTTGAGTCCTTCCCTTGAAATACTTTTTTCTTTCTTTTCACAAAAAAAAATAAGTTAAAAAAAAGATACTGCTAGCTATGGAGACAGGGGAGTTACATTTTAGGAGATGAATGCTTTTGATTTTAATGCTTTTGGTTTTCTCTGTATGTCAATGAGTTTCCATATTTTTTCTTATTTCTTCAACATGTATATGCTTGTTTAAAAACTTGTGGATCTAAAGCTTTCTGCTTGACTCATCTTTATTGTAGCTCGAGAATGTGTGTCCTCATGTCCTGAAGGTACAAAATTTCAGAGACAAATAAGAAATGTCACTGTTGAGATTACAAAAATGTCACAATATTAGGTTCAGTGCATCATTTATTTGTTGGAGCCCTGGCTCATGACGTTTTGTTTTCTTAATTTTTGATTTAGCGACTCACACATTCCAAACAAAGCTTTTTTTGTGGGTTACAAAAACTTCAGGAGTATTGGTATGTGGCCTCTGCTGCTTCTTGAAATAAGAAATTATGCCTTTCTCATGTGTAGCAAATCACAAGATATTCATAAAAAACCTTCTGTATAGTTCAGAATTTTAAAGTTTATTTAGACCAAAGTGAAATAGGAGCAAAATGTGTGCTCAAATAGTAAAACAGAAAAAAATACACAAAGGAAATTTAAAATTACATGACATGTCACAATCTTTTGAGGATCACAGTCAGGCATAGTCATGAATAATTAAAAAATTACAGCTTCTAAATAGAATGCACCTATGATAATGGGTAAATTCACAATAGAGATTAAATAAGCTTTGTTTCTTATGTCCCGTAAGTACCTGTTATATATCATGAATACTGAATAAGTGCTGAAGCCTCTGATACACAGGCTTAATTTTGTTTAAATTCTTTTACATGCCCTGAAGTCAATAGGGCAAATGATCCTTGATGCAGTCAGACTCTGTGGACTAGTTTTGTACCAAAAACATCCTTTGCTCTTTTCATAAAACGATGTAGAGTGGTATGAATGTTGCAAATGTTAAGAGTAACCTAAGGGTAAAATGTCATTATATTAAGCAAAATATGCTAAAATTCAGTTATAAAAAAAGTGAGGTGAATTGTTTTGTTTAATCTAATTGGGTAAAAGTATCTCTCTGAAACTGAATCAGAAGAGAATATATTATTTATTATGGATTTTTTAAAACTTTTCTTTGCTTCACTGCTAAAGTGAAAGTGATGGAATTTTTAGGGTTCTAAGTCAAATTTAAGGCAATTTAAATCTTAGGCCAGAATCAGTTCTCCTTTTTTTCCCTTATTTTTTTCTGGGTTTTTTTTGATCCCAGAACATAATCAAATTAAAACTGAGCCACCAAATATTTTGTGGCTGGTCATTAACAAATTAGCTATTCTTGCAAAGAAACTAGTCTGTATTCTGTCATTTACTTATATACTGATAAAGGCTGCCTTTAGTGCAGGGATTTCCTTATGGGATGATACAACCTAATATTTGAGATGGGATGGTTAAAACTGCAATCCTCGAGATCTGTTTATTATTCTGACTTGTCATTTTGTCAACTCTTAAAACTTTTTTTAAGTCTGTCAAGGGTGCTCCTTATGAGGAATGGAGATTACAGAGTGGTTCCATGGTACAGGACTAAGATTTTGATGCAAACACCAGTTGTTTTAATGATCTGTGGAAGATGCTGTGCAATTGCCATAATTCTTTTTTTTTTTTAAGGTACATCACTTTTATCCCAAGGGGCCAGGTTGTCACAATACCCTCTAAGGATCAGGGGAACATGAAGACAATGCAAAGTCCTCTTTGTGCACAATTTTGCAGACATGATGGTTCCCACAGCTTTTTCTTGCAGGCTGAGGACTGGGTGATGCCTCAGCAAAATCACTTCACCTCGTATTCTCCTATCACCATACGTAGCATGGATTTATCTGTTTATAGGTTAATATTTGAAAAATATTGTAAGACTGTCAAATGAGTTAGATGTACTTAAAATAGTTCATGTGGCAGCTTTCAGAACTGGTTTACAAACACACAGCTACTGTTCCTCTCCATGTGTACTCCTCAATTCTAATTATCTATCTCATCCTGCTGATAAAGATACGGGTTTTTTTATTTCTACTTGTAATATTCATGAAAACATAAGCAGCAGAAATAAAACAGAACTTTCTTTACCCATATTATATTATATTTGTAATGCTAATAAATATATATAAAGAGATAATACATATAACCAATCCAATAAACAGAAACTTGAAGAAATTCAATTTTTTTCATAGGTACATGGCTGGAAACTATAATGGATGGGGGGGATTTGGGCTACTTATTGTATTTTTATGGTATAATTTTATCCACTACCCAACCTCCAACTAGTGACAAACTGTTTCTTCTGTTTTCACCCTCTACTGCACTCCATTTGCTTCTCTCACAGAGAGACAAGAATAAGAAAACAAATCTTGGAAACAGCGTAACTCCTTTCAGTTCCACTTTTCTTTCCTCAAAATATACCAGAATATTTTTTGGAAGCACACTGGAGAATTTATGTGAATTAGGGGTTGTATGAGCAGCAAGATGAAGATTGCTAAAACTTCTGTTCTCCAAAGCACAATGTCCTTTCGTCATGTGAGAAACCAGAAGAACTGTTTGTAGTGCTTGTTGCTGCAGGAGGGGAGGGACAGAGGTTTCAAGAAGGGATCTTAGAAATATACACGCAGACTTTTCCTGGCTTCCAAAACATACCAACAGGCCTAAATTCTTGTCACTGGGTGACAGGATAGTGAGTGCAAAAGTATTTAATAGAAAATTACAGAAAAATAGCTCAGAGAGAAATATTTTCAGATTGTTCAGCAGATTGTTCATACCATAAAACTCCCCAAACAAGCATTGACAGCTGTATGGCCATAGATGGCTAAAAAGTAGTCCGTAACCACTGTTCATTCATGTATTTTGTATTTTTATGAATTGATTTGCAAAGGTATCTTCCTTTGACTGAATTAATCTAACTAGTGAAAAGTGCTATATAGATACTGGAAAACAGGAAGAGCGTTAACAGCAAGATAAGTGGGCTATATCTATGTGATTTCCCATAACAGCGGAATGTAAAGATGTATGCCATTTGCAAACTCTGGCTTCTGGAGTCTCAAGAAGGAAGTTAGAACTGCAACTTGTATTTCTTGAAGCTGCTTGTAACATACAGTCTCCTTCTCTGGAGGTTTTCAAAACCCATCTGGACATGTTTCTCTGCAACTTGATCTGGGTGAACCTGCTTTGAGGAGGGAGGTGGGACTAGATGATCTCTAGAGGTCCCTTCCAACCCCTACCATTCTATGATTCTATGGTATTTTAGTCAAGAATCTTGTGCAATGTAAGTCAATAATACAAGCAGGATGACTTGCAGCAAAATTCCCATTGGCTTCATGTGTATTGATATGGGCTAACAATGCAAAACCTGGCACAATTTTTTCAATTACTTTTTCCAGAATCATTAATTTTCTTTCTTTCTTTTTCTCCATTGGTTTTGTGTTATAGAAAAATATAATTTATTTTATTTGCTGAAATTAGTTCTCTTCTGGTGCATATAAATGCATCATTATTAGTAGCAGGAGTGAAGAAGCTGCAGCACCATGGCAAGCAGTTCTCCTATTTGAAGTGGTATGTAATGAAAGGAACTAGTGTGGGATTTAGAAATGCCTTTGAAGCCCTGGGCATTTCAATATGCACACTGTTGGAGTGCTGAAAGGCCCAGAGCTACCTAAGGGAGTGCCTGCACATTTTCCTCTGTTATTCTGATCTCTTTAGCTTTAGCAGGAAGTTAGTAGGGAACCAAAAGCAGAACATTGATTTGCAGTAAAAAAAAAAATCACTGATGAGGTGATTTTCTAACACATGTGAGTTCTGACCTGCAAGAATGATGAAGCAATATTTTCTTATATGAAACAGAGAACAGATTCCAACCTCTGTTGTTTTAAGTGGAAGAATAAGTATCCTGTGTTTATGTTAACAGATCTACTCCCATTATGAGTATCAAAGATTTTATTATAAGTAAAGACTGTAGACATGAAAGTGTACTAACTATATTATTTTTGGAGGATTAATTTTACATTTTAAAAGTGGGCTTTTCTGGATCATTACAATGATAGGAGACAACAAGATGAATATTTTGTCATTGATATGACATTTCAAATTCTCCTCCTTCTTCGTCACTCTGCCACTGCATTAAATTACACACTGTCAAAATCTTGTGTTGAGGAGAAAAATAGAAAGATAACTAAAATATATGTGATGTGAGTTTTAAATATAATTTATATGTTACATTATTCTGCAATGTATGTCTTTTTTCTTTTTTGCATTTCTACTTATCTAAAACATCTCAATCAGACTCACCAATGGAAATTACATATTTGTAATATATTCTGAGGTGTCATGACATCAATATAAGCTTTTTGTCATTTATGCTCGTTTTATTTGAATGGCATTGTAGTACAGCTGAGTGGCAGAAATCCAGTGAAGAAATTTCTTAGTGAAAAAAACCCTCCTTGTCAAAACAAGTCAGCCTCTTGTCACAAAAGAGTAGTTGCATGAAAACAATGAACAAGCCCTGCACTTCCTACAGATTTATCTGAGTGATGCAATTCATATCCTTTTCCTATACCATGTCAAACACCAATACTGCTGGTGCATGTCCAGTCTGGCTTTCTGAGATGGTGAAAGTCTGAAAAGGATCTGCCAGAGTCAGAGTTACTCCATTTGCAAGGTGTGGAAGCTGCTTATCTCACACATATATCTGGGGCAGGAATATTTTTTCATAGAAAGCATGAAAACAGTGAATGTGTCTATCGTATCAGCATATATCATGTATAACATATACAATTAGAGTTTCATATTGTTAAGTTTGTAACAAAATGATAAATTTGGTACACTAAGGTGCTGCAAATGCTAAATATGAAATACATAGTGTGTAAAATCATATTTGGGGTTAAAACCTATTGCCTCAGAACACTGTATGATTCCTCTACTTTAAAAACTTATTTTCTCTAAATACTCCCTAATCCAGCACTGCTAGGTGTCTAAAACTACTGCAAGAATATTTTGTTTGACTGATTTGGCCACTGAATCCATCTTCAAAGCTTTTTATATTTTGTCCTCCGCCAATTTAAACATGAAGTTGTGATCTTTCTTTCGGTAGCATCTGCAGTTTTTAGTTCCTAGATGCTCTTGACCTCTGTCTTTTATTCCAAGTCCTCAGCCCAAGCTGACACCTTTTTCAGTGTTCTTTTTCCATGCCTTCTCATGTATGGATCTTGACTGTAAAATTAACCTGGTTCTTCTTCAGATACTTCTCCAGTGCATCTGTGTGAAAACACCTGAATTGATCAAGTCTTTAAACTACAGTTTGGGTGTCCACTTATCTGGTGAGCTGCACAGAAGCAGAGGGGACTGCTGCAGAGGGAACTCATCATCGTGCCAGATTGTGTCATTCCTATGCTATCATGTAGAAGAGATGGCTTCCTGTTAAGGCATATCGTTTAAAGTTATTAAAGGAACACATTGAGCAGCTTAAAAAATCATGAACATTATCCAGTAGAAAACATTGAAATTTCTTTTTTAAATCGACAGATAAATGTATACAGATGCCTTTCATAGTTACTTTAGCCTAGAAGTTTATACTCTTGGTCTGAGCTAATGAAGTACAGTGTGTTGCAGGTTTTCTGGAGAGGAGAATATTTTGTGAGAAAATGTAGAACTAAAATTGTTTTTTCAAAATAAGTGTGAAAATAACTTGTGTTGAAGGATATGAATCTAAGGAGCATAAAAGATGGAATGAGCACCTATGAACCTCTAGAGAACTTTACAAAATATATCTTGGAAAGCTTAGGGTGCCAAATGTTTACTAACAGGAAACTAGAAGCACTGTTTGGAAGGTCAATAGCTGCCTTTGTTATTCCCTTTAAAAACAAATCTTCCATAAATGTGTCTTAGTTCTGGATTTATCCAGAAGGAGAAGTTTCTGGATAACTTATGTCTGGACAAATATACCACCTGAAAAGCAGTTTTATGTATCTATTTATTGCAAGATGTTGTTGTCTGCAACAATTTAGAAATCACTGCTTGCTTGAGTTCTGCATATAGTTAAAATCCTCCAGCATCAGGCTGTTGATTGTTTATATCTCTAGATTATCGAATATTCCCTTCACATGGAGATGTCAGCCCCTTGATAGTAAACAAATGGTAAAGTTAAGGGAATCTAGGTCATTCATGTGTTTGAAACTAAAGAGACTGTGCAACTAGTCATCATTAGCAAGCTGGAGTAAAGAAAACATCCGTTTTTAAAATGCTTCTAAGGGCTTCAAAGTGATGTATCATTTAAGCTTATAATGCAAAACCAGGGTATAACAAATTGATACAGATGAAAAGAAATTGATTTGGTGGCAGATGCACATCTGCAGCTGAGACCAAATATTCTTTTTTTTCTTTAAAAGAAAAAAAAATAAAAGCTGGTAATTTTTCACACAGGCTATCCAAAAAGACTATTAAAGCATCTGAGAATTTTCACACAGAAAAAAAACATACTACTGTGCCAACAGGTTGAAGCACTGTTTTCTTCATCGAGGACCTAAACATGAGGGTGAATACAGAGAGAACCCCAAATTTTATTAAAAGAAATGAGAGAATATTGTAAGGAACTTCAGAAAGACTAGACTAAGCTATGTGAGTGGGCACCACTGACGTACCTGGAACTCTTAAGTCAACATGCTGAAATGAACAGAGAAACAGTTCATTCACTTTTTTAAATCCAAGGTAGCTGTAACAGCTCAGAAGAAATACCTGGTTGTGGCTTATTGTATAATATGGACAGTTTAATTTTTCCCTCAACAAAACAGAACAGAACAGAAAGCATGTATGGAAATGGACAATTGTGCTGGGACAATCATCATTCCCTTCTATGGTTTCTCACCCTGTTTCTCATCCTTTCCAAATAAAACACAAACATAATTTGAAAGTGAAAAAAAGTAATGAAAGAGGCTTCCTTTGGATTTGAGAAATATTGGAACAGCTAGCACATTAAGGAATTAAATGGACTAACTCATGGTGTCACCACTTAGCACACTCCTGGTTCCCCACGAATCCCAAAAGAAACAGACATTTTGAGGGAAAGAAGAGTTTGCCATTTCAAGACTTCTTACCTCTTTTTCAGTCTTGCTAACATACTTCTTTATCACATTAGTTATGCATATATTAGAGTGGCTGCTTTATAATAACAATTCTAAAAATCTCCTTTCTGCATAGCCTGATTAGTATGCTAATTGGGTTTCTCCTGTCAAGCTTATTCTTGGATGTCAACAGTGAAATGATATTTTGTTAAATACTCAGTTTAGAAGTTTCTCTTGAGATTTAGGTATTCTTTTAAACAATGAGTGGAACGTGTTATTCTCCTTCAATTTGGATATGATTCCACCCTGGAGCCACACAGGAAAGCCATGCTAGTTGAGCAAAAGTTTGATTTCAGTAACATTGTGTATATGCCACATATGTTTTGGTGGAATATACACATCCAATACACATCTAATCTAGGAGAGGTTTTTTTATGACAACCTGTTCTTTTTATCTGTATGCCTGTAAATCATAGAGATGTGTTTCTTTGAGAGGAAAATTATGGCACTGAGTTTTTAATTTCTTGGACCTGGCTTATGATTTTTTTTTTTGCCTTAACTCAAATATATTCCAAAATGTTACACAGCAAATGTTGCTATTTGGAAATCTCAGGCTCTTCTTGGCTCTTTTCTAATAGGAGAATACATTCAGAGCAAAGGATGTACGTTCAGCTAATCCAGGACCAAAAAAAAAAAGAATAGAAAATAATTCTTAGAGAATAACATAGGGAATTGTGTTTGTGATATAAATGAGTATTTTGAAAATACATAACATATATGTTAATAATCTATGCATAACAGCTGGTATTATAAAAGCTCCATCATATATTGTAATCCTAATGTGTTTCTTTGCTGTTTTGCAGGCAGACCAGTAATGATTGTAGTTGAATACATGGAGAATGGATCCCTTGACTCCTTTCTGCGGGTGAGGTGCCATTTTCTGATGACATTTGAATAAGGCACCATTCTAAGTTAAGATTTCAAATAATTTATCATAAATTAATTTCTACATAATGTTATTCATGGATTTTTAGTGAAGAATAGAAGGATTTTCCCCAGAGTACATTTCTGAGGTACAGTGATGCATTAGAGCATGGCTGGAAAAAAAGGAGATTTAAACTTAAGAATGTAATTGCTTTCTTTTACAAAAGTAGTTCCGATATTTAGCAAAATGTATTTCAAATAGTGTTTTTGTGATGAAAAATATTGAAGCACAAATGCCTAACCCTATGAAAGCAGTTCATTTTTTTCTGTCACCTTCAAAAATACTTTGTTGTGATTTTTCAGTTGGTGAAGTCTAGAATAGACTTGGTAATTGATTGGTAATTATTTATGGTTACTTGCATTTAAAAAATTGAATTAGAAAGCAGTTCAAGAGTGAAATGTCCTGCCATTATTTAACCCTGAAGGTCATTAATAAACATTAAAAAAGGGATACAGAAAGCATGAATAATATGTTGTCACAATTGTATTTCATTTTTCTTAGAAATGTAGAAGGAAAGGATGACCCCCCCCAAGCTAAACTTATCCTAAAATGGTCTCTTTGTGAACAGAATCTCTGGAAATGCTCTGGAGGCCCAGTGACGTGAGACCCTGTGTAAATAATTTGATTGTCAAGTATTTCAAATTGACTTAAGAAGTAAACAGCAGGTCTTAGTAATGGCAGTCTTGCAGAGTGGTAAAACTGGGGTTGTAGGCAAGGTTAGGTTGGAGAATAGCAGACTATGGGTTTGTGAACTTGTTTGAAAGTTTATCCCAAGTGCAATGGAGAGGTGTTCAAGAAGGAGCCGTGAAAATATGTGCAAGAAACTCTAGTTGATGGTGATTCAAGGATGCCTTGATAGCAGGAAGAAGGAACTGATAAGAAAAGAGTGAATAAACAGGAGGAAAATAGACAGCCAACAATTTAGAAGGAAGAGTTAAATCAGAGAGAGAGAGAAAGTCATAGAGTACTTGTTTAACAGCAGGTTGAGAAAAGAACCACAAGAGAAGAGCATCTGGAACAGGATGCTACCCTGAAAGCAACATTAGAACCAGTATCTTAGATATTTCTAGACATTATCTCTACCTTCGTTTTGATTATCTCATAGCATTTTTTCTCTATCATTTCTTATTGTCTTCTTCACCAACTCTCCCAAATAATTTTTTATTTTCCTTTGTCAAGACACATGACAGATATCTGCTATGTTGTCAGAAACACACCAGCATCACATTTTCTGGTGAGAATTTGCCGATCTCTCAAAATCAAGTTATTTTTTCTGGAGAGTTTGATATCATCAAGTTCTTCTTAGAAACTGGGTAGGTTTTAAAAATCACTCCCCTTGCCTTGCTGGCTTATCTCTCTATCCATTTGCAGCAGACAGACTGACATTAATTTGAGTACCTGAAGCTTCCTTGGTCTATAATTTTTCAGCAGTGCCTGGATGACTTGCCTGGGCCTGAAACTATGTGCATGTTTGTGCGTGTATGTGTGCAGAATTTCCTAGAAAAGAATAAAACCAAATAGTGAAATAATTCATAAGAAATATGAATTCTATTATTCTATATTCCAATTATTATTTGCATGCATTTATTTCTCAGAGTAGTTATTAGGATACTTTAATAGAAACAGAGATCAGCAAAATTATGATATCACTGTGAATCAATACTTCTCATACTGCATCAGATAAATTTGTAGGCAAAACTGTTGGGGAGAAATGTGAGCTACTAATTTCTGCATTTGATTTCTATGTAAATTATTTTACAGCTTCAATCCACACTTTAGATGTAGTTTATTCTTCTAAAATGCTTTTTAAAAGTTTTTAGATAATATTCAGCATCCCAAAGCCCTGTAGATATATCCTCAGCATTTCTGTTAATAATTAGCAGAGCAAATGGCTGCAAAGTAACTTGTTTAAAAAGAAATCCAATTACTTCATTAATAATAGTTGTTTCCTGCAGATATATGTCTACATTTTTAAAAGCTTTTGTGAAGATACAAAGAAGCAGAGAGGGTTTATCTTTAGCAATCCTAATGAAGTGTTCAATGAATATAATGATTCTTCTGTGGTAAGATTTAAAAGGGCCTATAAAATAGTCTGTCTTATTATTTAGAGGAATCACTTGTTACTATAAAGTTTTTTTACAGAGAAGAGAAAAAAATCCATTTCTTACCATAAAAAGTATTTCCCCTCACATCGTAACCTGCAGAAATTAACCAGCATATCCCTCCAGCCTGTACTTCTCCAAAAGCTTGTAAAAATGGGTCCATCTTACAAATTCAAAGTGAGACTCTGTGATGAACAATGTGACAGTATTCCAGAAGAACAGCTCCTCAGGGAAGACATTTGCCATCATCTTTCTCTCAGCCTTGGTGGGATACTAGCTTTTATGCTAAGTTTGTTACAAATCATAGCCTCAAAATGAAACTCAACCTCTAAACCCTAAAATATTAATATCCTTTACTTCCTTGCTTTATAGATAGGGAAATAAAGCACCAGCATATTGCATGATATGCACAGCATGGCAGAGAGGAGAAATGAAGACAGTTCCCCCAAATTCCAGGTCAGCAACTCACACTCATCCTTCATCTTATTTAGTGTTGTATTTTGGTTGCAGTTATGCGACCAAGTCTCCAGCTTTCTGCCATTTGTAGGAATTAAATAGCAAGCTCAGCTAGATTGTCTTCCCCACTCCACAAAATATCCTGTATACTGGCTGCTAAATTTGAGCTTTTGGGTAAAATATTTGGGATGCATTTGCAATATGAAGATGCTGCAGATATATTCTTAGTGGAACGGCAGCAGCTAATTAGAACCAATTCTGTAAGATGATGGTAATTAATTACAGCGATTGTGCACCATCAGATACCCTAAATTGCCGAAAACGCTTGACACTAAATTTCCCTCAAAAATCCTGCATGATTTTTGCAATTATATGAAACTCATTTCTGCAAACATCTTTCTCATATAAGATTGAGACATGTAGATTAATCACCCAACAAAAATATACCTGAAATTTGCTGTCAACTAATTGGGCGTTTGACTAGAACTAAGGTACATGTGATTTAATTTTGGGCAACACTTGGACAGATTTCTCTGTAAAAGGACATGAACTCCCAGCTTAGTATTTCCTTAGGAAGTAGAGGCACACCTTTCAGTATTATTCCAATATCTGCCAGATGGAAGTAATCTGTGCTTGGAAAGAAAATGGCTAATACTTCAGCTTGGGAATTGTGGAGATCGAGGTATGATTTTCTGCTACCAACTTCACACACAGACTTTGGACAGAGCATGCTGTCTTTATGTTGCAGTCATTTGTCTGCATCATGGAGATAAATAAGCCCATGAAAAGCTGAAAGGGTAGCTATCTGTATTGATAGAAATATGTCCTTAGTAAATAGATAGCATAATTGCAGTCAGATATTTTTCCTTAGGCTTGTTGATACAGACTATAGATGACATGACAAGAAAGACAACCAAAAGAGATGCATAATTAAAAAAATAACCCAACAACAAAAGCACATGTCAAAACACCACAAAATCTTTTTAGCAAGCAGTTTGCTACCACTAATGGTTTCAGATGCCTGTTCTCTGAGCATGGTCGTGACAAGTAAACCACACAGGTATTGAACCACTGCTTGATGATCTTGCAGTCTTCACACATGATATAAATGTAATCCCATTTTTCTGAAGGAAAATGAGATGAGATGAGATGAGTGCCACATTGCCCCCAGGCCCACACAGCAGTTTGGAGGGTGATTTAGTAATATAACTTGCGTCTGAATCCCATTTTCAGTCCCTCGCTTTTTGTGCTGGATACCACATTTCTCTCAGAAACCTGTCAGATGATTGCAATACGATGATATCCCTCTTACCTGTCAGATGATTTCATTAATTCCTATAAAAGTCCTTTGCCCCACGGTTGATGCTTTCACCCTGACACAGCCTCCCTCCTTTAGATACCTCACAGACTTATGGAGCTATGAAATCTCATCTACTGTTTTCACAGCTCCACCTAAAGGCTAAAATAATTGGATGTAGCATCACATAGATGGAAAGGGGATGATCAAGAATTTAGGTGGCTTATGTGCTTGGGCAGACTTCTGCTTTTTTGAGTTCAGTTACACAGAGTGATACCTGGAGAGCATCTACTGGCTGTGGTCTGCCCTCATCCTCCTTGTGCATTACTCAGTATGGATATGGATTTAATTCACAGAAAAGTAATGTATCTGTAAGCTGACTTTAGGGGATATTTGTTTGTGACTGGCTATATGTACTCTCCAATGATCAATGTGGGAAAGATGCTCCTCAAGGTTTGCCTCATTTTCCTTTAACTGTACCTCAAAGAGACAGACAGATGTTTAGGTTTGAAAGATGCTCCAGTCTGGCCCAGTTTGTGAATCTCTGAGCTGTAGGAAGAAGAGATTCTTTTACCTAGAGCAATGCTCCTCTTCATACCTAAAAACTTCTGACCAATACACTTCCTTTCACTTCAGAAAATTAAAATACATGTTAAAAAAAGTTATATTTATATATAGGTATGCATGATATGTAAAAATGCTGTCAAATATATTTTGTTCTTCCAAAGAAAAGATTTTCTAAAGATTCTGTAAAAAATAGTCTTAACTGCCTTAGAGCACTGACTGCAGCAGGCTGTACAGCAAATGAAACCCTGGAATTCATCACCAAATTTTGAAAGGCCCTTGAGGCCTATCTAGCAGAGACTAAGATAAGTGTAAAAATGTGGGGAAAAATGTTACTAGAGGGAGAAAATATTATGATATATTGCTCTCTGATGCAGTAATCGTTACGAAGTTACTCTCGGAGCAGCTTTGTTATCAGGCTCACTCTTTTCAGCTAGAGTTTAGAGGCTGCAGAAGGCACCTGCATTTAGTGAGTTTGGGGGAAAGAGGGAAAAAAAAAGCAAAATGGAGACCTGTAGAAAAATCTGTAAAATGATATTGTAAAGTATATGTTGCATACCCATCTAACATGGCCTCACTAGACTAGTCAGCTTTGGGGAAAAGAGGCCAGATGGCCTTTCCTAAGTTTAGTAGTTCCCGTTATTATTTATCTGCACTCAGAGAGACAAGAACATTAGAGCTCATAAATACTTTCTTTTGCTTTCACATGCAGCATTCACTTTTATTTATTGGAGGCACATTCCTTTCCTCATAGGGTAAAGGTGGAGTTTGCTTTCAAGAATAACTGTAAAGAAGAAAACATGCACTGGAGACCACTGATAAAAACATTTCTTTTTCAGAACCAAAACCAAACTGAGCAATTAGAAATTAGATTTGAATTAATGCATTACCTTAATAGTGAAATTGTAAGCAGCATGTATTTATGTGATCTAAGATTACATTGAGAAGTTGTTGTTGATGCTACAGACATGACATTTGTTCTCAAGCAATGTTTTACTATGCTAAAAGGAGGTAGAAAACAATATTTCTAATACTGCTGTGGGAAGTTAATTTAGAAATGCTGGGTATTTTT
This sequence comes from Colius striatus, assembly GCF_028858725.1. Classification (NCBI taxonomy): domain Eukaryota; kingdom Metazoa; phylum Chordata; class Aves; order Coliiformes; family Coliidae; genus Colius; species Colius striatus. The sequence continues at coordinate 110,298,181 of NC_084759.1, read as the reverse complement.
AATCACTGTAGATATTCAGCCTATTGAACAACAAGAAATTTATTACAAACTGTCTTGTCTGTTTAAAGCCAAAAAGTATCTGATAGGTAATGTGCATACTTGCAGTGTGCTCTTTATCTTTGTGAATACGTGGAGAATACGTAAGGAACCAGGAGATCAGAACAGAACCAATAGCATCAATGTCTTTAAAAGGAAGGTAAAAGAGAAGCCAAGAAATTACAGGCCAGTCAGCTTAATGTCAACTACTGTAACATTTCTGGAACAAATTATCAAAAAAAGTATTTGTAAGCACCTTAAAGGTAGCAGTGAGATAAGTATGAGCCAACATGGATTTATCAAGAACAAATTATGTCAATCTGGTTTCCTTTTGGAACAGGATGCAGGCTTTGTGGACATCGGAGAAGCAGTTGATATCATAAATCTTGATAAGGCTTTAAAACTGTCTCAAATGAGATCCTTATGAGCAACTAGATAGATACGGTGCTGTCTGCGTAATATATGGAAAAAATGGACCTTTCTTGGAAAGCTGTATGAAGCAGGATTGTTCTGCAGACTGTGTTTCCGCATATTTTCATTAACCTTCTAGATCCTGAGACTGTGACTAAACTTACAAAATTTTCAAGCAATGCAAAGACAAATAGAAACGTGGGCAAACAGCAGGGCAGAGCTAGAATTTCATCACCATAACAAATTTAAGAAATAATTTAGTAACTGATTAGTTTAAAAACCTAATTAGAAATAAGTGAGGATAAGGGCACAATACTCCACTGAGGCTGGAGTAATCAACTATAGAGTAGAAGACAGAGAATAAATGTTCAGAAATAAATCTGCTGGAAGAAATTACTCTAGAGGTTGCAGTAGGTCAGGGGCACCATGTTGTGACAATGGCAAATACTATACTGGAATTTAGAAATGGGAGTATCCCCTGTGAGGTCTGTGAAGTAACTTTTCATTTCTGCTTTATACTGGCAAGGCCTAAGAGTACTGTGTCTTGGTTGGACCTTAATGCTTCAGGAACTGTATGGTGTAGGAGGGCAGAGTCCACAACAAAATACAAAAGAATAGTTACCAAGCAAATGAGATCTGCAGATTGTTCAGTGTTAAGCCCAAAGGAAAGAGTGAGAAAGATATTTAGTCTTCATGGTCATAAAAAGCAGTTGCCAAGAGGAATTGCAATCTCGTGCCAGTTAAATGCCATGCTCAAGGGAGGCATCTTATTTAAGTTATTGTATAGGATGAGCAGGGTAAGAAATATTACCCCTAATGGTCTTAAAGTGCAGGTTAGAAAACTATTTTCAGAATGACACAGAGGAGATTATTTGATCCCATCTCGTAGTCTCTTCCAGCTCTATGATTCTGTGATGGCTATATTCCAGTGCAACAAAATAGACAGGGAAAACCAGTTATTCCAGGACGTCTCTTTCTTCTTGCTGTAGATGAGTAAGGAAAACTCTGCTCTTCTTTCTAGATTTGAGAGTGGGCATTGTATCCTAAATAAGACTTGGAAAGGCTTGATTTTGTAACATTTTTTTAGAATCATAAAAAGATTTCCCATATTTTTAATGGTTGAAGAAGCATTTCAATTTTTATGTAGAAGCACTCATTAGCATTTAAAATTAACTAATTTCAGCTTTTTAATGTATTGCATTTAATGTAATTAGATATTACTAGTTGCATGAAACCCTGTTAACAGTTCAATTGAAGAAGAAATTTACATTGACCTTATTCGGGTCACGTGAGGAAATGTAACACTTGCGGGAAATACCAAGTTGCAACCTGAATTTTGGAAGATGTATCCTGATAAAGCTCTACCATTTACTTTGCACTGTAGAATGGTAACAATAAATGCATAGCTATGATAGCAAAACCTACATATTTCAAATAGCGACCAGTAGAAATTTTTACTGGTGAATATGATCCAGGTTAAACACAGATGTGCTATTGTTAATGCTATTCTCCATCTAAAATAAGATCTATATCATTTGCAGTAAAATATTCAGACCAGTAGTAAATTCTATATGCTTCTCAGAATATAAGGGCATAAAGTGCTCTGAATTTTAGGGCAAAGAAGTGGATTTTAGAATAGACAAAAGTCCAGAAACAACACAGAAAAATTCAATACCACGGCTCCAAAAGATTACTCAGTAGTAAAATGGAAGAAATCCTCTGAAGAAGAAAAAATCCATGACCTTGTAGAAAAGCAATGAATTAGTGCTAGAGCTGGAAACTAGAGGATGAAAAGCAATAAGAGAAACTCAGGATATCATCCTTCCACTACCTCCCAGAAAGAAAAGGACTCTCCTGTCTTCTTCTTAAAAAGCGACTGCATAGGTACCCAGTTGGCTCAGCCCTAGAGGTGATTCTGACTTTCAAACAAGTTTCAAGCAAGAAGTTTCAAGCAACTTCTTACAGAAGCCACCATTACTGCCCCTTCCCCATTACCAGAAATGACTCCACACAAGCCCATGACACTACCCTATGGTAACTGACCCTTTTCACCTTTCTGCTATACATCAGTGCTATTGAAAGGTAATAGGAAGATAATATTTCATGTACATAAGGTTTCCAAAAGTAAACTCTAGCTGAAAGAAAAGAAAAAATTTTAAAAAAGATATTCAGGGCATTTGCAGGGCTGAATGAATACATGGCAACTACTCAGATATTGCATCTATACTCAGCTGCTTATTTAGCAAAGCCATTAAAGCCTGATTAAAATTTGATGGGATGATTGGATAAATGTGGTACGTCCACAGGGGTATCAACTGCTGCCAGTATTGATTAACACCTTTAACATTCCAGTGGGAATCTTATCAAAAGCATATTTCAAATCTAAGCTATGGGAATCAAAATAAAGCCCTGCATAGCAACCGTCATATCATTCAGATGAGCATTCTATGTCCTTATATTACAAGCAAATGAAACAAGATAGTGGAAAGTTGCCAAAGGATTGGTTTGACTCACAGATGTACACGGAGCTTTACAAATGCTGAAAATTCAAGGCTTGATTTATACCTGGTATAATTTCACTCATTGAGCTGAATTTTCCAAAGGTTAAATATGGCCAATAGTCTCTGACGTGATCGACTTAAATTACACAAACATTGTGATATATTGGAAGATAACAGTTTATAGATTGGCATGAAAAATCATGCAGAAGTGATTACAGAGAGACTTGAGTGAGAAGACTGTTTTTTTGTAAGGAAAAATGTAGTTGTTATGACTCCAAGGCTGGCAAGGAAGTGGTATAAAACCAAATATGAGAAGGAACATAAGATAACAAGTGCAGAAGAGGATTCAGAGAAGTATGCAGAGGGATAAAGAGGACAGAATAAAATCGCAACTGGTATATTAGCAAGTCTGTCATCTCTTTAAAGGTGGACATAAGAAACTTGAACTTTTTGTGTCAAAATAGAAGCCCAAAGAAATCTGAGAGGAAGAGAAAGAATAGCAAAAGCATGAAATCGTTGTTAACTCAGGCATTTCTGCTCTACTGGTAAGGTAAAAACTGTGACTTGGAAAGAACAGAAAAAGGTTATGTTTCATGAAAAATCAGTCAAGCGTGATCTAGATTTGAAACAGCACATATTTAAAAAGGAATGAATGCTTGTCATCCAAGAGGACAAAAGGTTAAGGGAGGTTGCAAATGACTCTGAAGTTTGTTGAAGGAATGGGTCTGTTAAAAATTATAAGGAATAGGCAAAATCTAGAGGTTTAGGGGGTAGATTTTGTTTGGTGCTTTGTTGAAGGGGTCAATGGGAGCTTGGTTGGTTGTTTTGCCAACGTCAGTCATGAGTACTTTGTTCCAAATCCTAATTCTACAGTTAGCTAAAAAGAAGTTATCCATACAGGGAAAGTGTGAAAAGTATTAACTGTTTGCAACCAACTTAATAAATTTTAATAAATCAATTAAACACTTCAAATTACTAAATAAAAAGCAAAATGCAAATCCCATGTAGCCTTATTACATAAAATATGGGATAGAAGTCATGCCCTTCCTTTATTAGAAGAGATTTAAAGTATTTAAGAATATTCTCTTTTGTCTTCCTTTGCTTAATTGCTAGATGTAAAGGTTTTTATTTGAAATATCTGTCACTGGCATATTTTGGACTTTGAGAGGTTTCCCGTATTCTTGTGGTAGGGGCCTATGACAGGGAATGTTATAGACCCATAACAGGGAATTGCCTTTTGTAAAATGTCTGGTTATCACTCTTGTGTCTTGATCCTCAGCTGAGTCTTGTCTGCAGAACTAACCTCTTAACAGGTGTCTCTGATGGAACAGATGTCTCTCATGGAGACAATAATAAGTGTGACGTGATGGCTTTGTATGGGGAATTCAAAGAGGTTTCAGAGTACTGACCCAAGAGGAATAGTGAGAACGTTCAAGGAGAAAAGTTGGTATGAAGCTGTCATAAATAGCTGGTTTCAAAGAAGTGTTACTACGTATGTTTTGTTTGGAGAAGTCTGTGATATGTTTGTGGTCTAAGTGTTGCTGGGAGGTATTATGGAGCTGTAAGGTGCTTTAGCTGGTAAAGTGTGTTAAGTTCTGAATTTTTGCATTCTGATATGTCAGCCTAGAATAGTACCTTGGAAATCTTATAGCAACCATTCATATCTTCCTTTTATGTTTGGGTTTTTTTTTTAAATATTGTGTTATAACTTGACATAGCAGTACTGGTCTGTAACTGGTGAATGATGCCTGTAATGCAGGTTTCCATATGCTGTTCTGCTCGAGCTTTTCTTCTAATTGATTTTATTAAAGGAACTGAAAAAGTTTCAAGATGCTTTACAAGTTCTACAAATTGCAGAATCCACATTGTTTCTCCCTTTTCTATTTGTCTACTTTTCTTCAGAAATACTTTCCAATACTTTAGGAATTCCAGTACTTTAGGAATTAGTTCCTCCTATTTCTTTATAGGCAAATAACTTTTTCAATTTAGCAGCCTCTTATGCATACTAAATTACTTATTTAAGACGGTATAACTTCTTGATTTAAGTAGTGGTGTAATATATATTAGAAGCAGGTCTTGGTCTACTATTACTTCATCTCAGAAGACAGATTATTAACCTGAGAAGTAAGTATCAACAAACTTCTCTGTGTCTGCAGTTTTGGGGTTTGTTTGTATATGGGGTGTTTGTTAACTTTATGTCTGACTACTCATTCCCTATTTCTTTAAATGTTTATATCCTGATTATCTAGGTTTAGACCCCAAACGTTAAATCATTATGGAAATGGTCAAATACTTCACTAATTGGGAGTAAAGTTAAGCATATCCATGCACTTCAGCCCGTTGGATTGTTGAATCTATGAAATTTGTTGAACTTACTGTAAACTTCTCTCTTAGAAAAATCATCTTGCTTCAATGCATGAGCTAAGCAAGAGAAATGTCCAGAATGCTAATCAGAACACTGCTACTTGTCTGTAACCCACTGCTGAAAATTCTGAAAGAGAAAATGGAAAGTTAACTTGCTTGTAGGGAAGATCTTTTTGGTTTATATTTGACTGTTCCTGCTAACATAAAAGCCTGGCTTACTGAATAATCCATGAGAAGCTAAATGTCTGCCAGCTGAGTTCACAAAGATACCGCTGTAAGCAGTAGATAGGGCAGACCTAAACCAGGCAAGGAGCCCACATTAAGACTTCTGTACAGGTACTGATTTGGTCTCCACTACCACATAATTCATGAGCCTTCTGATGTAGGAAGTACAGAAGCATTCACTTTAATGTTGCAGACAGGAAACTGAAGCCCTTCAAGACTGACCAGATGGGCAAGTGTGGTTAACAATTCTTCAAATAAAAAAAAAATATTTGTTTCAGCAGGAGTTAAGTAGCTTAATGCATTCATGGGCCTGAGCTTAACAGGCTTATTAGTCAACCAGGGAGCCTTTGGAAAATCTACATGACCCCTAAATTTCAGCAAAAAATTTATAGGGTGTTAGGTGAAGAACAGGTGAAGCCTCAAACTTTTCCCATATTTGGTTTGTTCGGGGTTTTTTTTTTTAAACAAATAAACCACTCAAAAAAAAACCAAAAAAGTGAAGTAACATAAATACATCATGCAGACAATCAAGATCAAGGCAATAAAAAGATAGGTTATTGTTTGCTGAGACCGTGGGGTTAGAGATGAAGAGAAGATTTTTCTGTGTGGTGTAATTCTTGTATTTAAAAATAGTGTTTGAGGAAAGTGTTTGAAGTAACTGAGGATAAAAGACAGTGCTGTCAGTAGAATGATTGTGGAATGTGTGAAAATGTGGAAGTTATGGGGGATAAAATGCAAAATGAGAGATGGGATAGCTTGCACTGCTAACGGTTAAGTACTTGAAAAGATAAACTTGCAGGGAGCAGGATGTCTGGCTGGATTACAAACATATTTTAAATATAGGCTGTAGTTAATATCACTAGTACAAAGTTAATGAAAATCAGCTGTTTTCTTTGAACTTGCATCTTTATTTGCAGAAGCATGATGGCCACTTCACAGTCATCCAGCTGGTTGGCATGCTGCGGGGGATTGCATCTGGCATGAAGTACCTCTCAGACATGGGCTATGTACACCGTGATCTGGCAGCCCGTAATATCTTGGTCAACAGTAACCTCATGTGCAAAGTCTCTGATTTTGGTTTGTCACGAGTGTTAGAGGATGATCCTGAAGCTGCATACACAACAAGCGTAAGTTTATCTTATCTAATTTGAACAGTTGCCTTGTGCCTCTTTTATTCCAGTTTCCCATTTGTCTATGCCTTTAAATTGGCTCTATTCCATTCTCAGTCCATGTGGTTTAATAGCACTGCCAACATGTTCAAGGGAGGTTGTTTTGATTTTGATTTTTTTTAAGGGAGATATAATAAACTTTGTCTTTTTTTTTTTTTTTAAGCAAATATAAACAGCAGACTTTTTCCATTCCTGTTCGGGTTTTGTGTTTGGTTTGTGGAATTTTTTTTCTCCATATCACTTTACCTTCTGCTAACTTGTGTTTATTTACACTATATTTTTAAAAGAGGGGGATGGGGAAGGAGACAATCTCACCAATTCCATTGTTGGAAGCATGATGTCAAGCCTTTTAATTCATAAATTAAAATTTTTGTTTTACTTCACTGAAGTTTACCTTCTAACAGGATATGAAGAAACTTCTTAAGGTTTAAGTCTAGTTTCATGAATATTTAAATTCTTTATGTGATGCAAGTAAATTGTTACAGCAGAAAATGAACTTTTGGCAAGGTTTTTTACTTTTTTTTGTTGAGAGCAGGTTCACTTAAATACAAAATTCTTGAATATGGAAGAGACTCTTCAAATTTGACTTAGAAGAAAAAAGTAACTCGCACTGGCAGTAGGGAGAAAGTAGGAGAAAGAGTGTGTCGGTGCTAACAAAATTACAGGTTCAGGTACAGCACTTTTTCACCCTACCAAAATGTTCAATTAAATTCCTGTTATGATTATTAGCACAACATTAAGAATCTTACCTAATTATAAGCTGATTTCAAGTAACTTTCATCTCTATCACTGAAACTAAAATTATTTCAGAGCCAGAGTGCATTCTTATTAGCATTCTCATGAAGTGCACAGAATTTGTTATGTTACCATGATAAGGCACAGTGATAGAATACTAATGGAGATAATAAATTAGCATTAAATAATTTATTTCAACCTACTTCAACCTTTTTTCTGTTTCCCTTTAAAAAGTGATGCATGGCCAAAGTGAGGAACTTGGAACTCATCTAATTAAACTGTATTGTAGTAAGTAGTCTGTTGTATCTATTGAACTCAAGTATTGCAATGGGTTTATAGATCTTTTATTTATATATAGATATATAGAGTTGGGTTTGTTTCTTTTTTTATTATTATTAGTTTAAGCCTAAAATCGGGATGTTCTGATGAATTCACTGTACATTCCACGTTGTAAAGCAAGGTCTACACAGAACTGCAAGTTGACTAGAGCAAAGCAAGTCACTTAGCAAGGTTTTCTACCAGTATTAATATGCAAGCTGGGGAGGAAAAACATCTTTTTTTTCCTTTGTACAATAGACTTCCCTCATTTAGTTCTCAAAACCTCTTTTGCTTCATACTGCTTCTTAGTATGAGGCTTGAAAGGAAAAATAAACATCACTGCAAGTTATCACATGTTGGCTGAGTCTTACTAATTGTCTTTGTGAGTGTGCTCAGCTGGCAGCAAATGCCCTCAGTGACAGGCAAGTTAAGTTACACTGCTCAGCACTGATCATGAGCTAATCAGCTCAGCTGGTGGAAGGCACTGGAAATTGCCAAGCACCGTCTTCAAGTTAGGCTCTGGAAAAAGACTAAATGATAATTTGAGGCTTTCAGCTATTATTTATCCTGTAAGTTCTACTGGATACCAATACTAAACAGTTTTTCAAAATTTTTTTGTCATAGCTAGAGCTACTTTTAATCAGGAAATGCTATTTTGTTTAAAAAAAAGAAATATTTCATGGCATTCCTTCTCTGTTGAAGGACTTTTATGAAACAAAGGACAGGTTTTGAAATGTTCGCTATTTTCCTACCAGTTCCCCTAGCTGATTATCATGACAGTCTGTGAGGCTACTGTTGTAGGTACAATACCTCAGAGCTATTGCTTCAGTCTTTCAAGGCTGTAGTCACATTCTGTATTAGAAAATCCTGCTGAGCAGGTATCTATAGCGTGCCCATTGGGATACTGCAAAAAAGGAGGGGAAGTTACAGAGGCCAATGGCCAGCTGCAGGACTCCGTGTCAGACAGTCATTTAAGGTGAATCTGCTTCTACTGTGAATCGTAGAATAGTAGGGGTTGGAAGGGACCTTTAGAGATCATCTAGTCCAACCCTCCTGCAGAAGCAGGGTCACTTAGATTAGGAACATGTCTAGGTGGGTCTTGAAGACCTCCAAGGAAGGAGACCCCACAACCTCCCTGGGCACCCTGTTCTCCAGGAACTTCACAAAGATCAAAAAGCTTTGAAGCTCGGCTGGGAAAATGCTATATGTCATTGTAATATGAACTGAACTTTGTAAGTAGGAAAAACTCAAAGCATGAGTCAAACATAATAAAATTAAAAGCACTTTAAATCACCCATTACTTTAATACCAGCTTCCCTATGTCCTAGATTCTTCCAATCACTGTGTCTGAGCCTACTCAATTCTATTCTGTCACCTCTGATCACTGAGAAATGTCCTTCCCTCATCCCTCAGGGTGGATTTCCTGATACAGTCCTTGTTCCATGTTGCTATCCTTCTGTACAATCTTGCACTAGCTAAGTTTTCTGTGAAATATTCTTGCCTGCCATGTGCTCCATCCTGTGTCTTGTTCCCTTTGAGCAGGTCCAGTAGATGGTCTCTGTAGGGATGCTTTCTAGTGAGCTGACTATCCCTGTCACTTTTTAAAGGAGCACAGCACAATCGTGACCAAAATGGGGTAGGGAAGGAAGAAGAAAATGTACTGTGGTGTCTGTGGAGGGCTATGTGAAGTCTTCCACCCTTTAAGCATTCTTTCATGGTAATGGAAGAGAACTTCACCCTGGATGTAATGTCCTCTTGCAGCTTTCACTGACCATTGGTATATCATTAACCTCTTTCCTCATTGTGAACCATCTTCCCAACAGCAGGCCATGTATATTACTGGAGAGTTTTATAGCATCTGTTTAGTTCCATACTGTGCTTTTGCCATATGAAGGTTAAACCCTCAGTGTTCTTACAGAACTCCTGATGCTCTTAGAATTTGTTTCCTCTCCACAGACACTGTTCTTGATAACAGCCCAGTATCTGTAGATACAAGAAATCCACAGAGTGAGTCTGCATATTGAATAGTAATACCTCTAGGCTCACATCTCCTAGTACAGCACTTTCTGACATAGCTCAGGGGAAACAGATTTTTTTTTTTATTATTCCTCCTTTTGTCTTTGTGTTAGAAATAGAATGGTACAATTGAATGTGTTCTTTGGAAACAAGCACTACAAGACAACCTCAGCCAAAGAGAAGTCAAACAATAGCACTTTCTGTCTGTGATGCGGTGGTCAATATTGTGTGAATATGTTCTCAGATATAAAAATGTAAATGCAAAAGACAAACTATGGCAATGCAGGTTGCATTCTTCCAAAAATAAGCTGAAAAGACTTTTTATCTTATGAATTTACATATGAGTAGGCCTAGTCTTGAGTCAGATGATGGATACCTTTTGCTTTGTCTTCCCGTTTTCATTCAATACATATCTTTCTATTTACTACCTGGTTTAGAATAGATCTTATATTCTTTCCATTAGCACATCTTCCCACATGCAGGGCAAAAATCAAGAACTGAAGTCTAGTAAAAGCAATAACACTGATAGGGAAAATGTGGGAAAAAAAAACACCTAGAAAATTACTAGATTCTGTGTCACACCGCAACACCACCTAGGAGACTGTTCAACCAACTGGGGATGAAAAACCTGACAAATGCCCCAACGTTAAAGATCATTTTGTTTTCCAACGATTTTAGACTGTGACATTACTGGTTGGGGAGCTACTGAGTGCTTTAAAACAGTGCATTAAGAGACTGAAGTCTCAGAAAACATCACTCTGACTTCCATGAAGGCTTTCGTTTCTTGTCTCCAGCCTATTGAGACAAAGGATGTAAATATCTTTTTGATAAGAAAGTTGGTAAGAAATAAGAGACTGTGATTCCCAATAGCCTGCACCAGTTCCCAGTGTTTCAGATTGCTCAGGAAAAGATAAGGTAAGTTTGGCCAAAATAAACTTCTGAATAGTATATTTTTTTTCACATGGAGACAAGATTTTCGTTTTTAGTAGTGGTTTCCAAGGTTCCTCATAAAATGTCATTTCTAGTGTATAAACAAACATTTATGTTAATACAGAAGAAGTCTGGGTTCTTGCATCTCTGTTTTTGTATAAACTGTATGTTATATAATATAGATGCATTTAGTTTAAAACAGTCAAGGTTCTCATTTATTTCAAAAAGATTCATCTACCTCCAGAAAAAATGTTTACATGTAGCAAAATGTGTACATATATATAATTGAAACAGGATGGGTGGCACACTACTGAAAAAAGACTAAACTGTTGAAGGTAACACCTTAATACTCTGCACCAAATCTGATTGTTTCTTAGTTTCTAGCAGCTTTTTGATTTACTGAATTATATGATAGCGAATGTATACAGACATTTAAAGGACCAGGTATTTCCTGAATCGTTTGATGAACTTTATGGGTCTGACTCTCCTCAAACTAACTGGATAAAATACCTCATCCAGGGAAATTTCAGGTTTATTAGATTCCTTAGAGAAAGAAAGCAGATGGATGCCAGTAATCTATATAAATAGCAGCAAGTAGGAAAAGTTTTGGGAGATCAGGATAAGGACTTCAGTTTTTAAAATTTGATTATATCTTTTCCATATGTCAAGACATTTTCTGTTTTCTCTTGTACCAGGTTGAGGTAATGAGGTTGGGAGGAGAAGGCTGAATTTCCTATCAAGTAAAACTAGATGCAAATGATTTTCTGATTGATTTGGGATGTCAGCCACTAGTTTCTAAACAACTCGAGTCCTATGGCAAGCATGTTACCTTGACATTTACTGTAAGACACAAATTGTCCATAAGCAGTGGAGTAAATTCATTATTGGCAACCATTCAGGAAAAAAAAATAAGGAAGAGGCTGGATACTATAAAGGTCTGTGTAAACCTTTTTCCTTGGAAATTAGTTGGTGATGCAAGATTGAGTACAGCCATTGTTAATTAGTTAACTCTGTATGTAAAGTTGACGACAGCGTGTTTTGTCATCACCAAACTGAGAGCAACATACCGATAGGCAGGATGCATTATGACCATGGTTGGTTCTCAGATTGAAACCAGGCACGTGGTATGGAATCCCTCTAGATATGCTAAAGGTTTGGTGAGTTTTTTTACATTTGATATCACTACAGACTGGCTGAAAAATTAGTGGGCTAATAACAGGTTGTAACAGGTTAATGCTCTGTGAGAAGAACAGTGTTTTTTCTCCTCGAGCTTTGCTGCTTCATCTTGCTGGGTTGAAGGCTGGTATGGGTACCTGACCTGAATACTTTGAATGCATAGTTGAAATTGCACATCTTAGGCCTGTTTGGAAACCTCACATTTCTCCGTCTTTCTGAAGCCAGGTAAGATCTTCACAGTAGACTTGCTCTCTTCATGGCATCTATCTTCCTTAGCGTCTAAAAGAAGGGCATACACATTCACAAGTCCTTTTCAAAGATTGTAAGGCAGCCCTGCACTCTGACAACTCCAAACAGAAAATCAACTTTCTCTAATGACTCTCAGTGGGATGAGTAGGAGAGACCCTTCTTCTCTTACCTCATGCCACTCTATGGATTTCCTATGAAGCCTGAAAATCATTTTCTGATCTATCTTTCTCATTACATCCACTTTATAACCAAACATCAGATGCTCAGACAGTACTTGGTAAGATGACAGACTACCTGGAAATGAGAGAAAAGGAAAAGGACAGTTATTTCCATTAATCTTACCATTTAGTTAAGCAGTAAATATTTGGCACTTGTGACCCGAGAGAAAATGTGTGCTATTCATGACCTGACTTCTCTTTGGGACAAGTGCTGATGTATGCAGAAACTCTTTAACTGAAGGTTGTATCTTTCCAGGGCTGCTATGTGAGATTGTGTTACCAAAATTAGTTATAGAGAACTCAATGAGATCCTAAAAGGATTGCCTTTTGATAAGGCAAGCAGTGCTTTCCCTCTTGTGCAGGAATGCAGCTGCTGGCAGTTGCTGCCTATCTCCAAACACTGCATGTCCCTGTTCTTAGCTGGGTATCAGCCTGTGGAATGCAAATGAGTTGCGCATAACAACAATATAACAGTCGGAATGACTCTCACAGGACTCTGGTACAAAGCAAATATTTTCAAGTAGATAATTTCTCAGAGCACGGGCAAGAAATCAAGAAGCAAGTTAATAATAGCTATGCCTAGCACCAGCACATGGAAGATGTAGTAACTACTTCTCAAGTGTATGATGGGATCTAGGGGTGGTGAAGTTGCCAGCTTCAAGGGAATCCATCCCCTGTTCCCAGAGAATGCATGGGTTCAGGCCATGCATATTCCCCCTTCAGGCTCTGTATTCTGTCATATTGGCTTGGACAAAGGTAAAATATATTCAGGTTATGCTCAAGAAAAAATAGCCAAAAGGTAAAGGAGTAGCCAAAGGAAGGAGTGTCTTGAAAAAAAGAGACTTGTTGACTTGTGGGCTCTAGCAGTATGAGTTGTGAAGACATCGAGTCAGTAGTTATGTGTTTAAAAGGAATAGAAGTCCGAAACTTGCGCGTTCAGTGTAGGGCATGGTGCTTGCTATTTATTTGGCTTTATAGTAGCCCCTGAAGATAAGGATATGTGTCTTTGAGAAAATGTAAGTATTTTAGTACATCTGCTCTCTTAGATTCTCTATTCAGCTTTTATCCAGCTGTGAATCCAAGTCCATTTAAGAGGTTTTCTGGTTTCTTTAATCCTCCTGAAAGTTAGTAATAGAAATAACAGGATATAATGCAGACCAAAGCATAAGCAGACTCTTAAGGGGGAAGATCCAAGAACAAGAATGAGGCATAAATATAAAATTACTTTCTCTCTCCATGTTTTGTCTAGCTTTCTTCTTCTGTGAGTATTCTTTCACTGTAACACCTGGCATTTTTGTTCTGAGAATGTATGAAAAAAACATGAAAACTTGCATTTAAATGTACAGAGTATCAAAAGGAGCTTAATTCTGAGAGCTTTCTAAATTAAATGGTTTCATTTCATTGTAAAACTTAATATAATAGCACTTTTCCTTCCTCAAAACACCACCCCAAGCAGGAATTCCAAATATGCATTTGGCAGAAAAACACAGCTGGAAATTTTGTGTTTTACTTTCATGCTCAAAACATTATGTTGACGAACTCAACACAAGTATGCCCTAGTATCTTGGCTGTAAAAAGGGTGATATTTTGCACTTCATTCCTAATGTGACTTTCAAAGCATGATGCCATCATTCATCATAACCTAATTTAATTTCCAATGAAATTGTGCTATAATCAATCTGAAAATTGTTGCCTTTAGAGATTTGCAAGCTTTACTGTTCTGTTAGCTTGGATTTCAACTTTTTGCCTCTCTGACTACTCCCAATTTCATATAAACAAATTTGAGTATTAACCTTTACATCTACGTGCTTTACTGCTTCTCAGCTTTGTTCTCTGGTCATCTGGAAGTGTGTTTTTTGTAAATGCATGCCTCCATTTTTCATATGAATTATGGGGTAGGAGAGAGAATTAACTAATTATACATCTAAAGTGTTAGTGCTGTTGAAGATCATTACATCTAGGAGACAAATGATGAGTCTGTGACATTTAATACTGATGATGATTGCATTGATTTTGTTTTTTGCTATGATGTTTTCTGGGAATAGTAAAGCATATTTTGGTGCAGTGGTTGTCAACCTATCTTGGCGCATGGATTCATGAAATTTAGCCAGCAGAAATGCAAACTTTGTTAGAAATTTCCCATTTGTGGGGGTCTGTATAGCACATTGCACTTCAGTATCTTTCACAGATCTCTCTAAAATATTCGACTGTCCAGGGCTGATATACTCTAGGCTGAAAACTGACTTTACTATTGGAGTGTTTTCTGTTGATTCACTGCATTTATACTCTTATTGCACTGATGGTAGCTGCTGCAGCAAGGAAATACATAGGGGTTAGGGAGAGGCAGTCCAGCACTCAGAAAAGATCTGTTTAATGGTATCAGTAGTCAGAGCTAAAACCAGCCACTATTCCAAAGGATTAACAGGAAAATGCACTTGTCTGTTACAGAGATGTCAAGAGTAATGCAGGAAACTTACATTGGTGACTCTTATTCAGACTAAAAATATGGCCCAAATGGTCATTGGAAGCACATGATGAATGGTCTAGATCCAAAATGTATACTCATGTTTCATAAAGTAAGAAGATAAAGATATGTTCAGTTAGGTTGAATGATAGGAAATTCAAGACTTTTAAAGATGTCAAACAGTATTATCACACCTATAATTAATTAGGGACCTGTTTACTACAGAAAACCATTTGGACCAAGATTTCAACAAATTGGAGGAGTGTTTTTGTTTGCTAGTTGTTGTGAGCTTGGTTTGGTTTTTGTTGGTTTTGTTTTTTTTTTTTTTTTAAAAAAAGGCTGTGTATATTCTTAGGAAGAAATAAATCCAGTTACTGCAGTCAATAATAATTTTAAAGAAAGACAAAACTTCATATTTCTTCCCAGAAAAGGAAGGAAGGAAGATAGAAAGAAAACAAATGTGAAAGAGAAAAGTAGTGGAATGTGGATGAATTTTCAAGCTTTCACGTCTCCCCTGAAACATCTGATATGACTACTGCTGTAGGTTATGGGATTAAAGAACCTTGGGTTTGATTCACTAGGACGATTTTTGCTTCAAACGATAAGAGTAACTCTAACCACTAAAACAGTCTGTGGATGTACAGATGCCTGTTTGTATTAGTCCTCAAATGAAGACTAAATCTTTCTAAACAGATACGTCCTATATCATACAGAAAAGGCTATGTAGGATTCACACAATGAAATTCTGTGCCACGTGTGACAGATGCAAAATAAATTATCCAAGCCTCAAGATTTTTCAGTAAGTCTTTGCTTTTAAGTAGATTAATTGTGCAAAATGTGTTTGTTAATGGAAGTGATAACAAAATGTAACTGTGGGATTTGCAATCCAAATGGAAGTAGTTGTATAGTGGAGTACAATCCAACAGAAAGACTATAAAATGTCATTGAAATCACTGTAACAGAGACAACATTGTAGAGATCAAAAAGGGATAAGAGACTATAAGAAGGCGGAGACTATCATTTACTGTTTCAACTGTACAAAAAGTGACAAAATATTAGCTGAGGTAAATTTTGTAGATAAAATGACTGGTGCAAAAACTTCTTTGTTCAAAAAAATCATAAGCAAAAGATACTGGAGTGGATCTTAATGATCAGTTTAAATAATATCTAACATAACAGAAGATCATGGAATAGATGTGAGGAGAAAACTAGCCTACAAAAATGCATCTGCAATTTCACTGTGGTTTGGTTATGATCAAAAGCAAGCAATAACAGGGGAAAGGAAAAAGACTATGTCAAGAGCTTTTTCTAAGCCAACATACAAAGAATTAAATTAGATAGCTTCTTCAGCTAGATCTTGAATGTTAGGATGCTAATCTGGAAATATCTTTTCATTTAATTCATGTTTTGTTACCTGACTTTGGAGTGCAGTGGTATGATTCCCCTTTTGAAATAAAACTGATCCCTAGTTTACTTTCAAAAGGAAAAAAAGTGCTTTTTAGTGTTCCACTCTTCTGGAGTGTTGAGTTTCTGATTTTGCTTTGCAGTTGCCATATACTGGGAATACTATCTAGCTTTATTTTTTAATTCACATATGAAGAAACACTAAATAAAATATTCATCATCAAAGGCTACTTGAGGATTTATGGGGTCATTGTTTTTTATTTCATTCTGTATTGTTAGGTTAAAGACAGAATTCTAGAAAACAATTGATACAACTTTGTGTGTGTTACAAAAAATCCACTTGCTAATTTGTAGTTTAATCACATAATATATGTAAGTATATAATTGTCTCTTCTTTGGGGAAACAAGTTCCATTACCAAGACATGCACTTCAAACCCATTAAACAAATCAGTATCTTTTTGCTGTGCACTTGGCCATGCAGCAAACATGAAGCGGTTATATAACATCCTACCTGTGCAAAGGGAAGATAATCTCTTAGCAGACTCATTTTTGCTGTTAATCTTTCTTCTGCATAGCGTGTTGCAGCATTGCTGAGTTTCTGCTAGTAGGGAACACAGAAGATGTACAACTATAAAGAGAGATTGACAGTTAGAAAGGAAACAAGGGTAAGCTGGGGAGTCTCTGAAGCTTCAAAAGGTGTCTATGACCATCCCATTGTCTTCAGGGTATTTAATAGCCTGTGGATTGTGTCTCTTTATGTCTACAAAAAGTTGTCATTAAATGTCTGCATAAAGCTATGAAGTAGAGTGGTGTTGGGTTTTTTCCTCCAGACAATTTACATTTTTGAAATGTTTAAAGTTAACAAATAATATCTTTATTTTCAGAACTACAATTGCTATTGCTTCTGGTGACCTACTGATGTGATTACCACTTTGTGGAAGACAGAGACAGGGTCAGTTTTCCTGCAGGGCTTAAATAATACCTTTCATGGCCTAAGAAGAAAATGATAAATATGTTTTGCTCCTGCTATAGCCTAGAATGGAGGATTATTTAAATGTGTCAAAGGACTGGTGTTATATCATTAAGCAGTAGAACATCTAGAAAGTTTTTTGGGGGAAAGTGATCATTCCTTACATTTTACACAACTAATGGGGGGAAAAAGTGTCTCTCTTTTTCACTCTCACAAAACTGTATTATCTCAATCATGAGTACTAAATCTGGATTTGGTGTAAGATGAAAAATGTATTGGTATTGAACCCATATAAATAGCTGATACTATTTCTCTGAGCAGATCTTAAAAAGTTATGCAGGGACAGAGTTTAAAAAAAAAAAGCCAATACACCTGCAGATCACTTCTAAAGGTATAGTTAAATGAAGACAATAAATCTCAGAAATATGTTTTTGGAAAGACGGCAAATTAACCAAGACACTAAAGTTATTGACCTCTCAGCTGTGTCCATGTATACACTCTCCTTGGAAACCAAATTCAATAAAGGTAAGCAGTTCACTAATGTATATACTGTAAACAGTCATAGCATTTTATTGATAATTCCTTGTACTGTTGATAGATATTTTTAAATAATTAGATATTTTAGGTAAATATTATATATTTATTAGATAATTAAAAACTTTAATATCTTAACAGTTAAATTTCAAACACAACTGTCTTTTTAGCTGCATATGAACTCGACTGCATATATTTATAGTTTTTACATTTTTAATCAGAATTGCCATTGTCAAACTATAATTGAAGAAACTATTGTAAACATGTTTATATATTTTTAGCAATACATTTATTCACTTTGAAAGACACTATCCACACTTAACATTTAAAATGTAGATGTATTGACCTAAAATTGGAGTTATTGCTTTGCTAATCATATGGGTGAAAATAATCCTGAATACCTGTTTTGTTAGACTATTGCTAATAATGGACCACATTTTACTTAGTAGTTCAATATTCAATTTACTGACAAAGGTGATGTGTCATAAAATATCTTTACTGTGATAAATACATTAGAACATACCTGCAGTATGCACAGTTCTTGATAAAGTTTGTTGAGTTTAAAGTCAATTCACTAAGGTCTGAGCTGTTGCTCATAAGCTGTTGCTTATGTCGTAATTACTGTAGTTTATAGTATTCTTATATAGAGAACAAGTAAAACAACCTCCTGAAAGATTTTCTTAAAGAATGTAGCTTAGTTGTATGTGTCTGGGACTTTTCCTCATTCAAATTGTTGCTACCTCTCAAAGACATGAAACTAAATTTCTTTATTGTATGCTGTTGAAGTCAGAAGAAAGCAATTCATTGGGAAAATAAAACCATCCCGTGATCCAGATAGCTCAGCTCCATCTCTATTATTTAGCTGTTGTTAGGTTGAATGAAATAAGATTGGGGTGATTCGTTGGTTTGTTTGTTTTAATCTGTTGCACCACTCTGCATGGGAACTTGTGATCTGCTAGACTTCATTATTTAAAAGCAGTCAGATTTTCAGGCGTGGTAGTTGCTTATTTCAAAGTTCACAGAGAAAAGAGTCTTGAGAGGAAGAGACTCATGCTATGTCCTCAGGTGCTATAGATTACTGTATTGTGTTTTGCACTGATTATGCTGTGTCAACCGGAGAGCAAACAATTGTCACACTGGAAGGGACCAAAAATTCTCAGCAACACTGCTAGACCGTGGTGCAGTCTTATATTTTAGAATTGGGAACTTCTATGTGCTAAGGACCCAAAACTTGGACGCACTTGTTTTGGGGGTGGGTGTGTTTGTCTGATTCCCAAGAGATCATCTGACATTGTATTTTCAGGTGACCGACTAGTCCTGTTTTTCCTGATGACTTCTATCAATTTCAAACTTAATAAATTAGAAAGAGGCATTAAAATTTCAGAGAGAGTATTTGTGTGCTAACCTTTCTCAAAGTAGGGGAGAGTTAGTATTATTTTGAATTTGTTATAACCTAATGTTTGCTTAAGAAAGTCATCCTTAAAGGGAGCAAACAGGAGTTTTTGTGGGGAAATGCATCAGTGTCATTGAGGTCCAAATTGCTTAAGTCCAATCTGTACAAATTTATGAAAATGGATGAGGAGAATGGGTTTGTATGCAGAATACTCTGAGGAAAATCTCAGGTTTAGCAGTTTTCTGAGATGTGGTCTTCTGGAGTAAGAGTCACCTTCTCCATAGCTGCATTTATCAGAGCAAATTGGTTGTATGTTCTTGTTCCTGTGGCACCTCACTGCCTCATCTGGAAATTTAAGAGATAAAGCAAGTAGTACTACTCTTCTATATCTGGTGGCAAAACCTGGAGCTGGATGAACTTTGACTGTGGGTTTTAGCTTTACTTTGTAAGATTAAAAAGTCCTAGACTGATACCTGTTAGAAGTTGTAAGCTATTCATTTTCAAGGACCTGCCCTTTAAGAATCTTAAGTTTAATTTCACAAAGATGGTATCAAGCTATTATCTGGCTGAATAGCACAGCCATTCACTTCTTAGGATGCATTAATGATGGAAGAGCTCTCAGATAAAAATAAATCTTTTCGCATTGTTTAACTACTGCTCTTTATATAAAGGAATCTTGCTAAGAGTAGATTTGGCCAAATATGAAAGGGTGGAGTTTTACTTTTGTATGCATGTTGTGATGTCTGGTACTCATGTTCCACCACCTTTCACTTGCCCTTCAGGGAGATCTGGTCTGACTGCCTCTGATGTCAGGATTTTGATACTTCAGCTAGAAGGAGAAAGCCAAAAACATGCCTGTCTCACTTATTTTTTCTGAGCTGAATTTTTCTGCTCCCTTTGAAACAAATTCTAGTATTTCTCCTGTACATGATATCAAGTCATTGTGAATGGGATTCTGTAATTACAGAAGGAAGTTTCTGAAGCAAGATATATACATCTACTTTATTACAGAAATACAAAAGTAGATTATACAAATGTTAACTTAGGAGCAAGACTGACCTAGTTCTTCACCTAACTTAATCACCAGTTAAATCAAGGGATTTCTGCTGACCACGTAGGAATTGCAGTTTGCCCTAAATCAGAAGGATAACTATAGAAAGGAATTATTCATTGTTGTCTGTTTGCTTATGGGAATGAAAGAAGTATTCCTTTCAGTCACCCACAAGCCCTCGGGAATCTCACTTGTGTACTTTTGTGTATCTGTCAGATTTCCAAAACTTTTCAATTAAAAACTTATTCTTTTCAGTCTTGTTCTTTGGCAGATTTTCCAGATAGTAGTTTCTTCCTGGCTGTAAGTTATTCTTTTTACTTTGTACACAGAGTGTGTGAGGATGATTCATAGCTTACTGTTACTGTGGTTTCCTTTAAACAGAGTGATGCAGGAATATTGCGGCACAGTGTCTGTCTTAAAAATGCGTTAGATTTGTATGACTCTGATAAATCTGGGTCAAATATCATAGTCTTTGCCTAGTACATATTCAGGCAAAACTCCTATTGGCTTCAATAGGTTTGCTTGACTAAGCAGTATGTGATTTTTGCCTTTGGTATCTAAAATATTTGAGCTATTCCTTGCACTTTGGAAGCATTCTAGAAGCATGTCTTGTCCTTGACTGCCCCACTGTGGTTGTATCATCTTCAGCTTAAAAGGTGGTAGAATCTTACATATCTTGGTATTAAGCATGTATTCATTGTCAGAATATTTAAAAAAAAAAGTCTACATATTTGTTTATATTTAAAGTAATTCCAAAATCTATATGCCTTAATTCTGTTTAATTTCATGAAAAGGAAATGTGGGATTTTTTAATATTCTAGATTTCTCGTTCCTCTCCTTTCTACTCTAAAGCTTCAGCTTTTTGCTTTCAGTTATATTTGGAGAGGGAAAGTAAACCTTTTATTTTAAGAAAAGTTGTGACTTGTTGTTTCTACTGTATAATGTTTAAGAGATTTGTATCGCTCCCTATTCCATATGAGGCTTTTGGTTCACAATTCAAATGTCAGAAAGCTTTTCAGTGACAGGCCAGCGCAGAAAGTTTTTATGAAGTTGAGTCATCAATAAACTCATAAATTTCACTGCTTTCTTAAAATCATTTTTCTTTACAAGAAAGCCATTAGTTGAATGTGTTTAATTGGCCTCAGAAAAAAATGTGCAGTATTTGGAAATAATAAAGGACATCTGAAGATTTGAAATAACATAGAAGAACTATTTCTTAGTAACGTGGCTGTGTTTACTGCCTTTATTTTTGCATTATTTTTCTAAAATTAGCTGAAGTGCATTTTAAGATAAGACTTGTCAGCCTCTCCTGCAACACCACATCACTCACTACCTGGACTTTCATTTCTAATTTATAACTCTGTGTTCACTCTCAGTGCATAACCTATTATTGCTCCCTCTATTTTCTCTTTTCATTGTATCTTGTTTTATATCAGATCCTCTGACTAGAACTATCACATTTTTTCCATCAGACAGTCTGCCTTTCACCTAAATTCCTTCTTGAAGATCCACAACTGAGGTTTTAATAAAAAACCTATTTAATAAAAATGCAGTCACTACACTCTTCAAAAAAAGCTCTAGGGTAAATCATAATAAATATATTGTGCATCTCCTTAGAAGCTTTGTCAACTTTACATGGGCTGAATAGCTCCCAAATCTTCAGTGCTTCCACCAAGATAAATAATTATAGTCATGCATAAGCTGTTATTCAACATGAACAATTAGCTTGAGTGTCTGGACTGTTTCTTTCACTGTAGCACTCATTGACAATGCAGAAATAATTAGGTAAACATTCAATTGTAGCCTGAGGAACAAGTACCATACTAGATCCATTTTTCCAAAATAAGAAAGCTAGTAACAATATTGTAACAGTTAAGAAATATTTCTCTTTCTTTTCTCAGATTCCTTTTAAATTCATTGTAATAACATATACAGGAAACTCTAAGAAAAAATACATTTTATGCCCAAAACCTGCAACTGTGCCACCAGACTTAGCCATTCCTCTTATTTCAGCCTCTTTAGCAGTGTCATGGTTATGCTTATTTATTTTAAACACAGTTTTTCAATGCAGATATACTCCCAAAATTAGAGAAACACTTTAAACACTTAGGCAGACACTTTCTGTTTGTAGTCATTTTGTACTGGAGAAGCATGGAATATCCAGCAGTCTGCTTCTGGTTTCATTGTGTCTCGATGAATAAACACTACACAATCATTGTACCTGCATTTTCGTGTTATGTTTAATGTGTTCATTTCAATCACAGCTCTCCAATGATTTATTTTTTCAGCAAATTATTAATGAAATCATTAACTTCATAAAAGTAGCTAACCTGAAGAGAGTCTCTCCTGCCTTTTCTCTAACAAACCAGAATAATTAATTCAAGTTGCCAAATAATATATTCAAGTACAGCTTTAAGTAAACGTTCTTGATAGAAAGTTTAATTGGGTTTTGTTCCCTTGGTCCAGTTTTTGGTATAATTTTCTCAGGCATAGCTCTGAGTAATCTTTTCCTTAAGTTTAGTAGTTCATTACAGGAATTGAAGTAATTCAACAGCTCCTGTGCTGGGGCTGTGATTGACTCAGGATAACTTACTTTTCAAATGTGCAGATGTCGATTATGAATGGAAAAATATTCTCAGAAGTGGAGAGCCTGTGTGTATCTATCTTGAGTAACAACTCTTTCAGTCTTATTATTCTAAATGAAAATAATGTATCATATAGTGATCTGTATATTAATAAATTATTTAGTTATTTCTAGACATTTGCAGTTATAAAATAGGGAGGAAGTCAACAAGCCATCCTTCAAAGCATCTAGCCACGTCAGGAAAGCTTCTTACAGCATTTCTTATTAGCATTGTGTAACTACTCATTTAATTTTGTCTTTTATTAATTTTTGAGTGCTTGGCTGCATAGACTTAAAAGTCTTGGTTTACAGAATTTTCAGTTTACTATATAATGTACCGCAGTTTCTCTTGGCTTTAAGATTGGATAGAGAGGTGCTGAATTGCATTGTTAAACCGGCTCTTAATTTCATGCACTGATCAGAAAAGCTCTTAAGCCTCTCTCTTGTAGCTTGCACCAGAGTAAGTCAGCAGCAATTTTGGTTATGTTTTTGTGGTACTATCCCATCAGTGAGATATGTGTAAGGACTAGCTTACTTGCTTCTCAAGAGCTCATCTCTGTACCACGTTGCTTTGTGTTGTAGATATGCTGATGCTGGGTATATCCAACTAAAATAGGAAGGAACACTTTATACCATATATAAAGGATTATTTGTTATAAGCTATAAATTTCCTGGACTTGTTTTTTATCAAGATTGAAAAACTTTGTGGCATGCCTTTAGTCGCTTGATCAAATTGGCTTTCTCTAGTGTACAGCAATGTTACAATAAGAGGAGGTATAGGAAAAAGAGAGCAAATAGAATGATACATCTAACAGCTGTGACTAACAAAAATAATATATCTTGTTGCACAGTATTGCTTCTGAAAATTGCTCAGTTTATAGAATAAAAGGAGGAGGGGGAACCCATGTCACAATACACTATAAATTATTCAACAAAATTAACACACACGATGTGTGCAGACTTTTTTCAAAGTCTTTTCTAGATGGGAGCTGTTCATGAAACTGTCATGCCCCTAAATTATTTAGAAGATCTGCTATACTGTTCTTGAAATAAATATCCTTAGATTTAGAAATTTGTTTTAATATCTGTTTGCTTCTTACCAATTGCATATAGAATGTTTGGCCTCCATTAGAAATAAAACCATAAGTAACATCTGCTTCTTACTTAGGAAAGAATATGAGGGGAAAGATATATATTTGACATTAACTGTCCTCAACAGAATAACAATATCACATTGCTATGTATAGGTGACAGATTCATCTACAGTGTAACTTGACATGCAGAGGATACTGTCATTTTGTGGTTAAATATTTTAATATCAGCAGGAGTTGTTTTGTATTCCCACCCCACTCCCTTAGGGCTTTACCTTTACCTGGTATTCCCTATCAGTAATTGAGGAGAAAAAGTTTTTGACAGGACCCTGAGTCAGCCAAAACTTTAGATAAATATGTTAGATCTTGCTTTCAGGTTAGGCTTAGTCAATGATTTTATGAACTGTGCAAACCCTGTCTCATCTCTAAGTTCTTCCTTTCCTCTCTGAGTTTTGGTGGCTGCCTGCTTCTTGGTACACATCTTTTCAGCTCCGCATGAACTTCTGAAGGCTGTCTTTTCCCTGACACATCTCACTTTCTCCCAACATGTCTCTCCCTGAGTAAAGGGGTCTCTATAAAGAAATAAAGCTACAGGTAACATGGCATCTTTCCCAGGGCTTTAACTTCATTTTGTCACAAGAAACAATTGTAAATGGAAAAAAAAAAATACAAACCACAAGCTCTCTGTCATATGGGTTTTTTTTTTCTTAGAACATGACAAAGACCTATTGAGACTTCTACTGACTGAATGGGTAAGAAAAAATGCTTACAGAACATGAGTGAAGCAAGCATGCTTTTGCTTGGGTAGCAAGAACCTAAAGGCAGACACAAGTACAAGTTCAATTATAGGAACCTACTCATTTTAGTAAAATTTGTATTATATTTGAGATAGCAAAAAAAAATGAGAGTTTTTCTGTGTGGGAAAGTTTGTTACAGTGGAAGTCTCAGAAGACAGCAGAATGTTTAACTCTGTGGTGTCATAACTTTTTAGAGTCAGCCATTAACTGAATTTATTTTTTTTCCATGCCCTACATAGTATCATTTCACATCAGAAATAGTGTTTCATTGCTGCAGATATTATGTTTTGGTGAAATGTACTTTCCCTCACAGATGAGGTACATAAATGAGAACATGATGCATGGACAGCTTCTTTACAAACGTATGTTATGTCCCAAAGAAAGTCTTCAATTCCTGCCAGTTTCCCAACAGTAGCAGCGCAGGGACTATTGCTTGGGATAGATTTTGCACTTTTACTTGGTATTCTTTTCCTTTTAGTTAGTACCCCTAACAATACCAATGTGGTACCTCAGAGCAAAGGTAGTAAGCTCTACATGCTTCTTGATGACACATTTAGACAAAGTTCCTTTTACTGGCTCCTCCCTAAGCCAGTCTCCATTACAAAACAGTTGGCTAAGTACTGTGGTTGCTGCTTATTTTTTTTAAAGTTGATGCAACTGTCATTTAAGCCTTGCCTTTTGACCAACTATTGTGAAATCAAGCTAGTACATGATTGATTCCCACAATCTCCTCAGAGTTGTGGATTCCAATGCAATAAGTTGTATCTTCTCTGGTACCTGCTTCTAGTTCTGTGTATACCACACTTCAGTTGAAATTTATGTGCATTATGAGGTATATAGATAAAAGCAAGAAAAAGCTGCCTGTTACCACAGTTTTTCACTTAGTTTCCATATCAATAATGCTATAGTGCTCTCAAGTTTTAAACATAGAAAGATAAGGATTTGAAATTAAAGTTTGAAATTGTTACAGTGGCAACATAACACCATCCTATATACCACAAATGCAACATAATGCTGTGGTCTCTGAACATTGTCTTGAGTTTTTGCTTTCAGGTTTCTGCCCGTGGTGTACAGTATTCTCCCAGGCTTTTTGCACAGACTTGTTTATAACCAATAGTAAAGGTATTTATATTAGCCAGTTATACATCAACTAATGTTCTTTGGCAATCTATGCAATAAAAAACCTGTATAAAATGCATATGAAATCATAAGTGTAGAATGATTACATATCAAAGACTCTATTAAAAAAAAAAAAGATTAATTCAGATTTGAAAAGTTCTGTTCAGGTCTATCCTGTTAAGAGGAAGAGCGACACTGCATACTTCAATTTAATTACAGTGTGAGTACAAGCTGCTAGCATTTCACTTGTCAGCATGTGATTTTATGCTGAGGTATCATTGTTTGGGAAGAATCAACTTTTGGAATAATCATGGGACTGAAATACAGATGTTTTGGAAGGGCCTTTTTTCCCCTTAGTTCTTGTAGCAGTAAGAAAACTTAATGATTCTTTTAAGGGATGAGTTTTTTTTATGTTTGGGAAACACCACTAACCTGATACTGCCAAGCCCATCACTAAGCTAAACCATGTTCCTCAGCATCTCGTCTACATGGTTTTAAATATCTCTAGGGATAGTGACTCCACCACCTCCCTGAGCAGCCTATTCCAATGCCTAACAAACCTCTTGGTGAAAAGGTCTTCCTAATGTCCAATCTAAACCTCCTCTGGAACAACTTGAAGTCATTTCCTCTTGTCTTATCATTCATTACTGGAGAGAAGAAATCGACTCCCACCTCACTACAGCTCCCTCTCAGGTGCTTGTAGAGGGTGATCATATTTCACTTCAGGCTAAACAACCCCAGCTCCCTCAGCTGCTCATGAGACTCATACTCCAGACCCTTCACCAGCTTTGTTGCTGATCTCTGGACACATTCCAGCATCTCCTGCTGGTCACACTATTTTTGATACAAGCCAGGATGCCATTGGCCTTTTTGGCCACCTGGGCACACTGCTGGCTCATGTTATCTGGCTGTCAATTAAGCCTCCCAGATCCTTTTCCACAAGACACCTCTCCAGCCGCACATCCCCAAGCCTGTAGCATTGCATGGAGTTGTTGTGGCCCCAGTGCATGACCCAGAACTTGATGTTGCTGAGCTTCATACAATCCCCTGCAAAAAAGATTCCCCCTCAAAAAATACTTGTTAAAAAATAGTGAACTTTTGCAATTTGAACCATAATGTTTTTCATGAAGGACAAGGTTGGGACAAGCGTTGCTGAAGAAACTACTTCTCTTCACTCAATCTTCTGTTACTAGAGGGATGTGTATTTTGGTAGAATCTCTGTGGGAAAAGGCTATTTTTCGTAGTTAATATGCACACAATTCTTCCTATTAGCCTTGCAAAACCAGTTTTATAGCCCATGTGATCAGCAGCTCAAAGCTGCTAAGCATTCCTGGAGGTTCATAAGTATCACACATTTTTATTTGCAGTCACTGTGTTTCAAATGCATCTGTGGAGCTGTCTGTTTATTGCTCATGAACAATTTCTTCATGTATGCATGTATAGTTTTTTTTCTTCATGTCAGAGTGCTTCAAAATACCAAATCCCAATTTTCTGTTCTATTAAGCTTTTAGAGGCCAATATCTTTAGTAACATAACAGAAGCTGATAAGACCTTTTGAGGGGTCTTGGAGGGTTATTTATACACTTAAGAGCAATCATGATCATCTCATTTCTACCCAGCTGCTAAATATAACTTCATAGTCTTTCCTGCTTCTAAGAATAAATACTTCTAGCTACCCCATTTTTCATACAAAAATCTACATTTTGTCACAATAGGTAAAAGTGCAAAGGAATCTTCAAACAAGAAAATATTTCATCATGAAATGTAAAGACCACAAGGTTTGCTGCTGTTTCCTTAATTTTGTCTTTTTCACTTTTGCTTCTTGCTTTGCATCAGCTTATCAAAATCATAGAGCTATACGCAGAGTAGGTGAGGTGAATTAACCGATCTTACTGTTTACTTATACAGGATTGTGACATTGTAGATAAAATAAACCATGATATTTGTCCTAGAAATGGACCAAATGCTGCATGTTCATTGGAACATCTGTGAATTTGGCTTGATGACAAGTCCCCGAGCAACACATTAAAGCCAACATTTTGTTCCTGCAGCTTAGTAGTAGTGATGTGTGTTTAATCAAATTAGTGACAAGAGGAAAACAATTTAATAAAAAATAAAAAAGAACCACAAATGCAAGCCTAAAATATTAAACTGAAATTTCATTATGAAAGTTAGCATGCAAGTTGAACAACAAAAGAGGTGAGTTATTATTAGCTTGCTTTCTGATCTCCTAAGCTAAACTGAGAAAAGAAAATGGAACAGATTGTGTGTTCTTAGAGGTTAAATATCTTTCTGCTGATTTTGTAACATTTACAAAGATTGGAGATAGGAGATCAACACTATTGTACTTTGGGTGACACAGCACTGAGGAAAAGGGTTTTGATTTATTATAGTGATATGATTCATTATTTAACAGTCTAGAGATTTATATATGTTACTGATCTTTAATAACTAGCAACAATTCTTAATTGTATGTGGTATATAAGGCCAGGACTAGCAAGTTTTATAAAGATTGCTTCAAGGTGGAATTGTTAAAGATATAACCTTTCCTTGCATCTCAGATTTCAGCCTTTCCTGGTGAGGTGTGTACTATGAGGATAATTTTTGTTTTTCTGCAACAAAATGGAACTGATTCTGCTTCATCTATAATTATTTTGTTCCTTCTGTATGTTGATTTTTTTTCTTTTTTTGTGTAAGCGACTGGGCTGCAAAGGGGAAAGATGTCCATAGAAACATTCATAGCAGTTGACTGTTAATTTGCTTTTCTGTTTTCACAAGTATAAAATATATTGTAAAGTTCTTTCCACTGTGAGATGAAGGCACAGCCCAGGAAATCAACATCTGCATAGGCTGGAACTTTATCTCAGAGATTCTTGCTCTTTTACCTTGCAGTTTAACCCATTGTAAATCATTTCAGTTTTGATTAGTTGATGATGAAGATATCATCACTGTTTTCAGTAACGGTTATTGCCAGTGGGAGTTGCAGGTATTCAGCATATTTGACATTCCTCAAACTCTGTCTCTGTTCTTCAATACTGTTAAATGGAGATAGAAGCTTTTTCAGAGTGTTGCCAGTTATGATCTGAAGAGTACTTCGAAGAGCAAAATGGCTATGCAGTGTTATTCCACCATTTTAATGTTTAACAATTTCAGCAAAATTACCTCTTGTTTTTCAAAATATTTCTAGAATATGAAGTGCCAAAACCAACTGACCTAACTTGGTTACAGTGCTACAGGTCAGCATATCTTAAGCTTTGTATGCTTTTATGTAATTGTGAGGACAGTTGGGGAGGCAATACAAAAGCAAGCTTGTTTTTCTGACTCAAGGCTTTTGTATGGTACATTTGCTGTTATTACCATTAATCTAAAGAAGGCAATTTCAGTCCTGAGCTTTTTAACCCTTAAATGCCAAAAAACCCAAAATTAGTTAGATACCCTCATGCTTAATTTTGGTAGACATTTTCAATGCAGCAGCAATTGCCTATATCCCATTGCTGATAATCTTAAACAACCAATAGATTTAAGTACTTGTAAAAGACCAAATGTCTAATAAAATATCACAGCTTTATTCCATTAAGGCGCTATTTGTATACATGGCAAAAAGCAATACACGTGAAAAAAATTATTAATCCATTGCTGTCAGAAGCTGAACCATTAGTTTTCCTCTATTCTGTTTCTTTGTTTGTTTGTTTGAGTTGCAAACTGTGGATGAAATAGGGAAGGAGAGCTAGGAAGACCAAGATCATACCATCCACAACTTCATTAAGAGAAATAAGATCATGATCACTTCAGCATCTCAAAGGGAACTGGGAATTAAAAACTCAAGCTTCAGGAAAAGGTAGTTTGAGGAAAGCAAGGGAATATCTTTTTGCATGGGGATAGCTAGAAAGTTAGCTGCAATTTCATCTCCTCTGTAAGCAGTGAAAAGAAAAGGAGTGAGATATTGCCACTTAGAGTAATGCCTAAAACCACAGAACAAGAGGTAATGATGTTTAATTGAGTCCTATGACCCCAGCCAGATTAAGACTAGAGATGTACTTTTAATCAGCTAAAATAAATCAGCAGAAGTAGTAGTACATTTAAGAGCCAAGGATCTCTAGCACCTGCTTGTATTTTAGAAAAGGCAAAAGTTTCCTAGTTCAAAGTCTTCTTATAGCATATCATAGCAAAAGAGGCATGGATGTGAAGAGCAAAACATTTAATTGAGGTACTGAAATATGAGGGCCCAGTGAACAACTCAAGTGCATAGACACAACACAAGTGACAACCAAGAGAATAACCTCATCGGTGGGTAAGTATCCTCTGCACACCCTGTGGGTTGAAGCAGAGCAAGACAAGACAAGAAGTGAAGGGTTTCCTTTCTGAATGTTACATCTTATCCTAGGAAGAAAATAGTGCATTTGTATGCCTGATTCTTCCTTTTAGTTGGCTTTTATGATGTAGGTGATTGTGTGATTTGGGATAGAGGATGTTGCTTTTTGTTGGGGTTCTTTTTAAGTTAGACTGAGTTATGACAAAAAAAGCAGACTAATTTACCTTTCATTAGTTACAAGAATACATGCTGTGGAAATATTGATGCCCTTGTCATAGGGAAAGTTTCAGTGAGTGTGCCAGAAGGTGTGGAAAATTTTTAAGAGGATAGATGTCTCTTCTAGATCAATTTCCCAGAGCATATTCTTAAGGTTGTAATTAGTGAGCTTTCTCATACCTGAAATATATCAAGTAGTGTTCTGTCAATTGTTGATAAGGGATGACAGCTTCTTTTCAGCATTGTTTTTGGTGGTATTAAATCACTGGACACAGCATTTACCTGACAAGTTTTTCATCATGATACACTGTTTTTACCAGAAGTATGATACCCATCCTTTACAAGATTCAAGTTCTTTCTTCAGTTCTTTAACTAGGACTAAAGAGATCCTGTAGGTTATTGTGAATTACTGAGAATGATCATCAATCCACTCCAGAAATTTTCAGTCTACACTAAACCAAGTAATGGATGGATGCATGTGCTATAAAATATACCTCACTTGTGAGTGTGAAAATATGTGGTGTTTTGATTAGCATTCTAACTCTTGAAGTGATATGAGTTTCTGGTTTTGAAGATAGGCTTGAACTTTACACAGAAGATCTTAAAAAATAAGGAATGAAAATTATACATTGCTATTCCATAGCTTCATACTTCAATTATATGAAACCAGTTGCATTGAGTGCTCTTAAGTGTACAAGGTCATAATCCAGAAATTGTAAGGAGCAAAAGAGTAAATTGTCAACTATTTCTAGACAGAGGAGAAAAATACTTTTTCTTGAAGTGTCATTAAGTTCTGCTGAAGGCTTTTTATTTACTCTGTCTTCCCCAATGCTATTATCTGAAAGACTTTACCTTTAGATGCTGCAGGCACAGCTGCACTAGAGCTGCCTGTTGGAATGCATATTGTTTAGCAGTCCACCAGAAGAGCTTTGGAAATCTGTTTCATTGATGCATATATTTATATATATGTATGAAGATATGCATATATTCATTTTTCAGTACATATATCTGTGATTTTGAGGAGGAAAGAAGTACAAGCCAGTATATATGCTACATATAAATACAATATGCAGCACATATATGCTGCACATATAGCACAAAAAGGGACTTCCTGCAGAAGCTGCACACGTATGTTATGTGAGCTGGTCATGTAAACACGATTGCCATGTATCTGTGCCTTTATAAGCTTTACCACAACTTAACCAGATGCACAAGTTTAATTTGCATGAAGTCTGAATGCTAAAAAGTTATTTAAATGGCTGCCTCAATTTGTGGTTAAAAAAGATTTGCCATTTGACAGTCTACCTTTGCCAAATTAATATTTATATTTAAAAAAAAACCAAAACAATAAAACCTCATTTTTAATTATCCTGAACTAGGTATATTTGTTAGTGAAATAAAAATACTGGCTTTTCTTTAATCTGTAGAGATACTCCAAAAGGTCAAAACAAGCTACAACTACTTTGATGAAGCTTTTTGGTGAATACATGAAGGTAATGCTAAAGTCACTACTACTTAGAAGGTGTATAGCAATTTATATAAATTACTATTCCAAGATAAACCACAGCTGGTCCAGTACCAGTGGCAAGTCTAATGTCAGAGAGTAATCACATCTCTCATTATGCCATGTATCTTCTTACCTTTGTATTACAATGTTCTGTTAAACAAAGTACCCCTGAGGGCTGTGTATCCCTAGATAATAGTCTCTACTGTTAAGTACTACTTCATCAAAATGTTTCGTTCTGGGGATGTCTTAGTGTAATATATCATGGGAGTGACAACTAATATATTATATGATAAAGTAAAATATCCCCTGAGCAAGGTACAGAGATGATAAATTATGTTAATATGTTATTCCCATTACCTTATCATCAGTTAGATAATGATTTAGTATGTTGCATCATCAGAAAAAGATAATCTAATAGGTTATTACTCAAAATTTTATGCCATCTGAGGAATACAAGGAGTAAATTCAACTGACTTACAAGACAGGATGTACCTCAGTTCATGAACAGCCTAAATTAAAATATATCAAGATACAGAAAAGTACAAAAGTCTAGGAAGTGCAATACTAAGGTATGTTGCTATTGTAAAGGTCAGAAACAGATTCTCCCTGTCTGTAAACCAACATTACATTAGTATAAATGCTGTACTGGTATGACTAGAGCTGCCATTATAAGCATCAGTTAATGCTTTGTCTTAGTATGCTGCTGCTGATTGTGAAACAGAAACTAACTGGATGTCCAATGCCCTTTATTCAGACAATTGACAGAGATTTAGTTGAATAAGGGTATCTGCAGGAAGGCTCGACCATATTTCTGTGCCAAACTATTCCTCTTTAAAAGGATGGTTATCCTATTATTCAACAATTTGCATGTCACTACACTGCAGTGATCTATTGACAATACCAGTATGTCATTAGACCAAATAGAAATATCAGAAACTTTGCTGTGAAGCAGCCTCTAACTTGGACTGAAAACTACTCTCATGTATACATTTCTTTGTAATTCTTTTGGTGATATGCTTCACTGATGTTTGTGCAGTTACAGTATGATAATGCTGTGTTGTAACTTCAGCTGTGACAGAATATACCTTTGTTGGTCAGAGGACAGGGAAAAATTTATTTCTTGGGAAACAAATTAAAACAAAAACCTTGTGTCCTGGGACTCAATTTACATAAATCAACTGTATTTTCATGCTACAGTTATCCTCGTTCTCTTCTGCATCCTCAGAAGCATCACTTGTGATCTCAGAGTCTCTGCACTGCACCTTCACAGTACCTTCAGTTTCTTGCTGTGCTACACCCCTTTCACTTCCCTGGTAAAGCTTAGATCCTTCCTATGTCCTTGTGGCCTCGTACAATATCAAATTACTCATAAGTCTTTTCCACATCCCTATACATATCTCTGCAGTAGCCCAAATCTTTTCCTATTTTGGCAACTGGCAGTGTGTTGTGCACAACATTGTGCAGCCTTATCAGCCATCAAGCTACTGCCTTCTACCCGACATCTGGTCTAGAAGAGTGGCTGCATACCGAGCTCTTCTGCCTTTCTGTCTGCAGAAATACTATGATCTCTCTCCTTTGCTTAGATACTGGTTTTCATTAAATATGTGGGAAACTGGGAAAGGATCAGATGCCTACATGTAAAGGTCTGGGATATAACGGATAACCTGAGATCTCTGCAGAGGGCTGACAGACATGAGGCAGTGGGAGACCTGCATTTTCCTAACATGACAGCTAGCAAGCAACAGTGCCTAAAGGGACAGTAGACACCATGTTTAGGGATTTCATCTAGTTTTCAATGTCTTTCCTGTCCCTACCTTTCTGTCATCCACACTTCTTGAAATTGCTGGTGATTCAAAGCTCCTGGCCGGGGGCTGGCTGATAGACAGACAAGACGTGCCGGCAGCATAGCTGCTGTTCATGCACTCCTTTTTTTCTTTTTTTGGAAACCAGCAGGGCACCACTGGGAGTATTTTGGCCTAGTGCAGGAGAAACAGCTGCTACCATCCTCTTCTGCTGAGCCTCACTGCTCACCCTAGCCTTGGCAAGCCATTCTTCACCATTGTCCCTCTCTGTCCTCTGATGGGAAGGCAGGAGTTGGTGTCCAGTGTTTGACAGTTCCCTGGCCCCTGTCGTGCTTCTTGACCCATGGACCTGGACTCAGCTGCTTCGCCTTCGGCAGCATCTGTTCTCTCATCTCCCCTACAATATATAAACTGTATTTTTATGCAGCATGTGGACTCACTTAGAGATATGAAACTTGTGTGCTTCCCAACAGTCTGAGAATACTTTCATTCCCTTTTTTTTTTTCAAAGTGGAATTATTTATTGCTGATAAAAGGTATAAGACCAAAATCTTTACAAGATAGTGTCATCCCTCCATGGAGTAAACATAAGACCTTATTCATCCACTAGCCAGCCTTCACTATCTCAAGGCAGTACTTTTACAGATAACAGTCTGCTGGTTTATCTCCTTAGTACTTTGTCCTTTTTCTGTTGTTAAAACTTACTAACGGTAGAACTATTTATTTCCTTTTGTCAAAAGGTTTAGTCATAAAGGATATGAATAAATGTTGGGATCTTGTACAAAGATTTTGAAATGTAGTCTTAGACTCAACAACAACAAACAAATGTCTTTTGATCCTTCAGATAGCCTCTGCAATTATACTCACATCAAAGAACACTGCACTTCAGGCTCTTTCTTTAAATTTAACTTTTTCATTTTATTTAACTTTCTTTCCCCTTAAATGTTGATGATCCATTTTTTTCCAGTTACACTGTTACATATTTATATTTTACCTGCAAGTGAATTAAGATGTTAGGAAGGGAATAATGATCAAACACAGACATCTGCAATGCTTGTGAGCTCAGAAGTGTGTATCCAAAATGCAAGTAGTGAATTTCAAGGAGGACTATAAGACAGTGCACATGCAATGATGCATTCTTAGTTTTGGTTATTGAGCTTTTACCAGTCTGCAGCTCAAAGACTTCTTTAAATCAGATATAGGTCTTCATACATAGTATCTTTCACAAATATATATTCTCCACCTATTATTCACTCCATTACATTCAGGATTGCATAGACCTTTTTTAATACCTTTGTTTCCATACCTTTGAATACCTATCCTGTCTTTTTCTACAGGTCTGGTAGTTTCAGTATATCCTTTGGGGATGGGGGATCAAAACTGCAATCAGTGAGCAATATGTAGGAATATACTAGGTTTCAACAGTGCTATGTTTTTTCTTTTCCTGATCATTTCATTTTTTTCTTTCAGTCTGCTGCTTTTGAGTATGGAGTTGATAATGTTATAGAGCCATCTATCTGTTATAAATGCAAGATCTCTCTTGAGCTATGATAGCTTAGTACAGAGCCCTGTTACTTTTTTATGTAAAGTTAGAAGCATTTTATTCTGTGAGCATTACTATGATGCTGAACTTTGCGATGTTTTAGCACTTAGAAACTCAGTATCATAAGATTCTTTAGCAATTTTTTGTGGTCAATCTTCATCTTTGCTACCATGAATACCTTTGGGTTACTAGCACAATTTACGTGTTAGCTGTCTAGCCCGTATTGTAGATTCTACATACACTTCCAGCAAGACATGAGCATTGGTCCCTGGGAGATGTCACTCTAAGAACTGACCTTTTCTCTCTGACTGTTTGTTCCCAATCTTTTGATCAGCTACTTATCTATGAATTGACTGAAACATAAATAACCAGCAAACTTCTTCTGCATAAAATGAGAAGTGACCTCACAAAAATGTGAGCAGAACATTTAATTCATCATTTACCAAGATATTAATTCTCCTCTGCGCTTCCTGTTGTAGCTGGCATGAAAACTAAACCAATGCTACTTGCAAAGTAGCTCAGCCTCATAATAATTCTGATCATCTGTGTATCCAAGTATGGCACTGTAACTCTCAAAAGAAAAGCCTAAATTTTGTCATACTTCCAACTCATTTCTAGAATAAAATTTTGAAGAAGACTTAGATAAATAAAACCCAGTGTCCCCCAGAGCAAGCTGTATATGAATTCAGGATCTAGGTTCCTGCATTCTTTCTAATACAGCATCCCAAAGAATTGAATACTTAAATGTATACTGGAGATTCAAGAGCCTGTGTGACATTAATTTGACATTTAAATCCATTTCACTCAAGTTTCTGCTTCTGAGTTTTTATTGGCCACTTCAAATTGTATGGTGTGGAAGGAGCTATGTCAGGGGTTGAAAGGCAAGGCAGCAGAGTATGAATGATCAGGGCATTATGGCAGCACAGAGAGAGGCCACTTGATTACTGAAATATGAGCATTATTTGTTGTGCATGTCAACTAAATATGCATGTGGAAATCACTAGCTGTGAAATCGTTAATGATAGTTAATGACATGAAGTGCTCAAGCGGCGCAGGGTAACAGTTTACTTTTGATCCGATAACAAACACTTTGTGAAGCCCTGGGCAAGTCAGGGGCATCATTTCAGAGATGTCTTAGTTGATGCTTTTAAGAAAGCAAAAGGCCTAGTAATATTTTTGTTTTCAATTTAAATTACTTGGCTTTAGAGAAGTATTTGTGTTCAGTAACTCATTTCTGCTGTAAGAATGGACCTTGTAGCGAATTTGTTTGTTACAGAGTGCTGAAATGCAAGGCTTCCTTCAAATAAGCATCTCGTAACCAATCCTTTCCACTTTTTCCATTGACTTCAGTAGGACTACTTGTGTAAGCAAAGTGGATAGAGCCTGGATGTACAGATTGAAGGACTCTGTAGGAATAACTTTCCAGAAATTGGTTACGGCTGTAATGTGAGCTGTGCTGACACAGCTGGCAGATAACTTGAAATTGATGCTCTTGAAAAGAGATAGATCTTTGCCAGAAATATTAGTTTCAAGAAAAATGTCATTTTTTCCTATCATTACTGTCAAGGAGTTGTATAGTTTCTAAACTGGATTTGGTAGAGATGCATGGTTCTGATATTTAATTTCAGAAAAGGATTTCTCTGTGACTGAGGGCCAAGCACCCAATACTGTTAAATTCACTGGTGCATTCTTAATCCTAGGGAAATGCAAAGTCCCACTCTCTAAAATGTTATGAGAATCCTAGGCCCCACCAGTCTCGCCATTACCTTTCAAAAGTCCAGTCTCAAAGAGGTTTTGCAAAATACTTTTATTTAATCAGTCTTTGTACAATTGTCTAGTTCTTATCAGATCTCTGAGGACACCACCAGTCCCTACTGGCCTGCCTGGCCTCTTCTGTGACTTTCCACCTCACCTCTGCCCATGGAACCCAGGACCATATTTCAGCTCAGCCTGGGGCCATCAATCTCTGGTCCAACAACATTACAACTGGCCTCAGATCTGTTGGCTTGAAGTTGTTTGGATTTGTTGGATTCACCTTGGCTTGATACCTTGCCTTTGCCTGATGCTCACAGAACTGTAGCTAGCACCCATTGCCATCACCATGCTGGTGCTTGTGTCCCAGGCACCGTGGGGTGTTTGTCCAGCCTGCATGGCAGCCACTCCTGGCTCCCGACCCTAAGGCTGTGAACAGCCCTGCTCTTGCTTCTCTCCATCAGCTCTAGCTGTCAGCAGTGATGTGTAAAGTGGTTAACTTCTGAAAGTCAAATCTCCTTTATCTCTTTTTTTGTCTTTCTATTCTGCTTTTTTAATTTCTTTCTCCTTTGTCATCTGAAAAAAAGCACATTGACCTTTTGGCTCTGTAAGAGTGAGACCTCTGCCCATCTTCAACCACAGACCTCTTTTGTTCAATCTCTGGA
The DNA here is from genome assembly GCF_028858725.1 of Colius striatus. Classification (NCBI taxonomy): domain Eukaryota; kingdom Metazoa; phylum Chordata; class Aves; order Coliiformes; family Coliidae; genus Colius; species Colius striatus. Next base: position 110,260,590 of record NC_084759.1, on the reverse strand, counting down.
ATGAACTCCTTTGTTCACTGAAAAACAAAATAAATGTATTCTTAAACTACTTGAGTAAAAACCTCGAGTCTTTCAATGAACACCTTGTATATAAAGGCATCATCGTGGCTAACAGGAAAAAAAATGTTTGTAGTAGTCCAGTTGGTTACACAAGAGACAGTAGTATCAACCACTTGTATTTAGTAGTTTACTATATCTTTGTCATGATATAAAGTTCTTCAAATTGCACTGTCAGTACAACGTGAATGCAGGATAAATGTAAGTGGTCAGAAATATTCACTACCATTTCGCTTATGTGGATTTTGAGGGTCAAAGGTATGCACTTTAATAACACTACTTCTTATCTTTCAACCCAAGTGAAAATCAATGCCTCAGAACAGGAAAGGGACTGCATGTTGAAATCTTTTGTTTCAAAGGAAATGCTACTACTACTACTCATGAGAATCCCAGCTGATTTAGAGAGCGTTCCTGATTTCACAATTCTTCAATTTTTAGCAAAGTAATACTTTAATTCTTTAATTTTTGAACTATAATATGATAGGGTAGGATATATCTATCTTTCTGGAGATTTTGTGTGTATGTATACCACTACACAATACATCTTACTGATGACCTTTAGTAAGACAAAATGGCAGGTTGGGCGGAGTATTTTGAACAAGTATCCTGCCATATGTCTAGTGTTAATTCAAGTTAACATAAAGTGTTTCTGATGATCTGTGGACAGATGTTTCATCTTGGCTATTTTAGTTCTGTCAGTCTTAAGCAACGATTATTTTCATCTATCAACAGCTTTTCCCCTTTTTGAGGACAAAAATAGATGTGTATTCTAGGAGTTAAAACTCACTAAAATTGACGTATTCTCAAAATCACAAATAAGTTGTTCTGAAAAACTGGATAGCTAACGTGGGGGGAAAAAATCAAGTTCCACATATTTAACTTCAGTTTTGTTAATCAGGATATTTGCAAGAAAATGAATATTTTCCCAGACATTAAAAGCAAATCCAGTCTTTTTGAAAATCAGGAGGTTTTGTTCATTTCAGTTCTGAGGGAAATCAAAGACTGGTAGAACTGATTGGAATTGGGCATAATGAGAACAAATTCTGAAATTGCTTTTCAGAGCAGTTTTGTTATCTTGCCATGTAGGTTCGCTGATATTCCAATAGACACTAGAGAAGACTGTTGATAATACTGAATAGTTCTAAATTATGATTGGGGGATGCTAAATTCTATTTGTAAATTTGCACATGAAAAAAAATTGACTCATGCGCAAATAAAGGCATTGTTCAAGTAAAAAGGCATAAGGCTTTTGTACAGAATGATGGATTGTGGCCAATATTTAATACTAATCTCTCTCATTACGTTTGTCTGTCTTCACTGAGAAGTTCTTTTTTTCCCCCCCCATTGCTGGCATTTGGGGTGGAGAAAAAGACACTACACTTGTATCACGGAAAATGATTGCACAATTTAGTAACGTCATATAGAAAGGAATAGTAATTGACAGATGTATTGGAATTACTGTACTAAATTAGACTAATGGTGCACAAATTTCAATACCTTTTGTCCCAGAAATAGTTCTAGATGTCTGTGCACCTCAGCATTTAGTAAAGCTGCAGCCAGCTCTGTGACAATCCCTCTCTGTCATTCAAGGAAAACACAGAGCAAGATTTTCAACAGAAACGGGCGTTATTTCACATCACTGCTGGTCTTGGACATCAGGAGTCCAATGCACTGTGTCTTCTTTTGCCTGCTTATGTGTATTGCTGTCTTTGCACACCCAGTAGGAGCTCATACAACTTCCCCTCAGATTTGTATGAAGGTTCTTGGTGGCATCTCTCATTAGCTAGCAGAGCATACCACAAGTTCTGACCATCTAACCAACTTCCTTTGTTTCTTCTGTGCCCTCTCTGACATTTTTCACATCAAGCATTTTGAGGTTGCAGATACATCCTGACTTTCATCTTGGTAGAGTAGCTGCCAGTTACATTGTTCGACTGGAGTTTTAAAATATGTTTAAATATTTCATTAAAGAAGCTGTTATTGCCTCTTGTCTTTTAAAAAGATGTCTAACGTAAAATAAAAAATATCAAATGAGAGATGACAAAAATGCAGACTAAAGAATAGACTTTGTGGCCCACTGGATAATACATAATGTCAGTGCCAGTTGCCTTGCTGGGTCTTTTCACATAACAGATAATAAGCACTTTTTTTGTTCTAAGCTCCAAGAGACATATCTCTCTCATGCATAGCTTGAGGTGAAGAATGAGGCACTCTGCAACCTGCAGTTCCAATTCTGTCTTTAAATACGTGGCAAACTGCTGTGGCCAACTCTGTAGGGAAAGTGAGCCTGAGTATGGGTGAGCAAGGGGATAAATTTCATTTCAAGGGCTGATCTCTAAACAGTTCTACAAACTAAGCAATACAAACCTAATATTCTAGTTGCAAGGGGACTATTGTCACTGCACAATAAAATCGCTTATTAAATTATAATCTAGAAAAAAACAGGAGATAGACACTATTGGGCTAGCAGCATACAGGGAAAAAAAAGCTAAATTCTAATTATTTGAATAGCAGTGTTAGTGTTCTGTTACCACGTAAAAATAAAATTAGCTTATAACTGATGCCATTATTAATGTATGATGTGAGGCAGAAATACAATTTGGTTCTTAACACCCCTTCTGCCTCTTTCCTCCCAACCCAAAAAAGACAGAGAATAACCTCAAAGCAAAAGGGGTTTACATAAGGTCTCTCTGATGCTGAGAGCCATGACAGATTTCATTGCTACAGTAGTAGAATGTAGATGATATATAAATTATCTTAATTCAAAGGTTAGGTATTATGTAAACAGTAAGTATTGCATTTGCTTTTTTCCCAGTTAGACCAAAATATAAAAAGACGTGTCCAATATCAGCAGCACTGTTTATTACTCTAATCAGACACAGGAAATATATTTTCAACTATTCGAAACTTCACGTTCTTTCATTACGTGAGCAGCTATTGCTGCTGTTCAGTTCTATAAATTTCTTAAGGTAGTCATATTGTAGTCTCCACCTTTTGAATGGCTTTCCAATAAATAAAACAACTTCTTTGCATAAAAAGCTATTCTGCAAACATAATTAAGTATTGACATTTACATTTTTATGAATATAATATCTTCATACATAACATTAATCCATCGTATAAACTCTAGAGGTTTTGCTTGACATTGTCATTAAAGCTAGCAGGAAATAATTTTATTTTACATTACAACACTGAACACATCTTATGGTCTTGAACATGAACTATCTTGAATTTTGTTAAGATTCTGTTCTCCATTCTCATTTTCATACTCAATGAGCCACTACTGTTTCACTCCAAAAGGCATAGCTTTTAGTATAGCACTATAGATAGAAAAGCTGTATCATGAAACTAGTTGTAGAGTCCAGTCAAATTCTTTAAAACTTACTTAGCCAATAGTCACAAATCTAGCTGCAAATGCTGGTCAAGATGTGACCTCTTTTGAGGGTATAATTTTTGAATATGAATCCAATTTATGAAAAGAATGTGCTTTAAAAAATAATTTTCCTATTGTATTCTCTATGTTCTATTATAGACATTAAGTAAAACCTATAAATATCCAAATACCTTTTATTTGTATGTATAGGTTTGTGTTTTCCCTGCAAGTATATCTTTAATTACCAACATAAGTTAGTTACATTAAAATTCAAAAAATGACACATGATTAATAAAACTCTCTAAATTAGAAATGTGACTCAGTTAATTTGTTGACTCATCACTTTGTCTTGATGAACAAAGTCTTATCTACTGTCTGAACTTGTAGACTTTTTTTCCTGTCATCTCCTGAGTGAATAACATGATGTTATGCCTGTGATAAGGAAAGAAAATATGGATTTTTCTTTGTCAACTATTCTTCGTTCTCATCTTCAAAAGCATTTGCAATTGCAACACAATTGTGAGGGGAACAGGTATACTAGGAAGGGCTCAAGAGCATCACATTCTGCAGTGCTGAGTAGGGGAGGCTCAGAGATGGCAGCAGATGGGGCATAAACTCCTTTGTATCTCTCACATGCCAGAATGATCTGACCACTGGTTTATTTGATTTAGTAAAGGATGTAGGGGAGGTGCTTGAGCAGAAATATGAAATAAAGTGTTAGATTTACCTTACTGCTGCTAAAATCAGTAAGTGGTTTGCCACTGACTTCAACCACAGCTGAGCAAGCAAAGGCTTTAAAAAAACAGATGCAAAAATCGTAGCATCATACAAAGGACATCCTGTCTTCTATCATAACTATCTTCCAGCATCAATGTTAACCATGCATTTTTCAACAGCACGCAAGACTCACTTATGGGAAGTTAGCTTACTGATGTTTCACTCCAGACAGAGAACTTTGCTTTTCAGCACTTTTTTGGTACAACAAATATCTTGTCAGTCAGCTGAAGTCAGGACTCAACTGCTTACAGGCAAGTTTTAGTATATTAACAGAGATTTACATACTTGTTCTTAACTGTGGCTTCTCTTCAACTGTCAAATGGATGTTCTAGTTAATTTCTTTGGTTTCTGTCACAAATACAATTATGACAATGAGCAGAACTTGTTCTGCTCGTTGAAAACAACTCCTGCTAAGTGAGCCCAGATCTACTGACTGCCTCCTTCTGCCATCTAGTGGCACATAGAACATACTGCTCTCTCTGCTTATTTAAAGAGTTACATACAGAACGATAGTAAATGTATACTTTTGAAAAGAATACTTTTGAAATGAGAAATTTATCTAGAGAAAATACTTTGTTGTATAATTTAAAGTAGATTTCATACATGAACTATGGGAGAATAGAAGAGATTCAATGGTTTAACCTACTGATGTCAGAGAAAAGTTCTTCATCCCGTGGTCTTGTAAAGAATAAGTAAAATTTCTTGATTGAATGTTAACAGTGATTTTTTTTTTTTTGGTGGTAGCACTTAGATTTTAGCTTAAAAGCTCCAGAACAGCCTAAGAAAATGCCTATTAGAAACACAATTGTTTTGCTCTTTACCTGAATATTTAAAGGGCACAACAAAATTAAGAAATGTTATAAAAAGTAAAGAATCATAGAAAGCATATAGTCTCTTTTCTGATTATATGATTTCATTAAGTACTTTCAGTGTTCCATTTTGCAATAAATATTTCTATTTCATTTAAGGAAGAAGAGTTTAAATGTCAATATACTAGGAATTTCAGGCTTGGGATGTTTTCAGTGAGAAGGCATGTTCAGACTAATTATATGACTGAAAAAACAGGAATAATTTAAGATGCTTTCTATTCTTTGAACTTAGTTTTGTTTTTACTAAACAAATTAGAATGTGGTGAATTAGACTACAAATCAAACCAAATTTTTATTAAGTTCCTAGAAAGGTATATTTCTTCCTTTCCACTTGCAGCAAGTCGACAGGGCAAACTGACAGAAAACAGAATGTTGAATCCCAGCATCCAGGGTTGTTTTGTTTTTTCTCTTGTTTTAAACATATGCTATTCTGTATTCTAGTCATATTGACAAATTTTCAACATCTTTTCTAGGGTGGAAAAATCCCCATAAGGTGGACTGCTCCTGAAGCTATAGCTTACCGGAAGTTCTCTTCAGCAAGTGATGCGTGGAGCTATGGGATTGTAATGTGGGAGGTGATGTCCTACGGTGAAAGGCCATACTGGGAGATGTCCAACCAGGATGTAAGTACTGCCTAGGACTAATCTGCAAGTTGCCAAAGTGTTCCTTGGAAATGATTGTCAATCCTAGCCCTGCTTTACTTTTTCATTCACTTTTTAGGTTGGAACTTCAGCTTGTTAAAATCGGCAAAACTCTTACCAACTTCAGTGGGACGGTTAATTTATGCAACTTGAAGGCTTAGCCTTTTATAACTAAAACTTTTACTAGCTTCCTCTCGTGGGTTAAAGAGACATTACAAAAGAGTCATAGCCAGATTCTGATGCTGGCTATATATGGCTTTCATCCAAATCCCTGGAAATCTGCATCAGATCTGCAAGTTGCAGTTCTCAATTAAACTATAAATTAAGACTTGAAGGAACACTGGAACTATTCTGGTGATGAATTTGTCCTATCGTCTCCAGTACAATCTGACAGTGCCCTTCAACAGGCATATACATGCTTAAATTCTAAGAGAGTTATGCTGCCATGAGAAATGTATATGCCAGTTCTCTTTTCTAAGAATTAAATGTATTCTATTAACCTGAACAGTTTACCCTTACCTGTGTAGGCTCAATCACAGTGCCAGGAAAATAATCCTCCCTCACAACAGTTACGTTTTCCCCTGACTTTTTTTTGGTTTTTTTTTTTTTTGCAAAAGTTGTGGCCAAAGAATCCTTTTCAATTAAGAAAACGTGTTTTCTTCTAGTAAAACTGAAGATTTGTTGTAGAAAATGAATCATGGGAAGGGATTTTTTTTTCTCCATCACAATTTAAATTTTCACTAAGTCTCCTGTTTGATGGATCCTCATGACAGCTCAAACTGGTATACTCAGTCTTCACACCAGTAAGCACCCTCTATGTCAAAAATATCATCCAACCCATCTTAACCTCTCGTTTATGTGCCTAGAATACCTCTACATTAGTTCTGAAAAGTTGACAACTCTTTTCCCAGATGGCTGGGTTTTTATTGTTGCTAAGTTATTCAGCTGTTCAAGTCTGATTAGTCATTTGAGGATAAGGATCTGAGAGATATTTTTATTCAAAAAAACATCATTTCAAGAAGGGAAAGAAAAAAAACACCAAAAAAAAACCCACGACAGCTAAACTACCTAAAACAGAAAAGACGAGCAGAACTAATAAAGCCTGTTACCTTGGTATTTGTATGCTACAGCCTCACCAGTACTACAATCCTACTTTTCTCCAGCATTTCTCCTGTGACTTTAGTCTTTGGAATTAGACCAACTCTCCTGTAGCTCATTCTCCCCTGACAATGCCGACAGCCTCCATGCATCTACCTGGTAGCAGCCCAGCTCCCTGCTGTGCTCATTGGTTAAGATGAGGTATGGGATGATACATGCTTTACCTGTTTTGAGCTATGCTGCTTCTGACTGACCAGACAGTAGTGGCTGGCTGACCATTTGAAGAGCATCTAAGCCAAGATAGATGTTTTCTATTCACTGGAGACATTACTTAGGTACTATCTGAGCTATAAACACATCACAGATCTACTGTGAAATAAGCAGATAAGCCCAGTAGGCTCAATTCTGTTTCCCACAGATAGAAATCTGTTGGCATTTGAGATGCCCTACAGTAACAAAGATCTCCACATGTGACTGACAGAGGAAATGCAGGAGACCTGAGTCCTCCTGGAACAAAAACTGAAGTCAAGTCAGCATACCCTAAGGATGCCCTAGATACCAAAGCTTAGACAAGTGAATTAAGGCTGTTTTTTCCCTGTGGCACAGTGTGAAACCATCTGTGTACAGATTTCTTATATATTTCAGTATCTATGTCCTACAACCGACTTTATGCATCTGCCCAGTTGCTGGTTCTTTCACAACTTGCTTAATTTGATAGAAGCGGGCCAATTGGTTCAAAGTTAATAAAAGAGAATGAACCACCAGACATCAAGTAACAATATGAGTACCCCAGCCTCAGCACCTTGCCTGAACTGAGAGCCACTTATCAGCTCCTGAATGGCCACAGTTTACAAGCACCAATTTAAGGCAAACTGCCATTATCTTCCTCTAAAAAGCCACATTGTAAGATGTGGTGGTTTAGGTTCTGATCGCTAAGGAGCTGGGACATTACTACAGGTGCGTAATAACAGAGGGTGCTATTCTTGAGCTAATCTTCCATTTGGACACAAAGCTGAATACAGGCATGGCAATATCAGCTTGTTCATCATTAGTATGCCGTTGCAAAATCTAATTACTCTGCATTGCAGGGAATGCACTTTATACCAAAATGCACACATAGTGTCAAATATTCTGCCTTCCCAAACTAATAGATGCAACAATTAATTTCACCGTGATCTTTCTTTTAACAGGAGATTGAACAGAACAAGAAACTTAAGAAAATATATTAGCAAATAACAGAATCACAGAACAGATGAGGCTGAGTGACTTTACAAGATTGTTTACTCCAAGCCCCCTGCTGAAGCACCATCAGCTAAAGCAGTTTTGCTCAGGGCCGTCTGATTTGGTTTTAAATGTCTCTAAGGATGGAGACTCTACAAATTCTCTGGGAAACCTGTTCCAGTGCTTGGTCACACGCACAATAGAAAAGCATTTTCCTACATTTTGAAGGAATTTTATGTTTTTCAGTTTGTGTCCCAATGGAACACAGACTTCTTCACTCTACACTTTATGAGTCATAAGCACATGTCCACATGTATCTTTACAAGTGAGGCTCACTGGGCAGTTACTTTTTCCCTTCAACCTCAGTTAGCGCTGCCTGGTTGAGGGACTACATGTCATAAATGCAGAATCAGCTCACAGTCCTTTCTGCTGTTGCCCCTACCAGTTGCCACTGGTACATTCCCAAGTATATAATGGGCAACACTCTTTTCCTGGTTTTCCTACCTGTGTAATTGGTATTTCATTTCTCCCTTCCCTCTGCAACACCACATTCATGGTTGGTTTTTTTAGAGTTTAAAGAAGGCCATGAAGCCAAAGATACTTCTGAACAAAGTCATCCCTACCACGGTGCCTGGCTTCTGTGCAGTGACAATGCTTGCAACTGCAACATCACCTCTCCATAACTTTGCCTCTGTCCCTCATCTTGCCAGTCTACTTATCTAGATTTAAGTGATGGGCAGCTGGTAATGACTGCAGCTCTAGGAGGTGGAGGGAAGAAGATGTTTTTTTGCTGTACTATTGTGTCCAACAGTCATGCAGTCTTGTGCTACCACATGGGGAATATCAGTCCCTATATGAGAGACTATTACTTCTTTATGAGAAACCCAGCTGCCAACATCTTTTACTTCTCTTGTAATCACAGTCTTTCTCCTCACACCAGCTTTGTTACCATCTCACTTCTTGACTCTCCCACTGCTCTTACCACTGACTGGGAATGGGGAGAGAAAGAGGCTTTTTACCAAGCTCATTTGGCCTCACTATTCACCTCTGGGGAAAAGGGTTTGAATGAATGGTAGAACCCTTGTATAGAGTCCAAGTCATCAGGTGAGAATAGAGCACAACATAGACCTTCATTGCAGCTGCCTCTCCCTTTATTTGAGACTGGCTTCAGCCTGTCCTCTTTCCTACGACAGATCCTACGACATATCTATTCAAGACCATACCAGCAATAAGAATTCATAAAGTGACCTCTCCATTTAGAATATATTAAATATTCTGCAACAGCATGAAGATAGCAACATTTAATTACTTCTACATCCAAAATAGTACTATTTGTTAATATAGAATAATGATGTTGTCCCTACGAATGTTGCTGATGTTAATGATGCTGACTCCTGGGGGCTTTCCTTGCAGTTCAGCAATGTACAGCACAAAGGACTCCTTTTCTCTGGAGCACTACCCACAGGCTTTCACTGCCAAAAAAGTTAACAGTGAGCACCTGTGACCTTCTAAATACGTTGAGTGACTCTAAATGTCATTGGGAAATTTCAAGTTACTAGACATATTGTACAGCTTACTTTGCTGGATATTGGGACATTTCTTGTAGTACAATAAATTACCCAGAATTTGCATGAGCTTATTTTGCAGAAATAGTAGGATATTCCCAAAGGTCACTGGTAGTGCACATATGGCAGGGAAAGTAAGAGGGGCATGCACTAAACATTCATAAAAGAAACATTATGCAAATAACTGTTAATAAGGTCTTACATAAGTATGGTCAGAGGTTCTGCTACAACAAAATGTCTGGCAACATTAACATTACAACAGTTACCATACTTAGATCATAATAAAATTCTTTTCTAGTTAGCAATAAACTATTTCTTAAATTGGGTGGATTTTTGTAAAGTACCAAAAGTTCTCCAATAATAAAATCCACAGAGCTTGGTATATCTTTTCACATTCCATCTTACAAATTGCTTTTCTAATTAAACTACTTTGGGAAATTAATTCACTTTTTTAGACCACAGCTAAGTGAGTGATGTTTTTAGTGGCTACCAGTCAAACATTCATTTCTCACATGCATAACACAGAAGCCAATGATGTGCCCACTTCTACCTAAAGAGAGGCAATGCTAGGAGAGGTGAGTTCACTGCTGCCTGGCACAGTGCCTAATTGCCATGTGAACATATCTTCAGTCAGATGAACAATCGGGCTGAGCTAAGTCATAGAATCAGAGAATTGGTTTGGATGGAAATTTTAGAATCATTAAGTCCAACCACTAACCTCACACTGCCAAGCCCATCACTAAACCGTGTTCCTCAGCACCTCAGCTACACATATTTTAAATATCTCCAGGGTTGGTGACTCTACTACTTCCCCAGGCAGCCTATTCCAGTGTTTAACAACCTTCTCAGTGAAAAAGTTCTTCCTAATAACCAATTTAAACCTCTCCTGACACAACTTGAGGCTGTTAAAATCTACCAAAGTATCTCCTATCTGACCCCTCAGTCACAGCAATTAAATTGTGAGGAGCAAGCACAGGTAGTACAGAGCCCAAGCTGATGCTAAGTGTTACACTGATATGTGCCACCTAAATAAACTCAGTCTGATTTTCAGAGACTGCAGCTGTTCACAAGACAGATTCAACACCTCTGCAAATCTAGGATCCTCTATTTACATTCCTAAGCAAGAGTTTGAAAGCTGAACTTTAGGCAACTGAGTTGGATAATTCCTCTCATAATTTTTTTTAATACTGTACATGGTATGCTGTAGAGGCTTTAAAATGCTATTAACTTTGAGAAATGCACTTGTTTAAGTAAATAACCATTTTATTGTTGTGGTAAGTCACTTCTGACCTGTGTTGGTGCTGATAAATGCACTTCTTAGGTATGTGGCAGGCACCAGAGGTGTCCATTAATTAGGGCTGCTGAACAGTCTGTTGTGTCTTATTGCTTAATTAATAAACATTAGCTAAGATATTTAACTTTCCAAGGAAACTAGTGTACTGATGAACAGATTGTGCTAAGAGTCTGGCTTGCTAATGTTCATCTGAGGAAAGGAAGATTTATATTCAATGCATTTGGTTTGTAGAACAGCTGTGAGTGGAGTCTACTGGGACACCTGTTAGAGGCCACCGTATAAATTACTGCATGTTGCAAAACTACAGTATTAAAAGCATATATATATATATATATATATTTAATAGACTGTAATCAATATGCAAGAAAACTACTGTAGCACATAGAATAGAAGTCCTTAGACTTATGAAAGTTTCTTGTAATAGTAAAAATAAGTTACCCTAACATAGTTCTTTCAGCCCACAGACATCAAAACACTTGGCAGGCACCTGGAACTGGCTACCTACCATGAGGCATGAGCAGCTGCATCTCCCTCCTGGTAGATTTTTCAGATGTCAGTAGGACACAGGGACAGCATCCCTCTGGAATTTCTTCTGTCTCAGTCTCATTAAAAAATCTGTCAGTTAACTTTTGAAAGCAAAAATCTATGTTACTCTTCATAATGAAACCATCAGGAAGATTACAGCTTAATTTTCAGATGCCATTGTGGCTAATTTAAAATTATTTTGAAACTGAAGATGCATAAATTTTAAGCAGAAGTCAATACAATATTTTTCACATAATTTTTGTATCTTAATTAATATTTCATATTAACACCGTCTTCAACCTTTACAGCTATGTCTGACATAAAAATTGTAAAATGTATTGCACAAACTCCAGTGTTTAATGTCATCTGTGTACAAAAATACATAAAAAGAATGGTCTCCTTTATAATAAAAGCCTAAGTATTGCCAAGCATGGAAATAATTAGTTAACTGTAAAAAATAGTTTCTATTCTAGTGCCAAAAAGTGTTGCCTAAAAAAATACACCCTGCCCATTTTACTCACCTTAATGCTGACCCACAAGACCTTCCAATGAATTTTAAACATACTCATCATTCAAAAGGAACCTACAGCCTCTTTCTCAGTATTTGATGGCAGCACAGAGTATTTGCATGGTTTCCTCCTTTTGATACCCATTACGTGATTATCACTAAACGTGAACTAAAGAGCAGTAATCAGCCATTTTGTTAGCAGGCTCGGCTCTGTTTGCATAGAAACTAAGCTACTGTTCCTGTTCTTTTGGGTTGAAACAGAGGGGACATTAATTTGCCAAGATGAAAAGAGTTATGCAATTGCTAGAACCATTGCTATGTCCTTCTTGTAGATAAAGATGTTTAGACCATTTCATGATTAATGTAATGCTTCTTCAACCTTAAAGTGGCAAGGAAAAAGACATGTAAAAGATGTTAATGCATAAAATATTCAGATATAATAGATAAACTAACATTTCCCAGAAAAATGTATTTAATGCTTCTTCCCTTTTAGGTTAATAGATATCTATTTCTTCAGTTCAGAGATAAGTGCTATGCAAGTAGCAAAGCGGGAGCAAAACTACATAAATAAATAAGGAACTAAAAAGTTCTAATTCTTCCTTTAAGATTTTACTCTCATTGCAGTTTTAGGCACTTATCACATCTTTACTTTTGCCTCTTAGACTCTAAAAATAATACTTGCCTTACAAGGGATGCTAATGAGGAAATATTTGCAGTTTATTTTTAAAATGATCTGGTATTAATGAGAAATTATAATTATTCGAGAACCAGCTGGCATTTCTCTTAACACTGAAATGTTCCTTTTGAACAAGAGAAGAAACAAACTGCACTTTAACTTCTTTTTCAAATAGATCGTAAAACAGAGTATGTCAGAGAAAATACAATGTCTGGAAAATTGCGGTTGTTTGAGGGGTTTTTCCTGAATAAATTACTTGAGAAAAACCTCATCAGCTCTCTATTGTTGTGTTAAGTAAATACTGTATGTCTTGGAACAGTAGAGAAGCTTTCCCTTTGCCATAAAAACAAAATACATTTCATAAAGTCATCCTCTGCCAATGGTAAAGTTAAATGTAAATTTACAGTTAAATGTAAAGACTCTGGTATCTGCATTTCTGGGATGCTAAACGTTGCCTCTTCAGTGAGAAGTATCATCCAAGCTATACCCCACAGTGTAACAATTACCTATGTTGTGCAAAGCTGTTTTTGACAAACTGCTTCAGATACATGAGTCTCAACAGTTTCGTGAATAAAATTTCATGCACATGGTGTTGAATTTCATCCGTCATGAGCCTGTTACAGGACCAATCTGGGGGCCATATTCATCATTAGCAAGCAAGGCTTTTGACAATCTGATGGTATTTTTCCCTATAGCAGCTATTTCAGCAGCTCAGATTTTGGACCGCTGAAGTAAATCCCAGGGAGATAAACAAGTAGCCAGAACGGCAGATGGAAGAATTATCATACTGATATATCATTTACTGCTAGATATTACCTCTGCATGTCACGTATGTCCTGTCTGCACGTATGTGATCTGTCAATACTCACAGGTGCATAAAATTTAGAGATCCCTATGGCAAGTAATGCTGCCTTTGGAATAGCCTAGACTTCCCTGTGCTGTTGCCAATGGGTCTGAAACCTACCCTGTGCAAATCCAGTTCTCTGATGCATGGCAAACATTTGGTTTTCATGTGTAGGTGTTTCTGCCTGGATAAAAGAAGGCTATACATTGTAGGCCCAAGTTACCTCATTTTATAAAACTCAGCTCTACAAGAGTCTTGTTCCATTTTTAACTACACCATGAAGGGGAGCTAAGGTCCTAATGTAGACTCTTTGCTCTTATTTAGTTGCATAATGCTTGCAGCATAAGCATTAGGCATTGCTAAACAGAGCCAACAACATTAATTCAGAATTCAAAAAGAGAACGAGGATATATTCCAGGATAATAAGACTGAATATATTGAAGCTACAGCTAGTGCTATAAAACATTGATTTGCTGTAAACAGTTTAATGTACCCCCTTCCAGCTGCATTAATATGTCTGCAGCATGTACATTCATCTGTGTGAAAATGAAAAATGTCTCTTTAAAGCAGAGTGGGTATAAATGCAGTAGGTATGTTTCTGGTAAGTGCACTGTGTTATTATAAATCTTGTGTACAATCATTTGTACTTTAGAGAACATTTAGCGTTGGTTGGATTTTTACATGAAAGGATTATGTATGTATGGTAGGGTTGGTCTTTTTCCTAGCTTTGTTTTTGATTAACCACTTATTTTCTTTCCATTCTTTTATTTACAAGAAATCCTGACTATGGGATTTCTATCATCATTCCCACTGCTACCAGCAGTCATTGCAGAACCTAGTAGCTTTTCTTCTTGTTTTTTTAAATCGTATATGGAATAAATCCATTCAGCTTTTTGTGGACCTTACCTACTTTTGCTACCTCCTATCATGCAGGGTTGATAATGTCCTTTTCAGACAACGATTTTGTTACCAGCGTTACTAGAAACAAGCCTCTCTTCAACTCTGATCAAATGTAATTTTACATACATGTGATTTATCCATGATATCAGATCCGTTTATTTACAAATCCTGACCAAACATGTTTTCTGTATCTTCTAAACCTGAAAGTTTTACTCAATTTAGTGTATAGGGTTTATTCATAAACAGCTTGGACATCCAGGTTTCTGAGACAGTCTGTGCAAAATAATGTTGGGCTTCACTGAAACTTAGTGTGTGAGACACTACCTGAATAAATCATACTCTAACAATCAACAGAAACATATTATCACCAAGCACATTTGCCAGGTGCTGCAACATGCATTTGTAGTGGATGACTGTCTTGTGACATTGCCATACACTGACACTTTTTTGGGATGCAAATACTAGAGCATCTCACTATGCAGTGACCATAAAAGGTTAGTTTGTGGCCCTGTGACCCAATTCAGTACAACATCAACCTGAAGTCAATGAAAAAGATTATGATACTGGTTACTTCTTTTTTCTTCTCCTACTCTCTTGGCTGTTTGAAGAGGATGCCTGGAGAGCCTAAAAAAATGCCTACTGTGTTTCATATGCCTACAAAATACTTTGTATCTCCTCTGATCATATTTCTGCCAGTCCTGATTCCCTGAGTGAAGCCCCAGCCATGTATAAAGTGAGGGTGGCTGTGCCATTAATTGTTAACGCTGGTTTGTAGTTGCCAACTTTACACTGTCCTTTCAGCATTTAACCCTAATGCCCAGTAATCATATGTATTGTATTTCTTTAGGTTATACTGTCTATTGAAGAAGGCTACAGGCTTCCAGCTCCCATGGGCTGCCCAGCTTCTCTTCACCAACTAATGCTTCACTGTTGGCAAAAAGAGAGGAACCTCCGTCCAAAATTTGGTGACATTGTCAGCTTCCTAGACAAACTGATCCGTAATCCAAGCACCCTTCATACCCTAGTGGAGGACGTCCTTGTGTAAGACTCTTTTTGGCACTTCTTTTTTTGCATAATGTGTCTTGGCTATCGTTAGATTTTTTAGGACATTAAGCAGGGGTGGGAGTGAGCTGCAAAGCTCTGAATTCATTAAGTTATAGGAGTTCACATAATTTTAAGCCCCTTTTAAGGTTTACTTTATTGACAGCATACTATTGTATAACGACCTTTTTTCTCATCATGCAGATTATAGTGGGCTTTTTTTTTTGTCTGAGTTCTGTGCACTGTCACTCAATCTTTGTGAATCAGTTTGTTCCCCTCTTTTTTGGTGCTTCTCCTATGTGCTCAGTTTCTCTTTGTAATTTTTTCTCTATTTAATAGCTTGTCTCTCTATCTGACAGTGCTCAAGCGATTTCTGAACTGCCTTAGAGTAATTTCTTGCAGAAAGTGGTTATGTCATAGCTTGCTAAATCTTTAGTTATCTGCAGAATAGCAGCAACAGTGACCAAATAAGAGATTATGCTATTACCATTCCACAAATTCTTGATGATGTTGCCGAAAGTTTTTTTCATTAACAATACTATAGAAATTAATACCACCACAGGAGAAGCAAGGCTGTGGTGGAAGAACTTGCCAATTTTTGTAAGTTTATCAATCCAAGCTGTCCCTGGGTATCAGCTGAAATCAGTGACAGTCCAGGTGGCATCACTCCATTTGCTGAAATTCACTTTAAGTGCTATTATGGAGACCCCATGGGTTTATAAGGGGTTTTCAGGGCCTGGATGGGTCTTGCTGAGAACCTCAGTGGGTTTTTTATGTGGCTTGGAGAAGGGCTGAGCAACAAGTCAAAGACAGAGGCTGGTATCCTGCTTTACAAAAAGCTGAATGGAGAGATTACTATGAAAACCTAGAGTTAGGTTTACCTACATTTCATCTAACACAGACTAGTGAGACTTGTGAGAATTAATAATGCCCATGCACTACATTTAGTGGTCTCTATGTGTATATGCATATAAATATATATTTATATAACTTGTGACTTCTACCAGCACCACTTTAGCATCTAAGTAATGCATTTTTATCTATTCTTATTTTAAAACATAATCATTTTGATAATATGAAACAAAATCAGTGTGTTTAATGTATTTGAATATGTGCGGTTGAAACTCGGAATGTTAACATACTAGGATGTGTTGCTTCCTACATAAGTCATGTTCCATCAGTTAATGTTGGCTTGCTTTTGCTGTCTAAATTCTAACTTGAAATAAACAATATATTTCTCTGAAAGGCTATTGTAAAGCTTTTATAAACAGTAGTGTGCTTTCTCTACATTCTATTCCTACAGTTTCTCTACATAAATTGTAGAAAGCCAATGGGTGTTGTGAGTCCTTACCAGTGTGGTACACAACAGAAGACGAAATATATGCCCCAAAATTTGATTTTCTTTTTCTACCTTTCTGTTTCAGTTGTAATAATGTTATGGAAAATAGATGAAACAGAACTGTGACTGAATTAGATCCTTCATTTTTATTTGCTACACAATCTGATTCTATGTAAAAGCAAAAATATAAAATGTTACCCCTTTTGCTTCTTTTACAGATAGCTTTAGGATTTGAACACTGTAATTAAAGTGTTCCTATTGCATAATGACAGAGCAATAAGGAGCCATTTGGGGTGGTTTTTTGTAGATAAATGTAAAAACCATCTTGCAGTGGTTTTGTATTTTTAAATTGTAACTGTTACATTTTGTCCTCCATTTTGACTGCTGTATTTACAAATTATTATAATCTTGAACATATAAAATCTTAAAGAAACACTCTGTGGGAACAAAAATAAGAGCATTAGGAGAGATCTGTTTCTCAGTTTGCTACTGAGTCGTAGTGCTTTTTAAAAATTGTATTGTTTAAGCAATGCAACTCGACAGACTGACATGATTTGTAAGTTTTAGACAATGGGTTAAAGAGATACTCAGTTAAGTTCTGACCTCTACAGTTCAGGCTTCTCTTTCATTCTTTCTGCCTTTTAATATAAACAGCATATACCAGAGTAAATGGAGTGTCATATTTTGTACTGCTTTGGTAACCTTTGCATTTTATTTTTACAGAATGCCAGATTCCCCTGGTGAAGTTCCAGAATATCCTTTGTTTGTTTCAGTCAGTGACTGGCTGGACTCTATAAAAATGGGTCAGTATAAAAATAACTTCATGGCAGCAGGTTTCACAACTTTGGATATGGTTTCAAGAATGAGTATCGAGTAAGTACGTACTCCATTGTCCTATAGTGACTAATCAATCTGAATTTGTTTGGATGCTGCAGAGACATAATTATCGTAATGTACAGAACAGCACTTTCATTTCCTTTCCTACCTAAGCTAATAGGTTTTTACTAAAACAGAAAAAAAAAGAGAAAGATAATTAAGAGACTCAGAACTGAACTCTGTGACCATAGCAAACACTACCAAAGCTCAGGTAGTAGGCATCCTTAAATGTCTCTTGGGGAATCAGTTTTGATCTAGACCACTGAAATTTATGGCAAAAACCTTTTTTTATTTTGCTGTGAACATCATCAAGCCCATACCAGTCCTGATGATGTTGTTCCCCACTTTTCTACCCTTCAGCCATCTTTGTCACTTGAAATTAAAACCCTGAACCCAGTGTATAAGGATTTAGGCAAATGATGGATTAATATGGAAGCATAATGACACTATCTTTTTTGTTCTCTATTCCCTTCCCATAAATTCATAATATTTTATTTGATGCTGTATCTGTCTGTATTAATAATGGTAAGGGTCAGCTAAGATTCAATACTTCTCTGGTTTTATCTCATGCTTATCTCTTATGCATATCATTTCGCATTCACCTACATTGAATTTCATGTGCTGCTTTATGGCATAGTCACTTAATGTTAGAAGATCCTTCCAAAACTCTTCACAGCTGGCCCTTTCCGTTACTACCCTGAACAGTTCAGTCTCAGCAACTGACTTTTACCTCTGTGTTCACCTGGTTTTCCCAACAATTTAGTGATTTGTTGAACAGTCATATTCGACATCATTCCAGCATGGGTCCCTGCAGATTTTTACTGATGACTATATTGTAAACCTTGACAATTTACTCCTAACCTCCTGGCTTTGAAACATTTATTTAGTCACGCAAAGACATTCTTATGCCATCACTCATTATTTTTCTTATAAAGCTTTGGTGAGGAATCTCCTCTAAAGCTTTTGGAAATCTATGTCAGGTGTATCAAATGAATCCCCTTCATCCATATATATGCTGATTCCTCCATTGGAAACAAGTGACTTTATAAAACACGACTTATCTCTTTGCAAAAGCCATGGTAACTCAAGTAAATCATTTATCTAAGCATTTAATAACTCTGTAGTTTCTATTATGCCCTGTGATGATTTCAGACTCACAGGTCTGTGATTCCCTAGATCTCCCCTGGAAACTTTTAATTTCATCTGGCACCACTCTCCATGCCTCAGGCATGAAGAAATTTTTAAGCGCTTGGAACACAGCTGATAATTCCCTCTCATATTCTTGTTAGTAATTCCACTATTTTATCTTTAATGTCTTTTAAAACTCTTAGCTAAACTCTTGATTCTATAGTGTTGTTATGGAGGTGGGTTTATGCTTGTTGCAGTCACTTCAACTTCACAGATCATCTGGCACAGAAGACACTTCAATTTCTTCTGCAGTGAATGTCAACTCATATTTGGTCTTCAAACAGTGGCCAGTCTTTCAGTACTCTTTTATACCCAAATCATCGTTAGACTCTGCAGACACTCTGGCAGGCTTCTTGTACCCAGTAGCTTTCCAAAATGTTTCTTATGAGTTATAATATTAGGTGTCTCTTTTCTGGTTGTTCCTCAAGTTCTTTTTTAGCATTCCTTACTGTGCTTTTACAGATAATCTGTCTAAAGTTGTCATTATTTCTACCTTCTTTCTTTAGGTACCATTTCAGCTTTTTGAAAGATTCCTTCTCTCTTCAGATAACTTCTGTAACCCTAGACCTGTTGGCTTCTTTCTTTATCAGGCTTTTTTTTGAGAGTGTGAAGCATAGTTCTTGTATTTCTAATACCACAACCTCCTATACAGGTTTATTTTTTTAATTGACACTTTTAGTTTCTAAGATGCTAAGTATTTTTGCATAGCCTCTGCTGACTTTAAGTGTTACTGTCCCTCCTGTGGACATTAAGCCCAAGTACACAATAGTTGCTGCTATCCACTGGCACTCCATCTGGAGGATACAGAGGCAGGTATCTTGAACTGCGAATCTGAAATTCATAAAGGTCATGCTTCATCCCTTCCATCCAAAGGATTGAGCTCCTTTACTAACAACATCATTAAACAACTTTTAACATCTCTAAATGGGCAATGTCTAAGCTATGTCCCAGTGTAGGATTTCTGCAATTGACAGAAGTTACTCACCCTCACCACTTCTATGATTTGTCAGCATCTTGCAGTTGGTGATGTTTAGAGAACAACTAAACTAGTGGACTGTACTGGACACCGAGAGCTGTTGACTTCATTTCTGCCAGAGTCAAGTTCTGTGGATGAACTGCTGCAGGTCTAGATGAGATGAAGGGAAACCAGGAGGATTTCCTTCTGGGTCAGGCTGGAAGATTCACTGTTATTCAAATCTTTAGACCATCTCTCACCATCATTCCCCAAATCATCAGAAGCACAGCCTCTGTTATTTCTGCCTCAGGACTGCATGAGTGAGTGTATCATCCCCATTCCTTTGCAAGTATGGGTGACATATTTGCTGCTAACACATTACTTAAAATGGACTGTTAGAATCTACCTTTTAGGTTCTTCCTTGAGACTGGGAAAAATTACTTGATAGTTAGTATAGAAGATACCAGTACTCTAACTGCTTTTTTTTTTTTTCCTTAAATGGCTATCTTTAAAAATTTGGAATTGACAGGTGTGGAAAACTTGAGTATTTACAGCTTGCTTATATGTCCCAGTCAGGAAGTTAAACTGTCCTGATGAAGAGCAATTCACTGTATATTTATACTCTTTTTGTGTACACGAGGCTTTACTATACTTGCATCCAAGACAAAACTTTTTATCTTGCAGTGACATTAGAAGAATTGGAGTTGTACTCATTGGACACCAGAGACGGATAGTCAGCAGTTTACAGACTTTGCGGTTACAAATGATGCACATACAGGAGAAAGGATTTCATGTATGAAAGTACTAGAATCAACTGTGTTTTGTGCCTCAGCATTTCTAAAATGGAAAAATATTCTCATTCTTCCCTTCTGCTCTTCCCAACTTCAAGAACTGTAGTCTCCTGTTCAGACTATAAAAGTACTTCTATGTTAATGCTTCCAAACTGGAATTTTTAATCACACTGCATAGCTCCTTTGACAGTTATCTGCCAATAAAATCCTGGCCTACTGCAAGACTCTTGGTACACATTGATGAATAACTCAGCATGGATGTGTAACTTTGTATTACAGTATTTGGGAAACTTTCATGAACTGACTTGAAAGTAGTAATCTATTTGGCCTGGTGTGGCTTCTTTATCAATGTATTTAGAGTTTGCTGGTAGATCAAAAAGTATTTGGCTTCCTTCATGTTCTGTGATCATGTAACTTCCAATACGAAATGTGCAATCAAAAAGAAATTTCACATAAATATTTATTTTGTCTCTTAATTAAATACAAATGGATGGGTCCTATCATTATATTACTTTGCAATAGTTTGAATGCAGGTAAGCTGGTGCCTCAAAACATTAGTATTGTTTGCAGAAATGGCTGATTTTATGTAGTGAGTTTTCATTGTGCGAATAACTGGGAGGACAGCAAGAGAAACCTGTTTGCAATCTTAAGGTCTTTGAATTTTAATTACTGTAGCACTCAGCACT
Organism: Colius striatus; assembly: GCF_028858725.1. Taxonomy (NCBI): domain Eukaryota; kingdom Metazoa; phylum Chordata; class Aves; order Coliiformes; family Coliidae; genus Colius; species Colius striatus. Next base: position 110,239,366 of record NC_084759.1, on the reverse strand, counting down.
TTTTATGCTTTAAAGTCTAGATTAGGTTGGAAAACTTGTTCATCCTTGAGATTCTTCACCACCCTAGACCTTTTTTTTTAATACTCGTCATTTGCTTCTACTATGTGGCAAATATTTGTTAGAAAACCAATTGTAACTTTTCCATAACCACGTGTAAAACATGGCTGTCAAATATACCATGGCCACATAGGCTTCAGAAAGCTTTCCGTTCCAAAAGGCCTCCACTGCTTGAAGTAAGCATAATTTCCATCAGTGTTAGTAGACCTTAAAGGGGCAGCCATCAGTGGGGTGATGTGCTTATTCTCATGAGAGCAGGCCAGCCATATCATCCTCCAGTTGAGGGCAGTGGTACAACCACCAACTAATGCTGGAAGTTACGTGCTGCTGTATTCAGTTATCTTGTACACAGGCAGAAAAGGAGATGTAGGACAGCAGTGTAATAATATGTTGCCTTGAGTCTACTTCTAACTGCTTTTAGAAACAAAAGCAGAGTCTGCTGAAATGGAGCTCTGGTTACCATGGGCTAGATCTTCATTTAGTACAGATATCGAAATGACATTGAAGACAATTACCTTCAGAATTCTTCAATAGCCATATTTATGTGCAAGAAAATGCCTGCAAAGGCCTAACATAATATTTGTACCTCTCTAAGACTTACAGCTTTCATGTTTTATTCAGACAACTCACGCAAATGTGCTGGGCTACATTTCCAAACTCTGGCATGGGATATGTGCTACTGGGAACACGGGAATGAGCACATGTCTACATGCTATAGAAGTCACATGCAGATCTACATGCATGTCACATGTAAACTGGGTGCAGATGCTGCTATTGATTTATACATAATTTGGAGGACACTTTGAGTTACGTGGCATTCCAATATACTCAAGCACTACAAATCTTTCATTAAAACTTGCATTTGGGTAATTAGTATAATGTATGTGTATATTAAAATGAACTAACTACTTTATGTAATCATCATAATATTTACTGCTTAATTTACAGCCTGTAAATCAAAATGTATTTTCTAACTATTGGAAAAGGCTGCCATTATATACTGGTGGCAAAAAGGGAAAATCAGAAAGCAACTCAGAATATGCTTCCAACGAGTTCACAGACATGCTAGGCCTGATTCACTGTTGTCATTTTATGTTGGAATAATGGCATTAATTTAAGTAGGATAACAGTAGTTCACCAAGTATATTGTCTTTTCTTTCATTAAAGAGGACAAGCAGATTTAACTAAGGAACAAGTTTTCTAAAGATCAGGACTCACTGGTGTTCTACAATAACAATTTGATGAGCTTGTTTAAAGAAGGGGCAGCTCCAATCCTGTTCTAGCTACAAAGGAACTTTTGCCAGAAATTCTTGCTCAACTCAGTAGGCCTGAACAAGCATGTGCATTTTGCAGGACCACAGGCATTTATTGAGGGAAAAAAGCATTTTTTCTTTTCTGTGACTGTCAATTGAAAGATTCTGCCCCAGTTCCCCATCTGAATAATTTTTTTGTAAAGATTCTCTTATGCAAAGAAAAACATACTTACCTAAAGCCTTTTAAAGAATACTATCATCACAGGGTAATTTAAAAGTTAGGTTTTCCTTTATCATTTTGTTATCCCTTTTGCCCTGTCATTGCTTCCATGGCCTACAACATGACATCGGTGGAAGGAGCCACTCTTATAATTAAATACATTATCAAGGAGGTATGAGTCTATTATTTCTTAATGGGGTTTCAAAGCTACTCATAACTAATCCAAATGATGTATGTGCACTTTTTAAATTCTCCTTCGCACATTTTTTCATTCCCAGTAGTATGGATGCAGAGCAGCATGTTACATGCACACAACCTGGATATATTTCATGGAAATTAATTTCAAAATGTATCACACTACTGAAAATATATTTTCACTAGGAAAAATATAACAATATTAAAACATTTATTAATCGGATATATTTTTCATATGAACAAGCGTTTGGGTAACCAGAAAGGAAAGAACAAGGGATTCTTTGGGTGAGGACATTTACTAAAAACATTGTAAATCCAGGATTTTTTGGGTTACATGGTTTGGGTTTTTTTATGTTCTTGTGGTATAGTATAACATTTTTATAATAGTTATCTTGACCAAATATACATTTTTCTCATCATGGAAGCATTTTATTTGCTCATGCTCTGATTCCAAGCCTATTCTTGGGTATGTTTAGGGAGTTTTTTTGTTTGGTTGGGAGGAGGGGAGATTCTTCCTAATTTTTTTATTTAAAAACAAAGACCCAACAGGTCTTATTTTTCAAAAATGAGCTTAATTCTGTGCAGGCCACAAATGTATATGTGTAACTAGGTAACTTTCTTTGCTACAGAGGATACTTTCTTCAGGTGAAAATTAGTCCTATTTAGATATTGTGCATATTGCAATGTGCAGTTAGAGTTTAAATTTAACAAGCTAGCAATCCAGTAGGCTGGTTTTGATATTCTGGCTTACATCACAGAGTGCTTCATGACTAAAAGTACTCATTGAGTGGTCACAAAGTAAAGTGTGCATGATATGCAAGCTAGAAAAAAAAAAATCCTTAAGAGCGTTAAAATGTAGATGGAAGGAAATAGTTCTAAATTATTTACAAGTAATAAGTACTTACTTATAAGTACTTATTACTTACTTATAAGTACAAGTACTGTATAGTTTTTCTCACAGATCTGATTGACATTAATCTAGAATAAAATTAATCCATGTGTACTGTCACCACTATTCATGTATCCCTTCAGCTTCTAAAACATAGCTTAAAGGAGGGCCTTGACTGATGAGCAGGACCAGGTTAGTGTCTCTTGGCTGACAAGTGCACTGCCTCAGCTGTCCATACTGTGTCAACTACGATGCTTCCAAAGTTGACAGGCAAGAAATTTGGCTGTCCATGTAGCCAAGTGGGGTGGTCATCTAACATAAAAACCATATCAGTCATTCTTACTCAAGCTGTCCTTGCTTGTCAATCGGATCCATGACACCTATCAGGAGGGATTCTTCTCATCTAATTTTGGAGATCTGCATCAGAGCTCATCATCTGAGGTTCCCTTTTAATCAATGAAGAGAAGTGGGCCTTGTAGAATGTTAGTCATCTCATGAATGTAATTATTTACTTCTGGGTTACATGAATTGTGACAAAGAAGTACCTATTTCTCTGCATTGAAAAGATCAAAACTACTAGCTCATATATAGGCATCTTTACTTGGTCAGATGAATCTCATTAATTGATTGTATCCAATCTTTATGCTAAACCTGTGCGGGGAAAATAAAAAAAGATAATTGTGTCCATAATGCTGGTGTTTAAATTGAATAAGTAACAGCAGAAGGCTTACTAGATTTTGCTCATGAGGCATTTGCACATTGGAATTACTGAGAAATAATGGATTCCATGAGGTGAAAGGAAGAGAACTGAGTTGTGTAATTTAAAATTTTCTTAATCAAAAGTAACTCTTTTTGTCTCCCATGAATGTAAATTCAGTGTCTGTCTAATAAAATACTATGCTTTGAGATGTCAGCCAAGACTTTTCAGCATAAGGCAATCCTTTAATTGCAAACAGTGCACTCAACAATAAATACACGTAAATTACAAAGCATTCTGTGTATTAGGAGTTATCTAGATTATTCCGACACGGAGCCCATAGACTGTAGTATTTTGATTTTTCTCTAATTTAAGACTATTTTCCATTCTTTATCTGATGAGCCTAATACTGGGCTCCATTAATTTTTTTTTTAATGCAGATTCATACAGGATCCAAAGATGAGTCATAAGTAACATACAGGCAACCTTTATTCAAGACACAGTAGAGATTTACTATTTGGAATAGCTGGGTCTATGGAAGTGCCTAGTCAGACTGCAATTTCCATGTTAAAATGATCCCATGGGACTATATCTGCCACTAAGGCAAAGGAGCACAGAACATACTTCTATTGAAGACCAGTTGCTAAATTTCAGCTGGTCCCATTGCAAACTGAAGCATGTATTTAGCTGTTTTAACTCAGCTGATGGAATGGTTCTATGGGACACAGTTCTCTCATGAACACAGGGTACACATAGCTACCCTGTCATAGGCTCTGTCTATCTTAGAATACGTCCCATGGAAAGCAGAAAGGCGGATTCATTTCTAACCCAGTCCAACACATCTTTTAGAGTAACAAATATTAGTGTCATAATAAAAAGTCTGTCTTCCATTGCATCTACTAGGAAAGGTATTAAAAAGAGAGATACTTGTGGTATTTGCACATGGTTGAAGAGCGTTGTAGTCTATTGAACAGTTTTCTTCCAGAATATGCTTGTTTACCTACCATAATTGATCTTTCCAGAATAAATGGCAAAGTTTTTTCTTTTCTTTTATAGTGGTACTAGTATTACACTTTTAAAGTGAGGGACAGATGTTGTGGGCTGGGCTAACACTTGGTAGGTCAGTGATCTTAAAATCTCCCGGAGAGAGACAACAAATTAACATTAAAAAGGAAAAAATCTCCAAACCCTACAATAAGATGAAAACAAGTGGCCATATTGTGCTAAGGGGTTCTAACAAAAAACAAAATATTTCATAAGACAGTTCCATACACTAACAGCTCACAATTATCTTCTATCATCATATAATATATTTAGTCGTGAACGCTGCTCATCCATGAGTGCCATGTTTGAATACAGTTCCTCAGAGTATGTACCAGAATATGTTGAGCACAATATGGATATAAAATATTTGTATATGTATATAAAGAATTGTAAATCTAAGGTAGGACATAACGTCTTAAAATTTTTAAGCCTACAGAATTAATTACCTAACACTTGCTAATGGGGTTGATCTTCTCCATTGGCTTCAAAAATTTTTAATGGCATTCACTTATGTGTATTGTACTTCTCAAACTTTCTTGTCTTGTTCTCTGGAAATAGAAAGCCTCTCTTTTCCTTCACAGGCAGAAAGAAAACATTTTCAAACTGGCTTACAAAAAGCTGCCTGGTAACCTGATGCTCACCCTTCTACCACCATCATATCAAACCCCTTTCTACTGATTCTCTTCCATACAACTAATTACTGTAGAAATCATCAGTGATCATAAAGGTGAAGCAAGGTGCAGATGGCCCAGCATCTCCAGTAGGATGTAGTCAATGCTATGATAAGTTTGATTACCTCTGAAAAAGTCAACAAAGATGTTTAAACGGCATATAAATTATTTTCTTGAAAATACCCATATACAGACACATGCAGTTAAAATGAGGGAAATTTTCAAGGTATGAGTAAGGATATGCCAGAGCATGGTATAAAAAGATACACTGATTTTTTTTTTTAAAAAGCCAAAAAAAATGATTTATGAATAAATAAGAGGTTAAAAAAATGGATTAGAGTTAAAATATATTTCCTTATTTTATATATGAAGTAATATAATGCCAGTTCAGTGAAATCTATTTCTGTATATGTTTCTTTAAATATCCTACATGAATATCTCTTACCTTTCTTTCCTGCAAGACTGCAAGTACTTCTCTCTTCTAGAAAGGTTTATCATATTATCTGATTTTTCATACCCATGTAATTAAACTAGATTAAAAAATGCAAAGTCATAACACTGAAGAGAGGAGAGGGAAAAAAATCAAAAAGATCAGTCTCAAAATCACTTCAGTTGTCACACCTGTTCTATTTTGCTGCCGTCCATAATTTTGACCAATGTCTAAGAATCTGAGCACTTTGCCTAGTCGATACCTACAGGTGTGACTCAGCATGTACTTGGCAAGCTCAGAAATTAATGAATCTGTAAACAGTTACATGTTTGCGTAGATTATTTCATATAAAGAGGCTGATCAGAAATGGGAGTATTTACATGAATGGAGTTAGGCATAAAGTATGTCCCTATAAAATATTTGTAAGGCAGCATCAGATAACATATTTTGTCATTTTTTTAAGTTCAGTACCACATATGGTTTCCTTGAGGAGTCCAGTATGTTCATTGAGATTATCACAAAACCTGCTGCCCATAGTGTTCTTGATATGTGAGGAGATATTGCTGACTTTTTTCCTTCATCTAGGTAACACTAAACATTTTGGGGAATACTCATCTCTAATAGGCACATCAGCAAGCTGCTTACAAATTTGCAAATAAACCATAATATTATGCTACTACTTCCTGTTATTGACAGTACAGTGAAATACTGCTAAGGAGCAGCATGTATGCTGAGCAGCAGATAAACCAAAACCCTGAGACTGAAAATTCACAAATCACAGAGAAATCTAGTAATCCATAGTCTGAACTATGTGATGCCTGGGACCTTGGTTGTATAGAAAATAACCTTGAATCTAGAATCTGGAAAATCAAATTTGGCAGAAATATGTATTGGAATCCAAATACTAATTTATGGTTGTGAATGATGAAAAAAAGCATCCATTGGAATGTCTAGGGAATATTTTCATAGTATCATCACTGCACAATGCTCTAAGTGTCCTCTACATCAGTGACAGGGGGAAAAAAAATCTATTTGCTGGTTTTCCAGGGTCCAGTCTATGACCAAAAAACAGGTACAACTGTCATCATTTAGATTAGAATCTCTGGTAGCTACAATTCTGTAACTGAAAAACTACTTGTTGCATACTGGCTTTTTTGAGAGGAACCTAAATAAACACTAAAGAGTTAAATTATCCAGTTAAGAATGCCTTACAAACTAAATTTTCAGTTTTCTCTCTCATTCTCTACTTGAGAATGATTAAGAAGCTAAAAGGAAAAGTAAAACCAGATTTTTTTTTAAGAAGCTGAATGCTCTGACCTGTGTAACCTACCATCACAATCCCTTTGTGTACAGTAGGATTAGCTGAAACAAAGTACAGTCAATCTTTCAAGACTGTAGATTTTCTTACTTGCTAAATACCAAATTCACAAGTTCCATTTTTTGTTTAGGAAGGTTCTGAGCTAAAATACACAGTATTTCAAAATCTTGATGCAAGACTTTAATAAACTTCTTGATGGAGTAATTCCTGGGAAATTGAGAGGAATTAAATGGTTTGGTGTCAAGAAGCATGGTTTTGCTGTGACCAAAATTTATGAGAGTTTCTTACCAAGTTCAGTAGCAGTGGGATGAAGCCCCATATTATACATGCTCTAAGTAGGATTCAGTTCTCCAACCACTACTGTCATGGTTGATTTGTTGCTAGGGAAACAGCACTTATTAGGAACATGAAGTCTTGTCATTCAAACGTAGTGCTAAAACTTCTTGCTAGTTTTAAGTTCTCTGTTGACACTTTCAGGTTAACAGGTAGGCTGGTCTTTCAGGGCATGATCCAAAGCCAGTCAAATCCATAAGAAGATGTCAATAAACTGAAACAAGCTTTGGATCAAAGGTTTCTATAGATTTGCAAGGAATGGATAGCTTAATCTAATAAAGGAGAACAGAGTGCACTGAGCATGAAAAAGGCCACTTCCTCAGGGATGTGATGAAATAGATTATGCATACCTTCAACACAGCAAAGCTGAACTGCAAGGTTCAAAAGGTAGTTCCTGGACTGTTGTTTTATCTGGAATGGGCTACTATCTCTGAGTTTGCAATAAGTGTTTTAAAGTGACCTACACATCTAATTGAGTATCTAAGAGAAATTTTAGGGTCAAGGGGTTTCCCCTAGGATAATCCCCAAACTACTGGACTTAAATACAGCATAAAACCACCACCCTCATCAAACAAACAGAACCTACAAAAACATATCTTTTTTCCTAAGCATATACCATTATGCAGTATGATTTCCCCTTCATAATATAAGTTCTAGCTGATTGTTCACCTCTTTGAACAAGCTGTTTCTTACTCCTAGTGTGTTGCACTGTAAGTTTTGATATGTTCCAGTTAATGAAAGCACAGTAGCAAATAAATAATCTAATGCCTTCCCAGTGGTTCTGTTTATTTGACTCTTTTGTTAATTCTCTATCTCAAGAACTCAAGAACTCCAACTCTAAGATTCCTAACATGTAAACATGGAAGCATTTTAAAGCTTATGGCCATGACTCCCTCTGTGCCTCCTCCCAAGAAACAGTTAGCTTTGAATTGGCAATGTAGCATTTTAATACCATCTATTCTGCAACAATTTTTTCTACCAACGTTTCTACATATGGTAGAGAGGGCTATTTCAGATTAAAAGTCAGAAAAGTTGTTTCTTGGTTAACTCTGGTGAAGGAACTGGATTCAGTCAGTAAATCAGTGTATGTTGCTCTTACCTAGGGCCTTGTGTCTGCTTCTGTTGACGCCAATGTCAAAATTCGCTGATGGTATCAATTACGTCACGCACAGTGATGCTGTGACGGAAAACCCAGAGGCTAACAGAAAGGGATTGTTCTTGTTTGGTGTGGTATAACTCCTACTGATTTTGGTAAAAACAACAGGTACTCTGCACTTCTCAGGAGTGCATCTGCAGTTACAAAGGGAAAAAAAAACCAATCAAGTGAAACAAATTACTGAAAGGCAATAGTTTCTTTACTAGCAAATCAAACTTCATTGATAAAGTTGGAACTACTTGTTCTCATTTTGTCATCATTTTTTTAAAAAATAAACCACTTTGACTTACATAAAAAATACAAGAAAAAAATATTTTACTACCTTCCAAAAATTCACTTTGATTTACTCTTGGAATATAAAGTGGTTGGTATGTTTTTCTCAGGATAGCCTGTATTTCTGTGTGTTGGTTTTAAACGTATTTGAATTAAAAGAGGTTTTAATCTCTGTCTCTTCTGTGAAATTAGATTGTACACAACTACATATGACTGCTCTTCATAGTCTGCTGTTCTAGCATAGCCATAAAATATATCCATGTATGTGTATATATGAATAACTATTTGATGACAGACCCTTTAGATTATGTAAGTGGCCGTGTCAAAACTTCGGAGGTAGATGGCTTCAAAAGCAATGGTATAATCATAATATTCATAAACTATTTTATAAGCAAAATGTGGCCTCAGCACAGATCTCACATCCTTACCAGTAGTCTGAAACCCACCTTTTCTTTAAAGACTCCAGATAACATTTGTTTTGCCATTGCTTCTTTTCCTCTTACCAAGATGTATTTGAATAATGGCAACTACCTGTGACACAGTCTTCACCACTCAGCTCACAGAAAAGCAGCCTTGGTACTGCACCTCTAAGTTACATCTTCATCAGTCTGAACTTGTGTAAGCATTGCACTCTACATGCACGATCTACTTATTCTGAGAGACTGAACATTTCACAGCTGGTCTTGTTAGTTTCCCCCTGGGACTGCCTCACTGTTCAGAACGACTTTTCTTCACATAATATATCTCACATACATGTTCCCACTGTATTTTCCCTTCTGGCTTTTTGCCAGTTTGCAACAGTATTGTAGGAATAGCCATGAAATAAAAATCTCAATATACTGATTTGCAGTCCCAAGGGGAATTTACATTAGAAGTGAAGATGGTATTATTTACTGAAAAGTGGTGTTATCTTCTTTTTTTATTATTATTATTCTATTCCTATGATAATATAATGTTCCATGTAAATTTTCATGTGCTGGCATGCCTACAAGTTAATAGTGTAATAGAATGCTCAGCTCTCAACATTAAGGTGTTTTTAAGGTGAATTGCATTACATATGCCATCTCTTTGCAGAAAGAATATGGTGTTTGGCAAAGCTACCTGCTGAGCAACATAATAAGATTTTTGTACAAAGTACAAGTTACTGATTATTATTGTATTTTATTTTTCTATGATTTCCTAAGAGGCATTATCAGGTCTTACAGATGGGGTAAGCCTGTTTATTAAGATATTTATTAGCAAATAAAGGTTACAGTACTGGTGGTTATTTTTGAGTTAATGGTGTTTGTTTTGCCTTAAGTTACTGATACAATGATACACAGTGAAGCCTGTCATACATGATCATGCAAAAAAAAAAATCAAACAACCCAGCTGCTTAACACAGGGTGGTGTACTAATAAAGACAGACCGGCAATATGTTTTAACGCTTGAGATGCTTCAGGGTGGTAGTGGTTTTTTTAGCTTAAGAATGTTTAATCATAACAGCCTCTTCTGTGCTTACCACTGAGCATTTATGCTCTGATAAATGCCTTGTCAAAGTGCACATACCATTAACAACATCAGGAAAAACTGGACACATTAAAAGTTCAAAACACCACTCTCATCTTCTTGAGGAACACCGGGAATCTGAATTTTAAGATTCTAATATTAAGATTCTGCAGTACTGTTCACCCTCCTTACTCCTTAAAACTCATCATATTATGTAAATAATGCAAGGGCAATAAACCGATTCACAAAGAAGTTAATGTCATACACAATAATCAAACCCTACCTCAAAAAGTGTTAAACTATAATTACTTATAACATACATGTGCAACAAAACCAAAAAATAAATAGAAGCATGTGTAAATTAATAGGAAATGAATGTCAAATGTCCACAGTCCACTACATCCTGCACATTTTGCATGGGAAGAGCTTTCTCACTAAGGACTATTAGGTTTAACATAGCATCTATACTGAATAATGACTATTTCATTTTCGGATTACAGAAATGCCTTTCCAATTCTTTGTTCTTCATTGAGTTCAGAACAAGTTCTTAGGTGTAGACTGATTTTAATATAGCAAGTAGGAGACTATACCCTCCTCTAACACATATGTCTGATTAGCTTTTAGAAAGTGCTTCATGAGTTTTACTGAGAGATTTATGCTGCTTGCTTTTCTTTTAATGGCTCATAATGCTATTTTGACAGAATCTCATCTTTTAGTCAGAACCTTTCTGGGTATAGGGAAATCATGAAATCATGATCACAATTTACCTCAAACATTTAATAATAATGAAAGCAGCAATGATAATTAGAAAGTAAAACAACAGACAAAAATGTTTGTAGTATTTTCAAATTTTTAAGTTTAATGTAAAAAGCATGGTAACTGGGAACTTCTGACTTAAAATTTTTATTAGCAAGAACTCTCCACATCACTATCAAACATTCCATTCCACTGCTTTTACTCCTCTTCCCAGGGCAGAGTTGAGACAGTAGACTGCAAGTTATGTTAAGCATAAGTGAAACTAGAGATTTTGAAAATGAGGGGTCAAGCTCAATGAAGAATCACAGAATCATAGAATGGTAGGGGTTGGAAGGGACCTTTAGAGATCATCTAGTCCAACCCCACTGCAGAAGCAGGGTCACCTAGATCAGGTCACATAGGAACATGTCCAGGCAGGTCTTGAAGACTTCCAAGGAAGGAGACTCCACAACCCCTCTGGGCAGCCTGTGCCACTGCTCCCTCACCTGAACAGTGAAATAGTTTTTTTCTTATGTTTAAGTGGAACTTTTTGTGTTCCAGCTTCATCCCATTACCCCTTGTCCTGTTGCTAGCTACTATAGAAAAAAGGGAAGTCCCAACCTCCTGACACCCACCCTTTAGATATTTGTAACTGTTAATAAGATCTCCCCTCAGTCTCTTCCTTTTCTAGACTAAACAGCCCCAGTTCCTGCAGCCTTTCCCTGTATGAAAGATGTTCCAGTCCCCTGATCATCTTGGTGGCCCTGTGCTGGACTCTCTCCAGAAGTTCTCTGTCCCTCTTGAGCTGAGGAGCCCAGAACTGGACACAGGACTCCAGATGAGGCCTCATCAGGGCAGAGTAGAGGGGGAGAAGAACCTCCCTTGACCTGCTGGCCACACTCTTCTTGATGCAACCCAGGATGCCATTGGCCTTCTTGGCCATGAGGGCACATTGCTGTCTCATGTTTAGTTTATTATCAATCAAGACTCCTGGGTCTCTCTCTGCAGAGCTGCTCTTCAGCATTTTGACCCCCAGCCTGTACTGGTGCATGGGGTTGTTCCTTTCCAGATGCAGGACTCTGCACTTGTCCTTGTTGAACCTCATGAGGTTCCTCTCTGCCCAACTCTCAAGTTGGTTGAGATCCCGCTGAATGGCAGCACAGCCTTCTGGGGAATCAGCCAGTCCTCTCAGTTTGGTGTCATCAGGGAACTTGCTGAGGGTTCACTGTCCCCTCATCCAGGTCGTTGATGAAGATATTGAACAAGACTGGCCCCAGAACCGATCCCTGTGGAACTCCACTGGCCACAGGCCTCCAACTCGATCCTGTGCCATTGATAACCACCCTCTCAGCTCTGTCGTTCAGCCAGCTGTTGATCCACCCCACTCTCCACTCATCCAAGCCACAATGCCTGAGCTTTCTGATGAGGATGTTATGGGAGACAGTGTCAAGAGCCTTGCTGAAGTCAAGGTAGATGACATCCACTGCTCTCCTCTCAACTAGCCAGCCGGTTATGCACTCATAGAACGCTATCAGGTTGGTCAAACAGGATTTCCCCTTGGTGAAGCCATGTTGACTACCTCTGATAACCATCTTTTCCTTCATATGTTCAGTGATAACATTGAGGATGAGTTGTTCCATCACCTTTCCAGGGATCGAGGTGAGGCTGACTGGCCTGTAGTTTCCTGGGTCATACTTCCTGCCCTTTTTGAAGACTGGCGTGACATTGGCCTTTCACCAGTCTTCAGGCACCTCGCCTCTTCCTTGATTGTTCAAAACTAATGGAGAGAGGCTTAGCAATCACATCAGCCAGCTCCCTCAGCACTCTAGGATGCATCCCATCAGGACCCATTGACTTATGAGCCTTAAGCTTGGCCAACAAGTCTTTAACCTCTTCCTCTTCCACTCAGGGCAAGTCCTAAGAAATATTGCTTCTTCAAGTCAAGGGGCAGTACAGACTATCTTTTGGGAAGACGAGGCAGAATCGTACACTCCACCCCTCACTCATTGCTTATCTTTGTTTAAAAGTGAGGGAGAAATCCAAAACACTGCTGAACATTTGGAATTACACAAATAGCCGATTGTAGTGAGGGAAGCATAAGGGACTGCATTGTCACAATCTGTGAGGTCTGAGTACAGGATAGCATGCTGAACTCTTCCTTGCCTCAAATTCAGCTTGACTGTGCAGGGTCTCATTAGGGCAGGATATCAGTCTGAACACAAGGAGTGGTAAATGAACAATCTTTTGTATTTTATTATTACCTGAACAGAGGCTAAGCAAGGAAAACTCATGCTACTGTCCCAGCAGATGAGTCTTTTTTAACTGCATTTGGTAAAAGCAGCACATAGCGATTCTCAGCATTCACTTTTACAGAATTGAGAACAATTTTGGCAGCTAAATGTAAGAGTTTTGGTTTATATGTACTCCTGTTTGGAGCTCATTTTAAATGATTAAATTAAGTGTGCACAGCAGACCACTCAGAACTAGTCTGACTGGACTGTGCTACACATAAAAAATTATCAAAGTGTATTTCTAGGCACCGTGCCTGGCCTAAATAAGTTGACTTCTTCCCAAACCCCAGTTGCTGCAATCACCCAAGTGGATTTACAATTTTCCCTGAACACCGTACTCCATCAAACTGCCTGCTGAAGAACGGGAGCTGCTGTGAACACCTCTAATGGTATGAAGCTTTTCTTCCTACATTAATTTTAATTCCGAAGAGGATTTCTCTGAGGATGTCTCTGTGCGAGACAGCGGCGTGGGGGTCAGAACAAAACCGAGAGAGGATGAAACAGCTGCGGTTCGTACGTGTGATCAGTGTGCGACGTCCGCCCCGTGTAGGCAACAGGCGCCCAGGACACTGCTGACACGGCAACACGCAAAGCGGGCCGAAGATGACGAAGCTCCCGAGAGGGCAGCCTCGGCCAGACGCTAGGCGAGGCCCCTACACACCTTACATCCCTTGCTGCCCAAGGGCGTGGTAACGCCCCCCACCCCAGACACCGGCCCCGGTGCTGGCCGGAAAGGGCGGAGCCTCAGGGGAGGGCGAGGCCTCGCCGGGGAAGGGAGTGGTGGGCGGGGCGGTGGTTTCCCGGGCAACGGCGGAGGCGGCGGCGGCCGGGGCCGGGGCCTGCCGACAGCTCGCGGGCCGAGGTCGGTGCTGCGGCTGCGGGCGGCGGGGAACGCGCGAGGCGGTGCCGCGAAGTGCGGCTTGGGCTCCTATAGGGGACCCCTGACCCGCTCTGGGCGAGGGGACTCGTACTCGCTGCCGGTTGCCGCGGCAGTCAGGGGCGGCCCTGCGTGGCGCAGGCTCGGGGCAGGAGCGCCCGCTGCGATGGGTGCTGCTGTGATGGGGACTCGGCGACGGGAAAGGAAGCCCCGTCCTGGCGTCTGGGAGAAGCTTGAGCTCGATCTCGGCCCCCCAGAGGCTTCCGGGATCTGATTCATGAGATTTATGCTACTTGCTTTTCTTTTAATGGCTCATAATGTCCTTATGAGGGAATCTTATCCTTTAGTTAGAACCTTTCTGGGTATAGGGAAATCACGAAATCCTGATCGCAGTTTACTGCGCTTCTTGGCTCTGTCCCAGGCACTTGCAGGCCGTGGCTCACGGTGGGAGTCGGAGGTCCCGCGGAAAAGAGCAAAACCAAACCATCTGTAGCTGGAGTTTTAAGTGTTAATCTGAAAGAGACTCCTGTGGCTTGGGCAGCCTTGGGTATCTCGGCCTTAACATTTGAGTAGTCCGCCTGAATTAAATGGACTTTTACTGTCGTTTAGTTTGGAAGTGACCTCCACTGGCCATTTGCTCCGATCACCTTCTCAAAACCATGACGAGTATCACACGCTCCGTATTGGAGTCGCGGGTTGCTCTGTCTTGGCAGCCCCCCGAGAGAAGTGGCTGTGCTGGCCAGGGCATCCATCGGGGCATTGGCTGCAGAGCTCACCTGGCTTCGCTTCCCAGCTGCAAGCACAATCGAAATGCTCTTAAGTGCTTTGTCTTCAGGAGTTTTGCAGTCTGGTTAGTCACAAATGTGAATCACAGATGACTCAGGCTTACAGTTCTTGATAAAGGTTTATGGAGTTTGGTAAATTCCTAGACCAAACTACCTGAAATAATTTTAGGATATGTCCGGCTGTATGCTACATAGCATTGTAGGCTGCATATCAGCTGGCAAAAAAAGAAACTTGTGCCACCTCTAACTCTTCACACACAAGAAAAAAGAATGGGAAGAAAAGGGTAGGGCAAGAAGTCAAGGGTGTATTTTTCTGTTGTGTTCTTAAATAATTACTTCGCCAACTGTTATGAGAAGCTGCTAGAGAAAGATAGTTAAAATGTTGCTAGGAACTTTTGCCAAAGAATGTGTACTTAGGCTTTTGGGTTTAAAAGTGAAGCCTTAGAAGTGTCTTTGAAGTGCTTGCATTTTCTCCTCTTCCATTTCAAGAGTACCTGTAAGGTATTGTTTTGGACCTTATTGTCTAGAATATAAGGCTCTCAAATTGGACTAAAAAAAATGTGTTTTGGAGCAGGGTTTTGTCAGGTTAATTTGATAATAAAGAGTAAGCCTTAATCTGTTTTCAAAGTTGTATGTATATTTAAAAAGGAGTGGCACATAAAACAAAGGGGAGTTAGAAGAAAAGTCATTATGGTTTTTCTTCTTGGAGGGAATTGCTGTAACTAATGTTGGACTTGTATAATCTGGTCTGTAGCTAAAAAGGTGTGTAGCTGTTTTTCACATAGCCACTCTGTAGATCACTAGCAGTCTTGAATCAAAATGCACTTAGATAAAGCTTTAATGTATTAAAAAAGAAAAAAAAACCCAGACTGTAAACAAGGATGATGGCTTATGTGACTTTATTAAATTCAATTCTTTAAAAATGATTAAAAAGTAGTTATTAATAATTTTGTAGTCAGGTAGTGAAGAAGTGAAAACAAGTACTAACAATTGATGGTTTTTTCCTTTCTCATCCTGCCACGATTTTCTGTGGTAATTAAGATTGCAATCCGAGTTGTGCAGTGCTGTGTGCTTTTTCTTTATTAAGAGAAAACACAGCTTTCACCACTCCACAAAATTTGTCACTAGTTAAGTGCTTTATTATTTGATGCATTGTAAGTATTTCAGCTAATTGCTGAAATTAATCTTAGTGGAATTCACTCAAGATAGACAAGGGTTATCTTTATAAAACATATGTTCAGCCAGGTACCACAAGGGAATGTGAGCTCCTTCGAATATGCTGCTGCCAGGTTAACTTCAGTCAGTGTCTGGGCAGGAGTAGGAGTTTGGCATATACCTGACGTGGGTGAATGTTGCGATGTCTGGCTTCTTAACTGATGGATCTATTGTAATCAGTTTTGATTTGTAGTGAATGAGTTCCTAA
The DNA here is from genome assembly GCF_028858725.1 of Colius striatus. Classification (NCBI taxonomy): domain Eukaryota; kingdom Metazoa; phylum Chordata; class Aves; order Coliiformes; family Coliidae; genus Colius; species Colius striatus. The sequence continues at coordinate 110,223,231 of NC_084759.1, read as the reverse complement.
TTTATACATATTAATATCAACAAGCCTACTATAGTTAGACTTTGAATTGAATTGACAGAAAGGACTTTATTTACTTCAGCGTTCAGTGAATTATATAGCAGGTGCTGAAGAACGGAAGTAGTCTTTTCTTTGTCATAAATTATGACAACTGACTGAATTACTGACAATTTGAAGTAAAATGTAATGGTCTTTTTGGGTTTTTTTTCAGTTTGGTGGAAGGTAAGGAAATATTGCAGTTGTACTCCTATTCAGACTGACCAAAAAGATGGCAATATTGCTATCCAGAGAATCAAGGACATTGCGTTACACAGACAGGGCTATAAACAGCCAATCTACTTTTGTATCAAGGCCTCTTCACTGTAATCAGCTTACACTCCATTTGCTTAGTATACCAAGCAAACCTGCTGTGGCGGTGTTTGCACAGTGTCTTATTCACACTGCCCTTTTAAAAGTTTTAAGGTCTGCTTAGCCACATGCCCACTTACAGTGCTAGTGCTGCTGCTGTCTGTGTAACAGCTTCCCAATAGCTATTTCCTTCTCTGATTTTCTGAACAACAGGTGATCCCTGTGCATTTGAGCCAGAATTATGGGATTGTTTGACAAGCTCGCGGGATGGCTTGGACTGAAGAAAAAGGAGGTTCATGTTTTGTGCCTTGGCTTGGACAATAGCGGCAAAACAACAATCATAAATAAACTTAAACCTTCAAATGTAAGTAGCTTACTTAGTTTACTGTTAATGTTTTCACTGCAATGTTTGTTTAAACTGTTCTTGCATGCTGTTATACGAAATGTGACTGTGGAAAAGATGGGAAGAGCTTTTTGATTTAGTGCAACGAAGAAACATATTTTAAGAGTTTCCAACAAACTAAAGTAAGCATCCACGTGTATAGTATGAAAACATTTCACAAAACAGCACTGTTAATGTGGCATGTTTTTTCTAAGATTGCCCAGTGAAGAAGGGTTTATGGTGGCTGAAATCAGGATCTGAAATAAGTCACTTAAACAATTGCTACAGGATTGCAGTTAGGAGTAATGTGTCGAAAACTTGGGATTAATACAGTTGTGTAACAATTTGTACTTGGCTACGTTTATTATGTTTATTTTAGTACCTTCCTCATAAATAAGTATATAATAAGTAAAAAATTAGGAAATAATGTGAAGATGCATACTTAATGGTGACTTCCACATTTTTAAAGCAGAATACCTTTCAGGATAAGTAGTACCTTATACTTGCAGTTCATTTATCCAATGAAAATGTTTCAGGCAACTATAAGTGCATAGCATTCTGAGAAAAATATAAAGTAGGATTACCTTGTTTCTAGGTACGTTTATGGAATAGCGATAGATAAATTTTGGTAGGTGTGTTCAAAGTGAGAGACTTGTGCATCTTGGTTATATGCAGCCAGCAAACTGTGATTTCTGTTGTTTACATCAGGACACAGCTTTTCTTGTTCTATTTCCATTGAACTTTTCTTGCAGACTACCACTGGATGTTGTTTAGAAAATCTAACATGATAAAGAGTGTGCTACTCTTTCATTCCTGCCAATTATTCCTCCACTGAAAATTAAAGAGATTTATAAACAAAGACTCTAAACTGCTTACTACCTGCTGCCGGTCATTTTGGGGAAAATTCTACCATTTTTACCAAGCAAATTAGATATTTATGTAATTTTTGGTACCTTTACTATAGCAGGATTTTTATGTCATGCCTTAAGCAGTAAAGGATTCTTAACTGGAGTTGAACACAGATTTCAAGATTTATCACAATAACAGATATTAGAGAAAGTCCCAAGGGGATTACAGAAGTAGAATAAAATAGAATTTGTTTGTTTTACTCTAAATTCATGTAATGAGAATTTACTTCTGGATGTTGTAATTTAGTGTGATGCTTTAGGAAGGTAGCTTTACATACAACTTACATAAGTCCTATCCTTGCAAGACATGACATTCTCTAATGTGCAACAAATGTCATTAGATCAGACTTGATGAACTTGTTTATTTTTAGTAAGTTCAATGGACAGATGACTTTGAGCTCTGGATCAACCCAGTCTTCTTAAGAACTGCCACTTTGCCCTAGGAGCAATGCATGAGGTGTCTGGCAAATACAGATGTTTCTCCATCTGTTTGCTGTTGTTTTTTCTGGACCTGATAAATGCACTGGAAATAAATGCTAAAGAAATAACCCCGCTTCTACTTTGCATAATTTTTTTCCTTGGTAACTGGAACTGTTGATTAAACTGTTCCCGATGTTTGAATGCCATTTTGATAATGCAGGTGAAAAAGCCAAGCTTGCTTCAGCTATATGCAAAGAGTCAACTACTTACAGGTAGTGTTTTTAATGAGGAGCTCGCAAAAGAGTCTGTAAAAGGATTGCATGTCACTTTCTCAGGTAGCTCTGTAATCTAAGGAATGTGATCTTTCACCCTCCTCAGTATCATGCTTCTTAAATGAACTATTCTGTTGTACTGACTTAGCTGGTAAGTTCCTTGGCTAGCTCAGCAGTAAACCTGGCTATCGGACATATCTATTAATAATGCTTTATGTTTTGGCCATTCCTCTGTGGTAAATGATAAGTTCTTCCAGTGTTCTAGTAGTTTGAATAGAACTACGGTTAGGCCACTGTGTAACATCCACTGTATAATTCCTGATGTCAAATAGACTCTTCCAGCCTGTGGATAGAAGCTGGGAGTATGGCCAGTCTAATATCTTGATAGAAGTATACCCTCTTCTAACCAAGAAGCTTTGGGGTATTGTGCACACTTGTTTGAGCTGGCACTCTAATTTCCAAAGGGCGCAAATATTGTGAACTTTGACCTCAGTTATAATCTTTAAGCTGCTATCTTCCATATTAACCTATCTACTATTTATTTCATCTGTAATACCCAGACATATGTGTACTCACAGACTAATGGAAAGGGTGGAATGTCACTCCTCAGGCTAAAATGTCTTCAGTGTCCAATACCATTCATTGTATTTCTGAGAAAGCAGAACTAATTACTGAACCATTCTGAGAACTTTTTAAATATAAAGTATCTGTATATTTGTGTTTCAACTATATTTCAATATTTAAATTTCCTAACTTGATCATAAAAAGTGTATTTTTTTTCCCTTAAAGGCTCAAACTCAGGACATCGTTCCAACAATAGGATTCAGTATAGAGAAATTCAAGACATCAAGGTAGTAGTTACTTTCATTTTCTCTATTTAGGGGGAGTCATTAATATACAATTAATTAATTATTAATATAATTAATATACGATGGTTGGACTTAATTACCCCTTTCAGTGGGATGTAACTGAGTATAATGTGTGGTAGTATAATGGCATAACATGCAGCTGAAATGTCATAGTAAAGAGGAGCCCTAATCATGATCCAGGACTGGCAGTGTTAGATTATACTGTGTATTTTGTGCTGCTATAACACTGTGTATGTATGTAGCCAAGAAAAAAAAATTGCAATAGTGATTATAAACAATCTGAGTTCTCTCTGTTAAGAATTTTGGAATAGGGCACAGTTACAGACTTGAGGAGAGACAGTTCCTTAGATAGTAACCTATATTCTATTAAGCACTCTCACTGAAGGGACTCTGAAGAGATTGCAGTCTAATCTCATTAAATGAAAAATGGTGTCTACGGTGTTAGCAATTTAAAGATGGCAGGGACAAAGGTCAGGAAAAGGAGGAAGAAATCATTAGTTCAATGAAGGCTAAGATTTAGAAAAGGAATGTCATGAGACAAAGATACCTCAAGAAGGTAACATTAGCTACTATTTTATTTTTCTGTGTCCTTCACAGTGTATTTTTAATGGGTGCAATTAATCTTCAAACCAAGCAGTGTGCCCCACTGGATGACAGATCTGCAAGAAAATTGTTTATTCCTTGAGCTGATGTGTGGGACTAATAAGTTTCATACGTTTATAGGAGACTCAACAACCGTATTCTGTCTCAGTAAAGCACATAAGACAGCTTTGGGATTTGGCTGTGTGAGAACATAAATTGATTTCTATTGCTTTCCTTTATTCTTATCCTGTAATAGGAGAGATGACCTGCAAATACACCATCTAGAATGAATAAAAAACTCTCAAAAAAACCCAAACAAACCCACAACCCACCCAATACCTCATTAATCTCATATTGTCATCAAAATGTTTACAGGTTGATAATAACATAATAACTTCGTACACAGCAGAGGAGCTAGTCTAGTCTAGTTCTAGTCTAGCTAGTCTAGTTCTTTTAAAAAGCCTTTTATTTTGTATACAGAAGCTTTTGGACGGTACTAGTGCCTGTCTAGAGACAGAATTTAAGACAGGCTGCAGATTTTAATTCAGGACTCATCTGAATTTCATTTACTCAGCATTATAAACAATCTTTGATACTAAAGTGATAAAAAGAGAGGCTGTATAGGAGCTTATTTTGTGTTTGGTGTAACTTTTAATAATTGGTTTAGTTGTTTTATTCAGAGAATAAACAAACACGTATCCATTGTGAAATATTTCTGTAAGACCACAAAACTGCATAGGATAGTTTGAAGGCAGATAGAGTAGCCAGAGTTCCTTTGGGAATCTTTTCTCGGTTGATAAAGATTCAAATTGTTCTGGTTTTTTTTCTGTTAGAGTAGCAGAGAAAATAGTTTGGGTTTGGTCTTGTTCTTTGTTTCTGTGCCTCATACACTTAATTTCTTTGCAGTTTGTCTTTCACAGTGTTTGATATGTCAGGTCAAGGGAAATACAGAGACCTCTGGGAACATTACTACAAGTAAGCCTATCATTTATTTTAAAGCATTACTGTTTATATTAGCTGTTGTGTAGATTGTTTAAACAGAAGTATGATTATATCTAGTGGTTAGAATGATTTGGAGGAGACTTATTCCTGGTGTTTGACAGAAGGTCATTCTGGATAACCAGAACTTTTCTTCCTGTTCTGAAAACTGAAGATCTTTGTATGCTGTTAGTCAGCATGCTTTTGGGGATATCTAGTTGACTCAGCATTTGAGGGAGCGTACTAGAAATGGGATTTAAATGTTGAAACCTGAAAACTAATCCTGAAATAAATCACTAAGATAACTTAGGTTTCCTGTTTTTCTGTTCTGTAGGTAAATGCCATAAGATCCAAAAGAGAGTTTTTTAGAGATCAGAGAAATTAACAAATGAGGCACATGTAACTGAGAACCTCAGAGAATTCTTAGCTGTCATTTATTAAGCAAGATATCCACTGTACTTTATAACACTATGGTATTGCCTTACTGGTAATAGACACCATTTTCTGATTTTGCAGCTTCTAATGAGTCTTAAATCATAATTTATATTGTCTCATTGTTATTCTGCAACACTTGATGCTGATCTAAATAAGGTGAACAACAGTAAACCACACAGAAATAGCTTGAAGAAATAGAATGGGAAAAAAAAAATAATATTATAGTGTTGATTAAATATTAAGTTGATGTGATAGACCTTAAAGTATTGTTTAACTAAGGATTAGTTAAATAATCCCTCTCACTTCTGTACAAAACATGTGTTAGCAATTTGAAAACTTGTTGTGTGGGTAGGAGATTTTCATTGTGCGTTAGATGTATGTCTCCCAAATCTTTTGGATTTCAATAACTGCCCTTAGGCTGCTCTCAAAATGCTAGCTTAGTGCTTCATAAGCAAATATTTTTCCTGACTGATGTATTTAATGCAGTAACTCATCCTTTTTGTGGCCTGAACAGATTTTTTCATCTTAATAGTAAGGGAGTTTCTTAGGTAACGCCAAGAGCGTAACATGCACTTGTATCCACCTCTGTTCCTGATACAGAGCAGTAGTCACATATTTATTATTTTTAACTTATAGAAATAATCTTAATATATTGTTTAGTTAATAAATTTAAGCAAGACTTAATTTTGCAAGAATTTCAAAATAGCAGTCAAATCTGATCAAGAGTCTTAAGTAGTTGTTTGGGTTACTTGGAACTTGCCCTTCTCTTTGACTTGAAACTATCTTCTAGGATGTCCTCAATGTCTTAAATAAACATAAAGTCGTATAAACTCATGTTGTATCCTGATTAACGTTACTTGCTTGTGAAGTTAATTTTTGATAGTAAATCCATCCTAGGACTCTGATTTCTACTTGGGCATTTTCAGATGTTATGTGGAAAAGCTTTATTTGCTGTTGAAGTTCTTTTGTACTCCAGAAAAGAATGAACCTTCTCATACAATCTTAGGCTGGTAAAGTTGTTTCAGTTCTTCAGTAGATCTAGAACTGTTTCTTACCAAACCACAAGGGCAGATAGGTGAAAAATGTATCCGTAGTCGTCTCAGCAAAATGTACAGTGAAGAAGTGAATATTACATTAAAATGTAAATTAAAAATCCCTTTTTGTAGGTGTTTATAGCTGTTCACCTGAATTGATCAGATTTCGTTTTGCTTTCAAAGAAATTTCAATAAATGGAACATAATGTCATAAAATATTAGTAATATCCCGAAATAATGAATTGAATAGTCATATATATGTTGTGACTGTGGTCGTTTTGCCATCAAAATGCCTTAATGGTTTGATATAGTTGCAAGTCTTTACCTATTATTCTAAACAAAGGAAAGATCTTGTTTATACATGCTTTTGTAAAAGTTAAGTGAATCTGCATATGTCTAGTTGTTAAACAGCTGTGGACACACAGTCTTTTTCTAAAAAGGTAATTGGCCTTTCCATAAATAAAAGTCCTTAGTGAAGAAATTAAAAATTTATACAAAAATTTGGTTTGAGATTTTTGAAATTTTGCAAGCTACCAAAAGATTAAATTTCAGAAATAAGAGTAGATTCAAATGTTAATGGTAAATTACAAAATTAGTGGGAAAAAAATCATGTTTGTTTGCTTTTGTTGGTGTTTCTTTTGAAGCGTTTTCTTAGTCACATGTGAAGAGAATCTATAATTTACCTCTTTGCTCTTTTTATGTTCTACAGAGAGGGCCAAGCCATTATTTTTGTCATAGATAGCAGTGACAAATTAAGAATGGTCGTGGCCAAAGAAGAACTTGACACCCTTCTGAATCATCCAGGTGAGGAGGCTTTTTTCCCCTCTTATGTCTCCGTATTTGTTCTGTTGTTTTAAGAAGAGCCCTTATCTGACACATTCTGCATTCTGAGTACTTGGCAATTATTTGAGGATTCATGAGTACTGGAACAACAAAATTTTTCAAAAAAGTCTGGGATTTTCTTTTATACCTATTCACATTTACAAGCTAATCGCGAGGTCAAAAGTTGTATTGTTTAGACTTTGATTCTTTAAAGGCTGGAGAGCCTGTATGTGATGACAAAAACATACAAAAATGTGTATCTCTGGATTTTTTTCACAAAGACAGCTAATTCCTTTAATGTAACTTTTAATTTCTTTTTTTAATCTTTGTTATTATTATTGTTATCCTTTAGGCAGGAATAAGGAAGAATAATTATACTAGTCAGTTTCAATTGCCTATAAAAAGATATAGGGGATAAAAGAGGATATGAAAGAATTCATGGTCAGGTGGCAGAATTTAGAGGTTTGGTTTTGTTTTGTTTTACATGAGATTACACTTCTGAGATGTTCTGAGATGGGGCAATTCTTTGCTTCTTCACCCTTCTATATAGCAAACATTACTGGAATGTTTTTGTAAACACTGTGCAGTTATGACCTTCAGCATTTTAGATAGTTGCTCTGACTAAATTATAAAGCTACATGCAGGAAACTTAAAAGTGAAGTAATTGTGTAATTTCATTTTTTTAGCTGATAGAGCCCTAACTTGTGGGGTTACTATGCTAAAAGTGAGAAAGGAGAAGCTGACTTGCATTTCTAACCAAGAAAAGTAGTATGACAGAGCTGTTATGTTACTATGGTTTTTTCCATGAAGATCATACATAATATATTTGTTCATCAACAAAGATGCTGTAGCTGAGTGTTGTGTGAGCTGACTGAAACCTAATAATTTCACATTCAAGGTATGGGCCACTTCAAATGCAGACGCTGAAGAGTCTTATAAAGGTCAGATGGGGCAGATGAGGTGAACAACAGGCTTGCAGGTGTATTATATAACAGCCAGGGAACTTTGTATCAAAACAGGTATTAACCACAGGGATGAAAGAAGATTCTGTTTGTAAGATGGAAAATAATAGGACCAAGGGTGCTGTAACTAAGTTACTGTTTTCTTAGAAAGAAAAAGATCAAAAAAATTAAGACTGAGGAGAGGCAAGCTTAGGTGGGTCTTTTTATTTAGGCATTAGTATTTATTAATGCTGATCTAACAGGTCAGCACTGTTCAGTTGTTGAAGCGTTTATGCTTTCTGAAAAAAAACATGGCTATGACCACTTTCTACATCCCCTAGAACCAGGAAATGGGAGTTTTGTGTTTCTGCTTTGGAGCAGCTCAGCTCTAATGCAGCAACAGTGTTCCCATTTTATTTTGTTTCAGATTTTGATAAGTCACAGTTAAGAGAACCAAAGAGATTTAAAAGTTCTTCCACTAGTAATGTTTGATAAAAGTAGCTGTTAACTAAATCAATGTGTAACTGGTTTAATGTATCAATATTTGTATTACTGTTCTGCTTTTCTTCCTCATCTTTCTCCTCTATATTTCTGCCTCTGTGAACCTCCTGGAGATGCTTAAGGTTTAAATGGGTGTAGAATAACAACCTTGAATCAGTTCTTGTCTCTGTAAATCTTAGCAATCCTTCAGTAAAACAATTCTCTCTCGCTTTGACAGACTTTGCCTGAGATTGTCAAGTAAAGAGAATGTGTACTATGTGAAGCCTTAGTGGTGTTAGAAGTTGCACCAGCTGAGACTGTTTTTATTTATTTTTAGTTGCACTACTAGACAATGTGCTCTAAAAAAATAATGGCTTATTTAATTATTACTCTTGTCTTTTTTTTTTTTTTAATTAAACTTACTTCTGCAGCATTTTACAAGATGATAGTCTATACATTACTTGTTTTGGATATTGACTTATGGGTCACTTGACTTCCAGCACATGCCTCTCAAATAAACAGAAATTCCTATAATTTTGAAATTCTTTGTATAAAATGACACATCACACTTATTTGATATCTGGTACTTGCAACTAGAAAATGTTGGTGTTCCACTAAACTTTAAAAATGGGGGAGATGAAGGGCAAGAATACTTCATAGGAGGAAACAATGTCATAAGGTGTGAAATAGTGTAAATTTCAGTGACCACCACTTTATTCATCTTTAAGTGTACATTTATGAGTCTGTGTAGGTAGGTTGTGCTCCTTTTTAATTGCTTAAAAAAATACTGAAAACTCTTTCACTAATTTGAATATTTGTGTACCTGAAGGCAGCTAATTTCTGTGGGTTTAATGTATCCATATCCTACAACCTGTGTATACCAGGGTTCATTTAATTATAGTATTGATTAATGTAGCCTTTTCAATCGGGAAACACAAAAGTTGTCAAACTCTGGAATCAAAATGGAGATTTAATGTCATTCTCTGCTTGTATTTTGAGGCTTTTGGTTTGTGGTAGTGGATATCAGAGGGAAAAAATACCTCCAAATAGGGTAATAGTTGTAAAAATTGTCAGTGCTTTCGTCAGTACTCATGATCTCCATGATCTCACTCATGATTTTCTGTTCTTCCCCCCACCCACATCCCAAGTAGCTGGATTACGTTTGAAGTTTTTAAAGAAAACCTTAGCTTGTTTCCTATGAGAAATGATCTTTATGAGATCTTGAGAGACTATATATTAAGTTTTTTGGGGTGAAGTGAGGAGGATTAAGTTATTCTCCCATCAACAATTGATCAGTAGACTCAAATCCAGGTTTTATATAATTCTGTGGTTCAACCTTTGTTTAAGTAATGTGAAAAGTTCTCACAGTTAGTCTTGAAATTGGCAATTTTTTTACAGTTTTATATGTGTCAAGGTGAAGAGAATGTACTTTTGTTTACTTCTAATGAGTCTCTAGTATTTTATAATAATCAGCAAGGCTTAATGCTTTTGAATATGTCAGTATGCCAGAAATTGTCAGTACACTTGGTTTGGTGTAAAGTTCCCACTGCTAGCTGAGAGCAGCTTCTGAAGAAGTCCTTCTTCAAGTCAAGGTAGGATAGGAGGTTTCCAGACATGGACATTTTTTTCCTGTTGTATGGATTTTTATGAAGTAATGGATGCTCTACAAGGTGCTAAAACATTATGAATGAACACAAAGAATTTTTCAAGGCCATTTTATACATCCAGTCCTCACTGGGCAGAGATGGGTACAATTTGTAGCCAGTTGTTTGATCTCCCGTTCCTCAGCTTCACTGGCAATTTGTACCTAGAATTTTAACTGCATGTATAAGGTAGGGTGAGAGGGAGTGGAAGATCCCAAAGCCTGCCAGAGTTTGTCAGCATTTGTAAGCACGCATCACAGGCCATGTGACCCAACAGTGTGTGTCTCGGTAGGATACAACCTTGAGAGAATTGCAGTTACAGGTGAGCAAAGTATCTTCCTGTGTTGTTTATAGCTTATGACATGCAGAGATTAATAAGTGTTGCATAATGTCATGATATTTCTGTTTCTACTCATGCCTAGATATTAAGCACCGGCGACTGCCTGTTCTCTTTTTTGCTAACAAGATGGACCTCAGGGATGCAATATCATCTGTGAAAGTATCTCAGTTACTGTCATTAGAAAATATCAAAGACAAACCCTGGCATATCTGGTAAATTTCTCCTTTTCTACTCTTTTGCTGCTGTTACTTTTTACATTCACATTTCAGCTCTACCATGCCACTTAGTATTATATAACTTAAATTAAATCAACCAGATAAAATGCTGTGCTGCCACATGTGGAAATACTAGTAATATTACAATTCTTGCTATGAAAAAATGTGCAATGCGTGCATTTGGATTATCTTGGAAGTTTTTACAACGGAGCTGTTAAATGAAATGGAGGACTTGTAGTGAAATCAGAAAGTCATGTTCTCATCAGAAGAATAGCTGATACTATTTTTTGTTGGGAAATTGCGTAGAGTTATTATCAGAATGCTGGTGTTAGTCTGTCTTGCAGGTGTCAGAATATCAACAATAAACCCTTGAGCGTTGGGTTTTTTCCACTTTGAAGGTTCTTTAGTAACTACTGCTGAAAGGCCGTCTAAAAACTGTTCTCGTGTGAATTCAGTACACCATACCCATTGTAAAGTTTGAAGGGATTTTTAGTTGTAAGATCTAGTGTCTTTTCTTTCTGAAAGATGTAAGCTTTCATATAAAGAGCGGGTTTGTGCCGGTGGTCAAAAGATAGAAAACTCCTTTTATCACAAGTGTTTTATAGGAATTCAATTTTTGTCTAATTAAAGTCCTCAGGTACTATAAATAAAAGTGAAATCAGTGGCCAAATGCTGCTGAAAACTACAATTTTCATGTTAGGTCCTTTAATATTAAACATGATTACCTAGGTGTTGTTTTGGAGTCACTCCTTTTTGTCTGCGAAATTACACTGATGGACTCCAAAGCTCCTTGGAAGATAATTTTACATCTTACCACAGTAACAGTCCAGATTCACTTCTCCACGAGCTTTCATAAGCTGAAGTATGAGGGGCTTTTAAGGAGTTACACTGTTATGTTGTTCTCAGTATAGCTAAATATACACAGACACGTTGCTGTTACAATGAAGTGTGTAGGTGCTATACTTTCTTCCTCCAGTATTCCAACATTTTCACCGTGTGACGATGGCAGGTGATCTGAAAGACCTTTTCCAATCTGAATGATTCTATGATTCATCACTGTTGTTGTAGGTAGTAAACATCTTCTATAGCATAGTCTGAAGAGGGAGTTATGTAAGTGAAGGTGCCTCAGAACAATATGGAAGCTCTTCCAGAACCTGTTGTGTTCTAGGAACAATTCTTCTGCCTTGAAACTGTAGTTAAAATAGTTTCCATATTTGTAAGATACTCCAGAAAATACCATTTGAGAAACAGCCTTTATCATGTGAAGAAAACTGAAGTCCTGTAAATTGCAAGTATAGTGATGACTCCAATAAAACTGCAATATTTTACAATGCTTTTGTAATTTGATTTGTTTGTTTCAGTGCCAGTGATGCTCTTAAAGGAGAAGGATTACAAGAAGGTGTAGATTGGCTCCAAGGTATATCATATGTAATTCTCAAGCTCTATTTTTATTCTGTTAAACTTTTTCATGTTGTAAGGGTTTTGTTCTTTATTATTTCTTTTGTTTTCTTTCTGGCTACTTTTGCTGTCAGATCAAATTACACAGTGAGTACTGATGCTCTGCCTCATATTTGCCTTTCATTTAGCTCCTTAACATACACAAAAGATCATATCAGTTTCTCTGACAAAAGTGTGTACTATGAAGTATTAATGTATACTCTTGCAAACAGTATAGCTCTTATAAACAATAAAAATACCAGCTTCTACACTTCAATTTATTATTGTGGTAGTTCAGTTTGGTTTTAATTTATTCTTACCATCTTGTCCCAATTTTACAGAAATTAATACCAGGAAATGGTTAATATAATAATTAATATCAGGAAATGGTTAATAAGCAGGCTAGAAAAGTAACCCAAGTTCACAGACAGATACACTAGTTTTGATTATTCACCTTCTTCAATCTGAAGCCAGAATAAAAACAACTGACATTATTATGGTCATAGCATATGCAGATACTCAGAACTACACAGAAAATATCAGATGAGTTTAGCTGATGTACTATATAAATGTTTTCAGTTCCAAACTTGGTGTGGATGCTTTTAATCTTTCTGTTGTGTGTTGGTAAGGATCTGGTCTCTTTTGTCCTCCCACGTATTGCTAAACGTAGAGAATAGTAAAGTGTGGTATTGTTTTGGTAGACTCGAACTAATTTTAGCTCCCTAATTTGCATTACTGACATTGTGAATGTATTAGGTAACGTAGGATAATCTGAACCTTTGAGACGGTTTCTCTGTACCGGCGTGTTCTGTGCCATGCAGACGCTAGATGTCAGTGATGTTCCAAAATCAGTGACACTACACTCATTTCCGTCACAATGTAACTAAACAGCGTCCAACAACTGTCCCTGATTTAACATCTCTTCGTTTATCTACGGATACCAGACTGTGCTTTCTTCTTAGAGTCCTTTCTGCTAATTATAAAGAGATGGTTTCTTTTACTATGGTATTACAGAATACAAAAACATTTGGTCATGTTTTCAGAGGAATAGTAGCCAAAAATAGTCTTTACAAAGAGATTTAGTGTCCTACAGAAGAGCAGTGATGCATCCTCCAGCATCTAGAAGAGTTCTGTGGTGGAGAACCAACGTCTTGCTACTGAGTTCTTTCAATGCTGTATCCTATTATCGTAGAAGCAGATTTGAAACCATATACTTTTTGCTAATTTCAGGCATAGGTCTGATTTTTGCATTATTTTCCTGTGATTTCCAGGTTCTTTGCTTATCTTTGAGGAACGTTCCAAGTTTCAATCCAAATTTTGAGTTGATGATTTTCTACATACCTTCAGGCTACTTAAAGGGATCCCAAATACTTGTTTAAATATCTTCTGACAAATTATTTACATAGATTTTTAAGCACAGTCAGCAGGTGCTTCTGCTGTCACTCACATAGCTCTTCACAGCTAGTCGCTTCTCATGGATTGTTAAACTTCTTGATTTTCTGAGCTGAAATTTTTCATGGATGGGCTTTATCTTCAAATTTCCTTTAACTCCCTGCTTCAGTGTCCCCAAAACCTTAAGAGGGATTTGGCTTAAACTGGGTTGCTGCCTAAGCATGTGGATTTTGGCAGTTATAATTTTAACAGACTTTGATAAGAATAATTTTTTCCTGTGATTCTCCACATCATCCAGTACTAGATGGAAATATTTGGAACAACTCTGAAGTTAGAGTGGTCCCTAAATCACAGCCTGTGGATGCCATAAAATTCATGGAGGAAATGACACCTGGTTACTGAATGTACAGTTTTCTTTGATAATAGCTTTCCTTAGTTACCTTTTTGGAGACCCCTTACAGGCAGTTCTCAGGTTAGGGGTGTTCGAGGCAGAAAGTTTTGCCTTTTTCCCCCAGCAGTATCTGAGTTTGCACGTTGCCCTGTTTTGTAATGGGGTTACTATTGCAGCAACATGTCATCAGTAGGGTAAATCTAATCTGCCTTACAACAGTCTAAACCCAACTCACGTTCCCTAATGCTAGGGGAAATTGTGTTGATTTCCACATTTTCTAATGAGGATGCAGTACGTTTATGCTAATAAGGAAATGTTTGAAGTTAATTGAGATGTGGCAGTCAGTCAGGGAGCAGTGTGGAGAATTGTGACTACTGAGAGCAAAGAAGTTTTGTGGGAGTTACTCAAAAAAAATCCTATTTCCTTTGCTATTGGAGAGTTAATTCATGTTCAGTTATGTGGAGGCTGAAATGTGTAGAAGGAATTGAAGCGCCTACGTCATGTAGTAAACTTCCAGACCTCGTTCTCATCAAAGTTACCTTGTGAGCCCAAAAAAGAAATAAAAAATGAATTATGTGGATGAGTCTTCCTGTTTAATTAGCAACACTTGGGGGGAAATAACTGTGGAGGAATTTCAGAAGTAGATGAGAGTGCTAGTTGAAACAACTCTTAATTGCATTGTCTCCTATTCTTGTAACTACACCAAAACATCTCTTGGTGTAGTTCTGAAACCTGGACAATACTGGGCTGTGTTTTCAAAAAAGCAAAATGCAGCGAAAATTTATTTTGTGTTAAGACTGTTTGTATTTTTTTTTAACAGATCAGATCCAAGCAATGAAGACATGAGAGAGAAATAAAAGACATATGGCGTTCTTTTAAAACTTTGTCAGTTGGAGTACAAGTTCTTTGGAAGGGAAGAATGATTTAAAGAAAACAAACAGTTCAGCTAAAATGTACTGTGTTGACTTGTTTTCTTTTAGTTTTGCTTCCAGGAAAACTGAATGTAGACAACATAGCTCCTCAGGTATGCACATTGAAATTAATTAAATGTCTTGTGACTGGAGAGCATATTTTTTTAAAAGAATTTATTAACAATAAACATCTGCATTCATTTGAGTTTTAGGCAATAATTAGCCATCGGGAAATGCCCCTCTGTTTTTTGGGGGATACCTTTTCACCAAATGGGAATGTTTATTTTCCTGAGAGAAAATAGTCAGCACTTCTTGAACTATAACTGCATGAGATACCTCAGAACAGTAGGTATTTCTGCATTTTTTTTTTATTGTAAGATTTGATATTGGGTTTTTAGTAACCATCTACAATAGGCTTCTAGAGGAATGTTTTGATTTAAGATACAAAGATTCAAATATTCACTGTATGAGTTATAGATGATTGCAAATGTTTTTAATGAACTGCTTTTAATGAAATGTTATGAATTGTTTTTGTGATATGCCATGGTTATATTCACATTTCCATCAATAAAACTTAAATTAAGCAACATACCATGGTTTATTTTTTTAACAAATATGTTCATTGATGGTCTTTGCTTCTTAGATAATTTTGGTTTTCTGTTATTGGTCTGTTTGGTATTCTGTTTGGTTTTCTGTAATTTGTTTGTTTTCCAGTGGATATAGCACTGCATACCGTAGTCAAATGGTATCTCTTTGGCCAAGTATTTTTAAAAATTGCATATATTTGTTACCCTTTCTAATAAACTATAGACTGCTCTTCTATATATAGAAGGAGCATATAGTTGAAAAACAGTTCACTGCTTTACTAAATCATTAATAAGAAAAAAATCTTAAACTTATCTTGTGTATAAAAACTGGTTTATGTTCAAGAATAATTTTTAATAAACTTTCTGACTTCAAGATGTACTATAGGCCACAAATGAAGCCAATGCTAAGAACTGTATTTTTGTCTTGCCATCTCTTCACCTTTAATCCCTTCTCCCTTGTCCAAGAAACAAGCAAATTGGCACAGGGAATGCTGAAGACTGTATTTAACTGAGTAATTAGCTGATTTCTGTGAGAGGTGTAATACATAGGTCTTGAAAAAGCACTTGTTTTCCCCCTCTTGGCATATAAACCCACAGAAATCTTCGGTAAGCATGCCTTTCTGGAGCAAAGGGACCTGCCTGAAATGGTAGCACAGTTTCATGTACTTTCAGTTAAAAAAATTACTCCCCTGCTTTGCTAGAGGGCACTAAGTCTTACTGTAAAAAAATCTTTCTTATAGGATGCTGTAATTCTGACAGTTATAAAATTATTTCTGTTTCATGTCTCTATGACACCTTTGGCCCTTTGAATATAAATATCTATACAAAATCAAAGGAAGAGAAATCATACATAATTCTGAGATGTTTTTCTTACTCTGAGTTGTGGGGCAGATAATTTTCTGGTTTACTTTTCACTGTATAACAGAAAAATACTTGTTGGAAACCTCTTTTGCTGAGTGTAAGTATTTTGTAATTACTTTGGTTCATTTATATGGTTTATTTAAATGAAACATTTTTAAGTTGTCATTAATTTTTTTCTACCAAGAAACTTTCAGTTCTTGAAGGTAAAATCTGTCTTTGTTTCTGACTTTCTTGAATAATCTAGACCTTGATGGCCTTCTGATTGTTTATGTTGGGACTACACAAAGTACTATATTTATCTTATGGATTGCCTTTACTATCATGGGAAGCTGTTTGTACCTATTGCTTAGTTCTTCCACCCACAAATGTGAGGAAAGTACCCTATTGTCTTTTACATTTGCTTTCTGATGTGGTTAGTAAGCCCTTTTTGAAAATAGCAGTTAGTTATGTTGATTTTTGTTCCCCCTCTTGGATTTTTGTTGGATTCTTTTCTTCAGCAGCTCTTTCAGCTCCTGTCCTACCAGGACACTGAGGAGTGGGAATGACAGTGAGTCCCATTAGTGCAATGCTTGGGGGTTTTTTTAATCTTTTTTTTTTCCCCCGTTACTGTTTCAACTATTATTTGCCTGTCACTTCTAGAACATTGTGACCATTCTGTGAACATAAAGCTACTAGAGGGATGTTCACATGTTCACCTCTCCCCCATATGTACAGGTGTAGGTCCCTAACACACAGTTGCTACAGCCTTAAGTTGCTATAACAATATTGAATTTGGTATAAGGATCATATATGTCACAAAGCCTCACGCATCTGTGCAAAAGGGCTTCTTTGGAGTATTTTTTGAGGGTTCAGTGTCTGTCAGTGTTCAATGTTGTTCTCCTATTACATTTATGATGTGAAAATAGAGAACTGGATGCTCTGTCTGCTTCGATGTTCCAAAACAGTTTGTATGCATAAGAACAAAGTTTGTATGCTTAAGAACAAAGTAGACAGATTCCTTTGGAAATTTAAATGAGACTTGCAGAATATTCCCCTTTTTTTCTCTCCATGTTACTCTAGGTATATTCATGAAGCAGGAACTTGAAAGGCAGTAGTGTCTGAAAGGGACCGAGGTCTTAATACCCCATACAATGTTACATGCTGTTGCTTCTATGCACTGCCCTCCTACATCTTTATGAATTTCCTTCAAAATGCCTGGTAATGCCTATTTTTTCAGCTGAGACAAGAGGCAGTCACTTTTGCATTCCAAGTGTTGCCCTCTACATCTGTCTTTAGCAAGTAGGAGCTCTTAGGCAAATGTGTGAATCCTAGTTCTTTCTGGCCTTTTCTCTCCATTACTCAGGACATAAGTCAATGGGAACTTTGTGTATTTAACCTGTAATTACTTGCAGGTATGCTGAGAGTCTGCATGGCCTGAAGACTCCTGGGCAATATGGTGATAAGCAAGTACAGTTTTAAGTGTTAGGATGTAAATGTAATGGATCCTTATTTTAATCTCAACCCATCAACTGTAACTTGTTTGGCTTTTTTATTTGCTAATGAGAGAGATAAGCTGCTGTGAAAGGCTACACGTAACATCTCAGCTGCACTGCTTAGTTGGCTAATGGAAGGCATTTTGATGTAGTAATATGTGGAATGGTAATGTTGCATTTCAGTTCATCCTTAAAAAAAAGCTGCACAACCCTCTGTCTCAGAAAGCAGATCAGCTCTTAGGACCTCTAACTAGGACATAATGTTTTGTTACTAGTAAGAAATAAAGTTGTTGATTCAAATATTTGTCCTTAAAAGCAAACATTTCTTATGCCAAGAAATACGGTTTAATCTTAAAAGTTTTGTTCTTTTTTTAAGTTTTACTTGTTTGGGAAATCACTCACCTTATGATTAATTTGTGTCATCCATTTCTTCAATACTTTTTGGCCTGCCTTATTTCAGTTTCACAGAAATCCTTACAAATCTTGTTCCTACACTTTCTGAACTATTCTTTTAACTTTTGCTGAGTACTCTGCTAGAGCAACTTTGTAGCTCCCTTCCCTGTTTGGATTTTTTTGAGAACAAAAATTATAATGAGAGAAGGGCACAGAAGACTGGAATAAAAAAGATTAAAAGAAGTCTATTGAGAAAAGGCTTCAACTCACTTAGAAAGAAAGAAAGCTTTCATGACCTTTCTGAAAGGTTAACTTGAAATACTCTGATGGTTTTTCATTATTATTGCACAATCAATACTTGACTGTTTAATTTATGAAAGATACTGTTACTCTGCAAAAATAATAATGTGTACTAGCTAATCAAAATTCAAGACTTATGATGCTGTCTTATAACAAATGCCAAGTGTTTTTAGTAATATTTGGTAACCATACTTTAGTTCTGAGGCTTTTAACTCCTGTCACAGTAAGTTACATCATGAAAACACCTGTGCTGGTGTGAACTAACACTTTATAATTAACCAGCGTTCAGTAAGTTGGATTGATAATTAATTGGCTGAATATTTCTAGCCATATGAATGTATTGTTCTCAGAAGTACGGTGCATGTGTGATAATGTACTGTTCTCTTTCAGTGGATGTCAGGATCCCACCATGTGCATCAGGCATGTTTTCTTTTTCCACTTTGCTTATGATAGCATGAGACCCACTCCCACTACCCTTTCTCAAAATCAATTCTTAAAATGAAAGTTAGTCTGCTAGTGTCTCTTGTCTAATGTTAAATGATCTTATGTTTTACAAATTATTTGTCAGAAGGTGAATTTAATTGTAATATGATCATGTTACTCAGACACCAACTCACAAGGGAGCGTAAGTAATTTCTCTGTGATTCAGGAGGCATCTTTGAAGATCATGTTAACTTATTTAGTAAAAGAAGTGTAAATGCAGAAACTTGATGCTAGGCAGTCTTTCTAAAAACAACTTTGTCTTTGGAGTTCAGTAAGTAGATTGTAGGCCTAGCAAGATTGTTATTGTACCAGATTTTAGTTTCCTAAAGAGTTGCCTTCTCAGTAAAGGGGAGAAAAGACGGTAAGGAAAGCATGTAAGAAACCAAGGAACTTGAGGTGAGTGGAAAAAAGTTTGCTTGGGTGAACTCGAGTCATGCTAGTGGTCATGAATACTAAAGAAACCCAAGCCTCTTTAGGCTCAGTGAAGGAAGTGGACGCTTGGCAATACAAGGCTCCCTACTAAGAAGAGCAGCCCCATCAATCTGCTTTTATAGACTAAGATAGTTGGTGCTGAGGACCTGATGTCCCCAGTCTGTGTTTTTTAGTTTCCTTCAGCACGGCTCCTTTCTGGCCTTCCAGGCTGCCTGCCTCTTAGTTGTTGGAGCAGGTTGAGTGCATTCTGAGCTTTCCAACATAGTTTCATCAGAAAAGAATTCAGTTTGTGTACTCACAGCCTACTTGGTGATGTAAACAAAAGCAGTGTTAGTGAGGGTGATCTTTGAAGTGCTCTCAGGTCTACTCTAGGCATGCTGTATAAACTTATGGGGGAAACAATCCCAGAGTTTTAAAACCATGGAGTTGAAAAAACAGGTCAAAGAGTAGCAGAACTTGGCAGGAGGTCTCTAAACAGCAGGGTTCCCCAGCAATAATTCCAGTGAAACAGCTGGAAATATCTACTTGTATTGTTACTAAATTTCTACTAGGTTCTGTTGTAACTGAGAAAGTTTATTCTACTGTTAAACTATATAACCACTAGTGTAGGGATGATGTGGTAATACCGTAGTGGTTTTGCCTGGGACAGGTTTTTTGGTATCAGGAGGGCTACAGGGGTAGCTTCTTTAAACAAAAAGAGTTGCCAGAAGCTTCCCATGTAGCTCACAGCGTTAGGGCCAGTCTATTCTAAGCTGGACCCTGCACCTGACCCATGCGTGGCCAATTAGTGGTGGAGGTAATGCCTCTGTGAATAACATATTTGAGAAGGAGAAGTTGTTGCACAGTTACTAAACAGAAGCAGCAACAGGGAGCGAGAATGTGAAAACATCTCCACAGACACCAAGGTCAGTGGAGAAGGAGAGGGAGGAGGGTGCTTAGGCACTGAAAAAGCTCCCCTGTGTTATGTGGTGAGGATCATGGTGAAGCAGGTTGTCCCTCTGCAGTCCATGGAGGCCACGGGGAAGCAGAGACGCACTCGCAGCCCATGGAGGACTCCACACTGGAGCAGGTGGATGCTTGAAGGAGGCTATGACTCTGTAAGAAGTTCATCCTGGAGCAAGTTCCTGGCAGGACCTGAGAGTCCATGGGGAAGGTGCCCACATGGGAGCAGGTTTGCTGTCAGGACTTGTGATCCTGTGAGGGACTCAGGCTGGAGCAGTCTGTCCCTGAAGGACTGTTCTCCTGATGGATGACCCATGCTGGGGCAGGATGTGAGTAGCTGCCTCATGGGAGGCCCCATGCTGGAGCAGTTTGTGAGGAGCTGCAGCCCATGGGAAGGACCCATGCTGGAGTCTTGGGAAGAGGGAGGTGTTTTTAGGATGGTTTTTATTTCTCATCTCCCTGCTCTTATTGTTTCTTTAATAAATCAAACCTCTTTTTCCCTAAGTTGAGTCTATTTTGCCTGTGACGCTAATTGCTGAGTGATCTCTCCATCCTTAACTCACAAGCCATCTGTTTACATTTCTCTCTCTCTCTCCTGTCCATTTTATGACTGGGTGGGCATCAGGCTAAACCACCACAAATACTTTCAACTTAGAGGAAATGGCATAATGTGAGTTCTGAAAAACATACAGTCAGGAGTAGAAAGAGTTGTTATGAGCTGTCAGCCATCATGGCTATTCCTAGCATCATCTGTGTTTGATCACAAGGTTTAAAGGTGTTATTAGGGAAGAACTTTACAATGCTTTTTTATTTTTACTTCAGCTCTCACTCTGTTGTCGATAAATCTCTGTTTTAACCTTACCCACTAACATTTATTAGCCTAAAGTGAGCAAGCAAAAAAGTATAAGAAATGATGTAACAAGTAACAGATGTATTCAACAAACCAGAAACTGTATGTTGTTTTAAATTATATCAATATTCCATTTTTTCCCATCATTTATTATAATACCAAAAGATTACATAGAAGCAACTTGGCCTTGGTATCAATTTAACATCTTTGTCTGTGACGTGATCTTGTTGGCCAGTAGTTACATTCTTGATTTAGAGAAGGTAAGGATAGATGAAGGCTTTCTTCTCAAGGGTAGAATGTATCTGCTGGGAAAGGTGATGCTTTTCTCTTGTAGTACTATCTGTTTTTTTTAAGGGGATCTTTTACATTCTTAAGGTACTTTTCAAAGGGAAAGTGTTACTCTGTTTTGAGGTGCCCATGGATAATTTTTAAGTCCTCTGCTGCAGTTTACATTAAGTGCAAGTTAATGGCCTACATTTTTTGGCAGCTGCTGGGTAGATCTATGATCCAATCTAGTCCTTGGAAAATATTGCCACATGTTGCAATTCAAGTTTGAGGCTTACTGTTTCTTTAAGGGATTCCGTTATAAAATAAGAATGATAATTGCAAAACAATTGCAGAATAGCCACTTCAGTGCTGACTTATCAATATTAGCATATGTACAGACCTTTCATGTTGTAGCATTCGTTTCTGGAAATTGAGACGTGGATCCCAAATCAACTAGTTTAGGTTGTAGGAATGTTTTTTTAGTATCAAATTTACTTTTCACTCATTTCATAACTGCTAAAGTACTACCTAGTTCACAATCTACTCTGATATGTTCAAAAAAGAATAAAAAAATCTTGTGAGTTCTGCGTGTCGTGCTTTCCTTGAGAGATGTGTTCTGTCATTATGTGGGGCAATGCATTTTAATTATTAAAGTCCTTAATTTATGCAGGAATCAAAATATGTGTGCTTTCTTCAAGGCTATAGCAATGCATTTGTTAAGTCAGTGACAATCTTTTGTTGACATCATACTAAACAGGAGCACTTCAGTCAGTTCTTAATATAAAGTTTACAGCTTTATTCAGGGAATTGATTTAATGAAGAGATAATGTGAACCCTTCTTTTCAGCAGCAGTTCATCACATCCTGAACAAAATTTGGAATATTAGATGTACGTCTAACATTCATGAGCTACAGTAAGTGCATCCTATAAAATTATATCTTCCATTGTACAGAAACCCCTTTACTCTTATTACTCTTTTATTGGACTAAAGCTGTACATTAGATATAGACAATATTTGTAAACAACAGCATCAGATAAAAAGACTGTGTGTCAGGGTTATATCCCCATCAGCCACACATTTCCTTATGATGGTGTTTACTTTGCTGAAAAAGCTTTTCTCCTTTCTCCTCTGACTTCAATAACAATGAATACTTCAGTGAGGAAACATGGATTATTCAGAATTGTTATTCTTAAATGAAATCTTCTTTCACTACTAAAGGTTCTGTTGTGTGAGCCTCAAAAAAAAAAAAAGGGGGGGCGGGGGGGAAGTCAGTTATGCTGTTATATGTCCAGGTAACTAGGTATAGTCTGATTAACAGTCACTTGCAACTCTTACAAACTTGGGCTTTAATATTTCTTTCCAAACTCTTTTTCTGTATGTTACACATACTGTTTACTGGTATGTCAAACTTGTATGCCAAGAATTACACTCTGTTTTTCTGTTTGTTCTGTAATGATTGAAGTATTTTCCACCCATTTAGAATAACATATGGATTTCATTTGTATACATAAGAAAAGGTCTCTTCTTTGTTTTCTTTTTTCTTTATAAAATTACTTTCTGGAAGCTTAAATGTAAGTGGAAAGGAAAATAATTTTTTCTCTGAAACCAGATGGGATTCTGAAACAATTGCAGCCAAAACTTTTCATTATCCTGTTGGGCTCAAATCTGTAAGAATTTTGCTTGTTAGACACTGTTGTACTTACAGTAATTTTTATGTACGGAGTATTTTGTAGTGTATTTCTCCAGGTAGTAATTTTCTCCAAACACTAAAGACAATTCTTCATTTTGGAATATACTAATACATGTGCTGGCTATCAATGTGGTATGGGTTTACTTTTTTAATATTTGTGTTCTAATTTTGAAACAGTTTGAATAATGTTTTATAAAGGGCTCAGATCGTTGAGTTAAGATGTATTGTGTTGTGAAATCCAGCAGGATAGACAAAGGAGTGGAATTGCTCTGTCTCTGACAGTGTTTTGCAGTCAGTGGTTCTAGGAAGCTTTGTGGTCCATGGACTAATTTTAAGAAATCTTTGAAAGGTAACTGAAACAAGCAAGTCTGTTTTTCCAGAGGCTTAAGTTTACTGTACATAGGCTTGCACTACAAATGAAAACTGCTTAGCTAACTGCAAATTGAAAAATATACTTGTATGTACATGCATGAAAAAAGAGTAAGCCTTTAGACTATTAGTCATTTGGTTTGATATTTAAAAATGTAGATTTGTACAGAAAGGTGTATATTCACTTTTTTTTTAACTAGAAATCTGATATTCAAAACATGTTTTAGACTGAGAAGTGTTAAATTAATTACAATGTACACATTGTTCATGATATATTTCATGGATTTTCCTCTATCTGCATGTAAGACTCCTCTTTTTGTAAGCTCTTGCATTCTTCTGGACACTAAATTATTTGTCCTGCTTTTAACTATACATGCAATGTATGTTAGAAGTTGAATGAAATTAACTTACTGAAGCATTTTGTTTAACTATAATTTTTTTTAGTAAGGGTGTGGTGAATAGGTAGATTGGCTTAGCAAGGAAGAACAACTCAGAGTAAGATGGTTTTACAGAAACCTCATTATATGAAATGCAGAATTTCTTGAGCTGCAGTTAGGGTAGGGTGTTTTGCACATCTCTGTATTCACACAAGTGTAATTGATATGAGGTGCTATCAAAAATGTCTTGAAACCCTTCCAGAGAAGCTGTGCTAATCAGCTGGAAGTTATTCAGTTGAAATTAGTATAAATTAACAGAATTAACAAAATGGGCTTTGGTCCTCATCTAGAGTAGTTAGGTGCACACATCACCATAGTATGAGGCTCCTAAATGCTTTTTGCTCCATGCCCAGGTGTGGTTTAAGTCTATTTTAAAAGAGGCTCTGTAGAGGTGTATTGGTCATTTTTTATTTGTTTTTTTTACAATTAGTTTTCCATTTTACCACTTCTGATAGTGGATTATTGTAAATGTCACAAATTATACCATGAAAAACAACTAGAAGAGGTCTTCCAAAAAGTTGATTTCAAGATTTTAATTACTACACTGAACTTTGGCCATAGGTAGCAGAGTGTATAAATCTATCCAAAATAATAAAGAGCACAGTTACGGCTCTCAGTAACTGCAGTTAACACCATGAGTCATTTCCAGCTGTCTTCTCCAGACATGGAGGCATTTGAACAATAGCAGCTGACTGTGTGGCTCTCCTTTAAACCATTTTCAGTAAATCAAATGGAGGAATTGTTGTTCACAGTTGAAGGATAAGGATTGCTGGAAGCTGCTGCACAGTGCATTCTTTACAGTAGGAGGTCATAGCTAGATAGAAAATATATCCTAGAAATCCTTGCTAACATGCTTCATCTGTGTAATAACAAATCCAAGACCCAAATCTTCAATTCTGCTGTTTGCCTTCATTTTAGAATAAGCATAGATTAGAGATTTTAATGCCATCCGTATTTGTTTCAACATCTGGACAACTAACATTGTGAAAAATGGCTAGGAAATATTATATATGATGACTCCATTATGTGTATTTATTAATTTACAGGCTCATGCCACCTATTTAGAAACCTTGCTATAATATATTATATACTGGAAAGGAAAAAGATAGGTAAGGGATCACCCATTACTAAAATGCTGTTGCTGTTTGTGTCACACCTACTGGTAGATATGTTCTGTAAGAGCCTGGGAAATGGGGTTGCCTATCAACAGTAGGAGGTAGCCAAGATATAAAAATATTTTTAATAGGTAAATGCTTTAGACAAGTATGAAACAAAAAACTGAACTATGCATTTGTTCAGCAGGGTTGTACCTCAAAACATGAGACCTTTTCTTATTGTAGTGGTCCAACAATGCAAACACTTTCCGAATGTTTTGTTTTTTTCATTTGATAATTGTGTTAAAATGTGCTTGCAGGGAAAATGTTTAGTTTGGTCAGTTTAAGACTACATTTCTCCTGTAGTTATGATTTTAATGTATCAGAAAAGTTCTAAAACTGAGTGTGAGAGGAGGGCTTTTCATAAACCAGTGTGATGGAAACTTACTTTACTTTTTGGTATCCAAATAATACAAAAGATTTGACTCAAGATTTTAAAGACCCATAAAAGGGGGGAAATTCAAAAAGCACGATTAAAATTTCACCATCTGCTCACTCTAAAGCAGCAAGGAGAAAGGGGTGGTTTCCCATGTGCACAACCATTGTAATCAGAAAATTATCGGATATGGAATAGACACAGCATCCTCCCCTCTCTCATTCGAGATACTGATTCAAGTGAAACCATGGGCTCTACTAAAAAATAATATTGAGAGCCTCAGCTTGACATTTTCCTCTTCTGTGCCACTGTATCCCTCTGCAACTACGTTTTAATGGTTTCTTACTGCCTTTGCTGATGCCGTATTACCTTGTATGGGCCACATGTGAGTACTCTAATCTCAGATGGAAAGGAACCCGTTTCCCCCATCTGTTTGGCTTGCATATGTTGGTGCTGCTGTTAATGCTGACAGCTGTGTTAATATGTGAGGCCACCTGCCTCATGGTAGATACTGCATCTTTGGGTAAAAGCCTAACTTTTTTTCCTTTGTGGAAGGCGTATCTGACTAAAATTAGGTTCCTGTTGGCAGGTCTGCTGGCAGTTCCCATTTTATTATTTTAAATTTGTCAAAATTATTTAGTTGAGTCATGTGGTACTCAATTACCCCAGGGTATGGAAAAAGAAAGGGATTATCTAACTTGGGCCATGACCATCTTTTATATTGATACAGTTTTACTACTTTGATTGGAATTTACTTACATGCCCCCAATAAAACTGTCATTTCCTACATTTTTGTATTTTTCACTCTTTCAGGGAAGAAAAGAAGAACAGATTTGAGCACAAAATGTTACTGTTTGGGATTAGCATTTCTGATTAGGCTGTCTCTTTGTTCTTGGACAAGCACGGCCCCGGTTATGCTTCATGCTGTACTGTGGAGCCCCTCCAGGCAACTCACTGGGAGAGTGTGGACAGATTTTGGATGTGGCTAGGGTATTTTGACTGCCTGTGTGCAAACCACTCACCATATTACACTTAGCTACATCCTGAGGTGGTTATGAGGATTAATTAATGCTTAAATCTTTTGAAGATACCAGATGCTTTACAAATGCTAATTACTATATTCAGGTTTGCTCCAGCTTAGGAATTAGACCTTACTTAAGCAATAAGTAGGAAGGCTGTGAGATGTACGTGGCAAAGAATAATTAAAAGTAATAAACACTCACTGAGAGCCTAAGCCTCCCTGCAACCTGTTTTGCAGTCCTGGTAAGCTGCCACTTTTATAATTTGGTTTTGGAGCCTTAATTATGCTTATTTTGAATGTCAGAGGGTATGTCTCCTCTGTAATATTCCATATGGACTGCTGTTACATTTTGTAGTTTTAACCCTGATCGCCATTTCTTTGAGAATGGGCAACTATGTAAAGGTACTCTCAATATGTGGTTTATTTTTTCTCTATACTGTTCTGGAATGAAACGTTTCACTTTTTTGTGGTAGGTTTGGGGCATCTCTATCAGGAGAATTGTCTGCTTCTTGTCTGGACACTGAAATCTATGCAGTTTCTCATTATATAGTAAGTGCTGCCCCCCTTGAATAAGGCTCGTGAGAGAGTTATGGTGAGACAGCTACTTCTTGTAACCTTTGAAACAACCAGCTAGTCCCAACTCAGACTGACCAGTAGAGATTGAAATACATATACAATATACACCTGTGTCTGTGTTTTTAAAATCTGCATCAAAGCTATATGAGACCTGGATAGCTTGAAGAGGAGTTGTCTGTACCTTTCTTAGATTTTACTCGTTGCTGAGAGTAGAAGGCAGGCAGAAAAGTAGCCAGTAGTTTATCTCCACGCTGTTTATTGCTGCTGCTATGCAAATGGGCCCAAGTATCACCTTCATATCCACTTCAAGTTGCAGCCACAGCATGCTGATACTATGGCACAGCAGTAATGATATGGGCAAAGAGGCATTGGGTATAGAGGGGGTAGACTGAGATGAAAGAACGGGGGAGGGCGGGGGGTGCGGGGCAGGCAGAAATCTTACAGAAATGTGATAAGCATTAGCAGAGGTTGCCAAGAGAGACTGGGGAGGCTCCATCCTTGGAAGTATTCAAAAGATGCCTGCATATGTCCCTAGGCAATCTGATCTAGGTGGCCTTGCTTGAGCAGGGGGCTTGAACTATGTAAGCTCCCAAGATCCCTTACAATCTGAACCACATCTGTGAGATGGTGTGACTCGAACAGGAGCTGATATAAAGGTGCAAGGCGTAGGCAGTCAGAAAGAACAACAAAGATGCTCATCAAGGTGAGGAGGAAAGTGTGGTTTTGAATTTGAAATCCTAACATCAAGGTTAGTCCATTTTAACAGTAAAACACACTCAGTGGTGATCCACAAAACCTTAATGATTCACTGTCTATAAAATGAGGATAATATTTGTCACTGTATTGTTGCATTGGCAAGGTCTGTTGGTAGAGATACTTTGATGTTAAGGGAGGCCACGGTCCTTGCAAGGAAAAAAAATGAAGGTTTCAGTATTAAAAAAAAAACACAACAAAGCTCCATTCACAGAACCATAGAATGGTAGGGGTTGGAAGAAGTCTTTGTAAAAGGCAGGAGAATAATTTTCCTTCAAGTAATTTGTCTTTATCAGCAAAAACGGCCAAAACTGATGAAGGGAGGCAAGTGGTGGAATACTACGCTACTGCTGCTGTGTCCTTTTATTTAATGCAAATGTTTTACTGTGCTAGCCTAACAGGCATATGTGTTATGTAGAAGCCAGACAGTGCCTTGCCCAGGACAGTGCGAATAGAGTTACCGACTTTGCATTGACAAACATGCATAGCATCTCAAAGTTGGCACAAGTTAAAAACAGTACGCTAGCACTGGTCTTTGCACGCAGGAGTATAAACTCTCGAGGCAGGCTGTCATTTTCCTTAAGTTAATTTTTCACTTTTGATCTCTTCTCTTTGTTCACACTGATTATGCCCCATTACTTAAATAAACCCTAAATCTAACCAAAACAATGAACGCCACACAACGCCCACGGCACAGCTCTGCTCGGGAGGAGGTGGTAGGCTGCATGTCGGGGTACTTCCCTCTCTGCTGCCGTCGCTTTCCTCTCGCGCTGGTGTGCTTTCTACCTCCCCGCGCGTTTGCGGCCGGCGGAGCCCGCCCTAGAGCCGCCTGCCGAATGGAAGGACGCTGCCGGAGTGCGCAGAGTGGCAACACGTTGTCCTGCTTCAACCTCTCTCCTGTTCCGTCCCATCGCTTCTGCAGCCGCTGCACGCAGGGCCGACCCAAGGCACCGCTTTCATGCTTTCCGCCATCCCCCGCCCGAGCTACGGCCGCCCCGCCGGCTAGAAGGGGCGAGAGGGGGCGGGCAGAGACGAAGCGGCGGCTCCGCCCCGGGGGTGGGCGGTGGCCGTGGCCACCCCCGTCGGGGGAGGAGGGAGGTGTTTGCCGCTTCTGTCTCCCGCTGCTGCTGGGACTCGGTGCCTGGTGGCTGCCGGCGGCGCCTCTCGTCCCATCAGCGTCCCGAACCGGACGGCGGTGGCGACGGTGGCGATGTCCGGCGGGGGTAGCCGGCGGCGGGCCGGCCCCTCTTGGCATAGCACCTTCTCCCGCTTCTTCACTAGGAGCCCACCCAGCGAGGAGGCGGCGGCGCCGGGGCGGCCGGCGGCCGCGAACAGGTACGTGGGGGACGGGACAGGACCGGGGCGGTCGGGCGCCCGCTGCCGTCTTCCGCGCCGTCCCCATGGCCCCCAGTGAGCTGGTCGTGCCGGCCTCCCCGGTAGATGTTGCGACGGCAGTGGGTGAAGGAGGGAGGGAGAAGAAACGCGTGTATTCATTTCGCGGGGGGCCTGCCCGGCTGTCCCGGGCTGCGGCCCCGGCGGTGGCCCCGGCGGTGAGGTGCCGCAAAGCGCCTCGGCCGGTCACGGGGCAGGCGCGGGCCTGGAGGGGACGGGTTCGAGCCCTGCGAGAGCAGCCCCCGCGGCGGGAAAGCGGCGGCCACAGCCGGCGCGGAGGCTTGTACTCTGCAGTTGGGAACCGGGGTTGAGGGGCTGTTAGCTGGCTGCTGGCATCGCCTGAGCTCGGGGATTCGGTGCTGGTGTTTGAAATTTAATATAACTGTGGTACAGTGTGCGACGGGTCCCCTCTGGGCTTGACATTTGAGCGGTGGGACCTTAAAGGGATTTTGTTGGGGGTTGCCCTGAGGTTGGGTCAGCACCGGCGTCCTGCCGCCCCGCTCTCCCCAGTCCTGCGAAGTTCAGCCCAACTCGGTCGATGGAGTCCTGCGTGAAACGCGCCTATGCTGTCAATAGCCGGCTCTGGGACTTCTTTGCCTTTCTCGGGGAGGTTCGGGTGCCAGCGATGCCTCACCCCCCTGGTCCTCTGACTGCACCCCCTTCCTTGGAAACTGAAAGCATGGCAGAACCGCGAGGCCTGTGAGGGCTTTGGGTTTTTTGTTTGCATGTTGGGTTTATTCTCCAATTTCCACACAGTTTTCTTTCAGACTGGTGTAAATCAGACCTTAATGCAATATAAATATTACTGATGTGTTTAAGTCTCCATGCAAAATTTGTGGTTTATAGAAACCTGGTTCTTTTTTTTTTTTTTAGTTCAGGGAGACTTTGCAAGATGAAAAGGTTCGGAAACTTCTTATGTATTTGTTCCTCTTCCTTTTTTTTTGTGTCTGATGACAGAGTTCTGTATGTAGGTAGGAGAGAAGATAGTTTCCTTCTGTTTCTCATGCAGCATTATTATTGGCCCTAGTTAACTAGGATATTTTGGGGATGTGAAGTTGCCAGTTGGCTAGGCCTTATTTCCTCAGGTGTGGTATTTATTTTTTGCATTTAACATGTTGATTTTAATCTTTGAATCGTTGTTGATACTGTGTAGGTTTGTTTTTAAACTGGCTGACAAGTAAGTACAGTTTAATTGGAGTAGATAGTACATATCACAGTAGTTCTTTCAGGGAAAAACTTCAGGATCTTGCTCTGAATATTCTCAGCAATCATGGAAGGTAGCAGAGCAGATTCCTGTCAGACACTGACCATGTTGAACAGTCTTGTAAATGCATCATGAGGATTTTTTAAGTTGGGGACTTTGTATTAAGCATTTGAAGCACCAATGCATCACCAAGATCCAAGGGTCTTTTATGGGCATAAAATACTGTTTTTTATTTCCTGGACAAAAAAAAATCCGGAGGACGGTTGCTAAATCAAGAGTGTGTCTACAGTTGTGGGAGTAGCATGGCAGTAATGCCTGGTCTGACAGGGGTGGCTGAGATGTGGGGCAATGAAAAGGCTTGGGTCTGGTGGAGGACCTGAAGAGGCAATAGGAGAGATTGCATTGGAATCAGCCTTTCCAGCCGCCTGCAGCTGTGGTTCAGAATAGACAAAAAAGCATAGCGGTCACCTTGGTAAGGAGGAGGGCAATGCTGGTTCAGTGGTTTATGCACTAAATGGCCTATCTGTAGGTAGCATTCGTGGTAGACCTGCTCCACTTAACTTGGGGCTGGAGTCTATTATCTTTATCTAAATCACAGTTTCACTTCCTGCATCCAAGAGCCTTTCCTTTATTAGGAAGCCAGGATAGTCCACATAGATATGAAAAAGCTTGGGCCTCTTGGCTTTATTCTTGAGCTCTTCACGTGGTTGGTTAGCTGGTGGGTGGTAGCTGTGATTCCTTTCTGGAGTGGAAGGGAGCAAAACCCAATTTGGTATGTTAAGGAGCTGCTTTTTTTTTTCTGTTGTGCTGGGTTGCAGCGTGGCACGTTAGTCAGGAATGCTGACGTTCTAGTATTTGGTTTCCACTGGCAGCCTTCTTCCCAGATTAGCGTAATTGCATACATTAAAGAGCTCTGGGTTGGGGTGAGTGCCGCAGGTTTGCTCATCATGTTTATTTCGTGAGCTTCGTGGTGTAGAAAAATGGATCGCTGAACAAAGCATGCGTGTGGGGAGGGGGAGCCAAAGATGCTTTGTGTGTTTGTTGTTAAGGTGTGGAGTGGATGAGGCAAGTTGAGGAATATGGGGTTTTGTAAAATGTTATGAGAAATGTATACACCAAGATGGTTAACTTCCTGTTCAGATTATCTGTATGATATACATTGGAACCAGATAAAATTTGAAATATAGAGGAACTTTTGTATGGGGATATTTTCCCTACGATTAGGATTCAAAAACTCGACACCTAAGTAAAAGGGGCAGGAGAGGGAGCAGTATGTTGTACAGGGCTAAATACACTGCTGGTGTACCTGCATTGACCTCTGGGGAGATGTGTTGTGCCTATTGCCTGTGTAGAACAAGACAATCTCCTAAATTTAAAAAATGTACAGCTATGAGGCTGCACGTGTCCAAAAGTCATTCTGCATCTGCTCCCGCAAGTTAGGCAGCAGTGGCTGGATGAAAATCCCCCACCTTTCCTTTCCCCAACCCCACAGCTGTCCCTCAGCCCCACAGCATATTGAGTTCTGTCCCTTCTTGCTCCAGGCACCATGTTCAGACTTGATGTTAAAAAAACAAAAGGCAAACACCAAACCTACTATGGCCCTAGTTTGAAATAGGAGGAAGGGGAGGAGGGAATTAACACTGTT
This sequence comes from Colius striatus, assembly GCF_028858725.1. Taxonomy (NCBI): domain Eukaryota; kingdom Metazoa; phylum Chordata; class Aves; order Coliiformes; family Coliidae; genus Colius; species Colius striatus. The sequence continues at coordinate 110,191,229 of NC_084759.1, read as the reverse complement.
AATCAGTGTCTTAGACTTTTCTGAGAACCTCATTTGACAAAGGGCTTATGTTAATAACTTGCCCTTACAGCAATTTGTAGCTCTGATGAACATGAGAATTGCTGGAGGCTTACTTGCTTGTAGAAAAAAACAGCTCGTGCAGACTACTTGCAAGTTTCGTGGTGGCAAAAAAAGCACAGCACATGCATTGAGGGCTTACTTCGCTTTGACATAAAATGTAGACAAACTTAAGGAATCTCCCACCAAGTGCTTGCCTGTGTGCATTCTTCAGAGTTGGGGCTGCTTTGAATGAGGGCTCTGGTGCTTTTCATCCCCACTTTTTATCATTAACTTCCATCAAAGACAGTCATTATGCTCTACTCAGCTATTTGCTGTTTTCAATAATACAAAATTGATTGTTTGTTACCTCAGTGTTTGTCCTGGAGCAGTCTAAATCCTGAGGGTGAAAAAATCCCATTGAATTTTCATTATTCTAATGGGAGTCTGAGTATTACCTTTTTTTTTTTTTTTAATACATGTTTGTTTAGTCCATCTGGATGAAGATACAGCTTGTACAGTGTAAATCAATCCACTGCAGATTACTTCAGAAATATGCAGCTTCCCTAGCTGAGCAATTGTTGTGTTGCAGAGAAATGTGACCTTTCAGGTCATATTAGAAATTCCCAAGGAGGTGTGACACTTTTCACTGATCCCTTTAACCCAGAGCTACCACCAAAGTCTCCTTGATACTGTGGATGTGTTTTAGTAGCTATTCTGTATCTTGTTTTGCAGGTTCATTTCAGATTTATCTTCACTCCCCTCCCCCTGCCCCTGCTGAGTGCTGTTGGTTGATCAAATAGCTACCAGTGCAAGTGGGCCTTTGTTGGATTTGTCCAGATATTTCTTCTGCATCGCTGAAGTGCACCAGACAGGTCAAACATGGAAGAGCAACATTTATTTAGTTTTTAGAGGGCTTTTTAATTTTTTCTTTCCAGACTGAAATTATTGTTCCGTTCATCCATTAGTTTCTAATGAAGAGCTTTCAGAGATGGGAGAACTTTATTTATTCTGCCTGAGGAGAGATTAGAGAGTCTTTCTTCCTCTGGGACTGCCAGTCATTGTTCCTGTTTACAAAGAACATGTATTTTTGTAGTTGTAAAACCTGTACGTTGGGGGCTGCTGAGAATTGATTGAAAGAAGAGTAATATATATCAAATTTATTTCATCTGAAGTTGATACCTCCTTGCTGGCTTTGATTCAGATACTGCTAGCATCTTTGAAGAAAGCCATTGTTTGCTGGAAAAATCAGCCTGTGCTCTCTAATAGAGAAACCTTTTCTTTCAAAAGACAGAGCAGGATTTTGTTGTTGTTCTTGTTGAAATGTAACTAATTTGTGAGTGTACATCAGGGATGGTGGTTTGTGAAACCAACAAGGGGAATACTCCAACCATACAGAGGAAGTCAACACTAGATTTACCTAAGCAAGATGCATTACATACATTTTCTGTGAATTTGTAATTTCTTTTAAAAATTTTGTTATGCTTCCTAGATTTTTTTTTTCAGGTTAATTCAAAATAGTAGCAAAGGCCCTAATTCAGCAGGGTGCCAAAGTGGTTGCCTATAATTAAACAGGTAAATAGTTTTGTGCACTGTAGTGGGACTACTTGTTTGATTAGAGTTAGGTGCCTACCTAGATGTGTCGTGGGACTGAGACCAGAAGGAGAAAGCCCAGCATCTGGCCGTGTATGTGTGAGACATTTCCTGAAGGAAATGTTACTGGAATATTAATTATAATAGTAGTGCTTCTTGGAAGGAACAAAGCAAGATTTTTTTTTTGTCTGTTGTAAATAAGAGCATTGTCTTCTTTCCAATTATTGGCGTAAGTGCTAGAGTTAATACAATAATATTTCCAAAACAGCTACAAGTCTTCTTTTAAAGAAGAATTTTGGAAAAATGAAAACACTTCAGTTTTCTCCTCTGAGAAACAAAGGCTCACAAGTGGAAATAAAAGCAAAGTTCAGAAACATGTTTGTGTTGTGATTGTATTTCTGATTATTGAAACATATTAACAGGATGGATACTGAACTGCTGCTTTTATTTTCTGAGGGTGGTTTTGGTTTTTTTTTATTAAATATGATTCCATTAGTATATACTGATTTAGCCTTCAGATTTATTTTGGTTGAATGGAAAATATGTGTTTTCAACATAAAAGAGGGAACTGTGATAATGACTGGAAAGTGTACGATAATTCCCCATGTATATTTTGTAAGTAAAAAATGGGAAAACTAAAGAAGTATTATCTTGTGTTGAACTGGTAGCATTGTGTGCCTCTCAAGAGTTTTCTGCTCCAGCCTGACTAAAAGAGCTCACTGCATGTAACTGGTGACACCAGTCTCTTGCTTGTTTTTTCGTGGGTGCTTTTTCTTAATGACATGTTTTACAAATTCTGTTACGCTCTGTTTATCAGGAGGACAGTACTTGCTGCTACTTTAACACTTTCCTGGATTATTCTTTTTTCAGTACCTCCTGTTTTTTTGCCATCGGTATTTGCCATCATTGATCCCCAACCCTGCAAATGAGCCTTTTGAGCACAGCTGTGTAATGAGCCTCTACTGTCCTCTACTAATTCAATAATTTTAACGTCAGTAAACTTAAATAGTTTATAATTCTGTTCTGGTATTATATTAAGTTTATGTGCTGGTGCCCAGTAATGTATTTATTTGGTAAGAATGTTGGAAAATTTATTTAACCAATCAGACTGGCAAATATGGAACAGATCCTACATTAGTGTTGGTTACTATGCTTGACAGATGCCAGAAGAAAAACCTTGATGTAATCTGATATAATCATACTGCCCAATACCAAAGTAGGCTCTACGCAGAAACGTTTATATTTCTCTTCTCTAGCGTTTGAATGACTGTTCAATTTCCTCACATGGAAAACAGATTATGTTATTCAGCAAGGGTGATCTTGGGCCATCATACTTGTTTCACTTAGTATCAGCCTTTAAACTTAAAGGTACATGTTCAGTGTAAAGTGATGTTTTGGTTCTTGCGTTTTTAATGTAAATTTTCATTGTAAAATATAGCATGTCTGTGGTTTTATAAGATCTTTATTTTTCATGATATTTTTAGTTGCATTTGAAAGAGGATTAAAAGAAAATCTATTCATTTTTATACTCACACCGTCTGTGTAGTTCATATAATGTATGTGACACGGTGCTGCTAATGCAGAGCATGAAGCTGACCTAGCTTTGCTACGCAAGCAGCATAAACAGGTCTGAGACGAAAAATTGTTTCAGTTAAAACAATCTGAGTTACTTAATGCTGTCTGTAGTCAAACTAGTTTTGAAGTAGAATAGTTTAATTCAATATAATATGTTTTGTACTATTCCAACACTTAATGAGTGAATTTACTTAAGTTCTTGCCATTTCCTCCTCCTGGCTCCGTTTTCTCCTTCCTTACCTTTCTCTGGTTTTTTTTCCCTTTCCCCCACTTCCCTTGTTACTTGTTTTAAGTAAAATAACAGCTTTGCTTTCCTTTGACCCTCTAATTTCAAACTCATTAGCTAGTTTTTATAATTTACATTCATAATAATGTATTTACTTTTCCCTCTGTGTGTGGCCTAAGCCTAAGCATAGAAGTAGGAACCAGAAACTTCATATTCAAATCTCTGTGCAAACCCTCACTCTCTCATTAAGACAAGTCCCAATAGCCTTCCCAGAGGCTAGGGACAGACTTTGTCACTGCTACTACCATTTGGTTTCCCAGGTACAGTATTTGCCTTGGGAATCTTGCTGAGAAGTTTGCCACATTTTTTCATTTTGAAACTTTTAAAAAAGCATAATGTTCTGTTTAATGGGGAAGGGAAATAGAGGAAAGGGCTCTATATTCATTAATATTTTCTGTTAAAACACTGATGTATTAGAAGCTGAAAACCAATACTAGCTAACCTGGGGTCATTTGCATATGTATAATGAAAGTTTCAAAACTACTACTAATTCATGGATGTGGTTTGAGAATCCTTGTAATGTGCTGAAATTTGATGGATGTTTTGGTCTTTTGCATCTATATTTAATAGTATTAGTAGACTCATGGTATTCCACTCGTTCACATTCCTCAGGGAGGCTCTTGCATAGATGTATTTTCAAGTACTAGATGATGAGATCCTTATTAGAAATCTCCATGTTTCTCTGTTGAAATATCTTTCTGGAAGGTCACCAGTGAATGTGTCTATGTTGGCATGAAGTAAAGTTGGAAAGAAGTCATGACATCAAAACCAAATGAGAGAGCATTCCCAGAGAGCATTACTTTATTCACAGATAGATAAAAGGCAGCACTCAAGAACTGGCATTACGCCCTAGAACGCTGAAATAAGGTAACTAGCAAGAAAGGAAACCCAAAAATGACATTAGCCGAAGCAACGATTCCAGCGGAGTGTGAGTTGTATCAACAATCCCTCATCTTGGAGAAACCTGTTTGAAAATACTGGGAAGGAGGTGTCACAAGTGATGTCGTGAGACCTGGACAGATAGATGTATGTATATGTCAGGCTTAGTTTATTAAGATTATTTCGCTAAAGCCAGACGTGGAATGTTTTTTGCCTCTTGACACCCTGGAGCAACTTTCAGGTTATTAGGCATTGCTTATTCTATTACCAGTACAAGTCATCATGTTAAATAGCTAAATGGTTTCTGAGTTAATCTGAAGAGAAGAGTAGTCAAAACCAAATAATGCTAGCCTAATGTGGTGGCAAAGAAGATTGGACTATTCAGGGAGTCATCTGTTGCTGAAGACAGATGGCAAAGTTGATAGAGCACTGGCCTATATGGTAATATTCGGACTGCAAGAGAGGTAAAAGCTGGAGCTGCCACATTAGAAGAGACTTTGCTTCTAAGCGATGGGAGAAGGAGGCACAGTCAACACCTAGAAGTGCTGTTGCAGTGCTGTTGGAGTTGAGCTTTAGCCATCTGTCCCTGTTTCCTTAAGAGACTGCCCATTAATTTCCTCCTTCCTGAACAGCAATCAGAGAACACAGCCTGTACCTTCTCCTTGTAAAAGGAACCTAAAATGTCACAACAGTTACTTTCAGTTTGGTGAGCTCGGTGCCTGGTCAGTCTCATCAAAACTTGCGTGTTTGTACTTTGTTGCACTTGCACACTGCCTGTAGCTTATATTTTTTTATCTGAAATAACACATTCACAATCTTCTGCATGCATAACATGGGTGGAGTAGATTAATAAAGGAAGAAGGGGATGGGCTCTTAATTTCCAAGTTCCAGGGGATTGTTATGAAGAACAAGGATGGAGGAAGTGGACTGCTTGCACTATACGGAGGTGCTGTGAGGGCCTTTTGAAGATGTGATTGTTAATTGTCTTGTTCTATTTTTAGAGGCAATTGGAAAAGAACTTGCAAATCATGTATTTAATTTTGCTTCATTAAACTGATTTTTTTTTGTGTGGCTATAATCCCTCATATGTATTAACTCACCTGAGTTCAAGTACTTCTGCTTATATGTGTCTACTTTTTGTGTGAATGACAATGCAGAATATGAATATTTGTCTCCCTCGTAAGAATCTCTAACCTCTACTGTGTAAATGTAGTGATTAAAAACTTGGACCAGAAATCTCCTTCCAATTCAGACACCACCTGTCCAAGTATTACAGAAAGGTCAAACGAGACTTTTCAGCAGCAGAGGAATAAAAAAATGTTAGAAAATCCCACAAAGAAGGGTTTATGCAGAAGATCTGTTGTCACTTGAGTTTAATCTTGATTATTTAAAGAATGGGAGTGATGCTAATCAGGTTAGGCATGCTGGTAAGACAGTAGGGAAGAGCAGCAAGGCAATCGAGGAGAAGAGATTCCTCTACCTTCACTGAAGATTAGACTGTCTATGTTGGATGAAGCAAGGGAAGGTCTGACAGAAATAGCAGCAGGAAGGCAGTATATTGCGTATTTGAGAAGTAGTCGAGAAGCTTGGTTTCTAGTCTTAATTTTGACACTTTTTTGCTCTGAAAGTTATTTAATATTTCCATGCTTAAAAAAAACCTACAAAATGAAAGTAATATCTGCCTAAATGTGTATGGTTATGAAAATTTGTAAATAACTGTTTGTATAGTTAAAAAGTCCAGAGAAGCAAGTTGGTGGGGCAGAGGTGTTTTCTGTCTGCTTAGGATCATGCTTTGCTCTTTCAGTTCTTAAAAGCAGCTGCAAGGTAGATTCAAAACTTGGGCTAGTAGAGTCCTGTTGTTGGGTCTATAATGTAACAACAGTAGTTTGTGAAGCATAAAGTTGAAGACTCATTAAATTCACCTTTCTAATTGAGCAGGTGCTGAAATACTCTCTGAGAGCTGGCTGGCTGCTCTAGCAAAGCCATGTGGGTGGTTAAGCACAAGCCTACCTTTAGATGTGCTGAACTGGAGATAGCATGCTTAGTACCTGCCATGGCAAAGAACTCCAAAAAATGCAGCATTCTTGAAGAGCTTAAAGCAGGGATGCAACTTTGTGGAGCCAAACATTAGTAATATATAATTATAACCCAAATAGGGAGTGGGGTGTGGGATCCCTAGTTCACCATAAGTGTGTACATACTACCAGTCTGTTATTCTTCAGTTATTAGCAATGGCCTAAGTAGCTACCAGGTCAACATTTGTAACTGTATTTAGTTGTAGAGATTTCCCTGTAAGAAAAAAAAATACAGAAAATGCCTTAGAATACAATTCTTGAAAGTATTAATATCTAGCCACTAATGATAGGATAGCATGGCCATATAAAAGAGGTTTAAATAATGGGTAATTTTAAACATAAATGCTAAATGTCTGACTTATTTCCCAAGAATTAATTTTAATTGTGAATGCCATAGCTTAATAATTGTGTTCATCACATTTCTGAATATAGAGTCGTATGGACAATGTAGGCTTACGTTGCAGTGTAAGAATATGTGTGGCATCATTACATTAGCTCACCCATGGTTGTTTTTTTTTCAACAGGGAGTGTAGAGTTGTGTACAGGCCCGTGAACTTTTTTATTTTCCTCTTCAGAGAATTTGTGAGGCAAATACTGTGCAGTGTTGCAAAATTTGTCAATAGTGACTGTTATATGACTGAGGCAATGATAGGAAAGGGGAAAGTACTAAAAATTTTAGGAGATTGATAGTGGAAGTGATGAGCTGCATCATTTGATGCCAAATGATCAGTAGCCACCCTTTCTGCAGTCTCAAGTATTGAGCATAACATGAACTACTTTGTCTGTAGTATTTATTCTGTAGAAGGTAATCTTGGCTCTTTGGGAGAAAATTAAAACAATTTTATCCTAAACAGTCCAAGAGACTTGTGTCCAGCAAAACAAGCTTTTATGCTGTAAACTTAATTCATTCAGCATGAGTCATTTGGTCAAAGATCTGATTCAAACTGGGCCCTGGCTAAGGGTAGAAGAGGTTCACAAAAAGTAGCAGCAGTGAAGTGAGCTACAGTGGTGTGTGCTTGCTTGTTCTTGCCTGGTCGGTGCCATTCATTGCCCCTTCATTTGTGCTTGTACAAATCACTGCACTGTAAACTAATTCATAGGCTGGATTTTTCCTGGTGGAAAACCTCTGCTCCTCCTTTGATTTTATCTGAGACCATGCCCCTACTTGAGAGCCCTCCTCGACTGAGTTAAGGGTGGGAAGAGATAGCTGAGGTTGAGGAGGAAGGCGGGGATATTTCTAAAGCTGGTTCTGCTGACAAAGTCAGCATGTTGAGGAACTACACCCTAAAGCAAAAGGTTCAGGAATGTAGAAATGCTAGAATATAAACCATGAAAGGATGCGGGGAATTACTTCCAGGTTTAGGTTTATTTTATGCAGGAAGGAAAGTTTTGATTTTTTAAAAATGTTGATTTTTTTTGTTGTTGTTGCTTTTGAGATGCTTATCTGCTGAATTGCATTCTTTCCATTTTGGTATGTACACTATGGGATTTCATAGCGGTCTATGCAACCCTGGCTAGCTAGCTAGAAGAAAGTAATACAGGCATATATTTCAAATACAAACAAGAAGTAGGAAAGTGAAAAAACAAACCATTTTGAGAATAAACCAAAAGTGATGTGAAGGGAAGAATAAGAGAAAAACCAAGAGATAATATGACACTGGTCATCTGTGCTGGCAACACTTAAGAAAAGCAGAGCTCTCATTTATGGTCTGCAGACCAGTTCCATAAAGAGTAACATCCTGAAGCCAGGAGGAATGTCTGGTGGAGATCAACCTCATTATTCCGCTCTTAAGTACAGGGAATTCCTGTTCATATCAAGTATATCAGCATCAGAAAAAGCTACACAGATCTGAGAAGGATGAGTTTTTAAAAATAAAAACTAGGAGAGAGAAAATAGATTACATACTGAGAAGCACTTTCATTAGCATGCCAGATTGCCCAGAAGTGACTTCTCCTTCACGAAACACATTAACAGCAGAAGAAGAAATTAATAGGATAGGATATTATTCGTCTGCCCTATCTTAGAAAGGGAGGCAAAGAATAGCAAGAATTTCTGTCTACTGCTTTCCCAGAAAAAGCATCTTTGTGTTTATGAATGCATTTTTAAAGATTACTTCAGGTGATCTAAAAGTACATGATTTTCAACTTGAAGAGGCTCTATGAAAAAGAGCATGGAGCTGTTATTTTGATGTATCTGAGAAGATCTGAAAGATCTTGAAAAACTTAATTGCAGGAGAGTTCTGTTCTCATTTTTGTTCAGGGAATGTTGCCTATGAGCAGCTGAGAGGGAAACTAACATTTAGTCAGGCTGGCTTTTGCATTTTGTGTAAATGTTGATGTATACTTAACTCAGATGCCTTATCCAGAGTAGGAAGAAAACCTTTCTTTTCAGAAGTCTTACTGAGACGTGCTTACCTGCAGTTTAACAGTCAGTAGCTGTAGGAGTACTTGTACATCTAAATCCTTTCTTAAATCCTGGCAGAATTTCACCAAAATGCAAATAATTAAACAGTTTTCAATTAATTTCTTCATACAAGTTCAGAAAAAAGGGCTTGTGCATTTGACAGCAGCAAAGCTAAATTTCAAAAACTGATGGAGAATTTTTGAAGTGATTAGAACTTTATTGATATACTAGGCATTTCTCACATGGTGTATTGTTGCAAAGTTCTTTTTCTTCAGCTTGTGATACACAATGCAGGAAGTGATGTCTGCCATTAACATCCTCTAATGTTTTCTTTAATATGTTTTTGCTTTTAAGTTGCATATAGCATAAAGGATTTGATGAAAATGTTCTCTGCTGGATTGTATTTAAAGATTGTTTTAAGAATTAGGGTGGGAGAGTGATTCCCTTTATTCCAGAGATGGGCTCTGAAAAAAAAAGTAAGCAAGGTAAATTGTCAATGTAGGCACGTGCAACTTTGGACTTCTTACTTTTAAAATGGAATAGCGGATGTTGCCTTGGTAATAACAACACACTTGTTCTTCCCACTCTAAAATTTCTTCTGAATTTACCTACAAACCCCCATGAGATATGTTCAGTGAATATCTGTTAAATGTGGTAGCTATGATTTGTGATGATTACATCTGCTTTGAGTACATTGCACTCAATCACAGTCCTCAGCGTAAGGACTGGGATACTCCTAGCTGTTAGATGTACCAGACAGTGCTATGGCAATGAATGCCACTGTAATAGATGATCAATCACCTGTAGTATCATTTTTTTTCCACTAGAAAATAATACATATGCACAGAAAGCTTGTGGGTTTATTTTTTTCATCTGGAAGAGTTGAAATGCTGTGTGCCATTTCTAAATGCTTGAGTCTGAAAACCTCCATATGAGGTCAAACAGGTATTTTGTTTCCATCTTAAGCGTTTTGGAGCATGTTTTTTTCATATTCAATATATGCAGAGTATGGACTGTGGTTTGGAAAACAGGTTCTTCTATCTTTTTAAGTTAGTGCTCTCTTGTGCACTTGAATGATACTTGAATGATGCTGTGTTGGCTCTCAGACTTGAATAAGGCAAGTCCTCAGTGTTACAAAATATCTTTGTTTTTCAGTTCTGAAAACAAAGGGAGTGAAGCCATAAATTTAAAGAGCAACCAAAAGGAAAGCACAACTCTGCCTGCACTTTTGAAGGTATGATTTTTTTTTGTTTGATAATAATGAATTGAGTTAAAGCCTGCCACCTTTTATTGTGACTGCTTGCTAGCGTTCTAATGTTGGATATATTCCTGCACTGTGATGTAGCACCTGATTGCCACATTCTGAGTTAGAGTTCGTTATGTCAGGGTACTAATGTACCTGCAAAGGTCAGGAAAACTGTCCATGCTTCACACTCCTTAAACAAAATTCTTGTCTTTCCTTACCTTAAAAAAGTGAGAGTCTAGTGCTAATTATACCTGCAGTTAGCCCGTGAAGAAGGAAGATAGTATTTCCATCTAATGATGGTTTCAGATGTTCCTCTAAAGCACCATTTCTGTATAATTTATGAATATCACTGGATGGTGAAAATGATGGAGAGTAGCTCCATCCATGGATTTATGAGTGTCTTGCTTGTCTAGTAGATCCCTAACCTGATTCTCCTCAATCAAGGGAAGGTCCTGCTTCCTCCAGATTTTTTCTCTGTTTTCCAGGATCTGGGCTTCCTGAGGACTGGCCTTAGGAGTAAAGACTGAAGCCAAGCAGGCATTCAGTAGCTCTATCTTCTCTGTATCCTCTGTTACCAGGATACCCACCTCATTCAGCAGCAGGCTCACATTCTCCCTAGTCTTCTTTTTGCTGCAGATGTACTTGAAGGAGCTTTCCTTGTTATCCTTTATATCCTTTGCCAGATTCAATTCCATGAGGGCCTTAGCCTTCCTTGTTTCATCTCTGCGTATTCTGACAACATTCCCATACTTTTCCTAAGCAACCAATCCATTTTCCACATTCTGTAAACTTCCTTCTTCTATGTGAGTTGTTTCAGAAGCTTTCCATGCAGGCCTTTTACCTACTTTACCTGACTTTTTTTTTATTCACGGGGATACACCAATCTTGGGCTTGGAAGAAGTGGCATTTGAAGATTGATTGAAATATCATAAATAGTTGTGTACTGCACGGGACCTGGTGATAACAGCCATCTTTGCAGGGATGTTTTTGTGATTCATTCACTAAGCACTTTTTCTTATGTCTTTGTTTACTTTCGTAGTTGTTTTAGTTTAATGTAGACAATACTGAGACTGCTTCCCCAAAAGAGCCTTGACTAGTCTGGCAGATTTATTTGAGGGATGCCATAGGCTTCTTAACACACTGAAATTTCTATCCTTTGTTTCTATCATAACTGCATATGGAGAAGGAGGTAGTGGTCTTCCTGTATGGCCTGTAGTCTCTGTGTAGTTTCATCTTCCCCACCTAGGAACTGTTTGGGCTTTGCCAAGGGTCAAGAGACATTGCAGTTGCCTCTACAAGACCTGGTTCAGTCTAACAGGATTATTAGCTCAAGAACAAATCTGTGTTGAATGTACTTTATCTACATCGACGTAGGAAACAATGCAGTGACATTTGTTCAGAAACCCTGTGGATTCAAGCCAACTCTGTCATTTCTGAGCTACTGGAAAATGCTGCTGAATGCCTTCCTGTTGCCATAAATCACGGATGACTGATAGCCTTGAAATGCAGGCAAAAAGATTCTGATAAACGAGAACTCTGTTATAAAAGCAGTAGATTTTCTGGTTTTGTTTGTTTTAAACACTTTATTTTGTATGTTAGATTAGTGAAAAATTCTAAACCAGATATTCCTTTTGAAAAAGGTTTTGGCTGAGGAAGGAGAATTGCTTTTGACATACATGCACAGTACTTCAACACCAGGAATTGCTTAAAAAGATGTATGAAGAAGGCATGACAGGATTAAGTTGCCTAAGAATGTTTATCTCTTGTGAAAAACTAAATCTCACTGCTTTTTAGTTTAAAAAGCCTAAATTTGGAATATTTCTTACTGAATCAAAACGTATTACAGTTAAGTCTTCTACTCAAAAATTGTGTTTTTGCAATACTATATTAAAAGTTGTTGCCAATATGAATGCTCTAAAGTTTTGTTCCAAATACTTGTTCTGTTTTCTTTGTCTTGCCATAACTTTTTATTAATTATATTGATTTTGACTTAGGTTTAGATGTACATTACATTATCTTTAAAATAATACCTGGTGTTTGTATAGGCTTTGTAAGAAAGGTGTGGTTTTCATAGTACTAGAATGTGTTGACTGTTAAACTGTACTGATAGCTTCCTGTCTAACTTACTTCCCTCTTTCTTGAGCTGATCAAGTCTTCTGATACACTTGAACAGTTTCAAATGCACAGTCATGAGTACTTTTAGCACTATAATTTTAGATTTTGTATGCTGTGCAATTAAAACCAGATAGTAAAAACTGACTCAGAGGTGGAGAAAGTCTTTATTTTCTACTGCAGCTCTCATTCCTTTTTCCTCTCATTCTTTTCCTCTCATTCCTTTTTCCTCTCATTCCTTTTTCCTCTCATTCCTTTTTCCTCTCATTCCTTTTTCCTCTCATTCCTTTTTCCTCTCATTCCTTTTTCCTCTCTTCTATCATTGCTCCCTCCGACACAGACTTGCTTTTTGATAACATCACATTGTCTGATGCCTGACATTGGCCAAAATAAGCAGTCTCATGCAAAGATCACTAGAATGCAGCTGAGCAGCTGGTGAGAATTAAGACTGTCTTATTTGACAGAGAGAATGTATGGTACTGAAACACATTCCAGTTTTATTCATCAAGGTTACTACAATCTGAAAAAAAAAAAAATATTTGGTTGTTTTGGAAAGTGTACTTTGTGAGAAGTGTCTAAATCTATGTAGCTACGTGGATTGGGTTTGGGCAGATTTCCATACATGTACATGTCTCTGAAGTGTGCTGCTGCCTGATCAGGTAGATGGCGACTAAAATTTGAACTCCTACTGTGTCTCTCTGTCACCAAGTTAATGAGGTATCGCTTTTCTGATAGACTTACATGTAGACTTACATGCTGTGATTTTGTATCTTCATTGGCTGTCTCAGCAGGAAGCCAGGAGCAAAGCAGCTGGGGGGACCTGTAGGTCTCTTATTTAGCAGCAAAGGTCGGACATCTAAATTATAGCTGGCTGGATGAGTGAAGCGGGGAAACATGCTGAGCTATGGCAGATCTTTGGCTCTTTTGAGTACTTTAGTTACCAGTTCTGTACTTTACCCCTGCATTTTTTTTTTCCTGTGATGAAATATTTAGTTCATAGTGATAGGAAAAGGTATTTCAATACTTACCTTATGAAAATGTGAAGCCTAATCTTTCTGTGCTGAGGTGACTTTATCAGTTATCATGTGATTGTTTTTGAGAAAATACTACTGAAATATATTTGTTGTCTCTATTAATTTACTGCTGGAAAGTACAGCATCACCCACCAGTATTTATTTACAGACTTTATTTTGCCTTTTTTTCTGCAAATTAGAGCTGTAAACAGTGCTCTTTGAGTAAACGCCCCATTTATTCAATTTGAGCAATGCAATTATTGAACAGATGGTTGTGTGCATGTAAACAGTTACTGAATTTCACAGTATTCTAAGTATATGCATTATATAGTATCCACTGCATGTTAGTATATCATTAACCTCACACTTGGTACTGCAGGGAGTTTGTTTTTAAAGGAATATTGCAACAATGTTTCCTGCAAAAGTGTGTTTCACAAACTTTCGCTTTTGCCTCTAAAACAGAGATTTACAACTGGGACATAGATATTAGTTGGATTTTTTGGAACAGCTACAAAATAAGCTAACACCATTACCATAGCGAGCTACATGCTGGAGAATATTGTGTTAATATAGTTTTGAAGAAATCACACGGCAGTCTTGTGAGACATGCTTTGCTATAAGTCTAACCTGGCTCCTACCCGTATTACCATAGAGTAGTAATAGCAGTGGCGATAGGCGCTTGAGTTAGTTTCAGTAGTGGTGAACGGCTGAGGTCCCAGGCTTGCCCTGTCTGAGGTTTTCATCCAACTGAAGTCTTCTGCTGTGACAGCGTAGGCAAATTCACTTGCCTGCCAATCATCCCCAGATATCCTTCCTGTAGCGGTACATAAAGGAAATAGCACGTAACTGAGTAGGAAGGAATTCTTAAGCACCTTAGCACAGGAGCTACTATGTGATATCTGTCAGGCAAATGCAAAAGTTTGAAAAAGTAGGTACAAAAATGATATATCATGATAATGTATAATTTAGATAATGGTATGTATAATTTATGTATAATGGTATGTATCATTTCAATAGCATTAAATGTTTTGTAATATGGCCCATAGGCTCAAGGCTATGTGCTAGTTGCCTGGATTAGCCAGAGGCAGTCTCAACCTTCATAGAAATCACAGGGACAGAAAGTACTACAAAGATTATCTAGTCCTCTCCTCTTCCCTAAGGTGAGATCTCGGTATCTATGTCATACCTGATATAACTTTGTCTAACTTGTTCTCAAAGACCTTTAGGGATGGAGATCTGTAAGATCTCTGTGACTTCACCAGACAACTGTTCAACTGATTTCATAAACCTTGTAATTAGAAAGTCTTTTTCTTAACATTCCATCCCATCCTTGCTACAAATGAAACCTCTTGCTAATTGTCCTCAGACAAGAGCTCCTCTATACTGGGAACATGGAGAAGATATTATTCCATAGCCCCGCTTTCTCATATGAATTTCATTTCAAGGTAGCATAAAGATGACTGTATTAAAACAGGAGACATGGCATTTAAATTTGAAGGGAAGGGTTTCAATTATGTGATAAGGTGGAGCCAGATTATTTTTTGAATTGTAACAAATAGGACAAGAAGCAATGGGTGCAAGTTGGAATGTGGGAAATTCCAATCATCTATAAGAATTTTGTTCTCTCCCTCACCCATTGTACTGTAAGAGTGGTCACATATTGGAACAGGTTGTCCAAGGAAGTTGCAGGACCCTTGAAAGTACTCAAAATGCAGCTGGATGAAACCCTGCTCTAACTGGAGCTGCTTTCAGCAGGAGCTTAGACTACATGACCTCCCCAGCCACATTCCTTTCAGCCTAATTTGTTCTGTAATTCTCTGTCACATAATTTTTCATCAAGGGGGTCAATTCACAGAAGTTTTTTTTTAAAAAGGCCCATGAACTTGCTGAACATATGTAGCTATTCTTACTGGACATCCCAAGTCCAGACCTTATAATTAGTTTTAAGTTCTACAAAAATTTAAGTAGAAATGTAAATTAAGTCCAGTACCTGTGTTAACTTCATACTTTTCCATATAGCATGGGGTTTTAAAATATTAAAAATATTTTATTTTGTATTGTCTTTATTTCATGTGTGTGTTCTCTAAATAAAATTTGCTCAGCCTGTGTGTGAATACCTGCTGAATGCCTGTGTCTTAGATTTAGTAGTTAAAGAATCCCTCTCTGTGATTTCTGCCTTTTGGGAGTCAAGAGAGGTGGACTGTTACTGCCAACCATGAATTGTTGAAAAAAATGAGTGTTATTTTTAAAAACTTTTGCTGTTGCTGCTCACAACAATGAATGAAAGACAAAACCAAAAGGTTCTTGGAGTTTACGTAATCATGATTCTCCCCTGGAACCTGAAAGTAGGTCTTTTTCTCTTCTGCAATGTTGTATTCTTTTTTTTAAATAGTGAATATGTAGCACCTTCTGTTTTCCCAGGACACTTTGTTAAATTAGTGGTGATAACAGCTGTATGAGTTCAGAAAGACATTTCAAGATCATCCTCTCTAAAGTCCTGGTAAATTCCTTTGTTACACTGACAGTTTTTAGAAAGGATGATCCTGAAACATGCTTCCCGCTCTACTACTGAAGTTCTTCAGAGATGGAATCTTAAGCAGGGGACTTTGTTTCAGGATGAGGGGTGGGGCTTAATCCTTACTCAGATTGGCAGAGAAAGCCACCAATGAGACAGATGAGAAGCGGAAGTGGGGTTCCAGATGCTATAGCCTGGCAGTAGAATACAAGTACAAGTGAAAATAGTACTATCTCACTCTATTCCCAGTGCACTGGCTGATTGTGCACACCTTCTGCATTAAAAATGGGAATGTCATCTTTATTTTTTAATTTATTTTCAAATTGTTACATACTGAGGAGTGAATACCAATTTTTAATCTTGAATCAGAGGGGAAAACTTTCAAGCAACTCTGTAAATGGTCTAAACAGAATTTTTGAAATTATAAAGTTCTCTTTGTCATCCTAGGGACTTTCACTGAGTTTCCAATAACTCATTAAAATGACCTAGCAGAAACTTTTATTTCAAACTGTACCTTGTTCTTCTCTACCTTTTCATTTGAAGTGTTCAACCCTGACTACCTTGGGTTTTGTTCTCTTGCCAGGAAGATGAGTCTGGATATTTCTTCAGATTTTATGAGAACACTGCAGTTTCAGAGAATGTTTGTTTTGTAATTTCTTTTCTCATCTAACAAATTAAATCTGCGTTAATTACTCTTTGGTATTTCAAGAATTCAAATGGGTAAGCAAATTTTTAAGTCCCAGTGCTGAGCTCTCAACAGAGGCAATTGTCTTTCCAAATGTTAAATAAACATTTAATTTAAATAATTTTATTTTTAAAAATGCAAAAATAATACAGTTTAACCAAAAGTCTCATCCTGTCATTTAACTTCTGATTATGAAGATGACATGATTTCCTTAGTTTTCTAGGTACTTTTGTCTTCCGGGGCTGTCATGACCTGAATTTTTTTCCTGTCAAAACAAGCAGAGAGGAGGACATGGAAGGAAAACTTCACAGTATAAAAAAGCCAAATTATTCAAAGCATTTGGTTGGTTGTAGAGATAGAGAACTCACCTTTTAATTTAAATCTCCCTAAATCCCCAAGGCTGTCTTTGTTAATCTTTGGGGTTTTGCTTTTTATAATTAAAATGTTTTATTTAGTTAAGACTGAACTGTTTTTGACAGTGGTTTAACTCCCTTCTGTCCTCTCCGTGACCATGCTCATTACTGGCATAAATAGAAAAACCTCACTTTGACAGAATGTTTAAGTCCATTTTTCTCATGAATACTAGCAACAGTGGAAGTTTGCCTATGATGTATTTCATTGTCTGACAGTACTTTTTCCTTAATTTTTTCTAGTACTCTGTCCATGTTTTTAAGTCTTGTTCCTAATCTACATCTTGTTATATCTGGTTCTTTTTCATTAAGTTTCCATATGTATTGCTTCTTGTTGGTTGAGAATGCCTGACTTCTTTTCCTCACAGTAGCTAAAAATGAAAGTTTATCTCATGAGTGGATTTCATCTACCTCACTGTGTCCCATTCATTTCAAACAAGTGGGAGATTACACCAAAGATGCTTTAGCCTCCCAGAGAAGTGAAATCTGCTGAAAAATGTGCAGTAGTGACTCATTGTGTGGGTATACTAGTCTGCTAGCAATTCAAGCTGTTTCGCTTGGGTTTTGTTTAGCATACAAAATATACATAGTGTATCTCTATTCAAATTGAATGAGATGCTCATAATTGTTAAATGAATGGCAGTCGCCCTAGCCATGTTGAATGACAAAGCTAAGGCTAGGAAAATAGTTAATTTTCCAGTATTAGAGGTTGTAATGCCTAAACGTGCTACTTTGCACACCCAACACCTGAATCTGAAACGCAAACAGTTTCTGCATGCTAGCAAATACAAATTCTAGGTAGTGCTGTGGTCATTTCTCGGATGAGTAAATTGGGATGTTGGGGTTAAATGGCAGGATGAAAGTGCCTGGAGTGAGTCAATGATCCTAAAATCCTGATGGTGGGCTATCCATGCAATATACAGAATGTTGACCGTCAGCAGCTCCCAACGCAGCAGAACAGACTGTCTGTCAGAGGTCTCTGCGTGGCTGTCTGGAGTTTCTGCTTCATAATGAGCATATTTGTTCATGGGGAGTGCAATCCGAAATGTCTGGCTGGTGTGGCTGGAAGCTAATTCTTTGTTCATGGAGATCTGTGTTTAATGCTGTTGATGTTTTCATTTCATTCACTTGTTAGTGCAATAAAAGAGATTGTATTCTTGGCAGACAGACGTAACCCCTGCCAAATGGGAACCTCTGGCAATTTGAACTTTTGCCACCTGACTGCTGAGAAGCGGCAGCTATGAGGATGTCTGTTCCCAGCTGGTAGGGAAGGCGAAGCAAACTGGGCAAAGTAGTCTCTCTTCGGGATGCTGTTACACTGCTGGAACTGTTCTCTGAGCTTCAGGGGAGGCTGTTTACACTAGTAGCAAATCCTGTGCCTAACTGCATGGGTGCAATTACGCTTTGGGCATGTGTCTATGTCACAGTTAGGAGTGGATTACAACCTGCAAAACATACCTAATCTACCGTTGAACAAATGAGCTCAGATACGAGTCACACTTGAAATATGACATTGTGGGCTTGTCTCTGAATCCTGTCTGCCAAGCTTTTCTGCAGAGGTTGTTCCAGCAAGGTGAGACTGCACTACCTGACTGCACAGTAGATACAGCTTCAGTTACCGCTGCAGTCTCTTCAGTCACCTGATGTAAGACCTAATCTTGTTTTACGCTCTGTTGAGCTTCCCGTCCACACCAGCCTCATCGCATGAGAGGTCACAGGACCATATGATAATTCAGGTTGAAGGGACCACAGGATGTCATCTAACCCAACCTCCTGCTTTTAAAGCAGGCTCAGCTATAAGGTCAGGCCAGGTTACCCAAGATTTACCCATTGGAACTTGGAATAGTGAGTTGCTAAAGGAATAAAAGTTAATTAAAGCTTTATGAAGCATGTCACAAGCAGGAAAGCTCATAGAGAGCTGGCAAGGGGAAGACTGGTGACAGTCCACATACAAAAGGAGCGGAAAGATAGCATTATGTTGAGCAAACTTTTTTCCTTGCATCAGCAAGGCTCTCAAAGGGGATCTGTGAGGTAGGTTTTTGTCCAAAAAATGTTGTTTGCGTGGTAAGCTTGGGAAACTGTTCAGACTGCTGTGCCACTGGAAGAGAATTTTTCCTTTTTTTTTTTTTTTTAAATTTTATTTTATTTTTAACCGATGGTATGAAGTGTAACTAATAGGGGAGTTGCTGATATTCTTTCAGGATAGTAAGTATCAAACTGCTCAAGCCTAATTTTGACACAGTTATACCTGCTCTGTCAAGGTCAGCTAAAGGCTCTGACTGTTGAAAACTGGTGAAATATACCAGGGAAAGGATAACTTTGTGTAAATACTCCATGCCCTTGCCCTTTTTTCCTGAGCATTTGCCTGAGGGCTTCCATCAGAGGCAAGATTGGAGAGATACATGGGAAATAATAAGTGACAGTTATCATGATGTTGCCTCTTGGAATTGCCATCATACTGCTGTGTTTCTTTAGGTGTTTGTGCCTGAAGGCTCCTATTGTGTTAAAGCCTTTAAAGATCATGTGATGTTGTCTCTGTGATTTGAATATGGCATTATCTTAAAATATAAACTTAAAAACCTGCAGCAGCAATGGTTTGTCTGTGTAATGCCTAAACAGTGGTTCAAATTTTGAGTTGAGATTTTTATGGCCACATGATAAAACGCCAATAGCTCATGCTGTCTTTTCTAGCAAAGTAGAGCTTGAGAGAGACCATAGGGAGAGTAGGATTTATTATATTGAAAGGAAGAAAGAAGAATTTGCATCATTTCTGTATTGAGGCTTAATATTCACATATATCTTCAAGTAAGCACAGTGTAAATGTTCTCGGAGGCTTTTTTTTATGCAACACACTATTTATGGTTAAAGGTATGGAGGAACCCTTTCATATTAAAACTTCCCGTTCTTTTGATTTACCAAAAGTTAAGTAAGCAAGATTAAAGAGGAAGGAAAGCTAAATAGATTTCTGTTTCTGAAGCAGACTACAAAACAGCTTTTCATGCCTGGCATACATTATACTTACAAAGAAGCAGCACAGTCTTTACAAGTGTTACGTCCCAGAGCTGCCAAAAGAAGAGTTTCACATGTAGAGATTTAGTCATATTTCAAATCTCAGTTTCTAATATGAAAATACCTACTCATTCCTGAGCACAAATGACTTTAGAAAAACAAACAAAACCACCAAAAAAAAGGTAATAATAACCTGTTGACAAATTTTGAGTGTAGCAACTTCTTTTATAGTTAATGCATTTAGCTGTTAACTTCAGAGATACTGTAGTAATTAATATAAATGCTTATAGCCTATAATGGTTGTATCTGTAAAGAAAATAATAATATTTGTGTGCACTTTCTGCACAAAGATCTGACAAATTTGTGGGAATGATACTTCCAACGCTTAAGATTCTGTGTAACAAGGAAGAAATGCTCTCACTTAAAGTCAAATAAAAAACTGCTATGGAAGAATGCTGAGATGTTAGTCAAAGTGAAGGAAGAAACGATGACAGTAGAACTTTGAGGTTAACTATAATTAATCCTTTATGTATTATCAAATTTTGTAAATTTTTGTTTGTTTGTTTTATTTTGTATGCAAAAGTACTTAGTTTGTATGAGATAAAGTTAATTGTTCAAGAGAGTCATCCTAGGTTTGTATGTTACTTGCACTGATTTCCTAGTACTGTAGATACCAGCCGTCACTGTGGCACATCTGTAAGCTGCACTGTTGTCATCTTCATTTCCAGGGGCAGATTTGGGTAGCGTTGTAGTAGTAAAGTAGTAAATCCCTGAATACTACAGGACTGACTACATGCCTTTTTGATACATCAGCTATTAATTAGTACAGAATGTGGGGAAGCAGGTGGGATTTGTCACAGGTGGGATGAAAAAAGTACTAGAGTTCAGCTTTGCACACTCTTGAAAGTTTACTTTAAAGTTTAATGTGGTTGCTTAAGTGTCTTGCCTGTATGAAAAAAATAGAGATTTTATGGACTTCAGAAGGACAAATTGGAGCCATTTAGTTTCTGTCCTTGTACAAACGATTCTATTTTCAATACCTACATCTGATCAATTAATAATCTACTCTTTGTATGAAAAAGATGAAAATATATTGCTTGAAGATGAAAGGCCTCTGCCCCAGCACCGCTAGTATAACTTGTAAGTTTTTAACAAATTGAAGGTCCCTGGGGATTACATCAAAACACTTTTTTCATCATTAACATGATCCTAGATGGATTATTAACAAATTAGCCTACTTGCTTATTTTAGGCTATTTGAAACAAATGTATGTTCAAGTTGAAATAGAGTTAGTGACCTAATGAAAATTGTAGCTTTCTGCTTAGATTGGAGAAGTAAGCGGTATCTAATATGAAACAATTACTCCTATCCAAATATATTGTTGGCATAAGTAGAATTTTTATAGGACTTGTTGCTCATGTTCTCCTTTCCCACTCCTGTTTATCAGAATAGATTTTATCTAAGAAAATCTGGGGTAGCTTTATTCTGTTTTAGTAAACTGCCTTGAAACAGGGATTGAAATTACCAGAATTTTACTGTGGAGATAAAATAGTCTGCAATAGCATGTGGCACCTACTACAGAGGCTGAGGATGGGGGGAAGGTACCCCCCAGAAAACTTTAGTCCAGGGAGAAAGCATTTACGGATTGTGAAGCTGAAAACATGGTAACATGTGGTACTTGTGCAGTCTGCCAATGAGGTTGCATCATCTTTTGGTGCAGATGGTCTTGGCAGAAGTAGTATGGTCCTGGGCAGCAGTTCTTGAATCTATAAGAGAAGCTGACACCAAGGAAATTCAAGAACATAATTTGGTGAGGAACAGAACTTGTCTTAACCATGGAGGGGGTAGATGCTCAGCTGAGACAAGGGAAGAAACAAACAGGTAGATTGAGTGAGGTGGAGCCCTGCCTTAGTACTAATTACTGTCAGTTAGTTGATAAGCAATTCAGAAGGTTGTTGAGTATGAGGGGTAGTTGTGTGTATAACTGACTATATGGAAAGCTGTGCAGTTTGAGATTGGTAGGCTATGAAATTGTATGAGACAAGACATAGTTTTGGAAATAGAGCTGTGCAGTTAATTGCCTGTGGAGTTGAAGGAAACCTGGCCAAAGGGTGCAACACGTAGTTGCTAAGGATTAGTCTTAATAGTTGCAACTAGGATTAATCTATGTCATGTGAGTTGAGTTTGTTTTATCCAAATTCAGCTCTTGATTCTCCTGGGTATTTTTACAAGTGCAGGTTATCCTACATTTAAGGCTATGATGTGTTTGTGTTTTGCTATGGTATTCTTGTGTATATTTGCAAGCTGAAAACTGTTAATCTCACAAGTGCATATAGATTTGTTTGTGAAGTGGTGCTTTTTGAACAGACTAGAATCTGAAGTGTGAAAAATTGTTCCTTGCTTCTTCCTCCGGGTTTTTTCTGCCAGTTGAAGCAATTATTCTCCATCTGTACTTTACTTTCACAGCAGCTGCTTCACAAGTCTTCTAGCCTATGCAGTTCCTTTGGCTTTTCTTAGTATAAAGGAACTTTTTAGTACAAGGAGAAAAGAGAGCACAGGACTTTGCTGTTAAAATGAATGTTTTATCAACAGATCTCCTGAAAGAAATACAAATCATAGGAGCAAATTAAAATAAAAGAATTTGGGAATGTGGGAAAATGAGAGGAAACACGTTTATTTTCTTCTTGTATTTATCTTAGGTTTATCAAGATGAAGAAAAGAACCATTCCACAGAAGAACTTAGCAAGTGTGAAATCCAGGAGGAGCTGAAAAAGGCTAATAGCCTTCCTAGTTTGACTCCTAGAGTCAAAACAGCAGATAAAGACAAGCATCCTCGAGAAGGTTTTTTTCATTTTCTTGGAAGCTTATTTAATATTGCAACAAAATCTTCTTTGGTAGAATCTAAACCTTCCACCTTTCAAGATGAACCCAACAGATGCAAAAAGGATTTACAGAATACAAATACCTTTTTGGAAGACGTGCAGCCAAAGCATCTGAAAACTGAGGAGCTTCTCAGTTCTACACCTAGAATAAAAGAGGATTCTGTAAATAAAGATGACACCATCTTAAATAATATTGGGAAAGATCTCTCACAGGATCTGCAAAGAGGCAGGAAACGATCTGCAGATGCACAAAAGTAAGTTTTATAATTTAGAATTATGTTAATTTTGCATGCATAATTGCAGTGTGTGCATGCACAGAATTACCTTCACTAAGCTGTTGATTGTATGACAAATGACTATTGTTTCTCAGGACGGTTGGAGTATCCCTGACTTGAAATCATGCAAAACTCTAGTAGCAGCTACATCAAATCAATGAGAAGTAGACTGTAACTTTAAAAAAAAGATTTTCTATAAGTCTCCTGACTATGGATAGATTCGTCTAAGTGTGTTAAGAGAGCTTAAAGATGTGGCTTTTAGGAATACTTTCAGTATTGCAGACTGACTTTAAAAAAAAAAAGTATCAATAACTTATTTCTGTCCATATTGTGAGTTAAATAAAGATTTGAATGTTTGTCCTTTTTATTATAGCTTACCAGTACAGTGGTTTTACTTCTGCAAGTAAGGGTTCCTCAATTTAAAATTATCTTTCATGGTTTATTTGACTTGGTGATTTTTGCTTATGTTTTGTTTCCCCTTGTTCTTTGGAATTTTCCTGTAATGTAAAGAAGGGTATAGAAAAAACTTAATTAACCTAAATATGGAATATCCTTAACAGTCCTGTAATATTTCAAAATAATATGTCCAAAAAACTGGTGCCAGGGGCACCAATGTGTGTTTGACAGTAGGAAAGTGAAAAAACTGGCTATGGTCCATACTGTACAATACAAAAATCTTTCTGACTGTGGCATAAATATAGTTAACAGCTACAAATGATGTCTTTTGAGTACTGTTATGTTGAATATGTGACTGTACATGGGCCTATACAGTATAGGTTTGTATAGGGCCTATACATATAGAATATGGACTTGTCCACAGGCAAAAAATCTGTAAGTAATGTTTATTCAGACTTTTTAATACTGCCCAGGATTTAAGCCAAAAGTAATGATTATAGATAACTGGTAAGTCTATTGCAGTGCTGCTTCTTGTGTTGCAGCATCGAAGGATGTAGTAAGAAACAATTTTTTTTTTTTTGCCTTTTAAGTTTTGAAACTAATTTCATCATCATGTGAGATCACAGATTACTAAATTATCTGTGTAATTAATTTCAGTTCCATATTGATGATGTCTCCAACATTCTATCCTTGTGTATTATTCAGTAGAAGAATAATTTGAAGTGTCTGTCATTCACCTTAGAAATGTAATGACTCATCAGGATATGAATAGGGGGCCTGAAACCTGTTCTGATGAACTTAAAACTCTGTTTTCACTACCAAAATACAGTACTGCTTGTAATTAGTAATAATAATGTTTATGTTCTCATGAGTACTCTGTTTAGGTCTGTGAAGTGGTAGACTGGCTTTTATTACAGAGTTTTGCCATAGTAACACATGTCTGATTGTTGTTTTTCCCAAACTGCATGTTGCAGCCCAGCACTTTCATTGATTGATACAGAAGAAAAATTCTCCCCTTAGTTGTTATCTGGAGAGGCCTAGGGGCATTATGTTATTCAGCCTACTTCCTGAACAAATAGTGTATTTCTTAAAACCTGTTGGACGGACTGGTTTCCTCCATCAGTCTGTTACTGCTATTTGCTATTTCTGTAATATCCTCTGGAAACTGGCAGGTAAGTCACATACCATTGTGCCAGAGGCTATGCAGAGGTGTAAGAAAAGTCACTCCTTGCTTCAAAGAGAGTTTAGTAAAAAAATACCAAACTAGTATACCTTTTTTCACTTTTTCGTTTGTAGTTTCTTCCATATTGTATCTTGACATAGTATCTGCTTTAATTTTTTCAATATTTGCTCTTTTTCCTGGTCTCTCCACCCACAGCTACTGATTGTGTTACTAAGTTTTCAGTAGTAGTCTGTTCTTTCTGCAGATGGATTTTTTCTTACTCTCTTTCCTGACAAAGTTAGCCATCTTTATATGCTCTACTCCTCTAGCTTACCTTGAGTCTCTCCTGTCTATTCAGATAAATGAATCTTAGAGATTCAACTGAAGGCAAACTAAACAGCATTTTAGTTTATTAGTCAAGTTTAAATCAAGGATATATCTTTTTTTTTCTGTTATGAAAGTGACTATGCTGAGTTTCTTCTATTTTAGTTTATAAAAGTTTAAAAAATGTAGAACAGGTTTTTTTTTTTCTCTTCAGCACTAGCTAGCTTCTTTGCTATATATTAACTAACTGGTTTTCATTTAGCATAGTTGAACTGTAGAAGTGCTCCTGATTGTTGACATTGGCTACATAGTTTTGCAGAAAGTACTAAGAAATAGTTGGAAGTAGGTACTGAAGCACGAGTAATGATGGAGAGGGAAAAGATCTAGCGCAAAGAAGCAAGAAGATTGTTGGCTACCACAAGGGGAAGGGATGGTGTGAGCACGGTCCTTTGCCAATATCTTGAAGATTGAGTCCCAAAAGACTGACGAGACATGCTAATGATCCATATAGATTCAGAGATACTACTAATGATTACATTGGTTGTTACGTTAAACTACCATTTTAGCATTTAATGTAGAGGCAAATTGAAGCTCAGGGCTTTACAAATTCTTAAGACCAATGCATTATTAACCTTACAACTGTTTCCTTTGTTATGAAGAACATTTAAATGTATTAGTTAATTTTAAACTACTGTTAAATATTCAATTGGAGGTTATCTGTGGTTAGGGAGGAGGTTGCAATGAAAAGGCAAGAGGGACTGTTGTTACATTGCATAATCTTCATTAGAATTTTTTAAAAAAAACCACTTTCAGATCTAAAATACCTACCAAATGGTCTCAAATGCCTCTATGGAGACAACTTCATTAACCCCATATCCTTGAAGCAATATTTTTGCAAAATAGAAGGAAATCGCACTGCTTTGACCTGTAGAGTGAGGTTAATTTTACCCTCAGTGGGAGGCCCGGCATTTGGTAAAGACTCAAGTTTCCAGGCTTTGAGCCAAGCAAAGTGGAATTTATGAGCTCAGTCTGTGGAGTACGTGTTTGTGAGGGACAAAATGTGTACGTCACGTTATTCCTCCATCACCTTGGCTGGTTGACTCAGATGTAATTGTATCTTAAGGGCTTCTACTACTTTAATCCAGACAATGACATGTGGTAAAGGAGAAGCACAGAGGACAAAACCATGATAAATTTCACAAAGTCTCTAGACAACAATTACTGTGGACAGTTACATAGTAATTGCATCACTGAAGATGGGTGAGGAGCATTGGTTTAGCGAAGTCTCAAGTTATTGCATTCCTTAGTCTTACATTTATCTGGGATTTCCTTGCCATGGAAAAGTGAAACAATCGTTTAGGCAGTGTTCTATAAAGGGTTAATGATGAATGGATGAGATCAGTAAAATAGAAGATACAGTTTTAAAGTGATGCTTATTCAGCTGTAACTGGAAAAGGAAAATGTCAAGTAAGGTAGGAACTGGTTTTAGTGGGGACAGAGATAATTTTCTTCCTTGTAGTGGGTATAATGCTGTGGTTTGGATTTATTATGAGAATAACATTGATAACACATTGATATTTTAGTTATTGCCCTTATTGCCCTTATACTAAGCCAAGGCTTTTTCCGTTTCCCATGCTTTGTCAGCGAGGAGCTGTGAGGGAGCATGGCCAGGACAGCTGAGCTGAACTAGCCACAGGACTTTTCCATCCCATAGGAGGTCATGCCCAGTACAGAAACTGGGAGCAGTTGGCCAGGAGGGGCAGATCACTGCTACGACATTGGTCAGTGGATGGTCAGCAATTACATTGAGCAGCACTTGTCTTTCTTGGAGTTTGTTTCTCTCTTTTTGTTATATTCCTTTTCCCTGCAATTATTCGTTTATTTCAATTAATCCACAAGTTTAACTTTTTCCAGTTCTTCTTGCCATCCCAAGGCAATGGAGAGTACAGAGCAAACAGCTACATGGTGCGTAGTTGCTGTCTGGGATTGAACCATGGCAGGTATTTGCTACTGAGCATGGAAAAATCTCTTTCTTAATAAGATGGCAACTTTGTGTTGAACAGTCCTCAGTCAGAGGGCTAATCTAACAGTGAAAAGTTCACGCGTAATAGCCAACCTCTAACTGTACATATATAGTAAAATACAGCCTGTCAGAGACGAGAGAAACAGCTGTTTCCATATGTAGTAAAGTACGTCCTTGGTGGTGGCTCTGGGCAACACCAGGATAGCTGTGGACCCCAGGGGGTCCTGCCAGCTTTTGACCTACATTGGTTACTTTTAATCTTAATTCAAGTGCCATGTTGCTATATAGGCACTTGAAGCAATAGGATGAGCAAGGGGCATAGGTGTGGCATCTCAGAGTGGGGAAAGCAGAAGTGGAACATAGTAATTCATCATCCAATGGCTTTCTAGCTTCTGCCTTCAGAAACTGACTGTGAAAGTGCAGTGTTGTTCAGTCACTGATGCTGAGCTGGATGTGGAGTCATTGCTGAGAGTGACCTGCTACCATTTGAGAAGAGTATAAACTATGTCGATAGCTCCACCCTTCAAGGACAGACAAATGTGGCCCAACATTGATTTAGAAGGCTGTCCTGGGGAAGGATCAGGATTATCCTGATATATAGTAAAATATTAATTATTTTATCTTGGTGAACTGTGGAGAGAGGCCTCCAACAGTTGTTGCAGTGGTATACTCAAGCTCTCATGCAAGGACTTAGTGTCGGGTAACTAAAGAAGGAGGTCTTGTTATTTTTATATCTTTTCTTCCAGACATATCTCTGCATACCTTGATTTGAACAAGCTAACCTTTAACATTACTCACAGACTTTCAAATTTTTACAGAAGCCCAAACTTATATGGGTCAACTGAGCCCTCGTCAAGATAAGTGCTGTGCTGAGATTTAGAAACCCATTCCACAGTGGGGTGGGTTAATTTCAGGGCTCTGCTTTAGGATAAATGCAGGCTCAGGCCTGTGTGCCAGAAAAGGGTACCTATCCAGAGCTGGGATGTGAGCCAAAGGAAAGCACCAAAGCAAACATTTCTTTGTTTCTGAAGGATGAAAGCTTCTTATTTTAAGATTAATTCATAACAGATGCATGATGCAAATTAAGCAGAAAATTAATTCACTGGGTTGGTTTTTCAACTGAACTTTACTAGTTGTTGAACTGTACAATGCATTTGATTAATAGAAACTGTGACTTACAAAGAGCATTTTACAATGTGATTTTGAATTAAGGAGCTACCTGCTCCTTAACAGGTAATTGTTCAGGACTCCTAGGCCTGTACTTGGCAATATGGGCTTAATCCTCACACCTTCATCTTTGCTGTTGTTGGGGTGGCAAGTACCATCAGAAAGAGAAGTTGTCACTGGCTTTACGTAGGTAGGTGGGCTGCTGGAACACATAGTCACCTTTGGTTGCTTCTTCAGAGCACACACAGCACCTGTGTAATTCTCAGAGGTAGGTCCCAGGATAATCTCCTGCTGATACATTTGTCCAACTTTTACATTAGTGTACCTGAAAGGGAAGAATAAAATATTTCTGGCATCCTAAAGTCAGACCCTTTGGTTTCCTTAATGCACCTGAAACTACATTCTTGCTTGAGAGTAGAAGGATGTTCTAGCTTTAGTTTGTCATTATGTATGAGGAGAAGCCAAGAAGAGTGTCTTTCTTCAGCCTTTAGAAGAGAAGGATAAGGAGAGACCTTACGTGCTGCCCTTAGCTCTCTCATGTAGACCTTAGCAGACTCTGAGACGTGCTATTGGGATGAGAGAAAATAGGAACACAGGATACTGGGAGATGTGTTTTCACCATGAGGGAGGTCAGACCCTGGGATGTGTGCAAAGGACTGCTGTTCTGAAGGCCCATCCTCAGAGGTGATCAGAAGTGGTGGGATGAAGCCCTGAGCACCCTCATCTAGTTGGCCCAGCTTGCAGTAAGGGTTGAATTGGACAATATCTAACAGTTCTTTCTAGCCTATATTGCAGCTCTGTGTCTGAAGGTGAGGTTATCTCTCACAGAGTAACTTTGTGCCATCCAGCTTCTGAATGCGATTTGATTTTCATTTGGTTTGGCAGCATCATGTAACCCTTCCTTGCATGTCAGCACATTGCAAACTGCTGCAGAAGCAGCATAGGCCATAGTTGTCCCTGCTTCCTGGAAGAGATAGGTCACAGACATGTGGGCACCTGAATGTGACAGAGGGGAAGATAGAGGTAGCTGGCTGAACTTTGTGGGGTGCGAGTGAGTGAGGGTGGCAGGTGGATGGGCAGGGATGCGATGGAAAGGTTGACTGCTGCTGGATGTTGGGAAAAGATGTCAGGAAAAGCCAGAAGTCATCCCTCCCAGACTCTGTGCTGCTCTTGCTTTTGCATCTGCCGATGGGTCAACCTTGGTCTGTGCTTTGTTTCTTCAGACGCAGAGTAGAGTTGCTTTTCCAGATGTGGAAGATGATCAAGAAGTAGTACCATGAAGGGCAAGGGGGAGGAAAAGCATTCCTTTCAAGGTCACAGAGACTACATTTGCTTTTATTAAAATTGTCATTGACTCTTAAGTGTGCTTATGGAATATTAGCTTTGAAATTTCCTGCAGAATCAACTGTGTGCAAATCACTTTGTTCAATCAAACTTTTAACCTTTTGAAATACATATTGTGAAGTCCCAGGACACTAAGTATTCAAAATTTCAGATTTAAATCACAAAGCTGAAGCTATCCCCTCTGGCTAAAAAATAATTTTCTTTCATCTAAGTTGTAAATTGCAAATTTTCAGTTATCCCATAGTGTCTTTTTTCAGGAAGGCTTTTATTTTTCCAATTATGAGGATTTGACATGTAGAGTGTAGAAACCAGCTGGCTGAGTAAGCCGCATTCCACCAGACAAGTTTTTCAGAGTGACTTTAAGACAGTTGTTTCCAGGCAAAGGACCTTAACCATAATTTAAAAAAAAATCATTTAAGTATGCAGGAGAAAAAAAAAAAGCTTAGTGGAAAAAAATAGAATAAACAATAGCATAATTTAAAAATAGTCAGGGAAGGGTAGACAGGAACCACAAGAGACATGCTCGTTTAGATCCATGGTTTTCAGCCTGTAGGATCTCTCTGCTCTGAGAGCTACTTTTGAGAGGCCTATGAGAAGAGGTTAGAGGAAACATGTGCATCTGTGATTGAAAAGCAAGAGACTGCTGACCTGAGAAGAAAATACCTGGAAGAGTGAGATATGAGGAAAAAAATA
The DNA here is from genome assembly GCF_028858725.1 of Colius striatus. NCBI lineage: Eukaryota > Metazoa > Chordata > Aves > Coliiformes > Coliidae > Colius > Colius striatus. The sequence continues at coordinate 110,161,125 of NC_084759.1, read as the reverse complement.
GCCATTGTGAGTTTTGGGAGAGCAAAGTTGCATGTTGCAGAATCAGGCCAGCCAGTAGTATGCTTACGCTTCAGCGCTGCCAAGCCTGAGCTAGTGAGCCCAGCACTAATCAGTGATGCTGGTTGTAGGGGCTTTCTAGCAGGGATGTCATGCTGTGCAAATGAAGCTGTGCTGCCTGGGGATCTGAGATGCTGTACCCATGTAGTGCTGTATCATGCTGTATGATCCTCCTCCATATTTTAAAAAATAGTCTAGGGTTGTCTGATTTCTGCATTATTGTATGGTATAAATGCCAAGAGTGGAGAGGTCACCATCTTGCTGACATACACTTCAAAAAGATGCAAATAATGTAGTCTTTATGGATGCATTGAGATGAGGCATTCAAGGTAGGAGATTTCTTCTTGCTTCAGGACTTCAAAACCCAACAAGACTGAATGCTACATTTTGGTCACGTTACACAAGACGTCTGTCATATTTCAGATGTTCCTCTCTCCTCCTTGAGTTAGGCCCTCATTGAACTTTTTATTTCTTTTTCAGAATAGAAGAAATCTCTACAGGCACCTAATTTGACAAATTTAATGTAACACATGTTGACAATTTTCTCTTGTTGCTGTCAAACAGTCTTTTGTGAAACAGAATTAAGGCTTTATAGGGAATTGAATAGCTTCCTGTGAAGAAGGGAAAGAGGGAATCTCCCAGCATTTGAAATATATGACAGAATACACACTGGGTTCTGTGTATAATCAGGCTTTCATCTGTGTTCATATATGAGTTGAAAATATTTTTTTGCAAAGAGATTTTAAGGTAAGTTTTGAACTGACATGTTCTTTGGTGATCATAAATTAATTGTTACTTTAAATGTCTACGAAACAAGTCCCTAGAGACACTTCCAAAAGACTTTTTTATGGCGCAGCCTGCCTCTAAATGTGTTTCATAAGACTTACAGCTGAATTGCTGCTGCCGCATAGGAAAATGAGTTTTCATTTTTTAAATGCCTTGTTGTTGCATGTGAGCATTCAGGTTGAACATGCTTCTGTGTGCTCTAGAAGTAAATGCATTAGGACTAAAAGGTCTGTTGGCAAAATTCTTGTAATATGCCAAGCAGCAAATTCTTTATCAGAGGTTAGAGATCCTGAAGTTGCCATGTCTGCAGAGGAGAGATTGGTTCCCTTTCAAAATAGCATCTAGTGCAGAAACTTGATAGAGAAAAGTCGGCAGGAAAGCAAAGCTTTGTGTTAGGTGGCCTATGCCAGTGTCTCCTGCAAGATGAGACTCTGCAGCTGAAGTAGTGCTGTAGCCAGTGTTAGTCAGGATTGGGTTTGTGCATAGAGCTCCGTAGGGCAGGTTACTTTGAGTCTTACCCAGGCTTCAGACTGATGAATCAGAGCATAAAATTCCCTCAGAAGACAGAGAGGGAAAATAATTGGGAGAAATTATAATGGGCACCACACAGGCAAAAGAAACTTCTGAGCATGTTTGTTTTGCCTGACTGTGTGTTAAACAGTATAACTATTTGTTGGGGTCCGTGGCTCAAAGTGTAGATATAGTACCCTATTATGCTGGGCTCTCCTTGTCATCCTCTTTTAGGCAATCTATTGTAAAAGTAACCTATTCATCCCATTTTTGGATGCTTTGGGATCAGGAATTTGTGAGTTACTGGGAGAAATTTGAAGGCAAAGTTAGATAGGGGAGACAAATGGAAGAAAATTTTCCAGGTTCCAGTACAAACTTTGTTTTCAAGTTCTTACAATGTCTAAATTCCCACATTCAGATATTTTGGTGTGTCTAAATATCATAGAATCATGGAATGGTAGGGGTTGGAAGGGACCTTTAGAGAGCATCTAGTCCAACCCCCCTGCAGAAGCAGGTTCACCTAGATCAGGTCGCATAGGAACATGTCCGGGTGGGTCTTGAAGACCTCCAAGGAAGGAGACTCCACAGCCCCTCTGGGCAGCCTGTGCCACTGCTCCCTCACCCTCACAGTGAAATAGTTTTTTCTTATATTTAAGTAGAAATTTTTGTGTTCCAGCTTCATCCCATTACCCCTTGTCCTGTTGCTAGCTACTATAGAAAAAAGGGATGTCCCAACCTCCTGGCACTCATCCTTTAGATATTTATAAATGTTAGTAAGATCACCCCTCAGTCTCCTCTTCTCCAGACTAAACAGCCCCAGTTCTTGCAGCCTTTCCTCATATGAAAGATATTCCAGTCCCCTGATCATCTTGGTGTCCCTGCGCTGGACTCTTACCAGCATTTCCCTGTCCCTCTTGAGCTGAGGAACCCAGAACTGGACACAGGATTCCAGATGAGGCCTCACCAGGGCAGAGTAGAATATCCTGGCAATGTAAAACATGCATACAAATAACTGTTTATGGATAATGAATAACTTCACTTTTACTTCACTTGTACACTTTGAATGTCCAAATACTGCATAAGGAAGGAATTTACTTGTGTTAAGTCTCCTCTTCAAAAGAAAATTAGTAGTCAAGTAAGGATCTGAGCCTCTAAAACCTTCCAGAAAAGAGAGTCTCTTTTAAATTGGAAAATCCATTCCACTTTTATTTTCTTCTATATCTGTTGAAAGAACACATACTCAGAATCCATATAGAGACAGTATTTGAAGTTACAGTTAATGATACTGAAGTAAACAAAATTATTTATTCTGCTGTTCCATTCTCCTTTGTAAATTTATATTCTATTTCTCAGCTGTGGTAGTTTCTCAATAAATGTGAATAATGGTAAGCTGCAAAGAACTTAAAAATGCTACTCAGATTTTTTTTTTTTCCTTTTGCAATGCCTTTTACATTAGAAATCAAAATCTTAGGAACCACTTTTTTTTTCTTCTTTTTTTTCTCCAAGAGACTCTTCTGAAAGTAAGGTGACAATTTCCCACACACATGAATATCCACTTCCAGTCACCACGTTAGCAGACATAGGGTCAGAGTTTGAAAGGGTTTGTACTTTAGGTGGAGGCTGAGGCAGAATGGAGTTTAAGCACAGTGTAAGTGTCTGTTTTGTCCTAAGGTGAAGAATGTAAAAGCTGACAGTCACATTCATATTGTTGCTGCCTGATTTTTGCAAGAACCCTTTAACTGAAGACAAGAATAGAGGGAAAGCAGAGATGCATTAGAAAGGTGAGCTTTTGTGATGTCTGTTAGCTTTAAGAAAAGAGAAAATCCATTTCTTTAGAAGTTTGAAAGTGACAGGCTCTGAATTTATTCTTAGTGGTGAAGGATCAGGATCAGGGTTTTTCAGTGGCGATTCTTGCATTTATTAGTTTTGGTATTCACTTTTTTTTACTACTAAGTTTAACACTAATGAATGGCTAGATCTAGCAATTCCTTGTCACATTTCTAGGCTTCTCATTTTGGTATTTCTTTCAGCATTCAAGCAGTCTTCATTTTTTTCCTGATTTCCATTCACTCTCTTTCCTCACTGCCCTGTGGTTCAGAAAGCATGCCCTGTTATACTTTCTTTTTTGCACACGTTTTGCTCCTTCTCATCCTCTTCTTTAACAATAGATTTTTGAGAGCTTGGGTAAAAATTTAAGTTTTGATTCAATAGTTTAATGAACGTATAGTACAGTTTGGTTTTGGGTTTTTCTTTTCCAGTTTTTCCAGTTTTGCTTTAGTAGGATATAACATCTTCCTACAAGTATGCTTATTTCCATCACTGCAAACGTTGGCTTGCAGTGTCATTTGTAAACAGTAATTCCATTGTCTAGTAGAAAGCAAAGGATGGAAGTTGTTTATAGCAACATCTACTTTTTGCTCATAATTTAAGTTGGCTTTTTCATTAAAACCTAGCATTTGTATCTTTTGTCACACAAGCCCACATTTAAAAAGAGCAGGAAAAGGTGGAAAATACTGTTGCCTTCAGTCTGCAGTTTGTGCCAATCTGTGGTAGAAAACAATGTTGTATATCATCTACAGTTTGTGTTAACCTTTATTACCACACTATTTAGATAGCTTGTCTCATACTATAACAATGATCCTTGTTACAGGCAGCTGCAACGGAAGCCAGAAGCGCCTGCGGTTACTTATGCAACATATCGAGGTTCTGCAAGGATTAGGCAGCTACTGAAGAGTCAATCGGAAATGGATGGGAAAGGGGAGGAAAGTACTGGTAAAATAAATGCTTCACTGGTCAAAGAAAATGGAGAAAGGCAAACAACTGAGACTCCAAAATCAGAACACTTTATAAAAGAAAACGGAGAAGATGAGGGTCAAGACCACGAAGATAATGCCATAGTAAATTCTTCTGCAGTTAAAATGGGAAGGAAAAAATATGGTAAAGCTCGACATTGCTTGGGTAGCAGTAAACATGAAATAACTGCAAAGGCCTCAACTTCATCTACTGAACCACCTCCTGAGTTAGACTTAATACATACACCTGCTTTAGCTGCAACAAAAGTTAAAAGGACACATTCGCTAGATTCATTAATGTCACCTAGTAGTAGGAACGGTGAGATCTTAACCAATTCCACTTCCCAGATTACCAATTCTCTTAAAATTAGTTCTGCAAATGATTTGTTTGGAAAAAAACATGGTCTGCTGGGAGAAGCAGAAGCTCTGTTTCAGGCAGACAAAAATTCCACTTCTCACTTTGATAAAGAAAATAATTGTAGTAAAACAGCTAATAAGGAGTCCATAAAAGACACACGGGACATTTGTTTACATTCACTGAAATCAAAAAATAAGGCAGATAATGAAGAACTACAGGTGAGTAAGGAAGAGTTTTGCTGTAATAATCAAATGGATAATAACTTGGAGCTGCCATTGGATGTCCAGATGCTTCATTCCAGTACCAATATATTTCAACAGCAAGCAGGTCAGTATACAAGTAGTGCAAATAAAGATAGCGATCCCAGAAGAAGTGACACAGAGAAAACTGGGGCAACTGTAGAAGGAGAGCAAAATTCACACAACTTTGTTCCTACTGTTCTTTTGCCTTTGAATGAACAAATGCCTGCTTTACTTAGCATGGAGTTCAAAGAAGAAGAATGCATAGCCACAGGTAATCTAACCACTTCAGTGTCATCTATTAAAAATGGTACAGTCATGGACAGAGGGCTTTGCAAGGAAGAATTGAGTGAGTTAAGGAAACCAATGCATGTGCAAAATGATTACCAATTAATGCATGTGGAGAATTCTAAGGATACTGCCCCACAGCAGACTGGTTTGCCTTGCCTAGAAACTGAGGGGTTAGAAACAATGAATATTTTACCTCAGGTTGCAGTGGAAAACCGTGACAATGTATGGTCGTGCAGACATGGGTGTGAAAGCGTGAAATCTAACTTTGATGAACTGAAAGCACCTCTTTCTCTAACTTATGAGTCCTTTGAAACTGGAGGCTGTTGCTCAGGTTCTCTTCATTCTAGTTGCAAGTTCAAAAATAAAACTATAGGAAAAGCAGAAATCAGTTTGAAAGATGAGAGAGACACACTTGCTCATCCCAGTCTTGAATATAAGAAGAGGAAATCCTTTGAGCCTGTAGAGATGAGCCCCTTGGAAGACTCTACTCCTGTCCACAAGCAGAGACCTGTTTCCCTTGAAACAGTTCAAGAGATTCCTGCCAAGGCGTTAATTATACTCACAGAAGATAACACAGCAAAGCCTGCACCTTGCCCTTCAGTCACCATTGACAAAACAGATGATTGTACTCCTGCTGCTTCAAAAATTGACAAGATTGGTATGACTGAAGTTGCTCTTGTTCCTTCTGAGTGTAAAGATTGCATCTCTGAACTTTCCTCTCATATTTCTAAGTCACAATTAAAAAATCTGGAGGTTTCTCATTCTGCTTTGAGAAATGAAGGCAGGCCTTTGACCAACAATTCTCCTTCCCTCTGTGAAAAAGACATTGATGTAGACATTGTTTCTGAATCTCCACCTGTTTCCGAAGACAGGATTATTTCTTTTTCTTCCAAGAAGGAAAATGGTAATAAGCCTTGGCTATTGACCACAGTACTTGATTCTTCAACTGACAGACAAGAAATAACACCTTCTTCTGCCACTAACTCTGAAAATGGCCAAATTTCTGTATGCTCCGTTACTTCTGAACAAGACAGCTTTATTTTTCCAGCTGTTGAGTCTATGAGAAGAATCTCTGAGGACGGAATGAACAATGTGCTGCTTTGCTCAGAAGACCCAGGAGCTTTGTTCCTGGCTTCTTCTCTGGAACCTGGGCTCACTGAAGCTAGGCTCAGTGGCTCTGCTGCTGGAGTAGATGTGGGCAGTGTTTGCATCCCAAGGCCTGCTTCACTTACTCTGGGATCCAGAGAAGCCTCCAGCCTTTCCATTTCTGCCTTGGAAATGTTGGGCATTGCTCAGGGGAACAGTAACTCCTCTAGTGACAGATGTAATGATGGGACAGAGGAGGCCTCCTCTATTCAACAGTCTGACAGCAGTGTCTTGGCAGAGACAATACCATCACCCATCTGTCCTTTGAAGTCTTTAGAAACAGCGTCCAAGTCAGCTTGTACTGACAATGTGTGCAGAAGTGCTGTGAGACGGGTGATTCATGATGACCATCCTCCTACTCTCTCAGAAGATTGTTCTGTGATAGATGATCAATCAGAAAATGCTGAATTCCAATTTTCTGCTTTGTTTAAAAAAGCTGAGGAAATAGTGGACTCAGTTTTACACTTGGCTAAAGAAGAAATAATAGCAAAACAAGCCATTGGTGTCTGCCAGCTTTGTGGAAGCAAGGATAGTTCAATCAATAGAGATATTCTAAATGATCAGGAAGCTGAAACTATACAGCTGGAAGCAGAAGAAATCCAGTCAGCTGTGCAGTCATTAAAATATTTTAACCAGAGGAGTGGAGGAGACTCATCTTCATTTATAGGAAATGAAATAGTGGATACAAATAGTAAAGATGAAAAGTTAGTGTCTTATATCCCTGATGAAGTTGACCTACATAGTGCATTAGTGCTAAAAGCAAAAGAAACAGTTGATGATGTCATTAACTCAGCCAAACAAAAACTACTATCCAGTCAATGGCAAGGCAGTGAGAGTAAAAGGCCTTATGAGAAGATTGAGCCTAAACCTAAGACTAAAAAACCAAAGATTTTAAACTTAGGTATGAATTTACCTGCCCAAACACAGGAGCCAACAGAGAAGACGGAAACTATGAGTGTAACTGTAAACTCCGAAAAGATAGATTGCTCAAATCTTTCTTTGCTTCCAAATAATTTGGAAAATGGCATAGATTGGCCCCAAAGTGATGCAAAGATACCAAATAATGCGCTTAGATGTCAAGCAAATGGATTCCTGCCCACTGGTAGTTTAGCAAGGCCAGAATCAGATCTTGCAATACCAGCAAAAGAGAGATACGATAGAAATGTGTGTGAACATCTGGCTACAGCAGAAATATCTGACAAAGCTGCAATATCAGCAACAAGTAGAAAATCTGATGGATCTTTACATTTCATACACAGAGATGCTACTGTGACCAAAGAGATGCTTTTGTCATTTCAGCTAGAAGACTCAGGCAATAACACAGATATACCAGAGTGGACATTGCCGCCAAGTGTAAGTGTTGATTTGTCATCTTTTATGCCCAATGAAGAAGGCGTCGCCATGCAGAGGGAATCCAATGACAAAAGCAGTCCTCGAGGACCTCTGGAAAGCAGTGTAGAGGACAGTCCAAATGATCACTGTGGAGGGGACGCTGCAGCAGTAGCTGTAGAAGTAAAAGCAACCCTAGCCAATTCAAAAGCAGCGGAGAGTAAAGAGGAACTATCAGAAGGGGCAAGTGAGATAGCAGAAGTTAGTATTGGATTAAATACACAGTTCATTGTGCCTGAATTGTCCATTATTGCAGAGGACAGTGAAAGGAAAAATTGCTTCAATGCAGTCTTTGCCCCAAATATTGAGAATCTGAGACAAGTAGATATGAAAGATCAAGACACGAAAAGAAATGATCAAGTTGAAAATAGTCTAGACTGCTGCAGTGTTGACATGACGAAATCAACAGATCTTTTGGCTTTATCTCCACTAATTGAACAGTGGGAGAACAATTCTTTCACTATCATTTATGAAGGTGCCCTTCAAACTGAGAACAAATCTGTCTCGACTGATGATATGCAAACTGGTTTGCCATCACCTTCTTATTTGCCTTCAGATACTATAGATCATATGATATGTGAAAGAGCAATGAATAAAAATGAGCCAGCCTGTCTTTCTGGGAAGGGTGACAAGTTGAATGAAGCAACAGATAACCGCAGCTCGGAGTCATTTCTGAGCGTGGAGGCCAAGCGCTATAGAGTATATCCTTTCTCTTTATCTCCAATATATGAAGATGACAGCTCTCAAGAGGACTTACTTTCCACAGACATGTCACCGGAACGCCATCCTAGTGGAATGTCTAAAGACAACACTGACCATGCTTCTGTGCTTTCCCTTCTCCAGTCAGTTTCAGAGCGCTTACAGTTTACTACTCAGTTCACTAAAGAGGAGGAAGAGGAGGAGGGAGTGGCGGAAGAGGAGGAGGAAGAAAATTTGCTTGATGTTGAGAGAGAAGATTATCTTTCCTGTCAGTGGCGAGAGAATTTAAAAGCAACCCTTCAGTCGAATGACCAAGATAGATCTTTGTTTCCTGAACAATCACTTTTTCTTTTGAAAGGACAGCTTGACTCAAAGGAGCGACCAGAACTCTTTCCAGATGCAGCTTCTTCCAGTGAAACACCTTGTAATCTGGTTTCACAGAAAGCTGATGCTGCTTTAAAGCATCCTCCTCCAAGTGTGTACTACCAGTATTTGAAATCTGCCAGCAATTGTCCCTCTGAGAAGGGGACCAGGTTTGGAAGTATTCTCCAGGATATGTTGCAGCCAAAGATTCATTGGTTTCAAGACAACACCATGCCAAAACTGGGAGAATTGTCAGCGGTAAGTCACATAATATTATTAATAAAATAATATCATTAATAATCAAAGTGATTAGCCCAGATCCAAAATTACTCTCCCTAGTCTCCTTTCTCCCTTTCTAAAGTTAATTATTTTGTAGTAAAAATAAACGTCGTTCAAGATCATCATTTGATAAAAAAGTCTTCTGAGAAAATAATTTTCAGAACATAATATTCTTGATTCAGCACACAAAGTGACTAAATTGTAAAATGGAAGATGTGAACAGTCTTTATAATAGCAAATCACAGAATTGTCCATGTTAAGGACATTCGAACCTGAAGACAATAGAATTGCCTTTTATATTAAAAATTTCTCTTTCATTTATTCCACTTCTGAGATTAGTATTGTCAAAAAAAAATTCTGCTTACTGGGCTATTCAATTGTTTCACCAGAGTCTTTTAAAAACTGTAGCTCAGTTAGCAAGTAATATAAATACTTCTGTAGATTAGCATTTCTGTTTAGTTTATTTAAAGTAATGGCAGATGAGGGTATGGAAATAATTCTTCCAGTGTTTAGAAATTGAAAATGCTGTGTAGAGCAAACGCATAACTGAAGAAGAAAGTCTTTCCCTGATGTTGGGAATATTTTAGTCTACATTAGAGGTCTCTCTTGGATTTACCACTGGCATTAACTGACTTAACACTTTCGAGAAATTATAACTTCCATAACAGTTTTTTTTCCTTTCTAGCACTTGCTGCTTTCTGCTGATTGTTTGATTCCCTTAAACTATTTACACCTGTTCTGAACAACAGTGGAACAGATCTTAGTTGTTTGTAATGGTAGCAGTTGCATGCATTTGTAGGAATAGTGGACCCAGAATAATCTATGTTTTGTGCTACTACTGTAGATGTTAATAGTTGTTTTCCATGTCCTTTCAATTTCAGAACCTCATTGACAGGGCAAGTCTCAAATGCAATCCGAGACCGGGCAAGGTAAGCAGAATTTGTGGCATATAGATCAATATAATACATGGAATAATTTGGTAAACCAAAACTTTTGAGTTGAAAGAATATGAAGTTGGTAGTCTAGTTTTCTGCATTTTAATGGTGCATTTGCTTGTACATGCTAATAATGAGATTATACTATTAAAAATCCCGCCACTAGTAATTTTAGCACGTTTCTGTCAGCAACTACTGTTTTAGTTCACTAGAATGTTTCATAAAAGAAGAAAGTATGTAGCATATCAGTTGAGCGGGCCAAAAAATAACTGTCTACGCTGTATGTTGAAACGAGCTTTCATCTGTATGCATTGTATGTTGTTTCAGATTATTATTTATGATTTTTATGGTGACAAAAGTAAACAAGAAATTCATTCTGATGTGCTAGATGCCACGTCCTGGATCTTTCCCATTGGAGCGTTACTTAGGATAATTAGAGGATGGTAAGAAATCCAGGTCATATTTAAATAGTCTTTCCAAAAGACACTATATGTGTTTGTCTTGTATTTCCATTTCTTTTATTTATGACACACGTCTGATCTGCAAGAGCGTATCTTTCTTTCTTTATAATTAGACTGATACCAATGAAAAAAGCATGAAACAAGGCTCCAAATGCTGCAGTAGAAAAAAAAGTGTTCCTCCTGGGAACTAGCTTCAAACAGAAAATTTCTAGTAGAACCACAAGTAAGTTTAGACTTCTTGCCTGAAGTCCTGAGACAGTACTTCACATAATAATCAGAAGCATGTGTATGCCAAAGAAAATGATTTGGTGGTTATTTTGGGATTTTTTTTTTTACAATTCATTTTCATTTTACAGTAGCTGTTGCAAATGGACTGTAAAATGAACAATCTCAGCTGCTGTTTCTAATGCAGCATTTAGAGGAATATGGATGCAGAAGTATGTACAAAGTACCTTTAGGGTAGATTTTGCAAGTGTTTCTTGGTTTGCTTTGGGAAGCTGGGGCTAGGACCAAGCCCCATTGCATTTGAAGTTACTTGGTGGTGCTTACAGTGAATATTTCTCATTGACAGCTGTAATAATGATGCATGATTTTTTTTTTCAGTTGTGAGGCAGCCTTGTTTGGTTTTGCATACATTTTTTTTCAGGTCCTAAAAAGTGCTGACTGTCATTATTAGTATATATCTATTTTAAGCCTTGCATAATATCTGCCTGAATGGGAAATGTTTTGATGTGTCAATATGTTCTGGTAAAGTAAGACTTTTTTATTTTACATTGTGTTTTAGCTGTATTTTTATATAGTTGATATTTTAAGTAACATTAGGCTACATCCTAGAGGAGAACTGTTTATGTTATATTTAAAACACCGAAGTACCAACCCTGTATTATCTGAAGTGAATGTGACTACTGAGGGACAGCATAAGAAAGGTTTGCTAGTTGGCTTGGTAGGAAGAACTCATTACTAAGCTTTCCAGCAAATGTGCTGTGTGAGGACAGTCTTATCTAACAACAATAACTTGGTGTGTAATATCATTATTACAGTTGGATTTTTTATGAGAAATCAAAGTTCCAGGGTCGGAAATATGTACTAGAAGAAGGAGAGGCTGTGTTGGATCACCTTTGGGATCTCCCGGGCATGAAACATCATCGAAGAAACCTCACAGTTGGTTCAATCAGACATGTAACAAAGGTATAGACTTTGTTAATAATATACTCACATGCATAATTAATTTCTGTTGGCAATAGCGGTGCCTAACTAGCAATGGACAATGTGTGTATGCCATATTTCTGGCTTTATTAAAATTTGCCATGAATCGCATTCTTCACTTTCAAGATAAATTCCAGGACTTTTGCTGTACTGAGGTGATGAGCAGATAGATCACCTTTCTTTGCCACCACTTTTACCTGACACAGTGACTCTCCTTGTAGATGTTTGCCTCTGCACTTAATTGAAATTAAATGGAAACAATTCATATTTTGCAGAGAAGTGTTTATTTAAAGCTTCAACTGTCAACCCCGTCTGTATGGCTTCTGTTTCAGAAGGTAGTAGTTGGATTTCCAGTCCCATTTGTACAGTGTAGCCTCCAAAAATTACTGTCACTTCCTCTACAGCTTTGTGCCACGTATAGGGTTTCCACATGCACAAGTGGCACACCTACAGCATCTGGTTCTGTGTGCAGCCAGGAGTTTCAAAGGCGTTTTGTTGAAAAGATAGAAATCAAATGCCTAAAATGAAATACAGTGTATCCATTGTTATTCAGTGAATGAGGAATATATTTACCAGATCTCGTGACTTAAGAAGAGTTAACGCTCTTGTTGTTTAGCATAACATTCCAGTTGTTCACAGAGCAACAGCCATTTACTGTGAGTGAATTATCAATTGTATTGCAATGTGAAAGGTTTTCAGAAAAAGTGGTGTTTCTCTGTTCTCTGCTGGTATAGAGATCATTTTGAAATTGATAAGCTTTCTATCATATACAGGGGCATAATGTCTTAACAATTAGAAATACTTTTTCATTCTCTCAAAAACTTAACAATAGATGAATAGATTCAAAAGAAACTGTCTGAGGGCATGAGTAATGAAATAAACATTTATTTCAGCTAAACAAATTAAAAGCATTTGACCAACATGGAATGTGAATATTGATTAAATAGTAAATAGTTCAAGAACTACCACAATTACACATGGAAGTATGGTCTCTAGCCAAGGGAAGCTGTGTATGTTTTAAGTATCAAAGAAAGCCCTTGGATAGGAAAGACACTGGTTAGCTTCATCACGTTTGATAAAAATTGTTGTAATACAGGTTAGTAGGTTTGAGCCTTGTTCGTCGTCTGTGGTTCATTTGTTTGGAACACAAGTGGAAAGCTTTGTTACAGTACACTAGTTCAGTAATCAACACTTTCTTCTGTAACTTAAACCTCTAGCAGATATGGTTGGTTGGAAGGACTTTTGCTCTTAGTACATAGGGTTATATGGAGCTAGTGTGGATGAGGAACTCGCTTTGCTGAGTTTTGTCCTCTGAACCCTAACATCTCTTTTAGGTTTTCCTTCAGCTACTGTGGAACTGCTTTTTATGAGATAGTTTGCCAAAGTACTACCTTTTTAATTCCTTTTTTTTTTTTTTGGTGAAAAATATATAGACATTGTTTTCAACTAATGTACGTGATCTGCAGGATCACAAGATTTACTGTAATTGGTTTTCTCGGTGGCTTTTCTCCTGCCTAGTTTGGTCATACCGTTTGTGTGTCCAGGCTGTCTGGCTTGGCTTCTAATTCTTCAAGTGTCTTTATGGTGCTTGTTTAATGGCTGCTCAGATGCCTTGATTTAGCAGATTTGAAAATTGGCTAAATATGTGAGGAGAAAATTACTTGCCAAGATGAGGAAAACAGATGTTTACTAAAGACACTGTAGGAGATACATTTAATATTATTTTTATTTTTTACTGGCAGATGTTAGTTTGCTGAGAAGCAGTCTGCCAGTAGCTTCGTGCTCTGATTTGGCTTTGAACCTCCACATAAACCAAAGATTCTTATAGCTTTGTGGTTAGTTTGTGGCTTGTCTTGCTGTGGATATGCGTTAGATGTATCCATGTGTGTTTAATTTGAAGGAACTTAGGAGAGAAAGATCTCAAAGGAACAGATAGTGCGGCTAGTAAAATGAAGACCTGTTTGAAGTAATGGGTAGTCTGAATTCCACTGAGTCAACATCAGCCCAGGCTAGCAAAATCTGCCTGCACACACAGGTTCAGTGCAGCCTCTGCAGCCCAGTGTGTTTAGCCAAGTGCATAGATTGATCTTATGGAATTTGGAGGGCTTTTGCTCTGTTTCTGGAAGCCCAAAGAAGGTGCCAAATGTTACCTTCCAAAAAAACAAGGACTGAGAAGAGTTGCTGATGTTTCCTTTTAGGAGTAATTTTGTAAACCACTATTTTTCAAAGTGACAATATCAGAATCAGCAGTTTATAATCACTGTCTGCAAGATGATCAGGCAGGGAATAACTGGATTCCTTGTGGACTCTCCTTAAGCAAAGCTCTTTGTAATGGATGTGTTCGCAATATTACATGAAGGGTGTGTTTCTTTTGTTTGTGTGGTTTGCTCGGTGAAAATAAGTTATTAATTCAAGCAGGGACCACTTTGTCAGATGCTTTATGACAATACACACTATCTTCAGATACCATGTTGAGTTCTGTAGTACAGAGTGGTACAGAGCAGGAGAACTGGAAGAAAGAATTATTAATGGGTAAAAAAGGCTGGAGGACTAACAGAGTAAGATGTAAAATAAAAAAAGCTGCAAAACTGATGTGTCCTGAGGATAAACTGTGTCAAAAATAAGATATGTGTCTAGATGGTGTTAAAAAAACAATCATGTGAACACCAGAACTAATTAGGCCTTTTTTTCATAGATTTTTCTCTCATTGTTTTGACATTTAGCTTAAGCCAGACTTAATACTTTCTCATTCTTTACCCTGTTGTTGACATAAAAGACTACCTCATTTAAATAGTCTATTTTGATCACTTCAATCACCCACAACTGACAGGTCCAAGTAGAAGACTTAACAGTACTGAAATTATTTATCACTGCCAGTGCTATTAGGGTTGTAATCCAAGATCCAGAAGAAGGATACACAGCCAAGACCACCTTGAGGGGATTGAAGGCTCTAAGGTGGAGTTCTTAGTCAGAGTAGAAAAATGTCAGAGATGCCACCAAAGAGTTAGTTCATGGTAAGTTCTTGATAGTCATCTTAAACCTTCTCGGAAGAAGCCCTAATCTTTCTGCTGAGGGCCATATTACTGATTTGGAAGCATTTTTTCTCTGCAAGCTAGCACAAGTATTCCCCATACTTCTGTAAACATCTCTGCTCCCTCTAGAAGGACTGTGGTGAAGGTATGAGAGTACTGCAGAGTAAAGGAAGATAGAGTGGGATGCCTGGAGGCTGTGGCCTACCTAAGCATTTGCTGGTTGTGTGTTATCATTAGAAATTAACACAGCTACCTAATCTCTTTGCTGTGCTTTTTATTCTGTTTTTGCCTGACATGTCAGTAGGATAATGAATATGACATGAGTTTTGACTGCTTGTGATGAGGGTGGCAGAGCCAGCGGGATATAGAGAGGAAACTTTCCAGCTTTGGATCTGACCTGGAACACTGTGGTAATAGTTTTTTCATAGTAATAGTTTTGCATATGGCTATCTTATTTCAAAATCATGACGCCTCACAAATGACAAGGCTTTGGACTAAGGATCTAGTTCTCAACCTGAGTGCTATCATCTTTGCGTGGTTTTCATTTTGTCTCCAAAGATGATGGCTTTATTAGAAATGTTAAAGAAGCCTCTGAAAGTAACAATGCCTAGTAAATATGCTCAGGCAAATATGAACATGCTAGGGCAAACATATAAAAAGCTAAAGTTAACATACTTAAATTATGGAAATTAATAGCATTGTGCTTGAGCATACATCTGCAAATATATAGTGTTCATACAGTAATATTAGATTGTACCATTTTCTGCTGTCTCTGAATTAATATATGGAAATTGAACTCAAAATTTAGGTCAAAATTCATATTTGTGACTTTAAAGAATGTGTTTAGAAAATATAATGTACCTCTTGCTGGAACATATTATTACCATTAAAAATAGATATTTGAATGGCTTTTGATGAAGACCTTAGTTTACTATGTGACATTTTATGAAAGGACTTTGTGGACTTAATCTAGTACACAAAAAAATACCATCACAGTGAGCAGAGGTTCTTTTATGACTGTGAAAAACTGACTGGAGAGAAATGGTGATAAATAGAAGAGATTATATTTGAGTGCTTATGCTTTACCTGTGCTTTGGAGAACTGTGACATTCTTCATCTCTTGAGGTGGAGCCTGCTTTGTGAGCTTTAGAGTCAGGAGAGCAGACTTGAAAAGAAAGTACAGACTGGCTTTTTCCAGTCTCCAAATGAAAAACAAAAAATACTTCCTACTGAATTAAAATTAAACGTACTTCATCTCATATTCTGTCTGAGCCCGCAGGCAAAGATACTTTATTTTGTCACTTGTCTAGTCTTGTAGGTACTTTGTTTCAGAACTTATCTGAAACCATTAAGAGTCTAGCATCACTATTTGTGGAACGCTTGTACATACAACTTTTGCTTTTCCTATCAAGCTTTATTGCTGGATTCACAGATTTTAGCCTTAGCATGTATCGGGTATTATTGGAAAAAAACCCATGAATTTCAGCTATTTCTGAACTGTGATTTAATAAGATACATATGCTTGTGAAAACTCTGAGGAGATACTGTTTTTTACCTTGTCTAGCAATACAGTTAGAATTGAGGAACAGCATTCTTTAGCACTTTGACATAAAGTAACATCATACTAGAAGGTCTTTTCCTAGGTGTTTTTGTTTGTTTGATCGTCTGAAATCAGAAATTCCGCTATTGCAGTTTTCGTCTAAAAACAAATAGTGTGCATTGTTTGCAAGGTACAATACAGAGGAAACATGATTGTGCATGAGAGTGAGTTGCCAGAACAGTATACTGTGTCACTTCACGTCTCACGAGGAAAGTGAAATAATATCCTGACATACATCTGTTGTAATTGCTGCATTTATTGCTGACGGTTAAATAACTACCAAAAGAACTTTTCTGACCAAGGGGAGATGGGATGTTATTCCATCATTTGAAAGCTGCACTCAAAACCTATGTGAAAAAGGAGAGCATGCCAATGTTGAAGTGCTGTAACTTTTAAGATCTTTTGTGTCCCGTTACTGGGTTTCTCTGCAAGCTCTTGTGTTTTCCTTTTGGGTCTGGTAGATGCCAAAGGCTCTGTGGGATCGCTGTCATGATGTAACTCTACCTGGGGCCTAAAGAAATCCAGTAACTAAGTCCTTCTCTGAGGGTGCTCTCAGAGACAGTTTGTCATGCAAGGGTCATCTTTCTCCAACGATGTTTAGAACTTTTTGGGGTCTCTTTATGCTGTCTAAGCCCTTTTTGAACTGATGCAAATGGGCCTGTGAGTCAGAAGCATAAAGGGAAGGGTGTTGTGAAATTATCCATGAGAACTGAAGACTTCCAGCAACACCTGAGCAAACTGTAAGCACATGATGTGTCTTTCACTGTAACAGGAAGAATGTTCTGTAATGCACTGCTGAAGCATGACTTTATAGAAGATCCTCACTGGATTGGATTTGAGTGCTGGGGAAGAACATACTGACAGTATATTTTATGTAACCATAGTCATTTCATAATATTTGTATAAAATCCCTGTGAATTCTTATTCTTCAGCATGGTATCTTATCAGTAGAAAACCTTCAGTAAGCCAACAAGAGGTTGTTGCTCTGAAGTTACAGGAAAATTGCTAAAGCGTCTACAAAACAAACCAAACATTTTCTCGTATTCATATTTTTCTTTCTTTGTCTAAAATGCTGTAGACTTCTTTAGCATGGCAGAAAATTTAACTCATATGGCTTGAAACCATAGTCAGATGCATTCCAGGACCTAATTGTCACTGAAGGAGGGAGGCAGGAATGTAGTAGACATTTCTAGGAAGTTTTAGCTATGCATGCGTTGTATGTATCTGTAAGTCTGTTATGGAAGCACTATCTTTTTTAAAAAAACAAAAGGAATCAGAAAGATTATATGCATTGTTTGCCTATCAGTAAATAGTGTTAAATCCTTTACTGGGAGTGTATTTAAAGTCAGCTTTTTGAAAGTAGCAAACTTCTTTGAAAGTTAGTGGGAGCTGGAAATTGACTTTCCTTAGTTTTTGTAAAAATTCCAGTCTTCATTTAAAAAAAAAAAAAAGTTAAAACTCTTCCCTGACCTGAAGCCTGGACTTAGGTTATAAGGATGAGAACACAGGGCAAGAAGAGAAAGAACTATTACAAGTCGTTCCCCTGCTACGATGGAGCACACTCTGCAAGCATGGCTAAGCCTTACCACTTCATTTGTTTCTACAGGACTGTGGTGTTCCAGAGGTGGAGTTCTGCCTGGCAGATGGTGGTACAGAGGGGCTTCCTGTCTGCATACAGAGTGCAGTTGCCAATTTAGAAGAACTAGATGTTGAGAAACACCCTTATATAAGAGTCAAATCGGGAGTGTAAGTACTGAACCTGTCTAGCATTTTCCTGGCACAGAGAGAAGTATCATCATGGGATGAAAGTCTGTCAGCAGTAGGAACCATATTGGAGAGGTTTTGGTACAAGTCAGTTAACATACATTAGATATTCCAAGTTCTACAGTTCAACATTGTGCTGTGAACTCCTAGTAGTGGAACCAAATTTTTGAAGACATTTTTCCTGTAGCTGCTGGCAGAAGTCTTCTATTATTCCGTCTTTGAGTAGCTTTATAAATAGAAGCAGCAGCTCAGCTATAATTAGCTTTTAGTTCATTGGAGAATAGATACTGTCTCTTTAGTCACCCACGCTGTTATAACACTATGACTGAATACAAGAAAATGAATATTACATCATCCAAGCATTTCTCAAGCTACAGCTGTATCCTGACTCTCTGGAGAGAGGTGGTGCAACATGATACAGGACCTTTAGTAGCCCAGTGTTTCCTGTATTGAGCAGAAGAGTCAGTTTCCTGCATAAATGGCCAACACTTCAGTTCCTGAAGTTTGGGAGTTCTGTGACTCTTCTGATAAATCATTGCAGAATGACATTAGCTATTCTGTTACAAGAGCCTTGAGTTTGCCTTTCCACATGAGCCAAGCCTTTCTTCCCACAGCCTCACAATATGTCTGTGAAGCTTAGTTTTGATAGAACTAAATATAGCTTTTGACTGCTTATGTGTGTATAGTTTTAAGAAATTAATTTTCCATGTGGCCTAATGACTCTTTCTCCATTCCTTATTCAGTCTTCTAATCCTGTGTCCAACTTCTACATTCAGCTTTCTTTTTGATTTCAAACACTCTGAAGGAGTTTCAGCATTTTTAATCATCATGTCAAAATTATGATAGCCTGCTTTGCAAAGGAGTGTTGTAAATAATCATATTTTAATAAATTCATTTTTATCAATGGAAGTAAGATCGATGTCAGAAGACCTTTAATTCCTCAGATGACAATCTTAGGTAAAATTTGATCCAAGTGTTTCATCTTTAGTACTGTCATTGGTTTTTGTATACTTAACAGTGTATGAGTATACTGGCTTCTTAAGGTAACTGAACAAATTAGTGATTTTCTTGTCTTTCATTTATGTTTATCTTGGACTGAGGAAAAAGTATCTGAGATCATTCTTAGCATTGATGTTGCCAGTGTATTTAAGTATATCGTTTTGATGTGCTGGCAGTATCTAAAAAGCATTATCTAGGTCTTATGAGTACAAAAAAGAAAATAATTTTACTATGAACATCGTATTTATGATCTATCTAATGAGATTAATAAGTCCTTTATCCATATTGTTGTAGATGGCTTGCTTATTCAGACTTTAATTACAAAGGAGAGATGAAGGTTTTGGAAGAATGTGATTCATCATCTGAAATTCCTTCAGCAGATGTAAAATCTCTGCGTCCCTTGAAAATGGTGAGAACTTCACAGCCCCCTAACAAGATGTGCACCTTTGTCTTCCTGTCGTTGCCCCTCTGAAGATTTTGATCCTAAATATTACTTGGCTGCAACACCTCTTCAGGATTAATCCTTACACGTGTTAACACTCATGCCACGGTGTGTTTGCAGTGTTGTAATGACATGGTGGCCACCATGGCTTGATGGGCTGTTGTACCTGCCCAAGTAAGACTGTGTAGTCAGAGGGAGTGTCTGGTTCACTAGGACATCTTCCTGGGAAACTGCTGCTGTTTGAATGTAGATCAAATAAGACAAAACTGAAAGGCTCTTAATTGTATTGCAGCCAACACCAATTCATTAACTAAAAGAGCTCTTCAGAAGTCGTTGATTTTCATCTTTTTAATGGTACAGCTAGAGTCTACGGGTGTCATTATTATTTCTTTGTCCATACATTGCACAGAAATCTTGGGAGGTGCAACTATTTTTTGTTTTGATAGCCAGCATGTAGATCTAAATATGAAAGAGATGTGGAAGGGTGTAACACACAATTCGTGTGTACATAGCCAGCCTACAGAAAGAGGGTTTAAGTCACAAAGGAATAAGACCTAACGGCTGTCTTTAGTCACTCATGGGAGATGGGTGTCTTATTCTCTCACAGAACATCATTTGCTAACATTTCCAGAGAAAATGCATCTGTCATATTTGCTCTTTGACCATAGACAGGAGTACATCAGCCTATATTTTTTCTCTCTTCTGATGTCTGTAGTTTCTTAATGTTGAACCATTTGTGCATATGAAACTTGATACCTATTTAACAAAGATTTAAAGCTAATTTTAAAAATTTGTCAGTGTAAATTAGTTGAAGTAAATAGCTGCTTTAGATTGCTAATAGACAAAGAAGGGATATGTTTAAATTGCTTGCACCCCTACAGCTTGTCAACACACTGATTTGTTTGTAGGTCAGGTTTTTAGTGTCCCTGGTCTTATGAATTATCACAATATTGAAACTAGAGTTTGATTTGACCCACATTGAAAGTGATGAATACAATTACAAGGACTTCATGCTCTGATAATACTATGAAATGTGTATCAAAGCATAACTTTGTTTTATATAAATACCTTTTTTTTCTCCCCTTTTTAGGGTGGACTAAAGGTACAAATGCCAATGAATGTTAAGGTAAGCAATGAGGATATTTAGAATAAAATACAAGCACATTGGATATATGAAACCTTTATTTAAGCTATCTCCTTTTTCATGGGTATGTGATATTTGATTAAATATTCAGTGTTTGCTGCAGAAGCAGAATTCATTATTGCTGTCACATCTACTTTCTTACTACTATTTCATGAGATGTAAAAGTAGTAGTAGTTTGTTATTTACACACTAGGAGAATGTGAATTTACTGTAGAGGAATTGTAAAGCTTTTACAAAATAAAATTAGTTTTCCTGACTGGCACAACAGTCACTGTAATGGAAAGGGATCAAGAGAGATTTGCCCATTTAAGGTATCAAGTTCAAAAAAAACGGAGATGGAAAGGGAGGAAAGAGGTAGGAATAGACTCGTTTTTTTCATCTACAAGAACTGTGTGGTTTGAGGAGCAGAAAGCTAATCTAGAGTTATTGCCCTTTTCCTCTCCTTTTTCTAGTTCTCCACAAAAATGCTAATGCTTTAGGTAACTTTTAATTATACAAATACATTCAAGACTGGTGTTTTTCTAAGAAATATTAATAATAATCGATCTGTGTGATTTGGCAATTGAGGAACCTCAAGGGGGTATTAGCTGCAGTCACTGAAATAACTTAAAGTACAGAGAAAGACTTCTTGTCTGCTTTCGAAGAACTAAGCTCTGTCTCTAGGTGCGACCAGGTAGGATACACTGCCCAGGCACAGGATTGCAGGATAAATCCAGACTCATATAACTGCAGAGTGTATTTGTGCATATAGAATTGTGTGAATAAATATCTTTCCATGGAAATGTCTGCAAATAGCCTGACAAGTCCATAGAAATCCAGACAAGGTCTCTTTAGTTTCTCTAGGGCATTTAAGAATCACGGAGTGAGGTATGCAACCCTGCTTCATGTCGATGGCTTATCCAGCAAGCAAAAAGGTGCAAAGAAGGGGGGAAAAAAGGTGTCATCCACATACTGTAGCAGTACACACACCCAAAGTTCAAATTACTCTTCAGGCATACTCAAGGCATTATTCAACATTGTGTTTTCTAGATAGTAATATATGAGAAAGCCCACTTTGAAGGATGGTTCAAAGAGTTTTCAGATAACATCAGTTCTGTCCCAGCTCTGTTTGGTACTGAAGAAGAGTTTCAGGAAATTGGATCAATACGTGTAATTGGTGGAGTGTAAGTGTATTTAACTTCTGTATTTATTTTCTTTAACACAGTAAATCATAACTAAATACTAAGAAGTGCTACTAAGGGATGATTAGAATCTCTCACTGGTAAAACATTTTGGAAAGAAAGAAATATGTTTTTCTTTTGTCAGTTATCAGCCTTGAGTAGTACCACCTCTCCATCTGGCTTGTGTATCTAAGAGAATATAGGAGGATAAAACTAGGTGTGTGAGAGCTGTGAAGTCAGTGTTATTTAATTTCTGTTGCTTTTATATTTCTGATAACCTCTGCCAGATTTACTGAAATGACCTTGGGGTAGATATGATCAGTCTTCAATCTAACATTTGAATTCCTCTGAAATCTATGTACTGTTTTATTGTCTGAATGGTTTTCCTTTGCCACTTGTTGCGTGTTATCTGGAATTAAGAATCTATCCTTATTTTCTTTTGTTGAGGCCATGTATTGATTCTGTGTTGCCCTGCCTCCCTCTCTGTCATACACACACATGCATAAAAAGGGCTGTGTAATACAGCCCTTAGGTGAACTGCTCACGAGGTAGGCTCAGCACCAGCTCTTCTAGAGAGCTACCAACCCCACGCCTTGTTCTTTCAGCCTCTCCCAGGACCCAACAGGATGGGACTGTTTGAAAAGCGTGCAGGATGGTTCACTTCTGCTAAAAGCCTTTAGCAATAAAATAGTTTTCAGAACATTTTTTTTCTTAGGGGGTTTCAATGTTCATAGTTCAATATAAAGAGTCAGTAACAGACATCCTTTCAGATTATTTTCAGAATCTTATGAGCATTAAATTTAAAATAGGCTTAATTGTGAATACTCAAATAATTATTCATAAATATGTGATGTATTAACTATCAGAAAAGCCTCAAATTGTTACAAATTATCTTTGTCTGTTGTGGCAACTTTTATTTTTAATACTTCGGTAACTTAAACAGCTGAATTAATGTAAACCAAATGGTATTAAAAGTAAAGCTATCTCTGCCTGCCAAACGTCAATGCTGACAGAGTTTGTACAGCAATTCTAATACTTACAAGGGAGCTTTTAATGAAAGAAATACTTATGAGAAAGGAGGGAGAAACGCTTTTTCAAATTGAGGTCTTTCAAAGTTATTGTGTAAATGCCTTCTTTTGATCAAGCGTTATGTATTAAAAAGTTTTATTCCCTTTGTGCTAAAATGTATTCCACATGCAATATATTGTATATGTTCAATTAATTTGTCTGTGTGTATATATATATTTTTATATATGTTCTTAGATCAGGGAACAATATAATGGTGAAAACATGTTCTGCTGAAATCCTTTAATTTTGTCACCAGCTGCAACAAGGGTAGAATCTCATTGTTTCTTAATACACTTAAGAGATTCTGCACATCTTTTATCACTGGCAATTGATAGCTTAGTATTTTCACTGATAGATGCGTGCTAGCCTCTGTGGTACCAAATATTGGTATTGGGGATATGTCTGACTGAGAGGAGGTAGGTGCCAAACTATAACACAAATAAACTGTTATTGGAGGAGGAATCACACGGTGGGATTTTGATCCACAAAGCACACTTCATGGATGCCTGTTGTGATTTCAAACAAGTAGTGCTTTGTTTGTTAGCTGAGTCTGTGATACTCAATTCAGTGTTCTTGGAGTATTCTCTTCCCCTTTTATTTGTTACGGAAAATCATGTGTGCAGTTGTTTTGCTTTTAGTTATTTCTCTTTCTTTTGTTGTGTGGTTGCTGTAGATGGGTTGCTTATGATAAGGAACGGTTCAAAGGTCATCAGTACTTGCTGGAGGAGGGAGATTATGAAGACAGACACACATGGGGGGGGTCTGACAGTGTCCTCCTGTCTTTCCGGTTCCTTCAGGCTGTAAGTACTTTTATGAATTTCACACAAATTATGCACAGTTTTATATGTAAAAAGGAAGGTTGCTCTTCACATATGGTACAGCTGTCTTGGACTTAGTCATTCTACCTTTTGCCCAAGTTCATTCTCATTCTTCTTCTACCTGCTGAAATTTAGACTGTGCTGTGTTGTAAAGCAGAAGCAAGTTGTAAATAGCCTCTGTAACATTCATATGGAGTACATATTATGTAGAATTCATTGTCTACCTGCCAGATTTTCTCATTATCTCATTTCTGTACTCCAAGCTATTTGAAGATCCAGAGCAGAATTTTCTTCAAAGTTTAACAGGCTTAAGTGTACAGTGCAGTTCTTTATTAAAATAAAAATAGCTTTTCAACACAGCAGCTGCTGCAAGCCTTAAAGACAGCATTACCCTCTGTCTCTGATTTTTGAGCCAGAAAATTTTGGCAGCAAAAACAACTGTGGCAAAAACACTCCTACTACTAGAATGTGTTTAGTGGCAGCAAAGATGAAATAATAATCAAAACTATATCAAGAGTCCAGTACTGGAAAAAAGTTAGACTTTAAGTGATGGGGAAACAGAGGATTAGAACTTCTTTGTCATTTCCTTTGGTTTGGGTGGGAGGTTTTTTGCTCATTTGTTTTAGAGTTTTAATTTTTTGGTTTTTTACTGTGATAGGAACTCTGTGAGCTTTTAGTATAGCTACAAAGAGTGACTTCTTTTGTGAATTAGGTTGTTGGAAATTACTCATTCTTATATACACTTATACACTCAGTCTTATATAAGACTTACAGTCTTACATACCAAGTGTATATCACATCCCAAAAAGCCATGCTTAAATTTACAACTCAGAGTTTTGATTTTTATGAAAGGCACCTTGGAAAAGCTCTATTTATAATCAGAATCTTACCATATAACTTAAAGATTGGAAAATAAACTAAAGGAAAATATTATTCTCTAAAACACTTATTTTCACATTTTCACTCCTGACTCTTTATTTTGAATGTTATAGTCAACTACTGTCTTCAGTTTTTCTTTCCTTTATACTTATGTGTTGGATACTTGAGTAACTTAAACTGATATTTTAAAATCTTCCTCTTAGCAAAGGGCATAACTGCAAGCCTAATTGTGCACATGCCTAGCAGGAATAACCTTACACATATATGTATGTATTTAATTTGACTAATGCCTTAGGACCAATGCAGGTGCTCAGGTCATTAAGATTTTCAAAAAATATATCATTTGAACTCTTCTATCAACATGTCATTCAAACTGGCATATAAATATATGCCAATATGTACATATTGGTCATAAAAGCATAGGTAATACTTTTCCTCAAACTGTAGCATAGCTAAAAGCAATGAGCTAGTTGCTAATAAAATTACTAATGGCACTGGCATTTTGTTCTTTGACTTAACCAACAGATTGACTGCCTCTCTCTGTGCCATCCATAGGCCAGTGTTCAGGCTTGCCATATGCTCCCTTCATGACTTTGTATATGATACTTAAGGTCAGGATTTAAAAAACATTTTCATACTAAACTGCTGTTTTCAAGGGGATTTGGGCAAAAATCCAAACCTAGTTCTGTGTGTTTAAAGCCCCCCCACCGCACAGAGAACCTATTAGCTCATCTCCATAATATCAGAAATTGTACAGCAAAAGCTGCAGTCGTTCCAGAGTCCTCAGAGCTGTTTCTGGATGTCAGATCTTTATTGCTCTTCTTTATAAATTCAGTTTTAGTCACAGGAATTCAAGGATCTCGGTAGCAGATTATGGATTTTGTGAAATCCATAAGCTCATTTGAATTATTCATTGTCAACTTAGGTAGGGAGTGAAGCTGGGCCTTTGGGCCTTGACATTGACCCTGCCCTTTGTACATGCTGACTGGTCTGGCCTCATGTAGGGGTCAATCCAGCTAGATTTTTTTTTTCTTATTTCTTTCTTTCTTTGGTCATGATACCAGGTGCCCATGACAGTGCTGGCCTTGAGGCCATCCCAGACCTGAGAACAATTTAGCCTGGCTCACACAGCATGAAGCTCAAGCTAATGAGCCCTGTGTACGTGAGCCAGCTCCAGGCAGAGCCGGATCAAATGTCTTTGTGCCGTGCTCCCAAAGCAGGGAGTGTGGCACAGGACTATGTAAAGTAGCTCTGGAGAGAGCCAAGTTGAGTACAGTGTACCTCATTAGCCTGTGTCAGTACCAGCACTGTCACTATGGCTTACTACTACGCAAAGCTGTTCAGATGTTTCTGCACCACGATGCTCAACATGACAGGTTCCACCAGAGCTTATTAGCACTAGGAAAATCCAACTCGTGTTTCTGTGGACGTACAATGACTGCAGTTGAGCTGTGGCATGAATTTAATTTCCTGACAAATCAGAAAGGTTAGACCTTGCACACAAAAGCGGAATTGTTACAAGTCACCTCTCCCCACCCACTGTCGAAAATGTTCATGCTTGTAGGCATACTGCAAGAGCTTTCAGCTTTTGTCTGTCCTAAATATTTCTTCTGTGAACAGTTTCAAGCTCTAACATGGGGATTCTGGGAGTATTTTGAAAGCAGAGATAAAAAGGACTTGTAGAATTGTTTTTTCCAGTGTACCACCAGCTCTGTTATCAGCATCTATATTGGACACATTGGAGTCAAACAGAGGGCTTATTCCTGAGGGCAGATATCAGTATCTACTGGGTGTTTGTTTGGGGGATGGTTGCATTTTCTTCTTTTCTGCAGTGTCAAATGAGAGTATCTGTGAAGCTGGGCTTTGCCTGTGGCCAGTCATGATCAGGGAAAGAGCAAAGCTCTTTGAGTGAAGCAGAGTATGTTGCCTTTGGAGCTTTCCCACTAGTATTTTGAAGTCCAAAATTATTTTCCTTAGTCTGAAAGTCTGTTTTAAAGCATTTATTTCTTCTATTACTTGTTGTAAGAGAAGGTGTAGTGAAAATTTGGGGAGGAAAAAATGTTGACTCAATTTTAAATGTTTTTAAAATGTCATTACAATTGTGAATATATTTCAGTATTTTAAATCTAGTCAAAGAAATTATGTGCAGATGTGATCTAAATGACTTTTCATGAAGTCCGCACTTTAAGACTGTTAAGAATAGCTGTTTTTCATTTGCACTAAAACTGCACTGGTGTTTTTTCTTTTCTAAAAAGTTGCAGTTGAAGCTGCAGTTGTTCATGATGATTTTGCCAGACCTGGCACTTCAATTTTTAGTGTGTACCTGAAGTAGTTGCAACTTTTTTTGATAAATGAAAGAAGGAAATCAGGAAAACCAATTTAATTACAGAGTTTGTTCCATCACTTTTTAGTGTCTTGCAAACAATGCTGAGAAGTTGAGGCATATCAAATGTTTGTTCTAAAACTGGTTTTCATTTTTCATTGTGATTGAATCCTGTACAAAGGAATGGTGTCCTCTGAAGAGCCTGTTTGATCAGGTTCACTTGACCAAATGAACCTGACTTCATGATTGGCCTGGCTTTATTTTTCTAATTGTTTTTTGATTGTTGTCTTTGTTTTCTCATTGTAGCCTTCAACATACTGGTTTCTGGTTAGTAACTTGTAAGTGCTACAGCAGCAAGTATTTAGGGTAATAATTGCTGTAATGGTGTCCTCATATGTTTGGGAATCTGTGTTGGCTCCTGTACTTGCTTGATAACCTTTTCTCCTTTTTGTAAGACTTAGTTATTCGCAACTTATTATAATGTTGCTGAGTGTTTCAGAAACACTGACATTTAATTGAGTTCATGCTTTTTGTTAGAAGTTAAATGAATAAATAGAATAGATTATTGTTTTTCATCTTCCCAAGCAGTGACTGAACTGTGTTGTTAAAATTGCTAAATGGTTAGAAAGTTGGAGATTTGAAACCCAAATTAAACAGCCTGAAACTGTGAAAAGTAATCTGATCAAGCAACTATGCTAGCTGAAAGCTTAAAGCAATGTCACATGGCTGTATTTGAGAGAACATAATGGTGTCAGGCAGGATTTATTTTATACCTGTAGTGATTAGTCATACATCGGATGTATCAAAAAATTACAAACCCCCTGTGCTGGAACAATGATCTTGCCCAATATTTTCCTCTCCATGATTATTGGCTTGTCACTGGGAAGGGTTGAGGAAGATGAACTTTAATTAAAAGGGTATAGTCAAGGTAATGTTTGGAGCAGTCATTTGTGAAGCTGTTGGAAGATCACTGTGAAGTCCCCAACCCTTCTTTTTGCCATACAGGCTTCTTTTGTGCTCTCAGTTGTCCTTGTAGAGGAAAGGATGGTGCTCAGGGGCAGCAGGTTCTTCCTCATTGAAGGCCATATCAAATTGCCAGGCTTCCGGATAGATACTTCAATGCCAAAATATCATGTAAAGGATCTCCACAAGGGACGTAAGTCCCTTCACTGCTTTATAAAACACTGTCTTTTAGGCTACAACTCTTTTCCAAAATGTTTTATGTTATGAAGTGTAACTGAGCTGTGACAGCCTGTCTTCTAATTCCTATGCTGCCTCTTAGGATTTCATAGAGTCGTCAGTGGCACTTTTTCAGTCTGATGATGAAGATGGGAAACCACTAGACATCGTCAATGAAGAGGTCCCTGATTTGGAGCAGGCTGGATTCAGCCCAGAGACGAGGTCTATTCTTGTCAGAAGTGGAGTGTAAGTCTACTGAAAAATATGAATGGAAGTATTAAGTATTTCTGTTCACACTTGGCTTTGGGTACCTCTTTTGACAGAATATATTTCACATGATACAGCTAGTAAACATTTGGGGGAAAATCATGTTTCTTTCAATTTCCTTGATTAATGCAAGAAATTAAATCCTAGCTTTCTTTAAATCTCATGCCTACACCTTGATTTGGGTCTAGGTGTTCTTGTTACTGCAGAAAGCTTGTAATATCCCTCCAGAGCACCCACAGACTGTAATTCCATGATGCAAGAGCTTTGACAGTAATACAGAAGAGGGATTTTAGGCATATTAAGAACTGAGATACCTTTTGGGACAGGTGGAGTCCGGACAGAAAGGATGAACTGTGCCCTGTTTGTTACAAAGCCAGGCTGCTGGCACTGAAAGGTAAAATACCTTTTAGAGAACTATTGAAATTAAAAGCAGGGGTTAAATCAACAAGTATGGTAGAGTATCTGGTTCAGCCTACAGAGTGGACTTGGTTGACTTTCGGTGTGCATATGTGATGTCAGGAGGAAAATAAACAGCACAATTACAATAAGTGATGAAGGTAAACAAGACTGCCTGCAATGCGTGTGGACAGAGATATCAGTAGTAACTGATGGAACAACAATAAAACAGTGCTAGAAGCCTAAAAAATAGTATGGGGAAACTAGAATGCTTGGCATGAACTAACAGCTCTGATACAGGGACTCACAGGAAAGATAAGCAGAGGAGCTGCCAACTCTATAGGAATGATAGAATAGGCTATTATAGGCAAGGAAGTGGTACTGCACATAAAGAACACTGTCAGGTGCTAAAACATAAAATATGTTGGGCGAAAAAAAGCCCTATGGAATCATGCAAGTGGAAATTCCACATTTAAGTAGTAGTTTTAAAAGAGCAGCATCAATGTTCTCATACCTACCCTAATGATGATGATGATAGGGATCAGCAACCATTAAGTGAGACTAAAAATGCATCAAACTTAGGGCAGCTAGCAATAGTGGGGAATTTTTACCGCTCACATAGAGACTAGATATTAGTATCTTATGAGGATGAGATACAGGCTGAAAGGCTGGCATTCAATTTGGGGGACCAATTGCTAAGGAGGGGTGCAAATGAGATCTGCAAAATCCTGAAGGTGGTAGACAAGCTTAATGCATCAGTGTTCACAGAATCCTGCATGCCAACGACTTGGGAGATGCTTTATAGAACTGGATGAAGATTGCTTTAAAAAGAATTTATAGATGTGCAAAAAGCCTCTCTTAACACCAGTGGCAGTGAACTTGCTGCTGAAGGAGGCTGTGGCAGCAGATAACAGTAGGAGGTTTTCAAAAGCATTAAAAAAATTAATGACAGACTCATAAATGGGTGCTAAAAGGACATGCTCTCTAATATCCCTAACATAACAGTCTTAGGGGCTGGGTGACAGAGGAACACAGCACCAGAAGTGTCCAAGTTAGTGATATCTGTCTAACTGGCTTTCATCTACTTCTGCCTCTGACAAAGAGCCTTGTGTAAGTCTCACATAGCTGGGGGAGTCTCTTTCTTCTTAAATCTCAACAGAGTGGGAGAAGCTTGAACTGCCAACTATTGCGAGCTTTTGCTTTATCTCTTACTTACCAAGGCTTCTTCATTCACTTCTCCTTGCACCATTTATCTTAAATCCAACTGGAAAAGTTGGAAGAAAT
This sequence comes from Colius striatus, assembly GCF_028858725.1. Classification (NCBI taxonomy): domain Eukaryota; kingdom Metazoa; phylum Chordata; class Aves; order Coliiformes; family Coliidae; genus Colius; species Colius striatus. Next base: position 110,131,259 of record NC_084759.1, on the reverse strand, counting down.
CCCTGTCAGAAGGGCTGCTGAACAGGTAAAGAGTCAGCTGAGAGAGATTCAAAAAACTTGTAAATTAAATGTCTTTCCTCTGGGTTTCTAAGCAGGGCTTCATGGTGAATATATATTTGATAAAAACCAAGAGCCCTGAAGCTCTGTGTTTCTCAAAGTCGCATTTGTAAAGCAAAAGCAGAAAATCCAGCGTGTGATAATTATGCACCTCTCATTGGGTTTAATGCTGCACTGTCAGGTACACTTACTACAAAAACTCCAAAGAAAAATGTGATTTTCATCAAAATATGCAGAAAAATGTGATGTTTTCAGTTGATTTTTTTTGTCATTCCCCAGGTGGGTCGCGTATCAGCAGAAATATTTCTGTGGAGAGCAATATGTATTGGAGAAAGGAAAATATAAATGTTTCTTTGACTGGGGAGGATCTAGTAACATCATCAGGTCAATTCGACCTATTAAGTTGGTGAGTTACCAGAACTTGTTAAGGGGAAATAAAACCAGAAAGGAGACAGAAATGAATTCAAAGAGTATAATAATGTTATTGTGTGGGATGTGCTGTTTAATCATGTTGTCTGTTGGAAACAATTTAAAGACCTTTGTGAGTCACATAGTGAGTCCATTTAGGATGGAGACTGAAATGGATACTCTGTATCTTTCTACCTGTAGAGAAAATTGTCAGAGAAACTTCATAAGAACTTTCTTTCCATGAATGCGGTCTGCCAAAAGGATAACCTGGCCTGGGAGCATTAATTTGCCTTAAAATGAATTTATAATGCCTAATTGATAATGGATATAAAAATACTGGAGAATTTATTTGACCTATATTATTATTGTATTCTAGAGGTCTGATTTTCTTTTTCTTATTTCTATGCTAAAATATTTGTGGTACTTAGTGAACAAAGACAGGAAATATTTTTAATCCATTATTAAATCCAAGGTAGTGCAACTTGTCCAAATAGATTAGTGCCAGAAACTGTCAAAACCCTAATGCAAAATGGAAGACAATCTTCAGTAATAAGTATATCATAAATTATGCTACTGCACTGAAAATAGGAAAGGAATATTTAACCTTATTTTGAAGAGATCATGTTGAAAGAGATGTCGCAGACTTCTGTTGGTTTTAATTCTGCTTTTTTTTTAAGAAATAAGCTTAAAAATAAATGCAGAGATGGGTTCTAATCCATGTTATGTGAATTAATGAATGCCGATGCAAGTTCTTTTGAAAGTGAAAGGCATTGAAAATGCAAGCAGGTAGTCATGAGCTTACAGGTAGATAATGGCAGAGGCTGGGGAAGGGAATTGTGCCAAGAGCCTGGGAAAAGTGTGCTTTTCCTCTGCTCTCAAGTTCATAATTAACAAATTTCAGTCACTTCTAGGAAAATAATTGTAATTATTTATTTATGTTCATGTAAATGTATTTATTATTGCAGGAACCTCTTGGAACAAATGAGCCCCCACATTTGGTATGTTGACATTTATGTAACAGTCTCTAGTACTAATTGACACTTGATAATTTAAATGCAGGTAGTCTTGAATGTATTGCTTTCTAACTTCAGATGATGGCAGGGGGGTTGGACTAGATAATCTTTCGAGGTCCCTTCCAGCCCTTAAGATTCTATGATTCTCTAATATCTCAGTCTTACCATGTCCATACGACAGACCATTTATAGAGGAAACTGGTAGACGTACAAAGGTTAAGTTTGCTGATGTTCTGTTCTTTATTCCAGATTATATATTTTAGTTTTCTGCCTTCCAATGTAAACAATTCAGTAGGTTTTGAGTGACTTTGGATCTCTGAAGCTATTTATTTTCCTCATCTTTCCTTCCATTCCTGTTTCTGGAAACTCAGTATCACATGCATTCATGCTTCTCTTTGTGGCATGTTTTCTTTCCGTTATTTTGCATTGTATCTGGTTTGTGACTATCTCGTTTGCATGTGAGGTAAAGAGGAAAATATAAACTGCAGAAAACTGAACTGGACTCTTCAAACCTGCAAATGCATCAATAGGGGAAGCTGGATATTTTTTACTCTCGTGTGCTGATAGCTCTGCTTTTGTAGTCTCCCAAACATGGATAGTTGTTACTTAAGGAGCTGTCAGCACTTGTTCTGTGCTTTCTTTTTCCTCACAGTAACATATGAACATCTCTTGATAGTAATAAGTCTGTGATAAATATTTTCTGCAATACATTCTGACTATTTCCCCAAAAGTTGTGCCTAATTTGGTGACAACTTAAAAAGTGCTCCGTATAATTCACTCTTATTCTGAAGAATAAGTTCATTCAGGGGGTTACACTTTTGATCAATATCTTACAAGGTTATATTCCAGTAATATACCTTTTTGATACCTTTCTAAACCAAAAAAGTGCCATGTTTGTGCTTGATCTCTGTCTCCTGCAGCATTCCATCCCAATAGGGCTCTCCTCCCTTCCTGCATTAGTAGTTTGATTTCTCCTTTTCTGTCCTGGAGTGTGCTGCTAGCATAAGTGATGATCCAAGTAGTTATATTGCTCTCTCTATGACACGCTTTTAATTAAGAACACTTGGAAAAATTTATTTCAAGAAACAGGACTTTTTTTTCTTTTGTCTAAAAAAAAAAAAAAGACTTTAGAACTCAATGGTTTTGTTTCAAAAAACTTAAGTGTTTTGCCACGTGGACACAGTTTTGCTCTTTCTTACTCGGGTGGGTATAATAGCCGTTAAGCGCATGGGAAATACATACATTGTGTTACTCAGCAGGTTGGCCACACCCTTCTTTTTCTCCAAGTATTCTAGTTCTACCATTTTATGACTAACCCAGGACCACAGGAAATGTTTCCTGTCTGAAGACATAATTGGTGTATTATTTTAGTCTTAAACACTGATTTCCTGCCAGACCTATGCATATGACAGTTTGCAGCCAAATCCAAAGACTTGCGAGTACGTTCACATTAAGGCCTCGGTAAATGATCGTAGAATCATTTAGGATAAAGTAATTCAGATGAGACAGGTGGGATCCAAACAACTGAAGATCATTTCCTCTTAACCTTCAACTATTCTGGTTATTTTCCAGGACCTATTACTGATCCTGAAAACTGTTCTTTTTGAGTGTTTTGATCCAGTTTCTTTAGGATCAATTCAAACCTTTGAGGTTTCAATAAATTGTGCTTTAGTCTTTTTATTTCCACTAATATGTGAAAAAAACTGTGCATGTGTATGCATGCACAGTCACCTTTAAATACTGGCATGTACTAGATTGTGGTTTGCCTTTTGTGTTTTCTAATAGCAGTCTTAACACCATTTGTAAAAAATACTATCCCCATGTGTCCCAGTCCTGGTTTTCATAGGATTCTGCCCTAAAGCTAAGGAAGGAAGAAAATCATTCATATTGCTACAGTTCTTTTAGGAGGGGAAGAATTTTCAGTAAGTTTTTATGGAAAAACATTTAATCACTTAGGATAAGTAAAGGGCTGTCTTTTGGATAAATATGAAGAATTCCCAATTCAGAGTAGAATAAGTTTCCATGTATGCAACAGTCTCTTAGTTTGGAACTTCAAAGTATGATACGTATGAGCTGGCAAATCCTAAAGCATTCTAATATCTGACATTTGTATACGGCATATTCCAACTAGATTGAATGATTATACATTCTCTCTCTTTTAATAAACATCTGAGCTAAAAGAACTGTTTTCACTGTCTACAAGAGCATGTCCTTTTCTCACATCTATTTTCAGTTACTCGTCAGAAATTGAAAAGCAACTAAATTTTCTTGAACCAGTAACTCCCCCTGACTTTTCCCACTCTGCCAGGCTCTTTAATAAACAAAGTACATATAAAGTAAGAATGTCTAAAATTCACCAACTCTAAAAAGCCATTCATTTTATTTATTAAAAATAAAACTTAGTTTTGCCCAGCAAGAACAGAGCCTCTTTAAATAGCCTATACAGCTGACTTGTACAGATGATTTAGGAAGCAGAGATAATTGCTATGATAGCTTGCATTTGTATTTTAACGTACTGTCTGTTGGCTTTTTAGGAAGCGAAACCTCGTATAGTAATGTCAAACCCTGACACAGTAGAGAGAGCTGTAGTTTGGAACTAATTGCAGATATGTAGTGTTTTCTCTGAGGAAGCAGTACTTCTTCCTAGCTTTTGTCAAATTGAGACCATCACTCATTATTAGATCTATTCCGTATAAAATAGGTTATAGACTTTTTTTTTAAAAAAAAAAGCCTTGCATAGCATCTGGTCTATGAAAGAAAGTTTATATATTCCCTTATAAAGAGCTTTGAGATAAGTGGGTAGAAAATACTATGTAATTATAGCTTAAATAGATGCTTTGTGACACAGCAGTGCAATTATATTTACAGAAAAATCCGTTACACTTTATTCACTGTATTGTAGCTGTTTTGTGTTCTGCAATCTGCAGCTACAGCATGCAAGGCCAGGTTAAGCCTTTCTCGTTCTTTCTAATAGGAAACATATTCATTTATTTAAAAAAACACAGGCTGAGATTTTCCATAAAATCATTTACTGATACTTGTGTTTGGCTCTCTTTAATTTGGCAGGAAGGTAGGCCAATTTGGGGCACGAAGGGGGAAGTCGCTCTTGCAACAGCCATTGTGTTTTTCTTCCATCACAGAATATGAGTTGTTCTGTTGATATAGTTCAGATTTTTCATTATTTTCCAGCTTCTCTTTCAGGTTTTAAAAGTAAAATTCATCTCAGTTACACAGTGGTGGCCCAGGGGTACAGAACTCTGGGCTATATCCTACTACCTTTTTTTTCCCCTCTCTATTGTCTCTCTCTTCATTTTTGTTTTATTTCAACAGTTTCGACCTTACTGCTTTTTCGAGGTGAATTGATCACATGTTACTGGTGGGATATGGTTCAATGTGGCTTGAAGTTCTTCATGTATTAGGAAAGCTTAGCTGAACTTAAGAAGTTCACAGTGCATTTACCAGGCTGAACCCAGTTCCCCCAGCAATTGCCAGTCTCTGTGGTCACAGAAAATTTCAAGGCACTTTGTCAGCAGTAGCCCTATGTCTTTTGACCAACACTTCCCTGTCCTGTTCTGAACATTGGATTGCTGAGCTATAGCAAGAATTAGCTGCAGTTCAGGGTTGCTATGGATGGAAGATAACATCCTTCGGTCTTCTCTGGGCCCGCTCCTGCTTCAGTTGAACTTAGCTTGCTACCACTGCCTCAGCATTGCTGGGAAGCATCCTATACCAGGCCGGGATGCATCCTGTACCAGGCCCAGAAACAGTAAAACACTTAATTTTAATTTTTTTTTTTCTAAAAATAAAGCAGCTTTAGAAATGTAAAAGATTCCTCAAAGGAGAATTCATTTTATTGATTGTATCTTTGTGATTTGATTTGGTACTTCTCTAAGAGCACAGCTATCTCTGTTTACATTAATGATAATGCATTCATTTTCCTTCTAGTCATTGGTTTTGTTTTGTTTTGTTCTTGTAGCTCAAAGCTTTCAGTAATACACATTTCCAAGGAGCATGTATAGATTTCACAGCAGAAGTTTCTGATTTTACATCATTCATACCATGTTCTTTTAAGGTTCTTCGGGGATGGTAAGTCTGTTTGTTTACATGCCACCATTTTCAGTAATAAGAGAATTTTTTTAAACACTACTACATTTCAGACAGCTGAAAGAGCATAACACATACCCATCATATTCCATCATGTCTTAGACTCTTTCTCTTCCAATACATCTCGGTAGCTCTCGTGCTGTCATTGGTTTGGATAGTGTGCATTTTGCTTTCCCTGCGGGAATTTTGCACAGTTACCGTGATTCTTTTTTTAACTCCAGTTAGAATTTGTTCCAGATCTTGAGAACTTGGTACAGAAGTGTCTCCATTCCACTTGCATTTTTTGAGCCTGGAACTGAGGTTTCTGTACCATGTGATTTGATTTTGCCACTTCGGTTGTTTTGTCGCATAGCCTTTCAAGTTACCTTACTTTTAAGCTTAACAAGAACAAACAAATTTTTTACTCTTTATTTCCATAGCAAATATTTAATCTTGGAAAAAACCCTTCTTGTTAATAAGCATCTAGTGCAGCTAATATTTTCTGTTACTTTGTTCTTTCAGTTGGCTCCTTTATTACCAAGGGGAAATCACTGACAATCACTGTGTGCTGGAAGAAGGCCTCTACTTTGACCTCAGTTCCTGTGGCTGCCCGAGTGCTACAATCAAATCCCTCAAGCCTATTCAATATGTAAGGACTCTATTGAAAAAATAAGAAAAAAACAACACAAACATTTGGAACTCTTTTTTTCCTTGTGAGATGTTTGAAGCAAGTGCTTGCACTAAACAAGCTCCCAGTCAGGGCAAAGAGGGCAGGTCTTTTTTCTTGGCTTACAGGATTTTTTGGTTAGGAACAAGCCAGGCTGAGTGCAGGCATGCAACCGATCATGCATAGGTATGTGCTCTTGGGTGTCCTGGGCTCAAAGTTGCTGTCTTGTACGAGTTGCAGTGACTGGCAATTTTTTGGCTGATCTTTATTGTACAGCTTAGCAAGCTTAGTAGACAGTGAGATATTTTGTCACACTATCTAAGCAATGGGGCTTTCTTTTTACTGAGGGATATGGCTTAATTTAGTGATGGGCTTGGCAGTGTTAGGTTAGTGGTTGGACTTGATCTTAAAGGTCTTTTCCTATGATACTACGATTCTTTTATTATATTTACTGTATTGGCCTACAGTCAAGGTTCAGTCACCCTGAAGATATGAAGACTGAAATTACAAGTAAACATATACTTGCCATAATACTGTTTAATTTATTAACTATTTTATAGAAATACAAAAATGCTTTTTGCTTCCTAGTGGTACCTCAAATCATGGATCAGTAAAATGATGTAATAACCTACATATGACACATCAGATAGCTCGGTCCACAGTTCATGTGGCCATCCTGTCTCTTGGTGACTTCTGAGATACAGGACAAATACTTATTTCACATGCATATAGTCTTCATGTGACTTTCAGGTCACATTGGTTGTACTACCCAAGTACACAGCTTGCAGCAAAGTGGCCTGTTGTAGCAGTAAGGCGAGATACGAGGTGCTCTGTGGTAAGGAGACTGGACAGAAATGCGTGATACTGTCCAGTACAAGATAGATACAGCTGTTTGTATGTCCCAGCGAAATCCTGCATACAGGACATATGCCTCTTCGAGTCTTGCTGTGACGTCTATGCCTTTGTCCTATATCTTGGTGTGCTCCTATGGAAGACCATCAAAGACAAGCTGGCTATAACACTGTTGGTAAAAGAGAAGCAAGTGTCTGCTTTGCCCACTCTTTTCTGGCACTTGACCCACTTCTCCAAAACTCTTCCTCCTTCCCTGATCGCAGAACACAAATTCATTCTATTTGACATGTGACCTTCAGTGTAACTCTTACAAAACTACACTTTAAAGATTACTCAATTAGTTTTCTTCAAGCATTAAATCCTCTTTTCTGTTTATGAACAGATTAAAAAAAAAAACCCCAAAAAAACCCAAACAACACAAAAATAAATCCTAAAGCCCAAAAGCCATTGGGCATGGTGGGAAGGATGTAAAACTCCAGTCTGAGAGTTGATATTTTTGATAGGTTACATAGATAGGATGACTTCATTGGAACTATACCTTCTCTCCTGCTGAGAGCCTGGTTTTCAAATTTAATGATCTCCTTTTCATGTTAAGCCTTCAGACTCTTCTCAGCTAAATCAGAGTGAGGTTTTGGCATGAAATGGTAGGTCTCGGCCAAATCCCCAGCCTGTAATCTCACAGGGAGGTAACAATGTAGTTTGGCATAGTAGGAAGGTAATGGCAGCCCTTGATTACCGAGGGCCAAGCCCTGGGAGAAGTGTGTTTGGCAGGCTGCGTGTGGGAAGCTTACACACGCCTTACTTGTACTTTGTAAATGAACTTGCACTTCTTAGTTCAGTTCCTCTTCTGCAGATAGGAGCCCTTGCGTTTCACAAAACTGAGGTACGGAGCAGCATGAAATGCTACTGAACCACACCTGTTTCACAAATAGAAATGCCCTCCTCGGCCCCTAAGACATTGTGTAGGTGAATTGCACAGGGCAGTGCTCAGGGGCCCGGTGCAGCGCAGACGTGATGTCGAGCACACAGGCCTGAGCACGGGCAGCAGGCAGAAACAGCCACAGTTCATTCTGTGCATTGTCCCCAACACACAGCTCTTGGAACAGAGCCCCTTTTATTACAAGATATTTCTGTTAGCTCATTCAAGAAAGCAACAAGCGTATTCCCAAGTGGAATCTTTGTATAGCTTTATTGAATTCAGTTGTGACATCAGGAACTCCTTCTATTATTCAGCTTTAATGACCAGCCCAATCAGACTAAGGTATCTCAATAGCTCACATGGAAGAGGGAGAAAGTTTAACCCGGCACCAAGACCTGGGTGTGCTTTGTCTCCTGCTCTCCTGTAAGTGAGATAGATGTGTTTGCTGCAAGTGTAGCTGTCAGAAGGGCTCACACAGCAGGGACTCATATATTGCTTCAGTGTGTGAGGTTTCTGCATCCCAGATGTTTATGAGAAATAGAGGCCCATGTATGCCACTGGCAGAGGGGAAAAAATATGCTTTTAGCAGCACAAAGGACTCATAAGGCTAGCTTGTTGCCAGCCTTCCAGAGAAGTCCAAGTCTGTTGACTGGTGTTAGGTGTGGTCCAGCTGTGTATTTTAGAAATAGGTTGTTTCAAACAATCTTTTGGGATAAGAGGACAAATCTGATGGAGGAAATGAGGACACGGGATTTGGGTATTCCCTTTCTAATTTGCAAGATTGAAATGATAACTAACTAGATGTTACATATTACACTACTATATTATACAGCTGAGTCAAGTCTCAGCTCTGTCCCTCTATCTGCGGGATAAGAGTTTAAGTTTCTTTGTGTGGGGCTAATTGAAGTAGCTGTGAAACACAGCAGGCAGTATGGGCCACTGGCCCCGGTGGGCTTTGCAGCTTGGCTGGGTGTCTGCACTGATTTCTGCATCTGACCTTGAATCAAGATGCCCCTTCCATGTCTCTCTCTTCTAGTAACTAAAAGGAGCATCTAGCAATGTTTCTGCTGTTGCATGTAGCAGTACCTTCGGTGTAACTTTGAGTTTTCACTCAAAATCAGTTTTGATATTGTCAACTGCCACAAGATTTCTGAGCTCTTCATTTTAGAGGGCAGAATTTGAGAATTAAAGTTAAATAGTTGTGGTATTCTCATGAGTGTGCTTTTATGACCTGACAGAACAACACTGTAAAGTGGCAATTAGGATTTTTGTGACTGTGTGAGGTAACAGTAATGCCTTAGTCTGTATGAAACAGCTAAGAACTTCTGCAAAGCCATGACTGATTTGTTTGAAAGTAGATCAACCAGTTGAAGATAAGGAAGGGATTTGAAGGAACAGTTTGTTCTCTGCAAAATGCAGCTTTGATGCAAACAATGTAATTGCAAACAAATATAGCAAGTATTCTAAATGAAAAAAGTGAGGATTTGGATTTTTTCTTAGGAAACTAAACTTTTGTGGCTTCTGTTTGAAAATTGCCATAAATTTGCATATTTAAGAGCTTAATTACATTACAAAGTGAAGAATCTTTTTCTAAATCACAAAGTTGGCCCAATTAAAATAGAAAAACCCCAAAACTTTCAGAGCAACATGAAATGAATTTTGATAAGAAAACAGGCTCACACTAGTAATGGTCTGATTTGTGTGTTGTGCTGACAGTATTTTAGGGTGGCTAGCTTTTGTTCTAACCTTTACCTCTTGGAGGGATGTTTTATGGGTTCTTTGCTGAAAAGGGAATTGGTCATCATTTCAGTATGGTGTATTACCCCACCCTCTCCATACACACACAGAGACACACACACACCCCCACACACACTCCTTCATTTCTCAAGAAATTGAAATCGATGTGGTTTCACTTTGGTTGTTCCCCGTTTGTTATGCACTGGTGTCACAGAGGAATTCAACACAGAGGAGTGTGACCAGTTTACTGTTTGATGAGGAAGTAGCAGAGCAAAAGCTTAGGCAGGTTCATAAGGAGGGAAGTAACGTATTTCCATATTCCCAGGAAACTCTTTCCCATCTTGGCTTATTCTCTGAGGTGTATAGTACTCAAATCTTCAAGAGGCCCTACTTGGTCAGTTTTGCTCAAATTCAGACTAGACTGTATTGTCCTGGAAGCATTTAGGAAAAGCGATAGATTAATGAGATGATACTAAGAAGAAACAAGGCATATGAAGAAACAAGGCATATGTGTACCCTGATAATGAGAAAATAGCATCCTTTTCTTTCAGTGTTCTGGGAGGAAAAATAGTGTTGCTAAAAAGTATGTCTCACAGGAATGTATGTATTGCTTGAAGTGAACAGACTTTGGAAGCCTGCTTAACATTAGAAGGTTACACATCTATTTAGTAGTGGTAGGAACACTGGAGTAACTTGCATCTCACTGCCTCTTTTCATCTAAACATCCCAAAGCACTCTTTGGGAAAAGCTTTATTGATGACATTTGTTGATTTATTTTTATTTCAATCAATCAGGCAGCTAGAAGCATAGCACAGGTTAAGGGTTGCTGCATTTATTGAAGAGGAACATGTTTCCATGCCTGCCTCAGCAAGGACTTGCTTTTTTGCATTGCTGTGAATTCATGAAAAGGAAAGCGTGGGCTGCTCTTCTGGCACCAAGAGAGCAGGTGAAGTCAGCTATTACATTGATAAGGCCATGGTTGCTCATTGGAGCATGTGTCCAGTATTTGTTGTATGAAGAGTTTAGTTTTTGGGGGATGGAGACTCTCACAAGATGTTCTTAACAATGGGGAGTTCAGCTCTAGTGCTGCCTTTTATCAGGTATGTTGTTTTGTCAAACCCCCAATAATATTTGGTGTGACTGAGCATTGTGGTTTGACACCAGACAGCACCTAAGCACATCGGAGTACTGAGCAATGCCCCAGCAGCGATCTGCCCCTCCCAGCCATCTGCCCCCAGTTTCTGTACTGGGCATGACCTCCTATGGGATGGAATAGCTCTGGGGCTAGTTTGGGTCAACTATCCTGGCCATGCTCCCTCCAGGCTTCTTGGGCAGCTCCTTGATGGCAGAACATGGGAAAATGAGAAGTCCTTGAATTGGAATAAGCGCTACTTAGCAACAACTAAAACACCAATGTGTTATCCATGTTATTCTCATAATAAATCCAAAACACAGCACTGTACCAGCTATTAGGAAGAAAAATTAACTCTCACCTACAAAACAGGTACACTTACATGAACAAGAGTATCCAGGATAGTTGCAACAAGCAATTAGTTTTTCTTCTAAAATGTTAACTTCAGCCCTCAAGTTAAACCACTCTCATAGTTTCTATAGACAAAAATGAGATCTGGCTTGTAAGTTGTGCAGTGCTGTTTATTTATTCTTCCCTCCTTTTCTTTTGAGGCATTCATATTCTTGCTCTGATCAATCATCATAGTTCCTGTATGTCTATATTGATTATCTTTTCGAAGTTAAATACAGGCATTAACTAATCTTCTCAGCATTCCCATGAGGCAAATGACAAAATTGGATACAAAAAGTAATTGGTGTTTCCCAGGGCCAGGCTATGAGTCATTTTGTGTAACTGGGACTGGACAGTGGGTGTTACTGTCGTTCCTTTCCCTCAGCCAGGCATCCTTCCCAGACTGAAGGGAGGAGTATCCAGGCAAGCGCAACTTCAGGGAAGACAGCTGTAAATGATGAGTTAGCCAAGACTGAAGAGTAACATTTTTTGCCAAGGATGCTGTAATACAGCTGTGGAGTCTCCTCTAGTTAAGGCTCTGGCAAATACTGTTTGCAGAGCAACAGATCGGTAGGCACAGAGAGTGTACCAACCCTTGCTGTGACTGGGTTACGGTCATGCTTTAGTCCAGCCCCATGAATCTCTTTCTTTGGCTTTATTCAGCTCTCCCATCAAGTCTGCAAAATCCAATTGAAAAATAAAACCCAACAAACCAATGCAAAAAACGGATGCAAGGAAAAAAAATATGTTTTGGGATGAGCCCTTCTCAAAAAGGGCTTTATTAGTAATAACTTTCAAAATCTTCATAATGAAAAATAATCCATATATTATCCATAGTAAAAACTCTACTTGTTTTTAGTATAAACACGTGTGCAAAGTCACTTGTGCACTTGGTTTTCAGTTGTAGCACCTTTTGGGTTGGCCTCTTTGTGTCCGTATGCTGTTACTTTTTAGTGGCTCAAGCACCTAAGCCTTCTGCTGCAAACAAGAGACATATGAATGGAAGCTCATCTAGCTCTGATGTCTCTAATGTTATACACTTCAGGCTTGTATTGCTTTTTTTTTTCTAAACTGGTGAAGTATAAAACTCTGTTTTGAATGATGCAAAATCTGTGGTGCACAGCTGCTCTCTGTCAAAGAAAGGTGGAAGGCACTGAGAGGAAAGTCTCAGGTGATTTAAACTGTGCAAGAGATGTTTAGTGTGTTGATTTCCACGGCTTATCTTTCAGCCTTGGAAGTCCCACAGTGGAGAGGGAAGTAAGCTGTGTCATTTTTCATGGCATCATGTGCTGTGTTAGCCATAGGCTACCACACCTGTTAAGTAAAGAATATCACAGTATTTAACAGTTTACAAGGCTGCTTTTATCTTGAAATGCTATATAATACAGCCTTCCTTAATCACTGGCCTCTTGAACATACTATATCTCTTTGAGTTTCTGCCTGGACACTGGCATTAAAAAACAGGACAAGTGATACTACTTGAAACTTTATTGGTGCTGGTGTAAGCAAGGTAACTTCCTTAACACACAAAGATCAAGTAAAGTAATTCTTTAGTGCTTTGTCATCCTTGCAATTGGCAAGCTTTCTCCAAACAATGGCATTTCAAGTATTTTCCTTGAAATAACTCTGAAAGCAAGCTAACATAACCCTGATCTAGACTTCACAGTGACTTGCATAAATGTAAATGTCCTCTTTAGCTCACCTTTCAGAATCCAGGACTGGGGTCCACCTAAAGCAACACCACAATCTGAGGTTGGTCCCCTCTTATATTCTCTGATGGTTGCCCTTCCACTGGCTCTCGGAGAGCCCTGTTCCTCCCTGGCCTGTCAGGATTGGGCCTTGGTGAAGAAAGATGATCCTGTCAGTGTCACACTTAGCTATCAATGATGACTCTTCAGCCTGAAAATGAGTAAGAGTGCACCTCAGCATTCTGCAAGGAAGGGTGGGAGCAAGATGCCTCTGTAGTAAGTGTAACAGCATGGCCTCAAAACCTTATTTTTTACTGTTGGTAGTTTCCATGGAGCTATGAAAACAAAACCAGAGAAAAAAGCCAGGCCAAGTCACTGCTGCCAGCTGTTGGTGTAAAACGGTATATATAAAGTGAGTAATCAGCTCCTTGCTCTATATATGGTTGTGGAAATATGAGAGCTTCAGTGCTTGGGACAGCAGCATGTTTTCTTTTTCTGTGCTTCACGTCTGTGCCAAGACCAGTGGAGTCCTAAGGACTTGGTGGCAAGATGGTATCAGTCCTCGTGATCAATTGTGTTGTGTGTGTGATCGATGCGCTGCCTGCTGCATACCAACAGGCTGGGGCTCTGAGCAACCAGACAGGGCTTCCTCAGGTCCACTGAGTTCAAACAGAGTCAACCACACGAGAGCTGGAGGCATCTTTATTGACTTCATCAATTTGTTGTTGTGATTCTTGCTGTGTAAATGGATATACTGGATCAGATGACTTGTCTATCTAGTACAGCATCCTCATCTCTCAAGATATTGAATATTGCAACAGTTACGATAAATTTTAGGCTTTGGTTGGTGTTTGTCTAACAACAGGGATGCCAAATGGTGTTTCCCATGCTTAATAATGCACTTGTGAAAATTTTCCCTGTTGGACCTTTTCTGGACGTGGCTTCTGATCTCCACTCAGGTGAAAGCCAGTGCCAAGGGAGTTAGGACCTTGCAAACTGGAGTGTGATGATACTGCCTTGCTGAGCAAAGAGACCTGAGAAGCAGCTGTCTGCAGTAGCTCTGCTGGTTTAGATTTCAAATTAAACCTGTAGACACACACTGTAAATTTCACACACCAGCAGAAGGCAGGTGGGAAGAACTGACATTTTAAAATAAATGTTATGGGTTTTAATCTCTTTCTGTTTGCAACATTAGGTTTTTAGGAGCAAGGAGCTTTAAAAAAAAAAATCTCTCCATGTTGATGATCTCAGGCTCTTGCTTAAAATGTCTCAACAGACTCGCTGTCCATGCAGTGTTGCGTGACTTCTGTTGTCACTGCACTGGTTGGCAGAGGAAGGCAATTTCTCTGAGGCAGGATTCAACCAACCAATTACATATCAAGGGCCCTGAGTCAGTGCCAGTAAATTCGTAAGTCCTGAACCACTACCGAGCTCTTCAGAGACACTTTACTACAATACATGTGCCTCTTCAAGCATGCAAGTTAAATTCTCTTAATTACTCAGTGCTTATGTCAACTTTAATTCAAGATTTTGTTTCATTCGTTCCACCTGAGGCCATGTTTTGACTGCAAAAGAAATCCTACCTTTTGCCTGGGCCAGCTATCTCAGGATAACATCTCCTAAGAGCAAGAGTGACTCTTGAAGAGGCTGATAATTGAAGCAGTTATTCAGAATAAATTACAAGTGTTTATGATTTTGGTTATGAAACCTCCCTAATGGTTTTTGGTTAAAACTGATGACAAATTATACACGTGCCTTAGCACGGACTTTGTGTATTTAAATCTGTTCTCTCTGTGCTTTTCTGCTGATCTTACAGCTCTCCCACATTTTCATGCAAACTGATTCTTTCATAGGCAATCTCTCAACTGTAGAAAAGGACATGAAGTGAAAAATGTTTCAATTCTGCATGAGATTGAAGGGGTTACTGGTTAGGCCATTTCTTCAAGATTGTCAGAAGAAAACCTGGGGTGTTTGCTAAAAACACCGAGAGCGTTTTAGTTGTGATGTTTTTAACCTTTTCTGACTCATAGATCCCCAAGATCTTTTCAAGACTTGTGATTTGCCTCACTGCTTTAGATGCAATCTGCAGATCACCCTGAAAACTCCTGCTGTAACCCATTCCATCAATAAATAAATAAACTGGATTTATGAAAAGGAATCTCGATGATACAAATCAGATCCAAAAGATTTTTCAAATGCAAACAAGAGGCCCCTCTGTGTCTCAAGTGACTCGCATTGTCTGCCTTGTGTTGGTGGGCCGCTAGACTGATGACAAAGCCACTGATAAATGCAGTATGTTTCAGCTCTGTGTGCTTTGTTGGTGGCTGTACTTTTTTTTTTCCTTGCTGTTATATTTGCTGAGGGAGCATGATCTAACCCAAAAGCATGTGGGAATTAAATGGGCAGATGTGTGCATCATCCCTAACAACTGAAGTTGGACTGTTCCTAGTAAAACTCTGCTCTTTTTTTTCTCTTCCCCATTTTCCCCTGCTTCCAGGTTTTTGCAGAGCCGTCCATCAGTCTGTTTGCTCTGGAATGCTGCAAGGGCAGGGAGCTGCACTTCAGTGAACCCGTCAATTCGGTTTTGAACGAGGACCTTCATTTTTACACTCAGTCTGTATGGGTGAGAAGTGGATTGTAAGTATGGAAGAAATATTCTTGTCAAGTTTTGCCTTATAGGAGCTAGTACTGAACGTGCATTTTCTCCTGATTACTGCCTGTTTTCATAGGATGTATTTCACATTCTAACTTTTGTTTTGAGACAATATAAAATCCTAAAATGTGGTTGAATGCTAGAGCCACTTGTTGTATCAGGACCTAAAACAAACAAAAACTCTGTGCAGAGGGTGTACTGCCCCATTCAAGAGCTCTGCTTTTATCCCTATCCAGTAAGAAACAATAGAGTCCATTGTTCAAGCCAGGAACCAAAAGTAAATAAATTTTGATTGCTGTCTTACAAAGACAGGTAGATGTGGATTGCCTTTATTAACTGGCTGTAAAACACCAGCTGTGAACGGCAGCGATTTAACTTAAACCACAGCAGTGATTCAGTGAAGCTCGACCTGCTGCTTGGCTGCCAAAGAGGCAACAACTTCTGAGAGAAGCTCAGGCTGGATCTGACAGCTGGAACAATAATTTGCTTCTGTTATTAGTTTAACCCCTCTCCGTGAGGGTGAATACACACCCAAGGTCTTCTATGAAAACCATTTTACATCTGCTGAAGTGACCTTCTAACCTTTTTCTGCATCTCCCCCTATCACCTTTTAGAGATGGCCAGGTTTTCAGCCTCCACATGCACAGCAGCAAGAAGTAACTTGCAGAGTCTCATCTTTAAACAGAAGGCTGACTGTTCTTCTCATATGACACAATGTTTCCTGTGTTGATGTTTTCCCCTTGTTTTCCACACAAACACAGCTGTCATTTTTTTGAGCAATCTTATGGGACAACACAAAACCACATAAAATTTGAACTAACTGTTCAAGGAATTAGTGTAGGCTGTTCATGGCTTATCTGTGTTGTGAATCTTAAAGTGAATTTGTCAAATGCATCCAGTCTGTTACCACCTAGAAGTCAAAACTCTTCCATGAATATCTGTGGTAACGCTGCTGAAAGCTCCTCTGGTTCTTTGAGATTGGTAGAAAGGCTCAGCCTAACATAACTAATGCCCCAGAGCACCATGGACTGTTTTCTTTCAAGAATTCAACACGAGTGTTTTCTTGAAAGGTTGATTAAGGATTGGGCCTCACTTCCTTTAAGAACAGTTTGCAGCAATTGACTTTAGCTGTGGGCCCATACTGAATATAAGCTTCCCCACAGAGCTCCAACAGTTCATTGTGAGTTCTGGTCCCTAACATCTGTGCTACTTCCATCCTGAGCCCTTGCTGAAAATACAGAGAGCACAATTATCTGCTGCTGTTTCCTTGAGATGCCCCAGTTGAGAGTGGCAAGCAGCTGCTGTTTGAGGCTAAGAACTGCATGCAACCATTCCCTGTGATCTGTGCTAGTTGGGAGGAGGAAAGACCTTCTTTGAGAGGAACGCCTGATTTAATTCCGGTGGGAGTGTGTAAATCTACATACCTCTGTGGAAGCATTACAGTCTATAAAAGTGTGTCTGGTTGGGGAATGTCTCTTTATGAGCTTTCTCTGCCCTTTCATCAGAGATGTGGAACTGGAAATTAAATCACTTTGATTATGCACTTGGCTGTAAAGGCAGCATGTGGCTTTGGGACCACATAGTAGAAGAGCACAGGAGAGTGAGCGTAAAAGTCCAGCCCCTTCTCCATCTTCCTGTTCATTCTGGAGTATGCAAGGGAGGGTAGCTGCTTCCTTGTCCGTGGGAAGAGTTAGAGCAGAATGGCTGGGCTTTTCCTGAGCTCCTTGTGACGCTCCATAGCTTGTCCCCATCCCATGCTGCAGATAGGCAGCCTAAAGGTTGAGGGTGGCAGGTGATTGTGGGATGTTCCAGAGGGTTTTTCTGCTTTGGAACTGCATTTCAAATGAAGCTGTTTGATGCTCGAGGAACAACATTAACAGTGAACTCTCTCTGCCTTGAAAGAAAGCACCACAAGAAAAAAGTCAGGAATGTGTTAGATGTTTAAGGTACACACAGTGGTGGTCAGGCTGCTCTGGTTACCTGTTAGTTAGGAGGTATGGGACTTCATTTGAAGAAACAGTGATCCAGCCTCATTGTGAGGCAGCTGACAGTTGGCACACTTCAGCCTCCAAGGAGTCCTGGGCAAGACTGCCTGGCTTGTTTCTCTGAGTTAGGTGTGATGGGGAAAAGTAAATTACAGGTGCTGAAAGCACTGTTTGTGGATGTTTTCTCACTGAGTTACAGTGCAGCCATCCCTCATGTTCCTGCTAGTTGACCTGTAAAACGGGTAAGGCTGCAGAACCAGTATTTGCTTTGTGTTCAGATGAGTTAATGAGCCAAGCATTTAGGATTCAGTGTCTGCACAACAATGTCCTATTGATAGGAATAAAACTGATCTGTGATCCTTAGGCTGCCTTTGTAAGCAGCAACAGTATTTACTGCGCAGATACATACCTAGAAGACAAGGGATCTGTACATGCTGGTGCTTTAACTTCGTGTAAAAGGATTCAGCCATGTGCGAGGCTCAGATGCGTTCACTACAGGAAAGTCTTTAACAGCAATGTATAGGGTTTGGAGTAAGTATTTTGTATGTGTTTTCAGACAAGTTAAAAAGTTTTAACTGTAACCAAAGAAAACATTGGACAAAATCCTCTCATAGTTAATACGTACAGCCAGGCAAAGGTGCAAGTGGTACAGTCTGGTGTGGGGCTTCCTGGTTTCCTAATGCGGTCCCACTGGAATCTACATTATTCCCATCTGGGTTCATGGAGAGGTTCTCATACTTGTGGAGGAAAGAAAGGGTGGGGAGGGGGTAAGAGTAGAGTTTACAAGTCTCAGGCAGACAAACAAAAACCAGGTCTTAATTTAGACAGAAACCAAACAGTTAAACCCCTGAACCGAATGGCATTTTGCAGTGCAGTAGTAGAGGTTTAATGGGACATTTCAAGGGCACAGTCCTGAACACAAGCCAGGCGTTTAGTTTTGCTAAGACTAATGTGTGGTCTTTAACATTCTGTTCTCTGTATCCAGGTGGATTGCATATGAGGGATGTAATTTTTTAGGAAAGCAGATTCTGCTGGAGCCCAGCGAGATTTCAAACTGGAATGAACACAGTGGCTGGAAAGTAATTGGTTCCCTTCGTCCTGTGAAGCAGGTACAGTAAGACTGTGTGAGGACAATTTTTTGTGTTGTTCTTTTGTTTTGGACAGGGATATTAGTGCACAAGTAGCAGGTCTACCACTAAGTATAATGATGTGCATTGTACTCCTTGAATCAAGCCAAACGATGGCAGCCAGAAGGACCTACTAGATTACTGAAGCAGAAAATGCCTCTGTTGGCAGTTATTGAGATCTATATTAGGCTCCTAATGGGAAATCATTCCTAGTTTCTTGGAGCCAAGTTTTGTTTTTCTGGATGGCTCATTAGGATGTTCTGTAGGTGCTCTATTTTTACATTTTGCCATATAACGAGAACCAATTCTATGTTGGCTTGTTTCATAATTAACATAAATGGAAGCAAGAGCAAATTTTATTGTGCTGTATAGCCTGGGTTTCCAAAGGAAGACAATTTTAGGCAGTCCCAAAGGTTTTCCCTCTCTGCCTCACCCCAAGTAATGCCAATTTCAGTCTCAGACTCAAGTCTCAAAACAAAGTTCTCAGGAGCTTTATGAAAGGTAGATAGAGATGCAAGAGTTGAGATAAATACTTCTCATTCAAGGAAAAGCAGGTCCAGTTCTGCATCTCTGCCTTTCCAGGACACATCAGCATGTGATAAGTGACACACGGACAAACTGGTCCGAGCACCTGTTGCCATGCAGCTGTGGGAGGGCAGCACTGGGCAGATAGATAGGAAGAGGACAGAGGAGAGTGGCAGGGAATGTGAGGGGTAGCTCCCCTGGGAAAGAGTTTTTGTTAGCTCTGCTTCTCACACAGCAGTTTGTTTCCACTTACTGACAAATGCCACTTTATTTTTAAACACCAGATTCAGCTGGGGATATGCTGCAGTAAACAAAAATAATTGTCTTTAGCGTTACACATGATCTGCCCCTCTCCCAGTAAAGGGTTCCCCCCTCACAATGGTTTGTTACTCCAAGAAGTTGGCAGCTGCATGGAATTCCTTGGAAGTAGCAACTACCAAAGGATCCTGTTTTGGCTCTGTTATTGCAAGAAATAATAACAGTAATTTGTGCCAGTCTTAGAAACAGAACTCTCTTCATACAGCAATCTGAAGAGCTTTTACATTTGGTAGCATCCTTTTTTACACTGCAACAGTGAGTAGTGTTCCAAGGCCCACTTCGACTGCTTTGCTGAGACTTTGGTATTTGGGGTTTGTGTGGTTATTTTTTTGGTATGGTTTTGGTTTAACCCCTGCATCCTGAGGGCTTCCTTGAGTCTAACTACTTGTGCTTGACGCCTTTGTAGGCATATGGTCCTCTTTTTTTGAGTGGAGTAATACTGCAAACCTGCATCATTTCATGTCTCTTCCTTCAAACTGCGTTACAAAAACAGTCAAGTCTGCCAGTGTGAGAACTAGTGCAAGAAAAAAAGTGAAACATTTGAAACATGCAAATGACACACCAAAATTTTGCCCAGTGACTTCAGAATACATTCCCTTCCTTGTAAAGACTAACTATACACTACATAAATACACAGTAGTTTGTGGGTGCTTGGTGGGAGAGAGGCTTTATTGTCTGTACCTTACAGTTTGGTTTATTATGAAAACAACAAATTCAGAGCTCCTGGAAGAAAAACTGCACTTGACTTGGAGTTCCAGCAGAGCTGCCCTTTGTAACTCACTGCTTGCTACTTGTAACAAAACTGGTGAATAACACAGCAAAAGCTCACCCTCTGTAGAAGCCCCACAAAATCCCCCTTTTTTTTTGAGTAAATTGAGTAAAAAGGGATGCCAAGACAGTACTCTGGTTTCTCTCTATGTTCAAAAGCAATGGTGTAACTTCTCTGCCATATGTTCCAGTTAATGGAGGTTGAAGCTGCTGGATATGTGACTTGGTAAGTTTTGTGTCCCAAGAATAAAAAGCCTGTGGAGTACAGTATATTTACTGGCCTTGGAACGAGCGAAATGGGCTGAACTAGAGATATTTGCATGTTACAGGAATGAGTTCTGTAGACATGAAGACATTTTTTTTAAACCCCTATCTGCTCTTGCTGCTTAAAGTTGTCCAGCCTATGAAAAACACTGCTGCTGTAAATATACATTTGTTTCCAACAGAAAAAATACTGAACATCCTCATCTGAAACTGGAACGTACGCTTTAGAAAACTGATATAAGATGGTGGGGGAGACATTCTCACATCTGCTTTGGTAACTATCTTCCTTCCTGCTATTTCAGCCAGCAGTGTACCTCAGAGTCAAGAACCAAGCCCAGGGTAAATACCTGACGGTCTCTGGCAGCCTGGCAGACGTAAGGGCGACGTCAGTGTGCGCGTCCCCATATAATGGCAAGGATACCCAGGTCTGGCACTACTGGCATGGACTCTTCAAATCCAAGGTGAGTTTCCAGCTGCTGGAAGTGGGGTTATATACCACTTGCTGTCCTTTCACCTTCACTCTACACTTTTGCTGTAGGTTAGCATTAACACTGGGATAGCTTTTGGCTTCTCCGATGCATCTTAACCCAAAACTCTTACCAACCTATATCCTCCTGTTATGCAGAGACAGATTTGACTGGTCTGTTTTGGCAAGGGGGACTGCTTTTCACATCTGCTTAATGGGGCTGTTTTTCCTGGAAGCAGAAACCTGGTTTTGGCTAAAGGCGCAATTTTATTATCTCCAAAGAATTTCTCTGAGAAGCAATATGCAAAGTAACTGGCTTTGTATTGATGCTGCCTTTGAGAGTCTGTTACTAATATAAAAAGCTGATGATTTAATGTAAGAAACACTTGAAGTAAAAGACCACTGCCTTTGCTCAAGGTCTGTTGATAAAATCTGGCTCTAGCTTCCTTGTCAGGCTTGTCACCAGCAACAGGACAATTACTACAACTTGCTTGGTGCCTGAAACCAAAATGAGTCAGACACACAACCGAGGCTCCGTGGCCTGGATCTCACTGCTCCTCTTGTTTCTCCAGGCTAACAACGCCTGTCTGGATGTCATTGGCGGCAGAGACGTGCCTGGGGCCAAAGTCGCGCTCTGGGCAGAACATGGGAAGGACAGGCAAAAGTGGAGACTCAATGAGGATGGAACCATCAGTTCATACCTCAGTGATCAACTGGTGCTTGACATCAAAGGTATTTAAAAAAAACAAAACAAAAAACAACTAAAATTCAGAGATTGAGGTCAGTTGCTCTATTCTGGCTGGTTTTGTGCTTAGGGTTAGAGAGGGAATCTAGTCTTTGCTCTTAGGCTTATGTCCGGTTGCTTGACAGTGGGACAAGAAACAAGAGGACAGGGGGGAACCTTCTGTTCTTAATCCCAGAGGATTACTTTGGTTGACTCAGATCTTCTACTTCAAGGAGCTCTGCAGTGCTGATGACAAGAAATGCAAGTTACAGAAGACAAAATGGTGCAGGAAAAGTCATCACAGAATAGGTGTAGCTCAAAAAGAGGAAAGTGCTCCCTCCTAAAGTTTTCAGGCTGGTTAAAACAGTCATTGCTCAAGTGCTAGTCCTTCTAATTATCCACCATGATAGAACTGCCTTGCTGGAGAATGCCTGTTCCTCACACAGTTTGTTCCATCTCTGCAGCTGGGGTTTTATCCTTCAGGAAAGGTGGTGTGGCAGTGGCTGCTTAAGAGGTTGGGGCTCTATGGTGCCCTCTTACCTCCTATGAAAGGTCTAAGTAAATGAATTAGTAGCCTTACACCTCTGCAGGACATACAGACCAGGGTAAGGGCACATCCCACAGGTGAAGGTGTCAGCCTTTTCCACAAATGTCCTTTTGGCTGCTACACATCTGACATATGCAGCACAGACTTACTGATAATGCATCCTCAGGCTTGGGATGCTGAACTGAGAGAATATTCTTGACTTCCAGAACTAACCCCCGTTCCTTAATGCATAAACAGTTACCACAAAGTCATTAAATGCACCTGGCAGCACTGAGGGCAGCTCTTACAGTATCAGAGCTGTGCTGCCTTGATCACTCCAACATACACTGTTGAAGGATAGGAGGGGTGAGATACCACTTGTTATAGCTCTTTAGAACATCCGTTTCTTATTAGTGAGGTTTTTACTTAGGGTACAATGAGGGAAAAATGCACTGTCATTTTTAGGCTACGTGTATGTATTCAAAGGAGAGAAATTTTATTGTAAGGACTTCCTAAGTTTGTGGTTGAAGTGGATATGCTACACCAAATAATCTCACACCTACCTGTGAACTTGAATTGCTACTATAGCACTACCTGCCTACCTATCTAGGCATGTGATGGGAGCTGATAAGTGACCAGTTGAAGGAGACAGAGAGGCTGACACCAGCCCCCTACCTCATAGAATTTCTATTTTTCAGCTAATTGTCATACTGTGTCACATTTTGTAAAGATTATGCACAGACTCTTCTAAGCATTTCTCTTTAGCTTTTTTCCATGATTTTGTTTAAGGAGGAAATTATTACGACAAGAATCACGTCATTATGAATCAGCCAATAGATGACAAACTATCACAAAAATGGGAGGTTGAAATATTGTGAGTAAAACTCACCCCGCAGCTCAACCTTCTGTGAGTTTAATAACATCTGCAAGGGGAAAAAAACCCACAACTACTGAAGTCACGCACCACTGGAACAGCACCTCTTCCCTACTTTCCTTCATAAGCACCAACTCCTAAAACAACTGAAATTTGCACAAATCTGGAAGGTGGGAGGTTGACCTAATGTCTTTCTGCAGTGAAGCTGATTCTTCAAAAAACTGCTCCTTTGAAAGTCAATCTTACTCTTCATCTGGAGTATTGGAAGTTTCGCAGCATATGAACTGCAAGACATAACATGGGAAAAGGTCTTCAGAAATGGTGACACTCAAACTGGTGGAGGCGCCCCGAGGAATGATGAGCATGAGAAAGTTCGAGTTGGACTTTTAAGTCCCAAGTGAAATTGAAGCTCCAATCTCCTCTCTTGCTAAAATGCAATTTGTTTTCTTTGTAAAGACAACTTTGAGCTGGAATTAACAGCTCACCATGTGAACTGAGGCAATGCAGCCTTACTTTTGCTCCCCTGCTGTTACTGGTAGGCCTTTGTCTTCACCTGTCTTTACAGTACCAAATTTCCAGATTCAGGAATTGGTTTTGCTGACCCCAGGGCCTGTTTCCAGCCCATGAAACTGAGTTATCACTGAACATCACCTTTAACAAGCAGCCATATTTGCATGTATCAAAAAAAGAATAAAGGGTCCTGGGTCAGGCTGGACTTCTGTAAGGGCTAGCTGCATTTTTACAGCAGTAATGATTTTAACTCTAGCTGTATTTTGTTTCAATGTATATAGATTAATTTAATACAATGTAATTTGGTCTCAAAACCATCTCTTCCTTCAGAAAATAATTCACTCTAGTACCTGCTTTCAAAAGTGCTAGCAGCCTGCATTTCAACACTTGCTTAAAAGACCGGCACAACTGCATGGTAACATTGCTGGGGCTCATCACCACCACCTTCATTGGGGCCCAAAGGATAAAGGCTTGGAGTAAGGGCCCAGACCTTAGCCTGCCTCTGCTTCCCCCTATTTCAGCACTACTGGCTACCGCTTGAGAGCCACGCACCTTATGGGACTGCAGTTGTTGCAGGCTTGAAAAGCAAGTTCCTCACCTGGCCCCAGCGTGCAGCAGTGAACCCGTCACTCACAGGGCTGTGAACACCTGACATGGATGAGATGTCCCTTTGATCACTGGTAACTTCATTTGATTTCAGTGTTGCTAAATTAATTGGCTTCATTGAAAATGTTGTATCTTTTTCCTTATTTGTATAGTCAGGGTCTGTATTTCTGTTACTATACAGAGAGCGTGTAGGTTACCTAGAGACAGATACTTTAGTTTTCAAAAGCTGGAACTATTCCAGTTGTGCATTCAAACAGGATTCATCCCCAGACAAGTAAAACCACCTAACCCTGAGTTTGACACAGAAATAAAATATATGGATGTCTATTTTTGTATGAAATGGAGTTCTATAAAGCACTATTTAAAAAAAAAATAAACATCTACTTGCACTTACTATTTTACATTAAAAAATGATCATAAATCTGCTGTTTAAGTAACAGATCTTCCAATGTATGTATTTTTCCAACTAAAGCACTTGTTTAGCTTTTGTATGTAAGTAAGTCAGCAGCTCCAGTGTCTTTCTTTCCATATGAAACTACACAGAAGCCTGTGTAAAAAATTTCTACTCTTTTAAACCAAGAATGACTAAAAATCATATTTGGTGTGTCAGTGTTAGATAAAGTTAAGCAGGCTTTTGTACTTCGGAGATCTTGAATGTAAAATGCCAAGCATGTATATTTTAATTGTATAAAACATTTTTTTTTTAGGAGGAACACCTTGCTTGTTGGTTTCTTTTCAAACTAACTAAATACACCAATGGTTTTAGCAGATGTCGAGCACCTTCCTGTGAAATATTTATTTTCAAACAGGCAAAGAAGGGTTAAGTATATTGAATTTTCCTATTAAACAGTGATGATCAAGTATTAAAATAACTGCACCACTCCCAGCAGAACCCACTCAAGTGAGCACTGAAAATACAGAGCCCTGCATTAAATTGGTGCTGGGGGAGGTAAGGATTAAATGCTATTGTTTGCATGTGCCAGTAGTGGTAACAGCTGAGAGGAAAGGGAAATGCTTGGGCAAAGTCTTACCCCTTTGGAAAACAAGATACCCACGTTCTCCTGAGAAGCTTTTGTTCTCTCGGGGCAAACAAACAGAACAAACAGGACTTCTAGCTGGTGAACTTTACAAACAAAAACCAAGTCCTTGGTCCCGGAGCCTGCTCCCTGTATACCTTTAGCTGTCCTCTACATCAAAGCATTAACACAGAGGAAAGGAGGAAAGCACAGCACCTGTGTTACCAGGAGTCACTTCATCCACTCACAGTGAGCACCTTACCTGTTTTTCCTGATGCCCATCTCCCCAAAGCTAAGGAAAGGAAAAGTAACATTTGGCACCAGAAAGTAGCAAAGTATCTATGGCAGTGCTCTGTTAGACAGCAATACAAACCAAACACTGGATGGATAAAAAAGTCATTTAATAAAACCTTCAAGAGACACGCAATGGCCAGACCTACTACTTACTTACACTACTACTTGGAACAGCTCATTCACAAAGCATCAAATAACTTCAATGAGACACTCAGTCCACAGCGACAAGGCAAGGTTTTCCTTCTCTTCGTCTGAGCCAAGGTTAAGCTCTTTAACATTAACAGTGCCACTCTTCCAAATCTGCTTCAGTGCATCCAAGTACGACAGAGGGAACCGCAGTCCATGGATCTGCTGGGAGGAAAAGCAAATCTTGAGAGAAAAGCTTTGAGCTAAGTGCAGTGTCTCTCAGGGCACACACAGTACTAGGCTATAGGGACTGCTCAGCAGGCGTGTGCCCCTTTCCCACATCCCACGGGTGTTTCTGAGTGTCCTCCAAAAGGGGCAGCATTGTCTTGCCTTAATACCTTAATAGAAAAATAACTGCATTCTCCGAGATGTTCTCATGCACCTGTGGGGGAGGGGGGTTAAGGTAGTGTGTTTGTGGGAACAAACCTGTGATTTGCCTTCCTCGGGTGTATCTTCTTTCCCCATCATGTGAGTTTCTCTTTTGTTCTTTAAAGAATGATACACATAAACCATCTCTCTGCAATTTCCATTCTAAAAGACAGCAGGAAGAAAAGAGTTACATAATCCACACCTGCAAATTCATCTCCCTCAAGTGAGGATGTTGGCTCTGCCACACTGGAGTCCACCAGTACCTCGGTGAAAGTATAACGCCTTTGAAAATGTATTTACAACCTATAATATGCCTTAATCCTGCCTCTTATTAGACTCACAACATTGATACTGTGTAGAAAACATGACATTTAAGGGGCATTGTCTGGAAGGGCTTAATGAAGCACTGTGCATTGATAAATTTCCATTCTGCTACTGATTTGTCTCTTACAAATAATCTGCCTGTTTCTATTCCTTGGTCAAAGCTGTACAAACCAACGTAGAGCACTGTGGGCAGGTCTCACACCAAATTTGCAGACCCAAGTATTGCATGTGTGCTGTCAGTCAGGGTTTATCTGTATGACATCAGAAGGCAAAGCGGCAAAATCAACAAAGTTCCAAAACCTGCAGTCTCAGAGTACTCACAAAAGTGAAGACTAAATGCAACCACTCAGCTGCAACCAAGAGAATTCCTTCTCTTGTGGGAACCCATATCTTTATAACTTATTCATGCTCTTAAATACAAGCAATTAAAAAAATCCATTCTCAAGAGCTACAGAGGCTATTTGGCAGCTGTACTGATCCATCCTATCCGACCTCAGATAAAAGCCATGCAATTCTGATCTCCAGAAGGCAAGAAAAGTAGCCATATTGGTACTTGACAACAACCCTATGATCTCCCAGCAAGCCCCGGTGGGATGCAGGATCCAACTAAGACTAACCTCGTCACCCTTTTAGACCAGTATAACAGAGCAACAACTCTCATACCTCATACTCAGCCCCACCCTGCACTCCCCCTTGCCCAAGCATACCAGGGTGATTGCACTGTACTTACAGAACAATCTTGATCTGGTTCCACTGTGAAGACAACGTGATCTTTAAAGAGCAGTCGGATTTTGCTACCTAGTTTTGGCAATTCCCCACCTAAGAAAAAGAATGCTCCATTAGGAAGGGAGGAAACCAGCGGAGCAGTGCAGTTGGAGCCCTCTGCGCACTAAACATGCTCTTGCAGTTAGATTTTTGTTAGCCAATATTTCAACAGTTCTTAAACTTGGGGGGAGAGAGCAGGGGAGACAGGGGAAGACAGATTTGTTTATTTTTTAATTCTCTCACCTTTGCAGTCTACAACTAGCTGTACTAGCAAGCTAGAGCGTAAGGACAAATTCTACCAGTTAAACACTCTCCAGTACAGAGTAGTTTTATTGATGCTGCCAGTATCAGTCTAGGATAATCTTTATTTCTATGAGAGATGTGTCATCTCTTCTGCTTAACACACAGAGATAACCAACTGGGGCATGCAGACACACACGTAGAGCCCAGCATGAGAGGAACCTGATGCCAGACTATAATTTTTGCCTACCACAAAACACCAAAGTCCTAAAAGGCAAAGTTAGCAACAGTTCTGCTACCACATTAGCTGGGTTTGTTAACTTTAAACTCTACCTGGAGCCAAAGGACGAGAGTCAGGTCCCAAGCAAGGTGGCAAGCGGTTCATAATGAAATCCTTCTTCATGTTACACGGTCTCAGGTCTCTGCTGTTTTCCACGTGGTCTGCAACCCGTCGCAAAAGGCTGCTCAGGTTTTTGGTCGAGTCAGATAGATCTACCTGCTAAATATTCACACAGAGTTGTGCTCCCATGAATGCCAGCTAACCAGACTAGCTTAAAGAGAAAGTAACTGCAGCAATGCAATGAAAATCTAGACACTACTCTTATCTTTGCAAAGGGTAACATTTACTCCCAAAACAGCAAATGTTGTTTTACACATTCGCTGTGAGCTGTTCCCACACACCAAAGGTGCTGCTCACTCACCCTTGCTCTGGGGCTACCTGCAATGCTAAAGGACTTGCATGAGTAGTTCAAACAGAAACTTGCTCCTTTTGCATGCTGAGGAGCTCATCAGCAGCACAACCAGACTACCATCAAGAGGACACCGAACAATTTGCAGCTTTGCTAATTTACAAAGACTCAAAAGCTTGGTCTGACAGGAACTATGTCTGACAGTTCCAAAGAAAATACCACTGCTTTTAGAAGGAAACAAGCCATATATATAGGGGCACTGTCATAGGTAAGAAAGGCCGCACAACAAACCAGGCAATGCTTCAGACAGAGCAAACCTCAGAACTCCAAAGGCTTCAAAAGAAGTGGTTGTGCTGGCAGATGAGATTGTGCCATTGCATTGAGCTTTCACAGCAGATCAATAAGCTACACGCCTGCCTCAGTGCTGAAGCTTCAGATGGGCACACTGTTATTCCCTTAGTCCCACCTACTTACCATAAGCAGTTGCCTTGGTATGCTTGTCCGCAGCAATACGTCTTCTTTTGCTGTATCACACACAAGGCCAGGCATTGCGTCCATTAAGAAATGTCCCCAAGAGCTGAAGGACAGGAAAAAATAAAGAATTGGTTTTTTAAAAATTACTAAAATAGCTGCACTGAAATAAACCAGACATCTTAATTAATGTCAACGGCTGGAAACAGAATGCTCCAGTTCCAAATCTGCTTTGTGCCTTTGGGCCTTCCATTCCTACTCTAGTCACACAATAACAGCTCCCTCTCACCTCAACTGTATGGGTGTCCTCACTAGCTTCAGGTCAGTGGCACATCTACAGAGTGAAGGAACTGGCTTGAGAAGGCTCCAGTTTGTTCTGATTCAGGTGCCTGGCATTAACCAGAGGATTCAGCTTCAAGCTGATCTTAGTGGATGAAAAGACTCCTCCTGGGGCCATTATTATCCGACCGCACGCATGTGCAGCCTCACTGCATACAGTGAGGCATGTGGGGTGTGACACCTGACATGCTTTTGAGACACTTGTACTGAAGGAGGAAATGTACCAAGGGTCACCAAAACCCAACCTAGCATTGGCTTCTAACTTTGCTACAAACTTAGTCATGACTCGTACAGAGATCTTAACAACAAGCAACAAGCACCTTGCAGGTTTGTGTGAAATCCCCCTCTTAGGCAACTTACTTTAAAAAAAAATAAACTGCTTTGATCTCCATGCTTCTGTTCCCCAAGTGTAAGAATAAAGTAGAGCAGGGGTGGGAGGACTACTGCCTGAACCTTCGTTGCCTCTCTCCCCGCCACATCCTCAGACATTGGTTTAACGGGCAAACAACCAGGACAAGTGCCCAGCATCCAAGGCTGCCAGCAGACTCTCCCCTCAACTAGGGCAAGCAGTAGCACACAGCCTGTCCTCCGATGTACACTTCACCCTCTGCTCTTACTCTCCCTCAGCACTCCCCGTATTCAGCACTGATCTCCAGATCCTTCTTTTACAAGTCAGACTTTTTTTTTTTAAGCTATAGTTCATTTACTTTTTTTAAGTGTTCCACTGTCTGCTGTATGCTGGGAGAGAAGGACTCTGGCTGATAAACAGAATGAGACATCTTACACTTCCTGCTACTTCCCTTCCCTTGCCTCCAGTCTCCAACTGCCAGCAACTATCTTCAGCTACTTCAGCTTTTCCAAACTGCCCTACTTGCAATGAACTCACACACCGACATAGCTCTCTGCCTGCTGGGATCTGTCCCAGAGGAACTGTCCTCCAGCACACAGTGGAGGCCCTTTTATGTTGATGCCTAAAAATCCCTGAAGCTGCCACCTCCCCTCCCAGCTCCTTCTGCACTTGCCACTTCCAGAGCAGTCACAAGGAGTCCAAACATCCTCCGTAATAAGCTCTTTTCAAGGAATTCTCTTCAGTTTTCCAAGGAAATGTTGCCAGACCATACTTCCATCTACAGGCTAAATCAAAATACCAGCCTTGTATCAGGACTGCTGTGTACTTTACTTATGCCTGCTGAAAGCAAGTAGGGGCAGGCTCTTACACTTTATTGTGAGTAACCTTAATGGATGATGATTCCACTTTTTATCCTTAGAACAGCACTCTCTGAGCAACTTTCTCCTTTCTTCATTCTGCCACAAGCACAGAAGGAACGTGCTCCCCAACAGCAGCACTTCAACCAACGTGGTGCACTGGCACTAAGCTTACAAACTGCACTGACTCTCCAAGAGCATGTTGGGTCTCCAGCAGCCCTCTTACAAAGACATGTCTCCCCAGCACTAGCTGGCCCAAAACTCTGAACAGATCAAGCTGGAAAAACCCTGTTTTGTGCATTCAGGAGGCTCCCGCACACTGGTCTGAAAAACTTCAGCCCAGCCACCATCAACAAGCTGAGCACTACTTCTTCCAGCGCCACTCTTCTGTCTGTTCCCCTCACTAAACCAGGGGTGGGAGAAGGGCCAGGTAAACACAAGGAAGCAGTGGGACAAAAGAAAAGGAGGGCCAGGACACCCTGAACATGCCAGGAAATTTACCACAGCAGCTCAAAAGCTAATATTGCCTCCTGCACTACAAATGAAGTTAAACACTGGCAACAGCAGTTGATGCTTACAGAAAACAGCTGCTTTTATTAACCTTCTCAATAGAAGAACAAAACGTAAGAGTAAATTAAAATCAGCTGAACCCTGCTTCTATGAAGACTCACACCTTTGAGCAGCCACATCATAACCCTCCCTCCAACTTGCAGGACTGGCCACATTAAGAGTTACCCATAGTACTGGCATCCCAGGCTTCCATAGCTGGTGGTTAGAGAGTCATCTGACAAGCATCTAGAAGATGCCCAAACTTGTTCTGCCCTGTTCTGTGGCTAACAGAAATCCTTCCCAAATTCCTGTCTCAGGCCAATGACTTCAAACCTGGCACCCAAGAGACTGCTTAGGTGGCAGCAACAGCAGCGTTTCCCTGGGTGCTGACAATCTTTCAGTGGGCACATGGATCAGATGCATGTCAAAGGGCAGCTGACTGGCACACAAAGGGTAGGAGACGAAAAACCCCTAAGGAGAAAACATTTGCCAAGGGAGAATTTGCAGTGGTTCTGTCAAAATAGGTGTGGGTGACTATGAAATGCAGGAGAAAGCATGATGAAAAGAGTAACTCCTGGCTCTTTAGCTGATTTAAGAAATGAACACAAACTTCAGCCATTGGCAAGAGGTTTTTTTTTTTACACCAACAGTGAGTTTGCAGTTGTAACATTATCTTCTGCATTAAAGTCTACAGCTGGTAAACAATGCAATAATCGATTAAAAAGCCATCAAGCTTGCTGCATGAAAACCTAATCAACAGGCTGCTTCACGCAAGGGTCTCACACTCCTTCTTCCCCTAAATCCCAAAACTTTTAATTATTGCTACCTAAACACTAGCTTAGACTCTGTAACAGCAGGGCACATATATAATAGCGGGGTACCTACATTTATTCCATGGTACTACATCTCTGGGGGGAAGGTGACATGCCTTATATCCCTGCCTTACAGGAAAACACACCACACAAGGGCAAAAGAGAATGAACACAGACAAGAGCTAAGCAGAGCTCATTACAAGGTGGTTATTTTTTTAAAGAAACAGTACATCTCTTCTTTGAAACACCATTTTCAAGCCTGTACTTATCACACACGTCATGTGGCAGAGGAAAGCCATTTTCAGAAAAGCCATTGTTAAAAAAAAAGGAAAGGAATAATTACTAGGTTTGGTAGGTACTGATGGTCAGGTGTGTAGAATGGGAGAACTCATGAGGCGTGTCTGCTTGATGAATAGTTCCTCTGGGGAAGTACAGCAAGTCACCTGGCTGCAAGAAAATGAAAGAATTGATGTATTTAGGGCACCTGGTCAAACCTTATTGTAGCCAAAATAGATAAAATACTCTGAGCAGACAGACTGCAAGCACATATTTTCTAAGTCACAAAACAGAGCCCCCACTGTACCTTTAATAACAAACCAAGGCCCTCTAAGCCAGAAGTCTGGTACTTAATTTTCCAACTTTCCATCAGTACTTACTAATAGCTGTCTGAAAACACGAAGCAAGCTTTTAACGTTGTAGAACATGCATGCTCCAACTCAGCTGCCTAAAGCAGACACAGCAGCAGCTGAGATGAACCTGCTGACAATGCAGAGGGCTAGCAGAGGATCAGTGCAACATGACTTTGGTCACATGTCAAAAGAAAAGGCCACAAGAAAAGACAAATATTCTATAAGGATGGCAATCTGTTACAACACTGCTGTCTGAAATTTTCACTTAAAACACTTAAAAAACAAGTACAACCTTCCTCCTCTCTATCGTTCTTCTCACCTATCTAAATTAAATCTCCATGCTGATAAAAATTTAAGATTAGGAAAGTCAAGATAAGAGAAGTTCGAAGCACAAAAAATTGCCTCCAAGAAGGAAAAACTCTCTTTACTTATGGCTCCTCCTCCAAACATCAATACGGTTGGACAGTACAGTCAAAGAGAAAACTCATAAAGCAACAACAATGTTCATTTTACTGTTCCTTCAACTCGGTCATATGACCTGCTTCTCAGAGCTTACCACACTATCTACCACAGATATATTTCAAGTGACTGATATTTCACTGAATTGAAAGGTCTCTTTAGATTATGAGGCTTTGCAGGACTTGGCAAGATCAAGTCTACATACAAGCTACATACAATTTACTCATTCTGAAGCAAGCCTCTCTCTGCCATCAATAACCTGCCTTCCTAGTACCACTGTGGGGACTACACTAACCAAGAACATTTTGAGTCCTCTTCATTTGCTGCGTTTCACATCCCCCACAAGAAAACAAACTGGATTGAGAGTCGCATCGGGGAAGGGGAAAAGCCCTGAACACCCACCAGAGTGATGACAAACTAGTCTGCAAAAGAAATTATTTCATGCCCAACTCTAAGAAGCTAGGAATGTGATTTTTCGAAGTAGTCTTTGCTGCAAAGCCCCACTCGTACTCAACTTATCTGCTGGGTAATCTCATCAATGCCATTCACATGAGCCAGCAACACAACACTCTTCAATTAAAATAATCAGAATCTTTACTGGCTCTAGGCAACAACACCCAGAGTAAGGCAGGACAGAGCATTTGACAGAGGCAACGTGGATCTGATCACTTTGCTGACTTCTTAATTCCAAACCAGAGGGAGGAGAGGCAAACAAGGAAGAAGTATCAGCACATTAAATGGAAAATCATCCTTGAAGAAGACCAGATACCAAACAGACTGTACGCTTGACACAGCCACAGGCTCTGGCAGTGTCACCAAGATAGACTGCAGCTTGGAACCTTATACACAAACCAGCACGCCTTTGCTCTCAGTCTGCTACCAGTTTTTGGTGGGAATGGAGAACACCACCCATACAGTCTTTAACTGGTCCATTTGTTCTAAACTGCCCAAGGATTGCAAACTGCAGATAGAAATGAAAAAAAAAACAATAAAGGAGAAAGGGAATCTTCCAGAAAGATGAGACATGACTAATCTGACAGCATTCCTATCAGAGCCAGCTCCAGATAGACAGTCAAAATCTGACACCAGCCACCCAGAAGAAATGGGTTACAGAAGTGAAGAACAGCAAACACAAGAAAAAGAAATTAAAAACTTAGATCTTTAAGTCCTTTTCAGAGGCCAGGATTTTCATCGCTCCACTCATGTCAGTCAAATGGCTTGTGGAATAAGTCCTTATGCCATAAAAATCAAGGGCATCAAAGTCCATCCCAAAATGTTCCAGAAATTTAAAAGGGAAATAATTTACCAGACTGCATCACCCAATACATCGTGACAACTGAATATTACCACCCGTCGAACCACACAGCTAGTGATGTCAGTATCATACCCAATGTGTCACACTACCCCTAAACTACCTACACACAAAGAAAAGCAGGTCTGAACATCTGGAAGAGCAAAGACCTTGCTGAGAGAGGACCTGTAGCAGGCCACAAGGCAGAGAAACTAATGAAGCTTCCAACACAGAGCAGGGCTGTTTGCTGGAGAAATAATACGCTTCGAAAAAACACAAGCATGTCAAACAAAATGGGACAAGTATCAGAGGGCCCTGCTGTCAAAGGGGCTGCAGTCAGCAACCTTCACGAAATGCTCTTTTTATACCAAATAATAAAGAACCCAACCAAATGCTTAATTTTCAGGTTTGGAAAAGAAGAAAAATCAATTACTACAGCAAGTTATTATGGTGTTTAGTTCATGCTTTTGTTTATCAGCCAAGGATAAGTTCAATCTAATTCACCAGGACAGTGACAACCTTTAGTAAAGCACTAAGTCTCAGCACGCAGAAGGATTAGCCTCATTGATTATAAATGGCACGTAAAAGCATAAAATTGCTTCACAACCATATGTAAACCAAATGGTTTTTCTGCATGCAACTCCACAAACACATTCCAGGAGTCAGAGTGCCCAACCTGGAGAATATTGGAGAATTTCTAGAAATAACTGGTTTCTTGGTCCATTATTTAAATACTCAAGCAAGGGATAGCTTTGAAAAAGGACAGGTTAGACAACTATCACCCAAATTCCTTGTCCTCACAGTGCTTCGTGCACCAACCCTCCCCTCAATTTCACAACCACAGTCATGCACTATATTGTCCTCAAGAAATGGACCATTTCAAACATGACCACATTTACAGCAACCTTCGCCCAAGGCAACGTAAAGCAATTCAATTACATACCTTTAATATGAATTCATGTGTAGGATCCCCAATCTTATCTTCTGGTTCAACGTTATATTCCTGAGCTAAATGCATTGTTGGTTTATAGAGACGCCAATGTTTCTGGCCTTCTAGCTGAAGGATAAACACCTGCAAAAGACCAACAACCCAAATGCGTTAGGAAGCCTCGCTGCCCCTCACGCATCCAACTGATCGGAGATATAAAGTCTTCTTACTTGGAAAGTCTGTGGAACCATGCCAGGAATGAGGGACAGAAAGCAAAAAGAAGTGACACAGGTTGCTTTTGTAACAACTGAATATTTCACCTTCCCTGCCCTGAGCTGCTCCACAGCATGGCCAGGAGGATTACTTACTTTTTACATATCTACAATGCAGAAATTGTTATTTGAACTCTTTCTTTAGGCTCTACTTAGAGACAACAGAGAGAAGAGTCATAAAGTGTGATCTGTTTTAGCCTAAGGTAGGCATTTCGAAATCCCTCCCTCTCTCCAGTCATTTCACTAAGTGCTAGACAACTAAGTCAAAAATAATGTCTGTAACACAGATATTCAAAGTATAAGGGGAGAGAGGTCTTACACCATTCACTGACAAATCATCAGAAAAATCTAGGGGATGCTGCGAGCTGGGGTTGATGTGACACACACCAGAACACTGAAGATGTGGGGCTGCTGAGCAATAAGTATAAGGAAAATCAAACTCCAGATGTGTTTAATGGAAATGAAAATAATAAGAACTAAAAAAAACCCACCCCAAACATGAAAGGGAGGGGTTTTTTGTTTGGTTTGGTTAAGTGAGATAGCCCAACTTTTTCTTTTAATAAATGCAGTGTCTGCTTGAATGTTTCTTTTAGAAGATAATTTTAAATGCATTTGGACCACAGGACTTAACTATACCACTGATTTCTTCAAAGTAGCAGGACCAACAAATGGGAACCAGCATAAGCAGTCTGCTTTCACCGTCCAGCTGAAGAGCGAGCAAGAACTTAGTAATGGAAAAAGGACTTTTGGATTCTTGGGGGTCTGAAGAGAGGGGAAAATGAAAAAATGGTGCTAGAAAGTTTCTGCAGCTGGAAAACAAATCTTCTTTTGCTCTAATGGCAATGCCAAGTCTGAAAAGCACAGTTTGCATTACAATTAGATATCAATATTAGTAACTTTTCAGTAAAATTATAGAAGAAAAATGACTATAAAGAAACACTTTTCAACCGATGACTGAAAATTTTCAGTGGAAAAAACATTTTTGTATAGTGAGTTACTAGGGAGGCAGGAGGGGAGCACACATACAAGTATCTGCTGCCATCAGCAAAAGTCCACACAGAGTTTCACAGTCAAGGCTGTGCTGTCCTACCTCAACATCATCATAGTGAGGGGGAAGGCCCTGAGAGCCCTGAGGGGTAATGTAAACATTCGACCCAACCAGAGACCCAAAGTAGCACTCCAGCTTCTCCTGAATCTTCCACAGCTCCTCCTGTAAAAAGGAACGATGCTGTTAGTACAGAAGAGGCCTCCCCATCACTTGGGAGAATTTATTCTAGCGACCGATCACATCCCCACTGGGAGACAGAGGCTGGGAAGGCAGATACTCTGTGTGAGTATTTCTCCTGAAAGCAAGCACTGAAGACACAAAGGAGATCTGCCATGAAAGTAATCAGTAAGCCAAGAAGTCTGGTGCCCCAACATAGCATTAATGTTTGTTCTGTTGCCTGTACTACTTTCAGGTTGCAAAATCAGACAAACAATGCTAGACAGAGGAAATAAACCACCCATCATCCCACAAACAGCAAAACATCTTCAGACAATAAACACAAGAAGGACTTGGGTTACAGGAGCTAGCATCAAAGACAGCATACAAAGGTTAGAGATCTTTTTCCAGGAACTCCAATTGTTTGGGCATATTCGAGAACAAATTTTACTCATTCACATCTAACAGGTGCAGACAATGCACTGAAGGGCTGACTCTCATACCACACCTGCAAAAGTGCAATTTTAGCCAGAATTTATGTAGGTTCAGCTCAAGCTCTATATTTCAGCATCAAGCCATGCAACATTTCAACTGCACCTGCAGATGCCCCCACCACTGCCCATATTACAGCTACACTCGAGCTGAGGGCAGCCAGAGACACCACACTTGGGGCTCAGCTGTGTACTTGAGTCATTCCAGACTGCTTCACAATTAAATTGTGTTGACACCATGGGACAAAAAAAAAAAAGACTACTTAAATCTATGTACTTAAAAATACCCGAGTCCTTCAGGCAGCTGTGGAGACATCACTGCCTCATTCTCATACATGAAGACGGCAAAGGCATCAAAAGAACAAGAGAGAGAAGATGCACAGCTAAATTGGGGTAGTACACTTCCATGGTGCAATTCAAAGCCAATCCATTAGAAAAAACTCTGGAGTGTCTCAGAAATGCTTGATAAGAGTTTCACATCTTGCTCTGCATTAAAGTGGTACAAAAGCCTCTATTTACACAAGGAAATGGTGAGGCAGAAGGGATAATTTAAGCAGAGATGCATAATCATAATTTTTATGACTTTGTTTTTTTCTAAACTCTTATGTGACAAAGCAAATGCTTACAAAACAATGCTTAGCATTAGAGCATGAACCAGATTTGGTTCTTCACTGTAGAGCCCTGAAACACGATGGGCAACGCTAAAGTACAAACCATGTTTAAATTCATACAGCTCATGGATAGATTTGGACAGGTCCTCAACGTGAGCTACTTCCCCCTTGATTTACTGGGGACAGAGATGAAGCTGTGTCTAGTACGATTCAAGGAAAGTACACCCCAATTTAAAGCATGCATTAACCATATTCAAAGAAACAACCCAACCTTAAATCTCTGAGGCTGAAGAAACTGTATTGTTGCCTTTTTGTGCTCGAAATCCCTCTTCAGCTGCACGTAATTCACTTTGCCATCTTTATTTAAAATCTTCTTTTTTCCTTTCACACTTCTGCAGGTATGTATATCATGTCCATAGTAGAGACCTTGTCCGCACAGTTCCTCCAAATCTGACAACTGGAACAGGGACTGGTAGTAAGCAGCCAGCACGGGATCATTTCTCTGAATGAGCAGTGGCTTTTGCTCCCAGTACTCCCTGAAAAACACCTCTGGTGTGGTGGGAGAGATCAAGCTTCTGAAGAGGCTCTCTGGGTCATCAAAACTCAGGACTGACGTGTGACAAGCTACTTCCACCTTTGTATGTTTGCACTGTGCCCCAACTTTTTCCTTTTCAGCACAACTCTTTTTTCTCTTGGGCATGTTCCTGGTCAAGAGGAGAAGAACCAAAATGGTCAACCAGTAACACAACCTCAAAAGCTCACAGGCCCAGAGCAGCTCCTGTGACATCCAGTGGGATATCAGAGTATGCTGGAAACAGCTCTGCTTTCAGATGCTCACTATCCTTGTCTTGTTCTATTACATTGTCCTTCTCTCAATCCACAAAGCTTCACCTTTCCCTCCTGATTCTTCCCCTCCCTATCGTGCTGAGGAGGGGAGGAGTGAGCACCTGTGTAGTTTGTTTGGTTTCTGCTGAGTTTAAAACACAACAAGGAGGAAGGAATATGTAACCAGGTTCAGCAGGCAGGGATGATTCAATCAGCAGGAGGGTTACAGTAGTTCCCAAATGAAAAACTCAGAGTAGATTACCCTCTAAGTTTTAGGAACATCAAGTAAGGTCACCTGCTTGAGGCCTGAGGAACAATTTAATGCTAAATTATGTGTCAAGGCCAGCCTAGAGAAAAGAAGGCTGAACCCTGTCTGAGCAGCTGAGCTAAACATCGTGACACTGAGCCAGCAGCAATCCCTCTAGCACCAGAGCTTGCTTGCTAGATCTGGGCTGGCCAACTCAAACTGACTCTGGGCACGTCTGAGCAAGTTTGGGAAGCCAACACATGAGGAGTTAAAAAGGAAATCATTAGCATGCTCTAAGTAAAAATGACACCTTTACCCCCAAAAGTAAATGCTCCTGTTTACTAAGATGCTTGTACATATATGATCCCTTACTGTCAAACTTAAACTCCAGTTCTGGTACTTAGAGGCAATACTAAGTTCTCCTGTGCAGCACTATGCAGGACACCCTTGCTGATCCACTAAATCCCGGGAACAGAGTTTCATCAGCAGTTCCTGTGCCAGCCTGTACCTCAACAGTAATCTACCATCACCTTAGCCCTGCAGGAGGGAATCCAGCTGCAAGCTGCAGTTCTCAAGGCACGAGAATGCTTAAAGAAAGACTGAAGCTTAGTCCCCAGTTGGTGGCAACATCTGAAAATGCTACTGGCACCAAGATCTAAAGTTGATATCCCCAAATGTTAGCAACACAAATGAAACCACGTCTGAATTGTCAGTTTTGAATTTCAGATCTAAATCCATCCTCATTTAAGGAAGTTAAATCCAGATGTCTACTATTCATAGAACGCAGCTTCATTTAAACAATGTGCTGCCCTGTATTGTTAATTATTACAACTGTACAATCACAGAATGGTTTGGATTGGGAGAGATAATCTAAGTCCAAACCCCTTGCCATGGGCAGAGACATCTTCTACTAAATTGGGTTGCCCAGAGACCCAGCAAACCTGACCTTGAACATTTACAATGAGACATCCATGACTTCTCAGGGCAACCTCTTCCAGTGTCTCACCACCCTCATCAGAAAAAATTCCTTGGTTGTATCTAACCTAAACTTCCTCTCTTTCAGTTCAGTCATTGCCCCATGCAATCACATGGGGCATCACACCTGGCCCCACTAAATAAAAGCCTCTCTTTCTCTCTCCCTTACAGTACTTAAGCATTGAAGGACTGCAGTAAGTTCTCCCCAGAGCATTTTCTTCTCCAGGCTGATGAACCTCAATTCACTCAGCCTGTCTTCAAAGGAGAGGTGCTCCAGCCCTATGGCCATTTTTGTGGGCCTCCTATGGACCTACTCTAAAAGGTCCATGTCTGCCTTGTGCTGAGGGCCTCAAAGCTCAGATGCCCCAGAGCTGGATGCAGCACTGCAGGGGAGGTCTCACCAGAACAGAGCAGAGGGACAGAACCACCTCCCTCGATCTGCTGGCCATATTGCCTGATGCAGCACAGGGTGCAGTTGGCTGAGTACAGAGAGCACACATTGCTGTCTCATGTCCAATTTTTCACCTACCAGTACCTCCGAGTCCTCTGCAGGGCTAGAGGAAAAAACAAACACAGTAACAGATGGGACCCGTTCTTGCTTCACATAGAAATCACTACTTCACGTGGGTATTTTCAACTCACACACCAGCTGTGCTCGTGCTTAGGCCTCCGAGCTGGCCCACCAACTGCAGCGGGACACGGCTCTCTCCGAAGCGGCGGGCAAGAATGACGGCCAGGCCGCCTCTGACGCCGCGCAGGCCTCCGCTGCTTCCCCCTCACCGCACGGCCACACCGGGCTACCACCAAGCCACGCTTCCCTACTCTCGTTCCTGTGCCCGTGGCTGCAAGCAATCGGCGCTCCCTGCCCCCAGCCAGCCGGGCCGGGGCGGCTGCCGGGCCGGAGGGACAGTGCTCCAACCGCCGCTGCCCCCTCGCGGGCCTGCCACGCCGCCGCCACGACGCGGGCACCTTTCCCTCCTCACAGAGCCCGGGCTTCTGCTCCCCCTCACACACACACACACACACTCAGAGGCACGCAGAGACTCCACGCGGCACGCACTCACCCGGACACATGGGCCGTAGCGGGCGGGGCGAAGGGCGGCAGGAAATGGCGGCGGGGCTGGGACGCCGGAACCAGCGCGGGCGCACACGGGGCGTGGTGATGGGGCTGCGAGTTCGTTGGCCGGCCGTGGCTTAGACAGCGGGGCTTTCTGCATGCCGCCGGGGCTAACCTGCGGGTGGGGAAACGGCGGTTGCCATGGCTGACGTTCTGCCAAGGCGTGCTGAGGGGGAAGACAGGCGTGTGGTACGATGAGGAGTAGGAGTCCCTGGCATCGATCGGCCAGTCATGGTGGCCACTGTTTCACGGCATTTCACCTGGCTTAGTGGTGAGAACGCACGGTCAGCTCCTGTTTTGCTTTGTTTTTTTGTTGTTTTTTTTTTCTTGACTCCCAAACTAGGAAATTTTAAAGCAGTCATCTCTTGAAAACAGAGTCTGTTCATCTTCATTTATATGAAAACACGAATTAAATGGAGAGATACAACATAAAACCTTGTGATTATTTGTATAAAAGCTTACTTAACGCACACAAAATTGTCTGGGCTTTAACAGTGTTATTTTTTCCTGGACCAAAATCCTGTCCAGAGTGAGGCTCCCTCAGAGAAATCGTTAGAATCCTCACTGAGCACATGAAAACCTGTAGACATATGTGTAGTTACCTTTATTAAAGATGCTCATTAATGGTTTCACTTGCACTGGCTGAAAGACATCAGAAAAGAAAACGTTAGGTAGGTTTTGCTAAAGTTTTGTTTTTGTGAGCTGATAGCTTGAAGCATACAAAGCAGAACTAACAGAAAAAAAAATAAAAGGTGAATTTTGGAAACCTCAGCAGCCTTACCACTAATGCTAATACCAGTAGAAAATTATATGGGACATAAATTAGTTATTAGAAGGACCTTTCAATGACAGGTAAGAAATGGGACTGTGTTCTGTGAACAGCTTGTGAAAGGAGAGAACAGAGCCTTTCACATCTAAAATAACAGCTCAAATCCTTCCCTTTATAGAAAAATGTTTTACAGTTCTGTTCCTCCTTCAAGTGTAGTTGTTACACGGGAATAATTCCTTCTTCCCTGGCAGTAGCTAGGTCTTTTGGAACAAGCATCACATGATTCCAGTGGTTTCTGCATTCATGAATACACCTGGAAAGCTCCTATGTGCTGAACAGAGAAACTGGCAAAACATAATAGATGGGAAAAGAGGATGGAGGAGAGAAAAAGGCAAACGCTCATCATCCTGATTAGTCTGTGTTCTTTTACCACCTGTACCATTTTGTGTCCACTTGATCATAAAATAGAGATTAATCAGCATGTGGATGGGTTACCAGAGAGATTTTTGGCAGGGCTGAGAATAAGGTAGTCCTAATTGTACAAATGTGTACAAATTAGTAAAATTTAAGGTGCTACATTTTTCTTTCATTGAGCTGTGACTTTGGAAGAAGACGTTATCTACTTCTGTTATTCTGACTCAGTTCATTACAATGTCACTCAACATTCAGGGAACTTTTCAGACTTTATTAAATTTTGAATGTTTTAGTGTAAACACTCACCAGTAGTTGGGCTTCTCAGAGGTGTGTGTTTTTGTAGCTCTCTGAAAAACAGGTTACAAGCATGAAATTCTTCTTTCTTGAGAGTTATAAAGCTTTCAAGACTGAAGTAGTTCTCCAGACATAAAAGTTTGCATCACCTACACTAACATTTACAGGATGTTTTCTTAATACAGATGGGTGTAGCCACAGATGCTAAATTTAAGGAGGCCACATCCTGCACCTCAACTACTCACAGAAACCATTACATGCTCCTATTTCTGTTCTAAAAATCCACAAAGTACTCTCAGCATAACTGCTTGAATACTACTAGGATGACTACTCAAACAAGTACGTATTCATATAGTGGCTTTTAACCTCTGCTAAATGCAGTGGGACATAAAACTCGTGCTATTTGACTGGCTGCAGAACAGGCCACAAATAACAGGAGTGGGAAATACTTGTGAATACAGAATCTGCTGGTTTGTCTAGACAATTGGACTAAAATTATTTGTTACCATCCTTTCTGGAAGATAACACAAGCTTCAGATGAG
Organism: Colius striatus; assembly: GCF_028858725.1. Taxonomy (NCBI): domain Eukaryota; kingdom Metazoa; phylum Chordata; class Aves; order Coliiformes; family Coliidae; genus Colius; species Colius striatus. The sequence goes on along the minus strand of NC_084759.1, from coordinate 110,088,639 downwards.
AGTCATGAGAGTTTTAGTCAGCCCTCTAAACAAGAAATAATGTATTTACTGTTTGTTATTTTTTACTCTTTATCCAAGCCATAGATTTTGGGGATTATAATTGATCCTGATATCTCTGTCACTGCATTAAGAAGACAAAAGCCTGGCTGTAACAGCGTGCAGTTAAGTTTCATCATCATAACAGGCAATCTTTTTCATTATCATAATAAAAATTGCTATGTAGTACTCTCCCAGGGGAGAATGCTTTGCCAATGGTGACATTCACAGCTGCAAAGTAACTAACAGTTTCCTCTGTCAAAACCAGCTGTGCAGCTTTCAGGCGCCTGTGTAGGTAAATGCAGGCAGGCATCTCTTTTCCTGCACACTTCTTGTATGGGCCTATTTGCTGGGCAGCATACACAGGGCTTGGGCATGCTACACTGCAAATCCTGTGAAGAACTTTTAAAAGAAGGAACTCATTTGGGTTAAGAACTCATTTGGGTATTTTTATGTGTTTGAGGATGTGGTGGTTTAACCCTGGCTGGGTGCAAAGTGCCCACCAAGATGTTCTATCACTCCTCATCTGGACAGTGCTCATGAGTTGAGAAAGGACTGGGAAACCACTCAAGCAATTACCATCACGGGCAAAACAGGCTCAACATCGGGAGATTTTGTTTGATTTATTAACAAATAATCAAAACAGAGTAGGGAAATGAGAAATAAAAGCTGAATCTTAAAATACTTCCCCCATCCCTCCCTTCTTACCGAGTTTCTACCTCCTCCCCTACAGAGGCATAGGAGGATGGGGAAGGGGGGTTGCGGTCAGTTCATCACAGATGGACTTTGCCACTGCTCTGTCTTGGGCGAGGCTTCCTCACACTTCCCACTGCTACAGTGTGGGGTCCCTCTCACGGGAGACGGTGTTCCATTAACTTCTCAAATGTGGGTCCTTCCCACAGGGTGCAGCTCTTCACAAACTGCCCCAATGTGGGTCTCCTGCACAGGGAGATCTGTCCTTCAGGTACCAACTGCTCCAGTGTGGGTCCCCCACAGAGTCACAGTCCTGACAGCAAACCTGGTGTAGTGTGGGCTCTTTTCTATGGGTTCCCAGCTCCTGCCAGGAACTTGCTCCAGGGTGAGCTTCCCACAGAGTCACAGCCTCCTTTGTGCATCCACCCACTCCAGCGTGGGGTCCTCCACGGGCTGTGAGTGGATCTCTGCTCCACTATGGCCTCCATGGACTGCAGGGGCACAGCTGCCTCACCATGGGCTGCACCACAGGTCACAGGGGAGTCTCCCTTCCAATGCCTGGGCACCTCCTCTCCCTCGTTCTTCACTGACCTTGGTGTCTGTGGAGATGTTGTTGTCACATTCTCATTCCCTTCTTCTGCTTCTGCAGTTTAGCATCTGCGCACCAACTTCTTCCCCTCCTCTAATATGTTAATTACAGAGGCGTTACCTCCACTGCTAATTGGCCAGGCCTTGGTCAGCAGTGGGTCCATCTCAGAGCTGACTGGCACTGGCCCTATCAGATACAGGGGAAGCTTCTAGCTATTTTTAAAGACAGCACCCTTGTAGCCCCCCACTACCAAAACCTGGCCACATAACCCACTATAGGATTTGCTGTTGGTGACCCAACAAATACCTCTTCCTGTAAGGCAGATGAAAAATAGTAAAAACAATGATGTTAGTTCATGTGAAAAGTTCAGGACACGTGTTACACATCTGGAGCAATTAGATGGGATCTTCTGAGGCAATCTGGAACATTTGTGCAGGATGCCTCCATAATGGCAGTGCAGTAATGAGGTTATCATGGTATTTTTAAAAATTTATATATATAGGACACATTTTCTCAGCTTGAGGTCTAGCATGCTGTTGCTGAAGCCTGAGTGTCCTTTGGCTTCACGTTCCCAGCACTGTCATTCCTGGTATGGTTCTGCTTTCCATGAAAGGATTTCCTGGAAGAGTATCAAAGCTGACTTAGCTCTGATCATTTGTGTGGCAGTGAACTGGCTGCCAAAGTACCCACTGATCCCATCAGATTTCAATCACCCGGCATGCAGTGTGTCACCACCTTCTCCAGCTCTGTAGTGGAGAGCTTGGCAGATGCAGCTTTTTGAAAAAGACATCATGATGCTATGAGCAAACAATGTTGGAGCAGGAAAGTAAAATAAACCAGAGAGTGGTTCAGGCTTCCAAATTTATTCCCATTTCCTAATTTTGACCGAGCAGTAACCAAGCATTGACCTTGTAACACTTTTTGCCACCACAAATTATGGTTTTGAACTGACTGTAAATGCAAACCCACTTTATTAAATGAATACATTTAAGTGGAAAATGTTTCTTATTTTGGAAAGTCAGAAAAACAATCTTGATTCTTTTCTGGAGCTATGAACAATTTGTGTGCGTCCCTAAACATCCTTAATTCAACCTCCTTAGCCTGAACCGAAGGCTATTTCCATGCAGGATTCATCTGAGACTGTCAGTATTCCTGTATACAATTCTGTTTTGGCACGGCTGCTTCCGTTTGTTTCCTATGTGGCTCGGTGTGGTATCGTGAGCTGCCTGAGGATCACTGCTGCAAACAGGAATCGGTAGGTTGTCCTGGCTGTAACATTCAATATCAAAAGCCAAAGGGAGAGACAGGGGGACAAAACCCCAAGCTAACATATGCAGCATAAAGCAGAAGAAACAGATTCTGCTGAAGATATTATTTGTTTGTTTTCTTGAGAGTTTTCTAAAATATGTGCCTAAAAGCCTGTGCTTCTGAAGTGAACAGAAAGCAGGGGATTACAGCAGGTCTACATGAGGCAGGGGTGTGTGGGTGTCACATGAGAGGCATGGCTTGTACAGGTGATACTAATCACCCACCTGGGAGATGGCTGTAAGACAGAGTGCATCAGGTCTGGGATGTTGTTCCTGTGCTGCCTCAGGGACTAGTGAGCAGGATTTCTCCAAGTAGCGGCCCTTCCCAATGGTCCTGTGGCAAGTCAAGGGAGTGGGGTTTTCCTGAGGTGTTGGTGATGCACAATGTGCAAAGCCTTATCAGCTTTGTTTCGTGCTTTCTGCTTTTTCTGTCTCCACTCCACTGCTAAGCCATAATCACTTTCCCCCTAGTTACCATCTGAGGACAAAGGCTGCTGAGGTGTGTATAGATTGCCTAACAAAATAAAAATTCAGCAAGTGAAATAAGGATAGAAGCTATTTGAAGGTGACTGGTGCTGACTGCCTGCTAAAAAGGACTGCAAGTGGAGGACGAACAGAAAGGCTGATTAAAGAGGAATGGTTGGAGTGCAGATAGAGACTGGATAATACCTCAGGCGCGAGATGCTGGTGGGTGACAAAGGGCTCGTGTAGTGAGCAAATTGCTTCTACGCCACTGCAGTAGTAGCATATGCATTAGATTGCCCCAATGAAGCATTGCACAGTCCAATTGAAAAAGAAACCAGACTTGTGAGAGTTTTTTCTTAACAGTTTTGCTGCTAACCAAACCAGGTTCCAAAACTTCTAACCCTTTCCTCTACTGCATTGATTTTAAAGCACGATGCTACTCCCATACTCAAAATAACGTCTAGCTCATAATGGGGTTTGTTCATATGTACAAACCCCAATAAAAAACGTTGAACACAATATACACACTGGGAAATATAATCCTGGAGTACGTGTCAATAACATGATTGTTCTGTAAAATAATCCTGCCCACATTTCCCTTCAGAGATCTCTTCCTCTTTATGCGAGTCGTGTCTGCGTTGGAGACGCTGACAGCCCGTGCTCGAGCTTCACTCTCTTCACAGCGGTCTGAGAAAGGAGTCAGGTCCATGTCCACGTCTGTGTCGTGAAAGCAGCCATCAAAAGCCATTGCTTGCACTGCATCAATACTATACATTCCTGAAGCCTGGCAACAAAAAAATAGTTATTCTGTGTCTAGAAGGAGCCATTTAGGTAAATAATAAACAAACATCACAGAAAATAAAGCAAGCTTTCTCGTCAGTGTTGTTCTCTCTCTGGAGAACATATGGAGAACAGGGCTGCCTCATGGCATTGCTTTCTGTGGGGCCTGCCCCCTTGGGTAGGAGATGTGCAAGGAAAGGGATACATGCCAATAAAACACACTTGTCTGACTGATTATTGCCAGCTTCTGGCTGGCAATGTGTGCCCCAGCTTCTGACAGAGGAAGATCAAACTCTGCCTCTCCTGTAGGTCTGCGTTGCTGGAGTTGTGGGAAATGACTTCAAACACTTCCATGAGTAGGTTTTTTATGGGATTATCAAGTCATGTGAGCAACATATGCACTCTTTTTGTGTTTTTCCCTTTGTGCTATTCCAACAAATGAGTTTACACGGGGATGTTCTTGAAGCAAAGGTTTTAAGTGAGTGCCTCATGGAAAGCAAATGTTTAACTTGTGAACATTTCTGCTTCAGGCACACTTTTCTAAAAATGACCTTGTCATTCATCTGCTCCTGGGACAAAAAGGTATCAGTTAAACCCATCTTCCTAAGTGAAAATGGTGAAGCAGGAGAAGGAGAAATAGATTCTGCTTCACAGGAAACAGAAAGGAATATTACTGGAGAGCATTCTGGGGTGTATTTCAGAGAGAGGAAAAATGCATCGACCAATAGGTATTTGATAATAGAATGAAGCTTAGCTTCCTCTGGGAGGAGGGGGGAAAGGGAGAAAAAACTAATCAGGAGAGATACTCCCTAACCTTTGACACAAGAAAAGGAAAGGAGGTAAAGCACAGACCTTCTTGAGACCTCAGAGAGGGTGATACATTTCCTCCCTTCATCCAAGTAAAGAAAAGTGGAGTCACACAGATGGTTACTGTACTGTTATCACAGTAGTGTATCAGGATTACTCTGTGGTTTCTGTGATGCTTTCTGAAGTCAACAAAACACAGAGGATTGTACCTTGCCCCTTTTTTTGAGTTGCTTTCTCTCTTCGATTGTGGTGAGATAGTTCACTGCTGCATATTCGATGACAGACAGGAAGACAAAAAGGAAGCTGGTCCATAAATACACATCCACAGCCTTTATGTAAGACACTTGAGGCATTGAGGCACTTACTCCTGTCATGATGGTTGACATTGTCAGCACTGTTGTTATACCTGCCAAAGGAAAAGGAGAGGTTATCATAATACTGGCCAGCTGGTTCCATTTAGCTCATCACCCTTGCTTGGGCAACACATCTTTGTGAGGGTGTATGATTGACGTTACCTTTAACTTCATTGTACAGGCTCTGAAAAGTGGAATGAACCATGAAGGACCTATCACACGCAATACTGAAACCAGTAAATCATCTCTGTGCTCAGTGTGTGCAGTTAGAGCTGCAGCACGCCACGTTCGAGCCGCAGGGACACAACACTGGTGATGCAGCAGCTCAAGGAGTGCATTTCTGTGACAGCTTTAGGCACTGCTGTAGAGAAGTGGAAGCAGGCTTGTGATCTTCCCTCACTTCCCAGAGTCAGGGTCTCCACCACATTTTCTTGTTCCAAAGGATCACTAAAGAATCAGCAGTTTCCCTCTCAACCCCTTCTCAAATTGTACTCTTTGGGAACATATGTCAGCTTGTGTGTCTCTGTCTAACTCTGTGGTTCTCTACAGACACTCTAGCATAAAAATGCTATATCCATTGAAACTAAGATACATTTTTTTGTTTACTTCAGTGTGTCCAGAATTTCACCTGTACCTTTTCAATCCTCTTACATGCAGCTATTCATCTCATTTTGTTTAGCTCTTATATATTAAAAAAAAACCCCAACACCCAGCCCAGGTCCTGCTTTCAAAGAAATTAATGTAAGGCTGGAAATGAAGACATTAAGACATCTCAATAACACCTGTGAGATAGCACTGGCTGATAGCACAGCCTTCCAGCTGGCTTTCAGTGTAGCCTTTCTCCAGTTTTCTGCTAGTTCAAGACAACTGGAACATACAAGAGTTTTCCCTCTCCCTCTCTGCAAGTTCCTTAGACTGAAGGATGCAGTTTGAAATATACCATAGAAGAGGAAATAAATTTATTTAAAATATGTATACTCCAGGCTAGGGAGCTAAGCTTTTTAAACTTTGCTGTTAATATTGCCTATAAATTATGTATGCTTGTGCTAATGAAATGTGTGTTACTCATAGAACTCCTGATGCATAACCTTCTGCATAAATCCATGTATCAATTAAAGAACATGATCAGTAAAACCAACCTGACATTACAAATGGCCTAGTGAGAATTAAAACTTTATTTTTAAAGATGAAGTTGAATTTCTTATAATTAAAAGGAGCTGGTAGATGTATTACTACAAGTAGGTAGGAGGTACTGTAATTTGGTTTTAGACTAATAAATAGATTCATATGCCATGTATTAATAGCTTTAGGCTGTGACAACAGAAAGGAATTGGAGATAGCTACAGCCCTATTTTTTCTAGATTGATATAGCTATAGATAAAAATTGAAGGCTCCCTCAGTACATGCAAGTTTGTTTCTTAAAGAAACTCAAATTTTCACTTTTCTAAGAAAGATGGCAACATATGGTTGGCTTCTGAGACTAGCATCAGTGAGAAGAAAGAGCGGGAGCTTCTTTACTAATTCTTAAACCAACATGCATTATGGTTACATTAGATATCGTAACAATTTTCCATCAGATCTTCACAGAAATGCTAATCTTTGAAAAAAAGTACTCATTCCAAGGCCATCAACATTAAATTCCCAGCACAAAGGCAGTCTTGAAGTGCTATCAACTGAGAAAAAGAATAATGATAGAAAAGACTGCATAAACAATCCTTCTCTCCTGAGCTGTGGTGTTCAGAACTAAAACTGAGAGCAAAAAGATGTTTAAATTAGTCTTTGGCTTCCCCAGAAGCATGTTTGGCACCAAAGACTGAAAGAGAGAAAGAAAGAAAGAAAGAAAGAAAGAAAGAAAGAAAGAAAAGAAAGAAAGAGGTAAAAATCTACATAAGGAAATCTGCAGAAGCATCCCTTTTTCCTTCTGTGAGCTGTTACCTAATACAGCAAAGTCAATGTAAACAAATATCCCATACCCAAATTTAGAGGTTGACTAAAGGAGTTTGTGATAGTGACAGCAGCGGTACTGTTGTTCAAGCAATTACCTGATATATTTGCTTGTGTCTTGTGTCAATAAGAAGCTACAGTAACTTCAAAACCTCTTCCTTATTCATTCTATGCTTCCCAAAAGAATATTTGTGGAAGGTTTACCTAGTGACACCCTGGCAGGAACAGCTCTTCTGTCAATCCAAAATGAAACCCAAGACAGCATCACCATCAGCATAGCTGGGAAATAGGATTGTAGCACAAAAAAGAAAATATGTCTCCGGAGTGCAAAGTTTATAAAAAGTCGGTTATACCAACCTATTGAAAGAAGAGAGAACAGGTTGGAAGAGAAGAGAGCTGTATTATTTGTGAGCTCTGTTCACTGGCCCCCTCCTCCCAGTAGAAAATAGTGTATTCACGTCAGTAAGTAGTAAATGCCTAAGGAATATTGCCCCCGCTTCAGTTTTATGTAATGCTTTTACAAACTGCCCATCGTACCTCAATAAAATACTGCCTTGGGTGCAAAGCAGCATACCTGCATAAATAAAATACTGTATTATATTTGAGAATAGGAAGTAGGAAAAAAAATAGTAGAAAGACTTCAAGTGAAAGTACCATGCCTCCCCCAAAAAGCACCCTGCATTCTGTCATGCTACAAATACCCAGCAACAAGCAGCCCGTCTTTTCCTGTGGTCAGACCGGTTTGTCTGCCCAACATTGACTTCAGAGGAAAGGTTGCCATCTAGTGAATTGTGAGGCATGCTCGGGCTGTGCAGCAAAGCATATGTGTGTGCTATTCTTCCTGTGATGGGGGTTGGAAATCGGTTTATAGTGAGGCAAAGAAGACAAAAGTGTGTGGCTGAGCAGCATCGGCCTGTCCACTACAGAGACATCAATGAGCCTGTGTGGGAGCAGCCACAGCATCACAAAGAGTGACTTTATAACACAGAATATCTCAACAACAACCTCATCTAATGTTAAATACACTCTATGTGGTTTCGGTTGTGGAGAAGGTGTTTTGTTTTAAAAATGACTGTCTCAAAAATGTTGCCCCTTTGGAGGCCAGAGAACTCCAGAAGCCTAATGGCTACATTTGTGTGATTCACCAAGATTCATAGGAATGGATATGTAGATCCTAAAATGCAGAATGCTGCTTTGGGAGCAGCATTTTTGTCTAACTTTTGCCTAAGATTCTTCAGGCGAAGATGGAGCTGTGCTGATTGTTCGCCACTATTACTTAATTCAGCAGGCAAGGTCTGTGCACAATCTTTTTTTTCCAATAAGAAGTAAAATAAAAGAGAAAGTATAATCTCCTAACTGAAACAAAACCTCAAGGTGAAAGAAAAGTATATGTCTATAAAGGGCAGTGTTCTAACTAACAGATATGGCACACACATTATTCAGGTACTTCTCACTGGTCCTGCAACTTGATAAAGTCTTGACATTCACCTGCTTCCACCTGCTCTGCTGAGTAAGCGCATCATCAAAACATCTGCATCTAAGTGCTGAGTGGTTACACTTTGCAAAGTCGAAGGTGCTGTGAAGGCACTGCAAAGGCCTGCATATAAGAGTGGCCTGAGGTTGCACAGTTGTGCAAAAGGCCAAATTTGCTTGCCTAAGTGGTATTTTAGGAGAAGAGCGAGGCAGAAAGAAGCCAGCTGGGTTCCTGGAACCCAGTTTCAACACATACTGATAGCAGTTTGGTAGAAAACATTCCATTCTCCTTCTTGCAACAAGGACAAACTTGACGTAGCTCTCAGCAAGGCACAGTTACGATAGTAAGGTATCACTTGCCCTCTTCTCACATAACAGAGGCTCTTGAAAGCTGGATCTCTGTTCCTAGCTCATACACAAGCAGGAGATAAAGAACCCCATCAAGCTGGGAATTCCTCACTGCTTAGGCTGCATCATAATTTAGATTGGAATTCCTTCATTCAATATCAGCCATCACAAATTTGAATGGCTCTTTTTTTAAATGCTGAAAGAAGGAAAAAGGACTCTATCCTGTAAATGAAATACAGTAATCTATTTGCAGCTTTCCTGTATGTCTTAAATGCTTTTTTTCCCAAAGTGTTATCCATTTCATCGTATGAAATAATTTCTATTTTATTCATTTTCCTTGATAGAAAAGGCAATACCCACACTGAAATGAATTGATTCAGACTGGAAAGTACAGTAGAAAGCATGCTGTTGTATCTGGTTAATAACATATGGTTAGACTACTTACATAGAGAAGTGTTTCAAAATTTATAATTGCATGTACAAATATAAGGAAAATAAAACCCACCTTGCATGAAATCAAGACTGTAATAAAATCCTGAAGCCTTGTGCAGTTTGCCAGAAAGCATAGTTCAAGGACTATAGGGAGAAATAAAAACCCATCTGGGGCAGATATCTGTATTTAAATGATGTAGCACTGACATAAGGTGATTTTTGTTTTTCCTGCAACTTTATGGATAAACGGGGAACATTAAGCAAACCATGAATTAGACACCAATAAGTTATAAATGCTCTTGTGTGGAAATCTTATAGTTAGTAGACTTCTAATGACATTTTACAGCTGCAAAAAGGAAATTTTAGACAATAAAACACACTGGGATTCCTCTTGTTTGCTTTCTAGTACTTGACCCCTTAGGGTTTCCATTCACAAGCTCTTCTGTATAACTAGGACCCAAAGACTCCTCTAAACTCGATAGTCCTGTGGCTTTTAGAGAAGCACTAGGATTTGCCAAGAGCTCACATCAGCTTATATTTGGGTGTCATGCCTTTTTTTCAGGTATTTATTGTCAGATGTTAAGTTACAGGTATTATTATGGCCTCTTCTAATACCAAGAAAGTGTTACATTGTTCATGTAACAGAACCTAGGCCAACAGAACAGTGTGACTGGCAGACTTCATTTTAACTGAGACCTCTTGGCCATTTTAGTCATATAATAGCAATTAATTTGAATGTGAAAGACATTCTGCATGATTTTGTCCTTCCAATGACAGGGGCTTACTGTACCAGTACTGCTGTAAAAAGCTAGTCCACTGGAAGCACTGAATTCTTCGATGAAAAACTGGGAGAGGGAGATGTGCTCATCTGTGCTCAGGGACTTGTTTCCATGTTTCCAGTATAACATCAGATCATCTTCATTGTACGCATCTGTGAGAGAGTAAAGGCTAAATCACCTCTTCTGCTGGAATTATGCTTATGTTTTCTTTTCTTAGGGATAGGAGACCCCTCAAACAACTTGGGAAAACCTCAAAAACACTTTTTTTTTTTTTTTGTTGTTAACATCTCTTTGCCAATAGCTAACATGGAAAAAAATTATAAAGACCATATTCCATCTTGTTCCAAGTGGAGCCCAGTCCTGTGCCCTGCCAGCAGCTTACCTGATGGATGGGGTACATGAACATGCTTAGAATCACAGGGCACATAGGTTCCAAGCTGTGGAGCAGCCACACTGAGCAAACTGCCTGAACCCTGTGGATCTGTTCTCTTTTCAAAGTCTAAACAACAAACCAGCATCCCAGTTTTACAGTCCAATTAAGAATAACTTCTGAGACATCAGAAGGCTCTGTGAAACAGAATTGCCTTCTGCTGTCCAGCTCTACAGATTGCTACAAACAACTGAGTCAGGGATGAGAAAGCAGACATTTCACAGTAACACAAGCACTCATTTTCACTTTTTCCATGAGGTCAAATATTGACATATTATTTTACTTTCAACTTGCACTTTTTTGTCTCAGAAAAAACCATGATTTTTGACATTTTTAGATTTAGGACTTGGGATATCAACTCACTCAAAACAAAGCAGAGTGTATCATGGTTTTTCTATCTTCCCAAAGCTCACTGAGTTCTGGAAAGATCCCAAACTGGCCACAGTTTAATAAATACAGGTTAAAGGGTTCAGATCACATATCAAAATAAGTGAAAAGGGTATTATGAACAAGATGGAGTGCCTGTAAGAAGGCACATGTGAAGAACAGGTATGAATTAAACTTACAGCTTTCCAGTTCTAATGAACAGTTCTGAGTGTCCAGAGGAAACCTACTGAAATCCATGAAACACATAGCAGAAACTGTTATTCTGCAGAAAGGAACAGAAAAACAGAAATAAAATGAAAAATTTCATACTTTGAGCTGCACACGCATCTTCTTGAGATCCCCAACCAGGCAGCTGTTTAGAATCCTAATGAATACGAGTTTTTCTACTTTCATTAGATGATTCTAACATTACTCCAAGATAATGAGAATAAACTAGACCAGGGAGAGAACCTTTTTTTTTTTTAAAACAAAACACAAATAGTTTTTATTATTACATAAATTACCTTATTTTTTAAATCCTTTTCTGGCCTGATCCTTCTGGATTTGTCATAGGCTGAAGTAGATAATGTTAAGATTAGAGCAACCATGATTCCAAGTGCAATTTTCCCAGCTAGAATGGTTAGAATATTTAATTGCATAAAAAGATAAGCTGCAATTTCTGGAAGTCTCCTCTCATTTTCAACAGCATGGAAATGCCTTGTACTCTAAAAAGCTTAAGGAAATCTAAGTAAAAAAAATATTTTGCATTCCATTTGCTTTTTCACAAATGTTTAGAAGGTAAATTTGTCTTGACATTTTAACCAATAAACAGAAATGGCTAGAAGCAGCAATTTAAATATGGTATATATTGCCAAATTTGTCTTTTTTGTCACAGCTTGCATGTCATTTGAATTTTTTGTTTGATTTTTCCACTTTCTCCAAACGGAATCCTACAGAGATGTAAGTGATATGTGCTGGTTGGATAAGTGATCTTTGAAAACTTGTGATTGGTAAGAAACACTGCAGCTGAATTTTCATAAAGGTAAGACTTTACTGGCTTGAAATGAGATTGTAAGAGTGGTACATCTTCAAAATCATACATAAGACTTCCAACTATGGATGTTGTTTCCTTTTAGCTATTGACTTAAGGATCAGAGGAACAAGAAGAAAAAGTTGATGGAAAAAAAAACCAAACCCTACTATTTTTGCAACAAATCTGAATTTTTGTTCCACTTTGTTTCAATAGAATCCTGGATGCTAGGTACTGAAAAGAACTGTGGGATATGCAGATTTCTTGCATGTACATATTTGGAAAATAATTTACCCACTGCATGTAAAACTCAATACAAAGAGTATTTTAATGAGCAACTGGTTCTTTAGGAACATGTGCATTAACACCTCACAGGCCAGAAACTGTTCAGGACAGAATTATTTTACCTTCATGATTTTAAAACCTTGGCTCACCAGCCTTTAGATCACCCCTTTCCCTGCCTCTCAGTTTGGTAAGAACTGATAGAGAAGGAAAGGAAGGGGACAGGGGGGTTGATCTTCCTGTTTATGTCCAGGAAGAAATTTGCAGGTTTGGCAGGAACTTTGAGGCTATGCTATTCACTGGAACAGGAAGGTGAGGCTGACTGCAACCTCATCTGTTAGAGCAAAGAGGAGTCACCCAGGATACACCATCTAGTAATGCAGAGTTAGGGAAAGATAACTGTGACAACAGAGAGGATGAGGGCAAAGAAGCAGAGCACTAGCTAGCAAATGTGATGCAGGACAGTAAGGACTCCCATCACAGAGGGGTTTCCAAACAATGAGTGAAGGTAGCAAACTGATTCACACTGTGTCTGTCCCTCAGCTCTACTTCTTCCTTTCCTGTCCCTTTCATTTCACCTTTCTCTCTGTTTCTGTCCTTCCCAGCGTGTGCTCCCTCTGGTTCATAACTTTTTATGCACAATTTCTTGCTGTTAATCTCAACACCACTTCTCCAGCAAGCTGACAGAATGTGTTTGCCCATCTTGTGTCTCTTTCTTAGCCATTCTTGCTTCCTCCAACTGAATGTATGTCATATCCCTCACATGGAGAACGATTGCTGTAGCCTTAGTGTAGTAATGTAGTTCCTCTGATCCCCCTGTCTCTCTCATGAAGCATAGAAATGAATATAATCATAAGATGTATACTTCACCTCATTGTTTCTTAATGGTCAGTATTCTTGAACATTGACTGTTTTAAAGGGGTGTACAGCTGTTGTGAGGGTTTGTGCATATCTTCATGAGAGGGTAGATAAGTTCATTAATTGTTGGAACAACTATTACACAGCCAAAATCTCAAGTGCTTGCATAAATCTTCAAATCATCTAGATTAGATGAAATATGACCTCAGTGCACAGGCCCAACCAGTAACAAATGGAGAACTATCTTTTCTGTAACTCACAAGCCTCAAGGCCCAGGGAGAACATTCCTCCAGTAAAACTATTTCTGCCACATAATGAAAAGCAATAACATGTATATAGAAAGGAGACATGTTTTAAGACCTTGCTCTTCCAATTGTGAAATTACTGTTTCACTTTCCAGTTCCGTGTAGTCACAGAACATGCCTGTCTAACATTGCTGCTAACAGCACCAATAATATCTATCTGGAGCCCTGATTACTATCAGTGGCAAGTTTAAAGGCATTCCAGGGTGAAAACAGCTGAGACAGACAGTTTTCAAAGACTCAGAGGAAAAAAACAACCAACCACCCACTTTTGTTCTTTAATAATTTGGGACATTACTGAATTCAACAACAAAACTGCTGCAATATTACTAAAACCACTCGCAATTAAATTAACACTTGATAAACTTCAGTGCTACTTAGATGAAAATCTTGCTATTACAATGTAACAGGAAACAATATGTAAATTATAGAAAAATATGTTGTCTTTATGTGATCAACCCTAAATCTGTTTTCCCACTGGTACACTGGTCACCAGTTCCTATTTTCCGATGCCAGTCCAGTATCAGAATCTCAACTGCAAGTATTTCCAGTAATTTCTCACTGTACATGCTACTGGTCCACAATTGCATTCATGTATTTTCTTATAAAAGAGTATTTTTCTTACCGTAGACTGAAGAGGACATTGCCATCAGGGTATACTCGGAGCATGACATTTTCCACAGTAGTATCATGGATGAAAGATCTTTTGGAGTGTACAAAAAATACATCAGGCACCCAGATCTTTTTTATCAGTCTTCCATCAAAAGTCATACTTTTATTTTTGTTACTACGAAATGAAAGTCTCTCATCCTTCCAGTAATGTCTGAGATACAAAGTCATCGTGAAGTCCTTTGTTTCATTAAAAATAAGAGAAGATGATGTTTGTTTTATTCATATGCAATAGGAAACAGTACAAAGTAATCAACTCAATTTCTTCTCTGGTCATCATCCGAAGGATCCTCAGTAAGAGGAATCAAATGCCGCTCAACGGGTTTAAATATGGATTAGAACTACCTTTGAGGTACTGGCTGTTGGCCTTGTCACTGGTGTCTAAGTCTGAGGCTCATATTTCATTTATACTTAAACAGATTTCAGCGGTCCAATAGAATAGGCCATCAGTGAAATGATAAACTTTAAAACCAACCAATTCTCACAAGGTTTTCCCAGATGGACTGTAGTTCCTTTACAAAGGGATTTTTTCGAATTCTTCATGAGCATTAGGTCAATTTGCAAAATCCATTATTTATAAAATCCATTAATCTGTATGTTTTGGACAAACATTGCACAAGGGTCTTAGATCAATATGTTTATGAATGAAATGAATCATAAAGAAACAATATGATGAATCTCATAAGAATAAACAAAATAAACAAAACCTTTTTAAATATGAAAAATTGTTATAAATATTATATCATCCTGCTTAGAGAAATAATGTGGCCGCAAAGATATATGTGGAAAGAGACAGAGAGGATGCTGCAAACCCAGTCTGAGCTTCTGCACAGTCTGACTGCTCTATGCTTACCTATATGTCGTTTGCATTATTAGGCAGTCATCTTTTATCTCAGTAGAACAATTACTTCTGATAGAAGGACTGGTAAGATACTTAGACCTTTCCCTGTAACATGTTTTTGTGCCCCTGTAATATGATTTTATGATCTGGGACAGTTTGTAAAGGAATGCAGCGATTCATACTGGTAGATCCCATTGCAAACTCAACCTACAGCTACAGCTATATTCACTGTGAAAAGATAGGGTAAATTACATCTCTTTGAAAAGTTAACATGCCCTGCTGTACTAGGATGGTGCAACTTGGAGCTAATGCCTGGGTAGCATTATTAGTAACAATGTTGGCTGAGGAACAAACAGCCTGCATTCCAGTGCTACTGGTCCTTGACTGCAGTAAGGGCCTCTCCTTCCTAGGACCACTCGAGGAACAGATTTCTCTGTTTCTATTGGCTATGACCACAGCTCTACCCATGCAAGAAATGATGGGAATCTTCAGATCTGCGTAAACAAAGGAAGAAGAGGACATGAAGTCTCATAATCTAATGGGCAGAGCATAAGAACTCATGTGAGAGCTCATAGGGCTTACTGAAAGGTTGGTATTTTCAGATTAGAGCACTCGTCACGCTGATCTGTTCCTCTTGCCCTGGGGAAAAATTGAACCTGTGCTCTTATATAACACTTACTAGTGTAAGTAAGAATGACTTGCATGCTTCAAGGCAAGGGTGTGCTCTTTAAGGGTTTGCTTTCATGAACTGTCTTATTCTATATCATCCAGTTGGATGTTTCTGAGACACTGAATTTTGGATGGAATTCTTTATTCCAGTTCTACTAACCAACTTACCATGTCAACTTCAGATATGCTGTCAATGCTTTCTACTTGAACATCAAGGCCCACAGGTATTGGCGACCCTTCAATGTAACAAAATGAAAGAGCTGTGAGGAGCATAAATCCATATTTTTAAAGGGAAGTCTGTATTAGCAACATACAGAGAGCACACCATCCCAGCATCTACTACAGTCTGTCCACCTTAGTAAAGGAATGAAAAAGATCACGGCAATAAAGTAAAACTTGACGCTAAACCATTGTAAAAACAAGTACAAAATCTTCAGTGATCTTTTTGCAGCCAGACTTGTTATTAGCTTTGCAGTTCGGACAGCAGTGATGGCTTCCTTCTGGTGCCGAAGCTAATGAGCTGCTTGGAGCGTTATTAGAACTGTCAAAGAGAGAAGCTGAGTAAATACATCAAATACATCAGAGATTGCAAAGCTTTCTTACTAGTTCCAATGCTTATTCCCACACTTAGAATCATAGAATGGTAGGGGTTGGAAGGGACCTTTAGAGATCATCTAGTCCAACTCCCCTGCAGAAGCAGGTTCACCTAGATCAGGGCAGCCTGTTCCACGGCTCCCTCACCCTCACAGTGAAATAGTTTTTTCTTATATTTAAGTAGAACTTTTTGTGTTCCAGCTTCATCCCATTACCCCTTGTCCTGTTGCTAGCTACTATAGAAAAAAGTGATGTCCCAACCTCCTGACACCCACCGTTTAGATATTTGTAAATGTTAATAAGATCCCCCCTCAGTCTCCTCCAGACTAAAACCACTTACAAACAAAATGTCTATTGTACCTCCTAAGTATCTTTAGTTACTAAACTATTTAAAGTTTGGCGTAGATATCAGTGAAAAAAAAGATTGCTTGCTCACTGTCTTGCAAGGGAAAAGCTATACACAAGCTAAGTATGTTCTGTGATGGAATGTTGTATGTTGCTGAGCACATAATGTATTCTCAAGTACAGTGCATATCAAACTGCACTAGGTGATTTTATACTACTCCATTATTTCATGCCACTGAAAAAGGCTGCACAGTTATAACACAATGGGATCTGAATTAACAAATTCTAAAACCATATTTTCATTTTTACAAAAAAAGTAACTAAAATCAATTAAAAATTATAACAAATAGAAAACAATCTCCAGTATCTTCAGTGTACAATATCTACAACAAGGGACCTAGTTCTATACAGGTTATGTATCTGTGTAATTGTCAGCAAGTAGGGCATTCCACTAAAGCAATTCACTTAACCCTTATGGAGAGGGAGACAGATCTGTGCATTTATCTATATACACCTCCATACCCCTCCCCCCTGCAAGAATATTCTGAATTTGGCATGAAAATTGAAGGCAATTATTGTACATGGGATTACAATCACATTTGTTTAAAATAGTCTGTTAAAATATTTTTAAAGTACACATTTAAAATAACCTGGTACAAACATAAGTACAAGGAAGTCTAAACAGCAGGAGACAGCAACAGCTTTTTTAACTTGTGTGTCTCCTTTCCTTGTCTTTTTCTTTTATCAGTGTCAAGCCCAAATAGTCCATAAATATCGCTGTCCTGATAACCAGCCACAATACCATGTCTCTTTTTGGAATTATCCTTAAAATAGCAGCCCTCGAGGATTACACAGCTGCCTCCAGTTCTTACCAGTAGAGATCTTGAACTATATTTGAGGTATTTTAAAATCTCGCTCTGTAATCTCTTGATTTGACTTGTATTTTTTAATGGAGGGTTTGACCCTGTACAGAACAGATGAAGATGCATTGTGCATGGGAAAGCAAGGTAAAATGTGTTCAGAGTTAGTAGGGCACACAGGAACATGTCTCTGCACTGAAAAGGGCTTGGAAATCACATCTCCCTCTGAGAGGAACGCATTGCTCAGTCTGTTGGCCAACGCTCAAACCAAAATTCAGGACTCCAGATAACAAAGTTCAGTCCATTAGTTCACTAGTAAATCACTAGACAGCACTTCAGAAAATACTGCTTCTTTTGGAGAACAGAGACAGCAAGAGACATCCGCCCTAGAGGCTGACACACAGGAGTATCAATGTATATGTGCAGCCAGGTTTCTTCACACAAACCAAAACACATTTATATGCCTCTCCTAAACCAATTTTGTCCACTTCTTTGTCTTTGTTTTGACTACACCACACAAATAGTTGACTTTTGCTAAATACCAGCTCGTACCAAGTACTTGTACAGAAATGTCTGGCTGTAATCTGAGTGGAGTCATCTTCTCAGTATTCACAATTCTAAACTATCTTTTAAACTAAAGACAGGTTTAGCCTAAGTAGAAGTCATTGTGGGATGTTTACATGATGTGAACATCATTCACAATTGATAGTCACACATCACTTAAATGCGAACACTGCAGAAAGATGAGGTGTTGTCTACCAAGCTCCTCATTTGCATGATGAAACAGGACAAGCCTACATTGCAGAGCTGATGCCTGAGTGAGCTGTAGACAAGGCAGAGTGGCTCAGGAAGCAGGCTAGCTATAGAAGCACAGCTAATATGCAAATAGCATTGAAGAGAGAAATCTGGCCTCAGGTCTTGTCTCCCTTTAAAGTCCACGCAGTATAACAGGCACATTCTAGATTGAGGTGAGGTGGCTTGTGACTTGAAAACCCTGCTAGTTACCAGAGTTACTTAGAGTGGCAGATGTACTGTGTATCATCTAACCTTACCCACCACAAATCTTCAACCTCTTGATACTGTAGCTGTATCCAAACTCTTACCCCGGGTCTGATGGCAGAGGTGCACAGTAGGATATATTGGAAGTCTTCATATCTTGGTGTACATTTTATCTTAAGTGCTATTACTAAACATGAGGGATGATTTATTTGACTAGCATGTTGAAAACAGGGAGCTTACTCCTATTTATGTGAAATTATATGGGTGGTAGGGGAAGAGAGGGAAGCAGTTTTCAACATAAAACAATGACTTCACCAGTTTCTGAGTCAAGGACAAATCTAAAGCAATGAAAGTTAAATGTCTACCATAAATGTTCTTCAGACAGGCAAAGAGCAGACAAAATATATCACACAATAGGATGACTGGCTTTCTAAGTACATGTACGTATATCGTGTAGTGAGGGAAAGGTTTTTCTTAGTGACAGCTGCTCAAAGTGTGATGCTGGCAGTCCTAATACTTTCTTAATGGCTGATTTTATCAGTGTGGCTGATTGAGATTTTCAAAAGTTGCAGACATTTTCTTACCCTAAGAAGCACTATTCTAGTGTGCAAACAATTTCATTCAATAATTCACCTCATCTGGGCATCTGCCAGATAGAAAGGAATTGATTAGAGAACTAGAAATTAGTGACAGCGTATGATTATATTGGTTACATGTGCACAAACTGAAGTGCCAGTTATACATACCTACACACAGAGGCACTTGGTTCTTTGAAAGGACACTTGCACTAAGTGTTTCCAACTTGCACTAAGTTGGAAGCCATTATGAAACCAAGTCAGTGGGGACAGTGAATAGCATATAAAAAAAATCAAACACTATGCCCAGGAGAAATACAGTGGATGGTTCTAAAAGGAATTAAATAAAAAGAGAACTGTCACAATGAAATTTGTTCTCATCTTGGTAGAAATGCTTGAACTGTGAAAAGGACATCTTAAAAAGATATTCCTTTTCTCTATCTGGTTAAAGGCCAAAGGCCGTACTCATGTTGCTTAATGAGAAAATGCTGTTCAGTCTAGCATTCACCACAGACAATTATCAAACCATAACCCCTGGGCCCAGCCTGACCTCTTATTGACAGATCATAGCAGCTGTGAATATTTTCTTCCTATTCTAATTCTACTTTGCCAACAAATCTAAGTGAGTGATAAAGACACTGAACACTGTACATATATGCAACCCTTGGTCACTTCCATGTGTTGTTCCCTTTTCTAATCTGAAGCATTTTTATATTGTTGTCACCAACACCACCACCTCCACAAGACGAATATTGGCCTTCCTGTGGTCTAGGCCTTTGGAACATTGCAGTTTTCTGGGAACATTTCTTTCTGTGATTAAAAATCAGATCCACTAGAAACAGTAATGATCAACTATTGGATTTGTTTTACCATGGTTGTATGTTTTTAAAAAAGAACATTTTAATAAGTATTGGAAAGGATCCTAAACCAGCCTGAATAGTGACTTACCTGGCTCTATGTCTGCACCACAGCTTTCTCCCTCATTGAGAATTTCAGTCTCAATTGTTGACCATCAGGCAACAACATCAAATTCACTTTGAAAAAAGTAACCAGAGCAAAGCTGTGTTTTTTATTTCCAAGTTTGACAAAACTGAGGAAGGCAGAGAGGATTTTGTTATTTTTTGTTGCTTGTGAAGCATTGCTACAAATCGTTATTTTAGAGGGATTGGTGATTTTCACAATGGATGTTCCACAGTTTTTCAAGATAATTACTCCTCATAGAAAAGATATAATTGGTTTTAGATAGGTTTATCTTCACACAAGCTATTTCCAGTCTTTTGTTTTAAAGGTTTAAACATAGCAAATTAATCCCTTGATGAACATGACATTTTTTAAATAGATATTATGATGGGCAAATTCTATAGTACCCTTTTAGATGGGATATTAGGTAAAAACTATATCCTTTTAACATTTTAGGATCAATTTCCAGAGTAATGAAGACTGATTTAGTGAATTCTACAGCACTTTTGTAATAGGCAGACCTTTGAACATACACCAGACTGCACCTGAATTTCCATAAGATAAATGTTTAATTTAGATAAACCAGCCACTGTATCCCAGTTAGCTTTGTAACAATGTACGCTGGAATAAAAGCTAGGTCTATAGAAAGCTCCCAGTAGGAGACACAGACCAGGGGAGGATTAAGGTGTACATGTTCCTATGTGACCTGATCTAGGTGAATCTGCTTCTGCAGGGGGGTTGGACTAGATAATCTCTAAAGGTCCCTTCCAACGCCTACCATTCTATGATTCTATAGGAGTATTTTCTTCTAAAAACGGCTTATTTGCCTGGAGAAGAAGAAAAACACACCGAAATGTAAACAAGCCTCAGGGAAGTGAAGCTGTATGGATGCATTTACTTTCCTCTGGCAGTGACAGAAACGGGAAATACTGGAAATTATTTTCTCTTCTTGTTACTGTTTTATTTCTTTCTTATTAGCAGTAGCCAACTCTTAGAATGGATGAACTATCACTATAAGAGAAAAAAAGCCAGGAGAAGGAGCCTATTAGAGGTCTTGCAAATTACCAACATATTTCTCCCCTGTTCTGGACACCAGCTATACCTTCCAATAACATATGAGAAAAATACATTCCACTTTCATCAAAGTGAGTCTTCTTTGCTACAGTGAGAAGATATTTCTGACCTTTCAGGAAGGGCTGCAGCACAGAAAAGAAAACAACTTGTTGACAAAGAGCTATTAGAACTGCAGCATTTTTTGAACATTCACCAGGCACTATTTTCTTTCCTTTTTCCCAACTTTTACCTTCAGATGAATTTCAATATTACTAGTTTAGGTTGAGGAGGGAGGATGCATAAAGGGGAGTGAGCTAATAGGATTTCTGATCCTCTGAAAATCTCAAATTAAGATTAGGCTTAATTGTAGATTGGGGTGCAAATTATCTAGAATGACTGTTACCTCTTGATCAGCTAAACACAACTAAATTATTTTCCATCATTTCTAATACTTGCTAATGTTATTACCTCTATAATGGCTGACAAAGCAGAGTTAACCAATCTTTAGACTGAAAAATAGTTCAGTGTGCATGGAAGGATTTTACTGTCAGGAAAATCAAGCCACAAAGGAATAAAAGAATTGCCTCCTTTACAAGCTGCTCTGTGATATTTTTTAATGACAATGTCAATTTTTAGTAAGCAGAAACAGAACTCAGGAAACCAAGACCTCACACCAATGACTTCTATCAGTATTTTGAAATAAGATAGCTTAGAAAATAACAGGATATAGACAAATAGATGTATAGTAGAAAAGAAAGTAACTTTAAAGCATTTCCAAGGATTCACTTTAACATCTCTCTCAACGTACACCATTTGGGCTGCTAAGGCTGTTCGCACTGTAGCCCTCAGATCTGCGCTGCTAGAAGTGTCGGTTTATTGTCTGATATTGGTCTGTGGTCACATTTTCTCACTGAGTTTAAAACATGGGGATGACCGTTCCAAGCAGTGCTGGCAATACAATTTGATTTCTTATTATTTCTCTAGTCCAATCTTAAGCTATCTTCTCACAGATTATCAGTTTACAGGGCTACTGAAAAATCAGTTGAAGTATTTTAGGCCATCGCAGTACAGAGATATACAAGTCACCAAAAGATCTGACTCTGAGTCTACTGACAGTCTTTTGTTTCCTTTGGTGGGACCCATGCAGACAGCTAGACTTACCAGAAGTGTCATTATTATACCATTGCAGGACCCCTCACACACCTTATGCCCTGGCCTTTATCAGTGCCTCTGGAAGCAGCAAGGACTAAACATATTTCCTACAGTGTTCACTGATGCAGTTCATAAAGCTGTTTGAGCAAAGGAAACATCTGTGCCCCTGGTCCAACGTCTAGTGGAATTTCTCAAATCACTATGCTGGTTCACATCGGTTTGTGTCAGCGGGAGTCCATCTATTGGAGACTTCCAAACCATGGCATTACATAGCAGGCCACAACAAAACAAACAAACCTTCAAGAAAGGGAAAAAAACCTCACACTTTCCCCTCAAGCAACAGTGCAAGAGCCCAGCTTAGGAAAGCAGAGCAATGTAACAATGTAAGTTTAGTTGTTTAAAGAACGTTTGGGCATACTGAATTATCAGTTTGCTTCACTCATCCTCACTGTATAATGAACTCCAGACAGAGTCACACTTCTATAGCAAAAATATAGAAACAACTTGCTAGCAGCTTGGTGGTTTTGCTTCATCTTGACACAGTATGCTTCTTAGACTTTGATCTCTTAACCTGTTAATAAATTAACAATTTGAAATAAATTTTGAAATCAACAGTATCAGAGAGTCAAATTCTGAATGTGCAGTCGGAATGGCATTGCAATCAACAGAAGAATGTCAAAATACCCTCACATAAATTACAGCAGAGTCGTGTCCATTTGGTGAAAAATAGGATCTCTTACCTCCACAGACAAATGATGAACTTCCATGTGAAAGCAACTAGTCATGTGAACGAAGTCACAATAATTTCCAGTAACACTGCAGCTGGTAGCATCAGTAGCCAACAGTTTTATATTTATTTCCCCTAGGTTTTTTTCCTGTGCATGTTCACTCAGTTTACAAAGCAAATTTACCATGTGCCCACTCTGCTTTTGTTTTTGATTTGTTACTTAATTATAAATACTAACAACTGGTCCTGTAGGCTGCTTTATTTACTTTGCATGTGTGGGGCTAAATGAAATCAAACAAGCCAGATTTAGATTTAAGAGTTCTCTGAAATGAGTGATCTCCAGCAGCTTCAAAACAGCATGAATTTTCCAGCTGCTTCTGCTCCCAAACTGGTGCAAAGGACAACTGACTTTCTCAGGGAAAGGGATACAGGGGAGCCAAATCAACAAAATCACAATGGACTATAGGAGAATGCAAAAAATTGTCCCTCTTCTAAAGGTAAAGAGTAATTTTTAAATTGATGGTTTTCACCCAGCTATTTTGACCTGGTTTATTTTCCTCCCATCAGTAATTGTGAATTGATGCATTGTGCAGAGCTGAATAAATCATGCACCATGGCATGTGACAAATACAAGCCCTTCATGAATCAGTACTGAAATGCTTCATTAGATTTACTAAAAACAACCCAAAAATTTCACCTGCTTGAAATGCATAAAGCCACAGTGTTCTAAGTAAGGGCTATCTCATAACTGCCATGGTGATCACCGTAGCAATGGTATCTCTACTTTCACCTTCTCCTCTAGTTCAGTTTCCATCTGCTGCACAGTTAAACATCAGCATTCTTTGGAGAAAACCCACACTCTGTCTCTACTGTCATACAACCATTCTGAGTACATTATTCAGAGTCATGTTTCAGTTAGTGAATTTTGTCCTCTGATGAGGTCACACTTGTGTACTCTCTGCTGCTGCCTTAATAACCTGCCTCTTGCAAAAAACAAACCATTCTTTGTTATTGTAACATCACTGAAATCAATGGTAGGATAGGAATAATGTATAAATTTGAGACCAACATTCATTTTGCTGAGGGTTTTTTTGTTATGCTGTCCATAAACCTGTTAATGGATCTACGCTTTAGTCTTAGAGAGATTCACACATAAATATTCCATATATTAAGAGGGTTCTGAAAATATGGAAGTGTGTGGACTGTTGGAAGTAACTGAAAAAAAGTGCCTCCCATGCCACTATGGCAAGTGGATGATGGAAGAGAAGAAAAGCTGATGCACTCTTCTGCTGAGAGCTATTTCGGAAAGACAGGACTACAGCTGAAAACATACCCGTGGCAATGTGATTATTGAGAGGCCTGTGCAATGAAGTCAGTGGAAAAGCTACAGCTGGCTTCAATAGGAATTGAATGGGGTCTATGACCAGTCATCTGAAAATAAAAGAACAAGAGGAAAAAGCCTGGTACAGACTTGTGGTGTGTTAAAAATCCTCAGTGCCTGTGGAAAATAACAACTGCCAGATCGCAGGGTAGATTCTGAAAGCTGATTTTATATGCATCATAAGTATTACTTTCTGGGATGATCCAGCTGAAGAGTACATCCCAAACTGTTGTTTGCTTTCATGGAAATGCTGCTTCCTTTCTGAAATGCCACTCTCAAAAATTTAAATTCCTTGTGTGGCAGAGCAGGTGGTAACAAGAAGATATCCAGACTAACAGATATCAAACTAGACAAGTATTAGGCAAAAGATAATCCTAACTTTTGTTGTCAGACCCAGATGTATCTCAGCTATTGTTCAAAACCACACAAGATTTTTGGTCCCTAACAAGACAGAATTTGTAGGGTAACAAGAAACACTTTCACATTCTCCCAGTTCTTTCAGAGTGGCTTCCCTTACCCCAGGTCTAGATAGGACACTCCTATCATGTTTGCCAGGCCCCAAGTTCCAGCAGCTGGTGTCAACAAAAATAGCTCCACAAACTTCACCAAGCCTGACAGATTTATGTTTGCTTATATAGCTGATTGTTGGTCCTCATATATTTTCTTTAGACTTCATAATCCAGAGCAGTTCAGTCTCTTCATGAATCATGAATATGGAAATGGTGATACAAAGGCTCAGACAAAGCTAATTAGTGGGACAGTTGTCTCATTTTAGCTTTTATGAAGGAGTGGCAAAACTGAATCCAAACTGTGAATATCCCATTGAATATCCCCTTTATCCACATGCAGCTTAGTTAAATGAAGAAATAATCATCATAGTGCCAAACCAGAAACAACACAGTAATAAACGGAAAGCCTGTGGGTAGTCCTTAAATCTTGTAGAAAGTGAACAGATTTAGGAAATGATGGTTCATTTCAGTCTCTCAAAACAAATTTGATGACTAAGTAATTTGATAATTGCTACTAGACTATGCAGTGTACAGGGACACTTTATCACTGTTCTCAAAGAATCTTATTCTGATATAGTTTCTTAAAATAAGTTCTGAAAAGGAGACCATTTTGAACAGTTTCACCTATTGATATGTTGAACACAGAAAAAGTCCCTTGCTTTCAAGTATTTCTGGGTTTCTTCTTTCTTTCCTGAAGTACAATAAAAAGAGGCGAGCTGCAATTAAGTCTGTCATTCAATTTTAGGTGACACTGCTGGAGAGAGTTTAAGTAAACTTCCAGAGCGGATAAACTATTAACCAGCATAGTGCAGGTATGTACTGCTTACCTCCAAATCCAGGTCTCAGTGCAAAGTCATGGTCCTCTATGTGAAGAAGTTGCTCAGATTTAAGTGGCCGTACTTTGGTGCTGTCAAGTTTCCTCATTTTAATTTCTCGTTTGCTATGTTTAAAAAAGAGAAAGTAAGAAACTTTTTCTTTTTTTTTCCTGCATGACATTCAGAGTGCTAGTTAAATGAAGCAGAGACCTAAGAATACTGGACAGTTGAATCTGGTATGCGAGGGGAAACAACTGTGCTAATAAAGTTGGAGAAAGAGGTACTGGAAAAGATAGGTAGGTCAGGTATGGGAGTGCCCAGATCCATGAGGAACACCAACTATATGTATAAAAAGCCCCAGGAAGCTCTCCTTCTGTTCCTTTCAGAGATTGTCTCTACCATTATGTAACAGATTATAGCTGTTTGAAGAAGTGTTACTATTCACATAACGATTTGCAGCTCAGACTTGGAAATAACACCATGTATCCACGGTTCTAAACCACTTCATGCATTATCTATATTATGGAAACAATTATAATAAAAAATATAGTCTTCTATTTTCCTCAGAGCTCAAATGAATCAATAATTTTTCAGGACTTAGAAACTGACAATCTGAGATACAGAGACATATATTTTGAGATGCTCTTAAACATCACTCAGATGTGACCAAGTTACTCATTAGTTCATCCCTTTGTTTGCTGCTCAGAGCATTTTTTTGCATCAGGAGTCCTGTCTTTGCATTTTTCTCTATGCCAACCATAACTGAGCCTCTGTGTAGCACCATGGTAACACAGATGAACCTGCTCTAAGTAGGATACCACAAATCCTGTACTTCTTTCTAGTGACTGTTGCTAACTTTCTTCCCTTCACAGAATGTTCTGCACAGCATCCGAAACTCCACTGGGAAGTTCACATCCCTAAGAACGGACTTGAGCTCTCCAGACAGAAATATCATGTGCTGGGCCTACATTTAAAGTGAACAGCAGAGGCCCATCACAATGCAGACTCCTCTTTTGTTTTGCCTATAAACAGAAACCATAGCACAGACAGCAGAGGGGGTCTGGTTCATAGGACAAATGTATTGTGTTAAAACACAAACAAGATCTACAGTCAGATTTGGCAGCTGGGGAAAATGGGCTTTAGAAAGAATCCATTACATTGTTTGTTTCTGCTATAAGGCAAATGCTATGTCTCCTTAAGTTTCCACTCCCTGTTGCGTGTCCTGCTTTAAGTGGCTGGTTCCAAGTAATAACAGAACTAGCTATACCCTAGCTTCAGAATTATGCCTGGCTTTAGGCTCTCATTTGAGGAAAAACATGGGAAGATTGTGAGAACCTGTGTAGTTTAATTTAGAGGAAGAAGATTGAGGGAACACATCACCGTCTTCAGAATGCATGAGGAGCTGTTACAGGGCCCTTTGCTACATGGCCACTCCACAGAGTGGAGAATAAGCAGTGGCAACAAAGGAGATCGATGTTACACATTAGGAACACCTTTCTCATGATGAGAGTAGTGAAACATGGGAACATATTGCTTGTGCAGGTTCTGGGATTCCTTTTACTCCAGCCATTTAAGAGCAGGTTAGACATATATCTAAAGGAATGACTTTTTTAAATACAGCTGCTTTGCCACAGGCAAGGGACTCTCCCAAGACATTATTTCTTTCATGTCTTCTGTGATTCTCTGGGATTTTGCTGCCAGCAACTCTAGTTCTTTAGACTGAATGATAGAAATCTGTTTGGAAGATTTGCCCTGTAGTCAAACACAGTTTAACACAAGTTTTGGAATATCATATGATAAGGTATGTGTCTCTATTTGTTTCTATTTTTTCTCCTTTCCTCCCTTTTCTCTTAATAATGAAGAAGCCCAAGGAATTACTTCTTTTAAATGCTCTGTTACAGGAATCCTGAGGTGGCTGATGGGCTACTCGAATCTGTTAGGCTAGAACAAATTGATTCATCTTAGTATTCTTGAATGCCTCTGTCAGTGTCGTCTGAACCAAATTATCTGAGCAATCAGAATGCCCATCAGGCATTTCAAATATGTTCTGTAGCTTTCTAAGTATGAGAATTATGTGGATGCCAAAACTAAGTCCCATGCTTCAGGTAATTAGTCACCACAGAGCAGAATGGGCAGCAGAAATGAACACCTGCAATGCTCTGCAATAGGTATACAAGAAAATTCTGCTGCTTGGAAACTGGTACAAGAGAAAATGATGAATTGTGTTCAGAATGCCGTGGCATAGCTAATACAGTTTGGAAGCATTAGGTTATTTGTCATCGGATGTCCTGAGGAAAATACCTGTTTGATGCTCTGATGATTTCACTGGAAGAAGCAGGCTAAAACTCTGATACATCTGCTAAAATCTCTTACTAAAAATAAGTATGTGATTGAGGAAGACTTTCCCTAGCCACAAGAGACAAAACACCAGGGCAGGAATTTTTTTCTTAATGTGCCACTGAGAAGAGATGTTCTGGGATTTTGATATTGCTTCTGTTTTTGTCTGGATGTGGACAAAATAAGCCAAAATGCTGCCTAGATGAAAACCATCTTTTGTGCCAACATATTTGAACAGGCTTTTCCACTTGATGTTTTATATACAAATCGGGGAGTAGCTAGAATTATTTCTTGCTGCTGTTCAAAGTAGGCAAGGTCTTGCAGGGGTCAGAATAGTACATTCATTGCAAACTCACTACATCTTTTCTTCAATACCTTCCTCTGACAGAATATGTTCTTTTTAATGGTAAAGAAAAATAGGCTTACATGCAGAGATAGATGGTACTTGGAATTAATTTCATGGACATTGGTAACAACATTGTAAATACACCAGAATTAAGACAAATTCAATAAAAATTTCTAAAATCATTAAAAAGTAATACAATTCTGCTTCCCATTTTTTCTCCTCCTTGACTGTTTCTCCCACTCAGGAAGAGTTTTCCAGCAGATATTCCTTTAACATTAGCATCTGGACTCCAATTAGCTCAATGGCTAAGAGTTACAGTACAAAATTGTCCTCACTGCAGCATTAGTTATTTAACTGACCATTCAGAGAGAATCACATGTATGTATTTGCTTACTCCCAAGAAATCCTAGCCCCATATCTAACTATTGATGAGCCCTATAGCACTGTGAAATCAGCAGCAGCTGTTTTCTTGAGTGCTCTTTCACATGGCAGCAATTCCACTAAAAAGCAGAATAGCCAGACCCAACTAGCCTAGGTCTCAAAAAACAAAATCTTCTCCAGGTCAGTCAAGATATACTTTTCATTCTCACAGAAACACAGCAAAGATATGGATTACATTTGGGTGGCCTAGCATCCTGGTCTCATTACCACACAGCTTTTTTCAGTGCACCATAATCTAGGAGTCTAAACGCTGTCATTGATTCTGCACATTCACTGTATGGCTGACGTCAAGCTGTGTGGTGTGAGAGGACAGGGCCACATGGAATCACAGAATCATTTTGGTTTGAAAAGATCACTGACACTAACCATTAACCTAACACTGCCAAGTCCACTACTAAACCACATCCCCAAGCCCCACATCTACAGGTTTTTTGAATACTTCCAGGGATGATGATTCAATCCCTTCCCTCGGCAGCCCGTTCCAGTGCTTGACAGCCCTTTCAGTGGAGAAATTTCAGTGAAATCATCAGCAGACACATATATCAGCAGACACATGCAGCTAAGGAAAAGAAATCTCTCTTTACCTACCTGGGGTAGTTGTAATAAATAGAACTCTGACAGATGGCTTGGAATTGGCATAGATCTGGGCAATGATATATACGAGTTTGCTCTTCTCAGTGAGGCACACGCTAGAGAAACTACAGCTTCCAATTAAAATAGCTCTGCTTTCCACAACTGTATCCTGGGCAATATTTTACATTATGCAAATGAAATGGTAATCTATAATTAAATTCCAAAGGAGGTCATATAAAGCACTTGAAGTGTTTCAGATCACGAAAGGAAGACACCCCTGCTGGTGCTTATATAGGAAGTTAATGGAAGCAATAGCTCTTTGGATGAAAATATATGAGTTATACTCTTCGGACGCTTTACCAGATGTTGTTATGTGAACTCATGGCTGGATGCCTTGATATTTGACAAGGCTCTCAAAGAGCAGTTACATACTGCCTACAAAGCCCAAGCAAGAGAATTCTTTAATAGTGGACAAATACGTGATAGGCTTTTAAAGACAAATTTAGCTATTCCTACCTAACCTTGAACATCTAACGGTGAATGAAAGGTCAAAAGTCTGCTTAAGAGTATTTGCATGGTTTTTGGTTAAAGTGCTTAACCACAAAATGCCATCAGTGTAGTTCCTTAACCAGCGGCATTCATGGCAGTGATGTGGTCAGCATCCCATCTGGTCATCTTTAATTTACAGGTTATAAAAAGTTTGTCTTTGTTCAAGGAGGAATTGGACAAGTTAATATAGAAGAAATCCACTGAAGGTCACTAAATCTGCAGACATTATATCCAATTCAGGAAGCCTCTGAGGGAAATTCAGTGACTGGATGGGTGGGAGTTGGAAACACATCACTATAGCACATGGATCTTTGGTAAGATTCTGCGTGGTTTTAATACCCTGCATTAACTAATGATACGGTAAAAGTTCTTGGTAAGGAACTTGAGGAAGGCTGAAGGGAAGATATAAACACATTTCCAGCACCACCCTCATCATGACAGATTTTGAAAAATCTGAAACATATGTCTCAGGAAGGATATCAGAGAGGATTTGGTTTCAGTTACACTAATTTAGTGTCCTGGAAAAAGAATTCTCATCATATTCAAAGTGAAACTTAGTTAAACTTATGAAAGTAATAGTCTGAAAGACCCTTTTATTAAAACAATGCCCTAGATTTAATGGTAATAAGCTTCTTTACAGTGCTATGTCCCCAAGGTACTCTAATACCAAATCAAAGGTACTCAAAAGGCAGAAGTTACAGAAACCTTTTTCCCAGGAGAGTCTATGGAGTTATACAGCAGAGGGATTTCTTACACGGTTTAACACATAAAATTTTGAAGCCCAGGTAAATGTAACAGTCAAAATTGCACAGTCCTGTCTCTGATAGAAAAATGCATTTTTAAGTGTTCAACAACATTGGCAACATGTACTGTCAAAAAGCCTAATATTTAGACAGTCAAATGTTTTGTTCTTTGAGGTCCAAAATGGACCATGAGAATAATCTCTTTCTCATGTACTTTTGGTTAATGCTTTAAAATCTTCTTTACAAGAGAATGCAGACAAATAGCTTTGGAGGGAGAATTGGGTTACTCTATTAAAACAGTGGAACTTGTAGGTTAAGTAACATTTTCACATGTGATTCTTTTTAAAAGGCCACCCATTTAACCAAGGCCATCTGTCAGCTGTGTCCCTAATAACCCTAGTGCTGGCTGAAAGGTTTTTCCCCAGAAAGAAAGAGAGGCTGGTGGAAAGTCAGACCCTGATGCAATGTACTGGAGGATAATTCTGCCTTTAGAAAAAAGCCAGAGATTCAAACAAAGAGAAATTAAGCATATTTGGATCCTTTCCACAGAAAAGCTGATTTGCAGCTGTAAAGCTTTGGGATCTTCTGTGGCTCCAATTCTGCAGTTTTCTTCCCAGTTCCAAATTACTAGGACATAGGAAATGGAGACATAGAAGGACAAAGCATTGCCTTGTGTAAAGAAAACTGCTACATTGGCTGATAATGCAATCCTGGCATTCCTACTTGTTTCTAGTCCTCCTTTACATTAATGCACTTCTGCCTGTCTCATAGGACTGTTGTGTGGATCCATTTGTACGCATTAGTAAAGATCTATGAAGATGGAAAGAACACTGTGCTAATATTGTTATTGCTGTCCTGTGGCAAGAGGTCAGCAAAGGATGTCCAGTAGGATCCCACAAAATATGCTCTCCTACCACCTACTTTGTGATTTTTTTTATGTCAGTGATGGATCAACTCCTCTCACTCACAAAAATGTATCATCTAGGCTTAAAACAGACTTTCCTTATCACTACAGCAATAAGAAGATGATATTTTATTCTATTTCTATTTGATTCTTAACTGATTCCTGAGACTAGCAAACACCAGAATAACCTTATGTTGATATTAAGGCTAGTTCTGTTTATTTTGTTTTGTTGTTCCAAATAATCATGTATCAACACTCACTCCAAAACTGTCAGTGAGTTTGAAACAGTCTGCTGAACAGTCACTCTTTTCCTGAGCTTTTTGTCCTAGACCAAACTTGAACCTATGACCTCAAATTGAAATCAAGAAGTACCGAGTGACATAGCACCTCCAGGCACCTCCATTGTGTCAATGGGATATGTTCTGTTGCCTTGCATTGCTTAAATGTGATTATATCAAGACATAAAGGGATTCAGAGATATGTCACTGCTGGATTATCACATAAGAAGTAATTTGGAAGGTAAACAGCTGTACGTCTGCTACAAAGAATGTAATTTGAAAAAAAATACAGTTTAAACACATCAGAAGAGTCCACTTATGTTACTTTTCCTCAATATGTGACTTTGTATGAATAGAATATGAGCTCACTTGCTCATTTGAATAGGGGGATCAAGTACACAGATAAAAGTAACAGTTGTATCTTTTCTCCTTCCTTAAATAGAGCTACTTATTACAATTACAAAGAGAGATTTTGCTTGGATTATCACTGGCAGTCATTGATCTCTTCACATACTATTAGATTAATCTGGAAACATGTTCAGAGACCTCCCATGGCAGATATGAAATTTGTGGCATTTATGGGCACTAACAGTTTGCATAGAAACTTACATGTAAAAACCTTTGTACTGTTATTCATTTGAATCCAGTTACTTGACTGGAAAGACTAAGAACAGATACTATTTTCAATGTCTAAAGCCTATTCCAGAAAGGGAACACACTGTGTCATTACTCCAAATAAGGTAAACTTCACCTCATTTAGTGCCATGAAAATGTCTTCTGTATATTGATAATGCAGTTGCTCTGCTGTTTAGGTAATGGATGTCCCTTTATAACATTGGCAAGAAACTTTGGAAAGCATTTCTGCTACTTGTAATGCGAGTGAGACGGCAAGAATACTTTGTACATATTGGTAGTTGGTATACACACTTGGCAATAGGAGTCTGGCATCACAATAGTAGGCTGGTATTACACAAGTGAAAAGAACTGTGTGTGGGTGTGAGTGCATACATATCTGAATATATATACAGCATTCATGAAGTCACAATATGAAATATCTGGTTATGAAAACTAATTAACAGTTCACCATTTCTGTTTTGAGAACACCCTGTCAATACTATGTGCACTATAAACCCAGAAACTGGCAAAACAGGGCAGTGAACAAAAAGGGTACATTGAAAGGTTGCTGACAGCATGAAATGTATTCAGATGAACACTGACAGAGAGAGTATATTGCTTACCTGTTATGCTTTCTTAAGAATGAGAATTGTTGCCGTTGATGAAGATGGCGATGCTGACTTTGAGAACTGTGTAGCACTGCTGTTGGCCACAGGCAGGTAAGGAATAGAAGTCTCATGACCAGGACCATCTCTTCCAAAAGCAAAATGCACCTGATCAGCCAGTCCACCCTGATGAGTTTTTATTTTTCGTGGTTTTACTGCTCAGAAACAGCATAGCATACAAAAGATGCACATGAAGCAAGGCATCTCTGAAGACAGAAGACAGGTACATCCCAGTTCTGATGTCCTCACCGAGTTTCCTTCCTATTTTGGCAATTCATAAAAATCCCTTCAGCTCTACATCCCTGCAGCATCTGCTGACAAACCAGAAGCACCTTGCTTTTAGAAACGTAGTACATACAACAATTGATTTGGCCAGGCTGCAGTTTGATCCATTGCTCCCATTCTTTCAGCACAGGCGCATATTTGAATTCTCCATCACCCGCTCGCTAACCTCTTCAACATAGCCTGTGCAGCAAAGTGATGTCAAACATTTAATCCCCCTTAAATCCCACACAAAACCATACAAAAATCTGCTTTAATGACAAAGGTCTCTAAATTAATCTTGCTTTCTATATATGTGTGTATCTGCTCAAAATAATTTTCTGCACAGATCAAGCTCTTTCATTAACTGACTACATTGTATTGTCTCCCCAACCATTAACGTAATTTCTGTTTCTGTGACCTGCAGTAGCAAGCATTTTGTTTGTAGATACAGAACCACTTTTGAACAGCACAATATCATGGAACAAGTTCAAACTCAAAATAAAGTCTTGTTTCAACACTCCCCAAAGACATTTGGAAATATCAACAATCTTTCTTTCTTTCTTTCTTTCTTTCTTTCTTTCTTTCTTTCTTTCTTTCTTTCTTTCTTTCTTTCTTTCTTTCTTCCTTCCTTCCTTCCTTCCTTCCTTTCTTTCTTCTTTCTTTCTTCCTTTCTTCCTTTCTTTCCTTCTTTCACTAAGACCTGCAGTTATCTATTTAATTTATCCTAAATTTACAAGGTATATGCATGTCTAAGATCCAGCTTCCTTCCACCACCCTAATTTTATCTTTATTTCATTTAGCCTATCCTGCCTGTTCAATAGCAGATGGAAATGCAAAACATTCTATTACCAAAATGTTGCTTAACAATGACTTGAGCATGCCTGCTTCTCCTACGATAGGTGGTAAGATTTCTTGTGGGCTTAAAACTGGGCAATACTGGACACACCTTCCTAGTTGACACAGTCAGACTTATCCTTTTCAAGGCATAAGCAAGTTCAGTAATTATCAAAACTGATGGCACATATTTCCTTTTTTTTATCTAGAAAATCAGAGACGTGAGATTGAAAGTTAATGAAATTGAAATAGCCAACCTCCATCTAACAGATTTAGAAGTAATTCAAGTCTCCCAGCATAGGTTTCTTCCTAAGACAGAGGAATGAAAACAAACCCAACACCATGTCTGCTGAGACTGCTAACACTCAAGCACGTTAGGATAATAATTCTGTGACGTGGACATCTGCCTCCTCAGAATTTCCCTGAGATTTCCAACTAACTTCATTTGGCCTAAGACAGAATTCTGAGATGTAAATGGTTTCCAGGAGGAAAGGCAGCTTACGAAATGGCAGCTAATTCCAACAGTGTTTTCCATTTGGAGTTGAACGGTTATCTGCCTGTGACTTAAAAAAAGAAAATTAAAAAAATCCTTTCCCCAACATACATAAAACTTAAGCAGGGTTAGATTAAATTTCATGGCCTAGATCAAAGGCTTTCACTCTTATTACCTATCTCTTTCTACACTGTTCGTAGTTTAATCCTTTCCTGTTCAACAGCCTTATGGAAGATCATTTGCAGTCTGACCCAGGGATAGTCAGAGGGTGCTTCCAGCAGATCTGGTGTATTCCTACAGTGAAGCTCTAGAGAAGCTAAACACAAGCTGTAGTTCATAAAACTTTTAAAGGTTCTTGTATTTTGCACTATCATTTGAATGGAAAAGGGAAAATAAACAATAACTCCAATGAGAATTTGTTCCAGGTAGAGAAAATGCTTGTTCCTGCGGCAGTCTGGTTGTCTAGTCTTGCTCAACCTACCTATATCAAAGTATCAACATGCGTGTCTAAATGACATATAAGAAAAGATCCAAGAGCCTTTGGATCTTTCTCTTTCCCTATCCAAGCACAGGCCCAACAGTAGCAGCAAGAGATAAATCAGCAAAAGAGCAAGAGAGCAAATCAGACAAAAAGCTAATTACACTGCAGGCTGAGTGATGATGTTATGTTACCACATTTCTGCATGCTTAGCTAGCTGCACCTGCATCGCTGTCAACTCATTTCCAACCATTTTCCTCAATCCCAAAGGAATAACATACAGACTGTCTTCTCTGCTAGTAGTAATCATACACATTGTTTCCATAGACTTTTGGGAAAGCCATATTTTAGATATTAACAGCATCCTTAGCTGAAACTGCTAGCTATTATGTTATGGTCACTAAGCAGGAGACATGGAATGGGGAGGGAGAGGATGTTCCAGGTGCTGAGGTTATCCGAGAGCTCTGAAGGGCACCTGTGGTTAGGTCATGTCACGCTAATACATAAATGTGTTGACTTTGTGCGCTGACCTCAAGGAAGTCAAAGGAGTCCATTAAAAATAAATAAGTAAAAATTGCTTTGTGTATTGGTTTCCCAGCTGGAAAAGGCAGTGCTTAGAACCCCTGCTCCAGGGAAACAGCAAAGACAAACAAGTTGGCTTTGCAGAATGACTGGTGTGCCCCTGGCCAAGCTGCAGACGGATGGCCCTCCCTACAGAAGGCCATCAGCCAAGAGGGGTGTCTTTAACACAGAAAGAGGCAATTAGATGTTGTTTTCATTTAGCTATCAGCACCCCACTGTTTTATTATTCTTGACTGTAGTAAGAACTTTACCACTAAGCTGTGGTGATGAAAAGACTGCTCCATGGGATTCCCAAAACATGCTCAATGTTCCTTTGACCGCCCCTGCTAAAACCAGTTTTAGTCAAACAAAACAAACAAACAAACAAAAAGGATGAATGCACTGACATATTCCACCACCTTCACACTGTTGATGTCATAGCACTACATATTACCTTGAATATCTAAGCAGTACCCCTCTATCCTTCAGTATGAGGTGGTGAACACTTCCATTACGGGTGTGTAATATCTATGAGGGCAACTAGATGTCACCCGCAGCAATAGGGTTTATTCATACTAGAATTGTTTTCATTTCCTCTGGTTAAGAGAGCATTACACAGAGTAGATTATAATATCATTATAAATTACCATTAAGAAGGCAGGTTAATCTCCTATGCAGTATAATAAATTCTAAAAAGATCCATCTTTGCAGAATAATAAAGACAAGATAATACACTTATATTGGGTGAGTGGTCAATAGGTCCTCGTGTTTAAACACAGAACATCATTGCTTTACTATCATTAAAATATTTCTTTAAAATTATCCCTTCTCTGTAGCCTGTGAAAAGTTTGTAATGCTTATCTTTGAAGGTCAAAACCAGTGCCTGGTAACAGTACATAAGCTCATTGGAACAGTTTACAAACAACCAAGCAAGCAAAAGAAACAAAGGCTGTCTAGTATAAAAAAAATGCAATCTGTAATTGCAATCTGGAACTACAGACCCCTCTCCACCATGGATCACAAAGCAAAGCCAAGCAAATTGACAACAGCTACTATAAGAACAGAAAAAGGCCAGGAATGAAGAGATGCTGCAGAGGCTGGAACTTTTCAGAAAATTTGAGCACATCTAAGGGCCATTTTAAACATATGGAGCTGCAACATCACAGCACACTGCCACTTTGTAATCTGTAAACTAACCGCAGCGACAAGAGATGCAATGTGGAATGGGGAGAGTAAGTTTACCTGGCATGTATTTTTTATTTTCTTAATCAGACAATGAAACACAAGGAAAGAAGCATTCCTAAGAGTCTCCTAAGAGGCACTTATTTCTGATAAACAACCATCAAATCACAGAAAGCAGATTAACCAGAGTAGTGACTGTGAGAGTGTGTATGTAATACTGCAGCACAAGAACAGGCGGCATTTAGCTTTTCTATGGTAACAGGCTCAGGGCATAGCACTTACCAATTTTATACTGTGGTGACTTGCAAAAATACTAGTCAGAATTAAGGATGCTTTATCCTGCTTATATTAGCAAAAATGACAAATGAAATTTCCAGAATAAGGTATCTATTCACATTTCCTAACAATGTGAAATGAGGCAAGCAGAGACTGAGCATTAATTATTCCAGTTTGCAGATCTCTGAAAAGATGTTTTACTTAATACTTACGTTAGAACCCAGCTCTTAAGAGTCCTGCTACCAAGTAACTTCGTAGCGGTGGCAAGTGAACATTCATTGCTGTCCCAAATAGTCTGTGATAACAAACTGAGCATGTAAGGACTGCAAAGTACTGAAAGATAAAAGAATTCAAAAGCCAACAAAAGACACAACTCAGTCCAAAATCTGTGCAAGATTTTTTCTTTGTGTTTACTGACATGGACTCTCAACCTGAGGTTTTAAAACCAACTTAAACAGGTTACTGCTGAAACATTGTCCTCGCCTTCATCCCTGCAGTGCACTGGTACTCGCTTCCTTTGCTTCACCATCAGTAACAGTTCAGCCAGTTGTTAAAGGAATGGGCAGCAGTGTAGGAGGGAGGGCATGTCCCACCTCTGAGGTGACACATGGCTATACTTGCTTAAGTCAACCTTGAAACTCTACCCTTAATTTCTTCTAGGAAGCATGAAAAATAGTAGTAATATTGAAGGCAGCACAAAATATTTTTGATGCTATTCCACTACTCCAACCCCTCAAACATTAGTAGTAAAACTAAATCTCAAATTCGTAATCTAAACTCTAAAGCACAATTGGGAAATATCATGAATTCAGAAGCCACTATGAGGAATATAAATATTTGGCTCCCAGCTGATTTCATTGACAACTTAGTGGTCAGTATATCTTAAAATCTGTGCTTTGAAAACCATACACAGATAAGTCAACAAGACATGCTGATGAGATAAAATGTCTAGAAATCATATGCAACATTAGTGATCTGCCTTTTCTTCTCCTTAGAGAACAACCATTTGTTATATTTCATTAAGATAAAGCGTAGGTCATTAAAAACTAAGGGACAGCTAAACAACTGCCTAAACATAGTTGTCATGCTGTATGAGGTCTCCTCAGATGTCTGACACAGCCATTCACAAACAGGCCATGGGACCTGTAGAAGGTTGACAGCTTTCAAGAGCAGCAGCTGAGGCCTAGAGAGTTGGCGCTAAAATGGCCTAAGGCAGGAGACTAAATCCCACTCCTGAAGAATGTCAGGTTTCTTACTGTCTTCAACTACTGCCTACTCACCCAGAAGTAACTTTGAAAACTGTGGTGGGGGATCCTGCCAAGACCATAATCCGCCAAAGGAAAGCACAGTTTCCCATACAAAACAGCCTCTTAATATCAGACTTGAACAGATGACCCTGTTTGGTACAGCGGTCTTTGCTACTTTTCCATCAATTTACAAAACTCAGGCTTCTGTTTGCTCTAGAAATATGGTGGCTGCACTGCTTTTGTGTAATCAGATATTTGGTTGGAAAAAGTGACATGAAGAACAAACAAAAACACACACTCCCCTGGTTCTTTGCATTTCCTGTTTTCAGAGACTCTAAATTGGGGATTCTTTTCCTTTCATCATTCTGCCCCCCACAGAACAAACCCGGAATTAATTTCACCCGTAAATCCCTTTACTTAGCTTCCACACCAGCAATTCTGAAAGTAAAATAATCAGTTTTATTGCCTCTAGTTAAGAAAAAAATATTACATCTTGAGGGTTACCTCTGGAAAAACAAGAAGCCACATTTTTCACAGATTTACATTTCTCACATACTCAGTGGCAGAAAACTCTGCCTTTCCGCCATCTGATGTTGATCACAGGCACAGTATGCTGCTACTCTACTCCTGTATTTATGTCCATCTCCTCCCAGGGTTTCTAGAGTTTGCTTCTTTATGTATGTATGATATATTTCTTTTAAAAGTGACTTTCACAAGCTAAGGAAGCTCAAGGAGGTGACCCATAAGCCTAAGAAATTAATAGAAAATGAGGATTTGCCACAGCATGGTGTATCCCCAAGAGGTAAGGTAGTTTGCCATACATATGGCCTGAACACTGCACAAATTTGGAAAGCAACATACCCTACAACAGGTTTAGAGTTTTCTTCTTTCTTCCTTGGAAGTCTGGCAAATACCACTGCCTCCCAGCAGTGCCTACAAGTCAGATTATAATTGCTATCTGAAGTTCTTTTGGCTCAGTTCCCTCCACAGACTGAAACAAGACAATTCAGCAACTGTGTTTACTCTTTTCTTGCTGCCACACTGACGTTTATTACGCATTTTTTACAAAGAGGATATCAGAATATGCCCTGTCTGTCTTCCAGAAGTCAACAATATCTTCGATGGGAACTAATTTATGTAATGTATTGCATCTCTGCAAAACTCTTTTTCTGTCATCAATTAATATGATGGGGTAAAAAAATGTTGAAAAGTGAATTAAAAAAAAAAAAAGCCTTTCAGCTTTGGCACTGTAAACTTTTTTCAGATGACAGTCAAAACAGAGACAGATTTATTGATTAAAGTCTGATCTCTATTGGTCATAAAACAGTTTCAGAAGCCATCAGGCACAATTCAGTGTGGCTGGTTTCCAGGCTTTTCTTACCCATTGATAACTTCCAGAGAAACATACGTTAACATCACAGAGCAGGTGCTCACTTCAAATTGGAAAGACAATTTTAATTACTAGAATTGTATTCTTAAGTAAATATATATATAAACTTAAGACTTAGCAGTAAGGAGTACCCATATTTGGGTTTTCTAAGGTTTTGCAACCTCTGTTTTCCTAGTGGATGCCAAACAAATGTCTTTCTAAATCAATAAATATTTGAACAATTAAGGGCAAAGGATCAGAGACATCGAGAAACAGAGGGAATAAGCAACATGTGAAATGAAGCAAGCCTTAAATAAATTCATGTTGGTGGGCTGCAGAAATACTAGTTCCCAGAGGAAGCATCTAAGTGTACAACAAGAGTATTTTCCTGGAGAATTTACAGGTAATGCTACTGTTGAGTTTCTTCCATTTCTCTTTCACACACTTTTTGGACACTTGGGTATTAGCAAAATCTTGAAGGAGAGAGAAGCTAAGTGATGGACAGCAACACTGAAGGTTGGTTTGAAATTTGCTCGATGTGTGAAAACGTTTGTTCCCAGTAGGAACTGTTCCTTCCCATAACTTTGATTAAAAAAAATCTTTAAATCGAGGCAGATGTAACCAGGATGGAAGTGGGAGAAGAAAAAGGTTTAATTCATCTGCTGAAAACTTCCACATGCTGGCAAGTCACTGTTCCAGCCACCAGACCCTCAATCCAGGCTGCCTCACAAGATCACAAGAATGGCAATACTGCCAATCACATTTTTCAGTGGGGAGAGTCCATCCTGCCTGTCTAAGTCTCACAGTGTCTACTGCATGATAAGGCGATGCAGGCTTGCTACCTTTCTGTGACTGATAGGTGAGGCTGACAGGAATGTGCATTAAATCAAATCTGGTTTCTGTGACCTTGCCCAAGCTCTAGCTTTCCTGTTCATTATTTCACTGATAACATAAACGTTATGCCATATAAATGTTTGGGCTGTGAGTTACAACACGGGTACCCTGGCTCTGCCATGCTCCATCTGTAAAACATACATGAGACCACAAACAAAATGGATCACCTTCACTACAAGATCGCCCCTTCTGTGATGTATTCAGTGCTGACATGTTGGTCTGGTGATTGGCTTCAAGTGCAGGAAAAGCTATGAAGGATACTGGAATGTATGCCCACTATTTCCCAAAAAGCATCAAGCCACAAGCCTTGTCGAAAAAGCAGCAAAACACAGATGCCCACAAGAAACAGTGAGACATGAGCTTTTCAAAGCCAGAACAGACAAAAACATATCTCTTCATAGCTGTATAAGGATGTCCCAAGATCAATGGCAGCTGATTTACAGGCCATCAGCACAGACATTATTTGCAGACTACAGACGATCATTTGCATGTAGTATTCTGACAGATACAGGTAAGGATGGACACCAGGAAAAATGGCTGCACAGTCGCTCATGATGCATGTAAAATGCAGAAAAGGTATCAAGATAAGCACAGAGAGGCAGACCAAAATGCATGCAGAGAAATCTGCAGCAACAGGTAGTTCCCTCTTCCAGCTCTGCCTCCTGGCCACTGGACGCTGATGTGGGACCCAAGAGAGATGAACTCTCCCTTTCTTCTCCTTTTTGTCTTCGAAAGGAAAAACAACAGGGTTGGTGACTACTTCACAAATGTTCTCCTCACTCTGGAAACATCTTGGCAAAAGCTGGAATATCTTTTTC
Source organism: Colius striatus (assembly GCF_028858725.1). NCBI lineage: Eukaryota > Metazoa > Chordata > Aves > Coliiformes > Coliidae > Colius > Colius striatus. The sequence continues at coordinate 110,047,349 of NC_084759.1, read as the reverse complement.
TTTTTTACCCCAGAAGCGTCGTCAGGCAGTGTCGAGGCCACACGGAGAATGCCGTATCCCGCCTCGGCCGGGACGCCAAAGGTTCGGGGACCCCTTTGGCGGTGGAGGTGGGCTGGCGAGGGCCCAGGGACGGCGGTTCCGAAGGAGCGGCCGCAAGGTGGCAGCGTCGGCCGCGCCCATCGGCCTCGCAGGGGGGTGCGCTCCGGCGCCCCGCGACGCCTTCTCTCGCCCGCCGGCAGCCGTGGCGGCAGCGGAGGGCTCTCGGAGCCTGCAGGACGGGGTCGCGGGGCTGTCGCCCGGCGGCTGAGCAGTAGCGCCTACCTCTCTTGTGGCTCCGGTAGGGAAGGTTCGGTGGGAGAGGACGGCTGGGGAGGGGGGGAAGGGGAGAAAATGGCCTCCGCTGGTGGCAGGCGGAGGAGAGGAAGAGCCTGTTGGAGGGCGAAGGCGACTCTTCTTCAAAAGAGAGAGAGGGTCCTCATCCCAGGGATAGGGTGAGACAGAAGCCGTATGAACACCAGCAGCCGGTCTGAGATGGGAATTTGCAGAAACTATAAGCTGGTTAATAAATAAATTAATTAATTAATTGACAGCAGCAAGGGGAAGGAAAAAAAACCCCAAAGTGACCAAAATGGTTGTGAGTGTGGTCAGATGCCCAAGTTTGGCCAAGAGAAGCCCAGTTTAGAGTCCACGTTCAGCCATCTGGTTTTCTTCAGCAGTCTCTCGCCAGGGGTTGTCCAGAGCAACTTCCCTGAAATTCTTCACAGAGACTGATTTCCAGCTGCCGAGCACGAGAATAAAATAGACTCTAATGACTGGAATTTAATCTGAATTCCTTCAGTAGTCCTTTGTATATTACATGGTACAAGAGACCGTCAGAATAGTTTAAAATTGAAATAAAAGTAGCAGCTTTCATAAAGTATGACAAAAAGCCACAGGTGAACAAATGGGCTTTAGTCAGACTGACTGGGACTAGGAACGCTAGAAAAAAATGATGTTCATTAGTAAAAAAAATGAGCACACCTCTCCACAAATAATTTAGTATTGGCAATAGCCTAATTACTTTATGTAAATTAAGACCGTTTTAGTTAATGATAGTACACAGGAGGAGCCTGCTCAGAAATTGTGTTCCTGGCTACAGAGACCCAGTCTAAAGCATCAGCAACTGTGTAGATGAGGTGCTGAGGGACATGGTTGAGTGGTAAGCTTGGCAGTGTTAGGTTAGTGGTTGAATTTGATGATCTTATAGGTCTTTTCCAACAAAACATTTATATGATTCTATGCCAAGAGCCTGCAGCAGGGAGCTTCACAACATCGTTATCCAGCCCGGGGATAAATATCTCCTTGTCTCAAACATGCCACTGTCACTACCTTTTACTGTCATTCTTGGTTCATGGTTTTGTTCTTGATTTACTTAGGATTGCTTGTGATCAGATATCTTAAGTAAAATATTTTAATCTCTTAATTGCAAGAGTTTCCAATTTCTCTGAATCCTTGTCATTCATATTGCATGGAAGAGGGGAACAGGCCCCAGTCCAGATACTGGATCGTGCCATCAGACTCAAAACATACCCGCTGTTGTATAATGTGACCCAGACGGAGTGTCCTACTATCGCATGGCCCCTGCCAGATTATATAAGGTAACACACCATCTGCCCTGACATCTGTGACCTGATGCAGGTGGCATCACTCTGTAGTACATGTTAAGAGAAAGAAGTGGCTCTTTACAGCCCACGTCTTTTTTTTCACTTTTAATCCGATAACCTTAGCACAGGGCATTCCTAGACACTTGTCTAAGGCCTTCATCTGTCACCAATATTAGCAGGCATGTAGGGATAAATATGGTAGAAATAAACACTACATATTTGCTGATGTGGAAATAGTTTGGAGGCAAATGTAGTAGGCATTTTGCCCCCAAACTTTAAAAGCTGTCAGATGCAAAATTCAGGATGAGTTGAAGGTTTGAAGTGATCTGAAATAGCAGATATGAGATACTGTTTTGCTTGCTCCCCTTGTTAGTCTTGAGTGGTCACATTTAAAAGCTTTTCTAATAACAGAAGTAAGCAAAGTTTTGTTGTACAAGGAGTGTAGGTCTGCCAAGTATTACATTACAGCCTATTCTTGATCCACAGTGTTTAGGAAAATGTCATAGAAGGTGATTATTTCTCTAGGTATAGCTGTGGGGATCAGTCCATAGTATGTTGACTTGGGCAATATGAAGAGAAAGAAGAAAAAAAAAAGATGCTTGGGAAATGTAGAGATACTCCAGCACCCTGAGACTGCAGGAGTATGAGGAATACTGTGTGGATGAGAGAAGGCACTCTGGAAGAGATGTTTCCAAAAGTATAAGCTAATTTAGACTTTAGTCCCAGTCAAAAATTGGGTTAATTTGTAGGGGCATTAGATTTATGCCTCTTTTTGAATAAACATTGAGTTGATTAAAACCTGTAGCAAGGAACTGAGTTTCACAGTCTGGGGGACTCGCTACAGAATCCTCTCCTGTATTTCTGAAGTGGATTACTTTTTTATGTAACAAAGGGGCTTTGCTCAGCGCACAGAGGGCAACATGCAGCTGTTATCAATGCACACCATTGTGTAACTCACTTGGGCTTCATCACTCCTGAAGAGTGTGACCCTTCTGCAGCAGGAGGTCTCGCTTAGTCCCAGTGCAGGCAGGCTCTCAAACACACCCAGGCTCCCAAAGTACAGTCAGAAGCCTCAATCAACACCCTGCGGCTCCCAGCCGTGGCAACTTTTTGCAAACGCACCACATCTGTGTATGCCAGTAGATTATCAGGTACGTAGGTGCCTCCCGCCCAGAACAGTGGTGAAGGATTTTGTGAATAACTTTCTTAAAAATAACACCAAAAATACACGTGATAACGTCCCTTTTGCATCATATGAATCTCATCCCACTGTGTCAAGAGAGAACTGAACAAGAGGTGAGAAACTCGGGGCTCTAAAATCAGAATTTGTGAAACGCCAAGGAAAAAGAAACTGATTCTGATCGTTTTACTGAGAAGCCATTTCTCTCTTTTATGCTTTTCACAAGGGTTCTTTCAACCTCTTTGATTTTCAGGCTGCAGATCAAGGTGTTCTGCAATAGAGAAAGGGATGGTGTAACGCATACATTCCAGCACATCATGATTCAATGCAACAGAGAGAAGGGGGCAATTATTAAACCATCTGCTTTCTGCAGGGTTTTCAGCATTTTGTAAGGCATCCTGTTTGAAAAGCTTCTTTCTGTCCTGAAGTATTAAATGACCATACCTACTTCTCTATTTTTTTTGCACTTGTGGTTGAAAGCATTGGGAAAACATCCACTGCTTGGTTTTTACAGGGTTTCTCCTCCCTTCTGTCTCAGTTCCCTGATCTCCCAGGGTCTTAATTCCAACCTGTATAAAAAAAAGCATACAAAAGTCTATATTAATATTACTTAACATACAAATTCATTAATACACAAATATTGCTACTACAGCAAAAGTGAGGTAGGTAGCTTTATCACAACCACTAAATATTTTTCCTTATTAAACACTAGGTCAGGAGTGCTTTGATACAAAGTCTTATCTACAAGAGGAAAATGTAGGGTGTAGAAAAATTGTGCTTTCACCCACAGTCAGCCTTGAAGTGCAGCTAGGCAAACTGAAGTAACAAATGGCCATAAAACTTAACGCCCATTGGCAGTGATTCTCACTTTTGTTTACACTTTGAAAATCCTCTTTGCCCTGAATTTTCTCTGTGGGTTTCTGTGTGTTTTTACAAAACAATTTTTCACTTTCATCTTCTCCTGCCCAGCCCACAGCTAGTAAAGTAAAGCCTGTAACTCTCAGCAAACTCTCCCAACTACATAAAAGGATTAAGTAAGGGTGTTATTATTGGCTTTGTTGTCACTAAAAATAATGCATTCTCATTACACTGGAATATCCTTGTTTTTCTAAGATTTTAGAGAAGATGAAAGGGTGATTTCTACTGCAGTGCAACTAGGAGAAATCAAAGGGAAAGTATAAGTTAGAATGCAACAATAGTCATACAGAAGTAAAAGCTCGTGAATCATCTCCACCGTGGCTTACTCAGTGTCACCTTTTTTTTTTTTTGCTAATGTGAAGACAGAATAGTTGTTATTCATGTACAAATTCTGGAGAAAAACAAGGAATCCTGAAAAATCCATTTTACTCATCTGGGGGATGGCAGGGGGCGGACAAGTGGAATTTAAAGCACTCTGAAAGGGCCATCCAGTGTTTTGGCCACTGAATTTCATTTCACAGCAAATGTAAGATTCTACTTTCCTCATTTTACATAACCTAGTGGATTGATTAGCAGACAGTAAGGAGAAAGAGAACAAATGCAAACACACCTCATCTGAACAGCTCTCTGCATGTGCCCAGTACAATCAAATGTGACAAGTTCAGCCCAATTTATATTTCTTTTCCTTAGCAGTGAATTTTAGAGATAAACCACAACAGCTGCCAGCATTTATTGGCAAATTATTTTCTTCAGATCTTCAAAGTCCCTCAAATAGATATTTTTAAAAAAAATCATAATAAATATTAATATTTTTAACAAAGGAAAGTTTCTAAAGACTTTAGTCAAGAAGCAGCAGCCGATTGAGATCTCGAGGAAAGGTATAAAAAAATTAAAGTCTTCGTTCTGAAAATCACGTAGTATAAGGCATAATCTTTAAATGATAGTACAGTCCTTCACCATCATTTGCAGCCACAGGAAATTAAAGAGCTAAAATTGAAGCTGACAGGCAGAGCTAAGCATAGTGCTGCCTGCAGCACCTTATTTCTTCAGTGTCATTGCCTACAGATCCGTGAAGCCTGCAGTCCGTTCGTCTATAGATCTGTTGCCAGCTTACAGGCTGACAACCTAAAGCTATTTCAATGCTGCAGACCCTGAAACACAGAGACTGGCGAGCAAATTGTTTGCAAGGCTGGTTACCAGGAGCAGGCTGGTAGAGCAGCTTGGGTAGAGAGCTCAGCACAGGCAGAACAGTGTAAATTAGCTGCCATTGAGCTCCTTGCTGCTGTGGCCGGGCTGTCACTGCGCTCTTGCTGCTGCGGCCTCTGGACCAGCTTCAGCATGTCATGGAAGTGAGACCAAGCAGAAATTGTTGGCCATTCATTACAACAGTCTTGAAAGGAAAACCTGATTTCCCTCTTCCTGCAACATCCCCTCTCTGTTTTGTCAAAACATTTTACTGGAGCCCAGCTCATGCAGTTGCTTCCTAATCCACGTCCAAAAGCAGCCCTTGCTACAGGGGCTGGGCAGAGAGGGGATCACAGGTATCTCGCCCTAACACTCGGTGTGAAGGTAAACCATGCTGCTGAACAGAAATGATTCATATGTTAAACTTATCTCATAGCTGAAAACACACAACATGTCTGCCTAAATCCAACACCTAGAGTAAAATTAATTAAAATTCAGCTTGTATCTCATTTTATACCTGCAGTAAGATTAAAAATAATTACTGAAAGGCATCTTTACATTTATCCAAAAAATAGAAAATACAGGTTTTTATCAAAAAGGAGAAGCTTTTTCTGGAAACTGAGCTGTGCTGATGGAAGAGACTATACTCAGAAGAATCTGATAGGAAGGAATTTCCACCATGAAATGTGTTGTTAAATAAACACCCATCAAAACAACAATATTTCTGAGGTTAGTTAGCTCTAGGGTTAATAAATAAGTGGTGTTCTACTAGGGATGTCTGTTCAGCTGTGAAGAATGATAACGAACAATGTCTCCCTAAAGCTAAACTTCTCCTGATGATTAGCCTGAAAAATGGAGGAGTATGTTGCATTCAGAATTTTTTCTAAATTTAGTCTGGCCTGAAACCAAGACAAAATTTCTCCACTGACTCCGTGAGGTTTCCTGCCAGTTAATAGCACATCATACCTAGTGAGCATTGGGAAGTCTGGGATACAGTTCCCTGGAATCCTTCAGAGTCCCAAGTCATACAAACACCCCAGAACAGCCCCAAGACTTCCACTGCAAGTCCTTGGGTCCGATGTGTTTTAAGCAAGTGGAAATGTGTGTGAAAACTTCCAGATGTTTATACCTTCTCTGTGGGAATATCACTGATTACAAGTAAGGCAAATGACCCATTCTGTTTTTCAATTTGATGCCATAAGCATTTTATGTTCTGTTAAGCAGAAACTTGGTGTTATTGGAGCTTTTAAGTAGTCATACAGATGCATGTTACATTTCTTTGTAAGCCTAGCCCATCTTACCTGATCTTGCACATGCAAGTTCCTCTTCTTTTGTCAATGTTGGAACTCATTACTTCACACACTGGGTAAGAACTTTTCTTTTTAATTTGCAAGCAGGACCACTGCAGTACCGGAACTTCAACCTTCTGTGCTCACTTTCCAAAAATGAAACTGAAGCAGTTGCATTATGCAACTGTTGTGAAATGAGAAAGGCTTAAAACCCCCTGTATTTTGGAGAAAGAATTGTTGCTACCTCAGCAGATTAAAGGTACAGAGAGCGTAGTCTTGGCTTGTACTGAGGAACCAGAAAGAAATTTGTCATCCCAAGGTTGAAAACATGAAGTGAAATAGACAGGCAGATACCTTCCTTATGAAGAGTCAGTACAAACCATACACCAAGAACAGGCTAATAGATGCAGAACACTGACCTGGAGTTTGGGTTGTGCACCCAGGAATTCAAGGTCTGAATCAGTAAGGTTAAACAAAACAGCCTAAAAAGCTATGCTGTGCTCTTGCCTTATTTTTGACTGCATTGTTGTTCATTTTTTTTTCTTTCTCTGACTTGGTAGTTGCTCAGACCTCAGGTTGGTAACAGAGATCCACAGAACTGGCAAACAACTAGGCAGGGAAAGAGAGTCTTCTGAAGGCAATCACTTCAGGGATGTCTGACTCAGGAGCTGAGGTGTACAAAACCCTTGAAATACCAGATTATTTTAAAAACAACAACCTTGAGTTACTTTCTGATCAATGTCACTCACAGCAGGAGGGGAAAGATGCAACATCCTGAATAACTGTTTCCAAAGGGATGGTGTGATTCTCCACTGATACCCTCACATTTCAAATGCCTATAGCGTCATCAACACTGTACAGACAGGGCAGTGGTAGGGAGGTATTGCTCTGGAGAACTGTTTGGAGCACCTAGATTCAGAGCCACCCTCCCTCCACCAGTTTATAAACAGATTTCAAAACACGATGGCTCCAAATGGCTCCAAAGGACCACTTATAGTTGCAGTCATGAATTAAGTTCCAAGACTTGTGTGCTCCAAGACTTTTCCCATGACTCCCAGCTACCATTTTCTTCTTGTCCTGTAGCTCTCAGTTTAAATGTCTTGGAACATTTTCTGCATTTTTAGGAAAACTAACCCAAAAATAAACTAACTTGTTAGCACCTGAAATAAAAACAGAGAGGCAGAGGAGGAGCCACATGGAGTGGAATTTTGGTGCTGCCTGTTGCCTGGATCCTTATGTCTTTCCCTGTAGGCTGGGAATGCCCAAGGCCTTTTGCTGCAGCAGGAGCATCTCCTCCTCAGAACCCTGAAGGAGTCTGTGGGACAATCCCATGATGAAACTTGCCGAGATGAAGCTGCCATTCACCTCTTGCTTGAATGTCAGCAGTATTTTTTCTCCTAGTCCCACTGAAAATTATTACTTTTATAGAAAAAAAAAAAAAAAAAGACCATAATTGACCCAGCAAAGCTCTGAAAATGTTGGATGTTTGGGCAAAACTCTCAAAAGGAGAATGTCAGGCATACTCTGCATCTCAACAGCAGGCAGTCACAAGTGACAAGCCAACACAACAGAATGGTGGGGCAGGGACCAACACCTCAAGAGCAAGGTACAACATGATGGAGAAACCGAGTACATTACTGCTTGGTTCTTACAATAGTTAGACTGTGAGGGGACTAGAAGAGACAGAATTTGAGAGAGAGAAGCACTGTAGACAAACAGTTTGAACTGGCAGCTATTTTGCACAGATCACTTTTGAGGACATTTTAATTCACTGGTTTTAAAGAAATTTATTTCCCCTTCCTTCTTTCTTCCATGCAATACATCAAGCAGCCCTGCCAGCTCTCGTTTGAGCTAGTGTAGGGGGCTATTGCTCATTCCTGGCCATATGTTTCTGTCAGATGTTAATTTGCTCGAGTGACAAATCACTCTGAGCTTTTGATCAGCTACAGGAGGCATTGCTGTTTTCTACTCCTTCCTCATTTCTGCAGTCACAGCCTGTGCTGCAGTCAAGGAGCAGGCATCTCCCAGGCAGGCAAGGAGAAGGAACAAGACCCATAGGCCAGGCAGCTGTGGGCTATGGAGCAGCACCCTGAAATGGCAATGTTCTGGAAGTAACAGTAGCTACAGAAGTGCTAGTCATGCTAGAGAGGAAGACATTCCTTTTTGAGAAAGAAAAACTAGCGAGGAAAAGAACAGTGAAACTGAAAGTCTGGCACCTCTGACACTGCCCCTTTCTGTTGGATTATCAAAGGATTTTTAAAATTCTCCAGTTAAGACCTCATATCCTCTTAGCACTGTTATCCTTAGTCACAGTGAGGCAAATGAAGCTTAAAGATATCTTTCTGTCTTTAAAGTGTAAAGGCCATACCTAAATATACTTTCAATAGTTGAGTTACTGGCAAGTTTGGATTCCCCCAAGACCTTAAAACAAATCCTGGGCCATAAGCAGAAGTTGAAAAGAAGCACTCCTCAGAGAGAAGCTGATGAAAGGGACAACCGTAATGAAGACGTGGAGCATGTCATGAAATCAAATATTCGCTTTGGGATGTATCCTTCATAGAAGCTCTGGTGAGGATAGTGATTCTTTTTTAAAGTCATGCTTCACACCTGAAACTAACCTTGGTAGCTCTTAATTATCAGAGACTGGTCCTACCCACCAGTATCACCGTGAAAAGGAAGCAGAGAAAGTTTGCTTTTCAGTCCAGACTTTCTACTCCTCACAAATCCAGGGTTTTTTTCTCTTCTTTGTTGTGAAGAGCAGATGGAGGCTGCAGTATCCTAAGGAAGTTGGGGGTGGGGGGAAGTGGAATAGATCCCTCTTGACAGTCTGGCCACCCCAGCATCCATACATTAGAGTATTGCTGGTTATTTTTGTAACCCAGTAAAGCAGTTATTTTCTAGCAATTTGTGATTCACTAGATGTTACTCCCACCTTTCAGGAGATTCAGTTTTCTACAGAGATGTTAGTTGTGCAAAGAGCTTGCTCTCAGGGGAAGGTAATCCATTTTTTGCCCTCTTCTTAAACTGTCCCTTTGTTTCCTTTGCTTTTCATGTCCTAGTGTTCTCTCCATTATTTTCAACTGCTTTATCTTCTTTGCTTACAAGTACTGTGCTTCCCTAATCTTGGAAAGATTGCACGTGCTCCCACTCCACCTTTCAGTAAATTAGCTGGTGCCTCAAAGATCACAAAATTGATCTTATCTCTTCAAGCTCTCTCCGTAGGTCTTAGGCAAGCTGTCTGTTCACGAGACCTTGTCTTCTGTGACAGCTCTCTTCCTGGTTTTCCTCCACTACACTTCAACAGTTGACTGCTAAGTTAAACAAGACATTTCTGGTGCTGTTTTACCTGATTGTTCTGCCACTTCCATGAACATTTCCTTCCCTGGCTGTCAATGATTGTTCTCTTTTATACTATCTGCTGCACAGACTGTTCCAGCTTAACAGATCTCAAGTTTTGCAACTTTTTCAGCCAGCTTCGGTGTTTCCTCTATCATTTACTTGATATGTTTTCTCTCTGAAGCCCTCTCACTCTCTAACTTCACCTAGCAGCAGCTCTGTGCTGCTAACTCCCAAATTCATCTCTTTTCAGCCCATCTCCACAGCCCTGGATAGTTTTGTACCTCTAGCCATTTGCTTAACCTCTTCTGATCTGTTTCTCATGCAAAACTGGATTACATAATTCATACATTTTACATCCAGGTGTGGTAGCTAAAATGCAAGTGGTAACTCAGCTTTTATACTCCTTCCTTTAAGCAGCTCAGCCACATCAGGCAACAGATTTCATAACAAAACGTTGTAGATATATTGTTTATTTTTCTAGTTAAGCCAGCTGAGAAATATTTCTTCTCATATTTTCTGACATCATTTAAAGCCATTAAGGTGGGTGTCTGGCTGCAAATCTGTGATTAGGGTAGAAGAGCAGCCATTCTTAATGTTCAGCTCTTCAGCCAAAACATCACTTTGAGAAGGCTTTTAAAAGTATTATCATTGTTATTATAAGCATCATTATCTAGATACTCTTACCTAGTAAGGTGTAGAAGAAAATGGTGAGCAGACTACCAAAATACCTGCTAATTAGCCTTAGCTTCCTCCAGTATCAAACTATAAATGGAATATAATCTGAAATCATTTGAGTTGGGAGGAGTGTAAAACATTGTTAACTGTTTCATTACCTGTCTTGTCCAAGTGGAGCAGTTTTTGAACCATAGGGATATGTTTATCCTCTCAGAAAGAGGTGCTTTGTACCTGCATTTCTGCAGGCAGGAAGAAATCCAATACTAGATCTCAAGTCAGTAGCTTGGACTAAAATGAGGGACGCTTGGGTGGAGCACTGGGAGAACAAAGTCTGCACCATCCAAAATGGAGTTCTGTCAGATTTTCTCAGTCCAGAGGAAGTTGAAAAAGTCCTTTGATTTAGAGCTATAAAAGAGCCACGGTCTGCAAGGCTCTGTCTCCCCATCCCCTATGGAACACTAATATCCTCTCATCCCACAGAAGTGAAAAAAAGGCACCAATGTGCATGGGTGTGAACACACACACACACACACACACACATATACATCTATTTACTAGTGATTTTTATGGGCAGCAGGCTGGGCATTTTCTTTGCTGGGGGAACTCCGTGGTTCATGACAGCTGCATAGGACTACACAGCTGTCAATCCTCTTTCCAGCGAGTGAGCTCTAATCACATTTATTCTCAGCTTCTGGGGAGCATTTTTCTGTTATAAACATCTTTTGATAGCACTGAGAAGCAGCTGTTGAATAAGAGGAAAAGAAAACCAGGCACCCTCGCCGAGTGGAGAGGCAGTCACGAGCAGGTCCATGCTGACGCCCTAGCCTTGGTCGATGCATCTTGCTGCAGGCACCAATGCCTTTTCTTGCAACTTGCTCAAAGTTTCTGTTTATAATCAGTTTAGCAATACTCTGCCTGCTCTGCACACTCGGTAATTTTCATCCACAGCCACATTGCAAATTCTTTGCCACTAGCTGTGCAGCTATCAGCTTCTTAGTGCTCTAAATAGCTCCCATGCGTCACATTTGAGCGGCAACCCTGCTCCCAGCTGACACTCCCAGCCCACGGAAATCTGAATATTCCTGCACAGTTCCTCAGTTCAGGAAATCCAGAAATAACTTGCTGGTGTACTATTTCTTTCTCTGCAAGTTTTGACTCGTGGATCTTCTGGAGATAGTAAAAACAAGAGAAGATCCTTACATGTACAAAGTTCAAATTTAACAGTATACGACTGTGCATTTGTTACCGGGAGGATAAATCTCCAAGATAGTTGTTGCCCTGTGTAAAAGAAGCCTAGATAATTTGGCTCTAGACTTAGAAAGATGGTTCTAATTTTGACTAAAAATACATTTGCATTCCTACTGTCTTATTCTTAACCACACAGCTTTCCTCTCACAGAGGCACAACCCTTGTGCACTCCTTTCCTTTTTGTCCAGACTTTCTTTGCTCACCACTTCTCCTAAACAGGACACAGCCGTGTGTGCCACCTCCTACTTTCAAGCTCTTTCTCCCAGATGAAAGAGATACAGATATAATCTCCTCAAAAACCCTCCAAAATTTACTTAGTTCTCCTTGTTTAGGCAAAGATGGGAAATATATTTGAACTTTAAGGTAGCATTATATAAAGTGACTCAGTGGGTAAGATGTTATATTAAAATAAGGCCTCAGAAAGTTTGATTCTATTTGCACTAATGCTGACAATTGTTTTTCTATTCTTGTTTCACTAAAACAAACTCCCCATTCTTTCTTAGCAATATTTAATGATAATAAATACTGAAGTACATTATATTAATTGATATTAAATGCAGAGCAGTAAACTTTGTTTATTCCCAAGTTAATCACAAAGTGTTACTTTTATTAAAATCTAATCTGGACAGGATATTTTCAGTTCCACTGTCTTAAAGGTTCAGTATTACATAGAATATCAATCAGCCCTAGACTTAGAAAGGTGGTTCTAATTCCAATTACTATCTGCTGAACATATGTTATGGCTTAAGGACAATTGTTTTCTCTAGTCTTCACACTCTCTAGAATTTATTGAGGCTCAAGATTGCAGCAGCCCATAAAATGCTGGGGAGTACTTTGGTAAGGTATGATCCTACTAAGCAGGAGAGAGGGTCTGTAGTACGGGGTAGGTTTAGAATCTCTGGGTTGCTTTGAAAAACCCACTTCCAGCAGCCTTCACTTTGTACAGACAACCTCAACACTGCCCCCCATGCTGCACCCAGCAGTCACCCACAGAAGTGTCTTGTTTTCATCAAATCACATGTAACAAGAGTTCTTCTGTCCATACTGCACCTCAGTGATAAGCCATCACAACATAAATAATTTCTTCTTCCACAAAAATACTCCACAGTCAGCAAATGCCATCATGACAACACTTTATCCTGGAGTATCTTTGCCTACAGACAAAAGACCTACTATCCCCACAACAGTTATGACACAAAATTATTGTTGATGCAAAATTATTAATCAAGTGTGCAGTGAAATTCTGTTGATATTAGTTAAAACAAAACTGATTATGAAAGATGCTAACATTTTATTGAGTAATCACTCTTCTCACAGGGGGAAGATTTAGTTCTGAAGATGAGGGTACTCAACAGTACCAGTACTGCTGGTTTCATTTGCTTCCTTACCCATTTGATCCTGAAAGAGATCAGTCCAGAGGAAGTTGGATTTAGGACTGGGTTTGGCACCCTAAAATCCCAACCCCTGGGCTTGGCTACCTGAAGCCTGCAGACAACTTGAAAGTGTAGTTCAGATGCATGCTGACCTCTCCCCCACATCGATGTCCTGTTATCCTAAGACTGTGCAGTAGCAGAACTCCACAGTAAGTACTTTGCAGGGCAGATTAAGAAGTGTTGTCTCCTCCAGTTACCATGGACTGCAAATGAGAATGTAAACAGGTTATCTGGCAATTAACGGCAGAGTAAAGGTTGACTTTAGCCTATTTTTTTTTTCCCCATCTTAACATAATCTTGCATCTTTTTCAATATGTCCCAGAAACCATTAAAGTGAGTTCTGTGATCTGTCAATGCTGATAAACAAAAAATGAGTAAAAGGCAAGATAGTCACAACTTTCTTGAAATTTCTTCATGTTTCACATCTCCTAGTATCCCAGGTTATAGTCAGCTTGTGAGCCCTCTCTTTAGAGTAACCAGAAAGAAGAACTGTTTTGAGTGGGGCCTTGAGCAACAACAAGCTTTTCAACAAATTAAACAGGAAATAGCTCGTGCAGTCGCCCTTGGGCCCATCCGTACAGGATCAGATGTGCAGAATATCCTCTACACTGCCGCTGGAGAGCATGGTCTCACCTGGAGCCTCTGGCAGAAAACATCTGGAGAAACCCGAGGTCGACCATTAGGGTTTTGGAGCTGAGGATATCGAGGATCGGAAGCCCACTACACCCCAACTGAAAAAAGAAATACTAGCAGCATATGAGGGACTTCGAGCTGCTTCAGAAGTCATTGGCACAGAAGCTCATCTCCTCTTGGCACCACGTCTGCCTGTGTTACACTGGATGTTCAAAGGGAAAACCCCTTCTATACATCATGCAACCAGCGCTACATGGAGTAAGTGGATGGCGTTGATTACACAACGATCTCGGCTGGGGAAATCTAATCGCCCAGGAATCCTGGAAGAAATCATGGACTGGCCAGAAGGCAGAGATTTTGGAGCATTGCCTGAGGAAGTAGCTCGCGCCCAAGAGGCACCACCATATAATGAACTGTCAGAAGATGAGAGGCATTATGCTTTGTTTACTGATGGATCCTGCCGCGTGGTAGGAAATCATCGTAAGTGGAAAGCTGCTGTGTGGAGTCCCACACGACGAGTTGTTGAGGCCACTGAAGGAGAAGGTGAGTCAAGTCAGTTTGCTGAAGTGAAGGCTATCCAACTAGCTCTAAAGATTGCAGAACGAGAGAAGTGGCCAGTACTCTATCTTTACACTGACTCCTGGATGGTGGCTAATGCTCATGGGGATGGCTACAACAATGGAAGAAGACCAACTGGCAGCGCAAGGGTAAACCCATCTGGGCTGCTGCATTATGGCAAGACATTGCTGCTTATTTATTAAACTGCTTTTATCTCAACCCACGAGATTCCCATCTTATTTTCTCCCCTTCCCTGGCTTGCTGAGGAGGTGGGGGGTAACGCGGTGTGGTGGGCACCTGGCATCCAGCCAGGCTCAAACTACCACAGCCCAGGCAGAGATACTGGGATCAATTCTTTCCTTTAAATTAAAAACAAAAGGCACAAAGCAATCAAAACAAGAGCCTCTCTCTCTGCTTTGGAAAAACTAACATCATTTTTAAAAGCTGGCTTAAGGCATTTGTTAAAAAAAAAACAACAAACCCAAACATTTTCTTACAGTGCTTTTGCCCTCCCAGTAATTAATAGATCTAAGTAATTTTAGCTGTACGTGGTTGTGTGTCTTGGGCTTATTTTCTTCTATTGCACAGCCAACTCCTAGTTGAATCAATTCATATTTGGCCGTTGATTCATTCAAAGCCCTTCAATATCTTTGCAAGCTTCCAACAAGAAAATGTGTTTTCTCCATTAATAATCCTTGTGGAGGTAATTTGTGTTATTAAGTGTTCTCCAGGCCCACTTTCCTATGGTGTATGAGCGCTTGCTAGCTTCAGTCATCTAGAGAAAAATGCCTGAGGCACATATGACTCTGGTGAGCAGTACTTTGCACAAGCTACAATAGGCCACACAAGTGATAATGTTGAGACTTCAGCATTTTGAGACTAGCAATTATACACATTTTACACTAAAACATTCCTGTAAATTATAAATAAAGTCCATTAGAATTTTTTAAGAATGAAGATATTTTTCCTGGTGAAAACATTACCGGCACCAAAGGAGCTGTGTGTTGTCTCTGGGGACCCATTTTGCTGAAAGCAAAGATGGGAAGGTGACCAGCTGGCTCAGAGATGTTGAAAAGGCTTAGAAAATCCTATGCTTATGTTGCTGATTTTGGCATTAGCTTTCTGGCTTGAAAAATCATGGTGTGATCTGGAACCTTTTCTCACTGGCCAGCTGTGGCTGCAGGCAGTTTCCATTTTGTAACTTTTTGGCAGCATTTGTAAAACTGAGGGCAACGTTTGAGAGTACATCTGCTGATACCTTTAGTGCTGCAGACACTGAAGAGTCATGAGAGAATCGTGTGTAATATGCAAAAGACATTATGTGTACATATCTATAAACCCAACATGTGCACGTCATCTTTTCTGGTGTAAAGTTGGTGTTCATCTGCACCATTCAATACAGAATTGTTTTTCTTAACTTCTGCATTTCTTTAGCTATCATTGTGCCTCAGCTTTTTACTCGTACCTCACATTTCAAATTAGCTGTCCTCTGTGTTTGATACATCACTTATTTTAGGAATACAATTATTTTCTGCTGGTGTCTCCACCACTTTGAGTCCTATAATGAAATTTAGCCTTAAAACCATTACAACAGGAGGTAATTTATGAAACACTAAACAAGAAGCCCTCCCTCCCCCCAAAGAATCGAATAAAGCAAGAACAAAAGGAGTAATCATGGGTGATAATTGCATTGTCACATTCCATTTTCTTCTGAAATCTTATTACAGCTGTCTCAAGAAAACATGCATTATACAATCCAAGTAATGAAAGAGTAATTCTAAAAGCTAATTGTCTATAAAAAAATGCAGTTGATACTTTACTCCTTGGAAATAGGGAGGTGATTGCATTGGTGTGCCAACTCATGGAGACCATGACTGAAATATGAAATCTGGGTTCAGAGTACCAACTTCTCTATCTCATAAGGTGTTGGAAGAATAAAAATACATTAATATACCGCAGTAAGAGCATTCCAATACAAAAATGTCCTTTCATTCCTTATGGGTCTGTATCTGAGAGAAAAAATCAGGCAAAATCCAGTGGCTAAAAACTGATGTCTGTGGTCCGAGGCAGGATGATTAAACAAGCTAATTATCCTGGCACCTTGAAGCCTCTGAATCTATTAAACTGGTTTATCAGTTGGGAAAACAATCAGATATCTTCAAGAATTCCTTCCAAGACACAGGAAACTAGAATAAGAAAAGGAAACATAGTGGTTATGTACAAGTCTTTTTTTGTTGTTCATCTGTCATGCCACAGTAGTTACCTTAAATTACAGTAGTGAGGTTGTTCCATGGGGTCTGATTGATGATGACCAGACCTGGAAACACGCCTTTCGCCCAGTAAGCCTTGTCTTCCAACTACTGCACAGACAGCAAAAGGAAGTGAGAAGAAACATTGCTGTTCACAACAAGAAATGAGGATACCAAAGATACAGTCTGAAATGCTTTCTGACTGAAATTTAACCCTGTGAAAGAAAACTCTCCTTGGGAGTGGCTGAAGAAAAGGTTAAGAAAGGAATGGGAAACAACAGCTTACATTATTCATTGCTTTTTTTTACCACAGCTTTTTTTGGAGGAGGAAATCATTAGGAGACTAATTTTGGACTCCAGCCTGACACCACCGTTTCTGCTACTCTCATGGCCCCAAGTTGATGGCACGACAAAAAGTCTGACAGCTGAAATGCATTGGGAATTCAGCTGACATCAACATATCTCTGCTGAGAGGTATAATATGAATGTCTTGACGCAGATCTGAAGTGTAGACATTTAACAAGGACTTTTCTAATGTTTCTTAGGTCAGAAAAAATAGGCATGAAGTATGATATGCAAGCAGAAAGAACCAGCCAAGCTCATCTCATGAAAAAGAGCAAAAGCAATCTTGAATTCCGTTATTATATTTATCCTAGTAGAAACTGCCAAATAAAAGCATGGATTGATAACTATAATCCCTTTAGACTAAAATTCAACCCTGCTTGATGCAGAGTTGAAAAAAAATCCAGATGCAGTAACTAATTTCTCAGCAATTTAGTGAAATGCTACTGCCCAGGTCAGATCACACAACTATGACAGTGTCACAAGTGCATTCATGTTGTGAGCAGTACAAAAGTTAGAGAGACAAGTGGAGATAGCTGAAAGGTTGCTGAATCTATAAAGTGTTATGTGTGGTTTTAAAAAAAGAAACAACCTACCTGACTGTCTTTTATTTTCACTGGAATACTCAGAGGATAAGGGCAAGTTAATCTTTCTTATGCAAGAGAAGAGCATGTCTCCTAGTAGTGTGAAGAGTTGAACAACAGTCTTGCTCACAAAAATGTCCAAAAGAAAAAAGTAATCCCAGGTTTTGATCCAAATTTGTTTTGAGAAGACAGAGGATCTTGATTCTGTGCCTTTAAAAACTGCATAATTTGCCACTGGCTACAAAAAATACTGCTGATGGTCTCTTAAGTGAAACTGAACAAAAATCCTTATCTCATGCAAACAGTAAGGTGAGTTTACTGCTGTCTTCTATAATAAGAAATCAAGTGCATTCTTTGCTTTTCATTTTATGCTAATCTGCAATATGACTTTGGGCAATACCGATTCATTATTTTGACTGCTGATTTTTAAGAGGTCTCCTCAATATGTAACTTGGGTATAGGATTGAACATTAATCCTAAAAAGATCTAGAATTAAATTACTATGTTTTCCATATAGATTAATTAATCTGCAGATTCAGATACACAAAATCCCTGAGTTCATCCCTCAAGCAAGATTGTTGCTAAATTAATAAAACTGGCACCTTCATCCTGGAATTTTCAAGTTGTATCACACAGATGAAAAAGAGCCCAAAAGGAATGGACATGTCCTACAGTACTATCGTTTCCAGCTCAAAACCACAGCCCTTAAAAGCAGTGCATCCATCAGCTGGTAACTGCCTCAAACAAGGAACAGAGAGGAACGGGTGTCAGATTTGAACTGTACAGGGTTTCTGATTAAAGATCTTCATAGTGGGATAGAAAGCTGAGTGGAAGTTTTATTTACAACAGTCACCTTTTTTGCATCATCCTTCTCCTGTCCCCGTAAGAGTAAAAACTAAGGAGATAGGAAACCATACCCAGCCTTGCATGGTTTAAGGCAAGGACTTCTGAAGTGATTCTGCATTTGAGCAAAACAATACTGAAACTGTAAGTAGATGATATGGAGAATAGAGGCAGCAGAAATAAATGCGTGGCCTTATCAGAGACTGTGGTCCTGATCTCTAAAATCACACTCTGACCTTTTGGCAGCTGTCACCCACACCAAGCACTGTTTAAATCACAGCTCTTCTGGCAGCCACCCATGCCTTCCAAGCCTCACTCCTCCCTAGCCCAGACAAAGCTTCAGCCAGCAGTGGTGAGGGAGGTGGGGCAAGAGTCTCTCACCAGTAACCAGGATTCCATTTGCACAGTAATTGAAGGCTGAGGCTTCACGATGCCATTGTGAAAACTGAGATGTTAGAGCTGAAGCCCCTCCTGCCATCAGAAACTGGATAAGAGAGACTACACTCATCTTTCTCAACACCTCCACTACCCCTCAAAATACCAAATCCACAATCTGCAATTTTTTTTTGTCACAACAAGACACATGTTGTTTGCAATGACAGATCACAAAGTCACGCACATTGAATTCTGCAGAGAACAGAACCTCTCTCTTTTGCTGCTATTATGGGATTGGTTTTACTCACTGACTTGGGAGAAGGGCTGGTTATAACTCTTCCTTTTCCTCCCCTCTCCTGTGTTGTTTCTCCTTTGTCCATTCACAAAAGGGCTTTGCTGGTTCTGCTATTTTAGGGCTGGCTTTCTTACAAATCCAATTCACAGATTAGAAATTTCAGGCATAACTTGGCAAGGGGATGCTGGTGGAAGCTGCTGATATGATTCAAGTATTCATTCATTTACTGCATATAAAATCTAGGGAAAAGGAGTCAGCTGAAAAGTGACTTCTAAAAAAGCATGCTGAAAATCACATCCTGTCCTTGTTTTCAATTGGGGAGTGAGAACTTCCTTTTTCCACGTGAAAAACTCAACTAGATCCTCCAGTTGATGTTTAATGATGACAATTATGAATTATTAAATAAAATAAATTTGGGATCTCTGCAGCATTCAAAACAATTTTAACATCCAATGTATCTAGTGATACTGATTTTGATGCATTATCCTGATGTTTTGCAGTCTTAGTGATACCTTGGTCTAGTTTGTTGAGCTACACTTGTGTTTATCAGACCCAGGAGGTCTAACTGACTTCAAAACAGGAAGGAAAGAAACAGCAAACATTTTATCGGTACAGTCTGTCTCTGGAAAACTATTAAAACCAGTAGAAAAGAAATGCGTTTTGAGTTGCCTCAGGGTTTGTGTTGGACCCCAGTGTCTAGGTTGACACAACTAGGACTAAAAGTCAAGAAATGCAATAGATGCAAGTGAGTTCAACCAAAATAATGAAACCTGTGCAGAGTTTCAGGTGGGTTCGCTGAGTTCTAGTTACAAATAGAAAATTGGGATGGAGAAGTTCACTGTGCTGTTTTTCTGAGTAAGCAAAATAGAGACTTTTTTTTTCTCCAGAAGAGCTAATTCACTTCTTCCTGGTCTGCATTTTTCAGCCAGTGAAGCTGATATTTTTTTTTAAAAAGGTTCTTGTAAAGACAGGCAAGTGCATTAGAAATTGCTAACATTTATCATGTTCCCTGGCAGCACAGTTAGATAGTTCAGTTAAAAAATAAATGCACACTGATGGCCTCTCTTAAATAATTGAAAACAAATAACTAGGGCTGTTAAACAAATGAAAAATGAAAACAAAACAAAAGACAAATATTATTAGTTCTGTAAGAAAATGGTGTCCAAATTTAGCCCATGCAATTTTTGTTGGAAGAGAGAGGCTAAAATTATGTCCAGCTAAACCAAGGCTCCCATATTCTTATCACTTTGGAAATCTTTCAGTGGTACGCAGGCAAATACTAGAACTGACAATTATTTGCAACAGAAAAAAGGAACAACAAAATGAAGGTTATAGGGAGAGTTATTTACCCTGCACATATGACAATCCAAATGCAATGAGATTAGGCAGAAGTGCCCAGGTAATATTTACAGGAGGAATCATATCTTGAAATAGGATCTCATTTCTCTTTCTTCTGCCGTAATTAGGAACGTCAAATTTCTTTTAAAAACAAAAAGAAAAAAAAAGAAGACATGGAGGAAGAGAAGGTTTCATTCCCTCTTCTTCCTCATCAAATGAAAATATATGTAGGAATGGATTTGCTTGCTCAAGCTAAAGCTCATTTACGTTTCTGAAAGCGTGGAATATGTTGTTCATATTCTACTTAGTTTATTCTAGTGTGTCTATTTGGGTCTGTAGAATAAATATATAGTCTTTACCTTTGAACGATGATAAATCTGTTCTCAGAAATGACACTCTGATACACACCAAAGAACCTAACTCATCATACCAGTAAAACAGGAAAAAAAAATAAGAAATGCTGCAAGTAGAAAGCAACAGGATAGCCCAGTAGCACAGGCAAAGACAGCACACAGAACTGGCTGTAGATTGTGGCTACTGAGGCATATCTCTTTTTTTTCTGAGAACAACCTTGGAAAATACGTTTAATACGACAACACATCCATTATAACAGACTTAACACTGCACATGGTATAAAGGAACCACAGTACACGGTAAATGAGGTTCACAAAAAAACCCAAAAGCACCAATTATCTAAAACCAAGTTAACTTTTTAGTACACCTATAGTGATGATTGGTTTTTTGTTCTGGTTTTTTTCCCCCTCCTGATTTCTGCCCTTAGATACTTGAGCTTCGCCTGTGCTCAGGTTTTGTGTACTCCATACAGCTGGCTGACAAAGCACACGCTCTCCTTTATGAGAAACGTTCTTGCTAAAACATGGTCTTGGGCCATGTTGGAACAAGACAGTTTTTCTTTCTTTTTTTCATTTCAATTTGTTTTGCGAACAGAAAATTCTGAGGACATTTTGTTTGGAAAACATTTCTCTGACAAAATATGCTGCCGGCGTTCTGAGAGAGGTTTAGTGACTACATCATCAATTCCAGCTTGCAGCTGTCTAGGATCTCAAATCCTGGCTCTAGGTGTATCTAAGGCTGCCAAAGAGCTTAACTTCCCAGCAAAATGGGAAGCTCTTTCTGTCTCAGCTGGCTGCTTGGAGAAAGGCCTATGGGAACATAGAGTCCTGGGCCCAGAGCAATCCGTGAGGCTTTCATGAAGAAAGGCTGAGATTACACAGAAATTCATCACACCCTGCATGTTTCTCAGCTCAGTGAGCAAATCTGGGGAGAAATTAATGTTTAAAATTGATTTTTGCTTTCAATTGGATCTCCTCTCTGCTTCCCCATTGCACAATCTCCCATGTGCCAACTCAGTTACGAGATTTCTGAGTCTGCATGTCTGGCTGTGGGGTATCGACCCCTGAGGCATCTGAATCTCATCCATCTGCCACTCTGCAGCCTAGAATTTAGGCCAGAAGTTGCATTTTTCCTAAGCACACTCCATCCTAGGCAGTTGTCATGGCAACCCACGGACGGATTGTCAGATGCCGATCCTGATCCAGCTCCACTTCTCTCAGGATACAACTAAATTACTAAGGAATTGATTAGCATGAGAGATTCATTTTATGGTCTTTAATTGCAAGATCTGAAGTGACTAAAGAGCTCAAGTCATACCTGCACAAACGAATCACATTCAGATCTGTTATTCTTGTATCAATCGCAAGTAACTACATTTGTGCACCAGCCTTTTTATACTGACTGTACTGAGATAGAGCCCTAGGACCACTCATTTTTGTTATCACACAGATCACCCAGCAGCATATCTATGCAGCAACAATGCCACTAATGGTTTACCAAGAAATACATTCGCTCCCTTACCTCAAAAGATAATTCAAAGTTGCAAGGGTGGAAGAATGTCCCTGAAGATTTTATGTTGCCTGCTGTTTTCAAAAGACACAGTATGTGCTGCTGGATGGAGACTCACCTCAGAAGTTTTAAATGAGCTGAATCCTGGTTTTATTACTAGACTGCAAGGAGTTGATAAACAATTTGTTTCATCCTTCACGCCACATTTCTCCATCTCTTGAAGGAGAATTGTGACATTGGTGTCTCTCTTCGTACACTGGATCTAACAGCATCTTAAAGCAAAGCTGTACAAAAGCTAAATATGAACATCATCACCACTTACGTCATCACTTCAGATGATCCTGGAGCACTGGCAGAAAAAGATGGCAATGTTCAACTCAGAGCTCCACATGTTTCCTGAGCATCTCCTGTTTGCTCTGGTTGCCAGCAAACAGCAATACATTGCAAAACCCTGGCAGGCAGAAATCCGGGGCTCTGATGTCAGACGGAAGAGAATCCCAGCTTCACTCTCCCAAGCTTCTCTCTCCCATCTGCTCTTTCTTCAGTCATATATCCTAGTGGACGTTCCTTGTTTTTCAACCTTCAGTTTCACTGACTTGCCAGTTACCTTCTCATGGAAAACAGAAAAGCCTTTTTCTCTCTAGGATAG
The DNA here is from genome assembly GCF_028858725.1 of Colius striatus. Classification (NCBI taxonomy): domain Eukaryota; kingdom Metazoa; phylum Chordata; class Aves; order Coliiformes; family Coliidae; genus Colius; species Colius striatus. Next base: position 110,024,710 of record NC_084759.1, on the reverse strand, counting down.
TAACACAGTACAGTTTATTTTCCTGCATAGCTTACAGCAGTGTCATACAGCCACTGGCACAGCAACACAGGAAGCCATATTGATCTGACAATCAGCTTTTAGTGCAAGATGCCCCCCCTCGCCATACTGCATGCAGGTGGCATTGGAGTGGCTTTTTTGCAGCTCAGCTGGGCTGAACAGTCTTTTCCATAGCATCCCTCTGTTTTTAGACTATCTTTCAGTGAACCAAAAAAGACTGCTGCATTGAATATTTTCTCCTTCCTTGGGTCTAATTCAACAGCTGCTCTCTGTCTGCTTTCCAGGGAACAAATCGGGGGGGGTGGGGGGGAAACGTGGACATGCATGAGTAAACCTGCACCTCACGTTTACTCTCTGCCCAGCCACGCACATTTCCAAGGGCCAGGGGTCCAGCAAACCCCTGTATCTTGGGGTCACCGCTTTACACCTTCACAGTCCCTACATCAAATTGCTTGATAGATAACAAACACACCAATGCAAAAGAGATTGAGAGAAGAGAGACAAGAGAAATAATTTCTCAACTCTATAGGAGGATACAACAGCCCAAATATAGAGCCTCCAGATTGCAATCAAATCTATTCACTACAGCAATGTGAAATTCATGTAGTGCAAATGAAGCTGAATTTCTGAGCAATCCCAGGGATTTTCAGCACAGTGAGGGAATGTGTGCAACCATCCCCATCTGCACATCCAGACAGCTGCCAGAGCAATCACACACCATGCAGTTGGAAGGGGTCAGGGGCTGGGAGCTGCTTCTGCCACCATGAGAGGGTGTTGATGGAGGCAGCAACTGTGCCTCTGGATGTGTTTGAGAGTCTCATTGAACTGGGACTGAAATATAGATCCTGCTATGGAGAGAGTCACATTCTTCAATGCACTTGTTGCATGACTCTTAAATGCAATGGTGGCAGATACACACAATCATCATTTCTTTAAAGAAAAAAAATGGAGATAATTTTGAAGTGCCTTGAATTTTACATCCTTGAGCCTGTAAAGCTTCTGTAGTACTACCAACATCCAAGACAAAGGATTTCGTCAGAGCACCTATCTTGATTTAAAAGCCAGATTGACTTAAAGACTTACAGAAACTTTCCTTGTTCTTTCCTTGCTCTCCTTACCTGGGTAAAATAAGCACCAATTATTGTAGAGAACAGTATATTCTCTTTGAAATGCTTACAAAGTGAGACAGATAGCAGTTCCAGACACTTTTTTCCCCATAGACAAAAGTGCTGGATCAGCATCTCAGGCCCTCAGAGGTAGCTACTGACATCCATGACAGCATTAAGTCAGCATGAATTAAAGTGAGACCACCAAGTTGTCTTGCACCTACTACCAAACAGTCATCACACACTGATAAATATAAATCCAGACTGACAACTTGGAAGGTGTGATGTTCAACTTCCCCATAAAAAGTACCTTGTGTTAACTGTTATTCCTTTAGATGACCTGACCATTGCAGGTTCATTTTTAACATACATTGGTTTTAATCAAATGTCTTTGGATATGTATGGAGATCCAATACAAAAAAGAAGATTAGATATGCAAGATAAGATATATATAAGAAATATCAGAGTCTCAGTACTGGCAAATCTTGCTCAGTGATGGGACCCTGGAAACAAAAGATAACTGGAGAACAAAGAGGACAATTAACAATTAGTATACTAATGACAGAACATGAAGCAGTTGTATTCAGTTAGAAACAAATAGCCAAGTAATTAGTAGAAGACTTGGGTCTGTGACAGTTGTTGAAGGTGCAGAGCAGGGCCAAGACTCTTCATCAAGGGGCTGTGGCATTGCCATAGCTGCATCAGATCAGTAGAACGAGATGGTCAGTATATATACAGAGGTAAAGGTGCATTTACATTGGACTCAGAAGGGACATTGGGGTGTCATATAAGAGAGAAAAATGATAGAGTGTGGAGATGAGTACACCTGAGGCATACACATGAACTCCCTCAACAGCTACAGAATTGGAGGCTTGCTTATATTTGTCATCAGAGCAGCAGGGGCCTGGGAAGGGCAGTGGCACAGCACTGTCCACTGCTGATAAAAATTCACAATGGCAATGCAATATTTTCGGCACAAGCTTCGCCATCCATGTTTGAGAAGCTGCTAAGGCAGGGAAAGAGTCCTCGGGTTCACTAGGAGATAGGAATTATGAAACCGAGATGAGGCCTCTGAGGCTACTAGAGATAAAGGAGATAGAAGGATTTAGAGGACTTGCTTTTGGCTTGCTGCACTGGCTGGGTAAAGGCAGTGTCCAGGTAATGAAAAGAGCCTTGCTTCTCATCCCCATAACCCTGTTTTCCTCCCTTCTGGCTCTCTTTTCACTACTCACCAGGACTAAAAATAGTATAGCTACATGCAGACAGATTGCATGGGGCTAAGGGCAGGTCAGGAAGCAGAAAATATTGGAAACAGGGTCTAACCATTGAGTCATCTCAGAGGCAAAGGAGAAGATCAGCAGTGCTGTTTGAGAACAGCTGTGGATCCCCTGGGATTTGTTTTCTAATTAGTAACAAAGTCCATTAGCAAACTCTATTTAGAGGGCTTTTCACTTAAGTGAGAGTTTCCTAAATTAGTAGCCATCACTTCTGACTTGGATACTGAATGTCAAATTCCATACATTATATCAGCATACAGGCCTTCCCGTGCAAAAAAAAAAGGGGAAGCATAACATGGTGAGTCATGATCAGAAAAAAAGAGCTTGCACTGAAAAACACATGCCTTTTTTTTCCAATCCAAACACCTTGTTGTGCTTTTTTTAGCGGTTTTAGTAATAGTTGCTTTTTGGACTTCAGTTTGCTCTACCAGAAAAAGGAAATTAATCTAGAGAAAAGTATTGGAAAAAACATTTTAAAAGGCACTAAGAAGGTAGATGGTACCTTTTCAACCAAAGAACAAAGGAACTGCAAGTGATAAAAGGAATATTTAAAACTGAGGAAAAATAAATCTCTATTACTCTATAAAGTAACTCGGACTCAACAGTAGAGAATGACACTGAAAAGACAAACTGGATGCTCGCAGAGATAAAGGCATTTGGGAATATTATAACTCATTAAAATAGCTTAAAATTGATTTAACTCTCTAAGACAAAATCAATCTCTATTTAGGCAAGGCAGCTAAACTCACACCTGCATTTTGTGTCACTTCCTTTACATCAGCTGAGAATTTAGAGCTGGCCTCTGGGGTGTGACAGTGAATCACAGAATGGTAGGAGTTGGATGATTTCTAAACATCCCTTCCAAGTCCAACTCCCCTGCTAAAGCAGGTCCACCTAGATCAGGCTGCACAGGAACATATCCACGTGGGTTTTGAAAACCTCCAGAGGAGACTTCGCACCCTCCCTGTGCAGCCTGTGCCAGGGCTCCCTCACCCTCACAGTGAAATAGTTTTTCCTTATGTTTAAATGGAACTTTTTGTGTTCCAGCTTTTTTCCATTACCCTTTCTCCTGACACAACAGAAAATAGTGATGCCCCAACCTCCTGATATCCACTATTTACATATTTGTAAATATTAGACCCTCTAGACTCAGTCCCAGTTCCCGCAGCCTTTTTTCATATGGAAGATGCTCCAGTCCCCTGATCACCTTGGTGGCCCTGCGCTGGACTCTCTCCAGCAGTTCCCTGTCCCTCTTGAGCTGGGGAGCCCAGAACTGGACATAGTGGAGGAACAACAATGGAGGACACAACTGGACACCAGGAAGAACATGGGCTCTGACCTAACATGCTAATTGGCAGCACATTTTTCAATAGTGCTGTCAACTGGCCCACGAAACAGTGCAGTACAGGGAATTCCCCAAGTACCATAAACAGCCTTTGCAATAGGCCTGAGCCTCAGAGACTGAACCCAGCTCAGTGGTATCGTTGCAGAAGAAAATTACTTTGCAGACACGACCACTCAGCTTTCCAAGGCAGCACCTCTGAGCATGTTCTCCCATCCCTTACACACAAGCGCACACACACTTCAATGATAGCCCATTTGCTTGTGCAAGGGCAGTGAAACCTGTATTAAACATTTACTTCTGCAATTTCTTCCTCTCCATCTTCCTTTGGGAAGCTCTGAAAGACCTTAGGACATACACAATAGTCTACAAATGTACAATCTGCATTCTACAAAGTAGGAAAATAAGGTCTGTCCCACATTCTCATTCCTGGTGCTATCCCTCAAATTTGAGGTCTTATTATTGCAATTAGAAACCGAAGACCTTGGACACATCTTAGTGGCCAGCTAAATCAACTGGTCACTTGCCGCAGAAGCATTGTATTTTGTTGCTTGTTGGGTCTTTTCCTTTCTTTGGCTTACTTGAAAGGAACAATGATGGCATCACTATTACGTGAAGTGCACATCCCCAGTTTTCGTTTCTGCACACAGGATGTCAGATTCTACACGAGGTGAGAATGGTGGCACTAGAGGGAGCTCTTGCAGTATCACCCACCTCAAAGTCCAATCTGAAACACGGCCCAGATCACAAGATTTGGTTCCAAGAATTGTGAGGTTTTGGATTGTGGATTGGTTTATTAACTTCTTCTTTGCACATTTGAATAGAACTTTCAAATGTTATTTTCTGCTACACACTCTACAGAGCTACCAGCATTGCTCCTACCAACAGCTCCTATTATTGATTCTAGGAATTGAGACTTAGCCCATTACCTAAATGTTTATGAAGGAAACCTAACTCAAGCACTATGAATATCTTAGTTTTAGAAAACCTGCTTGAAAAGCTTCACTGAACTTTAAAAACAATCTTCCAAATATTAAACTTTTTCCCTTACTGAGATTCAACCCACCTTTTATAATCAGTCAACCTGCAGCAAAGCACTTGAAGTTAGTATTTGGCTTTTGAATAAGAGACCTTTTGGGAATAACATGCTTATGGAGGAACCCGTAAAAAAGACATTTGCAAGAGTTTTGCTTTTGTTTTAGATTGTGTGCTCTTTTGCTGGCAATCGCTACAACTAAAGCAAAAGCAGTAGAAGCAGCTTTTTTATTTTTAGGAAGAATGACATCCACAGTGATGATTTATAAAACCTCTCTAGTGAAGACAAAGGGAACATTCTCCATTTACTTACTTGAGAAAGATTTTCAAAAGACAGAAGTTAATAATTTCTACATAAAACAAGTCAGGCTTCTGTAGAAACACCACAGTCATTCTTTCTGGAAGCAAATACATCTCAAGTATTATCTTTAGAGGACGTAAGAACTGTGTCAAACATGGTGTTACTGTGTTTCGTTCACAGAGCTGCTCAAGATCCACAGCTGTAGAAGGGGTCCACCATTGCAAGAGATGCCACAGAGAACAGGAACACAGCTTTATTCCTCTTGCTGCCAACAGCTAAAGTAGAGCAGGCAACTCTACTTAGATATACCTTAAGTATCCTACATATATTTACTGTATAGTTCTCTGGAATCTAATGAGAGGAATACTGTTCTGTTACAAAAGAAAAAAATCAAGGCTAATTTACATATGATAGTAAAAATATTGCTCACTGAAGCACTATGAGCAGTGAGGTTTGAATAGCTCTACATCATTGTGTCCCCCACCTCCTCACATAGGCGTACCACAAAGTCATAAAAGATTGTTTCATTTATTGATGGTCCAAAAATGCTTGCCCAAAATGCTATGTCATAGTGAAAAACCAATGTTTTTCTTCCTTCTCCAACAAGACCAACAAAAGACAAATATCTGCATCAACCATTAATTTCACTCCATACCTTAATAGACAAACAAATAAACCACTTACCTTGTCTTCTTATAACAGTAGCTACATTCTTAAATGCTTAATAGATTTCCATTCTCTGTTGAACCAATCTCATCTGGGTGTGAAGTTTCCAATATTACACAATGCTCCACTGTTCTGAGACCTCCATTCTTTTGGGCACCCTCTGTCTCCAAAACCACCTCTCCCCACACTGCCACCCCCCACAGTTATTTTTTCTTTTCCTATATTGACTTCACTGGATCACTTTCAAAGCTTCTATACTTTGCTTTTCCTCAGTAACTTCCTATCACCTCCTTTAGAAACAATCAATCAACCAACCAACCACCCACCCACCCTGTTCATCTCTTCACACCTTTCCTTTCCCCTCACGTTGTTCTTCCCTTGCTGAAGTGTCTTCACTGTTACTGCCAGCTGAATTCCATATAATTCCCATTTCTCTTCCCTCACAGATCTCTCTCTGTCTCCTCCAAGGGTTTTAGTTTTCACATTTCTTTTATTTTCTGTGATTATAGCCCTTCTCCAAGTCCTTTCAGCCTGCCTGCATCGTGAATCAGGATATCAGGACGTTGTGATAATGTTGATGTGGGGAGTTCTTTTTGTTGATGCAAGCGAGGTTTGCGAAGACCGTGTGATGAATGTATATTTTAATGATAACGCAGCAATAATGGGACTATAGTTACAAGGTGAAAAATCAATGGCTGCACAAAGAAAAAACACAAAACTACTTAAAACAACCAAATCTTTTAATTAGAAAGCAACAAACATGCAAACAGCAGGTATAGAAATTTATTTGAACCAACGTTTTTACTATAATGAAAGTTACTTTAAAACATTGATCCAAGCTCCCACATTTGCAGGTTAAGGAAAATATTGCACTTTGCATCTTCTAGCACCCCTCATACATGGCAAAACATTTTAAAAACATTTTTGCTTATTTTACTTGCACACTCTCCCAAGTCATGCACACAGTCATTCAAAAAGAAAAGGTTAGGTTATCCAAAAGCAATACCTTAGAATTGCACTAAAGCTCTGTAAGGAAAAATATAATTAATGTCTTATACAAATTCCATTAATATCTAGGTGCTTGCACACAACTGCCAGTTACTCTTCATCTTCATTTTCATTTTCTTGGCCAGATCCTTCCGATCTGTCACCTTCCAATCGGTCTGCAAGACACAGAGATTTAAGAAAGATTTAACTTCTAAAGTTTTGAGGTTTCGGTAAATATTTATAGCGTACCATCTCCCTAGGCTGCTACAACACACTGTGGCTTTGGTTTACATGGGAAAAGAAAGTCTATACAGACTGACAGCAGAGATTGGGTAGAAATGTTACCACAAGAAGAGAGAAAAAGGCAAAAGCCCTAAAGGATTTCCAGACATGAAAGTGAAATTTGTATACAAAAGGAGCAACCTTGTAGATGCTGACTGGCTGTCAGCACAGGAAAGGTGAATGCAAACACAATTTTAAAAAGAGATGGTGAATACAAGGGATTGGAGAACTGTTCTAGGGAGCTAAAAATAGCTTCAGTTAGAAATTTGTATACTCCAGAAAACCAGGGAATCGCTGTCACTGCGTACATCAGGAAAAGTACCTTTTGATACAAATGTTTAGAGAAAGGCATTGTGTAAAGGAACATGAATGGCTCCGGATCTATTACTCATACAACATGCACTGTCAGGTTAAGAAAACTCCACTCAGTCATAACATAGATTTTTATTGAAAGTCATATTTTGGGCAGGTCAAGTATTTTGCTCCAAAGAAATCATAACATATAAAGAAAAAACAAAACAGATATATTCAGCTACAGCAGTGGTGAGGTATACCACTGGGCTGAATACAGTGGCTTCTTCCTGGCTCTTGAATTGTCACAGACCAGAGAGAGGTGAAAGAAAAGCAGCAGCTGCTGCCAGGCAGACCTTCCTTCCTACCTCACTGCTATAAGCCCACCACTCTGTTCAGACAGTACTAGAGATACCACATTTAATCTCTACAGTCATTTTCACCTTAATCTACAGTTGGGTTAGGTTTCCACCCCGTATGTCATACCAGCCTCTCAAAACTTTGCCTCCTTGCTTTCTTCCCAACAGGACATCTCCCTGTTGTCCTACCTCTTGAGTACCAACTCACTGCAATCAACTTCTTCAGCACTAACATCCAAGAACATCAGTTCCCAATGACGATTATCCATGCAACCTCCTGTACCCCCAGTTTCAGACCTTAGGGAATTACCCCTTCAGAAAAGAGACATCCTAATACCTGGTGTCCCAGGAACAGTTGCCAGTGGCCTCATTAGTATCTCCCATGGTCCTGTATATGCACACCCTCCTTCAATCCTAGACAATTCCAAGCCCACAATAACAGTCTGTCAGTTCATCTTATGACTCACTCCAGTCATCCTCCAAAGTTTTCCCATCACACATAACTCACTTAATAGACTATTCCTTAGTAGCGAGAGTATTTTTCAACATCTGATTCGTAGAGTCATAGAATGGTAGGAGTTGGAAGGGACCTTTAGAGATCACCTAGTCCAACTCTCCTGCAGAAGCAGGTTCACCTAGATCAGGTCGCATAGGAACATGTCCAGGCGGGTCTTGAAGACCTCCAAGGAAGGAGACTCCACAACCCCTCTGGGCAGCCTGTGCCAGGGCTCCCTCACCTGAACAGTAAAATAGTTTGTTCTTATATTTAAGTGGAACTTTTTGTGTTCCAGTTTCACCCCATTACCCCTTGTCCTGCTGCTAGCTACTATAGAAAAAAGGGAAGTCCCAACCTCCTGACACTCACCCTTTAGATATTTGTAAATGTTAATAAGATCTCCCCTCAGTCTCCTCTTCTCCAGACTAAACAGCCCCAGTTCCCGCAGCCTTTCCTCGTATGAAAGATGTTCTATACCCCTGATCATCTTGGTGGCCCTGCACTGGACTCTCTCCAGAAGTTCTCTGTCCCTCTTGAGCTGAGGAGCCCAGAACTGGACACAGGACTCCAGATGAGGCCTCACCAGGGCAGAGTAGAGGGGGAGAAGAACTTCCCTCAACCTGCTGGCCAAACTCTTCATGATGCAACCCAGGCTGCCATTGGCCTTCTTGGCCATGAGGGCACATTGCTGGCTCATATTTAGCTTATCAATCAGGACTCCCAGGTGTCTCTCTGCAGAGCTGCTCTTCAGCAGTTCGACCCCCAGCCTGTACTGGTGCATGGGGTTGTTCCTTCCCAGATGCAGGACTCTGCACTTGTCCTTGTTGAACTTCATGAGGTTCCTCTCTGCCCAACTCTCAAGCTGGTTGAGATCCTGCTGAATGGCAACACAGCCTTCTGGGGAATTAGCCAGTCCTCCCAGTTTGGTGTCATCAGTAAACTTGCTGAGGATACACTCTGTCCCCTTATCTAGATCGTTGATGAAGATGTTGAACAAGGCTGGCCCCAGGACCAATCCCTGTGGAACTCCACTGGCCACAGGCCTCCAGCCCAATTCTGTGCCTTTGATCACCATCCTCTGGGCTCTGTCATTCAGCCAGTACTACACTATGAATAAGCTATTTCAGGACAGTTAGAAAAATACTTATTTTGCTCTTTTCTTACTCTCTGTTTTCAGGTAAAAAAAGTAACGGCTGCAAAAATGTTGCAAATCTCACAACTAAAGAATCAATTCCTAAGAAGTTTTATTAAGAGACCCTTAAACAACCCTCAAATTCTCCCAACCCTAAATGTAGCCACAGGGAGATAAAGATCTTGATGGTCACCCCATTTGCTATTTCATAGACCAATGTGGTAGATAAGCTCTTCAAAAGTCTCTCACCTGCTCTTATGTGATTCAACGAAGCCAACATTCGTAACATAAAAGAAGCTGGAACAGTAATAGTGTTCCTGGTTTCTTCCAGCATTAATTCATTACGTGTTATAACCTAGAGGCCGGGAAAGGGAAAAAACAGCACCAAAAATAAACACAAAATTGTACTACATTGATATGGTTTGTAGATACATGGCTCCTACACAAAATGCATTTACGGTGTCCAAAATTATAATAAGTAAGCAGTATTTTAATAATTACTATCAAATAGTTACACCAATTGTATGTGATAAGGAAAGTCAGACAGCAGACTCTGTCTACAGATATCTAGTTGCCTATTTGAAGAACATTCTATTAAAATCATCATTCCATTGTCCACATGCATGGTAGATATTAAGAAGAGCAAACTGTTGGAAAAGAGATTTTGTACAGAATACGAGGACGGATGACAGAAAGTGCTGTTACAGATGGCAACACTTGTACAGCACAAAGTTCTAGCACCAGGGCTGACAAAGAATACAGGAAGGAAAAGACACGAGGTTACTCTAAACTCCTAGCTTTATGCTGCTTGAAACTTCTGGAGAAAATCCAAGGAACACAAGCAATTACTCTATCCCAGCCATAATTCTTTCTAAATAGATCTACAGTTTGCCTCTAAATGACTTGAAAGAGCCAGCTCCTAGTGTCTTAGTTGCAAGGAAAGAATATCCACTAATAAATACTTCTAGCTCTTTTGCCTCCTTTTCTTCCTCATTCTACTTCCTTGCCATCCTTCTTGCTTTCCTGTTAAACTCTAATTCCATACTGTAAATTACGTCTCAGCTTTCAGACTGCATTCTTGCATTATTTTTAGTAAGTGTACAAATTTCTTTAGGTAGAGACAAGTTCTGACCATTATTCCGTCCTTCCTCCCAGATCAGCTACTGTAAGGTGGGAAAACAATGCATTTCATTTTTTTCCCTGAGATGCCTTCTTAAGCCTGTTCCTCTTGCGAGGAACATATTCTTGCAAATGTCTGCACTGGCCTACTCCTAGTCAAATCAAAGCATCTCTTTTCTGTCATTCTCATCTGCTTACCAGGCACTTTGCACAACTGATCACTTCCTAAAAGACACAAACTGGGAAGACAGAAGGCTGTCCTTTTCTGCTCTTTCACTGTTTCTCCAGTGCATCATCAGTAACACCCCTTTGACAGCCTGCTTGTGATGCTGCTTCTGAATTGAGATTTGTTCCCATTCCCACTATTTTTGCCTATTCACTAATGTCAATGATTATAAATGCGGTTCTACATCTATACTGAACTTTCACAGAATCACAGAATCTTCTCCAAACACTGTGCTTTCTCTCCAGATCCTCTTGTCTACAAAAAAATCAGTTTAGGTATGCTGGATGCTTACTCTAGTCAAATTTAACATGTAAAGAACTACTTTATTTCTATGATTCTCTCCTGCCCTTTACATAGGGATTAGTTAAAAAGAACCAAACCCAAAAACCCCCAGTTAAATTACAAAACCATACCATGGTCAAATTTTATCAAATTTCTAAATTTTTAATTACAAGAATATTAAATCTCCTCATAATTTATTATTAAAAATTCAGTTACAAAAATATCAGCACAATAATTACTTTTAGTACATATTTATGTTTAACAGTATTTCTAAACACCAAAGACTCTAAAACACGTCATAGATTTAAACTATCATACACTATACTAAGAACCACAGAATGGTAGTGGATGGAAGGGACCTCTGAAGATCATCTAGTCCACTCCCCCTGCTGAAGCTGGTTAACCCAGATCAGGCTGCACAGAAACAAGTCCAGGTGAAACAAAGTGTACAAGAAGCATCACTTCACTCAGTGTTATGACTGCTAAGATAATGGGAAAAGTTCAGAACGCAGAAGTGGATAGTTTAGGTTTTCTTCAGAGGGATGGGAGAGGTGGTGGCTAAGGGTTGGGCATTTCATTTTGTCTTAAACATATATAGTACTAATACAAAGAAATAATTTTTTTTTGAAAAACAGTCTACTATATCCCTGCCATCCAAGAGATTGCACAGAAAAAAAACAATAACCCAGACCTTTCCACAACCAAATTTGCCTTTATCTATTACTTATAGAAAAAAAATCTAACATTAAATTATGTTATGTAAATCACAAAAAAAAAAAAAATTATTCAGCAGTCAACTATATGATCATCATAGGCCAGTTACTATATATAGTGTTATGCTTTGAGGGTATGAAAACAACATTTTCATAGAATCGCAGAATAGTACGGTTGGAGGGGACCTTTAGAGACCATCTAGTCCAACTCTCCTGGCCAAAGCATGTCCACCCAGATCAAGTTACACAGGAACACGTCCAGAAGGAGATTTCACACCATCCCTGGGCAGCCAGTGCCAGGGCTCCCTTATCCTCCAAGAAAGTAGTTTTTCCTTAAGTGGAACTTTTACTGTTCCAGCTTTTTTCCATTACCCCTTGTCCTGTCACTGGGTACAACAGAAAAAAGGGATGCCCCAACCTCCTGATATCCATCATTTAGATATTTGTAAATATTAATGAGATTCCCCTTCAATCTCCTCTTCTCTAGACTAAGCAGCCCCAGGTCCCGAAGCCTTTCCTCATAAGGAAGATGCTCCAGTCCCCTGATCATCTTGGTGGCTCTGCACTGGACTCTCTCCAGAAGTTCCCCGTCCCTCTTTGCATTTGGACTTTTAAAACTATTGGGCTTGCAAGGTTTGCTCTATTCCATCAAGTTCCCAATTTGCAATCTGAATCTTAACTCCCTTTTATGGCACAGAATATTTAATAGGATTGATTTTTGCCCTCCCTGTTCTTCTGTATATCATTATATTTCCTTCAGTTACTTTATTTGTTTAAAGACAGGCATTGTCTTAATTTCTAAATTCCTGACAGTTTTCTTTCTATATTTGTTTATACTTTTTCCAGCTTCTTTCATGTACATAGTACCAGATCATGTATTTTCCAGAAGAGTCAATGAAATACAAAGTGCCTCTGTGTGCTGCTAATATGAAAGCTAGTTATTATTATAAATTATAAAGTTTTATTTGTAGCCCATTTGTTGAATATTAAATAACTGTGAATCCAGTATCAGTAGTTTACACAAATTCTTTGATAGAAATGGAAGATGCAACATTACTATGAGAAGGGAGGAAAGTTTCTTACCTCATCTGCAAGTTTTCTGTTAAAAATCTTGGATTCTTCCAACGGCGACCAAATTTTTATATCATAATCAATACCCGAAGAGGCCAGAACTAGAAGTAAACACAGCAATTCTAAATTAAATGTGTTACACCTTTGCCAGTACTTTGTGTACTTAATCAAGGCTGAAAAAAAAATCCCTTAACTTGAAGCATTTACTTGCAAATGTCAGCTCCCATACTGAACACACTCCTACGTAATTAATAAGAGACCTGAGCTACAGATTGTATATTTTCATATATATATATATATGTGAGGAAAACACATGCAAATATCAAAAGCCTCAATTTTTTAAATTCAAAAAACATCAAAATATACATAAGATAGGAGCAGAAAGCAAGAACAAACCCAGCCACTACTAACACATTTCTGCTGACGGCCTGGCACGTGGATGCAGTAGCAACAAAGCCTTAGCAACTGCAGACCCAGATACAAAGACCAAAGCAAGATAATTTCAAATGTTGTTTTGACAGTTGGTAGTTTCAGTGTATTTCATGTAAATGTAAGTGATATCCAAATATAAAGAAGTAATTATAAGCTCTTATAAACATTTGTTAAAATATGGAAAACAAAACATTGTAGAAAATTCTTTAGATCGTTGCACAAAACCACTGTGGGAATAAAAATTCCACAGAAAGATCTCAGTAACTGGAAAGCTGTACAAGACTAACTGTCCTATGAGGAGGATAACCTCTTTGTTACATTTTCAGTGTATGACTGAGACAGTCACGCTCCATCAAGAAATCAGTAAAGCTACAAGGCATTTTGAAAGGTGCTCCCAAAAGAAGTGTCCAACCTAGCCAGACACTCCAAACGTGTACAGAACACAACTTCAATTAAGCATTTTAAAGTTCAAGGCTTATTAAAGTAGGGCAGTATTCCACGTTTCCACAAACTGTCTGAAAAACACCCAGTCTCTTTGGGTGTTATTCTAACAACTTGATTTACTTATTTATTTTCAGCTGACTGAATTAACAGCCATATAAGCTATGAAAAAAGAAACAATATGAATACTTTTCTTTATATGCAGAATGCTTCATATTTACCATTTACATGTCAGATGACATATGATTTCTTCTACCACCTTTCAAAATTTTCTCCTAAATACAAATTCATATAACTTCTATTAATTTCGTTCAATCTTCTACTCTCACGCAGCCAGTGAGACTTAGACATCCACTTCAGTCATGTTTTTTGAGCACAGTCAAGTAAAGACAGATTCCATTATCAATTCCCAGAGTGTTGCTAGTATTTCAGTGATTCTGTATTTCCCTCACTAGTGTCAAGGAAAACATGCAATCTATTAAGGGGAGCAAAAAATGGAAATTCTTCTTATTACTTCTAAACTTTCTATATATAGTATGTCAGTAACACTTTCATTCCAAGATGTTATTGAGTAAGAAGGGTTTTAAGGGCCAAAAGTCGTTACTAAAAGACAAAATAACATCAGTATTACCTAATTTATATGGGAAAAAATTATTACAATGCTCTATTGAACGAAGAATTGAAGACTGAGCTTTAAAATACTTTCTGTAAGTAACCTAAACATGCAGACTGGGAAAAACAACGATCTTACTTGGGTCAAATGGATGAGGCTGAAGACAGTTAACCACATGATTATCAGCTTCCAGCAGCATGAGATGTTCAGCAGTATGTCGATCCCATATAAAAATATGGCCACAGTCTGAACCACTCATGACAAAGTTAGATCCCCAAAAATTAGCTTCCTTTATCTGCAGTAAAACAAAAGTAAAAAATACTTTATAGGACTAGCTAGTGAAAAGTACAAAGAGTATACTCCCGTTTCCACAATTACCGCCTCCAAAGTATGAGCTCTGCATAATGAGGAAACAACATTTAAGAAATTTAAGTAAAATATTTAAAGAAGACTGATTAAAAAAAAGGAAATTCAGATGGTTATAGATCTCCAGAGTAAAGTAGCTGCTAACAGTTAGGACGGACTGAGCAGTCTGGAAATAAATGACAGCAAATTTGTCACTTTCCAAAGTGACAGGAAAGATATTGGAGACAAGGGCATGTGAAACGGGTTTTGGGAAGCATTTGGCAAGTTAAAGTGCTTGACAGGCTAATCCCTGGTGATGATTTTCCATTTACAGAGGAAGAAGAGATGAGACAGAAGCTTATGAAAATGGTGGGGGGATTGGTGTGGTGTGTACAAATTGAGTCTGACAGATAAAACGGGGAACTTTTTCCTCCCCCTCTATAACCAATCAGACAAGAACTAAGACTTCTTAGTCCAAGGCCAAAATTGAAGTTACAAGCCACTGAACAAGGAAGTGATCCTTCAGCATCAGCTATTACGGTAACAGTAGATTAAAGTAGGATGCATCACTCCCTGCAAGTGGTACCAGCAATATCCAATATTGACACAGCAATGATGCATTCTGTTCCAGATGGTTGTTCCTATCTTTGCTTTGTTGAGGTGTAGGAGCACCTTTGCAAAATGTTTGGAGTGATATCACTAACATTTGTCACCTATCAACAGTGTTCCCAAGCTATCAGCAACAAGTATGTGTAATACATTGACAATATGGACTACATTATTTTTTAAATACACACATTACTGTGTATAAAGTTACAGAGCAAGGGAAAACCTATCTTGCAAAGGCAGTGAGTTGTTTGAGGACCTACTGTTCATTCTGAAGGTCATTCTAGCATCCTGGGCCAGCTCATGGAGTTTTACTTTGCACTGACTGGACTAGCATGACAAAAATTGTACTAAATCACTTCTCTTTGGGTCTGGCCTACAGTTATGTTACTGATAACACAGTAGACTGATCCTGGATTTTAACTGCTTGTAATTAAAACATTCAAGGAAGACTTTCCTGATTGGAGAACTGTATATTTGAATGAAGAAATTCTACACCTCTGACAACAGCATGGTAATAATCTTTACTTGAAAGATGCACAAATTAGCCAAGAATTTTTCATTAATGAGAAACTATGGGAGGAAGATAAAACCAGTAATATGAGTTAAAGTGTGCACATCTGTTTGTGAATGAACACAGCTGGGCCAGACATGCCATCAACTGAAGGGTATTGCAGAAAGATCCAAGATCCTTGAGAAGGCTTCCAGAAAATCAGCCACTTCTCACCGCAACCGCAGAGCTTGTTGCAGTGCCTCGCAGACAGTGAAGTGACACAGACTGGGTGCACTTGGGCTTTTCCCTTCTGGCAGCTTCTCCAGGAAGCTCTGACAGGGTTAAAGGAGGTTGATGAAAGCCTTCCTTGGTAGCAGGAGGACTGTCTCTGCAAAAGTTTCCTGTCATGTTCAGCCTTTCTTCCCCTGTCATCTCTCCATCCAAAGAGAGGAATGTTATCCTCTGGGTAATAGGAAAAGCGGAGTTTTAGGGAACAGTATGCTCATGCTTTAGACTAGCATACCATATAATGGTTTGTTACATCATCTATTTCCCTTTCTTTGTGTGAAGTGCTATAATTCAGTGGGCATTTAAACCTATGGTCTTAAGCTCCACAAGCACTCACAGCCTCATCAGCAACATTGTTCTGGATACACAATCGCTAACAATGCTGTGAATATCCTTCTAATAAAGTAACCATTTCTCCCCTCAAAATGGCTGGAGTGTCTCATCCCTGATGCTGAGAATTGAAGAAAATAGCAAGTACTGGACATGTACTTGACTTGAGAAAGTCTTTGGGAGATGAGCTACTTAATGAATCTGAACTTTTTTCTCCTCTTTGTTCCCATCCCTCTCACCAAAACATTGTCAAAGATTACAAGAATAATGTATTACCTGATAATAATTCACACACGTTAGCTAGTTTTTGTATGGATTAATGTATTCTTTATATTTGACTATACTATTTTTATTTATTAAATGTTATTTATTTAGAAATACTTATGTAATAAATGCTGTATTATTTATTGTGTGTTTACTAACTCCACGGTAAAATTCAGACCCCTTGGGTGTTTTATAGATCTGTAGTTCTCATGGGTTTTGGAACTGAAGGCAGCTGAAGCAACCTGTCCTAGGAAATGGGTTAGCATTTCAATGCAAATGATCATGTAAATGACAGAGAAATTGCATGCCAGGGAAAAAAAATGGCAGTAGGATCAGGTATCCATTTCCTTGAAGTACAATATTGGTATTATTCTACACCTGTTACTTTCAAGATACCCTTATTACTACAGCCTGAAAGATTGTAGCTTATTCAATTTCTGAGCAAAAAAAAGCCACCCAAGAATATTTTTTTTCAAGAAGCAACTATTAGGTTTATCTAATGTAGAATAAACTTTTCATGCCACAGCCTCTCTCAGTCTCCCTTACTAAAAAATTGTAACTCAAATGAAACCAAATAATTAGTCTGAGCAAACAAGAATGGGTCACTTCACTAATGATTAGAATCTTCTTTTGATATTGCTTCTGATTTTATTCAGAGTAGGACATCAAATTAACCATTGTTTTACTACTTAAAGTAGGAACAGACTAGGCAGCAGTATCTTTCTCTATTGCTGTCCTACGTCATCTGCAGGGTTAGATGAGGTGGCAGAGGGAGGGGAGGATATGGCTTCTCAAACAGCCAAAACCCAATCACAAGATGTGAGCTGATAGTTCCACAATAGCTCAGTGTTTGTTCTGGAGAAGACAGTCTGAAAGTTAAAAATATAATGCTAATCACAAGATTACGCTTTAAACAGTTACTAGTACCTCGTATGAACTCTTTAAATTGGCATACACCAGGCAAAAGAAAAACCCATGTGAACATAGGTTCCCTATGCAGCAGCTTTCAGAGTTCACACATATGTTGTCCTGTGTTTGAGGTTCAGTAAAATAATTTCCTAATTTTTGGTATTTAAGAATATCTCTGGCATGCAGGACAAAATTTTGAGACCATTTACACAGAATCTTACTATGGAATTACTTTCCAAGTGATGCATCATAATAAAGTGCTGAAGAGGACAGTGCCTGCATCCTTACCTTTCCTTTTGTATCGTTTTCTCAGCACTAGAGAAAATGACAGAGACATGGTATTGCTCTGTGCTATGTCTCAGCTACCTTGATTTACAGACCACTATGATAAAGAATCATATTAGTAAACTGAACCGTTATCACAGTTAAAAAGATGTACTTTGTTTTCAGCAGAAGTTTTAACGTCCAGGCTTGCTGCCTCTTTGCCTACAGAAATGCACCAACGATGGCAGTCAGTGCAATAAAGTCATCTTGATGTCTAAAAACAAGGCAAAGGAGCTGCATTCCTGGATTCTGTAGTGAAAGACATTTCCAATATATTCTTTTGGCAGCTTTTGTCTTTTAGCTCCTCCTAACCTATATTTTTCATTATCCTGTTGGAAGTACATCTAAATTATCTCCAATAATAAATAACTTTGTATTTTAATTCTCCATTATAACTTCTTCTGGATTCCTTTGTATTGTCTTATGCAACTGCTGATTTTACATTTCTGGTATTAACACAAACTAATTTTAGCACCACATAAATTAATAGAATTGGAATTCAATTCTAAAAATTCTGCTTTCAAATTCATATACACATTCACCTTTACTATACAGATACACATTCACAATTAATCCCATTTATCGGTCTATTGAAGAGAAGTTTCTTTGAAGTCAACATTTTAAAATGAGGACTTGGGATGAGTGGAACAGAGGAAGAATGAAAGGATGAAAGACTAGGACTGGAGCAAAAAGCAGTGAGGAAGAGACAGGAGAGACAACGAACTAAAGGCACATGGCAAAAGACAAATTTTGAAAAGAAAAAGGAAAGGGCATCTGGGCTCATAAGAGCATTTTTTTTTCCCCCTCCAAAAGCTAAAGAGAAACAGGAAATCTCTCAGCCCTCACCTTCTACTACCATCACACTCCCTGCTGCCATACTTTCAGGATTGTTCCATGAAAAACCAGACACACCACAGAGTGTGACATCATTTGAGTGGTTACATGGAAGGGATCTGTGTGATGGACAAAAACGTTCCGAATCTGTCAGTGGTGCAAGCTTGACAAAACAACTTTATTCCTAGCCTGTCCGGATGTGTAGGAAACAAGCCCTCTCTAAGTTGACTCCTTCACAAATTTAGAAAGGAAATACCATCAGCATCTTTCTTTCAGGAATCAGAGTTTCGATCAAAAAAAGTGAAATCTGTCACCATAGAAACCAAATGCGAAAATCACATTGTCTTCCACTATGTGCATTCCTTGTCATAGAAGCTTACGTGAAACAAAAGCGAAACCATCAACCCACATTCCAAAGAAAATAAACAACAAAATCCATGGAATGATCTATATAATAAACACAAAGGCTGACGGAAACTCAATTAAGATCACTTAAGTTTAGTTTTAATATCTCTGAACTACAAACCGCTTGATGCCATGACTTTTAAACTAATGGGGTTTTCAGCAACTAAAAAAATTTCTGAAAATACAGTGCAAAACTCCTTGTTCATTAATCAAAGTTTATTTCAAGCTTTGCTGCTTAGGTAGACTGAAGTATGCATTTACTGAACCCCAGTGTAATCAAAGTTACAATAGTCTAGAAAATTGCTTTTGGAGGTAAAGACTACTCAGATCATCTGGCAAAATACTACGCCTGCTACTTCTACAAAATACCACCTACTACTCAGAACTTTCCATCTCTGAAATACTATAAAAAGTGAAAAAAGAAACAGCAAGGAAAACAGCATTTGGTTCTTATGCATCACAACCACATAATTGCATTTTTCATAAAATACAGTATTTTGTATGAAAAAGCCAGAGTATCTAGCAGTTAGATTACGAGGTAATGACTAGCACTATTTTCCTTTAATTCAGAGATGTCAAGGCTCTTCAAAACTCTGATTTAACCCTCATTTTCACTTCCAAGTTGTTAAAAATTTAAACAATAAGACCTTGGAAGGAAAAATGAGGATTAAATTGTAGTTTTGAGAGTAGGCACATTTTGTAGCACTTAATCTGACAAACAAAATGAAAAAGAACTTAAGAGGAATACCAAAGACTTCAAAAGATGTTAAGGGGAGAAAGTCTTAAACTCAAGTAAACTTAAATATCTAGCATGATGACACGAGTTACACTAACTTTAATTCTAATTTGTGGCAAATTATGTGGCTTACAGCTGAACATGCAAGAAAAAGTTCCTAAAATATATGACATTATACTTTTTTGGCAAGCATATCAGTGGCAGCTAAACTGATTCAGTCCATAAAAATCTCTACAGTTCCCAAAACAGACAAAGAGCTTGTACCATTGTTCGGGAGTTCCGATGACCTTTATAAACCATCTTTATTAAAGGACGTCTAATATTCAATGTTTCCAGTTCTTCCATTTCTTTTCTTTCTTTCCTCCTTCTGAAGAGCTCCTGAATGCGGGCAACAGCAGATCGTCTATAAATTGCAGACAAAGAGAACACTACTGAGAGTTCATCTCTAAACACTGAAATGGGCTACCAAAAAAGGACTATAAAATAATAACTAGGCACTCAAACACACTCTCCATAAATTCAGTACAAACATCAACATTATCCCAAATGTAAAATTACAGTCTTCCATTTTTTTCCATCCTTGCTTAGAACAAGAATAGCATGCAAGACAGTGGAATGTCAAGTGATGCAACATTTTATTCCCTCTCTGAAGAATGAACTTCAGCTGGCAAAATTCACATGCTCTTTTATTCTTCCGTGCTAGAGATATCTTTCACCCATAATGAATCAGTAAAATTCTGAGGCAAAAAAAATTATGTCAAAACAGAAGTTTTTAAAATTTAAAGTTATTAAGGATTCAGAGCATCGTCCAGCATGATTTGTTTTTTCCCTAAAATTTCATTAAATGTATTTCTCTTTACTATTTCTGCATGGCAAGACTCAAGATTCAGACAACTTAAGAAAAGTACCTACACTAAGACAGGAGATTATTTGAGATGGGGTATTATAGCAACTATCCCATACATTAGCAGTGAAGGGATAGAGCAGATTTCCTAGAATAACAGAAAAAAATGACTAAATTATATACTCTGCTTTTTGAAAGTTAAACTCCAGGAATCTACATCTTAATTAACCTGTAGAAAGACCCTGGTGTCCTCACTTTTTCCTCTAACTCTGAAGTTTACAGATCCCCATAAATCTACCTATAACCAAACTGTCACATCCCAGCACCTGCATCTAACTCCTTTTCTTCTTTTCTTCCATGTCAAAGTTGCTATTAGCTTTGAGGTCCTGCACACAGTACAAAGGCAATATCACTCTCAAGAAGGAGTAGGGACAGATTTTAGCAGAATGCAAGGAGTCAAGCTATTACAGGAATTTATATGATCCTGAAAAGATGGTATGTCATACATATATCATATGAGTCAAAACTGAACACATTTGCAACCTCAGTCCACTGCTACCAGAAAGCTAGCAACCTTAATTTGTCCACAAGTAATGTGGTATTGTGTTTTAATTGCTGATTAATCACTGTTCTAATCACTGCAGGAGTTCTGGAGACTCCTGCAACAAGTCTTCTTTCCAAGAAAAACCAAATCAGAACCCTATCAGATCTTTCTCGTGTCTAATTGTTTCAGCCAGCGGTGCACTTAAGAGTATTGTTTCATTTTTGTCACAGGAGAAAGCTGGACCGTAAAAATTAAGGCAAATGTTATCACATAGCTAGGTAAAGAATGAAAATGAATGTAAGTAATGAGTCACTAATAGAGGCTTCTTAAAAAAAAAAAAAAAATCAACCCACAAATAACCCAACCAACAAACCACAAACTATTGTCTAAGACAGACAATCTAACACAGACAAGCTTTTAAAAGAAATTTTAACACTACTTTTCAATAGAAACTTGAAGAGATTTTTAGGCAATAGCTCCATTTAACACTGGACCACTTATTATAACACATTTCTTAGGCGCTTCTCTAGGAAACAATCCGAGAAAACATAGACTACTACTACTACTGCTTTCTTTGTCAATTTAGACAGTTTTCCAGTTCCTCCTTTTTATATTATACTAAATAAATATATTGTATTCATTAGTCAATCCTCATAACATATGGAGCCTCCATTTGATTTAAAGATTAAAGAAGAGGGTTCTTCATAGTCTTCATAAAACAGGGAAAAAAAAAGCCCATGTTCTTCATCTGCTCTGCTTTAAATATCACAGAATTATCCTCCTCACCAGTTTACTTCTATGTGAAGGATAACAGAAGGGTGGCACGTATACGGCAGGCTACATAAGACACTTACAGAAACTTTAAACAACTATTTGTTCACAACTGGTTTTATACTTGTTTTTTAAAAAGATGGGTTTTGTGTGAGAAAGTAAAAGCAAGAATCATGTAACAACTACCCTGCTACCAATCCCATCGGTGACGACACAACCTTGGAAGCTGCACGCACAGCTCTCCAGTAGAGTAGACCCTGTTGGCTTCAGTAGCATATCTGCTAGCCTTACTGCTTACTTACTGTCACTTACCACGTGCTATTTGTAGTTTCAATGTATTTATTCACATTAATTAATTAATAAAAGATGTGCAGTGAAGGAGCTGAGAAGTCAAACAGCACTGAGACTGCCAAAGCAGACAACTTATCTAGCTCTTTCAGAACGGTTACTTGCTAGGTAGCAGTAACAAGTCTTGGGATTAGAATGTAACTAATTGTTAAAACAAAGTAGTTTCTTGCATCATTTTTCACCTTACCATCTCTGGAAAGATTAATCTCCTCCTCTGAATTCCCCTAGGCTTGAATGCAGACATTGCAAAAAACCCCCCCAAGACTATTCAGCTGTCAGAATCATGCATTTTTAAATAAAAGCAGAAAGATAGAAGCAACTTTTGGTAAAAACAATGTCTTTCAAATACAGTAATTTATTAATTTAAAATCCTGATTTGGGGCCTTATTCTAAAAGGTATGAATGGATTTATATCAAATTCTTCTGTAAAGTTGATGATTATCTTTAACAGGGAGAGTACACATGGCTGTAACTGTGATACATAGGCATTCTAAGCCTGGCAGCAGCAGGTCTTCTCCAGAAAAGTATGAACCCAATATAATGATATTTCAGAACAAAGAACAATACAGTGAAAAGGATTCTCTCTGAGAGGTATTACTTTTCCATAACCACAGATTTTCTGTGTGTTTTTTGAAACCATATACACACAAAACAATTAAAAAATACAACATTTTTTTTCCCCATGGCTTTTAAATTTTCATTTGTATTTGTGATAAGCATTTCCTGTCTGTGCCAACATAACCTTCAAGAGTAGCCTAATCACACAGAGCACCTGCAGATACAGAAGCACACTGTGCAATTCTTGCTGTTCTGAAGTTCAGCTTAAGCACAGTCATACTGCAAGCCACTGCTTCCCATCCAAACTGTGAGTACTCTTCCAAGCACAAAATGTCAGGGAATTCAGTTTATGTACATTGTGTTGGCACTCCTCAAGCAACTCCATCAATTGATATAATTGTATTATGTATTTGCATTCAGGTATCAAATAATGAAGATGCCCAAGAAATGCTGGATATAGACAAATGTTATTAATTTTGTGGTACAAAAAAATGTTAGTGTTTGCAAAGTCAATAAAACTGAACTTTGGTTTAGTTATGTCCTTTAACTGTAGATAGTGATCTGACTTCAGAATAATTCAGTACTACTGTCTGGCCTGCAGGTATAAAGGTTTTTTTAAGCATGCTTTGCCAAATCATGTGGTACACTAGTACAGTACCTTACAATAAAGTTGGTGGAGGTAGTCTTAGTAGGATTGAGACCAAAATGATGTATGGTACTTTCCTTACTACTTTCATGGAGTGTGCCTTGTGGCAAGATAATTATTAAATGTTACTTTCAAAAGTAAGAATATAGACATGAACCCAAGCACAAGTTTTCCACTTAGGATCAGCCAGGTTTGAAGTCTCCAAAGTCAATTGTGGTACACATTAATCATCAAACGCCCGTTTAAATTAAGCTTTGGATGAGTGGAACAGGGATTTAGAAGTGAAGCCATTATATTCTTTCAATTAGACATAGGTTCAAAAGAAAACAAATGAATCTACAAAAACTTTGTGACGTAGACTGATCCATAGCTATGTACCATACATAAAGAGAAATGGAAAAGATATAAGTATGTAAATTAAGCCCTAACAAAAATGTAAATAAATGTCACAAAGGACATTTTCTATGTTTAGAAATTCTGAAGTTTAATAAGGATTTTTTAAAAGAAAATCTATGAAATTTGCACAATTTAAAAAACTAGTTTGCTTCTTAATGCACACTATGTGACAATGCTTCAAAAAGGGGGGTTTTTTTGAGAGTGAGCTGCAGACTTCAGTTCCCAATCCACGTTACCCAACAATTTCTGACTAACTAGTCCTATATGCTTTAAGCAAATATGGTCATCTAGTTAGAAGAGAGACAGTCAAAATTAATGACATGTTTATCAAAAGAGGGAAAACTGAGCAATTGTCCATCAGTTGAACCTGTAAACCATCTACAGGAATTCCACTATAGACTTTGTTCCACTAGAGGTCCAGATGCAGTGGCTGACATAAAACTAATCTGGCACTCCAGATAACCCCGCTTCTTCTAAACACCATTATCGCAGACCAACAGGTGCTGCAGTTGGCTGTAAACTGCTTCCTTTTTCGATCCCTCGTCTCAGCTCTGTACTGAGTATTAAGGTCAGTATTGATTCCTCCAATATTAAGGATTTTTGGCACTTCTTAAGTTCCCAAATATACTTACAGATGTCTCTTTTAGCTAAGTACCAGAAACCCTGGCTTCTTCTCTTCTGCTCTTTCAAGTTAAGATTTCCCTGCCCCGCCCCGTACTGTTGCCACCCTCTTGTTGGATTTTTCCTACCCACAACAACTGTAGGGAACCTAAAGCTTATAACCAATTATTTTAAATCTGTTTCTCTAGACACTTCATAGTCCTTTCTTCGTTGGCTGTGTTGAGGAATCCACCTGTCAGCTACCATGATCCTGCCCATGAATTTCAACCGTGTGTCTTTACAAGTCGGCTATCACCACCAAAGTCTAATCCAACTCAGGAAGCCGTAGTGCTGGTCTTTACCTCAACCTCCAAGTTCTCTCACTATTCTACCTTTTTTGTTTTCTCCCCCATTCCACTGGGGAATGACCAAGCAGCTATGTGGGGCTGAGCTGCCTGCCAGTGTTAACCCACACACACCATACTAAAGTAGATCCCTTTCCTAAATATGGAGATTTGATTATATTTCTGATTTTGATTACTAAATAGCCACGTTCCTTTAGAAGCCTTCGAACCTATGGAAGAGATTTATTACTGCTGCTGAATATCAACCACTAAGATAGTTCAAAATACAAGGGCAAAACCATCATGTTAACAGTACATTGACTCTATCCTGAAGCCCAAGTTATTTCACAGCTGATCATATAAAAAGAAACATTTACTGTAATGGCACATTTACTGTCCTTTCAACATAATCAATGTTTAAAATATTTTCCACTACAAAACATTTCTATATTTTTACCTAACAACCTGCAGAATTATAATGAAAATCTGAGGAAAACATACTACTAAAAAATTCTACGCTGAATGCCTCATTCATTTTCATATTCAATTTTTAGCTTTATGAAACAGATATTCCCATGGGTTGTACTGAAGAGCTGAAGTCCTCCCTGGTAAGCATGTTTAATATAGAAAGAGTGCCTATCACAAAATTTAAAGTACAAAAAGTACAGATACCTGAACCTTTAAGGAAGTTGACTAGTTAAATTTATGTATTCCAATTGCAGCTAAGGCTATAATATAAAACAAAGAAGTACATGTCTGTGTTATTTTGCTGTAGGCATTTAAAACACAGCTCTTAGACTTCTATGAAAACTTATACTGAGTCACACAAAGCCAAGATGTTAATTTTAATAATCAGAATGATTTTGTGATATTTTTGTTATATACAGCCTTTGACATTAAAACATAACAGATAATTTCCGCCTCTTATGGCATGTGGCCAAACACAATTACCCCTATATGCTCTTACAATTAATTCACTCAAGTAATTCAAAGAGGAGTATGAGATCAAGAGACTTTTTAATTTAACTTCACTAAAAGAAACATTGTGCAAGATGTAGCATTTATCTTGCTAAACATGTATTATTAAATATAGCTTTAAAAATTACGCTCGGTTCCACAAACTTGTTTGGGCAAAAAATATAAACAGTCTTTGATACATATATTCTTATATTTTTATCCAGAACTGGGTGTTCTCTACTACCAGACAAAGCAAGTCAGCAGTGGCACATGCAAGTATAACACGTTCCATAGCAGATGAAGAAAAAAAGGTATTTGCTTTTCACAAACCACAGGCCTTTCAAATTCCATTAATTTATATGGCACACAATAAAAAGGTTAATCGGTTATTAAATGTATACACTGCTGTTTCTTTTCAATTTCCATGCAGTACATGCAGCTAAATATAACTCAAGCAATATGCTCTGTAATTCACAGCATTTAAAGTATAGCAGTTCTTAAAATGGCAGTTAGATATGGAAAACAAGAACCTGATAAATCCATTATAAGGCAATAAAGGAGGAGGGGAGGAAGAAAATAATTAATTACCTCATTATTCTATCACCTATCGCTGTTCCTCTGATATTATATCTAGTAAAGGGAACAACAACTTAAGTCATTAAAAAATGCTAGGTATCATGTTTTTAAAAGGTTAGCATCTATTACAAAATGTGCTCTACATATTCCAACTGAGAAGACTCTTCTCAGTGTGTTAGTATATGAAACTACTTTGATTTCAGGAAAAATAGTACTCAGATTACATAACAGTGCACAAAGTTGACCTTATAAAATGCAGTAGTTGCTCACAGATCACAGCAGAAGTGGAAGCAGCTGCATAATCTTTTGCATTTTACATTCATATTTGTTTGAAATTTTAACCTACTAGTTCAACATTTTCTAAGCTTATCAGCAGCTTCTGTCAAAGTCCAGACAAAATTAATTCAGTCATTTAAGCAAGAAAGCAGCTCTCAGAGCAATGCCACAGGCTTGGGGCAGAGTGCCTGGAAGACTGTTTGGCAGAAAAGGAGCTCTGGGTGTTGACAGCTGGCTGAACATGAGCCAGCAGTGTGCCCACATGGCCAAGAAGGCCAATAGCATTCTGGCTTGTATCAGAAACTGTGTAATCAGCAGGACATGGGAAGTGATTGTCCCCCTATACTCCATGCTGGTGAGGCTGCACCTCAAATACTGTGTGGACCCCTCACTCCAAGAAGGACACTGAGGTGCTGGACAGGATACAGAGACGGGCAACGAAGCTGGTGAAGGGTCTGGAGAACAAGTCTTATGAGAAGTGACTGAGATAACTGGAGTTATTTAGCCAGAAGATGAGGAGGCCAAGGGGAGATAGGATCACTCTCTACAACTACCTGAAAGGGGACTGTAGTCAGGTGGGGATTGGTCTCTTGTCTCCAGTAATGAATGACAGAATATGAGGAAATGGGGTCAAGTTGCACCAGGGGAGGTTTAAATCGGAGATTAAGAAGAACATTTTCATCAAGAGGTTTGTTAAACACTGGAATGGGCTGCCCAGGGACGTGGTGGAGTCACTGTCCGTGAAGATAAAGACACATAGATGAGGTGCTGAGGGACATGGTTTAGTGGTGAGCTTGACAGTGTAAGGTCAGTGATTGGACTTGATCTTAAAGGTCTTTTCCAATCAAAATGATTCTGTGATTCTAAGATTCAGAGTTGTTTCGACTAATTTGTGAAAATTAAGTAAAATACATTAAAAACTATACTCTCTGTGCCTAAAGAACATACCTCTTGCATAGATTTTTTTTTCCTTCCACAGATTGCAAAGTACACTGCTAAGGCAAGCCAAATTTTTTATCTCTTTCAACTAAATTTGAAGGACTTATTAAGTTTTAAAGAAGATATGTGATGTGCACACTTCAAGACAAACTTGCACTTCTCATACTTGTAAGAAAAAGGGCCTTTTCCTGTGGATCCGTTAGAAAATAACCTCCTGGGCTTTTTAGGTTGAGTACCTAGCTATACAGAACAGGTTGGTTTTGTTTTGGTTTTTATTTTTAATTTAGAAATATCCTGTGTAGTTCCTTATGCATTTGGTTAAAAAGAGCATGTATTTAGTAGCCCAATGACAATAAAAACCCTACATCACTATTTAGCTTCTTTAGTGGCCAATCCGCACCATTCCAATAGTCATGATCAGTGGCTTCAGAAATTCTACAGAAAAAATTCAATTGTCACATTCTCAATTATTTATTTCAAAGAAATGTCCTTCTGTGTCAAAGTTATTCCTACTTGATTCCTAGTCATCGTTCAGCTAATTTAGCCAATTTATCAACCAAAGGACTGTGGTATTTCTACGTATTTTGCTGCTACATTTTAAAGTCTTTTTCGAAATATTAAAGAAAGTGCAAACTTTGTTTCTGTATCTGTCTTTCTTGACAGCTCAATTTCAGGTTAGTTGGTGAGAAATCTATCTTTGTCATGTTTTGATATTTGTAAGTATCCACAAAAAGATATTATGTCCCTTGTATCTATTCTTCAATTATACGAGAGAGAAAAAAATCCGACCCTCAGTTTCAAAACATTAAAAATTAGATTTGTACCCAATCAAAATTTGATTCTGCAAACATTAGATGTGCAAAATGGACAACTCTCTGTTAGTTAATCAGAAATCTACATCCATCTTTCTAAAACTAAAGTGAGATCAGCGGAGTTAATGCAGCAGAAAGTTCTCCATTTATTTAACTGCAGGTACTGTCAACAGCGCTAACAAAAGGGTATTTCTGCTGCTTCTTTTCCTTAAGGGGAAGTTTGAGATCGTGACTTCAGAGTACAGAATCAGAAGTCTACCCTTCCTTTCTAAGGGGAGAAAGTTGTACTATACAGTGGGAAATCAACTCTGAGACAATTTCCCTTATCTTCATTTCCCCAACAGTCAAACTTCTCCCCAATATAAACAATAGTTAGCTATTAGGTATATAAAAAACAGAAAATTAAGAAACCTAAAATTAGTTATATATAAAACTATTAAGGCTATATACTGGGAAAGGCCTATTTGTCAAACAGCTTTTACAATTTTGCTTCAGAAGGCTACAGCCACTTTTACATTTTTTGTCCTAAACTATAATTAAACATTTTTTTGCCACTGAATAAAATAGGTTCACAAAAGGCAGCCTTATAGGCTTCTTGAGAAAGGAAAAAAATCCCAAACAAAAAAACCCCAAAGCAACTCCTTCCTAGATATTCTAGAGAGAGGAAAAAATACTCTATAATTTGTACTAATGTCATTAATTCTTTCATAGGATGTCAGATTGGATACTAAATTACTAGATAAACTTGAAAAAATGAGATTTAGTAAAGGAATTGTTAGGTAACACAATATACTCAGTGGCGAAAGAGAAAATGTAAGCCTATAGGAAGCGTACTGGTGGTGTTAAGCACCAGGCTTGCAGGCAATTTTGTTTAATTGCTAACAGTCTTTGAGCAAAAAGTAGGAATGTATTCATGCAGTGCATTGAGGACGTGAGGTTGGCTGACTTAATGAATATAGAGGGAACTGTAGGACCTTGAGAAAAAGAGGTGGGTAGAAATTCTGTAGTATAAAATTTATAGCGATATACTTCTTTGTGTCCTTCTGGTGAAATAAGAACACATTCATTAGAAATGACAAAGTAGGAAAGACTCAGTATACTAACTGATTTTGTGTCTGACCACAAGGAACCACTATAAGACAGCCATAAGCAAGAAAGGTGAAGGATATAACTACAGCTCACTTTTGTGTTAAAGAATCTTCTCTAGACCAAGAGTAACACTCATACTATTAATCCTAGCAAAATTTGAACAGTGCAGTGTGTATAATTCTGGTCTACCATATTCAAGAAAGAAGAAGAACACGAAGGAGTACAGTTACAAGAAAACCACATTTTTTACCACTAAGAATGAGAAAAATTTGTCACTCGGTCTAGTGAAACAGAAGCTGAAAATACACAGGGTAGACATCAGTCAAACAATAAGCACTGGGCATGAAAAAAATATTTCAATAAAAATACTATGTTAACACAAACCAAAATGGCTAATTTTAGTCAATTTATACCCACTATAGCAGCAATGTTTTGAGGTAGCTTTCCACTGGGTTAAGGAGCCAAGGGAGATTTTGTATCAACGTGATGAGTTTATGAGAGGGATTATACACTATAATGACTGTTGCAGTACTAGTAGAGAGGACTTCCAGTTCCTCTCATTCTATTTCATATGAGATATAAATGCTTGAAGGGCTTATAGCTAGCCTGTTTTCTCTCAGGAAATACAAATTCCTTTGAGGACACATAGGATTTCTTCCTATCCTTCAGTATTTCAGAGGGTATTTAGAAAATCCTGAAAACAGAAGAATAGGAGGAAACATAACATCAATGTATATCTGACTGCTTAGAAGTTAAGCCAGAAAGCTTCACTGCTTGCACAGACACAAAAGCAAAACAAAATGAACTGGTCAGGCATTAAATCTGAGTAAGGAAAGCCTGGAGGTAATCCTAAACCAGTACTGACCATATAGCAACTTTTGTTGGATTTTATTTAGGGGAAGAATAAAGGAGCAGGAGGCTACAGAAAGAATTTTAATTATATTATTAATTTAGTTGAATGATCTTTCCTATGTGGTAAATTTGAACTGCTAGAGGAAGAAATTCCACTGCACACAGAGAAAGAAAAAAAAAGATAGGTCGGATGAACTGTTACTTTATTTAAGATGTCCCCACTAGTGGAAAATTGTAACAGCTATATGATACCTGAATTATCATTATGTTACTACAAAAAACTGTTAACATTGTAAAGACAACATTAGGTGCAGGAAGATAAGCTAAGAATCCTGCTTGAAAACAGAAAAGGGATTAAAATTGCTGGGCTTTTAACAGCTTGCTTTTCAATCACTAAATTGTAATGAATATTGGCTTTGCACTGAAAACTATTTCTGCCATTAGACATTCATCTACAATTACTTAGCATCACGTGGAAAGTTAATGGATTAAGACCAAATCTCTATCTATTGGCTTTTTCATAGAAACAGTCATTTAGTGAGCAGAATTACTCGTACTATGTATTAAGCAACCACTCACTGTTCCTTTTCCTCATTATTGACAACATGGTCATTTGTGATTTGATTTTTTTAAACAGCAAATTATTGAAAACCTTTTCAGTATACAACTACTAAATTCTTACTGATTTCCTAATGTTAAGAATACATATGGTAATGCTTCCTGTAAAGCATTCACATCGCTGGTGTAAGAAATGAACAGCAAAATAACACTGCCTTTCAATAGGGTAGGAGTAAAGCTAATGCATCTGACGCTAGGTTACATAACGTCTAAAATAAATTAAATGGATATTTTCTTAAGTCTAACAATAGAGATGTTGCTTAAATAATTACTACTATTTTTAAAAAGTACAAGAAATGAACCCAGTGAAGAAAGGTGAACCAGCAATACTAAATGGGGGTTAAGTTTACTGAGTGACCAAAAAAGAATGTACAGCCATCTATATTTTATAAGATAAAAAATACACAAAGCTAACTAAATGCTTCTTTTATTCATGACAAAAACTAGTAATCTATCTTTGTTTTTTTCCTGGCATACATACTGATATTCAATAACCAACAATAGGAAAAGTATTATAGAGTTTCTCCTTCAGAGAAAAAGAAAAATGAAAAAATTTCCTTGGAGGTCTTCAAGACCCACCTGGACATGTTCCTATGTGACCTGACCTAGGTGGACCTGATTCTGCAGGGGAGTTGGACTAGATGATCTCTAAAGGTCCTTTCCAACCCTACCGTTCTATGATTCTATGAAATTGAACACATAAGTCTTAATGTACTAAAGACAAACACAGCATTGCTGAACAACAGTTAAAAAACTCTTGCTTTGCCAGAGTAAGAACACCTGAAGTACAGTTGAAAGAAAATGTAGGTCCCTGTACAAACATTTCTGACTACAGAATGTAGTCAGAATATTCTGACTACAGGGAGAATAATAGAAGATGAACTGCAAATATTTAACATTGAGGTATTCAGCAGGCAAGAAATAAGTACAAGCAGGTATTAGATCCGTAGGAGCTTGCCTGGCTAGGAAGGAAAACAGCTCTACATATCTTACATATAGGCAAATTAGATTCGGCCATCAAGCTCCTGGCTAGCTGCCAAACAATCACTTAATTAAAATAAGGATATGAGGCCTGAGTTCCTACCTCTTTCATAAAGAAAAGGGGAAAAGAAGCACTTTGCCAAGCAGTAGCAGAGATAAGTATTCCCCTAACCTGTGTCCTGGACCTCCTCGGTACCTTGCTCCTGGGATGAGAACGGGATCGTCATCGCTATCATCAGTTTCCTGGAGAGCTGAAGTCCTGGTAGAGGAGTCATCTGGAGTGGCAAGCCCTGAGGATTCTGGGTGTGGCTGAGGTTCATCATTTGCAGCAAGCGAGTTGGCAGTGGATTCAGTACTTTGACTTGAAATTTCTTGATTTATACTTTTTCCACAAGAGGCGTCTTCCTCTACATTTCCAGGGACAGCATCAACATTAGGGTCATTTTCTTCTGGTTGGATTCCAAAATGCTCAGGGCCAGGTTTATCTGATACAGCTAACAAAATATTGGGGGAAAACAAATAACTAATAATTAACAATTAAGGCCTATTTTAGAAGTTATTATAAGATGGTGACAGAACATGCATACTGAGTTTATACTGGAAATCTAGACTTTCATTCTCAACATCTTCATATAACTACATCTGAAAGAGTACAAATACATACTTGCTTCTGTTGTCTCTACAGTTTCATCCACAGTTTTCAGTTCTTCAGCATTTGAGTCTTCCTTCTGAGATTCATCAGGAACCCCTGAATAAAATAACTTAATATTAAAATCACATGACTTCATTTATATGCACATCTATAACATAAACCAATCGAAATGATACTAGCACTCCTAGGTGAGACCGATCAAAGCAATCCCTTCCGAAGTTCACATGTCCTTTCTCTTAAAAAATACCATAAATACTGTTGAAATAGATGATCACTTTCTGAATCTTATTCTTTCTGAAGAAATTAAGTTATCCTTCTACTAAAAAAGACTTTAAGCAAAGTAAAAATTAATTTCTCTGGAACTAATTAATTGACTTGACTGCCCCTCTGGCAACAAATTGAGCAGGACAACTATATGTAATAAAATTCAATGAAAATCTGGAAAAAAGAAAAAGTAATAAAATACTTAACACTCATTTATGGCTGCATAGTGCAGCTATTCTATTTTTTGATACAAATTATTGGGGCAGAATATGTCCTTAAGAAAAAAGAATATGGGTTTCAGTTCTGAAACAGAATAAGTCAATTTTGTTTATAGTTGCAAATAAATATCTCACATTGGTATATTTTTTTCCTAAAAATAAAAAATGTTATATTATGACCGTATTCTGCCTTCATATACATGTGTATCAGACTCCTATTGTGTTCAGTGGTGGTCATGAACATATGAGAACAATATTATTAACATTACAGAAATAACACTGTATCTTACTTATGTTTTCATCTTCAGGCACAGACTCTTCTGAGGCTTTTGTTTTTACAGAGTCTTCTTGGCCTTCAGTTTTGCAATGACTTCCACTTCCTCTGGAGCTTGAATTTGTGCTGCTCCTGGCAACATAACATGTAAAAAAATAATAAATTTAGAATGAATGTAAAAAGATAAGATCATTGCAATAGTATGGCCTGATCATCACCATCTTTCTCACTACAATCTCACAATTCAGTATCTCCCAGCTGCAGCTACAACAACCTTCACAGCGATTTCAAAACTGTCTTTTATTAAGTCCATTGCCACTCAACCCACACTATTCCTCCTCTGCATCACAGAACCATATTTCCTTCCTCCACTGTTTTCTCTTGGAACCTTTAAAGGATTTCTTCATTGCATTGCAAAATATTGTGAGAAATCAAAAGAATTTGCTCTCTCATTATTTACACATTTTCTACGTGCATAAATGATCAAGTTCTTCACCATTAATTGTCATATCTGTACCTTTTGAGGCATGGACTTCTTATGTCAGCTTTCAGTTTTTAAAGTTTTGTAATTTCTCAAGAGTTACTATAAGCTGGTTTGTGAGATTTACTCCTCATTCATGTTTAGATAATTATTGTGGAAGATCAATTTCTGTTTATAATAATGAAAATTATTCCTATGTAACACTCTTGTTTTGTATGTCATCAAAACTAATGTTTTTAGACTCTGTAGAAAAAACCCCTCATTTTAGGAAATTCAAAGTCTTGTTCCTGAGGTCTCTCATTCTCTCCTGTCCCACATCTGTGCTGTGACCTCAGACAAAGGCAAATCACTGTACAAAAGTGGAAACAAAGATTAGTTATGAGAATCATAAGTGTAGTTCTCAAGAATTTAGACTGTGTTGTTACAAGTGTCTTTTTTACTTGCGTATGTTATTACTATTTTTTATGCTACACTGCTAGCAGCAGCACAAATCACATATAATCTAGATTCTTGAGAAACTAGTTTGCAATTCAGTGCTTCCATATTTTTATTAAATAGGAGAGTTTTTTACCATCTTGAGTAATAGTCTGTTCCACTGCTGCACTAGATTTGGAGTTAGACAGAAATTTTTGTTAGCCCTTAAAGTATTTCTTCTAAATTAAGAATTTTCAGCATTATTTCTTACTGGACAGACAAGAAGGATACTGTCACACACCAAGTCAAGAATTTTTGGTATTTTATGCCTCATGCAATACAACTACTTTTATGAACGTAAACAGTTTAAACACTAACATTAGTTTTTGACTCTTATGAAACTATTTCTAGCTCAACACTCAATGTTCATTTACAGTCATGTGTTACTCTGATTTAATTTTTACTTCAATGTCATTTTTCACACCAGCAGTTACTTAAAGAGGAAGTTTTTCAGAGCACAAAATCACACCCTATGCTTTTGTAACATTAAGCCCTACTATCTGCCTCTATGGCAGCTTTTGTTTACCCAGTTATAGCATAAGCCTTCTTTGAACCTCTGCCAATTTAAATCAATTTTCTCAAAAGCAGGATGAAGATAGCACACAGCATTCTAAGTCACAAAGCAAAGCAGAGATGAGCAGCAGCACTCAATTCTCATCCTCATCTAGTCTCCTAGCTGCTAACTTCTAGGATCACACTTGATTTTCTAGTAGTGACTGGTAGGTCCATGTCTTCTTCCGTTTCATTTCCACAATTAAGTTAGCTTGCCACCATGTTCCATGTCTTTACTGATTGATCTATCCAGTCTTGTATTCAAGTTCAACATGTGGCAAAGTATCAAACACTTTCTAGAAATCCTGACAATTTCTCTCTATTACACCATGTATGTTCCTAGAATGCCCTATTCTGTCAAATAAAAGGTCATGCACATTCTAGTTCCTTTAATTTTGGTTTATTTCTCATGTATGCTTGCTTTACTATGCCTTTCTATCCGAACTGTCTTAAGGTCCTGAATATTACTATGACTAGAACGTTAGACCTTCATTCTCCTTTGGTATATTTTATGTTTGGCATTCAAATGGCAACCCTTGGCACAAGAGATTTGTTAAAATACTTGCTATTAGACGGAATATACATATAAAGTTGAGTTTTAGTAGTTTTCATTTAGTCTTTACTTCCCCAATTAGAGATTTTTGTAACAAGTAGTCTTCCTGTCTCTCGGCAACATCCCCTGTACAGTCTACTTTTTCTTAATGTTGTTTTTGAGGTAGTTATTCATTTAAACCTTAAACACCTTCAAAATCGCTTACATCGTTAACTGTTTAAAGTGTAGGACAGTTTTCAAATCTTGTTTTAAAATACACACAGAAACAAAATGTTAACGCTGTCTAATACAATTTGCTTTCTATGATACAGTGCTAGTAATATTTTATTATTAAATTTTAAAAGCCCACTAGACTACATGGATAAAACATTTGCTAATGCTCTGTTCCCTCTTGTGGAATTTGTTTATCCTAAAATATTAAGCAAAGATTTCTGCAAAATTAATTGCAGAATTTGTTAAAAGCATTACAGTAAAACTAATTCTTTCAAAGCTCGCTGGATTTGGACTCTAAATACAAATACAGTCTGATAGATTAATGGACCGTAACTGTCACAGTATTTCAGATTCACATAGGCAAAGTTTCCAAACTGCTATGGGCAAAGTGTGTGTCTAAAGCCACGGCATTTAAGAGTAGCTAAATATAGTGAGGGTTTTTTGTCCCAGCAGCAAACGTCAGCATGCATTTCTACTTATGGTCTTCTACAATAATTTTGGGAACATAAGCAAAAGGTACAGAATTAAGTTGAGATAAAGACTGTGGCTATTTTGGGAAATCCTGAGATGTTTTAGTGATACCAAGCCAAGTAAGTCAGGCCAGTTAGACTATGCCTTTATTATCTGAAAAGGATGTCATCACTGTAATATCTAAGCAGTCCACAAAGTTGGTGTCATAACGATATGCATTCATCAGTAATTCTCAGATACAGAAATACTAATTTCACTGTTTTACTTCTCAGGAACTGTGTCACAGAAAGACTAATTCACAGAATACC
Source organism: Colius striatus (assembly GCF_028858725.1). Lineage (NCBI taxonomy): Eukaryota > Metazoa > Chordata > Aves > Coliiformes > Coliidae > Colius > Colius striatus. The sequence goes on along the minus strand of NC_084759.1, from coordinate 109,988,376 downwards.
AAATGAGAAGTCTGGTAGAGCAGAGAATTAAAACTTAAGCCCTAGACCTGGACCACTTTTCCATTGCTGTACTACCTTGCTTTAGTAAGACAGAGAACACTAATAATATGCTAGAGTTTGATGAAGGTAGCATGTTTCAACTTATGTTAGCATTAAAGATTGACAGTAAATATTAAAAAAACCCTCTTGCATAAATTTCATGTTAAAGTATGACTCTCTTTTACATTCTGAATCATTAAGAACTACAGTCACTTCAAATTGTCTATGTACACCCAAAAGTACACACAAAAATAATTTACATCTATGCTAGACAAGTGTTAGTGATATGTGCTGATCAATAACTAGTCAAAACCAAAATTAACTACTTACCACTCATCAGTGAAGTCCAGTTTTATTGTGCTTGTGGTTGTTCCTTCTGTACTGTAGTGCAAACTTAAAACTGGTTCACTTGTTCCTGTTCGTGGCTTATCACTTTCTGTAAATGTTGGATTGATAAAGTTTAGATGGGCATCAGTAATATACATAAAACTGTTATAATTCTGAAGATTCATTTATTTACCCTAACAAAGGCTAAATGTGGTAGTAACATGTACAATGTCTACTTAAGGGCTCTTACAGCCCAAGCAAAAAGTTAATAAGTTTCAGAGTAAACACATCAAATTTGCAAGGCCTTAAAAAACATCTAAAATTATTTGTATTTCTATGGGCAAATAAAGAAGATGTTGTCCTTCAACTTGCAGGTAAATAAAATTGCAGATAGGTATGTACACACACATTATCCTTTATAAGCAGAACCTTTTTCACAGAATCGCAGAATCATTTTGGTTGGAAAAGACCTTTAAGATCATCAAGTCCAACCACTAACTTGACACTATCAGGTATATTTCCTGTCAGGTATATTAATAACAGGAATACAAAATGTTTTTGGAAGTGGTGTTCAGCCTTGTTTTTGCCTCAGTAAATGCACATGAAAAGAAGATGATGAGATCTAGACACAGTAAATGGTCTAGAAAAATCACCACCCCCTTCCTTTTTTTTTTTTTACCCTTTCATGTAATAATAGCTGTAAGCAGAAGGGGAATATTTGCTAAACAAACTGTTCAGAATGTTCAAAAGCAACAGAAGTGAACCAAACTGAAAACCACTGCAAGTGTGGTAAACATTTACTGTACGTATAGTTTTAAGTCTCCTTCAAACCCAAACTGCTCAATGACATCCATCCACTCATCCACTCTTGAGCAAAATTCACGGTCACAATTTACCCATATGCAAGGCACAATTGCCACTAACACATAAGTTGGCCTTGGGCAATAGTTAATGGAAAGTACCATCAGATTAAGCCATCCTACAGAGGTGCCATTCTCTCAGAACTCAGTTGCGAGGATTTACTCAGTATTAGGCACCACTCAAATGACCGCTAATTAGCCTATCTAGTCTTAGTTTTCATTAATGATAAGCTTTTCATCTCAGGACTGCTTGACAAAACCATGCCACATTTTCTTTGGTTTATAGAGTACAGAAATTTGACTCTTAAGTGTACTTGCAGCATTAACAGCAGGCTGACTCAGAATAAAACAAAAGCTTCACATCATCTTGGAGTAAACATCAATTAAAATCTAACGTTCAATTCAAGCAGAAGTCTATAAATTCCCCCATTAAAAAGGCTATTATTAAAAGAATAATGGTTACAATACTGCCACAGGGTAGTACTTAAAAAATACAATTACGATACAGGAACTATCAAGTAGCACATAAAAATTTAACGTAATAATCAATGCTCATATCTTTAAACGGCTGACAGGTAGAAGCCCACTCTCAGAATCAGAGCACTGATCAGCTGCTCCAAATAGATTTAAACATGCATTTCTAAATATTCTGAAGAGAAATTGAGAAAAAACCAAACAAAAACCCACAGATGCCACAAAAAAACCCCCCAAACTAAAACATTAAAACCCTGTACAGAAAAATTTAAATATTTTTATGTAAAAGAGAATTAAGCAATTACAACCATAATCCTAATCATACAGAAGTCATGTATCTCATTGCATGCAAAGAAAAGTTCATAGCCTTTCTAAAAATAAAGGCTCCAGTTACACTCATTAGACTGGAGCAACGATAAAATTGATTAAAAGCAAGGTTTCCAGTTCCTGAAATAAATTGAGTAAGACAAGAAACGACTGTAAGAAATTATTTTATAGTGGCGTATATAGATATTTTGAACAAAAATTACAAGTTCTTCCTTAATTAAACACATGTTTTCTCTATTTTTTGGCAACCTGTCAGCAAATGTCTCTTAGTGTAAAACTCTATTCAAACTTTGAGCAGCCTTTCCTAGGCAAGTACAAACACTGATTGTTCCAATGTACTGCACAAATCATCAGGAGCTGGACACTGAAAGAGTTGGAGAATTCTTTATCTTCCCTGTAATAGGTATAGACAAGACACTATTGAATCGTGAACCCAGGTAGGTAAAGAAAGACAATCTACTGCCTTGAATAGTCCAGGACAGCCACCAATTACTATATTGTAACTTGATACTGCCATGCAACATTTGCTTCAGCACAAAACTATTTAATATTGTTGACCAAAATAACCAAATTTTGCTATTCTATAATGAATCTAATTCCTAACTGGCTTGTGTTACAAATCTCAGATCACATGATCGTACCAGTGCTTTCCTGCCTTAAAATCTCCACATCAAAATATTTAACCAAGATACATAAAGATGATCTTCTGACTACACTTACTGTGGTTGTATGGTCATATTTATCCACACCCAAAAAGCTTGAAAAATTGCTGTAGACTTATCCAAAGAGGGCAGTGACTAACTGAGAAATTATTTTTACAAATTTCTAGAGACACATAGCTGTTAAAATAAACTGTGTAACAGCTTTTTCTTAAATCTACAATAACATGAGATACAATTTGGATTGGGACAATTTCTTCTTTATACTAGCTTTAGGGCATGAAATCAACACTAATTAGAACAAGAAAGTTTTAGAAAGACAGATGAGACAAGAATCTGATAATAAACTGCACAGACTTAGTTGTACAGTTTGCTACTTCATAGCAAACTACACTTACACTGATAGTGAAAGCTGAACGGGTGTTAATAAGTTTTACCTAGTACATAATCAAACATTCTTTTACAGAAGTCACATAAAACCTAGAAGTCATAAACTCTTTGTTTTCAAGAACAAAGAAATTGACAAAGACTGGCTAGTTCAGAACAAGGCATCCTTCTCCTCCACTACTAAGTTCATCCCATCAGGCCAGATCTACTTCACAGGGATGAAAATAGTGAAGGGAACGAGAGGAAAAATGGAACAGTTCCTGTGATTTAGGGGAAAGCTATTGGCAAAACTATTAATTTGATTGCAAGTTCTAGTAGAATAATAATAGCTCCAAGAGAAAGCTATAGCTTGTCAACAAGTAAACTAAATTTTATTTAAAATTCCTCAAAAATACCTTGAAATTTTACTTCAATTTCACAGTCAAATACATTATACTCTAAAGATACTAACAACAACTTAAAAGTCCTATTTCATAAGGAACCCTGTCCTACAACAGAAATTCCCATGAAATGGTCCATTCTCCAGACAGCTACAAGAGGAAGTAACTTTCAAACTACTATTCTTAAAATAAGACAAAATTTCATTCATAATGTTAGTTTTAAGAAATACAAATCCCACAACTGAAAGCAATACCCTTCATACACACTTTTTCTCTTAGAAACTTTACAAAGACTGGGGCTCTTAACCATGAAGCAGTAAGTCCATAAAGACAAATTTACAGATTGCACTACTTAGCTAAACTAACACCATTAGGAACTTCAAGCTGCCCTGTTCATTAGTCTACTGGCAACCTCATGAGAAGAGGATAGCTGATGTTTCATGTAAAAGCTCCAAAATAGTTCCTATCTAGGACAAATTATGATCTCAAACAAAAATCAGCTTTGCATATGCTGAAGATAAGAATTATAGTCTGCGTGAAAACCAAACAGAGTTAATTCTGAAGGACACCAATATGATCAGGGGACTGATACATCTTTCATACAAGAAAAGGCTGCAAGAACTGGGGCTGTTTAGTCTAGAAAAGAGGAGACTGAGGGGGATCTTTTTAACATTTACAAATATCTAAAGGGTGGGTGTCAGGAGGTTGGGGCATCTCTTTTTTCTATAGTAGCTAGCAACAGGGCAAGGGGTAATGGGATGAAGCTGGAACACAAAAAGTTCCACTTAAACATAAGAAAAAACTATTTCACCGTGAGGGTGAGGGAGCAGTGGCACAGGCTGCCCAGAGGAGTTGTGGAGTCTCCTTCCTTGGAGGTCTTCAAGACCCACCTGGACATGTTCCTATGCGACTTTACCAGTCAACATAAGGTACAATTATGTCTAAGGAAAGACTGAAAATTGAATAATTATTTGGACCAGTCTAATATACAGCCCAAGACATGTAATTTCTTTGTGATGATGATTCCTACACTAATTAAATATACTACTTCACTTTTTGGATGTCAGCACTACAGGCCATACTGTGTCTTACAATGATGCAGATTTGAAATTCTTGAGCTTGTACCTGCAGAGCTTACTACCGTTCTGGAAAGCTCTATATGTACACCAACACTCAACCAGTTCATCTGACTGAGAGGCAAAGCTAATTAGCTGGGACACAACACATGCCAATACAGTTTCACAAGTATTTATGAAGAGCTAACTCTGCCATACCAGTTTGCTCCAAGACAGCTCAAGTACCTATAACGTGCCACTGAATGATCTGGTATGGACATGACCATAAGGGACTAATAAATCCTCATACTAATTTGCAAATATCTACAAATAACAGCAATCAGTACGGCTTCTGTGTATGTAGGAAGCAGCATTAAGAAAGTATGAGATGCATACGCACATCTATAGTTTAAAGTTACCAAGCTAGCTCTGGCTTCAGGCTGCCTCTTTAGTCATACCAATTCAGGCAGTACCTTACAGTCATAACATTGCCTTTACACTGCAACAAGTCTCACAGCTATCCTCCATTATTAAAATCACAGTAAAAAAAAAAAATCCAGTGTAGATCACTAATCTGTTTGAAACCACTTTGTACAGATAGGAATGACCTATAGTTTCTGATGAACTGTCAGAATAACGGCACTATAGATGTATATTTTTGCAGTAAGTATCAAAAGATCTTTGAACTCAGAAATGGTCTTAAAACATAAATGCCAAAAAAGACTGGTCCAACAGAAGACAGTTGATTCAGTACCAAATTAAGAAAAGATAGAAATAACTAAAAAACAGTATTTCTATATAAAAGAACTGACATACTGATTTACACATTTTTGTGATTTCTGTTCAAATATGAAGTGAAACTAATACAGTTTAACCTAAAAAATCCAAATTATCCTTTCTGGTTATCATTTGGACAACAGTTTTCCTAATAAATTATCTCCTTTTCCAAATCCCTAGTTTTCTGAACTAGAAGTAACATTCTGTGTCTTCCCAGGTGATCCTTAGAGTCATAATGGAAAAACACTGCCTTAAAACAATCAGATAACTGTCCTACTAATAAAGTCTGGATAAACAAATTTAACTGGGGATTTTTTTTTTTTGTTAGAAAAAACTCCCAGGGGTCTACTACCCTACTACAATTATGCAATTAACAACAATAATACATAAACTAGTTTTTGAGGGAACTGATCCGCTTGAATCTGATTCAGATTTGGGAATTCATTTCTGGGATTAAAAATTATGGTTTAATTTTTGTTGTCAGACGGGCTTAACTCACAACTTCCCAGAACAATTTACCATTTTTCCAAAATTTCTGCAGTGGTAAGAACCTCAGGTAAACATATGGAATTTCTGCATTAATTCTAGTTTATTCTACTCTCCTCAAATAATGCTTTATTCAGAGTTCATAACAGAAACGACAACACCGATTATAAGCAAGTTTTCCACCTAAACCTGACTATTAGAGTGATGTAGACTACTGAACTATGAATAGTTAGCAAATTTCCACATTGAGGTTTGAGGCTTTTTCATCACAAAATATAATTCCACAAAAGGAATGTATTTTGTCAATATAAAATGCAGCTTGATTCCCCTCCCCAGTGTTCTCTACAGTTGCCAAACAGACTGTTTTTCAGAAATGGGATTTCAGAATGGCATTCTAGTTTAGAAAGTGAAACAATATAAAACAGCTAGCACTTTTGTGGGATTTGAGCTATTAAATCTCTACAGAGGTTTTTAAATAGATATAAGTAAAATGCAGAGTGCATGGAAATTTATTTTTAAATTGTCTTCCATCACTTATTAATTATTCAGGCATAAATATTCACTACAGATGACATTGGTTCAGCTGGAAGAGAGTCACCTATGGCCCACTTCACTGCTCGCAATTTGAAGACTCATAAATAACGGGCACAGAGAAAGCCCACAAGCGTTCTTTCTAGCCCATACATAGGGCATCTACGGAGAAACACTAGTACTTGTTTAGCAGAAGGGGTAGGACAAGAGGTTACAGAGTTAAGATACGCCTAAATTCAATAGGTGCCCTTGAGTTACTCAAACTGTATAACTATAACAAAGCTGCACATTTCTCTTGCAGAAGATAAATTAATTTGGCATTATATGATTAAAAGTGACTTCAATCTTGATATTTGCACTTTGATCCAAGAGGAAACATCAAAAAATAGATTGTTTAAAGAATTCATTTTACTTTGTATTTTAAAAAAATACATACATTCTAAATGTCTGTAGAGTACACAAGACACTTACTGTACCTACATTGAACGCATTAAGAATTGAGCAGAGCATGGCTTTTGGAAACAATTAACCTGACGCTGTTACTCAGATTGCAAATTAAATAATTAATGAGTTTCCAGCAGATCTGCTTACAGAATTCTACTTTATGAGGATGAACATCATTTTTAAGTTGTTTATCATCATGAAAGGCAATTTTAAAAAGGAAGCATTGCAATCAACTATGGCTGGGTATAGCGCATTTCCTGTCACACGCACCCTGTTGCTCATCAAGTGACATGGATCCAAGCTGTTTGTTAACCACAGAAGAAGGAGAATCTGAAACAAAAACGAAATTTCAACTTAAAACATAAGCAGCAGAGAACTGCACAGCAATGTCACGATCACATGTTAGTTTAAAACAAAAAATAAAAAAGCAGCAACATACGGAAGCTTTGGGTTCGTTTAATGAGCAGCCAGCCATACTGCGTTTTCTTGGCATGACAGAAGCAAAGCCATTTGTTTCAAATCATTATGTATTTCTTTAGTGATCATTGAAGAGTCCGAAGCTTGCTGACATGTCAATACGACAAATGCCTGTCCATTACCAAAGATTTTACTATGTTCCTCAAATTTCTAAGATGTCAGGAAAACCACTGAAGAGTCGTGACTCCTAAAGCCTTTCTACCAACTATCAAATGACACTAGTATTTCAAACCGTGTGCTAAATGTAAATGTCAGAACATTTGTACTACAACATAAAATACTCAACAGGATACCAGTATCTTCCAGTAAGAGATTAGAGTGTTTACAGATGTAACAGCATACAGACTGTTTTTAAAACATTAAAGCACCAAAATACATCCCACTCATATGACAGTTTGATAGTTCTACATCCCTAGATGCTATACCTCTGTGACATCTGATGACTGAGAAAACATATTCACGAATTTATCCCAGTACCACACTAGTCAGTCTTATAAAAACCCTCATCTAATCACAGAAAAAAAAATAAAATATCAAAAACTGCAGGAGTTAAATGCTTTTTTTCCACTGGACACCACTAGTCAATAACATTATCACCAGCACTGCATTCATGGTAATGACAAACGATGAATGCAACATCCAGTACCTTTTGTGAGTCTATTTTCCTGGTCACCTTTGTTGACCAGATCTTACTTCTGTATTAAGATGGCTTGGTGTACATAAATTAATGCAGTATTTCAAAGACATTTGATAGGCTATTCTATCTCGGTTCCATCTGTTAATCTTTCATTATAAACAAATTAATACTAAGCTAAAAGGATTTAACATCCTGTATTATAAATTGAGTCACAATCTGACAACATCACTGCATGGTAAAGGAATTTTAACATAAGTGAAAAACCTAGACAAAAAAAAAGAAATTAAATAATACACCCTCTCCTACAGGAAGCTCATTTCCAGGTTTGGGCCAGAATCACCAGCATTACCTACTTCCTTATATGGAAACTTGCTAAACGGACAAAGCTGATTTAAATATATATCATGAAATAATACTTTATTGCCAGTCATTGGTGCAGGAATCACAATCTGTTCCTTCATTACACTGATACATAGTATAGGGGTGACAGAGAAAGGAACAGAGAGCAGGAGAGTCTGAAGCAAGTTCAGTGTGTTTTGGAGACTGTTTTCTTTTGGTAACTGGGCTTGTATATTTTATTTCCATAACTGGGGGACAAAAAATTGGTCCTTTTTTGTCTTCACTTTTGTTTAGCCATGTCCATGCCTTGCACCAAACACACCTAAGCCAGACCACAGAATTTGTCATCAAGATTTAGACGGAATATACGTCTTAAGTATGACACTTGAAACAATATATTTCACTTGCCAAAACTGAAATTATATATAATTTTTAATTTAGAAGATAAATGCTTATAGTAGAGTTTTTTCAATGGAGTAGTAATCCACTTTTTAGAATATAAATCAAAGAAAAAAGCTGGTGTAAAGATGCACCATGTCATAAGGTGATCTACTTGTATTCCAGTTGACTCAGCACAGGAATCGGTACACCTCTCTCAAGGGCAGGATGGCTTTGATCAGAGATTCACAGTTATGAAGCCCATGATTTGGATTAACTTGCATGAAAAGTGCTAGAGGGAGGGGAGGTCTTGGACAGCAAGCTCACAAGCATAATGACAACAGACAGTGATTCTCAGTCATGCGCTGTTCTTGCATTCCTATAAGCTTGAATGTCCTTTTTTTAAAATGTGTATCATGTTGCCAAACATTTTACTTGGCTTGACCAAGATGACCAGAAGGAATGTGATTGATCTTACATATTTTAATTATAAATATATGAAATTAAATTTACTACCCGTATCAACACTTTTCAATCTCATTAAAACCTCACCTTAAACAATAGTAAATAAAAAGCAGGTATATTTTACCATGTGCATCATTCCATCACAGTAAGCAAAAGTGAAACTTTTTTAGGTAGTAGTCCACATCAAGGTAGATTTAAACGTCTCACATTGCACTATTGTTTTCGTGTCTTCTTACAACTTTGTGAAAGCTTTTCCCTTGTAATCTGAAAATTTTTAACTGTATATATGAAGCACTCTAAATATTCCAATTAACATAGTTAAGAAAAAAAGCTCAGTTTGTAGCAATTTTCAACTCACCTTTTGTTAGTTTGTTTGTTTTTCAAATTACCTGCAGCCACAGATCACCAGCACCCCTTGAAGTGGCACTGCAGTCTGAAATCCCACACCTCAGGCAGGGAAATAAATATGACCATGAAACCAGCCCAGAAAGTTCAGGTAAATGCCTCTTTTTTTAATATATGGCTTTGTTTTGTAAAAATTCTGAAAAAGTACTTTTGTAATTTCTGATAAAGCTTTTGAAAAAAGTATTATCAAAACTGCGCCATATAGTTAAAAAACCCCACAAAAACCCAAACTCTTACCTGAGCTTTCAAAGGCTGGATCTACATCCCAATGCAGTTCACCACTGGTTGTAATGTCACCAGTACATTCTAAACTGGAGCACCACTTAAAGAGGGAACTGTAGTTTCATAAATTTGGGAAACCTCAAACAGAAAATAGAAGATAATTTCCAAGTCAGTGATATGCTGAAGCATCTTCCTGTAGTTTGGGCAATCAGCACCTGACTTTAAAATATTAGCATGCCACTTCTATTGTTTTGGTTAAAAAAAATTCCTTCCTTATATCGCTGTAACACCAGTTTCCAGTGTGAGAGACAGGCCTGACACAACAAAGCCTTTTTCAAAGTCCTAAACTTGGTACACATAGTAGACCTTAATCTTAGAAATTAAATACTTCTTTTAATAACTAGGAATAATCATTTTGCACAGTGAATAGGGTCTCAGTTGCATATTCTCATCTTCAAATAGACATCTGTATGTTTACAAGGAATGCAAAGAATCTAGTAATAAAAACTACAGTCATCACTTTGCAGCTTTAACATAAAATGAAGGTCCAATCTCTTCCATTTTAAATACATTGACCATTTAGACTTTTGAAACAAAGTGGGGTTTTTTTTAAAAAAAGAAAAAAATAATCAAGTTAATGTGCATCACAGATTCTACAAACATCAGCGGGCACGTGTTTACATCTTTATTCCACAATAAATGTGGTCTAGTTATTTTTTTCAAAAAAAAAAAGAAAGCTTCACATTGCTTCATATTTTTACATGTAAGATCTTCCACACTGACCACTACAGGAACCCCTGATGCACAATGCTCTGTAATTCTGATTTATTTTTTCTTTTCCACTTTAAGATCACCTGGTTCATGTTTCTGTAACTTCTCAAATTGAATTTCATTCACTTAGAAGTTCTCAAAAAGAGAAGTGACACAGGTAATGGTGATGCACACATTGCTTATCAGCACTGGGTAGAGTAACAATATGTCAGAAAGGTTTACTTTCTTTGAATCTTGCATGTAGACATTTATGTTGTTGTTTAAATACCTCTCAGGATCTAAACGTTATAAAATGGCACAAAAATCTAAGTCAAAACTGGGCTTTGTTGGAGAACTTACCGTAGTTCCCTAATTAAGTAAAGCAACTACCAAAAAAATCTGTATTCAATACCAAAGAAGACAAAATAGACTCAATATATGCGGCACATACTGCTTCTAAAACTGACCATTTACACAATCTTTATGAGAGATACCCACCACAACAATGCCTCTTTGCTATCTGAGGATGAAGTATCTTTTTCCTTCACGTCAAATCAGCCCACTGAATCATTACTCAGCTAACTCACATTCAGTAACAAGATAAACTTTTGACCATATTTTTCCTATATGGTGGTGGTTAACTATTACAGACACACTTTACAAATCCTCCTGTAACTATTACAAGTCCTCAGACTAGAAGACAGAGTGACTAGCATACAGTCTAATTTTCTATAGAGGCTTTCAGCTCTTGACATTTCCCACTGGTATTTTGTCACATAGCTGGAATATTTTTTCTCCAGTCTCTCTCTACAGCTATAATTGAGCTTCTGAGATTGCAAAGGTAAGGATTAAGAATGAAATACAGCTGAGAAGAAATGGTCTTAGTTTCCTGCTGAATTCCCCTCTCAAGAAAGAGCAAAGACAATATTGAAAAAAAAAAAAAAAAAAAAGATGTAAGTTTGTCTCTGTATGGGACTCTATTATTAAAAAAAAAAAAAAAAAGAATCATAGAATGGTAGGGGTTGGAAGGGACCTTTAGAGATCATCTTGTCAAATCCCCCTGCAGAAGCAGGGTCACCTAGATCAGGTCACATAAGAACATGTCCAGGCAGGTCTTGAAGACCTCCAAGGAAGGAGACTCCACAACCCCTCTGGGCAGCCTGTGCCACTGCTCCCTCACCTGAACAGTGAAATAGTTTGTTCTTATGTTTAAGTGGAACTTTTTGTGTTCCAGCTTCATCCCATTACCCCTTGTCCTGTTGCTAGCTACTATAGAAAAAAGAGATGTCCCAACCTCCACCCTTTAGATATTTGTAAATAAGATCCCCCCCCAGTCTCCTCTTTCTAGACTAAACAGCCCTAGTTCTTGCAGCCTTTTCTTGTATGAAAGATGTTCCAGTCCCCTGATCATCTTGGTGGCCCTGCGCTGGACTCTCATCCCCTGATCATCTTGGTGGCCCTGTGCTGGACTCTCTCCAGAAGTTCTCTGTCCCTCTTGAGCTGAGGAGCCCAGAACTGGACACAGGACTCCAGATGAGGCCTCACCAAGGCAGAGTAGAGGAGGAGAAGAACCTCCCTCAACCTGCTGGCCACACTCGTCTTGATGCATCCCAGGATGCCATTGGCCTTCTTGGCCACGAGGGCACATTGCTGGCTCACGTTTAGTTTATTGTCATCCAGCACTCCCAGGTCTCTCTCTGCAGAGCTGCTCTCCAGCAGTTCGACTCCCAGCTTGTACTGGTGCACGGGGTTGTTCCTTCCCAGGTGCAGGACTCTGCACTTGTCCTTGTTGAACCTCATGAGGTTCCTCTCTGCCCAATTCTCAAGCCAGTTGAGATCCCGCTGAATAGCAGCACAGCCTTCTGGGGAATCAGCCAGTCCTCCCAGTTTGGTGTCATCACAAAAATCAAGCCCCTAAGAAACTCCAGATCAAAAACCCCTAAGAACTTCTTTTTCTCCTGTCACATATCTGAAATGCCAACTCATCAGAGGGCTAGAAAACAGTTGTCTCTATGGATAAGCAAGAGACAAAAAAATCTGCAGCTCTGCATCTTCTCAAAATAAATCTTAGGAAGTCAGAAAAAGAGATCAAAACAAAGTAACTTGCATAAAAATAAATAAATCAAATAGGAAGAGTACTTCCATGTCCAGAGTGCAATCTTCAAAAGTAAATAGACAATGCAAAAAGTGATCTGGATTCCTCTATCTAAAAAACCCAAGTTTCCTTTGTTCCTCCTCATAACAGGGAAGGGAGTTTTCATTGTATAATGAAAGAAGTCTATGAAGGACAATAGGAATTTCTTGTATTTACACTTACAAGTAGAAAGAAAAGGGTAACATAACCTTTATCAAATCTCTTGAGGAATAACTGTCAAAATATATTAAATATTTAAATCTTAATTCCTCATTTTATGTCTGCCACTGTCTATAACGCAGAAGTTAACAAATTCCACCAATCAGACCAAACAGCAAAAAGATACACATCCTAATGAGTTGGAGGTCATGTAGCAAAACTGCTACCCCTCTTCACAGAAATAAGTATTTCCATAGTGCCAAGTGAATCTCTCTTTCAAAGCAATTACTTAATGAGTAAAATGGTCAAATTTGCTGTCATCACATAAAGAATAAGGTAAATATCTGAATACTAGTTTCCTCCAAGACTATTCATGTGTTCTGTGATTTCCCAATGATCTCAAACAAAACGATTGGACCTTCCCACTAGTTCCCTTAAAATTCAAAGCAAGTGGGGACTCAAAACTCCAAGCAGCAGTGACAGGGGATCCAAACTAATTACAATATATCTCTGACTCTGGAACAGCAATTACTCAACTTAAAGCTTAAAATTTATGTCAGTATGGATCCTACAGTATGTTGACCCTCAAGCAACTGGGACTAATGAACTACACTGCATACTTGAAGGAGCGCTAAGAGAGAGATGAGCAAGACAATATGAAGTGAAACCCAGAACAACACATACTTCAGAGGCAGTAAAATATCAGACACATCTCCAAGTGAAAAGGCTACAGATACGGTTGTAATCAAACTTTTTTCCCAACTTGGATTCAATGGGAAATTATTTAGTATATTTTATGTCATTCTGACAAGAAAAAGGAAAATCAAGATCTATTCACTCTAAGTGTTAGCTATTGTTTTGCTTCTATCAGTACATAACTTTGAGTTAATAAATTCTGATGTTCAGTTTGGCGGAAAAAAAAAAATAAGTAGCTTGTTGGTAGAGACTTTTTTTTCCCTAGCAGATAAATGCAGCTACCTACAACATCACTGCTACCATTGCTTTCAGTTTCTCCTCCTCAAGGTAACAGGTACCTATGGGCTGCCACCCTAAGGGCAACCGCACAGCCCTCCAGAATTTGTTGGTTTCTAAACATTGTGAAAACTCACTGTAAAATGTTCTAGTGTAGGAAGTTACTAAAAATTCAATACCTACATATTGTAAAGTAAAGGACTAGACACTGTTATATCAAATTGTTCTGTAAGGTTCCAGATAAATGAATAGATGGAACCATATCTAGTCAAGATCTGAATGTATGACACATCCTTATAAGTAACTGATCACATTTTAACTCTCACAAAATTTATGCATACAATAAACATTGCTAGAAACTACTTTTCAACAAAAAACATGCTGATTTTTCACACAGCGTGCAATTCACTCATTTTTACATGGTGTCAAAGTTCGCTTAAGTTTAAGCTTTAGGGTTTATCTCTTTATTTATATGCATGCTTCTACCCTAATTGTATCCAATATGTCTCTCTTTATTCTAAACATTTCCAAGGCTTTCTTGTCACAATTTTTCATTTCAATACGACAAGAGAAAGAGGATGGCAAGATGAAAAGTAATAGTGTTCAAAAAAGGAGGGCACATCTGGGGACTTTGGCTTGTTACAAATATTTTCATTATACTTACTGCAAAACTATAGCATTTAAGAGTGCCAAAACTCTCTTTTACTGAATTGTTGCCCTGATTTAGAACATATGGTAAATCAAAGCCGAGTCTTAAATGTTAACTATTGGACATAGTTAACACCAAAATACAATTTCAAGTGTGTGAGTAACTTACTCGTTTCAGGACACAGCAATTTCTTGCTCAACTGCTCTAACAAACATTGCACATACCTGAAACCATGCACCTAGGAAACTTTCTCTGCATCATGTTGTTTAGCTATATAATCCAAACATGTTAGATAAATGAACAATATTACTCTTTCCCTAACCATGTGATGATAAACACCACCACATGCAAGGTAAGACAAGCAGCAAACACATTAACTGTCTTGTTCTGGAAGAGAAGCAACTCAGCAAACAACAGCAGCACAAACTATTAACTACATTAGCTGCTTAAGAAACCTTTACAAATGATGACCTGATGTCTGAGAGTCCTGTGAGGAGCCCTTAGAGGAGGACGACTGTGGTGCTGAGCCCTCAGCTAGTTCTCGCTGTCTCTGTTGTTCTGCCTTCTTAAGCCTCAGTCGCTGCAGACCCCTACGGATTATAGCTAACTCAGGTCCCATTAATTCTGACAAACAGGGAGGAGGGGAGGGGAAAAAAAAAAGAAAAAAAAAATGTATGTAAAAGAAGGAAGCATTCAACATACAATACACAGAACAGGGAGGAGAGGTGGGGGGAGACTGACCAAAGAGAGAAGCAGCAGATACTAATTGTAATTACAGCGAAAAAATTTATGTAAATAGTTCATTAAGATCCAGAAACTATAAAATAAAATATTTAAATTGTTTTTCTTTTCCTAAATGCATGAATCACAGGGCTGAAACATTCAGGATTCATGTCATACAATGCACCCCTATCCCCATCTCCAGCACTTAAATCATCTAAGAAAGAATTATTTAACAAAAACAGATTCTGACTGATTTGAAATAAAGCAAACAGAAGTATTCATTTTCATGTTCCTAATAAACATAACAAATGAGAATATTTGTGCTGTAAGATTATACAACTGTGGTCTAGAGGTAAGTTTGCAAAATTAATGTGGTATCTTCCTGATGTGGAAAAAAAAAATAATAGTACAATTTTGATCAAAATAAACCTGTGAAAAAAGTAAAACAGGACTATGAAAATAGGTGGAAGAACAGCACCTAACCAAAAAATACACTTTACTCTGAACTCATTTTTATCTCAGATATTCCCAGTGGGTGAGGATTCAAAGTCTGAAAACACTGTTAAGTGGTTCTCCAAATAAAGTAATTTATTGGATCATAAATAATTCTCAGAATCATTCTTGTAAAAGATTCTTCTTTCAGTTCCAGCTCTAGACTTCCCAATTTTAATTGTTTTTAGTTTATTCGTTTGTTAGTTATACCCTTTTGGCATGTACCAATCCACTGTCTGATTAACAGAATTACCTGCAAACTGCTATAAAACTATGTGTGCAAGTCATTTTGTATTCTTTCCATGTTCTTTGTAAATTTCCTCCCTCCCTCCATTACACTAGTGCTATATAGCAAGAAGTTCTCTATACAACACAGATTGTGTCTTTATCAGCAATAGCTGAAGTACATCATTGACCTGAACCACTGCTGAACTACTCTCATCTATAATATAGTAGTGCAGAGAAGCTAATTCAAATCAAATATTCTGTTATAAACTGTTAGCCTAGATCTATCCTGGAAGTATTTATATCAGAGGCACTCTGGAGTATTTTGCAGAGATGAAGAAATCTGCAAAGAAAAAAAAAAAAACAGTACTACAAAATGCTAAAATACTAGAGAGCATTGCATTGGCATATAACCTTTCATCCAAGTGAAAGCTTTACAAATATCTTATAATCCTTTTTCATTCAGTGAAGTACATACATTTTAAATTTTCTCCCATAAATGGAAGCAAACCCAAAGACAAAATCCACTCACTCAAAAATTAGTAGCAGGCATCAGTTAACATGCTATAATGTCCTCAGACTAATTCATTTGTGGAAAATATATCCTGCCAGTTTTTGGTTGATAAGATATAATGGGAAAAAAATATACTTTCTGAAAAGAATATGGCATCAAAGACAGTTTTCATGTGCCGTGAACATTTATAGAAATTAGAACTCCGAACAGTGTAGAAAATGCTTTAAAGGAAATTTCAATTATGTCTAAAATTGTGGTTTTCAGTACTTGCTGCTGATTCAGCTCCAATTAGTCCAGGGAGTTACAATTTAAGATGTAACCAGAACTACGGCTCAAAACGTAAAGACATAATCACTATCCCAAATTTGTTCAACAACACCACCTTTTAATGCATTTCAGAATCTCTAAACAAATGTTTATTTTGCCAGCAAATGGAATGAGGAAATAAAAATGAAAAGAAAAAAAACAAAAAGCTATCAGCTATTGCCACTTTCCCATTCAAAATTTAAAAGTAAAGCTACCTTATATCAGAAGACATATTAAACTTAAACTTTGTCCTAACCGGTCAATTGCCTCCCTAACCCCCTCCCAATGGTATCAATGTGTATCTAGAATATCAGTAACGTTGGTAAAAAAGGCATTATTATATTTTACAGTTTGTTGTATCTGATGTTTATTCATGGTTTAAAACTACAGTATCTTAAAAGTAATGTAAAAAAATAATTAATGGTTTCCACTACATGGGCAAAGCAAGGCAAGAAAATAAATATTACTTTTTTCCTTAGTGACAAAATCTGCAGCAATTGTTCTGTCTCATCATAAAAATAAATATTCAAAGTACTGACAGGATACTGAGATTTTGCACTGATCTTTTTCATTTTTTGAAACTTACTCAAATGTTCCAATTCTGTTCATCTAGAATATACATTCTGATAAAGAAACTTATCTAACCAAGATCCAGCACTGAACCATTTATGTACTGACTATTTTGAACATGTATTTTTTAAAAACATGAAGATGTAATTCAGTAATTCAGATGTAGAAGCTTAAATGCTCACCACACAGCATATTTTCTGGAACATACTAACAAACATATTTGAATTATAATACCCGTGCAAAGGTTTTGCAGTTTCAGAGACAGGATTACCACCAGTGCCTGTGTTCAGCAGAGAAATCTGTAGAAATGTTTTATGGAAAACTGTTTATAATCCTGATCCATTCTGTAGTAGGAATTCATGCTCCAATTCTAAAAAACTCACTACATGAAAACATTCTTTATTCGTCAACTCTTTGCTACAATAATTCAAACTTGCATCTACCATCACTTTACACAAACCAATGGCTCAAAACCTCACTTTCCTTCATCTGACTTCCAAAATGCTTCCCCAGTCATCCATCTTTCATAACACACCTCTATCTGGTCTTTCTAGCCAACTCCACTGTATCAAAACTACTATTACTATTAACACTTTCCCTATCCTGTCACCCAAAAATCCTGCAAGTTTCATTCACCTCTAAATGCAGCTAAACAAACTCAGGGAATCCTGTTCTTGATAGAAAGCGCAGTGTTTTCACATGTATAGACTAGAGACTGTGAGTAAATAAAATCTCATAACTCAGCATGCTCATGGATTACATAAGTATATAAACATTGCAAAATGGAAATTCACATTCAAATCTGCCTATTCATAAACCCACTACTACTGCTCTATGACTTTCCCAGGTGCTTCCCCTCTGCCTGAACTTGCCCACGTTACCCAAAGATTTGTTTTGCAGTAACTCAAGTGTTTTAAAGGCAGTGCAAAGTAGACAAGGTCCCTACTGGTTATGTATATATATAATACTATTAAGATTACTCCTGTAGAAACCCTGTAGAAATTTAAAGATGGTGCCTCGCCTTTACACTAACATCTGCATACAATGATAAAGAATACCAGATAAGTTTGGGGTTTTTTGTTTGTTTCCATTGGTTTGGAGTTGAGGATGAGGTGGAAGAAGGGACTGATGGTGATTTTTTTTTTTATTTTCAAGAACCAGCAGCCCATCTGACACCCTATATAAGTGTAGTCAAAGAACATATCAAACATTCTACAGTAAATTAGAAAATATCCACTGTCTGTCAACAAAACAACCACCACTAACCCTTTCAAAACTAAATAGATAGTGAGCCTTAAATCCAAAGTAACATTGGGAAAGAGGGAATGCTCTTAGAAAAGAGCTAGATTAAAAAATAACTTCAGGTACATGCTAGCAGAATAAACTTTTACTTAGAAATTCAGACAGATTCCAAGAAAAAGGGGAAAATAATTTTTCTATCAGTGTGCTTTCATTAAAATGCAGGATAGAAAACACATTGTAACTCCAGAAATGCTCTCTAGTGCATTACCATTAACCAAGCCACAAAGTTTCAATAACATAGCTTGATGCAATTATTTTTAATATGGGACATACTCTCCTGGTCAGTATAAGCTCCAGAATATACCATATACTTTAAAAATAAACAAATAGATCAAAATGAATCCTTGGTAATTAATAGCATGTGTGTTCCTTGGCAGCTATTGCTTTGTACCAAAGATTGTGGCAGTTGAGTTACACTGAATTAAGAGTAGACCCCTTAATCAATCTTTTATGAATGTATTTTGGAAAACTTGAGATTGCAGCAAGTTGACACCAATATTAATTAAAAAACCATAGATGACTAAAAGCCTCTGTTACTAAATAAATTTTCTAGTATTCACTTAGTCTAGAAATTGTAACTAGCCTGTGTGTATTGTCACACTTCTGCTCACTGTATTTCTTCTAAATAAGTATCTAGCTCATTGCAAGGTTTGAAAGGGTGAGAGTGATACATTTAACAAATTTCAACTTACACCTTTAACTTCACTGTATTTCACGTACCTAATAATTTCTCACCTGTCCCAAAGATTTTGTCTGCAGCAGCCACAGTACACTGAATGGCATATCCCTTCTTTACTACAACATATCCAATTTCAGGCCTGAAGATGCTACCAGTCACATTTTCCAAGGACAAAGACCTTGGTTTTCCACAACAGTATTGGTACAAGACAAAAGGTGAATTCATACAAAAAACATAGGGTTTTCAAATAATCAAGTCTAAACCTGTAGGTATTTCAGATCACATCAGCCTTTCCACCTGAACTGTGAGGCCTAAAAACTCACTTTTTTTAAAGTAAAAGGAAACTCTTGTGCAAATCTTTAAGTCTAAAAGCTGTAGCATCTATTCTTGCATAGAGATGGAAAAGGACAAACTAAAAGATAAGGTGTTCTTTTACTACTCAAAGAAATTTCTGAAAATTGACAGTGGAATATACTTTCATTTCTCTCCCCACAATAAAAATGTAAGCCAGTATTAAATATACATTTTTTTCATATATACAAACTTTACAATTAATATGGAATCAAAAATGGACTATAATGCAAGGTAAGTCCTATATATCCAGGTAATTCAGAAAAGTGAAAAAAATAACATTGCTGATGGTGAAGAGTTCAGGGTATCAATTCCTACTACAGACATTTCTTCTTCCTCTGATCATAACAGGCATAGATTTTGCTATTCATTGCACTGATGCTGCTACAGTCAAATCACAGTTGAGGAAGGCACATTGTTATAGTCCATGAAGATAACACAAAGTTTAGGAAAAAATTAAGAATTTTTTAAAAAAAATCTACTTCAAAAGACAACATTGATTACCCTCTTTGAGATTCCTTCTTCAGACATATATACACAATTAACGGTTTTATTCTTTCTTTAAACCACAGCTGCAGTCACTCTAAAATACCTAGTTTCACTAAGGATATGCAAAAAAAACCAGAGTGAAATCAATTACCCAAACCATGTTAAAATAAAACTGTTTCTTATTGAAAGCATTTTTCATTAACAACGACAAGATGGATTTCTTCTCACCAGACTGATGAAGCACAGGTTGAGCTGAGGCCCCTAAAGAAGGCCTTTGTTCATTATCAGGAGAGGACAATAATGAAGTTGAAGGGGGACTTTCTGTTGAAGATGATGTTGAAGGAGCTTGGGCTGACATCGTAGAAGAGGAAGATGATGGAAGTTGTTCAGAACCATCTACCTCCATTGCAGTTTCTGATTCTGTACTAGGTGGCACATTATTAGTAGCAGGAGCATCTGTCCGATTAGTCCCACCTTTGATTAAAAATAAAAAAAGGCAAGAAAAACAAGAGCCCAAAGGTAAACTTACTCTGTCTCTCAAGATCTCTTTGCACCGTCATTCACATGGTAAACAAGTGTGCTGAGTGCACTACATTATTTTTAAATATAATTCTTTTTTTAGTTTACAGATCAGAAAGGCTGACATTGAAGGCCTGTACATCCAGTATAAATCATAGTTTCTGTTGTAATTACTACTCTTGAAAAGAAGAGAATCACCTCTGGACCGTGACCTTCCCCGTCCCCGATTGCTTTGTGCAACTTCACTAGCTTCTTCAAACCATCTTGAGAGCATGTCTGACATCCTCTGCATTAGAGACACATTAGGACTTTGCTCTCCTGTAAAACAAACAGTGCTACATTATCTACAAGTTTTCAAAGGCATTCACTTCCCCTCTCATTTCTTTTTTTCATTAAAAAAAAAACCTGTACTTTAGGCTATGTAACTACTAATTCCCTGAGCCATTTCCTTTTTTCAGCACAGCAGTCCAGCAAGATTTGCCATCTGAACATGGCACCACATAAAAACCAACAGTTCTTACTTCGTTTTACAATTACCTGGAGCTTTTGTATGCATAACATTATGAAATTTATGTAATTCAATTTTAAATGCTAGTTAAATAAGTTAAGAAAGCCTAGATTTGTATAGGATCTTCATTCCCTCCCTGTACCCCAGGCATGGGAACTCTGACCTCAGAGGCTTAAAACACAAAAAACTAAAAGTGGTTAGTGATGGGAAGAGGCAAGTGGTGACCTGTGACCACATCTAACTAGTGCAACATAGCTGTTTCATCTCAGACACAACACAGTAAAGATACTGAAGCTTTGTTTTGAGAAAATAAAAATCTAGCCAATGTCTGTACTGGAGAGTCTACTGGTGGAGTTCTGTTCTCAGGCTTTATTTTCTCCCCAGTAGATTTGTTTAATATCATGGGGAAATGACAGGTAGAAGGAAACTGAAGATACTCAGTGCAAAAAAAAAAAAATTAGACTAAAAGTAACTTAATGTGAGGGCAAGGCCACAACAAAATTTGATGGGAAAAACCTGCAACAAAAATCATAGCAAAAGTGTACCTGACATGATGTATACATAAAATGTGTGTGGAATGAGAGCACCAAGCAGAATGTAAAGCTGTTGTTAATCAAATCCTGCGATATTAGAATAAGAAGGCACATAATGAAACTAAGAGAGCAGTTTAAAATAAAGTATTCCTTTACACGGTGGGCACTGAACTTTCTGCATTTTTTTGCCTTAGGAAATATTATTGACACATTCAAAACAGGACTACAGAAACTCACAGGCAATAGCACCACATGCAGATTCTAAAGGAACAGATGGGAACGTACCCTCTAATGTTCCTAATCCTGTAATTCTGAATAATGGGGGAGCAAGAGAGACAACAGAGTAAAATACAACAACAAGCACATGTTTTCTCCCTAAACAGCATCTCCTGTTGCCTCTGTCAGATACAGAATGCTGCTCTACATGGACCATTAGTCTGACACAGATAAACACTTTTTTTCCCTACTTTTGGTAACCAGAAAGATTACACAGAAAACCAGGAAAGGGAAATGTTAGGCACAAAAGAGACACAGAGTGAAGAGAACTAGAACAAATAATTGTATCCCTGCAACCTGTCAGGTTTAAACAGAAACATATAATTAGAGGAAGAGCAGTATTAGTGATAAAGCATCCTCTGCCCTGCTTCAGTATCCCATTTTCTGAGATTAAAGCATAGCTTTAGCAATGCTCTACCAAAACCTCAAGTAATTGAGTAATATATTACGAACATTAAAATTATATGCATAAAAATTGTCAAAACATGCTTTGAATTCCAGTCCCCTAGCATAATTATTAGAGTTTTCCATTTGTAACTTTTGATTGTGTACGTGGTTGACTACAAAAATGAAAATACATATTTGTGTTACCACATGACAAGTGACAATGGAGTAAGTTCCTGTTGATTTACATTAGCCTAACTGAAGCAACAGAATTTTTTACACATTTTTTTAAAAATCACTGTAGAACATTTCTGTGTTAAATTCTGGGAAAACCATCTTAAGACCTGGATAAATCTTAAAACATGTACACTTTAATTTGGAACACATTTGTATTTCTGAAATGCATAAGAAAAATTGTAATATAAAATCCCCAAAACAAAACACATAAGTAAAGATAATCTGCCTCCAATTGCAAACACTTTACCATCTCTTTCTCGTTCACTCTCAGGCCTTGCTCTTGGTCCAGTATCTGACCAATCCCCTCTTAGCCGCAATCGTTTAACAGGAGGTTGCCGTAACTAGAGGGGGAGGGGGAAGAGAAAAGCATTATAAAGCTATTTACGTTGGACAGTACAGAATTCCAAGTCTAAATATAAACACACTACTTCCATTTTTCTTGTTATGTAAACTTGTAGCTATCACAAAAAAATGGAATGTCAGTCATATGTTCACATCAACTATGAATATGAGCAACACTGTATCCATAGAATGACTTTTAGCTACATAGAAGTTCAACACCAAATCAATGTCTCTCAGAACTAATGCAGCTTTCATTTTAATTGAAGCTTTAATTGAAGCAAAAATATTTATGTCTCACAACAGCTTTAGTTCAATTAAATGTGGGTTTGAAATTAAGGAAAAAAAAAATCCAATGTTAACAAAACAAATTTTATGAGAACAAATTTAATGTTGAGTCCAGTTTTGGGCTCCCCTCCTTAAGAGGGACAGGCAATTTCTGGAGAGAGTCCAGTGAAGTGCTACCAAGATGATCAGGGGACTGGGGCATCTTCCTTAGGAGGAAAGGCCTGGGGCTGTTTAGCCTGGAGAAGATGGAAGTGGGACCCCATCAAGTACTTAAAGGGTGGGTAAGAGGTTGGGGAAAACTTCTTTCTCTAATGTCCAGCGACAGGACAAGGGGTAATGGAAAGAAGCTGGAACACAAAAAGTTCCACTTAAACACAAGGAAAAACTTCTTTCCTGTGAGGGTGAGGGAGCCCTGGCACAGGCTGCCCAGGAGGGTATGGAGGATCCTCTGGAGATTTTCAAAACCCACCTGCATGCATTCCTGTGTGACCTGATGTAAGTGGTCCTGCTTTAGCAGGATGCTGGACTAGATGATCTCTAGAGGTCCCTTCCAACCTCTATCATTCAGTGAATCTATGACTTATATTTTTAACCTGTGAGTTTTTTTTTTTTTAATATAACAGCTTTTTTTTGCAGCAAGAGGTATAAAACAAGTACCACATAGGTAGTTTTGCTGTCAATGACTTAAAGAAAAAAAGCTATTGCTTTTAACATTCAGAAAATTCAGAGTTTGAAATCAAGTATTGGTTGAATATTTCTTGCTTAGGGAAAAAAAAAAAGGTGAATAATTATGTTGCCAGTTTTAAATTAAATGCAAAATCCTTGTGGTGAAAGAACTTTGAAGTGTTAACTTTCAGGAGCCAGCACATTCAGGAAGAAAGCTTTACATTCCTTCTACTCTATCTAACTTAATGTCAGTCTGAAATAAAAATAGCATTTAAGGGAAATCATTCATCAAGGAGAAATTACAGGACATATTCTGTGTCTACAAAATAAAAGAATATACAGGATCTCTTAGTAACAGGTGGTCTCAACTCTCTCTATATTAACTGGGCAGTCAATTTTCCCTCAAATTACACCATCAGAGTCATTTAGGTTGGGAAAGACATTTAAGATCATCAAGTCCAACTGTTAACAAAACACTGCCACAACCCCCACTTGTTCAGATCCTTCACCAGCTTCGTTGTCCATCTCTGGACACGTTCTAGCTCCTCAATGACTTTCTTGTAGTGAGAGGCCCAAAACAGAACACTGTACTTCAGGTGTGGCCTCACCAGCACCAAGTACGCAGGGACAATCACTTTGCTGGGGCTGCTGGCCACTCCGTTACTTCACATCAGATTAACATTACATGGAAGAAAGGAAGAAGTGCAGAGCTATTCATGCGTCACAATTTTTCTGAGTTCCTCTTTGCTCTCTCCTGCTTCAGTACGGTAACAGTGTAACTCTGTGAAGCAATCTTCCCAAGTCCTTCAAATCTACACTCCCTCCTGGCCAACAATACTTGCACTAGAAATAGCAGCCTGTGGCCGGTCATCGTCTCTGCTAGCACCACAAGCGTCACACTTGTCAGGCTTTGTCTGGATTTTATTTGCTTGGAGCATTATTTTAGCTCATTTAGCTGCAACAGCAGTTGTTTAGTGACTAGCTTGCTTTAGTTTTGCTCAGATTTGCATAGATGTATGCTGTAAAACCTCACATTAACAGTTTTGATATATACAGAAACACCAGCTAAACTATGCAAGAAAGAAGAATATATCACTACAGGATACTAATGCAGCATAATGTAGTACAGGCATGGGCTGATAGCAGATATCCTGTAGGTGTGGACACAGGAGGCTACCAAAACCACCTTCTCAGCAACTCACCTATGGCTCTTAACTTTACTGTAAAGGTTGGTCTCAAACAACAACTGCTTTAGACAGGGACAACAAGGACAAAGAATAAGCATGTAAAAGTAAAAACATGCCATATTGGCCAACTCAAAGAAAATTCATCATGGAAACATATCAAAATGGACTCCAGGAAAAAAAAGATGAAAACAGCAACATCATGAACTTCTAACAAAGAGGGAGAAATCACCATCATTATCACCACATTTGTCCTCCAGATGATAACAACTCCCTTGAGGACCCTGTCTCAGCTTACAGGTACTAAAGCCCAGGAGACAGAGGAGTTTATGAAAGGGTGAGCACAATGCCAAAACCAAAAATGTGGTAGCGGATGACGGGGGGAAAGGCTTGTGTTTTATTTACACTGCTGAAACTTTTAATAATGCACAATAGCAGTGGCTCACCTCCTTGATCTAAACATTTTGTACCCACTCATCTCTGTAATTACTGATAACTTCTAACAAGGAGTAGTTTATACTTGATTACAAGTAGTATGCTTGGGAGGCATGAAAAATAACAGGAAATAACACTTCAGTTACAAGAGTGACCTGCCACCCTTGCTGGTCTTACAACTGGAGGCTCACATAGATGCCTTCTCATCTTCAGGAGAGGGAAACCAGACAAGAAAGAAAACCAGAGTTAAAAAATATTGTAAATAAGTATGTTGTGAATCTGCAAATTTTGTAACACAATTTACTTGTCACATCTCAGTCTACCAACAACATCATTAAGATTCACTTAGGAAATAAAACTAGCATGTGTTACAGAACCATAGAATAATAGAACTGTTTTAGCTGGAACAGACCTTTAAGATCACTGAGTCCCACCTTTGTCCCAGCCCTATCAAACACTAGACCATTTCCCTACGTGCAACATCCACCTGTCTCAAACACCTCCAGGGACAGTGACTCCACCACTTCCCTGGGCAGCCCTTTCCAAAGCCTGACAGCCCTTTCAGTAAAGAAATTCTTCCTCATAACCAGCCTGAACCTCCCCTGGTGCAACTTCAGGCCATTTCCTCTTGTTCTATTGCTTGTTACTAGGGAGAACAGATCCACAAGAAAAATATAAACCAGGAAAACAGATACTCTTAATCACTTGCCTCTTCCCGTCTCTCTTCGGCAGAAGGAACTTTAAGTTCTCGCGCTGTGTCATCCTTGGGATCAAACAAGTATATGTAATCTGAAGAGTAGCTAACAAGGATCTCCTGACCATCTTCACTATAACACAGAGACGTTACTCTGCAGGATTTGTTATTGAGATGAGGAGGAACAAAACGTGCCACCATTCCAATCGTGCCTCTACCAGCGTAATTCCCTATATAAAAAAAGATTTAAAAGAGGAGGAAGAAAAAGAAATTACACATTTACTATTGCAAATTTTTTACAGCTCAAATATATTCCTTGTTTAACATCTAACAAAAGATGATCTGAGAAAAGTTAAGTATTCTGTAACTTCTGCATTTAAGTGGATGTGAAGAGTGCCATATCAGATCTTAATAATATGTTTTGTTGCTGTTTACAAATACTGTGAATATTACCCAAAAAAAATAATAATGAACACACACAAAATATATTAACATAGCACATACACATCAGATGATGGTGTGTGGATGTTATCTGTCAAATACAGTACAAACAGAAATCTTGGAACCTAAGAACATTTACACAATAATAATGCAAATCTGTGCATATGTACAAATTAGAAAGGAAATCATTATATGAAACTGAAAATTTAGGACATACATCTCATTTCTACCCAGAATGTTTAAAAAAATACTAGTTCTTCTTTGCAACATAAAAATATTGTCACTTTGAAAGTGTAGAACTATATCATACAGCGGACTTACCATGCTTCCCTGACTTCTCACCTCCACTCCACACATTGAAACAATCTTAAATTCTAGAATTACAAGTTTATCAGCAAAGTTACCTACAAGAAGACCTAACACTGAGGAAAAACAACTGTTCCAAAACCTCAGAATTTGCCAGGTAACTGTTTCCCACATGTCAAATCTGTGATGACTTAGTATGTGCAATAGCCTGTCCCTGATCAGCGTGATCATTTCACCCTACATAAGGACTGAAATAAAGTTTTAAAAGAAAATCAATAGTTTGCTCACTAGTCATAGAATATTTCACCTCTTTAAAAAAAACAACCAAACAAACCACAAACACATAACCCCAAAATAAACATCAGAACACTATGCTAATATACCCAGAAAAATTACAGTCTTCAAAACATTGTCTTTTTTTAATCCTTTACTCTATAGGCCAGCGTACCAGCAAAAATCTTATTCCTGTAATGTTATAATATAAAAGCAGGTACATAGTACCTTTTAATCAATCCCCCAGAATTTGTTCCTCAGGCAGTTCTCACAGAGTTTTGCTGACCACTATGATGAAAGGAAAAGATTTTATAAGAACATTAGCCTGATGACAGTATTTTTATGTTTATTAAGTGATCTTTACTGTTTCCTTTCTCCATCACAACCAACAACAGAAAAATGCCATAAGAAATGACAGCTTTTGTGATGTTGATTACTTGCACGATTGTGTATACACAGCTGTGTAATCATGTGTCCAGACAAAAACTGATCATAAAAGAATGAGATATGTTCGAACTACATAATGCACTTTTCTTGTCTGAAGCATGCTAGCTTTCACATGAAGAATCTGTAGCTTTTCAGTGAAACTACATTACAAATAGCAACAACTGCTGCAAAGATAGGCATATTGCATGATATCAGAGAGTACATAAGATCTCTGCCCATAAAAAGCAAAATATTCCAGCGTGGCAGAGTACAAGATAAGAACTTGTTTAAAATTCAGGTGTGTCACTGCAAGCTGCAATCACTAGCTTTTGGAATCACATCTTTCCAGACAAAAGAAAAGCCATTACAAAATGTCTTTTTCTGCATTCAGTTTACAATGCATTGTAAGATGGATGAAGGGATTCAATTTACTTGAAGATTTCTGCATTAGCAAACATTAGAGTGAAATTACTCTCTTCTCTGAGAACTATGTTTTGTAATAATAAAACCACATTTCATTCAATATTACACTACACCATCTATTTTGGAAAAAAATAAAAAAAGAATCTGAAATTGGAACTGCAAATTGTTAGAAAAGCTTACTGTAAGGTGTGGTTCCTACCTGTTGCTCTTGTACCAAGCATTCGCCGATCATATATTCTTACTGAGCTATCAGAACAACCCACAGCAAGATAATACGGGATTGGTGGACAGATAGCAACAGAAGTGGCAGCACGGCGACAGTTTATTAAAATATCCTGGAATAAACAAAAATACAACATTCAAATAATAGCTCTGAACATTTCAAGTGTAGTTCTATTTTTCACTTGAGGACACAAGCCCTTTAGTCAAGGAATTTTTGAGAAAACTAGACCTGGCCCTGTGAAGATAGATTGTAAATATGTCAAATAGAAAAGCCACTGCACAGAAGAAAAACTATCAGAGAAAGAAATATAGTAGGAGATTTACTAAAAATGAAAACAAATAAACCAACCAAAGGAACAAATGTGAAAGAATAGATAAGCATAACAACTACAGATTTATAAACTAGCTTGCACCCTGGATTTCCTACGGAAACACAAATCACTTGAATCTGAAGAGTACAAAATACGTAGAAACAGTCTAAATACAAAGATCAGACTAGATTTCACCTACAGATAACTGAATAGAGGAAAAGAAAGAAAGAAACCCTTAGAAGTGGTAAATGTATACAAAGCAGATTAAAATTAATCCAGAGTAGTAATGCATACTTTGGTATCAGGTCTTCCTCCAACTCAGTACTATAACTCTGAAATTCAAACACAGTGGACACCACCAATACCTTACCTTTTAGAGAGTAATACCAGTGACTAATGTGATTTAGTACTCTTGGTACTTGATTATCAAATCTTTTCTTACAGGGGGTCAAAGGACACTCAAGAGCACAAGACTGCAGATAACTTCCAAGGTTCAATTTTTGCCTCCAATTCTGCATTCTATCATTAGCTACTAATGTAAATTAGATCAAGAGACTCAACTTCAACATAGAATCTTTTCTATCACATCTAAAGCTTCACACCAAAGTTTATAAACTAAAAAATGAAAAAGGAGCTATTAAAATAGATACTTTATTAATTAAAAAAAGGAAATAAAAAAGACTCCCCAAACTTTTTTTGTTTCTTGGGAAATCATGTTGTCATCTCCACCAACGACTCTGAAATCTATTATTTCTAAAAGCCTTACCAGAATTCATATCCTATGTTTGTATGATGTACAGCTCTACATTTAGGTCATCTTTATTAAAAGATTTCACTCTTACATCTTTACAATCTTCTTTTGTGCAACTTGTTTTGATTCGAGTATCAAACCATCTTACAGTGCCATCTTCACCACAAGAAAGGAAAGTATAGGGATCATTTGGTACTGTCATAATCTGCTCAAAAAAAAAAAAAAAGAGTATTAATACTTCCAGAAATAATATTAATTTGAAAATAAATGCATCAACATTTTGAGTACTAGTAAAGACCAAAGCAATTATCACTCAAGTCTAGCTTCCTATTGAAACAAAGAGGGAAAATGAAAAACTGCAACTTTCTTCACTTTCAAGAAAAGGTTTGAACTACTGAAGTTAAAACGTGGAATGTCAGTAAGATTATTTACAGGTCAGTAATTATTTCTATTATCTTTTAATAAGCAACATACATTTACCACAACAAGTTTTCAGATAAGTAACCAATTTGTTGCAATAATTCAACAGAAACTCAGTCTATTTATCTATCAAGTAACAGAAGACAATAACATACAAAACTCTCAGAAGTTTGAATGACATGAAAACACTAGATGACTTTTATTCCCATTGGGATGTTACTTTACATGCAAAGTAATCTCCTGAAGCAACTATGCATTAACAGCTGTTACTAACCTACTCCTCACTGTTTTTTTAGGAGAGCACTGTATTGCATAATTTTCCAGATCTCAACCCTACTTGAACTAAAGAAGACTCAAATGGAGTGTTACATATACAGCTTCAGTCAAAGCCTCCTTAAGACAAATTAAAAAGTCAAGCATGCATATGTTAAAGCTGAATTCCACAGGCTGGCATCCACACACATGAAAAGTTGTGCTTTTACCTGCTGTCCCTTAAATACAAAAAAAAAAAATGTTGTAAAAAATAGCACTATTTTCTCTTTTCCTACACTACTGCTCTGAGCATTAACTTCATAGAAATTTAGAAAGCTACAAAAATCAGCAATAGTATAATATCTACTAATTCAATACCTAGAAAATGAGTGGTTTTTTAATCACTTTTTATGAGATGACTTGTTCCATCTCCCCTAAGTCTTAATAAAAGTAACCTATGGATATCTACATAAATCTCTCTACCTAAAGTGGGATGACAAAAGTAATCTCTGCAGGATTCAGCACTTCTTCTAATACTCAGTACATTAACTGAGGCAATGTGTGCCATGCCAAACCTTACTGCTGGTGAACAAGAAGTTTAACAGACAGAATAAAGCCAAGGTTTTTACAATAATGAAACAAACTTCTGAGCAAACTTGACCATTGAAACAAACTTATGACCATTACTCCTCAGTACATTAGCGTAACATATTGAAAAGTGTGGTTTCCACTATGCACTAACTCAAATTATGTTTATTGGTGTAATTGTAAAAGACAGTAATTGTTTTTCAATCCATTAAATGCTTACAGCTTTTTTGCTATATTTCAATGCAGTTTTCATTAAAAACATTTACTTTGTTCCAAGAATGTTGCTGAACTTGGCAAAACACAGCAAGACCTTCTTTCCAGTAGCTGTGTTTTATTTCACAATATACATACAATAGTGTACCTTCACTTGCATATGCCAGTTTTATGCATGGTGTTTAAAAACACACTAAGTACACAAAAAAAAAAAGAAACTGAGAAGTGTAGACTCCAGTAATTGGGTCTTTGTTACTCTAAGTTCAACAAGTACACATTATCTATGTAAAATCCTTCTTTACTAACTAGAAAATTGTTGTCTATTTAGTTTAAAAATATATATAGCTATGTGATCATTTATTGTACTGAAAATATGAAGAGTTGTCTATAGAAGTACATTCTCTTTCCAAAATGCAATTAACACAAAGGTCAATAAAGAAAAGCATTTGGCTAAGTAAAAATAAACATGTAATGGCTTTGTACAAACAACAAATTCTCCAGAAACCTGTTACAAGCACGTCTCTCTCATCCTCTACTTACTCTATTCTCCCCTAGAATTAAAACCAATTGTCCAATTATCCCACAGTTCATACCAACATACACAAATTTCTACTTTCCTCCATTTGAAAATGGAATTTTTAATAGTTCAAGATATTACAAAAACATCCATTGAAAGTGCAGTATAAACTAAACCATATTCAAATTTAAAATTAGTACCTCAGAGCAGATGATGATAGCTTTTGTTGTTTAGAGAATCCAATGAGTCAAAGTTCTATATTTAATACGATGACGCTCTTACATACAGCTAGGCAGTAACGTCACGCTATTTTGAAATTATTTTCTCACTCTAGAAACTTCTCAGTGACAAAATTGTGTTATGTCAGAAACTGAAGCGCTACCTGAGCCATTTGCTTGAAAATCCCTGCTGTTTACTCTTGTACTTTCACAAGCCAAGGCTAAACAAAAGGTCTGCCATGCCACACAATAACACATGTATATAATGTTCAAGCATCAGGTTTAAGGCATAGTAAGATAATTTATATTCTTTACAAAAAGAAATCTCCCACAATGTTTTAAATATCCTATCTTTTTGAAGACAGCTCAAATTCAGACACGTTAAACCTCAGTGCAAAATAGGCTAGGGAAAATGACTTCAAAAATAGACAGTTGTTAAAACAGTCAGCCATACAAGTGTTTTCAGATTCCTTCCATTAACTATGTTTAAAAAAAGTATAAACAATCAAAACAGTACCACACTACTATTATTCAAAGCAACAATACCCTCTTGTTAATATTATTTGCTAAATAAAAATCACCTCCAATACCAGCATTTTGTCTGTGCAATATAGCAGTCAAATATCCATATTCTCTTCAACTAAACATTTTGAAGGAACTCAATGTATTTGTACAACTAGTTACTGTTCATTTAGTTACTCTAAATGAACAAAAATAGAACTCTCATCTTGATTTGACGGACAGTTGGGCTCTCCACTTTTTCTACAATGTTTTTCAAACCCTTCCTGTCTTCCTGTTCAAACTCTTTCTGTTAGCAAATTTAATTTGTTGTACCTATCAAAATTTATATTTATCATCTTGTTTAGTAGCTTGCAATGTGCATACTATCATTACCAATGACAAACACCACCTTCCAAAGAGACAACTGGTATCTCACATCACAGCTTAGAAGTGTCATGTTCTAGCCTGTTATTACTCCTGACCTGCAAGCACAACTGGTACTGCTTTCATTGACTTTTTCCAGTTTGATCACTGTTTTGTAGCACCACCTGGTGTCAGTCACTTCACATAATCAACCAAACTGTTGGTCAACCCAAGCTCAGGAAGACTGAAATTTAAGACTGCCACAGTGACTTCTCATGTTGACATTCATTCTGCCACCAACTCTTTAATTTGCAATACTATGAGTAGCATAGCCCCTGACTCCAAACTTCATGCACCCAAACCCACTGCTCTAAGGATACTTCTACCACTACCTTCATATCTCCTCAGGACAGTATCCAAAACGATTCTTCTATTCTCAAGTTCAAAAAATGTTTTGTGTAATACTCACAGCTAGCCACTCGGAAAACAGAGGTACTAGTTGAGCCAGTGACTGGCTGCTCCTCAAACCTTCAGAGGGCCAACAAGAGAAAGCTCTTACTTCCCCAGGAATTCACAATGCAACAACCTGACAAGCACCTTTCTCAACAAATACATTTCAGCTTTAAGAAACAGCAGCTCAGTCTCAAGATGTTCTTATGAAAAGGCAAGTTTTATATGATACAGAAAATGTGCAATCCACTTGTAGAATCCACAGACTATTATATATAGCAGTCTACATGTAGTAGCCTGTATGCTGAACAGTGAGGACTGAGGCCACTGATTGGGAGCCGTAAGGACTGATGCTATTCAAAGGAAACAGGTTCTCAATAAAAACACACCTCAAAAAGAGCAGACGATGCAAGCCTAGGATCCAGAATCACGTTTGGCAAAACTGGAACTATGGTCCTGCATTAAATCCCAACAAAATCAAAACAAATAAAACAAATCCAAAACCACAAATCCCAACCAGTAAATACCACAAGGTTCACTCAACTGACCTACAAAGTCACCCTCCAGACCAGAAGTGTTTTTGTCACAACCTTTAATAGAATACCATGTTTAATTTGGACAACATATGTAAAGGCCTACTCTTAAGAAAGAAAAAAAAAAGCTACACTCAAAAAAGCTAGAAGGAATGTTCTTTAATTCTCACTGAAATAATGTTTTAAGCAGTTTGGTTAAAATCTTGGCCAACAATACAAGAAAATATGTATTCTACCTATCTTGAAATTGTCAGATAAAGTTGTGAGATACCTCATAGGTAGTTCCATAGTGGCACGTGTATTGGCATTGTCTGTTGGTCTCCGCATCTTGCTCAATATTAGTGTAAAAAATTACTCCATCTCCGGAACAAGATACAATCTGTTTGTCATTGGTGCATGGTAAGAATTTTGCACTAAAAATATTGGCCCTGTGTCCTGAGCGAATAGTTGTTAAAACCTAAGGAAGAAAGAAAAAAGAAGGTTGTATCATGTTAATACTTTCAAAGCAAACAAGAGGGGGAAAATAACACAGACTCTGGTACTGTAAAACAACTATTATGTACAGGCTGCCAGTAACCTACAGTTTTACACAACAGAATGGAGAAGTTTCTTCTAAGAACAAAATGGTTCCACAAGAAACATTCACTTACACACTTGCAAAAAGTAGTCTGCAAAATGAAAGGACTGGAATGCAACTACCATCTTTCAATTTTACAATGCCAGTTACACATCATATCAGGTTTCTTAAGGTAAAACATTAGTCCAAGGTGATCATGCAGACAGTCATTATGTCAGTGAGGAAAGTTTTAGAAGATCTTGAATATCATGGGTGTAGAAGAATGAGGCACTGTAATCCCAGTCAACTTTATAGACTTTAAAAAAAGTGATGCTACTCTTAAAACAAACTCACTTTAAAAAGGAGAACTGAAGTTTATAAGAAATTATATTTTGAAACCAGTCAAAAATAAACATTTAAGAAAATGATTATAGGGCAATAAACTATGACTTGACTTAGTCTCAATGAATATCCTTCATCTACAGTACAGCAGAGAAGCATATCATTTACTTCATCATCATAGTTGGTTTAAAACACTGTGATCACCTTTTGTATTTTCCAACATACTTCTGATTAGTCTATCAAAACTGAAAAAAATGCTCCATATGCTTTCCTTGCTAACATTCTATTCTTACCTTATTTCTCCCATATGCAGTGTTTCAATCAAACTGCATTTTTACCGCTACTAGGAGGAAAAAGATACTTACCAAATTGTTTACAGTATGAAAATTACTTCCAAATTTCCACTCAATTAACTCAATCAAAGAAAACATTATGCAAATGAAGTTGCTCTGTCAGTGCTAGCTCATGCCTAGTATTTCAAAAGTGCTGTTTCACACTTTTTAAATAATTCACAAAAAAAGGAGTGTATCTGCATATTCTGATACACACAAGGTTTATTATAATAAAAAAAATAAGTATCAAAATCAAGAAATATAATCCATTAATTTTATTTCAATAAATCTGCCCCTTCATCTACATTTCTTCCGATCTCTGCATTTTACTGAAATATTCAAAACCCAGACATTCAAAAGAAATTAGGAACTCTGTATCAAAGGAGCAACTCAGAACAAGAAATCCATAGGATACCCTAGTTCATGTGCCAGTTAAAGATATCATCTGTAAATCCCACTTCTGATTTTATGTTATTGCTACTGTGAAATAAATATTTTAGTCCCGACAAAAAAATCCTTCTTGATCTCTGTAATTAAAAATAAGAAAGAAAAGAATCCTAAACAACTACAGACTTCTCTACCATCTTGCTAGTTTTCCACCACTTCCTACCATTGCTGAATGGAACCAGGCAGACTATCATTTCTTTGTTCTGCTATAAAAAGTCCTTCTTCAAATTAACGTGCTTCTTACTTCTCTCCCTTTTTCTCACAAATCCCAACCTAATGCCCTTGCTTTTCAGATCTCAGTTTATATGTGAAGAACTATATTTGATGATTAGCCTCAAACTTGTGAAAACTCAAGATTTTTCTTTCCCCCCTCCACTGTGTGCTGAAACAACATTCAGAAATGCATACAGCTACACATTTTCAGGAAAGGAACCCTCAAAAGCCCATAATTAGCTATGAAGAGTAAAACAATACCACCATTTTACTCCACTGAAGCATTTTGCTAATAACATTTAACGGGCTACAAATACTTAATTACCGAGGAAAAGGAAGAGGAGGAAACAAAGAATTTCAGATGTTCTTTAAAGTATTTGACTAGTTTTAGTAATTCAGACATTTTTGCAATATTTGCAATTGCTTAAGTAATACATTACACAGAAAAACAATTCAAGAGGCCAAATACTCAAGAATTTAAATTGCATCTCTAAAAAGTGCATATTAAATCTTTGGGAAGGAATTACTAATTCATGTAGCAATTCCAAAAGCTTGCATACAAGCTCCATCCCTAACAGTAAGTACTTTCCTCTAAGAAAGCAGAACTTCTGGCAACTACTCTGTTGTCTTCTTCATACCTCAAATGCTTAAGTTCCCTATCCAAATGGAAACTCTTTACGATAGAAAGTCACAATGAACAAACCAGCATTTTTAAAGTCATGTTAAAAATCAAAACCAGTTTAAAAAATAGGTTTATTTTCACTCTGGCTTACTTTTAAAATAAGCCTGCTGAAACAAATGCAAGTGGGTTACTTAGCTTCTTAAGATGTAGATAATTTAGGGTTCCTACTCAAGATGCTCGGCCCAGAATCATTTACACAATATAGCCTTTTCAATAGTACTTTCTTTGAAGAGGTCAAACTCATTTTAGAAGTAAAGCTAATAGAACCCCATTCTAAAGTAGTAATCCTGATTCTAGAAAAGCTGTAAACCTTCAGCCCCACTAAGCATCTTCCAAAGCCTCCCCAGCACTTTCACATGAGCTGAACCCCTTTGCTCTCAGAGGCAAACCAGGGTAAATGCTCAAAAATCCTGAGTAACTACTCATAAGCATCCCATCTTCACACTGGTATTAGCTGAGAAGTCTTATGCTCTGTTTAAAAGCTTTGAAAATCGAGTGCTAAACCTGAAATAAATACATAGATTCCAATGTTTTTGTACCATACTTGGAGCAGGTAGAGCTTTAGCTCCAGCCAAACCCTCTACACTTCACACTCCCAGTAATATGATGCTTATAAATATCGTGAGGAAGAAAAGATCACAAAAATCCTTCTCAGCCATTCTAAGTTATAATAAAGTGCTCATCCTTTTGATGTAGACTTGCAATTACTATTAGAAAGCACACATTTCTCTTC
This sequence comes from Colius striatus, assembly GCF_028858725.1. Taxonomy (NCBI): domain Eukaryota; kingdom Metazoa; phylum Chordata; class Aves; order Coliiformes; family Coliidae; genus Colius; species Colius striatus. Next base: position 109,951,816 of record NC_084759.1, on the reverse strand, counting down.
AGGTGTACAAACACTATAAATGTATAAACTATTCAAACTTGAGAAACATAATGAGACCCACTACATTGTAACAACTAACATTTGCATCTGGCCATACATATTACAAATTGGAGTGACTTACATAAAACTCATGTAAATAAAAGTTAAGCAAAATTAAATGCTTCCTTATTAAATTATATGTTTTACTATCACACAAGACTGTATTGATGGCTGAAGCCTATTTTTGCTACTCTAGCTAGCTTATAACAGAAAATAAACAGGATAAGGACAAAAGGATATCTGTCAAGATGAAAGAATTACAGTAGAGTTCTGGTCCCAATACCAATTACTCTATTTTCCTGTATTGATTCTGTTACTCAAGAGAGAGAAAATAAGCTATCACAATTTTAACAGTCATTACAAATCACATCTCTAGTACATTTCAGGAACAATGCTGATTATTAAGCCTTCTTGCTAGTACCTGCTGTTTTATAATTGCATTTGCATATCTACCCTGCTGTCATGCAAAAAAAGGAAAACAGAAAAACTCAGTTGACTTATTTTTTAAATCCCATCTCCTGTATTTCTTATTTGGCTGAAATGCAGCAGTAGTACACAGTAGAGAAAAAAAAGAATCATCCATGAAAACAAAGTTTAAATTGCTGCATCTACTAAACTATTACAGTATTTTAGCATAAGATAATTATATAATTATTATTCTATAACAAGATAGATACTAATACAGCAACTATCTCATATGGATAAATTAATCACTGCACAATAAGTAATATTGAACACCTTTTATTTGCATGAAGCAGTTTTACTTGGCAAGTCTGAATGAGATGATGTTCAAAAGCTATGGCTCCTTTGGGGAACAGAGGAAAATGGCTTTACCTATAGGCACAGGAAACACTCTAGATCACTACTATTTTCCCACCACACCAATGCAAAATATTGCTGCCTGTATTACTTTCTGTTCAAATTTTCTTCCAGTATACCAACCACATATTTTGGTTCCTGCACCACATTTCATTTTTATGCACTTCTTCGGCATTTAGTCCCCAGTCTCTGAGAAATCTGTGGAACAGGGGACTTCACCTGAACATTGTTGCTTAGGATCTCCAGAACTAAATGACACAGCTCATACAATCACAGAATGGTAGGGGTTGGAAAGGACCTTTATGGAGCATCTAGTCCAATCCCCCTGCTAAAGAAGGTCCACCTAGATCAGGTCACACAGGAACGTGTCCAGGCAGGTTTTGAAAGGAGGAGGAGACTCCACACCCTCCCTGGGCATACTGTGCCAGGGTTCCCTCACCCTGGCAAAACCTTAAGGTTTTTCCTTAAGTTAAGTAGAACTTTTTGTGTTCCAGCTTGTGTCCATTACCCCTCGTCCTATCACTGGAAACAACAGGAAAACATGTTGCCTCATCTTCCTGACATACATCTTTTAAATACTTGTTCATAGCATCTGTTCTAGCAAACTATCAGCAGTACCTTAAAGATCAAAGTGTAGAACGTTGTTGCTACGTGATGGATGATACCTGACATTACTGGAAGCCATTCAACTATATCATAATCCATGTTATGGGCAGGAGTGGAACAGCAAAGACCTTTGTGGCACTTTACCATTCACAAATCTGCTTCCCCTATTTCAACACAAATTCTTCTCCATCCACATAAACAAGGCAATGTAATTTCAAATAGTAACAAAGTATTTTGATCAAGATTGACCAGCAACAACACTACACAGAAAAAAACGGAGTACATTACATACAGCAAAAGCTAATATGATGTTTTACAACTAACATTAAAGAGAACAATTTATCTGACTATAAGATTTAACAAGAACTACTGAATCCTATTGCCGTATTCTGACACTAATCTGCTGTGAGACCATGTTCCTTTTGTGCCAGACCCCCTACCGTAAAATGGGATAATACTTATGTGGCAAGGGATTAGAATACTACAGCTTTAAAGAACTGTGAAATTTCATTCCCATTTATAAACACTATGAAGTGTCTGACATTATCTTTGTCAGATGAGAATTAACACCTGAATAACAATACCTTGAAAAAAAGCTTCATATCTTGAAAAATAATAACTTATATATTATTTGATAATTATGGAATACCCAGAAACCAACCTACCTTTCTGCTGTAGGGATTACTAATTACCAGATTGGTGTCATCTGAACCAGATAAAATATATTCTCCTGTATCATTCCAGCAAATTGTATTCACCTGCAAGAATTAACAAAAATTAGTTTAGACTTACATTAATTCAATTTTCATTAGATTAAAACATCAGCAGTCATCCCATACAAGGAGTTAACAAATTCAATAGAAATTATGTAATTTCTAAGCAGCTAGCACCAAAAATAAAAATTGTTTATAAAACAAATTGGTAACATGCTTCACCTACGACATCTCAGTTACTCCCTCTGCTCCTGAAGAGTCCATCAGGTAAATTAAGCCTTCCCACAAATGTCTCAGTAGCCATAATATTACACATTCAGGTGCTTTAATGTACCAAATCTACTCCACAGAGTTATCCAAACTTGAACTGGAGGGCATCACAATGCTCTCATTACTGTATATTCACCATATCCAAATTCTAACTATCCATTGCATTGTATACTTTTCAGTGACCACACCTTCCCAGGGATCATGTGAAAAGCACCGCAGAATCCATTCCAGGTCCCTTTTGAGAAGTGTGAGCATGCAGGAAAGAAGAATCCTACAGTGAGGTACAGAATCGTGTCAGAAGAACTTTACAATATAGTTCCTTATCAATTCTCCTTTTCACAAGACTGTGTTTAAAAATGGCAATGAAATAAAACTGTAAAAGAACTGAAAATCCACAAAGCTCAGAAAGTATCTTTAGAGTAACTCAACTTCAAGCAGCAGCTCATGCACAAGCACCAAAGACTTCATGCATGACCATCATTATTTCAAGTAGCCTCTACAATAGCTTTTAGTGTCAAACTGCAGCCATTAACATCTTCTGTTGGCTATATTCTGTTGGCAGAATAATTGCCTTAGTGGGATATATGAGTGCACAATATAATCAGTAAATTCTAAACCCTTTCCTTATGCTCTCTTTTTTTTTCCAATTCAAATGTCTTATTCTGAGCCCAAAAAGACAAAAAATTTAGTTACTATTTTAATCACAAGCTTAGTTGAGGTCCTTGATTAGGTAAAGTTGCAAAATCAGAATTAGCTGTCTCGGATCATATGGACAACAACTTGACATACTAATTGATGAGCTTTAAATGAACTTTTGCCACTCAAAAAGGAGAAAAACAAAAGATCTATTTTTGTGTTACAACAGACATGCCTACGGCACAGTTAGCTCAGTGCTCAGCAGCAATCAAATAATGTTAGGAATCATTAAAAAATGCACAGAAAAGCAAACATCATGTCAGTGTATACACCCATGCATGGAAAGTCTGTCTCTTCCACACCGTGTAGTTTTGCTTCATACCCTACACCCATATACACAAAACAGTAGGGCTTGGAAGGGACCTCTAGAGATCATCTAGTCCAACCCCCCTGCTAAAGCAGGTTAACCCAGATCAGGTCACACAGGAACACGTCCAGGTGGGCTTTGAAGACCTCCAGAGAAGGAGACTCCACACCCTCCCTGGGCAGCTTGTGCCAGGGCTCCTTCACCCTCACAAGAAAGAAGTTTTTCCTCATGTTCAAGTGGAACTTCCTGTGTTTCTGCACATTTGAAAGAGAAATTATGAAAAAGAGTAACTAGAGTGATCATAGGTATGTGATACTTTTTATTGAAAGAAGAATTAAATTTGTACTGTTCTGGGGAGGGGATATGACAGAAGCTTATGAAATCATGAATGGCCTAAACACTAAAAGTGGAAGAACATACACATTCATCAGTGAAAAATGATCACAAAGATGCAAAGTTTACCTCCATCTGTCCATTAAAGTGTGACATGTTCTCTAGAATATCCTTCAAGTACTGTCTGCTTGCCCCATCTCAACTTTCCTAAAAAAAATAGTACTGGCCACTCTCAGAGTCAAGTTATCAGACCTATCAGAGCATTGGTATGACCTTGCAGGGCCAGTCTTATGATTTTATAACCCTGGCTGTCAATCACAAAGAACCATGCACTCAACTAGCCCCCAGATCCATTTATCATTGAAGTAAACTGTCCTGACAACCAATGTAGTTTAAAAATGCTGTCAAACATACGACATTACTACAGATAGAGCAAATGCAAAGCCTAAGAACATTCATTTTCATCTACATTTCCTTTCAGGTAGAAAAATAGTAACAGTGTCCTAAAGAAACCAAAATGCTAACACAAAAATGCAGCAATAGAAACAAGAAAAAAAACAATGAAAAACCAAGGAAGCTGCCAAAAACTCAAACATGATGCGAGAAAGAAGAGCTAGCACAAAAATTAAACAAATTGTGTGTGTCCAAAAACAAAATCTGAAGGACAGGAAAACAGAAAAAACATCGAAAATGCAGAAGGGAGACATAATTATCTAAATTACAGTGTCACAAGACTACAGAAGATGTCTATCATTCTCATTTTAAATTCCAGTTTCACTGCACTGATTGCCTCAGGGTTGAGCAATTTCTGTACACCCTACCCAGGCCAAAGTTGGTTCAGAAAAAAATCCTGAAGAGAGATGTCATAATCAAATACGTGTTAAAGGTCTACAACTGAATAGACTTCTTATTTTGTATCAGATCACCTTCTGAACATTATGGTCAAAAAATAATGTAAAAAAATAACAGTCTCTCAGTGGAGTAAACTTGGGTTTTTTTCCAGAGAACACCAATTTACTGGAAAATGATCAGAAAATACACTACATTTCCTAATGTTCAATACAACCAATTGACCATCGGTGAATAACCCCAACAAATATGCACATGGATCACTAAAAATAGATGCTTAATAAGAGAAGATTAAAAAAACCCCGTCACGTCTCATTCAATGGCAGCAAATCTGTTATTAAAACACACTGTAAAATGTGAGGCAGCTAGAAAATTGGTTTGTATTTCAAAATGATGTAGAAAACCTATGTATCTACTACCTATATCAAACAAATGCCAATCACTAACAACATAAGAAAACTCAAAGGGTGTTTAATTAGCTTTTTGCTATTAAGTAGTCTACATTATCAACTGTATCTAATTGTATTTGCCACTCAACTAGCTTTGAAAAGAAGCAGCAGGCACTTTTATTAGTCATAGTAAAAAATAAATCTACTATCTCTGTGTTTTCCTCAAAGACAATGCAAGAGGCAGTGCAGCTAACTCTTAAAAAACTGGGAAAGCAAACTCTTCACTTCTATGCAACATAACTGTAGAAATAACCCTTTTGTGAACAAGACAGATTAACTGAACACAGGAAATAGTATAAAGAAAACAAAAATTACTCTAGATATCCAGAATATCAGAAAGCTCTCCTAAGCATGGAAAGGGTTAAAGAAGGCACTATTTTTAATCTATGGAGGAAAACATAAAAAATGCATGTTCTGACAATACGCAACCAAATTTCCTACATTAATTTAAGTATAGCTCCGAGGACTACATCTAACAATGATCTGCTCACAAGCATCATCCTGAAGGAGATGTATGCCACAAGAGATGCTCGTTTGTTACTGAACTGGATATCTACACATGGAAATGGGAAATTATTCCTCCATGTAGTCCTCCTCCCTTTTTAAAAATGCGGCTTTTGCTCATGTCAAAGACTCCATCTGTCTATGCATTCTGCAGTTTTACCTTCCTCAGGTTTCACAGGACCACAACTGGAAAAAAAATAAGCAATATTTTTACTCTAATTCAATATGGTCTAGGGTTGCTTTTTTCCTCTGCTTTCCTCACACTTCATCACTGCTGGTCCAAATTGATCTCTTTCAGTATTTTTCCTTTGAATTTAGACACTTCATACAGAAAGTATCTCATCTAACCTTATACATTTTCTCAGCATCTTGAGCTCCCCTTGCAGTTAACACAGAAAATGGCAACTTCTGGCATACAAATGACCTCACTGAACTAGACAACGAGAATCTCATTGAAAGAGGCAAATCATGCCCTGGAAGGATGATAAGGTTACAAACAGACATCAGTGATTCAGTGGACTAATTCAATTACTTCATAAACTATTGCTAGAAACGGTGTTCTTCACATGAAGTGAAAAACTGCACTATTTCAAAGACAATGGTACCTAAATTTCAAGATGAAAATTCATAGCTGAAAACAAAAAGGGTTATAGCAATATTGCCACTACAAGGGCATGTATACTCTAAGTAATTCATGGAACTATTAACTTCTTCAAAAACATTGTACATGCAGTCAAGTTTCCCACAGTATCTCTCTTTTGTATAATATAGTTCAAATGGTAGGTAGGAAATTGGACTTAACTCTTACTCTGAATTAGAAAAAAAAAAAATCTTGCCTTAAGTTGTCTACCATGTCCAATTACACAGCATGCTTTACACAGAAAATACAAGTCATAACTCAGTCCACAGAAGAACATATATATTCTTGACAAAAAAAACCCAAAACGACACACACACACAAAATAACAAAAAAAACCAAAACTACCTCCAACCCTCCAACTCTCCTTTAAAAAGTCGCCAATCACTCCAAAAGAAAATAATCTAGAAACACCCTTAGTAAGACAACTATGGCATTAATTCCTCACATTTGACTTGCATACTGATTCAGCAATAGAGAGGGGCTGGACTAATATGGCTAACAACCATTGAGTACAATTTCTTACTACTTGCTTAAAAAAAAAATAGCCTGTAAAATAAAAGTAAATGAAATGACAATGCCTTTCCCAGCCTTTCTAGTCTCAAAAACACGTGTAAATCAAAATTGTACTTCTTAAGCCAGAAGGCTAGATTTTATTAATGTGTTTTCACATTTGTTAACAATTATAACAATCCTTAATTTAAGGATACAAGTGTAAATAACTCAAAATAAAAAAATCTTTACATTTTAACAGCTTTTAAAATGTGTTAAAGTATAAAATTTACATTAACATTTTAACTTTTTATAGCATATCTAGTATCCTTCCACTTTTCAGATACCTTACACAACAAAGATAATGCTTTAACAATCACGCGGCAATCTTTTTGTCCTGTAATTAGTTTAAGTAAAGTTTGTGCTTTAAAAGAATATGACTTACAATATTTGGATCACTTTCAAAAAATTGAGTACTTAAATATGCACTACTTCAAGTTATGTTATTGCCTTTCAGGGGAGGCTTATTTCTGTTTTGTCTCTAGCACTTGAACCTAGCACTTGATCACTTGCTCTTTAGACTTGGAGAATAAATCACTCAAAACACTCATATGGCTTAAAGCCAACAAATCATATCAACATAACACAAATCTACTAAAGATTCCATTTACAGGTTTAAGGTAAGTTCTAAATGAAAAGATAAGCATGTGTTTTCCTGGCATAGGAGATTAATTCATTCAGCGGTAGGGCATGGTATTAAGGTACAGAAATGGGATTTTGTTTTGCTTCAAAGGAAAAGTGTCAGATGTTTAAGAAGAAATAAATACCTAGAGAATTCAGATGTAGGTCTCAACCCATAGAGTTTTAAGATCAGCTTTAATACATGATATTTGCATTTTTAAGTTAAGGAACTATTACTGTGGTAACAAAATGACAATTTAGCATCTTTTACAAATGAAAAGGCAAGAAGTAACTTACACATCCATCATGCACATTCAAGGTTGCTTCAAGTTTTAATCTTTGGATAAATTCTCTTCTCCCTGTGAAGAAAAGTACTTAATTACATACTCTTTTAAAACAATAACACTGAATTAATGGCCACTGACAGGTAAAAACCTAAATGATCAGGAATCAGAAGAGAAATGTAAACGTTCAAACAGTTCATATGGTTCTCATTTTACAAATGCCAAGACAAGCATCACACTTGCTAGCTCTACCATCATCCATGATCACAGTACAGAAACAGCAAAAATGAACAGTTCACAGGCTGATGATTTCTCTTAAAACTAATAGCTATAAACCAGAAAACAGTTGAAGTTATTTGGTTAGCAGTTAATACAGCACAGCTTAAGAAGTATGATTCTTTGCATATGAATATAAAGAAGAATGTGTTTAGGACTCAAGTAGAAACTAAAAACATGGTCTTAATATCAGCAAAGAGCTGGAAGTTGATCTTACAAGTATTACCTACAACTCTGCATCTCCTCTTAAACTAGAGAAATACTAGTTTTGGTATTAACATTGCATTTTAAAAATTAACGCTCAAGTCCAATACCATTCCATTTGATATATGCTTAAGGGATAATATACAAAGGAGATTTTCGGAAAAGTGACATGACAGGAAGAGATGAAGGAGAAAAAAATTAAATCTATGTTCAAAGTATATTGAATTAGACAAAGGCTTATGTATGTCCAAGAACTTTATATCCTTATTCCCCGCGTACAAGCTGACTTACCACTGCACTTAACTCTACTGTACTATACACAAGAAGAGAGAAAAATAAAGTACATTGAAAATAATGTGGTCCCTTCCTGAATTACATGTGTTTAAACAAACATTTTGAGCGCCACTGTTTTACGAAAACAGGTTACAATGAACCTAATAATCCCTAGAAAACACTTTCAGAAAGAGACAAATACTGGTAAACCTTTTCACTTAAATACTAAAAGCACTTAAAACTCAATGACCACTACCTTTTTTCCCTGTGTTTGTACAACTTGAAACTCAAGTCTCCAGGTAAGAGCATTAGACTGTAGGCCTACGTTAGTCTGCACTGTTTAAAAAATGAAACCTACCAAATTCACTCAAAAATTAGTCTTTCCACCTTCCTTTGAGGAAACTGCACAGCCAGGGAAGAAAGAATTGCAACAGAACCCTCACCACATCATAAAGTCCTACATTTCTGAACTTCCTTTGTTTCAGTCTCAAGGTAGAATCATTTCAGAGTCCAGAGTGGCCTGTTAGTGTTGCACAAATTTGGAAAAGTAATTTCTCTTCTCTCCACCTGTTTCCTCTTAAGGTCTTTTATTTGCCCCATATACTCCCCAGTACTGAAAAAAACAACACCTGATACCCACTCCTGGTCCCTCACAATCACAAATTGCCACAGCACAACCTGAGATGTGCCTGAGAAGCAGGCACTGAACATCCCTGAAAGACCAGGAAATCCTTCAAGTGGTACCAACTCCCACAGGTATACCTGCACCTCATTCAATGTTCATACAGCTTTCTCTCCACAAAAAGGTATATTTTGGTACCTAGTTTTTGCTGGAACTAGAAGCCAATTCCAAAATTCAAAATCACACTTAACACAGCTCAAATACCATATTAAATTAAGATCATACTTTGGCAAAATATTTTTTCTTTTTTTAAGATACTGACTAGGTGAAACAGTTATAAAGTGCTTTCTTTTAAATCACACCTAAGCTAGCTTTAAAAAGATAAAAAACATACTCTCCTATGCCTCACTTTATATACATTGAGATTGTGATGTATCAGAAGTGCTACAATTTCCATTTAACAGGAATAGCAACCATTAGAGGGAGATTAAATAACAAACTTAATCTTAGGCACCAGGCACTACGACCAAGAACATTATATATTCTTAAATTAGGAATACATATATCTACTTCACTATTCTTTCTTCACCACTGTTACTTATCCATTTTTTAACCCTAGCAGACATGACTTTGAACTTCTGTCCTTACAGGTTGTTTTATTGTATTTTTCAGTAAAATCCTTTTATTTTTTCAAATCACTTAACAATACAGGCATTTTCAAAGAAGATTACTATTTTCACTTAATTTGATTTCTGCAACACTTGCTTATTAGTAAATGTGAATAGTGAGGTGGGAAACACCACCTGTTGAATGCTTATGTATCACTTTGTGTAACAGAAACCTAACAAATTGCCTGCTGCTTAATGGAAAATACAGCACAATAATGCATGACCTCCACAGACCAACACAAAAATCTAGGGTTTGACAGTCCCATTACATTTTCACTTGCAAAACAGAAAAATTTAATAGTTATGAATGATTCTTGGGCACTGCATATAACACATCTGGAAGTGAGGTGATTGCAGATGCTTGCTGAAAAGTCTCTGTACAGAAACACTGAAGGAGATTACTTTAACTCATTTTTAAAAACAAGCAGAGCAACAGATTTTCCTCCTTCCCATATGGTCTAGTTTTAATCCAAATCACTTAAATCAACAAGCAAGAAACAGTAACTGTGTTCTAATCACATCTTCTATTGCATTTTTTTTCCTTAAAGAAGTCTGTTGACAAAATTAGATATGATCTGACTTGTTAGATTAGGATTTTTTGGTCTTAGTAAGAACACAGTAGCTATACAAGTTTCAGTAAATGTTTAATGTGGGATACAGACATATCAAACATAACACTTAAACTCAAACTTAAAATGCCCCGTTTACAACAGTTTTAAAAAATTGTTAGGATTGCACACACTAGCATAAGTAATTTTTATATGTATGTGATTAGTTATTTATCATGTGATCATTATTTATCTAAACATTTATTTAAAGGAGGAATTAAATACAAGCAACCCCCCCTCCCCCCCATTTTACTGTGAGGGTGAGGGACCAGTGGAACAGGCTGCCCAAAGGGGTTGTGGAGTCTCCTTCCTTGGAGGTCTCCAAAACCCGCCTGGATATGTTCCTGTGCGACCTGATCTAGGTGTACCTGCTTCTGCAGGGGGTTGGATTAGATGATCTCTAAAGGTTCCTTCCAACCCCTACCATTCTATGATTCTATGATACAACACTTAATCAGTTTCCTTATTCCCTAAAGTAAAAAAGAGTCAAGGGAAAAAAAAAACAGTTAAAATGCTTTGCCTCCAAAACCTTTGCTATTTGATTAAGCACTAAACACAGTAAGACAACTGAATAGATGGTTTCTAGTTTATCTTGTCATTCTAAACCAGAACCACCAGATCCTGATTTTTTTTTAATAAAAACCAGAACTACTCGAGCAAACTGAATAAAATATCATCTCTGCATTTGCTGCTGCTAAAAGCTGAGTGAAGTCATTTCACACACGAAGCAATGACTTCCACAAATTAATTGCTTGATAAAAAACCCTCAGCAGTAAATACTAGAGCTTTCCAATATTTAAGTCATTCTAATATTTGTCACTTTCCCATTTTTACCACATTTTTACCACATTAAAAAATTGAATACTGTTACTGTTACAATACTGTTTATGTGGTTTATTAGTGGGCTATATTCCCTTTTATACTCTTCATCTGCATCACAACTGTTATTGCTAGACTTCCTAACAGTCGAATTCTTCACATCAACAATTCTGCCCTCCCAGGTGACACGACTCTTCACAGTCCTTAATTCTCATTCATCTAATCCAATGGCTACCTGTTCCTTCCACCTTCCAACAAAGGCAGGCCTCCTAGTTCCCCCTTCAGTGAAGACAGTGGAGAAGACCCAGGCTTTTGACAAAACCTCACACATTTTTTCTTATAAAATCAACACTGAGACCTCTCTCCAAGTTTCCACCCCCACCACACCCCCGCCAATACTGTGTACAGGTTCTATAAGACCCAGAAACTGTTTCTTTTTCCACTGAACTATGTGCCACCAGAAATAAAATAATTTAATTCAGTCAGGATGCTTCAATATATTATTTCTCATATTCAAATAAGGTCTGTTTAAGACAGAGATCAAATGATCACCAAGCTGACACCAAGATCATGTCACTGGACAGCAGAATATACATGAGGTTTGCTTTGGAACTGCTAACTCAAAACCACTAAGTTGAAAGCATCACCAAGAATAAAACAAAGAAAAACAGAAAAGCACTGTTAAATTTCAAACAATGATGACCTCCCTATGAAGTGCTTACGTAGCTGAAATTTGGAAAGCTATCAAGCTAATGCTTCATGCACCCATTTTCACTAGATGCTATGCACTAACCAAAGCCTCTCTACATACGGTGCCACTCTCAACACAATCATCAATAAGACTGGTTTTTTCCATTAGTTCGTCTTCAAACATTATGTGCTACTGAAGCCTCAAAGAGCCATACTACCCTCAGCACACTGATCAATACTTTTTTTAGTTTATATTAAGCTAGAGACTTGAGGACCACTTCCAAGGCCACATTTTAGATGTGGAAAAAGCACCACCTCGAGTCATTATTAATATGAATCTAAATATGGAAAAGCAGGCAAAAGAGAAACTGGAGTTGCTTCCTTTAAATTATTTCTTCAAAATATTCCACTGCACACAATGTCAAATCAAATGATGTCTTGCCACTCCCCTCTGGAGAAGTACCTAACTTTGGTGTTTGGGCATGCATACGTAGCTCTGATCTTACAATGTCCCTTGCAGTCCCTGCTCTCAGCAATTGTGATGCCATTTAGGTCACAATCCTCAAGTTTAGGAATTGCTGATCAGGTGCTTTCTATATGGTGATTTTGGTAGAGGTACACATACCTTTCTTTTTGTAAGGGACTTGTCAACACTACTTCAGAACTGACGATGGTGGTGAAGTTTAACACTTCAAGCATGCGAAATCTTCATAGATTTAAAACTGTACTCCCAAATTTCCTACTGAAGAAGTACAGATCATTTCATGATGAAGGTGTAGCTTTAAAGTACAATTGTGCTCGACAGAACTGTAACTAAACTTTGATCCAAAGCAGCACCACCATGCTATGAGACATTCAAACACAACTCTTATTCACAAAACCAGTAATAGATCCTGTTTGTCAAATGAACACCCATTTATGTCAAGCTGACACTTTCCAAGGCCAAGTCCCTCAGCACTACCTTGCTGTGACATTTGGAATGCCCTAGTTTAAAACTGAAATGGAGCCAGTGCCTGTTCCCACTGCAGAACACATGTTATCTCGACTCTAAGCGTATTTAGAAACTACTCTTGATTTTCAAGGGTAGCGTTTAAGTATTTTTGACACCACTCAATGAAAAGACAGCAAGTCCAGTTAATTTATATACAAGTGTCGTGGTTTAGGCCCATCAGGGAACAAAGGCCACGATTAGCCTCGAGTACCGAAGAGGCTGAGGATTGCTCGAGGGCAGGGAGGGCTTAATTGCCGCTTAAGGTTCAGGACAAAACAGACCAGGCTACTCGGTTTTGGGGAAGAAAACAGAAAATAATTTAATGCAAAATCAACCAAAACATAACCAAAATGAAACAACCCAGAGTAATACATCAATGGAGAGTCCAACCAGCCTTTTTAAGAACACCTTCTTGCCACCCCTCCCCTCTTCCCGGGTTCAGAGCCCTGATCCCGGTGTTTTTACCTTGCCCCCCCCTGAACGGTTCGGGGGGGCAGGCAGTGGGGGGTTCAGTCAGTCGGTTTCCGAGAGCTTCTGCCGTTTGTCCCTCCTCAGGACGGGTGAACTCCACACCAGTCCTCCCTGCAAGTCCGTGGGGTAACTCACAAGCATGGCAGACTTGCACGGGCTGCTCCGATGCCCACTTATTCCAAAGGCTGCAGCTCCTCTCTGCCTCTCGTGTGGGGCTGCTCTGCGGCGCGCAGGCTCTCCAACACGGCCTGGGCCATGGCCATCTCCCCACACAGTCCCCCGCCCGTCCGGGCTCACCCACACGGAGCTGTTGGTGGCTCTCAGTCCTGCCACGAATCTCCATAGGTTTCAGGGGCACAGCTTGTATTCTCGCCACGGCTTGCAGAGGGGTCTCCGGTCTACTGCTTCTCGTTCCTTCCTCCCTCTCTGGCTGAAGGGTCCGCGTGGCGGCCTCCATCTTGTATCACTCTCCACCTCCCGACTCGCATTTCAAATTCCCGTCCCCTAAATAGTGATCGCAGAGGCGCCAGATTGGCCCAGCCGGGCCGGAGGTGGGTCTGAACCTAGGAGCCGGGGGAGGGTCTTCACTGCAACCCGCTCCCCCTGTTACCAAGCCAAAAGCTGCTCCTGGCTAAACCAGGACAACAAGTTATTTTGCTGAATTGACTGCGTCAAACTCTGCACAGTGATCCAGCACAACTTTCAATCTATGTGTCAATACATTGTTTTTCCAGCAACCAGAATTCTCCACATACCACAAAGTAAACAGCACCATACACAATATGCACTGCATTAACTTTCATCAAGGTATGCTTAAAATTCTTGAAGACTAATTAATACATTTAAAAACATTTATTAGCTACATAGACTGACAGTGGCTCCATTTTATAGACACTGAAACTGTGACACAGGAAACCAAAACAACTTATTAAAGAAGTGAGTGAATAAGTCCTACTGCTAGAATCAAATCCATTGGTGTGACCTCCAGTCCTTTGACCAAGACCCTGTACCATATTTTCTTATAGTTTTGTACTACTGTATAAATGCCAAAAAATAACTCATGCTATTGTCAATGTTTAAAATATTATCTTTCAAGTTACCATTAACCACTTCATTATGGATTAAGTTCAAAATAGATAACCCAATTATTTTTTCTGCTATTAACTCTACATCATTAAGACTGAAGGTCTGAATGCTATACAAAAAAACCCAAAATACTCTTATTTCTATTAAGAGACTAACTTGCTATTTTAATATGCAAGGGCTTTGCTACTAAGCATCCAGCCTCAAACAACTTCATCAAGCTTGCACTCACATCCTAAGATACACTTCAGAATAAGCTTCATCTACTAAGAAACACAAAACTTTCACGTCAACACCAAGACAGAAACTACAGAAGACAAGAACTACACTCTGAATTACCAACCAACAAGCCTGTAATATACCTTGGTATGTATATTGATATAAAATTTGATCTCAGAAAGCAATTTACTGCAGTACATATTTCTAAGTTCAGTCCTGTTAAATATTTTAGAGTAAATAATAAACATTTTGGAAGAGACTTGTGTTTAGCTTTGCTTCTATCAAATCTGCAAGATTAAATTACTATAAGTAACCACACAGATAAGATTTGTTTGCATTAGTAGCAATATCGGTAATTCTCTTTCAAACATATTTCAGATTCTAAAGGTATCTACCCAATACAAGCCTCTATTCAGCTCCATCACTGGTAAGGCTAAAGCATTTGAGCCTTAAACCAATGTATTTAATTTCTGGTTTATATTTACCATGTATTATTCTTGACAGATGCTTAATATCTAAAATTCAATTGTATTAAGGTAAAAAAGTGTGGCATAAAGTACCATTACTTCTCTTGGAGAAGGTATTTTATCTATCTATTCTACACTAGCTTTTGAGTGAGTGTACTAATGACTAGTACTAAGTGGATTTCATTCACAAGTACACCATATTCTGACAGCTATCCTTTCCCCACTTACGCTGCCCATAGTAAAGTCTTATGTGTTGTTCTTGGCACAGATTGCAGCTGAGCAGAAAATAGAATGTGCATGTTTTTGTGACAGGAGGAAAAATGCCACAGTTTTGAAATTCATTCAAACCTTTAAAGTAGTCCAGTGATCATTTACAAATTACTCACTGAGATAAAAGGCATTTGAAAATTCTATGACATGAGCGTTTAATTTCTACAGAGCAGAGGACAAAAATGCATGTGATAAAACAAAGAGAAGCTGTATCTATGTAAAAGATAATCAAAGGCAAAAAGATAACACGTACCATCTTAGTGTTCTCAACACAAAACTATCTGAAACCGTTTAAGTGTGATTAACTGAATGTATCGTTAACCAAATGCAAAGCATTTTTTTTCTCCACCAGTACCAAGATGTCTCCCTAATAAACAACCTGAAAATCTAAAACAGATACCAACGCAAAACTGAACACTCATCAGATCAAGAAAAATACACTTGAGCTCCTTTTACTTCTCATAGTATGGAGGGAGGCTTCCATTAACTGAAGGCAAAAAGAAATGTTATGCAGACTGTTACAAGCTGCAGTAAATAGCAGTACTGTAGGTTTGAATATGTCTTTGGAAATGCTCTTCTCTGAATTTAAGAAGTCTTCAACTGAAACAGTATGTGCAACAGTAATGTATGTAAAATATTTTCTTGTAAAAATGATATTAACATAGCAGCATAGATAATCCTTATAAAACTTTGGGTAAATATATCACATCAGGTACTCTGCTTTATTTTCTCAAGTACTGCTTATTCATATAACACCCAAAGACAACTAGGAGCTCCACTTTTCAGCAAGAACAATGTCTATGAAGCTGAACCAAGGTCATGACTCTACTCCAGCACAAAGCTGAAGGCTGCTAGCAGCAGAACCGCAATCTAGATCATCTCCAAGCACTCATAAAACGAACACTGGAACACAGAAAATCATGAGCAGAAGAAAAGAAAAAGTTACTGGAATCTGCTCCAGAGTAACACATTCCTAGCAGGCACTTTCTCTTAGCCTTCAGATATGTATGCCCCATACTGCTGTAAGTCATTCCTTCAAGTGTCCATCGAGGCTCCTGCTGCTTCTAATCAGCCAACAGGACTAATCACATGAACATTCCCTAGCCCATTTCAGACAAAGCTTCTGGGGTAAATAAAATCCTACTATTTAAAGTTGTTTAAGCTAATTCACTACATCTTTATAAACAGATTAGGAAGTGATTACGTAGAATCTTACCAGCATATCTAGAGAGACGCGTCTTCTAGCAAAAAAGCAGTGCCTGCTTTTTCCACAAAGATGCCTTGGTGAAACTGAGGCTTTAGACAACTCTGCACATGCCTTTTAATCCTTGGTAGTCTGGTAATTATTCACCATCAGTTTCGGGGAAGATGTGAAATAGATATATGCACTATAACAGATATAGGCACCTAACTCAGTGAGATAATAAGTGTGAACACTTGGAAATTGCCCAGGATTAGACTTTAAAGACAGATGACAATAAAAGTTGAGCTAAAGTAGAAATCTGAACCTTGGTAGTAGATGACTATTGAGTAAAACTCTGGCACAAGTTGAATTATCATTGAAAAAAAGAAAAAAGATTACTTCTAAAGTTTCATTGCTTGACGTATTAAACTGTCTGTATTCATCCTAGGTGACAAAAACTCCTTTTTGTTTAACTCAAGAGACCCCTTTTTCACTGAAGAGAGTTTTAAGGATGTTAAAGTGTTTCTAAACTAAATTAAAAAGGAACCACATTATTCCTCATTTCCAAGAGAAGGTAAGTAAAGGGAATGCACTACAATACTAGGAGCCAAGTAAGCTAAATGAAGAAGTGGTTTTGTATAATAGCTATCTATATTGATGACGTTTCAGTAGTTCAATAGAGGTTGAACAAACATCACTAATGGTTCAGATGCGTTCAGTTCACAGGGACGGGAAGGATGGATCTTCAACTTCCTCAAAAGATCTGCTAAGTAGAAAGCAGCAGTATCAAAGATGAATCTAATTTCCCTGAGGAAAGTCTGCAATTCCTTGAAGAACAAAACAAGGAAAATAGGGGAATATTAAAATTCATTGATGTGACTCAGATTCCGTCTCATGACATTCACATTCAATATTTAATGATTCGACACATACTAAAGCATTTGGGACACATCTGAATCAGCAACTCAGTAAGCCTCAAAGTCATGAAAATGCTGAGATTTCCACTTAATCAGTCAAAAATCCAGCTTTGTTTAAAGGCTGGCATACTTTATATCTGAACTGATCTTTTTCCTTACTGCTGGGACAGGACTAGTGTCAAGTGTCAACAAGTTCTTGATACATGATCAGTTAAATTCCACTAGACTATTTTGAGGACATTCAAGGATAGATCAAGAATCACAAACAAAGTCACAAGAACTCATAATATTGCAGTGCAACTACTTAAAAGTTACTAAAGACAGATATGTGTAATGGTCTACCTTAATGCAGTTAATGGAAGCAATCCAACTGGAAGAAGGCTATAGGAAAAAAAATAACTATATAAAAAAGAAAAGATCTGAGTGATCTCTCACATCACCGCCTCATCCTAAAATACAACTCTCTAGTACATGCAGTACATTACTTGTTTTGCAGCAAGAGACAGCTTTCATGTATCCAAAGCTCATCACAACAATATCAAGGTGCAACTTCACCATGGAGCTGTCTGAAACAGCATCAAAATACAAGCAGTTATTTACAAAAGCAAATACATTCTTTGTACAAGGATTGTCTTTAAAAGCATACAATGTGAATTCAATGAGGTATTGCAATTAAAAATTAAAAGATACTTCAAGTGCACACAAATCCTTCTAGTCCCCAGCTGTTTGCATGAGAAGATCAAAACTCCAAAGGATAAAAAGCAAATACATTTGCATCCTGAGTATAATTCAAGTAATGTAACTATATATGGAAAGCTTTGGGACTACAACATGCTTACATATACTTGTACTTCTTGGCACAAGATTAATGTTCAGTGCACAGACGTTACACATAAGGCCAATATCTTAAAACCAAAACGTACATCTGCATACTTCAGCCCACATCAAGCAAAGCTGACAAAGCTGAAGACAATTTAGAAGGCCTCTTGAGTTTCTGAAGGACAGAAAAATCAATAATCTGAAACAGTTGTACAAATTTTTGACCATTTTCTTCTAGCTGCCCTTAGGTTGGATGTATTTGTATGCAGTGCCAGAAATCCCCCTTCCATTGCTGCTGTTATATCAAGATGTTAAAGAAGTTGGTAATTTGGAAAATTAGAACATCAAAATTCAGTAAGCAGTCTCACTCACAACATCTGATCTAGACGGTGCTGTACAAAAAAAAAAACCAACAATAAAACCCCCCCAACCCAAGCTTCAGCAAAGTAGATCCACAAAAAAACATAGTAATGTGATCTGCAACATCTACATTTTTTCAAAAATTGATGACAGTACACAAAAAGCAGAAGATGAAGTCCTGTGGATCCTCAACTTCCTAAAACCTAACATTGAAAACTATTCTCACTTCAGGACAGAGTGACAGAAGGCACTGAGTAATCCCAGATCCTGCATATCCTCTCTTTTAACAAAAAACAAACACAAACTTAAAGTGATTGTCAGCATACAACCACTGAGTAGGAGCAAGATGGAACAACACTGAGGAGACAGAAGCAGTAACACAAATCGTGACAATTAAACTGTAAAACACACAGAGAAGATGTAACCGAGAAAAGGTCAATGGTATTGCTAACTACAAGCAAAGATTTACCCAGCTAGTAAGTGAAACAAACTGTCAAATTTACATAGTGTAGCACTACATGGCTGTATCACTTGCAAGTCCAACTGGCTCCTGCACCTCCAACTTCCATAGGTCAGTTAGTCTATGAGTGAAACAATCCCAAAGATAACATACGGCTGATTAGACTGAAATTAAAACTAAGTATTCAGCACTCAGGCACCAGAAGTATTCAACCAACATTAATCCTGCCTCTCAGCTCATATCTCTTTTTGATTTTCTGGTACGTACCAAATCATAACCCGACAGCTTTTCTTTATTTGTTGCTTTACCCAAATGATTCTGCTATACTAGGGTGGGTTTTTTCCTTTAATGACAGTGTACTACTTTCTATAAATTATTTGATTAAAACACTTAAAATAAATGTCTTTATTATCTCAGATTATTTACTTAGAACTAGAAAATAGTAAAAAGATATAAATTTATGTGCTCAGGTGACCCTAAACACTTTTTTAAAAAGCTGTTTATACATACACATTGCCTTTCTAGTCCTTGGTAGCATTTAAATGAGACAGTATCAAGGAATTAATTTTCGACATAGTCTCTTCATTAAACTCCCCCTAATTCAATTTGTTATCAACAGGTTTCAACGACATATTGCTCTTTCAATTACACACCTGTAATTTTTAAAAAATACTATAGTCACTAAGTCTTGCTTTTTTTAACAACTGAAAAAAAAAACCCAAAACATAGACAGTTTACAGTAATATAAAAAGAGTACAGTGATCAGGTTTTTTTATAGTTAAAAAGTAGCATTATTTTTCTGCAATGTTCTTAAACATCTTTAATTTTTCTACACTATCACTGAAAATTCAATGACTACATCGAATTTCTTGCTCCATACATATTAGATAGAAAAAAACCCAAACATCTTTCACTGCTCAAAGATGTATTTTCCTCTAATTCATTCATTATACTGCAAACTTAAACTCTGACTATATCTATTAGCTGGTAAACATCACTAATGAAAAAATCTGGGGAGTTCAACTCTATCTTACTAAAATCTTCAGTTAGCTTATTTCCTAGCACACACCAACTACTTTATGAAACTAACATTACAGAACAGATTTCCTGGGTAACCAGCAAAGTGTAGTGCAAGATGCTGCACGTCAGGAAGCTACACCGTTTACACGAAAACAGCAGTCAATCATTTGTGTCCTCGTAATCAAACAATCTTGTAAAGTTATAATGGTGCTTTTTCAAGCAGCAGCTAATTTGCTTAGACCTGCAGGTGAAAAACATCACAAAACATCTCTACCAATTCTGGGCTTTAGCTGTGATGGTTCAGTATTTTAAATTCATGCCAGAAAAGAAAATTTATGCCACAGGTTTAGGACATGAGATGGAACAGTGCACTTGAAAATAACTAAACATCACAAGTATTACGCAAAGAATTAAAGAAGAAAGGCTGATGAAATACTCTAAGTCCGCAAAAGCACCAACTATTAGGCTGATGATTTTGGAGCTGTCTGACCCTTCTTACTCTGCATTATTTTCGAAGACTAAGATAACCACATGTATCTTAGAAATGTAACTGAAATATTAGAAATATAACTGAAGCAAAAATTGGGGAAAAATAACACATCTTTTATAGCTGTTGTCTCTAACATTCAAATTGCCATCTCTGTTGGGTTTTGTTTATTTGTTTGCCCAAGGAAAAGCAACAGATAGAATGAAAGATTTCAGGATTTTTAGCAATTAATTTTACTCTTGTACTCTGGAAAATGTGTTTTAGAAAAAAAATCAAAGGTTCAACATTAATGTCCAACTCTATCTAAATTTAATGAGACACTACTAGTTTTATAAAATAATAAGGCAATGAATGTAATACCATCAATATCAAAACTAATCAAGTTGTTCATGCAATTAACAGCTAGTCTTGCCTATCCTGTTTTTTAGCTCTACCAACGGACAGGGCAATTAACTTACTTCACAACTGTAATTAGCTTCAGTTTTACTATGGTTCATCTCAGTAAAGAGGAGCCACTGATACCTGAATAGTTTAGTAAGTTCTTCCATTTCCTACATACATTATAATATATTTAGAGTTCTCTTCTTAGCAACAGCTGTGGAAACTTCACAAGAGTTGGTTTTCTTACAGTTACAGCTATAAATTTCAGTCCCTTCCTAAATCTTAAATGACAGGGTAGTACGTATAGTATTAGAAAGGTCTCACCCTCACAAAAATTGCGCTAAGATATGAAACAGAGGGTGAAGGAGGAGCTCTTGAGACAGCATCACAACACTATCTCTAAACTTCAAAATTTCATATCACAAGGAAATAAGATGTTCTAAAACAGCATGTGAACAAGGATACAATAAATTAGGGAGAACTGACTTATTTTGATACTCACTTCCACCGCCACAACTTCTGACAGTCACGGAGCTAAAAAATGTAATCATGCCTTCTCTGCAAACTATTTTAGACTACTAGATTTTCTCTGGATAACCTGATATGCCAGTTAATGCAAAAATAAAAATAAAAGTATTCAGCCTTCCTCCTGGCTGAACAGAAACATCCTCAGCAGCATAACCCTTCACAGAAGTGCAAATAAACCCATCACATTAAATACTTCAGAGCAATTACAGACTCCTTTCTTTCAAGAAACTCATGCTGCCATTTCTCTAGTCAAACTATTATATGCTGTGTACTTCATCAACAGTGAGGCCTTTACTGCAATGGCATTGAACATTTTACCTGCTATCAGAACTGATACATTCATTAGTCACTGAAATATCACCTCAAATATACAAAATTGCAACAAAGACTTGGGGATCTTTAGGAAAGTATCATGACTGAATAATTACATATGTGAGTTTCCAAACAGAACTTTAATTGGATGCTACAGTTTGCTACCACTGTTTTTCTATGTAAAAGCACTGTGATGTTTTTAACAACTGAAAGTAATCTGAAACTCAGTTTCCATCCATGATCCAGCAGCAGGATTCTTCCCACTGGCATTAGGCTAAGATAATGCCCAAAGTGAATCAAAGCAGAGTGCATTACTCATGATGTCCCTAAGGCTTGGCTTTCTCTGGAGTCATCAGATACAAGCACTGTTTGAAATTGAGACCAATCAATCCACAAATGCTGAAAAAAATAACAGATACATTGACAAGACCCACATTTTCCCCTCTATCATCACAGAGAGAATTCCTACCAAATGACAACATCTGAAAGACATGCTCCAGGTATGTATATATTGTCCCATCTCCATGAGACTTTCCTCTGAAACTGTCCAGAGCTGCATAGCCTTCAGAGCAAATATTTAGAGTTCTTGCAAAAGACAGAGTTTTGCAAAGGCATACATTCCAGGAGGGATCTGCATGGGAAGGTACAGTACGATGCACTGATCCTTTCTGGAGCAGCTGTTTTTGAAAGCTGAAAGAGGCTATAAATAGAGTGCCACTTGATTACCAGTTCACATGCAACTAAAACACAGAGTAGATAGGAAACAGTAGTTGGTTCTCAGATATCTTCCTTCAATACATAGACACCATCAATATTCCCCATATCTTACACTGTAGCATAACACCACTGTCTGAATGGACAGTTCACTATGCAAGTATCATTCACATACATCTTCCTTCCAACACACTGTGAACTGCATTGTTTGTTATGACTTGCCATGAAGTTTTTCCTTTGATTTACTGGCTGAAAAACGGCAAGAAACATTGAAGAGTCATGTAACCAATTTTATTTTGTACTGGTATCCATAATTGTTTTGACAAATTTACTTAGAAAAAAACAACCAAACAAACACAAATCTCAAACAAACAAAAAAAATATCACACTCCTTGCAGCTGCTTACAGCCTTTTGTTAAAGGCAGAAGTCCATACAGACTGGGCAACTCTTACCACCATCAATACAGACCCCACAATGAATTTAACGGGAAGCGTGTCCTAGGTCCTGTTATCTCAAAGATATAAGAAGTTACTGAACATGTTCAGGTTAAATGAAAAAACAGTAAATAGTAAATATGAGACTTTAACCTAATTGCCAGAGAGATTTTTTTTTTTTTTAATGAAGTTATGCACTTTTTTTTTGGAGCAGGATCTGTAAAAAGAGCTCTTAATAACTTTGGGAAGATGACTTGTGTTAATCAAATCTTCAACTACCACAGACACAATAATGTAAAAGAAAACAAACAAAAAAGTCTTACAGTGCTTCTTCCAAGTCTATACACTACAGCCTTATTTTTTAAATTGAGCTTTTTTTGGTCCAACTGTAGCAGGCAAAAAAGTAATTTTTTTTTTTTAAATTTCCTTGAGTATCCAGTCAGAAGAATATCTGTGTTTGGTCATTAGAAGTTAGGATAATCCTCAACTAGAACTTGATCAAACAAAGCTGTCAAGACATAACGACAGTCAAAAGCATTTAAAGCCTTTTTTTCCAATCCTTTTTAATTTTAGGACCTCAAACATTTTTTTCCAAAGGACTTCTATGCACATACTCACATGCAACCACTCTCTATAAGGTGGAAACCTACCAGCAATGACCTTAATTTTTTCAATCGCCTTTTGTGGATTACTGAGTGCTGAGGGACCAGAGACAGAAAACTACTGACTTAGACTCAGTAATGTGATATGCCACCTTAAATTCCACTGGGAAACCAAACGAAAACCAATACCAATCCCGGCCAGAAATGCCGAGGAGGTACAAGAAGCTACGCTTTTTTACAACCCTGTAAATAAGTTCCGTCTCAAGTACTCAACGTTTCGATTCAAACGCCAGAATCATTTTGTCACACAAGGCACGAAAGAATGTGTTTGCGACGAACAAACCACCCTCCCTGGAGAGTCACCCACCCCTCCCCCCCAAACCAGAGTGTCATTATGATATATACGACAGACTGCCATGTGAATAAATATTTGGGAAAAAAAAAAAAGATTTTGGGGGGGAAGGGGAAGATATAGAATGTATACAGCCCGCGCCATTACAAAGAGTATCAGGACACTAAAGAAATCCCCCTGAAGCCTGGTAAACTGAAACTAACGTTATTTTTAACTCGTGGCTCTTGGAAAGTGAAAATAACGAGCTCAGCCCTGGAAACGGAGGGAAGCACGAAGCTGAAGACGGAGCTCGCCGTCTTCACCCCCTGCGCCGACGGCAGCAGAGCGGCTGCGAACAAAAAGACACGCCGGCACCCACCGGCTCTGCCCGGCGCTCGGCCTCCCAATTCCGGGAAACGCCGCAAAGCCCGGAGGACAATCGTGCCATTTATCCCAGCATTTACGTGTTTTGTTCACAAGTCTTTAAAGGCTCAGGGCCGGTAAATCCCGAAGCCCGCTCAGCCCGGGGCATAACCCGTGGCTCCCGATCTATTTTAAGCAGCCTCGATCTGACGCCGCCCAACTTCCCCCGCTGTATCTCCCTCATGCAACAGTTCCTTCAGGGAGAGGGGACGGACGTGCGAGGGCCCCCGGGCAGCCCAGGGAGGAAGCCGAGGGCCCCGCGTACCCCCGAGGCTGTACAGGGCTGCAAGCCGAAAAGGGGAGGCTAAGGGCCGCCCCACGCGGGTTATGGGACACTTCTGAGCCGTCAGCCGCCGCCGCTGCGGGACAGCCCGTCCCAGAAAGGAAGCGGAACGGGACGTCAGCGCCGGGACGGGGGAGCATGGGGCTCAGCCCAGGGTCGACGGGCAGCCCCCCTGCATCATTCGCGGACCCTCTTCGCGCCGCGCCCACCGCCCCCCCCAGCTCGCGCGCCTCGGGGGGTTGGGGGGAATCCGCTGTCACTTGCCCCCACCCCACGCGTGGGGAGGAGACATCCGGCCGCTGGGGGGGGACAGCGGCGACTGGAAGGGGGGCCCGGCCCCCTCCTCACCTGGGGAGGTGGGGAAGGAGGGGGGAAGGTAAGGACGACGACTCAGAACAGCTCCACGGCCCCCTCCCCGCCCGCCCCCAAGGCGGCCCCCGCCCTTACCCAGGTAGTGTCTCCGCAGCAGGCCGGGCTCCTCCAGCCCCAGGCTCCGCTTCCGCACGTCCCACAGCAAGTGGGGGCAGTGCCCACGGGACATGGCCCCACGCGGAAGGGGCGCGGGAGAAAGGAGGGGTGTGGGGCGCTGCGCTGGCACGGGCCACCCCGCGCGATCACCATGGAAACCAGGCGGCCCGCGCGCGCGGCGCTCGCTCACTCTGCCTCTCTCCCTCACGCCCGCCTCGCGCCGAGGCACCGACGAGGAGCGAGCGGCGGCGGGGCCGGCGGCGGCTCTGAGCCCCGCCCCCGGGCATGGGGCCGCGCCCCCTCCCCGCCCCTGCCCCCGCCTCCGCCGCGAGGGAGGGGGCGCGGCTCTCCGGGACTACAGGAGTCTCGCGCGAGCTGGGCAGGTCGCCCCGGGGGATCCCACCCCATCCCGCCCGGAACGGGAGGACGTGACGGATAACGTCACGGCGCTCGGCTTCGCCGGCCAAACCGGCTCTCGAGACGCTCGATGAAGCCGTAAGACAGCCATCTTGGTTTTGGGCCTACAGTCACTGATCAGGGCTTCCCTGGCCGGCCATCTTGAATGGGAGAGTGAAGCACGCTAGCGCCCATCTCTGAGCCGGGCACTGGTGGCCTTCCCCAAGGCGGCCGGGAGCGCTCCTCGGAGCGCGCTGGCGCCAGCGGTCGTCACGAGGCGTGGTGAGGCCACTGTAACCAATAGCTGTGGGGGAGTCGCTTCGCCCCGCCCCGCCTCTTGCAGAGGCCGCCAATTAGCGCGCGGGGCGCGGCGCTCCTCCCCCCGGCACGGGGTGACAGGTGGGCCGGGCTCGCTGGGGGCGGTGGAAGGACGGCGGGTCGCGGAGGGACGCAGCCGCCGGTAACTGCTCGCCTGCCGACCCGCTCCCCCGCGGCCCCTGCGCCCTCATCGCCCTCCCGACATGGCGGCCGCCGTCTCGGGGCTCCGCGCCTCCTACCACCGCCTGCTCGACCGCATCGAGCTCATGCTGCCGCCGAGGTTCCGGCCTTTTTACAACCATCCGGCAGGTAACGGGGCGTCCCAACGGCTGCCGGGCCGCGCCACCTCCGTGCCAGAGGCCGCGGGCTGAGGGGTCACCTTGGCCTCCGGGTTGGGTGCGCGGACGATGAGCGACAGCTCCGTCCGGGGGCTGCCGCGGGTCCCTCCGGGCGGCGGGGGATCGTCCTGCCGCTGGGGAGGCGGGACCGGGGTCGCAGTTACTCTGTTACTGCGCGTGTGACACGACGGAAAGTGCCGCAGAGCGGGCTCCTGCGACTCAAAGGAAAACCTTTAGTGGGGGGAAAAAAACCATAAAAGCCAGCCGCGACGCTTACTGCCGTCTGCTGCCACGCGCAGTGTACTTGAGCGTCATTGTCACGTTACTCCGTGGTTCGGATCCCGGGAGCGACTGGGCTACCTGATCCTAATCTGGGGCATGTGCTGATTTCCAAAGGGGCCTGAACGCTTCAGCAGTCGCTTCTGCTAAAGGGACTCGCTGAAATAACGGGGGAGCGCTGCAAGGGTTTCTGATCTTGAAGTGTGCCCGGGTCTAGGTCAAACTGCTGTTTGCTTTGTTTTCTTTCTGCCGAATCCCCCTGCGATCCTACTGAGAACAGCTCCTGTACATTCTCCATAGACCCACTCTCGTGGCTGAGCGGCTCCCGTGGTAAAGGAAGGGCTAGAATTTCCCTGAAACGAGCTACCCTTACCTGACCTAAAGCTTACCTTTACTTGAGCAAACATGTTTTTTTGCGTTATTAGGGAGAAACCTCTTGTAAAATGATCTGCTTCGGTGTCATTCAGGTGATGTTTGTCATGTAAACAAATTGCATAGGGTAGTTAAAAAAAGAGCTCGATAAAATCCTAAAATTCCATAGGCTGCAGTTCCTGCTGCTTTGTGTGATATGCATCCTTGACTCTTCACCTACCTAGAATATCCACTGAAAATGGACTTTAGTTTTTAGTTAGTTGCTCCATCCTCCTATAATGGGCTTTTCTTGAAATGAAAATTGTTGGTTTAAAGAAATGGCAATTAAAGAGTGAAAACTGTAGTTATCAAAGCACCTGATTTGTACTGAATTCACTAGACTAATATATATTTAAACATTAATGCAACTTTTTTAATATACAATGGAAGTGCTGGACATATTGACTCTTTAAAGGTGCCTCAGAGTGCCACATTGTGTTCGCTTCCAATTGCTTTTACTGGATACAGGGCATGGTGAGCACTGGAACATGAACGTTCATTCTTCACCCAAACTGTCGTACTGATTGAAAATGGCTTTGGAGGTTGTCTTGTGGTGCATTTCACTTCACAGAATTGCCCGGGGGCCACTTTTGTTCATCACCATAATGCTGAAATTAATTTGAAAAAAACCCCCACCAAATTTCAGGGATTCTGTGTGTGTATACATACAGATATATGTATCTGTCACAATCTGTACCAATGGCATAAGTGAGAAAAGCCACAAAGCAAGCAGATGTTGAAACTGAACCTCTGGCACTTCTGTTTCAGCTTTGAATGTCTTGAAGTTGGGTCTGTGAGAAAGTTATGCAAGAGATGTCACTGTGATTGCAAAAACAGGTTAAAAATGAAAGGCTTGCATTTTATCTCTGATGCTATATCTACGTTTCTAGCCTAATTTAGGAATTTAACTGTCATTATTATGAAATTGCAAATCACTTGTGAGAAAGGAAGAACAGTGCTTACTTTTTTTTTCTGATACAAAGAAAGTTTCAAGTAAAACAATTGATGCTTGGTCTGAAAAGCTTTTTCTTTGGCCCATGTTGCACAGAGTGAGGTTGCTGGAGGGCAGCAAAGGGCCTGGAGTACAGCATGCCAGCTCCCCAGGCTGCCACAGAGCAGGGAACATGGCTCTTGGCAACCCCAGGGCAGTGTGGGCTGAGCTTCAGCTCCCACTTCTTTGGCCTCTTTGGTTCATTTTGCCTGATTAAACTAAACTCTGCAGGACAAAGACTTCTTACATTTTGTAGAACTCATAAATTCTATAAACTGGTAACACACAGGATATCAGAATTAGCTTATGGTATATCCCTGCTCTGATGTGCTGTTGTTAATGCTTGAAAAATTCCAGGTGTCAGGATCTGGGAAGAGTTTGCCCTGACTGGGTGCTTACTGGAGGGCCTCCAGGAGATGTGTTCTGCTTAAGGTGCTCAATAGTCTTCCCTTATAGCAAGCGTGGCTTGGTACCTTACTTGTCTTCAATTATCTCTTACTTCTGTAGTCAGTATTTTGATTATCTACTATTAATAATAATTGTCAGTCTTCCTGAAAACTTTACTAGCTATTTATAAATTATTAGATTGACTTTCCCTACTCACCCCACATTCACTAGTACTCCAAATTTGTGGTTTAGAAGCAAATAGATGATAGAAATTTAAGCTACTTCTGTGGGACTTCTGTAAGACTCATTGTAAAGACTTATATTGGGATGCATCAAGAAGAGGTTCTCCTCCCCCTCTACTTTGCCCTGGTGAGGCCTCATCTGGAGTACTGTGTCCAGTTCCGGGCTCCCCAGCTCAAGAAGGACAGAGAACTGGAGAGAGTCCAGCACAGAGCCACCAAGGTGATCAGGGAACTGGAGCATCTTTCTTACAAAGAAGGGCTGCGGGAACTGGGGCTGTTTAGTCTTGAGGAAACTGAGGGGAGATCTCATTAATATTTACAAATATCTAAGGGCTGGATGTCAGGAGGCTGGAGCGTCACTTTTTTCTATTGTACAAGATTTCTGTTTTTTCTATTGTACCTGATCTAGGTGGACCTGCTTTGGCAGAGGAGGTGGACTAGATGGTCTCTAAAGGTTCCTTCAAACCCTACCATTCTATGATATTTGCAGCCTGATACCGACATGCTAAGTAGCTGCCTAAGAGAACAGAAACTGAAGTTCCTGTCTTTAAAGGATGAATATTGAGCTGCATTTATTAAAAAACACTAGACAGTTTTAGTGGCTGCACAACCCCAAGCATCCCCCAAAAAATTAAATCCTATGTAGGTACAATCATCAAGTTATCCAAATAAAACATAGTGTGCCACTAGTTATGATCAGCAGTTTGAAACTTGATCACTATCACAAGCAGTGTGGGTCTAAGAAGGCTTTACGCAAGCTGCCAAGATAGTTTTTGTTGCTTTCGGTGCTGCAGTTGCCCTGGCCTTTTGTAGAATCACAGTTGGCTTTCAGGTGATGGAGCAACATGTGTTTGTAACAGTTAGCCTTATTCCCCAAATTATGAGTTGCTTCACAGGTGCTTGTCATAGAAATCTAAGTTTTTCCCAAGTCATAGTCTTATACAAGAAGGTGCTTAAAACAGGGTGTGTAGTTACTTGCAAGGCCTTTTTAAAGCTGAATTGTTAGTGAAAAATTAACTCACATAAAAAGCGAGCAACCAAAGTCCTACTGTTTATTATTTATATTTAGAAGCTTAACTCATAATATGTAACATATTACAGTGAAAACTTAGCTTCATCTTGCACGTTATCAGAATGCTGGGCAGTGGCCTAGCAAGACCTATATGTTTTGCTCTATGTGTTTTGATGAAATTGGAACCAGCGTCCTGACTGTCTCCCAGTGCAGATCATGGTCTCTCTTTTAAGACTTGGAGCGGTGGTCCGAGATGAATGATTTCTGGCACGGCTGACAGCCTGCATATTGTAGGTGTGGTATTACAGTACTTTAAGCAACCAGTTGCCATTTTAGCACTGCTCTAAGATACATGTATTTATGAGAGAGATGTTTTGCCCCCAGATCTCATTCCATTGACTTTTCTTCCTCCCTACTGTAGATTTTGTCCTCTTCCTCCTGTAATCCTCCTTTGCCTATTGGTAGAATATTGTCTGGGAAGAATTGTTTCTGCAAGAAAGATGTGGTTATTCAGAGGTGCAGATTAGAGGTGAATGAGGACACTACTTGCTACTTAGGTTTGTGATTTGTACTCTCACTTTAAGCACCTAATGCTGCTGTGCAGCAAGTCTTCTGTAGCATTAATAGGTGATCTGGGAAGAGAAGGAGGTACTTGTTACAGTGCCAGTAATAAAATGTTTTGAGGTTTTTCTTTACAAGACTGAGTTTACAAAAGATTTCAAATATTAATTCTGTTAGTCCAGCTGTAGAGCAGCTTTTAATTGTTATATAGAAACTGTCTTCACTGTTCCCAGGCCTTATCATAGAATCACAGAGTGGTAGAGGTTGGAAGGGACTTTTAGAGATCATCTAGTCCAACCCCCCTGCAGAAGCAGGTTCACCTAGATCAGGTCACATAGGAACATGTCCAGGCAGATTTTGAAAACCTCCAAGGAAGGAGACTCCACACCCTCCCTGGGCAGCCTGTGCCAGGACTCCCTCACCCTCACAGTAAAATAGTTTGTTCTTATGTTTAAATGGAACTTTTTGTGTTCCAGCTTCTTCCCATTACCCCTTGTCCTGTCACCGGATACAACAACAAAAAAAAAGGGATTCCCCAACCTCCTGACATCAACTCTTAACTGAACTCTTTTCATAATAAATGCACTTTGTCTGCTCTCATGTCCTCATTTGCTTAAAAATGGAAATAAAAAAGTCTTACTCTTTTTCTCCACTCAGAAGTGAATGGACTGATTACACAACTGAAGGTTGATGCACTGAGTTGATGAATTATGAGTATTAGGTGATAGAGCTTGTATTGTGTAGAAACTGTACTAATACATGCAATTATTTAAAAAAAACCCCAAAATTTCCTGTGAGTATTAAACCAGGTACATCTCACTGAGTAATGTAACTTGGTTTTTTTCTCCCTCTCCTCTCTCAGGTCCCAAAACAGTGTTTTTCTGGGCACCTATTATGAAATGGGTAAGTACAAGATGCCAGCTGCTGTCTGGATGTCAGTCAGAGGGCAATCTGCAGCAAGCCATTGAACAAGCAATAGTTTCCCAGCAGATATCTGAGCCTACAGGAAGATTTAATGCAGAGGCTTTAATTTTTCATATACAGCAGGGGGTGAAACAAAATTAGCTTTAATAACATGTAGCATAATATACAGGGAATACAGCAGGGAAAAATGTTGTGTGGAAAAAATGTAGTCTTCACTGAAAGTTTCACAACAGCTTTCTCTTGTGAAACACCGTTGCTCAAAGTAGGCATCAGCTAGCATCATTCAAAACACATATTTCTTCTGAGATTAAGGAACTTGAAGAGTGTCTTATGGAAGCCAATTGCTAAGCCTCACAGTCTGAAGGCAGGTTAAAGCGTGTCAGAGTGCAAGGTGATCTTGATAAAACAAAAGAAAAAAGGCAACTGCCATTTTGTCTGGCAGTAGCACTCCACTTCATGCAGTTCTGCCTCCCACTTGGTTCCACCCCTTGGCTATGTTTGTACACAGGTGAATATTTGCCTTTTCAGTCACAGTACTCTGACAAGTTGTTGTAGTGGTACAGATAAAATAAATGACCTCTAAAATCATAAAGCACTTTGATCCCCTTGTTGGATAAATGCAAAGATAGAACCTGCTCTTCTTATTGCCAGCTGGTCTTTGTCATTGTGGACCCCAACTTTTTATAGGCCATAGGCCACGTATTATGCTCTAGGGTGTAGCCTGGTTTATTTGTCAGTCTAAGCTGGAGCTGCAGTTAAAAAAGTTAACTTTCCCCTTTCTCAGAGGCTTTTGAGCCTGAACATACAGATGCTCTTCTGAGCAGGCTGGTGTTGACTGCTGCTGTATCAAAAAAGCTTACACATGGGTGGTTTTGCTTTTGTGAAGACTTCTCTAAGCTCACGCTGCAGTTCTTCACTGAGAAATTTAAATTACTTTCCCCCTACGTGGCAAATGCATGTTTACTGCAGTTACCCAAATGTGCTGAAAGTCTGTACCTCCATGGCACTGCTGCGGCAATATTGATCCTGTATGTGGGACAGCACACAGAAGTCTTTACCTTTGAAAACCGGTGTCTTGATTGGAGTCAAAGGAGCCCTTAGTGTCAGTCAGTGAATTAAAAGCGTTAGGACTCTCATTTGTGGGGTCTGAGGTTTGGGGATTTTTTGTGAACTACTGTAACACCAACATGAAATTGTATTTCCAGCAGAGGGCAATAACACAACACAACAAATCAAATAGTGTGTTTGCCAGTGACCTTGTCAACGTAGATCAGCCAAGCTATTTCTCACTTCACATGAAGTTTTCTACTTTTACTGAAATTATATTAAGAAAGCAGCAGCTTTACCTCCTCAGATGAAGCTGAGCGAGGACTATGTCACACCTACATGTTTACCAGCAGTGTCTTCATCTGAGCTTTAGGAAGAACAGCCTTATCTAAATATGCTTCTACTTGTTACATGAAAACCATTTTTTTTTCAGCTGCTTTCTTAAACAGCTGTGTTTAAAATAGCCTTGTTTTTGTATTACCACAAAATTCCCGTTGCCTGGGATTTTATTGCAAGCCCCAACAACAGTGCTCTTATTCTTACCACAGGGGACTAGAGATGGATGGCATCTCTGAGAGTCTCCTTACTCCACTCATAGAGTACATCCCATCTCCTGCATAATGCATGTAGAATAAGCACTGAGCTGTGAAGCAACTTCCCCTTGTAAAGCATTTGATCTGTGACAGGAGGTTCTCCTCCTGGGCTGGTGCTCACTGAATTTCTCTTTACAGGGTTTGGTGTGTGCTGGAATGGCTGATATGACAAGACCAGCAGAAAAGCTCAGCACAGCACAGTCTGCCGTACTAATGGCCACGGGTAAAGCCAAAGTTACTCCATGCTTTTATACAACACCCTAAAACTGTATAGACTTCTTTCTGAATCCTCCTTCAGTACTAATCCGCTTAGGGGGAACGTCTGAGTGTTTCACTTTAAAGACTTAACATCTTTAAACTTTCCCTTTAATTCAACAGGCCTTATTTGGTCGAGGTACTCTCTAGTTATTATTCCCAAAAACTGGAGTCTGTTTGCTGTGAACTTCTTTGTTGGCTGTGCTGGTGGCTCTCAACTCTTCAGAATATGGAGGTATGTATTAAAAAGTACTATATCTAAGCATTCACAACACCTCGTCTTAACCAGGAATTTGTACATTCTGACTGCCTCAATGTCAGTGCAACAGGCAAGAGGAATGGAACAACTGATGAAACATTGCACAACTTTTTTTTGCTACATTGTTTGTTTTTCAGATGAGGGGCAGTGAAGCTTTAATTATTTTCAGCATAGCTAGAGCACATTTTGAGGAATGCTGTAGTATTTAGGTCTAATGAATTCTTTAAAAGCAGCAGGTTTGACAAACAGCCTGGATTGTTTCCTCCTCCCCCTCTGTCCTGGTGAGGCCTCATCTGAGTCCTGTGTCCAGTTCTGGGCTGTCCAGTTCTGGGCTGCTGAGCTCAAGAGGGACAGAGAACTTCTGGAGAGAGTCCAGCGCAGGGCCACCAAGGTGATCAGGGGACTGGAACATCTTTCATACACGGAAAGGCTGCGGGAACTGGGGCAGTTTAGTCTGGAGGAGACTGAGGGGGGAACCTCATTAATACTTAAAAGTATTTAAAAGGTGTATGTCAAGAGGATGAGGTTACACTTTTTTCTGTAGTATCCAGTGATAGGACTAGGGGTAATGGACAAAAGTTGGAACAGAACAAAAAGTTCCATTTAAACATAAGGAAAAACTTTGCTGTGAGGCTGAAGGAGCCCTGGCACAGGCTGCCCAGGGAGAGTGTGGAGTCTGGAGGTTTTCACAACCCATCTGGATGTGCTCCTGTGTGACCTGATCTAGGTGGACCTGCTTGAGCAGGGAAGCTGGATTAGGTGATCTCTATAGGTCCCTTCCAACCCTACCATTCTGTGTTTCTGTGATTCAAAAGCTTTGCACTTCTGTCAGCTTTTAGTGTTGAATCATGTCAGTTCCAGCTGGATCAAGGGTTCTGAAGCATAGCAGGCGTTTTTTTGTTGCTTATTTTTACTATTATATCTTGAGGGAAAATTTGTAATTCTGTGGCTTCAGTACTGGCCAGGAAGTAAGGCAAACTAAGCAACAAATTTGTAACTTCTTACAGGAACTAAACTATCCTATCCTGAGTTTCCACCCCCAAGTCCATTGTAATTTTAAACATCCTCTGCTGAACAGACTGTTAGGAAGACACTATTATCTTAACTAGTGTTCTATTCTTAGTCTGTGCTCTTTTTTCTTTAATTTTCTTTCTTTTCCCCTATAGGTATCAGCAGGAGCTAAAAGCAAAACAACAAGAACAGCTGCAGCAAAGGGATGCCTAACCCAACAGGTCAAATCCAACAACGCACAAAGCCTTCCCCATGGGACCTAGCTTCACTAATTTTAATGTTTTTCCTCTGAGAAAATGAAAGAGGAAATCCAAATGTCTAGAGAGCAAGCCTTTTCTAAGTGCAAATAACAAAGTTTCTCCATACATTTAAATAAAGTGCAACCTTTTAAATTGAAGTAAAATTATGTGTCTTATATTGTTGCTTTAAAAGACACTGATTGTGGATTATGCCTGGAATGAGTTGCTGGGCCCTATCTTACCTGGCTCCACTGAACAGGGCCAGGAGTGACAGAATGCTAGTGACAGTCAGCCAAAGCCTCAGACTGAACTAATTTGTCAGGTCACAGTCAGACTTGGGTCAAGTTTTTCTGTGCTTTCAGTAACCAAGTTGCACTTGCATTTCATTCTCTAATGCTGTTCCCTGATAGTGTAAGGATATTCCTTCCAGCTTCAGGAATGTGTATCTCGATTTGTTTGCCAGCCACCACTGTCTTTAACAAGAGGAGAGCAAACTAGTATGTGCCACTGGTTTAGCTTGTCATCCTTTACAATCTAGATGGAGACATTGAGTGCACTGAAGTACCTGGTTGATGGGAATGTGAAAATTAAACAGCCAAACCTTCTGTTACTCACTTTCCCCTTACTTAAGTACATAGGGATTTCATCTGAAGGTGTGCACTCAGGGAACATGTACATGTACATGTCAGTTTTCTAAAGCTCTGGAGGCAGTGGTGTGCACCCATCTGTGGTATGTTTGTGAATAAACACTGAAGCCTTCCCAGAAGCCAACATCTCTGCCTACTTCCTCTCCTGTAAAGATGAAAAATGTACCACTGTGAATTAGCTTCTGAGCCAAAGCTTTACACTGCAAAAAAGCCCATCTGCTACTGAGAAGTACAAGGCAATTGTGCTCAGAGCATAGTATCAATGACTTTCCCTGGCAACTTGTCTCAGACCTCTTCCACCAAGGGCAGGAGCCAGTACCATGGCTCAGTAATTTATATCCAGGAGAAAAAGATAACTGTGAGACTAGAGTAGCTTCTTTGGGATTCAGCTTTCAGGAAAATGAAGGCCTTGAAATACTAGAGTTTTGCAAAGCCCTATTATTAAGTCTCTCTCCATCCCGACTTTCCCCCAATCCTATTCCTCCTGTCACTCCAGCATGGCAAGAGTGGAGAGGAAACTGTTTAGTAGTTACAAGAGCTACAGGATCTTCTTGTGGCACTGATGTCCCTTCCTTTCTCACCCTGGGTATGTTACCCCGTGCAAAGCATTTGTGTAGGATACTTTACATTCTTACAAGACACACACCCGAGAGCTCTGCTTTTTCAGAGGCTGTCCTGCCATGAAGCTATTTCTCTCCCATGGGTTTTCTGCTATAGTTTCACTTGTATTTCTTAGTTCTCCTGGCTGAAATGGTAATACAGGGTATCAGTTCAAAGGATAAACTCTCCAGCTGTCTTGTTTGCTGAGCTGACAAAGACTGCAGGGACTGTTGAATACTGCCAGAAAGAGAGATGGTGTTTTCCAGTTCCCGTTCTTTCCCAGTCCCTTACCAGACAAGACTCGTCCAGCAACCAGTAATGGGTGAGGGAGAGAAAAGTGTATTAAAATATTCACAAGATTACAACAGAAATCATGAAAGTCCATTCAAGAAAAAATATCCAAGATAACTGTTTCCAGATGAGTTTGTAAAAGCAAAAGCACTAACAGTTGGTACATTGGCTCTTCATGTAATCGGGCCATGCAATGCGTATCTAGCTCTCTCACACAGATTATTTACCTGTCTTACAGGTGTTTCTTCTCCGGCATACCTCCAAGACAGAGGTTTACAAATAAAAAGTACACAGTCTACGTTTCCAATTACATTTACCACATAAAAACAGTTGGCATTGCAGGGAGATGGAAAAGATGGCACTGCACGCTGATCTCCACAGGCATTGAACTTACATTTTAGAGTGCAAAAAGGCCTTTAAATTAAAGGGCTTATTAGCTTTCAGGCAGTGAAGAGAAGGGAAAGAGAAGCCTCAAGAAGAGTGTAATTGCTGAGCATAGTTAATATGGTTTCATACTCTCCCACATAATAGTTACCCAAATACTAGCACTGCAGGGATGTGGCCACAGCCCAGAAGTCTTACCCACCTTCTGAGCTCCGATGGTTTTAAAGAGAAAATATTTCCATCACCTATTACACAATAAAAACATTTTGTATTTGAGATCCTAGATAGATACAATAATAATATAAAATTCCAAGACAAGATTTCAATACAGAGTCAAGGTGTTTGGGTTATAAATCAAACAGCCCACACTTGACCTCAATGAACCCACTCCAAGGCAATGCAGCTTCTAAGTTGCATATACACATTTACTGCAGTTACAAGACAGATGGTCACCTAAACAGTTCTCACGGGTTTAGAAAAGTTAAAAACCTAATGCTGTCCCTTGAAGTCACAAACTGAAATGTCACTAGAGCTTTGAGAGAAAACAAAAGGCTATGGGGCTCTGGTTATAAATGACACGTCAATCAGTTAGCTACAGGGAGGTATCAGCCACTCTGTAACGGCTCTTAATGCCACGGCAACTGTCTCCCTCACAGAACAACTGCTGAGGTCAAAAGGGGCAATGGAGATTTGATGTACTGAGTACAGCTACCAATTTGCTTGGATTGATACTTGATAATTGTAATCTCCTCAAAATTCATTTCTAGTAATTGAAAAAAGGGAAAAATATATCTGCTGTAATTGAAATGCCAAAACTTTTCCACTTAGCAGTCCTGTCAAAACCAGGGATGATGCCATTCATACCCCTGGCTCCAGGGGATGCCAACTGGTTTAGCTGCCGCAGCCCAGGCTGGCACTCCACCACCACACTCCTACAACAGGTGTAAGGTCATCTTACCCATAAAAGACCTTATTTTTCCCCCCAGATGAGAAATGGATTACAGATTTATCCGTTTTGTTTGCATGATGAATAAAACAGAAGTAATTGCAAGACTTTTACATCACAAAGCCCTTCCCCAGCCCCACTATCCAAAAACAATGATCCATGTAACAGTTTTAATCCTTTGCTACTGCCTCAGCAGAGACTGCCTGTCCATTGGCTTTGCTGCACCAAGCCTGCCACGCTGCACTTCTTTTTTAAATAGATAGTCTTAAAAAGCACTAGCAGCAGTACTACAACAGGACAACACATTTAGTGTCCCTCAAGGTCCAAGCTATTCCTTTCCACACACAAAGAACAGCATCAGAAAATTAAGAGCAGTAGAGCAAACTTCTGGCCACAGTAACATCAGGATATGATGACCTTGTCTGACTTTAATCTTTGCTTGCAACCCATCAAGGAAGTAGAAGTCCTCTGTCTCCTGAGAGTTTACTAAGTAAACCAACTTACCATCAGTCCCTTTCATCAATCAGCATAGGTTACTGTGTGATTAAACAAGCTGAGATAAGCTGAGGGACAGAAAATTCACAAGTATTATCTCAGATTGCCTCAAGTTCTTTTGACTTGAGCCTGAATAAGTTATTTAATATAATAGCTGCATTGTTCATGTTTCCATGACCAAAACAAAAAAAAAAGAAAAGAAAAAAGATCTTTCAACAGCCTTCACACTGAAGAGGGTTTCAGATTGATTTCTGCCATTCCTGGGGGAAGGGACTTTTGTTTCTTTCTATAAAGACATTCAACATGTTCTTTAAAAACACTTCCAAGTTCACTCTGCCTTCCCGAAGAGGATCCAATCAGCCTTGAGCAATGAGCCTCTCCTCAGTATAACCAACATGAATATACCGTTGCTAAACAAAAGCAAGGGAAGGAGATGTTTGCTCAAGTTAGTTGCCACCAACCAGATCAGCATGTTTCCTAACGTTAGCACCAAACAGACCGGCATGTTTCCTAAGTTAGCACCAGATCAGCATGTTTCTTAAAAGTCAGCACCAGATCAGGATTGTGCTTAGATTCTCCAGTATATTCCAGCAGGAAAATAAACAAACATTAGTAGCAGACTTCAGAGCCAAGGACAGCCCTGTCTTCTCATAGCAGCAAGTTTTTGATCGCTACATTCATCACATTCTCCCTCTTATTCTAAAATGTCTGGGGAAAAAGATGGTGATGCACAAGGGTAAACACAGGCAGATCAAAATCAAGTTTCTCCATCAACCATGTCAAAAGTGTTTATCTCTTACTAAGTGTAAAACAAATGTTGGGAAGTAACAGACTGGTAAGACAAGGAAAGGAAAGCAGCAGCAGTAGGATTCATCCCAATCTTAATGATGCACCTAACAGAGGCAGATGTTGTCGGGAAACCCATGAAGTCTGATCCCAATGAAAGAACATAATGTTGGCACATCCAACTTTGTTAGGAAAAAAAACACTGTACACAAGAGAGTTATTAAAGTTGGGCCATCGTAATTACCTAATGTGGTTCCAAAAAGGGTCTGCCACAGGCCTAAAACCATTTTTCATTTACTTGACATTACAGTCGAACGTAGGCTTAAGTTTGCAAGTATCAGGCTAAGTGTTGCAAGCTCACTGGAGGATAGGATGAGAATTCAACCCAAGTTTTCAACTGACAGATTGAAAAAGACACCTGAAAAACATAATTTCAGTAGAGACAAATTTGCAGATAATACAAGAGCAGGAGGAGTTGCTGACATCGTGCTGCCATTCAGAGGGATCAGGATAAGCTGGAGAACTGGGCTAAGAATTCCATGAAGCTCAAGGAGAAGCGTAAAGTCCTGCACCTTGGGAGGAACAACCCCATTCACTAGTACATGCTTGGGGCTGCCTGGCTGGAAAACAACTTTGCAGAAAAGGCCCCGTGGAGGTCCTGGTAGATGCCAGGATGAGCATGAGCTAGCAGTATGCCCCTCCTGCAAAGAAGGCAGATGGTATCCCAGGCTGTGTTAGGCACTTATTGCCAGCAGGTCAAGGGAGGTGATCCTTTCCCTTTATTCAGCACTGGTGAGACCACCCTGGTGACCCGTGTCCAGTTCTGGGCTCTCCAGTACAAGAGAGATACAGACCTACTGAAGCAAGTCGACTTCAGGGTCACAAAGATGATAAAAGAACTGGGGCATCTTTCACGTGAGAAAAGGCTGAGAGAGCCGAGACCATTAGGCACAAATAAAAGAAGGCCTGGGGAGGGATCCTATCATCGTGTATAAAATATTCAATTGGAGGGAATGAAGAGCACTACTCTTCTCAGTAGTGCTCACTGGCAGGACAAGAGGCAATGGACAGAAATTTTTAAGGAGAAAATTCCACCTGAACACAAGGAAGCACTTTTTTCTTCCTCTTTGATCACTCTAAGTGGAACAGGTTACCCAGAGATGTTGCAGAGTTTTAATCTGTGGAGATACTCAAAACCCAACTGGCCATGGTGCTGGGTGACCTCCTGTTGTAGGCGTCCGGAAGATCTCGGGTTGTAACGCAAGAGGTGGAGGGTACAGAAGAGGTGGGCACGGGGTGGAGTGAAAGGAGGTGCTTGTGTTAGCAGATAAAAGCACATGGTGTAAACAATTAGTTGGAATAAAACATCATCCATACTGTGTATGTAATGTTCTTGTCCCCTCAGTGGGGGTGGGCTGAGTGATGTTGCCAGTAGTGGCAACAACCTCCTGTAGCTGACCCTGCCTGAAGAAGAAGGGCTTGGACTAGATCATCTCCAGAGGTCCATTCCAACCTCAAGCACTCCGTGACTCATTCCATGAAATACCCTCAACTAGGAAACAGGTAAGAATCGGAGAGGAGGGCTTAGAGTATACCAAACTGAAAATTATTTGCTGCTACAAAAAAAAGCCAACACCACATAGAAACATGGACTCATAGAATGGTAGGGGTTGGAAGGGACCTTTAGAGATCATCTAGTCCAACTCCCCTGCAGAAGCAGGTACACCTAGATCGGGTCGCATAGGTCCATATCCTCTGTGCAAATATAGGTTACACAAAAAGACACACATCAAAAGAAACCAAAGAGTGAACCCTAGGAAGTGAAGTGGAGACATCCTTCAGAGTTCATTTAGCCGCCACTACAGGCTTTTATGAAAGGATGAAGCATCTCTAAGGAAGTGATAGTGTTATAATGGAACCATGGGAGAGAGGTGAGGGAATACTACAACTTCCATATCCCTTGGAGCCCTTTTTCACACTTATATGAAATGACAGAGCTTGGAGGAGGAAGCATTTCACTGAAAGATTCAACAGAGTCGGAGCTGCAGCTACAGCTCCTGCAGCTACAGCTTCCCATCCTGTTAACTAACTAGCTCTTAAGTTTCCACAGGTAAACTACCATTTTGCAAAATTCCTTAGATCAACACTATCCCTGTACTTTAAAGGACTAAGCTTGAATAGATGGACTCAGTATAGAAGTAAATAGTCCTGTGATCTGTGTTACACAGGTCACATAGACCTAAGCACTTCCTTCACTTATACTGCAAAGACATAAATTTCTTATAGCTAGGAGTCACAACTTGGCTCACAAGACCAAGTGAGAGCATCCAGTTCATGTGAGAAGGCAGCTTGTACTGAGGGTCTGACCAAGGAAAGATAAAATACCCTGTATACATAAAGAAGTCTGTGAATATAGAGCAGATATTTTCTTTGTACCCACCTCAACAAAAGAAATTAAGCCCTATAAGCAAAAAAAAAGAATCTCCAGGTCAATCTAGAATCTTC
Source organism: Colius striatus (assembly GCF_028858725.1). Classification (NCBI taxonomy): domain Eukaryota; kingdom Metazoa; phylum Chordata; class Aves; order Coliiformes; family Coliidae; genus Colius; species Colius striatus. The sequence goes on along the minus strand of NC_084759.1, from coordinate 109,910,836 downwards.
AGGCATCTTCCAGTTTCTCCACTAATAATCAAGATAAAAATATTTTAAAATTGTGATGCGAGTTTTCACTTTCTCTCTCGTCACACAAGATACAAAAAAGAATATTGGCGATTTATAAGCAAAATTCTTACCGCATTTCAACATGCAACATTGGTCTCACTTCTGTACGATTAAATAGACTATTTACACACAATACATATAATATCTTTCCTTCTGTATGCACGTGCATTGGTCCTAGCCTGGGCGTCAAAGGCCACATGTGAGTTCTCTGGGTCAAATCTTGTTCCAGCGATTCCAGTCTGAATGTGTGTTTTCCTTTGGATAGCTTAGGATTTCATCTCAGTTCTTCCGAATATCAGCATAGACCACAGACTCTGACTTGTTAATCTTGTCGCTGTGGTGTCCTCCGGAGTGATCTAACTGCGCGTAAATGACTGGGCCCTGGGAACAGAACGAAAAACCACAGTCAGTATTAGTCAGAATAGGCCACATTGCCTTTTATTTCTGCGGGGGTGGCAGCAAGACCAAAGCTAAAGCAAGACCACAGAGCTTTTATGACTGTTAACAGCACTTTGAAGCAGATGGAATGAACCTTCACCTACAAGTGAGCTCTAGTCTGCCACCTTTGTCCCACCGGGAGCATGCCAAACAGCACCACTTCCTCCCTTTAACACTGTTACGGCTGCCCGCGTCTCACAAAAGGCAAAATCTAGAATCCTCAGTTCTGAAAAGCAGCAATTTTTACATGCTATGGAGCAAAGATACATGGCTTAGGCAGATGCATGCCAGATTTAATATTGTCAGGAGGCGCTGTACTACGGATTTACCAGTAGACAGCAGAGTATACTTCCCATACTGCCACTCAAGGCCTGTAAATTCCAGCACAGCTGTTCCACTGGGATAACGAGGGAGAGAACAAACCTGCAGTCACCCTTATGACACCAGTCACTGCCCAAGCAAGTGATGGGAACAAGACTTACACAGCAGTGTGACAAAATTTTGAAATGGTGTAGTAATGCAAAATTCTTACCTGGCTCTCGAGCCAACCCAAGTAGTGAGCGCTCTCACAGACACACCAGGCAAGCACGGCCACACGCCTTCATTATATTTACTGGGGTGCAGCGGAGGACATTACAGTAGCACCTTTCAGCGGAGCATGCGAATATGCCAGCGTTCTCCTAAAACACCACGTCCTCCAAAACACAGCCCACAGGAAAGCAAACTGCAGCTATTTGAGATGGGCTGAAGACTGCAACCTATAGGTACCAATAAGACAAGTGGTCTTGTGGGTCTGACCTACAGCTCCCATTCTGCATGCCCTAATCAACATAAGCACAGAGCAGAAGGTTGTGACTACGTACCAGGTGGCCTCAGCAGAGAGACTACACACTCACAACCTGTGCAGGAGGGAAAGGCCCTGTCCTATTTGGGGGTAGGTGGTGGAAATTACAAAGAGAGATATTTTAGTTTGGTTGCAGCTTTTTTTAGCAGTTTTTGCTTTAAAATCATGTCATTCATTTCACTCCAGTTTTGTTTCCCTTATGTCCCAGGAAGACGTAGCCTTCACAGGTGCCTTCTCCCCAGTACTTTTTGTACCCTGACGAATTAGAAAACACCACTATGGGACTGACTCAGAAACACATCCATCTTCCAAAGCAATTAGAAGCCAGAGATTAAGACAGACCTTCTGTACAGAAAATTAAGTTCTTGAAGGACCATAGGTGCACTTCTGCACAGCTGTTTTATCCCTAAAACAATGGCAAAGCACACACCTGATAAATACCTTGTTCTCTTTCATAAGTTGTTTAAATCTAAATTTTCTTCCTTCTGAGTTTCCCAGGTTATAAAGTAGAGGAAGGAGAAGGACAGGAAGATCAAAACTTGTAAGTACATATAAAATGTTGAGTATAAATAGATGAGAAAACGCTCAGAAAAATAAGACACTGATGTCTTAGGAAATTTTGGATTTCAAGTCTCATTAGAGACATGGGTTTTTTCTCTTTTTCCACCACAGGCTCTCATGTTGATTTGGTCTCCAACATTGTATCGGGATTATATTACTAGTTCCAATTAGAGTGAAGCGTCTATAGAAACTTCAAGGAAAAGTCACCCTAAGTTTTACTGATAAGCAATTTTGAAAGCCTCATCTGTCTGAGGCCATAGGTCAACAGTGTAATAAATTCAGCTTGAGAGCACTTCACAGAAGATTTTAAAAAAATCTACAACTGCTTAAAGTATTCACTATGATGCTTCAAATTTTGTTCAAGTAATTCTGATGGGTCAATTTTCTATAACAGGAGTTTACTCAGGATCAGCTCTCATTATTCTCATTTTAAGCCAGGTTTAATATAGTTATTCTGCTGCAACCAGCATGCTGAGTGGTGGTAGAGAGAGTGACTGGAGCATTCACTTTATGCAAACCAAGCTACCGCTGTCTCAATGTGTTCACTATCATCTAATTAAGTGACAGATTAGCTAACACAGAGAAAAGGACAACCAAGGATTTATTATAATGTTCCATCTGTTTGATTTGCTGTCAACTCATTTCCTAGATGATTATAATCAGCACTAGTGACATTTTTCTCCCTGCATTTGATACCTTCAGTGATCTGAATCTTTGTGAAGACTTTTTTGAAGCTTTTATTTGCAGAATTCAGAATTTTCAGAATTCAGAACTTTTACCTAATCCCAAATAAGATCATCCTGACTCTTCAGAACCAGAAGACAGACCAGCACTGCCACATAAAACCCAGCAATTCCATAAGACATGTGATTTTTCCATTCAGAACTGAATGGAAAAGAGTAGCAGGTGTATTGATACCTTGCCAAATGTTTGTCAGCAAAGTTATGAATTGCAAGTCATGGCAAAGAAAAAGGAATTACAAAGTTAGACCATCACGGTCCAACAGTGGTCTACTGTATTTTCACTTTTCTTTAGTTCTGAAAGATGTGTAACTACCACTGATTCCAGCTCCAGGAAATGGATCTGAAATCAAGATTCCTGGCAGCCTTCCCAGGGTCCACTTCAAAGCCTGGAAAAGAGGATGAACATAGCCTGTTCAGGTATATCTTAAACCAAAAAGAGCAAAGACAGAGATCTGCACTTAAGTTAATGTAGCTTCAGTGCTCCTCACTTCTACACTGACAGACCAGCCTGCTGAGGACCTCTATACCATACTGCTCTGTACATCAGAAATGTATTTCTGTGGAAGCTATACTTGAAGATCAGTGGTCCTTCAGCCTGCCCAGAAATGAATACTCAGCTTCTTGCAAAGCACAAATGAGAGCCACCTTGGAGTTAGTATATCTTGGGACAACACACATCTGCCTTCTAGTTTGCCTGCTGCAACTCAGACTACTAGCTAAATAAAGACATCCATGTGGGAAACGCATATAGTTCTTGCTTTCACTGGAAATGCTTTTCTCACTCATCGAAATAACAGTCAAGATAGAATGCAAGTCACTACAGAATGATGGATTGTAGAAGAAATACCACAGATAAATTCGACAGGACAGACATACCTGCTGAGAAGGAAGACACAGTGAAAACGAGTGGAGTTGATTCAACCACATGAATGTTCACAAATCAGATACGCATACTTTCAACCCTCTGAGACATGAGAAAGCAAGATCCACACCTGATAAACTTGCACCCAAATCAGAAAAAAGTGCAGCCTCAATTGCACTTTCATCTGAGAAGTGATGGAAACAAATACTTCTTAAACTGATACATAAATAACAAAATTAATAAACTTCATTTAATAAACTTCATTTATATGTCACTCTTTGGGAGTGAATACCTCTATTACTGGTTTTAACTTGCAGAGGCAGGGGTTGTGCATTTGTACTTGTAGTTCTTCTCCATCAGTGAAGCATGAAGCCTTCAGCCATTGCCTACATACCCTATCAAGTAAAAGGCTACAAGAAAGTCCACAGGCCTTTCCTGTCTGACCACAGCACTGACTGTGTGAACCACTGGTCTAAAATCTCCAGGCAATCCAAGATACAAAAGTGTGCCTGAATCAGCAAGCAGCCTGCAGCAGCTCCCGGGAACTGTTAGTAATTTGAATATCAGCATTTCACCTACAGAAGAGCTCAAAAGCTCAAATATTACAACTAATTTCATGAGTACCAAGAAATGTTGGATTTTACTTATACACGATTCTAGATTTCAAGTATGTTGACTTGCATGTTGATATCACCCTTTTAAAAAAAATACACAATAACAATGGCTAAAAGTTAAAAATAGGAGTGTAATCAATTGAAATTTACTTTCCTCGCTGATTTAAACCATCTGTTCAAAATCTGATCTACCCTGATTTTATTGTGGATCTTTTTAAAGAAAAGTAAATATGTTTACTTGCTGTTCTGTAAAGATGAGGCAAAGGCTTAACAGAAGGTAGAGGAACCACTTGCTGCTACAAATGTTTGACAAAAAAAGAAAATCCAGACAAAGCTCTCTTTGCCTGACAAAAGAACTCAAAAGCTAAAAAAAAATAAACTAAAGCTAAACAAAACTAAAGCCATTTGCCATATTTTTCCTTTGAGGTCAGGTGTGCTCACACTGTGGGTTTTCCTCTAGGAACTTACCTGCAGGAAGACCCCGGAGGACTCTGTCAAGGGATAAGTAGACTGCAGTGACTACAGAAAGGCAAATGCACACCGATTCTGAGTTATCTTTACAAAGTTTAGATTTACTCTGACATGTCCCTTCCAGTATATTAAGACCCAGAACACTGGGGACATGAAAGGGCAAGGACACAGCAAGTTTTCCCACCAAAACATTATGGAGAAGATAAAAGCAGTTTTGTTTTCGAGATCTAAGTGCAGAACAGCAAAACTCTTCCTCCACGTAGCTCTCAAGGCACTTGGATGTACCACTTCATATCATGGCAGTAATTAGATAAAACGTCTTGGCCTTTGACCTAGTGAAGTTGACTCCAACAGCTAATGTAACATATGTACCACACATAAGTTTGGCGGGGGGAGGGTTTGCTTTTTTGAAGGGGTGGCAGAGGGAGGTGGGAATCACCTGTCTCATTCACGCATTCTAGAAGACCCTTCCTTGAACTAGAAAATATGAGCTTAAGTAGGCCCTACAGGCAGCCTGCTGCTACTAGACCCACTTCAGTCTAAACCTGAACTATTTTTAAATCTTGTAACTTGATCATATTGCCTTTATGTTCAGAGAATAACTGTTCTCTGAAGTTGGTAGGTAGCTTTGTGGGTCTATATGCTAAAAACTCAGGAAATACTGCACCTGCCAAGCACAAGATACATTTCAAGACCAGACTGGAAGCCCAAGAAAGTAGGGACTTTAACTTTATCCAGCTCACTGTCACCACTGTGTTAGTTTTTCCTGTAGTGTTAACATATTAACACATCTCCATCATTCGGTGAGAATAAATTAAATCAGATATTAACTCTGATTTAGAAACCCATCAGCTCACAAACTACTCTACAGCCACTTGGTGAAATGTGGCTAATTAAGAAAAAGTCCATTTCAGACTTAAACTCCCTCAGGATCTGTATCTCCAGAGAAAAATTGCTGAGAAAACACACATCAAGAGGTAAGAAACAGCTTAAAATTAGGAAATCCTGTACAGTGTTAACAGGTAGTCATATATTGTGTAGAATCCCTGTTTGACTAACTTCCCATGTGATGTTAAGTCTCGATATGAGCCATCTTTTTTCTTTCAAAGGCAGCAGAACTTTGCCAGCAGCAGCAAGCATAAGACAAATCATGGCAATTTCAAACACACAAAAGTTGTGTGGCTCAGCAGAGCTCTCAGCAGCAAGAGTCATCTTCAAACCAATCATCACTGGTCAGCGTTTGCACTGTGGTGGCTAATTTCCTTGTGAAGGGAGTACATGCCCCAGAGCATGCACCTTCATGCATGAATTCTTCCCCATTACAAGTCTAGAATTGATTAGGCAGCTTTATGAGGTGATGATTATCTCACCCAGGAGATAATGTTGTCTCTACATCACACAGCTGCCCATTCCTCATCCTTGCACTTAGCTACCAATTGAGTATGTTAACGCACAAGACCAGAGCCATCTTTTTCATACATTAGTACAAAATGCGCATGAAACTCCCATCTCGACTAATATCAAGATGCTATTCCTTCAACTGCACTAAACCTTCTACAGAAGGGTGCACTATTCCCAGCTTACTGCCCATCCCTTGTTTGGAGCAGACACTTTTACTCCTCTCCCCCACCCCTGAGCCCTCATCACCTGAACAGACAGCACCTAATTCACTCGTCCCACCCTGCCTTCATCTTTTCCGTACCATCTCCCCCATGCTCTGGGATGATCCTGCTTCAGGAAGCGGCAGGAAGCAGTTTACCTGGTGTGATCTGGTGGGCACGCTGTTTACCAGACCCTCTGTGTCGGAGGGCGACTTCTGCGGAGCCTGTTTAACCGGTGACATCAAGCTCTCAGATGTACTGCAGCTGACGAGGTGGCAGAGCAGAGTTTGCACGACAATGTTCAAGAGGCACAAAAGAAAAGAAACCAAAAAAAACAAAACAAAAAAAACGAGTGATGGCAAGACAAATATGGCAGATTATGCCAAAGCAAAAATGAACACAATGGATTCTGAAACAAACACATATAATTCTCCATCTCTCCCTGGACATTTATCTATCCTCCCTCCCAGGGTCTCACTGGTAAGACATGTGAAGGAACAGCTATTAACACAGGACAGTAGCCTCTCCAAAACCTCTGTTCCCTAGATATTCCCATTCAACCCAACCTGTCTAAAACCACATGAGTATTCTTCACTGAGGCTTCAGAATCAGTTAACAATGGTAAACAGCAATTACCTTCTAACTATAAGCTAAATAGTCCCAGTCAAGTGTTATACCGGTGCCACAGTTAGAGTGAACACTTGCAAGAGCCACCAGCTCTCCATACCAGAAAGGTCCTTCCTATCAAACATCTGCATTAGTTTCCTTGCTTTTGGATAGACTACAATCCCAAAATAATTCTACCCACTCACAACAGACAGTAGTCTCTCTCTGGAACAATTAATTTCAGAGTCACAGGTGATGTGTAAGCTATGTGCCCCGATACAGCTATTTGAACATCCTAACTGGCAAATCTCGGTTTTCAAACAAGAAGGCTGTCTTGTGATGAGAATGAACACCCCTAAAAGAAGGCAGATAGTCTTTATTCACTGTTTGCTTCTTTCCATCTGCTCAAAGCAGGACTGAAAAGAAGACAAGCCTGTGACAGACAGAGAAATAAATACCACAGAGCTAAGTATATGAGCAAATGCTCTTAAACTTAACATTAGTAGCTTCTGGGCAATACAGTGATGGGTCTCCAAACGCTAGGTCTACCTCCTTGTACCCAAGCACCCGGGAAAGAAAAGTAGCCACCTGCTTGACACAGGAGTTCCCTTTGCTACCACAACCCTCTAACCACTGGGTATCCTTTTCCTCTAGTCTTTGTAGACAGTGTACAAAGCAAGTACAGAAACAAACAAACGAGGACAGTGACATTAAGCAGAACACCTCCTCACAGTGCAATCATTTTTTATCCTTTGGTAAGTCTAAGTATAGAAGACTTAGCTCCCCCAACATGCAGCAGGGAGGAAAAATAAAATACTGCCCCCAGCCATCACAGCACTTGGTTTCTACTGTCTCAGAGACAAAGCAGCCCTCCTGTTACCAAAACGATGTCAACGTAAATTGTTTGCTTTATTCACAAAACTCCTCAGAACTACACTATCTAAAAGTTGTAATTCAGGTTTAAGCAACTAATGTCCTTAGGTCATTGCAAGTTTTCAAATTCCTGAGCTGTCTGAACCAGAACAACACTTACAGGACATTTATTTTTGTTTTGACACAGAAAAGGGTCTGATTTTCCTGTGCTTTAGTCAGTGCACTGGCAAGTTCACTGTTGGAAGAGATGGAGATACATCATCTGGGATAAGCAGCAATCCCACCCCAGTCAGACATGAGACAATGAAACCCAAGCACCCAGTGAAATGCATCATCCCTTTGCCAACAGATTCCAGCACAAATTATAGTGAAGTCATGTTAATAGAGAGCTAGCTGGTTAGTCAGCAAAGGAAGAGGAAATGTCTACACATACACACAAGTATTAACAGCAACCACCAACTTGATTAGTTACCATGGTGTCTAGTGGGACTGGAAGAGAAGACCCAGCCCTGTTACATTCCCAATCTGGCGTCTATATCGGGATCTCTGAAAGGAGAGGAAGGTAAGCAGGATCCGATCCCAGCACACCAAGGCAGAAAGAAAAAAAAATAACAAAACACCAAAGTCAGAAGATGAACGGAGACCGTGGCCATGCAGGGGTTCCAGGTGCCACCCAGTGCCCCAGCCCACTTCAGTTCAAGGCAAAACGGTTATCTAAGAGCAAGTGCACCTCACCACCACCACCACATACTGGGTTAGCAGTCTGTAAGTTTGGAAGGGTTCACAGCACGCTTGGTTTCTCATCATGCAGAGCTGGCACGGTCAGTGAAAGCAGTACTTAAACCTGAGAGATTACTTTCCAAAAGAGTAGTTAAATTTACTACAAGAAATCACAGGGCATAGACTACTGCTCCAGGCTCAGAACCAGCACATTCCTTTCATCAGGAAGACACTGGAGAGCAGGTCACTTGGAAACAAGGCAAGTGGAGCACCTAACACACGCCGCTGGTGCATGACACTGTAGGCTTCTGTTCAGTTCTTAGGAGGAGGACACATGCAGAAAGGGAAAACCAGGCTTTCCACACAATTTGGAGCACACACAGCCGCCTTTGCTATATTTAACCTTACCATTGGGCAATAGCAACCTCACTTTCTCTAAGCTCTCCAACTGGGAAAAGGACAGGGCAAAGTTTAATTTAGAAATCCCCACAAGGTTATTTTGGAGTTATTTTCTTTTATCCCACAGGTAACCCAAAGAACCTGCAGGAAGCAGGAATAATTTGGGAGAACAGAATACAGGAAAGTTACAAGCTTGGGGTTTGCTTTTAAGACTCCATACATAATTTTCACTCTTTCTTAAGGAATCAAATTACTAGCTAATTAGAGAGGAGAAGGGAAGGGAAAAAAAAAATGTGCTTCCCCCACCAGCACCAAGCTCCATCACCACAGGACTCAAGTCTGCCTTTGTTAGCCCTTATTGTTTTTTCATATGCCTACCCAAAGATCCATGCTTCACTTTGGAGATATCCCCCTAGCACTAAAAACCTTGCAGGGATGGTACCAATTAACAAAAAGCCAGATAGCAAATGAGAATGGATGCAGAGTAGCCACTCCTTCCTTTCTTTCAAAGTGTGGTGATTACTGGAGTTTTGTCAAGTATACTCCAGGCTCAGGTGCCAGACACTGGTAACTGAAAAAAAGTTTTAATCTCAACACAGAACATTCTTTAAATGTGTATGTATGGAAATCTTCCTTTGGAGGTTGGGGGTGGCTTGGGGAAGTAGGGCTAGAGGGAACAGAAAGGGAACAGACGAGAGATAAGGGATTTTGGATTAAATGTCTTAGGTGGGAATCTTGTGGCTGGGAATCAACTCCAACATTTAGCAATTTTCAGGTGCAACTGATAGTCAGCACATCTTTTCAAACACAACACAAAGATAATCATTATAGGCAGATGACCGGTATTCCACACAGCCATCCCCTCTTTCTATCCATGGCTGCCAAGACTTGGCTCAAATAACTCCTACACCCTCCAAGCCCTCCCTCTAAGCCTGCTGCTGTTCCTCACATCATCCACAGGTGAGGAGAGAGATCTCTTACCCAGAGTATCGTTTTTTAGAGTTGTTCTTTCTGATGACAAGACACACGATAATAGAGATGAGCGGTGAGAGACCTGTAACCGTACCGATGACTATCCCTGCCACCATGGCAATGGGGAACGCAGGCAGGCTGTCTGGGGAGAGAAGGGAGAAAACATTCAACTCTTCTGCATTCCCTGCTTAACAGAAGTGCAAACCACAAATGCTCTTGACCATGAGTTCACTTAGAGCAGAAGGCACTAATGTAATATCCAGGAATCATAACATGCAGCCTAAGTGGTAGTGATAGCAGGCAGCCAGCAGAATAATGTATGAACAGAGCACACATCGAGAGTGTTCTTCATGTCACCGTCCTTCAGAAGAGATTATTACTATATTAAACCAAAATTCTTTACACATCAGGGAACACAAGTGACAATGAGGACACCTCTGTCTCATTTTGTATCTAAAGGGAAAAAAAAACCCAACAGTTACACTCATCTGACAATTCCCAGCGAGGTCAACAGGAAAAGGTAGGCATACTTGAAAGCAGATTTGAATGTAGCACATTGCTAACCAACTAAGAGCACTGAAGGCTGGGTGTTCTCCGGGCAGCATGCAGCAGACAGCCCACTTACTACCCATGATCGCTCTTAAGAGTGTTTATATATGATTCCGGTGCCTTGAAGTACAGCTCTACACATTTTCACAGAGTCATTTCTTCCTCTCTTAAATCGGGATTATTGTACAATACTAGAAATGCGCTTATAGGAATACAGTATTGCTTTACTCACGTTTTCCCCAATATACTTTGGGGGACAGTAGGCCAAGAAAAGCAGCCAGAAACAAAAGCCAATCAGAGAATGAGTACAAAAGACAAGATATGAATACACAAACTACCAATATAGCTTTTCACAGTAAGAAACAAAGTTCCTCCCCTTCCACCACATCGTGTTTAATGCTAGGAACATCTTAGAGCAGAGAATTTCTTACAAGATTCCATGCTACACTAGCTTCCTGCACCAAATACAAGTGAATCAGCGTAAGATCTAACAGGTAAAACATCTTATATAGAAAACCCTTCCCAGATACCTGCATTTGATGATTATCACAGAATTGTTGAGGTTGGAAGGGACATCTTTAGACTGTCTAGTCATCTAGCTCAAGCAGGGTCACCTTAGCAGTTTGCTCAATACTCTGTCCAATTTGGTTTTGACTGTCTCCAAGGTTAAGAGACTCAGGAACTTCTTTGGGCAACCTATTCTGTGGAGAAAAAATGAGGGAGCATGGACATGGATCCCGGGGTATAATGTTAGGCCCGTTGGGGCAAGGCAGCCTGGGCTCTAGTTATATGGATTTGGTGCACAATCAAGACCAGAGTCAGAGCCATGGTTAAAGCAGTTGCTGTCACATAGACAGCAGGCCGCTTTCTGTTCCCTCAAGGTCGGACTGTTTTCGGCTAAAGGTGGTAAACAACTTCAAGGAAAAACAAGATGGGAAAATGTGAGGGAGCTTGCTTATCGCAGAAACCGCAAGTAGGATGAACATAAGAATGTAATCTATTAGCTGCTGTTGCTGAGCTAGCTTTGAAGCTGCTGTGTATATAAGTTAGAGCCTGCTCTCAATAAAGTGAAGAAGATTTCTGCTATCACTCACACTGAGTAGGACTGGATTTCTTCCCACCCAGCTGAGAATCGGACCCTGGGTTGAGTCGCATGAAGTAGGCTTAGAGCTGGTTTTTTTAGGCTTTGAGCTGGTTTCTTAGGCTTCAAGCTGGTTTTATAGGCTTTGAGATGGTTTTTTAGGCTTCAAGCTGTTTTTTTAGGCCAAGAGCCGAAAACTTCGCGGCACTATTTCTGTTCAGCCACACTGAAAATGTGCTTTCTTGTGTTCAGATAGAATTTCCTGTGTTTCAGTCCACCCTGTTGCTTCTTGTCCTGCCACCTGGCATCACTGAAGAGCCTAGTTCAGTCTTCTTTAGATCCTATCAGCGTACACAAATACCTGGTGAGAGGATCTCCCCAAGTCTTTCTTCTCTTTTGCAGGCAAATTAACCTATGTTTGGTTTGTGTGGAGGGTTGGGGTTTTTTTGGTAGCAGGGGAGGGGCTGCAGTGGTGGCCATTGTGAGAAGTGGCTAGAAACTTCATTGGCTCCAGCCAAAGGCTCCTCCAGCCAAGGCCAAGCCAATCAGGTGCCTCTGCAATCACTAAGGATGCAAAACCTGTGGCAGAAGGAGGAAGGAAAGGAAGTGTGATGAGCAAAAAGTGGCCATGCAGACCCTAAGGTCAATGAAGAAGGGGAGGAGGTGTGTTGGAGCAGAGACCTCCTCCTGCACCCTGTGGTGAGACAACAGCTGTTCTGCAACCTGTGGAGAGGCATGGTGGAGCTAAGGTCTGCTGGCAGCCCATGGAGGACCCCACACTGCAATACTAAACAGTGCCTCAAGCAGGACTCTGCAGGAAGCCTGGGATGGAGCAACCTGCTGACAGACTGTGGCCTGCAAAAGGGACCTTGGCTAGTGCAATTCAGGAGGAGCTGCAGTCAGTGGGAAGGACTCACATTGGAGACTTTTGTGGAGAACTGTCTCATGTGGGAGGGACCTCATGCTGGAGTAGGAGAGGAATGTAAGGAGTCCTCCTCCCCTCAGGAGAAAGAAGCAGCACAGACTATCTGTAAGGGGCTGACTACAATCCCCATTCCCTGTCCCTGGTGCCACCGAGTGGAAGAGAAAGTGGAGATGCAGGGAATTAAGCCCGTAAAGAGGGGAGAGGTGAGGGAAGATGACCTTAAAAAGGTATTTCTATTTTATCATCATCCTAATCTGGTTTGGGTTTTTTTTTTGGTTGGCTGGTTGGTTTGGGATTTTGAGTTGGTTTTTCTTTGACTGGTGGCTGATTAAATTGATGTTTTCTTCCCCAGGTCAAGTCTGTTTTGTGTGGGAACATAACTGGTGAGCGAGCACTCCCTGTCCTTGTCTTGATGCACAAGGTCTTTGGTTATCTTTTCTCTATTCCACTACTGAGGGAGAAAGAGAGAAGCTGTGTGGTGCTTTGTTCCCAACCACCCCAGCTCTCTCAGCTTCTCCTGGTATGAAAGGTAGTCCATTCATTTAATTGTCTTGTGCCCTTTTGCTGGACTCATTCCAGCAAGATCATGCTTATACAAAGCATTCCCAGCAAGTTTGCAGTCTGTAGACCAAGCCCATTTTGACTTACTTATCTGGAAGACAGTAGAACAACACAGTACCCTGAAGCAGGGGCATCATATCAGAAAAACACAGCTTACATTTAGTCTCATTCATTTTCAGTTCAGTGACTGTCAGCACAAGGGCTACCTGATCTCAGGCTGTTTCACTGATCATTTGGCCAAGTATCGCATCAGCAGCTTTCCTAGCTCTCCAGTGTTGATGGCAATTCATAACAGCATAGCAATTCAGAGCCTTAATAAGCAATTAAAGATGAAGATATCCTTTCTTTCCAGAACCCTTCATCAACCCAGAGGCCTATCTGCTCTTAAGGAAGAGAGTCCTACAACTAGTAATACTTTTCAAGTACGTAACACTGTCTGAGCCCCATGAAGAGATAAACAAATTTATTTTGAGGCATATAAGAAGCAGCACTTCCCTAGTTTTTCTTCTTTTTCAGCCTTTTCAAGTGTGGGAATAACTGTCTGCAAAAGCATCAAATCAGACATTCATTTCTGTTAGCAGATCAGCTGTTGCCTTGTACACAAGAAAAAAAACACACACAATTTTTCAGAGCAAGAAAGTAAGCAGCAGTCTCCAGAACGTCTGCTGAAAGAGTAACATAAAAAAAATATTATAGTTTTGTCACTTCTTTGCCTCAGGTGGGATTTTTTTGTTGGTTGAATTTGACTAAAGGACAGCAGCTATGTTCTGTTGACAGAGGTGTTTAACACAATATAAAAAAAATGCAACTGTTTGCATGTGAAACAGAGTCTGGCTTTATTGTCTCTCAGAATATGGTCCAACAGGCTATAGAAAAGTTCACACAATTTTAGGACCGCATAGTTCAGCTGAAGAATGTCACTCCTCCATGTTTTTCTTATTTTTTCAGCATTCTACAGTTACATGAATTCTTCATAAGTATTTGCAGAGCAGCCAATGACTTCATTGTAACAGACATATCTAGCTACATGAACACCAGCTCTTAAATTTAAGTTAATAGCTTAACACAAGCTAACTATCCAGCCTTTCAAAGAACATTTTTCACTAAATATTGCCATAATTCAAAGCAACTTCTAGTTGTGCTGAAAATGTGTTAGTGTTAGTTTTATGAAACAGGCAGGAAACTGAAGTCTTCCATTACTGCCAAATATAAAGATTTTCATACAATTCTACCTTTTTCCCCCATGAGAGTTCAGATCAAAGATGGACTACCTGCAGATAACACAAACTGTCTTGAAGACACTGTTAAGTACCTTCCTATTACAAGTAGGTGCAGCCTAATGTAAGGACTTGGAATTTCCTACAAATTTCTGTCAGTGAGGCTTTGAATACTAGTCCTTTCCTGATTCAGATGCACTGGTGAAAGAACATTCTTGCTTCTCATCCCTGCCAGTAAGATTCTTCCAACACGGTATGGAGCTGTTTGTGCAAACACAATGTAGATATTGCAGTGAAAAATCATCTGAGTTAGCTTGGCTTGGCAATTTTAAACAGTTAAGCAAACCCAGAACTTAGAAAATGTTTAATCAACAATCTAATGCTAACCAAATATTTATTAGCTCGTGTAAATATGTCAAGTATGTATGTGGCTTTGACCAGTTCACAACAGCAGACATACAATGCAGAACAAGTGAATGTACACACAGTAAAAAAAATGTTTAAAAATGCACAAGAGTGAACATGTACTTGATTTCAATTGAAAAAAAATATCTAGCTCAGTTCAGGATGAGTTACAATCTATTACAAGAACAGTACTTTCAAGTGAAGTCAGAATGCAAATATTACAGCTATAGCTTGAAAATCTGTTTTCAAGATCTTCCTAGGAATCAGAGGACAATTACTGTAACATTTTTCTGATGACTAGAAGCACTGCCAAATATAGAGTTCCCTTCAGAAATGGTGAGGTTCTCTTGTTCTGATGCTCCACTTATAGGGATGTCGGCATGCAAGTCTGTTGAAAAATATCAGCTGAATTAGTGTATTGATGTTAGTCTTCATTTGCTCAACCTGGGTTAAAATCAGAAGAGGCTTTGCCAAGACAGCCTGACTTTGCCAAACCAGCAGCTGCTTTACTGCTTCTCCATAAAGACCATCAATACATTGTAAGAAAATAAACTGATCCTATGTTATATTGTCTTCAAACTTCCAAGAAATAGAAAGTTCTAAGTGATGGCAGGACTTCTGGGGGGCCCATCCAACTCAAACTACTCTGTGAAGAGTTAGATATAGACCTTGCCTCATGAGCAGGGGTATACACCTGTATAGGAACCGGATCATTCTAATTTGAGTGTATACATAGGCATCTTCCCTGACATAATGGAATAGCTGTATCAGCACTGCTATTCATGAACTCAGCATTTATTCTTATCCTTACCACATATGAATTTGGAAATACCATCACTGTAAGAATCATTTAATTGTAGGAATAGTCACACTTTGGCTGACCTCCAGCTTAGCTAAAACAAATTTTTTTGATGGTCAAGGGAAATAGAGAACCAAATTGACATATAGAATATAAATGCTCTCAAACTGTGACCGTTGTTCCCAAATGCTTAAAATGGCAGCCCTTGCAGTTTATAAGGGTCACCATGGATACTGTAAGAATGTCTGACAGAGAGACTGAATGCACATCCAACACAAACACCTTTGCATGAAAGACAGCAGCATTTTATTCGTTTTGTTTTCCAGTATACATATTGGATGGGTTCCAAAGAGAAGAGCCTGCCACTTTTTTTCCTTCCTCTCCATCCTAACCCTTGATGTAGCATAAAAAAAAAAAATCATAGGACTTTGAAATGAGGAGATGAGTTTTCATCAAGGCTTCCACCAGCATTCACTAACACTTGTTCAAAGCACAGGAATTAGTGGGTGTAGAGCAAAAGGTTACGACATTCAGTTTTTTGAACAGCTGACAGAATATCAGTTTGATTATTGACACCTGGAAGAGCAGAATTTAAAAGACAATTGTTCCTCCCAGGCTACTCTCCTCCACCCCCAAGAAAAGTGATACAGACACAGAAGATGGGGAAAAAAAAGAAAAAGGAAAAAAAAAAATCATATAGGGTGAATACCTTTCTCCACAACTCTAACTCGGATTTCTCCTGGTTTGACAACAATGTCAGGTGGGTTCTTGACATCGCAAATGTAAGTGCCGTTGTCCCGGAACTGCATGTTTGATATACTGATAGAAGCATCTTTCTTGTTAAGATCTCCAGCCCAAGTGATCCTGTCTTTAAATGGTATGTCTTTTCCAGGGTATGGCTTTCCATTCAAGTAATAGAAAAACTGTAGTCAAGGAAAAGAAGATATAAGAACAATCCAATTAGAGATCATAGAGCTACCACGCTTCTCTCATAATTACAGCATTCTCCCAGAATCCACTGTATTATACACAGCTAGTATTTCAGGCTTTTTTTCCTCTTGCCTCACCACTCTAGTCTGGCTTGCTGTCTCTTCATCACATAACCATGCTAAGTGGCTTACACCTCAATCACACTACGACAACCAACTGCAAGTTGTTGCTTTCTATCAGTTTTGCTTTGTGATTGGACTGTTTGGGATTTTTTTTCCCTGGTTTTGGGGACATGAGGTTTCATAGACAAGGAAGTGAGGGAAAGAGAAAAAGGCTGGTAACCTGGGAATAATTAAAGGACAGAACAGTTCTGGATCACAGGCATCAGTCTTTCAGGACAGGAAGTTGTCTGCATCCTAGTAAGGACACCAAACTGCCTATTATATTTTGCTGTGTGTTACTTGCAACCAGAGCACAGTCAAATTAACATGGAATTACCTCCTTCCCTCCACACCTAAAAAAATCCCATGAGCAATTTAGAGTGTACCTGTTTTCCAGAAACCTTCATAGTGACCAAATAAAACTTTCCAAGTTTTTAGTTGACTAAGTCGCACGTTGTCCCTGCACTCCCTAGATATGACCAAAAGTCCTTGAAGAATTAACCTGTTTAGTGCTCTTTCTCCTCAGTCTGCAGAGAAACTGCACATTTCCTCACTATACTTGACCAAAACTGGAATTTATAGCAGTAGAAATACATAGACATCCACAGAACAAATTGCTTTCAAACATACAGAATAGAATCACAGAACCATTTTGGTTGGAAAAGACTTCTAAGTCCATCCAGTCCAATCACTAACGTCACGCTGCCGAGCCCACTACTAAACCATGTCCCTCACCACATCATCTATGCATTTTTTAAATATCTCCAGGGATGGTGACTCCACCACCACCCCCCTGGACAGCCCATTCCAATGCTTAATAACCCTCTTGATAAAAAAGCTCTCCTTAATCTCCAGTCTAAACCTACCCTAGAGCAACTAGAGCCCATTTCCTTATGTCCTATCATTCATTACTGGAGAGAAAAGACCAACTCCCACTTCACTACAGTCCCCTTTCAGGTAGTTGTAGAGAGCGTTCATGTCTCCCCTCAGCCTCCTCCAGGCTAAACATCCCCAGCTCCCTTAGCTGCTCCTCATAAAACTTCAGACCCTTCACCATCTTCATTGCCCATCTCTGGACACACTCCAGCACCTCAGTGTCCTTCTCATAGTGAGGGTCCTAGAATTGAACACAGTATTCAAAGTGCAGCCTCATCAGCACCAAGTACAGGGACAATCACTTTCTTGGTACTGCTGGTCACACTATTTCTGATACAGGCCAGGATGCCATTGGCCTCCTTGGCCACCTGGGCATGCTGCTGGCTCACGTTCAGCTGACTATCAATTAACACCCCCGGGTCCTTTTCCATCAGACAGCTTTCCAGTCACTGTAGTGTTGCATGGGGTTGTTGTGGCCCAAGTGCAGGACCTGGCACTTGGCCTTGTTGCACTTCATACAACTGGCCTCAGCCCATCAATCCAGTGTGTCCGGGTCCCTCTGAAGAGCCTTCCTGCCCTTAAGCAGGTCTACACACTCACTCAGCTTCGTGTCATCTGCAAACTTACTGAGGGCACACTCATATGGGAGCGGAACATATGGGACATTGGAACACTGGCCATAACCCTAAGAGAGGGATCAAGGCTGTATTGCAGAAACACATTCATTCTTAATTTCACATTCTGAAAGACAGCAAAACAAACTTAACCAAGAATCAACCTGAACTCTCTTCAGTTCAGTCTCCAGAGCATGGTTAAAGAAATTTAAGACAATATTCCAACTTCCTCTTTCTACTGCCTTCTTTACAAAGCTGTCTCTCTGCCACAGAACAGACTGGCTACAAGCCAGTTCTCTTTCCATTCAAGTCACCTCACATTTCTTTTCCTGTTCCTTCCTTTGATCTGAGCTTTGCCATTCCAACATCCTCTCTGCCAGACCCACACTCTGAATATCAGGCCTGACCATTTGGCAGTGCAAGTCTTTTCCAGATCAGGTATGTGCACAGGACCATTTGTTGTGCTGCAGTCAATCCGACACTTGTTTGCTGTCTACAGGCTAGCATAAATCCAACAAACCATGTCATCCCGTAGGAAGTCTGCTAACGCACAGTCATCTGTCAACATTTCAGAGGAAATCTGCATCAGTCTGCAGCATTTCCAGCTGGATTATAACCTTTAGCACAGACATACTGCATTACCATCCCATGTGCATGGGCGAAGTAATCTGGAAGTCTAGAAGGCAAGAGACAGATTCCTCAGCCTTCTAGGTGTCCTCACCTGGGGCAGAAGAAATCACAAAGCAAAACATGTATTTAAATATAGGTTAAGTATGCCTATGATTAAGTGATTTAACGTGAGACCACTTTTGAAACTTAAAAGCTGACGGGTTTAGACCGGTTTAAACTGATTATGCAACTCTGCTGTCATTCATGCAGAGATGTCTCTATAACTGTGCACATGGAGAGGGAAAGGGACAAGCAGGGGAAGCTTTCAGTCTCACCACATGGCCATTAGATTGTCAGTGGTGATTCTAAAGAGGCACATGGCCATTTTTTCCTCAGGAGAAACATGGACTTAGCTCAGACATAAGCTGATCATGAGATTTCATGGTCTTGGAAATTAATGTCCGCCAAGCCACATAACTGACATTACTTGGATTCATTAAAAGAAAAAAGAAAGAAAGAAAGAAAAATATTTTCTCTATACCTCCCCGAGCCCCTGAGAAGAAACAGGGAATTAGTATCAGATCATTTGGGGTCAATTCTGCTCAAAGATAATTTGCTTTTCTCTAAGTTTTGCCGATAACTATATCCAGGTAGAATGACAAAATTGACTTGACTTCCAGAAAAAGTGTTGTGAAGTTGTATTTCTACAATAAAGAGTTTGGCCAGTGATGCAGAGGGGGAAGGAAAAATGGCATATATGGCATATACTTCTACGAGGAGCAGAAAACATCCAAATAGATAACTTCTTTTCACCCATCCTGTTCAATATTGTCAGGAAATACGTCCTACCTCCTTAAGATTTTGGCCAGCTACTGCTTTGCCTTCCCAAAGAGAAGATTCTCTTTTCAAAGCTAAGTATTTATTCACTGGGAGTTCAGAAGCTGATTCTTCAGAGTTCTACACAGTGAGCAAGATGCTCATAGTCTCTTTTGGTTTAATTTCTGTTCTGAGCATTGAAGGGCTTCTCATGTTTGCAGCAGAGGGAAGGAGACTAACAGGCTGAGTTGTGTTGTCCCCACAACTTCCCTGCTGTCCCAGACTCCTTTGTTTTGCTTCCTCTAAATTCTCAATCTGGGCAAGGGATAAAAGGGAAGCAGAAGTGTCAGGGAGTGTAAACCCAGATGTGCACAGAGGAAGAGAACAGCTAACAACGTACCGAAGCCACCCCCTGAAATGTCAACACTCAAAGACCACACTCGGGCTCAACATACAGGAAATGAGTGATGGCATTTATTATTAGCCCAAGTTGCTTCCTAGTTTGATTTTTTTACTTGTCAAATAACTAAAATGTGAGGACATAATTGCTTAATGATTTGAGCAATTTGATTCTGTTGTAAAACCAGGGAGACTGGTCATATTTTAAACCATTTCAAATACAGCCTATATAGTACACAAGCAGAAAATAAGCAACATTCACAACACAAAAGGTAACACTGTAATAGTGGTAATTCAGATTCTGTGGACATCATTTACTGCACAGGTGCTCAGCTCACTTCAAGGTAATACAGAATTTAGGAGAAGATTTTTAGACGCTCATCTCTTTCATACATATTGCTACCATACCAACACCTCTCTCCTCTTGCTAAGAAAGTACTAGTACGTTTTACAGCCACTGCACATTCCAGTCTTTGCAGAGATCTAGCATATGGCAATATTTTTAAACAATGCTAAAAAGCCCCCCCTAAAATCACAGTGGTGGAAACAAGAGACATGGAAGGAGGCTCCAGTCCATATCTGCTTGCTCCTCAGAGCCAACTAGTAGACCTCTCAGCCCAGGTTTGTTCCCCTACAGCCATTCCTTACTGAGATACGAGTTGCAGCTCCCTCTGGTTGAAAACTCCAAGAAACAGATGCCGCGCTGCTGATCACTTCCACAGATGTAAATGTGCATGGAAGCTTTGCGTCTGTCCCATTCTCCACAAATATCTCCTCCGGTGTGTTGACCTCTACTGCTGATACTTTGACTGTATGGGAAAAGTAAAGAGAAGAAAGAAGGAGAAAAAGCAACATCAGTGCTGTTTTGAGAACTGGGAAGTTCACATCACATTGCCTGTAAGGGAGAAAGAGAGGAGACATCAATAACCACCACATCAAGAGTGTGCACAGACATTGCATTACGCCTGCAATATAAATGAGTGTAGAGCAAGCCAGTTCACTTCTCTTTCCTTGTGTTATCTGTTACAGGATGTTTTCTAGCCACAGATGTTTCCTCTACGACAGTTAGTGGAAGTCAATTCTGTGGTACAAAGGATGAGTTTAAAACTCTTTCCAACTAGCTGCCAGTAGTCATTGTAATAAACAAGCCTCATCAGAAGAACCAACACCTTGGACCCGGCTATTACTCAGTTTCCTCTTTGGCTCACATCTTGTTTTCCGTCTCCTTTTTCTCAGCTGTAGGTAGAACAAAAGTTCACCTCCAGAAAGTTGAGTAGTAAACCTCTCTGGCTCCCAGCTATGCCACCTGCTTCTGCTCTCTGGCATGCCTGCCTCAAGGTCCTTGTGTGCAAGACCTCAAATAATCACTCAGCTATAGTTCTGAAGCATGAGAGTAGTTATTTTTTTTTCTACCACTTAGTTTACACATGGTCAAAACAGTAAGCGGACTACAACCACCTCCCAAACTTAAAAGTAATCAAGATTAACATAGTGCTTGTACTGGTAGTTTTACTACAGATTAAGTGAAATTCATTGCGATTTGGAAAACTCATTGAACATATTCTTTATCTGGCACAATTTAAACTGTAAAGATGCT
Source organism: Colius striatus (assembly GCF_028858725.1). Classification (NCBI taxonomy): domain Eukaryota; kingdom Metazoa; phylum Chordata; class Aves; order Coliiformes; family Coliidae; genus Colius; species Colius striatus. The sequence continues at coordinate 109,889,533 of NC_084759.1, read as the reverse complement.
ATCCCTATCCAGATTTAAGCAAAGATACATCTGTACCTACGTTGAAGTTTATGTTGAGAAGTAAAGCATGATCTTGTGACATCACAAAAGACGGTCTTCAGCATTTGTGTCATGTCCACGTGAAAGTAAAAATCTTGTAAAATCTCTGTGGGTGGGTTCGCATGTGACATGTGTCCCCAGCAACTCCAATGTAAGTTTAGACTTTTATCAAAACATGGGTTTCAGCATAGAGATGGTACTAGTAATCTGCTTCTGATCACATGATTCTACATTTCTGGGCTACAATATCTTAAATTCAGGGGTCTTCATCCTTTATTAGAAGGGAAAGCAAACCTTCCTGCTTCTTCAGTATCTGATTTATTTCTCAACTTGTAATAAAACAGCTCTTGAAGTAGGCAAACAGAAAAGAAAGATTCCAGTCGAAGGCAGTTTAAAAAAACCTAACAAACTCAAATAAGAAAAGCCACCTATGTTAGTCTTTAAGTCACGGGGTTTATGCTTTTAGTCAGTTAGAGCTACTAGCTCAGTTGCCTTCAGAAGTTAGCCAGCTAACTTCTTTCAAGTGGTATGATCATTGTAAGGTATGGCTTTGTCATAAACCAGGTTATTTTATTGCAGTTTAAAAATAAGCCAAGCTCATGCTCTGTAGAGAATTTTAGAAACAATCTTTTACATATGCAGCTTGAAAGTTGTTTTGTCCAAGAAAACAAAGTCCACATGAGCTCTGCCATTTCCTGTCTTCCTCCCTTGTCCCAGGACTACCGAGTCTATTGGGCAACTCCAGTCCAAGGCCACAAAAAGGCAAGTAGTGGCAGTTGGCCCTGCAATATGGGCTGCCTGCAAGATCTGGAAGCTGTAGTTCAGTTAACAAAATGGCTAAACAATGAAAGAGGTGAAAACACCCTGGCCATCTGGGTACATGAAGCAATCACTGTGTACATGGCTTTGTAGGACCAGCTGCCTCTTACACAACCAGCATGGCAAGCCAGAGGAAGGCAAGAGCACATGCCCACAGGACACAGAATGAGCATGTAAGCACTGCAGGAGTGGGAATATTAAGCATACCGGTCTAATTACAATAACCCAAAATGGAAGAAACCACCATTCATTCACTTTTCCATTCAGAGTCCATGCTGTTCACTTCTCAAACTCACTAACTCCTTGGCCCTGTCAGGTTATCCCTGATCCCTCAGACCCCCCCTTTTATCATTGCTCTCATTTCAAACAAGTGAGAGAGAAACAGCACCCTAAGTGAGGAGGATTTTTATCAAGAGGTTATATCAGAGCTTCCTTTCTTTTACATACTCGGACTATGGGCCAAAAAATATTCTTTTAGAAAACAATTACCAAATATTTATTTGAATATACAAAGGCTACTAGCAATTCAATGAAATGAACTCAGAGCTGCTGTGCTTTATGTATTTTTTCCAGCTAATTGAGTAGAAATGAAAAAAAAATAATAAAATCCATTGTTTCAAGTCCAAGCCACAGAACAAGCCTCCCTTTCAAGCATAAAACAAGCAAGATGCCCTCAGCATTTGTGTAGGAGGATAAGAGTCTGCACAGACAGTGTCTGCTTGTACGTGGTACGGAGAACTCCTTGCCATATACAAGCAGATCTGTGCTACCCACTGCCTTTCTAAAGAAGTCACTATTCTAGTCACTATTCCCACTAGCAACCAGTGAAAGAACTGTAGCAAACTAAAAACAACAACAAAAAAATACTCACTTCTCCCTACAGTCTGGGAAGACAGGAACTACAGAATATCTTGTGCAGATAATTACAGCAAGTTTAATTTTCATTTGTCCTACTGTCTCAATTTCATGTTTTTCTTTGCTTATGCCCTCTCCGTAGCCTAAAAAAACTCCCTCACCTCCTCAAAACTTAATGTGATTGTTTGATAGTAGAGAGGCCATTCCATTTGACATTTATTCACTCTTAGCCCTTTGCTCCCATATTTTCACTGATATTAAAAAAAAAAAATATCTCAGGAGACTCAGAGAGAGGGGCTTTAGGAAAAGAAGGTTTGTAAAGTACATAGGATAAAAATAAACATTTGCTCTTCTCCCTTAGATCGGCCTTGATCCCATTACCCTGTTCAAGCACCTGTAAGCCTAAATATTTCCTTCTGCATAGCTCTTTTGGACTTCAGTTGCATTATTTCCTCTTTACAGCACAGAGATGCTTCTATTTTTCTTCCTTACCATCCAAATCACTGGGGGGAGAAAAAAAAAAAACCCTCCTGTGCCTCTTCACCATTTCTTTTCCATCTCTAGTGTTGTTGGAGCAGTTTTACTCCAGTTACATCAGCACTCAAGAGCTAAATTTTCAGTCCTCACATTTCAATGAAGAGACTCCATCCTCATCTTCCTTCTCAATCTTACTACTCTTAGTCACTACCTTTTTCTTATTGTTCCCATCCTATTTGTCATTCTTCAACACTTTCTCTGTTCTCAGGTCTCTCTTTCCTCAGTATCTTGTCTCAGATATTTCAGTATCTCATCTGCAAGACAAGTTCAGCTTCCATCACTGCACTGACTACTCAGATTTGAGTGTCTGCTCAGACTTTGTCTCCTTATGTTCAAAGAGCAGTTTCAATCTGACATCTTTGTCACTTCTAAGTTGTCATCTCATGCTAAATGGGACTAAAGCAGAATTCATTTCTTCCCCCAGAACCCTCCACAGTTGCATTTATCACCACAGACCTACCACGTGTCTCTCCAACTCATAACCTGTAAAGCATCTTTGACTTTAAGCTCTTCTGAAGTCAAGGTGGAGTCTTTCAGAGTTTAGTCACCCACTCATCTGAAATAAGTTTTAAAGCTACATTTTGTATCTTGGTCTTTATTATCACAATGTCCTTTTAGCTCTGGACAGCTGGTAAGTTACAGAACAGTAAGTATGGTAGTTCCTGATAACCAAGCTACTCCAAGGGTGACATTAGGAAGACATCACATATGCAAGATCACCGCTTTCTTCCATGAATTGACTATATAAGATGTAGTACTCAATATGCATGCTCAGAGCATGCATTATTCATTATATAGCATTGCTACCTTATCAACTTTGACTTAGTACTGGTTTAACTTGTTGCAAATGAACAAGAACTTCCTGATTCTGAAAGTGTAGCTCTCCAATAACTTCAGCAGATCTGAAGCTGCAAAGCTTTTCAGTTTCTTTGTAAAAGCACCAGTATATCTGCCATACTACACAAAACTAGTGAAAAAGCTAGATATTTTCAGATAGTTCGGCCTTGGCTCAGCTCACAATCCTCAGGTACTGTGGCATCACTGACAGAGTGGACAATATAATGTTCTGAAATCACCCCTGTGGAATCACAGTTACCAACCAGCAAAGCCTAGGAAGGTAAAGTCTTTCAGAATTGATAGCAGACAAGCATTCATAACAAGTTTGCATCTAATTAGTTAACCATAATTTGGTTAACTATTTAGCCTTCAGTGAGATTAAAGGAAGTTAAGCTTACAGTTTTCACTAGAATAACGTGAAAGACTGCAGCATTGCACTGGTAAATGAATTTAACAAGCATCTTTGAAATAGGGTACAGCTTGACCAAAAAACTCTTAGAGAAGATGGCCAGTCACTATCTACAGCACACTGATGGGAGTCCTGCTCAAAAGTGTATTCTCCAGGACATCTTTGGCCAGATCAGCTGAGACTTACCAAGTTACAAGTGCTGGCAAATTAATCTATCTGCATAGGACACATGGGCTATGTGACTGTTTGTCTTACAAGTCAAAGTCTGGATACTTCTCCTTGGCCGCTACCGCTAACTGCTTACATTAAAAGTTATATCCTCAGTTAAACACAATAATATACAAATCATAACTCACTTCCCACAAACAAGTTACGAGTTGACATGACAAGGTTACATGGAGTTATAGATTCATGCAGCAGTCATTTAAATGATACCAAGCATCCAAACACTCACCTGCTTCAGTATTAAGAGACTCTTGCCGCCAAACAAGTTATAGCATTGATTGCATCAGACTTTTCAAACTCACACTTTAGAATCTTCTCTTGACCACTGTCTTTCACACTTGGGAGGACCTGTTCAAAACCTAATTCACTTCCTTCAAGCCCTCTTAAGTGCCTCCAAAACATTTGGTAACAGCAGCTGTATAAATTCAACAGTGCTTGGAGATTAATGCCTACTAAAGATGAAGCAGATTTTTCTGACTTTACTTGTATCCCTTTGTTGCTTATGCTAGTTTTGTAATGGGTAAAAAAAATAAAATCTTTTGGGCAAGAGTTGGCGTTCTTTCTACATCGTTGTAGAATATAGAAATTTCTACAGAAATAGGGACCCTGCTCTACTAGGTAAAGGTTGGAAATTTGGTTTGGTAGCACATCACAAGGAAATCCTTCCTTGCAGTGATGGTTTACACTAATTAACGTGCAGCTAATTAAAATACCTTTACAGATCACCAAGATCTTGGATCCGATGAAAATGTTCTGTTAATTTAGGCTATGGGCGCACCAAAATAAACTCGATTCCTCTGGATTCAATTCAGCTTGATCACTAGAAGTCCTAACAAAGAAAGAATGCAAGCAACTGACATTGTAACCACAGGTATCTTACTTCCACAAGCACAAAGAGAGCCTAAGTTGAAACTTTTATCAGATCGCCAAATACTGGATGCTTGCAGCTGCTACAGTTGCCATCCCACATGGGGAAAAGTGTTACACTCCCTTTTGAAATGGCTACTCATCAGGTTATTAATACAAGCAACTTGCTTCATTTCTCTTAAAAGACACCTGGTAATGCAGTCATCTATACAACTAATTTACAAAGTCTTTTATGGATGAAAGATCAGGATATAATCAAAAAATCTCATATAAGAAAGATGAAAATATTCAGACAGGTTGTTACAGGTTACAAGTTGATGACAGAGTTGCGGGTTAGGAAAATAGAAAGAAATGGATTAATACAACAGAGCCTGGGCAGTTCATATTTAAAACAACAGAAAAGCCAGCGTCTCGACAGGTTCACTATGGTGTCCCCAGATGCCCAGAAGTTTCATCAGAAAGGAGGATGTGGTATTTCCTAACAACTAGGGGTCAAAAGTCACAAAACCAATATACACTTATAAAACAGTGCTTTCATTAAGAAATACTCTTACTTAATGTCAAGTGTGTTGTGAAACATTAACATCTACTGTTGGCATCACTCCCAGCTACAGTTGCACAACATTTAGTTTTTTCTCCCACAAAGCAGTTTCCCTGTACAATCAACATGAAACAACAGCAGCAAGACCCCTACAAAACATTTCAAAAAACCCAGAACAAAGTTACAGTCCTCTACTGCAATTACAGGCATTTATATCCCCATAGGCCATAATTTCTTCACTAGATAAAACACCTAGCAGAAAAATCACGTGTTAGTAGACAGGAGAAGATATACCCAAATCCTTCCTCTGAAGCTTCACAAGATCTGTTAGAGCATTCAGATGCTGGATCAAATTTCCACACTAGAAATCCATTGACAGTATTTATCCTTAAGATGGAAGTGAACTCTACACCAGCCATTCCACCCAGGAGCAAACCACTCTATATTCCATGAGGACAACACACAAGTATTAAGGAGTCACATGCATCAGCATAACAAAAGACAGACTGTCTGACCATCTCCACACCACAAATCCATCATGCTCTTACCTGATCTGAAGCCTTATTAGGTATATAGATATTAAAATGCATATATACAAGAACATGTTTGTAGAAATATATATGTATGTCATTGTGGAGGGTTAACTGTGGCTAGCTGCCAGATGCTCACACAGACACTCTCTCACTATCCCTTCCCAAACAGGACAGGGGTAAAAATATGAAAATGCTCATGGGTAGAGATAAGGACAGCGAGATCACTTAGCAATGACTGTCCCAGGCAAAATGGACTTGACTTGGAGGAAATTCATTTACTTTATTGCCAATTAAAATAGAGTTAGATGGTTTGACACAAAGACAAAAACTAAACCACTTTTCCCTCACTCAACTTCATTCCTTCATTCCCAACTATCAGGCAGCCAGTGGGAGACAGAGGGTTGTGGTCAGTCCATTAACAGTTCCTCCCTCCTCATGTTTTTCCCCGCTCCAGCACATGTTCTTCCCATGAAGAAGTTACTCCAGCCTGGGGTCATCCATGGGCCACAGTGTGGTTATCTACTCCACTGTGGTCCTCTCTATGTGCTGCAGAGGAATAGCTGCTCCACCATCACCTCTCCTAAAACTCCCACAGGCTGCAGGGGAATCTCTGCCTCAGTGCCTGGAGCGTATTCTCCCTCTGCTTCTTCTCACTTTGGGGTTTGCAGTGTGGTTCCCCCTACTCCTCCTCTCACTTCTCACTGCCTGTGTGGTGCTTTGTCCTTTCTGAAACATTACTGCTGAGGTGCCACCAGTTCAGCTGAGGGTCTCAGCTGTGCTCTGTGGTGGATCTGGTGGATCTTGCTGGAACTAGTTGTGTCAGACGAGGTAGCCCCATCCTTTTCTCATGGAGACTCTCACACCATCAAAACCTTGACATCTTTGCCCCACATGTTCACATATGACACAAAGAAACGTCAGCTACAGAAATTATGACAAAGTCACAACAATCTTGAGATCTATGTTTCAAAGCAATTCAAAGGAGGACAGCAGAGTTTACTTTAACTGGTGCCAATCACCAGAACAGTTTTTTGCTGCTGCCACAACAGCTCCCCAGGTTGCCAATCTCATCAAATAATTAAGGCTGCTGAAAGAATGAGAGCTTCCTGTATTCAGTAATGCAGCCAGTCCTGCAGCATTCTACCAGCTCAACAAAACACAAAGAAAAGCTGCTCACACCTAGTTCATGAACACCTACCTCCTCCAGCTGCCTTGCTGCTGGGAATGTTCATCCTTCAAGCAGAGATGAGATCAGAAGAGCATCTGCTAACACAACATTCACTCTCTCTTGGCCTCTGCACATTCAGCTCAGCTCTGCCTGACTCAACGATGAAAGGGAAAAAATAGCATCATGTCACCCCAAATGAAAGGAAAATAATTTCAATGAGAAGCCTTAAGCAGGCTAAGACAAATCTGTCAAAGCAGTCAACAACACCCATGTATCTCAGCCCTGTATACCTCTGTGTACCTACTGTGATGGAACTTAAGTCTTAAAAGCTTTGACACCACCTTCTTCTCTCACACTACAGAGTCAGCTTTTTAAGTGGGCTGCTTCACATGATGCAGAGTTGCTCATTATTCTACCAAGAGGCAGCAGAAGAACTTATGTTGAGATTTACTTCCAAAGCCCATGCTTTTAACCAAAAATGAGGAACAAGCACAAGAAAAGGCAAAGAATGTCTGAACTCCCTTGCCAGCCAGGCTACAAATTTCTTATTCGATCCCAAGGAGACAATTTCACCAGTGCATCACTCTCAACCTGTAAAGCATGAAATTGAGATGCTTGTTAAAGGTGCCAAGATCCAAGAAGTAGTAAGCACAACAGTTGCACTGTTTCATGCTCCAGTTGAAGAGTTTGTCACATGTCAGGTTTAGGTAGATGCTCATTGAGTCTCAAGGCCAATAACGTTTAGCCCTGATCTTGTAATTTTTCCTTGAGGATCACAAAGAAATACTTCCCTGCCCATACTGGACACTCAGACACCAATCAGCAACTCAGGTACCTTCCAAACCAAATACCATATTTTTCCATTCAACAGTCTTTAAGTGGTTTTCCTTCCATGACCAAGTAAGTTTACAAATGTTTAAATTGCAGTAAACAGTTACTGTTGACAAAATCAAACCAAAACAGTGAAAAACCCAAAGGGGCAACTTAAGTAAACCCATTCAAAGTGTAAAGGGTAACTGGAACAGCTGACGGCAGCTGTTCTACCTCTAACCTTGCAACACTAACATAGTCACTAACAAACACAGCAAATTACTCCTTGGGCACATAAGAAGATTCCAGAAAATAGGAATTAAGATTAAAGAAAGTCTACACAGAACAAAAAGAATAAAGACTACATCTTAGAATAGTCTCCTTGAAACACACAAAGTTTTCTCCACAAAAAAAAAAAAAAAGATATTATTAAGCTTGCTTAACTAAAAGACTGAGAAAAGTCAAGTACACATACTCAACACATGGCAGAGAGAGTGAAGAAAACATCCCATCTTCAAAAACTTTTCCTAGAATTACTATACCAATCCACTAAAACTGTCACAATATCTACTAAAGAAATTAGAGTATTAAGGATCAAAAGTTGTACACAAAAAAAACACCTCAAAATTGGAAGTGAGGTCAGTAGAGACTGACATGTGACTGGCTGAAACAAAAGCCTCTCTCTAGGTTAGCATTGGTAATTAGTACTATTTCAAATGAAACTGTTAAAAATATCAGCCATGTTGCCAGCTGCTGATGGTGTGCAGCATCTTTTTGATAAATCTAGTATTAGGATTGTGGAAACTACTCATTTCCAAAACAAATTAGGCAGAAGAATTTAGGATGTGGGTACCCAAATTTCATTTCATACAGTGCAAAAGGCTACATTTTAAACAGACACAAGCAGCTGCCCTTTTTTTCCCCTTTTACAATAATCAATCCACAAAGTTCTGACCAACTCAGTAGCAACAAATGTATATACCTCAGTCACTCCCACCTGCCATCATTCCTGACCTAGCATTGTGTCCGTCTCATGCCAAGTATTGGTACTTCCACCAGCCTGAAAGGTGAACACAAGGGTTTTTCCTGTGTACACATGGACTCCACTAAAACCTGTCAAATAAAATCCTATCAATTAAAAGAACAAGGAGACAGAGATGGCTGAAGTTAAGTCATCCAAGTGATTACCCTCTGCAACTAACAGGCTACTCAGTCACACAGCCAAGCTGTTCCAGTGTGACTAGATTTACTTTAAGTAGTTCAAGCAAATCTGAAGCTTTCTGAGGACTAGATCCCTTTCTGCTCCACCACCTGCTGAATGCCTATAGCCAGCTCTGGCACGTCACTCACAGCAATCTTACTTGCTAGACAAACTTGCTAACTTACTCGCTAAGCAAACTCATAACTAGCTATAACCTGCAGCCGCACAACCACCAAACCAAAAGAAAAAGCCCCTGCTACGTATTTCAAAGCATTGTTTCACAAGAATTTGTCAGTGGTGGTGCCAATTTAAATAGCTCTCATGCCCACTTATAACATAATGTGATGAATCTGACCAGGAACTAATCCACATTCAAAACTGCCTTTTTTCTGTTGTTTCCTTTTAAACCAGATCAACACTCTAACCCAGTCAACTGTACTCCATATTTGTACACCAATAGAGCAAGGTTGGGAAGCACTGAGTAGAAGCTGTTTCAGCTGGCTTTTCCCAGGAACATTTCACCTCTGCAAAGTGTTATGGCCTCCCTCGTAGCATATTCTACATCTCTTCCTCAGTTTTCACGTGAGTTCATTTCTAGAGCCACTCATTTGATATCATGACTGTGCTGATTTTGTCAAGTAGGAGGGTATGCAGCACATCTCCATGCAGCCATCTTCTCAACAACTTCCATGCTGAAAGAGCAAAGCAATCCTCTAAGACTTCTGTCAGAAAACTTCCAGACATAGGAACCATTCAGATTTTTAAAATCCTGCTGCACATATGGCTTTATAAAATATACTACGAAGAGCGATCTTTGCTCAGCATCTTTCACTTACAAGCATTACAAAAACAAGTCACTGAAAAACGTTAACAGGTGGCCAGAAGCCAACTGAAGATAAACACCTCCGGCAATGGCCATTTCACCTACCTGGAGTTCACCTGCCCTGATTTACCTACACCTTATTAAGTAAAAGTACTTATGAAAGTGTCATCAGTCAACACCCACGCAACTGCTGCACTACCCACAGCTTAACCCTTCCTTAAGGATCAGAACCTCAATCTGATTTTAAACACTGAAGGCAGGGTGTGACCAATGTTTCACGGCAAGCTCCCCTAATGCCCCTTGTGTTTCTAAAGCATTGGCAAGTATACTGCAAAGCATCTGCTTCTGCAGGGTTGGAAGTAACAGAGTTTGTGAGAACAACTAACCTTCCTGTCTCCCTTTTGCACTTCAAGCCAAAGCCTAGTAGCAGCACCAACTGGAAAGTGCCACTCGAGCTAAATAAACATGCAGGAGCTGCAAGGCCCAGTAACAAAAAGGGTTGTGCAATACGAGGGTTGTGGGCTAACCCCAGCTGGCAGCTCAGCCACAATCCAGTTGCTCGCTCACTCTCCCCATAGTGGGATGAAGAACAGAACCAGAAAGGTAGAAGTGAGATAAAGACAGTTTAAGAGGTAAAACAAAAGCTCTAATTCACTTCCTCCAATTGGCAGGCAGGTGTTCAGTCATCTCCAGGACACAGAATCATAGGATTATAGAATGGTAGGGATTGGAAGGGACCTCCAAAGATCACCTAGTCCAACCTCCCTGCTAAAGAAGGTCCACCTAGATCAGGTCACTCAGGAACATAACCAGGCAGGTTTTGAAAACCTCCAGAGAAGGAGACTCCACATTGTCCCAGGGCAGCCTGTGCAAGGGCACTGTCACAGCAAAATAGTTTCTCCTTAATTTTAAGCGGAACTTTTTGTGCTCCAGATTTCATCCATTACTCCTTGTCCTGTCGCTGGACATTACAAAAAAAAAAAAAGTGTTGCCTCATCCTCTTGACACACACCTTTTAAATACTTGTAAGTATTAATGAGGACCCCCCTCAGTCTCCTCTTCTCCAGGCTGAACAGTCCCAGATCCCACAGTCTTTCCTCATAAGATGCCCAGTCTCCTGATCATCTTGGCAGCCCTGCACTGGACTCTCTCCAGCAGTTCCCTGTCCCTCTCGAGCTGAGGAGCCCAGAACTGGACACAGGACTCCAGAGGAGACATCACCAGGGCAGAGTAGAGGGGAAGAAGAACCTCCCTTAACCTGCTGGACACACTCTTCTTGATGCATCCCAGGCTGCCATTGGCCTTCTTGGCCACGAGGGCACATTGCTGGCTCATATTTAGTTTATTATCAATCAGGACTCCCAGGTCTCTCCCTGCAGAGCTGCTCTCCAGCAGGTCACACCCAGCCTATACAGGTGCATGCACTTGCTTCTCCCACTCAGGGCTCCATCAGACATTACAGTGACTTGGGAAGATAAATGCTGTAATTCCAAACAGACCTGCCTTCCTCCTTCTCCTCCCCCAGTATGATGTCCTGTGGTCTAGGACGTTGCTCTTGTCACTTGAGATGACCTGTTCTGGCTGTGTCTCTTCCCAACTCATTGTGCACTCCTTGCTGGTGGGCCAGGGCATGAAAAGCAGAAAAGGACTTGGCACTGTATGTAAGCCAATGTAAAACGAGTAACTAAGGTAAAATATTGGTGTGTTATCAAGGCTGTTTTCATCCCAAATCCAAAACATAGCATCACACAAGCTCCTATGAATCAAATTAACTGTATCCCAGACAAAAAGAGTACCAATACACTTATTTGATATAAACATCTTCAATTTAAACAAACAAAAAAAAAAAAAAAAAAAAAAAACATAAACACACAAAAAACCTCCCCTGGCTTATTCAGGACAAGTAGCAGAACAGTTCTGCCACTTTAAAGATGAGTGGTGGTGGGGAAAAAAAAAAGAAATTTAAAAAATCAGTGGAACTAGGTGAAATCACCTGACTGAAGTTCATCTTTCAATCAGCTCAGATAGCAAACAATACTGACGATAACCCTGTCTCTAGATGCAAACCCACAAAGCAAGTGCTATCAGTAAAACTCACTTCTAAGCCCTAGTCTGAGTAAACACACACTCTTCTAAGTAACTGCTATTTTGAGATAAAAGTGAATCACTGAAGTTACAGCTGTCCAAGCTTCTTTGCCAGCAGCAAGGCCAGTTCAGAACTTCTTGTCTTCTCCTGCCACAGCTTCCTCTTACAGAAGATGTTAGCATCCTCTCCATTGTGCTAATCACTATAAGCACGGTCACACTAACCCAGATTAGCAAAGTAATGAAGATAAACAAACCACAGAAAACAACCAGAAAGACATAAAGCATAAGGATGCAAGTGTTTTCTGATGTATTCCTAGGATATCCTGAGTTAGCATTCAATAGTTAAAAAAAATAGCAACAACTTTTTTTTTGCATACCGGATTGTTTACTTTGTTCATATATCAGTTAATTACATGTAGGTGGTAGAAGGAACCATGTATGCCATATACGATCATACCACATCACACCACACCTGGAGAACTCCCTCTATTGATGCTAATAATAAGTTTTAGATAGATGACTCCATGATGACCTGTATAGCACCTCTCTAGCAAAATAATAACTCTTTAGAAACTATTCAGATTAAAATCTGTTTCATTTCTTTGTCTTCCACTCAGACTGAAGTTATCCTATATGTTACATGGGACATTCACTGTCTACTTCAAGGGAGCCTCTGCTCCCTCTCTACTCTGCCCTGGTGAGGCCTCATCTGGAGTCCAGTTCAGCTGAAGGACAGAGAACGTCCAGAGACAGTCTAGTGCAGAGGCACCAAGATGATCAGGGGACTGGAACATCTTTCATAAAAGGAAAGGCTGCGGGAACTGGGGCTGTTTAGTCTAAAAGAGGAGATTGAGGAGAGACCTTATTAATATTTACAAATACCTAAATGGTGGATATTGACGGGGTTGGGACATCCCTTTTTTTGATGGTATCTAGCAACAGGATAAGGGGTAATGGGATGAAGCTGGAACACAAAAAGTTCCATTTAAACATAAGAAAAAACTATTTCACTGTGAGGGTGAGGGAACAGTGGCACAGGCTGCCCAGAGGGGTTGTGGAGGTCTTCAAGACCTGCCTGGACACGTTCCTGTGTGACCTGATCTAGGTGGACCTGCTTCTGTAGGGGAGTTGGACTAGATGATCTCTAAAGGTCCCTTCCAACCCCTACCATTCTATGATTCTATGATACTTTCATCAGTCAGGATAAGATAGGTCCACAGACAGTGGAATTGCTGCTTAACACAACCAATTGTAACTCAGGTAACAAGCAGAAGAGCCATGTGCATCATTACTTACACAGAGGCAGAGGACTCTTGGGTGGTTGTGGTCAAGAAGAACCTCAACATTTTATAAGGTAGCCCTAAAGCACATTTAATCACCAAAATAAGCTACGGTCTTTTCAACATATTTGAAAACTTCTTGCTGTTGCAAGTGAGGTGACCTGAACAGCAGCCCCATTCTCAACTCACCCAGCAGAGAGAAGTTTATCCACTTACCACTTTTTTCCCTTTGAAGAATCCACTTAGTACAGCAGACAAGGAAGTCTTCCAACCTGCAGCATCAGTGGGCTCTGTTTAAAAGAACTAACAGCTTCTGACGGACTGGATAAAGCAGTTCTGACTAAACTTGGCATGAACATGAAGTGAGCATTGCAACCCTGACTTACGCTGTTACGTTCAGGAAACATTTCAAGCAGCAACAGAAATGTGTTGGTGAGCTCAAAGTAATAACAGGCACCTGAGCTGTTTTAAGATCTCAACTCCTCTGCTTGTTACTGACCTGTGTATATGTGTGTGTGCCCACATGTATGTGACCAAGTATAAAAGAGGTAGGAGGAGAAAGAAGAAAAACCAAACAAGCTATCAAAAAGAACAGCAGAAATAATCACTAATATTGTTTCCTGCAATGTCTAGACATACTTCAAGGCTTTCAGACGCAATCAGGCACCACTGCCATGTTAAATGCAGACATGATATCACTTTAAGTGATACTTCCATGGCTTACAAATTCAGGATTGCAAAGTAATCCCTGTTGTTGATACTCTTGACTACTTGTCCAAGGCTCACCCACACATACAAGAGATTATATCAACTACTTATGCCACAAATATCCAGAGGATCACAAACAGTACATTTGAAAATGTTCCATCATTCCTACAAGTAAATGAAGCAATCACATTCAGATGACTGAGTGTAAACAAGCAAGCCAAACTTCTAATGCACACATGTGGGTACACACGAGAACATTAGCTTAAAACCTGTTTTCTGTACTTAGCCATGAAGCAACAGTGACCCCCTTGGCTTGGCAACGCAGACTGTGGTGGTAAACCAGTCCTGTACAACACAATCCCCTAAGTAATATTTCTATCTCACTGCAGGTTATTTGCCACATGAAACAGATCTGCCATCAAGCATATGAAGAGGCAGAAGAGGAGCCACAAGCCACAGCAGCTAAGTTATGCACCACATTATTCTGCCACACACCACATCCAAGCAATTTAGCAGCAACGGCTCTCTAAAAATGACACTTCAGCCCCTGCCTTTTTGCTTGGCAGATTGTGATTTCTGAACCTCTCACTAGATCGAAGTCCAACATGGTGAAAGGGAATGGAAAGACGGTCCCTGAAAAACAGCAGGAACTGGAACACCACATGCAAGCTGAGAGGCAGAATATTTATCACAGAGGACTTCTTACAACCCCAGACTCTACAGTGTCATCCTCTCCCCATCAATCTCCAATCTACTTTCCATATGCAAAGGAGGTAAAGAACCTGCACATCTGTGCAAAGATGTAAACCTCATTCCAACTCTATATATGGACAAAAAAAAAAGTGCCTTTTCAAAGCACACAGGAGGATTAAGGATGCACAGTATAAACACAGAATGGAGAAGCCAACATGGGAATAACTTCTGATTTGGAGTTAGGAAAAAATCACCAGTTGCAGGGATAGGAACAGAAACACACTTCAACAAAGATAAGAATGACTTTAGCACCCATTGTAATCTCACTTTTTAGATAGTCTCCACCCTAGGGAGGGTCTTTTCCCAAAAGAGTATCTTGTAGCTCTGCTTGGTTTTAAGGTACTATATTTGGTTACATAATTCCAAGTTTGCAGAACGATCTACTACTTCCAGCTCCTCATAACATTACTGTACTTGTACCTTTTGTTGTGGTCATGGGAAATATGCTTGCTTCATTTCTTGTCTCCATATTTCTTTTCAAAGAACTTAGTTTTACTGTAACCTATGCATATATAGTTTCTACCTACTTAATTCTAAATATTAAAGCTGTCTCTGAAGATATACAGCAAGCCTTGGCAATCTTTATATATGTCTACTGCAAAATGTAATAATCTAAAGCCACATGGCTTACAAAGTCAGTTTCTTACCACTTGGCACAGTTCTCTATTTAACCCCCTTTCTTGATGGACTTAAGTTTTACAAACGAAGTGAGAAGGCATCAGGCTTCTTTAATGATTGCTGCTGAAAGACTCTGCAAAGTTTTACCCACTAAGTCAGTGTTGACAACCAAAAATATCTTTGGACACTGTGGTATCACTTTTCATGCCTAGGATCTACATACAGTGAACTACCTTAGGAAAGGTGTGGGATCATTTTCATTTCAGAATGATACATGAAACTCAGAACTCTTTGCCCAGTAAGAATATAAACTACAATGAAGTTACGCATAATCTTTGCAATTTTTAACCGCTCCACTGTCTTGCACTTATTCTCCTCCATCTATATAAGTCACAAGCAATTCATTTTTTGGCTGATGTAATTATTCCTCCACCCAAATACTTCACCACTAACCAAATCAAAGGTGCTTTTTAAGTCAGTTACCACAACTCCAGCGTCCCCATTTGCCGGTCACCTCCACGCTGTGCCTTTCCTCTACAAAGACGACTCGCGTCCCCTGACTTAATAACAAGCCAAGAGAAAACTGGCAAGCGCTGCTCCGGAGCCGCCACGCACCTCACCCGCCGTACCCCAGTGGCCTGGCCACGCCGGCACTGTCGGAGCGCAGCGCTTCGCCCGAGGGGGGAAATACCTCCCCGCCCTTCCCTTCCCCCCAGGGACACGGCTCCTTGTCCTCCACGGACCCACGCGTGTCCCGCGTGGGCCAGGCCTGCTGTGGCGCTCAGGGAGAGGAGAGAGGGGGCTTTCACGGCCGCGCGGGAAGCGTACCCACGACGCCGGCCAGAATCCTGGCCACTGAGGCGGTGGGGCTCGGCTTTGAACCAGATGGGCAAGGAACAGCAAAGCCGTACCCTGCCCGCGTAAACCACCCTCCGTTCAAATAAGCCGGCGATGACGATCGGGAGCGGCATTGAAAAGGGACGAACCGGCCGGACCCAGGGCGCGAGTCACCTCCCCGGCAGAC
Organism: Colius striatus; assembly: GCF_028858725.1. Lineage (NCBI taxonomy): Eukaryota > Metazoa > Chordata > Aves > Coliiformes > Coliidae > Colius > Colius striatus. The sequence goes on along the minus strand of NC_084759.1, from coordinate 109,873,398 downwards.
CTCGGCATTCTGCGCGAGGGGCGAGGTGCGGGCCGGGGAAAGGCCACCCCGCCTCCGTCTGCCTCACCCCCGAGGGCCCGGCGGCGCCTCCATGTGCCCCACCAGCGAAGATCGGCGCGGCGGCTCTCGCCGGGCCCGACCCAGGCCGACGAGACGAGCCCACCGCCGCCTGCCGCGCCGCGCCCAGGGTCGGGTCGGGTCGCGCAGCTTCCCTCGTCCCATCGAGATCCGCGGCAGCGGCTGACCCGCGCTCGTTCACTCACCGGCGGTCAGTGCCGCTGCGGCGGCGGCCAGCAGCCAGGCCGAGCAGGGGAGCCGCGCGGGAGCGGCAGCCGCCGGGCGCCCCGCACTGCCTCCGGCAGCTGCCATCTTCCTGCCGCCACCTCCCCGCGCCCCCATTGTCCGCCCCCGGCCGCGGGCCCGCCCCGCTGCGCCCCGCAGCCCCCGTCCCTCGCCAGGATAGGGCTTCGCTGCTGTCACTCGCACACACCTCCTGCGTCCCCCTCGCCCCCGCCCCGGCGCTCACACGCTCTTCTCCGAGGATTGGCCAAGGGAGCTATCCGTCAAGTCTAGGTGCCCTATCCGAGCAGGGCTCGTACTAGCCCGCCCCCCGAGCCGGGCACGTAACCACCTTTCCCCCACTCCCCCCCGTTCGCCGGCCCGCTGCGGGGTATAGGGTGAGAGTGCGGTGGTGTGGGCCTGCTGCGCCCCGTGCTTGCACTATCCGCTGGAGATGCCCCGGCTCGATAAAGTCCGGGGAATCCTGGCAGAGAAGCTCAGGGGGGGGGGCATCCCCAGCCGCGCTGGCAGGGGCGAGGCCTGGCAACGCCGCGTCTCGCTGCTCGCAAGAGCTCCTGCCTCTGCAGGCAGCAGGACGTGCCCGTGCCGCCGCGTCTCGCCTCGCCTCGCCACGCCGCGTGTGGCCGCAGCCTGCCTGCGCTCCCCCGCCTTTCTCCGCGTTGCCTTGCCTGCATCGCGCCCGCGGCCCTTGCTGCCCTACGGCCGCGGGGACACAGCAAGGGAGCCCAAGGCGGTCCAGCTGCACGTACTCTTGCCTCAGCCCCTGGTGCTGCCCTGGTGGGTAGGAGTTTACCCATCATACCTTTGGAGGCACGCCAACGCCCTTCCACTTTGGCGTTAAATATGCTGAAAATATCTGACAGTCATACAAATAGATGTTATTAGCCAAGATGGGCCCAAGAACTGTGGGGCTCTGGTGGACTGCAAGGGCCACAGCAGAATTCAGTTTGATCACAACACTGGATCCCACATCCCCTCAATGATGTAAATCTTTGGCCATGCGTTACTTGGTCCAGTTTTCCAATGAGAGACGACAGCGGGAGTAGACCACAGTGCTCATTTAGTGCCCCAGCCTCTGTGCAGGTGCTGTTGTGTGAGGTTCCCCTGGCTGCATGTTAAAGTGCCAGATAGCAAGTGTGCACCCTGAGCACTTGTATGAAGCTGCCAGGGAAGCAGGAGATCACTACTGCAGGCTGTGAGCATGGATGAGGTGGAGTTCCCTCTGCCTGTGCTCAGATCCTTCTTTCTCTTCCCTGTTAACTTGGAGAGCCTGTTTTGGCATGTGCTGCCTCTAAGTACAGGCTCCTTTAGAAGCTCTCCTGCTACTCTGATCATGTAACCACCTTTGCCTTTTGACCTGAAAATACTTGCTTGGAATTTCCCCCAGCTTACTGATGGGCCTCTCTGCTGTTACAGACTCCCCAAGAGCACACTTTCACCTTTCCTTCTTTATATACTTTTCTTCACTTCCTCCCTTTTGGGAACCTCTTTGCAAGCATTTCTTCTTTTGCTAAGCAATGTATTCCAAAGAAGTTGCTCAAGCTTAGTCACATCACAAGGCCATTGCTCACAGCATCCATCAGACTCCAGAGGCCTGCAGCATACTTGGTTTGCTCCTGCCAGTGCTCCACAGATTCTGGTCCTTTCCCAGATGTGTGTGCCACCAGTTTCTTAGCCACTTTCTGGCCACTTGATCACATCTGCAGATGAAAGAGGCCACAGGAAAGCCCCATGTGTGTGCCATGTTGAGGAGGGCTATGTTGAAGCAGGCCTCTGCAAAAACACAGATACATTTTTTCCAGCTGGGATGCAAGACACTAAGTTACAATTCCCATCGGATTTAAAATGCAATGGCATATGCATTCATTATTTACGCCCTAGGGGGAAGCTCTGGAGCATGTCCCTTGGCAAACTGTTGTATATGTTTTCTAGAAACCCATGATGAGCAAAAGCACATATAGAGGGTAAAAACCTAAGAAATTAGAAGGACTCACCCAGGCCACTAGAAATCCAGGACAACAATCTGGAATAAGGACCAACACAGACAACTCTGTATCACAGGGGATTATCACTTTGTTTGGTTGCCCTCTGACAACCCTTGCAGGTCAGGCCAAGTGATGAACACTCCCACTTTCCAATCAGAGCAGAAACTAATAGGTAGTGGTAAGTCTTTCATCCCAAGCCCTTTTTCCCCAAGCATCTTTTTTCTCAGAGACAGGAAATGCTGTACTAATATTGAAGTACATCAAAACCCAGAGTTCACTATTTACTTTCAGATCCTTCATTACCACCCACTTTTAAACATTTGGCCTGAACAGGCCAAACCATCTTTCATTCTTTCAAGACTGCCAACTAAAAGCTTTTTTTCCAAAAAATATATCCTTTCTCTTATTCTCAGATTTGCTGTCCTTCACAGAGATTCTGCGTTTGCTTTTTATGTACTAATAAGCCTGATTCAGTCACCCATGCCCCTTGCCAGATGATTCCTTGAATCTTTCACTCTGCTGACAAGAGCTGAGATAACATTGTCCCAGATACAGCCCTGTGATTACCCCATTTGCTGTGTAGTAGTGTTGCTGTTCAACACAGAGGATATCTGGGAGAGTATCTGGTCTAGTTACTGTAGACCATTTTTTTTATCCAGATAGTAATGATCAAATCATCATCTGCTGTTTCCAGAGAGGAAGCTGGGTTTTAGAATGACTTAATTTGGCCTGAGGAACATATATGGCACTTGTATGCTATGACATGTTACTACTAAAATTATGACAAAAGGAACTGGGAATGTTGTCTCACAAAGCAGGGTTCATTACCCAGTGTGCAGTAAGCCAATCAATGCACAGAGTTGAGCTACTCACTTTATTATTAGTCTTTTAAATCTAGTGCTGTGTGTCCAGCAGGTCAAGGGAGGTTCTTGTCCCTCTCTACTCTGCCCTGGTGAGGCCTCATCTGGAATCCTGTGTTCAGTTCTGGGCTCCTCAGCTCAAGAGGGACAGAGAACTTCTGGAGAGAATCCAGCACAGGGCCACCAAGATGATCAGGGGACCGGAGCATCTTCCTTATGAGGAAAGGCTGCGGGAACAGGGTCTGTTTAGTCTGGAGAAGAGGGGACTGAGGGGAGATCTTATTAACAAATATCTAAAGGGTGGGTGTCAGGAGGTTGGGACATCCCTTTTTTCTGTTGTATCTGGTGACAGGACAAGGGGTAATGGAAAGAAGCTGGAACATAAAAAGTTCAATTTAAACATAAGGAAAAACTATTTTACTGTGAAGGTGAAGGAGCCCTGGCACAGGCTGCCCAAGGAGGGTGTGGACATGTTTCTGTGTGACTTGATCTAAGTGGACCTTCTTTAGCAGGGGAGTTGGACTATATGCTCTCTGAAAGTCCCTTCCAACCTCTATGAAAATACAGACTATCTTCAGATATTATGTATCAGTCTATATTATCGAGTTTTATGTTTCTTTTATCAGTAGGATAGGATCATTATATTCAGATTGACATTCCCATCACAAAATCATTGACTAACGATTTTAGCCTCACTCCAGCCTTTAATTTCATTGGCTATAGCTTTTTCCTCACCAGTTGTGATCCTGATTTTAATTCCACCATTACCTGAGTAGTGATTTTGCTGTCTGGGTTTCTTGGAAACCCCCATCAGGGGTAATATGGCATCCAAAATTTCTTCCGAGATTCTAGTCCTTTCTTGTTCCTCTTCAGTCAATAGACAGAATTGAGTTCTCCATGCTGTCTCCTCAGACACATGTAACTGAATAAACTCATCACAAAATGATAGTTGTGCTTTCAATTTACAGAACAGATCACATCTCAGCAATGAGAGGAGGCATTCTGGCATATATAGAAAGTCATGAGTTCATGTGGTACTTCCAGTTGTATGTTCTGTAGGTTTTAAAAACGGCCTAGGGGCTCACTTTCCCGTGACCTCAATAATTGGCATATACATTTTATTTAATGACCCCTTACAACTAGTTACTACTGAAAGGATTGCTCTGCTATCTACTAAGCAATCTATAACTTTGTTCCCCAGCTTTAAAGGGACCAGCAGATCAGCTAGGGGAATTTTGATATTCTGCCCCTGTCCCCTTCATTCAATATCAGATGTCCCTAGCATAACCAGGTTAACATCTGATTCCAGCACCCCCCCACCCCTTTCCCTGAGAATTCAGCAAATAATTTTTATTTCTGTATGCATTCACTTTTCTAGTGTCCTTCTTTACTGCAAAAAGCACACTGATTAAGACCCACGGGTGTATAATTCCAGAAGCTAATTTCCCATCTTTGTCTTACTCTATTTCATCCACATTTCCTAGGTTTTCCTTTAAAACCAACATCTGCACTTCCTCAGCCTCCCCACTGTCTTCAACACATTTCTTTTTACAATCTTTGTATCAATTCTTTTTCTTTCCTTTCTCATTAACACTTTCTGCATTCCATCATCTTAAAACCAAACCAACACACGCAACCCCATCCCATTTGTCCATCCTTCTACAAAACACCATATAAAGCAGTTTCCTATTGACACCATCCTCTGGATCTCAATCAGCTAAAGCTTAGAAGATGTGTGGTGATCTTTTCCCTTCTAAAGAGGTACATAAGCAAATGGTATCACTTAAGCAATCTTTCTTTATCTTGCTAGTAAATAACAAATCATCTACACTTTGTGCAACTATAGTTCCAGTTGGCATGACCTGTCTCCAAAGTTCAGGTGAACTCACCTGATGCCAGCAATTGAATATTTGGAGACAAGAGAGTCCAATATTTACAGACATACTCATTGTTAATTCGTTAACAAAATTCTGGAGAGTTCTTCCTCCATACATCAATAAAGCCTGTTGCAATCTTCCACTGTAGTTGTTAGGGTGCTCTTCTAGCCTCTCCATTTCTGTACTTTAGTTTGATTTGCTCTTACCTCTTTACAAACTTTAATCACACATATCAGATTTCTAACCACTGTTTTGTTTTTTATAATCCAAATTAGAATAAACTTAAGACCAAACAGTCCAGTTTCCCTATCTCTAGGTTTAATTTCACATTCCTCTCAATTATCTTTCTTTCTGGATGGAACAATTCTCCATGACAGGTTAATATCCACTCAAGACAGATTATATCTCAAACAAATAACAGAAAATAATAACACATATTACTTACATTTTTCCTTAACCCAGGCATTGATTTCCTCACACACGTAACACTAGAAGGGGAAGTTAAAACATTTCATACACACTCACACTGGCTGTAAAAAGTGGGGACAGCAGAGGGAAGGGTGGTGAGAGACCAACTCTGCCAGACTCTTCCGTTACTTCAGTCACAATTAGTGCACCTTAAATTCTTTCTCAAGGTTTTTGTATTTGTTCTTGACCATCTCCTTTATGGTGGTTTTATATCAAATTACTCCATTACATACCCCTAATTTATCTGCTGAGGTTTTTCATCTTTTAAAGGTTTGCTCTTGCTCCTTTAAAGTGCTGGACAGTCTTTTTATCCAGAAAACAGTTTTAACTGCAATATAGTATTATCTTTTTACCCTTTTTCTCATTTAGGACATATATTCCAGTTTCATGTTTAAAATCTACCAGGCCACTAATATATTTTTTCTTTTTTCTAATATCCCAAATACTTGTTACTGCAGAAATCATATCCACGTAGGATATTTCACCCCATTTTTTAGTTCTCCATCAAAACAACAAAAATTGAGTTCCATTTTCAGGCCATTTTTCATCATCTTCTGATTTATACATTGGCCTCCACTGCCAGCAATACCTTTGTGATTTTTCTTTAGTTAGGAGATCCCCACCAAATTTATCCCAGTGTTTCAAGATGCATCCTAAAGGGAAAAAAGGAGAAGTCTCAGTGGAGGAAGCTGAAACCATATGATTTCCCAGGAAAAATTATTTTAACAAGACTTCATACACTCAGCTATGAAGATGAGTCTCCAGTTTTCTTTCTTGCATGTCTATGTGTAGAAGTCAATTTCTGCTGCAGTCCCTTCAAGAGGCAACTTATCCAAGGTTACCAGAACTGACCAGATCAGACCAGAAACCAGAACCAGAATCAGAAACAGAGTTCCAACTCACTGATCTCCTTAGATCCTTTCTTTCTCAATATCTCTTTTGAGTATTGCACCATCGTGTGGCTTACCAGCCAACCATAGAGCTTGAACTACAGGAGTGCCTGATCAAAAGGCTGGTGGGTGCTGGAATACACACAGCTCCCTCCTCCCCCACAGATGTGGCAAGATGAACTGGTCAAGGCTCAGCATGGTACTATCTGTGACACCAAAAACTGTTGTCCCACAAAACGGGGTTCATTACCTGGTGTGCAATAAGCCCATCTACACACAGAGTCAAGCTACTCACTTTACTGAGCATTTGCACAAAGATGGGTGCTAGATGTTAATTCCACAAAGCTGGCACACCAACAGTATCTCTTGTGCTGTATTTTTACCCAAACATCAGCATATTCTATATTCTAACACATATGTATTGTTCTTCTCTTTAGTGATTGGTTAGTAGTCCTTCACCTGGCGTGTAAATGAGTATGCTCAGTTCACTTCCTTCACTCTCCTTTTGGGTCTGGGGTACAATTTGGGTAGGTGGGCTGGGAGTTTGTGGTCCCTATCTCCCTCTGCCACCTTTACCTTTCTCCCAGTTACTGCAGATGGTTGCTGACTTCATGCTAATTAGGCAACCAGACAGCCTTTGGTGCCTTCTGAGGCAGTAGGTTCGTTCCTGATCACTTCTAGCCCCCCTTCAAATCTACAGTCATTAGCAAGCATGCATTGTTTATATACATCAGTCAGGTTCACTTACTGAAGCTATTGATCAATGGTCATCCTAGCTTCAACAGTATCAGTACAGCCTAAGCATTAACCTCTTCTTCTAACCACCAGAGCCTGTTTCTCAAGACACTCAGTTTCTTGTCCTTGCTGAAAGGAAAACTCCATTCTACGAAGCACTTCAGGAACACTTCTCCAGTAAGCTGTTAAATGCAGAGCCTACAACCTGCAGGACACAATTCTTTAAACTCATCTCAACACATAACTCTTTGAAAAGCTAACCAAAATAAAGATGGGAGTTCCTGGTGTCTTTTTCCCCTCTAGCTATGCAACTCTACTCTTTGTCTAGTGATACCACTGGTATTTATCAAATGTTTTAGTAATTCAGCTCGCTTGACAATTCCATGTAAGGTTAGACAAGGAACAGTGACAGACAGGACTGCTTAGACAGTGGGGCAGAAGAGACCACACCAGCTTCCTGGTAGGCTACTGTCAAGTTGCCTAACAGGTTTCTGAGCTTTCTCACACACAGTAACATCAGCATTCCTTCCCATGTCTTTTTTGTTACTGCTTATCACAAAAAGAAGATCTAAAAAAGTGTGTGTCACTGGCGAAAAGGTTTGCCTTGGCTTGGCTGCTGTTCATGTTAGAAATTCAGACCTTTGTTATCCTGCTGTTTTGGAGAGCTCTCTAATAGCTTGTCAGAGGACACAAGCAGGATTATGTGTCAAACAAAATACAGATAACAACCTCTAGGAGGAAGCAAATATATCCAGGCTGATTTTTCATTTTCAATGGTTTTGACTGTTTTCTGTAAAGGCTGCATCTCTGTACCTCCTGGACAAACTGTACAGTAGACACTGTTTAGTGTGCAGCGATACACATTCCTGCAAAAAAATACCCTGTCCAACACTCTCATTTTGAAACACTAAGAAAAGAACATAAGTGAGAAAGAAAAAAACCCATAGGCTCTATTTGCAGAAGAAAGTATTAAGAGTTTATTACAACATTACATTTTCCTCTGCAAGTTGGGAGGAATTGTGACTGGCAGATAGTGCTACATTTATGTTTACTCTGGTTAAACAGAAATGCAGTGGTTCTTTCAAAACTCAGAGCTGGCAGCAGCACAGTAACTGTGTACAGTACTTGAAGAGTTTGATCACTATTTTTCCATAATTCAATTGTCTTGGATCACCCACTATGCAACGAAAAGTGTTTCTGAGGAAACCTTATAATACAAAAAGATGCTAATGACCATAGAATCATTATGCATGGAAAAGACCTTTAAGATCATACAGTCCAACCACCAACCTAACACTGTCAAGCCTATCACTAAACTAAACCACGTCCTTCAGCACCTCATCTATGCATCTTTTAAGTGACTCGAGGGATGGTGGCTCCATCACCTCCCTGGGCAGCCTGTTCCAATGCTTAATAATCCTCTTTGTGAAAAAGTTCTTCCTCATCTCCAAGTTAAACCTCCCTTGGTGCAACTCTAGCCCATTTCCTTGTGTCCTATCATTCACTCATTACTGGGCAGAAGAGAATAACCTCCACCTCAACAGAGTTCCCTTTCAGGTACTTGTAGAGAGTGATCATGTGTCCCCTCAGCTTTCTTTTCTCCAGGCTAAACAAGTCCAGCTTCCTCAGCTGCTTCTCATAAACTTGTTCTGCAGACCCTTCACCAGCTTCCTGGATGATGATTAGCTATTCCAGTGATGAACTACTGCTAAGGACAATTCAAGTCACAATTAGTCTTAATAACTTTGATATTTTTTAAAAAGCCCATAAAAAAAACCCAATTATTTTTTTCCTTGTCTCTCCCTCCTACCATCCTCCAGTTTCTTGGGCTACAGGCAAAATTAAGTTAGCAACTGTTACTATACGGAGACAAGAGCCAAGGCAGCACTGACCTCTAGGCTGACTAGCGTCAGTATTTGTTGTTAAGAAGAATGATATTTAAAACAGGTCTGCGTAAAATCACCACCTGTAGAGTAGTAAAGTAACATCACCCCTGTTTGGCCGTAGCACAGCTTTAAAAAGTGGTAATGAACCATGAACTTCCCTTCTTTTGATTGGGATTTGATTGGAGAGGTTAATAGCTAGACTATTTGTTACGCAGATTTTGTACACGAAGGTAGGTAAAGAGGTTTGCTAGAGTGTTAGAAGGAACCTGGAAAGCAACAGCACGCAGAGTAATAGCGCATGTGCCTCTTTAGTAACACAGAGCACTGCAAAAAGGGACAAGCTGCCTGCCCAGGATTTATTCGAGCTGCCTCAACAAGGGCATCGCAGAAGGGTAGTCCCCGTAAGCCCTGACCACTCCTTGGTGGGCTGCTGGCCGCACCACTGGGGCAGGGGCAAGAGTTCAGGAGGCTGCAAGCAGTGGCTGCCCGGCTGGCACACCGACACCTCACCGGCACCCCCTTCCTGGGCAGTCGCTGGCTGAGGTCAGACATGGGAGTCGTGACCTGCCAGGCTGAGGTGGGGGTGAAAACTTCGACCGCCGCCGCCTCCGGGCTGCTGCTACTCGCCTAGCAGCCGACAGGCCCGCTTGCCACCTCGCGCTTATGTAACGCTGCCTTCCAGGGGCTCCTCATCTGCCTGTCCGAGGAGCCCGTCGGCGCGGCTGTAGTAGCTGAGAGCGTTCCGGCCTGCCAAAGGCTCCCCGTGAAAGTGGCAGCCGCCGGCGCAGCCCAGGCAGGCGCGGCCGCTGGCGATGCCACCGGGTCGGGTCACCCCGGGTCGAGCCTTCCTCTGCAACGGAGAAAAACCCATCTTCATGGCGGCTCGTTGGTCTAGGGGTATGATTCTCGCTTAGGGTGCGAGAGGTCCCGGGTTCAAATCCCGGACGAGCCCTGTTTTTAGTTTTGTTTTTCCCCGCCCTCCCCTCGATCTCTCCAGCGCTTTCCCGCCCCGCACGGAGCGCAACGCCGCGATGCGACCCTGAGCCTTCCGCTGCGCTCAAGGGGCACGGGGTGGATCTATGACGAGGCCCTTTGCTTTTTAACGCAGGAATAACCGTTAACCACTGACGAGGACTGGGCCATGCCTCGTGTCTCACGCTTTCTCTTCGCCTCGCAAGGGCCGCCACTAGCCCGCATCTTCCGCACAAAGTCCTCACCTTTCCTAACCCCCTGCGCGCCCCCGACGAGACAAGGCTGCGGGGCGGCTCCTCCACCTCTGCGAGGGAGCACGGGCGTCGGCTCTACCTCCGCAAACCGCAGCCGTGCCTTGATTGCTCCTCCCGGCCCAAGCTCCGGCTCCTTCCCCCGAGTCCACCCTCCCGCCACGTGCGGGCCCGAGGAGTAAAAGACAGGGAGCACCACGGCAGCAAAATAGGAAACGCAACCGCGCCTCCGTTCTCAGCGGGCTCGTCCGGGATTTGAACCCGGGACCTCTCGCACCCGAAGCGAGAATCATACCCCTAGACCAACGAGCCGCTCTCTTCTGCCTTTTCTCTAGCTCAACACTTTACTTACTTCCCGCCTCCTCCCGCCCAACAAGTAGCCACCAACCACCCGCTAGCGCCTTCGTGGGTCTGCCCTTCCCCATGCCTCCGCTTCCCACAACTGCCAATGGTTCTACCGACCGCTTCGGAAACCACCGTTCCTCTCCCTAACCGCGGAGGCTGTGCGACTTCCCACTGCCTCCCCCATCAGCATAACCCGTGGCGTCCCCCTTTCCCCCAACCCTACAGCTGCGCTTCGTAGAGGCGATTCTGACTCTCCAGCGAGGCTGGCTAGCAGCAACCCTCGCAAAACTCCCCCGCGCAAATACCGCTCCTTTGCTCTCCCGAGGGGCGGAGGAACGCCCCCAACCCGCCTCACGCTCGGGCCAGGCGCGCGTAGGGGGCAGGCACGGCCAGCAGCCGCTCGAAGCCGGGCGAGCTCATTTTTACCTGATGGTAAGGGGGGAATGGGACACCCCCCGGCTTTGGATTATCCCGGGCCGCGGTTTGAGGAACCATTAGGCGCTGCGCCCCCTCGAGGTGTGAGGGCGGGTGGCAGTGGGTCCCGCGGCCCTCGTCGTGGCAGGTGGGCTGACAGGTAGGCAGAGCCTTCCACCCCTCCGTCGTTGTATGTGAGCGATATACACGTAACTGTGTGTGCAAGACTCTGCGAATCCTCTCACGGCTGCCGACTAAGCGGGTGTGTTGCGTGCCTGTGGGATGGGACCCTTCCAGCAGGTGGCCCCGGGAGCGGCTGAGGGAAAGGACTTCGTGAAGGGCTTTGGGCTGCTGGGAAAAGGGCCCCAGCGCTGGGAGTGTTTCACGTGGAGTGGGGCCCCGAGTAGCTAGCAGTGTTTCCCTTGATTTCTGAACCCACTCCTTGTTGCCACTTTGGCTCTCACTTTGTTCCTGCTGTGCTATTCCCTGCTAACACCTCCGGTCACCCTCAAGCTTCTCCCTCGTTCACCTTTGCACCAGCCTCCCTTACATCCCAGGTCTTCCAAAATCCCTATTCCTTTCATCAGTAATTGCTCTCAGTCCTTACCCAAAGTCTAACATTTTATTGTGGCTCACACAACAGTTGTAACAGTCCATTCAAAAAGTCACCACAAAAGGACAATCCCAGCCAAACACAACTGCAACACTCTCCTTGCTCTAGTGCTGCATTCTTTTCTCATCCTTTATCTTCATTCTTGCTCTCTTTTCCATCCTTCCCAGTTTAAAGGTCTTCTAGCCTGTAAGGTTTATGCTTTTGCCTTTTTTTAATCTTTCAGGTACTATCCACAACAGAGGAACTGTATAAATTATATCAGATTTTATTTGGTGAGGGCGTTTTCCTGTTTGATGCTCAGTGTTGTATAAACTCCAGCCTCAGCAATTTAACAGATAGATACAGGTCTGAGTAGGTGTCCCTACCCTATACGCCATACCAAGCTGTGGTCTGCATTTCAGTCAAAACGTTTTGACTTTGTACACCTTGTGGATGTAAGACTGTGCTGCCCAAACCAAACTTTCCTAGGAGCATGGATGGGGCATTATGGATTTTGCTTTTGCAGTGTCCTAATGCTAATCATATAATTGTTTCAGCTGGAAGAGACCTTTAAGATCATGGACTCCAGCCTTTGTCCCAGCCCTATCAACCACTAGACCACTTCCATAAGTGCAACATCTACCCATCTCTTAAACACCTCCAGGAACGGTGACTCCACCACCTCCCTGGGCAGCCCCTTCCAATGCCTGACAGCCCTTGCAGTAAAGAAATTCCTCCTCACATCCAGCCTGAACCTCCCCTGGCGCAACTGAGCACTACCACAAGAGGAATGTGTGGATGCCTTCAGCTAAGAAGCAGGCTTTTTTTTTTTTCCCCCTGCAACTTGTAAAGCTATGAAGGATGAAGATGGTGATGTAACTTCTGGCACAGAAAGTCACTTCACTGTTGATTGCCAGAAGCTGGGAAATCTCACAGGAAGAGTCACTGTGTGTCACCTTGGGTGTTGTTGGGAGACACGTCACTAGGCTAGATGGCTTTGCTTTCTTCTGCTCCTAGATTCCTGATACCTGCAGGGCTGGGGCAGGGAGTGTAACACGGTCCAGTGTCACTGCTTGCCTCAAAGAACACCCTCCTTTCTGGATTGAGCACATGGGTTATTGCTATTCCCCAAAAATAAAAAATACCATGAAATAAATTAAAATAAAATGTTAAACTGTTCCAATGGCAGTGGAAATCCCACCCCTATTTTGCCTGCTGCTACCAGCTCTCTCAGGCTTATTCCCCTCCCCAGGAGGAAAAGCACAGATTTTGGTTTGTTTTGGTTTTATCCCACCATTTATTTCTTCTGTTCCTCCCTCGGTTTTCCATTCCCTTGCTCAGGACACACATACTCATTCTCTAAACAGGCACACATATATCTATATATACATTAAGGCACAATCGCTCACATCCAGATGGGATACTCTTCTGAGAGAAGAAACAGAGTACAGTGAATGATTGCAGCCTGCCCTGGAATAGAAGCTCTAACAAACAGATTAAAATGGATTCAAAGGGAACAGTGCTCCACTGCACAGCTCAAAGGGACATGGGGATGGTGTTTGCCAACAGGCTTGTGCTACATAGGAGGGTCAACACCTCTGGCTCCCAGCAAATAGCACCTCTGCTCCCACTTGGGAAAAAGAAAGGCAGGACGCAGAGTCTCTTCTTCCCTTGCAATTTTAGAGCCAGTGAACAGAAAGTGGGTGCCCCTCAAAAACCTCGGGTGTGTAACATTGCTGTGTTGCAGAGCCCTCTCAAGGATGGAATGTGGGCCGTGTTCTGTAAAATGCTTGTGCTTATAGAGAGAGACAACCCAAACCTCTGACTCTGCTCAGCTAACTGTTTGCTAGGAGGAGCTTTGTGATGGATGAAGAGGAGCTGGTTGGTTCTATCCTTGGTCTCTGTAGCTGTGGCTGTGTTTCTGGGTACTGGTGGCTGGTGGCTCCTAACCATTTACACCACTGAAAGGCTAGCTGAGTCCTTGGCTCAGCTTTTGACAAGACTTGTCCACAGCTCCATGTCATGTTGTAGACATGAACCCCACGGTCTTGAGCCAGAGCAGCTTTCTATTCAGTACTGCAGATATAACTTCAAGCGCTACCATCAGGAAACTGGTCAGGTGAGGGTCTGTTACCTGCCTTTCCTCAAATAACTGATTTCTTATGGGCAACAAATACTCTCCAGATGTAAAAGCTTTTTTGGCTTAGCAGCTGCTAGACCCGTGACTTTACTAGTACCCCAAGAATAAATGCAAATCTAGTACAGTGACTAAGTACTTGGGAGTGACTGACTATCTGACCTTCACCAATTCATATTCAGTCAGGCTGTATGGCTGGAAACTCAGCTGTCTAAAACCTCTTCTTTGACCCACATAAAATGAATCAGCTGCTTCCAGGAATCCAGGATGCTTTGTATTATGAGTGGCACTTGGTGGCCACACAGAGAAAGTTTCAGAAGAGAATCGAAAGATGAGACAGTCTGGAAGTGGGAAAAACTGATGGGCAGGTGACCCTCTTAAATCTGGACTGGAGCCCAGAGCTGGATAAGAAAGCTTGCCCCATTGACCAAAGCAGCACATCTTTTCTGTGCCTCAAATCTGTTGGTTGTTACTTTCCATCAGTGCTAAAAACACTCTAAAGCTGAAGCCACAGAAAAACTGCCTACCACAGCTGACTGTTTCACAGATCAGTCAGCTTGATCCCCACTTCAAAGGGATCTTATGCTTATGAACAACGTCCTAAGAGTTTTCCCCATGTTCAGAGTTCACATTGCCTGCCATACAGCATATATGGAGAAAACGTTGTTTTTCCTACTGTCAAAACATCATTTACTGAAATTTGAAACCCCAAAATATTTCAAAAGAAGCTATGAAAAAGGCACCATTCATGTATGTATGTATGTATGTAAGCCAGGAACTTCATCTAAGACCAATGCAGGGGAGAAGAAAAGGACATTTTGGGGCAGGATGAAGGAGCAGAGGAAGCAGGAGTGGTGGTGGCTGTCAGCAGCAGGTATCAGATCTCTGAGTCCCCAAATATCACTGAGGAACGTCAGCCAACACTTCAGTTTTGAACTCCAAAGTAATTGCAAGCTAGTCTCATGTTCCAACTGTCCCAAAATATGATGGTGACAAACAGAGAGTCAGGAAGCAGCCACTCAGCTCCAGGATGAGTCTGGACCTCGGGGGATATCCGTATTCGGCTCTTCTCCTGCCACCGAAGGTTTTCCGGTAGCTTCCACCTTGATTGGGCTAGATGGCTCCTATCTGCATGTTAAGTCTCCTGTGCCCTGATTGGGTATGTCCTTTTGAGAGAAGAAAAATAAGGAAATGATAAAAAAAAAATCATGGGTCTAAGTAAATACAGTGCTGGGAAGTCATGTGACCTGGAGGTACTTTGGTAGGTTCTGTGTTAGGAGGTAAAGGTGAGCTGCAGCCTGAGCACCAGCCTACTTCCTTCTGAACCAAGGAGTCACTTGAAGAAGGGATGGGTGGGTGAGGTGGAATGAGAGGTTTCCTCAGGCACCTGTGGCTATATTATCAGCAGCGAGACAACATGTAAGAAGCTACACAGAACAAGCCTCACTTTAGCCAGTGGAAATCCTCTCATATTTCAAGTGGCAGAGGCCCATTGTTTGCCTGTGTCCATGGCTGATCATAAAACTGGCGTGTGTGCAAACACTATTTTTGCTGGCAAACCTAACACACACACACACACACACACAGAATATGTATGTACACATGTATATATGCAATGTGTGCACACATATACGTATAAATATGTATCTGTAAGGAGGCATACTGAGATGGTATATCCATGGTTACTGCTGAGGAAAAGTGCTTTTTACTGTAAGTACTTCCAAATTGCTTTCAAAACAACAGTTGAGCAGGTTGGCTGGTCAGGAGGGTAGTTTTACTGAATCCAGATTGGCTTTGCTTCTTCTCAATCCTCCCTCTCTGTAGCACCACCCAGAAGGGCTGGTTGTTCGAAACACCCTGCCTTACAGCCTCTGCAGGCCTGAGATTTGATATTTTTGAGGTGTGGGAAGCAGCAAAAATGTCGGTGTGTTCTGTCACCAATGCCATTTTCGTTAATAAGCAAAATCCTTTGGTATTTTAGGAGCCATCGTGATGCTGACCCATCTTACCTGTGCGTCACAGTTACGCTGTGCCCTGGTCCTGCATGGCTGTTGTTGAAGGCTCACTGGCAGTGTCCAAGCCTGCTGCATCCTGCAGTGCTCCAGGTGCCAGTGGTGTTTCTTCAGTGTTTGATGCTTTCTCTGCATCTGTGTTCTCACTGGTCTCCTGTGCTTCAGCTTCAGCTTCTTCCTTCTCCTTGTCCCTCTTTTCCTGTTGACAGGCACTGCCTTGCTGCTCTTCCCCCTGTGGGCCCTCACACACCTTCTCCTCCATGTTTCCAGAGGGAGGCTGGGGAGAGTTCTCCTCCCCAGGGACACTACGACACACTTCCTCTTCCTTTGCTTCCTCTGTGTTACTCTTGCAAGGAGTTATCTTCTCTGCCTGTTTTCCCTCTTTTTCTTCATCTTCTGATCTACTGGATCCTCTCCTTGATGGGGGCTTCTCGTCAGACTCTGTCTGTTTCTTTTGCTCTTTGCTCTCTGTTTCTGCCTCTTCTGCCTTGCCCCTGGGCCCAAACACATCATCCCCATCTTCCTTGGCACCATTTTCTGGAGAGGAGACATTGACTCCTAAATCTTCACCATCTCCATACTCAGATAGAGATCTTCGGAACCTCCTAGATGGAGGCCTGCGCTTTATCGATCCCCGCGTCCGCACCTTGGAGGCAGGAAAAGCAGACATTGAAGCAGTCAACAGAGCAGTACTGCAAAGCAGGAAAGCACAACAGAGGAAAACACCATGGGAAACTTGATTGCTACCCTGGTGGCCTCACTTTTCCTGCTCTGCTACTGAGAGGTAGGGAGAAGAGGGCTGCCTGTCACTGAGAGACTACTCTATAGGACAAGCAGCTCCCTAATATGTGCCTCCTTTCCTTCTGTAAGGATGGTGCCAGAGATCATTGTCCTGATTTACTTGTCCAAGTTAGACCCTAAACCCAAGGATGCTGTATTCATTACACAGATGCAGCTGACTTTGGATGTCTCAGCCTTTTCTACTCTTGGCAGTTTAGTGGCAGGAGTCTGCACTCCATTTGGTAATGGTGAATGCAGGTTACAGCTCGCCATATAAGAGCTGAGCATTCTGTGGAGTCACCCGGCAAACTGTTGTGCTCTCTGTGGCTCCTGAAACTGCACCTCAGCCACCTCTGAAATTAGTTAGTATGTGGCATAACCTCCTCAGAGTGCTCCCTGCTGAGTTACCAGCCACCCTGCTACCGCTGAACTTATGTGACTAGGTCCTGCCCCTTCACCCCTTCCCTTCACTCATTTGGCCAGGAAGGCTGCTGGAACTGCTGGACCATGAAGCTCCATGTGCAGGCAGGAAGAGAGGAGACTCCACGGAGCTAAACTGAAAATCTGTTTTGAGTCCAGCACAAGAGATCTCCTACCTTGGTGACAAACATGCACAGTGATGGCAGGACTGAGGGCTACAGCCTCCTCTTCCTCTTCATCCCAAAATGATAAGCAAGCCTTATCCTGCTGTGATGGAGAAATCCTGACACATCCCCTACCTTGTTATAGAATTGCAGCTGAGTGCCTTCCGGGGGTTGATCGAAGCTGACTGGGGTCTCATTCACTTCACCGGGCTGGGACTGAACCCCTGGGCTGCTGGGTGTTGAGGGAGGGGTGCTGAATGGAGAAACCAGGGCTTTCAGACCAGGGCTTTTGGGAGACGCTCCCGGCAGCAGAGCAGCTGGAGCAAAAGCCAGATTGGCCTGCAAAGAAAAACATCCCGTCACAGACATGCATGTACTATACATGGTAACCACATGGAGGAACCCTTGCTCTTGCCATGGGAGCTGCCACATCTCTCAGCTGTCACAACCCACATACCTTCTGCTTATGGATCTCTCCTGGTGACACTGTCAACAAATAAGTCCGAGCAGGAAAAGTTATGACTGGGCATTTGCCCTTCCCCAGCAGCTGGATTGCAGGACACGTCCTTCTGTCATCCTGAGGTCTTTTGGGATTTTCCAGTGACCCAGCCAAGCCAGCATAATCTACAGTGGCTGAGCTGGGAGAATGTCTGAGCAAGCAGCCAGCAATCATTTTGAGATTTAAATCATCATTGTATGTACCCAAGCAGTCATTACATTTTCAAGCCTTGTTTGCAAGTGGTCTGAATGACCTGCCTAGTTGTGAGGAGCAAGAAGACCACAGAAAGAAGCAAGTTTGTGATTAACTGTGGGAAAACACAGTTTCCCACAGTTTGTCTCGTAGGCAAATGTCCTTAAGCGCATTAAGAGAAACAGTGCTATGAACAGGCTTACCTGGCGTCAGGGCAGCCTGGAGGCTCTCTGCCCTGCAGCCACGTGTGCTGCTGCCAGGAGACGCAGCTGGCAGGGCAGTACATCTAGGGGCTATGAGGTGTTGAGCTGCCCTCGGTGGCATGGATCAACCACCATTACAGAGAGATATGAGAAGGGCAGGAAGCACTGGGTGTGTTTGTGTGTAACTGGGAGAATCGGGGCACAGGAAACACAGGGATTCTAGGCACACACAGGGAAGTGTCAGAGCCTGGAGTGTGCTCCCCACTGCCAGCATTCTAGCTGTCTGCACTCAAGACCAGCTCTCTGATAGACTTAGTTTGATTTAGAGTGTTGCAAAGAAAGAGCTGGAAGAAGCCTCTGCCAGGGCTTCTCTCACTTTCTCTCTTTCACTGCCCCTGCTCCCTACCTGAGCCATGCCGCTGCCTTGCCTGTGCCCAGCCATGTATCCCGCAGATCCAAATGATCCCAACTCATGCACTGACCTGCCTATGGACATGCCTGAGGATCAGTGGACTGGTCACTGTCACCAGACCTGCTCTGCCTTCCTTGCCTGTGTATTGTGTGACTGGGCCCTCATCGGTGAGGCCATTGCCCTGCTCCACCTAGCTGTCAGCCTTGGCTCTTAGATCTCCTTCCCCTGTGGATGCTCCACAGTGGAAGCAGCCATGGCAAATACCAACCAGTTTTAATTTGCAAGCGCAGGCATATGGGCTCTTCCAGGACCTACCTGCAGCTTTTCAATCATGGGAGAGCTTTTCACCTTGACTTTGGGAATGGGGCAAACATTTGGTGACCGCTTCTGCAAAACAAAATGAAATTTGAAAAAGTCATGGTAAAGTAGGTGAAAAAGAGGAAATACAATGAAGGCAGAAAACTTCAAAGAGGTAAGATAGTAGAGGAGCAAATGAAACCTCATATAGCATCTTCACACAAAAGTTTGCATTCTTCTTTCCTGACTGTGCTGTCCTTTTATTATCTAGCCATCCTAGACCTCTATATGCACGTATTCTCCCCTGGGAGAAAAGGTGATTGTCTACTTTACGGCTGAAGTGTCTGAGTTAGGTGATGTGTAATAGCTCTACTGCTACATGGCCTTCACTAAGGTACCTAACCTATGACACAGTTTCCCCTGGTATTACTTCAGGACCAGATAGACTAAAATTCTACCTCTTAAAGAGTACAATCTTTAATGCTGGTTAAAACTGTGATGCTTTTGTGATGGGAAAGGCTTTCTGCCGCTACTTGACTAACAGAGTTAAAAGGTATCCAAATAGCATAGGCAGGAAAGGTAGAGCTATGAAAGGAAGAAAACAGTTTGAGAAAGGGAGAATGTTGCTTCGAGAAGGGGCATATTGCTTTTTTTCAAATACAAAGGAAAAGGAAGGAATCTGAGATTCTAAAGCTTGTGCTTCTCTGGCATGGAGGCAGCAAGTGTCTGTAGCTGTTAGAAAGGAATGACAAAGAGCCACCCCCATGTTAAAGGCAGGTAACAATGTGAAATTGGGTGGGTAGACCTCATACTCTGAAATACAGAAGGACAGAAGTGACTAGAAAGAGCCTGAGCATAAACTTTAGTGAGTAGCAGCCAGCTTACTGGGACCTGCTCATTCAAGGGTGCTGTATGGAGGACACCAAAAGGCAATATTCTGTGGATATTGCTAACAAAACCCTTCTTCACTCTGTATTAATTATTCCCTTTTTCTGAAGAAGGAAAAATTTCAAGAACACTCTCAACTATTACACCATTATGCTCAAACCTCTAGAGTTCATCTGAAGGCAACAAAGAGCATCGATGCTCCCTGTTAAGTGTTGTTCAAATCTAATAAACGCCAGCAGTTTCTACTTTAAAATGCTTGAGAGGTGGTAACTGGGTTGGTGCTCTAAAGGTAAACCCAAAAGCAGTAGAAATAGAGTCTCTGTCCATGCTACAGGAGTGGGAAACAACATGGAACGGACTCTGAGTGATTGGGTGTGTGTGAGCAGGGTAAGATTTGATGCTGCATGATTGATGTCTTTTGCTGCACAGCCTGATGTCTCTGCTATCTTGGAGCTCATATCTCTGGAGAGAACAGGCTGCAGAGAAGAGAGACCTTGTCTCCCTATTAAATTGATACTCACTTGCTCATCATTGTCACTTGTCTCAGTTTTATGGGAATACAATGGAAGGGAGCATGGTGGTTTCCTCCGAGTTGGCTTATGTGGTGGTACCTAAGAGAAGAAAACAACCAACACAGCAGCAGGAAAGTCAGGGTTTTTTTAAAAAGGAAGTGGAATTCAAGCACCAAAGGACATGCTCTGTGACTTGCTTGGATGGCACAGCTCAGCTGGCCTAAAGGAGTCAGCCAAAGGCAGCATAAGATATTAGTATATGGGCATGTGGCCAGCATGCTAGGTGTGCTTGGAGCATCTCGATTCCAATCCTAGTGTGGGAAAAGCAGTCCATATCATGAACCATGACCCCTCAGACTTTGTGCAAAGGACACTCTTCTAAGCTGTGGAGGGTGGAGAAGCCTTCCCAGAAGGTTCATCTTCAAAGCATCCTGATGCAAAACCCCTCAAACTGGAATATCTCGTTATTGTTCTCTTTCCTGTCTTATTTCCAGGATTTCCTTTTAGTGAGCCTCAGCTGCCTACCTGGTTCATGGTTTTCCTGTCTTGCATCATATGTTTTGAGGGGCAAAAAGGGGAATGTTGACTTCCAATGTGCCCTACAGCCCCATTTGTTTCTCTCTAATAAAGAAGCTCACAGAGACAAGTCCTTAGCTGTAACCTTTAATTTGACTAAGACACAGATTCTCCAAGGGAGAAGAAACAAGGCAACTTCATGGCAGGGACATCAGTTCCTTCTGGGTGTCCTTGGGCTCTCTGAAGGATGAGGGTGCTCACTAGGATGGAAGAGACACATAACACAGCACTTGTGGAGCTGCTCTTTTATAACTATTGCTCTGGCCTTGAAGCCAAGATGTCTCTATTTTTATGCCAGGTTTGTAGTCTCTTGCCAAGCTGTTACCACACTTTTTGTCTGTTAACAGACAAAATGTTGGGGTAATAATGTGGATCTTGGATAAGATCCACAATATAATATTTGGATAATTTTGTTACCTTCTAACTGGCAGGCATGTGACAAATTGGACTGTGGTGCCTTTGCCCTCTGTAGAGTTGGCTGTCTTGGAGGACCTGTAAACTCAGTGTTACTTAACTTCAGGTGGTACTGCATCCAGCTGCAATGCTGCCTCTCTAAGTGGTCAAGGGCAGCCCTGCTTTTATCCTTATATCACACTAGGAAGCAATAATATCATGACTTATTATTATTGAAACCCTACTATTTTGCAATCATAAAATGCTGTGCCACAGTGAATGTATCAGAGGCTGATAGGCATGGGTGAAGCAAGGGTTAAAGACCATCCACTCAGCCATTAATCTGAAGCCAGCTTGAGAAAGCCAGTGGGGAAGTGACAGATGGCTTGGAGAGAAAGGATAGGAAACGTTGTCCTCCTCTGTCTCTGGAGAGGATGTTTCCCCCCACTGTGAGGCCCCTCCATGCTGCCTTGGCTTAGGAGATGCCAAGGTCTGCAGATAACACTAGAGAGGTCTGGGAACTTGCTGCCTTCTGAAGAGTGACTTAGTGCAATTAAATCCCATACCTTAAAAAGAGGAAATGACTGCGAAGGGACAGATGTAGTGGTGCGCTGGTGACTAGAGGAATAAAAAAAAAAGTGCTTGGGAAGAGATTGGCTCTTCCCATCCCAGCCCTGCTGTGGGAGTGTCTCTGACAGATGGTAGCATACCAGCCCTGCAGGACAGAGGTCACCATTGCATCCAGCCAAAGACAGGAGGGGTGACAGCAAGGATGCCCTCAAGCTCAGCCTGGGACATGCTTAAATCAGCTGAGCAACGGTAGGAAGCTGTTCCATTTTAAGGGGTTACCTATTGGCTGAAGGTGGCCACCAGTAAACATCCTTCTAAAAAAGTGCATAATGATACAGGGGGCTCTCCTGAAATGTCAACCCCCATCCACAAACACTCTGACTTTCCTTTCATCTTAAGAGAAGTGTCCTAGTGTTTTGCTATCTGGCAAAAGACAGCTTGTGAGGTAATGCTTGGCATAGCGGGCTTTCAATAAAGTTTTGGCATGATAGAGACAGGCACAGAGTCAGAAATGTCATTGGGAAGAGGTATCAAGGGCAAATAAAAAGACAGCTTTCTCCTTCAGACCCATGCAGAAGGAATTACCTGGAGGAAACCTTCTCTTTGTGAGCACAGTGCTGGTGACCTGCCACTGGCTTCTCCACTGCATAGTCTGTTGTTTGCTTTCTTTTTCCATGGCTCAATATCAGCTATTTCACTATTTATTATTGCCCTCTGCCCACAAAAGCCAGCCCAGTTAGCACATGCATTGCTGGCTGCTGCTGTTAGGTATGTACACATGTACCCTCCCGAGCTTTACCGTGTCTCAGTTATGGTGTCTAGTTGTTCTGAGGTATGGCTTTACCAAAATACTTGTCCACAAGTCAGCAATGCATGGAAGACACTGCCACAGCTTGCATTGCACCAAGGGACAAATCCTTTGCAAAGATTCAAAATCAAGGTGGGTTCATGCTTAGATGACTGATATTCTAACTTCTACAGGCAGAGGTGAGTGCTTCATTTCCCACTCGATTACCTGTGGGTGGCTGCAGAGCTCCTTACCTCTTTTCCAGTGATATTGGCTGCTTGCTCTTTGAATTTCCCTGCCAGTTGAGCCACTGAGGGAGATGCTGACTTGTCCACCTCCGAGTTGGTCTCTGCTGGCCTGTTCTGACAAAATGGGAACAACGAGTTATGAGCAAAGACTGGGAAAATCAAGCAGGCTAGAGAGAAGCCTGCCTATGTGTTATAAAGTTCAAGAGTAAGCAGGGACTTAGAGCAAAGTTTCTCACATCTGGCATCAATCATCCAGTCTGAGAGCAAGAGGTTTGGGAAGACAGGACCTAGCAGTGTTTTCAAATATCTCAGAAAAACAGTAATTCATGCAGAGCCTCTCAGCAATAGTTGAAGAGCCTACACTCAGTACTTTTCGCTGGAAGCAAACTGAATATTGCAAGCCAACTCTGTTCCCCATCTTTTCCTCACAGTGAGCAGATGGAATAGGGCAGTAAAGGATGTTCCCAGGCACCTTCTCAGCCCTTCTATCCCTTGTTACAGCCCTGATCACTGTCATCCCTCTTTTTCCAGTGGTTCTGCCACAAGCAGCCATTCTCTGTTCTCTCAGCAAGCCAACATCTGCTTGGGGATGTCCCTGTGCTGTTCTGCTTTTTGGCAGTGAAATGCTTAGGCGAGTGGGGAGGTGGGGAGGAAATTCCAGGGCTGAGAGAAGCTTCCCCTCCCCTGGGTTGACAACAGGCTGAGAAGCGTGAGGCTTGTTGGAGACTGGGTGGTGTGGTTCTTCCCACAGCATACAGCCCTGGTGTCATCCTACATTCACCTTGTTTTCTTTGGGGTGTGTGTATCAAGCAATATGAGTAGAAAGCCTTGAAATCAAAATTGATGAAAGAAAATCTTTGTTCTTCATCTCTAGTATCAGATGCCAAGGAAAAGCAAACCAGAGGAACAGAGAATGACTAACCAATAATATTTGTTTTGTTAGAAGCAGAGACCTCAAAAAACCAAACCTGACTATGAACCATCAGGAAGGAACCTCATACCTCTGCTCCATCTAGTACCACCATGAACACTTGACCAGAACCACACTTCTCACACCTCTGCCTCAATACTCTCCTGCTTCTCGCTCAGAAAGTTTCCCCAAAGGCTGTTGCTAAGGGAATACTTTTCCGTTTCTCCAAAAGCTTAATCGGAGCCCTTCCTTCTCCCTTTGCACTGCGCTGCCTGGGAGGGACCTGCTGTCTCGTTAACACAACCACTCCTTCAGCATTAGCAGAGGTGAAAGGGTCTGGAAACACCAATCTGACCGATGTATGAGCCATTTCCTTTGGGTCACCATGCTACAGGGTCTGGAGAAATAGCTGTGGAACCTTGAAGTCACAGTAAAGAAGACTCCTATTTTTTAGTTTAAAGGCAAATAAAGGAGGTTACATTAAAGATCAACTCATCATCTGCAGCTCAGAGCACTATCTAGTCTGAAATAGCTGGTAGAGAGCAGTATGGCTAAGGCTTGCTTGCATTGTGGAAAAGGGCTTTCCTCTTTCTCAGAGAGCTGTAAAGAAATGCTCCCAATAAACATTATCTTCTTGCTCCCAGGCCCACAAATGCAAGTAATTGTCTTCCATTCCCTGTTTCCAGAATCCTCACTATGTCTTCCCGGTTAAACTTCCCATACACTTCAGACCAGCTCTTTTGCATCCAGCCACAAAAGCTGTATCAAGACGTCTCCTCTCACTGAACTTTAGCAACTTCCTCTCCATCTTTTCAGCTTTCATTAGAGTAACTACAGGCAAGGGAAGTGGCAGATAAGGGGAACTGAAGGAACACTGAGGTAAGCCCATCAGCAGGGCAACCTGCTGCACAGAGAAAATGATGGTTATGCTGAGTGGGGAGGGAAAGCTGTTCCCAGGTGCAGGCTGGCTCCCTTCTGTTGAAGGGAGGGCGGACTGGAAAGACTAGGGGGCAAAGAATGAACCTGGAGAAGCTGGGATGAATTGGGAGGCTTGGCTCAGCATACCAGCTCCCATGGCAGAACAGACACGCAAACTGAGGGCTTGGTTGAGGCTGAGGAGCTGCAGGTGCTTAGTGTCTGTGGTGGAAGGGTTGCCTCCCTTTTTCTCCAAGAGATTCTTTCACAGCCTTTGCCCAGAAAAGACAATGCACTTCCTCTTGGCCTCTTTGACCTCTTGTTTGGAGTGGTTGTGTTGTTTTCTTTTCTTCCCTGGTTTTATGTTGGGTTTGGGTTGGTTTTTGTGGGTTGTTTTTTTTTTGAGTTACAGACTGAAAACACAGTTCTCTTTCTTTGGATTTGATCAAAGCTATGAGGCTGGAATGATTCCACACCATTTCTTGTTTTGCTGGTAGCAGGCATTGCTTGCAGTGCGTCTCTTGCCGGTGTGAAGCTTGCTGCCTGGGCCGCAGGAAGCACTGAACATGCCATTCTAAGATTAGCACAAGTAGCCCATGGGCTGTGTCCTCCTGAAACTGCCAGCTGCACACTCTCCGATTACGCTATGTGTTTTGCAACAGGAAAAGTCCTTTCTAAGATCCTTTCTGGCAATTACACTGCCGTCCTGTATCCAGCTTTTTCTACAGCTTCTCTGTGTCTTCTAGACAAGGCAAAGTGCCCTATGAAGGCAAAAAACAAGTGTTCCCTTCCTTGCACTGCAAGGAGAACATCATCCCCCTGACTTCCAGAGGCTGGACTGGCAGTCTCCCTCCCACTGGGAGGATGATGGAAAGCCTCACTTTCTCACTCTTGTGCCAGATCATATACTAGCCCTCAGCCTCTTCCACGGCTAAGATATGCTCCTCTCACCTAAAAGCACAGTGCTGGCTCCCTCCTGCCCCACAGTATTAATGCAACCTTTCCCATCAGGTCATTTTTCCTATCTCAGTGACATAATCCATTCCTTTTATAAATGTTGAACAGAAGCAGCTCTGCACATTTTTATCAAAAAAAAAAAAAAGAGTGAAATTACTCAGATGTTAATTTTGTGCTCTTTGTAACCAACTGATGCTTCTTTTCAGGAGAGAAGCATGGTCAGCCTGTATGGACTAAAACTAGCAAGCTAAGCTAAAAGACTTACTCCATTAGTAATTTGGTGACTGCTACTCTGAGGTCTTCTACTGTTCCATAAAAATAAGTGTCTAAGCATTGCGTATTCCGAAAAAGGTCAGACAGAGCAGCAAAACAGGAATTGAATTACACCATCAATGTAAGAGTGGCACTGTCTGCAAAAGAGGAAGTGCAACTATCAAGTTCTCTGTAAGAGATTTCACTTTCCTCGTCCAAATAACTTTATAAAATTGAGTAAATCTGAAGATAGTTTTCAACTCCGTCTTTCTTCATCTGCCTTTAAAAATGACCCTGGTCCCTTTGGCAGCACTGGAGAAGAGAATCACAATTTCACCTGCAATTTAATGTGTCAGGAAATGCGAGGGCCAATAAGTCTGCCTGATGTGGGAATAATAACATCTCACAGAGGGAGGCCTTCAGGACAGCGATGTCGTTATCTGGTTCATTGACATTTGCCAATTCTCCTGCTAGAGCCTGTGGACCCACTGTGGGCACCAGGTGAGAGAAAGTGCATATTAAAAGTCCATAGAAAAGATGTAAAGAGATTGAAGAGTTTCTCTGAGCATCCAGTTTGGGTACTCACAGAGGGCTTTTCTCAAAGGCCACAAGATTTAAGCTACAAATTGGAAGTGTAGACAAGTGAAGACAAATGTAGACAAAGGGAAGACAAGTGAAGACAGCAAGTGTTTTATGAAAACTGGAGAAAAGTGGAAAGCCAGAGATGGTTTTGGGGATGAATTTGAATGGCCTGCTGGGACAAGTGTAAAATTGTCTCCAACAGCCCTCAGTTAGCAGTTTTGGTCATGATCCAATCCATTGTAATTGAAAGCTATCATGACTCCATCTCATGGGTTTGGGATCCCACCTATTTTGTCACTGTCCATAACATGGCACTGGAAATACTAGTCTGAAATGGTACCAGTGGGGGTCGGAAGCAGATACTGAAGGAGTTCAGGTTTGGATTTGTGCATATGGCTTGGCTGATTAAAAGGGCAAAGATCTATTAGCTGCCATACAGTGGAGTGTTTCAGCTTGTTTAACAATTACATGCCAGCTGAATAACAGCAGAGATTTGTACTACCCTAGTACCCTCTCCCATGAATCCTCTGAACTGTCTGCTTGTGCAGGTAGGATATTTTGGTCAGATGGAGCCTCTTTTAGATGAGATGCAAGACTTCCACAGCATCGTGCAAGGCTGGAGTGTTCAGCAAATATGAAATCAGTGACAGTTACACAGCTTTTGGTATTGGCCCTGTGCACTTTCCACCCCCGTTCTCATGCAGCTGCATCTAGACGTGGTTTTGAGACCAGTCCCCGACCTCCACATCCCTTGCTTCTAAAGAGCTTCACAGAAATTATTCCCTGCACCCTGCTCCCCCACCAGTCGCTCATATTGGCTGCCTTCCCATACTGTGCACTCACACAAGCTCTGCAACAGTCCTCCATGACTCTTGTGGAGGTTTTTGTTGCTGCACCTACAAACTACCTCAGCAAATGCAAATATGGCAAAAAATAATATCAAACACAGTGTGTCAGAGGCAGATACAATAAAGCATTGGATGCTCAGGGCAAGTGTCTTGATTACACAAACAGGATCCAGAAATAGTGATCTTCAGCGCCCAGATCTCAACGCCATGCTACAAGAAGGCAGTTGTCAATATGCTAGATGAAAACAAGAGAGGATCAGTGCTTTCATGGTGTAGAAAACAACAGATGATCAGTGCTTTTGGGGCGTAGTTTCATAAGGTTCTGTTTTGGTAGAAAGACAGCTTATGTTTCCAACTGCTCATTCTCACTTGACCTTTCCTTCCCCCCTTCCCCCTCTCCCTTGCACCAGTGTGAGCTTGTGGGGCTGTGCTGTAAACTGAATCACTGAAATGATCTGGGCTAAAAATACATCGCTTAACTCTTTACACGGTTATTTTTAACCCAGATCGTTTCAGCAACTGAGTTCACAGCACAGCCCGATGAGCACTTGCCCTGCCGTAGCAGGAGGGGCTGGAGGGGTTGCAGGAACAGACAGCAGCAGAGTGGTGAGGACTTCCCTTTAATTGCTGCAGCCAGAGACTGAGGAAATGACATCCCTATGTGTTCTCCCATTCAAAGGGATGATACGACAGGAAAATCATATTTTTGCATGTCTCTTGGTAAAGGCTGTTCTGGTCTGTGGTACTGGTATTTCATTTTGCAATCTGTTGCCTCTCACCTGAGACACAGCTGACTGCAGGCTGTGAACTCAGGGGGTGTCTGTGAGCTATCATGGGGAGCATATTACTGGCAGCTGAGTGATTTGGTGGAAGTTTCTGTTAAGCATCCACAAAAGCCCCACAAATAGGTTGTTGGAGATCTCCAGAAGCCCCAAGTCAAGTGCCAGCAGCCGCAAGGGTGGCTGGGAGCAGGTTTTCCTCGTTGCATGGCAGAGGTAAAGCTCTACACCTATAAGACCTGCTCAGCTAAGGGATGCACTTGTGGGGAGGAAACTACTTAAGTCAAAATAAACCATCATCGCACTGTGCCTGGAGGCCAGCAAGAAACTCTGGGAAACAGTGCTGTGACTTCTGTTGAAACTGAAGTGTCATCCCTCACCAACACACTGAATTTCAGGAGGGAATGGAGCCTCTTGCAGACCCTCTTCCCTGCCTGGCTCAGCCCTCTGAAGGCAAATGACATGCTCTCTGTGCAAAGCCTTCCCATATGTGACAAATACCCTTCTCATTTTTCAGTAAGTAGCTGCAGGATTTGAGGAGCCCGCTGGTCATCGGCCTTGTCTGAGTGGGAAAGCTTACACCACCTACCCTGGAGTAGCTCTCAGCTTGCCTGGGGAGCAATATAGCCTCAATCTGATGGAGGTGCCTGTTTTTCAGCATAACTGAACTCATTCACAATCAGCTTGGCTGAGAAGACCTGTTCTCAAACTTCTCAAGTACCTGTTTCTGACATAGAGAGCATCATTTTGGGAATGCTGTAGTGAGGAATGTGACGGGAGTGTGAATTGTTCCTATCCCTACAGTGAGGTGCTGTAGCCTCTCTCCTGAAAAGACTCCACTGTAGGAAGCAGGGTTTGATGGGCTGGAGATGTCCTACTCACTTGCAGACCAAGCAAGGGAGGAGTGATGGCAGTACAAGGTCCTCCCATACTGCCCACCAATTTGGTGTGAACATTTTCATAGACAAGAGATAATTCTTTCTCCTTGCTCCTCCTTCTGTTCAACCACTGAAGACAGCTAGAGACAAAAGGCCTCTGAATATTCACATGGTAGGTCATCTAACCTACAGTGCCTCTCTATCTGGAGAGGACATGAATTTATCCTCTGGAGAGTGCATCATGAATGCATCTCATTACTACTTAAACACACCTGTACGTCAGTCCCCTCCTGCCTTTTTGAACACCACAATAACATTCAATAATGATTCAAAACACAATAATGATCTGTCTGCATGAGTTGAACTAATAAAATCTTTCCTTTGGTTAGGAGTATCTTTAATACCTGTTCTAAAAGCAAGTGTGCCAAGAGGCCAATCCACCAAACTATCCCTAAGTTTACTGATGGTTCTAAGGAGATAATTGAAAGAAATCTGGAATGTGTCCCTGCGTGTGGGTCTTAGCCTTAAAGCAGAGAATAGCATAGAATGGACAAGTTTAGGTTCACCTGGACACATCTGCCTCTCTTTTTGTCTTGTTCAATGGCAGGAAATAGGTAACTGAATTTTATTTTCAATCTTTTCTTATAGACTCCAGTTATATTGGTTGTCACATTTTATATGTCCACATAGATTAGATGGGCAGCTCATAAGGATCTCTTCTATAAGTGTACAAAAATAAGCTCAAGAATAGTTTTTAATTAGGATTGAACCCAAGTTACCAATAGAAAAATCTCTCTAATATGCAGTTTGTAGTTTCATTCAGAGCTGTGTCTCTGCACCTGCCATTTAGAGGAATTCCACTTTGCACCCTCCTGCCAGCATAACCTGAACCAATGTGTTTATCTGTGCCCATGTAAGTGCATCAGTGGCATCAGTATCATATTGAAAGAGGAACATTGTTCAGACTGGAAAGAGAGATGAAAGTTAGCAGAGTAGGTTTAAAACATAAACTCCCCAAAGGAGAAAACTGAAAGGCAAGAGGGTGGGAAAATACCTGAATCACAGTGTGAGGAACTGGGTGGCAAAAGTCAGGAGAGCCTGCTGCCCACAATCTGAGCTTGCTCACTTTCTTTCTGATCCACAGGAACATCAACATAGGCTGAACACCAATTGCCCATGAAGTGAGTGGGCTCACACTGCCCATTTTTCTACATCCTCAGAAGGAAATTTCATGATCCTTGTTCTAACAGAAGCTCAGCAACTTGCTGGGCCCTTGGCTCAAAAGCAACATATCCCAAGATCTAAGCCCTAATAGACAAACCTGTTCTTGCTACATTGACCTCTCTCTGTCCCAGTAAAGTATCCTCTTTCCCACCTTGCTCTTCATCCGTCATAAATAATTCTCACTGGAGACCTTCCAGCTCTCTGTTTCAGCAGGGATTTATATCATTTATTTATTCACTCGGCATCTTATTTGGCAGTGAAGTTGCTCCTCATCTGATTGTGGTAAATTTTAATTATTGTCAGAAGCCCCAGCTAGAAGTGGCTGCAGCTGTGGCTCTGTGATACCTTACAGCCAGCCCCATCCATCATTGTGTCAGCATAGCCCTCAGCAGCCTGGGTTGTAAGGCCAAGGCGCTCTACCTGAATTTCCTACCATTAGCTATAGAACAGGAACAATAATTACTGTGCTATGCTCCACCAAAGCAAAAGCTACTATATGAACCACTTCTGTACCTTCTTCTGATGGGGCTAGGATAGCTCTGTGAACTTTGTGGATCAGAGTTTTATTGCAGTTACTTTCCAGGAGAGGACAAGATCAGAATACCTTGTAGATATTTCAGGTGTATCCCAAATGCTAGGAAAGAAATATTTTTCTACTTCTATCTGTTGTTTTGGGGTTGGGTTTTTTTTTTTGACCAACCTTTAACAGAGGCTAAACACCTCCATTTCACATCCCAGATGACTATGTTGTGAGCTTTAAGAATGGCAGGGTGCACATAGTCCCCATCCTTTTCCTTCAAGCAGCCATCAGATGGCTGGACAAAGATGAATAACTAGCCTCAGCCATGGGTCCCACACTGCCACGATGCAGGAGTGAAACACAACAGAAAACTGAGCAAAGAAAGTGAGATTTCCATTTCAAAGATTCAAAGAGAATTCTGGGGCAGATATCAGGACATATAATCTGGCCATGAAGGAGCCAGATTTAAGGGTACGTTGAGGTGTCTAATGATGGCCTTAGTATGCTCTGAAATATCCTTGTCTGTTGTTTGCCGAGACTGGCATTTTAAAGGTCATGCAAACAGGCTTCTAGTTTAACTGGCAACAAAAGGAATTAGTGGAAAGCCTCTGTCTGTCTCACATGGGAGTATGCACAACTGCGCTGAACCATTTCACTTCCAAGATAAAGCTATTTCTATGTTAAGGTCGAACCTCAGCCAGTGCAGAGTGGCCTCCACATCTGGTTGATGTCACATGCAACAGATTCAATCTTCAATTTTGTAGCTCCAGGGAAAGAAATCTGCAGCCTGTGGGAACATATTGTGAATGTTGGAGTTGGGCTCCAGGTTTCTGAACAGTCTGTGAAAACAATGAGACCTCAGATTAGGTTTGGGACCAGTTTGAGACCCCGGGCCTCAAAAACAGGCTTAAGACTCCTCTGACACAGGCACACATCTGTACATATCTCCACGTAGCTGTAGATTCTGTTTTCCTTCAGACGAGGGACTGATCACCAATGGAGAAATGTTACAAATAAGTTGAAAATACTAGACACGGAAGTTCTGGAGACAGGCGGGAGGAGGGAGGCAAAGACTCCTGATTATACATGCTACTTTCAAGGCTGTCAGTGTTAGAATCCAGTGATCTATGGCAGCTTTTTTCAGGTCCAGTCTTAATGAAAACGGGAGCTATCACAGCAGCTTTAACAAATGTTTGACTGAAACTACTGAAATACACGTTGCAGAAACATGGATATCAGGTCTCCTCTTAAATTCCTCCTTTCAGTAATGTTTTCAGTACAGAACAATCTTCTTACCTGAGCATCAATCACTGCCAGCCTGTCTCTTGAAGTCTGCAAATAAGTTAGCTACAAGATCAACTCTGAGAAGTAGAACATTTGTCCTCAGAGTGGTACCCTGATCAACACTTATCCCACAACAGATGAATGAACACAGGATGAACATGTGTCTGAACTCAGCTGCAGAGCTACTATGTAGCTATAATGAGGGTGATAAAGAGGAAGGAGCTCTGACTGTAACAGGGCAGAATAGTACGAAGACTGGATTTCAAAGGAGAGTTGCATATTTGTTTTTAGGAGAAAGGGCAGGAAAATCCTACTTTAAAGAAAACATGTAAAAATATGTAATATTTTCCCACGTTTGGAAAGAGTTTGCTTCAGAGCAACATTTTTCTCAAGGCTTGCAGTGATCTGGTCCTGATTTTCTCCTGAGAGTTCCTTCCTGAACTGCTGCCATCTTGGCCCTCAGGGTCAAGCACTGCCCAAAGGGTAACATGAGGATATTGCAGCTCAGCAATGATGAGCAGCTTTCATCCTGAAGACAACAAGCAGCATCCAATTTCAAAATTTCAAAACTACAGAGGCTCGGATCTGCCAAATTTAAAAGCAAGATGTGAGAATAGGGCAGAGGTGGGAGATGACATATAGCCAGAAACTAGAGAATTGACAAATGCTTTTCAAAGGAAAGGGCACTGTGCTGAACTTGCCCACAATACTGTAAATAAATGGTTCATGTACTCAGTGTTTTGCCTGCCAAAAGTAGAGGGGTGACTCCTGCTGGTTTTCCTTCTTTCAGTGGTTCAGGCTACTCATGCCAGCAACAGGGGCTGCTAGGTGGTGGCTGGAGTTAGGTGGTGTGGTTCAAGAGTATCACAAGTGCAAGTGCCTCTCCTCTGCCCCCAGCGATGTCATGACTGCCTCTGTCAGGAGAGCCAGGCAGGGCCTGGCACGAGGAGATGGGCAGCAGAGAGCAGATGGTGTCATGCAGGTGAGGAGCTGTGTCCTTAACAATGGAATTATAGGAAACACCTGTAGTCATCAGGAAATTAGAAGTGGTGAATACACTATCCACTTTTTGTTTCAGAAAGTGACTACAATGACAATGAAATGAAATCATCATTATTTTTAACCTCTTCCCTGAGAAGTCCATACTCCCTTTGCTGCTGACGCATTTCTGCTAGTGATGTGGGTGCCATGCTGGTGTTAGGAGGCATTGCTTTTCATAACAGACGGTTGGTACCCAGGCCAGCTTTCTCCACAAGAGATCCTCTCCAAGAGGCAGCTCTTCTCAGCAGAGTAACTGCATAAAGTCTCAGTTTAACTTGATAAGATGGGACTGCTACTGCTGTCCTCACAGCTTCCTGGGCCTGAACTGGAAAGAGCAGCCTCCTGGGTGCTTCTGTGGAGTTTGTTAGTATCATGTCCTAATGTCAACAGTCTGGGCTCGAAAGGCCCTTATATAGGAAGGGTATGCCAGCCACCTCACAGTAGTCTTTGTCTGGCGTTGAAAATTTTCGAGGATAGATGTATGGCATGTTGCTCTTTTCTGCATGCCATGATATGTCACTCTCAGAAGTGCTTGGCCTGTGCTGGCTAAGCACTGTCTGGTGAGATTAGTAAAACCAGTAATATTGTCGTGAAAGGTACAAGTGAGATCTCAACTCTTCCTTTTACTCATGACAATACTTGGCAATTGCCTGATGCCTACATGATCCCAATGTGGCACAGGCAAATTCATTACAACATTATTACCTCAAACAGTTAGGAGCCTCTGCTGAGAGAACAACGCACAGGCTTGTGCATTTTAATGGAGATATAGCCACTGCTGCATGCCCCCCAGAATTGGTCCTGAGGGAAGCCAGGGTTTTATCTCTCAGGAGAGCACTCAGATCATCAGGCAGGTTCAAGAGTTCCTCTCCTCCCCAGGGAAGCCTAAATTCTTTGCTATGTGTTGTCATGGCTTTAAGAGGCAGGCTGGCAAGTGCTCACCCTAGGCTTGCCCAAAGCACTGGATTAAAAATCATCTCTTGCTAGACAGACCAAAGAGTTTGAAGCCCACATGCTCTGAGAACAGAGCAGAGAGCAGACCAACCACTTCCTGAGCAAATGTATTATCATGTCTGTCAAAGGCTGCCAAGAATGGTTTGATCAAGCACCGTCGTTACTAAACGAGGCAGGGAATGCAGCACCTGGTCTCTGCAGGTTACATACAGGATGTATGTAATGTCTGCCCATCATCCATGGAGACATGGGCAGCTCTTGGCTCTGCTGTGCCCTACTCAGGATAAGGCATCTGGCTGTTCACCCACGAAAAGAAGTGGCAGACCATTTCAAATGTAAATCAATTATTTTATATCTGTAGTGTTTTGGGAGTCCTGGGCTGAGGTGATTGCAGAAACATTCAGCAACACAGGGATGTCATCATTTCCTTTTCCATGAGAAGTGCTTTTAGTCAGAAGTCTAATGCTATTTGCTTGTGTTCAGAGTACTTGTTGTATACCTGATGATCAACATGATTCCTATTGCAATGAGATGACAAGAATTTGAGAGGAGAGGTAGGAAGGTGAAATAAAAGTACTTGCTTGCATTCAAGATTTCTTTCCCAGGAAAATGAGTGGAGAGGACAGATGAGGATGTGGTGCAGGAAGAATGTAACATGAAAATGCCTAATTTCTAACGCCAGCTTGGTCTGCACAGCAGACCACCAATGGATATGACCAGACAGGGCAATCCCAGGCTTATGCTGAAGCAGCACCCCAAGCACTAGTTGAATTTTAATGTTGAGTGGGCTGATGCCTAGTGAAGCAAAGGAACCATCAGAATCAGAAGATGGCTACAAGGGATTTTCCCAGGCTGAAGATATGGATTACAGTGTGTCAGTTTTGCATTAGTCCTGGAGTTGTTCTAGGACACAATAACTTGCCCTCAACTACTCAAAATCCAGGACAGAATTTTAGTCCAGGGCTTCACAAGCTCCACTTCAATGCTTGGTCTTCTGTGGCACGCTGGTTCTCCACAACACCTGTGTCTGAGGATAGCTACACTGCAGTGCAGAGCAGACCAAGGAAATCTGTAGTAAGGGAGCTGAGCCGGATAGTTTTAGTACGTCACACGACTTCCCATGGAGGCATCAAACTGGATGCATTCATTTGGCACTGTGCTAACACCAAAGCCCAGTCACAGCTCTGCATGAGCATGCACCCAGACCGGGTATCTGCGTTTCACCTCTGTATCCATAAGAAGTACCTACTGGATTTTGTCCGATACATATTTTGTGGGGACATATATTAACTGAGATAACTTGTTGCCACAAAATTCTTCCTAAGCAAGTCCTAAGGACTTATTTCCCTCTATGAACTGTCTTTGTCATGGGATTTTAGTCTGGGTTTTAAAGATTTTTAAAAATCTGATAATATCCAGCACGATTATAAGGGTGTGTGCTGGCTCTGTCTGAGAGATTTAATTTTCTTCATAGTAGTTAGTATGGGGTTATGGTTTTGATTTGTGCTGGAAACAGCATTGATAACACAGGGATGTTCTAGTTACTGCTGATCAGTGCTTGCACAGCGTCAAGGTCTTTTCTGCCTCTAACACCACCTTACCAGTGAGCTGGCTGCAGGTGCACAAGAAACTGGGAGGGGACACAGCTGGGAGAACTGACCTCAACTGACCAAAGGGATATTCCATGCCATACCACTTCACATTCAGCATATAGGGTTGAAAGAAGGAGGAAGGGAGGATGTTCAAAGTGGCAGCCTTTGTTTTCCCAAGCACCTGCTACACCTGATGGAGCCCTGCTTTCCTGGGGATGGCTGAATACCTGCCTATCATGGGAAGTAGTGAATGAATTCTTTGTTTTGCTTTGTGTGCATGGCTTTTGCTTTACTCATTAAACTGTCTTTTACCTCAACCCACAAGTTTTCTCACTTTTACCCTTC
Organism: Colius striatus; assembly: GCF_028858725.1. NCBI lineage: Eukaryota > Metazoa > Chordata > Aves > Coliiformes > Coliidae > Colius > Colius striatus. The sequence goes on along the minus strand of NC_084759.1, from coordinate 109,837,652 downwards.
TGATTCTCTTCCCCACCCCACCAGGGCTAAACCTGAAGACTCTTTGTTAGTGAGACAACAGACTTCACATCTCAGTCACATGCATCTCCTGTTTGTTCAGCTTAAGCCTTCCTGCTTGCAGCTGCAAGGCTGCACCCTAAGATTCACCTGTGCACAGTACCCCTCTTAGGCTCAGCAAGCAGCCCGAGGAGGGTTTTCCTAGACCCCTACACTAAGTCAATAATGTAAGAGGAAAAAGAAGTTCAAAGCAGTAACAATAGAACAATTGAAATAAAATTTAAAGCTAGAAGACAGACTATTCAAGAGGAAAAGTCCAAAAGATACTTGAAGATCAACATGATTCCTATTACTATGAAAAGCAGGAGGTTGGGAGGAGAGGTAGGAAGGTGGAACAAAAGGCTTATCTGTTAAGTACCAGTGAGACCTGAGGCCATAGAGGTGGGGGGTGAGAGGAAGAAGCTGTGCTATGTACATCATGATCATCAAGACTTTTAAGATGCATGATAACATTTGCTTGCAGACAGTGAAGAGGAAAGGGTAGGATGGCTAAGCAGAGGTAAAAATCTATGTCACCAATCAGGCCAGGGTGACTTGAATTAGGTAAGTCTTGAATTGAATAAGGCTTATCTGTTTTCCCTCCTCTCTCAACCAAGCCAGTCACCCTGGCCTCGTGGAGAGAGCAGGGGAAGCAGATAAGCCTTATTAAGGAGTCCAATCAATTCAAGGAGAAACAGTCTCAGCCTTTCCTGTAAAAGGGCCATGCCTAAGTAATTGCCTCATTACAAGCCTGACACAGCTGCTTGCAGACAGGCCAAGCGGACAACATTGGAAACAATTTCAGGCGGCAGGAAAAGGCTTGTGGATAAAGTTGGTATCTGGCTGAATGCGGTCATACCCAGCCACACAAGTGGAATAATAACGAAAGATACAGGGTCCATGTCCACACAAACAGTACAGCAGCCTTTCTCTGGAGGAGTCCCTTGTGAGAGGGGTTTTTCTGTCACCTGAAACAATACCAGCTTTGAAAATTCATCCATGGTGGGTTTTAAGTTCAGATACAACATGTAGGGTTCTCCCTTCTGAGTCTTTGAGGTGCACTAGTGTCTCCATTCAGGACTTTGCTGTGACAAAGACAAGACAAATGTTTTTAAAGAAGGCTGAGATGTTCAAGACACTACAGCTTCCAGGAAAAAAAAAAAAGCAACAAAATAATAAGATTCAAAAGCTGATAGTTTGCTATGTGGCTACGGTAGATAGTGATGTATTTCAAACCATCTAACTACTATGCAGCAGTACTCTGTACACTGCAAACTGGAGCTAAGCCATCAGCAACCTTAAGCACTGAGATACAAAGATGCAACTAGTTTAACAAAGATCACTAAGTTTGACTTCATGTTCCTTTGAATTAATATGTTTGGTTTTAGCATACTGGCTGTATTTATCTTGATTTTTTTTAATCTAATTCTAATGAGCATTTGGCCTTAAAAAACTGCAATGTTGATGTTGCAGAGCTCTTCCCTCACTCCAAGTGAACACCAGTGACACATCTGCAGTCCTTTTCCATCAAGTTTACAGTCACTCAGGTATTTTGAGATACTTTGTGCCTCTAAAACGTTAGTGCTGCCAGTGAGCCAAACTTCTGTAACAGATACACCCAGTGTTCCTGTTAACCAAAATTATGAAAATTTGAATTGGGATGTTGAAAACAAGGTCTGTTACACTGAAACACCCAATCAAAACCAGCCCTCAGCTCCTCTCTCAAAGTCACAAGAAAGGAGGCTACTGGGCAGCAGGATTTCAGTAGCATCTGACAGCCAAAGTACCACCTTCCCAAATAATTAAAGATCCCCTCTCTTTCAGGCAGCACCACTTTTCAGTTCTCCAAACTTAAACTAGAGGAACACCTACATTGCTTTTAACTTTGCTCAGGAAGACCTCTGGCTTTTCTGGCGTGTCGGGCAGGACAGTTCTGCCATTAACTCCTCCTCTCCATCTGATGGCAGCCCTCTAGCAACAAATGCTGTCTGAAAACTTGGTTGATAGAACCAGAAATGAGCTACTGTGTAAATACAGATAATATAGATGAGAGGCACGTGGCGGAAAGAAAGAGGTTATTTCTCACAACTCATCCATTGAATAGGTAAGTTGAAGAGGTTTGGTTTTTTTTAGGAATCCACAAACACTCCAGATGTGAAATAGCTCCTTTGGAGCCAAAGGCTGATCTCTACCCCAGTAGAGGGATGCGGATGTTTTAATCTACAACTGACAACAGCTGTTACTGAGAGGGTGGTCTGGCTAGACATATTGCTTCCCAAGTGTCTTTAGCAGCAACCAACATTTGGGAATTGTCCCTCAAATACTCACCCTATTAGCGAGTGCTTCCATGGGTGGAGGAGTGAGATGCTAGTTCTGAAGAAGAGCAGTGGTGGCCACCATAAGATGTAGCTGCTCTTGTAGTGTGCTGTTGGCACCAGCTGCTTGTACAGAGCTGTTCCTGGCCAGGGTTTTCCCCAGGATCCTTCTCAGCTTACCGATATTTCCCTCTCAGACGTCTGTTTCTCTTAATGGCCTGGGAACTGTACACAACCTGTCAACTTTCCCCAAATTAATTGGTGCCTCTCTGTGTGTACTTCCAGGCCTTGTTCTGGGGAGCTCTTGCTGCTCTAAAAGGATGAGGGGTGAGGTAATGGAGGAACAACCAGCAAAACCTCTCAGGCTACCCACAGGCAGAAGGGAAGTAATGCAGTCTGTGGGGCAAGTGCATCCCACGTCATGCAAGCCCAGTCCCCTTGACTAAGGCACAGGATGGCCGGGAAAGGTGGACATTAAGTGTGCACTATTCAGCGTATAAAAGGCCTGTACTGTGGTTTTCTGATACAAGCCTTGGAGGTGAACAGCTTTTTGTTGGTTAAAATGTGTCTTGCAGAAAATCACTATTTTAAACCACTCAAATCACAGTGTTGCTTTAAGTGACTTGCAAAGCCCTGCAGCAGAGATGATGCAAGGCTCCACCCTGCTCTCACCTACACAGACGCTTGAGCAGCTGCTCTGAAGGTGAGCAAATGCACCAGCCCCTGTGGTAGGAAAGGTCTCAGCCCCATGAATTGCTTTCAACTACTATCCAGTTTAGCTTCTTCCTTGCTTGCCTCGTGAGGTGAGGAAAATGGCCTTGCTTTGAGCAGAGGTCTGAAATGAGATGAACTGCTAAAGAAGAAGGCTCAGATGCAAGATGCTTCAGGTGGGATGAGGAAGGAACTGTTCTTGGACTGACAGAGTGGTTAAAGAGGACAAACTTTAAGCAGGTAGATATGCAGTATGCAATAATTATCTAATCTGAAGCTATTCAGAAGGTTGAATTAGAAACTGAAGCCACTGAACTGTCCCAAAAGGCACACAGAATGTGAGATGTAGGGACAATTCAAACTACCATAAGCAGAATGTGATAACTCCTCATTTAAACTCAATGCTAGATGCAGTCTAGTTGTAGCAGTGCAGGGATTCAACTTCTCTTAGTTTATTATGTTGGGAACAGAAAATCAGAAGAGTAAATGAGCCCACACAGAGCTCCCAACTGCTGCAGCTTTCAGGACTCATCAGTTGGGACTGTGCTATCTTTGTAACACATTGCTGTTAAATTAGGTCTATGCTGGATACAGGCAGGTCAGAGAAGGAGGTTCATATTTATCTGAGCCAAGAATTTAGTCCAAAAAGATACACAGATATGGAGTGGAAGAAAGTGATTGTAAGCACTCAGCTAGCAGCCAGCTTGAGGTGTGAATACTAAGCTACATCCACAGAGATGTTTTTTTTGCTGGGCCCTGGAGGGCTCAGTGGCCCCAGTGGCACTAAAGGATCTGGGTCTGTGAAGTTGCTTTCTCAGCTGCTGCCCTCCCCTTGGCTTCAGCCAGAGTCCCCAGTTTGTGAGGCCCTTGCAAACCAGGGCCTCCATTGGGCAAATGGATCCAAACAGCTGTAATTCTCTGCTGTGTTTGAAAATGCCTCTCTGAATTTTCAGTCCAGTCTGGGCTAAAGTGGTTTCCACAGGTAAAAGACTCTACTACATACCCTAAGGAAAAATGCACAGAAGCAATTCCTAAGCTGCAGCTTGGCCTTTGACATGGAGGCTTTTCTGGATTGTTTTCTGTGATCTGAGAAAGATAATTATGTCTGTTTCTGAGCTAACCTGCTTTTAAAATTCTCCCAACAACCCTCTAAAGGCGAAACTTAATGTTTGCAAGAGCTTTGAAACACCCTACCTACTTCAATGCACTATTGCTTTTTCCTTATGGCCAACTACAACTCCTTTATGTGTTCTTTCTGTGTCAAGAAGGGGGACTAAGTTCCTTCAACCTCAGGCACAGTTTCTGCAGGGTAAAGCTGGGCCACCGGAACCAGGTGTCCCGGAAGCACAGTCTCAGTGCCTGCACATCACTTGCTCAGTGAGTATGTCGGCCCTAGGAAGCTCCAGCCAGCATGTCACTGAATTCAGAGACCTTAAAGAGAAAGGTGTTGAGGAGAAAAGTTGTATTAAGAGAATGATTCAGCAATTTCTGAGTTGCAGAACAGCAGCAGAAGAAATAAAGTATGACAATTTCACTACTTGATAGCTTTTCTTTACCACAAGCTACAAAAAGAGCGAGCTTCCAGCTTTTGCTGTGGAATATCTAGAGGCTGAACTCGTGCCTCCTACAAAGGCTCAAAGAGCTGCTGTAGATGATGCAGGCTTCACTTTGCTGGATCACAGAGTGAAGCTGTTGCAGTGGACGGACCCCATGGGACTGGATCTTGAGCATCATACTCCTGGGCAAAGCCCTGCAGGGCCTGTCACAGACAGATGGGTCACTCACATCAGGTGCCCGAGGTCAGGACTGGAGTAGCGTGAGATGCCAGCACAAAGGGCAGGATGCTGAGAGAGCCATTATCAAGGAAGGTGAGTCCCGTGCTCAGTGTTTACAAAAGAGCAGGAGAAGAAGGGCCACAAAGAAAACCTGTGTGGCTGTGGCTTTTTGAGCTCTACAGGACAGGACTTGAGATTAGAAGTCCTGATATGAGTGGAAAAGAAACTTTGCCTTGATTTGGGACATGAAGGGGAAAGTGCTAAGACTCTTTCCTTTCTGTATGGGTGACCTGTCTGACTTGTTACCTTTGTATATCCTATCACCTCATACTCCACTGTATTCAGTAGTCCATCCCTTTCCCCCCACTCTGTCCTCTACAGACACCTGCTGTCTAGAGGCATTGTGTGTGTGCTTGTATTTTTTTTTTGGCATGAACAGCCCCTCTGCCTCTAACTGGAATGAATTCCTTGAAAACTTGTAATTAAAACACTGGGTTTTGATGAGGGGACAGTGTTGACAACTGTGCAATTTGTAAAGACTAAATGTGGAAGCAAATTATACTGTGTGTGTCTCACAAGTTAAACACACATTTGCTGCAGGGCTTAAGGGGTGAAATTCCTAGGAAACCTGGCACACACATACACTCGAGATGAAAAAGGACCTGTTTCATCTGAACTTACATCATGAGAACATGGCACGCAGCAGAAAGGTATTTCAAGACGGTTGACTTGAACAACCCACGATTGCTGTTGCAGTACACAGTTTTAAAAGATAAAGAAATCCATTCTTAAAACAGGAAGAAAGATTACAAAGAAAATTGGGTTTGTGTTTTACACAGGCAACAAAAGTTCCCGGACTCTTGCACATATGCCAATTTATTCTGATCTCAGCTCTCCATAGGCAGAACTTTGCAGGCCTTGAACAATATGTTGTTTCGGGAAGGAATTACAGATGCTTTTCAGGCCTGATTCTGAATAGCCACCAACTTCTGCTAGCAGGCCCATACATGGAAGAACTGCAGAAACAGTATAGTCCTGCCCCTCTGGTGGCCCTATCAATACTATTGCTTGGTTGTACTAACAGATTGCTCCTGCCTCCTTTCTAATGCTCTGTCCAGTCTATTTTTTAATCTCTCATGGGAAAGAGGCTTCCATTACATTTGGCTTCCACTACACTATTTCAAGCCCCGACAGACCTCAGTGTTAGAAGTCCTTCCTGCTATATGGTGAGATATACATCTTTCCTTTAATTGGATCCCATTATTCCTAGGCATACTGCTTTTCCGATGCACTAAATAATTATCTTCCCTCTGTGTTAAAAGTTTTAGACTTCTGTCTCACTACAAAGCCACACTGACTTATCCATTTTTTGGAGTCAGCTGTCCCTCTCCTTGGCATTTTTGTGTCTTTCTCTGAACCAAAGGCCATTGGTTGGCATCCTTTAGACACTGAGGCTTTCCAAACTGCGCAAGTTAATTCTCTGTGCTTGAAAAGCTGTGATCTATGTAAGCAGTAAATTTCTTGTCTTAAGAAGCAGCATGTAGCTTGGTTCAGTGACAGAGCATGAGGGAAAAGTATTCTATTTTGTGAACTACTTCAAGATGCTCAGAGAAGCACCACTGCATGCCATAGCTACCACTTGTACAAAAGCACACTCTGAGCTCTGGTCCCATCATGCTGAGAGTATGCATTTGAGAAGCCTGAGATGAACAGTGGCTTTGTGAAGCTGATAGTAGCAAATCAATATCCTTTGTAGACTGGCCACTAGCCATCCACACTGACCAAAACATTGTGTACATTTTGTTACAAAGGGTAAACAGGTTTATTTGCATAAGGACACCGCCTTGCTGCCTCTTTTGTGGGTTTCAAGCTCTTTTAAAATTTGATGTTGAAGAGCAAAAGAAAAAGAGCATGCATCTATATCAGCTCTCAGGTCTGGGTCTTTGCTTGGAGAAGGCTTTCAGAAACACCTTCAGCAAGTGATGTGCTTGTATCTGACAAGAGTTCAGTCAGATGTCATTTTTTTCTTTTTAACAAGTGAAAACATTTGGCACTAAGGGAGCAGATAAACCTCACCCTTGTTGGTCCATTATGAGGACCCATATGCTGGTGATAAGGTATTGTAAAGATATGCCTCAGACTGGATGTTAATGTAAAAGCATCTCTGGCCTAAGACCCCTATCTGGGCACATTGTGGCTTGAGTGAAGTGCAACTTAAATCTGTGCCTGCACAAGACCCCATGAGAATAAAGTGCCCCATGCCTCTGACAGTAACTAGGTGTGAGGCAACTGTAAAGTGAGTGTATAATTTCTCCTTACACAACAGATCTCCTGTCTCTAGATGAAATTCATCTTTACACACGCCATGCTGCTAACTCCAAAAGGCATATAAGTCACCAAGGCAAGCTGTGCCTCTGCAGTGTTATAGTAACTGCAGGTAGCAAGAAGGCTTAGCCAGTAAAACAGTCCCTCCAAACAGGTTCTCTTGCTGCTGGGTACAGCTGCCGTCCCAGAGCCCAAACTGAGGCTGTAGAGTTGGTGTTTTAGGAAGAAGAGCCTCCACCCTGTCTACAACTGTTAACCAACCTCTTGGAAACAGAAAGGAAAACCACCCCTGGTTTCTATGGGCTTGGTTATTTCCATGATGAAACCCAGCAGTTTCCTAGCAGCACCTATTGATAAAGCAATGCTGATGTTTTCCCCTGGTCTGCAGATAAGCAGATCCTGGGAATGTATGAGAAGATATGCATGATATGCTGCTCAACAGTAACGAGTCCTGCCAGTTAGACTGTGGAGTACTGGAAAGAAAGCTTTCCCAGAATGCTATCATCGTGACCTAGGATACTTAAGACAACCAGAGGTTAAAAAGGGGAGTGAGAAAGAGGAGGAGTTCCAAAGAATTACCCTTCTCCAGCAACAAAAAGCTTTAATTCTGCAAACCATTTACTCTGGGGTCTCTGCTAGGTACAAGAAAGGGTCACGGAACAGCCCATAGGGTTTGGTTTTGTTCCTTGCTGTCCTTCAAGAGGGAAGCTTTATCCAATCACTGGGATGTGGAAGTCTGGCAAGCCTGATCCTTTCCAGAGTCCTCTGCTGTGGACATGCCATTTACTGTCAGGCAGGTCCAAAATTTGTCCTAAAATGGTGTTCATATGGTACCTTTCCTAATATATTTAAAATACTTTAAAATACCCTTTATCTATACAGACACTGTGAGAATGTGTCATTTTTATGAACTTGGGAGGAAACACTGAAAACAAGTGTATTTGAGGTTAAAATCTTCTGTTAAGCAAAAAGAAAAAAGAAGAGTGGAAAAAGATTGTTTTAATATTTGGAATGAAAGACGAACAGCAGAGCTTCCTGAGAAAGGGAAATTGTTTCCTGGCAGAGCGACCACAGCGTAATGCCTGTACTTAATCTTGACTCCACAGCTTCAAGGGTGGGCAGAGAATTCCATCAGCCCAGCTCACCTCTATGTGGCTTACTGTCCTGCTGCTCCATGTGCTGACCACAATGGCACCAGTCTTTAGCCCCGTCTTCTGCACAGTACCAAGTGTTACTCCATCCCCTCCACTTCTTGTCACTCTTGGGTGACAAGTTGCATATCTTTAGTGCAGTTTTCCTAGGGATGGGCTTTTGAGGAGGGTGTCATCCCCTATGGCTCCTGGAAGGCTGCAGCAATTGGGATATTGAACCTGGAAATGTGCTCAGTTGTGATGTCTGGCCAACCACAGCACAAAGGAAGAAATTACTTCTGACCTCGCTTGTTGAGGGGGTGGATGTTTGAACTCCAGGAGGTCTCAGAAGCCTCCTGCTGGGATGAGGAACAGAAGACTCACAGGAATTCTTTCCATGCTCTGCTGGAGCAGCTCTGCTGCTAGCTGGAAGAGGGAGGCAGGACCCAGGGCATCTTTGTGGTATCCTCATCTCATTACTGAAAAGTGCAGTGGCCCCATCACTCCCTAGATGTTCCAGATGACAATATTGTCATGTAGGGAGAGCACAGGGCCTGGGGCTGGAGCCATGTCCAGTATGTTGCTCACATGGGAAGTGGCAAAGTGAGCAGAGAAGTGCTCTCAGCCCTGGAAAAGCTTTCCCTCTCCTGAGCTGGTCTAGCAACAGGCAAAATGAAGCAGGAGCTAGTTGCAGAAAAGAGACATGAAAAAGGAGGTGCCACTGAAAGAAATTAAATCTGCTGATAGGCGCAAAGAAAAGTGGAGCTTTCCCAAAATAAACCTGTCTGCTGAACCTTTGCAGCTTAGGGAACCCATTGCACCATAGGGAGCCACCAAAGTGAAACTTGGTCTTGAATTGCTTCTCTTTGTCCTGTGAGCAAAGTTCAAATGTCTCCACACTCCCAAGCTCCTATGGAGAGGCTGGGAAGAGGAATGCCATGGCTGCTGGTCAATATGGGCTGCAGAAAGCCACAAGAACTTTTAGTGGATGCCTTAGCTCACAACATCCACAGCAAGGTTTGGGACAGCGATGGGAACTAGGCAGCTTGAACCAGATCTAAAGATCTAAACTAACAATCCTACACAATAATTTTTGATCCTCTTTGCACTGTGAGTGCAATGAACGTTTAGTGGCTGCTTTTTTTACAAGTGGCTTAGCTTTCATCAGCGCCAGCTTTACACATTTTTTATATCCTTTTATCAGTCGTAACAGTGGAAAGAAAACTGACTATGAAATCCATCTTGCACCAAGAAGCTGTATCTTCACAAAAAAAAACCAACCCCAACCTTGAAGATCAGCAGATGTACAAAATTACATGAACTGCAAGAAGGGGGGTTTTGCTGCCTTTTTCTCCCTCCTTGGGATCTTAAATGGTTACATTTACCTTTTTCAGTGTGGCAGGTTCCTGAGAGCAGAATGGCTAAGGCTGTAGGTACTAAGCCCTAAGAAGCAGTAAAACCACGTTAGCTGCTCTAAGAAAGTGACCACAACCATCTTGCTTCTGTGGGTTTTTTAAAAATAGGGTCTTCCTACAAGAGATGTGATAGCAATCAGCTGGCTAGGTCAGCCCACTGCCCCTTTTTTCCCCTAATGCTGGTAATCCTCCTGTGTCCCACTAGAGCACACAGCTTGCCAGTTATGCCAGCAGAAAAGCTCAGAGCAGCTCTGCTGGCCATTGATGAAGCAAGTAGGGAAATGACAGAACTTTGCATTCCTGTTTCACAGGGCCATTAAATCTGTTTTTAAAGCCAAAAAAAACCCAACCCCAAACATAGTGAGTCTCTGGTTCCTTCTTATGCTGCCTGTGAAAATCTCTCAGGAAGAAACAGAGGAGAATTAGCAGGTGGGAATTCAAGTTCTTGGTATTGGCTCTGTTTTGATGCAATGTCTTCTTTGAGACATTAACCACTTTTTTGGAGGGTTAGAGCAGGAAGGCAAGACTGAGTGCACTGCTTAAAAGATGTCATGGGAGTTGAGACGTTTCAAAAATAAGAATGGATGCAGCAGCCTCTAGATCAGAAAACAAGGTTAGCACGGGGAAAGAGTGGGAAATAGAAGGATAAAATCAAGAAGAGAAAACTCTGGGTTAAATACTTCAGAGAAGCTTCCTGGCTGTCAGACCTGCGTGTGTGTCACACATCTCCCAAAAAGAAACTGCAGGTTTATCCTTTTCTGCTCTGAAACATTGATGTGGCAGATAAGAGAAAATACTCGAGGGGTGCAGTCCTCTGCACGTGGAGAGGAGAACGTGTAGAGGAGAGTGTCTTCAACATGACAAAATATCCACTTCAGCCCTAAGTTAGTCTTTGCTTCATACGTGGCTTACTGTGTACAGCAATTATAACAATTATAACTCCCTTCCCCTCCCCCTCAGACATCACAGGATACTACATAGCAAGAAATAATAAAACAAGCCTCAGAAGTTAGTGATCCAGCCTCTGTCAGATCTAAAAACCCGTATAAAGCTATGTATTGGTCATGCCCTATGTAGTCTGTGCTGAGTTGGTTTGAACAGTCCTTCTCCATACCAAAATCTATTTAAATAGTTTGTTGGGGATATTTTTTGTAAATAACATGCCTGATCTGTTAAGCCTTGCCTGTGGGACAGCCCAGCCCAGATGACAATATTAGCACCTGGGCGTTATCGGAGTTGCCCAACCAAGCTATGTGCTGAAAATCTTCAAACAAAAATTGTAGTAGTGCTTCAGACACGCTGTTCCCTGGCTTTGTTACATGTCCCCTGCTGTTGGGGCTGCACTAATGCAGGCTTCTCTGGGAAGAGAATGTGAAGTGTTTGGTAAGATCTGTGTTTAGCTGACAGAAATACCAAAAGTCCTCTTACATCATTTGAGGTTTTGCCAATGTCGTAATCGCCTTTCTCCCGAGCCCCTCCTAAAAGCAAATATTATTTCATTTTGCATTTGACACTTAAAAAACTGTTTGAAAAGCTGGTGAATCCAGCCTGACAATGAGCAAAACAAGCACCATTGCCCCGATTTCACATGAATGGGAAAAGAGGCAAGGGGAGGTGAACTGCCTTGACCAAGAGGGTGCTACACAGGAGAAGGCTTGGACTTTAACAGCAGAGAAGCCTGACTCCTGTCCACCAGCCATCTGCCCACTCAGAGACAAGAGCTCTGACCCTTCTGAAGCAGGCGACATGCAACACAGGGGAAAGGCACAGGAAACCCTTGTGGGGTGTACTGCTCATTTACCTTGTCAAAGCAACGGTTTCTCTTTCCTGAACAAAAATACTCTATCAATAACGAAAGTGAGACCGCCCAATCCATGTGCAATGGGGGACACACATGGCTCAGGGTCCAAATCACAGCTGCTGCTGTATGGGCTAGATAGGAAAAAAAAACGAGGATCCCACTAATCCTATAGGGTCTGTTCACTTCTCCTTATGCCCCCGTTTTTACTGAATTTTTAAAACCTCCTCTCAAAGTGATACCTTTAAAAATGTAACTCTCTTTCCCATCTCAGAAACTAAAAAAGTACATGGTAGTCCTTCCTCATTGCCTTCCTCCAATGTAATTTCTCCCCATACCATCCCCCTGCTTTCCAAATCTGGACTGAAACCCACAAAACATTCTGAGGTGCATGGCAGGGGCTGATGTGGGGGGGGGGGAAGATGTTTAGCTGAACCTCAGCAAAGAAAGAGATATATCTTGAGCTGCCTTTAGTGAGAAGCTCTTTTTTTTCAAGGTGGAGCTAATGCAGATCGAGGAGCCAGTCACAAGCTAGTGGAAATAAAAAAAAGTTTTCTTTACCTCCATGTCCTGCAAGAGAGAGGTGTCCTCGAGGCAATCTTTCTTCCCCACCCCTTTCCCTCTTATCTGTGGGAAAACTTCAGCTGAGCCGGAGCAAAACTGCACCGCTGTGGAGGGTATGTAACATCCAAGCTCCTGCTCAGCTTGAAAACTGACAGAGCCCAGCGAGTGGCCCTGCACTACGAACAAGGAAGAAGGGCGGGTGGGTGAGAGGAAGGGAGGGAGGGGAGAGGAGGGGGAAGCAAGGCAATCAGGGTTTAAATTTAGACACAAATCTAAACAGATACTGTCCTTCCCAGTGTGCTGGGCTCGTGAGACAACAAGCAGCAAACTCTGCTGTTGCATCTCAAACTTGGGGACACCACATGTGCGTTTTCTCCCTTTATTTCTCCCCGTTGTATTTTCTATCATCTTCTCTTTATTTCCACCTCCCCTGCTCTGTTTTGCCTCTGTTTCTCTCCACTGCTTACAGTTGCTCCCTTGGTATCTCTGACTGGATCTGTCTCCCGTGTCCATGCTTTCCTCTCCAAATCTGCAGCATCTCTTCCTTGTTTATTTGTGAGGAGGGCCTTCCCCCCCCGCCCCCCCTTTAACTGCACCTTCTCTTCTCCCTTCCTTCACACTTTCAGGTAATTTCAGTCAGCAGTGGATTGTCTTTAGAGCAGTTAAAGAGCCAGAAGAGGAGCATAGCATGAATGATTATTGTGTTTGAACAGGATTGAAGGCTTTGATGTCCTGGTGCATGGCTGGGACTCCCAGGGATGACAATAATATCATAATGTTGTGCTGCTGGGTGATTCCTAAGCAATAGATGAAGGCTCCACTGTGAAGGGCATTGTGAAGGCACAAAAGTAGGCACGAGCAGAGGGTCCCTATGCAAGGTGTCACTGGCTAGCTGGAAAGCAGGACTAGCTCTTTCCACCCTGAATTTATATCTTGCACTACCAGGTCAGAAGGTGTAGGATATTCTTTTCTTCCTTGATAGGGAAAGACAGACTAGTGCACTTGAGGTAAGAAGCTTCCATGGTAGTATAAAAATTCAGATGCAAAAAAATAAGCCTCAGTAATGTTTTGCTATGGGTTCCCTTTCCATTGAGATTGTGATGTTGTAAATTAGACGTCTCTTTTAGCAACTGTTTGCATATGCTCCTTCTCAAGAATTTCTGTCCCCACCTCTTGAGATCGGGGTGGTGCAGAGGAATTTGGAAACACTCCCTTTGTCTTCTGCTGGCTTCCTTGCCCTGCATGCAGCTGCAAAGTGACACAATGTCATGTCATCATTTTGGGACAATACCTAGGGGGCAGAAGAGGGTTAAAGCATCTTTTCTGAAAGGGATGCATACTTTTCCTTTGCAGTGTTTCACAAGTCCCTGCTGGCTATGGCAGAAAACACTCCAGAATGGATGTGACCATCATGATATCCCAGATTATTGTTACCCATAAATCATACCGACATAACTGTTCTTACAGTATAATTAACTGTTGCTGTGCTGCATGCTGTAGCACTCCTGTGGAATTAGCAATTTTAAATCATTATTTCATTAGCTCCCAAATTTAATAGGCAATGGTTAATCAGTCCTTAGCCAAAAAATGATAGGCTGAGTTGCTGCAATCTGGAGATTGGTCAAGAGGACTAATTAATCTTCTGTTGCTGTAACACTGGATTAGTTGAAACCTCTCTGCTGTAAGCAACCAGAAGATGCTGCAACCATAGATATAGGAAAACAGATTAAATACCAAAATGTAAAGATTAAATTCCTTCTTGATTGGAAATCCTGCTGATTTCTTCTAAGTCCTGACAATGGTACGCTAGGAGAATGGAAGTGAACAGTAGGGTGACATGAGGAGAGCAAAATGCTTTGGCTGCCCATGCTTTGCCTGCTGTCAGAACAGAAAGGGGATGTCATGCTCAGGGACTTCACTGTGAGCATTGGTCACGAGTGTCATTTTGAAGATATCTGCCATGTATCACACCACCAACACACAGACCTCCGATGGTTGCTTCAGGCCACTCATGGTGTGTTTCAGTATTTTCTTTCTGCTTTCAGGGGTTGAATGCTGCAGAGGAAACTGCTTAGGTCTACAGAAAAGGAAACTGCTAGGCAGAGGCAGTATCACTTTACCCGTACTAATAAAGCAAAGGTAGTGGCAGCTGCCCTACCGCAATTCTTCACTCTATTTATTTCTGCTCCCGAGTATCTTGCCACAGGGCCAATCTTTTCCACCAACAGGATTCCCAAATGCCATTGCTCTGAGCATGGTATACAGTACTCAGTTTACTAATGCTACATCTTTCTTCCCGAAGGAGCAAGGAGAGAACACACAGAGATACAGTGTATTTTTTTTCTCCAAACAGGAAGACATTAGGTGTGGATTTGCTCTAGGCTTTCTTGGATTCAAACTGGAAAATAAAGCACTATAAAAATGAAAATCTGTAAAAAACAACCCACATGCTTTAACTTTGTAACAAATGTTATTAAGTCAGGTTATATGGAGGAACTGGGTGGTTTACATGATGTGTAAATGCAAGTATGAATGTGAGACATTTTAGCATATGAGTCTCTATCTCTCTGTGTGTATCTCTGCTTACAGACCTTCTGGGATATAGCAGTGTCTATGAGACTAGCTTGGTTGTGTACGCAAAGAAAAGTTTCTACATCTGTTCTGTTCAGGAGGAAAAAAACAGTCATCACAAGTGCCATTAAAACAGACTCTTGGGAAGTTTCTTGTGAGTGAGAAAATGTTGCAATTGTGGGCCCTGGACTCTTCAGCTTCACAGCTGATTCTTTTCAAGACATTTGTGAGGCCAAAACAGCAAGTTCACTTCAGGAGAAATGACTAATACTCCTGCTAGAGGCAGCATGGGAGTGAGGTGCAAGGAAACCCTTCATCCTAGCATACTTGCAAAATTGGTAGCGTAACAGTTCTGCCATGCTCAGAAATAACACGTGTAGTATCTTCTGGCCTCCTGCATTTTGACTATGGATTATGGACAATGAAGCCTCCACAGGGTGCTAGATATACAGAAAGTAGTTGCAAAGACACAACAGCAATCCTTTGGTTAGGGTCTACTTAGGAAAGAAAGCTATTGAGGTCATCTGAAACTTTGGCTCAGACACTTGTAACCATGCTATCTCGTTTGGGTGTGTCCGTGTAGGTGCCAAATCTCAGAAAGTATGTTTGTCAGGATGGTGGATGAGCAAAGGGTGGAGGAAACTGTAGGTCCCTGCAAAACACAATGAATCTCTGTACTTTGTTACGGCATTTGTTGAGGGTTTAGTAGAGCTCACCTGTCCATGACAGTATCTGAGATTATTCTTTCCACCTCTCTGGCTGGTTTTGGCTGCTGCTATCCACATGCTTTTACAGAATTCATACTATTAACCAGCAACTGTTGCCACATTGGGCTTTTGGTACCCTAAAAATGGTGTCTCAACCCCTTCTGTTCCCACTCAAGGAACTCAATTCTCAACTGAAAAAAAAGGGGGATAAGTTAACCACAGGAAAAAGAAGAAGAAAAAAAAAAGCACCATTTACATTTCAAAGATCAATCAACTCTAAAAACCAACATCCTGTTTTGGGTTGGGTTTGCACATGGGCTCCCCCCTACAATGGCAAGCTGACAGGAAGCGAACGTGAAAAGCATTTTCTATGGGAAACTCGCTTTTTGAACCCATCATCCTGCTAACTGTGCTCTGCAGCACTGGCTCCTGCCGACCCTGCCTTCGCCCCTCTGCCTTAAACTAACACGACAAATGCTAAGCCTCGCTCACCCTCCTCTTCGGGGAGTTATCAGCAGGAAATGAAGTCAGCTGGAACGCTTTGTACCATCAATGTTTTTTTGCTCCAGTTCTGCAGCTGCAGCTAAGTGCATCTGAGAGTGCGCACACACACACACACAAACATGCACCCATGGGCTGGCGTGTCCCAAGGGACTCGTGTGAACAAGGGGGGGGGGGGTGGGGAAAGGCATGTGAGGCCCTGGGGGCTGGTGTGAATGGGAAAGGTGCTCCAGTTAAATGAAAGGACATGATTCTAACCGATTCTCCCTGAACTGTATAGGACAGGGAGTGTGAGACTCTGTGTGTGTTGCGAGGTGGCCACATAAAAAAGGTGATAGAAACCGCCCTCATTCATATCAGATGCAGGGCAGCTAGCATCATCTCTTGCAGAACTGGAATTTCTTTGGAGAGCTCTTGTTTCACTGCTGATCTCCCTGACTGCAGAGGACATACTGAGCTGGGGTATTAAGAGGCATGGCTGCATCCTCTGCAAAAATGTGATGAGGCAAATATTATCAGCATCAGCCATTGTCAGCTTGCTTCTAGACTGAGCAATTACTCTACCAGGTACTTGTGCTGGATACAACCATTTTTTTGATTACTTCTTTTTTATTTCCTTCTCTGGAGGCTTTTAAAACCTGCCTAGATGCATTTCTGAGTGATCTGATCTGGGTTAAAAGTGCTTTAGCAGGGGACTGGACTAGATGATCTCTAGAGGTCCCTTCCAACCCCTACCATTCTGTGATTCTGTGATTCTATAATTGGTCTCAGGCCAGTCCTACTGCCCATATCTCAGCATCCTAGAAAGCACTGTCACAGCTGGTCCTCACAACAGCTTCCTCAGCATACAGCCCAAGCTCCTACTGAAGAGTAAGATTCTGTAACTCAAAATGGAGCAGCGTTTCTGGTCCCTAATAGGTTGTTATGTACAGAGGAAGCTTGCTGTGCCACTGCCTTTGTGGTGGCTGTTAAGAAAAGGAAAAGGGCTTTTAGCTGAATACCAGGCCACTGCTATGTTCTTTTCATCCATCTTTTAAAAAATACGCTGACGAAAGGGTCAGAAGTTAAATTCACAGCCAAGTTAATTTGGGAACTTTGAGGACAAGAACAAATAAAATACATCATGCACAAGCAGGCAACACCTTTTTGTGCTCAGCAAAGGTCTGTGTTGTGTGCCATTTCCCAACAGCAGTAGTACTGCATTGTTTGGCAGGACTGATATCTCCCCAGGAGGATATCTAACCAACATTTTTAGAAACAATTTGCATGGTGGGTCTCACGTGGCACCGAGCGTTGGCACTTCAAAGCATTGAGTACTTCAGCCTTTGCCAGAGCTGACTCACAGGTCAGTCGCTTCTATCAAAACGCAGCGGCAAGTGACTTTAATCACTCTGGCTCTCCTTTGGGAGCAGAGATCTGGCCCGGGTTAGAAATCCAGCTCTATACACAGTGAGATTGCACAGCCCACAAGTATTATCTGGACAAAGAGAGGCTTCTGTTCATGACAGACTGTGTGATCTAGACAGGAAGCCTGGCCCAGAGTGTAGCTGGACTGTATGACTGAAGAGAAATCTTGCCCAGCCCATCCAACCACCACACAATCTAAAGAGAGAGCTGGCTCAGAGCAAAAACAGCTGTGAAGAGGGCAGACAGAGCATAAGGACACACTAGCCAGGATAGAGACCTTGCACACTTTCTGGCTAAAATACACCTTCTCCAAAGGTACAGCCTCCAGATTCAGCCTGAGGCCAATCACATGTAAACCACACTGAAATGAAGACTGTTCCCTGCACTGGCCAGCTCCTGCAGTGAGTAAGCAGGCTTAATCTGTGGTGAGATATTACTGTCTGTTTACCATTATTTTAATGTAAATAAGCACATGAGTTGAAAAAGAGAACTAGTGGCTAGCAATACTTTCCTGACCTTGTTAAGCAAGGATGCTGAGAGCCCCTAGACATATTGCACCATAACAGAGAGATTCCTTCTCCTTTCTCTGAGATCTAGCTGAGGAAGTGAGAGAGCCTGAAAATTTACTTCAGATAACATTCTTTCAGAACAAGCTGAGGGAGTTAAAGACCTTATCCCTCATCCTACAGGTTCACTCTACATTATCCATCCAAGAAAGAGGGGACCAAAGTAAGCCCCCTTTGTTCAGTGCAATGTGCAAAGCAGTCTATAGGCTAGTGTGTGCTGCCCATTGCAGAAAGTACTCAGCTGAATAACTCCTCTTTTCCATAGCTAAGACAATGCTATTTGCTTCTATAAATACTGTTGAGCACCAAATTCCCACCAGACTCATCAGCCCAAATCCTGCAGGCCGGTGGAGCTGGGCAGCAGCATCCCATGGCAGCTGCAGACAGGGATGGCTGCAGACCTGCTGCAAGGCTGGAGAGGAAGGGAAACTTGGCAGACTTCGTTTGGGCTTGTTGTTTTCTCTTGGCCCTGAGATCTTGCTATATGGTCCCAGTGGTGGCAAGGGGAGTGTGGGATCATCTTCCAACACTCTCCACGAGGTTCACTTTGACTGTCCTGCTACAGGGGCTACGTGGCTCCAGTAACACCCCCCCTTCCTGGTGGAGGGATGGCCATATTCCATAAATACATACATTGAAACTCCAGAACATAAAAACTTTCCCTTTTTCTGCATTTTCTTTTCTGAAACAAAAAATTACCAGCTCTGCCTCCCACATCTCCTTTATCTTTTTCCCTTTCTATCCTTTTTTTTCCCCCTGTGACGCATATTTACTTCCACATACTCTCCATGGCATCCATTCTTTCCTGTGCTGACCTCACTAGCCGCCTCCAGATCTCTCTTTGTCACATTCTCCTGTTCCCCAGTAAAATCATTCCCACACTCATCCCTGCCACCTCCCTTTGCCACTCATCCCTTTGACTGCATCAAGTAAATACTGACACCTCAGAGAGCTCTTGATATCCCCAGGCTCCCAGAGGGCAAGACTTCTTGTAAATGGAGAGAAACAAACAGTTTCTATGCATGCACATGCATGTTGGTGGGGAGAGAAAAGAGGAAGCAGTAATGTTTCTGTTTGGTTTAGCTAGAAAAATCTCTAACGAAAAGTTTGTTGCATTTTGTCTTCCTCTTCCCCTCCTCTTTGCTAATTTTTCTCTAGACCATTCTCGTCCCTTCATGTTCTTTTTCACTCCTGCAGAATGGCTCTTGTCTTTTTTGCTTTAATACAATCCATTCCTGCCCCTCATCTAAATAAGTAGTATAATCCTATATACATAAAGACAACCTTTTGCACAGTCTTTTCTCTCCTTTCTCTTGCCACTTTTCTCCTTAGCACTCTGCCCTGAAATGTCACTTGTCCCCTAACACAAACAAGGCTGCTTGTATTGCTTTGTTGCCAGAGCAGCTGCAACTCACAAACGCAGCTACCTGCCCGAGCTGAGGGGGCTATACCTCAGGGGTTCAGATAAGCCTTTTTTTTTAAACTGCCCTTCTGCTTTTTAGTTATAACAAAACCCAGGTTTTTCATGAGCATGGCCAGGGGAGGGCAGCAGCGGAAGGCTCCATGTGCCAGTGCATGGAAGGGCAAGCCCGGCTCTGCAGGCAAGGGAAGTGCTGGAGGAAAAATTGTTTTGCTTTTCTTGTACACAACAGGACAGTACATAAATGGTAGGGAATGGATGTGTGGTGTTCTCCTTCCTGAATTTAGACAAACAAAATGATTCGTCTGGTCTGCTATAAGCTCTGGGTGCTATGGGATACATGGGGGTAGTCATATAAAGTTAATTTCAAAGAATCACAGAATGGCAGGGTTTAGAAAGGACTTCTGGAGACAACCTAGTGCAACCCTCCCTGCTAAAGCAAGTTCACCTTGATCAGGTTACACAGGAATGTGTCCAGATGGCTTTTGAAAGCCTTCAGAGACTCCACAACCTCTCTGGTCAGCCTGTGCCAGGGCTCTGTCACTCTCACAGCAAAGATGTTTCTTCTCACTTTAAAGTAGAACTTCCTGTGTTCCAGCTTGTGCCTGTTACCCCTTGTCTTGTCACTGGTACCACAGAAAAAAGACCCATCCTCTCAACATCTGCCCTTTAGGTATTTGTAAGCATGGATAAGATCCTTTCTCAGTCTTATCTTCTCCAGGCTACACAGCCCCAGGTCCCTCAGTCTTTCCTTGTAAGAAAGACATTCGAGTCCCCTCACCATGTTGGTGGCCCTCTGCTGAACTTTCTCCATCAGTTCCCTAATTTGAGTTTCTCTGTGCTGCGTTGCTATACAGGTAGCATTGTTGGTAAGATTCAAGTGGAAAAATGGAAACCCACCAACTTTTAGGAAAAGTGGAAGCAGGTCTCCATATTACCCCAGTTAAAACATACACAAAGCTTTATACGGTGACTGAGCACGAGGTGATGGATAAATTGAGGTATACCTCAGTATTTATTTCTGTAGGTCATGCCCTGAAGGCCAAGAGGGTTGCTCAACCAGCAAAAACAAACCTTATAGAAGAGGTGGCTTTGATGGGCACCCTGCAGTTGCAGTAAGACTTGTGCAATGCCCAGTGGCGTACGATCCGATAAGCTTTGCAGCCCAAGCCAGTTTCACATAGACCCCGCTTGCTGCAATCATTCGCCTTGAGGGAGGCGAGACACAGACGCTTGTGGTGACACAGAGCTAGCCTTACGCATGGCCTGTGCAGTAGCCAGCGACCGTGGGACCGACGGCGGACCTACACAGCCTTCCCTGGGCAGACAAACGAGAGGCGATGGCAGGGCACAGGTGCCTGTGGGCACCGCGCTTGCAGTCAGCCCTGGGCTGGACCCCGCGCCCCCCAGGCCGCGCCGCGCCAGCGCCCCCCGCCGCCCAGAGGCCCGCACGGCACACGGCGCAGGCCAGCGGCGGGCGCCAGAGGCTCCTGCCGGCCTCCCGCCTAAAGTGATTGGTGCAGGGTTCTGTAGGGGGCTTTCCATTGGGTGCTGGGTTACCAGTGGCTCCGCCCCCCGTCCCCGCAGAGCTGTCAGAGATGTTTACAGCCGACGAAAGCCGCGCTGATTGCCCCCCGCCTCTCGGCAGCTCCCATTGGCTGAAGGAGAGAAGGAAACGCGAGCCTATTGGCTGCGGTGGGCCGGCTAGTTTTCCACTGGCAAGGATGTCGTAGGCGCCCTCTCATTGGTGAAGGAGTGCGGCGCAATCCTGTTCCGATTGGTGGAGGGCAGAAGGCCCCGCCCCTCCCCGCGCGGGGCAGGGTCCGTCGAGAGAAGTGGTGTGGGTGCGGGGCAGTGGGTACCGGTGTGCGGCGGGTGCGGGATGTCCGGGCTGGTTCTGCTGTGCGCGGCCACGCTGGCACTGCTGGCGACCGGCGGGGCCATCCCGCCGCCGGAGGAGGCGGCGCGCATGGCGCGCTTCGTGCTGCACAACTGCGACTGGGGCGCGCTCGCCACCCTCTCCGCGCAGGAGGGGCTGCGCGGGCATCCCTTCGCCAACATCTTTTCCCTCAGTGACGGCCCCCCCGGGCCCTCCGGCGGCAGCGGCGTCCCCTACCTTTACCTGACCGACATGGAGATCTCCGTGCAGGACCTGGAGGTGAGCGGACGCGGCGGGGCGGGCGCCCCCTCAGCCGGCACACGGGGTAGGGGGGTGTCCTGCCAAAGCGGCTCTGGCAGCGGTGTGTGCGGGCCCCAGGGAGTGAGAGCGACCGCGGCATAGGACGCTTAAAGCTTACGACCATGCAAGTTATTAACGCCATGCCCTGTTTTTCACTTTCACCTCGGTGGCAAGCGGTGGTTGCAATTTCTTTTGTCGGTGACAGGGTTTATGCCAGCATCTTGTGAAGGTAACTTAGTGGCACTAGCAGACTGTTCCATGGATGTCACGACACTTGTGAGCCTTAGGGACAATCGCTAACCCTTGAACACGTAAGCTGTGGTCTCTGGGTTGACACTCAGTAGTCCTCCTGAGAAGTTCCTGCTGATCGCGGTCTGAAAAAATTGATAAGCAGTTTTTTGGGTAACTTTTTCCTTACTTGGGTAGAGGAAGTGGCTGAAGCTTCTGGAAGTGGTGAACAGAGAAATGTCGGGCCACTGAAACGGGAAAAGTTCACCATAAAATGCCAAAAGGACTGGAAGTTGGCAGTGGGGGACTTAGCAAAGAGGGCTCTTGTACAGGCTACAGAAGGAAAGTAATTAAATCTCTGGAGCTCACCATAAAGGTAGGCACACCACAAAAGGCGTGCCGAGGCTCTGAGTGTGGTTATTGGCCTTGTCTCAAGTCTTTTGCTCACCTGTGGTCAAGAGAGAGTTGGCTAAAAAATTAAGGAGATAGCAATCATATGCCTCTTTTATTAGAAAACTTTTTCTTTGTTCCAGTAACTATTTCAGTATTAGTAAAACAAACACAATACTTAAATAACAGAACAGTTTCAGACTTTGTTCTACCGTAAACCTTTTTCAGCTTGTTTCCCTGACAGGTTTTAGTTCGTTACATTAAAATAGTTTATGCATCTAAGTGCTGTAGAAAGCCTAATTTAACTTGGCATAGTATTTCCTTCTCCACTCCAGCTACAACCTTTTGTTGTCAGAAGAACATAAAAGTTGTGGGATAAACAGCTAACGAACATTTTCCTCCAGAAGGCTCCTTGACAGACCCTCCTCCTGCTGTTACACGGCAAAAACATTGGCGCGTGACAGTCACGTGGGACACGTGATAGGAGACAGTGCTGAATAATCATGAGTCAGCTTTTTTGTACTTCCTATCTGTCAGGTGGTTGATCCTGTTTCATCAATTCAGCGGCACTCTGCACAGTTTTTAAGTGGGTTTGGGGGGAGTTTCTTTTTGAGATGAGCTCTTTCAATAGAATTTCTCAAAGCACGTGAACTTTTTCTGCTATGAGGTAATGAAATTTAGTATGTGACATTCAGCAGTAGGTAATCCTGTGTTGCACCAGTACTTTTCAAGCTGTGTTCACCAAATGAGTTGTAGAAAAGGAATGGGATACAGATACTTTAATGCTTCCAGTTAGATGTCTTACTTAAATGTTCTAGATTCTTTAAACCCAGCTTTTAATATTCACTTTAGACTTCAAAAGAGCTAACCAGTTTGAGCGCAGCTAGAAGTTTGTTTTGATGGGGGGTGGGGTGAGGTGGGGAGGGAGGTTGTTTTAACTAATTTTATGAGTAGTTTTGAAAATCACTTCAGTAACCCTTTGTCCTTCCACCAGAATTAACTTAGTGAAGTTCACTGTATGTCCTTGTCTTCTGTTCTGCCCTGAGTTTATGTAAATTAGAATACATCAACATTTGGATGTGAAGTAGCTAGGCTGTATATTGCATTCAGAGTTTTAAGGAGTGCTGTTTAGTGAGGTTTTCATTTTATGCCAACAAACTTCATCACACTTCTAAACTGGGTTTTCCTTCAGATTCAGAGCTAGTTTAAGTAATCTTGCAGATATTGTTAAGAAAAGATGACAGCTTTGTTCTTGTAACAGTAATACTGAACTGAATAAAATACCAAGAGCTGAAAATATGGTGAGTATGACATTTTTCTCAAAAAGGTATGTAAATCTCTTATCTTACTACTTGCATTTCAGATCAATTCAAATGCCTCCTTAACTGTGTCTTTGGCACAGACTCCTTACTGCAAGAAGCACAGATATGATCCCCAGAATCCTCTCTGTGCCCACATAATTTTCTGTGGGAGTATTGTAAAGGTAAGCAGCTGAAAATTGACACCCCACAAGATTGCATGTATCAAATAGAATTGTCCAGTGGATGGAGAAGAGAAGGGTTAGCATTTCTGTGCAAAAATATGTGAAGAAATGTTATGTGCCGACACCAGAAGGCTAGCCTGTGGTTTGTATGAGGAGAATGAAGTTTTGGCTTGGTACTTGCAGGAGCTCTGCTGGCATGTCTTTAGCAAGGAGCTTGGGAGGGCAATTTTGTAATGAAGGCAGCCTTCCTCATTCTTCTCGACCTGTTTTGAAGCTAAGAAAACTAAGACAATATTCTGGTGAACAAAGTAGGATATTTTCCCATTTCTTCTGCTCAGTTAAATTATTTGGTCCATGCAGTATGATATATGCACTTATGAAACTTTATTGAAGTCAATAGTAACCTGAGTTATAAAGTTACAGGTATTAAAAAGTGCATTGTATTATCTGATGGCATTTCTGCCAGGGCAATATACTTTCCAGCTCCAGTACTTTGTTGCTCCATAGAAGGAATTTAGAACTGCACATGTGATTCATTGAAGATCTTAATCCCATTATTGAGGATAATGATAGAGGATGAGGATGATAATGATAGATGATGTCTCTTATATGACAGTCTAAATTCTTATTTGGTGTTTTCACACCTCAGATATTTCTACGTTACACTCCGGCAATCCTCTAATTGCTTTCATGAGTTTCTCATCAATAATGGAATTCTGTATTTTAATTAGTTCCTCTTGTATGGTGCCCAGAGCTCTAACTTGTTGATTTAACCCTTTAAACCCTTGCACATTGTGTATTAAGTGCTGTTACGTTATCCTCTTTGTATGTGTGTGTTTACATATGTCTGAATATGAATGGATCTGAGTGAGCAAGTACAAAGGAGGTAATGTTACACCCAAATTATTGCACTGCAATAATTCAGTGAGAATCCATACTTCACTGTTTTGTGATTTGCTGAAATATTTATTCTTCTGTTGATGAGGTACTATCTTGCTCACACTTACTTTAAAAACACTCTTTCTATTTAATACTAAAGTCAACTACCTTGGAGGTTTTGTCTGCCTCGTGCAGTTATACAGCACACTAAAGATGGGTGGACTGACACATTAATGAGTGCTTCAGACCAAGATCAGACTAAACTGAGAAGATCACACTGCAGTCAGCAGTGGTTTAGATTTTTTTCTTAGCTAAAACTTGTCTTCACATGACTGCATCTTACAGTAATGTTTTGCTGGTTATTTTTCAGGTGAATGATTCAGAAGCAGACTTGGCAAAAAAAGCATTATTCAGTCGCCACCCTGAAATGGAAAGTTGGCCTAAGGATCATAATTGGTTCTTTGCCAAATTCAACATCACCAATATTTGGGTTCTGGACTACTTTGGTGGATTGAAAATTGTGACACCAGAAGAATATTACAGCGTCAAGCCTTAGTAAGTACTTGAGTTTTGCATGCTTAACGCTCATGTTAAATCTTCTCCTTATTTTTGACAATATATATTATCTGCCTCTTTTTTTTTTTTTATATGCATTTATGTCTTTTCCCCAAGTAGTCTACTGGTTCCAGTGACTGAATGTTTGAATAGGGGATCCACTTACTTAACAGTATCAAGTATAGTGTCTCTAGAACTATCTATGATTAATTATCAGTTAATGCTTGTTAATAATTATATTTTTGGGGGAAGCAAGAACTCATGTAGAGTGGGCGGAGTCACTGTCCTTTGTGGGAATTAATTTTAAGACAGATGATGTTTTGGTCTGATAGTTAAAAGCAGTGAGACTACTCAGGGCTTATGCATTATATTAATGCATAATATTAGTCGAATCCAGCCATATTGCTTATTATTTTCAAAACAAAATTGCTTTTAAGTTTATCATTATGATATTGAACTATAGAGAAAGGGTTCTATTGTGTATATAAAAAAATAAGTCTTGAAAACTTTCAAATATATTTTAGCACAGTCAGCATTTATACATTCAATTTCACTCTTATTCTCACTCCTTGTAGGTGGAAGAAGACCACTGATGATGGTGATACAGAAATGAATTATTTTGGCTGTTTCATAAAAGATTTATTTTTGTCTATGTGTTATAGAGCTCAATTAATATAAAAAAATCAAACCCCTTGTATTGTATAACCTTTTTGAAGCAAATGTAAATTCTCACTAACTAGCACAACTTGAATTGTGTCATTCTCAAAAATCTTCATGCATAAGCCATAACTAAATTCAATTCATTGGATGTGATTCTGGAAAGATGTCAGTCTGTTGACAGTCTGCATTCAGAAATGCCAGGTTTACTGGTAACTAAAGGATTAATCTACTTCTAAACCTTTCAGTGCCTTAAGTAATACCTGTTGGAGCACTCTCCAATCTTACTTTCTTTTTAATACCAGTTTAGTTTGAATCTTTATGGCAAAGTACAACAGGATGTCTCAGCTGACTGCAGAATGGAAAGCATCATTTGTATTACAATGGCAAAAGGTGTGCCAGGTTGCCCAGTTTTGTTGAGAATTTTCTTTGCACGCCAATACACTCACTTGTTTGAGCCAGTTTTTGAGTTTGCTACCTGTATTTAATGTGCTATAGAATACAACCACGTTCATGCAAACTATGTATACCTCATGATAAGTTCATGTTAACTCTTGAACTGACAGTAGCTATATACCCTGACTCTTTTTAATAGAAGCAGGGTGGTAATGAGTATACTTGAGTATAAGAGGAGTAATGGCTCATAAATTCAGTGAGAACGTTGTAAAGGGTAAATGTTTTCTGATTAGGATTCTGAAATCTTCAGCTTTGTTACTCTGATCAAGTGGCGGTGTTCCAGCTTTTGTTACCCTCAACGGGAGAACTGAGCAGATTTTTTGTTTTGGAAGTCGTACAGAATGATTTTTGGGTTAGCAGCCTAGAAGTGAGAAGGGAGCAATGCAGTATAAGACAAATGATTCATAACTTATAGAGAGTGAAAATTAATGTAAAGTGTGCATAATTGATTCTATGCTAAAATAAGCTGCACACAACCACAACAAAAAAATTAACTTTTCACATCCACTTTCCTCTCCAATGTGTTCACAAATATCCAAAAGCATTCATAAACAAGTTGATTTTTACAATAAACAAATACTACCTAGTTATCCGTAAAAAATGCAAGAATTTAGACTTCTTGGAGGCAGACTTGTATAGAGAACAGTAGAATTCATCACATCTTTACATCTTAATGTTTTATTTACTTGTTGTTGTTACTTGTCTCAAATACTGGAATGATTTGTGAAAGTATTTTTGATGTAACTTAAGAAGTTTTCCTTTTCCACAAGGGAGGAAAAAGAGTACTTGTTACTGTATCTACTGTTTTAAAATTAATTTAGGATCAAAAGAACCCCTTGCAATATAGGAATAATTTCTGTTGAACAGATAACATTGACATTAAGTATGAAATGGGAGAATATTTTGATATAAGGCATAACAACTGTGGGAACTCAAATGATCCTCTGGTATGGACTCTATCCTTAGCATGAGACACCTGAATGCATTACATCACTCCATAACTCTTGATATGTGAAACTGATGATGCTGGGCTTTTGTTAATATTAAAATATTTTTTGGTAAGTGGTGTCAGGTGTTTTTTATTGCTCATTCAAGACTCCTCTCCCTCACACTGTCTTTCAGATAAGCACTTTCTCTTCAGCACTCTTGTTCATTGTCACTCTGAAGTCTTTCGTGCTTGCTAAAGTAAGTGGTGAAACACTTCTATTACATCTGGCTTTCTCTCCTGGGATGAAATAAGCATCTTCGTGTTTCCATTTCTTTTTCTGCATCTGATACTGTGCAACAGACATGAAATAGTTAACAGTGGAGTTTGTGAAAATGAATACAAAGAAGCCCTATTCAATTATTTCTTCTGGCTAGGGCTTCTACATTTCTAAATTACTGTATCACCAGCTTTTAGTGCTGAGCTTGATGTGATTTGGTCTGGGATATCCTTTTGGCCAGCTGGGATCAACTGTTCTAGCTGTGTGTCACCCCAACTCCTTGTGCACCCATAGACTTCTCACTGGTGGGGCAGAGTGAGAAAAATGTCTTGACATTGTGTAAACAGTACCTACAAATATTGGTGCATTATCAACACTGTTCTCATCAGGATTCGAAGTGTAGCGCCAAACTGCTGGGCAAAACATTAACCCTGTTCCAGGCAAAACCAGTACAATACCTTTGAAAGAGACACTTTGATTTGAGGATTTGCTACAGAATAAAGCATGGTTTTTTTCTGGTTGTCATGTTGGATTTGATGTTCCCATTAGTATCAAGTCCCAAGTCTTTTCAGATTGGGAGTAGAAAGGCTTTTTTGGTAACAATTCATCTTAAACAGTTTTGTAATACAACTGCATTTTATTGGCACAATCTTAGATTATCCAAACGTCTTTAAATTTGAAATTTAGGAGGACCCCAGACAGATGGTTCCTTTTGGGAAGTGTTGAAGAGCAGGATGATTGAGCTCTGCATATGGAGCTAGAGCTAAGGGTTAATCAGAGAAGAACTATCTGCAATTTTATGAATATATCTCATTGAGTGCTTGCATAAAGATATTTTTGTATGTGGAAGGAGAATTTAAAATGCACCAGGGTATAAGTCATATTAAACATTTCTCTCTTTTTCTGCCTTAGTATTAGGTGTGTAAAGGTTAATATCAGTAACTCAAAAAAGTCGTCGTTTTGGTCCTGGTTTTCCTCACTTTCTTTTCTTACCCCCGTGTTTACCTTTGTTGTACAAGGCTCAGTCAGGAATTTGCTTGTGAGCATGTTTCCTTTTCTCCTAATATCCAGTAGTAATATTGCAGCTTAGAATAGAAGAGGCTGAGTATAAGAAACTCATACAGCTATAAACAGTGAATCAAGGTTTTGACTTTTGATTATGTATATCTTACACCATGGCATGCTTGATGTGTACCTCAGCATATTCTAAATAGCAGTGAAGTCACTCTTCATACACAGGAAGTTACCTGTCTCCATTAATCAGTAGGAATCTGAGACACGTGATGATCCTAGGCACCTCACTAAGACACAGGATATTTGTTAGCTGGGAATCTAACTTGGATAATCGCAGCCTGTTTCTCTGATGATATAGTCATTCTTTTCCCTTGTCTACTAAACTTACTTATTGAAATGTTTGTGTTTCTACTTCTCGATTTCCCATTTCTTTCCTGTGTTTCAATGTATGTCAGGTGCTCAGTAGGTTATTAAACATCCTACATCCTTACAGAATAGAGTTTATATATGTCAAGTACTGGCTTAATCCATTATTCAGTTCTATCTAGAATTACTTTCTTAGGTATATAGTATTGTATCTGTTATCTTCACAATAAAATAGAAGTACTAGATTAATAAAAAAAGTATTAATCATAATGTAATGGATGAATTTGTTTTCAGCAGTTTTTTTCTAACTACCCTGAATCAAAAGTCAAAATCAAATAAACTGTTATATTATTTTTGAACACAAGAGGGTGCCATAGACTTAGATTCGAGTTGATTGATCTGCGTTTAATACTTAATTGGTTCTTGAATTCATCATAACTCAAAGATGCTAGAAAAGCATGTAACACGGGGCATGATGTGAACAAATTCTGGTTTTACAGTGCTTTACATTATGAGTGCTCTCCTTCATAAACACAGCAGCCTGCTAGTTGCTTAAAAGGAAACATTTATCATTTTTTGTGTCTTGTAATCATTTTGTGCTGTGGAGTGCTCAGAAGTAATATCCATGAAAATGATTTAGAGGTTTTTAAATTAAGAAACTCTAGTAAAGGAAATGGAGACAGGTGTAGAATGCCTCGGAACATGGATGGGGAGCAGCCACTTTCAGGCTCAGGAGTGTTTGTTTCTCTCAGTACTTAGAGATGGTAAGAATCCAAAGTGAGGCTACTGGGTAGCATGAGACTGCTTTGCTTAGGCTTATTGTTAGCTAAACTAAACCACCTGACTCTGATTTGTAATTTCCAACAGCTAATTAACGTTGTTGGATGTAGATTGCTTGAGTGCTCCTCGGCCCCTCATCAAGGGTTTGGGGTGCCTGTGCTGGAGACCAGTCCTGACTGCGTGCAGGTGTTCAGGTGGTGAGGCAGAGCTGGGAAAGGCCTGTCTCGAAGGTTTTCTTTGTTGCCTGGAGGCTGTGCTACAGCTCAGCTCTTGTTACCTTGCTACTTCTGCTGACTTGACCTGAAACCTGTCTCAACTGTGATTGACCTTGATTGCTGTCACCCAGCCTGCTCTTCTTGTCCAGGTACTGTGGGAGTGTGTATTTTGGTGGTGAGGCCGCTGCCCTGCTGACCCTGCCAGCTTCCCTTCCCTGGTGAAGCAGGTGGTCCTTGGTGCTTCCCAACAATTCTATTTTCTCTCCTGGGAAGCTCTGATGTTCAAAACTCTTGTAGTTGATCCTAAAGGTTGCTTTTTTTAATTTATCATAGAATCATAGAATGGTAGGATTGAAGGGACCTCTAGAGATCATCTAGTCCAACCGCCCTGCAGAAGCAGGTCACCTAGATCACGTCACATAGGAACATGTCCAGGCAGGTCTTGAAGACCTCCAAGGAAGGAGACTCCACAACCCCTATGGGCAGCCTGTGCCACTGCTCCCTCACCCTCACAGTAAATAGTTTTTTCTTACATTTAAGTGGAACTTTTTGTGTTCTAGTATCATCCCATTAATCCTTGTCCTATTGCTAGCTACTATAGAAAAAAGGGATGTTCCAACCTCCTGACACCCACCCTTTAGATATTTGTAAATGTTAATAAGATCTCCCCTCAGTCTCCTCTTTTTTAGACTAAACAGTCCCAGTTCCTGCAGCCTTTCCTTGTATGAAAGATGTTCCAGAGTTTTTTTTTTTCTAGAGGCTTCCTCAGTTTCTGTATTGAATATTATAGGGGAGTAAGATTAGAGAGCAAGACTCATTCATTCTGGGCGTAGTGTTAAATGTTCTTCATGGCTTGGTTTTCTGTGGAAGCAAGGTGAGAGTAATGTGCCTTCTGGACACTTGCGTTGGTCAGTTTTTTGGTTTTTTTACTCAGTTGGATTTATATTTGAAACAGGTAGTCTGCCTTGAAGCCAGGAAGCTCTTAAATGTGCCATTACAATTGGGAACTCAAGAGAGGAAACAAAACTTGGTTAATGTACAATAAACATACAGAAGTTACACCTTTTAAAAATTTGAGCTTTGTTAATTGTGTGGGTTGCCTGGAGTCTTCTGGCTGACTGAGACCAGGTATTCAGTTAGTATCTGAAGTGATGAAATTTTATGTTGTTTAGTGGATGTTTTTTTTTTTAATCAAAGAACCTGATAGCTGTAGCAAATGTTCAGAGGATTTTTTTTTTCTCTAACTTTTCATATCCTAGCTAGAAAAGCCTTAACAATTCGTCTTTGCTTCTGATTCCTGTGGCTGTTAGGCTTGCTTTTACATCTTCTTTCTCCAGTTTAAACAAAAAGATGATCCATTTATAGTGGTAGATCCAACAACTGCTGTGGGTCTTGTTGGGAGAAGATACTCTTTCTCTCAACTTTGATAATGTTGTCAGTGTACCTGTTAAAAATAACTATTTGATAGAGTCACTTAAATTTTGTACTCTTTATAAGTTAACATAACTAAGCAAAATTAGGCCTCCTTGGTGAAGCTGTTCCCAAAGAGAAGAACACACATGAGAAATGAGCCACAATGGCAAAAAGAGTGGTAACAAAGGGGATTATTTACATTCATGCACCTGAAAGCCATAAAACATCCAACATGTTGGGAATGATTGCTTCAGAGGAAGAAGAAAAGAGTTTGTTACATTAACCATTAGGCTGTTCACTGTCCTGAACCCCCGTAACTTTCTGGTTCAGAACACCAAATAATCAATAGCTTAAATCAGTTAGTTGGCCAAGTGATTTTGAAATGTATATGAATATGTATAACTTATGTAATAAGGGACCAGTTGATAAGAGTGATGTAATGTGTAAAAATAACAACCAATCAAGATAAAGGGCAAACTTAATGAACAATTATAAGCAGGCTTTAGATGCATAGTAAAAAGAACAAAAAATATTAAGTATAAATATCTGTTAATTTTGCTGCTTCATTGGACATTCTTTAGGAATGATCCCATGTCCCCAGTGCATCATCAAATAAAGCATGTGTCGACTTATGTAACTTTTGTGTAGATAAGTTTTCTTCCCAGCAGATTTGCAACATACCCATACAGATCTAGAACTACTTTCTTTGTTTTGCTACTGCTCTTGACTCAGGTTGTAACCTTACTGATTTTGCACACTTTTTCCTCCTCTTATCTATAAAAATGTAAATAGATACCAGTTAGCAGGATTAATGTAAAATAGTTCTAAATCACTCAGTACCTTTGGATGAGAGGAATGCTTTTTTAAAAACAAGTTGACTTCTAGCTGCTGCAAACAGAGAGTAACTTGACAAAGCCATGCAGAGTATGCTTGTGTGTAGATACGGAGAAAGACAGACTTTCAAGAAATATTAGGTGGTGTGTTTGTAACTGCATATGCAAATGTACATTTATGAGAAAACATTGAAGATAGTTTGTATTTCTCTAATGGCTTATGACAATGAAACCTACTAAATGTCACCCAGTATTAAAAAGTAGCTGGTTTTAGATTGAAATGAAGCAATTGTTTAGAGATGAGTAGTAATTGCATATAAACCTGCAGTATATAAGAACCTCACACAGTTCTTTCCTATTGTCTCATTCAGCCAAGACCAGTTGCCTAATGAAGCATGAATTGGACTTTTGATTTGCTTCAAATGCTTAAACAAATTTCATTTAAGTTTTCCCACAGATGAGCATTTGAAAAGTGCAGAAGAGGTATGTGTCAGGGATAAAGAGGGGGAAGAAAATAAAGGAAATTATTATACTTGTCACAGGTCTTAAAAATCTGGCTTCACAAAACTTATATTCATGAAAGATTTAACCTTACTGATCAATTATAGTCTGTACAACTATGCAAGAAAATACTGAAGGTGCTCAATAATTTAAAACAGCATTTCCAGGCTGTATGTTTAGTAGTAAAGTCCCAGAATTTTTCTGCTTTCACTGCAGTCTAATCAGGGAAATTCACCTGGAAAGAGAGTAGCTTTACTAGCCTAAAGGAGAAGTAGTATTGTGCTTGCTTCTTAAGACATGATATAGTGTTCTCTCCAGTGCATGGAAAAAAAAATATAGAGGGGATAATAAAGGCTTCACTAAGGAGGAAAGAATTGGACATTACAGATGCAGTAGTCTCAAAGCTGAGTATTCAGAGAAGGCACATTTTAACTTTCTCCTAATATCTCCTTTATAGGCTGCCAAAACTTACATTGCACTGAAAAATTTAATACTATGGCAGGAACAGGAAAAAACTCAAAATAATGAATAGAAATTTGTTATTACACAGTATCAGGGCCTGTTTGTCATCTTCCATAGGAAAGATATACTCATGACTGTATTTGTCTTTATGGTTCTGCACAGGTGTCTGGTTTTTGTTTTGTTTTGGGGTTTTTTTCTTGTTGGATGTGGCAGGGTTTCTATTTGCACAGTGCAGCTACAAGAAGTAGTGACAGTCAAGTGTTTTTTCCTTGGAAAAGTAGTATTTTCACACACAGAGGGGAACAGTTGTAACGAGACCAACTTCTCTTGTCTCGCTGTTGGAAGTTGCAAAGTAAGACTTGTAGTTAGACACTTGTCTTTCCATTTGCAATGCTGGCAAAAGTGCAGGGCAGGGACTAATCCTCTTGGAATGCAGCAATTATCACTAAATAAGTATTAATTGCTGCATTCCAAGGGGATTAGCAGAGTTGAACCCAATTATAGCAAAGCCAGGCTTCACTGTAAGGCACTACAGTGCATTGAAATGCAATGAAGCAATGTAGGACTTGTCAGTCCACAACTTTTTGTCAATAAAAGTTGTGGGCTTCCACACTGTAAACAGGAGACTTTTCCTTTTCAGCATATTAGTCTACTGCATGAATGGCATGGTTTGCAGGTGTGGCTACAGCTTGCTCACTGGAGAAAATTGTTGCTTATTTAACACCCATTATCTTTGTGTGAACATCTCAAAAAATTATTTTTAATGCTTGTGGATTTAGTCCTGGCACTGCAACTGTCATTCCCTGCTGGATCAGGGACAAGACTCTGCAGTCTCTCCTGTCTCTAAAGTCATCCAGCTCCTCCGTCAAGTGATGTAGGAATGAATTTTGCCTGCAAGTACTAACTGTGTCAAATAGGCTTAGGAGAACTTTTGATAACTGACCTGTTCTCAGTCCCAGCAGTGTGCAGTGATGATTACAGGCAAGCTCTCTGTGGTAGCAATACATGAGCCAGAGGGCAGTGTGTAGTTATTTTTTTTTAATCCTCAGCTTGACTGTGCTGTAGGTTTGAGGTTGGTTTTTTGGTTTTTTTTTTAGTTTTCATTTATTTCCTGTTAAACCTGCAAACCCTGCTGCTTTTTTTTTTATAGTACAGTCAAAAGCATAACCAGTAAGCATGAAAAGGGAATGCTTGTGGGGAAGCCCCTTGCATTAGAGCTGTTCCAGGATTTCTTGTGTCCAAAGAAAGACTGGCATATTGATGCACAGAACCTATTGAATGTGGACCTTGTCTACTTTATGAAAGATGTTATCCTTACAAATAATGAGCTGCACCTTAACCAGTGTTAAACACAACTGAGTTGTACTTGGGGACCACTTCAATTCCCTGACCTATTCTGTTTCAGGAACCATAGATCAAATCTTGCAGTCTTCCCAATGCAGGTAATTCTTGAAATGCACTTTCCTCCACCCGTATGTTTAGATAAAGAGTCAAGTTTAGCAGAGAGCTTTTCTTAACCCAGCAGGGAGGGCTTTATGTCTCCACTGTGGCCTTGTCTGTATTGAGAAAAATAACTGCTGGTTCAGCTGAACTAGTGTTGGCATTCATTTCCAGTCCATTGTTAACAAAGTTCTTGTGATCTGACTGGAGTAAACCGAAACATCAGTATGGTTTTGACTGTTGGTAAAAATGCACGTATGAGATCTCCCGCTCACGTTGTGAGATAGGCACTGCCGAAGTTTTTACTGTGCTATGTAGTTCCTAGAGATGCAAAGACCAAATAGATTGAAAAGAAAGCGATGCTCTAAGCAAATAATTCCTCATGTAATTCCAAGCTGTAGGGCCCAGAAAAGCTAGAGAAGAGACTCCTTCCTCTTTATCTTTTTCCATGCTCCTCGACTGCATGTGGTTTGCATCTCTCATGCCGTGCTTGTTGTGAGAGTAACTCATATAAGCATGACTGCTCTTTTGTATATTTTTATTGTATTTAGATTGTGATAAGCTTGCCTTATTTAAAAAGCTGAGGGATGGGGAGGAGAGAATTTCTAGGGGCACTGTCATGCAAAGCCTTTTTCTGACTCTATCCACACTTCTAAATGAAGTCCGTGTACTCTATTTCTCTGACCTTTCCCTATCTAGACATCAAAACACGCTGGCCCAACTGCTGTTCACCCAGTGTGCCTACTATTGCCATTAATCTCCCTTTCTTATAGAGCTCTTCATTCCTTTTCCTTACCTCTGGCCTCAACTCTTTATTCAAAGTGATAATTTGCTGGCTTTCTGCCGGAGGGAGAAGCTGTGATCAATAACAGGAGGAGATAGGGGTCAGCAGAATAGTGATGAGCGGTGCCATTTGCTCCTCTGAAAATACTGTTACCCCAAAATATCAATAACTAGTATGATATTATTTTTGCTTTTGGATAAAGCGCCAGTGAGATTTGGGCAGCTTGCGGTGGTTGCAGTGGTCTCTCATCTCTATAATTCCTGATTTTAGCCAGTCTTTTGTTAACACAGGGAAGTGAACAGAAAGGGTTTTATCCAGCTTGCATTGGAATATAGACCATGTACCTGAGCACAGGCATTTTTGGCACTAATGACACCTCTTTCAGATTCAGTGCCTGGTGGCTCACAAGGGCTGGGCTTTGCCTTCTGCCTGGCAGTGAGTTGGAGCTGATGTCCAGCCTTCCCTTGCAGCTTTTGGGGTGGAAGGACCACAAAGGCAACCTTCCCTGAGGCTAGGGGAAAGCAGAGGCTCAGCAGTGTTATCTAGATATTGCAGAATGGTATGCAGCACTGGAGTAGTACCAGTGACTAATAACTTCACTATTGACTGGCATAATATATAATAATTATTAAATAAAATAATACTGTTTTATCCATGTATTAGCCTTCAGGCAGCAATGTGACAATTTTTTTGGTCTCCTTTTTCCAAGAACTTCAATTCCATTTGCTTTTAAAAGACTATAAATCCTTACTTCTTATATGCACAATAACTCTTACCTTGCCAGTTGTCTTCATGTTATTGGGAAATAGCTACCACCAATCCTGTTCCTGGGCCTGCTGGGGATGAACATTCTTCTTTCTTTTTTTAAGAATTGGGGGTGTGGGGGGGAAATCATTGAGATACTCTTTCTTCCTCCCAGCCTAAGCTCTGATACTGAAGTGTATTAATAGTATTATTATTGAAAACACTCAGCAGTCTATTGAGCTGCTTGTATTTTGATGGGGGAGAAGTCTGAGTTTTAGGCTCTAAGGTGCAGCTAAGTCACATTTTCAAGCTTTTCTAATTCATAATTGTCTAAAATGTATTATTTCTCTTAATGAAAATGAAAACTTATATTCACACTTGAAAAGAGCAAAACAATGTGAGATTTCTTACAAAGTGAGAGTTTACATCACTGTGTCAAGTGGTATGATTCTTTTATAAATACCCTAACACCTTGCTGGAGAAATTACTCCTAATATCTCCTCAGGAAGATTTATTTATTTATTTTAAACTGCAGATTTCACCTTTCTTATTTTCATTTCCTTATGCTGGGTTTCTTCTCTCTACTGTCACCCTGAATGAATCCTTGTATTAGCTGCTGCTGCCTCTTAATAATAATAAAAATACAATGAAAAAACATTGAGGAGGAAGTACCCCTAACCACACCTTGGCTCTCCTCTTGCTTTTTTTTCCTTGTGCATTTAAAAGCTCTTGGTGGTTGATTGAGGTTTTATTTGTTTGTTTTTAATAAAGAAAACCAATGCTCAAAAAAACCCCACAAAACAAAGCAAAACCCCTTACAACTCTCAGATGTCCCTGATTCCTGGTTCTCTTTGAGTTGTTGTGTTGTGTTTTCTTGCTCTCCCTTAAGACTCAATTTCGCTATCTTTAAAAGCTTAACTGCCCTGGTTTCAGTAAGGCTAATTTGAAAAGCATGTTGAGGTCCTCAGGTGAAAGCATAATTAAATGATTTGATGTGGTTAGTACAAATCAGTTCCTTGTGGTTTTCCAGCTGAGTTTCCAGTGTTTTCCTGAGTAACGTTTGCTGGGTTACTGCTGAAGTGTGCTTATTCTGTTACCGGTGTGGTTCTCCACTGCTGCCTTCAGAGCACTGCTTTAATACCACTTGATTTGATCACAAGCTTGACTTCATAAGAAGACAAGTGTTGTGATTTTCCTGGCTCAGCCTGCCACTCACCACCACCTCAACTACTTTTGACCTAGGGGGTCAACATGAATTCAGCTAAACAAAGGAGACTCAAGCATAACCTGTTCGTTATGTACCTGTACTCGTGGTTTTGTGTAGCTGGCTGCAGCGATCTTATTAGTCTCCTCAGAGCTGTGGACAAAATGGAGCACTTTTGCTTTTGACACTGGGCTAGTCAGTCAGCACGTATATTTGCTACCTGAGGCTGCCACGTCCAGCCACCTGGCTTTACAGAGGCAGGCATGGGAGAGCCGAGGGAGTGGAAGGGGCTTAGGGCAACGTGGGAGGCACTGCAGTTGTCATGCTGGATGGAGAACCTGGACCTATAGGAAACCAGGCTTCACCAGTGTGGCTGCCAGGCAGACCTGCTTAATTTTGTATTGCTCTGTGGACTGTGTTAGTGAGCAAGTCTACAATATGGGGCTGAAAAGCCTTGTTAACTTCCAGACCACAGCTGCCTTCAAACCACTCATCCTTTTCTTGGGATAGCATATGCCTTGGGATAGCATGCCTCTCCCATGGCTGCCTCTGATCTGCCTTGGGATCTGTTGCTAGAGGACAACTTAAAGCAGCAAAAAGTTTGAATCCCATGGCTCACTCAGTAGGTAGGAGGGGCATGCATAGCTAGGGGCTGGCAAGCTTTCTGTTTCAAGCTGAGGCAGGAGGATATGCATGCTTTGCTGTTCTGCAGAAGTGACACAGGCTTTCCTCGCTATGGGTTGTGGTGGCTTGGAGGACAAAATGGCTCCGGAGCCCTGCACACGCTGGCACCTTTTCAAAATGCAATGATGCAGTATGTTCATATCAAAAAACATGTCCATTTCATAGAGAGATATGAGTGAATTGAGCCAGGCAAGGCCAGTTGTGCTGGTGTTTTACATCCTGTGGATGCCATCTGCAAGGATGGGCAGAGTCCAGCTCTCTGTGATGCTGGCCACCCATTAGCCCTGGGAGTGCATCCTGCTTTCACTTGCTTGTATTTAGGCCATATTTCAATGAGAGATAGAAATGATCTTTGTATCTTTGTAAATTTAACTAGCTACTTGTTCACAAGTGACTACAAGGTACAATTTGAAGCTTCTATTTATGCCGTGTTGCACACTGGGCATAATTATATTGTATCTCTTTTGAAGTCAGGCCGAATTTGGTAAGAGAGATGCTTTCTAGGCCCCTCGTAGAGACTAGCAGCCGCTGGCTTGGATGAGCTAGGAATCCTCAGAAAACTGAAAAAAACCCCATCTCGCAAAGAGGAAAAGAAAGAAAAAATACGAAAGGAAACCTCAAACATCAATACCAAGAATGTAAACCCCCAACATCAGAGACTGCCTGGCTGTGAGGCAGAGGAAGGCGCGTGCTTCGGCGTCGCTGCCGGCAGGTGGACTCAGAAAGCCCTCATAGGAGGTGAGCTTCCTGCAGGGCTGGCAGACGAGCAAAGCCTCTGGAGCTGCCTCTTCTCCTCGCCCGTGGCCTCCTGCTTCTCAGCACCACCTGGGCGAGCAAGATGAAGTGGAGGAGAACCGTGATCTTTGCTATCTTGCAGGCACAGCTCCCAATCACAGGTATGGCAGGCGTTTAATTTATAAGGAGCTATATTAAAGCTCTTTTGAGGAAAGCACATGATTTTTCTGCGGTGGATTCACCACCATTTTGGTAGCAGGAGGGTATCTGCATGAGGAACTCAGCAACAACTGTCCTCCTAATCACGACTACAGTCATGGCTGCCGATGAGTGAGGCAGCAGGACTTGTGTTGAGCTGCTCTGTGACAACCTCTGGAGAGCTGGGAGGAAGAGATGAGGACAGCCGACACTGGTGGTGTGGCCTCCTCTTCTGCTGGAGTGATTGCTACAGCTAAGGAACAACTTGTAATTAAAGAAGGGTCTCGGCCCTCAACTGAGTGGCTTTCCTTGTGACTTAAAGAGGAAATTTGAGACAGTAACAGCATGAAAATGTAGCTACTTGCAGTAATCTGTACAAGAGAGGCCTTTAGTTAGGTAAAATTAGAGTCATATTGCTCATAGCAGTGTGTTAGGTAGTGCGTTTGCAGTAAACAGTGTACTCGGACATAGGTAAGGAGAAAAAGGGTAGGGTCCTTCCTTTCATGTGTGCCTTGATGCTTGTCTCTGCTAGGTATGGTATAAAGTCAAAGTAATTTTTACCGTATGTATTTACTAGTGGCATATATGCTGGCCCCACTTGGGCAGAAAGTGAAGCAGCTTTTTATGCTTGGATCTTCAAAAGTCATATTAATCTGGGGAGAAAAAAACATACTTCTTAGTAGCTTAGTAGATCAAAGTGCAACAAAATTCACAGCCAGAGGACGTCTCAGCAGAGGCCTGAATACCCATACTAGTAGGCCATGTTTGAGCATGTATCAAAGCAAAAGCCAGTGGAAGAGTTGCCCCCACAACGTGTACCCTAATTGTATTTAATGAACACCATTCTTATGCTGAACAGCTCTGGTGACTGCTCCTCACTTTTTGTTTGAAAGTTTTCTGGAGATTAGAAATGGGTTTTGCGGCTGCTTGTTAATGCTGTGGAACCATGTCTGGAAATTTGTGGAGATTGTATTTCAGGAGGATTTTAAGCAGAGTCATGGACTCTGTGGTAGACATGCCTTCTGTTCATCCTCTATTCGATGACTGATGTCTCTGTCTCTTTCTCATACCTACGTATGATACTGTATTTAAGTATGATACTTCTAGTATTTATATTTTATACTTTACTCTGTATCCATAAGTGTGTAATAGGGCTATAAAGATACCCAAATTACTTTAGGTCAAAATGTGTCCGTTAAAGAAATCTGTTTGCATTTTTTCCTTTTAATCTGTCACAAGATAGCAATAGTTCAGGCTCCCATCTATATGTTTTTGGCAGAAAACTTTTACAGAATAGTATGTAATATAGTTTTTTTTATAGTTGTCAGGTGAGTGAGGCTAGCTCTATAGAGGTAAAGCTTGTAGAGATATTCACACTCACAAAGAATACGTGGGATTAAATTTCGAATAGGCTGTCGATGCCATTGATTTGGATATGGTTGCCTGTGGATTTGAGGGAAAGTGTTTTTGATTGGATACCTGTAATAGTTCAAAGAATAGTAGTATTTAGCCTAAGAGCATAGGTATAATAGAAGAACTGTAGCACAAAACTTAGGGAATTGTTGGTATGTAATTGATGCAAAATACACAGTAACAAAAATGTAACACTGCCATGAATTTAGCTCAAAACCAGACCGTAAAGATGACTTAAAGCTAAGAACAGAAGCGAAGGTCTGCTGCTACCCGGAGCATTTGCAAGCCTTCTTAGAGTGGAATGAACTTTTGTTTTTTTAAAAACAAGCTCAAATTGGACACAGACTAGTAAGCTGCATGCCACTTTACAGTGAGTTCATTCCACTTCACTATAATGCATTTTGTGCCTATTCTTCAAATGGCCAATTAAAAGATGCTACCAAGGTTGGGACTGATGAACTTGTAAAACCTTTCCTTTTATCTTTTGAATACTGAAGTCAGGCATGAGGGGAAAAAAATGTTTTAAGTAATTCTAGAGAGTTCTGATGCGAATTTTGCATTATTGATACCAGACTACAAATTTAAGAGCGCTCAGTCTTGGTTGTTGAGCAATTACATGGGAAGCCATATCATGTAAGCACTTAGTTTTCTGTATTTTCCCCTTCAAAGGTATGAAAGTGTACATCTGGAAGTTTAGCTGAGTTCCCTCTATAACCTGTTAAATAGTGTGTAAAAAGAAATTATTTAAATTTCTGAGCAGATTAGTTTATTAATCATGTTGAGATGTAAGAGGAATATTAAAATATTTCTACCTGAATATCACAATTAACACAGCTAAAATCTTCATATGGTTCACAGAACTTTTTGTCTGAAGTATGACAGGCTTCAGTGGCAATAAAAGAATAATGTGGGCAATGTTGTAGAATTGCTCCCTTTTTTTTTTATAAGGCAGATGAGATGACACTGATTTGTACAAATACTCAATGTATGTATAAATATATGTGCAAGGGTTCAAGGGCAGCCCTTCCCTGTTTTGCTATTCTTTACAAAATCACTTTTCTTGGAATCGTCTGCTAAACAGAATTGGGCAATGTCCTACTTTTTATCTAACTCTGCAGAAACTGTCAGTCCTTGGCAGATATTGCTTGTACAGCTTATTTTCACAATATTTTGCTACTCTGCATAACTGTCTTCTGCTTATTGGGCGCCATGATGCCAGGAGCCTTTTTGTAATCTGTTCACGGACAGGAAGATTAAAATGGACCAGTAATTGGTCTTAGGGTTCATTGTTCCTTCCTTTTCTTCAGATGACTTAGCAAGTCTGCAGACTACAAGATTTGTGTACTGGAAGTTGTTTACAAGCCTATGTGGGAAATGCAAATGAGTAAATATGAACTATTTTGACTGCCCTCTCTATGTCCATATGCACTGTTTTAAGTTTTCCCAGATGAATTCTTGTTACACCTGGGGAAAACAAAAAAAAATATTAAAGGCTTAATTTTATATGCTTTATTTCTTTTTTCTCCTTCCTGTTCACAATGATTCATTAATAATTCATGGGAAAAAACTATGAACTGGCACATTAGCGAATGGAACAAGATGTAGGCAAATGCAGCCCTTCTTTGTAAAGGGACATTTGTTGAGCTCTTGCAATACTATATTCAATCCTCTAATGCTTGTTCCAGAGTAAGTGCTTTCTATCTGAACCCTTCCAAGTAAAATTCCTAATGAGTGAAGTAACAAGTTAACGATTGCATCCCTTTTGGTTTTTCATGTAGTATATAAGAAATAGGGAAAATTATCTGAAAATATATTGATGTTTCTCCTTTGTGTGTATGTCTTTTTAAAGTAAGACTATGTGGGTGAAAAGCCAAAGTAGGGGAAAAAAAGGAGGTTCACTATCAGCTTAAAGGGAATGAGAACGTGATTTATGATTGAACATTCTTGTGAGGAATGCTTTTGACAGCCATTGTCTGTTATTCACACAAACTTGAATTGTGAGTAGCACGAAGCTCATAAGTAAGGAAAAAAACATGTACCTATGACAATCAATTTCTCCAAACTGTAACCGAACTTCCTTTAAAAAGGAAAGAAAAAAAATGCGCAGTTGCAAATAACCACTGAATCCTCCTCTCTATCTCCAATTCATCATAGATATGAATAGATGCATATTTTATTTAGAGCTGTAAGATGCATCAACTATTCTGGCAAGAAAATAGAGTGTGCTTTTAGGGTGGCATGAAGGCGAGCTACAACTTCTTAAAAATATTTAAGATATATGTATGCTGTTAAAGGTATCTGTTTTGTCTGTGTGCATGTGGATGTGTAAGCATTTTGTTGATTTTGTGTTCTACTGATACGGCTTCGGTCAACAGCTAAATTGAAGTTTCGCTGATGTTTCTTTTCAGCATTAAGAGAACAGTTTGTGCTATTCCAAAGCCTGTGAGAAGCTGAGATTTTGAAGGTTTTTCTGATTTGTACTATTGTATAACGTAATATTGAGAGACTGGGTTTGCATATTGTTTTCATAATGAAATTCAGTTCTACTGCTTTAAAAAACTCTATGTATTTTTAGCTTTTTTAAAAATATGACAGTCTAAATCAGATTTGCTTTCATGAAAGCAATTAAAGCATTTAAGTCCACTTTGTCCTACACAACTAATTTATAACTTCATATATAAC
This sequence comes from Colius striatus, assembly GCF_028858725.1. NCBI lineage: Eukaryota > Metazoa > Chordata > Aves > Coliiformes > Coliidae > Colius > Colius striatus. The sequence continues at coordinate 109,794,911 of NC_084759.1, read as the reverse complement.
AGAAAAAATGTGCAGGCAAATGAAAAGCTTAGTTTGCAATTCTTCTCCAGTCTACTCCCTCAAATGCACAGATCTCAGGAGACAGGGGAAATGCATGTATTTCATCGGATCATGGAATGGTAGGGTTGGAAGGGACCTTTAGAGATCATCTAGTCCAACCCACATGGAATGGCTATATCCATCTTTGTGAAAGTGAGGCTCACCGATCTGTAGTTCTTTCAGTCCTTTGACAATTTTACTATGAAAAATAGAGTGAAAACAGCTTGCTCCTAAGCTTCAGAGATTGCAAGTGCTGGTGTCTATGCAAGCTCTGTTTCAGGGGTACAAACCATCTCGACTTTTGAACCATATTGCTTTGAAATATTTGAATCCCTACAAGCCTTCTAGTTACAAATCATCAGCTTTTGTAAGCTCTTCTTGTATTTTACTCTCAATATTTTGTTATATCTCTATCAAGTCTTACAAGAAGAACGGCAAGTTTGGAGTTTTCCATCTTCACATCTTTTGGTATGTAAGGGTATGTTAAACGTGCTTCTGGCAAGCTTGTACTGTTTGGGCTGTCTCTTTCATGGCATACAATTGTAGTGAAAACTTCATCTATATCCTTGCTCTTTCTGGGTACCAGAACATTTTTATATTTGCTATATTTTTAAGTGAAGGAGAAGCCACAATGACAACACATCTCTTTGAATATGGTGGTGAAATATATACCAAATTAGAATTTGATGGAAGCTGACGAGGCATGAAGGTTGAAAATTCAATGAATCATAGCGTAAACCATAGTAAGACACGCTGAATAAGTCTGGAGGGTGGCTAATTGTCAGCACTTGTGATTTTGGTGGGTTTTTTTTAAGAAATCTCATCATATATGATTTACTTAAAATTCAAGATATTGTCTTAAGTAAAAATCTTAACTCTCACCATAAGTAAATTTTTCTAATTTCCTGCTCAAGTTTTCTAGTTCATAAAGGAAACCTTGAAAATGCAAGCCTGCATGGTGCCAGAAATGGAAAAAGAGCAACACACTTATAAAACCTGTCACAGATTTGGGTGGTTTTTTTAAGGCAATTGCTATTTTGGGGGCGATAGGCTGACCTGCTTCAGGATGCTGCAATGCTTGTGGTTGAGAAGCAGAGAAAAAAGTTTTCTGGTCAGAAACAAGCATGTCAGATGTTTAGAACTGGAGACCATCTAGAGAAGCTTTCCTGATAGCCTCAAAATTTCAATTGGAAAAACAAATTAATGAATTTTATAGTTATTGAGTATAATGTGCTGAAGCACTTTTCTAATAGGATAAGATGCGACATCCAGGAAATTATTGAGGGAATACTAATTTGGGTGCTGTCTTTTTGCAAGTAAGTGTGTGTTGGCCACTGCATAAAGGAAAGAGCTATGTGACTAAAACCCTCTTTTTCTAGGTATTCATCTGAATTTATTTATCAGTTTATTCCAGCCAGAAGTGTGAGTGTTTCACATTCATTTAACTTAGAATGTTGCTGTGAATGGCATGACAGCTAAACCTGAAAGAGCCAAATATTTATTTAAAAAGCTTCCCAAATATTTAGTCCATAAGTATGTATTGCAAATTTGTTCCAGTTCCCCATAATGTATATCTCCCTATAAAGCAAACAAAGCACAGATGTGTCCAGTTGGTAACTATTTGATGTGCTAGAGCAAATCCTCATACTTGCACAGATCCTGTGAGTGGATCGAGGTTCTTTTTGTGGGCACTTGTATACAGAAGCAAGGTCCAAACTACTTAGATACTTTGTTTGCAAAACATTTATTTTGAGTTACTTAATATAGTAACTCAGCTCAAATTAAAAAATCAATGTATGATGATTTGTTACTCACCAGATCAACTTGAAACAAGAATTTGATATAGTGTGACAATGTCACTTTTTAATACTGTCAGCAAACATAGTTTCCGTGAAAGAGATCAACTTCCTAACATTAGGTACTGCGTGTCCCTAGTCATCGAATGTTTATTTTGTCATTCAGAAATTGCTGGGTGGTTTGAATGACACCTTTAAAAAGGATACATACATTTGATTCCTTGGCTGGGACCTTATGGTTAATACAGCAGGACTTTAAATTTTTGGAAAGAAAAATTTTGACTCGTATCATATTATAGATATATAATTACTATAATATTAGCTCATTTTTTGGGTTACATGTTAGCAAGCTTCAGTCGGAGAGCCCAACGTCAAACTTTTGGTAAGAGAAATGATTTCCGTGTCTGTCTACTATGTGTTGTTGCTATTTACATTGTTTCCCATCCAGCCCTGTAAAACCAATTACAAGAAAGAAGCTTTAGTGGAATTTTGTGGAGTTGTCTCCCTCTCTCTGATTCTCTCTCCGTGACCCAAATTTGCATGGAATCGTTGCTTTGGGCTTTTGTGTAAGTAAGGTAATTTCAGCAGCGCTTTGTGTAAGCATGCAGGTGCATTTCTGAAGATTGCAAAAGTAGAATAAAGCCTTGCAAGTTGTATTAAGAATGAGATTCTGAAGGAAGACGGGATAAATGTAAAAAAAATATTATATAATTGGTGTCATGTAAATAAAGTCTGCTTAAACTACAGTTCCTAAGAATCAAGCAAACAATTCTGTGAATTACTCCAAGCATAGTTGCTCTGTGCATAAAATGTCTTGTAGCAGATTACTTTCTTTTGATAATTTTTAAAAGAATGTTATTTCAATTCTACAGATTCATTTGCTATTTTATCATAGAATGGTAGGGGTATTTTATGTTAATTTATGGTTTATTACCTAGAGATATGGTACCTGACTTGAGTTAATGTGCACAGGTGAACTTCAAGTCTTCTAGACATTATAGACTAGAAGCTGTTAAGGGAATTTGTAATAAAAGATTTTCAGGAGAGTGGGACTGTATGTAGTCATGTAAGTGTGCATTTTTCTGTTTGATTTTTTTTTAAATGATAACTTTATAATTTCGTATTTCTCAGGAAATACAACAATTCTTACTATTGATTTTGGTTTTGCACTTAATTGTTGGAATTTGAAGAGTTACAAACACAACACAAGCAAAGTAATCCATGTGATAATATAATATTTTCTCTACATTTACCTTCATCAAGCCCTTCATTAGTAATGGGCTTCTGTTTCTTTCAGTCTCTCTCTGGACATGTGAATTCTCTGCCAAAGTGCCGGGGAGTTACTGTGATTAATAAGTTGTAAGAATTAAGTGCTTGTGTGTGGAAAACTTAAAGATAATTGGTGAAAGTAAATGAGATAAACCCACCATTTTCAACAACCGATCTCTGATTTCCCTTTTCCTCAGAAGGAAAGGGAGTAACACTGTGTCACAAGTTGCTTAATTTTTAACTTCTTGAAACTATTGATCTTCTCTATGTAAAACTGAGCATTTGTGTATTATGACTGTGCTCAGTAGACCAAAGAAGATAAGCAAGGTTATCCAGTCTGGATTTCAAGTGGAAGGTCAAACACCATCTCAGTTACTTTAACAAATGAGCAGCTAATATATACCATAAAGGCCTTCTGGAATTTTGCCTCTCAGAATAAGTATTTGAAATGGAAAAAAAGAAAGGGAAAAAAAAAGCCTACAACTCAATCTCTTTCAGCAAAATCAGTTTTAACTGTGTTTTTAGTAGGATTCAGTCTCACTTCTGTTTGAGTAAGCAGATGATGGGAGCTTTACTTACACACACACACACTGTATATGAGCAAAGTTCTGCAGGGAATGCTAGCACTGAAAGCACAGTGTTGTAACCTGTTCCTTGTGCATCATGGCACAGATGGGTGGCCACGTACTGCTGGTGAGCTATAAAATATGCTCACTTGAGAGCCTAAATCGCTGCATGGAGTGATTGCTTTTCTATCCCCCATTTTGGGAGATGGCCTCTACTTTCTGCTTCAAGCTTCATATAGTTTGCTGAGAATATAGGTTTCTTTTTCCCTTGTGAATTGGGAATAATTTTATTGAAAATAGCACAGCAGTATCCATTTGCTTGATACAGAAAGTTTGCAAGAGGTCTCAGAGAGATTTGTTTTAATGCTCTGCTTCTCAGGTCATTAGCAGTTCTGTCTTAGCTATGATCTAAAGTTCAAATGAAGACTTCTTTTAACTTCAAAATTATGGTCCATCCTCAAAAGTTTGAAAATAACTATAGATTTTTAAGAGCTTTGGTTTTTTGGAAGAGTTTTGCCTAAAATGAAATGGGAACTAGTTATGCATACACATTTCATTAATTGATCTTCCTCCTAAGGATGCGTTTTGATCACATCTTTAAGTGTTTCGCCTTGACTTGAATGTTAAAAAACCATGAGTCTCACAAAACTACTTATCTGTAGAAGCAGCAGCTTTAACTTACCTTGTTTTTTCAATTCTCTCTTAAATTTCAAATGTCTCTAGTTCTAATGTGAACAAGGCAAAACTGGAATTTTCCTGCTCCTGTCTATTCATGCAGCTAAATTAATCTCTTCTAATAACTTGGATGTTATTTTACTACTTGCCTCAAAACCCAGCAATACTATAATGGGTTTGTTGCTGCTGTTAGCTATGTCACTTCTGACAGAAAAACAGCAGCAGATTTTCAGTCTTGAAACAATTTTTTTTTATTTCTTTCTTTATAACTCTCTTAAAGAAGTTACAGATATGAACCTTCAGCCCTATCTTATTGTAACATCTTTTCCAGGGTGTTTTTATCTGATTTTATCTTTCTCAGCTGCAAAGAAGTAGCTAACAGGTTTGCCCCCTTTCTCTCTTGCTCTTCTTTTTATATCTTGGGCCAAATGCCTGTTTGTTAAACACGATGGCTTTAGTAGAATATCAGATTTAAAATAGAGCTTAAAGGGAAGCAAATTTCTGCTAAACTGTTTTGAAGATTTTAACATACACACACAAACGCACATTTTTCCACTGGGGTAAACCAAACCCCAAGAACTTCTTCAAACTTCCAAAGTATTTTTGAGAAACACTGAAGTCTTTGAGCAATTAGTGTTCTGTGATGAGGAAAAGTTATATAGTAATATAGCAATTATTCTGTGTGACTCGGAGAAGGAGTTTGAATGGGTCTCCCGTGTGCGAAGCCATTCAAGGGATACTCACTGGTTTCAATGATAGCTTCTAATGGGAGTCTTGAAACATTCTCTAATTAATGTGTCATTGGAAATTGTGCTGGCAAGTGTTTCTGATGAGCAGGATAAACCTCTGCAAAACCAAAAAACATTCTTAACTTCAGTCGTATTTTATAGAATCAGTCTAATCCTTTGCCATCTGTTAATGCAGTATCTGTATCTAAGAGCTTCCCCATCCACTCTTGCAGAAGTTATGCTCTCTTTAGTAGCCATCGTCTTTCAGCAGGACCAGAACTCCTTAACAGGCTCCTATGTGTGAGGCTGTCTGCAAAATGAGGCATAGAGGTTCTCTTCTGGCTGGGTATATGAGAATAACATCAATGTGAATACTGATAACATATACTTACATATTGATGTCTCTGCCACTTCTGAAACCATATGTAATTATGCAGGACTGAAAGATCTAGAAGAAGGTCCTAGGCTTCTAAATCTTAAGAGGATCTGAGGGAGTCAGCAACATGAAAGATGATGAGCAGAGGCAATCTGAGAAAGCCCAGCACACACACTAACTTTTCTTGAAGTGAAGGATTATCTGGAGCCAAAAAGGAGAGCTTCGGGTATTTAATAAGGTTTGGCAAGCAGCTTTTCCTCTAAATGTGCTGTCTACGTGCCGTAACTGTCATGTGCGGATGGTATATCATTTCTGTCAAACTTTCACCTTCTAATTAGGTCACGGTGGTGTTTTAGTAAATGCCACTTACCTTAACATACCTAAACTAGCTTTAAATTAGTGATCTCGTTTAGGTAGCTCTTCAGCTACTTCAGGCAAACTGCTTAGGTATTACTGAACTGCTCAGCCAGATTTTTGCAGCTAAGATTTATGCTGAAGGAAATACTCTGTTATCGGCTAGTTGAAAACCAAATTAGTGATGCGTTTTTGAGTCACCGCCACCTCTGTAATGACTACAGTATATACAAATGTTTTGGAAAGTTGAAAGTTTCTCATTCTATGCCTTTGGGTTCAATGGGATTTCCACCTCTTTTGAACCTTTGGGGTCATATTATAATAAAAACATAGTAGTGTTCAGCTTCATCCAGAGTTAGAAGGTGTCTTATATCTGTGGAAAGGAGTGCCTCTAAGTAGCTATATTATATAAGTTTTGACAATTTATATGTATAAGTGATTTACAAAGTGATTTTAATGAAGTCTGCAGTTAAATAATGCTTAAATCCTAAAGCAGTTTTACTTTGTGGTGTTCATTTTCAGAGTTTTTCGGTTTAACATGTTGTCTTGTTTCGTTGTAGTTCTGAAAATTTTTAAAGTACCTTCTGTTGCTTTTCCATTTGTCTAATTAGGAAGATTGCTTTTCAGATACTACGAAAAATCCATATGAATGGTATGTAAATGATTTCAATTGGGAAGTTTGGACTTTGGGATCTTGTCTGAAGGATTTGTAGATAATTCTGACATCCTCAATCACTGTCATCTTCACCACTCTGCAATGTTTTTCTTCCCTTAGTGAAACAGTACTGTTTTTTTTGATAAAGCAAGAAAATAGAAAAGTGGGATTGCAGGTTTTATACTTTTAGGTGTGGCTGATTTATTGTGCAACCTATTCAAAGCCACTGGAATGTATATAGGCTTTCCAACAAACCAGCCTCCAAGCTTAATAGAGGTGGGCCACACTTAGCTGTTTTTGTTAACTTTAAATTGTCTGTTGGATTGATATATAAATAACACTTAAAGTGTTAACACACATGGTTCTGTAAACTATATGATATTTTAGTGCTTGGCTATTCAATGAAGAGGTTTATTTGCTGATTTCTTGGTGGTGTTCTGAAAACTGAGATCTATGAAGTATCCTCTGGATCTTCCAGTGTAATGTATTTTATATCTAGGAAATTAAGAAGTAGCTGTGTCTAATTTTCCACTACATTCACAGTGACCTTTACTGCTTACAGGGCCACCTTTGCTTGCATTGGGGAAAATGGCCAACCTTTTCCTTTCCACTCTTTAAAATACTGTTATCGTTCTAGATTCAACTGAACTGACGAGAGAAGCAAAAAAGTAAAGTCTTGGTTACAAACATGCTGTTACTCTTCCTGAAGTGAAGAGAGAGAGGAAAAATAATGTACAGACTATTTTTTATTTCATGCTTACAAAGCATCTTGAGCTCTTTAGAAAATCTGCTCTAGAGATGAAAAACCTTCCCTGCGCTCCATGCAATACAGGCTTGCTGTCACGGTTCATGCTGGTACAGCTCCTAACATGATGGTGTTAAAGCTGATGGGAGCATGAGTGTTATTGCTTAGAGACAGCAGTAATGGGATTGCAAATATATTTTAACAATTATTTCCTTTTGTATTTGAACAATTACACCTTTTATTCCCATGAGAACACTGATGCTGGGGCCTGATGATTGTAATGTCTAAATATGGCACTTAGACTAATTAAAACATATGGTTTTTTTAAATGGAAATAGTTCTTGAATTTCAGTAGATGTTGAAGTTCAGTTCTCAGCTGTCTGTCTTCTAACTACATGCTGCTTTTCTCACAGGTAGCACAGCTACCGAGGACTTGCCTTGTGCATTAACTATTAAATAGGCATTGAGACAAGGGCTTCCTTTGGGGATTGATTGCAGTTTTTCTAGCTTTTCTTTGCCTCAGGCACCAAACACAGCACTCTGGTCTTGAATTCCCTGGTCTTTGGCATCTGAGAAGTGAAGTTGCCTAAGGGGAGCTGTACTTCAGCAGAGCCTTTGTTCAGGATGTTTTGGCTTATATGGGATAATACCTATAATGTGGCTTGGAAAATGCTCAGTTCATGGCATTTATCTATTATCTGTGTCATATATGAGAACCAGAGGGCTGTGAGCTTGCCTGAAAGCTACAAGAGCCTTTCAGTTTTGGGGCCTTGAGCTGAGAAGGGATAAGGGGAAGTGTGAAATATTTGGAAATGGAGCCCTAAAGTCAAGTGGCACTTCAAATGGAGTTTATGTATAACTCATCAAAACAATGCCTCTTCAACATCTGTCTGTAGAGTGTAAAAGAACACTTGCCCATTGGTGCAGAGGATTTGATACAGGTAATGATCGCTGCCTAAAACATACTGAGAGGAGAGAAAATGAAATGAAAATGAGAGTGCCCATTATAAAAAATAGCTATAAAATGGTTCTTGAATTACTTCAGGGAGATCAGAAGAAGGGTTCACTCGATTCAAATAAATTTGGTATAGGTTATTCTTGGGCAAAGGGAGTAGAAGCTGAATTCTTACTTGGGAAGAGTTTACTGAGTTTATGGAATGGACTTTCTCAGTTAGCTACCTGTCAGAGCAAGAGAATGTTGACCAAGGAGACCTTCCTTGGTCCTTCATTCTTGTTTATGTATTTGAGAATACATACTTATGCAGTATAAGTTAGTGACTAGATACAAATACAGATGCTATAGGCGATGCACAAGCGTATGTGTGGAGAGCAAGAAAAAATGCACAGATGTGTTTGTAAGCACGTTACAAGCAGATCTGTGCAAACCCATTGAGTTCTTCAGTGTTATATTTGATATATTAGCATGAAAATATGTTTTGCATCCATCATTGAAGCTATTTTAAAACGTAGATTTACTAAGGACCAAAGATGATTTTTAGCAAGCGTGAGTTTACCACTATATGCATACATATTAAAATTACAAAGTCTATTAGGTAATCTGATCATCTTTTATCAGATAATCATCAGTTTTCTATAAGTGAAATTCTTCTGTTGCGTACATGCAGCCCAAGATGAGGGAAATAATGTTTTCTCAGCAGCTGCCAGGAATAATAGAATATTTTTTCTTTAAGCTTAACATTACTGATTCAGAGGTGGTGAGAGCTATTGCTGCTGAAACATCTTCTGTTTCTATCCTACTTCCTTTCCCTTGCTGTGTACTACCTGGGTTTTGTCTTTTATAGGTGTGGCTATATCTTTCTAGTTACATACTTTCTCACCAGTGATGCATCTGAGGTTTATTGTTGTTTCTTAATAGTAAAGACTGCTATTAAATGGTTTAAAGATTCAAACAGAAGTCAGGAAATCCAGAAATGTGAATTCATAAATACCCTTTTAAGTTTCATTATACTGATCTTTCTCTGACTATTCTCTGTGTACATCCCTGGATGTTTTCCTACATGGATATGTTAAGTCTCGCATGTGTCTCAGTACAAGTCATTCACAAGTATCCTTCCAACCTGACATGCTGAACTTGAAGTTACTTTTTGAATGAACAACACAAACTTCTCCCCTTTGCAGATCCATTATGTATTAAAGATTAATCTGTCCTGGTTTCCAACTTTCCAGTAGGAAATTACAATTTCAATATTTATTCTGTCAGCTAGTTTACAAGTGCCTTATTCACCTTTTCTTGTAAACCCTATTCAAGCTCTTATTTTTCCTTCATCTTATTTATTCACTTGCTATTCTTTAATACGTATCTGAGACCACAGTAACTGACCATTTACGTTATCTAATTCGTGTAAGAGTTGTCTCAATAAGAACTGCTACAATGAAACTGGATACTTTAAGGTATATGTGTATTAGAATGATATACAGCTCTTAACCAAACCACAAGAGTTTTTGCTTGAGTAACACAAATACTAATGAAATGTGAAATACTATTTGATAACATCCAGTTTTCCCTGATCTGTGAAGCATAATGTTAACATAATTGTTGAAAAATCAGATACAGTGCAATTTTCTACTATAAAAAAAAAGGCTTTGTGTGTGTGCCTTTCACGTTTTAGAATTGCATTATTGGAAGCTAAAGGCTAGCAGACTTCATGGTTTTAAAATATTGAATTTGTTGAATAACAAGAGCCTGCTAAGAATAATACGTTTGATATTATTTTAGGGAAATGTGTGATTTCCCTGCTGTATGAAAGCTTTGAGAAAGAACAAAATTCTCTCAGTCTCTCTGTATGGTCAGATTTGCTTTATTATCCCTGAAGTACAGGTTGAGAAATGAAAATACAAAGGATCAAAGCAACTTTCATCAAACCTCATAATAGAAGAATTTAGAATAGAATAACTAAATTATTGTTACTGAGGATAAAATATTGATTTGACCTGCTCACTGGGTGTTCTGATTCGGATGTTGTTCATATGATGTTCATATAATGTTCATATAATCTAGTGAAGTACATTCAATAAATGTGTATCTTAGATGAGAAGAATATGTGAAAGGGGTTACATGAGTGATTAACTTCTTCCTCTAAAGCTGGCTCTATCCCTTCCTGTGATCTTTCTATCTCCAATTTTCTTCTGTTTGGTGGGGAAGTAGGTTGGGGTGTGCGTGTGTGTATGTTATTGTTTGCCTTGTGTCTCGCTGTCTAGGATCCGATGCTATATTTCAGTAGCAGTTTATTTTTAAATAATAAAAATAAAACAATAAAGGAAAGATAACTGGTTAAAACTACTGCTGTTTCAGGAGAATTTAAACTGAGACCGGAGAAAGGAATAGTAGAGATCTTTTTAATGGAATTGTGAGACACAAGACCTTTTTTTCTCTTCTTTCATATACAGGCTCTCTGAACTGTCAGTGTGAAGAGCAATGGCAGTTGCAACTAAATTTGAAGAAAGGGCTTTTCAGCAGCCTTCTTGATTGGATATCAATCAATAATAGATATATCTATGTTTAACTTCTGAATTTTTGTTGTTGATGATCCTTGTTAGCCAGCTTACAAGTGTGAACATAATGCAGCTCTGTGACATGCAGGCTCTAAAATTTACATCAAACCCCAGTTTTCTGAATTTTAACAAGTCTGAGGTCTCTAGCACAGCAATAACTGCCTCTGCAGTTACCATTAGATACAAGCAACTTGTCTGTTGAATTCAAAATAAATTAAAAAAACCCACCAGCAATGTTTTATTTTAATACTGTTTCAATGAAATGTTCAGTTTTATGACAGAACATACCTATACAGTTGATCACAACCATAGAGATTCTGTCAGCTCTGGAAAGGTATTGATGAGTTGGTTTCATATGGAAGAAAAAAAAAACTATCAGGAAACCATTAAACTATATATACATACCTCTACTTGGCTGTATAGATGACTGAGACATACTGGGCTACAAGGAGGAGACAAGTCTAATTCATTATGCTGTCTGATAAAGGAAGAGTAGGGTGATGCTCTGATATAAGGAAATTCACCTTTGATATGTCTTTTTTGGTTTGAGAGATCTATTCATGTTGCTGACCCCAAGGAGTAGGTCATTGCCAACATTGTGTTCTTTCTCCTCCAAGTGGACTGTTGCTGGTAGGTGGATTGTGTGGGGTCATAGAAGGAGAGAGGGCTCAGTGGTGTGTTGTTCGGTGTGTGACATGTCACGTCCATAACCAGCATCATGTATCAGAAATTAACTGAGTAAAGCATTCAGTCTATGAAATTAGTCTAGATTGGCTACTCCAGACTTTTGACCACTATTAGCACTCAACAAGTATCAGAGTTGCAATATGAATGGGAAATCTCCCGAAAGCCTCACTTCAGATGAAACCTTTTGTGAAAGCAGACAGAAAGAAGCTACTGTGCAAAATCAGTCAAGCTGTGCTGCAAAATCAGCTTTTTATAGTTGTCATTACAGTACGGTCATTCCATTTTGGTCTTGCAGTACAACCAGGACTGTTGCAATAGAATTGCCAGTTGCTTTAGCCATTAGCTATAGCATGTTTCCATGTCTGAATTCATGGTGGACTAATAGAATGGAAGACTAGACTAGAGCAGGCAAGAAGCTATTTATGCAAAAGCATATTTCAGGACCCTCGATTATGAGTTTTCACCAAAACAAGGGGATGTTGTTTTACGTTGCTATTTATGTATGAAAACAGTGATATAAATAGAAACTCATCTTAAGATAAGAAAAGTATCTCCTCACAAGCTGTTGTGCAGCAAGAATGAAAAGGACTGGAAGATAAATGCAGCACTGAAGCATATAGTAGATGAGTTGTAAGATACTCTACATATCTTTACAACCACCAAATTAGAAAAAAATAAAAAAAGAAATTAAATTCATTAGCCAAAGCAAAATCCGATTGACAGAAAGTGCCACATCAAGCAGGCAGAGGCACAGACGTGACATTATGACATATAATGTTTAAATAGTTAAAATCCATTCAGTGCTTCATAACACGATGCAGGGAATGCTGAAAGATTACTATACAGAAGAGTTCAAAGGGACAAGTGCAAAGGAACATGGAGATAAGTGAATGAAATTTGTCAGTTAGCATTCAGGTTAAGATAGAGAGTCTGTTGGGAAAGGGAAGTCTTAGCTGGTATCAGATACAAGATTTGAGACTGGTTGTTAAACAGAGAATATCTTTCTATAATACTACCCTTGTTACTGGGAATGCTAAAGATGTGCTGAAAATCACAAGAGTAAGGAAGCAGGATTTCTCTTTAAGTAACCATCTGTTGTATGGAAATGGCAAAGTTGACTTTTCCTTGAAAGAGCTGGACACTAACAGCTGACATTAGAACGGGGTCAAGGTAAAAATGACCACCATAAAGCCTACCATGTGTTCTTCTGTGGCAAAATGACAGATTGTTGTGTTATGGCCAGAAAGGAATTCTCTTTGCTTTGAGTCTGTTTTTCTCTTGAAATGACAATACGACAACTGATGTATTAAATTGAAGTCTTCAGTGGAAGGAAGGTGTATCAGTCCACCCTCTTGATTAATTTCTTATTTCTGGCAACATTTTAATAGAGAAATAAATTTTCATTTTGTTTCAAGCAAAATACATATGAAGAACAGTAGTAAGGTCTTGAGTTCCCAGGGGCTTGCTGTGAGACCAGATAGTGTGCCTGCATTAACACAGATGTCCTAGGATTAGTGCTGGGTAGCAAACTCTCAGCTGCAACTGGTCTTCACAAAGCAGCGAGATGATGAATATTTGACTACCTTAAAATGTTGGCATCTGTAACTGAAAAGATATGTAAATTGAAAACAGTAGGGTTTTTCCAAGGTGTTGAAAAGGAGTGGGAGGCAGAGGAGCCACCATAAATTTTCTCCAGGCTGAAAGAGACCGATTTGAATTCTTCCCCTTTAGAAATGCCGGGCTAAGTTAATGGCAAAAAAATAGAGGGGCTTTCAGGAAGGCTCTGTGTGGGTGTAGAAAATGAAAACATGATAAGGCCACAGTCTTCAAATTCATGCACCAAACAAGTTCAGTAATGTTATGGGGTCTGAAGCTGTAATATTAATTTCCCTCTTATACCCAGAAACCACAATGTCTCTCACACTGCTGGGTGTCCTATGATGCTGCCACATAACTTTTCCATTTGTGGTGATTTTGGATCCAGGACTGTCACTCATCTGACACGTGAACTTCAAACAGCAGTTACCTCTTGCTGCGCTTGTGCTGCTTACCAGCCGCCTTTGTTACTTGGATTCTGATTGTGTAGCACCTCATACGATCCAGAAAGTAATGCACTAATAGAAGCAAAGATTAAACAGAAACACAGGTCTTTGCAGGGCTGATCTATGAGCTGTCTTTTGTGGACAACTGCTGTATTTGAACAGATACACCTGTAACACCGAGAATAGTATCGTCCAAAATGGCAGTAATTGATGGCTGGAACACTCAAGACTATTTAATGCTTTATAATAGCAATTGAATCTTGCTGTTACCATTTTATGGGCACTGAACACTCACCAATGAGCAAAACATAACCCCTATAGTGAAGCAGGTTGCTATTGGGAGTTTCAAGTGAAGGTAAACTGAATAGCTGAGGTAATTTAGTTTTAAATTTCCTGTCTGTCTCCAGAGACTGTGGTGTTTTCATGCAACAGCTTCTCAGAAACTACAGCTCTTCCACTGCTGACCTGTTGAAGGCCAGAGAGGTATTTCAACACTGAGGCTGACCTCTTTTGTTTTCAATGTTTTTTGTAAACAGCCTCCAAAATGCACGAGTTTCAGGCTGCTTTCCCCTCAACTCAGCAGAAAATGTTAGCACTGCTGATCTCTGTGACAGAACGACGAGTGATAAACTGCCTTGTCATTTCAATCAAAACCACCCACAGTTGTCATTAGATTTATCCAGGGTTAAACCGTTCATTACGCACCAGCCCGGGCTGCCCGGGGTAGCTGTTTTTCTTAATCTCTTGTCATAACTGTTGTAGGTTGGAGGCGGGAATGAAAGCACCTGCTGACTGAAGTGACAGCTTTATTCTGGGAGCTGGGAACTCAGCTGAAAGGAAAAAAAAAATGGGGACACAAATTACTGGATATGCAGTTCAGAGGATAACACATTTTATTGAATTAAGAGTTTGTTCAAAAGAAATGATATAGCAGTTCTCATTTCCTCTTGCTTCCTATGTACCCTGCTACTTTGCATGTGTTTTCCTATGTTCCTCTTGTTTCCTTCTCCCAGATGAAACTGCTTTTTAGATTCTTTTTGTTAAGAGACATTGCTATTTTAATTTGAATATATTCAGCAGAACTCATTACCAATTCCTGTGCCGTTTTTTGTTTACAAATGCAAATATTTAAGAAAAGATACCCAGCTGGTATAATCCATTTCACATTGTAATGACACAACTCTGAATGCATTTAATTTTTAATTTTATCTTGTTATGTCTCAGTGTATTAACTGTCTCTGGATCGTAGACTTACTTTTCTGCATCTTTTGTCTATAGTGTTAGGGTAATACAGTTCAGTGCCTTATCTCTTGGAAGCGGGAATCTTGTTGTGAGTCCAACACTGACTGTTTGTCTCCTTACCCTACAGCTAAGTGGAAATAAAGATACTTATTTGCTTATTTTTCATTAAGTGGCATGCTCTTTGCGGTAAAAAGCTCAGCTATTCTCCTGGGAGACAAGTACTGCCTGAGTAGCTAAGGGAGAAAAGAGTAATTACTTTTTTTTTCCTCCAGCCACTGGAAATAAAATGGCTGTATTTGAGTAATTTTGAATAAATACTCTATATCAGACTTTTTGATCTGATAAAAGTTATTCCAGGTACATTAGACCCTTGATTGGATTTTCATAGTATAGATACAGTGCACGTGTATTTTTACAACTACTTAAATTCTGGCAATACTGTCAACTGTTTGTTGGTACTGGATAAATTTAATGACTCGGGCATTCTAAGCAATTTCAGTGACCCAAGCTTTGCAACAATATAAGCTATATATGTAGATGAGGTGCTGAGGGACATGCTTTAGTGGTGGTCTTGGCAGTGTTAGATCAGTGGTTGGCCTTGATGATCTTAAAGGTCTTCTCCAACCAAAATGATTTGATGATTCTATTACAGAGGGTTTTCTTATTTCCTCTTAGTTTGGCCAATCCCATATAGATAAAAGCAGCATTGAAGATAAGTACATATAACTGTGTATTATGGCAGCTGTTTATATTCTACATCTAATTATCTTTATTATATATATTATTGATGCATAAAATATTTAAATCTGCTGCATGCTAAAAATAAGTCTAATATTGTTGAATCTTTCTAAGACAATATAGTGTGCATCTCAAAGTTGTGCTCTGGGGCTTTATGATTATGTCTGTTAAAATAAGGGCTTGTTTTCATATGGAAAAACATCATTAGTCACCTAACATGCCCATTTCCCTTGGCACTCTGAACAAAAGGACTTATCAATGAAGTTTCTCTCTGCTCGTAGAAATACAGCAAGTAAACCAGAATAGTTTTTTAGCAACTTCCTATCTATATTGTACCTCGTTTGTTCACATTCTAGTACAGCATGGCAGATGGAGGCAGAGAAGTTTTGGAGCTGTTTATTTCAGATGAGTTGTCATGCACCTGCACATAACTTCAAGTAGTTACATTTCTGGCATGTCAGACACTTAGTGGGCAGGCTTTTTGGGGCCTCCAGGGAAAGGACAAAGTGAGGCTGTGGAATGCTGCTGCCTGTGCAGTTGTCCTGAAAGTAACCCGGTCCTGAGTACTCACAGAGCTAAACACCAAGAGAAATCCTTACGTCCCCTCTTTTTTGCCAGGAGAGAGGTTGTGAAGATTGTTAGGGAAGAAGTGAAGGAGAACAGACTAACTCCAGAGGACTTACAGTATAGTTGCCAAGAAAAGGGAAGCAGGAGCCACCCCGCATGAGGGGAAACGGGGTAGTTCTGAGATACAATGGGTATCATGAGACACCCATTAAATTATTTATAAGTTTGTGGCAGGTGAATCTTTTGCTTGATACTGTTGAAGGACTTGGACCTAAACTTTCCATTGGGATGAATAAGAGTAGTGAGACCTCAATTGTTACACAGGCTTTCTGTTCTTACATGGGATCATGTGGTTACCCATGCCTCTTTTTGAGTTTGATTGTAGTTTATTACCAGATGATTTAAAACTGGTGGGCTTTTTTGAAAGATGTATGTGAAATGGGGAGAGAGAGGAAGATGAAAAGAAGGGGAGGAGAGAATGAGGCAAATATTCTATAAAAGATTAAACTACTTGCAGACACAAGCAAGGTGGGGATAAAAGGGAAAACGTCAGAAAATAATTAGCAAAGCATAAGGGGAGAATGGTAGATATGATGGCCTAGAAACTTAACTTTATGTCATCATCTTCATGTTAGAAATCCTGGGAAGCCCAGCTGTGATTCACAGGTAAGATACAATTGAAACACTACTTTGAGTGTGTGACCTCTAATGCAAAGTTAAAAATGACCTTCAAAAAGCTTTGCTAAAATGGATGAGGACGAGCGAGGAATCCCAGAGAGAACTCTGGAGTCATCTCATAAGGATTTTGGTGATTGAATCTCACATAGCATGAAGCTGTGATAGCAGTACCTCCCTTGCAGGTGAGTGTGTCTGTCTGGATAAACATATATGTTGTCCATCTGAACAGTCCATAAAGTTTCTGTCCTCAGATATTTCAGTTACTTGTGCATTGGTTGTCCCTAAAAAATCCTTACTGTTCTTTCACTGGCTGCCAAAATTGAGATTGAACCACTACAGAGTCAGTTCTCCATACAACAGAAGAATAGGGAACATGCTGCTAATGCTTCAGGGATGGGAAGAGCGGTGACCAATCACAAATCTGTTTATTTTGCACCTCAACGGGATGAAATTCTTCTGGATTAAAGTTATGGAAAATACATAAGAGAAGAACATGGAAAGTAAGATTAAGTGCACAGCAGGTTTAGCAATGGTTGATTATGAGGATAACCAAACTGATTACTCTGTAAAGGATTATTGCTTCATAGGAGTGGATGGTGGATTTATCTGGATCGCTTTCCATGGTGCTACACAGAACAGAGAAGAGTTTAGTACAGGCGTTGTAAAGGACATAGTGAAGTGGCTCACAAGAAAGTGTCAGTAGGACATGCTGCAGGAGAAAGTTTGGGTCTAAAGAGATGATTAGTGAGTATCTGTAAGAACTGATCTGGATATTACTCTTTAATAATAGTGGCAGAAGAAGTAGGACTATGTGAATAACATTTACTGATCACATAACATAGGAACGTGTCTTCAACACAGAAGCAGACTGTAATATCAGACAGGAAGGATTTCATGGGCTGGTAATAGTATACAGAGGATAGACATGCTATGGGAGTGTATAACAAATTTCTGTGCATAGTGGAAGAGAAAGATTAGTATGTTTTTGGTATGCAATGTCATCAAAACTGGCAGTGAGAGCAGCCTTGTAAAAAGAGATTCCAGGATCTGTTAAAAGCTGTATGTGCCATAAACTGAAATAATATTTATGTCACTGCATAAAACACTGGTAAGACCAATTTTTGTGTACCGCTTTGATCAAACACAGAATAATTCAAGTGGAATAGGTATGGGTGATAGCTACTGGAAGCATCAGTGAAATAAAGATCTCTGTTGTGCAGAGAAAGACCAATGGATCTCGGCTTGCTTGGCCCTCAGTAGAAGGCCAAGCCATTCTTTCTGCAATAAGTGCTTCCATCAACACAAAAGAGAGAAGTCACTGTGTTTCCTTTTCTTGTCAGTGTGAAAGCTTTCTGCTTTGGTTCCAGCCCTGTGCCATGCCCTTGCCTGCAGGCAACAGAGCTGCCTGTGGGAACCCTGCAGACCAAGGCCACGCAGCAAATGAAGGGTGACGGACAGCTCAGGGCTAATAGAAGCAAGAGCAGCTGTTTATTTAGATGGCATTACTGTATAAAGATACAGAGGAGCTCTGCTTTTATAATTAGCTAAAAAATAATATTGGAGTAAAACAATTAGGGTAAAAATAATGTTTAATTATTTGAAAATGGAAGTTGAAGATCTTTTGTGTCCCTTAGAGCAGCTCAGGTTCTCAGTTTACCAGGGAGCAGGGAAATGAAACTGTGTACCTGCACCCATAGCAGCCTTAAAATCGAACATGAACTGTGTTCAGGCACCTCTGGCATGGGATGATTGGAAGCCATTCTTGAGGAATATGTATATTAACTCATCCAATGAAGCTCATTTATCTTTGTTTTAAAACTCCCAGAACCAAGCCACCTCATTTCCCTGTAAATTATGCCTTCAGAATTCACAAAACATTAGACTGTATATCAGTAGACTGATTATCTCGTGGGTTCCCTTCCCTCCTGTCAGAAGAGCAAGGAAGAATTAGATGTACATTGCCATCTGAAGTTCAGAGGAAGTTTGTACCATCCCTAATGATGCGTGAGTTCATCAACTGCTTTGCGAAGTTTTGTCTTCTTAAAACTACATTTGAATTGAATGTGAGTATTGCAAGGTCTTGTATCTTTAGCTACGTTTTGCTCAGTGGAACACCATTTAGATCAGTGTAATTCAGATGTGTCAGAAATTTTATGCTTGCTGCTTGAATGTGCCTTCTACCTTGTTAAACAAGAGGAGATGATTGTTAACCTTTTTAAAACAAAACCAGGAAATTGTATTCTAGTGATTTCCCTCCTTCAAGCCTACTGTCAGTTTAGCCTGGATTTCTGTGCCCTGCTCAGCATTTCCCTTAGTGATCTTGATTGGCCACATCAAACATTCATTATCTTTTGATGTGTTTTAGTGCATATTAAAAAGAACTCATTAATGGCATAAAATATTAAATAATCAAGTGTCATTAATACAACTACATTAGATCTTGTTCCTTGAGTGTGCTGCTAAATTCAGAGGGAGCAGGACGCAAGCTTAAGTCAAAAGCAGCACGTGTGGGTTTTAATTTTGGGGTTTTTTTAATTATTTTTTTCTCTGTATTTCTTTTCAGTGCTGGAGAGATAACAAGTTTGCAGGAAAATGTAGATTTTAGAAGTAAGGTGACAGGTGAAAGGTGGTAGCTTGGCTTTATGTCAGAGTGCCTGACATTGACACCAATCCTCACCTCACTATCTGCATAAATAAACTCGGGACTGCAAAAACCATTGACCTGGTTTTGTTTCAGAACTGTTGACGTGTCCCATTTTTGTCAAGTATCTTGTGCTTTTTGGGTTTCTTTTCAGTGCAATCTAATTACGTAAATGACTTTTTAAAGCATGTAGGGTTGGCGGTTCAGTGGCTCTACTGTTTCCACCATGTCCTGCTGTAATTTGCTTGTACCTTGTCAGTAGTCATATGCCTGCCTCTACAATGTTTCTCTACCCTCATGTGGCAGGTGTGTGAGTCCCTGCTGCACGTGCAACTTTAGGAGTTGCTGACTACTTGTCAATGGTCACCTGCACCGCCTTCTTGACCTCATTGCACTCTGTGTTTCTCGACCTGAAACTTGCAGACATGCTCATGAGCTGGAAAGCTTTTCTGCAGCGGTAAGGGGTGTACTGACAAAGAGGTTAGCCGTAACACTTAGGTGGCAGAAAGTATTAGTGACAAGAGCTGTTCAGTAAGCATCTTCGAGTGCCGGAGCATCACTGGGTTGTGACTCTGGGGCACAGTTTGGGTAGTGGAACATATGTAGCTGCATCGTGGGGATTGAAAACAAGCAGCAGAAAAACCCACGTAGAGTCAGAAAGATGATAAATTCTGCGAACTCATGTGTTTCCGCGTGTGAGGCTGACTCTCGTGGGGTCCACCATTGCCTCTTATCGTAAACGGTAGCATGCAGCTGAGCTGGTGCTTGCCAGGCAGACCTAAGCCACAGAAAACTCTGTTTTGACTTTTCAATGAGCCGGTTCGGTCAGGTCTGAAGCCTGATGTTACTTGTCTTTTTGATTAAAGGCTAGTGGTACGGTTGTGGGCAGTAGAGATGAAGGTGGTATATATCCCAGAGAAGATCTTTGCTTACAAAACCAGACAAGTTTTAAAATAAAAGTTATTTCCTTGCTAGTCAGGTGTGGAATTTTCTCAATCTGAGGCTGTGTAGACTATAATTAAAATTCAGGCTGTAACAAAGTTTCCTGATCACTGTAGGAAATCGAACTGATAAATGCTGATCTTTTAATAGCAAAGACATGTCACTGAAAAACGTCAGAACAAGAGATCTCAAAACAGTGAAGCTTTCAACTCTTTCCTGGAGTCAACTGGAAATCTTTTATCTGTTTTGATGATTATTTTCTTTTAAGCATTCTGTTGTAACAACCAGGAGATTCTTTGATTTAGAAAAGACATATCGTTTGCTACTAAAAAGACTTTGTGAGAATTTAAATGTTACATGAAAATGTACATGGTTTAATTTTTACTTTTGGTCTATCAGGAAACCAAACAAAAAATGATTTAAAAATACTTCAGTTTTATTTTTTTTAGAAAGAAAACACTTGTAAGCGGTAATCTTTTTCCAAACAGGTACTCTGAGCTGTTGTGCTCTATGAGCTTATAAGCACAGGCAGGACTTTTGGTTTTTTAATAACTCCATGGATACAAGTTAGCAGCATAAAGTATTAAAACTGTATTTTCCCCCTTGTTTTTAGAGCAGTAAGATCTTATTTCTCTAAAATATAAAACAACTGCAACGTTAGCAATGAAAACGTCTTTTTTAATTTATAGCGCATTAATAAATGTAGCTTGAGATTTTTAGCATGTAAACTCAGCTAACAATCTGGGGCATCGGAAGGTATGAATTTCCATCACTAGAGTGACTTAGAGCACACATACCATTTTCTTCAAAGTTTACCAGGGCAAAATAATTCAGCTTTTCAGCTTTTTTGGGGGTGAGTTATCGGGTTCATCTCAAGGTTGAAAAAGATATTCAAGCAGGCAATTAACTTACCGGTTAAAGTTAGAGCTTCAGTTTACAGCTTCGAGGAGGATGCAATCTGGGCCCTGGGCAGTTACTTCTCTTTTAGCATAAATGGACATGTCAAGAATGAAATTTAACACGTTCTTATTTCTGCAAAGAAAAATGTTCTCATAGTAATATGACATAAGTACCAAGTGCAACATGATATGTGCTCACAGTTGAAGTCTTTAAGGTGAAAAGAAAGTGGAAGAATAATACATAAATATTTTTTAGAATAAAATTTCTTATTTTAAGGTCCTTTTTTTTTTCTACTCTTCCATTAATGAGTTGGTTCTCCTTATTATATAAGTTAACAGATTGTAGTTTATGTACTTTATCTTCTTGTTTTCTGCTGCCCTGTAACTAACTTTTAACGTTAGAGATTTGTCTATCTTTCAAGGCAGTTTTAGGCTAGCAGTGTGGTACTTCGAAGGAGAGACACAACATGCTTTCCCACAGGGACTTTGATTTTGGCTTATTAGCTACTCAGCTTCTGTGACTGTTATGGATCGGGCTTTAACAAGTAACCAGAAGTTAATATTAAAAATAAACTCTTGGAGAAGGAAGCAACTAGCTGATTTTTATAGCTCTTCTCTCCATGCAATTAAGATATTAAGCACAACTCTCTGTAAAGCACCACACAAACTCTTTAGTATCCCAGGATGCTGTATTCTGAGTTCATTTATTAACTTGATTATTTTTTTTAGATTCTGAAGAATACATTTCTGACCTGTCATTAATTTCTCACCTGTCTCAAAAGGTGATATTTCTTTCTTTGAACCTTGGCTGCTGAGATTCATGGGGTTGCCCACATCTTTAGGCTTTTCTTAGGAAAAATACATACACTTTTTTTTTTAAACTTCTCAATGACAAAAGTGTGAATGGCAAAGATTCTGATTAGAAGAAAGTAGAGGATGCTGCTCTCTTTGTCATGATCTTGGGGTGATAGATATGAATGTAGCTTGTAGCGTTTTTGATTGCCTATGATAATATGTGTTCTAGATAACAGATTGTTGTAGTACATAATCATGAATTAGACAAGTGTGAGTACCACTAACATGTGCATGTGGTTTTCAGTGTTAGCATTGTCCCTGACATGGTCTAGTTGGCACTTCAGGGGTGCTGGAAAAGTCTAGACTGGATGCAAGAAAATATCATACTCTCTCCAAGAAAATGACAGATTCTGGCCAGGGAGAAGAGCTTGGTCTCTATTTGTAAGCTGATCTGTACTGTGTGCCTTGGTATTAGCTGTCCCCTGGCTGCACTGGCACATTCAAGGATGCTTCTTGAGCTGGAAGCAGGGCTTGCCTGCCGATAGAGGTGATTACCACTTGCAAGCACAGGACAGAAAATTCTGAACAGATGAAATATTTTAATTTACCACTGTTTTATCTGTATTGCTGAGGTCTCTTCCTTTAAAGGTAGGAGTCAAATTATAGATGAATCTGTAGTTCCTCTCCACTCAAGTGGAAAATATGTTATTGTCTGTTTTTATGAATCCATTTAAAGCTGCTTACTCTTCTTTTCCATAGTTGCTTTCTGATTCTTCTTCCTGCTGTTATCCAGCTTTTTATCACCTTTCCCCAAACTCCTTCTACTCCTGCTGATGTGAAAGGAGGGAAGAGTAACAGCAGTAAAGCCAGGCTGGGTGGATGCTAAAGGTTGTTCCACAGTAGTGACAGGCGTGGTCTTCCAGCACAGCCCAGAGGGGAAGGGACCCCAGAGAAGGAAACCCCTGGGGAGGTGGGAGCTGTATGCTGAGACCCATTTCAAAGGTGTTGCAGTTTCCTTTGCACTGCAGTCCCTGGCACCCTCCTGGTAGTGAGAAGGGAGGAAGCGAGGCTTTCCTGCAGCTGGGCAAAGCAGGGCAGGTGGTTCCTTTTATTACTCAACATCTTTTATTGTTTTCCTTTCTCAAATGTGTCTGCCTGACTGAAAGTCACTGGCGGTGTTTGGCTGAGCATCCCCCTTCCTCTGGTCTATAACCCGCTAAGGCAATGAACAGAAAACATTGGGCTGAGCCTATGTAGATGCAGCTATATATACACACACTTATATGGGTAAACCATACACTCCTTATATATAAGTGTACGTATCTATATAATGCGCATACATCCTTGGTATATGTGGTATTGCATGTATGCTTATAGGAAAAGGAAAGACAGTGAGAACACCACACCTAAGTGAAGAGAAAATGACAAAGAGTGAACCAAAAGCTTGAGAAACTCATTTCAACTAAATAGCATTGCTGATTTAGCTGAGTCCTACATCTCTGAAAGATGGTGTTGGAGTAGAATCCTATTATATCTCTGTATTCCTTTCAGTATATCTGTCACTGCTTTATCAATAGTTACTTCAGGATCTGAATGCTCTGAGGAAACATAAATGCAAAATAATGGGGAAAAAGCAAACCCAGTGTTGTTGAATTGAAGATGTTTATCAAAGGTTCAGTATAGATTTTTATTTTGATTAATCCAACTCCACCATATGTTTGGAATGAAGTGGCTTAATCTTCTTGAATAAGTGAAAAACCTTCAAATATAAATACTTTGAGATGTCTTTGCATTTCTCATTGTAGCTAATATCAGAAGTTCTAAAATACTGCAGCTCTGTGAACAGTGTTGTACTTTGTGGTTATCTAGAATTTTTATTTCTTATGAAGAAGACACAGCCTAACTGTGTAAGAGTTTAAACTTCTGGATCTTTATTCTAACTCTTGAATGATGGAAGTTATGTTTTGTTGCTTGCTCATGGGAGCTAATACAGTATATTCTAGAGAGTGCAAACAGGGCTTTTTTTCCCCTTTGACATAGTAGCTTGACTTATGTTTCCCTAAATCTATGAAGTCCATTATTCAGATTGAAACCTTCCAATTGCTCATTATGAAGAAGTGGGAGTCGGCAAGAAATATTCAGAAAATTGATGCTGCTATTCTGGGTGCCACTTATAAAAGAGAGGGAGAGAGTATTTGTGTATCAATGGCTACTCTACATTTGTTTTTCCTTCTGGCAATTTTATTTTCAATCCCAGAGTCAAAGCTGCTTTCTGAAAAGAGATCTGTAGTTTGACAACATTGTAGACTTCCCTTTCTGTCATAGCCAGTCCTGCAGCATTTGCATTCATGCTTCCCTGTTGCACCCCGACTCTGGCCGGGCAACACAAGGTCATTCAGCGTGGTTTTCTTCTCTAGGCTCCCAGGATGTACGGAGACCCAAATTCTTCAGCTCAGGCAGCAGAGGTCCAGGACATTAGATGCTAAAGGCATTTCGCTCTCTCTGCTGAGGTCTCCAAGCATGTCCCATTTAATTTCAGGGCGGAATGTAACAGCTCCTGTGAAGACAGCTGTGTTTTGAAAACAATCTGTTGCTACCACCGTCTTGCTTAAAAAAGCAAAACAAACAAAAAGCGTGTTTATGTATAATATTGTGTCTTATATAGGTATTGCCTTGAGGGTGTTGAAAGGGCTTTCTTTGGAGCCAAATGCTTCAAAGGAAAACCAGTCCTTGTATATACTCTACCATGCTATATAGTGGGGTTGGCACTACGCCTGTGCCTTTTTGTTTGAAAACTTCTGCAGTGTTTCTTCAAAGTCTGACGCTTAGCTGAGGTGGAACACTGATCCCAGACGTTACTGCTGCCTCTTGCGTCAGCAGGGGCACCTATCTGATCATTCACGGTGTTTCTCAGAGGATCGCTTGCTTGCTCTGCTCTTCTTAAAGTCCCAAGTTTGGGAAAAGGATGCCTGTGACTTAAGGAAAACACTGTGTTGGTGTTGCCCTGTTTTAGTCAAGCACTACTTTTTTTTTTTTTAGTTCCCTCCTGTAAAAAGAGAGGCTGAAGAACCCTGAAATTACCAGGCCCTCTCCTACACTTTATTTTGAGGTAACGATTTCTAGCTCGGTTACAGCAGCCTTCAGCTGCTTTGAGCAAATGCTTTCTCAGACGCACCTGGTATTGCCTGTATGTGCTAACAAAAGTCTCAGATGTGTGTTTGCTGGGGCGGGTGTGTAGGGGGGTAGATTCATATCTGTCTAAGAGAAGCGGAATGTCTTGCTTTGAGGCTTCGAAGGGGCTGGGGTGTGCTTGGGTGAGGGACCATGAGCTCTGTTTCATCACTGCAGCTTGTAAGTGAAAGGGACTCGGTAAGCATGGATATTGCAGTTGCTGTCAGACAAGGGAGCGTGGCCCCCCATGATTCTCTCCGAACATGGGAACCAATCTGTGTAAAAGGGATGTTTAAGTGATTTTGTAATTGGCTTCATAGCTGGGTCTTAGAAATACTCTAAGGGCTGCCAGATGTCAGTTGTTTTGAACAGGGAAGAAAGGTTGATGAAATGGAATAGAAAAAAACCCATAAAATGACCTTACTGATATTAACCTGACCTGAAAGACAAAGAGGATGGAGATCTCTGACAGAAGAAGCCAGCCCACGTGTGGCCATTGAGCACAGTGCAGCAGGTTGTGTGATGCTGGAGGTGAGCAGATGCAGAAAGCAGGCTCCCTCCGTTGCTGACCTTCTGTCCTGCCTAGCGGCACACCAAAACAAACCAAAAAGATCATGGGCGATCTGCAGGGTAAACAGTTCATGAGGAGTTTCCCAAATGGCTTGGCCTGCCTGACAACTGGTGTCATGCAGCATGCTAGGGAGAGCTACTCTCTCTAGTAAATGCTGGGGAATTCTCTGAGGCTGCACCAGGATGCTGCAACAAGGTTTTGGAGCAGGAAAGTGTGTTTGATTTTTTGAAAGGATGGTATCAGGCTTTGATTTGTATGGTCCACATTGAAACACAGATCTGATCCTTTCTGATAAAAGTACAGCGTATCTAGAATGTAAAAGAAGGGCACAGAGAAGTTGTCTAGTATCTATACTATATGGAGAGAAGCATAGCATTGTTAACGAAGTCTAAAAGGACAATTAGCGGTCAGGATGGAAAGCTGGAACAAAAGAGGTGAAGAAGTTGGATAGGTGTAAGAAATGTGATTTATCTGTCTGCAAAGGATAATAAAGTAGTCATTTTCTACTTAACTAAGGCTATAAAGCTATTATTAAAACCAGCCTGGAGAGTGTCTGGTGTGCAGTGCCCAGGGGGACAGCAAGCATAAAAGAGTGCCCTTGGTTGATGTCATGCCTCTGTGTTTTCTGTTCCTCTCTGAACTACCTTGATCAGCACTGAGAATGTCATTAAACTTCAAGTGCACTTTTTTTTTGTTTTGTGCTTAGAAGTCCTGTTTTGTCTAACTTTTCACAATACAGAGTAATTTTAAGGATAGGAGAAACACTGAACAGTCTGTAGGTAACTACAGAAAATTTAATGAAGTCATTTTAATGGTTTTCTGTCCTTTTCCCGTTGTTAAGGTTGTCTCCATAAAATGCACTTTCTCGGCTTTGACAAGTTCTCAGGAAGTTTGTGCGTCAGTTGTTTGGGTAGGATCATTCTGATTTCAACATGTTATAATCACCTCAACATTTGTTCTATAGAGTTCCATTCCTATGTAACCTAACAAGGTTATAAAATACATTTTTAAATAAAGTCAGACATGATTTTGCTGGAACTCTTAGGATTCTTCTCTTTTGACTTAGTGGTGCATTTGCGATTTGAGGAACTTGGATAAAAATAACTGAGAGTAATGTCAAATTCTCTATAATATTGCAAGCAGCACACAGAACTGATTTCTTTCATTTTCATGTTTCTTTCTGCTCAATAATAAAAATAAAATACAATTCCTGGCTAAAATTTAGCATATTTTGCTTTGTCCATTGCAAAAGGAGTAATTATTGAACACAAGGCTATACATTCTTTCCATGAAAATGCTGGTGTCATCAGCCACCCTAGAACAATTGCAAAACACTTCTGTGGTAATTAGCAGAATTGGTCAGGGAGATCAAAAGAGTTCACAAGTCGGCACATGTGTTAATAACTTCGATTGGAGGTTTTATTATCAGTTTCAGCACTGACAGGTAACTGCACGGCTGGTAAAACTTAAACTGCTGATATGCTGGAAGAACTTGATCATTCAGCTACCTCGAGTTTGCAGAAGAGGAATATGATCCCAATTAGAAAAAGAACTATGCAAACAGACAAATCCTTTCACTAGAATTGCACTGATCTGCTAGGATTAATTCAAATAGGAGAGTTTATTTTGTTTTTAAAATATAATTTCCTAATGCTTCACAAAAAAACCCAAAAACTACAAATAACTTTGAGATATGAGTATTTTTTAATCTTAATTATTCAGTTATGCATTGAATTACAAATTGGTTGTGCACGAATTCTAATCGAGCCTGAAATCTGGTACCAGGTTATTCTACAGCAAGCATAACCAACTGTAGAATTCAATGTAATCTCTTAAGAGCTGCAGGAATACCAATCTCTGAACAGCCTATCTAGAGGGTATTTCTATGCCACAGTCAGCTGAGAATTTTAAGTGAAACAGAATATTCAGTATGATGCTTTGTTCAGTTTTACCTAGGTTATAAACCTCACCTTAAAACTGCCTGTCGTTTACTGACTCTAAAGAGTTAATAGTAATTTTGCCTAGGATGTAAGAGGGTTTTTTTGCCTTAAATGTTGCTAATATTGCTATAGTACTAGAGATGTGATAGGGAAAAGAGCAGAAATATTGCTTCTGAGCTGGTAAACTGTGTCTTAAAACTATAGGGTTTGGATCACTGATTGTTAGCACAGTAATAAAATACTTGGACAGACACTTTCTGTGTGCCAGGTGGCTGGATATTTTCTTTTTTTAGGGACTTCAACTATTCTTCTCATAAACCTGCCAGACTGAGATTAATGGAGGGACATCGGAGGAGAGCAAAGCTCATTGAAGGGAAATTTGACTTTAGGGGATTTGCGGCACTAATTTGGTAAAAGAAAATCATCTTAGGTCTTTGCAGTTTTACTTTTTATTTATCTGTGGAATTTTTCTTCAATGTTTTCTCAAGCATATGAAATGCAGTGTATCTGTTTAATTTTAAATGACGTTTGCTCTACAACTATAGCTGTGTATGTGTGTTTAGTTTAGACAAAATAGGGACTATGTGACAGTGGATGCCATCGTATTCTAGAAATTTCAGGTGACTGCGTGGAATGTGTTAGGTAAGGACTTTGTGTCACGTCCAAGCTGCAAATTGACTGACAAGGCAAATACATAGTGACTCTTCCTCCATCCTTGTTTGTGAATCGGTTTTATATTCTAAAAAATACCAGGTAGAGCAGGTTGCAAAGCCAGATTTCTTTTGCATCATGCACATAGATTTTTCTCTCAGACTTTTGTATCTTGTGCATCTGCTGTTACATGTTACAACATGTAACTTTACATGTTGTAAAGTTACTCTGAAAGCAGGGTATAATACAGCAAATCTAAGAGAGTTGTGAAATGTTTCTTTTCCAGGTAAAAATGTATCATCACTGCTCCCTATGTTCAAATTTGTTACAGTGAGTAAAGATTTGGTATATCATGATTATTATGTTAGGGAAAAAAAAAACCCATTTGCACCTATCTTTTAACTATTGCTTATCACTACATATTTATTGTATGCCCTTGAAGGTGTGTCTGCTTTGGGAATAAACCAATTCTCATTGAATTAAACAGCGCACGTGAACTTCTGCTGAAATCAATGGTGCAGAGAATGAATTAATCCCATTACAGAATCTGGCCTTTAGTGGGAAGAGAACTGAATTCTTTATTTACATTCTCTTGTGTTTCTTCTTCCATTTGGATGTGATAAACCTGAATGTCATTCTCTTGAGTGATATTGGTTTGAATAGCTTTACTTTTTCTGCCTGTAAAACAAGGGAACTTCTCCAAACAGTTTTCAAGGGATAAATTGAAATAATTAATGCACATCTAATGGCTGATTTGGTGTGATAACACTTTGCTTAATGACATTAATTCCATGCTTGCACGTAAAAGAAACTCCTACATGCATAGATGAGGCTACTGCAAAGCACCTCAGAGTAGTATTTATTCCTAGTACCTTTTCTCCTCCTCTCTGTCACATAAGGAGTCCACACTAAGTCCACATGCAAATTAATTATGGATTAATCAAAGCTAATCTCAAAAAATCATTTGTGTTCAGAGAGAATAGTGTTTTGTTTTGTGCAAGCCCAGGCACTACCTGGGAAACCCAGCTTTCTGTTAAATACTTTATGTAGTATAATACACAATAAACAGTTCTGTGTCGAGAAGAAATTGTAGCGAATAAAAGTAGAAGGATTTTCATAGGAAATACATAGCAAGAGTACATGTAATGTTAAGAATCCTTTTCATGTTTGGGAGAAAAATTATTTGCTGTGGGCATTTGATCATTTGGCAATCTTTCACCCCATCCACCTTTTTTGTGACTGTACTTTCCAACATTGTGCTTTGAATAAACCTTACCTAAACTCCTAGTGTTACGAAAAATGGAGCTTGTATAAATTTCCTCTGCACTCTAACTCCATCTCGTCTGCGCACAGAAAGCAAACAAATATGGTTTCTAGGCAGTCTTTTAATCTGTCTGCACGTCTCAGAGGCTTCCCGATAAGGCTTTCTGTGGGGAGAGGGAGGGTGTTTAAAGGAAACATAATTTGAAAAATTTCATCCATTGAGAGGGAGTGTTGAAGTCCTTAAAAGGAACACGTTTTATGAGATTGACAAGCAATTAGATCAGTGCAGTGATAGTGCAACACATAATTCTACGCTTACAAAATTAACCAGAGTGGGAAAAGTCAGAGAGAATGTAATATCCCACCTTAAGTGCCTGTTTTGGATATGTGCTCTAAAACTCGAAGGTATGAACACAATTGTTCTGTAAATTATACCTGGTAAGTGGCTGAGAGCTACTTGTCTATATGAAAGTGCAATGAATAAATACGAGGAATCTAAATGTTCTAGAAATAGCAGGGACGTTCCTCCAGGAAAACAAACCCCACTATCCAGTGACGAGGTGAGATTTCTGTTTGTGATGTTTCTGGAAAACGTTTTCATGAAACAGAAAAACCTGAAGAAAAAACAATGAGGTAAATTCAGCACTGTAGGTGAAATTAGTTTAAGTCGCTGATGATAGCTCACCTTTCCAGTTTCCTTATACTGATTTACATGACCTAGACAGAGCTTTTCAGAAAAGGACCCCTCTGTGTTTTAACGTGTTTTACAAAGGGTAATGTGTGTGTGTCAATCTTCATGAATGAGAATAGAATAATTCATTCTATCTTATAGCAATTTGCGTGTTACCGGCCATGTTTGCTAGTGAGACAATCTTTCACAGTCACTGTCTTTTATCAGTTGACCCATTTCCACCAAATTTAACAGAGTGGTTAAGGTTCCAACAGTTGATCAAGTTTCCTCAGGTTTCATGAGAGCTGATGGCTGAATGGAGGTAAAATCTCACGGCAGTGCCTGCACAGCAGCAGCACAAGCTCAGCGGGCACCTGTTTGGTGCCGACCAACAGACATCCACAGCAAATGCCACCATTGGACAAGGCTGGCATTGAGTGGCCTGCAGGAATGTGAGGGTGGCAGAAGGTTTAAGGCATGTTCAGAGGCACTGGACATTTTTTTATGGTGTAGGAGTAAAAATGGAGAGTGGAGAGGAAGAAGAGATCTGCATCTGGGGATATAAACCAGAATACAAATTGGTACGATGAGTGATTTCAACAGCCTTTTCAGACTCCTGTTTGTGCTAACTTTACTTGTCTACAGTTCAGCTTGTTCTTGGTTTAATGCAAATACAGAACAACCTCTGAAATTCCATCTCTACCATCATATGGGCTTGACAGTATAAAAATAATAGATCCTTCAGTGTTCATTTTGGTGGACTGATGTCAAACTCTAGGACTCACTCTGGTGGATTGACTGTTACTGTAGAATATTGCCTTTTTTTTTCCCCTAACAAAAAATATCTGCAAAAATCCCACTGTGTTTATGTTCAAATACCACCTTCTTCTGCCCCTCTGAAACCAGAATGTTCAAGAACTATATGAAGTCTCAGGGTCTCTAGTGCATTCCTATTGTCATCCCACCCTTTTTTCAGCATTCCCCTCACTGCATCATTAAACATTTGCAGATATCAGTGGAGATTTCCTGGATAAAGAGAGTACAGAACTTGTCCTTTGCTTTTCAGGCAAGCTGACCTGGAACATTGCTATGGGTCACTAAAACTTTGTGTAATGTTGTTGGTAATTATTGCTACCAAATGAGCTTGGAAGTTGAGATTTGTTTTGAAAATTATTATGTGTCATTAATCGGTCTGCAATGTAAACTTAAATACAGAGTGCTTACCTGGCCTGTCAACAACACAGAACACTGAAAAAATTAAAACTCAAAAAAACAATTGCTTTTCCAGAAAGCCTACAATGCAATTTTAATACCCAGATTCTAGTTCAACAACAGAAATTGGGATTTATTTTTTCCTAACACTGCGCCCTTATATTCTTCCATTTGTTCTTACTAATGTTAGATAGCTTTGCTCACAGGCTCTCATATTCCCTTTCAGTAGAGTAGTTAATATGACCAATGTACAGCTGGTAAAAATGTTGTTAATACAATAGAAATTAACTACACAAATAAGTATCGAGCATGACTGAAGACTTTCCTCAATGTTTGCAAAAGTCACTTGATGGATAACAGATACTTCTGTTAACGTTTCTTATTTGTTAGTGGTGATCTAGAGATATATTTTAGTGTATACATTGAATAGTGGAATTAACCTGATAAATTTTAATGTTAGTTGCACACTCTGTGGATATGGTTCAAACATAATTGTTTACTTTCATCTCAGTCACAAACACTGACATAAGAAGATTTGAACTTTTATTGTTCATATGTAGGAAATTTTCTTTGTGATGAAAGCCCAGAGTCCTTTTTTTCCCCCCTTCTCGTTTTGCTGCCTCTACAAGTCTGTCTCTCCATAGAGAAGTGATAAGAAGGTGCTGGCTCTGAGTTTCATGGGATTTGAGAGCATTTCATTATTTTTGACAGATAAAATATTACTTTTGCTATTCTTACTTTACGAGTGTAACATCATTAATGAGGAAACTCTTTTCTGCTATTTCCCCAGCCCGCACAGGAATGCATTGCTTTGTATCAATCCTTAATTCAGTTGAAATCTCTATATGGTATTTTCATGGTCACCATTTCCTACCTATGTATGAGAAGGTATGTCTCAAAATACAGCTTTTTTTTTTTTTTTCCCTTGTCCTGTAATGCTATCTGAGATAAGGTTTTTGAAAACTGGGTGTAGTTGCTCAGACAACTTGCAATAAAATGTAGTGATGGAGGCAACCAACCACAGTTACATCACTTGACAGAGAGGTGCATGCCTCAGCAGTGAGGTGTTAACGGGGACATAAAGCTGTGCCCCTGCCCCCCACTCACAAATCTGTGACTAATGCCCTTTCTCTTTAGCAGTGTTTTAGTTTGCCTTAAGATTTTAGCTATATGCTATGAAAATGTGAACACTTCCAAATTAGACAATAGAACATTTCAGAGGAGGAAGCAGCAATTCCTTCTTTTCTCAAGGGGAATTGACGAGGGTCCGTGGAGTCAGGGTTTGTCTTAATACCCTTTGCTGTCAAGGACCTGGGCAAGATTTGTTGTAATATTTTTCATTTTGTGATAACTCATCCATCGGTTGTTTTGCTGAGGCCTGTGAAATGCGTCACATCCAGAGCATTGTTTTCAGAGTGTATCTTCACCCATGGTGGTATTATTGCTAAGCTTTGGTGAGCAATACTGCAAAAAGAACATGCAGGGAATCAATATTACAGCAAATCCTTCATCAGCCTTTCTCTTTATTTTGTATGTAATTGCTGTTGCATGCAGGGTTTTTTGTCGGTATGTCTCCCAGCAGAGGCAGGACATAGCACACACGACTCTCCATTAAGTGGGTCAGTAGCTGAGGACTGAAGGGCTGCTCTGAAACATCTCCCTCCCCAAAGTATGTAGCTACTACCACTTACGGAGCCTCAGCCGTTGGGGATGGTGTAACCTTCTTCCTGCCTGATAACCTGAGGCCACCACTGCCTGAGTAAAATAATTTAACTGTTTCTCTGCTTGACATCAAGCTTCACTAGTAATTTCTTCACCCTTAGGAGCCTTCTTGCAAATGGATGTCTTGACAGGGACTGCAATGAAAACATCTTGGGACTTTGCAAGTCTTAGAACAGTCTGATCCCAATTGTCTTGCTGAATGAACTAAATTAAGTCTTGCAACCTTTCCGTGGCTTTGCCTTATGTCTACCTTTCTTATGATTCAGGCATGATATTTATCTACTGGAAAACATTATATGAGAAATGTGTTGAAAGCTTTGGATGACAGCCACCTGGGTTTTGAAAAATGTTGCTAAGGCTTAACCTAAAAAGTGGATGGATTTCTTTATTTGGGGTTTAGTGCCCTTCCTGACAAGGGCTCTTTTGGCACAGGTTAGATCTAGTGCTGTCAGTGAGCTTAGGTGGAAATTGATCCTGGAGAAAGGAAAGGCAAGTCAAGGCAAAGCAAACTGATTTCATCCCAGTAGGGGTAGCTATGGTGAGTATATGGTCACCATTGTGACCATACATCAAGGACAGCTCCTGAGATTGTTGCAGCTTTGGTCTGTGTTGTCTGCACTGCAAGGAATTACTTATGGGCTAATTTAAGTCTGTAAATAGCCTTGGGGCTTGAATTCTCCCTCTAGAGCCTCTACCCTTAGCTTTCATAGCTGTGATGGAAAAGTTTCCTACTTTTCTGCTTGCAGCTGATCAAGAGAGTTGCAAGTGAACTGAGCCAAAGACAAAACAGCCCTGTTAACTCCCCTTGAGCATGTCTGCACTTAGTTTGACATGAGCTGTGAAATGAGAGTAGTCCCTCCCTGCACTAATGATAAGAACAAAACATGCTAAGTCTGTGCTTGCTGACTGACTCTAAATATTCTGTGCATGGAGATTTCTATCACTTTTATTTCCCCAGCTAGTAGAAAGCCTTTTCATGCCAATAGTGTTAGCTAGCATAACCGCAGTGGCTTTTGGAAGTCCGAAACTAGGATAAAAGGGATTGAGGGATGCCTTATACATCTCCCCATTGGGAACTGTTCTTCATGTAACCAGTCAGTATATTTGATTACTGGAGCTATTGGCAGTGAGCTAGCCGCAAGCTGTTTAGCATAACCATGCTCCCACTGCTTTTGGAAAGCCTAACTTAAAAATGCTGAATTGAAGGGCTAGAGAAACATCTGCCACACCTGTGAGGTGCTCACTGAACAGAGAAATGCATCTGATTGCGATCAACAGCCTCTTGTGTCTGACTCCAGGTCCCTTTCTTCAGCCTTGTGGCTTGTAGTCTCTTTGGGATTCCTGGTGAGCTGAGATGTGTAGACTGAATTACTTTAAGTAGTCCTCCATCACGTGCATTGAGTTGTAGAAGCCAAACATGGAAATGCCACCTCATAGTAAATCAGTCTGGGGTAAGCTATGTTGTGGGATACACAGGCAGAATGGGTAGGGGAAGAGAAAGTGACCTAGGAAGAACTATTTGATTAATAAATCTTGCCTCTTGGGACACTTAACACAATATTGGATTAGACAATAGAAAATTTGCGGAGGGGAACACCTTTTGCATTTACTAGATTAAACTTCTGCTATCTCTGATGAAGAAGGATCTAGTAAAAGTGTGTCTAATCTAAAACCCTACAAAGGCTGCAAGCTGCACAGCTCACACCCATCACCTGAGCTTGTTGGATATCCAGGTTCTGCAGCTGCCCTGCACATGGTTTTCTGTCCCTAAGAGGCAACATCAGGTTTGCTTCAGGAAAGCCCTTTGCACCAAACTCTTGCAAAACTGAGAAGTGAAAGCAGTTGCTTTTCTGAGAACGACTGTTTTGATGAAGTGAGGAGTCCCCTTCCAGAGATGAGCAAGGCACTCCCCTCCTTTCTGTTTCTGACAAGGCGCTGGAAGGATATGGAGGGCAAAAGATTGCCTTGTTTAATGATCTATTCAGTCTTCTTCATACTGGAAAGATAGTTGATTTATTGTTCTTTTCTGCACAGAACAGTCCTCTTTCCACAAATAGGCTGTTGGAGATCTTCCCATCTTACTGCTGTTGCAGTACCCTGGATTTTTAGTTAGTCTTTACTCCATGATATGCTAGAAAATGTGTGGCCTTTTGTGGCATTAAAATATTTTCCTCCTTTTTGAATCTATTTCTTCACAAATAAACCAAGAGCAGCCTTGTATTATTTGAACTTTGTGACAGTACTTCCTTGAAAGGGATTCTAGAAGGGAGTGTGAAGGACTCATGAGGACCTTAAAGTCCCTTAACTTGACCTCATGTTTCCATAGTGCTTGGGTTCTTTCACATAAAAAATGTGGAAGTCAGTGACCTGAAATATTTTCCTTTTTTAAAATGTAATTATCCCAGCTGCCTAACATCTGGTGTTGTAACCCTAATCCTGATCATTTCAGCAGTTCATTCCTTGGCTTTACTGCTGAGGGCAATGGCATACCATAATGTTGAACTTCATGGGCATGAGCTGTGCATTTGGCCATGTTGTGTTTCATAAATAGGTGATGGTGTACTGATGGCAAATACAAGTGTCTTCCTCAGTGCTAAAGGAACTGTTAGGGAGGTAAAAAAATAACCAGTAATGTAGAGCTTTTAACTATTTTTTCCAAAATAAGTGGCTGGAGTGAAAGACACACCTGGATTTTTTTTCAGGCAGTGAGCTACATGGCATTTTTCTGTAGTGGGGTTACTGTATCTTCCAGTATTAAGAGCCTGCTGGCTTTCCTTAGAGTGTCTTGGTTTTGCAGATGTAGTAGTGGGGAAGTTTTATTCTGAAAATGCTACTCAGCCCTGTAAGAATATCATGTAATGACCAATGGGACTACCTTTACTCTCTGCATAAAGGGGGAAACCTCTTGACTTCATATACTTGGTTTGTTGCCAGGGACACCTTCCACTTGACTCTTTTCTGATAACTGGCTGCTGTGCACATCAGACCTGTTAATGCACCAATGCCAAGTGTAATCCAGGACTCTTCTTCCTTCAGGCATTTTTGCTCAGATTTTTCCACCTATGTGTCCAAGCGGTGGTAAGGAGGAGCCCCTGAGAGGGAAGGATTTGTCCTCTGCTCCTTAAGTTTTGTAGTGTCCGCAGTAAAAATATGTTCTTTATGAACAGGATTATCTTTCATTTCTTTCAAATGGTGGTTAACTTTTAGATGTTTAGTCTGGTCTGTCCAGATGCAAGCCAGTTTACACTTGAAGTGGAGCAGCATGTGGGGTGCTTGTCTCTTCCCTTTTTGCCCCAAGCCTGGGAAGTTACCTTGGGTTCAGTAGTTTGCTCTCAGACAGCATCAGTGGGGTAAGATCTATCACACCCACTCTCTCCCTGCATTCAACCTCTGTAGAGAAAACCCTGCCTGATGTGAAGCATAGTGGCAGTGGCACCCATGGCTGTGAACGTCTGTCCTCTCAGTGGGGTCTGGAAGCACAAACCTGCAGCAAGAGATTTTTGGAAGGTAAGGGGTAAAAGTGAGGTGAATTGCATGCAGTAACTGTGAGTCTCTTAGGCCACTGCTAGTGTAGGATGGTGGCATCTGAGCACTGCTGCCTGCTTTGCCCTGGTACGTGGCTCTGACAAGTCTCAGTTGTTGCAGGAGGGCATTACAGTTTCTACCTTTAAACACCTTTGCATATAATCACAGATGCATCAATAAATCTCTCGTGCTGGGTTTGGTTTTCATGGTCTTGCTTCACTGAGAAATGTAGCTAAGGGAAAATAAAACTCTTCATTTATAACCTTGTTACTGAATTTTGGTAACCCCTATAAAATAAAGCTCTTGAATGAATCACTTAATGAGGGTCATGGGAGAGAGAAAATTTTATGGTGGATAGATTCAATCTGAATTTACAAGTAGTTCAGCTTTCACAGTCTGAATTTCTCAAACTATTACCAGGAATCATGGTCTTACTCAACCCAGATGCACACTAAAAGTGTTGGAGGGACAAAGTCCTACTTAAACCACAACATGTTAGCACATTTCAGGGGTCCAGGCTGTCTTTCAGTGATTTGCTCCAGTGCACTGCCCCTTTGGGACAGCCTGCATTGAGCAGGCAGTGGGGGCCAGCCCTGTGGACTGGGCACCCGGGCAGCCTCAGGGTGCAGCACCCTCTGATGGTGCCACGTTTTTGGAGCAAGGCAGATGTGCCTGCAGGTAGGGTTTGGGAGTCCATGGCTGTCTCAGGGGAGTGGCCTGCAGCATGTGCAGGCAGCGGCTTGGGCAAGTGGCTGGAGGTAAACCCATGGCCATGTGCAGGAAAGCTGTCGCTAGGCCTGGGCTGAGGGGGATAAAACCGCTCTCAGAAAATGCAGGGTGCAGGGCCAGCAGGCAGGAGCCCACATCCACGCCTTCTCATCAGCCCCCGGGCTTCCTCTCCTTCTGCTAATCAGAGTTGCTGTCAGTCTGTTACTAGAGGGTTTTTTCTCACTTGCTGGGCTCTAGCAGTTGGTGTGAAGTGCCTTTTCTTTTTGCTTTCCTTTTTGGTTGTTTGTTTTACTCCCCATACTTCAAGAAATAAAAGGCCACAGGGAGTTGTTATGAGGTTACTGGCAGTGCTGCTCCGGGCTGTGAGTGTGGAGCAGGACAAGGCAGGTGTGCCAGCCAGGGCAGAGAGGAGAGCAGGGCTACATCCTTGGGTGAGAGGAGAGAAGAAGAAGGGAACAAAAAGTCCAGGCTTTGGAAGGAGGAGGTGCTGGGAAGAAATTTCTCTGCAGCAGAAGCATGGCTTGGGAAGGAGTCTCAAATGTGGTGGCAGGTTCCTGGAGCTGGGGAGTGAGAAGGGCTGGCAAGTTTGTCACGACATCCAGCAGTGCTCCCCTTGCTGACTCCCTCTCCTTTCCTGCCAGTCCTGCAGAGCTACGGCTCTGCCAGTCCTTACTCAGCCCGTGTCAGCTCCTCGTACAAAGTTCTCCTTAGCTTCTCTGTACAAACTCTAAAAAAAAAGTAATGAACCAAGGCTGTAAACTGCATAGTTTGTTTCTGTTTTTCCTTAACATCGCAGTGATCTATGAGTAAATGTCGTCTCCCCTTGTGCAACGGGAGACCTACCCATGCAGCTACTTGCATAGGAGAACACAATGAACAAGAGTTAAGTGCAAACTTTCTAATCACTGTTCCTTCAGAGCTTGCTTCCCTCCTGAGTGAGAGCATCACTTTGACCTCATCCCTAAGTCGTTTTGTAATTGTGTACTTAAATGTCAACTCGTGACTCGGCTCATTTTTGATGCCTGGAGAGAGTGATGTTGTTTGTCTGAGCCGCCACATTTAAGCATTAAGCTTGATATCATTTACAATGCCAGCTAACCGTATTCCCTGTTGTGACAGCATTAGCTGTGTGCGTGCCTGTACTTGGACATCTTGCTTTAAAACTCTGCTGTATTTTACTGGACTGCTGAGATTTGGACTGGTAAAATACTGCTATGTGAATCTTGAAAAGATATTGTGTGACTCTAGGCACTGGGCAATCTCTAATGTTAAGAGTGGGAATGAGCGGTGAAATGTTTATTATTTGTGGCATTGCTCTGCATGAGGCAGCTGACTGGCTGCTCTCTCCAGCCTGGCAGGCTTGGCCCTGCCCAGCGCCCATCATCAGCCCATCTCCTGCAGCAGTGCAACCTCAGCCTCAGCCCCCAAAACCACAGCTCTAGGTTGATGAGTGGCAGAGAGTACATTTTGGTGGTGCCTAAGGGATTGTCCTTCTGTTTGTGCATATTGAGCAAATATTGAGGAGGCAGTAACCCCTTCTCTACAGATTTAAAAACCTAAACTGATCCTGTTCACGTGAATAGACGTCAATTGTTTTAACTGCCCCTTGTTCATTAGGCTTCGTATCTTTTGACCTTTGTTTCAATAGGCTTTGTACTTTTGTCTTTTTCTCTCTCTCACTTTCTAATCCAGAAAGCCGTTGCAAGGGTTATTATTCAGAAAGTGCTTCGTGCCGTTTTGGGGTTTTTTTAAGTATGCTGAAATCAAGCATATTAAGGAATGGAAAGACATGAACTACCAATTCATTCTTTTGGTTTGTTTCTGAATGTTGGACTTTATCATTGTCTCATTACATGTTTTTCCAGAAGCCATCACAGACAGGCTCTGTCTAGCATGATTTCCCCCATCAAACAGCTTTAATCCATTACCTGGGGTGGTGGAGGCCGGGCTGCCCCAGATAAGCATCATGTAGGCACTTGGGTGGCTCCACAGAGCCAGACAAGGTTGATTGTGGCTGATGCAGAGATACAACTAAGGCCCTTGCAATCTTTACTTCTCCTCCACAGTCCTCTACATCTCTTGCTCGAGCTCCTCCTGGCAGGGCAGTTTATCAGATGACAGTTTGAAGGTACCCTGCTTTGGTATGGGAGGAGGGGAGTCAGGGCCAGGATCTCCAAAACCTTCTTCAGCAGCATCTCAGATACCCCAGGTTTCCTCGCCTTCCTTATATTGTATTTCTGATCTAGGTACAGTGCTGAAAAAGCCTGAGCTGCTTCTGGAAACATCCATCCCGAGGCCAGAGTGTGGTGGGGCAGACTGCTGCCCTGTGTGAAAGCAGCTGAATTACTGCTAGAAACAAATTGTCTCTGGGTGCTGTAGGGCTGCATTCCCTGATGCTGTATTTTAGCTACTCAGTCTAATGCCATTCAAGTTGCTTTTGAGCTGAACCAATTCTGGCACAAAATATTGTCCTGGGAGTGTTCAGAAGAAAAAACTCTAAGAAGCTAATCTCGGTTTGTTAGTTTAATATACAATGTCAGGCAAATAACTTAATCAGTCTCTGTTTAGCCCATGTACTTGAGGTTTTCTAGACCTGAAAAAAAATGTGGTGAAGCTTTGAATCTTATTCCTAAAATAATAGAAATAGGAAAGGAGGAAGAAAAAGCTACGGAGGATCTTAAATTTCGTTCCATGGATGTTTCTAAATGCATTATTTAAGCAAAAAAAAAAAAAAAAAGAATGTGAATTCTCTGCCCATAGTTCCCAGCTTGTGATTCATGGTTTCCAACATCCCCAAACTAGGAGCCCACTTGACCTTGTTTATGGAGAAGGTTGGACCTGCAGTGGTCTATTCTGACCTAATTAATCTTATGACTCTTATTGAGGTTTCCCTCTCCTTTGCAAACGGGCAGACTTGCCCTCCCGCTGGCTATTTGTTCACACAGGACAATGCAGTGCGGCCACACTGGTGCTGTAAAGCACCCAGCCATACAAATGGCCTTGTCTGTTGATGTATCTCGTGTTTCTGTACAGATGCCATACCGATTCTTGGACTGACAGACCCAAGACTCTGCTACTTACTGGATGGATTCCTCTTCATTTACGCAGTCATCATGACAGCCCTTTTTGTGAAAGCAAAGGTCAGTCTATCCAAACACTCATGCGTTTGGCTTTGGCAATGTAAACAAGTTGGGCTGAGCTGGAAAGTGGGGGTGGAGAGGAAACATGTCTCTTACAATATGACCTTTTATTTTGTTTATTTTCTCTTTGTTTTACTCCTCTCCTTTTTCTGGTACCAGCCTGAGCAATCTGGGAGAGTTCCTTCTGAAGGTTCATGAACAGAGGGGAAGAGGGTTTATGAGTGTTTTGGTGCTGCGGTTGTGGATGCAGTCAGAGATTCTGGATACTCTATGTGGGAAATGCCTCATCAACAGGGATGTGGTTTCTTCTGCTGTTTTGTCACTGGAAAGAGAGAAGGGACTATAAAGACAATTCAGGATGTAAGCTAAGCTTGTGAAGGATGTATTAAAATGTCTGACATCGGCAGACATGTTTGGTAATATCAGTGTGGTGATGCAAATATTAAAAGCCCCAACAATCACAGGAAAGGGGCCAAGTCCACCATTAACCCATGTTCCTGAGCACCACAGCTACACACACACACAGAGGTCTTTTAAATGCCTCCAGGGATGGTCACGTAACCACTTCCCTGGGCAGCCTTTTCCAGTGCTTGGCAGCCTGAGAGGGTGATGATACTGTGCTGCTGCTGGTGCCCCACCAGCTCTGCAGTGAGATTTTCCCTCAGGACTGCAAAGCCAGTGTTGAACCCAGAGGGAGAGGCATGTTTGGAGGAAAGGAGCAGAACTCAGGAACAGTGAAGGAGAAACTTTTTTTTTCCCTGTTGCCAGTGCAAATCCTGACTGTAGCTGGAAGTGCTGCTTTAGGGACTTGAAGTCTTTTCAAGGCTGCTAGAGGGACAAGTGGCCGTACCTGTGGCAGGAACTGTACACCTCATGGGATGTGAGAGACAGGGAGGGCTCAGCAAAATGCTCCCCAAGCCTCCCTTCCCCCTCCACCCCCAGCCTGCCTTCAGCAGCTGCTGCTGCGGGGTACAAACCGGTGTGGCTTCTCCCGCTGGGGCAGGAGCAGGAGCTGCACCTCACCTCTGGCTCTGGGGAGTGCTTGCTGCCCTGCTGCTGTGCCCCTGTGCTGGTGCCATGCGTAGTGCTCATCTGCAGCACAGAAGGGAAAAGCCTGTGCCTGTGGTTACGCTGGAGTCTCGCAGCAGAGCTGTTGCAGCCAAAACCATAAAGCAACAAGAAGCCGGTGGGGTATTTTCCAAAGGGAAATTGTCTTGCCCTAAGCTCTGCTATAGATAGTGGTTAGTACTCTGTGTTGTGAGGCTGGGCTATGTCTTGCCTTGTCTCCCTGCCAAAGGAATGGTTGTGGAGGCGTTTGCCAAGGGCACAGCCTCGCCTCCGTTGGCAGCTTTTGATTGATGGAGCACGCTGCCGATGGACATGCACGTTTAGGCTCTGTTGCAAGAAACGTGGGCTATAGATGCATGGTAAATTCCAGCTCCTGACAAAGTTTGAAGCGATGATAATGGCACTTTGCTGGGGAAAGGGCTGCAGTAGGTAACCTGGAATTACTACAAACACAATTTTTAAGAAATGAGGTCAAGTTTATCCTCTGCCTAAATACAAACCTATCTAGGAAGTTGGGTTTAGTGAAGAATTTAGCAGATGAGAATAACTCAAGGCGGCAAAAGCAGAGTGTAGTTTGACACTTCTTTTTAAAAATAGGCTGAAACAAAAAGTATAAATAAAATAACCTGGCTGCTGAGAGTGACCTGCAGCAGTGGCTTGCCTTGCCTGGAGCCCCAGCGGTGCCAGGAGGGACTGCTGATGGTTTGCCCCGTTTCTTATGAGAGTAATTTGTAGGAGAGAGGGAATGACAGGACTAATCAGAGGCGATGTCTCTCTGCTCACAGTACGGTCTTCTCTTCCAGCTTAGCCAGGCCTCTGAACCGCAGCTGCAACCGGGCCAGGACGATGTGTATAACGTAAGTAACTGCTGGGGTTTTGGTTGTTTTCACACCGTTTGGGGTGCTTAGAGATGATGAACTGCCTGTGGATCGGGGCAGGGGGGAGGATCAGGAAAACTTTGGATGACTCAGCTAATGAAAGCACTGTATCAAAGTGTGGAGGAGAGCAGTTGTAAGGAGGAAAGAGAAAAGCTGACAAGGGCAGCTTGTGCTGTCACCTATCTGGCTGGATCCTAGATAGAGACAAGGGTGGTGGGTCCCTGGTTTGATCCCCTGAGCTGCAGTTGAGACCTGTTGCATCAGAGCCATAGCCTGTCCACTGTGCCCCGATTATAGCAAGCAGCAGATAGTTCTTTGGGCAGTGAAAGAGCACAAAGATCCTGTTTGTCCTTCCTAGTTAAAATGCTCATTCATGACAGCAATAAACTCTATTTTTGCTACATCTAGTTGTCTTTTGATTTTAGTTTTGTCTTCTCTCACGCTTTTGACCATAGCCACATCCTGTGATGAGTTCTACTGTTTAACTGTGTAATGCATGAACACTAATGCATCTTTTTTCAGTTTAAGAAGTGTTGCCTGTCACCTTTTCAGTACCACTCTGTCAGCTGTGTTATTCTAACCTGAAACCTCTCTTTTGCCCTCTTCCAAGGTCACCTTTCCCAGCTGAGAAATGTGAGGGGCATAAAATTTCTGTGGCTTCTTGGTGCAAATTTAAATGAGCTACTCTGCAAGAAAAAGCAAGTTGCTGGATCTTCACCCACCAGTAGGAAAGAATGTGGGAAAGTCAAGCGTCCTTTTCCCTCATACTCCCTCATTTTCAGTTCATTTCTACTTAAGAAAGGTTCTCGAGGCAATGGATTGCAGTTCTGTGCTGCACAGACCATTCTGTCACTTCCATGGCTTAGTCAGAGACATCTTTGTTGACGGCTGCATTAAGGGGTAAAACCAGTTTCTATCTCGGTTACAGTACTCCTTGAAGCTGGATACCAAGCTGGGTTCCCTTTCTTTTCCTGTGTTAAGTCAGGATCTGTTTTCTCATGGCGGTAATGCCTGTCGCTGCCTC
Organism: Colius striatus; assembly: GCF_028858725.1. Taxonomy (NCBI): domain Eukaryota; kingdom Metazoa; phylum Chordata; class Aves; order Coliiformes; family Coliidae; genus Colius; species Colius striatus. The sequence goes on along the minus strand of NC_084759.1, from coordinate 109,751,400 downwards.
TTACTCTCTCCTTGCAGAAACTGTCTCGTGGCCGCAGAGATGAATATGACGTGCTGGGGGCAAAGCGAGGTGCAGACCCTGAGCTGGGCGGGAGACACCAGGTAACTTCCTCCCACGCATAAGCCTCCTTTCTTTTAATCTGGTTCCTTCCTTCTGGTGTGTAACCGCTGCTCAGACATGCGGGCAGGCATCGCGCCGTGCCTGGGCACCGCTCCCTTCCTCGAGAGGGAACGGCACAAGGTTGTGTAGTAACTTGGGCAGCTGGCAGCATGGTGGGGGCAAGAGCGAACCTTCCCCCCTCCTCTTTGACCTCCACCCATCACTTTGCTAAGGGCTCGCAGCCACCCAGAATAGGAAGTGCCACCCAGGCTTGGGGCGGATGTGGAGCAGGCAGGGCAGGAGTGGGTGTTTCACCAGAGCGCCGCTGCACGTGACGCCACCAAGCAAGTGCCAACAAGGCACAACAGCAGCCAAAACAACTGCTGCTGTTGCAGAGCCTGACAGTTGCAAAGGAAAAGGGAGGGAAAACCTTTTGCAGCGGTGTGTAGGGCTTGCCCACATGTGACAGCTGTAGGGACTGAGCAGAGAAGAGCTGAGTTGTATCAGTGATTACAATGAAATGAACTTTCCAGAGAACAAGTTGTCTTAACAGAGCCTTATGGGTGGAGGCAAGATGGGTTCTAAAAGCCACAGCATGGCCACAGAGCTGAGCTGGGCCTTAAAGCAAATGCCCAGGCACATACAGGGTGGTAGGGGATGCCGGGAGTGCAACATGTGGGTAACTTTTTTTTCTTTTGTTTTACAGCAGAGGAGAAAGAACCCTCAGGATACCGTCTACACTGTGAGTAGAAAGAGCTGGAGGGAGAGGAGAGGGAGGGAAGGCTGGAAATAGGAATTCCATTTCATAGGAGACAACTTTTCCCCCACCCTAATTTCAGCTTTGGTTCAAACTTAAGAGCTGCTTTCAAAGGCTTCTTTTCCCTTCTACCCCTTCCCTTTTTCTGCTAGAAATTTTCTGTTCCCTTCTGGTCCCTTTATGTTAGCCATCAGTGACTAACCAGCCTTCGTCCCACGTGACTGATGCTGCTGTACTTACACGTGCTTGTTCTCCAGCCTCTGTCCAAGGCCAAATGCCAGTGCAGCAAAGAGTGGCTGCTTAGGCATCTCTTCTTTTAAACGATTTACCTCTGGCTAAATGTGCTCCAAAGGTCAGATACAGGAATGCTAATGCTTATGTCTTAACCTGAGCCTTTCTGGCTGTTTGGTGCTTGCTGATAAATGAGCTTGTTTTCAAGACTGGCCTTTGTTGTTATTGAATCAGATGCTCTGATTACAGCTGGTCCTAAGCATTTAGAAACTGGAGGAAGGAAGATCTCTTCTTTCTTAACCTTCACCCTGCAGCCTTAGACTTGCCTTCTCCCTGGGCCTGAGCTGCATGTGCAGGTTTGTCACCTGAACAAATGCTGCTTAAAGCTATTCTTTGGCAACCTTCAACTGTAGCATCTGGCACCAGTCTAGATAAATGACTTGGTTGAGGGTAGAAGTATATTTATCTAAGTGTTGGGAGATGAGGTGGTATCGACCTGCCAAGCAGATCTGATCACATATAGGCATTTACTTTAACATGCATCGGTCAAGTCCCAGCACTGTCCCTTCCCCTCTGGAATGGCTGGAGGCTTTGAAGGCTCCAGAAGCACAGGCTTGGAGCACAGTCACCCAGGGGCTGGCTTGGCTTTTCCTGGGCTGTTTGCTCAACTCTTTCCCCCTCTGCTTGCAGTCACTGCAGAAGGACAAGATGGGCGAGGCGTACAGCGAGATTGGCACCAAGGGGGAGGTGAGTCCTACTGCCCTTCCTGGGGGAAGCCTGGGATGAAGGGTTCTCTGCTGCCGCCCCCTTAGTGAGCAGCAGCCCCAGCTGCACGGAGCTGCCTGCACAAGGAAGTCCCCGTGTCGCACAGCACCTCCAGGCACAGCTGACAGCAGTTACCTATTTCCTGTAGTAACCGATGTGTCGGTGCAGCGCTAAGAGACCAAGCTATGGTGTTAGAGTAGGCATGAATCAAGGTGGAAGTCGGGCAGTAAGCTTGGTCTCATCGGTATCACAAACCCAGCCCTTACCCCAGCAGTGTCCCTGAGTGGATTGGATAATGTCATGGGAAAACACTCCCAACTCTTGGACATGAACCAAGATGGCTGCCCCAGCCAAGGAAGGCAGAGGGTCAGAGATGTGGGAGAAGAATTGAAGGAAATGTCTGCTTTCAAGAGCTGCAACGCCTGTGGCCCAGCAACTCGCACAAGCTGAGCACGTTCCTCCAGAGCAAGTCAGAGCTGCAGGTTCACCGTTTCCTTCTAAGGGCTGCTGAGGCTGCTCTGCTTAATAGGCACAAGTAAACACGTGCAAGTTCCTCCTCTTTGTGCCTGTCTTCAAACAAGTAATGGGGGAAACATTCTCCTTCCATTTCCAGTGTTTCAGAAAGAGCATACCAGTTGTGCCTCAGGCTAGCAGCAAATGGAAGCTGGTGTTGAAAACAAACTGCCTGGGGACACTGTTTATGGCAAAATTAAAAGGTGCTGTGACTTACACAGGTTCTACCTAATGTCGAAGTGCCTTATACATAACCTTCCATTTGCCTCTGAAATGTGAAAAAAAAGAGAGCATTTCAAAGCAGAGCTTAGCACTGAGGAATGCTGAAGCCATGCCATTTACTCTCCTCCCCTTTTTTATTCTAATGCCCCTCTACCGTTGTCAAACTCAGTTCACGAGAAATGGGTTTATAATGTTGCACCATGTTTTTAGGAGTGTTCCTGGGGGGCCAGGAACACCACAGCCCTTGCCTCATGCTGGGTATATCTAACCATTTACCAGGCTGCTGAAGTTTCAGCTGTGGCAGACACGTGCCACACATTTGCAACTCAGTCAGTGCTGTGCTGGCAGTGGGGCTGTTGTCACAAGCCTCAGGCCTGATGTGCTGGCCTCTGTCCTGGGGGCTGTAAGCTTGCTGGCCCTGGCTCTCAACCGGGAAATGACACTGGGTGCAAGGAGAAGGTTTTTCTTTGTCCTGACTGGTCTGAGGTTTGCTCTACTTGTACCATGGCAGTCCCAGTACCTGTTTTACTGACTCCTACATGACTTTGTCCTCAGACTGCCTTATCTGCAGTTACTTTCAACAGCTAGAGAGCTTACAAAATGTGTACTAGAGAATTTACTTACCTGTGTCTGCCCTAAAGAGGGCACCAGCTGTCATGCAGCAACTCAAAACACAGCCCCATTTCTTCCAGGTGTGCCTGCAGCTCACGAAACAATCGGTGTCTGCAAGAACACCGCCAAATCTCTGTCCATACCCAAGAAACAGCAGAATTCTAACAGTATGCCAGGAAAATATGTCGTTAAACCAAAATAGTTGTCTTCTATTTCCAATTAACTGCTGCCCCTTAGCACAGGGTGGGGGAAGTCAGAGGTTTCTTTCCTATAATTGGGAAAGCACCCATTATAATCTATGCTTGTGGTTTCTTGTGTTTTTTTCCCCTCGAAGCAGCAGAGGCGGCGAGGCAAAGGGAACGAAGGCGTCTACCAGGTAGGCAACAACATCCAGCAGCTCTCCTCTCATCTGTCTTCATGGCTTACTTGTGGCCTGTAGTTACGTACCTAACTAGCAGTACATGATGAAGCAGAGCTTTCAAAGCACCCTGCTGAGGACAGTTCCTCTGATTCTGGGCAAAGACCACACTGCTGGTACTTTTGATAAAGTGTCTGCACCTTCTAAATACAACTGCTAGGAACACGTGTTTACCTGTGCCCGTAGGAACCGCTTCCCCAGTCCTGCATCTTTTGGCCATGGCAGACGCCACAGTACAGTTCTGTTCCCAAATTGTTTACTGCTTAAATGGAAGCCTTCAAGTTGCCAAACAGCTGTTACGACTCAAAGCATTGGTAATTCAGCCCATCTCACCACAGGGTACAAACTGGGGAGCACCTCCAGCCCCTGGGTGTGCTGGGGCATTTCACTGCTGCACACACATAACAGAGTGAGGAGAGTCCATCAAGAAGGACTTATTTGGGCCAACATGTGTAATTGTTCCCAAATGCATTTTACTTTCTATAGAACACCTGTATATTGCTACTGACATCTCAAAAAATGGCACAAATAAAATGGGTATTTAAAAAATGCCTCTGACGCAGCTCATGCCAGGGAGCTTTCCTGGACCTTGGCATGTTTATAGCTAATGGCACCTTTCTTCAAAACCTGCTCTACTGAGCCAGAGGCAACTAATAAGCAACAATGTGCTCAGCATGCCACTAAATAAGAGTGTGGCCAGCAGGTCAAGGGAGGTTCTTCTCCCTCTCTATTCTGCCCTGGTGAGGCCTCATCTGGAATCCTGTGTCCAGTTCTGGGCTCCTCAGCTCAAGAGGGACAGAGAACTTTTGGAGAGAGTTCAGCACAGGGCCATCAAGATGATCAGGGGACTGGAACATCTTTCATACAAGGAAAGGCTGCAGGAACTGGGGCTGTTTAGTCTGGAGGAGACTGAGAGGAGACCTTATTAACATTTATAAATATCTAAAGGGAGGGTCTCAGGAGACATCCCTTTTTTCTATAGTAGCTAGCAACAGGACAAGGGGTAAATGGGATGAAGCTGGAACACAAAAAGTTCCACTTAAGAAAAAACTAGTTCACTGTGAGGGTGAGGGAGCAGTGGAACAGGCTGCCCAGAGGGGTTGTGGAGTCTCCTTCCTTGGAGGTCAAGACCTGCCTGGACATGTTCCTGTGTGACCTGATCTAGCTGAACCTGCTTCTGCAGGGTGGTTGGACAAGATGATCTCTAAAGGTCCCTTCCAACCCCTACCATTCTATGATTCTATGAAATACTCATAGCAGAGAAGCAAAGGGTAGCTAGAAGTTTTGCAAGCAGGCACCACACATCTTCCTAAATCCTCCCTCTTGGGAGCAACAGCTACCTCGGCTCTGGCAGTCCCTGGGCTGACCTGTGATGCTGCCTCCTCTCCTCTTGCCCAGCTCTTGGGAGTGGTGGGTTCTCAGGTGGCTGCAGGGATCAGTCCCTCACGCCTTACATCTGACTTGCCACCACCAGGGCCTGCTGGCAGGAGGGCTGCAGGATCCCAGGAAGGGGTGTGAGGGGATGCTACCTGGGGTTTACAGATGTGTAAAACCTTGCTGTCAACTTATCCAGCATCAAATCTGACTTCCATATTAAGAAGTCCAAAGTTCATGATTTGGTGTCTGCTCATTTAGTTAGCAGCCAAAGTTCACTCTAGCATCAGTTAGCTCTTAATAATATGCAAAGAAAATGTATTTTAAAGACCTGCATAACAGGTTAGGATGAGTTGCTGTAGTCCTGTGTTCGTAACAGTTACTCAGGCTGCATCTTGCCTTCAGGTAAGTAAGTGACAGCTATTGACACCACATGAACACTTAAGGAATCACTCCTAAGTAAAACACGCTGTAGAAAAAAAAAACAGCTAAAATTTAGAATGATGCTATTGAGCCCTTGCCACCTTGTTCCTGACCAGTCAGCTGCAGAGAACTAAGCACTCACACTTGTATCTCACCTCTTTTTTTCAGGGACTCAGTACAGCAACCAAGGACACGTACGATGCTCTCCAAATGCAGCCTTTGCCCCCTCGCTAAATGCTGGGACTCACAGAGGGGATGGGCAAGAGTGAGAGCTGCCCACCTGCCTTGGGGAGGAGAGGAGGGAAAGCCTTGTTCATCCAAAAGAAACACTGTGTGTTTTCTCAGTGCAACCTACTTTGTTTGGTGCCCAGAGGGAATATGTGCGGTCAGTCTTTTTTGTCTTCCCACCATCATGCAACTGCAAGCTTTAGCTAATAAAATGTACATATCTGTAAAGTTGTTTCCAATGATAGTGGTGATCAGGCTGATTTTTGTAAGATTTGTGTTGTGGAGACAGGACAAACCTACCAAGACAGCTGTTTCCATAGGTCTTACTTGCCTTCCAGGAGTATTGAGATGTGTAATTATGGTTTTGTTGCATTTAAAGAACTTGTAAAGATAGGACTGTAGTTATCTCCTGTAGTATTTATCTTAAGGCTATGTGACATAGGCCAGCTAAACCTTCTGCTTTGAATTTACCTTCTAAAAACTGCTTCAGTGGAGGACGACTTTTTTCCTTTAATTGTAAAAAGTAAAGTGATGTGAAGGAAAGGGGGCCGAATGTCAGCTTTTCAGTATGAAGAAAATGAGCACTAAACTCCAAGAAAAGATCAAGCCACAGCATTGCCACTCATCCAGCACCTGCAGCTAAATGAGAGACAGGTAACCTGCATCAGAGGCTTCTGAAAAGGCAGAAGATACAAGGAGAAGGGACCCTGATAGAGACAGTAACAGCGGAAAAAACAGGAAAACTCACCTTGGAGAATCGTATTTGGGTGAAATGTGCCCCCTCCCGTTAGCAAATCTACACTGGTGTGGTGATTCCAATGTTGGAATCGGACCAGATCAATCACTTCTGGGCAACACAAACTGTACAAAAGCCAATGTAAGTGTAGATTCCAATCCCCGCCTGGCATCAGTTTCCCTTTACAAAGATGATGGAGGTGTCATTCCAAAGAGATCCTAGTTCAATAATGTAATGCATTTTTGATGAATTAATAAAGTTAGTGTCAAAGGAGCTATGTGTGCGTGTGGAACAGCAGTGGGCCAGCTACCAGCTCAGGAACTGACCCAGACACCCAACAGTATAACCTCCCAGGGCAGCTGAGGAGGATGGTGCTCTGAGAGGAGCTTCTAAACACACCCTGGGAGTGGGGATGAGAGGTTGGAAAAAATGCCATAAGCTCAGATGTAAAAGGGACACTCACCTCTTGCGGCATCCCCAGCTTTGCCAGGGCCTTACTGAGGCCTGCAAGGACAAAGACAGCCCAGGAGAACAAAGGAGGTTTAAAATCAGGTCAGGAGCTGACCAGCTGCACCAGCCCCGAGGGAGGCAGCAGAGCTGAAGCACGAGCTGCTGCTGCTGCAGGCACTGTCCAGGTGAGGTTACATGTTCAGTTCTGAAAGGACTGGGGGAGCTGCAGAAAAAACTTGTTGAAATCGCTGCTATATAAATTATGAGGCTGTGCCTACCTTCTAAAACTGTATCTGCATTGGGTGCTTGCAGCTTTTGAAGAATATTTCAAAGACGTTAACTTACTGCAATTAAAAAAGTAAACTGAGCCATCCCCTGCATGTTTCTTGCAAAGAACGTCCCAGATCCCTTACTGTTCTTCTGCAATGACAAGAAAAATGTGAGAAAATTGGGTGACACCTCAAACAGCTGAGCTGAAAAATGACAGTAAAGTGGCTACAGTAAAGCACTCCTGTTCTTGATGCAAGAACAAAGAGTACCGAAAATAGCTTTCTTTTTTAAAACCATGATAACCATATTTGCGAGATGTAGAAGTCAAAAGTTTCAGCAGTTGTAAGATACCAACCACTAAACAATGGGAAGAAATTCTTACAGAGGATAAAAGGAAAAAAAATAAATCACCTTTATGCTCTTTATATATAAATGGATCTTGATTTCAAAAAGCATCCAACGCTTCTTTTGGGGACACTCACCGTAGGTGTGAGCCGAGTCTTCTCTTTGCCTTCAGGAGGCAACTGAAGCTGGTTTTTTTTTCCTTTTAGGAGAGGAATTGATAATACAGAAGTAGAACAAAAGCTTCCAAGCAGAGCACAAAAAAAAACCCCAACCCAACCCAAAACCCTGGGCTCTCCTCCATTCCGACAAGACAAAGAGCATGAAAGAACAATCTTCTGGCCCAGTTTGATGCAGCAGGGGGAGAAGGGGAATTAGCCTTCCCCCGACACATTTAAAAAACTCCAAACAAGGGCATACATGTTAAAACACTTGGAAAATGGTTTAATGATGTTTACAACAGAAATGAACTGTACAATTACAGTAAGTTTAATATATATAAAAAATTACAGCAGACAAATGCATCTACACAAAATCTACCTTTTCATTCTGATTTACTGTAATCTACACAATCTCTCAACGCCTACAGCTATCTGTAGGCAACCACTGGGAAAATAATAATAATTAATAATAATAATAATAAAAGACATCTTTAAAGAGACAGCATTTCACCTTCCTCCTCACCCCTAGTGTGATCAGCAAGGTTTTGAAATGTGTGGGACGCTCACATTTCAGCCTCAAGAAAAGCTTGGGTTGCGTTTGGGTGCGGGTGCTCCCGTCTGGCCCTCGATTTCAAGTGTTCTGCTGCCCTAAAGCACAAAAAGCAGTACGAGGAAGGGCAAGAGAAAAACCCCTCCCAGCCAGTGTAAGCAGGCAGATGGGCAGAGCCGTGAAATCATCAAGACCAAAAATTTGTCTCGTTTAGCAACAAAGCAACAAGGGACTGCCCGGACGCTACAGACATTCACAAATCCTCGTCTCTCTGCAATCTACTGCTGAAGAAAGGGCTCAATTTTCAGCTCCCAGTTCTTCGTACAAAGGGTTAGTTTTCAAACTAACGTGTGCTAAGTATATCCTTTTTGAAACAAAATTTAAGCTGCTTCCCTCTTTGGCCCATCCCTTAAAAACAGTGAAACCCCATTTTTCCACTGAGGAAGAACCTCAGGTCAACAGGGGGAAAAAAAAATAAACAAAGAACATGCTGTCTCTTTAAAAAGAAAGAAAGAATCCCAGTTGGGAGCAGCCGTCAGTGAAAATGCGATCCAAATTGGCGGTCTGGTGGAAATTCCTCATGGAATATTATGTACACTTTAAAAACCCTTAGTTGTTTTTTTTTTTGGTTTTTTTTTTTGGTTTTTTTTTCCATCATTTATGAACACCTAGGCAGTGAAAACTGTTATGTTAATACATACATAGACACACCCAAAACATACAAAAATACTATTATTTCAAACTACTAAGAATAGGACAAGTTCAGTTATCTCCATGCTATGACTTTAAGAGCATTACACTGAAACAAACAAGAATTTAAACGACAATTTTTTAATATCCCAGAAATATACCAAAATATACATCTAAGCTTTGGAATTACTGAGGTTAGACTAATGCAAGTGCTGGGTAATCGTACTTAATACACAAGTCTAAGGTTCTGCAGGAAAGAAATTATCTTTGGTATCTGCATCAGGCTAATAATATTAACATTTGGATTTTGCTTTGGGATAGAGCTTGTATGACCCTAGAACCAAACACCCCCCAATCAACTGAGATTAAAAAGATCCATGTAAAAAGTTCCTCCATTTGCAATCCCCCCCCCAAAAGTTAAAAAGTCACAGGCATCTACCTAGCATAAAAGGTTGAGAAATACAATGCATAGTTGCACAGTGGTGCTGCAAAAATAAAAGAAATCTAGAAAAAAGGAACTAGAGGAGAAATGAAAAGCTGCTTCTTCTTCTTTCAGGGATTTCTCACAACAGGACAGCCTCTTCCAAGCAGTGACGGGGGGGAGGGGGGGAAGCTCAGAAGTGCACCTCAGCGTGTATTAATCAACATCACCCAGCCCCCAGAGGGTTCAAGCACCCAGCAGAGCAGCCAATCCTGCGCCCAAGTCTTCAGCTCCTCAACCCACCTGCGAAGCCTCCAGCCGCCCCACGAGTTCCTTCCCGGGGCATTAGGGAGGCTGTGCCCTGGGGCAGCACCCCCTGGGGCAGCACCCCCTCGCCCGGGACAGGCCCTGGGGCTGGGGGGCTCTGGGTTGGCCCCCTCGTAGGCTGGCAGAGACCCTGGCCCTGGCCAGGCCAGCCTCACAGATGGGCTTGGTGCTGAAGACGCCCTTTGTCTTTGGTTTGTTTGTTTGTTTTGAGTTTATACAATCATTAGGAAATCTTTGGTTTTGGCTGGAAATTTTAAAAGAACAAAACAAAACAAAGAAACCGCCCCCTCCCGACTTATAGCAGCCACCGTGACCTGACAAAGCTTCTCTTTCCCATGGGGGTAGGGGAACTACATTCAAATAAAGATGGACCGGGTTAAGGATGCAGCTTCTGGCCAGGCTGGGGAGTGGGGAAGGGATACAGGATTGTCAAATAATAAAGAAGAAAATTAAATATTTGGAGATTTCTTTTTTCTTTTTTTTTTCCTTTTTTTTCCTCTTTTTTTTTTTCCTTTTTCTTGGTTTTTTTTTGGTCGTGTTAAAAAGTGAGTAGCGTGGAGGCAGCGCTGGGCTGGCAGCGCCTTTGGGCCTGGGGGGGTCAGCGCACCGAAAAGGGGAAAGGCAGCACGGGCAGCCCTTTTCTGCGGAGAGTGGAGGGGAGGGGGTGGATATTCACAGACTAATCAAGAGGACCCCTTATAACCAAAGGAAATAAGATAAGATTGCAATTTGCCCTCGCTTTGCAGTAGCTTTTAAGCAGCGACATTCAGAGGCGTTAGGGGGTCACTCCCCAGGTTGCAGGTCACGGGGTGCTATAGGCCAGAGTTCAGTGTTAACCAGAGGAGGGAGGGCAGACTTGGCAACTCTGTAGGGTTTGGAGAAAGTTAAAGCAAGTTACTCAGTTACGAGTTAGAAATGAGGTATACGACAGCTCCTGTACCTGTGGCGGATAAACACCCCACACCTACTCACACCTAGCCTTAGATACTACCACAGAGGAAGGAAATGGAACAACGGCACTGGCGGGGACGAAGGAGCTGCTGCCCGGGCCCTTGCCGCAGACCGCTGGCACCGTGAGGTGGGCCTCGGGGACCAGCGCTGCTCCGGACCCCTTCAAAACCACCTGCGGGTGGCTCCGCAGCCATCCCTTCCCTTCCCTTCCTTCCCCGTGTCGCGGGGAGGCCCAGTCCAGCTCCCTGGGAAGCCGCGGGAAGCGGCGCCGACCTCCCAGTCTTGCGCATTGCGTCTTCCCCTCGGACTCGCTCGGGTGCAGGGAGCACCAGGGTCACAGAGGCTGACACGCGGAGAGTGAATTGGGGGAAGAACTAACGGTTTTGTCTCAACTGCCTTGCTCTCAGGACACTGTCACGGGCGCTCTCGTTCCTAAATTGTGTCACAAGGGGGCTGTGCGATCGCCATGATCCACCCCCCTTGGCATGCCGTTTCCAATGTCTTAAGATTCCTTCTGCTGAAGGACTTCGATGTCTGTAGCACTGTGACGTGCCAGCTTTGTCCACACACAACATTATCACGATGAGGGAACGGGGCTTAAGTAGCTGCTGCTACAAAATTCAGCAAAGGCAGTATGAATCCTGAAGTGGGGCCTACAACAGATAAGAGAATTTTGGGAGGAAAGGGGAAGCTAATGTGATCATTTAAGTATCTTACAGTTTTATATAAAGCTCTGCCGGAGAATACTCGCCAGCAGACTGACACAGTTTTAAGACGGATCAGCATTTTGGTCTGAGCTACTTGACAATGTCCTGTTCGGTAGAGAGATGAAATAAGGCAGAGGGGGTATGTTCCAGTTCTGGGGCTGAGCCTCAGCAGCACTAAGGAACGCCAAAGGGTATCACCTTCCCTCGCCTCCCACAAGCTGTTTCATTTCCTTCCTCAGATTTGTTTTCCTTAAAGCACACCTTGTTTTCCATTTCTTTTGTTCCAAGTGCTCTTTTCTTTGAGAAGTCATTTCTTCAATATCCCTATTACCTATCTATAAATCTAACTAGCTCTTTGAAAAGTCACACAATATTAATACCACTTTTACATAATGTCAGAACAACAATTCTATTAGTAAAGCTTTCAGTGAAGTTCTGCAACCCGATTGGTGTCTGGAGGAAGAGTAGCTGGACAACCCACCTCTCCCGCTTCCTTCCTCCCTTCCTTTCTTCACAAGAGCTCACACCAAGTTCACTGATAAAACAACTCAGCCCAATGGCACGATACATGAACATGTACAAGGCTACTTTGGGGAGCAAAGAAAGGAGTCTTCGAGGTCCCTTCCCTTAAGAGAGAGACCACACGCAAAAGCTGTTGAACAGACTCTGACCTTGGACTACACTGCTTCCACATTCGAAGGAAAGAAACAGTTTTCCCTGACTGCATCCCAACATCAGCCTAAGACCTGCAGCACTGGGCAAGCTCCCCCGCACTGCCTGCCTTCAGAGAGCCCAAGCAACTCTATGCAGAGAGGGCAGGAGTACCCACAAGAGATGAGGTCCTTACAGAAAGGGACACTGACCCAAAGCTCAACAAAACCCCACCCAGCTTTTCCTCTTACCCGCTCTGAGAACAGCAGAGCTGACAACGTATCAGTGCCTTTGGTTCCCCACGAGGCCACTGGGAATTCTCCCACCCCAGTGGAGTCGAGCTCCTTTAGAAACCCACGTCTCTCAATCGCCACACGCAGCCAGGCGCACACGCTTGCGTACACACGCACTTGCACACACATCCATGCACACCCCTCCCCTCTTCCCCCACCCCATCAGCCCTGAAGGGAAATGAGAAGGGAGCCTTGGGGTCCGGATGGAGGGGGCTGCGACACCCTCCCAAGGCAAGAACCACTCGCTCCTCTGCTACTCCCACCGTAACACCAAGACATCTGCCAGGAGAATGACCCACTGCCTCGTCAACAGCCCCTCGAAGCTCCTCTCCCACGACCGTCTCGCAGTATTTCAACCCTTTCAGGCATCCCAGCCAGGTGTTAGGAGTAGGTTAGCTTTCGCTTCTCAGTTTGGTTTTTTCTTTCATAGTTTTTGGTCTAGACAGGATTAGCATTGCTATTAGAAAAGGAAGTGTTTAAAAAGTTTTCCACCTAGTATCAAGCACTACAAGCCCTACATTCAGTAACAAGACAAGGGGGATAAAAGGAACCTGTTTCACTTTTGCTCTCCCAGATAGATTCAGATGCGACAATCATTCTTCTCCCTCCCCGAAGTTAAACACAACGGACCCGGTTCAGCTCTGCAGCAACCCAACTAACTGAAATGGACTTATGCCACCCGGGTCGACTCTAACCCGGTAGAGCCATCTTCTCTCCCCCAAGCCTCTCAGGTACGGGTTGCCTCATCTTTAGATCCCAGCAAAGAGCAAGGAAAGGCCAAGAGGGAGGAGGGAAGTGTGCGCACACTTGAAAGGACCCTGAACAGCAACCCAATCAGTAACCTGCATGCCACCACGTGCCGTGCTGCAGATTAGACCACAGATAAAACCAACCAAACAACAATCCCAAACCCAGGAGCGACAAAATGTTTCCTTTGGCAAGACAGATACAAGGAAAAAAATTCATGAGCAAACATTTTCCTTCTAACACAGTCAACCCCCTTCTCTGCCCCAAACATCCACCCACCCCCACCCGACCCTATAAAGTTGTAACCTATAAACAGGATCTCAAATACATACAGCATAAACATGTTTATCAGTCATAATAAACATCAGTTCAACTAAACTCTACAGCTAGAATTATCTCCACTATTTATAAAGTTTGCTTTTCTCTTCTGATTTTTTCAGTTTAAAACCAGTTCTGCGACAATGCTAAGCTATGCTGAGGTATTTTATGAAGGTGCCAGAAGCCAGCTGCTACCCACAAGTATTGTTCTCAGAGCTGTATGGTGCTACCTTTTGCTGCGGGAAGACAGGGGAAGGAACGAGGAGGGAGAGGGGAGGAGGCGGGGAGGGAAGGGGCCCAGATTATTCCAGATGATTCTTAGCTGGGTATCGTAGATGGAGGTAAAAGCAGCCCCAAGGGAAAGCCCAGTAGGTGCTTCCCTTCTAGGAATACGGTCAGAAAAGAAGTACCTGATACGTTCGACGTGCTGACCTAATTTGTTACTCGACTAAAGGGTCCTTTCTCCCACAGTTAAAACTATTAGTAATTCCAGTGCAATCTTCCTAACCTCCTTCTAACAGCATCCCATGGACTCGGAGCGTGTACCCACTAAGTGTCCCGGAAGAAGCGACAGATAATGAAGACAGATAAGCCCAAAAACTAACAAGCTCTGTTGCACGCGTTCCTCTGTGCGTTTGCCTGGGAAGATATGTAAGTACAGGAACTGCTTGTTTTTGTCGTTCCAAAAGCACTTGCACTGACATTATGGGGAACCAGGTACATTCAGATCACGGAGCCAAAGATGGGAACTTTTTCAGAAATTGCAAATCGTGAGTGAATTACTTTAGGAAAAAGCTTCCTCTGACAAAATGTATCTATAAAGTATTTCAGGGGTCTCCCCAGTGGAAAGAAGAGAAAGACTCAAGATCAGCAACGGGAATGATATTTAATGACTGAAAAGAGTAGAACTTCTGTATCTTGGATTCTGTATTGCTATAGTGTTTTGGAAAGGCAGGGAGAAGTAAGAGGTACTGGTTGCAAAAATACACAGGAATTTCAGCCAGCTATGTGAGGACTGACAGCCATAAACCCATCAACCCAGTGTAGGGCAGCAGATGAGCTTACTCCTTTGGTAACATGCCACCATAGGCAACAGTTAGCTGTACATCCAACAGGAACACCCAGGCCCTGTGGATAAATATCATTTAATCATTTCAGGTAGAACAGAAATGGGGAATAGTGACTCTTAATAAAGTTAATGTGTCAATAAATAGATCTGCATTTAAAACTCCTGGTTTAAAACCAAGCGTCCTTGCAAGTCAGGACCAGATGCACTACTTTGTCTGTCCCAAAACACTCTAATGGCCATGAGAAGCTACTTGTTTCTCTAAGAGGGAGAAGTAAAGTAAATTTTTATCTGAGACAATAACAAGGCATATTTAAAGGTAAATTAGATGTTGTTTTGGCTTACTGTCTGAGTTCTGGTTCCAGCTGTAACAGGTATTCTGCTCCACTTGTAACAAAGAAAGAAGGAACTTCTGTCTTAAAGATCAGTGCTTGGCAGTGATGTGCACAGTTACAGAATTAACACTGTCGTATCCTTCAGTAACTCAGCTGCAGAAACATGTGCTGATCCAAAGCACGCCACAGGGCTTACAGAGGTGACACTTAAACATTAGAAGGAACTAAAACGTTGGGTTATTGGTTCCAAGAGAATTTTTTTTTAAAAGACATTTTTTATCACTCACACAATCGTTGGCATAGGTGCACACGGAGTATTTTCTCTAACATGTTTTGGTAACAGCCATTATCTTGTTGCCCCCTGAGCAAAACCAATTATTTCTGTGCTCTTTAAAAAATTAAAAAAAAAAAACCAAAACAATTATCCAAAAAGATTTTTGCAAAATATCAAAAGATCTGAAGTACTACACTTTTGTCTACATTTAGTGCTCACTGTAAAGTATATCAAGTTAGAATAAGAAAAGGGGGAAAAGGGGTAAACGTAGAGGCAGTGGATTGCTCTTGCTCAAATGAAAGCTATCACACTATAAAAGAACATTTGTTCTTATGTATTAAGATCAGCGGAGAGCTTCTTTGCTCATTGTTGGTACACTGATGAACCTAAAAGGTGCAAAAACCACAAGCCATGACTCCAAATACCTCAGGAGCGATACTGTTTCCACTGAAACTCTGTGCCAGCCCGTTCATCTCAAGATAGACTTCAAATGTGAAGTTTCCAATGTCCTAAAAGGTCTGTAATCCAAGGCATGGGAATACATGTATTCCTCTTAATGTTCTGGCATTTTAGTTTTCTCTTACAAGATAACCTCACTAGCACTCAAACAGAAATACTGAGCAGCAGCTCAGTATTCCTATGTGAAGATCCAACTAACTTTCAAGCATGCCCTCTACGGTGGTTCAGCCAAGCACAGATATCCCATTCATGGTAAAGTGACTTTTTCCATCTAATTTAACTTGTGTTTCAACAACTATCTATTGAATCAGAACATCTTAAGATGTAGTGCAGCAACTTGTGTCATCACAAGTTACCTCCTGCAGTAAATAAAAATGAGAACTGAAGTGACACCAGCCTATGGGCTGGGAAAAAAATGTCTCTTAAAAAGCAGGTACTTGTGCATGTAACAAGCATGGTACCTCCCCGAGTTTTTTTTTTTTTTGAGTGCGTGCACATATTCACCATCTCAGAGCAAAACAATAAAAATGTACTTATAGACTACTGTATACTGCACAGCAACTTAAGAGACAAAATAAATCCTCTTAAAGAGATTTAAGTAGATAGATGTGACTCTTGTAAGCAGCCCTATCTGTGCGTACTTCCTATGAGCTGCTCATGAATCATTCTAGAGCGACTACAGAGAATGTGTTCTGAGGAGATCAAGTGTGCTGAAACCCAAAATGGAATATATTTCCTTAATATCAGAAAAAAAGTCACCACGCACAAGCCTACAACAGCTCATCCTGAAGCCATTTCCTAAATTGTTCTTGACCTTCGGGGTATATCTATATTTGTGTTTCTGTAAACCTCTTGATTTTTTTGAGCTAGCTGTCCTTGGCTATAATGAGAGAGTTTTTCACCTTCTCTTTTCCTGCATATGTCCTTTGGCATGCTTGCAACTATGAAAAGCAACCCACACATCTTTAAATAGGGAGACACTGAGCTCTGAAAAGGAGATGCTATTATCCTCTCCTAACACTCTATGAAACTCCTTCTAGGCCTGGCTGACAGATCAATACAGGAGCCAAAGTGCCAGCATACAGCTAAAAGACTGCCTAGAAACGAACATTTGCACTGAAAACCTTGCCCTAAAAAGAGGTGTAAGGATTTAAGACTTGGGAAGGTATAACAGAAAATCATTTGCGTTTGACATATGATCCCAATGATAGCGGAACTAGAATGTAACTTTGCGTCATTGAAAGAAAAATAGGAAATTTGTTTCCTAAATGCATGCCCTGGGTGTGTCACCCGTGTCCCAGTGTCTGTTGGGACAGTAATTCTCCATTTTCCCCACTCACCAACTCAGACCGCATTCAGAACGACTGTCTGTATCCAATTGTTATTCTCTCTTTTCAGATGCATCAGTTTTTGCTGTCAGCATGATTATGATTTTTTAACGAACCTTCTGCTAAACACTAGTACAGGATCTCATATTGCTTTCGTGCTCCAAAGGAGTGTATGTGCTCTGAGGAGGCAGATGTCCACACACTGTCAGTCTGATCTCCGTCCTTCACCTAAACATTGGAGGTAGCCAGCATCCCTGAGGCAAAACACTGCCAGGGATGAAAAGTAGGCTCCAGGAGCGCCAGTCAGTCATTGGGATGGTTTAGGACAACGTATCAGAGCACGCTGGCAACGAACGTCATGGGATATGTGCTGCTCGGGTATTATTATGTCACCTTCTGCAAGCAAAATCAAGCCCTTTCTGGATATGTGGCTAGTCTCAGTTTCCAGTTTCTCTCAGAAAAAGACTTGCTAAAATATTCCCTGGAATCTGGGCCCCAGAGAGGGTGATGGGGTAGAGAGGAGGAGGGTAAAGGGGGTATAAGGTGCTCACACCAAAGCCATGTGACCAATGCAAAGGTAGTCAGGAAAAAAAGCAGATTTTTATAATAAATAAACCATCCAAGCTGCATTAGTGTTCCAGATATGTACTCAACAAGACCCTCTCCCAACCACAAACCAGCAAGAATGGGACATGAAAACTCATTCAGACAGCTAATGGCACAGTCTCTTTGAACTGCGGAGAGAGGATTTTCCACTGATTTAAGGCCCACCTTTCTTTGTGTTTCCTAGATATATACAAGGACCGTGCCCCCCACCCCATCACAAATCCCTTAGGGAGCAGAAGATACGTTGGAGCAAAGACCAGTAGTATCCTCCCTTTAACCCCCAAAAGCTTCCTGATCAATCGTATTTTTGCACAGGCCTGAAAGCAAGCAGGAACTTTCAGTGTCAGGAATGAATGTTACAGCCGCAGTTTTCTGATCATCCCTTCACTGACCATGAGTCCCAGGGACTTGCACTCCTTTGGTAGAAACTGCAGTCTATGCTATGGCCTCCAGACCGACATAGTGGGTACCAGCATCTCCTCTTCCACTTCTTCTCTACCTCCCTGAAGCATACCCAGCTATACCTTTCCCTGCTCCAAAGCTGTTACTGTGGGCCACTTCAGTTTCTGCAGTGTTATTCCTAACCCTAAAAGTCTCCTGCACGGCCTGAAGTCAAAGAAACAAATTCAAAGAACTTAATATTTATCCATACTGGTGGGATGAGGGTGGGACCTGTTGGATTAATCAATCCTCTGACATTGCCATTCTATTTACACATCAAATAAAAGAAAACAAATCCACTTAAGAGTCTGCCCCAAGGATAACACAAATTACCAACCAACCAAAAAAAAATTAAAAACAAGCAGCAACTTTTATATAAAATTAATAAAAACAAAAGACAAATGAAAAAGAAATTGTCAGTAGCATCTATCGCCTCTCTGCATCTGAACTGCACTTATACAAACTAGTCCATTAGTACAGCAGCTTGCTAGAAATTGACTTTGGTTCAAGCTTAGTTTTAAAAAAATAAAACATAAAAAAAATCAAAACCACATTAGAAACGGTGGACGGACATTTGTTAGTTTCCCTGCTTGCAGTTCACTAGTTTTTGAAGTTTTAGGGATAATTGGTTTAAATATTCAGTAAAACAGGAAGGTGGAGAGTTAGAGATGATCAGAGCAAAACCATGGTGGTGGGGGGAGAGATAAGGGGTTCTGCCACTTGAGTGCAAACACAAATTCCATATGCTCAGGTCACAAACCAAAGCATATGTAGAGTTTAAAGTTGCTGCCCTCTGGATCTTGGATGAGAAGCTCCAGGATCCCCCTGAATCATCAACAAAATGAATATAGCTGCATCCAGCTCATTTCAGGTCACCCTGGTGACAAAAGAAAAGGGGGTGGGGGGAAAGGGATTCTTCTAATACCCTCACTAGCTAAAAGTAATTTAGTTTTATAGACATGGCAGAAACCTTTAAATCCATCAGGAATGGAAAGTTCAAAGTGAACTGCATTGCAGTGATCCAGTCTTCTCTTTTTAAAAATCTTTTTTTTTTGGTTCAGACAATAGATTGTATATTTCAGAATATACAGATCTAACTCCATACAGTTCATCACTCTTCCTCATCCACGTAAATACCCTTTGCTACACGGATCAGAAGCAACCTTGAAAAGATGGTTACAGTGGCAGGCAAGCCCTGACACTCTGGTCAGAGATGCTTACTGTCATTTTTATGTAGCTAGCAGCATTACAGCTCAGAAAATACATGAGATCACTCAGGTATGTGCAAAGCCCCAGAGGCAGCTCTACTTGTGTTGGCACCAACGACGGTGACTTCTGTTTTCATATTGTTGGTTTCTGTGTTTTCCAGCCAGAAGTACTTTTTTTACGAACAAGTTTTTTCTAAACACGATGTCGGAAGTATTAGAATTAACAGAAAAGGAATATTGCCATGAATAGGGAGAATTTGACCTTTTGAAACCCTGTACCAATTCAACTGGTGGGAATCTAGGAGTGTCAGTGTTGCTTTACATACTGCCGATTAGCTTGGGTAACTTGACGATTCAAAAATATTTGCATGTGCTCTTAACAGCAAAATCAAATCAACAGAAGAGCCGTTGGTGTGCCACACAATCTAGACTCGGGAGGTCAAATCCCACTCTCTGAAGTAAAAAGGAAACATGCACACAAAGCTAAGAGCAGAATTTTGGCCATTTTCTTTAAATATTTGAGAAAAGGAGAACTACAGGTCAGAACCTAATTCCTACACCTGCTTAAGAAGCGTAGGCTGGCCTGGAAGTTTGCACACAATGATCTCTACTGCTACACTGAGCTTCCTGCACAAGTGACTCTTCTGACTCCTACAAGTAACCATCAGACAAATCCAAGGATGAGGAAACTGTTCAGAACATTCCCAGAAGATTAGGACAGAAAATCTATTTGTGCTCCATTCTTCCTCTCCACCCTCCCGCCCTCCCCCCGTGGTGTGGGAGCTCGCTGAAAATACTCCAGGAGCAAAAGACAAACGCGTCCAAACTATATATATAAAAATAATAATAATAATAATCATAATAATAATAATAATAGAGATACACCAGTAATACAGGCCTGCCTAAATTGTACCAGTTAAGAAAGGAACCCCCAACATGATTGATACGATTATAAACACCTTGTATGACATAATGGCCTGTACAACAGACCTATAAAATGATAATTAAAAAAGAAAGATATTTAGACCAAAAAAAAAACCCCAAGAAATCCCCTTCCTATGTTTGAATTGATAACCCACCTTAACTTGTCATTGTGACTGCTGGAAATGATAAGTAGTCCTTTCACTTTTTTTGTGGTTTTTTTTCGTTTTTTTGTTTTTTGGTTTTTTTTACATTTTTGGTTAGAAAGTTCTCCGATCCATGAAGCGATCCTGAAAAGACAGTGTTTATTATAAAATTAGGCAAATGTCTGTCCCAGCTTTAAATCCTTCCTGTTTTGCTTTTGCGTTTTTTGTTTTCTATTTTTTTCCTTCTCTCCCTTGTCCCCAGCAACACGGTGAGAGGATGCCCATCACATTTTCAGTTTATAAACCCCGCTGGCAGCCAGTCCCACCGGCACAGTGAAACAGGCTGCTGGCAGCACAGCTCAGCCCGGCTCACTGTGCCTTGGAGGCAGTAGTGGTGGTGGACGTGGCCCCGCTCGCAGAGGCCACCGTGAGGAGAGAGTTCTGGATGGACTCGGCTGAGGTGGAGGTGGCGTGAAGGCTGGCGACTGGTCCAGAGGCCCCTGCGGAGGCTGCAGCTGCAGAGACCAAGCTAACCGGGTTGCTGGTGAGCAGAGAAAGGTTCTGAGGGTTCAGGAACAGAGGGGCAGTTACAATGTTAGGAGTACCTCCAGCATTGGCAAACACCAAGTTTCCAGTTGCATCCAGTGATGTTATTGGAAGAGAGCCACCAGATGCAAGAGCTACAAAAGGGAAAATTGAGCGGGGAGGAGACAACATTAGCAGCAAGCAATAACGCAACAGGTGCCTAAAAGCAACTAGTCTGTTCCCTCAGCACAGGTTGGCTTTTTAGCAAAGTAGTTCTCAATGAAGCGCTGACAAGACCTTACAGATACTAGAACGCCTCTGTCATCTGCTCCTAAACTAATTCCATCATGCCTTTCATCAGATCTTTATGCACAATACTAATCTGTGTTTCCTGCCACAGAAAATCTGGATGTCCAGGCCACCTGTACTGCAGAGTTGAGATGAGTGTTCATGTGAAATGAGGGCTCTCACACCATGAAGAAGTTCACGTTACTTTGAGCATAACATTTTAAACGTTGACATATAACCACTGTTATAACTTACTCTCAACGGTCTACAGGTTTCAGTGTGCCTTAGATTATGATCTCCTAAATTTAACTGTGACACTTTACAAAATGATTCTTTCCTGTACCCCGGAAACAAGATTCGTTACACTAGTTTATAGGATGTTTGAATATATAGGTTAGTGCAAGTGCCTAAAGATCTAGCTATCCTAGTTTTTCCAGATGACAAGCTATGAACTCAGAACGACTGTTGCTAAAGTCTGGGGAAACTCCTGGCTGTGTGGCACTTCCAAAAGAAAGCTTTACTCCTCTGAATAAGGATTTAAGGTTCTACATAAGGACTATGAGTAGGTTGGTTGTTGTGGGTTCTTTTTAAATAGATAAGAGGACAAGAACAAGTCTTGCTTGGAATTGCTTTCCTAACAGATCCTGAAACAGCGCAACTCTGCTCGAGCTTACATTAGAAAAGATGTAAAAAGCAAATCTCTAACCTGCTGGAAATACATGCCAGCAGCAGGGGAGAGTAACAAAACAAATTTCAGATCACACTCAACACCACCTTAAACATCTCCTGTAAATCACTACAAGACCATAAGGAGTTCTAACCCTTTTTCTGAAGCTGTACCTGCTCTTATCTCTGATACACAAAATGTATTTGCACATTTAAATCTTGTAAATGTTACAGGAGTGCAGATTTTATGTCCAGTGCTGAGAAGTCTGTTCTTTTTGAGCAGAGAAAAACAAAGCATGTAACCGGAAGCTGTATGGCAGAGATGCACTCAAAAGAACACTACTGACCTTGAATAGTTGCCAGTGTACTGTTGCTCATCAGGGCTGGGCTGAGAGCACCACCTAATGTCCCTGGATTGAGACTGAGTAAGGCACCTCTGCAGGAAGCGAGATCGTGGAAGAAAACACAAAGACAAAGGGAAGGAGTGTTACTTTTAAGAGAAGGTTGTCACCGTTCAAAAGTACAACATCATGTTTAAATAATAAAAAAGAAAAGAGGCAGAAGGAAAGATCAGAGATGAAGGGCTAATTTTAGTTTTTCCCTCATGATGTCTAACAGCCTTTCAGTTGTGTGGTTATCAACATGCCGGAATTACAGACACTGTAAATATGTGGCTTGCATTGTTTGTTGGTGTAAAATATTTTTATTTTTTGGAGAGACTGCCACTTGTTAGAGAGCTATCGTCATCTCCCAAATTCAGCTAAGAAAGATTTAAATCAAGAGGAATCAAAGAAACAAACAGTTATCTCTCAGAACAACATTTCTAAAACTAAAACTTCAACAATACGTCATCGTGCATCTTTTACAGCTTCTATCTCATCACGGGAAAATGAATACTGAGGTGTGAAGCTATCTCTCCATTTTACAATTAGTAGAATAGATTAGAATCACAGAATCATAGAACCATTACAGTTGGAAAAGACCTTTAAGATCACCGAGTCCAACCACCAACCTCCCACTGCCAAGCCCGTCACAACTGTATCCCTCAGCACTTCATCTACTTCACCTAGATTCTACAATTCACTGGTAATTACAGCTCTGAAGTCAAGCTCTGCAGTGGGGTGGATGACTTCTCAAATAACAATATTGCTGCAACACAGCTTTTTCATCTTTAAAATGGAAACAACATTTGTGTACATTGATGGCAATGGCCAATTACCATCTAAAAGTAAACCTTCAGATTTTGAGATGAATAACACTAGAATCACCACATGAGCTACCAGAAGAGAAATTTATCCCAAGAATTCTCCTTCCCTCTTCTGTGTGTGAAAAACTCATCCTTACCCAGCTGCAAACTGCGAGGATGCCATCAAGCCTGGGTTTAGTCCTGCTGCAGCAGCCATGGCAGCAAGACTTGCATTTGCAGGCAACTGTGCAGCTCCTTGTAACGCGGCTGCTGCCGCTGTTTGCAACCCTGATGCCGTTACCATCACCTGGCTGGTCCC
Organism: Colius striatus; assembly: GCF_028858725.1. Lineage (NCBI taxonomy): Eukaryota > Metazoa > Chordata > Aves > Coliiformes > Coliidae > Colius > Colius striatus. The sequence goes on along the minus strand of NC_084759.1, from coordinate 109,728,376 downwards.
AAGAGGGGAGGACAAAGGAGCGGAGGTTGTCTGTGTTGTGCTGGTCTCACTGGCACTGGATGCCTCTGAATTGGAGGCTGAGGCAGAAGGGGAAGGACTCAGGGAGGGTGATGTCACTGCTGAAGGAGCTGGAGGTGCTGTTGAAATCACTGTTGCCGTGTTGTTGGAGGTGGTTTCTGTTGTGCCTGGAAGATTGATTCCAGTTAGATCAGTACAAAATGCAGACATGATTGAACAGAAATCACTACCCACCTGAACTGAACTGCACATCCAACTGAAAGGGAGACAAACACACGTTTCTGTAGGACCAAGAAGCATCAAGAGTCCAAGACTACAATGCTCAGACTACAATGAATGACACTTCCCAACAGGAGGCTGAGGAGCTCTAGAAGCTAGCAATAGAATACAGTGTATTTAATTTCAGTGTCACCTGTGATTTTATCCCCAGAAAAGTCAACTGAATGGTCACAGAGAATGATGTTTCCTAGAGGAGTAGCAAGGAACAATTGACAAGAATGTCCTGGGATACCAGTGACCAATACTGAGTGATCTTTTGAAGAGTTAAGGGGAAAATGGTCGAGGTTAATGTAGGGGCAAGAGAAATCAACCCTTACCTGTGACTGACAGACTTGTTACAGCAGGGCTGGTCAGAGGGAGCACAGGATTGACAGTCAGGGTCGTAGCTGCACTGCTAGTCACAAGGCTTGGCGTGGTTGCCACCTGGAGGTCAAAAAAGAATACAACTGCTCAATTGTTAAAAGACAAAAAAAGAGTTAGCTCATGCACTTGGATTTCTTGCTTCCCATCCTCAACTGAGGAAGTTATCACAGAAAACACTGCATATAAACTAACTTTTTTGTAATTCTGTTACTCTATCCTTCAGTGGACCAACTGTAGCACCTTCTCTAATCGCCAGCAATAATCTTTATTCTTAATCGTTTGGTATTAGAAAGGAGATGTATGCATTACAGCCATACTATCTCAGGACTGCAAGTTAGCCCTCTTGCTCTGCCTCTCCCCACAAAGACAGCACCTTGTTTTATTAGAGTCACTCTTACAGAGTTCAAAAATGTATTATTTTTGCATGGGTTTTTTTTTTTCTTGTTTAAACATCTTTTCAGCTATGAATCTCCTTCTCTGACAAAATTATCTCAATGCCTCAGCATTACCAAAGTTGTTTAGGGTAGCGTATTTACATGCATAAATAGAATAACATTTTACTTTTACTCAACCAAACTATAAGCTTCCCTTTGACAAGTTTCCTTGTGCCAGAGAAAGGATCTCTGAATTTTAAAACATTCAAAAGAAACTAGCTAATTTTACTTGTGGACAGCTTATTACAAGAAAGCTACAATAAACTGAAGATGTTACAGATAAAAAACACCAAAGATTCAAGGCTGGAGGAACCAGCTTATAGGAAAAATGAAATTTAAGAAGAGGAAGAACTTTTTATGGACAAGACATGGTGTTCAACAGTAATATTTGAATGCTGTTATACATCAGTGAGAGAAATGAACCCTTTAGAATAGCCCAAGAGAACATACTCCAGGATATAGGCTAAAACCTTCCTTCTTTCTCCTCTCTTACCTTATTATCAATCTTTCTCACACTGCATATCCTCTTATAAAGACAGTCAGAAGCTTCATGCTTTTTAAACAAGACTGGGGCAACTGCGACTGATCTAAAAGCTTTCTGCACATCTCAAATAGTGTATGAAATAAAGAGGAGCTATATACATAGTACACTTCTCACTAATGCAGCCCAGACATCGCATCTGTCATCTGTCCACTGAGCGGTTTAAGGCCAAGGTCACGATCCATATTTCAGGGCAGTGAATGACTTAGAATTAATACAGCTAACCCCGTGGCTACAGTGACTGACTTCAGCCAATGCAAAAGCACGCTGCCATCAAAAGGAGCATTCCCCTCCAATCCTGCTTCAGACCCCGAGCACTTGTGCAGCCAGGCTATGAGCCAGATGGCTTATCTTTACATAGTGAAAATTCATCATTGTTCTTCATTGTGGTTAATTTGCAGTCAAACTAGCAAATTAAGCCCAGTTTATGGACACGTCATCTCTGGAGCTGACACAAGGAATCAACAAAGCTCATAGCAAGTGAAGGCTGGGGCCAGTAGGGCTGGAACATCCATTTGAGTGGTAGTGCAGGGAAGCTTACAGTGAGTGAAAACGCTCAGTGAAAGAAATGTCCCTGGAAAAATGGAGACTGTGGTTAACATCTCCATTTCTTACATACAATGGCAGTTTATAAGGAAAGGGAAATTTATGTAGGAAAGCTGCTTTGTTAAGTTGCAGTCTGATTAAACTTGAATGGTTACCAAAACATAGCATTGCAAATCTCACTATGTTCTCCTTTGATAGCCAGGCCTGCAACCTTGCTTTCCAAATGGGGAAAGAAAAAAAAAAATCAGACTAAGTACATGTCACATATCCCTTCCCCTCAAACAAATGGTTGCATGCACACATCCTGAGACAAGGATGAGGGGAAAGAATGATACGTCACCAAAATTAATGGTTTAATGAAGTACTGGAAGATATTAGCTACTACAGTGATGAGGGTGGAATAAATACTACAGAAGGACAGCTACAGGCTACATAAATTCCACCACATTCCTATTAGCATAGCTACTATGAAATCTAATAGCTACTGTTTCTATTTATGAAAACAGACCTCCATGGACATTGGTAGCAAAGGAGCTGAAGGAACCTTGATGCATGTGTTTTGTTACTCTTATTTTCATGAAGTTTGTGTTTACCTGAGGCAAATACAAGTGTGGGAAATTAATTACATGAGTATTAGCTGAATTCTTCCTTTGTTCCACATCTGTTCTAATATAAATTGTTCCCGACTAAAGGTAACAACAACAGTATCGATGGATTTGTGTGACTTAAGTCTCCAAATGATACATTTTACTGCTGCTCATCTACTTAGGAGAGCAGCCAAAGAAAGAGAGGAGGGGTAGAGCTGTTAAGCCTTTTTTAAATTACAATTACTTTCCAAAAAAAAAGTTTGGGCAGGAGAGAAAGCCCAGACATACACTGGAGTTATCTCTAAAATACATTCAAAGCAATAATCCCAAATGCAATTTTGCTAATGTTTTCTCATGATCTGACAAAATACAACACCCAAACTGAAGGTCTAACTAGTGTCGGATCTGTAAGCACTACCTCTCTCAGTATGCAAGTGGGATATTTTAAATGATGGTAAGATATAAATTTGTGAGAATAAGTCTGCTGCATAAAGAAGGTGTAGTACGTGCAACTTCCAATGAGCACAGTAGAACATTCTCTTCCAGTCACCTTTTGTCAACAGCTTCTTGATTCTTACCAGTGAGGTTGGGCAAGGGAAAATTGCTTTGATGGGCGAGCTGCTGGTTCCACCACTGCTGGGTGGGTTGATCCTTTTCTCCTTCTGGCGCCGGTTACAGAACCAAACGCGGATCACCTCCTTCTCCATGTTTAGCTGGTCAGCTATCATGGTGATCTCATCTGAGGTAGGCTTTTGGTTCTGAGAAGAGGAAACGGTACTTGAAAAGCTGTGAAATTACCTTCTGAATTTCTGCATTATAGCTTCTTCTTCACTAGGCAGAAATCTGGATGGGCTATTTATATCCAGAATTTGGTCAGTGGTACAGTAGAAATAGACCATAATACAGTTCTGTCCTCTATGTTCCCAGTTACAGGAATATTTCTACCAATAATAAGCTGTGCTCCGCAGAGATGGGTGAAGAAGGTTAAGCTCACATGCCCCTCTTTGAAAGATCTGATTTGTGAGTTAATCCTTCACAGAAGTCTAGATATTGATATGGAAATCTTTCTTTCACCATCTCTTTGAAGAGGATGGTGAGAGTAACTATAGCAACAGGCAAATGAACTCCAAGTTGTCTTGACCCATAACACCTGTACAACGCACAAACTACATAACAAGAGTAACATAAGGCCAGCTGAAACCCTAACGCTATATACATTTAGGTTGTCATCCCATTTACCCATCCTCAGAAAGGGCAATGTGTTTTCTTCTTTTTGATGTGCAGAATATCTAGCTCCGATCTACGGCTCGGCATCTTGCAATCCGAAATTACAAAGTCAGCAAACTACAAGGACCAATGAGATTTTTTGAGGGTATTTGCATTCTGTTGTTTGTAAAGTAGACATTGATGCCTGCTTCTTGGCACGGCTTTTGTTTTGTTTCACCTTGTTTAGCACAAGCAGTTTCCTGAATAGCACAGTAATGGGTTTGCTGTAACAGGTAGGCTTAAGTAAAGTTTTTTTACATCTTACTGCTGAGCAGAACAGGATCACTGACCTCCAGGAAACTCTTCTCTAAGGCCACACGTATGTTGGTCTCTATGCTGGTGCGTTTCTTCCTCCTACGGTTCAAGCCTTCGATCCCTGGCCCTGAAGAATTCAGGGCACTTGGGCTGGAGAGAGTTGAATCAGATGAGAGGTTTTCTGAAAAAAAGAAAAGTAATATAAATCAGGAGATTTTCTTTGAATGCAGTGTAGTCTAATACAAGTGCTCTTCATCTGTGCAAGTTACGTTAAAACCCACTCTAAATCCATTCCAGATTTCTGGAATAGATTTCTGAAGATCACGAGTAATGGTTGTACTTTTAAATTTCAAGTATATGTTTTAATTTATGAGCTATAAGGAAACCCAAAGGGTGCTCTGTACTCCTGTATGATAAAACAGTATCCTTTTTATAATACCTATACAAAGTTTGTCTCTCTTATTTTGTCCCACCCCACACTCACAGCACGTTGCAGTTTAAAGAAAAAAAAACTCGTAACTGGTAGCCATGAGCCACAACTCTAAGTCACAGGCATTTATGGAAAAATCTGAGAAGCCTAAAATTTCTGCTTGCCACTCCATAATACACAAGAGGAAGTCCACAGCCAGCTTTAGAGTATTTGATTTCTTCTCTCTGGCTACTCAGTGCTATGCAGTTCCACTGAACAGCCTATACTGCTAGTTGCTCCCCCTCCTTAGCTTTGCTAGGTATCTAGCTGTCCAGCCCTAATCCTCGCTTTTTGGCTTCACAGAAGAACAAAGAGAGAACATACTTGACATTACTTTGCAGTAAGTGTAAAATGACCATCAGGCAGGTTTCAGCAGGGAATTTAAACAGAATTATTAATTATGGCTGGAGATGCCTCACTGCACTGGCGTTGGTGAGCGATAAGCTAGTGCCAAAGTTCACAATGCCTAAGAACATTCTGATAGGCTCAAATGGGCAAGTACATTCAGTTCATTATTTTCTAGATTATTATTTTCAGCAACAGCACTCATAAATGTGCTGAAATCCCTCTCCATCCCAAAAACTCCACAGAATAAGTCGAACTCTGTAATGACAAATTCTCTAACACTCCAATGCGACATAACAGAAGGGACCATCACTATGCTTCTCCTGCCTGCTTTTACCTAAAAGTCGCCTTTAATATCACCTACATCTTTCTTCCAAAGATTCTTCTGAAACTGAATCAGAGCCAATAATTATGCTTCCAAACTTCCAGGCTGTAAAGGACCCTGATACTGTTTACAGTCCTTAACAGATCCAAGTACTTCTTCAGGCTAGCAGATAAAGCCAACTGTGACACTCCTTGCAGCACTGGACTCATCCAGTGTTGCTAGGTTTGGGAACAACTGGCCTGTGGACTAGAGCATTCAGTGTGAAGCTCATTGTGATTTCTATTGCAGATCTAGATTACCTAAAGATAACTCCTGTCAGCAGAGCAGAATCGCACTTCCTTGTTTCAATGCAGGACAAATTTTCAACGCTGCATCTGATTACTTTCAAAATTTCAGAGGATGCTGTAGGAGCCAGCATAGAGCTCTCTTCATTTTGGTAAAAATAGGAAGGCACGCACCATCCCTGCCATCTGTTTAGCAGATCCATCAATTTTATACTATGTACAGTTGTACACTTGGGAAAAAAAACCCCAAAACCTGGCTGACAGCATGCTTAAACACTTTCTATCCTAACACCTAGCACCATCATCCAAGCTCCTTTAGCTGGTGGGCAAAAAACCTGGGAAAACAAAAATAGAACACTGCCACCATTGGTGTGGTGAATAACTTCTAGCCCTGGCAAAAAATAATTCTGGAAAGAAAAAGCAAAACCTAACCCACTAAAAAGTCTTCCTCTGGGGAGAGTGTTTAAACGGACCCTTGGAGAGAAGTGAAAAGAATGCACATAGGAGTATGGGAGGAGATGAATGCAATAAGCTCTGCCTACTGAAACAACCAACCATGCAACCCTCTCCTACTACACATCTGGAAAAGAAAGCTAGAAGATGATTAGAAGTTATACGCATTAACATACATGAAGGAGGAAAACCACAACACATACCTCACTCCATGCAACTATTCAGTTGGCTGCAGAACACAATTATGAAAGTTCATATGGGAACAAGTTCAGACACATTTAAGCACATGAAGAAGGAAGTATGGACTCTTATTCCTATACCCTTATTCATCCTATGGACAAAGACTGGCAGCTTCACAAAACCTTAAGGGCACAAACGAAGCAGTTTTTCAGGGGTTTTCAGAATCCTACTGATTATGGCAAGCTGGTGAAGAAATATACAGACTCATTCACCTGCATCATTGAGCCACTTTTCCAGAAGCGGCTTTAACTTGCACATGTTCTTAAAGCTGAGGTTCAAGGCTTCAAAGCGAGAGATGGTAGTTTGGCTGAAGTCATTTCCATAGAGTTTGCCCATAGCGAGCCCAACATCACCCTAGACAAAGAAAGAGAAAAAAGGGATTCACTGACATAGGCACTTCCAAAGCAAGTATTCCTGCCACATTCCCTAGCGACTCCACTGATGCTTGGGAATTGAGTTTCACAGAAATTTGCTCAGTGCTACCAAGACTCATGCTAAAGCAAATAATCATAAAGAAATGTCAAACCTCTGTCAGTTTAACCACGTAACTGTATCCAGGAAATCCCTGATGCTTAGTCTTCTTAGCATTATCCCTGAACAGAACATTCCACTGACTATTAACTTGTAATTTTTTTTTAAAAAGTTGTTTGAAATAAGATAAGGCCAAGCTCTCTTGAGGAGCAGATTTAAGTATCGGTATATTTCAAAACAATGAAGAAAAGTTAAAATAAACAGAAATGCACAGAATTCATGTTCTCAAATGAGTTAGGAAACACTCTTGAAAAGATGTCTGCAAACATTTATCACATTTAAATAGAAGCAAAATATTCTTATCTGAACTTTTTCTGTCTTCTGAGGTTTAAACCAAACTTCTCCTCATAGATAAACACTTCAAAGTGGACAAGAAATAATGACTAACTGTAGTCTTTGCTATCAGTACCCATCTGCCAAAAAAGCTATCCAGGAGACTTACAGACAGATGATCACCTGTTATGGCTGTTCAAAACTCTGGTTTAGTTAGCTATCAGACATTCTGCTTATCTTAATATATACATGTGCATCTATATATATACACTATGTAATTTACATTTGGAAAGTCTCCAATCAAAAAAGAAATAAACCAAAACAATCTACTCTTCACTGTGGCCATTAAAAACACCATGTTTTCCTATTGTATTTTAAAGCTGGAAGGTACTGACCTTTCAAGAAATGTAATTATTTTTTTAAGTGTGCTATTTGGTCTAAAGTAGTTGGATTTTTTTAACACACAAAGAAGTATGAAAAGACTAGAAGAACAGATTGAAAAGCTTGAGCATTGTTAGTGGAGTTTAATTGCAAGTAGGTTAGTTGAACTGTGCGTAAGGCTTGCTTTCTTTCCTTTTAGGTCAGATCCACAACCACATCTTGATAAAAGTATACTAATACATGCAGAGTGGCCACATACAAGTGAGGAAGAAAGTAATCTTTGGTAAGCTTACTAAATTGTGCAGGTTGTGTAAATAAAACAATTTTCTTCCTAGAACAGGACCAGAACAATTGGTTTGTACGTCCTTCAATCAGAGGAAACACGTGGGAACTCACATGTATGCTCTCGCCCATTATGCCAGGATTCCGTGCATTTTAAAACTCATAAATCATTCCAAGAGAAGTAACGTGGATGCCCTACTGGGTTTATGAAGAAGAAAACCTGGCTATGTAAACCATTTTAGAGGTAAGTTGATTTATGTCTTGGCAGGAAAGAGTTATGAAATTTGCTCCAGTCCTACAACTAAATTTAATTCCAGTTGTTCTTACTAACATTTGCCATCTGATTTAAAATGAATAGTTAACCATTTCTGTGACAATCATTTCCAATGCCAAAAGGTGGCAGCATTTCAGCTGTGACAAAAAGGAATTTACATATTGGGATAAGAATTTTGTATTTTGGGATGGATGGAACAGGGGATAAAGGCACTGTATATGCACCTCATCTCTCATCGAGGTAGAATGAAGCTCTGGCATGGAACCGAAACTGATAATAAGGATCATCATTGTGTGTACTGGTCTGTTAAGAAGTTCAGATGGACTAGCAGAGGTAAAACCTTTTACAGAATAAAAACAACATTGTCTAAAATGTTTGTTCATATAACTTGAATCTGTACTGACCAATTAGTCACAAACCTGCAATAATGCTAAGATGTAGTATGCTCATTGTGTCTCTGTATGTCAAATGTGGAGATATTTTTAAGGAAAACAATGAAACAAAAGGATTTAAATCCTTCAACCACTTTTCAGGGTGGGAGAAGAGACAAAACTGCTGAAATTCAAAACCTGTTACATTGTTCACAAGACAATGTACTAAGCGATTAGTTTGCAATGCAAACTAAATCTTACAATTATTTTTGAAAGGCAGGGGTGGTGTGAGTCTGGAAAAGCTTACAGTACCACTGGAAATAAATTTCTTTTATCCTCTGAAAGGCAGTCTATTTAACTAACCATAAGGGTCTCTAATTATCATCCAATTATGCAATTAGGTAGAAGTTATTAGAATTGCCGAATTACACACATACAAATAGGATAGGAATGATTAAATGCAGCTTCTCAAGATTCTCCTTTTTTAAGCTTAAAAGCAAATACTGAAATATAAGCCTGAGCAGTTGTGTTCATTTTTCCTCACCATAAAAATTCACAACAGGGTCAATAAAGAAGGGTTAGCCCACAACTTTAAGAATCTAGTTTGAGCCTTTATAATCACTTCACAGCAGGGCAGATTAAACTTAATAACTAAAGATCTACATGAACCTCCTCAGTCAGGCTATAGGGAAGCTATTGTATTTTATTCTATTCTGTTCTGCTCTATTCTAGCTTTTGTGTGTCCATCACTTGTATTTCTGTGCCTCCCTCTAGCGGAAAGAATGGAGGGAAGGAGGCACACATGCCAGCAAAATGCATTTCATTTTACCAGGAACATTCTGTTCTTGAGTTATAATTAAGATGCTGCCAGGAACTTTCATTATGAACCTTGATTTTTTCAAACGTTTAGGACATTGCCAGAAAAATAAATCTGACTTTAGCACATACTTTCAGCTAGAGTAGATTTAGTTATGCTGGGTCAGAGGGAACAAATTGACTGCTCTGAGCTCAGACTTTTAAATTCCTACTTTGATTTTTGCATGCTATTTCCTCTAGTAAAAACACACCTATGCTTACCAGAGACTCCTGCCAAAATAAACTGTTTACCTGGACAGATATTTTAATCTTGCACGGGACAAAATTCATTTTCATATTAACAATAAAGGACTCTGGGATCCAAGCAGCATTTCCATTCAACAGAATAATTAAACATGTAAATGCACTTTGCACTTTTAATCGTACTCCTCATTCAACCATTTTCACTATGTTCAAGATTATTTTTCTCCTGCTTTATGGGTATTTCTGAGCTTTCAAGCAAACCAAAGCAAACCACTACTCCAGTTCACCTCTGTAAGGAGAGAACTTCAAAGGTGACAGTCCTTTCAAGTTTTGTTTAGGAACCTTTGTAAAAGCATTACATACAGAAATCATTGACGTTTAGCAGGAAATTATGCTTGAGAGATAAAACCCCTTTGACATTCAAAACAACTCCACAGTGGTGATGTACTTTTTAAACACACAGAGCAATTAATTGTGCTATATGATTTTTGAAACTTTGTTCTTCTGAAGGCAGCTTGAAAGTGCTTTGTCCCATTCATTTTACATCCTACAGAATGAACAGTGCACATGCAATGACATCTGGAGCTGGTAAATGCACGTACCTGCTGGGAAAATGGCTACGCTTTAAAACCAACAGGGAAGTAGGATGGATGTATGGCTTTTTCTGTCATTTCTCAGAAATCTCCTACATAAAGGCCAGAGCATAACCCTATTTAAGAAGGTTCTCCTAGGAAAAGGTGGAATTGTAGTCTCCCTCCAGACTTGAAAGACGAGACCTCAGATTCCACACCGGCAGGCACTAAGGCACGCAGTCTCACCTGAGTGAATCCAAGTTTGATCCGTCTTTGTTTGAAAGTCTTGGCAAACTGCTCAAGCTCCTCAAGGTCACTGGGCTCCTCCAAGCTGGGAGTGTCGATTCGCTTTGGTGTTGACTGGCTCTGTGGAAGTGGCTGAATGGGGGTCGCTGCTATTGTGCGTGTTGGGGTTGCTGGCTATTAAGATAGTAAGGAAAAAGATGAAAATCAGACTTAAAACAATCAGCAGCAAAAATTTAATACAAGAAAGAGATGTGATGTTTCTGGGAGAAAGATCAATGAATTTGACATTTCCGGCAACCTGAAAGTTCCTCCAATTTATTTACATTCCTCTCAAGAATAAGCAATCACAATCCAGAAAACTGTATTAGTATGACAGCCTTTTAAAGGCTCTGTCAGAACCAATTAAAGAAAAGTAAGAGATGTTCAACGCAGCAGATAACCAGCATCTTTCACTTGCTACAGAAGCTGAGCAAAGAAAGGCTGAACACTCTTACTTGATATAGTTCTACCATTTATAGACAGCTTGGCATTCATTCCCTTTTAATCATTTTAAAATTGAATTTACTGCTTGTGTGAGGTGTCAGATTGTCATCAGCCCAAAAGATTCAAGTCTCCTATTTAATCTTGGAACAGTGAGCACATACAGGTGCAGCAAACATGGCAAGTTTCCTGTAATGTCACTTCTTGGGACTGACTCTACTGATCCAGTAGGAAAAAAACAGATCTACCTCTAACTCTCCTGTTAACACTTGCAACAGTAACAATGGATGTACTGGTGATATGAGAAATTAAGCAAACACAACCTGCAGAAAACAATTCCTTTTAGGTCACATTTTTCTTCTATATAAAAGGCTATTTTCCCAGGAAGTCTACATCACTACTCCTGAACACTGGCATACTAGAGCATACTCTGCAGCAATAAGAAGTAGTTGAAAAACACTGAGAACCATGGAAAATACTCACAGGTGAACAAAATATATTAAGATCTGGTATTGCACAGTTCAGGCTTTATATGCAACAAGAGCCCTGGAAACATTTTTAGTGGTTGGACTCAATGATCTTAAAGGTCTTTTCCAACCAAAATAATGATATTATTCTACGATTTTAGTGCATAACTCTACCTTCTTACAGGCCACAGATGAACTTAGATGCAGTGACAAATCATTTACTGCAGTGAAATTCTATTCAGTTCAGCTCAGACTCTTAAGTAAAGGTGGCTTCATGTTTTTATGTCCTATCTCCAGATCTGAAGCTATGGACTCCTTCAGGGTGAATAAGAACAGCCTCCAGTCTCTGCAGCACTACAGTTCTATGCAAAGTACAGAAACGTCTGTTCTAAAAGAAATGGCCCACATATAGCTGAATCTTTACATAGCTCCTTATGTTGCCTTCTTCTGGGTTAGTGCAGTGTTTTGCAGTGCACAGCAGATGGTAGAGGGAGGTCAGGATCTATAATTCCATTACTTGAGAAATAACATGATCATATATGGTCTTTCTAGGGTTGCAGATATACGTGTCACACTATAAAGGTAATATTTTTAAATTTACAGTAAACATGGTGGGTAATTACTGCAATATGTCTTTACTGACTTCACCTCCTTTATATAATTTATTTTCTCTTTGTGGTTTTGATACTTTTTTTTTTTTAATCTAACTATAATCTTTAGTAGGGAGTCATGCTGCTAACTGAGGTATGAACTACAGAGGTGAGACAAATTCCATTTTCCACATGGTGCATGAAAAATACTATAGGTGATATAATAGAAAATGTAGTTTTCTAAGACTCTGATAGACTCAAGCATCTTATTACAGACTAAAAAATTCTTATACATAACCAAGTTGGCAGAAAGATACTGTAGGATATTACATGGTATTTGAGAATCAGCATGCAGTCATGTAACTTAAGCGCACAGTAAAACCTAGACTGAAGCAAAACTGAATTTGCAGGCACGTGCCACCTTAAAATTGCTTTCTCTGCAGTCTGAAAGCTTAATCATAGAGCTTGAATATTTTAATATACATCTAAGAGGATATTTTAATGCATTTCTAACAACCTCTTCACTTTCATAAAAGGTAACTAATAAGACTGGCAATGACTTAGCAAGAATATCAAAACAGTGAGGCTACAAAAAAGACAGATTACCAATACAATCTTTAGAAAGAGAATCTTGTCAGAATTATTCTTTTTGAGCTTTTTAGGTAGCCCACATCTTACTCCACTGAATCACACAAATGTGTAGATTGTCAAAGAAAGTTTTACAAGAAATTAAATGATGTTCTATTACTACTAACTCAAGATATAAATTATGGACATTTTCAGCTAAAAATAAAAACTTAGAACCATAAATGCATGAAGAGAGGCCTGCTAGGGTGGAAACTACAAAGCTGAAGTTACTGAAACTTCAGCTCTACACTGAATCTATCTAGAAAGATTAATTCAGTATTATAGCTATGATCTCTACTCCAGTCTGTAATACAAAGTGTCCATTCACTTTCAATAGTTTAAATCCCCTCCAAGCAACTAATGAACTGTAGAATTCAGCCTGACCTGCGAGGCAAGGGTGATGCTTGGCTGAGACTGCAGGAGGTTGGCTTGGCTTTGCTGAGGTAGTTGCGTTAAGAGATTCTGCGCTTGCAGGAGACCTGGAGAGAGAAAAATGAAAACATGAAATGAGGTGAAACAAGGCTCTTGCCAATAATCAAAGCTATAAAACATTTGAGATGCAAATCTCCATTTCCTCCCTGCATAGGTATTGTTAGACTTTGGACTTTTCAGTACAAAATGCCCTTGCATTTTCCTGAACTATGTGTGCTGACAGAAGGGTAAGAAAGAAAAGTCTGTACTGTCTCCCCCACAGAAAGAATTTGCAATCATCTAGGCTATCCCAATTCTGTGGCCATGAATCATTTATTGCCCTATTCAGCATGCAGATTTTGGGTAAACCTCTTACTGTAACCAACAGCTGACCAATAACTAGACAGCCATATAAAAATAAAGAACTCAACACTAATCAGATCAAATCCAACAACTGAACACTAATTAAACCCACAAATTTGGCTCTTGGATCACCCTTCTTCCTCTCTGTATCACCTCATTCTGGCCAGCTGCCTAACAAGACGGCAACTTTCTCTGGCAAACTTAAAATAGATCACACCAGAAGACAAATGAAGCCCAGATAACCTCCTCCCAGCTGAAATAAGGAAGAAATATTTTGTAAAATTATTCAGAACTTAAAGCTTAGGTAAGATACTAAACATTGCTTAAATTGCACAAGTAGAATAAACAAAAAACCCTGCTATTATGAAAAAGTGACAACATTAAAGAACAGTTGGGACTGCTGCAACCAATATACAGAATATGTGGCCATTCTAAAAATAAATTCTCTTACAGGCCACTATTTGTATGGTTTCTCAAATCTCTCGGGAAATTGAGATCTATGGTTGCATCTATACATTTTTAACATGAAGCTATCTGATTTTTTTTCCCCCTTTCTACTAATAAAATCTATGGGTTTTTTAGGGTTAAGAATCTTGACAAAAAAAATACACCTACAGTTAGTCAACTCCCTTAATTTTATTTTTAAAATATTACCATTATTCTTTAGGTAACTTCTAGCTCTAACTACCAATTTCTCCTATAATAACTTAAGAACCCCATTAATTAAACTTAGACTTAACAGTCATTTTCCATACAGAAAGTTTCTATGACTGGGGTGAATGATGGCATGACAACAACAGTTCAACATTGCAGCCACTCAAGAGCACAGAACACCAAGTAAGTACCACTTAAATTCTGTAATTTGAGTTTGATGTGGTCTGTTCCGAGTCATCATCTGGCCAATCAATCAGAGCACATCACTCATGACCAGCTACCTCTTAACAGACTACAGGTAGGGGACACAAGAGTTTAGAAAGTGATAAATACCTAGGGAGAAACTGGATGTTTTATGCAAGGTTAATGCCATAGGAGGCATGAAAAGAGGGACCACAATGGGTAGGAAGGAGAAAATGTACCCTCTACTCAATGAGGGGGACACAACTACAGAAGAATTGTCTTCTGACAGAGATATTACCACTTTGCTGTTTGGTTTTTTTTTCCCCCTCAAGGTGTTGAATATGTATTTTAAAAGAATATGTTGTTATCAAAACATTCAAGACCTACAGAATAAAGCCAGCTGCTTATCCAACACAATAGCACAGCATAGATAACTATGTAAATTTGCTTTGCACCACATAATCAATGTGTTCCAGCTGTGTTTTTGAAAAGCCACAGAGATGGAATGATCAGCTTAAGAAACTTCCAAGACAGCTACCTACTACAGCTACATGGTGCTTTTTACAATGCAAATATTTGTTCACTTGAAAGATTATTTCAGCTGCCCAAATCTAAATATTAATTAGCAAACACTCACCTCCAACTGAAGATGTTTTGACCTCCATTTAGTGACAGTGAATTTTAAGTGACAACTTGAAATGGAAAAGGGTAAGCCATCACACCAACACTATAGAGCAGCTGATCACCAATGAAACAAAAAATAGGCAGCTGATAGTGATCACATTTGACCTCTACTCCACTGGTAACACCATTGATCACACATTACTGACTTCTTTTTTTACTGTAGTCAGAGTAATTAGGACTGTCTTCTTGTGATTTTTTTTGACCTCGAAGAAATCCCAGAGGATGCTTTCCTGGCAATAACACTTTTGATGAAGAGCACAAGATGACTACATTCTTCCTTGTTTTATTCTCACTCGTATGTTCTGAACTAATTATCATTGAAGGACAGTATAAAATATTCTGATCTTGCTCAATCTACACAGTTTTGACATCACCTTAACATATTTAAGAAATACTGATACAGGCGCCTCAGGCAGAAACTGAAGAAAGGACAAGTTATTTCAACCTGCAATTGACTGAAATAATGATCAGTGGACGAGGAAAGCAGCTGAACCGTTTCAGCAAAGTATGTATCTCTTTCACTGACAGTCTTTTCAGATAGTTGCTGTGCACATGCTTTGGACTCCTGTTGGCTTTCATGAGTGGGTAGATGTAGTTCTGCTCTTCTCATATATGACTTGTACTAGTCTTAGCTTCACTTTCGTTTCTAAGAAACTCCTGCTCCACACTTCTGTCTCAGGTAACTCCAGTGACTTAACTTACAGGGTACGTAGCACGTCCTTCTAAATATAGTGTAAGTCCAAAACTGCACCTTTTAGGCAACTGCTGCAATACTGGTGTTTCAAACTTTGCCATTTCCTTAGGGACTCATATCAATATTGTTTAACATCTTTATTACCAATAAGGCAGATGGAACAAAATATATTCTCAGCAAATCTGTGGACAATAACAGATAAGGGGAGAATGGTCAGTAGACCAGAATTCAAGGTCTAGACACTCTGTACAAATGGAACTTCAAAAAGAGCAATGCAGGAAAAGACAACCACCTGCATGGGGGTTGAAATAACCCTGTGCCGGAACACAAGGTGGGCAGTGGCTAGCTAGAAAACAGTTTTGCAGAGAAAAGACCTGGAGGACAATGAGATGAACACGAGCCAGCAGTGTGCCCTGAAAATAAAGACAGCCAAGCACATCCTGGGCTGTATTTGCAAAGTGCAGCCAGAAGGTGAAGGGCTGTGATTCTTCCCCCCAACTTATCTGGCACTCGTGAGACCACATCCGTACTACTGTGTTCAGCCTTGGGTTTCCCAGTACAGGACAAAATGAAATCCTGGATTTTGTGCATTTGAGGCCTGCCAAGGTGGCTAACAGCCTGGAATACCCATATGAGCAATAGATGAGCTGGTTTGTTCAGCCTTTTGAGAAGACTAAGATAAGATCATAGTGCTGTCTTCACAGATAGAAATAGAACCTTCTTGAAGGTGCACAATAATGAGATGCAATGAACATAACTTGGAATACAGAAAACTCAAACTAGATATATAAGGAAACAATTTGAGGTTGATTTTTTTATTTAAACCATGATAGTGGTCAACTATCGGGGCAGGTACTTGAAGCAGCTGCGGAATCTCCATCTTTGGAGATGTTCAAACTCAACTGGCTGAAGCGCTGGACACTGCTGTAACTGGACTTGCTTTGAACAATATTACATGATTGAGAAGTCCCTTGCAACCCACATGATTTTCGAATCTATAAAACCATTGTACCTTTATAATTAAGTTTACAAAGGCAGTATTTCTAACCTTCTGCTTTGGGTTCTAAGAGCCCAGTAGTATTATTGCATTAAACATAGCATACAAATCATCTTCATGACACTCCAAAAGAATGACTGCATGAAGGTAAAGATTTATACAAAAGAACTTCAGAAGTTTTTTGGTTTTTTGATTTTTTTTTTAAAAAAAAAACATGACAGTTAACATAAATGAATCTACCATCACCCAGGGCTTCTCCTGTAACGTCTAGAGTAGCATGAACAATGGCTCAAGCCAAAAAAACCTCTTCCTAACAGCCAAGAGTCCCCAGGCACTGATCTGGGGTTCAGCTCTTACTGTCTAAAATTAAAAGATAAAACAAACATTCAAGTGCAGATTTTATCAGCAGATTTTTTAAAAAGTTGGCCCAGAAGCATAACACATAACTCATCCCTCAAAATTCACCACTCAAAAGAGGGATTTTTTTTTAAATCTAAGAAGAACTTAACTGCTTTTTCTCTGCCAAAGCTGTTAATTTTCTCACAGACATATCCTGCAAGCTAGCTTGCAAGAAAAAGCCATTACAATGTCACAGTTTGGGTAACTGAAAGCTACTGAAAGGGAAGAAGGTAGGGTGTCATGCCACATTTTACATACAGTGCCATTTGATCAGCTTTGTTGATCACTGTTGGTGCAAAGAAGCTTCTAGGCACTTTGGTGTACTTTATTTTATCAAACCCAGATCTTCCAAAATGTTGACTTGTAGGTGGAATTATACTCAGATCCAACACGAGAGAAATTACTAACCTGTGCATTCCTACAAATCTGGTCTACTGAGATGTTAAGCTGCTGCATGCTGCTGCACCTTCTGCAGTATTCTGGTACCCTTCAAGAACATAGTGTAAATGTGCTGAAGCTGGTGAACTGCGGTTTTTAGGAGTGCGCCATTCAAAGCTGCTGCTGCACTACTTTAATGGAAGTCAATATTTTCACCCATAACGCTGTTCGGATGGTTAGAAGCAAAGAATTGATTCATACCTTGGTAATGGGCATTGGCAGCACCACTTTAAAGACTCCATTTAAATTACTTCTTCGAAGTTTTTCAGTCCACTTCAAGGTCTCCCCTCTTAGTTGGGGAATGTGTTTGAGTCAGCTACATTTTATTCAATTGCTGTGTCAAAAAATTCACTGTCATTAAGAGTCTCTTGACGATGAACAAGCTAGGTCTCCTCATCTGCATACTGAGTGGACCAAAGCATTTTCACCTGATTCTCAAAGTACATTACTAAAAAAGAGGAGTCCTGTAAGGGCAGTGCAGATGCACAATCTCAGATGAGATGAACATTTGTCAGTTACAAGTTTGACACATCTGAGAAGAAATACAGGCAATTGCAGCCATTTTCCTCCATTCTCACACTGGGTGAGGGAGTTGCACTCTGATTTATGGTACCAGAGGCCTGGAGGGTTAGGTATCGATGCTTAACATTCGTTATCCCATTTAAAAAAATAAATAGTTTGGGTTTTTTTCAGTGATACAAGTGAAGTCCTAAAGTCTGAAGGACAAAGATGCAAAAAAGAGTACAGGACTAGATTTGGCTTGCTATCATCCCAGAAATGGGATGTTAAATGAAATCATAAACAAGGTCTTTGGTAATAGACAGTAATAACTTGAGAATAGGTAAGACTCAGTTCTAATGTTTAAAGCTAATTAGTAGCTTGTCTTCCATTTGCCTTTCTGGATACTCTCTTCATAAAGCTCCTTGACAACGATTAAAGTATCTTCTTAGATCTTAACAACTTCTATTTGTGAGATTAAGTGCAGCACCATTTCCCCTCTCCGCTCAGATTTTTACTGATAAGATTTTCATTGGCAATATCTTCCGAGTAGAAAGGCAAATGGTCATCTGATGAGAGTAATATTTTTAAGAAGCAGCTATAATTGTAGTAAATGATGTTGAATTGATTATTCTAGAGACAGCTCTATTAGATACAAGAGAAGATACAAGAGGTATAAAGACTGTACAATGTGCTACATTCCTGCACGGAACTTAAAACAGTAATACGGGGACAATAACTGCTCCAAATAAGAAATTGTTCCAAATTTCTATTTCCGTGCAATCTTCTGTGTATCTGCTTAGGCTTCAAATAATTGTTTCAGTTACAATGTTTATCCATTACAAGCCATGAAAAACAAGAACTTTATTTATTTTTTTTACATAAGCCACTGAATAAACAGAAACCATGTGGAAAAGGAAGATGACTACATTAGGCACATGGCAGTGGATTTATTGGGACAATTTCACATCTGCCTCTGTGATCTATAACGTGTGTTGAAGAAAGATAGCAGAATAACAGACTGATTGTTGATTAGTATTTTAGGTACTGTATTTTCTAAAATATTTCAGAGGCAGGATCTAAGCCATGATGTTCAACCTATTCCAAGTATCTAAACAGGATTGCATTACTCTGCATCCAATCACCTCTTCAAGTAAAAGAAGTTCTTCCTCTAGCAAATGTTTACCTGTTTCTATGAACTTGCTTAGAGATACTATTCTTCAGTCATTGCCCTCAAAACTATTCTCTTATATTAAAATCAATGTTTCTTATTTACATGACCTCATGGCCATGTACAAAACAGTGCAGTTTGTGAAGCAATACATCTCTTTCAGAGCAGATAATCTATACATAAATCTGAATTTTAATTTTAGCTATTAAATGCTCACATTTATATATGTAAAACTGCATACAGTATCAATGAAGCATGAGAAAAAATCTGAATGCTGTTGGTTTACTAGAAAGCTCTATACCAGTTTCTTCAGAATATTTATTATTTTATGAAGTTGACTAATGGACCACCAGGACAAGAACAACATAGAAAAGTCAGCTGCAACAGCAAATAACAAAATAAAAATATACACTTTCTCAATCTTTCTCATAAATAATGACATACTGTTTGAGATCTTCTAACAATAACTATGAAATACTGCAAAAAGCCATACCAAAAAGTGAGATAAGGGGTATTATGACATACATGTTGCTTTATCATTGAGTGCTCATGAAGAAAATTAGATCCATTCAAGCATTTCACTTTGGAAGGTTGTCACACAATAATGGCCTATGGTCAGAATACAGAATATAAATCTTCCTACATTTTTGAGCTATTCAGTTGTCCAGACTGCACATTGCCAGTAAAACATGGTGTTCCTACAAACACTGCGTCACTGGTGGCAGCAATATGCAGGTCTTAAATTGAAGTGATGAAATCATTTTCAGAGATGGCCCCTGGAAAAGGTACTGTGAAAACCTCTTCTGGTAGTTATTCTAATTTAAAAGACTTTAAACAAACAAACAGCCTTTTTCCTTTCTATAATGCAAACAATTAAGTTTGAGAGATGAGTATGATTTGCTTCTGTTAGTTTCGTTTTTTTTGTGAAGCATCTTCAGAGATATTTTAGAAAACCAGAAGTTAGCTGAAAAACGTAGGCAGACGTTAAGAGCAGGTTTTTCAAAACAATGCTTTTGTGCTTGTTTCCTTGAAAGAATTTGGGTTTTTTAAGAGGGGAAAAAACCCCAACAAAACACATCTATTTTAAAGAATCCTTGAATTAAATTTTGGTAAAGTTTTATTTCTTCTCGAAGAATATGTTAAGTTTATAAGTTGTGTTTCATTTTAAGACAACTGTATATCGCTAAATGTCTCTATGAATAGTCTTTCAGCCATTTTCTACCAGTGCTGATATAAAAGCTCTTCTAAATCAAATCCTATTAAAGGAAAGTTAACTTTGATTAACCCTTTATTCAAATATGAGAGCACTGTGACAGTGAGAGCTTCTGCACAATGGAAAGCCAGTTCCATACAAGTCGTAGTATATAAGAAGGAATTACACATGAAAATATTGAAAGGAACAGAAGAAAATCAGGTGCAAAGAGCTACTTTATAGGACAGTCAGGCTCTGGAGGACTCTTCAAGCATAACAGCATTTGCCTTCTGAGCAAGAATCTTTGTATTACCACACCCAAAAAACTGCATGGAGTTCACATAGAAGAGAAAGGAAGAAAAAACCCCATTGGGGTGCATCAGCATAAAAGATGACAGTTAAATGCAGTTTTCTGTGGGCATCAACAAACAGGCTGCAATCAGTACTGTTATTTATTTCAACTTGAATGCATTAGTTTTTCAAGGAAAGCTACTGCATAACAGTGTTAATTGGTCTGGCACACTACCACCTGCCACTGTCCTGGTTTGCCTTTAGCAGGTAAGCCAAACCCAGCATACCACCAAGTTATTAATTCCAAGAGTTGTTATAAAAAATCAAGTATTCTATCTCTTTCCCCCAAGTGTAATTATTATTTTAGTTTATTATAAAATTCATTGAACCCCCTTTAGACTTAAGAACTTTTATAGTCTCCCACAAGGACTCTTGATTTTGTAACCTTGTTCCAGTCTTAGAATTTTGTAGTCCTTTTAGCATTTACCTAATCCAGACAGCCCACAGATGCTTCATGTCTCTACCTCCTAGGATTTTGCCTTTGAGTTCTAGAGAGGTGTCTTCTCTGGTTCCCTTCCCTGTAGGCTTACTTCTTGAGAGCCCACCCCACAAAATTCGGATGCTGCAGTATTTGCCATGAGGCTTTGTTGTTAACAAATGTTTCCATGACATGATCTCTGGATGGATCCCCCTTGAGAAGGGAGCTACACAAATTTTGAAAAGGTTGATGTCTAACACCTAGAAAGGGACAACCTGATAAGAGTCTCCTAATTGCAATACTGTTATTTCTCCTAGGGCATCGCAATAGTTAATGAAGGTGTAGGAACCACCTCAGTTTCACTTTCCCTCTAAAAAGCTATGTATGATTTTATTTTCTGGCAAGGAGCACTTACCCTGCTGCCCCTGCGGTGTTTGTGAGATGATGAACTGTGCTGGCTGCAAGTTGGTTGTTGGATGCACCAACACAAACTGTTGCAGGTTGAGATTCTGCTGCTGAAGCTGCTGCAAGTGCTGCAAATCCTTAAGGAAACAGGGGCAGGGAAAAAAAAAAAAAAAAAAGGAGGGAAAAAAAGGAAAGGGAAAAAAAAGGAAAAGAAAGTCTGTGCGTTAGACATTTAAGTCAGCCATGACTCCCAATGTAACTAGATTTCCTATCAACCAGTTACATTCTAACATTTAGAGATAAAAGTGGATGTCAAACATATCAGTCCTGCTACTGAATATCCTTTAGGCTGGCAATTCGAATTTAGTGTCCTTCATAAAAACAAACAAAAATTGTTTACCAAATAAGCCAGCAAAATATTTCCAGCACTGTTCTGCATATAAAAATCAATATCTCTCTTCCCCAGATTCAGATGTTGTCAAATATGTTGGCCTTATTAGCACCCAGATTTCTCAGACTTATTTTTTGAGGATGCAACTCTGGAACAAAAATCATTGTTGACAAGTCAAGCATATTAGCTTGGAGATGTTTTAGCTTGTAACATCAATCTGTAATTACCATTCTAAACAGTCACAGGAAAGCAAAGAATTACAGATTCCTAGTTTGCACTCTGGTTGTTCAGATCAAATTTCAGGAGGTAGCTAACTCAAACAGTAAATATATTTTTTAGTTCTAAACCAAATTACAACAAGCTTAAAAGATATGGCTACAATAAAAGGTTAAAAGGAATAATCCAAAACATTGCACTATTGTAGAAATCTACTTTTATATAGCTAAACCATTCAGAACCATTAATTTTCTATAATTAAATGACTAGTGTCCACATAAATGCTAATCTCTGAGAAACTGAATCATCAAGAAAAATGCTTCAACTTGCTGTTTAGCTAGAGAACGAAAACACAGAAAATTGCACAGAAAATTTTCCTCCCAAACTAGTCTTTTTCCTTTCAACTTCTCAAAGCAGGACAATAACAAGAGTAACTGAAATTCAAAAATGGAAGCACAATGTGAGGCCAGCCAACATAACAGAGGTAATCTGTGAAAGCTTTCTATACACGAGTGTATTCAGCTTTCGGAGAAGAACCCATTTCCAAATGCACGCTAAGAGGGCGGATAAAAGCCTGAAAAATATCCCACAGTTAAAAGTTGTCATTAAACAAATTACAGTAAGCAACCAAAACACCTCCCAAAACTCTGTTTCAGGTAAGTTAGCTACTGCGGTACTGGTTTGCAGACAAATACCCTCTTTAGGGTCCAACTGTCTCAGATGATGTTAACAATGCCAGTTCACTCCTAAACAGTGCTCAATCTGGCTGCCTGAATGGAGCTGCTCATTTTATCATACTTCCTAATATACTTTACATAATGTGAGCCAGGCTCGCAAAGATCTGGTTCGCAAGGCCAGTAAAGTGCCCCCACGTACTGACTAAAGCAGGTCACCAAGCACTCACACAAGCTGCTCAGCGAGCAGATGTGAAAGGCCAGCAATACAGGTGGAAAATCAAGACAGGCTGACAAAGATAACTTTTTATTTACACCATACAACTATTTGCAGAACACAGTTGTCTGTCTATGGCCCTACATTATTTAAAAAATGTTAAACTAAGACTTCAAAGTTGCAACGATATTCTCCTAGAAAAGAGGTGTGACGAGTGTCAATGCATGGAAATTAAGGCCGTGGGGAAAAAAACCCAAACAAACCAAACCAGAGAGTCCATTGATTTATGAGACCATAGACATGTACTGGAAGAAACCAACTACTTAACCTGCATTGCAAAGACAGGGGCATCAATCAGCTTGGTCATGTTAAGCCAAAAGAGTACAATGTAATAATACAGTAAACAGACACCAGATGGATTGATCAAGTAATGTTTTTTAAGAAATAGAACGTTTTTAAAAGTGCCCCCCAGTGCAACAGAGTGTTTTTGAAGTTGACATTATTGTTTGCTTTCAGAAAATCTGAGAAGTATTGCAATCATTCCTATGAAATCAAGGCAAATTTGCTTCCTGAAAAAAAGAAACATATCTGCTACAACAGTTTTCCCGAGGAACTCCATGTTTCTTCTGACTTCAGAACTGCTACTAAAAGTCCTTACTTTTTGAGCCCAACTCATTTATTCATTGATGTTCAATGCTCTAACAGTTACTTTTGCAAATCGAGCAGAGTCTACAGCACAGAGAGGTTCACATTGAATTGGATGTAAGGACTAGACGCAGAGGAAGAAACAGAAAGAGCAGGGCAAGCTGACTAAGGCTGTGAATGCTGGGTGGAAGAAAAAGAAATTAAGAGGTTGAAGGACAAAAACAGGGACGGGTAAGAGAAAAAGCAGAAACACAAAGAATTGGGAATAAATTTTGAAAGAAAAAGCACAGACAGAAGAACAGATACATTGAGGACCTATGCCACCAAAAGCAAATGAATGAACCTCCCCCTCCTCAGATGACCAAGTAAATCTCAGCTGATTTGAAGAAACACCACAGAAGATGGAGTTACACACAAGAAAGAATACAAAGAATCACAGAATCAAAGGAAGACGGCTTTTGTTTAAGACTATAGTACTCATAACACAGGGTAGTCAGCTAAGTCATGACAGCTCTTATCATCAGGCTCTTACACTTTAATATGAGAAAACTGTTTTTAAATTAAAGCCTCAGGGATAACGGGTATAAGCAATCTTATTCCATGTATCTGCCTTGGTAAATGGTATCTTGACTGAGTCTTGTTTAAATACAGAAATATAATTCTGTAATGCAGAATGGAAACGATACCTCCAAGGCTCATCATTCTTAAACAGCCCTCCCAGTCCTTCAAATTTATTTGAAATTTGACTTTATTTCTACCTTGGGAAAGCTTTATTATTTAGTTAATTGTAGCATTACAATAAATCTCCCAACAGCAACTATGCGAACAACCCCAACACTCTTTTCCTATAATGATTTTTTTTTCCCCTCAGTGGTAAAATCTGTGTACTAAATAAAAAGCACATGGGAAGACTTTCATGGAAACATGCATGTCTTCTGGTGCTGCCTAACAATTTAGAAAAATAAAACCAATCCAACTCCTACCTTGTCAGAATTATCTGCCAAGTGTCACGACTTGAAGTGAGGAAGTTTTTTTGTTTTTAAGAAATATCTAAATTTCTGAATTGAGTGACACTATCTATAGTTACAACATCAGTAGAAACTTAAGCATTCCTGTAGTTTTGAAGTTTACATCACAAAAACACTGATCATGGATCCTGAAAACAAGTAAACTTTGCAAAGAGCTCCAAAATTCGATACAATTGTTTAGTAACAATTTAGCAGCAGCACTAACATCTTATCAGATTGCTGCAGCAGACACCTTACATCAGCTGCAGTGCACATTAAAGAAGTCATGCTTGTGCAATTAGTTAACTAAAATAAATATGGTAATCCCCCTGCTGTGGAGACCTGCCAGTTAATCAATTATTCAAAAATTCTCAATTAAAACAAACATTCAGCTATTTGTGTAATCAGCTATATGTTTACAATAGCAACGCAAACAAAGCTGAGCACTGTTTATACATCGTTGTCAAGACAGATCAAAAAGCATGGTGTTATCCACCTACAAATCTAGACAGCGAAAATTTCCCATAAAGTATCTCAAATTACATTCAACACTTACGCAAATTAATCTCTGCACTTTCATCATACGAAGCCACTAATGAGATTCAACCAAGCTATATTTATAGATCAAAATAACCTACAGGAAATTAATTGTAAAGGCAAACATTTAAGTAATTAGAAATTCCAGAAAACAAATTTTGATTTGTTCCCCATGTGCTACAGCTACACATTATATGCTGACAGCTACATGGTTATACGCTATTTTTCATAGAGCCTTAAGCTCATTCACACCCACAAAACAGAGAAAGCTCACTTGAGAAGCTCTTTTTTGATGGCACATGCCTGATCTTTTCAGCTCTTCTCAAACACTTCTCTGATTTTTTTTTTAAACTTCTGGAGAAAATCCCAGCACTAAATTAATAACTGTAAATGCTTCACACATTTTCATAGCTTCCCACATAAGTGCAAGAGCACAATCAGCAAAATCTCACACATGTACAACAATGCTTTCAAAAAGTATCCACGAATTTGGTGACCTATTTGACAACTGCAAAGACAGAAATAAGAAGGTATAGATTTTATTAATATGAAATGATAATGCTCTGCACTTCAGTAAAGTAGATCTCGCTATCTTAAGCTGCACACCTAGAAGACAAGAGACACACACCTGTGGATCACTCACATTTAGGTGAAAAGACTCATATAATATCGAATGAGAACTGTGATAGATGCATGAAAAGATGTTAGAAGCTAACCATCAGCTTCTTCGACATTTCCCACTCTTTTCTTGAAATGTCTCTGTATCATTTGTTATAGACAAAGGATTAACAAAATTAAGAGATAGTCTCGGGAGTTACTAATTTCCTTAACGCTATATCCTCAAGACATTTCCAGATTATGACAGTTAAGTGGCACTCTTTGCTAAAAGAAGTATTAACATCTGGTCACATGACTCATGCCAGTGCAGCAAGAGGCTCAGTGTGACGGGTCTGTAGGCAACATCTAAAATCTTTTAAAAGTGGGATGGCATCACTCTGGCCTCTGTAAGGACAGACAGAAAGGTCAGAATTTTTAAACCAACACCATGGAATTTTGCCACTTCAGCTAATAAAACCTGACAGCATAACCAGGCTGTTATTCTGCTAATGGACTGGCACAATACAACATTTCACCAATGGATTTCATGGATAATTGTGACGTTTTCATTCTTTTATTTAATCAGCCTTTATCTTCACTTCTTAGACACATCATCGCAGTTGAACACAAGTGAAAATAGTCTGAATAGAAGGTGTCAGACAGTTTTGAAGAACCTGCTCACTGTAAGAAGCAGTAACTTTGGAGATTAAATACCCAACATACCTTGCACAGATAGACTAATCAAAGTGCAATATTAGTTACTAAGAATCTTAATCTACAGAAAGATAGACCTCAGCATCAGCAACAAAATCACCTACTAGTAGTAGTCAAGACACCTACACTATATATTTGGTTAAATCCTTGTCCACAAGTCTAAGAAGCTTCCACAATATATATGCAAAGTATAGAGACAGTGGTGCTGCACTGAATTAAGCCAATCCTGGAAGACCCTGGAGGATCTTTGCCACTCCTAGTGAGCAGAACTTCCTTGGTAAGCAGCTCTTCAGAATGAAGAATTAACAGGTCTTTACCAGCAGACTATAAAACTGGACAGATTCCAACACTAGATTGATTCTGGCAAGTTTTCCTCTAGACACACAAGACTGCCCATTCTTTCTCACTGAACTCTGAGCATTAAGTACCAAACCAAAATATCAGACCAGTCAAGTCAAACTAACTTTCTTCAGCTCTATCATTTTGCTGTTTGGATCTAAGAAGCATCCTTTGTGATATGGAGGCATCCCTTCCCATCCATATGGGTCTCGACAAGTGTCATTTCTATGGATATCTTCTGTACTCCTTTTTATCCTTTCTCAAGCTAAGGACAAGGAGGAAAATCCAGAAAATACAGCATCTGGTCAGATTCTGGAACAAGGTCAGAAACCCAGTGGAACGGATGAGCAGCTGCTACACATTCTTTGCTAAAACTATCAACTTCAACCTCATCAGCTACAGATGCAGGCAGAAAGGCTAACAGTACTCAAGGACTCTAGAAACTCACTGAATAAGGAATAAAAATATCATTTGAATGATGCAATTAGTCATTTTCCACCCTCTCAAGCCTCAAGGCTCACCTGTGCAATCTGTATTGGCTGAGATAGAGGGATCTGCGTCATCGGCGTTGCAGCAGAGGCCGAGATGGTGGCACCAGCAGCGCTGTGCTGCTGACTGGCTGAATGCTGCACTGCAGCCGCCAGCAACTGTGCCTGCGCCTGTTGTAGCAATAACTGTTGCTGGGCTGGCGTCAACGTGAGCTATAAATAATTAGAAAACACAGCCATTAATAATGGAAAGAGCCACTTCAGCTACAAAGTCATTAGCTAGCTCATTACTAGTTATATTTACCAGACTTCCTAGAACTATTACTACAGTTCGGCCATTAACTAGCCAATGACTCTGTCCTTAAGTAAGGGGACAGCTGGCTACTCAACACAGCATACGAACCAACCTACCACAGACCTGACATAAACCAAGCTGCACAAACACAAAGATTTGCACTCACTGGAACCTACAGAACCTAACTTTACTCCTAAGTTTTCTTCAGTAACTCTATCAGGAGGTTCAGGCAAAAGGTAATTAAGTAGCAAGCAAAAGAAAAGAATCCATATTGCCGGGATTTCAAAGGAAATTTATACCCAGCAGAACAGCAAGTGATTAGCCAGATGAATGAGAAGCAGGAATGCTAGCTATGGCTACTGAACAAACTGATAACACCCCAGCTGCTTCACATTAGCATGAATCCCTGCCATATTCCATCATTTCCATTATGCCCTAAGATATGAGTAAAGAACATGAGCTCCATTTGTTTCTCTCCAAGTCTCCCCATCTGCTTTTTTTTTAAAATAAAATAGAGTTGGCAAGTTTACATCCCTTCCCTTTCCCAAACACACATTATCTCTGTGAAACAGGTGGCAGCAGTCTCTCCTTTACATGTAAATGAATCTTGATGCCCACATTTACTACAATCCTGTCTGCACAGACCTGGAGTTTTGAATGTTCCACTACTGCATAGAATCATAAATTAAAACAAACCAGTATTTTTTTGAGAATGATAAAAATAATAAAATATGCAGGGTTTTAATTACATACTGAATGTAATATTTCAAAAGCACAAAAACCGAATAGGATGATTGTTTAAATTGTAGCATATAAGAAGACTTAACAATCAAACATGAAACTAAGACATCATTTCCTTAACTGTCGAGATGATCTAACCTAACACTTCAAATCACAAACACATTTTTGGATCAACTGCCCTAAATTCCTTATCAACATACAAACTCTTAAAACTCCAAAGCTGATTACATGGAAACAAACTCGTTAACCAAACCAGCCCATTCACAAAACCTGTTCTTTTTTTAAATGACTGAAAGCATTTGCAACGAAATTCAGGAACACTAGTAAGCCTAAAACAACAGTTATTCCATAATTACTCCCGAAGCCTTGCAAAGAAAAAATTCAAAATTGGTACGTTAAAAAGGAAGGGTTGAGTAGGCTTAAGGCAAGCACTAATAGAGTAGCTTAAAAAGAAATGTGTTTGAGAAGAGGAAGAATTAGTGTCAGCAGTTCCATCATTTTTATTCTTCATTCATCTATCTGATAAGATTTAGTATCATGCTCACATGCCTTATTTTAATCTTGCAAAAAAAAAAACCCAAACCATTCCTCTTTATAACATCACTGACTTTCTTATTTATATACACACACCAGGTTTTGATTTCATTGCAGAGTCAAGATAGATATTGAGAACGGAGAAAGAGACTTCTTCTTTGGGGGAGAAGCAAAGACTTTGCAACAAAAAACAAAGATTAAGGTCTGGTTTGGTTTTTTTATTTTTTAAGAGGAAGATATTTTCTGATCCTTCTTTCAGTCAAGTTCCTTCCTATGTTAAAGGAAATGACAAAACCCGTTCACTGACAGTTCTATAGGGATTGCCATAAACACTGCCTTCGTTTGCTGGACAGGAGGCCTACTGCAGTATACTTGGGTAAATCTTACCCCAGTGATCTGTCCTCCGGCCAGCATGAGCTGGGTCTGGGGTATGGCCGCCTGCACTGAAGGCTGCTGGGAAGGCTGGCTTGGCGGCTGAGAGTCCCCAGATTCTTCATTAGATTTAGACTAGTCAAAAAAAAAAAATACAACTCTTTATAGTGTAAAACAGATGTTAATGTATAACACTGCTATCTCAACACTGCACAATAAAAATCTTTCATCTGCATACAAAAAGCCCTTGGGTTTATTTTAAGAGTGTGTTTAAGCAATGGCTCTATGTGCCCACTATTTCAGCTAGAATTGCTCAAACATGTTTGTAGGTAATGCAGTTTAAACAAAACAAAAAGACTCTCAGGTCTTTTGTAACTCTAAGACATTATTTCCAGGTCTCATTTCATTTTACGCAATGCAACCGAAGCTGAAACTAGCTTTCACCATAAAGAGAGAAAAGGTTGTTAAAATTATTCATTGCCTAAAATCCTGAACAATGGAACGACGGAGATTATGTTTCCATTTTCTATAGTTGTCCCGTGCACCTCTAAGTCATCATACTGTTGGCTCATACCTCACAGGTTTATCTACCTACAGCAAAATACACAATATACCACAGTGCTTTTAAGTAAAGCTTGGCATTTATTTAATTGAAAGCTGCTTCATTTTAGAAGATTTGGGGTTGTTTTTCTGGGGTTTTTTGGTTGTTTTGGTTTTTGTTTTGTTTTGGTTTTTTTAAACAGAAGAAATTGCGAAGACATGAGAGGAAATGCAAGTGCATGAAGACTGGGAGAGAGTTTTATGATAATTAAAACTGGTTATGCAGAACATTAGAATTCTGCATAGATTTGCATATTTTCCACCACCTGTTTTGGGGACTGCAGAGCAGGCTAATTAACATAAAGGCTCTGATTAATTCTGCCAGTCATTGAGCGATAATTACAGCGCAGGACTGTAAACATTCTGCACTAGAGATACAGCCTGTTTGCCAACATCTCTCTCAGGGATGGAAGTTTACCATGGCAACCGAGGCAATTTTCTGCCTCCTTCCTCTTAGAAAGGAAGGTCACTATACCTCCTCTTCTTTCCAAATTGTTATTATGTATAAGTGGGTCCACATTCTATTGCATTTCATGTAATGCACTACCTACATTCTTTAATAACAAGCAATACTGAAACCAGTTTTCAATAAAACTGCATCCCTTGCCCCTTAATATAGTACTGAGAGGAAGTGGCACATTAACTGACACATTGAAGTGTTCAGTATCATAAAAAAGTTTGAAAGCTTTGTTGTCTCACGTACATTATTAAACGATTACTCTGACCTGTTTTGAAACTGCTGTGTTATTTACACAATCAATCTACACTAGCCACATTAGATAGTTAATGTTACATTACCCTCCTATATTAAGCTGTCAGAAATAAGGACAAACTGCGAAGTAATACTTTGCTATGTTTAAACTAAGTGAATAAATGGAGGAATATGAAATATTCCTCATGATTGCATGTTTTAAACTCCGGTTTCTGAACACTTGCAATCCTGAACCCGATTTACAGTTGTAAAGCTGTTATTCCTTCATACCTAACATCTGCAAGACCAATCAGAATGAAAAAACAGAGTAACGCATTATAGGCTAAAAACTAACTCTAATGGGACCATAATGATGTTTGGAATGACAGAAGGGCGAGCAGCAGAAGGAAACTGTCTTTACCTGTACATTTAAGGACTGAGCAGCAGCCTGTAAACTTGTTCCAGCGAGCTGGACCTACAACACAGTGTAAAAATGGAAATGAAATAATGTAGAATCCACAGAAAACTTTAACAACGTAAAAAAAACCAACTTCCTCACCCACTCCTGAACAAAAACTCCCCAAGAACAACGCATACCCCTCTAATAACTGAAACAATGAAACAGGCTGTGCTCCAGGATGAAGGGAAAAAAAAATCCGTAAGACTCTTCCACAGAGTTGTCTATCTCATGCTCAGGAATCTAGATATTATCATGGAATGGAGTTGAAAAAGAGCATTTTGGGGGAGACGGGCTAACTATTCCTATTTCTGTTTTAAAAATGCAGGTTTTAGGAGAGGGCGTTAAGCTCTACTCATCATCCTTCTAATATTTCAGAACAGGTTTTACCTCAAATTTGAATATCGCATTCACCCGCTTCCTTATACGACACAGGAGCAATCACCTGCACAGCACAAAACCCACAGCATAAACACTCTACCTCAAACCAACTCATTCAAGTATTTGCAGTGCTCAGCCACTGAAAAGAAGATCTCAATATAGAGGATTGGAGACACTTTACAAAAACTGTATTGATTCAGGTGTACTAAAAACTTGAATTCAATGTTTGTGATTAACAGGTCCAAAGAAGTTCTTGTGGGTTAGCAGTGAAGAAAAACTGATGCTTCAGAAAGCAAGAGTTTTAAAGAGTGTTATTTTATCTTTAATACGATCCCTTCTGTACAACAAATGCTAAATTTTCATTTACTGAAGACGCTTTTAATCAGTCTCACCTTGTTTCTACCAACACTCCTATCATAAAGAAGGAATGCTATGCAATTAATTACCAACACTTTCAAAGGTCAGAATTACTGCCTGCAGTGAATTTCATCTCTGGCCATGTCTGAAAACCACTGCTTATTTGAAAACCAGGCAACACATAAGGACACAATAAAGCAAACCAAAATGTACCACTCTTGCCTCTATAAAAAGACATCCACTCATAATATACACCACAAAACAAAGTCTACATATCTATACGCACAGGAAGGAGAGTTCTAATTTAAATTGCAGTCCATGAAACTAATAACTGAACATTCAAACAAGTAACCCTTAAAAGTCACCTTGGAAATATTTCCTACTGCTCTAGATGAAGGTACTAGTCTTAGCTGAGGATGTTTTACACCTAAGCAAACACTCCCAGACATGCTCCTCTTCACCACAAGCAAAATATAGTTTGACACAGTTGTTGTAACTTGAGCTTTTCACATGAATAAACACCAGAGAATAATCTAAACAATAGTCCATCATCCAAAAGATACACTCAGAAATAATGTTTTTAAAAACTCATAATAATAATTTTTTTAAAACCCACCACAAATGAAAAAAGGAAGGAAAAAACCCCCAAAATACAACCACCATGTAAAAGAGTACAAACGTATCCTGCTCGGGTACAGCCAGCATATTCCCGAAAATGTCTTTGAATGCAACTTGGACACCCCTTCTACCACACGACGAACATTTTCTAATTAGAAAGTCAACTGTTTCTGCATGTTGCCTAGAGTCTAATATTTTGTGTTAGTGTGGAGGAAAGTACCGTGTGTTAAGGCTGAATAACAGCCACTTGCTGTTAGAGGACACTTGGACAATAGATTCCCACACACCTGCAGGTGCGTAAGAGAATTGTTAAGATTTTCCTTTGAAGTTGAGCCTCAAGAAATCAATCACACTTTATCAAACATGAAGTTATAAAGATCCCGATGACTGTTTAAATAAATACTTTTCCAAAGCAAGATAAAGCACTGCGCTAAATACAATGACTGTCCCAGACCAATCTATATAACAAAATGAAGACTAAAACAAACACACAAAATTCTACAGAACAGCTGTATCTGTCTCCGCATTAAACACATACTGACAACCCATGAAAAGTAGTCAGTTTTTCTCCACATAAAGGCAGCCTACAACAGCCTATTGGTTCAGAAATTCAAACAGTGGCACTCCCTAGGTCCTACATAACCCAATCTACTAGGAAAATTGTAATTATGTGACAAGACATGTGGAATGTTCCATACAATAAAACGGCACTTCAGAGCTCTTAAAAGAGTGCATAAAAGCTTCAGTACATCAATTATACCACAATAACTGTGCAACCTCAGACCTCAAACATTCAAGGTCAGCCAATTAGGTACAGTATTTTAAAGTTTAAACTTGGTGCTGAGGAAGGGAAAGAAATTAGGACATTTGTTTTCATATATCAAGTGAGAACAGATAAAAACTACCAAAAAAAATGCCCCTTAATACTTCTCTTCACCTGGGGATGTCCCATTTTGCTTCAGCCTACATCTGAAGTTCAACTTTGATTCCCTAAACACAGCAGCAACAGAACAGGGGGATAGTAGTACAAGTCTGAATATCTGACAAATAGGTCCTTGAAATAACTTTTAAATAACAATAGTAAAAAATTAAAACTCACAAACAACACATGCTTAGTAAGTATGATCACTTTATATTTCTAGTTAATTTGTAAGAAAGACTGAAGCATAGTGCTAACTGTCATTCAACAACACTTCTGGTTTCTTAACTAGGTAGCGACAGTTTCAGAAGCTTGGCAACTATTGGTCCAATAAAACCCTTCACCAAAAAGATCAAAATTTACCTTGCCTTCTTGACTTTCAACTTTGTATTTCCATTACGGTTTAAAAAAATCTCAAACAATGTTAGGCATTCTCAAGTCCACACGAAGGGGCTTTCTAGTTTGCTCAAATAGATTTGACCCTACCTTGACATATTCTGCCTAACACAATGAAGTGAGTGCCACAGTAAGAACTTTTTCCGATCCAAGCTACTCAAACATGTGGTCTACCCATACGTTCCTTCACGTGACTATCTATCATTCACAGACAGAACACAGAACATACAAAGGGAATTGCCTTTTTACCTGCCCAAGTCTCCCTTACTTTGAAATGGGTGTTTTCTCTTACCTGATGAAGGTGCCCAAGGAAGGCCTGGGCCTGGGCTGTAGAGATTGCTCCTCCGACAGGCACAGGCTGCTTCTGAAAGTCCAGGCCATTTGTTTGCGTGCCTGGAGAAAGAGATGTTAAGAATTACTAGTTATTACTGCCACGAAATGAGGTTAAGAATTAACATTTCTAAATGTCCTGCTATTGACTCAATAATATGTAGTACAAAAATCATCTGAGAGTAACAAGAAATTTCTTACTGAAGGTGGGGTGGTGAAGCAGAGTCACAGAGTCTCAAGGGTTGGAAGGGATCTCAAAAGATCACCTAGTCCAATCCCCCTGCCACAGTAGGAACACTTAGAATAGGCCACAGGAACTTGTCCAGGTGGGTTTTGAATGTCTCCAGAGAAGGAGACTCCACAACCCATCTGGGCAGCCTGTGCCAGTGCTCTGTTACCCTCACAGTGAAGAAATTCCTCCTTCTGTTCCTTTGGAATCTTTTTTTGTTTCAGCTTGTACCTGTTTCCCCCTGTCCTATCATTTGACACCACTGAGAAGAGCCTGGCTCCATCCTCCTGACATTTCTCCTTTACATATTTGTAAACATTAATGAGATCAACCCTCAGTCTCCTCCAAGCTAAAGAGCCCCAGTTCCCTCAGTCTTTCATCATAAGGGAGATGCTCCACTCCATCATCTTGGTGGTCCTGTGCTGAACTCTCTCTAACAGCTCCCTGTCCTTCTTGAACTGAGGAGCTCAGAACTGAAAAAATATTCCAGATGTGGTCTCATGACAGCAGAGTAGAGGGGGAGGAGAACATCTCTCAACCTACTCACCACAATCCTTCTAATACACCCCAGGATGCCGTTGGCCTTCTTGGCCACGAAGGCACATTACTGGCTAGTGGTCATCCTGCTGTCCACCAAGACCCTCAGGTCCGTTTCTCCTACACTACTCTCTAAGAGGTCATTCCCCAGCCTGTACTGGTACATGGGGTTATTCTTTCCCACATGCAAGACTCTACACTTGCCCTTGTTGAATTTCATTAGATTTCTCTCTGCCTAACTCTCCAGTCTGTCCAGGTCTCATTGAATGGCAGCACAGCCTTCTGATGTGTCAGCCATTCCCCCCAGTTTAGTATCATCAGCAAACTTGCTGACAGTGCCCTCTGTTCCCTCATCAAGGTCATTAATGAATATATTAAACAGTACTGGTCCCAGCACCAACCCCTAAGGGACTGTGCTAGATACAGCCCTGCAACTAGACCCTGCCCCATTGATCACAACTCTCTGCCTTCTTTCCTTCAACTAGTTAACAACCCACCTCACTACCTGATCATCCAGCCCACACCTTCTCAGTTTTGCTGCCAGGATGCTGTGGGAGATGGTGCCAAATGCTTTAGTGAAATCAAGATAAACCACATCCACTGCACTACCACAATCTATCCACCTGGTTACTTCTTCATAAAAGGCTATCAGGTTGGGCAAATGTGACTTCCCTTTGGTAAAACCCTGTTGACTGCTCCCAATGACCCTCTTATCTTTTATATGCCTGGAGACAGCACCCAAGATAAATCATTCCATCACCTTTCCAGGGATGGAGGTGATGCTGATCAGTCTGTAGTTACCCTGCTCCTTGTTCTTAACCTTTTTGAAGACTGGAGTGACATTTGCTTTCGTCCAGACCTCAGGCACCTCTCCTGTTCTCCATGACTTACTCAAGATGATGGAGATTGGTTTAGCATTGTCTTCTGCCAGCTCACTCAGGACCTGCAGGTGCATCCCATCAGGGCCCATGGATTTATGTACATCCAGATTCCTCAACTGATCCTCAACCCAGACCTCATCAACTAAACAAAACTCCTCCTTTAACCTGATTCCCTCTGGAGTCTGGAACTCCTGAGGACAGTCTCCAGCACTATAGACAGAGGCAAAGAAGGCATTCAGTAACTCTGCCTTCTCTGTATCCTCTGTCACCAGGGCACTCACCTCATTCAACAGTGGGCCTACATTACCTCTAGTGTTAGTTTTACCTGTGATGTACTTGAAGAAGCCCTTCTTATTGTCCTTGACTTCCCCTGCAAGGTACAACTCTAATGAGGCTTTAGCTTTCCTAGTTGCCTCCCTACATCCTCTGACAATAGTCATATTCATCCCAAGTGGCCATCCCTTCATTCCATGATCTACAGACTCTCTTCTTCCACTAGCGTTTGCCCAACAGTTCCCTATTTAACCCTGCAGGTCTCCTGGCTCCCTTTCTTGATTTCCTACCCTCTGGGATTCTCTGACCCTGAGTCTGGAAAAAGTGATCTTTGAATAGAGACCAACTATCTTGGGCCCCTTTATCCTCTAATACCCGGTCTCATGAGATGTCCCAAGCAATATCACTTCCAGACTTTGGTAATATAGCATTTGTCAGCTGACTAAAATTAACATTATTTTCTCTTTGGCTTCTATCATCTTACCTACTCTACTGTATACTATTACCCCATCATTCTCTGCCATGGTCTGAGAACCAAACGGGTGCATGCTGCTATGGTTAAATTCTGTTTCCATTTTCCATGGACTCTGTATCCAGCAGCTGAAGGCTATCTTCAAGTTCAGAAGCTGGCAAGAACAAAGTTCATATAAGGTCACCGTTCATTAAAGACTGGTGAAATAACACTAGATGAAAATAGAAATACCATGTATATGTAGCAGTTATGGGCCATAGTTTTACCCTTTCATTAAAAGATACTTCCAGATTTCCATGAATATTTTGCAGATCTCTCATTACATAATTGCCTGGTCTTGCTTTAGCTCTCACACACTTTAGTTATCATATAACTAAAAACTGATTATTTTCCTACATTTTTGTTGTCTTCTTCCTAAGCAGCCTGGAAGAAAAGGCAAAAGGGAAATAAGGAATAAAAGATTTTTTTCCCCCCCACAAGCAGCTACTATAGAATTCTCTTCTGCCAAGAGAAGCTGTAACTACAAACTTTTACGGATAATTCTGGAGGGAAATGATAAAATTAACATCAGGGATTATCAACAAGTCGTTTTGTATGTTGGGTATTAATACCCACAGTGGCTAACAACAATAAAGCCTCTGAGCATATCAGGCTGCATGGAATTTCTAGAACAGATCATGTAATCCTTAAAATTGTATGACTGAAATGAAGTAAAAACAGGTTTAGTCTTTACTCTTCATGACAATCGGATCTTCTTCAGTGCTTATGGACAGGTGTTCAACTAACTCCTACTTCAGAATTCCTTCCATCATCTACATTTTTTGCTACAAAAACACTGATTATCTACTAAGCAAAAGAGAGCCATAGCTGTTAAAACAACAACAGGGGTTTGCTATTCCTTAGAAACACCTGCAAAAACAAGTAAGTGTAAAGTCTGATTATTAAAATACACACGTATTTCACAAGGCTATTTTGACCTACTTAAAGCTTAAATAGACGAAATTCCCAAAGATGTTCCATTAAATAAAGACAGAATACAATCAAGCTTTCTAGCACTCATGTAAGGTGTACCTGAGGTGGCTCTTTGATGTATCTTTGGTGGAGCTGCTGTGGAGGAAAAGTTGGTCTCAAGTTTTTATCTATGCTTTGGGCCAGGGTTTACAGACTTCAGAGACATATGTGTAGCCCAAGATACATATTAAAAAGTGAAATTTTAAACTACATAAAACTATTCTGCTAATGAGACTAAAATTCTAATCCAAAGTGAATGGAAGGACTATCACTTGTCTGAATTGATCCTGAATTAACACAATTCACTTGCATTTCTCCAAAGAAAGGTAGATAAGAAGGTCTGCTGGAAAGAGCTAGAAGAATATAACCTATTTTCATTCTTTACAGTAAACTACAGAATTCTCTCAATGCAGAGGGCGAAAGAGACTGGGAAAATGATTTGATAAATATATG
Organism: Colius striatus; assembly: GCF_028858725.1. Taxonomy (NCBI): domain Eukaryota; kingdom Metazoa; phylum Chordata; class Aves; order Coliiformes; family Coliidae; genus Colius; species Colius striatus. Next base: position 109,690,588 of record NC_084759.1, on the reverse strand, counting down.
AAATAATTGCTGACAAAGTTACTATAATTCAAAGGAAACAATCTACCATCTCCTTATTTAAGCAGATGCTTTGAATTGGTTTTCAAACTGTAGTGAGGGATATCCAAACAGGGAAAAAATACAGATAAGGAAATATACAATAAGGAAGGTGATTTCTCATTCCAATTGGCAACTTGCAAGGGTCAAAAAAACACTGTCCATTTCTGAGAGGACTAAACAGAAGACTCACCTTGAATAAATTGGTGAAGCTGTTCCAGTTAACACAAAGAGCCTCAAATCATGATACCATATTAGAAGAGTACTGCTGTGAATAAGTGCAGAAGAAATGCTCCAGGTAGTGCTCCTGCTGACTCTTAATATGGAAATTTGAAATGAGCCTCCTAGGGTTGAAATTTTTGAACAAAGCAAGCTCCAAGAGAGTTTAAAATCACCATGGGTCCCAAAAAACCAGTTTAGACAGGTGCTGAGAGAAAACAATATTTTCTTTAAATTCAGCCTTGAAGGACTCCGTCTCTCTCTCTCCCCATGCCTCCCAAAACTAACTCACTCAAAGCAAAACAAACTCAAACCACATCTGTTCAGTCTCTGTTCTACTTGTATCTTAAGCTTTCTTTGGAAGAACAATGTCTGTTCCCCTTCGGATGCAGCCTTAGCTTTAAAATGAATGCTATCCAAGTTGCTTGTATTTATCACAGAATGTCTGTCTCTTGAAAAACATCAGAGAAAATGAACTTTGAGTCTAGCCTATGAGAGGCCTTGCTCTCTAAGTGCTCATAAGGATAAGATGCTACTCCTGTGGAATCCAAGAAATCTGATAAGGAGATTAGAAAACGGAGCTGTCAGAAGCAGTAGGTCAGCACATTGTAGGGACATGAAAAACCCAAATGCTACTTCTGCTCAAGAGTTAAATGCAAAAATCCGTGGTGATTAATTGATATGCAGGTGCAATCACAAACATTGGGATTTTAACAGTCTCAAGGTATTTATGTCTTTCCATCTCATCCCTGTAACTGCTAGAATTGATCTAGTAGCTCCCCAGCATCAAAAACAAACAGGAATGGGAAGTAAGTCTCCATCCCCCATCTCCCCATTCTTCTTGGTTCCAACTACTTTGTCCCTGTCCTGCTCCTTCTAGTAGTTAATGGATATAGCAGTATGTCAGTTCACCTTTCTAATTGAGTAGAACACTAGTCATGTCGTGTTAGCATTTTTTTCGGCCAAGTTAGTTTTCTGCCAGTCGTGTGAGATGAATTAACTTACCTTAGGACTCAGTAAGCAGCAATTCATGCAAAGCAGGGAAAGTCAGAGACATGATAGCAGGCAAATGAACCTCTCTTGCTTCCAACAACTTGTTAAGACTGAATCAAGCTGTAGGATGAAATTTCACTCATAGCCCAAGACCACTGCAACTTAAGCATGTTTAAATTCTGGCATAAATTTAGCCATGTGGTTAGCTACTTCACAGAGTTAGTTTGCATGAAGACTAGTACCAAGTGCTTTTATTTTTCAGCCAAATCAAATCTCTGAACCATTTCATTTAAGTCCCACTGCAGGAAAAGGATCAGAACAATAAGTACCAAGACACCTTGAACCAAGGGTAAAGGCATAACAAAACAGAGCAAGGAAGGTAACACTGCTCATGCAGCCAGGAGAACATACTCTCAAAATCCAACAACATAATCATCAGACTTTAGTCTTGAGTTTACAAACTGCATAAGAAAGGAAGAGGAATGAGGAATTACAGGTCTGTGGAGATGTGCAGTAAGGTGCAAGAAAGCACTCAGCAAGGAAAGGCAAACATGGAGAAGGAAGATTTCAAAATTAACTTGAGTGGGTATCTGCACTGTGCTCTAGGAAGCATTTTCCAGCACCAGCAGTACATTTCCTCCATCTCTCTCTTTTTGTTTAGAGAGAGAGATCCTCATTACACAGAAACCACTGATTCCTGAATCCACATTAAGAATTTTAGCATTGATATTTGCCAAGAATTTTAGTAGCTAAAGAATACATCATGGCCTCTCTCCCACCCTTCTATAGACTTTCTTCTTATGGAAACTGGAAGTTCATTTTCTGGAAATGAAGCAATCCAAACAAGAATCCTTAAATTCTTCCAAATACTCCACTTACAAAAATTATTTTTTTGCTGCTATGTCAATGCATGTCATGATATTGTAGTTTCCATAGACATTATTACTTTGGCTTTCAGACTACTGTATTCACACAGCTTTTAAAAAAGAATACATGTTAAACAAAACAAAATGGTTGAGTTGTTTGGGAAATTTTCATGCTGCAACCTATAAAAAGGAAAACAAACGGGCTATGTGTTAACAGTAAGATATACTGCTTTTTTCCCTTTTTTTCCAGTAGATACTAAATAGACTGTTCATCCACAAATGAAAATTGGAAAATACTTCTATAATTCTGCAATACTGATGATGAGTTGATCAATTCACATCCTTATGAAAACAGCCACCTAACAACTCTTATATCCATAAATACCTTTTTGTTCTTGTGTTTAATTTGTTTGAATTATGAGGGTTTGTTTTCAGGTGCTTAAAAAGGGAATCCAGTTAGCACTAAGATTTTACACTTAAAATTCATTTTAGGCATTTTTGAGCAACGCATTCAGAGACTTTTCTATGTTCCCTGAACAGTCAAGAGTTCGAAACACAAAACCATAACTTGTCAAATGACATGAAACTTAGCTGTTAACATCAGTAGTCTTCTGAGCTAAGTCATCATTACTAGTGGCAACTGTATGGTTTTTGTTTTCCTGAGAAAATCAGCTCTGTCAAATGTAAATTCCATGCTGCATGGTAATTTCTCTTAAAATTTTAAAGTTGCTTCAGCTTAGGACAGTTTAAAACAGAAATGTCCCAAACAAACATCCACTGAGGTTCAAAAAATAGACTAGTAGTGCTGACACAGCAGGCTCAAAGTGATTTGCAAATGGCACTGGAATATACAGTTACAGAAAGTGACAAAAATAAGAACTCTGGGTGTTTATAAAAATAATCTTCTTGCATTTTGCTTCAGACCCTATGCTGCCCAGAGAACTTCTGGAGAGAGTCTAGCGCAGGGCCACCAAGATGATCGGGGGACTGGAACATCTTTCTATGCGAGGAAAGGCTGCGGGAACTGGGGCTGTTTAGTCTGGAGAAGAGGAGACTGAGGGGGGTCTTATTAATACTTACAAATATCTAAATGCTGGGTGTCAGGAGGTTAGGACATCCCTTTTTGCTATAGTAGCTAGAAACAGGACAAGGAGTAACGGGAAGAAAAGAAACTATTTCACTGTTCAGGTGACAGAGCAGTGGCGCAGGCTGCCCAGAGGGGTTGTGGAGTCTCCTTCCTTGGAGGTCTTCAAGACCCACCTGGACATGTTCCTATGCAACCTGATCTAGGCGAACCTGCTTCTGCAGTGGGGTTGGACTAGATGATCTCTAAAGGTCCCTTCCAACCCCTGCCATTCTATGATTCTAGCTCCTTAGCACCTGAGCTGAGAGGCGACTTATTTTCACTACATATGCTCACAGCCCAGAACCATAATCTATACCCCAGTCACAAGCCTGAAAGTACATTTTGTGAGTATTCCTTTCAGGGTTTAATATCTGCCAGTTGACCTAAACAACTCATGCTTGAGTCCCTACACCATGTCACAAATGCCATTAGTAACCACCTTCAGTTTTTTATGAGCACTACATTTAAACAAAAAAATGACAGCAGAAGACATGATTTTCAGAAATTCTAGATTATTTTAATTAGGAGACAAAACTGAAAGGAATGGCTGGGAACATCTACATTATTGAAGCAATCTTTCCAAAAGGTCCAAACACCAATAAGAGTCAAATTTTTGTAATAACTAACCTTAGTATTAAAGGATAAAAAAAATACAGACTCTTTTTCCTCCTTTTGTGATGAAAACATCTACATGCAGCTTTACAATCTATCAATTTCTTTACACCTTAACTACCATCTTCACATTGATGAAGTATTTGCCTGGGAGAGCAGAGCTAGAGTTCTGCTGAAGCAGATGCAATACTTCTGTTATAATGGACTACCTTTGAATAAACCAAGTCCTCTACTTTAACAGCTCAATTTAAGTGAAGCTGCTGGTTAAAGCTGCACTTAAGGAATAGCACTGGGAATACGCATTGGAGAAAGTATACACAGGGAACTGTAGTTATGCAGAACAGGAAGTCTGAATTTTCTCAGAAGTTTACTCATACCCGCCAGCTACAAAGATTCTACCAGGATACATAAAGCCATCTTTCTCTTGATGCTGCTTATGGTTATGAAATATTTACAGCCCATGTGTTTTTTGAAATGATGTTTTAGATCATCTTAAATCAGTATTAAATACGTAATAAATTATCTTGATACATAGAAAGAATTGATACCTCACCTACTACAAACACAACTTAAATTATAGAAACTGAGATGCCAGTAACAAAACGTGAATTGGTAAATGAACAGAATTCCTTTCAACTGACCCCATGCATTGGCAGAAAACATCCAGACTCTCAGATCAGTATCAGGAACATTCAGTCACTCTTAGCTGTCTTAAAGCCTTGCACAAAGAATGAAGAGACAGCAGCATAAAATGAAATAAATTGTTAATTTCATCACAAATCCCAAGATAAAACTCTTATTACTGAATCAAGAGGAGGAAAAATTATTTTCCTCATACAAGGTAACTAGACTTTATTCAATGCAACAAGAAATTAAAATTTTCATTAATGTTTTCTCTTCCCAAATGCTACTCTGAGCTCAGAGAAGACACTGAGTTAGGTTAAACTATTTACTTTCTGTTCAGAACTGCAATTTCTCTTACTTCCAAAACGAAGATTAAATTACCCTCCAGAAAGAAATTAAAGCATGAGACAGCATGATTGAGTTATAGTGGATGAACCAAGCTTCTTCAATAGCTTAGAACTCAGCCACATCTTAAGGATGTGCCAAAAGGCACACCGGCACTGACACAAAGGCTATTCTTCCCCAGCCAAATTTCAAGGTTCTGTTCTAACGCATGAATAAACCACAGAAAAGCTGGGTAATGTTTTCTGCAATCTTGAGAAATTATGATTTCTCCCTTTGCCTTGTTCTTGAGAACTGTTGCAAGAGCTTGAAAGAAATCTAAGGAGGAAAAAAAAATATCAGCTAGTGTTCTATATGTGCCAGGGAAAATTTCAACCCAAAAATAAATGATGGCATTAGAGGTGCCGAAGCTGTGTTCTGCCAGGAAAAAATGACACTACTTATTGAGAGCTACTGCCACCAGATCTTCTGTAATATCAGAAACATTACAGATAGAGGAAGTAGGGAAGGGGAAACTTATAGTGCTCTGATAGCATAGGTATGAATGCCCTGCATGCAATAGTGTTACTGACAAGACAAAAATGTTCCCAAGTCTCTAAAAAACATTAGGTAGGGTGTGTGTCTCTGTTTGCTTTTGGTTTTAGTTCCTATAAACTGGTAAAAAACTTTGCTTTAAAAATATCCATTCAGAACCACCAGAAAATATCTGTGCATCAATTCATCATTTCTTACCTGTGTTCCCATCTCCACTCTCCATTGATGTTTTACTGGTTTCTGACGGATTGTTCATTCTTGAGTCTGCATTAAAACAGAAATAGAGATAAACTAATATAGGAAAAAAAAACCTCACAAATCTATTCATACCTCTTTTTCTAGGAGAAGTACAGAATATTAGGACTTTGGTGTGTACTTTACCCTAATTCAGATCAGAAACCAAACGAACAATTAGAAGCACAACACAATACCAAATCTTCTAGATAAATATTGTTTCAAAATTTTGTATGTCATTATTCCCACACATGAAAACATGGTGTTAAGGGAATAAAAGACAGCATGCTAGAGGGCAAAGATAGGTAGGAACTTAATTTTCTGCACAATGAAAGTCACAGAAGCAAAAAGCAGGGTGGAGTGGGGGAAAGGAAGGAACAAAAGCTACATCAAGAGTCAAAATATTATGTCTGACCATCATGGCCTACATTATTCCTGTGTTGCTTCTTTTCTCCCATAAGAGGAAGGAAATTCAGTCATTATAATTAAACAGATGCTATTTTTCTACTACTGCATTTTTACCTTACAGGAATGTCACTGATACTCAGTTATTTTATATTTTCTATATATGTCATGGTTTGACATGACAGCCTTTTCTGGTAAGGGGGAAGAGACTGTAAAGATGGCTCCTGTAAGAAGTTGCTCGCAACTCTCCCCAGCTCAGAGCCAGACCCACTTCTGAGGCTGAGCCAATTAGATGCCTCCACAATCACTTTTTAAGAAGACGCCGGAAGAGGAGGTTTTCTTCCTCCATCTTCTTCCTTCTTTTGCCTTTTCTTTTTCTTCTGGCTGGTGGTGGTGCAAGGAGTAGGAACAGTGAGAGAAACAACCATGCAGACTCCAAGGTCAGTGATGAAAGAGAGGAGGAGGTGTGCTGGAGCAGAAACTCCCCTGCATTCTACGGAGAGAACTGGTGAAGCTGAGATTTATTTTCATTTCTTTAAAGACCCCGTATCAGTGGTAGAGACTCATGTTGCTAAAGCTGGCCCCAGACCAGGGGCAGCAATTCACTTCATTAACGGCCCCGTGCCAGGGACAGTGACTATGGCCAGAAGAGGCCGTGTCCCGTGGGGAGGACCCAACCACTTTACTGTAGACCCTGAGCTAGGGGCAGCAATTTTGTTCTTTAAAACTATGGCCGGAAGAGGCCGTGTCCCAAGGGAGGGAGCCTTTATCACTGTGGCCAGAGCAGGCCGTGTCCCAAGGAAGGGACCCAATATCCACAGCTGTAACTGTGGGGAGTAATCCACGACAAAGCAGCTCATTAAACTTATGCCCAGAAGAGGCCTTGTCCCGAGAGAGGGGCCCTGTAACTGCAGAAATTGCAACCGCGGTGAAGAATCCACACCAGAGATATTCACCAAGGACTGCATCCCGTGTGAGGGACCCTGTATCGGCAGAAGCCACAACTGTTGGGAGCAACCCACACCAGAGAAGTTCGTTAAGGACTGTGTCCCGGGGGAGAAACCCCATGTTGGAGCAGAGGAAGAATGCCAGGAGTCGTCCTCATCTGAGAAGACAGAAGCGGCAGAGCCCATCTGTGAGAGACTGACCACATCCCCCATTCCCTGCCCCTCTGAGCCGTTGAGGGGAAAGGAGATAGAGATATGGGGAGCAGTGAGCTGGGCCTGGGAAGAAAGGAGGGATGGGGGAGGGAGATCTTAAAGTGCTGGTTGTAATTTTCTCATCATCCTACTCCCTTTTTGCTTTTATTCCGTTCTATTTCTTGTAGAATAAACTTTCCTACTTTCCTCTCTAAGTCGAGTACCAGAGTCTGTTTTGCACAGAACCGTAATTAGCAGCGAGCCCTCCCTGCCCTTGTCTCAATCCACAACAACTTTGCTTATCTTTTTACTCCCATTTTGGTGGGGCCTCTGCCATCCTAACGAGGGTGGGAGTGAATGGGGGCACTGAGCAAGAGGCTGTCACGGTGCTGCTGTGCTAGCTGGGCCAAACGGTCACGGTGCTGCTGTGCTAGCTGGGCCAAACCACGACATTATATTCATGCAAAACCATACAAATATAAAATAACTCCTCTTCCTTCTCCCTCTGGATGAGCCTATTGAAAAGTCTGCTCTTAGTTTCAAAGCCTGTCAGCTGAATACAATGCAATGCTGAAGGCCTCTCCAGATGCTAGACAGAGAACACAGTTTCCTTATATAGGAATCTATACAGATGTTCTGAGCACAGTCTCAGCTCTCCAGCTTATTACCTCCTCATCCCTTGCTACCGACCTTGGTGTGCCACATTATCACAAACCAAAATTACAAAAAGAATCTCAAGATAGACCAGTTCATAAAATGAAGCGTAAGCAAATCCTTAAGCACATTGTTCCATTCCCATAACCAGCTAAATGCAAGTTCAATGAGCTCAAAATGAACTCTCTACTCTAGGATATTCTCTTGCTAGGTGCATAAAAGGTTACCTCTGTCACGAACTTTCATCAAAACAGTAATTTCTAAAATACCAATGGACTGAAGAAGAATACAGTAACAGCATTAACTACTTGCATCTTTCCCCCAGATATTTCCAAGAATGCCCACACATTTTAATGCTTGGCAGTCTATGAGAGTTGGAAATGAGAAGCCAGACTATTGCTGTGCAGTATCACATGCTACTGTGCAGAGAGATCAGTGCTACCCTTGGGCCATCGAACCACTGGTGACAGCAGCAAAAGAACCTAAGCATAAGCCAGGAGGAATAAAGCACATAGAGAGGGCCTGAAGGAAAACAGGCATCAGGATAAAGCATGGCTGGAAATATGGGGTGGGAAGAGAAGGGAACAAGTTAGAAATGCAGCATGTGTTGTGAGAGAGAAGACAAGAGACATCAGCCTTGGAAAAGCTCCAATAAGCAGTTAGGAAATACAATTTAAGACGTGTCAATACTTTTAAAACTAATGTGATTTTCCATGTACACAACTGCTGCAGTTGGACCTAGAAAACACAGAAGACTAACACACAGGAATCTTCCACCAACAACTTCACCCCTCCAGAGCCTCAAAACTTCTCAGAAAGTTCCTATGCCTATGCTTAAATCTTTCAAGTATCAACCATATGTAAAAGACATACAAATTTTTTGAAGGTGGGAGTAAGAGGAGAAACTTTCCAGATGAGCACTCCTGCCCATACTTGAGAAAAGGCTACAAGTTTCACCCCATTTTTCATAACCTTGGCCTGTTTTTCACAATCTCTGCTTAGCAGATTGAAGCTACAAGTTCAGTGTCTTGAAAGACAGAGCTCCACTAAGGTTACAGATACATAATCTATTGCTTCCCAACTCCTTATTTTGTCATTTTCCACATGTGGATAGTACAATGCACACTCCAGAAATAGAAAGTGGATCCCACTGACTGTACAAAAATGTCTGTCATTGATGTGCCTCTCCCTGCTGATATATCTGTAAAACAAATACAAAGGATGTTTCTATCTAGAAGTTGCGTGTACCTTAAATTGAGTTTATTGTTGTGGCAACAGCACATTTATTTAAAGTGATTATAGGCAACACTGATTTGATAAACAGCATTAGCTCCTTCCTTGACACATATCTGGCTACCAAAATTAGTTTAGGTTCAGAGAACACTGAGTGGAAGTCTTTGCTTTGGACACAACATAAAGAGACCTCATCCAACAGGAAAATGAGCAAAGAGGGCTGAGAAGTCCAACACATTTTTTAGTGGAAACGAGGCTAATTCATGGGATTATTGGAGACAGGACGTATTTTTTAAGCCTAGAGTGCAGGGATAGCATGAAGTCATGATAGCACTGATCACAGAAGAGCATAGGCTGAGAAGATTGTCTCTTAACATAGGAGTCATTCACCAGACCACTTCAGGAGACACTTGCAAGAAAAACACCACAGGGCCTCCTCTGCTGATTTACTGCAGAGACTGAAATATTAGAGTCACCATGCAGGATACTAATGGTAGAATAAACAAATTAAGCTGGGGAGAGGGGGCAAGGGGGTGCAGTATGGGACCGGACACAACTGTCCTATGAGTAGAACTCTAAGCAACATAGTGACTGTTCCCTCTGTATAAGGAGGCTCATATAACAAACCATCCAGCATGGCCAGGGAGTTTGCACAGGACAAAGTTGGAACTGTACAGACTTCTTTTCAAGAAGCAACCAAGATGTGCTTTTTCTGTCAAGTTATGCTGCAAATTAAATTCCTCTTAAAAGGTTTTCAGTGTTTCCTAGTACTAGACAGAGACCTAAAGTTTACTCAACTACCAAAAGAACATCTAAACAAAACATATTTTACTGTAAAGATTCATCGCTAACAAAGACCTCAAACATTACTACGGCAAAAAAGCAGCAAGTTGGATGAAGAGACATCTTTCTGGCACTGTTCAAGTTCAAACGAAGGATAACAGCCATTATTTCACCAGCTGACTATTTCTTGTTCAATCTGTGGACCTTCTGCATGTAAAGCATCAAGAACAATGCCGCTATTTCCATTGCAAATGGTGTGACATAGATCTGAAGCACAAAACTGCTACCAGCAAAACAGACACGTATCTGCAGGGTACTGAACCTACAGATTCATTATACGTCAAATAAAAAGATTTGGTTTATACATGCTCATATAATCTCTGCTTTAAAGTTAAAAGAATAAACAAATGAAATGGGCTAAACCATAATGCCCTCACCTTTTCTTTTTCCTTTAGATCTTACTTGGTTTTTAAATAAAGGCCCTGGGCTACAACTTCTGCCAACGTTATCTGAAAACAAACTCCACAGAAGGAAGGATCGAAAGCAGCAGGTGCTTGATTGAAATCAAACTCTCAGGAGTGAATACATTTAGTACTGCTACTCTGCTAGCAGGGCTGAGGGTGTCACAAGGCAATGCTGTGCCAGGCTTTCACACATCCTCAGTAACATTTCAAAAGGTATTCAGAAGAAAGAAGCTGACACTGGACCAAAGTGGAGTATTGGGGACTGTACACAGCTACGGAAACACAGAAAATCTTAACACAGAATATATATAATCAACTATTTCCCCTCACCTATGAAAGTAAAACTGCACTAGCAAAATGACTCATTGATGTATATGGAAAAATAAAGTTCAATGTGAGTGAAAACATGCAAAGAATTCTTTAGATAATTTTATTTTTTAAAAATTGCTTCATAATCAGAAACAAATATTCAGCTGTCTACTTTAAAATTTACCATCCAAAAATATGTTCTCTTACTTAGGACATTTAAGTTCTTACATGAACTTGTATAATGGAATCAAAATAATAATAAATGAAAAAAAACTGTACATTGAGCTTTGGGGAAAGAGCCCTGAAAAGAAATAAAACCTTTGGAAGATTGGGATGATCCGTTACTACAAGTAACTTTAAAAGACATGAAGAAGAAATTAATGGCATGTCTGCTCTGCAGTCCTGATGGAATCTCAGTGCAGGAAATATATTATCCCGGTAACCTTAGGCACAGCTTGCAACGGTATCAATGGCAACCACTGTGCACTCCACCTTATTTTCTCTTACGCATGAAGAGCCTCACTATTACATTAAAAATACACAGGCATAATATACAATCTGTTGGGGAATGGCTTGATACAGATACTAAATTCTTTGAGACTGGGACTCTCATTCATTTCAATGCTTTAAAATTCATAACACATGGATGTGCAAGTCAAGTCCAGTGCTTGTTAGAAACCAAAAGCATCTCAGATTGAAATCCTAAAAGGTCTATATTAACATCATCCAATCCCAGCAATAAATCTCTCCAGTGCAGAAGAAACGAATTCTCCTGGAGCGAGGGAAAGAAGAAAAGGGAAGGAAAAAAAAAACCAACCAAAAATCCACACAAACCACGTATTTCCCTGGTACAGATCTATCTGTCTACCAGGCAGCTACTTGCTGCCGATTCACTGGTGAGCTACAGCCTTACAAATACCTTCTCCAGCCTCTGCATATGTGATTAAGCCTCTATGCATAGTCAACCTCACAGCCTCTATTTCCATATTAAACGCTCATAAGAAAGAGCTGAGCTGGTACCCACCTAGAACGTAGTCGCTGCAGTCCAGCATTGCTGTGATATCCTCTACAGGTTCAGATAGTCCAAGGAAAGGGAGAATGGCAATTTCTATCAAATCTACACTACTGCACTCGACCGAACACGAAAGGGAGTGGGGAGGTAGGGGAAGAAATACAACTTCAGTTACACCATAGCAATCTTCAACTGAACAGGGAAACTTCAGTTGCTCTGTGGAGTTTTAGTCTCTCCTACTAGCTGTGTCTGACATTGTCAAGGCGACTGAAGCGTGAAAAGTTCCCCTTTTTGTAATAAAATAGAAACAAAGATTGCAGCTGGCAGTTTCCATAATGAAGCTTAATCAGTATGCGCCTGATTAGGGCCTTATGCAAATCTCTTCTCGTTAGCACAGCAGCCAGCACTTTGAAGTCCATGAACAATTCATTTGCAGAGTACACTGAAAGCGCTCCCTGCATAATTTAAATCACGGTATAAATATTTATCAGCTCATTTGCATATTAATTGGCAGTGCATGAAGGGAAAAATTATCTCCCAAGTGCCAGCATAATAATTAGGGAACAAAATGAATTTTCTTCCAATAGCTTGGCTTCTCAGCCCTAACTCAAGCACAGTACCACAGGGGAGCAGGGAGGGGAAGAGACAAAGTTCTGTTCAAATGCCACAGAAATGACACGTACAAATTAGAAACAACTCTACAGACTTAAGCACCTTTAATCTTATTCCTGCTGGCAACAATAACTTCAGTAATAAAGGGGATTTGGAAAAAGCTTTCTACACAATCCAAATAATCCCACAAAAACAATTAGCAAGGTAGAAGCTGAACACAAAGCTGTCAAACTGGTGCTTGCACATCTGCCTGGAGTTTTCCGCATCCGAACATGAACTGTCATGAGAAGGTCCTGGTCAGGGAAGACAGTACCACCAGGAAAAGGAAGCAGCATGATTCCCTTTAAATGGCTAAAGAGCTTGCTGATTCATTATCAGGTAATCCCTTTGCCACAGCCAACTTAACAGCAGTGGATATGTCAAGTATTGTGTAATGTTTGACACCCACTAATCTACCCTGAGTGGAATCAAAATAGATTTAGTCTTTTGCTTTCCAGTGACTTCCAAGAAAAAAAATAAAAATCTATTACTAATTCCTTCTACAAATGTACACAATATGGCTGAACAAAGCTTACTACGGAGCTACAGTTTTTGTCAGGGGACATTTCACATCTGCGTTGCATGTTTGAACCACTTGATGATAACCACAAAGTATGCCAAAAGACTGGAGAACTGGGAAGAGGCTTTGGTCATGGAAGAATCAGCCTTCTTTTCCAAAACTGATCCCCAGAACTAAGTGTACTGACAAACTACATAAAACCATTTCAAATGGTTTGTTTGTAAATCAAACACTAGTGTCCTAAAAAAACAAGAAAGAACATTTCTATATAAGTTCAAGATTAATATGGACATCACAATATTTAATATCTTTTCCTAATCAAGAGTATGGGGTAACGTGAGGATGCAGGTGACTATAGGATTCAGCCACCCACTTCCAGATGTTAATGCAAACTTAAAGCATAAGCTGCGTTTCTTCTTTCTTTAAAAAAAGCTAGCTGTACTTTTCTCCTCCTCATTTCTGAAGTGAATTCAAGCACCACCTCTCCAAACAAGAGGGAGCGAGAGAAAAGGGACTTCTCAATCATCCAGTACTGACTGGAATTTATTTCCACGCTTGACCTCTTCTTCTGTTCAGGTTCATATCTCTACTTAACACAGGATATTCCCTGCTATATATTTAACATGAGTGATCCACACTTGAAAAAGATTGCAAGAATGGAAGGTGCTTCCAACCACAGGGAAACAACTGCATGTACTACACAGGTTTTCATGATATCTTGTTTCCAACTTGGTTTTCTACTCATTCACATGTCCCATTGAGAACTTCGAGGCACATCTCCATGGTTGGCAGACCTTCAGTAAACTTCACTCTTCCATACATGCTTTTGGAGTGCACTGAGATAATACATTTGCTTCATTGGAAGAGTCAGGACAAAAACAGTGTAACAAGCCTAGAACTTAACAAAGCAAGTTCCAGTTTAAGCAGTGGCTAAACTGAGACACTCAGTAGCATGGTAAAAGGATAGCAGTGTTATCTTTGGGATCCTTTTCAAATGAGAAGTATGTTGAGGTGGCTGAACACAGGTGCAGCGCTAAAAGCATAAGACTGCAGGAAGTGACCGTTAAGCAGGCATGTGTGTACTGACGGATGACTTGTGTCAAACAGCGAAACAAGCAAACAGCAGATAAAGGCCAGGGAAGGACATGCCTGAAGTAGTGTTAGCAAGTGTTCCTGTGGTATCACAGGACTACTCATTGTCCATACTATCAACATTGCATTGAGAGCTAAAAAAGACAAGGTAGAACTTTTCTTCCCATTCCTGACTGTGCTGACACATCTGCCTTACAAACAGCAACACCCACACAAATAGTCATTTGAACTATAACTTCCAATAGTCTGCTAATTAAAATAAAACTTACTACATTGATTCTTTACTTAGGCTTTTCAATGCAACAAATGAAAATAAAAGGGGGGAGGGGGAGCGAAGAAAAAAACAACACCATTCCTACAATGACTATTTCATTCTTTGACAATTTCACTGTCTTCCATTTTATGCAAGTTTTTTGGGGTTTTTTTTTGGGAAAAATAATCCCAAACCACTCAAACCATATTGTTTCATTTAGGTCACACTACTGCAACTGTTTATCTGGTAGGCTTCTAAAGGAGGTCTGCAGACACATATAGGAAAAGGTTTGGGGAGGTACAGTGCATACCATCTTGCTTCAAAATCAACGGCTGAATATGCAAGTTTAACTTTCTGTTTGGGCTTTGCCACTTCATTGGCCACTATTTTATTTCAGGATTTTATGTTCAGAGTTACTTAACACCCTGAACCGAAGTCATACTTCCTAGTATTCACATTCAAGCAAAACAGCGCTCTGGGCTTTGCACATAAAGTTTCATTTTTCCTCCAAAGGCACCTCATAGAAGAGAAAGTGGTACATCTGATCCTCATCAGGGCAAAAAAAAACCCCACCACATTCTGTGCACGAACATCTCAAAAATTGTTTCTCTCCTCTTCATGTAATTCTGCAGTTCTGTGGGTGATTTTCCCCCCATAATTCTATTCCTACTTTGCTTTAAACCCAGAGGAATTCAGCTACCAACATGGAGCCAGATATGACAAAGGCAGATGTTCTTCAAATACTTCAGAGACTGCAGATAAAGCTTCAGAAGACACTTTCTACACACCATTCTGCACTTCCCTCTTTACATATCTTCCATACTTTCTCATTTCAAACAAAAGCTTCTGTTTTGCTGTTTGTCCCACCAACATGTCAGTTTATCAATTCAGTTCTAATGATGATACTTGATAATTCAATACCCAATTCATTGGAAGGGAATCTAATTTTCCCCTGCACAATGTGCAATTCTTGGTCAGATCTTCAGATGCATCTTCTCTTTCATTTCTTCTCTTTTTTTCTCTCCCATTTATTATTACCAATTGACTGACTGTAAACTCCACAAAATTATTCCCCAATGTCATGTATCATAAATAAGCGTTACAGATAGTGAAACTTCTTACAAACTAGGGGGAAAAGATGTTTAGAACCTGATTTTCAGTCAGCGTCTTTAAAAAAAGACCCAAACAAACCAAACAACAAAACCAACAAACAAAACAAAAAACATGACTCAGAATCCAAGGGATAAAGGGAAAAGTGATTATCAACATTATTCTATTCAACACCTTTATGGGGGGAAAGAATCCTCATTTTGATATTGATATGCTTTCGCATATTACTAAAATGTTATTTACTGTGTCCCCAATGATCGCAAGGAAGTTTCTGTCAATAGCCAGCTCTGTGGTAAGTGTGACCTTTGTAAACTTCATGGGCATGCTTTCCTATACAACTTGGCAAGATTACCCAGTAAGCCAACAACTCATTTCCCTTTTGAAAGGTGTACTTGGGATGATACAATTAATACCTTATTTGCTTTCCTTGTAACATATCAGCATACTGCCTTCATTATTGTACCAATGTCTAGTATATATTTTATCTTGAAGAATCACTGAAGACTGGTCAAAGCTTTGAAAATAGCATAGGACTAAGCACAATATCAATGAACACTGGCAACCCTCAGAGTAAGGCTGCTTTCTGCATGTCATGCCAGCCAAGACCACAGGTACAGCTAGCCCTAAACTGACATTACACAGAGCTACTACATTTTAACTCAAGACATTTCCAAGTCTCCATTCTGCAAACTAAATGAAATCTAATAAAAATTTCATCAAATAGTATTCCAATATGCTGTAAAAAAAGTTATAAAAATCACATACTTCAACAAAATAAACTGTTATTAAAGCTGGCACAATCCTCTTAAGGTAATTATGGACAGACAGACAGTGGCCTGTTCATAGTTACGGCTGCAAACTAAGCTCTAATTTTAGCCACCACCTCTGACTTTGGCTAACAAAATTGATCTTATCTGAAAATTGCCAAGTTTGCTCTGAAAGCCAAAGAGCAGTTATCTGGAAAAGTCAAATAAAATTGGCCTGGTTTAGAATTACTGGTCAATTACACAGCAATTGCTATGAATTGAAATTTTAGTCTACATCTAATTTTACTTCTCTCACAAACTCAAATCATAACGACCCTTTCAAGCTTTCTAGAGCACAAAATCTCTTTCAAAATTCTTTCATGTACCCTTTTTGATGAAAATCAAGTATGCACACAGCTAAGCAGGAATGCTAATTCATCTTATCAGTCCAGGACAGCAGATACTCATAAGCACCTGAGGCATTGATATAGAAGGGTTTGGTTTTTAAGTCTCATTTCTGTCCCCAGAAGGACAATGGTTTAAGACTGTTTTTAATATTATGAAAACTGTGGAGTACAGTCGTGAAGTACAGTATCATCATATTGGAGTGGGGGCGGGGAAGGAAGGGTGGGGCAAGAGGTGAGGGAGGAGAGAAAAATACCCTTATTAAAAAATTACAGCATTATAGCTTTCACAAGCAAACTGAGCCCTATTTGAAACTCATGGCTAATTCTAACACACATCATTTGAAAAGTTTTGCCCTCCCCGTACTGTGTATAAGCCATAGCACATACCAAAGGATCCATATTATAGTTACACAAAAGTTTTTCTTACATTCTGTTGAATGTTTTGTTTTCAAAAGAAAATTCAGTGGAGTCAACTCTTGGTCAAAAACACAACTTTGATCCATGAACATTTACTTAGAAATCATGGAATATTTTGAAGAGCAGCAAATGACAGCTCTCTATATCTCCTGATTTAAGCACTCACGTTGCACTCATGTTTTCAATGATTTCATTAATCTCTCTTAATAGATTGAGACTTAAAAAAAAAAAAAAAAAAACTATGTGCACCCAATGCTATATCATAAACACTGATTCCAGGAACTTAATTCAAAAAACATCCCTAAGTGTCACACATTTGAAAACAGATTTGTATTATTTAACTAGCATGTTGCACCTGCCATAAAGCTGTTGTACAGTAGCACTTTTTAGTATTTGCAGGAAGACGCTAATCTCCTTTCAACTTCACTAGAAGTTCTCACAGAACATTAGTAAATCGTGCTTTGATTCCACTACACTAGAGGTACAGTTTGATACTATTACATATTCATTGCTCTAGTAAACTTGCACTTGAAAAGTAATAACCAATGTTAAGCAGGATTTTTTTAAAAACACACAAAAAAATTTTTAATAGTGAATATTTTGAGATACCCATTTTAGGTTTTATCCATATATATGTGGGTCTCGTTCCTTTAAAAAAAAAAATCTGAAATATTTCACATTCATAAATGTTGAGCACCTGGAGCAGACGTAAACTGTATTATTAATAAGCACCTCATATTTTATTATTTATACAAGATTTGCATGCCTTACACTGCTTTTCAAAAAAGTACTGCAGGACACAAAGTGGGGAAAGACTGAAATGAAGGCTGATGGAAGCTATATGAACAAAATGCAAGGTAAGGGTGGAGAACATGATTGGTAAACCTTCAAAATTTATCAGAATAAGAAACAAACAATAAGCAAACTAAGGGCACAGGTCCATGTAACAGCACTACCAAAACAATCAAACCAACCAAAACAAGTTTTGCCACCTTGAAAGCTTGCAAGCTTTTATGGGATGCTGTAGCATGGGACAGCTGGAGAACCTGGAGTAGTAGCAGGCACTAGCTACCCTGAGGAGGGGGATGACCCCAAACTGCCTTTGGCATGGAACACCAGTCCATGGCCGTGTATTCCCTGTACCTGAAGTGGTCATCTCTTACTAGTCATGTGCTGAGATGACGTTTACAGGAACACATCTTCCCCACAGCCAGTGGCTACTGAAATTGTGCAGAAGTTTGAATAGAAAAGGCAAATGCAGTTCATATTACCAAAATACTAAGGAAGGAAGACAAGTGTAAATGTTGCTAGTTTAAAACTGTTATTGCTATACACATTAAAAATAGCAAGTACTTGCACAAATTAATTGTTCTCTAATATGTAAACCACTACACAACTGAGCTGATAACATATGACAGTTACTTATGCCAAGCTCAAATACTGAATGGCTGTATTTGTTTTAACAGTTTTATGACCTACTACATTTTGGAAACATCACCACATGTCCATTCCAAAAGCATTAAATTTGCCTCCCCATGTCCACCCACATAACAGGGACAGGTCCTCAGAGCTTAAAAACATTCTTTTTAAACTCACCTGTAAATCAAAACATAATGCCTTATGCAAACATGCTGTTTGTCTGTTCTCCACTTTGACAAAGTAGTAATTACTAGTCTAGCCTGATGAATAGGACATCTATAAAGAGAGTAATTCAGTATATGACTTAAGCAGACAATTCAGTTCAATTCAAATCCCTGAGTCTCCATGCCACTTATCATTAAATACACTACAGGTCACTCTCAAAATACACAAATCAAAGTAACAGGTTTAAGTCCATTATGATTTCTGCTGGAGTCAACTGGAAACATCAATGGTAGAAATACTATTTAGCTCTAGTGAGCAACAGAGTGTTTGATAAAGAAATGAATAGAAAAAAAAGCATATGCAAAATCTCTGCAGTTTATGGTATGAATTGAAGCTTCACTGCTGCTATCCTCCATCCTTTGCAGAAATTGCTTTTGCTCCCTCTTCCTTAATAACTATCTCAAATCTGAAGGAGAATATTGCTTTAATGCCCTCAGCACACTGATCCAGACACTATTAACACCTGTAGGAACCACAAGACATGTCATGAGAACGCTTCTTTCTGAAGCTTAAATTATTTGATCTCAAAGAGGAAAAGGCCAAATTCCAGACAAGCTGCTTTGTATGTTACAAATTGAACAAAAAATTGCCAGATGCAAGATCTGAAGGAAGAAACTGAGTTATTCACACTGCAGATACCAATTCCCTCCATCAGCACACCTATCCAAGTATCATCAGTCATAACTAACATAAGACTGCATTTGCTATCAGTCAGAAAACAATTCAAAAAACAACCAAAGTTTCTGAGCACCTGGGTCTTTAATTTATGATAATTTAGGAACAGTAGAAAGTGAAAACCACAATGCAACTACACGCATGTAGTATTACCTACATGAGCTTTTCCAGGAAATGTTCACAAGCACAGTGTTGCCCATTTTAGCAGCTTTTCTGTGCTAAAGCTGAAAAGGCATTGATTAGCTTTTCCAGGAAATAACCACAAGAAGGGGTTTACTAGCAGCAATGCTGAAGTGTGTGCAGTATGACTACCACCTGTGGCTGTGTTTGCAGAGGATTTCCTGGGAAGACACATACATTTGATTTGCAAGCCCATGGACACATGCCACTGAAGACAAGAATGTCTTGTTTATTTCTCCAACAAACTGGAGCAGAGGTAAACTTTCCCACATTGCCCCACCTTCAGTAATTTATTTTGACTGACAGTGCTAGGTTGACAGAAAAATATCTTCTCAAAAGAAATTCATGATGTAGTCACAAATTACAAAGTAGCCAAGTGACAAAAATAGGGCAAAAGGCCTAACAGAGATCTTTTAAATTATATTCAGAATACTTTAATTCTTAGCTGCCAATTCCTCAAATAAAACATGTTTCATATATGCATCTCACCATTTTTACAGAGAAACCAAAAATTAAACACAGGACACCTAATTTAGGGCTCTAAATAAATGCCTCAGTACTATGGCCACTGGCTACAAATGCTGAGTCAGAAAAAAAAAAACCAAAAACAAACCAAACCAAATAAACCAGCAGCAGGACACAGAGTAGTCCCAGCACCATCCCTCCCCATTGCAATACTGCTGCCCCCTCTCTAGTGCTGCCACATACAGAACTACCCAAGAAAAACTGATCTCTATTAAATCTACTCCAACCACAAGGTTCAAATACTAACCCAGATCTGTTACTTAATCCAAGGGGAGAAATGTTTATTCTGTGGAAGCACAAAGGCAGCAAGGAGGTAAGAACAAATAACTAGGTGAGACTGTTTCAGTGGCAGTATTACCTTAAAACTTTTACTGCTACAGCTTAAATCCACTCATATGTTACATAGTCATCTAATGAACTCTTCCAGACAACTTATCCAATAAATAAAAGAAATTAAAACCTCACAAGTTATTTCCTCTTTAGGACACTGACTCTCAGCCCTAATGTTGACAACTCCTACTAATTAGCATGCACATACCCCTCCAGTTCCACTCTTGAGAATACTCTTTTTGATTTCTGGTCTCCTAACACACATCATTTCCATGCTCAAAAAACAGAAATGTAGCTTCTACACTGTAAGACTTAAGTAGACTTTTTTTTTAAGGGCTTAAATACAAAGACATTACCATTCCCCAAAATCCAGTCACAAACAGCCTGAGAGCTGACCACTTGAATGAAAATTGTATTACAGCCTTCTCTAGGAAGTCACAGTCACCACTGAAAGAGGAGCAATTCAGTACTGGGGGGGCGACGAGGGGGACAGGACATGGTTACCAAGCTAAGCTCTCTATCAACACTCAATATTACCCCAATTTAATATTGCACTGAGTTTCACTAATGTGACATTTAAAAAGACTGACCTGTATTCCATACTCCCTTCACAGTCACTCATCGTACTCATTAAAAATGCAGAGAAAGTTAACAAATTCTCTGGGATATAACTAGGTTAAGGGGAAAGAACATAAAAAAATTCTCTGTGGCAATACATTTCCAACAAGCCACACAACACAGGCAAAATGCAGGAAAAAGGCTACAAAATGCCGAACCCTGCATGAGTCTGCAAGAACCATGAATACGAGCAGCTTTTCCATCCAATGTGACAGTCTCAAAATGACAAGCCCTTTTTTGCCTGCCTACTGGCTAGTCTATACTCCTCTTTTCTTCTTTTGAATTTTTCTCAACTTAAATTGAATGCAAATAAGCCAGGTGTGGTCCCCAGAGCAGTAATCTGTAGATAGTCCCCACCGAGTTCCCATAGCAACTCGCACAGCTGGCCATGAGAAAGAGGTTGTATCTGCCTCATATTGGCTACAGAGTTTAAACACTCAGTGAGTGAAACACCAATTATGGCATCTTGTAAAGGAAACATCTACTAAAAAGCATATCTATTTTTCCTAGATTAATACAGGAAAATAAAGCTCTGGATATGCTCCTAGTTCAGCAACTGCTCAGCATGTAAAGTGAATATCTGTTATTGATAGGAGGCGATGCCTGAAAAGGAAATGGCTTCTCTCTTCTGCTGCAAGGTACTGAAGTCTAGAAAACACTTGGTATTCTGTAAATTGCAAATAAGAATACACAGCTGAAAGGGGGAAGTCAGAAACACAAACATAAATCCTTCTGGTCAAGTTATAAGATTTCCACAAGATAGCACATCTCCAATAAGTGATTTGCAATATTTCTGATTTTAATGGTACTCTTTCTGTATGAGTTTTCTAAGTCTCATTCTAAAATCCTAAAGTTATTCTTCAACTGCAAACAATGGCTCACTGCACGCCGATCCTATTCTTTGTTCCTTACAAAAACGTATCCCACCTTCTATTCATTCAACTCCTTTCTGCATCCTGCACACATAGCTCACTGCTTTCCTCTACATCCAAGCCCGTGACTCTTCTCCTTTAGGCTTCACTCCAGCCTTCTCATTCTGTCTCCTTCCATATCTGCTGCTAAGGGAGAAGATGCTGGGGTTAATTTAGAACTGTAGATGTACTGAATGGTCATGGATGTGTACTTATTGGTCAACAGACCAGATAAGGACTACACTTTCCCTGCTTTTCCTTTAGTGTGGCCACAAGCAGGACATCTCTACTCAGACTGTGGTTTCAAGTAAGAACAGTCATACAGGCTTAGGAAAAAGGGCCCCTGTGTCCCAAATAATATCCTACAGCTTGCCATGAGCAGGAACCAAAAGCTGACACTTTGGCAACAGTGCAGGAACACAGGAGGTACATAAGACACCACCACCCCAAACTGCAACACAAATACTTTGGGAGGCAGTGTTAATAAACACTAAGTAACTCTCAAGGAATTTTTCTCTCACATGAAACCACACCAACATCTTGTTGAACCCCTGTAAACTTTTAGGAGCAAGCCTGCAGCATGGAATCCCACAGCTTAAGTATCCATTAAAGAACATTCCCTCTTATTTTTATTTGAATCTATCTTCTGTAGCACTGCTTCAATTTCCACTACTTGTGCAAAAAGAGACTGTAAACTGTAAGCCTCTATTCATCCCTCCATGACACTTCATTGACTTCTGCCATGTCCCCCCTTAGCTCTGTCTTTTTTGGATGATAATCTTCAGCCTACACAGTTGTTCGTAAAAAGTGTGAATAGCTTCCATACAATGATTCCTAATGCTGCTTTTTTACATCTTTTTCATGCAGAAGGAGAAGAGCTGCACAATACAGAACCCAGGAGAAAGAAGCAGTAATGGATTGTGGCAACAATGTTCTTTTTTTCTGATATTGCTTTGCACTCTGTTCTGTTCCTGGCAAGTCCTAGCAATTGATTTGCTTTTTGACTACTTGTTGAGCATAAAAATGCAATAGAGATTTCCATGAAAAAAACCCATAACATGAAAGATACTCCTCATACCTGGAGTATTAAGACTGCCTATATAACTGTACATAAAGTCAGGATCTTATCTCTAACTTATTCCCCAGTTTCAGGAAAACTACAGGAATTTAGCATCATTGAAACATCATAGTTTGTTCAATTTGGCCAATTGTTTATGAGGGAGAGTGGAAAAGTCAGACAGAAAGGACACACACATCTCTACTTACAAAATCTGGATAACGTAAAAATAGTAACACAATGCTTATCTGTTTCCAAAAGAGCAGGCAGTTGATAAGAAATAGACTCAGTATCAGTCAGTTCTGTCGGTGCTGACTTTACAAGATGCCTGTCCTTGTACCTTGCTTAACCATCTCTCTGCAAGTGATCCCTATTTATCAAGGAGTGCAAGGCAAGCTTACCTGAGAACATTCAGCTTCTCATTATGCAAGAAGTTATATACTAGCTGTCTCACAGAAGAATATAGTTATGTATGAAAGGGAAAATATAAGCGAACAGGAGTAGTTTAATGTACATATTGGAAGTTAGCTATAAATTTCATTCATCCAGCAACATACATAAGACATTGTACAGCTGTGAGATTCATCCATTATCCCACCTGTGGGAACTAGCCTTAATCCATCACTAACTTGAAAGCTGCTCATTTAAGTAGTTTTAGTTTTCTCTCCTCTTCCTGCGTTCCCTTCCAAATTTCTTTTCAGACTAATCAGGAACACTTCACAGAAACAGCTGAGCTGGTGGCATTAAAATGACCAAGGAAACACACAAAGCTTTAACAGGGTACAACCACTAAGCAAGTGGAACATGCCATTTGGTGTTAAAAATTATGACTGTAAGGCAATTCAAATTAAAAAAAAAAAAATCAAAATTCATTTAAAGAAAAGAAAAATTGTATTCCCCTACATGTCTGGCATCATTTGCCCCTCAAGAACAACCCCATACTAATATTATGAGTCCACCATATGTTAATAAAAGCCAAGCAATTAAAACCCAAAGGCTCCCAGTCTGTATCGCAAGCAACAGGTTTACTCAGCTTACAGAAAGAAATGAAATGGACATAAAGGTGGCAGAGACTACAATTTCAGAGGCTGAAAAAAATATGAGATTTTACACTGGAAGTAAACATATCATTTTGAAAGAATTTCAAGTGCAGTAGTAGCTAATACTTGTGTAACAAATAAATATTTAACGTCAAGTGTTTGGGAAGAGACGGTCCAAATGCAAATACACACGCACATACACTCTCATTCACATGTATCTTTTATGGCAACCAACAGGCAGGTTTTGTATATCTCAAACACAGAAGATTTAAGCACATATTGATTCTGTCCTCCACAGCTCTTATCTTGGCTGTGGTTTCTGTTCATGACAGTTGATGCATGCTGAGGACAAATGTGCAATGAAATTGCCCATATGATATAAGAATGTCATTTGGTCAGATCAGCACAAACCCTCAAAGTGGTATTTGTTTATAAACAACTTAAATGGTGGGAGCGGGGGGGAAAGGTAACTGGGAGGAAAAAAGGTTTTGAGCACACAATTTTTGTAATACAAGGCAGCCGTTAAAACTCTCTTCTGTAACTTAGGCCTCAACTTCCAGGTGATGGATTAAAAACACTGTATTCTGATCAAGACACTCAAAGATATTGAGCTATTGTTAACTTGAAGCTCCTTTTTTGTAAGGACATGGCATGCTTTAAGACTGAAATCACCTAGGATCACTTTCTAGCAACTGCATCTTCTTATGAACCTTTGGAAAGTTAAAGAGGCTTCCTTAGACATAAGTTCCCTTATGGGCTGTGAGCAAGTCACTGCTCACTTGGTCTGGCTTGGTTTTATCAAAGATTCTGAATTTTAAGTTCAATTTGACAAGCCTTTCATACTCTGAATCCATTACAACTCTTCTCAGAAACACCTCTGGCTTTGTACAGTAACTCTTCTGATAAGTTTCCTAGTAGTAGATGTAAAGTTAGTCTTAACTGTATTTATAATTCTAGTACTGTAATCGTTATCATAGGTACAGTTGCCAATTCATTTTTAAAGTTTGTGTTTCAGAGCACACGCTTCTCTTCAAAAAATGGCACTTACATCTCTTTTGCTAGATGTTTAGCATACACGGTATTTGGCTAAATTAAAATACAGGTTTCATTTCCCAGAAAAACTGGTGAATCTCAAAGACCTTTGTAGCAACTGATCTGACAGTTGTGACTCCATCAATCTTTGCATTCTCTGAAAACTTTACCAACAAAGTATCCATATTTCTTCCCGATCACTGGCAGATACAGAAGAGTACTTACTGAAGAAAAAGACACAGCTAGTAGATTCTGACTTTCCATTAACAAGTACATTGAGATTTTTCAGTTACCCTGTCCTTAATCCTTTTAGTATGTGTTACTATTGATTTTGTATCACTTTAATTTGGTAATCAATGAAGTAAGCCATTCTAAATCAGATACATTACAAAAGAGTGCATTTTATCAATACAACTACAAAACAAAGCTTTAATCTTAACAAGAGCTGAAAAAGCTTGCAGGAAATTCATCTGAAAAGACCTTCTCTCCTACCTCAGAAAATTGTATAAATTGACATTAGATTATTTTTATTGACAAAAAATTGTCTATCAGCAAATAAAATTATCTAATCACTCAAGTAAGTGCAACTGGCCTCTAGCTTTTGAAATAAAACTGTCCCATTTTTTCACATTATTGACTCTCTCATTTATCCACCCCTTTTCTGCAGCCTCCTTGGCCCCTTCAGATTTATTGACATCAACAAATACATAACATCAACAAATCAGAGAGATTCCTTTCCAAGCACTGTAAATTACTAAATGCAAGCTGCCTCATCCTGCAGATACAGTCTCAAGCATTCTACTCCCTCCCCATTCCCACTTACTTTGAGAACAGCATTTTCTCTCTGTTTTTACGAAAAACTTTCTGCCATTCAAAAGCAAGTATCCAACCAAGTTCAAATACTTGATCTCTTTCCTGATAAGCAAACAAGGTAGTTTTCAGTCACAGCAGCTTCATTGAGTAAGCTGGGCAGAGGAGGTTGGGGATGTCCCTTAAAAACAAGTTAAGAAGTATGCAAACCTGCTAATGATCTCAGTCAGAAGCAGGCTCTCAATCTTGCACATTTCCCGAAATTCCATGAGCTGGTCAGCCAGCCTAAAAGCTGTTTCCCACCAAAGAAAAGCAAGGGGGAAATCTCATCGTTTTCTCTTTTTGGGGAGCTGGTGTCACTTTTTTGTACTACTCAGGCCACTGAGGTGTTTAAACCACAAAAAGTTGTTAAGAGAGAAGCAGAGGGTGTTTTGGAGCAGGGGAAGAGATGCTCCTTTTTTCAGCAGTAAATTGCTGTGGTGATTCACTTTGCCTCAAGAAATGCTATCTGCAGAAATATTCATTCTTTGTCATAAAAACATATATAACAAGTGTTACATGTAAATTTTGCAATGGAGGTATTTATTAGGATTGCTGGAGCTTTATAAGGTTGCTAAATGTCATCAGAAAAGATAGGTTAGGGATTGTTCAAAACAATTCTTTATGTAATTATATTCCAATAGCTTGAGAAAGGTAGGTACTGTAACTCCAAACATGACTATATCAGCAATGCTTCCCAAATCACACTACTGTCTGTCCTCCTTCGTTATTTGCTAACCAGGACATAACCATTTTGGAGAGGAAACACAGACTACTTAAGAATGAGAGTTCAGTGAGCAAAGTGATGAAGCTGTGGGCTGGGACTCCTGGTCTCCCAAGCTAGCAGATAAATACTGAAGACCAGACCCCCATTTGGACTTCTCTTTGCCTCTTCGAGAGGGGAAAGCCAAGTAAAGTGCTTACTATGATTATTTTTCAGTAAACTTAAAAAAACCCCACCAAAACTACAGCGTCCTTTTAAATAGCAAAGTATGTGCAGTTACCTGTCTGTCAAGCAGCTATTGCTGATGGAAAGTAGATATCAAGTAGCAGAGGTACGATTTAAATTGAATCACTATCATAATTGAGGTTATTCTTTGATTTCCCACATTTTGTATTATTTTTTAAAATACTGGCTGTCAGCATTTGTGCATTTCACTGAGATCTGCTGTCCAAGAGATTATTTGGCTGCAGCAGTCAACAGGCAGGCTCGAAGTCCAGGAATTCCCTTTAAATGGTGTTCTTCTAATTCTTCTTTCAAATTTTACTTCACTGTGCAAGTCAGGAATTCTAGAGCATTACTTCAGCTTACAGCTAATCCATCCTACCTGCACAATGAATCATTGGTTTGTCTGTTAACAGACAAAATAATCATTTATTAGGGTCTTGTCCTGCCTAATGACAGAAACATACATATCTTATTGAGGAGTCTTTTTTTATGCTGCTTGACTAACAGGTTTTTATTACATCATCACACTTGAAATCAGTGACATGTTCTATTCTAAATCATGCACCCACTATTTCAGCTGTTAAAATTCTCTAACAGGCAATGTTAATAACAGCAATCTCCTCAGCACAGATCTGACATTCAAAATGCTTTTCTGCACAATTTTCACCATACATCCCTACTGCAAGTAAGTAATATTTCTTTATTAGGTTTCTGGTTACACTTTGATTATGATTGACCTATCCTTTCATGAGAGGTTCTCTCTTCAGAAAATAGACCTGGTACATTGTAGTGGTTTTGCCTGGGCCAAGTTTTTTGGTAGCAGAGGGCTACAGGGGTGGCTTCATTAAACAAAGACCTGTCAGAAGCTTCCCCTGTAGCTGATAGGGCTAATGCCAGTCAATTCTAAGATGGACCCCCCCACCTGACCCAGGCCTGGCCAATTTGTGACTGAAGCAAAGCCTCTGTGAATAACACATTTGAGAAGGAGAAGAAGTTGTTGCACAGTTACTAAACAGAAGCAGCAACAGGGAGCGAGAATGTGAAAACATCTCCACAGACACCAAGGTCAGTGGAGAAGGAGAGGGAGGAGGGTGCTTATGGCCCAAAAGAAAGACTCCCCTGTGACCTGTGGTGAGGACCATGGTGAGGCAGCTGTGCCCCTGCAGTCCATGGAGGCCACTGGGGAGCAGAGATCCACTCACAGCCCATGGAGGACCACACACCAGAGCAAGTGCGTGCCTGAAGGAGGCTGTTATTCTGTGGGAAGCTCATCCTGGAGCAAGTTCCTGGCAGAACCTGGGAGTCTGGGGAGAGAGAAGCCCACGCCAGAGCAGGTTTGCTGTCAGGACTTGTGATCCTGTGAGGGACTCAGGCTGGAGCAGTTTGTCCTTGAAGGACTGTTCTCCTGGTGTATGACCCACATTGAGGCAGGGTGTAAGGAGCTGCCCCTGTGGGAGGCCCCACAGCAGAGCAGTTCATGAGGAGCTGCAGCCCACGGGAAGGACCGACACTGGAGAGGGACTGTCTCCCGTGGGTGGGATCCCACAGTGTAGCAGTCGGAAGTGTGATGAGGCCTCCCACTGAGAAGCAGCAGCAACAAAGTCCATCTTTAATGAACTGTCCACAACCCCCATCCCCTGCACCGCTGGAGGGAGAAGAGAGTCATGGGAAGAGGGAGGGGTGGGGGGAGGTGTTTTAAGATTCAGTTTTATTTCTCATCTCCCTATTCTTATTGTTCCTTTAATATATCAAACTTCTCCCCTAGCTGAGTCTGTTTTGCCCATGATGCTAATTGCTGAGTGATCTGTCTGTCCTTGACTCACAAACCGCTTGTTATATTTCTCTCTCTCCTGTTCAGTTTGGGAGGGGGAGTTATATTATGACTTGGTGGACACCTGGCTAAACCACCACAGCCATATCTAAATTTAAACTTTGCTTCCCTTTGCTTTCCCTTCCCTACACATTTCTATTCAAATCAAGACAGTATCTTAAGTGGTCATAAGAATTGTGAAGGGATGAATCACCTAACCTAAAGCTGAGAGGTACAAGAAACCTCACAGTGGACACCCATGGAATAGCATACTTACCAGAGAAGTTTCTTCCTAATCCTCTTTGGTTAGCACTTTATTTGTTCCCTCTTGTATAATGGTTTTTCAATTCTTTACAAAGGCTTTACAAAGCTTTCCTTTAACCTAACAAAATGTACTGTAAATGAATAATCCCTTTTCTTTCCTGATCCTGTTAATCTTTTGGCCTCAGTTACATCTCACAGCAGTGAGATGCAAATGTTAATTATGCAAGAAGTATAAGATCTGTATTTTGATTTCCATCTGTCCAATACAAGTCCAGCACAAGAGGTAGATAACTGAGTGTTTTCCTATCACCATGGGAACATGATTGCCCGGAACATAGCAAGAACATCTCACATTGACTTTCAAAAGCCCCAGTCAAGTATCTTCTACCCATAAAACCCTCCTTTATGTCCCCTGTCAATTCATATTTTTGTCACTGTAACTCAGTCTTCCTCAGGACTGAAGGATCATTGTCTAACTCATGTAGCATCTCTCCCTTGATAGCATTGTTTATATCAATTACCTCATTTACATAATTTATATGATTGTAGAAGTCGTTGAAACATTTTATTAATGTAATGGTGAAAACAATTGAAGTTGACAAAGTTGTAGACCGGCCATCTTCTACCTTGGCCATACCTCCCACCAGGTCATATCAGCACTCATCTGATCTCACAGTTGGCGAGATGAGCAAGCTGAGAGAACCGAGCAGTAAAAATTTAACTCTCTTGAAAAAAACCCCACATTTTTGGCATTTCAGCTTCCCAACCTGCATGACCATAGTGCCACCAAGGGTGGGACTGAACAGAATCAATCTAGTTTGCTTTAAATTGTTTAAACCACAGCCTCACAATGTATTTAGATGTTATAACCATTCCAATCTAATTACTGTCCACCACTGAAACAGAAAGGCTTCATTTTCTTTGCCTCCTCAAGTCACAATAAGATGGCTCTACTGGCCGTAGTGCACACCTAACCATAGGAAGAGACAATTTGACTTGGTAATCCAGAAGACAACTTGATAAAAAGCTAACAGAAAATTATTTTTCTTGTGAGCTAAATCAACTATGTATGGAAATCAAGGACTGAAAACGGCCACAGAGAAAGAAGCTGAATCATGGAGTGGAGGAGAAAGGGGAAATGATTTGTCTTTCCAGAGGAATGAAACTTGAAAAGCTTTGTGTTGTAACGTCAGCATGAGGGTGAATAAACAAGCTACAGCAATGTTATGGCTTACCACTATTAAAAGGAGGCCAAGGAGGCCACACTCCCCACTTGGATTCCCCACCATTACTGGCTATTTGTGCTGGCTTTGTCACTAGTGAGCCCCTTCCTGAAGGCTATGTAACTTGCCAGAATGGTAGAACACTTCACAAGGGAAGAGGAGTAAAGGCAAGATGATGAGGCTGAAGGTAAAGAGTAAGGGTAGTCCCATTTCAGCTTGAGAGTGCTATTATATTGGCTTGGCTATGCTTGGAACCATAATTCAAGTATATACACTTGTCTTTCAGAAATGGCAGTGTATGGTTATATTGCTAAAGCACTTAAAAAAGAATGCTGTAATGACATAGACATTCATAGGTGTCACTCAAGTCACTATCATGGTTATTGGTAGCCAGCTGCAACCTTCT
Source organism: Colius striatus (assembly GCF_028858725.1). Classification (NCBI taxonomy): domain Eukaryota; kingdom Metazoa; phylum Chordata; class Aves; order Coliiformes; family Coliidae; genus Colius; species Colius striatus. Next base: position 109,660,294 of record NC_084759.1, on the reverse strand, counting down.
CCACTGTGTTAGTGATTGTACATTATAACATTAGATTTCCTCTTAAGTAAAGCATTGGGCTGTGGCCACTCAGAAGTCTTACACTGCAAAACACACTTGTGCTCTTATCTTTTAATCTTCCTTCAAATACGAGACAACGTGCAAAATTCAATGCATTACACAACGTCAAGAGAATGCCACAGAAGAGGTTGCCACAGTATCAGGACATGTTTTATAAAGAGCGATTCAAGACAGCTGTTACAATTACTATTGAGGTTTTATTGATCAACAGCTGACAGATAAGTATGTTAAAAATTAGTCTATATACTGCTCTGACTGCAAAATAACATATGGCTGAGTTCTATCAACTCTCTTACCAGCAACAGAGAGTAAAAAGTCTTCAACATTTTTGTGTTTTTTTCTAGGACTGTTCTACCATCTACCATAGTAGTGAAGACGAAGACAGAGTCCACTACGCTATAAATACACTTATTTTAGGTTGAATTAGAATCTGATACACGTAATTTTCTAATAGGTGAAGTTCATAGAAAAAAAAAGGTTCTCTCAACTTCAGAGTTTTCTGTAAGCTCTCAATCTATTTACATCTAGCTACGTTTTCCAAACAAAAGCTTCCAAGAAAATATGGTGGGTAAATACTGTTTTCACATTTTGGTATAAATTTGTCCAAAACCTTTTTCATCTTCAAATGTTAGTAACACACAGGCAGTGGCAATGTAATTCAATGGGCAACAAAATTAACAAAGGTTCTTTTCTGAAGTATTTGTATCTTGCAGTTGTTGTATTTTGGGTTTTTTTCAATGGGTTATGATTAAAGTAAGAGTTTGCTCCTTTTAGAATCATAGAATCGTTTTGGCTGGAAGAGACCTTTAAGATCATGGAGTCCAGCCTTTGTCCCAGCCCTATCAACCACCAGACCATTTCCCCAAGTGCAACATCCACCCGCCTCTTAAACATCTCCAGGGATGGTGACTCCACTGCCTCCCTGGGCAGCCCGTTCCAACTCCTGACAACACTTTTGGGAAAGAAACTCCTCCTCATATCCAGGTTGAACCTCCCTTGGTGCAACTTGAGGCCATTTCCTCTTGTTCTAATGCTTGCTATTAGGGAGAACAGACCGACTCCTGCCTCACTGCAACTTCATTTCAGGTAGTTACAGAGAGTGATAACGTCTCCCCTGAGTCTTCTTTTCTCCAGGCTAAATAGGAAATGTGCTCCAAATCCTTTACTAGCTTGGTATCCCGTCTCTGGATCCTCTCCAGCATCTCAATGTCCCTCTTGCAGAGAGGGGCCCAAAACTGGACACGGTATTCAAGGTGCAGACTCAGCAGCAATGAGTACAGGCAAATGATCACCTCCCTCCTCCGGCCAAAAACACTATTCCAGATACAGGCCAGGATGCCATTGGCCTTCTTGGCCACTTGATGTATCAGAGATTCCACCTACAAAAAAAGCTGTTCCGTGTATCCTAATTTCCAGTAAAGCCTAAAATTCGCACCACCTCAGAAAAGGAATCCAAGTGGCAAAGAAGCAATCTCTGTGGCAAACATTTCTTTTGGCAACCACATTATTCTGAATGAAGTTCTATGCCCCTGCACTTGTTTCCACCCCGCTCTACTACCTCTGTTCTGCCACTATGATCATTTGCACAGCCTCCCAGGAACAGGATTACCAAATTTATAGAGGCTAAAAGTAACTGTATAGTTCACCATACAAAAGACTCATCTACCTTACAGGCATATTATATATACACCGTAGATTAAGGAGGAGTTGCTTCACGTCATTGAACTTCTGCAATAAATAAGTGTGTTTATAATGGTCTCTTCTCTGCATTAATTTTTAAATAATTGATGTCTTATTTCCAAATTCTTTCCTTTCATGAGAATGATTACAGAGTTTTTTCTACCTGACCAAGTGCTGGAGAACACGGAAGCATCTAGTTTCCTTGAGACTTCCATGTCCCTGGCAAACAACAACTGGACACCAGATGGGAAAAAAAAAAACCCATAATCAATTTCTACACTCTTTGGAAACCATCCTTAAACACGTACCTGCCAAAAAAAACTCCTGCCAACCTATGAGATTTAATAAAGCTCATAGACTTTTACTATAAAATCTAAATTAGAGATTGTAAGTAGGTTAGCAAACTACAAATATATATTCTGAAATAAAGTACAACAGTACATGATGTACATGTCAGTACATCATCTTTTTTCCTGCCATCTAGAAACTATGTAAAGGTGTATTTACCCTCCTCTTAAATACCTCTTTCTTTTCTCTCCCACTCTACAGTATGCTGTTTAGTTCACAGCCTCTCACCCTTAGCTTGAGGGATAGGCCATTCTCTTAAATCTACCTTATTAGCTTCACAAATGTATGGTACACCAAGGTCAGGGTATAAGGAAAAAAAAATCCTAGGGCTCAAAGTAGATATAAAGAACAGAAATGCTTGAAATAAGGGCTGAAACAGTACATGCTCTAGGAGGGCATGCCTCAAAGAACTAGATTCACACAAAAGGGAAAGGAAAATGTTGCGTTCCAATTTAATCAAAATCCACTGGACAACAGCTGACTCTGCATCCCTGGTGACCTGAAGAGTAATTTTGTTATACAGAAATACCCATTTTCAAGTTCCAACTTCCATTCTTCCCCACTTCCCCATCTTGCCCCTAAAGAGGACAAAATTCACGCAAGTAGCATTTTTACCAGTTCCTCCTTGGAAACTTTCCTCAGATTGAATAAGAGAGTTCCCTCCCTTTATTCAGAGCAACTTACCTTTTTAAACAGTAGATATTGAGATTTAAAAAAAAAAATTCATTTTAAAGCAGCACTGGCACTTGCAACTTCTATGCATAGCAGACAAGCTCAAAACACATCTGAAGAAATAATACTGGAAACTTCAGCACACGTATTTCTACAAAAATCTAGATTTCAGTACAGTTTACATAAATTCAGCAGGAATGGAGTAGGCAAAGCTGTCCCAGTAATACATTAAGTATCTGATGCATAATAGTTCAGTTGGGTTCAGTTTTCACCTGAAAAAATAATTACTTGTGAAGACAGACTCCAATACATTACACTGTATATTTTACACATCAGTAAACATTGAGATACTTCTGTGAAAACAGCATTTTGTCTATTTGCATACAGTATACTTTTAACTTGTATCTTTAGTCATGGTTTCCTTGTGAACAAAAGAAGGCATAAAACTGTTGTTACTTTTTTGTTTAATACTTAAATAGGTTCTAATTACCTGCAAGTTCTATTTAACATCACTCTGCAATGGACTAATAAAACTGTTGAGCAGCAGAGGTATATCAGTAGCTTACTGTAGGCAAAGCAATACAAACACTGTATAATACACAAATACACACTTGTTTTGCATTTGCTTGCCATTACATTGAGTTTTTATGTTAGGAACTTCAGTTTCACAGGTATGAATGGCTTAAATCATTGTTCTAGTCCAGAAAACCTTAATTTCTTAAAAATAAAATGCCTCAAAAAGTGAACATTTAAAGCTCTCCCTTTATCAATACCAGACATTTTCAACAGAAAACAGTAATTCAGCTAGCACAGAATGCTACCACATATGCACACTTCCTCCATGAAATACAAGATAACCAAGCTCTGTAGTCTTCACTAGATTAATCATTTCTCTACCCTTGCTTTGTGCAAACTCCAGCTTGCTTTGAACCAAAGACCTTTATGGTTCAAGTCCCAGGAGATGCTGAGAAGGTGTTCTCAGTGGAGCAAACTTTTCCAGAGAAATCACATTCTGATTTGAGTTAATTCATTTCTTTTGGCCGTTGGGGGAACACTGCAAGTCCCATGTATTTGTTCAAGTCTTTACCTAGTGAGAGCAGAATCCCTTCTAGGCTCTTGTCTGGTTCACGCTGATCTTGCAGCATCTGACTGTGTACAGTCATACTATTTTTAATTTTGTACATCACATAATTTTAAACCCAATCTTTTAAATACCACTGTTTTCCAGTCCTTTAAAACAGGATTTTAAGAGAAAACTTCAAGTAATACTGAGTCAGTATACTGAACAACAAAGAAACAGTTGATTAGTATTAAACAGCAATATACAACTAGAAAGTTAAGGTGGGGAAAAGCTTAAAAGACGGGATTAAGATACTCTATAGGTATGTGAACCCCTTCTAATATTAACAATATTATCACAAAAGACGCTAACAAATGGGAAAGACATCACAAGTGGCACAAACTCAATCTTTATACATTTAAGACATTAAATCTTACTATTCAAAAAAAGTGTGAATTAAAAGCAATCAAAAAAAGCTTGCAGAGGAGGAAAAAGAAATTCATTTAAGAGCAAGCCTTCCATTTTGAACAGTCACAAACATGTTGAACACCTACATCATAACTGCTCGAGTAATTAATTCAGCGCAGCAGTCAGAAACAGCAATATCGAAACAGCCACAGTTCAGCAGTCTACACCGTGCTGTAAGGAAATTTTTCCTGAAGACAGATGCCACCCGGAGGAACAAAACCAGAAAAACAATCGGCTGCCTAACCAGAGGCAAGGCAAGGAGAGATTAGAACTGCAAGCCTCTCTCTCCTCCCGAGACTCCCAACCTGCATTCACAGAACAAACCCACACAGCTAACAGCGGCAGCAATTTTCCAAGGGAAGACAAAGCAAGGCGCATTCTGGCTATGAGACAAGCAAAAGAAAAAGCATCCTGGCCTCTCAGAAAGGGCTATAAGAAGACAGCATGCACATTTCTCCTAATGGCAATCGCAATCACCAGTGCCACTTCTCAGTTGCCTAGGATCACACCAGTGCTCAGTGTGTGCTGGTAAGCCAGAAGACAGGGGGTTTTGCTCACTAACTGTAATTTTTTCAAGGGGATTGTCAGCAGTGATTCTCTGTTTAGGAAACCTGTGTTCTTTCAGCTGAGAAAATTATGCCTTCTGGGGAAAAGAACTGTTTGGGCCATGCCCGTAACTCCTATGGAGAGCTCAGCATTTAGACATAACAACTGATAAGCAGTCACAAACATGACAGCTTCATAACCTTTCTACTTTCTTAAGCAGTATGTTAATGCATATCAGGAAATGTAGATCTATCTGGAACAGTAATTAGTTCTGTTAATTAAGCTCTCCAATATGGACATGGAAGATAATCCTGAGACTTTAATGTAAAATTGCATACTGCAGAACTATTATTTTCTAATGGTAGTACTATGTCCAGAAACAGAATCCAGGATCATAGTGCTTAATCCTAGATGGTGAATTCCACAAAGAAGCTCCAAAGTGCTGAATTTCTCCTGTACAACTCTCCATACCTCACCAAGAATACCCACAGTTACTTCAACACAACATTACAATATGTGCTCATACAAATATGTAAGTAATTTAGAAAAAAAAAAACAGGAGGGCAATGTTCCCTAAGTAAACCACAGAGAACAGGAAAGCGTAGACACACCTCTCTGCTTAACAAGCGTTCTGCATCTAAAACCTCCTGAGAATGGATCTGCCTAAATTCTAACACTATGCACACATCCAAAAAATCAACACAACAGACTCCTGGTTGGAAAATGAAATATAGGCAAGGAGATACACACAGAATGAAGAATCCAACTTAAGAGGACTTTAGAATATGGCAGTAGGCCCATCCTACCTGGGAAGACTATTGTGTCATGGTAAGGCAGAAAAAGGAAGCTATCTAATCAGTATATAAGCTTCATGGCTTTCTTTGTTACTATTCTTTCTTTTAGCAAGAAATTCTAATGGAAGGATTAATACTCATAGAAGATTAAATTTCTAATCTATCAATAACGAAAAAAACCCCTTACTGTATTAACTTTGGACATAGGAAATCTGGTTTAAGACTTCCCTATTTCTAACATACAGGCAAGCCATGAGAAAATCCACAAGAGATAATTGGGCACCAATTTGACCCTGATACCCTTTAACAAGGTAATTCTGCAAGAAGAGAGAAGTACCATATCTAAATATCTGTACGGACTTGCCTTTACTGCCTCAATTTATCTGTAAAAATTGTGAGGAAAGATCATGAGGTTCTCTGATACTGCAGCTGCAGTGACAATGATCTAAACCAGAGACATGTAGCTTCATACCAGTCCCAGAACAGAGGAGATCAGCTAGAAATACTTCTGAGTGCAAGGTAAATCTTTAAAAATCTCAGCATTCAGATGCAGAGCACAAAAAAACCCCTGGAAGGGTGGTAAAATCAAATTGATTTTAACAAGTGTCATGGTTTAAGAATAAACTAGTCTGTGTCAGTACAAATAGATTAGAAAAATAAACATCAAAGATGAAGAATTAGAGTTGGTAGAATTTTCTGATATAGCTAGAAAACTCTTTGTTTCTATTGTTGGTTGGGTTTTGGATTTTTTTTTGTTTGCTTGTGGATTATGCTGGGGTAGGTTCTTTCGGAAGAAACAGCTACTACATATTTCACTTTAAAACAGGGTGTGCAATCTTCAGAATAGCTCCCTGGATTTGACATCAGTAATCTGAACTGGGAAGGCTGGTTGTGTATTATTGTAATTTAAAAAAAAACAAAATACCAAAAAAACACACTTAGACCTGAAAAACAGGGCCAAGTAATGCTGAGATCAAATAGTCATGTGAATAGAGAAAAAAGAACTCAAACAGACAAGAATAAATCAAGATTAATTTTATCAATTATGTCCAAGAGCTCCAGAACTGGTTTCTGCTGTCTATCTCAAACAATAAAAATGGCCAGAGGAGTGTGAAACAAAGGAAGGAAGGGATACTGTAATGAAACAGCTTGACCAACGTCACACAGGGGGAAGAAAAAAACAAAACAAAATAAAAACCCCCAAACAAACAAAAAAAACCACCCAGAAAAACAAACAGGACAAACAAACCAACCACAAAAACAAAAACCACAAACAGAGCTAGGGGCAGAAGCCAGCACTTCCATGCCTGGTCAAGGTGATCAACCTGTTTTCATATTCCTTCTGATGCTAAAACCTAAAATATATGAAAACCACAATGATTCTTTTGATGTAATCCAGGGGATGGTAAGCAAAAAAAAAAGAGAAGAGATACAAGTCTCCAGTACCACAAGTTATAATGTGTCAATAGCCTGGGTTAAGTAACTGTTTTGTACAGCTACAAACACGGGATTCAGTTTACCTTTGTCCTTAATAAAAGCTCATTATAGCAAAAAAGATGTTGACCGTGATTATATAGTTCCTGTATGCCCTTCAGAGTAAGTGGCTACTATAAGGCAATTTGTTTGTATCTGAAGTCCTGTCTTCTAATGTCCAGTCAGGACAGATCACACTGTCATGGCAAAACAGATAGGTAGACCTTTTCCTAAACCACTATAGACTGAAAAATTCACTCACCAAACAAGACTCTTTACGGCATGTGGTTGAATGGATTTTGTTCCATCATTTCTAATTAATTTAACATTTAGTTTTGCTCTGAGAAAGAAAACCATCAAGTGTCAGTACACAAAACCTCCTCTTCACAAGCCTGATACGAGATCAATTTCATGCACAACAGAATGGTAACAAACTTTGAAAATTTTACTTCGTGTTCAAAATCCATCATGCAACACTTTCTGCCCCAAAAAATTCTGAATACAAAAAATAAGGAATTTAAATATAAAAAGAATAATCTCCATATTATAACCTAAAGCAAGCTAGTAAAAAAGCGCCCATTCCAGTAGCAGAGAACTTGGAATGCTAGCTACAGTTCAAAGTACATGGATTCTTGCTTATTGTTGTCTGCAATTGTTTTATTTGTTTTAACTCAATAAATTTTACCTTTTGTGTATGAGAAAGTGAGAAGAGTTATACAAAGTTGTACTAGGAATCTAGGAAGAAATATTAGCCCTTTGGGAGAGAGCAGGTGATGTAATGGACCACTTATCCCGGACTGACCCTGTGAGAATCTCAACGACTACAATAACCAACCCAGGATTTCAGAGCTCTGATAAGTAAGCCTTTCCTGAATGACTAAAGAGTTCAAAATGAAGACAAAAATAAAAAACTTCTAGCAGCATCAGTGCAAAAGAAACATATTTCATTTTCACACTACAGGAGAAAGTTTTAGATGTAGAAAACCCTTTTAATCAAAGTAGCAAACATTCAAGTTGTAGGGCTCAGTCGCATATGGTGGCTTGGCACATGTACTAAGGAGCCTTCACAGCATCACAGACATACAAGAACGCTGAGATCTTAAAAATGTAGTGTCAAAGTGGCAATCTTCCCCAAAGCTGTGCTCAAATTTAAAAAAAAAAAAAAAAAACTTGAAAACCAGAAATCTCTTTCAAAAGTCTCTTCCAGGAAATCACAGAAATTTAGGTTAAAAATCTGCCATGAAAGCCAGAGAGGTATTTGGTAGCAGCACAGCCACCCATCAAGGTCACCCTGTGACATCAACATTTCTCAAGAACAGAGGGCTGCCCCTTTCCCTCCTCTATTGCTACATTTCTCAATCAACTTGAGGGACTGTGTTGTCATGAGGAGGTCAAGATCATCTTGGTGCTCTGACTAAGATTCTGCTTTTTTGAAGAACACATTTCTGCCACACCAGCTCACAGGTGAGTAACAGAGCTGGCAGAAGTATACATGTGAGGGCAGGAAGAACAGGTGTCTCATGCATCACAGGTCTTGGAGTGCAGTTTTTCTTCATAAAGCCATGTTAATTTTTATCTAGAAACCCTCAGTTGCCCGTGAGCAGATCTAGATATATTTCAGTTGGTTTAAGGATTCATACCTTTGCACATCACAATGCCTTCTGAAGCTGTGGCATAGATCTCAAATTAGATCTGTTTTTGCAAAGTACCAACATGGTGGTGCAAAATAGTTCTGAAGACATCACCTTTTTTAAAAAATGTTCAGCTTATTTCAAGAGTAGGAACATAAATGTTTTTCCATGGCAGGGCTCCACCTCAAGGCACTAGGTTCTAACGTTGAAAATTTGCAGTTCCTATGTAAGTAAGGAACACAGTTTAGAGTAGTTAAAACAAAGCCTCTTGCTAATAGATTCTTTCACTATTTATTTCAAGAAGTCTTCAATGGAAGCCACCAACTAAGTCTTTACTTCTACTGTATAACTGGTCTTTATACAGATATTACCAACTAAAAGTCACAATTCAGGCCCTAACTCTGTTTTGTGTAGATACACAACTGAAAATTAACAATGTTCTGTTCTGGGAATACATTATGCATTCTTAAAGGAAAAAAAAATACATGGAAAAATATAATCGAATGGAATTTAAAACCATAAGCTACCAACAAGATGTTCCTGGGAAAATAATTTCTCCTCTGAAACTCTTACTTCTTCTACTCAAAATGGAGCCTTTTAGTCCAGTGGTTCACATACTTCTCAGCGGTGGTATGTGCATTACACTCAGTATACAGCAGAATTCCCAACAAAAGCATCTCCACGCTAGTGACTGGTAGTTAATGCTAATCCACAGCTGCTGTAGCTAAGCCACAGATGCAGCAGCTGCATCTTCTCAATAACTGGTCTACTTCCAGCAGCTGCTGTGACCGTCCTGGCACAGCCAAGACCTACACTTGCAGCTCAGGACAAGGGTGAATATCTTCTCCCAGTGTCAGCCAAAGATAATTCTGATCAGTGACCCAAACATCCTCACAGGTTGATGGGGAAGTAGGATTTGGCTGAGATTTGTGAGGCTGGGGAAGATGTACAGGTACAGCTCCAGAATGGAGTAAGAAGATGTAGGTTAAATGACAACAGGGGAGGTGACATGACAAATGGGGCAGAGTATAAGGGGGAGGGGAAAGACAGAACAAAGGTTCATCTTCCATACTCAGGCAGCTGTAGCCACTGCCATTAATCACTAGCGTCCACATCTACCCCATGTAGTTGTACTACTGCTACCTAAAAGGTATTCTACCAGAACAGAAGAAGTTACAGATTGATTCCATTTAGACAATCTATTTCTGCATAAATTGTGGATAAAAATAAGCCAATTATATTCTGGAAGTTCATTAAATGTCAGCATCACCTCCCTCCCCACACAGCAGGAAGCTAAGCAGACCAATTACAAGTGGATAGGGAGTGAGTTTCATTCCTCTACAGCGAAACTGGTGTGTAAAACCTCGCTCACTTACACAGTGAAGAAAAGTTTGATAACAATCAATAAAACCTACTCTAAAATTTCTTATGAAACATGATCAACAGGGATCAAACTTGCCATAAAAAGTCAGATTTCAAGATGGGTTTTCTTTGCCTTGCAATCTACAAAATAGACTGATAAGAGTCATTGTTATGTCTTTCAGCTGCCTTGTCGACATTTTCTCTGGAATACACTCAACAAAAGCACAGACTCCAGATGAGGCAGTAGCATCAAGCAGCAGTGCCAAAAATAAAAATACTGATGGCATGTTCTGTTAATCATTACATATTTAACTGTGTTACACAGGCTAATAAAAATACTTCATGACAGTGAAAACATAGAACCAGAAGATGAAAGCAAGCACAAATACCAAACCAAACAAGATACCCTTGAAAACTACTTATTCGGAAAGAAGTTGGGACAACAGAATTTCCAAATTCCAATAAATACTTGTACGCTTTAAAATTTCCAGACAACTTAGGCATGTATTATGTTCTCAAGACTCTGCCATAAAAAACAAATCACCAAAAGATATCTATAAACTATTAGCAAATGTCATTTAAGTACTGAAAAGTTTAGTTGCAATTCTAGGTTTAAGCTGCAGTGTTCTGTACTGGTTTGAAGTTTTTATATGGATGCATACATTTCAGCACTACTTCAAAACTTCTTCAGTAAGAAGGGCTTAATTGATTTCTTTTTAAAAAGGTTTACATCTTAAATCTGTCTAGGTCCAAACCTTAGCTGGTACTTTCCACCAGAACGCTGGAACAGATAGCTGTCCAAAACAAAGAAAAATAAATAATCATGAAGGCTTAAGAGAAGATTTCTAAGGCTTTAAAGTCTCGTTGCATGCATTTTCTCACAACTCTGATTTAGCCCTATTTCCTTGTTTGTTTTTGAAACAAACACGAAGAAATTATGAACTTCCATCAGATAACGTTAAGTGTAGCTGGTGTGCAGAGCCAACATGTTGAGAAGAAAAGAAAACATCTGTATTTCCTTCCCATTCTCTTCCACCTGAAATAAATTCTTTGGCTGCAGTTTGTCTTCTTTTCTGGAAGCATTTACACAGTATCTAATGCTATCCACCACCATGACTACCCCTGGGGCTTTTATGAGGGTGGGAACAATTGGTATAAGAATTACTAGGAACATCAAAGAGACAAAACATTTATTGAAGAGGGAAGAGGAAGAGAGAGTGTGAGGTAACGAGGTTCCTACTGTATTTACCTTATGTGCCAAGCATGTGGACAGCAATAAAAACCATGTAGGGAGCAATTTTGGTCAGAGAAAGAACACGGCAGCCTAATGGGAGGCCTTTGTTCTTCAAAAGGGTCTCCTTTTCCCCTTTTGTGCTTCACTTAATTCATGGCATCTGAGCTGCTCTTGAACTTGACAGACAGAGAGAAGGGGGGGGAGATGGAGAAAGGGGGAGACAGAGACACAAAAGAAAGAAAAAAGAAAGGAGGACTTCAAAGAGTTTTCCTTTGAAAACTCAGTTGTGCTATATGCATTGCTGAAGGTCTTAGATTCAAAAAAAAGGGCAGAAAACATTTCATATAAGTTCATCATGGGGATAAATTGTCCAATGCTCTTATTAAGAAAGCTAGGAAAAAAAGGAATAGAACAAAAAAAAATTTTTAATCTATCTGGGCCAAGGAATATAAATAAAATAGAACTACTCCCCTGGGGACTTTTTATTTATTTTCATGTTAAATCTTATCCTCAACGAATCCTAATACATTTATCAAAATCTTATCAAAAACATCTGGTTTCCAGAAGTCACCTGAAAGGCATGCTTTTTCTATCCAGCCCATGAGAATTCCCAGCACAGCTATTCCTGCTCAGGCAGGGGAGCCCCAGGACAGCCAGCGCCACCTTGGGGAGAGCTGACAGGGCAACACTGACCTGACTTCATGCAACCTGATCAAAAACTAGTCTGCCGAAAAACTATTGGTCATTGCTTACAGTAAAAATCAATGTATTAATTGTTCAAAGACGTAGCAGCTTGAACTTGGGTTATCTAAAGAAAAAACATTACTGTGTATCAGAGACAGGCTTCCCAGTTGGGTCCCCTCCTCCCTGAATTGCTTGAGGAAGCTGCGATAGCTGGCGAATGCCAGTTAATATTAGCTCCTGTAATATATTCGCCTTTTCACCCTCTTTAAATATCCATGCCATAGGCAATATTTATATGAAATAACTCATAACTGCAGACTGCACTTTTCCCAAGGACCGTTTTTTGTCTGCTAGACCACCTCCTCCCCTCAACACCCTGCATCAGTTACTTACACATAATTTACGTATTCCTTTGTGGATTTTTAACTGTGATGTATATACTGAAAATGTTTGCCAATAGCATTTGTAATAAAATGAGACTGCAAAATGCAGAGATTTATGTGTCAATATCACAATAAATTATTAATAGTTAATTGTTTGAAGTTAATTCAATAAGATTGTATAAGGATCTTAAGTTGTCCCTTACCGACAATTAACCAATCTCTGTTCAGGTTTCCATATTTTGACAGCATAAGCATCTACCTATAGCACACCATTTCCAAACTGCAAAAAGTAACAGTAAAGCCATAATATAATTTTCCTATTTGATGCTCTTTTCATTACTTGACTATTCTACTTTCAGAACAGATCTTTTCTTCAGCTGAATGGAAAAAAAAGGTACTCAAAAATGAAAATTTTAAAATTCATTCCATAGTTTCAAACACTTTTCTTCCTTTTTCAAATAGGATTATAAAGTAAATCAGTTTTTAAGGATATGTAGTTTAATGAACCTACACAAATTTAATTTTATTCAATAGTCTGAAGACATAATTACACTATGCAAATTATTTTAAAACGCATGCTTATAAACTGGGAAGCATCAAAGTCTCCAATTGACAGCCAGTGCAGCCATTGACACAGCACAGTTTGTCACTGTGCTTTAAAGAGAGGTTTCTGTCTCACACTGACAGCATATTTATAACCTATTATGCTACCCATAAGGTAACCTGGGAAACATCATGAAATGAAAGCAGTAGATATGTTTCTTAATCACAGAAAACAAGCTTAAGAAAGAATGTGTTTGCTGAGGTAATTATGTTTTTATTAAAAAAATAAATAAAAATGAGAGGAATTCCACTAGAGACAATTACAGAACCTGTACCTATTACGTCAGGTTTACAAGCTAGACTGAATGTATTTCAGATTCTAGATACTGAGTAGAAGCAAAAAAGACAGAAGTAAAAAGCAATTTAAGTAACTGAAGATAAAAATTCAATCTGGCTTGTGCACCAGGAGTGTCTCCGAGTATTAATTAAATTTATAAAACGGGAATACTGACAGCATTACAGTTATATAAAGAAGACAGCACTGGAATACTTCTGATGTACTTAATTATAGAAATATGAAATACTTGAGACCAGTGCTAACATAAGTTTGAGTAAGAGAGTTGGATCCAAAGATACTGTTGCTTTCTCTTAGAACTTGTTTGACCTACACTTGTTTCTTTGCATGAGGAAGTTTATCTTTGTCACCCAAAAATCTCACACATACCTGAAGAGGCTTGCAGTCCCAAATATCTGGTGATGCTGGACAGCATTTAAGCTCATACAGCTGGCAAAGCAAATATATGAATGACTTCAGAGATGTCTGGCTATTTCTTAGAATTCTCCCATATTTTAAAAAAACCCACACACATATAACACGCAAACACATTAAAGTTACTTTTATTCTGACAAAATCCAGAGTTTTGATCATCTTAAACATGTGATTCTGTGAACATTATCTTATCTGCTAAGTTTTCATATATTATGTTTGACCAAAGCTTTTCTTGTGTTTGGTACATTTTTAATGCCAAATTTATTTATGTTAACTCTTAAATGCCTGTAACATGACTCCATCTAACTGTTGTCTTCTCAGAGTATTCCCAAAATTCCTCTCCTCCCCTGGCCCAGTTTCATGGAACTTGCAGGAAAATTTCTAAATGCTGCTATCTTTCTGTCAATTTGGTCAAAATCAGCCAAAAGATTAGAAACTTAATCAGGGAACTGGAAACAAAGACACACCACTACTTGAGAAAATAAGTTAAACATTTATTCTTTCCTACAATAGAAGATTCCATTTGTATAATACTTTTTTTCAGACTTAAGCCTAATAGTTTCAACAACCAGCTCCTGACAATTCTCAGCCAAAAGCAAGATCAGGAAAAAAAGTTTTATGCAGCAGATATGGATAAGTGTATGGATGGAAAATACCAACCACTAGGACAACCAATACCTGTCATGATGGTATTGATTGACGTAAGACTCAAAACCACTCCTTCAGTAGACTAGTCCTAAATCACTTTATCACAAGCACACTGGGTAGCAAGGTGTTAAACACAGCTTCTGAAGAAAATACTTCTAGAGTGCAGCTATCACTTAATATTTGGGGTAACGAGCAGAGTATAGTCACGTACCACACATGAACGAGCCACCTAGAAATAGTTTATAAAGCAACACAAATAAAATATACTGCATTAATCCAGCATACAGATGACAAAAGAGAAGCCATTCATCACGACACTGACTGGAGGCAGCAGTTGTATTATTTTAAAGTTAAAAAGAAATCTCATCTGTTTATTTTGTTAGTGCAGCTTCCAGGCATATGCTCACTTTGCTTTCAGACAGGGAATATGTATATTGTATAAATAGCTTTCATACAATCTTCCTCCTCCTGTGATGTGCACAGCAATCACTTGTCTACTTAGAGGCTTTCAACTCTAGAAGTCACTATGTAGATTATGTATTTTATCCTAACCTACTTACTTCCCTTAATAGTGCATGTCCACCGGGAATATCTCGGAGACTGTCTCCAGAAATGTTGCCATGCTACCAAAAACAAGCAATTGCTCCAATTTTTTAATTTTAAGATACAACAGATTTCAGGGCTATAACTAGATCCATAGAAAGAAGCAGGAAAAAAAAAGGCAAATAATAATATCATCATCATCCCTGCACATTCTCATTCTCTTTCACTTTTCTGATGTTCTTTCCTAATCAAACCACAGCCCCAAAAAGATGAATGAATATAAACTCTAGGCTTCCTACTGGTGTCTGTAGAAAAAGGAAAACTACAAAATCAAATCAGAACTGTAAGCAATCAAGCAAAACATATCCTTATTCCGAAGATCCTTTACTAATATCAGATTGCTTCTTTAGAGAGAATCTCAATCAGACCAGAAACAGCATCATTCGAAATAGAAGTAAATACAGGTTATTACACAAAGTTCTTGATTTTACATCCTCTTCTGATGCCTGTACATTTGATCTTACCACTGCACTTGCCTAGCAAGTGGCAGCAAGAATCAATCTAGCAGAAGACTGGTTGTGGGCAGGTGGTAGCACAAATAAAAGAAATACTGGATGGGCATGGAAACATGAGATCCTCCCTGGCCAGCAGCAACCCACACTTGTGGCAGTTAAAAAAAAAACCCAAAACACAACACACAATAAAAATCACCCACTCAAAATGACCAACATAGTGGTTTCACAGTTTCCCAACAAAGATAAGTCAGGGTGCGAGTTACCTGCACAAAGATGAAGTGAAGGAATGTGATTTCCCCAAGGAGTAAAAGCTCCCATTGCTTCCCTTTGTCTGATACTATGTGACACGAGGGGAATTGGCACCCCTAGCCAACACAGCAGAAAAATCAGCCCTGAAGAGAGGCATAGATTTCCATTCAATCAGGAAATCAAACCAGCTATATTTTAATTGTCCAATTCCAAAACAAAATACTCGGGGAGGACAGATATAAAATCTGATAGTTAAAGGCAAGGGGATTCCCTTTAGCAGGGGCCAACTATCAGATAAACTGTAACACGAAACTGCACTAGAGGTAACACTTCTGCAGGATTTCAGAGCCAGTGTGACTATAGGAGACACAGTATAGATAAATCCATCTTAAAAAAAAAAAATTTAAAAAGACCATTAACAAGCAAAAAGAAAAAAATAAGTGACATCATCAAATTCCAAAATACAAAGGTCTCAACTTGGTTGGTACAAGAGCCTATAACATCACAAATTCTATCACTGTTCACCTTGAGTACACTTAGATATTTAGAGACATGGCTGTTTTAAACTGAGTTTACCTGATAGATGGCACATATGCATATCTTTTCCATTCACTCTCACAACACTTTTATAAAACAGTACGTTCCATGAAGCAGATCTGGGGGATACAATTTGCCCTTTTTTGCAGCTGAACAGAAGCCTACTTACACTTACTCTACCTGCTTCCATTTTCTAGCACTTAAATTAGAAGTCCCAGACAATCATGAGATTCCTCAGCAATACTAAGCCAATTTAGTTATTTCTTCTTTCAAGATTTGTCAGTTCAAAAGTCAATGTAAGACCACTGTGGTCAAACATGTCATTAATGGCTATTCCTACCTTTTCAACTTTTTCCATAAGGTAAGAATGTTTCTTAAAAGAAGGAAATGCTGCCTAGCTGCCTAGTTAGCTCAGCTTTTCTTATATGCATACTCTTATCCAGAGACAGACTTGCTATTGATACTAAGGAAGTAGAAAAACAGTGGGCAGCTGCTGTGCAAGTTCCTCCTAAGCCAACAGTGCCACCCACCTCCAGCTTTGAGAGCTGTCACAGTTTTCCAGTTCTTTTTTTGCCTCCCCATCCTTCTCTAAAAGCAGCTGCTGCTGTTGGACAAAGAGAAGCTGTTGTTTGAGTGATAGAGATGGATACACTACTTCTTATGCACACAATTAGATACTACTTCTGTCTCCCAAAGAAGGTAAGATTCAGCCCATACAGAGTACAACTGGAGCAGTCTCAAACTCTGCTGAGGAGTTCACACAAGCTTCCTAAATCTGACATAGTGGGAAACCAAGGAACCATGTCCTTATTATAAACAGACAAATGAACCTTAAGAAAACAATAACCTTGAGATCTATGGCTTCAGTGTCATCTGAAAGCTTCAGCTAAATGGTGCTATAAAAACTGGATCTTGTTTTGCCACATCTCGATAACTACATTCTACTTTTTGCACCAGAAGAACAATAGCTCCCTGACATCATCTTTAAAATTACTCTACCAGAAGTGTCTACCTCTTGTATTGGCACAACACAACTTCCATAGCAACTAAGAACACCCTTCATCCTTATTTTAGAGAAGCTGGGAGACTCATAAAGGAAACTAGAGTAGAGGGAACGACTTCCCTCATGGCAAGGCTTTGTGTGCCATGCACTAACCTCTACTGAAACAAAGAATGACTCATTTCCTCTCAAGTTATTCAATTTTATTTTACTATACTGCAATGGCAACAGCAAAGATTGGACGTTGCTTTCACTTTAATGGCAACTAATTAAGATATCATAGGTACATGATTATTGCTTCACAAAAGCAGCAGTTCACACCGGGCAGTCTACAAATGCCACCAAGAAAGTGTTCTTCAAGTCCTTCTGACAATTGCTTTCCTTTTACAATACACTGTTGGGCCCTCCTCACTTAACTGTCCCCATGTATTAGTAAGTGATTTGGGTTAGTAACAGAGGATGCTCTCAAGAGTATTCACTTTTAATTAAGTCTGAAAAGCATTCTGCTACAATAGCTCTTGTATCTGTATGGCACTTCTTTTTCAGGAATCTGATTTAAAAGAGTGAAAGTTTTCTTAGTAGCCATGCTTTTCAATTCTTACCAATTCTTATTTTTGAGAATTCAACCCAAAATTATTCCTGTCCAATGCTGGATTCCTATATCTGTGATCTTTTAGTGTTGGTAACATCCAAGACAATTATCCAAAGCTAACTGAACAGCACAATATAGATTTTCAACAGCAACCAGAAGACTAAAGCCTGGACAGTGCAATAAAAACCAAATGTTTCTGAGTAACTTTCTGAAAACTACAAAATGAATATCTAATAAATCAGACTAAAAATTCTGAGAACAACAAAAGTTCAGATTTAAGACTTCAAGGCACTCAATTTCTTGGTCAGGAAAAGAAAAAGAACATACCTTTATGTAACAAGCCATACACAGTCAGTACTTTTTAGCAGTGGAACAACATTAGGGATTACTCAAGCAATAGTTAATTGAAATATTAGGGGAAGAAGGGAAAATTATCACAAAATACATCCCAAATATTAAAGTTTCAAGCACCCAACAAAGCAGGGAAGTATTTTATTCTTTGGGGTTTCATTGGGGGAATGGGTTTTTTTGTTTGTTGTTTTTGTCTTTTTACTTGAAAAAAGTAAAAGCAAATCAAAACTCTACAACCTGAGAAACCGAGGAACACATATGCTATGAAATTTGCTTAAAATACCATTTGGAGGCAGTATAAGTCAGTGAAAAACTTTGAAGTCATAGCCTCACTTCTCTGAATTTACTCACATTAATGAATGTTAAAGCAGCATACTAATATTTTACTTGGTAATCAACCCTTATTTTAAGAGTTTTATTTCACTTTATGTTTTCCTTTGTTATGGAACCTAGTACCTCTAAGTTTCCGTCACTCCATCAACAGATAAGTTTGCTGCCAAAACAATATTACAAATCATTTGTTTTAATACATATTCTGTATTTCATGTCTTTGCTCCTCAGTTAACAGTGTATTATTTATCCTGTTATGCTGGTTTTCTTATTTCCTAGTCTCATGTACAATATCCGAAACCTTAAACAACAAATACATTATGTATATGAAATACCTTTAGCTGAATATGTGCAAAGTAAATGCATGCAAACTTAATGCAGGGAAGAAACAGCAACACCTCAGGGCAGAATTTTGTTCCAGGGAAAAATGTGCTAATACTTATGAAACAGACCCCCTAAGGAATTTCAGTTGAGACAAAAGAATCTCTAAACAACAACAAAATTAAAATTTGGTGATGATGGTTAGACACTAAAAGGTGCACTGCTCCTGCAATAGGCAGTACGTCTCCATCGTTGGCTCCAAGGTTAAAACTTAGAGAACTGGAAGCATCTTAATTTGGGAAGCTGAAAGGTAATACTAAGACCTTTGGTTTATTATGCCCCTTTGAAAGGCTGAATTTTTCAGCTTTTGGCAAATTTCCACAAGCACACCAAACTTTTGATTTAGGACAGGTAACATCCAGGGTCTTTTTATGGCTAGCAATGTTTTGAAGTGCTACAAAGGAACCTTTAACTACCCTTGTTCATCCCTGTATTAGCTTTTATTCTTTCATTCATACAGATCTTCAACGTTCCACCAGAATCCTGATGAAAAGACAGCTGCTCCTCAAGATCTACATGCAAAACTAGGGGTTTTTAAAGGGTGAGTATCAGGAGGTTGGGACATCCCTTTTTTCTACTGTAGCTAGCAACAGGACAAGGTGTAATGGGATGAAGCTGGAACACAAAAAGTTGCACTTAAATATAAGAAAAAAACACTTTACTGTGAGGGTGACGGAGCAGTGGCACAGGCTGCCCAGAGGGGTTGTGGAGTCTCCTTCCTTGAAGGTCTTCAAGACCCACCTGGACATGTTCCTATGCCACCTGATCTAGGTGAACCTGCTTCTGCAGGGGAGTTGGACTAGATTATCTCTGAAGGTCCCTTCCAACACCTACCATTCTGTGATTCTATGATTCCATGAATGAATTATAATAGCATTCCTAGACCTTCTGTTACCTGTCACGATTCATCAGAGATGTTACAGCTAAAAATAGCCTCTCCTTTCAGGTGATGAGTAACTGTGTACTTAACACTGATGCTGGTTTAGACCTGTTCATTTCATAGGGCTGAAGGAAGCCAAAGCTTTCTAAGTTTTATAATGACAGTTCTGCACTCTGAAATGAAACAAATAATTGGAACTATGGTTACTCACCAAAAGAACAATTCTTTACCTTGTGATATAACTTCCCCCCAGCTGTTGTTAAACAGCACATTAAATATTTGTTGTGTAAGGGCAAGCGGACCTTCCACAGAGCAGATGACACTATCAAATGTAAGAATAATTCAGAAATGGTACTCAATTCTTCTCCTTTGCACAGGAGGATTATTGAAATGGTAGCCTTGAGGCAGCAACAAGCACCAAGAGCTGGGTTCTCTGGAAGAAAGTTAGGAAGTGCTGTATCATTTCTCAAGATTTGGCCACGCAGTTTTACTTTAAAGCATGTCATACTCGTAAGACTCCTCTAACAAGCCAAGTGCATTTGTGCAGCATTAGCTTCACATTTGAGACTTTAGGAAGGCAAAGAATACCTTTGAATTGCTGCTCAAATGAAAGGTGATGCAACTGCCATAATCTGAAAACCCAGGTAAGTGCATTTCAAAATTACTAGTTTAAATATCCAAGTTGTTCCGTTTAACAGCAAAGACATATGAAAATCTGTTTCTACTATGAATTTAAGTTCTGGCATTGAACTGCAGCTTTGCACTTGTGCTGTTGGTTTACAATCTCAGATTGTAATGTATTTACAGAGTCTCTATTTCTACAGAGACTAAGGGGGGAAAAAAATCCTTGCTAGAACACTGTAAATACAAAATAGGCTTTTATTACTGTACACTTGCTTCTGCTCACTGGAAGCACCAAGGCTACAAGCAGCCCAGCTAGCATGGTTTTTTCCCCTGCGCTTGAGTTTCTCTAACAGTACCATCTATCCTTACCTGACCAACCTGTGTCAGGAGAACTTCTGTGTGTCTAGAAGCGACACCAGATACTATGCTGCTTCCTGTCCCAATTGCTATTTCAAAAACAATCATCAATGCTGCTGCTCAAAGTCTTCAAAAAGATTGGGTTTAGGAAAAAAACCCTCTATACACAAAGGCCACTGTTTGCCTTAACCACTCAGATTTGCCTAGCAGAAGCACTATATCCAAGTGTTGACCAAGTAAACCCCTGTTAAAGTCTACAAAGTCAAGTCACTTCAAATGAGACATAAGTATCCTGTGGCTGGAAACAAGTCCTCCTGGTACTTTTTAGAGAAAATAAGTATTTCAAGTTAAGAATTTATCCAGGTATTCTGATTTAGTGCTGTTCCACTTTCTTCAAGACCATAGGCAAAAGCAAGGTCAGGAACCAGTCAGTTCAGATACAGTTTTTCATCTAAGATCCTTCAAGCCTGGGTGGTTAAGGACACATGTTGAGATAACAGAAAGAGGGGAAAGAAAAAAAAAAAAAAAGAAAATTACTGACAATCCTGGTAGAAGCATTTTCACAGAAAAAGAGGACCCCACACTAAAATAGTCAAACGACTACTTACATTTGATCAACTCCACCCTCAATACCCCAACTGCCAAAAGAAAACAATAATTGAAGCCTAGCAATACATATGTCATGAGCTTTGTATACACAGTGTTGGCTGGAGTGCCCTTATGCAGGCACTACTCTGTCCTATGCACCCTGCAATCACTTGGCATGGCTTCATTTTTACTTTACCTGGGCTTCAGGGGAAAAAAAAAAAAGTAAATAAAGAATCTCTCAAAAATTATCATTAAAATTAGACCAAAAATATGGTGAGATATTGGGGTGGAGGGGTTGAAGAGCAAAACTGAACAGAATCAGAGATTGTGTCAACTAAACTAGGTTTGCGTCACAGAGGAATTACATTTCTATGATAAAGGGGCAAACATGAGAGAAAAATGAGAGGAAAGCTGTGTAAGGCTTCACTCATACAAGCCCCCTCCCAAAAAAAAAAGAAAATCCATCTCTATTCTTTCCCTTCTGAAAGGCCATAAAGAATAAAATAACTCCAGCTGTTAATTTTAAGATGGCTTTGCTTTCTTTTTCCTTTTTGGAACTTGAAAAGTGATTTCAAACCAGTTCTTATCGTTTCCTCCCCTCATTAGAAAATTCTGATCACAGAACTAAAAGCACTGACACCTGGTTGAACTGAACTGCTTGCCAGTGTTACAGCAGGAAGAAAAGAGGAGGAGAATTCATCAATTGCACTACTGAATATGAGTTCATTTATAAAGAAAAAATGCGCATCTTATTGAATGAAAGCAGTATGAAAGGCAAACGTTTCTGCAGTGGCACACCATACTAGTATTTAAACAGATGAATGTTCAGGATATCTTTTTTAAAATCTAAAAAGGGACTAAATCCAATATAGCTTCTCAAGCGAAGGTTCAAGAACAGAAAATATCAGACATTCATGTTCTTCCTAACAAGTCCATATGTCTTCTCCCCATTGTAGGCATTGCAGAAATTAAAATACAAATGTACCAAATGAGCTCAAGCTGTTGAGTTGTATAGCCTCTAAATTTTAATTTCATTCTAGATCAAAGAATAAAACTATTAGAAGGTGTGTGCTTTTAGTAAACTGCGATGGTAAAGGGAATTCCTTTCTCTAAAAAGAGAGCTGTCACACACACAATGCTCTACATGCTCTCAGAACTGAAATCATTCCTAGAAATCACATGTGGAACCTTATGATCCTCTCAAAGCCCAAAAAATGCTGTTTATCTCTGCCATAAGGGCTGTGGACAACTGTTTTAAAGAGAATATTTCAAGGATACCTCTCTTCAGTCTGACTAGTTATCAACCTTATACATTTATTGTCCTCATAATTAATTGTTGCTGTCTGCACATGAAAGACAGTGTTTACTGTAAACATCATTTTTTACTACTCAACCAGTGCAAATACCACAAATTTGGTGATCCAGATGAAATGCCAATCTCTGCCTAAAATCTTGAGGTTACATTACTTGAACACCACTTAGCTCAACTGCCCTTTTTTAATTACATGCATTAATAGATAACTGAATGACAAAAGAGTAAATCCACTGATACTATGATTCATAGTTTGTGACTTTTCTCTCAAGACTCGTTTACTCCAACAATACTTTTCAATTACAATAAGAGCAAGTGTGTCTCTATCTGTTATACCACAGACACAGACGTAAAGTTCCCCCACATGATGCACTATTTATAAAGAATAAAGAATATGCAAAGTATGCTTTTCCTTCAAAGCTGCTCTTTTCCTGCCATATCTTTCTCAAAACACTTTCTGATGGCTTATTCACCTGCCTTCATGCTTCGATTCCTTTACCCCAAAATCTTTTTTCACCACAGCTCTGCAATAGAAGTAAGCATGTGTGTTTGTTAGGCAAGGAGAAAATATTAAGCAAGACATAAAAAAAGGATGTAAAAATATCTCTTTTTTCCATGCTTCCTAAAACCAAAATTTTCTTTTTTAGAGAGGGTAAAACAGAAACCAACAAGTTGGCAGGTTATTGAAATTAACCCTTCCTTCCCTTTATTTACTACAGAGGTAGTCTACATTTTGCTTCATTTACAATAATACATGGTATGGACTAATCTTTGAAAGTTCATTCAAACACGCTTAATTATGCATGGTCATCTGGACACACAGGAGGCACGGTTTTCTGCCTGCTATGTAGAACAGAAGTCAAGCTTGACCCCTTGAGTCATCATCTACACTGACTGAGAAAGCCTCCGTAGGTAAGTCTCAGCAGATTCAAAACAGTTAAGGATACATTCATAGAGTTCTTTGGGGAAAATCAAGGGACACAGTCAACCCGCTTTTGTTTATACAGACTTTACCAAACTTCTTGTTGACCATGTATATATTTTATTTTTTGAATATAATTTATGTGTGTCTTAATGGGAAAGCTATTTCCCAAACTTTACATTTGTTTTTGAAGAGAAATTCAGGACCCAGAAATGCATTTCTCCTAACATTGTTTACATCACAGCCTTGAAGGTTCCAAAAGGCTATAGCAAACCTTTTCTTTCTATTCAAGTGAAATATTAGGACAGTTTATTTTCTGAGTTTGTGCCTTAAGTACAGTACTTTCTATTATGCTTTGGGACAAAATAATATGCGTGGTAACAGTACTTCAACTGCTAATGGTACGTTTCTGTTTCAGTAAAATCAAAACTTATTTCCAGAAGTAGGACAGGAAAGTTCCTTATCAAAAACCTGTTAAAAAACAATCCCATTTTTAAAATAAAATACACTGTATTTCTAGATTTCTGTGTGCGAGGTAATGTTTCACTATTAAAGTAGGCACAGTAATTTCCCAAACTGATGATTTGATGTCTGTAGCTTAATGATTACTGTTGAAACATGATTCAATTTATTATCGATTCATTTAACACCAATACAGCAAGCAAGAAGAAACAATAGCTGAGGTCACCACGAAAAAAACTCTTCACATAGCACAGATGCTGTCAGTTAATAATGAGTTGAAAAGTTATGTGCTTAAGCACAACCAAAGTATCGCATCTGATGATTAAACTCAAAGAATGTCAGCGAACACTCTGGCAGTGATACATGAAACGAGGAAGTGTCAATTTTTTTGCTTTCCCAACAAGAGTGGGGGGGAAAAAAAAAAAAAGGCATTTGTATTGTCATCGCACTTCCAGCAAGTTGATATTAAAAAGGAGATTTCATGCCAAAGTCGGCTGTTTAATCAGATAAAGAAGGCTTTCCTATTTCCCATTGTATAGATCAAGTTGGCTATAGGAGCCACACAGAGCTTTGAGTAGCGCATTTTTCCATGAGGGCTGTATCGTTTGATCATAGCAAAGCACAAGGACTGCTGGGTAATCTGAATCAGAGCTGCAAAAAAAGGGAGCCAGGCAGCCTGCTGAGGCCAAGATAACCATGTCACCCCTGCATCCCACAGCACTCCCAGTCCATGGACCTGGGCAATAAGGGAAATCACCCATCTCCATTTACAAATTTGTCATGGAGATTTTCACATGTCTCCTGACTAATGCAGTATGTTTTTTCCAAAGATTATGTATAATGACTTAAATACATGCTTGTTAAAGCCAGCTTCTCTGCACTGATAGAGATTCTCCTGATTGATTTCAAAACATTACATTTCAAATCCTTATTGCTTTGAATGGTTATATATTTCATTTTCTATATAGGTCTTTGCAAGAGATGTGGCAATCTATGAAGCTAATAAAACCCCATGCTCTAACGACAGTTTTTGCTAGAGGACGGGACACATTTTAAAAGGTGTGTCTCCCTGTGGTACTGTTCATAGCCTTCCACAGCAGACTGGAAGCAGGAAACGCCTGGTGGGTTAGGTCATCTGATATTCAGAATGATAACAGACAACCGTGTTGATAGGTTAATAGGTCAGAAGGGAGCCCTGAGCAGGACCAAGTTTAAAAGCTCAGCTTTTCACCAGGTACTGTCCCTGAAACACCTCCCTCGCATTTCCAGTTTCCTAACTTTTCTACAGTATCAAGCAGTCCTTCAAACCTCCACTTTCTTCTGCTAACCCCTCTTTCACGTGTTCCAGTTCTGGACCAAACTGAGTTCTGGGCTGTGAAGTAGGCACTGCAAAGTTACCCATCCAAGCCTTTTAAATCTTGTCCCTGAAAACCTGTCGAAGCTGCTGAGAAAGTCTTCAAAGATGCAAAAATCAAAAAAAGTAGTAAAACATCACTCTTAGTCCTCACCCCTGAACAACCACAAATTGAAGTCACTATCTGACATTATATCCTGAAACACAAGTGAATTACTTTGCACACTTCCACCAATATTGTCCTTCTTCCATGTACTGCCAGCACTAGTAATAACTTAGAAAAAAGTTCTAGTTTCTCTGTATAAACAAACCACATAGAAGCCTGCAATGTGAACTAGGTACTAATGTACCACTCAGGTTTTATGCAGTGTTTTTAAGCAGAAGGAACAGCAGTAACTGAGGTAATTCCAATTAGTTTATTTATTTTTCCAAGTCTTAGTGGGCAAGATTATAACAGGTTCTCATAGAAGAATTGAGAGGAATAAAAAAGGAACACTGAATGTTTAATTTCATAATTCTGACAGAACACAGGTCGGGTGGCAGGGGGAGGTTGGTACTCTTTTCTTGTTGCTCCCCCACAACATCATCATTCCATTCTCTCAAATGTTAAGTCTGAAAAAAGTGCAGCAGGTTCCTTGCTGATCCTTATACTGCAGATGGGCCATATGCCCATTCATTCCTAAAAGAGAACAAGGGACTCAACACAGTAAAACTTATTTGTGTTTTTTCCATTCCAAGTTTCCTTTTGTTTTTATACACTGAAATTTTGTAAAGCAAGCACTTTTCCTAAGTATTCTCCAAAATTTCTGTACTCCTCTTTCACTTCTTCAGAAGAATTTGCATTTAGGGTTGGACTAGATCTCTAAAGGTCCCTTCCAACCCATACCATTCTATGATTTGGTCTGGTATTCACTGCCACAATACTATTTCTAAACGCCACAATACTATTTCTAAACGCCACAATACTATTTCTAAACGCCACAATACTATTTCTAAACGCCACAATACTATTTCTAAACGCCACAATACTATCTCTAAATGCCACACTCATTCATGCAAAAACTGCTGGGAAATGAATGACCTAATCTCCATGTGACTAAAAAGTTAGTTTTGAGTTAGCAATCCTTCATGCACGGTTATGTCAGTCTGCTGTTAAAGCTGCCGTTCCTTCCAACAGCTCAATTGCAGGATCCTAGACTAGTGCAAGTTGGAGGAAATCTCGAAAGATCACTTGGTCCTTTTGTGAGAAAGGGAGCCTAGATGAGATTCTCTAGCACTTTGTCCAATTGTATCTTGAAAACCTACATGTTCAGAAAAATCTTAATGAACAGAAACAAAGTAAAAAAAAAAACCAAAACAAAACAAAAAAAAAAACACCACAAAACACATCAGCCTCTAAATTACCAAAAGCTACTCTGAGGATCATATAAACCTGAAAACCAAAAGCTTCAGTAATCAAATCAGGCTAGTACTCTTAAACTAATAAAATCCTCCATGTGCACAGGCATTATAACAAGGTAAAAATGTTTGCAGTTTGGAAGAACCATTTAGAGAATTTATCACAAGCTACCCTGTCACTAGCACATTTATGCCAATTAAAGAAAAAAACTATTAAGCACAGCTGTTACCAACATAAACCAGCAAATCTTCAAGAATAAGACCTCTGCACTTTGGTAATGAGAATAACAGTACCTGCAAGAGTATTTTGCAGTTTGCTCCCTGTCAGTAGCTCGTTAACAAAAACCATCTCAATCATATATTCTTAAGTCCATTGCAGCCTGCCATAGTTCAACTCCCATGACATGCTCATCATAAATGACAGACCACACAGGCTATTTTTTTTTTCTTTCCTGGAGAAAGATAACTGCAACTTTGATTTTCCTGTTGTTTTTCATCTTCCTTATATGCTGTCCATTTGCTAGTGGGTGCTTTTAAAGTCTTCATCTTTCTTTGGAGGAAGAAAAACGTGAAAAGGTCATTTAATTCAAACCTTGACTAAATGGATATATGCTAAATATAATTTAATGCAAATGATCACTGAAGCAATAATCCAAGGGAAGAAATCGGCATATCCTACATTTTCTCCTGTTACTAGAAAGGCTTTCAGCACATTTAACAGACCCTATCTATACTTTGACAGAGACAGTTTCTATGTAAGGCAAAGGTGAAGAACCTTTTACTTGCTGAGGCCAAAGAAAGACTTACAAAAAATATCGCTTTAACATACTTTGTTATTCACTGATAACGTGAAAGTCAGATGGCCCAGAAGTCTCAGGCAACCTTTGAGTTAAGCCAATAAGCCAGCTCTAAATGGACACACAGTTATGTCAATAAAAGAAGTGCAGGCTAGTTAAACTCAATGTTTTTATTGGCATTTTTGCTGGGGCTAAATTTGGAAGTCATATAACTATAAAAGCAGAAGAAAATTTCTGCATTTCTTTGACTACCAGAAAGCAATGGAAGTGGGTAAGAGTATGCACTGAACAGTCAGCTCTGCTACCTGTGAAATGGAGGTGCATAACCCAGCAACAAATGGAAATGCTCAGAGAGCAGAAAACAGCTGACCATTTCCAAAAGCTGATGGGCAGGAAGTTTCTTGGTACAATTTGCAGGTCAACAAACCCTTGAAAGGAGACTAAGAAAGCATTTCACCTGCTTTGGAAAAGAACAGGACTAAGAAAGGCAAGCCAGAATTGAACACATTATTCTGGCAGAAGAGACGTAACAGGAAACTGCTACTCTCACGTTCTCAGCTTTAAAAGGACATATATTTCTCTCAGACAAAAAGAAACACATCTGAGCAATTCATTCTCTTCATTCCCATCAGCAAACTTTTTGGGCTGGTATAGCTGAAACTGGTCTGACCAAAATGCAAGATCTCAGTTTCCAGGACTTTGGGGGTGAATTTAAAAGTAAACAGTAATCAGGTTTACGCAGAGAGGGATCTGGATCGTATTAGTCATCATTATCACATAATAAACAAGTCACAGCATCACATACAGATGCTTTTTGGTTTGCTAGCAAGATCTGAAGAAAACTGAGAATAAAGATAAAATACACTGCAGTGAAGTCACTGTACTGAATTCATGACATCATAATTGTTGCCATGGCAACTAGCTAGTATCAAGCACAGAATACTGCCTTCACTGCAGAATCAAGGAGCACCTGTACTTCCACAAAAGAAATGTTCTTATTCAAACATAAATCTAGTCAACAACACAGGAAATAAGATATTAGTGTAAGTAGATTGCCTTTTCAATACCTCTTATTTTGTTCACCTGGTGTGAGACCTTTTAAACACACATGCACACATCAGAGGTCTGATAAAGTATACATGTGATAAAAAGAGCCTAATTGAAAAAATGATGTTTTTCTTCCAATGTTCCTCAATTTATTCAGTAGAGTAGTTGTTCTCTTTATGCTTTCCTCTCTTATGCATATGACTGCAGTCATATACAACAAACCTCTGTTCAGACAGAAAACAGAGGGGAAAAAAACTCCATTGAAAAAAAACCCCACAACATTTTACAATTTTTATTTCAAGAAGCCAGACAGATAGTGAAACTGGAACTGTCACGCGGCAGCAGAACTAATTGATAAAGAACATATTCCACATTTAGAGTCCACGACTCCTTTTGTTAGGGGCTGTTCGAGTACGGCCTTCAAACACACCAGTCACGCACTCACTAAATGCAATGCTTCAAATCTGTGAGGCTCTGAGAAGAGCCCCAGAGTACTTTCCTTGTAAATAAAAATCTCATCCCTTTTTTACAAAATAGTCCTCTTTTACATGAGGAACATCTGCTATTCCCAGCTCTTCACCTTTCACGAATATAAAAGATTCAGAAATTAAATTAATTTCCCATATGCTACAATTGATGTTGCAATCTCAAATATTTGTTGAAGTAAATCACTCAGTATTACAAAGGTAGATGAAAGAAACTGCACCTGAAAATTAACTTCTTCAGATTAACTTGCTGGAAAAGTCAGAGTTGGAGGTCACTAATAACAGATAGTGTCTCACAGTTCAACCTTATGAGTTGATTAGCAACAAAGAAATCATTTCAAAACAAATTTTAACAAAACAGACTATGCTATATGGTAAAGTATACGTATGTGCTTCTTCAATGGTTCTTAAAGAGTAATCCATAAATTGTTGCTGGGCCAAAGAACGCGTCCATACCACCATATGTAATTAGTCAATGTGTCTAAACATGCATTGATGGGTTTTCTCAGCTTCTAAGAAAACAACACTGCTCTAGTTACAATTCAGCAACAGCACCACATTGCTATATTGGCTCCATGCCTTTGTTGGATGCTTTCTCCATTGCTATCAAGCACATCCATTACACAAAAACCAAAGCATGGCAGCACTGAACTAACCCACCTCTCCAGAGCCCACTCTCTTTATAAAGACTGTCTCAACAAATGAGTATTAGACAAAGAAGAGAATATCATCAAACAATAAACCCAAGAGTTCCAGATACAGATGATTAGAAGACACCTGTATCCTGTATGCTTCTGTCTTCAGTGTACTGAAGTACTATTGCACACAAGCAAGAACAATGATCACTGCTTGAATAATGATGTCATGAAAGTGCCATTTAACTATATTTCTGCAATGATAAATGTACTTGGGAGATGACACATCCTAAGGAACCCGTTGAGTGTGTCATTCTACTCCCTGCCATTGAAAATGAACAATCTTTCATGTGTTTTTAAAAAACATAGGAGCAGATGCTGCCTTTGGTGGTAACAACTTGTGTGTACAAGCATACATCCTAATACATCAAATACAGTTAATACAACTGCCACAAACTCAGAAAACTGAGGTTTTATCTGCTTGCTTCTTTCAAACAAGTTAGGTCAAAAAAGCAGAGCTTTTTTGCAACTTCTCTGCAACTCTGTGTATAAATTTCTTGAAGTGTCTGTATTATACAAGTCAGACCTATTTGTGATGTAAATATAGGACAAATGACAATTTCCTACTAATTTCACCTAGTATCACTAATGACATACCTTCCTCATTAGTAAAAACAGCAATTCTAGCTCTAACCCACACAATACAAAATTACTACAAAACAAATAATTTAAAAAAAAGCCCAAAACGCTATACCTGCAGTTAATTTTGCTTTATGAAAGACCGACATATTAACTGATCCCCTTTAAGCAATTAATGTGTCTTCCCTGACATACAGAAAATTAAGGACTATCTCAAGACCGTAGAGTATTTTACACAACTTTGAAATTAACTCGTTGAATTGGGTTTTTCCAAATAGTCTGTTAAGTCTAACTTTTGTTTATGTTAACACTAGAGAGGGAAATAAGACCACTTAAGTGCTGGTTCATCTTTGTCCGTGGTATTTTTTCACATATTATTCATTTATCAATATTAGAAGGGAGAACTGAAGATTTTCTGCTAGGAAACACTTGCAAATCTGACTAGAAACATCATGACACAAAAACACTACCTGTCCCTCCTCCTCTCCCACAGTAAATCAAGTTGAGAAAGGTTAAGGTATTTAAGATGCAGAACAACTATGCTAACTCTTTATGTCTTTATTCAAAGTTCCATATAACAAAACTTTTACACTGTTGCAGAGTTCATCATTCACAATTACAAAAAACTTCAATGCATAAACACTGAAATACAACGCTATCTCCTTTAAACTTTGTTGTTAGTCTATAAATAGTTATGTTTACTCTAGATATTATCAAATTGTGTTACAAGACATTCCTGGATTATATTAATGAAGGGGTTTTACCAAACACAAGCACGGCTGAAGTGTGTTCTCAGGAAGTTTTTGGCCAGTGGGCTTAGTCAGGCCTTAGTGTATTTGAAACAAGTCTCTTCCGCACCACTGAACTGAACCATGTAAGGTATAACCATGCTTCAGCTAAGTAACAAACAAACTTAAAATGCATCATGATAAAACACAGCAGTTTTCTCTCTCAGAACTGAGAGGATATTCTTCACAATGCCACTGTTTCCCACTGTAACGAGAAAAAAAGTGTCTTGAAATAAAAGTAACTCCAACATTATACTGATTTCTGCAGTCCTCGTCTGCAGGATAATTCTCAAACACACTCAAGATCCTCGGTGGGTCTTAAGGACTTGAGAATCCACTCTGTTGTGGATCTTTTCCATGAAGCAGTAACAGAGGCTGAATTTTTAACACCTACTTTCTTATCTTCTCCTTCACAAAGCAAGGGACCAAAAGGAGCTTCTAGTTCTTTAGCTCCCTACCAGGGAACTAGAAATCAGTAGGAAAGTCCTTGGAGAAGCAATCCCCCAGTTGTTTACTAGAGCTGGAAATATGAAGAGGAGTCTTAGAATGCATCTGAGCACTTGAGGATAGAAAAAGAATCATGTACAAAATTAAGATGGGCTGAGAAGTGTGAAGCTGTTTTCTTTTTGTTTGAAATAGAATACTAAAATCATCATAATCATCATACTGTCTGTGACCAAATCTGATCCTTCTCCAACAGCAAACACCTAGGGAAGAGTGTAAAACCAGAGCAAGCAGAGGGATAGTTCCTTTGATTACATTCCCAAATACCAAGAATTTGCAGCTCAGAACCAAATACCAAGAATTTGCAGCTGGCCTGAGATATAGGTGAAGAACAACATGCAACAGACTGCTTAGTCCTCCCTTTGTACAACCTTACACATACTAAAAAAAAAGAAAAATGGCAAGCAGCAAGGGCTAGTCTAAAAACCAGATATATGAAAAAAATCTGCAACTTTAAAGGATCCTCCTTTTTTTTTTCCTCGAAACTGAGTAACATCAACTTTGGAAAACGACAATATTTCTAGTTTACACTTTTCCTCATTATGTGTCCTTATTTCAGACTTTTTACTGAAAGTCTGT
The DNA here is from genome assembly GCF_028858725.1 of Colius striatus. NCBI lineage: Eukaryota > Metazoa > Chordata > Aves > Coliiformes > Coliidae > Colius > Colius striatus. The sequence goes on along the minus strand of NC_084759.1, from coordinate 109,628,070 downwards.
CTGCCACTGCTTCAACACGTCTTTTTCTCAGGCAGTGGTTGGCACAATTTGATGGGCAGCAGTGTAGCCTGGCAGCTGATGGGTGCTTCCTTACTTTGACACACCCATCCCAACCTAAGAGAAGCTACGTTGGCAGTAAAATAATAGTTGGATAAAGGTTAGCAATGATGTGATTCAAACAACTTGCTTTGTAAGACTGCGTGACTGAGTTGAAGTCAGACGCTACTAGACCCCAGACTAAATAAATACGCAGAAGTGTAAATTCTCAGTGGTTCTAAGAAATACTCCTAAATTCTCAAGTTTAGCTGGCTTTGTTGCCATAAGCTATCTAAAGTAACTATATTCTGACTGAAATGAAGCAGCAAGATAATCTTATGATAAAGTCCACTTGAGGGAAATGACTTGTAAATCGCATGTCTCGCTTGAGATATTGGAAATACTGCTAACAATCTACATTGTGTAGTTCAGATCAACATAAATTCAATAAAAACAGGAAAGTAAGCATGGGAAGTTCAATAAAATCTGAAAAGGACCACATCTTTCTAATACTGAGAACAAATACCCTCATTGAGAAACCATCCTTACAAGTGGAAAGTTACTGCTCCTTTTCCCTACTCTTACCTCTAGTTCTTCCACACAATACCAACCCATTTTTGCCAGAAGCTGGGAAGTAGTTTTACACATGCTCTGTTAAAACAGATAATAGTCCAGAAAGTGATGGACCAATACTCTTCTTCCTTATGTTCCCACTCCTTTTTGGCAGCAGCCCACCCTTAAATTGGATTAAGTGTAACATGAACTGTACCCTCAGGTATGACGACAAAGCAACTCAGAGGATCCTTCACTCAGATTTCAATCAGAATTATCAGAGCTACTTTAGGCAGCTTAGATCACAGTCTTTACTAACCCAGCTAATTTTAACTGAAATGGATTAGACAGTACCCAAATGGGCAGACCCACCAATAGATGCAGCAGAACAGGGAACTCCAACAGTCAGAAGTAGTAATGTCTTTACTACTACTACCAGAGATAGAAGCAGCTGTACCCAGGCCAAGCTTTCCAGTACTTTTTCCAAAGCATGTGTGCACACAGGTATGTGTGTGTATGTGTGTACATGCATTGGAGGATGGGGTGGGAGAGAAAGCAGCATTTCCTGGCATATCCATATCTCTGCAGCCTTAGAAATAAGCAAATTCAAGTACATACATTTAAACCTACACTTGCAAATTCAAATAAAAGCCATAACTGACTGAAGATCAGTGAGAAAAATACAATTAATTAGAAAAGTATCTTTTCGACAGGATTTCTAGAGGAAAACCCAATCTAATTTCTCATTCAGTAGACTGTAGTAACTAATAATGTAGAAATGAGAGATTCGAACATCTGAGTCATTTCTACCTGTATTCACTATACACTCCTCCCCCTCAGCTATAGTGAAGTAATATAAAGCTACAACTTCACACTGGTATGGTCAGGCACAAATTACTAAGTCACATGGTATTTTTCAAATAAAACTGAATCATGGAAAGGACAAAGAGAACAAATATCGAAGGAGCTCCCTGCAAAATGGATGGTGACTTCCTACCAGCTCTTAAAGAAAAGGAGGGGAAAAAAGAAGCAAGCTACATCTTCAGTCTGATTCAACAGGTTTTTCGACACTTATTTTTAAAAGTTTTCAACTGTATTTACTATTTTAGTAACTTAGCTGTTCACATCTTCCTTTTCCAAAACTTCATCCCCTGTCATACAGTGACAAACATGCTATATATGCTACTTCATTTCTATACAGCCAAATCTGATTTCTGGGAAAAAAAAAAAAAAGAATGATGAGCAAAAGGCTCCCTGTCATAATATCACGATTTATAGAAAATACAAACCTGACTCACAGTGATCATATTAAATGGTTGATGCAGTATTGCTTGGGGTTTTTCTGGTTTTGTCATTTGCTTGGGGTTTTTTGGTTTTGTTTGGGGTTTTGGGCTTTTTTTCTAAAGGTTGCTTTATATGGATGTAAGTCTGAATTTAGCAGAAGAAACCATGCCTGCAATTTCCCAAGTACTTTTTGCCAATACATCCTTTTAAGTCAGTCTTTTTTAGAGAGGAGTCTCACTGTAAGAAGCACTAAAATAACAGGAGCTGCTTAAAGATCTCATTGCCAATTTTTCTTTGTTTCTGCGCTGGTTACTATTACCGTAATCATACTTAGGACAGCACAAACCATGCCAAATGGTCAGCATCTATTGTTTTCTAAGCTACTCTTTTACTTGGGTGTAGCTTCATCACCACCTTCAATGATCTTCGTACAGCCTGCTGCTAGAATAAGAGGGAGATCTAGCATAGTGCCCATGGCTACACATCCCCCATCACTTCTCTTGTGCCAGCATCATTTTAAATCAACCTGAGTTCATCAACTCAATCAACTGTGGTTTCACAGTGGTTTATGTCAATCTAAAAGCAAAGCTGCACAATACAGCTAAGCTAACCAGAACGCTGACTGCTGCTTTTGAAAAGAGGGAGCTTCATTTCTCCTCCTTCTTCCCCCCTCCTCCATGTTCACTCACGTGCTTCCACCTTCTCTTGAAGGGCTCTGTTGAGGCAACTCCAACTCACAAACCAAACATCTAACATGATCTGTGGCTAGTTTTGCACCAGGTTAGCAAGTTAAGCCAGAGCATCCTGGAAACCAGTAAGTGGTAGGATCACATGGCTGAGAACGTGACTCCCCATTTATGCCAAAAAGAAAGCCATCAGAGAGAATGAAATTATGGGAAGACTTGGGTCAACACGTGTGCTTCTCATTCCGTTCCCTTCCTTGATTGGTACTGCTATTTGTCTAATCTCATTGTAAGGCAGTTCAGAGAGCTAAACCAACAAAAAAACTATTCATTAATTTTGGCAAGGCTTGTTTTCTGCCAATTTAATTCCCCGAACTAGCTCAGCAAAGGGATCAGGCAAGCATCTGCAACAGTCTAGAGAAGGGGGCAGGAACACACAGGGAGATGAGGACCGGTTCAGGCTGATTTAAACTGTCATTGAACCGCATACCCTACAGCAGATCTACATCACATTGTAGTTAGAACTGACAGTAATCTGTGCCTTTACAACAGGAGGCCTTCATCGATGATGAAAGCACACAAACAGTACCAGCACTGAAACATCCACAGACAAGTTTAACCTGGGCAGAAGCTTGGGTGTCTACATGTAAAAGCAGAAGAATCACTATTCTTACCTTCAGAAATACTACAGAACAAGAGATAATTATTCTTCCAGCAACACATCTCTGAAAATGTGCTCTATAACTCCTATCACACAGACTTAGCCCAAAACAGCAAAGCAAGCAAAACTGGTGAAAAATTGAGGACTGAAACCCAGTAAATCCTCTACACCAAACCAACACTTCATCACTCAACTGTGTTGCTTATTAACACTAAACAAATTCAATTAGCCAGTAGCAGTCTATAAAAAAAACTCCTTTTGTAAAGACTTTGTAATGCACTACAGAGCTCAAAATTAATAATACGATTATGTTAGCAAATGTGGATATTTCCTAGCTAGTTGTGAAAGAAGAAACTAGGGAAAGGAATAATACTGTGAGCATTGCCATTTCCTTTTCTACAGAGACAAATAAGTGCACGTGAAGCAGCACCAGGGCCTATTCACACAATTCAAGAAATTTAATGCAAAGAATTATTGAAAGGAAAATACATCTATATATATTTTCTCAGATTAGCAATTGTCAGTTGCAAGTGAAATACAAGCAATTACTTAAAACACACACTAACTAAGGCTGCTATCTTTCCTTACATTTATGTCCTGCATTCAGTGCAACAAATCCCATGCTTAACTCACCCTGTATAACAACATAGCACATTAGGAAAAGGGGTGGGAAAATTTCTAACACAGAAGCAAATCTCTACAGTAGTAAGCAGCCACTGCTGTCAGTCTATCCAGTAACATGAGAGTCTTTCATTCACATACTAGCTTAAGCACCCAAACCAAGCATATCACATTTGGGACACTCAAGTCATACTTAATTTTGTTCAACACCTTCTTTTGACGACAGCTTTGTCACAGAGAGTGAAAACACATATGTCATAAAAGACAGTCATTTGCCAGGACTGTCACTGATTCTCTCAAGATAAAAATAACAAAGCTGTAAGGGCAAGGAGCAGAGACTGCCTAATTGTCAGCCGTATAAAGTATCAGTACCAAGATTATTGTCCTACAGGCAACAGCGGTTTGAGAAGAATATAAAATAATGCTGGAGGGGGGGAAAAAAAAAAAAAGAGAGAAAAATAATTGCACATGAAAAATGCTGTAATCAGTTTTGAAGTCTTGAATGCCACAGGAGTCAAAATTTGAGGAAATGAAAACTTACTGCATGCTACAAAAAACAAGGGCAAATTTCCAGAGAACCAGGAAAGAAAACTAATACGCCTATGAAGGAGATGAACACTATTTAATGGAAAGATGATGGATGTCAGATCAAGAACATCCTGGACAGCCCAGACAAAACATTTACCCCAAAATTCTTTGCATCCTCACACACTAGAACACAAAGAAAACGGCAAAAACGTGCTACTCTAAGTGTGGAATTTACCACTTGAAATTTGACAAAGAATATTTAAATAACAGTGGTGTTCAAAAACTCATTTTTCTGGGCAATACTTATTACAATCAAGCAGAAGTAGGAACGACACTTCTTCACACTATGTAAGAGATTCCTGACACAAAATATGTTGGTGCTTCCTAGATTTAACAGACAGAGTTGAAGGCTACCTCACTGATTCCTTCAAGTGAGGCAACAACAGACATCACCACCAGTACTTGCTCAGACAAGCATTCAGAGGCTATCCACATTCAGTATCAGGAAGTATTAACACTTACTTGCTCAAATTATTACTGCAGGCTAATCTTTGAGAAATTAGCAGTGACAGTAAACATGAAAATTTTCCCTCTTAAAATGACAGGGTGGGAAGCTCCGTATCTTTCCCCTTCCTTCTAGAAAGTGTGGGATAAGCTCTAGCTCCTCTGCTTGTGAAATCACTATAGTGACGCAAACCTTCCCAATGCTGCTCCACATGTGGCACCACAGCTACTGGCATAGCTTTGCCTGTTTTCCAACCAGCTGTTAATATTGGTCAGTTTTGGTCAGCTTTGTAAAAGAAAATTTAAAAAAAAAAAAAACTAATGAGAAAAAAGACTGAGCCACCTTGAGCAGAGGTAATCAAGCAGTAGAACTATTTAATGGAGAGGACAAGCCTTCTTCCTTCTGTCCCTAATAAAATAAAAGCTGAAACGAGAGCCAAAATAGAACAACATATTACCCTGGTAAGAATGAGGAAGCACTGCAAGAGTAGCACAACCCTCCACTCTCACCACAGCCAGGTAGTCCACAAGGAAGAAAAAATATTACTTTCATTCTCCCACCCAGCACTGATCGAGGTAGTCCAATAAGCATCAGCTTAAAATCTGAAACTCACCAGTAATAAACTAAGACAAGAGTCCTTTCTCAAGACCGCGGATTAATACCCATGCACTAGGCTCAGCACCTTCTGATAAGCGACAGCCAAGTCAGGGTTTGGGAAAAGGGGCTTCCCACTAACATGATGCCTACAGGATTCACTGGTAAAGACACACTTCTACCCGCATCATGTAACATTTTAAGCTACAATACCAGCACAAGCATATATGTTTGAGGGAAATACATCTGTATTTTGGCATGTAAATACCTGAGCTCAGAGTTATAATCATCTTGGCCATAAGGCTGCACAAGGCCACTGTCCAGTACGCCACTCTATAAAACCCACTAAAATGTCAGCGACAAAGAAATTTTGTTTGCAAGATGCAATGTACATTTTTATCATGCTGGATAAAATATCTACAGTCTCAGCAGTGGTTAAATTGCTGCTATAAAGGAAATTGTCCTCAGATAAATGGTTTCCCTATGAGAAGGTTTCAGTGCTACACCTCACCCCAGGTCAATAAATCAAATTAACTGCACCTTGTCCTCTGGCCAATGACATCATCGGCTTGACCACATCTTGTGAAGCGAGTGCAAAAACATATGCTATTTAAAGCATGAAATCATATTACTGCTTTTTGTCCAGCCAGCCTTGTGCTGTTGGTCTGTGAAACAGTCAGTCACCTGAACAGTCTCATTACTGCTTCCACAGATTTTCTTTTTTTTTTCCTGCTAGTATTCAAGGGCTGTCTTCACCAAGGGTGAAGAAAAAGGATAAATAATCAGAGTTGTTATTTTTTAAATCAAAATGGTTTTCATTAGCTGCAATGTAGTATTTTGTGATAAATTAAATTTGGAACCAAACAACAAAATACGCCGTCTGCATTTGGATGTGAACTCTCTTACTAGTCATGTTGCAAAGATGTTTACATGCTAATCTGGTGCTGCTACTTTGAAGTATCCTGCTGTTAGGCCCTTTTTCTCCACAGGGTGAAAACAATGGTCACTAATGAAAATCTACACAGTTTTATCTGTAACCCATCCCTGTATATTTTTTTTAAATTTTCGCCTCTTTCTAAATAAGTAGTCCATCTCTTTTCAAGTAGAATATCTGGTTTAAAACTGAATTACTCCAGACAATTTCAGAGGATTAATTTCAATTTCCACTTGGTGTTCTTATGACACAATCACAGAAAACTTATCTTTCTTTCTAGACCCTGTACTGCCTAGAAATATCTTCTCTCTTGAAAGCCAGATCTAAATGAAAGAGGAAAAAAAAACCCACCACAACCCAGAACAGTCAAAGATACAAGCAGCGACAAAAGAATCTGACACACTGCACTGTTAAACTGCATCCACATAAGCAAAAAGAAGGTGAATAAGATTATCTTCAATGTATTCAATTCTGTTTGTGTTCAGAGGGAGGAGGAAAGCTGTTCAGATTTTGAGTGTGTCTTCTATAGCTCTCTCAGTGCCAGGAAACGTAAATTAGAAGCAACTCTCCTTTAAGGAAAAGAATGAAGGACAAAGGGACCAAAAATGCCCAAGCCTCTGAAAAGCAGATATGAAAGGAACAGCTTTACAGTCTTGAGTTGCTATAAATTAAAAATAAGCTCCTTATTTAAAAGACATGAGTGTTTGAGAATCTATGAGCAGATCTGATGCTGCTCAAGCCCCAGGAGGGTTTTGTTTTTGCTGGCAGGGGTGGAGTGGAGATGTGGGGGGGTCATTTTGGTTATTAGTAAATAAATCAAGCAGCAGAGAGTGAGGCCTAGACGCCTGCCAGAAGAGCCAGGGCCTAGCTCTCCCCCCTCCTCTCCTCACACAGCCTGGGTTTGATCTCCAGGCCCTGTGGGTTGCCAAGAAAATTTTTAAAAAGCGAGAGAGAGAGAAAGAAGAATCATATTGAACCACAAAAGCACATGGGGCGAATGTAAAATATAAACACGGCGTTGGGCTCTGAGTGGCTGTTATTAAAGGTCTGAATTACTAAACATGAGAGGCGGGGAAAGCCAGGCGGCCATTTCAATAATATAAACCTCCCCGAATTAGACATTATTCAAATGAGAAGGAGAAGGAGAGAGAGCGCGAGGGAGAGGGCCGGGACACGCACCCTCGGCGCCAGCCCACCGGGGCTGCTGGCACCACTGCCGCCCCTGCTGCCCCGGCACCCAGGGCGAAGGGAGGCGGGCGCGGGGGTCGGAACCCGGGGGAGCTGCCCCAGGGCCACAGCACCCGCCCCCCCCCCCCCCCCCCAAGCTTGCGGGGCTGCGGGAGAGGGAGGGCAAAGTGGGAGGAGGGCAAACACCGCTGGGGCAAATCCAGCCTTCGGGAGTGCAAACACGCGGCCTCCCCCGCCGAAGTGGGGCACGGAGAAACTCTGTCCGCACCCCCCGCCCCCAATCACCCCGCATTCAACCTGCTGTTTGCAGGGGGTGAAAGCTTTAAATAAAACGCCGAACCACGTTCGCATCCTACCCCTCCCCAAAGCCATCCGCACCCATCTAACCCATGCCTGCAGGCCCCAGGCTCTGGGGAAATAACCCTGTCTGGGGGGGATGCGGGAAAGAACGGGGGGGTGAAGCAATGAGAAGAGAGGCGAGGAAACCAAGTCTTTCTCCCTCATCTAGCTCCACGGAGGGACCAGCACCCCCGTTCCCCTCCGTCCTACCGCCGGCGGGGGGACTCTGCCACATTCAAGGGGCCACTCGCCTCCCCCCCAGCCCGGCGGGCCGTGCCCCCTCCCTCGGCCCCTGCCGGGACCTCTCGAGCAGCATCGCCCGCCCCCCCCGGCCATGAATATGTAAAGCGGCTTTTATTGTGGGCGTGCGGGCCGGGGGGGAGCCCGGCCGGGTGGCGGCTAACCACCTCCGACCGCTTTTGGGTGCGCGGATGCCTCCCCCCTCCCAGCTTCGCCCCCTCCTTCCTCCGCCCCCGCCAGCGACTCCCCACCCCGACCCCACCGCCTCGCCGTTGCGCCGCCGCTGCCCGCGCCGCCGCCCCCCATCGCCCCACTGCCTGCCCCGGCGCCGCTGCCCCGGCGTGCGGGCGGGTGCGGGTGCGAGTGCGGCTCCGTGTGAGGGAGCAGGCGGGCAGGCGAGGGAGGGAGCGTGTGTGTGTGTGTGTGTCTCCCCGCACGGGGAGGCTGCTTTCCTTCTCCCCCCCCACCCCCCCCGCTCCCTCCTGTGCCGTTAATTATAATAATCCTGAGTACTAATAAATTATGCTAAGCGGGGCGGGCGGGCGGCGGGGGGGCCGCGTGTGCGAGTATGAATATGAATATGTAAAATGCAGTAATGATTACCTGCCGCTGCCGCCACCGCCGCCGCCGAACTCTCATCTTGACTCGCTGCTCCTCCGTCCGCCATTTTGAATATTTTAACCAAAATCGGCCGCCCGATAAACCCTCCCTCGCTCCCGGCCCCCCCCACCCCCCTACTCCTCCCCTCCCCCCGCCGCGCGCCCCCTCCCCCCGCCGCCCGACCGCGCAGCCGCCGAGCGGCCCAGTCGCGGCTTCGCTCTGCGCATGCGCGCCCTCCTCCGTCTCACCTCGTCCCCCGCCCTCCGAGGCCGCCTTCCCGTCCGGCGTGAGCCGCGCCGCCGCGCGTGCGCCGAGTCAGCGAGCGGGCTCGCTCTGCCGCTCTCCCGCCCTCCTTCCCTCCCCCAACTCCCCCCGCCCCCTCGGGGCAGATCGTGCGGGGCAGCGCGCAGGCGCGCGGCTGCCTTGCCTTCACCTCTGGCCGAGGGCTCGTTAAAGTGTAAACCGTTGCCCCGCGCGCGGCAGCCTTTCAGTCGCCCTCACCTTCCCCCCACCACCACCAAACCCCCACCCGCCGCTGTGCAGGGGGGAGGAGGGGCGCGGGCGCTTGCGCACTGGGGCTCCCGCCCGCGCCCCCCGGGCTGTGGCCGTGGCCGTGGTTGGGGGGTGGTGAACGGCGCAGGGTGTCCTGCCGCTCTTCCCCCCCCCCCCCCCCCCCCCATCTCGTCTCCCCCACGCCGCGGTGCCGGCCTGCCCGGCGCTGCCTGAAGACTCGGAGGGGGGTGCCGTGCGGCGCCGGGGGTCAGGCACAGGCGGCAGGGTGGAGCCCAGCTGCCAGTACAAGGAGGGTATTCCCGACCCTGCCTCGTACAGTGTTCGTTAATAACTGCTGAGCTGCCAGACCGACGGGGAGTAATGCGAATAGTTAATCGTGGTAGTAGAAGAGGCAACCAGGTGACAGCCTCTTCAAAGGCAAGCGTTAGGCTGAACGGGCAGAGTGGCTGAGTGAAAATCCCGAGCCAGGCTACGTCCGTAGGCGCGACAGGTACTCTGCGAGCTCACAGCAAAGATGAATCCCCTTGTGAATATCGGGGAATTGCGCGCAGAGAAAATGAACCCGCGGTTGCCCGCGAAGGAGGGCGAGTGAGCGAGGGTCTGTTTTTTCCCTCAGAAAAGAGCCATTGCAAGGAAGCGATCCTCCTCTGTCAAGAAACCCACTATACCGTGCCCCTCGTTCTGGGCAGGACAATGGTCCTAGGGTGTCTTTGTCAAATATTTTAGTCTCTTACACTTTTACTCATCGAATTTGACTAACCTGAAAGCAAGAGGGCGTCGGGCTCCGCGCCTCCCTCGTGAGAGGGGAGTAGAGTAAATAATAAGAGACCAGAGGGACCGACAAATGAAATTAGCTTTACATTCAAAACTTCCAAATCACTACAAGCAATCGGCTAAACAGGCAGAGTGGCAAAACTGCTGATTCTTGACAGATTTGGCAGCTTGCTTGCACCCTTAACCTTAATATTGCAGAGATACACGTTATCCCTGAGCTTTGTAATGTGTATCCATGAAAAAGAAGAAACAGAAGGTGGTATCGAATGGCATTCATTAAGGATTCGGTCTTAACTTTTTCCAAGAGTCATTAACTTCAACGGCTCAGAGTCCAAGCCAGATTTTCTTCTGGGGCTGAACATCTCGTGGAATTAGAGAAACTGGCAAAAATCAGTTCTTGCATGCTGTCGCTGAAGAAATTTTGAGTCGTATCAGAGACAGTCGTTAGATTTTTTTTCACTGGTAGGGAAAAGCCGAAAAGGAAAGGCTGAAGGAGTGAGACAGCAGGGTTTCTCTCTAGGGGCTGAATCAGAAGGGTAATTTTGACGTTTTTATTTAAAAATAAGTTCCTCTGGTAATGGGATTTTTTTTTTTTCTGTGCTATAAAAGAACCTCTTGATCCTGCAGAAAACGTTAGTGGAAATGGACAGCGCTATGAAAGAGCAAAAACCTTCCCCTAACACTAATTCTGCTCTTGCACTTTCAATTGGTGATACTCCATACCAGTAATTAAGCACTTTGTCCTGTGAAGACCTGTGTTTCACTCACAGGAGTGAGCATGTAAACAAAGGCATATTGTCGTGTTCCTCTTCTGTTCAGCCATGATCCTCACAGGCCAGTTAATCCAGTTTTATGGCCAGGTTATACCAGCACTGCAGCACACAGTGGCTGCACCATGACAGATAAAGGTGTAGAGAAAGGGCTGCCTAGATTAAGACTCTGCACAGCTCTAATCCTGCCTACGCTGAATATTCTCTCCCGTATCTTCCCATCTCACCCGTAGTCTTCTCAGTCCTGTGTGCTACTTCCTTGTAACCTCCTCCCTGATGGCAGCAGCTTCTCACCAGGGAGAATTTGCTCCCATTACCACACCTGATTTAGCCTTTGCTCTTGCTCAGCTTCTGCACAGTGAGCCGGAACCCACAGCTGCTGGAGACAAGATGTCTGAAAACAAGCAGTTACCAGGGTGGGTTTTTTTCTGGTAGTTACTAACCTGCTGTGTGTTTTCTAATGGACCATCTGAAAAAGAGAACTTCATTCTGTTTGGCCACATAGCTGCTCTCCCTCTCTCTTTAAAGACTGCTCTGGACCTAAATCTGCATCCTCTTCTCTAGTTTACTTTGAATGCATCTCTATCTGATGCCTTCCCAAAGGTGTCATACATCCCTGTGGCTATATATCCAGGAAAGCTGGCCAAATCATTAGTGATGAATAATTTATCGGATAAATTTTACCTCTATTTCAGTTGTGAGTTGTCTGCAAACAGCTTGTGATTTCTGCACGCTTATTATTTGATGTTACTGGCCACATAGTGCCTGACTGGTGTCTTACTCATGAGCAACTTGCTGGAAATACTTGAAACTTGAGACAAAGATGATACAAAGCTTAGCCCTACAAGAAGCTGAGTACTCTAGATGAATTTAACAAAAAGACTTAAGTGGGAAAGTGAATTGTTTGGCATCATTCAGCAAGACTGGGCTCATACTGGTGGTTAAGAACATGCTTACATCCTCTGCTGAAACAGAGCCCAAAGCAGCAAACGCCTTGTGGGACGCAGTGTTTCTGTTCTCTGACACACCTCTTGCAGAGATTTTGCTTTGAAAATATTTTCTGTCAGTGAAAAACAATACAGTGTTCAAAATCAACATACCTGTAAAGAGAAGAAACAGTATTTCAGGATCACTTAAAGCTCTGTAGTGTATCTGTGGCTGTTATTTTGATTTTGGTCCAGATACCTCCTAAGTCCTAGACCTCCTTGGCTTGCCCTGCTTGTGCCAAGTTTTGTTACAATCCCAAATTTTCTGTTATGGCTATATTATCTCCTAGTTTTTCTGTCTCCTGCTAGAATTTATTCAGTAGTGTTTCAGAGACTTTTAAAATTATTATTATTTTTTAAGGAGGAGAGGCAAGGGCCAAAAGAAACACAAATTGCAGTATCTAAGGAAAAAGTACTTTGGGAAGGAAACTCTCATTTTCTCTTCACAGCTCTAGTGTAGAGAAATTAAGAGCAAACTTATCTGCTCTGCTCCAATTCCTCTGTGCCACTCAGATGTGAATCACAGATGCTGCTTTTCTCGCACAATGTCGCTTGTCTCTATCTTGTCTTCCTCACATCAGATTTCTCTGTTTCGAGAGTCGTGTTTGCTTCAGCTTTCTCTTTGGTCCTTCAGGTAACTGCAGTGGAGTCTTCTGCCCCAGAACTGTCATACTTTGCCCCTTGTGCTTTACTGCATATCTCCCCAAAACCTCTCCATTCCTTTCACTTTGGGACTGCTCATATTGTCTCACCTTTAATTAAACATAGCTTTATTTCTCTGTTTACTGTTTTTCATGTGTAATACACCCTTTACAGAGAGCAATACCAGCAGTCTCTCTGCTACAGTCTCTGTAATAGTTACAGAGGTTACAGTCTCGTTTTTTGAACGTACTATGGCAGCAAAAGACAGTTTGTGCCTTGAAAAGCTTGCAGCGTAGAGAAATGGCAGGCAAAAAATGAGGGGCAAATGGGATTAGTAGCTCCTTCCTTGATTGAGGAGAAATGAAGAAAAACAATTTAAAGACCATGGAGAGTTCCTCCATTAACATCCAGCAGACATTAGAGGCTCAGACCTGGGTCTAGGTGCTCTAAGGCTGTGCAGATCGGTGCTTTAACCACAAAGCTGTTTTTCCTACCTCTCCAGTGTTGCTCCCTGTTCTCCTCCTGTTCCCCGAACGTGGAGCAGACAGTCCACCCTCACCCCCGAGACCCACCAGCACCGTGTCTTTCCAGTATTCTGCACTTCCCTCTCTTCAGAACTCCTTCCTGTGCGGTTTGAGAGTGCTGAGCACGAACAGCAGAAGAGGAATGGAGACTGTCCACTGCATATATAGGCTGTTATTTTCCCCTACACGCTCCTCTGGCTGCCTTTGACCAGATTGCTCTCTAGCTCTGTTTCTGTGCCTTTTCTGTCGGCTCTGGATTGGAGAAAGGATGACCCTGAATCTCTTATTTCTGAGGGTTGTTGCCAATCCTCCCAATCTCCCAGCTAATGAAATTGTAGCAGGGAAGTCGTACCATCTCCTAACACTCTGCCCCTCCCAGGTCCAGCTAACTGCTTTTTTGGAGATAAGAAATAAATTGCAGACGAAAAGAAATGTGGTTTTCATTTTCATATTTTAAAAGACCCCTGTAATTCAGAACCTTCACACATCCTCAGGAAGGGAGAGGTAATCACTAACAGGACACTTATCTTTTCAGGTGGGATTATCAATCTATTTCTCTCTGCTGCTTTGGCTGCATTTACTTTTTCTAGCTCCATTTCAATGGTTGTCTTCAATGCAGCATCTCAGCACCTTTCAATTTTAATCAATTACATCTTACAAATCACCAACGTAGCAGACTGAGGAAATTATCACTCTGCTATTTTAACAATGGTAAACTAAGGCAGAGAAATTAAGTACCTTGTCTTTAGTGGCACGTGTGGCTGGGCAGCCCAAGAAGAGGAGCCCACAATTCTCTCTATTGTGCTTTGATTGAAACACCCTGTTAAGGTTGTTGTTGTTCCTCTCCCGCCCGTGAGGCTGGCTCCGTGTTCACGTGCCTCTACTCTGAGAGGGACAGCAGAGGGGTCCTACGACTTGACTTCGATCTCCTGGGAGGTAGGATTTGCAGTTGCGTGTTTCAAGTTGCCACTCGAAACTGCGACATATCTACTTTCAGTGGTTCCTTCTGCCTTGCCTCGCTGAGAGTGCCTGCAGTCTGACAGACCTCATATAGAAGGGCAAACTCTATGTTGTATCTATATGATAAAGAGGGCTGAACTCCTTTTTTTTCCACCAGTCGTACAGCACGCTTTCTGCTGTAGACCTTGGGAATGCTTTGGTGCTGCTTACACGAGGAACCAAATTGTTTTTGACCTCAGTGAAGAGGGGGCCAAGAGGGACACATCTGATGCCTTTTAGCAACCGCAAGGTTTTCTGTAGAATAGACACAGCCTATGAAACAAACACACAACTGGAGTTAGGGTGCTTTTGAAAACATTGTCTTTATTCTCTACCTCCCTTTCTTCCAGGAAAGGCTCTTTGCTTATTCCCTCTTCAGAAAGGGACTTTTCTGGCACACAGCCTAGCTTGGCTGGAGATTAGGGATTCTGTCTGCCCCTTCATCCTTGAATATTTCCTTTTAATTTCACAGTTTAAATTCCAATTGTGTAATTACATTCTGCCTACCCCAAATTCCTCTGTAATTTCAATTGGACACGGTGTCCTTCACTCTCTAGGCAGAACTCTTGCAGTGCTGTGGGGCACTGTTAAAAGGCTGCCACGCTCCGCTCTAGTCCCATTTCATGTAAATGGGGAAAGAGAATGGACCAAGATCCCTTTGAACTAAAACTGCTGCTCCATATAGACGAGACAGGGGTTGCTATAGAGTGACAAGGCAGCCTTAGCCCATGGCAATACACTGGGCATTTTTTACAATGCCTCAGTCTAAACAGACTTTTGGAGTAAAAGTCTAAATCTGTCTGGAGGTATTTCTCCCCCACAACACCGTACCCTTTGATCACAAATAAAGCTGTACAGGGACCCCCAAACAGCTACTTTGCTGAATTTATGTGGCCTGGGAGTACCTGCTCACACCATTTAACATGGCAGAAATGCCACAGTGATTTAATTTAGGCTTGGGGAGTTGTGTAGCAATGAGAGGGTACACAGCACAGACGCCTAGTTAGGTAAAACGCTTTACAAAAACTGGCAAGTCCCATGCATTTTATGACCCAACCTCAATGCTTCTTGCAGATTTTTCCCTCTTGCAGCATTTTCCCTCAATCCCTACTCTGGTGGTGATCGCCAAGTCCTACATCCCAATTTGTTTTATCACAACATTCCCTGTTTTAAGTGTTGGTGTCTACTTTACATCAATGTGAAAAATATTTCTGCTTCTCCTGCCTCCTCTTTGCTTTCCACGTCCTTCCTTACTGTGGCACAGCTGCTTAGTTGGTCAGCATGCCTGCAGGTGGCCCTGTACCAGAGATATTCACCTTTCATATTTCCACTAGCTTCTGCTGTGGTCTTCTGTGGAAATTCAGGATGGAGAAAGGGAGGGAGAGTGTATCCATGAGAGAACACTCCTCCTTTTGTCTTTCAGAACAAGCTTCCTCTCATCGTGCAAGTTCTGCATCATGTTCACAGAAGAAATTGCTCACCTGGTTTAAAGTGATGTTCTACACATCTCAGCAAAAAGGAATTGTTTTACAACAGAAACTAGGATTCTTCAATTATTGATCATCTTCAACCACGCGCCATATTCTTTTCACCCTGTGTACACCATTGTCAGAGGACCATGGGTCTGATACCAGAATTAGCAACAGAGTCCTTTACCAAAGTCCATTTCCCTTCGCTGCACAAGTACTCTGGGTTGTCCTCCTACCATGTAATGTCAAATCTGAAATGGAGCCATTGAATTATTTAAATATTTCAGTTTAGTTTAAGACTGATACTACTGAATTTTTGTATCCTGTTTCTTAGGATTGCTAAGGTTTCTCAAGGCCTCCGGATCTTTGTATAATCAAAAGTTTCTTAAGACTGTTAACATTTCTCAAGGCTTTATGACTCTGTCAGACAAAGCATTGTCTAGAAACAATGCCCAAGATAAGACCAGCAGATGTTCAAGATGTAAGTTAACCGAGTTAGCAGAGTGTCACCAAACAAGTGATAACAAATCACTTCAGCAAATCAGTAATACACATATGTCTAGAAGACGAGCCATGAAGAGTGTGAAATGACCACCTAAGGAAATAATGAATTGTGGAACTGGGTAATTGTTTCCTGAAATAGGTGTGTTTATGGTAAATAACCCCATGAAATGCATTAAATATTCATGTTTTAAATGTATAAAAACGAATGTACTTTTGTCTCGTGGCATGCAGGTTTGGCAGACAGATCCCCCTGCATCCAGCTCTGCATTTAATGATACCTGCTTAATAACAACTCTGTTGTTATTGAGTCTTTTATTTCAGAATCCTTACCCAGCTGCACCTAACTTCACGCTCTCAGTGAGGAGTGTTAAAAAGCAAGGGGGTTTTGGAAGTTCTGACTTCGAATGAAATAGACTTTACCCGAACTAGACACCTAGCTCATTGCTGGCAGTTCTGTATCTACATGGAGCCTCAGTAAATTTGAATTTTGATGGGACTTCTGCTTTATGTACTCTGCAGATTTGGGCCTGTTCCCCAGAGACATCTTCATGCCTGCTCCTGTGGTAGCAGACCTGAGGCTGCTGTTTGCATCTCTGGCAAACAGCAGATAGATCAGGTGAGATCAAGTAGACCATATTTCCATGTTTCCTTGGTTAGCTTATGCTGTTAGAAGTGAGTTGTTGTTAGGAGGAAACAGAGCATGTAATAACTAGAGTTGGATTTTGTTTGGCTTTGAGTTATAAATTTTAAAGGAGAGGAAAGAGCCATCATGTTCATCCCCAAGTTTGTCATACAATCAGCAAGGGGCAAGGCAGTAGTATGGGCAAGAAAATGAAACATCTGAAGGTACAAGTGCCAGCGGGGGGAAGTCACTGTTGCTTATTGTCAGTTTTGGTGTGACACAGAAAGTTCAGCTAATCCTCTTAGTTACAGAGACACACGGGTGGGGGGAGATTGTTATCTCAAGCAATTTGCTGGCTCTACTCCTTTTTTCCTTCGAGTTTCTTTTCGCCTAATTGAGCAGCATTTCTTCCTGGGACTGGTTTGCAATAATCCTGGGGCCTCATCTGGGAAAGCACTGAAAAATACAGAAAGCAGAAGCAGCCCGGGTGAGGCAGCTACTGCCATGAGTTTCTCTCTTCAGAAAGGGTTTGGCTCCAAGCGCTGAGGGTTAAAACTAAGATAAAGATTCAAAGTGATACAGAACAGTCTGCTGATCAAAGTGAGAGGCAGAAAGGTGTATCTCTGATGTGAGCTGGAAGGTGGTGTAATTAACAGGTATTCAGAAAACTAGCAGCTGCTTATTTAAAAGAAAACATTCAGGAGCTTGATGGTCTGAAGTGGAGCATGGTCTGAGTGGGGTTGAGAATTCCGCTGGAGTGCATCAGAAATGTGTTGATTCCACTTTCATTGCCAAAGGGATGTATCTGCGGTAAATCTAATCAAGAGTCAAAAGGTGAACAAGAACAATAATAACTGGGGAGGTTTGTTTTTATTTATCCAGGAGATAAGGATTCAAGCTACAGGAATAGAAGGAGAAAAAGATGCCTCTTTCTGAGCAGACCTTTATTCCATCCATGCTTACTCATCATCAAGGTTTTAATATTCTATTACTAAGGCTATTTAACAGTCTCTCAGCCTCGAGGCTCGTAAAGTTTGTGCAGATACTCTGCCACTTGCCACAGGTGTCTTTTTACAAAAGACCTGAATAATTAACATGGGATAGTCCTCAAGATGGCAGTAGCCAGGAGCCATTCTTCAGTAGCCTCCCAGCATTGTTCCCCGTGCTGGTGTTACCATTAGGAGAGATTTCAAAACCCCATTTCCATGTGCTGGCAGAGCGTAAGTCTCTGAAGGCACCAGACTATTTCAAGTACTGTGATCTTATATCCTAGGGAAGTAAGGGCTCTGGTTCTCAAGCCCTAGTGATTCACTGTGGAGAAATCTAAGATACTACTGATTGCAGCTACCTGCATTACTAAGGTCCTGGAGGTAGTTAACCCAAGGAAGAAGTAGTCAAATGAATGGTGTGTCAGCTTGTAGCCTGATGCTCTCATGTAAATCTCATTACAACTGATACCAATTTACTCTGATAGCCTGCACTGAGAACTGCAGAAATAAGTGATTTAATTCAAGATCATATCACTGTATTTCGCTGCAGCGGCTAAGAAATTTATTACCTTTAGCTCTGGCAATGGGTTACCTTTTCAGTTAGGGCAGCTAAACCCAACTGAGACTGCGAGTCAGAGCTATTCAGATGAGAGAGGGACAGAGCTGACATCAGTCACAAAGCAGTTGTAAAGCAAGTAGTATAGTGCTTTTAAAAGAAAAGATGTTCTACTGATGTCCTGCTAGCACAGAACAAGGAAGTGACGAGTTTGATATGTACGTCATATTTAGACACCCTTTTTGATTTGGCTTATGTTCTTCAGTCTCTCCCTAGTGTTGTGTCACCTGGGGGCTTGGAACACCTCTGAGATCACAGGTCCAGACGGATGCCCTGGGTTTGGCCATGCCCAGATCTGCCCCATGACACACAAGTGGCATTTGTTGCTGGTTTCCAAACAAAGGAAACTCCAAGTGTGGATCAAACAAGATTCATGGTGTGCTCCACCAGGTTTTTGATTCAGACATTTGCAGAATGAGGGCCATGGCGTGTGCTGTGTCTTGTACCTTCAGGCCACTTTAGTGTGCCTCTACCGCCCACCTGCATCGTAGATGGTAACTGCATTTCCTTATTTGACATCCGTGTTGTGAGGAAAATGTATTGGGAAATGTAATTACCAGATGCTACAGCAGTGAGGGCACCTTCGGTGGATTCATTGTAGTTCTTTTGTTTCTTTATATACTGGTAAAATTAATCAAAGCCATAATTTGCTTTCCTAACCTGTTCTAATTTATGGTTAGAGCCTATAGGGGTGCAGGGGCAGGAAGAAGGGAACTTGTAACTGTGTGGCGTGTGAGCAGCACAAAGCAGTCCTTGGACCCTGACATACACAGAGAATGCTCCGTGGTGACTTCTCTGAGAGTCCGCAGTGCTTCAAACAGCACAAGGAGGAGTCAGGAAAGGGTAGGAATTGCTGGATTCATGGATCTGTCTCTTCCTTATGCAGGTCTGCACAGCTAGCTACTTGCATGCAGGACTATACTATGCTCTTTAACCCTCTCAGTGAGCATTCACGTTTGTAATACTGAAAATATATGGAAAAGTTACAATTTTTTTTAGCCAGATATGCTTCCTGAATCCTATTCTGTAGTACTAGACTGCAGCTCTGACAGTGAGATAGCATTCACAGTTGTAAAGACAGTGAAGAAATTGGAAATGGATAAAATGCATGCTTAATGACTTCTTCAAATATGTTTAATACATATCATTGTAGTTACGTTTCAGGTAGGTGAGTGTTAGTTTTCCTTTAATCAGAAAAATACTGTCTAAAACCACTGAAAGAGACAGAATTGCAGCTGAATATCATGAATGAAATAACATTCACCACCGTGAATAGGACCACCACATTTCCCAATAGCAGCTCCCTGTCTTCTCCTAATTTCCCCCTCCCTTTCCCCTCCCTCCTCAAACATATACACATACACTGTGGGAGGAATGACAGCTGTTCTTCATGGAATGACAGCCCAGGGATATTGCATCCTCCCTTAAAAAAAACAGGCAGGCTATAGAATAAGGTCAGTGAAGGGAGACAAAGGGGTCTCCCAGAGATGGCAAAGGGTAATTTATTGACAGATGAGATAGACGTTACTACAGAAAAATATTAAATGGATTCTTTTCCCCTGTCTTTGGAAGGGGAGAAAAAAAAAAGTGGGAAGGGTTAGGAAGGACAGATGCCAGAAATAGAGACAAATTTCCCTGGAGAGGAAGAAGAAATCCTGAAGGAAATTAGGATCATGACACAGCTGGAAAAAAAAAAAAAAGAGAGAGAGAGAAAAATCAGAGCATCCAAAATTCTGTCCTAGAATCCTGTCTGGAAACAACAAAAAAGGGCAGCGGAGAAGGAACCCCACCACTATCAGCAGCCTTGCTTCAAAGGCAGTCTGTGAGAGGAGGAAGTGCTGGTGAAACAGAGCGCCTGATTAAAAGCCAGTGCTTGAAAAGGGCTGTCGGGAAATTACAGAGCTGTGCATGCACCCAACGTCAGCAGCGAGGAAGACTCTGGGAGCACTAATCAAAGGGAGGATGAGGGAGCATATGGAGCATGGAGATTTTATTAAGGACAGGAGTGAGCCAGGGTTCATATAATCGGGGCAGTCAAGCCCAGGAGATGGGAAGGAAGAAAAGGCCAGACACCAGAACTGGTGCAATAAACTGGTATAGTGCTGTCAACTTTGACAGTATGTCAGTTCCTGCTGCAAGGAAAGAGCCTGAGTGAGAGGCTTAAATACTGGATGTTATGAATATAGTTTCTCTGGGCCAAATTCACAACTTTTCCCAAAATAACTGTGAATCAGAGGGCAGGAAGAGCCAATATACCAATGCGCTGTGGTTTGGCTTCTGTAACACCACATTGCGCCATGACAGGAAGATACCAAAGATGTGTTCCGGGAGCTTGTGACATTAAGAGTTTTTGATTTTCACCTGTCAGGGCCAGACTGATGACAGAAGAGTCACCAAATACAATTTCCACAAAGATAAAAGCAGCAGAACAAAAGAAATTTGAAGGAGAACAGACTTCATTTACATTGACAAGCAGGAATAGATTTAAGCCAAACAGTGTTTTATTCTTCTCTTTTGTGCAAGGAAAGTAGTTCTTGAGTGTGTGACTTAGTCCATGTGGTAGAATAAGGGAATAGGAAGATTGTGTGTGTCCACTATAATGTGCCACATGAAATATACTCCTAATCCTGTCACTGCCTCCATAAATCCTAGCAAGACATTTGTCTCAGAGCAGGTTCTTCTGCCAATTGGCTAATCTCACCTAAAATCACAATACCCCTCCCATTCCAGCAAGCACCCTGATCTTAGAAGGTAATCTCTTATCATATGCAAGTCCAGGAGAAGCACGAGGCACTGCATTGCCCTGTGTTGTCAGCCAACTACTTTCCAAACTAAGTCAGGTTAAAAAGTGACTGAATTAATGCTAAACATGGGTTTTAAATGATCTAGAAGGGGAGCATTCGTCCCATCTCCATGATTGCCGTGCTCACAGCTGGAGAGAATAATAGTCTACACAGGATTTCAGGCTTTGATATTCTAGAGGCATTTGCAATCTTTCAAGCCTTGAGAGAGTGAGTAGGACAAAGCAAAAATAAAAGCTGGCATTTTGCTGGGTTTCACTGTTAAATGGTAAGGAAGTGTTAAATGCTAAAGACAGCTTGTACTTGCAGTGGGTGATTTAACCAAGCTTTCGGTGGAAGGCTGCAGCATGCCGCGAGTGCAATCTGCCACACTGAGCCACAACCAATCTGATTGTTTATGAATCATTTCTCAAACAGAAAAATACAGGGAAAGCTGCCAGTTTTGCCAGGAATGTATGTCCCAGCCATGTGATGGCCTGCATTTCTATTTGAAACCACCTGTACCACCACAGTGTGACCCAGATCCGAAAGATGATCCAGGCGCTGCAAAATTCAGTGCAGCATACCTAGCTTTTAGGGACTTGCCCGCCTACTGATCCTGCAGCTCTCTGGTAGGTACCTGGCTTCCTTACACAATGCAGTCACTGCCCTAATACCACCACAATGAATGGGGAATCTCTTCAGAAAATAAGCAAGAAATGCCAAAGGCTGAGTCTGTTTCTGTCTTAATGCAGCATTTTATCCTGGTGTATTTGAGGGTTCTCACTGAAGTAGAGCCTTGCTGTCGTAGCTTGGAGACGGCCACAGGGGAATCACTATCACCATGCCTTCACCTCTAAAAAAAATATACATTTTCTGTCAAATCAACAGGCTGATCTGACAAATGCCATACCCACATCATCTCTAGATCTAACATAAGAAATGTGATGTCAGTGTGCTTCCTGGAGCTGGGGAAGGCAAGCAGAGAGAGATGGGATTACCAACTTCTGGAAGCACTCTGCAATTATACTGGATTGTAACGGATAAATATGAAACTGCAGTGAAGCACTTCTTTCCAGCCTGTGCTCACAGCTCTGAAGTTACCTTCGGTCCTTAAACCAACCTTATCCACGATCAAGACATAGCCCATAACAGAGGTGACAAAAAGCAGCGAGTGACCCTTTTCAACTCAGTAGGTTAGTATTCAAGTCCTCTCGGAAGGCAGTGCTTTAACTCACTGAGAGCACCCGAGTCCGTGTCTGAAGAAGAGCCAGGCTCTTTTCCTAGGCTGTTGGTTATTCTGGAGTGAGAGTCCCACATCAACTATTTCCATTTGAATTGATTATTTAAATATTCTTTGGGCCAGAAAGATAGAGCACAACTTTGCAGGTTAGCAGTCAGGAGCCATGACTTGGGAGGAGAAAAGCCTGCACCGATGAATGCTTAACTCTTTCATGTCAAATATTCTCTGGTCTGAAATATATTTCTGACCCTCTCGGGCGACTGCCTTAATCACCAGTATAGAGAGTCGTGCTTGTGCTCTCTGGAGGCCAGTGAGTATTTAATTGTGCCACACAGAGCTGAGTGATTGCTCAGGCAGAATGACTTTGTTAGCAGGATAAATTTAGCCTGATCTTTTGAAATTTTCTGCAGACTTTCTCTGTTGCAGTGTTCACATACAATGCTGGACTCAGTGTCTGGGTCTTTAATACACTCACAGATGCAATCTCTTCTTTTTCCCAGACTGGGTCTGTTTTGTTGATTTAATTTATAAGTCTTTTAAGGTGAGAATATCTTGAATTGTGCTGCTTGCAGTACACACCGAAATGGGGTCCCGGTACCAGTTAAGACCTCTGGATACTAATGGAGTAACAATTGTATCCTTAGCTTAGCCCCAAAGGATGCTGAGAAATAGAAGGTCGTAAAGGGGAAATATTTGGAACCATTGAGCATGGATATCAGATGAAAAAGACTCGCTCCACAAAGGGCAGGAAAAACACAGCGTCTCCCTGCATCCAGGTTGGAAACGGTTCTCTGGCAGAGCTCTTCCGTAGCATTGCGACAGGCAGAGCTGGCCGAGCTGTTTGTGAAGAAGGGTTGTGGTCTTAAAGGTAAGCTAAAACACCAGCTAAAAATGCTGGTTCTCAGTGTGGCACAGAAAATGTAACAATTCTTGGGGAAAAGGGAAAAAATGAGCTGAAGGCAAGCGAATTTCCCTTCCTGTTTCCCTGTGTATCAAGTGGGGGGTTATGTTCCATATTAACTTCGGCAACCAACACTGAGAAATTTCTTTGGCACCTTCAGATAGAAAATGTCTGCTTTTGAAATGCAACATTTGGACTTTTTTCCTTAATTGGACTAAATTTTTTAAAACACAGGACTGACTTGTCAGAAATATCTTTTGTGGTCTCTGCCTTTTTCTAGTGCTTTTGCAGTGAATAGCTATGATTTTGTGCAAAGTAGCAACTATTCCACTGCAAATTTCTAGGAGGAAAATCATTTCTATTTAGCAGTAGCGTTAAAGCTCTTGAATTGGGCCACATTCTGCTGCCAATGCAGTTTCAGGGACACTTGGAAAATATTTTGAACAGCAGGGAAGAACAGTGATAACCACTACACAGTCTCTCAATGGTGTGAATATTGTGGGTTATTTTACCGTTGGCTGTTTATGGCCTATTTACAGTATAATCACACCAAATCAGGTTATAACATGTCTCTCTTTTTTGTCTTTTTTTTTTTTTTCTTTTTAGTGAAAATAGAATCCAGCATCATTTTTAAAAAATTTACTCTAGCTGTTCCTAAGAGCTAAGGAATTATCAGGCAGTAGGCAAGTATGCTGTGTTCTCCAAGGCATTTGTAACATGGAGACCAGGAGAGAGGGAAGTTATTTACAGTTTCTATACACTTGCTATACTGTACTATAGCTATATTGTTGTAAACATGGCCAAAAAAGAGGAATTATAAAAGAGACCTAATTGCAGACAGAAGAGAGATTTGCTAATGAGGTGAGGAATTACTTTACTGCGTGTAACTGCCATCAGAACAAGCTATGAACACATGTATGAGATCAGTTCAGTGAAGTAATATTCTTATTCACTCCATCCATACCAGACAGTGTCAGTGTGTTTTGGGATTAGAAGAAACACTTAAGTTGTCTGAATTTGTAAATGGCAGCTTAAAAGGGTAACAGCTCTGCCATGTTACAGATTGTCTATTAGACCATGCAAAAGTCTCATCCAAATATCTGCTCTCTCTTGAGAAAACCTGTCATGAGAACTAGCCTGCACTAAACCTTTGGCTTTCCAACACCTCTTGTAGCCAGTGGGGTAGAAATCTGCTTGCCAACATTGGGAAGGAGTGGGCATCTGTCACCTGAAAAAGCAGAAAACAAAAGTTCTGCCAGAGATCTACTGCTGGAAAGCAATGTCTCAGCTGCCTCCACAGTGAGCCTACAGGAAAAGCAGTATTGCTTCTCAGCTTGAAGAAGCGTGCATGCAGATGAAAAGGACAGCTTACTAAGCTGATCTATGGAGTTAGCAGTGGAGATGCTTTCAAACAGTCGGCCATGCTTTCTGTTCTTTGTAGGATGATACTATCTCACAACTGTGAGCCCTTCTCGTTGTGAAGAAGAATCATAGACTCATAGAATGGTAGGGGTTGGAAGGAACCTTTAGAGATCATCTAGTCCAACCCCCCTGCAGAAGCAGGGTCACCTAGATCAGGTCGCATAGGAACATGTCCAGGCGGGTCTTGAAGACCTCCAAGGAAGGAGACTCCACAACCCTTCTGGGCAGCCTGTGCCAGGGCTCCCTCACCTGAACAGTGAAACGAGCTTAAATGAAAAAATACATATTGGTTTACTTTATTTTCATGGAATCACAGAATAGTTTGTGTTGGAAGAGACTTTAAAGATCATCTAGTTCCAAACTCGCTGCTATGGGGAAGGGCACCTTGCACTACAGCAGGTTGCTCAGAGCCCCATCCAACCTGGCCTTGAACACTTCCAGGGATAAGGCACATACAACTTCTCTGGGCAACCTGTTCCAGTGTCTTACTACCTTCACCTTCCTTACATCTAATCTAAATCTACTCTCTTTCAGTCTAAAATGGTTACCCTTGTCCTATCACCACACTCCCTGACAAACCATAATAATCCCTTGCTTTGTTTTTCTTTTTCCCCTTTGTTTGAGACTCTGTCCTTTCTGTGACTGTCCACTCAACTCCTGCTTAGATTTTGGCTAACCCAGCTCATGCTGGGAGCAGCACCATTAGGTAGGCAGGGCAGGTAGCCAGGAAGTCCCATTATGCAGCCACCGTCACCTGCAAATTGCTGCCTCTAGCAGCCCTCATCCTTTGTCTGGCAGTTTCCTATAAATCTGAAAGATCCAGACAGACCACGACATTTTATTGGTTTCAGAAGTGGGATCTCTCTTGGACAGGCACTGTTGGCAAGCACAAGGTGCTTTGCCATTCATGTTGAGGCAATTGGTTCAGTGTGAGTGTAAAGACACTGTGTCTCTGTGAGTCTGTTTGTGCCATGAAAAACTAGACACTGAGTGGCAACAACTGGGAGAAGAATTTGAGAAAGAGGGATGGCATAATCCCAAGTCCTAGACTGAGAGCCACTGCATGGATCCTGATCATATTTGGCAGGAGTTTTCCAGATGGCAGGCTAAAGTTAAAGATGCTATGTGCTAGCTACTGGGCAGTTGTCATAGGGCAGTAATGAATTTGATTGATGAGTTGAAAGGGGAAAATGTACAGTTGGAAAAGGAAAATGAGAAAAGGAAAATTGAAAAAATTCTTGGGAAGTAAAGTGTAAGCAGTTAGAAATGCAAACTAGACTGCTCAAGTTGAAACTTCAGCCCCAGGTAACCACAGAAGCTGAAGAGTGGAGGAGGAGGTTGTTGGAAGCTACTAGGTAGTCCCAGTTCAAGTCTGTTGTGCTATGTATGATGCTGATTTGGACAGGGATGTCTAGAAACAAGCAGACCCACATCTCCTAGCCTCAGGGCCAGGTGATAATGATGACCATCTCCCATCCCCTGCTCTCTTGGCACCAGAAATTAAGACTGACCAACCAAGCAGGGACCTTAAGGGTTTACTGCGCTAGAATTAAGAGGTCTAGAGGAGAGATAACAAGCTCATCTGCAGAAAAGGAACCAACCAGCTCCACCTTTCTTCAGTTGAAGCTCCATCATTGGCATTGGGTCCAGAATATTGTTGGATACCACAGAGCCAAATATTACTGGTCCGTTACGGACTTGCACTAAGTGCTGGGGATGCATGATGCATCTTGCTGACCATGGAGGGAAAAGAGTATGGCCCTGGGCCTCAGCAGTCAGCCTGCAGACTGTTCTGCTGAAACCTGTGATCTTAGGTGAATCAGAAGGACCTGTTGCCCTCAGGGCTGGACAACCCCTTCTTGTAGAGCTGCATCCCTGGTAGGTGATTTGGGAGCCTGTACACTTCTGACCTAATTAGGGAAATCAAGGGAGTGTAGAAATCTTTAGCTTTAGCCATTAAGACAGGTTTAAACTGTATTAGTTTCCAAGAGGTCCTTCAATGCATGCTAACAGATTTGCTGCTATATACCCTGCAGGATAAAAATCAGAGGAAAACCTTAGCTAAAGTAAATGTAAAAGAGCTAGGCCATCTCCATGCAAAAGACAAAAGCAAAAAGGGGAAACTGGGAAATGTTTTCAGTTAGCTCCTGAATGTAAGAGATGATGGCAAATGTGTTTGGAGAAGGGTATCTCTCCAAGCCAGTTCAGTGGGCTGAACAACCTCCCCTCCTGCAGCAGCTAGATGGGTTTCCCTCATTTGCTTCTCATGACAGCCCTCTGGGAACTATGTCAGGAGATGAGCTGACACCATATAGTTTGAAAGGATAATGAGTGAGCAGCCAGAGAATGCAAGGGATGTGAGCTCAGAGCTACATCCAAATCAATCAGCACTAAACCTAGAACTTAAATATGCAGGAAACTGGGGTGGAGGCTTGGTTTCGCGGCAGTACCACTAAGGAATGTAGTCCCAGTCCCAAGACAGTGGTCACAGTTAATGATCACTGCCTTACAACATTCCATATAGGAGCCCAAATATTGATAGAAGGTGAGGACACTTTCAAAGGACAGCCTCCTCCTCACAAGCAGTTAGTTTGCATTGTAGGTGTTCATGGGAAAATTGACTAACCGCTCACTCATCAGGGCTAAACTAACTCTGTCTAATGGACAGCCAATCTATCCGACCTTACTTTGAAGTTCCCATAATCTATTGAAGGCTCACTAGTGTGTGGATTCCTGGGGAAAATGGGAAATGGGGACACCACTCTCTTTGTCCCACATTTTACCTCCTACAAATACATCCCTGACTGTTAATCTGTTGCAAACAGCTGCTCCTTTACTTCATAGCAAGGTGGTTAATATTCCACAATACAATTTGCCTTCTGATGTTATTTGTCCCATTACTGAAGTGATAAAGGATCTGAAAGAACAAGGAATCATTGTCACGTCTCATTTCCCCTACAATTCTTCTTTATGGCCAGTAAAAAAATGTAATGGCAAGTGGCGACTGACAGGAGATTCCAGAGCCTTGAACACTGCCTCTGAACTGCTCACTGCAGCTGTTTCCAGCATAAATGATATAGTCAATTTTCTTAATGAATGATCCCCTGTGCTAAACCAAGACCAGTGGCGTGCTACGAACACTCCAGTGCGGCACCCAGGAGGCTGGGTGAGATTTCAGCACCCATCACCTAAAAACACTGGATCACTTTGCAGCACTTTTGAGGGAAAGGAATACGGGAAACTGGATACTATGGGATTAAAATTAGTCATTAGTGAGGCTTAGATACCATCTAAGACCTAGGTCTTATTTTCCTCTTTCTAGGGACTGTTTAAGACCTGGGCAAATAAATGAAAACCATCATTCAACCTGCATGCTATGGAAAGTATCCATCTAGAAAGCACACTAAGCATTCCCTGGTATTTTGTTAATGCTTTCTATGGTAAAGTGCTATCACGAGAGAAAATGTTGACATCTAAAAAGTCAAGAGCCTTCACATGTTGGATAATTCTAAGTCTCACACTAGGGCATGTGGCATTATGTCACAAAAATGTTCATGTACTATGCAACGACCAAACAAACCCACGGAAGCTGGTAATGTCCGTGACACTTTCACATACACTCTTTGCTTGACTTGGGAGTGTGAGCGGTCAGCTATGACTTCATGGCATGAGTAAAGAAAAAAGGAGGCAATGGTTTTAGTCTGCAGCAGGACTGAACTGCCACACAGATCTCCAGGAAAGGATGGAAAAAGATCTGCTTCTGCAGGGGGGTTGGACTAGATGATCTCTAAAGGTCCCTTCCAACCCCTACCATTCTATGATTCTATGAGCAGTCATCTCTGTTTATGAGACAGAGATGAAGGCCTAGACAGGAATATCTGACTTTGGGTTTGTAAATCCTTTTCAGGCAGTAGAAAAAATAGTCTGATTTTCATCAGTGTTCAACGTCTTCAACGTCTAGTAGCCCCAGATTACTCAAATACCTTTTCAGAAATGAGTAGCGAATTTCAGTGGAAGAAAAAGCTCTCAGAATAGAATAGAATAGTTTTCTCAGGACTACTCTCATACTTCTACTGCCTTTTTTTTAAAAAAAAAAAAGGTATAAGGAGAAGTATTGATGAACAGTAGTTTCAACCAAGAGCTGGCTTTCTTAGCCTGCTCCAGGATGAAATCTCTGAAAAGCAAAAATGCTCACTTGCAACCTATCTCTACAGCCCAGATCAGCAGGCAGCAATTAGTTTCTGAGGCATTCACTCTTCTTTCCATCTTCCTGATGGATATTTCATCTGAGTTTATGCTCTCCTCTCTCACCTTCTCTTCACCTTTCTGCCTCTTTTTCCAATAAGGCTAAGATCTGTCACAGACTCTCAATGGACAAGACCTATGCATCCCATCACAACACTGTCACAGGCAGTTACATTAGACAGGCCAAGATGAAAAGCGGTTTGGAAGGGACAGAAGCCATCATGCTTCAGGGCATAGACTTGAACTCTAACCAAGGAAGAGAGATGAAGGAGGGCTTTGGGCCAGGTGGGAAGAAAATTTTACTCAGGGCAGGTTATTCCATAATTACCCACTTAAACTTTCTTTATACCTTCTGAGATGCATCTGGTTCTGGCCAACATCAGAGACAGAAGGGGTGGATCGCTGGTCTGATCCAGGAGGGGCATGAGTTTCTTCATCCTTTTTGCTGGTACACTGAGTTTATAACATTTTCTGAAACCACAATGAAATCTCTTTCCAAGCATGACCCTTGCTCTGCCAGTGATAGCCAAAACTCCTTTCCCTAGCCCCGTCCTTCACACTTCCACAAGCAATACAGAGAGAAGCCAGCACAAAGCCAGGTCAAGATGATAAGAACAAAGCCTTGAAGACTGTTCTTAGATATCAGCTTTACTTCAACAGAGGAGGAAATTTTCAAAGGGGTGAACTCTTTCTGTCTCTCTCTCAGGCAGGAGTCTCCTGGGAGGAGAAGAAAACAGCTTTCATTCTAGCGAGTCATGATATTTATGGCCCTTTTATGGGTTTTGTTTGAAAATATAAAAGTAGATGGACTTAAATCTGTTTCAAAAGAGAGGAGATGGGAAGGGGAGAGACAGAGCATATGAAGGGCACGTGGGTCTGAATCATCTGCCCACGTTCAAAAGAAAATCAAACACCTTCTTTGTTTTAATATGGACCCCTTCTGACAATCATGAGAATAATGTCTGACCTTTTCTTGCATAGCCCCTTTTATCCCTAATGACTTACAAATTTTATATGTACACTACCACCAAGAACACTCACCTCGGGATGAAACATGGCAACTATTAAATTATGCAACTGCAGCACCATGCAACAGTTCAGGTGCGATTGCTCCCAGGAAGCAGGCTTTCACATCACGTCTCCTGCAGAACCCAAAGCTTTATACTGTATTCCTGAGGGGCAACTGTCAGCTTCTGCTTGCTCACATACCAGAGTCTCATGTGGGCTTTTATCCATCCCATTTGTGGTGTCTGTTCAGCAACCCAGGTTGCACCCTTTTGAGGGCCTCCTGCTTTTCATATGCGGAATCTCCTCTGACCCTTTGCCTCTAGGCAACACTTTTGATCCAATTCATAGACTATGGAGTGCACGTCTTGCAAAATTATTGAGGGAGGGAAGTTTAAGTTGAAGAACTGGGGTTTGCATTTAGTTTTGAACATAGCAGGCCTGTGGTTATGTTATCTGCTCTGGAAATGAACCTTCCTGGGTTATGACAGCTACCAGGACATTTCTATGAGCAAAATGCACAAAGCTCCCCATTAATTGGCAGTTTCCGAAAGGCTATCGTGGTTTCATAAAGCTTTCCTCTCCAGCAAGGACGGAGACACGTTCTGCCAAACTAACAGACAACTTTCATCCGGATTTGAGTTCAGTACGGAGATCACTGTGAAGATCAAATTGCTCGTGTGGTCCATAAAGACGGACCAGTCACACAATGTTTAATACCAGCTGGTGTCTGCTGCATCTTTCTTTGATACAGTGGCCTGCAGTAATCAAATGGAGAGGTCACAAACAGGCAAATCTTTAAAATTAGGCATGTTCCAGGCAGGACGTGACCTGAAGCACATAGCTGTTTGGCCAGTTGTGAACACTTCTTGCCACAGAAGGATATTTTCTAAAATCACTCAGAAGTTTGAAAAGACTCATAAGATATTAAGCTACAGGTAGATGCTGTTGGTAGTTGGGTGGTGCTATAAAAATTAACAGTTCCTTTAAATGCTTCCCTCTTCTAACTAGTATCACCTAAGTTTTGGTTCAGTTTTACGCTGGCACATATGCCCTTCTGACTGGAGTCATCCTTCCTTTCATGGTTACATGTGCAGAGTCCTTGGTAAGTTTGAATCAGGTTTTAAGATTTATTGATCTGGCCTTGTCCATTCTGTGGTGTGTTCTTTGATTTAATTTAATGACCGTAAAGCATTCAGGCATGTTGGCATGAAGGGTGCTTTGGAAAAAAATAAGTGATTGACTGACTGATTGATTGATTGATTGATTGATTGATTATGTAGAGCCATTGTTCTCTCCATAGTTAACAATGAAGCTAGTTTTCCATTATACTCATTTGTGCCTTCCAGGGCATAAATAGCTTAGCTAAAAGTAAATCAATCTGCCTGCAGGTACTAATCATATGTTTCAAGCAGTTACACTCTTGTGTAAGGATTAAATTTGTCTGTTTTAAAGATACATGCAAATAAAAATCTTCAAAACTCAATCCAGAGTAGAAGGTTCAAAGCACAGACAGGATGTCCCTTCTCCTGTTCTCTAAGACAGTTTTCACCTTGCTACACCTGGATAACTTGAGGACGATATCCCAACATTTACTTTTTAACCTGTTGGTCCTGGGAAGAACTGAATTCATATTGTTGCTTGCTTTTATAAGTCCCAAATGCTCAGGGTGGGGATAGATGGAAGCAATATAAAATCAGATCCTGAATACACTGAAAAAAAATATACCGACAAAAGGCAGGCTAGAAAAAAAAGAAAAAGGTTAGGATTCTTCCATGTCCAAAATAGTCCTGTTCCTAGGGGTAGCCAAAAAAAACGACAGGGTGTTCATTTAAGTAGATTATGCTGGTATTGTCAATACACAACCTAAATACATGTACTGTGAATGTCTCTCCATTTTTCATGTGAAGAATGATGTAACAAATCTTATTGGCATTTAAATGATTACTCCTGGGCAAATAAGTTAGCACCTGCTGAGATGACTGGGGCAATTCACACACCATTTAGAGCTATGCTCCCACCTCTCTAGAGAACTGTTTATTTGTTACACATAGTTCCAATTTTGGAAGCATTCTTCACAAATAGAACAGCCAGAGATTCAACTCACTTTCATTTTTCTAAATGACAAGTGAAATTCCAGAGAATAGGTAGGTAGCTCTCAAAGAGATTGTGCTGGAGTACATGAGGATGCAGTGTTTGTTTCCAAGCCCTAGACTATATTAATCACATGCTTTCTGCATCTCTGTTGGATTGTCCATAAATTTAGAAAGGTCACGGATACTGTGTTTTCATGTTATAATGTCTATATTGAATGTATTCCAGCTAAACCCTTTAAGCAAAGGCAGGCAGTGCAACATAACCATCCACGAGTAAAACTTTTTCTCATAATTCACCCAGCTCTCCACTACAGCTAATGTGTAAGCATTTCTCAAGGAGCTGTAAACCAAGGAAATGGTGCTAAACTCCTTTTAAAATTATCCAGTCTAAACTAGTGCCGCATGCAATAAATCAAACCGCCTGAAAATCCTCAACGGGAGGGAAATGGGCCATGGCCCCACACCTATCAGCATTACGACACAGAATGCAGCTGTTACACTGGCAATGACTTCTTTCTGGCACATTTCCGCTTCCTTCCAAACTTGCTTCTGCCACACTGAATTCCCAGTCTAGCACAGATGGTATTTTATCATCTGTGTCCCACTGATGTCTCTTACCCTTCCCATTTCTCACAGTCTCCTTCACATTTCCCACAAACCTGTAATTTCTGTAAGTCCCATCATCTCCTTCCTTCCCCCAGAGCTTGCCCCATATCCTTTCCCTAGATTTTGTATACATCTAAACAAATTAATATTTTGCACTGGCCTCTTTGGCTTACATAATTATCTTAATGTCTCTGTCCAGTGTAGGTCTCCTTCTTAATTTGCCTGTTGTCTTTGGATCTCTTTTTTGAACACTTCTTATCTCCTAGCTCTCCAGCTTTCATCACTTTCTTACTTCACTCAAGCCAACATTAAATGGGTTTCTCTCTCATGTATCTCTCCGTAAATTCTTTGCTTCACACATACTCTGAACCTCTACATTGTTCAAAGGACATTAAGGAAACAGAGTAGTAGAAATGAGAGCTCGAGCTGTGAAAAAAAACCACAGAAGGACCTAATGAGACTGAGATACCGAGCGCTAAGGTGGCAGATGAAAGTCAAGGTTAATAAATGTAAAGCATTACATATAAGAAAACTTAACATACAAATTAACAATCTCGGAGATGACCATTGCAACCCAGCAACGAGATGTCATTGATGTAATAAATAGGTCCATGAAAATATCACCTTGGTGCTCAGTAACAGCCAAAAAAGCATGCAAACTGATAGGAGTTAATAGAGAAGGAACAGAGCATGGAAATAAAGGTGGTCATTATGCCACAGGATAAATCCCTGCCGCACTTGCACCCTGAATACTATGGGAGGATTTGGTCCCTCATCTCAAATGTAACAAAGTAGAATTGGAAAGGGTTCTAAGAAGAATGGCCAGGATAATCAGAGACATGGAACAGCTCCCATATGAGGAATGAGTAACCTGGGCTGAAAAACAGAGCATAATGATAGAGAAGGGTAAAACCTCGTGGGGCACGTAGATGCTAGGGATTACTTTGGCATTACAGGAGGCTAGTGGGCAGTGGGTTCAGAACAGACAGAAAAGATATACCTTAGCATTCAGCATAGAATAAGTTGTGGGACTTTTTGCCACCAGAGACCACAGAAGCTTGCAGGTACAAGGCTATAATGGCTATAATTCTAAAATGACTAGGCACCTCCATAGAAGAAAAATCTATCAAGGGCTATTAAATACAAATACCATATCTGGCTCAGGAAGTCCTTGAGTTGCAAATGATTAGAAGCTAGAAAATCATGCCGGGGAAATATCACTTACATCACTGCTCTTATATTCTTCCCTAGGTATTCACAGTTGCTCTCTGTCAGAGACAGGATATTGAGCCAGATGGACCTTTGGTCTGACCCCATACAGCCTTTCTGATGTTCCTATGTTTATATTCTTAACTGACTGTATGGATGCTCCTTGCACTTTCACCTGCCACTATACAATGCCAACCCCTCCCTTCCTCCGCCTACGGCAGCAAACTGAGGCTGAGCAAATATATCAGTCCCCATGCATCTTTGCAGAAAATCCTTCCTAGATAAATTTGGGTAGTTACCTACTCTTTTAATCTAGTGTCAGACTAGTGTCATTGCTGAAAAACTATTCACTCTGCAGCTCTGGTCACCTGAAACAATCTGCAGATTTCTCCCCTTTCACCGATTCCCTATCTCCTTCTAAATTCTCATCTTAAAACCTGACTTTCTAGCCTGCCTTCAACCTCTCCATTTCTGTCTCTCCTGGTTATTGGTCTTATGACTGAATGCTTTAATATTTTCACCATGCAAGGTCTTTATGTCACTGTTTCATGTAATTTATACCTGTGAGCTGGAGCCTTTCCCATCTCGCTTTCAAGCACAGGCTGCACACTGAATGGAGTCCAAAACGATCCCCACCCCCTTATTGCTTTGGGGGTTTGGCTTTATTAACAAGAATATAAGCAATAAGAAAATAAAGTTCAGCTATTTCTAAGGCTTCTCCCTGATGACTGCTCAGCCAGCATCTCAGATGGCCGCAGCAAACCATTTTTATCTCCCTTTTACACAAGTGAACTAATAAGCCACCTACCTCAGTGAGTCAGCAGAACCCACTTAACCCTTTCCCAGAAGGGTCAAAACTCACTATCAGGATGGTTTGGCTCAGGCTTGTTATAGAGCCATATTCTGCCCTTCGGTCTTGAATAATTTATTTGTGCGGCAGACCTAGATTACTGTTTAAATCAAAATGCTACCCAAACAAAGGCTGCACTGTACAGTGCAAAATGAAACCAATGACTATCTCCTATCGTGCCCATCTTTTACAGTGCCAGATGCCCCCTACAGCACTGCAGAGGAGAGGCGCTTCTGTTGAGAACAGCAGCCAGCCATGGGAAGCGGGACAGATTTTTCTGAGAGAAGCAGCCTTTGATGAAGAAAGTAAATCCGCTGCCAGAAGGGATGGCACACTTCCACTTCGATCCACTGAAACTAAAGACCTTTCCTAGATCGAAAGTCTAAGCAAGCTCCAAATATGCGCACGCAGAGTTGTTTTCCACTGAGCAACTTCACCAGGGATGAAGAGGAAAATACACACAGGCACAGAAATTCAATAGAAAAGCCTCAGAATGTGGATCAAAGCCTGGAATTCCACCACTTAAAAAAAAAAAAAAGAATATAGCTCTCAGAAGTATGCAGAAACAAGGGATGCATTGCATTTTATATTATATTGTAGTAGGAGTGCATTAGATGCCTTATAGCATCTCTGGATGCCTGAAACATTAACAAGACCATGTTCCTTATGTACTTCAAAAATGTAGTCTGAGTTTACAAAAAAAACCCCCACGTAAGTAAAAGATGTTCTTTCTCTTATTTTTCTACCCCTGTTATTGTTCAATCACCTGATTTTGAGACTCCATTCACCTGACAATAAATAGGTATCATTTACCCTAGTCCTGGCTGTCAGAAAGAGTCATCTTTATCTTCAGAGAAGCAGGGATAATGTCTAATCAGTGAGTTATAGTTGAGAGAAATGATTCCAAGTTTAGGAAAATCGGCAGCTGCATTTTGTTATCAGTAATCATTATTTAGATAGAATTGCTGATGTGCGTGGCTTCATATAGACAAGGACAAAGACCAGGCTCTTGCCCTGTGGAGCTTACTGTCTGTATTACACAATTAAAACAGGGAGAGGTACTAGCATCATAGTAAAATAGTGAACTCTAAGTATCACAGCGGGAGGGAGAAGAGATGACAAGGAAGACAAAACTTCCTGTGAGAGAGCAATACCGCATCATCCCTCCATCCCTCTGCCAGAGGGCTTTGTTGTTTCAAAATACAGTCTGCACAAAAGAGGGAACAGATAAATTCAGCGTAGAAATTCAGAGGAGAAACTGGCCTACGTGTTTATAAGAGAGAGATGGAGGATATTGACTGGTAACAAAGAGTTGGGTGCATCAAAGGCACAGCGCCATGAGGCACTCACGTGATGCCGTGGCAGGCCTGGCAGGCCGTGTCACACAAGTGTGTGAGGCCCTGCAGGGCACGGGAACACCCAAGGCTCTTCACTTACTGTGCCCCTGTGTTCCTGCCACTCGCTCTGAACAGTGAGCTCTGCAGCTCATGATGTAAACAACACATTAACTACAACATTCCAACTAAACCTACCATCTCCTAAAAACAAGGCTTCCAAGTACCACATTCAACAGGCACACAATTTGTCCTTAGCTGCACGGTGCCTTGTACCAATGCTTTAGTTATACATCATTTTATTTTGAGGTCAGTTTGTGTGTTACTCTTGTCTTTTCAGGCAATCATGTTGAAAATTAATACATGACAATCTGACTATAGAAATAAAACCCCAGACTTAGTTGAGCTGCATACATAAAACAAACTGAAGCCAGCACTTCAGAAACCCCTAACACTAACACTAACCTTGACTCCATCTCTTTAACTACATCAGAACATAATTTTCAGGCAGCTGTTAATATTGCTAGATTTTTCCTTTGTTGACCTAAAGCTATTTTCAGGAACCAGCTATACTGGATGACTCCATCTAATAGAAAACAATGGTACCGCAGGAATACATCCATTACTGCACTGAACTTCTAAAAAGAAGGAGACTTTTTTTTTTTCTAGTATTTCCCTTTGCTTCTGCTACTTAGTGAAGTAAACTGGTACATGTATTTCCCTGAATTGTCTTATTTCTACAGACATTCATAAGACTGGTGCAGAAAATGGAGCCTACCTGGCAATACCTTCTTAATATAAAGTAAAACTGATTAAGAGAGGAACATTCTTCAAGTTCCTAGAAAAGGCTGTTGGCTTCTTCCATTTGTGATCAAAAAGAACCTATAAAAAAAACATCCAGCACTTAATGAGACTAGCAAATTGAAATAACCAAAATGGGATGTGATTGGTCTTTTGACTTGAGGTGCCACCATTACTTGCTTTCGCTGCTGAAACATCGTCTGGCTCCTAATGGCTTCTAACATTGTGTTCCTACCTACATTGATCATTTAATACTAGCATCTTCTTTCTGACGAACCACAAACACTTCCAAAACTTGACCTCTTCCCTTTATCGCTTTTGATTAACAAGAGAACTATCTGCAGGAAATGCCCTACAAACCACAAAGGATTATCAGAAATATAATGATGAGTGATTTGAGGACTTTGTGTCTCTGCTTGTATTCGTATAATCTGATCTTGGTCACTCTTCCCTTCGCCGACGGAGCTTTGCCGTAGTTTCTTCTAGCCTGCTTCTCCAAGCCGCGATAACGGCATCATCATCCATCTCTTCTTCCTCTTCTTTACGCACACTTCGCCTGTACTGAGAGAACTGTCTAGATGCAAATCTTTCTTCACTTTGTTCCACTTTTGCCTCCTTCTTTCCATCTTCTTCAGACTTTGAAAAGCTCTGGGTGAACTTTCTCTTAGCTCCAAATTCTGACATGTCTGACCTGGCCTCCTCTTCACACGCCTCCATGTGATGAGATCTGACTCGACTCTGTGTAGATGGTTCAGGGGATTCAGAGTCAAAGGATGGTTCAGGTGTTGATCTGAAAACATGCATCTCTGGGCTCCTTTCTCTGGAACTTGTTGTCTCACTGACCCTTGATTTTGTGAACTTGTACATCTTTTTGTCCTCTTTTGCAGAAGCGGAGGAAAATCTTGACAT
Organism: Colius striatus; assembly: GCF_028858725.1. Lineage (NCBI taxonomy): Eukaryota > Metazoa > Chordata > Aves > Coliiformes > Coliidae > Colius > Colius striatus. The sequence goes on along the minus strand of NC_084759.1, from coordinate 109,590,496 downwards.
GGTTCTCAGTGAATCTCCTTTTGACTCATAGGAAGAACAGCTGTCTAGCTCTTCTCTCTGGGATCTGGAGAATCTGTAACTGGATGTTTCAGAGTCCATCTCCCTAATTTTGGATGATCTGCTGTATCTCTCTCTGGCCTTCTCACTTTGATCATAATATGATGGTGGTTCTCTTTCTGCTTTCAGGCCACTGAGCCACTTGGTAATGTCAGTCTCTACCTCTGCAGGTTGACTGGACACATCAAAGACTGTATCAGTTCTGTCAAGATCTGCTTGCAAGGGGCGCCTGGTTCTCTCTCTGTCATCTGTTTCATTTTCCTCTCCTTTGGTCATCTTTTTTTTAAATAAGGTGCTGCGTTTATTGTCTCTGATCACCTTTTCAACCTGATAATCTGACATTTTCTCTCTCATTTCCATTTGCATCTCCTTCTCCTTCCTCCTGAGTTTCTTTAGGTCAACATCATCAGCAAAGAGGCTGTACAATGGTTTGCTTGTCTGTTTTGAACTAGCCCCTTCTGACCTTGTGCTCACTGAGGTATTACAAGACAGGACAGACTGAGACTCAGCCCTGTGCAGGTCCTGCTGGCGAAGGTGTGAGGTAGCAAGAGATGAACCACTCTGAGCACTGAGAAGAGAAACCTTATCATCATCTACACGCCTGCCAAGGTCTCCTGACATGACGCTGGAGGCCATCGCAGATGATGGACGAGACAGCATCATGATCTCATTTTGCTTTTGGGCAATGGTTTCACTGACCACGTTAGCGATCCAGTTCTGAATGCTTGCCATGGATATTGAGTTACCTGGGCCAACTGGGAGATTGGGAAGGGGTGTACTTGGCACCTGAGGCTGTGCTGCCCCCATGCTGCTCCTTGTCTGTGATAAAGATGAGTGACTTGTCTGCATGCTCAGCGCAGAAGCTGCATCCTCGGCACCGCTTGCAGAAGGTGCTGAGGACCAGAAAGCTGACAGCGGAATACTCCCACTCATCATACTGTCTGTCTCCCAGCTGCACATGGACTGGCTTTCCTCTAAGATTTTCTTTGAACGTTCAAGGAGCTCTGCACGCCTCTGCTTCTTTTTAGCTGAAGCAGAATCCTCGCCTTTGGCAAACTCCACAAATTCCTCCTTGCTTTCACTGCCCACCTTCTTCTGCCGCTTCATTTTCCAAGCCTGGTAAGCACTCAGGTTAATATCTGACAAACTCTTCCCTTCTGTCCCCTCCTCACCTTCATGGTTGCCATCTTCTGCTGGAGATGGTGCAGAAGACGATGATGGGTCTAAATCCTTCTTGTGAAAGCCAAACTGGATCCTCTTGACCTTCCACCTTTCTAGAGGTGTCAACTTGTCTTTGTTCCTTTGGCAGAAATTGTAAAAGGAACTACTGTCTGAAAACACGCTCTCCTCATCCACATCCCTCTCCTTTCTTCCTTCTTCTGGAGACTGTCTCTCACCACATTTTTTATTCTTAGAATGATATCTCTGAGCAGCTTCTTTCTCAATCTCCAGAAGCCTCTGGTTCCACATGTCCCAAGTGCTCTCTGAAGACATAGAACCTGTACGGCTCCTCCTCATCCTGCTAAAGCTACTGGCTTCCAGCTGTTGTTTTAGGGTTCGGATCTCAAAACTGCTCACACTCTCAACATCACTGAATTCCCCTGATTGGTAAGGTCTTCCTCCTATGCCATAATCTCCATTCTCCTCCCTGGATGGACCCTCCATCTGGTATTTCTCATTTCTGCGCTGCCAGTCATGGATCCTCTGTTCAACATCCTCCTCAGATTGTTCCCCTTCCTGATTTAGAAGATTTGGAGATGTTCTCCCATGGTTAACTCCTGGTTCCTTTGCAGGCAGGCCTTGTTTCTTCCTCCATTCCTCATACAACTCTTCCTCTTCCTCCTCACTGATGAGGGTGGAGCGTTTGGAAACGCGGCTAGTTTTTCCCACTGATGAAGAGCTCATAAGACTATCAAGCAGGCTGCTGGCGTCCTCTTCTTCTACTGTGATGGAGTGAGCTTTGGCTCCCATGATGCTTTCTGAGTCTCCCACTCCAGACAGCCGGGATGAAGTCCCTGCACAAACAACTGGACTTTGACTAGGAGTGACTTCTTCATCTCCAGTATGCTCCGACTCTCGTTCCTCCAACAATTGCTCATTGAGCTCCCTCAGCTGTTTCAGAAAGCCATCATTGGGGTAAATGGCACGCTTCTTCCTCAGAGTCATTAGAGCCTCCAGAATGGTCATATGGTGGTAGATCATCAGGTAAGCAGCCACCAGCACAGCTGAGCGACTGATTCCCATTTCACTGCTGACGAGGATTTTGCCTAGAGATATTGGATATAAAAGTAATTAGCTACTTCAGATAACATAGAGAGGTTCCTCTGATACATAGCACAAAAGCATTCTCTGAATTGTGATAAAAATTAGAGAGATTACATGTTTCAGTGACTGAAACTACCAAATACTTGTTAGTTCAATCTTAATAAAAATCTAGATACATATGAATAAAAAGCACATTGGTTTCAAAAGCTGTGGGCAGGCATATTTTCAAACAATCTAAAGAATATTTGTATTTTCACCTGTACACTTCCTCAAATAATGAAAAAGCTTATAAAAGGTGTTAGAAAGACAAGTGATACAATATTCTTGACTTGCTGCCTGACTTACGGTAAGACACTTAAGCTTTCCATCCTTCAGTTTCCTCATCTGTAAAAAGGGAGAATATTAGCACTAGCCTCCAGGGAGGTATTGGGAAGATAAGCAAATAACTTAATTTTTTTATAAGGTATGTTATACAACTTAAATACAATTATATAGTAATTCAAGTTTGGGTTTTTTTGCCAGAATCCAGATCTGCTGTTTAGTAAGGTACACTCAAACAGTTATATGTAGGTTGGCTGGAGGCCAGAGTCATAGAGTATCTCAGAACAGGAGATTTTGACCCTGATGAACTGATACAGCTGCTTCAAACTACTGAGACCCGCTGTTCTCTAAACAGTGACTGCAAGAGCTAGAATCAAAGCTGAAGATCTGCTTTATTTTGCAGCATTTACACAGAAACCATCTCTTGCAGAAGACTAAGCTTTGGCATGGAAGAATTTTTTTTTAAAGTTAATTTTGTAGCAAATTACAGTTAAAGAACAGCTTGTAAATATGAAGAGTGCATAAATGAGGCTTTGCTAGCTTGCAAAGAACTGAAATTACTGTTTCTAAATGTGTGACAAGCACCAGCTTAATCAAACTGTTTGCATTGAAATTTAATGCAGCCAGTTTAAACACTACCTTTCTGACTGCTGATATGTTACTGCAAGTATTTACCTAATGTACCTATTCCTCCAATCCTGAAATGTCTTTTACATCTTTGTTTGTATCAAAAGTCTCAGTTGCCTTCCAAGTGTTTTAACAGCCAGTAAAGCTTCTCTAACAGCTCACCAAAAGGGGGAGATCTCTCTCTGCTTTCCTTCCAGGCTTTTCTGCCTCCTTGCATCCTTTCCTGGGTGGGCTCTGGTACACAGCAAGCCCTTTAGCAGGACAGTTCAGCTCACTAACCTAATGAAAAACCATCTCTTCCTTGCTGGGCTGTCATTTTTGCTGGGTTAGTGATTTGAAGGGTTTATGAATGCCAACAGCAGTAAGCATCTATACTATGCCAAGGGTAGAGATGGGAGTTGTGAGGAAGAACATAGATGAGCAGAGTGTTCCTCCTCATGTTGCTGTTGCTGAACTATTAAAATTGTCTCAAATTTTCCTGTGTACTTCTCACTTTTCTTACTGTCACTTTTACTAGGAGGGTAACCTGTTGTCTCTCTAAAAAAGTTAAATGCACTGAATACATATATAAAGACTATCAGCGATATCACTGATGGTGATGTTCATTATCATATTGAACTCCAAAAAGATATTTCTTACTGTCCACTGAAGCTGCAAAAAAATGACCAGAATGCACTGGAAGTCCACAGAACAACAGATGCCGTGGTGAAGGAGTCCAGCAGATTATACAGTAGCCTGGGTGTAGACATCCAGGGGTTCAACTCAGCTGTTTGGATTGTTTTAGTAAATCAGCCTGCTCTTTTGTATAAGCATCCTGGCAAGACTTAAACTTGCAGTATACAGAAATGTATCAATATATACAGTATTACGTAATATCAGTGTTTAAAAATATATTCTTCAGAGCAGTGCTTCACCTCTTTGCAAGAAGAGGGTGCTTTCAAAGCAGCCGAGGGAGAAGACTCTGAAGACATAGGCCTCACAGCAGGGCCTCTCACTATTTTTCCCACTCCTGTTTTGAACAAGCCATGGCAGAAATGGACAAGAAGCATTCACCGTAACTGGAGGCAGACAACAAAGCATCTGCCTTCTATCCAATTACAAACGTGGCACCGGCTGTTTATCAGACTAACATCTCCACACATGAATCCCCAAGCATTCTGTAACCACTGTCATCTTCTCCTCTTACCCCTGTAAGTCAGCAGTGCCTCGTCAAGGAACTCTGCAGCAGGGCGGAAGTGTTTGGAGATATCCATATCTGGAAAATCATCCACTTCGATGCCCAGGTATTGGATATTCAGCCCGTTGTAGAACCCTGGCCCTGTGTATACACCTGTGCCGTGGGCTGCATTCAAGACATGAGTGATCCCCAGTCTCTTCAAGCGGCTTTTGTTCACTGCAACACTTCTTCAGGAAAGAAAAAAAAACAGATGTTAGATGTCTGTGCTCTCATTTTAGGTAGGAAAGAAGCTGTTTGATACAAGGTCTACAGAGCTCCCAGTCTGTGTTACTCATCCAACACGTGGCTCTGTTCAGACCTTAATGTCCTTTGAGAGTTCTACAGGTATCTACTTCCAGTCCTCACTGGGAAAAGAAAATGAGAAACCTGCACTCACCGGTAGAGCTGTATGCTCAGCTTCCACACCAGCTTGATTTTAAGCTCATGTTGCCAGCCCAGGTTCAGATTGTTTACTTATTTATCGATATTTATCACTCCATAATTGATGCTTTACACTATATCCTCTTCTAATTCTGTCTGGTCACTTGCACAGGTGCCTCAGACAGCGGAGCCATGCTACAGAAGACCCAACCACCTGCACCCAATATTTGCTACAGCATTTCTTTTTTAACATTCTTTTACTTAACAAAGACTTTATTCCCAACTTCAGGGCCAAATTTCAGTCAGAACAGTGTAATTTGGGCCCATTTGCCTTTTTCTCTCTCAAATTACCAAAGCATCAAAATAGCAGAGGAAAGGTGCTGATTCTATTGTAGAAGTGTTTACTTTTCAGCATACAGAGATCCTTGTGAGCATATTCTGAAAAAACATTTTGGGTGTCTCTAGGGATGAAAGGTATTAGATGCATGTAATACATTTATGTCTTCAATGGTTCCATCTGACCCTTCACTGAGAATCTCGTGCAACGTGATGACAAAAGCTGACACTTACTTTTCTGCTATGAAAACATTAGGCCAGACTTCATCCACAGCATCCCTGGGGGTCTCCAGCCTGTCCTTCACAAGTGCCCTCTGCAAGTCCATCACACACGGTGTGTTAAACAAGCTGGTGTCATCAATCTTCTCCTTAACTCGGTTGTACAGGTCTTCCACCATCAGCTGCTGCGCAGACTCTAACATCCTGGGACACACTGAATCTACCCTGGCATCCTTTGTCTTCAGTTCTGGAATAAACTGACATTGTAACTGAAAGCATGTAAAAACAACCCAAATATATAACCTGTCATTCTTTGTTCCCAGGACAAGCCTTGTAGCTTGCTTTTTTTTCTTCCCCATAAGGTCACACCATCCTGTCTGCAGTGTGTGCTTGGACATGCTTATCTAGTAGCCTTAACACAGGCAGTAATGGGAAGAGCATATTGCACTGTCCTCTCAGACCAGAGACCTACACTGGCCAAAAGCCTGAGAGTTGAGGAAGTGGTCATTCTAACCCCAGAAGAATGCAGTTGCTCTCTATAAAGTGGAGAGGGAAGTTCTAATCTCTTCTCCCTGGGATCCAGTGCCAGAATATGTGAGAATGGTTCACAAATGCACCAGGGGAGGTTTGGACTGGGCACTAGGAAGCATTTCTTTATCAAAAAAGGCTTCCTTCAAGAGAGGTGGTCGATGCCCCATCCCTGTCCGTGTTTAAGAGGCATTTGGACAATGCCCTTAATAATATGCTTTAGCTTTTGGTCAGCCCTGAAGTGGTCAGGCAGTTGGACTGGATGGCTACTGTAGGTCCCTTCCAACAAAAATACTTATTCTATTCTATTCTATTCTTAGAATCATAGAGTCATTTTGCTTGGAAAAGACCTTTAAGATCACCAAGTCCAACCACTGACCTAACACTGCCACACTCATCACTAAATCATGCCCCTCTGTACCTCATCTATGCATCTACTCAGTTTGTTGCAGTGAGCAATCAGCCAACTGTATTCACCACTGCCATACATAATTCTGCCACAGATTCAGTGCATAACTTCAAAAGAAGTCACAAAACCTTTCCGTAAGTTGTTATTTCTTTGTGGTTTTCACCTCTACCTCAGGTGAGATTTTCTCATAAAAGCTTTTTTTAATCATTTTAGGATCTCTGGATCAGAAAGGGAAAACAAGTGCAACTCAAAAATATCTATTACTTATATAATTCTTTTATCCTTCCTCCTCTTACCTTCATTGATTATTTGTTTGGCAGCCACAGCAGATGACAGATGGATTGGCTCCATGAAGATGCTCTCTGTATCGGTGTCCGATATCACTGAATACCTGCCAACCAACCAGGCTGCCTATTAGACAAATGACTTCCACGGGGATCCCATCTCCAAGGTTTTAGCCCTTTTCACCCATTCTACAAGAGAGCAGCAGGGAACTGGGGCAGTGAGGATCCTTTGATAGTAGAAGGGAAGCCCCAGCTCTTCTCCTACCCTGCTCTCCAGCATGGCACTACAGCCTTCAAATATGCCTTGGTATCTAGTGTTTACAAGATATAGACAGGTCCCATGGGGGAGGAGCTGCAGTGGGCTGGGAGTGCAAGAGAATCATAGAATGCTTTGGGTCAGAAGGGACACTAAAGACCATCCAGGTTGCTAAAAGCCTCACCCAGCCAGGCCTTTTTGGGTAGAGAAGATTAGTATCTGGTTTGAGACTCAGAGGAAGATGGATCATAAGGAATAGTCTCACAAGTAGTTCTCATTTAGTCAGATCTAAACATCCTAATGAGAATCTATTGAACAATTCAAAACAGATTAAGCTAGAAAATTGTTGGGGTGGCTTTGTTTTTTCTGTTAGCTAACTGCCTAGAAGCATCCTTTGAGTTGTGACAAGTTGCAATGCAAGCATTAAGACTGGAACCTGTGAATCTGTCCCTCAGTACTCAGTAAACTGGTCATTTCATAGCATTAATCTGTGGTCAAGTGTCCATTCACACAGTGTTGTCTAACTGTAGGTTACAAACAATTATGAAACACACAAACACCTTTGAAGGGAGTTCTTTGACACACAGTTTGACTTACATAAGTTTTTGTTAAGCAAAAAAGGGCCACAATCTCGAAAACAAATGTATTTCCATCCAAGTCCATCTGTAGAGTCCAAGCAAATCTCTTCTTATTTAGACCATCTTAACAAAATGTTTTACAGAACTTTTCCCTTCATGCACACCCTCCACATTTCCTTCTAAATAAATGGTACAGATCATTAGGACAAGTTTGTCACAGAAGCTACCCAGCAATGCAGCCTTGCCACACTCGCCACACATTGGGGGTTTTTGTTTATTAATGCAGGAGAGGGAGGGTGATTACTGTGCAGTCAGGACGTAGCAAAGTGTCTGGAGAGCTAAACTGCTTTCATCTTCCAGAATCAAAATGCAGGGCACAGCCATCGGAAACCACTTAATGGACATGTCCAGGTCATTTAGTTGGGTTCTAGCACTTGTCAACCATGACTGAAAGTAATCCTTTTCTAGCACTTCAAAGGCGTTTATGAGATGAGCAAGGGGAGTCTCAGTCTCATTTACTGGAGCTGACAAAAATTTGCAGCTATGCCCTGCCTTCAGTTCCTTTTGCTGTAGCGGTTGCCTCCAAGCTCAATAAAAAGATAACAGTTGATAATACTCTGCTACCATAGCCTCAACACATTTTACCTATAGTTACCCCTAGCATCTGTGATACACACAGGTGCAAAACTGCCCAAGCCTGGATGCTTCAAGGCCCTTCTTCTGGTTGGGAAGGAGCTTGCCATTTTCATCATTGCTTTTAGTATTGACAGCAGGAAAAAAAAAGAGAGAAGGAAAAAAATAAAAAAGGGAGGGAAAGAGGGAATAAACTGGAGAGGTGCTTCTGTTTATTCTGAGTGTCTGATTAGCAGTAGGAGAGTGATTTATCAAGTTCAATACAAAACTTTATGTGAGCTCGCTGAACTTCCTAAGAAATCTTTAAACCCATGTACTTAAATGAAATAAGCACTTTGTCTTCATTTTTCTGCAGTGCCTCACAACTGATGGCAAAGGTTTCATAATCTCCTACTTGGTTGAGGGCCATTGGAGCAAGTTCTCTTCAAACTCAATCCCTACTCCCTGCCTTTAGCTAAAGCATCTCCATCTGTACAGAAAGCTCCACAGAGAATTTTGCTTTAGGATCAGAGTACAAAGGGATGTATTTTTGCTTCTATTAGGACGAAACACACCTAATCATGTTTGTTTTGCTTGAGGTAACTCAATTGCTGCTTATGGTATGACAGTCTTCTCTTCAGTGCCCCAAGACTGTAGCTAAAGATGGCTCGGAACCAAACCCAAATCTGAAGACTCTCAGTCTTTCTGGGTCTTGGAAAGATTAATATCAACATTAAAATATGCACAGGTCCTTATAATGGGCAAAAAAGACGGGGCTGAATTTGGGAATTAAAATTAGGATCAGAAGTTTCAATTTCAGCAACAATCCCACCCCATGGTGATGCTTTCTGCAATTTATCCCCTGCCTTGCGGATGTACATGGATTAATTATGGCAGGAGTCCTGTCTCTGTAGTCTCTGCTGCCATGTGAATCCCTGCCTCAAGAAGAGGAGGGAGGCCCTGGGCTCTACACGTGATCCAAGGGCCTGTGCAGAGAGGAAGTGGTGGAAGAGGAGGGAAGGCAGGCTGATCTACTACCTGTTACCAGAAGGCCACAGCAGTGCCTGTGGCAAGCATACTCACCGGCTGGGTGAGGGGCTGCGAAGATAGTGGGCCTGCACGGCCTTCACGTCCTGTCCCTCACTCTCCTCCTCAGGCACCGCCTGCTCGCCATCCGAATCTCTGCCGCTGGCCATGGCAGCTGCGAGGGGATCCTCTGCAAGGGGAACAGGGCCGGAGGGAGGGCCATTACTTCAGTCCATGCAGGAGGCCATCCCTAACCGTGAGGTAGCTGTGCCAGGGCAGGTATTGCAGAAAGGGCCCACTACACCTCGCTCCCGCAAGCCTACGAGCAACTCGTGCCACAAGCCCCACCGCCCTGGCTCCCCTGCCAGGGTACCTGCTGTTCCTGAGGCCTCCTGCAGCTCCCTGGCTGCTGCCCAGTGAGAGCTCATGCCCTTCTTGCCTGTGAGTAAGCATGCAGGAAGGCCAGGAAGGAAGGGGTGGTGGGGCAGAAACTCTACCCGTCCTTGGCCAGCTCAGCCCATGTGTGCGTGCGCGTGGTGGCTGGAAGAAGCCGTACACAGCCGGAGCCAGACTAGAAAGAGCACTAGGGGCAAGAAACATGAGACCTCACCTCCCCAAAATGAAATGCTCCGAAAGCTCAAGGCTGAAGGTGCTTTAAAGCCTCAGCACTTTGTCCTTGTAATCCTTTGTGGGGAGGCTGCCATGTCTGCCCTGGGAACGCAACAGTAAGGGAGGCACAGCTTGGTTAAGAGCATGAAAGAAAACACAGGAGCTGACACTTCCCCAGGACCAGACAGAGTGACTCCTGCTTTGCTGTGCCTTAGCAGCCAGGAGTGGCCCCGGAGGGCCCCAGGAGCTGGCCTCAGGCGGAAGCACCGCAGCCATGTGCTGCCCAGAGGGCTGAAGAGCAGCAGGAAGCAGGGAAGCAGGGGAGCAAGGAAAGAACACTTACCCTCTGTGGCTGGGAGATTCTGATGGGGGTCTCTGCCAGGTGCACAGCAAAAAGAGTCCAGTGAAGAGGGCAGGAAACGTGGTAGGGAATGGTGCCGGAGGCAGAGAAATCAGCTGCCCCCTCTCACTCTCTCTGTGGCTTCTTCATCAAGGGGCAGGACAACTGTCGACACCAAACCTTTATCAGCTTTCTAAATATAGTGTTGTCCTGACGCTGGCTGCTGGATTGCAAGGGGAAAGAATTTAGTGCCTCATAGATGGCAGCTGGTCAAGCACTTAACTCCTTCCCCACTGTGGGCTGGATTCTCCAACATTTCCCAGTTGCAGGAGTAGCCCAGAGAAGAGTCCAGAGCCAGTAAGACTGGACCTTTGTCTGCAGGAAGCCCCTAGGCAAGTGGTATCCCACCAGGCACAACTTGAAATGCTGATATGACCTCTGATGTCCTTGGGGAATGCAGTTCAGGATGAGTCCCACTCCAGGCTTCCTAGAAGCAAGCTACTTGTCTACTACCTGGACTTCTGTAAGGTCTTTGATATGGTCTCCCATTACCTCTAAATTGGAGACAGAGGGACTTGATAGAGTATTTGATGGATAAGGTATTGGTTGGATGGCTGCATCCAGTTACAGTCAATGTCTCAGTGTACAAGTGGAGATCAGCAACAAGGGATATTCCTCAGGGTTCCATATTGGGACCAATACCATTCAAGATCTTCATTAATGACATAAACAGTGGCACTGGATCCACTCTCAGGAATTGTACGGATGACACCAAGCTGAGTGGTGCAGTTGCATCGCTAGACGGAAGGGATGCCATCCTGAGGCATCCTTACAGGCTTGAGGAGTGGGCCCATCTGAACCTCATGAGATTCAACAAGGTCAAATGCAAGGTCCTGCACCTGAGTCAGGTCAGTCACCAAGGTCAGTACAGTCTGGATGAATGGATTCAGACCAACCCTGTAGAGAAGGACTTGAGGGTATTGGTGGATGAAAAACTGGGTATTAGATGACAATATGCACTTGCAGACCAGGAAGCCAGTTGTACTCTGGGCTGCATCAGAGGCAGGTAGGCCACCAGGTCAAGGAAGGTGATTCTGGCCCTTTGACTCTGTTCTGGTAAGACCTCACTTGGAATACTGTCTTCAGTTCTGGGGCCACCACCACAAGACATAGACCTGTTAAAGAGGATCCAGACAAAGGCCACCAAAATTATCAGAGGGCTAGAATGCTTCTCCTGTGAAGCAAAGCTGAGAGAGTTGAGGCTGTTCAGCCTGGAGAAGAGAAAGTTCTAGGGAAACCTTACTGCAGCCTTCGTGTACTTTAAGGGGATCTTATACGAAAGACTTTTTACCAGGGCCTGTAGCGACAGGAGAGGGGCAATGATTTTAAACTAAAAGAGTAGACTTAGATTAAATATAAGGAAGAAATTCTTTACTATGAGATTGGTGAGATACTCAAACAGGTTGTCCTGAAAAACTGTGAATGCCCCATCACAGAAGTGTTCAAGGTCAGGTTGAATGGAGCTTTGAGCAACCTTGACCGAACAGAAGATGTCCCTACTCATGGCAGGGAAGTTGGACTAGGTGATCTTTAAAAGTCCTTTCTGCCTGAAACTATTCTGCGTTTCTGTAATGATATGATTAACTCTTTTTTGTTCTTGGAAAAGCTACTACAGCTAATGAGGTATATTGTGCCTCCTTCTTTGCTGGGAAGTCAAGAGATGGGAACTGATTTATTGAATTCTCAGCAAAGCTCATGTACCAGGCTGGTCCACAGCAGAACTAGGTGAAAGTCTAAGTGCTATTTACTTGTACTGGAGGCTACAGTTCTGAGGCATACAATGATATCCCACTGTTTATTCCTTTTGCAAACAAACAGGCAAACAAGAAAGGAGGTGATAAAGAGAAATGACCTCATACTGCAGATACCTTTGCTGCTGCGTCATCCCAGGAAGGGCTTGCATATCCCCCTTCCTTCTTACTTGAGTGCCACATCCGCTCATGGGGATGAGGCCACATATGCAGAGATGACACATGGCAGGTAACAGCCATGAAACAGCCACTCAAATCTTTATTTGCTCACAGCCTAGAGTTGTGTTAATACAGTAACTGTATTAACAGTAACAGTAACAGTTAATACAGTAACTGTATTAACACAAGTAAGCAAGTAAGAACAAGAGCAAGTAAGAACAAGAGAAAGTGGTATATGAATCTTAGGTGTCAACAAGGGAGGAAATGAATTACTGATTATGGATTGAAGAGATCCTAACAGATCGTGTCAGTCATGTACCAGAACAGGATGAGTTGTGTTGAACCTACAGCTGCCTCCTCTGTGCAATACAATTTTTAGCCACTTCTGCAATGCAGTGCCACATGCAGTCTTGTTAATTACTGCTAATTGGGGCAGAAAGTAATCCAAAGATGTTTGCCTATGGATTTCTTTGTTATTGAAGAACAGAGTTTTCAAAGGATCTAAATATTGTGGGAGCACATCTACCATTGACATCCAATAAAAACGGGTGTTTTTAAGTCACTAAGCTGCTTCTGAAAATTTTGTTCGTGAATCTTTAGGATACAATTGCAGCAGGGGATGATGGGTTGTCATGAAAGCCCTGCCAAGCCCACCACAACTGTTCACATGTAGAGATGCAGGTAGGATCACATATACTGCAGACTTGTGGAGAATACATAGACAGCAGGCAGCCTGGCAGCAATTTCTCACTGCTTGTTGCAAGTTGTTGCTTTATGTGATCAAGATGACCACGCAGAACAGATGCAGGGATGCTAGACATGTTGGTTAATGAATATATGTACATGCAAACATAGCAAAAGTAACAAACTCTAAGTGGTTGGGCATCTGTAATTGGTGATTGATATATCCATCCATCAACAAACCCAAACTCAATGTGTCCAAGTGCTGTCCTCTGAGCTAAGAAAGATGAGATCCTGATGGAAGGTTCCTCTTTCTCAGACTTAACAGGAGTTACAGTCATTGACAGTGTTAGCACTATGCTACCAATGCATAAATGAGGCTATAAAAGCCTCATTGGCTTTTATAGGCAAGCCTTATGAGAGACTGTACTTTCGGCAAGACCATGAAGCTACTGTAGTCTTGTATTAAAGCTTTTCATGTCAATGGCAGTTTCATTTAAATAAGCTAATGATAGCCCCTAAAAATCCTACATATCAACAAAAAGTTTCCCCAGAGCTGCAGCCATCATCAAAAATAAGACCTTAAAGGGTTTGCATTGCCCATGGGTGAGGGACAAAGAAGTCAATGTGTGTCAGCATGTTCTTAGACACAGGCTTCCAGCAAAGCTTTTGCAATGTTGCTGGTACCTAGAGCTGTGGTGCCAATGCCTGCCAGTTTTGGCAGCTCACACTCAACAGAGAAAGAAAGTCAATCTAGGAACAAAAGTAAAATCTCTTCAAATCGACAGCTATCCTAGTCTTTCTGTTTGGGCATTTGCATCCTGCATTTATCAACAGCTCCTGAAGCCCCCAGTGAGAACTGTCAAAGAAAGTGACAGGATGCAGGTGCCTAAATACCTTTCCCAATCTAGGCCTAAATATCTAACAAGAGCAATAAATAATGTGAATCTAAACAAGTATCTTAATATCAGATCCATGTAAGTATCAGGTCTTGAGGCACATGCTCTCTGTGTGTGCTACCTAGGAAACCAGTCATATTTAGCTAAGTCTCCAAAACAACACAACATTATCAATCTCAGCACCAGCTTATTTACTTGTAAGGCAGCTGAGTGGCTGCGAGATGTAGGGTAAAAGTGTTTCCACACAGAATCCTTTCCACACCAGCATTTTGGCACGGACATGGTCTGTCCCAGTTATGGACCGTGAGGCAAGATCCAGTGCCTATCTCTCCTCCCCAGCACGGTGGAACTGGACAGGTGCCAATATTCTTGGAGAGGAGGCACTTGTTACTGTTGCAGTTAAATGACAAATTTATGTGACAATAGCACATTAGTTTCAGCGATAACATGCATCGTTTAATCTACACACCACCTTTTAGACAGTAAGGTTACTAACAGATCTGCTTCAGCTATTTGAGGAACTATTGTTATAGGCACTGCTTTTAGCATAACTCTTATCAGTTCTCTCTTTTTATGGTAGGCTTTTTTAGTAGCCAGTTGCTGAAGTTCAGAAAATAGCCTAAACTCCACATATTTCCACAAGCAGTGGGATTAACAAGCCTGGCTGTCAATGGATGTATGCCCTGCAGTTCAGTAGCCCCAGCACAATAAACATCCCTCGTGGAGCCATCAGCTCTTGCTCCCTGTGACTACTCACTATCCTGTATTTCCCCATCTGCCTGGCTGTGCAAGACATGAGACAGACCATGGTTAGGTGCGTTGGTTGTGCAACCACAGATTCTTGAAACGGAAGGACATGATTAATGCCTAACAGGTACCACTCATTCAGATTTCTCTCCTATCCCACCTGATTGGGATTGCTGAATTTTCTGAGACTGAAAGGAACTTCTCATCTTTAAGGTTACTATTTGTCTGTCTAATTTAGCTGAAATTAGCCAAGTGGGTTTTGAAATTATTGCACAGAAGAGAGGTCGTATGAATGACAGTGAAAATCTTGTCTCTGTGAAGAAGATAACGGCAAGCTTATCAAGTTGGTGCAGTGTCTGTCAGAGACTGTAACCAAGTTCTTTCAGTGAATATGCAGAGCTGTTATGTAGAGAACTGAAAATTACAGAAGTAGTATGGGCAGATGGCATACAGTGATGGAATTTCTGTCACTATCTGCGTTCAGTTACAGTAATAAATGGGAGCAAAATATAAAGTGTGGAAGCTAAAGATGTCTCTCCCTGGAGGCTCTGAGATTAAGTCACAAAGATGTGAAAGTCTTTAAAGGCGGTAAAAAATTAAGAAACTCATTCTTCTGAGGAACCTCATCCTTGTGGGCTCCAAAGAGGAGAAAGGAGACTATTGACTTTGCTCCAGTTTTGCTCACATCTTATTTGTAGTTAGCATTCAGAGGTTAGCAAGCCGCTTTTGGAAAAATGCTCTCCTCTCTTTGCAGGGTCTTTGCCATCTGCTACTGCCTACAGCCTATCAAATATGAGACACATGCAGCAGGATGGGTTTTTCTACTGACTGTCCTCGTTTTGAAGATTGCCAAAGAATACAGTTTCTGTACTCTAATGTGCTTTAACTTGCTTTGAGCTAGCTGTTTGTTTGAAGAGAATTGAGGTTATGTATCAAGCACAGAAGTACAGATTGACCATTCTATCAGAAGGACCGGATTCCCAGTCACTCCTACATTTAATAGTCCTGGAGGTGTTTTGAGTAACTGCCATATAGACAAAAAGGCATTCTTTAGCATGTTTTTTGGCAGGTCTACCGTGCCAGTATGGGGTCAGCAAAAGATCAAGATCCAGATCCACTTTATTGAGCTAAACACAGGTATCTCCAGTGTAGACACTCACTTTTGAGGTAGCTTCCCTCAAGAACCAAAGGAAGGTTCGTCGGTATTATCTCTACATTGTGAGTACAATTAATTTAATCTCAAGGTGATCTCTAAAGACATGAAGTCCCCATTGAAGATGCCTAAATTGATCACTTGCACCCTTAAAGTGACTGTCTCCCAAATGACTAGAAATAGAGTACAGAGGACTATCCCAGATGGGGACATCCCTCGCTGCCTGTTGGTAGCAAAGAGTTTAAAAGACACACTAGCCAGCTGCACTCAATGAAATGTAAAGTCAGATGGTTGCCTGGGCTGCCATAGGTCCTCCTTTCATTCTCCAGTCAGTTATAGCATGGGTGCCGTGTGCATCCCGAGTGCCTGTGCACAAGCCATGAGCAGTGGCTGGCCTGTCACTGTACACGCCTCAGTGGGCGCATAGCCAGCACGCTACAGGCCGTTGATCTCTCTAACAGCCTTTTTCTGAGGAAAGGCAGAAAGTACCTTTGGTAGATGCAGCTGTTGTGCAAGCCCCGTGCTGGGACAGATGAAAAGCAGGCATAAAAGTGTAAGAACTTGAGATGCATCCCACCTATATTTAGATAGCCCGTTAGTCATCATTTTTTTTTCAAAGACGCATTCTTACAGGTATTTAAAGTAAGTGTAGTTGGGCACCTCAGTTCCTTAAAGACTGAATGTGGGCAGCTGCCTGCATTGTGAAACACTTCAATACCTTTATAACTCCAGCCGTAAGCTCCCTTAATAAATATTTAAGACGAATGAGGCCTGTCCTCTCTTAGTTACATGTCATCACACGCATGACTTCAATTGTTGCACCGTACACTCCCCAGCACCGCACCCTTCGGTGTATTACCTCTTCTCCTGCTTTATGTACCTGCGTGTTGAGAGAAACTGGGAAAGGCAGTTTAATTGGGGAGGAAAGTTCACGGCTGGGGAAGGAGTTCACAAGTCTCCTCTCTGCCCCTAGGCAGCTAGCAGCAAGTGATGTCAAAGCCTACTGGTGATCTGGTTTGTCATTCTGCCCGGGAGCACAGTGGCAGCCTGGAGAAGCAGCACTTTGAAAGAAACTGAGGAAATAAACCTGTGAAGCCACTTACTTACCCAGCCACCTAGAGATTACAAGGAAGAGCACCTTGAGGTGAAACAAAGGAGAGATGAGGAGGATGTCAATGAAACGACTTTGGCTGTTCACTTTCAGTGCAAGTGAGTACTAATTTGTTTATGTCCTGAAGGGTTGGATAAAAGGAAACAGCACTAAGAGGTTGGGACTTCATGTGTTTTTGTTTAGTAAAAGTTCATGTTTATGGTCAGGCAGGTGTGTTTACCATCTCTGTGCTGAATGTCTAGACTCAGAGGCATCTCCTAAAGCTGCAGGACAGTGTTAGGAACAGAAAAAGAACGCTGTTCTTCATGAACCTGGAAAATATTTTTCACAAACAGTTTTAATGGCTTCCGTTAAAGACAATGTTTATTTCTGAAGAAGGAACTTCCTCAGTTGAAAGTGGAAAAGTCCTTGGGTTTTACTCTTTTACACATAAATCCCCATGTAGAGTTCAACTCCGTAAGTCGAAATCTCACTGTTTATATGTACTCTGATACAACTTGAGATCTCCATATATTATCCATGTCAAGGGGATGCTGAATGATCCCTAATAACACACCAGCTCTCCCATGGCCTTCATCACAGACTTCCCCTTTCTCATCCTGCCTTGCAAAACCTGCAGTCTCAGACCCACTGCTTTTTGACATGTCTCCTCTTCTCATACCAATGTTGCTACACCTTCTTCCTGGCTTCAAACAAAGCTATGTACATGGAAATCGCTTGGGTTTCTCACAAAAAACCCTGAAAACCCCATTTTGACAATAAGGTCCACAAGAAGGGTCAAATTCATAAAGTTTCACGTAATTAGAAAAGGTGGATGTGCACCACAGGCAACAAATGAGACTTGGCACATGATTTGATGATCATTACGTAAAGTGTTTAACACCATCAATATTCGTTCTCTTTTTTCGTTATTCTTAACACTCATGCCATCCAAATTACAGACAGGAAACTTTTCAGAGCAGAAATTTATATGCTGGGTGAAGCTCCTCTTGCTTGTTTGGGCAGGACTCAAATGGTCATAATCCAGTGTTAAAACACTGTCCTTTGAAGGACTTTTGGGGAATGCACAGTATATTCCTGCACTGCACCAGCCTGAAGAAACTGCAGAGCACATGGCAGTGCAGTGTTTGCGTGCCAGACCTACCCTGAATGAGCTGCATCAGGATCTTGGCACACTTTAGAGTTACATTTCAGATAAATTCTGAGGTAACTGAAGAATTAAAAGTTGGAGCATTTCCTTGTTAAACATTTTCCACTTTTCCCACTAGCCAAATGTATCAAGACAAATCAGCAATAATAATTTTGCTTGATCAGAATCTTATTTTTTTTCAGCAAACAAAACATCCCTCTATTTGTGTCCAGCTCTATTAACTGACCTTTATTATGTTTTGATTAATACTTACTTTGGAAGGAATGGGAAAGCAGACACATCACTTTGATCTTCTACTTCCTTTGTAGATGTACCAACGTTTAAGTTGAGAGGGAGTTGAAAGCTTTCTCAATTTCTTAAAGTGTTATAAACATATTGATAGCACACAAAAGTATCTAGGTGACAGCATCCTTCTAGTACTATATGGACTATTCATCCTCCCCCTTTTTCTGAGTTATTTCAGAATTGGCCCTCTGTTCCCTTCAGCCGTCCCCCGATTAGATTATGTTTTCTCTCAAAAAAACCCCAACAACCAATTCCTGAAGAAAAACCCCTCAATTTTCAGACGTGCTGACTGTGACTAGTTTATTGGTGACTTTGTGAAGAAATGAAATGTGGTCAGAAGGGGAAAGGAGGAAATCGGCATGAGTAAATAGTGTCGCAGAATGAAACTGTGCAGCTCCCCTGAGAGCTAGAATGAGCCCTAACAAGGGAGGAGTGGAAGCCAGAAAGATATGTTATGGGTGAAAATCAGAACATGAGAAGAACTTGGGCATTAGGGTGACAGCTACAGATGAATAAGCAATCTCACTTGTTAAAGGCTATGTCTCTTGTACACCGTGTTTGGTTCAGCTGTTTTCCAGCTCTGCACTGAAGACATATTTAAAAATCAAAACATAACAAACTAAACAATAAAACAACAAAGATCTGGTTTATTGTAGGAGTTGAGTCATCTATCTGGAAGAAGGAAAAGCACTTGTGAGGGGAAACCTTAGGGCTAGGCAGTCTTTTCTCTGCCTCAGCGCTGTGCTAATGACCTCTCAGTGAACCCTGGCCTGGTAGAACTACTTTCTGAGTGACAAACGGATCGGATCAGGAAACGGGTTTTGCACTATTGCCTAGTACAGACTGTGGAGCTTTTCACTTAAATGCAGGAAGGTGTCTCTATCCAGTTGTGATAAGAAAGGAGAAAGCTTTCATAGATGTCTCATGTAAAGGGGGTAGGATATAAAATGCAGTCAGAAAGAGCACTGGGGCTATGCAAACAAGGCCCTTGTACTGGGTGCTCCAGAACAAGTAAAGACCAGGGAGTGGCTGCAATAAAACCACGCTAGAAATACTTTGCCCTGCTGGTTTCTTTCTCATAGCTGTTGGCAGCCACAAATGAATTAACCTCCGAGGGAACAGAAACCACTACTGTCACATCACGGAGAAAAGGACTAAAATGCATGCTTAACTAATCAACTGTGCAAGACCACAGAACAACTCAGTTATGGGGAATGCAGAAAGATGGGAACTTCAGCTAGAAGCCTCCTGCTTTTTACTAGAATGCTAACAAGTGCAGAAAGCAGCCTCTGCACTCCTACTGAAAGTGTCTGAAGCTGCTTTTGAAGGCAGCTGGGGAAGGGAAGGCATGCCTGCCCTGCAGCAAGGAAGGAGGGGTGCAAGGAAGGGAAACGTTTGGCTGCTATGAAAGTTCCTGTCAAACTCTTCTCAGGAGAGGGAAGACGCACCAATTCTAGAAGTATAGGCCATTTCTAAGAAGATACTTGAAGGACCATTTACTATGGAGAACAAACTAAATCCAGAAACTATTACAGAAGCTTTTGCCTCTCCCAGGTGCGAGCAGATCCCTGCACCAACTGTCCCACGTTACCCTGTGCAAGTACCTAAATTACTACCAGCAGGTTCCTAGAGCAATGACAACAAAACCTTTTGGGTTCCTAAGCTATCATTTGCTAAGGGACACTATAATTCACTGCTGCTGTAGTCAAATATCTTGGTAGTGCTCAACTTGCCAATGGCTTACTTTTAATAACCTAATGCATGTGTCTGTGTGGTTTTCCTATCTAAAAAAACAGGTATTTACAACCAGTTCGCAATTCAAGGTGGAATCTAGATCTTTTTCGCTCTCTCCCTTATGTATTACACTTCCTGATGGATTTAATCTGGACAGAGATATGGCAAAATAAGGACCCAAACCTTACTAGCTGGCAACTTTTCAGTCAAATCTTCTCCAGGGAACGCTGACTCAGCCTTGTTTTTCCAGAAGCAAACGTTCACCACCACACAAAGTATACCACTCACAGAGACAGCATCTATCACTGCCCTCCTTATTGGATCATGTTCCTCTTTGCCATGGAAGTGCCTCTGAGCAGCACTCCCTTTCCCACCTCCCTGCATTCTCTCTGACTGGTTTCATACTTATAAACTCCTCCCCCAAAACCCCCCACAAACTGTAAGGAGAATGCAGGTGTCTTTAAACATCGGTTCCTAGAGGCACAAAGGTCATCTATGGCAGGGCAGAAGTAAAACTCCAGTCAAATTCCGAGAATATCTGCGACATGCCACTGGCTATTGAGTTAAGCATCAAATTAAATGGAATGTTACATACAAGAAACACCTACCCTGTGCTCTGCAGGCTTCACCAGACCACAGAGGGATTTCTGGTTTATTCAACTCTCAGCTGCTCCTGGAGAAAGATGGCTACTAACCTACTCATTTTTAAAAACAAAGAGCTATTCTTCCCTTGTATCTTTCAAGCTCTCTTTGCTTTTCTAAGTTTTTCCTCTTTCCACGGTGTTACATCAACAGGTTTTGATGCCATAGCACAAAACGTCAGTTCTGTATGGATTTGGATTGATGCAAGTTTTCCTAACCCCTGAAATGTGACAATATGAATTTGTTAGTTTAGCCTGAATCCTTAAGACTGCTGATGCACTTGTATTATCTGTTTATCTGTCTACCTCTGTACATTTAGAAGTGGCATGGAATGTCAGTCATAGAGAAAGACAGCTCAGAAAAAAACCTACATCTTTATAAACTCTATGGTAATGTATGTTCAAGTAAAGAAGAGAGAAGCATGGAAAAGACAGCAGAGTTTGGCTCTTAGCCACCTAGTGCAGCAGCTTCCCATAGTCAATCAGCCCCGGCATACATCATGTCTTGTTCAGTGAGGAATGTCACAGATGACAGAGGAAATGTGGGGAGGTTGTGGCACGTACAAAAGCCAAAGAGACAAAACATGGAATCCAGATGATGTTAATTTTGCTGACTGCAGAATTTATTCTCTTCCCAGTTCTGGCAACCGCTCATGCCCTCACTGTGGAAACACCTGACAAGGAAATACAGGTGGCACGAGGGAGCAACGCTACTCTCCGCTGTAATTTTAAGACGGAGGCTTCTGTTACCTCAGGAGACTTTGTCGTCTGGAAGAAAATAGATAGCAAGGTAAACAAAGCTGCATATACAAACATATAATAAGGTATCCAAGAGGGCTGTGAGAGAAGAGATAGAAGCAGGACTGCGGGTGGGAATGTGTGTTGTGTTGGAAGAAAAAGATTCCTTCAAGACCTTCTTTAACCTCAGAACTATACAAACAAACTCTGATTCTAGATGCCATTTATCCCAAATCTACTGCATGGGATTAGGCAAGCACTCACCCTTCTCTTTCCTCTTTCTTGGTCTTGCAACTGTGTATTAAGAATACATCACTGTATCTACCCTGAGTTTTTATTAAAAACTCTCTTTACTTAAAACTCTGTAGGGTTTTATTAAAACCTCTGTATTTATTAAAACTCTCTTAAAATATGTGAAATACTCTGATACTTTATAAAAAGACATGTATATTTAAAAGTCTATGTATTATACATATACACTTATATATATTCATACCTTTGATACTATCTAAAAAGTTTTAAGTTGATGATAATAATACATGGAGAGATTCTTGAGGTCTCCTACATTTACATAGATTACTTCAAGGCAAAGACACCTCTAAAGTTCTTGACTTCTTGCAAATTACTGAGAGGAGAAGCAGTCTTTAGAGATCTCCTCACAGTAACTGCCAAGGTCTTCTCTGAAGATCCTTGCTGGACTAAAGCAAGGGAGTTTGTGTAATCATAGGGGAGTTTGATTGACATACGGATCTTGGACAAGTCTCACAGTATCCTATCGTAGAAAGGAAAAGTGGATAAGCCCCAGCAAAAGAAATCAACTGTCTCTAACATCAGATAATGTGGGAGAAGGGCATTCCAGATAGAAACCCAGACTCCTTTGAATTTCTGCTTTTCTTGGGTTTTTGGCAAACTGGGATCAAAGCTTAAGGCCGCCTTTTCCAAGCTGCTTTTCTCTTCAGAGTCATCTAATCCATTGACTTGGGTTGTAGACTACCACAGAAGAAAGTAAGATTGAATTTTTTCTCTCCCTCTCTCCCAGGATGATGCTGTCACTAGGTATTTTGATGGAGTTGTACAGTATGGCGAGGGCTATGAAAACCGTTTACAGTTTGGCGATGGCGTAAGCAATGGGGATGCCAGTATCACCATCAGTGCAGTGACCATGGAAGACAATGGAACATACGCATGCAGCGTCCGTGTGAAGAGTGACCCACCCAGGCAGTCTGCAGCCTTGTCTCTTTTTGTCCTTGGTAGGTATGATAGAGGCAACACCAGATCCATTAGATAAAACACCATCCTTCCTCTTGATATCCACCTTGGTTCAGGCAACAGTTTTTGTAACAGAAAAAAAATTCCCAGAAAGTCATCATCCACAATATTCCATTTTTGGCCTTTTCCTGCTACTATGCAAGTAGACTGCAAGGCTTAGAGCACTCAACTCCCTTAGATACCTGACTAGTCTTTAGACATTGTTCACTTCCCCAATAAGCCTTGCCTCATTACAGGCCATTCTTCTTTCCCCATGGCTTGTCATACTCCAGTTATCAAAGGTTCTAGTTATTCAGCTCTATTAGACAAATCCCAAAAAGCATCTAACAGTTCCTTCCTGGCTGACCACTGCCAAGAAGAGAGAAACAAATTACAGACAAGTTCACTCCAGTTCCTTTGAAGAAAGTGGTAGGTTGCAAGATCATCAACAGAGATGTTTAGGAGATGTGTTGAAACAAAAAACTACTTCTGATTAATAACATTCCTTCCTTTTTTCCTTCCTTCAGTTGCACCATCCAAGCCAGAATGCAAGATTCTGGGGACAGCACAATATGGACACACAATCAATCTGACTTGTGTTTCTCATGAGGGCTCCCCAAAGCCCAGATATACCTGGCAAAGCTTCAACGTACAAAATGAGCCCCGTACTCTACAAACAACAGAAGGTATGGGAAATTCAAAGATAGCAAGACTTTGTAGATCAGGGTTGGAAAGATTTTGAAATGCAAATACAAAAATACACTTAAGGCTTTTTCTAGAAAAAGTCTATGTGGATTTTGAAAAATTGTCCTTCTGATACAAGACACAGGAGTTACTTAGCAGGGTGGAAAGGACTCTCACCTGAAATCCCGATGGTCAGTAAGTTTTTCACTTTAGGCCTCACCTGGTGAGAAACTGTCTCACTCTGGAAGCAGTTAAAAATAATTACTTCTCCATTGCTGTGTGTAAAGGGAACATAACAGAAGCAATTATATTTTCTAACTGGTGTGTCTCTATATTCCAGTTTGCTCAACTGTGACCAGGTTGCTTTCTGGGGTGAAGGCAAATAAAGGTTGCCTCTGGAAGCTACTTTCCTTCCAGAGATGACTCCTCACATGGAGGAAGGTGGTATGAGAAAGAGTTCCATCATTCCTGCTTAGAGCATAAAAGAGGCTGCTGGTTCCTTAGTACTGTCACACAAGCCCTAATATTTTATTTGCTTTCACTTTATGTCAAAATCTAGAAAAAAACCATGAACTGAGTTTCCATGAAAATGACCTTTTCTAGGACTATTTATGCAGAAATGAGGGTCTACTCTTTATAACAGTGACAGAAGAGTCAGATTAATTCGTTTAAACAACTTTGTTTCTTCCTGCTACGTACAGCTCCACAAAGACTGAGTATCTGAACCTCCCCTTTCTGGTTTACTTAATTGTAGCCATCACTGTGAAGGTAAACAACGTATGATCAGACTCAACAGGATGGATATTCACTACACATTAACTGATTCTTGCATAAATGATGCAGAAGATGAATTAGCACCAGGGACACAAACCTTATTCATTAAACTGGCCACTAAGTGGTGCCAACGCATCACACACAGCCTTGAATATATCAGCAGTGATCCTCTTAGCACAGCAGCTGCCCACTTGCTTTTGCCCTCATCCTGTTCTTCCCTGGGACAGGAGGCTCTACTGATCCACTTCCACCTTATTTCTGTTTTCATCAGAGCACCGATGTCCAAGTAGAATTATGACTGGTCCCCTTCTGCCCCAAGGTGGTAGGATACCTGTCCTGCTGCTGCTACAAACAATTTCTGTGTTAAGCACCCACGCTAAGCAAGTCCCAGCACTGCAGAATGTGCAGAATCCTCCTAGGAGCCCCTCCAAACTGACCCACATTTTCTCCCATTTGACTCGCCAATGAATTGCTTTTGATTTAAAATGGGAGGATTCACAGTCCAGTTACAGAATGCAACTCTTAAGAGCTATAAACATCACAATAAAAGAAAAAAGGGAAAAAAAAAAAGAATTAAGCAAGGACAGTATGTAGAGAGTTTTAAAAAAACCAACCTATCAAGCATGTAGTCTGTAAATTCTTGGTTTGCATGCTCTTTTACTATCTGGCGCTAGGCACCAGCAAAGACTAAACAGAATCCCAGTGGTCTGGCAAGAAACGAGATCACAGAGAAAATAAACCAGGAAAGTCACTGAAAAGTTTTCAGAGCCTTTTGCTCTTAGAGCAGGAATTTGGATCTTTATCAGTAGATAAAGCATGGACTACACATACAAATAGCAGCTAGAGATGTAACAAATAAAAACTGACTGCTTGCATAGACAGAGCTAAGCTTTAGCATATGGTTCTCAGCACTCGTAGGCTGGACAGAAAACATCAGTATCGTATCAATCTCCTGTCACTGCATATCTTTTCTTTCATTTATTTTCACAGCCTGTGTGGCTTCTCCCAAATTAGAAAACTGTTTCCCCCACTTCTAAGCAATTCAGATCTGAAACCTTAAGGTTTGGATGGAAGATTGAAGAGCTTTTTGTCGTTTTACAAGTTAATTCAGCAGATGGCCAGTTTTCAAAGCCAGATGCTGGCTTGGGTCATCTTACATTTCTCAGCAAAATCCAATGCACAAAACGCTTTCACTAAGCACATGTACTTCTTTACTATCCACCCACAATTTTCTTTCTAAAAAGAATATTCAAATGACACATGTTCCCTGTAATCAGAACAGCATACTTCCGTCTGTCCTCCCACAAATTACGCTAGAATCCTAGGGACCGGCATGGCAGCTCCTGAGCAAGACAGAGTGATCCATCAGCTTTAATAACCTCTCAACACTCCCACTACCCGAGGCAGGAATTGAACGGCTGCTGTCTGCACTTCCCTCCCTGCTTTAATTCTTTTCTTTTTTGGACTCAATTTGCATTTCACCACAGGGCAACAAATAACTCTGAAGAACATCTCTGCAGATACCTCTGGCTTTTACATCTGCACTTCAACAAACAGCGTGGGAAAGGAATTTTGCAACATGACAGTCAGCGTCGTGCCACGTAAGAGACTGGGTTGCTTACTGGAAGAGTAGTACCAGAAAACATTACCTAGCTAAGCTAGGATTAATGGAGGTGATGCAGATAGGAGTATAAAATTCTGCTCTCAAAAACCAGCATTCTTAAACCTCAAAGACAGATTCTATGCATTGGTTTATGTGCTAATGTACTTAGACTGCTAAGAGTAACGTGCTAAGAGTACTTAGCAAGTACTCTAACTCGTAGGGTTGGTTCACTGATGACAAAAAAAATCATGTAGAGTAAGACAGTCCTGAGCCACAAAAGGCTGAAACTAAACTGCATCAACAAAGTAGAGCAGTTGTTCAGATCCAAGAGCTCCTCTCTATCACTAATTGCTCCTGCAGACTTATCAGCCATGGAGTACAGAATTAATTCCAATTGCTTTTATCCAATAAATGCAGTGTCCATTCTCAATCTGACACCAAGATCTGACATCAGGCAGTGGGCTCTTAAGTCCAGTTATTGTGCTGACTGCATTTGATATCATTCTCACTGCAAAAGGCTAATTCTTCTCTTCCTATACAGCATCCATGAACATAGCTCTTTATGCTGGCATCATTGGTGGAGTTGTTGCTGTAATTATAGTTATTGGTATTATAGCCTACTGCTGCTGCTGTCGGGCGGAGAAGGAAAAGGACTATGAGATGGCGTAAGTACCTTTCTCTAGAAAAGTGAATGGAACTCATGAAAGGTTCAAATTCTCCTTCTGGCATCAATATATTGCACAGAAAGCACAGGAGAAAATAAGAAATAAAGGAAAGGGTGCACAGTTTTGTTCTTTCAGTTTCTGCCCTAGTGGCTCCCATCTCTTCTCATGAACTATACATGCAGTATTTCGAGACACCTTCATGGTCTCTGGGGTAGAACCCAAACATCCAAACCTTGGAAATGAATTTTAGCAAGCCCAAGTCAAGCATGCACAAGTACTTGATAAGCAAAGCCCAGGCTGTTTCACATTTCTCTGGAGTCTCTATAGCTATTTCTGTC
This sequence comes from Colius striatus, assembly GCF_028858725.1. Taxonomy (NCBI): domain Eukaryota; kingdom Metazoa; phylum Chordata; class Aves; order Coliiformes; family Coliidae; genus Colius; species Colius striatus. The sequence continues at coordinate 109,564,011 of NC_084759.1, read as the reverse complement.
CTTGCTAGCCTACATCACTCAGTAGGCTTTGCATTCAGAATTCTCACTCCCAGACTAAAACTTTTTGTTTATTCTCCTGATGGAAAGAGACCACTGGAAGAAAAGTGGGATTAGAAAAGCTACATCAGTCACCCTTTCTCTATACAAATGCTATAGAAAAAACATGTAGCTCACACATCTCTTGCATCACCAGCAAGACTTCATGTATAAATTTCAGTTTGGTATGCTTCCAGGTCAGCTTAGAGCAGTCTAAAAACTATTCTCACAAAAAACATGTCTTCAGGAAAATTTTTAGGTGGTTTTCATTAACATCTCTATTCCTGAACAATGTTTTAGGGAGAGAGAAGACAGACGTGAACCCTCCAGACAGACACCTACAAGGAATCAGACAGCAGAGGACGATTTTGAAGATGAATGAAGAAGCAGGAGGCCAATGCCATCTTCAGGACTTGCTGAGGCACAGACACTGCTGTAGAAAATAAATTAATCCCTCTTTCTTACTGCAAGAAGGGTTTTTTTAAAATAAAATGAAAGCTAATGGCCCTGCCCTCAAGTTCTGAGAGAGCATTTCCCGGTCTCCCTGGAAAGAAGTGCCTAATGTACAAATGAGGACTAATACATAACCTCACAGCTGAAAAATGCATGTGAAGCACTGTTTCACCTGGTCATCCAAAAATAAGCAGTCTTCTAGACTTCCCACTTTCTGAAAGAACCAACCAGTCGGGTCTGTTTGGAGAAGAGAGTTGCTGCTGTATACCCAAGACCTACAGAAGGTTTCAAGGTCATCAACTGCAAGTCATTGAAGAAGGGTGGTCTTGTTTATGGCGGTACGCAATGCATTTGCACGCAAGCTTACAGCATTGCCCTGTACAGCAATGATTTTATGCACACTGAAGCAAGCTGGTTTCTAAGGAGATTTTATCAATTATGTCCTTTGTACACACTGTACATGAACATATAAATACAAACATGGGAAAAATTAACAGATGAGCAATAAAAGTATCTCATTTGGAACAAAAATGCATACTATTGGAATGGATAAGGTAAGAACTTAGATGGACATGTAAATGGCAGATGATGAGATCTACAGTCTATTAGCCTATATACTGTCACATTCCTTAACTTACGAGTTCTATCTCGAGTTCTATCTTATGAGTGTTGCATGGGCAAGTCAGAAATAGTCCATTGCTCTGCTGCTGCTTCTGGAAAAAATGACAGTGTGAAAGCATGTGCATGGCAACTACATCTTTAATGAAAAGAAGGAACAGAAAAAATGGAGGGAGGGAGAGGAATAAAAGTACCTTTTTATTCAAAATTGCAACAATTTAATCAGAAGCACTGGATGTGCAAAAGTGGAGAGAATTCCTATCACTAGTATCTTATCTTTGGAAAAGAATGGGATGTCTGTCCAAAAGACAGTCAGTGTGATATTAAAACTAATTAAGAGCTGTTTGGTTTTGTTTGTTTGGTTGGTTTAAACTAAGACATATTCAATAAATGACTTACACTACAATATTTATCCTTTCAAAGACCTTTCTTGAATCTTCAACTTCAGGATTCCAGAAACTTACTGCAATGCCTCCCACATACTCTTTACCCCCAATTAGTTACTTTTAAATGTGTAACAAAAATGTAAAATCAAACTTTAAAGAAGAACCAGCAATCCTTCTACACGTGGGTAGCATTTTCTAGATTTTGAACTATGCAAAGCAGACTACCAGAACTGTTATTATGGCTGCCAATGTTTCACATGGTACTTCAGAGGTAATTATTCATTTGCGCTAATAACAATTGCACATACCACCAATCAGACTTTCTCACAAAGTACATTCAAACCCCAATCTCTCTGGTAATGAATGACCTGAGATGCAACTCGACAAGACATTCTGACAGCCTGTTCCCGTGTTGAGTTTAGATGCATGACAAAACATTGCAAAAATGGATGACTAAAAAAGATTTTTGCGCACAGAAGCTGAAGGCAGATAAAAACCAAGGTGCATAGCTCAGAAACAGAGCTGATATGGACTCTATTCTCTTTTGTAAGAGGCAAATATTGTACGAATTATCTAATTAGCATTGTAAAAAGCTCTCGCTGCAAAACAAAGCTATTTCTTTTATAAATGTTACAAACCTTAGTCAGCACTCTGCATTTTCTCAGAAACACCTATACCCTGTGGCTGAAGATGGCTTCTGCTGAGGGATAACAGTGTGGATTCTCAAAAATCTTAACTGTAAAGCAAAAGGACTTGACAATTATCAGAAGTATTTATGGCCAGAAACTGTCTCTGCCCTCTAAACCATTTTAACATTTTAAACCTATCCCACACGCTTCACTTTTAGGCTATTTGAAGCTTAACTGCTGCTTGTCAGCTGAAATCCTGAAATAACATGTGCACATTGGTCATTTCGAGCATAAAGAAAAATGCAGATCACAAAATGGGCACTAAGTTAGCTGAAGAAACCAGTCACAAAATACAGAAGAGATTACACAATAACCCCCAAACCCATTAATTCAATTCTCTGAACGCAGGTTCCATAAGAACTTGCAGGAAAAAAGCAAGAGAGTCAAACTTGACAACCACTAAAGCAAAACTACTCATATTCTGCAATGCTAAGCTCAGTTCTACACTGGGAAATAAACTAAATGACAGCACATAGAAAGACAGTTGAGATATTTCGGTGCTTATCTTTTTTTTCTTCTTTTTAAATAAGATTAACATTTTGGAAGTTGTGTATTTATCAGAATGCTGCATGTGTTTTTCTCAACCAATTTGTTAAACTCAGTCAGCCAGAAATACAAATATTCAAATTGCTATCTTACTCCAAGGTTTTCCTGTGACTGAATTAATTACTTGTGTGTCTTGTATGCCTTTTGAAGCAGGAATAACTCCAAAAGCCTGTAGCATACTCACAATTTTAAACAAAAATTAAAGCAGCAGTAACATATTTAGGGAAGATGAGAATCAAGTGCAAAGAATAAATACATGTGTATCCAACTTCAAAACTCCCTTATATTAAAAGGCAGGAAGTAGGCAGAAAATGAATGACCAGGTAGAAAAGTAAATTCCTACTTTACCCTTTGCACAGCCTACAGTAGGTTACTGTTTAGTTATGTTCAACTTTCAAATGTAAGAATACATGCACATAAGTTTTCTCTGTGCATGAAGAATCAGAACATAAGTATTTAAGTCCTCACCAAACCATTTTGTATGTGGGACTGCAGAGATCTGCTACCCCAAGTGGACTGAGCATCACAGGAAGAGTTTGGTACATCATTACTTAGCAAGATTTGTTTTGGCAAACACATCAAGGGGATATTTAAAAATTACCTGCTTTTCCTTCTGACTTTACCTTAGTGACCTGTGACATGCCACTTACTCTATAACAAAGCACATGAAGGAAGCAAAGAACTCCATCAGTCTAGTAACCCAATGAAAATCAGGCATGACAGAAATCCTGCAAGCAACTTGATAAACTGTCTCACCCTGCACTGCTCTAAGCAATTACATTCACCAGGACTATACCATGCAACCCTCTTGCATTTTAAGGGAAGGAATGTCTCCCTAGTACACTGTTCCTTCACTTCCCAATTTTAATTGTTTCCATCCACATTAACATCCATACTTGCTTATAATATTCTGAAGGCAACGTACTATATGGCTTACCAGGGGAAAAATACGTTAGTTATTTGTTCCCATTACCAGTCACTTAGCTTTTAAGATTTATTCCTGTCTAGGTACTTTTAATCTAAGCAACTCAAGGATCTACTGAGTGTAGCAAGCAAATCGCTACCATTTATGAGTGACAGTGATAGGATGAAAGTTAAATGACCTGATTGGAGACACAGATCACCACAATGCAGAAGCATGGAGGAGTCAGGATTTGCAGTCCTCTGACACACTGCAAGGCAAATATTCTCATTAACACCCTTGCTCCTATTTCACCTTCCAAATTCCCCTTTTTTTGTTGTTCTCTTTTTAGTTCTGGGGTTTCTTTTTGGCAAAGTTGCTCTCCTGCCTGTCCTGACTGTACTGTTGCAAATGTTCTTCCTTCCTAGGTGCAGGACTTGGATGCATTTCGTAAGGTTCCTATGGGCGTACTCCTCCAGCCTACTCTGGTCCGTCTGTGAGACAATCCTACCCTCAAGCATATTCACTGGCCTGCCCAAGTTGGTGTTTTCTACAGGAAAGAGTGCACTTCATCACCTTCAGTTCACTGCTAAAGACACAGGCTACAGTATAGAATTCTCCACTACCCCATTTGTTACTGGTATTCACATAGAGTATGATTAGATGTTTTCTTAACTGCTTGTCTACTCATCTAGACCATAACATCCCAATTTGGATACCAGCATACTGTGAGACTGTACCGAAAACTCTTACTATAGTCACTACTGACCACTACTGTTCTTTATTCACAAACCTATCATGGAAAGCAGCTAGGCTGGTCAGGTATGCTTTAGCCTTGGCAAAACCATGCTGACTGCCTCTAGTCCCCCTCTTCTTCATATACTTGAAAATACATTCCAAGAGGATTCACTCCGTGATTTTCCCAAGGAGTTCAGTGGAGCTGAGCAGCCTATGGTTTCCCAGATCATCCTTTTGACAGGTACAATATCTGCCTTCCATGACTGTGGACTTTCTGTGCTCTGTGTCATTTCAAAGGTGAGGCAATAGCCTTGCAAAGGTATCAGGCAGCTTTCTCAGCATTGTCAGATGCAGCCCATCTGCCTCTACGGACTTACACTGGTCTAGAGCTCCCAACTGACCCCTTACTCGCTGGTGGTGTCTTTCCTGAACCCTTCCCAACTATGGTAATCTGTAAAAACCTTATTAGAAAAGACTGAAACAGAGAAGGCACTGAGCACCTCAGTCTTACCTGTGTTACTCCAGTCATGCTGCTAAATCATTGACACCATTTATCAAGAGGAACACTTTTTCCTTATTTGGTCTTTACTGCCACACAGTCATAAAAGCTCTTATTCTTGACATCCATCTCTTGCAAACATCAACTCCATGTCAGCTTTGGCTTTCTAAACACCATGCCTACAGGCCTGGCCAGTGTTTGTGGATTATTCCTTCATAGTCCACACCTGCTTCTCACTCCCTTATATTGCACTTAGACTAGGGTGCAGCCATGAGTTCCCTGTAGAGACAACACAGCCCTCTGATCACTCTACATGTATTCCTGGACTGTTCTTGCATTTGAAAGATGCTGTTCTTAATGAACTGCCAACCTTAATTAACTCCTTTATTCTTGAGAACTGTGCCCCAAGGATTCCAGCCCTACTCATTTCCCACATAACCCCCAAGGTCTGTTCTCGCTGTCAGTGCTCAGCATTTTGAGTCCAGTACGACATGGACACCAAAGCTGGCGCTGCCACCGCTTATTTCAAGATTCAGTATAGCACACAATTCAAAACTGATCAGACAGACAGGAGTTAATTATGTCACAATTCTTGTTGCTAGAGTAACAGCACTACTTTTCTATTTATTTGTATCATCTGTTCCAGGAAAGACACCGATGCAGTCTTCTATCTGAAGAAGCTCACAGTACAATGAGCAAACCGTCAAGATTAATTCTGGATGCGCTGGAACTAGTACTAAATTTATTATAGCCTCACATAAGGGAATTTGGAACTTCTCTTTCCTGCATTTCACCTTTCACTAGGGAGCGAGAGGAATTATTCAAAAAACGGTAATTAGAGAAGCTTGTGGCAGCTTCTAAGACAGAACCAAAGAAAAGAGAGAGAACAGATACAATACAGGGTTAGACTAATAGAAATGTTTGCCGATACCTTCCTTTTACTGAACCATTGCAATAAAAAGTAGTTGTCAGCTTCTTCTAGGGTAGAAGTGAGGCACAATCGTCCTGCAGAAGACATCAAGAGGACAGAAACTAGATAAACTTACTTTGGCCCTGCCCCCAATGCAGTACATTTACTCTGCCAAGTGGAAAAATGCTGTTTGCAGCCTTTGCAAACAGCTGCACATACCTGTATCTATTAAACAGAAATTTGAAACTCCGTTTCATAGACATACTTGAATCACTCAGCTTTTAGGGAAAGTTTGAAATTCTTGCTAGGGGAAAGAACTAGCACTTTTTAATTCAGCTAACAGGTCAAAAAGCAGAGTCTCTCTGTGTTAATTATGCAGGTTTTAAAAATGGTATCAGGAACGCAAAACTACAGTTGTTTTGCAAGGAAATCCAGACAGGGCTTCCTCAAATACAGATTTTCCTTCACCCAACACACATATTTGTCTGGAAGAATCTGACATTCAGCACAATGCCATCTGACTGATGGCTCAAGACACAGAGTCCCTGAAATGGCAGCAAGTTCTCTATTAGGGTATGACTCAGCCTGGACCTGCCTCTTGGTAGCTGGCAAAGAACACACAAAGGAACTAGCATTAACTGTGCCATTTGATCAAGGACCTCAGCATTGCTTCCTCCAGTTTGACAAATACACCTCCAGCAGCAAAATCTAACACCAATAGCAGACAGGTTATCCATCCAGATAATTCCCACACAGGAACTCATCCAGGTGGGTTTTGAATGTCTCCAGAGAAGGAGACTCCACAACCCATCTGGGCAGCTTGTTCCAGTGCTCCATCATCCTCACAGTGAAGAAATTTTTCCTTATATTTCAGCTTGTACCCACTGCCCCTTGTCCTAACATTGGGCATCACTGAGGAGAGTCTGGCTCCATCCTCCTGACACCAGCCCTTTACATATTTGTAAATTAATGAGATCAGCCCTCAGTCTCCTCTCCACCAAGCTAAAGAGCCCCAGCTCCCTCAGCCTTTCATGGTAAGGGAGATGATCCACTCCATCATCTTTGTGGCTCTGTGCTGAACTCTCTCCAGTAGCTCCCTGTCCTTCTTTAACTGAGAGGCCCAGAAATAGACACAATATTCCAGATGCGGTCTCATGAGGCCTTCTCTTCCTTTTATTTTTAAAGGTCTTGATGACTGACATATTGCTAAAAATGTAACCAAGATTAACCTTTCTTTAGGCACAGCAAACATTGTCTCTGATAGATTAACTCACTATAATGCAGATCCTGAAAATGGTCCAAGTGTTGAGCCTCAGATGCAACAAGATGACTAGGCCTCCATTTGCACACATCACTTACTGTCCAGCTTGTTTTCTCACACTTGGGAGGTGAGAAGGGATACTTGCTCTTTATGTTAGAGAGTGGTTGGAATGCGCAGATCTCTGCCTAGGGATGGACGACAAGCCAGTCAGGAGCTCATGGGTTAGAGAGAGAGGGCAGACCAACGTTGGGGACATTTTAGTGTATGTCTGCTGTAGGCAGCCTTATCAGGAGAAAGTACACAAGGCCTTCTTCAGACAACTGATACAAGTGATTGAGGAGTCAAGGAGGGGAGGTGCTCTTTGCTAGACCTCCCTGGACCTCATACTTATAAACAAAAAATAACTGGTCAGGGATGTGCAGCTTCAGTAACTGTGAGATAGTGGAGTCTGGGATCCTAAGAGGAAACATCAAAGGAAAAAAAAAATCAAAAAGCAGGATCACAACCCTGGACTTGTCTTTGGCTCTGTTCAGAGATTTGCTTGGCATATCCTTCCGAAAAAAAGAGAGGTCCAGGCAAGCCTGTTGATTTTTCAAGTACCACCTCCTCCAAGATAAACCATGAAAACAAGGAGAGGTTGACCAAAGAACTCCTGACAAAACTCAGTTGTAAAAAGGAAATGTAAGAGGTAGCAGCAGGCACAAGTGATCTGAAAGAAACAGAGCTGCTATTTTGAGTGTGCAGGTATGGGGTCAGGAAAGCCAAAGCCCACCCAAAGCTAAATCCAATGAAGCACACAGAGGGCAACAAGGAGGACTTCTGTGGGTGCATGTGAGTGGGAATGGATGGCTGGTCATAAAGGACAAGGAGAAGGCTGAGGGACTAAATGCCTCTTTTGCCTTCATCTTTACTGCTAAGATCAGCCTTCCAAAACAAATTTAAAAATAAAGACATTAAAGCAGGTATTACTGTATCTACAGTATACAGGTATAGATCTACAACACTTCTGCTAAATCAGAATAAAAGGTAATGACAAGAACATCCTTAGCTGGAGCAGAGACAGTAGTCAATAGGACTCTCAGACAACTGTCCTCCTTTTCAAAACCTTTGTAGCAGAGAGTAAAAATGCACAATTCAACAATTCATCTACTATTCATGTAACAAGGACAAAAATACCTGTTGACTGTAGTTACACTTTAGTGTATGCTAAACCAGGATGACCTTTATCCATCAGTGTCACGGGACCGAACAAGCTATACTAGACAGAACAGAAAAGTCATGTCTGAATAAAACTGTTAGACATCTCCTTTACAAAAAACCCTCTTCAGACAGTTCAGTGTTTACAGTACCTACATAACCATATGCAGAGAGTACTAAGTTATTGTTACCATGTTGCATGACTTAAACTCTGATCAAGAGCCTCTCTGTCTTTAACTGGTTTTATTACCTCTTCAGAATTTTGTCATGCAAGTGGGGGGAATTTTCTTCTGCTTTCAGTCCACAGTTTGTGCCTTACCAGTACTATGCCTTGCATTTACATGTGCTACTGTTACATGACCATCTCTCATCTTCACTTTTCTATTAAAGGAAGCATTACTGTATTGTGTTAATTAAGCAGAATTTATTTTTCAAGAAATCAAAGTTTCAAAACATAAAACAGCCAGGGAATTAGAGCTCCAAAATGAAAGGATTTTCTATCATCTTCCAACAGCTGTTAGAGATCCTCCTTGGTATGAACAGACAAATAGTATCAAATGGACTACATCCAGTTAGTATACTCAGCCTCATCATATAGAGCTTACAGTTTTCACTACAAAACATGTCACAGGTTGTTGATTATTACAGTAGACAGTTACTGCCATAGTTAGCAGCCCACTGTCTACAGCATGTAACTGGGTTGTCTACAGTACATGTACTATTTTAAGTCCCAGGTGGTAAAGCATAGACATGCCATGGAACCCTATCTCTGTATTCCTCCATTTCTTCTCAGACTTTTTAATCTCAGTCTTGGAGACACATAATACCTTAAGCATAGTAAAAATGCTCATAGGTTTGTGTACTTCAGCTGATAATTGTAACAATGAATTCTCTTCTTCAGAAAAAATAAAATAGCAAACTTTTATTGCAACATTGACATCTGAAAGTAACTAAAAGATTACAGTAAGGAAGTAAATAGAGAATAAATCAAGAAAAATCAGTGATATACGCAAACTGTGAGGTAAGAGGCATCAAAATGCTTCAGAGACCTTGCAAAACTGAAGGGCCTCACCTGGCCTTGCAACAACTGTGACAGGTTTCCAACTTAAACAGCAATTGGCCTTTTTTGACATGCTTATCAACATGCTCAAGTAAATATATACATATATATACATAAATGTATCGATCTCTTCTCTTTTTTTTTTTTTTTTCCTGGCTGGGTTTTGGTTGGTTGGTTTGTGTTTTTTTCCTATTATCCAAAAGAATGAACTAATTCTGAGGAATGAAAAAATATCTTCTCAGAGTTAGTTGCTATGGAAATTACTGGACCTCTGTTGGAACAAAATGTAGAAACAAATCAAAAAATAAGCTCTTATTTCAGAGTATCAGTTGCTTAAAGACACATGTACTAAGCACAAGGCTCAGATAACAAAGAAATTGCTAAGAGACTAGTCCAAGATTTTTGTCTTCATAAAATGGAACATCTATACTACCTAGCAATACATCAGTCTCTCAGCTTTCACATGTCCTCAAGTAACTATGATTGGTATCTACCCAGCCTGACTAAACTTATCAAATTCTATCTGCAGATTAATATATCAGTTTGAATTTGATATTCCTTTGAAAAAAATCCGTAACAGCTAAACTCTTCTTCAGTGTTTAAGTTTGGGGAACATCCATTTCCTTAAACAAACAAAAAAGGACACAAAAAACCTCCAACCCAAACTACATTGTACTTGTTCCTGATGTATATAGCCTGTGCCTCTAAAAGAACATTAACAGATGGACAAATCTGCCACCACATTTCTTCCAAGACATTTCACAGAAGGTCTGCTTTTTTGCTTTAAATGACCAACCAAATTCTTCACGTCTGGAACTGACAGATTATTAGAAACCTTTGTGATTAATCTACCTTTAACTCCCTAGTGCAGCCCTTCATATCTTCAATGCTCTCCTACCATCATTGTTTTGAGGAGAGATTGTTATACACTGAAATTCCTATCTTCCACATGCAGCAGAGAGGAAGGAAGTTATTAAAGAAGAAATAAAGCACTTGTTTAAAGTCATATTGGCCACTAAAGAACTATTCTAACCCAACGACATTGACTAATTGATCTTGCACTCCATCCATTAAGGAGTAGAACTAGTATAGCATGTATTTTTAAAGAGAGGATGCAACAGGTCTCTTCAAAATAAGTCTTCTTGTAGATAATAAACAAGATCTTAGTCTTCTTGAAATTCAGACAATAGTTTTATGATTCTAATGAGAATGATAGGTTGCATATAAGATGGGAAACTGCAGCCCAGAGAAACTGCTGATTATCTCAGGCAAGCAAGAAAAATTAGAATTTGTAGTTGTCCTGGATGTAAAAAAAAAAAACCAAACATTTTCAGTTACTCAAAATCCCAGACAAATCAGATGCATTTTTCAGAAATTGAGTAATTCCTCTTCCTTGCATGGTACTCATTCAACAAAAGGAAGTCTTCGTACCACATGGAGAATCACCTATTAAATTAAATACAATCTGTAAATCAAATCAGCCTTTAAAAATTGCATAAATTAATCAAATTTTCTTCATATGCTGTGGAGCTCAATCTATTCAACGGCTCTAACATGAAATGCCACAGACAGGGGTTGTGTCCTCTACAAACACCAAGTCTGTAAGATCTCATGATTTATCATCAGAAGGATTTCAGAGTTTAATTCAGCATGCATTTGATATGCAAGAAAATAAGCTGAAAACTCATAACTCTTAGTGATTACTCTTGCCAACTTAATTATGTTTCTTTGAAGATTAGCCATGAACTACCCAGATGAACTCAGCTCACATGCTTTCTACTAAAAAAAAATTCTTCTCCAAAAAGACAACTTTGAATGAGCAGTCTTTATAAACTGAGTTACAACAGAATACTCACAACAACTACCATTTCAGTCTGCACCTGTAATGACTTAAGAGCAAGGAGAGTATTTTTATAAGGTGCCCCTGTCTCAAAGCACCTAAGCATAAGAAAAGAGACTTCACTAGCAGAAGACTTAGGAGGTATAATCCGAGAACAACATTTCTAAGAAAAACTAAAGTTTGAAAGACTGTAAAATTGTGTCCCATAAGAAAAGGGCAGTTCTTTATGTTTACGTCTTCAGGAAGTCAGTGAAATCCAAATGCAGGAATAAGCACAGCTCACGCAGAGCCATTAAAAGCTCTATGCCACTGACGGGCAACATCTAAGCCCAGAGATTTGGAAAAGCAGCAATCATATTAAGTTTAAACATGCATCTTTCTCCTTACACATTTGTAGCTTCCAAACTCACAATTAGAAGGGACAAACTCTTGATCTGGACTTGAAGGAGCAAAACGTCTGTCCAATCCAGAACCCTCAGCCTTCATTTTCTGTATGGAAAAAAATAAACATTCAAAATAACTTCAGTGTTAGAAAGATGTAACACATACAACTATCCATGAAACCTAAGAACTGTGGCCAAAAATCACAAGAAATGACTCAGCTAGTGATTCTTTTTTCTTTCATCAGTCTGTCCAATATATACCAAAAAAGACAGCATCCAAAATGCAAACAGCTAACCTGGAATTGGCAAGTTTGAACGTTTGAGTTAACTAGAAATAAACCAGGACACCGGTTTAAAGAATCTGACCTGGAAACGTTCAGGATCCAGTACCATCATCTTGGTATTTGCTCTTTCGGCAAGATCAAAGTATTGAAGAGGTAAGTGAGCAGCTGTCAGCGAGACTCCATACACAGTAGCTAAAGATTTACTGATGCAGTAACTTGACCGAGAAAAAAAAAACCACGAAGAGTTTGCCTAAGAGGGCTGTAATGTTCATGTACAGAAGCATAGCATTTTTAGTTCAACTGGCAAACAAAAGCAATCACAAGCTGAGATATAGCAACCTTTTTTTTTTGCAAGGCATGGCAGTACATCACAAGAGGTTTTTTTGAATTAAAGACTACTCATTATTATTGTCTCTCTCAAAGTGCTATTACTACTGAGATTTTAAACAGCGTTTCCTTGTTTCCCAACTATTTGCTTTCCTTTTCCCCAAACCAAAAAGGGGACAGAACCTTATGAATCTAAATTACATGTAAGGTGGTATAAATGTTTACAAAGTAGAGACACACTAGAACATACTGAAAATTTTCCACCAAATACACTAAACCTCTGATGAAAAAAAACCTCAAAAACCCAGTGAATTCTAATGAAATGATCACTTCCATCAACTCTCCAGTAGTAAATGTGTGCAGTGAAAGGACGACTACAGAGTGATGGGCATTATCATCACAGGAATTACATCTCAGTGCTAAGACTTGTAGCACGCTGCTAAACCACAAAACAACAAAAAAAAGTTAAAAATAGAACAAAATCTTGGGGGTGGAGGGAAGAGAAAAACTCAAGATCTAGAACTACAGTGCTCTAGGCAGTCAGAGAAGTCAGCGTTCAACCCTTGTGCCTGTAGCCAAACATTAAGTATGGTACCTGAGATAACTCCAGAGCAATACTCACGCAATTTTCTTACAGGACGACAAAGCACAGCAGAGTATATCATTCTCTTCATGCCACTTGCACCTACACGAAATGGAGTTTAGGCTTATTTCACAAGCATCTACTCACTTATCAACACGAATAGTTGCTCTGGTCAGAAAGAACAGGAACAACTATTAAAGATGTTACCTTTTTGTCTCAGTGACCATAGAGTACCTTTGAAACTTCAGAGAATCAGCATTCAATAACTAAGCTCTAAATGGTTTAGGCAGTTACAAAGGCATGCTTAGCAGATAACCTGCTTCACGCTGAGGTGCACGGAAGGGAGAAGAGAGAATCTTAAAAGACAAATGGATCTTCAAGGTAACAATTAAAAATTTCCATTCATGTCAAGTAGTTCCTCTTAGTATAAGTATCCCCACCTTCCCCTCCAAACACATAAAGTATATTCTCCATTCTTGTTAAGGCCTCCCTCTACAGTGGAGATACCATTGGAAATGGAAAGCTACCTGTCTATAAAAAAGTGACACTAATTGTCACATCGGATCTTAAAATCCATACTTAAGCAGACTTCCAATATTTTTTTTAACCTCTATTAAAATTTCACATGAAATTATTGGTCCTTAACTAGAACAGGGGAAGAGGAAATGCTAACATATATTTCTCAGTTCACTGTGTCATTGCTAAACGTTGCCCTGCAACACCACAAGCTACATGCCACTTCTTTTTACAAACACAGAAGAATTTAAAAACAGGAAAAGTTTCATCATTCAAGATACATAGGAGAGGTGAAAAAGAAAAAAAAGGACAAAAATCCTACAAAGTAAATAGATGTGTAATAAACAGCATTTGTTCTGGAAGAAAAAAGATAGGATCTAGCTTAATGCTTCTGCTTGAGAACTTGATTTATACCACTGGCAAACACTCTTGTGCCTTATAACAGTAATAGAACAAAACATTTCATGTAATGCAACAGTCAGGTCCCATCCAAATTACACTCTCAAGAGTCTGAATCTTCCTAATTCTATGATTCCCAGTTAAATACCACAATATATTTTATTCCCATTTTCTACCTCCGCCTTTAAATTAGGCCTCAGATTTAGCATTAAAAAGTCATCTATCTTCACACTTCTTTTGGGAAAGTCTTTTTATTTCCATGTCACTCATGATATGACAAGAGGCATTTCTAACCAGAAGGCTTGTAGACCATTTTAGCCTAGCAGCATGCAATCTGTGTGAAGCACACCAAACGTGTCAGGCTAATACACATTTCCACAAAAAAACATACCTGGTATTAATAGAGAAATCCCACAAGCACACATCCAGTTCTTTCAACACCCAAGCCTTGGATGGCTCCTTTTGGTATTTCCTCTGGTACAGTTGTGCTACCAGGTCTTCTACAGATAGAAGCTCCAAATGGCTCTCAATTCCTATTGCTCAAAGAAAATCCAGGATGGAGGAACAGAGAGTCAGTGGATATTCTGGTCACCTAACTTCTCTCTCAGTCCATGATCACTGCTCAGCCTCTAACCAAGGTATCAAAGCTCCTGGAAACCTTAACAAGTTATCCTACCAGTGGTTCTAATAAAACCTCGTTTCCTTGCAAAGCAGGTCATCCAGTATTTCCATAATTCTCTCCATCTCAGTAATTACATATCTTTCTTGCAGCCATCTCTCCTCAGAAGCTGTTTTCCCAGACTCTCACCTTCACAGCCACCTCAGTGCCTCTAGTTTTCCTTTGGCTGAGTAAGAAATGGTGTACATTATCCTGCACACGTGCTCATTAGTCAGTTTGCTGACTGTGCTGCTGCGTTACTGTCACAGATGAGGAGGAAAGAAGTAGCAGCAGCACACAAAGTAGCTCTAGCTATTGCTACCAGCTTTTATGAAACCTCAAAGGCCCCAAGATTTTCAGACAGAAACAGCTGCCCGTGATTACATAATCCTTCTCTCTTGGGAAGGTGTGAAAAAAACCACAACCATAAAAAGAAGGCAAAGAATGCTCCATTCTCACCTGTTAGGCTGGCCATCCGATTCAGGCACCAGTTAACTCGGAATCTGTCAGCAGACTAGAGGAAAGAAAGTATCAGTCACATTGAAGAAGAACAGTACATAATTTCAACATCTGTCAGACCTCTGACTATGTCTGAAAAAATCACCTCCAAAACCAAATTCAGTGTTTGTAGGGATGAATGCACACTCTGAGGATTTTCTTTAAGAACCAAATGTGACAGAGGCTTTTCAACCGAACCTCAAGACTAACCAAATTTTGGACTAACATTTGGGGACAGGCTAAAGTTTAACCCGTACTATACTAAAATTACTTCTGTTACGTGCTCAGAGATATGCTTTTTTCATGTGTATTTCTTCAGAGCTCTACATTTAAGTAAGGAGTCCAAGACTTTGACCCTCCCTGCCTTTTTAAAGATTAACATTAGGCTCAAATCAAAACACAGTATAGTTGTCATGAGGTTTAAATGCCTCTGAATCCCAATGTTCTGGTTTGCTCTTTTGCAAATGAAACTAGCAAAACCTTAGATATACAGTACTCACATGGAAAAAAGAGTACAACACCATAATTTGGAAAAGCAGAGCTGTGTGACTATTATTCAGCACAATCAATTAAAGTCAATCTTAAAAGCTCTTAACCTAAGACAACATCAGAGACCAAGAGAAATGACCATCAATAGACTAGAGCCAGAAGCACAGGCTGAAAAAAGAAGGCAGAAAATGATAAAAAAGGCCTCTAGAGGCCATTTCTTCCTGCATGACAATGAAAAAGAGCTTCTTTTCCCACTCATTTGCACACTGATTTAGATTTCAGAGTGAAGTATCTCCTCAGTCATCCA
Organism: Colius striatus; assembly: GCF_028858725.1. NCBI lineage: Eukaryota > Metazoa > Chordata > Aves > Coliiformes > Coliidae > Colius > Colius striatus. The sequence continues at coordinate 109,548,433 of NC_084759.1, read as the reverse complement.
GCAGAAGAGAAATTAGAGGTTTTGATTTCGAACATCTTACTTTGATCTGGACCATACCCTGCAGTACAAGTGAGGCCAAACACCTCCAGCAGGCTGCACAAAGTCAAGAAGTTCCTGTAAGACATCTGTGTAACAAGTACGTGAAAGATGAAATCCAGATACAGGGATCTTATGAGTGGCATCACCTAACAAAGGGGGAAACAGAAAAAACACAACCAACCAGTTATGAGAAGTCCTGTTTCCTTAAATGATACAGCTTCCTTTGTATCTTTTTATATACATATATGTATACACACAAACAGGCACACTTCTCTACAGGCAGTCTCTGTAATTAAGCTATCCGTTAGCAGAAGACTGGTGGGTCTGGGCTGTGAGAGCAAACACACCCACACTTATCCTTTTTCAAAGGACATTATCTAAGAATACAACATCAGAAAACACCGGCCAAGTTTGTTCCCTCTGTACACAAGGGGAGGAAGTGTCCTAATAGCAACAAAGTTAAATCTATAAACACTACTTAAGAGTCACAAGGGAAACAAAGCAGGCCAAGTCAGCCAGAATAATAGCATAAATACTTTAACTTTGTTGACATACGTAAAGCTGCAAAACACTTAAGTTTTTTAAAGACAAACTAGTATCTTTGGGTTGCCCTATTATGAATTAGCATACTGCCAGCATGAAGGTATACACCAGGACTACCAAGAGAAAGAATCTCTGCTCGAATGAGCTGAAAAGCATTTAAAGCCACAGAAAGTTGTCCCATTTAAGAGCAAACTGCAGTTATTATTGAATTAAAATAAGAAGAGAGAATACAAACAACTCTGCCATTGACAAAACCATTTTAGGTGACGTGCTCTCCCATTTATGCATACAAGAAATGCTAAAAAGGTGACTGTGACAAGCTGCTGTGTCCTTCTTTTCTCTTCAAAACTTGACAAGTTCCCAGAAGAAGAAACTGCAGACTTACAAAATATTTGGATACACATAAGTTGAGTCTAAAACTGTACAGTTCTGCACACCACTCTTTTTCTCCACTGATACTCACTAGCAGCTTGGCATTGGTACCGAAACCCACGTGGTGGTTCTTCTGCAGAAGAGCATGGGAGATGAGACAAAAAAAACCAATCATCATCATGCAACATTCACGATAACAGATCCTTTATGCTCAACTATATACCACAGTTTCATGTACAGAAAGGAACACCTTCCCTTAATGGCCTTGCACAAGTGCCACAACTATTTTTTAAGAAGTTAGTTTCAGTTATACGCATTTAAAAAAACCAAAACACGGTGTATTGTATAGTGTGCTTGTTTAGGTGAAATCAAGACAAACATTCATTGACAGGAAATACAAACATCCGAACATCCTCCTGGATTTATTCTACCCTCTTTGAAGCTTCATGCAGTTCTGACACTTACGTCCATCAGAAACTTCACAATCACAACTTCTGTGATACTTTAAGAGGTCCAGTCACTTACAGTCAAATAAGTAAACCTATTTTAATACCAGAGCCCTAATCTGTCGGCAGTGACACTAGAAAAGTCTCCTTCTCACGCCAAAACAAGATGAAGTACTGCTTTGTCTCCTTCCTTCCTTGGAACTCACCTGGATCTATGAAGTGATGGAAATGAGCCATTATTCCAAGTTGTAGGGAGTACTTGACACAGCCAATCTCGCAAGGAAGGAAACGCTGTTCACAGCTTGGAGGCAGCTTGCCATGGCTGTAAATGTTCAGGAAGTAGAAGATGTCTGCAACCACAGCTGAAAGAAAAGACAAAAACTCCACGCTTTAAGATGAGCCACCAGCGGTCACAGAAAGCCAATCTGGCCTCACCTCATCCAGTGAAAAGTTTGTTATGCTTTATCATATGAGTGAGTACAGTGGGGCAATGATCAAGTAAAATACACAGATCTTTCTACGTATCTGAGATGAAAAAGTAACTAATATTTATGCAAGAGTCAGGTATACTTAAAGTCCTGATACATCTTGCTTAGATGCTACTGTGTGTAGAGATCAGGGAAAAAAAAAACCCAACCAAAACAAAAGCAATTAAAACCAAACAAAACCCAAACCCACTATAATGTCAATTCTGTTGGAATCCAACAGAAACTACTAATCCTTTTTGCAATAGGTCTCTTCAGCCTTTAGGAACACAAGGTTGGGAGAAAGAAAATATCAGTAACTGCAAAGTAGCCTCACAAGCTCACTTCAGTTATTTACATTTAGTGATCTGGTAATAAATTTCTGGGGTATGAGAAGATGAGGAGTCTGATAATTAAAAGGAGTGTTCCTTCTCGGCTAAATGAGCTCCCAAAGAAGGTGGTAAGAATACCCAAAGTAAATGTGAAGAAATAAACACTTTTTACTAATTTAAAAAGTATCAAACTATGAAAAATATTTCACAATACACTTTAATCCTTCTCTTCACCAATGTCACAATGTTCTCACTGAAGTTCAAGGTAGCTATTTAATTCTTACCCTTAAGTTCCACCCCTCACGAAAATTTCATACTTTTTCTACTAGATATGTATTACACAGAAACAATGCTGTATACCAGATTTTATGGCATTTAACACCACCTGTCTTAAGCTTGAATGCTCTCTTATACGGGTCCTAAACTCTCTGAGCTGCAGGGTCATAGAAATGATACCTTTCTTACCCAAATGCAAAGTGCTTTCCTTCTGAAAAAAAGTTGATATAGCTACAGGGAACCCTAACAAGACTTAGTTACTGAGAAATCCTAAGGAGCCGCATCATAAAATGCATCTCATTTGTCCTATATTATTATCCCTCTCATTCAGTTTAAAGACCAATCATGTCAGCTCAAGTCACCTCGGTCAATCTGATCAAATCTGCATCACAATGAAAGGGGAGTATGACCTCTGGCAAGTGAGAAAGCTAACAGATATTACACTTTCCTGCCCCTTCATAACCATGACAACATGAAAATAGTTCAAGGGACTGGTTAGGTAAAAGGCTTGAGCTGAGACACAATCACACAGCAGATATAGTTTATATTAATTGGCTGCTTGACTTATACTGTAAGCATTACCATTTACCATCTCTCAGAATAATGTACTATTTATTGGAGAAAAGATTACTGATGTGTTCATTACTCAATTCAACTCAACACAAATGAAAACATTCATTTGAAGAGAAGGTACAGATAACAAAGATTTGGTTTTCAAGAATTACTTCAATAAGAAAGCAAGCCAGGATGTTACAAAAGCACTGACAAAGTACATATCGCCTCTCTTTTATTCTTCCAAAGAGGCCAGGTCATCATTTTATTTAATGCTTCTACCATAAACATTCTGAATTCTGATATGACACCTAAAAACTCTTCACTCTTTAGAACTGATATAGGTATTCATTTATGCTGAACATGGATTAGGCCTTGTAAGTCAAAGAATTACCTTTATCTTAAAAATCTTGAAATAACTGTAAAGATAAGCTATTAGTGACTACTAGTGAAGCTAAGAAACAGGACAGAATTATTTTGGAGGGGGACAGGGCAAGGACAGATAGACACACACACACACACACACACACTTGCACTGGCTTCCCTCCATACTACAAAAGTCCTTTTTACAGCAGTAGACCGTTAATTTAAAACAAACAGCTGACACAGATGGCCATTATCAAAAAGTAAACAGCCTTTGTATGGATACCATTGAGAATATCTACAAAGGGCAAGCTTTTATCTGTCAAAGTCATCTGCTTGAAGATTACTATACCCTGATCATCCTTCCAAGACAAAGTAGAGGCATCTGAAAGAGAAGTAGCACTGGCCTTCTTCCAAGACATAGCAGAGGCATCTGGAAGAGAAGTAACACTGGGCACCGGATGAGCCAGATTACAAGTCTGGAAAAGATAAGAAAGTTAGAAAAACTCCTGAGGAGTCTAGTAGCCCCCATTCAAGTCCTCCACCTCCCTGTATCAGAGGAAAATATAACAGTTATTATTATTATATAACAGTTGTGGTTAGGTGGAATAGGTCTACAGTTTACATGCAAGTGCCTGCGTACTTGCAGACTGGAAAGGCAAAATTTGACTTCTAAGAGAGACGAGTACGTTAGTAACTTATCAACTCACTGCAGTTGTAAAGAACTGCAGCTAAATTTACAAAAATGTAATTTAAAAGAAATTATTAGGATATTATTGTGTTAGGTTCAGCCACTTGTCCCAGGTGAGGAACTTTTCAGATTGGAGTTTCAATTTTTTTTTCTACAAACTTTGCAAAAAAGTTTGGCATTCATGGTAGTTGCCCTTGACTAGGAATTGAATTCACAAAAAGCTCATAAAGCCTTAAGGAAGTCATTAGATTGCACCAGCACAGAGCTAGTCAGAGGGTCACATACGCCCATTAAGCATTGCAAATCCATGCGTGAACAGTAAGCTTTTAAGACAGGAAAAGAAACCTGTCGGGCTTACAGAATTCAGTCATTCCATACTCAAAATAGGAATAATGTTTAACATCTAGGCTCACTAATTCCAGACGATCATCTTAGCTAAAGTTCATTGATTACCAGTTTAAACTACTTAAAACCAAAAGAAAAAGTAAGTCTCATCTCAGTCAGCTTAAGTCACTGCCAAAAGATGGCCAAGACTTTTCCCTACACAAAATGGCTGTGGCTAATATAATTGTGATCATATATAATCTCATACATACATACTTTCATGTTTCCACCGACAGGCAATATGGATAATGTTCTTTAGTTTGGTAAAGCAATTATTCCTTTCTCCTATTACAGCTTTCTGCAATACTACCGCTTACGGAACAAAATACAAAAGCCTCCACTTATGACTAGGTCGTCATTTCATTAAGTTCTCCATTATATAGGAAAATGAAGTTTCATTAATTATATACCCCTAGTCTGCTAAGTAACATATCGACGATCATGTTTTAAACAGCTCTTTCCCACATAGGCAAGTCCCAAAAACCAGAAAACATTGCCTAACATCTCCCTATTAGTCTAGGTTAACTAATTTAACTAATCCAGATTGACTAGTTACAAAAAAATAAGATCACTCTATCGTTCTTTCTAGCAGCATGCAAGCATTTTGAAGTCTTAAAATTTACCCTCAACAGTAATTCATGGTTCATAGTCAGTATCTAGTAATATGAGATGAAGAAGTCAGTATTATCCATTTACTCAATGAGGCTATTTGCTTTGACACACAAGTTTTCACACTGCCAACCAAGACTGGAATAAAATAAGCTTTCTGACACCTCACATAATTCAGACTCTGAAACAAACTATGCTTCAGGGAACTGCTTGGAAAGGGAGAGAGGCAGACAAAGAGGGGAAAAAATACATTCCCCCCACCTTTTCAAGACAGCAAATAGAAAGGATCTGTTTATCACTATTTCTGACCAGAACCACATTCAGCTTAGCCTAACTGCTTACTTCTACATTGCGGCATTTTGTCCTCAACCATAGCATTACTACACTCTCCAAAATCAAACCAACCTAAAAGTAATGGCAAGGTGTAATTACTTTTTTTGTGCATAGGTTACAACATTTCATTGACTTGGTCCATCACACAGCTACTCAAGAATGCTAAATCAGCTATGTTTAAGTTGTGGTTTCAAGTCATCAGACAAGAACCACCTAAATTAAGGCCAAGCAACATGATCCTTTGACCAGAAGTCATACCAATTTACAGTATAATGAACACAAAACACTGTCAAGTCACAGCAAAATATTGTTAAGCACAAAACTACATCTTTAAGCAAAACTTTTTACATGGTAAAAGAGCCTAAGGGATCAAGATGAGTTTGTTTAAAATGACATAATCTCACCCTGAATTCAAACCAGAACAATTTTCTGCATAACCTTCCTAACAGCATGGACTACTGCAGCAGCCATAACCTCCAGAGGTCAGAGGTTATGCAGAAGTAATCTTCCAGTGTCATGCCTGACCAAACCCCAACACCACTTACTCCTTCCACTCTCACTTTGGAACACTGAGAGTGCTCCTTTCTTAGCATGTACCTTTTCCACTGTCTTCTGAGACTTCCTCTTTTCCCTCTGCTTACGAGCCTTCTCTGTGTATGTCATCTTTTCCTCCTCCGTCAACAACTTGAAGGAAAGCAAATGCCAAAAATTAGGTTTACTGCATCCTTCTAGTAGTCCCACAAACTAACAAACTTTATGTAATAAATGGCTTCTTTTCAAAGGACATTCTCGATACTTGATGAGATCTGCCACCTGCTAACATCAACTCAAACATTATACAGGGGCTTTATCTTTAACAAAGCCACAAGCTTTGATTCAAAACACACAGCGAGCACATCCTTTTCAAGTATCTTCAGACAAGGGTAAGTTTAGCACTGCTCTGCCCCAAACAAGAGTCCTGAAACTACTCTTGCCAGCCAACAGTGCCACCACCCATCACACATAGGCCAGAGCTACTTCCCTCCACAGCTGACGGGAGGACAATATAGTTTGTGCTTCTTAACTAGTCAGCTGAGATCACTCAAGATGTCCGTTTGAACTCCTTGTTTACCCTCCAAGAAAGGCAACATTGACATTTTGTCCCACATACAACCTACATAAGGGCACCAGACAAACCTACCACATTGATTCCCCACCAGCAAGAGACAGGTGAGTTGCTACATAATCCACAACTCAACCACTCTGCGGCTGGCGAAGGACCTCGCCGCGGGCCTTCCCCCTGCCCTTTCCGCCATTAAGCTGCCTTAACGTGAGGCCGCTCCCCCCCGCAGGAGACAGGAGAAGCGTACGAGCGGGGGAAGACCCTTCCCCTCACCTCCCATTCCTGCGAGCAGTAGGGGATAGCATCGACCACGCAGGTCACGGGCAGCCCCCGCCGCTGCAGCTCGGGCAGCTGGTCGCGCACGAAGAGGCAGTAGGCGCTGGTGGCGGAGCCTCTGCGGTGCGCCATGGCGGCCAACAGCCTCGCCGAGCCTCAAGCTCCCTCTCAGTCGCCTCGTCTTCACACGCCACGCCGCGACAGCGCGCTGCGGAACCTGCCGAGGAAGCAGCACCGAGGCTGTGAGGGGGAGGCACGCCTCACCCGGGGAGGCGGGGCGGCCTGGGGAGGGGGCGGACGTTTGCGCACCCTCAGCGTTTGGCGGCAAGGGGAGACCAGATGGGTTATGGCGGGAGCGCTCGCCCGTGGACCCAGAGGCCCGTAGTCTGGGCAGGTTGGTCCTCACTTTGTCCGTGGCAGGGTTGTTTGGGATTTGGGTGTTTTGTGGGTTTTTTTTTTTCAAATGTTCTTTGGGTGCTGAAGGGTAAGAAATACCCAATGGGATCAATATGGGAGCGTGATCTGCGTGGACCTGCTTTAACAGTGAGGTTGGAATAGATGATCTCTAGAGGTCCCTTGCAACCCCTACCATTCTGTCGTTCTATGATTCTAATAGCTTGCACCAGGTTCTTATAGACATTCAAGACAAACAACTTGCCGCCCTCACAGAATGGCACTATACTGGCTTTCAAAACAAAAGGATCATCCTCTTCTATGTCCTCTCAATCTGATTAGTATTAGATACTACACTTAGTAAAATCCTTACAAATAGTCACTACCTTCATCTAGGCAAATTAAAAAAACAAGGAATGGGAGGAGACCCACTGCAATTCCGTATCCAAAGCACATCTGCTGGGTACATGGGACTTGTGAAAATATTCAGAGACCATCATTACTCGTTGCAGCTACTTCATCTAGGCTGAAATGGGCATCTTTACTTGCCTCTGCCTGTAGGGGCTGGGCACTAGGAAGGCAAGGTGCCTGCCTTGCACTCTGCAAGGTCTTCCTTGGCTCTCAGCTTTCCTCCTGGAGCAGCCTAGCTCCTGCTGCTCCCTAACAGCGAGCTCATCAGGAGCTGGTACTCTGTAAGACAAAGTGTAGTGGTAATGATACTGGACTTAGGGCTCTGAACCCCGGGAAGAGAGAAGGGATAGGGGAAAGGTGATCTTAAAGAGCTGGCTGCACTTCCATCATTCACCCAACTCTGTATTTTCATTGGATATTTCTGTTTGTTATGTTTTAGTTTGAAGTAGATTAAATTAAACTTCCTTTTCTTCCCCAAGATGAGTAGCTTGTCTGTTTTGTCCAAGACCATAAGTGGCAATTAAGCCCTCATTGTTCTTCAGGAATTCTTAAGCTTGTGCTACTTAAGTCTAATAATGGTCTTTTGTTCCTGGATGGGCCTAAACCACAACACAAGGTGATTGTGGTGATGTAACTACTCTGATATTTGCAATAGCACTCAAGATGCTATACCAGGCGATGGGGGCCTGGGTGGCAATAGAGGGTGACAGATAATGGGGGTGGAGGCCCAGGAGATGCAGGAAGGAATAGGGGAAGGTCAGCTTCAGTTAAGAAACCTGGGTTTGTTTTTGAGATGTAGTAGAAAAGTGGAGGAGGTACGAGGGCATATGTGTACTTGGAAAGGCAAACTTGTTTATTAAAAATAATTTGGGAGCTCATTATACAAAACTGAAGCTACTCTTCAGACTATCTTTTTGTGGTTTGGGGTTGGTTTCTGGTTTTTGTTTTGGGTTTGGTTTTTTTTTTTCCTTTGTCTATCTCATTGACAGAACTGACCCTTCACTGAAAGTTTGTAGTAAATCACAGCTCAGATAAGATAAAGGCTGGAAGTAATCTAATCTGCATCATCTTGATGAGCAGCTTCCTCTCTTTTATTGATCTCTCAAAAACCCAGTGATCTTCCCTGACCATAGGGGGAAAAAAAGAAAGAAAGAAAGAAAATAGTGAGACATATCCACAACTGGCTTTAAAACAAAGTTTAATCTGTTTACAGAAGGTATTGAGAAATTTGGTTGCCTGGAAGAGAGGACCCTGCATTTGACCTGAAACAGAGTTACTACAGTGGCAATGTTGGCATAGACCCTGATTAAATTCTGGCCAGGTTTTGCTTGTCACAGGTGCGTGAAGTGTCTGGCATTCCTCACTGTTCCCCTTGTCTTTGGGGGATCTCCTTCAGCCTGTGGTTGCAGTTCCTTCAGAGCCTCGGTAGTGCAGCAGAACAAGAGCTAGCACACTGCTTCTCACTCAGCCATCTCCCATGGAGTTACTCGGACAATCTTGATAAAAACAAAGGGTGTAGCTCTGACTTGGAAGTTTATTTCCAATCCTCTATCCCCGAATCCTCTTGAATTTACTGTAAACCTAGACATGAATATAGAAACGGCAGTAGAATGCCTCTATGCATTTCCAAATCACTGGGAAACTTGGCCTCTTCCCCTCAGTCTCACTGCTTTTTTGATTTTCTGATTAGGTAGTGTAAGTTTGTTTAGCTCCAAAGAAGGTAGCTGTTGCTTAGGCTTAAATCTTTGGCTTAGCTGATTGTGTTTGTCACTGCTGGAACTGCTGGCAAGTCAGATCAGGTTGCTCTTGCATCTCTCTGGTATCTGGTTTCGCTCAGGGTTAAAAAATGCTGGTGCAGTTTAGTCTTCTGGAGGCTGTTCTGTCTTCCTCAAATCCAGTGAAATGATTTGGTTTATGTCTGTGAACCACTTAGCGAATTTGCAATTAAATGTACAAGTCAATTACATTGCTAAAAATGTATAAAATAGTGATGTAAACTCTTCGAGAACAGGAAACTGTTTCTAAAGTCACTTTCACTGCTGTGGAAAATCATTTATATTCTGGTCCAGTTCCTGATACATTAATGCTAAATCTCTGAGGAGAGACTGCAAGAAATAATTTGTATCTTGTAAATGCAGACTTTTGCACAGAGTCTAGCATTTCAGGCAGAAAGGCAAGTATTTACTATTATATTGCTGCGAGAGTTGTTGCTAGGAGTGCATCTGTGCACATTTGTTTTACTTGCCTTCACACCATGTTCTTTTCTCTTGTGTACAGCTTTGGGCCCCACCCTTTAGCAGCCCTTCCTTTTAAAGAAATTCAGATAATTTGTGCATCAACTGTTTGAAAAACACAAGTCTCCAGTAATTGCTCTCCTAGGGCTAGAGGTGTGGTTGGAAAATAAAATTCATAAACAGCAGAGAGAGAAAAGATTTTCCTACTTAGGGTGGGGAACTGAGAAAAAATGGAACAGATCATCTTCAGAGCACCCTGTCATCAATATGCTTCCCCAGGGCCCTGAGGAAAGCCCAGTGCTTCTGAAGGAACTCACGTTTTAACTCTTCAATTTTCTGCTGTTTAACTTAGCTGGCAGAGGAGTTCTCTGAACCATTTATACTGATTTGTAAATAACTTTTGTACCACTGGGGCCATTCCAGCAGACAGAAACAAGTGTTGTGCCAGTGTTTATATATTACTACTTCTTTTTTTTTTTTTTTAAACACTTAATTGAATTAAATTACTTGATAGCCAACATTTAACTCATAGGTACCTGGCCTTGGAAACCCAGCTCCAGAATTAGGGGCTTATGCTTTCCCATCAATGCACAAAGTTTGTCAGATATCTCAACATAATCTCTGTGTACCCTAGTACTATGTAGAGAGACAAAGTATCTAGAACTTTTCTGTCAGTAATGTTTTTTTTCATTCAGTCAGGATTCATTGCTAAAATCTCTCCAATGTATGTCTTACCTTGTATGTTCTTGTAAAACATGAGTTATTCTAAAAAACCATACCGGTGACTGCATCTGCTGCTACACCCGCTTTCCTGCTGCTCTGGTGCTACAGCACATCCCCACAAAGTGAAACAGTTGGTGTTTATGTTAGAGGAATCAGGCCAGATCCATCAGCCCAAGAGAGGCAAGGCCAGTGCAGCTCCATGCTCCTGGATCCAACTGAAGCCAGGTCAAGGAAGTGTTCCCAGCTCCTCTTGTGGTTTTACTGTTAGAGATGCACTACCCACTCTTCCCTCCCTGGCTCTCAGGGCGTGTTACCTTCTCGCCGGTTAGTCTAGCTTGATTACTACTAGTGCTGACACACTCATTCACACACTCACTCCATCCTGACACCACTGATGTAAGGGCTCCTGGCCCCTGGCCCACTGTAGTGGATGGCATTTCTTGTCACTTGGGTCTCTCCAGCCGCTGGTACCCAGGTACAGGCTGCCTGCAGTCCCAGCGTAGCTTCTGGCACCCACACCCTCACCCACTCCAGTTGCTGGCCCCATGGACACATGGGAGTCTCTATGACATGCAATCCCATCCCAGTTACTGTCCCTCAAGTCATCCCACTCCTGTCTCCAGTCACTGTCACCTGGGCATATGGATTCTCCAACTCGTGGCTTGACTAGAGGCCCATACATGTGCATACACACAAAGCAGAGCATCCTTCACTCAGAAAAAGAGTTATGAAGGAATTTAATAAGAAGTTAGGAACAGGCTATGCAGAGCAATTGCAGGGCATGGCAGAAAGAACATCACCCAGCAAGCTGTTCAAAAACAACTGTCCCTTTCTGTCATCTCATGGCTCTATTTCCCCATACTTGTTCCTTCCCAAATCACCTAGATCTATCTCTTTCTCCCCTAAGCATCCCATAAGAAGTCCTGTGCAATCCCAAAATCATCTTCCCATGCATCCTCTAATATGTCCTGTATTTGTAAAGTGCAACCCCCTCGCAATCCTAAAGTTGCTGTGGTGTTGACTCATCTTGACATGCTTCTTGCTTGCACCCAGGGTCTGGGGCTTTGCTTAGCACTTGATGGCTTTGTCCTTATTCTGGGTTCCTATCTGCCATTGCGTCCTTGTGCTCCTCTGGACTTTTGGAGATGGGTCTTTGATGGGCTGAAGGCTCTTGTGATGGGTGTGGGAGCAACCATGGCAGGGGTTTTATTTGGGCTATCTCCCATACTTTGTCTCCCTGCAGTCCTTTGAGGGTGCATAGACAAGCTTTTATCACACAGTCTCACAACTGATGTCTTTCTCAGCCTGGTTATGGAGGTTTTAAACCTACAATTTCCCCAGAGAGTAATAAGAAGTGGGAACTTTGCCTTTCTAGTCCAGTAATTATTGTTTCATATGTAATACATAAACATTTCAGGGATCGGAACCTTCAGGCTTCCCCTTCCCAAGGTGAATGATTTAACCAGGAAGATACAGCAATCAGCTTTCCCTTGGTCTCACTCCTTTTGACCTAATGTTTCTTTCTGAACAGTGCTACAGCTGCAAAAGGAGTGGAGGGTGTCTTACATCTCAGCTGTGTGATTAAGGATGTAACTTTGAACACCTAGTTATCAGGAGGCCTTTTTACAAAAGGTAAGCCATATGCCTCTTGCTCGTTCTCTGGCCCATCCTTGCAGAGCTTTGATGAGTGCAAGACCTATTGTGAATGCCCTGGATCAGGCCTCACAGGTGGTATAAGCAGCTTTATTCCAGGTTTCTGGGTGAACTCAAGTGAGAGCTGCTACGCATCTGCCTGCTCTTCAGAAGCAGTAGTGTTTGTTCTGGGAGTTGCAGTGCAGCAGGTCATGGGGTTGTGGGATGCATGGGACTTGCTGGGCAAGTGCTGTTAACCCTACTGACCAGCATGTTCCAGAACCACTGAACCTATAACAAGGTAGATGGCAACCCATGCCCATGTGTGGTACAGCTGGCTCTCCGTGCCATGAATTTCAAATGTCTTTAATGCCATGGCTCCAGCAAAACTACCACATTGTTCCAGTGTCCTGGACAAATACCAAGAATCTTTAATATCTGATAAGATTAGGGTTTCAGGCACCTGGCTGTGGCCACCCAGATTTACGTAAGCCTTGGTTTGCATGCTTGTTAGATATTTATGTGCTCAGAACTATCTGGGCATGCAGAGAAGGACAGTTGTCAGCATATAGGCAACTTTGGCAGTACATGCATCCTTTCAGTCTCAAGTTGTTGCTGAAAGGTGGGTTTTTAGATTGCAGTTCTAAATGTTAGGTACCAAAAATTTTCCCAAGTCTCATTTTGGATCTAGCCCTAACTAGGATGACCTGGTTAATTGCAGATTTGTTGGACTGACAGGGATCCCAGGCAAAAGAATCTAATCACTGATACAGGAGTTGTTTCAATAATTAATTAAATAAAAGTAATGTAATTAATGCCAATCAACAAGGGTTTGCAGAAAATAGATTCTGTCACATTGGTTTGTAATTGCATCAAAAAGATGTTAAGTGTGGTTACTAAAGGTAATGCATTCAGACATGTGAGGCACGTGACTTGACCACACAACACTAAATAAAGGAAATGCAGTGATGCAGAGACCATCCAGTTCTCAGCTAAAACATTAGCTGAGCTGCATGCTACTAAACACTTGTACCTTTGAATGAATCAAACATACAGTCATGACAGATAATTTGAAAATGGTGCAAAGATTGAGGAAACAGCAAATAATGTAGGTGACAGAGTGGGATATCCACCAAAGAGGAGCTCCCCCTGCAATGCTGTGTCAAAAGGACTAACAGCGTGATCCCTGGAAAGATAAACAAAGAAATGTTAAGTAGGAGTGATGATGCTGTAATACTTCTGCTTTCATGCTTTTAGCAACTGTGCCTGGGCTGTTCTTTCCAGATCTGGTGTTAGCTCAAGAGTATAGCAAAGTAACAAGTCTGTTGAACTTCCAGAGAGAACGTTAAGGGTGCTCTGATCAGTCTGTTGTTACCTCTGTTCAGAAATGCCTTAAGAAGGCCCTTCCATCTAGCTTGGCAGTACTAGGAGGTGAAGTTAGATGAAATTAGGGTCAGCGTGAGGCCCCTTCCAATGCCAAGTATTCTGTGTTTGTTTTTCTAACAGGTATGCTGTAGTTCAAGCGAGGTGTAATGTGGCAAATTGTGACCTATTTTATTAAGAAAGCTGCATTACACTGTAACAAAAGTCTGTTTTTTCGAACTCCATCTCCCTGAAAGTACTTGTGCTGCCCACAATTTCTCTACAGTCAAAACCTTAGAGGGTTTAACAACTTGCTGTCTCCTTGGTCATCTGCAAGCAGAGTTCGTCTTATTCCTGTTTTCTGTGGTTTTGCATACAGTGACACACAAAAGATTGTGAGCTGGGATGATTCACCTATGATCCTGTACCTGTATAATAACTTCACAAAATGTTATTGCTGATATTATTAATGTTATTAATGTTATAAATGTTATTAAGTGAAACTTGATGTTTCACTTAAATGAGAATTTCAGGTTCCCTCTAAAAGCATAGCAAAGGTAGGCTGTGATATTTGGTGTCTAAAAAGATTCAGGAGCAGCACAGGAAATTTATATGAATACCATGGGAAGATGCTGTTCTCTTGTTTTTTTTCCTGGTGCTGAATTTATATTACAGAACTCAAGGTTCATTGGAATGAGAAAGTCAAATTTCTCCATTAAATACTCTAAATGTTTGTTGGTATAAACATCATGGTAAAGAACGAATGCAGTTTATATATCCATATAATTCATTCCTGACATTAATAGGAAGTAAAAGCTCTGTATTATTGTGCTATCAAATGTAGCCAGGCAGCTCAGAAAGAACAACATATACTGAGAGTGCATATATTTCAGCAATGTCTTGCTGTGAAGCTATCAACAATTAATAGGAGATTCCAGTGTATCAGAGCAAAGGAGGAAAAGTTTTAGTTAGTAGCTATTGTGAAGAGACTCACTAAACTCGATGATTTGATGATGTGTCATCTAACAGCTTCAGTAATGTGCTGGCCTCAGTACTAAATCAAGAGAACAGTCTCTAATGGCTGAATCTAGTATGCTATCCTAGAAAGCCGTTGAAAGCACTGTTTCTATGGAAATTTCTACAAGGGAAATCCAGGGGGCTGAATGGATGTGCAAATGTACGCATGAGAAGGAGTGTTTTCATGCAGCATGGCAGGTTTTCAGGGATGTTGCCAAGACGGGTCACTCTGAGTGAGGTGCTGGTTTAAATCGTGCCAGATGCTGGTAACTTAAAAAGCTGACTCCACTTACCAACAGAGGAAATGATCACAAAAGACTGGTACTGGAAGATGAAGGGCGGGGGGGGGGAATAAAGTAATTGGCAAGAAAAGAGCCAGCAGCTGCTACAGCATGAGTAAAAAGTGAGTTTGTTTGTTTGTTTCCCTATTGTTCAACTGAATTTGTTGATGATCTCATTGCTTAGAGAACTGTTCCAGATGGAGCCGTGGCATGTATATATTGATATAACGGTGTTGTAGTGTGGTATTCTTCTGACTCAGTCTGAGGCTAAATTATGCAGGACACGCATAGGGAATTTGGTCATCCAGTATCAAAGCTGCCAAGTGACTGAGAGAGATGAAGGTTAAAGTCTACCCGGATGCTGTTTTTCAGGGGACAGAGGATCCCTGCTAGGCTGCGGTTTGAAGCGATCAGGCTAATTGCACAGGAATTTACCCACGGTTTGAAGGTGAAACGGGGCTAACCAGGGTCCTGCAGCTTTCTTTCTCCAAGAACTGGCGGAAATGAAAGACAACATTCCAACATTAACTATTAAGGCAGCTCAGATGTTGCAATACTTGTATCAAAGGTCTACAGAGGTCTGGAACATCTATTCAGGACTCAGGCGTCCATCATATGTTCATATATACAAATGATAGCTCACATGAAATGAAAAAGAACTGTACAGTGAGTTTGAGTATATGACAAAGTCAAAGCAGCTATAAATCCAACATTACACTCAAAACAATGGTGCTTCCTTGTATTGAAAATCTTTCCTTCCTTTGTTGTGAGTCAAAAGTTTAGCAAAGCTGATGTATGCCAAATTTATTTGCAAAAGCTGGATTAAGGAAAAAAAAAAGCTAGGAGTAGCCAACAGTAATGACGCAGAAGTACCACTCCCCACGTTAAACATAGGAGACAATATCAACATCGTCTCAGGAAACTCTGGATTAGATTCCCAGCCAATTAAGTTACAGCAGGCAAAGCACCAGGATTTCACTTGAAATTTGGAGGGTTATCAGGAAGAATGGTTAAGGGAGAGTAAAAAATGTGTTCACCTCTTAGGAGCCTTAATACATCCCATACAAAGCCTTCATAGATTGTATACTACAGATACCTAACAATGGTAAGGCAGGCCTTTAGCTGATGCAAAGTATTATAGCTCCAACTGAGTTTTATGGAACTACATATATTTCTGGCGGCTGAAGTTGGATCCCTAATTAGAGTTTATACTCTGCCTTTCACCTGCAGGTACACACAAAGGCAGCGGGGTGTCAGGTCAGTGTGCTGAAGGAGAACACTCTGCCCTGGTGCATGTGTGCATTATTTAGCATAACAGCATCTCGATTCTTAATGGTGGCTTTTAGCTAGTACTGTAAACCAGCTACATTCATAATGAAAACCAGTTAAATTCATCCTGTGTCAGGTCAGAGGAACAGCAGGACACCGATTGGGGTGGGTGTGTTGGGGTTTTTTTTAAAGCAATGTTGAACAAAAATAAACTTCTATGTGAAAAGTATTTTTAAATAACATTGAATAGCCCTGAATAAAACACTTAAAACCAGACTGGCTGCCATGAGATTGGCTCTTTCCTTAACTCCACTTTATTAACAGAGTAGCTACAATCGTTCAAAACCAACAAAAAAAGTTTCAACGCATCATTTATCACAGCAAACGTGCCGTTTTTCCTTTTCACTCAAATTACTGACCTATTTTTATTCACGCTTTTTTAAAAAGCTTATCTTGCCTGTAGAGAAGTTCAGTCTGAAAGGCAAAATTGTAAGGAATCGTCAGGCAATTGGAAACAAAAAAAAACCCTGCTAGAAAGCAAATGGTTCATATAGTTTCACCTCAGGCATCTCTGTGCACCTTGCTTTTAGCAGGGGGACACACCTAGCGCTCCTCTTTTCTGGGGCCCAACTTTGCTTTAGAAAAATCACAATAGTTTATGTTATGGCAGATTCCAGAGGAGAAGAAGCTTAAGAGCACTCCCACCTCTCATGTGGATCACTGACATCTGCAGAATCCAAACCAGCCAAGTCCCTCGAAGAAAAACAACCTGAAAGTGAGCAATATGCAAAGGGAAGCTGTACTCGATGTTGGGAATGGTGAATGCTGTGTTTGTTGGAAGGCGTTTCTCCTTAGTGCTGAGCCACCAAAGAAAGCATGCTGCAAATCAGGCAACTCTAAGCCTGTGAAGAATTGTACTTGTTTTGCTTTCTGAGGAAGTTTAGAAGTTTTGTACATGGTACATATATGTGTTTGTGTGGGCCCACTGTGGCCAGGACCGTTTAACTTCAGAGCAACATCCATCTTTTTATTAAAAAGTCATCTTTAGCTGTATTTCTAGTTGGCTATTCCCTTCCTCCCCAGAAAAGCTCTGTTCCCTTCCAAGATCATGTTGGCACGAAAACCAAACACCCCACAACTCAGCTGTCCGTCGTTAACTGCCAGAACACCTCCTCCTCATCTAAAATTATACCTCCTCTTCGTCTAAAATTACAGTAATTAGCCGCTGTACCCATGCTGGAAGTGGAAACCCCTGGGAAATTCAGAATCGCAACACTCTACATTCATTTCCCAAGGTACACATTTGGTTAATTGGTGGAGGACAGACGATCCGAATGGCCGTTTTTAAGCGCTCACTAGACAAGTTGTACGCCGGGACGGGGCCGTGGCAGAGCCGGCCGAAACAGTTGCAGGGAAACGTGCCGGGGCGCCCGTAGGCTGAGACGAGCTCCGGCAACCCCCCAGCGACACCTGGCAACCGAAACGCGCCCTTGCCGGAGGGAGGGAAGCAGTTTCGGGAACCCGTGTCCCCCCACCACCCCACGCTGTCCTCCGCTTGCCTCTCGGCGGCGGCGCCCCCTCCGCGCCAACGCCGCCACGCTCGGACAGCCGCGGGGGCGGCCTTGCGAGGCGGCGGCCCCCGAGCCGCCGCGGGAGCCGGTGACGGGGGAGGAGCGGAGTGAATCGGAGCGGAGCCGCACGGAGCGGCCGCTCGCCGCCAGTCCGGCCAGCCGGCCCCGCGGGGAGGCGGCTGCCGGAGCGGGCTGCGGGCGCGCCGGGCGGGGCCGCCCCCGGGCCTCTCCCGCCGCCCCGCGGCATGCTCGCGCCCGCCCCGCGGCGCCGCGCCCCCGCCCCGCGCCTGCCGCCCGCCCGCGCCGCCGGGGCCAGCGGGAAGATGGATGGGCACGTCCTGGGCTGGATCGTCCTCCTGTGGCTCGCAGGTAGGGCCTCGGGCTGCCGGCCGCAGGGGCACGGGCGTCCAGCTGGCCCCGACGTGCCTGTGGCCGTGCCCGGCGGGCTCTCTGCCTTTCCTTAGGGCGAAAACGGGAGGTTTGGGGAAATGCCCGGGCAGGCTACGGGAGGACAGCTGTGGCGGAGACAGTGTGGGGTGGGGGACTTTACGAGGGCGTCCCGCGATGCAGTTGGCGGGCGCTTCGCGGAGAGGGCCGGTCCCATTGGGGACCGAGGGCAGGCAGCCGGCGTCTCCTGCGTGCTGGGGCCTGGCCGGGGGTCCGCGGGGGCAGGTCCGAGCGGCCCCCGGCGCCCCTGCCCGCGGCGGGAGCGGGGAGAGGAGCGCCTGAGACGGGGGAGGTGGGAGCTGGTCCGGGGAGGCAGCTGGAACGCGAGGCAGGGGGGCGGCGGAGTGTCCTTGGCCGAGGTGCAGGAGGGATGGCGACAACCCTCGGCTTCTCCCGCCCGCCCACGCCGAGCCGGGAACAATTGCAGGAACTTCTCTCCCGGTGTCCTGGCCGCACACGCCGCGTAACAGAGGTGTGAGAAGAGGGGGCTGCCCTGCCTCTATCCCGGCTTGCGGGGGGACAGGATCGGGCCCTCCCGGTGATCGTGTAGCCGTACCCAGGCCTTCGTGAGCGCAATAGGGCACTGCCTCTATCGGGGCAGCTCTGGCCCGGCCAGCTCCCAAAGAGGTCGGGAAAGCCCTCCCCAGGGAGGGGGAGGGGGGCCGGAGAGCAGAGAAGGTTCTGCGATGGGGAGAGAGTAGGGGGAGCAAGCTGAAAAGGGGCTGGGTTTGAGGTCTGAACAGCGAGGAATGGAGCGGGTAGGGGTTAGGGCCGAATGAGAGAAAAAGAGGGAGTCCGGTCGGGTCAGCAGCAAAACCTGCTGCTTTGGAGCCGGTGCAGCAGCCAGGCACAGGCAGGAGCAGAAGGCTTGAGGAAAAGCTGCAGCAGGCTGACTTAGCCAGGCAGGCTGGTTACAGGTTGGAAGAAGGAATAGACACATTTGGATTAAGTGGCATATATTTCCCACCACCACCACCAATGTGTCCCACAAAAAAAACCTCCTCAGGCTCTTCCCTCTTCCTATTCAGATTTAGGATTCACAAGCAGTAAATTCAGCTTTTAGTCATAACACTTCTCTCCCACCACCCACCCACCCATCCCTTTCCTTGCTTTTTCACTCTGAGTCATCTTCAACGCCGATGCCTGCCTACTGCTCCTTTCCAGGGTTTCGTGGCCTCATCTGGGGCTTTGGCAGCTTCCAGCTCATCTTCCCTCCTTGCCTCTCCTATTGCCTCCTTCCCTGCCATTTGGCTGCTTCCGAACATGTCCCGCTTGACTGAGTTGGTCTGGAGTGCCAGCACACCCACAACTACCACTTGTTTCCTACTAGGCATACTCCTATGCTGATAAATAACATCCAGTGACTGGTAAAGGAATGCAGGGCGCAGATAAACATGACACTACATTCCTCCCTCTTTTTAAAGAGCTTAGTTATCTGGACATGTCTGGCTTGATCAGGACTTTTCCATCAAGCTAAAAGGCTGGGCTGTTGACACCTTTCTCACTCCATTAAAGGTAGTTCATGATTACTGGCAGCGAGAGAGAGGTACCACTGCAGTAGAAAGATCTTCCAGCCTCCTCTATCCCTGGCTTTTAAGACTGTTTGTCCCTGGTGCTGTTGACTGCCGGCAGGCAACAGGTTAGCCGAAGCTGTGTGCTGAGAGAGAGATGGAGGCAGGCGGTGTCAGCTTGCTCCTCTCCAGCCTCCCAGCCGATGCTACCCAGCTATAGAGCAGGCGCTGCTGTCCCTTTTCATGGCTGAAAGCACATGAGCAAAGGTGTGCGAGTGAGTGTGAGCGTCTGCGGGTGTGCACGGAAAAGGGAGAGAGGCTAGCAAACATGGATTCAAGGCTTCCCTCTCCCCAGTGGCTGTGCAAAGGAATGAAAGGTCTGCATCAAAGTAAGGAGCCCTAAGCCAGCCAGAGTGGTATGCTCCACTCTCAGAAAGAGTAGTGGGGGTTGGGAGGTGGAGGGGACAGGGTAAGAGACAGAGTGCAAGATGGGGAGAAAGCAGGGAGACAAAGGAGAGCCAGAAAGAGAGAGGCTCTTGCCCCCTTCTCTCCCCTCCCCTCCCCTCCTCCCTCCTTGAGGTGGGCTGAGAAATTTCTAATCAGCACTCGCAGTTCCTTTTCTCTCAGCAATAATTCCTCTCTGTTCATTGTTTGTCTTTTATTTTTGGCTCTTGGATTTATCTTTTGTTTGGTTTTGTGCATTGTGATGTTTTACTGCAATTTCAAAAAAACCTCCTTGAGGTACAATGGATTTGATTTGGCTTCTCTTTCTCTTGCTCTACTCTCCCATGTGCCTAGAGCTAGTGTTTTAATAACAACAGCAAAGGGATGAAGAGCAGGTCATCCTTTATTCCTCACTGAAGTGTCACGGGTTAGGGTATGTGTGGGACTGTGTTCTCATTCTAGAAAAAGAAGATACAATTTGTCAAGTATCCTTAAGCTGCTGTGTAAAGCTCGTTCTTGTACACTACCAAGTGCAGCTTGATTCTGGAATGAATCCTC
Source organism: Colius striatus (assembly GCF_028858725.1). Taxonomy (NCBI): domain Eukaryota; kingdom Metazoa; phylum Chordata; class Aves; order Coliiformes; family Coliidae; genus Colius; species Colius striatus. Next base: position 109,527,798 of record NC_084759.1, on the reverse strand, counting down.
CCCTCATGTTTGCTATTATTCTTATTAATACTGTAATTCCTGATGCATTTAAAACTAGAGAGAAGTGTTGCACTGGAGACCAAACTCCAGTTTTACCTACAGAAGAAGCAGAACAATTTGGTTTTTTTGCTTCACGGCTTGGGCTACGGTTGGAAATGTTACAGTTTGGAGACTGTCAGCATTAAAAATGTGATCTCTCTCTGTTAAGTATTTTTTCACCAGTAATTTAGCACTCTGTACCTGTTTACTCTCCCTGTGCAGAAGAGCCACTGCGATGCAATGGTGTAGTAGAAAGGCAAGTATATTTACTACCTCTGCTTTCCCAGCCATGGTTTGGAGGACCAGGCAGAAGGGGCATGCTGGAGCACAGTTACACTTTGCTGTTTCCTGGCTAACTGAGCAGACTTCTTGGGAAGGCAGGGAACTGGATGGACTGTTTTATGTTTTATGGTATTCATCTGACTTCCCTTGACTGGCTGCATACAAGCATAAGCATAGTGTAACTGGGAAGAAATCTCATGTTTTTTGTACTTTTTATTCCTGTGAGATCACCTTGATTGGAACTGGCACCAGTGGAAATCACACTGCCATCCTGAGGTCAAGTATCAGGGCTTGGTGTTCTAAGGCTTGGAGACACTCTCTCCATTTCTTTTTCTTTGTTCTCAGGTTTTTGGTGGTGACCGATTGCCGAGTGATAGCTCTCAGAATGATTTCTGGGACGCTGAACTAAGACTGTAAATCAGGAGCCGTCTGACAATTGTAACAGCTTTCAGACAGTAACAAGACGGTGGATTTGATCTGGTAAAAATGAGATAATTCACCTAAAAACATCCAGGTCGACTTTTGTGAGTGTGTGAAAGGGGCAGGTCTTAAAAGAGTGCAATGAGCACAGGGAAGTTGATGAACAGAGACTGATACCTAGAAAAGCAGAGGAAATGTCTTGAGCTTTTGTGAAATCCCTTATGCAGTCCCTGCCATCTGAGGGCTGTGTACTTCCCTAGAGAAGTCAAGGGCATGGGACACCTTGGGAGAGAGCATCACAGAGAATGGGGAAGAGCAAGGGGTAGTTCAATGGCTGTTACGATCACTTTGCAAAGTCTGGGCTGTCCCCTACCTGGAGTGCTTTTGTATTGAAGTTCTGTGCTGGGTGTACAAGGCCATGCTCTTCTCTGCTTTGATTCTCCCCCTCTCCAGGCTAAGCAGTTGGAGCTGGTCTCACCTCAGCTGCAGCTAACCTGTTCAGGCATTGGTTTCTTGATGGCTAAAAATGTTGACAATTAGTGGTCATAGAGCTAAGAACACAAGTCTGATGGGAACCAGACCGAGACAGACAATTCATTTGCCACAAGCCACTCAACACAATCTGATGGTGATGGCTTTTGCTGATTAATTGCATGGATTGGATCTAATCCAGCATGAGTAGGCAAGAATCTGTATAACACAATCTCAGTGATCCCACTGACTCTCCACACATCAGTTAATCATCTCTGACTTTCCAGTCTCAAAGCCCAGGTCTTACACCTCCTGATTCAGGCTTGATCCACATTTGAAAGTGTGGACAGTGTGCCTGTATTCAGCAGCGAAGGAAAGAACACTTTTAATCTATGCATAGTAGCCAAGGCATGAAAAAGAAAGATACAGCATCCTTTTGGCCAAGAGTATATTTTGTTTGGGCAACTGATACAAATGACCCTAGGAGGACTGCCTGTCACCAATGAATGTATGCTTTTCTTCTAAAGCCCCTATGTATAGACTAGGAATAGTTCTTCTCAGGTGCCTGGTTCAAGGCTCAAGGACATCTGTTCTGCTTCACAACTGCCATTCCTGCCAATAAAGGTGCATAAAATTAGGGGATGTAGTTTCATAGCGTCAGCTGTACTGTCTCAGCCAAGTGACAGTGTGAGTCAAATGATTGCAAAGGAAGTGATGTGATGTACTCACAGATAGGGAGCCCCATGCTGACCTGAACAATAATGTGTGCTGCCTTCTCTTGGATTCAAGTCTTATGTGCTAGAAAGATGAGTCTGAGAGCTGTTACACTGAACTACAGTATTTGGCTTTGCCATTATTTACAGGGATTAGTGCTTCACATCAACTTTATTCTAGTAGATGACCTTTATGGTCCCTTCCAACCCAAACCATTCTATGATTCCATGAGTCCATTCATGAGGGCTAAACTAAGGCTGTGTAGTGAAGCTGAACTTAAAGGACTTTTCCAACCTAAATGACTCTAGGATTCTAAATCTTCCTGGGATTCATCTGACCTCAGGGAGGCATAGGCTTTGCCAGAGGGCAACTGAAAATCAAGAACCTTTTTCACCTCACAATTGCCTTCTCTCTTTTACTCATGGAAGGTGCTTATGAAGATCAGTCTCACAAGGCTGAAATGTGCCCTTACAAATACTCCTTCTATAATCACTCCCTGGAATTTTCTTTAATCACCACTAAAATGTATTAGTGATAGCTTATGTGTAATGTTGATTGCATAGTTTGAATGCATAATCTGAGGACAGTTTGTGAAAAGGGTGAGAGAAAGGGGACAAATACACACTGCAAATGAGAAACAGACAAACCCCATAGAAGTGTATTTCTGAAGTGTGATAATGTTTAAGCTTTTCTCTGGGAGTGTATATATCCACATGCACAGACAAAACCATGGAGTCTCCTTTTATTTTCTGAGAGTAAGGATAGTTGTGTTTTTAAGATGTACATGATTAATATTTGCAGACCTTTTTCTTGGGATTTAGGAGAACGAGAAAGAAGGAATGCAAAGTTGTCACATAGTCATGAGACTCCCACGAGCTAGATTTTTCTTGTGAAAGTTCAAACATTATGAAGTTCACAATGAACAGGTTGCTTCTCTGGAGTGCAGGAATTACATTTTCATGATGATTTTGAAATAAGGGCTAATCTTACTCTGTCAAAACATAGCAGAGCACAATTCACTGTCTTTGTAGTCCTACTTATATTAAACTAGACAAAGAGTTACCACGGTGCTGTCACTAGGCTTGTCATCCTTTTTCACATCTTTCACTTTTTTTTTCCTCTGTTGCATAAACTGCCCAAAGTTCTGTTCTGTGATACATCTGAGGCTTTACTTATCTTGGCTACTCTCTTGAAGGTTTTTGATCTCAGCAGTTTCTTCTTGAAGTTGAGGAAATCCTAAGTAGACCCCTATAATTCACATGCACGGACATAACTGACAGGTATAAAGTCACCATCTTGTCTTGAGGCAGCTGGACATCCTGTTGGCCTTTTTGATGGACACCATTACAGCAATGACGTACTACATGATTCCCATCCTTTTTTTTGTTTGGCAGAGGAAATAACAGGTGTATAATTTCCCAGTTCAGCCATATATAATTATATATAATTTGACTTAAATAGAGTGAGAATTTCCACTGCTCCAGTCTCAGTCTGAGGCACTGTGTTGCTCTTAAATGCTATTTCAGGAAAGGATCCGAAAATAATACTTGAAAAGTTAATGAAGAGCTTGGGATAGGATATAGGAGATTAATGCACCTGTCCCAAATGCTTTTGGGTAGAAAAAGAATTCCTACGTTTTCCCAAAACTGCTTTTCTTTTCTTGATGTAGACATTCACATGGGGGTAGGGTGGGGAAAGTTAGTCAGATGAGAATTTGGTGAATCGCAGATAATCATTTATTTAAGCAGTCCCAGACTTGCCAAACTCATTAACAGGGAAGAAGGGCTATGGTGCATGGTTGGCTGAAAGCACTGTGTTTACTAAGCAGTGTACTTCGTTCACAAGGGAAAGATTTAAATATTCACTGTGTCACAATTTTATCCCTGAAGCTGAACTAACGTAATGAGTCACTTGATCAGCTCATGCCATATGCTGGCTTTGGGCACAGACTGCATGAGGTCAGGCATAGAGTTGCCGGATACAAGTCTGACCTGGACCCATTCATTTTTCAAGGTGTTCATCATGTCTCTTGCAATAAGGTGCAGCCCTGAGAAGCAAGTGGTGGTGTTTTAGTGCCACATGGCCCCCACATTTCTGCCTCTCTGGTCCCTGGCAGTCCCAGCTGCCACTTTTTGAGTTATCTGCCTACACCTCGAGAAGATGGAGGAGTTGCCTCATGCCTCTGTCTTTCCAGTGAGAGCATCTTGTTAGGACCTCAACAGTGTTCTGTGGTACTGTGGAGAGCACCCGTGCTTCAGTTTGTCTTTGGATCCAGGCTTTTGTCACAAAACTAATGGTATCTCCTGTGCAACTTCCAGATGGCTCAAGTATGATAAGCATGTTATACATTCATTATATAGATAATACAGCATTCCTGTGCAAATGCTGTAGCACCCTTGTGCACTGCAAGCATTCACATAGTAGTCATCAGGGTCAAATCATACCTAAGAACAGTAACTCTTTGATAGTATTGGTGATTTTCTTGCCTCTCTGAAATACACTTTTCCTAGGTTCTGTCCATACTGTAGTTTTATCCCCCAACTGATATTGGTGGGTCTTGGTTGTGATTTATAATTTGGACACTGATAACTTGGTGGAGTTAATATTCAGTGTTCGTCCAACTTCTTCATTTTCTTTTGGTTCTGACTCCTGATCATCAAATCTCTGCTTGTTGTTGCTTTTCAGGTCTGAAGCAATATCCAACTTGACCTTGTCCTTTCATGCCTGCCATTGTCATACCGTTGATGCATTTATTGCTTTCTGTCTGCTTTAAGCTCCAGTTCTTTAGTCTATGCCTTTTTTTGTCCCATCCTAAAGATATCTCCTGTCATTTCACTGTCTTTTGCCAGCTTCCATCTTTTTTTCATCCCTAGTTTCTGGAGCAGGTGGTTTCCTTTTGCTGACTCCATTTCCTTTCATTTCTACATAATTTCTTAATCTCCTGCAACGGTGCTCCAGCCCTTTGAAATTATTTTGACCTAGGCTGACACCTTCTTCAGCTTCTTCCAGCTGAATGTAAGCTTCCTGCTTCCATGATTGTCGTCTTGCTTTTCCTTCTGCTTCCGATACTTACCTTGATACGTTTTCCTTACTCTGTTTCCTTCTTTCTTGGCATTTGTTCTTCTCTCCTACTGCTTCCCAATGTCAGGAAACCTTTCTTTGTCCTCAGTCTTTCGTTCGTTTCTAAGCTTCCCCTAAGACCATCAGTCTCTCCTGATGTTGTATAAATATCTCTTCTGTTCCATTTTCTCAAATGTTTCCCTGTGTCTTATTCTCTTTTTGTCTGTGCTCTGCTCATGGCCTTGGATTGATGGGTAACAGGGTGTAGGGAACTGCCATCGTTGACATTTCTCATGCTGAAGCTGGTTCACTTTTCTCACAAACCTCCACCATCAGGCCCTGCTGCCCCTCAGTTACAAACTTCCACTTTCTTCTATAGCCCTTCCTTTCTTCTGGGCTATTTCTGTGCCTCCACAGGCTGGTACATCCTTGCTTGGGAAAGTATCAGCATGTGCTTCCAGTGTTGTATAAGTGACCTCAGTCAGTGCAGCCTGCGGCACAAGAGGGAGGGAAGCAATGAAGGGCATGCGTGGGAGGCTTGAGCCGTTCCCCTGTGTGCAGATGGAGTACCTCGCTCTCCCAAGGGCTGTCTGCTGACATTGCTCACTGACTCTTGGCTTCTCCCTGAGCCACACATGAGTGTGGGTGCAGCTCTCCCATTGGCTTGTAGATAGATATTACATGTTGAGATACATCTTCTCCCTGGCTGTGTGAAAAACTTGAATGTTTGAGCCATTTTCCACTGCATCTCCCACATAGAGCAATTTCTCCTTGTGCTACATGCCAGTCCTGGCAGGAGCTGTGTGATTTGGATCCACTCCTTCATGCATCTCCACAGTTTGGCAGAGCAAGCAGCGCTAACTGGGTAGTAGTGCACAACGGGCTGGACTAGGCACTGTGTGCTGCCTAACTTTCAAAGAGGAGGTATGATGCCACTGAAACTGGAAGGGAGGTGACTTTTTCTGCACTGGGATTGTCATGACCTCATGATCCAGTGCTGGGCCCCTCAGTGCTGCTGGAAAGAATTCAGTGTAGGGCTACCAAGATGATGAAGGGAGTGGAGCGTCTCCCTTATGATGAAAGGCTGAGGGAGCTGGGGCTCTTTAGCTTGGAGGAGAGGAGACTGAGGGGTGACCTCATTAATGTTTACAAATATGTAAAGGGTGGGTGCCAGGAGGATGGAGCCAGGTTCTTCTCAGTGATGTCCAGTGATAGGAAAGGGGCAATGGGTACAAGCTGGAATGTAAGAGGTTCCAAAGACAAGGAAAAACTTCTCCACTGTGAGAGTGATAGAGCACTGGCACAGGCTGCCCAGAGGGATTGTAGAGTCTCCTTCTCCGGGAACATTCAAAACCCACCTGGATGAGTTCCTGTGTGACTTACTTTAGATGGTCCTGCTCCGGTAGGGGTGTTGGACTACATGGTCTCTCGAGGTCCCTTCCAACCCTTAACATTCTATGATTCTGTGATCTGCCACTTTGTCTGACCTGCTGTAGAAGTGGAGGATGGCTGTCCCCAAAATATCTCTTATCTGTGAACCTGTCACAGAAGCCTTGAATCATCATGCCACTGGGTTCCACAGGGTGTAAGAATACTGTATTTGAGCCTTCAGCCCCGTCATGCAGTATGTTTCCTTGTGGCTGTAGGATATTAAAAAAGCAAAGTTACCTCTATTGCCAACAACCCTTGCTTACGTACACTGAGGAGTATTGCACCCTAGCACCTGAAACAGACAGGCATTTTAATTTTATGTATGTGGGGGGAATGGTGTTATGATAAAATGCAGTAGCTCCCTCTTCAAGCAATGCCAAGGCATATGACACTCATATTTTTGTCTTTTAGCTGAGGTGGAAGGGTTGCAGGTCACCGTGCCTGAGAAGAAGAAGGTGGCCATGTTGTTTCAGCCTGCTCTGCTTCGCTGCCATTTCTCTACTTCTTCCACCCAACCAGCTGTGGTACAGTGGAGGTTTAAATCCTACTGCCAGGACCGCATGGGAGAAGCTTTGGGTATGGCAACTTCTGGTTTACAAACAATGAGCAAGAGGAACCTGGACTGGGATCCCTACCTGGACTGTGTGGACAGCAGGAGGACAGTCCGTGTCGTGGCCTCCAAACAAGGATCTGCCGTCACCATAGGGGATTTCTATAAGGAAAGAGATGTCAGCATCGTCCACGGTAACTCTCCTACCCTAGTGATACTTTGTAGGGGTTGAAATGGACGCGTAGCAATTTGGGATTCTGGAGTCTGGCAGCAATTTTTCAGTTAACTCCCTTAGGAAAGGCTACTGGAAGGGAGCTGTTGTATGTCAGACATTTAGGATTCAACCAAACAACTAACCCTGGACCCAAAGGTCCTTTGATATTTGCCTTCATCCGAATCCATGTAGGTCTCCAACCCTGATACAGTATTATTTTCCCTTTGATGGAAGTGGAAGGTTTTTATTCCTGGCTTCTGCATATTGCTAGGTATATAGTTTTTCTTTAATAAAGGAGTGCCAGCAAGAGAGATACGAATTCAGTCTCTATGGGCAAACTTTTTCTTCCTAGCAAACACCACAGATTTTTTCCACGTTCTGAATCATGTTTGCTCAACTCTGGACTTCAACAGCTTACCCTGTCATGAACATAAACCCACACAGCAGTTGGGCATCGTGAAAGGAAGAGATTTCCATGGGGTGGAGATGGGAGGTGGCAGGGTCCTTCGACATTTATTTGGTCTGGAAGGCTATGTGACAAACCTTGTCCCTCAGAAGCACAAGGCTTCTGCTTGATTTGGGAGACCACCTGGCCAGAAGTGGAGACTCCTTGGTGTGGAAACCCAACCTCAGCAAGGGGGAATGTTTTCCTTTGTCTCCATTTAAGGTCTTTCTTCAGTGGATGACTGACATGCTGAAGGGGAGACACTGTCTAAGCCATTCTTATGTGACGTGAATACTGTTGGGACCACAGGCCTTAAGTGATAGGAAGAGAGTCACATTAGTTACCCCTTCTGCTCTCAGCATTTGCAGAGCAAGCTGCCTCTGTGGTATTACCTGTTTTCCCATTTACAGGCTCACAGTCCTGAGCTTGTTGGTTTTTCCTGGACACTGTGATATTCTGGGTAAGGTAAATTCCCCTTCTTGGTAAGAAAATGAAATAGATTTGGGACACAGAGACAGAACTAGTGCTTATAACACTTCACGGTTCCTATAGGTGTTGGAGGGAGAGCTTGACTTTTCTTTTTTGCCTTTCAGATGCAGACCTTCAGATTGGGAAGTTGATGTGGGGAGACAGCGGGCTCTATTATTGCCTTATTATCACGCCAGATGATGTGGAGGGCAAGAATGAAGAATCGGTGGAGCTGCTTGTGCTTGGTAAGCCCTCTTGCCAGATTGCTTTTTCAGCAGATAGCTGATGCATCTTTCCTTCTCTTTCAGCTCTCTACTTATCTATGCACCATATTACTATGGGTGTAAGATACATGTAAAACAGTCCCCTCAGTACCTTCACCATTGCCTTACACCTTGTGCAGTCATTCACACCTAGGCAAAGTGGGTGGCAAATGCTACCAAACCAGAATAGTAGTGTTGACACCCACACTGCTCACACATTACACAGGCATAAATGACTACAAAAAGTGCAGGGCTATGGAAGGTCAGAATCCTTGTTTTTAAGGCATAAAACCATAAACTTGTAGCAAAGCAAACGCTTGAGACAGTCTTTTAAAAATAGACACCTGGAACACTTCAGATCGTACGCTTTTTGCAGTCTTTTAACATTCCCTTCATCCCACTCTTCTGACCTATGAGGATGTGAAGAAGCACTGCATTTGTCTGCTTGAGTGTGTCAGTTTGGAGAGTTTTTCCATCTACTTAGTTACGCCTGTCCAGTTAGAAGTGCAGTTTCACAGATGCCCTAATTGGGTCTGAGCTGGTGCTCCCCCTGAAAGGACCTGTCCTCTTTCTGGTATGCGTACTTGACTCTGTTTCTGTTAAGCTTCCTCGAACAGTGCAGTGAGCAGGACCAGTTTCTTTCCTGTATGCAGGGTTAACTGATGGGTTCCACAGTCCATCTCACTGTAAAGGGTGAAAAAGCACCCATCCTAGCTAGTGGAGAGAAGCAGCGTGGAATGTGTTTTTCAGGGACATTTGTTGACACTGCTGTGAGTGAGCTGTAGTACTTCATCTCTAGACTGTCCAAAGAAAGTAAGATGAGTTTTTCCCAACTTACCTTTAGACCTGCTAACACCAGTGATTGTCTGGTCAGCATGCTCACGTGGTTCTTGGGTGTACAGTTTCTGTACATAGAATCACAGAATGGTAGGGGTTGGAAGAGACCTTTAGAGATCATCTAGTCCAGCCCCCTGCTAAAGCAGGTTCACCTATATCAGGTCACACAGGAACACGTCCAGCTGGGTTTTGAAAACCTTCAGAGAAAGAGACTCTACACTGTCTCTGGGCAACCTGTGCCAGAGCTCCCTCACCCTAACAGGAAAGAAGTTTTCCCTGCATTTAAGTGGAACTTTTGTGTTCCAGCTTGTGCCCATTTCCTCTTGTGTCACTGGACACTACAGAAGAAAAAAGTTGCCTCATTATACATCCTGTGAAGGAAATGTTAAAAAGCTTGGGTCTATAGTGTGTAGGTGACATGATAGAACATGTCTTGTCAAGTGCCCTGCTCTCATTGCTCAGGTTATAGTTTAATTGGCACTTATATTTGGAGCCATAGTTGCCATCCCAAAGTAAACTGGAATGAATGAGTGAGTGACTATGACAGTGTTATCATCTCACCTCACTCCTTTGGATGTCAGTCAAGCAATGGACAACTGGAGAATGGGTCTCTCCAGAAAAGAGTGTCATACATCTCTCTAAATTCATGATGTGACTGTGTATCAGATGCTAGAGGTGCAAGATTGACCTAATTCAGGCAAAGTTATCTCTGGCAAGGGGCACTTTTAGCTGTTGTATAGCCTCTCCAGGAGAGCCAGCTGTGGCTGCATGGTGATAGGCTGCTGAAATTTGTCCCTTCTTCACCTTTCTGTCCAGGATTTGGTGTCATCCTCTTTTGTATGTCTACAGCTGCGCTCAGACACCAGCGATGAAACAGTGCCATGGTAACAGGAAGAATCTGTTTTTCAGTGTGTACAGAAGACTATGGGGGTGCAAACAAAGAAATCCCCTCTTTTGAAGCTGGCTTGATGATGACCCCAACCCCAGTTCATTGTAGTTATATTGGGAGGAAACATGCAGTTTAGGCTGCATTACCTTGACCACATGCGTGTTTCTGTTCACTACAGCCTGTGGGTCTGACCTTGCACTTTGTGCAGCACTCTGCTAAGTTTGGCAGCAGCATGAAAGCATACTTGTCGTGGGCATACTTTGTTCTGCCTCATGCTGTTTGGCACAGCTTGTACGTGTTCTTTTTCCTGGGTAGTGTATATGGAGGCTACATTCCAGCTTTCGGAGCGATTCCAGGTTACCTACCCATTTAATTTGCCTTCCTTGCCTTCCAGCAGCCAGTGGTGAAAATAGCATTTCTTAATATTCTGGCATCTTCTGGGACATTTTGTATTCCATCCCACTGCTTGGAGGGAGACAGCGAGTGCAGATGCTGATTGGAGCGATTCCACAGTCCTACGGGACATGCAGTGAAAGGGTTTGGTTTGCCGTTTCACTGTTTGCTGCACTTTGGGTGGAACCCAGTTTCCCTGTTAAAACCGCTGAAGCAATGGAGGGTCAGTATCTGTGAGAGGCACTGTGGTCCCCAGAGCACATTGCTGTTTTTTCCCTGCTGACAGTAGTCTTTCAAATATCATTTACATTGCTTATTTTGGGACTGCTGCATGATTTAAGCATAGATTAAAATTTTGGACAGAGCAGAGGTTCTACCCACTGATGGCATTGGTGGAGGAAGACAGAAAAATCAGAACGGAAAAGGGAATACCTTTCTAGTGATTTCATATTAATGCCAAGGTGAAATATGTGTTTAGGTTAGAGAAGGATTGTGCTGGATGGAGCCATTTAATATCACATAGAAACCTTTAAAGGTCTGAGAGGCAAAAATGGTATATACCTAATATTATCAATAAAATAAGGGAAATTTACTTAGCTAAAAGTGGAGGATCCTACTTGTATACAGTAAGTTTCACCATTAAAAATTGGTCAAAAGCTGCTTTATCACAACTTGGAGCAAAATCCAGAACCCAAGCAAGTTACAGATTTATTTTTTTTTACCTAGGGAAGCAATCACAGAGATTTCCAATGTAGTCTTTAAGTAGCCAGTCAGCCTGGGTCTTGAAGAGATTGTGTGTTGAGTTTTGTCACCTGGATGTGTCATGTTGACAAACAAAGTAGCTGGACAACTCTAGGTAGCATCAGAGAATCACTTTCATTGTCTTCATTTTCAGCCTATTTCAGAAAAACACATAAACATTTGTTTATATCCATTTGTGCTGAGCAAAATAGGATTTATAAAGCATACCTGTAGTTAAGCATGTGCTTATGTGCTTTGCTGAAAAGGCCATTCAGTAAGTTTTGCTTAATCAGGGACTTTAACCCTCAGAAACTCAGGAGATTGGCCAGTAGTGAAGCTCCTGCAGAGTAAAGAAAGAATTTAAATTAAAAAGTCTTATTCCACTTTTATTAAATATTTATGTTTTTGTAGGATTTGGAATTGCCAAACAAGGTCTGACATACTGGAAACTCTATGAACTCTAGTTCTGCTGCAGCAGAACTAGACTAGTACAGGGCTTGGCAATTCCACAGCAGGAGTCAAGTGATGCTCTCTGCTTTCCTGTGTTTTTAGAGAAATGTGGTACCTTTTGCTGACATTGCAGCTGGGCTAGTGAATCCATTTGCAACTTTGTACATTTTTATTTTTAAGAACTAACCTAATTGACTCAAAAAGGCTGTATCCTAAATTTAAGCGAATCAACATTTCTGTCTTAGTAGCCAGCAGCTGAGTGTCCTGCTTCTTGAAACACAGACAGTGCTATTAATCAAATTGCTATTTGTGGCCCCTCTGCATTGCTTTTTTATATGAGAATGTCAGTGGGCTTCAGTAAAGAAGTTTGTTGCAGCCATTGTTGAAGTCTACCAGTGCAGTGGATGCAGGGTGTCCAGAGAAACTTTCAAATCAGGGCAGTGTCAACAGTACCCCATCTTGGATTCACGTGACCCACAACAGGAAGCAGACTAAAGGTAACTGGTAAGGGATTGCACATAATTCAGTTAGCTTTTCTGAGAGCAAAAACATACTAATAAGGTGCAGGGTCATGTGAAAGCAGCTACACTACTCCTTTCCCAGGCTGATACAGCTACAGAGCAATGGCTGTAGGTATACCTAGGCACAGCTGGCTGCCCTGAAGTATGTAGTTCTGTGCACATGCCAGTCAGTGTTTGCCTTACAAGCTTTCACATAGCTTGGATGTGCTTCACGGAGCAGTGGCTTAATTCCCAAGGAGGTATCAAGTTCCTGGAAGAGACAGGAAAGTGATCCACTAATTCCAGTTGTTGGTTTCATACTTTGCTTAGTGGTCCATGTGCTTTGCCAGACAACTATTGCCTGCTGGGTTTTTTTTTTTCCATCTGATTTGGTAGCTAATCCATAAGTTATATATTAGTGAGGTATTGTTTTATAATTAGCCTTTTAGAAGCTTTTACCACTGTTATACTTTAAGTAACATCAATTATCACATGAGGTTTTTGTTAATAACTGAAGTCAGCTAGCACTTAATGTTCATAAACTGGCATCTTTAGTAGTTTGTATGACTGGCCAATATTGAGGTAGGCTAAACACAAGATTTATGAAGTCTGACACCAGTAGGTAGGAGAGAATGTAGATACGTATACAGCCAGCATATTGCACAGTAATTTAATGTACTAATAGACATACGTTGGCTTTCAGAGAGGATAAATCTCTGCTGGGACATGTGTGTATGGTGTGCAATGCTAATAAGACAGTTCTTACTCAGCAAAGTGACTCAATAGCTGGTATAAATATAGCCAGGTTTGAAGTCTTTTGTGTGCCAGGAGAGACTGCGTTATAGAAGTTGATGTGGTAGCGGAAATGGAAAAGTTCTTGGCAAAATATTCCCTTATAAGACGATGGTTTTAGGATTTTGCTCCATTTCACTGAAAAGCTGCCAGTACTTGGTCACAGCAGTTGGCAGAGCTGTCAGTGCTACTGGCCGTGGGTTAAGGATGAGAGGGCCAGATCTCAGCCGGGGAGGTGTCTGTAAACAGCCTCATGGTGAGGGCTCTCCGACCTTCAGCTGTGCCTTCGTGACCAAAGGCGAGTAGTACCAGTGGGTGAAGGAAGTGATTGGCATGGGAGCCCTCTGCTTAAAAATCCAGGAAAGGCGTTGATGCCAAGAGGACTGCTGCCCTCCTCTCACCCCCAAAGTGCTGCTTCCATCCTTGCTAGACACTGCTGCCTGCCCCACGCTACTGTGCTGCCGCCATTGTCATCTGAGTCCGGTCCCCCTTGTCCTAGCCCGGCCCACTTCTAGTTCTTTATTTCACACCATTTAGAAGTGCTACTTGTTGCCAAGGATTTTTTACCCCCCTTTTCCTCCCTATTTGCCAGTGACAGCCACACGCTGCTCACAAAGGAGGCTGGCGTGATTAGAAGACCTCCGTTACTAAGGTAGCCATGGCAACAGCCTCCTTGGAGGTCTTTGTTGCCTGCTAAAACTTTGATCTCCAAGAAGGGCCACTGCTGTTTCTCTTTCCAATTGAAGTGAAGGATGGGAAGAAAGGATAAAGTTTACTCTGAGCAGAAGAACTTACTGCAGAGCCATGCTCTCCCAATAAATCTCACAGCAGCTTCCTTGGTGAATTTACAAGGGCCACACTTCCTCTCCTGTGCTTTTCAGCTTCCCCTCAGGGCAATGTCTTGTGCCAGGGGCCTCTTGCCTGTGGTACAGCTTGGCAAATTTTCCCGCTACTGAGGAATAAATAGTTCCCTCTGTAGCTGCTGCCTCACATGGTCCCACTGCTGCAGGTAGCGCTGCAGAGACAGCCCTCAGCAGGGAAACTAATTCAACAGTCATTCCCACATTTACCCAATGTTTATCACATTTACACAGTTGCCAGTATTTGCCATCTTCCCATATTTTCCCAATTGCCATGTTCCTGGCTGCACCTGCGCCTACTTTATTCATGTAATTTCTTTTCAGCTGCACCGCTTACTCTAATTATTTTTGTGTCTCTTCTCTTCAGACTCTCTGCTAATTGTCTGCTTGACTCCAGGTCCTCCCTGATCTGCTGCTGTTTGCTCCCTCGCTCTGTCACCCGCCTGCCTCCTGTGTATTATTAACTCCTGTCCTCGCTCGCTTCTTCCGTATCTCTGCACCTTCTGGAGCTGCTCTGCACCCCATCAGCTTTTCCTCTTCTGTTCCTGCTGCCCTGTACCATTGTGCTTTGCCAGTGCAGACTGGGGGCTCGTGGGCTGCCATGCCCTTGGAGCCTGGCTGGGGCCTGGATTGCGCAGTATGCCTGGTGAGAGGTCACTGCAGGCTGGTAAAACCCTGCAGCAGCACCATGGGAATAGGTGGGAGTGTGTCCCAGATCTCTGCTGGAATGAGGACAAGTTCCTAGCTCCAACAGAGACACTCAGGACAACCCTGGTAAATGGGGCCATTATCTATTGCCTCTTTCCCCCTGGGGGTATCTGCTGGGGCTGAGTAGTGAGAGTTTGCACAGAGGACATGTAGCCCTTGGGGATGGGGACACAGAGCTATGACTTGGCTAGCTGTTGTGTCCAGCTATGTCTCAGAGAGCCTGCGCTTATCTTTCTCAGGTGGGCAGAGCCGCTGGGCAGAGGTGTTACAGCCAGATGGTCTCTTGGCAGGACGTTTTACGTTTTGCTGCATTTTTTTTCTCCCCACTGATTGCTATCCATCCCCAGCCCTCCACCTTAATGTTGCCTTAAAAAAAGCTCCTTAAAAAAAACAACTAAGAGATAAGTGAGGTGAGCTTAATGCCTGTGGAAGAAGCAGCCTAGGCATAGAGAGCTGGAAAGGCAGTGGCCATGGGTGCTGTGGCCGTCTGCTGACGGGCATTTCAGCCATGGGTCCAAAAGGTGTCCTTGCTCACTGGAACTCTGCCCCCTCTGCCAGGTGTTGCAAGACCCACCATGGTCCAGGCACACAGTGGCCATGCCAGGGCCAGGCTTGCCCAGGGCAGGCAGGCAGGACTCAGCAGTGGCCCTTGTCCCGCTCATCAGAGCTGCCCCTGACCCTGTGCCTGCTGGCTGACAAGCAGGCTCCACCTATTGCTTTGCTCCACTTGTTGCTGGCAGTGGCAGGTGGAAAGTCACCTTCAGTGAGGGTGGCAGGGAGCCTCCTGTAGCTGTGGCAACTGCAGGGCAGTCATGGCAGCAGGCCTGTCTGTGTGCTTCATCCACTGAGGTGGAAGCATACAGCATGGGGAAGGGTTATTGGTGAATTCATTCATCTCAGGATGGTGAGAGGGGAGAGCCAGGGTGTACTGAAAGCTGCTGGAGGCACAGCAGGCTTTGTGCTTGCTGGCTGTCAGCTGAGCCAGTCAAGGCATCAAGCCCCAGGCTGAGCTGTGGTGGTGCTTACTGCTGCCTTGGGTGACCCCAGTCTTTGTGCGTCTTCAAAGGTGGCTCTGGGACTCCCTGGGATGTATGAGTCCTGACAGGGCAGGGGGGCAATTCCCCCAAGCAGATGCTCAGCAAAGCCAAGTGAGGCTGCATGAGCAGGGGAATACTTGACTGCTCATAGGTAGCAGAGAGGAACTACTTTGGTTGCCTTTGTAACAGGTTACCAAGTTCTCAAGCACTGTTGTTTTTGAGACATGCTGCTTCTCCTTTCAACTTGTAGTTCCTCCTGGGAATCAGGGGGCATCATAAGACCCAGCACTAGCAGGAATTGAGACTCCTCGGATAGGTTCAAAATAAAACAGGCACCTATTTCAGCTTGTGAGATTGAGCTTCTGATTTTTTTACGTCAGCTGCTTTTTCTATGGTACCACAAATCCCAGCCCCAAATTAGCTTTTTGTTCATTGGTGTGTGTTGTCAGACTAGAGCTGCACTTGAGCTTGTGCGGTGGTAATAACATATGGGAGGCAAGCTACATGCCTGCGTCTACCCATATGTTCTGCAGGCATATGACTCTTGTGTACATTGTTCACATACACACACAGACAGAGGCCTGTGCAAGAATTGCATATTCTTTGTGCATGCTGGGAAAATAAAGTATTATTTTATATGCATGTGGAATGTAGTGTAAATCTAGAATATAGTGGCACAAGGCATACATTTGTTGCATGTGTTTGGAGCCCACTTGTGGCATCCAGGACTTAAGCCACACGTATGTTGCATACGTGTCTTTATATTTCTTGTCAGCAGAAAGCATACCTGAGCTATTTTCCATAACAAGCTAGCTGTCAGCAGTTTGGATGCTTGATCCTTCCAGCAAACGGTCTCCAAAGAATTTCATGAAACCCTTTTACATGTAGATGAAAATCTTGCAGTAGACTGATGGCAAGAGTCCTCCTTGAAAATAGTAAATTATCTGAAGGATCAGCATTGTATCTTTTGCCGAGGCTTCGGGAGCACACCTCGTCATGATGGCGTCACCGTGAGTACTAGACAGCTTTGATGAGTTGCAACTGGTTGCAGAGCACTGCCTGCAGGGTACGTTTATTATGGCTCCAGCAGGCATCCTTGTGGATTTTTGATCCCTACAGAACCTCTGCTGAAGCACTGAGGAAAAATGGACAGTGGGAATTTGATTATAATGTGCTTCAAGGACAGACCAGAGGCTAAGGAACTTGGGATCCAGCTCATCATTCTGCCTCAGTGCTGCTTAGTGCAGGATCTGAAGGGCATGTGGGGAGGTTAGAGGTAGCTTTTTACCACTTCTATTTACCCCGTAGCTGCTTCTCTTCTGTTATACCCACAATGTATGCCTCTCTTCACAGTGCAGCTCTCCTGCCTTATGCATGTCTTCAAAAAACCCAGCATGGTCCTGTTGCCATATAAAAGACTACATAGCACAGCTGTACATAGGGCTGCTCCCCTCATGCACAGAGGGTGTCAATTATAGCTAAACCCTGTGCAGGATGTTTGCTGTGTATTAGAAATATCCCAGACATTCAGTGCCAAAACAAATAGGCACCAAGCAGCCTTTGGGCTTGGATTTTTATTGTATTCAGTTATAAATTAGAAGTACATGCTGCTTTTTTTTTTTTCCCCCCCCTTTTTGCAAAGTAATTCCACAAATTTCTACACGAATCTTTCCCTGGTTGGTTTGCTTCACTTGAGAGGTGGCCTTATGTCACACAATCTCACCCAGTTGCTTGTGCATCTTGAAATAAGTAGCACATACAATCACGCTTCACGACACTTTTCCTGGGACTGTCTGTGCAGTTGGAGAGCCCCACACAGTGAGCACCACCCACAAGTGCTGGCTGCATGTGGCTGACTTTTCAAGGGCCTTGGGTTAGAGATGTTTTGCGTCCACCCAAACTACCTCAGTACATTTTTAAAGTAAATAAAATCCTTCTGTTTGAGGGCTGTTGTGCATTTCCAGGAGCTTTTTGCATGTGTAGAGCATAACTCCAGAAAGATGTGTAATCACGCTAAGGGGACCGTCCTCTTCTTGTCATTTTGTGCCTAGATTGGAGAAGCTCTGTTCGGGATACTTTCCCCTCAACTCTGCTGATAAAGATAAAATGCAAGGACACAGAAATGGCAGAAGTGCAGAGACAAACACCAAGCACCACAAGCAAGATGACATCTGTGGTTGCTAGGAATTCACTTAACAGAGTGCAAGTGGGCTGATGAGGAAGGGGACTGGAGGCTAAGGCAGGGGCTGGGGAGTGTGTTTTTCTTGCAGTAACCTCTTTCCTTGTTCTCCTCCTTCTGTCTTTTCTAGGCAGGACAGGGCTGCTTGCTGATCTCTTGCCCAGTTTTGCTGTGGAGATTATGCCAGGTATTCAGTCATTTCACCCTTCAATCACCCAGTCCTCTGTCATCTCGTCTGTCTATCATTCCACAGCATCTCTACGTGGTGTACGTTTCACTCCTATGTGTGTTTAATCTGGGGATAAAAAGAGAAAGGCCTGTCACTTACTGGGAAGATGTGTTGGGTTGTGATCAGAGAGAGATCTGGGAACTGGGGGAGGAATGGCCATGCTGGGAGCCAACAGAGACAGCTGATGTTATGCTAGGATCAGTGTGAGAGCAGAAATACCAGGGCTATTCAGAGCAGGTTTTATATCAAGCTCTCTGCCCTCTCCCTCCTAGCACAAAGAGAAGGATGCTCCAGTCTGAGAGACCTCAGCAGCCCCATGTGCCTTATGGCGTTGTACATCAGCTGTTCTGGGCAGGAGTAACTTCCGCTCTGCAGGCCCTACCCTGCGGCTGCTGTTGTAACCATCACCACAGATGGTAGCACAGGAGGTGCTAGGAACAGAGCACAGGTTAGCAACTCATCAGTGGCCCAGCCCCTCTTGCGCTGCATGGCCAGGGCATTATCTAGGTAGCACCAGGTGGCTGGACCAGACATGAAAGCTCCGTGCCCATGATAAATCCCTTGTTAGCCAAACTCTACTCTTTGCAGAGGAAGCAGGAGACTGTGCAACAGATTGTCCTTGAAAGGGAAAAGCTGTGAGAACATTTAGCCCTTGAGTCATCTAATCATCCCCTTAACAGTGCCCAAGGAGTATTTCTTTCACACATTTGTACAAAAATGAAGCTCTACATAAATGTGTGAAGCTATTTTCAAGTCTGTCCCAGAGATGCAAACAGAGAGAAGGCAGACACTCCCCTACTTCCAGTGTAACCCAAAGCTCCCTGGAAGTTCAGCATGTCAGGAGAGGGGTTGTTTTTTTCAGGCTAGACAAAAGTTGATTCTCTGTCGCCTAACATTTTTCCCCCTTGCTATTTCCAATTCTATTGAATGGGTATGAAATTCTTGTGTGATGGCCAAGTACCTTTCTGATGCCTTCACTGCATGGGTATAAACAACAACAAAGTGTAACAGGCAATGGCAAACCATATTTCAGCTGCTAGCATTGCCCATTCATTACCTGAATAAACAAAAGCAGATGCTTCTGCAAGCACAGAACTGTAGTTTTCAGACAGCAAGGACTCATAGCATTTCAGCTTGGTAGTCATTTGAATCACAGGGTTACACAGTAGGTCTGGAACTGTCTGAATTCCAGTTTTGTGCGTAAAGGAGGAGCCAGCAGACTTTTTTGCTGTTTCCTTAACCTCATCAGAGAAGCAAATAGTATAACTTACTGTGAAGTAAAATCCTTCATGATTCATAGGTCCCCGTGCCTGGTGCGCTCTTTTCAGACATCCACTCCTGGTGCTGAGTGAATATCCTACAACGTGCAATGTACATACTAACTTGACCTTCTGTTGTTCTCCTAGAATGTTTTCAGAAAGACTACAGATACACTTACAACGGACTTACTGTTTGGTTTTTCCCTCTAACAGGCTTTTATCCTTTATAGAGTTGTTTTGAACTGTTGCTAATAGCTCTGGAGGTCTGACATCTGAGCTGCATTGCGTAGCTCTGTCTGGCCACTGCTGTCATGCGATACCATTTCACCACCTTCTCTGTTTCAATGATGGTCATAGAGAACAAGCTGAGAACATGACAGAAGAAAAAGCCACTGAGCTATGAGCCCTGCTCAGATTGGCATAGGTTAGGAAATACAGGACTGGAAAGGATAGTCTGGCTTATTATCTTGCTTGCTATCCCAAACACCAGGTAATTTTGTCCTTTCCATAAACTTAGCCAGCTTCAGAGTCACCTGGCTTCGGTCTTTCTCTGTCCCATTGGATTACTTTCTTTGATGTGCTGCTTCTAGCTTTCATCTGCATTACACTTAGCCTGTTTATGCCCATTTATCTAAGGCCTTTAACTTTAATACCTGCTTTTCCTTCTAGCAGTCATCCTCCTAGCCTATCTACAGACAGTAGCTACATCTGCTCTCAGCCTCTTCTTAACAAACTGACGTGGCAAGCTTCAGCTCTCTTGCTGCAAGGCAGGCTACCAAGTCTCTTCATCTCAAATCCGTGCTTTGCATCAGCTCCAGCCTGAATTCATCTTTTCTTGTACAAAGATGACCAGAGCTGTATAATGTCAGTAACTTCAAATGGAGTTATATGGAGGCCTTATATAACGGCAGTAATATTTCCTTAATGCTACCGGAAATTCCTCCTCTGTTGGACATAGGATTAAATTTGCCATTTTTGTAGCTGTACTGCACTGTGGTTACAATTGTTCTGTGATGGAATAGTACACTGGATCATTTATCTTGTTTTTCAGTTGTTTTCAACTAACAAAGCCCTGTTCAGAACAGAAATTGTGCTCAGTCTTTGAACGTGTGATCCTGAAAGTATTGCTGCATTCCTTGAAATTCAGTATGTTGCTGTCTTTCATGTTTCTTACTGCAAGCACAAAGACAACTGTCTCTGTCTATAACATATTCTAGTCTTCGCCTTTAGTGATGGTGCTTCTCTACCTCTTACCCTCAAGGTACATTTACACCTTATTTTCCATGTCAAGGTAATTCATGAAAATATTGAACAAGGTAGCTGCTGGAACCAGCACTTGAGGAACTGTATCAGCAATCTCCTCCTGGGTCTTACTTTTCCGTTCATGAATGCTTCCCTCCACCCGCCTCCTTATTCGTTAGCTGAGTTTTTCTCAGCATATAGTAACTTCACCAAAAAAAAAATTATCCCACACGGACCAAAATTATCTGCAAATTTAAATGAAATTCATCTGCTTCAGCCGAAAAGGAAATGAAATATTAAAAACATATAAAACATTTCACTTGACACTTCTGAAATGTTGTGATTTGTAAATGCCAGATCTTTGACTGACAGTCGTTAAAGGAAATTTTAAGTTCGAGATTTAAAGTGGCATTAAAAAAGGGGAATTGTTTGGTAAAGAGTTAAGGGAAGTTCCAGCAAAGTGAAGAATTTTACTTTTGTTGAAGCAGAATGCTGTGGATGAATAAAAACTGACCGTTCTTATTTTTGCATTTTACTGAGAACTAGAAAAGTGTTCTGTTTTGGCTGAACATTTTTTCTTGTCTTTTCAGCTTAGCAGTGCAGATGAGAGGTGTGCTGTTTTTGCAGTGTGATTTTGTACTCACATTGCAGTCCTTGTATCAATAGTTCTTCATCTTAAATAATAATGTACCAGGAGACTCCTTAGTGAACACCAGGCTTCTGTTCAGAAACAGTGATCTACTGCTTCTTTTTCCTCTGGACTGGGGGTAAACTCTACCCCACTGCAAAGCAGTCTCACCACTTCTTTCTCTGCTTTCTTACCACCTTTCCAAGGTGGCTGAATAACCACCTGGGTACACCTGGAGTCTTTCCCCACCAGCAGTCTGACTTCTAGAAGAGTTGGTGCACCTTTCAGACATGAAACCAACTCCAGACCTCTTGTACATGCAGAACATTGATATTTCTTGGTTGAGGTGTGTTCATTGACTATTCCTTTAATCCAGGGAATTCACCTGTGGCAGTGGGTGCAGCCCTGTGCACGCAATTCCCTGCAAAGTGCAAGGTGGCCAGATGCAGAACTGGGAGCTACCCCGGGCACCTGAACCCACCACATCTGCTGCTGCAGATTTCCCAACAGCAAAGTCTGAGAAACGTTTTCTTGCTCCCTTTCCCGTTCAAATGCCATCCTGGTTTTTGTGGCCCATCTCTTCCATGCTTTCACTTGTAGGCTGTTTTTCAGCTGCTCCCTTTCGGGGCCTCGCAGGCTTCATCAGAGCTGGGTAGGGGGGAAAAAAAAGTAGTTGTTATGTTTCCTGGCTGGCTGCAGTGCTTGAATAGGATGTTCGTTTGGCACATTCAAAAAGAATAATTGCATGCGTGGGCCTAGTTGCAGAGGGGCAGGCCTGGCTCATTTACTGGGCTATTTATAGCATGCTTTTCACTGTCGTTTGTCCCATTAAAACTAGGATGT
This sequence comes from Colius striatus, assembly GCF_028858725.1. Taxonomy (NCBI): domain Eukaryota; kingdom Metazoa; phylum Chordata; class Aves; order Coliiformes; family Coliidae; genus Colius; species Colius striatus. Next base: position 109,505,854 of record NC_084759.1, on the reverse strand, counting down.
GGGGAAGGAACAAACACACAAACAGGGCGTGAACATGGCCAGGAAGAATGAGTCTTTGATGAGATCCAAATGCTAATGGAACATGTCATGTAGCATTGGTACAGGTCTGTTGTGGCATGGAGGATTTCTGTGCTGGGGAAGCAGAGCTCCTGTTTCTGTGCTGCTCGTCTCTCAGCCAGGCAGAGATGTCACAAGAAGGGACTGTTTCCATCGCTCCATTTCTTACTGCCATGTGCCATTTGTGCTTCAACGCAGGGGAACGCAGTCCTAGACATGCAGAGCGTCCACTTCCGTTACTCTCCTATCTATTTTGCCCCTCTGCTGTCCCTTGAAACGATGTTGCTGATGTTCCCTTCCACAGTGATTGCAAATCCTGTGAGTGCCTCCCTTTCTCCCCTTGTTTTCCAGAGTGGGTCTTTGTGGGCCTGGTGATCCTGGGAGCATTCCTGTTCTTCCTCCTGGTGGGGATCTGCTGGTGCCAGTGCTGCCCACACAGCTGCTGCTGTTACGTCCGCTGCCCCTGCTGTCCTGAGTCCTGCTGCTGTCCTCGGGCATGTGAGTGACCCTGTCTAAGCCTCACACAAATCTTCTCATGCACTTCTGCTCCCTGGCAGAACAGGAGAATCTGCTCATATTGCTTCCTTCGCCCTGAGCACTTTGCTTGTCTAAAGAACTAGTTCTTAGGGGGTGAAGCATCTGACCTATCGCTAAATGGTTGAGCGCTCAAAGTTAATTACAAACGTAATTCTCTGAGCCCTCCCTGCCTTGGCAGCTGTTCCTGCTTCTCCAAAGTGTCATGCTCCCCTTCCACGGTTATTGTCGTGTCAGTGAATGTTGTGGGTCAGAGCTAAGAGCATCCTAGGAGGTTTCCTCCCAGCAATGCAAAGTAGCTAGCTGCCCTCTACAACTGTGCAGAATCCTTGCAACCCAGCAAGGTTTCTGGTCAATCTGAGGCACATCTGTCAAGTTTCACGAGCCTCATCTGTGCTACTTGAGTCATCAGTTCTAAAGCTCAACAGCCGCTAAATCATGGCAGCAGTCATGGCGGCTGCAGCATGCTGAATGTCCTTCAGTTGCTGGACATCTTGCAGTGCTCAGATGACTTGCAACGGGCATTTTTTTAAACTCCCCTCAGTGCCCTTTGAGGCTTAGAGAAATTCAGATTGGTCCTCGTTTCATTTGTTCAGTTGTCTCCTGCTGGGTTGTCACCAATGTTGGTGATGCACAGGTTTTGGCCGCGTGCTGTGTGGGTCTGTGGGAGTCTTATTTGATACTAACTTTTTGTTTGTTTGTTTGCTTTCCTTTTCAGTGTATGTAGCAGGCAAGGCAGCAAAAGCTGGGTACCCTCCTGCAGTCTCTTCCATGCCAGGTCCATACTACATCCCCAGTGTTCCTGTGACTGGTGTCCCATCTCCTGCTGTGTTGATGGATAAGTCTCACCCCCCTCCCTTAGCCCCAAGTGACTCCAGCGGAGCAAGCCAAAATGGTAATTTGCAGTGCTGTGCACAACCATTTAGTCATCTTACAGGGCTGGGAAAGGGAGGAACAATTGTCACTGATAGAGTGGTATGAACACAAGAAACACAGAGAAACTGCATTTTAATCCCAGCTTGGACAGCAATGTTTGCACCCCTTATGGCCACATCGTCCAACCTTTCTACTGCCATCATTACAGTGTCAGTTTGTGGGTGCCTGGTGATGTCAGCAGGGAATGAGAGGCCTGGTTCATGCCTGAGAGCCCTCTTGATATTGCTGCAAACGCTTAATCGTGGAGGACAAGGCCATTTTGCCCTTAGAGCTGATCCCTTGCAAGCTGCTCCCTCTTGGTAGATTGTTCCTCCTACTCTCTGTAGGGGGTTTGCTGTTCCCCAAGGAATTTTGGTAACAGGGACATGCTCCCTCAGCATTTTTGCCTAAGAGAATTTGGAGCTGGACCCCCCTTACTGTACAGAAGTCAGTAGGTCACGTTTTTTGTTCAGCCCTTGCATTTGTGAAATGTGAATGATAAAAGGCTTCTAACTAGAAAGGAGTTGTGGATCAATGTCAGACATAGAGTATCAGTATGATGACTCTATCTTGGTGAGGGTCACTTCTCCCGCTGCAAAGGAAGCTGCCATCAAAGGATAAGAGGGTAGCTATTTAGCCACATGCTAGCATTTCAAGATCAGAGTGGCTGTCTAAATTCAAACATGCTGCAGCAGAAGTGACTCTCACCAATGTCGAGTCACCATACTGACACAGTATGTTTGACATTGATTAGCCACATTGTCTGATTGATTGCAAAGCACCACACTAATTATCAATCCTTAAATTTGGTCATGACGATGTGTTGATAAAACACTTCTGAAAAGACAAGATCAAGTAGCATAACTGAGCAATTAAAGCTTTTGGAATAACCCTACACATCCTTCTGCTGCCTCAGCCAGTATATTTACCTTTCTGGAATTACAAAAAGTATTTTCCTTCAACAGTCATATTTTCGGGGTTTTTTTCCCCACTGAAATCAAAACAGAGCTCTGGAATAGAGCATCTTGAAATAGGAAATAAATCAATCACTGATCCAAAGCAGGACGTATCCAATTCCAAAACCTTTGTCAGAAAATGATGAATGACAGCCCGGTGCTTAATTTTTTTTTTCTGCTGTGAAAAATGCCACTGCATACAGACTGTGGTGTTGGTCATGGGAACTCTAGGGAGTTTTTAAGAGTCAGGTCACAGCCCTAGTCTTCTCTCCACTGTACATTTCATTCTGCGTTTGTGCCCTGCTAGTAAAATTAAGGATGTTTTTGGTAAGCAAATGCAACAGCTCTTAGCATCGCATGTTCATTATACAGAAAGATGCACTTATTAAGTAATCCAAATCAGCTGGCTGGACTTAATCGCTCAACTCGGGACCTGACAGGAAATACTATGTGTTGCGAATAAAACCCTTATTACAGAGGTTTAACTGTTGTGGCAAGACAGCGGAGGTTATTAAGCTTTTTTCATTTTTAATTAGTGGGTTTTTGAAGTAAAATGAGCAAACGCTTAGCCTGGATCATGCAGCTGTTGTTCAAGGTGTTGCTTGTACTGTGGAGCTAAGGAAGGGTGATACCTTGCACCCTGTTCCTTTTCTCTTAAGGTCCTCCACAAATGCCAGAATATCCCCTAATTACAGGCTGTAGAAGAGAAAGCATTATGTGGGTATTCTAAGCTACTTATTTGCTGGTTGGCCAGACAGCAAGCTAAACAAAACAGGTAATGGTTGAGTTCATAATTAAAGGCCTTTTCTCAGGAGCACTAATTATGGTTTCTACGGCCTCCACACAGACAATGTAGTAGATCTGATCTGAAACTTGGTATCTTTGAGACTTCAACCTTTCTGTCAAGCTTATTTTAAAAAACAGGATAAGAAGTGCTGGGGGACAGAGATTGGAGAACTCTGTAATCCTGGCTGCAGGCTAAAAAGGACAGCCTTTGCCTCAGATAGTTTTTGTGCTTAAAAATTACCCCTGTGAGGTGATCTGGTGAGCAAACTCAGGCACAAGGACATTTAGAAAATTTGTCTAGGGTTGCATAAAAGCCATGTGACAAAGCCTAGGAACTCCATCCTAAACTTAGGACTGAACAGGGGAGAAAACCCATCAACTTTTATCTCTCTTATTTAGAAGAGTGTTGGCAACACGTAAGTTAGGATGTATGCTCTGTTTTAAATACAGTGGTTATCTGGAGGCTTTTGCATAGATTCCTTAAACTATGCACACAGGGAAGCTTCTGACCTGAGAACTGAACTCTAGACCTTTAATATGGAAAGTGCATAAGGATGAGACGTCATTTGCTTCCTAACCACACTTGCCTGAAAAATATGGTAGTGCGGTCCGTTCAGGGGAGGGAGGCAGCTTACCATTTTGGCTGACTTGATTGCTCTCAGAGAAGAATAAGTGTCCAGTTAAACACAAATTAAACATTGGAAATCAGTGAACTGTTCGGGAGAAGAAAATGTTCCATTCTATTTGACTTTAGTGGATGGTACAGGACAAGTGGTAAACGTTCTCTGCATCTTTATTCCCTTATCATAAAGATGAGCCTAAAAATATTCAGACCTTATTAAAGGGTTATGGCAATTTACAGATGAAGAAGGGTGTGAGGAAGAAACAATAATATCTTTGATTCTTACATGAAGGAATAATAAAAGATTTAATAAGTCAAGCATTCAATATTACAGCCAGAAGTATTTAATAAATTAAGGTAGAGACAAAATACACTTCATTTGTAATGGAAAATACTTTTTATGAGCGATTTGTGGCCATTTTACAGATTTAAATACAAAGTTAATTTCTAGATGCTTACAGAATTAACCAAGAAATTAATTTGCCTTTTGATACACATCTGTAGTAGCAAGTGGAGCATGAAGCCTAGTTAATTCTCCATCAGTTCCAGGAGCTGTAGACCTAGCCCAAATAAGTATTTGGCACAGCCTCAGTCTGAGTAGTGGCTCTGGGGAGACACAGTCTGTAAGCTGCCTGTTCAAGTTCCCCAAAGGTTATTACTAGGTCAGAATAATTTCCAGCTGGTGGTTGTTTGCTGGCCTGTGTATAAATGAGGTGGCAAGTTAGCTGAGCTCCTGGTAGAGACATTACAAGAAACAATTGCGAGAGGCTATTCTTTCCTGACAAAGGTATCAGACAGAGGTCAGCCATCATGGTGGGGCGAAGCAGAGAACTCACCTTGCAGTGCAGCAGGAGTCATCACTTCAGAGGGCAGTCAGTCCAGCCCCTCTTCATAGCAGCAGCCTCACCTCAAGAGATGCGATGCTCTTCCGCTCTGGAAGGCAGAGACAGTATTCCTCGTGTTCTGTAAATCATTGTGTGTGTTTGCAGTTGTTCTGCACACATTCATGGGGATAATAAAACACAGTGAAACTCCATAGTGTCAGCTAAACTATCTGGAGACACGTTGAAAGCAGGACTCTGGCAGACACATACTATGTTTTAACATCTAATGCCTTTCCCAAGTACAGATAGACAAGGTCATCTTTCAGAACCTAGTTACTCACCTTACACGTGCCTGGTCAAAACCCACACTTTGCTCCCGAAACCACATGTGGGATGATGACAGGAGTCATTCTCCCCATGTCTATGGCATGTCCGTTTCTGCAGCAGAGTGTGGTTATTTAATAGCGCTCAGATACATGCACAGCTGTTCAGGACAGAAGGTGCCTAAGAATACCTCTGCCAAGTCCTTGCTCAGCCCACACCGTGCACACTATGCAATGTACAACCAAACCCATATGTGGGTAGTTGAATGTGGGATAAAACAGAAAGAACAGGTCAGCTCAAAACTACCTTTGCAGTATTTAAATTTCAGAGGTGCTGAAATGGTGCCACAAGAGAAGCACTTGTGCAACAATGCAGCATTCACACAGAGAACATATTAACCTCATGGAATGCAGACAGGTGCCAGTTCTGTAGTGCTTGTAGTGCAATTCTGTAGTGAATTGTCCTCGTGCTAAAATTAGATTTGTGTTTCTGTTGATCTTGAGGTAGCCCCAGGCTGAGGTATTTTTAAAATAATCTGCTATAAAAGCCTTATTTTCTTCAAAGTCCTGGTAGATGGAGTTCTCTGCTTGCTGACTATAGACCTACCTTGAAGTAGTCAGGCAGTTCATAGGGTAAAGTGTGCATGGAGCCAGCCTGCCAGATTCAGAGCTGCTGTGGTTCCGGGTGTGTAGGGGCTTTTTTTCTACACACAGGAATGTGGAAATGCCAAAAAAAGCCATCCTGACTTCCTCTGCAAGTGGAGTAGTCCCAGGAGTCAAGGACTTAATGTCTGACATACCTTTTCTGCAAAAGAAAGCATGTAAAAGAATGCCAGAGCAGGCAGTTTCACAGTTACCCAGTGACCCGATTGGCCCCATCACTGGATGTGGTGTAAATCTCAAAGCAGCATGGTATGCTTTGTGGGACTTCCTGTGTTTCCTTCTGTATTCTCTGGAGCTTCTCCTACCACATGCTCCTCAACCTGTGTGAGCAGAATTCATAGAGATGGAAGGGTGAAGTGGTCCTGCAGAGTGACAGTTCCCAAATGCTCAGCCACCTGCTTCTCTTGCAGACGGGGAGTGTATGGTCCCTGCTGCATAGAGGAAGCCTGATCTGGGACAGCTTCTCCCATACCATGACAAATCCTTTTGGTAGTGCTGAGGAAGGGGAAATGAGTGTTACTTTTTTCTCTGCCATCATCTGTGGGAGGTTCAATCACTCTGTGGCAATGACACCACTTGATGCATTTGGTTGTACAGATTGGGCATTTCCAAACCATTTTTGCTGTTACTGCAAACTTTCTAAATGATGCAGCTGCTCACAGCTTCTCATCCCACGTTGTAGACAGATTTCTTCTGAAGCAAAGACTGACTCATTCTGTTTTGGAGCGACACAGCCTACCTGCCTGCAGACATGAGCTCTGCTATAGAAGCAGTATTATCAGAAAGTCTTGTTGGCCTTAAATGGGTTTTCCTCTAATGCTTTTCTTTTCTCCCTAGCAGTGCGCAAAGGGTACAGAATCCAGGCTGACAAGGAAAGGGACTCCATGAAGGTGCTGTACTATGTTGAGAAAGAACTGGCTCAGTTTGACCCAGCTAGAAGGATGCGAGAACGATGTGAGGAACAAGCATGGTTTGATTTTTATTTTAAAATCTTTTTTTCCCTTGACCTGAAAAAGACTGCAAATGCAGTTCAGAGTTCCCTGGCTTTGCCTTCAAGCCAGCATCTAGGATACCATGTCTGGGATATGACACTTGGGGCAGATGAAGTTTAGATTTTAGGCATCTGCAGGTGTGTTCTGATTTTAAAGATCCACTGCTTACCTAATTTTCCTTAATTAGAGCACAAAAGGTGAGTGATGCACATATGCTCATGAAAATAGTCTACTCAGATAAGAAACATTTCGGATCGTCAATGTTTGAAAAGCTACGTCTGTACTCAAGCCTTTTGCAGTCTCTAATAGCTGGGGTATTGTCTTCACAGTTTCTGTATGTCTTACAGTAAATTCCCATCATGGCAAAATAGGAGAGGGATGAGTTTATTGAAAGTGTGTTTTTGGGGCTGCAGTGACCACACTGTAATTTGACGGGTGCAGAAAAGACTGTTTGGAGTGGCTGTTACCCTGGAAATGGAGTAGGGACTACTAGAAGGTTTCAAGAAATCAAGAGTATCATCAGATTTTGTGACTCTTCTGTTGAACGTAGCATCAGAGGTGGTGCATGCATCAATATAAAATCATGGAATCATTTAGGTTGGAAAAGACCTTTAGGGTCACCAAATTCAAGCGTTAACCCTGTACTGCCACACCCATTAACCTGTGTCCCTGTGCACCACAACTACGTGTCTTTTAAATATCTCAACCACTCCCCTGGGCAGCCTATTTATATGCTCGACAGCCTTTTGGGTGAAGAAGCTTTTCTTAATGTCCAATCTAATCCTCCCCTGCTGCAATTTGAGGCCATTTCCTCTCATCGCTTGTTACTTGGAGAAAAGACCGACCCACACCTCGCTACAACCTCCTTTCAGGTGGTTGTAGAGACCAATACAATCATCCCTCAGCCTTCTTTTCTCCAGGCTAAACAGCCCCATTGCCCTCAGCTATTCCTGTTAAGACTTGTGCTCCAGAGCCTACACCAGCTTCTGACTGCTTGGCAGTCAGACAAGTGGCGGTGAATAGGAGGAGGATGACGGTGAACAAAGACATGACGCAAACTCAGAACTGAGCTTCTGTGTGGAACTCACTGTCTTCTTATAGGCTCTTGCAAGCTTTATGTCGCTAATAAAGGCTAGGGCTGCTGAACAGGTGTTGGAATATAAACCTAAGTGAGGACCTTTCCACATTAGGAGGCAGAGGTGCAGTGATGGGACAAGGTGTGTGCATGAGAAGGGCTTGCAGCACTGCTCTTTGTCCTCCAGCTGCTCTGTGGGGAGGACAGTAGCAGGCTGGGGCTGAGTTCCTCCAGGCAGCCTCCAACTTGCACAGAGCTAACCCACATTAGGCACTGGTGGAGGCTCATTTCAGACAGACATGTGAGATCCCACAAATCAATGAAGGTAAGGACTGTAGGGAATGACATTACAGCAAAGCTCTGTACAAATTAGGCATAACTAACAACTTACATATACACTTCTAAAACAGTCGTTTCTGAGCACACTGTCTTCTCCACCCACAAGACTTACTATAAAAAGACCTCTCCAGATTGGTATGTCAGGCCTCCAGATGTCAGTGTGCTTGATGGGGTAGAGACTGACAGTAATTCAGTCGGTGTCTTAATTTTTTTCTTTTTGAGGGGACTGTTTCTGTTTTAGCCAGGCAAGTCAGGCCAAATCCAGAGCCAGCCTGTCTCACACCATGAAAGAGGGAGGTGGTACAACTGCTGTGGTGATGTCCCACCAAGCTCAGTGCCCCACCTTGCTCTGCCCCCTCAGGGGAGAGAGCTCACATGTGTTACTGAAGTGAGGCTGAGGGGGCATTTCTGCATGAAGGCTGAACTCGGTGATGTGGGACACTGGCATCTGATGCCATTTGTGATACCTTCAGAATATCCTCCCTGGCTGCCAGTTACCAGTTTGGAAGGTCTATAGTTCTAGCAGCAGCCCTCCGTCCAAACTGAGCCCCAGAAGTCTTAGGTGGGATCAGTCAAGGGTTTGGAGAAAGGCTTTGGATTCCATTTTGATTTTTTTTCTAACGGAGGACAGCTCAGCTAGCCTCAGCACAGCCTTCCTATTCCTCTCCTCACACGTGCTGTCAGGCGATACCTCATTTCCTTTCCACAACCTCTCCTGCAGATAACAATACCATCTCTGAACTCAGCTCTTTGCACGAAGAGGACCTGAACTTCCGTCAGCCATACCGCCAGGCACGAAGGAAGCCCCTGCCTCCCTCTGGGGACCTGGATGGTGACTCCGAGTACTGGACTGGAGTGATGGGCGGGGGCAGCACTTCAAGGTCACAGGCTGTCTCCGATTACAGAGATGAGCGGGACAGTTTCCGGCACAGGTGAGGAGTGCTATGTTGGGAGGCAGCTAGATCTGGCAAAGTACTAAAGGAAAGAGAAGTGACAGGTGGACTGGTAGCTCTTCTCCGTTTCCTGCTGTCCTGGTTCTGCTTAGCAGGACAGAGGGGTTAGAGAGAAACATCAGATCTGAAGATATCATTAGATGAAGTCTAATGAATTAATTTGATTCCCACGAGCCTGTGGAATGCTACCCAGCTGGGCAAAGCTGGGCACTAGCCCTATTCCAGGTGGTTTGTGAAAGTTGTTTCAACAGGAAACTAGGCCAGCTTTCCCAAAGTGCTCTCTTGAGAATTGTACCTGTTCCCTCCAGCACTGCCTGGTGCTGTTGCGCTTTATTAAGGGTCAGACCCTGGTGCTTCAGTGCAGCCAGACCTGTACTCCAGGCCTAAAGGACTGGCACTTTGGCTCTTAGAAGAAAGCACATCCTTCCCTCACATAGCAGCAGCCCAGTCTCCTGAAAGCAATAGCAGACATTTCCTTCCCTCAGCACTGGGTTATTGTGCCAGCTAGCTCTCTTTAAACCTGGCTTTGGAATCGCCCTGCTGTGAGCTTCCGTAGCTGGGTTCTTGGGTTTTCCCAGCAGGATATACACATACAAGCTTTGGAGCCAAGGAGCAAATCCAGCCCTGCATACTGCAGGACAAGGGAAGTATGCTTTGGAGGAAGCTGCCTTTATGGCTAGCAGAGAGAAGCATGGATTTTGAGGATGTGATACCTTTGTTCCCATAGAAGATGATGAAATCATAGAACCGTAGAATGGTAGGGGTTGAAGGGACCTTTAGAGATCATCTAGTCCACCCTCACTGCCAAAGCAGGTTAACTCAGATCAGGTCACACAGGAATGTGTTCTGGTGGGTTTTGAAGACCTTCAGAGAAGGAGACTCCACACCCTACCTGGGCAGCCTGTGTCAAGGCTCCCTCACCCTCACAGGAAAGAAGATTTCCTTGTGTTTAAGTGGAATTCTTTGTGTTCTAGCTTATGTCCATTACCCCAGTCAGAGAATTCATGTCCCAGGAGTGCTTGTTTCCCTGCATTGCTTGTGAGGGCAGCTGAGGGGGTGAGCGCAGGTGAATCCTGCCCTCTAACACTGCGGCTTCTCTCCTCCAGCCAGCAGAGATCCAAGTCTGAGATGCTGTCCCGTAAGAGCTTCTCGGTGGGAGTGCCGGCCGTTTCTATGGATGAGCTGGCTGCTTTTGCTGAGTCGTACAGCCAGCGGGGCCGGCGGGCAGACAGCCAGGAGACACGGCGCTTCGAGCGGTCTGAGTCACACGGCGGCCGCAGCGGAGGGCTGCCCCACCAGGAGAGCTCCATGGACGAGTACTACACCAAGCGCAGCAGGGGCAACCGGGAGCCACTGACGGACTCGGAGCGGGGCTGGTCATACAGCCCACCCCGGCGGCGGGCCCATGAGGAGAAGCACCTGCCCAGGCTGGTGAGCCGGACGCCCGGAGGGAGCCAGAAATACGATCACTCCTACCTCAGCAGCGTCCTGGAGAGGAAATCCCGGAGCTATGACGAGAGCGATGACCATTGCGAAACCCCCTCAAAGCTGAGCTCGCAGCCCAGCCAGAGAGGAGGGGGAACATACTATGCCTGGTCGCCACCATCTACCTACAAAGCCGAGAAGTCGCAGCAGCAGTCTCAGCAGCTGCCGCCGTCACCTCAGCACGAGGAAGAGGAAGACACCCTGCCCCCGTACAGCGAGAGGGAGCTGAGCCGAGGCCCTTCTTATAGGGCCAGGGAGCAGGCCTACCTCAATGCCTCTGACAAGAAGAGGAAGAAAGACCCCAAGAAAACGGTGAGGCCTTGTCTGGTGCTCCTGATCCAATAGGCTGAGCGGGGAGCCACCAGGCAGGGGTTACTAACCAGAGTTTACAGGCAAGGGCAGGGGCTCTCAAGAGGAGTCGGAGTCTGAGTGTGAGGAATCTCAGATAATGGGAGTCACTGTAAGAGGAGGGTGGTCACTGCGAGTGAAGGAGGCCAGAAGGGAAATAGTGCCGACACAGGGCTTCATGAGGGAGGCTACAGACAGGTGTGCCTGGGACTGGGGAGGTAAGGGCATCTGTGGCCTGGTGATCCAAGGAAGTGGGAGTTCAGGGTTTAGGAGGATCATAGTAGGGAATGGAACTTAGCAAGGGCTTGCAGAAATTATGGGGTATTGCTTTGCCCTTTGGCCTAATTAAGGAAAGGTTGAGAGGCTGTTCTGGACTGTGACAGGGTTATTAGCAAGGTATAGTGTAAGAGACTTCCTTCTGAAAGGAGTGAGCTGACAGGCCCCTGTGAGTGTATGCTTATGGGCATATGTAGGGGCCATATATGCCAAAGGCCTTCCTCACACAGGATACTACGAGTGCAAAACATCCTGCCATAGTCTGGGCTAGTAAAGACAAACAAGATTGTGATCACTGGGGAAGGGGAACTGGCTCAATGAGTCTGCTCCATGAGGGAGACCTTGCCGCTACAGCAGCTTGGTTGTTAGTCCTGAGCTTAAGTGGCCTGTGTGAGAGTGGAAAGAGCCGTGAGTGGCCAAAGCCGTTGCTGTTTAGTTGTGTGTCTGTCAAAGCTATGCCTGTCTCTTTGTCTGTATCATGGGTGCTTTTCTCTTGACATTTCTCTCTTCTCTTTCCTCTCAGAATGATTTCCCAACGAGGATGTCCCTTGTGGTTTGAAGTTGTTTGTGGACATGTTGATGGGCTGGATACCATGAGGTGACTGCAGTGGAAAAGATTGAGAGAAACAAGCAAGACAAGCCTCCATGAACCTTCACAGCCATCAACCATGGATTCTTGTTTTGATTGTTTGTTTCATTGGGGGAGCAGAGGCTTTCAAAAGAGATAGACTTCCCATGGGCAGTGGCTGGTCTCAGAAGCTCTGGGAGTCTGCCAGGAAAATGAGGCCAGGGCTCTCTGGCACCGTGTTTTCTAGTGCCCTCCATTCTGCACTGGGAAATGGCCGCATCCCTACTGTCCCTGCAGCCCTGAACTACAAGTGAGGCTGCCTTTGTGCCTCTTGCCCTGTCAACATGCAGAGAGAGGCCCACGTGCATACCTGTTGCTCCCTCTGTCTCCTCAGTTCTCTGTTTGGATCAAAATTGTCTCCATACTTACAGTTGGAGCCTTTTCTGTGTCACCCCCATGCTGGGTGGAGGCCTCGTTAGAGCTGCAGACAGCCTCCAGCTGATCCGGCCAGAAATCGTGAAAAAACAGCTACATCCTGTCAGTCACTCTGGAAAAGGACTGGCGAGGTGTACTTTGGCAAGGGCTGAATAGAGAGAGACAATTATAGGCTGGTTTGTTCAATATATTTAGTTCTGTTCATTGTGTGACGAGAGTTGCAGGTGAGATTGATGTATTGTTTTGAAAGTGGATCAAAGTAGCTTTTATTGTGATGAGAGCATGATGTGTTTCTTCCCCCACCCCAACTGTGATTTGTTTCTGTGCAGTTGCATTTCCTTGCAGCTGAGCTATGACCCTGTAAGATCTTCAAGTTAGAATATCTACTCCATGGTATCATAAGCAGTAATCTAGCCTTGCTGGTGCTCTGCTCTCAGCACCACCAGATATCTCTGCAGAGCAAGTGGCCTTTTTGTTTTAAAGCAGCAAAAAAAGAGGAAAGACTCAGTGAGAGGGAAGTTGCAGATCTTCCTTCTCTGCTACTGATATTATTCCTTTCCGGTCACTGTTCCCAGACACCGAACAGAGCAGTAACAGCAATGGAAAAATAATTAACACTGTGGATGAACACAAGCTTTGCAAGTCACCTTTTTTGCTTACAACCATTTCCTTCCCTTCAGTTGTGACATGGGGTTAGTGGCTGTTGTCTCAGGAACAGCTGAATTAAGGAGTGCTTCTCACCATTTGGAAGCCTGACATTCTGGTTTTCATAGGGTTCCCAAGATCTTCCCTTTCACTCTTTTTAAAAATGGGTATGATGCTTCTCTTTATCCAGTCACCAGGGGCCTGACTGCCAAGACTTCAAACAGGGAGAGGAGCTTAGCAAGTACATTTGCCAGCTCCGTGCCAACAACCTCTACTTCTACTTGTGTTACGGCTGGACAGACTAAATCTTAATTATTTTTGTATTTTCTCATCTTTAACGTATGTTCCTAGGAAAATGGCAGAACAGTTAACCAGAGGTAGGCAGGTGGTTGTCATTTGAGGTCTCCACAGCCTTGAGAAGTCCACGAAGCTACACTATGTGCTATTTTAAATGGAACATATAATCCCTGACCTATGAAGATAGTAGCAGCAAGAAATGATGTTTTCTTAATCTGAAAATCTGGTGAACCCATGAATTTCAAGGGAGTTTAGCCTGATCACTTTTCCATCAGACATCCAGCAGACTCAGGAAACATTTTATAGAGAAATTTAAACGTGCATCTGCAACAATGACTGTGTCAGAAAGGGGCCAAACCAGTGATTTTACAGTCTCTGAGTAGCTACGTCTTTTAAATCACACTGAAAGCCAGAGCATCGCAACCTCCTCGTTTCAGTTACTGTCTTTCCCTTATCTCAGTCACTGTAGTTTACTCAACCAAGCCCTCAGGAATGAGTTGTGTGCATTAAAATACAAGCCCTCCCCTCATTTATTTGAATTTTGTTTGCTTGATGCTGGTACTTCAGGGCATTTGTACACTATGTGTAAGAAGCTGCCATTTATGTATCTAGCTTATAAATGTAGTTGCAAGCTAATTCTCTTAAGAAAACTATTTTAATTGTAGAAACAACGGGTCTGTAAGAGCTGTCCAACATTTCTTTTGAATCCAAGTACCTGGAAAAATATTGAAGATTTTTTGACTGGCGATTCCATGTGCTTTACCAGAGGCTAAAAATTTCAGCCTCAAAAAAGAAAAAGAGCAGGTCTTAATTCCCTCAAGTAAGACCTCGGCAGCACCCATCAGTTGGCTCCACCTTGCTCTGAAATGTTAGATTTCCTATCTCCCTTTATAAGTCTGAAGGAATTTTCAGTTACTGACAGTGTCTTTCCTCAGGCCATCTTTATTTTTCCGATTAGAAATGTGTCTGTAGCAGCACCAAATGGACCAAATAAAAAAGTCGGGTGACGTAGCGCAGGGCTTCCATCTCTATAGCTACCCAGCCCCGATGGCCTGTGACTTGTGCAACAGAGGGGAGCTGGAGGCCAGAGGCTGACGGAGAGGCTGAGAGGACACTTTTGTTTCAGAGGAGGAGTAGTGGTTTGTGTCTGTTCTCTCAGAACTCCTGCAGGATGCTGGCACTGGAAAATGACAAGCCTGATTAGTATGAGGTCTCAAATGATAAATTCTCCAGTGATCGATTTTTATTGCCGGCATAAAATTAAAGTCATTTTCACACAAGATACGGATGTCTGGGTCACGTCAAGGGCATGGACAGTTTTGTGGCTTTGATGTGGAGCATCAGAACAGTGACTTGCTAAAAAGACAACCAAGATGATGAGTGAATCCTGTAAAAAAAAAAGTAAAATGAGCCTTTAGAGCAACAGCAGGATGAAGCATCAGCGGTAGATTTGGCTGTGCTGTCAAAAATGTGGTCTTGGCTACTGAAAAAAAGTTTTGACATAATGGAATGGGGAAAATAAATACCAGTGTAAGGACTTCTCAACAATCCCATTATTCCTTTAAAGCATATTGTAAAAATTCCAGGAGGGGTGTCTTCAATGTGAATAGTCTTAGACCACTTCGTTTCCACTAAAACGTAAAATTAACAAAACTAGCACTGTGAATACTTCAGAATTTGGAGAAGCTGACTTGTATCACCTGAGACAGCCGGCTAGAATTATTCAGGTCTTTGTGCTGGAACTGTAAGCATACCAGCCTTTGTTACTGCTATTAAGTGGCCATCAGCAGTGTGCCCCAGGCCCAGCTCACCTTCCCCCAAAGGCAGCATTGGAACCGCTGAGTTTCCCCCAGAGGGCCCTGCTCCTGCTCTGGTGTCTGGATCCCGACATAGCTCCCTGAATTGTGGTTTTCATTCTGGCTGGTGACTCTGGGTACCTGCTGCCTGTGGAGCAGCAGTTATGCTGTTTCCTCACCTTTTCCAACCAGCAACCTTGAGGTGAGCGATACCAATTCACCTGTAATGTAAGACAAACGGTTTTGCAATCAACAAAGAAACTTTTACATGCCCGTCCTCTCCAGAGTTACCTAAACGGGACAGAGAAATCTGTGGGAGGGAGTAGCAAAGAAAATATTGGGTGCTGTAAGATGAAACTGGCCTTTTACAGGCAGGAGAAAAGAGGTATTTTCAGAGCACTTTTTGCTGGGAATTTCAGGAAAGAGAACCACACACACATGGCACTGCTGGGCCATGACCAGCTTCCTCTGGTAACAGACTGATCAGACATCACACAGAAGAGCTTTGCTCGGCCAAGTTGCCAGCCTGCTCCTACAGTTCCAGGTCATCTTGAGCAAATAACTGCCAACTCTCCTCATAAAGAGGACTATATCTCTTCTGAACCAGGGTTCTTCCCAAAGCATCTGAAGAGATGCTGGACTGTGTACAGCCTGTGGGCTGTACAAATACAGATCCCAGAGAAGGAGCAGTCACAAAACATTTTAGAAGTCAAACGTTACCACAAACTGTTTCAGGTACGTAAGCACAGCAACGCAAAGTTTATCATGCCTGGGCTATTCTGAAAATAATTTTAATGCCACAGAGATTGTTTTGCTAAGAAACCACTTGGAGCTACTTTCCTTTTTTCTCCAGAGAGCTTTTACACAAAGATGTGGGTGAGGATCTGTTCCTGTGCCACTAAGTACAGGATTTGGGATGGGTGGAAACAGAAGCTAAAGGAACTTTAGCTCATTTCTTGAGTGGGTCCAGGAGCAAAGAGATCTTTGGCATAAGCCAGGTGATGCAGGTCTGACCCTCTGACACATCTCCATCAGGCTATACTGGCCACAGCTGCTTTCTACAACAGCTGTGCCATTGAAACCTCCCTCATTGTCACTTGGGGCTCCTAAAGCTCCTTTCCCATTGCCTGGAAGATTGGGGAAGAGATGTGTTACGTTGTGTGATGGGACAGTTATCATTTTGATATGATCTTTAAAATGCCAGCTGGATTACCAGCATTAGAAAGAAAAAAAGTCTCAAGAATAAAGTGAGCTAGTACTGAAGGAACAAATCTGTTGTGATTCCCACATGAATTGTTTTGTGACCTTTATAATGTTTTTTTGAGTGCTGCCTGCATGGGAGCCTTTGCCAGGACAGACCTTCACCTCCTCTCTCCTGCCAGTCATTTTTTGTCACGCTTGTAATCCCCCTCTGACCTGTCTGCTTTCCTTGGCTATTCCCAGATAACCTTCAGCGTTGCACCTAGGGGTTCTGGTCAATTTAGGTGCAGAGTGAGTGGCACTTTGTAAAAAGATGTTTTTACCCCCTGTAAAAGCAAAAATTACAGAAATACACAGAACAAAACCCCAAGCCCTCCAGATATTCTCTGAAGCCCAAGCAGGGATGTTACTGCAAACATTAAAAAATTAAAGCTAACCGAGAAAGTATTGTTTTCAACCCCAGGGCAGCTGCAGTCAGGGCTCTGAAGTGCAAACAACAGAAGCAAATGTATTCCGTTTTCATTGTCCTTGGTGACAGTGATGGCAGAGAGAAGCAGCATTTCATGAGCCATAGAAAGCAAATGGAATTCCAAGATGCTGCTAGTTACATTTGTGTTTAGAAGTATGAACTAGAAGTCGACAGGCTAATTTTAAAAGCAAACTCCAGTTCAAGGAAATGGCAAGGTTTTAATCTCTAATGGCAGGTGGTGGCCTTCCACCATAGCTGCTCACTTTATGTAGAAAAATACTTTTCTTTTCTGCAAAGCCTCTACTAGTGCCGTGACAATGACATGCCCTCGGTGCCCCAAGCACCAAAATGAACTTGGAGGTGAAAGAAGCCTCCCTGCCCAAGGCAGAGCACCTACGCTGTCCCCACTGTGCATCCCAACAAACTCGCCTTTAGTTCTGTTTGTAGAAGTGACACAATCTGGGAGCTTGGTGTCCATTGTTCCTGACTTTGTGCAGACCCGGTTGAAAGCCCTGGTGCAGGGGTACAGTCCTCTTGCTGTTGTATCAATGAGCTGGCTTTTTGGGGTTTTTTTTCTTGCCACTGTTGCTCGCCTACAACAGCCATTTCCCATTCATTATGCATTTGAGTAAGCAGCTTTCTTTGCTGTACTCAGCAGCTGTTATTTTACTTAGATTGTCCTTCTCTCTTGTAGTGAACTTATTTTCAATATAGGAGGGAGAAGGACATAATATTCTGTGTAATGCAAATACAATACTTTTATAGCTTTTTGGGACACATTGTCATTCCCAATTACCAAGCATTATACGTTTGTTGCTTTTGAGTTGTCACCATGGAGAATAAAAGCAGGAAAAGCTATTGCCAATCTGCCTTTTTATTGTCCTGCAGGCAAATAATTTGCCCATTTTTTCTTGCTAAGAAATGAAGAGTTTACATGATTTTTCATCCTTTTTTTTTTTAATTAATGAACCACCAACCAAACATTTCCCAGTGGAGCAGCAGACCCCTTCATAAATTTCATACCTAGCTCACAGGATAACATGTCCGAGCACATTCTGCCGTCTTTTCATACAAGAAATCCCTGCAAGTACGCCATGGAGCCCCACTATTTCACAGAAAGCATAAATGCTCCCCTGGTTTTGCAGACCTAAAAAACATTTTCCCTGCAGATTTTATTGAGAAACATTATCTTTTTCCTATGTACACGTTCCTTCCTCTTGGCAGTTTGACCCCTTTGTCCTTATGTCTGCAGTGCTCTGGACTAATGTTTTTCATTTCTTAAACAAGCAACTTCATTCAGATCCTGTCTCAACGTTATAAATAATGGATGCAGACTCTCACACTGTTTGCAGACATAATCTGAACAGCATCAGATCCACATTGGCTAGGCATTATCAGCAGTCAGGTGCAGGAGAAGAGCATGCAGCTCCCAGCTGTGGTCTGTGCAAAAAAAACCTGCAAAGTGCATCATCCCTTGGCTTTTCAGTTTCCTCCCTGTGAAAAGGGAAGCGAGTCAGGGCCACCTGTTTCCTAGGGCAATGCTGGTCAAGCCCCAGGGAGCTCTGCCACGGTCTGGATAATTCTAAATCACAGAATGGTAGGGGTTGGAAGGGACCTCTAGAGGTCACTTAGTCCAACCCCCCTGCTAAAGCAGGCCCACCTAGATCACACAGGAATGCATCCAGGTGGGTTTTGAAAACCTCCAGAGGAGGAGACTCCACACCCTCCCTGGGCAGCCTGTGCCAGGGCTCCCTCACCCTCACAGGAAAGAAGTTTCTCCTCATGTTCAAGTGGAACTTCCTGTGTTCAGCTTGTGCCTGTTACCCCTTGTGCTGTCACTGGGTGCTACAGAAAAAACTCACCCCGTTTTCTCAACACTTGCCATTTAGGTATCTATAAGCATTGACAAGGTAAGGGCCTGCATCACAGCTCTGCTTGACTTTTCTGGCTCCGTGGTGAACTAATGCCCCAGCTTTGTACCTTTGTCAAATATGGATCCAGACGCCTTACAACACAGACCTGACCCTCACATTCATATCCTACTAACCAAAAATACCATGTAACCAAGCTCTTTCCTTGAAGACCCACCAGGGCCCAGTTTGGCTCACAGCACTAAGCGGAAACTCCCCCAGGTAATCCGAAACAACTTCTCCCAAGCCCTCCTGTAGTGGGGAGAGGAGAAGAGAGGGGTGTGTGGGGGGGAATGGGGTGTATATGTGTGTGTGTGGGGGTAATGGGGTGTATATGTGTATGTGTAGGGGTATGGGGGGAATGGGGTGTATGTATGGGGGGGAAGATGGGGAGAACGGGGTGTATATGTGTATGTGTAGGGGTATGGGGGGAATGGGGTGTATGTGTGTGGGGGGGGGATGGGAAGAATGGGGTGTCTATGTGTAGGGGTATGGGGGGAATGGGGTGTATATGTGTGGGTGTAATCTATTCAACCCCCGCTTCGCGCAAAGCAGCCGCTCCCTGTAGCGCGCCCGGCGGCTGGGCCCCATCGGCCCTGAGGGGCTGCGAGGCTGGGCGGGGCGGCTCGGGCAGCGCCTCTCCGCCTGCGCTGCCGATGGCGCGGCGCCCCCTGGCGGCCCGCGCGGTAACGGCTGCGGCGCGGAGATGAGGGGCAGAGAGCTGCTGGCCCTGAGGGGGAGGTAGCAGGAGTCGGGAGAGGCAGCAGGAGTCGGGAGAGGCAGCAGGAGTCGGGAGAGGCAGCAGGAGTCGGGAGAGGCGGGGGAAGGCTGCTGAAAGGTAGTGTATAGCCTGAAAGGGTCTCTAAGCTCAAAGCTTGCAACTGACAGACGTCATTAATACTTCCCTCCACACCCCGTCCGAAGGTGCTCGGTGTATCTTTTAGCCTCTTTATTCTTTCTCCTCCTTCCCTAAACAAACCTCGCTGCTCCCCGCCCCCTACCCCCCCCCGAAGAAATCTCAAGATCTACCAAAAGAAGAGAGGGAAATGTGCCCATACCTTGAGGACAAAGTGCGGGAAGACATGACACAAATGCCGAGAGGTCACCCAGTTCCATGGGACATTGCTTCTGGCTGGGGGGATGTTTACAGCAGCAAGGTAGAAGCCAGAGGTGCCCCTACAGCTCCCACAGAAACTTCTGGTTACCGCTTGTAAAGGTAAGGCTCATCTGTGTCCAGGCTCAAGGGGTCCAGAGCTCTTGGCTGTAGATACAGGTTTGTGATTTAGGGGCATTTCTGAATTAGAGAAATGAGCCTGAAAAAGTAAATTGTACAGGACCATATATTACAGGAGGCATACTCCTTCAAATTAGTCCTCCCTGTGTGACAGAAATCCTGTCTGGTTGTACCTCAAGTTTGTTTCCTTTAGTCCCTCTAGAGCAGGTGTTGGTGATTTTCATGTCCCAGTTATCACATCTTCTCTTTGAGCAACAGATTAGTCAGCACACTGGTCTCTCAATATGTGTTCCAGTGCACTGAGGCTTTGAGCTCCAACTGGATGCATTTTACACTCAAGAGCCTGCTAAATTATTTTTTTGGTCTCTTGAAGATTTCTGCCTCCTGGCAAAGTCAGAATGTGTGTTTCTACAGGCCTCAGTCCTATCTTGGAATTGCAAGTATTGCCAAGGACTTCAACATCCAGTAAGGTGGAGCTCAGGTAAAAATGTAGCACAAAAAGCAAATAGCTTTACCACTTACAGATATGCTGCCATCACCTACCTAAGGACCACTGTATCTATTTGTCATCACTAAATTAATATACAATTGCACAAAAGACACTTGAGGTCCATGCCAATGGAGCTCGACTGAAGGAGGTAGGGATAAGTAAAAAGCAAGTCAGCCAATAGACGTTCACACTGTGGGATCATGCCCTGTTGGGGGGGGCATAGCCCAGCATGGCTTGCTGCTGCTGGCTGTAGGCTCCCCTGAGGGAGCAGCTCTGGTGCTGACAGCAGCTCCCTCTCAGCATCCCCAACAAGGGGAACAGGAATGCCTCTCTCCACTTCAGATCAGTAAGATTCTTCAGAAAGGGTGAAGTTACTGAAATGAAGACTACCTTAGCTATTTAAGCTCTTCCTGGATTTCTGTTTCAAGTTTTTGTCAGTCTTAGACTTTGAAGGGTAGGCCTGCACAGTTGAAGCTTGAGGAATACCTGCCTAAAATGCAAGTCTTAAAAATCTTTATGTGTGGACTTAGCTACCGTTACTGTGTGCAGAAAGGATGCGTCGACCTGCTACCTGGAGCATTTTATCGAGTGCTCAGGATTTCTGAGAAAGTGAAACTACTCAAATTAGCAAAACCAGTCTTTGTGCATCATGATGCAGCTAATTTATAGAGACTGTACTTCGCACCCCTGGCAGCCAGAACTGACTGATGCAACTCAGAACCTCCGTCTATGCTGAACTAAGCTGCCAAGATCAAGAGGAGAGTACTTGGTCCTATGTACAGCGGCATTTACCTGGTGACCAGAGCAACAAAACATGTGTGGGTAGCAGACACGGAGCCTAAGGTATTTTTTAAGTAGTACTGGGGGAGTGAAATCTGGTTTGTTTCTTTGATTTTGTTTTAAAAATACAATTATATATTTATATATAGTAATTTTTGTCTTCACCTCTCAGATGAGAGATCTGAGGCTGCCTTCTGTTCAGGCCAGTATGGTGCCTGAGTGGAAAATTTCACTCCCTACTTCCAGTAAGATGCAACTTAGGCTGGTTCTTTGTGAAGAGTAACAGGAAAGTTACTGCAGCAGAGCTCTGTAATCAAGAGGTCTCCACGGACTGCCTGTCATCCTGATGAAAGACACTTCTTAATTAAGCCAAGATGCTGCATTGTAGTTGAAACAACTCCTAAGTGTCCCAACTTCCCTCATCACATCAATGAGTCTGGAGTTACAGAGCTCTCAACAACAAGGGGTTTTAGAGGATTTCAAATGAATTCTATGCCTTAAAGTTCAACACTTGAGCACAGGCAGCATGCAGAGAACACATTTCAAAGTGTGTTTGAAAAGCAGTTGCACAGTTTTGTACAACTGCAAAAATCTTTGAAAGGAAGTGTGTGAGTAGCATCCCAAGTACTGCTGGGAGATCTGACATCCATGCACTTCTTCAGAAAGCTCAACCTTACTTGAAAGACAAATCAGTTAAGAAGCAGGCCTTGCAGCTAAGCTTAACTGATTTCCTGTTTGAGCACTTCAATTACAGTGATTTCATTATTAGACTTGTTCCAATGAATGGGAAAACCAGGTCAAAATGTTGGACAAACTGTTTAAGCTAATGAGGGAGGACACTGGTGTTTGTTGTGAAGCAGCCACTAGTGAGAGCCAGAGGAGAAAAGGAAAATGGCTGCCTGCAGAGAAGCACTAAATTCAAGCACAGGAGGAAAATGAAGGGGAATGCTGGAATGCTGGTGTGCTTCAATATGGCAACACAGAAATGTTGGATGAATTATTGATCATTTTACTCAGCTAATTAGTACCTTTTAACTTCTATCTATATTAGCATGTAATATAGCCCTAGGGAGTGAACCTGAGTGCTCACTCCCTGATCATCTGCTCTGCATAACATGCTAGTGTACTATACACTATATTCTGGAGTAGAATTGTTTGCAATAGTCCACATTCAGTAGCTCTGCTCCTGAAGGACCACCAGCTGAAGAAGGCTGACCACCAAGAGCTACAGCGCTAGGAGACTAGGGCCCAGCTGCACCAAAACCAACCTGTAGTCTGGTTAGGCAGCAACCTAGCATTTTTGCAACGTGAAAGCCTGAGAAATCATACAGCAGAGCTACAGGCAAGTTCTCACAGCACTTTAGTTGCCTTTCTTGGAAAGAGGCTGGTCCCAAAATGGACCACTGCCCATTCTTCCCGTACTTCTATGCATGAGTAAAAACCAATGGTAAGGGAACCATTTATTAAGCTGAATGATATGCTGTGGGTTTTCAGCTAGGGAGTTTGTAACAGCTGAAGAGAGCAAGCTTGAAGTGCTCTGTCTTGACTTGGCAAGAGCAAATAGGGAAGGCACAGGGGTGTGTGGTGCACACTGCCTTAGAAGTGGTGTCATCGGGTACAGATAATGCCCATCAGCAGGTTCTCCATGTGCCTAGTTGGAAAAGTAAATAGCAGCGTTAGAGCAAGAGAGTGCCAAGGAGTTCAGCTGGGCTAATACTACTTGGCTTCTGTGCCTCTGGCATCTTTCACTGGGTAGATGTAACCATTCTTTTAATTGCCTTGCTTTGCTCCTTCCACAAACATACACAATATCCAACTCTGAGGCAATAGACATGTTTCTAGTGAGTTTATGTAGGAGAGTTACTATTCAGGATAAATACATATTTTGGTAACAGTATGTGAAGCAAGAGCATCACAGAAATGAACTGTAGTTTCCATCATACTGTGGCAAGGGGTGGGTCTTCCTGATGGGGCAGAAACAATAAAGGCAATGCATCAGGCTTTTGCAGGTCTAGTCCTCCCCGGAAACCCTAAAAAAGAAAAAAAAAGGGAAGGGGGAAGAAAAGTAACAAGCATCTTAAATGATGTGTTTCCTGGGAACTAACAGCAATACTGGCTACATTATTTCCTTTTTTGGCCTCCCTGCTTTCTGACACCAAGCTTCTCAGCAGCATGTACCCTGCTGCCGTGGTCTAGATTTGACTAATGCAGTTTAAAATAAACTC
This sequence comes from Colius striatus, assembly GCF_028858725.1. NCBI lineage: Eukaryota > Metazoa > Chordata > Aves > Coliiformes > Coliidae > Colius > Colius striatus. The sequence continues at coordinate 109,482,657 of NC_084759.1, read as the reverse complement.
TCCTAAGTCTGCCATTTGAAGAATGTGGATCATCTCATGGATCTGACGTAGGGCACAGCCATGTGAACAGTTACTGGGCACCGTTGTAGTAATGCAGGCTCTAGCAGAGGAGTGGGAGTAGAGTGAGGCCAAATGACTTAAACCAGACCTGCTGCTGATACAGCGGGAAGCTGTGCCCTCCGGGATAGCAACTGGTGGCTAAGGGATGTATCTGCGTTACTCAGCCAGTAATTCCAATCATGTTCCTTCTGTTCACAGCTTCTTTCCTTGGGATCCTGTGCTCTTCAAGCTGGGCACTCTCTTTCCCCTCAGCCAAAGCCCCCATTTGGGAGCTCACCTCCACGTGAAAGCTGATTGTTAGCACTAGGCTAACATTTGGTGCCAAAGATAAAAATTCTACAGCACAACAGATTTGATCACTTAATTGTCTTGCCTGAAGAACACTGCAATTTCTTCCCCTGTTTGGCTCTGTGGGCGGAACAGGCATTTCAGTATACGCTGCCACGTTCATTACAGGGAGTTCTTCCATGCTAGAGATATTAACATCTTTGTTATTGCTGCCAGTTCTCTCCTCCCCCGTACCAAGCGGTCGCCTGAGCTAGAATTCCTTTTAAGGACAGACTCCCAGTAGTAGTATTCTAGAAGATCTAGAAGATCTCTTCAGAGGTCAGTTCCTTCTGCTTTCTCAGAATCCTGCCTCCCCCATTTTGCTTAGAAAGTCATTATTAAGGATGTCAAAACCACTGGCAAAAAATATCACAGGAGTTTTAGAAATCGGTGTCATAATTACCTCTTTGTAATCATTAACAACTCAAAACCATAGCATCTGAGTTTAAAAGTTTTATGCAAGACAAAATGTTTAACATTTAATATAAAATCAGAGTTTGACATAGCTTATTTTTCAAATGTCATCCTTTTTCTGTTCATCAGCTGACAATTAGAAGATCACAATTAAAAAAAGTAAATCCTAAATGCTTTTTTCAAAAGCCTTAGAAAAACATTCATAAAGTGCCACCCACTAAAGCACCTAAACAAGAATCTGAGAGAAACACCTATTAGGATGTTAATTTACTTCATTGCTGCTGAGGACTAAGCTGTCAGATGGCAATTTGTGGAACTGTCAATGTAACAGCCATACCAGCCAGCAAAAACATCATTCCATAGATGTGGCCCTGCCGGAGCATTGTCTTGGCCCACAACGGGTATGCAGAGGCACCCTCCAGCACAGTGTCGTGGGGACTTCCAATGAAGAGATGCTAACACCACCTAAGCCCAAGAACCCTGGCGGGTGGGAGGTGTTGGAGTCTAAGGGAAACGATCATCCCTGGCCATGGGCTTACTGCAAAAAGCCCAGGCAGCTTGGACAGAAAACAGGTGCAGATTTTTGCTGCTTTTTACTGGGATAAAAATCACTCCCCACTAGAAATCACATCAAAAGGCACTGACCCTTGGAACACCTCTACGTTCTCCTCTCTGGCCTTGAATGTACCATACCATACAAGCACCCTTCTCTTCCCCTGTCCCGAAACAGGGGCTCAGAACAACCACAGCCCAACAGTGAACACATGTTAGTTTGTTCAGCAGCAGCCACATCCCTCCATGCTCGAGTGTCTGGATGATGCTCACAAACACGTTTACCCAGAAGAAAAGGCAGCAGGCTCTGAGGGCTCTCTCCACCCGAATTCGTACCCCATATGAGGCATCCAGGGGAACAGCTGTGTATCCTCCCAACACCAGGTAGCTGCCTATGGTCCACAGGGCCTTCTCCTCTTCACCAGCTACCCTGTGTGGTGCTTCTGGTGCCGCACCAGCTGGGGCTGGAAGCGAAAGCTTTCCCCACACTGTCCGCAGCGGTAGGGCTGCTCCCCGGTGTGGATACGGGTATGCTTGATGAGGTTGGAGTTGCCACTGAAGCCCCGGCCGCACTGGCCGCATTTGTAAGGCTTCTCGCCAGTGTGAGTACGAGCGTGATTAATGAGGTCAGAGCTCTGCCCGAAACGTTTGCCACACTGCCCGCAGGCGTAAGGCCGGATGCCGTCGTGGGCTCGCTGGTGCTGAAGGAGGTGGGAGTGTTGGCTGAAGCTTTTCCCGCACGCTGGGCACTTGTAGGGCCGCTCGCCCGTGTGCATCCGCTGGTGTTTGATGCAGGTGGAGCTGTCGCTGAAGATCTTCCCGCACTCGCCACACACGTAGGGCTTGAGCCCGGTGTGGATGCGCTGGTGCTTGAGGAGGTTGGAGCTCTGGCTGAAGCTCTTCCCACACTCGGTGCAGGTGTAGGGTTTCTGGCCCGTGTGGACCCGCCGGTGCTGGATGAGATGGGAGCTCTGGCTGAAGCCCTTGCCACACTCCCCGCACAGGAACGGCCGCTCCCCAGTGTGCATTCGCTGGTGCTGGATGAGGTGGATGCTCCGACTGAAGCCCTTGCCACACTCGGAGCAGATGGTGGGCCGCTCGGCGCGAGGGGCTCGCCGTGAGGCTGCTACCACCCTTCTCTTCTGTATTGTCGCCAAGCTGATATCACAGCAAGGCAGCTTGGCCTCCTCTTCCTCCCCACAACCACCTTGCTGAGCCTCTAAGGAACCACACTGACTTCCATGGCTGTCTCCCAGCTGTTGCTCTCTTCCTCCGGACCCCACTGCCAACACATCCTGAAGATCTGCACTTGCAAGGAGACCTAACTCACCACCTGGAAAAAAAAAAGTGTGACTGAATATGCTGCTTGCTGGAAGGCAGCACAGCAGTGAACGGGCAAGCTGTTATCCTAGGGAGCCTGGTCTGCACTGTGCAGAAGAAGCAGTAAAGGGAAGACTGAGAGCAAATGCAAACCTATCTGCAGGAGGCTGCATTGGCCCCACCACACAACCCAGGGCAGATGTGCTATAAACAGCAAAGCCAAGAGCAGTGCTACAGGTGTCTCCCTGCTCCCAAGAAATGTTTGTATTTTGCCTTCTTAATACAGCCTCTTAACAGCAGGCTGACAAAGGCAAGCTGTCTGCCTACCCTGAGAGGGAAAAAGCAGGCCTTAATACGACCTGTATAAAACAAAGTGGCTTAGCTAACACTCAGGTAGCTACAAGAGCATTTTGCATGTTCTGTGTTTATGAACTTATCTAAATTATTCCTCACCCATGTGTGTCTCTTTCAAGGCCTTGTGATCTTGTTCTCCTTGGTCCATCTGGGCAGTTACGTCAGCTTCAGCAATGGGGAATCCTTCTTTCAAAAGCAAACAAAAGTAATCTTAGTTGAATACTCAGCAAGAGCTTGTCACATATCTTAAGATCTACTGCCCCTGCTGAATATATGGAACAAGCAGAGTGGTTGCACAAAAGAATGGAGTCAATGGAACAACACACATTTACAGATGTCCTGTGCACTGCTGAGGTAACTGGTGTCAGATACTTTCCCTTAAAGGTGATTCAAGCTTGCATCTCTTCTGATAAGAACTATACATTAGGACACACACCAGACACGCTGGACTCAGAACTGGTCGACAGCAATCATAGACATAGGTGTAAGCAAGGAGCAAAACCCAGCCATACTTAACATTTCTTTGATGATAGCCAGAAGACTAATTACTCTCCTCAGATTATTTTAAATGGAAACTGACTTTTTAGTCACCAGGAACTGATTTTCTTACTTGCTACCTCATCTTTCTCCTCCAACACTCTCAGGCTGAGCCAGCAAAACCCAGCAAAACAGGCGATTTGATGTCTTGTCTACTCTACCTGCATTCTGTTAGTCCCCAGCCTGGCATCCCTACAGAGCTCCAATAACCACCATGAATGCAACTGGCAGGTAGGGTGCTCTTACAAACACCATCAACATGAAAGACAAGAATTTTTCCTTCAGTATCTACTATTTTAAGGCCCAAACCAGCCAAACAGAAAGCAACAGCAGTTAGCATTGAGAGGGCAGTCATTAGCAGTTGCTGCAGACAAAACGCAGAAGAACAGAGAAAATACAATGGTAAGGACAGTCCCATTTTTTGGTAAAAAGTAAGAATCTAACATGGCAGGGAAAGAATACCATGTGGATGAATCTAGGACCAGAGACTGACTTCCATCAAAGCTAAAGCCAAGACTGCTTATGGGAATATTTTTAAAGTATTTAACACATTACATTTTTCCTCCCTTTTAATCTTTATAGTTACTTAATACTAGTTTGCATCACTTCAAAAATATACTCCCTGAACTCTGCCTCAAGCTACTAATCTCGCTGGACAACCAGTACCTCTGCACAACTACTCAAGCTCCAGATGGCACCGACTAACTGGACAGATGGGCATTGGTGCAAACTGGTGGTGCCTGGTCCTGGACCGCTTCATCCATCACCAACAGCTATTTAATGGCAGCTAAAGGGTATTAAGCAATTAGACGGTGTCAGAATCAGAGGGACAACTCAGATGAAGGGAACAATTGTGGACCTCGAGTGCCAGTGATTACAAAACCAGCAGTCTTGAAGTCTTTTTTGTATGTGGCAAAGCTGCACAAAAAGAAAGGGAGCAAGCAAAAGAGAAAGACTGTACTCTTGAACTGCAGAACCATGAAGAAAAAAATCACATAATAAAAAAAAGAAGAAGCCTTAAAAGCTCACAATCTGAGTTCCTACTTTAAATAACTGGTGAATGCTGAAGTGGACCACCCCTGCAGATGGATCATTTCTGGCCGTTCAACACTGATGTACAAAAGGAGGTTGCTTTCTGCAGCCCTACAGCTCTCAGGACTTTGCCACTACCAGGAATTTCTACTGCAACAGTGTGGCAGTACAAGCCGACCAAGCTATTTACGTGCTGCAATATGTACCAGATGGTCCACCCCCACTTTAGAGTCAAAACCTTGTCCACATACAGACCTCTCCCCCAGGCAGCGAACCACAAACAGCAGGGTTTCTCTCTGAAAGCTGTCAACAAACAGCAACTCCGGAGAAGCAAATCCCTCCTCAGCATTTCAGAGGTGGTACCAGCATCTGACAAATGTCCAATAATCACCACTCGGAGAACTATCTAAGCAGGCAGACAAGGTAGAAGGAAGAGTTCCCTTCTGACCCTGCAAATATTTCCTAGCTGGGGTTGCCACTGACACACTGCTGCTAGGCTCAGATTTCCTATGACAGCTCAGCAGAAAGCAGATAACCTCTCTACGAGTAACAAGCTAGTCTGCAGTAAGAATAAGAAAATAGTTTCTTCCTTTCCCATGATCACAGTCATGTCTCTGCAAAAAGAGGGGACAGACCTCATTATCAGAGGGGACATTCCTTCAGGCAAATCATCTGTTACCAGAAGCATATCCTTGGGCGCACTGAGTTATCGCTTGAACATAGAAAATGAACCAAAGAATGTCGGGGGTGGAGTGGGGAGCAAGTTACTGCAGGCAACACCCAAAGCTTTACTAAAACAAAGTAGGAAGGGTATTTGATTTGGACCTCCAGCAAGGGCTTTTCAAACACACCATACTGTTGCCAGGGCCTCGGTTTTAGTATTATACACATCTAAATTTTGTAGCTGGGTCCTACAGTTTATGTTCTTTACCTTGGCTACTTTCTCTTCCGACCGCTCGGCTCTGTATTCCTCCCATGGCCGTACCAAGCTGTGGAGGTTATGGGACTCACAGTCATGCGGAGCTCCATGCTTTCAGCTTCGCGTGCTCCTGATGTGCTGTCAGTGGCTAGGCCTTCTCCACACGGTCATGCCAGGCACAACAGAGCAAACCTGCAATTCAGAAGAAGGTGTTCAAATCTTTCTTCCCCTGCTATTATCTGGGATAGATAATGCTCACAATAAAAGCAAATGGTGGAGACATTTTAATCACAGAAAACGGTCAATTATGCAGCTGCACACATTTCTCTTGGTGTGATGAGAGTCCCCTTCCCTGTACCCACAGATTTCTCCATAAACACTATCCTCCTACCCGGCTAGGGATGCTGGGAGGCACCGGGGCACTGGCAGAGCACCCCGAGGCACAGAGGGTGTGCAGGAAGGGGCACGTTCGGCCTAGGTATTGAGAACATGGACTTTCCAGAGCTGGGGCAGGACGGCAAAGCTGTCTGTCTGCAATGCTGGTGAAAAGCGCTGGCTGGAAACTAGGGAAAGACGCGTTGATTCTGCGGGAGGTCAAAAGGGACAGCAGGAGGCAAACTGCATTCCAGATACGGGATGCAAGCAGACAAGGATAGCAACTAGAGCACCGTGGGACCTGTAAAAAGGGCAGGCTGGCCCTCCCCTTCTCTCAGATACACTTTTTCTTCCTCCCCGGGTAGCTGCTTCTTCCACAGGGACACGGTCTCCGACACGAGTGCGCAGCCCGGCTCTCAGCGCGGCTGCCCTCCTCCTGAGCCGCCGCGGCCCCGCGCGGGCTCCCCCGGCGCTGTCCCGTCCCCTGTGTGGACAGCCCTGCCCAGCCCAGCCCAACCCCGCCGTGCAGCGCAGCGCCCTGCCTGCCTACCTGCCAGCCACCCCGCCGCGCCCCGGCGGCAGCAGCTTCCTGCTCCGCGGGCAAAGGGCGCTTCCTGGGCGGAGCGGGGCGGGCGCCGCCGGGGCCCGGAGTTGGCCCTGCGGGGAGGCCTGGCGGGCGCGTTTCCACGCCGACTTCGCGCCCCGCTCACTGCAGTCCCTGCCGGGGGCAGCTGCCCTGGGCCTCTGGGCTACCCGGCGCCTGTCTGTCCAGAGACGGGTACTCGGCGGGCTTTAGCGGGAAGAGAGGCGGGTTATTCGCGTTGAACGCCGTACCTCTCAGCAGGTTGTCGCCCAGAGGCAGGCCCTCGCCTGCACTGGGGTTTTGGAGGAGCTCTGTTGTTTTATAGCCTCCATGCAGGTTTTTTTTACCTGCAGTGCTTCACCTTAACAGAGTCGGGTGCTTTGACATCTGACTGCAAAGTGTCACTTCAGGTGTGCAGGGAAGCAGCTGAGGTCAGGTGCAAAGTGCTTGTTTGTGGTAGTAAAGAGGACGTGCACACAGCAGCCCCTGGTGAGGGCACCATGGCAGGCAAGGTGGGAGAGGAGCTAGGAATTCACTTTGTTCTTGAATTTCTACCTCAAAAGGAATTTCTGCAGGGGAAAGAAATGTGCACATGGTTTTACAACATGGTGCCTGTTCTCTGTAATTTCTCTGTATAACTTTTACTTGGAGTGAAGAAGGTAGGCAACTACCCATGTTTTTATGAAATGTGGTAGGAAACCTGAAAGTTCAGGTGAATAAATGAGTTCTTCCCTCACTGCTGGTAGGGAGGTTCTTCCTGTATAGTAGGTGTTAGAGGAAAGGGTTTACTTAGGGCTCAGCAGTTCTGAACTTAAGCTTGGAGATCTCCATCAGGACACTAGAACACAACTGCTGTTGCTGGGGAGCTGTTGCATCCCGGTACAGCAGCCAACCCTTTCCCCAGGAAATTCCCAGCAAGACCCTGCACTTGGAGCAGTCCCCAGACACCTACTGGTTTAAACCAGGCCATTCTGCTTTGTTACACCCACTACAGCACAGGGCTCTAGCGCTATCCCAGCTGGCTGCTTTTTTATGCAGCGTGGAGCCATTCATTCCCTTGGCCTTGCAGAGTCAGGAGTCTGCTTCTGGGGAGCTACACCTCAAGCCTGACAAGGACCAGCAGTGTATGAGAGCACTGCTACTCTTGTAACGGTTACCCGGACTTCTGCTGTTTTCTTGTCATAGTGACACTTTAAATTTCCCTGCCACTTTACCAGGGGACCAGGGGTAGGTTTGAGTACACAAGGAAGCCACAAGCACAGGCAGGAGGCAGCAGATGTGCTTTATGAGGCCATAAAAAAGAAGCGTCTTTTCTTGACCCCTGTATCCCAACTGATGAAGACACTGCCTTTGTGGGTTGTGGTTTTTTTCAAGCCACCACTTGCTGCAGGGTTATAATAAATATGTAATACAAGCTTAGCAGTGGTTCAAAACAGGCTGACCATGAGCTAAGGACGTGGATGAGGGCACAGAAAGGAGTTATTTTCCAGCAATATGGAAATCTTTCCTACTAACAAAGTGAAAAATACTTTCAAAGCCTCCTGATTCCCTTTCCACTTCAAGCTATTGTTATCGGGGCACAAGTGATTTGAAATTGTCGGAAGCCTTAGTGACCGTGTGCCCTAAACTATGGGAATTGCAGTAGAGAGAAATGAAAGGGGTTCAGTGTTTTTATGCTGAGGCTTTGTTTGTTAAGGTTTAGGCATCAATTTGCATTAAAGACTTTTTCTGTTGGGAGAAGTGATAACTGATATGGGCTCATTAGAGTCACAGTCTGTAATTTCACTGCCTGTGGACAGATGGAGAAATGGTCGTCAACAAAATAAGATGGGAATACCGAAATAGTACGAAAGGGAAAACATAGCCCCATCAATTTACAAAACAGTACAACTGACAGGCACATTGCTGTGTCCTTGTCATGCTTGTAGCATATAGCACATTTTCTTAGAAGCATGGAGGGTTGAAGATCAGTATGTTCACAACCAAAGCACAAATGTGTTCAAAGTAGTCCTAACTGCTGTATCTTCATCCCTGGAGGTTTATGAAATATGGCTAGACAAAGCCATGTTTGACCTGATCTGGTGCTGATGATAGTTCTGCTTTGAGCGGGGTTTGGACTCTAGAGATCTCTTCCAATCAACATTTCTGTGATACTGTGACCAAGATGTGGGCACTTATGGGTTACCATACACGTAGCATCCTCCAGACAATTCAGTAATTAAAAGTAGGTCATTTGGGAGAAATATTTAGAAAAGGATTTAGTTGTCTTAAGAATACACAAAGCAATAATATGCACAAAATGGCTAGTGTGATTGTATTTTGAGGAAAAGAGAAGGAAGCATTGTGTCTCCAAGTTGATATAAATGATAACCCAGTAGTACTAGCTTGCTATTAAAATACAGCTGCCTGAACCTAGACAGTTGTTATCAAAAAAGTTCTTGCATTTCAAAATAGCTGTAGTAGTTCAGAAACACCATCATGTCAAGCCATAGCTTCATTTTTTTACTACTTTAGAGCACTTTCAGAGTTTGATGATTTGGAACTTCAGGTGGCTAGAAATTTGGGAGTCCTCTGTTTTGTTTTGTTTTGTTTATTTTGTTTTGACAAAGCTGATACATATGTTTTAAGAGGTTCTGTGCTTTTAGTGTTAAAAATAGGTTGTCTTTAAAAAGCCCACAGTGCTGAAATAGTTGAAATGACCAGACCCTCTAATGACAAGCTTGTTGAAGAAAACCAATGAAAAAGCTCCGGTGAGAATGACAGTAGATAAAGAGAAGTACTATGTATGCGAATAACCGTTTTTCCAGTTTGCAGTAAGGTCTAGCTAACCTTCAGCTTTACCTTTCTCTTGGCTTTCTCTTTGGTAGCAATGAAAGGAATGTTATGCCTACCCAACAGCCTGTAAAAGCCTGTTTACACTCAGCAGAACTGCCACCAGCATTGAAGGAAGGAAGTTTACTAAAGACATTTGAAGGATTGTGGTTGCCTGCTGAAGATTGTTGCTTAAACTTATGTATTGATCAACCATTTTCACCTTCACTGAAAGCACTTTTGGTGTGGAGTGATCCATTAATCACACTCATGTACAGCACCAACACTCTGCACAGCCGCTGAAAGAGAAATAAACATCAAGAACTGTTTGCTGTCTTACTCTTCTTCAACACTATTTGACAGAAAATACTATTCCAAGTATTTACGTTCCATCAACATCTGCAGTTTTCCTTAGCCTAGAGAAGATTGCTTGTTAACACTGCAAAAAGTTAAGTGTGGTGCTCTCCAAGAAGATAATGACATCTCTTGGTTAGGATTTGAAGTATTTAAGTTTGTTGGTTTGGTTGTTTTGGTGGGTTTTTTTTCCTCTGAATAGTTTGTGATACAGGAATTACAGAATCACAGAGGCACTGAGGTTGGAAGACACTCCCCGGAGATCATCTAGCCCATCGCCCTGCTCAAGGGGGGTCATCCAGAGCAGGCTGTGTTTGGTCAGGTTCTGAGTATCTCCATGGCTCTATTACATTCAGGGGAAAAAAAAAATACAGGAAGCAAACTGCCACCAGATTGACTGAAAAACTGGAAAGCATGCAGTTGCCCTATCAATGCTAAAATGCAACTGCCCCAATTTAGGCATGCACTCACAAAAAAACCAAATGAACAAGTGAACTGCCAAACAGCTTTGCAGCATCACGTGCCGTGTTCCATTTATTAGTAGTTCAGGGCAACTTTATTGTGTTTCAAGGGTTCTTCAGACTACACTACAAGCCAGTACTCTGGGAGGATTCCAGCTTAAGGTATTCATGTTGTGCCTTGGTAGTAACTGCTGTTTTGAGCTTCTTGCCTTGAATCAAATCTGCTAGCAGCCTTAAAAATGGATACAGATAAAAGAGCTTTCTACCAGGAGACTCCTATGACTGACTGGGACTAAAATGGCCATCAGATCTATTATAAACACATGATCAAAGCAGCCCAGGAATAGAAACCCTTTGTTGTCACAAGCTTTTTGCTAGGTTTGGTTCAAGCTTACCCAGACTGGAAAAGATTCTGATTTTCCAAATAGGAATAATAATGAAACAAAAAAAGGTACATATCAGTGGATCTACTATTTAAAATGTTATTTCATTTAGAAACAATAATACACACTCCCTTCTTGAAGAATTTGACCTCAATTTGTTTGGCCAATTTCAAATGAGATACAAAATCAAAGTTATGTTTGTGCACCTGATTTACCACTTACTTTGGCAAGTAACATTTAGCTGAGGATATTTGCTCTGTTTGATCTTTAACCTCCCCTGTAAAACAGAGTTGCCTAGATACACTTGTAGACTAGCAATCTGCAGTGGACATGTATGAAGGCTCGTGTAAGTAACCCATGATGGAATCTTCCTTCACCGAAAACGGACAGCAGATCTCATTGTGTGATTTTAAACACTCCCTAAGTAAACCAGAAAGAGATAAGGAAAAAAGCCCTTGTAGAGATAAAGGAGGGTGACAGCTAGGGGAAGAAAATCAACAAATGGAGTAAGCAGAGGCATTCCAAGCATTTTGTGACTGAAAAAAAACCCCATGAGAGAGGACTAGAACAACAGACAAGCAAACACACGTGTGTGAACCTCTGTGTGAATTCATCAGAGACAGCCATCAAGCTCCTCAGGCTCCCAAGGCTGCTGGCCAACGGACTAGTGATACAAGCTTGTTAAGGGAGGATGTTTTATGTGCTTATGTATGTTGCCTAATAAAACTTGTCGGTTAAAGGAGTGACTGCCTTTATCTCAGTTGCTGATTGCTTAACTACCCATTACTGGGATTTATTGCTTTGGCTACCCTCTTAAAAAACTATGTAAGGGCTAAGAACTGGAGAAACCACAGACTGAAAAGCAACTGGGGAAGGCAGGGAGGGGGTGGGAGAGGGAACTGCATTGAGAAATCTTTTAACAGATGCTGAATTTTATTACATCTTTAGAAGACAGATATGACTTAAATAGTTTACTAGTTATATAGTCTAAATATTTTTACTTCCCTAGGCAGCCCGTTTCATCATGCCATGGGAGACTACCTTTTGTGAGACGGTGGCAGCCAATGCTTTTCTATAGCAGCAGTGGTGCCCAAGCACTTATTTGACCCTTTGACTGTTCCATGGCTGTGACCAATCCTGTGCTCTTATGCTCAGTCTTTCCTTAATGCATCTGTAACTGAAGGATTAGGAGTGACCTCACCAGCCCTACATATCTAGGAATAACAGACCACATCAAAGAACAATGCTTCTCAAGCATGGAAGCTCTACATGTCCACTGACATCTCCTCACAAGCTACAAGCATCAGGACAAGGTGAAACGGTCTCTGTTGCGTCAAGGGGAGTTTAGATTGGACATTAAGAAACACTCCTTCACCGAAAGGGCTGCCAAGCATTGGAAGACGCTGCCCTGGGAAGTGGTGGAGTCAGCATCCCTGGGGGTATTTCGAAGAGGTGTATGTAGCTGTGACGCTCAGGGACTTAGTGGTGGATGTGGCAGAGCAGGGTTAACGATTCCACTCAATGATATGAAAGGTCTTTTCCAAGCAGAGCGATTCTGTGACTTCCTCCCAGGACTAGCGGTAGCCTTGGGCTCTAAGCCCCCGCCAGCCCCAGCGCTGCGGGCCACTGGCCTGGCTCCCTTAGGGCAGGGAAGGGCCCGGCGCCGAGGCGCGGACACGCCACCTGGCGGCGGCTGCGCGCTCCCTAATTGCCGACCAGCCACAGCGCCTGGCCGCTGCGCACCATGGGAAGTGGAGTCCCGCCGCCGCCGCCGTAATTTCGCCCTCCCCGCTGGACTACAATACCCACAATCCTCCTGGGCGCGGGAAGCCGCCCCGCCAACCCAAGGGCCCGAAGCCCTGCGAGGCGGTCGGCTCAGGCTGCGCATGCGCGGTAGGGACGGAGCGCAGGCGCGACCGGGACGCGCGTTATTTAATCTCTGCGGCTGTTCGGTCCTGGGCTGTCTTTTCGCTCCTGGGCTGTCTTTTCGCTCCATCCCCATGGCCTTGGGGGTTTCTCTGGCCTCGCCGTGACGGCGCGGGGAGGCGATGAAGCTCTTCGGTACCTATTGCAGAGGGCTTTGCTCTGGGCGCCTTGAGGGAGGGAGGCGCCTCCATGGGGATCTCTTCGCCCTCACGGAGGCGATTGTCGGCGTAGGTCGTGGCCATGGCCCGGCAGAAGCAGGCGTGGAGAAGAAAAACATCTGGAAGGAATGGGAGTTCTTTCCCATTTTGGGAGGCGGAGAGAGGGGGAAAGGCCTGGGAGGGGTCCGCTGTCAGGAGCGGCGTGGCTGTGGGGAGTGTGGGGGTGTGAGGCTTGAAGGAACAGGAAGAGAGAGGGCAAAGTGTTTCTCGTATCAGTGTGATACTGGTGGGGACAGGCAGGATGTAAGCCACGAACTCTGGCTTTCCTTTTGGCCTATGCTGTCAGCTTCCATAAAAAAAGTGATATTTTCTTCCCTGATTACTTAGGAATGATTGTCATGCCAAAGGTCCACCTAAAGGATAATTCAGAGTCAGAGCTTCCAAACCTTGCTTTCTAACACTCCTCACTAAGAGTGGCAAGGTAGGTGCAGCTGGGGAAGGATTCTGAAATACTTAATAACAACATAGCTGTTATTAAGCAGGTGTCATTAAATGCAGAGCTGCCAAATGTGCATGCCGCAAAACAGAAGTACACTCATTTTATATGTTAAAATATGAATATTCAACACCTTTTATGGGTTATTTACTATAAACATGCATATTCCAAGAAATAATTACCCAGTTCTACAATTAATTATTTTCTTGTTGGTCCTTCATTATTTGTCCTTGAGATTTGCTTAAGTGATTTGTTATCGCTTGTTTGGCGACACGCTGCTAAATCAGTTAACATCTGCCGGTCTTATCTTTGGTATTCTGTTTCTAGACAATATTTTGACAGTCATAAGGCATTGAGAAACATTAACAGTCTTAAGAAACTTAATTATACAAAGGTTCTGAGTCCTTGAGAAACCTTAGCAATCTTAAGAAATGATACACAAAAGTTCAGTAGTATCAGTCTTAAGAAACTGAATTGAAATATTTAAATAATTCAATAGCTCCATTTCAAGGGCTTGCCTGTAAAGGAAGCGAGTGTGGAGTGATGCTTCCTCTGTGAGACCTTTCCAAGTCCAGTTTATCCACGATCTGACAATTTGATCTGAAGATTGTACCTCCAGCTTTGTATTCATATGGTTGCAGCTGTGGTGCTCTCTGATCCACCTGCCTCAGGGGTGTGACTTGCTTTATCATTTATGTCAGGTTTACAGATGGGGCTTTTTTTAATGTAATGTTTTCCTTGAAACTGTCTGAACATGATATTCTAGTAAAGATGTTACTCTCACTCTCTGAAGTTTTCTGTGTCTACAAACAATACCAATATTTCAGTTTCAATTAAGCTGAAAATGTAGTCTTGGTGGTCTAGAGAAAGAGCTCATCATACATAGGAAAAAATGCCTCTAAAATGTGGAAGTTTTGCAGTAAAGCACTGCAGTTTGCTCCTCATGTTTTAGACCGAAGTGTTTCAAACTGCTTTAAGTATAATACAGTCTCCCTTACTTAATTGGTACTTCTGTCTGTTGGAGGAAAATAGGCTTGCTTACATGCCATGGATGAAACACTCAAGAAACAGGCTGATGTTATAGATGGTGCCTTGCAGCACTTTTTTGAGCCTGGCATTGCTGAAGCTTGCCTTTCTGACTAGTGGTTTTTTATATACAGGTGTATTTCAAAATATACTTATAGAATAATATAATTGTTTCAGCTGGAAGAGACCTTTAAGATTGAGTCCAGCCTTTGTACCAGCCCTATCAAACACTAGACCATTTCCCTAAGTGCCCACCCATCTCTTAAACACTTCCAGGGATGGTGACTCCACCACCTCCCTGGGCAGCCTGTTCCAATGTCTGACAATCCTTTCAGCAAATAAATTCCTCCTGATATCCAGCCTGAATCTCCCCTGGTGCAACTTGAGGCCATTTCCTCATGTTTTATGGTTACTAGGGAGAACAGACTGAACCCTGCCTCGCTGCAACTTCCTTTCAGGTAGTTGTAGAGAGTGATAAGGTCTCCCCTGAGCCTTCTTTTCTCTGGGCTAAACAGCCCCAGATCCCGCAGCCATTTCTCATATGAGATGTGCTCCAAATACTTTATTAGCTTGGTAGCCTACCTCTCTATCCTCTCCAGCACCTCAATGTCCTTCTTGTAGAGAGAGGTCCAAGACAACACAGTATTCAAAGTGTGGCCTCAACAAAGCCAAGTACAGGGGGATGATCACCTCCGTCTTCCTGCTGACAGCACTGTTCCTGATTCAGGCAAGGGTGCCATTGACCTTCTTGGCCACCTGAGTACACTGCTGGCTCATGTTCAGCTGCTGTCAATCAACACTGCCAGGTCCCTCTGCCTGGCAGCTTTCCAGTCACTCCTCCCCAAGCCTGTAGTGCTGCTGGGGGTTGTTGTGGCCCAAGTGCAGGACCCAGCACTTGGCTTTATTGAAAACCGTGGCATTGGCCTTGGCCCAGCTGTCCAGCCTATCTAGATCTCTCTGTAAAGCTTCCTTACCCTCAAGCAGATTGACAATTACACCCAGCATAGTGTCACCTGCACACTTATTAAGGATGTGCTCCATCCCCTCTTCCAGATCATTAGTAAAGGTGTTAAACAGGAGTGGCCCCAGTACTGAGCTCTGGAGGACACCGCTCGTGACCGGCCGACAACTGGATTTAACTCCAGTGACCATGACTCTTTGGAGCTGACCATGTAACCAATTTTTCACCCAGGGAAGTGTATGACTATCCAAGCCAAGAGCAGCCAATTTCCCCAGGAGAACACTGTGGGAAACAGTGTCAAATGCCTGACTAAAGTCAAGGTAGACAACAACCACAGCCTTTCCTTCATCCAACAAGCAGGTCACCTTGTCATAGAAAGAGATCAGATTTGCTAAACCCATGCTGACTGGGCCTGATCACCTGGTTGTCCGGTATGTGCTGCATAATAGAATTTAGGATGATCTACTCCATTAGCTACCCTGGCACTGAGGTGAAACTGACAGGCCTGTAATTTCCTGGGTCATCCTTCTGTCCCTTCTTATAGTTGGATGTTACATTGGCTGACTTCTAATCAGATGGGACCTCCCCAGTCAGCCAGGACTGCTGATAAATGATGGACAGTGGCTTGGCAAGAACCTCTGCCAGTTCCCTCACCACTGTAGGATGTACTCCATCTGGCCTCATAGGTTTGTGCACATCAATGCAGAGCAGCAGGTCACTGACCATCTCCTCCTGAATTGTAGGGGGGACATTTTGCTCCTCACCCCTGTCTCTTGGCTTAGGGGACTGACTTTTCCCATTGGAAATGCTACTATTACTTAACATTGAGGCAAAGAAGGCATTAAGCTCCTCAGCCTTACCCTTGTCTTTTGTTACCAGATTTCCTTCTGGATCTAAAAGGGGATGGAGGCTCTCCCTCGTCTTTCTTTATTGTTAATGTATTTGTAGGAACTTTTCTTATTACACTAACTCTAAAGCCAATTTGACTTCTAGCTGGGCTTTTTACCCAGTTATCTTCGTCCATAACCTAGCAACGTTCCTGCACTTATTGTTAGTAGTCTGCCCCTTTTTTCCAGAAGCCATAAACTCCTTTTTTTTTCCTGATTTTAAGCCAAATCTCCCTATTCAGCCAGGCTGGTCTTTGCCTCTGGCTCGTCTTACAGCATGTAGGGGTGGCCTGTTCCTGGGCCTTTAGGTTTTCCTGCTTAAAAAGAGACTTGGTGAGTCAGTACTCTTTTATGTTTATGTCAGAGTGAACTAGGAGTTAAGTTTTATTTGGGATATAGAATCTATGTCAAGGCAATGATTAGGTATTTAGAAAACATGCAAAAAAAGCATACTGAGCCACAAAGTGAGGCAAGTGGGAGTGACAGGTATGTATTCATTTTCAAGTAGTAAGATAGCACTGACATAGTCCCATGCATGGAGGGACATCAGCAGTGGGAAGCCAACAAGAGTAAGTGAAATGTCTGGCACAATTATGGGAGAATTGGAAGAAGAACCGTGAATGAAGTGCTTATTGTCTATATTTCAAAGCTTGTGTTTTACCAGAGAGAATTTGCAACTTGTGGTTTGTACAGCTTGAACTGCCTTGTTAATTTTTTGGAATTGGATAAGTGTCCCAGGGTGTGCTGTGAGAGAGAGGGTTTGCTCTGTTATCTGGGGAATAAGATGTTTGTGTACTGAAGGGGTCAGTCTTTCCCCATTTCTTCCCTCAGGCAGTCCAGAGTTGAATTACTTCATTTTAGGTGATGGTTGATCCAGAATGAACTATATTAACAGGATTATTTGTTTAAATATGTGGTTTGCTGGCCTTATCAGGATAATTGTGTTATGCAAAGTAAAAGATAGCGGCCTCGTGTCCCGTTGCAGCTTCATACCAATTGGAACCAATCTGCTGACAAGGTCTAAGTGAAATTGCATGCACATGCCTAATCTGCCCAAAGGTAATGGTATATGCAAATTATTTGGGCTTCAGTGGTCTGTGGGTGCTGAGAAAAAATGATTAACAAAGGAGGTTTTTTACAGCTCAAGTGATTACAAGAGTACTGGAGGCTAGGGCCCTGTGAATATTTTGCGGGGCAAGCCTATCGAAGGCGATTGGTTTTCTTGTGAGCATTCTCTGAATGCAATGACTGCCTGAGGGTCAAACAAGCAAGACAAAGCTTAAAACAAAAAGCTTAAACAGAGCTGCACGTAAATATCTGTGTAGACAGATGTACTTCTGCATGTAACATACATGCCTTTATCATAGCATGAGAATTATGAAGGGCACACCAATGTTAATAGGACCAGTGTGACTAATGGTGCAAGTCAACATCTTTCCACTTGGAACCCACAATAAAGTGATAGCTAAATGCCAGCTACCACTCTTCTGCAAGCTTGCTGCTGTTTTCAGCTCTGGAAAGCTTCAGCCACTTACCAGCTACCTAATAAATGTGCTGCCATTTTTTCATGGAACGAGGAACATGACCAGTTTAGTGTGGCAGGCAGGCAGGCAGGAAGAGGACCTGTGCCATCACTGGTAAATCTACAGTAGGTCAAATGGATGCCTTTGACTTCCACTGCTTGTGCAGCTCTTTTAATTAGTCTAGATGTAGATTACCATGCAAGGATTAATACTGGGGAGGATGCGTCTGAGACAGCATGCTGTCTGTCTTTGTTACAGCAAAAGATGCTAATTATTGGTGTAGCTGCTCTCGTTCAGAGTGATCTTTTAAAGCTGAGTGATGTTTGCTGCTAATGGTACTGCCAAACATCTGGCTATTTATCTAGCTTCATTAAATTGCCCTATTCATTTAGGTCTCTCAGTTGCTGCAGGACTGCGCATGGCTTAGGCTTCTCGTATTTTCTGGCTTTTTGTGCTTGTTTCTTGATATTATTTTGAACGCTTTTGTTTCAAAAGAAGCTAGTTTGCAGCTTTTCCTCTCTTTTCTTTTGAATGTGTAATCATAGCTTGCTTGTTTTCAGGGTGCTGTGTTTTTCACAGTCTCCATATTTTCTGAAACAAGGCAGTAAAGTGATCAGCAAAGCTGTGTTTCGTGGTCAAACACATAGCCAGCGAAGGTAGTGATGAAGGCTGTCTGGTAAAGTTTGCATGTAAGAAGTGCTTGACTCGTTGATTATATGACTGCATATATTTGTAGTCAGGCTGAGGTGTTTCAGACAGTTACTTTTGAGGTGTCTCTCATTTCTATACAAGTGCAAACCACAGCAAGCAGTTATTTTGGATAGTCAGTCACCTTACATTCGTTTCATTTTAAGGCTCTTGATCTTCTAAGACCCTGTACTTGCTGAGTTTAGGTCCAAGGCATTGCTTGACAGGCAGAGAGACAGTCTTGTTCTCCCCAGTTCTGTCCATTTTATTGCCCATCCTGGGTGTGTCAGCTCTGCTTTATGTACAGTTTTCCTTCTTCCTTGTAGAAGTTGAGCCAGGGATTTGTGGAAAAACAAGAGCCAACAATGATAGGTTCAATCAATCAAATTTACTGCTCAAGTTGCAGCCTTGGTGCTATGCATGTACTGTGGAGGGAAACTTCACCCTAACTTGTGGACTGTCTGTCAGGCTGTGAAAATCAGGTTCTGTGAACTCCAGAAATAAATTTACTTTCTGAGGTGACTACTCATCTGTCAGAGATGTCTTGGAACCATGGACTTCTCTAGAGACTCGTGGGAGTTTGACTTCTTCACATATGCTCCTCTGGCAGATCAAGAAGTGCTTTGCAGTCTCTCCTCTGGCTTCATTTGGTTAGTCATGTACACACTCAGGCAAAATTGGAAGCTGATCAGGATGCATGGCACTGCTTTGAGTTGCTGTACAGGGTTGGACTGTCTTACCTAAATATTATTTCCTTGGGGAAAGCCCCAATACTGCAGGTGACAGTAATGTAGTTCTGTGTTGTAGACATCCTTGTGCTCCTGATGATAAAGACAGGCACCTCACCTAAAAAGGGACTTTAGCAGTGTTGGAGTATTTTTGCAGAGAACCAGAGGAGCAGCTGTATGGACATGCAAATCCATCTCCAGCAATAAATCTTCCTTTGCTAACTTGCAGCTACCTGCTCCTTTGATTTCTTTTTGCTGTGAAAAATTGTCCAATAGCACTAACCTCCACTGTAATGTTTGTGGTATGGAAAAAAAGGGAACCTTACCCACAAGTTCATAGCTGAAACTGCTCTGGCAGTGGTTGAAACCACAAGATTTTTATTTTTAGCAAGATAGTTATTCTGAGAATTCTCTCTTCAGGTTCAGTAAGGAACTGATTAGCATGCAAGAATACTTGAAATATTTCTCCTCACTTTTTTACTTCAAGTCATATCATTCACTATGATTTAAGGTAGTGGAATTTAAAGGTTTCCCAGTGAACAAGCCCATACAGAAGTGTATATGCAACAGCAAAGTAAAGGTCACTACTGAAATGTTACCTATTATACCTTCCAGGCTGTATTGTGTACGCTTGTTATTGTTGAAAGTAAGAAAATGTATTTACTTCTTAATTGCCTAGTAGCAGCATGCTTTTATGCCAAATGGAGATGGAAAAATCTGTTTTGGTGTGGATATGTTCTTAGGGGTTTATGCTGCTGGGCTTATTAGCTGCAGGACCAGGACAGCATTTGAGTGTTGGGTTGAAACAAAATTATGTTCCCAAGTGTTTTATCTTGCTGTGCTTGAAATGAATTCCACTGGGAAATAGAAGACCTCAGCTAATGAAATTACATCAGTATAATTAGAATATGAAAAAGCCAAGCAATTAAAAATAGAATATTAATTAAGCTTACAGCTTCCTCTTAAAGATTTAATGTTCGAAGGACTGCTGTAATAAACTCTAGAAAGATAATACTAATAAAACAAATGTAATTTGACAGAGTTGGCTTATTAGATATTATTAGTTGAGTATGAGTTATATCTTTGTATTTCCAAAGAATAAAGTTGGCAGATTCATTAGCTGTCAGGAAAGCTTTTCAACATGTCTTGGGTTGCGCCATTTGTGGCTTTATTTCATAAAAAATCTTGCAGCAGCTTCAAGAAATTTCTCACTTAAGTTCTATGAAAGTGCTGATGAGGAAGAGTAGTACAAAACCATCTGTGCATAATCTATGGCACTTGGACAAGCCAGAGTTTAGTGATTGGTTTGAGAACATATATTTCAGCAACTGAATTTCGAAGTGAATCCTAATTTTCCCTCTTAAATCCCAGCTCCCAGGTGATGTTCTCAAACATGTGTCATCGCTGGAGTTTCAGCCTAATAACTGTCATTATGTTGAACTGTTTGGTAACAACTTTTTCCTATGTGCTGTGTTTTCAACTCACACTCATGTGACCATGATAGATGCGAGAGTGTGCAACTATGTTATTTTTGACCTTGATTATCCCCAGTTGGAGCAGCCTTTTAGAACAAACTGGCACAAGAGAAATACATGCCTGCAATGCTGGGTGTGTGGCAACACTGGGCATGGCCAGCACATTCATGTCTTTCCTGATGGGATGCTGGGGCTCTGCGTGGTTGGTAAAAGGAATGGAGGATGGTATATGGCACAGCGGGCAGAAGCTCTCAGCATTCTCGACTAAAGAAAAGTTCAGCTACGTGTAAACTCTTGCTTTAAAGTCCTTGTCTTTCTGCTTTGGGCTGCCTGGATCAGACACTTGTTTGTGTTATGATGTATAGATTATGTGTTCATAGTTGACGGCTTCTGCCTTTGTTTTTGAGTTCATGTGATAATCTAGGTGAGAACACTTGCATGTTATATTTTTGATTAAAGATTTTTTACACTTGCACTTAGCATCTACACTTGTGCTGCAAGTCTAAAACCAAGATGTTAGTTAGACTTTTAAAACTGACTGTTTTAAGTTCCTAAAAATGCCAAGCTCTTATCGAACTTCCTTATTTAGTTATTTGGGGCTAATTTTAGAATCTGTTCCAAGTCTTGGTTT
Source organism: Colius striatus (assembly GCF_028858725.1). Taxonomy (NCBI): domain Eukaryota; kingdom Metazoa; phylum Chordata; class Aves; order Coliiformes; family Coliidae; genus Colius; species Colius striatus. The sequence continues at coordinate 109,461,677 of NC_084759.1, read as the reverse complement.
TTCTGTCTCTTTATGCAGTGCTTGAATTCACCATCTAGAAAAATTAGATCTTTATTTGAAATATGTTAACATAGCTATTGAGGTCAGCCCAGCCTGGCAATGTTTACTGAAGAGTGCCTTAGCCTTCATGAAGTCTGACCCACAGTGGAATAATGTGGAGACTGAGGGACCTGGCAAGTGCTGATTAGGACTCTCCTCCCTATTCTGAGCATCTTGGCCCTGTAAATGTTACAGTTCTTCAGGGGCACCATGATACAGAAGGTTAGTCAGTTATGCATTGTTCTGTGTTCCTGCTTTCCTCATTCTCAACACCATCCTCTGCTTGTGGTTTCAGGGCTCCCAAAGGGTCCACAAAAATAAATACTTGTTCTTTCTTCCCAATAACCCCATCTTCCCTGTTGCCTTTCGCTCTGGTTCCTGTATTTCACAAACAGGAGTAGAGGATGAGAATGAATTTCCTCCTTATGCTGCTCCCTTGATGTTGTCAGCACCCAGCAAAGCACTGTCTGCCTCACCATCCTCATAGCTCTGAACGTTGAAAACAATTTCGCCTCTTGTGCTTCAGTGACTTGGAATTGCCATCTATGACTCGAGCCAGAGCAATACAAGAACATGGAACAGAAATGGGTTTTGACACTGCTGTTTGAGGTGACTCAGATTTTGTTCTCTTAGTGCCCTTTCTGTGTTTCCTGGAGGTTGGAACCAGAGAAGCTTCTACCTTTTCCATTGGATGAGTAGACGGAACAGCGAAGCAGGAGATGTTTATTGGAATCAGAACCTTTCAGGTTGAAAAAAAAACATTTAGAATCATCAAGTCCAACCATTAACCCAGCACTGCCACATCCACCACTAGCCATGTCCCTGTGTGCCATGTCTCCATGTTTTTTTAAATGCCTCCAGGGATGATGATTCCACCACTTCCCTGGGAAGCCTTTTCCAATGCTTGACAGCCATTTCAGTGAAGTATTTTTTATGGATACCCAGTCTAAACCTCCCCTGGCACAAGCTGGGGCCATTTCCTTTTGTCTTGTTACTTGACAAAATGTCCTATCTTATTTTGAAATAGCTGGACAATTGAACTATGTTATGGAAGATGATTTCAATGTAGGCAGTATCTTTGCAAAACAATCTTTGCCCAGAAGCAATTAGCTTTATAGAAGCAAGCAATTGGCATTTGTATGGGAGTTATTTTCATTCAGATTACAGTAATCATATAATTCAGACGTGCCAAATTCAGCTTATGAAAAAAGGCATGGGGTTTATTTCAATTTCTGACAAAGCAGATGTTGCAAATGTCAGGATCCAGTTTTGTAGGGAAACTGCTAAGACTTAGTATTTGGCTTTTACAACATCAAAGACAATATTCAAGATGTGTCCCTAGACATTAATATATATGATAGATGCTGGTTCATAATACACTGTTGCTATGTCTTGTTATCTCCCAGTAGGATTCTCCCTCAATCAAATCCAAGTAAAATGCTTCCCCAGTGTGACAAGGAAATCTACCTTCTCATGGTTGTCAGGGAACTGTTCAGGGACTTTGTTATCCGCTATCTTAAAAGCAAGCTCTGGCTGCATGTAGGTTCCCAGTAGGTAACTTTTAAGCCTGTCTGGAAAAGCTTCCAAGGTAGTAAGAATTTCAAAAAGTAAATATATATGATGTCAGGTATATCCTGTAAGTAAATATGCATGTACTTTCAACAGGGAACCTTGCCAGAGGGCTTGTAGGTGACTGTAATACTTTTAATATGAACTGCCTGCAATCAGCCAGATACATCCACGTCATGTGGAAGAAAGACAACCAGTGAGTGGCCAAGACGAGACAGGCAGGAAATGTCCCTGTGATCTTCTGCAACAGATTCCATGTGTTCCCCAACAGCAGCGAGTGTATGTGGCTAAAGTATTTGATCAGCTTGGTGTGAATTTGCAGGAAGCTTTAAAGCTGGAACTGAACAGTAAGTCTGAGCATGCGATGTATGTGTGATGATGTGTTTTCAGTAGGTGGCCTTGCACTGTTTGCATGCCTTGTTTTGTCTTTGGGGTCTTTTCCCAAATGGTATATTTTGTGGAGGAATGAAACATTCCCACCTTCCATTCATTTTCTTCCATTCTCTTGAGTGTAGCTGTGTTGTAGGACATAGATCTACACTTATGTAGTAGTTTGGCTGCATAGTGTGTAGTAGTGTGGTTACATCTCCTTTCTTCCAAAGCAAGGAGATGCACTGATTTGTATGGCAAATCCTGAAAACAGCACTTAGATGATGTATGCTACTCTGGTAGGTTCCTTTGTCCAGGGCACATGTTAGGAAGGTTTCCAGCTTCTGAATTCCAACAAGGTGGTGAGTTAAGAGTAGTCTGCTTCCCATGGGCCAAGCCATGCTTATGGTTTACTTGCCAGCATAGTAAAACTCAGAACTGGGAGAGGGTCCTACCAGGGTTAAGGCTCCTATGGTTTGCCTAATGCTTGAATCCAACTCTTTGTAACAAGAAATCAGGCTTCAATCCACCCTTGTTGCTCCTGTGTCATGAAATAGTTTGTGTAGGTAGGAGGCGGTCTCTACATGTGCAGATTAATGTCTGGAATGACATTGTTGTATCCATGTTCTCAAATCTATCAGGGAGAAAGCTGAAACACTTCTTCTGGGTACTCTGGAAAAAGGAAAATACAGGAAATTGCATGGATGAATGGTTCTTGGTTTTGGTACCATAAGGAATACGTTAACAAGTCTGAGATTGTGTCCAGTTGCAGTGTCAATCTAGACAGGATTGGGGAATATGACGGTGGCAGATATTCTATTGAAGTGAATGACAGAGGTGGGAGAACTATAAATGAAGACATTGCTACTCTGAAAGTTGGTGAGTACAACTTAAAAACACTGTCTTTCAGTTAAGCAGAGAGTTTTAAAATGTAGATTGAATATACAAATGCAAATGAATTATGTAAGAGTGCTCTAAAAGCACTAGCAATTAGCTAATTAGTAGATGGATGAAATGGCCTTAGGAGGTCCCAGCAGCTGTCATTTTCCTTTATGTGGTGTTCTGAGAGATGATTTTGTCATTTGGTGGCAGGACATTGGCTGATAAAACAGGGCCTCGTATCCCTGCCAGGTAGGGCTCTTCTGCATTTGGTCACTTTTGGGAGCACAGTGATGGTGAGTGCAGGCAGTGAGGGGGGACCCATGTTTACTCCTGAATCAGTGACCCTGTGACACTTTGATGTGACCTCCCCTAAGCCCAGACACCATGTCAGCATTAGCATTTCACCGGGCTCAGCCACAGCACTGTTGCCCAGTATGCATGAGGCTGTGCTGTTGCTCAGGAGCTCCCTGTTAGCTCAGAGGACTCTTTGAGATATTAATCCAAATTGAACATCTTCTGGTTTGCCAGTTTTAAGTAGCTTGCTCCCAAACTGGCACGTTAGGCCTGAGAATCATGGGTCCCTACAGCAATGCATAAGGTGAAGAGAGAATAGGTCTTTGTGGCTGGAGGATGAAAGATGATGATCTTCTCTGACAAGCTGTTATTGCCTGGAAGTGCAATAACAGTATTTGCATTTGCAGTTCAAATACTAAGTTGGTCCAGCACATAACTAATAGAGATAAAAAGAGGTTTGTCCCACATTGCAGGCGGGAGTGAGTAGTGATTTGAAAGGCTTTAAGCTCAACAGAGGAGAGGAAAGGTCAGAAAGAAGAGGGAAATGGAGGGAGGACACATTCTTGGGGCCTATGTGTGTGAAGAGACTGAAAAGTACAAGAAGATCAGTGGGTAGAATATTCTCCATGTCTCAGAGCGGTGGAATGCACTTAAATCAGAGCCATTATCTTTAGTGCTGTGCTCCTGAGCCTTATTTTTCTCTAGTAAGTGATGAGCTATAGGGAACTGAGTGATATGCTGGGTATGAATTCTACCTCTTCCTGCAGATGTTTCAGGTCTATTTGTCTGCTTTTTACTTGGCGTGGCCTAAGTTTGGATCACAGTACCAAGCACTTGACATGCAAGTTTGATTCTTACAGATGAAGGGAACAATCCTGAGGAACGTGAAGAAAGGGATGAAGACAGTCCTTGCTCACATGAGTAGAGGAAGATGTGATCTGCTGGGAGCAAAAGGAGCAGACCCCACTGTCACTTCTACAGGGATGTGTGTGTGAGGAGCCCAATGACTTCTCTTGTGGACAGAAGTGATTCTGGATTCTAGTGCTGAGTGCTGCAACACTAGAGGCATCTCGTGTGAGCTGGGTAATGCAGGTGGGTGCATCATCTTTGGCTTCTTTCCTGCTGTGCTTGGTAGTTCTAGGAAGTAATAGAAGTAGTGGGTGAAGTGACGTGAAGCTCAGGTGTTCCGTTTGAGGCACGGCAGAGACTTGCATTTCAATGTAACTTTTTTATCCTGACTTTTCAGTAAATGTACAAAAGCAATAATTTTAGCAACTTGGCTTCAGCTGTGACATTTCTGTTTGCTTTCTGCTTTAAACAAGTTATTTCCTCGTGGAGGACATGAGTCAGCCCAAATGCCCATAATTGCTTAAGGAGCATCCTGTAGCACTCCCTACACTCAGGGGAGTCCCCAGACTGGTTACTTTTCTGTCAGCACTGGTTACTTTCCTGATTCATCAACCAGCACCTGAGAGAAACATGTTGAACTACCTCGGGAACACTTTGCAGAAGGGGTTGTAATGATGTTCAGGTGACAATGCTATAGCTGTAGGTACTGATCACAAACTGCCTGTGCTGGTGTGTTTGCCAAAGCCGTTTTGCCTGCCTGGACTCTGAACCTTGAGCGAGTGTTTTTCTTTTTTATACTATGAAACCCCCAGAAGTAGCTTAGGAAGTGTCTAAAGGAAGGCATTCAGAAGCCAGCCCAGGAACTGACATCAGAACTCCATCTTTGTTGTTATGCACACTTTGAATTTGTTTTCAATTAAATGTTGGGGTTTTTTTCATTTCAGAAAAGTGATGAAAATCCCAGTGTGCAGAGCCTAGATGGTGCAAACTCCACAGAGCAAAGGAGTAAAGATTTGCTGAGAAGCAACAAAGAGGCTAACCCAGCAACAGATGGCAAAGAGACAGATTTTTCTGTCTCCAAATTTCAAGATAATCGGAAGCAAAGGCAAGTAAACAAAGCAAAACCTGAACGAGAACAAAATATCAAGCAAGAGCTTTAATGGCATTTCCCATTGATTTGTGCAATGGACTGGAAGCAAGATTTGAGTGGAGGCAGAGGAAGTGCTGCTGCCCACACAGCAGGGCCATGGTACTCAGCACCTGGCCTGGGCATAGGGCGGTGTGTTTGGCCAGTGTCCTCCCCATTCTGTGGTCAGGCAAAATTCAGATTTACCTTCCAAGGCATGGTGTAAGCTTATGAGTCTTCCTGATGTAAGTGCTCTTTAAATTTCTATTGTGTTTTGTTAGAAAAAAAAAAAAAGGAAAATGTGATTCTGTTGCTGGTCTCAGAATTCTGTGAGTGTAGATTTAGAGTCACTGAGAAACACCATGATCTGATTACAATCAGTGATGCTTTTGGAGATACATAGTCTTGCAGTGTGATGAAAAATTAAGAGCTGATGAGTACAAATTGTCTGAAAACAGAGTGAAAAAGCATTCATGGATTTGAAATGGCCACTAAAAGTTGCAAATTGGAGGGTGTCATAGGAAAGGAGTTCCCAAAAATGCGTTGAGCTTTGAATGTCTTCTTGCTTACATGGGGAAAACTAAGTAAATATTGTCAATCATTGGCAATAAGTAAATATTGCCAATGAAAGTCATTTTCAGATGAGTTTCAATTTGCAAAGTGTTTAACTATGGGCTCTTGGCATGTCTGGTGTACTTGACATTGGAAAGGAAAGGTTACAGGTGTCAGTTATTCAGAGAAGTGGGTACAACAGGCCCAAGTGTACATAATCTTAAGGAAAGAGTAAGGGACTGTAGATTTTCATGGTTGAAATTCCTCAACTTTCCATGTATGTCATTAGTCTTTAAAATACTAAGCTTAGATCTTCTGTATTCTGGGTTTGCAACAGACATCTTGCCACTATTAAATGCAATTTGCAGTCAATGAATTTGCAAGCTTCCTCAGGGTTTTGGTCCTGTCCTTCCTCTCCCTGCCTTTCCTTTCAAGGTGGATAGAAACTCCTTGAAAATCCCTCTCGATACCTTCTTTTCCTTATGGAGGGGGTATCTCATAATCATTAAATAAATCTTTTGGTGTTTTCTACCCGTGTGTTCCTTTCCTTTGCAGTCAACTGACATTGCAAATAACTTTTGCAACAGAATTTGTCGGATGTAGGGTTATTAAGGTCAGCTAATCGAGTACAGATAGCAATGGAGACAAATCTCTCTCCTTAATACCTGTTGTCTCAGGAACCAAGGGAAAGTGTAAGACCAGTAACTGAAGCTTTTCTGCCAAGAGGGATTTTAACTCCTTATGAGTCTCTCTATCATACTCCTATCTTGCTGGTTGAAAAACCTAAACTAGGATCAGATGGAAAACTGGTTTATAGATTTGTCTAAGACTTAAAGAAATGAGTAACTACTCCATCCACTAGTTTTTGATCCTTGATAACCATGATAGTGGCTAACATAAAATGTTTTGTGACCTGACCTAGGTGGACCTTCTTCTGCAGGGGGGTTGGATTAGATGATCTCTAAAGGTCCCTTCCAACCCCTGCCATTCTATGATTAATTGATTTGTGCCCAATATAACTGGCTTCAATTGTGCTTCATTATAATGGTGTATTCAGAATCTTAGTATATTTTTGTCTTCACCTGGGAAGGGGAACAGCAAACGTGGACTAGATTTCCTCAAGGATTTGCAAGATTGTTGACTTTATTATTTAAAATCTCAGAGGCAGATTTACAGACTGTAGATTTTAACCAGAAGCTGCATTAATGCAGTATGTGGGTGATGTGGTAATAGTAAGTACAAATGGGGACAATTGCATTGAAGATGCAAGTCATGCTCGTTGCTTTGGTGGATAAAGGCCATTGAGTGTCCCCAACCAAATTACAATTCTGTAAATAAAAGTTAATGTATTTAGGATTTTTTTTTTTTGTCAGGAGGAGGCAGGTAGATAACCAGATGTCCCAATAAAAACTATCCAAGATGTGCCTAGATCTGCAACTAAGAAACAGTTGTGTAGTTGAACAGAGCATCAGTTACATCCACCAGTCAACCCTCAACCATCAGGGAAAGCAGAAGGAATGCATCAAAGCCTTAAAGATACATACAAGATTTTGCCCAGAGACTAAAATGGCCAGATGCTATATCAGTTGCAATGCACATAAGGTGAGGGCCAAATACTTTGAGACTACCCAGCAGAAGTGTTATTTGATGGGAACATTCAAATTCTGAACACATGGCTGTGGAAACTAGTTATTCCATTATGTTGCCTCTTTTTTTTTTAATCCTAGAGGGACCCCCAGCTCCAAACCTCTGCGAATACACCTGGATTTCAGTCTCCAAGGAGAGAAAAAGAATTTTTTATGAAGAAAGACTCTAGAGGAAAGAACCAAGAGTGAGTATCTGCTTGATCTGTACACCTCTCAGTGTTCAGGGAGTACTCTGAGATTGTTGTCAGAAATTTGCTTTATGAGGCTATGTGTCTTCACTGCAATAGCTGTCCACGCTTGCAAGTGATCAGAAGTGCTCCTGCAGGGGGACTGGAAAATGTAAGGTAGAAATCTCTATGCATCCTTAAACTTTCAGAATGTAAAAGTCAGTCTCACACTGGCCTTCCTCAGTTTCAGAAGACTCTAGGTCTGACTGTACTGGGGTTTTATTTCCATGGAGTTGAATTGCTTTGTTGCAGCGTGGCTCGAACCCTTGCAGGACCACTCTGTCAGCAGTGAGCTGGGCATTATGCTGTCTCACCCTCTGCCCCATGCAGATCTGACCCGGTCTTTCCTGCCAGGAACCAAGCCATCAGTCCTGGAGGCCACATCTGCTTCCACTACATGAGTGTGGGAGAAGCACAGATCAGCCTTCTGGCCTTGCCAAATGCACAGAAGGAATGCCTGCCCTTCCAGAAAATCTAACCCATTTCAGATTTTCAGGGTACGCAGGTATCTAATCTAGTCTCAGAAGGCCGTATTTGTTTGCTGTCTTGGCCTCAGCCAGGGCTACCTCATGAAAGAGTGTTGTGTCCAAGGACTTTTCAACCTGCCTTATAAGTTCTAGTTGGCATGCTGAAGCCGTGCTTCCAGCTTTCATGCTATAAAACACTGCTTTTCAGCCTCTTTCAGTTTGTACACACCCTAATTATTTTATTTCAATGAAGTCCTGTACTCTGTACAATGAATTTCAGTCTACTGACAAGATGGCTATTTCCCTAAATACCTTAATCTGTGTTTGCTGAGCACTTCTAATGAGAAATGCAAAATTAGATGAGCTGGTTTGTTTTTTTGGTTTTTTTTTTTTTTTGATCAAAGACTATGTCTGTGCTCCTTAAAAGAAGCTTCTTAAAGCTCTTGAATGCCCCAATTTGCTGCAGATACCAGCAATTGCAGTTTCTTGTGTCTGATAAGAAAGCTTCAGCAAAAGGCACAGAGTGTGCTTTTCTAAATCTTTTGACTGTCACATTAGGTTATCCATGGTGCTAGAGTGTGATGAGGTGGGGAAGTCCTGTCACAACCACCTGCAGTCTTGTGGCTGTAAAGCTGATTTGGTGGCTTTTGTCCCCATGCTGTTCGGTGGTGAAAGATTTACTTAAATGAGCTTGGCCTCAACCCTCTTGTAACCACAACAGATGTAAGGCTAAGACATTAAGGGAATCCTGCAGGAAATTTTAACCTATCCCAGAACGGTAGGGGTTGGAAAAGATCTCTAGAAATTATCTAGTCCCATTGCCCTGCTAAAGCAGGTTCACCTAGATGAAATCTCTTTGCCTTTGTAGTGTTTATGTGATTAGCTTGAAGACGGACTTGTTAGTGAAATTTTCCAAGTTCATCATCCAAGCTGGGATTTTGCCAAGTCATCTTTCCCTCACCAAAATGAGGCAAGGCGAAGCAAGGAGAGACAGGAAAAGATGAACAAGATCATCTGGTACTTGAGGAGTGGGTGGGTGACTGCAGAAAAATCCTGGTTGGCAGGAGCTGAGAATCTCTGCCTGAGATAATTTTGGCTGTCTCTGTCTCAATTTTATCAGACTAGGCCAAGGACAGTGAGCTGGGGACACTGAGGGCAGAATTACAGGGTAGCAGCTTCTGAGAAAGACCAAGGTGAGGCTAGGGGCTGAAATTCACCTGAGTCATTCATTAGAGATGAAAGCAAATCACCACAGTTGACCTGCACCAACCTGTGGCAGGTTAGGTCCTAACTTGACTTCTAGCATTGTCCACTCACAGAAACAGATTTTTCTCTAATTCTAGCAAAACTGGCCAAAGCCTATAGACTGTAGGCATTATGCTTGCTGTCTTTGGAATGGTCCATCAGTTAAGCTCTATTCATGTAGCAGCATGATTGAACCCATATGTCTGAACAGCTCTGTAATAATAAGTCAATGGGGTTTTCAAAGTGTTTCACACCACGTGTTGGTGCTAAATAGAAATTGTGTAGTTTTTAGTAGTTATTGCATATACATACTCTTTTTTTTCCCTCTTGTCATCGTGGGCCAAACTAGGAGAGCTCTGTCAGAGAGACTCTGTGATTGATGTGCTTGACCTGGACAGCTTATGGATCCTTATGTTCTTGCTCATCTCACCTGGCAGTGAGGTGACAGTTGAGCACCAAGATGAGATGTCAGAGTGGTACTGTATCTCCTCCATATCTCTACTTTTTTTGTGGACCTGCTTGGATTTCTCCCCCCATAGCTGCTCAGTGGTAGTGGAGTTGGATGTGAATTCATGACATTCACGCTGAGCTATCTGATGAGGAGGGTAGAGAGAGAAGCACCCATAGAGATGACAAGAGGAAGAAGAGGAAGCCTGAGGGTGAAAGCAATTTGTTAAGGACCAGAAGTCTGAATAAGCTTCTGTAATCCTGGTTGGTCTTGTTCAGCATTTGAGAGAGAGCTGGGAGAGGGGAGCTTGTGTATGAGATGGAATCTGTACCTTCCAGCCATTAAGATTCTGTGATCCTGTGATTCTTTGATTTTAACTTGTCAGAAATGGGAGCTCAAGAGGACCTTTCTCTAGCTTGTCCTTTATGTATTCTAAAGGCATGGGACTGCTCTGCTGTGCATTACAGGGCAATAAAGACATGCTCTCTCCCAGAGCATGAGCTAAGTGGTCACCATGTGCATGAAATCAAGGTGCTACTGTGAGTTTTTCTACTTGGATTACTTTGAGCAGAGGGCTTCTGCAGATCAGATTCTCTGTTTGCTCCTGAGTACTATGCAGAGTCTCATCATCTCTGCCCCTTTAGGGTCCTTCCTGACACGTACCGTTACTCGAACCACACATTTTAGATAGAACAGCAACACCTAGTTCAATGAGTCCCAGATAGCCTCAGCATCACATAGCAAAAGCAAAGGCTGTGGCAGGAAGCATGAGACAAAAACCAGTGGTGTGTGTCTTACCAGAGAGGTGTCTCAAGCATGGCAGAGTTGTTGCTGTGAGGTCTCCCCGGTTCCTCTTTGTCTGTGCATCAGAGTGGGTATCTGTACAGGTTTTCCTTTTATCAGCCCTGTTGCTAAGCCCCTAACACAACAGTCCTCATCTGTGTTTGCCGGGATGCTCTGAAGAAGAGAGTTCACATGGGCCACTATCATCAGAGATCTGACAAGTCCCCACTTGAGCACCCTGAGAGCTCCAGAAATCCTGGCCCTGACTCTTGAAAGTGTTGGACCATTCCTTCCCTGAAGGTACTGCAGGTTGGGGAAAACCCCATATACCTTGTCCATGATTAGGCCCAGAGCCTTTCCATAACAGCTATCTAAGCATGTTTCTGCAATGTGCTTTTTGTAATCTGTGGGCTACTTTATGTGGCCCTGTCAGAGACATAGCAGCTCTAGTTGGGGCTCTGACATCAGCTCTGTTTGGTGACAGGCTGATGGCTGAGCTGAACTTTTAATCTGACTTGGAACAATCTTTTTTTATGGTTTCTTGGTACTGGAAGCTGGATAAACAGTGTGATACTGTGTCTCCTTCACTCTCTTTTCCCCTCACTTTGGCCTCTGATTAAACCTCACATTGTGCAGCTGGTTGGTGGCTGCAGGATGCCATGCAGGGTGCCATGCAGGGCTGGGTGTTGTCTCTGGGCAGAGGACCAGCCCTGTGCAAGTTGAATGGATTGAACTGAGAGTCACCTATGGATTGTCTCTGAGCCAGACGTAGGCGAGGAATGAGAATGAAAGCCCAGTTTCCTTCTTTCCTCCTGATTTGCCTTATTCGAGATTCAGGTGTGAGCTGGTCAGGGGAAATTCCCTGGGTGCAACTTTTGTGGAAGCTGTGGAAAATGGACCATTTCAGGAAGTGGAGGGAAACACCTTTATCTGGCCTGTCTGCTTTCCTAAGACTTGATGCATGAGACTTCTCTGCTCTGGTCTGTGTGGTAGGGAAGAGCCTCTCTCAGATAGGCTGGCAGAGAGCATGATGTGCATCCACTGAGGTAAGTGGCATCAGTGCTTAGGGTGCAAATGGTAGGCTTTCAGAATGGGCTGCCATTGCTGAAATTATGTGTATCCGCCATGGCAACACAGCCTATTGGTTTCTCTGTCCCTCCAGGACCATCTAAACCAGCTGCAGGTGGCTGGATGCCATGGTTCAGGCTGACAGGCTGTCTCTGGGGAGTTGGGTCCCAAGCAGCAGTACTGTTCTGCTGTATCACAAAGGTGTGGAGGATGAGTGCAGCGGGACAGACAGCGTGTGGGAACAAGGGTCAGTAGAGTAGGTCTCTTGCACATCATTTGATATTTGGCAGGCCTGTACTTTGGGACTGCCTGGGAAATTCTATGTATGTTCTTGTTTCTGGTTGCCTGTAGCTGGGAGTCTGCAGGTTTATTTCCATTTTACAGATCTGTGTCGGGCTGTGGAGTTTCTGGCACAAGAGGCCCTTCATCTATGACCAAAGGTCCTAGTCGCTCTTCTTGCTCTGCCAGTAAAGCCTGTTTTTTCAAAAAATCCCTTGCTCTGAATGTAATTGACAGAAATACCCTGATTATGCATGTCCAATTCCTAAATAAGTTGTAAAGTAGCTGTGATTTTACAGCTTTGCTGTTAGAGAAACAAAATGCACAACAGCCTCTCACCATGTAAGCTACACCTTTCAGTGTTCGTCTTTGCTAGTTTTTGCCTGCTGTTGCTATTTCTTTGGTCAAGAAAGAGTTCAGAGTTCGAGCACAGCTCTCTGGCTAGTTTCATTCAATAAAGAATGCATACTCTTGTCAATCTTTGTCACCCTCTAGGGTCCTGCTACTCTCACACAGAAGCGTCTCTTAGGCTTGTCTCCCATTCCCACCTTAAGGCTGCATAGCTAAACTCTCCAAAGAGCCACTCAAAGCACCTTTAAAAACAAAACCAAAATCTCACTCATGAGTAGCTGTAGATGTGGTTTGGAGAGGTAAGCTAACACGGCTGCAATCCTGTACCCCTGCCCAGTGCTTCCCAGTCCAAGTTGTTCCTGCCCTGGCAGCCTATGGTGTAGCCATGGATGGACAGAAGAGTGGACCTCCTGGTAGCCAGCAGTGTTTCCTTGGCCCAGGGCTGGGAGCCCTCAGCAGCCTGCAGAGCCGGCTCTACGCATCACTGGAGCCGTGGGTTTGTTTCCACTGGTTGAGTTCCTGGCATTTAGCTCTGCCAGCTCCCTCTGTGTGAAGTCAGGCCTATGTATTTCCCCAGTTAATGCTGACATGCATTAGTGACAGTAAAAATAGGAGCACTGCCTACGCCTACCAGCCTAGTACAAGGAAGATGTGCAGAGTTAGTATGTACAAATTTCTTCACAGCTTGTTTCCTGCTTTACTACTTGCTAGCTCAGGTTTTCCAGTCTCCCATACTCCATCAGTGTGTCGTGTCATGCAAGGAATGAATCTCCATTCTCCTTTCAGGATATTGTCAGTGGCTTGCAGCTCACCAAGTAAAAAAGATTTTAGTTCATCTTCCCACTACAAGTTTGGTGGGGTTTTTTTCCTCCTTCTACTTGTAGTTTCTGTTAAGCCTCACAAGGTATTGTTTTTTTCTTTTCTGCAAAACTTTATGCATCTTCGTATGAAAAGGGGAAGTGAACTCTCTGGGTAGCCAAGTGTGTTGTGAGCATCCATTAGCCAACATTAGAAAATAATGTCTAATCTCACCTAAAAAATGCTTTACATGTAAGAGGATTGTTTTTAGGAGGAGACTGCTGACCGACGACAACACAGACTGTGCGTGTGCTGTCATCTTTATCGTGGCTGGGCTTGCTTTTTGGTTTTTTTTGTCCCCTAAGCTAGTGAGGATGTGAGGGACAGGAGGAGCCTAATGGGACTTCACAGACTGCGTGATGTATGGGGCACTTGCAGTCAGAAATATTGAACTCATAAATGTATTCATTTACCCTGGAGTCACTGAGAGGGAGACTAAATGCAGGACACCGCAATGTCACAGTCATGCAGAGTCACTTCTGGAACAACAAAGCTACAGCAGAAAGGCCGTATTTTTCTTTGATTTTACTGCAAATCTGTACATGAGCTTTGTGAGGCTGCTGTCATTGGCTGGAGCAGAAGGTGAACTTCTGCTGGATTTGGCTGTAGACAGACCCCCTTTTGCTTTTTGCTGTTTTCCTGAGATTCTGAACATTTTGGGGTGCTATTTCTAAGCAACCCTGCACATGCTGTCTGCTCTGTCTCATGTCTCGACCACAGCGCTGCAACCCAAAGCTCTACCAGCTTGCCCTTCAAGCATGAAGGTGAGGTTGAATGTGTGCATCCGAGGCAGATGGTTGGCCCCAGTCTTGCAGCGGTATTTGAGAGAGATTTTCTTCATGTCATATCGGCAGCACAGAAGGAAATGAAAGTGTTTCTTACTGTAAATACTTTTCTCTCTCCCCCTTCCTCTGCACTGCTGTGAGTGTCTGAAGACTCACTTCACTGCTTTTCTCAGAGAAGGCTATTTCTGTCACATCTTAGATCGATTTGGGCATGTCTTATGCACATATGATAAAGACAGGATGCTTCTACGGTAGCTTTGAGCAAACTTGTAAATTTTAGACACTGAGAGCAGGAGGTGAGATCTAATTGTCATTGCTAAGAAGTCAGAGGGGCTAAACCACTGGCTGAACGATGGAATTATCAAGCAGAGCCAAATTGTTTGAAAAATAGTGCAAACCACAGCATAACGAATTTAACCATTTATCAGAAACGCGTGTAAACATGTAATTCCACCATGTGGAGCTTCCTTAACGGGCTTTGTCTGTGTCCAGGGAAATAGCTTGAAAGTATAAGATTCCCAGCTGCATCCTGAACTGCTGTCACCATTATTCCCCAGCATATCTGCTAAGAAGATCCAGATGTTAGCTCTAATGCTATGGTGGTTTCCTTTTGCTAGTAAGTGAGGCAGTTTCTGCTGCATTGCTTGTATAATCCACCTCAGCACTCAGCATAGAATACCAGTGTGCTTTAAGTCATCTCAATGAGTGCAAACAAAGTACCTGGCCCTCCGTGGCCTTGGAGATCACTGGTCCACAGCAATTCTTCAAGACTGGCTTTTCAGCTTTGTCTATGGGATCAGCATTCCAAACAGAGCCAGAGTGGCTTTCAGACTGCATGCAGTCTGGTTTTGCAATTTGTCTTAACTCCCCATAACCTTTATTCTTAGCCTGGGGCAGCTGTACAGAGACCTTTCCTGCATGGCACGTACCGTTCAATCACCAGGACAGCCTAGCAAAGCTGAGGCTGGCAACATGGCCTTTGTGTAGAGAGGCAGAGCCTTCTCCCATCCCTGCTAGAGAGCCTCTACGTGCGTGATTGTTGCTGGTAGTTCAGAAAATCACCCTGTCTGCATGTGCAGTGCTTTATCCAACTGGACTGATTTCTTACTCCTGGGTAGGGATGCTGTACTTTGGTAAACTGGAAAAGAAACAGATGTTTTGCCTTTGCCTGGTCTCACGATGAGCATCTTCCTAAATGGGGTAAGCTGACCAGGAGATATTTTTGTCTCTCCTCGCCTCTCGGCCCTATTCTCACGCTTGCAGCTAGCTTCAAGGTGCAGGACTTTGCCAAGCACATTGTGGCTCCCGTTGGTTCAGCCTGAGTTCAGTCACCCAAAACCTTGCAGGTCTATTTTGAAACATCATTCAATCTGTCCACTATGGAGTTTCTTTTCTTTCTTTTTTTTTTTTCACTCTTGCTTCTGACATCATTTCCTGAACACTATATTCACCCAGCTCTGTAGCCAGATCGTCTTCTCAGCATACGATACGAGGAGCTCTTTAAAATGGATTTCAACTCTCCTCTCACTCTGCAGTGCTTGCTGGTGATAATATCTGTTACTCATGGTAAGTGGGATTTTTCTTTATAAAGTTGGCATGGGTTTGCCTGGATGAGCTGACACCTTAATTTCACTCTGAGATCTTTTAAAGATTCTACCAGGTTTAGGAAAGCATCAAATACTGCAACTGCTGATGCATGAAAGGGGCAATCAGACAGAAGTAAGACAGAGTGGTTTTTTTAGTAAATGAACGATAACTAACAATATAGTCCTTTCTCAGGATACTGTATCTGTAACAGCATTTCAGCGAAGAATGTAAGGTCCTTGCATGCAGAATGTTGGCTGGAGGAGGTGGAGAGCAGCGTGGTCCCTCTCTTAAGGCTCAGTGTGACCTTGGGTTAGTCCCCAAGCTGCTGTTGTCCTGCCTTGTACTCACCTCTGATTTTCCTATAGCAACTTAAAAACGTGCGAGGGTACTTGTTTGAGTTAAAACTGCAACTTGACTCTTTGAGTAAAAGCAGCTGTGCAGGCAGAACTTGGTTTTGCTACCCTCTGTACTAGGTCTATGGTATTGGTGCCCTAAATGTCTTTGCACAGTCTCTCAGCTCTGAGGAGGGGTGGCAGACAGTTATGTCAAATTTGGGGAGAAAAAAGACCAGCTGCTCAGCCTTTCATCACCTTGTGTTATCAGGGGGAAAAGTTGGCCTTTATGGAAGGCTTCCCACTCCTCTGATTTTCAGTTACTGGTGACCCCAGCCTGTCACCAGGGGTGGGTCTTGTCCCTCTTACGTCTCACCTGGGCACTCGCTTTCCTGGGAGGCAGTCGAGAGGGGATGGCTGGACATGGCAAAGCTCGCTGCCCACACCCTGTGCCTCTCTTTTCAGGCTCTGTCACCTGGACCGGTGTGCTCAGTGGTGGCTCAGCAGTCTTTTCTGTGGGAATTCAAAGCCTGCAGAACCTCTCCAGGATGAGCAGGAGGGATGTGAGATGCTTCACAGCTGTCTTAAATAATACTTTGTTGGCCGAGTGCGGCAATTCTGCCGGCAGATGCCTGATTTTGCAGAATGGCTCCCTGGTGCTGAGGAGTGTGGAGAAAGAGGACGAAGGAAAATATGAATTTGTTTTTCACAACACCACCAGATTTTTTACACTGGAAGTATTTGGTAAGTGGCCTTCTTAGCAACAAATGGCTTTTGAACTTGTGAGCCTGGCTGGAAGCTGGTGCCTTGAAATTCTTCCTTAAGAGCCTGCCTGAGCTTGCAGGAGCTACAGATGCCTCTAGAATAGCTTTGTAAGCCTCTGGCACCTCACGGAGCAGTAACGGTGAGTGTAAACTCAGGGATGCTTTTTGCATCTGCATTGTCAGTCTCTCCCGTCTATTGAGCTTTCCTTGAAGCAGCCAGTCAGTTGAGCTACATGTTGTTTTTCCCTGATGTAAAAAGACAGCAGCATGAAGTGTTTGTAAAGTTGAGCCTACAGTATTAGACATGTAGCTAGAGATTTCCAGAATACTCCTCCTGATGGCTCTCACAAAAGCTGCCACTGACTGACAGCATTTTGCTGCCTGTAGACACACTTTTTTAAGGAGCTAATCCTACCTGACTTGACTCTGGAAAGTGAACTGGACTTCTGTGCAGGTCCGGGTTGAGACGTTCTGGGTTTTGCCCCTGCTTCATGCAGCTGAGGAAAAGTGCTAAAGGAATCCAGGTGTGATTTTCTGATTCTTAGCTGCCCACCCTGAGCAGCTCAGAGGTCAACATCTTCCAAGTCTGTTCAGAGACCAGCGATAGATATCTCACTCCTATCCTCCCTCTGGCCTCAGAAATGTTGCTCCTCTTCATGTGCCAGCTCATCCATCTGCAGGGTGAGAAGACAGAAACAAAGTCATTTCTGTACAGGATCCAGCTCATTGCTTGGGTTAATATGGAGAAGGCTTAAATGGGTTTGCCTCCCTACTGCACTGGTCCTCATCTCCACCATTCCTTTTGCAAGGCTTTCACTTATGCAGCCTTCTAAAAGAAATTGAAGTGTATGAGCTTGTAATGAAAATGTCTGAGCAAACTGGTCTCAGTGAAGACAAATGAATCCTTAGACTTTCCAGGTGCAAACAGGCGGAACTACCACGGAGAATAGGTCAAAGATGTGACTCCTTGGCATGAAAGTCAGGGGCTTAGACTGGAAGTAGGGAAGGACTGCAGAAGTGTCCTGAGTTTAACCTCCTTTTCAGTAGGTTTGCTTTAGGAACTTTTGTCTCCTCCTATGAAATGATTTCACAGCAAAGGTATTCCTGGAGGCAGTGAATTTTAGCCAATGAGGATGTCCCAGGTGAAGAAAGTGACTTCTGAGCTCATTTACACAGATGTTTTCATAGATGTTCTCAGTATTACTCTTAGTGTCATAAAGCCATACCTTTTCTCTGTCTAGTCTGTATTTGCAAAGAAGCAAATGTAGGAAATAGATTATCTCTTTGTAGAGAGAAATTCAGGAAAATGTAACAAGACCAATGATTCATTACTTAGTTTGAAATTGTCCTAGTATGGTTCATCCTATTTGACTGCAGGTGTCTGGTGCCATTTCCTATGTTAGGCACTATTTGTGCTAGTTCCTCTCTCAAAAGGAAGAAAAAACAGCGTGACAGCAAAAGTACAAACCTCTGGTGGACGAGAGGGCCGAGTCTCCTCTGAAGCTACAGCTATCTGCTGATTACAAAGGCTCCCAGATGCTTTGAGCACTTCCACTGTCCTCTCATAGAATCACGGAATCATTATGGTTAGGAAAGACCTTTAAGGTCATCGAGTCTCAGATCAGGGGGGCTTTTATTTTTCACTTTCTCAGTTTCAACAAGAAAAATGAAGAGGTGCCAGATTTTTGTGACACCCTCGAAATAGGGACCAAGAGTCACTCACAGGGTTGTTGGGCAATGATGAGTATTCCAGGACCAGGGGCAGGCAGTGAAAAGCCTGGTTACTCACTTCATTGCTCCCTGGCTGCCATTAGTACTGTGGCAGTGAGCCAGCTGGTGGGGGAAGGTCCCATCCAGCTCTTGTTCCCTGCTGAGTCTGCTCCTCACCTCTCTCTTTCGTCCCTGTTGCGCGGGAGCAGAGCCGGCCGTAGGTGTGCAGTGCTTTCCTAACGGCACCGGGGAGCTGTCCTGCGACGTGAGCAGCGACGAGGGCAGCAGCTTCCGGTGGCTGCTCAATGGCAGCGCGCTCAGTGCCCCCGAGGCCTGCGTTAAGGATGGCGGAAAGAAGGTTCTCCTGGACAAAACCGTACCTGGGGAATTCGTGTGTGAGGTGCAACATGGGAATGCTGTCACCAGGACCAGGCCTGTTCTGCTGTCTTGCAGCTATGGTGAGTAACAGCGTCTCCAAGAAAAATCTCCCTTTTGGCCTCTTGCGGCAGCAAACTAAAGACCTGTTGTTGTCTGTGTGATACCAAACTCTTCTGTCCTTTGGCAGCTGCCTTCCAGACTTACCACATCACTTTAGAAAGTGTCCCCTTGACTTCCTTCTCCCTCCTGTGTCTTGGACTGACACAGCCTGCAACCGCAAGAGAGATGAAAGTTTGTTCAGGAGATCCTTTTACCCGAACCTGCATCAAAGATGGGTCTTGACTACTTCCCGGTGATGGAGATCTTGCACTCTCCAGTACACTGATCCTCTATGCCAGTTTAGAAAAATGAGCTGCTTCCTACTCTGACATTCACCCGTTACTCAGTCAGCCTTCCAGTTTCTGCAACAGCCCTGTAAAAACACCTCTGCTAGTACAGCCCTATTGCTGCTGGACTCAGATGAAGTGTTTTGCCTTGTCTCTCTCCTCCTTATCTAGGCCAGCTACACAAGGATTTACCAGTCTATACAAATGTCTCTCCATCAGCCCCACACCATCAGAGGTTAGGTAAAGACACAAGTTATTAACTTAGAAAATGTAGGGTATTTTTCCCACTCCATGTCCTTGCTCAGAAGTGGGGTAAAGACACAAGCAATTATGAAATGTAAGATTTTCTTTTCCCCTCCATGTCCTTGCTCAGATACGTAGTTCTGTGAAAAGCCTGTGACTTTCTCCATTGGCAAGGTACCCATTAATGCCAAGTACCCCACTTGAATGAGGCTGTAGTTTGAGACAGCAAATATGGGTCCTAGAACTGCTGAAAACTGACAGAACCTCATGATGGATATCATTGGTTTGTGTCGTAAGATCACATTTGTTATAAACAAACAAACAAATAAATAAATAGATTAGGTAACTTGGGATGTAACTTCACTTGCATCTCCAGTAGCAAAGATTTTTCTCCCCCCTGGCAGTGAAGATGGACTTGGAAACTGCATCAATGTGGCATAATTTAACCATAAAGTTTGTTTACTAATTTAGGTGTAATTAATCACCTTTGCTAGAGATACATTGTACTGTGCAATAGCACCTAGCATTTTAGAAACAGTTTGAGACTCCAGCTCCACAGCAGATACTGTCTTGTCTGCTGTGGTGGTCACACAGCTGATGTGAAAGCAAAATTACGGACATAAGCCCTATATCCCGTGCAGACATTCAAGGGAATGCCGTGGGCTGTTCATGCCTGATGGTGTTGGCACCACTGCCCCATCTGTACAAGTTTGATGTTTGTGATTATGGGGCAGGGATTATAGTTTTGTCCAGTTAAATTGGTCAGAGGTTGTTCAGTATAGTCAGGCCCAAGCTGGCTGAGGCACTGGGGAGTGAGAATGCAAACATCCACGGGCTGTCCAATCAGGCCCTGTGATAAATCACACAAGTGCTGACAGCCACCATCATTTATTTTGTGTAGCTGCCCAGTCCCCTGAGTGCGGTATCGGTTCCTCATTTCCTCTTGAAAAGCCCACAGGGCAATTTAGTGGTAGCTCTGTTGGGATGGACACATGCACAAGCAAGTATTTGGAAGGGTCTGAGAGCAAGAAAGCAGCAGTGATTCTGCTTTTTAGTCACCAAATGCAACCATGTCTGTAAACAGTGAACTAAAGCAACTCTAAATACTAGTAAAATGACTTAAAGAGAAACGAGAAATGAGGCCTCAAGTTGTGCCAGGGGAGGTTCAGGCTGGATGTGAGGAGGAATTTCTTTACTGCAAGGGCTGTCAGACATTGGAAAGGGCTGCCCAGGGAGGTGGTGGAGTCACCATCCCTGGAGGTGTTTAAGAGATGGGTGGATGTCGCTCTTAGGGAAATGGTCTGGTGGTTGATAGGGCTGGGACAAAGGCTGGACTCCATGATCTTAAAGGTCTCTTCCAGCTGAAATGATTCTATGGTTCTATGAGTCCAATTAAATTAATTAAACACTAATTAATTATTTTAATGGGTTATTACTTGTTCCAGGCAAAGGGCTGAATATAATTTTTCCACTGTAGGTATAAGACCTATGTAAAAGCATCTATTTGGGCAACCTGTTGGTTGGTGAAACTAACTGTGAGTAACTGTTAGTGTAAAACAACTTTGCAGAGATATTGGAGTCTTCCCAGGCACCAAAGGCTCTGATCACACAGAATCTAAAGCAGAGGATTCAGAAATTAAAAAGTCAGCATACATAAAAGGCTTTTATTGATTTATTGTTTTATTACTTGTTTATTACTGATTATCCTGGGATGCATCAAGAAGGGTGTGGCCAGCAGGTCAAGGGAGGTTCTTCTCTCCCTCTACTCTGCCCTGGTGAGGCCTCATCTGGAGTCCTGTGTCCAGTTCTGGGCTCCTCAGCTCAAGAGGGACAGGGAAGTGCTGGAGAGAGTCCAGTGCAGGGCCACCAAGATGATCAGGGGACTGGAACATCTTTCATATGAGGAAAGGCTGCGGGAACTGGGGCTGTTTAATCTGGAGGAGACTGAGGGAAGATCTCATTAATATTTACAAGTATATAAACGGTGGATGTCAGGGGGTTGGGACATCACTTTTTTCTATGGTATCTAGCAACAGGACAAGGGGTAATGGAAAAAAAGCTGGAACACAAGAAGTTCCACTTAAACTTAAGGAGAAACTTATTTCCTGTGAGGGTGAGGGAGCCCTTGCACAGGCTGCCCAGGGAGGGTGTGGAGTGTCCTCTGAAGGTTTTCAAACCCACCTGGATGCATTCCTGTGTGACCTGATCTAGGTGGACCTGCTTGAGCACAGGGGTTGAACTGCATGATCTTTAGAGGTCTCTTGCAACCCCATTTTGAACACAATATTTTATCACAAACAGACCTTTTCAACAGGTGTCAAAGTTTTAGGAAAAAAATATTAGCACCATATCTTTGTGCCTTTGTCAGTATTCTCTAAGCTTTCATCAGAAAGGAAATAAAATTATTAGAGGAACGATTTGTCATTTGCTGAAAGTTTGAGTATAGGTTTTTCAAACTTGGTAACTGTTCCTAAAGAGACTGGAACAGGCACTCTGAAAATGCTTTTGAGTGTGTATGATTTCAAACACAGAGGCACCTGTCTACAGTGCTTTTACTGTTCCAGTAAGTATGTGAACAGCATGTAGTATGTCTTGGAATGTTTGAAACACATCCCAGCCTCTGGGGATACACAGCAATTTGTGTGCAGGGGTCTTGAAAACAAGCTCCAAATAGAAGCTGTTGGTTTCTGCAGTGTGGTGCTCTGCAGGTGTGTGCACAGCCAGAAAGAAGCCAAAGGATTAAAAAAGGAATGGCATAGCCGTACATAAAGAGCTTTAAGGATTTTCTATTATAGTGATATAATATAGTGTGTGTGGGGTTTTTTTCGTACGGGAAGAAGAGTTTTTCTCCTGACTGCCCCAAGACCCAGCAAATTGCCTCGGTGAAGGAGCCAGTCTGGACGCGTCTCTCTTTTCTGCAAGCCTGTGATGCCCTCTACCCGTTTCCCTGCTCAGCAGCAGCCTACATGCAAGTCTGACCCATCAGAGCAACCCCGAGCAACGGACTCTGAACTGGGTAATAGTTGCTAGCGGCTTGAGTGTGCCTTTCTGCTCAGCCACGTGGAGCCTTCGCCTCCTGCTGGGCGTTGCGAATGATCTCGGTTGGGATCGGGAACAAAGAGCAATCCTCCTCCGAGCAGCAGTGAAGCTGCTTTCCTGCAGCTCTTACTCGGATGGATGGAGTCTGTGGTGCCTGAGGAAGTGCAGGCTCTGATCCGACTGGCTTTGAGGTTGGTGTGGTCATTACGTGGCTTTCCTAAGTGAATTCTCTGGGGCCTAGTATAAGCTCTGAGGGTAGACTCCGTGGCTTTTCTTTCAGCAGGAGATGCTAGCTTAGGTCTCCCTCCTCAGCTGCCTGTTTTCATAAAACTCATTGAAATGTACTGGCTTTCAAACCACTACCTTCCTTGTTAAATTTGATTAAAAATCCCAAATTATACCCCAGAGGTTACTTGTCAGAGTAGGCAGAAACAAATGCACACAGCTTTGTCTCACAAGCCTCTTCTTGAAGAAAAATTCTATATCATAATCAAACAATTTGATGTAAATCTCAATGTGCTGCAGTTCCCACTGTTGCCTCCCCTGATCAGAAACAAAGCAACAAGTAATGCCCATGCTCTGTCTGTAGGCTTTCTCCCATTTGGAGAAAGAAGCTTGTCCACCCTGGTAACTAACAATGCTATGTCCTTCTTGCAGGAGACCTGCTGCAGTACCCGTGGTTCATTTACATCCTGGCAGGGTGCGCAGGCATTGCAGTTATCCTTGTGGTGGCTGTATCCTCAGTCATATGTTGCTGCATGAAGAGGAAACACAAGTTCATCCCCGTGCCTTCGGGTGAGTGGAGAATGCTGTTTTCCCCTGTGATGAGCCTCACAGAGGGCTGTGTTTGTGCAGGATGAGGTTGAAATAGCTTCAGCATAAACTGGTCTCAGCTGGCTAGCTACTTGTCTTCCAGCCAGTCCTCCCTTGAGCTGGTAAAGCAGAAAGCTGCTTGCTGATAGCCAACTGTTATGACCAAGGGAGTCTTGAATTCAACCTTGTTTTACTTTTTTTTTCACCCTATGCTTGCCTCTATGTGTTCTCAGACAGAAATGCAACAAAACCTTTTTAATGGGCAAGAAAATTGAGCCTCGTTCAGGTCTGATCCTGAAATGACCTGAAGTTTTCCCATGGCAGTCCTTTGTCAGTACCAGTCTCTGAGTGCAATCTGCCCATGCCCAGTGAGGCCACCCCAAGCTGTGATCCTGCCAGTATGGCCAAGCTGGTCTCTGACAGGTTGGCAGTGGCCCTCTGTACTCGACATCTGTTTGCTCCGGGAATGGAGCCAGTGCCATGTGAGGAGGTGATGCAAGCACATGGTTGTGGTCTGGCCTCGCAATGAGCGTGCTGAGGCTACTGGGATGTGGGGGACCTCTTCCCTTCAAGTCTCTGGTTTTGGTTTTACAGAGGAGGAGAAGGATGACGGACTAGCAATGTCTGTGGTCTCTAGTGAAGGTGTGAAGAGCCCTCCCAGTGGAGACCATGTCGAGGCTCAAGCTGCCCAAATCGACTGCCCTCCAAAGCCTGGTGGGTCCAATGACTTGTTATGAGTCAGACAGTTTCTTTAGGAAGGTGAAGGACAAAAGGATGTATATGGCTGATGAGGAAGGAGCTGACTGTAGAGAGAGGCCTGGGATTCACTAGTGCAGGGAAAGTGCTGCGTGTTGTCCAGACAACAGAAGTTGCAGCAGGTCATTTATCAGTACCTTACTCGTGCTCGGCCTCTGCACAGGAGCGGCTCTTGCCCTCACTCAGCCAGGAGATGTAGTGGCAGCTGTCTCAGAAGCATCCCACAGAGGGTAGTGCCAACAGACTGCAGACCTTCTCTTCCAGTATCTCCTGTGCTAAAATACATATCTCAAAAGCAGCAACCCCCCAAAACTTAGCAATGTTCATGTGATTATATCGCTCTCCTTCTCATCAGTAACTTTTTATAAGTATTGGCGTTCTTTTTGCAGTTGGTCATCTTCAGAGCAGCATCCACCAATATGCTGAGCCAAATCCCACCACAGTCAGAGGCTTGTGCATTTCCTTAACTTGGTGCTAAATTGGGAATATGATCACATTTTAAATCCTTCAAGGATTTAAAAGATAAAATCCCACAGCTTTAGCACAATATGGTCAAGAGAGTGATAAAAACCTTTCAGAAACCTTCTGTGAGTGCTTGATATTAATACTTCGATCTCTGCATTATGTTTCCCTCAATTTTGTTTAACAAACATGAATGCTGGCAGCACCTTCCCTAATAATGAACCATTATCAGGTGAAGTAGGTCTAGCAGAGACATCACAAATGGGAGCAACAATGTCATGGTCATAGTCTGGTCTCCGCACTGCTGTCTCCACTTCTGATATCCTTCACTGTACCATGCACAGCCTTTCTGCAGCTCAGCTGTGCTTCTTGTCTAACCTTGGATGTTGCTTTGCTCTGCTTTCAAACTATTAAATGCTACTCATGAACGTAGTGCAAGAAAGAAATAGATGTAAGTCATTCATGTCATTGTTTAATAGTAAATAAAAGTGTACAACTTTTTTTTTAATTAAAAATTTTCCCATTGTCAGTTAACTAGCAAAGTATCCTATCTTTAATTTCCTACAAATAAGTATAAAGCAGAGGTGCATGTGGAAACTGTTTAGGTGAGAACATATTAAATGTGTGCTGTTAGCCAGCTGTAGTTACTCAGATGTAACTGAATAGATTTGGCTTTGGTGTTTTGACACATTTTGGGCAGTTAAACCCAGAGAGCTTTTGCACCAAAGTGTCTAAACCCATGATGGACAGCTCAATAAATGGGTAGTTACAAAGAAAATTGAAATTTGGCTTGCAGAGGCCGAGGGAGAGGGGACTGAGCGGGTCAGGCAGCTTGCAGTGTCAGGGGCTGGGTGGAGGAATCCCATGAGCAGGAGCTTAGCGTGGACACTTACAAACCATTTCTCCGTTCTTTGCCAGATGCTGCCCGGAGTGGTCAAGGCCTTGAGCCCCAGCTGCTGGTAGAAGAAAACTTACCAGTGGAGACAGAGCCTGAGGAAATTCCAGACCCAGAGGTCATAGTTGATGTGGAAAGTCAGGAAAATGCTTCGGACAGTTTCCCGGATCCAACTGATGACTGATCTGGCATGTTTGCTGTTCCACCTGTCTTGAAACCTGCAACACCTGTCCTTTGCATCCCGTAGTCTCATTGTATGTAAGAATTGGTCCAGAAAATTTTATCAGGGGAAAGATGAGAGGCATCAGGCCTGTTAACTTCCTGTAAAGAAAACCCCAAACCCCAAGCAAATGGAAATACAAGGAAAAGTACACGCGTGGCTTCAATACCGCTCTGCCAGGGGCTGACAAATTCACTAACAAACAAAACTGGGCAGCTCTTTGATGATTTTTTTGCCTGTTAATAAGCCTGCAAGTAAACAGTGATGCCCTAGAGGACAGCCTGAAATGAGATGGGTGGTTCCTCCTGCTCCCTGCCCATCCCACGCTTTGCCATGTCCCCACCAGCCAGCGGTTCCTGCAAGGGGCAGGCGTGACAGGCAGTCTGAAGTGGCCTGACAGTCCCAGACAGAAACAAGGGCCTGCCAGAAATTTCCTGAGAAAGCCTTTTCTCAGGAGATTTTGGGGCATTTTCCACAGGCCCAGCAATTAAAAAAAAAAAAAAAAGCAAAGCTCACTGGAAGTTTCAGCTGAATTTCAACTGCTGTGATGGGTTTTTACCTGAATTGCTCCTCTGAGCTACAGACCATTTCTGTTGGCCCTCACTATTTGCTGCTTGGGGCCAGCAGTGGTGGAAAGGGCTGCTACGTGCAGACCCTGGGCAGTGCTACTGGCTTGCTCGCCTTTCCATGCCCTGCAGTGCCAGGGAGCCATCAGTTACCTTTCAGCAGAACCTGACTACTTGGGTTGCCAGTGGCTTAAAACAGCTCTGTCACTAGCTTGCTTGCTTGCAGCAGAAGGGTGTCTGCGGCTTGGGTGTGTAATTTTGGCAGAAATGTTGATTATAACGCTGAGATTGTTCATCAGTGCAAGCATTAGTGCCTTTGGTTTAGCTACTGTGAGCTGATGAAGCTGGCCATCTGCCTGTGCATGTAGGCTTTTTCAGGGCTCTGTTATTTGCACAGACAGCAGCAATTTTTAGAATCTTCTAGAGAAGTCTTGCTCTTATGCATGTCCTGTCCCGCTCAGGGGAGGTTTATGAGTGGAATAGCTGTGATAGACCTGCAGAGAAGAAGGATGAGGTGAGGAAAGGACAAGGACCGGGTCCCTGAGTCTCTGACAAGGCTGCTGGGGGGGCTACAGGGCTGTCAGGCCACAGGGAATGCTGCAGGATGCACTACCAAAGAGAGGTATTTGCTGTGCAAGTGCATTTTGGTAGTTGGAAGTGAGGCATGTTGGTGTCAAACCAGCCCAATGGGCTAGAAGGGCATGGTAGAGTAAAAGCAGAGATGGTACAGGTCAGGATTCAGAAGAAATGAGGAGGTGTGTGTTGCATTCCTCTCCTCCCTTTGCCATTTTATATTGTGCTGACATTATGCCACAAATCCCTTGGAAACTGATTTGAGGGATACCTTGCAAATGCCACCCAGTGAGGTCTGCAAATACCCCAGCAAAACCAAAGGCAAGCTGAACGCTTCTCTCCCAGATGGGGGAGCTGGCGGGATGGCTGCACGCTCACCTGGAAGTCTCGTGTCTGTGCACAAGGCAGAGCTCTGCACTGGTGATGCCCAGCCATACCATAGGTGGTTGTTCTTGTTATCTCCTTGTCCCGTGCCCCAGTTTAGAAGATGTTTGGATCTTGTGTGCCGTGCTGGTGGTGATTCAGCCTATCTCTGCTTTCTAAGGCTGTCGTAGGAATCAGATTTTCCACGGTAAGAGGGAGATGCTAATTCTTTTCTTCATGGTGCTGCGCTATCTCCTTTCAGTATAAACATTCCTCAGAGGCTGTGGGTCAAATAACAATGTGAGGCCGAGCACTTGGGGGAGTGTAGGCTGCCTGGAGGTGACCAGGGGCAACTGTCACCAAAATGCAGGAATGTAGTTGGCTTTGCCTCTCTTCTGCACTTTCTGGCAGGAGCAGGCAGGGGACAGTCGACTCCAGTAGATGCTTCAAAGACTGAATGGTGCTCTGAGTTCCACTGGAGAATCTGCCAGCGTTTGGGGTGCAGAGAGTGACAGACCTGGGGCAGCCTCGTGCTTCTAGGCTGGTGCACCCTGTCTCCATCTTGTCCTAGTGCTGCCTTGCTGCTGCCTGGCAGCTGTGGGAGAGCTGTGAGTAGCCCAGCAGCTGTTAGAACCATCACTGCTGTAACCCCAGGCTGAGAAGGATCTTCCCCATCGAGATGGGAATCTAAGACTTGTACTGATTTACAAAGCAGATAGGACACAGCTAGTTTTCTGTCCTTCCCTGCTGAATATACTGTTAAACAGTGGGACAAAGGTTGTTAACTGTGAGGTCAGAAGTCATGCAGCCTGTGCTCTTCCTTTAACTGCATATGTTGATGCCCAACTACTGTTCTCTTTTGATGTGGGTTTATTTGTTGTGTTTTGGTTTGGTTTGTTTTTTTTCCCCTGCAACGATCTTTGTTCCTAATAAAAATATCTGTTTTCTAACCTGTGTTGGAAATGCTGAAGTTCTGATATTTGATGATTATTTCTTTATAGTTCTCACTGAAAGTACAGGCTGGTTTCCAAATTTTCACCAAATAAAAGAAAGGGGATAACAAGTTTACTGCTGACTAGAGCTGACTTGGATAGTCAGAGACAATCAGAGTCTCTGACACTCTGATACAGAGACTACAAGGACATTTGTTTGTTAATCAGACCGGGAGAGGATGTAGGACAGTGGCATGACTAGTCCCTATCTGAGTGTGTGTGCTCATGTGCGTGCACATCTGTGTGTCCCAGCAGCTCCCCAAGCTCTGCTCTGGTGCCTTGCTCCAACTATGATGTGCAGGGAAGGTGAGACCGTACCTGGAAGATTGTGTCCAGCTCTGGGCCCCTCAGTTCAAGAAGGACAGGGAGCCGCTGGAGAGAGTTCAGCACAAGGCCACCAAGATGATGGAGTGAAGCATCTCCCTTATAATGAAAGACTGAGGGAGCTGGGGTTCTTCAGCTTGGAGAAGAGGACACTGAGGGCTGATCTCATTAAGGTTTACAAATACATAAAAGGTGGGTGTCGGGAGGATGAAGCCAGGCTCTTCTCAGTGGTGTCAAATGATAGGACAAGGAGAAACAGGTACAAGCTGAAACAAAAAAAGGTTCCAAAGAAACAGAAGGAGGAATTTCTTCACTGTGAGGGTGACGGAGCACTGGAACAGGCTGCCCAGATGGGTTGTGGAGTCTCCTTCTCTGGAGACATTCAAAACCCACCTAGATGGGTTCCTGTGTGACCTACTCTAGGTGGCCTGCTCTGGCAGAGGAATTGGACTAGGTGATTTTTTGAGGTCCCTTCCAGCCCTTGAGATTCTGTGATTCTGTGAAGGGATGCAGGGAGAGGGTCTTGTTCTACCTCTCTTTATCCATCTGTATTTTTCTTACAATACATGAGCCACTTTAGCTGTGAGAGAGGATGCTTGACTGTGTAGCTCCTTTTGCAAGGAGGAGATGACTCTCTCATGCTCACCCTTAGACCAGTGAGCCCAAATGTAAAACTGATGTCTTAATGGTTTGTAATCGTATAAAATCCCTTGACTATACCATTATGGGGTTAGCCCTGGAACAGTGGTGTGACCGAATATGGGTGATCCTGTCCAGTAGCCTGTGAACCTAGCACCCCAAGGAATCACCCGCCTGAATTTGCAGTTGCTTTCCAGCTTGACTATGGCACTGCCCCACCCAGGCAGCAGCAAGGATCCTTTTGGGTCTGGGGCTTTCTGACAGAGGAATGGGTATGGGTGCACACAGCACTGGTATGGATGCACACGACACTATCAGGAATTTGACCAGAAACAGATGTCTGTGCTGCCTCTTTGGGGCTTCTAATGGTCTTGGTGAGGCAGTGCCATGGGCAGCTCTACTCTCTCCGGGTTGCTAAGGGAGCTCCTGCTGCTGGGCTGCCTCTGGATGCCTTTGACCTCCAGGTGGGGAGCTGGTGCTTTCCAGGCAAGGCGACTTGCACAGAGAGCTGCCATTCATGCCATCCTCTCTGCACACCAGTCCTCGCTGGGGAAGGCTAGGAGCAAGGAAGGGTCTATGCCTTTGCTCATTGAGTGCTAGCAGGACATGGGTAGCTCTGCTCTGTGGGAAATATGGATGTTTTGGGATGTGGTTTCTTTCCAGCCGAGACAACTCACCAATGGTTTATAGTTCTGTGCAGAATGGATGTTTAGATTTATATCCATGTCAATGTTTTGTGGTGGGAAGAGAAAAATTTCCCTCTGCTTGTGGCATATGCTAAACAACAAATGACATAAAATGTAATATGTAGTCTTCACCATGTCATTCATGCAGTTTATGAATATGAAAGGAGAACAAAAAATGATTTGTTTGGCTTAAGATATAGTTGAAAGCAAAAGCAGAAGGGAAACATGTTGATAACCGGGAGCACAGGAAGGGGAATAATCCCTTCAGATTTTTTGTTTTAGCATTCACGATGAACTCATACCCACAAGATTCTTATGTCAGAAAATCCCAGTGAGGAAACAGTTTGTGCTCTGCTTTTCAGCCTCTACCCCAGGCTGCATAACGGGCATGATGTGTCCCAGCAGTGTGGGGGTCCTCCCATGGAGCCCAGCACAGGGACAGAGACACCAGGGCAAGAGCCAGCAGTTTGTGGGGAGCTGGAGGACCAACTCTCCCTGCCACCATCAGCTCTACAGAAACAACAGAGTAGAAGTTGACGAGTCTGATAGAGGATAGAAAGGACTGATAATGGGCTATATTACAATAGCAACTGAAACATAACTACTAAAGGAGTGTGCTGGCAGTGGTTACGTTAACTTCTGATGAGAATCTTGGTATCGTTGGAAAAAACCTTTCTAGATTTTAGTCTTGTGCCTACTAAGTTTGTGTCACTTTTTATGAATTATTGCAATTCATTTCAAAACAAGGAGAGTGCATTTGTAACTCAGCTGTAGGATACGGTGTCACTGATAGGTATCTTCAAAACTGTGTCTCTTACATTAGCCAGCTAATGCTGGTGGTGGTGTAAGATGCAGAAGTGGAGGTATTACTTGCACCAGGTGGGGAGCAGTGAGGTGCCCCATGGACTTCCACAAGTAAACACACAGAACCAGTAACAGAAGTGGACAAGAAGAGCAGCATCACCCGTTTCTGTTTCAGTTAGAAGTAAAATTTGGTGATGTGTCACCACAGAGGCACGGATTAGGCTTTAGGGATAACTTGTGCCTTTGGTCAGGCTGCTCAGTGCCTGGGTGCAATCAAGCACTGGCTGTATGAAATGGTGAAGTCCCTCCTGAGCATATGCTCTCCTCCTGTCCTCTGGTGTAAAACAGGCTGGGAAACAGCGTTGTCACCCAGTGGGGACCCCGTGACCTTTGACAACCAGCAACTGCATTCTGCATTGGTTTTGTTCACAATGAGTACTGCATTTCCTTTCTGCACGATTACATGACTCATCTCTCAGGCAGGGGATGTGGCTGGAGACAGCAGGAGAGTCTACTGAGAACCTAGAAGGCGCTTCGATGAAACTCTTCTAAACATTTGTAATTTTCCAGCAAGCCAAATGTGTTGTGTAAATTATATCAAGATTAGTTTAAGTTGGATATGATCAGCTGAGAGTTGTCTCTAGGCTGTGCAGGACCACTGGGAAGTGTAGAATCTTTCAGGCTGGCCTCTCACAAATGTCGCTTGTGTGACTCAAGGCTGGCTGATGGGATCTTGTGGAGCTCTTGGCCAGCTCTGGGACTGAGAGACTCCTTCCTCCATCCTTCTTTGATCAGCAGCAAGCAACGTGGATGAATCGCATTACCATCCACTATTGGTAGGGACTAAAGAAACTGTTCCCTGCCTGTATCAAAGCAGACTGTCTGGAGATCAATGGCCGTTTACTGATAAGGAAGATGGAAGGGGAGGAGGGGCAGAGATAGGCCCCTAAATTGTTCAAATGTGGCTAAAACCCTCAGGAGCTGGGTAGAAACTACATTTAAGTAGCATGTGAAGAGCTCGGAGCAGTTCTGCCTGTGTATGCTGACAGCATGGTTGACATCTTCACAAAGGCATTTCCCACCTCAACCAGGAGGTGGGATTTCAGCCCCACACAGCTTCTCGTCCCTGGGCTTCACCCACCCTCCCATCAACCATGAGGGCATGAGGGGCCTGACTTTGTCAAATTGTTTTGCAAGCTTAGGTAGCTGACTATACCCCTCACCTCTCAATGACCCACCAGGCTGCCTGGCTCCTGCCCCAGGAGCTAATGTTGCCACCTTCCCTGGCCCACACTTCACATTTCCTTGAAAGAGCTGTCAGCCAGCACCGAGCCTCCCTTTCGCTTGGGGAGCAGGATTTGGACCTGCTAGGCTGTGCCCAGGGGTGCTTTATATCCTCACTGGAGCTGGCTGCAGGTCTGCAGGTGGCCAGTGGAGTGATTCTTGGGTTTCCCTTCACTCTTCCTGTGGTCCCCGGGGGCTGGACGGTTGAGTTGTGTGATGATGGGAGGCCTGTGCCCACTTGGTTTATGGGCATTTTGGGGCAGGGACTGGACTTGGCACACGGGAAGTCATCTGTATTGTGCTCATGGTGATGTCATGCCACACACTAATGGTAAGACAAGGTTCCCATCTGTGCAGGCTGATGTTGGCTTATTTTTAATTGATTTTTCTGGTTAACATATCCCATGTCACGCTTGGCCAATGTCTGTGATAAAATATGAGGCTATAGCATAACACATGTATTGTGTAGTTACTATGGGGAAGGAGAGAAAAAAGCAAAACTTGAAAGCTGAGTTCCACACAGAAGTTTTAAAACCCACCTAAACAGATGACAACTACTGACAGCTTGAGCATTGGCTAACGCTGTGGAAACTAGATGTGTTACAGACCAAGAATTACTTGGAGGCACTTTTCAGTGAATCTTTTGGAATTGCAAATACAGAACATTAAAGAGAATTATTATCCGCTCCCGTATCGTATGCAAATGGAGTAAAGAAATACAGTTTAGTGGCTATCCTCTTGCCAGCGTTGCTGTCTCAGCTTTGGTTTATGCAAGTTCCTCTTTGAAGGCAAAATGTATTTTCCCAAAATCAGAGAGTGCAGCAGTTTTAAAAGGTTTTTTGGGGTTTTTTTTGATACTAAAATTCGTGTGATCAAACAAACACAAAAAAAAAAAGAAAGCAAAAGATAGTGTCTTCACTTACGTGAAAACAATTGCAATAGTGACTTTGAATGCATAACTTGAAGCAAAGGGCATTAAAGGGTTTGTTGTACTCCTGTGGAAGTTCTCCATCACAGAGCTATGGACCTCAGAGATTTCTGCTATGGAACAACAGACAAACCTCCACTTAGAGGATTTGAGACAACAGGGATGAGAGTCAGCAGATGGGTAACTGCCTGGCTGTCAGTCTTGATTCACCTCCAGAAGCTGGAGTGGATGGAAGCTTTTCCAAGGTGGCACATGGAGCCTGGAGCAGGAGCTACCCGCTGAGTGGGACAGCCTCTGCTGCTGGTGTCTGTCATTACAGGGTGAACCATGGCAGGACTGAGAGAGGAGAAGGAGGAGAAGAAGGAGGCAGAGAGCAGAGTGACTGCTGCAGGGAGTCCAAGAGAAACAAAGGGCATGAGCTTAATGATGGAGGGTACAGAAGTGGTGGTGAGTAACAGCAGTCATAGATACCATTTCTTCCCTCAAATGGGTGGGAAGGCTGCAGGGGGCTCAAGCAAGGTCTGTGCTCCATCAGCCTGCAAAATTTTTAGGCAATATAACATGTCTACTATAAAGCAGTAGTTGCTGATGCTTCCTCCTCACACCTATTCTCCCCGACTTTTGGCATTAATCTTGACCCTGGAGGATGTGCTTCTCTCCCTAAGGAAGATCACAGCTCCCCTGAGCCCCTCTGGCGATGCTTAGCCTGGGGCACCGAGGAGAACTTATTCTTCTCTGCCTTTCTGGGGAGCCATTTGCAGGGAATGTGCTGTGTTAGTTTTGATAAGCAAGGAATAAGAAGTTTGCTAAGCAGTTTGCTAAGCCAAGGAGTAAACACAAATCTTCCCATAGCAGCAAACTGGAAATATATTTTCTTCTTTTTCTCTAAGTCCCCCTGGTGCTACCAGCCCTTTCATGATTTTTCTCCTGACCTCACTTTCTGGTATGAGTTTTGCTAAATGAGATGGGAAAAGTGTGGTGGGAAGGCAGCACTCTGGCCAACTATTTAGGTACCCTGAGTGCAGGTAAGAATACGGCTGTTCCCTTTCCTTCCTGTGAACAAGCTTCTTCAGGATTTCTCTTGCTGCCACAGGAGGCCATGGTGAAAGCTGTGCAACTTAAGCTTCTGTTTGTATATACTCCTGTCCAGCTGGGGTTATTTCTTTAGGGGATTGGGTTTCTGATAAGGAGTTTTATCTCCTTACTTCTTGTTGAGAGTTTGAAACTTTGCTATGTCACAATTACAAAAGGCTGTTCATAGCTCTCTCTGGAGAGCCATCTGTAGGTGGAGAGGCCTTTTTGTTGCTGGAGAGATCAGAAGCAGTCAACACTGCCATGAATTTGATATCATCTATCTTAAAAAAACACAATGGTTAAACAGCCTCAGCGAGAGGAAAGTAGATGCCTGTATTTATATTGAATTACTGATGAGACGGGGCTTAAAGGAATTTTCCAAGTTAACACAAATAATGACTGCAGCTTTAGTTTCAACCCAGTGCATCTTACCTGTGTGGGCACAAGGCATGTATAGTAACTCTCCTTTGAAGCTGCACTGTAAATTTGCAGCTCTGCAGAGTGGCCACTAAGGTTCAGCATATTTTCCTCCTAAGTTGCTGGAAGTGGTGTATATAGAGACATGGGAGAAAGGTCCTCAACTAAAAACCCCCTCATGTGTGATGGAGATAAAAAGAGGTGGCTGCAAAGAATAGTGACACCATCTGAACCTGACCACTGAAACTTTGCTTGAGGCAACAGATGTTCTGAACGGAAGGTGCTTTTAAATGGTGTGTTGGGACTAGTTGGGACTCAGGAGTTTGGTTCATGGGAGTATCTGCTTTTGTTTGTTGTCCTTCTTTGGACTTGCTGGTTGACCTTAGCAAAAAATCCCATCCTGCTCTGGCTCGCTTCCCCATCTGTGATTCTGGAGTGATCATGTAGGCCTCCTCTGTGAAATGGGTTTAGGCACCTCAGGCTGGCGTGTTGGTGTGTCCAAGAGCTGGGAGGCACCGTGAGCTGCTGCGTGTGGAGGTGCTGCCAGAGCTGTGCTCTGGCTGCCCAGGGTGAGAGGAAGGAGGTTTACCAAAGCTGCTGTGGTCGATGGAGCCTCTCTCGTTAACCTTGATAACTTGTGAGATGCCAGTTTCTTTCTGACTCTCAGGAGTATGATAGAGGGAGTTGGGCCTCATCTATTGCCTTAGTAGAAATGCTGTGAAGAACTACAGCTTGCCTCCAGTTCCCTGGTACTCAGATACATTTTGCAGAACATCCCCTGCCTGCCTTATTGAGATCTTAAAACCTAAGGAGTTCTCAGAAATGCAATGACACAGCACCTCAGCCCTTCCTGGCTGACAACAGGAGCTGTGGGCTGTGAACATTTATAAACATGGGCAGCTTTGTGCCTGTACTTTCCCCTGCTGTGGAAAAGGCCCACTCTTTGCTGAGGCTCATGTAGCTGCCTGCTGCAGCTGCTCCGTGCTTCCTGTGCAAGCGTGGCATGCTGCAGCAGAGCTGAGCGTGGCCAGGACAGGGGGGTCCTGTCCTGCTGCCCTGGGGCCCCTGCACCCACCTGAGTCTGCCATAGTTTTTCAGAGCTGACGTAGGGCTGCGTCATACAGGTGAGAGGGAAGATGTTGCTTGGTCTGGTCCTGGTATGTCAACCGTGCTTGCGCAGGGCTGCTGGGGAAAGCAGGGTGTCCTGCCTCACCAACTAGCCAAGCCAAAATCTCACAGTCCTGCCGCAGCAAGGATCTCACATCCTGTTTTCTGCCCCACTTGCTGCCCTCACATCTTGCTAGCTGGCCGGACTAGCTGAGTCAGTGCATCGAAATAGCTATGTGTAGGAACAGGCAGACATCAGAGAGGCCAGAATGGGTTCACAGGGCACGGGAAAGTTGTGGGACCAGAGAAGAAGCAGGAGAAACTGAGCTGCTAAGTGGGGACCCATACTGAGCAGCAAAAAGGTGTGTATGGCACACTGGACCTCATGGTCTCAGACATACATGGTGCCAAAAGCATCTGTATAAAACAGGTGAAAGACACTAGGACCTCCTTTTTCTTGCTTCAGTGTGCAGCAGCTAGTCTGTAGTGGCAGGTCACTCAGAGGCTTCTGTGAAGTTTACCTCTTAATTTCCTGGTGATAAGAGCAAACCACATTATGTGTGTGTACAGGGCTGTATGTTTGCTGTCATAGCTCCACTATCTAATAAGTAAATTACAGTCACAGAAGGCAGCAATTTTGGGATCCATAGCGACACTTTGGAGAGGTTCATCCAAGGTCTTCAGGAGAAGGGACATTTGATTCGTGCCTACACATGTCTCCCTGCCTAACCCTCCAGTCTGTCCAGGTCTCATTGAATAGCAGCACAGCCTTCTGGGGTGTCAGCCACTCCCCCCAGTTTAGTATCATCAACAAACTTCTGTCAGTGCCCTCTGTTCCCTCATCAAGGTCATTAATGAATATATTAAACAGTACTGGTCCCAGCACCAACCCCTGAGGGACTGTGCTAGATACAGCCCTGCAACTAGACCCTGCCCCATTGATCACAACTCTCTGCCTTCTTCCCTTCAACCAGTTAACAACCCACCTCACTACCTGATCATCCAGCCCACACCTTCTCAGTTTTGCTGCCAGGATGCTGTGGGAGATGGTGCCAAATGCTTTAGTGAAATCAAGATAAACCACATCCACTGCACTACCACGATCTATCCACCTGGTTACTTCTTCATAAAAGGCTATCAGGTTGGGCAAACATGACTTTCCCTTGGTAAAGCCATGTTGACTGCTCCCAGTGACCCTCTTGTCCTTTAAATGCCTGGAGACAGCACCCAGGATAAGTTGTTCCATCACCTTTCCAGGGATGGAGGTGATGCTGATCAGTCTGTAGTTACCCTGCTCCTTGTTCTTAGCCTTTTTGAAGACTGGAGTGACATTTGCTTTCCTCCAGACCTCAGGCACCTCTCCTGTTCTCCATGACTTACTCAAGATGATGGAGATTGGTTTAGCATTGTCTTCTGTCAGCTCCCTCAGCACCTGCAGGTGCATCCCATCAGGGCCCATGGATTTATGTACATCCAGATTCCTCAACTGATCCTTAACCCAGCCCTCATCAACCAAACAAAACTCCTCCTTTGACCTGCCTTCCTCTGGAGTCTGGGGCTCCTGAGGATAGTCTCCAGCACTATAGACAGAGGCAAAGAAGGCATTCAGTAACTCTGCCTTCTCTGTATCCTCTGTTACCAGGGCACTCACCTCATTCAACAGCGGGCCTACATTGCCTCTAGTGTTATTTTTACCTGCAATGTACTTGAAGAAGCCCTTTTGTTGTCCTTGAGCTCACTTGCAAGGCACAACCCCAATGAGGCTTTAGCTTTCCTTAGTTTCCTCCCTACATCCTCTGATGACAGTCTTATATACATCCCAAGTGGCCATCCCTTCCTTCCATGATCTACAGACTCTCTTCTTCCACTTGAGTTTGCCCAACAGTTCCCTATTTAACCCTGCGGGTCTCCTGGCTCCCTTTCTTGATTTTCCCTCTCTCATTCTCCCACCTACCTGTTTTGGAATGTCCCTCACTCTTCTCTGGAGTTTTGACAGTATAATAGAATAAAACACTGTACAAGGTATCAGTCGTTCATGCATTTTTTAAGCTGATGATTTCTGGGGAGTGTCAGACCTTGACTGAAAGATCACTTAGATGGTAGTAACAAGTTGTCTTTCTTTGGTATATTTCTAAGAGCAGCTGATATCTTTTTTGGGTAGATAGTCCACCACTTCTCTAGTATTGAAGGGGCATGTTGTAGTTACTCCAGGTCTTTGTGTGTTTGTAACTGCTAAGACTGGAAGAGGCTGTTCTGTTCATCCACTTGGCTTCTTGCCAGGCAGACTGATTGCGTCATGCCAGCCAACTTCTCCTTGGAGTGCGACATGTTTTGCAGTAGTAGTAATGTCACTCACATTACTAGAATAAGACACTGAAAGTTAGAACCTAAATCTAGGATTATTATAGGTGATGGAAATCGGTGTTGGACAAACAAGACTGAAATGCACCATCTGCAGGAATAACTGCCTGATGGGATGCTGCCAGCTGCTCAAGCCTCAGTCATTGTTATGAACCACAGATTGTCAGACTGCTTTACCTAAGGAGGTTACATTGCTTCAGAGGAGACTTACACTGGGTGTCTTTTGTGAGATTTGGCTGTTGATACAGGCTCAAGACTAGAAAAGAAGAAAAACGAGTCTGAGAGAGAGAACACTCGAGGCTGATGATGTGGTATTGTGGACATCAAAAGAGAACCATTTCTCTTGAAATAATCAGCCAAAAGACCGTTCTGAGTGAGTCATGGTTTGAAAGCCTTCATCTACCTGTGTTTAGAGAAGGATGAGAAAGTTTCTGCAGACAGGGTTTCAGCTCTGACAAGGTGCGCCAGTATTTTTGGAATGTTTCCACTGCGTGCAGGCAAAACAATGCTCTCAGTTTGCATGTGACAGGCTCCAAGCCACTGAGCATCCTCACCAAATCCTTGGCTAAAGCTTCACTTTGAGTTTGTGCTCTTCGTGTTTGCACCGCTTCACTCAAGCTGGACTTCCTCCTTTCTTGGCTCTGTGTAAGGCAGAAGTGAAGAGAAGGTTGTATATGGCCTTTATCAGCTGAATGGCTGAAACAGCACATGGAAGCCAGCAATTCCTTGGCATTTCACAGTGCAGGGGTGACTCCTACTGCCAGGGCTGACTTGACTTCTTCCCCACTCGAGCCACTGCTCACAATTCATGCTGTACTGCAAAGTTTTGCTGAAGGAGAAGGGCATGTGTCACAGCGAAACCCTCAGCTACCATCTAGGGCAACCCAGATGGAACCCAGTTGTTAGTCTTGCAGGCTAGGGTGCAAGCCCAGGGGAGCTCCCAAGAGCTAAGGTTAGCCTTATCCAAAGCTTCCCCCCGACATGATGTTACCCATCTGACATTCCCATCAAGATCTCACAAACTGTGCCCCACCAAACACTTTTTGTAGACGTGTGAATTTGCAGCACTCTCATCATCTTCCATGGTGAGGGTCTCAGGTAGTGGTGAGTGCAGGGTGTCTGACTCTTCTTTCAGGGAAGAGTGGCCCATGCAAATGCCATTTAACACAGTCTAAACTTCATACCAGGGGAGACAGTGCAAATTAGCAGATAGGCTATGAATCCACACTGGCTTATTGCATGCTGACTTTCCTGAGAAGTACACACTAAATGTATTTGTACTCTTCCTTTTCTAACGGATTTAATAACATTACCTTTTTTCTTTTTTATAAGCCTCGGGCATGAACATTTATTGGCTCATCACTGAGCTGCAGACCTAGCTGGAAACAGCTACATATTGTCTTGAGATGTTGCCTTCAAAATGTGTGGGAGTCTGTCACCTTTACATGGAAATGTAAGTACGGTACTTACATTCCTCGTGAGGAAACTGCTTAGCATGTTACAAAGAACAGAAGAGTAAAAGAGAGAGCAAGCAACAAAAGCAAATGTATATGACTGCAGCACTTTGTGGCTTTTGCAGTGGAAACAATACCACAGAGCCAGTAGTGGCTGCAAAAAAACACCCCATTGTCATGGCTGCACTCAGTCCTCTGCTGTGCTGTGTCTCGGAAGATGGAGATGTCTAG
Organism: Colius striatus; assembly: GCF_028858725.1. Taxonomy (NCBI): domain Eukaryota; kingdom Metazoa; phylum Chordata; class Aves; order Coliiformes; family Coliidae; genus Colius; species Colius striatus. Next base: position 109,422,452 of record NC_084759.1, on the reverse strand, counting down.
CAATGCAGTGGGCTGAGCAGAGCCCAAGCATCCTTAGCCACAGACTGGCAAGCCTGCAGAAAGGTCCAGCAACATTGTCCTGGGAGCCATTTCCTTTTCTGTTGGTGCCCTGGTATTCTAGCTGACTTGGGTTGAGCCTGGAGGTGTTACTTCCTGTGTGATGGGCAAGAGAGAGGGTGTTTGCAGCAAGCAGAAGAGTGTGAGAGCATAATTACCTGGAGACCTGCCAGGCTTCGCCTTGTCCTGCCCAGTGCAACCTAGAGTAGTGTTTGGGCTGTGGCAGAACACATCTATGAACAGGAATAGCTCGTGCCATGCGTGTCCTGCTCCTTGGGGAGCATTGCTGGTTGGTGCGGGGGGGCTGCTCTGCCGGTGCTCCCTGCTGTAGCTGTTTTCAGGACATTTCATCCCAAACTGCACTGCTGAAGGCACCTGCTGGCCTCCAGAGCTCCTCTGTGGCAGACCAAAGCTACTGTGCTTTCCAGAAATCCCCATTTGCCTTCAGGTGCCCTTTGCTCAATGTATTCTTCTAGGGGGAAACAGATACATCAGTGCAGAGAATTCCAACGCTTCCCTCCCAGAAACATCCAGAAAATCCCTTCCTTATTCTAAAATGGGAATCAAAGCCCAGTCAAGACTGCAGCATGACATTGTCTTCCTCCTCAAGAGAGGGAGAGTAAAGCTAGAAGGATATGTGAAGCTGATCCTCATGATTTCCAAGGGAAGTATGTCCTCTTTCTACATGTTGTCCAATAGCTGTGGGCTACTTGCTCCGTGCTGCAGATCCTGGGCTTGCTGTCCCCTTGCTGTTGCTGAAGCCTGTCAGGGAGCAGAAAGATTCCCACCACCCTCCTGCCCCCAAAACTGCATCTGTCCCACTGGGCTGGTGACATATGGATGCTGGAGCTGGACTCTTTGGGTGAACACTGAAGAGGAGGAGGGCTGCCTCCGGCTGTCTCTCCAGCTGGGTAGGCAGACCTAGGGGGGAATTTCTGCACTTTAGTGGGCATTTTCCTTGTCACTGCACTTTGTCCCCATCCTGACAAAACGCTTCATCAAGAGGCATTTCTGCCCGTGGTTTTTGTGCCAGTGTGAGAAACGAGAAGTGCTATGGGTGAGAGCTGGAGGAGGGGAGGAGGACATGAGGGCTGCACTCACATGTCACACAACAGCTCACTCACAGCAGAAAAATCCTCTCACCTGCCAGGAGCTACCATTAGACAAGGCAAAACTGGATTTTTTTCATCCTGAAAATGAACTTTAGGAGGATTTTCCTAGTCAAGTGCTTGCTGCTTTTATTTCCCAGTGTAAAATGTGAGTTTTTCCTTACTCTCTCTTTTTTTTTTTCGCTCTTTGCATTGTTAAAATTGCATTTTAAACCATTTACAACTTGGTGGGATGTTACTGATAAGAAACTAATTCCACTTTCCCAATGAATGAAGAACTTTGGGTTATTGCTATTATTATTTGATTTAATTTTCAGCCGGGGGGAGGGCAAGACCAGAGTTTCCTATTCCAGTTATAATAATAAGCTGTAAACAGTTTTGGTTTGAAGTTAATGAGCCTTAATTTGACACATGTATAATGAGAAATGTCAGCATGCAGTTTTCTGTCTGCCCTCGAGGTAGCTTGTACTACATTAGAGATCCAGTTCACGGTGCATTATCGCATATAATTTCCTTTTCTTATCAAAGAGGAGCAAATCTTTTGAAAGTGCAAATTATATTCTTCCATAAGTATTAACAGAAGAGTGATACATCTCAGTCTCTTCAGTGGAGCTGAAAGACTCCAGGATGCGAAAACAGCGAGCAAATGCACACAACTTTTATACTTTGTGTATTATTGCTCTCATTATTTTTTAAAATATTAATCTAAAAACTTAATTAAGGTGTTAACTCACGGATTAGAGAAGGTTCTAAGAGACAGAGACAATACAATCATGCACAGATGATTTCTTTTGCCCCTGTTCATTCTGCTGTGGATTGCATGTTTGTCTGTTTAATGCCTTTTTTTTCCCCCTCTGAAACAAAATTAATAGATAAATAAGGATTTTTTAATTTTTTTGAATGTGACATGTAAAACATCTTCCCCAGCAGAAACAAAGATTATTCCCTTGAATGGAAAACTTCTGTCAAAACCTTCCTTACTTCTCTAAATTGATTATTGGAGCTTTTTCTTTTAACTCTCTTGTGACTGCAAGTGAACTCCGTGCTGCCAGTCCAGATCTTTCTTCCCCTTGGAGAGCGTTTCAGTCGGTATCAGTAGAAATGCTCATTTCATTAGCTAAATACATTTTTAGTGTCATGAGTGTGGGATACACAGCTTTTCATTAGCAAGACTATGGAGATCAGATAAATCTCCAGAGACGTGTCTAAGTGGTCTGTCTATAGAGATGCCACTGAATTATCCTTGAAAACACAGGGGTTTTTTGCTTTACTTCCAGAGAGAAAAGGTAAAAGATAGTCTTTCTTACGCAAAGAAATCCTATTGCTAGTTCTAATGTGCGTGACCGAGCAGAAACAAGTATCAGAATTCAAATACTTGGGCATAATCTGTAATTTCATCTGTGTGGAGGATAGCTGCTTCCAAGACTGTTTAGCTGGATTTCAGAATATTTCATTAGGTACATCAAATGTCTTGTAAGAAATGCAATAGTGAAATAACAACCTCTCTTTAGACTGGGAGTGAATTGCCAGAAGCACTTCAGTATTAATTTCCTCGTTGCAGAGGCACGCTGTTTTAGTTCTTTGATTATCTCTAATATTAGTTTCATGAAATAGCAACTGGATTTCAGTTTCTCCTCTGTGATATAGTTTATCACTGCCCTAGATACCAGGAATGAGGGACTGCAATAAAAATACGCACAAACATAGTTTTTCTCTCTGTGGGGATAAAGTGCCTAAAGTGTGTAAAATTAGAGCAGAATCAACTCCATCGGATGATGTGAAGAGAAATCTCCTCTTGCTGATTGGCTTTATCCTGGAAGTTGAAGAGGAATGAATGTAAGAAAATGATAATTGAAGTAAGCCATAGGTCTGAGTACACATTTGATTATCAGTGAGCTTATCCCACCTGATACTTGTGATCACTTTTCTACTTGCTTCTGCAAATTTTCCACCTGCCACGGACATGGAGTTACTTGAAGTGACCTCTGGACAAAATTTGTGCTCTGAAGTCCTGATTCACTGCTGATGGGCCTTGCAAAGGCTGTGGAGGAGAGAGGACATGCCACTCAGGCACAGCCCGAAGAGTACACCAGTAGCTGGGTAGTAACGTGACTGATATCTAGCAGCCTTGGCTTTCCTGAATATCCCCTTCAGCAGCCACATACTAAGTGCTGCCCAGTCCTGGTCACACTTTTGGGAAGCACTTACTCTTACCTGTTTTGGAGAGGGGACCTCTCATCAAAGGAGACCTGCAGAGGAAAAGTAATTTTTTGGCCTTTGCTTATGTCCTCATGTCTCCAGTGCCCAATCAGTTAACAGGATGCGATTAGCTCTTTTTTTCTCCCTCCTTCCTTTGCCCTGCTGAGATCCTGTGCTAGGAAAATTAAGTGGATACACTCCAGAGGGGCAGGATGCCTGGGATGGGTGAGAAGGGAGCACTACAAGCTGGCAGCACTGAGTCTGCTTCCAGTTCAGCACATTGCACTCAATCACTGCTTGACATCAGTCACTTTCATTATTGTTGTTGCCATCACTGTTACTGCTGAACTGATCCTTCTGCCCTTGGCCACTGCTGATTTGTGTTTGTGTGCTGCCTGCAGAGATGTTTGCAGTACTGGGTGCTCCAGACATTAGCCTGTGCCTCATACAAAACACACCAAAATAGCCTTATTTTAGGGAAAGATTAGATTCAGGGTTGAGTTCATGGGCAGCTAGGAATCTTGGCATCCAAAATCACTCTTAGCTTCCTTGCCATTCTGAATTAAACTGGGTGCTGACATTTATCTAACAATCAATCAAGAAGTGCTTTGGAGCAGGGGAAGAAGACAGCACCAGCAATGCAGAGAGGCTTAAACAGCTTGAGGGCAGGTAGCAAACACCATTCTTTTGGGTCAGTGCTGTGGCTGCTGAGTGCAGTGGCAGGGGCTGCTGGAGAGGTGCTGACGGGCTGGTTGTGCTGCTTCCCTTTACAGGTTCTGTCACCAGGTGGATTTACTTGGCTGTGAACAAGTCGGCCCTTCTCAACATCGCTACTCCTGGGAGTGTATACGAAGCAACATGGATGAGAGACGGAATGAAGTTAGTTCAGATAAAAGATAAGAAAAGTAAGAACTATGTGAACAGGGAGCAGTGCAGATGCACGATATTACTAAATGGGACTCTGCAAATAGAGCGGGTGGTGAAACAGGACAGTGGAAAGTACACAGTGACGGTTTATCATCAGGATGGAAAACTGAAGGCAGAAGAAGACACAATGATTGTTGTTCAGGGTGAGTTTTCGCTCTTCCCATACCATTCCTGGCACAACTGAGTAAGACTTGGTGCTCCTACAACTTTTTCTCCTCATTACCCCCCTTTCTGATTTGGGGAGACTTTTGTGAAACGTACTTCTTTCCTCTCACCACCGACAGCAGCCTGCTGCTTTTCTCCCTTCTCTTGCTCCTCTCGATGTCCTCTGGTCCTCTGCTTCTTTCTGGCTTCGTTGTCTGTCAGCCCCCCAGGTTTCTACGTGTGCTCAGGAAAGCAGCAGTGAGCATGTCTGTGCTGGCAGCAGGGTGAGTGCAGACAGCCCTACTGCAGCACCCTGCTGCCAGACATCTCTTGAGGGAGCGCAGCAACCAATGTGGGGTGAGCCTCTGGCTGAGGCACTGTGCACTTCTGGCACTTCTGCTGCTGTTTTGTGGGCACCTTTGGTCTCTCGCTGCAGCTCCAGCAATGCAAACCTTGTGTTGCATTTGTCAGTCCTCTGAGGAGAGCTTGGGAGCCCAGATGTTACTAAATGCCTATATTTAAGCAATGCAGTCCCACTCCATTTTTGCTCTGATATAAGAAGTAGCCAGCAGTCACCTCCCCTGATCTACGCCACTGTAGGAGTTGAATTTGCAGGGGAAAAAGTCTCTTGCACCCTATCCCTGCATAGCATAACACAACAATTAGGAAGACTGTGCTGTCCAGAGCACAAGCACATGCCCAGGGATTTCAGCTGCACAGGTTCAAAGCATGAAGGCACCCTCCATTCCTCTGCTCTGTCTTGTCTGCAGAAATCAGAGTGGTAGCAGCCCCAAGGTTTTAGGATGATTAGAGAAGATGGGGATGCCTAATCTGCTCCTTTATGGCTGCTGCCTCTCCAGATGTCTGAGGTGTAGGACAGCATGGGTTTCTTTTGACAGCGTGGGGTTTTTTTCCCCAGCAAGAGGATGATTTTGCTCTGTCCTCCTTCAGACAGCATGCACACCTCTGCCAGCCTCTTGAGTTTGGGATGCCTTGATAAGGCAGCAATGACAGCTGGAAAGGCTTTAGCAGGGTTCCTGTGCAGTGTGAGGTCCCGTGGCTAACAGACTGCTGAGCAGTGAGGATGTCTCACTACATGGGGAATTATTATTGCAAACTGCCTACAGATTCAGGAAGTCGTTGAGACCTGATGCTATTTACTCAGGCTTTAAGCCACTGAACTCTGGGATACCCTGAGTTCAATTTTAGGCTAAAGTTCCAACCTAACTATGTGCTGCACCACTTCATCTACTGTGCAGCAGTGAGGTTGCCTTACCTTCAATACGTAGTTTTGGAAGTAGAGTCCTTTAATAAGTGCTGAGTGCTTAAGTCATTTCTGAGCCAGATTATACTATGTCACTAGGTCTGGACAAAGAGTTGTTCCTTACAAATAGTGGTTTAGATGATACCATCACACAACTTCACCACCAGGACCCGGACCCTAGTGTTTCACCCTGGGTCGTTTGCCTGAATGGCAGGTTACAGCTTGCAGAAAAGGAGAGGACTTGATGTCAAAAAGGGTGGCTGCAGATGTCACGGTGTGAACCTAGGCTGCATTTGCTATGAGCAGCTCTGATATGCTTCAAAATTTACAATCTCTATAACTTACAGTGTCTGTAACTAGAGGTGGCTCTGATACGTTTTTGTTCACCTGGTCTAAAAGATTAAGTTTTTTCCAACTGATGTCCCTGTCAGTTGAGCCTAGTTGAGGAAAGCTCTGCAGGCTTTTCTGGCTCTTTCAGTGCCACCACTGATACGGAATCTGGAAGTGAAATGTAGCTAGCTGTTTGCAGGACACGAAGAGAGACAGAAATCGGTTCTCTCTGTCATAACTTCATTGAGAGCTAAGAGATACCTGCTTTGTGTTTTCTGTTCTGTTTTGATGGGTTTTCACGCTGCGGCTGTCACGTTAGCCGAGTGGCACTGGTAGTACATAAAGCATCATAAGTAGCTGTTTAATCTGTCTTGGAAATCTGTGCTGACAGGCACAGGCAGATCAGAGCTGGCTTCCTTTGCGCCAAAACAGTGAGGCTGGAGTTGGAGTAGGCTATGGTTCTGAGTCCCTCCCATCTGCTGCCTGCCCTGAAAACACAGCTTCATCCCCTTGCCTACCTAGCTAGCTGGCTGTGGGCCTGAAAGTAGTCCAGCTGTGGTGGTGCAGCTCTGCTACATATGTAAGGCTACATATGTAAGCTAATATACTGCATTTTCTTTATTATTGCCATGTCACTTCTGCAGTAGAAGTCTAATTTATACTTTTTTTTTCTTCTGTGGTCTCATTAGCTTGTGTTGCTCCCTGACTGCTTACTGGGAGCTAATTCTCTCTTCTGATTAATGATGGACATTTTCAGAAGGAGAAACCATCTCAGATGTGTCTGTCCCCTTCTCTTTTAGAGCCTGTCCCGCAGCCAATCCTCAGTGCCGAATGCGTGAATAAAACCTTATCTGTCAAGTGTGAAGCAAAGCAGAAGACTAAAGATGAAACATTTATAATAGAACTGACTCAGGACAAAAGCAAAAATCAAAAGAACACCACAAGGTTGGAATGGCACAGACGGCCTTCTGGGATGTTCAGATGTGTTGTTAAGAACAACGTCAGCCAAAAAATGACTGAAAAGGTCCTGAAGTGCTCAGGTAAGAAAATCTAATTTTTGCCAGAATCTGCTAGGGTGGACTCACAAAAGCTGATGCAGTTACATGTACCTGTAGGACTGGTCTGGGTGCCAGGAGCATCGGCGGTCCCCAGTACCCAGCATAGTGAATTGACCACTGCCATGGCTCTCGGTGGCCACTGCTGCTGTGGTACCTGGGAGGCGAGTCATGCTTTCTGCATTGCATTCCCCAAAGTTGTCACATCTCCACACTTCCCACCCTGCTGCTGTCTGCCCCACTGCTAGCTGCCCTTATGGCTTCCCTGCTCTAACAGGGGAGACCAAGCTGGGGGCAGTGGGATGGGATGGCCAGGCACCTCTTCTTCTCTTGCGGCCACTAGTGTTTTTCCCCCATGCTTAGTGAGGCCTGGGGGTTGCTGGAAGAGGGGAAGAGATTTTTCTGGAGTCACAGAATCACAGAACGGTAGGGGTTGGAAGGCACTTCTAAACATCATCTAGTCCAACTGCCCTGCTCAAGCAGGTTCACCTAGATCAGGTCACACAGGAACACGTTCAGGCGGGTTTTGAAAACCTCCAGAGAAGGAGCCTCCACGCTCTGGAGTCAAGAGCCTTGTGGGTGGCAGGGAGGTCCCCAGCAAACACTGCAATGCTATTTGGAGGAAATGGCTCCTGGAAAAAACTGCAGGCTGCCAGTGAGGCCAGGTTAGCTGAGGGGTGAATGAATGAGAGAGAGATTCTTGCTCATCCTGTCCTTCCCTGCCCCACCCCACCGCCCTCAATGCTGACTATTCTTCCAAAAGTTGCCAAAGTATCCTGATAGACTGAAGTGGTGCCAACCATCACTGTGGTAGACCAATGAAGTGAAGGAGTAAGCAGGGAAGTGGGCTTGAAAGTGTTTTAATAGCATACAGCAGTCTGCAAAAGGCAGATTTACCCCCTCATTTTTATTCTCCTTTATTCCTTTAAAACTAATTGTGCTTCCCAAAAGCTGACTTTAATCAATCAGTTAACCAGTTCAAAGCCAAAGAGTAAGGCTCTAAACTACCCAACCTACCATGACATAAATTAACAGCTTACTTTTAGGAAATGTAGCTTGGGCCCTTCTCATATATATATGGAATTTATTTCAAGGGTTTTGCTCTCGATTTGCTCATTCTCCACTGTGAGGGTGATAGGGCACTGGAATGGGCTGCCCAGATAGGGTATCGAGTCTCCATCCCTGGGGACATTGAAAACCCACCTGGATGAGTTCCTGTGTGACCTACTCTAGGTGGTCCTGCTGTGGCAGGGGGGTTGGACTAGATGATCTCTTGAGGTCCCTTCCAACCCTTAAGATTCTGTGATTCTGTGGTATTCTATGAAATCAATTGCATGTTATTTTTCTTCTCTCCATGGTCATACCTGTGAAGATGGTGCTTGTGTGCTACCTGTGGATGTGTGCTGTCTCAAGGTGAAAACTAAGCTGCTTGGGCTCTCTGGCTTGAAATCAGGAGGGAGGCAATGGAAACTGTAGCTGAGCTTTGAGGTTGCTTGGCTCAGATGTGCATAGCTCAAATGTACCATGGATTTTCTTACCCACGTGAACATCATCTTTCTAAACCACAACCGCAGCAGAAAGAACTGAAGAAGGAGCATTTGAAATGGACAGAGTCATGCTGAAAATTATTACATAGGCGAAAGGAGTCATTGTTATCCTCACAGAAGTTTTGAAATGTAAAGTGAAACCAAGGGACAGGTGATACTGATGTGATACTGGACGTGGTACTTGGTTCAAAGTTCAGTTTTCCAGTGCTGTACTGAGGGAAACTCATTGAATTTGTTGTGCTTGAGTTCATGCCACCTAACTGCAACCACTTCATTTAAAGCACTTACTTGCACTAGATTCATGCTAGAGCTAGTGTAGTGAGGGAGCTCATGAGAGCTATTTCTGCCACAGCAAATTTAAGGAAAAGTCCAAATCCCAGGGACAGCCCATGGTTTGAGAAAGGAGGGAACAAGCCTTAAGGAATAGAGGCCCTACTGGAGTGATCCAAGGTCTGCTGTGGCTGAGTGAAAGCAAAGAGCTAATGGATGGGCTGGCATCTGTTTTTCCACACAGCCCTTGCCTCCTGAAGGATCGCCCTGATGCCTAAAATAGCATGGGTTACACAGCCTCATTGGTGCCAGCATCAGGAAGGGACTGGGGAATGGGACTTTGGAGCCAGGTGTGAAAACATGCTGCTGGATTAGATCTGTTTCAGGCAGAGAAGCCAGCTCGAATGTGTTGTCTCAATGAGGAGGTCCTGGCTGAAGGTGGCCATCCCAGGGCACGCGCCAGGCAAGCACGGGCCTGCCTCCATTGCTGGTACAGGCAGGCATTGCCCCTCAGCTAGATTTCACTTTGATTTCACTTCTTCTTCCCTTTGAGAAGTGCTCTTCTTCCACAGGGTGAGCTGAGTGGGATAGTTTGGCTTTTGCCAAATAGTTAACAGAGAAATAACATTTGCCACACTGTTCTTTAAAGTACAAATACCACATCTCTCAGGCACCAAAAAAAACACTGAAACCATGCAGCACTACCCTTCTCATGACACTAAAAACCCCGTCAGACCTTTTCTGTGGGGTGGCAAGACCCTACCAGCTCCATAGTAGATAAAAAAATCCCTCAGCTTGCAGTCAAGCCTCCTTGCAACCATGCTGCCTCACATTAACTGCATTCAAGGCCTGTCACCTTGAATTTTGACCTTTAGCAGGCAAAGCATGCTTCAAATCAGATAACTTCATATATAGGCTCACCTTATAGCTAGCTGGGAGAAACAAGCATGGAAATGGCAAAATGCACCTTTTTGTAACACTGGGAGCTAACACAGGTGTGAAGAATCACATCACAGAGGGCCTTCACCATTTTTTTCCACTGGGGCAGCTTGGCAGTGCTGACAGTGGCCTTTTAGACTACCAACATCTCGGCTTTGGTGTCATCACTCTTGGCCCTCCATGTGCACAGCTAGGAAATGTTAAGGGTAGCACGAGTGGTATCGTCTCCTTTGGAGCTTTGACCCTCAAGGAGCTGAGGAAGGTGCATTTTTGCTGGGTTCAGCTCCACAGTGCCTGTGCTCAAGCTGGAACACTGAATGCCAGCAGCAGGCAGCCCAAGCAAGAGGTGGCAAAGGAAGGCTACTGTCCAGCAAACCTTAACTGGCTAAAAGAAGGAACACTCATATAAGTTTTTGCTCATTGGGCAAACCAAACTCTCATTTTGAGGCTGTGGGATATTTGTTTATGTTCTTTTCCTTGTCACTATTTTTTCTCTTTCATTTACATACAGCCAAAAATTGAAGAGGAAGTACCAAAATACTATGAAGGAAGCCAGTCTCCAGCCCTGTAGGAAGTACTTTAAAAGTTTGTTTTTGTTAGATGCTGAACATTGTCTGGATGCTTGCTGTCCTTAAAAGGGTCCATTGGTGGCAGGAACAGGGCAATTGTGGTAATCTAAATAAGATGAGCTGGCACAGACGAACACTCTGAATTTTCTGCAGAACTTGAATCCATCAGGGACCAGTCAAAATTCTCCACAACAAAGACCAGCAACTTTCTGCTGAGTGCAGAGAAAAAGCAAAGGGTGGGCTCTCTCATTGCGTCTGCCTTGACAGTCAATGGAAGAAAATACAGAACTCCAGACAGACATTGTGCAAGTTCTTCCTTTCCCTCTAACATCCGCTTTCCTTCCCTTAACTAGGCCAGCTGGACCTTTACCTCATCTTAGGCATTGCAGGAGGTGCAATCTTCTTTGTTGTCTTCATGATTTTGCTTATTTATTGTATCCGGAAGAAGAAAGCAGAAAGGATTGAAGATGATGGTAAGGGTTTAAGGGGTTTTATGTTGCTATCCAGCCACCTAAAGCCTTAGAGCTTCCTGCTGTCACCACCCCTGTGGGCAGGAGAATGCTCTCTGCCTTGGCATGTGCAAGAGCCTGGTCTTGGCATACGGTTCAGTCTTGGTTTCTGATAAAGACTTTGAACAAAACACTTCTTATTCTCAAACGCTTTGGCTTATTCATGGGGGAAGGACCGCTCCTTTAAAGCTCAGCCAAGGTTACCAGTCGTGAGCATCTGTGAGGCTAAAACATGCAGTCAGATGTCTCATTAGCAGATTTTTTTTCATAATTTTCCATGATGTAAAGTTAGGATCCCTGAAATCACCAGTCATGTTTGGAAATGTTGTAAGTGATGACAAGGGGCTTTTCTGTGAGTTTCCTCAGGTGTCTCACCGATCTTGTCCTCTCTACAAAACAGTGTCCTTGGAGGCCTATCAACACTGGTGGTCCAGCCTGGGGCATTTGAAAGACTTGAGGCTTTCAGTGTGGGCAGAGATTTCATCTGTTGTCCAAAATTGAAGCCTCTTTAAGACCATAAAAAATACTCTGCAAGAGTCTTCTCTGAGAGTGGGCTCTCAGTCTTGATGGAGAAGTTGCCTTGAATTACAACCCAGACACTGCTGGTAGTTTGGGTGGACAGAGCATAATGACCTGCCGCTCAAGACGAGTTCTCTGGCCCACCTGGAAGGGGAGACTAAAGCAAGAGGGAGGTCACTCTACAACTGCAAGAGCACCTTGTTGTTTAAATCTTGTTTCCAAGTCCTGCCTCCCCCTGCCCCCACCACTGTGTCAGGCTTCCTGTGTGGTCTCAAATAGCAGGTAATCTCTGTGTCAGTCAGTTCTCGAGTTTCAAAATGGGGAGTAAAAGCTCCTTTGTACGCCACAACAAGCTTTGTCAAGATAGAGAGGACAACATCTGGAGGAAACCTCAGCTGACACCTCGAAAGTGCCAGTGGTCAGACTGACAACCGGTCCTATGGCTGAGGGCAATGCAACCTCACCACCCCTGAGCATGGGTAACTTGCCATGGCCTTCTTACTTCCCCTGAAGTTACAACCATGGAGAATAGGCAATTGCTTTTCCCTGTTCTCTCAGAGAGCTCACCAGAGTGCAACCATGGGATGTCATCTCAGAAGGCTCGCCATAGCTTATGAGCACAACACTCATGTGAGTGTGGCCATCTCAGAGTTATTTTACATTATGGATGTTATTGTGTGAGTGGAATATGTTACTCCCTCAGCTATGTAGTGATGGCATTTCCTCAATTCTTGTGTCTATATTCAGCAAGAATTAAGAAAAAGAGAAGGAGTCTGGGAAAATGGGAACTAATATACAGGGGTGATTATCCTCTCTGAAAAAGTCTGGGGCGTGCTTGAGGCCATTTCAGCGTCCCAAGATCCCCTCAATCCTAAACTAAGCTGACCGACATTTAAGAAATGATGAGTCAGTGACCGAAAGTCAGCTGGTATGTATTTACTTCCACTTGTGGGGAAATTAACACTGGCAAAATGGACCTCTGGCTTCCAAGTGCCTGGAAATCCCAGCACAGATAGTGGCAGGGTAGAGTGCTTTGATATTGCCTCCTGGGGTTATGCATCTCTCTCTCCCTTCGGTGTCCTGTTTCCAAAAGAGGACAGATTGGCTCAGGCTGGGGGTGACCGTTGGTGACTGCTGGGGTCAGTTCCCCCAACACAGAGAGAGGGCAGAGCTGCCCCAAACACCCCCAGATACCTTGACCTCAGGCAGGCAGCTGAAAAGCTTTCGGGGTACACAGGCTGAGGTGATTTTGGTTGTTCCACTGGAGTAGCAGGAACACCTGAGAGCGACAGCACCCTTCCAGGTAAGGCCGATATTTGCCTCTTCCTTGCTCGGGCCAAGCACTTTTTCCCTGTCTGTACAACTTCTGCTTGAAGCCGAGCAGGTGCCTGATGGCCGTGTCCTTGTGTCATTACAGAGGAGGAGCAGAAGATGCACTCGCACCGGGCTGGCAGTGAGATGGCAGTGAGGGAGCTGCCTCAGCCACCCTGCACTCCCACCCCTAAGCAGCTGCGCGTGCAGCAGCGGCCGCTGCCGCCGCAGCCCCAACCATTGCAGCCGCCGCAGCAAGCACTGCCCCCACGGCCCAGGCCCCGCACTCAGCAGCGGACTCCAAACCACCCGAGAGAGAGACCTTGAACTTCTAGCCCTGGGAGGGTTGGTGGTGTCTCTGCTCCACCATGGGCTGTGGAAAGAAAGTTCCCAATAGCCAGGAGCCCCCTTCCACACAGCCTTGCTAAACGCTCAGCTATGAAACGGCAGCTTTTGTGGCAGAAAATCAGAGACAGCGTCAAATGGAGATGAAGAGAACCAGTGGAGGAGATTAAAGGTGATGGATATTCAACCCTGTGGCCATTTTTCTTTGTCTCTGTGTTAAGGTATGGAGCAGTGATCCTTGAAACCTGTATCTTTCTGTGGTTTGCTTGGTTTTACCGCACCTTGTTGTCTTCACGCTTTTTGGATGGATTATATCGAGAGGCAACTAAAGCTCTAGTGAGACGACATGGTCCTAAGGACCTTACAGGGTTTTGTTACTTATCTTTCCTTTTTCCTGCCATGCTTTAGGAGAGCCCTCTGGCTTCAGCATCAAACACATGGCCTCCTGGATCAAAAAATATTGGTGTGTAACTAAATGCCTGTCTGAGGCTGAAAGAATTGCCATTGCCTAATGCAGAGACGTCTGAAAGCCTTGAAGCATCAGTGTGGGAAAAGCATGATTGGGAAAGGAGTAAACTTCTCACCACGTTTGGAACAAGGAACCATGGGCTTAAATTGCAGCAAGGGAGAGTTTTATTTCAAATGAAGAACTGAAATTTCTGGGAGAAGATCTCCAGCTCTGGGGCTTTCAAAGGGCAGATGAGGTTACCATCCGGGACGCATCTTTGTCTTGCTGAAGGCCAGGGGAACATGCTATGTGGCTTCTCCAAGGACTGTTTCAGTGCAGCTTTCTGTGACTTCTTGCTGGCAAATAAAACAAGGCTTTTTGTCTCAGCATAGGTCTGTTTGGCTATTCAGCCAACTTTTTTTTGTCATAGAAGAGGTCTAATATCCATTGGCTTGTGAAACAAGTGTTGCAAACTGCCAAGCAGGCTGATTATTAGCGGCATTGTCTAAACTCTCATGACTCTCCATTGTAGGCCTCCTGTTGATGGTGAGGGGCCGTGTCCCTTGATTTTGCTGGTAAAGACCTCATGTACAACTATGTACATGTACAGAGAACTGCTGAGAGCTCTCCCTCCCAAAGGGAGAGGCTGGACTACAGTAACTGTGCCTGTGTCACCCTCCATGTGCTGGACAAACACTGCTCACTCCTCTGGTCCCTGGAGGTGTCCATAACCGCCTCTATGTGACAGCTGAGGAGCAGAGAGGACAGGCCTTTTTAGAGCAATGTCTGTATGGATACCCTGGCCCATCTTTTGTAAGAGGTGGAGGAAGGAGAGAGCTGCAAGAGCCACAGAGCACAAGACATCCAGCTAGCATGTTGTTGTGTTAGGCAGAAGAATGTTTGTTACCCCTTTCAGGCTTGACTATCCTACACATACCACAGAAGATAAAACAGCCATATTTTGTTTCTCCTCAGAAATGTGACTCTTTTTATCTTCTGGTACAAGGATAGGGAAGTAACTTGTCAGAGAGAAGGAGGTCTCTGCCTCCTCCAGAACTCAGTCACTTTGCCTGAACTGTGACAGTAGACACAACCCTGGGACTGTCACTTGCTGTCTCGTTTGCTTTCTGCAGCTTCGTCTTAGGGCTTTTGCTATTCAAAGTTGCATTTGATAAAGACTTTATGGTTTATTTGTAGCATATGCTATATCTCTGTAGTGAATGAATAAAGACAAGAGCAGGTGGAGAGGAAATTAGTTCACACCTGTGCGGGTACTTTAGTATCTGCATCTCACTGGTACAAAGGAGGAGAGAAAACCAGTTTGGTCCCTGAGCCATGGGCACATGGAGGCAGGAGGTTTCACACCACTGCCTGGGAGGCTTCAGCAGCTGGTGGGCTCAGGGTGGTGTGGGTGAGCACAGCTGCTGTCCTGCCTGGTTGGAGTTTCATCAGTGCCCACTCCAGAGCGAGCAACACCTGTGGCTATGGGAGCACTGAGCTTTGCTGGGAAAAAGGGATGGTTACTGGCACCTGAGGAGGAGGGTCGGTGCTCTCTGTACCCCAGACTTGACAGAGCTGCAGGAGTGCTTTGGAGATGCTCCTTCCCTGTGGCTGAGGCTTGGTGAGCTTCTGTCATGCCTCTGTGAGACCCTTCTGGGTTTCCCACCAGCTTCTGCTCCAGGCCCTCTCCTGCCTGGGGCTGGTGCTGGTGGAGTGACAACTGCCATGGCTCCTTGCATGTGTGAGATGGTGCCAGGATGACTCTGGCCCAGCACGGAGGTGTGCTTGCTGTTCTAGCAGGGAACTGCAGAAAAGTCATGCCCAAGACAAGAAAAGGAGGCAAGAAAGACTTGCAAACTGGGTCCAAATCTGCCCTGAAGACTGGGCTCAAGACCACCCTGTGAATTATGGAAACCTCTGTTGTCTCAGCTTAAAGCATGTGAGGGTCGAATACACCCAAGAGCTGCTCTTGGGTCCCCTTACTGGGGAGAAGGGCTGCCAGTGGGCACCCAGAGTACAGGGCAGCCCAGAGGCCACAACAGTGGGTGTGAATGAAGTGTGGAGGTGTGTGTTTCAATACTGTTCTCCATCTGGCTGCTGTAACCATGGGCTGAGAGAAGTACTCTCAGCCTCAGCCACCTCACTGAGGTCTCCTTTGGGTTACTAGACTCTTTCCAGCTGCATGCTTTTCTCTTACATGCTAAGAGGCTCAAACCTAATTGAAAAGAGCTGAATTTAGCCCTGTTGGATGGATTTGCACCAAAACACAGTCCTCCATCAGACAGAAAAGGAAACACTATGAGCATAGAATACCCCCACACAATGGAATCCTCATCAGCACAAGAGTTATTTTTGACTGACATCTTTTTTTTTTTTGATAATCACCATTGTTTTTGTGATGTCTCATGTTTGTTCCTGAAGTGCTGCAATGGAGAGTGCTTGTGCAGTTCTGAGTTCTACTTGATGCCTACTTGAAAAGTCAGCAATCTCTCCAAAGGTGTGTCATGGAGCATTCAAACCTTGAGTTTTTTTATGCTGCAGAGGATGTTTCAGTTCTGGAAAATGAGCTGATGGCGAGACTTAAGAAAAAACAGGAAGTGCTTGGCTCTGGTGATGCTTGCTGCAACCTTTCTTGGTTCTTCTTTCGTAGACACATCTACGGGTGAGTCACACAAGATGAAGTGTTTTTACCCATTCTTCTTAAAGGAGGATAAGATCAGAGTGCTGACATGCTAAGCTATGCTCTGCCTTGTCCTCCTCCATTGGAGAGGTGCGGTTCTTGCTGCCTGTAGCAGGGATCAGTTTTGCTTGGTGATGTGCTTCAGAAGCAGCTCTGAAAGAATGGAAGTGCAGCCCCACGATCCAAGCAGGTCTGTAGTCGTGCTGTGGTCTTGTGGCTCTTGCCGGCTGAGGAGGCACCCAAAAGAGCAACAGCTGGTTGTATAGAATCACGGAATGGTAGGGATTGGAAGGGATCTCTAGAGATCATCCAGTCCAACCCCCTCACTAAAGCAGATCCACCTAGATCAGGTCACACAGGAACACATCCAGGTGGGTTTGAAAACCTTCAGAGAAGGAGACTCCACACCTTCCCTGTGCAGCCTGTGCCAGGGCTCCCTCAGCCTCACAGGAAAGAAGTTTTCCCTTGTGTTCAAGTGGAACCTTTTGTGTTCCAGCTTTTGTCCATTACCCCTAGTCCTATCGCTGGAGACAACAGAAAAAAACCTATCACCTCAACTTCTTGACGTCTACTCTTTAGGTATTTGTGTTAATAAAGTGTCCCTCTATTTGCATGGAAGATAAAAATCTTCTATCTCAGTGTTAATCTACATGACATCAGCAGCACTCGCTGCCCAAACTTGGCCTTTCTAGTAAAGTAGACAAGACCTGCTTGTATCCCAGATGGGTATTAACCAGTCCGGAGGGAGGTTCTCTTGCATCTGGCACAGCCAGTGCTGCAGCCAGCTAGATAATTTCATTTCTAAAATAAAACTGAGCCTCTAAAAGGTCAAGTAGGAAACTGTGGCTCATTCAAATGTCTTTCTTGAGATGCTTGCCAAGATGACGCTCTGGGAAAAAAAGATCAATTTCATCCCTATTTTGCAACACATCTTCAGGCTCTGATGTGGAGATAATCCCCAGCTGGGACTGTGTTGCTCATCAACTTCTTTCTCCATTCTGACAGACAGGTCATCGTCTCCTCAGCCACACTGAAGCCTTGCAAAAGCTTAAGGAATCATGGGTTTGCCTTTCAAACTGTAGTCCTCCCTGAGGTATGCTCTGGGCAACAGGCATGAGCTCAGCTAGGTGGGCAAATTGGTCCACCAATGCTCCTTGCAGGAGCTGGCATGGCTGTCACTTTCTGATCCCCAACCTAGCTGATGATCACCCAGGGCTTGGATGCACAGAGGAGCTTGTTCATATGCTGTGAGTGACAGTGTAAGAGGTCTGTGGGAAGAAAGGTAGGAGTTAATTAAAGAGAGGACAGTAAGAGGCTCTGTGCCAATAAAGTGGTCTCCTGGCTTCCTCCCCTCAGAGAAGGGATGCCAAATCCAACCTTCTCCTCACTCCCTCAACAAAGTGCTCCTTCCCCCTTGCAGGGGAAAGTTTATGAAAGCACCTTTTCCCATCCTTGCAACTTGGCTGCTGCCTTGAGCCATGGATCAGTGGAGGCCATGGGAGCACTTTCCTCCCTCAAAGGTACAGCTTTACCTTGCAGAAGATTGCTCAAGGGGCTTCTGATCCTCACCTCAAACTGAAATTCCCCTCTGCTCTGCTGCTGGAGTGGGGGAGAGCTGCAGCTCTGCAGGCAGAGGGTGAAGTCATTGTCCTGGTGCAGCTGGGGCTGATTTACCATTTGGGCTCCAAGCACTTTCTGCTAAGAAGGAAGCCACCTCTGCTGTGTCTGTCCTAAAGCACTAGAGAGGAGCCAACCCTCAGACTGCCTCCCAGCTCTTCTTTGGCGAGGAAGACAGCAGTGAAAGTAAGAATCTGAGCATAACTTTTTATCCTTTTTGAGTTCTCCTGGCAGGGCAAACAATCCCAAGCTGATGAAAGTCCCCTCACCAGAATTTCTCCTCCTTGGTGAATGGAACCTGCTCTGTCCTCAGAAACAGTGGGGACCAGGGTGGGTGAAGGAGCCTTCCCAAAGCCTGTGGCAGAGCAGCACAGCATGGCTGCTGCTCCCCTTGACCTGCTGGAACTGGAAAGGTGCAAAGGGGAGCTGTGTGGGAAGAGAGACAGGTGCATGAGGAGCTATCTCATATCAGGATCGGTATGGGCATCTGCCAGCTACTGCCCAGGTCTTCCCAACTGAGATTTGGGACAGAGGAGGAGGGCAGGGACCAGCTCAGCTGGCCTTGGGAATAAGCCAGACTCCACACGTGTAGCACGCTGATCAGCAAGGCAGGGGGAGAGGGATGGGCAGTCACAGAAATGGCTACTTGAGAAGCTGGATGACCAGGAAGCAAGATCTGAGTCACATAACTTTCTCACATTCATGGTCCTGGAATGGGTCTTCTGTTTCCATGCAGAGCTCTCTTGTGAGCTGTGATACACCCTTTGGGCAGGGGGCATGAGTTGCATGCCTTGCTGAGCCTCCTGCTTCCACCTCTGTTTTTAATCCCAGGACAGCTGCCTCACTCTCCCCTCCTGTGACACTTCCCCAAGCAGCACTGCTGCAGTGTTAACGTTCTATTCTAGCTTTCCTTTCCTACAAAACACCCACTCTGGGTGGTTTATTTTTCATCTTTCAACAACACCTCAGCACTCCACCTATGCACACGCCAGCCCAAGGGCAGCTTGCCTGCTGAGAGGGAGGGAAGGGGACTTCCAAGGCACCTCCCTAGCTTCAAAACATGGTTCCACTCCAGGTCACTTTGCTGTTGTGAGCCTTCTTGGGTGCCACTGGGAATGATCCCAGGCTCCAAAAGGATCGAAGAAGGGTATACTTCTTTGCTGTCTCCTGCTATGGGTGATGCAGAGCTGATGCTGACCCCCTCTTCTCTGAATCTCACTGGGCATGTGGTGAGCCCCTAGCCTGAGGTGCCGGTAGGCCCTGCTCTCCCTTGGCACATGTTTCATTGGTGGGTGTAAGTGGCTGGTTCAATCGAAACACATAGGAGGGAAGGAAGGAGAAGGTGAAGGCTGGGGTAGACAAAGGACCAAGGCTGTGGTTAATCCTGCCCACTTGACTGTTAGCAGCAGCAATAGGGAGCGGGTGCCTCGCACGCCTTTGTTCTGGGTAATATTGTTAGACAGTTTCTGCCTTTGATGCCTCTGAAATGTAGGGTTTGAGATAACAGGAAGAGATAACCCCATCACAACAGAGATGCTACCCGCTCATTGGTTGCATTTCCCATGCGCTTTCTCTGCCTACAGAATAACAGCAGGCAAGCACTTTGGGTTGCTGCCCGCCCTCCCACACAACCACCTGCTTTAATTTCTAGCTCTCCTGAGGGCCATGAGGCAGGTGAGCAAGCGTGGTGCAAAAGCAGGAGGGTGTGAGTAGAGATGTGTGTGGTACAAGCACTTCTGGCAACTAGAGGGGAACACGCCTGAAACAGACCTGTCTGCAGGCAGACCAGAACTGTATTTCTACACTTACTTCTCCATGCTGAACACTGGTAAAAACAGGGCAGGCAGTTAGGCTAGTGCATTAGGACAACTAGCCCATGAAAAGCCTCATGCTGAAATGTAATGCCTGCTGGGACAGTCTGAGGCCACTGCTGTTGGCAGTCTGAGTTAGACAAACCCCTTTTCCTCTGTGAAAAGCAAGGTGAGCTCTCTTGTGAAAAATGGGAATGAAATAAAGGGATGCTTGTTTGCCAACGAGTTCCTACATAAGGGTACCCTGGTGTCTAGCTTTTCTTCCATGAAACATGCATGCACCTCGTATGCTTCCAAGACAGGCTCTTCCCAAAGCCCACCTCAGTCCCTTCCCCATTTGGCTGGATGCCCCAGAGCCCACTGTTGTATGCTGGCACGTTCACCAGAGGGTCCTGCTGGGTAAAAGCTCACCAAGCTCTCTGCCCAGAAAAGAAGCTCTGGCCCTGCTCTTCTCCTACTTCCGACCTCTCGTCCGACACTGATGGTGCGTCCTGTCCCTCGTTGGCTCTCCTTGAGCACCAGGGCAGATGGCAAACTTGGGAAAGCAAGGGTGGTCTGTAGGCTAGAGATGCTGCTGTGATGCTCCCCTTCATATTCTTGCTGGGAACAGGGCCCTGATTTCTCCTCTTGTCTAAGAAAGGAATACTTGTAGGTATCGGTTTACACTGGTGTCACTGTTTTATTCAATTTCTACTTTCCTGGAGGTTTTACGGCTGTTAAATGCACCACCTGAGGGAGCTGTGTCTCCGAGAATGGCTCCACAACAGACAGAATGGCTGTAGGAATGGCTCTACAGCCAATAGGCTCTGCAATGAATGCAAGGCTGACTGCAAGACCTGCGTGCTGCTCGTCAAAACTTCCATTTGAATTGGCTTCAATGTGGTTTCATTAGACAGGGCCAGCATGAGCAAAACAGAAGAATGAGGATGTGGTTCCTATTGCAGAGGAAGTGCCTGTATCCCAAACCTTTAACTCAACCAGCAAAACCTCCAAGGGAGGGTTTTTTGCTGAGCTTACAATTTCTATAGACTCTCCTTTTCTTTTAGCCATTTAAAAGAGAAAAAACCCAAACAACAAGAGACAAACTTAGCCAGAAGTTACTCAAAAGAGGAACTGAGGAACACAAACTTTATGAAAAAGCACTGTCAGGAAGGAAACATGTCTGCACAGCGTGTGACTTGTAGGAGACTTTAGGCCCTGTAGCAGAAATTAAACACCAAATGTTGGAGGAGTTGCTGGGCATACAAGGTGCTCCACAAGAAGATCTGTTTAGCAAGGAAAAAAATATGTACCCACCCTCTTTCTTTATCAGACATCTCACCTTGCTTAGAAATTCAGACTGCACATGAGTTGCCTAGCCTCATGCTGCTGAGAACAGCAAACATATCCCTGGCTCCTGTTACCAAAGTACACTGCCTTATCAGGCTCCTTTTTGTCCCTCCTGCTCCTCTTCCTTGGCATTCCAGTACCTCAAAGATGGCTTGCCTGGAGTACACTCTAGGGAAAAGAGTCTCTGAATATCAAATGTTCCCTGAAGTAGAGCTCTCTGTTGATTCTGGGAACATCACATCAGGAAAGTTGTGTCAGCTTTAGAAAAACAACCAAATTGCAGCTTGATGAACCACAAATGGTGCCAGGGTTAGAAGGTGTGTTGACAAGTGAGGAGAGGCATTTCAGGGTGGCAACTGTAGAAGCAGCTGTGAATCTCCTTTCTCTCAAAGCATCTGTCCTAGAGAAGAACATCTGTGAGAGAGCACCTGAGGCAAATACAGGCATGATGCCTTATCTAGAGATGAAAAACTGCGCCACTACCAGCAGGCATGAAAGCAGCTGTCTCAACTCGCTCAACATATGTACACACATGTTGAGCAGCAAGAAATGTTGGTCATCTCCCTCTCCTAAAGTTTTGAGGGACAGGTGCTTCTGAAGCTTTAACATGAAATAGTATGGAAGAATGGTTTACAGGCCTAGATTGATCAGAACAGAAGCAAAAATTCTGCTTCTTCAAGGTATAAAAACAGATGCCACATCCTTTTGAAAAAAAAAAAAAAAAACTGCTCTAGGAAGGTGGGATGAAAGAAACCATAATTAGATGATAACTTCTGTGTAGGGCAGGTGAGGCTGAGCCCACTACTGCAGACTGCACTGCAGGGAGGAACTCTATGTGGTGTAAGCCTGAGCCCAGGCACAGCCACCTGGGCCTGACACACTGATCTCATCTCTCATGTGGCACCTGGCTTGTTCTGCAGCTTGTCCTAGACTGAAGTGTCATGCAGATATGTGAAGAAGTGCATGGTCTCATGTCCCAGAAGCAGAAACTTGTCTGTAGCCAGTGTGGCTCCCACCATGAAGATGCTTCCTGAGGACACTTGTGTGCACGGAGCATGAGAATTTTGTGTTACATCCATTTAAAACTCAGGGATGCCATTTTCCAGTGATCCTGGGATAAAGTCTCTACCTTGGGTGGTGAACAGGATGGCTAGAGGAGGAGATGGAAAGCTAGACCTGTGCTCAAGAGGCAGTGAGCCCATCGCTACTCAGGGAACTGATGGCTTCTTGGTCTCACTGGAAGAGAAAGGCAATTTGTGGGCTGGCCATACAATGATGACAACAGCTTAGGAACACTTTATTCCAGTGCAGTACCTGTTATCCAGCTTCTGGCACACATCTCTAGGCAGAGAAGGCAGTTTCTGGCAAGGCATTACCTAGCAGCTCCTCTACAGGGCCTGTTCTGCAGGATTTGATGCAAATGCTTCATTCAGCTGTGATATCAGGTGTCCCCAGGGACAAGAAGTGGAAGCAGCAGGTGCCCTGCCTGCAGCAGCCTGTTGGGTACTGATGCCAGTGAGAGGTGCCCAAGAACATGTTGGTGCTGTCATCTAGTGGGACAACACAAGCACAGCCCAGGCATGGCTCTGTGCCCTTCCTCACATGCCTTCTATTCCTCCCTTGTGTTAATTTGCATCCTAAGAGGCATGGGAGTATTATGGGGACATAAGGCTTTTCTATAGAACAAGCAGTGGAAAAAGATGTTATTGTTACAGGCTTCAGGCACAGTTTTTGTCAGGCTTGTGTATCACAGGCTAGGCTTAAAGGGAGCTCATCCAAACTTGTGAACTCAGCTGGCCCTCATGTACCTCCCCTCAGTAGAGTGCATTTTGTGCCTGTAAAAGAGATCAGCCCAAAGCACAAATAGAATAATGTCTAATTGCCTGTCTAATTCAGATCTTGTTTTGTACCCAAGGAGACCTGAATGGTCAAGGCTAGAGACTACTCTTAAACATTTGATTTTTCTTATTTGCATTCAAAACACATCAGTCGCTGCTTTCTGTTTGTGATCTCTACTACAATCAGGTTCAAGTTTTGGTTCCGCTTCCAACTGCTCAGACAAGTTCTGCCACTTTCAGAACACGTGGCAAACCTCCCTGTTGGCTCCCCTGAACTTTCCCAGAGGGTACACTGAGATGACTTGCCTTCTGGAATACAAAAGCCAATGTCAGAGACCCAGCATTTGGGATGTGTTCCAGGCTGAGTGGCAACGGAAGGGCAGAGGTGGGAGTAGGGCTTTTCAGCTCATCTTACGTCTTTCCCAGCCTCTAATAGCTTTGTCCTGTAAGTGCCTTCTGGTTCCTCCCACAGCAAAGGGAGTGCTGGAAAATCTGATGCAGCTAATTTTGGCAGAGGAACTGGAACACAAACCACAGGCCAGACAGGTGGCAACAGGGAACTGAAAGCAGTCTCCCAGATGAGACATACTAGTGTGGATTTTTTTTAAAAGATTCAAGGATTTCTCAGTGGTATTTTAAATAGAACTGTAGAACAGCCCAGGTTGGAAGGGACCTTAGAGATCATCTGGTCCAAACTTTCATGGGAAAGGGAGCCTACATGAGATTATCTGACACCCTGACCAGATGCCTCTTGAAAACCTCCAATGATGGGGACTCCACCACATCCCCGGAGGAGATGGTGCCAGTGATTGATTGTTCTCACAATAAAAAATGTATTTCATCTAGCAAGATGAAACCTCTCCCTGTGCAATTTGTACCCATTGTCCCTTGTCATCTCCATGTGGCTCCCTGTTGTTCAGGTTGAAATCCTTCATCTTTCTAACACTTCTATTCACATGTGATGGAGGGTGATCTTGACTGAAAAAAGTACAATTATGAAGGTATGTGACTCTGTTGGTGCTGATTCATGCTGTCCTCCTCTACCTTTCTTTCCTACCCTTCTCCTAGCCTTTTTCAGGAAGAACATTAACCTGCAGGCTACATCTGTGTCTAAAGTTCAGGGTGTAAAGGACTCCTGAGCTTAATTCCTTTTACCTTCTTCTGCTGTGTAGGGCCCTCCTTGCCCCCTGGCTAACAACTGCCCCTCACAAGGTGTGTCAGCTATGGCAGCTGCAGAAGCTCACCAGCACAAGCTGATGGGGAGCGGGGGAAGAGCCTGGGGGGATTCCCTTTCTACAGCTGGGGATGATACAGGGAAGAAAAAGTTAAAATCCCCCAACAGATTTGCTCATAGAAAACCTGTTTTGGTGAAAGCTGCCAAAATGTGACTGTACCAAAGTGGGCAGCCGGGCCCCTAGCCAGGCCCCAGCCAGAAAAATCATGGCGGAGCGCAGAGGGCACCAGCAGCCTTCCCGCCCTGCCCAGCCTCCCTCCCGATCCCAGCAGTAACCCCGGCAAGGCCAGAAGAGGGCACCTGAAAACAAGGGCTTTGTTTTCACGGCTCTCGGTGCTCTTGGGCTCTGCCTTCTTTTTTTCCTTTCCTTTTTTAGTCACCCGCCTTACACTCCCCCCAGCCCCCCGCCCCCCCCGCCCCAGGTTCTCTTGCACAAACGCTGCGAGCCGTTTTCATCTTCATGGGAATTTGTTGCTTTGTGGCATGAAAGGAGAGCACAAAGGCCCGCTCGGTGTGCGGGTAGCAGCGGGCTGTGCCTCTCCTGCCAGCACTCAGCCATCACTCCCCTCCCCTCTTGCCCCAAATTCTCTCCCCTACTCCAAAAGACATGCCCATGCCCGCGCCCAGTGATATGTTCATCTGCAAAACACACGGATGCGTGCAAGTGTATTGTAACCGTGCGGCAATTCTGAGACAAAAACCAAACCCCCGTTGTTTAGTTTCTGGTTTTTTTGTTTGTTTGTTTTCCCCGAAAGCTTCCTGAAACGTGAGGATTTCAGGAAAGAGGCACCTGTGTTCAAACCACAGTGGAACTTGAAGGAAGGGAAAAACCACCCCACCTCAGCAAGCAAGAATGTCAAGCTGAAAGCAGTGTGCTGTGCCTGGCTGTCTTTTTGAGATGCTTCTATACGCTGGCCCTCTTTGTGTTAATACTAGTCGGCTGCTGCTCCTTGAAAAGCCTGGTTTTCTGAAGGCTAAAAACATTGAGCCAGAGATTCTGCCCATCAGACTTAAAACCTGAGAAATGTATGAAGCCCAGCTGCGCTTAAGGGTGGCTGAGCGCAACACCAATGTCAGCCAGATTATAAAGCTCTTGGCATTTGCTCAGAGGGAATTTTGACATGTGCGGTCACAGCACAGCATCCCTGCCATGCATCCCTTCTGCAATTGTGAGCATCCCATGGTCTTTTCCTCTCTCACGTGTGCAGAGATGCACTGTTTTCACCCCTAACCCCTAAACACGCACCGTTATCCTCCTTGCTTCTCATGGGTACTTGCAGATTCAAGCATGAAATCTCTATCAACGAATGCTTTTTACATGCTCTGTGGTGTGGCTTTGCGGTAGGCACTTATGTCCTAATTGCATCACTTCTCTGCAACTTCATCAGCTCTCAGTCAACACATGCACACAATAAACATTTCATACTCTATAGCTGTGCCCATATAGCCCACATATAGCTCACACTTTCATGTACATCTCCTCTTTTAAGCACAGAGACATTGACTGCTCTGTTACAAATTCATACTACAGACTGTATATACAGACACCTTTTCCACTTAGTCCATTCAAGTTCAAGTAGAAATAAACTTGTTTTCTTTGCATGGACACAGAGGCACACACTTACTTTTCCTTTCTCCAGAACAGACAAGCCTTTGTTTTTAGACTGTCTCTGCTCCTCTGGTCTTTCCCCCGTGTTTCTGATTCTGTTTTCCCTAATTTCTGTCTCTCCTGCTTGTTCAGGCTGTCAGCTAATCTGCAAGGTGTTGCAGGCAAGCTGCTGGAAGTTATATCTGTCCAAGGCCTTTTCCTGAGGAGACATGTGCCTTGTTAAAGTGGATTCCATGCGTGCAGTCTCAGTGCATCCTCCCCTGACTGTTTTAAGAGTAAAAACCGCAGCATTTTGAGGAAACATTTTCCCTTGGTTAGATGCTCTTTGGTGCAAAGGTGAGGGACTGGGCTCCTCCTCAGAGAGGTGCAGGATGTCTAACCCTGACAGCCATTCTTGCAAATGGCTGGCCCTACTCTTGTCAGGCCAGGCCAGGTGGCCATATCAAACCTGCCTTGGCTTGCCTCCACACCTTGGTCTTGGACAATGTTCTTATGGGTGGGTTGCTCATATGCTGGAGCTGAGGAAGCAGCAGAAAGCTGGGGTGAAACAAGACACACCAGGCATGTGTGCTCTCGGGCAGCCAGGAGGGCTTTCAGGGTGGCTTACTGGCATCATCAAAGTCTTCTAGCTTTTGGAAGAGCACAGCCTATGGTAGAGGATCCCTGTTGCTGGAGTAGGGGCAAGTGGCCAGGCTGTGCTGCATTACAGCAACAGGGAAGGAGGGGTGGGGAAGGTCTTCCCTCACCCCCATCCTGAGTGTTCAGCACTGCTTGTCAGCCATTCCTGGGGAGGTTTCTTGCACCTTGCTGCAGCCTGGTCTGCCCAGGGTTCTCAAGACACCTGATAGGTGTCCTGGGTTTGTCTGGGGTGGGGTTAAATTTCACCAGAGGGCTGTGGACAGGCTATTCCATACCATGTTACGTCAAGTTCAGTATATTGGAGGAAGCTGCTGGTGTCCGGCAGGAACTGTAGTTGTTCTGTTTTGGACAGTGAGCAGTGACACTGGACATCACTCACTTTGTGTGTTCCTTTACTGTTGTTGACAGTTGTTTGTTCTCTCCTTATGCTGTTCTATTAAATTGTCCATATCTCAACCCCCAAAGTTTTACCTTTTCCTCTTGATTCTTCCAATATCTCCTTCTTGGTTGAAGTGTACTGGGCCTTGGATCCTCTGTATCCCCGACTCCAAAACCTGAGGGATCAGCCTCTAGTCTCACCAGGTGTTTTTTACCAGAGGCTCCAGTTAGGGCCATTCTCTTGTGTTATAGAGCACATTTTTCATGTCTGGTCCCGTCTGGACTGGCCCAAAGGCAAGTGCCTTTGGACTGGCCCAAAGGCAAGACTGAGCAATCTCTTGTTTAATTTGTTGAAAACCTTGTTGCTGTTCAGTGCCCCTTTGGAAATAATTTTTCTTTCAGGTGACTTGATAAGAGAGGACTTACAATCATACTGTAATTTGGAATATGTATCCTCCAAAACCCCACAATGCCTAAGAAAGTTTGAGTTTCTTTTTTGTTAGTTGACAGAGAAATGGCTGTAACCAAACAAGCCAAATGGTTGAAGCTTCTGTGGTATGAAGGATGATGGCTGAAATATAAATATGGAGAGACCTGGCAGACTGGCTGTATCACACACCCACAGGCTCACCAAGGCAAGTGCCATGTGCACACAATATATGGAAGCAACCACTGGATGGCTGTAAACATATCCTGTGCCTCATGCCACTGCCTGGAACACTATCCTTGGCCTTGAAAAGCAAGTCCTATGGTGACCATAGAAAGGATTCCTGGGTCTGCTGATCCTCCTCTCCATCCTGCCGAGGTGGGGAGGAGTGAATGAACAGTTGCATGGTTCAGTTGTTGTCATCTGGGTTTAAACCATGACAATAGGGCTTTTCCCGGTGGTGGAATGCCCCTGCCAGCCTCTGCAGCAGGGCAGGGCCCCTGCCCTGGGGAAAAGGCTTTAGCCTCAGCCAGGTTTCAGGTGCTTTCCCAGCTGTGTTCTGCATCTCAATAACAGGTTCCTGATGCTCAGAGTGAGTTATCTTGGGCTGAGAGACTGGGTCTGTGAGGACATATAGGGATGATACTGAGAGGTATGTGTTAACTCTGGGGGTTTCACCTATTGCAAGAACAGTTTCTGGCTTTGAGCATCTGAACTTTAGCAGTGTCCTGTCCTGAAGCTAATGTGCAGCAAAAGGAACTGTGCCAAATGTCTGTCCCTCTTCTCTGTCTAAGTTGTATCCATGTGTTGTGGGAGGCTCTGCTGAAGCAGGGTGAATGGGTTCTGACTCAGCTGAAAGGGATGTGGTGTGGGGGGAACCCTGCTATTAAGGATTCCTCTTCGAGTCCACTGGGGAATGCATGACCAGTCTCTGTAGTGCCCCTGAGAGGGTGGTAGCACCTTGCCCTAAACAACCTTGAGGCCTTGAGAGTAACACTAGTGGCAAACCCTTGTATGAAATACATTCAAAGACATTTGACATTTCAATGAGAAACATCCACTAGCTTGTCATGGTAGTGCTGTGCCAGCAGCCCCCTTCATGCTGAATCCATTTTTCTCTCCTACTAGTCTCAGTCTGATGGATCCCTCACTGGACTTAGGGTCCTAAATTGGTCATGTGCTCTTCACTTTCTACCCTTTCTTATTTATTCTTTTCTGTTCAGAGCAGCCATGAGGCAGGAAGCAATGTCCAACAGATGTACTGCCTGTCCTGCACGGTCTTCTCAGGACGGCCTGCTTCCTCAGAGCAGTGACTCCATGCCACTTCTGTTTCCTTTCCTCTTTTAATCCCTTCATCACCATCTTGTGGTGAGTCACAACAGTTATATTAATGTCTGACAGAGCCAGGTTTTGTGTAAGTTGTTTTCTTTTTCAGCAAGCTCTCTCATCTGCTCGGGAGATGGCAGCTGTTGCTGCCACTGTGGGGAGCATCTCCAGCTTGTTTTGCTCCACTGCTCCATTTGCCTCTTGCAAAGGGTTCCCAGCCAAACCAAGAACAGGAGCCACATATATTTTGTGTAGAGAAATGGCTCCAGGTCCCCACTCCCAGCAGCTTGCAGACCTGGAGACCTCTGCGCATGAACAAGGCGCAGTGCTAGTGGAAAATTGGTGCAGCCTTTAGAAAGGTCCTTAGGAGACACGTGAGCCAGGATGCAGCCAGCTGTTCTGCGTGGGAAGGCAAGAGGTCAGCCCAGATGACATGGAGGAGAAAGGCAAGCCAGAGCTGGAGCGCATTGCTTGTCTTGTGGCTGAAAAAATGAGTGGCTTGGGCTGGATGTGGGTGAATGGCACCCTGCCACATTTTGAGGAGTGACCTCCAAGGCAAGCTGAAAGAGCCATAGATGTCAGCCCTTGTGAAAAGGATGTTGGAAACCTCCACAGGCTGATAGTGCAGTGTGTTTCTATTTGTAACCATTAGCTAGATCTCTACACAACCTTACTGTCTCCTGCAGTCTCATCTTCACAGTAAAAGCCACAAACTGGGCAGTGAGCAGTCACATGTGCTGTTGGATGCACAGCTCCTCCTTTTGCTTTTGGCCTGACTTTGTGTGATAGATAAGCATCCAGATTACCCAAGGAGAGAAAATCTCCCTTGAATCTTGAGGACATGATTCAGGTTGAAAACATTATTTCAAACATAGTCTGTGTTTCAGGGTTTGGGCTGGATGTGTCTACGGGTACAGTGAAAGCTGTGTGTTAAGCAGGGTGATCTGTCGGTGCTAATGGAGAGGCCATAAATTTTTAGCCTCCTTTTGAAATCCAGTTGGGCTCTGCATGTGTGTTTTGGAGGTGATCTGGACTGTCATGGGTTTGTGTGGAGCAGCTTTTTACTTGGTAACAGGGGCAGGGGGCTGTAGTGCTGGTCCCAGTAAGCAGTTCTTGAAACATCCCCTGGCTCTGAAGTGGACTCACCTCCAGCCTGGCCAGGCCAATGTGGCGCCTCTGCCATCACTATTTAAGAAGGGAAATCTGAGTCAAAAGAGGAGGTGGAGGAGTGGTACAAGATGGGGGCAACTATGTAGAACCTACAGTCAGAGAAGGAGACAGGAAGGAGGAGCCCTGGACCAGAGACCCCTCTGCAACTTGGGGTGAGAACACAGGCTGTACCCCTGCAACCCATGGAGGGCAATGGCAGGGCTGAGAGCCACCAGCAGCTCTGGGTGGGTGCGCCCGGATGGGCGAGAGACTGTGTGAGGAGGCGGCCATGGCACAGGCCGTGTTGGAGTGCCTGTGGGCTGCAGAGCAGACCCACACAAGAGGCAGAGGAGCTGCAGCCTTTGGGATGAACACATGTCAGAGTGGCCCGTGCAGAGCTGCAAGGTGTGTGAGGTACCCTGCAGAGGAGCAGGGAGAACTGGTGTGGAGCCCACCTGCCCTGAGGAGAGACAAACAACAGGAGCCATCAGGAAAAGGCTGACTGAAACTCCCACTCCCTGCCTGCCTGAACTGTTCATGGGGGGAGGAGGTAAAGACACCCGGATCAGGGCTCTGAGCCCAGAAAGAGGGGAGGAGTGGGGGGAAGGTGGTCTTAAAGGGCTGGTTGTGCTCCTCATCATTGTACCACTCTGTGTTGTTTTCTGTTTGTTATGTTTTCAGGTTTATGTTTTTGGTTGGTGGTGGATTAAATTAGTTTCCATTTTCTTTCCCAAGTTGAGTAGTCCTGTCTGTTTTGCCTGGGACCATAAATGGAAATTGAGACCTCCCTGTCCTTAGGGCATTCCAAAAGGCCCTTGGGACTTATAGCTGATCATGGTCCTTTGTTCCTGAATGGGCCTAAATGGTGACATGGACTCACATGCTGAAAGCCCTCCCTCATACCACTGCCATGGTTTTGAGACTCAAAGTAGAGGGTGAGGCAGCATCCCCTTTGTAAAGTGAGTTGAAATGGTCCAGTTTTCCTTTAGAAGTATCTGAGTGACCAGCTATGTTAACACAGCTGCAGCTATGTATCCAAAGGGATGTTGTTTTTTCAAGCTGAAACTGAGAACAATTCCCTTTAATGCACTGAGAATAAAAGTAATTATACTGGAAGAAGCAGTGCTCTTGCTTGAGTGGTGCTTTGGCTCAGACCACTTCCCTCAAAATTGGAGAACTGTAGGATCAAAGCTTACCTTAGGCTGGAAGGGATCCCTCCAGAGGCAGTCTAGTCCAAGCCCCAATGAACCCACAAATGAAGCAGGTAGACAGAGAGACATCACTGTGTTGATGAGTACAGAAACTCTGGAAATAATCTGGGCTTATTGGGGTTCATCAGGGACTTTTGTGGTAATGTGAGGGGGCTCAGAGGTCTGTCTTGCCTGTGGATCACATCCAAGCTCTTGGATGCCTATGTCACCCTCCAGAAGGGTGGTGACACTGACCCATGTGTGATCGTTCACTTCATTGTGCGTAATGCTGCTGCCTTTGACGTTCCTTGCTGTACCTGATTGGGACAGTGTGCTCTGTGCTCCTCATTGTGGTTGTGCTCTTCTTTCTTCAGCTGGGTAAGTAACTGTCTCGTTTCCTCTCTGCAGTGCAGCAAAGGAAGCACATGGGCTGCTTTGACTCCATGATGAAAGGATGGTAGGACTGTAGTGTATGGGGCAGGCACATGTGGACCTGGAGGCATGGCAGCTCTGAGGAGGCTACTTTTGACATCTCACAGCTTCACAGGGTGGCGATTTTGCCTTGCTGCTGCTCCCTTCTCCTAATGGTTACCTATGCATCTCTCCTTCCACCCTTTTGCAGACAGAGGAAGAAAGGAAGGTGCTTAGAAACCTACCTCTTTAAAAAGCAAATGTTCCGACTAGCAGAAACCAGTCATGGCCTGTTATACCCTTGGAAGGAGGCGTATCTTGTCCCACCAAAGGCTAACGTGTCTGGCATTTCTGTTCTCTGGGTTTCTGAGCCCAGGCACTCAGGGGCCCAAACCCTTCCTCAGACCTCCCAGGTTTGCATGAGTTTTCAGCTGTGCTTCCTGCTACTGGTTAATGTGGATGTACAAAGGGAATAAATGTTGGATGTTATTTAGCACTTCAGTCAGGTTGTGCTGCAGCCAGGAAGTGCAATGGTTTGTAATGGAGAACATATGGGATCTCACACAAACACCCTCACTCGCTCTGTCCTTGTTTCCCTGCCTCTGGAGTGAAAATAATAATAATTCTGTGCCTCAGAGAAGAATTGTGGGACTTGCTTAACAAATTAAGATTTGTAAAGTTCTCACAGAACTTAACCCAGAAGGGGTGACAGGAGGGTGTTGTGTTTGTAATTGGAAGAACCTTGTTGGTCTCTTTTCCTTGCACTGAATAGAAAGGAGCTGCTGGGTGGCCTGTTTGGATGGCAGGCCATTGTCCATGGGGCCCTTGGCGTGCTCCGTGGCCTGCCACACTGAAACCTCTGAGGGTCCCACTGTACAGGATGGGGACATGGCAGTGGAGTAACCCTCCTGTATACTTCTGCACAACAGCCACTCCACAGTCTTTGTGGCAACAGCACTCAAAGCAAGATCAGTCTCACTTGAGGGAAGGTATAGTGTATGTTGCATGGTTTCTCTCGGCCTTGTTGTTGCTGTAGCTGTCTGAATTTGTTTCTCACTGCTGTCACGGAAAACTGGTCCCCTCCGTGGAGCCATCCTTGCACACGTGTGTTTTACATCAAATGCTGATTCCAAGAGCAGTAGGACTGCAAAAAGTCCCCACAGATAAGAGTATTTCCTGAGATACTAACATAAAGTAAAAGTCAAGGGACTATTATTTAGTTTTTCTTTCCTCACCTCTTTTTTTTTTTTTTTAAAGTAAGCCTTTTTATTTTGCCTTCAAGGAAAGCAGACTTGATCTTTGAGCAGTTTTTGAAAAGTAATTTTCCTTTTCCGTACTGACCTTTTTGAGGCAGATGAAAGAAACAGCCTTTAGAGAAGAGCTGGGTAAGGCAGAACCTCCTCCCCTTCTGCCATCCGGGACGCCATGTCCCCCCTGCTCCCTCCATCCCTCACTCTTGGCACTGGTTTCTAGGGGAGGAGGACATTGTCTCCATTCTATTTCCTGATTGACAACCTCTGATATACACACAGACACAAGTACCTGTTCCTGCAGAGCCCATCACACTGATGCGATTAGTCTGAGGCTCAAGGCCCTTCAAGAGCAAAAGTCTGGGCTCCCCGTAACACAGGAGGTCCTCTCCAGCCTTCTGTGACAGGGGCTGTAAGAAGTCCTCCTGGTGCCCAAAGCCACCTGAGAGGCAGGGTTGGTTGAGCTGCACTGTCACCAGTGGTGTCTGAATGGTCAGGGTGAGATTGTGTCTCCTAGCATTTCAATATGGCCTGAAAACCTGGAAATGTGAATGTGCAGCACAAAGAAATTGTCCCCAAAACCTCAGCTGCTGCTACCTGGCTAGGGAAACCAAATGGCTGGGAGAGCTCCTGGGGCTGACAGTGTGGAGGAGGGTCACTGGCAGCCCCCCTGAGAGGTAGGGTTGGATCTGGCACTGTTGCTGGGCTGAGGACTCATCCTGACAATTCTGCATGGTAGCTGGTGAAAATCTGTCAAAGCTGAGCAAACCAACTCGCCAGTAAATGAAGAGGCATTTTTCCAGAGGAACTTTTGCTCAGCAGAAACTCTGTGGCTGCATCTGATATGGACTCTGTAAGTGGCCATTAGCCTGTTGCAGATGAGAGCAATACAATTGAATTTAAAGAAAAGGCTTAGGAGGGAATAAAGTTTTTTCTTTTGCATAGTTTCCCAGAAACTCTTTAATTTCTTTTCTTTTTTTCTTCCCAGCTGATAGCTGAAAGTGTTGATAGGTTGCAGTAAATACATAGAAACAGGAATAAGGACCAAGGCAAGACAAACGAGAGGGAAAGCTGGGGATGTCCATCTTCACTAGAGCTGGGCATATGTAGCAATAAACGTTCACAAAATGTGCTTGTGAATAAAACATGCAGCCTGTCTTCCTTAGCCATTGTGACCCATTTTATTCCCAAACACTCTGTTGGGAAAAAAAAAAATAGAAGGAAATTTCCTCCCCACAAAGATGTTCAAGAAAGCAAGTTATCTTTTAGAGTAATGTGAAGAACTATAATTGAATGCTCAGGCTGGCGTTATTCTCAAAGCTGTTTTGAAGAGCCCTATCAGTTGCATAATAGGCTGGTGGAACAATTCGGCGTGATTGCGAGTGAGTCGCAAGGAGGAGAGAGAAAGTGTTTTCTCCCGTGTAGGAAGCACGGCACTCAGCTAGAAGCGATACAGGGTGACTTCTGTGACCAATGGCACCGTGTCAGTGGTGAGTGAGGAGTAGGATATTTTCAGCAAAAGGCTTCCAACTGAGCCATACGTTAAAATGTCTTCACACAAACCGTTTGCCACAGCCATCTGAAAAGCAACGCCGTCTGTAAGCAGACAGGCTGCTGGCTGATAATTCGGGGGCGTGTAACGGGGCCACGTTTGTCGGAGGATTTATCTGCGCTGAGCAATTTGATCAGCTTTAATCATATGTGACAGCGGTGTGAAGTGTAAAGTTGTGGTCAATCAGTTTGAATTAATCCCTCCATCAATGTCACTGAGCCGAAGATCAGGGCAAGATGGTGTTATTTTCTCACTTAGCCCGTTGCCAAGAAGAACAGCTCTCCCTGCCCATAGGTATCTCCACCTTTCCTGCGCCAACCTGCGTTCCTCTTCACAAGCCTTCTCTGCCTGTGGTAGCAAAGGCAGAAATGTAGTTCGCACAGGGTCTGTTCACCTCTCTGGCCATTGCAAAGTCCTCTCCAGCGGGCTTTTCGTGTTTTGCTGTGTGGAGCAGCAAGTTGCATTTCGTATGCCCCCAAAGCCCAGGCTTTCCCGGCACCTCCTGGATGGCTATTACACGTTAAACTCTAATTGTACCATCAGGGAGTTTTCCTTTTTGATGGTTTGCCAACACATTCCCTTTAAAAAAAAATATATCTATTGAGGTTAGCAGTTTGGGCAGGAAATAATCCAGACAAATGCAGGCTGCCCCATCTTCAGGCCAATTAATCTGAAACAGATATCCAGTGAGAGGGTGATAGCGGAAATGCTGAATGAGATCTGTGGGGAGTGGACAGCAATTTAACTGGGCTGCAAACTTGCAATTCAGATGCTGGCAGCAGTGTTCGGCGATTATGGGCTCTGGAGAGGGCAGAGGAGGACACTGCTGCAGTGGGCGAGAGATGATGCATCTGAGGGCAGCGCCTACATTGCTCTGTGCTTCGGGCACCTCAGGGCCAGCTCTATATTGACAGACTGCCAGTCGCTTCTAGAGGAAAAGCCCAGCAAAGCTGCTTGGCTAGATTAGCATTCTGGTGGAAATAACCTGTTGGTAAAGGGCAAGAGAAGAGCCTGCCTTACTCAGATCTCTGCCCAGGAAACAGTTTTCCGTGCTGCACAGCCCAGGCTAAAGGTCTTCCCCATGCAAGGGCTGGATCTTGGTAACGCTGAGAGCATCCAAGGAAAATTAAGATGGCAGTTTTTGGGCAGAAGCCCTTGCCTGGATGGGGCAGAGCCCATGGGTAGGGAAGATGTGAGCGCCTCATTCCTCCGCTCTGGAAACTCAGCAGAACTGGCAATTCCTGGCAGTCCCCTGACAGGACAATAAATTAAGAAAACATAAACTAACTTAAAACATGGCAAAGAGAAGAGGAAAAGCCATGTATTTAATTTTCTTTTTTTCCATCTATGAGGATTTGAGGCTCTTTGGCTTTGAAAAGAATGAAAAATTGTTCCGAATGCTTAATTTTGACAATACCAAAATGAAACCTTTTTGTCTGCCTGAAGAGTTGGTTGGTCACTTTTTTGTTTTTTACATGAACAGCTATGCAGGCCATGATGAGCCTGTGAAGATTTTAGGACGGTCAGATCTGAACCTATGTTGGAAAAAAGTATTACCAGTTGTATTCAGATGCAGCATCAGCCCAGCACCAGCGGAAAGGTGGGGAGGAGGCATGGGATGAGGGAATGGCTTTCTCCAAGGAGTGCCATGAAGCCTGTGATGAGATTAGCAGTAATCTGAATAACATTAACCAACAGAGGAGGAATGTGTCTTGGAAAAGTTTGATAGTGAGGTGTAATAGTAAGAAGGAGATTACCCTGAAATAGGAAATGCCTCTGCACTACGAATTGATTTGAGCAAAAAAAAAAAAAAGAGAGAGAGAGAGGAGTTTTCACTTATTCTCATTCTGGTTTCATTTGTAGTTGTAATGCAAATAACACAATACCTGTAAGCCCTCTTTCAGAAGCTCTTCTCTTCTTGACCTTACCTTAAAAAAAACCTCAAAGCATTGTATTTTAGACAAAACCATTTGGGAATGGGTAGCATGCAATATTTTTGTGTAGATTTTAGTCCTGCTAGTTGTGCTATTTGAGAGCAAGCTGGATGCATCAGGGAGGTCAGCAAGAGCTGTTGTTAATAGCCACTCTCTTTCAAGATGCATATTAAAAAAACCCAAACACATTCCCTTTATGAAAGATAGAGCTGAAATGATAGGAACTGCTATCCAAATTGCAAGTGGTACAAAAGGTGGGTCAGGTATTTGAGCTATGGGAGGAGAGGTGTGACCAGAGAAGAGAGTAACTGAAGGTAAGCAGGAAGCCAATGCAGAATGAACGAAGGAGCTGTATGATTTTGTGGGGAAAAGCCATAAAAGCATCACAGAAGCAGATCAAGAAGGATGTAAGCAAACATCAAAGAGGGCTTGTAGCACCACTTTAGAGAGTTTTAGGCGAAATGAGCCTGAGGTACTGAATGGAAAATCTCTCCTTTGTTTCCTCCTGTGTTTAGGAAAACAGGCTTTACCCTTGCTTTCATCCTCAGTTCTTCCAAGGATAGCGAGCGCTGCCCTGTAAGCGGCTTGTGGACGGCGAGGGCATGGCAGCAGTTGGTGCTCGGGAGTAGCTGAGGCTCTTGTTTTCTCTCTAACCCTCTGCTCCCCAGTTGCTGAAAATGTTTGTCTTTCAAGCAGTGGTCATTATTCCAGCCTGGGTCTGTGCAGAAAGGTTGCTCTCTCTCTGGAAAATATAGTTTGACCGATTATTAGGAGGAAAGCAGGGGTGTTCTTAGTAGAATTTTGGCCCAAACCCAGGAGAATTAAAGGGTGAAATTTAGGCAGGGAAGTAACCTCTACTACGAAGAGCTCTCTCAGTTTACGCCTGTGAAGTTGGCTTTCTTTAGAGCACGGTTTGATTGCTTTAAAGTCATGTACTGTGCGTGAGTGGTACTTTTTTGTGTGGCTAAGCTGTCAAAGTGAGCAGCTGAACAAGGCTTTACAGTCTGCATGAGTGGCTGATTTCCCTGTGCAGTGACAAGTCTGGTTAAATGTATTGTGGGCAGTGCAAAATGTGCACAGAGCCCTGGTCTGACCCCCTGCAAAGCTTGGAGAGGGGCAGAAGACCCTGTATTGCAGTTACCTGATGCTCGTTAGAGGCAAGGAGTGTAACTGCTGAAATGACTGGCAGGAGAGCTGGGGAAGATGCCCTTCCTCAGGGACTTAGGAGCCCTGCAGCTGCTAATGGTCCTGGAGGACTTCTTCTCATAGACTTTTCAGGGAAAATGAGGTGGACAAGAGATATAAAAGCCAAAGCACTGTGAGATGGTAAAGCATGTGGTATATTCTGCTCTTTGGGTAAGGAGGTGTGATGTCCACAACTACTTCGGGTGGGCAGTAGCACTTCAGAGACTGGCAGAATGAAAATCTATTTTCCTTCTGTTTAAAGACAAAAATAAAACAAGCCTTCCCTTTCTCATGAGCTGGAGAAAACTGTAGAAATGAGCACCGAGGGGAATGGCTGCCTTCTCTAGGCTGAGAGGCATGCTCTCTAATCAGGGCGGGTGAAGAGGCAGCCGTACGGTAGGAGTGACTTCCTGGAGCTGTGGTGTGCACTGGGCTGAGGCTGCACCTTGCTCTCACACTGCCCATCTGCCCCACACTGCCCCCACCCACCCTGCAGGGGTGCAGCTCCTGGGCTGGCCCAGTTTCCCTCAGTACAAGTGCTGGTGTGTCAGTGTCTACCATAGGCATTAAACCCATTAGTCCCTAAATGCCCCAGGGGCTGCTGGTGGCTGCCCCCAACCCCCAACTGCTCCATATGCTCCAGGCATATGGCTACTGCCAGCACCCCAACCAAGGGAGGGAAGGGGCTCAAGCCCAACATAGGAGGTTCTGGATGCAGCAAGGGAAGACAAGCAGAAACAAGGATGAGGCAAGAGGGGAGCAGTGAGGGTAAGAAACCCATCCTGCTCTTGGGCTATACACAGACATGTGTGGAGAGCCCCTCCCAGTGCCCTGCTAGGAGTCAAGGGCTTCACATTTCTTCCTACTGACAAGTCAGCTCAGGAATCCCTACCAGAGCCAGTCCTATTGGAACATTTGACTACTGCTTCTCTCCATAGTCTGCTACCTCCTCCTCTCCCCAAGGGAAGGGGAGCAGCATCCTCAGAGGGCTGGGTAGCACCTCGCAACCTTCAGAAGCTCAGTCTGGGGGCTTCTGTCATGCATTGCAATCCTGATCTGGCTGGAGTATAGGATGGATAACGGGAGCTAGCAGCACTGTGCCTGGCATCCCGTGGGATGGGAAACTCAGTCTGAACCAAAGGGGCCATTTAGCCTTGTGAATTATTGAGAGCTTTGCAACGCGGAGGAGCTGAGTGAGCCAGCTGAGTTTGAGCAACCTGCGCTCTGCTTTTAGAAATGCTGGCTGACTAGGGGCAAAACCATCCCTCCAGCCCAGCAAAGCTGCTGTGAGTAGGCTGGAGCCCCTGGCAGCAAGGTGGGGATGTGGAAGCTGACAAGAAGCAATACCGAAGGTCTCGCTGGCAGTGGGAGGTGGGGATGCACTCTCCCTCGGGGGCTGGGGAGGGCAGGCTGGGCGGTGAGCTGTGAGCCTGCTGCTGGTGCTTAATATTTATTAATGACTTGGAAAAGTGGGAGAAGCAGCGAAGCAGCAAGTTTTGCAGATGGCACAAAATTATTTAGGTTAGAAGAGAGTGTGCAGGCACCCATCAGGACTCTGGCAAGGCAGGCGAAGGGGCAGGTGAGCCTTGCTGTTGACAAACACATCGGGGAAGGCTGCCTCCACCCCCCTGCTACCGTCTCGCTGCCTTCTCAATCGGCCGCAGCCGCCTGGGTGTCACTGCACACAGTTCAGTGGGAACATCTGCTCAGTCTGCAGCAGCTGTCTCAAAAGAGAACAAAATGTCTGGCTATATAAAGAACAGGCTAAAAAAAACCCCAACCCCAAGCTGAAAATACCACCTTTCTGCCATCTAAGCCGAGCAGGTGAATTACAGACTGGTGTCGTCATCCTCTTGTTGCGTGAGTCACATCGATGAAAAACGGGGAGCAAAAATGGTCAAAGAAGATGATGGATGAAGAGAGACTGGAAGTAGTTTGTTCCCACCTATATGAGGCAGATCGTGGTGAAGTGTTTAAAAAATAAAGACAGATCAGTTTATCCTCCTAAGTGAGCCACAATCAGAGAGACATCCATTGACACTGATGGACAAAATGGCTGATGAGGGCAAAGAGACAGAGTCTCTTAAGTTGTGCATCATCAGCCCAAGGAATGAGATGGTGGAAGACACATCATGCATGCCAGGAGTCCAGCGTGATTCAGGGTAGGACTATATGTGGGCATGAATTGCAAAGACATTCACCTTTTGTGTTGGGGTTAGGAGTCGATGTGGCAGGTACTAGAGTGCAGCTCCTAAGTACGGCCTAAGAACTGCAGCTTTTCCCTGAGGCACACTAGCAGCCACAGTGCAAAGATGATGCTGAGCTGGGAGGGCAGGTGAATGGCCTTGCCAGCAGTGTGAGGCCATCAGACAGCACGTGGAAGCTTTCACCACCTCTTATTCCTTCACAAAAGAGGACTGAGGTGGTGAGCTGTGCCATCACATCTCTGGTGAAAAGAGGCAGAGAAGATTGAGGTTTACATCAAAACACCTGCTAATCATTGCCTCTCCACCTACCTGTCAGCACCCAGGACTGAAGTTCAGCCTTCTCCCTGTAGCAAGGTGGCAGCACCTTTTTGCCTGGGGCTTTTACCGCCTGGTGCAGAGGGGCTGTGAGATAAATGCAGCAAACAAAGGTTGGGCCTTGGCAGCTAATGGAGAGAAAACGTGAGTTGGAAATGGCTCCTCTCGGAGATCCATACACTGGCAACACTGAAGAGGAGCTGCTTCTCACCTAGGATCTTAGAGCAATGGGACTGTAAACAGCATTTGCTTCTTTGCACAGGTCTTTTTCGCGCCTCCAGATCAAGGCAAGGGGAGCCATGGCTCATCACAGCACTCGCTGCACCGCTTCGTAAAATTCTTCTTGGGTGGTTAAATCACTCAAGCAAGACAAGTCTTCGCCTCTGATACGGCTGGGAAATGTGACCTAGTTAAACCCAGCTGGTTTGGAGAGCGATGAAATGGAAGCAACTCACGCTTGCTGAAATTTGACACCAGAAATAGGGCATTTGCTGCTGTCCTGGCCAGTGGAGCCACTGAGCCCGTGCAGGGAGTGTGTGCGGGTGGGTTGGCGGGTGCCTGAGGCAGCACCCGGCCACGGTAAACCCAGCCCAGCCCTTCTCATCCGCGAGTGCTGACACAGCTCTGATGGGTGCCAGGGACCCCCACGGCCCTGGCCATCCCCCTCTCCGTGCCTCACTCTCCTCCATGAAATCCAATTAAAGGGTGAAATGAATTTTGGAGTCACTGCTAGGGGCCGGGAAATGTCTGTGCATGGGGAAGAAAAGGCCTGTTTGCTGGTGTCGGTGCAGCAGAGAACTGGCTCCAGCCTTGTTTTAAGCCCAGCCCCACTGAAGAGCTGCTGCTGTGGCTGCAAGGGAGCTATAAACATACCATGCAATAACGTTATCCCTTTGATGGATGCTGTAAAGGCTTTGAATGCCCTTTCCCCCCCCCTTTTACACTGTGGCCTTGTACCTTGCAGCCTCCCTTGCTGTAATGTGTCAGTTTCTTTTGTAAATCAATTCCTGCCCCCTCCTCTCTCCCTTTCTCTTAAACGGCAGAATAGCTTAGTTTGCGGCCCCTTTTCTGGAGGAAAAAAAGAAGGAGCTACCATCTGAGGGGGAAAAAAAAAGTAAATCTTTCTCCTCTTGCTGCTCCTAGGGCATGTTTATGCCTTTCCAATTCTGATTAGTGCAAAGGTTACCAGAAAGGAGTCCAGTACAGACTTGTGGATGGGTGCCTGAAGCTCCTTGGAGAGGGACTGGCCTTGTGGCCAGTGGACTCCTTGTGCCTTTTGAGGAGAAAGAAACTTCTTTGGTGCTGAAAGTCATTAGTTTTGTCATTTTCTTCCTCAGAAATAGTTTCCCTTTTGACAGTGTTATGCTTGGGGCAGTCCACTCAAATGGACTGCTGATGTCTCAGACCCTCCAAGGGACTGGCATGAGCGTGCACCACGGTGATATGACCTCGATTTGCTGTTTTAGGAGTGCTGTGCAAATGGCTGGCCTGGCTGATGCAATGAATCTTTTCCCAGTAGGATCTCCTCCATCCTCCTTCCCTTCTCAGCAACTTTCCTCCCTCTCTCCCTCCTCAGTGCTTTCCCCCTGTACATGCTCAGGTTGTGGAGCTCACTGCTGCCAGTTAGGATGGAGGCCAAAAGCACAGAGGGGTTTGCAAAGCAATTAGGTTCAGAGGAGAACAGGTCCCTGTAGGCTATTAAAGTTGCAGGCACAGCCCCTGGCTCAAGGAGTTGCTATGGTATGGACTGCCAGAGGCTGGGAGGGTCCTCTGGGGGAAGTCACAGTCTACGCCTGTCCTGGCCTTTCTGCACTTTTTCCTTCAACATCTGCTGTTGGACACTGTTGCAGGCAGAGTACCAAGCTGGATGCCCACCAGCCTGGTGAAGCGTGGCCTTTTTTTATGCCTTGCTCTCCTGCAGTTTTCTGATTTTGTTTATCCTCCTTCTCCCTCTATGGTTGTTTCCCTGCTAGGGGATGTCTTCCTTTTCCCACTCTGCCCTGGCCCTGTTATTGCCTTATACGATTTGTTTCAACGTTCAGCCCTTGCTTGGCTCCCTCTGTGAGTGACTCATTCTCCACGTGTTGCCCCAGTCCCACCTCTTGGCTGTCTCTTGGATATCTGCTCTGTGCTGCGTTATTCAAATGTAGCCTGCCTCAAAATAAAGCCTTGCTCTTTGCCCTCACAACACTCCTTTACAGCAGAAACCTGCCTTCCCTGCAGAGTTGAAGCTTCTCCAAGGGCACAGAGGGCTCCCCAGTAGGTGGCATCAACAACAAAGCATTGGTACAATCCCTTCCT
Source organism: Colius striatus (assembly GCF_028858725.1). Classification (NCBI taxonomy): domain Eukaryota; kingdom Metazoa; phylum Chordata; class Aves; order Coliiformes; family Coliidae; genus Colius; species Colius striatus. The sequence continues at coordinate 109,380,528 of NC_084759.1, read as the reverse complement.
CCTATCTCCAGGCTAAGGATAACTTTATCTCACAGAATCACAAAATCTTAAAGATTCGAAGGAACTTGGAAAGATCATCTAGTCCAACCCTCCTGCCGGAGCAGGACCACTTAGAGTAGGTCACACAGGAACTCATCCAGGTGGATTTGGAATGTCTCCAGAGAAGGAGACTCAACAACCCGTCTAGGCAACCTGTTCCAGTGCTACATCACCCTCACAGTGAAGAAGTTTTTCCCTACGTTTCTTTTGAACCTCTATGTTCTTATACCTGCTGTCCCCCTATCCTATCATTGGACATCACTGAGAAGAGCCTGGCTCCATCTCCTGAAACCCACCCTTTACATATTTGTAAACATTAATGAGATAACCCCTCAGTCTCCTCCAAGCTGAAGAGACTCAGCTCCCTCAGCCTTTCATCATAAGGGAGATGCTCCACTCCATCATCTTGGTGGTCCTGCAGTGAACTCTCTCCAGCAGCTCCCTGTCCTTCTTGAACTGAGGGGTCCAGAACTGGACACAGTATTCCAGATGTGGGCTCACGAGGGCAGAGTAGAAGGGGAAGAGAATCTCTCTTGACCTACTCACTACAGCCTTTCTAATACAGCCCAGGATGCCATTGGCCTTCTTGGCCATGAGGGCACATTGCTGGCTCATGGTCATCTTGCTGCCCACCAGAATTCTCAGGTCCCTTTCACCTGTACTACTCTAACAGGTCATTTCCCGTCTCTCTATCAGCCTGGAGTCACAAGATCAGTAGAGGGATGGAGCAGCACAAGCTTCTGCTGTGCTTGTCAGAATGTCTCCAGTGACTCAGTCAAGGGGATTTTTGAAGCTCATTGGATGCCAGGAGCCATGCACAGCCTGGGACCTGCTTACACTGCCGCCCAATGGCTCTGCCTCCCTGCTCCTGCACCCATGTCCTGAATGCACCTTGTTTGGCACGCTTTGCCTGTCTATCTCTTCATCACCCTCCCTGCTGCAGGGCTGCACAGCTTCTCTGATGAATTCCCATCTCGTGGGAAGAGAGGGAGGGAGAGAGCTGTTTTGTGCTACCTGAAGCCTGAGAAGAAGGGCTGTCCTATCCCTGTTTGTTTCACAAACCAGGTCCCCAGTTCCTCGGGGGCACCGAGCACAGAGAGCTCACTGCAGGAGGATGCATTTGTACCTGTAAGGATGGAGTAAGAATAACATTTCTTTTAGTTTTCCTTCCAAGTTTTCTTCCTTGCAGGGCCTTGGAGTAAGATGTAGCTGATCAGCAAGGGTATAAAAACTAATAAAAGTAGAAGGTTGAGTTTCAGGCTAGTATCATTAGACTAGACAAAACTTGATGAATGTGTTTTCTTTTTTCCCTGCTCTCGATAAATGAATTCAGACCAGGACAATGTTTCCTTCTTGGTAGAAGGATTTCTGAGGTTCTAACTCCATGGAAAGTTTGACTGGTGTTGGTGTGTGGCCAATTTTTGAAGACAGCATTTGTTAAGGATTCGCTCAGTGCTTGAAGTACAATGCTGAACTAAACATATACATTCAGCTGCTGTGGTAAGGGAAACACTTTATGTGTGTACTGTCCACACACACGGGAAAGACTGCTGCTGTCAACCCAAACCAACTGACCGAATTAAATGCAGGGATATGCACTGAAAAAACTCCAGTACAGATTTGCATCTGAATAACATCTGTGCTGGGAAGAGACAAAACCCAGGTGCATTTCTGAGTGAAGACTTCTACAGCTTCTTAATGTCAACAATAATGTCATTTTATAGGTGCTTTTCACCTTGAAGCAGCTCCAAATGCTTTGTAGACCTGTTTGTATATATATGATCATTTGCCCAGCAATGAATGGGAGGCTCTGGAGTGGGATGCAGCACCCATTCTGTGTTTATCTACAGTACCCTTGGGCACCTGCTCCTTTCAGAGCTCGGGAGTGCACACACAGTGTTGCTGTTAACTCACTTTAGCTTCCTCTGACATACTTTTCCCCTGCATTTATGTAGTCTTTCTCTATATCCCTCCTTGCATCCCTTGCTCCCACTTTTCACCATTCTGTGCTGCATTTCTTCTGCCTGGATAGCCTTCCTTGTTCTTGCTCATGTATGCACTATTCCTCTTCCTTGGCAGTCCTCTGCAAAACTGTCTTCCTGAAGCACTCCTCGCTTTCTTCCTCTCCTCCACACTCCTCCGTGTTTGAACTCTTAACTTTCAGTTGAATTTGCATGCCATGCCTGTTTCAGCTTGCATGCTGCCTGGGACAGCAAAGATGTTTTATCTGCAGTGACAAATTGCTGCATAAAGTTACAGTGCTAACAAGAAAAGAACAACCACCCTAATGGTATTGCAACCTGATGGCTGTGATACGCCAGGGAGAAGCAGATTAAAGAAAGCAAAGGTCAGTGCTGATATATTAAGGTCTGAAAGCAAAGAAACATGCTTAAAAAGGTTTCCTTTTGCAATGCTTGGCATCTAGACACTTTCTGAAATCATCTGTTGATTCCCACAGTCTCCTGTTAGAGGCAGAGGGAGGATAAACTTCCTTGCACCTCAGGGGTGGCCAGAGCATACTGATCTTAAGAGCCATCTAGCAAATCTGCATGGGGCTGAGGTTCCAGGCTTTCAACTGTATCGATGGTACCATTTAAATTGTCTCAAGAGAGGACTGCACTTGTCACATGCCTAACCTCACCCAGCCGCCACCACTTGATTGTCTGCCATACCTCTGCACCTTAATTTTTGCTTCTGGGATGGGCTTCTTTGGGATTTCAGATGACTTTACAAGAGTGAGCTCTGCATGCAGTACTGAGCAGTTGGCAAGAAAGCCTTTCTCCATGACTATTTCCCTAACTCTTCAACACAGAGGGTCATTTGTGATGTGCTCATGCAGCACCTCCCACTGCAGGCGTGAGGTCTCTACATGCAACAGCAGTAACGATCGGAGAAGTAATCTATCTCCCTCCACCCTGGGCAAGAGCAGAGATGATCTCAGTACAGCAAGCAGCTTGGAGCCTTTGGCCCATTCATTCCCCCATAGACGTGGTGGATAGTCTGACTCATGTGGCATGTATCCATTAGAAGGAGGCTTGGGGTTGACCTCACCGATTTCCACAACAAAACAGGCCAGAAAGTAGCCAGGGGACAGTACCAGGCCTCCACTATGAGTTCTTCTGGTCAGCAAAACAAAGCAAGCCGGACACCTTTGAGTTGTCAAAACTAATTGAATACCATCAGTGCAAAACCTTAGGCTTGTGAGGATGGTGGAAAACAGGACCCAAAGGGACCTTCTCTACCAATATTGCCCAGTCCCCTGCTGTTTGGGGTAGCTACGGTGCCTGTAAAGAGCTGCCTCACCTCTGCATTAAAACAAGTTGGGATTTTTGTCTGGACGAAACCTCCTGGAAGTGAATCCCAGAAATGCACTTCTTGGACAGTCAGGACCTTCTTCTGATTTTCAGCTGCAATGTATTCCTGGCAAGATTATAGGCACTTGTTCTTGTGCCAGCACTGCCCTTTCACTCAAATAGCTCTTCTCTCTTTCTGGTACTTCCCTCCAGGGTATTTGTGAGCAACAAATATGTCTCTTCCCAGACTGCATTTTGCTAGGCTTGAGAAACCAAGCTCATTTAGTCTCTTCTTACAGAAGAAAGCTCACTCCTCCCCTGGTCATCCAAAGAGAGAAAAGTGCAGAAAAGGCAATTTTAAATTAATTCATCTTTTATATGGACATGCAATATTCTGTACTTCTGCAATGGCATTAAAATCTTGCTAGTTCTATTAGAAATCCCTCATCTGACATGTCTTAGGTTCACATTTGTCTTTCTCACATCTGCATGCTATTGCCAGCTTACAGACATTTGATCAGCTAGTGTGCTCAGGTCTTTCTCCTCCTCTGTCACTTCCAACTGATGAGCTCCCAGCTGGTAGCAGAAATTCTCGTTATTACTCCCTCAGGGCACGACCTCGCATTTTGTACTACTAAATTTGATTCCATCTCTATTGCTTCTGTCCCTTTTCCGTAGGAAAACCGCTCTGATTAGTCACCGTATAATGCCTCAGAGACCTAAAGACATATTCACTATATTTTTATTTTTAGAAACTGTTTGCTGTTTCAGTATTTTCATTCAGTGAATGATGCTGATGTCTCTCTGTATTACCACATCCTTCTAACAGAAACTACAGGCAGATGTGGAGGAGGGCAGGGGAAAATTGCCCCCTGAGATGAAATATATGGCAAGAACAGATATATTTCCAAACTGTTTCAAGAACTAATTTTTAAGTTATTTGTCACTCTGGTGCACAAAATGATTAGACACAGTGTCCAATCAATGGCAAACCAGAAATGTACAGGTATGAAGATGTTCTGTTTTACATAACTGTTTTTTCCAAAGCGATCCATCGCTGCCGTGAGTGAATTTACTGCGTCTCGCTGCCGGGACACAGCTCTTGTCTGCAGAGCTGTCACAGTGATGGCTCCCAGCAGTTTGGCTTTTAACCATTAAAACTATTTTTATGGTGTTCAAAGTACTTCAGAAACGACTATCTTTATTGTTTAATTGTTGTGCTCAGTTACTGTGGCAGTGGGCAGCTTATGAAGATCTGTGATGGTGTTGAGAATTCATTATTTCTAATCTCTCTTTCTCAATTCCAAATAGTGTTATGTGGAGATCGTTTGAGCCAGAGAAGGTCTGATGTAATTCAAAACCACCCTCCTGTCCCCAAGACGCTGTAGTAGCTCTGAAGAGTGTCTGACACTGCTGATGCTTTATAAGGAGACCCCTTTGCATGCTGAAGAAAATTGCTACCGCAAGAGCTATTTTATGAAAAAACGTATTTCAGAAAACAGCTGGGGAGAGGTGCACACAAGAGTACTGCAGGATTTTATTTGCCACGTCTACATTGTCTGGTATAAGTTTGTGAGGTGTTTCATAGGGCTGTGAGCTCTTTACAGGCTTTGTAGGTGTTTGAGTAGCAGCTAAAGCAATGGGACTTCCTGCCCTGAGGGGACCTCTGCAAAGTCCATCTCTGCCGATGAGTATCAAGATTACTTTGGCTGCTCGTAGGGAGCATTTTAAGACATGGTTTTAAAATCAAAGGTGGTTTCAATTTGTTCTCACTTATGCAAATGGGGCACACCCCAAAAGCACATGACAATTTACCATGGTGGGCCTCAGATGGACAAAAATCAGTTCTTGCGAAAGAACCAAATTTTCTTTCCACATAGTTTTCTGCATATGCTCTGAGGATCCCCTGTGTGCTGGGGTGCCATGGGGATGGGATGTCCGAGGGGAGGATGCTCGCTGTGTGCCCATAATACAGGCTTTGGTGGCACCTCACCACCCTACCTAAAGTGTCAGATGGACAGGATCTCTGTGCACTCCTTCAAGCTGTGCATCATGGTTTTTTGCCACAAAGATGTTATTTCCTGCTTTGTCCAGAGATGTTAATGAGGCACCAGTGACATCTGACAGGGCCTACCTGCAGAGATGGGAAAGAAAATAGGAGAGGGAGAGGGAAGGCAAAGCATCGTTTTGAAACCACGAGAACTTCTGAAACATTAATCTGGCGAATAACTCCCTGCCAACAGAATTTCATTAAACCACTGATGTGAATTGTGTTGCAGATGGCATCATCTTCCAAAGTGTTAACAAAATACAGGGCTCAACCTTCAGTGGCCATGCATCGCTATTTCTGATCCAGCACAACAGCACGCCTGTAAAAGACAGAGCTTGTAATAACTGCAGCTCAGGAAAAAAGACCCCAACCTCTTTGAGGTCTGAATAGCTGGCTTGCAGAAGGAGAATTGCCCGTTTTGCTCTGTGCAGCAGTGAAGATGGACTCAGAGGATAAAGAGCACCACATGCTCCGATAGACTGTGAGATCCACTTTGTTGCCTTTTTGTAAGTGTAAAAAAAATCCCGACTGGCATTTCTGAGGGGTAGGGGAAGGTGCTAGGCTTGAAGTAGCACCAGTCATGAAACAAGCAGGGGGAGGAAGAGATTGCTTGTCAGTTGGGAGCCTTCATTTGTGTTATTTCATGGCCGCAGGAAGAATTCAGGCTTGTAATATTGTTTTAAATACTAAAATCAGGACAACATCATGCAAAGATGAATAAAGAGTAGATATCTTGGGCATGTGATCTGTGGTACCAGAAGCTACACCTATGTTCTCACAGCCTAAGGTCTTTTTGGCATCTGAATTTGAGTGCCCATCCTGGGCACAAAGATTAATGGTCCCCATCTCCCTACACCTGATTTCCGTGCAGGACAACAGGCTGGCTGCACGTGAGAACCATGATTGCTCTGAGTATGTGCCACAGCACACATCCAAGGCACTCTCCAGGCAGCTCTAAAATACCAGTACCTCTCCCAGGAACCCAAGGTCTGGCAGCCTGATGTCAGATGGAGTTGCACAGGAAGCACAGATGAGATTTCCACAACTCTGTTTTCCCAAGGAGGGACAGATCTCCTAAGGCACTGGTACCTGTGTTCTGGGCTTTACCCTGGCATATGGCTCAGAGGTACCACTGAAAAGTCTTTACAAAAGATGGCCAGCTTGGATTAGATGCCTTTCACAAACATGCCCTTACAGAGGATGTTAAAAGAACAATGCTAAGGATTGCAAAAGCAAGCCCTCCAACGGCAGGAAAGCAATGGAGGAGAGCCAGAACAATGGTTGCCTTGTGCAATCCTGTCTTGGGCTCCATGAGTGTCTAACTTGCCTGCTGTTTTAGGCCCCTGGAGCCCTGCCTCTCTTATTACACAGACTGCAGCTGTGGAGGGGCTGAACAGCAAAACATGAGGATGTAGGAGGCTATTGCCAGTTGACCTATACTCCTGTCATTGGACAACTGGGAAGGTGTTTAGTAGCTCAGGTGGAGGCTGAAGGAAGACATTGTCTCACTGGCAAGAGACTGGAGTGCTGTCCCAGAGAGCTGGACTTTCTTCCTGCCTGTGCTGCTGTGTACCTGTTGGGATATCACAGACATCACTTCAACCAGGTGTTCATAGGTGCCTCTGCGTGCTCTCATTGTCCAGTGCCCATCTTGGAATCCTGGGAGTGCTGACCTCTGTGTTAACAGAGATCAGTAAGCGTCCTGCTCTGAACCTATGCATGTTATACTAACATACTGGTCCCTGGGTAGGCAGAGCCAAGGCAGCTCAAAGAGGGTATCAGAAATGATTGCCCCTTCCCATACGGTGGTGAGCTGGTGACAATAAATACAGGAGTTGCTGTAAGCATCTCAGCATTATAATGGTGTTATAGAAGAACCTAAGAGGAAATTAATAGGGCCAAAGTAACTGGATTTGAATAGCATGTAGTACAAAAGGCTGAGGAATCCATCAGCCCGAGGCAAGACCTCTCACAGAAGATGTCAGCCCAGCCAGTTAAAGTCAGACAGCATTAGGACAAACTGAATATAATGCCAACCTGCATAATAGACACTGCTACCACCTATCACGGTAATGAGATTTCATAAAGAAAAACCCATCTTGGTGGCTTCCAGAATTTCCTTTAGCAGACAGCTGGGCACCTGGGCTGATTAAACACAGATCCATGTTTGAGCAACTCGAAGAGCCTATCACATTTTACTGTACCCAGGCAATTCTAGATAAAAAAGATGCAGCAAACACAGCCAGTCCATTTTTAACTCATCTCTGAATGTATACCCATAGAGAGGTTACTAACCATTTAGTCCCTATGACGGACACAGTGCAGCACATGACTTGTTAACAGTCCTTCCACGGAAATGGGTGTTCTGCTCAGCAGTCTCTGGGGTGGGAATAGCATGTTGCAGCTTCTGCTGTGACACAGCAAGAGGCAGGATGTAAACCCCATCCCACAGGCTTATGGGGAAAAGCAGAACAATGACACTTGTTGTTTGTTAGAAGATGGGAGCTGCCATGGTGCATCCTCTGTACTGGAGGAGGACCTGAAAGCAGGACTCAGCCATGAGTCTCTCCATGCTTGGCTTTGTACAGAGTATAACTGTGATGCTTCATGGCTGGCCAGAGCCACAAGCATGGCCCCGTTCCTCCCAGCAATACGTTGGTGAGGTTTTTATACCTTTTCACTGGTTTGAAAATCTGCTGCTGCCAGTTTCAGTTAAGGCTTTGCCAATTGGATTTGAGGCTACACTCCTGATTTTGATCTATGATTGCCTGGTGACTTGTCAAAAGTGGTAAGAGTCATCAGAGAATGAGCTGGAGTGATGCCTTGCGGGCACTGGACTTGTAGGCAGGGAGCTCCTCAGACCTTCTTTCCCCTCCACAGAAAGACTCTGACTCCTGGAGTGATCTGTGTCTCAGTTCCCTTCCTCAGGACCCCATTGCCTCCCTGACAAATGATGTCATATCTCAGCAAAAAAGTAGCTTCTAGCACCAAGCATTTTGAAATGCCCTACTTTACAGCCAGGGCTCAAGCAACGGTGAGATGATCTAGTGAAAAAAAAGTACAATTAAGTGAAGGGATGCCCAAGGCATGTAAGGTTTAGACTTCTCTCCTTGTGAACCTTTGTAAAGCTGAGGCTGAGGAAAGGCCATGATTCCTTAAATCACCCAATACCTGGAAGACACTGGCAGGCTCATAGCACAGGCAAAATGGATGTTTCTGTTACTGGTATTATTATCCTCATCAGTCCTACTGATACTGATGAAGCAGTGATATAAAAAGGCACCATCCAAGGAACAGTGTCCACCCTCCATTTCTATACAATATGGCTTTAATTACTCTCAAAAGATCTAATGGCAAACTAAGGCCTAGCCAGTGCACTTTAAAGTCAACAAAAAGATTCCTGTTGACTTGAGAGGGCATTAGCTGAGGATCACAAGCTGCAGGAGGAAGGCTAAGTCGCTGTGATCCCATACAGGTCTCCATTAAAGGATGGCTATGTCTCCACGAGAAGATCATCGGTGCCAGCAGAATTGAGACCCCATAGCTGCCAAAATCAGGAGCACAGATTTATCAAAACCCCTGTCCTGTGGTGCTCCCATTTGCCTCTAATCTGTAGAAGAGTTGCATGCCAGTCCGTAACTCACCACTTGCCCACGTGCCATCCCATCAACATTCCTAGGGAGTCATCCTTCTAGGACGACTGTTTTCCTAGTTGTAAAATGGGACCAGGTCATCAACTCCGGCACTAACTCAGAATCTGGACTCTTTTGTGGTTTTTTTTTTTCTCTTCATCTAGAAGAAATGGCAATCCATACTAATTTTTAAAACTGTCAAAGCTATCAGATCAGATTCAATTAGGCTCTTTCCACCCCTCGCACATGCCCAAAATAAAGCTTCTGTTATTGGAGTTTAGCTGACGATGCTTTTGTGCAAGAAAGGAAAAGCTCCAGATAGTTTTTCTATAACTGAAGCCATATGGAATTGAAACTTGTTGAATCAATAGTGAAAGATGCCTGTGTCACAGAACAGTTTTGATTCCAAGACATACAATGGACTGTTTGCAAAGTCACGTTGCTGGTTAGAACTACATTTTTTTTAAATCAACAAATAATTTAGGGCTGAGATGCTTAGGAGGATATGGTCTAGCTGCTTGCCTGGGAAAGTTTTTTAAAAATCCCCAAACCAGCCTGAGGTTCTCTGTTGACTTGCTTTTATAATGCATTTAACTACACTGTGGCAAATGCTTGCCAGCCATTTAGGCAAGTTGCTTAAGACGTGTCAAGAGACGTGAGGAGTAAAAATGATTTCAACCTCCTAATTTCCCACCAGTTTCCCCCAACACATCCACAGTAGCTGCACCAAGTTGCTAATGCAAATTAAGCTGTCCTTTGAGGAGCTACTGCAATTAGTCCACCCAGTAACCTCCGAACAAAGAAATATTCCCATGACACATCAGTGTTTCTGGATTTGGAAAGGACTTGACAAATGTCTAACTGAACTTGCACAGCAATTGCATTGTGGTGGAGAAAAGAGCAGGCAGCCTCCAGAGGAGGGCATGGGACATCTAAGGAGGTAAAAACCCTATTTGCTGAATGGTAGCATTTTATTTTATTTAGGTGCTTGTCAGTGAAGAAGAAGGTTGGAGGATGTCAGAGGTGCTTCACCAAAGGTTGCTGGTGACTAGAAGATTCTTCGTTTCCATTTAGCGTGCTCGTAGGCACCTGAAATCCATCTATATTCCCTTTTGGTTCTTGGCCTCGGTGTCACATTGTAATGCAAAAGCAAAGGAGCATAAAGCATTGCTAATTTGTTTCCAAAACCTGAGCTTTTCTGAATTTCCTTTCTTGGTAGTGCTGGGCTAGGTGCATGTCAAGAATATTGCATTTCATAATCTCTTGGTTCCTGCTAGCCCCAGCTATACGACAAGCATAAGATCCCCACACTTTCGGAGGAGGAGAAGTGCTGTGTGGTGCTGGACTCCAGGCTGGCAGCTCGTGTTTCCTCCCTAGGGGCTGTGGAAGCAGATGCCTGGAACTCCATTTTTCCTAGGCTTGCTTTCTTTCCTCTCTGATTCTGTGTCAGGTAATTAAGGACTGAAAGGTTGCCTTAAGTGCAGCCTTGGGAATCATATTTTACTGCAGACAGTTTTCCCTTTTATCAGTTATTGTATTATAATAAGGCCTAAAAATCCAATGCACATACGATCCTTTCTCAGAAAGGTTTAGTGTGGAAACACATTAACCATGGAGGCAGATAAGAAGATACCTATGACTCTGGTGAGCTGTGGCACTGTAAATTGAGGTAACTTGAACCAGTATGTGCTGGAAAGAGGCAGGCACTGGTGGCAGATTGCTCAAATCCCCACTTTGGTGCCTCCAGAGCAAAAATTTGAATACTGTAGCAAGGGAATGGAAACACCACAGGGGACAAAATCATTACTAACCAAAATAGCTGACATCATCTGTGGCCGTATGGGAACCTGCCTGTTGGTAGGGATATATATCAATTTACTGGTGTGGATTTTCCATAGTAATTTGTCACTCTAGCAAAAATAAAAACCCCAACAAAACCCAAACAAATGCAGTGAAAAAACAAAAGAGCGCAATGTCTCATAATAAGCTCTCTCTGCTGTGGCAGCAGCTGCAGTTTCTCCTCTCAGATTCCTTTTCTGTTATTACTCAGAATCAGCAGCTGCTTAGGAAATATTCCAGAAAGACTCATTGAGAAGTTCCTGGTTGTTTTTCACATACTAATCTGACAGAAGTAACATCTTCAAGGAAGGGACTGGGTCTCCTGTTTTTTGTCTGCTCCTCATAAATTAGTGGCTTTTGATGACGTGGTTATCTAAAAGGAAACAGCAGCAGGAATAATCAAGAAATTACAGGTCCAGGTGATAGGAAGCAAGTACATTTTTTATGTCATGGAGGGGGTGTGGGAATTTCTTAGGTTATTTTGATGATTGCTTTTGCATCTCTTTAAAAACTTTTGCACAACTAAACTGCTTTCAAAGTGGGTGTATCTGGAGGCTACACCCATAAGAGGGATCATTTGGAAGAGACACAAAACAGGCTACTCCAAAAGTAGCATGCCTTCAGGACATATTAACTCTGTAGTTTTTTCAGTGCTGCCATTGGCTTCTGTGTTTTAGGACTGGAGTGTGCTGCCATCAGAGTCTGGCTGGAGGAGCTGTCAGGATGGAGCTCAGTGGGACAGCACAGATCAATGCCTCTGAACAGGCATTCCTGTTGCTGAACTTCGCTGTTCTTTCTTGTGTGCCTTCTTTTAGTTGAGATGCCTGCTCAATAAGAGCATTTCTCCCCATTCCAAGGATGCCTAACAAGAGTCAGAGCTGATACTTGATCTGAATCAGGAAGCTGGTAACAGGTCACTGTTAAACAGGTCAAGGGGCTAGAGGTGAGCAATCATGTCAAGGCTCAAAGTTCCCCCAAACCGTGGCTGGAAGCTGTCACCCTGAGCCTTTCCTCTGCCATTCCCTGGTTGTAAAATGAATCACATTCCCATTTCCAGGTCTCTGGCGCATGAGGACGCAATTAAAATGTCATCTTTTGAATGATGTTTGCCCATCATTCAAAATCAAAGCCTGTTTGCCCTTCTGCTGTCCTCCTGTTTCACAGGCAACCCTGCCTCTGAGCACACTCCAGGCAAAATACAAAGCTCTCGTTGGCATCCAGAAATGGAGATGTGCATCTTCATGGAGCCAACACAGAGCCTCCAAAACTCTCAAGACCACGGTGAGTCTTGCTGCATGGAGAATTACAGGCAAAAGTCACTTCTTCCTCATCTGCTGTCACTAGTGGATAGGGGAAAAAAACCCAACAAATTAAACCCGGGTAGAAGCAATTTAGATTTGTGATGTCCAGTGCTGCAAAACACTGTCCACTGAAGTATACGAGCTCTCAGGAACGTGGAAGAGATAATTGGAGGTTAATAGAGCTTTTACTGCTGGCTGCCTTTTACTGCTGGCCAATTATTTCTATGGAAAAATCCTGACTCTTTCCCTTTATTGGAGTGAGTTCATGATCATCTATATAAAAGAAAGCTGTATTCTGAGAACACATACGCATTTGCATATGGATGGTGTTCTCTTGCAAATTATTTGAATAAAAATAAAAGAAGAATGAAAACAGGAGTTTTCACTCAAGGGAAAAGTTAATGAACTGACTTCTCTTTCTTTCACTCCCTGATTAAATATTATGTTACCATTTTATCTTTGTGCGTGAAGAGTAAAGCCCTATTCTGTGTTTTGCCAGCTACATTCATGAAGCTTTGTATTATTTTTGCTGCAATAAAAAATTAAAAATGACTCTCTCTACATGAGAAGCAGAATAGAGAAGAGCAGTAATTCCCTGCAGTGTGGAGGAAGGAGAAAGTGAAAGAAGAGATACCCTCTTTTGTTTGTCTGAATAGGCATGAGATGTGCTTCAACATGTGCTGATGGAGGCAGTCGGAGAAGACGGGCTACAGAAGCTCAGGAAGAAATGCAAAAGGCATTACCTGCTATGGAAGATATCAATGAGACCTTCCTTTCTGAGGAGTGTTTTTTCCCTTTAACGCTCATTATTTCTGAGAGCCCTTGGGCTCAGTAGCAGATTGTACTGGTGTTTTAAAGCTGACTGCTTCATCATTCTAATTCAGATCCTGACGTTCTTCACTGTTGGTAGCTAAGTGGGTTTCAGTGGATTTTCTATCAGAACAGCTGAGCACTACTGCACTTCTCTTTCCGCAGTGGTCAGGTAGCTCAGCTGAGACTCACACGGGGCACTGTTGCCTTCTAGGTGGCAGCGGAAGTGTTGGCAACATTCAGAGGACTAAGTCCAGGTTCATACACGGGAAGATGATTCCAGAATTAGCTTGGCATTTTATTAACACATCAGGAGGCTATTGCCACGGGCTTGTCAGTCTCTGGATACACGAAATGTACTAGGAGTCCCTGCCTGAGACAGCAACAGAAAACTGTCTCTGTATGAAAGCAATTTCACCATCACCTGCTAAATATGCTGATATTCAAAAGTTCTTGAGAAGCAATATTGTTGCTTTTCATCTAGAAACGGGTGCAGGGTTTTCCAGAGGCTTACTGGGATGTATGCAGAAGCAACGTGAAGCCACATGTGCAAACCGTGAAAACCATAGTGTTTTCTGGGGGTGAAAAAAGTAAATTCCAAAGAGTAAGAATGGAAAACAAACATGTGAATGGGGAAGGAAGACTTAACATTCGGAAGTGGACCCCTCCATCCAGGGATTTAATCGGTGCTGCCATTCCTGGCCCATTGCTCTAGATATCAGGAGCAAGGCTGCTAGCTGCCAGTCAACCATTTTCTTTTTGATAATTATTCACATTGCTGTAGAAACGGAAATTATCTCTATTTTCTCACTTCCCAATTGAAAACTGTAATTGCAGCTGCTCCCTCCTCCTTGTTTGGAAGTTTTACATGCAGAGAGTCATCAGCCAGGCTTGCCTTAAATCAAATCTTCCCATGCAGCCCGGGTTATAATCTAGCGAACACAGCAGCTGCCTTGTCTCAGCAAGGAGAAAAGCAACACATTTCTCCAGCCACTGGTTATGGAATTCCTGCTAAAAGAAAGGGGCTATGCCTCTTCTGATGCCTTTATAAAAACCTAAAGGAGTCAGTTTCCTGAGGGCTTTCACAGATATTGCTAATCATCTTAAGTTGAAACAAGGTTTCCAAAACCAGCATGTAAATCCCCATAACACACCTTCAATTTCTGTCTCCAAGACTACCCATCTGCCCTGATCCTCCGTGACAAGCTCTGGAAATGCTGCGATACTTCCCTTTGCACTGGTCCTTCCCTGCTCTTCAGTCCCCCTCACCCTTGAGTAGCCTCGCTCACATGAGACACAGCTCCACAGCATTGCTGCCATGATGGTGGGTGAAGAGCTGGTCTGAAAGCCTGTGGGAAGCCTGATGTGGAATACACAGGATCTTGTCCCTTCTACCGACAGGGAAATGTTGATTTCCTCAGGGATACAAGAAAATAGTCAGAGCCCCCATGCAGACCTGCCCGGTTTTGTTCATCCGTCTATGCAAAGGCTGGATCAGAGAGCTCTTTAAAACAATGCTAATAGTATTTATTCATGGGTTTTTTTTAACCAAATCTTCTTATTCTGCTGTAAGACATGCAAGTCATGAATAATAGCAACTACTCCCCAACCATGGAAGTGTATTTTGAGGGACACAGTGTATGTAGCCTTATTGGACATTTTCCAGTGACTTTATATGCAGACACTGCTTTCTCACAGAGAGCCAAAATCTGCCCTCTTCTGAAGTCTCTTGGGTCTAAATTAGTGAGACTTTTATATATCGTGATTTGAATCTGAATGTGTTTCCCTGCTTCCAGACCCTGCAATCATAGAGTAGGCAAGGAGACTTTGTGATGTGTTACTGTACCTTGGTGATGATGATTTTTTAGGTTGTCTTGGTGAACCACAAGATGAGTGGACACATTCCCTGTGTAGCCAAAACAGGAGCACCTTCTAAAAGTGGACGTCTTCAAGAATGCAAGATTTGCAAAGGCACAGAGGTATGGAGCAACGTCCTAGTGGACAACAGGAGCCCCCAGCTGATGGCTCATCTGAAGCTCTGGGATGAGATATAGCTTCCTGAGAAGTTAACACCCGAGTGGCTTCCTTAACCATTATCCAAGACTCACAGAAGTAGTGCTGGATGATCTGATGAGCCTTTTGTACCGTAGCCACCCCCAAAACGCTGCAGGGTCAAGAGTAAGGTGCCAAACTAGAATCAATGAAGCCTTATGTAGACACTCAAGAATAACAAGCCAAACCAGCGGATTTGCAGGCAGACTGTAACAGCTTGTTATCTGATGTCCCCTGGGCACAAACACTGAGACATCTGCAGTTTTTGACCTGTTCTTTTTTCTCTGCTGGCTCAATAGCTAGTTAGCTGGTCATGCGATGCGAAAACAAAAGCGAGGGAAGAAGACAGCAAATTGCAATAGGCAGGAGAAGCTGGACTATTAGGATACCAAAAGGACTGGAAATAAAATAAGTACACAGGTTGCTTTGCTCTCCTTTATTATTTGTGTATCAAGCTCTCAGAATTTGTTTTTGGAACTCTGTTGAAAGCAGAGGTTTCAGTTTGCCAGTTGTCATTGAACTTTTATGTTGGTTTTATTTTGCATGTATTTTGTCTCTCTAATCTCTTTGCTTGGGACTGAAGGATAGAAATTAACCTGAAAAACACGCATTGAGACCACTGACTTTTGCTGATTTTTGTCCAAGAATACAAAGCTCTCTTCACATTATTTCCTCCCGTCCCATCATGGGGAAAGAAGACCCACAGAAGACTGACTTCTGGATCATCCTTTGGACTGAGATCTCTGCTCCTTGGAATGCAGTGACTGCACTACCTTATATCATGGCTCTTTCCTGTTTCTAGACTCACGTTAAAAAAGAGTGTGCCTAGATTGTCAGACAGGGTCATGATCACTCACCCCAGCCTAATCTCTTAATTAACTCCTGTTAACGTAAATGCACTCAAAAAGATTCTTTTAGCTACAGTGTTCAAGAGATTAGAAGTCATCTCTTGAAGAGACAGTGTGTTTCTTCTTTCATGGTCCGGGATACTGACAACACTGTCTTGCTGTATGAGAAGGATTTGCCACATCCTATGGTGCTCATTTCTCATCCCTGGATTATAGATTATTTTAAATCAACTCAGGATAATAGATGACAGCTCACTGTATATTATGTATATCATTAGCATTTCAGTCTTGTATAGGCAGAGAACACCTGGCTTCTTGTTTTTGTAATTTCCATGACTCAGAATAGCCTAAAGTCAAGGTTGGGTTATGCACCTTGTATAGTAGAAGGTATCAATATGTGAGGTTCTGGGACCTGCCAGACAAATGCACTGTTACTGCTTCCGATTTAATCTGATTTATCCGCATCACATGGATGTTCTACTCATAGCAATCAAGGTCAGAAAAGGATTTGAGCCTGTTTCTGATGTGGGAAGACAGCAGTCTCACAGGTAAAAAAGAAAAGCTGAGCTCAGATTGACCCTAGTTAAAAAAAACAAACCCCTCAAATGGAATGTAATTGGCCTGTATCAAGAGAGTGAATTTGGAGTAGAGTGAGAATTGTACCTGCTCAGGTTATGAGAAGAGACTCTCCTCTCCCTTGTAACTTCAATTTTGCCTAGGAGAATCCGTATATAAACAAACAAATGCCAACAGAAATGTTTCTATTGTTTTCCTTCTCCATTTCTAATGAAAACTGTTCCTTTAAAACAGAGCAATATCCTCCCTTATGATTTTTGCAGTCACAACACAGGAAAAGAGAAAACCTGAAAGCAAAATTGACTCTTTTTGATTTTTCCTAGTTTGAAAGAGGAAACATGCCAGTGGGAAAGAGAATAAAAATCATGACGAGTAAATCTGGATTTTAAACTGCCTCTAATGACCAACAGTAATCAGACAAATATTTATTTCTGGTTTTATAGCTTATTTATGTTTAAGCTGACAGCAGATCTTTAATTTGATACTCAGTCTTCCTTACATAGAAATATGTATTGGCTCTTTAATTGTTCACTCTGTAGGAGTTCAGACAGCAAGTTGTTGGGGGCTAATTTTCTCATACACTGCCTCAGCTTGTACATTCTGTTCATTAATTCTTAGGTCGCTGATGCTCAATTCCGTACTATAGGTAAAATTCTGTTTGCACTGAAGCTGGTAAGAAAATGCCCAATGGTTTGAACAAGGTGTTGATTTTCTGCTTGCTGTTTATGCCATAGTGAGAGCCACCATAACATCTAAAGCCAAATCTTTACTACCTATCTAGTGCTTTGAAGTTCAGCCCCTCATATTGGGCAGTATTCACAATTTCAATCAAAAAGCAAGGAAGGGACTGCAGTCCTGCTGCTGGAAGTGCAAGAGAGAGGCTTGAAGCTGGAGAATGCCTCATTTATTGCATAACAGTTTGGATAACTTTTTGTGTGTATGTGTGTGGTTTACTTATGTGGTGTCAAAGACATGGATGTACAACCACCGTCAGGGACAGGTGTCTGCAACCTGCTTGTTTCCTAATTATTATGACTCTAACATGTAGACCATCTTGCAGGAGAGCATCTAGAGATATACTGCTAAATTTATATGTAAGCATGGAAATATCATGATGCATGTTTTTTTTCTCCTCATGCGTTCAGTGCTCAAACAATTCCATCAAATTCAACAAGAGCTCAGCATGTAATAGAAAGCAGCTGTTTATGAGTGCTTAAGTAGTTAGGAACCAAATTTTAGGCAGACAGATTTGAAAAATGTAGTCAGTCTTTAAATGATAAATGATGTGCTCTACTGAAAGGAGTCTAGTTTTAAAAAATGAAGTCTGAGAGTTAGTTTATGAAGTAAAGAAACCTGTAGCTCGTGGTGTGCGCTTCTGACTTTTCCTGGATTTCATTATGCCTTCCTACCTCACAGAACAGCTGTAACATTAAACCCACTGAAATCTGTAAAGTGCTTAGAGATCCACTGAAGGGAGGCAGCAGAGGAGTAAAAGGTACTCAATTGTCATTGTTACTGTATCAGGCAAGCTTGTTTCTAGATTATCTCCATAATAAACAAGAATAAGTAAGTGCAAATGTCGAATCAGTTCTATGCTCATTAATAGGTATCTTTTGGGCTGTGGTTGAGAAGAATCTCTTTTAAGGAGAAGGTGAGTGTAGATGTGAAGATTTGAATTCATATCTCAATACCTTTCTTAGGGCCTTGACTTGAAGCATGGAGTGTGTTTTAGTAGTGCATGAATGCTATCGAGGTCTTCTGGTATTTGAATAATAGTAGCAAATAGTTTGTTTGACCATTTTCTCCTGTCAAACGTCAACCAGATTTTCAAATAAATCGTTCACCAATATTTTTTCCTCATGATTTGGTTAGCTCAATAGCCAGCCAAACAATATTCATCAAATAAATTACTCGCTTTTCCCTCATCAACCTGCAAATAATTTATCCACAAATACTTTCTACACGAGACAGCCAGCTCTAGCCAGGACAAATCAAGGTAATTTCCTACTCTTTTGATCAAATGCCAGTAGGACTTTATCTTGGACAGCTCAATAGAGACAGGTTTTAATGCATAATACATAATGGTTAAGCCGAGTTTTTCACAGTTCTTTGTGAGCTCTCTGCTATTGCCCATATTTCTGTGCTACTACTGAGACAAGAACGACAGGAGTGCATATATTTTCCACCCAGGTATGCTCAGAAGCATTGCATAAAACCAACCATACAGCTTCGAGGGTGTAGAGCTCTTGTCAGCCGCAACTGTGATGAGGAAGCCCCTTGGCTGGAACATGCAAGCTGTTTAATAGAGCAAGGCAAAATTTAACAAGAGTTGAGGAGGGGAAATGAAGACAAGTATTGTGCTGGCTCCGAAACAGAAAGAGAACCTAGAGGCAGAATGAAATCAAGCAGTGTGGAATTCGGCCAGCACACTGGGGAAAACGTCCCTAGCTCTTGAGAGAAGGGTCTTTAATGAGTAGCCAAGACATGAGATGGCACATCCCCATGTAGCTATCTCTAGGACAACATTCACGCTGTGGTTCCCTTTCCCTGGAGTTCTCATGCCAGCAGTTTGGAAGCCACTGACAGTCCCCTTCCTGCCCTTAGTGGCTCTCCTATTGCTGATGGAGCAGTTGAATGTGGCTTTCTCTGCCTGTTTGCCTATCCCTCTCTTCCACTGTGGAGAGCTCATAGCTGCCGCACATCGACAGCAAGGGACCTCACTGACTGAACTGAAGGGTTTCTCCCCTGCTTAAGGTTTGCAGCCAGCAATCTGCACCACATATGAGCAGTAATTTTGCAGCCTCTGCTCCTAAGCAGGGTGCTGGGTCCTTCTGTTGGCCGGAGATGTATGGGACTCTTGAATGCTGTTTACCCTTGCGTGTCACGCTGTATGTGGGCCTGCTACACAGTCATCTCGCCTTTGTCCTCTGCTGCTCAGGCAACTAGATGGGGAGAACATGAGTTTTTATCCATGTTTGTCAAGGGAGAAACTTTGCAAAAGCTAACAAGTATATACTGGAGGAGCAGTGCAAGCCTGTGGGTTTCTTTAGGATCAGTGTGTCTTTATGTTCATGCACATTATGTGCATGCATAATAATGTGTTTAACACAACACTTCAATCTTGTCCTTCTCTGTGATCCTGTTGGCTAATCTCGTTACCCCAAAATGAGTAATGCCTTCATCCTATGCATTATGCAGAAACCTAGGTATGAAGAAATGCAGGGAAACATTTCTGCAGCATCATCAGTAAGTGAATTATATGTGGTATCTACTCAAAACAACAACACGCTAAACACTGAAAGTCAAATGGGATGCCTTCCCAAGAAACAAACAACTGACCACATATTTACTCTGCATCTCATAAATAAACATGGAGAAAGCACAAAAACAGAGGAAGATATTTGTCTCGACTTTAGATTTGGAGAAAGCTTTTGAGTCAGTCTGGCTATCATAGCTGAACTGTACAAAATGGAATTGGCAAGGGGAAAAAATGACATAATCACATACATGTAACAATCCATTGAAAGTAGGACACACAAAAAAGAGAAGAAAACAGGCTTTGAAGGAGAAGGTAGAGTAACACAGCGGTCAGCTTCAGGCCTCCTCTTTCTGTCATCTATGCTGGCGATTTACCAGCCTCAAAGAAACACTTCTCAAATTGAATGAGGGATCTCAAAAACCTGCTTAAATTGTCACAACATTACAAAATGCATTTTAACACATGCTGCAAGTCCATGTAGTGAGGAAGGAAGAATATTGATGATGAATGGCAGGATAAAGGTGTTCTCTTGGAAAACACAGATGCAGAAAGAGACTTGGGAGTTCAACATGGGTAATGGACTCCACAAGCTTTTTTTGCAGTGTACACAGTTAATGGTCTAATTGCATTTTTAGATATATGAGAAGGGGAGAATGACTAAGAAAATGTTTTTTACTCTGTGCACAGCATGTATGTGTAGACCACTATGACATTGTATCCAGGGTGGCTGTCTGTGAGTCCAAAAGCACTCAGAAACATTGGAGAGTCCAAAAAATGCTGCAGCGGCTGAAATTGAATCTTACAATGCCAGGCTTCAAAGAAAACAATCTCTTCAGTTTAGCAAGGAGAAGTGATAGGAACCTTGTGTATAGTTACTTATCCATGAAAATTGGATGGATGTGCAGTTTTGTAGACAAAGGCATAACATGTTCTGATGTCTCAAAGTTGAAGTTAGACAAATTCAACCTTGAAAGAAGCAATTTCCTAGCAGCAAGGATAATTAAACACAGGAATAAATTAGTAGGTGGAGTAAGGCACTTGCCATTACTTGGAGTCTTTAAGACAAAACATGTTGTCTTACAAACTCCCTTTGATCTAGCTGCTGGGAAGAAAAAAATCTATGGCTTCTGCATCCAGGTCAGATTAGCGGGTTACACTTGCCCTTTTTGTCTGGAAGTCTGACTATACAGGAGGGAAAATGGTTCTCTGTAAATATGAAGTAAAAGTGTGAGATGCTACTTGTCGAGAATACCACAAACCACAGCTCAGGACAGCAGGGATTTACCAGTGTGAATGTCTTCCCACCACTGTAACTATCAGTGTGCGGCAGTGGTGAAGTAGACGCTGGTATCTGGCTCTTACAGTGTGGGCAACAGGGAGTTCCAAATTGGACAGTCATATGGAAAATCTTTCCAAGGATGTAATGCATATCATCAAATCACAGCTCTAACTTTTCAGCACTGTAATTCCGGTCTCAGACTGGTGATCCTCAACTTGCAGTGAGCACAGGAAATATGAAGCACAGAGCAAATGAGGAGTGGGGCTCCTGCAGAATCAGTGGCCTTGTGCCTACAGCAAACTTTGTAAACATGACCACATCCATGTGTACCTATCAGGATTGCTGCAGTAACACTTAAGTGGCACAAAGGGATACATATATATGTATATATATAGAGAGAGAGATATTCAAGAGTAGAGTTTGATGAGGAATGAACAGTATAACCAGCATGATGGAAGCTGACCAGCCAGGGTGAGAGACCTTCTAGGCTGTTTTCTGAATTTGACGAGACGTATCTTTTCCAGTGAAGAAAAAGTGTGCTTTTGAATGCTGACCAAAGAAGGAGGTAAAGTTGAATGATCGGAAACAGGCAGCAAGATCGAACAGGTATATGAAGGTATTGTAAACACAGATGAAGACAGTCTTGCTTTGTTTGGGCAGCCCTTTCTCAGTCACGCTTGTGGATTCAGCCTTATTTGTGGTTTGGGTGCTCAGAGAACTTCAGTGTGGATGGGACTAAGCGTGCCCCAGGTGCCTTGTGGCTGCAGCCCTACACTGTGTGCAGGAGCTCAGGTAATTGTGGTTGGAGGGTGAAAACTCTTCTCATCCATTTTAGGAGGGTCTTATTTCATTCCTATCAGACAACACCCTCTCTACTGTAAAGCATTACAGAATGAATAACAAAGTCCAACCTAAAATCCAGTCTGATAATCGTGCTCAGTTAAGAACACAATGTGCACTTCCTGCTACTGGGAGCAAACAGCCTCACCCAAGCCAAGGCATGCTCAAGACCAACGTGTGCTGGAGACGCTAGAATAAAGCCTAAACCAGCCATTTTGTGTGGGAGCAGCAGCCCAAAACCATGCACGGGGCTTAGGAGATTCCCAACAAAGAAAAATGTACTAATATGGATCCAAATCCACCAAACAACTGAAAATCAGGGAGCCTGAAGGAAGCCTGGGCAGCAAACAGCAAAGCGCATCTAAGGAAAGTACTGATTTTACAGTTACTGGCAAGGAGACTGAAATGACAGATAACTGTCAAGTTACAAGAGAGCAGGGCAGCACCTCGTTCTTCATTCTTTAAAACAAACAGAAAATTAAACCCCGGAACAAACAAAAATCGCTATGGGCAGGCCAGGGAGAAAGGCAGTGGGGTGATGGCATGCATGCCTTGTGGCAGCAGCCCCTGATTGAGTTAAGTGGGAATGCAGGTAGGGGAAAAGAAACCCAGTCCCAAAACAAGGCAACACTGCTTGTGAGGCAGCTTCCTGGCATCGGCAGGGTGGAGTGGTCCTGTGTGCACACCACTGGGGGCAGAGGGCATCCCTGCTCTCACTCTAAAGGCTCTCCCCAGGCCGAGAGGACAGTGAGACCAGTGCTGTGTGTGCCCGTGGAAGGGCAGGGGAGCACGAGTGGACCCACGCAGCAGTGTTTTATGAGGCTACATGTGTGTAGCCTCATGAGTGGACTCTGCAGTTATGGCTGTGTGACCAGGTGTGCAGGAGCCTCCCTGCTCCCAGGGGGGAAGGGGTCCGTGTATGCATTGACCAGCAAGCAGCCCCAGTTGGGGTTTGAGGTGGGGAATCTGGAGGGGGAGGGTGGTTCGGTCGAGTGACACCCCCGCCCAGCCTCAGTATGTCTGTATGATGGTTCGATGTGCAGGCATCCCGCGCTGGGGATATGTCCCCGAGGAAATGGGACAACAGTCAACCTCCACCCGAGGGTACCCGCGTGGGCGAGGACAGCGGACACAAGCAGACACTGGCGGGGCCGCGGCCCACAGCCGGGACAAGACGGGGCAGGAGTGGCACTACTGCGGCCCCAACGCCTACAGGTCCCAAAGGCCGTTCTGCGGGGGCTGGTCGCTGCCGTTGGCAAGACACCCGTCGCCAGAGAGCCGCCGGCGAGGACCCCCGCCCCGGCACCGAGGCCTTACCGGGCCGGGCCACACGTGTGGGGGAGACCAAGGGCCGCCCTGGGAGGCCGGGAACGGCCGGAGCAACACCACTCCAGCCAAGCTGCCCAGAGCTGGCGGCTGACGGGTCGGCGATCCCTCCTCTCCTCCCCTTTAAGGAGCTGGGGGCAGGGCCGGGCCGGACCCCCGCGCCGCCTCTGCTACCTGCGGGCGGGGGCGCGCGGGGGCGGGCGCTAGGGAAAGTTTGTCTCTGTGGTTGGCTGCGCCGCGCGGCGCGGCCGGTCGGCGCGGGCGGGCGGCTCCGTGTGCTCGCAGGGCAGCGGGAGGCGAGCGGCCGGCCGGCCAAGGAGCGCGCTGCCGCTGGTCCCCGGGCGCGGCGAGCGTGTGCGCCGGCGATCCCCTTCGCGTAGGGAGAGGCTCCCGCGCGGCCCTGCCAGCATGGGGCACCGCGGAGAGAGACCGTCCTGCCTGCCTCTCCTCCTCCTCCTTCTGTTCGGTGAGCCCGGGGGGTGCGCTACCGAGGGCAGCGGGGAGGGCGCCCGGGGGAGGAGGCCGCGCTGGGCTCGGCCACCTCGCCCGCAGGTAGCGAAGGAGGGCCGGGCCCGTGGGCGCGGGCCCCTCGGCGGGAAGGAACCGCCTGCCGTGCCGTGCCGTGCCGTGCCCGCCCAAGGCGCGGCGGAGCAGTGCCGGCGCGCTGCCCTGCGGGGGGCAGCGGGGACCACTGCCGCCTTCCTCGTTTCCCGGCCCGCCCGCAGGCGTTACCGGCCGGCGCAGCCCCAGCGGCTCCGCAGCCCCCCGCCCCGGCCCTCGCTGCTCCCTCCAAGGGCCGGGGCGCGGATTGCTGCCGGGTATCTCCCCCGAACTTTAAGGGGCCCCCTGAGAGCAGAGTCGTGCCGTGGGGCGCGCTGCTTGGCGCGGGGCCCCGGTGAGAGGGATTTCCACAGGCGGCCCATGTCCCACGGCACGCCGGCCGGGCTAACGTGAGGGAGTAGCTGTAGTTTCTCTTGCACGTCCCGGTGCATGGGCTGTGCCCTCTGTCAGGTAAGGGCGGAGGAATCTCATCTAGGAGAGCACGAAGTGACTCGTTTCAGGGTCGTGAGGATGATGAGAGGGTGATCCTTCTCCTGGCCACTCCACGAGGCAGGCGGCGGGAGCGGCTCTGCACCCTGCCAGGCGCAAGCACAACCCCGGGCTCTCCGGGAACACCAGTGTTGAGGGCAAACTGAGACTTCTGCGCCTTCCCCTCCTGCCCCTCGGGGCTCGTTGCCTCTGCCGTGAAGTTCTCTCGTTAAGAGATAACGACTAATTGTGTAGGTAATGCTTTATGCCGTGTTCACGTAATTATGTAGCTGTCATTAGTTTGACGTGGTGTTGTGTCTTAACGGTGTCAATGCCAGGCAGGCTATGTGCAGAAAGAAAGACTGTAGCAAAACCTACACAGAAGGGTGGATGGTGGGTTCTGGGTCATCCCTCTCCACATTCCCCAACCTTCCTTTTCGTTTTTTTTTTTTTTTTTCTTCTTCCACGTTGTACTTGTAGCATCATTGCTAACAATGTTACTAAACTAACACTGAGTTTAACTAGGGATCAAGAAAATGGCTCAGGGAAGATAGTTACGAGTAGTATTTAAGTGGTTCTGTGTCAGCTCTGTGCAGTCAGAAGTACTTCAGGTGCTGGTGAACAGGCATGGTCTGCAAATCACTACTTGTAGCTCTCGATTCAGAGCACTGAATTGTGTGGGTAGTAAGTGGGAGCCTTTTCAAGATTTGAGGTGAAAGGAGTAACTAAACAGTGCCCCAACCCCACATTGCAATGCTTTTCTTTGAATAAAACTCTATTTTCTTAATTTGTGCATTACTTTTAACATTTCTATGACTATTTTTTTTAAAGTCTTCCAGAGCACTTTCCTCATGGTTTGGGTGTTGAATCTTACCTTCTCAGGTCTACAGAGCAGATTGTTGCAGTTGAAAAGTCAACTTCCTGACCCTGAGCTCATCACAGTGTCTTTCCTGAGGCTGCTTGCAGGTAGTGAGGCAGTTGGTGCAGAGGGATGTCTACCTACAAGTCAAGTGTAGACACACAAAAGTGTCCACTGTGCTTTCTCTTACTTGCAGCTGAGCTTAGTCATCTCATTTATCTTTACAATATAGGCATTCTGCCAGCTGAGATAACAGTGAAGAAAATGAGAGAACACTTTTAGAGTTTTTGTTTAGAAACAGAAAGGGAATAACATTTTTAAAGAGAATGGTTTACTTGGCCAAGTGGAAAATCCAGACTCTCAGATATTCAAAGTCATGCAGTAAAAAGTAAGAACTATTAAGGATGAGAAACAACAGGAAAGTTGTTTCTTAATTTCAGATGAAATAATTAGTTGTTCTTAATTTCAGATGAAATAATTAGAATTTAAAGTGTGCGTGCACAGGTATCTGGCCACTGTTCATTCCCCTGGATGTTTTAAGTTGCCTTTTTAAAAAATTAAATTGGAATAATGCTGTTAAAATTGAAAGTGCTTTTGTGTGCATAAAAATTCCCCATGAACTTTTCAGTCTTACTTGTCATGTGTGTTTCAGTGTGGCTATCTTCTGATAATATTGCTCGGTAGCTTCTATGACATATTCCATAGGTTAAGGGGAAGGTGGTGTTCCTCTCGCTCTGTATAGGAGAAGTGTGCTTCTGTGAACATGTATTTTCTAGCAGCTCTTTAATAGAGAGAAAGGTTGGAGCTTTTTGTCAACTAATGTGCTGAAAGCATTGAGGAGTTCTTGTATAACGGGAAGGAAGGAGTCACAGCATAGAAGAGTTTGTCCCTTGTGTATGCTTAGACTTGATTGTTTCTTTCAGATCTTTAGGAAATAACGTAGCAAAAGAATGCAAATGTCTGAAGTATTTGGCTGTTCCAAATAAGAATGTTATTTCATTATTTCTCCTGGATCCAGGACAGTTATCTGTTTGGTAAGGAGATTGTGGATCATGAGATTAGGACTTGATTTAGTCTCTCTCTTTTCTTCCCTCCTCTGGTATGGTTAGATCCTCAGAAGAGAGGGTGGTATGAGAGCATTTTGCACTGCCATTGCCTGTTTTATATGCGATTTCATTCTGCAGTCAATCTGCTTAACCAGTGAAATGCTCAGGAAACTGAACCATCTCTCCTAGGACAAGACATGTGAAAACTAGAACAGGTATTTGGTGGTTAGCAGGGCTCAGACTGTAAAGCAAACAGAAAGCCTTGGAGCTGCTGGATATTTTTTCTCCCTCTAGTTCTTCTTTGAGATTCAAGGTAAGAATTTCATTGTATCTGAAAAAAACTGGTTTTTGTTTGTGCTGTGGGTAGATCCTGGGGGAAGACCATTGATGATGGGTTTCCCAAAGATGGCCTTTTTCTTACGGCTATTTAGACCTGTGTGACACTTGATGTCAACTATGATGAAAGTCAGTTCTAGCATGCCAGATTCCCAGGAGCGTTGTGTATACATGAATGGAGTTGATTCCTATGACTCATATCTGAAAGTCTTCATTGTTGTGTTTTGTTTTTTATTCTTTTCCTCAGAAGCTACAAAAATTAGTCACTTGAATCAAGATTTAATTCAAGCTCTGCAATAGAAAGCTTTCGGTAATTAGTATAAGTTATTGTGATCATGAACTTCAAGGAAAAGCATGCTTTAATCTTTCCTTGCATTTGCAGCTAAAGTGGAGGCATTAGAAAATGGGAGAGCCTAAAGGTTTAGGGCAGGTAGGTGTTGTAAGGATGGTTGCCTGTGGAGCCTGCAAGGTGTGTTAAGAGTGGAATCTGTTTCTTCTCTCCTTTCTGGTGCCTGCTCTCTTGATGGTGAGCTCAGAGCTGGTGCTGGGGGCCTTTGCCTGCCTGCTGTTGGAAGAAGGCCGGCTTGGATTCTCACTGGTGCTTGGAGAAGGAGCTGACAGCTAGACCTGCCTAACTCTGGTGTAGCTTTAAAGATGGTTAAAAAGGGTCCCAAAGGTGAAATACCAACAAGCTTGTCCTCATTTTAACAGCTGCAGACAGTTAAGGCAGTAGAAGCACGTGGTGAGTGTTGGAGCTAGGCTGGTGAGGCACTGAAGGGCAGGTGGTGTGGCGGAGGAGGAAGCGCTTACCATGTGGTTTTGCTATGCTGATATGTTTTCTTAGCATGTAGGTTGTGGGAATCAAAGGACAAGCAGTGTAACCAGTGTGTTTTCCTTTCCCTCGTGTTCTTCTGGGTTGGCAAATGATAGCTTAGTCACTTTTTCAGGCTCTCTTGCATCTTTGTAGGTTCCTGTCCAAGGCTCCTTTTCAGGGAGTCTGGATGCTTTTTCTTTGACCTTCTTCTCCAGGTTTCTCAATTGCTACGTTTCAACATAGCAACAGCTTGCTCTCTTTAGGTAGCCTCTGTTGTATTTGGCTCTAATCCCTGAACTGAGGTATAAACCTGCCTGAACAAGATTTGAAGTAAGCAGTAGGGGTCATTTAAAAATGCAGCCGCTTGCTTGATTAGAGGGGAATATACTTCAGAAATATCCATCCATCTAGCTATATAAACAAACATTCTTGGACATCTGAGATTTCAACTTTCACATCTAATAAATTTATGGGTTGATTTGGTTTTGTGTAGTTGTTGTTTGTTGTGGTTTGTTTTGGTGTTTCTTTTTTTTTTTCCAGTCTCTGTAATCCTTGTCAGGTACTTACTGTAAAACAGACCTGTTTATATGTATCTTAGTAGCGAAATGGTTGCATATCTCAATAAGGCACTTTTGGAAAGTGAACATTTCAATTGTCTGCTTTTAAATGCCTTCCACTGATATTTTTTGTGTGTGTATGGAGTTCTGTGTTTTACAGGGAAGGGAAATAGATATGTCTGAAAATGTGAATTCTTATTAAGTATAAAAATCAATCATTTAACTTTAAAGTTAGAAAGGATTTGAGAAAAACATTATTAACATGAACTGGGTGTTATGTCAGTGTTTATCAAGATCTCTAGTAGCTTTGAAGGAAGGATTTTAAGCAGAGTATAAAGTAAGCATCTATATCATAATGCAAGGAAAAATATCATTTTAATATTCTGCTCTTGAGTTTTATGGGAAATATTGCACTTACTTCCCAGACTTCTGCTAAACATCCTGCTTTCTTACGAGATCTGCACTATTAAGTGCTAAAATAGCTTTTCTAGAGACCTGTAAGGCAAAATTGTCTAAGGATACCAATGTTTCAATTTCTGTCCAAGAATAATAAGCATTTTCCTACATCACCCTAGTTTTAACCTGAACAAGATACCACAAAACTGGATAAAGTAAGACGGGGAGGGTGTAACACAAGCAGTTTTTGTCTGGGTTTTTAGTATCTCATCCCTTAAAAGGAGGAATGACCTTGTGTCAATGAGATACTAAGTTCTCCAGTTGTCCATTTTTTGGTAAGCTGATTCTTTAGAAAACCTCAAATTGTAGCTTTCTTCCAAGGCTTGAGTACCTGCTGAGAAGAACTTAAATAAGATAAACTTTTAATACAGCTTATACATTAACTTTTGCAAGGGGCAAAGGTATAAAATCAGTTTCAGACCAAACAGCTTTTGGAATAGGATTATCTGAAAAATGGCTGCTCAGATGCCAAAGGCGTGGAATAATGTCTTTCCAGGTCATCAGCATATCTAACAAAAGATAACCAACAAGACAGAAGTTAGGGAACTTAAAGTTTCTTAGTTTTTTTGAGTTTCACATCATAAACCATATCATATCAGGCTTATTCATTTTCATGTAAGCTTCCGTAATTGTACAACATAAGTAATTTCTTCTATCTGAAGCCTGAGACAAAAAAGGATGGTCTTTTTGTTGTTGGGTTTTTTTTCCCTCTCTAGAGTTTGAAGGTTTCAAAGCTGAGTTTCCAGTGGAAAGTGCGACATTCTGACTAAGTTTAAAGCAAGCTAGATAGAAGGTAGAACCGGTGTTGCTAAATGACTTGGATTCTTGTAAAAGTAGTATGGTAACACTGGTAAATTGGACCTGAAGTAATTGCCATATGGGCTGCTTCAAATTTGTGGTAGAGTGTTACAGTTGGTGCTCCTTTTCATTACAGTAGATGAGGCAAGTTGCAGGGAAAGTCTTATGTGACAGGGTCTGAAGAAGTAGCCTGGACAACAGTATCTTTTGTGTGCAGCAATGGCAAAATACTGTTGCAGAAATATGAAGAATTCCTGAAGCAAACTTAAGTATTTGACCAGTGATAATATCTATGGCCAGATAGAGTTTGTATGGATCCTTTAAAGGATCTGAACTGTTAGCAGAGCTATGGAAAGAATAGGTAAGACACCAACTCCTGGACAAGATTTCCTTTAAACAAGGATTTGAGGATGGTTTTCGGAATGAATGGATTTGTGAACTTCAGGAATGAGAATTAATTAAAGACTGGAGCTCCCAGGCAAGCTGTCACAGCTGCCGATAGACAGGACTGCCAGCAATGCCTGTAGTATATCTGCTTGTTATGAGGGTCATCTCATTGTTTATTATCCTTGCAAGACTGCAGGCAATCATGCTGAAATTTTCTACCACAGGTTGACTCTTTTTTTTTTTTCTTCTAAAACACACCTCTCCCACCTCTCAAAAAAGGTCTGATATTTCCAACTCTTACAGTTGGGGAAGGAACAGGGAGAAACAGCTTTTTTATTTTTTCCTTTCAAATCCTTGCATGTTCTGGCCAATTCTCACTCCTCACTCTTCAACAAATAAATCTCGGCTGCTAAGCCGAGAACTTCTAGCACCTCCATGCTTTAGAATAAGAGCTGGAAATTTGGCTGGGGAGTTAACTTCGCATCAAGATCATGTCTTTTGCTGTTCTTATAAAAAAATGTCCAAATTTGGCCACATTATAAGACTTGGAAAAGCTTCAGTTTGTAAATACTCACTAGGGAATTAGTCCCAAGTCCTTAGAGAAAGCACTTTATCTTTTAAAGTAGTGAAAGATTACAGCTGGAATTGGGGGTGGAGAAGTGGAAGCCTCCTCTTTATTCCAGTTTTCAACTTCTGTAAATGTGCTGTGATCTCTTTCTTTTTTTTTTTTCTTTTCTTTTTTTCTCTGTCCCCCTCATTGTCCAAATTGGCCAATGCTGGAGCTATGTTCTGGTCTATGTGGACCACTGATCATGTCTGGTGTGAGAATGTGCTGCTTGTAGCACACAAAGTGTATTTATCATCTTTCTTATATGTGGCTTCAAAAAAAATAAATCAATGTAAACTTTATGTGTGGTGTTTGACTTTTGTTCTCTGGCTTCAGATCTCCTCTGAGGCTTTTTCCCAGGTGTCCCCCATTATCCCTTTCCTCATGCTGGCTGTAAAACAGCTCCTGCTGCTATAGTTGCTCTGAAAAAAAAAAAGTAAAGAACTTATGCCACTCTCTCTGTTTAACAGGCTTGAGTAGTCTGGACTTGCCTTTCTGCTGACTTTCTTAAAGATGTGGTTTAGCTCTGCTGCTTAATGCTTGCTTCATGACTGCAATTTGCATGCTTTCATGCTTTGAGTCACTCTTTTCTTGCCATATCAGTATCCATTAAAAAGAGTTTGATGGAACCTTCACTGGGGGTCGTGTTGGTTAGTGAGAGTCCAGTTCTGACAAAAGCCAGCTCTGCTGAAGTTTGCCGGTCTTGAAAAGAATAACCGCCAATGTAAAGGACTTTGTTTCTGTGCATGTTCCAATGTTAGCTCCGACTGTAGAGATTTAGCATCGCGTTTCAGTCTGTCTTTGATGCAATGTGGCTGTGGGGAATCTTTGAGCGGGCTGTAAGGGCATTGTTCTCCTACACGCATTAAAGTGGTTGTTGGAAGAGAGGCATCCACGGGGACCTCTGCCAGCTTCTTATTGATGTGTTCAGTTTCATCTATTGACACACTACCCTTCATTATTACACAGCGAGTCCTGTGGCAGTGGAATTTGCTATTAAATCTGCCCTGCAAAAGAGGATTGGCAGGAGCTGCTTTAAAAGCAGTGTGACCCCTGCGTTTGCAAAGAATAGCTTCTAAATACAAAACAGATGCTGAACTAATAGGGGATGCTTCCTAAATTTCAAGACTACCAAAGATAATTATTTTAAGAAATTCGGAGTTCACATAATTTTTGTGTAATCATTTAAGTTTCAATGCCCTTTTTTTTTTTTTCCCCCAGAAACATATGTCTAATCAGTACTTGCATTCATTTGTGCTTGAATACAGCAAGTAATACTGATGTGAAAGTAGGCAATTATTTGTTAATGGAAACTGTTAGAATAAGCAACGAGGTGTTAGTCTTTCTGTCTCTGCTGTAGTCCTCATCTGAGTGCTGGAGGGTAGGAGAGGTGATGAATCTTCCTTTGCCATTGCCACAAACCATTTTGTGCTTTCTGAGCACCACCGTGATATTTACCCAGATGTTACAACCTCTGCTATTTCCCAAAAGAAGCATTATGTTCTTTAGAAGCCCACTGATATACCATGTATTGGGAGATGGTGTGAGTGGGTGGAATTCATGTCTATGTAAAGAGCCTTTATGTTGTATGTAGAGCGTGTTTGTTCATATTCATTTCACAGAGAGGTTTAAATTAATGCAGAGTAATGTGTCTATTGCATCAACGTTTCTTCCTTTTGATCTCAGGGTTTGGTTCTAGACAAGGCATGCTGTACCTTTTGGCTTAGGCAGCTTAAGTGCTTGGAGCAAGCTTCATCAGTGAGAAAATAAAAAGCATGACAGCTTATAGGAGACAAAAATCACTCTGTGATTGTCTGGAAGTGGGAGTTAGCAAGGTAAGCCTGAGTCTTTCATGTCTGTTACAAAGCCAGGTTGAATGGGTACTAAAGCTATTGACTAAGCCCTGGTTGATGGTAACTGTATTGATAGGCACCTGTCAATAGTTGCAAAGCTGCTGACATCCCTGGGTTGGTTGGTTTGTTTGTTTATTGTTAAAAGGGTGAGAAAAAAGCATATATAGCCAGGAGTCAATGGGTACAAAAGTGTGACTGTTGCTAGCAATTAGAGGTGGGGGAAGGAAGATGAGGAGAGAGTACTGGAGCAGGACACGCTTCCCAGAGAAAGGGAAGTTGGATAATAGCTTGTTTAAAAAAATAGAAGAATGAATTAAAGGTGTGTCTGCATGAGGTGGTGATGTTGACGCAGTTAGCACCAAAAACCAGCCTTAGTAAAAAACACAAGTTTCTGGGAGCTCTGCAAGCAAATCGTGAAATACCCTACTTTTCTAAGCCAAGTTTTTTTGCTCACTACTGTCAGGTAAACGGAATATCTAATTGTAGACTCCTGCAGAGTTTAAAACCAGGACTGAAGTTTGATACATGTGGCTGCAGGGTATGCTGTGGCATCTGAATTGATGCTGGTGTCTGCCTTTAGAGGCTGAAAGGAAAGTCTGCAATACTGTGGATAGGGTTACTGAGTGGGGATGTCCTTCTGAAATAGCCGGAGAACAAATGAGACTTCTGATGGTACCCTTGGTGCTGCTCATGACCAGAGGACACAGGGAGTGTGCCAGTTCCAGGCTTTGCCTCATAAACCTGTAAGCATCAGCACAGATAGGCCAAAGCTACTTAGAAAGGAACTATTAGAGGTGATTTAAAGTATTTCTCACTGACACTCCTCTTGATGTGGGCAGTCAGCTTTTAGTTTGTCTGTCTATGGAGATATTTTTCTCCCCATTTGAAGGCTATAGACAGACACTTAGCTCTTCATGTATCAGGGCAAAGGCTAGTAACCTCCAGATGAATAGATGCAGGGCAGATGCACTGGGCACATCTGTACCCAGACTTGTAAGATGGGTACGTTAATTGCTTTAACAATTCCTTCCCAGAATAAGAAAACAGGCTTCTAATGGTGCTTTCGTGGAACATACATATGCCATCAAAGTAACTTGCTAACTTCTCTTTTTTCTGTATTTTCTTCTTTGGTCACACTTCTGGTATTGGTGCATTGGAGTGAGAACTTGCTTTGCATATATGAGTCTGACTGAAGTCCAGCATGAATATCATTCTCACATGAGTGATAGATAGTCTGGGGTTAGCAGTAATCTCCCAGCGTCAGGGTTGTCGTATTGCTATGGGATCTTGCTTGTAGTCCAAAATGGGACTTTGGTCAAGTGGCTATTGTAAGTACATAGATATTTCTTGGAATTAAACCCCTGAAAGTGAGATTCTTACTTCAGAGGAGAATGCTAACATGAGGCATCCTGTGACTGTCACTTGGTCTGAAATGATGTGTTCAGAGAAGCTATTTGCTGGGCAAACAATCATTCACAGAGTTGCGGTGTGGGCCTGGAAAAGTAGGCTGTACATGGAGGTGTGAAGGTGTTTGGAGGTTTTGGCAGGGAGAGGAAGCAAGGAGCCAAGCTGCAAATTCTGTGAATGGCAGAGGGCTGAAGAGCATTTTCTTCATGCTGATGATTTTTTTTTTTTTCATCTTGACCTGGTGGTGTAAAGTCTTCTTTGACCATTCTGTGCACAGGAGGGAGGAGATTGAAGGGAAAAATGGCACTTAGGGTGTCTAGATTTGAGGAGAGAAGGCCATGAGCTGACAGAAGTGACACATGCTGGACCTCCATAGGACCCTTTTCTTAGGACCTGTATGTATTAAACACATTGAAGGCTTATTGAGAAAGCTGTAGGTTAGGTATTCTTTCCCTTACCTCCTAGTTTAGGTGTGGAGCTCTCATATTGACAGGGCTAATGTCATGGACAGCTTTGGGCTTGAGGCCTTGTGCTGATTGTTGGAGGATAAAGATACCAGATATTGAGGCCCATGTTGTGTGAATTGATGGTGGAAAAGAGAACAGCTCTTCTCACTGAACCAATTTGGCAATGCAAAGCCAGAGCTTTCTGCTTTTGGGTATGTGGATATGAATCCAGCCTTGTGTTTACCTTTTGCTGAGATCTGTGTAAAATGAATTACTGGTTTTGGTTCACTTGAGTGAACATGTGTCTGCTGGCCTGGGCAAAGTAGCAGCAGGTTCAGAGGGGCATTGTAGTCAACAAGGTTGTTCCCTGAACAAGGCTGAGTGAGCTTGGTATGCAGTTTCTGGTAGAAAACAGCAAGATATGTGATGACTGTACCCAACATATTCACATGGAGGCTGTAGAGGGGACAGCCCTCTGTGCCCTGTTCTTGACTCTTTTATCTATGTGGGTGAGCAAAGAACTTTGGCCTTGGAAGGTATTTGAGTGCTTCTCGGTGCTACTTAACAGCACCACTTCCCTTTGCACCTCCCCATCAATGGTTGTTTTTAAATGTATTATAAATTTGAAAGGCTCATGAATTGACAGTTGCTTTCAATACATACAGCCAAGGTGATTTTTAACTTGTAATTAATGCCCTACCTTTAAGACTTCTATGTAGTTCTGGATGTGTGCCACCAGATTATGACAGGAAATACCCTAATGATTGTTCCTATCTGTTTAGCAAGATCCCTGAATTTCTCACAAGCAATTGCATATACCCACTCTCTTGGAACTGGATACAAAATTTGTTCTTGGGTGTTACATTTACCCCATTTAAGGCAGATCTCCAGTACTTCTTCAGAGACAATAGTGTGTATGGGTTAGTCATGCTGGATTTGGACACTTACTCTCTAAAGATGTGCAAAATGGCGCAAGTATGGCTACCTGTGTTCTTGTTCTGCTATGACATTCTTTGGAGGCAGGAGGTGTAGCTTACATGGTTGGTGGAAACGTATGGGGATCTGTGGGCCCTGCTTTGGTAGCCTCTAATGCAGGAGCCTGGAGGCTCTCCTGGCCAGCCTACCTTTACTGAGGTGGTTTTCTTTTTTTTCCTGAAAAAGATGGCATGCATGCTTTGTATCAAAATAAAGGGCAGTGAATACCTGCTTGGATACTCGAATGACAGTTATTTAGACAGAATTTTGCTTATCTGGCGATATATGTTGTTGGCATTTTTAGGGGAGTGGAATATCTCTCTTGCCTTTTTTCAGAACATCTGTTTCTGTGCATGAAATCATATTTTGCCTGCTTTTTTTTCCCCCTCCCTTTGAATCCACTTCTACCTAAAGAGCTTTCTCTGTAGCATCAGAAATATGAATGACAGCAAGGATTTTTTCAGGTCATCTTGAGTGGTTTATTCTTCAGAAAAGTGACTATAGATGGAAGCATTGGAGTGTATATTTGTGAGAGAGCAGAACTGTGAGAGACTGTGGGACTTGAGCTGAGTTTGAGCTCATTGCAGAATGGTAGCAAAGGTATAACTGCGCATGTGAAACTTCACAGGAGTTCCTCACTGCGTCTGTATTGGGAAGAACTGAATGTCATATCTTCTGACTCTATCAACTGTTCTAATGAAAAATCTTTGAAGAACATTGCCTTAGACCACTGAAGCTACATAAATACTTCTACTAGATTGTACAGTTATTCTTTGACTTGAACTTATCATTCTGATGATGATTTCTGCCATATGCATGCTGAATTATACATTCCATGGAAGCTTCTGTCCCAAGTCCCAGGTAATGTTAAAACTGGAGTTTAAAGCCAAGTAAGCTCTAAAAATTAATTCAATTTATGGTGAAAGTCATAGAAATTCTGCTGTCCTTATCTGGATTTCCCCTCTTTAGCATCACTGAGTTCTCAGATTGTTGCACAAGATTTTTTGTGTTGAAATATGAAATAAATGGAATGAGTTAATGTTTTCTTTCCCTGTACTTTGACATTTCAGGCATTTAAGGAGGAAGTAGGGACAATCATTTAACTGGGTGATATGCAGGCTTAATGGGAGCTTGTGAAGTTAGGCTAAGGAGGTCTAAGGAGGCCCGTCCTTTTTTTCTTCTTTTTTACAGAGAGAAATTACAGAGATTGATTTTAAACTTTTCCTGCAGGATATTTCTTCTGACTCCAGTATTATCTCACTGTCTTGTCTTATGTTTCCACAAAAATATATAAATGCTGAAAGAGTCCACAATAATGATGCTAAATTTGTTATTAGCTTCTAGTGTTGAGATTCAAGGATGCAGCTTTTACCTCTGCTGTTGTTTCGGGCTCTTTGCAGATAACTTACAGGCTTTCAATACATCTGTTTGGGCATGTTTCACAAAGTTTAAGCTAAACAGTGGATAAATATGTATCCTTCCTGTAGAAAATAAGAGTTCTGATTATAATCTCAATTGAGTACTGCTGCTTAATAGAGGATTGTTTCATTGATAATCAGTTGACTGACCATACGTATGACTCTTCTGCAGCAGTCAGTAATGTACATAACCTTTCTTAAAGCACTTGTCATCTAGGAATAAGAAGTGGTTTTGATCATTTACAGCATCATGCCTGAGAACTTGTTTTTTTTTCGCAGAGATTTTGTAATCTGAATAACATGATGTGAGTACAGC
This sequence comes from Colius striatus, assembly GCF_028858725.1. Classification (NCBI taxonomy): domain Eukaryota; kingdom Metazoa; phylum Chordata; class Aves; order Coliiformes; family Coliidae; genus Colius; species Colius striatus. Next base: position 109,344,080 of record NC_084759.1, on the reverse strand, counting down.
TTTATTAGAATTGTAAACTCCCATAATGATTAGAAAGGAAGAATGCATCTGTCAGGCAGATTAATAATGATGGTTCTTTTCATCAGTACATAGATTTTTTTCAATAGGCTCTTAGAGAATTCTGGGAGATCTCACTGATTGTATGAGTAACTCTCAGTGATGGACAGGTAGTGAATTTCGTATGTGGAACTGCTAATAGATAGTACAGTATTGTGAATAGGGCAGGCAAAATTACAGATACCTCAAAGAAAACTGCTCAGGGAAGAGAATTACTCAAATGTTAAACTGATTTTTAAAAAACAACCCAAAACCATAACAAAACAAAACCCCAAAACAATCCTCTTTGGCAAAGAGAATCTCCTTTTATGATAAAGGGAAAGACTGCTTGTTTTCAATCTAGGGACAGACTGGACTAGCAATCCCTTGTCCAAGGCTTATTCATTCCTTGTGAAAGGGACAAAGATCTCAAAATAATCTGTGTTTTGTCTGGGGAAAAAGGCAAAACCTCATCTGGTTGTGTGCTTTGTACCCTGCATTTTAGCTCTTGGTAAGCTTAGGCTATAAAACTACAAACAGTGGAGGAATTTGTAGGCTGCTCCTGCATTGCATTATGGCGCGTGTTCTTCTGCTTGAATTCTTTGAAATGTCTTAATTTAATGTTGTGGATTTGAACTGGTTTAAGCTCCTGAGAAATGCTTTTCAGATCATTAATCTCTAAAAACCTGTTCTTATTTCTGAAAAATTAAGTGGGGAGGCAGGGGGTGAGATGAGAAGAAAGTTGTACAGTTAACTAGAGCTCTGTAAGTGCTGTATGTACTTACTTCTATTTAGTTTTTCTCGAGCAGCAGGAGTGCCTTCTAGGTGCTTTGTTACTTTCTTATAACTGTAATAATACTGATAGATCTCTAATAATAAACAAACTTTGTTCTAGGTTAGTGCTGTTAACGTGATTTATGACTGCTGTACCAACAAGAGAGCTAAACCCAGTTGATTTTGTGATGTGGAATAAAAACTGAGCAGAGAGTATAAATAGTACTTTGAAGTTTTAAAATGCGTTTTTACAAACAATGAAGAAATTAAGAGAAGTAAGCAGTTTTATTGTATTTACGTATGAAGGGATTGTCAGTCTTTTTGTTATGGTTAATGAATTGCTGTGTATTGCCCGCATTGGGCATATGGCTAGATGCCTGTGGGGGAAAAGTCCTTTATTTTTAAAAACCATCCATTGAGAAGTCTGACTACTTGTATACTGCATCTTTTTCTGAGTATTAATAAGGCATAACTATTCTTGCCCACTGGGGCTTAGATATAACAGTGACTTTTTCAAGCAAAGCTATCTTTTCACCTGTTACTGAGAGACATAAGAGTAAGGGAGTTTTCCTGATATTGACCAGCATTCAGTGCCTTCTTGCTTATGCTTTTTTTTTTTTTTGGTTTATGGTTTGTGAGATCAGGCTTTCAGTTCAGTATTTTGCAGCCTGAGTTCAAGACCTAAGTGCCAAAGAATATCTCTTGGGTACAGGTTGGTGCAGTACAAATGTATTTCACTTTTCTGTTTTTTTCCTGTTTTCAAAAAATACGGGTCTGTGTTTTGTGTTTGCATTCTGAAAGGGATGTTGGCTCATATTGTCTCTGATGCTAAGGGTGGGTGAATAGGTCTCCTTGAGTTGACATGGCTTCCAGGATATGTTCTGATAAAGGGATCAGGGCTTGAACCATTGAACAGCAATGGTTCATGCTTCAGCATTCTGGTCCTTATCATAATTACCTCAGAGAAATATTAGCTTCTACCCTGTGCATTGAGTACATCTCCTTCATAACCTGAGGGTCGTTTGCTCTTGAGTGAAGGGGCAGTTCAGGGTGACATCTGTTAGACAGAAACCTCAAAGGCGCTTACAAGATGCTACTAATAATTTTCTATTACAGTTTAAAAGTGTGGACTGCTAATTACAGTGTCAATGGCCAAGTTCATCTACAGCTTTTCAAGGTGAATTTTTAACACCCTTGATTTTCTAAGTCGGTGGTATACTTCCCACTTCTGTTCTTGCATTGCTCTATGTTGTATGCTGCTAGCTGCTGCATTTGCACCAGACATAATTTCTTTTTAGTTGATGTTAAAATTATTTCTTTGAGTTAGTACAGTGGCTGGTAGAAATTTCTGACACTTGGTCTGTAGTGTGCCGCTTTTTTTTGCAAGGATATTTTGAATTTGCAACATTGTCTTTGATTCTTATGCTACATAGACTTAACCAGTTCAGGATCTGGAAAATGGCTGGAATGCTCTCTGTTGGGATAAAGTTTGGCTGTGAAGTCTTTCATTCTGTTGAACAATGTACTATAGGACATAACTGTTCTTCCCAGTGTAGCAAATGTAAGGATGCCTAGGGTGAATGCAATCTGCTATCTGTTTCAGTGTAAGCTGATTACAAGTGTTAGTTACTGAATAATTTCAGGTTATCCAAGTTTCACTGATGTTAATAACTACTTACTTTGTATGTAGCTTGTCTTATTAAATAGTGTAACCTAGAACATCCCTGCAAGGAGACTGGAACAGAAAAGAAACAATTAGGCATTTTCCCTCTGAGCGTCTTTCAAAAACTGTATCCTCTTCCTGCTATTTTAATGTCATGTTGGTTCTGTACCCATCTTTCTTCTTTTATGCTCAAAAGCATTCCCACTCTTCTGATTTTTGAGAATTATTTAAATTCTGTGTTCTTTCATTCCTTTATTTTTTTCTTAGTCTCGTTGGTGCTGAGCCCAGCATAGTCACCAGCCTGGGTGCCACTGAGTATAGCAGTAGGAAAAAGGTACTTCCTCCAAGCTTCTACTTGCTAAAGCTGTAGAAAGAGGGAAGGCTGACACCAAAGATCCCTTCAGCTTCACATCTTGCCTCTAGCCTAGGGAGGAGTGAGCACACTCCATTACTGTCCTAGTCTATTGTCTCAAGATCATCTCTAGCTTGGAGACTTCCTAAGTTAGAGGTTGTATCCTCATGTCTAACCTTGGATATTTCTTCCAAGATTTTGTTGACTCTTGAGTGTTGCATTTGGCTACTCCCTGAAGTTTCATTTTCTGAAACGTTCTGAGTGACGGTGCATATTAGCTGGTCTCTGTCTGTGTGTTAACTTTTTCTCTTATCACCTGTACTGTTGACCTTCCTATATACAGCGTGCCAATGACAGCAGCAAAATAGATACTTCTGAGATACGTTTCTTAGAAGTGAGAATAACAGGAAACATTAAGATGTGTATTTAGGCATGTTTATCTGAAATTTAGTAGCTAGTGGCTGAGTGCTGAACTTTTCTAGGACGTCAAGCAGTAATATGTTGTGATACAGTCTCTTATTACACAGATACATGTGGGTTTTCTCAAATGTGTAATGACATAACATTTTCCCCAAAAGCTTAAACACGTATGACATTCTGTGGTGCTGTGTGTCACCGTGTATACCGAGGAGGTTATTCAGTATTAGTTGCAGAGGTAAAAGTAGATGTTACTGCAAATGCTATGAGTTAATAAAACCAAAATAACAGTGAAAACTTGCTGGCATATAATCCATAGGGAGAACAGACTTTTGATTTGTGATGGGGAACATGGGAAGACTGCTGGACTTCTTTAGCCAGGTACTGGCTGACTTGATGACCCTTGCTATTCCATTACTGGAGCTAACAGAATACCTGCATTGAATACAGGGCAAGGTTTTCTGAGGTGATGGAAGGCTTGAGGCTTTGAGCTTGAAATTTTACAGAGACTTGGTTCCTCAGAAAGTTAATGCTCAGGGTTGGTTTGTTTTCTTGTGTGTGTTTGTTTTTTTTTAAACACTATACTTTTCTTGAACTGGCTATCTTTGGTCACAAGAGTGGAGTGTTTCTTTCTTTCCTGCTTGCTCTACAAGGTGCAAATACAAAGGAATTTGTTTCTCTCCTGTACTGGGGTAATTAGGAATGGAGTTGTACCAGATGTGTGCCTTGTGTGACATAGTTCAGCTTTCTGCTGATTTTGGAATCTCTCGTATGTTGCCCACATGCACATACCTGCCCACGCATTTCAGAAACTATCTTCTTTTGTCCAGTAAAATTAATCTTCCAGTAAATTACATAGCAGCTGCATACAATACCATTTCCTTTCACATGTGAAAACAGCTTTCTAGAGGTAGAAATCAGTGGCACAGACAGCTAATCATCACACAGCTAATTTGCCTTCGAGCTCTCAGAGGCAGTGAATGCCAGCAAATTTTTGCCTCCTGCATGCTTTTAAAAAAAATTTGGCTGTTAAATTTGTTGAGCAGGGATAAGCAACACTGTGAAGCGTGGGTGGATTTTGTATCTCAGCCGTACATTTGTTCATGGCTTAGCTCACGTTTGTGATTTAAGGATGAGTTTCCATTTCCACACTGAAGTTCACAGCCCTTTAAGTATCCTTTAGGAGCACATAGGCTGCATCTTCATTAACGTTTTAGTTCGGACAAGGATTGAATTTCTGAGGTGAATCTCCCCACTGTCCCACTTTCTGCACATTGCTTTTTACTCGGAAGCAGTTAGGAGTGTGCAGTCAGGATTCCTTTGGATGTAACTGAGCCAGAAGTGTCCCTGTAGCAGTTTATCTGCTGTGCATCAGGTGCCCTTGAGTCTCTGGCCTATGGCAATGAACCTGGTCCAATGCAAACCCTCAAACACACATAGCAGGATTCTTGAGGCCTCGGTCCCAACTGCCCTCTACAGTACATTTGGACTGTGCTGGGTGCTAAAGTAGACAGTTGTGCTAGTTTTAAATTTCTATGTGATGGGAGAGGGGGGAGGATAAATGATCGTGTTTTTTTTTTTTTTTTGTTTTTTGCTTTTCAAATCTTAGTGAAGTAAATAATCAGACTGTCTTGAGTTCCATCTACTGATCTAATACCTTATTCTCAATTTTCAGGAGTGTTAAGGCAACCAACTAGATCAATTTGAATTTTGAGAAGCTTTTCCCTGTTTCCAGAACTGTCCATGTTGGTATTTTTCTTTCAAATAATGAAGAGTGTTGGGGCATGCTTGTTTTTAAATCCAGCTGTTTCACAGACCCATCTGGGTGTAATTTTATTTAATGGCCTGTGTGGGGGTTACACAGACCCTCTTAAAGACTTTGACTGAAATCCCCGTGTGCCTTCTAGATATTGTTTTATGTCCCTGACCTCTCATCTTTTTCTTAGCTCCTCTTGCCTCCTCTGAACTGCTGAGCTTGTCCTTTGCAAGAGGGAAACAATACTGTGCTGAAAAATGTCTCTTCCTGAAACATGGGTAATGTAATGTGTTTGCTTTCTTTTATGCTGGAGACTAGACTAGCTGCCTTTTCTGGGGCAATAGAATTTCTCACCATCAGTGCCACAGCAAATAATGAAAGCTCAGCAGCAACAAGTACTGTAAATACCTTGCAGTCCTGTTCTCAATTACAGAATTAGTTATGTAAATCTTGTATTAAAGGAGGAAGAGCCCTGATGTCTCTTAAATCATACACTCCGTGTGCACGCATGCGTACAATTCCTTTTTCTCTAGGAGAAAAATATCTGTGCTCCTAACATGCAGACTCTGTAGAGATTAGCATACTAAACAGTATTGCTCTGCGTGACCTGAAATTGGCTTTTGAGTGCTAATTGGATCTATGGGCTTTGAGAAAAGGGGCTGGAAAACAGTGGCCTATGGCTTTCCAAGTTGCAGACAGAAGTATGGATATGATGGTGGTGTAGGTGCCCAAATGAAGTCCTCAGGTGGCTTCTGAGTTATGGGGGCACCAGTTGATAGAGCACAAGCTAACTGTCTGCTTTGCATTTTCTTGTCTTCTTTGCCTAGCTGTACATATCTTTCTGTTTTCATCTATACGGAAAGAAACAGTGTGATATGCTGAAATGAGCACTAAGCCTGAAACCAGGAATGCCTCTGATCTATTCCTAACTGTTCCTGCTCTACTGCATGAATGTGGTCTTGTTGGTTAATCTGTTCAAGTACATTTTCTGCAGCAAAAGAGCTGGCAATAGCTGTGCTACTGCACTTCTTTGCATGTGCCGATGGGGCACGGATGCTCATTCCCATGGTGTGACACCCGTTCTGCATACATCTGTTGTGGGTGTTTTTAATGTGGCCAATTGCTTGGAGATTATTTATGGTGAAGATGAGGCTGTTAGAAAATTAAATTACAGATGTAAAGGATTACTCTATAAATACTGAGATCCATCCCTCCACTAGCAGCTATGTCTCCAAATCAATTGTCAAGAGTGGAGCCAAGGTGGGCCAGTGCCATATGCTGTCTTGTTCAGCAGCGTGAGCAGCCATGCTGGCCAGCTACCCTGTTCCATAATCTCTCACAACAGTGGATGCAAACAGAGTAAATCTGCCCTTCAGGGATGAGTGAGTGACCAGAGAGTCTGGAAGCTTTATGTGTTGGACTGCTCTGTGGTGTGGCTAACTTTTATAATTGGGCTTTGCACTGTTGCTTCTTTTTTCTGAAGCCTATGTGATCATGTAGTTTAACGTGATCTTGTCTTAAATTTGTATTTTTTGTCTTATCTCGGATTTTCACACTGGATGTATGACTTTAGTTAATGTAGATGCAGATTTAGAAAGTCATATATTCTATTCCAATTGTTTTCTCCAGTTAAATCCAAACCAAGTTCAGTTTAATCCCGAAAGTGTTCTGTCTTGCACATAGAGCAAAGAAAAAGGCTGGTCTTTGCCTAGAGGAAATTGAAGTAGAGAGTGAATGGATTTGGACTGCTCTGCTCAGTTCCAACTGCTTTGGGAAAGATTTAAGATAACAGATAAGTGCAAGTTAATGATGTTGCAGAACACCAACTGATTTTAATTCTGTATATTCCGGTTTGAGGACTTCTTAAAAAATATTGGTAAGTGTATGCTTTCTTCTTGAACTGGAATTAGTATTACAATTTTTAACCTGTGTCTTTCCTCCCCACTAAAGAAAATGCAAAGATACTGTAGATCCAGCATTTCTGCAAGTATTTGTAGCCCTGCTTCCAACTGTGCTAGATCTTCAGCTTTGAGTAGTGAGTTTTACTGCTTTGTCAACTGTTTTCCTTAGAATGTAACATATTGAACCTCTCCTCTGTCAACACAAATTGCTTCTGAGGCAGAACAACAGAAAATCACCTGTCTTGCATGACAATCTAAATACCATTTCCAGAGTCTCTGGACTTTCTAGGTCAGATGTCACCAGGGTAACCTAAATGGGCTGCTCTGTCAGAGTAGGGTAAAAAAGGAATCCTTCAAACCTACTTGGAGGGAAGTAAATGAGTGTCTTTAGCAGGGACAGGTGTTTCAAGTGAGACTCAGGAACAAGCAGCATGATGACTCCTACACTGCGTGGTTCATTTGGGTTTTTTATTTGTTTTTCCCTTTTTCTCTTTCCCCTTTTGCTCCCAGCTGCATTTTGGAGATTTACAAAAAGTAATTCTTTAGATACAGCCTTTTATCTTCAACTGTTAGATGGTGGTAGGGAAAGGAAATAGAGATCATATGTGATGGAGTTGTTTGACGTCCAAAGGAATAAAAAACACAATCTTTAGTATTATTTCTGCCTGTATTTAGTATTATCTCTGACATTTATTCTGTTTGGACCAGTGGTGCCCTAGTTCTCTGCCTACCAAGGGCTGCTTCTGTTTGACAAACCAGCCTTCGGCTTTGCACAGCTGGGAAAGGTTTGTATGGCTTCTCCTTTCCCCTCTATCTGCTATATGCCTTGCTCTACCTTCCAGTAGCATACTTCTCCCCCTGACTAGGGAGCAGTGGTGCACAGTGTTGTCAGCAGCCAGCCATAGTGTTTTAAACTCTAGCTAGTACTGTGTATGCAACCTGGTTTCTGCCTTAGGAGCTTCCACTGTAGTTTATCAGTCTCTTCTTGTGTTGTAGTAATAATTCACAGAAGCACTTGCAGCAAACTCCTGTGGCTCAATTTAGGAGAGATTTGATCTGAGTTGTGTGCTTGAGTGAAGGAGGTGCCATTCAGCTGGTGTTCAGAAGAGTGGAGCTGAGCAGGTGAATGGTGCTTTATTGCTGATAGCCCAAGAGATAGCAAGAGAGGCAGTTCTGCCTGTTGCAATTGTCATAGAGGGACATGACAGAAGGAGGCTTTCCTTCTCATGTGACAGTTGAATGAAGTTTTTCCAAAACAGATCTTTCTGGGCAATGATCAGATGATCTGCTATCTGCAGTGATATAGTGTGTTTTATATTTTATATGTATCTCTTTTTAGATAACAAGGCTTTCTGACTGCTGTTTCCAGATCTGAAATTGCTGATTACTATGTATTTATCTGAAGTAATATCATCCAGACGTTGGTGTTGAGCAGAACAGATCAGGTCTGACTCACTGGCTGGCTGTTCATCTGGCCCATTGTGCTGGTATGCTTTGTGTATAGGTAGCAGCATGGAAAATCTAGTTTTTCTGCTGAGCTCATGTGGTTGTCTCCCTAGACTCTAACTATAAACAGCAGTGGGAGAGAAGTTTTCCAGAGAGCAACTTTCCATTGATGACAGATAAAACTTGGGTAACTAGCCATAAAAGGCAGTGAAGTTCTAACAGGTATGCAGAAGGACTCCTGGAGATAAAGAGGCACGATGGCGTAAGTTAATTGCTTGACTACTCTAGAGGTCTTCTACAATGGAGTGGCTGCATTAGTAGGTAGAAGGAAGAGCAACTGTTGTCATCTACATTGACTTCTGTAAGGCCTATGCCACAGTTTCACACAACATCCTTGTGTCTAAATTGGAGAAATCTGAGTTTTACAGATGTACTACTAGATGGATAAGGAATTGGTTGGATGGCTGCATCCAGAGAGTTGCAGTCAATGGCTCAATGTCCAAATGGAGATGACTGTCCTTCAGGGGTCTGTATTGACTGATACCTTTCAAGATCTTCATTAATGACATAGACAGTGGCACTGGATGCACCCTCAGGAATTGTACGGATGACGCTAAGCTGAGTGGTGCAGTTGCATCACTAGACGGAAGGGATGCCATCCTCGGGCACCCTGACAGGCTTGAGGAGTGGACCCACCTGAACCTCATGAGGCTCCACAATGTCAAGTGCAAGGTCCTGCAGCTGAGTCGGGTCAATCACTGAGGTCAGTACAGGCTGGGGAATGAATAGATTCAGAGCAGCCCTGTAGAGAAGGACTGAGGATACCACTGGATGAAAAATTGGACGTGAGACAGTGATATGTGTCCAAGGCCCAGAAAGCCAACTGTATTCTGTGTTGAATCAAAAGCAGTGTGGCCAGCAGTTTGAGAGAAGTGATTCTGTCTCTCTGCTCTGCTCTGTTGAGACCTACCTGGAGTACTGCATCCAGCTCTGGGGCTCCCAGAAAAGACATGGACCTGTTGGAGCAAGTGCAGAGGAGGATTGGAACACCTCTCCTATGGACAAAGACTGAGAGACTTGGGGTTATTCAGTCTGGAGGAGGCTCCAGAGAAGACTCTTTTGTGGCTTTTTAATACTTAAAAGGAGCTTGTAAGAAAGAGACTTTCTATCAAGGCCTGTTGTGGCAAGACAAAGAACAATGGTTTTAAACTGCAAGAGAGTAGGTTTAGATTTTGGACATAAAGAAGAAACTCTTTATGATTACTATGGTGAGACACTAGAACGGGTTGCTGAGAGAAGCTGTGGATGATCCATCAATGGAAATCTTCAAGGTCAGATAGGCCGTTGTTTTGAGCAACATGATTTAGTGGAACATGTCCCTGCCTGTGGCAGGGAGTTGGAACTAGATGATCTTTTAAAGGTCCCTTCTAACCCAAGACATTCTGTCTTTCTGTGGTAACTATGTCCTAGTGAAAGCCTTGTGCTTTGCTGAGGTGCAGCTGAAATCCCTTTTCTTGGAGGTAGTGGGTGAGGGGGGTGAGTGGGAAAGACAGCAAGTCATTACTGTGCTGAAAAATACATTGTTTTAATTCTTTCACTTGAGTCTTAATCCACATGGTATAGATGGATTCCGACTGGGAAGGTACTGGCTTTTTCACACAGTGCTGGAGATGTGGCTTTTCTGAGATATCTCAGATGGCATGGAGATTAGAGCAATCCAGCAGCCTTGCAGTTTGATAGCATTTCTGAGGCTTCACTTAAGATGCAGTATGCGTTTCTTCATCCTGATAGAGATAATGGGTTTTAAGCAATTACACCCAGGCTAATTCCTTTTGATAAGAGCTCTACATTATCTAAAAAAAGAATCCTTGCCGCCTGGGAAAGAACAATGTAAATGTGTCTCTCATGCACTCTTTCATTTGCTCTTTGATATCTTCAGATGATATGTTGCAGATCTTTCAAGCCATTAAAAAAATCTATCAGTCTTTTTTTAGGTAGGGAGTATTGCAGTTAGGGAGGTGTAACAGTACTGTTGGCTTGCAACGTATGGAGGGAGCCCTGCATGCTTCCTATGATTCAGGGCTACTTATGGTGATTAAAGGTTTGACGTAAGGAATCATATTTGATATCTCTTAAGCCCTGTGTTCCCTCCCTGTGCAGGCTGACTGGTTCTAAGGTGTAGGTTGCTTCTGCTGATTGGAGTGATCTAAATTTTGTGATTTGGAAAGAGTAGCAAGAACCTACCACTTAATTTAGCAGAGAACCCAACCCCTATTATGCATTTGTCTGCACTGGAAAGAAGAGTAGGATGTTGTGTATTAAACAAGAATGGTAAGAGATCTCACTTATTTAGATTTTTTTTTTCCCTTTCTGTTTGAGACCAGTAAAGAAATTTCAATAGTTTGCTGCATTTCTGGTACTTAAAGAAATTCCTTTTATTCTGCTTAACCTCTCTGACTTTTTCTCTAATACATATACAACGTAGGATAGAAAATGTAATTGATTGCATTTAAAAAGGGGAAATCTCAAAGCAATGTTCTGTTTGTGTAAATGTGCCACTTCTAGGAGAAACATGTTACATATTTAAAAACCAAAAATAATCGTGTTAACAGAACTGAAAGGTTTTCAAACATTGTAGGCATATTTGTTACAACTGTTCTCTCTCAGATAGTTGCAGATGACATTCTTGATGTGTAGCTGCCTGATGATAATCAAGGCAGGGAGGAGAAGCAAGGGGAAAAGGGAAGGTTAGGAGGAAGGGATTATAATGTCCCATGCTGATATGCTTTCTCCTTTCTAAGAGAAGAGCCTGTGAATGTGTGGCATGCTGTCTGTCCCTTCACCTGCCTGCTTGATAAAGACACTAAATGCCTCACAAGTGAGAGCCTGATAAGTTCTCTTTCAAAGTAGAGGAAGAGGATTTGTGTGGATATATCTCTTTGGTGAGACAAAAAAAAGGATACAAAAATAAAACAGGCCTTTTTTCCCTCATTTTTGTAAGACAGCTTCATGTATCACTAAACACTGTAGTTAAGCAGGGCAATACAGAAGTGGGAGCCTTAGATTTTGCTAGAATACACAGCTTTAATGGTGGGGAATCCAACGCTTATTCTACAGCATGTTACAAGAAGAGTCCTTCATGTTCAACCTTATTTGCACAGTGCTGCAGTAGAGTAGTGCCTAGATGGAAAATAAATGGAGGAGTTCAAGGAGGGAAAATTGTTACCACCATTTGCAAAGCTGGCTGCAGTATTTTTTCCTGTCATAAACTGTTGTGAATTTGAAAAGGTTGCTGTGTTCTCTTCCTAGATACGGTAATATTTAGTTGGCAAATGAAACAACCTTTTGTTTGGGAAGCCATTTGAAGTTAAAGGCATTAGTGAAGTTGCTGTGTCTCTCATGAGCCTTGGTTTAGGAGCTGGACTGTGTGTTCTAAGTCTGATGCAAAGGCTGGAGTGCTTAGTCTGAGGCAATTTTACTCATTCTTCAGCTCTTTTTTTGGCTTTAATTGGCTTCCTACTGCATGTCACATTGCATTTTTCTTTGGCTGGTGGATGTAGAGAGTTGACCTCCTTCTTTGCGCTGCTAAGAGAACGTGTTTTCTTATTAGAGATGTCTAGCACAGGCTGGAGAAAGCACCCTGTGTAAAAGAGTACTGAAGCAGAAGAGTGTTCTTTGCAATGATAATGCCTTGTGGGCAATTCCACAGATAAGAAAAAACTGTGTAAAGATGAAGCTCCGAGAAGACTTTCTTCATCTACAGCAATGCCCCTACTGCAAGATAAAATCCTCACCAGCCTTTTCCTTGAGGAGTTATGCAGTTTCTTGAGAGTTTAAACAGACTGCCCATTCTGTAGTTCTTGCACAACTTTGTTTTCTTGATTATCCTGAAAATGACAGGCTGCTATTTAATATACTCAAATTGACTTCACAACCTACCTGCTCAGTCATATAATTGTCTCGTTCTCCTCTTTGAAAGGATTTAATTTAAAGACATCAATGAGATGGTGCATCTAGATGATGGGGCAAATTAATTTAAGTTCTTCATGGACCATTGCTAGGGAACAAAGAGTAGCTCACAACTGTGTAGGCTGTCTGGGCTATCTTGCTTCTATGTTATTAATATGGCAGGCCCCAGTTCGTTAATCTACATTGAGCCACACTTTGTCCATACTCCTGGTGGAATACTTCATATGCTCCCTTGGAAGAATCCTCCATTGAAATGTTTGAATCATAGAATCATTTTGATTGGAAAAGACCTTTTAAGATCATCAAGTCCAATCACTAACCTCACACTGCCAAGCCCACCACTAAACTATGTCCCTCAGCACCTCACCTATGTGTCTGGAAAACATCTCTAGGGATGATGGCTCCACCATCTCCCTGGGCAGCCAGTTCCAATGCTGAACAACCCTCGCAGTGAAAAAGTTCTTCCTAATTGCCAATCTAAACCTCTCCCCTGGCACAACTAGAGCCCATTTTCTCTTGTCCTATCATTTCTTACTTAGGAGAAGATACTGATCCCCACCTTGCTACAACCTGCTTTCAGGTAGTTGTAGAGAGTGATCATGTCTCCTCTCAGACGTGTTCTTCAGGCTAAACATTCCCATCCCCCTCAGCTTCTCCTCATAAGACTTGTTCTCTAGACCCTTCACCAGCTTCATTGCCTGTCTCTGGACATGCTCCAGCACCTCAGTGTCCTTCCTGTAGCAAGGGACTTAACAGCGTTTGTTGACAAACAGATGTAAAAGCTTTGTGGTTACCCTATGTTTAAGTGTTTCTGGCCCAGCCCTACAAAAGCACCAGTGTTGCCTGGTAGCCCTGTAACCTGTCTGATGAGTCCAACAGGACCCTGTGTTTGTGTGCTGATCTCCTTACAGGGACTTCATTACTTTTTGTTTGGGAAAAGAGTTCCTTACTATTTCATTTGGTGGTCTGATGATTCTGTGAAAATAAAGTTGTTTATGTAAACTGTTAATCTTGTGCTTGGACAGGTTTGATGTCCAGCATTGTAGTTTATGACAGAGATAGTTACCGAATTCCTACTAAATACACATCTTTGGTGATCTCAGTGATACTGAAAAATACTGAGTTGTCAAAGCTGTGTTGTTTTCTGTCACTAGTGTATACATTGTTCTGTCCTGCTCCATCTGTTTCTACAGTTAAATGGAATTCAAGTAAATTCATTAAGAACATGTCACCTTATATTAACAGTGACAAATAATAGGTGTTGTGATAAATAAAAGTTTCCAACAAATGTATAGGGTTTGAAGCTCTCATATCATGAAAGCTGAACTCCAGTTGCTCTGGGAAGATGGAAGGAGATACATGCAAGTTACACAGGGCACTGTAAGAATGAAGTAAAAGCTCCTCGTTTATCTGCCAGAGTAAAATGAAGCTCACCTCTTGCCAAGATCAGTATCTGTAGCTCTGTACCTTCTGCTACAGCTACATGAAATGTTAATCCCTAAAGCACAGCATCACACCTTGTTTAGTAGCTAGAAATACTCATCCTGTTGACTGCAGCAGGACAAAAGGCAGAAGCCTGAATTCACAGCTTGCTGGATACTGAGCCTCCTGGGTTACCTAGAAATGCATCTCACCCTTGGAGTGTCTGCCCTGTGCATGATCCTCCTAATGTGTGGGCAGGACACAGCAGATGCTCTGCAGTAAGTTATTCTTTTATCTTGTGATGCTGTCTCTATGTGCTCCTGCCTTATGAGAATCCTAATTTATCTCAGCAGTAACAAATGTTATTGTTTGTAAAGTATAAAATTTGAACTGTTGCAGGCTGACCCTCCTTTCATGCAGCTTGTTCCATTGCCCTCCTTCCAACTTTGTGTTAAACTGGAATTGCTTGTGGTACTGTACTATGAGGAGGTGGATAGTCACTGCTTTACAACAATAGTGTATGGACTCCAAACAGATCCACTGAGGAGTTTGTGTGCCCCTACCTTTCCCTTTGGCCTGCCTTCCCTTAGGAAGGTGCTAATCACCCTTACCTTTGTTTAGTATCCTAGGGTATTTAGTGACCTTGGAAGAAGAGAAACTGAGCTGTCAGTGCTAATCTCAAGCACAAATGTCCAGCTTTTGCCACATTAGTCATGCCTTTGTCACCTCTAGATTGGATTAGTGCAGTGCACGGTATGCAGGTCTACAGCTGAAGACACATGCAGAACAGTGTTGTCTGCTTGTTTTAGTGTCACAGGAGAGTACTTTCTAGAGAGACATCAGCATTTGAGGAATGCCTTCAAGTCAAGATCCCGAGCTGACTTCTCACAGTTTGGCTGTCAGGCAGTGCTTTAAAGCTTACCTGTTGCTGTTTCTGCTTCTTGTAAGACAAGAAGTTGAAGGATTGAATGGGGCTGCTGCAACTGAAGACCTAGCGAGGAAGGATATCAAAGGCCTGCAGCTTGCTTAGTTTTTTTGGGGGTTTTTTTGGTTTGTTTTTTTTACATCAATGACTTTACCACATGATGCTTGTGTCCTGGTTGTGGAGCAATACATATGCCGTGGAGGCTTTTTCTCTCTGATTGACATGTGAATGGTGAGGGGAATTCCTTATTAAGACTAGTTAGTCACTTTATCAGGTACACAGAATCATAGTATGATAGGGGTTGGAAGGGACCTTTAGAGATCACCTAGTCCAACCCCCCTGCAGAAGCAGATTTACGTAGATCAGGTCACAACAGGAACATGTCCAAGTGGGTCTTGAAGACCTCCAAGGAAGGAGACTCCACAACCCCTCTGGGCAGCCTGTGCCACTGCTCCATCACCCTCACAGTAAAATAGTTTGTTCTTATGTTTAAATGGAACTTTTTGTGTTCCAACTTCATCCCATTACCCCTTGTCCTGTTGCTAGCTACAACAGAAAAAAACAATGTCCCAACCTCCTGACACCCACCATTTAGATATTTGTAAACGTTAATAAGATCCCTCCCTCAGTCTCCTCTTCTCTAGACTAAACAGCCCCAGTTCCTGCAACCTTTCCTCGTATGACAGATATTCCAGTCCCCTGATCATCTTGGTGACCCTGCACTGGACTCTCTCCAGCACTTCCCTGTCCCTCTTGAGCTGAGGAGCCCAGAACTGGACACAGCACTCCAGATGAGGCCTCATCAGGGCAGAGTAGAGGGGGAGAAGCTCCCTTGACCTGCTGGCCACACTCTTCTTGATGCATCCCAGGATGCCATTGGCCTTCTTGGCCATGAGGGCACATTGATGGCTCATGGTTAGTTTATTTTCAAGCAGGACTTCCAGGTCTCTCTCTGTAGAGCTGCTCTCCAGCAGGTCATTCCCCAGCCTGTACTGGTGCCTGGGGTTGTTCCTTCCCAGGTGCAGGACTTTGCACTTGTCCTTGTTGAACCTCATGAGATTCCTCTCTGCCCAACTCTCAAGCCGGTCGAGATCCCGCTGAATGGCAGCACAGCCTTCTGGGGAATCAGCCAGTCCTCACAGTTTGGTGTCACCAGGGAACTTGCTGAGTGTATGCTCTGTTCCCTCATCCAGGTCGTTGATGAAGATGTTGAACAAGACTGGCCCCAGAACCGATCCCTGTGGAACTCCACTGGCCACAGGCTTTTAACTTGATCCTATGGCATTGATCACCACCCTCTGGGCTCTGTCATTCAGCCAGCTCTCAATCCACCTCACTATTGACTCATCCAAGCCACACTGTCTGAGCTTTCTGATGAGAATGCTATGGGAGACAGCATCAAAAGCCTTGCTGAAGTCAAGGTAGATGACATCCGCTGCTCTCCCCTGATTTAGCCAGTCGGTTATGCATTCATAGAATAACTGTCTTCTGGGAGGGATAGAAGAGGTAAGAGATTAACCCCAGCCTGCATTACAAATAAGTTTAATGAAATACTAAAGTTGAATACAGAAGATCATGGCAATGAGGAAATGGACTCTTGTGACTGAACTCATATACGTGAACAACCTGCAAAGCAAAACCTATGCTGGGAGCTGCAAACCGAAGAGGTAAAGGCAGCGTCACTCTTCAGTTCAACTATTTCCTAAACTGTAACTGGGGATAAAGATATGCTTTTTCTCTTGTAATTATGCTCAGTGAGTACACCCATTCATGTAGTTCTTAAGTGCTCCCAGAATACTTGATTTTTTAACACATTCTTCTCCACACTGCTCTGGAGTGGACAAGCTGCATTTGATAATAGGTCCCCCAATGGATGGTTTCCCTCCAAGAGAGTAACTTCTCTGCCTGCACCTGGTTACCTATTGGCATGATGGTTCTGAGCCAGTGAGTAGAATCTTGATCTATAACAAGAAGATATCTGGAGTGATAGGGAGCAATAGGAGGGGACAGCTGAGCAAGTATGTTGGTGTTAAAGTCACTAGCTGTTTCTTTCTCAGTGTGACTGATGAAACAGAACAGTTGTGTGTTGCTGGACTTTGTGTGTTGGGGAGTTGTTTGTTTAAATTTGGCTTTGCCACAGTGGTATCTTATATCAACCTTTTGGTCCAGCTGCTCTTGATATTGTTACAGCCATCTACTTGGTTTCTGCAAGATCTGTCCTTCAATGTTTTGGCTGCTTTTGTTCTATCTCACTGCTAAAATATTTTGCTATGGATATAGTGATGGTGGAATGCAGAAGGCTGCTCATGTTTGGAGTTTAGGTAGTAACCCTCTATTTCTGAAAAATATTTGTCTGGTTGGAACCAAGAATCAAACAAGTTTTCTCTTTTGAGAAGTAAGAATGTGCCAAAATCCATGTGCAGCTTTGGGGTTATTATTTGGACTGTAGAGCCACATCAACCAGAAAAGTCTCCTGCTGCATCTTCGCCAGGTCTTCTGGCTAGTTTAAGTGGTTCATGCTTTTGTCTGGAGCATAACACACTGCCTTGCCAGCCTTGCAGAGAATTGCTTTTGTTCTTAAGTCCTTCTAGCAAAACAGGCCCAGAAAACATGATCTGAATGCTGTATTTCTCTGCTCTGCAGGGAGCTTGCTCTGCTTGTGCTCCCATGTTCTGGAACTTCCACCAAAGAGGAAGTGTGTGCTGGAAACAATTTTGGTTGCAAAAATCTATTGAAGCAAATTGTGTCAAGCCAATCAGTTCTTAATTTGAAATCAATTGGGAAGGCAGGGAGGCTCACCTGCATTTAGAGAAGCCATGACCCTTCAGGGGACAGATGACTCCGCTCATTTTTTGAGAGTGTTGACTTAGCTTTTTTAGGGCCCTCAAGCTAGGAGAGAGTTAGAATTTCTGACTTCTAACCCTCTATTCATGTCAGCAGACGACTTATAAAAATGCCTGCTGGGATTATGCCTCACTGTAGTAATGAAAACCACTTATTATTAGGGTTGTTGATGTCTTACATAGCACTTGGCCTCTAGTACAGAAGCTACTGCTCATTGGATGTATGGCTAGTTCTCTCCTTTGTTTTTGTTTTTTTCTTACAATTTTCTCTCCCTCAGTATTTCGTTACCTAACATGGTAAATAAGCAACAAAACAAAGATTGCCCACATTAAAAATGGTGTGTTTATGGTCTCCTGCTCCAGAAAATTTAAATGTTAATGGGAAATATTGCTCTTACTAGTTCTAGTTTTCTGCAGAGTGTACTACCCAAATGTATTCTATTTCACTGGGTTTTTTTGGTTCAGGTCTATCCTGGTAATATCTTTGTTGTCTTTCTTCTCTTGCCTAGCTTTATGCAGAGGACGTGTTGTGAGGGTGCCCAAAGGTCCTCTGATTCGAGTTGTGGGCACAGAGGTGGTGATCCCCTGCAGTGTTAGTGACTACGATGGACCCAGTGAACAGAACTTTGACTGGGAGTTCTCCCGGGAGACTGACTTCGTGCGGATAGTGAGTACCTGGGATTCTACATTCACCTCTGAGGAGTACCAAAAACGTGTGGGCCACGGGGATATCAAACTGAGACGGAGCAGCAACGATGCTGTGGAACTTGTGATTAGAAACATCCAGCCAACTGACCAAGGGAGATACAAATGCTCCACGCCCAGCACTGATGCCACCGTTCAGGGAAATTATGATGCAGAGGTCCAAGTGAAAGGTATTTCTGAAGAGTGAGGTGTGCTCTAAATTTGTTTTTGATATTGGTTATAGATGTACCCTTAAGAATGTTGAATTTGTGTTGCTTATGGGCATTGTGATTTTTTTTTTTTCTGTTTATCTCCCTGTTTAATTTTCCTAAAGCTAAAATTGAAAACTTAGAAGTGCGATAGTTAAGGCAAGTGAGGTAAAGAAGTGAAGGGAGGCTTTTACTATACCATTTTCCTGTTTTCTGTCTAGTAAATGCATAAATAAAAATGGTAAAACTAAGCAGTGGTTTTCCTGAAAACGTCTGCAAATATTTAATGTCACTAAGCCTCTGAGTAGAGATGCTAATTTCAGGTAAAAAACACAGACTGTCTTCTCTCTTAGAACACAATAAATATTTGAAGGAAGTAATCTTCCCTTTCCATTTAGTGTGTTGATAGTGCGGTCATGTCCTAGCTTTGCCTTCTCTTTTAGGGTTCTTCAGTAATAACTTGGGAGACTGTTGGGCTGCATTTTTTTTCCAATTGCCTTATCTTTTAATCCCATGAAAGTCAAGATGGTTCTGGGTGGGAATAACCAGTGGTGGTGTTTGGATGAGAAACTAAAGCAGGAGGAGGCATAAATGAATTTGAATGCTTGTCTTGACTTCTTTAAAGTGGAACACTTCCTTTAATGGATCTTCAACTGAATTTCCTTGTTCCTGGAATGTATTTATGTGTGGAAGAAGGAATGATTGGCCAGGTGGTGCTCCATGGTAGCTTTACTGCCTCATATCTGAGCAGGTTGGTGTGAGTGCTCTTTTGCTTCTGTTTTATGATTATGTCTTTTGATCTTATTTTTTTCCTTTTTTGAATAGTGATTTCCGATGGCTTATCGGTGAGTGGTTCAAAAGCACGTTCCTCAACATCTCTCAGGCTGCCTGAGGGTGACTCCTTCAAGCTGCGATGCTCGGCCATTAGCAACTCACTGGAGCACACTCACCTGCACGTGACTTGGCAGATCAGAAGTGGATCCACTTGGCAGGACATCCTATCTTTGACTCATGAGGGCAAATTCCAGCCGGGTGTTGGCTATGAAGAACGCTACCGTAACGGAGATATCCGCTTAGACACAGGAGCCAATGACACTTATCGGTTATCTGTATCCCAGGCCTCATCGGTGGATGGGGGTGCCTACAGGTGTCTCGTGAGCGAATGGGTGAGAGGGACAGATAGCTCATGGCAGAAGATTCAGGAGAAGAGCGTGGAAATAGCAAATGTGGCAATCCAACGGACTGGTGAGTGTTACTGATGGGCTGGGTGGGGTCACAGCCCATAGCCTCAGCAATGCTGTGTTCAGGCTGTTGTACTGGGAGAGCAGAAATTACGTAGGGTGGACTAAATGAGGATACGTTCCAGCAGAACCTAGAGTGCTGTTTGAATAGCTGACGTGTTTACATCCGAGTTGATAGCAAATGTTTGGCATAATTTTTCTAGCTTCTGTTTTGGGGATAAGGGGAAAGATGACATGGAGGGATTGACTAGAACATATTAGATGCCTAGACTTAGATATTATCTCATCCTTAGTTCAAAACAGTTTGCATCTGTTTTTTATATTTCTTAAATAAATATTGTATTTAATGCCCAAGCACCCAAAACCAGCCTCTGCTCCCTCATTAACATAGGGTTGTCCCATAGTGCTAAACATCTGGACTTCCCCTTTAAAAGCAACTCATGATTCAGTGACAGATGGAAAGCTTTTCTATATGTCGTTTATTAAAATAACACAGAAAGATCAAGAGAAAGAGAAAGGCAATGATAAAAATGACCAAAAAATTTGTCATGTTAAATTATCACTGACACTGGAGCACTGGTGTGATTGCACTACTGCGTTGGCAGAGGTCTGAGACAGTAATGGTTCTGCTAAATACATCATTGCATGCTTGACTAAGAAAACAAATACACATAGAGTGCTGTGCTGAGGATATCCAGATATCCCCGCCCATATAGATTTCAGGAGTAGATGCACTAAGCACTTAATTGTATTAGCATTACCACTGGTAGATGGAGGAGGAAAAGCAGGGGGTGACATGTCTTGTCCCTCAATAGGTGGAAAAACAGGCAATGATGGTGTCTCAGAGATGTGATATTATGATGATATTTTAGAAGTGTTCAGACCATAACGTGTATCTTTTCATTTTTGTAATCTTTTAGTCACTGTAGGGAGAACCCAGAACTGCTGTTTGGGTGGTTTTTTGCTGTCTGGTTTATATGCAGTTTTAGTTTCCTGGTGGTACTTAGCTTGTGAAGTTTGACAGGATTAATCTGCCCCCTCTTTTTCAAGGTGTCAGTTACATAGTAAAGCTTGCAGGTGCTCTCTGTTGAGATAAGGACTGGCTTGCTCTATTTTGTTGCACGTTTGGAGAGCTTGGTTTAATCAGGGGTTGAAAATCGGGTGAAGATGGCCAGAACAGTAGTTGTGCAGTTTTTTTAATGTGCTTTGGGTGTGGGGTTTTGTTTGTGGCTTTTTGTTTGTGTGTGGGTTTTGTTTGGTTTTTTTTTTAGGTTTTTCTAAGCTCAGTCATTGGCAGCACTGGAACTTTGTCAGAGCATGAAGGCTTTTTTTACAGTTGTGCTAAATGGAATAAGACATTCTCCAGCAAACTGGTGAATTTTTTACCCACATGTTCTATCGTAGGACTTGAAGAGAATCTTGTGCTGACATCCAAAACCTCTGCACTTGCATGCTAAAAAATGAACTTGAGTTGTAAGTGGTATGCCTGGTTGCTGTACTTACCTTGTTTTCATGTGTTGTAAGCAGTGGGGTTAAATTTGTAGAAACAAAACTGAAGAAAACCCCAAACAAACAACAACAAATTAATTAACATATCTAATGAAAAAAGTCACGTGCAGGTTATTTGTGTAACTGTGTGGTTTTGTATTTTTTTCCTGTTGTTGCACTTCTTTCTACTTGTCCATCACATTAATCTCCTAAAATCATGAGTATTTGGGCCCGACTTTGTTCTTGCATGTCTTTTTTAATAGTGCCTTGCACAATGGATATACAACCTTATGCGAGGCCTTCAGACATGCCTGTAACCAAAGAGGAAGATTCAGATTATACAAATGGGTGAACTTCATCTTAAGAGTCCCTCTGTATTTATATACTGCCAAATTCTGAATGCCCCTCACTGTTTCGTGAAGATAGAAGTGTTCCTTGGAGAAATACTACTCTTTAGTGTTATACTTAGAAATACTGCTCTTTAGTAATATGCTCTGCATATGAGTCTTATTTTGTATTATTGTACTAGTCTGTTAAATTAACTAGGTTTTCCTACTGATTCCAATCCCATGATAAGACAGTGAGGGAAATCCGAATGGGATGCTCATCAGGTAGTGGATTTTGCTTTCGCACTCAGATGGGCTTGCTACCCCCTGTTCAATTTTACTGCTCTGCATGTTCAGGTGGTGAGCAATGAGATGAGTGTTGTTTGGTGTTACTGGCATTAGCTGGGGCTGCTCAAGTCTGGATTTGGCTTTTATATGTTGTCTCTTTTACTCCTGATGATAATGCCAGAAAACTTTTATAGATGGATACCTATTATGTAGTAGAACATGGTTTTGCATAGAAGTTGCTAATCAGCACCAGAGATATAACTGCCTGTTTAAGGCAGGAATTTGTACTCTTGCTTGTGGTCTTGGTTGTACATCTGCTGAGGAGAGCCACTCCCATAGCAGCACTGTCTACTGGCCTCAGTTGAGTCTTTAAGAGCAGCTGCATTACACACTTGGTATGGGAATGGTGCCGTGCTGAGATCCAAATCTTATCTTTAGGCAATGTAGAATGAGGGAATAAGCAAGTGAATACATGTGGTGGCCAGGTGACTTAGTGAATGATTTGCACCGAGGTTTACACATAACACATACAGCAACACCGGTTTGCCTCTCACCAGTAACTAAGACCAACTTTTCTAATTCTAGTCTTGACACTTTCATCCCGTGACTTTCTTTCAATAAAGCTGTGGCCAACCTGGTAACCTACAGAATGCAGAAGGTCCTGTTTGAATGATTATTATATGTGCTATGTATATTAAAAATGTTCACTGGCCAGCGGAGGAGTTTGTTAAATGTGTTTTAAGTGGCTACTGGCATTGCTTTAAAGTCCCCAGTGTGTGGTGGTCAGAGCAGTAAGTGGAGGAGTCAGCAGTAAAAGGAGTTACTGCTAACTTCTGATTGCTCCATTTCATATTTCTACAACACACTTAAGGTTAGTCAGGACACCACCATGGCCATGACTACTTCTCATTTAGATCTGTTCTGTTAGAGGAACTCAAAAATCATTTCAGCAGAAACCAAGTGAAGTTTTAACATAATTCCTAATGATCAGATATTAGGAAGAAATTCTTTACTACAAGGGTGGTAAGGTACTGGAACAGATTGCCCAGAGAGGCTGTGGGTACCCCATCCCTTGCAGTGTTCAAGGCCAGGTTGGATGGGGCTATAAGCAACTTGGTCTAGTGGAAGTTGTCCCTGCCCATGATAGGGGTTTGGAACTAGATGATCTTTGAGATTCCTTTCAACCCAGTGAGCGTTTTCTCAGAGATAGTCCTAAAACACTTTGACCTTTCTATGAGAATGGAAAATCCTGTACACATTTTCCTGTGGTGTGAAGGTGATGTGTGATCTGTGATTGGGACAAAGCTTTCATGGACCAGTTGCTGTTGAGTTATAAAATACCAATTCTCTCTCCCTTCCTACCCTCTACCCTCATCATGCATTGCTTGGTTGACTGACAATGTGTACTTCCCTTCTAATAGATCATTTAGCTCAGTATCCAGTAGGCATTTAAAAGCAGGGCTACTGAGCTGCTTCAGAAGCTGCTGTAATAGAAAGTAAAGTCCTGGATAACTTAATGGATTCTTTTTTATTTTTGTAAAAGGGAAAAAAGAAAGTTTTATTTTTTGTTTGAATTTCTATCTCTTCATTTCTAAGCTCTAGATGTGGTCATCTCAACAAGCAATGTGTCTGTGACCGAAAGAGACTCCCTGGATCTTACATGCAACATCACAACAGACAGGAGTGGTATTTTCCAAGCAGAGGTGATGTGGTATTTTTCTGCATCACCTGATGATACCTTGTCAGATGCTCAGATTTTGCTGAGCGTGGATCGGGATTCCGTTGTCAGCGATTCAACTCTTATCAGCCTGAGCCATGTAGATAGGAACTCCTATCGCCTGTTGGTGCGTGATGTGGATGTGGAAGACTCTGGCTACTACTTCTGCCAAGCAGCTGTCTGGGTACCACTGCACAATGGGAGCTGGCATAAGGTGGTGGAGAGAACATCTGCACCAGTCAGTGTGGTGGTGACAGCATTAGGTGAGTGATTCTGCTTTCATATTTACAGGCAGTGTACTTTGGTTCCATCACAAAAGGAAGAGGACCTTGCAAAATCTCTTCTGCACAAGTGTCTCTTTCATTTGCATCTATCATCTATATGTAGGCTATCTCTTACGTAAAATTGCCAATCTGTCCTGTGGGGGGTTTGAGGTTTGTACATTACAGGGTTTTTGTATCTCTTACTTTGTGTCACACTTATGCATTTCACTTTCTGGTGTCATTGAATGGTATGCAACTGGGCAATAGAACTTACAAGCCTGCTTTGTTTTTCAAGGCCTCAAACTGCCCCTGTTGTCATATTGTCCTTTTTAACCTTTTTTGTACCACTAGCAGGGCTCTGATCCAAAAATAATCACTCTGAGCTCTGAACACAGTTATATCAGATGCTTCCCCTAATTTTTTTGTCATATACCATAAAAACTCTTTATAACAGAAACTTCATAATGAACCCTGGTAGCTTTCAAAGTTGGTGGGATTTTTTTAAATCACTAGAGAGACAGACACCACATCTTACTGATGGATATAGAATGGAATTGACTTTATAGTGGTTTATTCTCCTCCTGCAGTACACAAATCCATTTTGTGACCTATGTGTAGTAGTTTTACCTGGGCCGGGTTGTGGTAGTGGGGAGCTACAGGGGTGGCTTCTTTAAACAAAGAGCTGCCAGAAGCTTCCCCTGTAGCTGATAGGATCAGTGCCAGGTAGTTCTAAGATGGACCCACCATTGACCAAGGCCTGGCCAATTAGTGATAGAGGTACTGCCTCTGTGATTAACAGATTTGAGAAGGGGAAGAAATTGCTGTGCAATTGCAAAAAGAGAGTGACTGCAGAAGGGAGTGAGAGTGTGAGAACATCTCTGCAGACACCAAGGTCGGTGGAGAAAGAGGGGGAGGAGGTGCTCAGGCACTGGAAGAAAGATTCCCCTGTGAACTGTGGTGAAGACCATGGTGAGGCAGGTTGTCCCCTGCAGTCCATGGAGGCCCTTAGGGGAGCAGAGATCCACTCACAACTTGTGGAGGACCTCATGCTGGAGCAGGTGGATGCCTGAAAGAGGCTGTGACTCTGTGGGAAGCCCACACTGGAGCAAGCTCCTGATAGGGCCTGAGAACCAGGTTTGCTGTCAGGACTTGTGACCCTGTGGGGGACCCACTGTGGAGCAGACTCTTCCTGAAGGACTGTTCTCCTCATGTTGGGGCAGTGTGTGAAGAGCTGTCCCCATGGGAAGGACCCACATTGGAGAAGTTTGTGGAGTGCTATTTCCTGTGGGGAAGGACCCCACACTGTAGCAGTGGGAATTGTGAGGAAGCCTCCCCCTGAGAAGCAGCAGCAGCAGCAAAGTTCATCTGTAATGAACTGACCAGAACCCCCATCCCCTGCACTGCTGGGGGGCAAGGAAGGAGAGTCCTGGGAAGAGGGAGGGGTGGGTGGAGATGTTTTAAGATTCAGTTTTATTTCTCATTTCCCTGCCCTGTTCTGATTGTTCATTAATAAATCAAACCATTTCTCCCCAAGTTGAGTCTGTTTTGCCTGTAACACTAATTGCTGAGTGATGTCTCTGTCCTTATCGTGCCTCGCAAACCTCTTGTTCTATCTCTCTCTCCCCTGTCTAGTTTAGGAGGGGGAGTCATAGAAGGACTTGGTGGTCATATGGCACCCAGCCAAGGCTAAACTACCACATCATGTCATACAGCTGTTGAGTAGTGTGATTTACTGAGAGGAACCTGGCTTGTGGCTAACTTAATGCTAGCAAGTGTTGATTAGCATAGTGGCCATCAAAGCAGATTTTCCTGGAATATTTAACATCCTACTCAGTGCAGTGTGTTTGTGATAATTCAGTCCTAGAGATGATTGGATTTTTAGTCTTTTGGACAAGCAAAGGATGATTTGTGCACTTGAAGCTATGTCTTCCAGACATTACTGCAGCATTTCTGCAGCAAGTTCTTTTTATTCACCAGTGGGGAAAAAAATCTACTTGAACAGAAACTTAATGATCTCTATATTCTCTCATCCCTTTATCCCCCAGTTGTTCTTGGTAGTTTTCCCTTCTTACAGCTCTAATATTGGCAGTGTCCATGTGTTTTTTTGCAAGGGACTAGTTAGAAGCAGCTGTGTTTAACAGTTGTTCATTTAAGACTTGTTGACAGAATGAGGAACAGAAGCTGTAGTTAAGAGATTGCACAGACTTATCTGATCTACCTGGCCTACAAGAGCAGGCTTGACAGTGACTTTCCCTACACCCATGTCCCAGGACAAATGTGTTTTGGAGATCCGCTGTCTCATATGCATGCTGCAGATTGTAAAGCTTTTGCTTTGCATTATCCCAGCTGAACCCTTTAAGCTCTGAAGATCTCTCTTTATGCAAATATCCTTAGAAGTAGAGTTACTTGGGAGAAATACTAAAAATGTAACCACCAAAACTCAAAAAAAGCCTGTCATTTTAGGGGTAGATCTAGATATGTCAGCCTACCCATCCTGTCCCCTAGTTTCATCTTGGGGAGAGTAGCTTCAGCTTAGAAGCAGTGAAACTCAGGATGGTGTTGCAGGATGCTATATGTAAGCTATCTGCACCTGCTGAAACTCAAAAGTATTGCTTATGTTTGAAGCATGAATGAAGCTAGATGTGGGCTGGGGGAGAACTGGCAGAGCTATAGTACTTGATGTTTGGACTGGATGAAAATACCCAGGCCTAAACCCTCTCAACATACCCGTTCAGGGTCTCTTGTCATCAGAAACTGTCAGTTCTGTCCAGTTGCAAAGGCAGAGCTCCTCCCAGCATAAAAGTACTGAATGAGGCCAGCATATGGAGAGCCTGCTCTGAAGGCTGGTTTTCAGAAATAAATAGCTGTGTCACAAGGTTAAATCCCAGTGACAATGACTTCAAATTTTGCGGTTTAGCATTGTATAGAGCAGTTGAGCCGTGGCCGTTTCCAAGTATACTTGTAATGTGTGCTACAAGTGATGAATGTCTTCCTTTCCCCTCCTCATTCAGCCATTCATGTTTGCACATTGAACTTGTGACTGTTCCCCCCCTTGCCTGCTTGTGTGCATGTGTATGCACACACACGTGTTCACGCAGGCACAGGTGCACTGGGTGTCTCTGTATTCTCTCTTAATGCATGTACCAGTAGGGACTATTCCTTACTCTGTCCATTTTGGTATTATTTGGGAACAAGAGAGAACAAAATTTGCCCTTCAGCAGATGTTTTGTTGCTGGGGCAAGGGAAAGTACAATAATTTTTAAGCATTTGAGGTTTTCAGCTGCATTCAGAATTCACCAGCTCCTCCTCCTTAATGGAAGTTAAGAGCTGCTGGAGTATTAAGTCATTGAACTGTCAGTGAGACTGTTCTTTGACAGCTGACAGAGTGGAGGAATGAGATTTATCCAGCCAGCCTTTTATTCTTTCTAAATCCTCTGTTTGAATGTCTGTCAGGGTGAAGCGCCTGTCTGGAGTGGTGCTGTCAAAGCCAAAACTCTCTTCTTAGCAGTCTTTCCCCTGCCCACAAATAAAACAAACCTGAAGTACTTTTTCTAAGAACTCGACTTTCTAGCAGCTTTTTCCTTCTTGCATTCTTGTCCAGAGAAGAGTTTCTCATCGTAGACTCTGTTGCTGTCTTGAGTGCTGTCTTTTGCAGGGGGAACGGGAGACCAAGGAGAAGGATAAGAAAATTGCAGAGTGAGTAACGTATCATGAGGCCCTGGAGAAGACTAGTGTGTTGTGAATGAGGCAGGAAGAGTAGTATAGCTGTAGGATCTTTGGGGACTTGCACCAAAAGTGCAGTTTGACCTCAGGTGCCATGCCTTAGTTGCAGGAGAAGAGTTATGTGCATTTTCTTTTTATTTTTCTTTACTTATACTGAAAATCCTCACTGATAGTGAAGACTATGGATGTAGGTAAACAGAACTTTTAACCTTCTGTGTTACCTAACGCTGCAGAAACTCACTAGATGCTCCAGTGTTTGATCTGTCTTAATGCCTTTGTTCTTGCTAGATGCAAGGACATTGCATGCATAACACTTAATGGTGAGGGATTTTTTCTGCAAGCTGACATATCAGCAGCCAACTTGCTTGATACAATTGTGTTTATCCTTTGCATCTGAAGTCCAGAAGTGCATATGCGCACACAGCTTGTGCAGCAGTTCTATTAAGATGCTTTATTATCTTGGCTCATTGGTTAGCTAAGCCTAAGTTTTAGCCTTGAATTGCCTCCTCTGTCCCAATTATAGCTTTGGTTAATTGTTTCTAGGAGGGCAGAATGCCAAATAAAACATAAAACAAGGAATAAATATAGAATGTTGAATATGCTTACGATGTAAAAGCTGTGTGATGAGTCTTGGCTGAACAGTTGGAAAGAGTCTTTTCTTCTGAATTATAGTAGACAGCAAGGCAGAAAAATATTCCAACACTAGTAAATAAATATGTATTTCCTTTGTGGTGTGAGGTTGCCTAATCTTTTTCCTTTACTATCTCTGTAGTCTGAGAGAAAATAGTCATGTGGCTGCCTTATCGCTTTTAGGCTTTGGATAACCAGCTATTTCAGATTTAAATACAACAGCCCCATTCTTAACCCATGAATTTCAGGCAGTCCTTTTCGAGCTTGAGGTCTTCCAGCCTCATATCTGTACAGCACATACTTCTTTCTTCAGACTCTGAAGATTTTCTGATCTACACATATTTGACTCTAGTGTTTGTTATACTGCTGAAATTTTCTGTGCACTGTTATTGGTGCTGCCTGTGGCCAGTGCCCATGTTCCTCCCTGCTCTGGTTTAGGTGTGTGGGTGGGTGAGGTACTTCGTTTCGGGGCTGGTTTTTAGCGTTCTTAAATGGTACTGTAGAGATGCAATGAGATGGTTAAGAATGGCAAAGGAGGCATTTCTGGATGAGAAATGGTCTCTGAACCTGGAGAGGAACTGGGGAAATGGGATATCTCTCATCAGTCCAGAATAGAGAATAACCAGTCTCCTGCAGGCTGCCCCGGGTGATAGTCTGGGCTGAAACTGAGCCCATGTGGTGGGTTATATGGGCTAGACCTCATGAAAGGAATGATTTTTCTCAATAAGATCTCTTGGTCCTAATTTTTCTAAAGTGGTCTGACTAGACATATGAAATGAAAGGTCTAGGTTTGAAAAATGCATACTTAGGGGTACTCGAAAGTCTGAGGGCTGGAGTCCAAGTTCCCACTCCCCAAGTCTTATAAGAAAAATGCATATTCTAGTACTTGGCTTCCAGCTCACGTGCTTTCACAAACTGGATGTTAGAAGTTAGTGGTATCTTCTGGTAAGCTCTGGTACTTTCCCTTCTGCTTGGCAGCTTCTAACCTCTTTTGTGTTTCCTCCTCTGCAGAGCCAGACTATGAGGTGTTTCTAAATGCCTCTAAAACACCTAAGTTTTCAGATGACCCCACAGAGCTCAATTGCAAGATCACAAACGCACAGGACACGGAAGCAAACATCCGCTTCACAGTTTCCTGGTACTACAGGAAGCGCCTGCGCAGTGATGATGTGGTGACAGAGGAACTCATGGCCACAATGGATGCAGACTGGACTCTGCTGCTTGGGGACAGGAGCAGAGAACGGATTCAGAATGGGGAAATAATCTTCTCTAAAAAGGCAGTTGACACCTTCAGTTTAAGAATCCAGTGGACATCAGAAAGTGACAGAGGGGATTATTTCTGTGTCATCTCTGCATGGAGTAGGCACCGCAACAACAGCTGGGTAAAGAGCAAAGATGTGACTTCTACATCTGTCAACATTTTCTGGGCAACACAAGGTAGGAACCTTGACCTGGAATAGCTGAAATTAGTTTTCTCTTGACTAGGCACATCAGTCAGAAGGCCTGCTAATAGCCTTTGGAAATAGTTCTGTATTATGAAGAAGAAAAAACTCTATTACCTTGTGTAAAGGCCTCTTACTTGTGGAGGGAAGTAACTACTTAACAGTACTCACCAGTATTGCAGAGGAGACATATGTCAATCAAAACTGCTGAAGGTATCCAGCAGTGACCCTGAGGTCATTGTCGCCTTACACTACTCAGAGTATTTAGGTCTCTCTAGGATGCATCTTGCTACCAGCAATAAGATTGTCTTGAAGTGAAAAGAGGGATGTTCACTCACTGTAAATCTTTCCTGTCTGCAAGTTTGAGAGTTTTTTAAATCTCCTATAGCCCACGTTTAGAAGGCACTGCTGAGGAAGTTCATAGGCATAATAATAATACCAGAGTATCAAACAAAATAAGTGGGTGGCAAAGTCATTCAGTGATTGGCTTGTATCTGAGCTTTATTCAGGCAGATAGGAATAATCTGTAGTTAGTGTCTAAACTGACTCTGAGAGCATTTCCTAGAAGCTAAATAAATAAAGTTACCTGAATTGCTTACCACTCGTTTAAAATGTATCCTGGATGTCCTGTAGAGTGACGTAATTTTCACTTAAATGTGAGGTCATGTAAGAGGGTCTGTTGGATAGGGACAGAAGAAATAGGATAACCTAGGATGTAATGTCTCTGGCAAAAATCTGTGCTCAGCTAAGCTGCATTTCTGACATTTGTTTAACAGTCAAACTCAGACAGCCACTGGCAGAGAAGTGTATTTCAGAGACAAGTAGTTTGAAATTAGTTTAAAGCTGTTTGTGGCTAATCCCTAAAGAGCAAACTGGAGAGCTTCTGCTGTGATTCTGTTTCAGTGGACAGAAAAATGGTGGGCTGCTTGCTCAGTACTCCCTTCGTCCCCAGACCAAGCACAGTCCAGCAAAAGGTAATTTTTTTTCACTGAAGCTGGCTTCTCCAGCAGAAATGAAATCTCTCATTAATGCTGAGTGCTGGTCACAAGTAGTTCAGTTGTTATGCCACAACATGGAGTGTGTGTGTATGTGCATGCATGCGTAATGGATCATGGCCTTCATAGCAGCCACAGAGAGACCAGCTGGAGTTGAGAAGTCTCAGCCTGTGTTGACATTTCTGAGGGAAAACAAACCGTGCCAGGTGTGAACATTCCCTTATTTCTGCTTTTGTTCCAAAACCTGCTAATTTTGCAACATAATTGTACATGTTATAGTCCCTATGCTGAAAAGTATATTTTGTTGGCAAAGCTTGGAGTTGGGGGATTTATGATGTGAAAGTGAGCTCTCCTACAAACACCTACCCTTGAAAAGGCATGTTATAGGTATGTAAGGTGAGGAGAATATATAGCTTTGATTTTTTTTCCCCTTCTTCCAGCTCTTGTGTGACTCCCTTGCTCCCTCCCCCCCATCCCCCCACCCCTTTGAGCAATGTAGCCCCAGATGACTTCCTCTGCCGGCCCTGTTCTGTGCCCTGTCCATTCACGTGAACTGAGTACTCGGCTGGGAGGCCAGTGCTGTAGCCAGCAACTACGAAGGAGTTAATCTGCTGCTGCTTCTGCTCTGACTGTTGTTTTGACAAATATCTCTGGTGATTTGAGTCCCTAACTACTCCTAGTGCTTACAAAAGCTAGCAAGCCAGCCTCCTAGGTGTTTGCCTAAGGAGAGAAATTTGCTTTTTCCTTGGATAGCTTGTGCCTACATAGAGGCTTTTCTTCCAGTTATTTCATTATTTGCATCATCTGTGTTAACTTTAAAGCAGTGCTCGGGGAGGAGGACTTCAGAGAAATCCCACATTGGAAAAGGTTGTTCTGAGTTTTTGAGAAAGAAAAGGTGTCTTTGGCTCAGTCAGCACAGAGGGCAGTTCAGGGTAAGGAAGACTTTGCTTGTAATGTAAACATCATGTGAAGATTCAAAGTCCTTTTTGTGTGGGTTGTATAATAAGTTGTATACTTGCCCATTTTAACTTGAGGTTTTTGTCTTTTTCTGTTTTGTCCTGTTGGGACGAATAATGCTCACACATCTTTCTGCTTACTCAGCTTTGTAAATGCAGCCAGTTGCTACCATAGATCACTGTTGTTTTTGACATGATTTGCCTGATTTGTTTCTTCCTCGTTCTTCTGCCTTCTGTCCCACCAAGGTGACATCTTTATCGCACTTCAGAAGTGAAAAGCATATATTATATTGGAGTTTCTTTTTTTTTGCTTAGAGTACAAATTCCAATTGGCAAAAAAGGGTAAAAGGAAGGGAGGAAGCCTTATTTTTGACTGTGTAGATAATTTTCAACCCAGGAAAAAAGTTTGATAGTTTAATAGATAATTTTATTAATTTGAATGTGAGTATTGCCTATATTTAAAGCAGTTGCTGTTTGCAGTGGAATGTAGAATTGGTATGTGCTTCCTAAATGAGTATTGTGAACTTGGGATCTGCATGGAAGTCTCTGCAAAAGAGAATATTTTCTTTTAATTGAAATGTCAAATCCCAAAGGTGCTATTATTTGGTGTTTTGTTAATACTTCTCTTTGGCAAAATGATTGTATTTAACAATGTTACTTGTCCTAACTACTTGCTGAGGCCCTCTCATCATATTTAATTGGGAACAAGGACATCTTAATCTTTCAGGAAGTCCTGTGAATAGCAAACAGGTGATGTTTCTGCTGCCTACTTGTTTTTGACATTGTTGATCTGTAATGGACACTGCATAGTACAGACATGCAGTTCCTCTTGAGCAAAGAGATTCCCATACTCATGGCATCAAGCTGCCATGTGTAGGAGCCAGTTTGGGTGTAGGACTAAGACTGCATGAAGTTAGGTGTACAAGCCCCAGACAGAGGTGACTGGGCTCCTCATACCTGTGGCTGCGTGAGGGTGAACCGTTTATGCTCTTTGCTTGGCAGGAGAGCATGCTGGTGAGAATGGTCTAGTTGTGCATGTGCAGCAGTGAGGAGAATCATTGTATTTTATAGACACGTATCAGGCTGTAGTGCAGGCCTTTGTGTAGCTGTTGTATTTTGAAAGCTCTTGGTATCAGAGCTACTGGGGCTACAATTGTACCTCAGGGTGTTGTACAGTTGCCTCCTCCAGCAAAGGCAAAGCTGTCATTACAGTAACGTCTGCTGCATTCTCTGTACTTCTAATCTAGCTGGTGCACTGGGAGATGAAGCAGCTTTTATGAATATTGAGATGGTATGTCTTAAAGCTGATAACAAGTATTTAGGCTCCTAGGGTACTGCTGGCTGTGGCTATCATGCTGCTTTTCTGACCAGAGTTGGTGGAGTGCAGGGAAGATGCTTGCTGTTTCCTATAGTCTCCTTGCCCCTGTAACTGTTAGGCTTCTTTAGCAATTTGACTGGCTTAGATTAGGTGAAAACTTTTGGCCAGTAGCCAGGAAGTACTCCTGAAGCTGAGTGTGCACTTTGTGGCGGGGAGCAACAGAATTATAGTGTGGCTTTACCACTTGGACTGACCAGTGATGGAAGACAGGACATGCACTGCCAGGCTCCAAAGTGCAGTTTAATACTCAAATTTTATCTGAATCATTTGGCTAGAATTTCTTCTACTGCTAACTCTCTGTCTTGGAGTAGTGCCCAAACTAGTTATAAGCTTTGGGTATGGTTTACTTAGGATCTCTTCCCCTACCACTTTCCAACATAAACTCTGCAGGTTACAGCCTCCTGTATATGATGAACCAGAGTATGTTTTATCATGCTTTTCATTCATGGAACTTTATGAGAAGGAGATGAGACTGTCGTGGGATTGCAAGCATACGTATGGAGGGACATGCATGCAGAGTAGTGGTCAAGATGCAGACATTACTTCCTTGGCAATTCTCAGAAGGCTAGAAATGAGATCTTAGGCCTTAGTTCTTGGAATAAAATGTTCTTAGACCTCACTGGGCCATCTTATCGTATAAGATCTAATGAGTAGTTTCTGTTAATATAGGAAACAAAAAAACCCTTTCTTTTCCCACTTAACTTTCCTTGCAGATGTTTCTAACCTAAGTGCCAAATCTTTGGTTTCTCATCTTTCTCACTGTTACATGCAGAGACAACTACCTTCTTTTCTAGGGGAGGTGATGGAGTGCTAATTACATTGCTGCTGCTGCTACTAAAGGAGAACAACTTTGGCACAGAACCCTACTGTTAAGAATGGTGAATAGAATTTTCTAGCTGATAGGATATGTTGTGGGGTTTTATTTTACTTACTATTATTACAGATGCAGACGCTTTCCTTTGATCTGTTTTTGCTTTCTTGCGGCAAGAAACAATCACCACCTGTATACGCTGGGTTTTTGTCTCACCTGTCTGGTGTGCACTTCTTATGGTCTTGCATAAGAGGAGGTGCCTCTGCCTGCTGTATTCATCCAACCTTAAGGAGCTTTGGGTTTTTTAAAAGATAGAAAAATCCTTTGAAAGGACTTTAATAAGAATATATCTCCCTGTTCTGTATTCAGCATCCTAATTTCTAACCCTTTTGAATTGTACCACTGTTCTGCAGCTGCATCTCTGGTCCTCAGATGTTCTCTTTCACAAACTGTATAGATTGCAGTTTTGCTTTTGTCTCATGCTACCACCACTTTTTTCCCCTTTTTCTTTAGCAAAAATAATTGGTAAAAGCAGCGTTTTCTGTTGCCCTTAAATGGAAAGTCAAGAAAGGATGTCCAGGAACACAGTTTGTTCTGTCCTTGCAGAGAGACACTCCCCTGTGTACTGCCTGACACGTGGCTCAGAGAATAGTTGAAGTAAGGCATTTGGAGCCCAGATAGTAGCACGAGTTGTCTCCTCTCAGCTGTATGCATACTGCTCTGGCCACGTGAAGGTTATTTGTCTTAAGCACATGCATGAGAGACCAAATGCAAGATTTCTTTTTTGGTCTCTAGGACCCAATGCTCTGATGTGAAGATCAACAGCATAAAAAAATGTTTGTGTCAGGAGGGTTTTTTGCCCAGAGCCTTCTCATAAGGCTTAAAAATTAGCAATATGTGGCAGAAAAGTACAGCTAGTTGTTAGTGCTTCTTCTTTTGGGACGAAATAGAATTGTCTACTGTATTACAAAAATACATGGCAAGTCTGTGCTGGACTCCTAACTGCTGCTACCTTATGAAGGGGATGATATTGTAATCTCATGGACACAGAGGGTGAAAAAAATGGATATGAAGTCTACAATCAGATGTATGATGAGTTCTGCCATACGGGAGTGGAAAATGACTCACCGTGTGCAACTTCAATTGTGATTGTACCCTGGGTGCCTAAATGTGCAACCTCTTGTCTTCCCACTTGCTTAGTGGGTGGAAGTGTTAGAAGGGGTTTGGTGTGGAGTATCAAGTAATTCTTCGCTCAGCTAGACCACTAGAAGCAGCTCAGCCTTTGCTGCTCCTGCTGTTTCTTTATATGGCTTTGTACTGTGATCTGTTTTATACAGTACTGATTTAAAGTTGTCATACTGGGTTTCTCATCATGTGGACTGTGTTTACTCATTGTGAAAACTGCTGCTTGAAGGCAAAACACTGCAAAATGTAATCTTGACAAGTATCTTGTTACTCTTGTGGGGAGGGCATAAATATTACTGCATTTAGTTCAGTTGTGGGAAATGCATTATAATCTCACCATTGCTTATTTCCCTTTTTTTCTGAGAAGTTTCACCCTGTATCAAGGTGATCTATGTAGTTTTTTATCAATGTACCTACTTTCAATTTTTATAAAGGGGGGAAGGGAGAACATGCTGCAGCAAAGTAAGTCCAGAAAGTAGGACTGACTGCATTTTTCCAATGCTGCTACATCAGGAAGTGACTGTAAGCTATGTATTCTGTCCCAGCCCTTCTTTCTTTAGGAAGAACTTGGGTATGTGGGATGTCTCTCATCACAGTGCCAGGAAACTAACAACTCCCTTTCCTTTCATCTGATTCTGATTTCAGTCACTCCTCATTTCTCAGTTTCTCACTGTGAGCTTTTATTTTTTTTATGTCTTGGGGGCTGTGTTTCTAAATGTACAATTTTCCCAAACCCTGTAATTAAGGGATTCTTGGGACTGAGGAGCTGGCAGACATTGAGAATGTTGAAGAAAGGGAAGGAAACTGAGTAGTAAGTGTTGCTGGCATTCTGGAAGCCAAATGAGCTGTTGAGAAATGTCAAGGCTTCTGGTAGGTGTGTACTCAGGTGAAGGCATGAGAAACAAGGTAAAAGAACACACGTGGAAACAGAGGTATACGGAACTCTTCCAGCACAGAGATGTGTATATGGGAGTGCTGAGGATGGTGACTTCTGTTAGCACCAACATTTTTGTCATGCAGTTTCAACTGATCTTGAGAGTTCAGCTGAATGTCTGGATTGCTCTTAGGGTGAATTTTCAAGAGAAATAAAAGAAGCTATGCTAAGCATTGCCAGTTCAGTTAATGGCAGCTTTTGCCACTAGCCATGAGTACTTCAGCAGTGTTCTTGTACCCTGTCGCTGAGGGTGCTCTTCCAGATCCAGTGAGTCTTGTGCACTGTGACTTTGAGTCTTTTCTGACTAATATCTTTACTCCTGAATGAGAAACATCCTGGAGGTCCTGTCATGCTGGGACCTGTGTGTTGTATTCTGTTCAGTATTTGGCATTCATTTGAATTGTTATGTCTTGACCTAAGCTGTTGTGTATTGGACTGTGTTTGCTGTTCTGGGGCATGCATATGTGTTTAGGTAAACCTTTGCTCCAAAACCAGTACTTTGTTTATTTGCAATCTTCTAGATTGAAAGGTGCTGCAGAAATGTCTGCACCTGTTTATTAATTCCTCTCTTGCTGCTCCTTTCTTTCCCTCTTCAGATTACATGCTTACCGTGGAGGCAGTGAAATTGAAGCCGTTCTTTGTAGCGGGCCACACCTTTGAGATGACATGCAAGGTGTCTTCAAAAAACATCAAGACACCCCGCTATTCCGTCCTCATTACAGCTGAGAAGCCACTAACAGATCAGTCCAATCCCAATGGAACCACTCGCATCATTTCCTTGAACCAGGATTCGGTAGTGCGGCTGGAAGACTGGACAGACCAGACCCGTGTGGATGGTGTGGTTCTGGAGAAGGTCCAAGAGAATGAGTTCCGCTACAGGATGTATCAGACCCAGATTTCTGATGCTGGGCTGTATCGCTGTGTGGTGACTGCCTGGTCTCCAGGGGGTGGCGGCATGTGGCGTGAAGCGGTGAATGGCTTATCCAACCCTATCCAGATAGACTTCCAGACATCAGGTTGGTATCGAAACTGGCAGAAGTGTTGTGAACTCAAAAAGAATGGAGAGAGTTCTGTGGTCCCCTGTCTCCAAATGGTACGATGACTGAGAGCTCTGCTTCTGTCTATTGGTGTACTTGTGTCCTTTGTGCTATTAATTGATTACAGAAAGATCTTTAATGAATTGACTGTAATAGTAACCCCTGGGTTCTTCTTTATTAATGCAGCTTTTATTGTCCTGCAGACTCAGAGCTGGTTCTCCATATGGAATAACTGCTGCCACATTTGTCAGCTTTATCACCAGATTGCTGTTGGGTAGTAGCTGCTCTGGACAAATGTTAGTATAAACTGGATTTCTGTTCCAAAACAGACTCAATTAGCATAACATTAAATTGCCTGAGCACACCTTCCTGTTGATGTTGTTGCATAAAATGATCAGGGCAAGGCAATGGTAACATTTCAGCCATCTCAGCAAGTGTATCCCACCACTAGAGGACCTTAAAAGACCTCCTGTGGCTGGACTACAAAGCTATGTAAATTGGGATGAACCTCGGTACCCAGAAGTGCATTGTGTTCCTCATGTCCTTGCTGGAGCCTTCACCTTCAGCTGCAATGTAGCCTGCCTGTTGAGATTTTGCTAGAGAAATGTGCCTGTCCTGGTATATCATTGGAGAAGGGAGAGAGGGACAACATTGGTTTGGATCATCAGAGATGCATTTAACAATGACTTCCTATCACGTTATGTGTGTGGGAAGTACTGTGGGAGTTGTTTTTATAGTAGTGATGCACTTACGGGTGAAAGACTTATCTCATTATTTGATAAACCAAGCTGGTGACTTCTTGAGCAATTTTGAATAGCTCCCAGCGTAGCCCAAAGGTGCATCCTGTGTTGTAGCTCTTTAGCTAGGTGCTTTACCTCAAACCCTCTGCACTCTCCCATTTCTACTCCTAAGCACATCTTGAGAGAAGATCTCCCCTCACATCCCATGTTCTTCATGCCAGTTATTACACCTATTATAGTGAGGCCTATACCCCTACAGGGTTTTTAAAAGATGTGTCTGTGACTAGGCAAGAGCAGCCTGACTTCTGATTGCATCTGTAAGGTAATTGTTCTCTACGAGGTGATTTCTAAAAC
Organism: Colius striatus; assembly: GCF_028858725.1. Taxonomy (NCBI): domain Eukaryota; kingdom Metazoa; phylum Chordata; class Aves; order Coliiformes; family Coliidae; genus Colius; species Colius striatus. The sequence continues at coordinate 109,306,175 of NC_084759.1, read as the reverse complement.
CTAAACTTCCTTATAATGGGCACTCTGGGAAAAGGACAAGGGCTGAGCATAGGGGCACAGCCTTGCAATGAGGACATCCCTTTGTAAGAAGCTGTGAAATATAGCATTCTGATACAAACCCTAATGAAGATGCAACCTGGCCTAAGCTGGCCAGAGACAGGACACTGACTCAGCTCAATGCTTCTTTCAGTTTTAGGTAATCTCTGGCTTTTTTTGTTGTTTGTTTTTATGGTAAATTACTGTTCGGAAGATCTTTTAGTTGCATACTTTCCAAATGTCTCTTAGAGCAGCACTGTCACAGACAAATATTGCTGTAGATTTGTTGTCTTCTCAGGATGGTTTAATGGGCTGTAGTTTTAGCCTTATTACTGTTGGTATCTGTGTCAGATAGTGTGACAGCAGCATTTGCAAAGGGATGATGCAAGAAACTGGCAAGAATGAAATCTGTCCCAAACCCCTCCCAGCTCTTATGTGGAGCCTTTCTTTCACAAACGTGCTTGTTGGTGACTCTCCCAACATTGCTTGTGTTATGTCACTTTGAAGTCTCTTCCAAAATGTTGGGCGAGGTGCTATTAATATCCATGGTTAGAGGGAAACCTGTGAGCTATGCAAGGGAGGGAAATGTGTGTGTTGCTGTCTTGCTTTTTTATTGCTGTCACACTCTACTCTCAGCCTCTTCACCCAGATAGGATTTCTGGAGTGTGGCGTGAAGAAAGTGAGGCAGCCTGTAGAACTGCCCTGGGAATGTGTGAATTCCAGTAGCAGGGCTGAAGCAGTGGGAGGGATGATCCTGAAGCCCTATCGGCCCTTCATTCTTCACAAAAGAATGAAAAGAGAAATGAGATCCCGGGCACAATTTTCTGGAGAGCCGTTTCCCAAAATAATCTTGGCATGTAGCAAAATCTGCCTCAAAATGCCTTCCTTTCTTCTGCTGAAGGATGAACTTTGTGTCTTTCAGTTGTTACTCAGATATCCTTGCTGGACATTCATCTTTGGAATGGGGAGGACATATGATGAGCACAGATAGAATGGACTAACTATGGAACAATTATTTGGAAAATTGTTTGGACTTGAATACACAAGACAGAAGATGTCTTGTGGGTGTGTGATTTTGGTTTTGTTTGCTGAGGCGTACTGTCTTTGATGCAAACTGAGACTGAGTCAATGGCAAAGTTGTAGAGTAGCTATGAAAGCACAGCTCCGATATCACACCCTTGTATTGCATCGTGTGGTACAAGCAACTGTCAGACTTGTTCTTCAGAAACAGAAGTTGGTGTGAGATTTTCCCTAATGGGAATGGTGAAAGGTAGAACTGCCGAGGTAGCTAGTGGTTTCTAGGGAGAATGAGAGGCTTCTCAAAGTTGGAGGGAAGATGCTAACAGGAGAAGGTCAGAAAAAGCAGGGATATGCAGCTCTCCAGGCAACTGTAAAAGTTGGGGAGCACTGTTACACTGAACCCTGAGTTAAAGAGAGGGTGGGATGAGCAGCTTATGAATGTGTTTGTCCCTGATAGGAAAACTGTTGAAGATGGAATTGCACTGACTTCTGGGATTCTCAGTAACAGAAAGACATTTTAACTATGATTGTTGGAGGGGATATAATAAAACAGTCTAATTTCAAAAAAACAGAAGGCATTTCAGTCGTCTCCTTGCTTTGAAGGATTCGACTTTGATAGCATTTTCAGCTTTTACCATGAGGGATTAAGTAGGGAAGTGATCAATACAGAAGCAATGTTTTCAGCAGAAGGAAGCCCTTAAAAGAGTTTTACAAGAAAATTTTAGTAATAGGAGGAATTTCTATCTCTCTCTTTTTTACCGATTTCCCCTTTGATAGAAGATGGGGAGACTTGCCTAGGATTGGAAATATGTCCCTTCAGTTTGACTTCCTTCCCGGTCTCTGAGTTGAGTGATGTTCAAGGAGAGGTTTTCAGTGCTCATACACGTTGTGCAATGTGATCTATCTGAATGGCAGGAAGCCTGTAACCTTTTACATATGAGCTGGGGACTGCACACATGAAACTTCAGTGTTTCCTGCCACAATGGGCTTGAAATGTGGTAATGCTCTGAAAAGTTTTTCCATGAACATCTGTGGAAAATGTCTTGCTCAGATTCTTTCCATTCAAGGCAGAACTTGCTGGCTGCAAGCAGAGACCTTCTCTCTTCTTTCTCTACTTGCTGTTGCAGAGGGGCATATTTATTCCATTTAGTTAATGATCTGAGATGATAATGTAAGGACATTTGTTTGAAACTTCCTTAACTAACAGATAAAATGTGGATTTTGTCCACTGAATTATACGAACTGGAAGATGGGAGGTGGTAGTGGTGAGGAGGAGCCTAGCAGGCCATTGGTTTTTAAATAATCAATGTCAGATTGTTCCCTGCTGGGTATATTTTAAGACCAGAGAGGATCTTATGCGTCTTCTGGCCTGGCCTAATGAATAACATGGACCACTGGACTAATTTCATAAAATGAATGCCTGCTGTGTGTTCAGTAGCTGTGAGCTAACTAAGCTTTATTTTTGGGGCAAGGGGAAGCTGCCCCATATGAGGACTTTTAATACTCTTCAGTGCTTCTTTTCGGTTTTCCCAGTCTAGAACAGAGGTTCTATCATCTCCTTCAAAAGATGCCCAGCAATGTGAGGGACAAGAGCATCTGCCACTGCTTGTCTTGAAATCTTCTCTTGATTTCATTGTATCACTTCTGCTGAAACTCAAATGCATCCTTTTTCCCCCTGACCTCTTGGATGATGTATGTGTACATAGCCTTTCCTTCAACCTGGAACACATCTATCATTTCTGCTCATTGCTGTTCTTCTGAAACCAGTGTATCAAGACCACTTCTTGTAAGACTTGTGATCCTACCCACTCACACTGAAATCTCTCACTTTTTTTCTAGTCACCTGGAGATGTTGCTACAGTGGTGTAGTGCCCTTGCACTGCAAGGGGCTGAGCAGCAAATGGGAGAGGCTGTCTTTTCTTTTCCACACTCCCCTTTGCACTCAGCCTTAGCTGAGATGGCCCACAAAGGTGAGAGTCAAATAGCTTGGTTTCAGAGTGCTTATCTGATGCAGGTCTTTGTACAGGTATCTGGTTGAAATGGCTCCAGCTGGCCTGCGGCTGTTTTTTGTTTATTAAATGCAGTGACACCTGGTCTCTGTGAAATCCACCTGGTTTATCCCAGCATCGTAAATTCTTTGGATTTCGTCCTTCAATTGTCTGTCCCTTCACCCTGAACCCAGCAACCCGTTAGTGTTTAGAGTGTCTTTGCTCACTACACTCACAGGGATTTCTACAGAAGACTCATTTTCCTTTCCCTTGAGGGGAGAAGGAAGCTTTTAATCTTGTATTGAGAAGTATGTTATGAGAGGGAGTCATTGGGAGATTGACTGTGCTCTGAGTTGGCTTCCCTCTGTGCCATTCAGCAGAGGACAGAAAGTTCTGGAGAGGCAAAAATAAAAGAGAAGTTTTTAAGGGAAGTGTCTCAATGAAATCTTCAACTTTGGATTACATCTCCATGTGAGCTCACTGCCCAGCAATGTATTATCATTCACTTTGGAAGAAGCTGAGATAAACTGAAAGCTGCTGAAATATGAGCTGAGTATTGATGTTGAACTTGCAATTAAAATTAAATGATGCCCTGCAATGACCCTGAGAGATATTCAGTTTCAAGAGAGGAGAATAGACAGATTCGTAAAGGAAAGAAACCTTAATCATAGAAATGAATAAAGAGCAATACAGCAGAAACTCTCTGGCAAGAAAGGCTGGTATTTTCCAGCCACTGTTAATGGGCAGGAACGTGCTTTGTCATTGTGTGCCTTTGTGCCTGTGTGCGTTAATTTGTAGCTGGAAGTAGAAACCACAGACTAAACTACGAGGGGCTTCTTCCAGTAACAGCTGTGAATGAGGTTCAGGGTAAAACTTGTTAGGAAACAGCTCCATGAAGAAGCAGGGAGAGGGTGTGGGGCTGGAATAGTGTGGGTGAAGGAGTTTATTATCTGAAGAAAGGCAGGTCACAGTATTCTCCATTCAACAGTGAATAATTTAGTGCCAGGGCAGATATAAGTAATATTTTGGAAGACAGAGAACTCGAGGGTTCCATCGGGGTTTCTTTTTTTCTATTATGGTCTGTGATGCTGCTGATTGCAAGCAGGAAAGCTGCATGCAGTGATTGTGGTCTGCATGCTGGGTAGTGGACTGGGCACAGGCTTCTTGGGTGGAACGGGCTGCTTTGGATCTTTTGTCAGTCAGGTTGCTTTACCTTTCTCTGCTCTTCTTTACTTCTGGAAAATAAAGATAACTCATGTCTGTGGAGAGACTATACCTTATTTTTTGCAGGAGGTACTAGCTAAAATGATACAGAAAAGACCAAAATGTCACTTAGGGCCTAGGTAATTAAGATCTCTTCTGTTGTAAATTTAGATGTTGACTGGCCTTTGGTTATGTGCCCTCCTTTTCCTCCTCTTTATCTTGCAGATTTAAGGTGTTTGTATTATTGAGCAGGGAAGGAAAGCAGGGAAAACGGGGTGACATCAGGTAAATAGTGCTCAGGATTTTAAATTTTTCTCCAATATGTAAATCTGTAAGCTGAGTAAATTAACACAATAAACTTGAACAACTCCTTTCCACCCCGCAGCCTATTTGCTTTGAATGTGATTGAGCACAAAATAATAAACGAAATTTAGTGCAACTTATAAACACTTTTGCCTTTCATTTACATATGTGGAAGAATTTGCAATACACTTTTTTTAGCTGAAAACTATATCACTATAGGATTTGCATCCTGGAGTTCTCTTCCCGGGTTGCATGAATTCAATGGTTTGAGCAATGAGTTCTGCCATGAAAGAGAACGTTCAGAAGAAATTGCACCAAATAAGTCCTGATCCTGCAACCTGATCTCACTTTAACTACTCCTAGATTTGTACTAGTGAACTTCTAACCTCAGTTTCTTCTCTATCTGTTTAAAATTGTAGTGTTTTTCAAACATTCAAAAGTCAAGAAATGCCTTGAAAACTCTTTATTGCTATCTTCACTGCAGATGCTTTTTAATATAAGGTTGTTATTACTTATTAATAAAGAAGAAAACTTCATTTAGGGGTTGTATCTAAGCTTACATATGGCCTTCCAGTAATGAGGAACAGAGATTTTAGCTTAGTTTAAATCAAAGTTCTCAGCAGAAGATGGCAATTTAGGGAATGGTTGATGCTCTAGCTCTTAGAATTGGGAATGCTTATTTGTTTTGTGAATCTGTGCTCTTCAGTTTCCCAGTTAGCTGAGGACATGACACTTATCCTCAAAACGGAAGTTAGTAAAATTCGATTATTTCTCAGCTTTCAAACTCCTGATTGGCTTTCCTACATTTAACTTTGCTTTGCTCTTGATGAGCTTTACAGGTCATGCTCGATCTGTCAGCCCTGCAATTGAAACTGAATTCTGGTTTGGTTATTTTCCCGAGTGACCAGTAGGTGCCAACAATAGTATTTCAAACTGTTAAATACCAGGTGGCCAGGTGAGCAAAGCCACATCATCTGTTGTCTGTAGAATTCTATTTTTCTCAGTGTTAATGTAGCATGAACTCAGATCTCATCGAAAGAGAGTTCGTGTCATCTCACCAACCCTTTCTGTGATGACACTGCAAGTGCTTGAGCGTAACGATGCTGAGACCCTGATAGTTGGTATCGATGGTGTCTACTAGAAGTTACCTGTTACTGTGAGCCTGGCTCTGTAAGCTTGGGGTTGAGGCTGTGTTTTGGTTTTTTGTTTTTTTTTTTTTTGTTTTATCTCAAAAGGTAAAAACTTAAGAAAAGTGCTTGAATTTTGTGTGCCGAGTCTTGCTTATTTGAAGTCTGGATGCAGCGCATCTTGAATACTGTGGTGTGATGGTAATGGGGAAAAAACTCCTAATAGGATCCACACCCTTGTAGATTTTTGTGACACGTTTGTGACCTCTTGGGAGGTCATCAAGAGCCTGAAAATATCTCCGGAAGCATCTTAGGTTTGCTCTGATGCTGTTCTTTTCCCAGTTGCTTTTCTTCAGCCTGCAGTAAAGCAGACGTCTAGTGAGGTAAGGTTGTGGTTATGCTTGTAACCCACTAACAGACACTGTTTTGCTCATTTGAGACTGGCATGAAGCTCGTTCTTGCTTCTCTCAACCTTTTGCCGGTCAGGTCCAGCTGAAGGCAGATTAAATTGTTTAAGCTGGGGACTTAGAATCATAGAATTGTTATGATTGGAAAAGAGCCTTAAGATCATTGAGTCTCACTACGAACCTCACACTGCCGGGCCCATCACTAAACCATGTCCCTCAGCACCACAGCTACGCATCTTTTGAATATAAATCGGGCAAGTTATAATCAGATTAAAAGCACTGGTCATCTGGGTTTTTTTAGACTAAAACTGAACAAAACCAGACCAGAACACTTGTATAGAGAAGGGTGGCATGCCAATGACTTTTAGTGAGGGATTATTGTCAGCTTCTGTAACTAAGACTGTAGTAACTACAGTTCCGGCTCAAGGGTACCTTATAGTCAAGGGTAAGGGACTAAAAGGTCTTTAGCCCAGCTCAGGGCTAACAGGCCTGTGTTGAAAAAAGCCTCTTGCCTTTTCAAGTTTTGTGGTGGCAAAAAAAAGTAATCTGTGAAGATACTGTATTTTGTCTTTCCCTGCCTGAGAACAGCCCGAGGCCCCAGGGTATGGGACATGACAGTAGAAGGCCTGAGATCTTTCCAAAGAAGGTAGATATTGTACCTTTGAAGTTGCAACAACACAATTTTTGACTGGACTAAGAAGCTTGTGCTGTACTGAAGCTTAGATGTTTTTTTTTAAAAAAAGATAATTTCCCTCTTCAGCTTGAGGGAAGAGCACAACCCTCAACATATCTCTTTATTCTCTCACGTCAGTGGTTGCACTTGATTATCTTAAGGTTGGATTTAGTCTTAAAGGTCTTTTCCAACCAAAACGATTCTATGATTCTCTCTTGAAATCCACTTCTAACACAGGGCAGTGATTGCTCCCTGAAGGTACAGATGGTAATTTGAATTATATGTACCCTAGTAAGGAAATAACCAAAGGGAAATAACTGTTTGTGGCTTACCAAGGGGAACTACAATCATGAAATGAGACACAGCTGCTGCCTAGCAGCCTTCTTCCTGTCCAGGAAGCTTTGACTCCTCATGTGGGAGGCAGGGTAGAGATACACTTAGTGACCCAGAACTGAAGAGTATGTAGAGAGTGCTGCATTACCAGGATATGTGACTTTTGCTGGCTGGCTTAGTTTTTACCCTTGTTGCATTCAATGGACAGGAGTGCTGAGACTCTGCTCTGCATTAGTGCTTTGTTGACATGCCAGGATTTGAAGCTGGTGTCTGTTGAAGGCAGTAGATGCCTGGACTTTCAACCTAAAAATAAGACCTGAAGAGTCCTGTCTATATGTACTCTGTGTCTTTCCTTGTTTACCCCGTCAGGGCTCGAGAAAAGGCAGCCCATCCTTAGCCTGACAAAGTTGGGATCAGGCAGTTTATTTCCCTTGCTCAGTCCCTCTTAGTATCTAGCTAGGACAAAGCCTGTCTGCTGGAGTAGAGCGTGTCCCATACTCCTGAAGCAATATCACCTCACTTGCTGCTGGGACTTAGGATAGACCCAAAACTGTAGACAATATAAAGATTATTATGGTGCTGTTTTGCCTTTGAACAGTGCAGCAGGGGATGTGTGCTGGAAATGTAGGCAGATCTTTGTTTCTGTTGCTGTTACAGTATAAGCACAGCTTGAGGCTTTCCTAGTTACAATTGGCTGGAGTGCACTGGTCCATGCTGCCTTTAGTCCTCTAGGACATCAAACTTCCGTCTCCACAGCTCCAAAAAAAATAATGGAACATACCTTGTTTTATCAAATAGACAATAAGGTGAATAAGGTGGGAGGCAGAGAAGGATGTGTGTGAGTGTCAGGAAAGAAACTGAATTCACATAGAAAGAGTCTGGGAAGCAGTCAAGTTAATCTCTCTACTTTTCCCCAGAAAAGGATCCCATCATGCTGAGCCGAAGTTAAGGCTGTAGGCTGCTCATCAAGTCACTACCTGAACAGCTGAACTTCAAAGTGTTCTGGGTCTCTTACTTCCTTAAACTTGTTCTAGCATAAACATGTGGGAATCTTGCCTGGTAGTCTACATATATCTTTAGCACCATTTTATCCTTGCTTGGTGGGGTAACTTGCAATCTTAATTCTTAATAGCAAGGACTTATACTGTCAAAACAGATACAAACCTCTGAGGTTACTTGTCTACACGCCGCCCTTGTGTGCAAAGTACAAATGTATCTGGAACAGAAAAGAGGGTTGTAAGAAATTTTTGCTTTAACAAAGAGCAGCACATTGTGCCCAGTGGAAACCATGGGGGAATTTTGGAAGCCACAGGAGTAATCATTGTATTGCAATTGGAACAAATGTCTTGGTGTGCTGTGTAGCCTCTGCTGACCAAAACAAGCCAGGCACTTGTCTAGAATAGTTTCACCAAAACCGACAGCTCTAGCTTCATGGCACATCCATGTTTCTTGCCAGAGCCTCAGGTTGGAAATGATGTTGTAAGTATGTGCAGTGTGGTGAGCTACTAGCATAGCTTTCCACAGAAACTTAGTGGAAGAGCAAAAGACAAGTGAGGTGTCTTGGATGATTTCCTTAAATATTCTCTGTCAAAAACACTGTTTGTCCCTGATTTTCAGTGGATTTGAAATTTACAGTTCCTGTACTAAAACAGTGGAGTGTAAGAGTGGAGGAGGGAGAATACTCCCAACAGCTTGTCTCTCCTTCCAAACCAACTTTCTATGCTTGTTACTGCTGCTGTATCAGAGGTAGCTGAGCCAGGTAATGGCAGAAGCTAATGCAGTCCAGGGAGAGTAAAAAGGGATTACTACTTAATCTCAGTTCCAAATTCCTCCTTGGCTTTCCTGGCCCATTCCACCAAAGCCACCCCAGAGGCCACCATTAGAATCAGTTTTCTTCCTACTCATCTCCTTTGCCTTGTTTAGTACAGAAATCACTAAGGACATTTTGACATGTTCTTCAGTTTCTGCCCTGTGAAATGGAGAGTGATAGCAATGCTGGCATATCTGAGGAGTTGTGGTTTTGTTAATTTTGTATCAGTTGTTGCCAAAATTTGGGAAAGCTTAAAAAACCCAAATACGTACCTCAGAAGTCAAACATCAAATGTCATCATGGTCTCTAAGCATGTCGCAACAGCCTAATGGTTTTCATCAGTAGCAACACCACTTTGCAGCTGAAGGAGTTACTGTACACTTGTTTTTTGAGACTTCTACAGAAGAAGCTATCTTTGGCAGAGCTTGAAGGAAAACCCAGAGAAAACTGTAATCAGATGCACTTCTTGTATTGTCTGTGTTTCAGTTCTGTAGCAGAACTGTCTCTGTTGTTAAAATATTTGTTTGTTCTAACTCAAATTTCTATTGACAGCCTCAGCCAAAAAGATACATGCTGGATCATCCTGTAGACCTGAACTCTGATGTGCCTAGAGGAGTTACTACTAGTAGAAGACTGTCTCCTTTTGTGCAGGACAGTAGAAAGCAAGCTTGAACAGCAGACTTTGTCTTGGGTGACAGGTCTGAGTACTCTGTCTTAGTGCAGAAATTAATGGCTAAAAATGCATAACTACTTTATGGAAACTTACATGATTGCTTATCCCTACTTCAGAGCTCTGTCTCCACAAAGTAGCAGAGAATACTTCAAAAACATGGAATAAAGTATTAGTACACTGAAGAAGAGCCTGTCACGAATAATTGTGGTTACTCTTTTCTAGGTCCTGTGTTTAATGCATCAGTGCATTCTGACAACCCGACGATTTACCAGGGTGAACTGGCAGATTTGCTGTGTATCATCACAATGGAAGGAATGACACTTGAGCCAGGTATTTTGGCAAATTTATTTTACTTTTAACTCATTTGCCTTCAGCCAGGCAGAATAATACCAGTGGTTCCAACACTATGCCCTTTGAGTGAGGCTGGAGAACTGGGAAGCAGCAGTAAAAATCCTATAGAACTAGATAGAGGAGAGCATGTTTGCTTTACACAGCCTAATTTAAACCAAGTGTTCTTGCTGATAACACTCCTTCCCTGCCCCACCCCCATCCCCCAGTGCTGTCAGCATCAACTGACCCCCTTGCTGGAAATCTTGGCCTACAACCACTAGATGGGCAATGAAAACTATTCTTGCTTCTTTTAATTGTAAATGAAGTCCATTGCCAAAACATAGTAGAAGAATATGCTCATCTGCAAACAAATCTTTAAGTCTCTTGGCCAGTCAGCTTCACACTTCAGAATGAATTTAAACCTTAATGTAAATCTAAAAATCACAATAATTGACTACAGCAGCCTAAATGCCAAAAATGAGTGTTCATTGCTGATGCCTTCAGAGGTAAGCCTCCTTTTTTGTGTGAAAGAAGAAAGAAATACAGTACCTAATTGCTGTGAAAAGGGTAGTGGACACTTCAAAGGCAAATTTTTATGAAGAGCTGAAAAGTTCAGAGAATTGCTCAAAACCTGGCTGCTTGCCAAGCATTGCCTGAGCTGCTTTTCATCAAATGCTGTGAGAGTAACTCTTGTTATTGTGTGGCAAATTTAGGTTTGGAGTGAATTTAACTTTTTTTAAAAAGGCATTTATCTATATATAAAAATAAAAAATGTATTTTAAATAAATCTATGAATATGTGTGTAAATAAAAATATATAAGAGTATATACATAAAGATGCCATGATTCATGCAAAATCTAGAAATCTACACAGAAGCCACTACGAGAGGTGCTGTGCAGAAAATATTACTTATAATGTAGTAGCTGAAGAGATGAAGTACCAAGCTTAGTGAAGGCCCATCACTTTGAAATTTCACAATGTCTGTTCTGTATTAAATCTGAGTGTAGCAGAGAAGCAATTTTGCTAAATTACAGTTGTGTGTGGCCTGTGAAAAAATGAAAGAAGTCTGTAGATTGTATTATTGGGGAAAAACTGAGTAAACTTTATTGCTATCAAAAAATTCATAGCCTGGGATATTGGACATAGTATGCAGTGACATATGCCTGTACATATACCTCAGTCTGTCCTGCAGTTTCTGCTCAGCAGGAAACCTCTTCTGAGGTGTGCCCAAGCTCGTACAGGTATTGTTTCAAGGCAGTACCCAAAGCAGCTGGCTTCCTTTGCAAAGCAATAATTGCTGGAGCAGCCACTGCTTCTGCTGGCATTTGACAGCTAAAATAAGCTTGAGGTTGCCTCAGCATCATGAAGTCTCAGCATCCCTGACTCAGGCAAAATGTGACAGAAGGCCACATGGTAACAGTGAGGCATTCCTGTCAGTGCTCTGCTGTGGTTGGGTTAATGATGTTTTCTTGTGTGTTTGGTAGCTTGAGGCTGCGAGAAGCACTAACAAGATAAAGATAGATAATAAAAGGGATCGAAGTAAAAAGTTGTCCTTTTTGAAGAGCTGCTCATCAGCACAATTATGTTTTATTGGGCAACTTTGTAAGGGTTCATGGATGTCTGTTGAATTGATAGGAGATACCTGGATTTGGAAATGATGCTGTTTCCTGCAGTTATTAGCAGCCAGTGCAAGGTTTGAAATGTCAGCATTGTAATCTGTTCCATAGCTGGGCAATGTCAGTCCATGCTCTGAACCTCCAGTTACTGAATAAGCAGGATTTGGGGCCTAACCAAACATACTGTGTGGAGAAGCCTCATCTGGGCCTTTCAAATGCACCTGAGAAACTGGCCTGCCTCCAGTCCTTGCTGGTCTCCTGGGTGAGACTGGCAGAAGAGCTGCAAGGAACAGCTGGAATCTACGCAACAGCTGTAGGATGTGCAGATTTCCTTGTCAGTCTGCCACCTCAGCCTTGAGAGATAGAATGGACTATAGTAGTGAGTTAACGAAGCAGGTTAGGTGAAGAAGGCCTTAAGGGCTCATATGATAACAACCAGATGTAGTTTCTCAGTAGTAACCTTATTTTATTGTGTCACCACTCTGATCTGTCTCTGTGCTGAGTCAGTATCACAATTTAATTCAAAATTGGAATGGAAAAATTGCTTTTTAAATGAGTGCAAAACATTAGACTGTGAAAAATAACAGGGCTGTCTCATCCCAGTGGGGAAATAAGGCATGTTGTTGGGGAAAGGCTATACCAGGTAATCAGATAAACAAAGCAAGAGATGCCAGCGTTTCCTAGAAGAAAACAGCTGACAGCAGTACAGTCATGGTCTTTTCATTTGGGAATGTGAAGAGAAATGAGAGCAGAGCAATTGCATTTGGCTCTCTTCTGCAAGGTATGATGGCTTTCAAAGGCCATCTACTCTTCTGGTGTCAGACCTGATGCAGGACTGTGTTTTGAGCCCTCTTGTGAGCAAAAAAAGAATCAGGGAATTTCATAGGACGTTTTATTAAATGCATGTCCAAAACACTTTGAACACAGTAAAGATGCCAACCAGCTCTGCTCTTGTACACATAGGCACTAAACTTTGCAGGGATACCTGTGGATTAGTATGTATGCTTCCTGTAATAAGCTGAGGTGTCAGGTATCACCTCTTTTCCCTTTTTGTCTTCATAATCAGAAAAATAAAATACTTCCAAGGAGGTGAGGAGAAGTTAAATGACCGATGATCTTTTCAGTGCCTTGTTACAGTTAGATTGATCCATTTGTTTCTGGAAGTGTAACTTATGAGTTGGACCTTTGTTTGGTAGAGGCAATTGACAATACTCTGTGTGTACTTGTGTGTACCTACCCTGTGGGAAATTTTCAAAAGGGTGGAAAAGGTTTTGGCGTGACTACTGCGTGTTTTAATTTCCTCTGCTTCTTTGAGACCCTGCTGAATTGGAGTGTGTATTACTAAGCTCAGAACATGGCAGCAACTGCTCCATCTAAAGTGCTATGTTGGCTTGGCAGCTGTGGTTGGTGTTTTGAATTGATATGAGAGGAGTATGTGTGTGTCAGGGGGGAATAGTAGTTCTTCTGTGCCCTGAAGATATAAAAGCTGCTTCTGATATTTCTGTTGAATACACATTTTCAGCATTGGTCTCTCTAGACTTCCCAGATGGCCCCTTCTTGGGCTATGTGCTTAGGGATTTAAAAGTATTACTTACTATGCCTGAAAGGAGATGGATTTTTTTTTTATCTGCTCCAGACAGACCCAGTGGGCACTCTGGAGAATTTAACAAAACTGGCTTGTTTACTTCTTGTATGGCTTTAAGTGGTTTGCTCAGCTCTCTAGGAAGCCCTATTCAACATCATTTAAATGTAGTAAACAAAAAGAGTCTCAAAATTGTGATTCAGCACTGTAACAAGATGCTGAGAGCACTCCATTCTAAGCAGTGGAAGTGTATGGTTTCTAAAAGCTGTTCTAGAAATAGGATTCCCTGTTTTGAGGAGTGATTGGCCAGGGAAGCAGCTAAGACTCAGACAGCTTAGTCCTGTGTGGCAAATTGAAATGTGCATAAAGATGTGCTTTACATGTTGATGATCCTCACTAGCCAAGATGGGGAGGAAGCATAGCACCACTGTTAACTGCTCACAGAGTTTCCAGTGCTTTTTGTTCCTTTATGAAAGCAGATGAGTTGCATTGGCTGCATCATGGCCTTCTGAGTTTGCATTGGGATGTTTTGCTTTCCTCTAATGTGGGATACTTTCTCCAGGTGTCCCACACTGCTTACTACATAGTGGAGCATGGAAGAAACTGGTGAAAGAAACCTATGTAATGTTAACTGTGAGTGTAGTTCTTGTGGTTGGGTTTGGTTTTTGTAGACTGGGGAAAAAATTGTGCAAGTGACTTGTCAACATCAATGCAAGGTGTGGGTGTCATGGTACAGATGCTTTTGGGAAGCCCAGTGTGGAACCTGGTTTATGTTAGTAAAACTACGTATTTATTAGCTCTTGGGAGCTGTTTGGCATGTTCATCGCTGATCTTTAGAGAGCATCTGATTTATGTCCCAGTCTTGCTAAATTTCCCTGTGTTTTTATTGCATGAATGCTAAAGATGTATAGAAATGAATCAGATGACTTTGCTGTATTAAGCTTTTTCAAAGAGGGTAGTGACAAAGAGTACTCAGAGCCAAATCCTCCCTCTGACTGTCTGTAGTGAGTCACTAATTGCACAGTGTATACTGACTAATAAAATATGTTGGCATAATACTGTTGTCCCGTGTTGTAATTACAGAAGATAGTCAGCTATTTCAAAATGACAGAAAGTGCCTGCACTCATTCTTTTTTTTTTGGTTTTTGGTTTTTTTTTTTTTGGAAGGAATGGAACCTCAAATTAACTGAGACTGAAAGGAGGAATTCTTCAAAGGTAGCAAGTTTCCTGAGAATCTGAAGGCTAAATTTTTTTTGTCTGAATGTATTGTTTAAACCTTTTTTAGCAAGCACAATGGTATGTTTAGCATAGCTGGACTTAGCCTGGAAGGTGTCCATATGCTCCTACAGTACCTGGAAACAGAAGAGGTAATGGCAGTCTTGATGACTGTTGGAAGGAATCGGTTATTCCCGACGTGACTGCCTGTGGACCAGTGCTATTACCGTATTTGGCATAAACAGGCAGCAGCAGCGATGAAGAGCAGTTTATAGAAACAGAGCTCTCTCCAGTAGAGGCCCTGTTTCCCGCAGACAGTTGGATGAGTGCACAAAGCAGAGGTCAAAGTTTGGTCCCGTGAACTGAACGTGCGTTTATGGTAATTTTTATTAACTTTGCTTTCAAGGGAAGCGATCGGAGTGCTATGCCAAGTAACTAATGGTACTGTTTGCAGGATGATAGGCAAGAGTGATTGATGTGGGAGCTGCTGGTCCATACGACCCATGTAGGACTGGGAAACTCAGTCCTGTTGTAAGGCTGCAAAACAGACCAGATGCTCTCTTGAGGTTCTGTACTGTTACCTGGCCGGGGCAGGCAGGGCAGGAAATTGACCAGTGTCCCAAAAAAGTTTGGTCAGCTGGTGTCTCTGGCAGTAATATCTGTGTTCTCATGTTTTGGTTTCGTTTTTCAAGATGTGTGTAAAACCAGTGCACCTTATTAGAGACTCCAGACAGTAGGTGTGTTGTTTTTGTCTGCAGTAAGGGTAAATGTTCTACCTGGCCAGCCAACGCCATTTTTCAAGTAGCAGAGCTGAGGCTGTCCTGTCACTTAACAGCACTATTTTAAGATTCTCTTCTTTCCTGAAGTGTTAGCTTGCCTGAGAGAGGCTTAGAAATCATCTCACTTATATCTGCAAAGAATTTGAGTACAGGAGGTTTAGAGCTTTAATTTTTCCATTAGCCTGGAGATCAAATGTGAAAGTTGAGAAGAGCAAACTCAATTAGCGAAAGACCAATTTAAAATTTCAGATTGCTAATACTGTGTTTTTCAGAGATATCAATGCTAGCAAACGGAGGTTTGATACATTGCCAGAATCACTGGGACCATCCGCGGTGTGAAAAGGCTAAGCCCTGTGTACATATTCTACCAGTACCCAAAATTTGGGACAGAAATAGTAGCCTCAGTTTCCAGTTTGGGCCCATCAGTTTGCTGCTGTGCCGGGAAAGAAGACCTGTTGATGAAACAAATGAGCAGGTTTTCCTGTCTGTGCTCTAGGTCACACCAGGTTTCAGACCCTGACAGGTGTTGCTAGGCTCACGTTAGCAAAGAATAGTGGTGATTTTAAAAGCAGATACTCAGCTACATCAGCCTAATAGGGTTAAGACTGAGATCTGCTAATGGGATCAATAGGATCTTGCCTGAACCTAGAAAGAACTAGATGTGCTGATGAACTCTGACTCCCTGTCAGCTGTGTTAAATGTGGAAGGTGTTGCAAATGTGTTTTATAGACTGACTCCTTGGGTGTTGAAACTTGTATGAGGTGTGTGCCTGATGATGTGTGACAGTAACCCACAACTCTGGAAAAAATGTATAAAAGCATCGTGTTCAGGCTTTGCTCCCGATTGCATTGTACTTTGGTAGGTATTTATTTCTGCTCTGTGTAGAATCTCTGTATTCATTTAGGCAGATGAAACATAAGGAAAGAGCCTTCTGACTGTGGTAGTATAGCCTCTTGATTGATACTGCTAGCAGATACCTAGCACTTCCACTCCCTTTGCACTGTAGGTTCAGCATAGTTTTAGGAGTAATTATGACACTAGACCTGCTTAGTGAAAACTTTAGTCAGAGATTAAATAGAAATTTTAGGATAGCGTGCAGGAAAGGTAAAAATCTGCTCTTTGTTGTCCCTTTATAGTAAGTCACCCTTTCTGTGCATCTGCATTCTTCCTGCCAGTGCATTTCATTGCAGTTCACTGCTTGAATCCTCCTAGAAAGGACATGTTCAGGGCACTCTCTTTTTCTTTTTTCCTTTATTTTCTTTTTTTTTCCCTTCTGCTGTCAGAGCAGTGTTGGCTAGGCTTCTTACAGATTAAGCTTTTTACTGAGAGCTGGCACTCTACTTCTCAGAGCTCACCAACCAACTTCGATTGTTTTTTGTCCCCAAATACAGATGATATGTCCTTCGATGTCTCCTGGTTTGCTGTGCGCTCCTTTGCCTTGGACAGAGAGCCAGTCTTGCTGGCCTCGCTGGACCGGTGGGGCATCGTGACCCAGAGCAGGAGGAATGGGAGCAGTGACGTCAGCCTGGAGAGAATCAGCCCACTGGAGTTCCGACTGCGTGTGCACAGCTGCGAGGACCATGACTTTGGGAACCACTACTGCGTAGTTACCCCCTGGGTGCGATCACCCACCGGCGTGTGGCAGCGGGAACCTGACATCAAAGCCAAACCCATCTTTCTGTCTGTGAAAATGGATGGTAAGAGATGGCAGCACATTATACACACCGTATTGTGTCCTTGTGACAGATCTTCCCCATGACTATTTTTACAGATGCCGGTCATAATCTCATTAGATTTCGTTATCCTTTTCTGTTGATGTGCTGCTTTCTGCACTCAATGTCTTGTCTGCTTTCCACCCTGAGTTGCAAGTATTGCTAGACTTCATGAGGAGCAAGTTGTGCACTAGATGCTGCATTCAGACTGTAGCTAAGGAGGAAAATCAATGCAGGAGGGGTTTAGTTGCTTTCTTCTCAATACTTCCAGGACAGGTCATATTGGGAAGTTCTGTGAACTTGAAAAGTATCAGAAGTTTTTGTTGTCCCTACTGTGCAGATAACTATTGTAACTGTGCTTTCCAAACTCCTTACAGTTCTTAAACCCTGCCTTTTAACTCAGCAGCAGGTGCTTAGGAATCAAACTTCTTGTTTAGTGTACCAGCTTTGGAGATTGATTAGACAGAGTTGCTGAGTGGCAGTGAATATACTGTACGAGTAGTTCAAATCAAGCAGACCATGAAGGAATCCACTCCGTGCCATTTGGAAACAGATTGCAGAGTGCAGCCCCAGTCTGCTTCTGATGGGGAAACTTTGCAAGAGCAATACCTCTTGGAGCTACCTCTACTTTACTATCTCACTCTGAGACTCCTCTTGTGCTTCCAGCCTCTCCAAGGCTTTGAAATGGTAGAAAAAGAATTAGTGAGGAGATAAGGGAGTCCAGGAAAAGACCAATTTTCCAAACCTCAAAAGACAGAAGCCAAGAAGGAAAGTTAGTGTGACTTCCTTCTGAAATAATTATTCTACCCGTAACCGAATAATGTGGAGTTTCTCCTTTTTTTGGGGGTGGGAGGTGCAAAATAAAGGGAATCTCTGAATTTCTCAATGGTGTCTAATGACTTTGCCTTTCTCTTTCAGTTCTGAATGCTTTCAAGTATCCACTCTTGATTGGCATCGGTCTGGCCACTGTCATTGGACTCTTATCCTGCCTCATTGGCTACTGCAGCTCCCGTTGGTGCTGCAAGAAGGAAGTGCAGGAAACAAGACGAGAGCGTCGCCGGCTGATGTCGATGGAGATGGACTGAGCATGGGAGCCAGACATACTCGTGTTTCAGAAGGGACTCCGGGGCTCTTGGACTGTGCTGAGACACTTGCTCACAGACTGCGGGCCACAGACAAGACAGTGTGTTTCCTCTCTTGATTCCAGTCTGGACCTCAAGCTTCTCTTTGTTACGCGTTATGTCCTGGGAGTGTTCAGGCCATATTTAACAACTTGGAGTTCTCCTTTTCCAGCAGCACTTTCTGCATAGGGAATATGTCCTTCTAATGTGCAAACTGTTGAGCCTTCTTTCAGTAGGCCCCTGTGACAAAATTCACTAAAGATTTTTCTGTTTGTTTGGTGGGGGAATTTGCCCCTCCTCTTGGTTTTCAAAAGATATCCCTGTATCAAAGTGTGATGGGCAGGGCAATGGGTGGGAGAGGGGCTGGTAGAAGTGTTAAACTTTCATTGTATTAACCAATCTACCTTACCCCTTATCCCCATCATATCATCTGTTCCCTTTCTCAGTCCGCCTTGGTATCTCACAGACTTCTTGAAGTGTTGGGTTGAAAGGTAGAGAAAGTTCTTCTGCTTGTGCCTCCTGAGGCTGTTCCAGCAAATACTTGGCTTATGGTTGTTAGCATGCCTTCTCTTACCTGGTTTCAAAAGGTTTGCAGTTAACCCCAAAACATAAATTGTCTGGAGGTCTTTGAGACACTTTTTTGAACTTTTTTTTTTTAAATTACAGTGTTCAAAGCTCTTAGCTGTGATGAATATGGACTAACTTGGCAACCCTGAAGAGTTGATCCTCAGACAAGCATTTGTCAGATATCTGCTTGTGGCCACCATTTTTTTCCACCCTTTTCTGTTCTCCTCACTATAGCTGCTTACATTGTGCCTGAGACCCTGTTTTGCTTGTGGCAGGTGGGCACGTAGCATCTAATGACAAGGCCCAGCCTTCTGCTGGCCTTGGCAGGGAAGTGGGAGACCTTGACCCACTGATGATGGTGTGAATTATGACAAAAAAATCTCAATACCAAAACGAGATGGATCTTTGCAGTTGGCCAACTGATCATGTTTAGAGAAGACTTGTAAATTATGGATTACCAAATACACAGACCAGACTCCAATGCTGCTTCTGCCAGTCACTCCGTGGTAATCCTTGAACCTGTGAGCAGAGTCTGGGATCCACAGTAGCTGAAGTGCAGCTCAGGGTAGGAACAGGAATGAGCCCAAGAGGGCAGCAAAAATCTTTCAGGTTCCAATGGTCCTGGTCCTGTGCATGGACCTGCAGCAGGGCTTTCCCCATGGGTTTGAGACCTATTCCTAGGTGCTATAGTACAGAAGTCCTGCTTTGGTCTTCCACATACTCTGACCTGGCTCCTGAGTGGGAGCAGCTACTTTTCGAGGCAGTTCTGTCTTCCCAGCACAGCTGGTGTTTTAAGCAATAAGTCAGAATGAAGATACTGTGTATAGACAAACAAGGAGGCAGGACTGTACCATAGTCTGATGTCACAGCCAGGATTTGGCTTGCATCAAGAAGAGTGAGAAATGTACAGTTGAGGCCAGTGCTCAATCCTTTCTGGGATCTTTTTTTCTTTTTTTAAGATAAAAGATACTAAAGGAGAGCATCCATGGAAGGTAGTGGCTGTGGTGTGCTGTTGCCAGTCTAGATGTTAGTTATGTACTAGATGACCTGCTTCACTAACAGCTTATCCCGCTACACATTCCAGGGGAGCTGCAGGTCTAATATCTGTGCTATGAAGGCTTCATTTCACATCAGCATTTGTGGAACCTTGCACTCAACACTGTAACTATTCTAAAATTGGTTGGTTTTTTTTTCCCCTCTTACTTTGCATTGTGACCTTTGTTCTGAAGCTGACATGAAAGTTTTCCCATTTGAATGTGCATGCAGTCACATATGTATACATATGTCTGCATAGAGATGTCCAATGATTTTTGGAAGCTGAATGTGAAACATCTTCAAAATAGACTTGATTTGCAGAGTTGGGGCTTGCAACTTGTTATTTGATTCCATGCGATATTTATGTAGTATTCCAAAATTGGGACAGCCAAAACCTCTGGAACCTCTGGAACATTTTGGCCTGAGCATTCATAGCAACTTTTCTTTTGGGCCTGATGTTTTCTATTCTGGAAGAGCTCTGAAAAGGTCTACGTTGCAGGCAGACGTAGCTGCTTCTGCTGGGGAAAACAGGGCAGAAGCAGTCTCTAGCTTTTGCTGTGAAAGCCTAGAAATCTGTAGCGATGGTTTCTAAAGGAAGGAAGTTGAGGAGAGGATTCAGTCAGATATTTCTTTGACAGCAAGATTTTTTTTTCTTTCTCTCCTGTCTGTCTGCTGTAGTGAAGTCTTTGCTTTTCTTCCTCTGTTATGAAATACTGTTCTGATGTTTGGGATGCTGTCTGTCCTCTCCAGACTAATTTAGAAGCTTCTTTCCTGCGTTAACATCTGCTTTCTTCATGGAAGGGCGATGACATTGGGGCATCTTGGGAAGGGTGCTAGTGATGTTTAAGGTTCAAAGCACAGCATCAGTCACTTTCTGTCCTTGCAGACTGACTCCTACTCTATGTGCTCTGGGTTAGGTTTTAGGGAGAGAGGATCATGACTGTAATGCAATAATTAGGGAATGAACGAGCAGAGAACTGCCAGCTCTTCCCAAGCACATGACATAACACACTCTCTCCCTGCTGGAAAAAACTCAGGGTTATTTTGGTCAGGGCTCCCTGCTCCTCTAGTGAAAGATCCCCATGTCCTTAGCTAATGCTGACCTTCCTTCATGGCCCATAACAAACCATCTTTGTCATTCCAAGTGAAGCAAGCTTGAACTGCTGCCAGCCCTTTGGAAGACAATGCTGCATCTCCTTCCACCCTGTATTTGCTGTAGTTGGAAGGCTTGAAGTTGAGGGCTAGACTTGCGCCCCAGCTTTCCTTCTACTTGTGCCAATTTTGTATTATCCTGTTTTTTTAAAAATAGAGTGGGAATCTTATCTGTAATGGAAAAAAAACCCCAAACCCCACAATCTAGGTCACTTTTTGTGTTTTTTATTATTATTATTTTTTCCTGTGTGACCAGGGTTTGTGTGAGTGGAGGTGTGTGTGCATCTGGTTGTGTATTAAACCTGCAGAGTGTCAGAAGAGTAAGCTGCCTGAGATGCAGCACAAGAATCCAAATCCTCCCTGCTGCAACCTGTGGTATTGTCAAAGTATCCTAAGGGCTCACGTTGATCTCCCTCTGTTTGCATTGCCACGTCTCCTGGTTAAGCTGGTTAAATTCCTCCAGGCACTTGGAATTTTGGTCCAGGACAAGCTTGAACATCTTATGGCAGAAGGGCAAGATATTTTCTTTCTTTTGTTTTAATTTCAAAGTTATAAAATAAGTGTTTGGCACAATTCTGGAATGCAGGTACCGAATAGTTCTAACAATGCTGTGTAAAATGTTTCTTTTTGTTTAAAATAAAAGAGCGACCCTTTTTGATTATATCTGTGCTGTGGGTCTGGATGTTTGAGCTCTGGGCAGTAGTTATATGCTTGTACCTTGTATGTATACAGACACTATTATTCAGGCAAGGCTAGAAAATGTAAACTGTACAGTCCTATTTCCAGCTAATATTTACCCTGTGAGATAAGGCTGAGCCCTATTTTACAGTAATTTTTAAACATTTGCCTACGTGGATGAATTGAGGAATGTAATGATTTTCTGAGTCCATTCCGTTTCTACCCCACTGTAAGTCACCCTTTATCCTGGGGGAATTTACTTTTGATTACCTAGGGCCAGGAGTCAGAGTTTGGAGTGTGTGTTTAATAACTGATGTAAAACCTGGACATTAGATGTTGTGTCTTCCTTGAATCCATCCTGAGGCTTCTCGTTTCCAAGGTACTGGGGGGAAATTCAGTAGTGTTGGAAGTAAACTTCCCGCTTACCATTCCAACAGCTGAATTTAGAATCCCCTTACCCCAGCAAACGTGTAAGGACGTCATGGTAGTACAGCAACGAGGTGGCTTACTTTCCAAGAGGAAGTTGCTTGAGGCAGAAGTGGTTCTGGGGAGACCAAGACAGGCTTTGGCAAGGTGGGTTTGTGTTCAGACTAGTACGTGCTGTGTGCAAGATGGCTGCAGCGCAGGCTAGTTGACAGCAAAGTGTTTACCTTTTGGCTTCTTACCAGTTGCTGGTATTGCAGCTGGCATGGAAAGATATTCTCTGTAGAGGGTGCTTACAAAAAGCTGGGAAGGAGCACTAAGCTGTAAAGTCTTAAAGACTGGCAGCCTGGGGACTGCCAACATAAGAAAGGCGTGAAGCTGTTGGAGTGGGTACAGAGGAGAGCCACGAAGATGGCTGGAGGACTTAAGCACATCGGTTAATAAGATGGACTGAGAGAGTTGGAGCTGTTCAGCCCGGAGAAGACTCCTGGGAGACCTTATAGCAGCCTTCCAGTACCTAAAGGAGGCTACAAAAAAGCCAGAGAGAGGTTTCTTACAAGGCAGTATAGTGATAGCAACAGGGAATAATGGCTTTAAACTGAAAGAGAGTAGACTTAGGTTAGCTATTAGAAAGAAATTCTTTATTATGTGGGTAGTGAGGCACAGGAATGGGTTGTCCAGAGAGGCTGTGGATGCCCCATCCCTGACAGCGTTCAAGTCCAGGTTGGATGGGGCCTTAAGCAACCTGGTCTAACAGAAGGATGTCCCTGCCCATGACAGGAGGTTGGAACGGGATGATCTTTGAGGTCCTTTCCAACCCCAAGCCCTTCTATGATTTTATGATAGGGGCCATCAGCTGAGAGGAATGTCATAAATGGTCTCTGATCCCTCAGCAGAGCCTTTGGCAGGTGCAGATGCTTAACACACACATCCATGAGTCAGGAGTGACATGCTTGGGCAGCAGCAGTCATTGGTCTCTAGCTGTACAGGAGACAGATTACTGGTAAGTTTGGATTCACTTTATAAAATCCTCTTGCCTCCCCTACCCCTTGGAATGACCTGGATCTTTAATACAGTTCTTGTAAGGATTTTACTGTAAAAAAAGCTAAATCTTCAAGTCTGGAGATGAAGTGGGATACGTTCAAGTAACTGCCTGAGTATTGCAGTGAGTGATGTGAGTTACAAAGTCTCCAGCATCACTTCCTATCTGCCATGGGTTCAGCTCAACTGCCTGTCTGTAGAGATATCTGACACCTTACTATCACAGAGGCAGTCTGAAAAGCACTTCTGTGCCGGAGCTGGAGAGTTTAATTGTTCTTGTTGCACCAGGCTCAGGCAAGGTGCTTGGCTCTGCTTGTTCTACCATAAAGCCTGGTTGTGCTGCGATGACTCTGCTCAGGTCAAGGCCAGTCATAAAACCTCCTCTGGGCTGAAGCTTGATTGGTGTCAAATAGGATGCATAAGACCTGCCTCCTCTTCATCATGTGAAGCTGAAGCCCAGTCATGGAATTTTTCCAAGGAAATATATGGCTGTAGCCTTTTCAATGGAATTTTGTAGGTTTCTTTGATTGCAGGGGACTGTGGTCTGCACAGCAGGTAACAGGACAGATGCTATTTCAAGAGAACAGCCTTTAGCAGGTGATTGAAGCTGTGGAATATGCTAACTGGAGAAAAAGCCATGGTTTGCTCTTGTGTGTGGTAAATACACGTTAAATACAGCACTTATCCTTGTATCAGATAGCCCTTTGCCAGGGTTCTCCTTCTGTTACTGAGAAAAACAGCATTAGCCTGGAGCCAGCAGATGATTGATATAGAGACCTCCAGGGGAATGCCTGAATGACGACTGAGGAAGCCAGGTCCTGCAGGTTTCCTGGTTCCTCAGAAAAGCTGCCACAAGGACAAGCTGTTCTCCTCTCCCTGGCAGCCAAGTTGCATTCCACAAAGTGCCAGAAATGTAAGTGCATGTCTGCTTCCACCTCTGCCAAGGGGGTAGAAAGGCAGGACTTTCCAAAGCAGACTTTGTGAAAAAAGTTAGTGTTATATCATGCTTTGTTCATGTGGGATTTTATGAACTCCAGTATGTACTAGGCCTTAGACTAGACCACAGACTTAGTCTGAGGACACCTCTGCTGGCTTCAAGAGTGAATAATGAAGCTGCAGATAAATGGACGAGGTTGTTCTTGTTGGCAGCTTAACCTGGCTCATGCCCTTTGATTCCTTCTTTGAATGATCCTGACAGTGATTTGGCCTTCAACAGGTGGCAAGGAGTCTGAAGAAGTATTAAGTTAATATCAAGAGATATTAAATATCAAGAAATTTCTTGAAGGATGGGGCTTGAGAGAAAGTACAATGCATCCAGAGCCCCTCCAGTAGAGCTAGCAATATGAATGTACCCATTGCTGGGCACCCAAGAATCCACAAAGATGTCTGAGAGGATAGGATTGGTGTTACATTTGTGGATATTGTTGCCTCTGTGATGACCTCATCTCAGGCCCTGAGCGTGATGTGCAGTGGCTGGGAAACCATCCATGCTGCTTAGTATCTGCCTGGATATACAAAAGCTGTATGTGCCTACAGCCAAATGTAGGTGCAAAAGTACAGCAGTACCAACCTCCCCTTCCATGCTCAGGTACATCCTCTTTCTTTCTCTCTCCAGCCTTGTTAGCTCGTTTCATCTATGGTTTGGGGTTTTTTTTCCCCCTCAGCCTCCCCTCTTTCCTTTTTTATTCTTCCCTTCAGGAGTCTATTCTTGCCTTTGTGTCTCTGCATCTCTAAAGGACCATGCTCATTTGTGCTCGTCTCTCAGGAGGAGAGCAGGTATATATTGTAGTATATTCTTTGAATCATCTCCTGAGCCCAGTCAGTGCCTACTGCAGACCATCTACAAGGCTGGCACAACACACATGTGCACACAATTCTTTTGTAGTCTCTTTCATTGTGAGGACTCCAGACAATATGCAAGGGAACTAAGAATTTCTAATGGGGAAATTACTCCAAAGAGACATTTAGATTTGCCAAAGCAGAAGGGACAGGTTTCCTCTTCTTTTTTTGGCCTTGTTTCTCCTGAGCGGCTGTTTGTTATTGTAACACAAATGCTGCTCAGTGTCTATGAGCTCCAGACAAATGACTCTGCTGAACATTTTACCCGCTATGAAGTGATTTCTCAAGATGGCAATGATGGGATTCATCTCTAACACCCAGGTTAGCCACCCTGGACTTGGGGGATGGATACCTAAAGAATACAATTTATCTGACTTACCGGAGATATGAGTCATTTTAGAAAAAGAACCTGAAGGTACCCATTTTTTTGCCATTATCTGTAAAGGAAAAGCTCAGCTCACCTAAGACATGAATGAGAATTAGGCAAGATGAATGTGTAAAGGTGTTGGTCAGGCAGGTAAGAGCTGAGGGAAATGAGGTCATGGCAGCTCCCTCTAGTGGTGGGCTAGGGAAGGGGGAGGGAAAGCCGCAGCAGATGGCTGTGATCATTACTTAGACAAGAGGCAGAGCAAAGGTCCTTAAAGTCTCTGTAATAACCATTCTCACAGAACTTATGTTTTTATGAAAACAGTTCCAGGATAGGTTTTAGTCTTGATATTGTTACTCGTTTAACATCTCTGCCTTTGCATAAGAATAGTTTGTGGATGACAACTTATTAGGATGGATCCAATCCATTCTAACCGTGGCTTTTATTCTTGCACAGACTCCTAGTCTTCATCTATGCAGCATTTCTGTCATGTAAATCCTGGAGCCAAGCAGGTCTCATGCTGAGATTCCTGGTGTGTTGTCCACAGTGTCAGTCCCTCTGAAGGTGTCTTTTCTGGTAAGTGTATCAACTGTATCAGTGACCAACCTTCTTGAAATATTTAGAGAAAAATCATTGACATGAGGTGAGTCTTCCAGCAATGAAAAGGACAATCTGTCTCTATTGGTTGGTTGGTTTTCTTCCACAGGGACAGGCCTTACCAGTTGTTTTCTAGCAGTGTTAACTCCCTTCCCTCTGTACCCCATCACTATGGACTGAAGGCGTTGCCTCTTTCTCCAGCTCAGAAATGTCTGTCTCGGATGTTTCAGGGAGTGTCCCTTCAGCTCTGAGTGCCCAGACTGACAGAAGTATATATTTTCTTTAGAAATAAGATGTTAAGGATCTTTTGAAGCTGACAGCTTTTCCTGTAGCCTTTCAGGTGTGTGCAGAGATGTCCTTTGCCTGGTGCTATTATCTTTTTCTCTTCCGTCTCCCACAGTCCCCTGCATTCATCCAGAAAGGTCTTTTGTAAGCAGCTATTCATTACATTCCCCTTTCTTGTCCTGATTGTATACAGTGTTAACAAGATGGCCCTTGGGACCCTTGAGCATGGCATTGCTGTGTTTAAACCCTCCCTTACCTTGCATCAGTGGTGGTAACAGCATGTCAACTGAGTGTCACTGATTCCTAACTTAACAGAGATCTGCATTTCAGTGGGGAGAGATGTTCTCAAAGTCTCTGGGAGTAACAGAGGAGGTACTGCAGGCTGAAGGTGTCAGGCAAAAGTAAGATAACTGCTGCTGTGTTGTAGTACTGGGTGCATACTTTATCAAGCCCTTCAGTGACAACAGTGAAGGTGGAGTTGCTTTCACACTGAGACTGACACTCTGAGCACAAAGAAGTGACATCTAGTATGTACACTTTCAGCTTTTCCCCGATATCTCTGTTTAATCAGAGCTGTGTACCCAATAGGCTTTCCATGGCATTCACTGTAGCTCCTGCCTTGTGTTTGAAGAAAATTTGTGTGACTTAGTGTAATGTAAATTACTATTTCTGTGAGTATTGCCAAGACATCCCACTTTAGTGGGAATGAAGGATACCAGCAGCAACTGCACCAGTATTGTCTACACCATGGTTCTGCTCTTGGGATACTTGTGTTGCAATGAGGACAGCATGGGGTGGTGTTGTCTAGATGCTCTACCCAAACCCAAGGAAGGTGAAAAGATGGTGTATTGGAACAGAGCATCTACTGTATGGCCAGGTACAGAGCCTGCAAGACCTAAGGCTGTCTAGCCTGGAGAAGACTGAGAGGGGCCCTTACCTATGCTTATAAATACCTAAAGAGTGGGTGTCAAGAGGATGGGGTGAGGTTTTTTTACTGTAGCGTCCACTGCTAGGACATGGGGAAACAGGCACAAGCTGGAACACAGGAAGTTCCACTTGAACACAAGGAAAAAGCTGCTTTGCTGTGAAGGTGAGGGAGCCCTGGCACAGGCTGCCTAGGGAAGATATGGAGGCTCCTTCTCTGGAGATTTTCAAGACCCACCTGGATGCGTTCCTGTGTGACCTGATCTGTGTTAACTTGCTGTAGCATGAGGTTGGACTAGATGATGTCTATACCATTCTATGTCCCTTCCAACCCCTACCATTCTTTGAGTCTGTGATTCGCAAAGGGTGTTTGGGACCTTCTGCCTACCTCTAGAACTGGGAAGCACAGTCCTAGATGCAAAGATTTGTGCATTTTTCACTTTGACCTGCTAGGGAGTCGCCTCCCTACTGCATCCACTGATGCAGGGGGTTTTGCCAGATGGAGTTGTCATTTTTCTCAGCTTAGATGTAACAATTGGCTGCAGCAATGGCTGTTTAATTCCCTTGCTAACATTTCCAGGGCAGCTATTTAATTTTTTTTTAAACCCTCTTGCTTCTGGAAATCCTGTAATCAAATCCAAGCTCTGTCAATCTAATTAGTTTTGAAGTGCAGCATCTTCATAACTTAGAGACCTAAATAAGCAGATTAATATTAAAACCTAGCTTCTCTCCCAACACTTAATACTGTTCTGTATTCCCCAACAGAAGTTCCTGCTGAACAACAGCCTGCTGCAATTGCTATCCCTCTTTTAACCTCCTTCTCTCTTCCCCGGCCTCTGCCCTCACTGTGTCCGTCAGGAACCGAAACAACCAGGCACAACCCTCTGTTGCTCTGCTTCAAACAGTCTTTTATGATGCTGCTTCTAAGGCCAGCATCGAGAAGTCTGGGGATGGTGTGCAGCAGCTCCTGGTGCCACGCAGGGGGCTGCTCTTGCAGAATGCACATCAGGCCCCGCATGTGCTGCAGCTGCTTCTGAACCTGCAGCCAGAGGAGCTTGGCCTGAAGTGACAGAGAAGATGGCATCTGCAGAGCAATGCCTCTTTGCCAAGGTGCCACCCTGCTGGCTCCTTCCTGGGGTGCTGCCAGGAGCTGGCAGGGAGAAGATGAATGAGCTCTCTTCATACAGCATCCTTTCTGGTTCCCTGTGGCATGTTGTCCCCCTGAGCTTTCTGCTGACTGCAGTGAAGGTGAGATGCCCCGTGGATTTATGTCAGAAATATGCTGTTGGCCCAAACTGCAAAGGCCTGTGGAGCTATGGCTGTAGAGGAGGGAGCCTTTTCAGCTCTTTTGTGTAGGTAGAAGATTTACAAAAAAATCAACGGGGAGAGATGCAACTAAAGAGCTCTTTTTATTGCAGTGAGATGTGAAGCATGTGATTCAGACTCTGCTTATGTCCTACTGGTAAAGCAGATTCAGAATGGATATGTTTGTCCACTGCTGTGTCAATGAAGAAGGAATAAGCCATCCCAGTTTCCTGAAGGACTTTGATGTCACTGCAGTGCCCTGGCCAATTTTGTCCTTGTTTGGTTTGTTTTGGTTTGTTTTGGGTTTTTTTTTTGACAGTAGAAATAATGGTGCAAACATGAGCAAGCATTGGTTCACTAGAAAAGAGCTATGAGTGTTCTCCAAGGTTAGTGTCCTAGAAAGCTGCAGTTGCGTTGGACCAGTGTCATTCTGTTTCCCAGCCTCTTCTCCTCTTAGATTTTGCTTGGTGATTTGTTGCAGTTCCTGTACTGATGATGCTGTGGCTTTCAGTGCAAAGCAATTGCAATGGCCTTTCTGGGCTGCTGTGGGTTTTGCTCCTAAAGACCCTGTCCTTGCTGTGCATCCCACGAGGGGCCCTGACACGCAGGATCTGAGTAACAGAAGCAGTTCTTCCCGCCGCCACGAGCAAAGGTCGCTATTTCCTTCACCTTTGCTGAGCTTCCCTGTTTTCACAGCTGTTTGGTTTCCATGGGGCTGGTGGGTGGTTTGGTTTAGCGGCACATCTGTGGGGAGATCTTTATCCACTGAAATCTTGCTCGGCTCTGTCAGCCCAAGGTGAAAGCCCATGTGACTGCGAGGCAAGCTCCCAGCAAAGCAAGCCTGACTCTGACAGGAGCCAGAGGATTTGGGCATTTGTGCTCTGTCAGGAGTGTGTGCCCAGGGGACAGCGGCTGAGCCGGGTGGCCTTGGGGAAGCCAGGCAGCCAGCCGGCCCCCGCTCTGTAATTGGGAGAAGTAACCAGCTGCCTTTGATGTCTGAGCCGGGCTGAGAGAACCTGATGGCAGACTTCAAAGTGTGTTGCGCCAGCTCCCCTGATTATCTGTAGGCTTCTGGCGCGTCCCCCAAGACTGCCAGCTTATCCCGGCTAATGCTGCACGCTTCCCTGCATCCCTCTGCCCTGCCTGGCACCAGCCCCTCGCTTTTAAGGCTGCAGACTCCATCGCTGCCTGTCCTTCTGCCCCTCTCCAGCCACTGTGGGTATGTCACAATGGCATTTCTGGGTGAGGGATGTGCCTCCTGAAATCTGTGAAGTGAAGGCAGAGATGGCATTTTTTGATAGCTTGCCCATAGCCTGCACCCCTCCCCATTCAGATGCATGAGTAGCCTGAAGCAGAAGGGAGCTCTCTGCAGCTACCCTGTGCAAGGCATTGAAGTGTTTATAGCCAGACAGACACCATGTGCCTTTCTCTTCCAAAAAGCTTTTGAGGAGCAGAGCTCCCATCTATACTGCTCCAGGGCAGATCGCACAAGCCGAAGGATGAAGAGAGGCTGGGAGGAGAAGGCTGTGTTGTGTGTGCCTCCTTCAGCCTATCTACTGAGACCTCTCATTTATCTCCTGCTTCTTTACTCCCTGAGCTTCAGTGCTTGGGGAGTCCCAGATTGCCATTGGTGTGAGATGTGGAAGGCACTGAAGGCTGGCTTAGGTGAGGTTGAGGAGATGATAGAGCCATGGGGCTTAGCAGTGGCCTCAGAGCTCATATTCCTCCCAGAGCAGTTTGCTGCTTTCACCTGGGATGTTGTGTATCCATGTCAAAAGCTATAAAAGTGGAACCTTTCAAGAGCTATTGTTTTTGTTTGTGGTTTGTTGGTTTTTTTTTTTTTTCTCCCAGAGCAAGCAACCTTACCAGTGGTTGATAACCTTTTCTGTGTAAAGCCAGATTTGCTCAAGACATGGTTTGAGGTCTATTTTCCTTTGGAAAGTGAGGTTCGTTGCCACTTTCAAAAGGTGAGGTAGGCTGTGCCCTCTGCTGCTATGGGTGGAAGTCAGCAACAAATGTGAGAAAGTAGAGGAAACCATAGCTGTCCAGGCACCCAGATGGGGTCAGGGAGCTCATGGGGCCATGTAGGCAGACAGGGGATCTGGGCTGCAGCCTCTCCCCTCTGCTTACTTAATTGCTTTTTGGTCTAAGCAGTCTATTCACCCTAAAAACCAACAGTCAACGTGGAGGTACCTCCTTCATCCTCAACAGCTTCCTCCAGAGTATTTCTATCCTGCTGTGGGAGTGATCCTGCCTTATCCCCTTCTCTCCCCAGGCTCCTTGTAGTGCACAGTGGGAGTTGTCTGGCCAGAACTTGTCTGTCCAAGAGGTTTCCAAGTTGCCGTGGATGTTGCTGATTTGCTACTGTGCTCTTTTAGGTAGAGTCTAACTTCACCCTGGCTGCAGTGGTAATGCTGCATTTTTGGTGCTGTTTTTCTGGAAGGCTTTGACCTAAAGCCAAAAAAAAAGGTGTCTGCAAAGGGATTTGGGGAGGCAGGAGCAAGGAGAATGGATATTGAGGCATGCAGATAAAGATGATCATCACCTGTGAGAAAGCCAAAGCTAGTGCTGTGGGCAACCTGACCTCTGGCCTTGTGCTCTGGACTGGGAGATGGTTGGACCTTGCTGTGGTGTGCTGAGATGTGGCCTTGCTGCTCAGGTGCTGGTGGTAGCCAGGCTGTACCAAGGGCTAGAGGTCAGTAGTGTTTAATCCCCATGGCCCTGATGCAGCACTGCAGCTCACCAAGTGAGGTGCATGGGCACATGTACCGCCTGCCTTGAAGGAGGCAAGTCCTCCCCTCCTTGTTGGTACAGGCAGGGCACCTCTGTGCTATTGAAGAAGCGTATTTCCCTCTCACTTCCTGTCTGGTGTCATCTGCAGAAAAATAGGGCAAGAGGATCTTTCTCCCCATGGGTTTGTCTTCCCTGATGTGATTTTCTGATGGCAATGCTGTCTTCATAAAGGACTCTCTGATCCTCTTCCTTCATCCTGCCTTGAGTGGTTAATAGCCCTGATGTATGTCTGGCTGCACTGATTTCCCAGGGAGGAAGAGAATCAGTTTTACACTGCTCAGCCCCAGGAAGAGGGAGCTGTTGATTTTGTCCACAGAGCATCATCATTGCCAGTGATAGGGCAATCCTATTCTCCCCGGTTTCTCTATTGCAAATGTAAACAGCGTCTCATGCATCATTAGAGTTGCAAGCTTGGAGTTAAACTGTCCTCATGTGTGTGTTTATCCGCACACTGACTGTTCGAAGCTCGCTGAGGTTGAACTCCAACTTTCCTTTCCATTTACTTTGTCTCTGTAGCAGAGATGCTTTTTCCTCCTCCAAAGTGGTACGCGAGTTGGCTTGCTGTCAGCAGGATCATCTTGGGGGCACTGCTGGCAGCGGGTTGCTCTTGGAAAGCAAACCTCTTCCTCTCCTTTTGAGCATGGGAAGGTTTCATCCTGCAGCAGGGAACAGAAGCCATGCAGTTATGGCTACATGTGTGGCTGTGTCCTATTGCTGCAGGACATGGGCCCTCCTCACCACCAGGCATGCTGTGGTACTCCATTGCTTGCCAGCCTCTGTCTCTGAGGAGCCAGCAGATGGGTTTCAGCCCTGCCTTGCTGAAACAGGTGCTGCTCCTCTGCTCTGTATTGTTACAATGAGGGTGAGTGGCTGGCAGGGGACAGGTGAGATATTGCTAGGACCTCTCTGCCTGCTGCAACAATGTGCCCTCCTCCCCATGGGATTTGGCTTTCTGGAGAGGTGTGTGGTGCTACAGGAGTTGCGTGTGCAGGCTGATGAGGAACTGGCTAAGGGAGGCATGAGCCTTGCAGCAAGGCCCCTAAGGCTGTCATATGAATCAGTTTATTAAATGGGGAAAGCAAGGGCCTCCTATTTGTTTTGGTTTGTTACATGAATCTCATTCCCTTTAGGAGTCCTGTGGGACTGAGCAAAAGGACTTTTTTTACGGTTGGATTTTGCCTGTGAATTCCTGAGCTAATTTAGTCATTCAGTTGATGCCCCAGCAGCACAGTAGGAGCAACTTTGCTTAGGGGAAAATGCCTTCTGGTACTATCCTTTCTGGGAGGAAAAAAATCCAGAACTCACAACCAAAACAACCCATTCCCAAACCCCTCAAACAAATCCTTTCAGAGAGTGTCTCTATTTTCAACTCATTGCTAGTGTTTGGCTGCAGGCCTGAGAGGCTGTGTTTCATCTGCCTGGCATGTGCCCCTGTCAGCTTCCTACTATCCTCTGATGAGCGGATTGAGTGCACTGTCAGTAAGCTTGCAGATGACACCAAGCTGGGCAGGAGCGTAGATGTGCTTGAGAGCAGGAAGGCTCTTCAGAAGGAGCTGGACAGGCTGGGTTGATGAGGTTCAACAAGGCCAAGTGCCAGGTCCTGCACTTGGGCCACAACAACCCCATGCAACACTAAAGGCTTGGGGCAGAGTGGCTGGAAGGCTGCCTGGCAGAAAATGACCTGAGGGTGTTGATCCACAGCTGGCTGAACGTGAGCCAGCAGTGTGCCCAGCTGACCAAGAAGGCCAATTACACTTTGGCTTGTATCGGAAACTGTGGCCAGCAGGACCAAGAAAGTGATTGTCCTCATGTACTCGGTGCTCATAAAGCTGCACCTCAAATGCAGTGTCCAGTTCTGGAACCCTGAGTACAAGAAGGATATTGAGGTGCTGAAGTGTCTCCAGAGATGGGCAATGAAGCTGGTGAAGGGTCTGGAGACCAAGTCTTATGAGGAGAGGCTGAGGGATGTTTAGCCTAGAGAAGAGGAGGCTGAGGGGAGATACAATCATGAGCAGCTGATGCATTCCACAGTGCTTGCCTCTG
This sequence comes from Colius striatus, assembly GCF_028858725.1. Lineage (NCBI taxonomy): Eukaryota > Metazoa > Chordata > Aves > Coliiformes > Coliidae > Colius > Colius striatus. The sequence goes on along the minus strand of NC_084759.1, from coordinate 109,273,198 downwards.
AGGCTGTGGCTGGCAGCCTCCTGGCCTCGGCCCTCCCAGGGAAGATCCCTGTGATCTCATCATGCTTGAGAGTAGTGCTGGTCCCCCATATCTGAGTGCCTGCCCATGGGATACGCTTACAGCAGAGTGCTCCTGGCCTATTTCTGGCTGTTTGGTAATACTTTGAGAGCCAATAAGCTGTCTGGGCTAGCTGTTAGGATGGAGGGTCTCCTCCCCATGTAGCTGGTGGGCATTCTTTGGAGAGATCGCCTACTTGGTGTGTTCCACTGCACCCCAAGGCAGAGCTTGGTCAGCCATTTTCAGGAAGCCCAGTGCCCTCCCTACTTGCAGCTGAGACTTTATGCTTCTGTCTTGTAGCTACAGAAAACAGATAGCTGGGAGGAGCTGCAACCCTAAAAATCTGACCCCATCCCTCTTGGGGTCCAGCCCATCATCCCCTCTTTTAGTAGGGAGCAAGCTACTCCATGCAACAAAGCAAGAATCGAGGCACACAGCAGCAGGAGGGGCCTTGGGCATCTCCCTGGCCCAGGCAGTGTGGGGCTGGGATGCCACCTATCCCCTCCCAGAGGCCTCACTTTGCTGTCGCACCCTGCTCCTCAACCTCTCCCTGCTGTTTCTGAAAAGAGGAAACCACTACCGCCAGACAGCTTCCTCCTAGCTGCTTTCAACACTGTGGGGTGGCTGTCGCCATCGCCCAGGAGAGCTTTCCCCTACCTCTCTGTGAGAGGACCCAAGCAGAGCTGCTTCTCATGGGGCTGGCATGGTGCCTGATGGCTGCCTTCCTCCTCCTCCTCCTCTTCCTGGGTGAGTACCCTGCCTTGGTGATGGGAGCTTTCCTGGGGCAGGCAAGGGGGAAGTGAGCACTCCCTTGGTGCAGACGGGACCTCTGCAGGAGGGTGGCTCAGCAGGGTACCTTGCTGGGGTTGGGGGCCAGGACTGCGCCACTGTGGCTAGCACTGTTCTGGCCCAGTGCCCATGGGAAGGGGTGCAATGCCATCTTCTCATTTTGGCACTGTGGTTTCTCTCCAAAGCAATAGCCCAGACCCTGGCAGGGGTTTGGTGACGGGATGTGCACATCGCTGTTGTGTGGCTGCTGGAGGTGCAGTGGGGATTACCTCACTTTGTTCCCTTGGGGAAAGTGTTTCTGAGTATTTCTCAGGCTGTACTGCCACCAGCTCTCTGGCCTAGAATCTGAGGCTGGTCTTTGACTCAGTTCCCACATCCTGTGGGCATTTTGCTTAGTGTGTGTGTGCTGGACACCAGAATAGAGTGAGTTTCACCACTGGGAGCTCTGCAGGAAAGGAGGATGTGTGAGCAGCCACCACCTTCCCAAACCCTCTGCATGCAGAAGTGGAGGGAGCCCTTGAATGCTTTTCAGTGCTTTGCTGCCTTCAGAGGGAGCCCTTGCTGACCCTCTCTCCATTATCCTCTCTGATACCTGTTCATGCAGCACCTCTGCAGCACATAGCCTGCTGGTTCCTTCCACTGGCCCACATCACTTGGCTCTACATAGCATCTCGTTCTCTGGCTAGGGGTCAGCTCTGGAGCCTTCTCCCTTTCCCTCCCCAGTTTGTTCAGGACCTCGGTGCTTGAGCTTCTCAATTTTAACATGCCTTCAGTGATCTCAGCCTGGTTGCTGCTCCCTCTGAACAGCTGTCTGAGAGATGCTCACCGGTCATGAACAGACTTGACAGCTACCTGGCTGTGATGCTCTGGTCTCTGTTGTGTGGCCCCCAGTGTTCTAGGAGACAAGAAAGTTTGGAGGCCTGTTGTTACAGGACTTTTTCTCAAAATTGCAAGGGGTACAAAGCCCAGACTCACTGCCATGTTGGGTATGCAGCCTTCAGGTTGCATATGCCCCTGCAAACACTGCTTGTGCTGACTGTTTGCCAGCAGGTATGAGCACTGGCCAGCGTGTCGTGACTGTGCAGAAGGGGCCTCTCTATCGCGTGAGGGGCTCCCATGTCACTCTGTGGTGCAAGGTGAGCGGCTACCAGGGCCCGTCGGAGCAGAACTTCCAGTGGTCCATCTACCTGCCCACGGCCCCTGAGCGGGAGGTGCAGATCGTCAGCACCGTGGACCCCTCCTTCCCCTACGCCATCTACACGCAGCGCGTGCACGGCCGGGGCATCTACGTGGAGCGGGTGCAGGGGGACGCCGTCCTGCTGCACATCACCGAGCTGCAGGACCGGGACGCTGGCGAGTACGAGTGCCACACACCCAACACCGACGAGAGGTACTTTGGGAGTTACAGCGCCAAGACAAACCTCTCAGGTGAGTCCCAAAGGAGAGCCCTGTGCCCTGCCAGGTGCCCACCTTTGCACCGGGCAGAAGTGCTTGTGTCTGGCAGCTGGGAAAAGGGATGGTTAATGGGACTGGTGGACACAAATTTTCCTTCTCTCTCCACTGTGGGGTTGCTATCCTACCCCTGGGTGGCCAAGGTAGGATTTATCCATGTATCCAATGGTGAGCTGCTCTGGCTGTTACTTCCCAGAAAGGGCAAAAGAAGAGAGAGATATCCTCTCATGTCCCATCGCATGCCTTTAATTTCAGCTCTCTGATGCAGCCACAGCATTTCTCAGTTAAGCACTTAGAGCCTGAAAACTCCTGCCATCCTGTGTGTTGACTCTTGGTGTTCTCTCAGGTCAGGGTGTGGATACCCAAAGAAGGAGGGAGGTAAGAGTTCCTGCACAGCTCTGAGAGAGGGCGGGCAACAGGGTAGAGAGGCAAAGGTAAAGACTGCTGGGAGCCCTCCTAGTCTATGTGGTGGTATAGTACTTCCACTTGGTATTCATCTCTGTTTCCTCTGTCCTAACGTTGTACCAGCCTGCACTTGAAATTGTGAGGGTCACAGAACTGCAGAATGATAGGGGTTGAAAGGGACCTCTAGAGATCATTTAGTCCAGCCTCCCTGCTAAAGCAGGTTAACGCAGATCAGGTCACATAGGAATACATTCAGGTGGGTTCTGAAAACCTCCAAAGAAGGAAACTCCACACCCTTCCTGGACAGCCTGTACCAGGGCTCCCTCACCCTCACAGGAAAGAAATTTCTCCCCGTATTCAAGTGGAACTTCTGTGTTCCAGCTTGTCCCCTTTACCCCTTGTCCTGTCACTGGATGCTACAGAGAAAAAGACTCTTCCCATCCTCTTGCCAACTGCCCTTTAGGTATTTATAAGCATTGGTAAGATCCCCTCTCAGTCTACTCTTCTCCAAGCTAAATGTCCCCAGGTCTTGCAACTTTTCTTGTCAGAAATTCTCCAGTCCCCTCATCATCTTTGTAGCCCTCCAGTGAATATTAATCTCCTTAGACTTGCCTAACTAATACTGCCTGTAGTTTGAGCGCAGAGTTATTCACTGTGCTTTCTTCCCTGCCAAAATTTTAACCACTTCACACCAGATATTTCTCCTATGCCGTCAAATCCCTTAGGGTTTGGCCACAGTTTTGTAGTGGCCAGTAGGTTGCCTGTTGAGGCCAAGAGGTGATTTTTCCTATGACCAGCTGCTCTCTGTTTCTACCCTGTGCTCAGTGATTGCAGACACACTCTCGGCTTCCATGGTGCCCCAGGTCCTTACCCGCACCGAAGGGGAGACAGTGGAGCTCACCTGCGAGGTGTCCAAGTCCACCGCCCAGCACACACATCTCTCTGTTGGCTGGTACCTTCTTCAGGGAACAGGAGAACACCACACCAAGGAGATCCTCACCCTCTCCAAGGACTTTGTCTTGAGGCCAGGACCCTCTTACGTGCAGAGATTCCTGGCAGGGAGTGTGCGGTTGAACAAGGTTGGGAACACCACATACAGGCTCTCCATCGAGCAAGTGGAGTCATCTGACCAGGGGCAGCTGTACTGCGAGGCAGCCGAGTGGATTGAGGATCCTGATGAGACGTGGAAGGACATCTCCCGCAAGCAAACAGGGAGGACATCACTGGCAATCATAAGCCAGGGTAAGCTCCTTGCAAACTCACATATTGGCTCTGACTCCTTTGTGTGTTCAAAGCTTTATAGAAGCAGCCTTCAGTGGCCTTTGCCTGCCTCTACCACAGCCTAGGGACCCACCAGTGGGTCCAATGGCCTCTGCCAGAAACTGAGGGGGACGGGCAAGGCTCAGGGCTGTGACAGCCCCTGTTTCAGGAGTTCTTGGTGCCTCTCGCTTTTGGAGGTTCACACAACTCAATCTGATTCAACCTTGTGGGCCCATGCGTGTTAGCAGAGAGAGCAATGTGTGCCTGCAGCAGACTGGCTCCTAGGCAGCATTATGCTCTAGTGTGCGGGAAAACTGCATTGTTAGACTGCCTCGAGGGTCTCACAGCCTCAAAAAGGGAAGTACACAATAGTTAGCTGCCTGTCGTGCTGCCTTCATCACTGAGGGACGTGGGAATATGCATGTGCTGCATGGCTTCGGTGTCTGCTGGAGGTGCTTGTCTGTCTGTGCTGTCATGAGTCTGCTGACCTCCAAAGCAACTGATGTTGCTGGTTTTCAATCCATGTCTGTGTCTCCTAGTAGTCCATATAGGGTGTTAATGGGACCGTGTGTCAGACTGTGCTCAGGTATGCCAAGCTCCTGGCTTTTGCTATAGGAAAACAAAGTATCAGGTATTTAGGAAGAGGAGACTTTAGACCCGCTGCTATGTGTGAGATAGATTAAAATAGGAAAGTTTGACAACTGTCCCCTTGCCTGTGCTGCTCATCAAGCCCCACTCTACTCTGACCCTGACAGGCACCTCTTGTTCTCTCTGCCCAGCAGCTTCCTGTGGGTCCTGGCATCTGCAAGCTCTGCATCGCCTCACTTAGGGCCAGTTGGAAAATCCACTGCCCTAAGGCGGTTACAGGACCATATATTTGCTGTAAGTCCTCTGAGCACCCTGCCTGCTGGCTCTTCTGCTTGAAGTCCCTTCCAGGCTGCTGTACCTCACCCTGCTCTTCCTCCAGCTATATGCAAGTAGCTGTCCCTAGAGAAAGGGAAAATCATGTTTCAAATCAAAGGAGCCCAGGCAAGGCTGTGTCTAGCTGATGCCCTTTCATGGAGGCAGTAGAATGCAAAAAATGGGAGCAAGTCTCTCAAAGAAATGATGCCTGGAGAGGTGGTGTACAGCATCCCCATCTCTCATACTTTGGGGCAGATGGAGGAGGCTGCAGAGCCAGAGTGGTGAGGGGAAAAGTGTCTCATGGAGAGTGCTTAGTCAGAACAGGAAACCAAAGTAACAGATAGGTAAGGACCAAGCACCCTGTTTCATTTAGAAATAGGAAAATCTTGTGAGGGTTTAACACTTGCACTGTGGTAGCTCTTACAAGTGGAAGGGACACAATGGTGGTAAGAGGACAATGTGACAATTGTATTAGAGCCGCTGTTTTTGTTGGGGAAAATGGTGGCAGGCACAGGAGCCCTCCAGCACATCACAGCTGCAGGGACAGGGTCTCCTTCCAGCACCCTGTGGGAGACTCTAGGCTGCAGGGCTCAGTGGCTGTCTGCTCCAGCCCTTTCTATAAACTCTCTAGCAAATATTTGGGCATGCCAAACATATCTGCAGCGGCTATTCACAAACTGTTTATGGACCAGTGTTTAAATTCACAGGGTAGTACTCTGCTTTCAATAAATTATTTGAGCCCTTCCAGTGGCATTCTGGGAGCTGCTCTGTTTTACTTCCAAACCACAGCACGTAGCCTTGCCCTTGTTGTTAGACACAGGGGGCTCCACAGTGATCCAAGGAGAAGGAGTGATGTGAACCAGGCTGCCTCTGCAGGGAGTCAGGGCTCAGCCCTGCCTCCTGGGTTTTGGCCATGCCACTGCTGTGTTGGGGTCACAGTGCAGGGTTCTGTGGCCTGCAGCTGTGGGTCTCTGCCTGCAGCCACTCTCCAGCCAGGCCAATGCCAGGAACAAGGGGGCATTAGTAGAAGGGGTTTTGAAATGCCTTGCAAGGGAGACAAATCGTATCATAGGACCCAGAGACAGGATCCTTATCTCTGATGGGGCTGACTGCACAAGAAGGTCTACCAAGGGAAGAGAACTTTGTTTGCCCTCTGTCGCTGCCCTCTTTGCTCATCACCTGCTGTTAGTCAGCATGGGGGGCAGGACAGGGACTAGGAGATGACCTCCACCTCCTCTTTGCTTCCCACCAACTTCCCTATTCTGTGACAAGCCTTCAGATTTCTGCTTTTTGTAGGGACTAACCCAAAACCTCTCTAACTTGGACAGTGTCTCTTGTCCACATCCTGCAGCAGCCAGCGAGAGCTGCAATATATATGGGAATATATGGGAATATATATGGGAGCTGCAATATATGGGAAGAGCAGTATCAGAATCAGACAAGCAGCTTGCGTGCTGACCTTCCATGCACATTCTCATCACAAACAGCAGAGTTAAAAACATCACTGAGTGTTAAAGCCTCTTTGTGCCCCTTTCTTATGTAAGATATTTGTTACATGAAACAGAATGGGTCCAGGAGAAAACACAGAGCAGCTACCCACAAGAGCCAGTGCCTCTTGGTTAGGTCAGCCCTCAGTTCAGATGCCTGAGCTGCATGAGGGGTGGCTGTAGTTTGAGGCATGCACGGAGATGGTGGGTGCTCTGCTCTGAGGGAGTTAACTGCTCCAAAGAGGGGAGCTTGGCTTCTTGGGCTTCTAGTGCTTCTTCCACTTGCAATGGCTAGTTAGTGCCTGGAGCTGACAACCAGCCCCTCATGGGCGATATTTTCCATCCTGATCACTTTTCTAATGAAAGAAAAGTGTTTCAGTAGAGAATTCCCTCCTGTTTCCCTCTGCATGGCCATCAGTGCTGGCAGGTGGGAGGGAAGTGTGGGCAGGGGCACCTAGCACCCTCTTTGCTTTTGATTGTCCACAGGCAGAGACCTCTCAGTGAATATCGCTGCTGCTGAAAACTCCCTTTCTGAAGGGGATACCTTGCAGCTAAATTGCATGGTGGGATCCCAGAAGACCAGCAGCAGGCAATTCCAAGTGCTTTGGCTCCTCAATGGTGTGGAAGTGGCCAGAGTTGACCCTCATGGGGTATTGATTTGGAAGGAAGAATATGAGGAGAGAGCCAAGTTGGGGCAGCTCCGAGCATTCAAGCAAAGCAACACAGTTTACATCCTCATCATCTATAAGGTGGGGCTGAAGGACAACGGTACATATCACTGCTCTGTTTCGGAGATGAAGACTGCTGAGCACTTTCACAGCATCCAAACCAATCTGTCATCAGGCATCCAAGTCAACGTGAAGCCAATAGGTTAGTAAATTGTAATGGTTACTCTTGTACGTAAGGCCTGCAGTGATCCCTGACTAGGGAATGCTTCAAGTCTGGCCTCATTTTGTCAGGGGCAACACACCTGCTGTTTGCAGCAGGAGTGCTATGTGCCATAAATCTTGGTAGGTATTAATGAGGAAAGCACTTGCTCTTGCAAACATTTTCATGACAGACACACCAGTCCCTTTAGCTTGGTCTCTTTCCAGTATTTTTGGGGGCAAATAGGTAGAGTTCTAGGGAGACCAGGTCCTCCTATGTCTTTAGTACAGAAAATTGTGAGCAATGCCAGTTGCTGCTGCTGAAGATCACAGGATGACCCAGCAGAACAGGTACTTCTGGATGGGGTCACGTTGCCATTTCCATCAAGTTGCTCTCTCTGTTTTGGAGATATGACTTGTGAGAAACCACTCTATGAAAGGTGTGTGAAAGACTCTCGGTTTCCTTGTTATAGCTAGACAATGACTATTCTGATGTAGCTGGAGCTTTCTGTTGGGTCTCTGTTTCTTAAGTACTTCTTTATGTATCCGTGTCCCAAGAAAGACATTAACAAAGGAAAAAAAACTCCAAACCAAACAACAAACCAACCCACGAAGTCCTTTCCAAACTTATTAGAAAAGGCTGGTTGAAAATTTCAGACAATTCCTTTCCTTTTCCAGTGTCAAGATTTCTCTAGTCTCTCCATTTAATGCTACAGTCTCTCTGAATTCCCCCGAGGAGTTACTCCCACGCAGCAAATGTCGTTTGCAGAGAGCCGTTTGCGCCTGTCCGTGTCCACCAGCACACCACAAGTCGTGGCAGGAGACACCCTGGTCCTCCTTTGCCAGGTGGCAGGAGCAACCAGCCCAGTGTCCGTGCAGTGGTGGCATCTGCCACCGCAGCACGCGGATCCCTGGGTGTTGGTGGCCACCATGGAGAGGGATGGCACCCTGAGCCTGGGCAGCACCTACCAGGACAGCAGGACACGGGGGAGCCTCCGGCTGGAGAAAGCAAGTTCCGGTGCTTACACTCTGGTCATCCCCAACACCTTGGATGAAAGCGATGGCGGGCGCTATGGATGCAAAGCCACGGAGTGGTCTCGAGGCCAGAGCTGGACAGAGGAGGGGGAGACGGCCGTCACAGTCAGCTCCATGGGTGAGTTGGGCCACCCAGCCCTGTTCCTGGGCTTTCAAAACTGGACATGCTGGAGGCAAGACTGGAGAAGTGGGTGGATGCCTGTGAGTGGGACAGAGGTCTGCTGTGCCTTGAGCTTCGCTAATGCTGCAGGGTGACATGGGGCTGATCACTTGGCCCTGGAACACTTCGGGTTTCCCCATTTCTAGCAGAGTGCTTGAGTCCTCTATTAGATGTTTTGGGAGAGACACAACAGCTAAAATGCCCAGGGACTTGAAAAGCGGTTTGCTCAGCAGGTCTTTCTATCTCCTTAACTTTAAATACCAAATATGTGTTCTAGCAGCATAATTACTCACAGTAATTAAGCTCAACAAAAGCCCTTAGTGAGTTTTATGGTGGCCTTTGTCAGAGAAACACTCCTGGTGCTGGCAGTTGATCACTTCTCCTGCCCTCCTGTCTGAGCACAGAGCCCTTAACCTTCTCAGTATACAACACCCACACTGTTTCCTCCTTTGATTTCTGGAATGTGTGCCTTTTGGTTGTGATTTAGGGTGTTTTCCCTTTCTTATTGTTGGGCTGGGTGTCTGAGACCACTGGACCACAGGAGTTGTTAGGCTTTGAAGATGGTTGAAAGAAGTAGCAAACAGGGCAGCAGCAGAGGATCCCCAGCCCACTGACACAGGGCTGGACTGGTGGCCCTGGAAGAGGAAGGTACTCAGGGTTGCCCATGGGACTGGGAGTGGGAGAAGCAGGGGAAGTTCTGTGTGGAGTTGGAAGAGCACAGTGCAACTTGGGACAGAGTGGACCCAACAGAGGAGCAGTGGGGCTGCGGTGCCTGGGGCAGTGGGAACAGTGCTGCATGGGGAGGGTGGTGACACGGGACAGGATTTCTGTCCTAGATGCCAAGAGCTCTTTCCTCCCGAGCAGGTCTTGGCCTGCATGCCACACTGAGAAGCCGAACTGCCACCATCAGATACGGGCAGAGTCTTGAACTCATCTGCCAAGTGAGCGCTGGCTACACCCTCGAGGAGGTGCCAGTGTCAGTGAGGTGGGTCTTCCAGCCCAGCCCAGCCACTGGCCACTACACCGAGCTAGTCCGGGTCTCTCCCAGCGGCACAGTGGCCTGGGGAGCAATGCAGCCACACTTCCAGGGGAAAGCCCAGCTGTCAAAGGCCGACACCTCCTTCAGGCTGCACATCCACAATGCTGCGGCTGCCCACGAGGGGAAATACCAGTGTGAGGTGGAGGTCTGGAGAAGGAACACCCTGCCCCTGGGGCAGCCAGCTGCTGTTGCCAAGTCCAATGCTGTGGGGATAAAGGTGGTACTGCCAGGTAAGCATTGCCACGGGCCCTTCATCTGCAGAAGTCTCTCCTCCTGCAACTCTTCATCAAATGTGGCCAGGGGCAGCCAAGGCCGCTGATGGCTGGGGTGTCTCCAGTGGGGTCACCTCCTGAGACGGTGAAACCTGTCTTGTTTCTTTCTCTGTACTCACAGCTCTTGACAACCCTCTTGAAGACAAATTTAGTGTTGGGAAGTGGCAATATCTATTTGTTTGCATACTATGCCAAGCCTATAGGGATTGGCCTTGCCACTAGGATTTTAAGCCTAGTTTCTGGAGAGAAGTATTTTCCCCAAAAGAACTCATCCGAATGCTGGGAGTACGAGGTGCTTCCCATGGTCCAGGCTTCTGCAGGGCTGGAGGGTGGTGGAGAGAGCATGGCCTCCAAAGCTGCTGTGGGACATGTCTGTGTCCCTGTGAGCTTCCCTCAGTGTATTCAAGGTGTGCTGAGAAAATGCTGTTGGGCTGAGAGCCAGCACTGAGCTGCAAGGTTTGAGGGGCTCTGAGAGAGGAGGTATCTCGTCCTGAGCATACTGGGCTGCGCAGTTGGGGGCCCTGCCCAAGGTTCTCTCTCTGCAGGCAGATTCCATGCAGCCACTGTGCCTGACTTGTCCTCTCGTGGAAGAGTTGTTCAGAAGGCACTGTAGGCCCCAGCCATCTCACCATGGGCCTCCTCCCTACCAGCCCTGGTTGCAGCAGGGTGTCAGCTGGCCTTGCTTGGAGCTGAGGCTGCTGGAGGAATTGAAGGAATCATCTCAGCCAAAACCCCTGAACCTGTGGAGGCAGGAGTGAGAATGTGTGTGATGGGGTTTTTTTTATCCCCTGTGTCTGTTCTGCCAGCAAAGGAGTGTTCTTGCTCTCTTTTCCACACATTAAGTGCTCCTTCCTCTAATCCTTGGATTTTCAGGATCACAACCCAGTGAACTGAAATTATGTGTTTTCCATGTTTTTTTTTAACTGATGGGTTTGCTGTAGCGTAAGCTGATGCGTTTCCTTCTCTGTTCAGGGTTTGTTTCCATGGTGCTCTCCCTCTCTGCTCCACTGCTGTTCTTTCCTCACCCCTGTAGGGCTGAGTGCTGGAGTGCTCTGTGCTATACCTGACCTACAGCCAGGGGCAGGGGATCTGCAGGCTCGTGCTGAGGTACGGGAGACAACAGGCAGAGTCTACGAGCGTATGTTAGTTGCGTAACAGGCCTCACGATGAGCAGGTGTAATTACAGAGTATCTACATAGAGGAGACAGTAGCAGCAGAGCAGCAAGATATTGTGATGTTTGGCTCCTAACATATGGCAACTGCTACTAGATGCTATACTGCTGTAAAGATGGTGGGAACTGGGAGGGGGCGATGCTCAGTGGAAGGTGGTTACTGGCTTTAGTGCAGTCTCTCTCAGAAAGGCAGCATGAGCCAGCAAAGGATATTTGGGAAGGTAGAGCAAGTCTGGGAAGGAAGCTGGCTCTAGCAGCCATGAGAAGAGGTGAAGCTACTGAAAATGAAGCTGCAAATCATGAAAATCGCCAGCCTATTTCTACACATATAAAATCTTACTGCTGTAGCCTGCAGAGACACTGGAGTTCTTCACTTTTGCTTTGGTATTTTGTTTACCACACTGTGTCAATCGGTGCTTTAGGAGTTGACATGCACTATCTGGCCTGTAGCTTCAGACAAGAGGGACATGCGTGAAAGGTTGTGACAGGAGATGAAGGAGAACGAGTCTTTTCCATTTCTGACTTCTTAGGTAGTTAGGCATCTGACTCTTGGTGCAGTCCCATAATTAGTGCCCTTGGCAGGCAGATGCTGCTAAAGTCTATCAGGGATACTCCCATCAACCTCTTGGCACAACCATGCCCTTCTGGGCCAGGCAGAAAGAGCCACATCAGCAGGCAGGGTGTTTGCAGTGAGAGGCTCCTCGGCCTGGTGAATGAAATTGAAAATGAAAGGGAAAATAGAACCATGTCTTTCAATGCCAAAGGAAAAGGCAGGCAGCTGCTCTGCTCTTTTCAGTAATTGATCTTTAGTGGTAGCGAGAGATCTGGAGCTGAAACAAAGCAGCTTTCCAGCCGCTTCCTCTTGAAGTGAACTTTCTGAGAGCGTAACAACGTTTTTTCTTATCAAAACCAAATGCTCACAGTCATGGTTTCTGTGGCTCCTCTCTGAGCTGTAGTAGCTTTTGCTTTTCTGGAGTATTTTGTGTCATGGCAGATGTCAAGCCAGGCCATACTCAAGCAGGAGGCCTCCCTGAGCAGTTTGCTGTCTACTGTCAGCCTTTCTGGGTTTGGGGAAAGGTCCTGAGCTTTACCCACCTGCCCCCGATCACAGCAGCACTTCTGGGATGCACTTACTGGAAGAGTGGTACACATTTCGGTCCAGTGTGGCCCCATAGATAGCTGTTCTGAAGCTCTGTTTTACTGGGAGAGGTGCAGAGCTACTCTGCTGGCATCCTCTCCGCTTGCAGCTGCAACTGCTGAAGGCACATCCATGTGGCCGACATGGGAAGGCTGTCTACAGTGTCCACCACCTTTCCTTGTTCTGCCTGCTCCTCTCCTGTGGCCTTTGAAATGGGAGTAAAAGTCTCCCACGTCGCCTGCTCAAGCAGGCCTATCCTAGAGCAGGTTGCCCTGGACCATCTCGATGGCTTTTGAATATCTCCAGTGCACCTCTGTGAACCTTTGTGCTGCATTAGAGCTGGCTCTGGGCTGGGTGTGTTTGTAAGTGCTCAAGTTGGAAGACATCAACTTGCATCTGGTTCTGAAGGGCACTCAAGTCTGCCCAACCTCTGCATGTGTGGATCTGATGAATTTACACAGCTTCCTAATTAGGGTGATTGCTTTCTCTTCTCCTCTCCTTCTTGCCCTTTCCTGTTTCTTCACGGCATGTCCATTGTGAAATGCAGGTCAGCACTTTGTTGACCCCTTGGGAGTGACCAGCTCCCAGACCTCCTGGTGAATGTCGCTGCTGAAATTCTCACCACTGACGTGAGGCAGTAAACAGATACTGGGGCTTGTGCAAGTCCCACTGTGAAGGAAACTGTCAATCTGTTTGTGAAAAAGTGTCTGCAATGTGGAGAGAAGGGGGAAGAAAAGCACTAGGGTATAAGCAGAAGTGGATGTGAGCAGGGAGATTTTGTTGGCAAATTTGAGATGGAGGCAGAGGCAACGCATAGGGGTGTTAAGCCATCAATTGGAGTATCTTTCATGGACTGGACTCAAGAGACACAGTGATAGTCTCTGAAGTGGATTGCTTGAGTTTTGAGAAGAAATGCTTGAAAGACAAGGAAATTCATGGGATTTTCCTGTGGTGTCCCTATTCCCCATCAGCCCTTGCAGGAGAACCTGCAGCTCCCTCCTAGTTCCCAGGCCCTCTCTATAAGCAGCTGCCATCGCATCCCTCAGGGAGGTGCCACAAAGGAGAGCACTGTGCTGAGACACTCTGTGGGGGTATCACAGCGTGTTCCCTGCAGCCCAGCCCCAAGCCAGCACCCAGGGGCTGAGCTTAAGGGAGTTTGGTTGCCCCCAGCTTCCGCAGCACAGGGTGTCCCACTGTTCAGCTCATTCTCAAGGAAAATGCTGAGAATGGAAGCTCAACCTACAGACCCTTAAAAGGCTGATGGTGGCTTGTGTTGAGTAATTTCTGGCCACTCACAGGTGTGTACTCTTCCACTTGACTGCTGGCCCTATCTGACAGAGATGATATCTCAGCGTGGAGGGGAGGGCCGAGGGGAAACGCAGGTGGCTGGAGGCCTTTCAAAGACACTGGTTTGCAGGATTTCCCCTGCTGGAGGAGAAGGAAAAATGCTAGCAACAGGTGAAGTGTGGGATGAAGCAGGGGGAGGACATCAAATCAAGAGGAGCACAGGCCATTGTACAGGAGCAGCCATGTACAATTGAATGATCACAGTGGCTGTTCGGGACTGTGTTGTGTGATAACCACAGCAAATACCTGAGATGGTGACTGTTAGTGAAACCCATCCTGGCTCTGTAGTCTCTCTGAGATAAAAGACTCTCATTTACAGCCTCCAAAGATGTGGGCTGGTTTTGTTGACTATGTGTCAGCCTGCTGATGGATGAAGTGGTAGACAGACACGTTCTTCAGACAGAGGCTTTGCCTCCAAGCTCCTATCTGCTGGTTGCCTCCATCCTCACCCTGTTCCTGCCCTATGGCCCCCAAGACGCCTTCTCCACTACTCCCCGCCCAGTTAGCACCCAATAATTCCCCACCACAGTACAAATAAGAGTGTGTGGATTTGCCCTTTCCTTCCTTCCCCCACACACTCTGCTCCAGCTTCCCCTAGTGGGCCTGTGTCCCCTGAGCACAGGCCAGCCTAATTCCTCTCCTTGCCACATCCCTGTATTGATGATTCTTTTGTTTCTCTGTTTTAGAAAGTAAGCTTCGGGTAGCTACGAAAGAGAGCTCTGTGGAGATTGCTGGTGGTGCTGACACAGCCATTGAATGCCAGATCCTGTTTGCCCCAAATAATTCTCAGTTTGCCATTACCTGGTACCTCCTACGTCCTCCTCCAGCAGATGTAACTCCCCTGCAAATCCTAAGGACCAACTACAGCAGCATACTGGAATATGGGGCTGAATTTAGCTCTCCTACACAAAAGTCCCGGTTCCTGAGTCAGAGGGTGTCCAGCAATGTTTTCTGGCTGCGGGTGCTCTCTGCAAACCCCAGGGACCAGGGCAAGTACTACTGTGTGGTAGAGGAATGGCTCTGGCTGGTGGATGGCTGGTACAAACTTGGAGAGGAAACATCAGGAAGGACCACACTGGAGTTCAAACTCCCAGGTGAGCAGGTGTTTATCTCTTGTACAGGTGCTGCTGGAGCAGGGTGGATTAATTTACACCAGGCCCTCTGTGAGGCCTCTCCTAAGCTGGTAAGGCTTAGGAAAAGCAGTGGCTCCTGCGTTGGATCTGAGACTTCGGGATGCAAGTGTCAGTGCCTCTCAAAGGGAAATAGGGAATTAGGAGGATTTACCACATCCTCCCAAACCAAACAAGCTGGTATTTTTGCCACTGGCAGATGATATCTAATGATTCATAAGACAGTGAATGAAGGCATTTCCTCTTCCCTTCAACACATGGTGCTCTTGGTTGGTTGTACGGTGCTGCTAAAAGAGAAGCAGCCCTTTCCTGGTATTCTTGAGCATCCTGAAGCAAGATATTTGGTCTTCCTCACCCTGCAGCATGTTGCTGCTGAGAACAAGGCTGAAGGCTCATCTGCTCCCACCCTGGGCACTGCCCTGCTGGCGTGCACAGTGGATGTCCTTGGCTTAGTTCTCTCTTTCAGCCTCACATAGCTTATGGATTGCAGCCCTAAATTAGCTTTTTGTCCAAAGGGTGTGTTATCACTGATTTAAAGGGGGTGGTAAGTGTTACAGTGGAGGGTTGTGAACATGGGACAGAGATGAATAGGGGAGAAAACACCCAAGGGAGAATGAGTCATGGGTGCAAGGGGCCTGTGTCCATCCTGCAGAGGCTCTTGCAAGGGGCTACCCCGATTCCCTGTGCTTCATTCCAGAAGATTTCCATCCGCCTGTGGGCACAGGGAGGGACATTTCTATGACAATGCAACACCATAATGTCTCCTCCTGCTTGCATCCTTCCCCAGAGCGTGAACTGCAGCTGGAGAAAACCAACGGCAGCGTTGTGGTGAGGGAGGGTGAGGAGGTGACGCTGCAGTGCCTACTGCAGGGTGCCCGCCTGCCCGCCGCATACTTCTCAGCCACCTGGTTTCGAGGGGAGGAGAGCAGCCAGGACAGGCCCCTGATCACCCTCCACCGCGACGGTGCTGTCGAGTACCCCCATGAAAACCTGATGAGGAGGCTGCAACTCCGCCGCCTCAGTGCTGGCGACTTCAGCCTCACACTGCGCAGTGTGGAGGAGGGCGATGCCGGGGCCTATCGCTGCCAGGTGCAGGAGTGGCAGTGGCAGAGCCAGGGCAAGGACTGGGCCTTGCAAGCCTTGGCACGCTCGGAGTACACCCAGCTCACCACCATACCACCAGGTAATGCTGCCTGTGGGCAAGCAGCTGCTCACTGCTTCCCTCTTAGTCGTGCTGGGAGATGTGTGGGGGATAATGGCAGCTCTCAGCTGGCAATGGTGGCTGCAATCATGAGGATGCCAGGAGGACTTGCTGAGGGATTGTAGAGGGGAACAGTGCCGGTGAGACAGCTTGAGTTTTGTTGGAAGCTGAGGGAGGGAGGGAAGCCTTTCCAGGGACTCGCAGTGGGGGAGGCAATGAGATCCTAGTCCCGTTGATCTGTCAGGGCTGAAACCTGGGTGATTGACTTTGTAAACTTAGGAAGTGGTGGTCAGATGAGCTCTGACTGGGACACACATGGTCTGGAGGGTAACGTTGCATATGCTTGTATCTGTAGGGCTTTGTGACTTGTGGCCATGGGCACAAGCCCCTGTTCTCCCTTGTGCCATTGCAGCCAGAACAGTAACTATTTTGGGGAAAAAAAATCTTGGTGTGATTTCTCTGGCAAGCCCCATTCCAAGTGAGGTCTCTAAACAGCCTCTGTCTGGTTGGGATACATGCTGGTACAAAGATAGACCTGGGTTCTGCACTGCTTCTGCAGCAGTTATCAATGCCTGACCATCATGGAAGAGGTCAGGGGACCCTGCAGAGCCCTCCCTTGTGCCTGCTACTTGCAGAGCTTCCAAGGTAGAGAGATAAAAGCCAGTTCAGAGCCAGAAGTAGTGCTGGGGCTGGTTCATCCCCAGGGCCACACCAAGCCCACAACCTGTGTGGATTACCACAAGGACAACTTCAAACTAACACTCCTGCTCAACATGGCTGTGGGGAGCTCACATAAAATATCTGCCCATGGCTCTTATGTAAAGGGGAGAATTGAGGAACAAGTTTGACATAGATAAAGCAGACTCAAAGGAGCTGGCATGACCATTCATGGTAGGGCAGGTGCATCTGAGGTCAGTCTGTGGTGTTGAAGCCATGTGTCAAAGGAGGAGACTTTGATGGCCAGGATTAACAAGGAGATGTAAGGAGCCTCCGGTAAAATAGGAGAGGCTGCAAATGAGAACTTTTTGGCTAGCATGGGATTTTGAAGTCCACAGAGCATCCAGACAGCCTCTGCCTTAGTGGAGGAGCTGCTGAGGACAGGGATGGAGACATGCAGCTGAGCATGTCTAAAATAGGACAGCAGAGTGGCAGAAGCAAGGAGAGGCAGGTGAATGGAGGAGACAGAGACCTCCTTGGTCTGGTTTTCTTTGCTTTCTTCTTGCCTCACTTTGTTCAGTGGTGCAGCCTCTGACAGTCTTGACAGGCTGACAGACCTCTACCTCACCCTGCTGTCACTGGTGTCAGGCAGGGACCCAGGGAGTGAAGGGTATGTGTTTGGGGTTGGTTTTTTTTCCCCTTACTAAGCCTGGTCTGGAATGGGTTAGCTGAAGAGCTGTGCTGTTTCTATTGGAATGGTTCAGCTGAACATACTAGTGCCTTATCTGACCTCCCAAACCAACAAACTGGGGGGAATTGCCTTGTTTTTCTCCTCCTTCTCCTCAGGTAGCCTATATAAATTCTTAAAAATTGATAGCTTTTGAAGACTGAGAGAAAAGCACTAAGAAGATAAGCTACAGAAACAGTAGGACAGAGGAATTCAAATGAGCTTGGGGCTCACTTTTCTTCCTTTTCTTTTTTTTTTTTCTCCAGAGTCAACTGTTTTGTCTAGGATTTGCTCATCCCCACCACTGCTGAACTTCATCCTATACTTACCACTGATTCTGATCCTTCTCCTGGCCCTTGCTGTCTGCTGCTCGTACTTCCAATTCAGAAAAAGCAAAAGCAAGAGGGGCAATGTCACAGGAGTCCAGCTGATGGAACTGGAAGGGGCTGGCTCCGTCAAGAAAACTTAGCTGGTCTATCAATGGCAGATGTAACTTGAAGAAGCAGAGCTGGACAACTGAGGAGAACTTGCCGAGGGGCTCTTTATTGTTTTGTAGTAGCTCTTGCAATGAATCTTTGAAATGGCATGTTTACTTTCAACAGAATGAAGTGGCTTTGAATTACTAAGAAAATAGGGTTTTCATAGGTTTAGCAAGTGTTCCCGTCTTTTAGGTTAGGCACCCATGCATTTCACACTCTTCATATACTTGAGGCCCTAGCAGTATGCATCTCCCACTGTGAATAGAAGTGCTGTTATTCCTCTACAGGTACAAAGGGAAAAATAGTTCTTTTTCTACTGTGACACTAAAGTGTCAAATTGCTACTCATTTTATGTGACTTGACAAAATCTATGTGGTGTGCAGGCTAAAAAACACTGGCAGAGCAGGAAATGGGATACTGGTGTCCCATTTAAGATACTGCATTTGTCTTTGCCCACTATTTGCTGGGGAAGCTCTAAAATACTGTCGTTCCCTTGTTCTGAAAGCAGCTATGCCCAAAGAGCATCTTCTCTGAAAGGAAATGGGTCTTCATCACAAGACCTGTCATAGGAGAAGGCTGGCTAGGGCTTGAGAAAATCCATAGCAGGGATCTCACAGCTGTCCACAAAAACAAAATCCTGTTGACTCTCATGGAGTCTTGAATCCCAAAAGGAAGAAGTAGACACCAAGCCTTATTGGAGATGAGTGTACAAAGATTTCCTTTGCTGAGCCTGCTGTAAGATGAGACAGCATCCAGCCTGCTGTGCCTGGGCTATGGGTCAAGAAGCTGCACACCTGGGATCTGGTATTAGATACCTCCAGTTTATACCACATAATAAAAAAGTCATGTATGTGCTTGAGGGACAGCTCCTCTGTGCTTTGGCATCTAGCTCAAGCTCACCCTTTTAAGGCTGAGGACTTCAGTTGCCTGAAGGCTGACTGGCTGATGCATTAGAGAAAAGGAAATTTCAGTCCATTCCTCTAAGTCAAGGAATACTCAGTCCCTAATTGTACAAAGTGGGATGTGGTGCCAGTAAATTGCAAGGTCAGGCGTCAGAGCAACAGGCAAAGTACTGTCCTGAGACAAAAGCAGCCATATGGAACTCGTGGCATATTTTTACAAACCTGCTTCTTTTGACCACAAGGAGAGCTGGAGACACCACAGCCCCTCTAGGTGATCTGTTCAAATCCATCACTTTCCTTACAGTTAGAAAAGCTGCCTGCCCCGTATCCTGAGGAACTCAGAGGTGCTTCAGTCCTTTTCTCCTTGCAAAAGCACTTGTTCCATAAGTTTGAAGACCAGTGCTCTTGTTTCCCTGTTCACCTCTGTCTGTACTGACTGGTTCCAGCTTGCTCAGCCTTTCCCTGTAGGTTATGTTTTCTGGACCTCGTGCAGCTTTTCTCTTTGCTACTCTGACCCCAGCTGTCTCTCCCACGACGTGAATGCTCAGAACTGCACGTGGGCCTTTCTGCAGAGGTTTCCCTCCTGCCTTGTGGGTTATGTTCTGTTTACACATCTCAGTAGAATGTTTGATTTCCTCTGTGTGTGTGACAGCGTGGCGTTGTTTGCTCTTGGCTCTCAATGGACAGGCTCCTCTCCTGCAGATTTTCTGTCTAGCACGTTGTTTCTCCACTATGTGTTCAGGCTGTTGACTTTTCCTATCTAATTGAAGCACCGTTTGCATGGGTCTGTTGAACAGCTTTCCGCACCAGTTTGCGAAAGATCCTGCTGTCTGTTTTGTCTTAGTCCCATCTCGATAATGCTTTAACTCATGGACCAGTTTCAGTCTGTTTTGACAGAGAAGCAGATGCTCTCAGGACATTAAACTCTGACAAGTTTTATGAAAAATGGTAGCTGGATCAAGGAGAGGAGGCAGGCAAGTTGTCCCACTGTGGGGAGGCTGCAGTGTGAGGTGCCTGGCAGCCAGCCCCGAGCCAGCTGTATGCTGCCTGCCTAGTGCACAGCTCCTAATTAGGGGATGCAGAAAGGAGATTTAGGTGTGTTAGGGCATGAGAAATGAAAGACGACACCATTTTGGACCGTAAACTATTAACAATCTGTGCACATAGTTAACCTACTAATTTTTTGCTGCCCTTCTGTGTTTTTTCTTTGGATTATTTCCTTAGCTTGCCCATAAGAGTACCTCAGAAGCATACTTCTTAAGTCCTGAAGTAAAAAATACATGATGCCTATCGCTTACTCCTTCCCATGAGGCTTGCAGTCTTCTTGCAGGGGAGATTAGATAGGTCTGATATGCTCTGCTCTTGTTTAAAACAAACCAAAGAAAGATTCTTTTCCTTTTTCTTGCATTCTTGCAGGTGCTTGTGAGTACTTTGTCCCTGTATCTCCCCAAGGATTGCAGTTAAGGAGATGAGGGTGTTTAGTTTCCTCTTTTTAAAAACTTTGCTGTCTTCTTGTAGCTTGGTGTCTCACACCTCTTCAGGTGTTACTGCAGCAAACCACTAACAGATGGCTTAACAGCCCATTCTTTACACGTTTCAGGATGAACTTCATTAAGACCAGCCTTCTGCTCAAAGAATGTATCTTATTTATGCTGGTACTGATTACCAGAGTGCTTTGGTGCTGACACAGGACAGCCCCTACCCAGCTGCAGCAGTAGCATGTGTGAAGCAGTCTCCATTAAGCCATGCAAGCGCTACAAGTGACTTGGCTTTGGTGCAACCCCCAGACCTGCGCTGGCCTCTTGTATGGCCACCTCAGCAATCCATTGTAGGTCTGTGGAGGCATCTTTGCTGCCATTAGATCATCATGTGAAGAGCTGCAGACTATATCAACAGGAGACTTTTGTGTCTGCTGAACTGGGAGAAGACAGTGGTCAGAGAGAGGGAAGTTTCTCCATCAGTAGGGCGTTTTTGTCTTCTGTCCCCTTCTCACTTAGTTAACCAGAGGCCTATGTAAATAGCAGCTTTGTACTCATGCAGGTTTAGAGGTTTTAATTTAAGTTTGTAAAGTGTCTTGGGGCCTTGATGAAAAGGTCTGTGAGAAGAATGTGTGTTTTTTGCAGTGGTGGGTTTTTTTCCCCTTTATATTTTTTTCTGGCTCTTCTGGATTACTGCCAAACCTTTTGGCTGTATTTAAAATGTGTTTATTTCCATGAATGAACTTAAGAGTTGTAACTCATCACAGCAGAAGCTTCAAAACAGTCTTGTTTTTAAAGAGAACATTTCACTCAGCTGAGGTAAATGTGAGGGAGAGGCATGTGTGCATGGCCAGGGGATTTTGCTGCTGGGGCTCTTGGCCACCTTCACTTACTCCCATCACCACTTTTTTCCAAGCCCAACCTCTGATGTAAATTAGAACAACTGAGAAAGTATGTATATTCAGTTGTTATAAGCCTGTGGGGGAAAATAAGTGCAAGAGCACAGACCCCGCAGCACAGCAGTGCCCCTGGGAAATGTCTTGTGTGAGGGCAGCATCCACTGGGAATGTCCGGAGTCCTTTCATAGCTTTTTAAAGCACCTTAAAGGGGATACAGGACAAGGCAGAGCTGGATCTGGGAGGAATTAATCCTCTGGGAAGAAGTTAAGCAGTTGCATGGAACCGTAGGAACACAAGAGCTGTGTTGTGTGCTTGTTTTTCTGCAGGAAGGTATGGAAACTGTAAGGTAAGAGGAGAGCAGTCCTGCCTCTCAGGCAGGCCAGCACAGCCCTGCAGCTTGGCAACCCCCTCACTGTCCAGAAGATGGATGTTGTGAAGGCAGATGGATGGGAATATAACCCCTGTGTTACGTTGCCCTCTTGAAATGCTTTTATGGCACTTACCTGTGACAAGGCTGGTGCTCCATGACCACCAAGGTGACTCCCTCAACATGCAGTGGCATAAAGGATCACACCAGTGATTCTCACCTGAAAGTAGATACACTGAAGGCCTTTAATTGCAAAGCACCTCTAACCTGCTAAGAGAGAGGGTGAGTGATGAGTTAGTTGCCATGCAGTAGCGGTGGGAAGTGGCTTGCAAGCAAGAAGGTACTTTACATCCTCTGACAGCCGATGACTCAGAGTTTCCTGTCCTGCCTTGCTCTATGGGACCAGAGGGCACAGCAGCAGTGTGCAGCCCTATACTTGCCAGTGCAAGGTTGCTGATGAAGGTTGCCAAACTTTCAAGAAATGCTTCCAAACAAATGACTTGGAGTTCTCCTGAGATGGGCTCTCTCAAGCAGCATCCCTTAATTCCTTCCAGTTAACTCTGAGTTGGGTTTTAAATTTGATGTGCAACTTTCTTCCTGTGATAAAATATTGAAAAACTGGAAATAAAAGATGCAGTTTTGATGTGCTTTGGTCTCACTCTATGCTATTTTGCATTCCAGATGGTTCCTGCAGCCCCTGTTTGTTTTGTATATCCTTCAGCCTTGGTCTTTGGCACATAAGGCAAACCAGAACTGCTCCTAGGACTCTAAACCTTACTTAACCGCTAAAACTGCTACATTGTATCCGCCTTCTGGTGTTTTTTTGGTCCTTCTCTTCCAGTCCTCCACCTCCTCCTTCTCTTCAGGAAAAAGCAGTCCTTGCCCTAGAGCGATGCTTTCCAAGGTAGAAGCAGTACAAACTGTGGGGCTCCAGA
The DNA here is from genome assembly GCF_028858725.1 of Colius striatus. Classification (NCBI taxonomy): domain Eukaryota; kingdom Metazoa; phylum Chordata; class Aves; order Coliiformes; family Coliidae; genus Colius; species Colius striatus. The sequence continues at coordinate 109,251,041 of NC_084759.1, read as the reverse complement.
TGGAAAGGGTGTGTGAGAGGTAATGAGGTCTCTGGCTCATTTTGCTACCCCAGGGAGCAGGAGGGACCAGCTCAGTGTCCTTTCAGCCAGCTGCACTCGCCAGCAAAGAGAGTGGTTGTGGTGGTGCGGGAGTGACAAGAGTAGTGATCCCCTACCTGCTTTGGCCATTTAAAATGCATTAAAAATAAATCTTTTGATGAGCATCAGCATAAGCATGTTTCCATAGCAGCTCCTGTGTAGAAACACAAACTGGAAAGTGAGGTCCAGACGCCACATGCTCTTGCAAGCCAGACAGGAAACAGCATACCACAAGTAACAGTTTCAAGTAGGTGCTCATCTGGGCTTTCCTGCTTTCATTCATGGCATTTATTTCCTGTATGTTTCTAAGAAGAGTTACACAGCTGTAAGTCACAGGAGCAGGGAGCTGAGACCTACTCTGCAGCCTGTGCCAGCAGGCTCTCCAGGGATGTGTTTGCTGCTGCCATTGCAAACCTTTCACCTCCATCAGCAGCTTTATTTAAAAATAATAATCCAAGCAGGAGGTCTTTTGTTTTTTCATTGACACTGTACTCATTCCCCTCACCGGCACTGGATGCAGGCCCTGTGACTGGGCTACTGGGCAAAGTGAGTGGAGAGGGAAGGGAGCTGCTACTCTGACATGCCCAGAGCCTTCCCTCAATGATGGCTGCTGTCCTCGGACTCCTCCTTGGGGACCATTGTGAAGGCAAAGTGTGGTGGGGGTGGCTGCGAAGCAGGGGGTGACCTGGTCTCTGGCCTTCTGTATGCTGTTACCTGCTCCTTGCAGGGGTGAAAGGAGCGTTTGTTTCTGGGACTAAGTGTAAGAATTTGTGGCAGAAGGAAAAACATTTGTTTGATCATTATTTTAAGTATGTGGGAGTGAAGGGGTGAATGCTGAGAGCAACATGGCAATCCACAAGGGGCTGTGACTCCTCACAGCCCCCTCATGGGATGCTAATATGAAGGAGAGGCCCACTGTCCCATTTGAAAGAGAAGGGCCGTGACCAATCGCTGTTAAACGTGGCAGTAATGCCTCATGCGGTGGCCGTGGGATAAAAGGCAGAGGCAGCCTGAACTGTAAAGACGTTTCATTTCCCTGGTAATGAGGGAGACACACTGTGGCAATGAAACCAGGGAGAGACAGACCATGAGATGCTAATTTCTGCTCCTGCTGCCGCTGCTGCTTTGATCTGAAGCAAATGCCCGTTTTAAATTGCAAACGGATGCAAGTCAGATATCATCCAGCCAGTGGCTTACAGGCTTAATGAAGTGGGACGTACGCGTCTGCCTGATAATGTTAGGAGAGGCAGGCAATTCAGAGAGGAGTTACTCAAGGTCTGAAGGGACAAGAAGAAAGGATGGGGATATCGTGGGACAGCCCTTTCCATAATCAGTATGGCACTAAGTCCCCTGTTTACTGGCCTTGGGAAGAAGTGCCAGTGACTAAGCCCTTAGCCCCCCTGTGCCTAGAGAGAAAACTGAGAACATACTGTTCATGTCCATGTTTTAGGGCACACATCCTCTACAGGTGATGCAAGGTTGTCCTGGTTCTTGGTCTCAGAGTGAACATCGCTTTGGTGTGTTCTGCAGGTGAGGCAAATGTATGGGAGGCTAACCAGTTCAAATGCAATCATTTGGGCATTTAATTAGACTTGAGCAAGACAAGATTTGTGACTCAAATGACAAGGCTGTTCTGGGACAGGTTCAGAGGCTCCTGGGAGTGTGGTCACCAAGCCAGAAGCAGCAATCTGGGAACATGCTAGCTCACACTGGACAAACCACATCTTCTTGAGATTGTTTTGGGCAAAGTTCTGACCTGTTTTTGGATGTCTGAGGTGTTATTTATTGCACTCTTCACTAACACAAGGCTCTTGGGTCCTAGGATCAGGCCAGAGTTTGTTGTATATCTTCTGTGGGTATCCAGAGGCTTTGATGGCTCTACAAGCTGCTATACCAGGCTAACCAGACACAAGAAGGTTGAGGAACCTGCAGGCAGCTGGGAAGGTTGGCCTCTGAACCAAGCGAAGGAGAAATGGTCTGGCTGTTGAAAAAGGCAGGGGTAGCTCACAAAACTATTAGGTTCTTTGAAGGAATCAGTGAGCATCTGGATGAGAAAAATCTCATGGATGTAGTTTGTGCATAGCCAAGAAAGTCTCCACAATGCCTATCATCAAAGGATCTTATGGGGAACTAAATACCAGTGGGGTAAAACTGGCAGATCCTTGAGTGGATAGATTATTAGAAATACATGACAGAAAAGAAAGTAAATAGGTCTGACAGAAAAGAAGGGTCACCAATGATGGGACCCATGCTGCTCAATCAGCATACAATCTGGAAAAAGAAGGTGACTACTAGGCAGAGATAATATTGTTAGTCAAGGCATTAGGAACAGGGACTGCCTCTGAAGTGCACAGGGATGTATTGAGACTGAGTGACTGCATAGTGGAACAGCAGATGATGTTCTGCATAGATGACTATAAAGTAAGATACGTTGGCAAAAAACCCCTGTAATCAGTCTCTGCCTCACATATAAACTGATGTTTTCTGAGTTGCCGGTTACTATTTAGCAAGATGTTGATGTGAGAATAGCCAGGTGTGGGTAACATCTGTATGATATTTAGAGCAGCCAAGATGGCAAGCAAGAAATTAGGAGGAAACACAGAACAAAATAGCCAGTGTGGTTTGGCTGCTGTGTACACCTGTGGTGCACCCTCACTTTCTCTCCAGGGCTGTTCCTCCACCCCAAGAGGGGACAGCAGATCTGGCAAGGGCACAGGGAGGGCTGGTTGGTAGAGCCTGAGGAAAACCATGGTGCAGCTTTCAGGTGGGGAATGGCTGAACTACCTAGCTTTGTCAGTCTCAGGGAGGTGATCCCAGGCTTTAAGAGAACTCTCCAATGGCAAGAAAGGGACTGACAGCAGTTGGCCTTTTCTGCTCTCCTTGTATGAGAGCAGCAGGAGACTAAAGCTAGCTGGAGCAGAGTTTCCATGCAATAGGAAATAAAATTGGAAAGCTCCTTGTTATTGGATGTTGTGCTATAAATTTATGGTTTTCCAGGAGGGAACCTACTGATATTGTTAACCAATGGATTAGCAGAGGATTGGAAAAGTGTCATGTATGTCTGCTCTGCTTTTGTCTTCTGCTTTAGGCCTGTACTTTTGGCCACCGCTCAGGGGAGGTGAGGAAGTAGATTGTCTAATCAAATAGACTTATTTTATAAAGTGTTTAATTCCATCTTTACTTTGTAGATGTACATATAATGGTATAAAACATCAAAAAAGGCATATACCCACTCAAATTCTCAATTTTTCTCTTCCTTTTATAACCCCCAATGAGACTTTTTTTCCTAAAGATGCTTCTAAGAGCATTAGATTTCTCTTTCAGTAGAGTAAATCATACTAATCTGTAGGTCACTAGTCAAGATGAAGTTTTGAGAGTATCCTTTTTTTTTCCTACAGCATCTTCTGTTCAAGGACTTCACATCATCAAAAAAATAGTGTAGCTGAGAATTTTCTCCACTTAACAAATAGCATCATAGAATGGTAGGGGTTGGAAGGGACCTTTAGGGATCATCTAGTCCAATGCCCCTGCAGAAGCAGGTTCACCTAGATCAGGTCACATAGGAACATGTCCAGGCAGGTCTTGAAGACCTCCAAGGAAGGAGACTCCACAACCCCTCTCTGGGCAGCCTGTGCCACTGCTCTGTGGATTCTAAATAAAGGAACTTAGACACAGCAGTTTGCTGTGAAACAGGCAAAGAAATCAGAAACGTGCTTTTCTGGATCGTCTCTAGAGAAAGAGACAAGAGGAAAGACTGATTCTAAAAGTGAGAATCAAAGGAAAAAAATCTCTATATTGAACTAAAAATAAGTTTCCATAGAAACAGGGTTTTTTTATGAATTACTGCAGTATGAAATGAAGATTGTGAATCTATATCTGCAAAATATTTAACCATGTTCTTTGCTTATCCCTATTCAGCTCTGGATGCAAGCATGTGATTTATGTGGAAGCTTATGTGCTTTATTTGATGGAGGAAGAAATAAGGATAAGCTGTACTGAATTTGGATCTGGGCTTTCTTGAGCTTCCTCAGTGCTGACAAACTTACAACTTATTTTTTTATGACAGCACATGTTGCTTTGCTGCTAAAAGTACAGACCCTGGTGCTTCAATCTGGGAGTTCAGCGCAAAGTTCCAACAGAATCTTCCTGCTAATGGGAAGTGGAGTCAACAGAGTGTTTACATTGCTGGGTACTTTATTGTTTCGTTAATTAACTCTTTTTTATTTACATGCAGATTTAAATTTACATGGGATATTTATTCTGTAAATGAAGGCCATGGTGATTATCAGATAATTAACTGGAGAATTGATGGCATAAGAGGTTGAGATTTGTTCCTAATCTATCTTTTGTGCACCTCTATTTGTGGCCCACAGATATTTTAAAGATGGCATAGGTTCTTAATATCTTGCATGCTAATTGCTTTTATTGTGATTGTGTGCCAGTAAATGATTGGTTTTAGTTTAAGCTATTTAAGACTGTTTTGTGTATCTTCTTTTCCCCCTCTGTTGTGACTTTATGCTCAGCCAAATTAATAGGACAAATAAGGTCTGACTCAGAGTTTAATTCCCATTTACTGTGCTTGGAACAGATGAAGCTCTCATGTAACCAATCCATGGCTACTCTTCCTCACACAAACATTCCATGTTCCTATTCTCTCATTATTTCCCATTGACTTTCAACTTTTTATTTGGGGAGATGTTCATTTGTAGACACCCCCCAAACATTTCCCAGCAGTACTACAGAGCCCCACATAATGAGTTTAAGCCTGCTGACAGTAGACCTTTGGGACTCTCTTGAGTTGCTGAAGAACAATAATCCTCACGGAAATTGTATCTAGTTTTCTTGTTCCCTCCCCTGAGCCCTTGTGGCTGTCCCAGCCAAAATAAACTCTCAAGGCATCTAAACAATCCATCTTAATGTAATGTTCCCCATGGAGGCTATTGACTTGGTGTTGAGTCTGTATGGACAATCTCCCCTTCTTGTCTCCCATCAGGCCACCAGTGCTGTCTGCACTGGTGAGAGATGGCCCAGGCCATCTCTGCTGGCCTCCTAGCCAGGCACATTTCACTTCTGAGCTTGCAAAGCCTGCTGTTTGCATGCCAAATTGAAGTCATGAGAATGAATAAAAACAATCTATTTTTAATCCAGATCTCTTACTCTTGGCTATTTTTTTAATATAATTGGTTCTGTTTTCTGTTAATGATCTGAAATTTAGCATCTATTCCCGCCTCGGAGTGTTACTTTGATAACTGGTGTTAAGGAAGAAGATTAAGACTGTTGTTAGCAGTGGAGGCTGCAGGACATATGGGTGCTGCAGCACGGTTAGTGATATAAAGTTTGAGGCAGTGGGACAGATTGTCTGGGAATCCTGGCTTAGTAGCAATGAAAGGCTGATGAGGTAAGTAGTGCTGGGAAAATCCTGTTAGGGAAGGAAAAGAGCAGACTGGAACTGAGTGATCACAGGACACCCAGCATTGAATATGCGGTTTCTCTACAAAATTGAATTCACTTTTGGCACGGAAACGGGATTCGTATTTCTCTCCCCATTGCATGTGCTTCATTAGCAGGCTTGTAGGGCACTCTGAACTTTCCAGCATTTAGTTATGCACTGGGACCAGACTTGTGCTGAACATTCAAGGCAGTTGGTTCATGTTTGGATCAGACCTTTTCAACTTCATGTCATCTACAAGCACTGTGGAACAGGGTGAAGGATCCAGAACAGCATCCACAGATCTGGTTGTTGTTGATGTGGCAGGGGTTAGAAACTCCAGTGTAGAAACATTCCTTGCTGAGCTGGAGGAGAGCTATTTCTGAAATCAGGCAAGGCAGCATGGACAATAGAGATGTGCACACACACATGGTGAATCCTTTGGGTAACTACCAGCACCATCTCTCCAATGCTGTGAGCTTCCCTGTAGCTAGGGTCTATACTTCCATGTTGGGTGTGTTTTACATCACTTTCTAAAGCACTGCCTTGGTTCCATTCGGTCAATAGGTGCTTCATTGCCTGTTCCTCTACAATAGGAAGATTAGCAGTGATTTATTTGGGAGAGTGCTGGGGCTGGTGATTTGTCTGAGTGTGCGAGTTGTGTGACCTTGTGGTGAAGTGTGATTTCTGTGGAGCGCAAGGGGACTGGTTAGGATAAATGATGCAGAGGAGTCTGGATCAACCAGCTGAATGAGTATGTGGGTGGGATATCCAGGTACATTCCTTAATACAGCCTCGCCTGTTCCCCGCACCCTTCTGATTAGAGGCAACAAAGTGGCAGTCTCCTTTTTATTCTCTGCTTTTCAAGAGGAGATGGGAAAACGAACAAGGGAGCAAATCCGTCTGCAGAGAGAAAGATTCAGAGAGAAGTCTGCAAGCACAGACAACACTTCTATCAAGAGCACCTGCTGTATAGGGTGGTGCAGTCATGGTTCCCTCTCACAAGAGTCAGGCGAAGAGACTCTGGGAAGTATGGCTGTAGGCACTGCCCCTGGGTAGCACGGGAAATGCATAGGAGCTACACAGGGGCCAGGAGGTGCAAAGACCTGGAGGGAAGCTGGGGTCTGAAAATGGGATGAGTCTCATAGAAGCACAGAATGGCCCAAGTTGAAGTGACTTTGAAAGATCATCTGATCCAACCTTTCATAGGAAAGGGAGCCTAGATGAGATTATCTGACACCCTGGCCGGTCACATCTTGAAAACATCCATCAATGAGAACTCCACCACAACCCTGTGGAGCTTGTGTCAGTGACTGATTGTTTGCACTGGAATTTTTTTTTCTAATATTGAGATAATATGTTTCCTGGTGCAACTTGTACCTACAGCCCTTTGTCCGTTCCAAGGGACTCCTTGTGAAGAGACAACCTTTGTCTAATTTGTAGCCAGCTTTTAGATATTGGAAAACTGTAATGAGATCCCGTTGAGCCTTCTGTAAAGAGAGATCTAACCCCTTCAGTCTTTCCTCAAAGGGCAGGTTCTCCAGCACTTTTGTAATCTTTATGGCCCTCCTTAGGACCCTCTCCACCTTGTTTTTTAGTTGTGGGGACCACAACTGGAAAGAGTACACTGGTGACCTGACAAGCACCGAGTAGGATGATCATAGCATAGAATGGTAGGGGTTGGAAGGGACATCCAGAGATCATCTGGTCCAAGCCCCGTGCAGAAGCAGGTCAACCTAGAACATGTCGCATAGGAACATGTCCAGGCAGATCTTGAAAACCTCCAAGGAAGGAGACTCCACAACCCCTCTGGGCAGCCTGTGCCAGGGCTCCCTCACCTGAACAGTAAAATAGTTTGTTCTTATGTTTAAATGGAACTTTTTATGTTCCAACTTCATCCCATTCCCCCTTGTCCTGTTGCTAGCTACAATAGAAAAAAGGGATGTCCCAAGCTCCTGACACCCACCATTTAGATATTTGTAAATATTAATAAGATCTCCCCTCAGTCTCCTCTTTTCCAGACTAAACAGCCCCAGTTCCCGCAGCCTTTCCTTGTATGAAAGATGTTCGAGTCCCCTGATCATCTTGGTGGCCCTGCGCTGGACTCTCTCCAGAAGTTCTCTGTACCTCTGGAGCTGAGGAGCCCAGAACTAGACACAGGACTCCAGATGAGGCCTCACCAGGGCAGAGTAGAGGGGGAGAAGAAGCTCCCTTGACCTGCTGGCCACACTCTTCTTGTTGCGTCCCAGAATGCCGTTTGCCTTCTTGGCCACAAGAGCACATTGCTGGCTCATAGATCTCTGCTGGTAATGTTCCTGTGGGCATAGTCCAGGATTCAATTTGCCTTTGTTGCTGCAGTGGTGCACTGCATATTCAACTCACCCATCAGGATCTCCTGGTCCTTGAGGCCCTTCATCCAACCAGGAGAGCTCTAAGGGGAAGACAGTGTGTCTGCAGGGTTTGTATTTCTCCAGGGTTTACTACTCAATTTGCCAGGCTGCCACTCTGCAGTGCCTTGCCATCACCCCAAGGTGTGGGGTGTTAGGAAATTAGCCAGCAGGCATGTGTGGCAGGGCTTGTTTGCAAGGTTAACATGGACAACATAATTGCAACATTGTTCAGGAAGTCTTTGATGTAACAGGAACACCAAGGTACTATGACAAGTGGCCTTCCCACCCCTGCAGAGCAGCAGTTTCTCCTTTCTCATGGGAAGTACTGAGGCCTGTGGCTGCAGCTGACCACCAGTGTTTGTGCTGTGGCTCTTGCCTTGCAGATCCGCCTCCTGCTATCGTGAGCTCTGTGCATACTCATCTTCCAGGCAAGGCTCTGTCCAGCTGGCACAGGCATTTGGAAAGTATTTTCCCGATGATTGTGTGGAAACTGCTTATGTCTACTTGTGTAAAATGCCATTCTTATTTTCAAAATCCTCATCTTCTATATCTCTGAGTTGCAGAGCTGACCCTCAACATCCCGAGAATCATTGTTGCCCTGCCTGGCTGGCTATTTCTTAGCTTTTCATGCGTCATGGGAGTGAGATGAACAAGAATCTTCCTGTTTCCTTTGCTTCAACTCAGCACTCTGTCAGCCACTGCAAAACTGGGAGCGTCTTGTCAACTTTTTGCTACTCCTAGTTTTCTCTGTGGAAATCTAGCAGCTGTATGAGCTACAGACTCAGCAAGGTGAGCAATATCTGGCAGTAGATGAATCTGGTTGGAAAGAGAATCTGAAAAGTGAGAAGGGCTATGCAAAGCTGTGGGACCATGGGTACGTCCCACAGCATTCACCAGGTTGTGGTTGAACAGGAAGCTGTCTTTCTCCTTTTCTGCAGACAGAGGGGAAGTGGAGCCTGTTGGATGCCTATCATTTGGCAGACACAATGTGTGGAGTCTGCAGCCAGATTTTGGGGAGTTCAACCCATCCCATCCTCCCCACAAAGATGTACAATGGTGGGCAGGGGTAAGTGACAGTCTTCCACCAGAAACCTGTTAGCTTTTATCAGTTCTGTTGTCTATTGAATCCCATCTTTTCTTTTGAAATCCAACTCTGGGTTAGGATGAGGCTGCATTTTTGAATCCTGTTGAGAAGGAATTCAAGAAGTGGGACTTGGAGATGAGACAAGAGCCATGGCCTACAGAGCAGTAAGGAGAGACCCAAGAAAGTGAGGACCTTTTTGTGAAGTTTCTGGTTGAGAGATGGGGAAGAAGGCTGCAGGGAGAGCTGCAAGAAAGGTGGTTAAAACTGTGATCTGTTGTTTCAAAATGCTGAGAATCAAACCATACCCTGATACATACAGAAGGAATCACCACGAACTTTTGGTTTTGTATTCAAAACCAACATTATTACCAGTAGGATTCTGCCACATCTTTGTGGGCTGAAGGAGTTTATTTCTGAAAATAGGTATTACCTCCAGCCTCATAAGCTGTCCCTAGAGAGAAACATTTTGCTGGCCTTGTGAAGGGCTCTGCCTGGACCTGAAAGAGCATCTGCTCAGCTTTGAGCTCAGCAGAGGTGACACGAGGTCAGGTGGGGAGCCTGTGAGATGCAGGCTCTCTCTCACAGTGCAGCCCCTGACACTCTCTGTGTCTCAGTTCAGAAAACATACGGTTCTTTTCCTGCAAGACAGAGGTCCCGTGTCCCTCTGGAATAGTGTCTGAAACCTTTCACTGACAGATGTATCTGAGCACTGGCAGCACTGCTCAGGTCCCCTCTGCAGCAGGACCAGCTCTGGCAGCTGTGTGTGCTGAGGGGCAAAGCACAGCTCATCACTTCCAGGTGGAGCTGCCACTGCCTTGGTCTCTGGTGCTGTGGTTGGCAGCTGCTGCTTAACAGACAGCTCAGCACTGTGGTGGTTTTCCAACCCTGTTGCCAGGCCATGTAACAACTCTCAGTAACCTCTTAAAACCTTTTATAGGGGGCCAGCAGCTTGTGGGTTTCCGTTAAGCCCTGCTTGCACGTCATATGGCCCCTGATAAGGACCAAAGAAGGACCCCTTGCACCGGAATGGTGATGCGAGATACCTTGTCTGCTCCTCTTTAGCTCCTTGCAGGCTTATGTAGGAGAGTGTGAGGCCCTGGGCAAGTGCTGTGTGGCCAATAATTGCATTGCAGGGCTGCTTCCAGCAGCTGGTCTCTTGGAGGGAGTCGGGGACGAGTGTAGTGGCACACATCGAGGTTGGAGATGTGTGTAGGATGGGGTCAGGAAGGCTGCCAGAGCATTTTGGCTGACCTCAGTCAGGACAAAGGAGTTCGCCCGGATATCTCGTGTTAGGTCTGAATAATGTTACTGTGATGAAGACATCAAGATGGAGAAAGTCCAGACCTTTGCTTGAAATACAGTGGATAACTATCTTCCCAGCTAAGAGCACATGACATTTTTTTCTGATAGGATTTGTCTGGCTCTAACTTTTGGCCACTGACTCTTCTTTTACCTTTCTCCACTGAATTATTAAAGACTCTTATAAAGACACTTGCTTAAAGCGTTTCACAAGGGTTTTTGGACAACCCAGACTAAACTCTCCATGCCTTCCACTGGTCAGCATTTTGCCCAGTCTTAGGAGATCAAAATGGGTTTAAGTGGGCAAAAGCCCTAGAGGTCTAAAAGCATTGATTTCCCAAGTAACCCACACTGCTTAAATATTTGAGGATTGAATCACCTGTACTTAAAAGAGAGCAATTAAGGAAACTAAAGGTATTTTTGAAGGGCTGAACAATTACTTCACATCGGTTTTCCTCTACAAAATTGGCTGTGGAGCTGCTTACACAGATCTTGCTCTTTTCTGGACCAAGGGGAGATAGTATCAGAGACTGAGAAAGGAGGAGCTGGAATAACCAGACTGTATAATATTATAAATAAGCTGCCAGGTCAGGATGGCATACAGCCAAGAGGTCTTAGGGAATGGGAGGATGAAAGGGCCTCATCTTGAAAAGAAATATTACATCTCTTGTGAAAGGAAAAAAACCCAAAACCACACACACACATAGAGAAAAAAAATAGAGAGAGGAAAAACCAGTGTTCAATAAGGATGGAGGATGTAGTACTTGCATTTTTAACAGCTCTTGGGATGATCTGTAGAATTACAGGCCTGTTCGACACGCATGCAAATGAATGCAATACCTAGCAAATTAGGAGAATTGGCCGTGAAGCTTACACGGGTAAGACTACTCAGAGGTGCAACCTGCAGAGATTCTGCAAAAAGAAACCACATTTCCTGAACTCTTGTGAGTCTTTGAAGAACTCTGTGAATTAGCTGAGTAAGAAGAACTGTCTTACACCATTTGTTTAGCTTCTTTCCACAGGCTTTCTTTCTGCAAGGGTACGTTTGAGACCTGGCTGCAGACATGTAGCTCACAGTGGAGGAAGTGGCTTATTGCTGTGGCTACAGCACTGGTGAGGAGGTGAGTGCGTGGGTGGCCAATGTGTCATGGGGAAAAAGGTACTAATGCAGCATCTTGATCAGCTGTTGCACAGGAGTCTCTGGGGACAGAGAGAAATGTGCCAAGCTGCAGTGAAGCTTAGGTCACTCAAGAAGGAAGAGGACAGTTGAGTGGAAGGCCGTAAGGGGGAAGCAATGGATTCACTTGGAGGGCAGAAAGAAAAGGGGTTGATAGGAAGGGGTAGCTATGTCAAGGATGGTTCCAGGAAGACGTACTGATGGGTGAGAGTTGTCTTCTCAGCATTGCATGTTTGTGTCTCTGATATTGAAGATGTGAGTGTGTAGGACACCAGCAAGCTGGCAGGAGGGACATAGCTGCATTGCCAGGCAATTTCAGGCATCTATGTTAGACCAGTTCTGAAGGGAAATGTTGAAAGAAATCCAGAATAGGTGATGATCCAAAAAAGGAGTATGTAGGGAGAAGAGAGGACCCCCTTCTTGGTAACATCTGAGTCAATAACCTCCAGGCATGGAGAACTGGGCTCTTGCTGAGCCACTGAAGCACATCTGATCAATAACTCAAAACCCCAACTTGCACATTAGCGGAGTCAATTATCAGCTCTGCTCTCTGCTTCCTTGATTATTATTTCAGCATGTAGCAGCTGCTTCACAAGCTTTATGGCCCATCACATTCTGAAGGGACTGAGTTAAATGCAGATTATTGACCGATGAGGCCGTAAGAATGTACTGTAAAATATACAGTCATGCTAGCCCATAAATCCCCAGCGAGAGTGCTTTTTAAAGACATTCCTCTTGCAGTGGGAATGCTCTGGGTCACTGTCAAGGCCTTGAAAAAGGCTTTTTCAGCCTGATTCGTGCCATCTCCCCTGGGGCACTGAGTTCTCCTTCCTTTGACCTGCTCATCAGGACCTTTGGGCTTCAGCAGGGATGCTTGGGTTCCAGTTTATTCTGCACATGAACACAGTGAACTTTAATGTTTCTTCTCTGGCCCTGGGTTCTTTGCTGCTCCCGAGTTTCTCAAGTTGTTCAAGTTTGCTGGTTTTGGCTGAGGTTGTGGGCTTATGATTTGAAGCAGCCTAAATTCTGGTGAGCATGAGCAGGCTAAATCATGAGCAGTTTGAACACCAGGTAATGACAGCTTTCCCTCCTCTGCCAGTCTGATATACTGCTGGCTGTCAGCTGAGAGGTTCATGGAGACAGACAGAAGTACTTGCGTCATTTTGAGTTGCAAATCTCTTCAGCTTCACGATTCAAACCTATTTCAAGGGAAGGGGTGCATGCCTTTATGGGTATGAATTGAAAATGCAGTGCATCTACACTGAAAATCTCTCTCTATTGAAGATGCTGATAGCTAGGGCAGCAGTGATGAGGTGCTCAGCAGCTCATTAGCTCAGTGGTTCCCCTTGAAGGAGCCCAGGTTCGTCCCAGGCAGGTTATCCATCATTGTAAGAATCGTGCATGCTGACAACTTCTGTATAAATACACGTGTCCCTTTTCTGCTCTAGCAGCTAGGCATAGAGATCAGTGCTTTTGATCACTGCCTGCAAGCTCAGGGAAGTTTTGTGCCCTTGAAGCTGAGTCCATGCTGCTGGCAGTGCATTGAGGATTCCTTAATGCTTCTATGGATTTCTTGACCTGCTTCATCCCAAGGTTCTCCCTTTCCAAGGGTAGGAGAGAATTTCATATGCTTGAACTGGAGCCTAAGAGATGGCTAATTTAGAGCTTGATGCATTATAGAAGATATTTGGGTTCTTTTTTAACATTGTTTTGATGTGACTCTAGAATGACCTTTTTCCTAAGCTTTCTCAAGCGCTGCATCCTGGCCCCAGCTCTGCTTGTAACTGGTTTTAAAACCTTTCAGTGTTGGAGCAACTGAGATCATGGGGCCAAGCCTTCACAAGTTCCTAGGGAGATGTGGATCCACTAGGCTGGTGCCAACAGATGTAGGGCAAGGTCTTGCTCACTCTGTGTCTGGGAAGTGAAAAAAGAGGCAGTCAGGACCAGGGTAAGGGAGGCAGCAAAAATTTGAGTTGGGAATCTTGGGTTTGTCACAGGCCCTTTTGCAGACTGCCACAGTAAACCCACTGGATGGCTTACTGGCCAATCCATAATTTGAAATGCAGGTTGATGGCTGCCACCACACTTTGTTTCTCTCTTTCTTGTCTGGCCTGTCAAGCAATGTCACATGCTGTGCAGCAGCCCTCACTGAGCTTCCCTGCCTTGAACATGTGATGTCCTAGCTTTGAAGGCTGTATGTGGTGGTTGATGGTGATGGGGGGTGGGAAGGATACTGCCATGCTCTGTGTTGTCTCATTCCACTGCTTGGTCAATGTCCTGTCCCTTGTCCCACCCACACTCCACAGTAAGTGGTCTCCCATTGTAGATTTTGTCCCAGAAGGGCTGTGCATAGCAGTACACATGGCCACACGTGTGCAGGTAGTCGAGCAATTGCAGTAGGATCACATCATGCCTTTGAGTGGCATGAATTCTTCGGTGTTTGCTTTCTTTAGTTCCCTTTTAATCATATTTTATATTCCTGGGGGTATTTGTTAACACACATGTTTGCCTTCAGCTGTGTCATTTAATTTCACTGCCAGGCTAAATCTCTTATGTCTCTTCCACAGCCCACATATACTTGAAACACCTCTGTTTAAACATCAGCCTGGAAAAGGAGATTTGCTGGTGATGGAGTTGGCCTCCTTATCAAGGATATCATTGCAGTAGGGCTGAACTCATCAAGGAGGAACAAAAACCTTTGAAGGGCATCCAGGAAAGGATTGTTGTAAAGTGACCTCCACCCCTTCAAAGGCCTGAGGTAGGTGGTAAAGCCAATGGGCTACTGAATTCTGTTTCTCGCCTGTCATTGTTGTAGAAGTCAAGGCAGCTTGGAGTCTCCTGAGTGTCTCATATAACTAGCCCAAAGATCCAGGTAATATCTCCAGCACTTATTATGTGTGCCCCAGTGTTCATTGCTGCTTCTTCCTGCTCAAGAAATGTCAGGCTACACATGATGAGAGTCCTGTGGTGTGATAAGAAACCTCTACCCAAACTGTGCAACTGAAACCCCACTGCACCAGCACAGGCAGTTTTCAGAATGGGTTTCTCTCACTTCTCTTAAAATCTTCCATGTGCCCACAATCAAACATTCATGGGCTAGACCTATAGCTGTCACCTTGTTAAAGATGAACGGGTGCATGCCAGATCTACACTAGCTTATGTGCTGGTCTTCAGGTTGAGTCCTCCCACAGCTCCCCAGATGTGTCTCATGTCTCATGTCCTTGGCTTTGGTCTGGGGCAATTACCTGAATACCAAGGCAGGTATGGAATTAGATGTGGTTATATTATTTCTTTCAGAGAAGAAGGTTAGGCTCCCACAGCCCTAACTGCATCCTTTGATGTCAGAGGGATGTGAAAAAACTTCAATTTTTGGAGAGGAAGACACTGGTAGGGAATACAAACGAGGTTTGCTAAGCCTCAGAGGAAGGAACAGGGAGTTGTTGTTCACCCAGCCCTGCAGCAATGCCACTGTGCAACACTCACCAAAACTCTATTTAGAAAAAGCTACTAGAGGAAGTGTGTCTTCATACAGCAGGTCCTGGATGCCTGGTCCTCACTGCCCCCAAGGAGACAGGCAGCACTGGCAGGCTCAGGCAGGCGTTTGAGGGCAGCAGGCTCAGGAGTGGGGTACTCGGATGAGAAATGCCCTTTCGCATCCATGGCTCCACAGCAATGGGTGCAGTGGGAGGATCATGGGGACAGACTCCAGGAGTGGTTGACCTGTTTTCTCTCCAATGGCCACAGCAGGAGACCAGGGCAGACAGCCCATCAGTGTGTCCCAGACAAGCGTTTCCTAGGTGTCTAATCCCAGGAACTGAAGCCTTGAGAGAAATCTCCCTTTCTCTGAGAAAAAATGAGGATTTGGAAGCTGAGAAAAAATACTGACAGAGGGAATTATCAAGAGGTTAAATACACAGTTATCACACCAGTGTCCTCAATTTTTCTGCTCCTGATTTCTCTGCTGTGGCAATGTTCAAACTCGAGTGTGTCCCTGCTGGGTGACATCTCACCTTTTTGTGCTGCAACATGGAGGTTGTGGTTTGTGCCCCAGTGCTGGCAGTGACCTAGCAAGAACTGAACACATTGGAGCCTCTGATTAAAAATGCCCCTGAGGGGAGGCCATATCTAACTGTGCCCTGGAGAGCCATCACTAGCTGGTGGCAGCTGAGCAAAGGCCAGCGTGCCGATGGGGACTCAATCCACCATGTGCTCGTGTGCTTGCCTACATTTGTAGGAATAGAGGATGTAAGTCAAGGAGACCCTAATATAATTGAGACTGCTACATTCTCAATTAAATTTGACTGCAACTTTGTGAGGGCAGTAAATAGATACGTATGGAGATGGACAAAATGTTCTCTTAGGCCTCTTTACTGTGAAAATTGTCCTGGAAATAAACTTCAGCTGGAGTGAGGGTTCATCCAGGGGTGTCTTTGAGGCTGACAGCTGCAGGGTGGTTGTTAACACCTTGTAGTGCTGGTGGGGTGTCACTGCCTGCCTGCTGCCAGATCAACTATGTATGCAGGCTGCAAGAAACAGTGCAGAGAGGATGCTTCAGCTGCTGAGGACTTGATTAACTGTCAGCTGGGAGGTGCTGGAGGGGAAGGAGAAACTCCCACCGTGGGGCAGAGCTCCCTGGCAGCCAGAGGCAACATTGGCACAACCTCTACAGAGAGACATAGACATTTATAAAGCAAGGCTGAAACAGCTGCAGTCCCCAGGAAAGCAGGAAAGAGCTATGCATGCTGGTGCCTGTAGGTTGCAAGGCAGGTGCAAGTGAGAGGTAAGATCACCACATCCTAAGGACATGGCTGATGGAGGAGGAGGTTGGGACGGTGCTCTCGGGGACCATGTATTTGGAGGAGGGAGAGGCACAGCTTGTATGTGTATGAGAGTGCTGCAGCTGTGGGCTCCCTGGCCATTCAGGCAGCAGCAGCTGAATCTTGAGGGTCAAAGCAGAGAAGGTCTGCAGCATGTAAAGATACCTGCTCTGGCTGACAGATTCTAAGAGTAGAGACCAGGGTCTGGTGATGCTGTGCCCTGTGTGAGCACCTGGAGGGAAAGTGAGGGCATTTGCTGAGGGAAAGCAAAGCTGTGGAGGCAGCTCTTTGACAACTCCTACATCCAGGCTCAAGCAGTAAGTCCCCTCCTGGGATACTGGGCTGCTGATCCCAGCCCTGCTTTCCAGAGGGGCTCTGCTTGCTCAGCTCTCTTAGGATCCAGCTCACAGTGGTGTGCCTAGAATAGTGGTGTCATGGTTTTAAATAACATGTGGGTGAGCTCAGCTGTTGGATGTAGATGAGAAATGGGTGGGCTGTCTGCTCTATAATTTAAAAGCTGACTTTTAAATTCAGCTGCATTCCCACCAGCTGGGAACACCAAAGCCCACGTGGCTGTTTCTAGGTCAGTGTTTTTTTGGTCTTTGCCGTGTGTATCCCTGAGGATGCCAGTCTTGCTCTTTGGGGTCTGAGGTACCTGGGTCTGCTGGCGATTCCTGCTGACACAAATGTGTATGTCCTCCACTGGAAGAAACTCTGGGCTTCACAGGCAGTTGAAAACCTTTGGCTTGGTGGGGAAATGCCTAGTACTTGCTATGTGGTGTGGACCTGTTTCTGCAGGGGAGTTGGACTAGATGATCTCTAAAGGCCCCTTCCAACTTCTACCATTCTATGATTCTATGACCCACCCTGAGTGCAGGACGGACCCCATGTCACTGTGTCCTGCACCAATATATTTTTACTTATAGGACATACCCAGGTCAAGCAGACTCCCTTCTCTTTTGGCAGATGCACTCCTTTGCCCCAGGGCTACCCTTTGATGCCCTCCCCAGTCCAAGAGCCCTGTGAGGAGGAGGAGGTTTAAGCTCCCTGCCCAGTTCTGCAGCTTGGGATGCTGCTTTTCCAGGCCAGACCAGCAGTGCTGGTTATTGAGTTATCCCCTCAGACAGCTGCTGAAACACCTCAGCATGGCTTCCCAGGCAGCTGGTCCTTGAGATGATGACACAGCCTCCTGTATCGTCACTCTCCTCTGGCATAGTCCTGCCTGGAGAGAGGTTTGGGAGAGGATTGCTGCTGTGGAGGCCCCAAGTATTTGTGGGGAGCCCTGTGGTCAGCAGGAAGGGCCCCTTGTCCCCAAGCCTGAGTGCAAGGGAAAGTCTCCCAACAGGCTGAACTGTCATCAGCACTGAATTCCCCTCCTCGCTCTGCTGCTCCTCTGCTGGCATTTGACATGGAAATGATCTTGATTTATTCTGGAATAATAGGATGAAATGGTGCAAAGGAAAATTTTACACTGAGGATCGAGATAAATCGCCCAGAGCAAAGCCAGCTGAGAGAAGGGGGTGGGGGAACTATGTGACTCCAGTCACTCAGAGGACCAAACATCGCACTGGAAAATAAAACGTTGGAAACAATGCAATGCTGGCCTGGGAGCGTGGCTGAATTAAAAGGGGTGGGTGCTGACCCTCCTCACAGCCTCTGGGGTTTCACTAGCGGTTAATGCAGGGCCTCTCAACATCTCTCAGCCTCACTTGCCTCCCTTGCCCCGGCCGCTGCAGGCAGCAGGGGATTGGCAGGCACAGCTCCCAGGGCCATCCCCCCTCACCCCCGGAGCTGGAGCCGGGGCTCCCGGAGGGTTTTTGACAGTCTGGCACCATCTGCTGGGGTTTCCCGGGAAATAAAGCAGGTTTTGGGGAGATGGCCGTACCTCCGGATAGCAGTCTGAGGGCTAGGGACAGAGAGGCAGCAGTGTTTCCCGAGAGTTTGTCTCCATGCTGGCAGGAAGTGACGGCCCGCTCCTCCTCCTCCTGATCACTGCTTTGTAATCACTGTGTCTGTCCCTTGGTAGCATGGTGGCAGAGGTGACTGATGACCTGTCTTTACAGACCCAAGGCTAGCTTCCAGCTTGGGCCAACTTGGCGAGCAGCCCCTTGGCTTTGGAGAAGTAGGCCTGCCAGTTCTTGGGCCTGGCAAGGTCAACTTTCTTACTACCTCCTATGGTTTCCCATTCCCATTCTTCTGTGCCTCCTTGACCAAAGGTAGTGGTTGCTCTCATCCCACTGCTTGGTTTGTGGCCCAAGTGCTCTTGTGGTCCAGGCAGTGCTAGCAATGGGAAAACATCCCAGGATCAGTGGGAGGAGGTCCCTGGGATAGATGGAGGTGCTCTGAGGTGTGCTGGGACTTGCATTGCTCCCTCAGAGAGGAATGAGAAGGAAGAGCAAGGTTAGCATGCTTCCAGGGTCCTTGCTGTCCTGATACTTGCAGATGGGAGGAAACCATCACTGCTCGCAGGATCTGGCAGTCCCTGTCCGCTCTTACTGCCTTTACTCTGAAGTAGCTGTGCTGTCTCTTTCAAATTTTGTCCACAGTTCCCAGACGAAGTTGTGCCCATTTCTGGCCCCAGCCCCACACAAACAATAAGCAAAAGATGTCCCACATTCATATGTGCTTGCCCTTATTAGGGGCTCCAGCAGAGAAGGGAGGGAGAGGGAGGGAAATGGAGAAAGGCAGAAGTCTGCCTCCAGCAAGATGGTCTGCACAAATGGACTGACTTATAAATGAATTTATAAGTTAAAATTGGCCTATAATGAGAGCGTTACTGAGGGGAAAAAAAAGGACTGTGGACTGCAAACCACTTAGGAATCTGAGATCTTGGTGTGTTATGCAAAGCCGGAGGGGAAATGCTGGGTCCTATGAGCAAAGGCATCACAGATTGCTCCAAGCTGTGTCAGGCAAGCTAAGGCCAGTTGTGTTTCCTACCTCACAGTCCTTCATTGGCCCTGGGTTTCTTCCTCAAAAGTATTCCCCTCCTCTGATAAAATTGCAAGAGCATCAGGCTCTTGAAACTGCTGCTGAATGCCATTGTTGAAAACAGGTTTATTTCAAGGCAGCTTTTACTAGTAATGGTTCTAGAGTTAGGCCTCTGGAGAAATACGGTAGTTTTGAGGTTTTTCATTCTAAAAATAAAGCAGTCTCCCAAGCCCACTGCTGTGGTTGGGCTTTGTGCTTACAGGCTTCTGTCGACAGCTTGCCTAATGAATGAAGATGTGAGGGAAGAAAAGCTTTTCAACGAGGAGGCTGTGTGCTTCCCAGGGCTGGGAACGGTAAACAAGACATGAGCAGTGATTGAAAATACGACATCCTCCTCTTGGTGCTCCCTAACACATGTGAAATCGCTTTCACATTTCGAATTCCTTGAAACTGGAGAAGTTGATGTGCCTCCATGCACATAACCCATGGGTTATCCATTTGGGGAGCATGCAAAGATTCAGGCCTGCCTGACTTATGTACAGGCAGTAGGTGTAAGGAACATTCAGCCCACAATCTTCCACCTCCCAACAATAATCTGACCCCCAAAGCTGCCCAGAGACCTGTCACCTCTGATTTCATCCTCCCCCAGAAACCAATCTCTACCCTAGTGCTGCCTTTCTGAGGTGCGGGGAATAAGTTTTTCTCTCCTTTGAATCTGAAATGATGTCAGGTATCATCCCCAGCTACGAATACAAGGTGTTCACACTTCCCTGTCGCTGACTGTGCCTTGCCCCAGTGCCTACAGCTGGAGGAACAAGAGCTGGAGACCAAGCAAGTTATCAGGAAGATCCGTGCTTCCCCCATGTCTCCCCACAGCCATCTTCCATGGTAAATGTCATCTCTAAACACATGAAGGAGAAGATGGTTACCAGGGGGAGTCAACACAGATTCACCAAAGGGAAATCCTGTTTGACCAACCTGATAGCCTTCTGTGAGTGCATAACTGGCTGGCTCGATGAGGGGAGAGCAGCAGAGGCCGTGTACCTTGATTTCATCAAGGCTTTTGACATTGTCTCACATAAAATCCTCAAGACTGAAGAGAGACTTCATTAAAACAAGTATTTAAAAGGTGCATGTCAAGAGGATGGAGCAGTACTTTTTTCTGATGTCCCTAGTGATAGGACTGTGTTTAATAGATAAAAGCTTGAACACGAAAAGTTCCACTTAAACATAAGAAAATCTTCATTCTTGTGAGGGTGAGGGAGCCCTGGCACAGGCTGCTCAGGGAGGATGTGGAATCTCCTTCTCTGGAGGTTTTCAAACCCACTTGGACACATTCCTGTATGATCTGATCGGGGTTAACTTGGGAGGCTGGACTACATGATCTCCAGAGGTCCCTTCCAACCTCTACCATTCTATGATTCTAAATCCAACTTTTGTATGAGGGAAAGCCACACTCCTCTTGAAAAGCTCCTTTCCAGCCCAGTGTGCCACTGACACAGCTGCTGGCCTGCTTCCCTTGCCTTTGCACGGCTGCTTCTCTTTGTGGGGCTGCTGCCTTTCCTGCAGCCTGACCTGGCGTTTCCCTCCCCTTGTTACAGGAGTGTATTAGCATATTTTCTCTCCTTACTGTCATGCCCAGCTATAAAATATGCTCTCAAACAATTGGACTGGGAGCTTCCAGAGACCACTAAAGAGAAAAATAGCATCTATATAAAGAAAATCAGCCTCAATATTCAGCTGGCATTGCTCAAAGCTGAAAGGCTTGCAAACCTCCTCTGCAACAGGGAAGAAGTGTCTTAGGCAGTGGGAAGAAATACCAAGAGAGGAGTAAGAATCAGGAGGTACTGCTATAGAGTCAGTGCAAGTGGTATCTCATTACAACCCAGTGCAGCTCCTACATGTCAGAGGCACCGAGTGCTCCCACTTCCCCAGCTTCCCAGTGCTCACAGGCACTGCCCCCATCCCTTCACAGAGCCAGGCTAGCAGGGCAGCAGCAAACTACCCCAGATATCTACTGGGGCCCATTTTCCCAGGGGATACAGAGCACAGACAGATAACAGCTTTCTGGAGTCATTTTTAAATGAGTTCTCCCATCAGAAATGGTTCTCCAGCTCATGCAGGATAAAAGGGGACCTGGAGGACGTTGGTGTGCATTGACCCAAAAATGCACATCAAAGAGGATGCATTTGGTATCAGCCAGAAACCCAGTGGAAATGTCTTTGCGGACACAAAACTCCTGTGGATAGACATGAACAATGATATTTCTCTGGCTATTGCCTCTCCTGGGAATATCTGAGATAACCCTGAGGCATGATTTTTTTCTTTTTCCTAGAAGTGCAACACATCTGTGTTTTCTGTTGAGGTCAATTAGAGCTATGGGAGATCAGAGGCTGCTGAAAAATGAGTGCCTCGCTGTTGTCTTACCTCCCAAAGTAGCGATTCTTTGATTTCTGGGTTATAGTAAAGCACTTGCTTTGAAATCACATGAAGAGCTCTTGTCTGCTCCTGCCTCTAATCCAAGGCAAGAAGGCAACCAGCTGGCTAGATCCCCTCCTGAAGGAAGACAAAAGGATAGCAGCTTGTTTGGTTGTTCACCTTTCATCCACTCCATTCCCTACAGAGCAGCATGTCCTAGAGGGCATGTTCCTGTCAGTTGCCAAGGATGCTTGCCCCTTGCCTTCTGCAGATGCAACTGGAGGCCCATGGCCTTGCAGGACACATTGGTGCAGGAAGCACTGGTGCTGCACTGCTGTTTCCACTCTTTTGCACAGGAGTTGATGCTCAGGCTTGTTTCAGCAGCTCACTTTCTTATTAAATGACTTGACCCCAGGAACACTGTCTGTTTCTCTCCTGGCTATTCTCCCAAGGGCTGCCTGCCTCTCTGCAAGGCTTGTCAGTGCTGTGTCAGGCAAGGAGGGAGGGAGAGATGGAGTTGCCTCACTGCTAATGTGATTCTGCTCTCAGGGATACAGCTAGGCATGACTCCAATCTGTCTCCTGCACTGGGGTGTAGCAGCAACTCGAAAAGTAGAGTCCTCTCTCCAGGAATGAATGATAGGACAAGAGGAAATGGCTTCAAGTTGTACTAGGGGAGATTTAGGTTGGACATTAGGAAGAACTTTTTCACTGAGAGGGGTATTAAGCATTGGAATGGGCTGCCCAGAGAGGTGGTGGAGTCACCATCCCTGGAGATATTTAACAGACACATAGATGAGGTGCTGAGGGACATGGTTTAGCGATGGGCTCAGCAGTGTTAGGTTAGTGGTTAGATTTGATCATCTTAAAGGTCTTTTCCAACCATAATGATTCATCCTTCCCACCCAAGGTCCATGCAACACTTGGTGCTCAGCTTATACCACATCCTCCACAACTTATACCACATCCTCACGCTCCCCATGCCAAGGTTGCTGCTACTGACCGGCTGTTTGGTGTACGACAGCACCTGGCTGACATACCAAAGTGTCTTGCTGCTTTCTCTCCCCTCTTGACAGACAGGCGAATGGGATTATTTGGCTGAAGGAGGTTATTCCCAGCACCTGCCTCTTTGGTTTCAGCTTTAGAAAGAAGTTGTCTGTTTGGCAGTGAAATAAAAGCACCAAATTCCCTAGCACTGACACATCCAACAGGGCAGTCCCTTGTCTGGCATCAGTCTCCTGAATTCCATCAAAATCTGTTGTGGTTTAGGCCTATCCAGGGACAAAAGTCTACAATTAGATTTGGTTTAAGTACCACAGGCTTTGGAACTTCCGAAGGACAAGGAGAGCTTAATTGCCTCTTATGGTCCCAGACAAAACAGACAAGCTACTCAGCTTGGGGAAGAAAAAGAAACTTAATTTAATCTTCCTCAAACTGAAACATAACAAACAGAAATATCCATTGGAAAAATAATACAGAGTTGGGTGAATGATGGAAGTACAATCAGCTCTTTAAGATCAACCTTTCCCCAACTCTTTCTCTCTTCCTGGGCTCAGGGCCCTGAGCCCAGTGTCATTCCCTTCTCCCCCCATAAGCAGTGCTGGGGGCAGGGAATGGAGGGTGCAGTCAATCCTTTCCTGATGTCTTTTGCCATTTATCACATTCCTGAGGAGAAGGGCTCCTCACCAGTCCTCTTGTGCTCCAGCCTAGGGTCTCTCATACACCAGCAACCCTACACAGGCCGCTCCCATGGGGCACTGCAACCCTAGTTCATCTTCTCCTGGCTAGGGTCTACATTGCTCAACCCCTCTGACCTGGAGTCTCCAGCTCTCACCCCCTCTGTCACAGCATCTCTACTTCTCATCATGGGCTGCAAGGATGTCTCTGATCCAGCATCGCTCCTTCTGTCTTTTCCTGGCTGCACGATCCACATGGTCACCTCCATCTTGCCCTTCCCTTCCATCTCCCTTCTATGTACTTCAAATTCCTATCCTTAAATAGTGATGCCAGAGGTGTCAGATTGGCCTAGCTGGGTTGGAGGGCTGAGGGAAAGTCTGAGAACACTTTACTGGGTCTGTACTGCAGCCCCATTCCCCTGTTACCAAGCAAAAGTGGCTCCTTGCTAAACCATGACAAAATCAGAGATGCCCATGGACTGATGCCATGCCAGGAGCTGCCACCTTTCTGCTCAAGGACACACGTGGCAGGTACAAAGGGCCTGTCCAGGTGGTACAAAAGGCTTGGTGTTTTGCTTCTTCCAGATGGGCAGTGGGTCTCTTGTGGGCAGTAGGGAGCCCCTGGCAGCCAGGGGCAGGTGGGAGCCCTGACTTCTAGGGCACCCAGGAGAGGCAGGTCATCTGCTGCCATGTTCTAGCTCTGCCTGGCACAAGAAAGCAAGTCACTGGGAGGTCACTCAAACCTCTGTGGAAAAGTAGTCCCTGATATGCCAGAGTCAGTAGTGAGAGAACTAATGCTTGCAAAGCATTTCTGCTTTTTCTACATTTCAGCATTTTGGATTTCTGCAAAGTGCCTCTGCTTGGTGCTGTGCAAAGTCTGGAGGATGTGTAAGAGGTCTGGCTTTGGCTAGAGCCATGTATGGAAAGCTAGAGCCACAGCTGCTACAGTTAAACCCAAGTGTGGTTTGGCAGCATTTCAGGTAGGTTTTGCCCTATTCTGTCTGCAAGCCTAGTGACTGTGGTATGTGCAGGCACGGAAGGAGAGCAAAGCTTTTCTCCTGCATGTACAGTGCTGGCCCCACAAAATATACTGGCAAGAGAAAGGGGCCCCACAAGGCAAGCAAGAGCTGACTGCATCTGTGAGTCATTGGTGGTGCACGGTGGGTGTCTTGGCTGACCCTTCCACTGCAGCATGGGATGCCAGCACAAAACTTAACTCATGACTCTGTCTGTGAGCTGGTTTGTGTCACCTCAGCATCATAGCATGGGTGGCTGCCAGGGCACCAGGCCTTGGTGTGTCCCTTCTGCTTCTGCCTGTAGTGGCTGGAAGGCCATACCAATGTGTAATAAGCTGATCCAAATGGCCATAGATGGGATAGAGCTTCAACATGAATTTTTAATGACTTGCAACTCTTCCCCTTCACTGTGCTCTAACCACAGCTGTCTGACAGGCTTCTCCTCTACAGATCCACAGAGACTTGCCCATCTTGAGTTTGCCTGAGGAGCCCAAGGGACATGACTAGAAGGAAGCAGTAAATGAAAAGCAACAACACTTTTGGTAGCAGGCAATCTCTCTGCAGCTTAGCTCCCTCTTGCAACCCTCCATCTGGTGCATGAAATGAGCATCAGGTGAGGGATGCTGGAGGCTGGACACTTGCTTCATAGAATCATAGAATGGTGGGGGTTGGAAGGGACCTTTAGAGATCATCTAGTCCAAACCCCCTGCAGAAGCAGGTTCACCTAGATCAGCTTGCATAGGAACATGTCCAGGTGGGTCTTGAAAACCTCCAAGGAAGGAGACTCCACAGCCCCTCTGGGCAGCCTGTGCCACGGCTCCCTCACCTGAACAGTGAAATTGTTTTTTCCTATGTTTAAGTGGAACTTTTTGTGTTCCATCTTCATCCCATTCCCCCTTGTCCTGTTGCTAGCTACTATAGAAAAAATGGATGTCCCAACCTCCTGACATCCACCATTTAGATGTTTATAAATGTTAATAAAATCTCCCCTCAGTCTCCTCTTCTCCAGACTAAACAGCCCCAGTTACCACAGCCTTTCCTCATATGAAAGACGTTCCAGTCCCCTGATCATCTTGGTGGCCCCGTGCTGGACTCTCTCCAGAAGTTCTCTTGTCCCTCTTGAGCTGAGGAGCCCAGAAGTGGACACAGCACTCCAGATGAGGCCTCACCAGGGCAGAGTAGAGGGGGAGAAGCTCCCTTGACCTGCTGGCCACACTCTTCGTGATGCAACCCAGGATGCCATTGGCCTTCTTGGCCATGAGGGCACATTGCTGGTTCATGTTTAGCTTATTATCAATCAGGACTCCCAGGTCCCTCTCTGCAGAGCTGCTCTCCAGTAGGTCAATCCCCAGCCTGTACTGGTGCATGGGGTTGTTCCTTCCCAGATGCAGGACTCTGCACTTGTCCTTGTTGAACCTCATGAGGTTCCTGTCTGCCCAACTCTCAAGTTGGTCGAGATGCTGCTAAATGGCAGCACAGCCTTCTGGGGAATCAGCCAGTCCTCCCAGTTTGGTATCATCAGTGAACTTGCTGAGGGTACACTCTGTTCCCTCATCCAGCTCGTTGATGAAGATGTTGGACAAGACTGGCCCTGTTGCAATCCTGCTCCTCTGCAGCCTTTTTCTTGTACCACTGTTCCACAGCTGACACTCAGAAATGGCCATCAAAATGGATAAAGATGTGTTATTCCTGTGCTTGGGGCAAGTAGCAGGGCCATTTCAATGGAGCATGTGGCATCATCTGTCACATGTTGCTGTCCCCCTGTGCTGTGCTAGCCAGCATCAGCCCAGTTTCCCCCCAAATTACAGTGTTCAGACATCCGAAATCTAGAGGAGAGTTTCACCTGCTGGCAGGGTCTTTCTGGGGTTTTTTTCATGGAGTTTAGGGGCTGTACCTGCTTCTTTCTAGCTCAGAAGCCTGTTAGTCTCTGGAGAGATATCAGCTTTTTGTCCTGGTGCTGCACAGCGCTGTGATGTGGGGTAAGGGCAGCATTTGGTGTTTGCTTCTGAGGTGAAAGCAGGAGATGAAGATAGCCCCAGCTCCTGTGAAATGCTGATGTCTCAAGGTTAGGTAGGTAAGACAAAGGAATCCCTGCCCACTTGTGAGTGCTGGCTGCGGCAATACCCCAGATCCTTCTTTCAATAATCCTGACCTTTCCAACAGCCTCTAATCAATTCAAAGGGTATTTATGGTTGTAGCTTGAGCGGGGGCAAAGAGAGTGTCTGCTAATGGTTCAAAGCTGCACCAGAGGAAAGTTAGACTGGACATTAGGAAGTGTTTCTTTACCGAGAGGATGGCCAGACACTGAGTGGGCTTCCTTGAGACAGAGGTGGTCAATGCCCCATCCCTGTTAGTGTTTAAGAGAAATTTGGACAATGCTTTTAATAACTTGCTTTAAATTTTAGTCAGCAGTTGGTCATCCAGGCAGTTAGACTGGATGATTGTTGTAGGTCCCTTACAACTGAAATAGTATATTCTAATGTGCTCATGGACAGAGAGCACTGGCTTCTTCCTGGCAGAAGGCACACTATCCTCAATGGTCTGGGAGGGATCCCATAATTAAAATAATGCCCCAAGATGGTGCAAGGATTTGTTTGCTGACCAACTCACATGGCATCCACTCTTCTCTGTGGGACAATACCTGAAGCAGAGCTGGTGAAGTGTGGCTGTGGCAAGGTAAATTGCATAAGTGATCTTTTCTTTATAGGCTGTTTGTGTCCAGATGCTAGAGAAAGTAAAGCTGAGGAAAAACTTGGAGACAGAAATAGGCAACTCTGCCCTAGACTAGCAACAGACTAGCCCTGAGGCAGCTCCCAACTTGGGGAGTGCCTTCTCTGCCAAACCACAGCAGGGAGCATTCCCCAGGGAAATGGGGCCACGAGGTGGGAAAGTTATTTTCATCAACTGTAGTGGAGCTAGAGAACGAAAGCTTTAGGGGAGTGAGAAGGTGAAGTTAAAAGGCAGCAGAAACTCTGGCACTGCTTTTGGCTCACTAGTGCTGGAGCTCATCCTCTCTTGGTTTTGTTGATAGGCACTGTGGTTGCCTAGAGCTTGCTATGGGTGCTTGAAAAGGTGCCTTGCCCACTCCAGCAGATCTGGAGTGGGGAGGAAGATGCTCAAGGGAGGCAGAGAAAGCTTAACCTGATCAAGTGGATCTGTCCTGAAAAAACGAAAGAGAAAGTACTCTTTGAATACTACAGAACAGGGTTAGGATGGAAAGTTTTCTTACATTTGTCACTCACCATATTATAAATGTTTCTTACTGCCCTAATGCTCATGCAAATCATGGGATGCTCTAAACAGGGGAGTCAGAATACAGTGAAATCTAGCACCTCCTTGTGCTAGATGGGTTGTTTGTCAGTGCTGGCTGCTTATCCTTCTTGTATAGTTTCTTCCCTATCTCTTTTCTTTTGGAGGAGACCAGAATTAAGGGTAGGGCTTATCACAGCATGTCTTTGGGAATGGCAGATTTGTAGGGAGCAGATTCCTTATGCTGTAAAAGGTAATCACATCTAAATAGCAAAAGAAGCTTTAGTTCTTCCCAACTATCACCAGGGTGAGGTCTAGGAGAGCTAATAGCCTGAAACGAGAAAGGTGTGGAGAAGAGGTGGCTTTTGGAGGTATAAGTGGCCCCCTGTCTTATTTTTGCATGGCTTTTATGCTAGTGAAGAAAAGCAGCCCTCAGGCCTTGGAGCCCTACATCTTGAGCTTGTTATTAAATCCCAATTTACACAGCACTTCACAAAACAAGAAGATGCCCATTCTTTGTTGTCAAGGATGAGGTTTGGAGGCTCCCGTAGCGCTACTCCCAAGGGAAGAGAGTCTCTGTGCTTCTCTTTGCCCTTGTCCTATGCTGAGCCCCAGCAAAAAATAACCCAAAGCCTCCAGCAGTGGGGGAAGGCTTTCTTGCAACAATCGTTATCCATGGGGACCGGGATTAAGCTACTGTGCTCTGCGACTCATTTACCACACTCCACCAAACAGCCTTTGGTTGGTAACAATTTTCACTCACTGCAGTTTTGTATTTGAAGAATTAATTACTTTAATAAGGATCTTAATTAGAAGTGCAAATGTAGGATAAACCACAGAACTGTTGGATAAGAGTTGAAGACTGTTTCCATCAAGAGAGATGCTGCCCCGCTGCCCTCCCGGCAGGAAAGGGTATGAGGGCAGGGGGATTGCATGGCTCTACCCTGCAACCAGCTTTTACACCTCACTGCTGCTTCTACTAATGAAAGCCACCCAGCTGAGTGCAATGGCGTGGTGCAGGAAGCCTGTGCTGAGAGGAGCTCTGATGAGAGACTCTGGAAACAATATGCTCTGCATCCCTTATGGCAAAACAGCATTTCCAGGGAGCTCCGGCTCCCTGAGGCTTTCCTGACACATCTCCACATGCAGTTCCAAATTTTGTACCATCCTGGGATGTTAGGACACTGGAGCAAAAGCAGGGCCTGCAGCCTTCCCCATGCCAGAACATAATGCGAGGAGCTGCATCACAGCCACCCACCTTTGTCACCCCTTGCCTCCAGGCTGATTTCACAGCCTGGTCATTCCCACAGTGAAGATGAACGTTTCTGACTCCAGCTGAGTTAAAGAGCTTCAAGAATAAATGAACTTCAAGGCAGAAATAGGCTATTTTCACTCTGCCCCCTGAAGCAGCTATCAGCAAGGAAAAAAAAAATACCAACCCACCTCAATTTTCAGGGCAACCGAATCCATTTGCAAATGCATGTCAAGTTCAACAAATAGTTTGGGCTTAAATAATGGAGACTGGCTTTTTTTCCAATCTAAATGTTTGAGTCCCACAGTTTCTAAGGAAAACATTTCACTTTTTCATTTTGAAATAATGTTCTGTTGTGAAATATGATTTTTTTTTAAAGAAAGCATAAAGCAAAACGCAAACCCTGAAAATGAAGTAAACGGCACTGAAGTTTTGTGTCAAAAGCAAGGATTTAGCCAGCCCACGGTGTTTATTTTTTCCATGATAGGTGTCAGCAAGCAAAATGGAAAATCTGCATTTCTGGACAGCCTAAAATTATTCTTCCCCCCCCACAAACTCCTAACAGCAAGCTGAGAAATCAATTTTCACAGGTCCATTTTCTGAGCAATCTCAATGCCACTGTCAAATGATCTCCCTTCTCTTATTTGTACCTAAAATGGACAGACAAAGAAGATTCCCAAAGCAGAGGTGCAATTCCTCTTCCTGCATCAGTCAAGCCCATTGGCCTCACTGTGATCTAAATAAGATGGACCTTTTTGTCTCCCTTCCCTCCAGGGCAGCTCACATTGCAGGTTGCAATGGTCACAGGATCAGTGCCACGGCCTTGCTCTCCAGTAGCACCTGAACATCCCAGGGCTCTTACTGATTAATTAAGCCTTGCAATGATGCTGTGAGTTACACGCAGCTCACACGGTGATTGCTTTCCCTTCTGCCAAAATCCTCATCTGTCAATGCGCAGTCTTGTCTCCATTTTTTTCTTTCTCAGTCTCACTCTACATTTGGGCTTTTCCAGCCATTGATGCCTGGCTCCTTTCTGCCTCCTCAGGCAAGTCAGCTGATGGCATAGCTATCCCATGCTGTGAGACCGATCACACTGGTGCAAATTATTTGGTTCCCTAAGCGTTGCTTGATTAACTTAGTTGGCTGGCGCTATGGGCTTATCTCACCAGCAGACAGAGGGAGCTGATGATCCACAGTAATTTGTTGTATCCCTTGCAAACGTGGGGTTGCTCCTGTGGAGAACTACACAGGGAAGATCTCTGAAGAAACCTAGGCACCAGTGAACTGCTGTGCAGCTCTTGAGGCAGTGACCAGCAAGTCCCAGCCTGAGCAATAGCAGGGGTTTTCTAGGTGGAGTTTTCACGGTAGCATGCAGTGGGGTTGATGTCAGCGGGACCACTGTGTACTAGCTTTGCTTTACAGAGGAAGCAGCTTCTGAAACCCCTGATTTCAGAAGGAACTAAAGTCCTCCCCCTTTTTCAACATTTCCTCCAGAGGCTCCCTGGGCAGCTGCATGGATCAGTCTTTTGCTATTGAATATCCCCCATGCAGCTTCTCTGCCTGCTACTGCTGTGTGTCTAATGCCCTGCATGCTACGTAAGTGCAAATGTCTTGTCTTACACAAAGAGCAGGGGAAAACAGAGATCTGTGTCCTCTTCTCTTTGTTACTGGCACTTAGCTACCAGTTGTGATAAAAGACATCTTCCCAGCCTTTGTTTGGTTTTGTATTTTTCTCTTCTTTTCTATGGTTTTCTCTTCTTTTCTGCTGGTCCCCATAAGCATCCCTGCTCATCTCTTTCAGTTAGAGACAGTGGTTCCTACAGGCAGAGGAGCTCAAACTGTGGAAATGCAAATGCAGCTGCCAAGAGAGGGCGTTGAGGCACCGTCAGTGACTAGACTGGCTGGGGACGAGCCTGAGGCGCTCCATGGGCAGCCCCAACCAGGCACAGGGGCTGTGGGCCACTGCACTCCAAGATGCTCCAGCATGTACGGCTGTTAGTTTTGCCTGTAATTTCTACTCTATAGACACAGAGCTGATGCTTTTGTGAAGGGCTCAGCAGTGGTTCACAGCTGAGATGGCTGCACAGCCTGATCTGCTGCTACATCCCACCCATACAGGCTATGAGAGAATTCACCTGGGCATCTGTGTACCTGTGTCTGAAATGATGGGTAAACATGTGTGCTCTGTTTCTCCATACACCTCAAAATAAGCAGGTGCTTCCCACATGCATGTGTGGAGCAGGCTGCTGGTGGAGGGGTGGGAAGGGTAGTTATCCTTCCTTACTCCCTGCTGGCTTTCTAACCTCTGCAGGGAGAGCGCAGAGGCAGGATCCAAGGACAGCAGACCCAATATGCAGGTCGATGATGATAGAGCACGGTTCTCCTTACCTTTCTCTCCTCCAGCCTCAAGGCAGAGGATATCCATATCCTAAACTGCCTCTCTGGCCGTGAGCCACGGGAGTGAATGCCCAAGCCAGCTCCCTTTCTTTGGATCTCGCCCTTGCACCCAATTCCACCTGCACCTTGAAGGGGGAAGGCGAGGGCTTGTCACCAGCCAAAGCACCCATCCACCTCCTAGGCTGGTGTCAGCCATGCTGGTGGTGGTCCCTAATGGAGTGAACCAACCAACTGCTCTTTAAATAGCTATCTGCACCACTGAGATGAACAGCAACGTTTATGGAAATGTGTATATTGTTTAAGGTGAAGCCAGGGTCAGTGTGTACCTCGGAGGAGAATCTTAGACAGAGCATGAAAAGAATTTTGTGTTGATTTCTGAAATCTTTAACTGCTTTTTCCTTAAGAGAAATGTTGTATCTGCAAGCAAATGTTCAAAAGTAGCAAGTGAGGCTTTGCATTTCGGGCATGGTAAGGGGTGACACAAATACCAACTTAGATGCTGGGCAAGAAGGGCAATCTCTAGACTCTGTCAGTAGACCACAGTAGGCAATCTTATGGCAGTATCATTTCAAACACCAGAGCAAGGGATTTATGCTGAAAAAAAACCGGTTCTGAGCTCATTCTTTGGATAGAAACACTTACAGGCTTGGCAAGGGGTTTTGACCACTGGCATATACCCACAGTGGTGTGATGTCCCCCGTGTTTGAGTGACAGCACCTGGGTGCACATTTACTGCTGGTGAAAATTTATTGCTTTGATTTTTGGCTGGGGCTTCACATTTGCGATGCTCTGGGTGCTGGTGGGATGGAGGGAAAGAAATGTGAACCAGATCAATGCAATGAAGGAGTCAAAAACCCAGGCAGCTGTGTTTTTTTTTTGCAGGGAAAATGGATGGAGGCTGCTGAAAGCAATCACTGTTAGGAGCAAGAGAGTGATGGAATCCAATCAAGAGACAAGGAAAGAGTACATTTTGGTGCAGTAACTGGTGTTAGCTTCCCGTTAACAGTAATAATAACTGCATCCTGGAGTGATCACCGAGTTCATTTAGACCCAGATACAATTATTGCATTGTGTGAAACAAGCACCCTCAATTTGCTGTGCAATATTGAGCTCGAGTCAGCTCCCTCACAGGCTCAGGTTTCCAGAAGCTGGATGGCTAACAAAGTGGCCTCCTGCTCTCAAATTCCATTGCTCACCACGCCTTCACACATATCTATATTCTCCAGTAAAATCAAGGTCTTTGCAGCTAAATACCAGGCAGCTTTTCTTTCAGAAAATTCTTTATCTTTCTGGCAGCAGCCTGGGAGTCCTTCATTGTGGACCTGGAGCACTTTGTGCTTCGCAAAAATGCAGCCCATTTGTCTTGTCCCCAGCTCCTCCATCCCCAGGTTGGGACTAGGGCAGTTGGTCTCTGTTGTAGATGTGTTTTGGCAGGAGAGCCTAGCAAAGCGTGATGCAGGGCACTCATTAGCCATTGGAAATGCTCTCATTAACCTCAGCAGCCTCGGTGTTACTGCTGCCAGACACAACAGAAGCCTTTGGGAGTAATAAGACTGACACACCCCAAGCTTAAATTTGGACAAGCTTTTTAATACCCAGCTGAAGAGATTACAGGAATGACCTACTTGTTTACATGTGGTGGGTCTCTGAAATGTGCAGAAGGCTTTACTCATTAGGAGAGGAGATCTGCAGGGTGGAGCTGCTCCACCAGAGCCAGAGTTGCAGCTGGGTGTGCAGATTAGATGGTGTCTCCAAGGAGCTGGGCTCTTGCCTGTGTTTGGAAATTCCCAATACTGTCCCTAACTCTTAGACAAATGCTTTGTGCTGTGAGGCAGGGGCAGCTAATCCTAATCTCTAAGGGCACTAGAGGCTTGCAAGCAGTTGAGGCTCATCTGCAAAGCCGGTGCTACCTTGTGCAGTGGGCCTGCAACTTACAGGATGCCCTGACTCACAGTCCCAAGATGCTAGAGTTTTGAATGATTGCGTTTCTGCCCATCACATGGCTCCTCAGGAGATGGGAAAATGCAGCCTCCTGGGGAAAGGTAGCTTCCATAAGACAAAAGTTTGTCTGATCCTCTGCTGGACTCAGGGGCATTACTATTACCCAGGGACTTACCCTGATCTGGATTTTGAGGATTTTCTAAAACGGGATCCAATGAAGGAGACAGAAGGTGTCTCATAACTTGGTGAACATGATAACTCAGGTTTTCCGTGTGCTAATCAGCTGCTCCTACAGCAAGCCAGGCTGGAAGGTGCAGGAAAAGTGCATTTGTGGCTGAAGTGCTGGGAGCAGGTTGAATACCTAGAGGCAGAGGCAGAAGTATGATTTCCCTCTATATTCACCAGTTCCTGGGGTGCCACAAAGTGTGCTGCACATGGCTATTGTAGCAACTCTCAAATCTCTCCTAGTCTTGTGACTTTAAGGAGGATGGAGATCTGTCTGGAGAGATCAGTGTTCAGGTTGGTGAGTCTCTCAGAGGGGAAGGAAAGTCAATATGAACCCTTTGTGCTGTTTGTTACTCAAGACACAATCACCTGCGTGACTATATTGACCCTGGTGTGACCCAAGACATGACCGCTGTGCTGTCCCCATTTGGAGCCACCTGATCCCAAACTCCTCTGTGCCTGCTGCCTTCCAGGGATGGATCCCAGGCTACCCTGTTACTCTGATACCTCTGGTCAGGGCATAGGTGGCACCTACAAGGGTTTCTTCAGCCTTACTCCTCCTCCTACATCCAGCCAAGTGAACTCAGCAGGCAGGAGAAGCAGGCAAGCAATAAGCCAGGTCCCGGGGGTCACAGCAGCGCAAGTGCAGCCGCCAAGTCCTTGGGCCAGTGACAAGGAGAAAAAGTGTGTTGTTATAAATCTACAAGCTGGTCTTAATAGCTTTAGGCTACAGGCACGTAGATTAATTTTCAGCCCTGTATTTCATGGAAGTCACACGGTGGCATGTCAAGGTGCTGTAAATGAGCGTCCCTCTGATGGGGTGTTGGATGTCTGGTGGGTGGACTAACTAGAGCAATGAAATAAAGCATAACAACATATAGGCTAAAGAGCAGGAGAATTTCTTAGTTGTGAGATCAGGGCTGTAAACCAGCATCTTGGGGAATTGATGGAGTCTTCTCCGTGATTGGGTTATTTAAGAAACAGATTGAACAAATGCTAGATGGTGTATATTAGCCTAGTGGTGTGAAAATTGTGGCAATTTTGTCAGAAGAAGGATGACAGAAGGGTATGCTATTCCATTTTCAGCAACTTTACTCCAAATGCTGTTTACTTTTCTGTGGAGAGTTAGGAGAATCATAGAATCACAGAGTGGTAGGGGTTGGAAGGGACTTTTAGAGATCATCTAGTCCAACCCCCCTGCAGAAGCACGGTCACCTAGATCAGGTGGCATAGGAACATGTCCAGGTGGGTCTTGAAGACCTCCAAGGAAGGAGACTCCACAACCCCTCTGGGCAGCCTGTGCCACTGCTCCATCACCCTCACAGTAAAATAGTTTTTCCTTATATTTAAGTAGACCTTTTGGGAGGGGAACTTTCTTTAGTTGCTAATCCTATAGAAAAAGAGATATTTTCATGCTGAAGTTTTAGCTTGGGCATTTTCTTGTGGACACAAGAGGGACGGGAGGAAGGTCACTTGCACCCCGTAAGGATAACGTCCCACAACACAGGTTTAGACATGCTCTGTGCTAGTTGTGCAGAAGAATGCCTCTCTGAGGTTGTCAGATGCAAGGAAGGGGGGAGGGAGAAGGTCACAGATCACGACAGAAGAGTTGGTACCACCTTCCTGAATGCTGCTCTACAGCAGCTTCCTTTTGGGCTGCCCAGTTTTCTCCACGTATGGCTGGACTGTTTTCTGCAGCCATGCACAGTGGACAATGGAAACAACAGCCCAATGGTTAGGACTCCCCAGCCTTGTTTCCTTTGTGACACTGTCCCTGATCACATCAGCCTTAACCTTTCTACCCACCTCTGTTTCTCAGATAGTCCCAGCATGGCTTTTCCAAGCCTATGCCTGATGCTGCCAGCTGATATCAGCTTGGTCAGGAGGAGAGGCCGGTAGCAAGCATGAGGCCAATAGCAACCATTTGGCCAGCAAGCAAAGGCAGCCCTTACTCTAGTACTGGAAATTAAGGGTCTTTCTCTCCAATGATAGCTTCCTTCAGTTGACAGCCTGGTCCTCACTCTCTTTCCCTGTGCGATGGCAGCAAGCCCCTATATTTTTGGACACTTTGCCACAGCATCTAGTTCTACCAAGCCCAGCAGCAGTGCTGTGATCTCTGCAGGCTGCAAGGACCAGCCCTATGTGCCTGCTGGCACCTTACCTCAGTGGTGGCACGCGAGACCTCTGGGGTGGCAGCTTGTCAGGACCAGGTGGGAAGGCGCCATGCACAGTGAGGGCAGGTTTGGCCCTTTGATTTGGACAAATGCTTTTCATAATCCCTGGCCCTGGTAGTCCCCAGGGACTGCCTGTGGGGCCACAACAGAGCAGGGAGAGGTTCCCCTCACCCCAAGAAGCCTGCCTGGGTGTGTGTGTTGCAGGGAGCTCAGTCCTCACCATAAAATGACGAGCTGGTAATAAATATTCAGCTTATTTAGAATTGCAAATACCAGGGGAAGGAAACCAGTAAACAAAAGAAGCCGCAATCAGCATCCTGGCTAAAAATCAGGAATTCCAAATGGATACAGGGGGAACAGAAGGCAGCGAGTGGCCAGCCAGGCCTGAGCCCTAGCAATTAAACCAAATTCAAGCCCAGGAAAACAAAAATTCTAAAGGAAGCTGCTTAAGTTAGGCTCTTCTTAATGAGAGACAAATACACTAGAAAATATTGCCTGCTAACAGTATTCATAAGCTGCTCCCAAGATGTTTTGATTAAACCGCTGTTGTCTTTCTAGTATACTAATGGTTTTTAATCTCTCTTGATGCCTTGGGGCGAAAGGGTCTACTGATTCACAGCAGCTTGGTGAGCTGAAACTTGTCCCTGGTGAATGCATCTCTCATGCCAGAATCACAGCTTTTAATTTTTAAAAATGTGAGTTTTTAGCAAAGGGAGAACCTTTAGCATGTGAGTAGAGTGTAACTGCTGTGATGCCACGTGCCTGAATACTCCTCTGGGAGACAAACATGTACTTCTCTCCCTTCTCCTTGGGGTAGGCTGAATTACAGTGCTGACACTATTTCAGTGCTGGATGAAATCTAATTGTACTTTGCTGCCTGGCTGACATGGCAGAGAGAAGCAGGATGCTGTGTCTCCTGCTACTCCCATGCTGACCTACAAGAAGTGGGCACAGACATACAGGGGTTGCACAAAGCAACCGGCACAGGAAGGTCAGGCATCATCTCAGGAGTGTCTTCACATCTCTGTAACAGCTATAGAGAGGGATGCTGTGGCAGTGGGTGACGCTGGAGGACCACTGCTACCTCTTTCCTCGAGCAAAGCCTCTCCTAAGTGGAGAGGGTCTGCTGGGCTTGCCAAAACATTGGGGGCAGAGGCACCATGCAGGAAAGTGGGGGAACATGGTCGCAGTCATGCCACAGCTGGGATTGCTGTGGGACTGATCTGCAGGTGTTCAGCACAGAGACTTTGTGCCAATCCCTCCCCTTTACCCTTCCCTTCTTCCTCTTGGTTATGGGATGGACCCAGTCAATAATGGGGCTGCTTGTGACTTGGAAGTTTGGCTTCATCTTGCTTGTGAGCATCATCTGGTTGTGCCACTCATCTGGTTCACAAGAATGTTCTGGCTATTTCAGATTTTAGGTGGGAGATGGGAGATGATTTCTGATGTTTGGTGGCCCTCATGTCATGTGAGAATCTGGGAGATGAGGGCAGCAATTTAGGTTTGAATCCTGAGGAATTGCTCTCCTTGAGCTAAGAGAGCAGCCCCTTTCATGCCCTAAAGCCATACTCTGGGCTCATACCAAATTCAAAGCACACCTATCTATCTTTCAGCAGACAGTGTCCTTTTGGTATTCCTACAGGAATGTCCATACCTCCCTCCCCTGTTTCCCTTCTTTTACATTAAGCATGCCTGGCCACTCTCCCTGCCACATTACTCCACTGACAGTGGGCTCACTGCCAAGCCATGATCTCTCACAACTCATCCCAAAGCCCACAGCCAGCTCACTCTTCCCCCTCCATGCAACTTTCTGTCTCCTCAGTTTCTTCCCCCAGTCTCACGTTAGTGGTTTTTACAAAAAAATAGCTGGGCTGGGAAGGGAGGAAAGGTTTTTCTCTCTGCAGGTAAGAGGGCAAAGCTCTGTCTGACAGCTCTGCCTGCCAGGGTCTTGCAAAGCACATGGTGTGAGCTTGCCTCCCATCTCCTGTCTAGGTTGGGCACTAGGGAGCATCCCTGATGAGAGCAGACAGTTCCTCCATCCTCTGGGTACAGTAGCTGCTTGTTGCTTGTGGAGAACGAAAACATATTAAAGTACAAAACTGCTGCACTAGTCATTTTCCAATTCCCCACCCGAAGAACTGGCTTCCCTGGAAAATAGGTCACTTACATAAAAAGCACCTTATTATCACACTACAGCAGTGAAGGAAAGAGATGGCTCAAGAGACACTTTCATTTTGAGCCCCTCTTCCAGGGTATTTAGATATTTCTGGAAAATTGACCCTTTGGGCTGCAATTTCTCATGCTCGTAAGGTGAATTTCAGGACCTCATTCCCTCCACTGAGTTAGATGAAGCTAATTCCTTCCTAGTTAGGGAAGAAAATGTGTTACTTAACCCTTGGGAGGGCTGTGCATACAAACTCACTACTTTCTGTAGGGATTGGAGTGAGCCATTATCCCTAATTTTTCATCAGGGGTGAGGCAGACTGCCAGAGACAAGTAGACTAGTGTCTTCCTGCCTCCTCCTGCAGTAATGCCCTGCCTTCTATCCTCCCCAGATATTAATTTGCTTTTGTCTTCCAAAGCATAGTTGTGCTTAATTGCTCAAGATGGAAAATACTGAAGGGCAACGGGAGAAGGAAGAATGGGGAGAAGAGCTCATGCTGAGCTCGAGGACACTTGAATCATAGAATCACAGAATCATTACGGTTGGAAAAGACCTTTAAGATCATTGAGTCCAACCAGTCACCTCACACTGCCAAGCCCATCACTAAACCATATCCCTCAATACTTCATTTATGTGTCTTTTGAATGTCTCCAGGGATGGTGACTCCACCAACTCCCTGAGCAGCCTGCTTCAATGCTTAATAACCCTCTCAGTGGAAAAGTTTTTCCTAATGTCCACTCTAAACCTCCCTTGGCACAAGTTAAATCTGTTTCCTCATGTTATTCATTACTGGAGAGAAGAGACCAACCTCCACCTCACTACAACTCCCCTTCAGGTAGTTGTAGAGAGCGATCATATCTCCTCTCAGCCTCGTCTTCTCTAGGCTAAACATCTCCCTCAGCCGCTGCTCAGGGACTGTAGGGACATGCCCTTACGAGGAAGGGAGAAGGTATCCAGTTTTCAGTACAAACACCCGAGCTGAGAGAGAGGAAATGAGTAGGTGGAAAGAAAGGAGAGATTCACTGAGGGTGTGTGTGGTTGGCGTTGGAGTCAGATCTTCTCAAGAGGGAAAGGGAAGCTCTCTGATTTTCACTTTGGCTAGTCTCACTTCAAAGCAGTTAGTGACATTAGCAAAATGCTCATCTCCAAAAGAAAGAAGCTCTGGCTTTGGAGAACAGGCTGACTGAGAACTCCAGAAGGCAGTACCCACCTCCTTGGTCCTGGGCTGGGTGCTACATTCTGCCTTCATTTCAACTGGGAGATTCAAGTGCTATAAACCTAACAAGGGCAAGCACGGAGAGTTTTCTGTCTCTCTCTGTTTTAATGTTGCTGGCTGCAGCCTTGGCCAGCATTCGTTTCCCCCATTATGCTGTTCAGGCTGTGGAAGACAGCACACTCCTGATAGACGTACTCAGCTAGGCAGGTGGAAAGTGGCTTGGGTGTTATGGAGCCCTGAGAAGAGAATATGAGGAGTGGGAAGTGGAAGGAGGACTGGGTGGAGGAGGACAGAAAGGAAAGGATGCAACAATGTAGGCAGACTGGATGGGGGAACTGAAGGAACAGCACAGTGAGAATCCTATGGAGAGACTTGGAAGCCAGAGAGGGCAGATGGATGATGGGCCAACCAAAGAGCAGGTTGCTGGCCTCCCACCCTTACCAGAACAGCTGCCTCATCCTGAGGAGGAACTCGCTGCCCTGGCACAGCATGAACAGCATGGCCTTCACACAGTGGGAGACATCCCTGCCAGCAACACCACTGTGAGAGGGGAGCAGAAGTCCTGGTGTCTTGGCATAGAGAAGATGCTTCCAAAAAATATTAGCAATTACCTCCACAGCATCAGCAGCCAGTGAGCAGGAGTAATTTACATAGTAAGAGCTGGGAGATAGATGGCTCTTTAAACCAGATCTGTCATTCCCAGCTCTCTCTCTGTCTCTGATGCTTTGATGTTCCTCTTTGAAGAGCTCTATTCGCTTACTATTCCTCGCTCCCTTGGTGCTGCTCCAGCTCTCCAAATGCCTTTCTCTTCCTCTCTGCCCGTGTGCCTTTGCCGCTGCACTGGTACACCCGCATCTCAGCAGGAAGGACACAGAGTGAGTGGCAGCTGGCACCCTGAAAGCCACTGCTGCCAGGGGATTGTGGGGAGGGACAGACGGCTTCAGCAGGCACCAAGGCATTTGTTCAGTGTGAGATCTCAAGTAGGGCAAGGTGAAATAATAACAGCAATAATGCCGATCAGCTTTCAATCACTGCATTGGCATCTGATGGGGAATCCAAGCTTTCAACCCAAAGGTACAAAAAAGACAGAGGTGAGTGGGGGGCTGGAACCCAGGAATTCCTGGTTCTCCAGCCCCTCAAGGACACTATGGGCTTCTCAGCATTTCAATGTGTATGGCATTGCTCATACCATCTGTGTCTCTGGTAGCTTCAAGTCAGAAAAAAGGAGAGGAGTGGGAAGAAGCAGACTCACATGAGAAAAAATTACTTTAGGTGATTGAAGTCTTAGGAGGACTGGACACTCATTGAAACAGGCCAGGCACTTTTCTGAGCTGCATCAGACATCAAGAGGTCTGCCACAGGAGCAAGGGTCAGATCAGAGGACTCTATCTAGAACAAGGTATAGAGGAACAGAGAGCTGCAGATGGGTCAGAAGAGGTAAGTTTGGCAACAATTTTATACATGAGGCTAAGTGTGGTGTGGAAGACCAGGCAACTGGAGAAGATAAGCCTGTGCTCAAACTAAGGCCTTGTCTATATGCAATGGTTTCCCCAGATACTAAGGTGTAGCTATTCAAGTGGTGTTTTACCTTGCTGTAACTCACCTTCCACCCTAAGCTTTTACATTCCAGGGTGCCGGTGACTGAGGGTGTGGGTTTCTTCAGTTTAGCAAAATCCCTTCACAAGCTGCATAAGCTAAACAACAACAACAAAAAAAATCCCAAACTAGAATTAGTGTCTATTCAGGTTCTTATTAAGGGAGAAAAGGCGAAAGAGGTAACAGCAGTGCTTTAGTTTCACCACTTATATTGGTGAAGGGACAAAGGGGCCTCAGTATAACTCTTTTCATGTAAAGGAGATCCCTTGTGCGTGAACTTTCTAGCCCTATGGTATGTTACATCTCAGGATAGCCTAACGGGTAAAGCTGCAGAGAAAACAACTGCCACAGAAGCATGGACACATTTAAATGTCCTGGTGCTGGATATCTCACTTGTAAGATATTTTAAAATGTTCCTTCTTTTGAAATAAAAATTATTGTGATGATATGCCCTGTGCATGCAGAAATCCTAGTTCTGGCTACTACTTTTAGAGGTACCTAGGTCTGAGTCGCCTTTGAGAGCCTTGAATTCAAACTGTTCCAGAGTCAAGAGGTGTGAAGCAAATATTTTGACTGTAGGGACTAAGCAAGAATTTCTGTTTCTCGTGCTGATCAGGCAGTGACAAACCAGCTCAAATATCTATCTGCCTAGGAAGATGCATCTCCTTGCATCCCTGTCAAGAGCCTCAGGTTTTTTTGGCATCACAGCCCACACTTCCAAAAGTGGCCCCTGTCTTTCTAGGGCCACTTTGAAGTGTGCTGAAGAGCTTTTTATTTCCTGAGACAGGACAGAAAGCTGCTTGGTAGCTCTCAAAAAAATAAATCCATCCATCGCAGATGGATTGCTCTGAACTGGAGACTGCCTTCAGAAACACTGGACAGCATCAGGAAATGTTGTTGTGAGCAGCCTGTAATTTATAAGCAAGGATCTCAGTCCTTTGCAGGAGACTTGGGAAGACAGATCGCTCATGGTGAACAGAGCCAGGTGGAGGCAGTCCATGTCTCATCTTCCTCCCCTGGCCAATCTTGAAAGTAGGATTTTAATTCCTGCTCTCTGATGTCAGCAGCTTGATTGATTCCAATGCACCCCTGGGTTCACCAGCTTGGAGGAATAAAGCCCCAGCTGCACTCTGGATGCTCTGGCTGTATTGCCTGCTGCTAGCCATGCTGCAGGGGGCCATTGCTATTACTCGGGCCCAGGTTTGTGTAGTCTGCTGGTTAAGTGGTGCTTTCAAATGCAGCAGAAGGGCTGTTTCTCCTTATGAATCTTTCTTCTGGCACAAAGAAGTACTGCTTGACCACCTGTGGTTAGGCACAGTATGGCCAGTCACCATGGTGGTCAGATACTGTGGTGGTTTGTGAAGATGGGTTAGGAGCACAAGTGCTAACAATCAGCAGGCTTTGAGCAATTTGGGGTTTTCTTTTTATTTTCTAAGTAAGGACTGTTGCAAGAGAAAAGGGGTAGAAGTTGTTCAGATGTCTAGATGTGACTATTAGCACAAAAAGCTACCATGCTCAGAGACTGCTTTAATAAAAAAAACATGTCAGGTTTCACCTATGGGTTCAGGATCCTCTGTCTGTAGCTGGCACAGTATATTAACTCCAGCCTGGTGCCCAAGGTAACCTGTCCTTCAGCAGTATAGGTATCCATGTGGCAGAGCAGCAAGGGAAGCAGCCCTTGGTTTATCTCACATGGAAACCTCAGGATCTTGATTTTCTCTGATGCAATGTTGGGGCATGCTGAGGGCAGAATCTGGCCCTGTGATTTCACCTTGGAGGGCAGAATCTGCCCCTGTGATTTCACCTTGGAGAACAAATGCAAGCTGCAGCATCTAAAATGCAGCATCTCCTACTCATACCACGATGCCTCGGGGCCAAATGACATCATCTATGTGCAGGTTTGTGTTGGGCGCAATGCTTCAGGGGAAGCTCAAGGGACACCTTTTCTCACAAATGAACTTGGAAGTAACCTTATGAGGCTCTCCCTGGCAAATGGCTTCTGGCAGCATGTCCAATGGGTTTGTGGCACTACAATGGAGCTACAGCACCACTTCCTCCTCGCTTTTCTTACGTTTTTGCTGTGGCTTGTTTTCTCTTTCTTTTTGGTTATAGAAGAGTGGGGAGTCATGCCCTTGGTGGCAAATGAATCTCCATGTCCCACAGTCTTGGTACCACCTGTGAAACAGAAGCTTTGTCCCTTCCTGATGTGTGCCCAATGCTTTGTGTACTCAGTCACACAAGCTGAGGTTAAGGAAGGGAGGTGGTTTGCTATAAACAGGTTGGTGAAGGGAAAAGGATTATCCTTCCTCTTGTATTACTGAATAAATGGGCTTGTGAGCATTGCCAAGTAAATCTACAATTTTAAAAAAACAAGCACTCAAACATTATCACCTCACTTTAATCTTCTCTTACCTTCAGTGATTATTTTCTCCTTGGCCATTTCAGAGTTATCTGACTAGCAATAAGTATGGCTTACTACACTGTTCTGGCTCAACATTAACTGTTAATGATGTAAAGCTGTATTAAGCTTGGGCTACTCTGACTATCCCTTTCAAAAGGGGATCGCCTGAATGCCATGGAACAAATTTCTCTGTAACAAGCTGTTGGTCAGTGAGGTTGTTCCTGCTTTGTCTTGACACTTTTTGTCTTGAAAAGAAATTTTTTAGCTGAGAACTGTAGCACTGTATACATTGCAGGAACAGAAAATGCCTGAGACGCACACTGACCTTTACCACAGTGTTTCCACAAAGCTTACCTGGCCCTTAGAGGTCACACTGCGTTTTCAGTAAGGATAGAGGGCCAGTAGGTCAGTTGGCATAATTCAATGCAGTCTGCCTGAGAGGAGCTGAATTCTTCAGCTGAGAATTTGCTGAACAGTTTTTGATGGAGATCTATAAAATCAGAAGCGTCACAGAGAGGGCAAGCAAGGAACATCCATTCCCTGACAGCTGTCCTACAAGAATGAAGGGGCACCAGATGAAGCTAGCATGT
This sequence comes from Colius striatus, assembly GCF_028858725.1. Classification (NCBI taxonomy): domain Eukaryota; kingdom Metazoa; phylum Chordata; class Aves; order Coliiformes; family Coliidae; genus Colius; species Colius striatus. The sequence goes on along the minus strand of NC_084759.1, from coordinate 109,207,526 downwards.
GGATGTTCAAAACAACAATAATACAAGGCGCCATTAACCTGAGGAAATCCTTGTCACAGCATGCTATGTGTTAATGTTTATGTAGTTAAAAAAACATTTGGACAAACCCATGGGAAAAAACCCAAAACCAGCCAAAACTCGCAAGTGCTAATAAACACAAGAAAAATGTGCCTCCTTGTTCAGAAAGCCCCCAAGCCACAGTGTATGAGAAACCAGGGAGAAATACATTAAAGTGGGTATCTGGGGCTAAACAGAGCACAGAAAAGCAGGTTAGCAAAACCAGTGTGGGCCTCTTAGGGTATGGCAGAGGATGACGTGCTAGCAGCATAACCTTCCTACTCTTCCAAATTTTAGGATGGTTTTAAGGAGACAGTGGCACCGTACAACTAAAGCAGTCAGAAACTTCTATCTATCTCCCTGGGAGGGATTACTTGGGCAAGGACCATCTGTGTTATCAGGGGCTAGTCCATCACCACCATGCTAGACCTGAGAGAGCATCCCATGCATGGCAAATATTTCTTTCAGGCATGCTGAGGAGAAGATGAGGTTCAAGCCACTCAGTCTCCCCTACTTCCTCTGGGAGAGGATAGCAGGAGAGAGTGTTGATACAACACTGGAGGAGAGAGGACCAGGAAGACAAGAAGTGCAAGACAATTGCAAGGCAAACTCCTCCTATACAGATTCTACAAGAAGGAGTGAGCCACTGGCCTACCTGTGATCTCACTCTTTCCCTGAGCAGAGTATTGAGAAATCTTAGCACCCAGTGGGCCAGAAAGCAGCATCCTAACATTAAGGGGTGAAGAGGTAGGGCTGTGCATGACAGGCTTTACACTTATTGGCACCCTGTCATGAACCATCCTGAAATGAAGCTTCTCCTGGGGTGAAAGAAAGGTGAGAAAACAGAGGTGTTCTCCCTTCCTGAGCAGGTCTGACCACCATATGGTGGTGAGAATTATTGTCACCGTAATTAATTCCTTCTTGACAATGCTCTGGCAGTTGTCCTCAGGTCTGCAGGAGTAGAGCTGTCTTCTTAGCAACAGCAAAGAAATGGAATAAAAAATAAGTGGCAGGGAGTTTTCATCCTGTTTTGCAGACTAATTGAGCTTGCATGAAGAAGAAGCATCTCTTTGAGGCTGCACAGTCTCTTCAGTCTCTGGCCTCACAGGCTTTCTGAGAGACAGGGACTCACTTTTCCCCCACTGTCACTCCATCTCTGGATTACACCAGGATTACTGAGGCTGACATCTTCATGTAAAGCAACTTCTGCATTGCAACAAGTAAGCCAAAGCAGAGCACCTACCTCATGCAAAAAAATGACTTTAGTGTCCAGCAGCTATTTGAGACTCTCCGTTAAAACAACTCTGCCTGCAATTAAAATCATCTGAAGTGAGTATTTTGAATTGCTGGGCCTGAGGATTACAGTTCTGGAGGGACTAACAAAATGCATGATTTTCTTTTCAATCCCCCTATAGGGAAGGTTCAGTATAAGATTAAAGGAGAGAACACAAGACATTTTTGATAGTTTAACCTTTCTGTTTCTAGTGTAGTGTAACCATCAACCTCCATTTCTGTATTTCTGCATACTGCCATGGTCCTTGCCATGTCTTTGCTATGTCCTGAGGCCATGTTCTGTAACTGTGTGTTGATTTGGGGCTAGTTTCAACTACAACCCAGACTTCTGATATGGCTGCTATAGGCCTAGAAATCCTCAGTGCACATAGTAAACTCACCTCTTCAGGGCATATACAGGGGACCAAGAGCAGTCTGGTGATCAGCATGCAGAGGCCTAAGAGCAATCTGGGTTGGGATATGCTGGTCCTCCCATGGTGAAGTCTTCTCCCTATATGGGGGCACAACTAGCTCTTTCTCTCTTTGCCTTTGGCAGCAAGTACACCTATCTGAGAGGGCTCTAATGGCTTCTGGCACACAGGACACGTGAAGGAATACTGTGAAACTCAGGGTCTATCCAAAGTGATACTTCTTACATTCCTATATGTTGCCAATAGCAAAGTCTTGCATTGGCAAAGCTACTGTTATCTAGGATTTTTAAGAAATGATGGATGAGATGGATTACTGAGGCTTCTTGGAAATGACTAGTTGTTAAAAAAGGTACACCTTTCTACCTTTTACACAGAGGATTTCACTTTTATGAATTTAATTAGGGATTTTATTTTCCCTTCCTTTCACAGAATTCCTCTTTATAATACAACGTCTCCTTATTGACGTAGTATCTTTAGCTCGTGCATCATTTATTGTTATCTGGATAGTTACTGGAAAGTGTCCCTGGGTAAGCTCTAGGGAGGAACACTTGCCTCACTAATGGAGGAAAAGCCTAACAACTTCCTAAATCAATTAGCCTGAAAGGCCAGAAGACATGTCCAGGCTGCTGTAAGCGTGTGCACATGCTCACACTCGCACACCACCGTAGTCCTGGCTGTGGGCAGTGGCACGGTACCTGCAGACACTCTGATGTGCTCCCAGCCATGCCAACATGGAAATATCCTGAACAATGTTTCCTACTCAGTGCATACACAGTCCCTCCACACATCCCAACTGCTGCACATGCACTTAAAACTCACGGCTCAGCAGCTGCCAGTCCCCTGCCTGCAGCTGACCCGTGAGGGATACGTGCCTGTTGTATAGCAGGCAGCCCAGCTTTCAGGCTCAGGCCATAAAAAATCATGCTCTTTGGCTCTAAAAGTCCTCAAGGTAACAGCCACTTCATGCACACACATATCTATACAATGCAGCTTTGTTCCTGCTCACTGCATGAGGAAAAGGCTAACTACCTGCTGACAGACATCACTGCCACAGAAAGTAAAGAGGAATTTGGCAGAAGCCGTTACTGCTAATCATTGACAGTCATCCCCAGGGTGAGACAGGGGTGTTGGGCTGCAGGGGAGCACACCTGAATCTAGCACTGTTCATCAGCAAGCCATGACAGTGTCCAGTACTGAGCATAGGCAGAGGCCAGCACAACTGTATTTGGAGAGAAATGGGACAGGACATGGTGTGCTTGCTCCCCAAGACCCCTGTGCATCCTTTGGGAGGGAGGGAGAGAGCACAGATGCTGCAGTGGAATGAGCTGATAAAAGTGAACAGATTGTGAATGAAGATGCAAGAAATAAAATGATCTGGTAAATGGGATGAAGTACAAAGGAAGGAGACATTGGGGGTTTTTAGATCATAGGTTATGAACAAATGTGCAGTAAGAAAGTACAGGCACCAAGCTGAAAAGCAATAGAAAGTGCTGAAAAGAGAAGCAGATGGGAAAGAAGGTGATACAATGAAGCTGAGGCAATGTGCTCATCTAGAAAGGATTAAGACAAGTAGGAATTACTGGTAGGAGATAGACTGAACACTCTTTCTTCCAAGAGTGTCAACACTGTGACTCCAAAGCTTGGAGGCTCATGAATGAAAGGGAGCAAGGACTTGGTGGAACAAAAAAATCCTCTGACCAGGAAGGTGTTTGGCAGATGTTTCCTTTATAGAGCGTGCTGTGCTGATGGGAGAGGGAAAAGTGATTCACTGGAGATTGAGGCAAGCTGGGGATATGCATGTGAGGTCCATGCAGCAGAGAGCAGAAGCAAGAAGAGGAAACAGGAGACTGCACATCTGTTGGTGTGAAAGCCAAAAGAACAAGTACTAGGGCAGGGCAGAGAGCAAGACCTGTCAGAAGGCAGCCACGGGCATCAAGAGGACAAGAAGGAAAATTCCTTCTGACTTTGCAGCTGTACCATTGTACTATGAAGAAGGAAATGTAGACTGTAAACTGTATGTAATCTACAGAGAGCATATTTTCACGAGGCAAATTGAGCTACAAGCCAATCCCTGATGGAGCTCTGAGAGCTTTTCAAGAGACAGATCTAGGCATCAGCTTTGGGTGAGTCACAGTGGTGACACAGCCAGTATATGAGCACTGAGACTCCAGTTGGCACATCTCCTGACACCTCCCAGGCCCTTACCTTCAAACACTCCCCAGCAAATCTGCACTCATATGTCCAGTGAAGAATAATACCCTCTGGACCTGGTGCGTTCTATCTCTTGACTGCACAATGGGCCATGGCCAACCTCAGGAGCTCCTGGGGAAGTTCCTTTCCTTGCCACCTGTGATAGGAAGAAGGTCCCCAGCCTCATGTTCCAAGCAAAGACTTGTTCCAGAACAGACTGGGAAAAGAGCAAGCCCTGTTTCCAGGCTTGAGCTACCGACTCTTGACAGACATGAAAGGAAGTTGAATCACCGTATTATAATTTAAGGCTCCATTAAAGAAACATGGGGATGGGGATGGTGGAGAGAAGGAGAGGGCAGGGAGGGATGAAGAGAAAATTGAACCTAGTAGAGTAGCACTTGAAGGGGAAAGAAATGTTGCTCATAGGCTCAGAAGGGGGAATTGCAAACAGAGATGAGATTAAAAGGGAACCCTTGGGACTGTCTCTTTAAATACAGCAAGATTCACTTACTCCATGCTGAGCTGGGCTTGCTGAATGCTAGAGGCAAGGTCCCTGCTGAGGTTTGCCAGCTGATCAAGCAATGGAAACCTGTCTCTCCACATATACTAGCAAGTTACCCTCTTCCACCTATGTTATCTAGGAAATCTCTTTGCTAATAAATTTACTGTGGAGTGAGCATGGTGGGGAAGCTTCTTACTTGACTACCCTTTGCACTGAGCATTTTAAATGATCTTTTATCCAGGGGCATACAGTCACATGAGACCCAGTGCCATGTGTTTGGGAGCGCAGCATGGGCTGTCTGGCTGGAGCTTCTCTTGTGTGAGGAGGGCCTTGGTCACTTGCTGCTCCTAAAGAGAAAAAACAAGAGGAAGAGGAAAAAGTAAAGAGTCTGAGAGCAGTGCCCATGGCGGCTGTTCATGGACAAGGTTACCTCCTCTCAGAGCCAAGGGACACAGTGCATGGGGCAGCTTTGGTGCAGAGGGAAGGAAGATGTTCAATCCTAAAACATCTTGTTAGCTAGACCCCACTTCAGTCTGCTAAGAGGCAGCTGCAGGATGTTCACAGTGCAAGCGTTGGTCTGTCTGTGACCTAGAACAAGTCTAGAAAGTTTCAGGTTCAGCCCCTTATCCCCCATGGGTCTAATTTCAGCAGATTTTTAATCATAAGGGTTTTCCAAGCTCAGTGTTTGGGTGGGAGGCAGACGCTGAACTTCTTGTAGCGGGTTGTCACACAGGGGCTACAGATTTCTTTCTTCTGTTTTGTACCCAGCTGAGGTCCTATTCACTGTTAGGAGTGGTGGTGCTGCTGACTAAATGAAGGCTGTAATGGAGTACCACTGGAGAAATGATGACCCAGATGAGTCTTGGTCACCAGAGATGCTCTTGTCAGTGTCTGAAGCACAGCAGTGTTCAGCACGATGTCCTCCTCAGATTTAATGCATGTAATGACATTCATATTACACCAGATCTCTTCACCCCTTCAACTGCAATCTCAGCTCTCATCCCCACTTCCCACACCTTGAATTTTTATGACCTGACGATTGAAAGAGACTGAATTCCTTGGGACAGTGACCAGTTTCTGTTTGCTCTAACAAATGATATTGGGACTGAATAAATAGCAAAAAGAGGTTGTAATGTAACAGGGAAAGCATTACTGCATTTTTTTAAACTGTTGCCTGGCACTGCCATGTGTCATTAGGTATCTGCTGTATTATGCCTTAGGAGCTCCTGAGTCTTTGGAGTATTTGCTTTGTGGAAATGAGCTCTTCTGGCTTTGTATTTGTCCATACAACCCAGGTGGAGGCTTTGGAGACAACCAGCAGCCAAGGCAGGCTACATACTCTCTCCACACTGTTTTTCCCCATGGCCATGCTGAGATCCTAGTGGTTTGATCAGGAGCCCATGGGCTGATTTGCAAGGGAAGAGCTATTCCTCACCAGTCATATCCACCACTTTTATTCTGTGGTCTTGGAGCAGAGAGGTACAGGAGTGCAGCTATTCCTTATCTTTGGGAGTCCTGGCAGACTTTATGATGTATCTGCTTGGTTTCTGGACTGCTTTTTGATCCTAGGAGTGGTGAGGGAACATCCAGGACCCTCCATTAATCAGAAATAAAAGCACTCCTGCTTGGCCTCTAAGCCTTTCCTAAGGCTGGTGGATCTCAGGAGGTGCCATGTTCAGAAGGGGCAACTTTAAGGCAGTAGGAAGGAGTAAAACTCACTGGGCTACAAACTCTTTTGCATTGAAAGCCCTACTTTTCCAAGGGAGTTTAAGCACACACCTTGTTCTCAGCTGCCAGTCTAAATATTCCCCACATCCAGGACAGCTCTGTCTTAATCTTAACAAAAGCCCCAGGGCACTACTATAATGCAAATAATGATAAATAACAGCAATAATAAAACACTACCAGCACTTGCACTGACTCCCCAGCAATCCCAAAACACCCATCCTGAGTTTTAGATCACCCAGGTTACGTAAAGGAGTGTGTGCATTAAGACTGGGGCTGTCTGGGATGAAACCAATTAGCTGGTGTAGCTGCCTCTTGTGAGCAGCAAATCTGCCAAAGCCAGTGTGCCTTCCTGTGCCTTCCTGGTGGAGAGGGGTCTGAGGAGATTGTGAGGGTAACACACGTCCCGGTACCTGCAAGTAGACAGCAGCATGGGCTGTAGTAAAGCCATCTGCCATGAAGTGCCTATTCAAAGTGTGGTAGTGTATGCTGGTGATGTTTCTATCTACTTCAGATTAAAGTCTTCTGTTTTTTTGACAGGCAGCTCTTCATAGGTATGTGATGAGGGCTGCTGATGTGCAGCAAGATCCAGCAGCAGTGGCTAGGAGGGTGTGGGAGAGTAGGGAGGACCTCCCTGGTGCTAATGCAAAGGCCAGAGTCAGCAGACAGCCTGACACGGGAGCTGTGGATGCCATGGCCCATGCTGCATACCTGAGTGTCCTGGCTTTGGCTGAGATACAGTTAATTTTCTTCCTAGTAGCTGCTACAGGGCTATATTTTGGGTTTATGCTGAAGACAATGTTGGTAACACAGGGATGTTTTGGTTATCGCTGAGCAGTGCTTGCACAGCATCAAGGCCATTCCCACTTCTCATCCTGCCCTGCCAGTGGTGGGCTGGAGCAGGTGGAGGAAGGCCGGGGTGTGCACAAGAAGCCGTGAGAGAGCATGGCCAGGACAGCTGGCCTGAACTAGCCACAGGGCTATTCCATCCCATAGGAGGTCATGCCCAGTGCAGAAAGTGGAGGCAATTGGCTAGGAGGTGCGGATCACTGATGAAGAATCGGTCAGCAGATGGGGAGCAACTGCATTGGGCAGCACTTGTCTTTCTTGGGTTCTCTTTCTCTTAATGACTATTATTATACTTCATTCTTCTTACTGTTATTGTATTTTATTTTAGCTATTATGCTTGTTCTTATCTTAACCCACGAGTTTTTATTTTCTTTTCCAACTTCCCTCCCTATCCTACTGCAGGTGTGGGGAGGGGAAATGATTGAGTGGCTGCCAGGGGCTTCATTGCTGGCTCGGCTTGAACCATGACACTGGGCTGTACGTGGGCTTTGGCTAAGCACTGCTACCACACTGTGGGTTTGCTTGTTGGGCTGGCTGCACCTGCAGAAGGAAGGTCTTTGTGGCAGCTGGCCGAGTCTAGAGGCTATGCTAGAGTCATGTGTGGAGAGTCACCTCCGAGATATTTTCCAGCAGTTCATGACTGTCAGTGGAAATATTCCACCATGCTGCCTTTTCTTCCCTGGAGTTCCAGATCCTATTCCTGTGCTCTTCAGACCCAGTCTTTTGTACTGAGCTGATGAGTATACAGAGGTAAGTGGTTTTGTTTGGTAGCATTTTTATATTCTATTTACCTCTGTTGCTCTTAGTAGGTGTTTTGACATGTCTGTCAATAATAAAATAATAAGAAATTATGCTCTGGAGTCTGAGTACCTCCCACAGGAGTTTCTCTTCTTGAGAGAAAGGTGTAGGTTAAGAGAAACTAGCATCCTAAAATGTTGCCCTTTGGCCAATGAAATCTATGGTTACAGCTTTAGGCAAATTCAGCCTTTTTCGCCCTATTCAGTTTAGAGCAGCAGAAGACCTCGGAAGGTAGCAGACAGGTGTAGGCAATTATTAATAATCAGGCTTCCCCATCTTGCTTGCAGTTTGTTACAGCCCCACCGAAAAGAACATGCAAAGGTATTGGAGCCCACCGAGCCATTATCCTGCACTGGCTGTGGTGTACTGTCAGGGACTAATAGGGAAGGAGATTAGGGAAGAACCATATGGAGAGGGCAAAAGCAGAGTGATGTGTCCTCAAGTAAACCATTGGGCAACAAGCAGTTTGAAGACTTCTTGAACAAACAGATGTGTCTAGGCCCTCTACTGGAATAGCTACACACAGGCCCAGCCTCCATGACTTTGACTACTGCCTTTGAGCCCACCTGTTTTCGGAACATGAAATTGGATTCTTTCTGCAGGGATACCATAAAATCAAAACCTGAGAAGATGTTTCCTGCCACAGAGTGTCTATATAGCATATGGGAGAGATAAGAGAGGGCACTAGGCAGAGGAACAAGCAGCACAAGAAGGCAAGGGGACTGTACTGGTCAGCAAGATATAGGGTAGCCTCGACACAGCAGCAGCCTGGGACTTGTGAAGTATTTTACAGTCCTCAGGTGTGCTATAGTAGGGATTTAGAGGACAAGGAGGAGGCCATTTTTCAGATATTTATGGGAAGTCTTTTCCAGTGTGAAGGACAATAAGGCAGAAAGCACCAGTGAACATATCTGAAATTACGACCCATGATGGAGGTAGGAGCTGGCATCTCTCTGGTGAAAGAGATGAGATGTAGGAGCAGAGGAGATGTAGATTCCCTCTTATCTCAAACACCTTGGAGAAAGGTTTTTGGAGACTGTGTGGATGTAAGCATCTTTCTGTTCTGTAAAAGAATCAAGTGCTTTGGGGAGTGGGTAGGAGAGAACTAAAGTCAAACTGTATCTCCTTCCACCATAAGGTCTCCCCCACACATACCATTGCACCAAGTATGGCAGTCGAGACAGGGAGGACTGAGTCTATTAGAGACAACACGGCAAAGGCTTTTAAGTCTCCTCTTTGACTGTGTTTCTTCCCTAAGGGCAGCCCCACTTACCATGCTTGGCCCTACCACAAGCTGAGGCATAGCTGTGTGCCTTCAGGATAAAAGTAAGAGAAGACTATCAGCCATCGGAATGGTTTGGTGTGGTTGCGCATAGGCTGCCTGGGCACCCACAGAATGGGTGCAGCAGGGATTTTGGCTCTCTTCTCTCCCTATGCCTCTTGTTTCCTAACAGTATTATTTAGTGTTTCACAGGTGCTGAAGTCCCTCCACTTTTAAATAGGTCAGCCTTACAAGGAATATAAGTGCTCAAATTTCACCTTTTATAACATCATTCCCAGAATTTTTGCTCTCTTACCCTGGCCAAGAAATTCAGGCCCCAGATAAGTGTCCATCAGCTCCCAGATCTCTGCATTGTCCCCCAGTCCTTTTTCTCTCTGGTGAACTGCACTTTAGGGTCCCACTGGGCTGGTACAACTTGAGAAGACCTCATGGACTCAGCTGGAGGTTGGTGCCTGGGAAGCTGTCAGCCCTGATGAGTGAGGGTCATGGGGGCTGGAGGAGGCCCTAGGATGCCCACTTCATCAGGGAGCGCTCCTGTGCTGCCTGCTGAATGCAGAGAGCAGAGGGAAGCCTCACAATCATGGGGTTCCAGTCACATGCTGAAGCTAAAATGCCTGGAAGGACTACTTAGATGTAGTTTTTCTTTATCCCTTTTATTTTTTTCCCTTTGCCACACTTAAGAAAAGTTGATGTTGAATATTTGAGACTGTTTTGTTGTCTTCAGTTCACCTCATCTGACCTCACGATCTTCAGGATAATAGCAGGCAATGAGGAAGATGATAATATTCTGCTGTTTTACACTGACACTTTCTGAGGCTCTGTGAACCCTTTAGCAATGGTTACTTGTTAAGGCCTGCAAGCCATCTAAAGTAGGTTAATTTATTACTCCCGCTCTGTGTATGGTGAGAAGTTGTGACTTGTTTAAGTGAGCTTTAAGGAGAGGCAGAGCTTGTGGGCTTGAACCACGGGGCAGGCTTCCTCCCTGGGGCAGTAAAGAAACTCTGTGCTCTCTCAGCATGTTCCGAGAAAGGGCTCTGCCTGGAGTAATCAGCATGAAGGCATGCAGGAGGTTAGGCTAAACGGAGAGGAGGGAAGGTCCCTGAGGAGCTGAACAAAAAAGCTACATCTGTAATAGTAGATAACAAGCTCCCAGACTTACCAACCGAAGATTTGTATCGACTGCTATGAAAAGGATGGTGATGGAGTAGTGTAAGGATTAGAAATGAGGATGGTGAGTAGGAGACTGGAGGGCTACCAGGGCTCCCACATTAGGGGGCAAAATCCTCCATTCCAAAATAAATGAGGTATTCCAGTTGCCAGCCTGGCTTTTGTTGGCTCTGAAACTACAAACACTAGACCAGGAGAGCCCCATCCTTACATGGGGTGAGAGGCATGGGCCACACAGCTGGGCAGGAGAGGGTTCCCCTGGCTGCTGTGGAGAGGCTTTGAGGAGAGGACAGGTCACTCATACTTTCTCTGGGATGGTGGAGGCAAGAGGCACTATGGATGGGAAGAGAAGAGCAGCAAAATGTTTCCTGAGCACACGGTGATCTGTTTCTGCCCCAGGTGCGTGGCAACAATGTGTGTGCTGCAGTGTCAGAGGCTGCTCCCCACCAGGCTGTGGTGGGGCCGCGAGCTGTGTGGCTCTCCAGGGGGCTGTATACTTGTTTTTCTTCTCTGTGACATTACATAATGTGAAAGTAGAAAATGTTTGTACAGTAGCTGTATTGGTCCTTGGGGCAAAGGGGGAAAGGAAGAAGGCGGTGGATAATTTGAGGCTCTTTATTAGAGCAATAAATCATTTATAATGCACTGCCTTTCAGGTTGGTCCCTTATTGCTCATGTCAGGCACATTATGTGGTGTGGCGAGTGAAGGTAGCAGAGCATGCACTGGCTACTCTACAGCAGAGAGGCAGAGCCAAGCTGTACAGGGTGGGCAAGGTGCTGGTGCTGGAGGTAGGACCAGGGCTCACCACGCTGAGGTAACAAGGAGAGGACCGTTTGTCCTTCACAAGTGTTGGAAACAAATCCACCATCCTGGTGAGAGGCACTTGACCCTCACATTAAGTGTGTTGTAGCAGCTCTGGTCCCCTTGGAGTAGAGGCAAAGCATCAGGAGTTAGTCATAACTGAGAGACTTAGCAGCAGCCATGGGCACCTAGCCTCCTCACATCACCTGCAAGCACAGATAGCTGTCAGGACAGAGGGGTAATATGCTCTAATGCCCCTGAGCCTCAGCTGGTGGGGAGCCAAGAGCAAGACAGGTTTTCTTGGTGGTACTCCATTACAAAAGTAATGGGGACATCCTACGCCTATCATCTTTTTATTTTGAGGATTTGGTGAAGCTTAGTCCCTGAGGCTTGTCAAGCAAAAATCTCTTGGGTTTCTTGGGTGCTATGGGTGCTAGTGAGATTGCTGAGGAGGAATGTCACCCAGCAGTGAAAGACTGCACAGTCATCTAATCACAAGTAGGTGGTTTTGGTTTGGTTTTGTTGTTCTTTTTTTTTTTTGTATCATGGATGTTCCTCGATTGCCACATTTCACAATTGTGTCTCCTTCAATTTGAAATTATCAAGTTCTGCAAAACGATGCCTTTTGATAGCCTGCCTGCATTCCCAAGTGCTTCAAAAGGCATCAGTTGGCTTAATGTTTTGAGAAACGATACCCATATTGATTTCCTCCCTCCTCCTCCTTTCCTCCTCTCTCTCCTTCCCCTGCAAAGAGTCTGTTTTTGACAGCTTATCTCTGGAGCTAGGCAAACACAACAGAGGAGAGAGATAAACTCTCCTTTCAGGTGAGTTCACAGCAGGGTGGGCTCTGGGGGCATCTGAACAAATATGCTTCTTTGTTAAGCAACCAAATGCTTTTGAAAGGGGGACCACTGAACTGACCAAGCACATACTCCTGACAGTGTGCTGGGATTTGAACCCTGCACCAAAAAAAAACAAGCAGCTTCAAAAGAATGTAAGAGAGAAAGGTAAATATAAAAATCCTAACAAATTGTTATGAAATATATATTTAGGGTGGAAGGGAATTACATAGCATGCGTGTTCCCATGGGATCTGATTTAAATGTAAGCTCTTGAATGTATGCTTTGCATCCTCGTGGACTGTCTGCTGGAAGCTGTGGCTAAAAGCCAACTGTAGGGTGAGAGGGTGAATCTTTCTGGTAAGGATTAGCAGTGTCAGGGGAGGAATATCGCACACCTAACTGACTGAATGATGCATTGTGCTGCAAAATCCCTTGTGTCAATACACAGACACTATTCCCATTGCTTTGCCTGTGATGATTGGCAGCAAAAGAATTCAAATCACATCCACATAGCAATTGTCCTGCTGTAGGTCTCTCTTCTCCAGGCGGATATGCTTGCGCAGGCAAAACCTGTGCAGTATACTAGGTGCTTGAGGAAGAGGTTAAAAAAAGGATGCTGAAAATATTTCCATGTGTTCAGTGGTACAAAATGTTGTCAGGTTAACATATACTCACTGTGGTACCTTCTCCTTTTTGTCCTGGGCACTATAGGTTAGATGTTACCCCAGACCTCAGGAGGAATAGATGAAGAAGTCCATACTCAGGTGTTGAAAGCACTTGGAGGCACATGCCTCCATGGAAAGACCTTTCTCTCTCCAAACAAGACAGGAGAATGAGAGGCAGAGCCAAACGAAATGTCATCCCCAATACAAAGGAGCAGTGTGGTCAGCAGCAGAGCACCCTCTCCATGTGGCAGGGCTAAGAGGATTGTGAAATTATGTGTAATAAATGGTAAGAAAATTATTATTTTAATAAACACAGAATTCCCTGCTATTGGATCTCGCTACTGTGTTTGCAGAAGAGCAAATAACGAAGCTCGCAAACAGAATCTGCTTTTATTTGCCTTTTGCCCTGCTACCAGAAGACATAAATCAGTTACTAATCACATTCTCAGTTTGAGCTGCTGTGAGTGTTCATGTGTTTAATATGTCCTGGGTGCTTTTAGAAAGAATTGCTCTATGGTGAGGATGTGAGTTGCACAGAATTATCTCACCCCTGTTAATACCTTACCTTTCACAGAATAAGGCTGTGTGAAAATCTGATTTAGGTATTTTTTCTGTTCAGTGAACAAATTAAAAATTTGGATTGAAGAAAAGTGGATATCTGAGGTTTAAAATAGCATTTTGCTTGTGTTCTTTGGATGTCTCTCTCTTTCAGAACAGAACTTCATCTTGAAACAACACCACTTGAAGATGTTTGGTAAATAACTAAACAAACCAGAAAATGTTTTACCAGTGAACTAATGAGTTACAACAGTTGCTGAAAAATGGCTTTTTTTCCCTTCCTCCCACAAGTGGAATAACCTATCTATCTGCCTAAGGAATGTAACCCATCCTAGATTATGAGCTCCTTAAAGGATTGCATTAGGGGAAAAAAACCCATGGATTTGATTAGATGGAAAGCAAGACTTCCGACCCCTTTGCCACCACTGCTGCCTGCTTCCCTGGCACCTGAGCTGGGTGAGACAAGAACCCCGGGGCTCAGAGGTGAGCTAGGAGAAAAAGCGGCAGCCTTTCTCTTTGGAGATGGTGTGTCTGCCTGCCATCACCCCTGGGGGGCTAATAGGACCTCTCTGCTTCTCCAGACCTGCATCACTGTCAGCCTTGCTCCCCACAGGGAGAATGGCTGCCAGGAGTGAACACAAGCTGGCCCCTGGGAGGAAGCCAGGGTGTACATAATGTGTGAGAGTGGGGAAGGCAAAAGAAAGGAGGACTGCAGGTCTGAAGATGAAACTAGAAGGACGGGAAGAGTGGAAAAGATACCTTCTTGTACCCATCCCATGGCACTGAGGCAACCAAGCTACCTCAAGGGCAGAGGAGGAGTTGTGCTGTTCAGGGGAATCTGGGTGCCATTAGCACTGTCACAGAGACAACTTAAAACCAGCCTTGCAAGACTCTAATCTTTCTTTTTACTTGCAAGGAGATAAAACCATTTTGAGCCTTGCAAGACTCCAAACTCAAACCATGGCAGCTGAAGATCAGCAGCTTAGGATTCTAAAGATAAGGGCAAGGGAAAGAGGCAAGAAGGAGCTGGTAGAGGATCAAACCACAGAAAGACAGCTCCTCCCAGAGCAAAAGTGGGAGTTAATCTCTGCACCAAGGAGCATGGAAATCACCCAGTGCCTTTGCTCAGGCGGACAGCATTGCCAGTCTCCTTTCCACTCTGAAGCTCTGGGAGTTAGCTGTTGGGACAAGGATGGAGCTGGGAGAAGCCTCTCTGCAGGGCTGGGTGCAGAGTCAGCCCCAGTCTCCTGGCTCCCCTGGCATCGTGCAGCAGCTCACTGCCGGCACTCCACAGCACACTCACTGCCCACAGCGCAGGCAGCTGCGACCTGGCAGCCTCTCATGCGCTCGCCTGCTCCTCTGCCGCTCCAGGTCAGAGCTGTCTCCTCTCATTTCAGCTGCTTCGCTGCACGTTGGGCATGCTGAAGAGCCAGGAAAAGATGGGGTAATCCAGGTTCACCTTACTGGTTTCCCACCTCAAATGTTCTCACTGCTCCTCAACTGTCACTGCTTTGGCAAATGCTCTGCCATGTCCTTGTTGCTTGGCTGCCCTGGGGCTACCTAAGGGGTCATGGCGACTAGCAGGTCCTCCAAGTGTGCAGTGATGAACTGAGAGCATGCCTCAGGTCTGTTTGTAAGCAGGAAGTGATTACAAAAATCAAAGCCCCAGACAAACAACCTTTGTATTCATGCTGGCTTCTTCTAGAAGTGCTGATCATAAAATCACAGAATCATAGAATGGTAGGGATTGAAAGAGACTTCTAGATATCATCTAGACCTCCCTGCTAAAGCAGGTCCATGTAGATCAGGTTGCAGAGGAACATGTCTAGGAAGGTTTTGAAACCTCCAGAGAAGGAAACTCCACAACCTCCCTGGGCAGCCTGTGCCAGGGCTCCCCACTCTCACAGCAAATAAGTTTTTCCTTGTGTTTAGATGGAACTTCTTGTGTTCTAACTTATGCCCTTTACCCCTAGTCCTGTCACTAGACACTACAGAAAAAAGTGTTGCCCCATCTTCCTGACATCTTTTAGGCACTTAGAAGTGTTGATGTCCTAATGCTGCAGGTGTGCCACTGCAGTCTTTCCAGCTCATTTTTCAGTCCTTGAGCTGGAATCCTATCTTAACATTTGAAAGGCAGGTTTTGACTCTGTAGGCAGCCTGATCTCACTGTAAGGGTTTGTGCAAGGAATCCTGTGGCTTAAATAGGGCTGCAAAATAACTGACTGTGTTTATCCAGTCTATTTCAGGATCTGGTTTCTGCTGTTAAAAGCTAAGGGGTTAAATGGACATTCACATGACCCAGCAAGAGAAACCTGTCAAACTTCTCTCAGGATTTGAACTGACTTTCCTACACCTCTCAGACACAGTGTTAAAGACTCCATTATGGAACTCTCAGAAGATGGTGCTGAGCAAGTCTGAGGCAAGTCTGCAGGTCTAATGTTGTTGTCTCTCGCAACTGCAGTAAGGTGGAATTGCTTCCCATTTCCCCAGGATCTGACAGATTTGTGACTCTGATAGCACCTGGAAAGTAAAGCCAGAGCCAGGCCTGTGTTCACAGGAAGAAGGAACCAAAGTCGAGTTTTAGGAAGTTCAAGGGTGAAAAAGAGGGATGTGTGGAATAAACTGCCCTCTGCTGAAGGCTGGCATGATCACACATGCTATTCCCTCTCCAAACGGCAGGGTGCTTGGGTCCCTTGTTTTCTCTACAGGAAAGACAAGCCTAAAGGGAGGGAGGCTTTCTGGGATGCAAAGTGTGGGTCCTGGTGGTGGACCTGTCCTGCTGACCGTAGAGACTTGTGAGATCTGCCAAGCCTGGCCTGAGAAGAAGGCAGGTGCTCTGAGAAGAGGATGCTTCATCCCTGCATCATATACCAGAAACAGTGTGGGATTTGTTCTCTAACCCTGAAGCCTCCAAGGTCTTGAGCTTTCAAGCAACCATAGGTAGCAGGCATTTGCTCTTCTGTTACCTACTAGGGACAAGTGCAGGTAGAATATGCCAAAATCATGGGTTAATCCCCTGGATTTCTGACCCCATCACTTCTTGTTAAGGAGCCTTTTTTTGTTGTTGTTTTCATCTAGTGACAGTCACGCTACATCCAGAAATGCAGAAGGGGCCATAAAGATGTGTTTGGAAAGAGCTGGAAAGGCCAGAATTGTGGACATAGCTGGGATGCTTTGATTCAGGTGCTTAGTGGAACAGCCCTTGGGGGCTGTCACACAAAACAGCACAGAGCATGGATGCATATCGAGAGTCTTTTCCAGCAGTGTCTTTGTGGAAAGGCTAAAATCATAACCACTTCCCAGGACTCTGATCTTGCAGCAAGGGTTTGCTTTACACTACTTCCTTTTTGCTATGTGCTTTTTTTGTCTTCACAAAAGGCTTCCTTGGCAAAAGGGAGCTGCCAGTTTGCCAGGTCTGGCCAAGGGGCTAACGGAAGTATCCAGCTCTATGCAGTCGCACCAGCAAAATTTGTCTATTCAAACAAAAGTCATAGTTTTGATTCCGTTTTTTTCATCAGGGTTTATTACTCTAGGACTACTGCCAATATATATATATAATGATTTTTTTTTTTTTAGCTAAAATGAAAAAAAAATCCTAGCATGTTGAAATCAGACATTTAGAAAGCATCCCTTGTCCTGGCTGTACCATCACTGATTCCCCTCTCTTTACTCTTTTTGGTTGAAGAGGTCACCATCCTCTCAGCGTCACTTTCCTCCTTTCATCCCAGGAGTGGAAACTGACTTGCCCATTTCATTAAATTCTTCTTTTTGAATGATGAAAGTGTTTTAATTCCTGATGGCTTTAATAACATCCCTGCCTCTCTTCCTCTTTCCCTTTTAAAACCACCTCTAAACCTTGGGGATGGAACTGGCTGACAAGATTCCTTTAATTATCCTTGCTCCCAACGCTCATCTCTTCCACGGTGCCTCCAAGGGACACCACTATGAAAGGTGCTACACACACAAGCAGTACATCCAAATTGAAGCAGAAAATAAAACCAAAATGTCAAAATATCCACCCTTAAAGAAATTAATAACAAATACAACCAGGCATGTTTCGTACGCCCCATTAGTCAGTAGTGCTCAGATACCATGGTGATGAGACTCCTATAAATATTTCCACAGCAGCAAAACTGTCTTAAAGGGACCACACAGCAGCTCATGTGCACCTGGACAGAGAGCACTGCTCCAGAGGCACCTCTTGTCCTGTCCAGACTGCATGGCTGGCTCCTGAGGAAGTAAGCATTATCTGCTTTTCTTTTTCCTGTCACAAGAACCAAGAGCAGCACAGCCCTCGTGTTATGCCCATAATTCTGCAATTTGACCTCAGCACATTGCTAGGGACAAAGATGGTCTACATTTTACTGTTAAGGAGTCTCTCAAAGCCAAGGAGCTGGGCAAACAATGGAACCTGTAGCTGCACATCCTCAGCATTACCCAACCTGAGCCTTCATGCAGCACAACCACAGATAGCAGCTTGAAGATATATCTCCTGTGGAGCCAGACTTATGCTTGTTTATGCTCCCAGAGGCACATGTTTGTGGGGCAGAATAACACACAATCAAGTCGTTAGGCATTTGGGAGCTCCTGTTCACAGATCCTCCAGAACAAAAAAGAGCCAAGCAAGAAGGACAGGGAGGGAAGGGAGAGAAACACTCAGATGTTTAGGTTGCAGCAGCCAACTTCTGCCCACGCTGTAGGAGAGCTTTGAGCTTCTTGCCCTTGATGTAACCACCACCAGCAGTTTGTTTTCGCAAATGCTTCTTGTCTTGAAAGCTACAACTCACACCTCAGTACCTCATCTGAGGAGAAATGCATAACCCTGTTATTAAGCTGTGGGCAGCATCACCTGGAGGGTGATTCTTCACACACCTGCCGCTGTTCAGAAATAGATGGGAAACTTCATATTGCAAAACAATTTTCAAAGGACAGCAGCTCCAGTAGAATATGTGGCATAAAAACAGAGAGAAATAAGCCTGTGGGAAAAAAAAAGCGCTGACCTAGCCTTGATGCTGAGGGCTTAAGGCACGACTGTGCTGAGTGCCCATATAAAGGAGCCACAAACTACTTGGAGCTGCTACCTGTCAAACATTCCTAATAGAAAGGCTAGGGGTAGGAAGAAAAAAATGCGATTTCTTGCCTGTTCCTTTATGCATCCCCTGCAGCAAGAGCTGGAAAGGGGTGGGAACAGGAGTTAATTGACCTCATGCCCTTTCATGGCAGCTGTAGCAACAGTCCCAAGGCAGGGAAGGGTAATGCAGATGGTATCTATATACACCTCGTTACCACTCTTGAGTTTCTTTCTGATATAGTTCTACAGGAGAACTTGGGCTAGGGATCAAGCTCTTTTGGGGAAAGTATGGCAGTAGCTGGTTGCCCTAGATGGAGACCTTCAGCTTTAATGAAGGAACTGCTGCTCACTCATGACATTGCTGCAGGCAAGTCTTCTCCTTCCCCTTCCATCTACCCCATTGCATCCTGCATTCTTTCTGGCTTTTTAGCCCAGTGTTTTTATAATAGCTCCTGAGTATGTCCTGGGTGTAGTTTGTTTCCCTTAATTGCACTTTTTAAATGAAATCTTGAGGTCTTCAATAAATGCTGGCTGGCTAGGTACACAAGCAGTATGCAAACATAGTGATAACCCCCAGATGCTGAGGTATGTTGATAAATTACTTGTCTATCCTATTTACATAGAGACTAATCAGCTCTTGGTGGAGTTTCTTTTTGATCCTTTGGCCTATCTCAAGGGAAGCACAGCATTAACTGAAAAAAATATGTATATTTTGGCTTTCCAAAACTATTACGCTTTGCAACTGTCACCCAGACCTTGAGCTTTTTGGTTGCCAGGGAAACATCATGGGAGATAACCTGATCACAGCTGCAAACTGCAATCCTTCCTCTCCCGGTGCTCAACTCGTGTTTCCAGAAGTGCCCACTCTTAGCTTGGGGTATTTCATCTTTAAAAAAAACACAGTAATGAAAAATATGATCACTTACAGTCAAGAAGGTATTTCTTTCTGAAATGAAATCATCTGGGAGATCTTGCTCTTTGGGCTCAAAACTGCGCAAGGCAGCAGTTCAGCAGCAGAGGGGTTTGTTGTGCTCCGATGATATCGGTAGCTGCTGGAGCAACGGCAACCCTGCCCAGGTCATGTGGGATAGAGTTAACGGGGGTTTTGCACAGCGTCAACTCTGGGTTTGAAATGCTTAGGCTCTCTGGAGCCATCAGCTCAGGGCAACACAAGCTTGAGTCAGTGCTATACGCTCTAGATAAGATAAATGGAGCCTCCTTTCTAAGACCCATCATAAAAAGGGACGTGCTGAGTTGTCACAGAGGGCTGCTGGGGATTGTGTGCCTCTTCTTGCAGCGAGAGAACTTTGTGCTGTTGTTCTCATCAGAAACGTTTCTTATTCTTCCCTTGTATGTTATGGGATGTATTGTCAGGCAGAAATGGGATGTCAGAGAACACCACTCCAACTTTTTCTCTGTTCCAGATGGGGCAAATCAACAGAGAAGGCAAAAACTCATCCTGCATTGTAACCAATAACAGCATCAAGCATCCCTACCTGTTTCTCCATCCCTTGCAGTGTCCCTGGACACATCTGGTGGTGGGCTTTTGATTGAGGTCAGACCAAGGAGAAACCATATAGCCTGAGGCTGCGAAAACACAGGCTGTGGGTCTGCCATGTGCACTAACAGCAGCTCTGGTCATGGAGAAGGGAGGTACAGGCACATGGCCCCAGGGAAGCCAGTTGTGTGCCTTCCCCTTCTGGTGTGGTAGAACAGCGCTTTAAAGCTGTGAGATGCAGCTCTTTTTCCTGACACTCAAAGAACAGCTTGACAAGTTGCTGTCAGGGAAATGCTGTCTTAACTCTCTTTCCCCCAATAATTTCCCTGGTAAAACTGCAGTGCAGTGGAATCAAATAGTGACAGAAACCAAGAGGGAATAGAAGTGTTTTCCATTTTCTTTTTCTTTTTTTTTTTTCAAGTGTGTATCTGTATTGAGAGCCATGTGCACACCGGTAAATCTTGCCAGTTCAAAGAAATGTTTTTAGTGTTCAAATTCAACCTTTAGTGCTTCCCATTCTGCTTAAGAAACAACAAAGCCTTGAAGATGCTCCCAGCTTGCATGGTATTAAAAAGGTATCTTGACTGAGGTGGAAAATAGCACCTCGTGTTTCCCTTTGGGTTACATGTGCAGAAGGCTGCTTTGCTACTCTTTTAGGTGATGTCTTGAAAAGTCCTCTTTGCTGAGGAAAGGTAAACTATAGGTGGAGGCAGGGAGCAAGAGGGAGAAGAGAGCTGGGATTATAAAACTACCTTGCAGGCAAACAGCTTGTGTCCTGAATTACGCCAAAATAACTGGGAGCAAACCTGGGAGTGGGCCTGGCAACACTGACCAGCCACTGTACACTTGGGCGTGAGAGTGAAGTCTGGCCCTTGATGGACGTGTTACCATTGAAACCTCATGGAAAGATGCTTGCCCCAGTCATTTCCTTTGGTGGCTGACTGGGGCTCACTGATAGTTCTTCTCCTTGTCTTCGTGAACAGGAGAGGATTTCCTGGGTGTGCAGGGAGCAAGGGGCAAGAAACCATGCATCTGGTGCCTCTCCTTGTCACCTGATGCTGGAGTGGGCATGTGGCTGCATGGCTCTTCCCCTCATGCAGTACTCTCTAAAGAAAGTTTTCATGATTAGATTGAAATGGGGTTTTTTTTGTTTTTTTGAAACTCTGAGCCCACATTTGCCATTCTAACTCCTGCCAGGCTTCAATAATAATCACAATAAAAGGTTTTAGAAGGGGCTTTGCCTACTTCTCAGTCTTAAGCCTAAGCCCAGCAGAGCAGAGGAAGAGCTACTTACATCCCTCAGAGCTGTAGCCATGACAGGCTGGCCCAGCCCTTGGTTAACATTCAAGGTAGAGCACTTTACTGTTAGGATGGATGTAAATTGTTTTAAGGCAAATCCTTGGGCTTTCATTTTGCTTTCTAACATGTAACAGCTGCTCAGACTGTGTTTGCTCAAGAGCTGGAAACCCTGCAAGGGTTTGTCCATGAGTCCTAGCTTGGGTCATTAAGATCAGTCTAAGTAATCGCCTCACCCTTTACTTCAAGGGGCTTAGGTCTATTTCACTCGGAGATGAATTTGATCTCAAAATTTATGTATCTACTTCTTTTGTACTTCCCAGCCTCAAACAAAAAAAGACCAGATGTCCTTTTGTGGAAGGACACCTGACTTTTGCATGGACGAAAGAAGTTAGAGGGACTTAAATTACATTAAATGGTGCTCTTTTTTTGTTTGTTTGTTTGGTTTTTTTAAATAAGCTACCACAAATTCCTTATCACTTAGTCCTTAGGAACTGCCTCAGCACAGTGGAATAATTGATTGCATAAATGCCAGCTGTAACTCTCTTATTTTTGGTAACAAGGCATTACTAAAGGAAGATTAATTCAGTGCCACGCTCCAAAGAGACCAGTGTCCTTTTGTCTGGGACTGGCTTAGGAGCCCTCTGCTACCTAGTTTTTGTTTTCAGTGGTATATGTGGGGGGAGTATGGCAGTGGTTCAGAACACACACACCCCTATTGCAGCAAGAAGGGTGTGTACATACAGGTTAATTGTCAAGGGATACCGACTTCAAGTACCGTCAGACTGTTTTCAAATGTAATCATGACATCTAAGAGGATGATCTTTGAGAGATCAGAGAGAGGAAATTATTCTCTTGCTTTGCACATCTGAATGCAGTTTGGCTACAGTCAAATTAGCTGTTTCAGCCTACACTGTCAGTTTGCTCTTATCTCTCTTTCCTCTTGTTGTATTATTAATAATAATAATAAAAAAAACCCAGTTAAAGACAGCAATAAAGACCTATCTGCATGGGGCAGGCCTGGAGCCACCGGGAGCCTGTAAGAAATGGTGGGTCATGACCGTCATTTGACTGTTCCTCAAAGGGACGTGCTGGCCCCGGGGATGGCAGGAAGCTCTTTGCCACGCTGCCTGGGGATGTTTGAAAGGCAGGACTGCTGGATATGAGCTAACTCATTTGCTTCATCTTCCCTGCCTGCTTTCCCTCTCTCCCTCCCTCCCTCTCTCCTCTTGCACAGCTGCATTTCGTAATGAAGCTGGCAGCATTAGAAAGTCACTAGAAGTAACCCAGCTGCCTCTGTCAGTTCACAGGGAGAATGACTTTGTAGCTGCTCTCAGTCAGTCCATTAATTGCACATAATAAGGCATTTAGTGACAGAAGGATGGTTGATGAGCCTTAGCTGAAATAACAAGGGCCTGCCAAGAGCTGCATTTCCTTTGTCAGGGAGGAGTGTGGAGGGTCCTAGTGCTGAAGTACGGAGCTGGAGTTGTGCAGGGGTAAGAACAATAGGAACTTGCTGCTCCCTGATCTGGAGGCTTCGCAGATGGCTCAGTATCCAGCAGGGAAGCACAACCTTGCATGCCAAAGGACTAGCAGGGCTGATCTGCTCTGAGGAGAGCAGGTCCCCGTGTTCCCAGCTTGATGTGTCAGTGGTCTCCAGCTGAACGCCATGGGGAGCAGCCCCTCTGCCAGGGGAAGAACTGGTGGCTGCTGGCTGGAGCGCCGAGCACATGATGAAAGACGAGTTGTTCAAAAAGGGCTGGGTGTGAAGCCTCCATCCCTGCATGAGGGAGCAGGGTGGGTCTCATGGAAAACCGCTGTGGGATGGGAAACAGAGGCTCTCTCATTACCATGCTGGTGCTGTTGGGTTTGAGGGGAAAAATTAGTGATGGGTTGGGCTGGATCCTGGCCTTGACTGTCAGACAGATTCTTTCTGCACTTGCGGGTAGCCCAGAGAGGAGGTGGTGGCTGCAGAGGGAAGCACTTGGTGACTGTCTTTGCAACAGAGGCAGGCTTGAGAAGGTCAGCTCAGCTGCTCCATTAATAAAGCAGCTGTTCCTGCAGCAGCAAACCATCTCACCATCCTCAGCCCCTGGTGTCACGGGGTTCTCCACATCTCATTGCCATCTCTGCTCTATGGGAAGGCAGATCAAAGAACTGTCACACCAGAGCCACGCAGCTCCTGTTAATCTCAGTAGAGAAGCAGATAGTGACAGCATCCATGCTGGGATAAACCATCCAGTGCAAGCAAGGAGAGGCCCAAGGTGATCCTCCACGGCCAGGGAGCAGAAGGTGCATGTCTGAGCATGCAGGCTGCTGCTGCAGTGCCTGTCTTGCTTGCAATGAGGGGAGGTGTACGTCTCCCCAAATTAAACAGTCAGTCTTTGCAGTGGGGACATGTAAGCAGTCCCCTGAGGGCTGCAGCTGGAGCATCTGCCTCAGTTTTGGTCTGTGCAGCCACCAGACTGATTGTCATGTCCCTCACCTGCAAGAAGGTCTGTACTAACAGTTGGTAGGAAATGTTTCATTGTCTGAATGAGCACTTGGAAATGTCAACATTTCTCCAGGCTAGTTTACTGTTCTCCTTGCCTATTTATTTTGTTTCAATGCCTCAGTCCTGAGCAGCACTACCTCTTCTAGAGGGTCCGGATGTTTCACAAAGGGATGTAAATATTATCCCTGCACTGAGAAACAGAAGTACAGTATAAATGGTTGGTTCAAGCACAGATTTTTCCAACCCTGAACTCTCACTCCATCATGCAAGATCCAGAAGGAGCAGGAGGCAAGTCTGGCACAGAAGCTTGCCTGCCTCCAGGAGGGCAGGCATTGTGCAGCTGCATAGCAGTGTGAAGGAAGAGAGGGAACAACAGTTTTCTGGGTCAGGCTACAGAGGTGGATTTTGGCTTGTATGAAAGGTGCTGGGAAACCTGGAGGACTGGCAGTTTTGCTGGCCAGGAGACTCGTATAGGTCTATCACACCCTCCTTTTCAGGGGTTGAGGGGGACATTACCTGTCTGCTCTGATGGGCACGTCCTGGCTAGGTTAGGGCAGCTGCCCCATGAACTGAGTGATGCCATCTACTCTGAGGAGTGGGTGTTACTGCTACCACCTTTATTACAGTTTTTAATCAACACCTTGTCATGACTTGGCAATCTTCCCACCTCAGAGTATGTTGCCAAGGGCAGGCTCCCTTCCTCCCCAGTGCAGCCCCTGACAGCAGGCTTGGAGCCAGGCAGTTCCTGCGTGCCACAATATCTAAGCACGCTAACAGGTGCTCCTGCTTGTTCTTGGCTCTGGTGCTGTCCTTGTCCTCTACTGTGTTCCTCCAAGAAGAGAAGCAAGGATCTGGGCATAGCAGCAAGCTGTGTGGATGCTTTGGTGAAGAGGATTGGGCAGCCTTGCTTTGCTGGTGTGCCTTGTTTGTGGTAAAACTGAAGTGAAGGGAGAGGGCACGGGCTGATGTCAAGTCCTGACCACCTACCCACAGCTCTTGTTTTTTGCTCTGCTTACCTCCATCTGGGAAGAGAACTGGAGAGCTCTACCTCTTTCACTCCCTAAAGGATTCATCCTCTCTGTTCTACTCACCTAGACCAGACAGCCTTGCTTTTATAGGATTTTGGAGGTTTTGCCTTAAGCTTTTCAAAACCTGGAGTCCTGAGGCATACACTGCTCGTAAGAGTGAGAAGCTCTGTGGCTGATGCCCTTGAGTTTAGATTCCTTGGGGAAACACATCTGCAAATCACCTCATAGCAGAAGTCCTGGGTAGATCTTAGCAGCTCTTTGGTGGATGTAGAGAACAAGAAAGTATTTGTTTACAGACAAAAGCAACTTTAGCTGGCAAATTGTTTTTGGAAGGAACCAAAATAAAGTGCTGCAGTTGGTTTGAGGTTCTTTGTTGTGTTAAAGAGAGAGATTTTCGTACTTCTGCAGGCTAGATTTAGAGGGAAAAGTCTTGGCCCCTCTTGCAATATGAAGGGGGGAGGGAAAAGCATAAGAGCTGGCTTCTTCTGTTTTAACACTTGACTCTCTCAACATCCAGCCCTGACTGGAAACAGTATGCATAGAGAGACCACCTGCACTGTAGCCATGCAGTTGGAGGCTTTGGCTCAAGAGGTAGCAATCCAGCTAGGTTTCTGGGCATATGAGGCTACCCTGTCTTTTCCACCTCCGCTGGGTAGAGGAAGAGCTGCATCAAACACAGGAGTAGTTCAGAGAAGCTCTCTGTCTCCAAGTTTTGACCACGTTGCTCCCACAAAAGAAAGCAGTCATGACTGTGAATCACAGCCACAATGGGGATTTTTTTTAAAGGCGGCATTCTGCCTTAGAAACCACTACAAAAGGGCTCTGCTATTCCTGCCCCCAGCAGCACAGGCTGCTGAGCAAATGTCTGCCCCAGGCATGAGCAAGTAAACCTCCTGGCTCTCCCCCATGTTCCACCTCCTGCACAGCCAGGAGACAGGGAATGAGAGCACTGCACCCTGGGCCTCCACAGCTGCACACAGCATCCTTACCCCTGCTGTGCCACCGCAATGTGATCTCCTGTACTGCTTTGTGCTGCTGGGAAGTCTGAGTTTAGTTAGGACGTCTGAAGGCTGGCCAGAATAATGCTAAACCCTCTGGAAATTCAGATCCTAATGTCTGTGTCTGGAGCCCAAAGGTTGCTGCTGGGAGGCCTCTCAGGTAGGACAGGTTCATTATGGAGAGAGAGCCCCTGGGCAGAGGTTGCCGGAGAGAACTGTTCCAGCAAATGCCCTTAGTCCAACAAGCAGCTCTTCCTTCCCAATCAATGCCAGACCTCTGCCCCTTCACAGCCATGTTGCTGGAAATGCCATTATTTGGGCAAAAAGCAATGTTGGTGCTCTTGATGGCTTTGGTCTCAGCCAAAGGGCACAGAAAGGTAAGCAAGCCTCTGGGCTTGCAGTAGCCACATAGCCCTGGTGTCACCCAACCTTTCCTCTGGGCAGGTCTGGGGATGCCCCCACTTAACAGCAGAGACAGGCACTGCTGACTGAGGCCTCCCTTAGTTGCAACCGAATATTTCTGTGCCAAATGTTTCCCCTAGGGTAATTTCCCCCCCCCCCCCCCCCCCTTTAAACAGAAGCTTCAGCAAAATTAGTTCAGTTGTTTGTCAGAGCGAGACTGAGGAAAAAATGTGTTCATAAAAAGTCTTGCTATGCTTGAGAAATGCAAGCATCTCCAACCGCGGTGAAGATTTGCAGTCAGCCTTGTACCTGCTTCCCACAGGGAGTCAAGAAGCGATGCCCAGCTGACCTCTGCTGAGTGTGCTCCGTGCCCCTCGTGTTTTAGAGACTGCAAGATGCTGGGATCTCCTTTGGATGAGCTCAGAGCTGTCTGGGCACATCAAGTGCTAGGGAACAAAACTCATTACCTTGCCATTTTCTACTACTAAAACAAGTAGATATCTGTCTTAGTCTCACTCCTCTTTCCCTCTGCTCTATTTGACAGGGCTGCAGTGAAAATCAACTCGTTAATATAATATGATGTGAACCCAGATGCTGTAAGTGTGTTCTCAAGAGAATGGCCCATGAAGAGATTGAATCTTTGGGGAGACTACTGGGCAGCATGCAGAAGGGGAGGGATACAGCCTTGCTCTGTGAATAGCAAGGTGAAACTAGCATTATACCTGTGCTTCTCAGGCAGTCCCATCCAGCAGGGCACTAAGACAGGTATGAAAACAAAGGGGAATATATCATATTAATGAAATCAGGTCTCTTTTTTTTTTGCCACCTCCAGTTTCAGTTGCTATTTTTCCAGTGAGTGAGAGGAATTTGAGCTATTCCTTCCTGGCTGCCAGACTGGGCTGTTGTCTCTTATTTGTTGTTAGTTGCCAGGCTCCTCACGGTGATATGTTCCCTCCTGCGTATTTCAGTATTCCACCCTATGGACAAAGATCTCCCCTTTGGCACAAAAAACATTGCATTAGCAACCCATGGGGTTTTTTTTGCATTAAGGTTTAAAAAAAAACAGAAAACAAGTAAAGGAGCAGACTAAAAGGAGTCTCATCCTGTCTTCCTTTCATCACTGCCTGCTACCAGCCCCTTTCTAGTGAGTTGCTACTCATCTTCCAGTGCCTGCACCAATCTTCAGCTTTGCTGGCTTAACTGTTAATTTTCCACTAGCAGACATTTCCTGTGAAGTCCAGATAGATGAGATCTACTGCTGTACCTTTTTCTAGGAACATACTTCACCAAAGCAGTATCACTCACCCTGCATCTGATTTTTATTTACTCTTGTCTTCCATCTAGGCTTCCCCTTTGCACAAGGTATGCAAAGCTTTGGCACTTATGTGCTGCCAGAGTGCAGTGTGTCTATCATATGCTGTTCTTCAGTCTTCTAATGCTATGCCTCCTATTTGCTAGTTCTATTAGAATCCTATGCTACCAGTTCCTTGTTTTGTTCTGAAAGTTCACTCTGAATTTTGGTCCAGAGCTTCTACAGCTGTCCCCTTCAATCAGCTAAGCACTTTTTACTGGAAAAGTCCATGTCCAAGTTCTCCTCCCTGTCAACTTTTGCACCTTTCTTTTTTCAATCCCCCATACTCCCTCTCACTGAGAACCCAATGTGTTATTCATTTCCTTTGAGATCAACTCTCAATTTTCATTTCGATAAACAAAATAACTTGAGTGCTTTAGGTGTCTGCTGGAAAGCTTTGGGTGTTTTTTTTCCCCTGGAGCACTGAGATAATTTGGCTTATTTTTATGCCCTCTTCTTCCAGCAATTTTTTCAGAGTCTTGTCACCACATTAGAGGCAGTGAGCTGGGATATGTCTAGCTAACGTGCATCAAAGGTGTATATAATTCACTTACTCATTATTCCCAGAGCATACATCCATTATCACCCCCTTGCCATAGCTTTATGCTGTTAGTTCATCTGTCATGACCTCCAAAAGCCTTTTGTAGAGCCTCTGCTTTCCAGACATGGCACCCTAGGAGTCTGCCTGGCATTCCTTATTCCAGGAACAACTTTTTGCAGTAAAGTGAGGTTTAGTTAAGTGGGCTTTGCTCACTGAGCTGTAGAGATTGCTTTGCACGGTTGCCCTGTGCTCCTCATTATTCATCACTTTGAATCTCTTTGTCATTTGTGCACTGTAACAGCACTGAGATTTGCATTTGCTTTCCAGGGATGAAAATGCTGGGAAGTGTCAGGCCTCAAGCAGCTCTCTGAAGAAACTTGCTAGAAATACTCCCATCTGAAGATGATTCACCACTGACAATTACTTGTTGAGATCTGTCAGGCAGTGTTTAATCCAGCTAATGTGTGGTGGTTTATTGATATTATATACTGCTGATTTTTTAATCGGAGTGTTGTACAGTTGAATGTCAAATGCCTTACAACAGTCCTCCCTAAAGTTGATTTAGAGTCAGCCTTGGAGTCAAGTGGTAGGTGTGATGTATGTCAAGTAAACGTGCCTCCTTATCAGAGAAGGCCCACAAAACTAGCAGAGGCAGTTGGTAAATGTATTCCTATCCCCTGATTTGCCATTGTTTGAGACCCATCATGAAACCCAGAAGCTTCATTCCAGTCTTGCTGGGCTTGTTGCCACTTTTGAGTGTGCCTCCCTTGTCCTTTGGTGCAGCAGGAGCTTTGCTGCCCTCTAAACAGTTTTCCCTTTCTGCAGCTTTCCTCTATGCAGTGTTTGTGTCCAACTGTCTTTGGTCAGGGAGCATACCTAAGACTGAAGCCTGGGCAGTCCACAGGGAAAACTGCGCATATGGTGCATGGTCCTCGATACCCTCTGTCTCCATGAGCAGTTGAATGTGTAATCACTAATCTAATTCCCCTGCTCCTTCTAGTTGTGTGCAAGGTGGAAACCTGGACTCTGACAAAGCAAAAAGGACACTGAAAAGCACTCAGTCCTAAAGGAGATGTTCACTCATCCCCAGACTAAGCCTCAGACTGATGTGCCCAACCAAACATTTCCTCTCTGAAAAGACCAACAATGCCATGTACTTCCCTGACCCATGGTGGAGCCTGGAGAGGCTATATTCTTGGGTCTTTTGGAGAGCAGAGGTGGCTGGGGGACAGGCAATGCTCTGAGGACCCATCCCCTCCTCTCTGTATCACCATTGGGCTGGCTGTGACTATGATGCACTTGGTTTGAGTCACCTGGTAATCACACATCGTGATTAATACTAATGGGTAGGAGTTCATCGCAAGCAAATGAGCCTCAACTAACCTCACTTCCTTTTTTGACAGGATAGCAAGCTTAGAGAATAAATTCTCTCCTGTTAGAATTTGTTTGTCTGCTGCCAGCCACCTCAGTAATTATTAAAAACCCCATCCTTACTTATACTTTGCTAGCTTCCAGGGTGCTTCAAGCAAAGGTAGGTGCAGACCACCCTCCTCAAGTTTTGAATTGAGTTCCATCAGCTTTTACCCTGTGGGCTGGTGTAGTGTTTCCCTAACCTCCCATCCTCTCCTCTGGAGATACTCAAACCTCTCCACCACTCGCAGCTGCCAGGAGCACCAAGCTCCTGTGCTGTCAAGTACATCTGTCTCTCTTGCTCATTATGGGGCTCATGAATGGGCTGGCTGGGCACACTTGGGCAAACTCAGCCAGAAGAATGACAATTCTCAGTTTTCTGACTGTTTTGCCTACATGTTCCTGCTACAGCTGTTCCAAGGTGACAGCCCAAGGTCCCTCCTCTCTACATCATTTGTCACTAGGTCTACTGTCATTTGAAGGCCTTGCCAATAGCCAGGATTGCCTGGGAAAGAACTGGGAGCAGACACAGAGGGACCTCACTTTCTTCCCAAGGCCAAAAGAGCTCTCAAGAACTGAGCCCAGTTTGCTAATGGCATGAAGAGTTTTGCACCCTCAATTAAAGCTTTGCATTTCACATCTTCTGCTACAGCTAGCCCAGTGCTTATACTCTGAGGTGGTTTTTGCCAGGCCACAAGGAGACAGTTGTACAGTACGGTATGCAGCTCCCAGGGCCACATTTCTGCTCCTGGTAGAAGCTGGGTGTGATGCTTGTCTTCTTTGGTGGCCTTTTTCATTATATCATTGTGCAAATAAGTGGCTGGACCCTTACCTCTTCTTAGACAAAAGTGTCGTGTAAGGTGACATATTTGAATAATTCAAAAGCACTTTACTCCATTCTTAGTTGTTATGTTGTGTCCTCACTGAGCATGGTTATGTGTGCAGTGCTAAATGAAGCCTTTTGGCAATTTCTTCCACTTACTCAAGGGCTCAAAGAGTGAAATCAGCAGCATTCAAAACAAAGCAAAACTGCCAGCAGTAGATTTTGTCACAAAATCAGATTTAGCCATGGTATATTGTGAGGATTTGTTAAGGTGCATAACCTGGGCCTGGGTCCAAGCAGTGCTGGCAGGGCAAAAAAATCCTCCCCCCACCAAGAAGGCATAAATTTCCAGGGCATCGTTTGCAATACAGTGGCCCTTCTGCATGAGGAAAATAGCTGGCTGTTTCAGTGTCAGATGACCTACTGCCTGCTTAGAGACTTACACAGCCTGGCTATCTTTCCCCAGAAGTGCTGAGCACATATGATTCCCACAGACTCCTTTGTGGGCAAGCTATGGCTTTGACAGGTTAGATTCATAGTCTGGGGGATTTTTATCACATTTTGTGACATCTGAAAAAATGGCAGATTAAAATACAGTTCAGTCTTAACCCTGGATGCAGATTAGCATTTTAACCAAGTTTCCACTGTGCTGGAGGAACTGCATCAGAGTGCCTTTGCTTATAAGAAACTACTGCTTGAGTGCAAGTTTGATGCAAGAGCAGATCAATCTACCCCTTTAGATTGTGGTTGCTCTGAAGTTTTCGACTTGTCCTGAATACAGAATTTGAAATCAAGCTCGAGAGTCTGAAAACCTGCGTGGACTGTGAACAAGGTTTGTGCAAACCCCTGCCAAGCGATAAGGCAGCTCCCCCTGCCTCTGAGAACTGAACTTTCCTCCCCAGCAATGCTCAGGTGTGTAGGTGAGGATGGTGCTTCTGTGAAGACGCTCAGTTCTGCAGCTCTGGGTCAAGCGGAGGCTCTCACAAAGTGCTGTGCCACTGAGTGTCTTTCATCTGTGTTTTAGCAGTGAGAGGGGAGGCAAATTAACAATTTGCTCGAGAAAATATCTTAACAATTCAGCACATTTGTTATCAAATGTGCAACTAAAAGATACTGGATCCAGTGCTTGGCAGGTATCTGGGCTTTGCATATCTCCCTTTGGATTCTGGCTCCACAGACGCAATCTGTTTTTTTTTCCCAAATCTTCTTCCTGCTCTGTGTTTGCCTTTGGCTTAGATGGGCCCCAAAAGCTGGATCGGATGCTCCTATCTTTGTTTTCAACAACAGGGACAAACTTTGCCCTTTGCAGTACCTACAGGGTAGAGAGTAATGAATGTTTACAGCAATATTGCTTAGCTCTGACAATAACCTGCCCGACCTTGCTGGGGAGAATCTCTTCTGCCCTTGTGAGACAGAAGGGAGCCTCCATCTCTAGCTGAGAGTCACCTGCCTTCAAGGCCTCTCACAGCAGAGGGCATGGGGAAATGGTGCAGGAGGGGAGACTCTTGCCTACCTGCCTGCTCTGAGAGTACAGAGATGCAAGATCTGGTGAGCTTGCTTTCTGCTCACATAATGTTATGAATATAGGCATGACAGCCCATAGCCTTTTAGTCATGCAAAGGTTTCTCTTAAATCAGGTAACTTTCTCAGCACAGCTGGAAATAAGTTGTGCTCTATCCTGCTGTGCCCCTACCTGAGGTATCTGCTTTCAAACACGCTCTTAGGCAGTGCCTATTTTGTTGCTCCTTCTGTTCCTCTGCTCAGACAAATGCTGTCCCTCTCCTGGCTTTGGAGATGTTGTCACTTCTGCAGCAAATAGCCTCTTGTCATCCTTAAAAACAGGGAACTTGAGGCCCTCAGCTTTTGGGTACGGGTTATCCAGTGTGGGGACAGCTCAGCTTCTGCCTCTGTATTCACTGGGCACACTGGAGGCTTTTTCTGCAGAAGGATTGGGGAAAGCCGTAGGTGACTGGTAAGGGTGCTCAGGACTTGCTAAGATTGAAAGGAGCGTAGCAGTTGCTGGGAGAAGAAATTACAGTATGTCCTTCCTATTCAACTCTCAAGGCAGAGCTGACATCCAATCACCTCTACAACCCTTCTGCCTCTTCCATCTTCTGCTTTTTCAGTAGGTTTGTATTCCCTGGACGGGTACTTCAGCATCCCACTATGTCTTCAGAAGCTCCTGGGAGGTTCCCATGGAAGGAGAGGGGCTTGGATCTGCCACCCAGTTTCTCATTCTGAGCTGCACAAGGTCTCCTCCCTGACAAAGAAGGTAGGAACTCGTTTCATATAATACACATGTTCACACCTCACTAGCCCCTAGGATTTAATATTTTAAGATTCCCTTCAGCTGCTTTGCTTTCCCTGCCCATCTCCACAGGACAATGTCATGCTTGAACCAGCAGCTAAGGCAAGATCTGTGACAACAGGCAACAGAGCTGGTGACCTCTCTTGTGGAGTCCCAGCCACAGGGCTATCACAAAGAAGTTAATCAGATAATTAAAGCTGACAGATGAACAAAATATTACCCTCCAAAAATCCTCCCTTTTTCATCTTCCTGCATGTCTCAATGCTCTTTGTGGTTTTCTGCCACCACGTACTGCTTGTGCACAGCAGTCTGTGTAACTGAGTATGCTGCTTCTGATGTGGCTTGTCCTCTGTTCTTCTTGTTTAGCTCTTTCTCATTGAATCTGATTGACTCTGAAGCCATTGATTTTTAAATAAGGTCTTGAGGGAAGGTCTGGTGGGTTTTGCTCTGGTTTTACACAGCAAGCTTTGAGTTCTGGTTGGGAGCGATTGAGCACTGCTGCTCTATTAAATGATGGTCAGTGATAGGAGTGCAGTCAGCGCTTAATACCCCAAATTGCTGCTTTTAAGTGGGCAGGGTTTGGCTTCTGGCCAGATCTCTGTGCTCTTGGCAGAATGATTCATTACCTTGTTCTGGCAAATGTATTTTCATCTGCTAGTTTAAATCTGATTTCTAGTTCCCTGTGTGGTTCTCACAGCTGAGGAATTTCCTGCCCTTTACCTGCCTGTTTTCTTCCAATCTAGGCTAAAATCAATACACTTAAATAAATAAAGCCATTGGGCTTGCAAGTGCCGCTGACACAGCAGGAGGTACAAGTTAAGCTGAGTGTCTAAAGACTAGTTAAGCCATTTTTGTCTTCTTTAAGTAAACTTACTGTTGTTGAGGCACACAGACTGGCCTGGGAGATGGAATTTCTCTGCTTGGCTACTGCTGGGAGAGTTTACCATCTGGGAGATCTCCTGTTGGTGGTGGCAGCCCCCACAGTGAAGGGTCCCTGTCCTGGTCTGTCACCATCTCTGCTGCTTAGGGTTTGGTCTTGGCATGGTTTTCTGGCATGAGTGCTTTGGGATGGGGGGTATTCTGCCAGTAAGTTCAAGAGTATAGAGGCCTCAGGAGCAACCCCATCCTTTGCTTCTTCTCTTCCCAAACAGATATGCTTTTCAGGTCTGCCTCTTCTGAGAGGGTTATACAGTGCAGGGCAGAGGCTCCTTTCCACAGCTCCCACCTGCCCCACAGAGAGGCATTCTGGCAGGACCACTCTCCACCAGGATTCACATGCCCCTTTCTCCTAGGGTCAAGGGCAAAGATAGGGCTAGCATGAAATGAGATCTTCTCTTTTCTCTCTAATGCCAGGAGCTACTCTGCAGGCACTTAGTTCAAGAAACAGGAAACTGATTTGAGATTTCTGGACCAAGCCTCAGGGTTTCTGCAGCCCTGTTTTATGCATGGGGCATGGAGCAACTGGGGTCTTGTTGGTGAGCAATAGGACATATTCCTCACCCTGGATTCATGTCTCAGCCAGTGAAGACCTCAATGCAAAGGAAGGCAGTCCTCTCCTGCCTTCACAGAATCTCAGAATGTTAAGGGTTGAAAAGTACTTCTAAAGATCACTAGTCCACCCTCCCTGCTCAAGCACATCCACCTAGATCAGGTCATACAGGAACACATCCAGGCAAGTTCTGAAAAGAGAAGGAGACTCCACACCCTCTCGGGGCAGCCTGTGCCAGGACTCCTTCACCTTTACAGTAAAGAAGTTTTTCCTTATGTTCAAGTGGAACTTCTTGTATTCCAGCTTTTTTCCATTACCCTTAGTCCTATCACTGGACACTACAGAAAACCGTGTTGCCTCATCCTCCTGACATATACCTTTCAAATACTTGTAAGTATTAATGAGATTCCCTCTCGATCTCCTCCAGGTGAACGGTCCAGTCCCAGTTCCCACAGCCTTTCCTCGTAAGGAAGATGTTCCAGTCCCCTGATCATCTTGGTGGCCCTGTGCTGGACTCTCTCCAGCACTTCCCTGTCCCTCTTGAGCTGAGAAGCCCAGAACTGGACATAGGACTCTAGATGAGGCCTCACCAGAGCAGAGTAGAGAGGGAGCAGAAACTCCCTTGACTTGCTGGCCTCACTGTTCTCGATGCATCCCAGGATGCTGTTGGCATTCTTGGCCACGAGGGCACATTGCTGCCTCATGATTAGTTTATTATCAACCAGGACTCCCAAGTCTCTCTCTACAGAGCTGCTCTCCAGCAGGTCATTTCCTAGCCTGTACTGGTGCATGGGGCTGTTCCTCCCCAGCTGCAGGACTCTGCACTTGTCCTTGTTGAACCTCATGAGATTCCTCTCTGCCCAACTCTCAAGCCGGTTGAGATCCTGCTGAATGGCAGCACAGCCTTCTGGGGAATCAGCCAGTCCTCCCAGTTTGGTGTCATCAGGGAACTTGCTGAGGGTACAGTCTGTCCCCTCATCCAGGTCGTTGATGAAGATGTTGAACAAGACTGGCCCCAGAACTGATCCCTGTGCCACCCCACTGGCCACAGGCTTTTAACTTGACTAGGCTCTGTTGATCACCACCCTCCCTAGGCAGAGGCTCCACTTCTCCTCAGAGATCAGTAACTCAGCTTTGCATTCGTACAAAGAAGAGCAGTGGTGCCTTTAGGCCTCTGCCTGGTACCAGCTTCTAAATCATAGTGCTGCAAAGGGCTCCCCTTAACTCAGGGCAAATGTTCAGAGATGTCTCTGTGATTAGCTGTGATAA
Source organism: Colius striatus (assembly GCF_028858725.1). Classification (NCBI taxonomy): domain Eukaryota; kingdom Metazoa; phylum Chordata; class Aves; order Coliiformes; family Coliidae; genus Colius; species Colius striatus. The sequence continues at coordinate 109,172,409 of NC_084759.1, read as the reverse complement.
AACATTTAGGGATGGAAAGAAACTTCCTGTCTGCCATTTTTTGTTCATGCTGGGGTTTCTGGGGTTTATTTTTTCTTTAAAGGAAGTATATTTTGAACTAAATTGGAAGTGTTAGTGACAAACGTCAAACTTTTTTATTCCTCCCCTCACCACTTGCCTCTTGATTTTGTGAGGAAAAACTGTTTCATAAAAACACATCTTACTTTTTCTTCCCTTATAATCTATCCAGCTCTGGCTGAAACACACTCTTGCGGGAGCAAGTAGGAGGTGTTACGACCCAGCGGTTTAGCACAGGCAGAGCAATTAAAGTACAACGCCTTCCCTCCCTCCTCACCAATAATTGCAGGGCCTGGAGATGAAAGCGATGGGGCGTGTGCAGAGTTGGGCTCTTGGCACAGAGGTAAGCGGGATGCCACATGGCTGCTGGAATCTCGTCACCCCCTGCTGTGATGGTGGGTGAGATTTCCAGAGGCTGATTTCCCTCAGTGTCTCTGGATTGGGTAGAGAGTTGTGCTGCCTTTGGCAGGGCTGCCCTGGGAGTTCCTCTGAAGGTGAGAATGGGTATCACAAAGCTGCGCCCTGAGCTGGAGATGCAACCGAGTGGAAAGGAGATGGGCTCTGTTTACACACAGATACCTGTGCAGCCAGCAGCGTTAGCGAGAGAAAACAGAAAAGGACATGACAGTTACACTGGGTTTTCATTAAATATTAAATGGAGTGAAGTTTTCCAGATTGTGCCTGGGCTGTTTTCAATTGTCTGTCTGATGGCAGGAAGGAGAAGCCAAGTGGGTGAACCCTGGGTCTGGAGATACAGGGTTTCCTACTAAGGAGCTATGAGGACAGTCACCCTCCATGCTGGGCTGCTCATGCAGCTCCTCTTGTTTCACCTACAACAGCAAGCTCTCTGTGAGCTATCCCACCACAGGTATATCCTAAGGAGAAGAGTTAGTTCTTGCAGATGGCTCTAGTGAGAGATCAGTGGAGGGAGACAACTGAGGGCCAAAGGCCAGAGCATCGTTAGCCCAAGCTGGATTGGTGATTGCAAGCAGCAGACACCTGGTCACTAGCTGGGGAATTTAACTGCTCAAATACTGCTTCCTGCCAGGTTTAACACAGGGAAAATTTCCTGAGAATAAGAAACAACTGCTGTAGCCACTTTCATGTGGTTCCTCTCCTCTACTTCAGCCCTGCCATGGGAGCTGTGAAGCTGTGACCCAACCTGGGCACAAGTCTCTCTTCCCCGCTGCTCCCTGCCACGTAGCCTTGCCTTGCCTTGCCTTGAGTGGGAGCTTAGCAGGGCAGAAGAGGAATTCTCCCTAACTTGCGTTGGGTTAATAAGTTAAAATGCAGAGCCTTAATCCCTGCTGCTAAATCAGAATGTAATTCAGCTTATAACTACAGCCCAATCCATGTGAATTACAATCACTTTAAATACAGCCAGGGCTATCCGGGGTTTAACATCCTCCCTAGAGATCCTGAGAATGGAAACTGGGACACAATGCTGCTCTGGGTGAACCTGCCATCAGAGGGAGTCGAGGCAGCAGGGCAGAGGGATTTTGTTACCTTCCAGGTTCCCTAGAGATGAGGACACTTGGAGGCAACCCTTGGTCAGAGCACAGAGCAGGAAGATGCATGTGAGACTGATGCTGATCACCAGGGAGTGGGACAGAGGTGGTTGGCAAACCCGCAGCGCTTTTATCTTTAATTTAGGATGTTTATCTCAAGGGATTCTTCAAGCTTTAAAACAAACGTAAGGAGATCTTTGTTTGCCTGGCAGCATCTGGCCTCTGAAAGCAGACATGTACAGTCGCAGCAGCAGAGCTGGTAGGGAGGGCTTGTTCTCTGCCTCCTTCCTCCCAACTTTAACCACTGTCAGGACGAGCCTTTCTCTCCCTGTGCCTGCTCCAAGAAACCACTAGGAAAAAATGGGACTTTCCACAGCTTGAATCAAGCAAGCGGGTCCCATAGGTGCCTAGGAAGATACTTTATGTTATTCAGTCCTGGTTTTCACAGCTTTGTTACTCAGTCCTGATGTAGAAAGAACAATTATTCATTGTCGTCTTGCAGCACTCAAGCCTGGCAAAACCGAGATTTGAGAGCCTGCTTGGGAGCAATGAGTCCTTCTGCTGTCACTGACCCACAAGTCTTCCCAGGAAGCCTTGGGCGGTGTCTGAAAGCATGTAAATTCAAAGACTCCACAGAAATTGAGGGTCTGGATAGATGCTCTTCTAAGCATTGAATTGGAAAGTCCCTGTGGGAACAAGGCATTACTCTTGTGGGCTGCCAGCACAGATACAGAGTTCAAGTCCAAATTACTACTTTGGTGGGGAGAGGTTAGAAAATAAGCTTTTCTTCCCAGACTGGTGCCTGTGTTTGGACCTTTTCAGGAAGACTCTGATGGGGTTTTTTTCCCCATCAATCTTTTTTGTGGATTCCTTATATTTCCTTTTTCCAATAGTGAAAGGCTAGTGTTATTGTGCTAATACCTAGGCAAAATGAGAATTCACAGTAATTTCTCAAAGCCTGGCATGTGAAGTGCCTGGTGTACTGGGCTGGAGAGCTTGTGAGTTTTCTGTGGGAGTGATGAAGGAATGGAAATGATCTGAGTTCTTGGGTGCTTTCCCAAACCAAGCTAGCCAGATTTCTATGTTTAGATACAGTTTACTTAGCAGCATTGGTACAGCAGAGAGATGGGCAGAGCGTTTTCAGGCACTGGCAGAGTATAACCAGGGTATTGCAGGCTTGAATAGATCAACGGTAGTATAGCAAGGACCTTGGGGTCTGCTCCCTGAATGGGTATAGAGGCTTGCTGAGAGCTGGAAGAAGTGATGGAAAGAGCTTTGAACAGACCTCAGAGGTACAGCCCTTCCTCCCTAGAGAGAAGCAGGATAACTTGAGGACACTGGGAGTCCTTCAGGCCTTTCTTTCAAAGCTCCCAGTTAAAAGCTCCTGGTGACTTTCTTTTACATCATAAAGGAGGGCAGCCTACCAGGGTGCTGAGATACCAGGGTGAGTGTATGGACATCAGTGAGAAGAAACATGGAGATCTGGATGGTGGACCAGAGATGCACCTTCATTCACCTGATTGGCCAGAGCAAGCAGAGATGGAAGAGAGACTGTAGTACAGGGGTGGCCAGACCAGAGTGCAGACTAGGGCAGGTGTGAAGGGCTGCAGCATCCACTCTCTGGAGAGCATCATGTCCTAGCAGGAATTGTCTGCAGGCACCCCACTGACTGTGCCTTAGCACAGACTCATCTCACACAGGGAAATGTGGATCTAAGGTCAGCTTCCTCCTATATGCTGAGATTTTGAGGTCTTAGGCCAACCATGCTTGCTGGTGCAGCCTGAGACTGCTTCCATCCCGGCAAGGGCTGAAGCAGTGCTGCAGCCTTGGACTAGAAGAGGGGGCACTTGCCAGCTCCTCAGACAAACAGTGACAATGAATCCCATATACACTGCTCTTGGCTCCTCACAGAAATATACCATCAACTGCTGAATTTCTTGCCAGGCAGCTGGGCCAAGTTGGTCTCACCTTTGTTCTTCTGATGTCCTCCTTGTGTCCACCAAGATATCCATGTGCATCACGGTATTGCCCCTCTGATCAGCAGGCTGGGCATTAACCAGGCTTGATAAGATTTGGGATTTTTGCAAGGCTTTATAATCACATTGTTAGTGCCCCAGAGCTTTCAGAGAGTGCTTTGACCAATGTTTCCCTCTTCTTTTGCTGGCCTAACTGCAAAAGGGAGAGAGATGTTTGCCTGTGCAACGGCACTGCCTTCATTGCCAAAGCAGAGGATCACATCACTTGCTGCTGTAGCAGTCCATACATGCACACTGAATGTCTGAAAGGAAAGTCTCATCCCTCTATCAATGATCCCAAATGCGTGTTTTGCCGTGAGGGTGGTCCCAGGATCTTGTGCTGACTCTGAAAGTTTGGCCCATGGTGTTCACTTTTTTTACACCAGTCCCATTAGCAGGGATCTGTCTGTGGCAGGGCAGAAGATACAAAGTCCCAGATTTCATGCTGATCCATGCAGCCACCTGCTGTCATTGCTTCTTGTGATGGCTCAGAGCAGAGGGATGCGATGTCTGTGCTGCTGCTGGAGCAGGCACAGAGTAGCTTGAACCAAGCACACACTTCTCCTTCATGCCAGCCAGCTGCTGTGCTGGGTGCTCATGGTAAATAGGATTGAGCACCTTCACTGCTTGGGCAAGAAACCTGTCCTACTCTGGACCCATCCCAACAGGTGATGTCCCCACAGCTGAGCCAGGAAGCATAGCTTTTTCCAGCTTCCAGGACAGGATGAGAGAGGGCGTGCTCAGTCCTCCCAGGGAAGGGTAATATCTCACCTTAGTCAAAACATTTGCTTTTAATGGGCATGCTGCCCTGGCTTTGGAGATTTGTGCTTCCTGGGGAACTCCACTGCACAGGCCCTGGCAATTACATCTTTACGAGATTGCTGTTTCTATGCATGCCCAAAGATGCCTGTCTGGAGAACAGCCTACAGCGACCAAAGGGCAGGTTTGGATGCTGTTTGTGTTTTTCTTTATTATCTGTTTTGCTAGATTGCTCACTTTAAAGTCTCCTCTTATTAGGTTTCCTCCCTGGGAAAATGTTAAGGGACACCTTTTCTATCAGGAGGCTGCCCAGCCCCAGCAGTGGCCAAACTCACAGACTGGCAGCGAGCAGGCTAGCCCTGCAGAGGGCATGGTACAGCATCCCTGTCACACAACATGAAATTATCCCATACCCACAAGCTGCCAGACACAATTAGGTAATAAGAAAATAAGGCTTCCATGTGATTTTAACAGGGAATGACAATAACAACTACTTCATCCTTCACAGGCTGCAATACTGGGAGGATTAAGCAATTTTGTGTAAGAGTCTGGACTCAGCTGCAGTTTCTCCTGTCCTAACAGAGCCACCACAAAAACTCCAGGGAGATAATCCTAAAAGAGAAGGAGGAGGAGGTCAGAAATAGCAGAACCACTGTATGCTCATCCCCTCTCCCTACAGTGGTGCGACTGGAGCAAAGGATAATGCCAGGACAGACTGAATGCCTGCTCTTGCCTTCCCCAAAGATGACCTCAGGAATGATGATGAGGATGAGCTCTGTCATCAGCAACCACACTGGCCTCTGCTGATGCTGAGACATGAGTGGGTCCATGACTGGCCCAGGGCTGGCTTTACTCTCCTCTGCTCTGGATGTACCTCTCAGCTTTGTCACCACTGTGCACCGAGATGCGGTTTGAGAATAATAAATAACCAAAATGCTTTGTCAGCGTGGAAGCCCATCATGCCAGCCAAGACTGTGTTTGAAATACACAAGCAGCACAGTTTTTGCTGAGGAACTCCCCCAGAGAGAAGCAGCTTGTGCATTATTAACAATGATGCTGATGAATCCCTGTTAATGAGCCGCACTTGCTCAGCCAGCCAGCAAAGTGGCCATGGACCTGCTGCTCTGAGCCTCACTCTGCAGCGCGTGCATTTGAAAGCAAGAGATGACTGCTCTGGGGAGCAATTGGCAATGCCATGCTGTAAGATTTGGCTACTTTCCCTAAAATTTGCTCATGTCCTGCCAGACTTGAGCTAGATAGACATGGAGACCAGCGTTAGTTATCTGATGGCTGTGAAAAGGGAGATAAAAGACTGCCTTCCCAATGATACGGGCTTGTGACTGAAGAAAAAGATCTGTTCCTTGGTGTGTACTCATCTGCTTTGCTGCAGAGTACAAGATGGGTTGTGTCCTCTAGTCTACTCTTAAGCAGCTCAACCATAGGAGTTCCTTCCTTTACAGCTCAACAGATTTTACTATTAGGAAAATCTTTAACATTTTTCTTTTTAAACTCAAGTTAGTCTTCTTCCATTTATCAATTCTCTTTTTGGTTTCTAGATGCAATTGCTTTCCCACTAGGAAAGTAGTATCTCCTAGGATACTTGTAGAGTAGGATCTTGCCAGCACCCTTAGCTGACATCTGGCCAGGAAAGGCATCTTAAACTCTTTCTGGTTTTGATAAGAAGGCAAATGTCCTCTGAGCTTTCCTAGCAGTATAACACCTTTCTGACAGTATAACACATTGGATGGTGTTTAGCAGCCTGTGTGGATACAGAAAGTCTGGTCATCCTCCAGTGCATCCTATAATGCCTCCACAGTCTGGCGCATCATCACCCTTTGTGCTAATGCACTGGCAGCAACGTAACTCCCCAAGCAGTGCTGCCAAGCTACTTTGCACTGCAGATGCTCAGATGCTTTCCAGATGTCACAGATGATGTCAAAATTCTGATGTCATTGCCTTATGCAGAGTCAGTCTGATCGCCTAACACGTTCACGCTACAACTTTCTGTCTGTTGGTGGGTTTCCCTAGTGTGGAGCAAGCAGAGGGCTAAGCAGACACCACAGAAGCTAAGAAATGTGCTCAGGAGTGCACAGGAGTAATTGGAGTAGCTCTGATTTTTTGTTTCCAAAGTGGAACTTTCCACAAAATTTCTGAGCGGTCTGAGGAGTAAAAATATAGGGCAACAAAGGGAGAGAGGCAATGCTGGGAGGGCACAAAAGCTTCTGGCAAGCAATTTGCTCTCCAAAAAGGATTGACAACATGAGAATACTGAAGTTACCTCTCCTATATGTTCCATTTTTAGGGATGTGATAAGTAGAGATGCTAAGGTAGCCTTTAGGCCTGATTTTTGACAGCAGAGTTTTGCAAATGTCTCTCTGAGCTCACAGAAAAGACCAAGAAACCCTGACAGCTCACTGGAGCAGATCTTGGAGATGCCTGCAGCACTGGGGATCAAACCCAGAGGTGCTTAGGCCTGTAGCAGTAGTAGGTGAGAGGATTTGGTTGTCATGAAGGAAGGCAGAGATGACGTTTCAGAAGGGATCACAGAAGAAGAGGTACACCAAGTGGGCAATCTTCTGCCTTAGAGGCAATGTCTTATCTGCCTGTGAAGTGGTCCAGTCTGAGGTAAAACATTACTAATGTAGGAGCTGAATAGACTAGATGTTTGATAACAATGCAGAAACAGCATGGCTAATGCTCAGGCTACATGGACAGCGCTGCACAGACCCTCTTGTGCTCCCAAGCAGAAGCGAGAACATCCTCAGAGCAGCCCTAGGCCAAGCAGGGACAGTCCTCTCACAAAACAGAGGGAACAGAGCCTGAAAGGGCGCTGAGAAACCCTGTGGGATGGGGAGTTAGAGGGAAGCACTCTTCCTAAGCAGGAGACCAGCTTTCCTCCTTGCTTGCAGGCATTGTATCTGTAACGATAGTCCATGTTACAGGTTGAGATTCCTCTGCAGAATGGAAATATCTTGCTAATTGGTGGCAGAAGGTTACACTACCTAAATTTTGCGAGCCTTCTCATTGCACATTAACCATGCTAAAAAAGAAATAGGTTAAAATAAGATGAAGCCTACCACTGATGCCTCTAGTGCCCTACCAGACACCTCAAGTACCACAGGTCTCTAATTACTATCTCTCTTGTGCTGTGGTCATCTTGCCAGCTTTTTGTCAGTGTGGCAGAATGCCTTGAAAAGCCCCACTGAATTCCTCTTTAAAGCACTGTCTCACCAGAAGTAGCATGACCATGGGGCCATGCTCTGGAGAAATGGGATTGGTTGACTTGGGTAACCTGGGACACAACCTTCACCTCTGTAATTTAGATACTGCTACCCCCTGCCTTATGCATCTTGTGCAGCTGGGTTGCTATCTGCCAAAGGTCACTGTCCTTCCATCGTCCTCCCCTTTTTTTGGCCCTGTTCCCCAGGCTTCCTGCTACAGCGGGCCTCCCCATTGGGCTAGATCACGTTGTGGGTAAGCAACCCTGGTCCCCAGCACATCATCCCTGAGGGGTGCTGTGAGGCCACCTGGGCTGCGAGGAGGCTTTTGGGAGCTGTGAGCCCTGCCAGTGCTGGTGTAGCTCACTGGTGACTGAGGACTGCAAGGCTGCTGAAGCAAAGCTGCAAGTGACAGTGTGGAGCCCCTGTTTTCAATTAACGTTTCTATTTCGGAAGGGAATATCTGCGGTGCAGAGGTAACCCATGGCAACCATCTGCCGAACCACCATTCCCGCTACTGGGACTAGTCGGGGAGAGGGAGTGTGGGGTGAGATGGGGGCCGGGGGCGATGTGGGGGGAACCTCACAAGTATTGGGAAGGCAACATCTCCTCCCTCTGGGTCTCTCTGCGGCCCTCATCGGCGCAGGATCAGCCGCCGGTGTCCGGGTGCCCCTCTGCATCCCACGCAGCTGGATAATTTATGGGCAGCAGCAGCTCACCGGCACGTTGTTTGCAATTTGCCTCTAAATATAGCTGTACTTTAAAGGAGGAAGGCAAGCTCCCACCCGCCTGCCTGCCTGCGTCTCCTGCTCACTACTGAGGGGATCTCTCCTCTCCGAGGACAGAAGGGCTTGTGTAAGCTGCAGCTTTTCCGTCTTGTGTCCCTCACGTGCCCTACCTGGCTGGAGCAGGGCAGTCATGACACCCAAGCCTCATTAGCCTGTGGTTAAACTCCAGCCCAGCTGAGGCTAGTGGCTTCCCTGTGTGTGCTGAACCCAACCCATTTTCAGAGAGACAGCTTTTGAGTGAGTTTTTTGTTTTTCCAAAGCCCCTTCTTTTCTTTTTTTAGCCAAAAGTGCACTAATTGCATTAGTCCTAACAGACTGAGACTGGAGTAAAAGCTTGCCTGTGGCCATCACTCCAGCTAGGTAAGATGCTAAAATAAATATGCTGTAATTTATCGCCCTGCTGCAGATGTCAGATGCACAACATGACCCAGGCCACTCCTGCAGCAGCCATGGGGTCAGGTAAGAAAGCACGGCCTGGCACTCCTCATCTGCACTTGTGCAAGTAAACGCAGGGCTTGCCTTTCCAGGTTACAAGTTACCCTGACCCTTGCATTACAGGTGCCGTAATTTTGACTAGGGCTAACAGATCAAGGGTTGCACCCAACTCCAAGGCCGATGGGAAAGGAAAGGCACTGAAGTGCTGACAAGTCGTTATAACAAGTAGCAAGCAGAAATAAGAACCTACTTATGTTTTAAACATAACATTAATTAATAAAGAAACGAGTACACTGTAGATACTAAAAGCCCTCAGATACTGAGGAGAAAAACATCCCTTTCTCTTATAATTTAGAAACTAACAGAACATGGTTCCCTAGACCTGGATGACAACAGCTGCATGTCACAGAGAAGACCCCCTCTGCAGTGGCACACAGGCCAGCTCTGGCCCACAGAAGAAGAGCTTTCAGAAAATAGTGTGAGGATAAAAAGGAAAAGGTCATTTTCAGATTGTGCTACTCCATCACATCAGCATTAATTCATGTTGGTCTGTTACTTTGGATGTAACCGAATGCAATGAAAAATGACTCTGTCCCAGTCTGGCAGTACACCTCAGCAAACCTATTTAATACATTTATTATAGTTTATTGAGAAAGTGTTAGCCTAGAGTAGATCAGAACAACTGCTGAAATGCTAAATGGCTTCAGGAATTATGGCATTTTGGGAAGAATGATTGTGTCAGGATGAGTAACTCAGTGTCTAGGGCTTCATGCTACCTGCATCCCTGTCAGAAGAAATAATGGCCAAATTTCTTTCTGACACTCATGGCCCATTGGACTAATATTTAGAGGCCAGCCTGTCCAGCACATACAGTACCTTCAGCTTGCCCAGCCTGGAGGATCTTTTACAGTTGTTTTTTACGAGCAGATTATTCTCAGCATCAGAAGTCATACTCCTGCCTCTCCTGCTACACGCTGGAGGAAATTCCCTTGTCCTGATGTAGCAATGAATGTTCTTGGGTTCCAACCCTTGCAGGAAGATGTGAAACTTGTGTTCCAGTTCTTGGGAATGCCACAATTAGCTCTGACTGGGAAAGGCTTGGAAAACACGTTAGTCTTCCTGAAAAAAATCTCTAAGCCATGTACAAATAAAAATAAAACAAAAAAGAAAAAAACAACAAAAAAGAGATTGCAAATTTGCTTTACAGGAAGACCACATTTTATTACCAGATGGGGTTAATATAAAGGTTAGTTTACCAAAATAAAAGTTAAACATCCAATTGCTGTCTCCGGAAACAAGGTTAGGGAGAGAGAAAACAGCAGAAGGCTCCACCAATATCTGCCTGCAACCTTAACTCCATCCTGCCCATCAGATCCAGATATCTTTCTTTCAATGTCTAAACTAAGAGTTTATTCTAGCAATATATTCCCTGGTAGAGCAAAGTTTCAAGAAGCCACCCCTGCTTTCCTTACAGTCCATTATTTATGTTCCTATCTTTTCAGGAGAGCTGTAGAGTGAAAATAGAGCACTGAAGGGTATCACTGGGGATTTTACAGTGACTCATGGTGTTTCAGTGCAGGTGTCCAGAATCCTCTTTTTTATACTAATTTAGAGTTGCTCTATAGAGTGGCTTTGCTTCAGCCATCCAGCATTTATGAGACTACTAATGGAGTACATGCAAACTTATTTGAAACCAGATGGCTCTACTGAGAAGAGAGACTCTACACTCCTGATTCTTCAGCCTCTGCTTCCATCTTGTCCCAAAGAAAATCAGTTGAAGAATATTTCAGGAACTTCCATTGCACCAGTCTTCAAATTACTCAGCATTCTTCAGCATCCTACAGCAGTTTCTCTTTTGGATCTGCTGTTCTACAGCAGAATGACATGCAACGTGTTCTCTTAAGTGATTTCATAATAAGCTGTGGAAAAATCTGATACTTTTTTTCTTCCAATTACAGTCCCCTCCCCCTCATACTTAATGCACAATATATTTCTGACAGCCACAACCTAAGTTACCCAGGCATTCCCACACAGACCACACTAGGCACCTCTGACAGATTCAGCCCCTGGCATGGTACCATCTCCCCCTGTTGTCAGGTTATAGGGAACAGAGGTTTCTCTCACATTGTGTTGGACCAGTGGTCAGCATCAGCTTGGAGTGAGCTTTTAACTCTTGATTCCATTCTGTGGCTGCCTCTCTTACATGAAAGGGAGGTCCTTCTAGCATCATCCCAGCTTTCCCTCTACTCCCAGGTCCCATCTTTAACCCAGCCTCTTCACAGTCAGCACTATGCTCCAAGTCCTCTCTAGCGGAGCATCCCAGGGTTCAGTTTTCCAAAAGGTATCTGTTGTTATCCTTCCTTGTGCCCCTGCCCCAGCAGGAACACAGCCCCTTTCTACAGCACGTTACAACACTGCTGCTCTGCACTACAGCTCACGCACACCCCGCATTGCATCCCATGGGCAGCCACATATAAAGGTGGCCCCCAACAACATGTAGTGCTACCATGATGGCAAATAGAATGATATAATGTTCACCTTCAATGGCAGACCAATGTGTATTGGTCCAGAGGACAGAGACAATGCTGGCACAGCACCAGGCTGGATCTTTGACTAGCTGAACACCTGTGCATTTGGGAAATTCCAACCTGCCTCTCCCAGTAGGAGGGACACGGTGTGCATGTACTAACCAGGAGGATATCTCTCTGCCTCAAGAAGTTTCCATGTGAAATACACCAAGATCAGACATAGATGTACACTACAAGAAATGCAGAGGATGGTAGCAGCTTCTACACAGCCCTATAAAAGTCCCATGTAACAAATTGGCAGGACAAACTCAAATGAGATTTGTGCTCAGTGATGTTTCTAAGGAGAGCTGCCTCTGCTGTTTGCAGAACTAAGGGTGCCAACAATGGGTGTAAGTGAAACAGAAATGTCTGTTTCATGTGCCAGAACTTGGTGAGTTATTCCAGGGAAGCAAGGGATTGGAAAGAAGGCCAGAAGAAATCAAATGTCACCATGCTTTTTCCATATATGAGGATAATTTTTAATGTGACTTGAGCGATCTGTTGATAGCACAGGGCCTGATGACTTCTGGTGCAACTCTATGTTAACATTTAAATTAAACAGCTTGCAGCTTTCCCTTGTTATCCCTCATACTAGCAGCTAAGGGTCTTCTTCCCCTCATCCCCATTGCAGGGTTTTTTTCCACAAGGTAAACAGAGGAATTGCCTTTTCACCCTTTTTTAATTACAGGAGCTGCGTGACCCTTCCTGAAGCAGCTGTCAGAGACTGTACAACTGGAATATCCCCAGGCCAGCAGGCTCACAGAAAATATGTAAGTAGGTTACGTGGGGGCGGGGGAGACCGTTAAACACAGCAGGACCCACTTAACAGAGCACCTGTTAGAAGAACAGAAAGGAAATCGGATGAATTGGGTGGGCAGAGCAATCACTGGGCAGCTTTACTCTTTCTAACAAACCCTGGCTAGGCTCAAAGAGAGCTGGGCAGTGGGGGAAATGGGAGAGAAGGAGCTGAGGGTGTTTTGATGCTCGCTGAGGCTAGTGCTGCTAATAACTGCTTACCGAATAAATACATGAGAGACCAAACATGCGCTTACAGTCATTGTTCTAGGCTGGCTGGCTGGAGGACTCAGCTCCCACAGCTCATATCTATCTCACATTTCATATCACACAGCTAATATCTTTACTGCTGTTAGTGGGAATCCTTTGCTATGCTCCAGGAGGACGTGGAATAGTCTGCCCCCAACCCCATCCCTTCTGCATGCAGGAGAGTGCTGTGCCTAGCTGTCTCTCAAAGCCTACAAAATGTTGGAGTGGAGGAGCCCTGCCTGCATGTCCTGCTTCTGCAGGTACAGGATAGCAGTGCATCTTCGCTTTCCTCCTGGTCCTCACAGCCCCAGCCGTGCTCTGGGCTCTGCTCTGTCTCAGTGTTTCCCCTGCTGCAGTCTAACCAACCCACTCCTATGTGCCATGCTCAGGGACATCTGGTCTGTCTTTCGCTGCAGCCGTGGCAGGGGACAGGGCTACGTGCCAGCCCTTCTCCCCTAAAGCCCACCAAGAGCACCCCTTCGGGCTGAGGCTTCTCTGATGGCTAAGCCAGCCTAATGCTGCTGGGGCTTTAATTGAGGGTTTAATCAAGCAGATAAAGACCTCTCAAAAAGCAAGTGAACATTTTCCTGAGGATTTCTTATAGTGAAACAGGTCAAGGGCTGAGACAAAGAGGTTATCTCTGACAGGCAGGCTTGAGGGACCTGGGCAGGCAACATGTAGGTGTGCTTGGGCTGTTGCATATGCCAGTAACTGCTGCTGGTGGCTCATGGGTGAGAACAGATTTGGGGTTTATCCATGTCGCTGTGCCCACTTGAAGGAGAATGTCCCCAAGGCAGAGGACAGTGGCAATGAGGGACGAACAAGCACACTGGTTTTAGCTCTAGTGTCCTTTGTGAAGGCTTTAGGGAGGTTAAGGCAGACTCAATCTGTCCTTACAAAATGTATTTAAATTCTAAGTAATTAAGGGTGGTGTTTTGACATTGCACTAAGTAGATTAAAGACTGCCTTATCTTTTGAAGAGAGGTTCCTCTAGCCACCTGGAGAGCGTCTCTGACGTTTGACTAGCTGGGTAAAGTGTTCCTTTTCTTGACTAGAGGTAAAACTGCTGTTGGTTATTATTTCAGTATGAGGATGTTTTCATCAAACTTTGTATTTACATAATCTATCTGCTGACAGATATACCCAAATCAAACATCTATACAGGATTAAAGCAGGCAGATTATTACTGGCTCTTGAGGAGGACCAGGAATTATGGTTATCAACCATAACAATGAAGCTGGGGTCTGACCCCTACAACTTATGCTTGACAAAATACTGTACAAATAGCTTCTGAGCCAGTAAAAAGTCATTTCATATTCACTGAATGACAGAGAAATGCATAAACTAAAATAGCCAGATCTGCATATCAAAATGTATTTTGGGTTCTTTCTTGGTGATAGGAGGATGAACATAATCATAAGTAAATAAGTGCCGAGCCACATTTAACCCTCTCAGCACTCCAGAAAGAACATACATAACTGTTTCAAGCTTTCCAAATGTAAAAAAAAAAAAAAAGCCTTACCACACAAAACTTTACTCTCTTTAGTTTTGGGTCCACCTCCTCTATTCCAAGAGAAATATTCAGTGATGTCTGCTGCCCTTGAGTGGGATTTAACTGCAAGGCCTAGTGAAACCGGTGCAAAAGCTGCCTGGAAAGCTCTTGGTTTCCAAAGAGGCAGGTTTCCAAAGACACAGTCCTGATGTTTCCAGGACTCTGCACATCAGGCTTATGGCTGGACACGGTGGTCCGGTACAGTTTTGTTCTGGGGAATGTATTTCACAAGGGTATGGTAATAGATATACATTTTTCCACTCCAGATGGCTAATTCAAATTAATCCTATGGAGGCAGTGACTGAAAATGCAGTTCTTACCTCCTGGTGGTTACCAGCAGCCTGTCTGAATAGTGTTGATGAGTCCCAGTGGTGTTCTTGATCGGCAGTGTCTCTATGTTTTAAAATCATCCTTACAGACAGGTGATTAGTTCCCTTATTGGCACTTTCACCTGCGGAAATGAGAACTCAATGGGCTGGATGATCATTTTGCACAGTAATTTATGCATGTAGTCCATAGCTCATATTGAGGATCTTTTCCTGTCTTATAATTGGGACAAATTCCATCTCTAGAAGCTCTTCCTCCAAAAGAGGATGAATTACCTAAGCTGTCACCTGTCTAACACCATTCAGCTGCTATTTATTTCTGCCACGTTCATGTCAGTAGAAGGCTTTCCAACCTTGCAGAGCTATTGGGAGATTTCATTTATACAATACTGTGAGATTGTCTGATCAAAGGCATACAAGTGGAAATCATTACTGTTATTTTCAGACATATCTTTAATCATAGACTCTCCCTATTCATCGCAATCATTGCAATTGTAAATCAGAAGTGGGTTCCCTCGCCACCTGGGCACTTGGTGCTCTTCTCATATCTGTCTGTTGCCTTTACAGTGATATCTCTCCTGCATCCTCCCTCCACCTTGCCGTGATGCCAATACGCTCACTAAAATTTGCTATGATAGCTAAACTTTATGTGGATTCATTTCTGCAAACAGAGATGATATTGAACTTTCTGAATCTCCCACTAGGAAATGAGGATAATACTTGGAGCTGTCAATGCAGGGACCATTTATGGTGCCTGACAACTTTGCTGAAATGACTGAATTATATTCCTATCAGCAGAAAGCATGAAATGAGTTACAGTTATTTAAGCAAGGGACTAGAGGAATTTGCACTTCTAACTACAGAAAGAAAGGAGCTTGTTAACGCCCTGTCTTCTTGACAAGGTATACCTTGTTTTGTCCAATCACTGACTGAGCCCCAGTGCTGTAGTAGCTTAAGGCCAGAACTAAGGTGTCTGCTTTCTATTGCTTCCATGGGATTTGGGCACTTGATATCACGACAGAGCTGGTCTATATTCTCTCTCAAAACCAATGCCTGCATGCTACTTTTTTCTCCTGTCTCTCTTTCATCTGTTAAGTGAGAAACATGACAGGTGAGAGTGGAGCAGCTGCAGAAAGGCCTACTTGAAGAAAGCTTACTAGACTAATCTGAGATCTCTGCTGAGGATCCTAGATCCATGAGGGCCGAGGAAGCTCATCTACTTCACTCCTGCATTTTGATTCAGAGGCTGGATCTTTTACTCCCGAAAGGTTACAAGCATACAGTATGGGATGGCTTTGCCCAGTAGGTAAGGTTGATCCAGCTTGAAAATGGCAATGGAAATCTGGTTTGATTTTGAGCATAGTGATTCGGGATGCTGGAAACCATGAGAGTACCAATTAAATGTTGATGTTGCCAACTGCCTCAAGTGACAGCAGATCCCTCACCAAGGAAGTACCTTCATTCCATCTGCTGCAGGTGTTGACTCTGTTCCCATGTGTTTGTCTCATTTAGATTAAGTCCCCTGTGCAGTAGCTGTTGCTGTTTTTATAAAGGGTGCAGTGTTTCCCAGTTCCCATGCCAGGAAATCAATGACTTGGGAGGACAGGTATGGGAGGTGAAGCCTTCCCATCTGAATTCACAAATTCTAGTCTGGGCCCAGGTCATCTGAAAGTTGTTGTCACTTAGAATTTCAATCTACTGATATTTGCCCTGCATGATTAAATATTCCTGCCAGGATATTCTACCATGCATGATGAGAATATTCAATGTAACCTCACTGGAAAGTCTCGATTGCAGATGTAGTCAATGCTTTCTGAAATGAAGTCTGCATTTTTCAGTTGTCCAGCTCCCCTCTGACGGATGTCAGACTAGTCCCAGATGTCACACGATCATCCCATTCTCAGAGACTGCTGTTTTTTTTCTTTACACACAAACAAAAAGACCTCAACCTTCCTTATCTTGCCTAATAAGGCAAAGGGTGTGACACATTAGGTAGCCTAAGAAACTGTTGGAGAGCAAACCCTTTGCTAAGGATCACAGCAGAGCAACTTCTAGTGCAACTAGCTGATGGCTAATTTGCTTGGGGCTGGCAGCCTGGTGCTTTCAACAGCCTGAACTTCACTTAAAAAAATTATAGTGATTAAGCAAACACAGTTATAATGGAAATCTTTACTCTGCATATTACAAACCAAAATGGCCATGAAGGGAGCAATTATGAAATCTCAGGACTGTGGTGAGGGGAGGAATCATTTGAGCTGTGCTGTTGTTTGTTTTTGTTCATCATGTATTTCCCCTGGGAAGCTTGGCTCTGAGAGAGAGAGCATTGAGAGACTGCATTGAGAGATTCGTTACATTTTTGTTAACCCAGTTTTCCCTTCAATCTTGAGCAAGTTGGGAGGAAATACAAGGGTTTTACATAAAGCCACAAGACATGACATACTACCTTGGGGAAATATTCCTATTCCTGTTATAAGCCCACAAAAGTTGCACATCAATTGTTCTCTCTGTTAGTCTTCAGTGACAAGACCAATTTTACAAAGACTTGAGAGAGTGGTGATGATAATGCAGGAGAGGTAATGTTGAAGCTGTACTAATGGGAACTGCGGTGATGGTTCAGAGACAGTGGTCTTCTTCCCTTTCTGGAGCTATGCAGTTGTTCCTAGTGGGTCTTTAGGACTTTTCTGATTCAGGAAAATTTTAGTGTAAAGCAACACCAGGCTTTCAGCTTCAACAGATTTTTGCTGATGTTTGTTCAAGACCAGAGGGAAATTAGCTGGTGGACTAGTCAGCTGTTAGAAGAAAATTGACTGAGAAATGGAGGACACAGCAGAGAAACAGTTGGTGAATGATAGGATGAATGGTAATTCCTAGGTAGCAAAAAGATTGATGCAATCCAAAAACCCAATATACTTCCAAAATGTATATAGCAATGCAAGTTCAGGAGACTCTTCAGGGGCAGAAACCAACTTGGAGACCTTTTCCTTGACTGAACAGGCTTATCCAAAGAAAAAGGTTCTTGCATTTCTTTTTGAGCCCAGCTAAAGCTGCAAATCTATCAACACAGGCACTCAATGCAAGACCCAAGTGATGTTCAGACATGATCGCTAAGCAAAGCAGCTGTCTACCAACTGATGATTGTTCAAGATCTTCATAAGAGGACAAACATTTCTGTTAACGGCTTATCATGTTTCAGAAATGGAGAGCAACCCATATAGACTTGAAAAAAAGGGAATAGTAACTTTTGGCAATTCCTATCACATGGCTAGATATATATTAGCTAAGGAAGAAAACTGCCCTAGTAACCATCCAGACTTTTCCCTAGTGTCATGGTGAGCAAACTCCAGAGAGATGCTACTGTGAAAAAGAAGACAAACTTTCTCCTTCCCAAGTGAAAGGTACAATTCCAGTACAAGGCCTCAGAGGTGAGCTAGATGGCTGCCAAGTCAGCCTAAAAGATCAGTAAGGTGGGTGGTATCTGGAGAAGAAACGAGTTTGAAAGAAGAGGGACCATAGGCTGAAAGGATGAACTGTGTTTGGAGGGACAGGAGTTAAGTATGGCAGAGTTTTGACAGCAGGCTACAGCTGTTGCCTTCGCAAGCCAACCAAAGCAAGGGAACCTCAGCACACACAGAGAAAATGAATTGTTACTATTACTCCTATTCCAGAGCAATAATCAAACACATACCTGCAGGTTAGAGTGAAACCACTTCCCCTGTTCATCCTTGCTTCTTCCAGAAGCCAATTAAGTCCTTCCCAAAGAGATGCTACATGAAACAGAGGCTTTTCTGAGATTGGTAATGGTTGTCACCCCAGCAATAATCATAATGAATCACATTTGGGCTCCCGTTGAGCTCATATTTTCAAAGAAATGTTGGTTCTTAATCCATACATTAATATTAATTAGCGTGGAGTCACGTTTCATTTCCCATTTATGTGTCCAACCTGCAGCATCCTTGTGTGTCCTGCGCTAACGAACCAGATGCCATTTATGGCTGGCACAAAATAATTAGCTAATAGTTGAGGAATACGTATCTCAAGTTAGTTAAATATTTATGCCAGACTTTTTCCATTTTGGCTCCCAGCCTTCATCTGGGGGTTGCACTGCAATTTAGAGAGAATATGAGAAAGTTTTCACAGTTGTATGCAGCAAGCTTTAATTATACATTCTCCATATGGATGCAAATGTTTGATGTTATACAGATGTTGGCAACGAATTGACCACCAGGTACCAGAGTAGAAATAGCAAACTTCAGCAAGCGGATCAAAATCAAACTCCCTTGTTGTGACTGGAAACTGCATAATGCAACAGTCACTCTTTCACTTCTGATCCAACCTCTTTTGCTCAGCCAGAGATCTCTACAGCAAAATACTTCCAGGCAAATAAATTTTAAAAACGGCCAGCGCTAGAGAGGTGGCACATGTGGCTTGGAAGTAACTGGAAGTCACATCTTGCATCTTTCTTGGGGCTGATTGCTGGCAGTGGGAGAAGTGTCTGCCTTTCTGAGTCTTCAGATTTTGTTTATAATGTCCCCCTTGTCTCCTGGGAGCACTCTCATACAGCCCTGCACTGTACCGTGCAAGAGTCAGGACCATGTTATAAAAAGGAGAATAGCCCTGATCACAGATGAGATGCCAACTCTCAGTAGTCGCATGCTGTGTTTCTGCCAAGCTGCTCTCATGTGGTAGATGGTTGGTACTGTGCTGTGTGAAGCTGCTGGGCAGAGAAGCGTGCTGCAATGAAAGGTAGCTCCAGCAGAGACATTCCCCACCCTGCCTCTGCTGGCTGCTGATGGAGGCTGTGGGACCACTGAGCTGTTACCAGGGAGCACAAGGACATTCAGTGCTCCTCTGAGTTGTGTGGGAGCTGTGACTCCTGGCAGTGTGCGAAATCGAGGAGCAGATTTCCACTTCTGTTGTCTGGTGTCGAGCAGAGAGATGCTTGTTTCTGCAATTCCTGGTGTGCCCGAAAGGGCAGAGAATGAAGGTGGCAGGCAGGGACGGTGCAGGGCTGTTGGTCCGATTTATCCTTGAGAATACGTGCAGAATATCTACTGTTTACTACTTTATATGTGAATTACATCCTGCTAAAGGCTCATATTTGCTTAACTAACCTACCTCTCCCATGTCTTGACCTTCCACTCTTACCAGTGTGGAAAGGGTTTGCTTTTGCCTGCTCAGAACCTCCTGAGCACATGTAATGTCTTGAGCACATAATTACATTGAGTTAATTACTCTGATACTTAGCCCCTTTCACCTTACTGTGCTCTCAGTCGGGCACAGTCCCTGAACCAAATTTGTGGGGATACACTTCTGCTGAAGTTTTTGTTTTCTGGAGCAGGTTTGAACAGAGAAATGGTAGGGAGGGAAGAGACAGTGTTATCTAATGCCTACACTAGAAACGATATCAGGAGAAAAATGTGCTTGTGATCAGTTCTCATGTGAGCATGAGGTTCTCTAATCAGATAAGTTGAGATGATGCTTTGTGAGCTGCATCTGGTCATGCAAAGGAGCAGTGACCCACACCTTTTCCATTTCCTATGCAACACTCGTGTTCCTGTCTTTGAGCTTGCCCAGTTTCACCGGTAAGCAGGAATGGGCTTACTCACTAGGCACATGAAAAGACTTCTAAGAAATATGTGGGTGCTCTAGTAGATAGTGTTGTACTTCATGAAGCAGGGCCCTTCCCTTTGAGTCAGCCCATGCTTTGGCGATCCATCCTTTACAGGCAGGTGTTTTGGGTTTTTTTTTTTTCCTTTGGGCTAAATTACGAAAACCGTGAAGGATTTCTCAAGGCTCCAGTTAAATTGCAGTTTTTGCCATTCCAATCTGCTGTTACATCTCTGTAGGCAAAACCAACTGCATTTTCCCTGCCATTCCTTCTGTGCTGTGAAATAGCTGTCATGCTCTACCCCAGAGTTAGCTGCATTGTTGCGGGGGAAGAAATGTTTTTTCTGTCCATGCACGAAAGTGAATAGATCAATCTCTTGAGATGAAGAGGCAGTTATTTTGTCTTAAAGAGTGGGAAGTGGATGGAGGAAACAGAGAGGAGTCTACAGTGAGCTACAGCTTGAGAATCAGGGCACTATATTTATTCCTTGCAGAGCCAAAAGAGAGGAGTCCCACAATTTTTCTTCTCCTAGGTCAGGAACACAGGAGTGACACCACAGTAACTCACTTCTTCCCTCTTGAGAGATGGCTGTAAAGGCAGCAGTTTTAACTTATTGTATTTAATAAGCAGGTGAGAGACAATAAAGCAACAAAATGAAACTTCTGCCCACAACATAGCAGGAAGAGGAGAGAGGTTAGATAGAAGTCCAAATGCCAAGCCTGAAAAGTGGAAAGCAGGAGTGTACTGCTCCTTACTCCACAGAGCTGGCCCTGAACATGATGGATGCACTCTCTCTTTGGCTACCTACAGCTAGCATCTCTCCCATTAAAGTCTTCCGCCATGGCAAAAACAACTCTGCTCATTGCATTGCAACGCAGACTTGCTGGCACTAGGAAGGAGAAACAAAAGTAGGCTTGGCTCAGGGGTGAGATAGCCCTGCAGGGTTTAGTCTTCCGGGACCTGTTTTGTACGCTTTAATACTTCCATCAGCAGTTTGCAGGCCCTTGCTCAAAAGGATGCTTATGCTGGAGCACTCACCAGGGCACGGAAGCAATGCACAGGAAAGGGCTCTTTGAGCCTTAAGAACTACTTACTGGTTAAGAAGGTAGTTAAAGAGCAGAGAGTGGAAAATGCTGGGAATGCTGTTAAGGCAGCTACTTGCTTTTCCATTGCTCTATAAACTTTTGTAAAGGTGTGATATAGGTGTTAGCCACACTGCCTACAGCATAAGGGGCCAGATTCTTGTTTGTGCTGAGACTGACTGGAGGTCTGTGCAAGTTTCTGCTCTCCAGTGCTCTGTGCTCGAGGGCAGAACTGCTGATCTGTAGCCCCAGGATGCTAACTAAGAACTAGGAGGATGGTTTCAGTGAGGTATGTGCCTTTCCTTCTCTCCCTCCTCTGTTCTTTGTTAAGTTGGAAAGAAGAAAGCAGGGAGGGCCAAAAAAAGGAGGTGAGCAAAGGAAAAATCCTCTCTCACAGGAAAAATGCTCTCTCACAGTCTGGTGAGAATAACACATGGTGCTCTAGTTACTGGGGGCACGGGTGAAGGGAGCTAGTGAGGATGCCAGAAAAAGAGTGCAGCAGGCGTCATTGCATGGTGGTGATCTACTTTTAAGTGATACCAGAAAAACCTATTAAATATATAACCTCAGTGCCCAGAAAAAATGTGTTAAGAGGTTTATTCATGTAGGAAAAGCTTCATCTTATAAATATAGATAAGGGCTTTTTTTTTTTTCTTCTCCTTCTTCTTTTGGATTTCCTATACAGAAAACGTATTTGAACTGTAATTTCCCTTCTGGGAAGCTCTACCTAGTTATGCTGCTTTCTGTCTGGCAGGACTACAAGGTCCTGGCTGCAAATGGGATAGCTCTGTGTGATCCTTCCTAATGTGTATCGCACTGTACCCTGTTCCAAGACCCGTCTTGCAAAACTTTATATATGTGTTGTCCTGCCAGAGGGTTGGTAGTTTTACCAAGCAGATGTAGGACTGCTGGGTGCTGAAGGTGAAAGATACCTGTTGTTCCTTTCAGGATGTACTTGCTGTGAGGCTGCTGCTGACTGATCTGCAAGGGAAGGAAAGATACACCAAATATCGAGCTGTAGATCCTACTCCTAGTTTTCCTTTCTTTCTCTCAACATAGTCACTTCCATTTCAGGCCCTGCAGAACGTCTCCTGTGGAAATATTGTTGTAGAGATTAAGTAAAACTGCTGTCCTTCAGATTGTCACCTTGGTTCCTCAAGAACTCTCTTGCCTCTTTGAGAGGGGAGAACAGGATCTGTCTCAGGTCCCCAGCTTCATTTGCCAACAGAAGCCCAACCACTACCTTTATGCTGAACACAGCCTACATCTCATCTTTACGTCCATCTTCTTTAGTCCAAATTAAAATTTAACTCTTTTTCTTTATGGATGACTGTCAAAAGCTCAAGCTCAGCACTCAGACCACCAGACTGTTCTTGCCCACAGTCTTCTCCACTGATGCCTTTCACAATCTCCCCACACCACACCATATGGCCTGCACTGAGGGCTGCCATGCACTGGGTCCTTCTGTCCTGGCTGCCCTGCTGTCTTCCCACCCACACAACCTCGTCTTGTGTGACGCTGCTGATGTGCAGGCTTCCCTAGCCTTCTGTACACTGAACCACTCATCCAAACTCTTGACATCTCATAAGGGCCAGTGACTTTTCCTCTGTCCTTCATGAGGGAGCTCTGAAGACACCCCTCAGAATGATGCCAGACTGGGTCATCCCCCTTGTGCTGGGCTTTTTTGGCTCCTTCTCATTTGCCTTAACTTTTCACACCTTCACAGCTCTTCAGCTGTTCCTGGGCTGCCCTTTTCCAAACGACTTTGGAGGCGTGGAAGTCTGTGCCAGACTCCCCTTCACAGTTCTTTAGAAAAACGTTGTTGGTTTGAACCTGTATGACCACCCTTGGCAGGGAGGAAGCTGCTGTGGACACCCGCAATACTCTGTTGTCATCCCTTTCAACATCTCAGGTTCCTGTTATGTGTGTCTACAAACAAGTAAACTAAATAACTGCAAATGTAGACACTCTCGTGGCTTAATCACGATGACTAACAGTGCCTCATGGCTTCTTTATGCTTCTCTATCCACATCCATCTGCTGTTGCTTTGCTTATCGATTGATAACTGTGAATCAGAGCATTTCCTCTTCCCTTCTCTGCCCCGCCTGCATGGAGGCCTCACAGCTCCTAGGGGCTATGACAGCTTCCCAAATCATCCTGTTCTGCAGAGACAGGGCAACTCATGTCCTGCTAGTACAAGAAAGCACTAGTACTCTCTTGTGAATATTATAGACCATGCCATCATTGCTAGTTGTGAAATAACACGATGACACCATGTTTGCATTGTAATTCTGTTGTATTTGCTGAGGTGAAAGTGGAGCTAGCTTATAACCAGGTTGCAAAACTCCTGCCTTGCTCCTTCTCAGGTGCTGTCACTGGCCTGTGACACACTTGCAAAAATCCCATTTTGCCATATTTCTGCCAGAGTGGTTTGGGTAATTTTTCTGATTGTTTTTTCTCTTGGGGGTATGATCATATCAAATCTGGTCTTTTTCGGCTTTGTTGAGACCTGTGAGATGAGGGCTGTCTCTTTGTCCATGCAGCCCAGTCCAATTGCTAGTGCTGGCAGGGATGCTTGCCAGAAAATTCTGAAATGCTACAATGAGCATTACTTTTTCCTACTAGGGAGAAAACCAGTATAAAGAGGGGTGCAGTAGCTAGCTAATTATCCTAAAGCAAGCCAGGAGGAAAGCTGAGGTTAGAGATTAGGGTTCAGGCTGACCTCTTTCCTGATTCTGCAGTCATTTCTTTTGTCCCTCCCTTTGGATGTGAGCTGGTGCTGGTGAAAAATCAGCAGATGACACAGCTTCCTCAGCTTGGGCTGCCCATTGCAACGTTAGCTCCAGCCTGAAACTTCTGTCTTCAGAGGAATTCAAAAGGTGCTTGAAAGAAAACAAAGCAGAGCAAACAGCTCTTCTTGAAAAGCAGCTGGTGAACTTCACTGGCTCGATCCAGAAGCCTTTTTAGGGCAAGTGACCGTTCTCCTGCCCTGGGGAAGAAGGCTCTGCTAGAGTTTATCTGTCAAGGGAGGTTAGCAAGGGAATCTGGCATACATTTCACCGGAGCAACGTTTCAGGTTGTCGGTTTGCAGCCCTGCTCTAAATCCCATTTCCACGTGGGCAGGATGATCTGGATGGCTCTGGTGCTGCACAGGAAAACCTGTCCACGCTGGCTCACCAGGGTGATTCGTCCGATAGCAACTCAAAGTCGGCATCCCTTGCGTGTTAGTGAGGGGGCCAAAACCAAGTCCTGCCTTGGGGGAACCCACTACCCCAGCTCTCTCCATGCCATGAAGAAGTGCAGTGAAGACTATGTTGGCTGTTGACATTTTATGGGCACATTACTGGCAGCCTCAGCCAAGAATGATGAGGAAGCCCTGGAGAAAGATGGCCCCTTTGCCTTCTCCAGGCATGATGCCTCCGGGAGATACAAGATATTGTCAGATAGGCAACATAGAAAGTGGTGAAGTAAGGTCACCTCTGCTCCATAGTGAAACCAGTGGCTTTGTCCCCAATGCAATTATTCATTTGCACAGAGTTTAAGGGGGTGATGGTAAAGATCAGGGGGAGAGAAGCATTCCTGGTTCTTCAGAAAGGGCTTGTGACTCCATTTTGTTCTGGGGTTTACGTTTGCTTTTCCATCTGCAGGCCTGCCTGCTCTACTGTTGTAAGGGCTGTGTGGGGATGCTTAGGCAAACACCTATCTATAGCTCACTATAAGGAGAAAGGGTAGTGCTGGCTCTGCCAAGGCATGAATCTAAAATACCTGGCTGCAGCACTAATGCACAAAACCTGTTGTCTCCCTCGGGAGACTCTGGGAGCTGAAAAGTTGGAGGTGATGAGTCATTTGCAGTGTAGTAGAGAAGCTATTCCTTGCCTGCTTGTGTTGCAGGCAGGTATTTGTCTGCCTGTGCCAGGTGCTTTCAGTTCAGGTTGCAAGTGGACAGCAAAGCTTGCTGGTTTTGTGTGCTCCTTAGAGTGGGCAAGGAAACGCTGAGGGAGAAAGAGAACAAGTTGGTAGAGGGGATGAACAGGGCAGCAAATCTCATAATTTAACATTCAGGAATGTTGGTAGAAGGTGAGCCTCCCAGGCTTTCGTTCTTGCTGTCACGAATGTTTTAGATTTATATAAAGATTCTTACATGTAAAATACCAAACAATCTTGGGAGTGAGGGTATGGTGTCCTGGACTTCTCCCTCCTAGATGAATCCCAAATTATTTGCTTATTACATAAAGGTGACCAACGCCCACAGCAAAATGCAAGCAGAACTGCTGCTATAATATCAGCTGTTATCTTCCCGTCAGGCCAATATTGAAAGAGGTATGAACTGGTTTCAATCACAGAAATCAAGGTGTGGACTCTGAAGCCTAATGATTACATACCTCTTCCAGAATACCAATCAAAGTGCTTATCATAGCTAACTGGATGAAAGAAACGTTTTAAGATAAATGACAGCAGCTGAGAGACTGCTTTCTTTTGGGGTTTTTTTTTGTACAGTTGCCCAGGACTGTTTAGAAAGAATTCAGACACACCCAAAGAGTCTCATATTGTTAGATCGGGCCAGGAAATAGAATTTCTTCCCTCAAAATGATTCTGTGGAGAAAATGTGAAATGTAACCAGGAGCTCAAAGTCTTGTAGGATGGGATGCTAAAAGTGTGTTTGGCAAAGGTGTTTGGGGTTTTTTTCTCTCTTTTTTTTTTTTGCTGTTTGCCATCAAGAAAAGTTAATGGAAATGCCCATTTGTTCATCTTTCTATGTCACTTTTCTTCCCCGAGGGGAAAGAAAACAAAGCTCCATCAGTAAACACGAGGCTTGGAGTCAACCTTTTATTCACTTGCTTTATTCTGGCACACACTCAAAGCATGGGGAGCTCAGAATTAACCGGCAAAACAGCACAAAATTGGGGTTTTGGTAAGTAGAATTAGAAAACAGAAAAACAATGTGTTCATTCCTGCGTGTACTTCAGACAGAGCCTACAGGAGCTTGGAAGGTCCCAGCAGCAGGTGCAGGTCTGGCTGGCCACAGAGCAGAGCCTACAGTAGCTTGCCAAGGAGTACCTGCAGCCCTGCCTGTATCATCCGTGCTTAATGAGCCCGGTCCTCTTGGCACGGAAGGGCTCTCTCTCCTTGTGATTTGTGTGTGTCCATGTCAGGATCAAGATATTTTACCACTGCAGTGTAAAGGACAAATCTTATGGACAGCTTTCTGCCTGCCCTTAGCAGATGAAAGATACAACAGCTGTACTCCCCAAAACATGACGTTTGGGAATTAAGTCGGGAACAAATGAAGCTTTGCATTATTCTAGCTCTTTGCTCACCAAGTTGCACTGCCACCCTAGCTCTGTCTGGAGAGAATCTGCAAGAGGACTTCCACAGCTCTCTAGCATGGGTTTGAAGCCAGAGATGATCAGCAGCCCAGCCTTGTAGCACCAGCCTTCTCCCCTACACTGGCTTTGCCCAGCCTGAGAGTGATACGGCAGAAGTGCTGGAAAAGGTGGGAGAACTGCAGATATCCAGTCAGGTAGCTGCCTCGCCTCTGGCCTCCTTCATCTTCAGGAAACATCTTTCACTCTGCACATACTCCAAAGTTTGAACCTGATGCATATTTATCAGCAAGATGTTTCCCCAATGTCATTTCCCGAGCTGGTAGTGTAATGTTTTTCCTCACAGATAGATCATAACCTCAAGGGGAGGGCAACTTCAGAAATGGAGATGTTTATGAAAAAATTGGCATACTCTTCTGTCAAGCAACAGTTAAAAGAAAATCTGCAAAGGGATTAGCCGCCATACACTCTGGGGCGTGATGACAGATGTCCTGAAAATCTGGAAATGTGTCGATCTATCTTTATACAGGGTTGGTTTGGTTTTTTTCCTCCCTCCTTCTCCTTCTCCACATCTCAGGGCACACAAACGGGAATTCCTTCACATCCACAGGGTTGCCTGGGAACTGCTTCAGTGCCATCCACTGCCCGGCATACTGGTCCTGAGGTGCAATCTAGACTAAGCTAGACCCAAAACCTCAGTATACTTACAGATGCCATCTTCCCTGCAATGGTAGCACTGCTGCTTTGTGCCAGGGCAGTTAGGGGTTTCTCTTTGTTCCAACTGAAACATCTCAGCTCATTTTAAAGGAGCTTAAATGCTGTCCATTAAATATAAATATCTTCTTTTTCCTCTGGGTGAAACTGATGTTGAAAACTTTGCAGTGTAAATAAGGTCTGGAGAAAATGTTTTAAGCAATGTTGCAGTCAAACTAAATTATTCTGGCCATTCCTCTCTGCCTTAGCCCAGAGCCCAAGGTGTGTTTCCTTTCCCTTTCATAATGTGATAGAGGAGCTTTAATCTGATTGTGACCTTCCCCCAAGCACATCTGCAGGCTTGGAGTAGCCAGAAGACCCCGAGTTCTGTGGTTTGTGTTGCATGATCTTGGGCAAATCACATAGGACTTTTTTAAAGTGCTTTCTGTTTCTGGATGGTTTGATTCTGATTGCTCAATCTGAAATGCTCAAGTGGCCTCTGAGAGGAGGGAGACATAGATGCACACATCCCCCTCTCGAAGTAATAGTCTTTTAAACAGTTGTCCAGCTCTGGCCAGTCACTGCCCTCAGGGAGACAGTCATTCCTGCAGCTGTAGTTAAATGTACACCTCTTCTTCCCCCCGCCCCCCCAAACCCTGTATCAATTTTCCTCCTGTACATTAAGGAAATCACTCCTCCTAACTAAAAATAAGGCAAGACCCTGCCTTACTTGATTGAGCCTAGTCACCTTTTTGCTATACTCCATTACCAGTAGCCGTGCAGGTTGTCACCTGCTTCAAAATCAAAAGGACGCAAATCTATCTTGTCTGCCTTGCCCCTTCCCCTGCCTGCAGACCAGAGGAGTGGGGTGAATACCCACTGGGTCCAGTACTTGAGGGTGCGAGGTGTTTTGTCCTGAAGACCAACATTCTTACCGCATAACATACATGCATTGCGTTTCTGCCAAACCTCTTTTCTCCAAGAGTCAGACAATAAGTCTTCATCCCTGGGTCATGGGAAGCCTGTGCACATTTGGGCGTGTGTGTATTCAGAGTCTGGATGTTGATGTCACTTTTCTTCCCTGGGGCAAAGGATGCAGCTTTTGGTTGCAACTGTGGTATTACAATGGCCTCTGGCAGACCAGAGGTTTGGGAGACATCTATCCTGATGGTCTTTGGCCACACAGCAGCCGCCCAGTCTCACCTCTCTGGCTGCAAGCACCTACCTGGTAGTTGTGCTTCTTCTGCTAAAAAAGGCAGCACCTGTGGCTTGGTACAAGCTGGGAGCAGCTCAACAAATGGCAGCACATGGGATTATTTCCCCTTTGCCCAGAGAGTGGGCTCCCACCGTCCGGCCTCTCCTGCTGCCTGCCAAGGCGATCGACAGGGCAGCAAGCCTGAGCAGACTGCTGGCAGCCACCGAGCAACAAGAAAGACGATGGTGTGGGTTGTGACCTAATGTGTATATCATCAGCATCGCTTGAGTCATGCCCGTCTGCCTCCAGCTATTACAGCGATCCCGCTGTCAAAGAGCAACCACATGGCCTGACCAAAATGAGCCGGCTGCTGCTGAGGACGGCGCTCCTGAATGACTCAGTTGTACTGGGAATAAAAGGCAGCCCAGATCTGTCTTCCTGGAGAGCTGCTTCACAGTAACCTTGTGCTTGAAATGATTTTGTCTTTGAGGAGGCTGTGGCATTCGTTCCCATTCAGCTGCGTGAGTAAACCACGCGGACAGACAGACGTCCTCAGGGAGTTGGAGACCTGCTATGGGAGCTCAAAACACCGGAGCCAAGCCTGAGGGAGGCCTGGATGCTTCCCTAAGCTTGAGAAAAGCTGCCGTGCCTGAGCCTCAGTTTCCCCCCCTGTTGCAGGGGCAGGGCTGATGTTTTTCCTCCAAACACCAGAGAGTGTTTGTGAAGTCCTCTGAAGAAGGGCGCTCTCGACAATGCCAAGCTATTTTTATTATTGGGGTCAGGGAGGAGAACACACGCAAAGGTGGTGAAGCTTTTGAAACATAGGTTCCCATTAATAGTCTTTAGCACACACAGTTCTTAATATAATCTAATTTGACTGGAATTGGATTAATCTTATAATGCTATAATGTCATTTCCATGGTCTTTTTATATTTTTTATTGTTACTATGCATTAATGCAATACCCTGCAAGGGCTCTGAGAGGAGGATGTGAATGTTTAGCGAACCTCTGATAACATTTTTGCGGGGTGTTTTTATGCTCCTGTTAGGCTAGTACACCATAAAGTCACACAGTGGCTGGAAATAGCAAGAATACACCCAAATTCAACTTGAATTACCTTGTGACAGGCTCCACTGGTGAAATCAATGTGTCAGGAGCCAAGAAACCAGGGGTCTGCCCCCAGTTTGTTCCTGACCTGCAGTGGGAACTCAACTGAATAGTGCCATTGTTTTCCTCCCCATCCCTTCATCTGGAGATGGAAACAATGTGTCCATATAGGAACTTACTGGGTCCATGGTCTATGTTCCTTGCTATCCTGTAAGTTTTCTTGTATCATAAAGCTTTAATGCTTCCTTTTTGAGTTTATCCTGAAAAAAAGCGTTTTTTCCTGGTTGTGCCCTGTATGGTTTTTTTTGCTTTTTAATTTCTTTTGCTATTATTTATTTCTCTAGTTATAAATCTTTTGAAGCATTAAATGATCTTTATCCTGCATTTAAAGGTGCTGGAAGTTTACTTCAAAGTAGCCTCACAGTGCTTGCTCTGAGTACTCACAGGCTTGTCTGTAAGAACTTCTGATAGGAGACTGCACGTGGCAAATGTTGAGCGAGCTGAGCAATATTACACTGGATGACGTTTCAGCCGTCAAATCACCTAAGAGAAAAGGCAAATAGACTGGTATTTTCTATCAGCACTTATCATCACCTCTGTTCCCTTTCCAAGTCTCACTTGAAGGCGGTCTTGATGTAATTAAACCTTAAGGGCCAAAGCATGAGTTTCATTTTTAGTGCAAATACAATGCTAACCCTTTCTCTCCCACACATCTCTGGATATTCTGTTATTTGGCTGCACCGTTCAGAGACCATGACAAAGCTGCAAATTAAACCTCCCACTCTGAAAATGGCATGGCTTAACATTATTAGCCCGAAGAAACAGAATTTGCTGGGTCACGAAGAGCTGGCTATCAAAGCATCTGTCACGATGGCCACGTTTGGAAGCCACTTTGCATGGCAATACAGCCAGCTTTTGATTTCTGCTGGGTATAGCTTCTAAGGACTTGGCATCTTCGATTAGACAGCTTGCGATTGTGCTAGTTTCTACCTTTCTGTGGCACAGAAGTGTTGAGTTCCTGCATTTGCAGCACCAGGACTCCGCAGGCAGAAGTGTCTCCTGCAAAGGGTTCTTTCAGGATTGGAGCACTAGGAGGGTACTTCATTCTGCTGTTGCTGTCACTCCTGGCCTCTTTCCTTATTTCTGTGAGCAAACAAGCAACTGAGGGGTTTGTTTGCAAGGACATTTGAACATCCATGCCCTCGAGAAGGGCTTTCTCATTCATCTTTCATTTACAAACAACATAAAACCCAGTCCCCAGTGTTGCCATATTTACACATTTCAGCGTTTTCTGGATGTACTTTTGATGCATTTCTGCTGTTGATACACTGTACTATTGATTGTCTGGGCAGCATTCCAAGTGCAGTGGTGCCTGTACATGCAGAGGGCTCACATCTGGCAACCTGGCATTAACACCAGCCGTGGATTCGGGGCTCGGCGCAGCGGGACGGTCACGAGTTGGTCAGAACTTGGAAAGCCCGGCTATTACTTTTGCTTTGCACGGGAACAAAAGGGAGCATTTATGCCACTTCAACAAGGAGCCGGGTTTCCGACGAGAGCCCGAGGACTCTTTTTTTGGTTTTTTGGTGGAGGGTGGAGGGTTGGCCTTAAAACAAAGGAACCCGCTTTCTCCCTGCGCTCTTTTCCGACCCTGGCTTCACCCCCGGCCTCCAGCCGCACCGTTCCCAAAGCCGCGGTCCGCGGCGCCCCCCGCCCCGCCGGCAGCGCCCATATACCGGAGACACCGCCAGCCCCTGCCCGGCTCCGCGGCCCCGCCGCTCGCCCTGCCCGGCGGCCGGGGGCTGCCCGCCTCCCTCGCCCGCCGCGGGGGGGAGCGGGCGGCGGCGGCGGCGGCGGGGCGGGCCGGGGCGGGCCGCGGGGAGGAGTTTGGCGGCGCGGAGGAAGCGCTGGGCACCCCGCGGTGGTAGCGGCAGCGCTGGGCGGGTGGGCAGGTGAGGGTCGCGGGCCGGAGCAAGCTGGGCGGCGCGGCGCCCCGCTTATTTTTATAACTTTTCAGGGTGAGGGGTCTTTTTGTTGTTGCTTTGTGTCCCCTCCACTCCCCGGTTTGTGTGGGGTTTTTGCGTTTTTTTTTTCCGCGCCTTGGACGAGACGATTTCTCTCCTTCCTCCCGCCTCTCCCCCAAGAGCCGTCGGCGCTGCGCGGCGCGGAGCGGCGGTGAGAGGAGGCGCGGCGGCCGCCCCGCTGCGGGGGCGATGCCCCCGCCCGCCTTGGCGCCTCCCCGTGCCGGCCCCGCCGTCTTCCCTTTGTGCCGCCGGGCCCGGCGCGACGCCTGCCCCGGGAGCCGGCGCCCCGCGGCGCCCCGCGGCGGGAGGTAAGGGCGGCCGCCGCCCCGCGCCCCGGCAGCCATGCGGACCCTGCGGCCGCAGCTGGCCTCCCTGCTCCTTCTCGGTAAGTGCCGAGGGACGCCGCGATCGGAGCGGGACGGGATGGGATGGGACGGGACCCGCGGCGAGTGCCTTCCCTTGCAGGGCTTCCGGGAGGGACACCTTTGCCGGGGATACCTAGCGCCTTCCCTCATGAGTTGTCACAGCCCGCGCTCTTCCCGTGGTCGGAGGGAGGAGGGGGAGCTAAGAAAAAATACATATGTAAATAAAATAAAAGAAATAGGGGTTCCATTCCCACCTGCCATGCCTCGGTAACCGACCTGGGCGAGCCTCGGGGCGCGGCGCGGAGTCCGGCCGAGGCGTGGGAGCGGAGGGGACGGGCAGGGCACGGCACCGCCTGCGCGCCGGGCTTCGGACATCAGCTCGAGGCTGCAAGCCGCCGGGCAGGGGCTGCTTCGTGGCGGGCTCCCAGGGGACGCCTCGGAGGGAAATCGTAAAGATAGGGAGTTACGGATCGGTGTTGAGCTTGCACAATGAAAGCAGGGAAAACGCCTGGGGGAAGGCAGGCTGCAGAAACAAAGTCCTCTTCTTGGCTCTCGAAAAGTGCGTTGAAATGTATAGGGAAGGCAATCCCTGCTGTCGTAAAATGCAATTTGATTGCTTTGTGCTGTTGCTCCAGACTCCTTCTGTAGTCCCTTCTCTTTCTGCCTGCGGTTTGTACCCTGTGAACCGTTATTGTCCCATCCCACAAGTGCCTGCTCAGTGAACGACTGTATGTTGTTCTGTAAAGTCCTTTGGGACCCCACTGCTAGATAAGATGCTGTAGCAGTGCAAGATCCCTTCTTACAAATTTGGGAAAAGCAGAACAGAAGACAATTGAAATGCCTCTGACGTTTTTGTGGCAGCTCACGTGCCTGGCTTAGTACTGATGAGTTGATAGGAACGGTTGTGGAAAATACAGTACGGCACCCTCACGCTCCTTTCTGTCTGTGTATGTACAGAGCGACCTCTGAGTTGTTTTGATTGCCCTTTTCACTGCAAAGATTTTCCGCTGGCATTAATGCTGTTTTGAGGGAAGAAGCAGCAAGGCTGACAATTTTGCTGTCTTGAGAATTGTCACATACCTACTCTGCCAGTTTGGAGACACCACCTTTACTTCAGTTGTAGTCGTGCATTCCATGTCTCTAATTTGTGTGTGTGTGGTTTTACATGCTCTCTGTCTTTTAGGAAAGAGAGAGATGACTTTCTGAAATGGTTTTGAAGAGGATTCAAACTTCCCTTAACCAAGTAGCTTCCTTACTTGGGATTCCCTGAAAAAAACCCATCTCAAAGCTAAGTTTAACCAGGGTGACTTTGCTCTGAGAGCACAGGCAGTCTGTCGTAGCCCTCAAGCTGGGTGTAGACACGCGGCAACCGCTTGCTGCCTTGGCTTCGCACACTCGGTCTCTCCAGTTGAGGAACAATAACACCATTCTGGATTAAGTCTTCCTAATATGGAGCGAGCGAGCGGTCGGTTGCCCGCACATCGCGCTGCGCCGCTCCGGAGCGCGCTCGGCGGATGCAGCGGTGTAGCAGCAGAGGGCATTGTCTTTCCAAAGGCTTCCCGCGGCGATACAGAAATGGGACCTGCAGGCCTGTGCTGTATAGCCCGCGTCCCTCGGGCTGACACTCTGCTTGCAGGAACCTGCTTTCTGGGTTTGACCTAAAACTGGCTCTGACCTGCTTTCGCCCTCCCCAGGGGGCTCGGCTTCGAGGTGTCTTTTGTCACCTGGAGGATCAGTTGCTTTTCAGTGGTCCCCAAATCCCATGGAGGGATCTAGTTTGTAAAAACATTGTGCTGTCCACCTTGTGTTAAATGAGAGGCTGTTTTTAATGGCAGGAAGCGCACCACGTGCGTGCCTGGAGTTAGTTTTGTTTCAGCGTTTTTCACCTGGTTTTCTTTAGACAGTTGGTCTGCGTTTGCCCAGCTGCCTGTTTTAACAAAACCGGGGATGTTTGGCTGTGCCTCAAAGCCTTGAGTTGCACAGAAGTGTTGTAAAACAGAGGCATCATTTGACCCAGGGGAAGAGGCTAGAGTAAAAAACCCAGATTTTGTAACATAAATCTCTGACTGACTAGAAAAGGACCACTGCTTTCCAAACAAGCACTATTGTAATGCTAGAATATATGGATGACATACTATGGGTTGAGTATGCAGAAGAAGAAATACAACTCAATTCCTCCTCCTTTTGTAAACTCATTAGAATCGATGAGGGAGGGGTTGTGGTTACAGGAAGGGCTGGTTCATGATTTGATATTATATATCGGGCATTAACTAGCTGCGAGAATCAAAGTAACTGCAAAACCAGGGTTTGGAAACCCACATCTGGCATGTGGGTGTAACATTTGTAGATTTCTGCTGTTTTTTCCCCTCTTGCTGCAGTGTTTGTTACAGGGTTCTTTAAACAAGTGGCACTTCATCACAGCAAGTACAAAATGGGAAAATGGAGCAAGTGCTGTAAATAATCCTCATGCAGCGATGAGACCATTAATACTTGTGCCAGCCAGTGCTAATCCTATGTGTAGTTGCAAGATTTACCTTCTTTTTTTTGCAAGGATGCAGAGTCTGATACTCCTCATATTTATAGCGTAATATATAGGAAACACAATAGGCTTCTGGGGAATGCTGAATTCATTCATGTCAGTGACTGGTTTATGAATAGTTCTGCTTTTGAGTCTCCTGCAGTCTCCAGAATACCACCTGTGAATGCAATTTACGGCTCTTTGTGTTCAAACATTGCATATGTATATATGTACATAGACTCATTACCCTCTTCCTCTTTCTATTCATGCATAGTAATTGGTGATTTATTTGCGATTCCTAGAGTGGAGTAGAGCCTGTGCGAGGTCTTGAAACTGCAGCTCACTTGTAAATGGCATGTTGAAGTGAAATAACGACGCAGAGGCCACTCTTGGAGACAGAAGGGATGCTATTAAAGGCCTGTCTCTCGGAGGTGAAGGGGTGCTGGCTGAGAAGCAGCAGTGTGCAGTTTACTGCCGCTCAAGAGTTCCACTGCTGCACTCTCCTGCTCTTCTGCTGCCTGCTCAGGCACAGAGGTTGAGGAGGTCATTGGCTGACACACAAGCCTAGATGCGATAGAGCTGAAAGCTGCTTCCCTGGAGGGGAACAGACGGCAAAAACGGGAGAGTGGGTGTTTGCACACACAGGGTTTGGGGTTGTTTTTGTTTACCAAAGCTAGCGGCCCACGGTTGTTGCTGGCGCCTCATCTGCTCCTCAATGCATTGTTAGCAACAGTGGCCAAGATCGTGCTTTTTCCATCTGTGTCTGCCCTAAGCCCTCTGTTGTGAACTCTGTTTTGCAAGACGATTGGGTTGCCCTCACTGCTGTGTTTCCTGCCTCTAGATGATCATAGATTGAGGTACCGGACCTGGTCTGATTCTGGGTGTGCAGGTGTAGGCTGTGGCTCGGCTGCTTTTTGGGGAACATGTCGGATGGATGCCCTGCAGATGGCCCTGGCTGATCCCTCATTGCTACATGCAGTTGAGACGGCTCTCTGGGTTTCCCAACTGTGGTGAGAGGCTGCCGTGGCTGTTGGTGCCAGGCTTGCAGGCTCCACTCTTATGCATCCCCAAATGTGTGTCTTCACAGGGAGACTCACTCCCTTCAGTCTTGGCCAGACTGTCTGACATCCTCAGGCTCCTGCAAATCCTGTTTATTTACAGAGAAGGTTTTGGTTTATGTGAATTGTCATCTTTTAGTTGACCTTCCATCAAGTTAGATGTCTTTATTAAAGCAGTTTTTATTGTAAATCGAATGTGTACTTGGAACACTTTTACCAGACCCATTATATAAAGTGAAAGGCAGAATAAACAACGCTGCAGACCACAAGGAGTGGGGCAGGAGACAGAGGATGATTATAGGGAGAGCATCATTTCTGTGTTGGGAGGCTTATTGAATTTTTTTGAGCAGGAAACTGCCTTTAAAAAAAAAAAAATTCTTCTAAAGTTCTTCCTTTTGGTCTCTCGTTTTTTTTTCTTACCTCCGAAAAATCAGTTGTGGAGTCAGCCATTGACCTAAAGCTTATGCAGTCCAGTATGAAGCCAGAGGTGCTTTAGTTGCTTTAACTCAGATTGGCATGCAGAGTGCCACAGCCTTCTGAAAGAGTGCTTCTTGCTGCCTGATTAACAATCTGCAGACCCTGCCCAGAAACTTAGAGCACCAGAAAGACAGACTGAAAGAAAGGAGGAAGCTTTTCAAGCACAACTTGATTTTTTTTCTTGCTGCTAGGATTCCTTTGCCTTTGATTTTACTTGTCTACTGGTATCAAAGACGTTTAGGCCCTCCAACTAGGGTCTGGAAAACTGCAGTATTGTGATTTGCCTCTGGCTTTTAAGTTGCTAAATGCTCCTTAATGATAACCTGCTAAATTGGTTTTGACTACATTTTTATATAGGCGTCTCTTTCCTAGTCATAGAAAATCCTCTCAAGGAATAGTTCTCTGGTTAAATGTTTGGAGACATTTAGCATCTGTTTCTTATCAGCTATGGAGATGTTAAAATGGAGCCTTTCCTGATGAAGTACGGTTTGATCAAATTGCAGGGCAAAGAAATTGGGTCTGGAGCTGCCTTCAGTGGGTCTAGGATGTCTACATGCATATATGTCATTTCCAGCTCTAACCTGTTGCTTGCCCTCTCTCCGTCAGCATACTAAGAACGTGTTTCCAATGATGTGTGTTAGTAAGCATTTTGTTGTGAGGAGGTTTAATTAGCAAATCGCAATGAGATGAGAGGAAATCTTCCCTTTCTAGCTGCTGCCCAAGTCACATTTCAATAAGCAATTGAACATAAGCACAAAAACAGACCATCTCAGCTAAGTGATGGGAAGCTTTTCATGAAGAGATTTTGATACTCAGGATTTGCGCTGTTGCTGCACAATATTTGCACAAATGCTAAAAATCAGGACTGCTCCTAAAAGGAGTTGTTCCAGAATGGTTCCTGCCTGATGTGGGGAGGGGGAGCATGCAGGCCAGAGTACTTATGTGAGGAACTGGTTGGAAGGATTTGCTTGGTCTGAAAACTGACTTGGCAAAACCAGTAAATACACTTGTCTGATTTGAAATTTGATCTGTTTTTCACATGGGCCCAAGGGATGTGGTGGTGCTGGGAAGGCAGGTGAATTCATTTGACTGTATTACCCTAGTTTGCCATTCATGCCACCAGGGCCTTGGTACCATGAGGCAGGCTCAGGACACGCAACCAGTTGCTCAGCTCTGCTGAATGAGGTGAGCGTCCAGTGTTTGTCTGCAGCCACTCTCTTAACTGGTACTGGCTTCTAACAAAGACTGCCTGGTTTGCCTTATGTAGTGTTTAATCTGCAATTTCTGGCCGAAGCCACTGCCATTACTCCCCTATGGCTCTTTCTGGGCAGCTGGTGGTTCCTTGGTGTTTCCAGGTGCATATTCTGGTTTTGTTGAGTGAAATTCCACAGGGAAGGAAGAGATGCGGAAAAGTGGGGAAAAGGTGAGCCATGGGAAAACACTTGCAAGAAAAGGAAGATGAAGAACCCAACTGATAAAAAAAGATGAGAACAGGCTCTGAGGGATAGATTTTTTTTTTTTCAAATGCTGGGCCTTCCACTGCATCAATAGGTTTTAAAGTGTGAAGGACTCCCCAGTACAAAAGAAACATCAATAGTGAGGATCCATCCATATTTGTTTTCTTATTGCTGAGCAGTGTTCTTACCACCTCTCTTGGCTGACTTCTCTTTTCCTACCAGTCCATTGATTCCATTTGGGACAGGAAAAATCACCTAGTTCTTCTCCTGTCTCTTCTGATCGTGGCAGCTGTAAGACTTTGCTAGTCAGGAAGGGCTGAGGCTGCTGTTGAAGTGCAGGAATGAGGAGATTACTGTGCAGTTTCTGGTAAGAAAGTTGGCCCCATCAGGATAGCAGAAACCATCGGGATCCGGAGTGTATGCCGCAGAGTGACACTCAGGGCAACTGCACAGCCATTAGCACCGTCCACTGTTACACTAATGCTGGTCATTTGGTTTGCTCTTCTGGGTTTTGTTTTTATTTGCATCTTGGGGAAAGAAGAGCTGTGATATCTGCTTGCAATGTGGGTATCAAGATTTGTCTGCTTAGATAAATTAAGATTTTGATTTCTTGGATGAATCTTTCTGTCTCCATTCAGTATCTTCACCAAGGACATAAGAATCTGACTCGGTTCCTCCAAATCTCCATGAAAGTAAGACCCGTAGGAGAAGACGGGTGCTCATTGCTAGAAATCATCCAGAAGCTCTTTAATCTGGAAAACTGTGCTGCTGGAATCTGTCACTTATTAACTCAAGTTACCCAGTACCTAGGATCTAGCCAAAGGGCTGTGGCTGGCTGCCAGGCTGAAATTACCAACCTGGGGGTCAGGCCTTGTTGATTCCTTCTTGATAGCTTTAAATAGGAACTCCCAACAAGCATGCGTGCCAGCCCTTCTTCTAGTCATGTTTCTTCTTACAGCTTTCTAAAGTGTTCAAGGTAATTATAGTACTTAGTAATATTTATTCTCTTCTAAGCAATTATCTGAATGCATTTATCTCCAGTGTGCTTTCAAAGTACTCTGCCCCTTCTTACCATATCATTTCATCTCCCTGGCTCAGTGCTTTCTACTCCCTTCCTTCTCTCATGATCCTTGGTCCTCAGCTTCCTCCGCCTCCTGAATATGCTGTCAAGCTTTGCTTTTCTTTCCTGGAGGTCCCTGTACTCCATCTTCCTACTCTGCCGTCTAATCCCCTTATGGAGGAAGGTTGTTTGCTCCGTCACGCAGGGGATGATTGTTTAACTGTACTGCTAGGTGCTAAGGCGCTTTGCAAAGAAGGGCATGGACACCAAGAGAAACTGGGCTGGCATTGTGCCATCTCCCAGTTTTCTGCTGACTGCTTGTGGCCTGCAGACAATATCTTAAGAACTCCTGCTGAAGGGTTTGACCTTTATGCCTGAAGTGTTATCTGGCACCTACAGCAGGAATCACAGCATGCAAATTCCAGTGTTTTCTTCTGACTTGTAATGTAATTGTAGGCAAGTCATTCTGTCTCTGCTCTAGGCTCCTTGAAGTAGAGAGTGTGGCTTAAAAGGAGTCATGGGAGTTTTTTGGAGGAAAAGTGCAGTATTAGGGTTGAGATTTGCTTGCTGTCGTTAAGCAAGCAACTTGCTTTTTTCTTATACTTGTTGGGAGTATAGCATGGAAGAGACTGTTATGCCCTGATTGATTTCACTCTTGGTATTAGGAGAAGAAAATTGATTTTTACTTTGAGCTCTGTGGTGTTACTTACCTGCATAAGCTCTTTCATTTTTCCTACACGAATGGGACCAGCCTCTCCTTGCCACCCGTTATGCTTGTGGGCCATAGTCCACGTGACTGGGACTTGGAGCTACTGTGATTCATTCCAGCCATCAGTGTTAGAGCAGCACAGGTAATCTGTGGGTCACTGGCATGTAAGGAGCTGTTACGTGTAATCAGTCCCATGCCATGAGATAGTTGGCAGTTAAATCTAATCCAGAGTGTGTAGCTGCCAAATGCTTTAAGTCGCCAAGCACTTGGTCCTTCCTGCTGTAAATAACGCAGACTTGAACAAGATCAGCTTCAAGTGCCCTGCCTGCAAGCAGGGATCAGAGTTCAGCCTTGGATGCCTGTGTGACAGAGGCACAGAGGTTATCCAGAGTCTGAAGGACTGCAAGGTGGGTGTAAAATCTACCTGCTCATCTTCATATGTAGGTATCAAAACACCTTCGTTTTTCTCATCGCACATTGCTCTTTCTCCCACCCCCTTCCCTAGATGTAAGGAGAGATGGGTTCATAGGTGGCCTCTCATGTACTGCCATTGTGATTAGAGTCTCAAGGGCCCCTGTCTGC
Organism: Colius striatus; assembly: GCF_028858725.1. Taxonomy (NCBI): domain Eukaryota; kingdom Metazoa; phylum Chordata; class Aves; order Coliiformes; family Coliidae; genus Colius; species Colius striatus. Next base: position 109,132,881 of record NC_084759.1, on the reverse strand, counting down.
AGTATTGTATGTGTTTAAGTGTTGCCTGAGATGCCTGGTTTTGTTTTGTTTTTTCTTAGTTTCTGCTGCTCTTGCACCACATCCTCTCCTCTGAGTTTTCCCCTTGTGCCTGCAGGGTCCCTCCAAAGCCATGGATTAACTTCTTTCCCTTCCATAGTGAGAGCTCTCCCATGATATGCTTTGAAGTACACCTTCTCCTGCTGCTGAAGGTGGGAGAGGGGAAGCTAAAAACTTGCTTTCACTGCAGCTTCCTTTGCCCTTGTGGGGCAAGTCATGGGAGATCATCCCATTTATCTTTTCAGTGGAATAACTTTGCAAAATAAAAGATGAAGACTGCCGGGTTGCTATGCATACAGAACTGCCATTGGTTTGCTTTGACTTGGGTGCTCCCAGGGTGCTTGGCGGGGGACTCTAATTGCACTGTGACCATCATGCAGTGGTTATACATATTTGTGCCTAGCCCTGGTGCTGACTCTTTTCTTTCAGCCTTTGCAGAGGTGAAGATGGCAGCCAATGTCTGGTGAGAAGAAGGTTGGTTTCTTCCTAAAGGAGTTGGGAAAGCCATCTGAGACTGCCCTGAGCTGTGTGGGGTAGCGTAGGGTGAGTGAGAGGTTGTTTTCAGAGAGGTCTGTTGCCTGTACTTTGGAAGTCTGCCCGTGCTGTGCTGGTTTCACCCAACTTCCAACTCTCATCTGGATCACAAACCTGTGTAGTTCGGTCTCCTTGTCTTTTGACTAGCTTGTTTTGGGGCAGGATGTAGAGAGGAGAGCATGAGGGAAGATTTACTGTGTGTCAAATTCCAATAGCTGCTCTAGCAAATCCACTGGGATACGTTACTAAAAGCATCCTAATGATCTCAATGTAATGGGTTTGAGCCTTGGAAACCAATGTGCTGGGAAAGGCAGCTCAGGGCTTTGTGCTTATCTCCTGGAGAAGGACTGACTTCCTGGCAGCGGTCGGGGCAGGCAGCAGGAGCTGGCTTTTTGGGGTATTTGCTAGTACCATCTCTCTGAGAGAAGGAGTTGGAGGGGACTCATACACATGATTTTGGAATGGCAGAGGAGTGACATTGGGTGGCTTGGGCAAGCACTAACTAGCGCTATTACCTCAGAAATGTAGATTACCAGTGATTGCAGCTACATGGAGGCCAACGAAGTCTCTAAAGAGATGTAATCTGAGGAAAGGGTAGTTTTTTTTTACAGAGACAGCTGGATGTTAGTGGAAGAGAGGGAAATGCACAGAGAAGCGTGGCCACAGCTGAGGCCAGCAGCCTTTAAGCCTGGCTCCTGGCAGCGAATGTGGGAGTGAGAGGTACTGAAGGATGTGGCTCCCACCCCAGCTGAAGGAGCAGTGCCTGTTGGAGCTGCACCCATTTCTTCTAACCATTGCTGTTCCTGAGATGGCAACATCTAGCCTTCTCCTCTGAGCATTGACAGTGTCCTGGAAAAGATGTGGGCCATTTCTCACCTGCAAAGATGATGGAAGTGAGGGTGTCATGAGAAGTGAGTCCTGCAGGATGCCAGTGAAGTTACGAATACTCTCAGCTAGATGGGGATGAAAAGGAAGGGTTAGAAATGAGGATGAGAGGCAGCAGGAATCTAGTTTTTCAATGTATGGATGCAAGTAAAAGAAATGCATATGCGTGATCCTAAAAATGCTGTGGTATAGGTTCTCTGTAGTTACTGGGGTTGATCAGCATCGGTTTCTAAATCGTACTCCGTATGTGGATACGAGTTTTGAGTGTGGGTAGGGTGAAGCAAGGCTTCTGGGGAAGTATGCTAGCAGAAGGCCAAAAATAAATTATCAAAAGAAAGAATTGAGAAATTAACAAAGCTAAACGGATGTATGCAGCTCTAAGAAAAGGGTGTCATATTTGAAGGCATATTTTTGAAAATCCATTTGCTTAGTCATCTTACAGATAACTTCGCTATTTTTACCTTCTTTGCTCTGATGACACTTTGCTGTCTATGTAACGGGTTTAGCATTCTTATTCTTTTCTAGTGTTCAGGGAAAATGTCTGCTAATTTTGAGTTGACTTTGTAGAATTGCTATACCTTTTGGCTGTGAAATAAATAAAATACTATTCATAAAACTGTTTTAATGAAGCATAGCTGACATTATTTCCATTCTAACCCTCTTTTTTTTTTAAACCCACTTGCCATGTTTGCAATCATGTTTGAATAGAGAATGTATTCCTTTGCTGTTTCAAGTGTAATAAGGACCTTCCATTCACTCAAAAGTAAAGTCACGATGTTTGGGTTCAACACAGTAATCTGGCTGGGTAATAAATGCAAGATGAAGGGCATTTGCAGATTTGTATTTCTTTGTGTTTGCAGGGGCTGTGGCATTGCTAGCAGGTTGCTCAGAAATGGTGGCTTAGATTACTTCTCTTGCAGGCAGCAAGATTTACATCTTGCCATTCGTATTTGATCTGCAAGTGGTGATGATAGCTGTATATTTGCTACTCAGAAAATCTGAATTCAGTCTGCAGTCATTAGGATAGTGCTTAGATCCCAAAGGCTTTTTTCTGTGTTTTCATCCTGTTTCAGTAACTATGTCTCTTGTTATCTTTTTCCTGAATATTGTCTCTTGTAAGAGGAGACTGTTTGTTGCTGCTGTTAAACCTCAAATGTCTTGATTCTCCCTTAGGGAAGAAGAGAAAGAGTTCCTGAGGTTTCTGCGTAAGTAGACTATAGAAACACCTACGTGTCTTTTCCAAGTATACAGCCAGGAGGTATTATTGGTGCTGTCCTCACCAGCTGATGGATTCTGGCTGGTGCAGCCTGCAGTTCCTCACTCTCGCTCACTTGCTGTGTTGAAGGGGTTTAGTGAGGGAGGTGGAGTTTCTTTTTTCATTGGCATTTATTGGTACTGGATGCCTCTGGTTGCTTTTGTCAGAGCATTGTAGCTAAAAGGTGTCAAAAGAAATTATGGATGTTTGTTCAGTCTGCTGCCTGGATATAACCATGCGGGTTTTAGTGAAATGTGCATTGAATAAACATTGGGTAAATCTCTTAGGACAAGCACTGCCTGGTAGCTGGTGTTGGGAGCCGTGCTTATCTTCATGGCAGGGTTTTAAAAAAACGTTTGTGTTTTGCACCCTGTGTTTGGTTCCCATCGCTTGTGTGATTTGTAACGTTCTTCTGTATGGTCCTATAAAACCATCCAGCCAACCTTAGGAGAAGATTATCCAAGTAAAATTCTCCAAAGCCTGTATTGCTGTCAGCATTCTTTCTTTTCCTCTCTTTCATGGTGTTGGTGGCTCAGCGAGGCTCAGACATGACCCATTATCATACTAAACATGTTGAAATCAACCCTTGGCCTTGCCCAGAGCCCCTTGGTCCTGCCTCAGGAAATGGGCTGGGCCTCATTTGTGCCACTTTGCTGGCCAACAGTGGGGAAGCGGGCCTGGCTCTAGCAGAAGGGCGGTGAGTGAGGCCAGGGGCCATCAGAAAGGGGTGATGCTTCCTTGGAGCTGTCAGCACCCATCACCAGCAGCTCTCTCCCAGGTGGAGACAGCTTGGTGCCTTCTCCCTTGCGTCCTCACCTGAGATGGAAATTTGATGCAACGTGGGCCACAATCCTCTCACTCCCACGTCCTCCTTGGGTTGTCCTACCTCGTCACGGGGAGACCCAGGGGATGCTGTGATGGCAGGAGTCCCCAGCAGGAAGGAGTGCCAGGTTCCCTAGGGCCTGGCAGGTAGCAAGCAGCTGCAGTGGGCCTGGGGCCACCTCCCCAGCCCAGGATAGACATGGTTCTGGGAGTGGCTTTTGGGTGCTTTGGGACATTTACCAGGAGCAGGCCCCGGCAGCAGTGCCTAGCCTTGCTTTGCAAGTTTGTGCAGGGCATTTAATTTGTTCTCCAGGTCTGGAGGTGGTGTTCCATAGCTTCCACGGACAGGTATGCAAAAAGCTGTGCTTGTGGGTGCTTAAACACAACTGGTGTCAGGCCTCACCACTTGCAGTCTGCTGCAGTAAACTGAGGAGAGAGGATGGCATTTGCAGCTCCTTTGGGCTTGCTCTTCCCAGCTTCTTGGCCCTCCCTCCCTCCTCCCTATCTTTGCCCTAGTCTCCTCCATCTCCGTCAGTTCCTGACAGGTCTGGAGTGTGCATGGTGTTTTGGTGAGGTTGCTCTATCTGTTCAACTTGCATCAATCAGTCACTGTTAAGGCTTATAATCAGTGTAAAATCTCTGGGGTGCAGCTATTTACAGAAAAAAATCCCCCCACCCTTCCAGACTTGCATCAAACAAGAGTTATATTCTCATTAATTGGATTCCTCTAGAGTCTGATATCTTGGGCATGTTGAAATCAGATAAATAAAAAAGCCTCCCTCCCTGGTAGCTATGTAAGCCTTTCCTTAACTCCCTGATCAGAGGGGACTAGGCTCTGCTAAGTAAGCAGCTGAAGATCAAAACTTCTGCGTACATTGGGGAGTGGAAGCAGGAGGACGTTCAGTGTGGTGTATCGGCAGAGGAATGATTTACCTCACACACACACCCCCCTTTCTCCGTTGATTAGGAAAGATTTTTTTTGTTTAGTGACAAATGCTATTTAGTCACCCTCAGACACCTAGTCTGTATCTAGAAACTGGGACTTTACTCTCTTCTGGACCTTAGATAATCCTGCAATCCTGCAAAGGGGCTAGTCTGTTTTTTGTCTGGATGTGTCGCTTTTGGAGCATCTCTCAGGCTGCGCTGCCCCGTCTTGTCAGATAGGTGCTGAGACCCGTTGCTTTGAGAGGCAGGAGGGCATTTGGACTCATGCCTGAGGTATAGTGTTGCTGAGCTCATGCTGTAATCCTGAAAAAATTCAACTTGCTGCTTTTTCCAGACTCTGTGCATCAAATGAGACTTACAGTCATTAAGGTCATGTCCCTTTCTCCATTGTGTCTCTTGTGTGTATTTCTTGTCTTGGTGCCAAAAGGCAGAGGCTCCTCTCATTCAGCAAGTGCTGTTGGTTAGTCAAGGGTCTTTCCTCCCCGTGCCTGGATCACCTATGCCATAAAGAGATAGCTGACTTACCAGGCAGAGTTGCACTTGTCTTGGTTTTCTGCCAACACCACTTTCCAAACCCTTTGGGGTCTTTCTGCTTAGTCCCTCTCTTGCATTCCTGGTGCTACCTCTCTTCTTGCACCCTGGACTTGCCCCCAACCCTCTTATTTTTGTCAGCACTTATATCCCATAGCTGTTTACACCACCAGTGCAGTGGCATCTGCCCCCACCCCAGGACACTTTTTCTGGCCTCTCTCCCATGCCCCAACCCTGCCATCTGCTGTCTCTGCTCCTGTTGTTGTGCAGTGATGTGCTGCTGGCATGAGTCCCCTGACTGCACCCACCTCCCTGTCTCAGGGAGTGCTCGGCTCCTCATAAATGCTTTTGCTTCTCCTGCTTCACTGAATGCTGCTAATGATACTTTTCCCGCCTCAGCCTGAATAGCCCCTTCTCCACCTTCAGAATTGCTCCTCAAACCTTAGCAACTTTACAAAGAGGAGTGGAATAGAAATAAAGGCCTGCCTTTACCTGGGAATTTGCCCTGTGCTCCCTTCCTTCTCCATGCTTTTCACAAAGGTAGATTTTCTAACTTTTTTGCTTGATTTAAAAGTCCCAGCTTATTTTCCTTTGTCTCTGTCATTTGCTTTGCTCTTAATGCAAAGCTGCTTGATCTTCTCCTCTTTCAGCAGCTGGGCTGTCCTCTGCAAGCCCCATGGGATGCTCTGTCTGGAGCTCTTGCCTCCCAGCTCCCTGCCAGTTTAGTCCGTCTCTGTGATTTATGTTGCAAGGGTTTTCTTATTAGCCCCACTGCTTTATGTCTCAGTTGTGATCCAGTGTTATCTTCCTTGACTTAGCAGTTGCCCTTATGATAACTAGTTTTGGTCCCTTTCCAGAAAGGTTTCCTCTGAGTCCAGTTGTCTTTGCCTTTCCTGCCTCTCTAGCACAGCTTTTCTTATGTATTCATGAGTAGATTTCCCAGCTTCAGAGTCTGGGTTGGTTTTCTTGTTTGTTTGTTTGTTTTGGGTTTTTTTTTCTAGGCTATACCTATTCCTATAGTCCCTGCCTCTTGGTTATTTTATCCACTAAAAAAAAATTAGCTGGCCTCTCTCTGCTGATGTTACAAATTCATTTTTCAGTTCAAATTATAATCTTAACCTCTGTCTGTGGCACCTACTTATATACATGTGGATGCACTCAAGTCTTTCTGCTCAAGAAGTATAAGCTCCAGCACTTCTATCCATCTCTACCTCTGAAATGGGCTGATTTTTTTGTTGTTGTTATCAGCTTATTCCCCTTGCTTGCTCGTCCTCTTCCTTTGCCCTGCCAAATGCAAGATGGTTGTCTTCCCTTTAAAAGCCCTTCTTAGCCTTATTCTACCTTGTCTTGTCTAGCACTTCTTCCCTCTGCATGGTTTTTGATTCACAGCCTCTGGCTCTCATTGAGTTTGGTTGGGCTGGATTCTCAGAGAAAGATGTCTTATCTGATCATGCTACCTCACCTGCCACCCCTTCACAGATAACCTGGCAGCCCTTTGGCCAATTTCACGCAAATTTGACAGGAGTAGAGAGCTTGGAGATAAACGAGTTCCTGCAAGTCTTGTGAAGAGTAGGTAGCCGAGTCGGGAGAATGGCAGGGGACTGAAGGAGACCATTTTCTTCAAGGGCTCTAGCAGTGGCTCCAAATGACTATACCAGCCCTAGGGAAAGCTCCAGCTGAAGCTTGCAGTCAAATCATTAGTTTCAGAGATAGCTTCCCTCCTGAAGGGATAGGAAGCTAGGCTTCATTAAGTCTCCTGCTCTTAAAGGCTGTTTGCTAAAATTGGTGGCTTGGAGCTCTTTTATTTTCTTTTGTGTGATCAGGAGTAACCTGCAGCACCACTTCACCTGATGCTTTGCCACAAGGCCTGTTAGAGACCTGCCGTCAGGGTCTTTTCAGCGGAGAGAGACTGCTGCACACCCTTTCACACTGCCTTGCTCTCTTCTGCTCCCTGGCCTCTCTTGACCTCTTTCCATTTCACCTTAGGCTGAACTGGTGGAATATCCCAGCAGCTAATAAAGAGGGTTCTTTGCTCCCATTCCCAAATGCCAAAGAAAAAAGTGTTCTTGCCATCTTACTAGAAACAAATAACTCTTTCCTTGGATCATTCTTTACGCTCACTAAGGGGGACTGGCATGGAGAGAGGTGTGTGTATGCTGCTAAGAATAAAGCAAGTGGGAAAGCAAGACTGCTTTTTTTTCCCATGGCAGCTGCTACCTAGATCAGCTTAGTTGCATTGTGAAACCATGCTTCTGAACTGAATTTCCTGGGATGAGGGTGTTTCTGCCACTGTTCTCTCTGTAGGAGAGCTGGCACAGTGAGACTGCTCTGACTAGGTTGCTTGGTGCTGAGCTAAGGTAAGTAAGAGCCTGTAGCAGTGGAAAATGCAATCCTATTGAAGTGTCCTTCACAGAACAGCAGAGGTTGGAAGGGATTTCTGGAGGCCATCAGATCCAAGCCCCCTGCTCAAGCAGGACCATCTAGAGCAGATTGCCTAGGATCATGTCCAGATAGCTTTTCAATATCTCCAGGGGTGGAGAGTCCACAGCCTTTTTGGGCAGCCTGTGCCAGTGTGCAGCCACTCCTCACAGTATATTTTTAAAAAGCAAGTGTTTTCATGTGCTTTCCAGCTGCTCAGTCCTCCCTGGTGCCTGGTATTGTTTCCGGTTTCTGCTCCGGGAGGAAAGTCTCATCCGATTCTCCTTCTTATTCACTGGTAAAAGTATTGTGTTATGAATGTGTGTAGAGGGAATGATAGTACCTTTCTTCTTCCCAGACTGGAAGCAACAGTAACGTAAATGCGTCTCTCTCTGTCTTTTTTTTTATTTTTTTTAAATTTATTTTTTATTGTTTTCCTTCCCAAATATCAGAAAGCACCTGTCCTCCCATTTGAAATGGGAGCCTTGCTAATTTGGTGACAACTGCTGATAGTCTCTGTCGCATGTCAAACTAATAAATTACAGTGTAAGGAGACGAAGCTTTCTGACATCTTAATTAGCAATAAGAGGCATCAGGTAGCTGAAGAATCTCCCTGGATCTGTCTCCTTTCATGGATGGTGTCTAGCTGAATCACAGAGATTTTGAGAGGCAGCATCTTGCTGGTGCTTGGAGAATAGAGAGGAAATCAGAAGATTTTGGTGGCGTAATGGAAACTGTCTGCTATTGTACAGCCATACTGTGTATTCTTGTGGTCCTTCATGGTGGGGTGGGTAAACTGTTTTAGATAAACACATGCTCTTAGCTAATATGCCTGACTTTGGGGATAACTTAATTTGCTGTTTACCTCCAAGCTGTTTCTGCTGAGGAAGAGGTACAAGATGGCAGGTTTGCCTTGCAAATTGGGTGTTCTCTCATGCTAATGGCCATGGCTGAGGGGCAGAAATGTTTCTTTAGCATGCCAGAAGGAAGCGATTGCTCATGGCTGCATTTATTTCTAGATATTACACTTTATAACTTTTTGTAGTGCCATTTCTACAGAACCATGTTCTCAACAGGAGGTGGGGAGCAGGTGCAGAGCCCGATTATTGTTAAGTCTCTGTCCTTAGAAAGCAAACAATTTGGAGTTCAGCAATTCATGAATGGTTGCTTGAGGGTGCTGATTTGGAGGTTGTAAAGGAGATGCTCTGCCCAAAAGAATGAGCATGTACGCAAAGGTTCTAGGGAAAGTGAGGATGCTGAACTCCTATCATCATCCTTACCAAAGGTAGAGATAAACCTGGAGTCTCTTGGAACAAGAGGAGGGGAAGGAAGCCAAATAAGCAACCTCCAGGAGTATGGAAAGGTGGGCCAAAACACTGTAGTTTCTCTTTTGAGGCAAAGGGAGACACTTATGTGTGCTCCCTCCCTCCGTTTGTTTCAAAGAAAAAGAGTAAAGAAGCAGCTTTGCTTTTTCTTCAGGAAAAACAAATTTGAAGGAAGGTAAGGATAAAAAGTATTTTGAGAGACCTCTTCATGAAAGAGAGGGATTCCCTTTAATGAAAGTCTAGGTACTAAGTGCTGCTTCCTTTTGGCAAGGATAATGTGAAAGTGAAATTTGCGGCTGTGCGCTCTCCTGAGAGAATATTTTAAACATCTGGGATGTTATGAGGAGAATTACAGCAATAATAGGGACATTCGGTTGCTCAGTATTGGGAGGGATTGCAGAGCAGGCAGGCAAATGAAAAAAGAAGTGACATTAAAACATTATTGACTGTGAAACGAAATGAAGTTTCTTATTGTCTGAGAGTGAGTGATCGCACAGGGAATAATGTTTGACAATTCTCAGAGTGACCCTGGCTGTTGAACGTGTAGGACCTGTAGACTAAAGAATGATAATAAAAAGAAATACAGAGGCTGCAGGGCATAATGAACTATGTTAGAAATTTCCTGCCTTGCTTTGTTGCTTGAACAATTTCATTTCCCTCTCTCCTCTTGATAGGCTGGGAACACATACCAGCTAAGAGTTCCGCGGTCTGAAATATGTGTTGATGCTTCATAGCTTTGGCACTAGCATGACAATGCTGAATATTTTAGAGGTCTGGGAGAGGTACTAGAGATGCTGGGGTAAATGGTGTGCCCTTACGTGTATTTTAAGAGCTAAAAGAACAGAAGGAAAACACACATAGGAATCTTGGGAGATTTCACTTTTTGTGCAGGTCTGCACTAAATCTTAGAGTGAGTAACTGTGGTTACAACTTCAAAGCTCAGGCTGGGAAGGCAGTAATGAAGCCATCACAGCTTTTCATTGAAAAAAGTAGGCATTGCCTTGGGTATTCCAGTAAATGATGCTGTGTATTGTAGTGCTTAAACAGACCTGGAACCAGCAGTAGTGATGTAAGTCACTAGGGCATGTATTCAGTTTGTTGTAGGAAAGAAGAAACTCCTGAGGATAAGACACAAGGAGCAGTGTGAGTTAGAAGTAGTGTGTGGGCAAACCAACACTTCCTGCCTGCATCTTCCCAATATAAGTATAATCTGCCAGGGAGCTTCTGCTTATGTGTTTTTCCCATAATGGTAAGGGTAATGACGAAAGGGTATATGAAGAACGTGCTGATCTGAGAATTGGAAAAGGATTGGGAAGATTCTTTTCTGGCCTTGGAGGAAGAGAAATAGTTATTAACTGTGTTCATGGGCCGGGCTCTACCTTATGTACAGAAAAGAGCCTATAGTGTTACCGGATTCTCCTTTGGTGAATACAAGGATTGCAGATTATAAGGGATGCTTTCTCAGCATCTTTTCAGGAAAATAATAAAACTGTAATAAGCAGTAGGTGTGTCTCACAAAGATATTTCAGCTCCTGGCAGTTATTTACCATTATGAATCTTAACCAGAAGGACAGTCAGTTCAGTCCTTCCCTCTCATACATCAGCAAATATTCACCTTTTACATCAGGTACACCTTGATCCCACCAGCTTCTTCAAAGACTGTATGAAGGCTGAGCACCACGAGCTGCTGAGCTCAGGGATTGAATTGCCATCCGCCTTGCTTTTGTTAACATGGGGTATCGCTCCTTTCTCTGACCACAGGAATGCCTGTCTGGCTTCTGGAGGCTTAGTTCTGTGACTTTTTGAAGTAAAGCTCTGCTAGATTGAGGAGTAGTTCCAGGCTTTAGTACAGCCAAGTAACTTTGAATCTACTTTCTGGTGGGATGATTGAGAGCAATGAACTGTAAGAGGAGGGAAATCTTGTGTCATGCATCCCCCAGGGCAGGCTCATTTCTACTTATGGTATTCCTGAATCGCAGAATCACAGAATCTTAAGCTTTGGAAGGGACCTTGGAAAAGGTAAATGTTTATCAGAGGGAGCTGTAGTGTGAGAAATGTCAGTCTCACTAAGCAATCTCTCTGGTGCCTCACTTTCCCTGCTTCTGGGATGTTAAAAATATGCCTAGCACCCATGTCCAACCTGAATCACTACAGTTAAAGTCCAAACCTATTGTTTCTCGTCTTCTCAGTGTCCAGTGGAGACAATGATTTCTTTTTTTCTTTCTCCTTCCAGTAATTTTAAGAGTTTAAAGGTTGCAGTAATAGAGATGATCTGTGGCTCAAGAATATGCCATTCTCAGGTGGTCTTAACACTAGCATATTTTAACATGCCTAATTGTAGACATAGAGAGGGAGCAGTTAGAGGAATGTGACATCCATATAGTATGAGATTTGCTTAAAAAAGAAAAGAGGAAAAAAAAAATCACAAGGGCAGATCACATTTAACACTGTGCAGCTGTAGAATACCAATGCTGTGCTGGGGAAAGTAAGGAAGTCATCTGTCAATATGAAGACCAGATCTGAGAAGAACCAAAGGATGAAAAATGGCTCTGATCTTGGCGAAGGGTGTTGGATGTCTGACTGGATGCATAATTATAGCAGAGGTACGAGACCTCTTTTGCAGTCAGAACTTGGGAAGCTAGTCACAGGCCAGAACAATCTATAGTGATTAAAAGAAATGTCACCTCTTTCATATTTATTGAAAACATTTTTCTTAAAAGACAATAAACATCTGCTGTGGAAGTGAGCGGCTGTGAGACGGAGCAGCAAGCAGAAATGAGTGAAAGCAGTTGTGTTGGAAGAACAAAGAGATTCATTGGCAGCTCCTGTCTCGTTTGCCCGTGCTTTGATATTTCCCCACTGATTGTGATATTTCCATACCAATTATTGTATAAATTGTTCCTGGCTGACCTCTCTACTTAGCCATCCTTAGTTGGCACAGCAGTGGGAGGAATTTGAATGAGGAATGAACAGCTCTTTAACTTGTTTCAGGAAGGACAGTCCATGTACTGGGAGTGGTGGGATGGTGTCAGGAGGAGGATAGGGAATCAGAAATCCTTGGTAGCATGATTAAACATCAAAGGAAAAGGGCGGAGGATGAGGACAGAGTTGTTCTGGAGGTAGCTCCAGCCAGCCTTTCAGTACTGTGAACTCTCTTGGCATGACAAAAAAATACATCTAGCAAAATACCGAATTTTCCCAGAACGAGGCTTTACAGTAATAAAGGGCAGGGAGGGGGGTTACCAAATGGTTTCTTCTGATAGCATTGTTTTTTTCCATCTGGCAGCAGGTTGCAGTGTACAGAGATTGTCCCTGCTGTGACTCACTTATGCAAAAATTAAGCTTGAACCTAGTTTTTATTTGTGCACACTAACAGGAGATTTCACAGAATATCAGTTGCATGTTGCTAGAAGATTGTCTCTGTTTCAGTGTTGCCCGTTGGGGCAGAGTCTCCCATAGATGTCACGTTGGTCTTCAGCTGATGAAAAATAAGGTGGCTTCCTGGAGAAGCATTCTTGGTCGCTGGGCAATGGTAAGCTTGGGAGAGCCTTCTTGAACCAAAGCACCATTTTGTGGATGTCAGTCCTTGCTCTTTCTCTGGACTCAACAGCGGCGCGCAGTTAGAGGCTGGTCTTGGCAAGAACTGTCTGAGTGCTTCTCAAGGGATGGAAGGGAGACAGGAAGGGCCATCCCCTGGGGAGCACCGTGCCTAAGGGAGGCTGAAAAATTAATCTGAATTAAGATGGAACCTGGGCTTGGAGACTATTAACTGTCCCTGAGCTACTTGCTGGAAGCAAAGGCATGTGCAGGGCATGATGCTCCTGTTTTGGGACAAGGGAATGACACCACTAAGGAGGCATGAGTTGTTGGGCAGCCAGCTTGCTGGGCTATGATTAACCTCATGCGCCCTCTTACTCTGTGAAAGCAGCCAATGCACAAACTGCTGCAACTCAAAGGCTGCTTCTGCCTGCCCTGCTGTTCCCTGTGGCCAGCTGCCTGTGAGCTGCATGCTGGCTGTAGCTTCCCCACTCCCCCCCGCCCCCGCAGTGCTGTGTGGTGGGCTGCAAGCATATATGAGAGGCAGGGAGGAAGCAACAAATTAACAACACTGGCTAATAAAGCAACAGTGGCCTTGGACTGGATGAAAGCACTGTTTCCTTGTGATGGGTACTGCATCCTTTCCTCGCCTTGTGGTTGGAGTGGGGTGCGAGTAGGCCTGCTGCCTCCCATGGTGTTGGGTCAGACCAAAAGCACCAAATGCAGCCAAAGAAAGGGTTTGCTGGCACTCGCCTCACTTCAGACCATGCCATGCCACTGTGCTGTGCCATGAGTTGGAGAGCAAGGGCCAGCCAGGTGGCAAGTCCTGGTTCCTGTGCCGCTTCTGCCTGAGTGAGCCCCAGACCTGCGGGAGAGCACCAATTGCCACAGCCTTGTGAAGCACTTGGCACTTGCACCTGCGCTTGGGTTGTACGTGCCCAGAGCATCTCTCAAGCTAGGAAGTAGACGTTTTAGCGTAACTACTCTTTAGCATTTGTGTCTGAATTGTCTTCATTACTGGGGACTTTCTGCCAGGCCCTGTGGTCTGCTGCAGATGCTCATTTGTCATAGCCAAATAGGATTTATGCATGCTCCCCTTCACTTCCCTGTGCACAGGCATAGGCTCCTGCTTCAGTTCTGAGAGTGTTTTGAGGGAACCATTTCAGTTGGTCATGTTCAGAGCATTTTGACCCATGTAAACTCTCCATACCCACAGCATCCCTCAGCAAGGATGTCCCCAGGTCTGCTATGTGCAGCTGCAAGAACTGCCTCACTTGTTATTAAACTGAATCTGACCAGTTCCTGTTGAAGCCCCTTTGTTCTTGAAATAAAAGAGATGGCAAATGGCCTGTTCTTGAACATTCTCTCCATGGCATGCATATTTCCAGACCTTCACCAGATTCTCTTAGTCACCTTTTTTTCCAGGCCAAAGTCCTCACTTGCTCCATTCTTTCTTACAGAGAAGCCACTCCCTAGTATTTGGCATTGTTGTTAATCTTCTAACACTTTCCCAGGAGCACCTATAATGTGAATGGACAATAACAACAACAGAAGAACCCGAATATGCAGTGTGTATTTAAGCAAGGGACAGGGAGAGGAGAGCCAGGGATCTGTTTGGAAATGTTTTCTGTCTACCAATTGTAGTTAAATGCAGAAAGTAACTTAAAAAAGATACTTAGCATTAGTGTTATCAGCTATTGACAAATACTGCTTTAGAGCCTTTAAGGGAAGGGAAAACTGTTGTAACACTACAGGAGTAGAAACATCCCCTCAAGCTATGTAATCCATTTGGTGTTCAGCGCTGTCAGCCTTACGCTTCTGGAAGATATGAAAAAATGTAAAGACTTTTTTTTTTTAATTGCTCTCTAATTATTAGAGACCTGGGATAATAATCCTAAGAATTGAAATTTCTCTTTTAGATTAAAGGTCTACTGGCAGTGATTATTGATGTCTAAAATACGTTGATGCTACCTGCTGTGGTGCCTTTGGGTGTGGTGCAGGCATAACCTACTCTCTCAGAGAGTGTTTGTGCAAGAGACTCGTAGTCATTCTGTCTCTAATTTTTATTTATTCTTTTGGAGTATCATTGCTGTGGCAGTTTCTATGTGCACAGCCATCCTTTCTTTCATTAAGCTCACCTATCCTGTGCAATAAGCCTTGAATAAATGTTATCAGATACAATTTTGTACGCCTGTTCTGCGGGAAGGGACCTGAAGGTGTCCACCTCCTTCCCAAATACGAAGTATTTGACACTTTCTGAAATGGGGCATCTTCAAAGTACTTCAAATTGGGCTTCTGAAATGGCCAGTTGTGTCTGGAAGAGCTGAGCTCTGCGCATCTCCCTGTGGAAAGGTCAAGTTTTGCCATTGTCAGCTAACATTGCTGGGAGGGTGCAGATTTTGCAAAGATGGAAGTGTACTCTGAAGCTGAGCTACAGCATTTCTGGGTGAGATGCCAGTCTGACAAGGATGTTCAATGCTGCTTTCTTGTCTGTAGATTGAATGGAGAGGCATTGAAGTCCTGGCTGTGATATGACACAGGGAGACATGAATAGCTAGGTGACTCTGACCTTGCATTTCTCCCTTACTTTTCACGAACCTTTCAGAGCTGCTTCACATGACCTTGGCCACGGCCCTGGAGCCTATTCGACAGGCTGTTACAGGAGATCTGCAGGGATCAGGCATCTGTTGGTGCCTTGGGTCCTGCATGGTCTCCTTGCTGAACAAACTCAAGTCAAATCACTTGGCTGCACCATCCTCTCTTGCTGCTGCTGCCCTCTCTTTCCCCCATGCACCTCTGGTCTCCCAAACAAGGCCTAGGAGATGGGTAAGCTAACAGAAGTGTTCAGAGGTGCCTGGCTTTTGTTTGGCTTACTCTTAGCTCAAAAGGTCTGTGACAATAGCCTTCATCTGCAGGAGGTAAGGATCAGGGAGCGCTTCCTCCTTATCATGGAGGATTTGCTGCCTTTTGGAAAAAAACAGATGCACAAAGCTATCACTTCTTATTAATTTTAAAGTAGCTCTTGGCTTGCTACCTCCTTCATATCAGCCCTTGCATTGTCAGTAAATTATATTGGATTTGCAATTAAAAGCCAGCTGTGCTAGTGAAGTACCAGCCAAATGCCACCATAACTGTCTCCTGGGTGTCCTAGGGGATGTGTGGAGTACACAGCTCCTCCTCCAGTGAGCTCTTCTTTCACTTCAAGAGGGAGAGATAAGAGTTTAAAATGGGATCTCAGACACTTTTTTTTTGTTGTTGTTATTCAGAAAGGTTGCTCACTAAGAAATGCAGTTCTTTCCTGGATACCGCGTGTTTATGGATATAGCAGTGCCCAGAGCTCAAACTGTCAAACAGCCGTCACCATGCAGAAAGTTAACTGTTTGAGGAGAAAACTTGTAGTGGTAGATGTTTACCTCTGAGTGTTTTCTCCTTCTCTTTCTCAGTTAAAATGGTTTTATGGAGAAGTACTTCTGCTTTTGCTCTGTGGCAGTTTTTAAGCGTTACAAAGCACTTGTGCTCATCGCTGTTGGAGCAGGAGTTTGCGGCCTCGCAAGGGGATGAGCGCTTCCGGTGTGCCTCTCCCTGCCCCTCCTGAGATCCACCCTGTTCAACCAACTGCTCAGCCTTTCTTTGTGTCTCACCTCTCAGAGGCTGAACAGCAACTTGCTCCAAGTTGTAACGAATTCTTGACTGTTTTGGCTTCCTTCCATGCTGGATCTGGGCAGGGCTTTTTCTGCACCGGCTTCTTCTGTCCCTCACTTGCTTGAGCTTCTGAAGCCAGAAAGGGAAGCAAGGAGGTCTTTGGCTCTTACTTCTCTCACATTTGGCTGAATTGGAAAAGTGCAGCAATGCAGTGCAAGAAGGAGTAGGAGAGGAGAAATGTTAGAAGATGTGTTCTGAACCTGGCGAGGGACTCCAAGTTGCAGGGTTACAGGCAAAGTCCCAGAAACCACTGGTGAGGGAGGAAGGGAGCCCACGTTAGTGCTGGCCATGAGGGTGGTGGTATTTGCCGTCCACCAAAAGGCTGCATGCATCAGAGCTCAGATTGGTGGTGACAGTCCCTATGGTTTTGCCGGTGAGCTTTGCGAGGACCAATACATGTCTCTGGTGAAATGGTGTTTTTCTACTGTATAGTTGAAAAACTCCTCAAAGGATTGCTATGTTTAAGAAACCAGCACTATGTTAAAAGCCTGCAAAACAAGGTTTTGCACTCAGCTGAGAAATAACTGAATGAGTGTTGTGTGTGCAACTTTTAATTCCTACCGCTGCACGTTTGCCTTGTGGTGCAATTTTGATTGTGCCATTGTGTGAAGGGTATCTACGCTGTAGCAAGGCTACATGTATTATGAGCTGTCTTTAGGTGTGCAATAAAGATCTTACCTTTCCTGTTGCGTTAACAGTTCACTTCAAAGGCTGCAGTATTTGCTTTGTCCTTTGGCCTTTATGGGGTGAGAGAAGAGACTGCACCTTAAATGTGTTAGTTGTCTCTAGCGGTATCTTTCACCGGGATGAAGAGATTGGTACAGCAAACAGTGGGGGGGAGTGTTTGCCTCTGTTGTTCCTCTTTCTGTTCATTTTGAATGTTCTAGCTTTCCCTGTGCTCCCCTTAAATCACATTATTTCATAAAGAGTAAAAAGAAACATAATTTGGAGCAGCAGCGAGCTGAGCCCAAGTTAATAGTTTGAATTGCACTCCATCTGTTCAGCTGCATGGCCTGATGGATGGGCTGAACCCATTTTTCACAATTTGTTTAAGCTGGTAAGAACCATCTCTCCTGGCTCTGGTCCAGGCTGGCTGTGAAGGGAAAACTTAGTATCGGGACATTCCCTATCCAGAGGCCAGGATTGAGTCAGTAATCCCCAGATGCGAGGCTACCTCCTCCACATGCAGGTTGCTAGTTTTTGAAAGGTTATGTTCTTCTCTGAACTTGAACATTGTTGTAAAAAAATAGTGGGGGGATGGGGGAGAGTGGGAAACCCCAATGTGCGTGTGGACGCAGAGGATGAAATTTGCAAACGTGATTATGCAGGACCTGCTTTAAATCGGCTTATTGCTGTTTCACGATGGCAAGCGAGCAGTCACAGAAGCGTGGGTGATTGCCCTCACCATGTGCGCATGCTGCTGGTAACTCAATAACCGATGAACACCCACCGAGGTCTTCAGACCTCAAGCCTTTGATGTAGCAACAAACAAGATAGATTGCTGTAATTTATCTGGCCCCCGGAGGGCTGCGCTGGTAATGTGCCATGAGCCCAAGGGCCAGCCATCCATAATCTGTGTAAAAATAGAGCAGATCTCAGTCACCGTGCTGTGGGATTGCCTTTGTTTTGTGCCGCACAAGTTTGCCTGTGTACAACACATGGTACTGGGCCTCGATTTCCAGCAGCCAGGGGCTGTACGTCTTAGTGTAATATGCTCACTCCCTCTATTAACTTTAATTGGTTTTGTTATGTACTAAATATATTCCTTCAAATAGACTTGGGAAGGCAAGCATCTGAAGTGTGATGTTTCCCCGTATACCTTCACGAGTGTAACAGAGAGACTGGAGAAGGTGTGCTGGGTTTGAGGGAAGAATGAGTGCTGTTTTGTACCACCTGAAGCCTCTAGCCGGTGTACTGGTGGGGAGCAGGTGCTTGTGGCATTGCAATTGGGTAGCCCGGAAACCCAAGGAGAAGGGAGTGTGTCCTCGTGGCTTTGTGTACGGGCCTCTCTCCTGGTGGAAGACGGTCCCAGTTGGGCTGTGCCAGGAGAAGAGGGAGTCGCTGCCAAACCAAGGAGCCCCAGCAGCAGCTTTTCAGCTACCCACGTGTACCCGGGTGCTGCAGAGCAGCCGTGTGCCGCTTCATACTGCCTTCTGGCAGCAACCCGTGCCTGGGGTCGCAGGGTGTGATGAGGTTGGAAAACAGGAGTAGTCCTGAAAACAAAGCCCTGCCAGACTGAGTTTCTGGCAAGTTGCCATGTGGTGCAGTACCTCTTTTGTGTTTGAATTCTTATCGCTACTGAAGAAGGGTTTTATGTTACCTCACCACTGCTTTTTTCATGGGATGTTTTAAAAAACATTTCCCTTGAGTCAGCAAAAAAGGCTCAACGTGTCTGGGGAGGTGCTGTGCCAGAGCCCAATGTGCCAGCTTTAAAGTGGGTTATGAGAGCTTGCCTTGCTGATTGTGGCTGTGGAAAGGTTGGGATGGATGCATCTAGGGAGAAGCACAAGGGTTGCCAGTTAGGAAGTAATGCTGATCTCCTCTCCTACAGGCATGGCGTTGGCCCAGCGGCAAGTGACAGTGCAGGAAGGGCCCCTCTATCGCACGGAGGGCTCCCACATCACTCTGTGGTGCAAGGTGAGCGGCTACCAGGGCCCATCAGAGCAGAACTTCCAGTGGTCCATCTACCTGCCCTCGGCCCCTGAGCGGGAGGTGCAGATCGTCAGCACCGTGGACCCTTCCTTCCCCTACGCCATCTACACGCAGCGCGTGCACGGCCGGGGCATCTACGTGGAGCGGGTGCAGGGGGACGCCGTCCTGCTGCACATCACCGAGCTGCAGGACCGGGATGCCGGCGAGTACGAGTGCCACACACCCAACACCGACGAGAGGTACTTTGGGAGTTACAGCGCCAAGATGAACCTCGTGGGTAAGCTGTCCTGCTAACAGCGTGGCTGGGGCACAAACCCATGAACCCCCTGTGTGCAATGTAGTCCACGTGGAATTTCTGACAGTTTACCAGTGAGGGACAAGAGGAGCAGAGAGTAGGGGGCACAGTGGTGTGAATTGCAGGAAATGACTGTATAAAGAGATAGGACATAGCAAGCTTTCTTTAGTAATAAGGCCCTTAGGCAGCATAACCAGGGAGAGAAATGTTTGAAGCCATGACTGAAAGCAAAAGGGATGTGGAGCTGATTTACAGGGAGAGAGAGAGGGGTAAGGAAGCTGCTGCAGATGGCACAAGCTGCAGAGGAGAGAGCTGTGTGTCAAAGGTGGCAAAATAGCAGATCTGGGAAGAGAGGAGTGATAATAAGCAGCATGTAGAGGGAATGGGAGAGATGGTCATCTTCACGTTCTTAAGAGGGCAGTGCTTAATGTGTCCTGAAACCAACACACTGATGAAATTGAGTTGTCTGTAGATTAATGTGGGGGAGTTGTTTTGGGTTGGTTGTTTGGGGTTTTTTTCTGCATTAGAAAAATCGAAAGCAGGTTCTTTAATATCTGGAGTATTTCCACGGCACCTCTCTGACTAGCTGATTTGACCTTTTCAAGCTTCAGCTTGCTTTCTGTATCTCAAAAGAGTATTGGATTTGAAGCCTACTAACAGCAGGCAAATAGCTTCCATCAAACTCTTTGGCTGAAAGACTCCTAAAAGAGATCTTCCACAGCAGAGACACCCCTTTTGCAAATATAAGCCCAGACAGCAGTCTTGATTTTCTTAGGAGATGATGTGTGAGCTTGCAGGTCTCTGGTTTGGAAACCACTTTGGCATTACCCAGACATACAAGCCAGTCAGGGTGTTGCCAGTTCAGGCTATGTTGACATAGGAAATCCATTGTGAAAGGCAGGTGAGACTGGGTGTGAATTTAAACCACAATAGTCCTCCTTTGGGTTGTGCTTCTTGCCTCCAGCTTGTGTGCACTTTGACTCCTTCCCATCAGAGATACCAACCCAGCCTCTCTCCCAGGCAGTCACCCCATGGCCTGGGTGCAGGTGCTTTTGTAGGTGCCTGCTTTCCCATGTGATCTGCTGAACAGTCTGGAGGTAGATGCCTGAATACACTTCTCTATTGTTTTGTTCTATTGATTTGCTTCAGGTGTCCAGGTTTGTAATTCACTTTTAGTTTAAACAAGACTGAGTCAGCACTGCCCTTGTAAAGTCACCTCAGGGAGTGAAGCCCATTCAGAACCTGGGGGCAGGGTGGAGTTGCGGTCAGAGTTTGCAGCTGGATTACTCAGCCAGGGAGCAGCACCCAGTGGAAACCACCACTTGAGCTGTGGTCCCTACAGGAGAATCATTAGAGCAAGCAGGAGTTACCTGTGTGGGATGCAGCACAGGATGGGAATGTGGGTGAGCATCACCAGCCCCTCTGATGGCTGGGCAGTGGGGAGCTTTTCCGCTGCTTTCCCTGGGAACTGAGGTGCCAGTGCCCTCCTGGTTTTAATTGTAGCTCAGCAGCTGCTTTAGTGACCAGCCCAGGGCTTGCTGGGTTGGTATGCCTTTGCTCTGTCCTACCCTTGCCACAAGTATAAGGCATGTAAGATTAGAGACTCCATAGACACCTATGAATCATGCTCTGAGGGCATTGACTTCCGGGCTTACATGTTTCAGGGATGCTCAAGAAAATCGATTTAAGTAACTCTTAGTTAAATCACATCATGCCCCTTTGTAGATGCTTGCACTCACAATTTGGGACCCTAGTTTGGTTTAGATTAATTCATTTATGAAAATTCACTTCAGAAATGACTTAAGATCACTTGCATTTAGATTATGTGTATCTGCACAGATGTTTTCTGTGGTTTAACCAAACTCTTGACAGAAATCAAATTTTCCAGAGTGCCCCCTGTGATCACCTGTAGACAACAAACGTTTATGGAAGGCTTCCCCTTCATGTAAACTGGTGCTGACTTCAGCCTCATCAGACCCCGAAGTCCTGCTGAGAAAGCGGGCTCCTCTCTGCAGGGCCCTGCAAACCACATGCTTCCCCCCCACCCCCCTAATCATTTTAGCTCTCAGCTACAATCTGTGGGTTTTCAGGCTGGCTTTGCTGCTGCAGATGATACACAAGAAGAGGTGCAGAAGAGCTAAATGAGAGTTACTGTTCTCATTTTCTCAGAAACAGAACCAAACTTTTTGTTGTTGTTGTTCATCTAGTTATGAATTTTTAATCGACTCATTGGGTTGAGTGTCTCTTTTTTGGCAGCGGCAAAAGCTGGAGTGAGGTTTGTTAGCATCTCTGTTCTCTCCATTTATGTGTGAAATGAATGGGCTTGGAGCAGTGTTGATTTTAGACTTACTGCTCTGGGACCTTTGAGGAGTCATATCCTGGGGTTTGAGGGAAGATCTGTAGGAAGAGTTGCCTTTTCACCTGGATGATACAGCCCTGCAGTGAGGGAGCTGAGTTTTGAGAGGGCTGGATGGGACTCTACTGCAGCAGCACATGGGGTTGCTTTCTGCACTGGGACATCTCAGCTTGCAGCAGAGCAGCTGGGATGTGTCTTTGCTCCTGCAATATGAGCAGCATTGAGGACTGTGTATCCAGGGCTGTGCAGCTGCTAAAAAATAGTCCTGTCAGCTTCAAAGATGTGCAGAGTGGTCTTGAAAGTACACTTCTGTACACTTCTATCCACCTCATGAACAGCAAGCATGATTGGTTGTCCCTCTCCTATTTTTTGTGTCTCCACTCAATATTCTTTTCGTTCATCAAGATCTTGACCAGGACCTAGTACCATTCTGAGGATGTGATGTCTCTGATGGCCTGGAGTAAGAAGGGCTCCCCAGGCACTTTATGGAACTCTTATCTGAATTTAGATGTAGAGCACAAGTGCTAATCTCACTGAAGCTAGAAATGAGGCTGGTAATGTGGTTCAAGGGCCTTCTGCCACGGGGAAATGTGTGTCAAGGCTTAACCTTTTTTACCAGTCTTCAATTTATTTCAGTTGCTTTAAAAATAATCCTTACTGTATCTTGCTACACCTCTTCTTCTTTCCCAAGCTACATCTTTGCGAAGAAGTTGCACTTGGACTATGAGATGTGTTAAGAAGAATAATTTAGGACATCTGAGACTAAGTTGCAGGTGCTGAGGGAGATGGAAGAAAAAGGGAGGTGTAGCTCTTCAAGATGTTGTGGAATCGTGGCCTTGTGATTGATTTGTGAGAAAGGATTAGCCCACATGCAAAATTTGCAGCTCTACTGTTTACCTTCAGTGTTCAGTTCCCCAAAGCTGACACGAAGTTGCTGAGGCTAGTTCATGCTCTTTTACTCAGGGTGGGGAGAACGGATTTTTAGAAGGTCATACAAGTGGCTTCCTGCTCATCTAATACCAGGCACATTGCCAAAGGTAGATGTCAAGGCAGTATCTGCCATCAGAGGACAGAGAGGAACAAATCTAGAACAACTCATCCTCATTTCAATTAAGTGCATCCTTCTCTAAGTGGACTAAAGAGAGAGAGCCTAGATGTTAAGACTTGGGCTTGGCTTCTGGCATTGAGTGAAACAAATTCTACCACTAGTGGCTGAAGACTTGACTGCTTTTGGAAGTTTTCCCTATGGGACTCCTAAGCAAGTAATGGAAATTCTGTCAGTGTGGTTGAATTGGGAAGACACTTTGGGAGTTACAAAACAGTATCAATTAAATGGAGGATCTGAGGGTGATGCGCAACTGACTGACAATTATATTGCAGTCCTGGTCTGCATTTTGCTGGCTGTGAGAAGTATATGGACCGCTCCTTCACTTTTTGAAGAAGGACAGCAAAGAATTTGCAGGTAGCTTGCAATGAAAGCAGCATCCCAATAACAAAGCATTGCTACTGTAAGGATAGCAGTATTTTCCAGATTGTTGTTGGCATTTTCACTTGTATTAGTAAGTCTTGAAATAGGGGTGGAAGAGAAAGTTTCTGGGCAGAAATTTAGGTGGTGAAGCTGCCAGGGGTGCTGTGCAATCCAAGATGCTGGTTTGTGCTTCTCATGTTGATGGGTAAATAATCCTGTGTTTTGCTGTGGGGTAGAAGCGAGCACATGGCAGTTACTTCAGAGTATGTGAGTCACTGCAAATTTGTACTCCACTGTATTTCTGCAACGAGTTGTTTATGTGCCTGTACCCTTACTTAGATAACAGCAAAGAGGCCCAGGTCTAACCTCTTCAGAAGCTTCAGACTTTTATCTCAGTAGTTTTTTATCTGCACTCACAAAAACGTTGAGCTCTTTTTCAGAGTAAGTGATTTAAGGAAAAAAAATGAGGCTTTGAGGTTTTTCTTAAAGAGGCAGCAACAGAGCAGGAGGAAAGGTTTCAAAGCACTTGAGGAGGAAGCTCTTACACTCTTTATTTTGGGGGAAGCAGCTGCACAGCATCAATCCTAAACAAGTTAAAGCAAAAAAATATGATAGGGAGTTGGGTGGGGGGAGAGACCACAGAGGGAGTACTGCAGAGTGAGAAGGAGCAATTTCAGTGCAGGCTTGAGAAACAAGCAGCATTCAGACATGGCTGTCTCAGTGGCGGGCAGGAGCTACTGTGGTGCTAGGAGGGACAGTCATTAGTCTCCTTCCTCAAAGGCTTAGGTGAACAGGGGGCAGACAGGATTCATGCTAGCTGGCTGCTGTTCAGTGGCTCCTCTGTCCGCCCTCTCAGACCAGCCATGCCTCTCCTCTGCTATATCTCACTGGTCTCATTCTGCCTAGGTAGGCTGGTAGCTTGATCTCTGCCCTGTTCTGCTGGGTCTTGCCTGGTTGTGACAGCTCCCAGGGGCTGAGTGTGGATTTTTGGCTGGCAGACCCATTGTGGTGACATTTCAGCATTGTGTCAGGCTTGGCAGTGGTGGTGCACAGTCATACTGGTGGGATGGGGAGCTGGGTGCCTCTGCCAGGGGTCAGTACTGGCTACAGCTGTGCTTGGTGGGATCTCATCATCGAATGCTGAGCTGCCCAAGTCATTCATAGCTCTCTGCAGCCCAGAACTCAGTCCATGGGTAATTTGACCGTGCCTTTAGGAGTGTGTTTTGAAGGGGTCTCCTGTGCCTTTGAACTGTGGCATGTAACTGTGTGGCCAACTGCAAGCCTGTGGCTGGGACAGGAAGGATAGCTGCAGGGTGTATCTGAGAGACTTTGGTGGCATGGCAGGTGGAAGAAAGATTTATACAGGTCAGACATTTAGCACTTGAAGGGAAGGAGCTGCATATGCCTCAGACAACCGTTCAAGAGAAGAAAGCAGGTCTCACTTGTTGAACTTGGAACTAAAAATCTACCAAATTGCTCTATGGAGACCTAAAGGGCATGTAGCAGACAAAAAAGGGGGAAAAAAAGTACTTTTTATTACCCTACCAGCTGCTGCTGCTTGTTGCCAGCAACTTCCCCTCTGCTTTGTCAAGTGCTGCCATACATGATCTGTGCACACAGACCAGAGGTAGAAAGTCCTCACAGGTTCGCTGTGTTTGGGAGAGCACTGTCTGATCCTGGGAACCTGGAGGAATTCAGCGCAAGAGCAGTCACTTCTGCTCACATGAACCTCGATGTGGACCTCGATGTCTGTTAGCTTATTCCAGCCATCAACTGGGTTGAAGGTGCTTGTGGGAGATATTGAAGGGAGAGACAGCAATCGTGCAGACAAGGATCAGCTGGTTTTGGTCGAAGTCTTTGAGTGCTCTTCTCTCTATACTGCCTTTTTCTTCTTCTCTGGAGAGACAGGGGAAAGTGCTTGTCACTGTACATGTGCAACCAGCTTATATCCTGGGGAGGCCAAGCTTTCTGCGGATGATCAACAGCAGGCAAAAATTGAAACAGGAGCAGTTCATACTGCCTCAAGAGGTTGAACAGGCTCCATCTCTGGAGGGTTTGAAGACTTGATGGGATCAAGCTCTGAGCAGCCTGGTCTGACCTTATAGCTGACTGGCTAAATAATGGCATAATGTTGGTGATCTCAACTAAGCGAGAACAGCAAGGACCTGTTCTGTGTGTCCAAATTCTTTTTTTTTCTGCCATATTTTTTTTTTTATCCCTTATGTTTCTTACTTCTTTGGAGAGGTTGCAGGAGTTTGTCTCTATTGCTCTGCTCAGATGTATCAAGGTAGAACTTGGAGGTGTTAAGCACAAAAATCCTAATCTGAGGCTATCTCGATGGCTTTGCTACCTCCGTGAAGCATATATGTGCTTTATTTGGCTGGGCTGTCAGTTAACCAAAGGGAGTTCTAGGATTGGTGGTGTTGAAATTCCTGCTTTGTGACTTACATTCATCTTTGCCTGTTTGGGCTATGCTTGTTGCAATAATTAGCTCCCCAGAGGAGTAAAATGTCCTTCACTTTCAAATTACCCTTTAGCTGACAATAAGAAAAAAAAATTCAAATACCTTCTCCTAGGTGGTCCTTTGCAGCCAGACACAGGGTGTTTTGTTCTTACTGTCCTCCTTTACGTGTCTAAATCTCTCTGTAGTACCCTTGAAGAAAAATTTGACCTATGCTGTTCAGCTTTTCCTTTCTGTTCCTGCTCTGGATGGAAAGGGAGTGTTCATCTGTTAACAGGGGAAGAATGAGGAGGAGTAAACACGTTTACCTCTGGCAGTTTCTACGGGTGTATAGGAATTGGCACCAGCAAAGCAGAGTACCTGGTTTCTGATACTGTGGAGCAGTGAGAGGCTGAAGACATCAGGTCCTATCATGCTGCTGACTCACTGCGTGTCCCTGGCTATAGCTCTCTCCGTCTCACTCACCATTTTCCAGCTGGTAAAATTAGGGATAATAGCATACAAGCCTTTCACAAAGTCTAAGCTAAATAATTGTGAAGTGCTTTGAGCTCTTCAGATTGCGGGAGTTAAGAAACAAAGGCTTCTATTTTGGCTCTGCCTGTTAATGATGCTGAATAGAATTCATCTCCAGTCCTGCTTAGTCATTTCTGATGTCTTGAAAGTATAGCTGCTTAAGCTCACCCAATTTTGCCCTTGCAAAAGCCATGTGGCTAATAGGCACTGCCAGACCCTGAGGGGTGCAGCCAGTGTCTGTCTCTACAGACAAGAGGCGTGGGCATGTGTGAAACCAGTCCAGAGGCTCCATGCCCCTTCCAGATTGAAAGCTCCTGCACTAAGATTTGTTTAAATGTCCAGTTTTTTTGATCTTAGTTTAGTCAGGTAGAGCCTGGTGATAAATTGCATGGGCTGGTTCTTGTGCTTTCTGAAACACTTATTTTTGTAGATACCATTCAGATTATAACTGACGGCTTATAGCAGAAATCTCTGTACGTGTCCTCGCATTGCTAGACAGGATTTAGTCATTATTTTGTGTATCTTTATCTCATCCTCTGTTGCTATCTCTTCCTGCTGTATGCTTCCAATTACTCCTGTTCTGCTACAGTATGCCATCTCCTATTATTTCCTGTTGAAATTGCTTACTAATTTTTACTTTTCTTGTTATTATGTGGCATCACTTCTCCACCTCTATCTGTACAGGAGAAATGGAACAAATTTTAGGCAGACCATGCCTTAAAAAAATGGATAAGCCATCGTGTCCACTCTTTCCTTTCTTTACTGTTGTTGGAGGCTTTTTTCTCCTTTCTCTTCCTGCCTTGTCTCTCAAAACCACAGGCAACTTGGTGGCATGATATGCTTTGTGGCGAGGGCACTCAGTTGTGGAACTGATTCTTTTTTTCCCCCCGTCCACCTACCTGTTTCTCAAAAACCTGACGTTAGACATATTTGGGGCACATCACTGTATTCCATATGTTTTTCCTACGTTGTCCCTTTTGAGATAGAAGTACTTCTTAAAAATTTAGCTAGCACGTGGAGAAGGTTTGCAATAAGAATACGTGTCCTTTTTTTTTTGTCTGTACACTTGTACCTATGCATTGTAAGAAAAATTGTATTCTAAAATGCATTTATAAAACTGTAAATGAATACAGCCTCAGGCAACTGCACAGCAGCCCCCTGCTCGCAATTCTAAGCTGGTCTTTAAAATGAACCCTCTCACTTCCAGACTTTCTATATCTCTTACTTGTCAGGAAGGGAGGCATAGACACCCAAGCGCTGACTTGCCTTCAGACTGTGAAGAGCTGCAATGTTTTGCTTGGGTAGGTTTCTATGCCTGAATAGTAAAATCAGACCAGTCAGTTAAAATGGTCTTTGAAAACTAAAGCAATCTTTTCTGCAAAAGCCTCTCTTCTGAAGGGTCAGTCTTGCCCTCTAGACTGCTGTCGTGCTCAATCCACATGCCCCTTTCACTTGTCCTGCCAACTCTTCTCATATGCTTTTCCAGTTCCTAGTAAAATTTAGTAATCTTAAATGACTTACTGATTTATAGGCTGCCTCTCAAGTCTATTCCTCTGGGAAGAGTGATTGGTGGTATAGCCTGTTGTGCATATTGTCATAATGTCTGGATGTTAGGTGCCAATGGGACGTAAACGGTGCAAAGGTTTTTAGCTAGAACAGGCAAGTCTTTAACCAGAGATCCTGGTGCATTTGAAGACCAGCTCTACCACAAGTGGATCACTTGGAGCCCTAAGTTCAAATCTTGGGTTCTATGTCATTTCTAGGAAAGTGAATTTGGTGTATGTTTGAGCTCTTTCAGATTGGGCTCTACTTGCTAGTCATGGGAAGCAATCATCATCTGATGTTAGAAGCAGTCTGGTGCCACCCTTCCTGAACTTGACATTTTGTTTCAGTGTGCTATGGGAAGCCCCCAACCTCTTCTTTTCCCAAACAATTACTTTTTCACTACATGCACAACTGAGAGAAGCTCCGATGGGTGACAAAACACACAGAGCAGAAAAGGAGAGCCAGAAGGAGCTGGGCTGGGTCAGGCGGGCAGATGGTGGAGCCAGCGGGCTGTAATTCAGGATGGGCAGAACCTAACACCTGCCTTCTACTTCCCGTGCTCTTGGCAGCTTTCCAGGGGCTGCCTCCAGCCGTATCCACTACTTCAGTGGAGGGCAGCTGAGGGACACCCATCTCTTCCACCTGTGCCTCCCTACTTGTGATAGGTACCAGCAGTGCCGAGCGGCCAGCACAGCCTGGTGACTCCCTGGCATGGGAACCTGCTGCCAGACTCACTTGGCAGAGCCTGTCGGCATTTCTGGCAGCTTTGCCAGAATACCGGGTGGCGGGGGAGAGGCACAAAGTGTGCAGGTTTCTCTGCTTCTCTGCCTCCAAACAGTCTCTTAGTGTTAAACGGGGAGAGCGGTAACTGAGAGCAGCTGGCAACATATGGCACCCGTCCCCTGCCTTAGCAATTGCTTAGTGAACTCTGAAAGTGGAATACAGTCCCCATGGCTCCAGCCAGCTGCAGCGCTGAGAAATCCCACAATGGAGCAGCCCATTATTTGATTACCAGCAAAAATTTCACATTCCACAATTACCTATTTTTCCTGCTGCCTCCCTGGGGAGATTTTTGCTGTGCTTACTCCTTCCTCCCACTCCTTTTCTCATTGTTTTTTTTTATTTTTTTTTTTCCCCTGGAGGTTTACTTTATTTGTTCTTTAGTGCCAGCTCCTTAGTCTTGGTTGCTCTGCATTTCTGTTGGTCTACTGCCTCGATAGACAGGGGCAGCTGTTTCTGCTGTTGATGCCGATGCTTTTCTTGTGTTGTCTTGGAGAACAAGTGGGGTTTGGTGGCAAACGATCAAGTCACAGTGTAGCAAAGGGGAAATGCAGTGCCTGTTACTGAGCCAGCTTGATTCTATGCCACAAAGCACATGCACATGGATGCATGTCTTTGAAGAAATACAAAACAAACAAAAGTCAGACTGGGGGCCAGCGCTCAAGCAAACTGCAGAGAAGCAACAAACCCAAAAGTCCCTAGCAGCATTACCAACTGTACATCAGCTCCTTTTTGTTTTATCAGATAGAATGGTACAAAAGTTGAAATCCTGCTGCTTCTGTCCCACCTCCAGGACAGCTCGGAAGTATAAGTGAGTCCCTCTGATTTGGGCTCCTTACCTGCTAATTTAGAGATGTTTCTATTGAGCATCCCGAGGGTAAAGATCTCTTACAGCTTAAAGCATCAGAGACCTTCTGCCCTGCTTCTGTTGCCTGTTGGAGGGGTGGGAAAAGGAGAGCAATGCTTTGGTGCTCCAGAGATAGGCTTTGGATCCCAAGGCAGCCTATCTCCCTTGCTTCTCCAGCTCAAAGCCCTGTCAGAACTGGTCTTTCCCTCTCCCTTCAGCTTCTGCTAGGGGGTGCAGAGTCAAATGCCGAGAAGGAAGGCTGACTTGCACTGGGACAGAGCTGTCCTTTGGTAGGAAAAGCTGGGAGGAGAAATTTTCCATCTTGATTCTGTGGCTGCCTTGTCAGTTTAGCCCTATAACAGTTTTACAATCTTTATCTGATCTAGGTTTAAGAGGATTTCCCTGGGCGCAGTGGGATTATTATAAGTCAGAGAACAGTCTCCAGCTGATATTCCTTCGGCAAGTATTTATTTTAACTGGGTTTAACAGTATTTAATTTTTAATTTTTTTTTCCATGAGTTATAATGAAATTGTTTACATTATATAGTGAAGTAGAGCCTGGATAAAATGAAGAGATGTATTGCTACATTCCAGGCCAGGGATGGTGGAAGGAAAGCAGCAGTTGGAGGTGGGGAAGAGGGAAGATAAAATAGTAATGTTGTGAGGGAAATGTAATGTTGTTCCATGCAGCACTGATTATTAATACTGCCAAACAGCTGTTTATAAATAGGAGATGTAATGGGAAGGAGAATCGTTTGAGGAGGGGATGGCTTCTATCAGCCATGTCTCTGCCTCTTGGAGGTGGCAGAGGTTGTGCTGCTGCAGT
This sequence comes from Colius striatus, assembly GCF_028858725.1. NCBI lineage: Eukaryota > Metazoa > Chordata > Aves > Coliiformes > Coliidae > Colius > Colius striatus. The sequence continues at coordinate 109,103,127 of NC_084759.1, read as the reverse complement.
CCCCAGTAGCATGAGGGGCTGGGGCTGCCCCAGTCACCCTCCCCAGCCCTTGTCAGATGGCACTTGGTTGTATTTACACTAATGTGTCCTCCCCCTGTTTAGGGTTTTAGTGCTACTATCAGAAGAGAAGAGCAGTGGCGATGCTTGGCATTGGAAAGCTAAGCCTGTAGGAGAAAACTCCCCTTTTGAGGCATGAGTGGGCTGTTTCTTTATCCCCTCCCTCCCTCCCTCCAGCAGGCTTTATTGATGGCAGACAGCTTGGGGGGTGGATGTGTGTGCACACACCCAGAAGTCGTGCTGGCTTAGTGAGAGCTGCCTTCTGGCTGTCTGCACCTGGATGGTGTCCATAGTCCTTGGAGTATTTCAGGGGACGCTAATGGCATAGGATTAGCCGCCTCACTTGCCCTTGCCGTCAACAGGAGACATTTCTAGAGAGCCTACAAAGAAGAGCAAAGGCAGAGCTAACGGAGCAGACATGAACAAAGGTTCTTTTAAACATGAAGAGTGGCATGATTTTACCCTCTAGCCTTGCAGAGGCAAGAGGTGGGGCTGCTCTGCTCCCCATTTAGAATCTGAATGAGCATCTGCCTTAAGGGTTCAGCCATATCTGAGTTGGACTGATGGGCTGTATGCCCTTCAGTATCCATGCTCTGTCCTACTCCAGTTCCCTGACACTGTGTTTCAACATATTGAGCACCTTAAGGGCTTTATTCCCTACTGCGTACTAGTTAAATTCATAACTTGGGGCTGTCTCTGCAAAGGAATGTTGTGGCTGGGGATGCCTGCCTTGAGGAAGTGTGTCACGGCAGACAGAGTTTTCCGGACAGAGATGCTTCTGTCCTAGGCACAGTGGGCTCTGAGCACTTAACTTTCTCAGACCATGCTGTTGTTTGTTTTCAACTACCTATTCAACAGAGCAAGATTTTTGTAAAGCTTTTCCTTACCAAAAGCATTTCACAGCTGTAACTTGTAATGCCAGGCTTACCGAGGGGGAGAAGATTTAAAGAGACCAATTGTTTTGGGGAACTTTTTTGTGGCATTGTGCTGCTGCATGGAAACAGATTCCAAAGCAGCAGGTTGCTTATCAGAGGGTCAGTGTTAGGCTCTTGGGCCTTGCCTGCTAAAGAATTGCATCAGCATGCCACAGATGACCACAGGCGCTCTGGCAATCTGTTGTCACTTTTTGAGCTTTCTCAGGTATACTGATGCCACCTGTCCGCAGACAGGACTCCTTACAGAACTGCAGGTAATGGTCATGCGTGATGGATGGCCCACCTGGCACTGTGGCTAGGAGGTGGGAGCACTGGCACAGCAGCGCTGACCTACAAGGAAGGAAGAGCTGGTAAGAGATGGGGTTTCCAGGGGTGTGAGCCCTTTGTTTGGAGAGCTTTGGAGGTCTCTGACTGTGGGTGCTGGCCAGAAGAGCCACCTCAAGTGGGGTAGCCACTCTGGGACAGCATGGGAGATGCACAGTGACCACAGGGATGCCTCCAGCCTCTTCCCTTCTGCAGTGGTACCCTCAGCCAATGTGTCACTATAGAAGGATGCTGCTCAGACCACTCCTGTGTGCAGTGGCACTACAGAGCTTATCTAATGAGTAAAGTTAGGAGTATACCCATTATCCAAAAAGCCCAGATCAAGCTGTGCAACAGCTGAAGCCACATGAGTGTATGAGCGTATCTGGAAGACACGGTGCTGGCCCAGGTGACCCTGGGGCACAACCATCCCTTTGCAGAAAGTGCTCTTGCCTCCAGATCGGGTCCTGGGGTGTGGGGTAAGCCAAAGGTGGAGGCCTTTGTCTGAGGTGTGGTTGGGGGAATCAAGGAGCTCCTGCAGTTGCTGGGGAAAGAGAAAGTTGTCGTCATCCCAGTGCTGGACTGGGCAGCGTGAAGTGGAGCATGTGGAGGCGTGCAAGGCAGAAAGTGGGCAGGCTGAGGGAGACTGAAGATGACGGAGTTGAAAACAAGCAAAATGTGAGGGACAAAAGAGAGAGAGCTGAGAAAGGTGCAAGAGGGAAAGCAGGAGCAATAGCATTAGGAAGGCAAGAGGGGGAGGGAGCATGGAAGTGGCAGGTGCAACACCTTGGATGGGTGTTTCGTGTCATGAAGAGCAACAGAGTATGTAGGGGGGTGGCATCCTGGAGGCACTGGAACTGATAGAGCTGCACATGGGAATGACCAGTGAGCTACTGTGGCTGGAGTGGAAGGAGTATCCTTGCTCTCTCCTGCAATAGGAGGAGGCCCTAGAGCTGCTGGAAACACAGGTCCGGGCCTCTGCAACCAGCCTCCTTCCGCAGGGGCCTTGGGGGCTTTCTTCCCCCATCCTTTCCTTGTGTCCTTCGAGTGCCCTAAATGCTGTTCCAGGCTTTTGACTCCAGAGCAGGCAATGCCTGTTTCATTGCTGTCTTCCATCAGGGCCGTTGGGATGCAGTAATTACCTTCGTGCTGCCGCCTTCTACCCTTTTTTCTTCTCCCCTTGTGACTGGGAAGTCAGAGACAGTGATAGTGCTTTGAGGAGCTTCTTTTGAAGTGTCTTTGTGAGTCACAGGGGCTGGCAAGCGGTGGGGAGTGAGATGCTGGCGCTCGGCACTCTCAGATCATTTTGGCTCCCTTGTGCCTATGGCCAGAGCATTGTGTGCTGCGTGCCTGTCCTAGGAGACATGCAGCTCCTCAGATCTCATCTGTTTTGAGAGTCTGATGAGGATCTGATGTGGATGGAGAGGAGAGGAGGAACTGAGACACCAGAGGCATGCTGGCCTGGGTGGCAGCATTGCAGCAGCTTTTGATTATGTCCGTGGAGTCAGACTTAGCTAGAGCCTGTTGTTTTAGATAAACGCAGTGCTGACTTAGGGTGCTGCATGGGTGCTGAGATGCTCCATGGCAGCAGTGGGATGAGTTTATGCAGGCAACTCTGTTGCAGACCATCAGTACAAGAAGATGGACTTCTTGTCTCCTGTGGTATGTGCAGGCCACGGGATACTCTTTTAAGGCTAAGTCAAGCCAGGTAACTGAGGACAGTTTGCACTAAAAAGAGGGTTTAGATGGCATATGTGTCCCGGGAGCTACCCCAGAACCTTCCACTCCTTGGACCTCTCCCTCAAAAGCTGGAAGGTGCTTTTCATTATTGCTGAAAAGTAATGGTTTTGAGCCAGCCACCACAGTGTCAGTGCTATTACTCGTCCACTGAGCTGATGCCCAAAGGACCACCCATCCTGTCCATTATTATCATCTGGTTGAAGTTTTCAAGACTGAAATGCAGATCCTCCTGTTGATTGTGAGGACACAGAGCTTCTGTTGAGCATTTCAGGGACGCTGTCTGGAGCAGCAGGACAGCCAGCCTGCCAGTGAAACCTCTGTGTGCCAGCCAGAGCAGAGCCTGATTAAGCTTATGAAACCTGACAAGATCACAGCCCAAGGTAGTATTGCTGGAGGCTGCTTGACTGGGAACCGTGTTCCTGCTGCAGCAGCACGAGCATTATGGATGTGTCACTTGAAGCCTGTCATGACACACATCTAGCCCTTGAGTAGGGAGCACGTGAAAGTCTCTTACAATTGTTCGCCTGCCAGCAGTATGTGGGAGCTTCCTCCCAAAAGAGGCAACGGCTACGTCTGCCTGCAAAAGCAGGAGACGCCTCTCATTCTATGCAAGGTGATGCTCCATCTCAGCTTTGGACAAGTGATCTCCTGAAGAAGCAGGTGCTGGCCAGGACACAGCAGATACAGTTACCCCTTTGGCGTGGTTAATGTGTGTCTACCTCTCAGAATCAAGCTATGTTGACCTGCAAAGGACATCCCTGTAGCCCCCCTGCATTGCTTGGACCCCAAGCCAGGAGCCATTGCCCATTTGTCAGGGCATGGCAGTCAGTGCCCAAGAGCACTGTGTGCTGCCTACTGTAGGACTGGCAGCTGACAGAGCAGGGACTGGTACATGGGGCCCTGTGGCCTGCTCACCGTCACCTAAAATAAACTCTATAGCAACTAATCCTGTGGTACAACCTGGGTAGGAGCCTACCTGGCTCACCTCTGCTGTAATAGCTATTGCAGGGATCTTTGTGCTGCTTGTTGTGGATCTGCATGAAATCAGAGGCTTATACTTCCTAGCAATCAGTATTTCTCATGTAGGCACTGCCCTCATTCCTGCTGGTCAGAAGCAGCGACTTCTTCAACCAACCAGCTCTTATGCCTTTGTTTCCCTCAGTCTCACAGAGTTAATCTCCTTCTTGGCACCTGATCATTTGCCTCTGTGGGGAATACGCACAGGTTTGCCAGATGCATGTTTCAAATTCTCATTTTGTTGGCTTTAATCCTCGTCTGAGAGCTGTGGCCGAGTCACAGGGGCCAGGGATGGGTTAATACCTGAGTCCCCACAGGAACCTGCTCCTGAGAAGGTCAGTTGTCTCTGCTCCTGTCCCCCCCTCCCCACTGCCCTCCACCTCCCAGTGGTTGGCTCTCAGGTATCTCTAAGGGAGGCATTGTAGTGAAAAGACTACTTCCAAAACAGTTACTAAACATTTTGTGTTCCCTATGAGGCCACTGAGCATTAGTATTTCCAGCTTAGCAGCTAAAAATTTCCAGCTGAGAGACAGAGATTGGGACTCACAGGGCTGTGTGATCAGGTGAGGGACAAAAGCTCCTCTTCTCTTGCTCCTGCCATCAGCTTCTCTGCTCCACCTCTGAAGCATACCTGGCATTGACCTGGGTGTCACAAACATCTCCATACCTCCATGAACCACCAGCTTCTCTCCCCGTCCCATGGCTCTAGCTCTTTACCCGATGCTTCTGCAGGAAACAATCCCCAAAACTTTTCAGGCTGATTCTCCTTCTGCTGAGGCCTCTGGAGGTGTCTGTAGTTGCCTTTTCAGGATTCCTCTGCCATCCCATTGCAGTGCTGCCTGGGCAGGGCTATCATACCATCCCCTTCCCTTCTTCCAACACCCTTGCTGCTGTGGGTGTGAGACCATTCCAGGTGGATCTCGAGGTGCTCTCTGTCCCACCTATATATGTTACCCCTTCTCCCCCAGTCCTGTGGGACTCAGGTCCAGTGGCCCTAGCTCCTGCCCCCCCCCCCCCCTTCCCCCCCAGTAAGTTATCCATTGTTTTTTAGGATGCTTGGTTTCCTCTCTTTTTCATTTCCCCCCCTCCGGGTGCCTTTGTTCGTGTGTAATTAGCTGGCACTGCACCGAGGCGTGGATCCCCGGAGTGCTGTCTCGCTGACATTAGCAGCAGACGGTGACTAAAACAAAGAGACAGCTCAGCGCGCACCACACGCTCACTTTGTACCTCTCGTACTCCTCTCTGCTGTTGGGAGCTCAAAAGGGATCGCAGATGTGGAATAAACGGGAGCGCTTTGAACAAGTGGTACCATAATCCCTCCCTCCCCCTGCCCTTCCACCCCCCTTTTTTGCAGACATTAGTTTGATTAAAATTGCATGAGCCTGCACATGGGCGTGTTTTATTTTATTTATTTATCTCCTCCCATCGAGAGCCTGGTTTGAGGTCTGCCCTGGGGGAAAGCAGATGGAGGGCTGCTGGGGAATTTGGGGTGTTTTCAGAAACTTTTCCTCCGTGTGGGGCTGGTTGTACTGGCCAGACTTGCTTTTCCTGCAAGGCTAAACTTGAGCACTTTCTTCCCTGCAGTGCTGACATGCTTGCTGGTGGTACATGGGTGTGTGCCGAGCAGGCCAGGAGTCCTGCCAGCGCTGGCATGAAGCGGCAGCATCTGGAAGGGTATGGTAGGCTTGCTCTAGTAAATCTTCACCCAAGGCTTTCTAGGTTATTGACAGCATCTCTGTGGCTGAGGACAGGTATATAAATGGCCACTTTAAAACCTAGGTGACTGTATGGAAATAAAAGCAAAATATTGAGAAGACTAAAATAGGTATATTCTCTTTTCAGCCAGATTTGTGCACCCAGGTTGTCAAGAAGTGAAGTTTTCACCATTTGTAACAGCCTTCTGTCTTTTCTAGAAACAGAGAGGTGGCACAGAGAGTCAAGAGAATGCTGTGTACTCCACTCTGCAAACACAGTGTTTTTGCCAATGCTGTGGTAGTGCTATGTCAAAGCTGTCATACTCCTTGATGGGCATTTATAGGATGGGCTCTATCTTACTGCCTTACCCAGGGCATGTACGATTCAGTTTTTGCATGTTTTCCTCTCTTTTGGAAGAGGAAGATGCCATTTTCTTCACTTCAGGAGGGCTTACTGTTAATTAAATGTTTGCAAAGTGCAGTGTGACTCTCCAGCGAGGGCTGTTACACCCCAGCCGTGGTTTCCTTGGCTACATTCTTACCGTGCCCTCCGTTTGCCTCCTCATATTTGACCAAGAGGAGCAGCGAAAGGAGCTGGCAGCTCCTGCATGTGCTTCTCCCAGGGCACTGTGAACTGTGTTCATATTTTCTCTTCTCACACGTCAGTGGGTGACATGGAGCTCTGTAGAGTTGGGCCAGGGTGAGCTGGCATCCCAGGCACCAGCTGGCTACTGTGCCCTGAACTCCAGCTCAGCCACTCCACAAGTGGTCAAGTGAGGCTCGAAAGCCTGTATGCTTTTCAGAAAGTGAGGATCTAGTGTGAGTAGGAGAAGGCTTCTTCTATTCCTCCCTGCCCTTAGTGTGAAAGGGTCTTTCATACTGCTTGGAGGATAGCGAGGTTGCATGTCATAAAAGTGCAAGATGGTGTTGATTAGTGGTCTGTGCAAGGGATTCAAAACCACGATGGTTCCCCCCTGAGACAAGAGAATCCCCTCACAGCCCTTCTCACCAGCTGGTGCCAGATACGACCATTGCCTGGTGTTCTCAGGCACTGAGGAGAACCTTTAGTGACATCCTCACATCTCACCCCTTTAGGAGGAGTGGCCCCTCCACTTGAGGATGGAACAGAGTCATGCCCCGCAAGAGACTATGCTGCTGCCTCCTCTGGCAGGTCTGGCCGCAGGGTGCAGTTCCCTGGGTTTGACAGGAGTGCGGCTGCTTGCCTGTGCCGTGGACTGGAAATTTTAGGCCAGCCAGAAGAGGTTAGCACAACAAAGAGGCAGGTGAGAGGGAGGCATTGAATTTCAATAAACCAGCAAGTGGGGAATGAAATCTCCTCACTTATAATTCAAGCTCTCCACTCAGGCATCCCTCTCACTTACCTTGGAGCAAATCTGCTGTAATGCATAGGAAACAGCTCAGCAACTGCAGCCCTGGCTGCCATCAAGAGGGAGGCTGAGGTTTAATAAAGACCTGCAGAGCTCTGTAAAAAAAAAAAATATGATCTTCTTGGACTTAATCACTACAAGTCAAATATTTGAATAGGTAAGGGCAAGCGTTTTGCTGGAATTGGATGATCACTTTCATATTTATGCTTGGTTACGCTTGCTCCGTGTGTATTTGGATGCTTGGCCAGGGGCAATAGGGAGGTGAGGGATGAAAGGGACTTCATATAGAGGGTGGAAATGGGAGCAGGGGGAGATTAGAACAGAGAAGAAAGCAAAGGAAACTACTGAAGGTTAAAAATATTAACAGCAATTAGACTGAGGAGACTGAGAAGAGGCAGAAAAATAAAGCAGGGCCTTTGAAGAAGAAGGGGATAGACAGTGAAGCCTCTTATTAAAATTTAAATGCTGAGTCTGAAGATAAATGAGGAGCCTGCAAAGAAACAATGAAAATAATATTTATTTTTTTTAAAAAAAAAAGTGGAAGACGGGAAGGAGGGAAATATTTAACAGGAAAATGAGAGGGTATTGCAGGTGTGTGCTGTTAAGCATGTCAGCAGAGGTGCTTCATAATCTCCTCTAATAATGTAGTGGGTACTGGGGGCTTTGTAAGAACAAACAAAGACCAAACCTTGCAATTATTTTTTCAGTGAGGTAAAGTTCCCTGAGCATGCAAAGCTGACGGTGTCCTCCTTTTGTGAGTCTCCCCGACTGTGGGTTACAAGGCAACCTTTCCTTCCCAGGGGACTGCATACCAGGAGCTGCTGCTGCTGACAACAAGCACAGCCTGTCCCAGGGCATCCCTGGCTTTTGCCCCAGATACAGGGAGACTGAGAAAGCAGTGGTTTGGTGGTTGCCTGGGGTTGCACAGCAAACAAGGCACTCCCCACTGTGCCTTGGGAAAATGCTGACGTTCTCCACCCAAAAGCATTGTGCGGGGCTGTTTGTCAGGATTTGGTCTGTTTTGCTGTGTCTCAGTGGAAGTGATTGGGGGTTTTGGGAGAAAGAGGACGTGGTGTCCTGCTTACTAAGGAAGAGCAAACCTCCCATTGGACTACTGGGAGGATTTGTAAAATGGTCACTTCTTTTGCCACTAGTTTGGTCCATGGCACTGTGCAGAGTTTCTTAGTATGGTGGGACTTGACTCTGATAGATGAAGATGTCAGACTCTGCTCTGGGGAAGTATGACATAAGAAAAAACTATTTCACTGTGAAGGTGATGGAGCAGTGGAACAGGCTGCCCAGAGGGGTTGTGGAGTCTCCTTCCTTGGAGGTCTTCAAGACCCTCCTGGATATGTTCCCATGCGACCTGATCTAGGTGAACTTGCTTCTGCAGGGGAGTTGGACTAGATGATCTCTAAAAGTCCCTTCCAACCCCTACCATTCTATGATTCTATGTTGCTTGCATTTGTGGGTAGTTGAGTCTAACCCATAGACAGGCAGGTAGAAGAGTATTGTTGCTCCAAGGCTGCCTGGTGACTTCAGTGCTGACTGACTCCATGAGCAGCTGTTCACAGCAAAATGTGGAACAATTGAGTTTACTGACCTTGCCATTCCTTCTCTCCCAGTGGAGAAGTTTCTTTATGGGCTGCCTGACTCCCACCAGGGACAGTCTTGCTGCCATCCAGGCAGTGCATGCATAGATGGGGCAGCATGTGTCAGTCTCTTCACAGAGATCACATCTTCGTTAGGGAGCTGATGTTGCATAGCTTGGTGGAAAGTCCTGTCTCAAAACCTATCACAACATCAGGTTATTCAGTGTCCAGGATAAGGTTATAGCAGTTGCCATGATCTCTAGAGGTGGAAAGCAAATGTACAACTCTCTTTTTCCTTAGAGGAAAAAGACTGAATCACAGGGACCTAACTCAAAATAAAAAAGGGAAGTAGGAGACTGTTGGAGGTGAAACTCAGCAAGGCGGTCATCACAGCCCCTATTAGGCTGCACATCCTTCCCCTCCAGCTCCACTGCTGTGCTCAGGGTGAATATGGTACATGGTTACCTCTCCTCTCCTCTCAGCCCGTGTTTCCAGGCTACAAACGTCCCACGGGCTGTAGGAAAGGGCTCCTGTGCCAGACTTAGCTGAAGCCAAGAGAAGGCGATATTCTCAACGTGGTAGTGTGCACCTCAGCAGCTCTGGGTTAAAGAAGAAGCATTTGTCAGCCTCCTAAGAATTTATTCTTCACGTTTTTCTCTTACTGGTTTTGAGCACTCTTGGGAGTTGAATTTGCATTGGTGGCATGAAAGGAATTAGATTTTCACTTGCAACATTTGAGGTACTGAGTTGTGCATTTGGCCTGTGTGTCTTTTCCACGAGCTTATGACCCCTTCCCCCCCCAACCACTCCTTATGTGGACACACTTAAATTCCTTAAATTATCAAAGTGAACTGCATGGATTAAAGTCTGCTGCAGAATTATTTTAACAGGCAAGTATAACAGGCTGCATTAGTTTAACTGAAATCACTTCGTATGGATTTTTCTGGCATAAACTGGTCCTTAATAGATCCAGAATGTCTGAGGATGACTGAGTACTCAAATAAACTTGCAATGAATTTTAAGGGGAAATAGCTTTCTGTCTCTTTCACATTGGGGTATTTTTTTCAGTGATGGCGGTAAGAATGGACTTTTTTCTTAAGTAAGGGTGTTTGATTTTTCCTTTTTTAAATCACTCCTCTGCTTATTTATTTTGCGGGAGTAATGTGTAGTATTGCTGTATAATTTTGCTATAGAGCAGTGACATTTGGAAGAACTTGCCTAGAAAAGCTGTTTGGAGCCTGTCCTAGTTTTGGCTGTGATAGAGTTAATTTTTCTTCCTAGTAGCTGGTACAGCACTATATTTTAGGTTTGCATGGAAGAGAATGTTGATAACACAGTGATGGTTTAGTTGTTGCTAAGTAGTGCTTATTCCAAGTCAAGGACTTTTTCCCAAGGAGAGCTGCACAAGAAGCTCTGAGGGAGCATGGCCAGGACAGCTGAGAGGAACTAGTCCCAGGGCTATTCCATCCCTTAGGAGGTCATGCCCAGTACAGAAACTGGGGGCAGTTGGCTGGGAGGGGCAGATCACTCCTGGGGCATTGATCAGTGGAGGGCAGCAACTGCATCGGGCAGCACTTGTCTTTCTTGGGGGTTGTTTCTCTTTTTGTTAGATTCCTTTTCATTGCTATTATTATTGTTATTATTAATAATAATTTGGTTTTATTATTATATTTTACTTAAGACCAGTTTGGTAACTACAATTATCTTGCCCACGAGGTTTTTTTTGCCCTTCTCCTCTCCATCCTGCTGGGAGGAGGAGGAGTTAAGAAGTTAACAAGCAGCTGCGTGGTGCACCCTTACTGGTGGCTGGGGTTAAACCATGACAAAACCTTAGGTGTGAGCAGAGAGTCTTCTCCCATCTGTGCCACGAGCTGCACATAACGAGTCTTTCCCAAGGAGAGTTTCTTCCAAATGTTCCTGTGAACAGGGTCAAGCCAGGACTTGGGAGCTGTAAGAATCTGACTGAAGCTCCCATCCCTTTTTGATTTCCCCACTCTTCCTTCTGTGCTATCTTGATTCCACTAGTTCTTCAGCCACCCTTGAGTCTACCAGGCCACAGGACACCTGAATGCATAATGTGCTTAACAAGGGTTTGGGGGAAAAATAAAAGCAGAATCATTAAGGAAAAAAATAAAAGTCTTTCTTGCCATTTTAATATAATAGGAAAAGGAACAGGCTAAAACTCTCTTCCTTTTTGAGGGTCATGTTTATAGGAATTTATCTGTGATCTGCAATATGATAGCCTTTTAAACTTTCTTGCTTTGTATATCTAAGTTATGGGGAACAAAACACTGATAAGCTAGGAGGGAGGACATGTCCTAGCTATACCACAAACCAGGGCTCTCGAGCCTGCCTTCAGCGGGTTTTTTGTTTGAGTGGATGAGTGAGTCTCTTGTTTTAGACAGGATAGTGGAGTGGTACCAGCACTGAATTTGGAGATTTATTTTATAAAAGAAAAAGAAGAAATGTGAGCAGCAGAACTGGGGAAGCTTGGTTTCCTCTGGGGTTTGCTTCATGGTTGAATTCCTGGGTATTGAGTAAAGTGCAATCATTGCTTTTCCTTGGTTGGGATATCTCCATGAATTTCTTCCAGGTGACTTCTTTGGTTTCTAAAGGTTGACAAAACATTGCATTGCTCCCTGCAACGTTAATATGCAGTGAGTATCTCCCCTACTTCTCCAACAAAGTCCTGAAACCTGTGAAACTTACTCCGAGACTGCTCTCCTTTTCTCAGTATTTGTTTGAGAGCTTCAGCCTCTCTTGAAACATAGCCATTTGCTAAGGTAGCAATGTAGTGGAGATAGGAACACGCACATGCATTTTCATTGCCTGCTCTCATCTCATTGGTGGGGTCAAACACCATATTCTACTTTTCTTTCAGCTTGAAGCAGTAGAGTAATGCTTCTGCAGAGCATGCAGTTTGAAGAGCGAGCCTCATCGCCTGCATTCTAAGCTGTGGAAGGGGACTGAGTTACTGCAGGCTCCCGAGTCCCCATGGTGGTACTAACGGGGGATCAGCCAGACTCCTACACTGGCTCCTTTTGCACTGCAGGAGAAAAGCTATTAAATGAGTTGTGGGTCCATGCACCTGCCCTGAGGTAAATAATTCATCTGCCCTGACCATTTGCTATTGGTGTGCGCTGCTCTTGAGAATGATCGCTCACATGGACTAATTGATTGTAACTCTGCAGATTGACTCATCAGTATTATTTCCAGTTGTACTTGATTGTCAAAAAGCCACTTGGATCAGATCGCTGAGCGAAGTTTATTCCCCTCACAGACAGTACAGAGTAAGGGTGATGCAAGAGTAAGTGTCTTATCAGGATCCCACTGTGTTCTTTATTTGCATACCATAGGTCATCTACATTAGAAATCTTGGGCTTTCAAAGATAACAGATGCTTGTGAGGCCAGCCATTTTTTGTGCAGGAGAAGGTGAAACAGACCCGTAGGAAATTCAGCCTGAGACATCAGGCAGAGCTGGTGGCACTTCTGAATGGGAAACATAGGTGGCCAAAGCACTACAGGAAAATATTTCCTGTTGTTGCCTCTGCTGGGAGCCTGAGTATTTCTAGGAAGAGGTTAGCCAGAGACTGATACAAAAGGTAGAGATGCAAGAAGGTACTGTCCAAAGATACTTCAATGCTGAGAAGCCCATCCTTAAGACTCCTGTATTTCAGCAGTCTTAAAGCATTATCTTTGGATCTTGCTCCCTTATTTTTCTTTCATAGGAGACCTGGACATTTAGAGATCCCCTCTACTTGTAGCTGCTGAGAAGAGCTTCCCTCACCTTCTTTATGCTCATGAGTCTTTTAAGGCTGATGGGAGTTGATGTTTCCATTACTCTATGCTTTCCTCAATCTGCTGAGCAGATAGAAACCAGCAGAGTGTCTGCTGCTGTTCCTGGGCATGCCTCTCATGGTGTCTCAGACAGCTCAACTCCAGAGCCTACCTCTGCCAAGGGCATTCCTGAGAAGCAGCAGTGCAAGTGAAATACTTCATGCTGGTCATTTTGTCATTTACCTGCAGGGTAGTGACTAGCAGCTGGGAAGCTGGCAGCTTGCAGAGCCCTTTGCACTCAAACGCAGTGGTGAAATAGACATTAACTGGGAAAAGTGGAGATGTCTGGAGACCTGCAGACAGCAGTGTGTCAGCTGAGCTCATGCAGAGGCTTCACCAGTAGAAATCTGGAAGTGCTATTAATAAAATCCTGGATCCTACTGGAGTCAGTGATATTGATCCTACATTGGAGACATCAAGGAAACTTCCTATTTACTAGTTTATTTTGTGACTTATTTACTGTTTTGAGTGGGTTTTTAATGCACCACTTTGATACAATGTGTACCTTTGGGTTAATGATAGGTACACCAATAGCATCTTCTCCTTATTTTAATGTGAGATTTATTTCCTGAATGCTTATTTTTAAACACTCACTGGCTCCTGCAGGGTATTTGGGCTATCCTGGAAAAGTTGCAGTACTGTGCTGTAAAAGACTACTTGTATTTTGCAAGACTCAGAGCTTTTCCTTCTCAAAGGGATGTACACCATCAATGGTGTGCATCTGTGATACTGGCTGAGTGAGCTGTCTTCCTATGGGGCTGCTCACTCTATGAGGGTCACTTTGTTGAATAAGACAAGTAATGAGTGGCTGTACAGGTGGAGAAGGTGTCCATATCTTTCTGAAATGGTGCTGCCATTCAGCATTTAGCCTGTATCATGGAAGACCACCTGGTGGTTTCTGTGTGAGGAACTCTGCTGTCAGTTCATTGAGATTGCCTGAAGCACTCACAGCTGGGGAAAAGCAAAGCTTCCCCTGCATAGTAGTCATACCACCTCCACGTAAGAAGGGTCCAAGAGCAATTTCAAAAACATTTGGAATACAATTTGTTTGGCAGCAGCTAAATGATAAGTGAATCCTTTCCAATTGTCAGTGTAGTTTAGAAGCTGCTGCCCTTAGAGGAGGTGAACAAAAGAGCTTCTTGATGCACCTTGCCAAGACAGCGCAGAACTTGATGACAGAGAGTCGTCCTTGTTTCCATCAGCTGATCCTTGTTCGCAGCTCTTTCCACTGTGTCGATTTGCCCTGTCATCTTCCTTATCTCCTTTGAATATAGCATGGTTTGTAGGGAAAAGTGATGTTCCCTTCTGCAGCTGCGTGTGGGGATGCTGCTTCTTAAGCCTTGCAGATAGTGGCCCTTTGCAGGCGGAGCAACTTGATGGTGGCCATGTATAATTTGGGTGATAGCCAGAGAGGTTCACAGAAATCTAAAAGAAGGTGAGAGAAGTAGGCAAAAGGAAAGGCCCTGGATGCTTCAAAATAACCAGACTGATGAATATAAAAAAAATATATTTATTAATAGATTTCAGTATAAAAATGCCAAGCACTCTCCTGCAGAAAGTCAACTGATTGTATGTGCCAGACTAGCTTTTTCAGACTGGAGCTACACTGGAGAAGAGAATGCCTTTTTGCACACTCTGAAAAGCCTGTCCAAGCATGGCATTTCACCTCTCCTCTTCTTACCCTCTGTCTCCCAAATCACTGTCACCTGAACTAGAAGAAGCTTGGAGCATGAAGAGCTTAAAGAGGAGAAATGACCATAGCCATGTACTTAAGAGGCAAAATTGCAGAGGTATGATAGAAAAAAACCTCATTGGGAAAACAGATTTGCCAGAAGTGGATGTTAGCTGGTTTTATCTGTGATACTTTGATCAGATGTCAGAAGTCTGTCAACTCTTTGGCTGAATTTGCATTATTCATTTCCATTCTGCTTTCCACAATCTTTAGTGCAGAGGAGAGCAGGTGGTCCTCATGGTTGGAGAGCTTGGACTCCATCCTGCAAGAGCCAGACTGTGCCTTTCATTCATCACTGAAGTGCCAGCTTTGGATTAACAGTTTTGAGCTGCCAAAACCTTGTTGGAGGAAGGTAGCTTGGAAGTAGCCAAAAGAATCAACATCCTTCATTCCAGCTTCCAGAAGTCTCTCCAGCTCACACCATCTTTGTGGCTCAGTTAATGGTTGTTGTCTGGTGAAGATATATGTTTGTACAATACATGTTTAACAGTTTCCATACTTTAAATAGAAATGATAGAGAAATTAAAGTTTTCTAATTTCTTATTTGATATGGGGGATTTTTATGTTCTTCAAAACTTTTTTCTCAGGATGTCAGCATTTTAATTTTGTCTTCTCATGGGAACTGAAGACTCAGACCTCACCTGAGCAGAAATTTGGGTTGTAATAGGTCATAAAGTATAATTCTGTGCTTCCTTCAGTGCTTTTCTTGTGAGGGCTGATTCTCCTGCTTCAGCAGGAGGAGTGTGGTTTGGAGGGAATGGACTCAGGTCTCAGTTTGGGAGCCTTTAGAGTCCTTAGTTTAAAAACTGCTGCTTGAAAATTGCCTCCCACGTGTGCCTTGATTTGTGTCATTTTGCCTCAGGAAATAATAAAATCATTGCTGAGTTTAAGGAGTAACTGGCCAGAAGAGGTCGTTGGAAGCTCTGGTGCTGGGCTTTGCAGACCTCAGGATAGGTCAGGTCCCCCAAGGCAAATGGGAGAAATGCACTTGCAAGGTCACAAAACCTCCCTTATTGCAGGAATGAAGGAAAACCAGCTCTCACATACACTCCTTGGACCTCCCTGTGTGATCTCTGCCGAGCTCTTAAGCTCTGCCGAGCTCTTCCTAATCTCTGAAAGCAGCTCTTGGCACTCTTATCTCCAGTGTTGCTCTTGGACTTGTGTAGCTGAAGTAAAGGAGGATTCTCCTTGAAAATTGATTTCTGAGATGAGCAACTCACCTGACTATAAAGCACCACAAACATTATTATAGTCCAGGGGGAATATGGCCTGAGATGTATTTTGATTGTTTAGAAATGATACTACACGACTTTCCCCGTTCAGCTATTTGTGTTTCCTGCCTGCTTAAGTGCACCAGCTTGAACGAAATAAGGCTTTTTAAAAATTGCAGAAAGGGGGATTTTCTAAGCATCCTATTTCTATCATTTCTTAACTTCAGCTTCAGAGGTATAAAACATTAAGACAACGTTGCGCACACAGCTTCAGAGGAGCCCAGGCTGTGTCAGCTCCTCAGATCCCTGTTTTGCTGGGGTTTTTTTTCTGGCCCTGGCTGTCCTGCAGGCTCTGGTAGACTGTGGCTTAGCCAGTTGCCCTATGCCACTTTAAGCCACAGCAAATTCCCATGTCTCTGATCTTAGCTCACAAGTGCTGTTAAATAAAACACATCAGCTTAACCCTCAGTGGAAGAGGTGCATGCTGATGTGCTCTGCCCTCATGTTTGCAGTGGCTTAAGCTTGCCTTAAGCTGCAGTAGCTTGCTGGTGGCACTTGGGATCAACAGGAGAGCTAAGCCTTCACAAAGGTGAGGTTGTAGAAGAGGGAGGGAGATGGAGAAGAAGAGGTTTGTGGGCTGACTAAACTTGACTTGCTGCTGGAGGTTATTGCCTTCTCATGTGAGCCATTGATGTTGGGCATGGTGGTCTGCAGCCTGCTGCTGCCCTCTCCTAGGCTCAGTTTTGGAGTGGGTTGATGGGGTGCTCAGCTGGCAGCCTGACAATGCAGCTGCGGCACTGCGAGATCCCCTGGCCAGGGACACACCAAGCAGAAGCTGGAGTGTGAGCATTACCCTGGGCAAAGCTACAAGAGCAGTGCAGTGCTGCAGTATGCCTGAATCTCATCTAGGTCTTCCTGGAGTTTCTGCCCTGATGAATGGGGTATGCTGTGACCACAGAGCCCAAATACGTAGCCCGTTGAAGAACTGTGTCATGTCAGGTGTGAGATAGCAGAGTGGCAACATCCAGGCTATCATGAAGCACAAGTTTCCTCATTGCAGGGAGGGAAAACCACTGTCCCTTTGGATGTCATCCCTGCCACCACCTTGTGCCTTTTTTTATTCACAGGATGGTTTGCGTGTTCCTCCTCACAGGGAGCATCTGCCTTGCAGAGCAGGATTGCAGAAAATATGTGCACATGGGAAGAAGTGAAGGTTTCCTTCTCTGCAGTGGCTGGGGGATGAAGGCACAGCAGAGGCCTGTGCTGTCTACTTCTGCCCTGCACGCGGCTCACCATGCTCTTTGAGTACCTCCGTGTCCCCAGCACCTCAGCTTCTCAGCCTGTCTGTCGTCAGGGCTTGCTCCACCCAATGATCCAACTGATTGTTGCTTAACAAACGAATGATGACTCTCCCTTCTGGAGTGCTGCCTTGTCCTTTTACTACTGCTTTCTGGTTTCTCCTCTTTGTTTTAATGAGGTCACTTGAACTGTTCCACCTAAATTAGCTGTCCTAATAACCAGATGATCCTTGGCATGCTTTGGGATGGGGTGGGTGGAAAGAAGGAGCTTCTAGGCAAGAATCATAGAATCGTTATGATTGGAAAAGACTTTTAAGATCATCCAGTCCAACCACTAACCTCACACTGCCAAGCCCATCACTAAACAAAACCATATGCCTCAGTACTTCCTCTATGCATCTTTTGAATATTTCTAAGGATGGTGACTCCACCACTTCCCTGGGCAGCCCGTTCCAATGCTTAGTAATGCTCTCAGTGAAAAAGTTCTTCCTAATGTCCTATTTAAACCTCCCTTGAAACAACTTGAGCCCATTTCCTTGTGTTCTATCGTTCATTACTGGAGAGAAGAGACTGACCTCTGGCTCACTACAACTCCCCTTCAGGTAGTTGTAGAGAGTGATCATATCTTCTCTCAGCCTCTTCTTTTCTAGGCTAACATTCCCAGCTTCCTCACCCGCTCCTCAGAAGACTTGTTCTCCAGACTCTTTACCAGCTTTGCTGCCTGTCTCTGGACAAGCTCCAGTACTTCAATGTCCCTCTTGTAGTGAGGGGCCCAGAACTGGACACAGTATTCAAGGTATGGCCTCATCAGCACCAAGTACAACGGGACAATCACTTCCTTGGCATTGCTGGTCACACTGTTTCTGATATAACCCAGGATACCATTGGCCTTCTTGACCACCTCAGCACACTGCTGGCTCATGTTCAGTCAGCTGTCAACACCCACAGGTATTTTTCTGCAAGACAACTCTTAAGCCACTCTGCCCCACTCTGTAGCATTGCATGGGTTGTTGTGGCACAAGGTAGATCTGTCCAAGCCATGGGCATACGGTTTGTCCAGGAGGATACTGTGGGAGACTGCATCAAAGGCCTTACTGAAGTCCAGGAAGACCACATCCACAGCCTTTCCCTCATCCACTAAGCGGAACACCTTGTCATAGAAGGAGCTGAGATTGGTCAAACAGGACCTGCCCTTCCTGAAGCCATGTTGGCTGAGCTTGAACCCTTGGTTGTCCTGCATGTGCCTCAGGGTGGCACTTGGTATAATGTGTTCCATAACCTTTCCCAGCACTGAGGTCAGGCTTACAGACCTCTAGGTCCCAGGATCCTCTTTCTGGCCTTCCTTGTAGATGGGTGTCACATTTGCCATCCTTCTGTCCTCTGAGTCCTCCCTGGTGAGCCAGGACTGCTGATAATGATGGAGAGTGGCTTGGTGAGCACTTCTGCCAGCTCCGTCAGCACCCTCAGGCAGATTTCATCCAGCCACATTGATTTGTGTGTGTCGAGGTAGGGCAGCAGGTCTCACACCATTTCCCCTTGCACTGTGGTAGCTTCAGTCTGTCCCCTGTCCCTGCCTCCCAGTGTCCAGAGAAGAATTGGTCCTGCTCTGCCAGTCAGGTTAGACTAGGTGATCTTTTGAGGTCCCTTCCAACCCTTGGGATTCTGTGATTCTGTGGTTTTAATATTGAAAACTGAAGCAAATAAGACATTAAGTACCTCAGCCTTTTCCTCATCCTTGCTCACTAGGTTTCCCCCTTGATCCATTAAAGGGGGGAGATTCCCTTTAGGCTTCCTTTTGATGCTAATATATTTATAGAAACTTTTTATTATTGTCTTTTACAGTAGTGGCCAGCTTAACTTCTAGTTGAGCCTTGGCCTTTCTAATTTTCTCCCTGTATAACTTCACCACAGCCCTGTATTTGTCCTGAGTTGCCTGACCTTTCTTCCAGAGATGATAGATTCTTTTTCCTCCAGTAGCTCCCTGTTCAGCCTTCTCCTGCTCCCCAAAGCAGCTTCAGCTGAGGGCAGAGGATTAATTTGGTACAACAAAATGGGCAGCAGGTGTGAATGTGTTCCTGACACCCACCACAGTGCACCCAAAACAGTCGCAGGAAGTGGACAAATGATTTTGGAAGAGCATTGGTTACTTATCAGTGAGAGGAGGTTTGGAGTGAACAATGCTATGCTGGCAGGGCTGGAGCCACAGATTAAAGCCCAGGGGAAGGGGGAAGGTGGATGTCCTTTCTGCTGGAGAAGAAGCATTCATAAGCAACTGTGAAAGCTGTAGCTCCCTGTGACCATCAAGGACAAGCCAGAGCTGGAAGTGAGGACATCTGTTCCCCTTGCATGCCTGCTGTGGATACACAGGGGAGGGCTCACTGATGGGGCCTTGGGGCTCCTGCTGGCCACCTCTGTGGGGCTTGGCAAGCTGCAGGACAGCATTGTTGCCCTGTGTGCAGAGGGAGTGGGTGCACTGGCTTCTTTCTGCACCACCTGGCCAGGGCATCCCGTGCGGCTTGGGCATGTGGCCTTGTCCGGGAAGCTCCTCTTGCACGGCGTGTTGTGGAGCAGGAGCGTGTTGTGGAGCAGGGGCTTGTTGTGGAATGGGCTTCTCTGCTGCTGCCTGGGAGGGAGCATAGCGGCAACATCGAGCAGATGTGTGGGCAGTTCAGGCCCTGAGTCAGAAAGATGACCTAATTTCCAATTTTTGCATCTTCTGTCTGATGCTCTTTTCCCCTCTCTCTTATGTTAGTTACTTTTGTTTTTTCCTGTGCCCTTTCTCGCTGGCTTCTTGGACTCACACAGTTGCTTTGGGAGATGCACTTCTATTGGCATAAACCTTCCAGCCAGTCATTAGTACACCAACAAGGATACTATTGTAACTGGAGGATTTATTATTACTGTTGTGAAACAACTGCCATGCCATCTTACTTAACTCTTGGGGCTCTCCTCTTGCCTTCTGACAGCAGCTGAATTAGTAATAAGCTGCCCTTTTAAAAAGCTGCAACCATGCAAACTGGGGATGTGTGTTTTATTATATTTTATTTTGTTTTGTTTCTCTGCTCTTAAAGTGACTTCAGGGCTTCACTCCATGTTTCTTGATTGTGGAGACACTGGCAGAGGCTTCATAGTTCGACTTCTCATTTAAAATAAGGCTTAAATATTTGCATGAGGTTTAAAGTTATATTCCAGCTGCTTTTCTTTAGACCAGAACACAAGTTCTGCTCAGCATTTTGAAAGCTTGAGCTCACTGACAAATTCAGAAAAGTGTATGGCTTCTGTTTTAATTTAGTTTAACAGTTAGTAGTCTTCTATCTGTCTTTTATTTAAACCTATCTTTAACCATCTTTACTTCTCAGTGCAAGTGGGGATTTACTGAAGGAAAGTAATCTCCAAACCAACCAGATTATTAATACTTGCTTTACCTTTTCCCTGAGGTATCGGGAGCCTGATGCTATACATTGGTAGGTGAGAAAGAAAAGAGGGAAAGTTGTGCACAGAGACACCACATCCTCAGTCACAGCGAAAGTACATCTTTGGGTGGTGGATTTGACTCCTCAAATTCTGGTCCCAGGTCAGTGGGAGAAACTTATAAGCAGCAACAATAGGAGGAAAGCTTTCCCCTGCCTGCCTCAGCTTACTTGTGAGTTTCAGGTTGGAATTTAAAGATGAGGCAAGCAAAAGACACTACCAGTGGCATGCTCTGCTTGGTTTTGTCCAGTTGCAGAGGTGACATTTGAGGATCTTCATTAGCTTTGCAGCATAATGCAGCATGTGTTTCCCTGAATGCTGAAGGCATTGCAAGAGCTTTTTGATTGACGAGGAAGAGTGGTGTGTGGTGTGCTGCAGCAGGTATGGATCGGTGTGTACAGCTAATTGCCAGGCATGAGGCCTCAAGAGGATTACACTGCTAATCTAGATATCTTGCCTGCCTTATCACCACCCCCTTCCTCCTGCCACATGCATGCACACATATTTGGATCCTGTAAGGAATGGAAATCAATAGCAATGTGGGGGAGGGATAGAAGGAGCTTGGCTTTCTGAGAGCTTGCAGTGGCTGGGAGAGGTCAGATCTCTTCCAGCTGTTTCTGTGGCATTGGGGCAACTCTGGTGGCAGTCTCTCCCTGCTTCACTGGAATGACATGGGTGGCTGTAGGAGGGTTAATAGATCTCAGAGGTTAATAACGAAACACCATGCCCCTGCTCCTGGTGCTGCTGCCCACAGTGTCATTCACGGTGCCATGCAGTGCCTGCCAGTGCTCACTTCTGGACTGGTAGTGCTGGCATTCAGGTTCCTCTTGAGCAACTTGTGTCTGTCTTGCACACACGACCAGAAGGACTGGGGAGGGAAGTTTGTGGTGCTGAGCTGGGATCCCTGCAGGGCAACAAGATGTCACGGGGCAGATGGAAACATAACTCTCACGCTAATTCACCGCAATATCCAGAGCAGTATTTCTCAGCCAGAAGCAGCTCCTTAGGAGTAGGGAGTACATGTATTTGTTGTTCCTAAATAGTTCACACTTGACACTTGGTAAGCTTAGCTGTGTTCAGGTACTATGAATTGGGCAGTTGAGGACACAGGGTAGCACCATAGGGTGCCTCTAAGGTGTGTCATTGGCTAAAAGCTGTAGCAGAATCCAAGGGGTGAAGTTGCGGGGTTTTACTTGTCCTACAGTGGCTCTGAGATGTCCCCACAGTGATGGATAGCCTGTGTAAGTTGTTTTATTCCCGAAGAGCCTTCAGGGTAATGCTATGGTGATGCTACGTGATTTTCATATACTTGTTTTACTCGAGCTAGCGAGCTGCTGGATCCTAGCCTCGTGTTTCTCCTGCATCATGTAGCAAGGAAAGAGCATCTCAGACAGGTTTGTTGCCTTGTCTGAGAATAAACAAAGTGTTGGTAGCTCTTTTGTTTGTGTCCAGCACATAAAAGCTTTGATAGCCTACCACTTGGAGATGGTTGGGACTTTGGATACCTAAGGACAAATCAGAGCCATCTTGGGAAAAAGGGAGATATATCTGGGTGATTTTTGTCTGTGTGAGCAGAGTTCAGCATGGCACTGGGAGCTACTGGAAGTGGACCTGGTACTGAGGCTCAGAGGAAAGCATGTTGACACCAAGTGCATACCCAGGAACTCTCAGTCTCTGCTCCCTATTTGTTTTCTGGAAGACTATAAGCCAGTTCTTTGTCATAAAGTTAGTCTTGATTAGCTCACTAAATGCTTGTTGAGCCAATTGAGGTGTGTACATTTGAGATGGGTTTAACTGGAGCTGTTCATGCAGGCTTCCTGAGGAAGGATGCCCCTGGGCACTGCCCTGGTGAGAGGGGAGAACCTCTGGGCTCTTCCCCACATTCTCCTGCTCTCAGCAGCAAGGCCCTGGGAGTCTCCCTAGCTGGTTCCCTGACACCCTCTAGTGGCAATATTTACATTTAATATGTCAGGAGCTTTCAAATTTAATGGGGGTTGTGAGCACCCCCTGCTTAGCCACCCATTCACTGCTCAGGACCTATCCCTGTGGCCTCTGCAGTAACCTGTGGCTTGGAGACTAATAGGAAATGCTATATTTCTTGCCTTTTTTGACTCTTTTTAGGTACAAGCAACTAAATGCTGTTAGCTGTGGCCAGGCTGAGGAGACCAGCTCAGGGGTGCCAGTAGCTGAGTAGGTTTGCTCCCAGGAAGTGTTTTTACTTATTTCCTATCCAGCAACTCACTGCTAAACCTAGCTTTGATGCTGGAGAGAAGAGTGCTCTGCTGACAGCTCTAGGGGATCATGACAGTTTCAGGGATGGGCTTGTGTTGGAGGACAAAGGAGGAGGCAAGGCTGGATGCTGCAGGAACTGCAGGGCAGGCTCTCTGGATGGGACGAAGCAAGAAGGAGCTGGATGAGAAAAGACAGGCAAGAGGATGTGTCCTGCAGCATCCCCTTTGGGTCTGATTCAGGGGTGTATCTGCTTCCCTTCACACAGTGATGACTCTCATCTAAGCTTACCCTTTCTTTCAAGTGGAGCTCAGCTTGCAGAGTGCTCCCAGAAACTCTGGTGTTCCCTGCAGTAGGTGGCTGTGGAATGAGTGCAAGCAGCTCAGCAATGTGATGGCTAACAGTGGAGCCAGGGCTCCTGGGTGAATGCCATGCAAAGACTTAGTCCTGTCTTGATCTGGAAACTGATGTCCTTGAAGCCTGAGCCTGATAACACACCTCCCCGCCTGTTCTTTTGTGTCCAGAGCACCTTTGTGGGATTCTCTGCTTTGCTTTTCGCTCCACGACTGCCGTGCCTAGTGGTCTAAGCCATGCTTTTAGCCTTCTCATTGGTGCAGTCCAGTGGGTCTGTGCCTTGGGGTGCATGAGCCCTGGCAGACCTGTGACACCACTGTGGGAGTCCCCAGTGCTCCTCAGCACTCAGAACGAAATGCTCATTGGGCTTCTGAAATGAGCTGTGACCTGCTGCTACATTTGGCTGCCTCTTGAGAACAGTGTTTTCCCCTTTCTCCTGCCCCCATCTCCACTCCTTAAACATGGTACCCAAGACACGTCTTATGGTGTAACTAAAAAAGCCGTTTGTGCATCACTGGCCAAGCGTGAGAGCAGTGGTGTGAGGCACAGAGCCTTCCCGATGGTCCAGCCAGCTCAGGGCTCTTTCTTGTGCCTCCTGTCTAATCCCTCAAAAACTGGCCTTTCATTTAGTGAGTAGGTCTTTAGTCCTCCTGGTTGGGAAGGTGACGGTGATCAAATGTATGTCCATGCCAGACTGATTTAAGACAATGACCTCAAGGCTGCTTGCTATCCAAAAGGTCTTACCGATTCCTCTAACTGGAAGGATCTTGGTTGGCTTTTTTAACCAAAAGAGCAAGAGGAGTGCAGCACAAGCACAACGTGTCAGGTGTTACCACAGTTAATTTAACAGCACGCTGACGCTTCCTTGTTTTTCTCAAGGAATGAATTTTGCAATAGCTTAACCACGTGGTGTAAAAGATGTTAACCCTCCAGCCAGGCTATGACCTGGAAATGTGAAGTTATAATTCTAGCTGGCAAAATAGTGCTTGTGCCAGCCTCTAACCCGTTTGGGGAACAGTGTGGCAAGCGCTTGCCTGAAGCCCAGCCTCCCGACAGACTTCCCAGTGTTACTCCCAGGGACCGGGCAACTCCACAGCTGGAAAGCCAAGTGTCTGCCCTGCGCTTGCCTCCAGACAGGGGGCAGGCAGGACCCCAGAGTAAGCAAGGCACAGAGTTACCCGTAGCAGCAAGCTGCCATGCTGCTGAGCAGAGCTAGGGGGGCACACAAGTGCCCAGTGGGGTGCCCAGGGCTCTCAAGTCATGGGAAGTAAGACAGGCACCCTCCCTTCTTGGATAGCCACTTCCTCATGAAGTGTTGTGCAGAGAGGCTGGTGTATCAGGGAGCTCTGCCTTTGTAGCCGCTCACTGGGAAAGTAAGTCCATCAAGATGACGATCAGGTTTAATTTGGTTAAATAAGATAAGTTCTAAGAGCCTGTGGCCAGAGGGAAAAGAGAAAGGAGCTGTGTGGCTCTGGAAATTATTCAGAAAGGTTTGAAATGAGAAGTTTAAATCTTATCGTGTAGGCGGCGTGAACTGGCAAGGTTACTGCTGGTTTGGGAGTCAAGGGGAGGGGGAAGAGGTGAAGTTGAGGCATCAGGCTCCTGCCCATGGTCTGCCAGAGACTGTTACTGGTGCACATGGGGTGGGACCCTATTGAGGAAGATGAGGGGAAGGAAGGCAGGAGGAGACATGGTTGCAGGGATGGGGGCAATGGCCTGCAGTGTAAATGTCTTTACCAGGTACTTTCCATGTCAGGGGCAGTAAATTCCCTGGGTAGAGAACACGTGGTAGAAATGAATGCCCCTATCCATCCTGGATGCGGTAAGATTTCCCTCTTGTTTATTCCATCTAGTGTGTTTTTTTTCTTTCCCCTCTTCAGTTTTGACTTTTCTGACAGAAATATGCAGCAGTTGCCTTCACCGCATCTCACTGCTTTCTGTAGCTGTGCCTGAGCAGAACAGACACAGCTTTCGACAGCTCAGCTAATTTTGTCAAGCCATCCAGTGCTGTCAATGAAACTGAATGGAGATATGTTAATTATATTCCACTGGTACACGTGGTGAAACTGTGGGCATTAACAGGCTTGCTGGCGCTGCCTTGTCTGCAGAGCTGGGGAGAAGGTTTGCATTCTTTTTTCCACAAGATGTGCCTTGAAACAACAAAGTCTAGAGAGGCCTTTTTTTTTGAGAAAGTCTGTCTTCTGGTGATAGAGCCTCTCGCTAAAATTAAGATCCTCACTGAAATCAAGCAAGGTTGGGGGCTGCAATTATTTTTTTCAGCCTGATATCAGCAACTGTACTTCCTTTCCTCAGGTGAATCAACCGGAAAAGTAGCCAACAGTTTTATTAGTTGAGTTCGTTTTATTATATGAGTGTGTCATGGGAGCAGGCCCTCAGAGGAACCACTTCCCTCCTAACGCAGAAACTGTTTTGTTCGGGCTGAGGGGGTTTTTACAATATGTAAAGATACAAACAAAGGAGGGGATCTGGGTCTCCTGACTTCTTTATGAGGGAAGACTAAAGGAACTAAATACATTTAGCTTTGCCTCAATGGTAACAGAGGGGCAAAGACTCTGGGTGCAGGGCTAAGGAGTGGCTGAAGGATGTAGGCAGGAGAGGGGCCACAAAGCGTGCTGAGGGGCATATCGTGTAGGAGGGGAACCTTCCTGTGATGAAATGCCTTGGTGGAAAGCAGGTGTATTAAGCTGTGCTGCTCTGCGGTGTAATGGAATGCCCTGTGCAGTTGCTGGGGCTGTTAAGCAGGAATTTGAGCACAGCACTGGAATATGTGCTGCAGTTCATGGTCTTTCCCAGCCAAGGGATTTGGAGATAGTTCTCTTTTTGGGGACTAGATGTGAGCTAACAGAGCTTTGCTAATACTTAACGATTAATTACAACCATAAAAAGAAACCTCTGCCCTTACTCTCCGTCAGCGTGTCTGGGCTTCAGACTCAGCATTTTGGTGTTGCTAACTTTGACTGTGTTTCCCTGTCCCCCTTTGCTGCAGTGATCCCCGACTCGCTGCGAGTGGCGGCGGTCTCACAGACCCTGAACAAAGTGGAGCATGACTCC
The DNA here is from genome assembly GCF_028858725.1 of Colius striatus. Lineage (NCBI taxonomy): Eukaryota > Metazoa > Chordata > Aves > Coliiformes > Coliidae > Colius > Colius striatus. The sequence goes on along the minus strand of NC_084759.1, from coordinate 109,077,196 downwards.
CTGGAGCTGAAATGTGAAGTGTCCAAGAGCACAGCCCAGCACAGCCATGTCTCCATCGCCTGGTACCGGCAGCGAGGCAGCGAGGCGCCCGTGGAGGTCATCTCCCTCAGCCGTGACTTCGTGCTGCGGGCCGGCAGCGCCTACGCCCAGCGACAAGCCACGGGCGATGTGCGCTTGGACAAAGTTGGGGAGACCACCTCGAAGCTCACCATCTACAACCTCCACCCATCGGATCAGGGAGAGTTTTACTGTGAGGCAGCGGAGTGGATCCAGGATCCAGACAAGTCTTGGTATGCCATGACCCGCAAGCGTTCCCAGGGTGCCATCGTCAACGTGCAGGCCACCGGTCAGTGTCTCCTCTGCTTTTTCTCGCTTAGCTGGGTGCAGGGAGGAAGGAGAAAGCAGGGCTGCACCTTGTTAGGTGGCCAGGGCTTAGCTCCCTGCTTTGCCATATGTTCACTTGGGTGAAGCAGGCCCAAGGAGGGCCCAAGCATTGCTGACAGGCAGGGAGAATGTCAGCAAAGAGCAACGAGGGTATATGGAGCAGCAAGGCGGCTTTGGTGGCAGGCCCTGTCTTTTGATGTGCTCAGCAATCTGGGGCTGACACAGGAGCTAAAACATATTAAGTGCTTGGTGCTAGCACGGGCAGGAAGAATTTTGGTGAGGAGGTAGGAATGACAGAGGAGAAAGTAAAACTAAAACTTCCACAAGCACTTCTGTATTGCACAAGGTCCATTTGTAAGTCAAAATCCTTCTCCCAGCCTGCAGCACAGGTTCCTACTAAGGGTCTAAAGATCTGGCTATGCTCTTTCTTCCTCTCTGATATGTCCAAAGACCAAGCCTCTTGACCCCCACTGAGCAGGGTGTGAGCAGGACTAGGCTTCAGATCACATCCTGGAGAGCCACTAGATGCTGGTGTTGCAGCAGAGCTGCTCCCAGGATAAACACTGGAGGAAAAGGTCGTGACTCGGGAAGCCTTTCAGCGCTTGCATACTGGACAGCAAGCTGCCTCTCCTGCAGCATAGCCCATCTGGGCTGTCACAACAAAAGCGAGCCCCTAACCCCTCCACCTGTAGAAGTACATGTCCGAGAGATGTTGGCCACGCAGAGAGTAGCAAGTTATAAATACTTTACACGAGGTGTGCTGGCTCTCCTGATGTGCTTTGCCATGCTGACGTGAGTTGTTCTGTCTCTCCTCAGACAAGGAGTTCAGTGTCCGACTGGAGACAGAGAAGCGGACGTACATTGTAGGTGAGCCAGTCGAGTTTCGGTGCATCCTTGAAGCGCAGAATGTCCCCGACCGCTACTTCTCCATCTCCTGGGCCTTCAACAGCTCCCTCATCGCCAGCTTGGGACCCAACGCTGTGCCTGTGCTCAACAATGAGTTTGCCCAACGCGAGGCCCTGGGCCAGCTCAAGGTAGCCAAAGAAAGTGACAATGTTTTTGTGCTGAAGATCTACCGCCTCCGCCTTGAGGACAGTGGCAAGTACAACTGCCGGGTGACTGAGCGGGAGAAGACCGTGACAGGGGACTTCATCGATAAGGAGAGCAAGCGGCCAAAGAACATCCCCATCACTGTCCTGCCGCTCAGTAAGTAGAGACTTGCCCATGTCCTTCTGGGGCCATTGGTCTGCTGGGCAGCTAGCTGGTGAGACTGTGACATGCCTGGAGTTCGGTGGTGGGAAAGAGGGGGAGATAAGAGCTTGCATGCTGTGGAGGCTTGGAATCCCAACTGGCAAGATTTAAAAATTTTTTGATGGAAAGGGGAAAATAGAGAAGAATGGATACGTGTCAGGTTCATAGGTGGGGAAACATGCCTCCACCTTGGTAATGACACCAAGCTGGCAGTTTTGTCCTTGAGCTGAAGATGTGTGTGACAGCCTCTGACTTGCTTCTCACACCTCTCTCCTTGCCTTGCTCTGCAAGGAGTTGGATTCTCTAAAGTACTCAGCAGGTGTTACAAGGAGACCAGCTTGATCTGGGTTCCCGCTGGGAAGAGCTGCTAGGTTCCTGGAGGCCATTCAGTGGCTGTTGTTCAGCTGCCTTGCAAGACAGCTGAGCTGGAAGAAACCAGGGTTCATGGTGGTCCTTGAACCCCGGTTTGCTCTTCAGCATGGAGCTCTGCCATGTGTGTCTACCAGCTTTGGTGAAAACAACCCTGCCGGTGGCTTGCCTGGGTACCTTTTTGTGTTTGTCAGATAAATGTGATAAATATGGAAATAACAGGGTGAGAGAGAAGAGGGTCCACTGACTCATTCCTTCTTTTACTCTCTGGAACTCAGCTACCTGTGGCATGGTGAACCATGCACATGTTGCCCACTGGCAGTGGTCAGCTGCGAGAGGATTTGGTGCGATGTTTGTGTCCTGTCTCTTAGGTTTGTAGGGAAATGCAGCACTGTCCTCTAGCTTTTTTCCTCCTCAAATTTCCAAAAGATATTCTGTTTCTTTTCTCTCCTACCAATATTTGGTCTCATTTGTTTAGAAATGAAAATTACTCTAGCTAGAACTATCTTGTGCTGGACAAATGTCTAAAGTGTAGTGCTTCTAGCACAACCACCTGTCAGACTGAATTCTTACCATTTGATAAATCACCAGCTCTAGGAACAAATGTGATGATTTTTCAAGGGCGCTAAGTGTCCATAACTCCGACGAACGACAGCAAGAGTAACCAGCACTCAGTTTCTGTGAAAAACAAGCAGTAAAGCCTTACATGTCTGGGAAGCTCAGGACACCAGGGTTTTTTGGTGTTATCAAATACTCATAGCTACCTCTAGAGTCACTAGCAGTGGGAGTTTGGGAGAGCTTCTCCCAAAAGGTGTTGTGGGAATGGACATGGCAAGATGATGGTCAAGATGATGTGAAACGAAAAGCTCAGGGAGCTGGAAGCCTTTTTTCTTTTTGGCAGAGACGGTTGCATGTGGTGCATGTTGTAGCAACACAAATTCTCTCAAGTTTTGCTGAGATCCCATCCTGGACCTGCGACCAGAAGACGCGAATGTCTTGTGAGCCGTAGGCAGAGAGATTTCTCTCAGCTGTTGCCTACACGTGCCTTGAGTGTGCCAAGTCACCGGGAGCAGCTCGCTGCCCATAAGCTGGTTTTGGATGTGGTCACGCATGAGGTTAAGATGTGCCTGGACCCAAACGCATGGGCAGTTTCCTGCAGCTGGTAGAAAGTGTCTCTGGCCGGCAGCGTCCGTCTTGCAGACCAAGAAGTGGCGAGTGTGTATCATCTCCCCTTGTGTGTCTGCGTTTCTCTCCTTAGAGACCAGCATCTCCTTGGAGATTATCAACAATGCCAGCAATGTCTTGGAGGGGGAGAGCCTGCGCTTTGCCTGCAACGTGCGCTCGGGCTTCGGGCCCCAAAGCCGCTTTTCCGTCGCCTGGCAGCTGGTGGACAAGCTGAACCGGCGCAGCGAGATTGTGCGTCTGGATCGGGAGGGCACCCTGCAGCCGGGCCCCTCGTATGCCGAGCGCAGCAGCTACGGGGGCATCCAGGTGGAGCAGGTCCGGCCCGGGGCCTTCACCCTGGAGATCTTCAACAGCATCAAGGCAGACGAGGGCCACTACGAGTGCCGGGTGGTCGAGTGGATGCGGATGCTGGATGGGGAGTGGCAGATGGTTGGGGAGCGGCACACGGGCACTCCAGTGTCCATCACTGCTCTGGGTGAGTATTTGAAGCGTGGGGGGCCATGGGGCCGTGCTCCCCTACCTGTCTGGCTCCCCCCAGGAGGTCACCTGTGAATAACTGGGGCTGCTCCTGGCACTCTCGCCTTTGCTTACTGGCAAAACAGAGGTACCGAGCAGCCCACCTGCAGCTCCTAGTAGGTTGGTGCAAAATGCCTACACGCCCTGTTGTGTGTGGGGGCAAAGCATGAGGGGTGGCTGTGGCAGGAGCAAAGCAGGGGGTGGCTAAGGAGAAGGGAGGTGCTTCCAGCATCCTTCCAAGGAGAGAGGTGGCCAGTCCCATGGCATGTCACCCAGCATTGGAGCTGGGCTCTCGCCAGCGTAGTAGTTGTGCTCCATCGGCAGCCTGTGGGCATGGAAGCCTCCTTGCCTGCTCTGGGTAAACCTTACCTCTGCTCGCCAGACCAGGAGAGCAGAACGCTGGGCATCTGTTGGCCCAGCCACCAGAAATGGCAAGTATCTCTGACAGCATCAGAAGCCTACAGAAGACAAGGGACAGGAATGGTCCTCAGGAGGCACTGAGCTGCTGGCCTGAAACCACAACATTGTCCATGACCAAGCTGAACTAGGACCTGGGATCGTTGCAGCTGGTATTCTGCTCTACCAAAGGGCTCTTCCATTTCAAACTCAGTGAAACCACATCAATTTGGGAGAGGGCAGGCAGGGCATTTTGGATATTGCATGGAGTGTGAATTACTTTGTCCCTGCTCAGGCCTTGCTGTAATAAGTCCTGGACTAGTTCCCAAAGTGTTCTGCAAGAGACTGAAGAAAGGATGACTGCTCCTTTGAGGCCATTAATTTGAAGAATGCCAGGGCTATAAACAATGGGAGAGCTCTATTGAAAGGTCAAGTTAGGAATTTTTGGGTTGATTTTTTTTTTTTTTTTGTTCTCAGCAGTATTAATCTTAAGCTTTGGCGAGATATGTGAGAGACCAGACTTCAAAGTTGTATTGGATTCTGATTAAACTCTTGCTTTTTTCCTCCTTTCCTCCCCTTCACTTTTGACCTTTCAGATGCTGTTCTGTCTGGAGATAGAAATCTTGGCCACGTAGCTTCCAAAAGCAGATAGGGTTGTTAGTTTGTAAAGAACTAAAGTCAAATTCTCCTCTGGTTTAAACAACATCTTCCTCGTGAATTCAACTGCATTTGGCCTCCTATAAGTCCACCTATCAGTCCTTCTCTTTACTCTGCCACTTGTAGAAATGCTGAGGTTAGGTGCTGAGATTTTTAAATGTGTCACTTTTGTTAAAATTTGAAATGCTTGGAGTTGCCCAGCAATCCCAGAAGATGTGATGGAAAGGTAGTTGTCCCTCTTCCTCTGCTCCTTGTCCTAGAGAAATTGCTGACTGTTGAGCGTTTTCTGTCAAGTCTCAAGAAATTCCTGTGTCTTCTTCGTATAACTAACAAAACTGAAGTAGCTCATGAAAATTTAGTGGAAAAAATATTGAGTATTGTTTAGTTGCTGCTGGATCTGGTATTTTTTGTTCAGCGTTATGTTTTTAAGTGTCTTGAGAAGCTCAAATGGAACGTGCTAAGAAAGAGCAAGAGAAGTTTATGGCTACAGAAATCACTAGTAAAAAAAATGCAGTACATTTAGTGACACTCACATTTCAAGTTAAGGTCTAATCATTTACCAGTCTCTTTAGCTGAACCAGCACAGATGATGTTCAGACCCATAAATATATCTACAAAGTGGTTCAGAAGCAGTAGCCAGAAGAGAAATGTGCTGTCAGATGAGACCAAATTGTCCCTGAACTTCTGAGAATCTTGAGTGCCTGATAGGGACTTCAATCTCTGGCTGGCTGGGGAAGGAGAGGGCAGGCAGAATGAGGATGATCTGCTGTGTTCTTGTAGGGAGGGTTCACAAGACAATCTGCGTGCTTTTATGCATGGTGTCTTTCCTTTTGTACCAAGTCCCAAAGGAAGAAGGGCCTTTGTGTATTAACCTTAGTGCCACAAGCATGTTGGTTGAGTTGAGGACCTGAGAAACACACCTGGCTTTCACACAGCAGTCAAGAGAAGTCCCTTTGTGAAGCTTCCTTGGCCAAGCCAACTGGAGGTCATGAGGTCAGATGGCCTTGATGAAAGTAAGTAGGCTTTCTCGGGCCATTGTTTGCTCAGCAGTGCTTTGAGCTGGACCTAATAACACACTTGCCAGAGCAGGAGGATCTGAAGGGGGATCTGTAGGATCTGAAGGAAAGGGCTTACCTGCGGATGAGATGCAACAGTCCTGCAGGGGAAGTGGCCTGGGTCTTACTTCATCTCCTGGGTAATGACTAAACATGTTGCAAGAGGCTTTAATCACAAAGATTGCCCCGTTTTCTCAGTAACTGTGTTTCCCAGTGATGCCCTGGGGCTGCAGAGGCACTTGCTGGATCCATGCAGCACAATGGTGTGTGTGCTGCAGCCGGCCTGGCCCACGGCAGCGGCTCTGCAGGCTGCAGTGAGCTTCTGGCTCATCTCTGTCATTTGCAGCCAGTGGCAGGCTGTAGCTCCTCGCTGACCCAGAAGATGCTTCTGGTTCTACTGGGCTATGCTGGGATGGTCAGAACTGCAGGGGGAGGGAGGAGAGCTGCTAGCTGATATGGGACATCCCACAGAGCCTCCTGGGGAATGTGACCAAGAGAAAACAAGGTCCCTGCTTAATCTACTGGCTGCACTGAAGTGTTTAGAAGAGAAGAAAATATTTATCTCTGCAGCTCTGAATGAATGAGCAACAGAATTACTCTGACCCAAAATGTAAGCCAGTCAACTGGGAATACGTTATCTTCAAATTACTAATAGACTGCTGGTTTTAAACTCCCCAAAACAATGAAGTGCTGGAAGCAGACAAGTCAAAATGTATTTACCAGCTTGTAGAGTGGTGGACGTGGGAGGATAACGGCATAAAGCCATCCTGGAGCTGTGAGCTGCAAGAGAACAAAAGCCGTGCTGTGTGAAGAACAAGAGCCAACCAGCTTCCCTTCCAGTCGCCTCTATCCTGGGGTTTTGTAACCACTGCCACCTCTCTGATGCATGAATGAAGGCTGCTCCTTGGCACTTTCTTCACCTTTCTTTCACCTGCAGCAGCTAGTTGCAGACCTGGGGTGGGGAATGGGAGGATGAGATGGGAACCTCTACCTAAGAGGGGGATGTGAGCCGCGGGGCCCGCAGCAGTCAGGCTGACAGCTGCTCTGCCTGGTGCTTCACCTTTACCACTGCACTGCTGTGTTTCTGCACAGGGCTTTGGCAGCGTGCAGGGAAGGCTGGCTGCTCGCCCTCCAGGTCTCAGGGGATCTTGCTGCCCTGGGCAGAAGCTGAGCAGTCACCACTATGCAGGCATCTCGCTCTGAATTTGCTTTTTGGTGCACTTTGCAATTGCAAAGGAAGAGCTGACACAAGGTGAGGGACTGGTTATTCCGGGCCCATGGCTGGATGGCCACGCTCTAGCTTTTGCATGCTGACAGCATGGTCTCCTTAGGCAGGTGTCTCTAAAAGTCCTTTTCTCTCTTTCCACAGAGGCCGGCTTTGCCATCACAGCTATCTCCCGCACCCCTGGGGTGACTTACAACGACTCCTTCGACCTCCAGTGCATCATCAAGCCCCACTACCCGTCGTGGGTACCGGTGTCGGTGACGTGGCGTTTCCAGCCAGCGGGCAGCACAGAGTTTCACGACTTGGTCACCTTCACGCGTGATGGTGGGGTCCAGTGGGGTGACAGGTACACGGGATTCCGGACCCGCACCGCCATTGAGAAGGCCGAATCCAGCAACAACGTGCGCCTGAGCATCAGCAGGGCAAGCGATACCGAGGCCGGCAAGTACCAGTGTGTGGCTGAGCTCTGGAGGAAGAACTACAACAGCAGCTGGACGCGGCTGGCTGACAGAACCTCCAACTTGCTGGAAATCAGGGTCCTACGGCCAGGTGAGTGCTAAGTGAGCGTGAGAGGGGCTGGGAGGTGCCCCGCCATGGGGATGGGATGTGTGCCAGTGCTGCAATGGTCTCTCCAGTGTGAGGGCTACTCTCGTGGCTGTGACTGGAATTTCCCAGTTGTGCACGGCTCAGGTGGAACTGCTCAACTCTTCAGCCGTAAATGTTTTGAAGCTCTCTTATTTGCCTCTGGGCAACTGGGTCCTCTCTTTGCTCCTTGTATGCTGTTCGCAGGATTTTCTTCTGAGAAGTGAGGTGACTGAAGCTGGATCCAGTCTCTGAGCTATTCTTGTGAGATGGAGGTGGCTTTCGGGTTGCAACCTCCGTTCATCAGAGCAGACTAACCTGGGGAAGAGAAGAGGAGGGATGGGGCAAACAGGATCAAAGAACAGAGACGTGTTCCCACCAAAACCTGCACATGCACATATGCCATAGGTGAGGTGCTGCAGCTCTTGTCCCAGTAACTGGCTGCATCTCTGGCTCTTCTGGAGTCATCTGCAAAAGCAGATAATGAGAGCCTGACTTTATTCTCCACCAGAAACTGAGCCTTTTCCTGCTGGAAGTCACTGAGGCCATGGGTGCCCACACAGAGGGTGCAACAGCTAGTCAACAGACACCTAGTTTTGGGAGGGAGAGTCAGAAAACCTCAGTGATGTTTATGCTCCCTATACAGCCAGCAGAGAGAGTTAGATGTCTTCTGCAGGCCTTGTCACTAATACTTTGGTGGTGCCTTCTGTTTTCTATGGAGGAGAGCAAAGACAGGAGGTCAGGGCAGCTTTGTGCCATTAGTAAGCTGAATGATTTATTGCTATTTTTGCTTTAGGGCTGGAGTTGATGTTTAGGGTGAGGCTTTTAGCACCTTCAAGACTCTTGGCTTGGGTCATTGCAGCACAGTAGTCCTCCCTTTGTATTCCTGTACAGAGGGACTCCTTCCTAGGGTCTGTCTTATGCCTTGGGCTTTGTGTTTTTCCCCTCGGTGGCCAATTTTATACTCTATTTTACTTTACCCAACCTGTACCGTGTCTGTAGAAAAGTCAGGGAATGCTCTGAGCTCCAGGCACCTCAAGAGCTTTCTATCATCTTTTTTCCTCTCTCTCCTTCTGTGTCCTCGTCTTCAGATTAATCTTCTCCATTTATCTTGATTATCCTGCCATGTAATACATGTTTTACCGCTCACAAGGTCAGGTTGATGATGTTCATCATTTGAGCTTATTTCCCTGGGAAACAGCATTGACTGGATACAGTCCCTGGAGTAATATACTTCTTCATGGCACATCTCTGCCTATGCATATGTGTGTGAGGCAGAGAGAAAGAGAAATCCTTGGTAAGAGCTTCCTGAAGACAGCCTCTGTGTCACAGCTCAGGGTGGAAAGGAGGACATTTAAAGGACATTTTAACGGTGCTCTGACAGCCACTTCTTCCTTACTGGAGCACTAACCATCAAGTGATGCCTTAACAGAACAAGTCCTCTAGGTCTCCATGGCTTTTGCCTCTCCCTATCTTGCTGCTGCTCAACCAACTATTGCTCTACAAATCTGAGCTGTCAGTCCAATGAGCCTTGCATAATGTTTATGGTTTTATAGCTCACAAGGGGGGTTGGAAAAGAAGGGAGAAACTCCTCAGAATGTCCCCAGCACCATGGTTGCACTCTCTGTCTGTGCTTTGTTTCCAAGTCCCACGCAGCCTCTGAGGGCGGATGGTTGATGTTCTCTGTGAGTGCAATGCCAGCAATCTTACAAGCAACTGCTGTGGTTCTCCCTAGTTTTGCAGGCTGCAAGGGACCATGTCATGTTATTGCTGGATCTTTGGCTGGATAATCTCCAGAGAGCATCAAGGATATGTGGGAGGTGCCTTCCTCAGATATATCTGAATAACTGTCCTAGAGCCTCCACTCCACTCAGACCTGTGCTGATGAATCAGGTGCTAGTTTTCAGATTAATATCTAAGGCTTCTTCAAAAGGTGTCATTCAGGACCCCTGAACAACTGACCCTCTGAGCTCACTGTCAGTCTGTGTCTCTACAGACACCTTAATCTGAGGTAACTTCAGGTTGCTATTGTGTGTCTTAGTCCTAGCTCTCTCCTTTCCCTTGCCACTAGCTGGGAGTTCCTGCTTTGACTTCATATGCCAGTGAGTTGGGAGTGGACTGTCTCCAGTACTGATCTGCTAAGGGACACTGTAAGGAAGGCTTGTCTGGGGGTCTTTTGGTAAATTGACCCCCCCTGTGTTTCCAGATTGTAAATTAATATTGGAATTCTACTTTCCTCTTAAACTCCTGCTCCCTCTTTGTCAGGGTGACAGGTTCCTGTTTGACAGATTCCAGATGCAGACATGGCAATTGATACCTGTCAGCCTTTAAGGTGTCTTCAGATGAGAAAGAGAAAATAGTGACTGCTTCATTAACCTCTTTGCTTTGTAGAGTGAAATATCCTCAAGAGACAGGGTGCTGGAGCTTCTTCTGGTCTGTTAGTTTGCTGTTTCAGTGCTTGGGCTGTCTCTCAGTGGCACCTTTGCAGTAGGTAGTGTTTGTATCTGTCACCTGTGCCAGGTGGTAACTGCAGAGGTGGCAGCGCTGGCTTTGAATTGTGTGTATTAATGTGGCTGCAAAGTAATTTCACCTGTGGCTGTCTCATGGCCAACAAGTAATGTTGAGAAAACATCAGCAGTTGGACTAGATGATCCTTCAAGATCCCTTCCAACCCTTAACATTCTGTGATTCTGTGACTTGAGAAGTGAAGCACATAGCTCCTGAGGGAGGGAGGGAGGGAGTGAATAAGGCAGACAGCATGAACCCAGCTCTGAATGCAAAGTCTGTAGGCAGGGTGGCACAAGTGTTCTGCACGGCATCTGAAAGCAGATTTGGCCCTCACTCTTGCTAGTGTGTGAAAACCCACCAGCAGCAGCAGTAGGACCCAAAGCTCCCTTTCATGGCCTGCTCTTCCATGTCACACAAGCCTGAACATGTTGGGATGCAATGTAGAGAGAGAGAGTTGTGTACCTATCTAGGTAGCTCCAGCTAGCTCTTGTGTGCTTTCCAGGGAGAGAGACTTTCACTGCTGTAGGATGAGTGCTGGATTTTAACTTCAAAATCCAGGCTGGTGTGGAGGGTTTGTTGGGCAGGATTGCGAACCAGAACCAGAACAGGCTAGAGCACTTGTGGCCATCTTGTGTCCTTACAATGCAATGCTCTCCTTTTACCTTCACCTCTTGAGCTGCTTCTCAGGTTTTTTTCTTCATGAGCTCATGTTGCAGCAGAAGGGAAGGAACAATAAAAATAGAGCTCATTTCACGCCAGCTGCTTCTCCAAAGCCAAAGCACAGGCTGAGCTTCGAGAAAGCCTGAAGTGCAGGAGTGGAGATTCCCTCCCACCCACATCTTTGTGTTTGGGGCTCCCCTTCCACTGTAGTGTCTGGTCTGCCCTTGAAACCCCAGTTCTTCTATCTCTGAAAGCCGTGCCTTGCCTCAAGGGCTCACCACCCCTTTCCCCCAAGGGTTTGCTGACACTTTCCCTTCTGGAGATGTTTCTTTACCCTTTGTGCACTTGCCTCTTTCCAGGTGGAGAAGAACTTTACAGGGATGATTTGCAAGAGACCAGTCAGGACAGATGTGTCCTGTCCTTGGAAGGGACAGGTGTGGTGACTCCCTGGCACACGTTGGGCTCTCAGGCTTTAGGGGAGGCAGAGGTGCAGGAGGTTCCTTTCAAGTCCAGTGACCTCAGACGTGTTTGGATTGGGGCTGAGCCTTGACTGTGAGGCTGCTGGCTGAGCAGCATCCCCTCATTGCTCTCTGCCTACTTGCTCCCTTAGAGCAGTGCCATGCTTTCAGGTGAGCTCTGTTCCCAGCTTCTCCTTGCATCTTGCTTCTCCCTGCCAGGTTTTCAGGAATGGAGGAGCTGAGCTGGGAGGTGCTGCCTGGGAGTTGCGTGAGTCTGTGTGGTCTGCAGGACTCAGACAAGGGCAGCAGACAGTCTCTGGTGGCACAGTGCCTGATGGGGACCCTGCTGTGATCTGGGCAGGCGAGGATGTCTAGATAGGACAGTTTTGGCAAGGAGGCTTGAGCAGATTTGTGCTGGTGTGTTAAATTGCCATTGTCCTTTTGTGTGTTACCGCACTTATCTTTCCCCTGCAGCATGAGTGAGAGGGTGACACATCAGAGCTTGCAGAGGGCCTGGGGTCTGAGTACTGGACAGTTTCTCTGGAAACAGCAGAGTAAAAGAAGCAGGACTTTCACAGAAGCAGGAGGTTGTGGCAATCCCTGGCAGAGCATCCCCTTCCCTCCTTTCATACTCAGGCACAGACCTGCCCATTCTGAGTCATGGGGCACTCACCTTTCTGTGCCTCTGCACTCTTCCCACCCCTCTGTCCTCGTGTCATCCCTTGGCTGGTTCTTTGGTGACTAATCCGATAGCGTGCACATGGGGAGAAGCTACGGACACCTCTGTAAATCTGCCCTCTCGGTTTTTGACAGTAATGAAGGTGGGAGGAGGGCTAAGGAGGGGTGGCAGGGGATGATAACCAAGCAGATGCCAGGGGTGCTTGGCTCCTCACCGATTTTTTGCAAGATGGGCTATGGCAGATTGATTGACCTGCAAGCCGTTGAGCAAACAAGGTGGGCAGGCTCTTCATTAGAGAATTAATTAGCTTCCAGAGGCTCTCCAGTGGCTGCTTCATAACGCTTGGTTTATTAGGAGTTGTCAAGTAGAAACCATCGTGAAGGGGGAGAGTGGAGGCTCCTCAAGCTGGCCTTGGAGAAACTGGAGGAGGCTTGTGCCTGAACTCTACTTGGAAAATGGGGTGAGGCAGAGGTGTGCTTCCCCTCAAATCCCATGCCCAGGTGGGTGCAGAACACTCTGCCGCTCTCCTGCTGTCCACGAGAGACCACTGCTGACTGCAGCCTGGCTATGTTGGGCTACTGTTGGCCAGAGAAACCTAAGGAGCAGAAAGCAGAGGTTCTTTACCTATTTGTCCAAGCACATCCCTGACAGACACAGAGAGACAGCTCAGGATCTCGCTTGTCCTTCCCTCTGAAGACTCGATGAGCAGCCAAGCAGGAGATGATTGTGACTGCAGAGGCTGGGGATACTGGGAGGATGAGGAGGGAATGAGATAGAAGAGAATTGAAAAGCCAGGCTGCTTTATTGCATGCTTAATGCTGGGAGAGGAGGACTGTTTTCAAACAATTGCCAAGGTATGTGTGGAGTATAAGGAGAGGCTTTCGCTAACAATTGAAAATCAGATCTTACTGTTAAAGCTACACTTCCATCTCTTAGTAATGTCTGTATGTGAGGAATCCTGGATCTGAAAGATGCCTTTTCTACAATGGATGACCAGTGAGGTCACGGACCAGACTCTAGAATGTAGGGTCAAACAAGTGTTTCAAGAGATACAAAGTGTCTACTTAAAAACCTGACACTTTTTGCCACTGGCAGCATCCAGCAATAAAGTTAAACAAGAAAAGCTAATGAGCTGGAAACTTCCTTACAGAAATGATGTCTGGAAACTTAAGTTTGCTGCTTGCTTGATCCCAGAGTGGTTTTGCTCTGTAGAATAGCACTGCTTCCGTGCTTTACAGCTGCCTGCTCCATCTGGCAAATAGTTGGACTCTTGCTTGAGTGATGAAGTTGTTCAAGAAGTGCTCAGGAGAGACAGGATCTGTTTATCAGCAGCAGGCTCCCAGGCACAGAGCAGTTTCCTATTCCCCGTGTGCCTGGGAGCCTGCTGCTTTCCCTTCACTGCCAGTAGGGTAAGGCCTGCTGTTCTGCCTCAGAGTTGCTGTGCTTTCCTATTGGTTTCCAGCACAAAATGAAGGGGTTCAGTGTTGTGTGACCCACGGCTGTCCCCTTGCATAGACCAACATTAGCAACCCAGGAGGAACCCTTTTCCTTTTCAAGGGAGCATAGGTAGGTTTGATTCTTCCTCCTCATACGCCTGGTAGTCTCCTAGCCCTGCACATTTGCCCTAGGGAGCTTTGTCCCCGCACTTGCCAGGTCCTCTGGGACAGCTGCTTAGACTTTCTACCACCTTGTCACAGTTCTTTATCCCAGGCTGGCATGCCTGGGATTCTTCACATGTAGCCATCACATCCACTTCTGACATCCCCATCTTCTCCGTGTACCATTCCTGTCACACACACCCAAGAGCCTCCTCTTCTCGCTGCTGCTGTGGTGCAATATCATACCCTCTAGTGATCAGGTACTGGTTTGTACATACAGATTTGAGGTGGGATTTTCCCTGTGGACACACATCCGCTTGAGGGTGCTCTCCAAGTGGGATGCTTCCTGGCTGGCCTTGTCAAGCCAGCTGTGTTTTCTCACCCACAGGTGTCTCAGAGGTGCTGTCCCACATCACTCAGCCAGGCAAACTTGACCCAAGGCAGCTCATATATCAGCAGGAGGTTACATTGGTGTCAGCAGAGCCAAAGCACCCAGAGCAACTGCCATCCTGATCCCACAAAACAAGTGCCATGTCAAAACAAGCCCATCAACATAACCAGCAGGGGAGGCAGCTCATTCCCAACCCTGTGCTGGGGATGCTGACATTGGCCTTACAGGGTCAGAGCTGTGATTCACCTCCCCCTGCCTTTGGTTTCCCAGCTGAGAGCAGTGATACTTGGCTCCTCTGAAGGTCTGCCTGTGAAACACTTCTGTCAGAGCCAAGTGTATAGAGCTGATTGCAGTCAGTTATATTCAGGGCTTCCCCTGGGGCTCCAGCCTGGAAAATGCACCCAAGGGCATAACCTGGACTTTAATCATATGAAGCATCCAATTTCAGGAGGGCTTTACCTCCTGAAAAGCATCCCTACACCTAACCCAGCTCAGCCTGCTCTGTGTATGCTCACTGATCTGCTGCAGGCAGTCTTGCTTTTCAGCCCCCTGACAAGACTGACAATACCAGGAGACCTGGGCTGTATTCAGAATATGCTGCTCTGTTCAAATTAACTTTTTTCACAGTTACCTTTTTAGGAGCAATTTTTTCACTTCAATTTCAAAGCACTCTCAGTTTCTGACTTTGATACCTCCTGAGCGATTTTCCACTCCCATTTGCACTGTGCACATGCAGAACCGCGGTGTCAGCCTGTTTGCAGTCCATGCACATGCAGCTGCTTTGATGTTGTCTTGAACGCCTTTTCTCCACATACTTAAGCTTTTCATCGATTCACTGTTTGCTCTCCTTGGACTAAAATCCTCTGCAATGAACAGTACCTAGACTGTGTCCAGCTCTAAAGCTTTGTGCATCACTCATGTTCTTGAAGACTTCAAAAGCAGAGTCAGCAGGGGCAGCCCTTGGGGCAGAGGGAGCACTGGTGATGAGTGGGTGTTGACCGCCATTCACCTTCCCTGTTCCATATATGGAACCCCAGCCCCTTGCCTGCCCCACTGGTCCACAGCAAGGTGAGTGGCTTTGAGGCCAGCAGGCCCAGTGCTGCAGGAGCAGGATCTCAGTCCTGCAGTCTGCACAGTACCAGCCCAGGTGTCACTCCCAGCATACCTGAGCAGCAGCTTTGGCTGTCTGTCCTTGTGAGTGGGACCCGTAGCATTTTTCATAGAATCATAGAATGGCAGGGGTTGGAAGGGGCCTTTAGAGATCATCTAGTCCAACCCCCCTGCAGAAGCAGGTTCACCTAGATCAGGTCGCATAGGAACATGTCCAGGTGGGTCTTGAAGACCTCCAAGAAAGGAGACTCCACACCCTCCTTGGGCAGCCTGTGCCACTGCTCCCTCACCTGAACAGTAAAATAGTTTTTCCTTATGTTTAAATGGAACTTTTTGTGTTCCAGCTTCATCCCATTACCCATTTCTAGCTTCTTTGTAACGTGAGGTGCTCCTCATCAGATAAGAAACTACATATCTTTCTTCATCATTCCTTTGTGCAGGCAGGCTGTGTCCTGTTTTGAGAAGAACAGTGCTGAACAGCCAGACAGAGAGAGGGCCTAGTCCCAGGTATTGCAAATTCCCTGCTTCTGGCCATCACGAGCATTGGTGCAACTGATGATCTGGGGATGTCTTCTCTGGTGGGACACAACTGGCTGGACAGAGTGGCTTCTTTCATTGTGACAGCAACCTGCAAAGCCAGGTGGTACAGCATATCAATGTAAAGGAAGCAACTTCAGTGAAAGAAACCCATCCATTTCTTCCCATGGTGATTTTACCTTGTGAGACTAATACCTCTGTCTCAGCAGAATAAAGGAGGACAATTTTTTATCTGAATGCTTTTCCAGAACTTTAGTTCATAAAGAACTGGTTATTTTGGGGTTTGTACCTGTTGTGACTTTAGTCAGAGACTAAATTCCTGGATTCACTGGACCTACGATCTGCATCCTTACAGCGAAATATCTGGCCCTGGATGTGCTGAGCCTATGGCTCAGGATCTTTCATCTTTAGTTTCATACATAGAAGTTAGCTCCTAGGACCATCTTACTTGCTTAAACAGGAATTTGAGATGCTGTTAAAGAAAATTCCTCCAGTTTTCCCTGTCCTATATGACAGGGAAGCAGGGAGTTCAGTATGGATCTGTAGCCCACCCTGCTGTAGTGCTTCCTCTGTCATCAAGAAGCTCAAGAAGGCAATTTCTTGAGAAACGACAGATGGTTCATTTTGCTTGGTTGTTCTTTCACACGGCAGACGGATTTGACAGTTAATTAATGAAGGCAGCAGCATCACGAGCATTTAGGGTGCAGGTGAAGCTGAGGTAGCACTTGGTTGCACAGCAGGAGGTGATCCTCATCACTGCTGCACGCTGCTGGCTGCATGATCCCGACCCGTTCCTTGTGCCAGCATCGATCCCGCTGTGTGCCAGCTCAGTTTCCTAAACCTCAAGTAAAGTAGCCTAGCTAAAAAGGAGTAGTTAAAGGTGAGTGGAGAGAGCAAGTTCTTGGATGGATTCAGGTGAGTCCTTCTCTGGGAACTTTGTTTTTACACGGAGGGTAGTGCTGGCAACCCGGTGCAGTGTGATCTTGCTTGAAGTCTGTCTGGAGAGCTTATTCTCTGGATGGTGAGAAAGTGGCACTTCATACCAGCCTCAGCATCTCATGCCTGTGTAGCAGCCAGCTTTTAAGCAGTAGGCACTGAAAATGCCCAAGTCAAATACAGCATGTGCAGAAGTCAGCCCTGTGCTGCAGGGTGCACTTGTACTCTTAGCGTGCAGCTACACAGACTTCTCAAGTGTCTTTCTGACACCTAACAAGGAAGTTCAGCTGTTAATGGCTAGCCTCCAGACCAGCATGGGAGTTTGTGTGTGGTGCTGCTGTGTGTGTTATAACTTGTTCTTCAGGTACATTTAATTACTTTTTTTTCCCCCTAATTGACAGAGCATGCCTTTGTTTGAAATCTTTCTGATGAGTTGTTGATTAAATATCTCAGTATGTTATTTTTTTCTTTCTTTACCCTCGGTGGCTGTAGCTCGGTACTGAATTTATCTTCCAGTGATCCTATCTCCATATTTTAATTTACAAGTGATCAGTGAGCCGTATATTGTTTTCTGACAGCAGGCACAACTCATGCTGGGAATCTTTTATTCTCCCTCCCCTCTCTCTCTCTTGCAGAACTTCTCCATTCGTTTCAGGGTTTGGCAGGAAGGCTTCTGGGTTTAGGTTTGTGCAGCATTTTGCTTTGGGGTATCACAAAATGGTTTGGGATGGAAGAGACCTTGAAGATCATCTAGTTCCAAACCCCCCTGCCATGGGCAGGGGCACCTCCCACTAGACCAGGTTGCTCAAAGCCCCATTTAGCTTGGCCTAGAGCACTTCCAGGGATGGGGCAATATATTTGCGGCAGTATGTTTGTTTATTTCTTAAATTGGCTATTAGTCCTCACTGTCCTAAAGAGAGTTTCTGCTTCTCAGGGTTAGCTGTGGCTGAATCTGGGTGCTCTGGGCTTCCCAGCTTTCTCCATACCCGCAGCTACACACACAGCCCTCTCTGTGCTCACAGACATATGGCTTCTGAGTTTTAAAGAGACTTTCTGGGTCACATACGCATGCTTCCCTGAGGCCCTGCTTGATTACCTTCTAGTTTGTTAGCTGCTCCACTGGCTCCAGTGTGATGTGCCTGGTATTCCCAAGCTGTCCTCTACCTGAGCAGATGTCCTTGCACTGCCTGCAGACTTCACACCACAGCATGTGGCATGCAGCGACGGACTTGACCCGTGACCTGAGTGTTTGGTAGGTCAGCAGTCTGACTGTGCTGCTTTTGGGTAGAACGGGGATGTTGGGCTGCTTGTCAGCAGGTTTGACTGATGTGGTGCTCACCTTCTGTGGGGCTGAAGCTGATGGGGGCACAGCAGAGCAGACGAGTACCCCACAAGGTTTGAGGACGGGAGATGCCTGTTCTGCTTTGCCACAGCACCCTCTGGTAGCATTTTGAGCACATCATCCCGTGCTTCCCCAAGCTGCAGTAATATAGTGTGCTTCAGGGCACAAGCCTGTGCTTGAGGCTGAATTTTGAACTGAGGCTCTTGGAATAGGCAATGATCAGCATGGATGTGCACAGCTATTTAAGTACCTGTCTCATCTTGTAGCAGCAGCAGGTTGGGGGGCAGGGGAATGTCTGCACCTGCTGTGCTATGGACTTTGTGGCAACTTGCTGAACATACCAAATAAGGGTGACTTGGTGGTTTATTCCTGGCATCTTTCTGTCCCTGAGAGGAGATGGGTCACAGCCAGCTCCTCAACTTACTCCTGGGACTGGGATTACTCACCCAGCTGTGCTGCAGGAAGTACTATTTGCAGCATTCATACAAGGACTGTAAGTCTGATAAAGAAGTGTCATGTTGCTAATTTTTAGCAAAACGTGAGCAGTACTTGCAGGCAAGCTCAAGCCTGTCAAATGCTGATGACAGCAAACTGGGAGGACTGGCTGATTCCCCAGAAGGCTGTGCTGCCATTCAGTGACATCTCAACCAGCTTGAGAGTTGGGCAGAGAGGAATCTCATGAGGTTCAACAAGGACAAGTACTGCAGCTGGGGAGGAACAACCCCATGAACCAGCCAGACTGGGGACTGACCTGCTGGAAAGCAGCTCTGCAGAGAGACCTGGGAGTCCTGGTTGATAATAAACTAACCATGAGCCAGCAATGTGCCCTCATGGCCAAGGCGGCCAATGGCATCCTGGGATGCATTAACAGGAGTGTGTCCAGAAGGTCCAGGAAAGTTCTCTTCCCCCTCTCCTTTCCCTGATGAGGCCTCATCTGGAGTCTTGTGTCCAGTTCTGGACTCCCCAGCTCAAGAGGGACAGAGAACTTCTGGAGAGAGTCCAGCACAGGGCCACCAAGATGATCAGGGGACTGGAACATCTTCCTTATGAGGAAAGGCTGCAGGAACTCAGACTGTTCAGCCTGGAGAAGACTGAGGGAGGACCTTATGAATGCTTATAGATACCTACAGGGTGGATGTCAAGAGGTTAGGATGAGGGGTTTTTTTTGTGTAGTGCCCAGTGTCAGAACAAGTGATACTGGGCACAAGCTGGAACACAGGAAGTTCTGTTTGAACATGAGGAGAGACTTCTTTCCTGTGAGGTTGAGGGAGCCCTGGCGCAGGCTGCCCAGGGAGGGTGTGGAGTCTCCTTCTCTGGAGGTTCTCAAATGCCACCTGGATGAGTTTCAGAGTGAACCTGCTTCAGCAGGCATGCTGGAGTGGATGATCTGTAGAGGTCCTTTCCAACCCCTACCATTCTGTCATTCTTTAAATCTCTAGAGCAGGGGGAATGTCATTTGTGTGACACCCAGGGTGATGCCAAGGGGCATGGCCTGGGTGGGTGAAAGCGTGTCTGCTCCCTCTCACTCTGCACAGGGGCTCTGCCTTGGCACAACCCTCTTATGGAGAGGCCATTACACAGTCTCTCCAGGGGAGCCAAGCAGGGGACAGCGAAGTCAGATTGACTTCCCATCTGATTGCAAGCAGATAGTGTTAACCCTGACAGGGAGGGGGAGGGGTAGGAGGAGCAGGAAAAAAAAATGATGACCACCATCCATCTAGACTAGCAGTCATTCAGTTTGGTGGCTTGTCCAGGCATCTATCTTCTCTGTACCAGAAAGAAGGAGCATGCAGAAGTGTGGATTTAGCTTTTTGCAATTAGTAGGCCAGACAGTTTGCAGGAAGATGTGCAAAGAAGGGAGAGCTCCAGGTGTGGATCTTAATCGCTGCTGCAGACAGACATATATTCCACTTTTGTTTGCATGTCCAACCCAGAGCAGCATACCTGCAACCAGGACATGAGCGCTTCAGGGACCATAGAAACCTTTGGCATTGATCTGAAACCAGCACTGCTGAAGGTCAAGATGGCAAGTTGATGTTCAGTCGAAGCTTCAGTCCTTGTGTCTGCCCACCTGGGAGGGGGGAGCATCCGAGCCTTCCTCAGGAAAGGGTTAATGTTGTCTCTCCTTCCCATGGAGCTGCTCTCCCAGTAATTCAATCATGTCAGCCTGTTTGCAGGCAATAATTCATTGTTATAGGAACACTACAGTAAAGTGACAAGTTAATAATGGCAGTAATAATGGCAAGCAAAGTCTAATGCTATTTCCCTTTCTCCTGCTCCTGTTGCACCAGCAGCCTCCCATGTTGACTAATGCAATTTGCAACCTTGCTAATCCAGTTTCAGGAAGAATTGTGTTCTATTAAAAGAGAATAGCAGGAGTCAGGGAGCTGTGCTGCCATGTTCTGGCAGTCTCTGGGAAGGCTACCCCAGCACTGGAAGTCTTTGTCTTTGCCTTGCTGTGATTTCTATAAGCCTAATGAGCAAGGTCCTCCTAGGGGCATCCCATCATCTTCCCTTCTGTGAACGCCTTTGCTCCGATGTGTCTTCTCTGAAAGGGCTTGCACGACTTTCCCTTTTGAACATTGGTTTGCTGTCAGCAAACCTAGTGAGTGTGAGTCCCACACCCTTTGCCACACTGGGTCAGAAGGTTGACGTGTGCTTGCCTGACTCCCAGCTGCCCATGATCATTAGCACGTGTCCTCATGTGTGGAGGTGGCGGAGGCCTTTCAGCCCTGCCGTGTGGAAGGGAGAAGGGCTGGCCCAATGTGTGTCGAAGCCTATGGCAGGGCAGTGACCTGCTCATGAGTCTCTTGAGTCCCAGGCAAACATCCACCTGGGAGAGTTTGGTCACCGAGCGCTTTTCAGGCCATAGCGAGGGAAATGATGAGGTGCCTCTGGGTTGCGACTGCAGGCTGAAGGCTCAGCCGAGTTGGCACCAAAAGTCCAACCCGTGCCCTTTGGGGTTGGGCACTGATAGTGCTGGGGAGGATGGATTCCTCAGAGGAAGTCACCCAGGGGCAGTGCTCCTGGAAGGGAGTCTCTCTCGATCGGCCTGCTAAGCCCTGAACCTCGTGTCTGGTGTTAAACCAGGACTGCGTTCAGGTTGAGTGGCCTCTTTTCTGCTCCTCCTCCCACCCTGCCACACACACCTCAGCACAGTGAAATCCCAACTGAGTATTTTAAAAGTAGGACATTCTCCAGGAAAACTTCTTGAAAGGCTTTGTCAGTTGTCTCGAGGCGAGAGTGTCTCCTGGAGGAGCTCTCCCCAAAGGGCAACAGCCTCCAAAGTGGAACACCACCTCCCTGCTATGGTGACAGGACGCCCTAGGAACGATGTGAGCTGGGGGTGGCCATCCTTCTGGCCACTCCTTCTGCTTCATGGCCACTGGCTCATGCAGAGCTGGCTCCTTCTCTGGTCAGTAGCCCACTCCTCTGCTGCAAGGCAGCAAGCTGGGGTTTTGTATGGGGCTTTTTGGGGGCTGGGGCAATATCTTCAGCTGCAATTAAACATCGCCATTCCCAAGGCTTGGTAATAGTGTCTCCCAGGTGGGAAGTAAACTCTCACTGTTGTGTTTTCTTGCTGCCTACAAGGGGAGATGATGTAAGGAGTCTGAGACACAGTATCTTTTTATCACAGCATTTTTAGATACAGATTGCAAAGTGCTTTGGTAAAGTTAAGTGTTGCAACCCCTGCTTGATGATTAGGAAACAGAGGGGAGGGAGCAAAGCGGCTTCACCATGGCAGCGAGTCAGCAGAAAAGCTGCAACTCACGTCATTGCCTCATTCCTCCTTCTCTGATGACTGCTTTCCCTTCCCCCTAATATTTGTATAACTGTATTTACTATGTGTCCAGCTTGAGGAGACTGCCTGCTTGACAGTATACTGTAGAGAACCCCTACCATGTACTGCAGCTTGTAGAGCAACCTAGCCATGTCATAGCCTGCTGTGGTTGTAAGGTGTGCCTGACCTGGCCCGCAGCCCAGAGGTGCAAGCTTCGAGAACCAAAGGCTGCAGCAGGTATCCTGAGACAAAGCGTGTCCCTGCAAATGAGTGGGAATGTTCTCCACAGCCTGGGAATTAGTGCAAAGAAACTGTGATGCTGCAGGTCAGCATCTTTGCCCACCTCTCTACCCTAACAGGCAGGTGTCCCCCATGTCCTGGCCAGGTTCCAATGTGAATTCATCACCCATGTATCCATTCCAGAGGAATGCCATGATGGTAGAGGAGAACCTGTGTCTCTGAGCAGTCAGATAGTGTCTTCTGACCCAGCGCTACCTGCAGGGCCCCTGCTTGAGCACCACTGCAGCCTTCAGTGCCTGCACATGTTCTTCACACAGGTTGAGAGGCTTCACAGGGGCTGGGAGACCAGACTTGCTTTTAAAAAAACCCCAAGGGTTGTAACTATGACTTGTTGCCAGTGTAAATTGAAAGCCTTAGTAGCGTATGGAGGGCCAATTACAGTACATCAAGATATGATCTCCTCTTTACTGGCACCCTCCAGGGAGCAGGAGACATTGTGGCAATAGCATTATGGTTTGCAGATGATATGCACGATAACTTCACCTAGGTACATCCACCTGTTTCCTTCACTAAGCAGATGTTCGGGAGGCTGTTAAGAGAACATCAGCTTCATGACAGCGCAGCAGGAAATGCCATGTAACCGTGCGTGTTCTCATTGCTGCATCCACCACCTCTGCTGCTTGAGAGAGGGCTGGAGCAGCCCTGCCCTGGCACACCAAAACCCCAGCCCCTGGGGCAGACCGGATCAGCTCAGCATTTAAGAGGCCAAGCCCTTCCCTGGCTCTCTACCCGGGAAATCCTCAAGCCAGGAAAGGGAGTTCCCCCCTGCCACTCCCTGGTGCCAGGAGAATGAGGTTTGGCTGGCACAGCGCCTGGGGTGTCACTCTTCTTGCAATCTCTCTCATGCCCCAGCAGCTACAATCATTTCCATGTCGTGGCAGGCATCTTTAAACATGACTTGGCAGGCTGCACAAAGCGTAGAGAGACCCACTTTGCGCCAGAGTAGGTATGCCACCAGGAGGGAAAGAGATGGGCTCCCTGATGTACTGGAGCACCCTGGACCACTAACTTGAGGATTTATATTTTTTTTTACCTTTTAAAATTATTTTTCCAAAATGCAAAATGAGCCTTTTGGATTAGTTTGCCTGTCTGTGAATGGTGGCTGATGGTGATCCCTGTGAGAGAGCAGAAGTGTGAGCCACCCCACCGAGCTTCCCATGTCCTAACCAGACTGTGGGCAGAGGATCTCTCCCCTTTGTGTGAGCAAGCAAACCAGCCTGCAGCCCAAAGGTGAAAGCGTGCCACAGTGTTTCCAACTCATCAGTTTTTAGCCTGTGGTCTGTAAAAGCTGTGAATTGTTTCTGTAGGATCTGCAAAGGGTAATGAGGAAGAAGTAAGTGCGAATTTACTATGCAGGAGCCAGTGCCTGGCCAGGGAAGCATTTACTGCTCACTGATTGGGAATGACTGAGAATATCCCCTCTAATTCTGTGGGAGGGACACAGAACCCACACTTGCATCTTTTGTAGTGTGCCTCCTTTAAGAAAATAAGTCACGTTAGCTGAGAAGGGCATTGGCAGGGTGTCATTACGTACCACTGATACCTCTAATCTAGCCAAAGCTTGGCACGCCGTGTTAGGGACCTGTGCAAGCGCAAAGGGAAGACCTGTAATTCTCTGCCAGGGCCTGCTGCTCCCACTGGTACCAGCAGTAGAAGCGATCATCTTGTTAAAATTTGAGGGACTCTGTGCATGCACAGGCAAATTCCTGAATGCTGGCTGCAGTGGCTGCCAAGGAGGGCTTGGAGGGCTGGGGCACATGTGTGGAATTTAACATCTCATTTTTGCCAGTGTTAGTAAGCAGATTTCTTCCCCGTCACCCTCACCCCCATAAAAAAGAGCCTTTGGATGACCTCAGGTGTCCTTACTGTTTGGTACACGGTGAGAATTGCCATAATTATGGTCAGGGAACAAAGCCCTCACTGCTTCAGTGAAATACTTGTGTCACCTTCGAGGTATAGCTCTGTTGCCCCAGACACCAAGCTTAAAATTGCTCTGTGCCCATGCTCCTCATTTTCATCTCCTGGCAATGCCACGATGTAGGAAGAGCACTGGGAGGGATGCTTGCATCTCAGCAGCTCCAGTCTCTGCATACCCTGGCTTTGTCTCCATGTGTGTGTTGATATTGAGCGAGCCCACCACACGCAGCATGTGTATATACTGCATTTTAATAGATATAGGGCTACTGACTTAACATACACAGTTGCTATAGTAACAGAGGTTTCCTTAGTAACGGTTGCGGAAAATAATCCAGTACCAATTAAAAATAAACTGTTTGGAAAGGGGGCTGGGGGAGAAAGGAAACTGCCGAGAATCACCTTCCCCTTTATTGGTTCATCTCCCGGGGACTTGGAAGATTGATTAATGCTTGAAATAACCTTTCTTAACCAACAGTGAGCCAAAAAGGTGGGACGAGTGTGAGTGCTGTGGCTAAGGCTGCCATCTTGAAGCAAACCAAAGGGGAAAGAGAGTGTCTGGGGTATGGCAGAAGCACAACAGGGTGACACTAGATCTCTCCCTTAGATTGAAGTCCCTTGGGAGGAAGAACAAGGGACTATTTCCCTCCTTCCCTCTCTCCACTGTCTGCATGCCCCACCCCATAACACAGCCATCGAGTCTTTATTAGCATACTGATTAAAGCCAAGGGCAATCCAGGCTCCAGAAGAACTTCTAATGCATTATCTCAGATGGTGTGTTAGAGCAGAAAGCGTGGCTGGAGTGGGAGTTGCTTCCTCCTATTTGATGTTTGCCCATGCCTCCTCTCCGAAGGGAGCTGCTGGGAGGAACAGTGTGTCCCTCCTCCCGTCTTGGAGCCAGACTCCAAGACACACCAAGACACACCAAGAACAAGTGTCACAGGAGGGCGCCTCGTGTCCTCCCCTGCCAACCAGAATGCCCTGGGTGACAGCCTGAGCCCACACAGCTGAGACTTCATCTCCTGCTCCTGCAAGGAGAGTAGAATTGGAAAGTGGTGTGTCTCTCCCTTTGCAAGGCTGGGAGCTAATGGCCCTGCCATGTCATCCTTGATGCTATGTGACTGCTTAGCCACCTGCATAGGAACTGCAGTTGCACATGGGAAGTCGAGGGAGATGATGTGCCTGTGGCTTGTCCAGGGCTGTGAAGTCTGTGGTGGATCTGGAGCCAGGCTGCTGGGGCAGAGCTTATTTCCCACTGATCCTTTGCAATCTGGTGCTTTCTTTCTTTTCAGCTTGTGCCCTGTGTTTGCTCCCCTAGCTATTGCGTGTCTGTGGGTTTTGTGTCACTGAGATGACTGATACGTGACAGCAGTAGAGTCTTGTTTAATTCACCCTTCTGGGAAGTGGTTTTCTCTGGAACTGGTCATCAGCTCATTACCCTGAGGTGCAAGTGATATCATTTCACTATGAAAAAACTCACCGAGTTTGGGCATAGCCTTCTTGGTAAGTTCGGTGCCTTAGACCACAGTGAATTAAAAAAGGGAATCTTTTAAAGGAGAGACTTGCTGAGGAAGGCAGTGGGAGGATCACAGAATCACAGAAACTTAAAGGATGGAAGGGACCTCGAAAGATTGTCTAGTCCAACTCCCCTGCCAGAGCAAGACCACTGAGAGTAGGTCACACAGGATCCAGGAGTAAAGCAGAGGGTGAAAAAAGAGAGTTGATTCTGTAGGTGAACATCTAAATGCCTTTGTCTTAAAGGTCCTGTGCTAGCAGAACCCAGGCAAGACTGGCCATGCCTGCAGTTGGGGAAGGACTTTCTGGTCCTCCCCAAACCAGGTGAGTTTCTTTTCTGTGTTAATGACCCACCTCTTCTCATCCTCCTCCTTTCCCCCCTCACAGTGACCAAGCTGCAGGTTAGCAAGTCGAAACGGAGCATCACTCTGGTGGAGAACCGGCCCATTCCTCTCAACTGCTCAGTGAAATCCCAGACCAGCCCTGACTCGCACTTTGCCGTGCTGTGGTACGTCCACAAGCCCTCTGACGCTGACGGCAAGCTCATCCTGAAGACCACCCACAGCTCGGCCTTCGAGTATGGCACCTACGCGGAGGAGGAAGGGCTGCGGGGCCGGCTGCAGTTCGAGCGCTCTGCGTCGGGGGGGCTCTTCAGCCTGACGGTGCAGCGGGCAGAGGTGCGGGACAGCGGCAGCTACTACTGCCACGTGGAGGAGTGGCTGCTCAGCCCCAACCACGCCTGGTACAAGCTGGCAGAGGAGGTGTCGGGGCGGACGGAGGTCACTGTCAAACAACCAGGTACCACTGGGCTCCTCTTTGGCGTCACCTCTTGTGTGCGGCTCCAGAGCTCGACAAGTTTCTCTGGAGAGACAGGGATCCTCTGCTCTTCTTTCTGCTATGGCCTTGTCACCACCCTTCTTGCATCCTTGTGTCTGCCACATCCCTGCAGAGAGAGGGACGTTTTTCCCCTTTGATATGACCCTCCTCCATTTAGGCTGGGCTGGCATGCATTTCAGTGTCTGCACATGAAGGTTGTCAGTCTCCCACAATCTAGAGGGCCGCTGTATGCAGCCAGGTTCTTTTTATCCTTAAGAGCATCATGTAGCAAGAGTGTTGACTAGTGACCTACACAGTTTTACACAGTTTGATTTTACTCTGTGCCTGTATCCTGGCAGGCATGGGAAGCCTCTTCTCTCCTCCCTCTGCACAGTGCATATGAGAGTAACAAGTCTAATGAGATGGGGAACCAGCTGCCAGTAAAGGAGAAGTCTATTCTGCTGGTGGTTTCTGTGTCAGTGGGCATCACTGGCAAAGGTGGGCTGATGGAGGAGCTAAAGATGGCCCCCACAAGCTGTCAACAGAGCCCTCATTTTGTGCAAAAGGGGAAGGCAGAAAGGCAGGCACCATCTCCTAGTGCAACCTGGAGCCTATATGTGCTGCCAAGGCAGAGCACCAGTATTTTATGAGGTAGTCTGCCTTGTCCCCATTTGCTCTGGGTGTCTGGAGCAGAGAGAATTTTATCTGTAGGATCAAATCCCTCAGGCCAGAGGGACAAACCTGGATAGCAAGGCTAGACTTAGGATGCTTAAGGCATTTTCTCTCTCTGGGTTTGGCTGGCTGGACACAAGTTCTGTGGATGGGGCTGCAAGAGAGATATTGAGTATGGCCCCCAGCACAGCTTTGCCTGGTCACACAGCGAGTGTGGCAGGCCAGAGCGTGCCCCCTGCTGCTCATCCCAGCTCCTTGCTTCTGCCTGCAAAGTCCTGAGGTGGCTGTGGAAAGGTCAGGGATGGGGGAGCTGTGATCTGTCCCCTATTTTGCATCACCCACCTCTCTCTGGGAAGTACAATGCCCATCACTTGCTGCAGTGGCCATGCCAGGGAAGTCCAGACTGCACCCCTGGAAAGAAGTAGGGCAGGAGTTAGTGTTCGACACGTCATTTCACATAAAAGAGCTGATTGCAGTCACTCCGCTGTGTATCAATGAAATTGTGGAGCAAAACCAGGGACATTCCCAAGGCAACAAAACACCATGTGTGACTTTGCCCTCATGCCACTTCTCGTTTTGCAGTGGTGCTTCCCTATAATCAGCTGTCCATTTTCCGTCCCACTTTTTTCCCACAGCGAGAGGGCTTTTACCGGTCAGGGGGGTGACCAGGCTACTGCCATGCCCCAGGAAGAGAATGAGAAAAGATGGAGGTGTCTGTCTCTTCATGAGGTGCCTGTGCGTTTAGGACCTTCCAGGTCCTTCCCTGTGCTGAATGGGATATTGGTGGTGCCTGGCCTGAGATTTCCATCGGACCCTGAAAAACACAAGTCCTGTTTTCTTTTTCTCCTCTACCCTACTCTCCCATCTTTTTTTTCCTCCCCTTCCTTATTTCTTTCGTCACACCCCAGGGTCGTGGCCACGTGGGAAGGGTTTGTCTGGGGACAAAGGCCCCTTACAGGCCTTGGCCACCTTACCTTTCTAATGGCCTTTTCCTACAGACAACCGCCTGCAGGTGAACCAGACCCACAAGAACATCACAGTGCTGGAGAACCAGTGGGTGACCCTGGAGTGCCTGGTGAGCAGCCGTACCAGCCCCTCATCGCAGCTGTCGGTCGAGTGGTATGTCTGGCGGCCGGGCCACCCGGAGAAGGAGGCGGTGGCGCGGCTGAGCCGTCAGAACACTCTGCGCTACAGCGAGATGGCAGCGCTGGGCGGCCTGCGTGGCCGCCTGCACCTGGAGAGCCCAGCCCCGGGCCTCTACCTGCTCTCCATCCAAAACGCCACCGTGTGGGACAGCGGCAGCTATGACTGCCGTGTGGAGGAGTGGCTCCTCGACCCCAGCGACCGCTGGTACAAGCGGGCAGAGGACCTCTCCGGACTCACCACCCTCACCGTTAAGCAGCCAGGTGAGAAGGAGGAGGAGGATGTCGTGCTGGTAGCTCTGAATGACACTCTGCCCTCTGGCACTCCCCATCCGGCTGCCCTGGAGAGGCAGGACCAGGACTGCTGTGCCACAGACCACGCTGAGGCATCCTTGTCTCTCTTCCTGGGCTCACCCTTGCTTTTCCAGAAGGGCTGTACAGCAAGTCCTGCAAACGTAGCTAGATGGGCTTGGGATTTTCTTTACCATTGCATCTGCAATTCTGTATGGGTTTTTACAACGCTTTTGGCAGGTTCAGTAGGATAAGCTTCTGGCTTTATTCACATTTTTATTGAGACTGAGAAGGTAAGGTGCTATCTATGGTTGCCAGGCACATACCCCAGGGGCAAGGTCATCACATGAAAAGAGGACAGCAGAGGAGGCCAAGACCCTCTCTACTGTCCAGGCAGTTTCTTACACTGCTGTGCCCCGTTCTGTGAATGAAGAAGCAGATTGGAGTGTGCAACTCCAAGAGTTCATCTATCAGTTGTGAAGAGGGCTCGGACTCCCAGATGGGGCAGTACTGCATTTTGGCCATATCCAGACACAGGGAGGCAGGCAGCAGGGTTCACTGCAGGTGCTTCTTGCTCTGTACAGGATCTAATGTGGAAAAGGTGCTACAGAAGTTCAAATCAGGGAAGAAACTGCAGTTTCAAAGGATTGGGAATGGAATGGAATGGAATGGAATGGAATGGAATGGAATGGAATGGAATGGAATGGAATAAGAAGGATGAAAAGAAGAAGAAGAAGAAGAAGAAGAAGAAGAAGAAGAAGAAGAAGAAGAAGAGTGTTTCAGTTGGAAGGGACCTACAGTAGCCATCCAGTCAAATTACCTGACCACTTCAGGGCTGACCAAAACCTAGAGCATATTATTAAGGGCATTGTCCAAATGCCTCTTAAACACTGACAGGGATGGGGCATCAACTACCTCTTGAGGAAGTCTGTTCAGTGTTTGACCACCCTCTTGATGAAGAAATCGTTCCTTATGCCCAGTCTGAACCTCCCCTGATGCAGCTGTGTACTGTTTTCACATGTCCTGTCACTGAATCCCAGGGAAAAGAGATCAGCACTTCCTTCTCCGCTTCCTCTCCTCAGGAAACTGTAGAGAGCATTGAGGTCACCGCTCAGCCTCTTTCTCTCCATACTACACAAGCTCAAAGTCCTTAACTTCTCCTCACAGGACATTCCTTCCAACCCTTTCACCAGCTTTGTTACCCTGCTCTGGAGACATTCAAGGACCTTCATGTCCTTCTTAAATTGTGAGGCCCAGAACTACACACAGTACTGCAGATAAGGCCACGTCAACACTGCATACAGCAGGATAATCACCTCTTCTGACTGTCTGGTTCTGTTGTGTGTGATGCATGCCAGGATGCAGCTTATCCTCTTGGCTGCCAGGGCACACAGCTGGCTCCTGTTGAGCTTGCCCTCAACCAGCACCTCTAAGTCTTCTTCTGCAGGGCTACTGTCCAGCCACTCCTCTCCCAGTTTATACTCATGGCTAGCATTATTCCATCCCAGGTGCAGAATCCAGCATTTGCACTTGTCAGATTTCATCCCGTTAGTCATTGCCCAGTGCTCCAATCTATCTGTATCCTTCTGCAAGGCCAGATTGTTGATAAATACATCAAATAGGACTGACGCTAGAATTGAGCCCTGAGGAACACCCCTGGCAGCTTGTTGCCAAGCAGATGTAGCCCCATTCACTACAGCCCTTTGATCTCTGCCCTTGAGCCAGTTCATCACCCAGAGCACCCTGCGTGAGCTGATCATCTCACAGCCAGACAACTTGTCCAGAAGGATGCTGTGAGGGACAGGATCAAAAGCCTCACTAAATCCAGAAAAAACCTACATCTAGTAGGCAAGTGACCTTATCATAAGAGGATACCATCTCAGTTCAACAGGACTTTCCCTTTGTGAACCCTGTGCTCGCTGTGTCTGAGGAGATTGCATTGTTCTCCACATGCCTTTCAGCAGTACCCTGTATAAATTTTTCCATCATTTTCCCAGAAACCAAGGTTAGACTAACAGGTCTGTGATGCCCTGGGTGTTCCCTCACTCCCTTTCTGTAAACTGGAACAACACTGGTAGCTTCCAGTCAGCCAGGGACCTCCTCAAGCTCCCAAGACCTTTGGTAGATGTAGAGTTCCTGCTCTAATATCTGCTAACTCCTTCTGTACTCTGGGATGAACCCCATCACACCCTATGGAGTTGTGAACATTCTGCCAGTACAGCTGTTCCTTTATGATTTCAGTCTCCACAAGTGGGAAGTCTCTGTTCCCACACTTATGGTCTTCCAGGGAATTGGACAACTCAAGGTCTATCCATATCATTGAAGAGAGGCTAAAAAAACCATTAAATGCCTCTGCTTTTTCTTCATCTCTATTAGGTGACCATCTTCAACAAGTATTGGCCCAATGTATTTTTTAGACTTCCTCTTGCTATTAACATACTTTAAAAAGCCTTTCTTGTTATCTAACCTAACAGTGGCCAGTTCAACTCTGAAATCTTGCTGCAAAGCCTGACCTTGCTTCCCAGACATCCAACCATTTGTTTTTCCTCTTGAGCTCCCTGTCCACTTGAGCTGGCCTTATGCCCAGCTTGCTTGACTTAGTGAAATTGCCCACTCCTGTGCTTCTAAAAGCTTGTTCTTAAAGCTCTTGTGGTGTCCCAAGCTCTCAAAAGCAGCTTCCCAGGGTACTCTGCCAAGTTTCATCTGTTTTAATGTCAGATAAGCTGCAAGGACAATTTATCTTGGAAAATACAGATTCCCTAGTTTTTGAGGCAAATGACTCGAGATTAAATGCCTGTCTTACAGGCTGTAGGTTAAGTAACAGTTGTGGTCCTCATTTGCTGGGTACTTTCCAGTGTGTAAAGCAATCACTGTACAAGTACTGCCGTGGTGCTTTATGCCTGCTCATTCCAGCAAGGTGTCAGCCTCGTAACTCTGCAACAGAGAGGGTAAGATTCTGGAAAGGTTTTAGTGGTCATTCCTGGCAGAGAAGATTTATATTGCAGAGGAGGAGCTCTCTCAGGGGACAGCACAGCTTGCTTGGGAAACTTTGCTGGCCAAGGTGGCTTGAGCAGAGACTGCCCCAGGCAATCCCTGTACCCTGCGTGCCCGCCTAGTTGTAAGCGCAGCTATTCATCCAGGCAGAGAATTACCAGCCCTGATGTAGCAGGGAGTAAACGGCAGGGGAAATCTTTGAGGCTCAGTTTGAATTGCGGAAGGATGTGGAGTGGGAAGGAGAGGGGGAGTTGGGAGACCACTAATCGAAGATATTTTTTTCTGAAAGGGCTTTGTTGTTGTTTGTTTTTCTTTCATAGCAGCCAGTACTTAACAAAATGACTAAAACTTGCATGTGACTCATGCCTCATTAGTGAGGATTTCCATCCTTCTCTTTCAGGACTATAATCATGAGCAAAGGGGAAAAAAAACCCCTCTTGTCACCTTCAGACAGCAGTTCTTCTCCTTCTGCTTAACTTGCTGAGGTGGGGAAGGTTTTGTGTTGATTTTAACAAACCTTTTCCTTCTCTTCCTCCTTTTTTTACCTCAGTCGTCTGAGAAATCTCAGGACCTAACTCATTCCTGTTTCTGGAGTGTTCCTGGGGAAGAGGTGAACTGAAAATTCTCATGTTGTCTATGGCCTGAAGAGCTCTGGCCTTAATATTTTCCTTATGAGACTGGTTAAAAAGTGTAGGACAGGTCCTGTAATGAGAAGCCCCGCTGGGCACAGAAGCCTTGTGGCTGATGAGAGCTGGAGGCCAGCAGCCCCCTCCTGCAGGGACATCCAGGGTCCGTGCAAGGGAGGGCTTGCCCAACTCTCTTCACTGGAAGAGAAAGTGCCTCTTTCTTCAGTGAGCTTGCCCTTCCTGCTCAGCTTTCTCATCGGAAAGCGCTCTTTAATCTTTAAATGAAAGCTTAGATCTGGACTGATTGTGATCCCTGGAGTATGTGTTCCCTGGCAAGATGACTAAACCAAATGTTAATTGCTCTTGAAGTCAGCCTTTAATCAACTCATCTTGGGTTCTCGCTGCTGTATCTCAGTTTGGTAAAAACATCTTTTTAGCCTTGCAGCAAGCACTAGTTAAAAAAAAAAATACAAACCATGAGAGAAGGAGACTTTTGGAAACATCCTTGCTGTGTGTGTGCTGAGGACATCTCCATGGAGAAACCTCCTACCTAAATAACTTCCAATATTGCTGGGAAAAAAATCCTCTCTTCTTCTGCCGTGCTGACTTTTCAAGTCCTTTGACTACTCTCAAAGAAAAAAGAAGCAGTGCTCTTTGCAGCATTAGCTGGGGAGCAGTGGTACCTTGATCCTTGGCGCACGCAGCAAACCTTGGTGTTTCCTGATGTGTTCCTGCAGTCCGGATGAGCCACAGCGGCTTTCTCCTCAGACACACGGCCGTTAGCTTGGGCAGGGTTCTGTGTGGGCAGGGCTTGTGGGAAGGGGAGGGTACTATGCCCCTGCAACTGAACACAGAGGTGCCTGTAGGACTTGGCAGGCTGCATCAAGCCTTTGGGGTTTGCTTGGATGGCACCTGGCAGTCAGAGCCGTGACAGTCGGTTTGCATTGGGGCAGGGTGGCTTTAAGAGTAGCATTCTGTGAAAGGTCTGGAAAACAAGTCTTATGAGGAGCAGCTGGGGGAACTGGGGTTGCTTAGTCTGGGCATGAGGAAGCTGTGGGGAGACATGATCACTCTCTACAACTACCTGAAAGGAGTTAGCAAAGTGGGGATCAGTCTTTTATCTCTAGTAAGAGGAAACGGGCTCAAGTTGTGCCAGGAGAGGTTTAGATTAGAGGTTAGGAGTAACTCCTTCACTGAGAGGGTTGCTAAATACCAGAACGTGCTGCCCAGGGAGGTAGCAGAGTCCTCATCCTTCGAGGTGCTTAAGAGATGCATAGCTGAGGTGCTGAGAGACATGGTTTAGAGGTGGGCTTGCCAGTGTCAGGTTAGTGGTTGAACTGGATTATCTTAAAGGTATTTTCTAATTGAAACAATTCTGTGATTCTGTGATTTTGCTCGGTGCTCACCTCTCCCCTTTTGTCATGTCAGATCCCACCTTGCAGGTGGACACGGCCACCGCTAACCTCACGGTGCAGGAGAAGGAGTCCTTCCTGCTAGACTGCAGCATCTTGTCCCGCTCCAGCCCGGAGTCCCACTTTGCGGTGACATGGTACAACGTGCGGGCCAAAGAAGCAGGCAGCCACGCAGAGGCAGAAGAGGAGGACGAAGGAGAGGAAGAGGAGCGGGAGGCAGTGCTGAGCGTGGGCCCCGATGCCATCTTCAGCCCGGAGGCGAGTCGCTGGGAGGGCCGGCTGCGCTTCCAGAGGCTCTCGGCTGTGCTCTTCCGGCTGACGGTGCTGCAGGCGGGCAGCGCCGACACCGGTAACTACTCTTGCCGTGTGGAGGAGTGGCTGGCAGACCCCAGCGGGCGCTGGTACCGGCTGGCGGAGGAGGAGTCAGGGACGGTTGCTGTACACGTGCAGGACACAGGTGAGAAGAGGCGGCAGCCCTCATGAGGACATGGCCCTGACGTCCTCTGTGTCTTTGGTTTGGCCAAGACCAAAAGGCCAAGGAGTGAGTGAGACTAGGTCTCATCTGCACCGGGGCAAGTCTCTGGTGCCGGTGCCTTTCCAGTCAGCTCGATGGCTCGGAGCCCAGCTCTTGCTTGGACTTCAGCACCCCCATTGCACTTATCTCTGTGCTGGGGCTGCCCACCCCCACAACACTGCCCACCTATCTCAAGTCAGTGCGGGGGCAGTGACATTGCCCCCCTCTGAGGTTTAACCCTTCCCTTTGGGAAACACCTGTCAGTTGTCTTAGCACAGGCTGTGGCACAAGGTTCTCCTCCCAGAAACTCTTGACGTTTCTGATAGTTCAGAGGCTCCAAAGGTAACTGATGTCATGAGAGTTTTGTGGGCCCTTAAGCAAGGTACTCTGGGTTGCTGCCCCTGTGTACCACCACTGAAGGAAACTAGGCTTTGCGAGGCTCCCAGCTTTATAAGACATCAGAAAATCCACGCCAGGGAGCACTCTCTAGCACTCATGAAACTCCTGGGGGTAATAAAGCCAAAATATGCCCTGCAATAGCTTTTTTTCTGGTGCTCTGTTTACCAGTGTTGGTATTTTTCACAGACCTTTGCTTCCTGCATTGACACGGATTAATGAGCATCTGTTTTTTTTACGTTTCTGAGGAAGTTTGTGGGCCACACATTGCAGAAGCTGTGAAATGTGACCGTCCTGTGTCTCTTTCCAGGCTCCACCCTGCAGTCTGTCATCTGCTCCAACGATGCCCTCTTCTACTTCGTGTTCTTTTACCCTTTCCCCATCTTTGGCATCTTGATCATCACCATCCTCCTGGTGCGGTTCAAGAGCCGAAATTCCAGCAAGAACTCAGAGGGCAAGAACGGGGTCCCCTTGCTGTGGATCAAAGAGCCTCACCTCAACTACTCCCCGACTTGCCTTGAACCTCCGGTCCTCAGCATCCACCCAGGAACCATAGACTAAGGAGGCAGTGACTCCCCGGGGGGACACGCAGAGAGAGAGAGAAGCAGAGAGGCACCAGGAGCCCTAAGGAACAGTGGGGTTTGTTGTTCTTGTTTCATTTCTTCCAGTGTCTGTGCTCTGTCACAGCAGCTGAGCTCTGACAAGGAGGTCCGAGGCATCCCATGGCTCCTCTGGGAATGCATCCCCTCATCTCGACAGAGGGAGGGACCCTGCACTTGCTGTACATAGCTGGTGTTCCTCTCGGATTAGTTTCACTCCCATCAGTTGCTGTGTACTTTGGGACGTTACCTTGTTTTGTTGGCATTTCTTTTTCGGTCACTCCAAGAACTGTAAGGCTTCCCCTTCCCTCCACATAGCGAGGAGATCCCAAGGGGTTTTTGGTCTTGGGACAATCTCTTTGGAAGTAAATGTACATGTTTTCCAAAACAGACTGTGGTTTTCCTCCTCAGACTTGGTGCCACAGTGAAGAAGGTCTTTTTCCGAGGTGTGCTGAGCTATCTCCTCCCCCTTCCAAAAGGGATAAAGCCAGGCCCACCTCCTGAGGGATTATCTGGGCTATCAGGAGGTCCATTTCAAAGACTGTCTGTAGCCTCAGCATCTTCTTGCCTCCATTGTACTGTTCTCCCCAGGAGGGGCAATTCACCTTTCGGGAGCGCTCCCTGGTCTTGGAGAGACAGAATGTTCAGCGTGCTTGCAGTCAGGACAAAAGTGATTTAGTTTGTCTTCAAGAACTGAACGGGGGAATGGAAGGAGGATGCCTGAAAGCCCTGACTTTCTTGGTAGCAAAGAGGGTCCTCATACAGTCCAGCTTACCAGAGCCATGCTTCTCCCTGGTGTCCATGCTGCCACCTCTGACGAAGTGGGTCCCCTCTGTGCCCCAGTCACCTGAGGAGGCTGGATCCAGTCTCTGCAGACTTCAACATGACCAAAGTAATGACTCTAGAAAGTGGGAAGAGGCGAGCTCCACCGTCAGGTTCACATCCCCTGAATGGTCCAAGCCAAGGAGCCCAGTCGCAGCCACGCCACACAGCAGGGACATGCCGTTAACTCCTGTGTCATGAGTTTCCCTGTGGCTTGCATTACTTCCCTGTGTGAGCTGGGGTGAGGCATGGAGCCTGCGCTGCATCTGCGCCCTAGGGGCTTCCCTGTGGGCCATCAGAAATCTTCCCCCCGTCTGTCTGTCTGTGTGTGTGTGTGTGTGTGCACATGTGCATGCACGTGTGCATCTGCCGGTTTTCCTTCTTGGGGCTTTAGGATGAGAAACTGTTTCTCCATAGGCTCCCCCTCCTGGCAAAGTCACCTGCTCTTGTCATAGGCTGTGGCAGGAAATGCTGTTCTTTCTGTGAAAGATGTGGCTGTCGCCAACCAAACCAGGGCTCTCGCTGTGTGGAGCACCGGAGCTCCCATAGCGCCTGATGCCAAGTACCCCTGCCCTGTCCCGTGGAGGAAACCGTCTCCTCCCTCAAACGCCCAAAGCGGTACGTCTGGCAGAAGAAAATGTTTGCCAAAAACAGCCTTTTGTGTCTTCCTTGATGTCTTCCTGGCAAACCCGGCCATTTATTTTTTGCAGCATGGCTGAAGCCAAACCGGGGGCAAATGGGCACAGCTGCAAGACACTCCTCCCCTGGCCTCACGTGAGAGAGGTGCTGTACTCACAGCCGTTGTCCTCTTCAAGAGGGTTGGACTGTTCTTTGTGAGGAGAAGGGGACCTCAGCAGATGCTCTGTAGCACTAGTTGATTAGACTAACTGGATGGTTGGATGTCTCAGAGAGGGTGAAGCCTTGGGTAGGAGATCTGCACCATGCATCCCATCTCCCACCTGGGAGTGGACTCACATGGCTGTGGACCATCTCCTGTACCCGGGCACTCAGAGTCAGCCAGCTATGCTCCTCCACCAGGGCACTGGTTTCTCCTTCTGCTGGGAAGCCCTTATTTCGCTCATCCCTCTGCAAAGTCTGCCTCCTCAAGACATAACTGCTTGCTGGCCCCAGCATATGCATAATATCACGCTCCTATATATGTATCTATGTATCACACACCCACACACTTGTCTTCCCTTTCTGAATAAGGCGTCTGCAACAAGAGGAGTGGGACGAGAAGTGAATGGAAATGAAGAACCGAGGCACTAACAGCAGCAGCTGCAGGCAGCGGGTATTGTTTCATAAATGTAGTCCCTCCTGTACATACTGCTCCTGGGCAAGAACTGCAGCTCATTTCAGCTTTAAAGGAAAAAAAAAAAGAGAAAACTGAGTCACTGGGAGCCGTTCCTTCCTGGGAGAACACTGCACTGTGTCTGAGCCACGCCGCTCCTCGCCAGCCTGCCTGCCCCAGCGCAGCGCTGTCCCGTGGCCCTCTCCTCCCGGACGAACCGGGTCCCTTGCCAGCCCAATGGGTCCTGCACCAAGCCCAGGCTCTCCCGGGAAGCAGCTCCCACGGTGGCCCCTGAATGTACCTTTGCCAGTGACATTTCTCCGTAGCTCTGGCAGTGGATTGCCCAGTCTCGAAACTTGTGTTTTTATAAGGCAGACTCTTCCTGTAACGAGTTTTAACACCAAGCTTTTCAAACCACTCTCTCTGCTGAAACTTTAAGGAACCCGAGAAGAAAGAGAGATTCCCTGTCCATGCATGATGTGGAAAAATGTTTGGGATTTTTTTTTAAAAAAAGCAAACAACAAAACCTTTGTACTATGTTGCACTAAAACATGTTTTATACAACACACCTGAGAGCTGTAGTAAACTGTGTTGAAATTGTGGTTCCTATTGCTGCCGGTTTTTGTCAGAGACTTGGGCTTTCGTTACGCCTTTACGCGTGCTCCCTGCATAAAGGTGTGCTGAACTCCTAAGCCTGCCCTCCCCTCTTATAGGCAGCCTCTCCCTCCCACCATCTCTACTCCCTGTTACACCAGCTCTTCTCTCACCCCAGTAATTCATCTCCTCTCTTGCAGGCTGGAGCTTGCAAACACCTTGCACCCTCTGGCTCTTCATTCTTCTCCCTCCCATCCCTTAATTCATCCCGTAATAGAATATGACATTTAACAGAGGTGTGTCAGGTCTGTTTATTGAATGGGATACACTGTCTTTGAAATTGCTTTGAAAACAGTAAGTACTTCACTGTGTCATAGTCTGGAGTTAAAGAAAAAGCATTCTTGGTTAACAGAATTATTCATAGCAAATGTTAAACAAACCATCTTCAGTAGCCTTGATGTAAGCAGAAGACTATAGCTCACTACAGAGTTGCTTAGGTCAATGTAAAATGCAACTTGCTAATTCTCATCGCTCAATATTACCTTGAACAAGGGTTTGGTCAGTAGTTTTGAATGGCCACACTACACCAGCTAGGGTGTAGCCTGACACATTACCTGTACAGTAAAAGTGCTGTGAAATTGTGCTAAATGCACAGCCAGTGTAGCTGTAAGGGTGGGTTTGATTTTTACCCACATTCATTTAAAACAAAAAACATCCTCTGCTAAAGTAATTGTATGACAAAACTCTGTTGCCTCCAGACACAAGTGGCTGTGTGCCCCACACACTCCCCCCAGCAGACTGTCCTGGGCTGCACCATAGGCTCTGCGCAAAGATTCTTTAGCCCTACACATACATGGTGCTATACAGCACATGGTATCCCTGGCACCCGCCTTTGACAGTACCAAGTGGCAAGCCTGGGCTAGAGAGTTTGCCAGGAGGCATCTCTGCCAGCCCAAGTAGGCCTCCCTGCAGTCAGGTGTGCATCCCTGACCCTCGCTGGCATGTTCATATAGGCAGGACCCTGGTTTGGGGGAGCCCGAGCAGGTTTTGCTGCCTGTCCTGCTGGAGCATCACTAGCAATGCTGCAGTGGGTGCTCCTGCTCGCCTCAAGGGCCAGGTGACGTGCAGCCACCACACAGCAGATGTCTCACAGCTTGACAGCTCAAGGGACCACTGTGTGCTATCCTCAAACCCCCTTGTAAGTGCTTCCCCCACCCGCAAGCCCCAAACTGCTAGCTCCAAAACAGCCTCCCCGCAGAAGCCCAACACACACAAGCAGGAGAAGGGGGCCTGGCCCACGCTTACATGCTTTACTGCAAGACAAGTTTTTAAAGGGCTCCCCTGGGGCACCCTTCAACCCCCTCCCCTGCTAGGCGATGTGGTACAGGCCCTTGGCCACCCGCTCCAGGCGGTCCCTGTACTCGAGGTGGGCGTACAGTGAGGCATGGACGCCACGGAAGCCATGCTGGGCCCCCCACCAGCAGGCTGCAATGGTGGCAGTGGAGTCGCTGTCGCCGCCATGGAAGAAGGCACGGTGAGCCAGCTCTGCCCAGGAGTCCCCCGCGCCCAGCACCGCGTCGTACGCGATCATGGGCGCGTCGTGCCCACTGCTGCCCCCCCAGCCATCATAGCTGAGGGAGGTGTAGAACGAGTCTCTCTCTTCCACGCCATAGCTTGGGGGGAAGGTGGGCAGTGAGACGCCATCCACTATGCCTCTCTCCACCAGGTATTTTTCCCACTGCTCTTCAAAGTAGTGCCTGCAGAACAGGGACAGGATGGAGGCGCTGTGAGAGATGGCCTGCAGGGGAAACCCAGACCCAAGCTCCGCACCAGCTGCAAACGTGCCATGTCCAGAGCCTGGAGCGGTGGCTCAGCGACATGGCAGGTGGCCCCTGGTTGTCAAACTAGGGATATGATTTACAGTAAGAGGCACAAGGACAGGTTTCAGTGAGCTAGATTTCCCCTCCCTCCAGCCACATGGGAGAAGGCAACCCAGCACCTGCTGCTGTCATGCTGCACGGAATTTAAAGGCTCAGAGCGAGAACTGAGTCATCCTCCCAAATTCAGACTACCTCTGCTTCTGCATGTGCCCCTGCGCACAGAGCCGCACTGAATCTGCAGCCAGATTTGGTTAGCACTTTCAAGCTGAGCTCAGGCCTAAGCCTACTGCTGTTCCCCGATCCTGCTTCCCATCTTTCATCAGATTGCTTGAGATGACAAGTCTGGCTACCTCATTCAGGATCCAAAAAATGTCTCAACTGTGTGACCCAAACACAGTCTGACACCTTCTTTTATTTTTCTGTGATGTTAGAGGTATTTTTTCCCCTGGGAGGCTTCGGAGATTTTCTGAATCGATTTGATTCCACAGCAGATGTGTGTTGCTCTAGGAGTTTACCATTGTGGGATTACCAAAGCCCAGAGCTCGCCCTCTCGTACGTGAGGTTGATTTTCATAGAGTCATAGAATAGTAGGGGCTGGAAGTGACCTTTAAAGATCATCCAGTCCAACCTCCCTGCTCAAGCAGATCCACCTAGATCAGGTCGCACAGGAACACATCCAGGAGAGTCTTGAAGACCTTCAAGGAAGGAGATTCCACACTCTCCCTGCGCAGCCTGTGCCAGGGCTTCATCATCCTCACAGTGAAACAGTTTTTTCTCATGTTTAAATGGAACTTTTTGTATTCCAGTTTCATCCCATTACCCCTTGTCCTGTTGCTAGATAACCATAGAAAAAAGGGATGTCCCAACCTCCTGACACCCACCATTTATATACTTATAAATATTAACGAGATCCCCCCTCAGTCTCCTCTTTGCTAGACTAAACAGCCCCAGTTCCCGCAGCCTTTCCTCCAAGGAAGATGTATATTTTCCTTGTACCAAAAGCCTGTGCCAGGAGCGCAGCTCACCATTGCCCCATGTTCTCCTCCACGAAGAAGCCGGCGTCTCGCACGTAGGCCTTTGCCCGCGGCAGCACCTCCATCAGGCCCTTTCCCCAGGCCGGGGCAGGCACACCGTTCAGCGCATAGGCTGTGAAGAGGGCCGAGGCCAGAGACCCCAGGTAGCCAGTGGGATGGTGGTGGGTCATCCGGCCACTCTCAATGCTGACCTGCACCAGGGTGTCCAGCTCAGCAGGCCGGGAGAAACGCAGCCCGATGCACATGGAGCGCATGGCGGCCCCACAGCCTCCAGCCCGTGGGCTGAATGGCATCCTCCAGCCCTCCGGCCGCCCCGGATCCAGCTTCCGCGCATTCTTCATGCACATCACACCTGGACAGGAACAGCAGGGACCGAGGAAGAAGATAAAGAAACAGAAACATGCAGCAGTAGGAGACAGGGCCACGGCAGCCTGGGGACCGAGGGAAGACAGGCAAGGTAGTGGGGAAGGAAGCATGACTCTAAGGGATTCGACCTTCCCTTTAAAAACAGCACTTGTCTGCTCACATATGTGTCCTGCCTTAAGTTGCCAGTGCATCCAAGCAGACCTGGTAATTCCTGTCTGTGAAAGTAAATGTCATGGCAGGAAGAAATACTCCATTGACGATTGATTTTCATTGTTTGTATTTACAGTTCATGTTAGTTATTTAGTACTTTACCTATAAGACCTATATATTATATATAAGGTATATTATGTACACATATATCTAGGTAGATAGCTATAAATAGAAAGGTTTAGAGGATCTTTAACCCAAGGCAAGCCTAAACACCTTTGCTTTTCTAGTTGCTTTGCCTCCTTACAGGACCTTATAAAGACAGAGACCCCGCAGGCTCCCCAGGAACCTTTCCCATTGCCTCACTGATAGGATGTGTGTTCCAGATCTCCCCTGCTGCAGTTTCAGTTTGTCAGAAAGCCATGACCGTAGCACCTCCTCTCCACAGCATGGTCTGCACAGCTGGCTTTACTGTACTCCAATAAGCTGAAGAACAACTGCACTAGGTGAGACGAAAGGTTTGTCTAGCACACCAGCTCAGTGGACCTTGCCACCATGAACTGGTCTCCTCAGCCTGCACCCACATACACATTCCAACTCCTTTAACATCCCATGGTAACCAGAGCCACGATTTTGTTACGCAAAGCCTTTCCTTTTGTTTTAAACTGCCACTTGACCATTTCCTAAATTCCCCTCAAGACTGTATATACTTTGTCCTTCTTCCTCAGTTTTCTCCTGCTTCGAGCTGACTCCTCAGTCCAGTTTTGCTTCTCTTCTATTGTGAAGCCACACCGTAAGTCCTCCTTGCCTTCCTCGACCTCTTTCATAGTTCTACTATTTACTTAAGACACTATTCTGCATCTTCCAGCACCACTTCTTCAGAAACTCACTCGTTAGCCCACCACATTCATAGGATAAAGCACACATCCAAATTTCAGAGCCCAGCCAGCTTCTCTAGGCAAGACTGTGAAATACATTTTGAGAGCTAAGCCCAAATGCACATGTGCAAGGAAGAGAAAACAGGTTTGAAAACATTATCTTTGATTCTCTCCTATTTTGCTATTTTCTCCTAGTCTTCTAGGAGAAATCTAGAGCCCTATCTGAAATACTTCTTTTCCAGCAGAAAGGTAAACAAAGGACAGGTTTCAAGCAGCTTCATTGGACAACACATTAAACGCAGAAGTGGACTTGAAGGACTAGAGTCTTCTAACCACAGCGTGCCCAGCACTCTCTCAGACACACAGGGTAACAGCAGCAGTTGACATGCCCACACATGTAAAATTTGACCTTTGCTCCTACACTT
This sequence comes from Colius striatus, assembly GCF_028858725.1. Taxonomy (NCBI): domain Eukaryota; kingdom Metazoa; phylum Chordata; class Aves; order Coliiformes; family Coliidae; genus Colius; species Colius striatus. The sequence goes on along the minus strand of NC_084759.1, from coordinate 109,034,948 downwards.
TGCTGCCTAACGGGGACAGGTAGCTGGATAAACTGGCAGGTGTTCCATTACTTTTAAAGTCAGGCTAAATAGGACAGAGTAGCAAGGAAAAAGCTTGGTCAAGCAACTTCACTTAACTCTGCAATTCAATTACCCCCTGGTGCAATTCTATCACCACAATGTGGGACCTTGCTAATCGCATCAGGTTCTGCAACGAGTACTCTGCAGAGCTCTTCGCTTCCGCACTCCTGTGCACACTCTTGGCAGAAGGATTTGGTGTCAAATCACCGACTTTACCTGCACGTGGCATTTAGCAGCACCCTTGTAGCTGAAACACCTCCATGCCCAAACATAGCTTTTAACATTGGCTTCTGGACATGTGCTAAAAATAATGACTGGCTGCTCTCAGGAATAAGATCACAGAGCATTTGGTGTGGGTACCTCCGGGCTCTGCCAAACTCAACCTCTAACTGAGCTGCCTGGGAGTTTGTTCCTGTTGGGATGTCTCAAACTGGGAATGTGTTCAGGCCTCTAAAGTTGCTTTTCATGTAGTTTATTAACTCAGTGCTGGCTGCTATGTATCAGAATTGCCCAGAGGGATATCAGTACAATTTCCAAATTTATGATAAACGGAAAATGGAGGCATTTTTTTTCATAAATCTAACTGTACTAAGCATTGCACTTAATGACCTATAACAAGACATTTAAAAGAACCTGCCAAACAAAGCCACGTTTTTAGAACAATGTGCCAACTAATGTTCTTGGTACAAAAGACCTTCTGCCAGGAAGACAAAGGGGAAGGGAGAGAGGACCGAATCAAAATCTGCATAACCAAAGCAAAAAACGAACTCAGTCCTCCTGCCAGGGACTGAGTTGCTTGAGTTCATGCATTAACTGCAGTCAAAAGAAAATGAGGAAGATGGCAAAGGTTAATCTGTAAGGAATGACTGCTTATTTTGCAACAAAAATTTACTTGCAGCTTTAAACCTGTCTGTATTACTTTAGGAGATGACTACTGATAACTTGCAAATGAAAAAAAAACCTATGTGTAAAACCAAACCAGTATACAACAGCTGAGACCCTTGTGATTTATGAAGTGTTGCAAGTACTATCCCCGTGTGTTTAAACAGTTAAAACATTTGAATGCTGATTTAGAAAGGCTAAGCTAAAATCACCTCATCAGGCCTTCTGTCAAAAACAGGTTTACAAAACAAATTGCTCCAGGAGTCTTTGAATCAGGAAATTCTGTTTTAGAAATCCACCAAATCCTGGTTAGGAAACCTTTATACGAACAATAAGAAACCACAAAGTAACCTGAGGAGGGTATTGGTCTAAGGAAAGAAGAAATGGCAGGTAAAAAAAAAAAAAGTGGTGTGTGAACTCAAAGCCGATCTGAAAAAGTTTCAAATACAACTGGAACAAGCATCTATTCATATCATACAGGCTCTTCATGAGCACAGACAATAACAGTTGTTAGGGATCTGTCAACAGACGTGAGAAAGTGAGGTAAAACAACCACGTAGCTGTAAATAAGTCCACATGGAGAGGACTTGGACCAAAAGTTACAGGCAACAGTTCTGAAGTAAAAAAGCTTCCTCGAGAGCTGTGGAGGCAGGTGTAGCTGCATCATGAAAAAAAGAAATGTAGCCATGCTTCCACCACTTGATTCATTGGTTTCCTTGGCAGCAAAGAACAATGAATTTGCCATGCAGCACATGGCAAAGAGCAATAATGGATGTAGAGATGAACTTGTCATTGAATGAAGACAGAGAGTTCTCTCCTGGGGCTACATACGTGAGGGGCCCTGCCCTTTGATGACTCATAACATTGTGGGAATCCCTTTGTTACTGCCAGTTTTGATTTTCAGATCTGGAGTCCTTTGTGTGGGTGAGCAATGTGACTTTCCCCCACTGTTCTGGGGCAATCTCTTCTTTGTCAGGTAAAAGTTGCAGCAGCAACTTTCCACTCTAAGCCTTAAGGGCTGCAATTCCCCAGTGAGAAATTACTTTGGCCAGAAGAGCATCAACTCAGGTTGTGTTCTCAGTTAAAATCCATTTACTCTGAACTGACAAAAGAAGTTACTGATGTGCAACTTTTATCTTTAAGATTTATCAATATGGCATGGAGCCTCCAGACTGCAGACAGCTTTTCAGGATATGCATTAGGTATTCTCTTCAGTAGCATGCCAGTGGGCATTAGAAGCTGAAGTGTCAGGATTTAAGCTCTCAGAGACAAGCACCTTTCCTGAGGCTGCAGCAGGAGCATTCCAGAATGCTGTCGCCTCATAAGCATTCCCAATGGACTTCCATTTTTTCCACCTTACTTTCCCCACTTCTCCATAAATTATACAAGGTTCTGTCCACTAAAGGACTTGCCATTTCTTTGTTTAGCTCGATAACCTGACCTTTCTTCGTCACTCCGATTAGTACTCATTGCAAATCTACTTAAAAATCCCTCACTTCCAAATGAGAACTACTTTTGGGCACATTGCAGCTTGGTTACAAAAGGACTGCAGCTGGTGTGTTACTATCCTAAGCTATTAATTACAAACATTTAAATGTTAGGTTCTTCTCTTTTTCATCTCAGGTTTTAGTCACTGAGCTTAGATAGCTTACATAGTGTCCCTCAGAGAGCAGTGCAAGGTTTAGCCTTTTCCATGTTTAATGTCAAGCCAGAAAACATCTTTGATGTATTCTGGCCACTCCATATAATCACATCCAGCCAATTTCTTTTTCATGTATAAACTTTGCATAGGACTGATGAATTTGAGTGTTTCCTGGATACTTCACACTGCCTGCACTAGTCATATTAGAGATCCAGCCTCGGGAGCACCTATTTAAGTTTAATCTAAAGCATCCAGAAGAAGCTGGGCCAGGAGCACAGAGGCAGACAAGTTCCTTGGGGAAGAGTTGGGGCAGCAGGCCTGGGTGAACTAGGAACCATGGGAATACATTGCACATGGCTTGGCTACCGCAGCCCATTAAGGAACCCTTCCTCAGCAGTGCCACACGCTGCCAGTCCCCCCACCTGTGACCCAAACTCAGCACCACTATGGCTACGCAGTAAAAAGACAGATGATGGAAGTACATGGTTCAGAAAAGACAAGTGTGGCCTGACCACCCTGGCACAGAAAGCAGGAATGCACAGCTAGCCAAAAGCAGACCTTGAGTTTAATAAACTTAATTATGCCAAGCAAGGATCTTTGTCCCTTTAAATGTATTTTATGTGTAATTGATTGCATTTATTTCAACAAATTGTATATTAATTCTCTGTTTAAATGTGTTGCTTTAACACACCATCTCAGCAGGCACATCATACATGGCTGAATTTGTATTTTCCATCCATTGAGTGTAGGAAAAAAACATCCCCAGTGCAAAAGCTAGCATCCTTCTGAGTTCACAGCCAGTCCTCAAACACGCCTCAAACATGAGAATGTTTTGTACACGTGGGCAAAACAAACTCTTTTTCATCTAGTCAAGAGAAGCCCAAACCACTTTCAGCTTGCCTTACTCCTTATTCTCTTTAGTTCACCCTGAAACAAGTACTGAGTGTGGAAAACTTTTGCCTTTTCAAGAAATACAGTTTAAATGCTATAAGCAGCCAAAAGCAGAGCCAGGGCAGGCCTCAGCTCCAAGCTGCAGGAAAGGGAGAGACGTTAGTGAGAGGAAAGCCCTGTCCAGACATCATTATGGAGGGGTTACCTGGAGCTCTGCCTTCCATGTCATTCATACACTCCTTGTAGTTCTTTGCAAGCAGGGAATAGAGATCCTCTAAACTCGGGTTTTTCCCGGCAGCTACTAGGGCTTCGGCTGTGGCCAAGTGCATCACTGTATCATCGCTGACTTTCCAACCTTGGATGCTGAAGTTGCCGAGTCCCCCCATCTCCGCCAGCTCCTTGTGGATAGCTGGGCCACTCTGCAGGAACTCCCATCGCCCGTTGTGATAGCCCAGCGTGTCACCAACTGCGCTTAACACCATTGATGCCACATAGTTCTCCATTGCCTTAGGACACATTTTTTGCCCCAGGACTGCTTCAATGCAGAAAACACTGAAAAATAAAATAAATTTAAAAAAAAAATAAAAGAAGTGGGAGATTGAAAATAAAATCTTTCCCAGTTCTCTGCAAGCCTTTACTGCCTAGCTCTAGCAGGCCAGATACCCAGCCAAGCACCCCTGGCTCCCTCAGAGGATATATTTCTTCAAAGCACATGTTTCCCTGTAGACTTCTGGCCACCTGCACCCACCAGTGAGTAAATGGGTGGGTGCCTGGCAGCTTCCAAGCAGCCCAGCCCTGGCCAGGGGCTGCTGCACCAGCACAAGGCTGGGAGGAAGCTGCATGTCGTAAGCAGAGAAATGTGTGTGGGTTATGTGACCATGCTCACCACTTCCAATTCTCTGTGCGGCTCACACCAGGAGCAATGGCAGATCTGCTCCCACCAGCTGTCATACCCTGGGGATAACGGGAGGCTGAGCTTGTCCGATTTAGCAGGGCTTGGTGATAAGGCACAGGGGCCCTGGACAAGGCTTGGCTCTTTTCTACCTGGCTCCAACAGCAGGTGGTCGGAGAGGCAGAGCTCGCTGCCCCCGCGGGTACTTTCAGCGATACCATCCCACCTCCTTCTCCGAAAAAGCCCACGCTCCTCACGGCGATGCCCTTTTTATTTGGAAGAAATGGCAGCGGGGCCGAACGAGGCCGAGCCCGAGGATCCGCGCCGCCGGGTGAGGCCTCTCCCCGGCCCCAGCGGGTACTTACACAGCCAGGCCTGCGAGCAGCAGCCGCCGGGACCTGCCGAGCCCCGGGAGCGACCCGCGGCTGCCCGGAGACATAGGGCTCCGCAAGCCGCTGCTACCGATGCCTTATCTGAGCCGCTCCTCCCGGCCCTCCCCTGCGCGGCTTCCCGGGGGCCAGCGGGCCAGGTCCTTCCTCGCCAGCCGCCGCCGCGCTCGGGGTACGGCTGGCGGAGGTGGTCGGCGCGTCACCGGCCGGGTAGCGCCTCTCCCCCGCCCGCTGCCGCCACTTCGCGGCCGCCCCGGCGGAGGGTTTGGTCCCCCGGCCGCAGGGCCGGGAGCTCGGGAAAGAGACTGTGTTTTCTTTCGTTTTCGGGGTTGTCTCTCTCTTGGCGGTCTGAGAGGCACAACAGTCAACTCGGAAAAGAAGCAGCCACATGAAGCCACCGCATTGAGATGAACTGTTTTATTTAATAAACAGTAAAAATGAAAGGCGCTACTAGCATTTCCCCGGCCTTTTCTATCGAAACTGCTCACTGGTTGCATGAAGCTGCCCCCCTCCTCCTGGCCCAGCCCCAGCCCTTGCCAGGGGCAGCTGTCTCCTGCGTGGGAGCAGGGCCGGTCTGAAGGCCCTGAAGGGGGGAGTCTTTCCCCTGCCTTGGTTTTTTTCCTCCTCCTTTTTCAGCGTTCATTCTCTGCAGCCTGAGCAAAGCCTCACAGCCTTTACAGGGAGTCTCTGCCTATGCACCCATGTTTCGGAGCAATATTCTTGCCACAGCTCCCAGCGTAGCCCAGCTCAGACCCCCTTGTGACCCCCAGCCTCTTTCTTCCAAACTGGTGCTAGACTTTGCTGTGTGCAGTGGTGCTGCTTTATGTTGCCTCTTGAGGCACCTGGTGATCCCGTTGCCTTGTTTTATCCTTTAATCTTAATGATGTTGATGGTTGGGCGGCTGAGGGCACTTAGCAAATGGGCAAGGAAGGAACAGCAGCAGGAAGCAGGGGCATGAAACAAGGTTGAGCATGACTGGGGTTGCATTTTGCAGAAGCCCAATCTTTTTACCAACCAGTCTTTTTACCACTTGACGTGCCATGTGTCAGTGCTCCAGATCTCCAGTTGAGCCCAGAAGGTACCAGCACCTCTCACATGAAGGGGAAAAAAATCCCCCCTGTGCCTATGAGAGAAAGTAGTGGAAGTTTTTGAGCTGCAACCCTGGGGGATTTCAGGGCAATCACAAATGTAGCTATGGGTCAGAGCAGAGTCCCTGGGAAATTTGGGGGCAAGAGAGAGCTGGGAGCTGGAGCAGGGCCTTGGGGGATTTTAGGTATCTGAGAGTGCAGGGCTGCATGGAAAGCGTTCTTCCCCGGCAGCTGCGGCAGTTCCGAATGCCATGCTCATCCAGCTATCTGCTGCTCCTATGCACCCCACTGCAAATTTGGAGTTTAGAAGCATCTGGTAGAGAAAATAGTAACAGAAAAGGAAGTGGGAAAAGAAGCTGCTGGTGTCTCAGCACTGCCAGCGGTGCCTGCTGACATTTTCTGCTTTATTTTGTTTTATGTAGAATGGCTCTGAATTTACTCAGGTTGACGTGATGCTTCAAAGCAAAGCAGAGGGGTTTCCCTCCTAAGGCTTGAGCCTGTGAGACGGAAAGCCCTTCCTGCTTTTGTCTGGCTGACTGGGAGGAATGGCAGCCCAAACAGCAGAGGTGTGGAGAGGAAAATTACAGGGTTCCCCAGACAGACAGAGAGATGGGAGAATGCCTCAGAATGCCTGCGGCACTGAGATCTCCAGATCTTGTCATTGTTCCTGGTTCCTGAGCTCTTTCGGCTTCCTAAAAAACAAAACCGAGATGTACAATGCAGTTGAGTGACATCTGAGGTATGTCACAGAAAAAACTCAAGGGCTTCTCACCAACAGACAGCTGATGATGAGCCAGCAGCAGGAACCATCAGAAGGAGCCTGCAAACTTGGAGTGAGGAGAGCAGTAGTCTTCAGGCTCAGATGTATGCATTGGTCCCAAAGGGATCTCCTTGTGCGAGTCCCACGGAATGCCCCCAAGGTGGGTGAGGAGAATGCTCTCTCTCAGGGAACACCTCCAAGCTCCCAGGCGGTGAGGGCAAAATTGTCCTGACTGACTTCATGATGCAGGGAAGCAGGCATGACCGCACCTCTTTTGCAAGGATGGCCTTCTGGTGCTGAGCCATGCAAAGAGTTAAAAACTCACCATGTTGCAGCTTTCTGGGGTTTTTGTTGTATTTTTTTTTTAATGAAAATTTAGATTGTGGTGGGCTGATGGCCAGGATATGCCTTCTGGAAAGTACCACCTTGGAGCAGCACACTGACATGCCCCTGCCATGTGTTGGACACTGTGGTTAGCACTTGCTTAGACTAGAATTTTCCTTCATATTCATCTGGAAAAAAAGGGTAATTCTTTCTGACTAAAAAAAAAATGTGCTTTTCTAGATGAACCCCCTCCCCCATATTTGGAGGGCCCATGAAGGGTAGCATTGCAGTGCTGGACCTGTTTGCTGGTTTAGACCCTGTGAGACATTTCCACAGAACAACATGAGGCTTTTGGGTCAGGAGCTGGAAGAAAGTGAACATTACAAAAGGATGGTGCACCCTCTTTAATATGACAGTGTCCCTATTCTAGATCCTACAGCTGTCCTCGAAATGGGACTGCAAGGGAACATTGAGAATTCTCATTTTTCACCTCTCCCATTCATCTTCTCTTTGCTCCCCAAATACAAAGGTGACTTTCTGCAGGATCTTCTGGGACTCTCAACCATGTTCATTTTGGACCAGTGCCAACCTCTTAAGAGTCTCTCTTTTAATAGCACTTTTTCCTCTGTAATGACAGCAGACATATTTTTTGAATGGGGAATATTTCTGGGCTTACCCTAATTCTAAAGCCCCAGGTGCATGTCTGTCACTGGCCAGGGGCATTCAAAACACCACGTGTCTCCTTGAGACCTGTCTGGCTGCAGCAAGCCTGGGTAGCGCTTGCTGGTGAGGCAGCAGTGCATGACCTCACATACAAGTGCGAAGGGAATGCTCACCGTTGCAGGATGCTTGATGCTGCTCTGGTCCTTCTGGCTGGATATTTGCAGCAGGGGATGGGCATCCAGCAACAGTGGGTGCCTCTGGCTCTGTGCTTCCTTCATTGCAGGCATGGCAGAGTACATTCTGCCTTGCTTTGTCCAGCTGGGTGGTGACTCTCACTTGTTGTCTGACAGGGAGTGGGGGGCGGGTCTCGCCTCAGCACAGCTGAAAAAGGGCAAAGACAGTTACAGAGATGCTTTTGCCTAGATATGGAGTCATGTGGAGAATAGAGAGAGGTTTGGCTGAAGCAGTTTTTGGAGAAGTATGTCTAAGCAACCATCTTGGTTTCAGAGTGTAGAGGATGCCAATGTTGTTTTTGCAAGGTATACCTGTGTTTGTGGGATGTATAGCTGTTTTTGTAGGATTTAGCTTGTTTTTGCAATATATAGCTGATTTTGTAGGATATAGCTGGCTTGCAGTATAGAGCAGCTGTGACAAGGACTAGGACAAAACAGCCTCAGCATTAACAGTAGTGGAAATCGATCTTGTGTCAATGATCAGGATGTACTATTGAAAATCTTATCATAGGAGGGAACCAATAAATCAGGGAGAGGTGCAGGAGGTTTAAAATAGAGTAGTGGGAGATGTAAACAGGGGCAACCTTCTCATGGGAACTTCAGGCATCTCAGATAAGTTGTACACCTTGGAGTACCTAACCAACAGGGAAATGGGAGGGATCTTGCAGACTGGAATAGGGAATGAAAAGCTGAACTTTGTATCCATCTGATGTGCCTACTAGTTGGGACACCAGCTCTTGCAAGAATGCTAAACAAAAGTGCTTCGCTGCAGAGTCTGACTTGAGTCTTTTAGGAGAAGAATCGTTTCTTACAAGAGAATGCTGGACTTTTGCCTCTTCTTTGAGAAACTAGGCATCACTACAGAAATATCCACCTCTTTCTTTCCAGCCGTGCCATTTGGCACAAACTGAGAGCAGGCCTGGCTTGCTGCCCAGGGCAAAGGGAATACAGTGGAAAATTAATGTGATCTGCTTGTTGTGGCCCCTACCGCTGTCCTAAAGATGCTTTCAAAAAACCTCTTTAACACAGATTTTAAAAGAAAAATTGCAAAAATATACCCCACCCCCCTGAATCAAACTGTTTTAAGGTAGAAGTGAAGCAGAGTAACTGCTTTACCACAGAGAGGCACTGCAATGGCAACTTGGGACAACCAGCAAGGTCATGGGGAACATCTCCTAGGTATGATGAGGGCTATAATCACCTCTCCCACGTCCACATCTAGCAAAAGGAACTGCAAACTCATCTTTACTTCCCCTTCGTTAGGTTGGGATAGGGACCTCCCTGGCAGGCTGCAAGTCCTGCTTTTGAGACTGGTGATATCAATGAAGCAGTCCCAGACAGCTCCTGTGGGCTTGGAGTTTGGCTTGAGCAGTGGGTCTGAGGCTGCAGGGCTGGCAGGCCGGTTGCTCCTTGATGTAAATCAAGTGACATTTCCATTTTCTACAAAGCCAGTGCTGGCATTGTGCTCCCCACCTGCAGGACAGTGGCATCTGTGGGCCTGAATTGCTGTCCCTTCTACTGCTTTCTTTCCATGAGCTGCTGGAAGTTGTGTCCCTGTCCTTTCTGAGCATATCGAGGGGGGAGGACAAGGGGAGCCCATCGAATGGGTGTCATGCCTGCAAGCAGAGAGGCCCGTCAAGCTTACTTTAAAACCACTCTCAGCTCACAGCCACTAGCAGGCTAAATTTGGAAGCTCTTGGCATTTGCCAGTGAAGAGAAGCCCTAGTGGGATATGATGGGTTAAATGTGGCCAGGGATGGGAGGGAGACTAGGCAAAATCATGCTATGGCTTTTAAAACAGTGAAGCTCTACCTGCCTTGCAAAAAAGCAATGTTTAAAGTGGAAAACTTGCTTTCCATTTTGAGAGCAGGTTTCTCCTTTCTGTGTGAAAACATACAGGCTGGGAAACATAATTTCAGTCCATGCTTGTAGAAAGATGTGTCAGGTGCAATGAATATAAAGAATGGCCACAGGAGAGAGAGTTCAGCCTTCTGAGAGTTGGGGCTCCTGGTGTTGCAACAGCAGCAGATGTGGCCAAGCACCTGTGGTTCACACAGGCGATGTGTTGCTTGCACACTACAGCAGAGGCAAATTGACTACTGGACTCCACCAAAAATTACTGCTCCTTCTCTTTCCCTCCAAATTTCCCTCCTCCGAGCTGCATCCATCCACTTCCTGCAATGAGGGTCATCCACCTGCAGTATAAAGCCCATCTGGCCCTCAATCCTGAAAAAGCAGAGGTAGGTGAATGTGGGAAAGGAACTAGGCTGACGAGTAGGGTCTTCTATTTCTTCTGCCAACAAGTGGCAAGCGTGTTCAGGCTGTCTAAGGAAAACACAGGTTGGGTACAGAAAGGTAAATTTGAGGGCGGAATAGCTGGAGACACCAGCTGAGGTCTGGGGAAGCAGGAAGATGGGAATGGTGCTCAGAAATTCCTGTTAGCTTATCAGGGAGTGCTTATAGCACTAGGACCTACCATGCTGAAAGTTGACTTTCTTCAGCCCAGATGACTTAAAATGAGACTAGGCAAAATCCTAGGTATGATAGGTTAGGAAATACCCCATGGTGGCTTTTAGTTATACGATTGGGTGTCCATTTTCCACCACAGGGATTTCTCTGATACTGAGTTGTGACCCTGAGCTTTCTCTCCTGCCTTTCTCTTCTGGCTGTTTCATCAGCTCCCTTTCAATCACTACTGTTCCTGGGAATTACTCCTATTTTTGGACATATACCAAAAGAACAAAGAGGCATGAGAATTAGTGGGAAAGGGCTTAGAGTCAGCAAAACACAGCATTTGAAATGTTACTTCTGCATTTGGTTCTTCATGAATTGGATTTCAGAGAATTGGAAAGTATGTATGTGTGACAGAAGAGGAACATATGAACCAAGACCATTGAATGCTCTGTTTTATCCGTTGGCCTCACAAGACTTAAAAATATCTGCCTGCTTCCTTTTGGTACTTACGCACTTTGTGTGATGCAGTTTGGTGGTGACATTGCCTTGATACATGGAGAAGTCCTCCTGGAAGGAGGAGCACGGAGGTGTTGCAAGGACATCCACTGCACAAGGCCTCCCTTCTGGTTTTGCCCTCACCCTGTGCGCCTACACAAAGTCACAGCAGATGAAGCCTTTGGAGGAGGCCACCAAAGTCACTGCTGTGCTGTTGTTAGCCCTCCAGTGTGTTTCCACCATGGCCCTGGTCTGGCAGAAAGGATGGGCAAGCTCTTGACAGCAATTGCTAGGCAAAGGAAGCTGCTAACTGTGAAACCTCTTGCTCTTAAAACAGACAGCATTTAAGATCTGAGAGGAGATGTTCTGTCACTGATCTGCCAGGTATGTGGCTGCACAAAGCTGCAAGACAGTGTAAGAGGATCTGATCTGGGGAAAAACCAAACAGGTTTGATTGATGAAATATGTCAGACCATGTGTTGTCAAAAGTCAGTTGAAAGTTAAGAAATTTACGACTCCAAGGGACAGAGGAGGGCATGGGAATAAGGATGCTGCCCCTCTTGTAGGTCCAATATCACTGTGATCCATACACCCCCAATGACAGTAGCCCCACACCACCTCTGAGCAGTCACTTCTGCTTGGAGCAGAGGAGGAATAACACTTGCATTTTTGCTTTGTAACAAAGACCCCCTTCCCTGTGCTCCACTCCAAACCCTCAGCAGTAGGAGGCAGGACGGCTTTGCATTTGACATGAACATGACAAGAGCATGAGCTCAGGGGTCAGGCTTCCTGTTGGAGCAGACATTTGCTGGGCATGGGGAACATGTTGGTCTCTGGTCTGTCAAAGCCACCGTCACTCTGGAGTTGCCAGGGAGCTGTAAGAGGCAGAGGAGTGTGAGATCTTTCTGCATGCTGTTCAGTCATCTGCTTGCACTGGGACTGATGCTTGGGAAGGGAAATGTTGTCTGTCCTGCCCTCTGTCCCCAGAGCCTTCTCATTTTTTTCTACTGAATATCCCTGACCTGCCAGCCACTTTGATGTCATGCAGCCATGCGTGGCTTAAGTTGTCTTGGCCGTGATAGTGAAACCCAGGAGGCCACGCTTGGGCTGACACAAATGTGTCCAGCCATAAATGCAGCTGGTGTGAGGAACCTGGAGGCACTTTGTGCTGTGGCCAGGAGAAAGCAAACCAGGAGAGCTGATTGCACTCCTTGCTGTGGCCAGGAGAAAGCAAACCAGGAGAGCTGATTGCACTCCTTGCTGTGGCCAGGAGAAAGCAAACCAGGAGAGCTGATTGCACTCCTTGCTGTGGCCAGGAGAAAGCAAACCAGAAAAGCTGACTACACTCTTTGCTGTGGCCAGGAGAAAGCAAACCAGGAGAGTTGATTGCACTCCTTGCTGAAAAGTGGGTGGTTGTGTGTGGTGGTAGGGGAAGACAAGGGGCAACGTAATCCCCAAGTGTGGGAACCAGCATGTGAAAGCACAGTCCAGTGGTAAGAATCTCTACCAGTGAAGCATAGTAAAAGTCATTGGTATCATTAAGAAACCAAGGCTGGAGATATGTAAAAGCTGAGGTCTCCAAGCAGCCAGATAGCCTGAACTCAGTAAGTGGGAAGGAGATAAAGCACAGAATGAGATACTGAGGCTATCTCTTGCTAGGCTATTGTAGTAGGTTTATTTTGGTCAGGTAATTGATTACGTAGAAAGAGGACTTCAGAAAGACAGTCCTTACAGTGCTACAGGCAAAGCCATTTTAGCTGGAGAAACAAGGGACTAATGAGAGTGTTGTCAGCATCTACCTCAAGAAAAGATGTCAGGAGATTGTGCCTCAAGGGAAGGCAAGCAGGGTGGAAGGGGATTATTAATGATGCTCCTCAAAGGAGTGATTTTGTTTACCCATCAGGAAAACAAGCTCTAATCAGATTTGGTCAGATTTGAAGGGCCACCAAGAGCAAGGTTAGGCATGCAGAGAGTAGCTGTAAAATGTTTTGCTCCCAGCTTGTCCCCCGCCGTTTGGAGATTGCAGAGGAAGGAGAACTTAAATGATTGATGATGAATTCTCACCAGAGTGCAGCCAAGGAAAAGAAGGCGGTGATGGAGACACAGGGCATGCAGTGGGCATGCAGTGTGGCTCTGGACAGCCCTGCCAGGCTGACAGAGGGCAGGACAGAGAAGGCTAGGCGAAGGGGAGAGCCTGCTATGTGAGGAGAGACCAAATCATCATGGCCAAGCACCCAGGGGCATGGCTGCTGGGTGGAGAACCTCCCTGTCAGTGACAGCAGAGTGCTAGTGCTGGAAAATACATGGTGCCAGGCTTTCATCTGGGCATGAGGGCAGCGAGTCCAAGCCTGTGCCCACTGCAAAGCTGCACTCACCTAACAGCTGGAAATGCCAGATGTACCCTGCTCAGTGTGCCCCCTCACACTGGGGTAGATCCTTACTGTGGTAGCAGGGGCTGAGAGCTTACAAGAGCTCTTCCAGACACATTTGCTTCAGACTTACTTCCAAGGGTCTTTTTTTCCTAGGGATACTGTTGGTGCTTGCAACCTTCTAAAGGTCTTCAACCTTCTGAAGGTTACAAACTCCTGAAAACCATGGCTTAGCTGTGGGATGACGGAGAGGGAACCTCTTTGTATGTGAGTGCAGGCAGCACACCTGCCAAACAGGATAAACACAGCACCTGTGCTGTAGGATTGCGTTGTCTCTTCTTGTGGCTTTTCAAGAGCATGTTTACATCTTGGACCTCCTCTCAGTCTTCACCCTCACCCAGTGCCTTCACTGGAAGATGTTTTAAATAGATGGAGGAGCTGAATTCAACAGACAGGCTCACTTGAGCCTCACAGGGAGTGAATGGTGCCTCTGAAGGAAGGCATGACCAACTTAAAGGTCCCTATGCTCCAGAAATCTGAGAGATCCATCAAAAAAGTATGACACCCGTGTAAAAGGGGAAGTCCCACAGCTCATGCTTACAGAAAATTACTCTCTTTTAGGTTCGAAGGGAAAAGAAACAAACCAAAGCTGGACATCACATTTAACTTTGAGGTTCAAACGTTTTCAGGTTTGGTTCTTGTTTTAGGCTTCGGGGGCTTTTGCTTTTGTTTGTTTTCTCCTGAACTCCCCCTCCCACCTTTAAAATGTCAACCTGGCAGGTTTCTGGAATTGAGTCCTTTCTAGCTTTGCTTCCTGAAAGCCCTGCGTTTGCACTTCCCATGCTTGCCATCTGATCTGTTTGTATGCTGGAGTGAGCTATGCCTGTGGATGCATCAGAAAGACAGATACATGACTGTCTCTAAATAAGCAAATCTGCCAAAAAAAAAATGTATTTGGCAATAAAACTACTCCAATGTGAGGAGTGGCTGGTCCGAAGGTTGTCGGCACAACCTTGCTGCAGATGGACGTCCTGGAGGCTTTCTGTTCTGGTGCTTTTTAATACACAGAAGGACATTTTTTTTTTTTTTATGAAGAATCAGAAAAAGCAGGGGCCCTGACAATGATCTCCTGGCTGCTGAATTTCTCATTGCAGTACAGAAACAAGCCAGAGCCCAGGAAGGATATACAGGTGCAACAAGACAAAAAAGGGGCTTCTTATTTTCTTGCTGATAATTTTAGAAATAGATGTTTCTTTTCTGGGAGTTGTTTGGTGGATTTTTTTAATAGATCAGTCTAAACCATATCTGGTGTACAAAATTTCATCCCAGCAGAGCTAATGCCTTTAAAATTAAGCCCAACCACAACTCGAGCAGAGGACGATGCCTAGCAGTGCTGATTACAGGTAGTACTTTCAACTCTGCTATTAACAGAGGGTGTAATTCTTCTCTTTGGGCAGGAGTCCCACTGAAACCAGTGTTGCATTAAATATACAAATCTGTGCCAGAATGGTATACACACTTACAAACGCTGTTCTTGTCCATATGGGGAAATTGCAGGTAGGAAGCTGGGCTGCAAGATAGCAGCATGCTCATTCTTTCTAATTAGCCCTTCATTTATATGCTCTTAGTGGGCTCTGGGTGTGATTTGTTCCACTCTCAAAGACAGGAGATATCTGAACACAGTGGTTTGAGTCAAACTGTAAATATGTCCATTGGAGCTGATTTACTGTCCAGGTTTTGCCAACAGGGACCTGTCCTTTCTCTCTGCTCCCAGTCCACCAGATCCCCCTGCTGATGCTCATTCTTGGACTCGTCTGATGTTCTAGTAAAATGATGCAACTCACAAACATGGCCAAGAAAAGCAAGTTTTGGTTGTTTTTTGGTTTTTTTTATTGCTGGGTTAGTGTGTTGAACCAGATTCCAAGGGGACACTGAGGGATAAATGTTCTCTCTGTCATCAAGTGTATGGAAGTAATTCTTGGGAATTTTGCAAGTCTGCATCTTAGAAGCCAAGCACTACATGAATCAACTGTGGATTACTAAAAACAACATTCTGACAAGCAAAACTCTCTTTACAGGTTGTCAGCCTTTAGTTGTGTTGACAGATTCCTCGAATTGGCAGGACAAATCACAGAATCATAGAATGGTAGGGATTGGAAGGGACCTCTAGAGATCATCTAGTCCAAAGACCCTGCTAAAGCAGTTCCACCTAGATCAGGTCACACAGGAACATGTCCATGCAAGTTTTGAAAACTTCCAGAGAAGGAAACTCCACACCCTCCCTGGGCAGCCTGTTCCAGGGCTCCCTCACCTGAACAGCAAAGAAGCTTTTCCTTGTGTTCAAGTGGAACTTTTTGTGTTTCAGCTTTTGTGCGTTACCTCTGGTCCTATCAATGAACACTACAGAAAAAATGTGTTGCCTCATCCACTTGACAAACTCCTTTCAAATACTTATAAGTGTTAATGAGGACACACCTTAATCTCCTCTTCTCCAGGCTGAACAGTCCCAGTTTCTGCAGCCTTTCCTCAAATAAAAGATGTTTCAGTCCCCTGATCATCTTGGTGGCCCTGTTCTGGACTCTCCAGAAGTTGTGTCTCTCTTGAGCTGAGGAGCCCAGAACTGGACAGAGGACTCCAGATGAGGCCTCACCAGGGCAGAGTAGAGGGGGAGAAGAACCTCCCTTGACCTACTGACCACACTCTTCTTGATGCATCCCAAGATGCCATTGGCCTTCTTGGCCACGAGGGCACATTGCTGGCCCATGTTTAATTTGCTGTCCTCCAAAACTCACAGGTCTCTCTCTGCAGAGCTGCTCTCCAGCAGATCAACCCCCAGCCTGTACTGGTGCATGGGGTTGTTCCTCCTCAGATGCAGGACTCTGCACTTGTCCTTGTTGAACCTCATGAGGTTCCTCTCTGCCCAACTCTCAAGCTGGTTGAGATCCTGCTGAATGGCAGCACAGCCTTCTGGGGAATCAGCCAGTCCTGCCTAGCCGAACTCATGTAGAAGGCAAATCTAAACATAAGCTTCTCACACATGCTACTTCATACCTCAATTTGTTCTTTTACCTTTGCATTTTCATATCTGCACATCATTGTGTCAACATATATGCTTAAACATTTAATTGCTTACATTTGTGCTGTGCCAGTTTATCACTTTAACTGTGGTTTTATGATTAGTATATCTTGAACTTCTGTGGACTTCTGCAAAATCTCTGGGACCAAAGCCCTCAGACCTCACCTCCATGTGCTCCACTCTGAAGCCAACTCAGAGGCTTACACTTTTTTCCCCAGTGAATACAAGGTCAGGGTTTGTTCCTCAGGTAACACAAAACAATACTGTCCTGTCTGGTCAAGAAGCAGATTGAAAATCATCTTCCCCATGATGCAGTCACTCATGCCAAAGAGAGCTGCCATGCCCTTGCCAGCCTAAGCTGCTTGTAAAAACAGGACCAAGGCTCTCGGCCCCATATGAGCCAACAGAAGCCTACCAGGACAAATAGTAATCTACAGCACAGTCCAGCCAGCAACAGAGTTTGAGCAGAGTATTTCACTCATGTGCTGAAATAGCTAGTGCAAATGCTAAAAAAATAACCAGCTCATGTCTTCTTCACAGCCTGCTCCTGGCTGGAGCTGTGACTCCCTGGCAAGGAGGACTGGTGCAACCACTGCAGGCAGCACAGTCTGCTTTACCAGAGAGAACTAGTGTATCTGCTGCTCTGTCTTCACACACTGTGTTGGAAACCGTGGGAGATCAGATTCTCCTTTATGAGCAGATGAACCACTTTTGCTGCAAGGGAAGAGCTTGCAGGAACTAGCTGGGAACAAGAGGGCAACTGTGAGTGCCAACTTGCATGCCGTGGGGCAGAGACCCACTCGTGGACCATGTGAGAACACTGGGCTCTTTTGCATGGTGGTTTCACAGTGATGCCTCACAACGACAAAGTACAGTGATTGAGCGGGTCCCTTGCAGGAGTTTGCTGTGGGGGCAATTGAAGTTTAATCACAGATTATTAAGGCAGCTTTGGTTTTGGCAAGAAGCCTTGGTGCTTTGAGCAGTATAAATCAAATATTCACACAGTAATTGAAATGTTACACTTGTCAAACAATGTGGGTGCATTTTGCATTTACCTTACTTGAACTAATTTACCACATTTCCCCCTCTCTGAATTCAGAAGGTTTTTTTAAACTTTGTCACTCCTGACTTACTGTGGCACGTCAGACACGCTATCTGTGCTTTCTAAGGCATCATGTCACCAAAGCAGGTTATGTGCCTGCATAGCCAGTCCAGTGCCAAGCAGTGCTGTCTGCGCTGGGTGTTGCTGTACTCTCGTCCCAGCCAGATGCTGTGCTTGTGAGACTTATCCCATCCTCTGTACAATTTAATAGCAGTGACTCTCTGCCTTGATCTTACATGGGGGGAGTTTAGCCTTTCAGATTACTAAGATAAGGAATCTGTGGATTTACTATCTGAGTGATAGTAGGAAACAGAGTCTGTCTGCTAGCTTGCATATTACCTGATTGCAAAGCTCTTAGCCCTCTGAAAGGCCTGCCACAGCATACAAACCCCTCTTGAGGGCCAGAGGACCACTGACCTTTGGAGCACGCTGGACAGGCTGCAGAACAACGGCACGCCAAGCCCAGAGCATGTACGGGGGCCAACACTGGCTCTGGGCCCATCTCCCAGCTTTGAAATAGTTTTCACAGGTCCAGTGAGGACTTCCTTGGGTGCAGCGTGGTGGGAGAGCACAGTAAGTACCTAGGGGATAATGCCAGGGGAGGAATCCCCGGCAAACGTGTCTGACCTTCGCTGAATACAGTGTGAGGACTGAGCCCAGCACAGGGACACTGTCTGAGGTTTGATCCTTCAGCTGGCTTGAGCGCCAGTGCATGTTGAATGCCAAATGCTTTGAAGTGGGTCATCACCCAGCAGCATCTTTGGATGAAATTAGTTTTGAGACCTCTCTGTGAAGGGTCTAGGACGCAAGAGGGGCAGGCTCTCTCCCACGCTCTGAGAGATCAGTGATATCTGTCCTGCTGTGCTGAAAGTAGGTTGCACAAGTGAAACCTCCCCTTGTTTCTTGAAAGTCCTCTTTTTTTTTTTCTCTCTCCATAAACAAGACCATACTTGAGCTCTAATCTGTGCTGAGATGGAGCATTTAACTTCTTCAAATCTTGCCAGCTTTACAGTCTGAAGGTTGAGGACAGATAGGGGAAAAAACAAGAACAAGAAATCTCTTGGACTGTGAGGTTTTGTTATTGTTATTTTCCTTTGTAAGATGAAAGTGATGTTCTGAAACCCGAAACTGTTGGATTTTCCTCTTTCCCGGCAAATGTTTTTTGTTATTGACATGGCATGGGAGACAGTCTGTCTTTGTGTGAAGGGCTTAACTTCTTGGGAGGCTGGGATCTCTTTGGTAAGGCTGTCTTCTGCACTTCTCTTACAGGAAAAAAAAGTATTATTTACTTTGACCGATGAACAGATGAGTGCTAACAGCTGGATCCAGTTCATTACTCCATATGCCTCATATCTGGGACCTTCTGTCTGGGAAGGAACAACCCCATGCATCAGTACAGGCTGGGGGTTAACCTGTTGGAGAGCAGCTCTGCAGAGAAAGACCTGGGAGTGTTGGTTGACTAAACTAAACATGAGCCAGCAATGTGCCCTCATGGACAAGAAGGCCAAAGGAATCCTGAGGTGCATCAAGAAGAGTGTGGCCAGCAGGTTCTGCTTCCCTACTCCTCTGCCCTAGTGAGGTCTCATCTGGATTCCTGTGTCAGTTCTGGGCTCCTGAGCTCAAGAGGGACAGAGAACTTCTGGAGAGAGTCCAGCGCAGGGCCACCAAGATGATCAGGGGACTGGAGCATCTTTCATATGAGGAAAGGCTGCAGGAACTGGGGCTGTTTGGAGAAGAGGAGACTGAGGGGAGATCTTATTAACATTTACAAATATCTAAAGGGTGGGTGTCAGGAGGTTGAGGCATCCCTTTTTTCTGTTGTATCTAGCAACAGGACAAGGGGTAATGGGATGAAGCTGGAACACAAAAAGTTCCACTTAAACAAAAGGAAAAACTATTTCACTGTGAGGGTGATGGAGCAGTGGCACAGGCTGTCCAGAGGGACTGTGGAGTCTCCTTCCTTGGAGGTCTTCAAGACCCGCCTGGACACATTCCTGTGTGACCTGATCTAGGTGATCCTGCTTCAAGCAGGGGAATTGGACTAGATGATCTCTAAAGGTCCCTTTCAACCCCTATAATTCTAAAAAAAAAAAATAAAGTGATAGTATTCCACATGCTGGTATTGGAGCCATCGAATGCTGAAAAGGAAACTTCTTGAAGATGTTACTCTGCTTTTCAGTGGGTTCATTTCTCTGACAAAGATTGGGGTTTCATTTTTTTGGTGATGTACTTCGCTGAAAACACGTCTTAGATACTTGCCATTCAGCCTGGATATTCTTTTATTAAAGGCGTGAAGATGTAATTTTAGTTCAGATGACTACAGATGAGAATATCTGTTCACATTAAAACCAATAAAAGGGATCTCAGTTCTGTAGGAGGGAATGTGGTTATGAATCCTCACTGGAGAGTAGGTACTATGTCTTGATTTTCAGTACTTATCCAGTTCTGTCCTTTCTGATATTTCTCTGAGATGTCAAATGAGAGATAGAGGGAAGGTTGTTTTTCTGTTGATTTTTACTAAATGTTCAAAGTAATAATGTTTGACTGCAATGAAATGAATTCCTGCAGTGGTGGCTCTGCTGTCTGGGAAAAAAGTTGGTGGTATCAGTGGGTCTCCAGGAGAAAACTAGAAGCAATACATTTGAATAGCCTTCCCTTTGAGTGCAAAGCATTTCTACCACAAGTGCTGATCAGTGAAATCTGTGCCTTTACATAGCACACACACTGCACAATCTCACTTGTTTTTTCCGCTTTTTTTCCTAATGGTTTTGCGTGAAAGCGAAGGAAAGAATGTGGTGTATATGATGTTCTCTTTTCCACAGTAATTATTTTTAGTAGAATACGAAGGCCCCTTCTTATTAAATCCAAGCTTCCCTTTTCTGCAATGCTGCTTCTAACCATTCAAACCTGCTTCTGGAGCACATGTAGATGAAACGCTGAAAAGCTATTAAAATGCAAAAGAAAGCTCATTCCTGTGGGGATTGTGCTGTGAATTACTGAGCTTATAGTATCCACTACTATGACTTCAGTATGTGTGCATCCTTCACCTTATTAGCGTCCTAAGGGTGCATAATTCCTTGAAGATAAGTCTTCCAAGAAATAAGAGATGTGCTTAAGGAAGCTTTAAGTGATGGAAAAAATATGACTTCTGCTTCTGATCAAAACAGACCAAAGCACTTGACCGATACACTCTGTTATTGCTGTCTCCTTGCAGTCAAGCAGCTCTCTGAAGGAGAAGATACCAAGAGCCACGATACCTAGAAAAGAAGGAACTCTCACTGAAAATAGCATCCATCTGTCTAAAATCTAGGCAGCATTAATGAAGCTATTAACTGCCTTGGGTTTCTCTGTGGGTAAGAAGGAACCTGATGCCTTCTTGCTACAGACTGGCAGCTGATGGGTTCAATTGCTTTCCCTAAGACTGCTCATCTCAGAGAAGGGTTAAACCCTGAACAAGAAATGCACATGTGGGAGTAACAGGCTGGAGTTTAATTCTAGTTGCAATATGCTAGTGGCAGAAATATTTGAAGAAAAAGAAAAAAAGCTTTCCTTTAAAATGAAGGTGAGATGATAAATTGTACATCTATAACAGGATTACCAGTAGCCTTAATGATGCATAATTCATGATTAGACAAGGAGTAGAAAGCGCACCTGACTTGCAGAGGCAGTCCCTGCCTGAGAGCTAGGACTCAATATAGGAATGGTACATTCATGATACATTTTGCTTCTCCGAGTGTCATGAAAACACTTGTATGTTAACACTACAGTTCCAGCATCAAACTCTGCCGGTGGTCCTGAAAGAAAATGCATGGCTAGGTTACAAATGTACAGGATTTCAATGGGACCCCAAATCAAAAAGCACATACACTAGAAACCCAACAATGGAGAGACACACAGTCCCAGTCTGACTCAATAGCAAACTCCTCTCTGCCATTTCATATAGAATGATTTTTTTTCTCTCCAGAAGTGTTGGAACCTGTTCTTGTTCTGGTATTTGACTTCTCTGTAGAAGTCAATCTGGTTAATTATGTAAAATAAAACTCTGATTTCTATTATGATCCAATAAGCCCATTTCACTTCTACGTATGTCTGTCTAATACATCCAATTCAAGGAAGATGTGTTGAAGAAAAACTGAAGCAACATAGTAGAAAATAATTTCTGATAAAAAGGATACATTTGCTTTAACTCATGATAATTTAAATCAGCAAGCCAGAAATCTGCATTTAAATAGATTATTTTAATTTTAGTTTGCACTTACTTCTTTATTTTTTTCCTTGAAAAAAATCAGGTTTTCATTGGTGCATAACCATTGCACTGTGATTATTACAACTAAATATAACCCCTTACACCCTACCAGAGTTCGTTTTATTTTGCAGGAGGGTATGCAATGTCTGTACATATCTGCATCACTTAACACATGTTTACTCCCTCAGGATCTTATTTACTAAGCAATTTGTTCTTCTGCTCCGAATTTGCTTCAGATTTCTTTGTATGCTTGGATTCATGAGGACTCTGCCCTCCTAGGCTTTAGAGAAAGGATAGCCCATGCCTCTCCCTTGCCCCGTCTGGATCTGGGGAAAGCTGGAGAGTGGGAGGAAGGGGCTGACGGTGGATGCTGCAAGTGAGCGATGGGCACATGCCTCCTGGAGGAGAAGGACCTGATGCTGGTTTTCCGGATCCCATTTGGTCATGGCACCGTGTCCAGTGCTCAGCCATGACAACCAACATGTGCAGCTTAAGTAGTCTCTCTTAAATTCTCTTTCTGGAACTGAACTTGATGGCTTACATTAAGCTGGGACTTAAATGATGGTATGGGGTTTCTTTTGGTTTCCAATGTGGTTTTTTCTACTCCCAAAGTAGCACTGGATGTTTAACTCAGTTGCTTTTTAAACAGTGATTTGAGAAGCCCCACCAGTGCCAGTGCTGCCTGACGCTCGATGCCCGCCAGTCATGGGCAGGGCCCTTTTCTGCCCACTCAGCCTCCTGCCCCCTTGCTGGAGGCACGTCCAAGCCATCATGGAGAGATGAAGGCAGCTCCTGTGCGCACCCGTCCCTGGGTTAGCGGGGGCGACAGGCACTGCAGGCTTACGTATGCCCCATGAGGAAGCCGTGGGCGGGCGTGAGGTGACTTATGAGGCCTCACGCCGCCCGGCCTTCCGCCTGTGCTGCGGTGGGGAGCGAGTGCTTGCAGCAGGAGCCAGACACCCATGGCCCGGCACTGAGGACCCAGTCTCCTCCCTGCCTCAGAAGGTGGCCTCAGGGCCACTCACCCACAGAAGCCACAGGTACCCTGGGGCACCATGCAGCAAAGCAGGGTGGGCTGGGCTTGTGCTGATGGATTTTTGGGATGGCAGTAGAGTGGGAGCAGGAAGGAGAGAGATGAGGCGGTGAGTGCTGTGGCTCCTCAGATGCCATTTTCCTAACCGTGTCTCACTCTGCTCCTGTCCCAGGAGTTACAGGAAGATGGCGTGCCTGCCCACCACCTCACCAGCGCTGGCCTCGAGGAGGTGGCTGGGTCTTGGGCTCTTCGTGCTGCTCTGCCTTAGTTTAGGTAAGCAGGAGCGGCTGGTGTGGGAGGGTGGGAGGGCGGTATGCTGGGACTGAGTGGGCAGCAGCACCCCCATGACACTTGGCAGGGGACAGCAGCCCACAAGGGCACTTGTTCTGGTGGTATCTGCCAGGACTGAGGCTGGACTAGGGTCTAGGGTGGCTGACTCTGCTGACCGTGCTGGCGGGCGCCGAGGACCTGTCAGCTTTCAGCCTCACCAAGCTGACAGCTCCCAGAGGGGCAAGTTGATCACCCATCCCAGCCAAGATGCAAGGAAGGCGAGTATTTGTGGAGTGGCTGGCCTCTGCAGGGAATGCATGGCACGGTCCCTCGGGCTTCAGCTTCTGTGGTGGGGTGGTTTCTGTAGTTTTTTTAGGATGTCTGAAAGTAAGTGCATGGTGCAGAAGGCAGGACAGGGCAATGGGTCAGCGGGCTCTCCACTACTCAGGCAGCACAGCGCAGAGCAAATGCCTTTCCAACAAGTCCCTGTCGGAGGACTGCAAGGGCTATCTTCAATCCATCTTCCAGGACCTGCCGCAAGACTCACTGGAGTCCACAGGTCCCTCCTGACCTCAAGAGGCTTGGGATGAGTCTTCTCAGCTATATGAAGTGTTAACCTTGAAACCACACAAAACTCACTTCTGAGCTGGGGTTTGTTGTGGATGCAAAACAGGTTGCGTTTATCAGCAACTTTGTTGTTCCATTGTAGCTAATGATACTCCAGAACAAAATTGGGCTGAAATGAAGCTTTGATTAAAAATCAAGTGATGCAAAATTAGGAGTATTTGATGCTGATGTTGTGAAACTGGGAGATTTTTGATGCTGAGTTTCATTTTGAGTTTCAGTCACAGAATCTTAAAACAAAACTGGAGAATTTAACAGGGATTGAATAGAAGACTTCACTTATAAAGAAAGCAACCACTTCAAATGCCACTCACTGAGATCTCTGCTCCCCTGTCTTCCCCCACACTCCTGCCCCTTCCTCTGTGCTTGCAAAGCACGTGTCAAGCATAGATATATTTTTTAATGTACTGCAATGGGGAAACAATATATCATGTGCAGAACTGTTTCTGTACTTTAAGAGTTTGTGGTGTGTTATTAATGTAATTATGAGCATGTGGTGATTCACCAGTCATATAGTTTCTCTAAAAAGCATACTAATTCCAAGGCCAAAGGCTGGCAACGCTTGGAAATACAGTCTGGTGCATGCTAATATCCAGTACCAGAAATAAGAGTTTGATAATAGAAAAGCATGTGTTCCTATAGTTGTACTTTTTTCAGCATCATTTACTAAGGGAATGATAGGGGATCATAGTTTATCCTGATTTCTGTCTCTCCAGCTGTGTCTTAGGCCTCTACTCATAGTTGTGAAATCTCTGCCTAGTTTCATCCAAATTTGACAGGAAGACAGTGCTGGCATAGATGTGGCATCCTTGCCCGCTGTGTGGAAGCTACCTGAATGGCCACAGCCCACGGCACTGCCTTACAATAAAAAGGGCAGGAAACAGCTGCGAGAGAGCTGTAAGGAGTGTGGGGCAATGAGGCCTTGGGAGTAGGCTGGAAGGAATGGGGAGAGATGCCTGGGCTGGGAAACACAAGGCACAAATCTATAGGCCAGCAAGTCATCCTGTTGCTGAGATGACTTAGCTCTCCAAATCTGAGAAATCGCAAAATTCTGGAGTTTAACTCTGCAAGAGTCAGAGAGAAAAAAAGGAAAGCCATTTTAGAAGCAATGTATCAGCTTTTAGGGCATAATTGTTAGATGCTTCCCATGCAATGAGGCTGTGGAAGTCCTGATGCCTCAGGAGCAGATTGGTTGGCAAAGAACAGCATAGCAGATGCACTTCCTTTCTTTCTCTGCATGCATGCATCCTTACACTGTCGCCATTCTCTCCAAAAAGAGTTATTCCTACATTAGTGACCTTTGAAAATACACATACAGTAGCCACAAATGAGTGAGTTTAAAAGCTTTACTGACATTTGTAGCTAATGCCTTGCCTAGGTCACCCATAGGAACCACAAGGACCCACTTTTGACCTTGTCATGGCAAAGTAGCGAAGCTTTGGAAGTCTGCCATTGCCCTGCCAGTATCTTTCCACGTGTTGTTAAGGTCACCGAGGCCAGCATTTACAGAACTGACACCACATGCGACTGCTCATGACCGCATTGAGGCACAGTCAAGGCCGGCCCTTAGATCCTGTGGCCACAACTTGCATTCTTGGGTTTAGCCCAGGTGTGCTGGTGGTTGCTCACCTCCATGCCGCAGCTCTCCAAAAGGTCGGGTTGCATGGCTAGCTGATGGTGAAAGCAGGTGCTTTCTGTATACCCTGTGTGCATGAAGTAGTAACATAGGGAATGCCAGGCTGATTTTTTACATCATAGCAGTAGAAGACAGTAATGGGGCTAAATTAGATAAGGTGTTTTAAAGGCTGTATTTCATAGGAAATCCAGCTCAAGCTGCACAGAGACTTTTGTTTCCCCTGGAAATGAATTTTGCTACGCTGAGGTTCACTTGAGGTGATCCACTGAATGACAGTGTAATTTAGAGCTGCTTCTGGGATGTCATCTGCTGCTGGAGACAGTGATGTTCATGAACACCCTACTGTTTCAGCACAGTGGAAAAGCGACCGAACAGCCTTGATTGCAGCACAAACCTCTTTATTTGCTGCCTCGACGCATTGCCAATGGGTTGCATCCTATCTGCAAATAGATCTATCTACAAATCTAGGTCACACCTATCTACAAATTGCGGGATGTTCTCAGTACCAGTTTGTTACACTAGGAAAATGTTGTTAGATTTTACTCAGTCTGATCTTTCTGAGCCCTGTGTGCAAACGTGGCGTTGGCACCAATTGCAAGGACACAGCGAGCCTGGCTTTGCGTCCATAGAGTATTCCTTTCAAGCTTCCTGGAGTCTTTTCTCCCCACTGAGGACCACTAAGTTCTTGGTTTCTTCCCAATGATGGCATTTTTTGGGAAGTTTCAAGGAAAATCCCTACAACTTTTCTAAGTTAGTGGAGAGTTGAGAAAGGAGAGAATATCCACTTCCCTCCGCACTGCGAGTGAGCGCTGGCTCACAAGTAGCTCACTCTGGGAATCCCCTCTTGCCAATAAAGAGCTCGGAGTGGAGCTGCGTTTGAGAAAGGGACAAAGAGGGCTGAGAACAAGAAAGATCCCCTGCTTTGTGGCCCCTCTCAAATATTGAAGTGTCTAGCAGTGCTCTTTAGGTGCTTGGTGTTTAATTCCCATGCTAGCTCTGGTATGGGTTGTGTCTAGGGCAGATTTCATCACAAAGACGGCAGAAATTTTTCTTTACATACCGGATTTGCCCACTTGATTACGGGATGCAAATTGAGTTTCTGCCTTACTGCTTTTGCTGCCTTCATCTGGTTTTTTAATTTCTGGATTTTTTTCCGGATGAGTTTCCTTCTCCTCCTGTTCCAGACATGCAGAGAAGAAATGTCTTTAGTTCAAAAAACAAGAGCAACAGACCTAAGGAACTCCTTTTTCTGTCTATCTGTCCACCTATCCAGAGTGAAAGCTGAGCTAACAGCTTGTCTGGAGAAACAGAAACTCAGCTAAATGCTCCGACTCTGCTTATGGACTCTGTTTTACTTCTTGTGTTGTGGGTTTTTGTAAATTAAAGAATTCTTTAGAAAAAAAACAGAAAATTAAAGATAGACAAGCTACATCCTTACACAGTCAAAATACAGTTATGTGCCTGCATAGAGAGTTTGTAACATTCCTTTCACCTACATTGTTTGTTTTCTCCCATTACCTAAGAATGAGCCCAGATAACTCTGGTGAGCTCACATTAGTCTGAGTGCAACAGCTTTTTTGCATTTCTTGGATCACAGAGACATTTGTAACCTTTTTTTTTCTGCATGAATGTCAGACATTCCTGCATTTAAACATGCAAAGTTTGAGGCTGAAGGTTTTTACATGCTGCAGTAGGTTACCAGAAGTTGCCACCCTGTACACCCTCACACCTTTCCTGCCCGCTGCTGCCTCAATTCTTAGTTACAAGTGTGGTTTGATGGGTGTAATTAATCTGACACAAATGAAGGCTGCCACTGACAGTGTTATCCCTCTGCCTCACTTGTGATGAGTTAAGTCTTCTGCAGGGGTCAGATTGCTCTCTTCAATGACAGTTTGCTTTTACATCCCATGCTGTGTAGGAGGGAGAGGCAGACAAGGCTACACAGATGAGGCGGCCAAATGGGACATTGCCACCAAAAGGTACAATGTTGCTCCTCCCTCAGATAGTTCTGGTACCTGTCTGATCATTGGATGACCTAATTCACCTTCCAGCTTAGCAGAAAGATTCCTTTCTTTCCCCTTGTTTTACACTGATGTGGCACATTGAACCAGCCTTTGGAGAGATCTACAGGGAAAGCAGTAGGAGCACATAGGATTGGAAGGGAAAAGGGAGACAGATCCCCTTTGCTTATGTGAGGAAGGCATGAGATCAGTGCCAGTTTGTCTAACCTGTCTAACGTTGTGTCAGGCTGGAAGAGAATTTCCACATTCAGAGAAACTCTCCTTCATTTTTAACACGTGCTTGCTACTGTAAGTGCTACACGCACATAGATGTATTTCGCATGAGATAGCAAGGCAAATGTGCTGAATGCAGTGAAGCCTGTTTGCTTGGCAAAAGGAGGTCATTTTTGTTTTCAAATAAATTAACTTTATGTTTAATTGTAGCTCTTCTGTCCCCTTGGAGGGCCATCACCATCGGGAGTCTCAGGAGGTCGTTTGAGAATATGTAAATCTTTCCCAACACGGAAATGCCACAGGCTTTGCTTCTGCTTTTTTCACTGTTATGCTTTTAAAATATCATTGGTCCCAGGGGACTCCCTGGCTGAAAACAAAAGTGCTGACTACTGGCTAATGGTGGCATCTCTAGCTATACTGTGCTCAAAAGATGTTCACCTTTTGGCAAGCCCAGAATGCTACTGTATCGTACAAAACATTGCTAGAAAAGACCATCCAGGCAAGTGTGTCTGTGCACCGCTGCTCTCACCAGAGCAAGTACTCTCCAGCAGGGCAGTTTTAAATGCCTAGCAAACAGGATTTCATCCCTGTGCTGGGAGAAGGGCTTCAGTCTGAACAGACATCGCTACAAGACCCTGCCTCCTACGAGCCAAGAGAGTGCCTTGCCCACACTGCCCTGCCCTGTGATGATCCCCATGGCTGTCTTCAGCAGCCCCTGCCCTATGCCTTACATTTCTCTCTCTCTGCAGCTCTTACAGCTTTCAGACACCTCTGGGCTGCTTTCGTCTGGTTTCCTTAGTCACCCTTAGTTAATTACCACTTGTCATGCTGCACTCTTATGTAGGGCTGTTTAATCCAGCCAGTCCTCCAGCTTCGGGACTATTGTCAAGGTCATCATCTGCAGAGCTGTTTGTGAGTTAGTGTCTAAGCAGAGACCAGGTTTTTGTAAACAAGATAATGGCTACCAGGCCTGTATCATTGCTAGCTGCACTGGTGACTATTGCTGTGGCTGTGGGCAAGTACTTTAAGAGCCTAAAAGTAATTTTTCTAATTTTGAATGGGCTTATGTGAGAGGTATCATACTTGATTTTCCTGGTTAGTCAGCACTGTCACCTTCTATTAGTTTCAAGACTGGGCTGGCTACTTGGGGGAGCAAGCAAGGCAATGAAATGTGGCAAGTACTGAAGAAAACTGCAGCTTTAAGCAGCAGGGAGGACCTCAACTTGAAAAGCTGTGCTGCGAGGACGGCAGCATGCATGGCAGTGGTACTGGAGGGATTAGGGAAAAGATCTGAGAACATCTTCTGCTGGGAGATGAATATAGAGGAAGTACAAAGTGATCCAGTCAGCAAGAGACAGAGCCTGCAGGGGAAAAAAAAAATAACAAATTTATTTTTGTCTTTGTGTGTGACAAATCTCCCCCAAAGGCCTGTCTTACACAACAGCCGTATCTAGTTTCTGCCCCAAACCAGGAAATCATGACAGTGCTGAGCCAGTTGCAGGAATTGGATCTCGAGAACTAAAATATGCAAATGCTCTGAGGACATTCAGATTCATTGTCCACTCTGCCCTTTTGTCATCCTAATGGGGTCACCCACTCCACGTGCTGGGAACAGAAAAAGAGAAGTTTCAGAAAGACTCTTCCCTTTGCTCCTTTCACAAAATCAAAGACATCCTTCTGGCCCCATCACTAGTGTCCCTGCCAGTATGCAGCATGGGAGACAAGTAAGCCCTCCTTCCTCTCCTCCCCAAGAGACATGTAGGGTTCCGCAGCAAAGGGGAAGATCTTGAGACACGATGTAGTCCCCATCCCACTCCCAAGTACTTTCGCCTCTCATCTTCCATCTCATTGCTTGGATCTGACCTCCTGGCTAGTGCCAAGACTAAAATTTGCTGGCTGACTTGCAAAGAGTTGCAATCTTACTCATGTTGTAAACAAAGCGGACTGGGCATACCCAGGTGGTGGGCTTGTCCCAGCCAGGGCAGCAGTGACTCAGAAAGCAATAGATCTTTATCTCAAGAAGTACCGAAACATGAGCTGGAGCAAGAGGGAAGGGTATCACTGGCTGGAGCTGCCCCAAGGCTGCTGCCAGCCCCTTTACCAAAGTATTTCAGATTCCCTTTCCTTTTCTCACTTGCTAATTGCAGATAGTGGAACTTTTTTGTGATTAATAGAGTTTTGCTTTCCTTTAAAGCCAGGTTTTTGACAGAGTCAGACTCAGTCATGACTCACGCTTCCTTTCATTCCCTGTTAGGCCGTGTTGCCTTGTTGGCTTCATGGCAAAAAGGTGATCAGGGGGATGTGAAATCCGTTTTCACAGAACCGTAAACTCATAGAATCATAGAATGGTAGGGGCTGGAAGGGACCTTTAGAGATCATTTAGTCCAACCCCCCTGCAGAA
Source organism: Colius striatus (assembly GCF_028858725.1). NCBI lineage: Eukaryota > Metazoa > Chordata > Aves > Coliiformes > Coliidae > Colius > Colius striatus. The sequence continues at coordinate 109,005,184 of NC_084759.1, read as the reverse complement.
GCAGGTCAACCTAGATCAGGCTGCAAAAATGGGTGCTCTGTCTGTAAAGGCAGGAAAATGTCCTCTGGTTTTCACAGCCACTTTTGTGACTTCAAGGGTTTCTTCCCTAAAGGCTTTGCACATGAAACAAAACAGCATTAAAATGGAATGAAGGCTGATGAAGGAGCCAGGCACCAAAATGCCTTGGGGATGGTATAATTATTTTCAAATCAAGCAGCACAGAGCTGGGCAAAGCAAGGCCACTGCTTTATTTAGGAGTATGGCAACATGAAGCCAAGAGTACATAAAGCCAAGTAAGTAGTGTCGTGCCCTTGCTATGCTGCTCCAGGCAGGGCACTCTGAGGTTACAGTGCAGAAGTAAGCAGAGATGAACTTTAAGAAACAAATCTCTTCAATTCATTTCCCTACCTTAGGCCTGCCATGCCACCATCATCAGCTGGGATTAATCCTACCACTTCACTGCTGTGGGCATGCTTGACTAGCTCGAGTGGGTACGGGGAAGCCAGACGGAGCGGAACTGCTACCGTGCGTCGCTTGTCTTAGGGACGTCTTTTCTGCTCCTCTCTCTCACTGCATTTGGGATGAGTAAGGGAACATGACCCTGCAGAAGGTCACCATGGCATGAGCAAAACAATCTGGATTTAGAGCTGCTTTTCTCTGCCAGAGCAGCAGCCCTGTGGTTTGTGACCGGAAAGATAGACTTGGGGTTGTGCAAGAGGAAAGGGCTGGTCCTCCTTTCTCTGCGTGCCTAGACTTCCCTTTGCATGCCTCAACTTGCTGGAGGGGAGTCTGAGTAGAAGGAGCCTAGGACACTTGCCAGATGCTCCTGCCCAGGTTAGTATGCAGTCGTGGACTCCTTAAAGAGGGCAGCCAGCACCTGCAGCCAGCTGGCAGCAGGGCCTGCCAGCACCTGCTTTTCTGTGTTTCATCCCATCCTTCACATTGCAGGGGGTACATACAGAGAAATGCAGAGGAAGGCAGTGTTTTCATGCACTGATGAACAATGGCTCCACATGTAAGTTACCTGGGCATCTGATAGGGTCTTTCTGTGAACAGTGTATTCACAGGAGTCTGTCACAACACTGATTTAAACACAAGGCATTTCTTCATGTATTCCAGTGTAGCATAGGATGTCTGCAGAATTTTAACTCCACAGAAAGCTTGGGGAGAATCTGATTCCTCAGTGGCAAAATCACCTGGGATAAAGATCAAGGGAGAGTGCCTAGTCCTTGAAAGACTCAGCTTTTAAAAATTTCTCAACTGATTCAATGTCTTACTCAGAAATCCCTGTAACATACTGCCTCGTCCTCAAAGGATAAATCCTGCAAGTTTGGGGAGAATGGGCTTTTCACCGAAAATGAGGGCCCTAAGCTGCAGAATTACCCAGGGACTGTTGGGTGTGATTCCCACAGCAACCCCAGGGGATGGCCACCAGAAGATGGCTGCAGCTCCACCAGATACGTTTTCCTCAGCTGACTGAGCCCTAAATACCACAGGTGCCTTTGCCTTGCCACCACATGAGGTGCACCTCCTCCCAGAGCTGCCCCAAGTACCTTTTTCCAGCCCCTGCACAGGCGGAGGGCAAGAGACGTATCAGTATCCCGGCGGAGCGGGGGTCCCAGGTGCGTGGTCCTTAGCAAAGTCAGCAATGCCAATAATTGAACAGCAGAGAGACCAGCTGCTGTTGCAAAGATGAATAGAGAACCTTATGGGAAAAAAAAAAGCAACCCAAGACTGTTTTGACCCTTCTGGTTTTGGAAGGCCACCAACAATTGGCCTTGAAGCTTTTTGCAGGACTATCAGTTGAAAAAATGTGCAGATCCACTGTCTTACCTTACCAGGGACAAATGACTCCAGGCCCTCCAAGAAGGACCTTTTCCCATCATATGTATTGCTTTGCGGGTTATGTGCAAGGCGAGGTAATGCAAGGTAAGAATGAAAAAGGACAAAGCCATTCAGAAAGGCAGAGAAATGGGAAATAGAAGGGAAAGGGAATGGCTTTGGGGTTTCTGTTCATCAGGAATTTCTGTTTCCATCAGTTCAACACCGCTTCTCTAGAGTGCTGCATAGTCTTTTACTGCTTTTTGCAGTCAAATGTCTCTGCTGGAATTCAGTCTCTGAAGCAGTCTTCTGTCCCACCTGACTGTACGTGTGGTCAGGATAACCAAGCTCTGTGGACAGGGAATTTCTGAAATGTGGCTTGGGTAAGGAGTGAAGGAAATATGGGTCTGGGCTCAATAGCTCTCCTGCTTGCTGACTTTTGGAGCAAACAAAAAAGAGCGGGTTTCCTCCACGCTCACTTTTCTGTTCTAATTAGCCCTGCCATATGGGGCATCTGCAGCACAGGCACAGTGTGAATGAGACATGTTTTTCTGCCTGGGAAACAGAAAGTCAGCCCTTCCATCAATTTAGCATTGCCACACGCCATGAGCTTCCAGCAACAGAGCGATGTGTATGCACAACAAGGGAGTGGGTGGGCTTCGGGGCGGTGGGAAGAGGAGGGGTCTTTTTTTCCCAGGGAAGTCATTAGAAATTATTTCCACAATGGATCCATCCCCCACAGCCTGGTTACAGAGAACATTCAGCACAGAAATGGGACAGAACTGAATTTTCATTTTTGCTTTGCAGTTCACCTTTAAAATGAGAGGGGACTTTTGTGGGGCTGAATGACTCTTCATGGACTTTGGTTCCTTCAGGTTTGCAGCATTCAGGTTGCAGTTTCAAGGGTGCAGAGCCTTTTAAGGGTAGATGTGACATAAGCAGGAGTTTCCAGCCCCAGCACATGTACTGCCAAGAAGGTTTTTGTTCTCCTTTTGGTTGCAAAGGAGACTCAAAGGGGCAAGGCACAGAGAACCTCATGCAACTCATGATGCAGTGTCACCCTGACCTTTGCTATACGCCTACTCTTCCCCTGTCGCTGAAAAGGAAAATAGAAAATTGTCTTTATCAGGCTCCACAATCCCAAAGTTTGGCTGGCTGCTCTTGTGAGTCCCTCCAGCAATAGTAAGAGCTGAACTGTGAGAACAAGAGAAGGTGTGGTTGAGGGAAAAAAAAAGAACACGAGCACACATAAACGCAGACACACAGGAGGAGGAACTTCAAGGACTGCAGCCTGAAGTGGGCTGCTTCTAAGGTGAACAGAAGGAAATGCTTTTTCACACGGCCTGTAATCAAATCCTGCATCTCATCTTCTCGGGGTGTTTAGAAGCCAAAACTACACATGCACCCTTGAAGGGGCAGGGACTTCTCCTGAAGGCCGAGTCTAGCAGTACCGATTCAACTGCTGATGTCAAGAATTCCCTAAATTCCTGGGTGCCAAAGGTTGGCAGGATATGGCATTCCCTCTCCCATGTGGAGGAACTGGTTTTTTCTGCCATTTTACTACCAGTTGCTGGCTAACACAGGTCAGCGGGCTGAGTGGGCTCCTGGCCTGCCCCAGGCTGGCTGCTCAGTTTGCAATGCATTCTAAGGGGAAGTACAGGTAGTGGGGGGAAAATAACTTGAGTTTGAACCATTCCCTTTGGAAGACCAGTGAAGCTGTTGAGCTTTAATTATGTATTCTGTTTTCTTTATTTAAAACATTCCGTAGTGTTGCCAGAACCTCCCTGATAGTTTTCAGTGTTTGCTACAGATTTAATGTAAAGTGTGCAAGTGGGACAGGGGTAGGTGTGCCTCAGGGGAGCAAGGTGAAAACTTCTTTCATGCCCTGTCCCAGGCTTTCTGTCTGGGCTTAACTTCAGCCCCAAGTAGCCCCAGATGCTGCCTCAAGATCTGGCCGTGCTGGCACGCTGGCTGAGCATCTGTTTGACTCCCTCCATCCTGGGCAGCTGGAGGACTGCAAAGCAGTTTGTTGAGGTGGGCTGCAGGGGACAGGTTGGTGCGCCAGAGGGGTCTCGCTGCCAGCTGTGTTATGGAGTCCCAAGGGTCTGTGAGTGTCATGGTTAGTCACCACTAAGCCAACGAGCCCTGGTGGATACTAAGCTTGTGGCTGTTTTGGGTGCTTCGGCTCAGCCTGAAGGTCACGGCATCCCAATGACACGCAGAGTGCTACACTCTGTGCCTGTGCCCGGCGTGGCTGCAGCTAGCAGCGGCATTAGCTGTGCCAGTAATGTGTGAGCCAGCATCAGCCAGGCTTTGCAGACCATGGGGAAGCAGTCCTCAGACTCAGATTTGTGAAGCACTCAGCTCACTGGCAGGTGCTACTGCATGCCGCTTGGTCAGGACTTCTCTGCTTTCTCTCTCAGATGCCTTTACCGAGGTCTGTTCCACGGCGAAGGAAGAAGGCATTTCAATCTTCTCTGTCCTGAGGCTACCTATTTCCTTGTTTTTCTGCTCTCAGTCAGCGGAGTGCAACAGATTGGTATCTGCCTCCCACTACTGGAGATGCGTGCTAAGGTAGTGAGCCTGAAGCAAGCAGGGCAAACTGTACAGCAACTTGACCTTCTGGACTAACAGAGCAGGATGTGCAGGGATAAGTATCACCTTGAAGGTTACACAAAAGCAGGACTAGTGCTAATCTGATCAAAATTGCACCCACTGCAAGAGTCTCAGCTTGTTATTACAGGCACATGCTTGTGTACTACCTATGGCACAGACAGGGTCACTGGGCAAGAGGTCAGGAATGCCTGTGCTGGTATGCAAGCAATCACAGGGGAGGCCTGTGGGCCTTCACAAATATAAATTTGTTATAGCTAGATTTGGGAAAATTGTTCATTTGATAGCACCGGGAGGCTTATGACAGTGTAGCTGTAATCACTGCTTATCATCAAGGGGTTCCTCCTAGCTTCTGGGATCTTGAAAGGTTTGGGGTTTTGGTTTGGGTTTTTTTCTTTATTGTTTTTAAACAAAACAAAACAAAAAATCAGCTTTCCAAAAAAACACAAACAACAAAGCCCCCAAACTAATAGTCCACTGTGTCCCTGTTTGGCATGCAGGGAACCCACCAGAGGGTGACAAAGACTATCCAAATGTTGAGCTCTGAAAGGGGAGAACAGAAGAGAGAGTGCTTTGGGCATGTATGGTTTTATCTCTTTTCATTAATAATGGCCATTCTTTTACTATAAAGTGTGCATTTTTTTAAGGGACCAGCAAAATTTCCATTCAGGCAGGAAACTGTCCTGCCTTTGCCTTCAGTAATCCATGCAGAAATCATTGTGTGCCTGCTAGTTCAAGATCCTAAGTAGTGCCGGTGCATCACTTAGCCAATGCCAAGGGAGGCCTCTCCTCAGCGCAGAGCTGCAGCTGTGGACAGCTCGGTGGGTGATGAGGAACATTTGTGGGTGCAGAGCTGAGCTGGGTGAAGTGAGCTGTATACAGCAGGCCCTGGCACAAGGCTGTCCCACTGCCTCCATGACTTTTGTTTGCCTCCCTCACCTACAGGCTATGCACAGAACAATGTAGTCAAAATAGTCAAAAGCAAAGCAGGGGACAAAGTTGGCCTGCCTTGTTGTCATGAAATTCCCACCTCCGAAAGCCTACAGCGTCACCGGGTCTACTGGCAGAAGAACACTACGGTGGTAGTGCTCGCCTACGTGGAGGGGAAGAAGATGCCCCAGGACAAGCAGTATGAGAATCGGACAGAGATAAACACCAGGAACCTCACCCTTTGGATGTCCCCTGTGGAAATCCTCGACAATGGCTCTTACCAGTGTGTAGTACAGCGCCTCAGCTCTTCACCGAACGGGGACTCAGTTGTTCTGTGCAATGAGCCGGTCATACTCCTTGTTACAGGTAGGTGGATTGCCTCCCAACACCTGATGTAGGGTGTGTTAACTGTTTCCACTCCAGCAGCCTCCCTCCTTACTGTTCCATAGTTACTCCAGATGCAGAAAATTTACCTTTCCTCCCACCAGACTGACTTCTTCGCCTTAATGCCTCTCTCTTGGGAAAAGTCCCCTCCCCATATACTGCTGCTGGTGAGGACTGTCCTGCTCCCTACTGTCTTCTGGGAAAAGCAGAGACCAAGCCCTTGGTGCAAGGGAAGCATTCAAGCCAAAAGAGGAATGGGATGGCATTGCTTCTCTGTGGCCGCAGCAGCATCCCAGCCCTGCACCCAACCCTTGGGGAGCCCAGCCTCTCCGAGGGGCCTGGCTAGCTCACCGGCTGCACTGCAGCTCCACAACCTGAGGCTGAACTCAGCTGGAGATTTGAGGCTTTTTACCTTAAAGAAATAACCCGAGTTCCTTTGCTCAAAATGAATCTGAATCTTTTCTTGGAGGCTACAAAAAGTTCCGTTGACAAGATTTTCCATTTCCACCACTGTTTTTGTGGTGATTGGTTTCAACCCAAGGCAGAGATGCTGCTAACATATATAAATACAAACATACATTTTAATACCTTTAGCAGCAGAGAGTTCCAGGAATCTTCCAGACAACTCAGGCAATGAGAGTGCCCCATCTGGAATTACTTTTGTCAGAAAAAAGAAAAAAATCCACACTGCTGAGGTTTGTCCATTGCCTGTTTGCCTGAGGACATGGTGGGCATATGTGCAAGGAGACAAATTTAGTGATCTTTCTGGGAACTGATATGAAAAAAGGGAAGTGCACTGCCAGCACCCTCTCTAGTGGTGAAGGCTGAGGAGCTAACTGCATGAAAGATGTGAAACAACTTTTTTTCTCCCCGTAAATACTCTGGTTTCTTTCCTTCCAGAAATCCCCTCTCTAGCTCAACAGGCCAGTTGTAATGATTATGGTAGACTTTTGCTCCCTTTAGTAAAGTGAGTGGGGACGAGGAAAGGGAAAGCTGCTGGAATTGGGTTAACACGAAAAAGGCACAAAAGCATTCCTCCCTGGCACCTGATCAGAGAGTCTCAGTGAAGACAGCTGGGATGTTTGAAGGGACTTTCCAGGCTGGATATCAATGCTGTATTGCTGAACAGAGAGTGGGCCTGGGAAGAAATCCTGGTCTCTCCTCATCTGCCTCCGGTTGGCCATGCAAAGTTGAGCAAATTTCTTTCACTAGTTGCTGGGAAGTGTACACTGTGGGTTTGTGGTCAGCAAAAGCCGTGGGACATGTGCTTACAACCGCAAGGCCGTCTGCCTTGTGCAGACCCCAGCAGTTGTATGTTCCAAATGGTGAGTCGGGCAGGGAGCGATCACAGGCAAACCTTGGCTGCTCCCAAGGAAGTCGTCTTGCAGTGAGCTGAGCAGGCTGCTGCAGCTCCCTACCTGGCTTTGCCACAGCTGAGGCTAGTGCCTGAAGGGTGTGCAGGCGGTGGACCTACAGCTGGCAGGATTGTGAGGGAGAATTTGGTCCCTTTGGCAGCAGCGGTGGTGGTGTGACTCATGCCCACCAGGAAGCGTTTCTTTTTCTGACTGGTGCCTCTACTCCTAGAGATGTGATCCTACTGAGATTTTTTTTTCCAGTGAGAGAATTGCTTTAAATAGTTGTTTTGCCCCTTCTTGCCTCCTCTTCCCTCTCATCCCGAGCTGTTCATTGGAACCTGTAGACATTGTCAGTTGTATCCATGCAACTGTTTACACTTTGAAGCAGATAGGCAAAGAGAAGCAAGATGAGAAGAACACCACCTTTCTTCTCCCTTTTCACCCATATCAAGTCGTCTCATACATTTCACCATGCAGCATCACAAATACTTGCAGCAATGCATCTGACCAGGTGGGAACACATGGAACAAACTGTGTGGGTGGGAAACCTCTGAAAACTGTCTTTGGCAGTGAGACAAAAAGTCCAGTGAGAATATGGTCTTAGGGGACCTGTGCATTGCTGTGCAGTTTTGCAATGACTAGCATGACTTGGTCTTGCTCTCAGCTGGGCCTTTGGGAGGAGCTTTCATACGGAAAATGTAATCCAGTCTCTTGGTGGCCACCTCACCTGAGAGATCAACATGTGGCACATCTTTCCTGGCAAAGATGGCCCCACTGGGAGCTTCTGGCTGGAAAGGAACTAATGAGGGAGGGAAAAGGAAATTGTCTACCATTGTCTGTAATGTAGGGTTTTATTCAGTCCTATGTTTTTCCTACCCATATTGTGATTTCTTCTGTTGTTTCACAGACTCCTATAAGTAGAGAGAAATGGCAGCATTGGAGAGGTAGGGAACATAAAGTCTGTTTATTGCTCAGGGAGGATAAGCAGCAAAGACCAAGGCCATATCCAGTCAAGGCTCTGGGGAAAAGGCTAAGGCACAAGAAAAGTCAAACAGGTTATGACAGAGGAAGAGTGCCCCATAGGGGAGCCTTTGCTTTGGCTGAGAGTGATAAAGACTGCAGCCCTCGCTGTGATATGCCTGAATGGTAACTTCACTTTTCTTGCTTCAGCTGACTTCAGTGAGCCGAATGTAAGCGCAGAGGTATCCGCTGATTCCTGTGAATTAACTGAGATGGTGGTAAGATGTTCTTCTCATGGAGGTTACCCCAAACCCCAAATCTCTGGAGCTCTCAACAATGAGCCTGTGGCATGGAATGTCAGCTGGGTTTCCGAGTCCAGCCTCAGCCCGTACAACGTCACTGGCAAGTTCAAGCTCAACGTGACCAAAGACACCAACTTCACTTGCACCGTGAAATACAATGGCTTTACCAAGTCCAGCAGTTTGCTTCTGAGTAGGTTTTATTACCAGTTTGTGTTACAAAACTATTTTGTTCAATCTGCTAAGTTGCCTCTCTGGAAAATCAGTAGATTTTGTGTATCTAGTCACTCAGGTATGACCCCAATGATCCCACCTGTGAGCTGCACACCAGAACATTTCAAAGGCTGTAAGGCAGGAGAGTTACAACAGTAATTTACCAGCAGAGACTGACAGCAGACTGTCTTCCTGCTGGTCTACTGTGAATTACCGTTGGGCTGAGAGGGCAACTGGATCCCACTGTGATCTGGTGATGACAGCCTTGGTGGCTCCCACACGTCGGGGTTGCCACCATTCAGTGCTCCTCTGTACCAGAGTGGCCTTGCTGCCAGTTGCGTGGCACAGGCCTTGTATTCAAATAGTGGGACTTGAGAAATGTGTGTGCCTTAAAAGCCACAGGTTGCACTTGAAAAGAATTTCCCCGTTTAACAACCATGTTTGTCCCTGATTCAGTGACAGAAACTGTCAGCTGGGGTCTAGACAAAATTCTGCTTTCATACACATATTTAATATAGGGTTATCTCATATGGAAAAAAATCCATCACTGTGTGTGGCTTAAAAGTGATAACATAATAGATAAGTGTGTGCTTTGAAAAGCTTGAGGCACAAGTGGAAGCAGCATAAGAGAAAGCAGCACGCTACACTGCAGATGTTTTGCAGTAGAAGGGGATTTGCAAGAAAATTCTTAAAGCCAAAAGGATTTATTTCTTTTAATGTTGCTACCAAAAAAGTATTCTGAAATGTCTCTGGGTCTGCTGTTCTTACCATAGAGATAAGGGCACCTTCAAGGGAAGCTAAGGGAGCACTATTTTTCCTATGAAATTGTACCTTATTCATCAAGGTACCTTATTTGTCAATCAAAGAGGCTTGTGAAGAGAAGCACCATTCAGCTGCAGAATGAAGCCAGACACTAGTGCTTAATGAACATTGGTTATTGCTGGATGCAGTGCATAATGTCCCTAGAGGTGGTAGTGGAAGAAGGTTTTGAATATCATAATACATAGAAAAGGAGAGGAACAAAAAAAGGTAATAATAGTGACACACAGATATCACAGAGATTCACAGAATCACAGAATCCTAAAGGTTGGATGGGACCTCAAAAGATCATCTAGTCCAACCCCCCTGCCAGAGCAGGCCACCTAGAGTAAGTCACACAGGAACTTGTTCAGGTGGGTTTTGAATGTCTCCAGGAAAGGAGACTCCAAAACCCATCTAGGCAGCCCATTTCAGTGCTCCATCACCCTCACAGGAGGGTGCAATCAACAGTGACAACAGCAGTCACAAAAGCCCCACTTTTTGATTTTTAACATGTGGAACCATCCCCATTTTGCTATGTGTCTTTCACAGACACAGACTTCCAGGCAGAACACAGCCTCTGGTAAATGTAGGAGGCAAATCCCACTACAGTAGAGGGGAAGACAGATTGTGCAGCGGGTCAGGCTAGTGTCTTAGAAGCTGAATGAGGCTTAATTGTGCCAGATGCAGAGGATGAAAATCTGAAGAACTATGAACAGACCCCAAGTCTGTTTCTCCTGAAGTATTAGGCTTGTCCTGTGCTGTACAAGTACTGCCCATTATCTGCTCTTAATGTCCAAGTGGCAGAACGTGGTCAGCAGCAGTGGTGAAATGCCAAAGTCTTCAGACCCACTGAGACAGAGCTCTGCCACAACACTCTTTTCCTGCCACACATGAAGAAAGCAGTCTGTTCTAGTCTGTTTAATGCATCATTCTCTGTCACCCATGAATTCAGAGGGAAAACAAAATTAGGCATAAATCTGGTGAAAACAGTTAGAAAAACTGCAGCATGTCTTTGAGAATGGAAGTTTTCTAGATATGGACTCAGGCTTTTCCAGCAAGTCTAAGCAGTTGCTTTAAAAGCAGTTTATGTGGTTTTAAATATTGCCTGTCTCAGTCCCATTCTGGACAAAGATCCAGCATTTCAAATTCTGTGGATAGAAAAAATTTCAGCACAGAGCAGCACAAAATTTCCGCACAGAGCAAATGTGAGAGAATGGAATGAATCTAGACGCCAGGTTTGTCTGACTCTTTATTGAATAGGTAAATTTTCAGGCTGAATATCTGAGTTAGAATTTGGCCAGAACAACCAAAATTCATGTACCTGCTCTTACATGAAAATGCCTATTTGTTGTCAGATCTTTTATTTATGTTTCATTCCTTTTGTCTCAGCAAAACCAGAGGGCTGTGCTGTCCCTACTGTGCCTCCATCTTACAATGTCATTACTGCTACAAGTATCATCATTATCATCTTCCTTTTGGCTATCACCCTAGCAGCAAGATACCTTCCAAGGCATGGTAAGTGTAGCTCCTTTTTCAAGAAACAGTTACTGCTCATGGAGTTTCTATGTAAAACACACGTTTATAGAAACTGTACTGGCACTCCTCATATTTTTGTACTTTCTTCTCATTTCCTTTTTTTTTTTCCTTTCCATGCAGCATCTACTGTCACAAAATCTAAGTCCAGCTCAGGACTTTCCTATGTTTTGTGTGCAGGCAGCACTAGGGTTCACGCTTGAGAGCGAAAGGGTGATGGCAAGATCTGACAGCAGGTCAGATTATTTCCAAAACCAGGGGTCTACGGAATTGAAGAGGTTCCCAAAGGTCCATTTTTCTGTATTAAGGTGCTTGAAGATGCCAAGAACCTTGATGTTTCTGATAGATACAACAGAGCACTAGCAGTTTCAGAATGGGATCTCTTTACACATCCTTCTTAGACAATTCTTTAGAAAAGTCACAGAGCTAAAGTTAAAAAAAATACATAGTGCTAGGGCCACAGAAAGGACTTAAGCATAGCAATGTCCCACCTTTAGGAGAATCCTAATCGGGAGAGAAGGATCTGTCTTCTTCATGTGGCCAAAACTGGCACAGATGAGGTGCCTTTTCCCACTCTATGAGGCATACATGGTGTTCCTCTATGAGGAACACCAGACACCTCTCCAGGGCTTTTTTTCAATGGCAAAGGGAATCTGAAGCATCTCAGGGTTAGCTGCCAAGCTGAATAGATTTTGTAATTATTTTTTTGTGGCTCAGAAAAACAACCAACAACTATTAGTTGTTGATCCTAATCATGTCTAAGCTGACCTGGCCAGAAAGCCCCTGAAGATGTGCGCAGACATCTAATGGATTTATAAGGGCAGCTAGGCACCCAGCCACTACTGAAAATCAACAGCAGCAGATGTCCTATCCACACCCTTCTGGCAGTCCTGGAGAAGGACAGCAGGCCTTGCAACAAGTTATAGACACCACCAAAGCAAGCTCTGACAGGTCAGTGGGGAAGTCAAGTCTGGAGGCTAGATTCTCACATCGAGAGTGCTCTGTTCAGCTCACTTAAACCATAAGCCACCAGTCTGAGCACCTTAGCTCATCCTGGTCACAGGGGAAAGAGGTCCCTGTTGGAAAGAGATTACTTGCTAGGAAGCAGGGACTAAGCTCATGTAGGGACACACTTAAGTTTGGCATGGTTTTGCCTTATGCTACCTCTATTTCAACTTCAGACAAGTTCTCTCCTGTGTCAGAGGTGTGGAGGTAGCATAACTCTTTTTCTTTTCCCCTCTCCACCAACCACATCCCTTCAAAAACCAATGTGACCACTGAGTCAGGCTGGGCTAATTTTGATTTTGGTGGTTTATTTTTTTTTAAAAAAAGGAAGTTTCTGGAAAGCAGTGACTTGGCTACACCTGTGCACCTCCTCATTTTCCACTCATGTGCCTCTGACACCAGTGCTGGTTCTTCTCTGCTGCTCCCCGGGGCTATGTCAATGGGAATGCAGCAAACAGGTTGGAACCAAGAAAAATCACAGCTGATCACAGTCTGTGCTGTTAGTTGCATGGAAAATTTATTTCTCATTGTAGAAAAAAAATGAACTGGAATTGGAAGTTTTGGCTCCAAACAAATCCGGTTTCTTTACCATTAAATTAGCAAGATTCTGGAGCATTCTGAGATAGCCTTTTATAAAGAAACAAAATTGCTTTTAAAGTAGATGTAAAAAGCACAGCATTGTGGTAGAATGTGTTCCCCTGTAACAGCGTGGGACCTGGCTGCACAGACTGCAACTTCCCTTTCAGTATCATTTTCCTGATATGCACAGGGAGCAGATTTCCCAGGTCAGGTGGTGCTATTTTGTACAACCACTTTTGAGACCAGGTGTATACTGTAAGAAACCAAAGGTGGAACTTCAACTTCCCAGTTGTCACATTTTGATGCTGCTGTGCATTGCCTCCTCTCTGGGAAGGGAAATACCTGTCCTAAGAGTGCTTGCTGGTGGTGTTGCTACAGGTCAAATTCAAGAGCTACTGTTGGAGCTCAGAATAGCTCTGAAAGTAGCTCTGTCATTTTGGTATATGGAAAGCTGAGTCTGGAGCAGCCTCGATGCTAGGAGTGGTTTCTGAGCTCAAAAAGCCATGTGTCAAAGAGCTGAAGTGTGGGAGGGAAGAACAGAAAGACAGAGCAAAACGGAAATAAGAGTTCTCAGATGTGTGACTGTGGTGGTGACCAGAACACGTAAGTGCTTTGTTGAGGTTCACACCCCCTTACTTTGAGGAGCCCACAGCCCATCTTTGCAGTAATTTAAGAATGGAAACTCTCGAGATTTTTCTTTTTTTTTTTTTTGTCTCTTCAATTTTTAATGCAAAGCACCAAGATTAGACCGAGAGTAGAGGTCACTTAAAGAACAGCTTAGGATCCAAGTTGGAAAGTTTGTGCGAGTACAAAATATTTGTAGTAGTACAGAGAGATTCAACTGGAATTATTAAAACCAGAGTCATTCATAGATGCTGAGGTTTTAGGAGGATCTATTTAATCTGGACTCCTTTAAAGTACTGAAAGAGTCACTTGGCTGGTTCTAACAGTGAGTTTCTTTCACCCGCTTGGTAAGACAAGAGGAAATGGAAAGAAGCTGGAACACAAAAAGTTCCATTTATACAAAAGAAAAAGCTATTTTACTGTGAGGGTGAGGGAGCAGTGGCACAGGCTGCCCAGGGCCCTCCCTGTGGAGGCTCCTTCTCTGGAGGTCTTCAAGACCCGCCTGGACATGTTCCTATGTGACCTGACCTAGGTAGACCTGCTTCTGTAGGGAGGTTGGACCAGATGGTCTCTAAAGGTCCCTTCCAATCCCTACCATTCTGTGATTCTACGATTCTATATAGTGATGTGGCACTTTCACCATGGTTTCCCTTCTGACTACACCTTAGCATATAGCAGCCTGTCCTTGTGCTAGGCTGAGGCCGTAGCCCTGTGCTAATGATAATTGGCTTATTCCTATGACACTGTATAGATAACATTTATATATAACAGAGCTTTTTATCAGCTCGGACCATGGCTATGGGCCAGCCACATTCAGATGTACTGCAGGGATGTCCTGCCAAGGAAAACCAGAAGTAACTAGACCTACAAGATTTCTTTTTCTTTAGTTTCTTCTGCCCTTTCTTCCTACTCTCAGTTACACTTTGTTAAAGAAGAAATGTGGATTCAGCACTTTATGTCTTCTGCAATTGCAAGTACTAATGAGGGAACTTCTTTTTCAGTCTGTTCTCACTGTTGTAGGCCTCAGGATTCAGTGGAAGAGAGTACAAAAGAGTGTACGAAGCCACCTGCGAGCTCTAAAGTGACATCTGAAACATCATCTGTATGACCAGATGGCGTTTGCAGGTAGTTTTCTTCACCATTATTCTCTTGGCAAAATAGCTTCTCAAGTACTTTTACACTCTCTTGCAGTGTCAGCTCACAAAACCATGTCTGGCGTTCAGTAGGAGCATGCGCTGCCCTTTAGGGTAAAAAAAAGCAGTAACGCCATACTGCCAACTAGGGGACATGGTGTTTCTCAGTCAGGTAACCAGAGGAAAGATGCTCATGTTGCTTGTAGGGCATTGCTTTGTTTGGGTTATTTCCAATTTCCAGAAATTAATCTAGTGAAAAATGATAAGAGGACCAAATTTCCTGGGCTGCTCAGTTGTTTTCTCCACAGAATGTGACTTGAATGGATAGTGTGTAAGTTTCTGTGACATTCATTGCCTTAACTAACATAATTTTTTAGGGACTAAATGGGGATGAAGGGGGAGAGAAAGAGAGAGATGAAAGAAAGGGAACATTCGACACATTGTCAGTGTCTCCTCTGAACCTGTGTAAGGAAGCTCATTAATACCTGAGTTTGTAGCATGGTCATCCATCTGTCAGGATCTGCACTGACATCCCCTTCCACTGCCCTCATGCTCATTTTATGGGCCTCTCAGCTAAGAACTGGGCAGTCTTTTAGCTCCTGTCATGTTGGACTCATTTGTGAGTAGCTCACCACTACTGCAGATCCCACATGTGATTTATCCCCTAGAAGTTATTTCTAGGTGAGCCACATGCCTGATGTGCCTGCACGGGAACATCGCTGATGGTAGAAACAAAGGACTGAACAAATGGTGGTGAGGGAGAGGTGAACAACACGAGAGCAACTCCAGCTTTCCCAATAAGATTCACAATGCCAATCCACTTAGATATCTCCATTGCCTTCAGCAGCTGGAGGGATGGAGAAGGAAAAGTTTCGCCTCTAAGGCTTGCCTAGAAAACAGTCAGATTTTAAAAGGAGTTATTTTCCATAATGAGGTCTTGTGAAGGATGGCCTGGGGAAAAGTCTGGCTTACCAAGGTTTTATGACTACAAAGCATTAGATTCATTTTGGCTTGAAAGCTTAGCTCTGTTCAGGGCTGTGTCCTCCAAAAAGACATTTTTCAAGTCAAGAGACTTAAGGAGAGATTAGCAGCTCACTGGTCGTATTTATTCACATCATTATCCAGGTGACTGCACTTCCTGCTCTCACCACAGCAATGCTGAATTGCCAGGGCAATGCTGTGGAGTCCTAGAAGTCAGGAATTTGTCATGCTATGCGTTGCAGTAATCTAAAAGCTTAACATTTTTGAGACAGAAAGGAGGGGAAAATATCCTTCAGGCCACTCGTCTCATTTCCAAACTTGCCCACCCACTCATGTTTTCCTCTGGGAAAGGCCCTATCTGGAACAGATACTAGAGCCTTGGTTAGCATGAATTCTAGGGGGGTTTTGTGATGGGAGTGGCGGGACTTCAGCTACTGAATAAATCCATTCTGCCACATCTCAATTTTGTTGTAAAAGTTTGCCAGGTTTTATCTGTACTTGACTGCTGTTTCCCAGCTCCAGTGCCTGGAAGGGTTGCTGTCTGTGGACAGGGATGGAAGCTGAGCAGGGATGGAAGAAGCTGGGCAGGGATGGAGGTGGGGAACGGACCTGGCCCTCATCTCGGAACCATGCAATGTGCTGAGCTCTGTCTTGTTGCTGCTTAAATAGGGCAGCACTTATCCTCACTTCACGGAGGGACAGCACTTCTGTGTGGTCCAAAGGGTTTCAAAGAGGGAGCTGAGCTGCTATGTAGCTCACAGTAGTGCCCGCCTTCAGCTGTCTGGCCTTGAAGAGCTCCGGCTTTGCTGTAACTGAAGCCCTCTTGTGGAAGGCTACCGCAGGTGATCCTCGTTTGTCTCGGCTCTGCGACATTCTGGCAGAAGAGGGGAGAAAATCAGTAAAATCCTTTCTTTGCATTCCTCAGGTGTCTAATCCTATGTATTCCTCATTGCAGTCCCCACTAGTCGTTGCACAGCAATGCTTACTGCGTTGACCCTTTGGCTCTCTGAAAGGGGATGACAGCAGTAGAAAACTCTGCTCGAGAAGACTGACAATATAACCTTCTGTGAAAGAATACAATCCCCCACCTGTGCCACAGAAGCTGAGGGTTGGACTCGTTACAACGGGGTGGCTGGAATTCCGGCTGGAAGGTCCCTCCATGCACCTGCAGAGAGGCAGAGGAGAGTTGTTGGCATCGACACACCGGTTCAAACCCTCGGGCATTGATGTTGCCTCTCTGAAGACGTGGGTGGCCTGCAGAACCCTAGCAGGTAGCCCGTGCTCACCTACCCCTTTAGCACCGAAGAGCCAGCCTTCGGGAGACCCGACACCCTGACACACAACCCCATGTCAGGCTGTGCCTCCATGTTGCAACTGCAAACAGTTACTTGTTTTACATTCAGCCTCGCACGGGTACCTGCCAGGACAGCTCTTTGTGCCGGAGAGGCTTTGGATTTGGACTCAACCATCACAGATACGTGTGCCTTCTCCCCTAAAGAGGCAATAATGCACACTTTACGTGAACATGCACCTCGAGGTGGGCCTGTACGCCTCTCGCTTCCTGTCAGTGCTATGAGACTTTGTGGGAAACAATCCGTACTGACAGCACACCTAACAGCTCACTAATATTGCTCACCTGCAGCAGTGGCAGGAGTTCTTGTACCCTTTCCCTCCCAAAAGCGTGGCCTCACCAGCCTAGGACTCACCATCCAGCTCCTCCGTTACATTACTCACGAGACGCAGGAGCACGCCTGAGACAGTGCAGCTCACGCATACGTGCGAGATCCTACAGGCATTCCCTTCTACCCACACTTGTTAAGCCCCATTTGAATTCCCAGAACACTCAGCAGTTCTCTCGTGTGTATCTACTGTGATGAAATTGCACCTCAGGGCCTTGCTCCACAAACACAGGCCTTCTTGCGTTCGTACATTTGCCTATGAATGCTTGCTTAGGGATAGCTCTTCAGGTTCTTGGGAGTCCCTCACAGCCACAGAAGGATTTAATTTGTGGGGAACAACTGCTGCTCTCTGCCAGTGCTCTCTCTACCCAGCCAGGACTTGAAGGAAGTTCCCTACAGGATGCTAACGGTGGATAGGACTCATCTGATCTGGGTGATATTCTTGCCTACTGTGTAGGAAAAAGTGGTTTCTCATTTTGAGTGGAAAAAAGGAAAAAGCCCCAAGCCCCAACAGGCTTTCTAAGTGACTCTGCATACTAACCAAACTCAGTCGTGCCCTGAGTTTGACAGATTTATTTCTCCCTTTCACTCTGTCCCTCTGCAAGCTGCGCCCATTCCCTTACTGCTCTGTCCATGTGTGTGGTTAGCAGGGCAGACTAAAGTCTGAAAGCACCATGCTGCCCTCTTTCTGGCACGTTTTGCTGCTGGAGCTGCTTATCCTGCTAGAAAATATTCCATCCATTTCCATTTTTTTTTTCCTAGCAGGTACGTTTCGAGAGAGAAACTGATGGAAGAAATAGTAGGAAGATTAAAAGCAGTTCATAGAGGATTGAGATATGAGAGGCTATAGGGATCAAGTTGCTAGTAAAAAAAACAAAAGACACCGTTCCCTTTCTACTCCTGCAGAGTCATGCTGCCTCTCAGCTTTCTTACTGCTTTCCCATAGTTTGAGGTGAAATAGGAACTTTAGAATATTCTTATGGAGGGTGTTTTAACAGGGAAAAGTAGGTAAGGTGGGTGATAAGGAAACAAAGCTCTTTGTGCTTGTGCCTTGTGGCTGCAAGCAGAACACAGGTAACACAAAAAGCAGTTTCCAAAGGCAGCCTGACCTTATTGCAGGGCAATGGCGTCTCATACTTTTCAAGTTTCCTTCTCTTTCAGCCTACTCTGGTTCCTTCCAGCACAAACTACTAGCTTCCTCCAGGCTGAACACCCTCTTTTCATGCCTTTTTCATGTCTGCTTTGTTCAATTTCAGCACCATGCTTCCTTCCCTGCTACAACCACGCTGTCTTTTCACCTCTCCAGCCACGCCACAGCTCTAACAGTTGCACTGGCACGTTTTCCCTCTTGACTAGCCCCTGCTCTACCTCTGCTCCTGACTGATGATTGCACAGCCTCCTTAAGAGGGCTTTGTCTTTTGTGCTGAGCCACATCTTCCTACATCACCACAGAGTCCTGTGACACTTTTAACTCCTTCTAAAGGAAACAAAATGTTTCACTGACAAATATGTCCACCATCAGTTTGGTTTAATATTCTTGATGGGCAAGTTATTTGTTTTTTTTCCCCAAGCACTTATACTATGAACCATGTTTGCTATTGCCTTATGCTTTATTCAGTAAATTGCACACAAATGGTTTCCATGAGACCTTTTCAGCTTAATATCTGGGTCTTTGTACCAGGTGAGCTGCTCTGTTTATCACAGGCATTTCATATGTAACACATTTTTCCCTGGGTTCCTCCTTTTACAAAAGAATAAATGGTAAACTCAGTTTCCTCTCCTCGGTAACAAAAGATATCTGTTCCACATGCTGTGATGGGGTAGAGCCTTTCATGTGAGACCCAGACACCATTTTTCCAGCTGCTAAAAACACAGGCTGTGTAGCATCAAGGTAGGTGATGGAGTTGGTTGACAAAAGCCGCGTCAGGTACAGGTGACACCAAGATACATCTCTCTCTGATGTGTTCAACAGCAATGAGAGAGTGGCACTTGGGTATCCTGCTTGTGACTTCCACACTTCTCACATCTGCCAATTTGTTGGTGACTACCTGAGCAGTGCAGCTGTAGCACTCGGTTGGCAGAGAACTTGCTTCTCCCTCCCAAAAGGGACGTTCTCTGCAGAAGCACAGTCCAGTGTAAGATGTTCTCACCGTGTCCCTGTTGCTTGTGGTTCTTACTCTGAAAGGGAAGGGCCAGTAACTTCAGCGCTTCAGTGCTTTTGCTGGGGCATGGTGGGGAGTGAGGGTGTGCAGAATCCCTTACTTTTGTATTTAAAAAAGTAAGCTCTTAGCCAACTCTCCCTCCTCGTTTGGACAAAGGCTTTGAATACAAAAAAAATGAGGAAGTACAAGGACCTAAATTCATCAGGAAATGGAGCAAAAAAAATGGCTCTTGATCTGGAGTGTAGACAGAAGCCTCTGCTTCCCCTCACTGATGCGCAGCACAAGGACACCTAGCAGCTCTTCCTTCCTGACATGGAAGGAAAATCCACACAGCTACACCTTCCGTCCCATAGAAGGACATCCCTGCATCAACGGCCAGACATCATAAAATCAGTATTCTTCAGATGTCACCGCAAATACCATTAAACAGGAGCAGAGAAAGACCGAGCAATGGCACACCTAAATATCATGGGACCTGCTGCACAGGCAAGAGTGCAGGATATTGGGTGGGGATGTAAAAGAGGGAAAAACTTAAGCCATCGCTGTATAAACACAATGGCAAAAAAGTGACTCAGAAAGGCCTGCTATTCTGTTCTTTGCGGGGACAGAGGACAATAATGGTACTGCCACCAATACATGCAGAGCTTAAAAGAGGAAGGGGGAGAGACATATCCGTACCTCTGCTTATTCAGTTCCTTCTCTTATATGTAGAAAATGAAAAATCAAAGCTGGTTGATGACAACCATGAAACACACATATTTCCTCAATTAAAAAACTGAACTGTGCTGAGGTATTTGACAAATAAAATGCTCATTTCAGAAGTCAGAAAACACAACACCTTCTTGGAAACATGCTGTGCCAAAAATCTGCTTTGGGTGGGTGGAATGCGCTCTGTGGAATCGACTGTTCGTATTTCAATCACCAGTAATTAGCTGTAACAGAGAAAAGCATTCAACCAGAACCAAGTGACTACTCTTTTCCTGAGGGAAGGAGACCCGGAACCCCTGCCTGCAGGTAATTCCCTTTAATAGGAAAAAAATCCTCCCAACAAAGAAAGGAGGCCAGAATTCTGACCTTCTGCAATTGAGGGAAACGGTGATGGGCCACTTGACCCTCCTGGGTGCAGGCCATGGTTAGATTAACCTCAGCCCTGCACATGGGTAAAAGTTGTGACTTAGCAGCAGAGCCAGTACTCTCCTGGCTCTTGGATTTGTTAATGCCCAGACAGAAGAATGTCTGATACCATCACCAGACTTTATCGCTTCCTGGTGAGACCTTGAGAGCCCTTCTCATGGGGCACCACTCAAGTACATTTCTTCAACACAAGTACTGTACTAACACAAAGTACCTACTGTACTAACATAAAGAGCTTATGGACACAGTCACCACTGCTTAGATGGCTTTATTGACTGTCTTGAACCACATTTCCCCCAAAGGTACTCCCCTGATTTCCAACCTTCAAATGAAATTAGAGGCCTTTTATTGTTGTCAAAATTGTCCACGGTGCAGATTCTTCCCCCCTCCAAGAAACGAGTCATTCTTTCTGCAGCCCCCTTGGCCACAGTTCTGTTAAGGAACGCAAAACACGTCTTTTTCAAGGTATTTCCCTAACATTCCTGGCTCCTCCACCCTTCCTCAACATTGACTGCAAAATACCCCAAGTACCATAGGAATCCAGCGTGGGTTTTTTCTGCAAAAAGCCTGATAAAACCCCAGACAGGAGGAGGAGAACCCCTTGCTCTGGTGCTGCCTGTGCTGTGCTCCCACAGCAAGTTCTCCAGGCGATGTCTGAAGAGAAGCTTTCACCAGAGCACAGTCAGCTTTTGGAACCAGGGTACCTTTAACATCCAACCTTCTCATAGGCTCCTTGAGTATTCCTACATCGCTAGTGGTTTGGACATTTTCAGCAGTGAAATGGGTTTTAGACAAGGCTCTGGGGCTGGCCCCACCCCCTTCCAAACCTAGATGAGAGTTCCTAGTCTGCAGAGTCTGCATTTTCACCTTCTCAGGTGGAACAGGTCTGGCCCTTCCAAGCTCTTGAGCAGTGATATGCATCCATGAAGAATGTTTCCAGCAAAATGCTCTTTCACAAATGCACAGGACGTAACTGCATTCACAGAAAACTTCCATGACCTCTTGACCAAACACTTCTACCAGCACAATCAAAATATTTTGTAGCTGCTTGAAACAGAGACCTGGGGAAGGCTCAGTAGCTCTGAGATTCTCCTGTCCTCTCCATCTCCGGGCCTCCCCGGCCACTGCTTTCCGTTTGGCCTAAGACTTCAGTCACACTGAGCCTGGATTGCCTATAGAGAGAAGAGAGGGTGCAAAGTCATTTTATGCCCGTATCCTCCTGACAAAGGCATCACCACAGAGCCTCAGCTCTTGAAAAGTCTCTTCTAGAACTGGCACTATGAGTTTTAGCAAGTCAGGCGACCAGTGCCACAGTCTTTTCTCCCCAAAGCCTCCAGCCATCCTCCTTCATTCCTCTTTAATGGGGATGGAAAGAAGGCAGCAATGAAGGAAAAGCCAGAGTTCTGGTCTCACCATTTTGAGAAAGAAATGCTCCTGTGCTCATCCTGAGTGCCTCTTGGGCACTGTGAAAATGAAAAGCTGATGCAGAGTGACTGGGCTGGGGCAGGACATGAATTCTGAACAAAATTCCGTGTCACAATCTAAGCGGCACCAGCTAAGGCTGGAAAGGCTGAACCAGCGCTCCCCAGGCTGGGATGTGAAACATGCCAAAAACCATGAGTAGAATCACCAAGCTTTAGAAAACCTCGTGTGTGTGATGGATTCTTTAAATGTGTGAACCACCCAGAGCCAGACATGCTTGGAGTGAGGGACTGAAACCGGCAGAGCTGCTCCTTACCACTCTGCCACCTTCTGTTCGTACAGCTCCCTGCGCTCACGGTTTCTCCTCTCCTGCAAGGTCTCCCCAGTAAGCTTCTGCATTGCAATTAAGAGGCCTCCTGCAGGGATCCTAGAGGAGGAAGCAGAAAAGCCACAAGTCACTTGGGAGACACTCAGTAGTAATAACTGACAGGCACTGGACCCGAGGGGCAAGTTGGGGCCAGACACCAGGCTGGCAGAGCACCATGTTCCCCAACACCCACGGCACAGGCTGAGGTACTCCTGCCCCACTCTCAGCCACCACACACAGCCTGTCTTCAGCTGTGACCCACTGCAGCCCCTTCCACAATGTATTTTGGATTTACCCACTGACAGACAGCCACAGGGCAAAAGGGTGGAAGGATTTAAGGTGCCCAAACAGCCCTTGTGGATCACCTGACTCATTATTTAGTCACACCTCTGCTTAACTTCTGACCAGCTCTAGAGGTATTTTGAGTTCTCACTGGTAAAGCACTTTAGGCTGCTTCCAGGCACGCCCACAGCAGACACCATCCTGACAGTGCTAAGTAGCACACACAAAGCTCATTCTCTTGTCCTGACAGGATCCCCAAATCTCCTTGTGAGGATAGTCTCCTTCTCTTGAGGTTTTCCAAACCCACTTGGACACGTTCTTGAGTGACTTGATCTAGGTAGACCTGCTTGAGCAGGAGGTTGGACTAGATCATCTCTAGAGATCCTTCCCAACTCTCACCATTCTGTGGTTCTGTGATTCTATGATAAAACCAATTTTTACAGAGATTCCTAATCTGGGAGCTGGAATGGCAGTTCCCAGGGTGCTCCCTTCTTCAAAAGGCATCATCATGACACCAACACCCCTTGTGGGCTGTCTGGATTCTGAGTTGCTACAGGAGCAGTTGCTGATGAAGTTGAGCAGAGAGTCCAGGAGTTGTGTCCTAATGTTCCTGCCTTTACTCACAGACAACACGGTCCCTTAAAACAGAGATGTCTAACAGTTCTGTGCACAACCACTGGCCTCATCAGTGAACGCTCTGAGGAAGGGAGACAGGACACATGTCCGTAACCCACCCTCGTGATTTCCTATTCAACAGTAGTTAGTGTCTCCTCTAATAGGCAAATAGCAACAAGGAAGATAATCTATTGAGAACACTGAGTTCTTATCACTGAGGAAGCAATAAAACAGAAATCAAGAAAAAAAGAAGGAAAAAAAGTTTAAAGGTTGGAAGGAAAGTCATCACTGTGAAGTCTCAAGAGGGATACAGAAAATCCCTCAAGGGAAGAGAGGAAGGGAAGCTCCTGTCACCCCACATCTGATTCAAGGCTTGGTTTGTGTGGCCACCACATAGCCCTTGAAGAGGGGCTGTGTCTGGATCACTCATGGGCAACAGTCGCAACTCACCCAAACACTGCTCCGAACAGGAAGCCGCCTGCCAGTCCCTGCAGGCCCAAGTGCATTCTGAAAAGGGCTCCTGTGAAGGCTAAAATAAACAAAACCACAAACCCATTGAAACCACAACCAGTCCCCCACCATCCATCACTTACAGATGGAAGGAGCTGCTTTGCTGCGTTTCTGCTCTCCATGCATGTACTTTTAGCAGAGTAGAAACTGGCTGCTGTGGCCAGTGGGAGAGACCCTCACCATACAGTCACCATGGTCTCCATACCAACACATTGCACAAAGTTCCTTCTGCTTCAAAAAACTCCCCAAGAAATACTAACAAGTATCTATGAAAGTAAAACCGAGCTCTCTCCAGGCTGGAGCACAATCCCTCCCCCTGCTTCTGTTTTTTTTTTTTCTCTGTTCAACAACAGCTATTAATAGCAGCTGCCATGTAAGGCAGCAAAGATTAGTAAAAGATGTGTCCAACTGTAAGGGAGAGGAACCAGCAGATCACTTACCCGGAGCCCTGCTGCCAAAAGCAGACAGGCAAAAGCTGGCATGAGAGTAGCTTACGAACAGCGGACTGAACTGCTCTCTAAAGAGCAAAAGTAACAAATACTTCCCCTGCTAAATAGGTCGTTGTGAGAACAGGTTATGCACCAAGTGTTGCCTTTGAACCTACACAAGCGTTTTTCACCCCCTAAAAAACTCCAGCAAGTATTTTGAAGATGAACTTATAACCACAAAAGTCCCCCATGGTTTCAGAGGTGCATCAATATCTCTCCATTACAAATGGAGGCATGGGGTAGTAAAATGACAGGGCAAAGCCACAGCGACAGCCAGAAGAAGAGGAAACAAAATCCAGGAGCACAGAAGCTGGAGATCTGCTTGACCCCAAGAGATATGGATTTGCTGTTCCACTTACGACCCTTGCTCCTAAAGAGAAAAGCACAGGAGGTTACAGCAGCCTTACCTCCCGCCGACACAAAGTTGCCGATGGTGGTTTTATTGCGGTACGCAGACAGACCGGTGCTCACTGAGCTGCAAAGACAAGGCACAGAAGTCATCAGCAGTCGCACATGGAAAAAGACGGGGAGCAAAACACAGTCTGAAATAAAGCTGGGCTTCATTAAGCCAACCCTTAGGTCACCTCTACCTGCCTGGGATACCCACCGGTCTGGAGAACACCCACACCAATCCCAAGTGCTTTAATGGATTTCTGCAACTTTACTGCAGGCAGCTACACAGCCAGAGGCTGGGCAACACCGGAGTTGCTGGCCTGGATCTGGGACAGTCTTTCCTTTTTTAATCACAGGTCTTTTTTTTTTCCATCATATATTCAAGGATGAAAGAAACAGAGCTGTGGAAAGGTCCTGTCAGTCAGTCAGTCCCAACACAGGATCTTTACCCCCAGAAACAGAATCCTATGCCAGTAAGATCTTGCCTGACAGACAGTCCCTGCCACTGAAGTTAAGTCATGCTCATGACAGAAATGACAGGGTCATCTACTGTCGCGGCACATGATTTCCCACAACTGTAGCTACACCATCTCCTCCAAAAGCATCAGTTAGATCCCCCAAAACACTCTCTTCTCAATTCAGCAGCCACAGCCTGCCCAGTGCTTTAGCAAGCCTTCTGAGTAACCCCTACAAGTCAACAACCATCTCCCTCTCCTTCCCAGTGTTGTAACATCACCCTGACCTTTGCACAATGCAACACCAAACCATCTGGCTTTAAACTGCCAAACTCAAAACCTGCACAACGGCAGGGAGAAACCTTCAACTCGGATTTGACAGATAAACACTTAAGGCTGAGCAGACAAGATCTCTTTCCGAGCCCTGGAGAAAGGGGCGGTGAGAAAGGGCGAGAATCTGACTGCGGGAGAGACACCTTGTGGAGGCCAACGAGGTTACACGTAAAGCCCAGGGAAACCCGAAGAAATCAAAAGCTCCAGAAGAGAAAGCAAACGGTACACTAACATGTAAAAACAGATACTAAACTGAAAGGAAACGAAGAGAGAGTGGGGAAGAAATTCAGAAAGGAACAAGAAACTTAGGGAGGTGGAAATATAGAACAATGCCACTCGATACTGCTGGTATCTTGAAAGCAGAGGGGAATTTAAACAAAACATACCTGCAGATATAGCCAAGGCAGGTTTAGGGCTGCACATGAGTTTACCAAGTCAAATGTCAGGGAAGGAGGCATTCCTAGTTTAGTGGGGCTTTATTCAGAAGAGTATGTGCTTAGTTTGATGTTATACTGTTAGAAATGCACAGATACCTCTGAGGGAGAAAATCAGAGAAGGGGAACGCTATCTCTGCCTTGGTTGTTGTGCGTAAGGATAAACATGGGGGTCTACAGAGGTACGTACACCTGGCAGGTCTGATGTTCAATGACTGCTTATTAACAAGACAATCATCTGCAAGCATTTGAGGACAGGAACAAAGAACTGTGAGTAACTCTATCCAAACGTCAGTAACAAAAAGGCAAAAAATTGCACTTCCAGAAACAGCCAACACACTGTGACACCCAGACAAAAACGCAGAGACAAAGCAAAAGCAGGAAGAAGTACAGGGATGAACAGTATTCAAGTGAATCACAGTGTGGGTAACTTTTTGTTTAGGTTTTTTTGCTTTAATGTTGTTTCATCAGAAGATTTAAATTTCAGGCTAATTATAAAAGGCACAATCCTTCTCAAGTTCATGCCTTATCAATCAGACTCGGAGCTTCAATCGATCCCCAGTAGTCTCTCAAGGAGCTACTGGCACCAAGGGCTCCTTGCCACTAGTCCTTAGGCACAAGCCAGCTCTTGTCCCACCACCATTGCAAAACACTTACTTGAATATTGTCACAAAAGCCGTCACTCTCCAGCTCCAGCGCCAGCCGTAGCGGAGGAAACTCCTGAGACCAGCACGATGGGCAGATTGCTAAGGGGAGAGAGAGGAGACAGGTCACAGATTCCAGCCCTGCTCCCCCTCACTCACCACCCCAACGCCTTCTCAGGTGTTTAAAACCTGGCCTGAGACTTGGGAATAACACTGAGCTTCAGGGATAAAGTCGGCCATCTCCAGGGGAAAAAGCAGCTCCATATTTACCCTACTCGACAACAAGGCAACTAAGAAGTAATTCCAGTTTGTAACGTCAACTGGCCTTTCTAATCCCAGTGCAGGGGACGGGGAGAGCTCTCTGCGGACAGCACGAGACAGACAGTAACAGAGAAGAAAGGCAAGATAACTAGAAGCTAGTTCTCAATTATTATGAGTTTCCAAGCATTGATAAATAATTACCACTAATAAATCATAACAGTAACATGCAAGTAACAACCACCTACTTCAAATGCTAAGAGACCACCAAGCTCCACAGTTCAGCACTGGTACTTAAAAGTTTGGCAGTAAGTGGCTTTGAAAAAAATGTGATCATAGAACCACAGAATCATGGAATGGTAGGGGATGGATGGGACCCCTAGATATCATCTAGTCCAACCCCCCTGCTGAAGCAGGTCCACCTAAATAAGGTTGCACAGGAACGTGTCCAGGCAGATCTTGAAGACCTCCAAGGAAGGAGACTCTACACCCTCCCTGGGCAACCTTTTCCACTGCTCCCTCACCCTCACAGTAAAGTAGTTTTTTCTTATGTTTAAATGGAATTTTTCGTGTTCCAGCTTCATCCCATTACTCCTTGTCCTTTCAATAGACACAATAGAAAAAAGGGACGTTCCAACCTCTTGAGATCCACCATTTATATACTTATTAATGATACCTCCCCTTAGTCTCGTTTTCTCTAGACTAAATAAAACACAAGCTTCATAAAAATCAAACATACTCCACTTAATACCATGAAGAAAAATAAATTCTCTCTTGCAGTATCTGTGGTGTGAGTGCTTAGCTGGGGTGCAGACACAAGAGTGTCACCGTAAGAGCTGAGTGAAGCCAAGAGACAACATTTTGCAGGCTGCTACATCAGGGCCAAATCTCAATAGAGAACCATGTGAAATTAGGCAGGTCCTTTATGGTTTGAGGGTTTTTTCCTAATAATCCATGTAACCAACACTTTAATTGAAGAGCAAACCTTTGCTATGTCTAATAAAATGTCACAAATGTACTTTGCTGTGAGGTGTAGCAACAAGCTAAAAGAATTTAAACTGGTCTCAAAACGACTCACACAAGCAAGAGGACAGAAGCTGTGTGAATGCACCACGAGGTGCATGACGTCTCTTGCCAACATAAAACTTAAAAGCCAAAAAGCCTTTCAAGGCACGTCTGTTAAGCAGCCACTTAAGCCTTACAGACACGAGGCCCTCCGATCCGCCACCAGCCCCTGTGCCGCCACAGACCGCAGGCCCCGGTGGAAACTCCTTCCGCGACCGGTGCCCTCACCTCACCTGCACCCTGGACCCTTGCGCGGGGGAGGCTCTGGCCCCCGGAGCGGCGGCCGATGTCCGCCCCGGCCCCCCGCCCCCGTGTAACCCCCTGCTTATTGGCGCTCCCGGCTCGCGAGTGCGGTCGGCTCGGCCCGGCCGGGCCGGGGCCGGGCCGCGGGGCTCGTACCACCGCATCGGCGCGGTTCTGGAAGAGCTCCCCGTGGCTCCTCTCGATGAAGGCCTTGCGGGCCTGGTAGAAGGCCGGCAGCCCGCCGTACATCCAGCCGAAGACACCCGCGGTGAACGCCGACTTGAAGATGTTCAGCGTTTCCTCGGGCAACTGTTGCCGCTCGCTGCAAGGAAAAGGGCAAAGGCTGGGCTCTGGCCTCTCGGTGACCCCTCGGGCAGCGCCGGCCCCGGCAGCCGCCCGCTCTGCTCTGCCCTGCTACCCCCGGCCCCGGGCCCGGCTCTCACTCGCGCTGCCAGAGCTCGCTGAGCCGCTCCCAGCCTGTCTGCGGCGGCGGTGCGGGGCGGCCGAACCGCGCCGGAGCACCGGGCTCGGCCGCCATGGCCCTCCCGCCGCTGTCGGCACCAGCGCGGCCCGCGAGCGGCAGCGCCCCCTGCCCCGCCGGCGGGGCACCGCGCAGGCCATGCACGCGCGAGCGGCGCGGCGGCTTCCCTGCG
This sequence comes from Colius striatus, assembly GCF_028858725.1. Lineage (NCBI taxonomy): Eukaryota > Metazoa > Chordata > Aves > Coliiformes > Coliidae > Colius > Colius striatus. The sequence goes on along the minus strand of NC_084759.1, from coordinate 108,976,816 downwards.
GGCCCGGGCCGGGAGCTGGGCCTCGCCGCGAGGAGCAGCGGCACGGGGCGGCTGCAGCGACGCGAGAACAAACGGGATGGGCCTGAAGAGTCCCCCGGGGACAGCGGCCATGGGCCGGAGGAAGTTTCCAGCCGTCGGCACTTGAGCCGGGCAGTAGCGACCCTGAGTATTCCTGAGGCAAAACTGGAGGATGCGCTTGGCTGGGATCAGCTGGGAGCCATCCTGATCTTTGACAGTAATTCTGACAAAGGAGCGACACATCCAACAAAACTTCGTTTTCATTCGTTTTATTCCAAAAGCACTTAATGAAAAACTGTTTATAAACATTATACAGAGCTGTTTCAGTTTCCCAGGGTGCTGCCCCACTACCAAAAAAAAGGCTACTCCCCTGACTAACAATACAAAATAGGTGCCTCCCCCCCGGCACAGTTCCTCTCCTCACAAACCAGGCTACTCCAACACCCCAGTTTGTGTCCTTGGCAGCCAGGATAACCCAGGCACATCACTGGCAAGCTGCTCCAGCTGCCAGCATGTGACAGTTGCACCCCTGCACCAGGGGTCTGGCCATGCTGTGAGGCCTCATGAGCACTTAGTGTTATTGCTCCTTGTAGCATTCTTCTCTGATCCAAACTGACTGCAGAGGAGACCGTGAGCTGTTGGTTGTTGTGCTTCCTAAGCTGCTTTTTCATCAAGGGTGCTCCCCTGGGAGGCAATGGCCCTCCAGGAATCTGACAGCTCTCCCAGGACCCCATACTGCTGCTCACCCTCTTCCATGCACCTGTCTGGATGCCAGAGAAGATGCTGATTCCTACAGAGCTCTCAGCTCAAGGGCCACAGTGCATTATATAAATGTCCCTCACTCTAGGCCAAGCAGCCTATAGCAGACATACACAGGGTGAGCATAAGCAGCCTGTGACTCAACTCAAAACACCATTGTAGGGGCTACCTGCCACTCTGCCTGAAGGCGTTCCCTCAGCCAGGCTGAAAGATGGGCAAAGCAGTATAACAGTGGTAAGAAAGAAAAGCAAATACTGAAGTGAGCTCTTACCAGCCTCAAGAAAACCCCTCCAAAACAACCCTAGAAAGATTACCAAAGAGGATCAGGGCAGGGAATCTGTGAACATCTGAGGAAAAGGAGAGCTGACTCCACCTCTGTGGATATTCTCTCTGGGTTAAGGATGCCTAGCCAGCTGAGCAGCCAGAGCCTGTTAATGGGCTCAGTTTTGCGGGAGCTCACCTTCGGAAGGAGGAACCGTCTTTGCCTCTCCCCTATGAGGTAGGTAGTTCAACTGTGCAAGGATCATTTGTCTTTTCAATGGCACAGAAAAGCCTTACCAACAATCCCTAAAACCTGACACAGACATAGCTGTAAGCTATCTAAAAAGGCTACCCTAAATCCCAGTACCACCTTCTGTTAGACAACACCTAATATCCCGAGTGCTATCACACAGGTGAGGAAATATTGACCGTTTGCCAAAAAAGGTATATGGATCTCGCAGCTGAGTGTCTCCCAATGGTCTCAACAGCCTGTGCACCTTGCCTGGGAGCACAGAGGACTTAGTAAAAAGTCCAGTAAAATTAACAGAAGGGCTTTTCGTTTCCTCTCATGAGGAAAGGCTGCGGGACCTGAGGTTATTCAGCCTGGAGAAGGGGAGACTAACAGGGGACCTCAAAAACACTTAAAAGTACTTAAAAGATGTATATCAGGAGGACGGGGTGGAACTTTTTCCTGTTATCTCTAGCGACAAGACTAGGGGTAATGGACATAAGCTGGAACACAAAACGTTCCACTTAAACACAAGGAAAAACTACTGTAAGGATGCCCTGCCACAGGCTGCCCAGGGAGGGTATGGAGTCTCCTTCTCTGGTTTTCAAAACCCACCTGGACGTGTTCCTGTGTGACCTGAACTGGGTTAACCTGCTTTAGCAAGGGGTTGGACTAGATGATCTCTGGAGGTCCTTTCCAGTCCTACCGTTCTATGATTCTGTGATTCTATGATTCTACAACTGGATGTGATTTAGAGTCATTTTGAGACAGGCAGTAACTAAGTCCCAAACACTAACTCTTCCAGGCACAACTAACCCTACCCCATTAAATAGCCATAATCTGATGTGTGACTCAACATCCTTACAGCAACAGTATAACCAGGTCCCATGAGCAGTTTGAAAGTCAGGCTGCTGCTGTTCTTTGTAGTCCTAGCATAGATACAAAGTCTCAGAGAACAAGAAAGAAGACACACTGATCTTCACATTTCCACGGAGATCAGCTTGAGCTGAAGAGAAAAACAGAGACGTGTCTACAGTTCTGTTTTCAGCCACTCTGAAGTGATCTCGCTGTAGCTCTTCCTCCTCTTCACTTTGTAAGTCAAGGCTTGGGAATATTCAGACAGCAGATGCTCCCAGTAGCAAGAGACATCCTCCATCTGCAAGTGCTCAGTGATGAATTGGCGTCCCCTAGAGACACACAAGGCGCAGTCAGAACCAATTTCCAGTTCCTACAAGTCTCTGGGTTTGTTTTATATCAACTTTCACTCCTCTGTATTTCAAACGAGGAACAACACACGCTGCTCTGTACTGTCTATTTTCATCGCACAATTTTCACTCAGGCTCAGAGCTCTGACAGTTGCAGTGCTTTCGTTATCCTCAAGATGGTATTTGTTATCTGGGATAATAACTATCAGATTTCACCTATCAGACAGTGCGAGAGAGGCACTGAAGCCTGCTGCTTCAGAGGCCAGGCGCTGCCAGCCTGGATACACAACGCTCACAACACAGACACAGCTCCCAGGGCTTAACTGCCCTTATAAATGAGACGAAAGCTCCCGGCTTTGGATAGCTTTCAGTGGGATTCCTGACACGGGTCACATCTGAACCATAATCTTGTTCTCCGCTTCCCTCTGCCTGTTACATGTTTTGCAGCCCTGCAGAAGATCAGTCATACTGCACCCTGTCAATACCACAGGTTGTCTCTAATAGGTAACCCCTCCAAAAAACACTTAAGAAAAAGCTATGCCAGAAGAGTGCCTGATAGCCAGAAGGACACACAACTTACCTCTCTGAAATTTCTTGTGCTATGGCATCATTTTCCTTCACAAACTGCAACAGCTCCCTAAAATGAAGACCAAAGAATTTTTCTGAAACAACTAGCTCAATGGAGAACCCTGTTCCTTAGCTAAAGTATCGCGGAGGATCAGATTAAGGATCTATAACAAAGGAAGGGACTGGTGCTCCTCATTTCAGAGCACAGAAGAAACCTGCCCTTCTTCTTTGTTCCACATCAGTTCTGGACAGCATGCTGAAATCTGGCAGCTATTGCTGGGCCAAAAATGTTCAAAGTTCCCCTTCCCCCTTGTCTGTGCTTCAGGGTCCATTTGCAAATTTAAGTGCCAAGTGCCTGCCAATTTCAGTGAGGGCAACAGACCTACATATCCCAGCAAAACGGTATTCTCCAAGTGACATATGTGAGCATAGCATTCTTTGGGGGCAGGCACAATGAGAAAAGAATGTGATTTTGGAGAGCTTCTGCCTGAGAGTGGAGACACTTGCCAGCGTAACAAAAACCAAACTGCCTTCCCAAACACAGCAGAGTTTTCCTGTGACACACAAAGCTCTGCTGAGCATGCCTGGGCTCTCGCACCTGACATTAGAGAGGTCTGATCGGACTGGGATGTAATGGACCCAAGGCTTCAGCTGTGGGTAGAAGAATTCCAACCACTCTTCTCCAACGTGAAAGACGAGCGAACCACACAAGAAAAGGTGTTTCAACCGGAAACTGGCAGCCACTCCTCGGAAATTAAACAGATACCTTTAAAAGGAAAAGCAAAGAGAAGGACCTGCTTACACTTGGTGTTTTGTGAGGAAATGCACTAAGAAATTGGGCTCCAAGAAGCAGTCAGCCTTCCCTCACAGGTCACAGCCGGGATGGGAGGGTCTCCCTCATACTTTGCTACACACCAGTTGAAAAATCAAAGGGAAGACATTTGTTTGAAGCTCATCACAGGAAAGATGAGTTGAAATTAAGGAAGAGGGACGCTGAGGTGCAGGTGCTGGAGTGTGTCCAAAGAAGGGGACTAAAGCTGGCAACAGATCTAGAGCACAAGTCCTGTGAGGAGCACCTGAGGGCACTGGGGTTGATTAGCCTGGAGAAAAGGAGGCTGAGGGGAGACCTTATTGGTCTCTACAACTACCTGAAAGGAGGCTGTAGCGAGGTGGGGGTTGCTCTATTCTCCCAAGTAATATGTGATGGGACAAGAGGAAACAGCATCAGGTTGGACCAGAGGATGTTAGATTGGACATTAGGAAAAAAATCACCGAAAGGGCTGCCAAGCATTGGAACAGGCTGCCTGGGGAAGTAGTGGAGTCACCATCCTTGGGGGTATTTCAATGAAGTGTATGTTACTGTGGCACTCAGGGACATAGGTTAGTGGTGGACATGGCAAAGTGGGGTTAACGGTTGGACTCGATGATCTGAAAGGTCTTTTCCAACCTCAGCGATTACGTGCTTCTGTGGGCTGGGTGAGTTTTTGTTGGGTATCAAAACTGAAGGAGAAAATCAAGGCATGAGGCTTTACCTCTGTTAAAGTGACCCGCCTGGAACAAACTAATGGAGGCCTCGCAGCAACTGGCAAGAAGACATGGGAAGTCAGATGTGGATGCTGATCCTGTGACTCTACACTTCAGAGACAAGAAGCTTTTTCCCTAATTCTCTCTTGTCTTGCAGTGAGCTTTTCTATTCATTGTTCTGCTTTGCCACATCTATCTTAGCTGAGTTTGGGGGTATTTTTTCCTCTGGTAATCTGCTTTAATCTGAATCTAATTGTTTCATGTTAACTTGGGAATGCAACCCTAGGAGGCTGAACAGGCTAGCGCACAACAGATGGACTTTCCAGATAACAAAGAATCCACAATTTTGTTTTCACTATTTTCTGCCAAGTTAGTAAAGTGGGCTTGACTGGGGGCGGATTTCTCTTAGCAAACTGTGTCTCAGAGGGATGTTTGTTTGCTTACTTGCTTTCTTTTTTAAACCCACACTTCTCCAATTATAAGGAGAGCTGTTTTTCCTGTGGGTAAAACCCCTCAGTACATCTAACTGATCTTTGAAGTCAAACATTTTGCGCTGGGGGAAGGGAGTTCTTCCTTTAATGAAGCTATTTGGGGTGAGATGGGGATTATATATTATATATATATTGAGTGAGATGGGAATTACAGCTAAACTTAGTTCAACAGTAGCAAGTGACAAGGATTGAATTTGAAATTATTTTGTATTCTTTGTATTACCTAGGAGCTCAGGCAGGGATAAGGAGCTCATTGTATTAGGAGTTGCACAAATGGATGTAGAGGTGTTAACAAGAACAGGGGTCTAGAAGCAAGGGAATGCCTCACTCTGATTCCAGACACAGCTCCGACCATCCATGACCTCAGCCAAGCCAATGAGTGAGTGCAGCTCTCAGCCTCCTAAAGCACCTACACTGGAGAAAGCAGCAGGAAGTTCACACTGACCCTACCAGACCCTGGCCTATGACAAAAGCACGTGAGAACAACTCAGCCTGAACCACATGAGGGGCTTAGGAGGCATCAGAGTTGGGAAGTCTATGTGTAACAGAAGGGAGAAATCTGGGCAAGAGTCTAGTGAAATATAAAATGAGACAAGTCAATCACATTTGCACAAAAACACAGATCCAGCCAAATGACTGAATTTTTCTATCAGCAGATTCTATCTGGCAGAACCTTAATGAGGTAATTTTAAAGCAAAAGCAAAACGTCAGACATTCAAGTGCTCACATACTAAGAGTTTATGGTTTTTACACAGAAACCCACAATAATATTACACTAAACGCCCTCCCTAGAGTAGTTTTTTTTTTAAAAAAGCCCAAACTTTGTAAATAAAAACCACATTCTTCCAAACAACACATAAAGTGTGAATGAATACTGTATCTGCTCAATCATATTTCAGGTTCTCTCATTTCTTAAATACATCCAGTGCCAAGGCTTGCCCCGGTGTACATACGAAGAAGACATGACACCTTAGTTCTTCATGTCTTTGAAGACAGTAATGGTATCACTGTAGCATTGAAAAAACAATCTTGAACATATAGTTTGGTAAAAGAATATAAAGAAAATTGATAGCCTTTTTGATTTCACTTAATTGCTCTGTATATTTATTAGTGATCTAAGACCTTTACTTTGCTCAAGGTACTTTATTTCTCCTGACCTGTCTGGGGAAAGTTGACACTGAAAGAGGCCATGCTAATGCAGTTGAAAATTTAGGAGCTTATGTCTGTTCATAAGCCTTCTTATCTGCCTGGAGCCGGTTGCTAGAATTAGACTTTAAAATAAAACGAGACCTTACACCATGCAAGGAAAGAAATAACCCACAGTCCTTGAACAGCTTTACTAATCAAAATTCTTACTTGTATTTGCAGTGATCAACCAGTGGAATTTCCTTTGCAGGGGGCTTCCCTAAGGTGTCCTTAAAACAAAGAAAATTTTAAAGACCCAGTAAGCTTCATATGATGATTTCACATATTTGTTTTCCTTCTCAGATAGAAACAAATCTGAAGTCTTAAAACTCTCCATTCCCACTTCTAAGAAAACCTTCTCTGGGGGGCTTTTAGAAGTATTACAAAAAATCCCCAGCCCTTCAAACAAGAAAAAAAAAAATCAGTAAATTACACACTGTTTGCCTGTAAGCAAATGCCAGCACAAACATATTAAATGATAATGTCTAGTTGGCAGCCACAGAATGGAAAACAGCTTGGGACAATGGACTGTGTGAAGCCAAGTGTAACCCAATTAGCCAAGACTATCTGGAGAGAGCTGGACTGCAGATTAAGAAAGGAATTAAAAAGTAACAGCAACAATACTCAGAAAGTTACCAACATCAAGACCAAGAAATGGAGACAACAGAAAAAGGTTTAAGACTGACGACATCACACAGGCAGCTAGGGTCTAGAAGGCAAAGAATTGGCTAATTTTGTTGTAATTGGGACTGGCATAGATTAATTTTCTTTTGTGTGCTTGTTTCCTTGAAGAAAAAGTGTAGATAGAAGTAAAATGTCTGGCCCACCAGGCTTTAGAGACTCCTCCCTTCCATCCGTCAGAAAGGTGCAGCCATCAAGGCCTCCCCCGCTCTAGAGGACCACCCACAACTCTCCAACAAGATGCTTCTCAGTCATCAAAGCCATCTTGTAACACTACCTTCTGGCCTTCACAAAACACTCACACACCTTTTCAGATTTCCAAGCCTGGTTCTTAGTGTACTCGGCATCAACAAGTTCGGGGCTTTCTCGGGACAGCAGAATGAGGGGATCTCTCTCAGGGCTCGTTCTGAAAAACAAAGTGCTGTCAGTAATTGCCAATTTACATGAACCAACACAGCTAATGAACTACAGGACTCAAGACTCAGCCTCTTTATGAGGTTGACCTCCCTACATACCCCAAATACATCAAGTGCCTACCACACAGTGTATTTCTGTCCATGGGTATATGAGCAGAAGAGAATGAGTTATGTGTACTGAAATTATTTTAGGCCATATTCCTTTATTTCACATACTAATTATTTAATAGTATTGTTTAAACAATTCCCATGACAATTCAGCTGAGACGTTTGTTTCCTTCAGGCTTTATCCTGATGGTGTCAAGCACTTTAACTCTCTTCTAACTCAGAGAGAGTCAACAGATGAGAAGCATCTTCAGTGTTGACTCCTCTGACAGTAACTTAAAACACTACTGAAAAACAAGGTTATAACATCCCTGAGACTCAACCCTCTCTGTCTCCTGAGCCTACCCAGTAAGATACCAAATCCTTCCCTATTGGGGATGGGGGAGGAACAAAGTATTGGGTTTAAGATTTTTTCACTGGAGGGCAAAAATAATCTCTCTTATCCTCCATTACTCAGGTAACTTAAAGCAAGAATACTTTTGATTCAGTGTTGAGTGCTTGCACAGTGAATAAAGCATTCCCATTGGCAAGAAGGAGGCACATCAATATCAAATCTTTACACTTGTATCATGCACCTGCAGTTCTCTCCACAGAACAAAACAAACTGGTTCCCAGTGTGACAGTTTCACTCATTAAGAAGTAAAGCAGCAAATCCATCACAACTTCTGTTTCAATATTAGGCTTGTGGTAACAAACTGCTTGCAAACAGCAGCTCTACCAGAGAATCACTAATGGTGCAATGCTGCTGCACCAAATGTCTCATGCTGCTTACCTTCAAACAATACATTCTGGGTTACACTTGTTTAGGTCTTGGAAACACAGATGCATAAAGACAGCTGTCACGGCATGGTAGAATCTCCCGTTACAGGAAGATGTGCTCACCTGGATCCTCGGAAATATCCTTTAGAGATTTTTTTCACCCATGGCCATTTCTCTGCAGATCTGAAAATATTGTTTATACATGGCAATAAATGATTTAACATAACCATGAAACAGCACTCTCATCAGTTTTCACAGCATGATCGTTTTTTGTTATTCTTCATTTTTGATGGAAATCACTTTCTTCATTATAGCAGAAAAAACTCGCAGCCAAGTCCAATAAAAAAAAAAGGTTTTCCTGTGAGTATTGTGTTTCAGGCAACATGATACAGGCTACTTTCCAGAACACCTTTCAGTCAAAACAATAAATTACAGACAATCCCTTCCACAAACCTTTAATGGTATGACAATTTACCTGAAATTTGAAAGCACTTTTTTGTATTGTTGCTTTATTTTTCTATACCTCACTGAATATGGATATTGCAAAATGACTAGAAAGTTTCTAACCACTGTCATTTTCCATGAAAAAAAAAAAACCCAACTGACAACAAACAAAATCCCTCGCCTGGTGTTTTGCATTTAAAACACAGCAGTTCATTGTTTTCCCAAATAATTTTAATCTTAAATCTAAATAAGCCCTTCAAAATAGCTGTTCACGTTTTGGATCTGTCAGTGCAGTCACCTCCCTCCCTCTGGCAAACCCTTTCTTCTACTTTTCTGTTGCATCTGACTTGACATGTAGGTCCTGATCCCCAACTGGATATACACAGGCCAAGCTTTGCATTTGCTTATAACTCAGTGACACAAGTGGGGTTTACTGAGAAAGCAAGGATAAGCAAATGCTTTGAACCTTCAATGTATTATATTATGTTACGCTTCAGCTACGAGTAGTCCAATAGATCTTCAGAATCAAGGGAAGCAATCAGCCTTGCACTCTGATGTCAAGTGACTGAGACCAAGGTATTTCTTCTTGTTATGTTTGTGTTCACTCACTGTTGCACACTTTGTCACTATCCTTGATTCTGCTAATAGTCAAAGATCCTACCAAAAAGAAAGATTCCCAGTCAGAAATATCGTCTTTCAGCCCAGTAACAACTCTTGATTCTTGGGAATGACTCCAGGTTTCTCTGTTGTATAATGCTACTCAAGTAAAAGCAGATCTAAAGAAAGCTTTCCTTTACCCTTCCAGAAGCTTATACAAACATTCTAGACCATCCCTGCAGTGAAAAAAACCCCATAGCTCCTAGAGAAGTAGTTAGAAACAAAGGAAAATATTTCTATGTGTCAAGGGAGAGTTCTGCAGGCAAAAGATAACTGCTACTTTATTGACAAACCCTTTCCCACTGAAAATGATAGTAATCTGTCCCTGACAGCATAAAGAACATGTATACTTTGTCCTCTGCATTCCTTACTAAAATGTTGGAAATAGAGAAGTTAATTATAACTTCTAGTTATATCATCCAGGGTTTCCACAGAGAATTCTCATATAGCAGTTCGGCTGTCCGTAGTCAATGAGCAGCAGTAGGACACATCACGGGTCAACAGACCTATGGTCTTATACTGCAACATTTGTCTCAATGGCTTTTACTGGGAGTTTGTCTTCCACTAAACATCCCCACACACATAACCATTTCCAAAACATACCTTCTGAGGTCCTCTCTCATGAGGTCCCAGCGTCCTAAACCTGTTGGGTAAATTGGCCAAACAGCTGGTCCTCCTTCCCAAAATGTCCAGGCAGGATACATGATGTCATTGTATTCAGATGTCTTAAAAAAAATCCAGACAGTAACATAAGACAAAGCGTAATAGCTACCTTCAGTTTACTGGCTGACACTAATTAAAGTCCCTTCTGAGAGTTCTGTTGGATTTCTCTGTTACTCTTCCATAAAAGCAGCCATGAGAGCTTTGTGATCACCATGGTGTTGCTGTGGTTTACATGAAGACAATCCAATATTGAAATGTTTCAGTGATTTTAGAAAGGCTGCATCTTGCTGTACAACACCATGGCACTTCCACGTTAGAAAATAACAAAAGATGTCCGTGAAAAAGCCAATGAGTAAACAGAAGATCCGGGCTCCACTCACCTTTCTAAAGACTTGTGTCTATATGGAGCTACAAATGTTTTCTACTGATGGGAAATTAAGAGGCATCATTACCTCCTCAGAGATGGAGGCCCTTATAGACACTTCATTGAGATTTCTAACACTTCAGTTCATTCCAGCCTTCCTAGACATCATTTTAACAATTGACTGTAGCAAATATCCATGTTGTGTAAGAATTTCAATTCCTCAATCCTATTTGGATCCTTAAATCCCCATATAATCAGAGGGAAGACCAGCACTTAAGCCTTAAGAATAAACCCTTTTGTGGAATCAGACTACAGGCCATTTCCTTGCACTAGTGATAAACTTCCTATACAATTACCCATCTGTCTGTCACCTAGAGACACTGGAGGGAGTCCAAGGTAGAGGGTTAGTGCATGTAACATACAAACAGGGACCAAGGAATGAGTTTGTTTATGTGCAGAAACAGGAGGCTTGGGGGACTCTAAATGCTCTGTCCTACTACCTCATGGGAAATTTCAGAGGGGACGGAGTCAGCCTCATTTCAGAAGCACAGAGACAGAATATGAGGCAACAGGCTTTGATTACAAGAAGGGAAATTTCAATTAGATATTGAGAAACATGTTTTGATTCTGAGGGAGGTCAAACACTGTCTGTGGACGCCTTATCCTCAGGGATTCTTGGATCTTGGCAGTACGCATCCTGGAACATCCCAGTCTAGTTGTTTCTGCTCTGAGCAAGATGCTCAGCCAGATGATCTCCTGAGGTCCTTTCCATCTGAAATGAGTGTGTGCTTCCACACTCTAGTCCTTCTCAGTCTTACTATTAACAGGCATTGATAACAAACCACAACAGCTCCACCATCCCCCCAGGGTCAGCCTTCTGAGATACAAAAGAGGACAATCCTCCAATCCCTTATGCTTTCAGCCTTAGAAAGCACCCTGGACCAGCACCCTAGTGCCTTCTGAATGCTGTTTGGTTAAATGTGAGCTGTGCCCGGGTCACCAGGAGTCAGCTAAGGAGAGGGCTGAGGTTAAAGCTCAGACATTGGATAACGGTGACCAGAGAACTTGCAGAGTCCTGCAAGGCACCCAAGGGCTGGATGATGAATACTGCTGCAAAGATTATAAACTCCTGCAACTTGCTCTGCAACAGTCAAGTGTCTCCTGGCTACAGTTACAGCTGTGCAAGGGTCAAGGCAGCTAGGCTTTATGACTACATCCAGCAGTAAACGTGGTTCTCGAATGACAGTGCTCACCATGATCTACTGAAATTCTGGAGACAGTTTTAAGATGACTGGGGATGAGGCAATAGTGATGGATCATACTCTAGTTCAGACTGCACAAGTTGAAGACTGGGGTTCAGAGTAAGATGCTATAAGTTATCAGAAACAAAATATAGGGCCTGAACTAGCAGGAGGAAACGGTTTATTGCTTTGTGCATCTTACTGTCTGTTGGGCTTCAGCCAAGGACAGGATCACAATTAGGGTTAGACAGCAAGGGTGCAGGACTCAGACATGCTAGGTGTACACTAAGTCAAAGCAAGATTAGCTGAAGCTTAAGTAAGGTTATTTTGTTGGAAAAGATGAGACATCATGCTGCTGACAGGTTTAACAATGAGAGGCCGGAAAACATTTATGAGGACTCTGCAGTCTGGGAACACAGATTCAGAGAATGAACGTCTCTGTGTGTACACCTCTGCATGTGTGTGCATGTTTGGAGACGGAAAAGGGAAGACAGAGGAAAAGGGTTCACAGGAAACAGCAATAATACAGAAAAGAAGATAAGAAACACTTACCTGTGGTATGAAAAAAGAGGACTAAAATATTAATATTAAATGAGATTAACTGTGTGACAGCTGACTGATGATCCTTAACAGCGCTGATAAGCTACAGCTACAATTTTAACTGAGGCACTGTAGCAAGTGACAGCAATGCAGGCACGTATCTCAGCCAGCTGTGCATCACTCCACTGTGGCAGAGGTACATTTTTCGACCCAGAAGAGGAGCTAATGAGGGAAAAAAATGTTCTATGGAATACATTTGCAAATCTGTCTATCAGAAAACTGGAAGTGAAAGGAAACAAAGTGAAAAAAAGGAACAAGCAATTTTGACACACAGATTATCTGGGGGGAACCATCCACAAAAATACGCTCCCGAGAGAAAGGAGGACATGTATGTTTCAGAAAGGCTCAGCTTTGAAAGGCCTGTGTACCTTACTGAAGGAGAAGACCGGGATAATGGGTTTCATCCACTTGGGCACCTGGGGGTAGTCTCGTACATTGATCACCATTTCCATGTCAGGGAGGCGCTTGATGATCCCCAAAAGGAAGTGCTCTACTCCACTGCATCTGTAGAGAAACGACATGTAACGAAGAGCTATATGGAAAAGGCAGGCTCCTGCAAGCCTTACTCTCTCCCTGGGGGAGAAGAGACAGTGAGCCTGAGCCATACCACAATGCAGGCTGGGAACTGCGCACAGCAGCCTCTAAGCACCACTGCAGTACAGACACCAGTGAAGTAAACCATCCTGTTAAATCTGGTATGATCTACAGCTTTCTCTGGGATCCCACAACCAACCAATCAACCCTTTGTAAACAGAAATGCAACCATGACACTTGCCTCTTGCTATTTAAGCTTTGTACATCATTCTCCGGGCTGCTGCTCTGATAAGGAATGCAGACCTCTGAAATACCATTGCGCTGAACAACTTTTGTTAGAGTTGGAAGTGCTTATCTCCCCAGTTGAGGCACAGGAGATCTTCTGTGCTGCTCTTACCTTGCAGGGAACAAGCAGTCCTGCTCACGATACAATTTGTTCTTAATGATCTGGTAGTGTGTCCCAAGCTTCCGGCTCACCACATCTGATATTGTCTCCTTGGAAATGCCACCTCGAAAAGGAGCCAGGTCCTGCTTCCAGACACTAAAAGAAAACAGTCATTACCACTTACAATAGGAAGGATACTGTGCATTAAAGAGTGCAGTATACAGAGAAGACGTCTAGCTAAAACAACTCCATGTAGCTTCCAAGAGCTCAACTACAGGGGCAAGCCACTTGGAAGAGCCATTACTCAGAGACTCAAAGCTCCATGCTTCACTCTTGGGCTATCTATGTGCTGTTTGCCCAATTAGAAAGCCCAGCATAGGACTCTGAGGCTAAATCAACACAGACAGCACCAGTTACTCTCCAAGAAAGGACTTTACATATACTAGCAGTTTATGGGTAAAAGCCTTCAGCTCACTTAACCTTTGAGTTGAAAAACTTGTGCTCTGGCCTGCCATGAAGGATATGCCACACCAAGACCAAAGTTCTCACACAATGTCACATTATTTATGCACTAAAAAAGAAAGAAAGTGTCTAGCTGCAAGGAACAGCATCACCCAATAATGCTGAGTGCAGTGAAAGCCCAGAAGGACAGGCCTATGTAGCACATGTTCTGTGACATCTGCACATCATCAGTGAGCTCCAGGAATGAAGCAGTAGGAAAACATAAACACAGGTTTTATAAATTTAGTCTAGAAGTCCTCAGATTTAACTGCTTGGAGCATTTAACAAACAATGTCAGATTGTAACAACTATGGAGACATCCTCCCCTCTTTTTGGTAGTCACAATGTCGACACCTTAGTTTAAGGCTGGGTGATCGCACTGTGAGGTTGGTCAAACACTGGTGCAGGTTGCCCAGAAAGGTTGTGGAGTTTCTGTCTCCTGAGATATTAAAAACCTCACTGGACACAGTCCTGGCAACCTTGTTTGAGCAGAGGGGTTGGACTTGATGATCTCAAGGGGTTCCCTCCAGCCTCCAGGATTCTGCTATTTTGTAATCAGGTAGAAAACAGTGTAACTATATAAAGAATGTGCAGATGAGCTGACCACGGATAAGCAGTCTGGCAGAGATGCAAATACAATGAGCTTGAGAACAGAAAGTAAGTTGCAGTTTTATGGCACATTCACATCATTGTAACCTAAGCGACAACTGGAAGGTTGCAACAAACAAGTCTGAACCTTCAGTCCTTAGCCACTGAGTCACAGTTACTACATGTAACTGGAATCTGTTATATGGGGAGAGGCACTAGCGTTTTCCACGTTCTACTGCGTATTTACATACCCCCAAATCAGCTAACAAAATGGACCAAGTTTCTTAAGTACCACACAGGATACATACTATATTATCTTCCTGGAGTCTTTTGGAATGGCTGTCACTACAACAGCACTCCCCAACAGCCCTTAAATGAACCACTACTTTAGTGAAAACTTGGTTTCGAGGACTACAGCAACTGTAACTTCACGTAACTATCGACTCTCATGTTTTGAAGCAGATTTGGAGGTTGTAACCACTTGGGAAGGTGTTTTACCCAAAGGCGGGCAGGAGATGATGGAGTGTATGTTTAAAGATTAGGAGATGTCTTTAGGCTGTATTTGAATTGAAACTTAGGAAGAAGACTGGAGGGCTAAACTAGAAGAGGCTTTTCCTCATCAATATTTCAAGGGTAACAAAGATCAAAAACTTTAGAGTGTACAAATAGTCACAAAGTATGACTCATCTGGTATTAAAAGCCAATATAGCACTCAATCTTATCCCTAGAATGAGTGAGCACATCTGGTACTTTTAAACAGGAGTCTTAAAGTTGGGCATCTGTGCTTGGAATCCTAATTCTAAAGGAAGAAGAATACGTTGACTCTTCAGTGAATTCCCTCTTCTCCTTTAAATAAAAATGCTGCTCAAAGGTATAAAAACCTCTAGTCCTACAATCCCTATTTATATGGAAGTGATGTCCTATGTACCTGTAACATTCACCATGCTGCAGCTGTACTCTATCAGGGTGGACAGAAAGGAAGTTTGGTTTGGTCCATGTCTACAGGGCAGATCAGCCTACAACTGCCTATAGTGGTATTTTATCACATACAGGCCTCTATCTCTCTGCATTAAATTCACTGCCAGGACCATTAGGCCAATACATCAGGCCAGAGAGCTGGCATCAAGTGTAATGCCTCACAGTTATAACAAAAGATAAACAGAACTTGTGTCTTCCTGAATGAAGTCCTCTTGGGTCATGCTTTTCTCATGTGAAAGTCAGGTAGTTGAATCACTTCAGCTCTCACAAGCAGTGAACTAAGCTCCTGAAAAAGTACAGCACACTATCACACCAAACGAATCTGTGTTCTGTAACTATCTTTCTTCATCTAGCTATTTAGAATATTTACATTCTAAAATAAAAATAAATACTTAGAATGTTTCTTCATCTAGCTTTTAGAACATTTAGAATATTTGAAAAACGACTCATTACCACAACACTGCACTGAAAGAGAAAACACAAATGGATTGTTAAGACAAAAGTCACATGATCCTATATGAGCTGCTGACATAGCATATGTTCAATTGCAGAGGACAACAAGGAGTGTAATCAGTTTGCAGTTAGCACACCTTTTATTAGAACTATGGAAGTCGTTCTGTTTTCACCCAATGCCCTTAATAACCTTCTGCTTGAAAGCACTGCAAGGAGAAACAAAAAAAAAAACAAAACCAAACTTGTCCTGGCTTTGGCTGGGATAGAGTTAATTTTCTTCCTAGTAGCTGCTACAGGGCTATGCGTTGGGTTTATGCTGAAGACAATGTTGGTAACACAGGGATGTTTTGGTTATTGCTCAGCAGTGCTTGGACAGCATCAAGGCCATTCCCACTTCTCATCCTGCCCTGCCAGTGAGCGGGCTAGGAGGCCAGTGTGTGCACAAGAAGCTGTGAGGGAAGATGTCCAGGACAGCTGAGCTGAACTAGCCACAGGGCTATTCCATTCCATAGGAGGTCATGCCCAGTACAGAAACTGGGGGTAGCTGGCCAGAAGGGGCAGATTGCTGTTGGGGCATCAGTCAGTAGATGGGGAGCCAACTGCATTGGGCAGCACTTGTCTTTTTTGTCGGTTTTCTCTTAATAACTACTATTATATTTTATTGTTCTTACTGTCACTATATTTTAATTTAGTTATTATACTGTATATATATATAGTGTATATATATACTCTCTCTCTCTCTATAGATATAGTTTTTACCTTAACCCATGAGTTTTGAGCTTCTTTTCCAACTCCCCATCCTATGGCAGGTGTGGGGAGGGGGAGTGAGTGGCTGCTGGGGGCTTCATTGCTGGCTTGGCTTGAACCACGACACTTATGATACCTTAGAGCCCAAACATTCTCTAACCAATTCCCTATCATAAATGCTGGCAAAAGCGTTCCTTTTTGTAGCCAGAGGACTGCACAGTCAAATGGTAACCTGTCTCTCACCTTTGGTGGCAGCTGCAATTCTCCTTTACACATGGCTTATAGGCTTCCACAGCTTTCTTAATTTGGTCAGATATTGTCTTCCATTTGGTATCTAAACACATACGGGAAGAAAATGTCAAAGGAATTAACCCCTTAGAACTACCAGAAGGACTAGCGGGAGCCACCCTGCTGAGGGAGCTAGGGAAGGGGTGGCGGGTCAGGTACTCAGTGACGGTCCCCAGGATGAAAAGGAAGCCGGGAGAAGCCGGAGACTCCTCCTGGTTTCCCTTTCATCCGGACGCTGTCACAGGGTGCCGGAGGAGGGCTGCCCGGGAGGAGGAGACGGCGAAACTCCCTCGGTGCCCTCACCACAGGATGCGCGGGCTCCCACCCGCGCCACCAACCATCCCCACCGGCCGCGGGGCGCGTCCACGTTCCCCATCTCCCGCAATACCCCCACCCCCGGGCGACGAAAGGAGCCGCTCACCTGCCGGACCGCCCGCCACAGCGGGTTCTAGCCACCACTGCGTGGCCGCCACCACCAGAGCCCACAAGGCCAACGCCGCCCGCCCCATTGCCGCCGCCGCCAACACAGCCGTGCGCATGCGCGACCCGCTGCCGCCGAGAGCTGATGCCCCGACCAAACATGGCGGCCGCCACAGCCAGCCCCACACAAGGACGGCGGCAGCGCTTGATGGGAGATGTAGTTCCTGAGGTGGCTCCGTGGTGGTGTGATCCGTCCCCACGCACGGGCTGTATGTGGGGAGACCCTCTCAGGGGCCCCACAGGGTATGCTCGTGGTGGCCGAAGGCCGCTTTTATAATTTGTAAACGAAGTCGCGGGGCTGGGGGCTACAGTATTATGGCAACTGTGCTGCAAAAACATCAACCGTTCAAAGAAGGTCTGAGTTTGCATCTGGGATAGTCTCTCCAAATAACTTCCCAGCTCCGCTCCTGTTCTAGGATTTATGTGTTTGATTGAGTATAGGAAGACATGTCCCCTCTTCATGGGGTCTGTATGTTCAAATGTCAACATTAAGCTTCCATCTTTCCTAGCCCAGATACAACTTGATGGTTTTTGATTCCAGGAGGACATTCTGTGTCTGCTTGTTTATAGCAAGGAGACACATTTACATTAAGTTTCTACCTATAGAATGAACACTGAGTGATTAGCTGTACAAGCCCCCAGCTTAGCCTGTCATAAAAGCCTCTTTCGTGTGGAACTGAATTGGTCCTGTAGGTATCTGTAGGTTTGAATGGAGCAATAATGACCAGAAAACAGGCAAAAGAGGAAAAGCATGTGCTGAGAAGGAGCGTGAAGGTTTCCCAAAGACTGATAAATTCTGGAGACTTGCAGTCCTGATGAATCAACAAGAGCTGATAAACTCTGGGCACTAAGTGTTCACTCAGTCTGTGCAAGGCCACAAGTGAATACTGGCATCTACTCTAGACTGAAGGGCAGGGGCTCCTACTTGCAGATAAAGACTGCAAGATTATGTGTGTGTCCATTGAAATAAATGACTGGGAGGGACTTTCTGAATACCCACTTGGAAGCTACTAGTCTATCAACACAACTCTCCAGCTGTTGCTCCAACCGAGTAACTGAGTGATTGCATGAGTGAACTATGAGGGAATAAGTTAATGTTGTGCATATTATAACAGCCTCCCAGAGTGAAAACCTGAAAACCTTGACTACTTCTCTCTGTCTCCTTCCTAAACTCCTCTTGCAAAGCCAAAGAATTTGTAAGCAAATCAAAGGAATTAATCCTTTCCATCTCCTCCTAGAGTCCCTTTGTCTCCCTTTTGATTTCTGCATAGAGTATGCTTTCTTCCTTTTCCTCTATAGTCTCTCTCACAGCTTTAGTAGTCGTAGATCCAAAACTGGAGACTGGTCTGGAGACTCTCCTCAAAGTGTGCATCCTAAGTAAGGTAAAAGCAAAAATTGCTGACATTCTTATATATCTATACTTGTCTCCACTGGCCTCACTCAGTCTTATCCATCTCTACATGGCTAATAGACCCATTATTTCTAGCGCAATTTTCTGTCTTCTCTCCCAGGTTCCAGACCAGATTTTCCTGCTTCTTTCCTGGCTGACTGAATGGAGACATCAGCACGCTGTTCCAACACCATTTCTGGTTGTTTCTCACAACTCCCTGCTAGTCTCCTACGCAGCCGGTAGAGATGTAGTAGTTCACTCCATAGCAAAGGTTATTTCGGGTGCTTTCTCTGAAGCAAAGAGTAGGAGTGGTAGTCAGCATAAATGTTTAATAGGCCCTGAGAGCTAAGACTTTAAGATGAAGCTCCTTTTGAAGCTACATTTACAGCCTCTGCTCTCCCAAGCTTTGTATAATGAAAGCACCCCAGGCCACTGTGGTGTGGTTTTGGCATGTGCTGTACTTCCCCCCAAGCATCCTGGATGGTTGTAAGCTTCAGAACCCCTTGACTCTCACTTCAAACACAGCCTTTGTCTCACCTTCTCTACCTTCTTAATTTCCTGCAAATCCAGAGCTCTGTGCAGGAGCATCTGGCTCTGATCTTTGATACCTTCCCTCAAACACAGTCCCTCCCTCATTTTTTTTCTCTGCCAAATCAAGCACAAACACCCACAAATTTACTTTCATCGTGTTCCATGTGCCTGGAGTGGAAAATCACTTGGCTGTAAGTCTGATGTCCTTGCTTTACATATTCAACATTGGTTAGAAGAAGGGTGCTTGGGAAAGAGTTTGGTTCTCTAAGCTGGTTATAAGACTGAGCTAAAGAAAATGTACTTCCTGAATCTTGAGTTTCTCTCAGAGCTACGGTCTGGCTTTTCTAATTGTTACTATTTGCTTGTGCAGGGGTACTTGTGGAGACTTTTCTCAATTCATTCTTTCGTGATAAATAGAAGTTGCAGTTTTTCTGAACTTCTCAAATAATGGTGAATTTTTCATATAAAGAAGAATGGCCATCCAATCTGCACTGAAGTTCTTCACAAATACGGATAACTAGAGAAACTTTATGTGCATCTGGAAAAGACGGTGTTAGTAAAAGAGGAAATATCCAGACATTATAAACAAAGCTTCCAATAATTGAGAAGTAGCTGATGGTGTGTCTCTTTTTATCGTTTTCAGGCTTCATCATCAGTGGATGTAGGCTGCTGCAAAAGGCTCAGGTAGCCTCAAAGCTCAGCAGAGGGAGGAACGAAGCTACATAGGCTGCTGAGATTGAAAACCTGTGATTGACATTACTGTGGCTTCTGGGGCTGAGCCCAAACCTTTCCCATAAGAAACCACATGGCTTCTAGGGAGTCAAGATTGTTTCCTGTTAGTGAGCTCTTCATGGAGCTTCTTTTCCCTTTGGCTCTGAGCTGTGTCCTGTAACGCACAGCCCAGCAGAGGTGGTGTGCTGTGGCTGTCAGGATTCAGGGAAGCTGTCCGCATCTGCAGTGTGTAGCTTGGGGATGTTTGGTACTGAATATTCAACTATTTTATGCAAAGGAGGCTAATTATGAAACTGTTACAGCAACTGGAGCACTATATGAGAAGTGCAGTACCAGAATATGACACCCAGTAATGTCTGGAGTCATAAACTAAGGCTCACACTAAGACTCTGCAGGGCTTGCAGAACTGCAGAGTTGGGCTGGGAAAAGCAACTACAGGAGATCCCGAAGTTCAACCTTGGTGAAACACCATCCGAGTCTGCCAGTGAAGGAAGTCAGTAACCCAGCCCTCAGCCCAGCCTGAGGGTTTGTGAAGGCAATGGAAACAATGGAGGATCCAAGAAAAAAGTGGGCAAGGTGTCTGTAGCTCAAGCTTGAGGTCAAAGTTTAAGTACTTGTGCATGCTGTGAGAGCAACACAAACCAGCTGCATCTGGTGCTTGAGAGAAGAGGCAAGAACCATGGTGGCTTCATCTCTTGAGGAATTTGTATGTACCAGGAGATGTCTGTGCTCATGACAGTATTATAAATAATTTTTCATGATGGCAACAGAGTGTAGCAGCCCCGAAAGGGAAGAGGGACACTTGTTCAGAGTGAACTGTATATGTAAGAGCACATAGGAATATGGGGCCAGGTATATATTTAACCCTTTTTATTTGTACCCCTAAAAAAGGGAATAGATAAGTCCACTTTTATTGGAGGAGTTAAGAAAATGTAGGGCTCTTGCACAGAAGGATGAATTGAGGCATTAAAAGACAACAAACTGTAAAAGCCACTGAATTGCAATGGTGGAGCATGAGGGGATCAGGTAGATCCAGAAGATTAAAAGCCCTTTGTCTCTTGAAGAGGATGTATTCAATATTTGTACTCATTTTCCTTTGCATTTGAGACACGGGACACCAACACAAGCTAAAATTGAATATATTCCTATAGAAAAGGCCTTGGCATTAGGCCATGGCTGTAAAGACTTTTAGAAATCTATTTGAGAGGCCATGTTAACTAAAACTGATCATAAATCACTTTTTTGCCTTTGCCGGTGGGGATCTGGCAAACACCTTGCTGCAAACAGAACGCCTCTTTCTTTAGCTACAGTTGTATAACTTGCAAATTGAACGCGAACCTGAGAAAGATTTAGTAGTTGCAGGCATACTCTCCAGAGCCTTTGACAAAAATGCCGTGGAACAAAGTCCCAGGCTAGATTATGTATATGTCAATTGGGGAAAACAAAACAGAAAAACCCAGCCCTGTCAGTTCTCAAATGAAATGCAGAATTTTATTGCTAGTGGATTGCTGAGGACGAGACACTGCAGGATGTAATTAAGGTTCTACTAGAAAATGATTTGCGCAGCTTATTCTGTCCCTGCTTCAGTTTAAAACGCTTTAGATTCCTCTTCTCTGAGGCATGAAGAAAACCGATCCTTGAAGTGTTGCAGGGAAATAAAGATACAGAAAGCCATTTAGAGCCTGAAGGCAGTGGGAGACATCTCTGCCTCCCTGAATAGTCAGAAATACAAGTGATGTTAAATGGAGGAGCACGTGCTGGTGGAAAACACTCACCCTCGAGAAGGAAGCTAATGAAGTAGGCTTGCATCAGCTTGAGGTGGGGGTTCTGAGCAGCCATTTCGTATTCCTGGGTAGTCTTTACTGGAAGACACTACAGCATTATAAGGGAGCGGGTCGCTTCTATCTGCTAACAGTGGATTTCATATGCGTAACAATAATGTCTGTCCATTGACTACAGTTTAGTACAAGCTTACGTCTAACCGCCGCTAATCCCCAGTGCCTAAACCTACCATACCAGTGTGGAAATGTGATGTGGAAATGTTGCCATAAAGGGGGCCAGTGTCAATCTGTTGCACTTTGGGCACTACTCAGTTGCAGTGGATTGTCACATCTCTGCTAGCAGGTTCTGATATCATATATGGATGGGTCTGCTGAGGTAAGTAAACAGGAAAAAATGGAATAAAGATGCAGTAAGATTTTGTAGTCTGTGATTGACAGGTTTCACAAGTGATATAGGTGCACAGTAACAGCAAGAAGCAACAATTACAGATGGGGTGTGCTCTGGGGAGACTTTGTGATCATATGAAGTGGTTGTCGTAAGCAGTGCATGCTGCAGAGAAATAGGTTCATGTTTCCCAGATGCCAGAGGGCGATGGGAGAGTGTACATTGCTGCCTGTCACAGTAGTGATGTCAGGTTAGAGTGGCTGTAGTTCAGAAAGGCAAGTGGCTAGAATCAGTTAGCTTTTTGCTAACTAACCACAGCACGAGTTTTCCAGAGGACACAGGTGACAACACGGGTCATCTGGGATGACAGGGTGTTTACTAGGGGAAGCAGACAGCTTGTATGTACTCAAAGTGTCCATTGGTTAGGTGTAGTTGAACCTGGATTCGCAGGAAAGCTTTGGGGTTGTCTATCTTTCAGAAGCTCTCAGAGGAGATGCCATTATGCAGAGGCTCACACTGAATAGCTAGAGCTCAGACAGTGATTAATGCAAAGCTCTTTGGGGTTCCTGGTTAGAAGTAATTCCTGAGCAGCATGGAATATGGGAGCTCTTACACACAAATTCAACTGGCAACAAAAGGCATGTTCATGTACAAAGTGCTGAGTGTTGAGAGGGCCCTTGTTCCTCCTAAAGTCCCAGCACTTGTCTCTGCTAGTGTCATTGCTTCAGCTACTATGTTTCCTGAAGACCGTCACCGCTGGAGAATTCCTAGATGTTTGTGACTCTGCCGACGTTAACTCATTCAAGTTGTTAAATCATTGAAGCATTGAGCTGTAATTGTGAGCAGCTTTGTTCCAGCCACTTGTTTTGCAGAGCTGCACAGAAATTTTGCTTTTCTGTATCTCAGCATTGCTTGGATGTAATAGAATTTCCTTCTGCTAATAAACTGAGGCATTAAGTTTCTAATTTAGGGATGGGATAAAATGAGTTGTGCTGTGATTTCTAATCATGGGAGAACTCTTCTAATGTGCATATGTTCAGTGTTTGTCTTATAAAAAGGGTTTCTTAACAATGCCCATTGCAGCTAATTTGTAACTACATAGTGTAAACATTGATTTCCAAAGTTTTTTAATAGATCCCAAAGCTACTTTATCACTTACTGACCTTTGTTTTCTAACAGAGATTAGTTTAGTTTCCTCGAACTTTACAAAAGCTGTGTCTTGAGTGACAGTAAGATGAACAACTTCTTATTCCATATTTAACAGGATAGGAAAGTCTCCAAAGCATTACCAGTTCATGTCTTCCCAGGATTAGGATCTTCCCTTTATGGTGATACCCATTTTAGCTGGACATCCAGGATGCTTTTTCTGGTTCATCTAAAGATTGTATTCAAATCAAGGAGAAGCAAATTCAAGTCAGACCTTCTCCAGGGTTTAAACCATCCTTTCTCTCACTAAATCTCCTGCTTGTGATGGACTCCCTTCAGGTCTGGCACACCTTTTGGTTCATGAACCAGATAGATTCCTCAGGATCCATGCCTATGTGAACTGAAGGGAGAACTGCTTTCTAAGAACACTTTCCCATGAGGAAAGTCTTTAGGCTAACTTAATTCGTATTGAAGTTCCATTGACTTGAATGTTTATCAGAGCTGAACTTCTTATTTAGAGATTCTTACACTGCATCTTTGCATCAGACTACACTATTTAAATTATTCAAATAACACATTGGCTCTAACATCAGAGCATCACATCTTGCTCTGATGCTCTTACAGAGCACCTGGTTAGAGAGCAGTTCAGGGACTGGCTACCTTGGATGAGCTGACACCAACAGGAAAAGGGCTGGCGGTAGAAGAAGTTGATTGATCTCTATCTGCATTTGGAAAAACAAAATGTGAGACACATGGAAGGAGACTGGGAAAGGATAAGGAATTTATAGAAGGGTCATCAGAGAAACCAGAGGTTTCAAAACCTTTCAAGGCCATTGCAGACCATAAGGTGCATTCCTTATTGTCTTTTTTTTCTGTGAACTAATCACCAATCTGCAGTGGACACTAAACTCAAACACATAACCTCAGAGCACCCCCTGCACTGCCTGTGCTACAAAAATAATAGTTGTACTTTACCTGCCAAATAAACTCTATGAACACTATAAAGGGTGAATAATTGCCAACTGTTGAAGATCTGTGGAACAAGAGATGCACACATCCAGAAGAGATTTTAACCAGTTGGCCTAAAGTTCAACTGACTGCTTCTGTGGCTCTACAGCAACCCAGGATATCTTCTTGTAACACGACTGGGAATTTAGGGCATGGCTCAAAGACAACCATCAGTCTAAACCAAGCAGTGAAACTTTTCTTCTTGTCAAGTACAGTATGACTGAAAACTCAGAAAACGGGACTGAAAGATGCATTGAGATGCCTTCTAGTCCATCCCTCTATCCAATAGCATGACTAGGTGTATGACATCTTAAAGACACATCTTAAAGTGATGGAGCCTGCTCAGACTAGTAGGATTTTTTTTGTCTTGTTTCGGGTTGGCTTCCATGGTAAGTCCAAATCCTGTCTTCCAACACTGGCATTGTAGCTCCTATGTAGCTAGTCCTACCCCTGTCTACTACATTTGAATAGCTGATTTTTCCTAAGTTACTGTAGAATTTTGCATGTCTTTTTTGAATCACTTTTTTTTTTTGTTTACAGACTTTCTCAGATAATCAAAGATGTTTTGAACACTGAGTCTGTTTTCCAACATCTTTGCAGCCCCTCCCAGCAAGGTGCCATCTAAAACTTTAATAAGCTCCATCTCTGTTCCTTTATTCTTGTAATTAATTAAAATACTAAATACAAGTTCTGGGAGAGTTCTCTACAAAAATCTAGTTCAATGCATCTCTCCAGTTTGGTGGAGAAGTAACATTAACTTCACTGGGTTGGAAATTTCCTCCTCCCCCAACTGATGATCAAGAATAATTTGCTGTTGTAGACTATAAAATGTTCCAAGTTTAAAATCTGTTATGAAGAACAGTCTCTGAAGGCTGGGGAAGCATAGAATATGCCTCACAACAGAATTTACTCATAGGATGTAGGAGATCCACACTATAGCTGTAAAATCCATAAACATTTAAAGAGATATGATCTGCTCAAGGAAATTCTTAAAGTATTTATAGCACCCTGTCAGACAGCTACCAGGCCAAGACACCTCCTGATCTTAAAGTTGGAGTGTTACAGAAGTAGTTTCAGCAGACTGTTGGAAAAAAAAACCCTGTGGATTTAAGTCTTCTGGAACAGGTATGGCCTCTATAGAAAGGTTGGTAACTCCTTAAAGGTTTTATTTCTTTGAAAAAAAGCTTTCATGATTTGTTACTTTTGACTTGAGTCATAAGGTGACCTCATGCCAATGGTACATTGATCTGTGTGTAGCTAAGTACTTCTCAGATATCCTTCTAAGGGTGCTTAGACATTCAAATGTCCAAAAGGAGTGCTTGATTTTTTCAAGGTGATGATTCCTGGCACCTTTGAGATTTAAGACAACCTCTAACTTTTTTTTGATATCAAGATGAGTGCTCTGCAGAAGGCAGATTATTCCAAATGGTTGAGCTGCCATTTAAAGTGACCTCAACAGGCTGTAGAGATGGGACAGAGGGAATCTCTTGAAGTTCAACAAAGAGAAATGCCAAACTCTGTTCCTGGGCAGGACTAACTCTATGCTGCTGGGGGCTGAGAGGCTGGAAAGCAGCTTTGCAGAAAAGGACCTGTGGGTGCTGGTGGACACCAAGTTGAACGTGAGCCAGCAATGTATTGTGGCAAAGAAGGTAAACAGCTCCTGAGCTGCATTAAAAGTATCAGCAGCAGATCAAGGGAGGTAATCCTTCCCCTCTGCTCAGCACTGGTGAGAAATATCTGGAGTAGTGTCCAGTCCTGAGCTCCCCAGTACTAGACAGAAATGGGCTACTAGAAGAAGTCCAGTAAAAGGACAAAAAAAATATTAAGAACATGGAGAACTTTTTACATGAGGAAAGGCTAAAGGGATGGGATTGTCCAGCCTGGAGAACGAAAGGTTCAGGGGGATCTTATCAATGTTTATAAATGTCTGATGGGAGGACTGTAAAAAAGACAGCCAGACTCTTCTCTGCTCTCTTCTCTCTCCTCCAAGAGGCAAGAGGCACAAGCTGAAGTGCAAGAAGTTCTGACTGAACATAAGAAAACACTTTATTTCCTCTCTCAATTTTTTTTTTTGCTTTTACTGCAACAAGGAGTTGAACACTGAAACAGGTTGTCCATAGAAGTTGTGGAGTCTCCTTTCAGGAAGATATTAAAATATCTGACTGGATACAGTCCTAAGCAACTTGCTCAAGCTGATCCTGCTTTGATGGGGATTGGACTAGGAAATTCTCAGAGGTCCTATGTCAATGTTTTTGTGACCCTTGAGGACACTCTTACATATTCCTGCAAAGTATCTGTGTGTGGCATCACCATAAGCAGGGCACTGACTTGTCACAGGTTGCAGAGACATCCAAGGGAGGAATTTGTATTTTGATGTAAGGGAATGAGAGAAAAGTGTCTGTTTCCTGTGTCTCTTATGTTTAGGAGAGACACCTCTACGTATGCCAACTGATGCCAAATTAGCATGTTACACATAACTAAGGCAAAAGGAGGCAGTGAAGAAAGTCTTGTGTGATATAAGTGCAGACCTTTCTATACAGGTCTGGATAGATAATTAAGAACACTCTCACTCCATTATGCACTTTATCCTTTATTATTATAGCTAATGTTTTCCTATCCTTCTGATTTTAATTACAGGCATAAATGGATATGTACATCATACCCAGTCTGACCTAAGATTAAGCAGTTGCAATTTCTTTCCTGTAGTGGGAGAGGACACAGATGAAGCCAGTGCCCCAAGCCACAACCCTGAGCACCATTAGTTTCAAAAGACCTGTTTGAAAAAGAGGGGTCAGGGAACAGTGGAGCTACCGCCAGGTAGTTCCTTGGGAAGAGCCAAGAGCACGTCCCACTGAGGCACAAGAGACAATACTTGCACCAAAGGCAGACTCCAGTTCCAGTACAGGGGAATCACTTGTCTTTATGCATTTCCACAGCACGTAGGGAAAAGGGACTGGAACAAAGACAGAGACTGTGTATTAAGAAATGCCTTACTGATGCAATGGATTTCTTCTCCACATAGAAACAACTCAGCAGAGCCTCAAAAGCTAGGCAACGTGTAACAGTGTATTGGATTGCTCCATAATATATGTTGAGTGTGTATTTTTCTCAGCTTATCAGGCAGAGCTTTTTCTCTTCTGCTATTTTTTATTTCAACATTTTGGGGATTTTTTCCAAGCTGTACTTGTGTGCACTGCAGAGATGCTTCTGTGCACATACTCTTTCTGATAGGCCCTGGATAGGAAGTTAAATGCTGCTTTCTGAAGGCAGCTGTGGGATCCCAAAAAAGAGATAATTATTACTTTTACAAGTAGGTAAAGGAACATTACCTACTGCTAAAAATGTAGGATTCCTCTCTCACTTTGGGGAGCAGATCCTGGAGCTCTGCTTGTGCTCCAAATTCAAGTTGTTCTGTGACAGAGCTGCTTGGGTTTCCCTCTAACGAAAGCAAGGAGGCAAACATGTATGTAATGTCTGATCAGTATTTCCATACTGCCTGTCTATATCACAGAATAGTTGTGGCACAATCTTTCTATACTAAAATCCAACAATTCTGGACTGAATTTGAAGACTGGCCTGTTACTAGGATTTAACTGGTGGTGTGTGAGGAAAAATATCAAAAGAGAGCATTATATCACTGCATCTGGATGATTCTCAATGACCGATCATCAACAGCTGGCCTGCATAACCAGGTGGTTTGAACTGGAATCGCAAAGTGTTGCCATGATGCTGGTATCAGCAATTTCTGGCTGCAGAGCCATCGGCTGCTGACTGATGCCTTCTGTGGAGCTGAATTGGCTTTCTGTGAGGGCTTTTCCAACAGAATCCAAGACTGTGACAACTGTCTGCCTCCGTGACATCCAGACAATGTAGCATACTCTCTCTATGTTACAAGTAGCTGCTGAGCTCTCTGAATCCCAGCCCTGCCACCCTCGTAGGACCTCTGCAGTAAAATAAAACAGCCTGCAGGGCTTAGGTGAGGCTGCTGGAGCGTCTCCTATTATGCCAGATCTGAGGTTCCAAGAAGAAGGAAGAATTTATCCTTCCCAGAATAGTATTTCTCATTAGCCCTAGTTTCAGGTAAACAGTTTTTTGGATGAGCTGGTATCCTTCAGTGGGACAATAGTACCTTAAATGCTCTCCTTTTGGGGCCTTGTGCTTTGTGCTTTAGTCTCTCTTGCCTTCAAAGAAGAGATGTCTGTATTTACAGGTTTATCTAGAGTGTTGTATCCAGGTGGAGTATCCTACACTGAAGCTTCAAAATGTGCCAGACTCCCTTTTTATTTCCTTTAGGCTGTAGGATGTTTCTGATTTATTTTTTACTGTGCTCTCCCTGAAAGGGTTGTGTCACTGAAGTGGCAGCCTTGGGCAAGATGTGGTATGTGACTTCTCTCACCAGCTCTGGGGTTAAGTGCCAGCAGCGGGGTACTTACCCTGGCTCTCCCTTGCTGTCCTCCTTTCCCTCCCAAGCAGTAAGGAGAAAATGCTGCCCTTGTTGTTAACTCACCGCTATGTGGGACAAGGGGGGCTTCTGCCTGGGTCTCCAGGAGAAGTGGCAGCAGCCCCTGCTGATGGAGTATCTTCAGCTGGGGCCCTGCTGAGGTGCCTCTCCTGCTGCTGAAGTGTAAATCCCCAGCAGCGCTTTTAACCACCCTTCTCATGCTACTTGAAAAATAACTTGCTCTTGTCATTAATGCTGATCTATAGCCGCATTAATGTGTGAAATCATTGGGTGTGAAAATACTGTACTAACCACTACTTAATGTAATATTACCACAGTAATGTCTCTAAAAATATCTTGTCCACTTGATTGCTTTCATTGTGAACTAGAGATAATGTACCACTTACAGCTGATGATTAAAATTCATAAAGCTTTGGTTCTTAATTACAGCAACTTGCAATCAAAGTGAAATGTCAGATCCTGAATGTTGTTTATCTGTATACAAATTCACAAAAACAAGAAAATATAAGGATCATCTACACAACAAAGCCAAGCTGCTTTGCTTTAAGGTTAAGTCAAATAAAGACCCATGGGAGTATTTACTGAGACAGGTAGGGTAGAATCGGTGAGTATGGGATCTCTGATGTGGCAGAACTTGTCTCATATGAAACACACATCTTTGGGAATATTAAAAAACGTTATGGGAGAGATTTAGAAAATATATTGATGAAGATGGAAATGAAAACTTCATGGAAAACTGTTGTGGGTGGATGGAGGTAACTATCTGCTGTCCTACAAATGGAAATTTTGCAATTCAAGCTCAAGGTTAAACCAAAGATGTAGGTGTCTGAAAAATGCAGAAATGGATTCCCACTGCCATGGGAAACTACCGCAGTGTCTGTCAGGAGAGAGTAGGGTCCTCAGTTTCAAATGTCAAAATGATGTAACGATAATCATGCTTTTGATCAATGGTGGCACTGTACCACAAAATCACATTCTTTGGGGTGTCTGAATTTCCAGAGCTATGGTATTTCTTCCTTTTTTTTTCCCTTTTTTCCCCCCCCCTCAAGCTAATGCTAAGCTCTGAGAGTTTACAGTGCTCTGGGATGTATCTTACCCTAAATTCACTAACGCACTCTGGGATGTATCTTACCCTAAATTCACTAACGCACTAACTCCAAGTCAACATAGCTCATCCCCTTGCCTTCTGTATGTGTGTGTGTGTGTGTGTGCGTGTGCACGTGTGTTTGGGTTTGTGAGATACAGGCATAACTAAGTATAGAAACGGTAGTTCTGCTCCATTTATAGTCCTCCTGGTGTTCTTCATTTGTCGTATCTGTCCTGTGCCAGTCTGAAAAACTCTAAACCAGAGGGAGCCAATTCCTCATAACATCAGTAAAACAAAATAGCATTAAAACAATAGGATCGCTTTCTTGCTAAATCTGAGTAGCTGCACTTCTTTCTTCTGATTAAATGTTACTTTGAAGGAGAACTGGCCCGTTGTTTGGAAACTTCTTTAGAAAAGCAAAGTCTTTTTCCACAGGATATTCCCATTGTCTACAGACTGATTATTTTCTTGCATTCTTTCTGCCAGTAGATTAAAAAAAAATCCAACTCTTTGCATAAATGGGAAATCAAACCTTGACAATGGCATTCATTCTCCTGGGCTTTCCATGCCAAGTGTCCCTTCAGGTGTTACTCTTCCTGGTGGTTTTGGTCATCTATACAGAGACACCGGTGAGGAAAATGCTCCATTTCAGAGCTGATCCAGTGCAACCAAATGTTATTCCAGTGGCAATTTGTCTCATAGACATTTGCTATTTGCCTACCTCTGTTCCAGCTATGCTGGAGAACTTTTTCAAAACAGGAAAGCCATTTCCTACACTGCCCTCACTGTGCAGCTCTGATTCACTGTGACGTATCCTGGCACGGAGTCTCTCCTGCTGCCTAGCATGGCTTATGACAATTTTGTATCTGTCTACTGGCATTGACACTACTTGTGTATCATGAACAGCGTGGCTTGTTTATAGTGGGAAGAATTTCTATGGCTGTGGGGATTGGTAAGCTCCTTGGTACGTGCGTTCCTAATATCAGCCATAGCCATCAGCGAACCCTAACAGCTCAGCATGGTTGGGGTGTCGTACTGCTACCATAGTTCCCCTGCTCAGACTGCTGCTGCAGCAAAAGCTGCTCTCCACGTGGATTGGAATGAGCCTGCTCCTTGTGTACCGGTTTCATGGGTGCCATTCAGAAGACACACTAAGCCACAAGTAGAGCAGAAGCCTCTGAGTAACACAGAGGCAAAGCAAGTGACCTTCCTTCCCCACTTCTGGCTCTTCACAACTTTGGCTAACCCTTTTGCCTGGGGCATGGCATCAGCTTGCTGGGATGTTAGCTCTTGTAGCAGCTTCAAAAGGTCTCTCACTGAGTCCTGTTCAGACCTTTCCACTACTTGGTACCCAATCCCTATTTCAGTGTATAATGTGTATGTGGCACAGTCTAGTCCAAAAAGGAACATTCTCATAATGCAAGAATACTGTCTCGTTCCTCTTTTTGACATCCCACCAGAAAACCTGTAGGAAATTTGATGCAAAATTCCTGTTCATCTTTATGTTGCAGATAACTTGGCCCCTCATTTCTCAAGCAATGGCTTTGCAATACATTACTTCCTGCCAAATCTGTAAGACAGTTACCCATCCTTTCCAGTGCCAAATGCATCATGTTTCATGACAAGTGGCTTGCAGCTGCAAGCAGCGTCTGTATGTTCCTTCTAGTCTGCTTCCAGAGCTCCTGGTCTGCTTCCAGAACAAGCTCATTTGCAGGTAACTCATGAATCCCTTCCCTTCACAGCAACATGCACTCTGGACATACCACTCCCAACTTACTTTTCAGTCTCGGGGCTATTCAGTCCTTGGGAAGTTTAGATGCTTCTCTTGGGAACTGGCATCTGTGGTGAGGATGTGAAAAGAAATGCACTGAGCTAAGTTGTTTCTACCTTGAGCACAGCAGCATGGATAAATGCCCTGATTTTCACGGTGCAGTTGCAGCAGACAGAACCTGGCACAGCGGGGCAGAGATGGGTAGCCAGGAGCTGCTTGGCTTGGGGGAGGAATCTAGGATTTTCTGAGCAGCCCGGGCCCACTAAAGAACGTGTCCTCAAGAGGCAACGTCTGACAGCTATCCCACTCGCACGAAACACCACATGTCGAGGAATTTAATGTGAGCAGAGCGGGCCAGGTTTGCGTTTCGCCTGTTGCCTCTTCACACTTCCTGAATGCTGCAAAAAGGCCCAAGCGTCAAAGGGAAGGCAGCCCCTGGCAGTCATGCTTCGTGCCACTGGAAACCCTGTGGGCTCCCCCTGCCATCTGCTGCAGGTTGCTCAGGGAGGGAAGGCTCTCTTGTGCCTCTCACGTTAGCCTTTTATGCCTTGTAACAGGTTCGGGGCTGGTGATGACAGCTTTGCACCTAGGGGTAAGACAGTTAATTTAGATCAGGCACCTGTGGCTCCCTTGTCCTCTCTGGCTGAGGATAGATCTCCTTCAAAACACTGTATTCACTACCTACTCAGGGAGCGAAAAATCAGACTGTGCAAAGGAGGCGAGGAGGTACAACATGTAAAAAACATGTCCTCCCACTCTCCCTTTTCCGCAAGATAGGCGATGTTTGACTTCACACTTGAGGAAGCAGCTGAGAAATCCTTCAGATGGTTAAACATTTCAAACTATTTGGATGGGTAAATGTCCTAGATTTAAAAAATTTCGCAGAAAGACTCGAGTTGCAAAGTGGACCATGAAACGTTTGTGGAGATGTCCTTACCATCCTGCTGCTGACAGAGCAAATAACGGGGTAAGGGAAGGGAGGCGGGAATTGTAGGATAACAGGAAAGTAAATGGGTGATGCTAGGTTTCAAACTGAGTTTCTCATCCTTAGAAAAGACATGCTACACTTGCCTGGTTTTGGTTTCCCATGTTTCAGAGACTATTTCATTTCTGTTGAAATTTGCCTTTTTGGTTTAATAGCATTTATGTTTTGAGTGATGCTCTCTGTCTCAGATGGCTGTGGTTCTGGTGACCCTGGGCTGAGGCTTGGGCTAACTGACAGTCACCGGGGAATCCAAAAGGGTAAATTGCCTGTGCTGGTGAGTTACCATTTAGTAAGAGGAAAATAGGTATTCTGGAATACATAACATGGCTCCTTAGCGATGTCTGGCTTCAGCTTCTCATTCTTCTTTCACTCCACAGTGAATATGATGCTGGTGGAAGGTCCTGGCCTGACTGCCCTGGGAACTGAGCCTTGTGGAAGCCCTCAGCAGAGGGTCAAAGAATCCTGCCTACAGGCTTATTCTTGTTCAGTTTCACTGATGGAAGAGGAAACAGAGTTTATACAAAACCCAGCCCAACCCCCAGAAACATCTTGCTTTGTTTATATTCTGAGCTAAGCCTGCGACTCATGCTATTTGGAAGAGCTATCCAGACATTTCTCCATCTGACTGACTTCACATCTATTCCTTGATCTCATTGAGAGATCTGGCTTTTAGCTCCCGCTTGTGACGTTCCACTTTCTCTCTCTCTGCTCTACAGTGTCTGAAAGATCCCTGTATAACGTGATTATGCAACCATGCAAATGGACACGGTTCTTTTCATTTACTGCAAACTCCGCTCTGGGTCTCCGGGTCTGAAAATAAAATCATCAGTGAGACATACACTGTAGAAGGCAGCAGGAAGGGAGTTTTAGGTGGCTGGGAGTGAATTCTTGAAGGTGATATTAGAGGTGGAAAGAGGCTATTTGAAGTAAACTGGTGTGCCACCATCTCTCTACAGGAACCAGCATCAGCTAATAGACAGTTCTCCTCTGAATCCTTTCCCCTAGGAAATGGCAGATACTTGCCTTCCTGGTTGTTTTCCCCTGCTGGAGGTCTCCCCCCTGCGCCCCCGCCCTAAGCCACAGGGAAATTTGCAGGGCGGCTCTCCCAGGAGTCTAATTTGCACCCTCCCACTGTAAACAGGCAGTTGCCTGCTTCACTTTGCACCCAGGCGGGGGGGCCTCAGGGGGGAACTTAACCACACTGCTGCTACTGCTGCCGCCGCTGCTGCTGCTGCTGCCGCCGCTGCTGCACAAGGACACCCAGCACCCAGCTGAGGGCAATTGAGTAGGAGGAGCGAAGGAGTCAGGAAAAAAATAAAATTACATGCAGAAAGCTGGTACCACTTAATGATTTCAGACACCTTGGCCACCTCTTGTTATCTCTGTAAGTGTAGATGCCCCTCTCCACTGTGGTAAGACCTGTTCAGTTTCAGTGGCCTTTCTCATTACAGTGCCCATGTGTCTTGCCAGGGCTTCATGGCCCTTATCCTCCAGGATGACCCCACAGATCAGGCTCCCATTACGTGTGCTGAGAGCAAAGGTATAGAGCAGGCCGAGGCCTGCCGCTGATGTGATCCACAAGCTTGTGTCCCTTATCCTCAGGCAACCCCTTCCTCCCTTTCTGGTGGTGTCACATAGCCCACATAGTGAAAGGGATACACATTAGCTCTCCCAGAATCTCTCCAGATAAGCTGCTTTTCCATTCCACTGCCCTCCAGGTGAGTCTTGATCCATCCAAAAAGTTCCCCTTACTGGGTAACCGGGGCTCCTGTGCCCACTCATTTCCCCTTACTGCGGTAACCAGGGCTCCTTCCCAGACTGGGGCAGCAGTTTGCAGCTACCGTGCTCTGAAGGAGCACCTGTGGGAGCGGCCATGCCAGCCCTGGGCCCAGAGAGGGCAAGGGCCTCAGGTGAGTTGGCTCGGTCTGAGGAGCTGAGGCATGTGCCGGGAAGGGAAGGGAAGGGAAGGGAAGGGAAGGGAAGGGAAGGGAAGGGAAGGGAAGGGTGGGCCTCGGGGGCCGTGCGCGGTGGTGCCGCCTGGCCGAGGCCCTGCAGGGGGCGCCGCCTCCGCCGCGGAGGGCCGGCAGGGGGCAGGCGCGGGCCCGGCCGCGCTGGGCGGCGCGGGGGCCGGTGCGGGGCCGGTGCGGGTCCGGTGCTCGCCGCCGGTCGCCCGCGGGAGCCAGGGGCGCACACCCGGCTTCCCCCTACCCCCATTCCTCCCTCTCTTTTTTAACCCTTTTCGTTTTTCTTGTTCTTTCCCCTTCCAATTTCCCCCCCTCTTTTGTTTCCCCGCTTTGTGTGCGGGGTGGGGGGCGGTTAGTGAGGGAGTGTCGTTGCTGCCTCTCCCTGCGAGCTGCATTCGTCTCTCGCTGTCCTCTCCGCCTGCCTCTCCATTTCCTCCCGCTCCCTCTGTCAGCTCTGTGTAGCCTGGCGTGTTTCTCTGTTTCTCTCCCCGCCACGCAGCCCTCCCTCTGTGCAGCTCTCTCCATGAAATGGAGCTGAACAATTGCACCGGAGCAGCTTTTTCTGTTCCTGCCATATGTCCGTGTGCCGAGGCACCATTTCTCTTGCGGTAGTTTGAATGCATTCGTGCTGGAAATACTAGGACAATAACAAAACTCTGAATTCCTGCCTGTGCCTTTTTGAATTGTAATGAGATTTGAAATCCAGTGTGAATGAGACATGATGGATGGCTGTACTGATATTTTGAGCTGGTTTAGTTTACTGTCTTCTGAGATGCCCGGGTTGGATACTGACGGGAGGCCCTTGAGGGAGGAAAGGCAAGCATCCCCCTGAATGTTACCTGCCACCCAAACACCCAAGAGGACATACCAAGTCACTGAAGTGGCATCATTCTTTTTTTTCTTTTGAAGAATGATATGGTTCTACAGTCAAAGAACCTCTAGTAATTGCTCAAATCCTTAAGTAGGAAAAGATGATGCCTGCTTATGTCTGCAGGGTACCAGAAACAACAGTAACTGTGATCAGTGTACACTTCCTCATTCATCTAAATAAGGTTTTAGCTGAGGCTGCCTCTGTAGCACAGAACTCTCTCCTTTTATCACCTAATCTGCCCCCTCAAAATCCCTGCTTGAGCTCCTCATAGGTCTGACCCCTGTCATGCATGAGGGACACACAGCCCTGCATCCCTCCTGGTAAAAAAAAAAAAAAAGAGCTTTGAGACTGGGAGCCGTACTGCCCTGTAATTAATGCACGCTCAGCCTCAAATACACAGTGACAACAACTTAAATGTCAACATTCCTAGTTAATCTCTTGCTAACAAAATATGCCTGGAAAGAGATGGCTCTGTGTAATCTCCAGTGAATAAGATCTTATTTTAGCAGTACAAGCATTTGGAAGACTTCCTCAGTTTGACCAATGAAACTGAAAGATTGGCTTTGATAATCGCAGCTGTAAATGATGTGTTTGATCCCCTTGGTGAAGAAACCCACTGCATGTGGCAGAGCTTAGAAGCCCTCCTCTGCCCAAGCCCTCCTCCAGAGCAGCAGCAGGCTGGTCTTCCTGGGTGGTGTCTGTATGACACAGAATGTGATTTCTGCTCTCTGATGTTTGCAGCCCTCCTCTCAGCTCAGCAAGATGTCCACAGACTCTTCCTGAGTCACATTTTCCAGCCCAAACATCTAGTGATATGAAAAACGAAGTTATAGGGAGGGGAAATTTATTTTAGTACTCTCTCACAAGCATTGGAGTGGGGACCATGGACAAGTGGTGTTTGGCTTCCTTTCTCTATGTGTTGAGGCCAGACTTGTGCTTCTCCTGGGGAGCTCAGGTAGACCCTGAGTGGTGTTACGTTTTCTCCCTGCAGCTGTTTCAAGCCTTCAACGTAGGTGAAAGGCAGAGCTCCCAAGGTGAGGAGAAGCAGCTTCTTGCTGTTCAAAGCAGTCTGATGTGTCAGCACCCTGGGTCCCCACAGGCAAGATACCTGCGCTTCTGGGGCTGGCATGCTCAGACACAAGACATCAGCACCCCCTCCCCAGCAGGCTGCAGAGCCTTGGCAGCACTGATAGAGTTTCTTACCTGGGGTGGATTGGTGCCTGAGCTCTAGGCCCAGTACAAGACAATACAAAAGGTGGTGGGCCATTCTTCTGAAGGTCACCCTGATTTAACACGCATCCTTTACACCCCTGGCTATTTTTGTCTGTGGCGTGCAAGCATGTGTTGGGAAATTTCAGCATTCTGCCTATTCCATGGTTTTCAATCCCTGCATTCCTGCATGCCAGCATCGCCTTGCACTCTATGATAAAGTGATATCCACTTCCTTCCCTTGCATGTTACAAGGTTTTTCTTTTCTTTTCTTTTCTTTTTTCTTTTTGTCCCTTCCTTTCTGAGGGGTGCTCTTCCCCTCTGTTATTTCAGTCTCTCATTTCAGCCTGACTCTGTTCACACTCTCTTTCTCACACCACCTCTTTTTTATTCTGCTTTGTTCTTCTGCCACCACCTGTCACCAAAGCCTTTTCCTTCCCTAATGTGTTATCTGGTAGAGCTGTATCGATCTTCTTTTACTCCATGCCTAATATCTCCCTTCCATTGTTTTCTAAAACATCCTCTCCATCTTCCTCTTCTTTCCCCATTGCCCAATACTTGCCCATGCCTTAGCCATCCCTCACCAGCTCCCTGTCACCCTTCACCGCGGTCGTTCCATGCCTGTTGTAGGCCAGGGCAGCAGTTGTTGCCCCTCTCCACCTCCCTTACCCACAGCTGCTTTCCTCTGCCTTCCCTGCTCCTCGCCCTCCAGGCCCCAAGCCTTGCTAGAGTTCCGTGCTGGTGGCACGGAAATGAGAAGACCTTCTTCAGCTTAAGACAGTGTGGAAAGATGTGACTTCTGGGCTAGGATGGCCCTCCTAATTATTTAGTAATTAGTCTAAAGTGCTTGAATCCCAATAACTGCTTGAAATGGCTTCATGTAGCCCTGAGCCACCCTCTTTACCATCTTGCTGTGTCAAAACTAGCATGCAGCACACTCAGGCTCTGAAGATAATTGGATATTTTCGAAGCCTCCATTCTTTTGCAGGACTTATAGTGCTTCCACCTTTCCCTGTCTTCACCTTATTCCTGACTCTCTCTTCCCATCTACTGTGACTGTTTTCTATTTTTACTCTTGACAAAAGGTTGTGGGCTTAGAGGCTGCTCTTGTAGCTGTAGATGTAAAATGCCTGCTGTGTGGTGTTTGTAATGAAAAAAACGCTCCTGGAAGTTAACTAATTCTCTGACCTGACTAATTAACTCTGCAGCCACGTGGAGCTGTGGAAGAGTGTCAGTGTGGTTTCATTGCCAAGGGTGCTGGGCTGGGCAGGAGGGAGAGAAGGGAAACAGAGGCACTAATTTCTGTGATCCCAGCTCTTCCCCCGGCTCCTGCCATCATAAGCAAGTTGTTTCCCATCCCCATCTCCCTTCCTCATGCCCTCACTCTCTTCTTCAGTCAAGCTGCTCAGGGCAGGAGCTGTTTCTCATTAGGCCTATTCAGTGCCTTGTACAGGGGAGGCCTTGACATTGGCGGGAGCACTAATCGCTGTTGTTGTACAAACAATAAATGCTGGAGAGACAAAGAATTATGGAGCCAGATAACTCCAGATGATAGTTTGTCCCTTTCTGAATTTTTTCCCTTTGCTATCTCTGCCTCCAGGAGAATAGCTGCATGGCTTTGACAAGGGCAGATTGATTCCTCCATGGTGATACCACAATCCCATCTCTTCTCCTTCTCTCAGGCCCAAACCCAGTCTTCCCTGGATCCAGTGAAAAGATTCCTGCAGAAATACATTGGAAGTAGTCCAGGCTCTTCTCCCCTAAGCAGCATGGTTTTGACATCAACCCACCAGTGTTTAGAGTACACTGAGAGCCAGATGAGGTTGCCTGTACTATTTCAAGGCTAGATGTTTGATAGGAGAGATTTTCCTCCATACATCCTCCCACAGAGGTTTGGTATATCCATGCTCTTTGCCCTGGCTCACTCTGCCCATCACACATGCCACTGGAGCTCCTTAGGGAGCTCTGTTGGGCACCTGTGAAGTGATTGCCAGCAGCACATGCTTTCTAGGGACTTGCTGGGAGACTATCAGGAGCTTCCCTTACCCATGGGAGCATCACCCCTTCCTTCTGCCCATCGCCTGCCTCCAAGTAGGCAGCACAGTAACCACAGCTTTTCCTTGCTGGGATGGTGGTTAAGAGTAGGGCTTGCTGAGTAATTCACAGCTCGGATGGGTTTCTGAGGCTCCAGGTGGCCAAGAACACACTAACTAGAAAAATCCCATTCCACTGAGTCCCAGCAGGTTGAGGTGGTGACAGCTGGTGCTGTTTGGGATCAGAGATCCCGGCTGATGCTGCGGCTGCATGCACTCCCAGTTGACACACAGGGCTGAGCGCTGCTGGGACTACATCCAGCATGCAAGAAGGCAGAGGCACTCAGGCTGGGGACCTAGAATATGAAGAGGAAGCAAAATAATTGCTGAATGAAGGAAGAGATATGTTCAGCTGCTCGACTGAAGTATGCCTTCCCACAGGATTGCTGGGCTGTGCCTGCCGAATGTGAGCTCTGGCCACCAGGGGCAACAAAACTGGAGCTTTTCTGGCAGTTGACAGAAACTCGAGGAGGAGACACAGAGCCAAGCAGTGCTCACTGAGGGGACATGACAATGACTGCAAGGCTGGGAGTATGTGAGTGTGCGTGTTGAGGCATACCTGGCACTGGGGCAGGTGTATCTGAGATCACTTTGGGATGAGCCTTCTGGATTCCCCCGAAATAAACAAATCTCCTGATGTCACTCCTTCCTCCTTTTGCTCCCCATGGTACTTGCAAACATCTTGACACTGTGACACAAAAGGTGGTGCAAGGATGTTTGTGCCAGTGAAGACCCAAGTCACTATGCCTGTGCAGCACCATGAAGCCCTGTAGACTTCAAAGCTCTGGTCTTGATCCCGTGGAGCCGTGATAGCTTTTTGAAGCTGTGCACAGAGCAATAAGGATAAGGGTTGTTACAGAAGGTACACTGAAGAACTGAGGAAGCTAGACTAGTACTGAACCCAAGCCAACTCATGTTGCTCCAGCTCTGCTATGGCGGTGTGCTGTGGTACAGTTAGCAGCAGCAGAGCTAACTCTCTGTACTGCATAAGTGTCAGTGTCACCAAGGTGGCAAACACTGCAGAACCATGCAGATTGGCTCTTTAGGGCATTGGCTGACCTGCCAGATGAACGAAGTGTAGCTTTCACAAGGATTGCCTTCTTACCAGATGTCATCCCTACCGCTGTAGAGGTGTATCCAACTGTGACTTCCAAGTACCTTTGGACCTCCCCCTGGCTTCACAACCCTGCCTTGCTTCATGAGAATCACTTTAGTTATTGCTCTGGTTGGTGACTGGGAGCCTGTAGAGAACCCAAAGAGAAACAGAAGTAACTGCAGTGTTGAAAGCCTCTGCTTCATAATTCCATTCTGCAGGACTTTACGTGTATGTCAGAGCAGGTGGTCAAAAGTCATCTCCGAGGGCAGAGCCAGAACTGAGGAGAACTAAGGATTAGAGCCTAGCTAAACCACTATCTGTGGTTCAAGACTACTTGTGTCTTCAAGTTCTGCTGAATCACCTAGGCTGGAGGTGATGTTGGTCTTCTGTACCCAGGTCACACATGACTTGGAGGATTTGCTTCT
Source organism: Colius striatus (assembly GCF_028858725.1). Taxonomy (NCBI): domain Eukaryota; kingdom Metazoa; phylum Chordata; class Aves; order Coliiformes; family Coliidae; genus Colius; species Colius striatus. Next base: position 108,936,757 of record NC_084759.1, on the reverse strand, counting down.
TTTCACACCAGATCTGCCAGAGGTCTGAAGAACTAACTACCGTTCTAGTCCTTACACTGCCCACGCAGGTAGCTGGCTCACTCTTTTGACCTAGCAGTGCTCAGCATTGTGCGTTACGCCACTCTGGGCTTGTACCCCGGCAACTCTGCAGCCTCTTAGATGATCTACATACCAGCTCATGCTGAATCCAGAGCAAGTAGCTCAGGCTAAAAACAGCAGAGTGCCATTACTGCAGCAGAGGAGGTTTTTTTCCAGCAACAGTGGTTGTTAATTTGCCTGATAATAGCAATGTCTATTTGGGCAGGAAAAAAATCAGCAGCAAAACACCAGTTAGCAACTTGAAGTTTTAATTCTCTTACTGTCCCCACTTGTGGCACCCAGCTTCTGGGTCCTAGATATGTGCTCCAGCTTTGCTAGGTTTCTTTGTGCCACCACACACACACAGGTACATGCCATTCTTCTGCCTCATCCCAGCCCCGATCTGTTGTCCTGCCTGATGCGTGCCCCTGCTTGTCCTGCAGCACAGTACCATCTCAGGGCTTCCTGGGTGAAGGCTTGGGCTGGGGATCATTGGGGCTGGCAAGAGGGGACACAAGGGACCCTCCTACAGCACAAACTGTTCACTTGCAGATGTCTTTGGAGCACTCTGCCCCACCTCTGGGAGCAAGTGGCTTAAGACTTGAGCACGATTGTTGGGAAACTTGTCTCTGGTTACTAGCTGTAACCTAGGTTCATCCACTTGAACCTGAACACGGACCTCTTTGCCCATTGTTTAACTGCTGCTGTGTGAGACAAGGGACCAGCATGCTGCCAGCACCCAGGCTCAGCACCTGGAGGGTGCACAGCCCTGCCTGAAGCCCAGTGAGCCCCTGCTGTGCAGCACTGGTGCCAGTGGCCTGCTGCCAGGGCTGGGTGCAGGCAGGGGAAGGTGGCTGCTGGGTCCCACTGAACCAAGGGCATGGCCCTGCTGAGCCAAGGGCTGAATCCCACTGAGCTGAGAGTTGGGCCCTTTTGAGCCAAGGGCCACCCCCTCTGAGCCGAGGGCTGAAACCCACTGAACTGAGGGCCTGGCCCCACTGAGTTGAGGGCCGGACCCCACAGAGCAGAGAGCTGGGAGCAGGATGGCTCTCAGCTCCAGCCAGGGCCTCACCAGCACAGGGAGGAGAGTGTGCGCAGCTGCAGCGTTGGGCAAGATTTGCTAATGGGAAACAGAAACAATTCAAACTGCATGGTAGTGGGAGAAACACTAACAAAATTATGAGCTTGGAGCTTGTAACAGTCCTGCTAGTGAACTCACTGCCGGTGAAATCACGTTTTTTCTTTCCTTTTCTTTTTTTTCATTAGGACACAGAAGTTTTCCAGTTTGTTATAGCAGGGACAACAATACTCTTCAGTGTGAACAGGGTCTTGGGCAAGCCAACATTTTTTCTGCTAAGTACTAGCAAAGAAGAGCAGTACTTTGTATTGCCTTCCCATGCACTAGTCACTAGGAACATACACTGTCTCCTTGGTCCTTGGGTAGGCAGAAGGTGCAGAGGGGTCCTTGGAAGAGCAGCAATAGCTCTCAGAGATGTGCTCTTCCTCTTTCCTGGCAGAAATCCACAGCGCAAGCATGCTGCAAATGGCAACCTTTGTAGAGAGAGGCTGGAAGGGCTGGAGCAAGACTTTTTTCTTCCTCTGGGAGGTGGCAGAGCACATTCTGGATAATTGTTTCATGCTGCTTGGGAGTGGTGTGTAGCTTGGTTTCTCCTTAGTTGCGTTAATTGTGTGGTAAGGTGCCTAGAGCCTTCTATTGGCATCTTTATTTATTTAAATACAAATGAAGAAAGCATTAAATCAATTGTTCCTTTTTCTTTGCTCTCTCTTGTCTTATCATCCTTTCTATCACCTACTCTTAGCTGTACCAGGCTTTCGCTTTTTCAGCTGAAACAAGTACACCAAGTAAGAGTCTCAGGCTGAATTTCCTGCCAACTCAGGGAGGCTGCACTGAAGAAGCACACTTTAACATTGCTGGCTTTCCCCTACTGCTATTTCACGTAAGTTTCAGGGTGCTTCCTAAGCTTATTTGCTGGCCAAGGCTTCAGTCTGTGACCCTTTGCGTGCCCAACCCTGTCACACTGCAAAAATAAAACACCTACACAGTATGGCATTCATTGAGACTAGCATACAGTTCTCTGACCCCTTCAGCTACTCTGCCTTTCATCTCGATGGGTTAAATTGAGACACATATGTCTCGGGTGGACCCTCTGCTATTTTAACCTATTTAGATCCTATAGCTAGGAGCAGAACCCAGGATTCCTGGATTTGATCATTCCTCTGCTATTAGGCAAATAGTTTGTAACCAAATGGCAAACTATGAGTCGAGGCCCTCTCCCCTCGCCAAACTCCATAAAAGATAATTGCTCCTGGAGTTCAAGTGGTGGCATGTTTTGCAAGAGATCTGAAAGCCTAGTATGCAGCTCTCAGATAGACATTTTAATTGTGCCTATGATTACCCATTCCCCTTCCCCCCCCCTTTTCTTTTTTGTTCCCAATGATTCAGTAAATTTGTACACTGAAAACTTGCTGGAAAACTATGACATCTGTCAACAATCTGCTCATCGTTGTGTGCCAGAGGTCGAAATACCTGCATTGTGCTTTGGGGGCACTTGTTACACGTACAGATTGGTGAAGTCAGAAGCTCATGGTCCTGAGGGCTGAGGAGTCTGCACCTACCATTATGTGCCATTAGCAAGATGAAGGCAGACTTGGTCCTCTCCAGTGGTACAACTCTATATGTCTGCACCATGCAGGGGTCAGAATAAAGGATGCTCTTAATTAGGGACTGGATCCCTCTGCTTGGGAGTCTACACGTTTTCTTTTAAACTTTGCCTCCTCTTTTTCTCTGGTGTTATCTCCTGCAGATGGATGCTGGCCTCTTTGCTTGCCCTAAATTCTGTTGTACTTACCTCATTACTCTCCTAATGACGAATTGACAAATGCTCTTGCTTGATTTACTGGCAGTGTTACAGGTGTGCAGAACACTTGTCAGTACCTTGCTACTACATGCCTAATTTTTCAAACGGCTGGGTGTGCTAGCTTCCTTTGCAAAACATCCCTGCACGTTCACCTGGTATTATTCCCCTGCCATGGGCTTTGCCACATACTTCCACCCAAAGCTTCCAGAGCTATGCCCCAGGATTTCCTCCCCTGCTCCAAAGCAAAATCAGGCCCTACATGCAGGCATTGATGTAGCCAGACCTCTGATCAGGAGAAGCGAGCAGAGAAATGACATGACACAGCAGCCCTCCAGCTGGTTGTGGGTACTCTGGACCAAGTATGATTGTCTGTTGCTCACCATGCGACAGGCAGCAGGGTAGCATGCATGCCAGCTCCTCCTGCCCTTCGAGTTGCTCCTGGCTGCTGCGACCCATGGCACAGGTTTGCGCCCCATCTGTTGCTTCTCATCTGTTTGTCTTTTTTAAATCAGAAAAGAACATTTTCACTGATCAAATCCCAGATCACAGATCTTGCCACCACCTGAAAGAGTGCATTGCTGAGATTAAATAGAGGCTTTGGAATGCAGGAGCAGGACAAGTGAGAGGTCTTGAAGCATTCCAGAGCGATGGAGCGCAAACTGCACGGGAAGGGAGGAACATCAACATTGTGTGCACACATTTCTTCACCAGTTGGGCAGAGCTCTTGTGCTCTTCTTCTGGTTGTGTTGCTAGGAGAGGAGTGCTCTGCCCTCTTCATGGCTATGAATAGCTCACCCTTGTTTATTCAGCTCAGCTCCGCCTGCTGGTTACAACCACAAGCGGCACCATCTCATTGCATGACACCACCATAAAACAATGTGACTGCAAGAGGAACGGTTCCCCCTACACCTGAGAAAACTTCAAAGTACCTCTGTAGTGCATTGCTCCAGCACTCCTTTTCTCCTTCTATCACCACTATTCACTGCACATCTTCTGCCTCCATCAGAGAGGTCTAAAACCAGCCAAACAGCACACTGTCACCCCCAGAAAGCAATGCTGAGAGGCAAATCAGGGCATGAGCTCAGAAATCTGTCCTGAAAATACATGCACAACCACTTCACCGTCCTTTCTGCTGTTCCAGTGTAAGAGCCTTTCATGAGCTAGAAAAGTTACTTTTGCTTTTTAGAGAAGGCTGAAATTCTTGCTTAAGCCCATGAATCCCAGATCAGGGACTTCAAGAAAGTAACAGATGGCTTAAAAAAATTGGCAATAATGAGATTCCTGAGATTTTCTTAATAATATTTTGTCTGAGATCTGACGGGGAATGAGGCATTTATGGCAATGGAATTAAATGGGCTGTATTGACAATGGAAAAAACTAATGGGGCTGAGCAAAAGACTCTCCAAAGTGCTGCAAAATGTGACCAAGCACAGCATTTCACAACATCTACTGCAAAGGACAGAGGGAGGGACAGCAATGACAAATCAGCCTACACATTTATGAGATGGGATGTGTGTGTACGGGCAACCACAGAAAGCCATACAAGTACAGAATAGCAGAGTAGATAGAAAAGTCCCAGCTTTTGGAGCAGCATGGACACTCAAGGCAGAGCAGCATAGATTGAAAGAGTTATGGATGGCTGCTGCACAGCTACAGAGAAACCTCCCCTTCTTTTTCAACATCACGAGCTTCCACGTGTGCATATTTCCCTGGACATCTTGTCTTTCTCCACCTGGGAATTTTGTTTGGATGAAATCTCAGTACTGCATACATTTATTCAGAATTTCCACATGCCCATCTTTCAGATAGCTGGGCTGCTGAATATCCAGAAATTCAGGATGGACTGACTGCACACAGGAGGTGAACTGTATAGCATGCACACACCATGTCTAACGAATCCAAAAATTGTCAGACCTGCCATGCATATGCTGCGCAGACAATCTGCATATGTACAGTATGCCCAGGGTGCTCTAAAGGTGTCTGATCTACCCTGCATGAGCAGAAAATCTACATGCTTGGGAAACAGGACAAACACAGGTTTGGGGTGTTTTTACACCTTCTTGATGTATTCGTAGAGGAGTGAACAGATGAATGCTTCAGTGCAGTAGACGGGGAAACTTAGGTACATTCATACATATGGAGGCTATATGTCCTAATACACACTACTTGTTTTACAGCAGCCACCTAAACAATAAACCCTAGTGGGCTGGGGTCCTATTGCACAAGACATTGTACACGCAAAGCTTTATTTCCCCACTCTCCCCAGAAAACCCCCAACATATAATCTAAATTAATAGAAGTGTAAGAAAGGTGCATCATAATTTCTGCTTGGACAGACAATGAGTGAAATAAAAGGAAGCTCTTACTCCCCTAAAGCAGGACACGGGTGAATTTTAGACATCTGAATACAAATTATGATCCTGCAAACCCTCTTTCAGCTTAAGCCTGGTGCTGGGGATGCCCAGAGCCCTCAGGTCCACCAGATTTGACAGTGAGGCCCCACGGCTTCAGCAGCTCTGCTCCGTGCCTAATCTGGGATAGCCTCCCACTTGACAAGGCTAAGCAAAACAGCAGCAGGAGGAGCTGGACATGAAACACTTTTTTGCCTAGAGGTACATCCCTCCAGGATGATGTCTGTGCAAGCCCTCAGAGAGGATGATACTTCTTTTTAAGGTGCAGTGTCCAGAGGGGTTAAAACACTCATGGAGGATATGGAAGACCAAGACTTCACTGTCTCCTCTGCCCCAGGGCTTTCCTGTCTGCATCTCCCATGGATGTGCTCCAGCTCCCAAGCTGTCGGCTGTTTTGGAGACAGAGGGCACGTTCATCTCTTCTGCCAAAGGCAGAAGATTTACTTAAAAGACTTGTGGCTTCCCTGGGCACACATGCATACTGGAGAGGAAGTATCTGTAGGAGTCTCCACCCTGGCTGTTTGGGGTTTTGGTGCAGAGGAGGGGTTAGCCTGTGGACCGGTCAACTCTTGAGCAACCACTTCTGACTTTTACCTCTTGTTTCTAACATAAACCTCATAAACAGGTGCTGGGCAAAGGGACTCGTGTTTTCCCTCGTTCATGGAGTGCCACGAGATCAATGAGATTAAACATGTGCTTACATGCTGTCCTGAATTGGGGCCATGAAGAGAGCAATGGGAAAGTAAACAGGAGAGAAACGTTATGGAAATGAAGGAAGAGGGAAAATCCACCCTGCCAAGAGAAGCAGCTCTCAGCAGTTGCAAGAAGATAGATTCACCCAGAGCTGATTAGCCATTAGGAAGTCCAGGGACTAGAAAAAGAAGACTAAGTCATTTTCACCAAGGTTCAAAAATGATCTGAAAGAGCGAGACTTGGGCCAGTTGAGAAAGGCTATCTATTGGGTGCAGTCGTTCCCAGAGGAGGTAAGTTTCGCCCTGGGCTGTTTTTCCCCATTAGCGGAATGCAGGTATTTGAAATGATCAGGCTTCAAACCATCCAATACAAGTAGCTCTTGTTCTCCCTTAAAAGACTCAGAAATCTTATGCTGAATGTTAGGCTCTGGAGCCTTGTGCAGACCCTCTACACTTGTAGGCAGGGCTGCTGCCCTACATCTTATTGCAGGAGACTGCAGAAGATTATGCTGGACACGGTGACCACTCTGCATACAATCTGATTTTGCTTTCAACAGGTAGAGTGTATCAGTCATCCTCTCCTGTGGACCTGCAGTGCAGCTCCCTGTGCTCACCGGGGTGAAGGTCCTGTTGAGGACCTGGGCAGCCTGCTTATGGGGGTTGGCTGACAGGTTTGGCCAAGGCTCTGTCTGGTCAAAGCACACTCTGCTCAATCCCAAGTGCTTGACTGATTTGGTTTTCCTGCCTGTCAAATTCTAGGCTGTATGTTCTTCCACCTTTTTATATTCTCCACATTGCCTTCAGTCCTTTCACCCAGATCTCTTGGTGCTAACCTGCCCTTCCAGTTGGGAAATTGGTAAGAGTGTCTCTGATTTTCCATCCTTCTCTCCTGCTCTTCCCCTTCTCGTTTTGCTCCCCAGTCATTCTTGGTTTCAGTCTTCCTTCCCTGCTTGACCTCTATTTCTCTTTGCTGGGAAGAACCTCATTTGCATCTGTCCCAGTATCCAAGCTACAAATTAGACCTGGTTAAAATTTCACACAGTGAAACCCTGACTCGTAAAAAACTCTTGAGTTTTGGGAGGAGTGTAGGAGCTCTATTTGGTGTGGCTTTTCTGTTGAGCACTTGGGTTCAGAAATGTGCATTCTCCCTTCTGCAACAGGTTCAGAAAATGACCTTGGGTAGGTCACTTCATCTATCTGGGTCTCTTTTACTTGTTAAATTTAGATAAAAATACGTGCCTGGGTCAGTAAAAATGTCTTTGAGATCATAGGGGAAAAAACTATCCAAGTGGTGATTACTACGATTAGAATAATTATTTTTATTAAATGAATCCAGCTGATGCTTGTGCAACACTGTTCTGGGCTCAACAAGACCTTTTCTGCTGAGACTCACGGGAAAAAAAAAACTCCAACTTTTGTTGTCCCTGGACAGAGATGTGTTTTTTGAGATTGAGTTTTGTGGTTTTGTTATGAAATGTATGACAGTCGGTCATGTGGTTTGCTTTTTGGGCTGACTGAACCCTGCTGAACCCATACGTAAGGCAGCACTGAGTTTAATGATTCACGCCGGTCGTGTTTTGGTTTAGCTTTTCCTGGATGGAGGGCGTATAAACCTGCAAGTCCGGGGAACTCTCTCAGCTGACGCCACTAAAAAAAAAACTGCCCAAATGTTTGCAAGCCAGACTCAACACGGCCTCTCTGTTGGGCCAGACCCTTTTCTGGTGTCTTGGGTTGCAACTGCTGGGCATGCCTGGGGACACCCAGACTGGAGAACTAGGCTCCCTTGCCCCTGCCATTTACAGTGCCGTGGGCTGCAAGAGTTTCCGGGAGCCCACCCGAGCTTGTTTTTCATGATTCCTTGCTCTTCTTCTCCTGCCACCACATTGCCACAAAGTGGACTCATGGCTGCAGGATGAAGTTGACCCGAGACCGTTTGGTGTGTGCAGTTGTTATTTGTTTGACCTTGGGGTAATCGGGCAAATTCCCTGCCAGCTCCTCTATTGTTAAGGACCTCCGAGGAGCGGTTTGGCTGGAAGACATGGCTAGCGGTCAGGGGTACTTGAGAGGGAGGGATGCTGCAGACCCGTGCTACTGACTTCGCGGGTTTACCGCTCGCTTTTCAGCAGGCGGCTCACATGCGAGCTGAGGGAGGCTGCAAGTCCCCCACCCTCCCGGCTCGGCCCGGGCCCGGCTCGGCAGGGGAACACGGCCGCCCGGCGCCTGCCATTTTCCTGGGGAGGCGGCGGCCGGCCTTCTCCCTTCCCCCGCGTCCCGGCGGGTGCGGGGCGAGGCGGCGGCCAGGCCCGGCCCGCCCGTCACTGGAGTTGGAGTTCGCGTGGAGGAGGCCGGAGGAGGAGGGAGGAGGCAGGAGGAGGAGGGAGGGGGACGTCTTGTTTGTGGCTTGTCAGCAGCCGTAGGAGACAAGCCTCCATGTGTGAAAGCCGCTTGGCATGAATGCCTGGGCCGTACCAAGCGCCGCGGCGCCCGCGGGGGGAGGCCGCCCCGCCGCCCCGCCGCCCCGCGCAGACAATAGGCCCCGCAAGGGTTCCCCCTAAGTTGCCTTGATGCTGCCCTAGCGCCCGGCGAGCGCAGGCCGCGCCGCCGGCAGCCTCCCGCTCCCCGCCGCCGCCCCCCGCCCGGCATGCCGCTCCGAGCCTTCACCGCCTGAGGCAGGTAAGCGCCGGCCACGCCGCCCGCCCTGGCCCGGCTCGGCCCGGCCCGGCGTGGCCCCGCCGCCCGCGGGCAGCCTGCGCGCCGCGCTGCCGGCGGGGGGCCGATGGCTGGCGCCGCCGCCCCCGGGGCCGCCTCCCCGCCGCCGGCTCCCCTGGCTCGGCGCGGCGCGGCCCGGCTGCCAGCAGCGGGGGGCGGCGTGTGCGCGCCGGTATGTGTGCGTGCGGGCAGGCGGCAGCCTCTGCCGCAGTCAGCCCCGACACGCTGCCCGGCTCCCCCGGCTCGGCTTGGCTCGGCTCGGCTCGGCGGGGGGGCGGAAACTTTTGCAGCGGTCGGTTGTCCGCCGTGCCCGCCGCGCCGTGCCTCAGTTTCCCCGCGGCGGCAGCGCGCGGGGAGGGACCCGGTGGCCGGGGGAATGGGTGCCGGGACCACAGCCGGGGAGGGGGAAAGAGAACCGGGACTGCGCTCGAAAAGGACAAAAAGCGCCTTCCACCTGTTGGCTTCTGTCCCGGCGGCTTTCGGGGAACGGCGGGCCGAGGATGGGGTGGGGGGCAGCGCCGGGGGCGGCCGCCCTCCCCGCTGCCCTGCGCCGGGGTAAAGCCCGGGCAAGGGAGGAAAGCCGGGGTCTTTTGTCACTCTTCCATCCCTCTGCCTCCGGAGCCTTGCAGAGCCGGGAAGTCTGCCGCGGGGATGAGAGAGATTTTTTTTTTCCCTCCTGGATGCTGGGAGATTAAACGAGATGTATTTACAATTGCCATTTATCAGCAAGTAAATATCTAGCTCGGCGTGAGAGCGGCAATGTGAAGCCTTCTTGCTTGCTGGAGGTTTTGTGGCTGTTAACCTACTGTTGGTGAGGTGATAATGTGCAAGAGCAAAAAAAAAAAAACCGAACCCAACCGAAAACCAAGGCAGAGAGAAACCCCGATCCTCACACCCGGCCTCATTACAACATCGGCACTGCGTTTGGTTAAAATTCAAAGGGGTATTTTTACCTTTTGGCGTGAGACACAGGAAGCCTCCCAGTACGCTGGGTGCATCCTCATGTGGTCTTTTAAGTTTGTCATCTGCCATCATTCAGGTTTCACTGATTCTACTTGGTTTTTTTTTTTTTTTAAATAACCTACAAGAACCTGAGCTGCACAAATGTTTGTCATCCTAATGTCCTGACACAACCTATGTGAGGCAGGAGCTGAAAGAGGGGGAGAGAGTGAGGATATGTGCTTTCCCAGTCAAGGCTGGAAGGAAAGCATCATGTGTTGAAGAATATGAGCAGGAATGGGAGATGGGGGAGGGAGTCTAAATTGTCCTGAGACCCTATTCAATCCAGCAAGGAAGATGGAGGATCTTGCTGCTGCAAAAAAATGTACGGCAGAAATCTCTGCCAGCTTCTCTCTGACTTGTTACCTCCCCTCAAAAAATAAATAAATAAGCACAAAAAGAATCAAAGCAAAACCCCATGATTTGTTGTAATGTTTTGCCTGATACCTTTATCCCGCAAGCTTTACAGTCAGAGAGTCCAGTGATGGAGGTATATGAGAAGCAGGAAGAAAGACTATGAGGTTTATCGTCACAGGAGGGGGAGAAGTATCATGTTTGAAAGGAGACTTGTCAGGCAGTGAGGTAGGGAAAAAAAATATCTGTTCCAAGCAGCTGGACCTGGGGAGGAGGAAGAGGAGGTGGCTCTGGCACCTACAGTTCTGATGCTGGGTGGAAAACCTGCAGAGAGGAAGGATGTCCAAGGAAGATCCTGGATTATCTCTTTGGAGGGCTTTAGAAACGGGGGAATTTTGAACTGAATCAGGACATGAGCAAGGATGGAGCATAGCTAAGCTGAATGTGATGTAGCAGGACTTTTTAGCATGGAAGCAAACAGAGGCAGAGTTTTCTGTCTTGGCAGAGTTTGGGGCAGTTGGTAGGGGGAAGAGATCTTTGTAGCCAGGTCAAGGGGTGGTAGTGACTTGGGCAAGGGCTGCAGCTGAGGGGATGAGGACGAAATGTGTGGTTTGCCTTTTCCATAGGAGGTTTCTGTGGTAGGAGGACCCCCTTTTAAAATGTCTTTGTAAATTTCTGTTAATTATATTGGAATCTGGCAACAGCAGGGACTAAATATCTATCCCTTGTGAAAATACGTGTGGGGATGAAATGAAGCTTTATGGTGAACTCTCCCTCACACCCAGACCCACTGCATCCACGGAAACAGCAAGTTTGTGCACACACCTGCTTGTGTAGCACATTCTTCCTCCTGAGGGGCAACGTGCACACATTGTAAATATGGTTCCTGTGCAGACACGGCACAATCCTTGTATTTTCCTCAGTTTACATAATAGCTTATTCTATCAGCCTGGTAGCAGTAGTATTTGACAGCCAACTTTGCAATATCACGAATTACGATGTGAGGCAGCTCAGACTAAAACCAGTATGTGCCATGTTTTAGCTTTTCCTCTCCCGGCAGTGTTCCTGTGATGGAGGAGGCACATACCACAGACATCGCATATGTGAGCGATGCCATAAAGATGTGATGCACATACATATGCTGAGGACTGATCTTGGGTCCGACATCCTTAAAGTTGCTCTCTTTGGGAAGAAGCTGAAGCAGTGCCTGCTTGTTGAGTAGCCCACATGCTGCTCCTGTGCATGCAGATCACACATGTGCATGCTCCACTTTTCCTCTCCAGCATCACCTGTTTGAATCCCAGCAGCGCTGGCAGCTCAGGGAAGTTTGGCACCCCCCTCGAGGGGGATTTGATGCCCTTTCTGTTCCAGCTTGGCTTTGGATGGGCTTGATCCACAAAAGCTTGACAACAGGGAACACTAATGAGCCCCAGCTTGGCATGCTGTGAAGAAAAGCCAAGGGCTGAGCAGGCTTAAAAAGAGTGGTGTGGAGCCCCCCAGCCAGAGCCTGAGCCTTGGCATGAAGGCTGGAAGGAAGTGGAGTGGCTCAAGTCGGGAACAAGACGGCAGTGCTGCAGCAAAGGCGCGAGGGGAGACCATCTTGGGGGGGAGGAGAGCAGGCTGCTGTTTCCACATCATCTGAAAACTCAACCTGCTGTCAGGACAGCAGGAAGGCTTGTGCATATTTTATGTCACTTTTCTCCTTCTAGAACAAACTGCTGATCTGATGGGCTATGCACTTTAAAACCCTTGACGCGCCCGCCGATCAGCGAGTATGACTCGAGGCCAATAACTGGCCTCGGCCTCCTGCCTCTGCTCCTTTGTGGACAGTCCGTCGCATCCCGTGCCGCCCTTCCCCGGAGAGCATGTGCACGGTTAAACCCTGCATGCCACTCCTCAACTACAGCATGGGATGTGACTAGCTGCATGGAGACAGGGACACAGAAAATGGCAACGTGTCAGGGCCGGGGGGCGGAGGGGGAGGCGGGGAGGGGAGTTGGCCATTTCTTAACGCTGTTTGCTGATGTCTAGAAGGAGGCTGAACGGGTATATCGGTTTTCCTTTGAACTGGTTGTGTGCATTGCTCCAGTCGGCTGCACTCGCCTGTGAGATCGTCTGCAGCAGCTCAGGAGTTGGTGGGGCTGGCAGTAAACAAAATGTGTTTTACTCCTTCAGCCTCGATTTCGTGGTGTTGAGGGCTGTCAGGCAAGAGGATTTCTCCTCAGCAGTTGTTTGGTGCTGCTTCTGCGTGGCAGAGCCACTTTGAGCCACCAACAATGCTTCTCCTCACTGGAGATGGGAGCACTGCTCCCTGATGCTCCCTGCCCTACACTTAAGGGTGCAGGCATCTCAGGTATCAGAGTCTTGATAACAGTCTCGCACACACAGACACGTTATTCCTGTGTCCTGTAAGCAAACTCATTGTCCTAAACACCATTTTGGGACACCCGGGGAAGCAAATATTTATACTATGTCACGTGGACTTTCATACGTAACTGATCATCCTTGCTTTATTTTTCACTGGTCCTGTTTGAGAAACAGTGGTCTCAGACACGGAGATCTCACAGAACTTGAGATCTGGACACGGTTTTGATGATCAGCCTTAGGCAAATCTCTCTAAAGCTGGGGCAGATCTTCCTGCTGAAACCTGTAAAATGGGAGCACTGCTTGCCCACCTTCCAGGGAAGGAGCAGCACACCCAATTGCTCGTGTGGGGTTGTGAAGTGCTGCACGCTCCTGTGCAGACACTACGGTGGACTCGCAGGAACACCATCAGAGGAACAAAGCATGCAGTTTTGCACCAAGTGTGACTCATGCTACGATAAATTTTGCTAGAAGTATGTGCACACTCGGGTGCTCTGTTGGACGGTGAATTCTGTTTTGTCCTCCCAGCAGAAAACAGCACGACTTGCCAGTGACATGGACTGTACATGTATTCCCATAACAACAGTATTATAAACATATGGTAAACCTGGTATAACAACTGTTGTCCGTGTCTCCACACAAAACAAGGAGCCGATTAACAAAAACTTGAGGCTGTCTGAGGTTGTATCTCCCCTAGACTGTGATCTCATCAGCTTTCTCAAGCTAACCGCAACCTGGTTGCTGCTCGGATTGTAAACTTGGGGTACGGGGGGAGGAGAGCGGTTTGCAGGAATGGCTATTTGTGATTCAATCTGCTTCCCTCTGACTCAGTACTGAACTATCCCTCGGTAGGGTATTTGGGCATAGTACGCTTAGGACATTGCGCATCAGTTTAGTTCTTGGAATAAATTCTACAGTGCCTGGCCTTGCTTACAACTGAGTTTTGTCTCGGCATCTTTTGTGAAAACAAAACCCCAAAAGCTACTTCTGACTATTAAAAGACGCCATGGTAATTTTTGCCAAAAGAAGGGGGCGGGGGGGGGGGGGGGGGGTGGTCTTAGCCCTAGGCACTTTGCCAGACTCAGCTCAGGAAATTGCAGTCTATCTAGGTAAAAAACTCCCCTATAGTTTAAATGAAAAAAGGTATTCATCTCTTACTGTCTTAAAGGGTTAGCACTGTATTTCTGTAGAGCCTTAAACAGACAGTACATTCTAGCTGGAGAGGTGGCTACAGTTGCTTGCTGGGAGAAGAATTTTTTAATGCAAAAACTGGTGCCTTTTTGCATTTTTGGGACGCTTCTAATTGCAAAATGCTATATATGTTTCAGGTTGTTGCAGGGCTTGAATGGATATGTGGATCAACATACAAATACAAGTGCAGGGAAATACGCTGGTGTGGTTTTTGTGCAGGAGGGCAGGCAGCTAGCAAATACATGTTTTCTTTCTGTAGCAGAAAAATAAAGACCTTTTTTTTTAGTCTTGTGCGTATGCATCTGAGGGCTGGATTTTGTATGTTTAGCAGCAATTGCTTTTGTAAGCTGCTGCTAAGGCACGTAACTGGCCGTGTGCAATTGCAGTAATGGAATGTGAAAATGCAACTACACACAGACCTGTAATCTTGCATGCAAAATACTGCTGGTCTAGTTCTCCAGGTACAAAAAATGGCCTGATATTGTCCTTGCCTTTCCTTTTAACTGTGTTCACCTGCATTTTTCAGGTGACAGCTGTGTGTGTGGAGTGCTGAATGATTATCCTTGCTATTTTTGCTCCAAGAAGGAGGAGGAAATGAAATCATTACTAGGGGCTGGGGTAGTACATGTGTTGTGGTAAGCACAGGATGAAGTTGAGTGGGGGATCGCATTGTTAATTTCATAACTCTTTAAAGTCCTGGGGAAATGCATGGTTGAGGAAGGAGAGAAAGGAGGTGAGCTTCTGTTCCTGCTGCAGACGAGGAGTATTGAACCATTTTGCTCGTCACCGGTGTCAGGATCTGACTTCGCCTTCTGCCAAATCTGGTACTTAGAGGGCCCCCAAAACAGAACGTGCATTTGGGCACAGATGGATGCAGGACTGGATATTGACGACAGTGAGAGTATATTTGGATATTCAAGTCCAGGGCACTGCAGACCTCCAAAGTGTGAAACAGGTTTCCTCTTCTTCACTCAATGAGTGGGTCTCAGCCCTGCCCTGGAGAGGTAGAGGTAGCCGAGGGCAATGGAGGAATAACTCACTTTCTCTGCCACTTCAGTCTCCAGCTTCTCTGGTGACAGCGATAACAAAGGGCTTCTCGGCATTAGGTGATACAGATCTCTCTCAGCCAGCTAAACCTGAGTCCCTCAGGCTTCTCACTAGCCTTGGGGCTTGGATGTCACTGTCCGCTCACTGCCCAGGGTGGCCTGGGACAATCCCCCTGAGACTGAAGGCTGCACCTTCTCTGTAAGGTCTGGAAGCACGGATTTCTTCCTACTGAAAACCGTGATTACGTTTCGAGGTTATTTCTTGCCATCCAGGGTCCTTGTCTGCAGTCACTTCCATTTTGCATGCTGCTCTTTGTAATTGAATCTATCGATGTATATTTAATCCACTTGGCACCATGGTTTGTAACTAGGCACTGCTTCCCAGCCTTCTGTCACTTGTTTTCACAATTGCCATCTTTAAGTTAGGATGGGTGCCTGGCACTCAGCTTTTTGCCCGATTGCTCTACTGTCTTGAAGGACCTGTGCTTGACAGTCAGGTCCAGTCAGCACAGCTCCCATCCTTTGATCTGGACATCAGCCAGGTATGTAGGACTTGGGTAACGGAAGCTAAGTCCGTTGGGTTTAATTCTCCTCTCTGCCACCGATTTGCTACGTGTGATCATGGGCAAGTCCTTTAACCTCAGGTGGCCTCAGCTGACTTATCTATTCCAGAAAGGAGTTGTAATGCTTAATTATTGCCAGCTCTTCAGAAACCCCTGGGAGAAAAAAAATGCATTTTATTCAGAAATGTCTCTGACCTCCCTGGCCTTTCTAAGCCATCTTGGTGGTGTTAGGAGATATTCTCATTCCTCCCTTAATAATGTTTCTTCAATTTTTCATCTGTACATTCACCCACTCTTTCAGCTGCATGTAAAAATGCCAAGCTGTCTGAAGTCATGGAAATATTTTTGCAAACTTGACAGCCATGACAAACATTCCTCCTCAGCAATAAACAAACAAGGTACACAACCTGTCATTAACATCAGTTTATAGCAGAGACCTTTGTCACTCATTGATGAGGGAATCCTAGACAATTCCTGCTCTAGCAAGCCATAGTGTTGTTTGAGGATAGGAAAATACCACATCCTTTGAGTTCCTGTGTGCAGTGAGTAACTGGGAAGCTCTGTTTGCCCATGTGTGTACGAGAGTGCAAGCAGGCACCAGGTATTTGGTTTATTCAGAGCCCTTACAAACTATATTTGGCTCAGGTATATGTGACATCGGGGGCTTGGTGTTTGCTTGTACGCACAAAAAAACTGTTTTCCATACCAATGGTTGAAACATAAATGTGGTACGAGTTAAACTGTGTAAAAATATTAGGCACCTGAAAAAAAACCAAAAGAAGCTGCAAATGCAAGATGTTAGTGAGTGTTGCAGGAGGAGAACCCCCATTTTGCAGCCTGGCACGCACCCCTCTTCTCTGTGTTCCTTGAAGCTGATTGTCAGCTGGTAGGGTTGGCAAGTACCTGAACCTATACTGCAACATCTTCTCCAAGCGGCTAATTCACCACGTTAAGCACTCACACAGTGCTTGTTTTGGTGCTTTCTTGGTTCATTCACACTGAATATGTCTAAATCTAGATCTCCAGAGTCTTTGGTACAGGTGCTGCTCTTTTTCCTGTATGTTTTTTTAGGTTACCTCTTGTTCTTCTGGCAGGCTCTTTTCTTACCATCTTTGGTAGTGGGCTCTCTGGTGTGCTCAGGAGAAAAAAGTTAAGACTGTTCACCTGTGTCTTTGACATAAGACTCTAAGTATGGGGCTAAGCTCCATTCTACCATTTCACTCATTCACTGCCTCTCTGTCTTTGCACCTTAGTTCCTCCCTTCTTAAAATGAGGACAACAACTCTTCGCTCTGCTTCCACAAAACCTTTGAAAGCTAAGGAGAAAAACATGCAGGGTTTTCATCTTCCTTCTCTGGGAGACTATAAATCCCTTTCCTCTCCTCATTTTAAGAGTTCTTATTATATTCTGTCCCTTCAGGTCTCCTCTACTTCCACCGCTCTTGCAATCTGTCTCTTTCTGCTGTTTCCACATCCCCTTCTATTTGCAGCTCCCTTCCTTCTGTTCATGTCATTTTCTTCTCTCACCCTGTATCTTCTACCCTCCCCCACTATTCATGCTCCGTAGTCTTCCTATCGCCTCTCTCCAGTTTATCCTCCAAATTCCTCCCTTGTGTGTCTCTGCCGTGGACTGCTTTCTGTTGTCCCGGCTGTGTGTGTTGAGGCCAGCTGGCCGGGAGCTGCCGTGGGGGCTGGCTGGACAGCCGGCCAGGGCCTGAGTGAGAAGGACGTGGTGTGGGATTGGATGGACAGCCCCTGTGGCTGTGGCCTGGCCGGCTGGGGTGGAGCTTGCCCTCCAACAGGACAAGGTGAGGCTCTCTCTGCCTGTGCACCGCTGGATTTGGATGGGGCTGCCACAGTCTTGTTCTCAGCTGCAGCACAACTGTCACTTCAATGTCCGAGTACTTTATTTCTGTCTGGGAGCCTGATGGGGTCTATAGTCTCAAATTTTGTCTCCTGATGTCACTTTACCTCCTTGGATGTGGCCTTGTGAATTGTTCTGGTCCTGGCCCATTGTCTTTCTCCGGTTACCCCAACTTGCCCCTGGCTCCAGATACTCTGCCACATGTGGATGGTGTTCTGCCTGGCTGCTTGGAGACACCTGTGGCTGTCAAGAGGAGGTCGACTGTCCCTGAGTGTCATTCACAGCTGAGTTTAGAGTCCTACACTCTGTCAGGGAAAGAGGAGGGAGAGGACTAGCACCAAAGGTCTGAGGAGGCCTCTGCATCTTGTCAGAGGGTTGCACTGAGCCCCTAAGCCAGTGCCTAGCAGGTCAGGACAGCTGCACTTTGTTCCTGGGAGACCTGTGCATAGCCAGGGAACAGAGTTTCTCTTCCTACAGGACAGGAACACCAGTGTGTTAGAGAGAACCCCTCTCACATCTGCCCAAGAGAGTCACCTTATCTCATGAAGAGGCTTTCACACTATCTGAGACGGGATAGAGTTTCCTCCAAGTCAGCTAAAGTGGATGCAGCCTATTTAACCACCTCCCTGCAGGGACAGGATTTTGGCTACGACAGTGATTGCTGGAGTTGCAAGGTGACCTTTTTTTTGGATATCCCTTCATGAATTCTGTTTTGCCTCTCACAATGGGGACATATGGCGTGGAGAAGTCCTTTCCCCAGGGCCGGGAGAGGTGGCTGCTGCTAGACTGGTGAGAGAGCCTGCCAAATCAGGGCTCATCAGGTGTTCCTGTCAGCAAAGCACAAAGAGGTCACGCAGATGGCCGTGCGTTGAAGTTTATCCAGTGTCCTACAGAACAGGGCATGGTGATTTTCTGGCCTCCAGTGGAGTTGAGCTCCATTTCTGGGTAACACCGCATTTGCCCCTGCCAGGCATGACTCAGTCCCGTGCTCATGAAAGCCGTGAGCCACAGCTCTCTTAACCAGGCAGTCCCCAGTTTTTCCCTTTTGTCTCTGCAACAGACTGACCCTTCCTTAGCATGCTGAGATGGCATCCCTCACCATATACCTTTTCCTATTTTTCCCACAGCTGTCTTTCTCTCTCTCTCCATACCTGCTTCACCTGTTTTACCTGCTCTTTCCTTCCTGCTTTGCCTCTGGACTAGGTCTCTCACCACACTCTTTCCAAAATGGTGTTCCTCTGCCTCATTTGCCCTCCTATGTGGCTTCCTTGTCTCTCCGGTCATGCTGTGAGCTGTCAGCAGCTAGGGCAGAAGGACCATTGCAAAAACAGGGCAAAGACCAGAGGGTTTCTGGTAGAGCAGAGGGACAAAGCAGAGTATTACTGGATCAGGGTCCATTGTTTGCTGGCATATTTGACCTCTCCTAGGTATTGTTAGCAACATGACAGAAGTCCTCTTCCCCCAGAAGAGTGATTTTGTCATTGCTTCTACTTCACTGTTGGCAAGTTTCTGAAAGGTTAATGAAATCATTCACCGCAAAAGAAAAAGCACATCTTCCCGTGTTTTGCATAAATTAATCTTGAAGATTATGGAACAGTCTATGTACGGGGCACAGGACATGCAGTTATGTCCTGAGTCTTGTCACCCAAAGTGCAGCTCTGGGAGTATCATGTAGGTGACACTGTCTACTCCAGTCCTTGAGATCAGCTTACGTTAAAATTTAGTAAAAAGCTGTGGCCTCCCCACCCATCTTTATTCATGTTTCGTTGTGTGTAATGGGGACTGAGGAGGAAGTACCCAGGAATGCCCACAAACCTCCCCTTCCTCTCGTTGTGGTGGATCCTTGTTTCCCACAGATCCTCTTTAGAAAATGCCCTGTATCAAGTTTCATTCCCAGTGGATTTTTTCTCTCTGAGAAGTGTGGAAAAAAATAATTCAATTGGTTTTGGATCACATGATTGGGAACAGGAACCAACCCCAGAAGATAAGTGTTCTGACCTTTACCACACTCAGGTAACTGAAAATAATAACAAATAAATACCTCTTGTTTCTAAACCTCAGACTTAGAGATGCATCCTTGCTTTATGCAACAAGAGCCTGAGCTAGGGCTCTTGCTCTTAGGAGGGTTGAAGATATGAACTTTGCATCTGCCTATGGTAAGAAGCAGCCCCTTTCCTTTCTGTTAGGAAATGCAGCTGGTACCAACCCAGACTTTGAGGAAGGAAGAGTCCCCACTCTCCTGCCATCTTGCTTCCAGGATCCTGGATATTTTCCCATGGCTAGTGCTCCTAGAGAAGGAGATTTTGATTATTCTTGGCCTAAGTCCATTTCCTTATATTTTCTGCCTCTTCACATATAGAGCCATACAGGGTTGGCCACAAACTAGACTTCTGCATGTAGGCAGGCCCTGGATAAGAGTATGGTGTTTGCTCTGGAAAAAAAAAAAAAAATTCAACAGTGTTAAGACTCCCAAATCACTGAGTTTTTGAAGGTGAGAAAACCTGTCTGAAAGGAGGATGTATTGAGCTGTGACTCAGAGTGAGCGCTGCAGGTCTGGGTCTTAGGTCACTGATTCAAACCTCCATCATCCCCTGCAGATGCCCCTGGGGAGGTCCATCTGAGATAGCCTTTCTTTGCAAGCTGCTGATGGCAGTAAATATTTGTACACTGCAGTGCTGATAGAGGACTGGGGTCCCATTGTGCAGTGTGCTGTCCAGACTCTGGAAAGAGACAGTCCCTGTCCTCAAGGACTTATTGTAGTCCCAAATGAGAGCGTTCATGGTGCTTTCTGTAATGGTTGTGATTTGATGTTCCTCCATCAGGATGTTGCTTCCTTTCCCTCCTCTGTTACATAGGGAGCTTGTTTGCTTGGTTTCTGCCATCCAAACCACCGGCAACTGAAGAGGTGCCTGTATGCAGACCTTGGGGAGGATGTTAGGAGGTTTCTGGCAGTCTGTCAATGTGAAGCATCTTATTTATTAGAGTCTAATGCCCATTTGGGATGCACTTCTGATCTAAAGCTCCTGAATTCCTCCCTTTTAACACTAAAGATGCCATTCAGAGAGGCCTCCTGGGCCCAACGTGTGCTTCTGCTGAACATTGTCCTGATCATATATTTGCCACTGTCTTACTCAGACTTTGGGTTCAGAGATTTGTTTTCCGTTAGATCTCCTCCAACTCCCCTCTTTCTGCAGGGGTTCCAGCAGATAACCAAATAAATATGATTCAATGGGCTGTGGGCTACTGTGTTGCGGTGTATGGAGGCATGTGCGTTTTCCATGTGCAACCTGATATGTGTATGGATGCTTGCATTTGTGTCTGCTAGTGTATTTGGGCTGGAGGAGGTAGCAGCAAAGGCCTTGGCAGCTGGGAAGAAAGGAATGACAGGCTTGCCAAGGGAGGGAGGAGAGAGTTTGGTAGCTGAGATGAGGATTGAGTAACAACTGGAGAGGGAGATCAAATTTAGGATCCATGTTGCTCACTTAAGAAAACAGGAGAAGAAGTAGTACATTGTTTATTGGGGATTGTGTTATTCCTGTGCATTATTTATTAATCTTCTGCTAATGGTACTGCATAAAGAAGTGGCACTTCTACAGCAATTTCACAGACAGCTGGAGGATCAGTTCCAGGAGGTATTGTAACCAGGTCAGGTTAGTGTAGGGAATCCTGCTGGGCTCAGTTTTGACAGGCTTTGGAAAAGAGAAGATTGTTCAGGAGGCATTTGGAGGGGAGAAGAAGGGGGGTGTCTGTGACTCACCAGGGAACAATGAATGCTGTGAGGATAAAGGGAAAGGCTGGAAGAAGACCTGGAGACAATGGTGAATTCCTGGGTTCAGTGGCTTCAGGGTTCCAGCCTGAAGTATGAGAAAGCGTGAGAAAATTAAGTGTTTAGGATAAAGCTCTAGGAGTAATAAAGACAGCTGGTGAGAGAAAGCCAAATGTAAAGAGAAAGCAGGTTTTGCTACATACGGCGCCTTGAAGTGGATCCTGGAAGGCTTGAATGTGAGGCAGGAGTTGGAAGGAGGGATGTACAGAAAGAGATAGCCTGTGCACTGAATGTGACTGAACAATTCTTGACTTATCCATACTGTTCCCTAGCATAGACCCACCACTTTGCAGCCTCAGCAGACCTGATGCCTAAGCAGAGGTGTTGAGGTACTGTGACTACCCAGGGGCAGGAGGCTTTGTTGGTTTGTAAATTTCTCAAGTGCAGATGGATGGGTGTTCCCAGGCAGTTCTTGGGTACTAGTCCTTCCTTGCATTTGAAAGATGCCCTGTCACTTTGATTGGTGGGGCTGGTGTTTTGATAGGTAGCATTCTTCTTTCACTGAGCCATGAAACTGAAATCAGCAAATACTCTAGGAGGAAATCACCATGCTACTGATGCAAACTGTCTTTGAGTGAGAAGCAACTGTTGAAGTACTGGCCAACTTGTAGCCTCCCAAATACCCAGATGAAAATGCAGTGCTCAAAGGTTTTGTTCTTAAGCTTTGTTTTATCCACCAGTTAAACCACATCATCTAGGCAGGGAACACCCAACTTACTGCCTGTGACTGTTTCAATAAGCCACAGGCAGGTCTAAATGGTAGTTCGTGTCTCTTCTGCCTGAGAATCTCAGTGCTCAGCTGGTGCAGAAATTTTTGGGCTTGGAGGAGAGGAGAAGCTGCAGCATAAACACAGCTTCCTGGGCTGTCCCTGATTTTTCTGACTGCAGTGTGATGCCAACTTTGTTAGATATGGCCAGACTATGAATATGAGGAGTCTTGTGGGAAAGAGAGACTTTGAAAGAAGCTCCATTAGCTAGTCAACCTCTTTGCACAGCCCTCACATACAGCTGAGCTACTTGTTACTAGACAGTGTTGAGATGCAATTTCTAATAATATGCAACATTGGTGCAAATCATGCAACAAGTACCTGTGGTTATTGGCACATTTAAGATTTTTTTTTTTTCTCCTTTAAGTTATTGTACTGCACAGTACCCTACAGCAAACCTCCTTGTTCTGCACAATCGTGGCAGTACAGGCAGTGCTAAGAGCAGTGAGAGTTGTAACTGTAACTGTGTGAGCGGCCCACAGGTTTTGGATGAACCAGACCGCGATGGGACATAGCTCTGTTAATCCACTGTGTCTGCTAAGAGCAGACGGTGCCTTGGGCCAACCAACTGAAATGCCTTCAGAGAGCATTTCTCTACCTTGGGAGAATCTGAGATCATCTGAGAAATGGGACTTGGGTTTTAACACAATTTATCCATTGGGGAGGGACAGTCCATTTTAAAAGCCAAGTGCTGATGAGTCCAGGAATGATAAAATCACCCTTGGATTTTTGCTTTTTTAAATGTGTGAACTCCTAGAAGTCATCTATGTTGGTATAAATGAGATCATTTGGCCTAATTAGTTCCAAGCTTAATTAGCAGTAATTATCCCAACATGGGAGTAATACCCGAGTAGGAAGTACTGAGTCCTCGATTAGATAGATCTCTAATTGGTGTTACAATATTGTAATTAAAGCATGCTTATACGCCTCTGCCTCTGCAAGTGATTTGTTTTATGTCTGATTAAACAGGGAGTCCGTCAGCCTCAAGGAGGCCAGGACATCACCACTGATTGAAACAGTGTATTATTCTTTGTTATAGGGAAGAAATGATGAATCACATATACTAGGAAACACTGTGGGCCAAATTAATCCTTTGAGTAATTGCTACTGGAGTTAGGGAAATTACAACAGAGGTGAATTTGGCCTGAAGTGTCTAAGCTCTATCTGTATATCACACAGTTAAACAAATACTCATTTGAATGTGCAGTCTGGCAATTACACCATCAGACAAATGCAAGTAACTTAATCTGCATTTGTGATCAGTGGGTTGCATGGGTGAGTTTGTTTGGCTGCTGGCTGATCATTATTAGATTGCACATTTTGCTCAAATCTTGCAGGAGGTGGTGCCATGTGTCCCACGAGGTGCTGCACCTCGAAGCAGTCAGCTGGGTTTCGGGTGGACGCTGCTGACAGCAACATGCTATGCTTGTCGAGGTGAGACCAGAAAGGTACCACTAGGTCACCTGGAGCACCTTGCAAATGGAGGAGGTGCATGGACAAAGTGTCCTCTTTTCTTAGGGCATCCTTACCTTTAATCTAGCCTATCTGACCCTCCCTCTCTGAAGACACTTCAGAAGAGCTGGTAAACAGATGTTTTTTGAAGAAGTTTAAGAAAAAGAGAGTGAAATGGGAACTTTCTGAAATTAGTCAGCTTCAAAACATGAAAGCTTCCTATGTCTTTTTAAGAAACCACCTCCTTAGGAGTTGGCAAGTGCACTGCTTTATTACTTCTCTGTTCGCTACATGAGTGGGCGACTGTACTTCCTGATTTGGTTCTTCAATATAGAGAGATCATCAGCATAGGTCTGTAGAGGACAGTAACTCCTCGCCTACAGAAAGTAACAAATAGGAATAAGGATGCGTGTATCTTCTGGCTGTCACAAAAGATTTCAAAGCACATTTGAGTCATATCTGAAGTAAAACATCAGCTTATTTCCACTTTACAGTTGCAGAAACTGAGGCACAGATCAATTACTTCTGTTGCTGTAGCTCATGGAAATGGTGTGTATGGCAGCACCAGGAATGTGGTGCAGGTCTCATTGCCTTCTGTTTCACCCACAAAGACATCTTTCTTTTCCAAGGGGGAGGGTCCAGAAGGAGGGAAATGACTTGAGCAAGGAAATAAAAGACACAAAATTCTGTTAATGCAGTATCAGGGTTAAGAATTTAAACACCCTATATACAGCAATTCAAAGCAAGGGTTTCCATAGCAGCATCACTTGGCCATATTGTATGTACACTATTTTGCATTGCTCTCGTGATGTCAAAGGCATATTCTAATATCTATGTGTGCAATATGTCTGAATCAGAGTTGCTATGAAATTTAAGACTGAATTACACCATGGAGGCATATTCTTGTGCAGTGCTAGGAGGAAATAATAGAACTAAGTTTTGTTAGGATTTTCCTCCAGTGATACATTTTTCTTATAAAATTGCTGATTTGCCAAAACTGTTGCTATTTCCATGAAAAGTTGGTTCTGGTTTTGTGTCCTACCTTGAAAAAAAAATGGAGAAAAGTTTTGAAGCTGTCAAAATAAAAAGTGAAATCTTGCATTTAATTCATTTGGTCGTAGTTTCTAGGTATAAGTTTTGAAAACTGTTTTTTTTTTTTTTCCTTTACTCTGATATAGAACAATGATTTGAAATCTCTGAAAATATTGAAAGAAAAAGAAACATTCCCTTTCACCCTACATAGTCCCTATGAACTGTCCTGGAAGTGGAGGGAGATAAGTGAGTGACTGCATCACTCAACAGCATATGTAGCTGCTTGGTGCATTGCAGTGGGAGCAGTAGGAGAGGTTATCTCCCTGAGTACCTCTCTGCCTACTTAGTATAGGCAGCTGTAAAGCAGCAAGAAAGGCCTGTACAGGACTGCTTATTTTTTTCCACAGAGTCCAACTCTCTAAATTCCTCCAGTGTCACCTGGGTACGATAAGGTTAAGACTTTGGACTGGGAGGTGTTTGGGTGGCAGCCACTGTCTCACATCATTTAATCTCCCTTCAGCAGATGATGGGATCTCAGTGAGGGGTGAGCCACTGCCTATCCTTAATTGACGCTCTATAATAGGGATGGTGGGACCTGCCCTCACCTCCTAAGGCATGGGCAAAGAGCCTCCTATGTAGCAGCGTAGCTCTTCCCTGCACTCGCCCCTCTCTGCCCACTGCGTTCAGCACCTCGTCCAAGCTCTGAAGCTCCTAGGGGGAGAAGGAGAGATGTCGTGCCCTGGGCTGCGAAGGAGTGCTCACACTCATGGAAAAGCCTAGTGAGGTGGTTTGGTGTCAAGTCTTCCTGCTGGCAGCAGCTTTTCCTTACTGCCAGTGTTCCCAAATGTTGGTGTAGCCTGTATGCCAAGATCTCCTTTTTCCCTGCTCCCTCACATTGCAATTGGTAATCCCCATGCCTGTGCTTCAAGAGCTATGATTTAGACTAGCTTTGCCATGCATTGAGGCCATTCTTATTCAGGAAAAAAATTGCAAAAGAGGTGTGAGAGAGAAGGAAAAAAAAAAAGAGAGCTATGTTTTTTCTTATGTGGCAGTGATGGATGCTGGGTATTAGAGAGAGACAAGCTGACAAACATCTGAATGAGTGGAAGAGACTCCTAACCCAAAGGGAGGAGTTGTGGTTTAGGTTAAAGCCACAAAGGAAGTGAAGGAGGTTACCACTTTCCTGTCTGTGGGCAGGAGGTTCTCCTTGTGCTCATTTGAAAGCTCAGCTGTAGCTCATTCTTCCCTAGGAACATACTCATCTGTGTTCTTCTTGAAAAGCATCCTATTTGGCGTCTGATCTTGGGAGTGACAAACATCCCCTTTATCCACAGAAATCAGCAGGAGCTGGGAGCTAAAAAACTGAGAATCACAGACTGGTTTATAGAGCCAGATATTCTAAAGCATCTCATTAAGCCACGTGTCTTGTTTGATGCTGGAGCATGTAGTGTATTTCTCACTGAATCTTCCCCTTGCCGTAGCCACTTGGATTTTTTGCCGTAGATGCCCGTACCTCTGGGGCCTGCTGGCTGCCCACAGGTCTTACTTCTCCCTCATTCCTGAGTGACTGGCCAATTGTGTAGCCATCCTGCCTGAATCTAGCATTCTCACGTGTTGATACAGGGCAGATTCTGAATGCCATGGGATTCCTACCAGCATGGCCTGTGATGAGTGTTTTCCTTGATTTTCACTGCATGCTTTTTTTTTTTTTTAATGGCTCAGAGGCTCTAGTTGTACATGGTTGAAAAGTCTGTTGTCTCAGCTCTATAGCTTCACTCTTCATCTGCGAGGAGAGGATGAATGGTGGTTAACGCCGGTGTGCTGCAGAAGGCGTGTGAGGAGGGACATGAAAGAATACAGGATTGGTCTGACAGGAGCAAGCCTTACCTTGAGTCTGAGGAGCATTGGTGTGCAAGCTGGCTATCTTAACCTGAGCTGTCAACTGGTGACTGCACAGTTGGAACCACTGTCGGTGACAGTGCCTTCTGATCACAAAAGTGTGCTACTGTACATGAAAAGATCATCAGAAAGGTACTCTCCGAAGAGCTGTTATGTGGTCTCTAACCTATTAACAGCCTACCTTAGTCCCTAACCTTGGCCTCTGAATACAGCAGAGTAATTTCATTTACCAGGTGTGAAAACAATATTTTGCCATGTAAGGATGGTTGCTCTATCAAGTATATTTCAGTATCTGCTTTGTGTTTGTTATTTTTTTAAAAGGCTTTGTTGGAACTACAAGATATCATTAAAGATTTATATGTGGCAAGTGTGTCCTTTTCTTGCAGAGTGTTTCCTTTTAGAGACCTTCATGATATTGATTTCAAGTAGATTTTCCTCCTCTGTTTTAAAACATTTCCTTTGCCTATGGATTTTCAACATTACTCACTGGATCTGTGTGCAGTGTGTTCCCCAGACTATATTATGAAGCCAAAGTCCCTTACTGCTGGCCTTCAGGGACCACTTCTGAAGCTGGAAAGACCATTCATTTACTATGTTCACTCAGTCCTGAACAACTATCCAGCATTTCATTCTTCTTACTTCAGGATGTACGCTGTCATCTGAGCCATGGCTCTGCTTTCAGCATGTGCCAGTGGATCCCAAACCTAGTTTAGCAGCAGCCTCTAGGTATCCCTTATTTGTAGTGAATGGTGTTTGGATGTTTTAAATGTAAAAGGAAAAAGAAGCTATGTGATGGGGAAGTGAATAAACTGGAGTTGTAAGGTCATTTGGTTGTGGTCAACTGTAAGGTCATTTAAGGTCATTAGGTAACTGTAAGGTCATTTATGGTCATTAAGTAACCGTAAGGTCATTTGGTTTTAGTATAAGCATTTTATTGATCAGACTCATCCTTGTGGCTATTAGAGTAGGGCACGAGTTTTCTTTTTGGAGAGGGGAAAGGGCTCAGCAGGGCAGCTGGAAGTGCTCATGCAGCACAGAGCCTAGAGGAGTGAAGTGCCACTGCCTTTTCAAGGGGAAGGGCCCATGAGGAGCAGGCTAAGGTCAGCTCTGCCTCAGGATGAGACCGTAGCATCCATGTTCTGCTGCTGAGTGGAAGAGCTCTGTGATGGCCAGCTGAAGGTCTGAGTTCTGATATCTTTTGGTGGATCATATGTGTAAGACACTGAAGAATTAGATTCAGACCTTATAGTGTCTGGCTTACTGTATTTGGCTTTGTTTACTATAGTGTTATAGCCTTAGGGCCACAGAAAGTGCAGCTTTATTGAACTCGTTGGAGTTGTGCTTGCTTATGGCAGCAGGGAGCTGGGGACAAGTTTTTCTGGAACATGTTTCCAGAATCATAAACCCTTTTCTTTGGGAGATGCATTGTAAGTGCCTGGGAAACATTGTCCTAATGGAAATGAGATGCAGACACGAGAGGGTTTCTGAACAAGTCTTACTTCTTCCCCACATCTGTGACTTTCAGTGTCCACCATCCTAAGGCTCAACCCTCTCCTTCCTCATTACTACCAAATCTTAGTTTTGAACACTGTATACACTACCAAGAGCTGTGACGCCCTGGGGTACACTGCAGTCTTGAGGAGAGTAGAGACCTGGATGAGGAAGCCAGCTGACTTGTGTGGGACCCAGGCAGGCTGAAGGTGTGTTACTGGAGAAAGCACCGATAAACTTTGTTAACAGATTAAATGGAATGTAGCCGTGCTTCACCATTTAAATGGTCACAAGAGATACAGTCTTTGATGCTGGATACACATGTAAAAACAGTTGCCAAAAATGTAAGTGGTTCTTAAAGACACTGTAGCCAGAGTATCACCTGCATTCCTCCAATGCTGTCTGGACTGCTGGCATTAATTTTGTCTTGGTTTGACAGAAAGGACAGGCAAAACATGCAGGTTGTGTGCAGGAGCAGCCCATCTTGTAAGCAATCCAAGGCATGGGGAGTATATCTCATCAGAGTTACGTTACCAAGGCAAGTCCCCTGTGCAGCACTATCTCACCATGTTAAATGGATGCTCTGAAATATAAGGATATAGACAGAAAAGAAACATGCTGTCCTGGGTGTCTCTCAGGACCTGCAAGGCAGGTATTGTAAGCAGATGTATTCAAGCAAGGGAACAAACAGATACGATTTAAAATAAGCTGGCAGATTTTGTGCTCAGATGGACTAGGAACATTCACGCAGTCTGTTATTGCAGTTCAGCTGTGAGAGGCCAACACCTTCAGCAGAAAGAGACTTGCAAAATGTTTGGGCAGAAGTATGTCCAGTCATGACATCTTTTGCTAAAGTGATTCAGTATTCGCTCCGTAAAAGTGCACAAGTAAAAATGCAAAAGAATGACAGCAAAGCTTTTATGTAGCTAAAGCCAAAACTCCCGAGTGCCCTCTAATAATGAACACTCCTGATTTTGTTGGTATTGTCCTCTGTCATCTAGGATCTTGCAGATCTGAAAGCCGCCAGTGATTATTACAGAAGAAAGCCAGCACCACACTGATGATAAGCTGATGTCTAATCTAAAGAGCAAGGGCAAAATTCTGTTTGTTTTCTTTGGAGGGATCTCACTGTTTTGTGTCATCTTTGTACAGCACCTGTAAATCACTGACTGGTGGTTTTGAAATGTATTTCCTTCATCAAAAGTTATTTGAAACAACAGGTAGCACCTATCCATTCAGTCTAAGCTCCCTTGACGTTTTTAAATGACAGATAATGAAAACTGTCTTCATTATAACTCAAGCGATTTCATCAGACTGTCACTAGCAAACAATGGCAAATTAAAGACTTAACAGCCCCCAATTGTACTCTCCTAGGTACCTGTGTGAGAATACCTGATGTCTTTTCTACAGCTTCCGGGAAATATAAGAGGTGATTTCTCAGGTGGGAAGGGTTCAGGTACACGAGGCACCAGAGTTCAACGGGCACATGTTAAAATGTGTCTGGAAACCAGTGGTGCTGTGGCAGAAAAAATGGAGCACAAATGTGAGAACGATCGTGGGTGAGAGACACGGCTTATCTAACAGAGTGCTGAGTTCTGCACTGCCTTCAGTTTATGAATGGATTTAAAGCGTGGTGCCAAACAGAGCATATTGCAGTTGTCTAATCCTTAGGTGATAGAGGCAGGCGTGATAGTAGGCAGAGCGGCATCCAAGAGGACTCATCAGAAAGAACAGCCCAGCCAGCCTGGCATTATTGCTACCTGATCTGTGGGAACTGGTCCAGGCCTCTGAATCTGAACTGCTGAAGGGAAAACTAGTTGAAGGAGCATGTGTTAAGTTATGATGCTAGCTTGCCTTGCACTGCTTGTCTCTCCCCAGTCAATGCTGCTTCAGGCTCACCTGGCCTGAGCATGTCACCTAGGTCCTTCTCCCCTCGCTCCTCCTACCCCCAAATCCATAGAGTTAACTGAGCTACCACCCACAGTCAGATGAAAGGGAGATGGAGAGCAGAAGGGACATTTCGCAATAAAACATCATTTATGTGAGATGGCCGCAGTATGGAAAGAGGCTAGCACCAGGGAGTGAATTATAGGGGTCCAGAGAAGAAAGAGACTGTGGCAGAGAGAAGGTTGTTATTGGA
This sequence comes from Colius striatus, assembly GCF_028858725.1. Classification (NCBI taxonomy): domain Eukaryota; kingdom Metazoa; phylum Chordata; class Aves; order Coliiformes; family Coliidae; genus Colius; species Colius striatus. The sequence goes on along the minus strand of NC_084759.1, from coordinate 108,907,001 downwards.
GGACATGGGGAGTGAAATGACTGAGATAGAAGGTGTAGATAAATAGTTAGAAATAGCCGCAGTGCTGTGATTTGGAAGGAAAATCAGTCACTACTTCAGTCACCAGCAGTGTTCAGTTTAGGGAACTGAGTGGTAAATTACAGGCAGGTTAAGACTCCAAGAACATCTGTGACCCTGTGAAATGCTGGAGAGGGAAAAGTTGTGGTAACAGTGAGTAAGATTCAGATCTCATCTATCTGAGCATGAGTATCTCAAGGTGAAATAACAGAAGGAGAGGAGGCGGGAATATTGATTTCTGCCTCACAAAACAGACAACAACGCCTACTTTTTCATAGCAAGAATTTAACCATTCACTTTAATGGGCCAGTCTGCAGTATAGTGGGGGCTTGGTTTCTTCTTCTTGTGTGATCTAGAGGGCAAATCATGCTGAAGTTATTTTTATTTTATTGTAGCTTTGCAAGAGAGACATGAGCAAAATTTTACCCTCAAACACCTGTGCATTGACTGTAGGGGCAGCTGCAGCCTGTAAGTGTAATCTGTCTGTGGTGCTGCCTTGTTGTATAGCAGGTGGGTACCCTGAGCAGCCAGATGCTGGAGGAGTAGCACTGAAAGGTATAAAAAGCCTGTTATGCCAAGAGAGCTGCTGTATGTGTTGGTGACAGATGATTTCTGTCTGTCTAAGGGCAGACTTAGCCTCCTTCTATTTATCCTTTGAGAAGGATGCTCCTAATGAAAGGTGGCTTCTTCAGTTGGTCCTGGCTTTCTCAGAAATACTTCTTTGAATGAAATCTCCCTTGGTTGGTTTTACATCACGGAAGCACCTGCTTGTGTGCTCCAGTGTTGTGGGGCAGGCATTACACAGAACGTAGCTGTATGGCTGTGCAAGGGGCCTTGCTGTCTTGAACTAGGCTTAGCAGGTGGCTGAATAGAAGCAGGTGACTTTGACAATTTTCTGAGCTGCTGATGTGTCTTTTATCATTGAAGTAAAAGATGGTCATATGCATACAGAGAGAGCGTAAAGTCATGGTTGAGGATCTGGCAGTTCCTCAGCCAAATTATCCTGGTGGCACCACAGCACGTGGAGTGTGTAAGTGGTTCTCTGTAAAAGATAGGGTCAGTGTAATGGGAGCACTGTTCCTGAGCCAACAGTGATTTTGGTGTCCCCTATTTGCTGAAGTTTCCCTTCTCTGTTTAGTATTCCTTCATATTTTTGGTGTCTTGCAAGAGCATATGTTTCCCCAGATTCTGTTTACCTGGTTTCCCTTCTGATTCAGTATCTCTCCTCTCCTCCTTCTTCTTCTGCTCCCCTTTTTTTTTTTTTTTTTTAATCATAGGCGATAAAGCTGAGCATTTATCTCTATGGCTGCACAGTATTTGCCTCATACCTGCTTATTGACTTGAGAGATGACTTTATAAATAGAGCAAGAGCCTCCTGCAATAGGAATGTTATAATACGTGGGATCTGTTCATCACATCAGAGTTTTGATATGGGGAGAATGTCTTGAAGGGGGGCGCATCAGCTAGAAGGCTCTCTGGAGATACAGAAGAGTATTTCGACCATAGGCCCAGATCCATGTTCCAGCTTAAACCTAGTGAAAGCTCAGATTATTTGAATGTTCATGTGCAAATAGGAAAACACAAGATCAATCGTTTCTCACTTTTCAGTGTATGTAGGGAAGGTGAGAGCAAGACCGTTCTTGCCCAGCTGCATTTGCCATCATCTATATGCCTTTGGTGTAGGGTGATGTGTAGCCAGTGCTGGTCAGATCCATCAGTCTTCTTCCTGGCAGAGCTCTGTGCAGTGTGCAGCCAGCAAGACAGGAGTTATTGGTATAGGTAAGCTACAGGTGGTCTTGTGCTAGCAGGGGGGACAGAGGTAGGGGTGTGTGTATGTGTTTGGAGATGTGGATACTGGCTTTCATCTGGATATATATGCATTTCCTTCCTTGCTGTGTTTGTGAAGTCCCGCACAAGTCAGGGTGCAAAGGGACTCTTCACCCAGACCAAGTTACAAATGTTCACTGTTGTTTGCATGCAGAACTGAGGTTTGACACGACTGGAGAGACTCAGGGTAATGTCTAATGTCAAAAGACACTGAACTAGAAAGAAGGCCAAAACACTCCCTCCACCTCTCCCAGGCCTGATTTTGCTTTGGGAATGGTTTAAAATAAATAAAAGACCTTCTGAAAGCAGAGGGGTTTTTTTTTTTCCTTAAGTTGACAGTGGATGTTAAACTACCCTTCCCTGTGGTCTTTTCCCATCTCTTTTACCTTGTCCATCTTTAGACTTCATCCTGCAGCCAGCTGCATGAAAGCACCTCCCCTGGTGCCCATGCAGAGATCACTGCAATATGTGAACTATAATCACCTGGATTCCTTACAGAAATGGGTTGTTTCTTTTGGAGAAGGCTCATTAGAGGAGGCAGCCATGTAAAACCTAAAGCTCCCACGGAAAAGGTTTCATAGAGCCTGATCTCTCTCTTGTCCTACAGCTCCTGTGATCATTTGCACCTGAGCAAAAAAATGGAAAAAAAAAAAAAAAAAAAACAACAAAAAAACCAAAAAAACCCCACCCCAAAACAAAAAAAAAACCCAAACAAAAAAACTCCCAAATCCTAAAGCAAACAAACAAAGCTAAACATCCTCCTAGTGATGTGTGTTCCAACTTCCAACAGTGATAGTGTTTTACACCCACTTTGTACAGGTACACATGACTGCAGAAGTGGAGGCAGCACAGAGAGCAAAGCTCTTAAGGAGCTATTGGAGCTTCCCAGCTGGAAGGGTGTAATCACACTGAAAGAGGGAAATGTTGCCTGAGCGGACAGGAAATATGTGATACAATTTCAGCACAGAGTTGCTGGAGATAAAATAGCCCATAAACTGAAAAAAAAAATGTAGGGATCACTTTGCACAGCCCAAATGTGTCACGTCAAAGGTAAGGGCAAGGGATCTTTTGCCTGCAGAATATGTGGTGCATCAGCTACAGATGTGCATGGTGCCCGCATCCTTTACCTGCGAGGAGGAGTGCACGTCCCTTGTCCTGGGTATAGTGACTGTCTTGAGGGAAGGTTTTTAAGCATTAATGACTGAAAAGGCTCTCTCTACTGTTGCATTTGAGGTGAAACTTGTTTCATGTGGAATGACTGTGTTGTTGGGGAAGAGGCTCTGCTTCGGAGAGTGGATGGTCAGGAACAGGGTATAGCTTCAGAAGAGAGTATTGCCTCCAGACTTTGTATGCTAAGGCTCCATGTCACTACTTCACCTGCTCTCAATCCTGTCTTCACAAGTTCCCGTTCCTCAGATGTTTCCACCTCTTCCAGTTGTGCCAGTTCAGCCGCTTGTGGGTATGAAATCTACCTTGGAGCTGGTCTGGTGTTAAGGATTTGTTGTTGTAGTAGGGCTTCTTTTTAAAGAAAAAGAGTTGGATCACTTAAACAGCTCACCTATGAGTGTGGTTACATAAATAGTTTAACTGGCACAAATGAGTGGCAATAACTGTGAGAGAGCGCAGCAGGATCCTCTTAAACTGGGTCTGCTGCAGATGGAGTAGTGAAACAGCCACAGCCCTACATGCTCTTTGCGTTATTTGCATGAGTAGCTCCGTTGTGTTTCAGTGGGACTCTGCTTACACATGTAAAATTAAGTGTTTGCAGGGCCGGGCCCTTAAAGAGAAGAAAAGCCACGATTGGGGTGTGCCATGCACTCAACCATATATAGAAAGTGTAATGCAAATGTATGTTACTGACTGGCCTATCTTGTCTGATCTGTCCGCTCTGCAGAACTGGAGCTCCTGTAGCAACTTTCCTTAGGCTTGGTTTGCTCTCATCAAAGGCAACCCCGCTTTTGAATAGAAAAGCCCATGTTCTGTCCCTGCTGCAGCCAGGGAGTCATGAAGAGAGTGTATGCAGTGTGGTGAGAACTCTAATGTTTCCAAGATGTTCTTGGATTTGCCGGAGTTCTCTAAAGAGCCCGGACAGCTGGCTTCTCTGGGGCAGCTTTTACAAGCTTGGCCGAGGGAGGGCAAGGCCTCAATGAGGGGGGATGCTCTCGAGGTTGGCAGACTCATGGTCTGGGGCACCACCACCCGAAGTCCTGGCTTACAAACTGTCCTTGCAGTCAGGATCATTTGGGAGCCTGATGTTGTCAGTTCCCATGGTCAAATCTTTCATAGATGGCAGCAGGGATTTCTCAGCTGAAAACTCCTGTCTTGGGAATTCACTGCTCGTGGCAGTTTGCTGTGGCAGATTCCCAAAGGTGGTGGCTGAAGTAGCAACTTAACTCTTGAGAGTGAAGCAAAACACCTTGATAGTTGCTATCTGGAGCCCCAAAGAGAGGAAGGAAGAGACATAAAGCCGTTGGAGGGGAGAGGCTTGGTGTGGTTATTTGAGACCGCTGCCTGCAGAGTTGCACAGTCATTTATAACTGTTTGAAATGTGGGGGGATGGGGTTGGGGGGATGGGAGGGGAGTTGAAGGAACCACAGCATCTGCTAACTAGTAGCATTTTATGCTCCTTTTCCCTGATCTTAACTCCTCAAGGGCCAAGAGAGCGAAGTACTGGGTCAAAGAAGGGAGTAGAATAAAAACGTTCCCTAACACCTGGGTATTTTATCGCTGCTGTTTTGTGTTGGGATAGAAGCATAGAGTCAGATTTTCAAAGTTACCTTCAAGAAAGGGAAGCTGGGTGTCTGGCGTCCTTATGAAAATCCCAGCCTCTACTGCCCAGGGAAAACAAACTTCCTTTTAAGCAAACCACGGCGGGTCCCTGATGCTAGTGAGAGCAGGACTGAGTCTTCTGTCACCAGAAGGCATCTGTTCCTTACATTGTGTTTTGCTGCTTGGCTGTTCTACTCTGTACAGCTACTGCTATTGCAGCCTTTCCTGGACTCTCTCCCCTGAGCCTTCCCTGGTGCAGGGGTGTAAAGGAGAAGAGGAATTGCAGGTGTTATATTAAAAAAAGACCCATATCAATGTGAAAAATAGAGGTCAGGTAAAGGAGCAGGATGAACTGATATCTACAAAGGTGGTGGTTCAAGTGGAAAGGTACAGGTGGAGCTGGTTTCAGTGGATGAATTGGAATGACTTGCCAGAGACCCAACAGTTTCCACCTTCTGGACATGGGTCCTGGGAAGTTGTAGCCTGAGGGATGTGGGTGGGAAAAAGTAACAGAAGCATCAGTGGGCTGAAAGCCAGTCCAGCTGGAAATGGTGAGGGGCTCTGGTCTGCAAATCAGAAGGAATTGAAAACCACTGTTAAGAAGTATCCCCCTGGAGGAAGAGTACCTAGGGTAAGAGGTGTGAATTAGCTACTGTGGCAGCGCTCAGGAAGCTGTAAAGAATTCTTTAACGATGTTACTAAGTGGGCACAGACAAGGGGAGGAGAGGGACAAAAGAGGAAAAGCCCCTTAGGGATGGAGGGCTGAGGAGAGAGAGAAGCTGGTTTTATCTGCCAGAGCATGCCAAAATGGTATTCTTCCAAGGAATTGGGTTATTTAAAAGTGAGTTGGACAGGGTAAAGAGTGAGTTGTTTGAGGATAAAGGGAGACTGAGAACACACTCTGCATTTCTAGTCACTTACGTTGTATAGGCAAAACAGGTTATTCAGGCATCGTGAATACGCAAAAAATGATCAGCCTGCTTTCTCTCATTAGACTGCAGCGGTTCTGCATCTGTGTGCCACTGGTGCCTTGGAAAGCTCATGCTTGCAACCCAGAAGCTCGCCCATTTTAAAAACATTTTGTGGAGGTGAAGGATAAGTGGATGTTGAAAGCACTCTAAGTAAGTCGCTGACTGAAAAGGGTGAGAGATTGCTACGAACCTTCAAAACTCTTAACTGCCAGCCGGCTTCAAACTAGTTTGACAGTTAATTCCCCCAAACGTGGAGCATTTATTCAGGATAGGGCCCTGGAATGTGTTTAGATAGGTTGCGTCTGTTTGTCATTACTGTCTGGTTTCCTCCCTGTTGCAAGCTGCTGCTTAACCCAGTGCTGCCTTCAGAAAAGGCCCCTCAGAGCAGCTCCACCAACCCGCTGGCAGCTGGTGGGCAGTCAAGTTGCTCACCCACCAGGTAGGAGAAACATGCTTCTCCACAAGTCCCCTCCCGCTTTCTTCCTGCCTTGCCGAGGGCCAGCCGTCCCCTTCCTCCTTCAGAAATACGTGGAAGGGAAATTCCACGCCGGGTGTCAGAGGGCTGAGTGAACATAATACTCCAGCCGACACCTCTGGGCTGCGCCCCTGGCGAGCTGATGGCTGTGCCCGTGGCTGGTTGCGATGCACGGTGCCCGCCTCAGCTTCTCGAGGCGGAGAAGCCTCAATGCGGGCAGCTGGCGTCTGCTGTGGTGCCGAGGCGGCGGCCAGCGAAGGTGCCATGGCACAAGCTGCCTTGGCAGCCGAGGTGGTTTTGGGCAGGACGGTGTTGAGGGGGGCTGGCAGGGCGCTCGCCTCGCCCCGCCCCGCAGCCACCCGCCCGCCTTCCCGCAGCCCCCCGGCCTCGGCGTGCGCCTCCCCCGGGGGCCTTGCGAGGCCTCAAGGCTTGGCAGCGAGCGAGCGGGCGGGGGAGCTGCTTCCCCCCCTCCCCTGCGCGGCCCGCGCCGCTTCCGTGCCGTTAGGGGGCGGGCCCCGCGTGCCGCCTCAGGGGAGCGCGAGGCGCTCGCGCAACGCGAGGCGGGGTGGGGGGCGCCGGCTCCCGCGCTGACAGGGGCCCGCGCCGGCACCCCCCCCCCGCCGCCTCAGCTCACAGGGCGCCTTCCCTGCGGCTGCAAGCACCGGGGCACGCGGCGCCCCCGCCGCCGCGGCGCGGCCCCGCCCAGGGAGTGGTGTTCGCAGCGCTCGACTCCGCGGAGGGAAGTTTAGGGGGGGTGGGGGGTATGCGCGGGAAGGGCGGTCTCTTTAAGAAGCGCCTTGGGCGCGCGGTCTCTTTAAAAGGGGAGGAGGGGGTGGAGCTGCCCCGAGGCGAGGGACAGGCTATGTTAATGGCGAGGGCGGCGCCGCGGCCATCGGGGAGGGGTGGGTGATGCTTCCCGCGGGCCCGGGGGGCGCTCGCCGTGGCCGGCCTGTCTCTTTAAGAGCCTGGCTGCTCCCACTGTGTAGGCGAAGGCGGGAGCAGAGCGTGTGCGAGGGGGAAGGGATACAGTCTCCGCCCTCTCGCTGGGGAGGGGCGGGGCGGGGGGCCGGGCGAGACCACTGCCCGGAACGGGGAGTAGGAGGCGGTCCTGCCGGCGGAGTGAGTAGGGGACAGTACCATTCCCGGGGCGGGGCGCGCGCGACGGGCGGTACCATTCCTCTCTCTGGGTTGCGGGACGCGGCGGGAGGGGGGAGGCGGGGGGGGGGGGGGGAACGTTGTGGAGAAAAGTGTGTGTGTGGGGGGAGAGGGCGGGGGGGAGCGGGTGAGAGGGGCTGCGATGGGCGGTACCATGTGTGCGGGAAGAAGAGGGGGGAGGCGCTGGCGGACAATGGAGCCTGTGTGTGTTTGCGGGAGGGGGAAGGACCCGCCGTCGCCGGGGGGAGACGCTGCGCCGCCCCCTCCCGCCCGGGGCTGAGAGGAGCCTTGGCCCCCGCCCCTCCCCCACAGCCTGGCGGTGAGTGAGGGGGAGGTGGCGCGGCGGGCACCGGCCGACCACCGGCACCGGCTACCGCCGCCGCCCGCCCAAAGTTTGAGAGTTGGGGGAGGCCCGGGGGCGGCGAGGGGCCGGGGGGCGCCGCGGGGAGGCTTCGCTGCCGACGGCTGAGGGGAGCCCTGACCCCGGGACGGCGGCGCCCCGGCGGCCCCAGGGTGCTCGGGGCTCTGCTTGGTCTCCGCGGCGTGCCCCGGGGGCTCCGTGGTGCTGCGTGGAGGGGTGCGGGGTGCCCTGGCGCTGTGCTGCGTAGCGAGGGGTGGGGGATGCTCTGAGGTGCGTGGGGCGCCTCGGTGTTGCGCGCTGTGGTGGCCATGTGGGGTGTTCTGGCTTGCGGGAGGGGAGCAGAGGGGCCCCCAAAGCAAGGGGTGCGGGGTGCTCCATGGAGCAAGGGCTGCCTGGGAGCTGCCCTCTGTGGGATGCAGGGGATGCCCGGGGGCTGTGCTCTGTGGGGATACGTGTGGGGTGCAGGGAGTACTCGGGGGCTGTGCTCTGTAGAGGGACGTGTGTGGTGTAGGGGATACCTGGGGGGCTTGCTCTGTGGAGGGATGTGTGGGGAGTAGGGATTGTAGGGAAATCCCGTGAGATTATACTATATGGAGAGGCATATGGAGTGCGTTGCATTGCATTGTGGTGCATGGGATGCCTTGGGCACTATGCTATGTAGAGTGGAGTTTGGGTTGCTCTGGCTTCCTGGGGATGCTCTGGAGGTTGTACCATGTGGACAGATGAGTGGGGTGGCCTGAATTGCATTGTGGTGCATGGCATATCCTAAGAGCTGTGCTGTATTGAGGGACACGTGAGATGCTCTGTGGTGCATGGGATGTCCTAGGGCTTTTGCTTTGCTGAGAGATGTGTGTGGTGCTCTAGGTTGCACTGTGGTGCAGGTGATGGCCATGTGGCTGTGTTGCGTGGAGGGATTTAGGGTGCTGTGGGTTGCAGCCCTGGGGTGCTCTGGAGGCTGTGCTGCATAAGTAGGTATGTGGAGTGCTCTCTGCTGTATTGAGCTGCACTGATATGCTTAGGATGCCTGAGGGGCTGTGCTGTATGGAGACGATGGTGTTGAGTGGATTAGAGAGGTAGTTCTGAGATTTTAATCCAAGTGAGGGATTGGGATTTGAGAAAGGAGGGGCTGCAACACCAGGACTAGGCTATTTGGATAGAGGAGTGTGGGCTGTACAAGGAGAAAGAGGCTGATCTGAGTGGGGTGAAATCTGGATGTATGGATTCTGAAGTTAGGGAGTGGGACACAAAAGGATGTAAGTGGGTTATGAGGGGAAGCATGCAGTGCTTGATGAGAGAGGATATGTGGGACATTAAGTCTTGTGGGATATGCTGGGAGGAAGGGCTGGGGGACTCTTTTCTCAGGAAAAACTGAAATAAGGGTGTCTGTAGGAAGGGATGTGGAGAGGTGGATGAAGAAATGTGGAGCGTGAGGTTTGCTAGGAAGAAATAAATTGATAGAATGGGGGATGGATGAGATGGGAGAATGTGAGCAGCTGGGATTGAAAGGAAAATGGGAGTGGGATTGCAGTATATGGAGTCGTTGGGAGACAGAATATGGGGTAGGAAGTACTTTTAGCACGAGAAAGGGTGGTGCTTGTGGTTGGAAAGGGAATTGTAGGGTTCCAGAGCTGGAAAGCAGTGTAGATAAGATAGTTAAGAGGAACAGGAGTCCAGGGAAGCCACCACATGGCATTTCAACACTACGTGCTCATAGTTGTGCAAGAGGAGTTTGTAGGATACTAAGAGTGTGTGGGGGGATCTCATATATAGAGAGATCATGGGGAAGAGCAATGTCTGACAAGGCAGAGAAATGTGTTTATTTGGAAGTGTTTCTGCTAGGCGGAGAAGAGGTGCAGTGCATGAGATGGTGTCTGTGCCCTGGCCTACTATAAGGGAGTATATGGGAGGCTTTCAGTGGGATGAGAGACTAAATCTGTAGAGATACCACAAGTTCATGTGGGTAGAGGTTGGACAATGGAGGGAGAAAAAACAACATTGCAGGCTCCAAATGCTTGGGGAAGTGATGGGACTGGCAGATGCATGCAAGGAGCAAGTATCCACTTCTAGAATGGGAGCACCTTGTATTTCTGTGTTGCCTAACTTTCTGTCCCTCAGGCCACTGTACAGGCAATGGGGTGATGGGACTAAAAAGGGCTCCAGTGACTAAATGTTTGGGATTTGGAAGGTAGATGTTACTCTGGAAGGGTAGACAAAGCATAGGGACACAGATGGGAAGAATTGTAATGATAAAATATGAATGTGGGATGATTAATTGTTTAATAGTAAACAAAATGGGAAATTGCCATGCAGCAAAGAAAGAAAATATGAAACAAGTGGCAGAAGGGAGCTGGTTGTGGAACAGTTCTAACCCCACCAATATGAAAGAGAAGATACTTCTAGTTTCTGGATGCCAAACGTACCTTGAACTCAAGCTGCTCTGTAAATAACCATGAACTTCACTTTCTGGGAGAGAAGCATCAAGTCTTGCAGCTCTTACCTTGTAAAGTAACGTCATCTCCTTGGTTTGGGCATAAGCTTCACTGACTTTGAGGCAGAGAAGAAAAGCTTGTGCCAGGTCAAGTTTGTCTCATTAAGCTTCCCTGTTGGTGACTAGTTGCTCTCCTGCCAAAATACAATTGGAAAAAGCAGAGGAGAGTTCCTCCAGTTCTGAGAGGTTCCAGTAACATTCTTATTTTCCTCAAAAGTATTTTGTCCTCAGTTTCCCTGTGGAAAGCCCACACAGTCATCATAGGATGCTCTGAAGCATCCTTAAATGTACCAGGCTTTAAAAGCAGGAGCAAAAAATGTGATGTAGGTTTTTGTTCTTCTGTTTTCTTGTAGGATAAGTACTTGGTCAGTGATTGCTCAAAATATTACAAAAACAAGTGTTGCAAAGCTAGGCAAGACATTGAATGAAATCAAGGAAAATATCACAGGGTATGGAATTAAAGAGTTAACATACGGCTTTATTCCTGTCTTCTTTTTGTTTACCTCTTTCCTGCCTTATATTAGGGCTGTTAATGCCCAACCAGTTTCTACAGTGGGATGTTACAGGTGTTGGACTGATAAAATTGAATAGAGACTAATAGAAGTAGAGGCTAACACACAGTTGTTTTGTGTTCATCCTACACTTACAGCAGAGCTGTGCTAACAGAAGTGCTCATCCCCATATCCTGTAGCAGAGCAGTCTGCTTCTTCCTGGGAATCACGGGAGCTGCTTTGGTGAGATGATATAGCCATTTTGGACAAATTGGCACTATGGCTCTGTTGTGTGGTGTGGGGGTACTTTTTGGAGGTGTGTCTTTTTTTTTCTTATTCTTATTTTTTTTTTTATAACAGTGATCTCCAAAGAGATTATTTTTAATGAATGTGTCCTTTTTTTCTTACTCAAAGCATAAAAATGGCTCAAGGGCTCATATTCTTTCCCTGTCTCCCTTGCTGGCCCCTCCTCAAACAACAAAAGAAAGGCAGCTTTCTTTTTTTAAGTCGGAGTCAGCAAAGATGTCACTTTTGGGATTTTGGAATTTTCCCAGTGGAGTGGGTTTTTTTGTTGATCTGGGCTGGTTTTTCTTTTTGGTGGTATGTGAGGTTCTTGGTGTGGTGGTGTTTTTATTTTCTTTTTTTGTGGAAAGGAGTCTGGGGATCTTGGGTCTCACTGCACTGTTGTGAACTCTTAACACCTTAATTGAAGGGGTGGAGATGCTGAATCACTAACAAAGACCTCCTTTATCCAAAATGTTAATCAATCATTGACGTTAAATAAGTGTGAACAAAACCAAACAAAAAAACCCCACCCTAAACATGTTTTTGTCTAAGTCCCCCTCCCATTCAGCTGCTCATCTTTGGTCAGGTTAACATTAGAAATTCTTTTAGGGGTGCATTTTTTACGTGTGTATATGTACTTGGTTTTGGTAATGTTTGGTAAAAGTTCTGTTGCTCACTTCCCACTGTAGTTTTCACAATACAGAGTATTTAGCTCATGGATGAAATAAAGATGTTTTGGGTGAAACTGTGATCTGCTTTCGTGTGAGGGAAGTAGCTAGACTGTGACAATAATGTTGTAACCATCTTTTTGTGGCCTAGAGGTGTGGGTTTAGGGAAGTGTTTTGCTTTCCTCTCTTGGTATCAGTTAATTCATTTATCTGTCTTCTAAGCTAGACAGGACCTGAATTTTAATGTGAAAGAAAATAAATTTTTCTATTCCTACAACCAGAAGCTTTGTTATGAATACAAAGGGTGTGGACTCTTTCTTCCCTGCACTTCTCCCCTTTCCTCCCCCCTCATCTTGCATTTCATCTTTACAGTTCATATACTTGGATTGTTTTCAGTTAGTTAGTCTGCAGCCAGAGAAGCTACATTTGTCACTAAATATCCAAATATAGAAACTAAGGCAACTATAAGCCACGAGGCTAAAATATTCATACATAACAGCTTTTCTGAACAGTATCAAGGTTTGAGGTGGAATGGAGTACCTTTGATCCATATTTGCTTGCTATTCAAAGGCTTGCTACTCTGTAATACGTTGACTTTCCATACCTATTTCTACATGTTTCTTTTTAGTTTTTGTTTCCCTTTTGAATTTCTGCTGACAGGCTGTGTCAATTCTTTTGCCTTACAAACTGTGCCTATGGCTTAGGAATTTCGTTGATCTTTTATAAATTCAATGGAAAAACCCTCAACCCACAACAACTTTATCCTGTGGAGTAATTTACACTCAAGTGAGTATTCAAACTAATTCCCATCTTAAATGTCAGCTGTGCTACCTAGCAGGGTTTGATCTCTTCCACTTTCTATAAGTTTAGCAGTACTTTTTCAGCGATGCAGGCAGCCTTCATAAAATCCTTCTATCTAGTGCACATGGCCTTGGACTTCACAGAAATCTCTGTGCCTCGGTTAAGGTCTGTGGTCTGTTTACATAGATATGAAGTCCTTTAACCCAGCAAGATTTGCTGTGGGCTTGGATTTCCTGCTTACAAGCTCTGCTGGAGTCCCTCTAGCCTTCCTGCTGGCAAAATAAAGGTGTTAACTGAGGTTTTCGGAGCAATTTGTGAATTGAAGGAGATTTCATTGGTGAATTCTGGTCTGAACACTGCTCTGCCTGCCATATTTAAAATAGCATTACCCCCTTACCTTTATACGCCTGCTAGGCTTTTCTTTTCTGTTTTAGAACTACAGTAGTTTTTGAGCTGGATCCTCTTTCTGGTAGGGACTGTACAAATGCAGAAGATCAGGGACTTTATTCCTAATTATGACTTCTGGATAATCTTGAAGAACTTGAGCAAAAAAACCCCATCTGCTGGGAAGTTTGTGAAGGGTTGCCCTTAAGACTGTACAAACACTGTCAGCTCAATAACAATAGCAAAACATAAGATGATATTGTAATCTGTACTGAATCCAAACCAACTGTTCCAATGTTGAATTTAATCTGAGCCTTATTCAATTTTTTAAGAAGCAGAACTGAGCCTTGTGACTGTATCTTTACCTATAGGCCTGTCTGCTTTCCATTCATATACCCACGAGCCTTTCTTTCAGTGCTAGAATTGGCTTTTGAGGTGTCCTCATTGCTTACCTGTTTTGATTTTTGCACCACCCCTCTGTGTGTGCTGGTACTTCTGCCAGAGCAGCTGTATGCTGAAATGGATCAAGGAACTGTACTGGATTATAAGTAGCTTGGCAAAAAAAAAGAGAAAAGATTATGCTTGGCCTGCATCAGTTTGCCAAACTGTTTGGGCAAACAAATGGTTCTACAGGCACATCAGACAGCCTGGTGCAGGAGCGGAAGTAAATATTGGTAGCAGCAGTTTTTAGCTGGCGTTGCTGCCAAAAGGAGTACTCATCTAACTGTACCTCTGTGAGTCTGCTAAACTTGCTAAATGTTATTTACACCTATTTGTTACAGCTTCTCTTGTCTGAGAACAGTTCCTTCAGCTTACCTTGTTCTTCTTGCCAAAAATGTTTCTTATCTCTGGACATATATGCAATGTATAAAAAGAGAAACCCTCTTTAAGAAGCTTTAAAGAGGGCAAACTGAAGAATATGATGGTTTAGCTATGGAGAAGTTTCTGCTGCTTCGAGACTGATGATACAGAACATGTAGTGTAAATTGATGATAGACTTTTTAGTGTGGTTGCAATTAAGCAGTGAAACTCATGCTGTGAGAGTCATCAGGAGCAAGAATTCAACAAGAGTTAAAAAGGATCAGATGTCTGTAGGAATATGAAGAATATTCAATTATTGTAATCAGTGACAGTAGAAATTTTGGAAGAGGTATTAAGCCTATGGTCTAAACCTTGATTTTTATTCTGCTGTAACAGATGCCTCTATATTGAGAAAGAGGGAGGGAATAGCTGCTTATACCTGGGTTTGCTGTGGGGTTCTCACACACTTTTCTGGAAACATGATTGCAACCAGTGTGTGAGATGCCATTAAACTCCACAGGCTTCTGGTTGGATCCTGTGACCCGTCCCAAAATCTAGTCCCAGCTACTGATCTGTAACTACTGTGAAAAGAGCTGCCACTACCTGACTTTTTACCTTTGTTTTACTCCTGCTTCTGTGGGTTGTTCTTGCCTGTTCTTGGGCAGAGATGGATCTCAGCACCCTGGTTTTTATCTACTTTGACAACGCTCATTTTATTTTATTTTACGATATCTGAAGAATGAATATTATCTCTTTAAAGTAGATAGATATGCTTCAAGATCTATTTTCCAGACAGACTTAAAAGCAGAGGTGAGTTTTTTGTTGTTTTCTCTCAGAGAAGAAGCTTGTAGAATAGGGAAGGGAGATGAGACGTGGAACTGTAAGGAGGTTGGCTTGTTTGTTCGTTTCAAATCCTTTTGGAGGAAAGAAAATGCAAAGTATGCTGTACCACTGACATAATTTCTTTCAAGAAAGCAGGACACAGAGGTGGTAAAGCAACATCCTTTGAGAGTTCACTGAAAATTGGGTGCTGTAGCTTGAAAACAATACTGATTTTTAAGTGCTTCTTAGTGGTACAATCAATGGCAAAAAGAGAGTCTGATATGCACAATAATTTCACTGTATATGGAATTGGAGGAGAGCTTGCCACTTTCTATATTGAGTTCAAAGCAGTTGTGACTTGAGCACAGGTAGCCACATGGCTGCCTGCTCAACTCCTAGCGGTTACTCTGAGCTGGTAGGCCTATTGGCTTATGAGAATGCTGGCCTCCTGAGAAAGCAGTGTCACTCTGTTCTTGCTACTTAATTTTTTGGTGGGGCTGTCTGCATAGTAGTAGAGCAGGGGAACTTTCAATTTGCCTTCTGAACATAAAGTGCAGATACCCGTTTTACCTTATCAGTAGGGTGGCCGGGACCTGTGGGCTCTCTTAAAACCGGGTTAGATTGGGTTTGGTGGTGAACTTGAGAACAGAACCTGTCTCTTAACGTGCCTGTGATTTGTCTACTTGACCATTTTACTTACACTCTACAAATTGCTTTAAAACTGGAGTCTACTTGTGTATGTCGTATGGAGCCATCTTTGCAGTGTGTATAGAATTATGCAAAACCTGATGGGAAATACTGATTTAGTAGTTCACTGATAAAAACACTGGGTAAGATCGAGCAGTGCACCCTTTTCCAGGTTGCTCAGAGCTATGCTCTCTACATTTTGCTAGACTGACTATTTCAGGTGTCTTGATACTGCCATTCCACTGGCTATGAAATGGCAGTATTTTATCTATGTACCAATCTGGTTTTATTTGAGGATTGATTTGAAATGTATTTGCAGTGTAATATAAACCAAAGCTGTAGCCTGTTGAGGTGAGCAACCACAGCTTCTACAGTGAGAGCTGTAATGATGGAGAGTTTAGGCAGTCTTACATATGGAGAAACTTTACTTGGAACTTTTGCTAGCGAAACTGAAGTTTTCCACCACATTTTATATTATGTATGAGAAGGGAATAAAGAACTTGGGGCCAAAATGGCATGACAGCTTGTTAGCAAGAAAATGCTTTCTTCTGTCTCTTTAAAAAAAAAAAAAAATAACCTTCTTGTGGTTGGGGATAGAAAGTTGAAACTGTCAGGCAAATAGCCACCATCCAGCAGAAATGCTTCTGAATGTTTGCGTGAAAGCTAGCTTTGATTTGACAGTTACGAGTCTTTGAAAATAGTGCTCTGTTTATACAGTACAGTAAATACTTTGAAGTACGTTAGGCTTTGCTGTACATGTGTGGCTAACTGAGGAATATTAAACGCGTACGTCTTGTGTTGAGCGAGGGAGGAACCTGCAGCAGTTGGAATTGCATGCTCTTCATACTTTCATAAGATCATGTCAAAGCAGTAGATTTGATAATAGACTTGATTATACGATTGCTTAATTTCTTGTCAAAATAACATTTTTACATGTGGTGTTTTGAGATCTTTAAGGTGACCTCATGTTATTTATCAAGTGTCAGTTTTCATCCCAGCAGCTTTGATATAATCATGTAGCATTGTGGAGTACTGTGTACCAGCAGTCTGCTTGCTGGAGTTGTTTGAAGTTCCTTACTCCTTAGAAGAATCACTGTTCTGTTAAAGATCCTACATTTAACAACTAGGAAACCAGTATACAAAAATACTGTGCTGTGTCGCTAAATGTCATACTACATCTAAGATGCCTAATGTGGGTCTAAAACCAAAGACACATGAGGTTCAGTGCAACCAGGAGTGTATACCCCTTGAAACACATCTTACCCAGAGGCGAGTTGCATGGGATAGAGTAACTTTCTCCTCTCCAACCCTGTGGGAATGCCCACTTTGCAGCACAGAGTTCACTGGGTGCCTGATGCTAGGAAACAGCAGGAGGGCTTGTGTAAGGGGGAAGAGCAGAGGGCTGACTAGTGGTGATGGTCCTGAACGAAAACTGGTCTCGCGGTCAGTGCTGGAAGGTAGCAATGCTTAGGGGAGCCTTGCAAAACTGCTCCTTTGGGATGAGAGAACGGACAGACATCTGTTAAGGTGAAGGTTAACATGAAGGAGGGTATGTAGGTTGCTCTCGGCAATTATGACAGGCATGTGATGTCCCCTTGCAGCATACTGGGAAAGTACTTTCTACTTGCTGTAGCACTGGGTTTTCCCCAGAGGAGGTCTATCCTATACTGACCCATCCCAGCCTCACGTAGCTTATGAAAACTTGACAAGATTGCAGCCTGAGGAGTTATGCCTGAGGACTGTTTCTTATCTTTGATTTGGGAAGCCTGGAGAGGGATGCTGAAATGAAAAGTGCTTGTTTTTGCTGTACTGATAGGTGGCTTATTTCTCCCAAGCCTTCTGCTTTAAACAGCGTGGTGTTACTACATGTTGAAGAAAAAAATTCCCATTATTTCTGCTTTTTTTTTTTTCAATTTTTTTTTTTTCTTCCCTCTCTGCAGATTAGTTTCTAAAGAATGGGCTGCTGACAAGCTTGATACAGATGTTTCTTAGCTATGGTTGTTCATGCTGATGTCCCTATTTGAATTTCAGAAAAACTAGACCCAAAGAAGTAAGAGAAAAAGAGATCATGTCTGGCTCCAAACACATTACCTACTGCAGAAAGCTCAAGTGTTGTCCATTAGACTCCTGCCTGTAATGCTGACTGATGCTGGGGCTGTGAACTACTTTCATGGTATAGTAAGCTGCAGAAGCCTGTATTAGAGAAATATTGTTAAAACACTTAATGAAAAATCTCTTATTGCTAGAACTTTTGATCTTTATCAGTGTTAACAGTAGTAGGAACTCTAGAGCAGACTACCTGCTAAGACTAGAGCTGCTAAGGTAAGTGACATCCCACGTAAAGTGCTTCAGACTCCAACTATAATGTACATAGACTGCTCCCAGCATTGCTAACATAGGTGGAGCTGAACTGATGTTGGCAGCTGCCCTGAAGAACACTGAGGCAGAGCTGAGGTTGATGTGATGTCATGGTGTGTTACAGGTTACGCAATAGCATGCCCAACACCCTGGCAGCCGTCCGGCTGACCTGTACCTGCAAATGCCACTAATGCTGGCAAAGCTGAAATGGTGTGAGTAGCAAGGGACAACGTTCATAGCATTCCTGTGGAGAAGCAGATAACTGTAGCTTAGGCTTTGCTGTTTTTTTTTTTTAGGGTTTTTCTTTTGTCTTATTTTTTCCCCTAACTGATTTCTGGAAACTGTAGCAAATTTTACCAAAAGATTGTTCTAGTCCCAGCTGGATGAGTAGTTCAAGTTGATTTGTTTTACATAATAGCAGCTGGGAAATGGAACGTGAGTTCAGGTATCTGGATGTGTACACCTTGAATTTGCTCACCAGTGTCCATAAGTGTCTACCTCCTCTGTTACTTGGGAAAGAACTGTACAAAATCAGAAACTGTCTAGGACATCTGTTGATCCCCAGTGTATTAAAAACACACTGAAGTGTTGTTAGATACACTAAAAATGAAGTTCAATGGGTGTGTAGTTGTCTTTTTGACAAAAAGTTAGTGTTACAGCTCTTAAAAGTCGTGATTATGAGTGTTGGAAAATATTATTTTAGAATGATTTATGTAAATGGCTATAAAGGCAGCCTTTACGTGATGGCTGCTGTTGGTTATCTGTGTACTTGTCAGAAGAAGGAAGAGTAGTCAGTGGAGATACCATTGTCTGAGAGCAGGGGATGGTTACGTGAGAAATGTCATAAACCACTTGATTCTCTGAGCTTTTGGGTTTGTACTGGGCTTTGTCAGTGATTGTTTTGATTACAGTTTTTTAAAGATAGAGAGCAAAAGCTTGGACTTTCTTTGTCCTGTTTTGAACGGACTTTAGGACAGACTAGTTCTTTGGGAAATGTCTGTATGTGTGGTGGTAGAAGATGGGGGAAAGCGTGGGAGAAAGTATCTGCACTATCTTACTCAATATATGCAGATGGGCAGGCACAGGTAGACTGCAGAGCTACATTATGTGACCATGCATGGTGGGGGGTTAGGTATATTCTTAGAGTTTCTGGGAGGTTTATCCCATGGTCTTAATTTTTTAATTAATCTGAAATACTTGAAGGGATTTCTCTTCCTTGTAATAGCATAGGGTCTTGCCTGCTCTTTCCCTGTCTGTGCTTGTAAGTCATCAAGGTGTTAATTTTAAGTGAGCCTGCCTTTGCTCAGTCCTTTCTATGTGCTTCTAGGCACAGAAATAGTTTCAGGCAACAGAGACAGACAGAGAGATGGATATATCCACCATGTGTACAAGCAGAGTTGTTTTATCTGCAGAAGTTGTAATGGGACCGGTGAAGATTGTATAGTCCTCACATTCCTGTAGCAAAATGAGTTTAGGTGACAAGTTCTCAGTTGTTCTTTATATTGTGAGACAGCTCTGGTACAAAATCGTGAGGAAGGGGGTAATGCTGCACAGACTTGGGATTAACAGTGATTTCTCTGATGTGTGTAGGGAGGAATTGACTTTGGGAAACTGTGAGGATTTAGCACATGACAATGTTTTTTACTGTCAATATATCCTGAAACATTATGGCCTTTTCTACATTTATAAGTTAGGACCATCTAGAAATGGGTGACTGTCTGCGAGTTGCTATCTAATCAGCTTAATGCTAACGAGTTAGCTCTTCATGTTGAGAAAATGGTTTGTAAGTAAATGGGATTTGTGGTTTATTAGAGAATGACAGAACATGACATTCTCCCCAAATTGGCAGCTGTTTCAGATAGAGTATTGCCCATGTAGCATATGAGGTGCCCTTGGTGCAAGTGGCCATTGCCTTTACAGCAGATGCAGCACATGAGCAAATCATCCAAGGGTTTACTCTGTGATGACTATGTAGTCTTGTTAAAGCATGAGGTCTGCAAACATTGCAGTGGAAAGAGCTGGGACAGAGTATAGTTGGGCCAGCTACTGATTGACAAGTAGACTTGTGTTGTGTCCAGACAATACGCAGATTGGTAGTCTCTTTGGCCTCGGGAGTTCTTTAGATATCAAATGTGTTTTCTGTCCTTGTTTAAGAAAAAGAGCAGAGGGACCTGGCAGTAGAAGGATGCAAGTGTGTTTGAACAACCAGCTTAAACCTATCCATACCTGTGCTATCAGTCACTGCTGCCTCATTTGTGCCAGCACCAGTGAGCATGTGGCCACCTGGCTGGTTGAAACAGGAAGCTTGTCTCCTGAAAATCAATCATGTCCTATTTGGAGTTAGTTTTTAGCTGGGTCACAAGTGCTAGTGATGGCTGGAAGGGATAGAGTTGAATAGATGGAGGCTGGTTAAAGTTACTTTCCTGGGTGCAGCACATACCTGGTGTGTAGCCAGTGAGGCAGCATTTTTGACAAATCTCTTTGAATGCTGATAGATCCAAAACTAGTTGTATTGCAAGCACATGGTTTATGCATTTATGGAAAAGGATGAGGAAGACAGCTTTCACTAAGAAGTAGGGGCAGACTTAAAGATGTAGTTAAAGCCCATAGTGGAGGCCATATCTAGAAACTGGGACTGGTCCAGGGGATCAAAGAGTGTCCTGTGTCCCTGTATCAAGCGTCTTGGGGAGATGTGTGGGGGTGTAGAATAGTCATGTCAATTTATCTATTTGCTTTTACTTTTATATGATCTTAAGGGAGTCTGATGGTTCAATAAAAGCATTGAATAACACTTCCTGCATCCTTTTTGTTTCCCAGTTGCAGTCTTTATCAATGAGCTGTGTAATCAAGTACTTCATTAAACAGCAGCTTATTAAAAAGTAACATGTGCAGTTCATCTACAAGTATGCAAAATAAGCAAATGCTTAACAAAACTAGTAAGTACAGCACGTGGTGAAAAGCAGCAGTAGGTCTTGGGGTGTCTGGGATGTCGTGGAGTCGCCTCTTGCCAGTGCAGCTGTTCTCTTTCTTATGTGGCTGAATAAGGGTCAGAGAAATAAGATGTGCTCTTCCCAGTACAATTGCACTGAAATAGCACCAGCTGATTCACTGAGGGGAACCACACAGGGACTCAACTGGTGCACATGCAGAGGTTTCTTTCCTGGGGGCTGTTGGGATGCACAGTTGCCCAAACAGCTCCTGCTGCTGTAGTTCTTGGTCCCTCCTGAAGCTACTACTCTTGCCATAGCAGTCTCATACTCTACTCTCTCTCTTTTCTTGCCTCTTCCACTGTCACAGCTACAGTTCAGGGTGCTGGCTTAGCTTGTGTTCAAAGTTGTCATTTGTTTTCTGTAGCAGCAGGTCTCTAGCCTTTTTTCTTTTTCCATGCTGACTTTGGGCTCTCGCCACCCTCAGTCCAGCACAGACTGACAGTCTCAGAAAGTCCGTGAGGAAGAAAGAAGTGTATTCTTTATTGTACATAGAGAAAGAGGTTTCTTGCCTTTAATGCTTTGTGTCACAGTAAGGCCACAGGTTTGATACTTTTATCTACTTGGTATGCCTTTATTTCATCTCTCCACATTCTTCTTCTCAAAGAGGGAGAAAGACTGAAGTGAATTGTCAGTAACTGCAGCTGTTCCTGCTGAAGCAGCCATAATGTTGTACGCTGCCAAGTACCTGACCACTTGTCACTATCAGGCTTCTGCAGTTTAAGGACATAAAGGGGGAATAAGCTATTTTGGATGTGTCTTTTTCCTTCTATTTACAGTACAGTAATGTGGGTGTTAGTTCACAGAAGTGCAGGAATGATTCATGAATAAGTTACTGAAAGGTAAGCTAAGATGTGCATTTATGTCTTGTTAGTTGCTCTGTGGTAGCTGGTTGTATACATGAACTCACCCTTTTGCACTTAAATTTGCTGTGAGGCAAGTTGTCTTGTGCCATCAGTGGGCTAAGACCATGTAAGTGCGCAGCAGAGACACTGAACTAGGGGATGGAATTATATTGGGATAACTGTCTGGGTAGCCTTAAAGATGGATCGTGTCTGATCATTTGTGTGCCTCTGGCAGTCCTAGCTGTGGTCTGTAAGTCTGTCCTGCTTTGGTCTGCCCTACCAAGTTGGACTTGAACGTTTCAAGCAATAGAGTCTTGACAATTTTCTGTGATAGGTTCTCTCCATCCTATTGCAAGTTGGTGTTGCCATGTTTTCCCTTTCAAAGGAAAAGGTGATTTCTGTTCCTGCTTTGATAGAGGTGTGTCAGTATTGGCACTGACATGGCTTAGCCTATATTGTTTTCTTGGGTGGGGTGAGAGAAAGGGGAGAGGAGATACAACTGGGTAATTGGATTCGGGGATGATTGTGCTGCTATGGTAGGTTTTACTGGATGAAGCAGCTTGTTGGGATAGGTGTTTGTTTCAGCTTCTGTCTGCAGGTGTGACTTGGCTAGATAAGGATGGTCTATCGCGTTGATGATTTCATTGTTTGATTTGGCTGGTCTGGGTGGAGATTGTAGCTGCATTGTTTGGGACTAGCTTTGTAGTTCAGTTTTGTTGAAGTAGATTACATGGCAGTGCATTGCTACATTATTAAGGTGAAGCTGCAGTAGATAATAGTTGGAGAGTGTTGGAGGGAAGAAAATATGCACAGTTTCACAATGCGTAACTAATTAAGCCTCGCAACTGCTCCTGTGTTCCTGTTGAGAGATCTGGTCAGCAAAATGTGTTGGGATTACACAAAAAACCTCTGGTAGTGCTTTCAGTTTGCAGTTGTACTTTAACTGCAAGGCTGTCCGTGCTGTGTAAATAGCTGAGAGTGCTCTAAGAGACCGTGCTGGCACCAACAGTGTGAATGTTGTCTGGATTCATACAGTTCTTGCAGCCTCTCCAGTTTTCACAGTGGATGAGGGAGAAGCTGTCGGCTAGCTGCCCTGTTGTTCTTTGCTGACCATTAAGCTGTGCCTCAGCATTCACTTTTTCTTGTGTTATAGAACTTTCAGGCACTTAAACTTGGTTTGGCATGTGAGTGAACATGAATCGATGCAGGTTTATCTCCATTGCTGAAGGTGTGGCTGATCAGTTCTTGGGCCATGAACTCTTTTGGACCTGTAGGAAATGACCATAGTTCAAGGTGGGACTAGCCCCTCTGTCTTGGAACAAGCTTGCAGTATGTCTTGGGAAGGTACACAGTTGGATTCCCTTCTCCCTGTAGTGTAGCACAATGATGTGAAGCAGGAGCTGCTAAAACAGTAGACGGCGCCTCTTCCCTCTCAGACCTGCCTGGTTTTTCCCTAGATGTGACCGGGCAATTGCCTGGCGTTACCTGATGTTTGATGTTTTTTATTTATGTGTTGTCTTGCTGTGGAGGAGGTTGTATACGTCAGGCACAGGGGTTTGGCAGAAGTTGCTGTGCTCACAGTGAGGGGAAGGTGAGACTTTGAAGAGAAGTGGATGCAGAGAAGGGGAGGTTATGTGTCCAAGTTTTACACCAGCTTCTCAAAAAAATGAGCTCATGGGAATGCAGCTAGCTCAAATGTGGGAGTGCTAAAGCAGATCTGATCTATTTTTCCTCTGTGTACAGCATGTATCTTCAGACTCTTCCAATCTGATGGTGGCTTTTCTGGTGCTGACAACTTTTGCCAGTCTGATCAGAGGCTCTCACTTATCATTGATTCAAAGCAAGTTTTGATTTCTTGGCTTCTGTGGCTGTATGCATGGGAGGGACACACAGCTTGGATGTGCATTCATGTTGGTGAAGCTCTTCCTCTCTCTTCTTTTTCCAGGTGATCTTTTCTTGTGAGACTAATGGTTCACAACTCATGGCCTCTACAATGAGTACTGCTGTGTCGTGACACCAGGGGTCTTGCTTGGTAAGCTACTTGTTGGAAAGGCAAGGACCTGTCACATCTCCACAAATGTGGGTCCCTCTCCTTTGCCTCTGAGGTTTCAAGTAATTTTAAGCTGTCCAGATTGTAAGCTGCAACCAAGCAGGTGAGGCTATTTTTCACCTGTTCTCACCTCCTTCTTTGAGCTTGCAGTGGCACTGATGTGGTTATGTGATCAAGCAGAAGGCGGCACTAATCCAGCTGAATAGTGATTTCTGCTGTTTCCCTTGGGTTAGTTCCCATTCAGATCTTTCCCTAATCTGGTCAGGAGAGAGGTGGTGAGAATGAGTAGCCAGTTGAACCATCCCTTTTCCCTGCAACCATTGTCTGACATACCTTCAAGCAACCTTGAAAACAGGGCATTGGATGTAGCTTGCCAATGTCTTGAAAATTGGCTTGACCATTCACTGTCAGTGACCCTAGCTCTAATTTTAGAGCAATGCTAAGGGTTTTGCTATGGCAGGCAGACTTCAGCTGCAAAAATACATTTCTATAGTGCTTTTCCATTATTGAACCCTAGATTCTTGGACATACATATGTTAGAAGTGCATTTAGAAAAATTGTAAGGCATTCAATTTCGTATTATAAAAGGTGGTACGTTCCCAGTGTGCAGAAATGAGAAGCCAAGGAAGTTGAGTGGCTGTTGAACCACCGATGAATATATTGATGTATCCTTTATAGCTCTCTCTAGTAAGAAGAAATTTAAGCCGAGATTGGAAAATACAGTTCCCTTGCAGAGCACATCAATTCTAATAGATGGAAGATATGTGTACATAGGATAATAAAAATGGAGTTAAAAAATTGGAGGGTTATTCCCCCCCACCATGAAGTATTTGAAAGTTTAGTGATGTTGGAAATAGTGTGCAGCCAGTGTGATCCTGATTCCATTCTTCGTGTTTTCTCATTGCACTGTGCAAGACTGGGAGTCTGAGAAAATTCACATTGTATCATAAAAGGTAACAAGATAACGCATAAATATCAAAAGTGGAAAAGCAGAGGATGAAACAACTTCATCCCACTGACATCTAAATCCTGCTTTTAGCATTGAGCTCTGGTCACTTTAATGCTATTGTTCCTTTTTTCTTTTTTACCTGAAATTTACAGTATTTTTAGTCATACTTTCACCTTAAGTGAGGACCCCAAAGTATCACAGAATTCCATTGACTTTCATAGATGTGTAAATCTCTCCTGAAAAATCTCTTCTGAAAATTAGGGTTGGGTTTTGTTGATAAGGTCATGATTTTGTTGTCAAAACAGACATGGAAGCCAAATTTGCATGCAAGGATGGTTTAGATACTTGCAAAGATGTTCTCTCTAATGTATCTGTATAGCACCAGCTACAGTTATGGCATGATAGTAGTAACAATAGTAGTAGAGTAGCTCCAACATGGTTCTCAAAATCAGTGGGATAACCAGCTGATAGCACCAGAGGGGCATAAAGATCTTGCAGAATGTGTGGCTCAGAGTGGAGTTCATCTTATGCCTAATAGGCGGCATTAAAGATGAGACCTTTATTGCAGACTCATTCCCCATGTTAATGGGTTTGTGCAGCACAATGCATGTGAGAAAAGGGAGCAGGGTGATTTCTGTGGCTCCTGAAGGAGACATGGTAGAAAAGAGGATTTTTGGAGATGATATGGAACTTCATGGAACAGCTGAAGTGTGGAGCACTGTTAAAGTACAGCAGTACAAAGAAAAGTGTAATGACACAACCTTGCAAAAGAATCAATTTGGGGAACTGGAAAAGCATGGTGCCCAATACTACAGGTTGCTGATAACTCTCCTTGGCCAGAAGTGATCACATTGTGCCCACATTTCTTAATCCTCTGGTGTGACGTAAACCAATTTTTGTTTTCTAAATACAAGTTGAAAAGTAGTTTCTTCATAAAATTCAAGATACGCCCTGTCTGGTGAGATTTATTTTGTTTCAATTGATATACACAGGAAGAAACTGCTTCTTTGGTGCTGAGAAGGAATACTGGGAGTATTTACATTTGAATAATATTTAACCAGCAATGCTTAATACATTAACAATAAATCTTGGTCAGATTCTAAATTAAGCAGATTTGCATCTGAGTAGGTGAGATGAACAGGAGAGATTTTGTTAAAACATAAACAAGACAGAAATTTGTTCCAAAATAATTTAGCCCAAAGAACATAAACAGTAATGTTCAACCGTTTCCTCCTCCAGAAACGGTTTTATGTGCCTTATTGCCTGTGTCATGCATATTGTTTCTTAGAAAGAAGATGAAAAGGTGCTTTTTTTTTTTTTTTCTAAAAAGCCTTAATAGCCTGTATAGTGTTGCTGAGCAAATTTATAGGGGTAGTTCTCTAGTGATCTTTTGGCCTTTTTAATAGATACGATGAGTGACTAACTGCTGGTATTTTCAGAGTAATCACAGCATAGCTGGCTGCTTACAGGTGGTCAGGAAGGCATTTTATTTTATTTTCCTCCCTTTGTGCAACCCTTAGCACACATCATTGAACATATGTCTAGTTATATTGGACCAAGGAGACAAAAGATTTGAGAGGAGTTTATGTTCTTAAGAAATATCAGATTACGGTCATTCACAGGGGGATTCTGGCTAGCTAAGTCATGTCAGGGATTTGTGTTTTGGCTTCCTACTGACTTGCTGTGAGGTGTCTTCAGGCTGAGCACAGATGCAGAATCAAAGTGTCCAGATACAAGTTGTTTTGTTGATTCCAGAGTGATTTGCTTCAGATGAAGGGAAGATGGCCTCGCTGCCTGTAAACTAAATGGCCAGCCAGGGCTGCCTCTGGTTTGAAATGCAGAGGTGTGCTGAGCCATCTGAAAGCTATTCTCCAGTATCTTCTCAGTAAAGGGCGTAGGAAATAGCCATTTACTGCTTCACACCAGCTTGGGAAGTTCCTCACTGGTTTTCTGTTCTCTTTTTGTGGGGTGGTTTTAACAGCGTGCCCTGGAGATGCGAGACTTCCCCTGGGCAGCAGGAGGCACGCGTCTAGAGAATGCTGGAGCTGCAGGAGGGAAGCGCCCAGTGCAAAACCAGAGAGGAGCAAAGAGAAAAAAGGCAAGCAGACAGCCAGCATTGAGAGAAGCAGGTGGCAGAAAGTGCTTCGACGCTGCCTCTGGCGGCACACTCCCCAGAGGAACTTGACGAGAGTCCATCTGCATGCGTGTGAGACTGTGAGCTCAGGATTTCTGTCAATGCATTCCAGTAACCCCAAAGTGAGGAACTCCCCGTCAGGCAACACACAGAGGTAAGGAGAAGAGCCTGCAGTCAGCTGCTCTGGATTGGTGCATGATCGTCTCCCTGCTCTGCTGCAGCATTAGTTGGTGCATGTGGTCTTCCTTTGTGCTCCCTTTGTACCTGCCGAGTACTTGAGCACTGTCTGCACAGTGCTGACAAGCCTTCAGGTTTGCTCAGCTCTGGATGAGCAGAAAGCTGTAAACCCATGAGGTGCAGATTCTCCATTCCTCATACCTTCCATCAGGTGTCTGAATAGGCTGTAGGAGAGAAAACATGCCGTTTTCTATCCACTTTGTTGTTTTGTTTTTTTTCTTCCCCCTTTCTGTTTCCCTGAGGAATAGTTGAGCAGCAGCAGGTCTCTCTGTACGTTCACACAAAACACTTCTGCCTGTATTACTGGCCTGCACAGCCTAGAGAACTGATCAGCTGTGCACCGAGATCCTCTGCATCATTCACCTGCCAGTGCAGCAGGTCAGAACTCTCCTCTGCTAATTTGGAAGGAGAAAAATATGGAAGCAAAGCAGTGTCCAGAACAGTGTTCTGATTGACAGCATTCTCGAGTTTGATTATTTACTCCTATAGGTCATTTGGAGCTTAATTCAGAAGGAATTATTCTGAGTCAGATATCTGTCCAAAAGAGGAAACGTCTGTGTGAGTCCCACAGTGAGGGTGCTAACGAGTGCTGCCTTTTGGAAGTGGTAGTGACAATGAGAAAACACAAGGCAGGAGATCTGACAGCAATGGAGTAACTGGAGGGTGAGGAGGAAGGGGTGACTAATATACGTCTAAAGCCTAGAGGAGCAAAATATTTTTAGGATGCAATTTGCTGAATGGAAAAGGGAAGGAAAGACTCTCCTTTGGTAGATTAAAGCAGCTTCATCTGCCCCATTTTGCAGGAGTGTGCAGGGAGTCAGTATCCTTCTCTTTGCTTATTCAGAGGCAGGTTGTAGCTGGTTTAATTGTTTTCACGGTCAGAGGTTTGTGTTTTCCTGGCAGCTCGCCCCAATGTATGATGAATGCTGCAGTAATGCTGGGTTTTCCTTGTGCTCCCTGTGGAACTGGATAGGGAGGCGCAAGGGAGGGGGTGTGTGTGGGGAGTTCTGAGTGTATTGGAGCTACAGTGTATAGTTGGGGTCCATGAGAGTGGCGAGGTGAACTTTATTGTGCCTTGTTTGTTTACTCTGAGCTGGTCTTAGTGTGAGGTGCTTCTCTGTGCACATAGAAACCGTTGTCTTTATTGACAGAAGCCCCAGAGGTAGGTCCTCATGTGACAGCAGTTTCTGGGATCTGGCAGGTCTGTAGCTTGCCCTGGTGCCTTCTTGAGCAATGAGATCCCGTCTTGGATAATAACCCTTTCAGGGCATGTTCAAAAAAGCACCTGCATGACTCTCAGCTTGCAGGCATTTTTTATTTGTCAGCAGTTGTCTTGGCTTGCAAAGGTGGCAGCGGTTGTTTCTGCTTCTCTCTAATCTGTTCCTACAGGGTTGAATGAACCAATGGTGTGATTTGTCACTCTTCTTTTTTTCCTTTTTCTTTTTGCTCCATCCCTAGTAGCCCCAAATCAAAGCAGGAGGTGATGGTCCGTCCCCCTACAGTGATGTCCCCATCTGGCAACCCCCAGCTGGATTCCAAATTTTCCAACCAGGGCAAACAAGGGGGCTCCACCAGCCAATCCCAGCCCTCTCCCTGTGACCCCAAAAGTGGAGGTCACCCCCCCAAAGTGCTTCCTGGCCCAGGTGGGAGCATGGGGCTGAAGAATGGGGCTGGAAATGGTGCCAAGGGGAAGGGGAAGAGAGAGAGGAGCATTTCGTCAGACTCCTTTGAGCAGAGAGAAGCTGGGACTCCTAGTGATGACCCCGAAATCAAAGGTATGTTTGCTAGGATTTGTGTGCAAGTGCAGACGATTAGTCTGAGTCTTCTGTGAGATGGAGAATCCCTCTGCAAGTGTTAGAGAACCACAGACAAATAAATGTTTCTCTAAGTTCCAGCCAGTGGAGTCTAAAGGTCTTGAGAGCAGACAAAGAGGAGAGGTTGTCAGAGCTGGCATTGGTAAACGTCCTGTTCACGCTCAGTTAAAGTGCAGATCTTACTCTGGTGGGAAAGTTCCTTTGTAACTCTGAAACTCCCCCAGAGGATTTGAAAGTACAAATGCAACCTGTTGGTTTCCTTCTGGCCTTTGACCTTTCAGGAACTGCTCTGTTGTAACTGGGGTTTTGAACAATATGCAAGCCTGTTTTGTCAACACAGATACATAACCTGTAGCACCCTGACTGGTAACACAAGCCAGGGAGTTGGGATTTCTGTGTTCTGTTCCTGGCTCCAATATTGCTTCTGAGAGGCAGCGCAAAAACAGGCTAGGTGTGCAATTGTCCGTTTTCCTTTGTTGGCCATTTACTAGGCCACTTGGCTAAGGTGACTAAAGGGAAAAAGAGTAAAGTTTTCCACATAATGTTCTCCTTAGATGCAGGTATATTTCTATTTGTTCATTTTGATGTGTAGTTTTTCTGCTGTTCTGTGTGGCCGTTATAGAATTCAAAGTGATCAGCTCTGGGGACTATCACTTGTCTTGGAGAAGGACAAGATAAGCTTTCTCCTAGTGGTGCCTGAAGGACAGCATGGTATTACAGAGAGGATGCCCGATGTGATAGGAGAATTGCCTTTAGTAGTGCTTGAGGGAGAAGTGGGAAATTTCAGAAGGGGAAAAGCTCTGATCAGTTTCCAGAAATGGTTTCCAAAGAGCTCCCACGGTAGTGATTCCACTCTTTTCCTCATTCTACCCTTCCAGACTGCAATTCTGCTGATCATGTGAAGTCCCAGGAGTCTCAGCATACACCACACTCCATGACTCCTTCAAATGCTTCAGCCCCAAGGTCTTCCACACCTTCCCATGGCCTGACTGCCGCTTTGGAGCCAGCAAGTGGGCAGAAGACTCCATCCAAAGTGGTTTATGTCTTTTCTACTGAGATGGCCAACAAGTAAGTAGATAGATGCCTGAATGTCTTCAGGCAGCAGGGCTTGTACTTATGCTCCCTTTTTAAGAGATTCTCAAGTGCACTTTCTCCATCAAGTGGATTCTTGTAGCAAAAAGTCATTACTTGTTTTGGGGATGTTGAAGGGACTGGAGTGGAAAATGTCACTACCTCTTGCCCCCTGAAAAGTGGTTGTTTATTCCTCCCAGTTGTGGGGTGGTTTGGATTTTCTTGTTCTGTTTTTTTGGTGGGTTTTTTTTTTGGTTGGTGGTTTTTTGGGTTTTTTTTTTGGCAATGCTGGTAGATGTTGTTTTGCAATCCATGCAGTGAGTAGCAGCCAGGATAGTTTAAACTGGGACATGACCCCAGAACACCGGGTTTGTAGATGTAAGCACTTTTCTTTTGCTACTCATCAAGAGTAAAATGTGCATGGTTAAGTCTTTCTCACTTCTGCCAGGTGAAGAATATAAGGGAGACCAGATAAGAAAAAATGAGTATTAGCTTCAGTTGGATATGTGTATCTGTCTGTCCATCTTTGCAGGGCTGCAGAAGCTGTGCTGAAGGGACAGGTGGAAACCATTGTGTCCTTTCATATCCAGAACATCTCAAACAGCAAGGCGGAACGAAACACTGTACCCTTGGTAGGGAATACCTGCATGTGGAGGGGGAAGGGAAATGGTAAATGTGCTTGTGTGTGTGCTTCAGAGAGACAGGTCAGTATTTACGCTCTGAAATAAGTTTTAGGATGAAAGGAGAGAGGCAGTTGTTAATTCTTTTTCAAATAAATTTCTCATATCATCCAAATAAGAGCCTGAGTCTTGCAATGTTTGAGTATTGTATTTCCATCCCACTGCTCAGGCAGAGCTAGCTTAGAAGCAAGGGGTACCTGCTGTAATGCTTGAATACTATAAGTTTCTGCATGGCCAAGGTGCTGCTCTGTAGTCACTGCACAAAGGGTACCTACCCTTCCTTGCAAAGCATGGGCTGGTAGGGTTGAGACATGACATTTTGTTTGTGCTGCTGATCACATGACATGGCTGTATGAAGAGTGAGTGATGTCATGTGACTTTCTCTTCCAGAACCCCCAGATCACTGCACTTCGGACTGAACCCAAGCCCCTGCCGCAGCCCCAGCCTCCTGCTGCCCAGGACCAGAACCCTCCCCAGAATGCCAAAATGCAGCCGACTCCACCCGTGTCAGCGCCGGTATCCAAATCCACTGGCCCCCCGTGTCCCATAGATCAGGACAGTCCGAGCGTGGAAAACAAAGTGATGTCTGTGGGCAGCCCTGCCAACTCTACCCCGTTGCAGACAGAAGGATTTGGGCAGAGTTCAACCCCCAACAACCGGGCAGTTAGCCCGGTTTCCCAAGGTAGCAATAGCTCTGCTGCAGATCCCAAAGGTCCTCCCCAGCAGGTGTCTGGTGGGGACCCATCCAGTTTGGGGGAAAATCCAGATGGACTGTCCCAGGAGCAGCTGGAGCATCGAGAGCGCTCGTTGCAGACCCTAAGAGACATACAGCGCATGCTCTTCCCTGATGAGAAAGAGTTTGCGGGAGGGCAAAGCGGGGGCCCACCCCCAAATGCTGGGGTGCTGGATGGTCCTCAAAAGAAACCTGAAGGGCCGATACAGGCTATGATGGCTCAATCCCAAAGTTTAGGCAAAGGGTCAGGGTCTCGGACAGATGGAGGGGCTCCATTTGGCCCTCAAGGACACAGGGACATGCCTTTTTCCCCAGATGAAATGGGGCCGCCACCAATGAACTCCCAGTCAGGACCAATAGGCCCAGACCACCTGGACCACATGACTCCCGAGCAGGTGGCCTGGCTCAAGCTGCAGCAGGAGTTTTATGAGGAGAAGAGAAGAAAGCAAGAGCAGGTGGTTGTGCAACAGTGTTCCCTGCAGGACATGATGGTCCATCAGCATGGGCCTCGTGGGGTTGTCCGCGGCCCTCCCCCTCCCTACCAGATGACCCCTGGGGAGGGCTGGGGACCTGGGGGTCCAGAGCCCTTCCCTGAAGGCATGAACATGTCACACTCTCTGCCCCCCAGGGGCATGGCCCCACATCCCAACGTGCCTGGGAGCCAGATGCGCCTGCCTGGTTTTGCAGGAATGATGAACCCTGACATGGAGGGCCCCAGCGTCCCGAATCCTGCCTCTCGACCTGGGCTTTCAGGAGTCAGTTGGCCAGATGATGTGCCAAAAATCCCAGATGGCCGAAACTTCCCTCCTGGCCAGGGCGTCTTCAGTGGCCCTGGCCGAGGGGAGCGGTTCCCTAATCCGCAGGGCCTGCCTGAAGAGCTCTATCAGCAGCAGCTGGCTGAGAAACAGATGGGCCTCCCTTCTGGCCTAAACATGGAAGGCATCAGGCCCGGCATGGAGATGAACAGAATGATGCCCTCCCAGAGACACATGGAGCCTGGGAACAACCCCATCTTCCCTCGCATGCCGGTGGAAGGGCCTATGAGCCCTTCCAGAGGGGAATTTCCGAAAGGAATACCCCCACAAATGGCCTCCAGCAGGGAGCTGGAGTTTGGGATGGGCCCTGGCACCATGAAGGGGGACATGGGCATGAATGTCAGCATGGGCTCCAACCCACCCCTGGTCCCACAGAAGCTGAGGGAGGCAGGAGTTGGGCCGGAAGAGATGATGAAGCTGCGCCCCGGTGTCTCGGAGATGCTCTCCTCTCAGCAGAAAATGGTGCCGCTGCCGTTCGGGGAGCACCCGCAGCAGGAGTATGGCATGGGTCCCAGGCCTTTCCTTCCTATGTCTCAGGGCCCAGGAGTCGGTCTCCGAAATATCAGAGAACAGATCGGGCCTGACCAAAGGACTAACAACCGGCTCAGTCACATGCCGCCACTACCTCTCAATCCCACCAGTAACCCTAATAGCCTCAACACTGCTCCTCCTGCACAGCGCAGCCTCGGCCGCAAGCCCTTGGATATCTCTGCAGCCGGTCAGGTGCATTCGCCAGGAATGAACCCTCTCAAGTCCCCCACGATGCGCCAGGTCCAGTCTCCCATGATGGGGTCTCCCTCGGGGAACCTCAAGTCCCCTCAGACACCCTCCCAGCTGGCAGGAATGCTTGCGGGCCCCACTGCCGCAGCTGCTGCTGCCTCCATTAAGTCCCCTCCTGTCTTGGGGTCTGCTGCTGCTTCTCCTGTCCACCTCAAGTCTCCGTCTCTCCCTGCACCTTCTCCTGGATGGACTTCATCTCCAAAGCCTCCTTTGCAGAGCCCTGGGATTCCCCCAAACCACAAAGCGTCTCTCACCATGTCTTCTCCAGCCATGCTGGGGAGTGTGGAATCGGGTGAGTGCTGCCTCTGCTAGCCAGGTTTGGCTCTTGAGTTTGTATCAGCTTACCCTGAGGTGTGCAGCAGGGGGAGGGAGGAGGTTTCTTGCAGGGTGGCAGAAGCTAGAGGGAGTCTGGTGAGTGGAGTGCGAGTGCTTTTCCTCTTGTTTTGTTTGTAAGTTTGCACTGTGCTTCCTATGTTTTGAGGTGAGGGCTGGTCACTCCAAGGACATAAAAGTGAAAAGGATGATGTCGAGAGGTGTGAAAAGATGTGAAGTATTGTGAGAAATCCCTCCTCGGAGAGATTTTTTGCTCTTCAGCCTTAGCTCTGGGTGGTTGTAGCTTGGTGGTCATCCTGCTGATGTTCTGAAAATGCTTTGAGATAAAAGGCTCCTACAAAGACAGACTGAGCATACTCAGGCAGTTGTGTATCTAGCTACATTTCAGGTACGGTTAGTGTTTTCTAGATTGACCACCACAGACAGGGAGGTGTGCAAATATTTGTTCAGGCTTCAAATGTTTTGGAGAGAGCTAACCACCACCAATATATAGTATTTGGTAGCACACTGGATCTGTGCCATGGCAGGGACCTCGGGGGTGCAGGGTACCTTATCCACTGCTGAACGTCTCCAGCGTGCCGCTGCCTGCTCCTTCCTGTTCCCAGAGCCTCCATCCAGGTTGCCAGTGCCACAGTCCCGGGCTGCCTTCACGTGCGGAAGGTCTCTGTGCTGGAGCCGTTTACCCACGTTGCCCTCTAGTGCTGCTGCTGCGGGTAACAGCAGAAACCCGGAGGTGCTGGCCAGGGCAGCGGGCACCAGTGTCAGGGAGAGTAACCCCTTGCACCAGTTGTGGGGGTTCCTGACTGGGCCTCTCTGCTTGGGAAGGGAGCCTGGATGTTAGTGTCTGTTGTGGGTGCCCAGCGTGAGTCCAAGTGCTCACAAGTCAGAATCAAGTGCTTCAGTCTGTGTCAGATATGCTTCATGAATGCTTTTACATGCAGCTCTTCGAAAGCATAAATGTTTTGGCATTTCAAAACCACATTTTTTTTTTGGATCCTCTGTTCTCTATTCTTGTTTCCTGTTTCTGGGAAGGGGCTAAAGAACACGCAGGGAGTTTTCATTGGCAGTTCAACTTCAGTTTAGCATCTTTCCTTCGTTTGTGATCTGAGTGGCATGAAATTCATTGGTGAAAAACAAAGGAGATTGGAAGTTCAGTGAAGTTATTTCTAGTTTTGGGACAGAAAAGGATGTTAAGCTAGTAGTTGAAGAGAAGGCTTCTTTAACTGGAATGAGCAGTAAATATGTGTATATAAAACCTGAAACAAAACATAAACTGGGAGTTTTACTTGTAGCTGCTGATGCATCT
This sequence comes from Colius striatus, assembly GCF_028858725.1. Taxonomy (NCBI): domain Eukaryota; kingdom Metazoa; phylum Chordata; class Aves; order Coliiformes; family Coliidae; genus Colius; species Colius striatus. Next base: position 108,872,867 of record NC_084759.1, on the reverse strand, counting down.
TGTCAGAAATCTGCTTACATGTCTCGGCATAATATCTGCTACAGCTTTCATTATGTCTTTTGTGCTTGTTTGATGCCTCCCAAAGAAAAAAGGAAAGGGGTTACAGTTGGCAGTTGGTGAAGGAACAATTCATTGACTATAGATTTTTTATTTTTATGGCTGGACCTGGTACCTAAGGCTGTCAGCAGCGTGTGGAAGCTTAACAGTAGGATTTTTGAGATTTATGTGATAATTCTTCATGTAGATTTGTAGAGATGTACAAAAGTTCCAGTAGAAGCGTAGAATCCAGGATAAGAAATGTTAACCATCCTGAGCATTAGGCCTGTTTTTCTGATTGTTTCAGAGGCATTGACTGCATTATCCGGGTGGTCTCTTGAAATAAAACGGTTTTCTAGTTCTTGAGATTTTTAGAGGAAAAGGGTGGGATTTAAGGAAAAACTGGTAAGAACGAGAAAAAAATAATCTTTTTCTTTCTCTCTTTTTCTTTTTTTTTCCCTAAGGTGGTCCACCTCCTTCCACGGTCAGCCAGTCTGCTCCTGTGACTCTCCCTGGAAATCTTCCCTCTAGCAGTCCTTACACAATGCCTCCAGAGCCGACCCTCTCCCAGAATCCCCTCTCCATTATGATGTCCAGGATGTCCAAATTTGCCATGCCCAGCTCTACACCGCTCTATCATGATGCCATCAAAACTGTGGCCAGCTCGGATGATGACTCCCCTCCAGCACGCTCCCCAAACTTGCCACCTATGAACAGCGTACCAGGTAAGAAACTCAAAGAAACATGAGCCCAAGCTATCAGGCAATATGGTGGGGGGTAACATTTATGGAAGCTTTGCCTAATTATGATGGTGAGAGAGGAAAAACCTTTAAGAATGTAGAGCCATGAGCTGGTTTTGAGGAACGTACTTCCAGTTCTCTGAAACTGGGAGGTGGAAATTGTCCTGCAACACTTTTTTTTTTTTTTTCCCCCTGTTCAAAAAGTGTCTTAAGAGTCTTCCATATTAGACACTTTCTGATGTATAGGAGAGATTTTCACTTGGGCAGACTGGAATTACTTGTCTGAATGAAGGGTGCTTATGGGAATAAGGGTCAGACTTAGAACATGTTATCCAGAGAAAGCCATTTTTCCCTTGTTTTAAGGCAGTGTCATAGAAGCTTCACAGGTATTTTGAGTTGTTTTCTTTTGACACTGAATCATTTGGTCTTTTCCTGGGTTTTTGGATTTCCTTCATTACAGAATAGAGTGTTAGAGTACTTTCTTAAAACATCTTTTCATGTAGGGAATATGTAATGGCAGGTAACTTCAGCCAGGACTGAGGGAAACTGTCCTGGTCACTACCCGAGAAAGCTAAAGGAAAAGTAAAATAAAACTTGTCCTTTTCAATTGTCTTGTGGATGAGGTTGTTTAGTCAAGAAATCCAGTCACTACTGATAGCTTAATGTTCCTGCCTACATATTTAATGCAAAAGTAGACCATAGCCCCTCCACGCAATTGAAAAAACATAGTTGAAAGAGGCGATGAGTGAATGCTTCATGAATGGCAATTAGCAATGAATTCTTGATGAGTTTACCTGTAGCTTTGCCGTCTGTTTCATGCAGTAACAGAGTGGCTGAATATACCTGGAGAAGCTGGCTAATTGAATAAGTTCATGATGATAACTCAGTAACCTCATTGATTGTCATCTCCTAGTCTTATGAGGGTTACCTTATTTATCACTGCTTGTGTTTTGAAGGGAGATTCAGTCACTTCCCAGTGGACAGGTGTCCATATGCTGATAATTTGCCACAGACATGTTTGTTACTGCCTACGTCATCTATACTGCCAGCAAAGTAGTAAAGGTATGGGTTGGGTTGAGATCCTACTTAGAGTGTTGTAGTTCAAGCCGAGCCAGCAATGAAGCCCCAAGCAGCCACTCACTCACACATCTCCTGTAGGATGGGGAGAGGAGTCAGAAAAGAAAACCAAGACTTGTTTGTTAAGATCAAGTATAATAGCTAAAATAAAATGTAGTAACAGTAAGAAGAATAAAGTATAATAATAGAATCTAAGAGAAAGAGAACCCAAGAAAAAGACAAGTGCTGCCCAATGCAGTTGCTCCCCACCTGCTGACCAATTTCTCTGCTGGGCATGACCTCCTATGGGGATGGAACAGCCCTTTGGCTAGTTCAGGCCAGCTGTCCTGGCCATGCTCCCTCACAGCTTCTTATGCACACCCTGGCCTTCCCCCACCCGCCCCAGCCTGCTCACTGGTAGGGCAGGGTAAGAAGCAGGAATGGCCTTGATGCTGTGCAAGCACTGCTCAGCGATAACCAAAACATCCCTGTGTTATCAACATTGTCTTCAGCATAAACCCAAAACATAGCCCTGTAGCAGCTACTAGGAAGAAAATTAACTCTATCCCAGCTGAAGCCAGGACACAGAGCAGGCTTTAGCTGCTTTTTGGTGGGGCAGGGACATACTCAGGGAGGCAGCTGTGCAGGTGGCATCAATTTTTCTGATAAAAATAACATTTTTCCAAAGCCATTACTGATGTGGATGGGTATGCGAACTTGGTAACCTTGCAGAAAGCTCTCTGACAGCTTTATTGATTATTATTGTCTGTTACCTAAATGTGATTCCTTATTTCTTCCCTAGGAATGGGCATTAATTCTCAGAATCCTCGAATTTCAGGTCCAAACCCAGTGGGTCCAATGCCAACCCTTAGCCCAATGGGAATGACCCAGCCTCTTTCCCATAACAACCAGATGCCCTCTCCAAGTGCTATGGGACCCAATATACCTCCTCATGGGGTCCCCGTGGGACCCGGCCTGATGTCACACAACCCGATGATGGGGCACGGTTCCCAGGAGTCTCCAATGGTACCTCAAGGACGCCTGGGCTTCCCCCAGGGATTTCCTCCCGTACAGTCGCCTCCGCAGCAGGTGCCATTTCCACACAACGGGCCCAGCGGTGGACAAGGCAACTTCCCAGCGGGAATGGGCTTCCACGGAGAAGGACCTCTGGGGCGTCCGACCAACCTGCCCCAAAGTTCGACAGATCCAGCACTTTGCAAGACTGGAGGCCCTGGCGGTCCAGACTCCTTCACTGTTCTCGGAAACAATATGCCTTCGGTTTTCACCGATCCAGAGCTGCAGGAGGTGATCCGTCCCGGAGCCACAGGAATACCTGAGTTTGACCTGTCCAGGATTATCCCGTCGGAGAAGCCCAGCCAGACACTACAGTATTTCCCTCGTGGGGAGGTGCCAGGCCGCAAGCAGCCGCAGGGCCCTGGGCCTGGGTTCTCCCACATGCAGGGGATGATAGGAGAGCAGACCCCGAGGATGGGACTAACGTTGCCTGGCATGGGGGGCCCTGGCCCAGTGGGAACTCCGGATATCCCTCTTGGGACGGCTCCGTCCATGCCAGGTCATAACCCGATGAGACCGCCTGCCTTCCTGCAGCAAGGCATGATGGGGCCGCACCACCGCATGATGTCACCAGCACAGTCGGCGATGCCCGGCCAGCCTGCGCTCATGAGTAACCCCGTGGCTGCCGTGGGCATGATCCCGGGCAAGGACCGAGCCCCCGCGGGGCTGTACAGCCACCCGGGCCCTGTAGGGTCACCTGGTATGATGATGTCAATGCAGGGCATGATGGGACCCCAACAAAACATCATGATTCCCCCCCAGATGAGGCCCCGAGGTATGGCTGCTGACGTTGGCATGGGAGGATTTAGCCAAGGCCCTGGAAACCCAGGGAACATGATGTTTTAAGCTGCTACCGTAAGACTGGATGTTCCGATCCTTGTCAAAATGAGATTCCAAGTCCTGAGGGCTTTTTTGGGAGCTTCAGGAGTACAGTTTGGCCATGCAATAGGTGAAAAGAGACCAGAGGACGCTTTGGGAAATCTCGAATGTATGGAATTACCTGAAAAAAAAATATTCATTTTAACAGGTTGGTTTTTTTTTAAGATTTATTTTTTAAAAATTATTTTTGTGGACTTGGGTATCCCGTGACGGCACCTGCTTTGAGAATCTGTAGCTGTATTTTGAGAATTGCCATTTGTCACAAGTTGCACCATTCTCTGTATGTTTACGTCCTTCGGACTGGCTTCTCCCAGGACTCTCGGTTATTTTTGGGGTTTTTTTTTGTGTACTGTACTATATTGTAAAAGGGATTTTAGCAGAGACTTTAGTCTTTGGGGTGAGAGGAGAATGGGATTCTAGGCTGTTTACTTTAGGTGGAGAATCCATCTTCAGAACTTCGGACTATTTTCCTTCAACTCCAATGTATAGAAAAACCAAACTACGACCTCAGAGCAGAGTATTAATGAAAAGCACAAAAAGGAACTTAAGTTCAGTGAGGGGAATCTTTTAAAAGAAATAAATAATAAGTTAAGGACATATTTTTCAAATTATGGCGTGCTGTCCAGCACCTTCTGTCTCTCCCTCCCACTCTTTATTAAATAGGCCTCTCTCTCTCTCTGTCCCTCTTCTGTCTCCTCCTATGGCAGCTGCAATACATTGTGTTATTTTGGAGAGTAAATCTAGAAGAGCCTCTCCTCACGTGGGGACTCTTCCCACTTTTAGGAATGGGCTGGACTTGGACACTGTTACATCCTACAGTAGTCTCTCTCACTGTTTCCTATTCTCCTTTTCTTAGAAACCCCAAGTGATTTTATTAATGTGGGAGTGGAACAGACGCTAAAAGTTATCCAGGATTTTTTTTGTGGTTATTTTTTTTTCCTCCCCAGCGTAAAACGTTCTGTGTAACCTCCATTAAATTTGGTACAAAACCACTCGCCAGGGCTGTGGTGTCAGAAAAAATAAAATATATTGTTTCTTACAAAAATGAACTGTTTTCTTTATCCAATCCAGTTGTTTCTGTGTACATCAGACAGCTGACCAGATGACTTGTTTCCTCTTATGATCACAGCCAGCCTAGAGGCCAGGTGAGGTAAGCTTTGGCAGCTCCTAAAAGTCTGGTCCGTAGGCAACCGCGTTCTTCTTGTGAGGCACTTCAGTTCGCTTAATCCTGAACTGAGCTTGTTTTTCCTGGGAGTGAGGTTTTACTTCAGAATGCCCAGAGGTGATAGTTAAAGTCTTTATTCCTCAATTATTTGAGGCTCAAGGAATAGATGAAAATTGTCGTCTGTGTCGCTTCTTCCTGGTGAGTGTGTGCAGCGCTACAAGGTATGTGGTTTTGAGCTTTCCTTAAGCAGCGACATCTGTGTGCCGAGCGTTGGGAGCCCAGCGCTGTGTGGAGTGCAGGGGTTTTGAGTCCCCCTGGGGCCTTTGGATGGGATAGGGTCTCTGACTGCTAGCGCTCAGAGGCTGAGATAGTGGGGGGTGGATGAGCCTAAACCACAAAGGTGAGGGAGAAGTCCTCAGTGAGCTGATTTTTGTCAAGACGGCCCTGCTGGGTAAATTGTTGCTTTGCCACAGCTCTCATTGATCGCTTCCTAATCCCGTGACGTTTCTAACTTGCCTTTTGAGAGAATTTCAGCAAGACGGCTTTGTGGTTTTGTCTGAGATGTGAAAGATTGTATACCAAAACAGGGATTGGAAGTTGAGCCCTGCTTCTGGATCCAGAAGACCAGGTAAAGCAAGATATGGAACCGTAGGACAGGCTTTGGGCTCTGTGGCTAGTTGCTCTCTGGTCCCCCAGCACTGTACATGGAGTATGTAACCTCTTTGTCTTCCTTCCACTTACTGTTAACATGAAATTATTTCTGTGAGTAGTTTTCTCAAAGGGAGTTGTGAGAATGCATGTGGAGAATGAGTATCTAATATGCTTGTGTGTGAGTTTGTCAGAGTTAACTGATGCTTAAAAGGCAGAAAAAGCATTTCTGTCGGTGACTGGCTTACCAAAGTTTTGTTGCTAGTGTTACAAAATGAGTGAAGCCATGTGCTGTTTGAGGCATGCAAGCCTCAGAGCCTTCTGTTGCCTGTTTCCAAATTCACCTTTCTGCTGTCATGCAAATTTACAATGATTTTGGGTGAAAATTACTCTTTTGACAAAGTGTAGGATGTATGTTGTGGTGCTTCCCTCTAACAAGACAAGCAGCGTGCCTGAAGCATGGGCTTGTCAAGATTTTAGAAAGAGCTGACAATGACATAGTAAGTGTTATTTCTGTAGAGCGGAGTTACCTCTTCTTTAAATGGTTGCACAGCACCCTTTTGAGGACCTTGCACAGGAGCTGTCACAGTGCAGCCTTTTTAAGTGTTGCCACTTCTGCCGTGACTCCTGACTGTTTTTACCACATTGAACAAAGCAAACTACTTGAACAACATAAAAAAAACCTGGAGGGTTTGAGGGTTTTTTTAACAGTCTTTCTCATTGCCTCTTATGCCTATTGAGGTGTTTTGAATAGCAAAGGATTTGAGGTGACCGTGATTTATTCTAAAAAAATTAGCATAGGGATTCACTGTTTCAAAGGCACTCCATAGTGCAAGGATAGATTTTTAAAAATACAGGATAATTAAAGTTCCTTCGGTGTCTGTTTAACTTAAGGTGCTGGCACTTGGCATCTTAACTTTTTTTTCCCTTCAGAAAATGTAGATGACATGGATTCTCCTGAGTCCACGTAGGTGCAGTTGACCTTGGTGGTGTTGCTTCGTTTGCACCAGCTGATGAACAGGAGATGCTAACAACTTAGCTGGCTCTAGTCAGAAGAATGACTTCAGTAGGTGTAGACTGAACTTCCTTTTCCAGTCTTTCGTTGCTCTGATTCTACTTCTCCCTTTTTTTGCTTTGCAAACAAAAAAGCTTTCTAGCTGCCAGCCTTGCAAATTCACCTTGGGATCTGTAAGTCAGGCTCTGTTCTCTCCTGCTTATTTATAATCAATAGTAACTGTGACTCAGCTCTGGCAGTCATGGTGCAGTGGAAGATGGAAAGTTGAGGTTGCCATTTTCAATTTTCTTCCCTCCTCCTCCTTTTTTTTTTTTTAAAAAAAAAAACCTTTCAAACCATCCTCCTCCACCTTTGTTTGAAAGAATGAAATAGTCTTTATTCATACATGCTTGGCTGCTCTTCCTCTCTAGTAACATGGGAGGAAACAGTCTGCTGTTCAAATTATCTCATCCCAGATGGCTGCGCAGCCGGAGTGTAGAGAGACTTAAAAGGTAAACCCGGCAGATGGTGAACTTTTGAAACGCAAAGTAACGTGCCTGCTAAATCAAAAGTTTTAAATATTTGGAATCTGTTTGTTTTAAAGTAGTAGACTGTTGCAAACAGGTCATCTGTGAAGTACACTGGCGGTTTTGAGCACTGTCCAAATAAACCCAAGCTTTGTACCTGTATTGGGGGCGAGCTAATCTACCAAAGACCACGATAAGCGTGCAGCCAGCCTTATGAGTTTAGTCCTGACCTCCTGGTAGGATCTAATGGGTAACATTTCAGAAGACAAACCGGTATGTGGAGATATAACTCTGCATCAGCCTTGGTCGAGATTTGAATGCTGGTGGTGCTTCTAGCACAATATGTTTATCCTGATTCAGAGTAGATGTGAGTGCCTGACTCTTCTTGAGAGTAAGTGTGAATCCTAAACCCACTTCTCAGACTGTTGGAATGCAGCATTTGTTGCGCCAGAGCGGTGGGTCTGCTACAAGTTTGGTATATGCTGGGCTTAATTTTGCAGTGCTTGATATACTATCTGCTGGGCTGATTTTCATTCTGATGGTGGAAAGGGCCATGTTTCATTGATGGTCCTCTTCTGCACTCGTGATGGTGAATGCTTTCTTCCTGCAGCCTTGGCAGGCTGTTGCTTGAAGCCTGTTCATTAATTCAGTACTTCTCGAGGAGGAATGACTTGGGTTTCATAGAGATCTGCATTTAGTAGACCACACTTCACTGTATGGATTGGTAGTAATTCTTAATCTTGAAAAAGGTAAATTGTCTTGCATAGGTGATGTGTCATCTTTCTGGTGAGGTGGCCTTTAATTGAGATATTTTTCAGTTTTCAGACAGGCCACAGTTTCTGATCACTTCTGTTTCTGCTGTTGTGGTGGATAACTTTATGACATTCTTTCTGCCTAAGGTTAAAGTGTGCTATCAGGTGTGTTCTTCAGGCCTTGAAGACCCAAACCCAAACTGCTACCTTTATTATGTTAAGTTTATTGACAAATATACCAAGCTCACCGTCCCCTTGATCTCCCTTCTGACTTTCAATGAACAAACCTTTTATGCCCAGAGATGTAGATCCTTGTGGCTCATTGTACACTCAGGTTTTAAGCTTATGATCACTATTGTTTTAATCAGAGCATGAGGCCAGAAAGAAAAGATGTTGTTTTGTCTGGGATACTGGAAACTTTAAAAGAGGATGTTTTACATGAGAAAACAAAAACCTAAATTTGACATCTTTCCTGCCAATTACTTATGGTACTAACATTGCCTTAAAGAAAGCGTAGTGTATGAGGATAGGTTTGCAATGCAAAATGAAAAAAAAAAGTCTTTTAGGCTTAAGTTTACTAACCTGTGTTAACTGCATTGGAGTAAAACAGCAAGGGAGGTTGACTGATGTGGGTTGGCAGCTCCAGTTCAAGTTTTTTGAAGTTGGACATGTTAGCTGGTCATGTCAGCAGTTCTCGTATTAACAGCTCGGAGTAAGAAAGTTTTGGATTTCTTTCTCTGTCCCCTGGGATTTATGTCTTTCCCAGTTGTTGCAAAGAGTCAGACTTGTTTATCTAAATGCACTGGTTCCTTGAGAAATTGTTGATTTCTGGAGATTTTTATTCCATGTTCTCAGAAATGCCTCAGTTTTTCTATGCTATGTTTGCAGTTCAGCACTTCCCACTTACCTGTGGCTTTGGTCTTTAACTCTTCCGGTGTCCCAACAACCCTTTTCTGGAGGATTACTTACACTAGTTGTGTTCAGAAGTAACTCCTCCTTCATATTGTGAAACATGGCTACCATGGGTACTCAGTGGGATGAAACCAATGCGTGGCCCAACCACTTCCGCACCGAGGGGAAGGGTAAGGCTGGAGCCAGGGTACAGGGGGGCCACTGCAGAAACCCCTTAAGAGGCAATGATGAAGTAACCTGTTCCCAGTGGAGGCTTCTTCCTAGCCATTGCCAAGAAGCTGGTCTTGTTTTCTGAGGTCTTCTGCTGTTACCAAAATGCACATTATCCTGCCTAGCCTGATGTGAATGCACGTTATCCTGCCTAGCCTGATGTGAATGCACATGTGCCTTTCCAACAATCTTACGTGCACCAGGACAGCTCGCTCTGTGTGGCTTGTCCATGTTGCAGTTTTTAACCTGGTTGCTGGTCAGTTTTGCTGGGAGGTTCTCCTAGCTCTTGTTTAGGAGAAGGTATGCAAATTCCCCCTTTGTCTACTGGCATGACCAAAGCTTCTGATGCTGTTCCCTGATACCCCTTTCCCAAGCAGTCCGTGCCTCACAAATTACTTGCACTTGTATGCTTAGTGTTTCCATCCAAATGCTTTATACCGTGCATAAGAGAAAGCTTGATTAGACCAGAACATGCTGTTCTTAAGCAAGGGTAGGCCATTGATTTTTATATAATGGCATTATGTTTTTAGGCTGTATAAAAACTCGGTGGAAAATAACAATGTTTTTGTTTGCTTTTTTTGACAGCTGCTAATAGCGGTTCAGTGAGACCTCCAGCAATGTATTTAGTATTCAAATTATTCTGTTCACTGTGCGTGATATCAACATGTAATTGTGGTGGGGGCAGGCTAATGAAAGAGTAGAGGTAAATCCAGCCCACGCTTCTCAGGGAGAAGGTTCTGTAGTGCCTCCAGTCACATATCTGTCAATGACTTACATTAACGTGACTGCAGTCTTTTTTTTGCTAGGTGGGAAGCAGTAACAGAACCCAAACTGCTGGGCCATTTTAACAAACGCTCCACTCATTTTTAGCCTTTAAGTTCAGAATCCAAGTTTTATTTACTGATTAAAAAATGGGTATTTTGGCAACAGTGATCCTTGGTACTGTCTTACAGCAATAAGTGTCATCTCAGCTAGAAGTACTTCGGGTGGCTATGCTGGTGGTGTTCCTGTTCCAGCAAGTGCAAAATAGGTGCAATGCTGCCCAAAGTTGAAGTCAGTAGCAGCTCCCTGGACTTCCTTATTTAAAGCATATTGAGCAGCATTCACCAGAGTGCATGTTCTTGTACTTGTCCCACTGTGGTTGTTTTTCCTGCTTGCAGCAGAATTTCCATAATTACAAGAGTGCAGGGAAGAGGTTTGGAGGCTTCTGTCTCTTTGGAGAGGTTTTATGTACACAAAAAATGCCCTCAAGAAGATGGGGTGTCTCAATGCTCTGCAGTTTAGGAGGTTCATCTGTCTGCAGAGCAATGCTCCACCAGGACAAAAGAAAGGGAAAAACACAGTGACTTCTGCAGTTTGCTGTACATAAAAGCAATTATTATGTCAAAGTTCTCAAGTCTGGTAACACAGAGCAAGATGGGTTTCATCTCACAGTCTCAGCATATTGGGAACAGGGATATTTCTCTCGTGTTCCTGAAGCAGCGGAGCAATTTTAAAAGGCCTGTTCTCTTCCTTGCTGTTTTCAGCCTCTCCATGCTAACCTGTTGTGGTTTAACCCCTGCCAGCAACTAAGCACCACACAGCTGCTTGCTCACACCCCACCCCTACCTGGGATAGGAAGGAATCAGGAGAAAAAATCCCCAAAGTCATAGGTTGAGATAAGAACAGTTTAATAAGTTACAATAATAAATTATATGTAAAATAATATATATATTATATATATAATATATATATTGTGACTTGATCTAGGTGCACTTACTTTTGCAGGGAGGTTGGACTGGATGATCTTTGTAGATCCCTTCTAACCCCTACCATTCTGTGATTATTATATTTTATTCCAGTTTATTGTAATTAAAAGGAATAAATCAAAAAGAGAGAAGTAAAACCCAAGCAAGGGGAGAAGCCAACAAAAAAACACCCCAAGTGCTGCCCAGTGCAGTTGCTTCCCCCCCTTGTTGAGCAATGCTCCAGCAGCAATCTGTCCATCCTGGCCAACTGCCGCCAATTTCTTTACTGGGCATGACCTCCTATGGGATGGAATAGCCCTGGGGCTAGTTCAGCTCAGCTGTCCTGTTCATGCTCCCTCCCAGCTTCTTGGGCAGCTCCTTGCTTGTAGAGCAGGGGAAACTGAAGAATCCTTAACTCAAGCACTACTCAGCAACTAAAACATTGGTGTCTTACAAACATTATTCTTGCACTAAATCCAAAACACAGCACTGTCCCAGCTACTGGGAAGAAAAACCAGCTAGTGTGGTAGAAAAAACAGGACACTACCTCAGAAGTGAAGTTGAAGCATTCCGTTATGCAGTTTCTATCATCTTGCTGCTTAGAGTGAAAAGTGACACTGTGCCCCTTTATGTCTGACGGGAAAAAGTCCCCTCATCTCAAATACTTTTAGAAGAGAAAAGCTGGCAGGAATAGAAAGAAAAATAGAAAAAAGATTGTGACAATAAACTGATTTTAATTTTGGACAGCTTAATTATCAGTCATTTTTCTGATTTCCTGTGGGAGCACAGCTTATTGTATTTCTCAGGAGTGACTGAGTACTGTGAAAGAACTTCTAGAAATTCTTCGAGAGGGCAGAGCCCTGCTCTACATCCTTTCACCACTTGCTCCTGCAAAGGCAAAGAGACAAAATCACAGATCTTGTGCATGGTCAAAGCCATTTTTTCTTACATTGATGCATTTGGCATCAGAGAAATATGTTAGTCGAGGCAAAGACACAGTTGGAGGTTCAAGTCTTCAGCTAAACTTGCACTAGCTCAATAGCTAGTGGAAAAGTATCTTGGCTACCATGGGTGGGCTCTAGGTGTCCTACTCTGTTACCTAGCTTGATGTCACACTTAGAACAAGTCTTGTTCCAAGCAGTTTTACATGCTTGCACAATAAAATCAGCCCCCTAAGATTTGTAGGAGGGGCTTCCCCTAGATCTTACCTCTCCGTGGTAGGACACGCGCACAAACCACTCTTTTGAGTGCCGGTGCTGATACAGTTCCAGGGTCACATCTGCAGCATATGCTGGCCACTTCTGATCAAAGGTTCCCAGAGCCAACAGGAGAGGAATGAGAGTTGTGTCATGAGAAGCATACAGAATGAGCTTTCTGATTAAAAACGGAAGGGAAAACAAACAAAAAAATCAAACCTAAAATGTTAGCTCTATTCCACCATGGATAGTCAGTAGCACTCATGCTTTTTTCTAGCACCTGAGCGCTCTTTACCCCATATATTCAATGTCTTTCTGAACCAGCTTTCCACACTGACAGCTAGTCAGAATTTATATAGCATTTGGAGGAAGAGATCTGTCCTGTACCTGGCGTTTTCAGCTGGAGATGAGGGATCTACTGCTTCTGTAATGTTCTTCTGTAAGGTGTTGAAAAGGAGACCAATACTCATCTGAAGAATTTCTCTATGAAAGAAGCAGAAATAAATCTACTAGTTTTTAAACTTTCAAATTAAGTAATTTCAGATGAACACTTAGGAACCAGGTTTTCTTTTAGAAATTGGTACCATATATTGAGTATAGCTAAGAACTACTAAATGCAATTCCTGTGGTTACTTTTTATTTCAGTAGCTGCATAGTCACCACAGATTCTAATGTGATTGCAGAGGGGGAGGGGGGAAGTGTTAAAAAGCAGTCTCGTGAGGTGTGGCCTACATAAAGGGAAATCTAGAAGTTCCTTGATGTTCTCTGCACTATTTTGTTTCCCTAGTTGTGGTTTTTTGGATGTATGGTTTTCAGCTAGGGAGGATGACTGTAGCTGACTGCAAAACACCAGCTGAAGTGCTTGGGCCCTTTAGCAGGAAGAGGAGGGGCACAACTCAAGAATGTGGCAGCTATGTTTAAAAATTGGGGTTTATCTCTCTATTGAAAAAAGGGGACATCTTTAGACAACTTTTCTGATGTGAAGAAACTCCCCCTACATAAGGAATGCATCAGTTGGAATGGAGAATAAGTGTGACTGTAGCTCTCCTGCATGTTATGGGAGTGGGGGAATCAATCTACTTGAGATCTCTAATACAAGAAAAGGCTAATGGCAACTTCCTTAACAGAAAAGGCAGTCCTACATCACTGCCTGAGAAGAGCTGGTGAATATGGCAGCTGCAAGTGAATCTGGAAGGAAAACGTCTGCTAGGATAGCAACTGATCCACCTTTACAAGCAACTGTGGAGGAGGTAATTAACTGCCCGTATCAGCAGATTCCTTTGCAAGTAATTACATGTGTGCAGGGCCTGGCATTACCTTTTCCACTAGCACCAACACTTCTTAGCTCAGCTGTGCAGGTGCCATCCCTGGGATAAGCTTCCCAAGTTGGAACTCAGATGGTAGTTGTGCATCTGCAAGGGTGGCCTCGCCTGTGCAGCATCAGCATTCAGGCTGGAAGCATCTCCTATTCTCTTCTGCTTTTGCCAGACTCACAGAAGCGTAGCAACCGAGGCATTCACTGCCCATCTCAGTGGCTTACTACTGTTCCTCAGAGGCTACTCTCTCAAGGTCTGTCAGCAAAACAGGACCTAAGGCTACATCTTGCCCTCCTCAGGGTGGACTTCTTTCTCCTAGCTCATGTTCGTGACTCCAGGCACTAGACTTTACACTGAGGTGGCTGAGGCACTAACTTCATGAGGGGGCAGTACCCTCTGCTGGGGAATGAGAGGAGATGAGAGAGGACTTCTGTCTGGCACAGAGAGCTGGTGCTGCTCACCCACCCTGGGTAAGCCTATGACAATCCCTAAGGCTAGAAGCATGGATACAGGCAATCACCTTGAACCCTCTTCCAGAAAGAAAAGCATTGACTCAACAGATCGATGCTCAACCGTCTCCTCAAAGTTCTTCAGCACAGGGCAGCTTGGCAGATTGTGCACCTAGAAGGAGAAGATGTACGGTAACAGTAGAGTTTGATCCCTTCTGAACTCAGCCTGAAGACACATGGATGACTGCTCAGAGAAAACAGCTGTTCTTGTCACAGAACTTGTACTACACTATTGTACTACAGTATTTATGGGGGTTCTTAGGATGGTTTTAAACATTCAGACTTGCTCTGTGTACCAAAAGGACGGATGTTTGTTCTTGAGGATATATTTCTATTCAAAGGAAGTGCAATGCATTGAGTTATTTAACTGACAGACCAATTACCATTACCTCTAGAAAAGAGAGGTGTTAAGGGGGGGGTACAAATATGCCCAGCTGCCCTTCAGTGGCAGAAGCAATCTGGCTGGAAGCAGAATTAAGATGATTGTTAGGTGCTGACTGACAAAAAAGGGAAAGCAGCTTGTAATGGGGTAAGCAAGGCTCCCTTCCTCTCTTAGTTCTACTTGAAAAGGATGCTGGATTTCAAGGTTAGAACATAAATACTGCAGTCGAGCCTTCAGCAAGGCTGACTCCACATCTTCCTTTTTAAAAAGGCCATGCTATTTCTGTTTCTGGCTCGCATAGGAAGGTGCTGGGGTACCCACTGGTATCAGCAGGTGTTGGCCCTTGTGCTTTCCTCCATATGTACACTAAAGGGATGTTTCTGTCTCTGACACTGCAACAGAACTGCTCATCTCACCTGCTCAGCTCGGAAGTTATCAAGGAGGAGAAAAAAATCCACAGACTTATCACCACCAATACCCATCTTCTCCTTAATTGTTTTCAAGTCATCAGAGATACCTGGCTGTTGCAGAGCATTCTTCAACTTATGTCTGTCAGGGAATTAAGAAAACAATTAAGACTTTTCACATATGAGATTTTCTGTCTCTTATGGGTTTTTTTTTTCATGACCCCAGCTTTGTCTTGTATCAGCAAGGGGTAAAAAAAAAAAGCACCATAGGATACAGAGGCATTCCTGGCATTGGGAATCTAAGTTAACAAACAGACAGGCACTGTGTGTCTACATGTCACAGATTGGAGCTAGCTCCCTGCTCTCACAGAGGTGAGGGAAAAAATTAAGATGAGATATGAATACCACAAGTGGTTCCCATAAGCAAGAGCTGTGCATCAGTTAACAGATCTGGTCATACTGGAACTGCACAAGTTTGTCTTCTAAAGGAGGAACCTTTAACTGTCTCATGAAAAAAGAAAGCTTTGAACTGATTGCTAGCTGTGGGAAAAGAGAAACACCTAGGTACTCACTTGTAGCTTAAATTCACCTCTTCTGTTACAAGCTGTTTGCCTCTCTTCACCATTTGAAATTTTATTTGAAAAAGTTTAGCTGAGAATATCCATGCTGGCCATGTACTTCAAGCAAAATACGTTGTAAAGTTTTTGTTTTCCCTGACCCTGATCTCCTGGGGAGGAGGTGGGAAAAGTTCAGGTTTTTTTAAGTTTGCTTTTTTGTTTGTTTTAGGAACAGCTCTAGTTTCTGTTTGAAATCAAATGTGCTAAAAGTTCTGGCACAGGTAGCATGTAAGCTGAGGCACTGCTGCTTACTGCAGCTTAAAAAATCTGCCTTGACATGGTCACAAAACTTGCTTCGTGGGAGGGGGCAGAAGAGTTTGCAGTTTACTCTCTTTGGACAATTGATGTTACTGTAGAGGAGGCTGAATGTACTGCTTCTGTGGGCTGTCACCTCACCACTGTCAGGAACAAACCTTTGCCTGCTGAGTCAAGCGTTATATAATGAGCTTTTGCAAGTGAAAACTGACAACTCTTGAATTTTGGACAAAAATATGCTAATGCATAATTCAGCCAAACTGTGATACATTTGCCTCTCAGGCAAAGGGACCAGGTTCCACTTCATGCCCAACCTGGCACAGTCATTTACAGTACTTGACTCCGCAAACGTGAGAGGTCTTCTCATGTAGAATGTTCCTTATTTTACTTCATTAGTCTTTGTTAAAATGTGTCAAATCTGAGTACATTTCAGTTTCTTCCAGGTATAAATGTGACAGGAATGCTGTAATAAACCCCAAACCAGAAGCTGAATATAAAAAGGAGGCCAAATATGTTCACACTTGAAAGGCTTGTTTAAGAGATGTAGATGACATTCATTCTGCCCTGCAGCGATGCCCAGTATAGCTGCACATTAGTTAGTAATGAGTGTTTGCTATACACAGGCTAAATTAAATTGGTCTTTCAAGAAAAAGTCTCCATATTTTTTCCTTCTGGTGCCTCTGCTTGGTTATATGACTCCACTCACTGAGTCTTTTATACAACTAGCTAACCATTCCCAAAGAACAGTAAGTGGCAGGTGAAGGGACTGGGAAATGAGAAGAAAAGGCAGTATTTTATTACTGCTGAAACGAGGCAGTGAAATCTTGTGGGGAGGCAGGGCTGGCAGTTACCTGCTCAAGCATTTCAGGCGCTGGCAGTTGTAGTGGTTGGGGTAGAGGATTTCAGAGCTTGCTTCATCAGTGACAATGACAACAGATCCTGCAGAAGGAGAAGGAAGCTTCTGAGATTGAGATCAAGACATCTTTCTGTCTTTAGACTGAATTAATCACTCCCACAATCTTTGTGCTCAAGTCCATTGTTTTCAACTAGCAATTCCCCCTGAACCACTGTGCTTGTTTCTGTGCACACAGCATTTAATTCCACGGGGATGTCTGCTGTGCACCTTGTAAAGCTTTCAGTTGTTTGTCTGGGTTTTTTCTAGTGCTTGTACATGCCAAAAATTGGTTTCTTTGTCATGAAGTGTAAGGAGCTTGGGCAAGTCACTTTTGCTGTTTGTTCCTGGAACTGAATAGAAAGGGAGCAGAACTGAGATCTTGGAAACCCAGAGTGCATTTCTAGAACACACAAATAGCTGTTGTCTGTGGGATACAGCTGAAAGTTACTTCAGATACCAAATGTGTAAAGGATCTTGGCCGAGACACTTGAGTTTCTCTGAGAAACTGTTTTCAGGTGTGCATCTCATGAACACTTGACCTGGAACTTTCTGCCCTCTTGATTCTGAAGCGGGTTAATGCTAACCTCCTCAGTGGGTCTGAAATTGCAGCATTCATGGCAACAGATCCAAGCTGAGCACCAGCAGAAAGCTACACAAAGAGAGGGAGCAAGTGACAAGTTGATAAAAAACACACAGAACCAGGAGCATATGGGGAAGAGGGCCAGGCTCAAAGAATGGGGGAAGAAGTAACAACCAGGGGGCAGGGAGGGTTGGGATAGGCAAGGCGTGTGCATCTAGGGAAGAGTGAGAGAGGAAAGGCACTTGTGAGAAGTCTCCCCAACCTTCTTTCTGCTGTTGGTACAGCCCAGCTAGCAGACACCGTGTGGACTCCAGATTCCGGAAAATATTAGTGGAACGCACTCTGAAAGAGAAAAAGTAGTTTGTGAGGTAGCACTTCCTCCTTGGCCTGTGTGGGGCTGCAGCTGGGGTGAGGCTGCAGCTGGGGAGGAGCTGCTGGGACTGAGGGTTCTGCTTTCACTGGGGCTCTGGAAGCCTGTGGTGGGATTTATCTCACCTCGCTGTTGCTGTCTTAAAAACACGGACACCTATATGTGAACTGCCCTTTAATTTCCCTTCAGACAGTGAAGATGAGGTGTGATTTTTCTCTAACCCTAATCCAGGCACTCCCAGCATTACTGATGTGAACAGCAGGGGAGCGGTCCCTCTCACTACACTTTAGCTATTTAATCCACAGTGAGTTAAACTGTGCCCCAGAAACACCTGTTTATCTTTGCTCATAAAGGGCCATAAAGGCCCATAATGTCTCTGCCCACAGCTAAACCTAGGCAAGGTGAATCTGTTCCTGGCATCGCTCTCAGCATTGCTGGGAAATTGGAGGCTTCATGTCAAGAGAGAGTTCTAGTACCAGGCTTTGCAGGCTGAGAAAGATGAAGGCCCAAGGACCAGCCTGTCTGCTGGTGAAATGTATGCTGGTCAGAAAGCTTTCCTAACACAGGGCTACTTTTTAGGAAGGAGGAAACAAGCAAATGTCCAGCAGGGAAATGAGAGACTCACAAGACTTCAGCAGGCTTAAATGTTGGTGAGAGAAAGTTTGCTTCTTCCACATAGCTTCTCCTCAGCCTTTCTCCCAGGGCAAACATCTGCTGCATCCCTACTGTTGTCAGCTGTCCTGCAATTGCACCACCCTAAGTACAAAGAAAAGGAAGGGTCTCCAGTGGAATATGGAAATAAGCCTACAAGGAACATGAAGCCACTATGAAAGACTGCCTCACCTTGAATATGATCTTTTTGTATTGCTCATCGTCGGGCGAGTGAGGCTGAGGCCCTCCATGTAAGTCAGTCACTACATAATCAAACTTCGTCTGAGCAGGTATGTCTAAAAGAGTGGGACTCCATTCCACCTGCTTACAAACAAACAAACAGAGCTTCTGTGGAAAACGAAGCCTTTTAAGAGCATTAAACCAATGCCAGGCCATTACTCTGTGCTGCCTTGCCAATACCACAACACCGAGCCAAAGAGAACCACTCTCTTCATCCAGCACACACAGAAATGACAGCAGTGCTACATCTCAGATGTGCTATCTGTTGCGCATTACACACACATGATGTGCACGAAATGCAGCACTTGCTTTCCTTCCCTCACAGGAGAAGAATCTGTAGGAAATCTCTGTTACTGCTACTTGTTACACACTGAAACACTTCTTCAGCAAACTACCAGCACTAATGCCTGCCAGCTCAAGCACCAGCCTCTTTGGAGGCCGCGGGGAGACAGATCAATCGCAGTAACTCCGAGGCAGGCGAGCGTACCTTTGCCAAGTACCAGTTGTACGGCGTAGCGCTGCCGGGGAACCGCTCGGCGCTGGGCATTAAAGGGCAAAGTCCCAGAGAGGAGCAGTACCGTGTGCTACCGCCGCTGCAGCCCCATCCCCGCGCCCTTACCCCGAGGGCTGCCGCGGCCGCAGCGCAGGGTGCTCCCTCAGACAGAGCTGACGGGGCTTCCCTTCATCTCCCAAACTTCTGTGACACCCACAGACTCTCGGTAGCGCCGCGGGAAGACGGAGATGCTTCCCATGTGCAGGAACCGGGTAGCTGGCAGCGGGCACCTCGCCGGATGCCCGACCGCGGCCCCACGGGCAGCTGCCCCCGCGCCGCAGCCCGGGACACCTAGCCCCGGGTCCCGTCCCGTTCCCACTCCTCACCAGCCCTGCTCCTGGGAGCGGCCGCAGCGGGGTGCGCGCCCCGTGCCGGAAGACCACCTGCACCAGCTTCAGCTCCAGGTCCCGCCGCTCCCTGCCACCGCCGCCGCCGTCGTCGCCGCCATCCCGTCCGGAGGCCGCCGCTGCCCGCCGCCGCTGCGCCCAGAGGGCCAGGCCGCCCAGGAGCCCCAGCCGGAACCCCCAACTCATGGCGGCGGCGGCGCTCGCACTGCCGGCACCCAGCCGGGGCGCGCGGGCCGACGGGAGGCGGAGTCTCCTGCCGACTCCTGTTACTGGCACCGGCCCAGCGGCGGACTACAGCTCCCAGCGGGCGTCGCGCCGCGGGGGTGGCTCGCCGGGGTAGAGCCGGACAGCTGGGACTTGCGCCGCCTCCGCCCCGGGGCCGCCTCGCAGCGCCCGCCCCTGCCCCTGGCGCTGGGGAGGGCGCGAGGCGTGTTCGCCGCCTCAGCCAGGCGGGCAGCGCTGTCGCCTCACGGACCGGCCTCCCGCCCGCCACCGCCTCCTCCCTGTCATTCCTGATTGTTTTTTCCTGGAGGAACGGCTAGGCGGGCGCTCCGTACGAGATAGCTCAGAGGTGCACGCCTTCCAGGGGGGAAGAATCCTGCCGTGTTAGGTTTTGAGTTTTTCTTTGTCTTCCCACTTTTCCCCCTTAAGGTGCGCCTGGCCGCGGGCGTACGGTATTCAGGCGGAGGGGCCGGCGCTGGTGCTTAGTGGTGGGGTGCATTTGGTACAGAGGGAAGGGCCTGCCAGGACAGAGGCACAGAGGTCGTCTCCGTCTGGCTGTGAAAAAGTTCATCATCTCTGATCTAAACCTCCCATTGGCACAACTTGAAGCCATTTTGCCTTGTGCTGTTCATTACTGGGGAGAAGAGACTCACTCCCACCTTAATACAACCTCCTTTAAGGTAGTTGTTGAGAGCGATCATGTCTCTGCTCCTGCTTCTCCTCATAAGACTTGTTCTCCAGACCCTTCAGAACCAGCTTTGTTGCCCATCTCTGGACGTGCTCCAGCACCTCAGTGTCCTTCTTGTAGTGAGGAGCCCAGAACTGGACACAGTGTTTGAGGTGCAGCCTCGCCAGCACCAAGTACAAGAGGACAATCACTTCCTTGGCCCTGCTGGTCACACTATTTCTGATACAGGCCAGGATGCCATTGGCCTTCTTGGCCACCTGGGCACACTGCTGGCTCACGTTCAGCCGGCTGCTGATAAACACCCCCAGGTGTTTTATCTCTCTGGAGGTGAGATCTCCAGCTACACATCCCCAAGCCTGTAATGCTGCATGGGGTTGTTGTGGCCCAAGTGCAATAAGGAAGTTTGGGGAAGAGGGAATGTTGCATTCAGATCAACTCTCCCATGGACCAGTCAGTCCCCTGTGCATATTGCTATGGCCTTTAATCAGCCTGTTGGGGATGCAGCATGAGCAGCTGCAGAAATGTCCCTCTGGTCATCCCCTCCAGTTCAGGTGTTAATGACAGCATGTTGCTGAGGGAGTAAACAGCTTTCCCCTACGCCTCTAGCTCCTTTCCTCTCCTTGCCTGTACTTGGTCACCCAATTAACCTCACCAGCAAAGATTTGGAGCTGGTGCTCAATGTGTCAATGGCAACTTCGTTGTTCTTGTTGAAATGGGGGCTTTTTCTGCCATGAGTTTGGCAAACAAGGTCTTGTTCAGTTCCGATGCCCAAGTGCAGACACCTTGGGAAGGGCACAGTGAGCATTGATCTAGTCTTGTTTGGCCCCTTTCTCACTGTGGCTTTGGGAGAGGGCTGGAGGTGAGCTGTGGCAGCAAGGCAGGTCAAGGCATGGTTCTACCTGATTGTTAGCTAGAGGGCTTCAGGGTTGTTTGTAACGTTGCAGCTGCCTCTTGGCATCCCCTGGCAGCACCCAGCAAAGCTGTCTCAGGGTGATTGTGAACCCAGTGCCTAGAGGTGCACATTCCACTGCTCGTCTCTTCAAACCATTGCTTCTACATTCCAGGCAGTGTTGTGGAGGACCAGTGGGTCTGTACAAATTAACACCTCAATGCTATTCAGCATCTTTAGCATCGTAGCTAATAACTTTGATATATGTGAAAGCTAGAGAGCTGTGCATTCATAAAGCCTTTCTTTGACGTTATAAAACAAATCAACAGGTTCCCATCTCTTTGGTTCCTGTGAACCTTCTGATTCAGGACTTGATGGTGACGTCATTCTGGCATAAATAATATTTCTATCAGAGAATAAAGCAGTTTGCTTGTTCCTTAGACCACATCCATCTTACTTAGGTTTATTAGGGATTCCTGTATTTCCTGTTCTCTTCTGTCCTGCCTCTTTAGGTATGTTAGAGGCTTCAGTACTCCTTTTCCTGTAGATTTGGATCTGTACTTTACTCAGGACCCCTTTTGTCCCCCTGCATCTTCCTGCTTGTGCTGATGGTTCTTCATGCCCTCCTTTTCTTGGTTACCCTTGTCCTCTGTCTTCCTCTGATTTCTTATTACTCTTTCAAGGTGTTAACATTTTAAAACTCCCAAAGAGGTCAGGGGAAGTTTTATAGATATTTGGGATATTGATGGGAGCTGTCAATAGAGATCAGTCTATAGTGATCAGTTACTAGTCCGTAGCCAGTTGCAGACCTAGCTATGCTCACTGTCTACCTCTTTTCAATATCCCTGTTTGGAAGCAGGCACTGTCTGTTGGCAGCTGGAGCATTCCCCGAAACACTGGAACTAGTGGATGGTGGTTATTGAATGGTAGCACACAAGAAAAATGCAGTGGAGACCGGGTCAAAGAGGGTGTCTACAGTAAACAAGGCCTTCAGGAAAGCTACTCAGTGGAGATTGCTGCAGTGAGGCGTTGGTGTCTCTGGGGATTCATAAAGTGCCTGCGGCTTGTTACAAGGGTTACAAGTCCCTTCTGAGCTTTGTTGCTGCCCTAGTCTGGAGCATCCCTTTCTCTGGGGGGAGTCTTGCCTCTGTTTTTAAGATTCTGGTTTTCTGCTTGGTCTGAAATGTGCAGGTCTGTTGTCTGCCAGCACTGGGAGGTTTTTGGTATCTGTATGCCTCCTGCTACTTCTGCCTTGGCCTGCTGCCAGTGGCACACCATGGGTCATGTAGATGGTGAGTGTCAGAAGGCCACACCTGACACTTAACACTAGGGCTGACATCATGGTTGCTGGCCTGGCATCAGCAGCCCTCTGTACCAACAGAAACCCTTTTCTTGGCCCCACTGATTAAAAAAAAAATCAACACCTACAATGAGTGCTGGCAGCCTGAAGGGTATCTGTGCTGTCTCGGGCCAGCTGGGACAGTGAGGATGAGAGGACACAGTGCACCCTCCTATCCCATCTACCTCTCCCTACTGTCCTGCTTTCCATTTTTTCCCTGCTGCTGGCAGTTAAATCCTGAAAAGAGAGACAAGATTGTTTCCCATGAGATCCCCCACGAAAGAGGAGCCCCATGTGAATACAAGTGGCACAAGTGCCAAGCTGACACCTCGGCTGGGGAAGAAGCTTGATGTAGGCTAAATGCATGCACCTGTAAAGGTCCACTTGGCAGACCTGGGATCTCCTGCTCCCAGGGGGACCTGCTGGGAACTCATCAATGACTCGTCACCAGAGCAGGTCAGTACTTGCCAGACTTTAAAGACAAGCATCCTCAAATTGTTTTGGAGTACAAATACCATGTTACAGATAGAAATCTGTGGCAAGGACAAAAGAATAATTTGCGTTCTGTCGAGAAGAAGGCCTGGGCATAGACACCAAGTCCCTTGAGTGTCAATTCCAAGGATGCCTTTATCTGTCTCTTAGGAGCAGTACCCAGCATTGATTGAAGCAGAACTCACAGGACCTTAGGTTAGAGAGGTGGTGGCAGGAGGCACTAGAAAAATCACAGAGAGCAGGACAAGGGTGAAGAAGCAATGGGAGGGAGATGATGGTGACCTGTGCAAAGGCCAGAGAGAGGAGGAGCTGCAGGTGGTACCAGGACATGCAGCTGGGAGGATGTGGAGATCTTCTTGTGATCTCAAGACAGTGCTGTTCTGAGAGTTACCTCAGTTTTCTGAGCTCAAAGACTGTGGAACACAGAGGCATAAGAGCAGAGAGAGAAGGAAAACATGTTTCTGAGCAATAAAGGAACTGAGCCTCAATCTTGTGTTATGGGAGGGTGAAGAGGGACAAGGATGCTGGGGTGAGAAGAATAGGAAAATGTAATTAAGGGGAGGGAAGGAGGAAGAGAGCGAGAGGTGATGTGCTAGAAATGAGCAGAGGTGGAACAAGGAAAGAGGCTCCCAGTGAATTTATTTGAATTTCCATTCAAATGTTACTCTGGAAGAAAACCCCAGTTCCTGTGAAGACTGGGGCTGCAGAGTCCCTCCTGGGGGGACTTGGCTGCTGCCAAGCAGCGTTACTGTTGAGATATATTTTAGAATATACCATGGCACAGCAGGTGCGTGCAATTAGAGGAGAGCTCTCCAAAATAGCAGGCGGCTGTCAATTTTGTCACAAATGGTGCTGCCCTTTTTTTTCCTTTGTCCAACTGTGTAGAAATTTATTCTAAGATGCATCATCTTTACAGAAACACTTTCAAAGGACCTGTTATTTTTACCCTTCTGTTGCTTTTTGTGACCAGACATGGAGCAGAAGGCTAATCCTGTGGCTACTGCTGGTGAGCTTTGTTCCACTGAGGGAAGTTAATGAACTCCAACAAATGAGCGAGTTTCAGGAAACCTTCCACTCTGAAAACAGAGCGCAAATTTCCTCCTGGCTGACATTTAACCAAATTACAATGATCACTACCTAGGTGAATTATTGCTGTTGCTATCATTTACCTTTTTATAGGGCTTCACAAACCTATTGCGCTCCAGAACACTCCTGTATGATAAGGGTTTTCTTGAGGAGGAAACTGAGTCATAGTGAGTTTATAGTTTGACCGAGACACAGAGTCATTGTGTAGCTGATATATTGGTAAGGCATGCGACCAACTATCATGATTAGATTTTTATTCCATGATGCGGAGTAAAATGAACTAGCATTTAAAATTAAATTTAAAAATTACCCACCAATGATAAAAAAATCACCCCTTAACCTGATGAATTCCAATGTTTTATTGTTTCTTGGATTAGGTGAACATCTTCTCCCTGAACAAAGGGCTATTACCTTGTTGTGGCATAAATCAGAGATTTACCATAAAATGCCTGTGTGATAGAGACACAAATAGCATTTGGGCACCCCTTAGGCAGGTGGGGATCAGAAAATAGACTTATATTGGCTTGGCTGTTGTGATGAACCAAAGTTGGCAGCTCATGCCAAGCATGACATTTCCCTGTCCTGGTCTTGTGAGGCATGTGCCTGTTTTAGGGCAGCTCCGTGAACTGCATAGAGTGCGTGGAATATGTCTTACAGACCAGGTTATTATGGCTATTGAAATCCGAAGTGGTGTAACTGGCAGGTCTGTGTTCTTGCACCATGGGCAAGAACAGATGCAGTATTCCTGTTCAGAATCGCAGACTGCTTTACCCTATGGCTGAAAGAGCTTTCAACATTCCCAGCTGTAGAGCTAATGATGGTGTCTTTTTGCAAGGATTGGTGACCACAGTGACTATTATAAACTAGTCAGTCTGGGCACATAAGCTTTACTGCATTCACAAAAAGCAGAAATTTATTTAGAAATTTTTCAAGTGTGCTGTATTGCTTCCTGTGGAGCTGTCTCACTCTTGTCTACTCCTGTCTGTTGGTTGTTGTGAACGTTGTAGCCAGCTGCTTTGTGAGCAAGGCGCCTGGGAAAATGGAAGGAATGTTTCCACTCCTAATTTCTGTGATCCTTTGGGGTGGAATCGGCAAAAATAAACTCCTAAATGCCATTGCAGACCAAGCTCTCCCCATGAGACACCATTCACGGTACAGTGTACAGATCTCTATGCATCTTGTCTTCTTTCCTGCATGCTTTCCAATCAGTGATTTATCTTCCAGCAGTGAACTGGGGTGTGTCAATACGTGCAGATCATCATTTTATCTCTTAATTCCTGTAGGTTTTGTGGGACAGTCCTGGAAGTCAGAGTCACGGTGTTTAGGGTTGGTATCATGAGAACGTTTTCAGAGATTTTCTTCTGTGTATTTTAGAATCAGGGTATCAGTCAGTCAGTTTTTTCATGTCCTTTTTGCCTGGAAGCAGATGTTTTCCCTCTCTTTTTCATTTAAGTTACAGGCATGGGCATTTGGTCCTTGGTGTGGCAGTGAGCGAGCTGGCAGCCAGCTCTGTTCTGGGCACTGTACGGATTGTGTGGCGATTCATCCCCTGTCCTGCAACCCAGCTCAGAGGATGTGCTCCCTGCCTTCTGTTTTGCTTTTGTTCGAACTTTGTCATCCTAAACTGGATGATGCCTACAGCCATCTGCTGCATTTGGTAGTCTGCGGCATCACGCCGACTCAATTATGCGCCTCTCTGGGATAACAGCAGGCCAGTTTTCAACCTTGCAAGAGCGTTTTTTCCTGTGCAAATGAAGGCTGAGATAAGTAGGAGCCTCCAGAGGCAAGCTGGATAAGCTGGTCCCAGCCATGCCGGGTGGACTGTCCATGTCTGCACAGTGCAGCGGTCAAGGTGTTTTGGGAATGCTGCCAGTCTTTCACCCTGAGATGCTGCATCCTGGGGCTCAGTGCAGATGTACTTCCCTGTGGCAGCATTTAGCCATTTGACACTTTTAATCTTTACCATCTCCTTTGCTTTTTGTGAATATATATTACACCAATATCGTTATATATTATATATTACACAATTACCATTATATATGTTATATATTACACAATTACTGTTTGGGACAGTATGAAATTAAAGGAGATGGTGCAAGTGTAAATTGCAGTTGCATTTCTTTCTGAGCACCCAGGGGAGAAGAGCTAGAAAGAGGTCATGTTAAACCTTACAGCGGGTTGCTAGCAAAGTTGTTTTGTTATGCTTTCATACTCACATAGATGTGACCAAGCAGCAGGATTTGTATGTGTGATACAATGATACAACCTGTGATCACAGTCTTCTTCCTGTGGTGGGCTGGGGAGACATAACTGAAATCTGAGGTAAAGTGTTATCTTTTTATTTTGCTGCAGGCTTAGGATAAATTTTGAGACTGCAGAGCTGCTTCCACTTTTCTCCTTTGCCTTCCCTGCAGGTGATGAACCTAATGGGTTTCAACACACAGTCATTCAGGCTTGCTGTTTGTGTCCTGGGCTGTCCATAGTGCCCCGATCCTTTTTCTGCTTCTGTATAATACTCCACTTTGTTATATGAGGATATGAGTCAGATAAAGTGTGTGTGTCAGGGTGGGGAGGAGGTGCTAGAAGAGAGGACATAAACCTCATCTCAAGGACCTATGCTATTTACATTCAAGACATTTCTGGCCCCAGCAGCTGTTCCATGTGTGTTATTTTCAGAAGGGAAATAATCCATGGGAGGTCATGAGGGTGGCATTGTGTGAATACGTTGGGTGAAGAAGATCAAAACTCTTGGGAGTCCTCAGGCCTTGTCATGACAGCAAGTCAGGATCCCAGATGATGATGTCTTGCAGACTGAGGGAACTCAAGGAGAGCTCTGAAGGTGCTGCTCGTGTGGCTAGGAAAGACTGCCTAGCTGGGCGTTTGTTAGCTGTTTTCAAGAATCATCTGTGTCTACACTGCGGGCAGGACCACCTGTTCTTTTTTGAACAATAATATATACATATATGTGTGTGTACATTGCTGCATTTCTGCATTTATTTTTAGCCCTTTCTAAAAACCCCCAACAGGTTTGAAAGATGCTGTGGATTGTGAGTGGTGCCTGGCGGCATTGCTCACATTGACGGTTGTCAGAATGTCCATGATAAATCTCTGCTTTGAAAGGCTTATAACTCATCCTTCTATTCTTGTTCCTGCAGCTCTCATATCCTGGAAGAAAAAAAAAAAAGAGAGAAAAAGAAGCCCTTTTTAAAAACTGCATTTCCCCCACAGGTTTGTGAAAATCAGTTTTGTTGGCCTAAACCAGAACTTTTTCAAAGCAGACATTGAGACTTGCTGCTTTATTTTTCAGTGCCTAATTGCAAATGCGTGGCAGGTCTCTTTAATGTGTTTCATATGGTCAAGTGGAAGAACTATTTTGCATATCAGACTGACACAGACATGTGTTACATGCAGTCAGGAAGATAAATCTATTACAAATCAGCAGCTGAATAATTTTAATGAAGAAATACATAGTTATCCCTTACTAACTCTATGCTTCATGTATCCACGGTGTCTTCCATCCGTGCAGTGCAAAGCAGCTCACAGTTTTAGTCTGTACCATTCCCCAGTGAAGTTGTACACACACCATGGTGATTTCTGGTGTACACCTACGAGAGACAGTGTTGTGAGGAGATTTAACAATGTGCCTTTATGATGCCATGAATGTATGGCAAAACAGAGAGTAGCACACAGGAACTTGAGTCATGCAACAGTACTGGAAGGGCTGAGCTGCATCTCTTCTGAGAGTTTTCACAGCTTTTGAAAGCTGTTGAAATGTTAGCTGCAAATAGTACATTTGTATGCAGATGGTAGGTGCTAATTCAAAACATGAAGGTAATGAACTTGAAACTGGGTCCTGACACACAATGGGAATTGTGGAGGGAGCACGGGGAGCTTGAGCTGAATCAAAGTCAGTGTAATTTCACATGCAGCGTTCAGTAGGCCATTCAAACTCAGATTATCTTTTTGGCAGATGGGAATAACACTTATTCCCTGTCTCACCAGGAAGGTAACAAAGTACATGGAGAAGGCCTTTGTGTATGCAAGAGCTCAGCTGTTTTTCAAAAGATATTAGTAGCTGTTTGAATGATGGATATGACCTTTCCTTTAGGTCTTGCCTGACAGCTCTAGACCCTCACAGTGACAAAACCACTGTTATTACAAAATGGAAATACTTTGGTGTTGCTTTTGTGCATATCACATGCATACATGTACAGTGCCATGTCTGTGTTTTACTGTAGCTCCAGACACAGAGTTCAAACTTTTTTATCCTGATTTGTCTTCCTCTGCAACTAATTTTCCTTTAGACGCAAAGATTTGGGTTTTTTTTTTGTTCTTGTTCCTCTGTCCATCTCTTGTCTAACTCAGGAAGTTGTATTTCTGTAAGATCTCAGCACCTCCTTTGCAGGAGGTAAGGGCCACTATATTAATTTCCAGATGGGAATTTCAGGTAGAGGAAGACTTGGGTGACTTGCCTATTATGAGACACAAAACTTGCTGGAGTAGGAACCTGAGGGCAGTCTCTAAAGTTTCAGGCCAGTGCCTGAGTTACTTGTCCAGACTCAGTGTTATCTTTTGTTGCTGCTCTGATCCCATCTGGCTGTCAGCTCTACCAGCCAATTTTCCGTGGGTATTTATGCTGCTGCCAGTTCTCATGTCTCAATTGGGAGTCATTTAATGCGGGTGACTGAGATTCCTTGAGAGGAAGAATTTGAAGTATCCCAGACAATGCTATGGTTAACATCAGTTTTGCCGAAAGACTATTTTTTAGTATTTATTTTAAGGACTGTTAACACACATAACCTTTTCTAGGGCTTTAGTATCTGTGGTTTCAGCCATGAAAAAGGGTCAGAGGCAAAAGAGTCTTGGCATCAGAGCTTAATATCCTTCCCTAGGAAGATGATAGAATAAATCAGAAGATGGTTTAAGACCTTCAGTGATAGTGAGATTGTAAGAAAGGGATAGCATGACGTTCTTCACGATGCATTTGGTATTTCTGAAGAAAGACTCCTGGTAAAACATGACTGCAAGGCAGTAGAGTCAGCAAATGAATCAGAGAAGAGAATGGGGCATGTCTCCTGTAGTAAAAAAACTCATTACGTATTCTCTTACTCTCAATTACTCTAATTTGAATTGGGGAGCTAATGAATATTGCTAAATGGGTTAAAACAAACAGCAGCACTGTGGACAAAAAAATAATCATTATGAACTGTAGTGTATCAACCACAATGAGTTTCTCCACAGATTTATAGTTTTAATGGTAGGTGACTGGTCTGACTGTTTGCTTAGTGTAGAGGAAAGGACCTTAACCAATAGTTTCCGATGGAATCGGTAACTTCCATTAGTGCTGACGCGTGCCTTCTAAAACCCCATTGCAATAATTAGAAATTACCTCATCCCCAGAGGGTGCTTTCCAATTATTAATTAAAATAATAGTTCTCCTGATAAGAGTGCTCCTGATAGAAGAGCAATCGGTTGTCAGAAATGTTGTCCCCGTCTCAAGTACTTGCATATCAGGACTGAAACGCTTCTTAAGTTTGTCTCGGTAAATGAAAGAGAGCAAGGTGTAGACTCCTGTTGCAAGCCAGTCTGTGGTGCAGAGGTGCTGGGGATAACCTTGGAGCTGGTGCAGCTGGGCCTGGCCATATTTGCATTTCTGGGCCTGAGGTGGTATGGCTGTGGGATGCTATGATGTGATGCACAGCTGCATGTGCAAAGCAGCCTTGCTGCTTGCTTAGAAATACACATGGGGTGGCAGCAGCCTGGATTTGACTTGCAGGGAGGAGCACTTTATAGACCATTTGCAGCATAGGAAGCAGGCTATTCACCTTACCCACAGGTATGCAGTGAGAGAGGAAAAGGGCTAATGTATCATGATGTGCTTCTGAGGATCCACTCAAGCTCTCAGGTACCTCACTGTACCTGAGCTGGAGCTGTGATGAGCTATGAGGAGCTGTGATGTGCTTGTCTGGTTAGAGATATCCATCAGGAACCAGCCAAGGTTGTTCTGACTTCTCTTTCATTTAATGAAAGTCTTTATTGTTGATTTAGAGCTGGGCACTTTAATGTACTTTTCAGAAAGCCCTCAAATTTGTCATTTCTCTGGAAATGCCAGAGATAAAAGGAAACTGGAGAAATACGATGAAGAAAGTATAATTCTATCCTGAGAAAACACAAGACCACAGAGCGTGCTAAAAATAATCCAAAGCCCAATTTCAGAGGTAAAAAAGGTGGGCAGAGGATCTTCCCTGTAAGGAGAAAGTGAATTGAAAAAAGCCCGTTTTTTCCAGTGGAATACCAGTTCCAAACCATATGTGCTTTTGGGTTGACAGTTTGTGTTGTGCAGCAAAGGTAATGACAGGTTTTGCTTTACATGTGTACCCAAGTGTTTTCTTGAATCTGGGCTGAAGTGGAGGAAAAGCAAGGTGGGAATGGAACACAGCTTCGTTGGACTACGTGATTTAGCGAAGGCTAATTTTAGGCACTTGTTTCTGAAACGAGTCTTGCCTGGCACCATCAAACTAGTTCTGTCAGGAGCACTTTTCAGCCTCAAACTTTGTTCCCAGGCTGAAGAGCTGGCACAGCATTTACTTAAAAAACAAAACCAAACAAACAGCAGCAAGTTTCTGACCTCAGGCTAGCCTCTTCCCGCTAATCTGATTCCTTTTAAGGGTACGAGCTGGTGGCTAACATAACTTCTAGTGAAACTCTGTGTCTAGCTGAATATGAGCCTGTTGGGTTTTGCTGGGGCTGCTGTTAAAAATGTCACATCCTAGCAACCTGTATCCAGTTTCTAGAAAAATTGCTTGATGTGTTTTTTACTTTCTTTATATCGTCATATAGCTGACCATCCCTGACATGCCTTTTTAAGGTCAGGTTCATGTCTAACACAAGCAAGAAAAGTTGTGGGTCCCTAACAGTTCATTGTAATGTGTAGTTTGACTGCATCAGTCCTGACCCTTCCCATTAAAACTAACCTTACGATAAAGAGAAGCTCCTGTGTTTGAAGAGTGAGTCACAAAATTCAGCTCAGAGTAATCCCAGAACGCTTTCCCGCTGTCATTCAGCCCTGAGATATGGAGATGTCCTCTAGAAAAGTAACATCAGTCTTGATCCCACAAATGCTACAGTTGGGCTGTTGCCTCTCAGAAGTTCATTATGGGCTGGCTGAATGGAGTTTGGACTGTAGGAATGAAAAAAAAAGTGCCTAATCTGCCAATAAGACGTAGCCACCTCGAGGGAGGAAAGTGTCTTAATGTCCTACAGGTGTCAAACCAGAAATAATTTGAAAGGAATATGTAAATATTGCAGCTTTTATGAGTTTTGCCTCTTGGCTTGCTCTGGGGGAATATTTGCCAGCATAGTGTGATTGCTTTCATTCATCCAGAGACTGGTAGTTTTGTGTTAAAAGCTAGGCTACGAAGCCTGTGGTGGCAAACTGGGGATGGAGGAGTTTATGTTGTACCAGTGCAATAGTGCCTTCAAGGTGCTTTTGCTACATTTGTGCTTGGGAAGTGTAAGGCCTTGCAAGGGAGTGATGAATCTCCATGTGGGAGGACAAAATGGTGAAAGCTGTTCAGGTGGAGAAGCTGCTGAAGGACTGGAACCTTCCCGTGGGAACTTTGTGAACAGTTGAGAAAGGGGGGTCTTCTGCACTCCTTAACCACATCCGTCCTTCTGTGGGATTCCTGCACAGGCATCAAGGATTCGCAGACATATCTCTGGCAGCACCTAGGGCCTAGTGGGGGGGACCTAAAAATGTGTTTGAAATAACCACTGTTTCCACTAGCCGGTACGTCATGGTTCTCTCAGATGTTAGCTGTTACTGATCTGATGAATAACTGTCTTTAGAACATCTTTTGGTGTGTGTTTATTACGCTTACTCTCCAGTGGAGGTGTGTTGTTTGATTTGTGATTGGCAGGATTGGTTACACAATGTACACAATTGGTTACACACGCTTCTTGGTGGCTGGAGGAACACCTCTGGGGCAGATATTGGCCTGTATGAGGATTTAAAAATTTGTTTCCATGAGCAACATTCGCTTTCTGAGAACTCTGCTGCCCATCAAACTCAATTGCTCAAACATCTGTGGGAGACTAGTGCTGGTATGTGAATGTGGTTTCAGCAAAGTGATTTTAAAAAATATATACCAATGTTGACTGGAGGGAAAATGAAGCATTTCTGCATTATCTGGCTAGAGTGAGTGTTACAAGCTTATTTGTTCCTCTTTCTGTAATCACATTTTCATGCCGATGTGTATATATATACACATGGTATTACAATTGCTATGATCCCCAGAAAGATCTTTAATCACCTGGGCCATATAAGCGACAAACACTTAAGGTGATAGCAAAGATATTACTTTTGCACTTCAAAGTCACACTTTTTTCCCCTAAAAAGTGTATCTTAAGAAGCTACCACTCTCCACCCTCATTCTCAACCCATCTGCACCTCTGCTGCAGCTAGTAACCCAATCACCGAAATGTTGTGCTTTATTCACAAATACTTGCAAAAACTGTCATCAGCCCCATACAGGCTTCCCTCCTGTAAGCCCAGCTGGGAGGAGGTGCCAAAATCCCGTGGGACAGCCAGATCCTGCTGAGCCTAGGCTTGTAAAGAGCCTAGCCATCCTTTTGTTGCCGAGAGCTTCCCCAGAGAGCAAGGACAGAACTGAGGACTGCAATTCCCCTCATGCCTGTCCCAGGCTTCCCAGAGGCAGCAGCGGCACCAACGTTGGCAGGAGAGCTGCTGCTCCACAGCTCCTGCAGATGCTGGCAGTCAGCAGTGCTTGTCATTGCTGTGGGTCAGGCTCTCTGTCACACTATCCTGGCCTTTTGAATGGTGAACTTCTGCATTCTTTCTACTTTCGCCATTTTTAGAACAGTCAAGCACGTTCTCATTCCTAGGAGCACACAGTGCTTTTATTCTTTGGTTTTTGGATATTCACAGTTCCTTGACCTCGGTGGTATTTCGTGGAAAAGTGTTTGAGGAAAGATGGTGTAGTCTGACATCTTTTTACCTGTTCCCTTTTAACAGTCTGAAAAGTTATTAGCTTTGAGTTTGCTTGAGTACTGCCTCGTTCACATATTCTGAAAGGGGAAACAACTTGCTCTACTCACGTGCTCTAGATCAGCCATGACTTTTAACTATGTCTCATTTTCTCCCTCATTTGTCTCTCAGCCTGCTCAGCTGTCCCACTATGCTGTTTGGGGAGAGGGACTTACAGGAATGACCTCGTCTCGATTCATTGCTTTGTTAGTTTTGGCATTCTATATATTTTTAAATATAGCTTTTCCTTTTATAGGATTAAGTATTTCTGTTTTAATGGCTTGATGAAATGCATGTTTCCCTGTTCTCCTATCTTAGGCTCTGCAACTGATCAGCACAAGGCTGTAGATCAGAACCAACTTGTGCCTCCTTCAGACACCAGTTACAGGAGGTGATGCTGAAATGGTTTGAGGGGTGCTGACCAAGGACATGACTGCGAATGGTATTTCTGTTAAATGTTGGTTCCAGCTGTGGATAGAAAATTCAGTTTTGAGAGGCTAAGTGGACTGCAACAGGTAAGACTCTGGAGAAGAGGGACAAGAGCAGAATGAAAAGCTTTCGTGTTTTCTTTCCCTGCCCGCCCAACCCCCACCGCTCTGAACATTGTCTTTGTAATGTTGTCATTTAAAGACTGAATGCCTATCCAAGGGCTGAATTTAATATATAATGTTGATTTAGGTTACAGCTGTAAGATTGTCCATCCATCCATCTGGTACAAAGCAATAAATATAAAATCTGTCTGAAATGACAGGCCAGCCTCTCTGCTGAAGTAAATGTGCTTCTATCATGATGGGATAGCCTGGCCAGCCTTGACAGTGGATTCCAAGAATCATAAGTTCATGGTCTGTCAGCCACTGCAAACATCCATCCGTCAAATATTCCTCACTTGTTATACCTAGAAGACAGAACCAGGGATGGATTGAGAAATGAGTGACAGAGGGAGTTTATCTGCTTTTACACAGGTATTCTCTAGGCTTGGAGAGAGAGAGCTGGGATGGTTGTGCTCCTGTGATGTCAAAGATCACGAAAACACCACTTGTTACATGCAAGGATCTCAGAGGTCTGAAATGGCATAGAGGAGATCATTATCTTTGTGTTTTGGCTCTACTTTGTTCTCCATTAGAGACTATAGCTCAGAGTTCTTAAAATTAGGGCTATTGATTGTTAGAAACCAAGAATAGTTTATTGAGCTTGAGTGCTTGAATGACCCTATGAAACAGTAAGTTTGAAACAGCTCAGTTTTCCGAGGAGAGCGATCCTGATTTACTCATCGTGTCTCTCTCCTAGCACCCTAAAGGACAGGCATGCCCAGGGCTGTGCATATGCCAGTTAAAAACCCTGGGTCTCCAGGACTAATTGTGCCTCTGTGCTGCATTGTGTGGCTGTGAGTACTCAGGTGACATCCTCCTTTCTGGGCTGAAAATCCTCAAACCAGGACTCCTTTAATCTTAAAGGGTACCTGCATTTTTAAACTTAGTTAAAGGTCCTTGTCCTGATGTCCTCATTGAATTCCAGTTTCATTCTTTATGCTTCCTTTCAGGGTCCTTGCTGGGACCAAGTACTTTATTGGTCTCCAGCTTCCCAGCCTGCAGTCTTGTGGGATGGGAGGTTGTGTGGAGAAAGGAAGGTAGGACAGTTCGTTTGGGCATACAGGGGTATCCAAGGTCGGAAAGAAGGAACCTGTGAAAGTCAGAGGGTGAGAGCAAGGGATGAAGTTCAGAGGAGAGGCATCGTCTGGGAGAAGAAAGACTTTTCTTTCAGCTGGGCAACTACCGTATAGAGAGCTGAGTATTCACAAACCTCTTTGCAGAGATGGCTAGTGGTGCTCAGGGAACATGTTTTACTACCCTTTTCCTGCTGAGCTGGCCTCACATCGCAGGTGGCCTCTCCGGATGTAGAGGTGTCCTAAGGGATACAAGGAGGGAGCGTTTCCATTGCAAGAAGATGGAAGCTCTGTTTTTTGGCCAGGTCTTCTCAGTCTTCCTTGGTAGTGTGGAGGCAGGCAGGGGAGCTGGAGGGGGTTCCTGTTAGCCAGTCAGTCAATCTTTTCCCGATGTCTATTATTTATCCCTCTGGCCGAGCCCTCCCCTCATCCCTGCCACTTCGGGCAATGGGAATGTTTGTGATCTCTGAGCAGTAGAGGCTGGCAGGCAGCCTGATTGCTGCTAGCAGCTCATTCTCAGCCACGTGAGAGGAGAAACATCAACAAAGAGAGATGGAATTAGAACTTTATTAGGAGAAACCTAGGCACAATTGACTAAAATTTTGTGTTAAGGAGAGCACACAGGTATTTTCGGGATTAAAAAATACACATGTATAAAACACCTTACAAACAAACAAAAATGAAATGGATTCCCCCCCTCTGTGTGTGAATATGTATGTATATGTACAGGGAATTGTACCAAAGCTAGCTATGTATCAAGAAGCAAGGATTCACAGTCCCTTCAGAGGCCCTAAGAGATGAAACAGTCCACTCATCAGCTGTTCCCCAGCCATTTGCTCACGCAGTCCTGTGTTGGGAGCTGTGGCACATCTCTGAAAAGGCAGCAAACAACAGGGAGCAGCTTAACTCTGTTTAGCAAATCTCTAAGAGGGATGTCAGCTCTGCATTGAGAGTGGGAGCTGCCTACAGATCTCACCCACCAGACTCACTGTGCAGTGTTGGGGCTCAATGACTGCTCTGAGAGGCTACAGTGGTGGAAAGAGCTGGTCCATGGGTGGTTTCTTATGCCACATGTGATAGGGACAGAGTAAAGATGATGACCTGATGGCAGAACAAGGACTTGCTGCAGGGACAAATATCTTGGCTTGCATTGGCTGGCAGTCTTGAGAGAGCAGCCAAGAGCTGAATGAAGTACAGGACCTGGAGAGGACTCTTACTCATTGCAAAAGATGTTGAAATTTTGGTAGGTTAGTAAGGAGAAGAAACAGGCTGTACCTCCTCTGCAGATAAACAGAGGATGTTTTCCTCTTTAGTTGGCAGCTGGCACCACCCTTTCAGTAGCATTCAGGTTGCTTGAAAGATGAGTTTTAAAAGGGGGAAAGCTACTTTGTTTCCATGTGATGATTCCTCTTTTCCACTAGTAAGATATCTGTTCTCACTGGAGAGTCTCAGTTACTGTTAATGGATACCTTGCTTGGAATTGATGATGTAAGCATCTTGGGAAAATTCCCTAGTGTTCATCAACTGGTCATCTAAATGATACCCCCGGGGCCGTGTGCTGCGCTGACTTAGGAATGAGGAAGGGGTTCCAACGTTAGACGTGAGGCAACTGTGCGTGGGGGACCGCAGCCATCCTTATTTATGGGGAAGAGTTATATACACAGTGTCCAAAAATTCAAGTAGGATTTACTGTATAGGTAAACTGGTATAAAATATCTGGGTTCAGGTAGAGAAAGGGAGGGTTAGAAAGAGCAAGAGCAACGCAGATGAGAAAGTTGTTCTTTCAGAAAGGCTACCAGTGTGTTTCTGCTCTCTGTGGGTGAGAGAAGCTTCAGCCCAGCATAATTGCCAAGCTGAAAAGACACCAAAGAAGATGCAAGGGGTTTGAGGTCCAGACAGTCTGTTGAATACAGTGTTGACGTGGATAGCTGCTGGGCAGCCTCAGGAGTCACCATCTGAGGATGGTGAGTCTCCAAGCCCTGTGGGTCCCTTGATGAAATTGCTGAGATATTCACATCTCCAGGTTGGTGCCTCTCTTCAGTCTGTGTCTCCCAGAGGCTGCCCCTGCCTTAAGCCATGAGAGGTGCTATCTGCAATATAATGGTCTTCACTGAAAAGGATCAAGAGAGTGTTAAAACAGAGAGAGGTTAGTGGCAAGAGTCTGGAGTCCGCTCTGTGGAAATTGTACTAAGAGTTGAGACTGCTCCTTCTCCTCATCCCTCTTTCGCAACAGGTCACACAGACAAGTCGTCCGACCTTGCCTTGCTGCTGGCACGGCTGGTCTTGCTGAACCGACGTTTCTCATTGAAGTAGTTCTCGGGGAAAGTGGGTGCTGCACATTCGTTGGCCACTTCTGGGCTCTCCATGTAGCTGGACTTAACAAAGGGCCCTTCCCCAGCAGCATCTTCCTGGCCATGGACTCTCTCGGTGGCAAAGTTGGCGGTGTTCTGCTGGGATGCCATCTTGTTGCTGAAGGGGCTGATGAACTTCCCACTGGGACTTGACAAGCACTGGTTAAAATCTGGTGGAGGTGTGTACATCTGGGACCTTTCTATTTGTGGGGCAGACTCCAGTCTGCCGGGGGCTGTGCTGGAGCTGGCTTTGTAAGACCGGGAACACCTCTCCTTGGCTTTTTTCCAGCCCAAGTGGTACAACTCAGCCAGACTGAGGAACAGGGAGAGCACTGCCACAGCCAGCATGAAGACGATGAACACGTTCTTCTCTGTGGGCCGGGAAACGTAGCAATTGACAGGGTGGGGACAAGGTGCCCGCTGGCAGATGTACAGGGTCTCCAGGAAGATCCCGTACAAGACGTACTGTCCCACAATGAAGGCCACTTCCATGGCAGTGCGAATCAAAATGCTGTAGACGTAGGTGTTCAGCAGACTGCCTCTGAGTATAATTTTGCCTCCTGATTCATCCCAGCAGGACAGTTCAGCCTTCTCTACCACGGGGCATTTCTGCTGGTAGTATGTGTCACCGCTGTTCTTCATCTCCCGGGCCTCCATTTCTGCCTCCTTCATCTTCCTCTTCTCCTCCATGCGCACCGTGTGCATCGCATGGCCCATGTACACCAGCGATGGGGTGGAGACAAAGATGATCTGGAGAACCCAAAACCGGACGTGGGAGATGGGGAAGGCCTTGTCATAGCAGACATTTTCACAGCCGGGCTGCTGGGTGTCGCACATGAAGTCAGACTGCTCATCCCCCCAGGAGGACTCAGCTGCTGTACCCAGCACCAGCATCCGGAAGATGAAGAGCACAGTCAACCAGACTTTCCCTACCACTGTGGAGTGTTTGTGGACCTCCTCGAGGAACTCTCCCAGGAAACTCCAGTCCCCCATTTCTGCTCACCAGGAGGGGTGAGGAGTCTTGAAGGGAGAACTGAACACAGCCTCTGTGGGAGAAAGGAGAAGAGAGTGGTTCTAAGGAGGGTTAGGAAATGTCCAGCTAGGAATGCATGGAGTGAAATGGTTTGTTTTGTGTCAAAATAAATGTTTTTGTTTGACCTGAAATGAATGAGGTCTGGTTTGCTGCAAACTTTGTTTCATATCCACTGAAAACAATGTGTTAAAGTTTGGGGTTTTTATTCAGCAGTCGAAACAAAAACTGATCTTTTTTTCATAATCCATCTACAACCTGTTAAACAAGCTGCCAAAACTTTGAGAGTGTGCCAGATTTATTCTTGGTTCAGAAAGTCCTTTTGCTGCAGTCTGCATATTGCATCCTCTGTGGACCATGTCATTAAAGCAGCGTTCATCTGTCTGCAAAATGTGCTCTTGGTGATCCCCTGGGAGATGAGACTGGAGTCTACAATTTAGTCTGAGCAGTGCCTTGACGCTTTCAAATCATAGAATCATTTGGTTTGGAAAAGACCTTGAAGATCATCAAGTCCAACCATTACTCTAACACCGCCAAGCCCACCACTGAACCATATCCTTCAGCACCTCAGCTATGTGTCTTTTAAATATCTCTAGGCATGGTGACTCTACCACCTCCCTGGGCAGCCCTTTCCAGCGTCTAACAACCCTCTTGGTGAAAAAGTTCTTCATAATCTCCAGTCTAAACCTCCCCTGGTGCAACTTGAAGCCATTTCCTCTTGTCCCATCTTTTGTTACTTGGCAGAAGAGACCCACCCCCACCTCACTACAACCTCCTTTCAGGTAGTTGTAGAGTGTGATCATATCTCCTCTCAGCCTTCTCATCTCCAGACTAACCATCTCCAGCTCCCTCAGTTGCTCCTCATAAGACCTGTTTTCTAGACCCTTCACCCTTCAGGGTCATTGCCCATCTCTGGACACCCTCCAGCACTTCAATGTCCTTCTTGTAGTGAAGGCCTCAGAACTGAGCACAGTATTTGAGGTGTGGCCTCACCAGTGCCAAGTACAAGCGGGACATTACTTCCCTGGTTCCGCTGGTCACACTATTTCGGATACAGGCCAGGATGCCATCGACCTTCGTGGCCACCTGGGCACACTGCTGGCTCATGTTCAGCTGGCTGTTGATTAACTCCCCCAGTTTATTTTCCTCCGGACAGCTTTCCAGCCACTCTTAACCCAGCTTGTAGTGTTGCATGGAGTTCTCATGGCCCAAGTGCACAACTCGGCACTTGGCCTTATTCAACCTCATGCAATTGGCCTTGGCCCATCTGTCCAGCCTGTCCAGGACCTTCTGAAGACCCTTCCTGCCCTCAAGCACATCTACGCAGCTGCCCAGCTTGATGTCATTTACAAACTTACTGAGGATGCACTCAATCCCCTCATCCAGATCATTGATAACAGGCCCCAACACCGAGCCCCGGGGAACACCACTGGTGACTAGCCACCACATGGATTTAATTCCATTCCTCACCACTCTCTGGGCCTGGCCATCTAGACAGTTTTCCACCCAATGCAGAGCAGGTCCATCCAAGCCATGAGCAGCTAGTTTCTCCAAGAGGATTTTGCCCATGGTTTGGACGGACGTACTCTTCATTGGGTGGAAAACTGCTTGGATATGTTGCTTTTCTGTAATACCTGCACCAACACCTGTCATGTGAAGTGTTTGCAGCTCTGGGCTTCATTTCTCAGCTTGATGCCACCACTGAAGGAGAGAAAACTTTCCTGCTGCTCACAGGTTTTGCTTCGTTTTTGCAGTGTTGCCAGTTGCAAGTGTTTCATTTATGAATTGCAAACGTTTTGGGGAGCATAAGGGCTTTGGTGAGCTGTGCTGGTCCTGTAAACCTAATATGCTACCACCTTGTCATGCCTCTCCAAAAGGGAACCGTTGGAACAAAGTGGTGGATCTTGCTCCCTTCTCTTTTCTCTAGTGCTGAGACAAAACTCAGAGTTCACATGATACAGACAAAGAAAAAAGGACAAGCAGCTCCTGGGAAGTGCTGTTTGGTAGGTGGTCTGATGAGAGGAAAGGTTTGGTGGGCTGGCAGTAAGATTGCAAATTGAAGATGTAGGAGAGCCCGCTTCAGTTTTGTTTCTGGCTCTGATAGACTGTTTCTGGCCAAGTCACTTAACCTCATGGATAAAAAGAGAACAATAGGTTTAATCCATCTTTTGTGGTTCTCTGTGAGACTGCTTGAGCAATTGTTTGATCAAGCTATACTTACCTTCACAGAGCATCACAAAGCTCTCCCTTGTGCATGAGTTGAGGGCTAGGTGCTATAAAGTGTGCAGTATTACTTTGGAGATAATATTCTCCCACAGTCACTCGTTTTGAAAATGCCCTTTTAATAAATAGATGAAAAACTTAATAATGATCATAATGAAATATTAAAAGCACTAGACAAGGTAAATCCCAAAGCTATAGAGACCAAATTGTTAAGTCTCCTTCTTTATTGTCCCTTGTCTTGTCTTTAAGAGCCAATTATTTTTACTGTGCAAAGAATGTCTGTGGAGAGTAGACACTGTTACAGGCTGAAAATTTACTGGAGCAATATTATGTAGCTTTTCTGTGAGCAAAAGCTGGAGAACAGAGAGAGACTCTTGTTGAGGGAACAATATCCCCCCTCTGGTTATGTGAGTGATATAATTTAATCTATCAGTGCACATGATGATTTATGCCTTCACTTGTTTATATGCTGTGTCCATCTGCAAGGATGGATGGGCCAAAGATCAAAAGTTTAATCCTTAAACTCCTGGTGCTGCTGAGGGCTGCCATGCAGAAGGATGAAGATTGCCCAGGGAAGGAGACAGGTAGGTGACTGCTTGCTACCTGTCAGAGGCCACGTGAGGAGGGAGAAAGGGTGTACTGGAAGCAAAGGGTGGAGTTTGGCAGGCAGGCTGCAGTCCTCCTAATGTAGATCCTCATGGCTGCTTGATGGATGCAGCAGCTTTCATCTGCTGCCAGCCCAGAACCGGAGGAGCAGTAGCACAGAAAACCAGCTAGTCTTTCTGACTCCTCTTGTCTGTACTGGTAAAAACTGGGTAATGTGTGAGTCTGTCTTCTGAAATGACTTTAGGGCAGTTACTGCATTTTGGAGAAATTAGCATACAGCTTCACTCTTCAAGAACCAAGGGATTAAATATAGGCAGATAAAGCAGTAATGGGAAATAGTTGCAGATAGTTGCATTGAAATAAGGGGGGTTAATTTTGGTTTTTTTCCCCCAGAGTGCAGACAAGGTAACCAGCTACCTGCAGTTCAATGTATGGGTGCATCCCATGTCAATATGCTGTAGCGCAATTGATTGTGTGGAATGTTCCTTCCAAAACAGTATGAGCATCAGGTGGGTGCTCTCATTCTTCCAGGTGAGTTTATGTTGTTTGCAGGTGCTCCTGTTGCTCCTTCTCTTGTTAGCTGACAGCTGCTTTTTCTTAATTCACCTCTCTCATTAGGGTAAAAATGAACAGAGTTCTCCCTGGTTGTGCCAAGGCTGAGTTTTCCTTGTGCCATGGGCATGTACAATCACAAAATAAATGCCTTTCCTCATCAGTTCTATCATGCACAGGCAGTTTGGAGTTTTACCATGGCTTGTTTTCCCTAGGGAAAG
Source organism: Colius striatus (assembly GCF_028858725.1). Taxonomy (NCBI): domain Eukaryota; kingdom Metazoa; phylum Chordata; class Aves; order Coliiformes; family Coliidae; genus Colius; species Colius striatus. Next base: position 108,831,421 of record NC_084759.1, on the reverse strand, counting down.
CTACTAAACCTGGACACTTGCAAATTGTAAAAATCATCGTGTACAGAACACAAAGTAAAGCAAATGTAAGTGCAAGAGAGGTCTAGAAACAAAAAGTGCTAATGGATGTGGGAATAAGAGTAATTGACCTGCCTCATCCATGCAAAAAAATTCCAAGAGAATGTAAATCAGAAGGATCTGAGGTTGACAGCCCTGAGGCTTAGCTAGATAATAGGACTGTTTCCTCTGCTCTCTCTGCTGTCTGCTCCACTGCACAGGCTGTTTAAAGGAAAAGCTGAAAAGCTGCCCAAAGATTCCTTGTGATCATCCTGCTATAGCCCCACAGAAAGCTGAGGTGGCTACTGCAAGGGAGTAGATGGCCATAGGAGAATGGGTTTGGGAAACTAAGAGAAGGAGCTTCCTTCCTAAAGTACTGTTTTTGGCTTGAGTGTCTTTTAGCACCATATTAGCAAACTATTCTTTCAATGCCAGACCAAGACCCTTCTATAGCAATAGAAGAGAACATCTAGCTCTGCTGCCAGCAAGCAAAGAAGGGTTGTTGTCACCTCCTGACAGCTTTTCCTGGCTATACAGAACTGCCTCTGATCTAGCCTTTCTCCTCGGAGCTTTACTATTCTTGGGAATTTTCCATATAGCTCCCTTTCCTCATTCCCAGACTACTGTTGCCCTCGCATGCTTTGACCTCTTGACGTGTGAGCATCTGCAGCCTTTTATATTCCTAGTTTGGACTCAGTCGGACAAATCTTCTCTGTCTCTGGCATGACTCAGCGAAAAACACCTCTGGGTATCTTTGTGGGGTCTCAGCACCTGATAGAAGACTATTGTCACAACAGAGTCATGCCTGTTCATGCAGAACAGTGGGCTGTGCCACTGCCTGGCCATGCTTTCGGCTGACAGCTTTCTGCTGGATTAACAAAGGAGCTGTATGGAGTCACGGGATCTTGGCACTGGGGAACGTGTATGTGACAAAGACCAGCGCTGCCTGGCACCAACCCAGCAACGTGTCTCTCCTGGCTTAATCATCATGCTACTAAAGCTGGGGAAAACCAAATATCACACTGTAGACCAGGCGTGAGGTCTGCTCAGCTCTGGGCTGCTTTGTGACTGCCAAATTCCATGATAAAAATACCCCAGGGGGAAGGCACCTGCTAGTATACCAGGCTGGCTCGCCAGACATGGGCTGCTCTTTGCCGTTCCGTTTTTCCTGCTACCTTTTTTCTGCGGGAGGGGAAGCATCCATTGCTCTGAGCTGTTTTCTCCATCCTCCTGGTGACGCTGCATGCTCTAAGGGACAGACAAGCATTTGGCATTGCTGCTGCTTGCTCCGGCCACCGCGTTCATTCTGGTAGGACTAGCCAGGGCTTTGAGGAACAGCTAGGAAACTCACACTAGAGAGCCAGGAGGTCTGTTTCTGTGCAATCATCTGCTTTATATGAGTTTATTTCCCTGGGGGTTGCTAGGAAGAAAGTTTTCCCCTCTTTAGAAGACAGGCGAGACTATCAGCGGTGATATAAATAGCTGAGCTCGACACTTCATGCTAACTTTTCCCACAAGGAAGGTGACAGGAGGTCACCATCTCTGCAGGAGGTTTCTAAAATAAAGTGGAGAGCCTGATTATAACACTGTTTCTGCTCTCCCTTGCTGGGCTCACCTCTTGGACCTTGGAGCCCTTGGCAGGTCCCAGGGACACATGGAGAGGCTCTCCGAGGAAGGCTTCTTTGTGTCTGTGGAGCATGGTTCCCAAGGACATGGAAACTTAAAGAAAGCCATTGTATTTTTGCCCAGTCTATGTGTGTGATTCACTCAAATGGATACAAATGTGTGTATATGATAGTTAATCAGATCTCCCGACAAACTGGAAGGCTGGGGGCCAAGGTGTTTTGAAGAGGTTCACACACCAGACATGGGACTGTGTGTGAAGGCAATGCAACAAGTCCATCCTCTCTGAGCTGCTGAATGGGGAGGCAGCTGTCTCCTTTACAAGGTACACGAGAAGGGACAGTCCTGTGCAGTAGAGCATCCAGGCCAGCTGTGGCATGGTCAGTGCCTAGGAATTGTTTGTGGCCATCCTTCCTCTAGTTGTGTCACCCTGTACCAGGTCCAGGCCAGCACAACAGATAGCTACCATGGCGACTATGTGGCCACAGGTCTTTCTCCCTGAGTGGACAACTGTCAGGTTGCAGCCAGACCTGAAGTGGTCCTTGCACTGCAAAACTAGCCCTTCACACATGTAGAGACTTGGGAAGGACATTTCCAGCTCTGCACTGGGGGTTGAGGCTGCTTTGCTACACAGGTGTACCTTCACTTAAGGATCTCCAGTCCCCTGTTAGCAGCAATCTGATCATACAGAGCAAATGTTGTCCTCTTTATCTTGCAAATGGTGGTCGCTGGGGAACAGAAAGATCAAACTACTTATTTGACGTCACTATGTCAGTGGCAGTCTGGGATCTGAGCTCAGGGGTTGTGACTTGCAAAGTTGTGTCCTTTTTTTCTGTGCAGCACCGTGTCTTAGATGTGGTCATAGGGACACAACACTGCTCCTACAGCACAAGAACTTCTGCTCCTACAGACTGCAGCCCTCCTCGCCTGTGCCCCAGGACAATACTGTCCTGGTGACCTGAGAGAAATCCCTCTCACGCTACCTTGCTATAATGGGTACACCTGGCAGAACCAGAGGTTCTCCTTTCTTTTTTTCTCTCTTTTTTTTTTCCTTGTGCTTTTCAAAGAGATGAACATATTGTTATTGCTGGCAGAGCCTGCAGCCATGGTCAGGGCCCAAAAGAAAGAAGCAACCTTTTTGGCATACATATACGGTGCTCCTTTGTTGCCAGGACCTGATCAGGAAGTATTTTAGGGGCACATGGCTTATAACACTAAAAGATGAGTAAAGTTAGAAATGCACTGTCTGGCATGGGTGTGATGCTTTGAATTCCAGAGGCTTTTCTTAGCTTTGTAACATAAGTGGATGCTAAAACCCACCTCAGCAGGTATCTTTTTGTTCACTGTTCGCTGACATCGGCTCCTTCATGTGTGTATACAGCAGATAAGCAATGACCTATTTGGCATTTTTATCCAAGCAACATCCCCCTGGCTTCATATATGCACACATCTGCTTATGGTAATTTTCTGCCTGAAATAGGCCAGTTCCTTAGCCAAATTTGTAATCTGCACATAGATCTGGACTAAATAGATTTGTCCTTCTTTATGCTTAAAAAATTTAAATCTGATATGTTTGCATATGTTGCTTTCCAGTTCCTTGGGTTCAAAGTCCTGTGCTAAAACAGTATCAGTCCAGTGCTCAAATCTAACAAGAGAGGCAGAGTTCTATGTGAACATCTCCAATGTTTCTCATCTATCTGCTCCTCCTGAGTTCGCTGCAATTTCTAGAAGGGTCCTACTGGTATCCAGGCCACCAGCCCTGCTCGCAGTTGCAGACAGCTTGCTATTCCTTGATGAGGTGTGCTTTCCCCCTCCTCTCCAAATGTGGAAACTCTCAGAGTTCACAAAAAAGAGAGTGGGTGAGAAGATAAGGGAGTTGAATGACCTGTCACCTTCTGCACACACACAACCCTGACGCACACAAAGACACAGACAGAGGGAAATCACTCAACACCTCCAAGTGCATACATCAGAGATGTGCTACACACAGAGATGACAGTATTATGTAGAATATTTTCACCTGAAGTGATGGCGGAAGCCACAGACTTCCAGTTAGCTGGATTTTTATTATTTGCCTATCTAGGACATCTAATGATATTCTCATCCAGTCCTTCCCTTTGCCAGAGTCAAATTGTGCTTTCATATATCCAAATATTAGGACCAAGCTCTGCATGATGTAGATACGGAGACCAAGACTTTGAACTGAGATGAGTGAAGCTGAGGAATGAGTTTGTCCCACTGTGTTTGAAAAGTCTGCATCAAATAGTTACATGACACTTGTATCCAGGCTTACACTTAGCACGCAGGGAGCATCCTCTAATTCTCTTGGGATTCTCTCTCTTTGCCTTGGAGAAACATGGGTCCTTAGAGAGCTCAACAACTGTGACAAAACCAGACTTGGGAAAAGATAAATGGAAGCTCACTTGTGCTTTTTGCTAGGAAAAAAACCCATCAATTCTCTCTCAGATGTAAGTGCTGGAAAGAGGCTGATGGATATTACTCAGTATACTTCTTAACTAACAGGATGAAGATCATCCAGTTCAGGAATACAAACCTTGGTGCTCTTTCCAGTTCCTTTGTCTTTACAGGAAGAATCTGACCTACATACATTTGTAGATGATGTTCGATTGGGCAGTACTATATACAGGAGAGAGAACAGCCAAACAGGGCAGAGGGAGCTTTGGAAAGCAGAAACATGCTCAGAAATCTGGAGACTGTTGTAGTAAAGCTATTCCTGAGATCTGCTAAGAGAAGCTGACCTTAAGCAACGCTTAGTCGGTGGGGGAAGCTGATATAAGGAGACGTGGCAGTGATGGCAGGCAGCATGTTTGGCCTGATACAGCAGCAAAACCCCATCAATGTGATTTTGGGCTGCTTCATAAACTGCATGAGAGGCAACTTGTTATAGCGTTGAAATAAAACAGACTGGAGATGTGGTGGAAGGAGGAGGCTCTCATTCAGACTTTTCCCATTCTTTCTTGTCTCTGCTTTCCCCAGTATCACCCTGTCTATCACAACTCTGCTGTTCTCCTACAGCCAGCCTTTCCCCACAGAGCCTTGCCTCAGCTTTTTGGCAGTTTTGGCCAGTTAACTCTCTATGGCACCCAGATTGTCAATGCTTTCAGCTTTAGAAAGTGGAAATTTTCAGTGACTACCTACTTCCCACTCAGTACTTCTTTGTCAAATCTCATTTCTTCTTCCTTTCCAAAAATCCCTAGGATTCTCCTCACACTTCACCCTCATTGCTGTATTGTTACTTAATTTCTCATTTATGCTGAAGTCTGGCTATAACTCGTGAGTGGATTATTTTGTAGACTCGGTGTATGTACATATATATGCCTGCCCCACCCCCTCTCTCCCAAACAACCAATAATAAATTTGCAAAACACAGTAGTAGGGAGTTAGGAAATGCCAGAGTTACTGTTTTCAGTTATCTCAATTCAATCTCTTTGTGCCTGTCACTCATAGCTACAAGTCTTTAAGCACATCCTCACATTGTCACCTCATTCTTTGCACAGGATGCCTGCATTTTTCTGTGCCAGCCTGACTGGGGCTTTCTTGAACAGCAGCTATTCAATGTTTTGTTTTCTCCTCATTGTTCAGTGGGTGGTCCGTACCTCATTTACTGTACATTATTCAAGTCCAGTTCTAAAGACAGAATTATTAGTTTCCTCATGGGTTTTCCTATGGCTTTCATCACAACAGTAATTTATTGCTTCACAGTTATTCATTTACTTATTTTCATAACCATCCAGAGGTGAGAAGCTGGTATTAGATCAACTTTAGGCAATGACTGATTAAGATAAAAAATGTTCATTGATTCTGGAAGCTTTTTGGAGATTTTTTTTTTTTCAGCATGCTTAGCACTATATAACATATGTTCAAAACAGAGCTCTATCTGATTCATGCTGGAGAGGGAGAATCTATCACTTCCCATGAGTTGCACCACATCTAGAAGTCAGACATCCAGAAGGTGAGGGACACACACCACTGAGGGGCTACTTGTGAAGGAATGTGGCTTAAGTAATTTGCCCCATCATGACAGAGGAAATTGGAGTAAGAAGCAAGAATTAACTCCGGTCCTCTTGGACAGCTTTGTCTGATCTGAAACTGGAAATACTTTTCCTCTAATCCTACTATGCCTTCCCTTGTTCACCAGACATCTGAATGCAGCTGAAGACCCTGAAGCTCTGCAGAAGTCACTCTTGCTATACTGCTTCCCTTCCTGAGTGATCCTGTGCCCTGAACAAAGCGTCTGTCAGCTCTTCTGCTTCTAAGGGAGAGCAGTTTCACGTGGAAATTCTTGATCATTCTTAAGGCATGTCCATAATGACAAAAATAATGAAGAAAGATGAAAATGTGAGTGTAAACCCCTTAGTTCTTACACAAAAAGCCACTACATCCTCTTTAGAGAGATTTAGAAGCATGCATATCTGTGCTCATTACTTACTGTGTGGCATGGATATTTCTTTGTTTCAGGAAAGAGCTGGCATGCTACAGTATTATTCATAGAGAGATATCTGTTGCTTATCAATAGCTATAAAACGACTTCCCCTCCCACCTTTATGAATTCTTAGCCCAAAGACTGACTTTTCTCTGGCCTCTCCTGGGAACTATTTCTAATTTTAAGCCTCTGTCCTCGTGCCTCATACAATAATACCCGAGGTGAGGAGCAGTCTCTGAAACGTGCTGCTAATGACATGCTGTAGTGCTGAATTACTCATTCCTTCTCGTCTATTTTCAATGCTGCCAGATAAGTAAAAAACACAAGGGCAAATGTACAGAATGCACAAAATCTGTCTGAAGGTTGAAAAGCAAAGAAACCTAGGGTATGAAGTTCTGTGTTTTCTGGCAAGGTTTAAATTTTTCATGTGAAAGCCCGATCTACTAAAATATTGTGATAATATATACTGTTGAGTGGAAAAAAACCAACAACCCCAAATAGTTCTAGTAGCAGGAATACTTAACATAGTTCCCAAGCGACCAGAGCCTGATGAGTATTTTAAACCCTGAAGCCTCAGGAATTCTGCTAAACTACATTTCTATTCCTAAGGAAAGCAGGAAAGAAAGTTAGAAATCTTCTGCACTCTTCTCAGAGCAGATTTTGAAAAGACCAGCAAAGACAAAATTCTTTGGCTTCTGGTACAAATACTGAATATTGCGAGGCTTCTGAATAACAGTTTAACTTCTTCCTAGCTGCACACACACATATTACATGCATTAAGTTCTTTAGCCTTAAAGAGAGGATCAAACAGGCAGCAGAAAGGAAAAGCTCTCACATATACTGCTTCACTGAGGTAGTTTGTTAGGATGGAGGAAGGGTTCAACAATTAAGGCTAACTCAGCCTGTGACTCGTTTAGCTGAGGCTTGTCCAGAAAGGCTACTTACATGATCCTCTCATGGTATTTATGGTACTTTAGGGGCAGAGGAATTGCCTCAGTTTACTTGAGCTGTTAAAACCAGCATGCCACAAAGCTCATTAGATACAAGAAATGGACAGTAAAATAACCCTTAGGAAACCAAAGCAGTCACCACGGATCAGAGGTGGCAATTAGCAGACAACCTTTAGACTTGTTGCTGTTGCTTCTTTCCAGGTGGGTGTACAGAGATACTGTGTTTTCAAGTGAAAAAATGCAGTAGCAATTCTAGAAGTATTAAATCATGGAAATGCAAATGAATATTATTTCAGGTTCAAAAAGGGGAAAAAAAGTTATGAAGCCAAATAAAAAGAAGAAGCAGCAGCTTCTAGTAGGAGAGAGCATTTGTCCCTCCAGGTCTACGTGCCTCTCTGCTGAGGCTGCCCTGGGCAGTGTTGGGATGGAGAAGAAAGACATTCCCTCCATGGCACAAGCAGTATGGGTGACTGGGAGATACGAGTAAAACACATCTCTGCTTTTGAGTTACAGTCCCAGGCTTCATGTCACAGACCAGCCAGGATGCAATACTCTCAAGGAAAAGTAACCGCAGCATTTTAAATCCATCCCATGCGCTCCAGAATACAGGCAGTTCACTCAGACACTTGCAAAGTGTTTATGCCCCGAGAACCTCTCATAGGTAAGAGTTCCCTTCACCACCCTCCCAAAGCAGCCTGACAACATGCTGAAGTGGGATCCAAGACAAACTGCAATTTGTACGTTACATTGTCTGAAGATACTGGGGGCTCTTATCCTGCTTTCCTGAACACTGAAATGTATCGGTGCCCGTGTTCATCGCAGGGAAGCTTCCTCATCATTTCTGTTGCTGCTTGTGGCAAAAGGAGTTTAATTTTTAAAATGTCCCCAGCACATCTTGTTACTAGTGGGAATGATTTGGAGAGAAACTTAAATATAAAGCAAATTTCTGAAGTTATCTTTTCCTGCCTCACGAAGTCCAGCTCTCTCCTTGTGCTGTTTTCCCCTTGGGTGTAACAGCTTGATCTATCAGAGCTTCTGCAGTTCTTTTATTTCCCCTTCATGGTTACTTACCTGGCTTCTATTATCTCGTCTTCTATCTCCTTTCTTTGCTTTAGCACTTTTCCTTTCTGAAGTTGAGTTGGACTCCTTGTTCTTCTCAGTTGCTTGGTTTTATTCCTTTAATATGGTTCTCTCTCTCTTCCTCTCTTTTTCTCCACCCCCTTTCTGTGTCACTTGCTGTCTTCCTCATTGCCTCTCTGCCTTTCCCTCTCTTCTTTCTTCACCTACTTTTCTTGTCTCTCTCACCTCTTCCAGCTTAATCTCTCTTTTCACAAACCTAGTTTCCTGTTGTTTTTCCTTTAAGGACCATGCATCTCACTTCCCTCTCTCCCTTCTCAGTCTCTCCCTGTGCCATCCTCCCCATGCCGACAGGATGCACTCCCTGCCAGCTTAGCCCTGTCCCTTCCAGTTGCTGCTGCTACTGCTTCTTGCACCTCCTCCCCCAGATAACATGCTATGCTGGGAAGCTTTTTCCATGCAAGACAACTACAAAAGACGTTTTTCTGACTTGCTCTAGCTTGATCTGGCAAAGAGGAGCTCATGCGGAGCAGGGTCCTCCACCTCTTCAAATAACTTGCTCTGCTGGCTTGGACCAGGGCCCCAGCACAGCTGCAGCCTTGTCTCAGAGGGCACCTGATACTTCCCAGGAAAGTTTTACAGACACCCTTACTGATAGAGAATAACTGACCTGTCAGGAGAGGTTTTTTTTTGACACTCCACCCCTCACCTCCCTGCATGCAATCCAAGCCCTTCTAAAAAATGCTTTTGGCACATCAAGTGTCTGAAGGTCTTAGATTTCATCTGTGTGTCAAGTACAGTCTCTGGTTCTTGCATATCAGGCCTCAGAGAGGAGAATGAATCAGAGATGCCTTCTGGCTTTGATAAAGGCTGGTCTTAAAGAACCAGTGTCACGAGAGTGAGATTTGCACAGAAGACTCTGCTACCCTGAGAAATGGCTTGCTGCACACAAGCTTGGGCAGGTGTCCCTCAAGCAATTGGTCCCGGGCTAGATATCTCCTACCCAGAACAGAATTGCCCAGTGATCCCTAGGCAGCAGCTACTGTAAATCATGGATCAAAAGCAGTCTAGGGACTAAAACACAGGGCTGTCAGCTCTTCTAATCTAATCATTGTTCTCCCACTAATTTAGTATCCCCTTGAGTCACGAGATTGAATGCTGGCCTAGGGACACACAGGGACAGTGCTGTGCAGAGGCTGCCCCTGCAGGCATGTTCCATGTGGACATTCTCACTCTAAAGTTAAGACTGCAACTCCTTTTCAAGAGGGCCGAATCCTTACTGATTTTTAGCACAGAAAAAATAGTGGATGATAAATTCCTATGGCAGCTCAGTAAACTCTAGGTATGGAGAAACCCGTAGTAATTTGCTGCTTCATTGCTAATTAACTTTATTGAAAGGGTTGCTGTGACTTCAAAGAAAATGGGAACATTTCTGGAGTTGTTTCTCCCTCTCTTGCCTAGCAGTTGTATAGCTGTGATGGAATTTCATAAGGAGGAGAATATCACTGTGTTCTTTTGTCTTTCTGGAGTAATTTCCGTAAAGCATTATTGTGTAAATCCCTGTTGATTTTATGCCAGCCAAATTGTCAAGGACATCATCATAGAAGCATCCAAAAAAGGTGTTAATAATACAGATCTAGCTCACAGATGGCTTTGGGATAGGCTAGCTAAGGCTTGTCAAGTGTTTCTCATGTGCTATAGAGAGGCAGGTCCTGCGAGTGAGCTGTCTGAGGTGTAATCCCCTCCCTGAGTGGCTGACACTTTGCCATACACTCGGAGTGATCAGGTTGGAGTCTCCCTGCTCTCTTCTTTTTGTTTCCTGTCCCAGTATTGTTCCTGGGTGACATACTCATTCTCCAATAGACATAATCTCTGAATCCAGCAGATACGGCCTAGTTCTGTTGAACGAATGAAGGAGGGGAGGTTTCTGTCCCATATATGTATATGTGATGCTGGCAACAATTTGATTTTTGATGTACAGAAAGGAAATGAGTGAAGGCAGACAGGGGGGCAGAAGACAGAAAGGCGAGTAGAGATGATGTACAGATACCTCGGCCAGCCCCTTAATTTGTCTTCTTTACTTTGCTGCACTCTACCCTCTTCAAGGGAAAGCAGAAGTGTCATGGCAGCTTCTCCAGCTCCACAGCTAGAGAGCTGTTTCACCCACTGGTAATCTGTGAAGAAGGGTTTTTCCTCCCCTCCCCAAGAGACTGCTATGCAAAACTTGTATGACTTGAGTGAGGAGAGCAAGTGGAAGAAAATGCTTCCCCAGATAGTGGGAATGAGGAGAACAGCTGACAGCTTACCATGCTCAGCTTATGGATCTCAGCAGTTTATGGTGCTGTGGAAAGGATTTTGAAGGAAAGGAGAAATAAAGCCAGGAGGTGAGGGGAAAATAGGACAACATATACCATCTTTTAATCAAAGGTAAATTGCTTTCCTGGGGTAAGATTCCTGACTCTCTGTGTAAAGGAAACATAGTAAACTGTATCTTTCTGGACTTCAGTAAGGCATTTGATATGGTGTCACAGAAGAAGCAAATCAGTACAGAAGATTCAGCTGAGGAAGGCAAGGATTGTTAGAGATATTCTCAAGCTGGTAAGACTGACAGAGACACCAGTTCCCTAATAGGTTCAAGTTATCTGTACATTGTTCAAAGATTGCTCTTAGGACTGATCTTTTTAAATATTTGTGTAAGTTACCTTGGCACTGAGAGTACAAATGATAATGAAACCTTCTGATGGAACAAAGCTTGGAGGTATTGTCAGGGCTGAGGTGGATTCTAGCACTAGGAGAACTAAAGGCTCTTTGAGACTGGAGTGGTCGAAATGAGGTTAAATGGGAGAGTACAAAGCCACACACTAGGAACTTGCTGCTCAGAGAGTGACAGGAATCTCTCTTAGCAATTGAGAGTTCCTAGTTGACAGGACTGAGATAGGGGAAGTCCTGCCCCCAGTTGCAATGAGTGAGATTAATGTCATCCAAGAGGATGTGAGACCCCACCATAATAGTGTGTGCAGTGCTGCTCACCCATATTCAAGAAAGATATTTGGCCTGAAACAGGTGCAAAAAAAGGCAACACGATCATAAGAGGGATGGAGAATGTCTCTTGACCAAGAGTATGTTTACTCATCATCACAGGAGTGACTGCAGAGAGATATTTCAGATGATTTGAAAATAGATGTAGTACTAGTTTGAGCTTTTCTGTGTTAATTATTTTGCACTGAACTTCATGCTAGTGCAGCTATCCAAAGTAATTAAAACATGGTGTGATGTGCCTGCAGCATGAATAGTATAAGGGAGCCTAGTTACTTAGTTTGGCAGAACAAAGGTTAAGAGAGGAGATATTTGCTGCCTATAAACACATTTAGGAATTGGGGGCTGGGAAAATAAGTTCTGAGGATAGAGAAGAGCTACACAATCTAAAAGACAACGTGGCACAAGAATAAATAGATATAAATTGGCCATGAATGAATTTAGGTTGGAAATCAGAAGGTTTCTAAGCAACAGAGCAGAGAAGGAGGTGCTGGAACAGCATTATAGTAGCACAAGTGAGGGCGGAAACCTAATGAGATTTAGGACAGAGCTTAGTAACTTTAGCAAAGGCCATTTGTTTTGTACTTGGTTATTCAAAGGGATTGAACCTGATAAGCCAAGAGGTCCCCTTTTCATTCTATTTCCTGTGCTTGCCTTATTACCTTATCAGAACGGCTCCCTTTCACACAGAAGCAGTTATATCCTGAACAGAGTTTGTGTGATGAGTTTTTCAGCATTGATCCCATGGATATTTAATGGAGGATTCATTCTGTGTCAGGGATTTAAACAAACAAACAGAGCAAGCTGACAGAATGCACAGAGGAAGTTTGTAAATATGAAGTAGTATAGAGGAGAGCTCACATATGAATGCTTCTTTGCACAAAACAGATACTCTTAGAGCATCTGGCTTTGCTGGAAGGCTGTTTCAAATGGGAGTAGATGCTCTCCTGAGGTTTGAGAACTTCAAGAGACAGTCTGAAGGGAAAATGTCTTGTACTTTCCTGCCATTTCTGAGGAGTTTGTGCTTGAGGATGATATCAGGTTTACTGCACTGGGAAACTTCAGAAAAAAGCACCACTCAACGGTGTTTGGGATAGAAACTTCACCTCTGATGCTTGGCAGCAGCACTACACTTATTCCAGTCCTTCTTACTGTCCCATACTGGAGAGGCAGCTGTAGTACCTTCTCTAAAGCACCAACGGATGCTACCTTCCTCGTGAAACATTTTGTATAAAATCCCCGTGTATGGATATGGTTGAAAGAGAAGGAGGGAGAGAGGGGGAGGTTCTCTGGTATGCATTAGACCTCTGGAGACTGTTGGAAGTTGTCCTCCAGTAGGAGGCAAATTCAAGGACAGGCTCAGTCCAAGGGAACAGGAGTAGTATGAGACGATGGGCTCCAGAATGAGGGGGAAGAGTTTTACGGTCACAGTTTCTTATTTAGTAAAAAAATCCCAAATGGTTCCATTATAGATAGATGTTCTTGCCTTCCCAGCCCAGAGTACCAAGCCAGCATAGAGTGAGTAAAGAGGAAACGAGAAACAGCAAGGTGATAATGTCACTGTGCATCAGTCTCATTTGCCAGTAAAGATTTCAAATGGGAAAACTAGACTAGGATTTCATCCCATTAAAGATTTCATTCACTCGGGAGAAATGACCATCTATCCCAAAGTAAATGCTTAGTTGTCAGCTTTATGTTACTGGAATTAAAGCACACATTCTCACAGCTACTGCTTCCACTTCTCAACTCTGCAGCATCTCTGAGTAATTGAGAAGTGTTTTGCAGATGATAATGTAATTACAGTTCCTCTGAACACTTTCCTTGCTTTACAGGTGAAGGAACCAAACCATGGAGAGTCTAAAGAATTTGCCCAAAGCATCAGCCAGTGGTTTTCAAGCAAGAAGTCCTCATCTTACCTAGCCACCAGGCACTCATCTTGTCCTGTAAACGTCCAGCTAGATGAATTGCTGCTTTACAAAAATGTACCTATATATCTGTATGTATACATGTGTATACATCTATGTTTCCCAAAGTGAGAAGGAAGGAAAGAATAGACTTTTACCTCTTTCTGCAGAGCCTGCACAGGTAGACTGAAGAGCAGGTGAAGTTGCCTGAAGGATGAGCTTTGGCACAGCCCTTTGGTCTTGCTGGAGACCACCTCTCTGTTAGTGTTCAGCTCCCAGAAGAGATATGTGTCTGAAGGAGGACGCTCTGGACAGGGTAAGCAAACCCGAGTCAGCTCCCAGGAGCTCAGCCTCCTGCTATGGTCTGACACTGGCTTACTGGCTAGAGAGTCCCTCAAGCCTGGAGGACTGATGCTGGGGGAGACTAGCTCCTGAGCTGTTCCTGACATGCACTGGCAGCTGTCTGCCTGTGCTATTCTTTTAAAGAGTCTTCATGGATCAGGATAAAAATGTGATCTTACGCAGGCGGCATTGTAAGCACAACTTGGCTCAAGTTCAGCTCTTCCTTTGGCTCCCAGCTACTCTATTTTTATTGAAGGAATTTGAGGCTATCAGAAAGGAAGTCAAATTGTTTTAGGAAAACAATAGAAAGGCAACTTGAATTTTATTAGTTTCCTGCCCAGGGCCTGGGACCAACTTGTCAAACTTATTAGAGCAATGGCAGAGTTATTTATTTAAAAGGGCTAGCGACAAGACTCACAATTTCATTCCTGTTTAGGCCTCAGTGAAAACAAAGGAAAGACATAATATCTGAAGGGAGCAGATGGCTCCCCTGGTAAAGGGTGCAAGTCAAGTTGGCCTGTGAGCCGTTAGTGGTGTTCACCAGTGCAACGGCTTTTGTGGGATTTTGTAACTGAGCGAATGCCTGGGCTTGCATTCCTACACGAGCCCCATCACCCCAAATTCCTTATTGTGGCTCACATTTTCAAATGGAAGCCTCACACCTACAATTACAAATTTGTCAGGAGAAGGTCTTCATTTAATGCTACTGAAAGGAGTGAAACAACATGGCAGGTCTGCAGAAGAGCCAGGAATAGATCCCAGGTGTCCCTGATTCTGTTGGACTGCTGAAGCCCCCTGACTATAAAAAAAATATTTATATCCTTCAGAAGCAGCTGCAGTCTGCTTCCCCATTCAGCTACCCCAAAGTAGCAGTGCCATTAGGTCACTGAAAACACACTGGCATGCAGCTGACGAGAAGAATGGCCAGCCAAACTAGGAGATTCACATGCAGAAAGTGTCAGTGCTGCCTGAGCCTTTCTAAGGAGTTTCATCTTTTGCAAGGAAACAAGAAGAGACTAAAACAAGTAATTGAGACGCATTTACAAATTCTGCTTAATGCAAAGCCACATCCCTTTTTTTCTGAGGGCTCTCTGCTAACTGAGTGTTTAACCTGCTTCTGGGACCATGTAGGAAGAACTCATCTCTCCTTTCAATGCTGCAGTAGTAGTCTCTATAAAGTCAGGCAGTGAGCTCACAGAGCCACTCACATGAGCTTTGAGCAACTTGGTAACTGCTTCCCAGATGAAAGGAAGAAGAACCCACCTTAAAAATTACCTTCCTTCTTCTCATTAGTGTGACTAAAAGTGAGAATGCAAAGCTACACTTTGAAGCCTAGGACAATACTTCATCTTGTATAGACAAGTAGTGGAAGATCTTGGTTTATATGTTCCTTTTAATTTAACCGGGTTAGATGCTTATAAGAGGGTCAAAGTGAGCCCTCTTGAAGGGCCTAAGAAACTGGGTCTTGATAGTTTTAATGCAAATGCAAGTCTTGCATTTATTTAAGGCATTCTTACAGCTTTCTCTAATTTCTCTCCCTTTGAGATACTTCTTTGATAAACAAGCCAAAGAAGCACACAGAAAGTTGCAGTATCCCAGATTGTTACAGTCTGTAGGTGTTTACTTAATTTTAAGTACATTCTTGAGTTGCATTTATTTCAATGAGACTTAATAGCCTGGAAGTTAAGCATGCTATATTACCAGCCAGGCCAGCTTTGCTGGGGCAATTCTGAGGCAGAGAGGAGATAGTCTATATACTTCTTAGTTGTCTCTGCTGTAAGGGATGCCATGTGCAAAACACATGGTATTCTGGTAGTGAAAAGTATTTTATTTGCATTCATTTGGAATCCATGTCATCTGGAGTGGTATCATAATTATATCATATCACTCAATTTGTGCTTTGTTCTGGTAGGTAGCCTTTCAACCCCAAATGCTGTGAGAGTCTTTTTGTCAGTCATTCAAGACGGTTGGGCTTTTGGTAGTTCCCGAGGCTGGGATCCTGCAAAGACTCAGTCATGTGAGTAACTTGATATAGTTACAGCTTGGGGCCATTCCTGTGGGTAAAGATCTCTCTGTGTACAAAAGTCATAGCCTGGAAAATGTTGTAGATTGCTGAAACTCCTGTTTTTTTTTCTACTGGGAACCAATAAGATTGTTCAGAAACTTCTGGGGTGACAGATCTTATTAGCTGGCTGGACGCATGGATGCTGGGGGACCTCTCACCCCAGAAGGCTGCTACATGCTGTCAGGCAGTGCCAGTCCCAGCTCTAAAGCTTTAGAAGAAAGCTGCTTAAGCAATATAGTGAGAGCTGAAAGAATCACAGATACGTCTCACCATAAAGCAAGCTGGCTTTGCTGTGAGGTGGAAGGGCCTCAGCCCTCTCTATACATTCTCCTCGGTGGGAAGAGAAATTAGGAAATTAATCTGCTCTAAGGCCAAGTTCTCTACAGCTTTCCCTGGAAGGCAGCTTCAAAGGAAGAAACGGTAAACACATCTGAGGAAAAAGAGACATGTGCTTGGACAGTGGTGAGTGAAACTGAAAAGTTGAGTTACTGGAGGATTCTCAGATGGTACTTATTGCTTCCAGCCAGCTTGTTCTCTTTTGTGATGGTCTGAAAGCATTTCAAGACATGACCTCCTGGGTAAAATTAAGAACTTAATTAATTGCACAAATTTATGAGTAATGGCTCTTCCCAACAGTTTTATGATGTGTGTTGGTTGAATTCTGAAGCCTTCTGTGAACAAAGAAAATTGCAGCAAATGGAGGGGGGAAGAGGACACTGCTGGCCTGAGCAGATTAGGATACATTTTTTAGACCAAACACCCATGCAGTAAGCATGTGTGTGTTACGTACACGCATGCACATAGAATAAAAATGTATTTCTTTTGTTGGCAAGAGCTCATATGCTAGACTAACTCCTGGCAATGTTGGGGTGAACATCATCCAGGGAAGATGCCTTATGAGTGGCTTCCCTTTCCAAAGCGTGCCAAGAGGTTGACACTAGAAGCGGGCAGCCCTACTCCTTCATGCTGTGCCTTCTGGGTGCCTGCCTAAAGGCAAATAGGCTCACAAGGATTCCTTAGGCACCTATACTTGTCAGCTTGGTGTTCTGAGTATGTATTAGAGGAAAGCTTGGAATCGGTTTGTATCCAGCTTTGCATTCCGGAAGGGTGAAGTATTTGTCTTCTTGAAGTCCCTTTGATTGTGTTTCTGGACACCTGGATTTCCTAGTAAGATACCCTTTGCTTGACTTTTTCTAACAGCCCCCTTGCCTTGAATTGGTGACAGCCTGCAGAGGAAACAGGTGTGTGCGTTAGTCACCTGAAGCCACAAAGGCAAGGAAGTGAGTGCCCTGGCTTCTCCGTGGCAGGTGGGCAAGTCCATGCGGAAAGATACACTAACTCTCCAGATGGCCATAAGCAATGCTCCTGCTTAAAGCTTATGAGGCGTGGGGAGGAGGCGGAAATTTCTCTGAGCACTGAAGACCAGACAATGGCCTAACGTAGAGCTTTCTCCGGTTATCTTCCCACTTAATTTCAGTTAAATTCTCCCCACTTGCTCTCCATGTATAGCTGCTCTGCTCCGATCCTTGATCATTACTGCTGACTGCTCTGTATAAATCCAGGCACTACATTCTCACAGCCTCTTTTGCAAAGAGCTGTAGCTTCTTGCTTTTAACATTAGTGGAGGTAAAGATGAAGTGTGATCATGGGACACTAGAAGAACTCTAAGCAAAATTACTAGCCTATACTGAGACTTTTCACTTGTGGGTTGCTCTTTTTTCATCTCTTTGACTTTCTCATTGACAGATGATAACAGTGTGGGCTTGCACTGTGCTAAGACTCCCATATGAACTCATGCAAAAACCTGGTGATAAAATTTGAACAATAAATGATGTGAGAAAGGATTGTGTGTGTTTTCTGATGTTGGGTTATTTCCTTAAAATGGTGGAAAAGGAAGAGATATTTAAACTTGACTGAAACAAGTTCAAGTAGCTATAAATTAATTCGTTTTGAGCTTAATCTTGAAGTTCTGTTCTTAAATACAGAGTTTGGTTTCTTGGTGAGAAAACAGAAATTTGTTTTCCTTGAAAGCCACATCTCACCCCCAATTGAGATATGAAAAAAATGGCTATTAAAATAGTAAGCATTTTTTTTCCTTGTTGGGGTTGACGAGTTTAGGTTTTCTGTGTGCGTGAGAAACAGAGATGGCTAAGCAATGCATGTTAGTAGGATAGATGTTTTTTGCATGTGACACCCACATGGTATGATGTGGGGCTTCCTATAATTATTCTATGTCTGTTGAAAGAGAAAAGTAAATTAGTTCTTTCAGACCAAGAGGAACCCAAGACTGATTTTTTGACAATGCACTCAGTATTCAGGAGTGTTATCGCTTAACCAGGGACACCACAGGATGTGCCCACTGAAAGAGCGCTTCAAGAATATGAATGGCAGTGGTTAAAAGCCAAGCAAGATTGCTCACAAGAAGCAGAGAATACAGAAATGGGAAGCCTTGATGTTGTCTGCTGTTCCCACACTCTTTCCCTCCTTTCCTCTCTTTGTGAAGAACCACATTTCTCTCTCAGGGAAAGTAATGATTTAACACAGCAGGGAAGAAGGAGGTTTTGCAATGTGCTGCATGAAATGATGCAGTATCACTCAGCTAACATCTGGTAAAACGTTCTTAAATAGCCTCATCTTCCTGCATCAGCATTTCTAACATCAATAATTTTATTGGTAATAATCAGTGAGGTCTGAGATTTATTGGAAGAGGATGGATGGCTGCATTTGGGGAGAAAAATCTAACGGGCTTTGAAGTATGCTTATAGAAAAATGCTGAGGCAACATCACAATTACTGAGCTGAGAAATCTGCACTGATTTGCAGTTCCCAAATTGATTGGAAAACATGCTGCCTTGAGAGTAGTTGCTGGTGCTTTAATACCATCATATTCCTAAGAGCAGGAGAACTCCCAAAGTGCAGCAATTCAGGGTAAATCTAAACCTGACTTAAATGTTTTTCCTGGAAGTCCCTTGGCTGCATATACTGGTCACAGGAGATGCTTTCTCTTGCATTGCCTACAGCCCCATCCCAGAAACCTTTGAGAAAACTTCTTCTCCCATTCCTATCTGATAGATCTGTGCAAATCCAAGCCAGTCTTCCAATCAAATTCTTTCCAGTCCAGGTCACGCAACTTTCCTTCCACCTGAGCAATCCTTTGCATTTTCCCTCCTCTGCTCAGAACTGTGTGATCATCCTTGCATTAAAAAAGATACCCTTAGAAATCACTTCATACAATTAAAAGGAATTCTTTTACTCTCCAAAAAGTGGACCCATGCGGTAACTCCAGCACAGAAAAGACACAAGATTATCTTTCAGCTACTGAAGTGATGTGAAATGGTAGCCTGCAGCTGTGTAAGCAAATAGGCCAGCATTGCAGGAATCCATGTAGAGGTCAGTGGTGATGTGTGGAGTGGTATCTATCCTGCTTTATGCAGGCAATTTGCCTGATGTTGAACTGGATGGAAATTCACACTTTGTTTCCAAGTGCAACAAAGCTGTGAGGTGGTTCACCTATACAAAAAGAAGAAGATGGAGATGAAGAAACTTAATGTGACTCCAACATTAATATTATCTGGCCTTGGTAATACCCAGAGATCTCCAAAGATGGAAATTTCTAGGCTTCCTGCTTCCTTTAGTATTCTACTGTTACCTCCTGTCCAAGTTGCTGAATCCATCTAGGGATGGTCAGAAATGCCCTGGAGTATTTCCAGTTGTTGGAACAGATGGTGACGTATTGATTGTCATTAATATGAAAACGTTCAATCTGGATTGGGTTGTAAAGTGGCAGTGAAGGAGGATGGAGACACAGCAGAGAAAAACCTACCACTTCCATGCTTTAAGCCATCTTAAAGCCCTCTGAGCTCTGGGATTGTTTGAAGCTTAAGTTACATAGAGCAGCCTCCAAATTGCTCTGTTGCCCTCTGAGCTGTACCATTCCTCAGCTTTGCCACAGTCTGGGCTGGACTCCTAGTCTGTCTAGTACTGATAGTACTAGATGAACTAGATGAACTACTGGTCAAGCTGGTGTCAAAAAGCAAGGCTCATCTCAACTGATGAAATTAAAGAACAAGTTCAAACCTCCCAAGGTCCCTTTCCACCTGAATTATGCTATGACTATAAGTTTCTAGGAGCAGATGATCTGTAGCAGGTTAAGGTCAGTGCAGCAGCTTCTCTACAGGTAAATGATACCAGTATACAGGATCTCGTCAGCTTATCCAGAAAAGTAGTAAAAGGAGGAATTATTAATATTAATTTTCAAAAATTTCTCAGATTAAGCTATTTAGGAGACTGAGTGATTTTGGTTTGAGGGTTTGAGGAGGAATGTTACAGATCATGAACAAGTAAAAAGAAGGTAGCTACTGAAGTAGTTTGTTATTCTAACACAGAAAAAAAATCAGTAAAGGGACCAGTCCCAAAGCATATTGTAGCACAGATGCTGTTTAGAATACATCATAGTGACTGGGATAGGGACAAGAACATGACCAAATTCACAATTAGCACAGATGTATTGATCTACTTATGTATGTATCTGATGAGTGATCTTTTACATTGGCACATGTGCCCCACAGCATCAATAACATTCCTAATTTGGGGGGTCAGATAGCTCACAGAGGAATCTAATAACATGTTTTAAAAGATACATTTGCTTTTCTAGGTGCAGATCTGTCAGAGTAGCTTTTTTGGCTCGGTTACTTGAATTTTTCTTCTTAGAAAAGTATACAGAATCATAGAATGGTAGGGGTTGGAAGGGACCTTTAGAGATCATCTAGTCCAACCCCCCTGCAGAAGCAGGTACACCTAGATCAGGTCACACAGGAACATGTCCAACACTTATTTTTGTGACCGGCTTTTCTCAACAAGAAAGACTCCTAAGAAAGGGGTACCTGCATTTTGTATTGATTTGCTTCCTTCTGAAGACTACGCCATGTTGAGACTCCCTTGGCAGAGAATACTTTGTCCTCAGGTTTGACATAGACTCTTCTTGCCTCCAAGTTCCTGTTCTGGTTAGGGAACAATTGTTGAAGTGCTTTGTAGATGCACATTTTTCTTTTCATGTGCCAGAGATTTCGGAGGCAGTCCTGAAAAGCCATCTCTCCAGCTCTATGAAACACCATGCCTTGAGTCCTGTGAGAGATGTAGCCTGAACTCATGTAATGGTGTAAACTAAAATGGCCAGGAGAAAAAGCAGTGTGGTAGCAGGTGAAATTCATTGGAGGAATACAAGCTGCTGCATTGGCAGAAGCAGCATATTGGTCTTTTAAGTAATCCAGGCTCCTAAGTAAACTTAACTCATACAAAATTTGTAAGGAAGCATTCTTGTGACCAGCTGCCTGACAAGAGGCATGATTACCCAAATGCGGGGCTTATTGCTGCAGGCAGAGAGAGTTTCTAAGGTTTGATCATCAGGGAGCAAAAAGTTGATGTCTTAAATACATGCTTTGCTGATCTTGAGAGCAAATGACATGGCACGGCTTCTGTTCATTAGGCTATTGCCTCCCTCCCTCAAACCTCAAATAAGATGTTTTTGTCCATGCCACCTTGTGGGAGCCATTATTTGTTAGGCCAACACCCAAGCCGTCCTGGGAGGGCATCATTGCCCTGGAGAGAATTTGCCAGGGAGTATGCTGACTATTCAACAGTACTGATGATAGCAGGATCATATGGAAACCTGTGCCTTGGTCCTATTAGTTTATGAGTTATAGATGGACCTTCACTGTCTGAGAGCAAGCTTGATTTGGAAGAGGAAGAAGGTCAGAAAGTAAACATTGAAAATATGACCGTGCCACTGAGCTCAAGGAGAGAGAAGCTGTCCCTTAAACTACAGCCTGATGCGTTTATTGGATTGCTTTTTCAACTGTGGAGTAATGGGTAAGATGATGGATTTTTCAACTCCTGACTGCCTAAATATATGGATAAGGACACTAATTGACAACTTTGCTAAGGTTTTGAGCTGATGCAGTAGCTGCTTGATTTATCCCTGAATTGATATGCAGGTTAGTGCTGGAATAGTGTTTGTTTTTGCAAAGCCAAGTGGCTCCAAATTATTGTGTCTATGTTTCCTATATGGGCAGAGTAAGCCAGGCTCTGGACCTCAGCTTCCCGGTCTTGGTTCATGGCTTGGTCTGTGCTAGACTCTAAGTACTAGTTGACATGGAGGAAAGTATAAATGATCAGTTCTGAGATAACGTCCATCATCTTCGAAAAACAGTATTTGATTGTTAATATGGTTCTTATAGAAGGTGTGTGGGGGAGGGGGGTTATCACCTATTAAAATGTGTCTAAGTTCAACTTGGATGTCCTTTTGTCACAGACTGGAGAATCTTGTCTGAGTCCTGACTGCTTACAAACTTTGGGAAAAATGCATGGAAAGCATGAAATGGGAGCATGAAGACCTACAGAAAAAGTTGGTAAAGCCACACTATTACCAGACTGTATATTCTTACACAGACACATGCAGTTATGTTGCAGAGTGTTTCTAGATGCTGTAATAGATATCTAGTGTCTACAGAGAGCGTGCCCTGTGTCTGGAGATCCACTCTTCAGTGCACTGTGTGCTTTCATTTGGAATGTCTTTGAAGTCGTGTGTTGATGTTTGTCCAGTTAGTGCCTGAAGGAATTTGATTTTTTAATCTTAGGTGAAAACAAAGACCCCCATATGTATATATGTATATATGTGTATATGTGTATATATGTGTATATGTGTATATGTGTATATGTGTATATGTGTATATGTGTATATGTGTATATGTATATATGTATATATGTATATATGTATATATGTATATATGTATATATGGTGGTTACATGTATATATGTATGTATGGTGGTTACATGTAAGATTCTGTTGCAAATGAAGAACAAATCAACCAGAATTACTTTGGCTGACTGAAAACCTGGTTACTGGTCACTATTTGACCCCTACTCAATCAAATCAGATGTGTTCAAGTACTGAAGTGTGTTGCTTTTTAATGAATCAAGAATTACCAGAAAACCAAAGATTTTTCCATTATTCCTGTCTGGAGCTGCCAGGAAGCCGTATGTATAACTGTGTCAGTTCATTTGGTAAGGACTTGTGTTGTCTTGCTGAAAGGCTGCAGGCATCCTGATAGTTTAAGTGGTAACGATGCATGCCAACCTATATTTGTTTTGCACTGTTGAACAAGGAGGAGATGCCTTCACCTACTGACATTCTTGTGGTAGCTATTGCAGGCTGGAGCCCAACCTGGCTAGAAAAACCTGCTCAAGAGGAGGGGTAAAGACATGGGTGACAAGCCTGTTTTCTGTGCCATGCTACACCATTTACAGAACCCAGGCTGGCTTGTTTAGAACCAGGGTGGATATGTCTAAAGGAGCAACCATCACAGCAGCTCCTGGGGCTCAAGGGAAAATCCAAGATTTTTTAGCAGGCTGAGATGTTTTGTCTCTCTGAATACGACACAGAATAAATGCTGGAATGTGGATGTGCTGTATTGTGTTAGTGTGCTTCTGAGATGTTAGCAGCGCCTTAGAGAGCTCAGGATAAGGCTTTTGCTTTGAATGCCTTTCCTTAATTATCAGACACACCATCTCTGGTTCCCAGAGACCCCTCTACCCAGCTCAGTGATAAAAGCACTTTTTAACACCAAAGCTGCTGTGTTCCCACGCTTGTTGCTGTCATGAGGGAGGCCAGTCTTAAACAATAGCAGAGGAATAAAGAATAGCCTCACTAATCAATATCCTGCCTAGACGCTGACTCAGGTGGCAGCTTGGGCCTCTTTAAAATTCCTGCATTGTTCCTGATTTTTCATTTAACTGGGGTAAATTTTTATCTTTAAGGAAAGAAAACACAGGAGACCAACTGTCTCTGCCTTCTCCACTGTTCCCTTCCCACCCAGCTCCACTCAGTCTTCTTATCTTCATCCTGTGGTAGTTTCCAGCAGGGAGGGATATAGATACAATTTACTAGTTTGGACTTTGAGCTGTATATGATGTGCCGTGGTTAGACGACAGTGGTCTGAGCAGGCTCTCTAAGTCACCTACATCTGCAAGGCTTTGGGGAACACAATCTTTCTCACCTACATTTCCAAGTGGACTCAAATTTTTGTTATGGGTCTTAAAACTTTTAGGCGGCAAGACAAGGATGTAGGCCCAGGTTCCCAGAAGATTTCTCCACAGACGAATGTTTGGAGCCCTGGCAGGATGCTAGGACAGTCTACGTGTGAACAGATATTTGGAACACTGACAAAAGTGGTATTTGCTTAAACAAACTGCAAGATCCTGTAGCTCAAGCTCTTGAATCCACCTCAGCTGCACTAAGAACGTTTTCCAGAATGAGAAGGTGGCCAGGATGGCTTTCTGTAATCTCTGAATCTCACAGGGCCTGCAGGATCCCTTGGAGGGTTTAATTCAGTTCCTATCATCCCTGAGCATGACGCCAGGGCTGCTCTCACCAGCCTTGACCAGGGGAATGTGGCTCTGCACCTTGCCCTAGTTGTGAGCTCTGCATCAAAGGTTGTAGAGGAGAAAGGTCAGAAATACCCTCAAGATTTTCCTTAAGGCTGAGGGGTGCCTAGGAAATCTTTGTGTCTCTTTGGCAATGAGTGCCTCCTGCTAAAAGGCCTCAGCAGAGAGGGAAAGCATAATTCTCCCTGAGCACCAGGCAGGAACTCTTGGAGCTGGAAAGGGAACTGGTAAGAGTTGCATTTGTGTGTGTAGATATGAGATAAGACTTGACCTACCCTTCACCCCAAACTGAACTCCCTGAAGCTCAAACAAGGTAAGAAGACTGCTTATGAAAATGCTGGGGGGAAGCCTGCCAGACCAGCAAACTTGCTGCTTTTGCCCAGGGCTGAGAGCATACATTGAACCATCCATGAGGTCCAAGAGGAGCTTTCTAGGTCCCTGAATAGAACACTTGAGGATTGGTGGCACAAAGGAATCAGGAGCTGAGGGTGCCCATCAAGACCCAGAGAGAGGATGGCCATGTCCTGGGGCAATGGGTGCTGGGAGCTGCCAAATATAGCTCCCTGGGGGGATGGACACCATGCAAGTGCTGCCAAGGCCTGTGAACTCAATGTGAGGGACACCCAGCCCAGCCACAGGGCCCACTGTACCAGAGGACATTGGGTGAAGGAAACTGTTGTCAAGAATTCTTTGTTTCCCCCTCAGATTTTTTTCCTTTTTCTTTTCAAAAGTGCTGAGGTTCTGTAAGAATTCTGCATTTCTAGCAGCAAAGAGAGGGAGAAAGTTCATGTGGCAAAGGCTTGTTTCATGGGTCGCAGAGAAGGGCAAGGGAGGAAGCCTGGTTAATGACAGGATTGCAGGGGAAGGGATGCTCCACTCCCTCTTACATGCCTCCTAGTGTTTGTGTTCTCCATGGAGAGGGCACCGGGGGGAACGCAGTACTCACCATTCTGCCTTTGCTTATAGGCTGGAGCAACCAAGGAGGTGTTGGCATGAAGGATCCCATGATATCCATCTATTCCTCCTCATGTATACCAGTATAGTTGCCCACCTCTGTGGGCCTCTTCTGCCCATCTTTGGTTCAGGACAAACCCCTGAGGTTCCCAGGATGGTACTTGGCAGAGGCACATTCCCATCTTTGGGCAAAGCCTTTCTCCTGAAGGGTGGGAAAGGAGAAATAGAAATTACAGACAATGGAAACCCAATTTCAGATTAAGCTTAAATAGCATCTACTAGGTATTTGAGTGGGATGCTTACTGCACATAGCCTGTGACTGCTGCTTACAAATATCCCTGCAGTGTGTAGTGGTTTTGTGTGGCCAGGTTTTGGTAATGAGGGGCTATAGGGGTGGCTTCTTTAAAAAACCAAGCTACTAGAAGCTTCCCTTGTATCTGACAGGGCCAGTGTCAGCTGGCAAAGATGCATCCAATGCTGACCAGGCCAAGCCAATTGGTGATTGAGGTAAAAACCTCTGTGATTGTCATTGCTGGCTGAATGACAGAGCCCAGAGGGTGGTGATCAATGGCACAGAATTGAGTTGGAGGCCTGTGAACAGTGGAGTTCCACAGGGATTGGTTCTGGGGCCAGTCTTGTTCAACATCTTCATCAACGACCTAGATAAGGGGACAGAGTGTACCCTCAGCAAGTTCCCTGGTGACACCAAACTGGGAGGACTGGCTGATTCCCCAGAAGGCTGTGCTGCCATTCAGCAGGATCTCGACCAGCTTGAGAGTTGGGCAGAGAGGAACCTCATGAGGTTCAACAAGAACAAGTGCAAAGTCCTGCACCTGGGAAGGAACAACCCCATGCACCAGTATAGGCTGGGGGTCAAACTGCTGGAGAGCAGCTCTGCAGAGAGAGACTTGGGAGTCCTGATTGATAATAAGCTAAACATGAGCCAGCAATGTGCCCTCATGGCCAAGAAGGCCAATGGCATCCTGGGATGGATCAAGAAGAGTGTGGCCAGCAGGTCAAGGGAGGTTCTTCTCCCTCTCTATTCTGCCCTGGTGAGGCCTCATCTGGAGTACTGTGTCCAGTTCTGGGCTCCTCAGCTCAAGAAGGACAGAGAACTTCTGGAGAGAGTCCAGCACAGGGCCATCAAGATGATCAGGGGACTGGAACATCTTTCATATGAGGAAAGGCTGCGGTAACTGGGGCTGTTTAGTCTGGAGAAGAGGAAATTGAGTGGTGATCTTATTAACATTTATAAATATCTAAATGGTGAGTGTCAGGAGATTGGGACATCCTTTTTTTCTGTTGTAGCTAGCAACAGGACAAGGGGGAATGGAATGAAGCTGGAACACAAAAAGTTCCACTTAAACATAAGAAAAAACTATTTCACTGTTCAGGTGAGGGAGCAGTGGCACAGGCTGCCCAGAGGGGTTGTGGAGTCTCCTTCCTTGGAGGTCTTCAAGACCCACCCGGACATGTTCCTATGCGACCTGATCTAGGTGAACCTGCTTCTGCAGGGGGGTTGGACTAGATGATCTCTAAAGGTCCCTTCCAACCCCTACCATTCTATGATTCTATTCTATGATTCTCTGATTAACGTATTGGAGAAGGGGAAGAAGTTGCTACACAGGTACTAAACTGCAGCAGCAGAAGAAAGCAGTGGTAATGTGAGAATAGCATCTCTGCAGACACCAAGGTCAGTGGAGAAGAAGGGGGAGGAACTACATGCCATGGGAATGATCCATGTTGGAGAAGTTTGTGTGGGACTGTCTCCTGGGGGAGGGACCCCACACTGTACCAGTGGGAAGTGTGAGGAGGCCTCCCCCTGAAAAGAAACAGCAGCAAAGTCCATCTGTGATGAACTGACCTTAACCCCCATTCCCCATGCCAGTGTGCCACTGAGACTGGAGGAGGGAGAGTCCTGGGAAGATGGAGGGATGGGGGCAAGTGTTTTACAGTTTGTTTTTTTATTTCTCGTTTTCCACGCTCTGCTCTGATTATTTGGTAATAAATTAAACCATTTCTCCCCAAGTTCATAGAATCATAAAATGGTGGGGGTTGGAAGGGACTTTTAGGCATCATCTAGTCCAACTCCCATGCCAAAGCAGGTCCACTTAGATCAGGTCACACAGGAACTTGTCCAGGCAAGTTTAGAAAACCTCCAGAGGAGACTCCACAACCTCCCTGGGCAGCCTGTTCAAGCTGAGCCTGTTTTGCCCATGATGGTAATTACTGAGTGATCTTCCTGTCCTTATCTTGATTTGTGAGCCCTTTGTTATGTTTCTCTCTCCCTGTCCAGTTGAGGAGGGGGAGGTTAGTCAGGGCTAAACCACCACACAGTGATACACACTGCAGGTAGTCACAGACTCTTCCTCCTGTGCAAATATAAACAGAGCAACATCTACAGCTAAATAGCCTTAGATGGAGTTCCAGTAGTGGAAATCTGTTTCTCCTGGGAAAGAAACATCTCCATGTATTGATATTGCTGAGTCTTTAAGTCTCCTGAGAGCCTCAATCTGTTTTGCACAGCACAGGAAATGGTGCCTGCCAACACAAGCGTGGTATGGTGTGGTGAGGGCTTGCCTGGTGCTGACACCGTGCTCTCAGCACTAAACCCTACGTGCCTGCTCTCCTGGGACTGAGCAGGGGGCTGTGCCTGTACTGACTACTACTTGGAAGGTGCATCCATGGGATGTGTTTTTTGTACTGAATCTGAAGGAGCAAGGAGAGGCAACTCTTGCCCCTGGTGTCTCTGTGAAGACTAGGAAACAGAAAGCATGAATATCACAAAGTTTTTTCCAGCTACCACACGTGAAGAAGCAGTGGCTCTCTTCTCTCTCTATGAATGTAAATTCAGAGTGTCAGAGGACTGACAAGATGCAACTTGCCTGGTTAAATGCTTGGTGCATCTCAACCTTGCACAGGCAGGGACTCTCTGGAGCTGATCTCAGAATTTCTTTCAGACCTGGGTTTCTGTGCATGACTGAGGGGGTTTACTGTGTGTTGGAGGCTATTAGTGGTGCTCTGGTGAGATGATTGTTCTCCAGAACAGTGTTACTTGGGTCACCTGACAGAAACTGTGGGAGCATCCTTAGTATGTGTGTGCATTCTTGTTATGTAGGTTGTGGAAATTATTCCAGAGTTCCAGGTTGTTTTGAAACACAATGATCAGTGTGTGGTCACTTAGGCTGTCTCTACTGTTGTTATGTGGAATTAGTGGTCAGCATGGCAAGGATGGAGCTGGGATGTTTTGGCTCTAACAGCATGTATTGCACAGTGATGTGGTTAAGCCTTCAGCTTGCTGTCTGCTTGTGTGGTTCCAGATCAGGGACTGTGGTTGCACAAAAGAAATAAATTTCTTATGAGCTTCTTCACCTGACCCTAGAAACATGGTGGAAAAAGATTTAGGTCCTAAACAAGCAGTTATTCACAGCAGGGTTCCCAAGTTCCCAAGCAGGGGCGGGGTGGGGGGGGATGGGGGCGTGGGGGGCTTGCCTGTGCAGGGGGCTAATCTCTGTAGGGTGTATGCCAGGTGTGCTACTGGGGGCTCTGCCCTGCCTCAGGCAGTGTGTGAGAATGTTTGCCTGAGAAAGCAGTAACTTCAGGGAGCAGATCTTTCCTCTCTGGGAGGGAACATAAAAGTTCCTCTTAAACAGAAGGAAAAGCTGCTTTTCTGTAAGGGTGAGGGAGCCTTGGCACAGGCTGCCCAGGGAGGGTGTGGGATCTCCTCTGGTGGTTTTCGAAACCCGCCTGGACGTGTCCCTGTGTGACCTGATCTGGGTGGACCTGCTTTGGCAGAGGGTTTGGACTAGATGATCTCTAGAGGCCCCTTCCAATCCTTACCATTCTGTGAATGATGAGGAGGAATTGCAGCAACGAGACTACCCCTCCATCAGCGTGTTTGAGCAACGAAGTAACTCTTTAATGCTCACTAGGGAACACACAGGGCTTACATAAAAGAAGATTTGTTCCCTGCAGGCCTGATGCTGTGACAACTTCCATCTCAGATGAGCTGGTGGGCTAGAGAGGAGACTGCATGCTGAAAAGAGAGGGTGAAAGGTGCTTTCTGCAAAAGCAGCAGCTGGTGAGAAAATGTCTGGACTGCACAGCATCAGTGCACACATGACCAGTGGGGAAGCGCAAGCCCAGCTTCAATCCTCATCAATGGCACCTCGTTGACTTTTAACACTTCTTTATCGTGTCTGCCCTCACCTCGTAGCAGTGCTGATAAAATGCCATGGCTGGTGTAATCTCCTGTGCAGCTCCACAGAAAACATTGCAGAGCATGGGAGGCTGGATCGCCTGCAGCCAGCAGCCGGTGTGGGACTCTGGTCCAGAGCAAGGTAACAAAGAAACGGCCCTAACCTGAGGCAAGGTGAGGGCAGCATAAGCTCCTAGGTTTTCAGAGCACCAGGCATGCTGGTATGTCTGGCATGGCAGGACATGAATTCTGTGCTAGAACAGGGATTTGTAGAAGTTGGGAAAGCCGTTTCTTTTCAGTACCTAGTGGAGTTGGAAATGTGAGCTGTCTGAAGTGATTGCAGTACATTAGTACCCAGAGCTATAAACAATTGAGTTATAACAATGGGAAGGAATGCACGGTGGCCTTTGTTGTCTTTTTTTTTTTTTTCCCTGGGAACTAACTTATTTCTCTCCCCTGGGGTATTAAATACCTAAGTAGTTCTTGTACAAATCTTAATTATCACTAAAAGAGGGAATTATTTTTCAACACATAATTGCCACCTGTAGTTTGATGGCAAGTTTTTAAGCTACTTTTAATTCTTTTTTTTTTTTTTTTACAGGTGAGCAAATTGCAGTGATACAATTGGTGGAGTCCTCTTTATTGGTTTGAACTACAGACTCCTGAATATAAAACAATAACCACCCGCTGAGCAGGTATGTCATTTTTGGAACCTGTAACTGGTGCCAAACCAGCGTACAGTATCTTGCCACTAGAGGAGAACAAGGAGACATGTCATGAAAGTGTCTGGAAAGAGGAATTTTCTTCTGAGTAAGAAATCTGTGTGTTTAAGATTGAATTCTTTTTTCTTTTTTTTTTCTTTCCTAAAAAAAAATCTAAACAAGACAAAGAAGGATCCTAGACTTAGTGACCTTCTTCCTGAGTGGAGAGAAAACCCATGATGCTGAAGTTCCTTGATAGAGAAAATCGTCTTTATCAAAGAACTTGAAAAAAGTGAAGGACTGGCCTCATGGTCGAATATTGGGTTTCAGCTTCACTGGTCCAACTATTTTAAATGATGAAAGCTAAACTGGGGAACTTCTTTAATCATTAACAACAGAAATTTCCAGTGAAATCAATTAAAAGATTCAATTTGACTTGCTGGTTTAGTTTTCCATCTTATTCAGAAAATAGGCTTATGGAGCTCTCAGCATATTTTTTTTTCTTCCCAGGTGGACAGCTCTACCCTGTTAATCATTCAGTCTTATTATCCTCTATCTCTTATATAGCACTGCTCTTGTAATCATCCCTGTAATAGCTTCCACATGCTGTAAACTTGCAGAATGAAACAAACTCCTTCCACATTCCCCATATTTACATTCTTTGCCAAATTCTTCCTCTCTAATACTTGCTTGGGTACCTTCAAGTTTTTTTTCAATATCACAATCTCAAAGTCTTTCCCACTGGAATATTTAGCACTGCCCCAGCCACCTTTAGGAGTCCTAATGTTTTTCTCACCAGCTTTGCTCTTTCCTCTACTTTCCTGAACTGTTCTCCCCCTCTGCTTTCTTGATTCTGTCCAATATCTTGTACTACCATCTCTTTGTTCCAGTGTCTCCCTATTTCTCCAGTCTTCCATCATCTTCTGACAGCATCTGGAACCCAATGTGTAGGAAACACAGGCCTTTTGCCAAGATCACCTCTCTTCATCGTCCCCAGCACTTTCACTGTTTTCCCTTACAGTGACATCCAGATTGCTGCACATTTCACTGCATCCAAGCACTATCTTGCATATGGACCTGTCAAATCTCACCATTTTTTCCTCTAAAACACCATGTTTTGCCTACGCTGTCCAAGAGAAAATCTCAGTTGTCCTCAGTTATTGCAGTGCTGCTTGTAGTACCCAGTCTCCTTGCCTTCAAGGTCCTTCTGCCTTACCCTTGTCATTTTTCAGCTTCATATTCCTTCTGTGGCTTCCTCATTAAGGTTCAGCCTCTTCAATTGGACTCTGTATGTCCCTGTTCATGGCTGTCTGCTATCTCCTCAAACTTGCCAACTTCCTGAGTAGTGTTTAACCACTTACTGGCTTTCCTGCATCTGACGGTCACCTTCATGCCTCTTTCTAAGCCTTCAAAATTTCCTTTCCTGTACTTCGACATGTTTTCATTGACTGTGTTCATGCTAGGCAAGATCAAGAGCACACCACCTTGAAGACAGTAAACACCTAATTCCCCTTGAAATGAATACTGATTATCTGCCCACCTAGGAGTTAGGCAGCTCAATATTTTTAAGGTATTTGTGTTACCAACGTGCCATCTGGCACTTGCTGTTAGCACTTGAGACCAGTACTTAGACTCCCTACATTGCTGATGCCACCTCACCCTGGAAGTCTGTGGTATCTGTCAGTCATGTCCCTAAAGTCTACATTTGATCACAGCCCGAGGAACTTGACATCCAGTTCTTGCTTCAGTCCATTGGGAACCATAAACAAGCTGTCCCTCTGCTTATCTCACACAGGTTTTCAGATGAGGCATACCAGAACAGGTTTTCAGATGAGGCATGCCACATCAGTTGGTGCACAATGCAGGGCTTGGGGCTGAAGGTAAGTATTGAGGCCAGTGTCTAAGACCATAAGGTCAATGGGCAGATTTAACTTTCTTTTTAAGGATGGTGGGAAAAAGCATATAGCTCCCTCACCTCTGAAATCTACTGTTTGTAGAAACAGAAGCAGCTATGATGTTGAAGTTTGCTCAGTGGATTGGCAAAGCATATGAAATAAAGTGTATTCATGTTAGACTAAGCATCATGGTGGTAAAAAGTGGGACTCTTATTCCTTTATGTCCCTCTGGTAATCTGCGCATCTAAGACCAAGACTTAAATTCACTTTAGCTGTCTGATTACTGTTCCTTGAAATTTTAAGGCTCTTCCTTGTCAATTCACAATGCCAGAAAAAAAAAAAGGGAGAAGAAAAAGGGAATAGAGGAAAATAAAAAGCAGGACATGGAGATAATGCAAGTGGGGGAGTATTTATGATATTGTAACTCTACCAGACTTAGATTTCTTTAACTCCTGCTGTACTTTGCTAAAAATGAGGCTAGTTAGCAGCAGCTAGTTAGATGTGAGTGTAACAACTATCAGGAAAATGAGATAAGCTATGAGAAATCCATTAATTGAGTAGATTCTCTTTTTTTTTTTTTTTTCTTTTGAGAAGACTTAGAAATAGTAGTTTTAAAACTTTGGCCTGCTAGTTGCTCATCTGAAGTGATTGGGATGCTGTGGAAGGTGAGAGAAGGGTGCTGCAAGTGAGACGCATGGTGTGTCTTCAATGAAGAAAAGGAGAGCACTTGGGGAATGGCTTAATGTAAGTGCTGAGGGGTGATGATATAGCTGGAAGGAAAGATGTAGGTTAGGTTAGGAATAGATGCTAATGTTGCAGAAATGGGCGTGGGGATTCATGTAGCTAAGAATAAACGGTTTATGGAAAGGATACTAATGGTTGGTTGGTAACCAGAAGCTTAAATGATCAAAGAGTTTAGTAAGTCCTTCTGACTTTGCCTTGCCCTTCCAAAAATATATCAAGGCTGTGTGGAAAGTCACCTCCTATCTGTTCTTAGATGTTAATAACCCCCTTCAATATAGGTAACCTATCAAGTTGCATAGGCTGGGTAAACACTGGGATATATGATAGCACACTTGCTGAGCTGCTGTATCTAAAGGTAAGGTTGATATCTGGAAGGCTAGGATATTTGTGAGGGGAGGCAGTATTCCTGGTCTCTTCAGCTGCTTGCCCTCAAAATGGAAGGATAAAGCATTTCAAATTCCATAAGTCTTTGTAGGCTCCAGGCTATAAACAGGTTCTTCCTGTATGAAGCAACGAGGATCTAACAGTAATCAGAAGATGCCTGTTTTTCCATACAGGCCTAATACTACTGGGATATGCTCTTGTAAGGGGGACAACGACCATCAGTCAGGGGGATGGAAGAGCCCAGTGCTACTGGTGTGGACCATCCAAGAGGATAGTCTTGAAGATAGTCATGGGGTAAAGAAAGCCCAGTCAAGCTGAAACAGGAGACTGTCGTGGTTTTGCCCAGCCAGCAATTAAGCAAGACAGTCTCTTGCAAGGTGCTCCCCATCCACCCCCACTCTAGTTAGGATGGTGGAGGCCCCAGCAAGATGGGAGAAAAAAAGATAACCAAGGATGTTGTGGATTGAGACAAGGGCAGGGAGGGCTCATTACCAATTACAGTTCTGGGCCAAACAGACTCCAGTACTCGACTTAGAGAGGAAAGTAGGAAAGTTTATTCTACTACCTACAAGAAACAGAACGGAATAAAAGCAAAAAGAGAGCAGGATTATGAGAAAATTACAACCAGCACTTTAAGATCTCCCTCCCCTATTCCTCCTTTCTTCCCAGGCTTAGCTCACTGCCCGTAATATCTCTGCCTCCTCCCCCTTCAATGGCTGGGGGTGGTGGTAGGGAGTGGGGGATGTGGTCAGTCTCTCACAGATGGGCTCTGCTGCTTCTCTCTTCTCAGAGGAGGACGACTCCTTGCATTCTTCCCCTGCTCCAGTACAGGGTCCCACACACGGGATGCAGTCCTTAATGAATATCTCTGGTGTGGGTTCTTCCCAACAGTTAAAGCTTCTGCTTTAACTTCTGTCCCTCACACACGACACAGCCTCTTCTGGGCAGAGTTTTAATGACCATCCAAAATTCATCTAGGAGGCTTGTGGCTATAGTATGATCTTGATCTTCTGGATCCTATCTCTCGGTAAGTCTGTGTTGCCAAAAGTAATGTGAAAGAAGATATGACCAAAGTAATATATTTGCTATTTTACTTTGTGAATCATAGAGCAATTGCCACATGCAATAGTTGTGGACTCTCTGTTTATCTCCATCTCTTACTAGCTTGAATGCAATGATACCACAACTTGGATCTCTGAAACCATTCTTGGCTTGTAGGCTCTTCGCATTAAAAATCTTTGTGGATCTGTCACCATAGGCCACAGCAATGCCTTAGGGTGCAGAGTATGCAGAGTGGTGATGTTTGGAAGTGCTTATACGACACTGCTCTGTATTTCTTGGTCCTAATCAAGAGGCCAAAGTTAAGGTTACTAGAAGTTTAACATCCACATTGCAAGGACTGGTATTTCCTGACAGCAATGACTATTGTTTCACCTTATAACCACATCTTTGCTCCCAATCAGAAACACCAAACCTGAGCTGCCTGGAGGGTACTAGCTTCCTCTCTGGTGTGTGGTCTGACATAAACATACAAACCACTTGGATGGTAGAGGAAAACAGTGTCCCTCAAAACTAAAGTGAAATCTTCTAGGAGGTAGGTTGTTCTCACATTAGCCAGCTATGACAGGGGCGGGAAGGTGCCTTCTCCAGGAAAGATCTATGTCACTTGGGCCATTTGTTTACACTAAGCAAAGCCATCAGATTTTGCATGTTCTTGTATAGTTATCTTACAATAAAATGGGAAAGATGAGACATTGCTGTAGATACAGACTACTGGGACTCTGTCCCAGATGGGAAACCTGCACAGTGAAATATCAGACATGTGAGCCCTTCTCTCTGGGATGAAATAACCCACATTTTTTTTTTTTATCATGAATCTTAGCAACCAAGGGTGTTGCCTAACCTCATTCATCTGTATCTGTATTCATCTGTATCTGTATAATTAGGGGTTAAGTAGTTAATGTTTAAAAATCCCTTGGAAGTCAGGGAATCCATATATTTGCTTTTTTGCAATTTGTGCACTGCCCCTGAGGCAACTAAGCATGGGAACGAAATCCCATATTTATGTATCTAACAACTGAAAAGAAGATGTGAGGTTTGCATTTCCAACGGTATAAAGACAAGCTTTGGCTGTCTAATCTTCTGTTTCACCCTCCCTGTTGCATGCTGTGCACCTTCCTGGTGCCCAGTCCTGCGAAAACAGAAAGCCATGTTTTAACGTGCAATGAGACTAGCTCCTCTGACAAGGAACGATGCTAAGCATGTGTCTAAGCCTGCTTTTGTTCCAGCCAGAGAGGAAGACTACTGTTTCTTAATTAGGAGCTCACTTATGGTAGGCCCTACGGAAACATGTGTCAAATGGTAACTTTGCCTCTAAAGCACTTACAATCCAGTTACACAAAGTAGGCTGAGCCAGGAATAGATAGTGCTGGTATAATGCTTTTAGACAATTTTGTTGTTGCTGTTTCTTGCAATGCAGATATTAGAACTTTACAGCAAATGCATTGTTCCCCCAAATGGATGAAGATGTGTAATTGTAAGGGGGGTGGGGGGGAAAGCATTGTAAAGTTGATAATGTGTGGCTGTATACTGCTGAACTCTATCATCAATTATGTGAAAGATATAAAGTAGGAACTAATCAGTAGAGATGACTCAAAAATCAGTAAGCGAGCAAAAAAGACACATTACTGCAATAGTCTGCCTCACTCAGAAGGATGGGGCCAAACATAACAAACTGCATTAAGTCACATGTCAAAGAATAAGGGATACAGGCTATGTTTATCATCTGGCAAGTTTGTCTCTGGAAGCAGTGGCAGGGAAGAAGTGGGGGTTGGTGCAGCTCACTGGCTGATGACAAAATTCCAGGATGATGCTGTAGCTGGGGGTACTCATGCAGCTTTCGGTAAATGACTTCAAGATGAATAGCTCTGGTAGACACTGAGTGTGCGTGTCATTTAGTACTAACACAGTCACTTCCCATGTACTCTATTTAGTACTTTTGTTGTTTGTTCCTGGATGGGAGAGGTCTCAGGGACAATGCCCGAGGGTGTTAAAGAATTGGAAGTTTGCCTTCTAGAGAAAGAGGTTGAAGAGTTGGATGGAAAAGGGAAAGCTGAAGGCTAACTTTTTCCAGTATCTATATATACATGGAGAACAAACTTTCTGTTTGTTTGCAGGCTGAAGGATAATAAGATCCAAAAACCTAGAATTTGAAGATGAGGGGGAAAAAAAAGTCATTTGAGAAAAAGCAATATTTCTTAACATTGTAATTAACCACTAGAAAAACTCACTGAGCATTGTGGAGAATCTTCCACAGGAGGCTTTAAAATTATGGCTGGATTCTTATCAAGGTAGACCCTTGCAGAGATGAGAAGGATTTCTGCCAAGTCTTCTGACCCAAGTTTTCAAAGGTATGAATGTATATGATCATAGTTGTTCTTTCTGGCATTACAGTCAGAGATTGGTTCACTGTTAGGAGATTGAGAGTTGAGACATCAGGTCAAGAGCAGAAGGCATCCCCCCTCAACTGAAGGCATTTCTTCTTTTCACCCTGACCTGTGCTAACAGCCTGCCAAACCACATCACTCTCCTCCTTTAAATTTCAGATGCTGTTGCTCCCCTTTCATTCCTGTTTTTCATGTAACCTTCTACCCTGTTCCCACTCTATGACATTGGCAGCTACCTCCACCATTGAAAGACAACTGAGGATGGTGGAGGTGAGCACCAGCATTTCAAAGGGGAGCCACTACCACCTGCACCCTGCCACCTGGCCTTCATCCCAAAGTGGTGTTCTGCTGTCTGTGGTGGCACCCATGGATCTGGCTGTCTGGTTGTACAGGGTGGGAGAGGTCAGAGTCCCCAGGGGAGCAACCAGACACCATCTTCACTGGGAGTAGAGAGCATGAGCTAAATGTAGGCCTCTCACTTGAACTCACTTTGGTTCACCTTTTTATTGGATTATGCTGCTGTGATATTGCAAAGTAAATGAGGCTTCATTAGTGTCCACTGAGGTATTAATAGTGATTAGCAGTATTGCTTTAATTGTCCTCTGGCCAAGCCAAAGCATTCCTTTGCGTACCATCATCTATGACTTTGTCATATAGTTCAAACTTTGGACTTTCAAAATCTCCTAGATTTCTAAGACAGGCAAGAATGAGATCCCCTCTCTCCCCTCTGGCAATGGACATTATTTTTTTTAATGTATTCCCATGATGCCAGGGTTTTGCTTCACTTTTTACCTTATTTCCCACAGGCTTAAACTTTGTCAAAGGCAAGAATGTGTATGTGAAAGTCAGTGGTGCAAGGTACTATTAGAACAGTTCTGGAAAGATGAGCACTGATGCTAGGTGGAAGTTGAGGTGATATTAACAGGCACCAGCAGAGGCTCTGAGCCTTTGCCCACAGCCAATGTGAGCAGGTACCTGCTGTAACAATACTTCCTAGGAAAAAACAATGGTCACTTGTGAGCCAGTCCTATCCCAAGACAGCGTAAGAAAGGCAGGCAGGGCAGCTTGTCCCCTGAGGCTCAGGAGGGCTTGCTGGGTGGAGTGTGGCGAGGAGCTGTGGATGTGGCTGCTGTGGCTGTGTGTGGTGGGAGGCTTTTCCTCTTGTGACTTCACCTGGATTGCATGCCAACCTCAGCACACAATGTTATCACTGCAAGCCAGCACATGGTTGGAATGGCTGTGCTCACACAGTCAGGCCCCAGGAGACTTTCATCAGTCCTTAAAGTTTTTGGCTTTGATGGCTCTTGCCAGAAACATGCCATGACCCTGTTCCCTGAGTTTGTTTCGAAAGGTACCAGAACTACCTCTGCTCACAAAAGCGAATATCTAGTTGTTGGGAGTAAAAGTGAAGAGTTTTGTCAGGAACTGAGGCAATGACCTCTGCTCTACCCCACCCTTCTCCTGCAATCTGCACTGCTCTTGGCTGTTTTCTCATCTAAGGTTTACTGCTGTGCAAAACAGCTGAATTACTGACTCAAAAGGAATGCTTGGTACCTGCTACATGAAGATTTTGCTGCTCAGATAGAAATCCTTCCCAAGAAGCCAGTTCCCCTTTTCTGTAGCAAACATACAGCTGGTGAAACCATGAGTACTCTTGGGTAAACACGGTCTTTCAGGGCTCAGACAGAGTCTATGGTAGTGGTTTCCATGAGTCAGGGATGTTTGGATTGCTTCACTCATCTTTACTTTCGTCACTGTTAAATATCTTGCCTAAAAGGGAAAGTCAGGCCTGTATCACAGGAAGCACTTGACATTTTCACAGATCTCCTTCCATGGCAGTTCCACAGAAATTTTATCAACTCTCTACGGGACACAAGCTAGATTAAATGCTGTCTCTAGAAGTCCCATCCCGAGCTTGTCCTCTTCCTGCACTAGCAGAAAGCCTACGCTATTTATTATGTTCTGTTGTTCTCTAAGACTTTTATTGCCTCTTACTTGCTTTTTTTTTTTTTTCCCCAGACAAAGCCAGGCAACCTTTCTCAAAAAGAAGTACCTTTCCTTAATTCCTTGGCAGCCTTTACTCTTCTCAGGATCTGTATTTTCTAGGACAGTTCCAGATTTTCCATGCTTTGGCAGGATAGGCAATACATTCAAAAAGTGTAACAGAACTGGACTAGTTTGCAGGAAATGAAGTGGTTCCAACCTTTGACACCTGAGACTTAATCAGTGACTAAAACCTGTAGCATCAAGGAGACCCATCAGAGCAAGTGTCAATTTCCAGCTAAATAAACATCTACTTGTAGGACAGTCACAAGGCTTTTGATTGGCATGCCAATGAACACAGCAAATAGCATCCAAGAGAATTTGCAGGAGTCTCCATATTTTTGGGGTCCGTTCTGTGAATGCAGTTGGTGTCTGGTTGTTCTTAAGGCTTTAAGTTCACTGATAGTTCACCAGGGTTGATGTTTGTTTGTACTCCAATAAATAGAGTTGAAGCAGTACAATAAGATGCATAAGGTTGCTGGCACCCTCATGCTGGACAGATACAGGTCTGCTATAGCCAGCTCAAGTGCTGATGTGTGACATCTTTAGATAAAAATGCACTGAGGTGCTTTGTGAGGTATCATCTGGATTAAGCTTGAAGGAGGCAGAATCTATGTTCAAGGTATTTGTGAACTGTCCTTTGGCACACGTGGATTGTGCTCTGGCAGTATCTTTAGTGCTTTGTTTTCTGTTGAATGTTTTTTTGCTATCCTCATTCTGCTTTGTAGTAGTTCTAGTCATCTCGCTTCATACTTGCTTCTCACATGATCTTGCTTGTGTTCTTCAAATTGCTTCCCTTATACGGATAGCAAAGATAGGTGCTATCTTTCCAGGACTGAGAGACCAGACACTGCTCATAGTTGGAACTGACTTTTGCAATACATGAGCAAGAAAACTCTCAGGATGATGTGCTCCATCACTTGTGACACTGCTTTCCGGGCTCATAAATTATTTTTGGAAGCTACTAAAGATGAGCAGATTTAAGCCCTTGAAATTATATGCTAGTAGCCTATCTGCATCTTATATGATCTGTGCACGGTGAGAAGAGAGTCCTTCTTCACTGAAGGTGGCAGGTGACTTTTGAACCAGGAAACAAGCACTCTTTTTTGTAAATTAGTGAATTAGGAGTCTTGGAGAACACATAATAGGTGACATTTTGACAATGGAGGGCTCTCCTGAAGATTGGAGAATAAACCAGACAGGACTGAGTTGATATAAGTACACACCTTGGCTCTTCATGTATGTGCGAGGATCACGTTAGCCCTATCAAGCACAACAGTGCACTGGGAGCTCACATGCAGCTCCTCAGCTATTCTGAGTTTAGAGTCCTCTGTGGAGTCACTGCTTCCCAGGGTAAAGTTCCCTGTAGCAGAACTACAGCTGATCTTGTGGATGTGCAAGACATGAGCTTACTTGTGCTAAAACAAACTCTGTGTTTGCCCAAC
Organism: Colius striatus; assembly: GCF_028858725.1. Lineage (NCBI taxonomy): Eukaryota > Metazoa > Chordata > Aves > Coliiformes > Coliidae > Colius > Colius striatus. Next base: position 108,791,693 of record NC_084759.1, on the reverse strand, counting down.
TCACTGTGCCATCAGGGGTGCTCTAGATGAGCAATCGTCTTTTTCATGAATCGTCTCTCTCCTCGACTTAGTAACATTTGCAAAACATCTGAAGTTTTCATCCAGGTTAGTGACTAGAAGTATTGTAATACCAGGCATCCTCCAGGATCTTGGTACAAACATGCCATAAACAAAACAATCACCTCTAGCTCTCAATTGTATTTTGAGACCAGTCTGATAGGTTGTTTATAGTCTGTTTAATGACTGCTATCTTATTTTTATGCCAAGCAAGTTCTTTATTCAAATTATCATGTGATAGGAGGGAAACTGCCTTCCAGGATCTGAAGTATATTGTACTGGTTTTGTTATATCTAAACACTGTATGTGCAATTCCCTCAGAGAGAAGTATTAACACAGTTCAATGCGGCAAATGTTCTATAAACTCGTGTTGATTGCCCCTCCTTTTATTCCCTGTGTTCTGTGTTAGCTACTTCATTATTTAGTTCAGAACTGAGATTGTATCAGGTCTGTAGTTACCTGTGAGTAATTACAGTCACGAGATAATTATTTTATAATTACGCCCTTCTACATAGTCTCAACAAAATCCCAGATTTGGGTTTTCTTCTTCTCCTCCAGGACTTACCCATTGCACCAAGAAATACAGAAAACCAACAGAAATAGTTCAGAGACGTCCTGTGCAGCTTATTTAAAAAACAAAAGAGTTTCAGTGCAAGGTATGCAGTCCTGCTTGTTTAAAATGCCTGATTTTAGTAGGTGGTATTTAATTCCCCTGAGATACTACAAGAACAGACATGTCATCAACAATGTCTTCAACATTTACTTTCTTTTTTTCCTGGCAGTAGAAGTATTCACTGATTTCATTTTTCTTGTGTGTATTATTATTGAATGATCTAACATTTCCATCTGATAACAGATCAATATCATGAGTAGGACTATTTTGTTCTTAATTTACTTTTTTTATTTTAAAAAAACCTTTGTCAGTCTTTTTTTTTTCCCTTTCACTTCCACTGTAATATTTTTTTTTGTAATACTTTTCTTCCAATTTTCATTCAGCTTCTCCTCTCCTACTATCTGTTACATGTGTTTTACCTGAAGCCATCTCCATTTCCATTTTAAATCTTGTGTTTTTTTCAATTACTGTTCTTCACTGGAGAGTTGTGTATTTTTGGTTACTAATAAAATTTGAAGTAGTTCTCCATGATTATTTATATTTTCTTATTTAAATTCTTGTTTTGTGTTGATTTATCTCAGAATTCTACTCAGGGTTAGAAAACAGGTCTTTCTAAAGCATCATGATTTTCAAAGCTTAAAATACAGGTTTTGTTCATTTTTGGATTTAAGATTTACAAACTGAGGAAGCTGTTTTGAATATTTAAAAATCTCAAAAGCTGGTTTTGAGTCATCAGCATCAACATGTGTTAAACAATAGCAGTAACTTCTGTTTATTTTCCCTTTGGTTAGCACTCGAATAACCAGCAGTCCTGTACTCCAGTGTTGCTTGGCCATCTATTGCAGACCCAAATCATCAATCCAGTTACCAGAGCACACAGTTACCAGAGCACAAATCTCGATTATTGTTAACTAAGAAATTATGATTCAAAATCACAAGTAAGCAAGCAGGTAATACTTTTTATCCCATTTCTACCCACTCGGTCTTTCTTAGGGCTATAGTCATATAATCATAGAATGGTAGGGTTGGAAGGGACCTTTAGAGATTATCTAGTCCAACCCCCCTACCAAAGCAGACCCACCTAGATCAGGTCGCACAGGAACGCGTCCAGGTAGGTTTTGAAAACCTCCAGAGGAGACTCCACACCCTCCCTGGGCAGCCTGTGCCAGGGCTCCCTCACCCTCACAGTGAAATAGTTTTTTCTTCTATTTAAGTGGAACTTTTTGTGTTCCAGTTTTTTTCCATTACCCCTTGTCCTGTCACTGGATACAACAGAAAAAAAGGGATGTCCCAACCTGCTGACAGCCACCATTTAGATATTTGTAAATATTAATGAGATCCCCCTGCAATCTCCTCTTTAGACTAAGCAGCCCCAGGTCCCGAAGCCTTTCCTCTTATGAAAGATGCTCCAGTCCCCTGACCATCTTGGTGGCCCTGTGATGGACTGTCCCAGATGAGGCCTCACCAGGGCAGAGTAGAGGGGGAGCAGAACCTCCCTCAACCTGCTGGCCACACTCTTCTTGATGCATCCCAGGTCATGCAAACCATCCCAGTATCTTTTGCAGTGTCTTATAGCTATAGTCCCCGTAACAGGCAAAGCCTTGATGAATACAAAATGGAAAATGAAATCACAATTGTGTGTGGCTAAAGAGGATAAATTAGAATGGACCTGACTTTTACATTTTACTTCTATAAAGGAGGACACACTTTTGAACAAACAGCCAAGGCCACAGCTGAATATACCCAGCACTGGTCAATGTAGCTGATAGGCAGCAGAGTTAGAAACACACCAAACCTGCTGCACCTTGGGCCAAAGCAGAGTGGCCAACAGAAATATCAAAGTTCACGTGCTCACTTCAGAGCTTCAGAGCCTGGAGAGACATGGGTCATTAAAATACATGCCTGTACTTTGCTGAGGAATTATCTATAGTAATAGTTGCATTCATTAAGACCTTAGTTCTGGCAAGAATGGGGCCACGTAGAGCAGGACATGTGGAAGAGTAATTGACGGTTGCTATGCTGTGGCAGGACTTGCCATTGAAGTAGTTGCTTCAAGTTTTGCCACATCTGGTGCAGAACAAGGAATCCCCAAAGAGTCTCAATGCTTCTCTTGCAGGGATCCCGATTATGCTTTAAAGCATACTGCTGTTAAGAATTTTGTATTAAGTGAGCAGTAACAGGCCTTCAAGGAATTCAAGTTTGCTGGAAATGATGAAAAGAAAACCCAAACTTACAGGTCTATCCAAACTGGAAGCCCTTCAGCCCTACCACCTATGTTTTCTGGCCAGTTTGTATACAGATAATTTCACCTTCCTCCATCTGGCTATTTATTAGTTTGAGGCCAGGTTGTCTCAGGGAAGGCTGAAGACTTTCGGATGGATGATTTATCTATAAACAGGTTATCTTCTTGATCAGGAAAAGAGAACGACTGGCTCAACAGCTTCTAAGTTCAATAACATCCTTTTCTTGATAAATTGCTGAGGCATGAGAGGCTTCCGTTCCTTGCTGGCATCTTTTACACTGTGCCCAAAGAAACAATCGTATCAGGCGCAGGAAGCCAAATGACTGAAAGGGCAGGGAAACAGGAACCGTCCCCACGGATGTCCTCCCCAGAGAGGCTGGGAACATGCTCTACTGTGGGAAATGGGAACCTGAGGTCAGCCAAAGTGCACGGCAGGTACACACATCTCTTGGGACTGGAAGAACAGATAATAGCTCTTTTGCCATCCTCATCACTCCCCTGTCCTGCTTATGAGCTCTACTGAGAAAGCTCTCCACTCTCAACTCCTTGTGTGTGCAGCGCACCTCCACTGAGTCATTCCACAGTGTGGAAATGAAGGCAGGGAGATAAAGCTGGAGAGTGGGTGGTGACAACGCTCCTGAGTGGCCTGAGCCTACCACTCAGCAAGGCAGACCTTGGTGATGTTAGAAGAGCCCAGAAGAAGGGAGAAAGGAGTTAGGAAATGAGCCTTCATCCAGAAGCTGGAAGGCAACAAATCTTATGGGCAATGAGGTAAAATGGAATGTTCCCAGATATACCCACTTGTTCAGTTCTTTCAGAGCTTTGTCCTTTCCAGCTCCTTGTGCCTGAGGCTGGTAAGAGATTGTACAAAAAGTCTTGATAAAATAAATATGTGGAGATTCCCACAAGAAGCTGGGAGGTATTATTAGCCCCTCTTTTACTGGCAGGCCTGGAGAAACTAATTAGTACCAGAAATATTATCAGGTGTTGTCACTGCTTTCGCTGGATCCACTTTACATAGTCCAGATTCCCTGTAAGCAACATGTTCCCTAAGTGGTCTGATCCCTCTAAATTCGTGATGAAGGTTAATCCATTTCTCTGAGGAGCAGACACATCTCAATAGTGGTGGAAGGCCATAATCCAGAATATATGTAGAGACAAATTTGTGTCTGTGGACTATTTAAGTGTGAAGCATACTGTAGTCTCAAATCTTCTCAGTGATGTCCTCTAGCTGATGTGCTCCACCTCCATGTCTAACCAGGTTTTAGGTTCTAGGCAGATGGTAGAGAAAGGGACACGTAAGAGGAAGGTATATGGGGACCTAGGAAAGGCGTGCTGGATAAGATGGCTTCACAATGTGTGTGCTACACCTTGCCTACAAGCTCTGAGCCCTTCCCCAGTACACCTTTTCAGAAATAGCATCTGCACTGGCATGAGAACTTAGAATTTCCAGCCAGGATGCTGTTGTAAAGGTCTAGAAATAGCCTGGTCAAGTTCTAAGTGAAATCATGCTGATACATGAAATCATGTCTAAAAGAGTATTATTTTCATCCTACTCCTGTTTGTGCTACTGCTGCAGCATGACAGCACCTATCTTTGACATGTGAGAGTTCATCTTCTTTGCCTTACACATTCTTTGTAAGTTTAGTGCAGCTTATATTATTAACCATGCTGCTATTAAAGCAAGAATCATGCAGGTGAGCTGGTATACATAAGAAGTGTTTGCCGGAGAAGGGATGCAGATTCAAATGAGAATACAGATTATGCTAGCAGAAAGAGTGATTTGTCAACACAATTTACAATGATTCTATCAGTAAAACTGATAACATAAAAATGATCCTCACATCTGTTTAACTCCATCTATTTAACCATTACAAAAGTACTATAAAACATATTCTCCATAGTTATTACTACATCACTGCAGCTTTCCTGTGTTTGCTTTGCTTTGGCTTTATATCTGCAGAAGAAGTTTAAGAAATGAGGGCTGAGGAAAGAGAAAGGTAGGGTTTAGCCACAGGGTATTGGACAGGCTTTACGTTCTTTCTCGCTCCTGGCATCCCTCGGTCTCCCCTGGTGCTGGACTGTGCATGAGTGGGAATACATCGCCCGCTAGTGGTTTGGGCTGCAGAAGCCCGAGGCGCGGCTGGGCAGGGGCTGCTCCCCACCTCTGCTTTGCTGATGCTACTCCAGCAACTGTACTAGAACAAGGTGGGCAGCTCCTCCTCCTCCTCCCCTCAAATAAAATCAGCATCTCTGGAAAGGGTCAGCCCTGAACTGAGGGAGAAGAGAGGGTCTCAGTGGAAGTGGCATGTGTTGCTCTCACCCTGTTTAGCATGTTTAGCATCACTGACCAGATTAAATGCTCTGAATAAGCTATGCCATTTAAACTTAGTTACTACAGTAACAGAACAAACTGCTTGAAATATGGTTACAGTGAACAAACACTTCCCGATCTGCAGCATGTTCAGAGCCATCACTGAAGTCAAAGAACAAAGCAATGGCCCTCCTGAAACTTCCTCAAGGACAGCCCTTCTTGGAGATACCTCTGGTAGCCTGAGGTGAGCTAGTACCAGTACGGGAAGCAGCACAGCACTACTGTGCTTTACATTGTCCCAGCTTATTAAGCCCACTCCAGAGGAGATCAGTGATTGAAGTCGAATGCCTTGCTGACACAGCCAACCTGCTCCCAGACCTGAGACAGTATTGCCCCCACTCAACACTGTGCCAAATGGTGTAGACAACCTGGGATGTCCAGGCAAAGTTTTCAGGTTTTGTGGCAAGATACTATTTTGCTTTCCTCTTCTTTTTTTTTTCCATACTTGAAATATTTTGTTGAGTCTCTGGGTCTTTGGCCCTACATAAAAATGTAGAGCAAAAAAAAAATCTCATAAAGCCTCCCTCTCCTCCTGATTGTTTTCCTGCTTATGAGGTAAGATCATCCTTAACAGATGTTTGTTTACCTCTTCATAAAAACCTCCTGTGATTCTACAGCCTCCCACGCAGTGTGCTGCAGTGCTTTGCTATTCTTACCATTGCAAAGTGTTTTTCTAATGTTTAGCTATATCATTTTTAGTGCAAATTAAGCTGATTATTTCTCCTTCTACTTCTGGTGAACGTAGAGGACAACTGCTTAGTCTCTCCACCCATTATAACAAATGTTTATGTGCTGGAAGACTGTTATCATGTCTCCCCTCCTGTTGTTCTATTCCTAGAAAAAACAAACTCAGTTATTTTATCTATTCCTTATAAGTCATGTTTTTTCACATCCCTTATCATTTTGTTGTTCTTTTTTGGACTACCTCCAATTTGTCTACATCTCCTGTAAAATGTAGTGCCTGGAACCGGACACACTGTTCCTGCTGAGAGCTCAGTGGTATCGAGTAAATGCACAAAATAATTGCTTCCTGTGCCTTATACACAAAACTCTTCTTAACACATCTCAGAATGAGATTTATCTTTTTCTGCATGAATCTCACTTATATTCAGTCCCACCCCAGCTCTTTCTTTGCTGCGTTGCTGCTGAAATGGTTATGATCTAGCTTGGACCAGTGCATTTGATGTCTGTGCAGTCACCTCTGCATAGGGTAGCCCAAGTCTCCAGAGTCTCACATTCGTCTCAAATTATGACAGCCCCAGCACCCCTGCTTTCAGGAGGGACTGGTGCCCTTCCCCTGCCCTGCCCCAGCTGTCATCCTTTTGGTTTTGTCCATTATTCTGTTCTCCAAAACAAAATGAGGAAGTACTGAGCAGCCCTGGAGGCAAGCAGAACTTCTGGGACATGGTCCTCCCAGCTGGAAAAACGAAACCCCGATAATTACCCTGGATTGTGGTACTTTAACTTGTGCCACTTCTGCGTGGTGACTTTGCTTGCTGCTCTGAGAGTCAGTAATCTAGATATTTTCTAAAAGCTCACTAAAATCAAAGTATTTTATATGTAACATTTTCTCCTCATCTACTAGGCCTGTTAGTCAAAGAAGGAAATTAGCCTGATTTGACAGGATTTGTTCCTCAAAATTCCCTGCTGGTTGTTTCTTATCACCTTATTGTCCTTTAGCTACTTATAAATTGATTGTTTCATAATTGGTTCCAGTATTTCTCTAGGTATCACAGCTAGGCTGACTGGCCTGTAATTCCCCAGGTCCTCTTATAGCAGTAATTTTCAGAGAAGAACCATGTTTAAATTAAATAGATATTGAAAGACATTCTACTTTTGCTCTGCTTATCTTTATTCATTGTCTAGTTTTGTTCCATTCCTTAAATTAAAAACATGTTTCCCGTAAGTATTTATCCTCCACTGAGGCTCAGCACAATCCAACTCTGCCTTCTCTTCCTTGTTCTTGCCTGAACCTTCCTGTTACTTACACATTTCTTCAATTCCCCTCCTTCGTGATGCTTTATGTCTTTCTCCCTCTCTTTTCTTTATCTGTAGTTCCCTATCAAAATACATTCCCCAGCAATTCTCATCCCTCAGTACCTACAGGGCTTTGAAGAGAGACCCAGAAAAATGTCAGAGCTCTGCCCTTAAAATATGGGTGGTGATATTTATCAGCCTTGTAGGGACGTGGTAAGTTCTGCCTGCAGATATGCCCAGGGCTAGCTACATTTAAATGGTTGCAGAGACCAGTAGGTGGCAGAGAGAAGATGAAGTCTGAGAGACTGGTGCCAGTGATCAGAGTGATAGATGGCTCTGGCTCTAGGATGGACAAACACACGTGTTACTGGAAAGCAGGTATCCTCTAAGTTGGGTAGCGTGTAGCAGACAAAAGTGTTGGGTTAAGCTCTCAGCTTCTTGTGGGGAGCCTGAATGTATCTAATGCTCAGCTTCAGCCACAAGCAAAAAGCTTGTGTGTTCAGCAGAAGAACAGGAAGCATGTGCCACTTTCTAGCTAAGCAGATCAGGAGAAGATAACTTTGTTTGAGGGAGAAGTATCATTATCCAGGGTTGTGCACTATATAATTGCACAATCTGCTATCATGCATGAACAGAGCTGTTCAATAGTATGGCCCTGCCTTGTCCTGACATCATGTCTGTGTTGGAATCTGTTTGGAATGAAAAATTCAACACTCCCCAAGTGACCTTGTAGACTCTAAGCAACAGGCTGAGCTGCAGTGGAGACCTCATAGTCTTAGTGGTGCAAGAGATGGGAGCTCAATCTCAAAGCAGCTAAAGGATAAATCAACAGTGAAGCAAACTTATTTCCAAAGAAAATCACATTTCAAAAGTGCAGAAGATGTCTATGGTTCTTCTTTCTTGGCAAGAAAGTCTCACCGTGAGTAGCAGTGTTACTCTCATTAGCTGCTACTATTTCTAGTACTGTTTTTTGGAGATGGAAGTACACAGCACATCTACATGTTGCCTAATGAGAGCATAAATGCTGGGCCAGGTACACAGGTTGGAAGTGTTGGTCAGTATCAGTCTGACACTCTAAGTGTTCTTTTGCAGACTCAGTGAATGTTGCATGCACCATGTGTGAGGCCCAATCCTCTAGACCTTTGGTTTCATGGTCTCTACTTCCTTCTTTCTTAGCCATTGCTCTCATATTACAAAGGCAGCCCCAACTTCCAGCACTACCCTGATACCTGAGAGAATCATTCCACTTCTTGCTCTTCTCCTGCTCTGCCCTCTTCTCTTCGCCTCCGTCTCAAACAATCACTTCTCTTTGTAGCCCCGGTATAAGAGGAATTCCTCACTGGCTATCTTCTATATTAAGAAACTGGCTGGTTTTTGTGGCCAGTTTCTTCAGGAGAAGGAGGCTCTAGTGAGCTGGAGAATCTGTCCCAGACCTTTGTGGCACCTTTCTAAAAGCCATCTGTTGGAAGGGACTGTGAGGTTTTCCCCAAACCAGAAATGTCCAGTGCCCCATGCTAAAGACTCTGCAATCAGTGATTGCAAAAGTCACTCTAATCATTCAGATGAAGGTAACATATATCCAGTGATTAGTGACCTGAACATAATTTCTGCATTAGCTGCATCTTGCAAGCTGTTCTGCAACTTGCCAGTGTTTGGTACTTGGAAAGTATTTGCAAATGGTTAGTGAGAAGGTTAGTGGGAAATGTATCTTACAGTAGCTGGAAGTAATTTAAAGATGGATTACAGCCACGGAGTTACATACCAGATTTGGGTTTTGGCACATTAGAGAAATAAGACCCAGAAAGGGATATGCACATTCAGACTGAGCTGAGTTTTCTGAAAAGACAGTTTCGGTCTGAAAAGGGATGGGCAGTTTAACATCCGAACTGTTTGGCCTTTGTGGTACACAAGCTTGCAGACATCCTTTAAAGGTGTCAGCTGCTGGTGCTATCATTTAGTCCTTCCATTCTTCCCATCTCCCAGAGAGGGGATGAGGGTGGCAATGGTGACCAGTCACTCATGTATTGTTCCTAATTTATCTCAGTAGCATACAGCAAAACAAAGCAATACAGGTATTCCTTGATCTTCCTTGCTGTCCTTACTCTTCTTGTTGATCAAACCGTGCCTTTCCTTACTCACTTTTTGTTCTTAGGACTTGTATTTTCTCCTCTGTGTGCATTCTCTCCAGGAAAACTAATCCCATGCTTTGTGTGGCACAGGCTGAAAAATGTCATGTATAGACCTCTGCCACTTCACTCTTAAGAATGTGATTTATTAAGGTGCTCAGAATACAACCTTCATTCCAACTGCATGCATAGAGATTGATTTTTCTTTCGAGTCTGCAAACTGGTCTCTCTTTCAAAATGTGATTTTTTTTTTCCATCTCTCACCTATCCTTTAGCTCTCTTGAAATTCATTTTGAAAAACATAATCTCACTTCCTTCAGTTGTGCTTTAGACTTTGGGGCTTGCAACTCTGCTTACAAGGTGTATGGGAAGACAACTGTTAAAATGAGGCTCTAAAATTAGATGGACACAAATGACCAAAAAACACTGAAGACTATTAGTTTGAAGATACAAATTTTTGTGCCTCTCATAATATCCCATTCAAACTTATCTAGAGACAGCATCTCTTCATGCCATTTTGCATTGGATTGAATTGAATTCAGTATTGAGTCTGCATAAAGAGAGAGGAGAGCTACTTGCTGCTTCATCACTTTATGAGCCTGGTATCTGTATCATTGCTTCACTGATCTTGCTTCCAGTAATCCTCTTTCTTCAGAGCTGAGGACCAAGAGCACATTCCGAGCAATTAGTACAAAAAGACTACAAAAAAACCCCGTCATAATAAAGTTCAATCCTTTGACTTATAATCAAAACTCCCAGGACAGTTAGCTGTACTTGTGGATGCACTACTGAGCCTGTGACTTTTCTGTGGGCTCTCCAGCCTTTTTGCAGATGACTGGAGGTAGGAGAGTGTGTCTGGGGTAACATTCCTGTTTGCTGGGCTGCTGGAATTCAGCTGTGCTCCTTCTTAACAAAACAGTTTGTTTTAGACATTTTTATGCATGTGCAAGATGCATTGGGATAAAAAACTAAGTAGAACTAAGGCACTGAAAGGTGAGGTTGTAAAATTAGTATTTCTCAGCTTTGATTAATACTTGACTGATTACCTTGTTCTCCCATCCTGCTTCTTTTTCCAGGTAAAAGGTATTAAAAAGCGGTCCAAAGCACTCGATGGTACCAAATACAGACCCAGTACCTCAGTGACTGACTGTACTGGAAGTCAGCAATGCGACTTGGCTGTCAAAGCTGGGTGTAGAGCAACAAATTGACTCAATTAGTTCTGCTACTATCGAAGATCTTTGCACTTCCTTTTCAGTTGTGGCACCATGACACCTAAGGACTGGTGAGCGGGGACACACAGAGAGCTGTGGTGAACCGTGGCAGAATTGCAGAGATGCTTTGGTCCTGTGCAAACTCTCATTTATGCATGTATTAGGGTTTCACTGCCTGTCGCCTGTTCCTCTCCCCCCTCTGCTTTTCCATGTTCAGTGGATTCTCTTCTCTGTGTCTGTGCCTCTCTTTCTCTATTTTTTTTCTGCCTATTGTTCCCCATGTCATTAACTGTCACTCACTTCCTAAAGCTGTCTGGCTCGGAGCTTAAATATTGCAGGGCAACTAAAACCCACCATCAGAGTCAATTCAGTCATATCTGCTCAGTCGTGCGACAACATTGGGACTTTTTAGGGTAGGGAAGAAGAGAGACAAAAGTTCACTCTTCCCTGCAGAGTGCCAAGAGAGGAGGGGGACACATTTCTTCGGTGGAGCCTTTCACAGCGGCAAGTTGCTTGCTCAACATCCTTAACCTATACAGTATTTTTTTGTTGGTAGTGTGCTCAGGCTGCAATGTCTGGAAGCACAGGGTGGGGGTTTGCAACAAGCCCATGTGAGTTAAGAACACGAGCCTGTTGATTCTGAGTGGGCTTAGCCAGTCTCCTGCTCTTTTCTCACGATAGGCAATTTTTAAGGGAAAAGGTGACTGTCTAAATCCCTTGCTTGCATCGTTTTTGAGACTTGAGGAGCTGACTACTTACAGGTGGAATCCTAGACATTTGAATTGGTTGTACCACTCCTCTTCAGTTTGCCCGAAATTGCTCCTTGCAGTTGAACCAATTGAGCAGCCTTGAACCACTTCACTTGCAGAAAACAGAGGGGACGGTCATGGCAGAGTTTTGAAAAATATGACTAGTCGGGAAGTGATCTCAGGAAGAGTTCAGCCAACTGTAGCAAGCTGCAAGCAAGACATTTGGTGGAGTTAGGAAACATTTTTCCTTCTCTCCTACAGTTTTCCGTATGATAAGCTTTATCACATCTAGAATGTCGTCTTGCACGCTGCAGTGGAAATGTTCAAACGGTAACTGTGGATATCAGAATGACTCACAAAGAAAAGGATAGAGTTAACTGTGGTGCCTGGGGGACAATGAAGTTGATATTGTGTGTAGTTGTGTTTTTTACAGGGTTGCACATGACTGGTAACTGTTGAGTGTACTTTGCTCTCTGAATATGAAGAAAGAGAATGTTTAAGTCAGTTTAGATAATGTATGTAAACAGCATAATCTTCTGCTAGACTTGTTAATGTAAGTGCTGACATTTAACACACTCTCTTACACAACTTTAATGACTGAGAAAGTAGCAATTTTCTTCGGTGATTAAATTATATGTTTGCTGCTTACGCATGAAAGGTGTTTGTGCGAGCTGAAGGACTGCACTCTGTTCTTCGTTTTCTGACATGAGTGTCTGGGGTTAAAACAAGGCTTGACAGCAAGGAAAATGAGTCCATCTCGGTTTAGAAAAGTGACATCAGAAGGAATTTTTTTGGCTGAAAATTTGTGAAATACCTCAGAGCCATAGAATTCCCAAGATTTTGTGTCTTTGTCTATGTGTGAATACATACACACAGTGCTTGAAACAGACTGGTAAGCACTGGTGTGTCATAACATATGGGATTACAAATATATCCCAGTGGTATCTGAAGGAGGACAAAAGTTGAGGTACTCAGATTTCCATGCTATTGACCGTACATTCTGTTTCCCAGCACTTTTGTGGTGTTTCTGTGTTTAGGAAAACCATAGATGGAGGTAGTGTCTAAGAGACAAGCTTCTAGATTCCTGTAAACAGCAATTTTATGAATAAGGTTCCCTGTTTCGCTTGTTATGGTCCACAAGTCAGCCTGTCTGGATCCCTGTAACATCCTGCATTCTTCAGAGACTTCAGACTGGTGTGACGTTAAATCAGCTGATTCCAAACAAGTTTCCTCTTTGTCTCACTAATTCATAGATTTTCCCTTGCCAGTGGGAAGTTTAGGTTATGGAGGATTAAGTCCTGGCCTAGGAATAATTTCTTATCATGCAAAACCAGACAAATCAAATATTTGATTTGTGTTACTTGAAAGTGGTCTACCTTCTTAGCTGTCCAGTAGGAAATCTGCACCTGGCTTCTAGCTCTCTGTTAGCCTAAGATAGCAGCACTAACATTTTAGAGAGAGAAAACAGTGTTTTAGGTCCCCGTTACAGACCCTTGTGTTTTTCTCCAGGTTGGTTCCAATGTCAGTGTGGCAACTGACTTCAGAAGAGGACAAAAAGAGTAGCCCAAATAACACCAAATAATTGTATTATATACATTGCATAGTAGACAGCAAAACTAGTATAAATGGTAGTTATTAAGCTTATACAGTATTACTAACATAGTAATAGTGGTGTGATTGCTATTCTTACCTAACAGAGTGATTTTGAATGTAGAATTAATATATGCAACCTAGAGAGAGTTAAGGTTTGCACAGGTGCCAGATGGCCACTGATTTGAGATCTGTTTGACCCGCGTGTGGTTCTGGTGCAGAACAGCTTGAGTACCTGAAAGCTTCACTGCCTTTTCTAACCACTGCAGCTGCATGCTGATAAATCTGCTCTGCTGTACTGCTGGCAAATGTTTGTGCGTGTACAAAAATCTAAGCAGGCTTGCACAACTGAGCTTACAAGGCACCACAGAAGACTCTTACCTGGAAAAGGAGCTAAATGTACTCACTGGATGAAAAGTAATTGTTCATTTAGAGCCAGGGAAGAAAGAATTTAGCAAGCAGTTTGCTCTGGCTTCCCAGCCCTTCTGCTAATAAATCATTGTGATCAGGCAAGCAAGCAGCCAAGCAACCTTCTTTCTGTTCTCCAAGCATATTAGGGAAATGCTGGTTGAAAGCAACAAAAGACATCAGTGGGAAAACCTAAAATCTTTTAAAATTGGCATAATTTGTGGTCATTCTCTTTCTTTGTTTTTTTCTTTCCTTAGACAGTAAGAAATGGGTGACTGGAGTTTCTTGGGGAACATTTTAGAGCAGGTGAATGAGCAGTCCACTGTCATCGGGAGAGTGTGGCTCACAGTTCTCTTCATTTTCCGCATCTTGATCCTGGGAACGGCTGCCGAGCTAGTATGGGGAGACGAACAGTCAGACTTTGTGTGCAATACCCAGCAACCTGGTTGTGAAAATGTCTGCTATGATGAGGCCTTCCCCATCTCCCACATCCGGCTTTGGGTCCTGCAGATCATTTTTGTATCCACACCTTCGCTGATGTACTTTGGGCATGCGGTGCACCATGTCCGCATGGAGGAGAAGAGGAGAGAGAGGGAGGAAGCTGAGAAGCGCCAGCAAGCTGAGGTGGATGAAGAGAAGCTGCCGCTGGCTCCAAATCAGAACAAAGGCAACAACCCTAATGGGACCAAGAAGTTTCGTCTGGAGGGTACTCTCCTGAGAACCTATATCTTCCACATCATTTTCAAAACCCTCTTTGAGGTGGGATTCATAGTAGGTCAATACTTTCTGTATGGCTTCCGAATCCTTCCCCTTTACCGCTGTGGGAGGTGGCCTTGCCCCAATCTTGTGGATTGTTTTGTCTCCAGGCCCACGGAGAAGACCATCTTTATTATGTTCATGCTGGTAGTCGCTTCCGTGTCCCTCTTCCTCAACCTGGTGGAGATCAGTCACTTGATCCTGAAAAGGATCCGGAGGGCTCTGAGAAGACCAGCGGAGGAACAGCTGGGGGAGGTCCCGGAGAAGCCCCTCCATGCCATCGCAGTCTCCACCATCCCAAAGGCCAAAGGCTACAAGCTGCTGGAAGAAGAGAAGCCGGTGTCCCCCTATTTCCCTCTCACAGAAGTAGGGGTTGAGCCCAGTCCCCTTCCATCAGCCTTCAATGAGTTTGAGGAGAAGATTGGGATGGGGCCATTGGAAGATCTCTCCAGGGCATTCGATGAGAGGTTACCATCATATGCACAAGCAAAGGAACCAGAAGAGGGGAAGGTAAGAGCACCAGAAGAGGAGGAACAAGAAGAGCAGCAGCCGGGACTTCAGGAAGAACCAGGGGTGAAGAAAGCAGAGGAGGAGGTGGTGAGCGATGAAGTGGAAGGGCCTTCAGCACCTGCTGAACTCACCGCTGATATGAGACCACTCAGTAGGCTAAGTAAAGCCAGCAGCCGGGCCAGGTCAGACGATTTGACTGTATGAAGCTGCAGGATATAGGGAGCACATAAAAAGGAAAAGGTTGAAGAGAAAAGGAGAGATAAAGAATCAAAAGATGTTTTTAATCAAAGTGCTAGGATGGCCATTTGAATATTATTTCCTCTTGAGATTCTCAGCCAGAAAGGTACTATCATGGTAAACTGTGCCTTATTTGCCCTGTATGCCTATTTGAAAAGGAACATTTTCCCCGTTTCCACATGCCCGCTCACTCCTTACAGTAATATCTACACTGTACACATAACTGATGTATTTTAAAACCTAATGTGGCAGTGAAACCCAAATGTCACCACTGTGAATGTATTTTACTGGAAGCTTTGTTTTCCACATTTCTCTAGAAATGTGGGGAAGATCTGTCTCTTCAGCCAGCGAGGGGGAAGACTGATCAACAGCTCTAGTATTTCTTTATCTGTTTCTACCTATGGCATGCTGAGCAGATCTTCCCTTAGCTGTTGGCATGGAATTGCATTTCTTTTATCCACGAAGTGAATTCTGTGCTTAGCATCAACATGCTAGAATAGTAACCACTCTTGCCCTTCTCATTCAGAAAGTAAAGGCCAAAATGTCCCCAGTTTCTCTGTGAATCCAAATCTGAGTTAGGCAAAAATATTTCCCATTTGTCAAAATTATTTCTGCTGTTCAGGTGACATTGATACTGGGCAAGGTTAACCAGGATTTCTACTAGGATTTTAGCAGATGCCCACAGATGGATTATTTGTTCCCAAGAGGTTCATCCAGCCTCAAGCCTATTTCAGAGCATTGGAAAGAATAAATTCAAGTGATTTTTTACTTGTAGTCTTGTGACTTAAATATCTCAAACTCGATTCAGAAAAGCAAGCGTGGGAAGGCTTCTGTGAAAGGAGGAAACAGCTACAGCCCCCGGAGCATGAAACCAAATATAAGTCTTCATGGAATGATCCTGACATGTGCTCAGTTCCTGAAGCTCTCAGACTTACAGGCACTCAGCAAATCTCAGGTATAGAGTCTTCAAGGCACCCATGAACCTAAACCATGGGTCTGGGTAACTGTGTGAATATTGAAACCTCTAAATACAAAACTGGTTGTTAAAATTAACGAGTCTGATAATGTAATAGTCTTTTGACTTTCTTTGTTTTTAATTTGACAGATGGGAGCCATCCAGTAGTGGTCTTCACTATTTAAATGCCAAAGTCTTGAGTAAAACAAGGCCTCTCAAATGATGCTCTAGAACTTTTGTGCCAACAGGTCTGTACAGAACTCTAAGAACCTCAGCAAAATCTTTTTTTTTTTCTTTTTTTTGGTTACAAAAGGCAGAAAAGCACGTGCTTGCAAATGTTTATGTGTCTGTCAGTTTCTACTTTAGGACTACAGTTATACCTTTTGGCTGGAACTGCAGAAATCTGTTCAAAAACTCCAGGTGAACAGCTATGTCCCCCTAAAACTGAGCCTCATGCCAGAAAAGTGCAGGTATGTGCTCTCATCTGCTCTGCTCTGCAAACCTCAGACCCTGCCAGCTCAGCAAATTCTTTCTGCTGGGCTGCAGCCCATCCCATTGTTCCTAGGGTAGCCTCTAATCCAGGCCAGGAAAAAAAAACGGGTCTTTGGCATAACGCATAAAAGTCATCCTGCCATTAGCTAGAAAAGACCTCTTGTGGTCTCCCATTGTAGCAGGGCTGACTCCAAGCCCATTGAAGTCAAATGAGTGCCTGAAAGAGCTCTGGGTAGGCTTGGGATCACACCTCCAGTCCTGCTGCCCAGCATCCCAGCCCAGGCAGGCAGACACCAATACAGTCAGTTCCGTCACTGGCTGATCTAACCTGTTTGGTAGAGTTCACCTGCCTTGTTATGCAGCTGCCCTATACAAAAGCAAAGGTGGCTACAACTTTACCGCCGAGTGAAGAAAGCTGTACATATGTAGAAAGTTTGTAGAGTGCTTTGGGATTCTTCAGTACCATGGCAGTGCCACTTTTTTTTTAAATACTATTAATCCTTTTGCTCCTCTCTGGGCCTGTGCATTTTCCCAAGGTTTATGGCCTGAGGTGAAAGTCTTGGCTCCCTGGATAAAGACCACAAGGTTGTCCTTCCTTGTGAAGGAAGACTGGAAGGTATCTTCTCAGTTTTGGGGAGGAACATGACAAAATAACACATGCAAAGGAATGTGCAGAGACAGGAATCTGGAGGCTACCATTTATCCACCCTCTGAATCCAGAACCAGGAGAACAGTTAACACAAAAAAGGCAACAAAGGAAAGAATGTTTTTCAGCAGGAAAAGGGTTCACTGTGCCCAGTTACTAGAATTCAAGCAAGGGCAAAGATTTACATGAATGACAGAATCACTACTGGAGGAGACTGAGAGGGGATCTCATTAATATTTACAAATATCTAAGTGGTGGGTGTCAGGAGGCTGGGGCATCACATCACTGGGTTTTTTTTTGTATCTAGCAACAGGACAAGGGGTAATGAGATGAAGCTGGAACACAAAAAGTTCCATTTAAACAGAAGGACAAACTATTTCACTGTGAGGGTGAGGGAGCCCTGGCACAGGCTGCCCAGGGAGGGTGTGGAGTTTCCCTCCTTGGAGGTCTTCAAGACCCACCTGGACGTGTTCCCGTGTGGCCTGATCTAGGTGGACCTTGTTGAGCAGGGGAGTTGGACTAGATGATCTCTAAAGGTCCCTTCCAATCCTACCATTCTATGATTCTATGACCACACTTTTATGAGTTTTTCTGTTACTTTCTTCACAGAAAGATATGAGAGTTCTAAGGAAACAGGCTTTCCTGTGGGTAATAAATAAATGAATATATATATATATATGTATCTGTAATGGTTCAGTGTGAGGTATCTTCCAGCTTCTTCAGAGCATCTAGCCCTTCCAGATTATCAATGGACTAGACGAATCCAACCCCCCCTTGTTTTCTTCTAATTACTTGACAAATCCTATTACATACAAATAATTTTAATAACCCTTTCTGCTCCTGACCTCCAACATGTACACCTTCATTAGATTACTAGAATAATTAAGATGAATGCGTATTCATCAGAAGCACATGGTTGACGATATGGCTGTTGGGCAGTCCAGTCTTTAATCATCAGATGTTGAATCTGTCATTCTTTTTCACTGGAGCGCCTCAGTGCATGCAGCGTACTCAATGGACACGCTGTAGTCCTTTCACAGCTGTCGCAGGAAAGCTCGTTTCTTCTTCTGAGTGAAACAAGCCAGCGCATTTCTCCCGCATCCAGTCAACTGCTTGCTGATTTTCTATTTCAAGCCAGTTTTGAAGCACACCCTGCCAGACTGCTAGCCAATCTGTAGCCACCAAGAATGAGTCATGGCATCGAGACGGCGCTTCTTGGCCAACTGGGCAGGGAACTAACAGTCTGGTCTTCTGGCATTCAGCCTCGTCTCTGCGATGAAATCACTGTGGGACTGCCAGCAACTTATTCTTCCTTCTAGTACAATTGGAAATAATGTAGCTCACAAAGATGATGTGAGGCTCAATATATTGTGTTAGTGATAGAATGGAAGGTCCTTGGATGGAAGGCCCTACAGATGAGCAAAGGATTATTGCTTTTTCTGGATGTGATAGCATATAAACGTGTTTTATTCCCTCTCAATGAGACAAGTTTAATCATTTATTCAAGAAATTCCTAGTGAAGTTGTATTAACAGCCTTAGAGCTGTGGGTTCAGTGTATGATTCTACTTGAAAAATAATTCAGCAGACCACAGATATAAATGTAAAGAACAGGGAAAATTATCTTCTTGGAAAGGGGAAAGTCAGTGGATGATTAGAGCCATGCCTGGATCATTTAAAGGTGTGTGTACCCCCTTGAGTCCCTGTGCAAATAAATAAATGACTGGCTCTCTGCAAGGAGCATAAGATGCAATTGTCAAAATCACCAAAGGAGGTGAAAATAGAAGAGAAAGGTTGTGTCTTAGCTTACAATAGCATGTGGGAGTTGGTGTTCTCTAGTCTAGAGCAGTGGACCTAGGATAATAATCTTAGATTTATTTCCAGCTCTGCTTCTGACTTGCTGTGATGATCACTTTACCTCTCTCAGTGCCTATTTTCTCCACCTGTACCTGGGTGTAAGAATTTTGACCTACCTCACAGGGATGTTGTGAGGCTTCCATAATTCTGTTTGTAAAGTAAGTAGGAATGATCTGACAAAAAGCACTCCTGAGATGCATGGTATCCTTGTTATTTCCTGGCATATCTGCTAACTTGGTTAATACATGATCCCTTGACCAGAAGGACAGTAGTTTGAAAATATGAACATTGCAATGATGTCAACACAGATGTGGATTTGCCATGAGTGAAAAAGACTCCAATGATCCCCCATCCCTCTCTCCTAACTTAACCATGGCCTGGCCCTATCAAGCAGCAGTGATGGTGTGGTTAAAAGGACCCTGCTTCTCCATCCTCAACATCCATTCCAGGGCAGCATTTATGCTTAAATAAGACAGTTCCTGGAGTGGGATGCAGGTTTGTGGAGCTCTAACAGTTTTAAGGTCCTTGCAAGGCAGGGAGGAGAGGGTTGAATAATGCACAATATTGCTGGGCTTCTGTTCTAAAACACTTGGTGCAAACACCAAATACATTTTCCAGAGTTTCCATGGACGACTTTACAATGCCTTATGGCACACAGAATAAACAGCCACCCTTCATGAATGCAAACCCACCTGTTATAGGTTTGACTTTTTCCCTCTAAATGAGATAGATACACGTGATCTCTCAAAGCTGAAACACAATGAGGTACAGAATCCTCCTCCTGAAGGAGCGGAGAGATTTGGGGGGATCTTTGCTCTCTAGGTCTGCGTGGGCATGAAATCTACTTACCAAGGCAGGAAAGTCCAGTCATTCCTGCCACTCAGTAACTCACTGACTGAGCAGTTTTGCATTTAAAGAGCAGCTGTGCCACACAATGCTGAAAAAAAAAAAAAGGTGGCAGTTTGCTGTTTTGTGTAGAAAACAGCTTTTCAGGCTGACAACTGAGAGTAATCCTAGCCTAGGCATAGTTTTGTTTAGTAAAGACAGGAACGGCCATCAGAACTAGACTAAAGCCTTTCTATAAGCCTGAGTTGTGATAAAATGTATATAGTGGCAGATCTCCTGAGGGCCAGGGTTGGATAAGTGTACCAAAATCAGGGGACTTGCCTAAGTATTGGAATAATTAGTTTTCCTCCCCAACAGAATGGCACTACCATTTCTTAGGCTCTGCGTGTGCTACACTTTTTAATATGGCTCAGGAAAGGCTTTCTGTCAACACCAAATGTGCTAATACAGTTGAGTAGTAACCATGGCAAATAAACGTGTGTTGGCTTGCCAAGACGTAGCCTGGCACACAATCCTTTCCTTGCTACTAGCTTGGCAGGCACCTATGTCAGTAGAACCAGCGAGACTCATGTCTCTGTCAACAATTGAAGGTTTTCTTTCAGCAGCTTGATGTACAAAGAGACACTGGGCGTTAGTTCAACCTAGAGAGGATGGGGCTAAGGGGGTGGGGAGGTCTAATTGCTGTCTTCAGGTACCAAATAGGAAGCTACAGGGAAAGTGGAACCAGACTATGGACAGAGGCACACAGCAAAAGATCAGAGACAATGATCACAAGGAGAAACAAAGAAAATTTTTACTAAAAAAGTCTGACAAGGCAAAAAAATTGTTCAAATGAGGAGTGGTTCAGCACTAAAGGAGGTGGAAGCCCAGGGACATGGTGGAATCTCCATCCTTGGAGGATGAAACCTGCCTGGGAAAATTACTGAGGACCCTGATCAGACTTTGATGTTGGTCCTGCACTGAGATGAGGGTTGGACCAGCTGGTACCTTCCAACCTGAGCCATCCATCCCATGGGAGGTTGAAAGCTGACTGCAGTCACTGTGTGGTGGAATAATGGGTGTGGGCACTTTCTGACTCTCTGGGGTGTTCTGTAAGAGTGAGCTTAGACTGCCCCAGCAGGAAACACCAACTAACCAGGCCTCACAGCAGAAGCTGATGCACAAACACAGTCAAATGATGTTTGGTAGTTAGAAAAGCTGCTTGAGGCCAGAACCATGTGTTCTGTAACTGGTTTGGAAAGAACACTACAAATAAAATAAAGAGGATGCTTGTCAACAGAGAAAACCATGAGCTTGGGTCTTTCCAGCTCCCTTTAATTTCAGTGTCAAGTGTGCCTTTAAATCCATCTGGAAATGCAGAGGACTGCATTTTGCCATTCTGTCAACTAAACCCCTTGTATTTTAAAGCTTGCTGACCTGGGGTGAAGCAGAACTGAATAGAAACGGTGATTACAGAGCTACTGACAGGACATTTTGAAAAAAACCTCAAAGACCATTGCCCTTCACCATGCTAGATACAGCCTGGCACAGTAAAAGCAAAACAAGTCAATTCCTGGTTTCCAAAGAGGAAAGACCACATTGATAGGAAAGGCCACATTGATTGGAAAGCCACAGAGTAGCCTACCAAAAAACTTTTAAGTTAACACAGCAAAGAATTTATGATGAAACATTAAACAAAAAAGTTGGGTCCTAAGGTGTTTCCCTGAAGCTAAGGGGAGAGGGGGATTGAAGGATGATTGGGCTAAGGAACGTCAGCTACAAATGAGTTTACAAAAACATCGTGGATTACAGTCAGTTGCCAGGCAGAGGCCATGCAGGAGGGCAACAGGGAGTCCCAGGTACCTGCGCAGCATGCCAGCTGATGGGCAGGCTGCAGGCAAAGGCCAAAGCAAAGAAGCCTGCAAGGTCATCAGCCAAGTACCTCCTTGTGAAGATAAGACAAGCCAATCTGAGACATGAATTAAATCCAGCCTGTTACCAAGTCTGGTATTTCTGGATTTTAAGCAGTTCGGCAAATTTAAAGTAATTGAATTGAACTTTTATATGCTGGTTCCTCTATTTAAGTGGTAGAACTGAGAACCAGAACTAGCATGGGCAAAGCCTTTTTTCCTCCCCCCCAATTCTTCTAGATTTGTACCTTTGCATATGAAGAATTACTGGGACAAAATTGTTAAGGCAAGATTCTCAATACATACAAGTCAGTTCAAAGAAAAGTCATAGACAACCTCATAAAGGAATTTATTTATTGCCAGTGAACATCACCATCTGAACTCACCACAAATTAATTCAAAAGAAATACAGAAATCAGAATGATGCCAGATTACTTGCAGCTTCAGAGCTCCTGTGTATGAAAACCTCTGGAGAGAAAAGAAAATGGATGGCCAGTTGCCAGCTAAGCCTATTTGTCATGAAAATGCCCTGTGGCACCTTCTGGAAACCTGTGCTATTTCTAAATATACTCTTGGTGAACAAACTGCTTTAATCCAATACGCCCCACCTTTGTGCTCTACTTGAAAGACTGCTTCAAGTTCCCTCTACAAACTGAACACAAAAATAGCCACATTCACACTTTAATATGTGGAAGAATAAAATACTGAACTGAGTAAAAACCTGCCAATGTTCTCCAGACCAGCCCTTTTTCCTGTGTACTCCCTCTCCTCTTTGCGCACCTCCATCTACATTCTGCTTAAAGAAGTGACCAGCCTCTCATGACTGAGAAGTTGCTTTTGTATCTGTGGAGTGCCACAGACACTTCTCCCCCCACATACACAGCAGTGGCTAAGGAGGAAAAACACAGAATAAATTTCCTATTTATCTTTTTACATCTTTTGTCCTCCCTGAAGAAGCCCTGGGGCTGAGGCAGGGGAGATCTGGGTTTTTTTCAGTAGGAATTATCTTCTTCCCTGTGTGTTTCCCCCAAGGCTGAGACATCAGAAGTTTATAGCTAAGTAAAGGCATGTTTCAAGCCTATTTATAAACACATGCAAAGAACTAAGTTTAAAGACCTATGACCAAATGTCTGCCTTGTTTTTTAACCTTGTGCTGAAGTATCTGGAGTTGCCAAGGTAGTAAACAAGAGCCGGCTTTGGCTTTGTATAATTTATTTTTTAAAGGATTTCCTGTCAAGTTCTGTCTTTAAAAAACAACCAGCAACTAACCTTGCCCCACAACCTTCCAATACAGAACAAAACAACTACAAATCTCTCCAAACTCAGGAACTTCATCACTTTAGGAAAGATCAGTTTCTAAGTAGTAGAAACAGAAAGGAAGAAAAGAGCAGCTCAGGTCTCAGCTCTGCAATAATTGGCAACAATATCAGAAACTTTTAAAGAACAAAAAGCCTCAGTTCAGCTACAATAATCTGCTCCCTCAGTTCATTTCCCTGTGAAAGCTGAATGTATTTTTCTCTTTGTAATGCTGTAGACAAGGGAGACAAATTTCAAACCAAGATGACTGAGAGCGAGATAGAAAGATGGGGGGGACTGTGGCACTAATCTGGTGACCCAGTACTATCAGAGATTTGTTTTCCTAGTGAAATGAATTGTAATGAATAAAGGTTCACAATTTTCAATCGGTAGGTGCTCCGTGCTTTGTTAAACTCCCAGCTAACCCCACTGGATTCTTTCTCTTCCTGTATAGTTTGTTATTCCATGCAAAGTTTTAATTGGCAAAGGTCAGGTATGTTTTTAAAAGGGGAAAAAAAAAAAGATACAGACACGACTAGGTTCAAGTGAGGCCATGACTGTGACATAAAGGACTGGATTTTACACTGATAAGCATCAGGAAATTCTCTCTTGAAACTTTTATTTCCCTTCTGGCCCTGTTCCTTGACACATTATAACTGCAGAGTCTGAAAGGCATCCCGTCTGGTTCTGGGTGCAGAGGGAAGTCCGAAAGGGCCTCACGTGGGAGATGGATTTTACCAAAGGTAGGAAGATGGGCCTGGAGCAGTAGTGGCATGGCATACCCTGCTCTACAGTTGCACTACTCTCGCATAGGAGTCAAAGCGCGGGTAAGACGGCAGAATGGTGTTTGCCCCTCCAGCCGGCCACTTCCTTTCCTGGCCGCCCGCAGGTCCCCTGCCCTTGGCTTCCGTCAGTGGTCAGGGGGGGCATCGCTCGCCCCGAGTTTTGACCGCGGTCAGGAAAAGCGGTCAGCTTTCTACCAGGGTTCCGACTCCGCAGGCTGCCTGCAATCGGGCCCACCCGCGTGTCGCCCCGTGGGGCGGGTGCCGTACCCACACCCGAGGCGCGCTGCCGCCTGTCATGGGGAAGGGGCTTCTCTTCCCGCCCCGCCCCGCCGCGCCGCGCCGCGGGGAGGGGAGGGCGGAGCGCCGTGCTGAGGCGGGTTCCCGCGCGTCTGCGCAGGGCAGCCGCCGGTGCCAGCGCGAAGCCGGAAGCGGGGCGGGTGCCGGTGGCCGCCGCCATGAGCTTCCTCATCGACTCCAGCATCATGGTCACCTCCCAGGTACCCTCCCCCCCACCCCAAATCCCTCCGCTGCTGCAGGGAGCGGAGCGGCGTCCCTCGGCCCTGGCAGGGTGAAGGGGGTGGAGGAGGGCGGCCGGGTGACGTGGGTCTCACCGTGGCCCGTCCCGCCCGCCGCCGCTCCGGCAGCGGCCGCTTGGAGCGCGTGGGGGCGGTGCCTCTGTGCGCGCATGCGCACGGCCGTTCTCACCGGGGCGGGCGGGAGCCAGCGGTGCGCGGCAGTTACAGCCCCGGCATGGGGACCTGCTACCCCCTTGCTCCGTTTGCCCTGCTCCTTGCGCCCTCTTTATCTGGCCTCCCGGCCGGAGGGAACGCCTGGATGCGTTCACCGTCCGCTGCTCGGCAGCAAATGTGTGCAGAACGCCGGTCGCTGCACGTGGAGGGGTGTGAGGCTGATGGTTTGTCACACGCTGTGGCTGCCGCTCTTTTCCGTCGCCTCGATTCCTAGGGCGGGAAGACATAGGCTGTGCGCGTCTTTGGGCTGCTTCTCTTCCTGTCACGGTGACCATTGCCTCGAGCAATTGACAAGTCAGAGTGTGGTGGGTAAAAAGGCAGAGTGGAGCTTTTCTTGTAATACCTCATCGCTTCTATAAGTTTAAATTTTCATCGTTGGAAGAGACAGGGAGGGATTCTCTTGTTCTTATCTATTTAGTGATTATATTGTTTCTGATATTCTTCAAGAAGGTTAATTGTAGGCAGTTGGACCAGATCGTCATTGTAGATCCCTTCCAACTGAAGTAGTCTATTCAGTTCTGTTTGGATCCTCTGCCTTTGTTTTGCCCCTGACAACTTTGCATCTTTACAGCTTTTGAAGGTTCTTTATGATCTGCTTTAAAGAATTTAAAGAAGACTCTATTTTATCTAAAGACATCCTTCTCCATTGATCCATCTGTGATTCAGCACTTCCTTCAGCTTTTCCCACTGCCATCAAAGTCATCTTTCAATTAGTCCTTGTTTTACAGCATCTGAATTCACCTAGGAGCCGTTTAAACCTTTTCATGTCAACCTTTCTTTATCATCACAGAGTGAGCTGTGGTCTTAACATACTTAAAACTGCCCTATTGTTTTGTGGGAGGAAACACTGCCTCTATCTTCATTAGCCTCCTTCACCAGTAATTTATCTTGTCATTCTGTTCTCTATGACCTTCTTCTCCTGCTTGCTATCCTGCTCCTGCCTCAGTAAGCATCTAAATACTTTTTCTTCCTGTCTGGCAACTGAAGTGGTCCAACTTTTTGCTTCTGCCAAAAGGGGAAGATTGTGCTCGCTCTTCACTTATACTTTGCCACATAGATATACTCTCTTATTTGTGCCCTCCAGTATTTGGTTAAATGAGTTGAACTGATCACAGAGGGATCTTCTGAGCTGGTGTGAAGTTTTTGTTCTGTGATGAGGAGGGTTGAGCTGAGGAAAGGAAACCTTTCCCCTCTCAGCAGCAACTGATTGTTTTTTAAAGACTGTAATGCACAATGTAGTTTTCTTGACAGTTTTCAGGACAGGTTTTGGCTCTTTCTTAGAAGTACAATACTCTCTTCCTTGATATTGCTTTGATTTTTGCTGCTAACATGCTTTTTCACTGTCAGCGGCTTGAGTGTAGCTTTGATCCTCCTCACAATTCACCCAGAACAAAAACTTTCCCATTATTTGCTTTGCATTCTAAGATGTAACAGATCTCATATCTTTTCTTTCATTTCTGATGGCAGCTTTGCATCTTCTTGTCACCTTTAAAAGTACCGAGTTGGATATTTAAAATGCTGCATGTAACTGTCATGTGCTCAAGAATTTTCTGACCTGACATATCACATTCATTTGTGATGTCTTCTAGTGTGAAATGTTAAGACAATGTCTTTCAATGCTTTTTTACCGTCCCTAATGCAAGGGACATCTGATCTTCGTGTATAACTTCCTCTGTTGTTGTACTTCTTGTTGTACTCCTACTTTGTTTGCTTATTTCTTTTTGAAAAGTTTGTCTCTACTTTTTTCCTCCTTTTCACTGTTAAATGTGGCATTACTTTATGTAAATATCATTTGCCTATCATCCTTCTACAGGTCATTTTTGATCTGTAGATAGGAGACTTATGAAATATCTTAGCTTTTCCTTTTTCTGCTGTCACTTAAAATCTGAAGTCCTCCTGAAACACATTTTGCCAGCTGTTGCCATTCACTAGAGCTCATTCCTATTTCAGTTCTTTCAAGGCAAGTATGTTTGATCTTCTTGGTCCAGCATTGCAGATATTCCTTGTCTGTAAAACATGTTAGTCTGTTAGCTTTGCCACTACAGGGATCCAATTACGCCTGATGGATAGTAGAGTCATCTACACTGATTCCTGCATTTTTGTCTTTGAAAGTTTTCCTTCTCCACAGCAGCCTGAGTGCTCTGGCCTTCTCCATGTGCTGTGTGAATAAACATGGTACTGAGGCAAGATGTAATGTTTTGTGGGTCTTGAGTACTTTAGCTCATCTCTTTTCATCAAATCACGTAATGGTAGAGGTTGGAAGGGACCTCTAGAGATCATCTAGTCCAGCCTCCTAGCTAAAGCATGTCAGGTCACACAGGCATATGTCCAGGTGGGTTTTGGAAACCTCCAAGGAAGGAGACTCCATACCCTCCCTGGGCAACCTGTGCCAGAGTTGCCTCTCACAGGAAAGAAATTTGTTCTCATATTCAACTTTCTGTGTGCCACCTTGTGTCTGCTAACCTCTTGTCCTGTTACTGGTACTACAGAAAACAGAATCTCCCCATCCTCTTGACACCCACCCTTTAGGTATTTATAAAGAGTGATAAGATCCCCCCTCAGTCTTCTCCAGGTTCGACAGCCCCAAGTCTCACAGTCTTTCCTTGCAAGACAGATGTTCCGGTGCCCTCATCATCTTTGTACTCTTCCACTAGTCTCTCTCTAGAAGTTCTTGAACTAGGGAGCCCAGAACTGGACATAGTGCTCTGCCCACCAGGGCAGAGTAGAGGGGAAGAAGAACCTCCCTTGACCTATTGCCCACACTTTTCTTAATGCATCCCAGGATGTCATTGGCTTTCTTGGCCACGAGGGCACATTGCTGGCTCATGTATAATTTATTATCAATCAGGACTCCCAGGTCTCTCTCTGCAGAGCTGCTCTCCAGCAGGACAATCCCCAGTTTGTATTGGTGCATGGGATTGTTCCTTCCCACGTGCAGGACTCTGCACTTGCCTCATGAGGCTCCTCTCTGCTGATCCAGCGGTCGAGATCCCGCTGAATGGCAGCACAGCCTTCTGTGGAATCAGCCAGTCCTCCCAGTTTGGTGTCATCAGGGAACTTGTTGAGGGTACACTCTATCCCCTTATCCAGGTTGTTGATGTTGAACAAGACTGGCCCCAGAACCATCCCCTGTGGAACTCCACTGGCCACAGGCCTCCAACTTGACGTGCAGCAACCATCAGCCAGCTTCCTCAGGTCTTGTGGGTGCATCCCATTAGAATCCCATGGGTTTGTGGGTGTCCAGCTTGCCTAGTAGATCTCCAGCCCAGTTCTCCTCAACCAAAGGAAGATTCTTCTTCCTTCATATCTCCTCTTGATTCTCCAGGGTCTGGGTTTCTTGAGGCCTGGCTTTAGGAGTAAAGATAGAGGCAAAGAAGGCATTCAGTAGCTCTGCCTCCTCTGTATACTCTGTCACCAGGGCACTCATCTTCTTTTCCTTCCATTTGTTTCATCTACAGTCAGTGGTGTAGTACCCTTGTATTTTGCAAGTTACTGGATACAGACGTTAAGTGCTTCATCTCTTCTGCAGGTGCTGTTCTTTGGATTTGGATGGTTATTCTTCATGCGTAAACTCTTCAAGGATTATGAGGTGAGAAGGGACTCTTCATTATGAGCCTGTGTCTAAAAAATATGCCCAATTATAGAAAGATTTTTAAAAGTGCATTTGGCCTTTTTCCTCTCTTTAAGACCTCTTAGCTTATTTTTAGTTGTTTCTACAGTTATTCTCTTTTTACTTTTCTCTTGTGCTTCTATTTGAAAGACTCCTAGATATCTGAGGAAATGGGTTCTTTTGAGATGAGTTTCCATGTTGGCTGCTGCTAAATAAAAAAAGCAAAACCAAACATGGAGGAGGTGCAGAGGTAATAGGAAACTCTTTTGTCTTTTACTTGAGTAAGACTACTGTATGTGATTTTATTTTCTTTTATGACAAAATGAAATTCAGTGGTTAACTTCAAACTCAGCAAGGCAAGTTCACTGTTGCTGAATTGTTTGTGAGAGTTGGATGAGATAAAACTGCCACATTCTCTTGTCCCTAAAGGGGTATGAGAGAATAGAGTCGAGGTCACAGATGACTTTTAAATGTGAACCAATTTCAGACCCCCAGCAGTTTTTCTGATGTGGCTCTAAGTTTTAAATCTAAGATCAAAGAGCTCTCTTAGCAAGGGTCATCTCTCGTTAGCCAAGCTGACACAGAGCATTGCATGCTTGACATCCCTTCTGTGTAGGGCATGTCTGTTAAATGTGCCGATAGCTGCCATCAGTGTAATACTGAGCAACTCAGGAGTCTGCCCTCTGGTTTTCAACAGGCTGTTGGTTTCTTCCTATTTAGATAAATGACAAGGTGCCTTGAAGCAAGACACTTGGTTATGTGACATTGTACCTTGTGATTTGGTTTTGTTACCTGAAGGGTATCCGGATGACATTCTAAGAGTGAAAATGCCTGATGCCTGTGTCTTGTTCTCTCTATTGCAGGTACGACAGTATGTGGTCCAGGTGATCTTCTCTGTGACTTTTGCCTTCTCTTGTACCATGTTTGAACTCATCATCTTTGAGATTTTGGGAGTGCTGAACAGCAGGTGAGTCTGGGAGCTGACTAAGAGACTAGCCTGCCTTGTTTCCTGCAGCGACTTCTGCAGTCGCTGCAGTTCTGTCCAACTTCTAAATTAAATGTGCTAGTCTTGTCAACAAGACAGTTAGTCTTGTCAACAACTCAATGAAGATGTTTGAGCGGCAGCATTTGTTTATTTGATAGAACTTGAGCCTAGAAGCTGTAAGCTTCTGTTTTTCCATGCAACTGCTCTTAGGGTGGCCTGGGTCCTTAGGGAGAGGCTTTAGTCTTTGACTTTCTCCATTTGTGAAGTTAAAAGAAACAATTTCTTTTATGAGACTATTGTAAAACATCAGATCATACTGAAGAGCACTCTTCAGATGTTAAGGACTATAGAAACTATAGGCACAAGTTTTTGTATGGTGGTCAGAGCAGAGAAAAAGATGTGAATTGTGAGGTGAAAACTGCTTCTGTAATAGTACGATATTTGTGCATCCTGCCTTGGCATAGGGTGGAGACTTCTGCATAAAAAGAATGTTACAAACTGCCTACTTCAGAGGTCAGTAGGAAAGAGAATATATAACAGTAACAGGTAGAGGCTAGCTGGGTTTCCTATTTATTCTTTCTCATCATACTAGTATAAGAGAGCAGTCAAAGGAGATGAAAGGCAAGAAGTTCAAAACTGATAAAAGGTAATGTTAGTTCTGACTGTATGTTCTTAATCTGTAGAGCTCACAGCCAGGGAAATCACCGAGGAGAATGCTTTTATAAGCTTCAGTAAAGGGCTGGACATCAATATAGATGAAAACGTTTGAATCAGCCAGGAAAAAGTGACAAGGATCCTCACAGTTTCTCATTCTCTGAGGCATAAGAAGGAGATGAGTTACTATTGGGAACGAGACATGTATATTTGTATTTAAGATAAATGAAAAGTCAGTTCAGCCAAGGTGAATCTCATGTGTATTTGACTAATCTCTTTTAGTCAGAGGAGTATTGATCATTTTGATATATATGTATATTTTCAAATTCTTGCTTTGCAATGTCATGCAGACAAGACAATTCACTTTTAAGTGAAACATGTCCAGTTCCAAACACGAAATATTTTGAATATTTTAAATTTGAATTAGCCCTTTTTTGACTCAGGCAGTCATTACAAAATTAATAATGCTTATACTTAGTTTTGATTTACTGTTCAGCTAGGTGAACAGTAAATCAAATGAGTCATGCTGCAACCAACGTTAGTCCCTGTAGAAAATAGAGTATTTAATAAAATAGCCCATTGTGATTTTTGCTAGTTGTTAATTTTTAAATACACTTTCTTGAGCTTTATATTATAACCCCCAAAACCAGAACAAACAACACCTCTCTGTGTAACCCAAACAACAAACAAAATCCAGAATATTCCATATGCTGGGCCAATGTTATCCAATGCTTGATGTAGTTGAAAGGATTGCACTGTCATTCAATTAGCTCTGAGAAATTTGCTGTATTATGATAGCATGCTAATCAGTGTTTTGCCTTTATTTTAGCTCTCGGTATTTTCACTGGAAGCTGAACCTGTGTGTAATTTTGCTTATCCTAGTCTTCATGGTACCCTTCTACATTGGCTACTTTGTTGTGAGCAATATCAGATTATGTGAGTACTTGGTTTATGACAGTGGATCTGCTAGCTTGAGACTGTACATACAAATGAGAAATAACTTTTCTGAGAGAGAGATGTATTAGTCATTATCCCCATAGTTCTGTCCTTCTTCTGGCTTTCTTTTGGCTAGATAACTTCTCTTTGGAACTTAATGCTTTAGCATGAACTGTTTATTGAGTGGTTAGGAGACACTTTACCTGACCTCAACAAATGTAGTTTTTCTGTATGGATTCTGGCGAAGTTGAGCATTTTAGAGTAATGTTACTGAAATCTGTTCCTCTACAATTTTAAGCTTGCAGCCAAACCCCAAAACCCTTGGCAAGTCTTTGTTCTTCTGCTAGGAGGTGAAATAAATGAGGCAGAGAACCTCAGTAAATCACTTGTGAGGTAGAAAAGCTCACAAATAAATTACCTTAGCTTTTTTTTTGCTTACTGCTGTTCAGTAGATGATGCCTTCTCCATGCACTAATGGACATTTACCCTGGAGCTATCAGTACTCATCACTCTTCTGTATTAAGCTTAGGCATGTAGGTTAGGAGTATTAAATGTGTAGTTTTGGTATGAAGATGAAGTTTTCAAGTTTCATATTCAGAGCCACACAAGAAAGATGCAGCTAAGTGTTCACAATGCAGCCCACTTCATGGGTCTGAGGGAAAAAGTTGAAGCAGTATGTTGCTACATTAGCTCTTGCAAAAACTGGTTTCTCAAGTGGCTGATTCTGTAGGAAGTGAAGGGGTGCCTACTTCTAGCTGTAGCTCTGTCAGTTGGCACCTTTTTTGGCCACCCGTGCACAAAGCAGCCTTTGGAACAATGCAGCAATTTTGCAAGCTAGAAAGAGCCCTAAAGGAAGAATGTCTTTAAAATACTGTTGTGGTTTGGTGTTTTTTTTTCCCCCTCAGTGCACAGACAGAAACTGCTTTTTGCATGTGTTCTGTGGTTGACGTTCATGTATTTCTTCTGGAAGCTGGGTGATCCATTTCCTATCCTCAGCCCGAAACACGGTAAGTTTTACATTCTTGCTGATTCCTTCCCTTGTGAAAATAGGCTTTATTATCTCACTTTTGTCTTGGAGCTATTACCTCTACAGTTGGGACTATAGAAAGTAGTTCTTGCAACTGCCAGTCTGCTTTGTTTTGAAATCTGTAATCTAAAGGTTCTCAGAGTGACAGAAATGAGTGGATGCATCTGAATTATTTGCATTAGTTTTCTTCCAGTACTTCAGGAAAGCTTTAGGGAAGTGAATGAGTCTTAAATGAACCTAGACTATGTAAGAACATAGTATACTTTTTGAGGACACAAAAACTTTGTCTTCACAAAACATTGTTCACAGTTTTTACTTGTTTCTTTTCTTGTGGAGACTAAAGCTAGTTTATTTAAGAAGAGAATCAACAACCAGTCCTTCATCTGAGTTTTTTCAGTCAGATTGTTCTCATGACTGAAGTCATATCACTTTAGCATGAGTGGCTATCAGGTTGACAAAACATGCCAGAGTGCCTAAACACCAGAGCTATACAGAGTGTAGACAGCAACACATCTGCCAGTCAATGCTGGCATCGGTCCAGGCTTCGTATGCTGCCCAAGCCCAGAGCTGGTACAGTTGCCTGTTACTAGAATGCGAGTTGGTAGGTCGTGCTAGATGCCAGCGCTATTTATGTGCACAATCAGCTTGGGCATTTTTGTTTGCCTTCATGGAACCAAGAGTATTTATACTGGGAAGATGCTGCATGCATTTGGGCTAGTTTGGGTCCAACAGAGCTAGTTAGCATGTGCCTAACTGTACTGAATCCTGCAAGCACCTAAGTGTGCCAAAGGACTATAAGACCCTAGAAGCATGCTGGGTTTCATATGTAACTTCCTGTATTGCTGTTATCCTCTGCACTGGAAAATTGTTTATATATTGTTCTCAACAGGTGAAATCAGTTGATTTCACTCAAATTGGTGAATCTGTCTGCCTGTCGAGCTAATGGCCAGATTACTCTTTGTGTTCTCTAGGAGGCTATTTTACTCTGTACTAATCTGTAAGAGAAAAACTGAGGGATAGCAACTGCTCTAGGTTCTTCTCACCCTTTTGTCTATCTGTGTTTTGTAATTGTGTCATTTGCCACTGAAATGTAACAGCTAGTATGTCGTGCAGATCCCTCTGCCCAGTGGTTCATTGCCAAGAAAAGCGTGTATCCACTTTGAGTTCCAGAAGGCACTTGAGTTGGCAGAGTACAGTAACCCAATGGGAACTTAGCCATGGGGTTTAGGTAATCCTCTTCAGATCACTGAAAAGGTTCTGCCAAGCTGCGTAACAACGGCAGATTTCCAGAACTGGTAGCGGGATATTTTCTATTTTTAACTTCTGTTTTACAGCATGGTACCTCTTGTCCTACTAGCTGTAGACATAAGGTTAGAGCAGAGGATTTTAGTTTGTTTTTTGTCTTTTTTTCACTGCTGGAGTGCTGCTATCCTGCATGTATAGGTAAGGCTTTATCATGTGGCAGTGGCCCAGTTCAGACAGGTGGGATTCTATTGTGGAAGGAAATGTGACAGGAAGCCCCACTCTGCTCACCTGCACGTACAGCAGTGTGCTGTAGCTTGGGAATTGTGCTGACTGGCGAGGCCTTCACTGGCATCCTGTGTTGGGGGGATGTCTTGCCTGGGGATGATGATGGCAGTGTGCTGCAGTTGAGAAAAGCACCGTCACTCAAGGGCTCTGAGTCAGGAGCCCTGGTTGGTCTGCAACTTGTTTAATAGACTTGAGTTTGAGAGCTTGGAGTAGAAGGAAGGTTATGCTTTAGTCAATTACATACTGGTATTCTAATGAAACTCTTTGTCTGAGTTGATAAAACATTCATTTTAATCTGACCTGATCACAAGAATAGGGTTGCTGTGAGAATTACGGAGAAGCATTGCTTTAACCAGTGGAATGTCATTTTGAAGGCACCTCTGTTTTAACTGCTGCTGTCTGACAGTATGTGGGGCAAAAGGCCAGCGTATTGTAGCACATTCTGTAGCTCGTGTAAATCTCTCTGCAGCTGCACATGACTGGGTGTCTCAGTCTCCCTTTGTGAAGTCTTTTTGCCTTGTTTTCATCATTTTATTCCCCTTCTCTGAAGCATGAAATGCGGCTTGGCGCTTGGCCATCTCGGCTTTGCAATCATGTAAGCTCCAAATGTGCTGTGTGTGGCAGCTGCTCTATAACTAGCTCCCTAAAAAGTGAGTGATGTTTAGTAGTACATTGGCACCGTATCCTGAGAAGACAGGTTGAATCTGTGTTTAATGACTGAGAAGAATAAATGTGACTTCAGTGCTTGGTTTTGGTTACAACACAGATTTGATATTCATACTGTGTTTTAGCGTATACTTAGTGCTCAGGTGGATTGTCTTGTTGGTGGTCATCTCAAAAACACATATGTGTGCACAAGGTAACTACTGGACAGCCAGGAGCAGCGTAAGCTTGCCATGCTGTCATAACTCCACTATCCTACAAGCACAAATCACATCCGATCTGGAGGTCTCACTTCTAATGACAATTGACAGAATAAGGCTTCCTCTCTATGGTTTAGATATTTTTGGGCCAGTTTTCCAGGACTAACTGGTTTGATAACTCTAGTCCTGATTATGGTAGAAGTGCAAGATGCGTTCTTTATAGTGTCTGGAGGATGGTCTGTATTCACACCTCAGCAAAGTACAATCACTAATGTTTTATTAATTTAGAACCAAAATAATGACTTAAGACCTGTCTTGAGCATCATCATAGCTAGAGTTTTTCATCCCTGTTTCTAAGCACGGTAACATGCCTTCTGAAAGAGACCGTCTACCTCCTTTTCATAGTCTCTGTCCATGCTTCGTGTTACACAGAATCACAGAATAATAGAACGGTAGGGATTGGATGGGACCTTTAGAGATCGTCTAGTCCAACCCTCTTGCTAAAAAACATCCACCCAAATCAAGTCACACAGGAGCACATCCAGGCGGGTTTTGAAGACCTCCAGAGAAGGAGACTCCACACTGTCCCTGAGCAACCTGTGCCAGGGCTCCCTCACCCTCATAGGAAAGAAGGTTTTCCTTCTGTTTAAGGGCAACTTTTTTTTTTTCCAGTTTCTGTTCATTACTGTTTGTTCTGTCACTGGATACAATAGAAAAAAAGTGATGCCCTAACCTCCTGACATCCACCATTTAGATATTTTGTAAATACTAATGAGATTCTTCCCCCACCCCATAGTCTCCTTTAGACTAAAGAGCCCCAGTTACCTTGGGTCTTTGCAGTGGGAAGGCAGTCGGATTCATTAAGCAGCTCGATACGTGTGTTATGTTGTGAGGGCACCAAATGTGGAGCAGAGTGAAGAGAGCAAGGTTACTAATACCGTGTTTTCCCTCTCAGGAATCCTGTCTATAGAACAGCTCATCAGCCGTGTGGGTGTGATTGGGGTGACACTCATGGCTTTGCTGTCTGGATTTGGGGCTGTCAACTGTCCATACACTTACATGTCCTACTTTCTCAGGTAACTGCAACCTTGTGAAATATTTTGTCCGCCTTTTTGAGATTATTCTTCTTGTGGCATTGATTCAAGTTACTTTTTTTCTGAATCCAGCTATTGCCATATCTATGTGCTAGAACCCTTTCCACTGCTATCACTGAAGCATATTCTTCTTAAGTTGGCTTCTCCTTTGTTTCATGGCCACATGCATATTTCCCCTGAAATGGGATGGCTTAATTGTGCCCCTTCATTTTTCAGGAATGTGACAGACGCAGATATTCTGGCTTTAGAGCGACGACTCCTTCAGACTATGGACATGATTGTTAGCAAGAAAAAAAGGTGAGAAGACAGAAGTAGTGTGAAATTGCTCATTTCAAGGATTTTCAGTTAGTATGGTATAAGATGGTTCTTAAAATTACCACTATTATTAGTCCTGTCAGGGTTATGCGTTCCCATGAAACAAGTGACTGAATTGGATTGAGCTGTGTGGTGTTTCATTCTGGCCTGATAGGCAGCTTTGTTTTGCTCTCAGTCACATGCACTAAATAGAACCCTTTCTTACTGCAGTGGCAGAGATTAGGCTGCCAAGACAAACTAACACTCTGATAGCAGCTTGACTAGTGTGTAGGATGGGCACCTTTCTCTCCTGATGAACAGGTGACCTGGAAGCCACCACAGCTGGCTCTGTTCTTACTGGTAGTTTCAGTACACAAATTGGTTCATACATATTGAGCTCATTCCCTGCTCTGTGCATTGGGTTTTTCCTGGTCAAAGCTGAAGCAGACTGGTGAGCTAATGGGACACAGCTATATTCTTGCAGATGGCAAGGTTTACATTAGTTGTGCAAAATTGCAAAACCTTGCTAATGTGAATGTGGTGTACAGCACAAGCCATCAGAACTCTGGTCTTTTTGGTTTAGCTTATTTCCTGCACCCTAAGTGAGAAAGATACCTTTTGAAACAATGTAATTTCATTTACACTGAAAAGATTTTTGTCTGCTGTTACAAATTACATATTGGACTCCTTTCTAATTGTTCAGTATAGTCACTTCAAAGGTCTGATTGTCTCACAGAGGTCCCTCAAACTTCACTTTTGGCACACTAACGTTTTAGTGGAACCTTGTAATGTATGACAAGGGAGCTTTTATGCAGTCTAACCTTGCTGAATTAATTGTCAGCTTGTGTATCTGCTGATCAGTATTAGCATATGAAAATGTAGTTAAAGCGTAACTTTTTTCTTCCCCTTTGGAAACATTAAGTGGTGAACAAATGTTAACTCGATATTTGTGGTCTTGTGTGAGATGGTAAGCAGTGAGTTTAATTACTCAGGCTTAATTGATTTGATTGACTAGGAACATACTAAAATACTGGCTTTGGAGTTAAAAGATACTGTGTAGTGCTGCGCCTGACTCTGCTCTTTTGTTTTATACATAGCTTTTGGACCTCTGGTCCTGGGAAAGTGATGTTGGGGTAAAAGTAAGAATATCTGGGACTTGTAACTGACTAGCACTTTCTTGGCTTCCTATGGCCAGGAAATGTGAAAATAACAACTTTACAACCATTATGAAGACCACTTGAAGTATGTTAATTGCTTGGGAGTTTTACAGAAGTTCATGTATTTATATTTAAACTAAAAAAAAAAACCCAACCCCCAAAAAACAACCAAAAAACCCTGCAAAGCTATATAGTCTCAGAAATGTGCAAGAAACAGCAGAAGCTCAGTTTCTGTAGATTTTATTCTCTTTTTGCTTTGATAGGGAGCAGTGGCCTGCATAACTGGACTATTTCCTTATATAAAGCAGAGCTTGAAAAGTTAGATTTGTATCAGTCCAAATGCAATCCAAATAATTTGGCAGAACAAGCAGGAATAGCAGTATTTTACAGCATAAGTTACATGCTATAGTTTTGTAAATTGTCAGTTCCTTACTGGACAGCTTTTCAGTATTAAGATGACTCAGAACTTACCAATGCACACAAAGGTTTTAAGGCAATGAAACACAAAGCTTTTTTGTTTTCTTTGCTGATCTTGACATTTCTTCTCATACCAACCCTTCTTCATGCTGACTTCCTTGTTAGGAGGTAGTAGAAAGTTGTTTTCCCTGATGCTCTTTGCACAGAAATTGTTCTCTCCTTCCTGAATGTAGTCAGGTATGACTTTATGGAAACTCACCTCGAAGACTGGCAGGTTCTTTGTACTCATCCTTGCAGGTATGACATAACTTAGCCTCAGGTCTGAAATATCTAGATTCTGTGACACTATTGCTTCATTTTGTTTCATATTAGAGTCAAATCAGCTTATCTGATGTAGAAATATCACATATCTACCTGGGCAAAGCATGTGGCTTCTGTGGATCCTTTCTGTGAGATTTGCATAACTCCTGACTACTGTGTGGGTACAGAGATTGCTGTCACCTCTTAAAAGAAAATATTTGGCTTTGTATACTTATGTGTTTAGCCTTGACATAGTTGCATTTTTTCTGCAATGCTGTGGATCATTTGGGATGGAACATGTGGATTTAGTACCGTGAAGAAAGCAGGGATTAAAACTTCAGTTCTTAGATTTGGCAGCTGTCAGGATGAATTGAAGCATTCT
Organism: Colius striatus; assembly: GCF_028858725.1. Taxonomy (NCBI): domain Eukaryota; kingdom Metazoa; phylum Chordata; class Aves; order Coliiformes; family Coliidae; genus Colius; species Colius striatus. The sequence goes on along the minus strand of NC_084759.1, from coordinate 108,754,081 downwards.
GAGATCTCTGTTATTTGTAGTCTGTGGCCATATGTGCTTTTATGTGTGTTTTGTGGGATGCCCGAAGGGTGTTTCTTTTGTTGGATGATAGAAGGAGGAGTATTTTGTTTGGGTTGTTTTTTTTTTATTTTCTATTACACTGCTTATCAATAACCTTGAAGAGGGCTCAGTGCCAAATGTAGCAATACTGGCTACAACTACAAGAAAGGGACCTAAACACAGTTGAATCATGGATCGCCTTGACAATCCTATGAATAGTTTTCAGCTTAGGAGTGGATAACTGGCTCACAAATTTCAATGGGGAGAAATGTGAGGGAATGAGGCCAGAAGCCAACATTGCTTATGGGGATTATGCTGCGGTGCACATGGGAGTGTGAAGGACCATATGCAGCTGCTACTGTAGTGTTAAAATTAGCTTTAGGAGTCATGTTCAAATCTCCTGAAGCATCTAGTGGTTCAGCCCAATAATGTATTTAACTATTTCTGCTTCATAACAGCTTGTCATGCAGCCCAGTAGTGAGTGGCAGCATACCATAGGGTGCTGTGTACCATCAAGTTCTCATAGTTTTCTGGAGAAGGCAGATATGCAAAGAAGAATCATAAAATCCTTTTGGTTGGAAGAGACCTTGAAGATCGTTGAGTTCAACCACTAACCAAATACTGCCAAGCCCATCACTAAACCATGTCCCTCAGCACCTCATCTATGTGTCTGTTAAATATCTGCAGGGATGTTGACTCCACCACCTCCCTGAGCAGCCCATTCCAGTGTTAAACCACCCTCTCAGTGAAGAAGTTCCTCCTAATCTATCTAAACCGTGCTTGTTGCAACTTGAGACCATTTTCTATTGTCCGAGGTGTTCAAGGGGAGAGAGGAGCATGTAAAGTCTTCTGATTCCTGACCTTGAGATACTACAGTCATGTGTTTTAGGGAAAGGAAAGCAACCAATCCTACAAGAGAAAAATCCAGTTGAATTTTTTATTTCTGATTGGGTTTAAATCTCTTGTAAGGATTGAAGCAGGATCCTGAATGGAAGTCTTTGGAAGTGTCTCATTGAATCTCACTTGATTAGATCTGGGCTCTACTCCAGAGCTAATCAGAATAATGTTATGAAGCAAGATTGGTGCTTAGGGAAAAAAAAAAAAAAGAGATGCATCTGTTCGCAGTGAATTTAATTTTAACAGTGTCTTCTGAGGAATTGTTTTTCTGGCTTTTTTGTGTTTTGTTTTGATTTTTTTATACAAAGACTTCATTCCTAAGGACTTATGTTTTCTGTTCTTGCAGGATAGCAGTGGCTCACAGGACAATGTTCCAGAGAGGAGAAGTGCATAACAAACCCACGGGCTTCTGGAGAATGATAAAAAGTGTTACAACATCTGTTCCAGGCAGTGAAAGTATCCTTCGTCTGCATGCTGGCACCTGCCTCAGGAGGTGGCTCCAATTTTGTTCTGTTTTGAAAGGAAGGGTGTTAGTTGGGCCTGTTACAAAGCATTGGTATTTCAACAAAGCATTTGTTCAGCAGTTTGAGGGAAAGGGTTAATATCTCCTGGTTAATATCTCCTGGGCTAGTTACTCTCTAACACTGTACTGTCTGACCTTTTGCCCAGGGGTTGGACACATAGTTTTCCTGTGACACAGCAGGGAGTTGTATGCTGCTACTCTGCCCTCCAAATGTGTTATTGCACCATCGTGGTTGAAGTGTACAGCAGATCTACAGACCAATGTGCACACTTATGGTGTCATATTGCAGACGTCTACCCCATCACCACTGATGTAGGAGGCAACTTTCTATTCTGATATTTCCTCTGCTCATATGACTGACCTACATGTGTATTTTTCTCATAACTTGAGATTAGCTCATGGAGGTGAGCAAATGGAGAACCTGTGACGTACTTGAGCAAAGCAATGGGGTTGTCCGGGGTACTGGAACAATTTTCCTAGTATGTAGATGGCTTTCTGGCCATGTTGCAAAGCAGTGAGAAAAAGAGGAGCAGGAAGCAACTTGTTAACCAAATAAATTGTTCTCATGGTATAGGCTGGCTGCTGGTGCTGCAGCCACGTGACAAAAAGGTGAATAGGAACAGGTGAACATAAATTGTTCCACCCATGTGAAAAGGGTAGAAAGAATCTGTTGGGAATTAATTATAAGGATCTGTATTTCTCTTACTCACAGTTGCCTACCAACAGTTTATGCCGAAGCATCTAAAGTGTGCAGTTTGCTTATATAAGGGTGACAACCCTTCTTCCTCTCCCACTAGCTGTTAAAGTGACAATTCGACTATTTGACAAGATTCTTCATAATAATCACTAATCTCTTGGAGCACCTACTCAGCAGTTTTGATTATGAAGATGATGTGAGAGTGACATATTGTGAGATGCACTTCAGTGATGAGGGACACTGGTCGAAGTGGAACAGCAGTCTTTGAAAACTCTGGTTCTATTCTGCCATCAGTCTCTCGGGCAGAAGAATAAAGAGCTTGTTGCGTGGCTGCCTAAATACTATGTACTGCCTACCTTCTTAAAATGCTGTAGTGTGCAATGTATGTATCCTTGAGATTTCTTTTGATGCAGTATTAACAAGGAGCATGAAGACTGAGTGACAAAACTGATCTGGATCAAGAAAGTGGTCAAACCATTAGATGCGGCCCTTGAGCTGAGGATGGGGAATGTTTTGTTTTTAATTAAAAATTGGTGATGCGTTCTAGCCTTGACTATGCTGGTTTGCCAGATCTGTCCCTTATCCAGCAAGAAGTGGATGCCCTAGAAGAGCTGAGTCGGCAGCTTTTTCTGGAAACTGCTGACTTGCATGCGACAAAGGTACATAGCAAAGTAACTGCCCAGAGGGATGTTGGGAGGCCAGAGTAGTTTGAAGGAGAATATGTATTACAAGAAATTGAAAGCCATTCAATAGGTAAATGTTGAAATGTTGTGATGTTTGTTTCTTTCTTTTGAAGTCTGGATGTCAATTTCCTTCCAGTTTGGATGCATATTAAGGAGAATATGCCCCACGCCCCTAAAGCCATTCAGAAACTTTTGAATTTAAACTTTTGAGTTTAGAAACATTTGAATTAAGACTTGTAGAAGGGTAAAGCTGTGTTTGCTGCTCTTGGTGCTGCATTAAAATTTTGTGTTGTGTGTGATTGTGGAAATGATTTTGTGTATATCCTGTTCCCTTTCCCTCCTTCTGTATTTCCAGGAGAGAATAGAATACTCCAAAACTTTCCAGGGAAAATACTTCAATTTTTTAGGTTATTTTTTCTCCATCTACTGTGTCTGGAAAATCTTCATGGTATGTAATTGTTTTATTGCATTTTATGTGGATATATGCAAATGTCACACTACACAGATTATGCCATACATGCAGCTCATCAAATAATATTCCAATTTCCTTAAAAAACAGCTTCTGGAAATTCTGAAAGAAACTGACCCTTAGCTGATATAAAGCTCTGAATCTGTCTTCTTCTATACAGCATTAGGCAAACAATTCTTACATGTGTGCATTTTGTACCTACTTAGACAATCTGACCACTCACTGCTCCTTTCCTTGGTTACACATGGTGAATGTCATATTTGTGTCTCAGATGTAACAGTGAGGTACGCTGTTGTTTTTTAGTTTGAATGTAAATCCATCTGTGTCTTTCAGGCAACCATCAATATTGTATTTGACCGTGTGGGGAAGACTGATCCAGTCACAAGAGGAATTGAGATCACTGTAAATTATCTGGGAATACAGTTTGATGTGAGACTTTATTAATTCTTACAGCCTTTTCAGCAATTCTTATCTAAATAAATAAAGTCATAATGCTAAATAAATAAAGTCATAATGATAGGGAGAGAATGATACATCCCTGAGAAATCTTGACTTCTGACTTATTGAGGAGGAAGGGAAAATGCACTATGAACTTTGCTTTCACGCTGATTTTATGCTGGAATGGTAAAGCGATCTTGCCAGAGAGGCAGAGATTTGTTTGTTTGTTGTGAGCAAATGGAAACACATTAGTCAATTTGCTTAGATTGTTACATTTACCTACACAGTAATTATATTTTCTCTTGCACACAGGTGTTCTGTCATTTACACTTTTTAAATATATCCCTGTGAATATGAGGTTCTTTGTGATTGATGTAAGCTATATTTATTTTTCATATGTGTTGCAGTAAACAATCAGTAATATATTTGTGAGAATGTCTGTTATAGAAACCTGTCTACCATGGGTGTCTGTGCAATTAGAAAATACAAAGACCCTGAAGCTATATAATGTGGTGTAAATGGGGCTGGCATTAGAGTTTTAATTGTATTCTTCTTGTTGATACAGGTGAAATTCTGGTCTCAGCACATTTCTTTTATTCTTGTTGGAATAATCATTGTTACCTCTATCAGAGGATTGTTAATCACACTCACAAAGGTAAGGGCCAAGATTCATACCTGGTTTTGGACCAGGAAAGCTGTTATCAGATCTTCTGCTGGGAGAAGCACTGTGTATACTTTCAATACACATTTGTGTTTTAAATATCTGAATACAAATAGTTGGAGATGGAGGCAGGGAAGAAAAATATCTTCTACAGGATATTTCCCCGCTCAGTCTCTGTTGTTAGTACTGTCAGGAGATACAGATGTAAATGTAAGCAAGGATTCAAATTAATGCTGTAGCCAGGGCTTATTAGTAAGGTTGATGAGGTGGTGATTACAAGAATTTAAATTGCTTAATTTGAGCTGCCTTAGGACTGGAAAAGACATTAGATCAAGAGACATGTGACTCGTTGTCTTGACCTGGCTTTTGGTACCTAAGCTTAATTTCAATATTTATTGTTATAAGATTTTTACCACATGGTGCCACTGGCTTAGGTAGATTGATGTTTAAGACTGAAGATTCTGGAAAGCAGGATACAGGCAACCCTCCAGAAAGTATGATTTTAATTGCTTTCTTAAATGAAAAAGTATTGAATGGTATGTACCATTCTAAGGCACTTGACTTATATGACTGCTTATTTCCAGTGTGGTTTGTTTGTTTTTATCTAGTTCTTCTATGCCATTTCCAGCAGCAAGTCCTCCAACGTTATTGTTCTGCTTTTAGCACAGATAATGGTGAGTATGTAGAACCATGGATACACCTGTATACATTTATGCACGGATGCATATTGTATGTGTGTGTGCTGTTAAACATCATAAAGTCTTGGTTTGCTGACTGGTGTGTCCTGGTTTAGGCCCATCAGGGAACAAAAGACCATGATTAGCCTCAAGTACCTAAGAGGCTGAGAATTGCCAAAGGGCAGGAAGAGCTTAATTGCCGCTTAAGGTTCAGGACAAAACAGACCAGGCTATTTGGCTTGGGGAAGAAAACAGAATTTAATGCAATACCAACTAAAGAATAACCATAAAACCCCAAAACATAACCAAAATAAAACAACACAGAGTAGTACAATGATGAAGAGTCTGACCAGCCCTTTAAGACCATCTTCTCCCTTTTTCCTGGGCTCAGAGTCCTGATCCTGGTGTTTTTACCTCCTCCCCTGAACAGCCTAGGGGGGGCAGGGAGTGGGGGTTTCAGTCATTCCCGATAACTTCTGCTTTTGTCCCTCCTCAGGACATGTGGGCTCTGCACTAGTCCTCTCTGCACATCCGTGGGGTACCTCACACGCATGGCAGCCCTGCACAGGCTGCTCCGATGTGCATTTATCCCAAAGGCTGCAGCTCCTCTCTGCTTCTCGTGTGGGGCTGCTCTGCGGCGTGCAGGCTCTCCAGCACGGCCTGGGCCATGGCCTCCCCACACACTGTCCTTCACCCATCCGGGCTCACTCACATGGAGCTGCTGGTAACTCTCAGTCCTGCCATGGCCCTGCATGGGTTGCAGAGGTACAGCCTGTGTTCTTGCTACGGCTGGCGGAGGGGTCTCTGGTCTATTGCTTCTCCCTCCTTCCTCCTTCTCTGGCTGTAGAGTCCACGTGGTCGCCTCCATCTTGTATCACTCTTACACCTCCTGCCAGCACTTCAAATTCCTGCCCCTAAATAGTGATGGCAGAGGCGCCAGATTGGCCCAGCCGGGCCAGAGGTGGGTCTGAATCCAGGAGCCGGGGGGAGAGTCCAAAAACTCTTTACCGGGTCTTCACTGCAACCCGCTCCTGCTGTTACCAAGCAAAAGGTGCTCTTTGCTAAACCATGACACCTGTGTTAGCCATATAGCCAATTGTGAAATAATACCTACTTCCACTTTTGTAATTTCCAGGGAATGTACTTTGTGTCGTCGGTGCTGCTGATCCGGATGAGTATGCCTCTGGAGTATCGCACTATTATTACAGAAGTCCTGGGAGAGCTCCAGTTCAACTTTTACCATCGTTGGTTTGATGTGATATTCCTAGTTAGTGCTCTGTCCAGTATCCTCTTTCTCTATTTAGCACACAAACAAGCCCCAGAAAAGCATATGGCTCTCTAAGAAAGGGCTGCAGTCATGCACTGCCCTCCGTCCTTTCAACTGCATTGCTGCAATTCCTGTGGACTGCAAAACTTGAAGAGAGCCAGGACTATTCTGTGTGTTCCAGCAGTGTAGCTGGCTTTTTGAACTTGCACACATGTCATCAAACTCTGTGGCTTATTTTGTTAAGGTGACACACCAAGATATGAAGAGGATACATGTATTGAATGTTAGTTCATTGCCAAGGTATAAGAGCACTCCTTGGTACACCAGAATCTAAGGGCATCACAACTTGCATGGTAGGCTGTCTGAGGTAAGCACTCTGACTGTTAGAATAACGTCTTCGTAGAGGGCACCAAGGAAAAGTGATTTTTTTCTTTTGAAGATCAGCTCATAATTGGGATTCAGAGGACAGCAGCTCTGGAGTCGAATGTTTGAGTCTGTGGAATTAAATAAGTTATTATAAAATCTCATGCAAGCATCACAGTTGTTTTTTGTCAGCTTCAAAGATTTGGCTGGAAGTGAGCTAGAAAATGGCTAGAATTTGCTGTCTGCCTGGCAGAAATGAGGTGCAGAGGTTTTCACTCTGTATGGAGTGTATGCTATTGTGTATTACTGTACCCAGTGTCCTTAGTAGCTGGAGGTATGCTCAGTCTCAACTTGGTTTTCTTTCCCTGCATAAATAGAACTGAGGTTTTGGATTATTCTTTGCCAGAGCTCTGTGTGAAGTCAAAGACCACATCTATGCCTTGTTTACCTGACATGTTACAAATTTGTTTACCTTATATGCTATAAATTGGATGCTCCCCACAACCTGTGTATTCTTCTACAGTAGCCCATTTCCCCTTCTTGATGTAATTCAAGGCATAAAAGTAAATTTTATTTATGTAACTTAAACTTGTAGCTTCTCATAGCCACTAGGCTTTGTTTAAAAATTGTTCTGGGACATAAATCATGGATGATAAAGAGTAAGAGCCAGGTGGGGAGCAGCTCTAAACAGTTTATTTGCATCTTGTCTTCTTTGCACAGTAAGGAGGCATGGTATACAGCAGCAGTATTACAGAGCCATTTATGTCACATTCAAGACAACGTGGTGGTAGCTTGGAGTTAGAAGAACCTGCATGAATGAGCTATGTACACATCTAACTACCATGATCCACAACTGTTTGCAGAGGAAAGGGAATAGTGCTTTAAATATGTTGAGTTACAAATCATGAAGTTAGCTTAATATTTGAAAGAAATTTCTGTGCTGTTGGCAGGAGAAAGGAGTGTAATGCACAGAGTACATTGGCTTATGCTATTTCACAACAGTTGTACTGCTGGAAGGATAGCATAGAAGAGTTGCCACAGAGATTGAGTCGATGGACTGGAATTAGGGGGAGAACTTGCCTCTCCTGGATGGGGAGAAGTCAGTTGCTCTTTATTAAGAGCTTATCCTTAAAAGGCTAAGGTGATTATCAATCTATCAAACATTTCAGCTTTCTGCTGCAGTATACTTTATTAGATACTTCTAGTTATTACTTTACAGAAGTAAGTGACTAACTGTCCACAAGGCTGAAAGCCAGTGGAGTACAGTTGCAGTGTGTTAAATGAATGCAAGTTACGCTTAACTGTTTATTTTGGGCAGCTGCATTTTGGCAAGAGACTGCAGTCCTTTACAGGTATGGCACTGCTAGGAATAGCCAAGTTCTGGGAGCTGTAGTAGCAAAGAATGATTGAAGAAAGAGGAGGTTCCTTGTTTTGTTCTCGGTGTAGTTTCTCTCCTCACAACTTTGTGTCATCATCGTTGTCGCTGTCTGCTCTTGTAGAGGCAGCTGATCGTGAAGAGGAGGAAGAATTTGCCTGCAGAGGAGCAACAAACACATTGTGATTATTTTTAGTTTGTAAACATGCTCGATAGTCAGCAGTGTTATGAAGGACTCCTATTTTCATCTGCACTAATCATGTACTTGTTTGGATGGCAAAATGAGCCAACAGATGTGATTTTTGTTGTTGAAGTGCTTTTTTGTTAACTACATTTAGAGAGAAATTTGTTCAATAGAGGTTTCCTATTATTTAATTCCTATGCCTACAAAAGAGTGCTAGCTTCAGAGCTGCAAAATGCATCTTGGTGACTAAGAAACGTGAAAAAACTTGCAGCTGGACATGTGCAGACAACGTTAATGAAAAACAGAGATAGTGTTGGTCTTACTCTTCATGCTGTCTCTTCTGTGTGATCAGGCTGACTGACTACACAACGGGTTCAAAATGACTGTTTCAAAAATAAATACCTTCCTGTTTTTCTGACTCTGTCATGCTTCACATTCTTTCTAATGGCATGAAGTGAGTAAAATAAAATGTCATCATAAGCTGTCAGTTTCATTTCCCTCAACAAAATGATCTGTTTTGAAATATTTCACCTGATTTCTCCAAAAGTAGTTTATGTATGGTGTATTTTAGTCACCTTTTTCCCCCTGCACAGTCAGGATTGTATTGTCTGTTTCCCATCTTCGTTAAGGATTATTGTATCTGGATTGTCTTGTTCCATAAAATCTCTTGTATGTGCATCCTCTCTGTGATATAATCTTACATTAAAGAAACTCACCTGTATTACGTGTAGGGAAACGAAGAGTTGTTTATGGTAATGAGACCACAGCTTTCCTTTGAATAACATAGACTGACTTGTAAAAATCCAGGCTCAGGTTAAAAATCTTAGCTCAGAAATACATGCTATCTGAAAAAGGTTCTTTTCCTGTACCCTAGATGATTCCTCAACATCTGCTCAGTGTGTATTACTCACCCTTTCCCTTGGTTCGGGTGAGTTTCTCTCTGGCTCTGATGAATGGTTTTCTGTATAAGCAGGAGTTTCAGATGTGTGGACTGGATCTGCCATGGAAGCTGTGATGGGAATGTTCTGGCCCTGGAAGTATTTGTAGGCATCTTTGCTGCACACCAGTAGTGTTAGTTGGTCACCAGTATCTTTGATTCTTGCCACCACTTTGTCATAGGATTCATTTATCACATTCACCCCGTTCACTTCCACCAAAAAGTCATTATTTTCTACACCTGCTGTGTCAGCTGGCCCATGGTTTTTTACCTGTGAAGGCAAGTTTAAACTGGTATTAGCATAAAGCAAGTTCAAACTGGTATTAGCATAAAACTTGGAAAGCCATAAAGATGCGTTAACAACTGATGGTTAGCTAGACTAGTGTGTTACTTCTTTCCTTAGAAGGTGGCAAAATAAGCATGAGGAGATTTCTGGGGCAGAAGTGATTTGGAAGAGGCAATAAGCCCAGGCATAAGGAATGTCTGCATCTTAAATCTCAAAGTGATTGGTTCCATCTTGATTTTTATAGACTTTTGTTGGGTAAATATGGCACTGGAGTCATAGAGACAAGTGGAAAACTGATTTTCTTATTTGTGGGTCCCTACCCAGTATCTTTAAGGTTCACTGTGTTTCAGATTCCTTAGTAATGAGTGGAAACCCTCCTCTGAAGAAAGCTGAAGGTACAAACATAATTTCACACAGTAGAGATTTGACTTTTGCTGGCTGTGGAATTCAAAGAAGGGGAGTAGAGCAGGGTTAAGATGTTTTTCTTCCATTTAGAATGTTCTACAGCCAAAAGGATCTATTTAAGTTACTAATTTTAGCATGTCAGCCTCAAGAATAAAAACAAAAACCATGGAAAAGCTGGATTCCCCTTTCCTCTGGATGTCTAACAGAATGAGGTATGTTTTTCTGGTGCTTATTTTTTATCTTGGTCCTACAGTGTCAGTCTAACTTCACAATTACAGCTCTGATCTAACAGCACTGGAGAAGAGACTTGTCTTTTGTGGCTCTTCTTGAATGTATTTGCAGGACAGAAAGGAGGAAGCTGTCTGACAGACTACACTTGAGCTTTTCTTTGTTCCTCACTCTAATTTAGTACCTCACTGATGAACAGTCCAGGCTTGTTCTTGATCATGTTTAAACTGAAGCCAAATCCACTAGACCCTTTCACCATCTTGCAAATTCTTGGCTTGTGGTTCACTTTCTGCTCGGTGTGCAACTCCTCCATTTTAGCTGGTGTTTGATCTTGTGCTTTGTAGTAGTATGAAAAGGGGGAAATTTGGGCCTGAAAGAAAGTGGTGAATAAAACCTTGTTAACATTAAAACAGCTCTTGTGAAATCTATGTTAGGCTTTCATGCTCAACATATTTTGGTTGAAACTTTTTTAATGATTCAGACTTGAGCTGCAATTAAGAACTTTGCTATGAATTTCTGAGTGCAAAACTAGTGTTGATCTATGTGAGAGGGGAATTTTGTTACTTGTTCATAAGTGGTTACCCAGCTGTATAGCTCTGAATTTACTGTCTTAAACTTGTGGTGTATTTAAATTTAGAATTGTTCCAATAGTGCCTATAAAAATCTGGAAGAGCAAAAATTTGAACATTTAGTGATTTGCTGTGCAAGTGCAAGGAGAGCTGCTGAAATATGGGTGTATCTTGGGCATTTCCTGCAAGTTGAAGAAGTGTCTGTCAGAACAGACTGGCTGTTCCATTGCTGCATGTGTTTTTTATAATGCTAAAATATCAATTACTAGCAGTAGGATGCATTTTCTTACCAGTTTATACATGGCATCAGTCTCCTTATCCATTACCAAGAGTGTGGTTTTTGCCTCAGACTGCTTAATTTTTCCAGCTACACTTTGATGATCCAGACCTTCCACTTGCTCGCCATTCACAGCTACTAAGATATCATTGTGTTTGAGACCTGCCTTGGCTGCTGGGCCCTCGGAATCAACATCCTTAATTCGATGTTCTAAGATAAGAAGGGAAAAAAGATTGATGTGAAAGCATGTGTTTCATAAGTTTAAAGACATTAAAATGCATGGCAAAGGCTAATTGTCAGAGTTGCACTTCAGGTTGAGACCATTTCCCTGATGACGCCTCTTTGCAACATGTCCATAGAGGCTGCTCACTACATATAAGAATGTCCTATAAGAAAAACATTGAGGTGCTGGAGCATGTCCAGAGATGTGCAATGAAGGTGGTGAAGGGTCTGCAGAACAAGTCAGCTGAGGGAGCTGGGGATGTTTAGCCTGGAGAAGAGGAGGCTGAGGGGACACATGATCACTCTACAACTACCTGAAGGCGTGTCGGAGTGAGGTGGGGGTTGTTCTCCCCAGTAATGAATGACAGAACACAAGGAAATGGGCTCAAGTTGCACCAGGGGAGGTTTAGATTGGATATTAGGAAGAGTTTTTTCACCAAGAGGGATGTTAAAGCATTGGAACTGTCAGCTCAGGGAGGTGGCAGAGTCACCATTGCTGGAGATGTTTAAGAGACGCATAGATGAGTTGCTGAGGGATGTGATTGAGTTTAGTGACGGGCTTCACAGTGTGAGGTTAGTGGTTGGATCTTTTCCAACCGTAATGATTCTGTGACTTCTAGATCACCAGTGAGAAATGAAACAGAATCAGGTCTGCAAACTTTGTACAGGAAGAAACTATAGTGAGTGTCATGACCTGTGAGTTAACTTAGTTCTTACCTCCAGTATTTTGTTCCATCCGTAGGTAAAAGCCATAACCGTTTTGACCTTTCTGGATCTCAATAAGTCGTGGTTTGAAGGGCAGCAATCTTAGGCTGGCACTGTCTTTGCTCAGTACCATCTTCTGGCTTTTGTAGTAGTGGTCTGTTTCTTCATTTGAAAGCAGAAACATAACATGATTTCCAGACTGCTTTACCTGTGATAGTACACGTACAGTTTTAAGATGTCATCCTTTCAACAATGGTAGATAGTTTGGTAACTGGTGATACGTGGTGGTGTGTAGGTACTGTTGATAAATAAGCCATAAATGTAGACTATAAGTTGAATTTTTTCTTTTTTTTTTTTCTCCAGTCAGAAATTTGGACCATGACAAGATCCATCATGTATATGATGAAGTTTTCTGTACTATGTATTGTGTTCCTGACCTCTATGGAATTAGCTGTGTTGTAATTTCTGTTCAACCTCTCCAAATCCATCCTTCTTTTATTCTTGTCTAATGGATGCCCTCTTTACTGATTTTAACCAATGTCACTCTGCTGATGGTGTTGCAGCAGCTGAGCAAAACACAGGTGCTGCATGGTTCCATAGTTAGTAGGGTGCACTGTATTGTGATACTGGAATGCCAGGGTGTATATATACTGCCGGTCTCGTGGAAATCTCTTTGGCTCCAGATGCGTTTTAGTAGTGCCAATAGTGGAAAGCTGGAAGCGTCATTAGCAACATTCTTTGCAGCTGAGGACAGGTAGTGAAATACTTGCACAGTAATTTTCATTAGCTTTGGACTTGTTAGCAGGAGAAAGGAACTACTGTCTAAAATAATGGATTTTCCCTGTTCTGTGCTAATTGTTTCATCAGAGAGTGCCTGCCCTGAAAACCACATCTGATTATTTTCCATGTTACCATTAGGAGTATTTCCAGGACTTCCAGGAACAGAGCGTGATTTATTTAAAAGGGTTCCTGGCAGCAGCATACTTCTGTTATTTAACATTCTTTGGCCTGTCTTGATGGTAGTATTTATTCAGAGTCAGTTCAAGAAGCTGTTGACAACAGAGCCAAAGCAGACGGGTACTCTGCCGTGTTTTACTGTGAAGCATTCAAATCATTCAGACCTGCGTCCTCAGTAACCCTGAGATGTTGTAGTGAAAGTGAGCCAGAACAGAAGATGAATCAGTAAGCAAACAATTACCTTTTCCACCACTTCCTTATGTGTGTCATTTTCCACGTTATTTCCATTGATTTCAATCAGGCGATCATTATTTTGGACACCAGCCTTTGCAGCAGCTCCTTGTGATGAAAGCTCTACTATGAACAACCCCTTCTGTCCTAAAATAAATGAAAACTCATTACACAGCGTAAGTCACTGAAATATGCCTATGTTTAACAGTTAAGGGAATTCAGCACTGATATCCTTGGAGACGCTTGGGTTCTGCTATGTGCAGATTATGGTGGCACCACAAACCTTCCACACAAACACACCTCTCTCTCTTATTCTGTGCTGGAAAAATCACTTCTGTGAGTGAGGGAGGCATTTTTTGACTATCTGCAGCTCAAAACATGTAATATTCTACCAAAAATGTCAAAGGGGCTCATTGAGATAACTGAAAAGGATTTGATTCTTGCCCCTGCCACCCTCCTCCAAACTGAAGTTTCTTGTTTTATACATTTCATAATTTCTCATGTTTGGAAGCCTTCCATGCTTTCTGAAAGTCTGTCTTTACAAGTGATGCTTTCCAGAAGACTTGCCTTTCTGTTGACTGGCCTTGGAAGAAAGGTATATGTGGAAGAGGTTCACAATCCTTTCCATTCTAAATGAAATGACTTACAAATTGTGAAAAATGTTACATCTGTCTAGAACCTTGTGTGCTGATTCCTGGGGTGATTTTGAGGAATGGAACGGGGCTTAATGTAGCATCTTGTTTGTATATCTGATATTTGAGTAGGGACTGCAAATTTGGTTTTGGTAAGTGGGCTTAAATAACTAGCTGAAAATAACTTACTCTTTCTATATCCTTTTTCCCCCCCAATCTTTTCTCCACCCCGTAAGAAATGGGATCTTTGGAAAACCATGCACCGCATATGCTGTACAGAAATGGACTAGAGATGGATCTCAACTCATCTCATTGCTTCTCTCTTTCTGTTGGCAGGCGCAGTTTGTGCGTCCCATTGGCCCCCACGTGTTAACTGTGGTTGCTTCTGTCCTTGCTGCCATATACACCATCTCTTCTCCCCAGGCTCTCACCTTCTGTGCTTTTCAGAGAGAAGCCATAGCCTTTGTCCTCCTTCACTAGGTAGCAGAGCCGGGGTTGTGGAACTGCAGTGATCGCTCCATTGGCCATGGACATTGGTGGGGATTGCTGCTCCTGGTGCTGTCCTGTTGACAGCTTTTGACCCAGCTCTTCCAAGTTCACTCCTTCTTTTTCTGCCTTTTGATAGGATGCATCATCCAGAACAAGAAGTACAACAGAATTCCCGCTGTTTTTGATGATCTCCACCACCTATAGTGGACAAGGTGAAATGTCAAGCAGGTGTGACAGTGATTGTCCTATAAGTTCACCCTTAGGAAGGCTTGCACTATCTACTGTTTCTGAGGTCTCATCCCTCTGTTTATGTGCTAAGGAGGCACCTCAAAGATATTTCATGCCCATGGTGGGCAATGAATGATGCAGGTTGATACTCAGAGCAGTTGACTCAGCTCTTAGATTTCCTAAGCTAAGCTACCGTAAAAAGTGGAAGAGAAAGTGTCACATAGTGGCAGTGGATCTTGGTAATGTGGGAATGGTGTGGATCACAGACTAAACAGAGACATACCTGTGCATGTTCCTCCTTGTCTACAAACACACCATTAACCCTGAGGACTCTGTCTCCATCCTTCAAGCCAGCCTCTTCCGCTGGGCTGTTCTTTTCCACGCTCCGGATGAGATGCCCTGCTGTGTTTTGCTCAATACGGAGGAAAAAGCCGTAGCTCTTTTCGGGCTTTTTGGTCACTTTACACTCTCGGGGCTGGAGAGCAGAAGTCATCTCTACCAGACAGGATGGAAAAGATATGTGTAAGTAAAACCAGTAAGCTTACCTAGGCATTTTCCCTCTAAATGCATATGGAGACAGTTTGCTCCAGGATTCTTGGGGTTTTGTTTCCCAGGAAATCCAGCTATGCAAAGTTGAAGCTAGTTAGTAAGGCTAGAGTGAACAAACCAATCCCTTTTCCCTTTCTCTCTTTGCTTTTCTTGTCTCCCTGTCTCACATGAAGTTAAGCAAGATGCAGAACTGGAAGAAAGAAGTTGTCTTCTTGTGATAAATTGTGAAAATTCAGGTGTGGATTTGATATAAGTAAGGCTTACAGACAGAAAATGATGGCAACACAAAAATATTGGAACACTGTAGGAAAGTTATGTGACAAAATGTGATTCCACAGCATTGCATAATGGTCAAAGATGGAAGGGACTTCTGGAGATCATGTGGTCCAACCTCCTAGCTCAAGCAGTGTCACCTACAGCCAGTTCCTCAGGACCAAATCCAGACAGCTTTTGAATACCTCTGAGAAGGGAGGTGCCGTTACCTCTTTGGGCAACTTGTGCCAGTGGTCAGTCACTCTCATAGTAAAAAAATGTTCTTACATTCAGTTGGAGCCTCCCAAGTTTCAGTTTGTGCCCATTGCCTCTTATCCTATCACTAGGCACTGCTGAAAAGAGCCTGGTGCCATCTTCTTTGCACTCTGTCTTCAGACATTTTTATTTTTGGTAAGTTTGGTGGATTCCCTCTGAGCCTTGGCTTCTCCGGGCTGACCAATCACAGCTTGATTAGCCTTTTGAATTTCACCAAGGATGGAGGCTACAGCTTCTCTGGGCAACCTGTGCAGATGGGTGAGCAGATGGGGTCAAGGAAGGACCTCCTTATCCAAAGCAGGCTTTCCTCTTTTTATTTATTTTCCCAAAACTTAATTTTGTTTAGCCAAAATATATTGTAACAGGACTGTTAAGGAGTGCAGGGCTTGAATTGTAAGGTGGAAGCAAGGACTATAAAGGAACTAGAAAGACCTTTGTCTCCACTTACAGAGCTTTTTTGCTTCTAACTGTTCAGTATTTCTACATCCCAGCACTAAACTCATACTAAATGGAGCACTTGCTTGATTTCTGTGTCCTTTAGAAGTTAATGGTAGAGTCAAAGTTCTTGAAGCTGTCCAAGTTTTCCTCTGCCTCTGAAGCCTCATTAAACATTATTTGACTCTGTTAGGAAAAGGAGCTAACAGGTATTTCACTTTGGTATATCATATGTGGGACTTGGGTAAGATATGAATGGAGATATGTGTTTTAACAAAAGTGTGGAATATTCAGACATACACCTACTGAATGTGCCATCAGGTAATCACTTGCTGGAGAGGTAGTTCAATACTGCCTGATCTGTGTGGAACAAAACAGAAGAGCTGAGACAGTATGTGTATCTTGCAATTCAAACATGAATGCTGGGATGATTATAGAGCCTCAATTTGCTGCCTGACTAAAACTTTGTCTCCAACTCTGATGACTTTAGTGATGACATGAGATGTAATCAATAAAAAAATGTGACACTGGGTGAGAAAGGAAAGATTCAGTTTGGTTTAGAAACAAGAGGCTGGTGAACTGGAGCTGCATTTCCAGTCAGTCTCTCCAGGGTGTCATGTTACTTCCCCAGAGAATTTGAGGCCAGCTGGTTAAAGAGTATACTTGATGCTGAGGATTGCTACCAGATAGCTGTTAGGCAGTGACCTTTGTCCTCAGGCAGTTTTGAAGCAAATCCTCCAAGAAGCTGCATCAAGGTAAATATGCCAAGGACTAGAAGGTGTTGGGGATCAGATAGTAAGGGTTTTCTGATTCTTGTGATACCTGATGAACCTGATACCTTTACATGATTTGAGTGGACTGGCTCTGTGACAAGCAGAGAGCAGTGGATGCTATTCACCTTAACTTTTGCAATGGCTTTGATACAATCTCTAATAAAATTAGTGTAGCCAGTTTGGTGTCATATATTGAGTAGGCAGGACTGCTAGATGATGCAGAAAACTGGCTGTGCCACTAGGATCAGAGGGATTTGATCAGTGGTACATAATCTATCTGTTGACTGGTTATTAGTGGCATTCTTTAGAGTTGGTGCTGGGACTGATCCCATTTAACACATTTATTTATGATACGGACAGTGAGACAGAATACATCTTCAACAACCTGATAGATGATACCACAATGAAGGGGAGCAGTCAATAGCCTGTAGGTTAGGCTTGCTATTTAGAGAGGCCTCAGCAGGCTGAAGAAATGGGATGACAGGAACTGCATGGAGTTCAACACAGAAAAGTGGGAAAATCCTCACCTGTATCTAGAGCAGGCACAAGAGTACAGGCTGTCTGCTGGCTGGCCAGAAGGTAGTGTTGCTGAACAGCACTCAAGTGTCCAAATCGCCTGTGAGTCAGTGGTGTACCTTTGCCATGAAGATTAACCATATGCTGGGTGGTATCAGAATGTAGCCAGCAGGTCAATGGAAGGGATTGTGGAAGTGCCTCTGATTGGCACTTGTGAAAAACCATATGAGTACTGCCTCCAATTTTGAGCTTCCCAAGATATTGATATATTGGAGCTAGTCCACTGAGGTGACTTAGGTTTTGAAGCATGTCATGTATCAGGAGTCTAAGAGATCTGGGTTTGTTCAGTCTTGGGAAGAGAAAGTAAAGGGAAGATTGTCTTAACTGCCTAACTAGATTGTTAGAGAGAACACAGAGCCAGACTCTCCTTGGAAGGTAGGATGAGAGGCAACAGGCTACAGCAAGAGGAATTCTGATTGGACAGCCACAAGGACAGCTTTTCATCCTGAAGGCTGTCAGATGTTGAGAACAGGTGCCCAGAGAGGCTGTGGAATCCATGTCCTTGGAGGTACTTACCTGGACGGGACCTTGAGCAACCCGATCTAAGTTTGCCTTGTTTTATATGGTGCATTGGACCAAATGACTTCCAGAAGAGAACCTAAACTCTTCTATGCTTTTAATGATGTAAAGAAACTCTGGTTTTGGTGATGCATTAGCACATATACTACATACTGAAAGTATGCAACAGTTGTGGCTAGGGAACAGCTCCAAAGATACTTTTCTTAGGAACTTCTGCCAGTGATGACAGAGAAACAAGACAAATGAAGAGAACTTTCTCTAGATGGAAAGTCCAGGTAATTATCAAACTCGATTTATATTTTATTAGAAAGTTTTTTTTCCCTTCCTCTCTCTACTGAATGAAGTCAGTTAAAAAGACAAAGTTCCATTGGGGAGATTAGGTGTTAATCATAGCTTAATAAATACTAAGAAAATTAATCTGTGTGCATGTTTAAGATTTCTTTGCAGCTCTGTGGTTTTTATTATCTTTTTTATCATCTGTGTGACTAATGTATGTAGGAACTGACCTTTTTTTCTTTTCCCTTTTTTTAGAAGTAGCTGTCAGTCAAATCCTTCCATGATAGCAACCTACTGCAGAACCACCTCTGTGGCTACTCATGCTGCAGGCTCTTTGCTATTGAAGCTGAAAGTGCATTGCTGGTTAGTTGGGCAGCATGTAGAACAGTATGGATATGGATATGTGGTGGGAGTATGGCACAGATGTCACAGAAGCTGGAGAATATGAGGAATTTCAGCATGCAGGGATAGGAAGTCTGCAGGTTGTGATGCATTTGTTCCCCTTGGTCAGGTAGGTGCCTTGTGCTTTTTTGAGTCTCTATAGTTGCATAGAGACTAACTCTATGTAGGAATGGATTGCCTTATTATCTGGGTGCTGTTTAGAATACATCAAATTGTATTGATCACAACTACAACACAAAGCAATTTTTCCTGAAAAGCACTGGCAAATCTGTGCTAATTGTTGAAATTAACATGCAAAATCAATGGTACACAAAGCTGAAGAAATGGTAGACTTTCATCACAAAGATCATTTCTCAATATTTAGAAATGTAGGGAATGTTCCAGTGCACTGCATTCCACTCCTTTTAATCCATGAAAGCTTTGCATGCAAAATTACTTGGATTCTTAAAAGTAGTTTTCTAAGGGAAGAGGGATTAGCAAAAAAACAATTTATTACCTGTATGTCTGTGTGGAGCAGTCTTCACAGGAATTCTCTTTTGCTCTCCCTCCTGTGGCTGTACCTATAAGTAAAGCTGGACTTTGATTGGGCAAAGGTTGATTTAAAAGATGATTTATTTAACCAAGTTTCACTGGATATGTTCAACACCTTGATAGGCTGCCTTGTCCTTGCCTGCAGAAGTGCTAATCATGTGCATTTCTCAGCAGCTTTGAATTTTGTTCTGCTGATAATTATACTCAAAAACTCAGCCAAGGAGGTCACTTGTGGCAAGCCTGATCTTTGCTCTGGGCAAGAGCCTCCTCCAGCTGTAAGAAACGTCTTAAAGGGAACAGGTTTGGAATGTTGCATATTGACCTGGGCCAGCACCATTTGATGGGTCAAAAGATTGATGGTTCAAATCTGTGCACCTCATGTTGGATGCCAAAAAAAGGACTGTAATGGGTTAACCTAGGCTGGCAGCCAGATGCCTATAGAACTGCTTTCACTCCCCTCCTCTACAGGGCAGGGGGAGAAAATAGGATGAAAGATTTTGAAAATAAGGTAAGAACAGTAACTGGGAGAGATACAATGAAAAATGACTAAGGGGTGACTCTGACTGTTGAGGCCATCAGACATATGAAACATGCACTGCAATTAAGTGACCCATGTGAGCCAATTTTCCCTGGAACAGAGGGAGGGAGGCAGTTGAGATACCAGTATGGTGAGGCCTAGCAAAATAGCTGTACTGGACCACTGCTCTGAACCTACCAAAGTACGTGCTCTGTGTTTACCATAGTGGGAACATCTACTGAGTGACTGGAGATGTATCCTGTAAATCATGCCATTACCTAAAATGCCATCTTGAGCCTTGAAAATCAAGTTATGTGTCACAGTACCTCAGAAATAATCAAGTTAGACACTGCAACTCATTTCTTAAATAAACAGGGCCGGGAAACATGGCTTTGATTGGTGTACCACCCTCAAGCCTCTGGAAAGATGGAATGATACAATGGACTGTTGAAGACTATGCTGAGAGCATACAGTAATGGGGAATCCAAGCAGTGGAATGTAAATTTATCAGAAGCCACTTGGCTGGTGAGCACTATATGACCTAGTAATTGCCCTGGTTCTGCCCAAACAAAGCCCTTACATACTGTGGGAGAAGATGAATTCCCTGTAGTACATATAGATAAGTGGCTGGGAGAGGCAGTGTGCGTTGCTCTTCCTTGGAAAAAGGAAAGGCCATTGTGGGATTGTCTTTGCTGAGGGACCCAGGTGCAGTTGGTGAATAGTCCAGAAGGATATAGAAATCCAATGTGTACCTCAAGGACACTTGTACTTGGAGGAAAATAATCTGTGATTTGGCTTGTATGATAGAGAAAGTAATACAGCAGGAATGACCTGAACCAATGGAGAAGGAGCCTCATGAAGAACCATATGAGTGCACTGCTGCAGTGCTGACCCAGCCCAAGCAGTCTTGGTGCTCAACAACCCAGCATGCTGCTTATCCTGTCCTGAGTGATCTCCTTGGACATTTTGGGGGAGGAGGAGCTTGGAATGGGGGAATAAGTCAAGGGACAAGGTATAGTGGTTAATGAGAGTGTATAACTGTGATTATTGGATGTAAGGATGGCTTAAGTATGTAGTATAAGTGTTGGTAAGAAGGAATTTCAGGAATGAGAAACAGAGTGAAAAGATTTGAGGATATAGAAATTAAACAATGTATGAATGGGACAGCAGATATTTAGATGTATCAGATAATGTGTGACCTAAGCATGATGTGAATGGTATGTAATAAGGGGTTGAGATTGTACTGAGTCTGGCTGGGATGAAGTTAACTTTCTTCATGGCAGCTCACATGATCTTGTGCTTTGTTGCGATGACAGTATTGATAACACACCAGTTTTTCCTGGATGTTGCTGAGCAGTGTTTGCTTTCTCTCAAGACTTCTTCCCCATGCCCTCCGAAGCAAACAGGCTGGGGATGACAAGAGGTTAGGAGGGATCAGAGCCAAGACAACTGACCTGAATTGATCAAAGGGATATTCCATACCATTTGATGTCATGATCAGCATTAAAATCTCAGTGAAAAGAGGAGAAAAGGCATATATTTGTGCTAATGGTGGTCTTCCTGAGTAACTTGTGCATGTTGAGGTGCTGCTTCCCATGAGGTAGCTGAAGATCTGCCTGCTGATGGAAAACAGTTAATTAATTCCTATCTTGTTTGCTTGCATGCATGGCTTTCATTTCACTGTCAAACTGTCATTATCTCAATCCTTGAGTTGTCTTCATTGCATTTTTCCCTCATCCTTCAGGAGAGGAGTGAAAGGAAATCAGAGTGGGTATTTGGCTGCTGGCTGGGATCAACCCACCACAAGGGTGTATCTTATCCACTGGCTATAAGGAGGTGCAAGATAGGCTTACAAACATGGACTGAACTGATGATGTTTCTGATGAGAGGGGAAGCTGTCAAATTTGAGGTCTTGGTATACCAAGATACTTAACGAATTGACTATGTGAAGTTCTTGTTAAAAATCTCATTCAATTTTAGAAAGTTTAAAAATGACTTATTCCCTTCTTTAACTTGCTATGGAATTGGATTATTAAAAATAATACTTATGTTTTCCTTGGCTGTCTGCTCCAACTGTTTAACTCAAAGGAAAGGTATAAGAAAAAAGCACGACCAGTTGCTGATATTATAAAAGCCTTACTGTAATCTACTTACTCTAAGTGGATTTGCAAGCCTGTTGTGATTAGAAGTTGTTGCTCTTTGTATAACATACAATCTAAAAACCTAAGTAAGTGAGCTCCAATGTTGTAAGCTCCAAAGAAGTCAGACCCTGCCCTGTCCTGTCCTGTATTTGAATCCTTTCAGACAAGTAAGTCAAGGACCGAATGAGGAGAGACATAGAGAAGGACAATCATGGCAGCTCATAATTTTGCAGTTAAGCACAGTGTAGATGGGAACACATCCAAGGACCTTGAGTCAGCATACAAGAAAACAACATGACCTTGGAAGCAAGATGTATTTTTTTTTAATCATAGTACCACTGTGCCAGTGCCTTGAGGTCCTTTTGGGCCCAGGCAAGATTTGGCAATAATAAGTTGCTACACAAATGCAAAATGTTAGCAAAACATAGAAACATTCTGTGTTTCTAGAAGGAAAAGTTGGGTTATGTTCCAAATGAGAAGGAGGTAGAGTCTCTGCAGCAATTCCAAAAGGCTTTGAGAAGAAAGATGAGGTAGAAAAGTCTAGCTGTCAACAGGCTACTTAAGGTTCTGATATGGTAAATTAGGAAATGTTAGTAAATATGAATGGTGAAGGGATAGCTCTTTGAAATGAGTCTGGTGGCTAGGCCTGGGGCTGTGGCAGGAGCTTGAATGAGGTGCTGATGACTATGTGCAAGGATGATGTATGTCCATGTGTGCTCAAGAACAGGACCCTCATGTCTTAGAGCTGATCTTTGCATTTGTGAGGCTGAGTATAAATTGTATGGAAGTTGCACTAATGCATCTAATCCTGACAAGCCCTTGAAGCCAAAAATTTAAAAATTCTCCTATCCTTCCACCAGTAGATTGAATTATTTAAGAATTGATCAGAGTAAATGCAGCTTGCAGCATCTCCTCTTCTGGTTCTTGAACCTGTTGGAAGAGCATTCTCAAATATATTCATACAGCTACAGAAATGAGGAACCTAACCATTTTTTTTTAAAGAGAAAGATTTTTTTTCCTTTTAACACTTCAGGAGAAAATGATAAAACCTGGGAAAACTTCTGAATTCCCAGAATTGTTATATTACAAGAGCTGGCCACGGGTGGTGTGGTTCTGTTAGCACAGGGACTAGACTTAGAGGCATCTGGTGTCTTCAAAGTGTGTCCCTTTTCACGTATAGCCTGGGTGTAGTAATATAAGGACCTTTGTTCCTATCCTTGTTGCATTCTTCTGTGGGTTAATGTTTACAAAATATTTTCAATCATCCTTCTTGCCACAGCTTTTCTGATGTTTGATTAGAAGACATTCTTTGATACTTAAATGTGTTATCAAAAATTATCTGAAATAAACATTTTCTAGTAGTTTTATGTGATCACTCAGTTTCCTCAGCATGTGGGTAAATGGAGATAAGCACCTATTTTCTTAACTTTGGTATTTCCTAGGAGCTTTGGCTTTAGTAAATTCACAGGTTTTGTAAGTCCTAGTCTATTCCCAAAGCAAAACTCCCTTTCTAGTGCTTTCAGGAGTCCACCTGGTATAACAACACTGACTGTGGAGGTGTTTTGGTATTGTCTGAGGCACCTTATTTTGATCTTCTGGAAGTATTTCAAAGAAGCACACTTGAGCACATAGCAGTAACATAAAATATCTCAGCATCCTTGTCCATACAATCTTAGTAACAACCTGAATAGCTGCTTAACTTCAAGGAAGAGTGAACGTGTCCTCTGTCGGCAAGTGGGCAATGATGACAGTAAAGGTAATGGTATTTTTCCTACTTAGCATTTGAAATTAGATGAGAGCTGTGCTGCCTGAAGCTTGGGGTACACGTGGCTCCTTCCAGAGTCTCACAGCAGTGGCAGAATGCTGCAGGGTGGAGAGAGGCAAACCTGGTGCACCTGGTATTGTGCCAGGGCATAGTTTCAGTAAGCATTTTTACCAAAGTCTTGCTCTTTGCCAGGAAATATGTGGCCCAGGTCACTTCTTGTCTCTGTTTTAGACACAGATGTCTGAGCCCTTTGATGCCAGGATGATGGCCCTTAGTGAACTTACTTATACACATCTGAAGAGTTTATACAGATGTATGTCTAAATGAAAGAAAACAAAAAAGAGTGGAGAGAGCTAAACCCAAAAGATGTAGCTAGCCTCTGGATCACTTCTAATTTTTTTATAAGTGGGTTTTTTTTGTTTGTTTGGGTTTTTTTTTCATTATTTAAAATTTTGACTCACCAAGATGATGTTAAGAGATGACAAAGAATCTGCTTTCATGGCCATTCTATGGGATAAGAGGGGTAGAAAACAGAGCTGTTAATGAAAGACTGGCGAAGTAGACAAGCGTAAAGTTCCAAAGGTCAATCAACTAAAAGATGCCTTTTGTTTTTAACACAGTTGTATAAGGAGTCCTAAATTTGAGTTAATATAGTTCATATATTTGGTTCTGAAAATAAAGTTGTGCTCAGATGATGTGTTTCACTGCCAGCATTGTTCTATTGGCAAAAGGTTTGTGCAAATATTTTGCAGTAAGAGTATCCCCTCTCTTAAATCTTTATGATGGTGACTACCAATCACAGCTGAATTTTCTTGCCTAGCAGCTTCTACATCCCTTAAAAATCCATGTAATGAGGGTTTCCAAGTTGTGGTTGTTTACCTATATTGCTTACTGTATGTTTGCTCACCACCAGCTCACTAGTCTCCATCCTTTCCTTGGGCTCATAACAAATTACTTAAAGTGAATTCATTTTCAAATGCAGCATGTTAGAAGAATACAGTCTCATTCATGTCCTCTGCTAATTCCAGCTGGGACAGCTGTAAAACTGTCCCCTGCTCCCTGCAGAAAACGGTACCCTACAGCTGAGTTCCCAAAAGGTGGTATGCCTAGTCTAAGCCACTGCAGCCCAATGTATTGACAAGAGGCAACATTACTTTCAGCCTCTGTTAGGTAAAGATGTGCTCCCTGAAGAAGTTGCTGTTGCCATCTGAAGGTGCAGCAGCTTCTTCATCTTTCCTTCCACAGCTAAGTCTGAGAGGGATTGTGAATCAGAGCTTTGAGCTGTTGTAAGGTCTTCTTCGGTAGAGCATATTTTATTTGTTCTTGAATTTAAGCTGTTCAAAATCAGTACAGCCATTCCCCTTTGACCCTTATTTTACCAATGATGTTTTTTCCACTCTAGTTTGGCAAGTATTATATAAAGCACCATGTGATTTCATGATAGGAATATTTGGGTCACTGAAGTCTTCCTTAATCGTAAGGCAAAGTCCATTTGAACTCCCAAATGAATATTCATCAGTCATCCTGCACAGAGCCAGGTGGTAATTAATTCTTTCTCTTGTGGTGACCACATGCTCCTGATGTGGTAAAGAGAATCAGGGAAAAAGAAATAGTAAGGGGAAGCAAACAGGAATGACTTTCCAGTGTTTTGGGCCTACATCTTCCTAAAAAGTGAGGGATGAAAAACCC
Source organism: Colius striatus (assembly GCF_028858725.1). Taxonomy (NCBI): domain Eukaryota; kingdom Metazoa; phylum Chordata; class Aves; order Coliiformes; family Coliidae; genus Colius; species Colius striatus. The sequence goes on along the minus strand of NC_084759.1, from coordinate 108,728,941 downwards.
CATAATTTGCTGTCCCTGTATTTGCAGCAAAAAACCGTGTTTTGTTATCCCCCGTACCTGTCAGTAAGGAATTATAGCGGCACTCCTCTTCCCTCAGGCTTTGCTCTTTGTGCTTTAAATATCAAATGATCTTCCCTAGTGACTACTTTACTGGAGAATATAAACTATAAAGAATACCTTCTTCTTTAGTTATTCAACAAATATTCTGTGTTGGTCATGAATTTGGGCTTTTAGATGCAGAATTTTTTACCTAGTTAACTGTGAAGTGTCTCCATGCAGCTTCTTTTGGTGTCTGAATGTTAAAACCTGGAAATTTCTGTTGAAGCAAGAATTCAAAAGTCTTAAAAACAAGGAGTTATGTGAGCTAGCCCACTTTTTGGTGGAGCTATGTGTTTGTTCATAGTAAATGGCTGTACACATGTGTGTATATATTCACGTGCATACACAGCAAGCAGGCTGTCTGCAGGACCGTTTGGTTAACCGCAACAGAAGTTGGTTTGATTAATGCTGCTCAAATGGCAATGCCTTTGGAATTATCATCTTCCCTCTGGCACTTGCAACGTGTGGAAAGACTTTTCTTTCCAGCTCCTTCTGTTGGGCAGTTTTTGGACATGTATTTTTTTGGTTGTCTCCTTTATTTTCTGTATCATACAGTAGTCTTTGGACACACAAGATGATGAGACAGACATTAAGAAACAATGCTATAAATCTGCTAGTCTGGCTTCTGTTCAGCACATGGAGCTTGCTTTTTGTGGTGTTGTTTTTTTTTTTTTTTTTTTTTTTTTAATTCTTCCTGAAGTATGAACCCTGTTCTTTTTCTGTTCTATGAAAGAACAGAATAAGTTACTTAGATCTCAGGTGCATATGCATTTCTTGCCCTTTGGAAATGGATTTCTGAATTTGACAATAGGCTGTGTTTCTTTTCTTTCAAGCTTTTGAAATATATAAATAATAAGTACTATGTCTACATCACTACTTTCTTCAAAGATCATGAGGAAGAGATGCTTATACAATTGCTACAGAAAGCATGTACTATTCTTCAAAAAAATACAGCTCTGTGAGACAAGAAGTATCCAGGCCTAAGACATTGTCAGTAGCAAATGTCAGTCTCTTTCTCTTTCCATCTATCATTCCTCTTTCTGCTGCTTGTGTCTCATCTCATCCCATCCCCTCCCAGGTTTGTAATCAATCCATGAAATGTTCCTAATTTCTGTATTAACCTCTATATTTTTATTTAACATTTCATTACCCTAAGCCTAGGCTGAACTGATATCTGGAGAGGTAAGATGCATTAGTCTCAGCAAATACAAATGACATTTCTTTATGGAATCCAGGAGTATTATTTTGATTCTTTTCCATACACCAAGGACCTAACTTTTACTTCAGATTTCTACTGGGTGCACTCACTTTTGCTACAAGATGAATTTAAATGGGAATAGCATTCATTTACCTGTTTCTGAGATCAGTGATCATAATGGAAAGTCTGAATGTAGCCTTGAAGTCAAAGAGAAATACAAAATTCCCGTAGAAGTTTCCATCTTCTCAGCTACTGTATATTTGCTTTTGTGTTGGGGGAACTATTGTATTCTGCTCTGATGTGGCTTATATGGTGCTTATAGAGCTGTTAATAGAAATGTAGGGCTGGATAATGCCCGCTCTTTATTAGTTCTTGTCACTTTATGGCTTTGAAAGGCTTGTTATCTCTTATCACAAAAAGGAAATGGCTACTGCTATGCTTGGCACTGCAGAAATGCAGAATGCAGACCTTTTCCTGCTTAACTATTGAAACTCATTTTAATAAGCTTTGGGAGGAATATAAATCTAGACAATATTTGAACCCAAGTTTACTTTAGTATGAGGAAAAAAAAAAGTATAAAACCAAATTATTTTAATATGATTTAAAAGCCAGTGGAGTTGATTATGAGCTTATATCTATTTGTTTAAAAACAAACAAACAACAGATCCTACCAGAAATCCATGCCTAAGTACTAAGGACAGAATATCTTCATAAAGATTAAGGTTGGCTTGGTTTTAAGACTAAAACTGCTTCTAGTGAAACCGCTTCTACAACAAAGTTTGTATCTCTGATTTCAGGTGGAAGATGACTCTCAAACCTTCTAGGAAATACCCACCATCATCTTTTTATTACTTATCTTGGAGATCATCCTGAGTGACACGACTATATTTGGGCCTAAAAAACTAAGTGGTCCTAAAATGCTGAACTGGCTTCAGAGCTGGAGCAAGCAGGACATGCCTTCCCAAGAAGTAAAGCCAAGAAAAAGAAAAATCCTGTTACACATAGACATCTTCCACATCTTCCAGATGAGGAAGAATGTAAAGATATATGTTACTGGGGAAGCCAGCATATGCCTGAATGAAACTCACCTATGGCAGTAGGCTCCACAGTATTTGAATCCATACAGCCAATGACAAGATCCCAAGAAGTTAAGCAGAAGTAGTTTATTCTACTGTCTTGTGCTTTTTGTTTTGCCTGTGTGGGGGACAGTTGTACTGTTACCTCTTGGTTTTCATTTGTCTGTGCACATGAGAGATTCCCAACGGAGTCCTTTAATGATTTCCTAAACTTAAACCACAGCTTGTCACTAAGTCAGATTCTCTTGTGTTAATGCTTGTGTTCTCAGCCACTGCTATGCGATTTAACTGTCATACCTTCTGTAAAGCCCACTGTGTCCTTTGGAAGAAGAGGATGATGGAATAAGAACTCTCTGTAATTGTGTTTAGTGACAGTAAGATGTAAGGAAAATATAGCTAATGGACACTTAAATCAGGTAGGCATTTGTATTAAGTATGGCAATTAAATTATGCTGCAAATAGATCCTCGACCAACCAACCAACATGTCAACAAGCATGTAAATAATGCCACCTGTCTTTGGGTTCAAAACCTGACCATCTTAGTCAGAAACATTAAGACTTACTATCAGATGAGATTTCTGCTCTCTGCTTGTTGATCTGTGGTGACTGCTGTAATGTTTCAGCTAGTACAGGGGTGGGTGGCTCAAAAAGACGCTTGTCACAGGAAATGGAGAGGAAGTTGTGTTTACGTAAAATGGACTTTCAGCCATGCTTCTATTATTAAATGACCATACAGATACCTCTTCTACCCCTCATGGCCAGAGGCTACTTCCCTGCCTCCACCTCTTTTTAAAGGAGAAATTGTACTCAAAGGTTATGACAGGACTTGGAGATGCATGTAGTGAAAAGGCTCAACAAAAACCAACATAAGAACAAACTATTTCACTGTGAGGGTGAGGGAGCAGTGGCACAGGCTGCCCAGAGGGGTTGTGGAGTCTCCTTCCTTGAAGGTCTTCAAGACCTGCCTGGACATGTTCTTACGTGACCTGATCTAGGTGAACCTGCTTCTGCAGTGGGGTTGGACTAGATGATCTCTAAAGGTCCCTTCCAACTCCTACCATTCTATGATTCTATGATTCAATAAAGCTGAAGGATGTTGTCATTGTCTTTGCTTCTCCTAAGATTAACTTTGTGAGTGATGATAAGCTGTCATATTAATTTGAGGATTTGATTGCTTGACTATGTTATTCTGTTGATTCACTATAATACTGTGAGGTTGCATATTTAATCAGCTTAGATAACAGCAGAGTGTTGATTTCTCAAAGTTTGCTTACATTTGTGTCATCTGATGTTATTAATTTTAGTATTTGGATTTTTAAAAAATTAAAACGTGCATCTTCTCACTTAATCACCTAATCTCTTTATAGGTATGGAAGATGTACAAAATTTGTAAGCTCTTTGCATCCTCTTCAAAATTAGTTCTTTATTGCTTCACAACACAAGTAATAAAAATAATGATTACTATGAAAAAAAAAGGCTTATGTTTTAATTCCGTATAGAACCTATGGGTTTTGGTGGTTTTGGGGGCTTTTTTGCTTGTTTGGGTTTATTTGTTTTGGTTTTGTTTGGTTATTAAAAAAAATATTCTAGATATAAGTAAGAATGGCAGCCCATCTGCCATTTACAGAAGCCAATACATAAGATGTATGATCGTGAGGTGGTATTCTAATAAAGCAAACCCAGCGAATTAGGTCTTAAACTGAGGTAAGGGGGGAAGGGGTGTGTGTGTGCCTCGTGGTCATCACTGATTTATTGACCAATTCTTCCAAAGTGCAGTCCTGGCATACGATCAGGGCAAAGACAAGTATCTAGTACTGGTTGCATGCAGGACTGTTAGAAATCCAGAGTATCTGGTTTACAGCTGTGTCATGCCTCTTCCTGGTGCACTTGTATCTAAAGTGGTGAAAGAGCAGTTCCGGACCACCTAGAGTATACATCCTTCTTCACAGATTAGATGAGGACTTTCCCACCTCTTGTTTACAGAGCTGAAAGCTGGAGCTGTCAGGATTTGATTCTAGGAAAACTTGGCAGGTCTTCTGAAATACATTTTTGGATCCTTTGTTGCCAATACAGAATATGGTATTGTCTAGTCACAGATCAGTTGCTGTGAACTGTTTAATCTGACTTGGATTATCTTCTGTATGTTCTTCCTCATGTCCACACTGTTTTTCAGTTGCAACAGATGATTTAGGTGAAACTGGACTTTCTCTCTTCCTGTGTCAATATGAGTTTCACATCATTAAGACAAATCCTGGAATTTGCCTTATTTGAATTTTTTCTGTCAAAATGGCTATGCATAGGAGGTAGGTTCCTAAAGCAGGAAATATATAGGTTACATTAAGATTCTGTGATTCTGTGAATATCTTATCTGATCTTGTGATCTATGTTTTTCCTAGCCCTTATATATCTTTGCCTTGCAATCTTGTAATGAACATTTGTTAACTATTTTGTTGAATCTGATTTATTAACACTGAGACATCTGAGGAGATCTCCCTTGCCTTAAAACAAAAGGATAGCTCTTCAGATTTGCTCACCAAGTAGAACTATCTTGCTTTCTTTTTTTCCTGTTTTTCTTTTGCTTCTGTATGGTTGAAATAGGATTTTTTTCCCCCTTTGAAGCCCAGTTTGAAGTAACACAGTGGGCGTACTAGGGGATGTTCCATTGCACCTTCAGTACTTTCCTATGTTACTTGCTTCAGATGCTTGTTGAGACTGTAGACATAACTCATGCTACTGCTTTAAAGCTTCCCTGGGCCTTTCTCAAATAAAAAGGCTTTTCACTGCTCTGTTTCTGAGGAGAAACCTCATAGACATGATGGATCTTGTTTGCTCGTGAGTATGTATGAACAGGCTCTACCATGAAGGCTGCGTAACTGGGATTATGCTCCACTGACAGACCTGATGCTGAATGGACTTCAAAGAACACATTACTTGCACTGCAGGAGCAGTGATTGCTTTGGGATTGGCCTGAAAGATGAGAGGAGGTGGAAAAAAAAATAAAGAAATCTTGCTTTGCTCACTGAATTGTACAGGCTTTGTGAATGGCTGATGTTTGTGCCTGAGCTCTCAAGTCAGCAGCTTTCACAGATGTGCCATCTTCTTAAGGAAGTTTGGAAGCAAGTCTGGAAACTGCTTTGCTGCACAGAGTGAGTACACTTTCAGTGAGTGTGTCAGGGACACTGAACTACTTTCTGCTAATAGCAAAGATTTTGATTGCTTGAATAACTTGCAGAGGCTGCGAACTGGCAGTTCTGATTATTCCCCTTAATATTAACCATTATAGTCTATGTGTCTCAAAAGCTGTTACAGGAGCAGCTGAACTCATGCTTTTCATAGGCCTTCTGAAAATGAAACCTCTTCTGAGCCTTTTAAATGTCCAAAAATTAGAGGACCATCTAAGTGAGGAAATGTTACATAAGATGGCCTTAGCTGGTAAAAGAGTAAAATATCCTGGTCCTAGGTAGCTGACCCATAACTGAGAGCTTGACACCAGAAAGCATATGGAGACCCTTTTAGAAAGCCAATAAAGAGCTAAAAGATAAGAATAGATGAAGAATAGATCTGTGGTTAAAATAACCCAGAAATACACCAGACATTTAACTTCTTGCAAGTTCAGCATACAAAGGCATTGCATTGCAGTATAGAAAAATGTATATAAACGCTTGGCTGTCATTTTCAGTCTCATCATTTTATTGTTCTCCCCTACCAACAAGAAGATCAGAGCACATCCAAAAGAACTGATTTAACTAACCTAGGTATACAAATTACAAGCACTGGACAATGTGGAACAACCAGAAGCTCCTCCATGGTTCACTTTGATGTCTCAGTCTGACTTGGTAGGCAAGAGGAGGAAAAAACTAAACCCCAAGCAAAGAAAACCAAAACTTTTGGTTTTTGGTTGCCTCTTTAACCTCAGAATCTTTCAAACACTTATTTGGAACATGGAGGCCAAGGAAACTCTCATTTTTCTCCCTCACAGCAGTGTGCCAAGTTCCACTTGCTGATATGGTACTTAGAGCCATTTCTAAAAGACAGCTTTGCTTTTCTAGGGAAAAGGAAAATCTATATTCTGAGGTAAAGAAAGAAACTCTCCTGCCTCTTAACACTAATATGAAACAGGAGGATGTTGTGGTAAATAGTATTGGTTTTTTTCTTCAGGCTTTCTCTTTTTTTTTTTCCAAAATTCTCCTACTCAGAGCACAAATACAGTAACAGTAGTAACAAGAATTGATTTTTTAAAAAGTCATTGAAAGAGAGATGCCAGTAGCCTGTTGTTCTGTACGTTCATTTTGATGTCCTGAGACAGTTTGCTAGGAGTGAGGCTCTTGCCTGTGCTAGCAAAATAATTTGATACAGGTGCCCTCTTGAGGAGGAGAAACAATTACAAAGGAATTCTGTTAGCTTTCAGGAATTTATTGACATTTGCTCAATTCAGTCTAGACTGCAGCAATAGTGTGATAGTGGTCCGAAATCCTAACTTTCAGCTGTTTTAGCCTCTGTAAGCTTGTTTCCTTCAACTAAAGTTTACAGGTAGTATGTATGTGGGGATGTTCTGGTTTGTGGCATCTGTCATCTGTTGTTTTGCCTTTAATTTTTTTTAAAGGAGATATGTGCTTTCACGTCTTATTTCAGTGCAGAAGATTACTTTCTCATTTACAAGTTCATTGCTTCAGGGGAAGGTAAGTGCATTTTTGAAAGCTCTGTAAGCCTAGGACAGGCTTGCAGTACCGAACTAAGGGACACTAGCTCTCTTCTGAACATACAGATAGCAACCTATGAATGTTTTTATTTCTCCTCTTTCCTCTTTCAGTGCATAAGATGACTCTGATCATGGAGTTCCTTGCCAGGGCTGGAAGTAGCAGCCCTGTTCTGGTGTTCCAAATGGCAGCTTAAGTAAGGAGGAGCCTTGGCAAGGAAAAGCATGCTGCTGGCATTTTTTTTTTCATCCCATTTAAGAGTGACTCAGTGTGGCCAAGAGATGTTGCCTATGTTATGGGAAAGAAAGAATATCTGTTGCAAAAAGCTTCCAGTGGAGCATGGTCTGCGTGATGTTTGTCAACCTTTTGTTTTGTCTGTGCTTAATTTTGCCCAGGGATCTAGGAGCTGAAATCTGATCCCAAAAGAGCAGTGTTTGAGAAAATCAGTATTTTATATTATATTTCCATGGACTAGTTCAATATTTAATGAAAGCAAAAACCTTCAAGTTGAGGAGAAGAAACAACCTTTCCAGGTATCCCTCTCCCCTGATGCCTTTGCTCACTTTTTTGAAGAAAGGATGTTCTCATCTTCTATTTTTATGAGAACAGCAAAGCTTATAGAGGATATTCTGCTTGCCTAATGCCTTTCCTACAGGATCTACGATAGGAAACTGAGATTTTTCTTTCTCTCACATGGGGGAAAAATATTACTTTTGTTGTAGTACCTGTTATCATGGTTGCTTTGTACATATCTGGAGCATAAGATAGCCCCTGCTTTCAAAATGTGTAAGCAAATGGAAAAGTATAGCACAAAGGTCAATTCAGTTAATGCCTGCTCTCTTCCACTACAGGAAATCATTTATGCATCTACCATGAAATACCTGGAAGAAGGAGAGATTCTGAATTTGTGTTGCCTCATCAGGCATCAACAGGATCAGTCGTCACAAATGGAAGGTCATTGGCATAAAAAAATCAAAACAGCAAGACAAGACTGGATTTGGAAAGGAGATGGAAGGCTTACAACTCTCATGAAACTAAGACCCCAAGGTAAAAGTCATGTCCTCTCCGCTTCTGAAAATTCTGAAAGTCAACCAATCACACAGTGGCCACTATCACTGCAGGGCGAAAGTAAAGAATACTGTGCCGTGAGTCACTTCATTAGATTGAATGTAACGGGTAAGCTTTGGGTGTCCAGGAGCTTTCTTGTAGAGAGAGCTAGTGAGATCACATGGTTGTTTCTGAAAAGAAATTTGTATGTGATAAAAATTGTGTTCATGAAGATGTATCCTGTCCTCCTAGGGTGTGAAAATAAAAGTGATTACTGCCATGCTGTCACAGTGGAATAAGTTTCATAATCATCTGCCTCCACGTCTATGTATGCTAAATGCAAGACTGACACGTGAAAAATGTGGATTTGTTTTAGATTGGCTGTGAACTAATGGGAATAGTTTCCCATGGGAATTCTATTACAAACACTGCTTCCAGAGCTGAAACGAATTGAGTGGAGAAAGCAGTGTGAGAAAATGTATGTTAGTGCCAGGTTAGACACAGCTTTGCCCCAGGTCACCTAGCATCTGTTCTGGGTTTATAGCCATAGTTATATTCACAGGCAGTAAAGTTATTTTCTCTGAAATGGAGATCTATGTATTTTTTAAATTGGAAACCTTTGTGTATGCAAACAGTCCAGCCCTATTGCCTCTTGAATTCATTTTAGTGTATGTAGACCACAGGGAGGACTGGAGCTTAGAGGGAGTGGAACCTCAGATATGGCAGCCATCACTGTGAATTATGTTTTTATTGAGGTGATTTTTTTTCTCTTGCTTCATTAGAAGAGAAAAAAAAAATGTGCAGAAAGATTCAAAGGGCTGAAACATACAGTGGCAGTGTCCCTGTGCTTTCATTTCTCTACAGGTCTTAACTGGTTGTATGGTATGTTGTCCTCTACTTGTACCAAGCAACTTCAGCTCCAAAAACTTCAGCAAAAGGAAATATCTATCTGGCCTAATTTCGCCTAACTAGCTGAGGTTCTCTGCTGCTGCTGGTGGTAAGCTACTAGATTTTTGTAGACTGCTTCTGATCAGGGTCAAGCTGAGAAACCATCTTGTATTCCTTCCGAGCTGTTTTCTCATCTTTGCTAAGACGTAGGGATTATATTAATCTTTTGCCTTCTTAAAGGTTTCTCCAACAGATTTTGACTAAAAATAAAACAAAAATGACACCTTCAGTCACCTTTTTGCCTCTGAAGTTTTAAGTAAGGAAAGATGCAGTTCATTTGCCTGTTGGTTGTTGTTATATCAAATATGAGCATCGTCAATACCAGAGAGAGGTGACCTGGAACAGAGCACAGCTCTGGGGGTGGATTATGAGATGGAGAAGATGTGGACTGTGTCATGATATCTTGGATAATTGTGTATGTCAAAGGTAAGAAGATAGAGATATCTATATGTATCTTTTCTGAAGACAGGGTTTATGATTGATTTTATAACATCACAAGTCTCACATGTGGGTTTCTGGCATATCCCTTATATTTAATGACTCTCTTTTCCCACTGTAATAATTCCATAGAGGTTAGCAGGCTAAAGCTCCTCAGGCAGGAGGGCAAAACGTTTCCAACTAACTTGCATTGGGTTTGGTTTTGAGCAATTTTGCAGAAGGTGCAGCTGAGCTGAATTTCAGCCAACATCCACAGAAGTCACTTGGCTCCATGTCCAATTCCCAGTCATGCCAAAGCAGAGTGCACTGAATAAGCAAAGGACCTCCTTCTATATGGCCTTTGGGAACATGTAGTGGTGTGCTAACATGACATATAAGGTATCTGGCAAATTAAATACTGAGCCTCAACTCAGCCAGTTGATCTAGGAGTGTGAAAGTCTCTCTTCTTGGCCAGATAGCCCCTCAGTATAACCTGTGAGATGTGGTCTTACAGTAGTCATTTTTTAAATAAGTTTATTAATATGGATTGTTGTATTTTGTTGTTGAACACTATGAGATTTTTTTCTTTTTTTCTTTTTTTTTTCCCCTCTGTGTGTGTATGTGTTTGTCTTTTTTCTCATCCAAGGACTCGTATCATGTTTGTAACATCTGAGCTGCTTTGCTTAAACAAAGTAATATTCTGAGATGAATACCAAGCTAGTAAAGGATTTGGAGCACGTCTCCTATGAGGAACAACTGAGGGATCTCAAGCTGTTTAGCCTGGAGAAAAGAAGACTCAGGGGAGACCTTATCGCTCTCTGTAACTACCTGAAATGAAGTTGCAGTGAGGCAGGGATTGGTCTGTTCTCCCTAATAGCAAGCATTAGAACAAGAGGAAATGGCCTCAAGTTGCGCCAGGGGAGGTTCAGGCTGGATATGAGGAGGAATTTCTTTCCTGAAAGTGTTGTCAGGCGTTGGAACGGGCTGCCCAGAGAGGTAGTGGAGTCACCGTCCCTGGAGATGTTTAAGAGACAGGTGAATGTTGCTCTTAGGGAAATGGTCTAGTGGTTGATAGGGCTGGGACAAAGGCTGGACTCATATCTTGAAGGTCTCTTCCAGCTGAAATTATTCTATGATATAGAAACAGCTTCATTTTATTGTGCAGCATGTCAGGGATTCATGCTTTGTTTCATGGCACACTTCAAGGTGTTGAAGGACTTATTTCTCGACTTTCTGACACTGGTTCATTGGGATTAATCACTTTACCTCTTTAACCCAATCTATCTCCTAAGCAGAGAAGAATTTCTTCATGCCTTTTCTAGTCCTAGAAGTTAAATTCTTTGCCATCTACTTTTAGTTCTTTCAGGTTTTGCCTTCATTGAGGCAATAGATTTCCCAGTGCTGTGCTCTTTGAAATGAAGAGATAATCTTTTTACAGCTGTACTTTCTGGGACTTGCCTCCCATGCAGGGAGATTTTCCCTTTCTGCTACAGCTTTCTATGCAAAGAAGGATTTCCTGGGTTGTTCTCTCCTCAGGAACATCTTCTAGCATATTTCTAGTCTGTCCTCTGTGGTCTTCAATTTGCTTTGAGAAAGCTTGAGGCCCTTACTGAGCTCTCAGCAGCATGAGCACAATGTGGGGATGCACAGGAAGGAGAAATGAAGTAGGTGTCAAACTCACTGCTCTACAAATATAAACCAAACCAGGCACAATGCTTTACCCTAACTGTGGGATGTTCTGAAAAGCTATTTTGCCTACAGTCTTTTAGCAGCCTTGTGCCCCTCCCCTCTTTTCCAATTATTGATGTGAATTTGCCTTTTGTGTAAGGGGTCCTCCTTTAGAGCTTAAAATATGCCACCAAACAACAACAAAGGGAAGATGGTTACATCTATATCTGTTTCTGTGGTTGTTGAAGCTTCTCTGATGAGCTCTTCTGACCTCTGACATGTTTCTTACACTTGGGCGTGTGTGCAATGTTTTTGGATGTCAATGCAGACGTGTATCTTCTAAATAAATAAGTCAAGTGATCATTTATCCCCTCATGACTTTGCCAGGTATCTGATTGTTTGTCTGCTCTGAAGGGCTGCAATTGCTGCTGCTTTGTGAGCCTTTCCATCAAAGACAGCCTGATTTTGGATTCTTGTTGAAATAAATGTGTATGTCACATCTGACAGAACCAGCTGCTTAACGGGTATCCTTGACACTGAGAAGCAGTAACAAGCAGTATAGATGTCTTTCTAGCTGGGGGAAGGTGGAGGTGAGGGGCAGAAGAGCATTGTATGATTCTATGTTTTGGGCTCCACTGAGCCAATTCAGACTGCAGATATTTTTAGCACTATTCTTCAGCAGGCAGTATGCTGTACAATTACATATCAACATGATGCTTCTCTTGTAGGTTGGTGTAGCTATGTTTCCACCTCCTGGCAACTATAAGGAACAGCTGAAAAGAGACTAAGGAGTCTATTTTTTATTTTTTCGAGGCACTAGAAGACGAAGTTGGAATTTTAAAGAGGCACTTGAGCTCAAAGATATTTTTAACTCTTTAAAGTTCAGTCAGTATGCTTAGCTATCTGCAAGGATAGAAGCTGTTTCCAAATGCCTTGCTTTGTAACTAGTGAAAACGAGTGCTTGAGATGAAAGGTCGTAAATACAAGGCGCTTGCAGCAGGACTGTAAATAATAAGATGCCAGACAGACATTTTATACTGAGGAAGGGAGCATGAGAGTATATTGATGATAAAATGGAGACATGAACACACTTGGTGATACTCCAGTCTCTAAAATACCTATACATTCTGTTTATTAAGGACAACAATTGTTACAGAGGTACATACTGTTAACGGAGGACACATAGTCAAGACTGTAGGCATTAAATGAGGTTAGTGCCCTTCAGTAATAAGAAAATGTTAATTTTCTCAAATAAAAATCTCTTTCACAAGTCAGGGTGATCTCTCTCTGTCTTTCACAACAGTGGGGTCTGAGCTGAGGTTTTTTCCAGGAGCTGATTTGAAACCTATGGTGCCTGTTTCTTGTTCTTTACCATGTCAAGGCAATCTGCCTATTTACAGGAAAGTCCAAAAGTCCTTTTGGTTGCCATCTCAGAAGTGCCCTGTGCGAACAGGAAAAAGACAAGTTTAAGCAGACAGTGAAATACACATTTCTAGAACCTGTAAAGAAACATAGACTGCTGGTCGAAAACACCCAGTTAAAAATGTCTTTTTCAGTAAATACTGATTTTCAAGCTAATTGTCAAAGTGTCCATTCAGCTAGGATACCTTATGGGAATAATGAGATCACTGTTCCTTCTGCCCTTGTTAGCTACATTAAAGCTAGTTAGGAGTAGTTTTGTAGTGTCTGTGCAAAAGCCCGGTTGAGTAGACGTGCTAGACTCAAAAGTATGGAATCTGGACTTTGAATCAGGTTGTTTTCTTTGTTGTTCAGTTTCAGGAAGTCCCATGGAGGTGTCCACAACTTATCTTCTTTTACATAACATTTTGCCTCAATCAGGAAAGTCATTCTGCTCAAAGGAATCCTATAGAGTTCAAAGGTGCCTCTGGTATATCCCTTTGGATGCATTTTTAAATTCCTTTAGCTAGATGCTATTAATCATTACAGAAGTCATAAACTAGCTCTGACAAGAAGCCATGTGCAATCTGGATTTCTAGTGATGGAGACTTTGCAAAAAGGATAAATAACTTTCCCTGCTGTGTAGAAGGGCTGTGAGATATGCACCTCTTGCCTCTCTGAGCAGTAAGCTGAGGAGGAAAAGAGGTGAGGAAAACTGGCAGAGAAACATTGCCGGCATTTTTTACTCCTATCTCCGTTTTGAAGATAGCTGCTTGATGCTGGATCCTAAGGGCTGCAGACATCCCCTCTTTGGGGAGGGGAGTGCTAAGTCTGGGCCACACCATGGGTGTGGATGCCCTTCTGTGGAATGAGTTTTAACGTCTGCCTGCTGCCATGTAGCAGAGGAGTGGGCTGCCAGTGGTGAGAGACTGCTGTATCAGCCTGCTCAAGCTGGACTTTTTGGGAGTCGCACCCCTGGCAGCTGCACTACTGAGAGTGTCCACTTGAATAAAAGAGTTATGTGTAAAAGAGTACATAATTAGTGACACAAGCTCATTAGCTGAGCATCTCTAGACACCTTGTTGCTTAAGTGTTATAATGCTATATCTGTCTATATTGTTTTTTATAAATATATATATCTGCAGCAACATGTACACATAGACACAGCGACAGCACAGATAATTTTAGCAAGTTTTAATGTTTTACAATGTTTTTTAAGTGTGTCACAGAATCAGAACAGTAATGATTGGAAGGGACCTCTACAGATCATCTAGCCCAACTACCCTGCTAAATCAGGTTAACCCAGTTCAGGCTGCACGGGAACATGTCCAAGTGAGTTTTGAAAACCTCTGCAGAAGGAGCCTCCACACCCTCCCTGGGCAGCCTGTGCTCCCTCACCTTCACAGCAAAGAAGTTTTTCCTCATGTTCAAGTGGGAATTACTGTGTTCCAGCTTGTGCCTGTTACCCCTTGTCCTGTCAATGGGCGCTGTAGAAAAAATATTTGACCCATCCTCTCGACACCTGCCCTTTAGGTATTTATAAATGTAAAGAAGATCCCCTCTTGGTCTTCTCTTCTTCAGGCTAAACAGCTCCAGGCTTCTCAGGTCCATAGCTGTGCACTGTGGCACAGACTGTACAGGCCTGAGGGCAAGAGGTGGGCAGAAGGCTGTGGTCTGCGGCATGAATGTGTGCAGCAAAGGCCTTGTGGTGAGGAGCAGGAGACTTCCTGAGTCCGTTTCTGACACTTCCTGCACACTCCGTGCTAGTTGATGTTTTTTCACACCTGATTTTCTTCTCTCTCACTTGTTTCATAGTGTCTTTGTTCAGCTTTTCAAACAGCGCCTTAGGACATCGAATAAGGAGCCAAAAGTCCTGATGTGCACATTCTCCCACCTTGGAGCAGGCATTGCTCTGCCACCTTGTCTTCAGGAGCTTTTAAGCTACTGTGGGAAGGTGAGAAAATTAATGCACCAGCAATGCCCACAATCCAATGACAGTGTCTATGTTTGTGGGTGCTGATCTAATTTTATGTCACATTTTCCACCTGTTCTACAAAAAGGGCACGTAGTTCAAGTGGCACAAACCTGAATAAGGATAAGCTGTAGGACTGGGCTTTCCCTGGTGATTCTACCCTTCTGCATGAAGCATAAAATCTGCCAGAAGTGTTGCTAATCAGCTGCAACACAGGAAAGAAATGGGGTGATAAATTTGACTGGAAACCACTGTGGAGGGTTCTTCTAAACCACTAAGTGACACAGAGGTTTAGGTGTTAAGCTGACTCATAAGCAGAGGACTGTATGACAGCAAAGAAACCAATGTGGTGAGGAAGGAAACAGGTAAAGTAGAAGCACCCTGTTTGTTTATTATACTACACCAAAACCTTGTAGGCAGTGATAAATGTCATTGTGACACTGGTGTCATGACTTTAGTTTGCATTTAAGAAGTGGGATGTGTAGGTTTTTTCCAATATAGATACAAATTTCTATTTCAGGTATGCTTTCTTATACAACTGATTTGTTCCACTTGGTGTAAAAGTCATAGAAGTGGAAGCAACTAAAAGAAAACTATCAAGCCACCTTCTTTGTCTTGTGATAACAGTATGGATTTTATTTTTGGCAATGTTGATCTAGCTGCTCTATAAACACAAGAGACAAAGTTTTCTATTCCTAAAAAATAAATAAAACTAAAAATCTATGTGATGGATCTGAAGAGGAGTGAGTGTGCAGCTCCTTGAGGCTGGAGTAGCTGACTCCCAGTGAGTCTGTTGAGGGTTCCTGGGGCTTCTTGCAGGATGTTCACAGCTCTCTTTGGGAGGAGGAAGCTGTAGCTTTCAGAGACCATTACCTTCCCTGGGGCATGAAGGAGGATGAGCACTGAACAGCAGAGAGGCCTGGTAGTCCTGTATATCTCCCCCTGCTTGGCATTGCCCTAACGTATGATTAGCAATGCTATATGTAAGCTTTGGTCCTTAGAAGGACCACCTGGGGTTTTATTTCTGCTATATACCAGTTCTTCTGATATCTGTTATTTTTAAAGTAGGAATTATTTCAGATTTTTAGCTTCTTTATGTGCAGTTTGTGATGTGTGGTGCAATTCTGTCACATTTGGCTGTGGAGTAGGAGGCCAGTACCTCCAGGTGAAAGATGGGGAGGAAACTTTCATCAGTGGAGCCTGAGATATGTAATGATTTTTTTCTGAGATGTTTTAGGAGTTTAGTGTCTTCCCATGAACCATCTCTTTTCTGTTCATCTTTGAATACTTCTATGGGAGGCTTTTTCTAGGATTATCCACAGCTCTGAAGGCATTAATTATACTTGCAGGTTGTTGGTTCCTGTGCTCTTCCTGGGAAACCAACAACAAGGTGCAGGGTCCACAAGAGGTAGAAATTAAAGTAGTCAAGGTCACAAACATTTCTGTTGCAGATAGATTGGGTTGCTGGACAACTGGTATTGAGGAAGAAGCCCCTTGAGGGTAAGTGGTAAGGGATTCTGTAGGTCCAAGACCATGCTGGTCCAGTGACTCTACAATTAGGTGAAAATTAGCTACAGTTAGAAAACTTTTTGTTGGTCTCTGAATATTGCAATATTATTGCCTCAAATTGACCTGCTGGAAAGCAGCTCTGCAGAGAGAGACCTGGGAGTCCTAATTGATAATAAATTAAACATGAGCCAGCAATGTGTCCTCATAGCCAAGAAGGCCAATGGCATCCTGGGATGTATCAAGAAGTGTGGCCAACAGGTCGAGGGAAGTTCTGCTCCCCCTCTACTCTGCCCTGGTGAGGCCTCATCTGGAGTCCTGTGCCCAGTTTTGGGCTCCCCAGAGCCCAGAACTGGGCACAGGACTCCAGACAGAGAACTTATGCAGACAGTCCAGCATAGGGCCACCAAAGATGATCAGGGGACTGGAGCATCTTCCTTAGGAGGAAAGGCTGTGGGACCTTGGGCTGCTAAGTCTAGAGAAGAGGAGATTCATTCATATTTACAAATATCTAAATAGTGGCTGTCAGGAGTTGGAAGCATCTCTTTTTTTCTGTTGTATCCAGTGACAGGACAAGGGGTAATGGGAAAAAAACTGGAACACAAAAATTTCCACTTAAACAGAAGGAAAAACTATTTCACTGTGAGGGTGAGGGAGCCCTGGCACAGGCTGCCCAGGGAGGGTGTGGAGTCTCCTTCTCTGGACACCTGGGCACGTTCCTGTGTGACCTGATTTCGGTGAACCTGCTTCTGCAGGGGGGTTGGACTAGATGACCCCTTCCAACCCCTACCATTCTATGATTATATGAAACATTTTAACCTGGAAATGTCAGGTTTTAAAGGTCTAATTATCAACTGTTGTTTCCCCTGATATTGGTCAGAGCCAGAGAGGGGTTTCTACCTGAGAAAGTCAAGCTCTTAGGTACATGGACTATGTTTTTTCCCCATACAACAAAAAATGTAAAGCAGTCTTCTCTGTTTTTGAAACGAATAGAAAAAACAGACTGCAGGAGGTGGTGGTGTTCTTGTTCATCCTTTGCTTCTCCTCTCTAATCCCAGTGCTGGATTACAGTGCTTTCTGGAGAGGCTGGCTGTGAGGCAGCTACAGATGTGAGGTGTACAACTTGTCTCATATAATAACCTCATGGGATTAAGCAGTTTTCTAGATGAGCTAGTGTAAAGAAGGTAAATATTTCTGAGAAGAGAGGAGATATCTAACTGCTTTCTTGAATTAGAGCTACTAAAGATTAAAAAGAAAAAAAGCTCTGGGCAAAACAGTCACCTGCTGTATGGCTTTTTTTTTCTTCTTCCCCCTGGTGAAAACACTCACTTTGTTGAAATCTTAGTATTATTCTAAATGTTAATATCTTGAAGAATTCAACACACAGACACCACAAACCTCGCCTCTGCTATGGAGGAAACATTGAAACTACTTACCTTCAGGTCTATCTTATCAAAACACCCTAATTTTACTGCTGTTTAGTTTAATTTGTTCATAACTATTTTGAGAGCTCCTTCCATTAGGCTAGTTCTCTCTTAGAAAGCCCTCTACTATCTATTTCCCAGTTCATAGAGAAAGCTTTCGAGTTCTACATGTTTGGAACTGAATGAAGCTAGCTCATGAACTGGATGGGTTGACTTTCACAGCTACAAGCTGTCTGTGTCTTCCACTGATGCCAGCAAGTGTAAGACAAATACGGAGTCTGAGAAGAAAGTGCACTATAGAGGTACAGCTCCTCCAGTCACTATCGATCTTCTGCTATGCTAGTACTGGGATAAAATGGATGTGTTTTCATGACCAGGGTATCTTGTAGAGAATAAAAATGGGATGCTATAAAGTCCATTAACTCAGCAGCATCTGCAGGACCCAGCTGCAGATGGTTGAGGAAGATGGCTAAGAACAAAAGAATACCACAACCTCTCCTCTCCCCTCAAAAAGTTTCAGTTTCTGAGAATGAACAGCTTTGTGAATATCTAATTACTGCCCCTTTTGAGATGATTTGGCTTCCTCCCAGGACATTCAAATTCCTCCTATATTTTTTGAAACTTCCAGTGGAGGAACCTGAGGAATTCCCAGGAGAGGACCATCCAATGCTTGGGAGAAACTGGGGCACCATTTGAGCCAAATCTGTCCCCTGCACAGGGACTGCAGACTGCTCCCAGACTTAGTGTGAAACTCTTCACAAGTAGTGAACAGGCTGCACAAAAACAGCCCAGGGCCCGGCCCCTGAAATGCAGGGGGAATGTGGACCCATGGATGCATCTGCTGCTACATTTCTTCAGGTAACTTACTACTCAGATGCCTAGCAGCTTGTGTTAAAATTTTAAAGGAGAAACGGGACAGCCTCTTAAATTGTTACTGCTCTAGTTATTTATTGCAAATGGAGTACCAGTGCAGTTCCCAAAGTTTTCCATGCTCAAAAGGACAGCTAAAAGTGGAGGCTGACCTGGGGATGTTGAAAATATGGTATAGCTACTTCAGAAAAGGCACTGGTGTTGGCTGCCTATGGGCTTCTGAGTTGGTTGCTGTATGGTTGGCAAGTATTTAGTGCAAGGGTTCCTGTCCCCCTGAGAATATGGCCAGCCCTGTATAGGTTACAAGGACTCAGGCCTGCAGATACCTTTCCTCCTTCTCAGAGCTGGGTGACAGAGGGGCAGGGCTTTGAGAAGAGAGCCCTTTGGGGATGAGGTGG
Organism: Colius striatus; assembly: GCF_028858725.1. Taxonomy (NCBI): domain Eukaryota; kingdom Metazoa; phylum Chordata; class Aves; order Coliiformes; family Coliidae; genus Colius; species Colius striatus. Next base: position 108,710,223 of record NC_084759.1, on the reverse strand, counting down.
AAACAATGAATGCCACATGGTGGCTGCTGCTGCTGCATGAAGGCTCTGACTGTTGTAAGGGTAGTTTTGGATTTTAAATATTGTAGCCTTGCTTTGCATAGTAATTACCTTACCCCTGTAAGACACTGAGAGTTACACAGAACAGACTTTTGAGGGAGGATCTTCTCTATCCTTTAGAATGTGCTTTAAAATGTGCAAAGCAAAGACATATTGTGATGAGTTAATCATGGGAATGGCTATGTGACAAAATGGTTATTTAAAAAGTTGTGGTGATGTCTGATGTACTAATTGATACCTGGTCCTTTATGCTTATGCTTTTCACCTTTTCCTCCTTCAGATTGTGTTAATATATATTTTCATTATGCTGGACTTTGCTTTTATTTATCAGATTTTAAGTTGGTGCTTTGCATAGTTCAAGGCTTGTAGCTTGTGTGCGATGTGTGTCTGTGTGCAGACAACTTAAGGTTGTGGTTTATTTTTCACGTCAGAAAGCAGTTTGTTTCCCTAGTTTCCCACAGTTAATGTGTCACATCCTCTTCAGGGGAGTGTACAGCCAGATGGTTTGTTTTCACTGAGCTGTTTCAGAGGAGATAGAAGCTACTCCTGTCTGAGAGACAAATCATCTGCACTTTAAGGTCTCAGAAGCACCAATCAAAATAAATTAATGAGCTGTACAGCTGAAAACTGGAACTATCTGGGATGGACGGTCCTAAACTGACATAATTCTCCCTTCTTTGCAGCTATATCCGGGCCCCTGGTGAGGACAGAGCAGGAGGGGAGCTCCAGATACATCTCAGCGGTTCCCTGTTGTGCAGAAGCCACCTCATAAGCAGCCATCTGGACCACCTGGCATCGTGTCGGAGTGTCTGCGTACGCTGACATCTCTCCGCTCAGCCCCAGGACCGCGGGTATGGGCAGAGCGGAGCGTGCTGGCACTGCTGCTGTTTGTCTCCCATGCTCCCCTGGCTGGAAAGCTTCTCTCCAGGCTGACAGCCGGGTAACTCTCCTCCAGCCTCGGCATTCTTTGGGATGAATCCGAGCGTGAGCGGTACTGTTGCCCAGCTGGAAGGCTGAGGCTAACGGCAGAGTGACGCACACATCGCACACTCTTGTGCCAACCACCGCTGTCAAGGCTGAGTAAAACTTTCAATTTATTTTAATGTAGTTATTGAGGCATGCTAATTCCATCGAAGGAAATAACACGAGAAAATCCACAAATATTCATTTACTACTTTTGAATGAATTTGGTTCAGCTGTGTTTCCTTTCTCCTTTTCAAGTTTCACTTTGAGACTTCTGGCTTACAGGCACAAGTATTCAAGGACTGTGAACCTTAAAAATTGCAGTCTAAATTCTGTGTTTCACACATGAATATTTGAACAGAGTAATATACTCTGTTCTTTCTCTAAGGCCCCATTTTTAATCATTAATGCCCGTTCTTTTGAGCAAATAATCCCCACGTATGAGAGACTCGTATGCATTTAAAAAAGATTTCTCTGGGAGAGGTTCCAATATGACAATATCCTGTTTATGAATATTTATAGATCCATCAAAACTGGTGAATACTGAATTTACTTATAAACATAGTGGAGGGTTCTTTTTTTACTTTTGAATGAGACTGAAAAATTCTTTGCAAACTGGATCAAATTCAGAACATAATTCTGGTCAAACCTCTTTTTTTTTGTTAAGAACATTTCAAACTTTCAAATTTTTTGATTGAAAGCAACTTTTGCATGTATGATTTATCCATATTGAAAAAAAACACCAAACCCCAAACAACCCAAATTGTTTGACAGTATTGACTAACATGAAGGAAAAACCAAAGAAACTAATTTGTGGCAAAGATTTTAAGTGAATGAAAACTAAATCGGAGAGTTTTTTAACATAAGAGATATGCTGCCTGTTGCATGTTAGTGGCAAAATAGTGATCAATGTGGTTGCATTGTCTCCAGGTTGCACTGAAAGCTTCTCATCCAGATGCATCAGTATTTTGTTAGAACTGTGCAGAAAACCACCAGGCTGTTGTCTGAATGTGCTTAAGTATTGCATCATGTTTAAGAAAACACTATTGCCTCTTGCATTTGGCTTACCGATGTAGCAGCACTCCTTCTTTCTGTGCCACAAGTGTGGCAGTATCCTGGGTTTTGTTATGTACACCAGGTGTCCACACTTGATATGGTTTACATTTAAAATGAAATTTTTAATGCTGCATAATTGAAGCAATTTTACAGCAACTGATACCAGATGAGGATCTAGGTTTCTGTGTGCACAGTGCCTTTCCTTCTCCTTCCAGCACATCCTGAGATGCATGCTTGTATTTAAATATGGCTGTGAATAAATGTGTGGTCTAAATAACCCAGAAGAAAAGTCCTGTTGCAACACACATGACATTTCTGAATCAATCATCGCACAAAGATATTTTCCTGTCTGGTGCTTATTAGGTTTTGACTTGAGAATGACAGTAACGATCAGTATTTCCCATGGGATGGAAACACAATTTTCTAGTCATCTCTAGCTGCAGGTGACTGATTTGGAAAATAAAAGATTAAAGAAATACAAATGACAGAATAAAGGAGAGAATGACAAAAGGTCTATCAAGTAGACAATTTGAGGGAATGCAGAGGCGAGCGATGGAAAATATGATAGCTTTGTGGGCAGGTTACAGGGAGCCTCAAAAAAGTGTGGCTGCTGGCTTCTGACAGTAACATCAGAAAACTGTAGTCAGGATGTAGCTACTGTGGTGTTGTGGAAACAGGAGTACACTCTGAGACCTTAGCCTTACACCCTTAGCTGGTTGTGAACCTCCCTGCCATGACAGAACCAGTATGAGTGCCAACTGCAGCAGGGCGCTTGCCCTTGTGACCTAAGCAAAAGAGATGAGGAGTTTGGCTGTGAGAACACACATGTATATTTCTCAGTAGAGAGTTGTGCAAGTTTGCCATGTCAATTTGGGTCATTTATGGTATAAAATCTGACTGTAGGAAAGTATCAGTGATGTTCTTAGCCAGATCCACGTTGAAGCAACAGCTGAATGGATTTACATTAAAATACTTTCCACTGAGAACTTTATATATTTTAACTGGAAATCTTTTGGATAGCATGGAGTTATAGTTTTTTTTGAGTGAACCAGAAAACAATGTGCTGGATGACAGCATTGTCTCAGTCTTACCAATGAACTGCTGCTCTTCTGCCAAAAAGGAACTACCAACTTATAAAAGGTGGTTTGTTAAAAAGTATATACAGTTGTAGAATAGCATAAGTTACTTGATGCCTCTTTAGTTCACTGTGTCTATGAAAGCAGGAAGCTCATGTTTTTGATCTCTTGCAATAGGATGGTTGCCCTTTCTGTTCTACTATACAAATGGAGATATCTTTTGAGAAATTAAAAGCATGCAAGGGTTAGGAATCATTTCTTTGTCAACTAGTTGATGAAGTCGAGATCCTGAATTTTCCAATACATGCTATTGCCTTGATCTTTTTTTAGAAAGATCAGTAATATGAGCATGTTTGCTCTTGCAAAACCTTTTTTTTTCATCTTCTGCAGGTAAGTCTATGAAGCGTCAGCAAGAAGTCTGTAGCTGTCTTTGTGCCACATAGCTATGCATGAATAGTGAGCAGCTAGAGATGCCTGTAAAATGCTATCAGAGATCCCAGATTGTAAAAAAATGTAAAGACTAGTGGTTTTTGGAGTTGTTTGTTTTTTTTTTTTTCATTTTCAAACCCTTTTTTGCCTTTTTTCAGTACAAGAATGGTACTTGCCATGAGGTTTTGTTTAGAGCTTCTGTTTTCAAAAGAAGCATGTTTTACTACATGTTCTCTTTGAAGGGATTTGCACAACAATTTGTGACTACATGCCATATTTTGTGCCTTTGCTTTCTGCAGTGCTGATTCCTTCTGGTAAAGATGGCTCAGACATGGGCAATTCTGGCTGTACTCCTTTTCTTCAGTCTGACTGAAGGGATAGGTGAGTGAGAAAAATCACAAACTACGTGCAGCACTCTTTGTTACTCTGCATTTCCAAGTCAGCAGTACACTGAAAGAGGGGAAATCTTGCTTATTGTTTAATGTGAATGCAAACAGTGATGTCACCTCAACTGGTAAAATAATTGTATGCCTTGCAGAGTGGCACAGGATGATATAGCTGATACGAATTCAACACAGATCATCTGAAAACCCATCTCCTGTTCAGCTGGGTCAATATCTGGATAGCTCTGATTTCTGGTGGAAAAGGGATCTATATATGCCCCTGACTAAACAACTCTCATGAACTATTGAGCCAAAGTGATCTTGGGTTTTAACCTTGTTACAGGTCTACGTTCCATTGCTACCCCTAGTTTTACTTGCAACATGCCTAATTCCATAACACAATATTTTTCTTAAAATGTAGTTTCCTTTCCCTCAATAGTGAATCTTGCCCTCCCCATCAGTTTTTCAAAGCCCACATTGAAGTGATAGAAATCTGTTGCTTAAAATAAGATGAGGGACCTGCAACTTATTGGCATGCATCACAGACCTGCACAGTGTACATAAAGGAAAGGCACTATCCCCACTGCATTTCCAGACTTGGAGACCTGGAAATTGAATACTACTAATATGTGTCTGCACAGAGCAACGTGACCCCAAGGCTGCCACTACAGTAAGGAAATAGAAATTTTAAAGTGTGATGAAGCCAAGAGTTTCCTAAGTTTTGATGATGTTTGTAGCGTAATTTTTAATGTTTTTTTTTTTCTTACATAGCTTACAACATAGTAAGTGTGGAGGTTGATCGTGAGGCTGTGTTGAGTTGCCCTTATGTCTCCAAAGTATCTTTGCTAATGGTGACGTGGAAGATGACATGCAGCCCTTGCTACTTGGCCTACAGGAGTGATCACAATGTGACAAGGAAGCTAAGCTGCAGTGAGAGGGTGATGTGGAAATATTCACCTGACAGGGACCCTGCTCTTCGCATTTACCCTGTGAGCATTGGTGATGAGGGAAATTACACCTGTGAAATTGTCAACAGTACAGGGAATTTTCTTTTTTTCTCTTCTCTGACTGTCATAGGTAAGAAACACCTTGTGGGGTTGGTTTTTGATGTTAGGGGTTTTTTTTAATGTTTATGTGGAGGTAAAATTATTTGATTTGGTAGTACAAGACCAAATTCATTTTGGATGCATACTGAAATTTAAAATAACATGGTAAGCTGATTTTGTCAGGCTATTTGGAGAAGGGGGAAAAAAGCATGAGGCGTTACCCAATAGGACTTGGCTGTTCTGTAGAGAAATAATCTAGGTAATAATTCCAGTTTTGGGCCCCTCTCTACAAGAAGGACATTGAGGTGCTGGAGAGGATCCAGAGACGGACTACCAATCTGGTAAAGGATTTGGAGCACATTTCCTATGAGGAGTGGCTGAAGGATTTGGGGCTATTTAGCTTGGAGAAAGAAGACTCAGGGGAGACCTTATCACTCTCTACAACTACCTGAAAGGAAGTTGTGGCGAGGCAGAGGTTGATATGTTCTCCCTAGTAAAAAGCAATAAAACAAGAGAAAATGGCTTCAAATTGCGCCAGGGGAGGTTCAGGCTGGATATGAGGAGGAATTTCTTTACTGCAAGGGCTGTCAGGCATTGGAACTGGCTGCCCAGGGAAGTGGTGGAGTCACCATCCCTGGAGGTGTTTAAGAGATGGGTGGATGTCGCTCTTAGGGAAATGGTCTAGTGGTTGATAGGGCTGGGACAAAAGCTGGACTCAATGATGATGGACTTGAGGTCTCTTACAGCTGAAACAATTCTATGATTCTGTGATTCTAGATGTTTTGTGATTATTTTTTTCACTTCTTTTGATGCGTGAACAAGGAGGTTTTAAACTGCACAGATTCAACAGTCTGCGTAGTTTCTGAGGGGATTCTTGGGCCTAACAGGGCATTTAAATGTTGTATGAATGTTCATGCAACCAGGAGTATACACTCTTGATTAAGTTAATGCAAACAGAAGATATCAGATACATATGACTGCTGTATTCTGAGCAAGTGAATACTGAATCAAAATTCACAATGAAGTCAATGTGTGTTTTGTCTGGGTAAGAGATGAGTAGGAAGGAAGCAAAAGTTTCAGGACACTATCTGGAAATATTGAATTCTTCCAGAAATACCATAAACTGTCTGTAAGACTGTTTTGGACTAATGGACTAATTTAATCACTAAAAATTAGATTAGTCCATTTTCAAGTAGAGAGGAACAAAACAATATAAGGAAACATAATTAGTATATAAAAATCATCTTTTTCAGATAGGCAGGTTCACTAGGTTTCCATAAGTTTGAAAAAAAAAGAAATAGAAGATTTTGTGATTTGAAGTTAAGCCTTCTAAATATAAGTAAAAATTATGGGAAATGAATTTCAGCACTCTATAGTTGCTATGGTTAATTTTTGTCACTTGATTTTTTTGTTTTTCCCTGCAGGGTCTAGCCTTTCTAATAATGGCTTAGGTATTGTCTGAGCCTTTGCCTGTTTGACAAATGTGGAATATGAGTTGTTAGACTTTAGGCAGAACAGTTTTGTCTGATTCCTCTTTTATTTTCCTACTATCAAGTTCTTGATTTTACCTACCCAATCTCCCAAGCTGTATTTTCTTCAGTATGTGCACTGCCAAACTCATAAATCTTCCTTTAATTCACCCCTCTCTGTCATCCCATCTACTATAGTCACCTTTTAAAAGACATAAGGAAGGAGTACTTTTAGATGAAGATACCTAGTTTTGAAGATATTCACCTTGGACTTTTTGATGTATATTTTCCCTAGTGCTAATATTCCAAATTATTTTTAAATCTCTCAAATCAGTCATGCAAGCTAAAAAATACCACCTATATTTCAGTTTCTGAGTTGGCAATTTTATACTGAATTAGAAATAATTGTTGTAAATTTTCTAATTTTCTTCTATAGTCCCCCCTACAGTGACTCTGACCTATGACAAGAGCAGGATGGCTGTCTGTCAAGCATCTGCTGGAAAGCCACCTGCTGACATCTCCTGGATCCCTACAAGTAATCAAAGCTCTGAAGAAGTAGTCCATCACCCCAATGGAACAGTGACCATAGTGAGCTACATAGGCTGGGTCAACAGTACACATCCCACTGTCACCTGCCTGGTTACCCACCCAGCTACAAACCAAACTCTGTCACTAGACCTGTCAGGTAAGTAAGATTGTTCTGTGGTTGCTCTTTGTCATGCTGTAAGGCTTCTTTGTGCTGTTCTGTGCAGCTGTCCCTGCTGAGAGTCAGGGTTCTGCGGGTTGTTTAGTGGGGTTATAAAACCAAGTCCTAATGCATGTTGAGAGATAAATTAATTTTGAGTTAGTCAGTTGAAACCAAAAGTTTTGTGGCATTGTATGGGGAATCTTTCAATGTGCGTGTCTTTCTATTCCTGTTCTGCTTTACAAGAGTTCTTCATTTTGCTTTAGAAGAACTTCTCGTTCATTTTGAAGAACTTCATGAGGTTCAACAAGGACAAGTGCAGAGTCCTGCATCTGAGGAGGAACGACCCCATGCACCAGTACAGGCTGGGGTTTGACCTGCTGGAGAGCAGCTCTGCAGAGACAGAACTGGGAGTCCTGGTTGATAATAAACTAAATGTGAGCCAGCAATGTGCCCTTGTGGCCAAGAAGGCCAATGGCATCCTGGGTTGCATCAAGAAGAGAGTGGCCAGCAGGTCAAGGGAGGTTCTGCTCCCCCTCTACTCTGCCCTGATGAGGCCTCATCTGGAGTCCTGTGTCCAGTTTGGGCTCCGCAGTTCAAGAGGGACAGGGAACTTTTGGAGAGAGTCCAGAGCAGGGCCACCAAGATGATCAGGGGAATGGAGCACCTTTCTTATGAGGAAACGCTGCGGGAATTGGGGCTGTTTAGTCCAGAAAAGAGGAGACTGAGGGAGGAATCTCATTAATATTTATAAGTATAGAAGTGGTGGATGTCAGGAGGTTGGGACATCTTTTTTTTTCTGTTGTATCTAGTGACAGGACAAGGGGTAATGGGATGAAGCTTCCATTTAAACATAAGAAAAAACTATTTCACTGTGAGGGTGACGGAGCCGTGGCACAGGCTGCCCAGGGAGGTGTGGAGTCTCTTTCCTTGGAGGTCTTCAAGACCCGCCTGGACATGTTCCCGTGCAACCTGATCTAGGTGACCCTGCTTCTGCAGGGGAGTTTGACTAGATGATCTCTAAAGGTCCCTTCTAACCCCTACCATTCTATGATTTTATGATTCTATGATCTTGACTGGCTACTAGGTGCCCACCAAGCTGCTATATTGCCTCACCCCTTCAGTAAGAAGGAGAAAAATACAATGGAAAGCTTATGAGTTGAGTTAAGGACAGGGAGATTACTCACCAGTTACTGTCATGGGCAAATCAGACTGGATTTGTGGAAATTAATTTAATTTATTGCCAATCAAATCAGAGTAGGATGATGAGAAATAAGAATGAAACCCCCATCTCTCCCTTCTTCTTGGACTCAGCTTCAACCCCAACTTCTCTACCTCCTTTCCCTGAGTGGTGCAGGGAAATGGGAGTTGTAATCAGTTTATATGACTTGGTGTCTGCTGCTCTGTCATGGTTTAGCAAGGAGCAGCTTTTGCTTGGTAACAGGGGGAGGGGGTTGCAGTGAAAACCCGGTAAAGAGTTTTTGGACTCTCCCCCGGCTCCTGGGTTCACACCCACCTCCGGCCCGGCTGGGCCAATCTGGCGCCTCTGCCATCACTATTTAGGGACAGGAATTTGAAGTGCTGGCAGGAGGTGTAAGAGTGATACACGATGGAGGCGACCACGTGGACTCTACAGTCAGAGGAGGAGGAAGGAAGGAGGAGCACCAGACCGGAGACCCCTTTGCAAGCCGTGGTGAGAACGCAGGCTGTACCTCTGCAACCCATGCAGGGCCATGGCAGGACTGAGAGCCACCAGCAGCTCCGTGTGAGTGCACGCAGATGGGTGAGAGACTGTGTGAGGAGGCGGCCATGGCGCAGGCTGTGCTGGAAAGCCTGCACTCCACAGAGCAGACCCACATGAGAGGCAGAGAGGAGCTGCAGCTTTTGGGATAAATGTACATCGGAGCAGCCTGTGCAGGGCTGCCGTGTGTGTGAGGTACCCCACGGACTTGCAGGGAGGACTGGTGCAGAGCCTACCTGCCCTGACCTGCCCTTGGGCTGTTCAGGGTGGGGAGGAGGTAAAAACACTGGGATCAGGACTCTCAGCTTGGGAAGAGGGGAGGGGTGGGGAGAAGATGGTCTTAAAGGGCTGGTCAGACTCTTCTTTGTTGTAGCACTCTGTGTCGTTTTATTTTAGTTATGTTTTGGGGTTTTATGGTTATGCTTTAGTTGGTGTTGCATTAAATGATTTTCTGTTTTCTTCCCCAAGCTGAGTAGCCTGGTCTGTTTTGTCCTGGACCTTAAGAGACAATTAAGCTTTCCCTGCCCTTTGGCAATCCTCAGGTCTTTGGTACTTGAGGCTAATCGTGCTCTTTTGTTCCCTAATGGGCCTAAATCAGGATATGCTCCTTCATCCTCATGCTCTTTCTCTGCTTCAGCATGGGATCTCACTCACAAAAGACAGTTTTTCATGAACTTCTCCAACATAGCTCCTTCCCTTACGGTTCTTCATGAGCTGCCCCAGTGTGGGTCCCTTCTATGGGGTGCAGTCCTGCAGGATCAGGCTGCTCCAGCATGGGTCCCCCAATTGGTCACAGGTCCTGCCAGGAATCCTGCTTATGTGTGGGCCCCTCTCTGTGGGATCACAGGTCCTGCCAGGACACTGTTGCAGCATGGTGGTTCTCCACTGGGTCACAACTTTTGTTAGGGCACATCCACCCACTGTGGTGTGGTCCTTCATGGGCTGCAGGTATAGGGCCTGCATTACCATGGGCTGCACCATGAGCTGCAGGGGAATCTCTGCTCTGGTGCCTGGAGCACCTTCTCTCTCTTCTTCTTCTTGAGGTCTGCAGGCCTGTGTCTCTTACATGTCATTACTCCTCTCCCAGGTGCTGTTGTGCAGCAGTTTTTACCGTTTCTGAAATCTGTTATCACATAGGTGCTACCAACATTGCTGATTGCCTCAGCTTTGGCCAGTGGCAGATCTGTCTTGTAGATGGCTGGCATTGTCTCTGTTAGACATGGGGACAGTTTCTGGCATTTTGCTGCAGAAGCCACCCCTGCAGCTCCCTCACTACCAAAATCTTGCCATGCAAACCCAACACTCTGCTTCAGTGACCTTTTTAATCACTGGTGACAGAAACATTGCTTTCAGCAGCCAATATGATACAGCTCACTAATTTTTGATGTGAAGCTTTGAACTCTTGAAACTGAATTTTGTCCAGCTTCTTACAGTGGTGATGATCTGGAGATAAAATCCTTAGAGAATGTCTGTCTCCGACTTTCAAGTGATCTTTCCTAGGGCCAAAGCTAGAAATGGGTAAAATTCAGCTTCTCGGCTGGCTGTACTCAACCCATTAGAAATCAATTCCTGTAGGATTTGTAACAACAGCTAAATAACTGGTTGTATCACCAAAATATCTCAATAGAGGCATGAAGGACAGAAGTCAGCATAGGCCAGTCATTAATCACAGCATTTTTCAAGGATGGCTGGTCAGTTCTATTGTTGCAGGACTAAAATAATTTGGAGGGTGTCCTTTTCTTCAAATTATTTTGAAGGCAGATGAGTTGAAAATGAAAGTATGTTTGTACACACAAATGACTGGATGCATGAGGCAGCTTCCTACTGCTGGTTGGCATCCAGACATCTCTCATCTATGTCTCTCAGCTCTTTTGAGCTATTGGGATAGAGGATTAGCTTTCTCCTCTGGTTACAGTAGGTAGTAACATCATATAGTCAGTGGATGCTGTTGTCTAGCTCTGTAACTAGCTTTCTTTTCTCATTTCCCAGATGCTCCCCTGAGGCTTTTCTATCTTCTGATAGGAGGATCTGCAAGTTTTGCTGCTGCAAGTGTTATCGCTGTTAGTGGTGTGACTGTATGCTTGGTTTTCAGACGCAGAGGTAAGTCATTTTTTGAGCCTGAAATATATAATGATTCCATTGTTGATTATGTGCAGGTACAAGGATGTGTACTTTATTGCTGAGAGTGGGGTTAGAGGCAAGGACTGAGGAAAATATCCAAATATGATGCACTGTCCCTTTGGAAAAACAAAATAAGATGGAAAACTTTCAGTCTGGAGTTTTGGGGAAACTTCAAAATCTGTCTGGTGTTTTGTAAGACCCATGGTTATTATGACATTAATGCATTATATATATGGCACGGAGTCATCCAGGATCAAAAGGATTCTTTCTAAGAGTAGAGTAGGTTTTGAATTTTTAGAATTATTTTGAATTTTCTGCAAAAGTATGGCAGTTCACAAACTAGTATAATGACTGGACACAAGCAAGTTCCTCGCTTCCATCAGCAATCATCTTTTCCCTGAGCAATTGTAAGATTAGGCCAAATGTACGTACTTCCCTCTGGTACACTTGCAGTTTCTCAGGCTGTATAGATTTCATTGACACTGGGTCAGGCTCATACTGAATAATTTGATACTGAGAATTCAGATGATGGTTTGCAACTCTTGGACTCAAATAAGATGGCTGTGGTGGGGTATGAAGGGAGTAGAAGCCCAAGTGGAGGCTTGAAATGAGGGGGAAGAGAGAATATCAGGCTAAAGGCAAGATTGCTTTAAGGAGAGTGGGAGATGAAGCACTGGGAGAAGGCAACATAGAGGTGGGTGAACTATAAATGGAGGGAAATTGCAGAGAATCAGAGTGCTTCACTTATGCCCCTCCATTGCCTTAGTGCTGCTCTAGCTTTACTGCTTGTCTTTTCTTCTTTGTGCTCAATGTCTTTCAGATTATTCACCCCAGGTTGAGCATATTACACTGCAGATTCATGAGCAACAAATGGGGTGAAAGAGGGCTGCCAAGAATGGACAATGAGGGGAGGTATACACTAGAAGAGCAGAGAAGGCAGGGTGAGGAAAACAAAGACAGGAGAAGGAAAACAGGCAGTTGGCATCAATGGTGGCAACACTGACCAATGCTTGCAGTACTTTGAAGGGAGCCTGTCCCTGTCATAGAATAACGTGTTTCTTTGGGGCAAGTGAGGAGAGAAGAAGAGAAAATGTGCTCAGATGGATTTCTTAGCCCAGTGTTTCCCCACAGAACTGAGGCAAAATGCACCTAACCAAGTCAATTCAGTTATGTCTGTCAGAGTGACCAAAACTTTCAGTAAAAGGAAATGTAAAATGATAGTGCTTTAAAACATAAAATATAAGAACTTAACCTCTGAATTTTTGAAGAAAGTCTTTTAATATCTAAGAGCAGCTAGAAAACTCTAGGCATAACAGCTGTGCACTTTGCCTCATCGAAACATTTCAATTTCTTGACATTGTCCTTTCAGCTTTCCAGTCACACAAATCCACACGTGGCTTGGCAGTACCATTTGCAGTAAGTGGGCTTTTTTTTTTTCTGCGTGTCTATACTTTGCAAGTTTTTTGGTACATGCTTCACTAAAATGTGTAAGTTCATTGCAATATGTCTGCTCTAACAAAACTCCCATTTATCTCTGTGTGTGCTTGGAATAGGGGATGAGGAACAGTGCATCTGGGACTGTGTCTATTGATTGGATGGCTCTGTCTTCATATATATTCAGAGTAGCTCAGCAATTGTTTAAGATTGCAATCACTAGATTGAGAGTGTTGTAGGGTATTTTCTGCCTAAGAATACTAGAAGTTGCATCTACAATGCCAGTGGTTAAGCTGACTTTTAAATCTCCCAAAAGGTAATGTTTTCACATTTCTGATTCACAGAGTTCTGACCTTTTGTTTAAGAATGTGTATTGCTCTCCATGGCATAAACCTGCCCGATTAAAGAGTGCACTTTCTTATGCTGTATGACATACAAACATAGATATGAAACTTGTTTTTTAAGAAGCTAGGAAACAGCAGTGATGAATTTGCCACCGCAACTTTTACATCCTCTCTAATTCCAATGTGTTGTGGTACATATTTAACAGCACAATAACATGCTGCTTTTTCCTCAGGGCTTCTGCCTCACTTAATGCACATTGAAAGAGCAATTATTTCATATTTTGCTTTCTGCTCATGATTAAATTAATGGCCGGATGCCTTGTTTGTTGCAAACCAGTCAAACAGTGCACTGAAGTTGGAATGATTCATTTCCTGATATGCTCTTCTATGGCATTCAGGTCAATTTGATTGACAGGAGTGGGAGTTGCAGAGATCAAAGTCAAAAGCTTCCAGTAATTTTACGTGCCTAAATTGGATTGCCTGTGGCCTGCCTGTTGGTTTTTTTTTTTTCCAGAGAAGCCAAGATTGTGCATTATCATCCATTTTGTTGAAAATACCAACACTTTAAAATTTATTTTCAATCACATTACATAAAAGAGCTTCAGAGGCTGTCCTGTTTAGGCTTTGTGAGAGTGGCTGTCGTATCTCTCTGTTGTTTTAGGTTTCACCTTCTGTGCCCTATCCACAAATAACTTTACAGTTCTTTTTCAAAAGTAATGTTGCCTACCAGGTTTCTTCTGGTCTTGTTTTATGTTTGGACACTGTAGGTATGATGGTTCCACAAAATTTTGCCATGTAATATAAAGGTACATGTTTTTCTTTATATTGCAGACTAAGAACTTCAAGTTCATACCATCACGTAAAAGAACAGAAGTGGTCCAGCCTCATCTCGTAGCAGAGAGTACCTACCAGAATTACAATCCAAGAATGATATATATGAACTGTTAACAGTGTAGACACAAGCGGTCTAATACCAGCTCGGCCGCTAATGATACTCAGTTACTTGAATTTGTGATTCAACTAGCAAATCTCAGACCTTACCGCATAGCAGGCCAGCAGAACACTCAAAACTGCACCACAAAAGCCTTTGTCTTTCCTGACCCAAAGACAGTGGAGGAGAGCAACCCGTTTTAGTAAATTATTTCCATCTTTATCTAAATATCAGTACAGCTCTTGAAACACTTGAAACTTTTAAAGACCGAGTTGGCGAAATACCTATCTGAATTTTGTTTGAAATGGGCTCTGAGGTATGTGCTGTCTTTCCTCAAACTGATAATTGCCATATTTCTGCGTGCCAGAGTAACAGACAGGTGGTGAAAATGTAGCACTTCTTTTTCATTTTAGCAACTGGATTCTCTTTGAAATTTTTGTTGCAAACCAGGAAGTGATGTACAGGACCTCAAAACACAGATGGTCAAAGAAACATGTCCATTGGAAATGCAGAAATAAAAGAGTTTGTTTGTTTTTTCTTATGTAGATAGTTACATGTGACAGATGAAAATTTGGTATTTTTCATCTTTGTTTATTTTTTCATTTTTTAAATGTATTTCTTTTTCAATTAAACTTTCTGTTTGGGCAATTTTCTAAGATTCATTTTAAAGTGAACATGCAAATATGCAAATATTGACCTAAATGATTTCTGGGGCTATTTGGGAAAATGTTTATTGACCAATTTCTGATAAGCTGATGTCACAGCATGGTTTTACTGAGAACAAAAGTGTTAAGACATGAAACATGCAGGTACTGTGCTTGTTTAAAACAAACAAACAAAAACCCCAACAAAATAATTTATTTCTTCTCATCCTCAGGTTCCCAAGTTGAAACCTCTCCCTGCAGTGATTTGTCAAACCTCCCAAACATTATTGAAGTAGTAAATACACTAACACAAGTTTTGAATGGCGTCTGCCTGCTCGTTGCACTCAGTGTCATCTCTGTTCTGTCAGTGTTCTTAGGCATAAGGATCTCCCAGTACCTTTTAATTGGCCTTCACTTCATCACTTCTAAATAGATATGGGCAGGCATCTACTGATATTGCTCCAGCCTTTCATTTTAGTCAGAAATGTATGAAGAGTAGCTCTTTGCCTTAATGAAAAGTGCCCACAGAAGGTAGTTCATTCGTGCCTGGTAACCAAGCAAAACCTTTCCTGTGGTGTTAAAATGTCAGTGATGGGTCACTATCTCAGAGCTGTCCTCAACTTCTTCATGTCATCTATAGGGAAGGAGACATACCTTTTCATCTATAAAGCCCCTGGGAGAAATAAGTGGCAGAGAGCTCGGAATTAGTGAAACCAGTTTTCAGCCATGCTAGCTAGGAAAAGTGTTTTGTAGCTCTAGTGAAATTCACAGCAATGCCTTAGTCTAATTTTCTCAGTTCTGCTGGCCCATAGCCAGCCAATGCATTGTGGGCATGATCCAGCATCATTTTTTGTTCTCCATGTCAGCTGAGACCTTTCACAGTCACGGTGCTGTCGAGGAGCTGGTTTTGTCTGGAAGCTTCTGAAATTGGGGAAGATCTCTTGTTGCTTAAGGAACTGCCCAGTTGGGTCTAAACCTAGTTCCTAGGCTTCCTGTGGACAAATACAGCACTTTGTATGTGCCTTATTCAGAAACTGGACCATTGCAGCCAGACCAAAGGATGACATGTTTGTAAAAATTAAGAGAGTTAGGCTGTGGAACAGTCTGCTTTTTGCAGTCTTGGTGCATGTTTTCTAGGGTGCAAAGCAAGAACTTTTTGTAATTCCTTTGCACCAAGTGAAATGTTGGAGATTAAGATCCAATGGAGACAGAGAAAATAAAAGACAGGAAGATGATAGTGCATTGGAGAAAAGTCCTCTGGAGAAGCATCACTGTGATAATTAGTCCTGTCTGAAAAGCTTCGTTTCTACCCTGATAAATGTATTTTCACATTTAATTTGTATTTGGTGGAATTGGTCCAATTGCCTCCAATGTGTTATCATTTCTAGCAACCTAGAAATTCTGAGCAGACTTTGTTTGATGTGCTGAAACAAGGTGCTCTGGGAAGGAGATAGGTCACTTCATGCTGCAGATCCATGGTGAAAGGGACTCTGGTGGTGGTTCCACAGCTCTTAACAGCCACGTGGACTATGGTTTGCATGATTTCTTATTTCTGGGAAGGGCCCAATAACAGAATCTCAAGGGCTGGAAGGGACCTCAAATATCATCTAGTCCAACCCCCATGCCAGAGCAGGACTGCTGCAACTTCTCAGAAAATTAGCTTATAGCTTTGTTGTTAGGCCTTAATCATCACCTGTTTACTGCCAACAAAAAAACTTGAGTTATCAATCCATAGCTCAGGTGAACCCACACATTGTAGGCATTAAAAGGCCTCAGCTGCCTAACTTGTGTCTTCTCTCTGCAATAAAATTGGCCCTCACGCTTTTCAAGATTGTTGTGTATGATTAACAGAACTTGTTGGGCCAAGAGAATAGTGTGGCCAGAGGGGTGATTGTCAGGAAGGCTGGGATATGAAGAATGTTTCTAGGCAGAGCATAATAATTGAACAAGCTCACTTAATTTTCTGCTCATCTTTTGTATGCGTTATAGTACTTGTACAAATGGTAGGTAGTTTCAGATACAGAGTTTGCTGCTTTTTTTAGCTCTGCAATTCATTGGAGTTTTTAATCAGAGGAGTAGGTATTACATCCAAGCTGCCAACAGGTGATAACTATTCTAATGGGTCTGTCAGCTCTGCTAATAGCATTGTCTTTGAAAGGAGGAAGATAGGATTAGCTGAGCAGTGGGCCCTTGCATATGCTCAGAAAGGAAGCCCTTGGTCATAGAATCATAGAATCATAGAATGGTAGGGGTTGGAAGGGACCTTTAGAGATCATCTAGTCAACCCCCCTGCAGAAGCAGGTTCACCTAGATGAGGTTACATAGGAACATGTCCAGGTGGGTCTTGAAGACCTTCAAGGAAGGAGACTCCACAACCCCTCTGCGCAGCCTGTGCCAGGGCTCCCTCACCCTCACAGTAAAATAGTTTTTTCTTATGTTTAAATGGAATTTTTGTGTTCCAGCTTCATCCCATTCCCCCTTGTCCTGTCACTAGATACAATAGAAAAAAGAGATGCCCCAACCTCCTGACACTCACCATTTAGATATTTGTAAATGTTAATAAGATGTCTCCTCAGTGCTCCTCAGAGGCCTCACCAGGGCAGAGTAGAGGGGGAGAAGAACCTCCCTTGACCTGCTGGCCACACTCTTCTTGATGCATCCCAGGATGCCATTGGCCTTCTTGGCCATGAGGGCACATTGCTGCCTCATGGTTAGTGACACACATGGTGGGGGGGGGGATGGGGTGGAGCAAAGGGAAGGAGGAAAAGCTTGGCAGTGCTTTGGTGGCGCACCAGAGGTTTAACTCCTCCTCTGTCAGAAAGGCTAGCAGTTAGGTTTTCCTTTGCCAACTGCCTCTGCCAACTCCCTCCCTTCCTCCTTTTCAGCAGCAGGGACCACTGTGCTGCAGTGCTTGGCTGCTGGGCCAGTGCAGCAGAGTGGGTATGGGAGCCCTCCTTGTGCTGCCTGTGAGCCTGTGGGTGCTGGTAGCTTCTGCCTTTTGCCCAAGCTGTGTTCTCCTGGCCTGGCTGCTGAGAAAGTGCCTGTTTCATGCCTTCATTTAATTTTTGTGGCTGTCATGTTGATTTTGTACAGGATAGGTATTTTGGTGTGATCCAGAGAATATCTTAAGATGTGTCATTGGGCTCTTGTAAGAATTTGGTCTTGAAAGCAGTCATCTCGAGAATGTTTTTATAAGTGTATCTACCATATTTTTTTACTTAATTGTAAGAACACTTTTGGCCATCTTACACTGTTTTTACTTACACTGAGAGCAGACTTAAGCAAAGCAAATGTTTTAGACTGTAAACTTCCACATATTCTTCCATGGCCTTGTCGAAATGGCTAGGAAAATGCTGTTTATTGAATAATCATTGTGACAGAGCTACTAAAAGGCAATGGATGTTGGAGTGAGCTATTTGCATATTACAACAACAAAAAAACCCAGTTAAAAAAAAGGCTGAGAGTGTAAGGTCCTGCTCCAAGGCTGTAGCAACTGCTATTTCAAACTGAGTATTAAATCAAATGTGCAGTTGATTGAATGTCACTTGTGCTTTTTAGAACTAGATGTGATCACAGATGAAAATGCTCCTGTTTATTTTATGGACATTCACTCATCATGTTTATAGGGCACTCTTGGTAATAGGGATGATATTTGCTTTCTGATTAATCAATGAGCAATTTATCTTCTGGAAACAGCAGATGTTGAACATCTTTATTCTCTGAACAGTTCTTTATTCTCTTCTATTCACTGAATATGGGAAAAATATTTGACAAAAGGTTACACTTACAACCCCATTAATCAGAATGTAACTTCAGATTGTGAACAAGACTTGTTTAAAATCCCAGTTTTCAACAACAGGATCGAAACAAAGAAGGTAAGTAATTTTCCTGCAGACTTTGGAAATGAGGCAAAATGTTCTAAGGGTTCAGTTCAGTGAAAAGCTCGATTTCCTCAGTTGGTATTTCTTGCAGCTGAATTTTTTGGTCTAGCCTTCTTGGCATCAATTTGTCACAGTTTTTCTTCTCTGATGAGAAAATAATGCTTTCCTTGTTTCTCCTCTTATAACTATATTCCACAGGTGTTATTGTCCTACTGGTTTTGATGTCTCTGTTACATGTCTTTCTGCCTTTGTGAAGTTTTTTGTGTTAATGTTAACTTGTGCCCAGTTACTTGACTTGAAGTCCATAATCTGTATGTATGTCATGTGCTGGAGGCAGTGCAGAGCTTGTGATTTAACCAAGTGGGACTTCTACTACATTTCCCATGACTTCTTTGTGCTTTCAACAGTGCCTCTTTCAGCAATTATCTACTTTTCTTTTTATTTCCTTCAAGTTATCTCCTCAATCCTCTCGTGCAGTAGTTTTCTCAGTTTATTGATTTTTATCTTTTCTAAGCATTTTATTACCTAGTTCTCTTTCCTTCTCTTTTTAGCATCAAATATATTTGCATTCTCCATTCAGTTGCTTTAGTAGGTGCCAGATCTTCTCAATGAAATTTTTTCTTTGTAAGAAAAGTGGGGAAGAATAGGTTTCAGATTGTGACTTTGAATTTTCTAGTGCTTTTCACCGAACTTCTCCTTAGAGACACACTTACTCCAGGTCTCCTTGATTATTTTTGTTGTCCAGTACATTACAGAAAGTTAAATACTTTTTACTATAAACCACTTCTGTGCTTTGTCTCCTTCAAACCCAAACTCACCTCTCAAATACAAATACATAATATGAAGTGTTTTATTTGTCCTTAGGTGACATCTGTCTTGCATTACTATGTAAAACATCATAGCCAGTTTATTTTTTTCCTCCATTGTTTAGGTGCTGCCTTGTACCACTTGCAGCAGAAATAGGCACCCAGCACAGAGAAACTAAGCAGGCATTTATCAGTGAGGCTTTTCAGACAATCTTGGTTATCAGTAATTTTACTTAGTTCAGACACAATAAAATTATACCTCTGATACAATGTCATGCTTTCTTGGAATGAGACTTTACCTATGTCTGACATACATTGTAATAACTTTGTATGTAACCAAGAAATTGTGGAGTAAGCTCCACTGTAGAAAGAAGACTCTATTTTACCTGATTAATAATAATAAGCCTGGACAATATTTAATCTGATATCTGGCATAGAGAACTCTGGAACAGCCAGAGATAAAGAATAATCTCAACAATAATCTCTTGCTGTATGAGAAGGAATGGGATAGATAATTCCTTTCATCGGGATGTCCTTGTGATATCTGACCTAAGTCTTCCTGGCTACAATTGGTATCCTTGGGGACAAAGGTTTTGAAAAGCCTGAACAGTTTTTATGGGAGCCTGACAGGTAATTTTTCCCTGCAGTCACAGGGACTGTACCCAAACTTCTGCAGCTTACTCCTTCTCTTACCTCAGGAAGCTTCTGTGAGATCTTTTAAAGTCTGTTAATTGCTCTATTCCTCCAGAAAAAAAACTTTCCATCCCTCTGTCTTCTCTTTGGTAATGAAATGGGACCCAGGCTGTCTCTCAAAGCAAAAACATCTTGCTTGCAGGTAAACCTAAGAATTTAGGGCTTGCCTAGGTGAGGTGTATAATGTTACAAAATAGTCATAGGACTGGCTCAGCTTGAAGTGTATCTCCATGGCTCTTCAAAGTGGGCTGATTGCCCTTTTCCCAAGTTAGCTAGAATTATTAGCCTAGGTTGAATTTATGGATTTGCACTGAATCCTAGACTGATAGAGTCATATTAGCATAGTATCCATCTTTTCTGGATAAAAGGCAGATATGTCCACATCTGTGCTCCAATATGAATTTGCACTCGTGTTCCCAGAGAGATTTTACATTATCTTCATGGAGGATTTTTAATTTCTCCTCTTGTTCCTTGTTTGCAAGAGTTTATATTGATGGTATATCAGGAGCTTATATTTTGTATATTCTTACGTTTAAATGCTACAAAACCTTCTGCCATGTATATTGTGCTATTTGCATCTTAGCACAAGAAAAAGAGAAAAGTAAAATCTCAAGCAATCACTCTGCTTTTCCAGATGATAATTCTGTCAATTTCCAAATGATGCTTCAAGAAATATACCATAATGAAGCAATTATGGCCACTCAGTTACTGTAAAAATCCAGTAACATGTTGTGCAGAAATAACTTTATTGTACAGGACAGAGAGAGATTGTTGGTTGTCTGTAACAAAGAACATTGGTGTGTGTTCTGGATGGGCAGTGGAGGGTGGTTTCATTCTGCAATGTTTTTGTCAACTGATGAGACAGTAGTTTTTTAGTGCTGTTGGACCACCTGTAGCATCCTACAGGACATTACAGATTCTCTCTCTGCAGAGGTGTTCAAAACCAGACTGGACATAATGCTCAGCAACCTGGTCGAGCTGACCTTGGCTAAGCAGGGATGAGATAATCTTAAGTGGTGTCTTCCAGCCTCAGCTACTGTGTTTCTGATGTTTCTGAAACTGCCAGTGTTTCTAGATCTGGTTCATTCCAGAACAGGGTTTCCAGTTCTTGGTGTTTTGGGTATGGAAGAATAGTGTACATAGAGACTGGTATGCCTTGTTGTGGTTTCAGTTGGGATGGAGTTAATTTTCTTCCCAGTAGCTGGTGCAGTGCTGTGTTTTGGATTTAGTGAGAGAACAGTGTTGATAACACACTGGTGTTTTACTTGTTGCTGAGCAGCCTTTATTGCAAGTCAAAGACTTCTCAGTTTCCTATGCCCTGCCAGCTAGTAGGTGCCCAAGAAGCTGTGAGAAAGCATGGCCAGGATAGCTGACCCAAACCAGACCCAGGGCTATTCTGTCCCACAGGAGGTCATGTCCAGTACAGAAACTGGGGGCATTTGGCTGGGAGGGGTAAATCACTGCTGGAGCATCGGTCAGCGTGTGGGAGAAACTGCATCGGGCAGCACTTGTCTTTCTTAGGTTTTATTTCTCTATTTTGTTGTCTTTAATTACAATTGCTATTATAATATTTTATTTCAGTTATTAAACTGTTCTTAACTCATGAGTTTTGTTTTTTTTCTGATTTTCCTCCCCGTCACACTGAGGTGAGGCATGAGGATTGAGCAAGCAGCTGCATACTGCTTAGCTGTTCCCTGGGGTTAAAGCACAACAGGTTTGTAAGCAAAATTCACAAACTCAGGAGACATTGTCTGAGGGAACAAATCCTCTGGGAAGTCAGTGGCCCTTTGCTTGAACGATGACTACTGGAGTAAGGACTTTGCTGTTTCCAAAGTGAGCTGTGTTTGCCTTGGTCAGTGCTGCGTCAGTGCTGCACACAGGTACGTGCTGCTCTGGAGAACATGATGCACTGCAGAACAGAACTAGCAATCAGTGTCTACAGGCTTAGGGTTGTGCAGTACCCTCCCAGTCACAGCTGTTTTGGTGTTTGTTTGGGTTTTTTTTCTTGTAACTCAGCCTTTTATCCAAGAGTGTTAAGTCACCACTTTGACCCTGCCTTAGCTGAGAGTCTCTAATACCTCAGCTGAGTAGGATTTCCTACTGTTGTTTTTGAGAAGAGGTGAGAATAGGAGGATACTTGGACTTCAGAAATATTTACAACTTTTACTTCTTTCTGAAACTTTTAAAAAGAAACAAAGCTTAAAAGAATGAGAAGGTGTATTGAGTTTGTGTGGCAAGGTTTTGGGGTGACTGTAGAGGTGCCTTCTATGGGAAGATACCAGAGGTTGCCCCACATTGGACAGAAGCAATCTGAGGTGGCTCCAAGACAGGCCCACTGCTGGCCAAAGCTGACCCCCATCAGCAACACTGGTGGTACTCCTGACATAATGTATTTAAGAAAAAGTAAAAAGTGCTGTGCAGCATCTTTGAGGAAGAGGAGAGAGAAAAAAGTGGGACACAAACAACCTTGTAGATATCCAGATGACTTGAGAAGAAGGGGGAGGAGATGCTCAAGCAGCTGGAGAAGAGATTCTCCTGCAGCCTGTGGAGAAGATGATGGTGAAGTAGATTATCTGGCTGCAGCCCACGAAGGACCATGCTAAAGCAGATATCCACCTTGCAGGCTGCTGGCAGGAGTGAGAGCCCTGGAGAGGGGCGTAAGCAGGAGCAGGATTTATGGCACAACCTGTGGCCCCACAGGGATCCAAACTGAAGCAGTCAGTTCCCGAAGGACTACACACCCCGTGGAAGGAATTTATACAGGAGCAGTTAATGAAGAACTGTGGCCTGTGGGAATGACTCTCTCCCAGGGGAAGGACTTACACTGAGCCGGGAATGGTGCGAAGAAAGAGTGGCAGTGACAAAATGTTATGACCTGAACCCCAAAATCCGTTCCTCATCTCCCTGCACTGCTGGAAGGAGGAAGTAAATCTGTGAAGAGGATGTAGTTGAGAGGAAGTTCATAACACTTTGTTACTGCCACTCTTTCCTCACACTGTTCCTTGCTTAGTGTAGGGAACACTCAGTAAGACAGTGTAGTGGTTTAAATTTTGTTTTTGTTTCGCACTATCCTACTCTTTTATGAGTTGCCTGTAAATTAAATTAATTTCCCCAAGTCAATTCTGCCTTGCCCATGACAGTAACTACTGAGTAATCTCCCTGTCCTTAACTTGGCCCCATGAGACGTTTTCATCATGTTTCTTTCCCTGTCCTGCTGAGGAGAAGGAATGAGAGAGCATCCGAGTGGGTAGCTGGTGGCCAGCCAAGGTCAACCCACCACACAAAGCTTATTCACTAACAGATCTATAATAGGAAACAGGATGCTGTAAACATGAGTCTTTACACTGTCAAAGCATTTTATGCTGATGATACATTCCTGGATCTCCTGATAATTAATCTCATCACTTTGTACTGAGCTCTGAAAATTTCATTTCCACTCATCCTGTTCTCTCAACTGACATTAAGTACTGCAGAGCAAGCAAAAGTAAGTGCTTTTTGCATTGATTTTTGTCTGACTGCTGCCACAGTCCAACAGAATTTAAATTGCCATAGTGTGTTTGCATCTAGCTGTGTTTGTATTTTGGATTTCTGTGTGTATGTATGAAAGAGAAACCATGGACAAACACCCTGAAATCCTTTTTCTGAAGTGTACAACACTCTCTTCTGCGCAAAACAAGCGGTCACATGCAGAGCAATGTGCTTAGTACATAAATGTCTTGCTTTCTCTCAGTCTCTTGTGTGAGAGAGGAGTGTCATGTGGAAAAAAAGATGAGTGAGCCAGCTACTGAAAAGCTCTGGCCTGGCTGCTTGCTTTTATCTTCAACTTGCTTGAAATATTCAAATCAGGAAGATTAGGATGGAATAACACCAGATAGTGTATTGTTGGGTTGCCTCCTTAATCAGGCAAGTTAGTGCCCGCAGAGCTATGAGAATTGCTTGCCTCCAGGTCGGAACCTCTACCAGCTGCACCCACTATTGCATTCTTTATCATTGTCACTCTTGTGTAATCATCAGGAGTTGCCTATTTCATGGTGCTGTATATATCAGAAGTAAAAATGTACACATATACACAAACATATGCATATGTACATTTCTCTGTGTGAGAGGTGGTGAATACATACAGAAAAAGATATGCTTTTCCTTGCAAAAGTAATTTCTTAATAATTTCACATCAACAGAACATCTCATATTTAAACATTGTGAAAGACCTTATTAGACAGATAGACACATGGGAGGTAAAATTAAAAGTTGCTGTGGAAACCGTAACCTGAAATAACTCTTTCATTTGCGCACTCAAAATCTCAGTCTTTGTCTTCTATTAGAACACTGTTTGCACATAATCTCTTTCTTTAGGAAAAAGGATCTGAATTGCTGATACACAAATGGAAACCTCATCTGACTGTGACTCTAAAGTGCATGTCATACTAATGGATTTTTTAATTTTCTTTTATTTTCATGTGAGTATTTTAAGCCCCTCTCTTTTTCTGGTGTAAGGCTGAAAACTATTTAATTCCTGGTGGTCATTACTGCCCATCCATGACCAGCCACAGCCAGTTTCTTGGAAGCATTGGTGTTACTGCCTTCACTGTACTTAATTGTGATATAGGAAACAACTTGGGGTACGGTATAGAGGAGGAAGAAGAAAGACTAAAGAAGATGCTAAGGCACAGAGGAAATGTTTTGCTGAAGACAAAACATTCTTTAGCTCTCAGCTGCAGCTGTCATCATCCCTCTAAAGCACATTCTTACAAAATCACATTTCAAACGTGGCTTGTCGAAAAAGCAAAAAGCGACTTGAGCTCTGTATGTACCAACCACTTGACACACAGGGGCTTGATCACACTAAAGCTGGCATCCATGTTCTATCCTTGAGATTCTTCTGTATCTGTTATTTTCTGCAGTCATCTGTTGGCAGATGCATATTCACATAGCGTTAGCCTGGGTCAGGAATGTGCTTTTGAAAAGAAACTCCCGATGGTCCATGCTTACTGTGCTGCATTCATATTGTCAAGCAGCCTTGGAGCACAAAGAAGATGCTGCATCTTTTCTGATGGCTCTAAAGCAGAATATGCACTCTGGAGGTACACCTAATGCTCTCCAGCTGCTAATGGGCGTTCACTTCACAGGATCAGGCTGTGATTAGCCCAAAATAAAATCTTCTCAACCCATGTTGTGCTCTGTCAAACCACTCCTGCTGAGCTACACAGCTGATGAGATAAACATAGCTTTTGTTAAACAAGCTCTTCCTGCAGTGTGTGATATTTTTTTTTTAATCTGCTTTATATGCAAGAAATAACTTGAGCATCAGCTCCAAGAAGGCACTGAAAAACACTGATTTGCAATGCTCATGTATTGAAGATCTCTTTTGATGATCACAAAAATTACGTGGATTGAAAAGATGGGTCCAAATTTTGAGTATGCCCCTGTTATGTGCCTTTTTTTCTTGGAAAAAGCATTAAAGACTGGTGATCTGCTAACTCTGGATTGCTCATCAAGAAAACATAGGAGCCATGGTTGCATGCAGGCATTGTTGCCAGCTAAGCCTCATGTTTTCTTCATAAACACTGAAATACCACAGAGAATGATGTAATGCCAATCCATAAAAGTATTTGCAAATGCATGAGTCTCATTTGACTTGTTCAATAGTGGTATATATGTATTAAAAAACCCTCCCAAACTGGCAAAGAATTTCTACTGTTATTGCACAACAGCTTGCATTTAAAAAGCCATTGTGCTTCAGTGCAAATTGAGAATTAGCATATCTAAAAAAAAAGGGCAAAAAAGCCAAATGCTTAGAACACATGTACTAGATACAATGTCAAGACCAGTCCCAGATTTGGAGTTCACACTCAGCAAACTTTTCATATACAGACACAATCTGATGGACAGGCATTTTTTTTCCCCCTTCCAGTTTTAGTGCCATTGATGTACAGCTCAGTGAGATGGAGGTTGCATTTGAATCATGTCTTAATAGCCATTGATGAACCTGCCCTGCATGATGAGTCCAATCTCTTAACTCATTTTTTGTTTTAATCTCCAAAATAAACTGCAGAGATGAGTTCCACTAATTTAACTATGTTCTGTGAAAAAAAAAATGCTGGTGGTTGAAACCTGCTTCTTGATAATTCATACACTGTATAACTACTATAGTTGGAAAAGGTCATCTAGTCCAACCAGTAACCTAATGCTGTCAAGACCATCACTAAACCAAACCATGTCCCTCAGCACCTCATCTACATAGATTTTAACCATCTCCAGGGATGGTGACTCCACCACCTCCCTGGGCAGCCCATTCCAATGCTTAATAACCCTCCCATTGAAAAAGTTCTTCCCGATCTCCAATCTAAACCTCCCGTGGCACGACTTGAACCCATTTCCCTGTGTCCTGTTATTCATTACTGGAAAGAAGAGACTGACCCTCACGTCACTGCAACCTCCTTTCAGGTAGCTGTAGAGAGTGATCACGTCTCCCCTCAGCCTCCTTATCACCAGGATAAACAACTCCAATTCCCTCAGCTGCTCCTCATAAGAGTTGTGCTTCAGAACTTTCACCAGCTTTGTTGCCCAGCTCTGGACATGCTCCGGAACCTCAGTGTCTTTCTTGTAGTGAGTGGCCCAGAACTGGACACAGTATTTGAGCTGTGGCTTCACCAGCACCAAGTACAGGGTGACAAATCACTTCCCTGGTTCTGCTGACCACACTATGTCTGATACAAGCCAGGATACCATTGGCCTTTTTGGCCACATGGGCACACTGCTGGCTCATGTTCCAGTAGGCTGTTGATTAACTTTTCAGCAGGACAGCTTTCCAACCATTCTGCCCCAAGCCTGTAGTGTTTCAGGGTTGTTGTGGCTCAAGTGCAGGACCCAGCACTTGGCCTTGTTGAGCTTCGTATAATTGACCTCAGTCCATCAACCCAGCTTGTCCAGCTGCCTCTGAAGAGCCTTGTTGCCCTCAGGCAGGGCTATGCACCCACTCACCTTCATGTCATCTGCAAACTTACTAAGGGTGCATTCGATCCACTCACCTATCAACAAAAGATGTTAAACGGAACAGACCCCAGCATGGAGCCCTGGGGAACACCACAGGTGACCAGCCACCAACTGCATTTAATTCCATTCACTACGACTCTCTGGGCCTGGCCATCCAGCCAGAGGATGCTGTGGGAAACTGTATTGAAGGCCTTACTCCTTACTAAAGTCCAGGAAGACCACATCCACAGCCTTTCCCTTATCCAGTAAGAGGATTGCCTTGTCACAGAGATGAGATTGGTCAAACAGGACCTGCCCTTCATAAAGCCATGTTGGCTGGGCCTGAAGTGTTGGTTGTCCTGTATGTGCCTCAGGATGGCACTCAGGATAATCTGTTCCATAACCTTCCCTGGCACTGAGATCAGGCTGACAAGCCTGTAGGTCCCAGGATCCTCCTTCCTATCTTTCTTGTAGAAGAGTGTCACATTAGCCATCCTGCAGTCCTCTGAGACCTCTCTGGTGTGCTGGTAGATGATGGAGAGTAACTCAGCGATCACTTCCACCAGCTCTTTCAGCACCCTTAGATGGATCCCATCCAGCACCATTGACCCGTGTGAGTCAAGATAGAGCAGTAGGGAAGAAGATAAAGTAAAGAGTTGACCCCAGAGATCCCCACCTGCCCCGAGGAGGGCACATCTAGGAACGTGAACCGTTGAGGAAAAACTGGTTAGGTTGTCACTAGCAAGTGGGAGAATCATGGACTGCAGCCCTAAGGAAGGACCTGGGACAGGGTGTTGAGGTTAAAGATCCTGGAGGTAAGAGGAAGGATCAGCAGTGGGCTTTTACATGTTCAGACAAGAATCAATGTTCAGAGTAAATTAAAAATAACTGTGCCGGAACAATCCTCAATGAAGAGTATGTTCAGGTGAACTTTGGTAAAATGCTTTCAGTCCTTGGAAGGAGGTATGAAAGCCAGAAAAATTATTGCAGATTAATACAGTTGGCACATGGACTGTGGTTAGGAGGAAAAAATATGCAAAGGGGACTTGTCTGAGGATGGATAATGCTGAAGACCTAGCTTCATTGGATCTCACTTTACAAGATTTATGAGAAGAGCTTTAAACTAAGAAATGAGGAGTAGTGAAATCCTTACAGCTGTTTTTATAATAAAAGCAGAAGGGAGTAAAAAGGAGTAATGTTGCTGCCAACTGTAGTCAAGTTGACAATATCAAAAATCAAATTATTTACTTTTACATGGCTAGAAAGTATGTGGCCAATAAGAGTCAACAGATGTGCCAGTGTATTCACATCAGGCAAACATATTGCAGGTGATGTGCAGAGCATGAAAGTGAATACCACGTTGACTGCATTGAGATGGAAATAGCAGCAGTGATTATTACACGACAAGGAGCAATCATGTTGGAAAAGCACTATAAAGAAATGGCAGAAATAACATTTTATAGGTAGTGGGGGGAGGAGAATTGTGTTTTGAAGATGTTAAAAATGATTTTAAAAGAGTGATAATGTCAACAAAAGTAAATTAGTTATGATCAAAATCATTCTAGGAATGGGTGTCATAGGAGGACCTTCTGGCATACACTGAGGCATTGAATTTGGATCTGAACAAAGAATTATTTAATGCTATTAGAAAGAGAAATACTCCCGAGATTTGTATCACAGGAAATTTTAATTTCTCAGTCATTGAGACTGAAAGTTGTTAGCAGTCATAGGCCATGGCTGTGTCAATCAAAAGATCTGTTTAACTGAGCAGTCAGTGGACCAACAGAGGGTGACACTACTTAAAATTTTGTTTCTGTGACTAGCATTAGCAACTTAGAGGAGATGGTTGTAGGAAAAAACCTTGAGCTACTGAGATTGATTCAGTTGCTGCGAACTGGAATGCAGGTCTGTAACTCTTATTCTTAATTCAGGATGAGAATAGATGTGCACAACTGGAGGGAATTAAATGGTGAAGAATGGACCAAGAAGCTCAAGATTTCACTTTAAATCGAGCCTAGAATTTCTTTATGTTAAAGATGCAAAGCTGTTGGGGTCTTTTCTTCTGGACTTGATGATCTTAACAAAGCAAAGGAAACAGTAGCCCCATCCAGCTCTGGAAGTAAGGGCAATTTCTATTGAAATGGACATTAGGAACACACAGAGACCCTTCAATGACAGAGGAAAAAGGTTATCCAGAAAAGAAAGTGGTCTTAAAAATCAAGACTCTCAGGCAGAAAATGGGAGTTGCCAGGAGCTTTACTAAGGCTGGTCTGGCAAAATACCTTGAAATTAAAAGCAATGGGCTCTCTTGGGATGCTGTGGTGGGAAGAGCCCTCAGCTCTGAAGCCCTCATCACATCCTCATAATTTTGGAGAGCCCGGGGACCCTATAGGGTTTGTGTTTTGTTTCATGCACAATCAGTGATCCATAAGCAGAAAAAGTGCGTGTGATGGTAAGAACCACTTATATAGAAACTTTTGGATTTTTTCTCTATAACAAGTGGAACAGTTTGGTCCAACTTTGCTTTCAGCACATGGCAAAGTTGGCCAGGCCAGATACCTCTTTGGCCTGAGACAGCTGTTCAGGGCAGAAAGGGTCAGCTCAAGCAGTGAAAAGGTTAGAGAAGTAACACCGACAATATCTTTCAGTGCAAAGTGTTAGGAAATTTTGATTATCAGCCCCATCACTAGCTCGATGTGTAACATCAGGGGATTCAGCAGGTGCTTGGGCAGAGAAGAAAATGAACAAATCTATCTTGACACAAGGTGAGCATTTAAGAAAACTCGCATAAATTTTTTCTTCCCGTTCCTTAAGAACTGGGATAAATGTACACATCAAAGAATCCCATCTGTCTAAGGAGGATGTACCCCTCCTCAAATCCTGTGGCAACTGTATCTGGATCAGAAAACAACTGCTGTGATGATGTGACAACAGTCAGCCAGCATGCAGGTGGCCTTGCTTAACATTTCTGGAAGGTCACATCCCTTCCTTGGGATACCAAGTGGTTATCCGGGGAGTTATCTTAGCCTAATGTTAAATAGACAGAGTGAAAATTTGATTTTGGATGTTCATAGAAACATGGTCGACATTTTTCCTCCTGAATTAAGACAAAATTCCCTCCTGTGAGTCCTTGTTCACTTTCCAATATCTCTGATAACACAAGCTGACTGTAACATGGCTCGTTCCCACTGATACTCATAAAGCCTCTGATATTTTGTGTGGCTTGTTTTACACTAAAATCCCTGCTGTTTGAGTCCCAGTTTTTGTATTTGGTTTACTCTGTGACTATAGAAGAAATGTAATATTCCTGGTTTTTAAAATGACTGAAAACCCAATAGACCTGGACACCATGTCTGCCAACAGCAAATGAAAATGATCCCAGTTTCACTATCTTATGAATTCTTAGCCATGATTCTGAAAAGTAAGGGTTAAAAATAATGACACTAGCAAAAATGTTATATACCTGTATGTTCTTTCAGAGAATCTCTACTCTAGACCCTGTACTTTTACGTCAAAGTTGCTCCCCTGCCTGTTTTCTGACATTTTACAGACTTTTAAGAATGCTATAATGAAGCCTAAGAAGAGAATGAGATAATGTCGTAATAGGCGAGGAGGCTTGGGTTTAATTCTTTGCTGATGTTTTCCTTTGTGATCTCAAGCAAGTAGTTTTTCTCTCTCTGCTTTGATTCTTAATCTCTAACTGAAAACAATAGCACCTTCTTTTGTTTTGCCTCATGGAAAAGCCAATGAAGAGCTCGGACACTACAGCAAGGGGGATTGTGCTAAATACAACAGCTCAACAGAAGTAGAAAAGAACTCTGAGGCTACAGTTGTTTAAGGCAGGATCGTTTAAATATGTATATCAGTTTGGTGTGCCCTCTGAGAACACAAGAGATGAAGATACCAATAGCATCTGCATCTCAGTGGGTTAAAACCTAAACCCTGCGACCTACTCAAACCTTGGTCTTACTAATATAAACACCTTTTCAGATGCTAATCTCTGATGTTGAAAAAGCCTGTAGAAAACCTACATACCTGTGAAATGGAAGAGTGGGATACGCCTTTTTTCCTGCTTTTAAAAATAGAAAATAAAGTACTTAATGAATTACTCTTGTGCTGCTTGAGTTTTGCAGCTGGCTTGTTACAGCTTGGGCCTAGTAATTTATTTAAGCAACTTAGTAAAAGAGATGAGCAGACCAGCAAAGAAGATTGAACAGCACATTGACCTCACCGATAGCTATAAGGGCTGTCCACAAAAGGCAGTGGGTAATATCTTTGGATTTTATAAACTTCAGGCAGAAGCAGCCTGGAAGGAAGGAATTTCCCAGCTACCTCTGGATAAAACAGCCATGTTACAGGGGAAAGTGCTGACTGATAGCTCTATCATTCAGATAAATGTCTGGTTTATCCCCAGTTCCTTTTTCTTTAATCTCCATTTTCTTGGGGAGCCCTCTTTAGTCTTTTGGGGACAGGACCTTAATTTATGTACTTCACTGGTTTATGCTTGAAAAAACTCTACGTTCTCAACTTTGCTCTCTTGTCACACTCACAAATGCGTAGATGGAAAAACATGAACTTGTGGGCAGTGACTTTGCAAGTAGGTGCTATCTTTCAGATCCTGGCTGCCTGGTGGTCTGTGAAGACTCTCTGGGCAAAGCAGTGGGCTACCTGTGAAGAAGCAGGTGGTACCAATGTGTCAGGAGACATCATAATGATGGGGTTGGAGCAAAGTAACTGCCACAATGTGTGGGATGTATTACGAAAGGAGGAAATAGAAGTACACCTCTAAAAGAGTAAGAGAGAGAAATGCTGTCAGAAATAGCACTCTTTTGCTGGATTAGTACAAGATTATTTTGTGTTTACATTTCAGGTAACTTAGCAATGCTTTAAATGTATATACAGACAGACCAGAAAATACATTGCTGAGGGAAGTGATAGTTTGTCATGCCTCTTCCTGGCAACAAAGACCAGAGTCATCTGGAGCATATTCATGCTGGCCTGCTCTTCACTGTTGCCACAGCATGATGCTAAGCAAATAGCAAGCTGTACTAATTGGTCAGCAGGGGATTCCCTTGCATGAAAAAGACTCTCGAAAGGCTCAGAAGTGCCCAAACCTAAACACAGCTCAATGACACCAGCCTATGTAACAGGTAGTACTGGTATTTAAGTGGAGGTACTACAGGGACACAGGCAGGGCAGCTTCCTTGGTGGTCTGTGGGCTGGCCTTCCCTGCCTGCAGTGACCTCAGCCATGCTGACCGAAGAGACAGCATACATTATCCTTCTGCAGCTGCAGGCAGAGGGAACAGCAGCCCAGCTGAACCTGTTGGCAAGGTGCTCTCCCTAGGCGCTGGATTGGGGATTTCACTCGGTTGTACTTTAAGCCACATTCAGCATTTGGTTGTGTTTCACACAATCTGGAGTGTGTTTCATTTCCTTTTCCGAGGCCTGAGGAAACCATTGTCCTTACCTGTTTTAGATCACTAACTCATTTCATTTTACTTAGAGCCTTTGACAGATACTTTCAGTAATGTAAAGAAGATTTGATATATGATTTTATATATGTGATCTCCTGCAACACCAATGATACCATCTGAACTTCTTTCCTGTTTCAGCAACAAAACTCCAGGAGATGCATTTGAGCAAGGAGACCTTCTGGGCTAGAATGTTTGTTTGGGTATGTCACGTAGCAACAGAAAGAAATACATTGGCATAAGGGGACAAGGGAAGAAGTTTACTTCATATTTGCTGGTTATATGGTTAACAGTTGCAGGTAGAAAGAGTCTCTGTGTTATTTCTGTATCAAATGAATGTTAATTGTGAAGAGCACTATCTGACAAAAAATCTTACCCACGCTTTCCAGAGCTATTGAACAGGAGGATGTTGTTTGCATTACCTTATGACCACACTGAATATAAAGTTATTGTTTGTACAACTCCCTAAGCAACCTGAAAATGTCAGCTTTCCACTGTTTAAAACTATCCATCTTTGAAGTGTCTAAATAATTTGCAATTGCCCAAGACATACAGCAATATATATGCTGCAGCAGACAGGAACAGGATGAGATCATACTGCCACTGTATTTCCTTAGAAATACAGAATCGATAATTCTAATTGGCCTCACAATTCTTATGAAAGATTTGGAATAATCTCTGGTTTGATTTTTTCTCCCCTTAGAATTCAACAAAAGTTGGAAAGAACTTTCCAGGTCTGGTGACTTTTTGTCTGTATGACAGTGGAAGAGAGCATACAGGATAGAATAAAAAAGAGATGTCGACAGAAGCACAGGAGTCAGAAAATGTGTCATAATTTTCCTTTCCACTTTGCAAAGCAGCTCAAGTGGCTCATGCACTAACTATATTAAAAATAAAATATAGACAAAAATACAAGCTGAAAGTGAAATTCATGAATAGTTCTAGGTTCACTTCCCAAGTGACGAGAATAGAAATGGACAGCTGACAGGGGCCAACTGAACCACTTGGGTATAAATCAATGATTAGGCAATGCAAGAGAGAAAATTCCTTAACA
This sequence comes from Colius striatus, assembly GCF_028858725.1. NCBI lineage: Eukaryota > Metazoa > Chordata > Aves > Coliiformes > Coliidae > Colius > Colius striatus. The sequence goes on along the minus strand of NC_084759.1, from coordinate 108,676,965 downwards.
TGAAAAATGCCAGGGAAATTAAAAAGAATCCTTTCAGCTCCTGAGTTTTTCTCTTGCTTAGAAAAGCTCTGCCATCATGTATCCCTTATCTAGTAATTTCTAACTCTGGAAAGGATTGTTTGTGACACTTCCACTCAATGTTTGTGTACCTGTATTTGTCACCTATATGTGTTTCTTTTTCTACTTTTCCCAGTCTTGGTTGAGACTTTAAAGCTTCTCTACTCAGTATCTGCAGTTTGCAGTGATATTATATCCAAATCACACCTCAGATGCTCCCAAAGTCTTTTCTTTTGATTGTTACAATCCTGTTTTTCAAAAGCTCGCTAGGGGACCCTCAACCAGGTCTTCCTGTAAGTACTTTGTCACATATCCTCTGCCCTTCCCTAGTATCATCTTGTGACAGGGACATAGCAAAGACATCTATTAATTTCATTACTTGCTCCTTCCTGCTTCTACATTGTTACTGTATTTTAATGCATTTTGTTTCTCTGTTTCCATTCTTCTTCTCCCTCTGCCTCCCTCTCTATTAAGACCAGTCATAAAAAGCCAAAGACTATGTCATGACTGTGTTGCTGTCTGAGTTTCATGCAGATAGATCGACAATGTTTATCGATAGGGTACACCACCTGGGATGTGGTTGTACAGCCACTGCTGCAGTCAGCTCAGAATTGGGTACTCCAGATGCAGTCCAGCAGAAAGGGAAGACAAGTGTTCAAACTCCTGGGCTGCTGCTCTTGCAAATGTGTTTGTCTTATGTGCTCACTGCCCTACAAACTTGGATGATTTGTATCCTGCTGCCCAGTAGGTCTCCAAATCCAGGGACTCTGTTGGTAGAATTTAACAGAAAATATATGAAGAGAGTAAGAATTAATTGTGTTGAAGTGTGAATAATTTTTCTTTCCTAGTGTAAGATTGCAGTCGCTGATCAGTCTATATTCAGAGCACAATTCAGCACTGTGCTGTGCCTTGCTCTGTACTTTACAGCAGTGCAGTGCGGCATGAGAGGGGTTACAGCTTTTGGAAATGAAGAAATTTTGGCCACTTTACATAGTAATGTGCAATAGCAAAAGGTGGTGAAGAGCAACTGTGAATGAAACCTCTAGTTTGGTAACCGCAAACAAGTCCAAATCAAAAATAGTTGTTAGAATTGATACCATTGCTTTAAATGGAGAGGTGAGTTGCTAGTTTTTCTATACTTGGTATTGCTCATGACTCCTTAGAATTTACTCCTGAAATAAAACCAATAACATATCATGAAAGAAACAGCTTTTCCAGAAACCATCCTAGAAACTTTTAACTCACTGCTGAAGGCTGTACTATCAGACATTATCAGGGGAGCTGATCTCTGGTAATTTGTAATTTTTCCCCACTGTGTATGTTTTCAAACCATGTAGATGTTTTTGCACATCATTTCAAATGACAGTCCTTCCTGAGCTTTGCTTGGGAGGTCTTACAAACATTGCTGAATTCTCTACACTTGTCTAGAGAATTCTAGAATTGAAATGCCCTAGAGCCTGGTTCAGCTACCAAGATGTTACAGAGACGTAAACTGCCTCAATCTTGAAGCAGCCAACAAGAGGATGCAAATGTCACATCCCCTTCTCCTTGCTAGGAAACCTCCTTTACTGCTGGCTGCTGGTTGTCCCAGGAGCCTCATGCTGCAGAAGCATTATCCCAGAAGAAAGCTGTATAGCAACTCTGTTCCCTTCTCCCACCTACCCAGTCTTCAGCCTGCTGTGTACTTGGTGGCTCATCTTGGGTCCTAGGAGTGATCCCTTATGTTGCTGCACATGTCAATCAACCTTCACCTGGAACTCATCTTCCCATGATGTTTGTGTGTCAAGCTCAGGTGCGGTAAGTCTCTGAATAACTAGACATTGCTCATTAACGATTAAGCCCTAGTGAAGAGTAGTGCAGGTGGACATGTGGGGTCTGAGGACCTCGCCGGGAAGGGGAGACGTCCCATGTTGACGGTTTCCCAATTTGTCTGCAGGGATGCCCGCAGAACTGTGCTAGGTGACCGCCTGGCTCGGCACCGCACCGAGCATGACGCTGGGACTGAGAGCGAGTCTTTCACTCAGACGCTGCCGGAGGAGCTGACCCTGTGCGCAGGAAACCCTTGCGTGAGGAAACTCGCGCAAACGAGGCTGGGGAGGGAGCCGAGCTTTCGGAGGAACACACATGGGAAAGGGCGGGGGCGGGCGGGGGCAGGCGGGGCCGCTGCCCTGGGTCCCGGCGGAGGCGGCGGAGCGGGCAGGCCGCTCTCCCGGGGCCGCTAGGGGGAACCGCCCGCCCGGGAAACGCAAACGACATCCGCTCGCTCGGCGGCGTTCGGGGTCCTCTGGATGCGGCCTTCCCCGCGCCCGCGGGCTTCTGCCCGCCCCGGCTACCGGCCCCGCGGCTCTGGGCGTCCTCCGCATCGGGTTGCCCAGGTGTGCCCCGCTGCCAGGCTGGGAGCTCCGGTTCCTGGCCGTCCAAATGCTGTCACTGCAGTGAGACTCCTTCGGCACGAATGGCCTGGGACAGCTAGAACAACTTAAAAATTGCCTCCTGATTATTCTGTTTCTAAAATCTTATGTTTGTACGCTATATGATTTCTTGTCTTCAGATAGACTGTTTTTTTTCAAAGCCTGCTTCATCAGAGCCAAGGTGCCCCTTGAGCAGAAAGATGAGCTGCTCTTCTGCTTCTCTGGTTTTGGCTCCTCCTGCTCCTCCCTGGGCAGGCAAGAGGGTGACTGCAAGGAGGATGCAGCTGCCCATACTCGGCAGAGCAGTGATTCAGGTATCTGGTGGCTGAGGCAAAGCTGCTCTGCCACTTCAGAGCTTCCTTCCAAACAGAAGTTGAATCTAGCCCTTGGTGAAAAGCTTGCTCTGCTGTTCTGTCTTTTCTTCTCTCTGATGCTTCTTTCGTCTGTTCTGTGTTGTCTGCACGTTAGTCTATAATGCTTCTTTCCTCCTCTGGTTTTCCTCATACAACTGAAGATGAGAGAAGATGGAATGAGTTATCATTTCACAGCCTTCCTCATTCCCCTGAAGGATCTTTAAATGATCTTTTTTCTCCAGTAATACAAAATAAGTCAAAGCTTTTACTGATATAACTCTTACCTTTCTTTAACAGTGTGCATTGTGTTGTGGGTAAGAACAATCAGAGCATGGGGTGGGGTCAGTAGAAGGAGAGGTTCAGAGAAGTGTTACTTGATTTATTTTCTGTTGGATCTAGCTTGCTTTTTGGTGGTTTTTTTCCTGTCTTGTTTGCAGGTTTAGAGCTCAGAAGATTTCAATTGCTTTTTGTTATTCTTCTCCAGTAAAAGTAGAAAGAGAAGTGGTGGAGTAAATTGGTTATGAAGTGCTTTAATGCTGTGTGCAGTGAGCTGGAGACACAGGTGAAGGCCAGTCTGGCAGGAGCTGGGGAGGATTGGCACACTCCAGGGTGTTTAACGAGGAAAGGCAGGAAGCGTGGTAGTGGTTTGACTTTGAGTAGCTTGTATTTGTGGAACATAAAGCAAGCTGAGTGTAACATCTCTGGCCATATCTAAAGCAAGGGACGAAGTCTCCACTCAGCACACTCCTTGTGCTCAAGGTAGCTTTTGAGAGGGTGAGAGGGCAGCATTGCAATAAAGGTAAGGTTTTAAAAGATGTGCTTTGGTAGTACTAAATTTTCATCTCACTGTTTGTAGCCTTTAAAATCTCAGTACATGCATTTCCACAGTCTCACTCTCTTTGCGTGCCTAGTGCTGATCTGTATTGCCACACTAGTTTTCGAGAAGGATCCTGTGTGTTCAGATGTAGGATGCCATACTGACCTTGTGTGGGATGGAGATGGCAAAACAACCTCCTCTCCCTCTCTGTGCTCAGCTCCTGGGAGATGCCAGGCAGCTTCAAAGTGAACTGACACTTCTGATAGTTGGATCTGATCTGTGATGAGTTCAAGCAAGTTTATTTCAAGGCTGCCTGGCTCTATAAGGGGAAAACTGCTCAGTCTTGGTCTCTCGCTGTTCTCCTCCTCCTTTCCCCTTTCTGATTTGTTTTGCTCCACAGCTTTCATTTTCTTCCCTCAGACTGTAGTATGTGATTCCTCATGCAGTTCAACAAAGTAATGCTCAAAATTCTGCACCTGGAGAGGAACAGCCCTATGCGCTAGTATATTCTTGGGGCTGACAAGCTCGAAAGCAGCTTTGCACAACAGGATCGGGAGGCATGCTGGTGAACACAGAGCTGACCATGAGCCAACAATGTGCACTTGCACCAAATAAAGCCAACGGGCTGTGTTAGAAGGACTGTTGCCAGCAGGTTGAGGGAGATGATCCTTCCCTTCTGCTCATTACTGATGGGGCTACACTTGGAGTACTGGGCTCAAGAAACATGTGGCCATACTGGAGAGAGTCCAGTGAAGGGCCACTAAGATGATGGACTGGAGCATCCCTCCTATGAGGGAAGACTCAGAGACCTTGGACTGTTCAGGCTGGAGAAGAGAAGGCTCAGGAAAAAAACTTAGAAACATATATAAATAATTAGAGGGAAGGTGCAGACATAGTTGAGTCAGGCTCTTTTCAGTCGTGCTCAGTGACAGGACAAGAGGCAATGGAACTGAAACACAGGAGGCTCCATCTGAATGTATGGAACACTTCTTTACTGTGAGGATGACTGAGCACTGGCACAGGTTGTTCAGAGAGGTAGTGGAGTCTCTACCCTTAGAGATAACTAAGAGCTATCTGTCTTTGGTCCTGGGCAGTCTGCTGCAGGTGTGCCTATTTGGGCAGAGGATTTGGATGAGATGGCTTCTTAGAGGCCCCTTCCAAACTCAACCATTTTGTGATTCTATGATTCTCACATCAGCTTTGAAAACACCCTTTGTTTCCTTCTCTTGTTTTATATGCTGACTGGCACCCCAGGATCTCACCCAGGCTAAGGTATTGGGTGCCTCATTTGCTCAGCTTCTGTTTTTCTACCAGTAAAAGAGAGATAAGACCTCCTGCCCACTCAGATAATCAGTTAATATTTCTTGCACACTTGGGAAACAAGATGGGAGAAATACTTATCAAAATGCAAAAGACCATCAATGAACAAGCTTAGAAACAATCCAATGGTAATATAACTTTGCTTAATGTGTGTGAAAGATAAGGTCACTCTTACCTGTTATATCTTGCTTGGAAAACTGTTCTGCGTTCAAAGTGACTGCAGTTTACTTGCTGTCAAAGTAGATGTGGAAGAAAAATCCACAACCTGAAAACCATTAACTTGAATGTTTATTGTCTTAAATTCCAATATTGTTGCATTTGCCCACGATGGGTGATGACCTCAAGCTTCAGAGCTGAACTTTATGACAGGGCATGCAAACCCTGTACTGACCAGCACAGAGCCGATGAGGCAGTTCAACACTGTCTTGCTAAACATGCCAGAAAGGCTGAAAGAGCTTGACTCAGTTAGGATAGATGATAAGCTGCAGGAACTGATATTAAAGAATCGTTAATATCTATAGTATTGAACTCTCCTTTGCCAGGAAAGGTGGTCCAGCTGCTGGATTGCTCTTTGTTTTGTTACTAGTTAGTACTGACGAAGCTCGCTGCTGGTGGCATTCTCCTCTTTTTGCACCTAACTGGGGAGCTGTGCTAGTCTGTGTTGAGTTCTCCTGGTCACAAGTCACTTTATGCTGCCTCCTGGCTGCCTCCAAAATAATAGATGAATGTGAAAGATTTTAACTATTTTTGTTGTGGATAAAGAGAGAGCTTTGCTCCTGCTGGTTAATGATGTGTGTTTGTGGAGCAGCTATCTTCTAGTGACTGCCAGACTAGAAACAACTGGATTGCAAACTGCCTGATTTCTTATTTCATGGCTGTGGACTATTTTATGCAGATTTGTTACTGTGAAATATGGGATACCAGGCTTAGCCAAAAGTGAGTTGCTTAGCAGACGCTTGCTGTCATACAAATTAGCCACAGCTTTTGCATCTTGGAATGCTGCCAGCCAAAGAACTAGCTATTGCATTAAATGTCTACTACCAGTGATGATCTAAACTGAAAGCAAGATTAATCGCTCTTCTAGCATTATCTTAGCAGTTAGCATTTTTGTGGTGGTGTTAAACATGTTTTGCATCTTTAAACCCAAACTGTAAAATACTGCTCTGAGCTTCAAATCAATGAGTGTATGGGAAAAACAAGAAAAGGTTTAATTTAGTGAAAGTATTATGCATATATATAGGAGTATCTTGCTTTAAAGTGGAAAAGGAGGCTAATTTTGTTAGTGCTGCTCATCTGGTATATAACAACGAATACCCTCAAATCTATAGTTTTAAGTAAGTATATGCCTTAAAGAGTGGATACAATTGATTTGAGCTACCAGTGGCTAAAAAATATCAGCATTCAATAAGCATCTTCTTTGCCTTTGCCTCAACCAAGATTTTTAATACATAATTGTACTGATGTAGTTTGACAAATGAAGCACAATACTTTTTTCCTTGCCTAAAAATATTTTCCTCTGAAGTTTTCCTGAGTTGCAACGTTCTTACGTAAGAAATAACTCACTTAAACATGAAGTAAACAACTGGAATTTAGGAAACTCGTACTCCAGTATGTTCCTTGAGGATATAAGGTTGCTTTCAGTCATTAGTGTCTGAGTGAGGGATTTGACATGAGAAAGGCTGTTTTGAATTCAGTTGTTAACCTTCACCATTCATGCCAATGCTGCTGACTTTTGTTTGTTCTGTTCTCTGTAAATCCTTATTCTCAGCTAAGCTCAGTATCATCAAGGCTTTCATTTTGCAGGTTACTAAATGATGGCTAGAAATGCTAGATCAAAGAAATGTTTCTCTTAGAGTCTTAGCCTTCCTTATTTAGGAGGAAAATAAGAAATTTGACCCAAGCTCCCCAGAAGGCAGATGACAAATCGTGAAAAAAACCCCCCACAACTGTTTAATTCAGTTCAGGATTTTGCAGAGGAGGAGATATCAACATCTGGCTGGTAATTTTTAGCAGTTCTGCTATTGGTAGCACTGTCCCTGTAGCACTGCAGCACTTTTTGGAGGAGGAATATGAGACACTAGCAGATGCCATTTACTGCTCGCTTGGGTGTTGGAGTGCTTGTGAGTGCCTGCTGTGAGCAGTGGATGAGTGCTTATCCATTAGCTTGCACTGGTACATCTCTGTCTTCAAGATGAGACACAGTGTTAGATTTATGCTTAATCCTTTCACACAGGGCTGCTACAAGGATTTCTTCTCCCTTTTCTTGCAGCATTTACTTTTTGGTGTGTAGAGTTCAAAAAAGCCCTTCCTCCCAATGGCTGCAGCAATGATTTTCTGTTTCCCTTCTGCAAGGGAATCTGAAATGTAAAGGCCAAATAGTAATGTGTGCTTGCCTAGAAATAATGTGCAGAGTTTGTAACTGCTGGAGAAAATAACTTGGTACATAGTTATTTCCGTGTACCTCCCTAGCACTGAGAACAATTAGGCACCAGCTGAAGACAGCGACTGCCAAAAGCGCATTTGGATGAGGTGGGTGTTTCTGGGTGGTACAGTCATGCGTTAACAAGTGTGACTGCATCACTAAAACAAAAGTGTATTTGTATCCTCAAGCCCTTTGTATGAATATGCCATCTTCAAGAGGGAAGGACACCAAGAAAGCATCTGACAGGGAAAAAATGTGAAGAAGTACTGCATAATGAGGTGTATTTAACTGCTGTAAGCAAAAACCATCCACCTGAAGAGGATATAGTGTTCACAGCTGCTTCAGAAATCATTCTCTGTGAAAACTGAAGTTGGACCAGGTCAGCTGCTCCAAATCCAGTTCTCTTGGTGTTAGAAGAAATCTAAACTGATGGGTGGATGGATGGGCAGTAAAGAGCATCAGAGAGGGCAGCTGCAGCAGGGAGAGGCATCTGGGAAGCTTTGTGCAAACATCAGAGGAGAAGTAAACTCTTTTCCTGCAATACACACAGAGTCTTCTGATAGAGATAGAAAACCAGACATTTTTTTTTTCTTTTTTTTTGCTGAGACTGAGTTCTCACAAGGCACAGAGCTACTTGCCAAAAATCTTAGCTCCAGTGCATAAAATCTTACTCCTTGGATCCAGAGCTAAACTCCAGTGGTTGCCTGTGTACTTCATGAGGAGGAGGAAGCAGCATCTCACAGAAATCTTGACCTTTATGCATTTTGAAAGAGGAACTCGAGCTTTTTCTTAGCGCATCACATGCATGGATAAATGCTAGATATGAAATGATATTGTGTGGGGTTGTGTGATAAGGTATTTGGCACAGTGGATTCTGTTAGAGAACAAGTGATGAGTTGCAGTCAGACACCAAAAATGATGGTTCACAAGCCGCAAGTGCTTTTAATAGGATAAGTACCCACTCCTTTGCTTAGATTTCTTGTAGTTGCATCTTCCACCACTGGGGTGTAGAAGGGTGAGCAGATACAGCTCAGTGAAAACAATACAAAAGAAACCACCCTGCATCTTGAGAGATGTTTAGCAGCTTAATTAGATTCAGAGTACAATACTGTTAACAGTGCGTAAATGACGGCTATTTCTGTTTATCTACACATTGTTCCATTCTTTATCCATTATTATGTAAATAATAAGAGTATTTTAAGTATCTTTTCTCCTCAAAAGCAACCCTTGTTTTTTCTTCCAGTTTGATTTCACAAGATATTTTCCAATTTCTTATGTGTAAGAGGATAAACAATATACTCCACTCTCCAGCAGTCATAAAGGCAGAAGCAGGGGGAGAGGAAGTCCTACCCCTAGATATCCAATGTTAGTACTCAGGAAACTTGGGAAACAGAGGTCTTCAATCTTAAATGTTTCACTGGGGTTTTCTTTGCTGCCTTCTGCTAATCTGTTAATCCTTTCAGAAAGCTGAATTCCATGGCTCTTTCTGGAGACAGCAGAGCACAGCCGATGTTTAAAGCAGGTGTTTTTTGGTTTGGCTTTTTTTTTCCCCCCCTTTCAGCATAATGGAGCCATTGCTGAGGTCACGGGAGCTGCAGAGGCTGTGGTCTGACTGCAGTGGTTATAAGATGCACTAGTTTCCACTGAGCATGAGCCAAATTCCACTCTGTCGCATCCTAGGGTCTTCAAAATTTAGCTGCGCTACCACTGCGCTAGAGCTACACAGTATGACAAGTGAGCCTTCTGTTAGATTCCTGGCTGGGTTAAAGTCAATGGTGAAGCAAATGCACTGTTTCCAGTACTTCTGAATAGCATCTCATTTGGACCTCGATGTGAAAGCCGAATACAGTAAGCTGCAAGGGACAGAAATAAAGCGGCTCAGTATCTTAGGTTTCAAACCTTGTCATCTTGCAAGAAACACCTCAGACAGCTGTAGTGTCAACTGGTAGCTAGTGGTCAAAATACAACATTTACTGAGCTCCAGAGTTTGTAATACAGAGGAGGGAGAAGGGGAGAGAGAAATGACAGTAATGGCTCCTATCTGGATTTTCTTGTCTAATGCAAACCAATGAAAGTCCCTTGGAAGAACAACTGCAAAGAGCAGTGATGCATTTCCCAAACTAAGGGAAAGCTAGTGGTCTCATGTCTCAACTTTTGTGACGTCCCTAAACTGTTGGCTCACGTGCCAAATCAGAGTGCCTTTGCAGGAGACTGCTGCTGCTGCTAGCAGGTTTTGTAGTTCCTATAAAAAGCCTCAAGTCCCTATTCCTGCTAGACAGCATTGAATGGCTGGCAATGAATTCAAAGGTGAAGTCTTAGTGACAAAGCCCAAATCTATTTGTACTGAAAAGTTAAAAACCTGCCCCTGGGTTCTGATGTGGCTCTTAGCGACTCGTCTGCACTCAGGAGTAAATGTCCACGGTTCTATTAGTATCCTTAGCTGTCTAGTTTTGAGACAGGGACTGTTCTTGCAGTCATTACCACTGTGGCTTGGCATCTAAAGCATGTAAATCAAGATTGGCCAAGGTACCATCTTGGAGACCTTAGAAGACAGCCCAGAAGGGGATTCATTGTGGTTATCCTTGACCAAACCAGCTGGCCAGGGCTGGAGTGTCTATCAAGGTCTTTTTAGCTCTGCTGGGACTGTGGACATGAGCTAGATGATCTAGGGGAAGGAGAGGTTTAAATATGCCAGCTAGTGAGCCTCCCACAGGATGCCCTGCCAAGGTGTGCGCTGCACACTGAGGTTACTCCCCTACCCTGACTGTAGGAGCTGCTGCACAGCACTTTCCAGAGACCTACACTGCCAGCACCATGGTCAGTCTCTGCTTTCTCACATGCTTGTGAAGAGGGTACACAGCTCTAGTGCTTGAGGCAGATGACAGAAGTTTTGGGGAATGGTTGGGCTCCTTGGGATGGAGGACTGAGCATACTGAACTAGAGCTGTCAGCCCAAGTTCTTCGTTAGATTACCCACAGCCAAACCTCACTAAGCCACCCACCACCAGCAATGCCCTGAGCACCCTGGCAAAAACTGTGTGGCTGGGTTTGCTGCCAAAAGTCACAGGAACCATGACTAGCCAGGTGTGTGAGGTAGGGATGAGAATATGAAGAGTGTCTTATGCTTCTTTCCCTTATAACATCTCCACAAGGAGAACCAGCTGCTCTTTATGAGCTTACCCTCCATAGTCCCAACTGAAGTGGTATCTCAGAGTGCCAGACACTCACTGGAGCTGTCTGAAGTGACTGGCCCATATCTTTTGTTGGGTGTGCAATGACAGAAGGCTCACCTCACTGGCATGATATGGAAGTGGTAACTCGTGAAAGCACCTCCCCTACTGCTAGGGTGCTGCCAGGGTGTAACACGGGCAAGTCCTTTACAAGAACAGGTAGGGCTACAGCTGCACTCAGCTAATCAGCATAGGATGATGCTCCATATGTTTAAAGCTACGACCCTTCGCTGAGAATGGCTTGGCTCTATACTGCAGGCCTGTGCCAAACTAATAAAATCAAACCTTAAATTCCAAGGTGTATTTTCTATCTTAATTGCAATTAGGATTTAAAACCTGTGCATTGTTTTACTTAAAATTTCATTGATGACTAAGGATTACTCTTTTTTTAAAAAAATGTTTGTCTACTTCAAGTGTATATTTCCTTCATATTTAAGCTAATACCTTATGCTTCGAGCTAGGCAGCTGTGCAAGTCCCAACAGGATCAGAAACACAATATGCCACCTCTTTTTCCAGAGCAAAACTGATCCCAGGCGATCCATCTCTTTAAAACTTGGGCAATTTATGCTCTCAGTACTGCCGATACAAAAAAGTCATAATGTAAATGCAGACTCTTGGTGCTTTTCCTTAATTATAACAAATGTCTCAGTTATATAAATTTCTACAGGTTAAAAAACAATGAGTATGTTCTCCTTATATGAACAAAAGCTCTTAAAGATATTGCCTACACCGCACAAGCTTCTGGAAGGCTTTCTTGAAATCTTCATTAAAGATTGTGTAGATTAGAGGGTTAATAAGGGAATTTATGTATCCTAGCCATGCTAGGAAATTAGACATGTCTTCTGAGATGTGACATCTTTCACAGGTATTCACAACTACTTCTTTTACAAAAAAAGGGAGCCAGCAGATGACAAACGCCCCCAAGATCAGACCCAGCGTAGTTGCTGCCTTTCGCTCTCTTGTGCTAGAGATTCTCTGTTTTTTCCAGGACTTCTCATGCTTAGATTCAGACCTTGGGCTTCGTAGGGTGGCATTGCTTTTATCGCAGTTTACCAGAGGATCTGATGTCTTCTCTGCCGTGCTGGGCATTGAAGCCGACTTGGTGCTTCGTTCACCTGCGTCCAAAAGGATTTGTCCATTTACCTCCTCCCTTACGATCCGGCTGATGCTTCTTCTGTGAAATGTCTTTGCTGCCTTGTAGATCTTGTAATAAAGGATCAGAATCAAGGCCAGTGGGATATAGAAGGCGCCAAACGTTGAGTAAATGGTGAAAACGATGTGGTCGTGTTTGATGATGCATTCGTCATCCCTGCTAGTCGTCTGGTGCCGCCAAAACAAAGGTGGCATGGAGATAAAAATGGATATGACCCATACCACTGCAATCATGATGCCAGCGTGCTTAGGGGTCCTTTTCTGTGCGTATTCCACAGCATCCGTTATTGCTCTGTACCGATCCAAAGCGATAGCGGAGAGATGCAGGATGGAACACGTGCAGCATGTAATGTCCACGCTCAGCCAAATGTCACACACCACTTGCCCCATGATCCAGGACTCCTTTACAATGTAGACAATGCTGAAGGGCATCACTAGGACTGCCACAAGGAAATCAGTCACTGCAAGAGAGCAGATTAAATAGTTGGCAGGGTGGTGGAGCTTTCTTGTCACAATTATTGCAGTCATCACAAGAGAATTGATGGCCGTTGTCATTAGCGCAAGCACAGACAGGGTAATGGAAATTAGAATCTTGGATGTCACCCATTTGAATAGTTCTTCTGATGTACCATTTTGCTCAGTAGAGTTTATCAAATCCATCTTCCCTTTTAAAAGTGATCTTTACCAGTAGCGGTTACCTGTTGGAAAAGTAAAAACATTCAGAGAGTGCATCCTCAGTCTCCAGGAAGTCTTCATTTTTGTCATCTTAAAAGACTATGAGCCCCAAACTTACAAGAACCTCAGATTTAACAATAGAAATGGTTCTGCCTCCAAAGAGATTTTCCTGGCTAGCACTATGTGGGATGCTTTGTCTCCAGAATAGGGGCCTTCTCTTTCTCCTTGATCATGCTGTTGAGAAGGACGTGTTTGCTTGGCAGGGGAGAGGAGCGTGCCTTGGCACCTATGGCACTGCCCCACAGGGTGCTGTGCCTCACTGCGTGGGGCAATCAGCCTCGTCCCTTGAGCAGGGCATGGAGCAGGGCATTGGTGTGGCCTCCGTGTGCTGAACCAGCCCTCCTGCTAAATACTAACTCTGAATGGCTTGTAGTGGAGCCTTGAAACTGGCTAAATGTGGACAATCTCATCCTAAAGTACCAGTAGTACTTTCAGGCTAGAACAGTCTACTCCACTAAGTAATGTAATGACTGTTGAAAACTTTAATCCATAGGAAGCAGACGTAATGCTTCTTTTCTCTGTATAAAATCCTTTATCTCCATCAGTATGTGAGTCCTTCAATATGTATAGTTAAGCATGGGCTTTCTAAACTGGGACACAGTTTTCAGGAGAAAATAGAAATGTGAAACGTTGCTGTAAAAACAGGAAAAGAAACAATTGCATATTGAAAGTTTCATTTTAGAACTTCCTCTTACATAGCTCCAAAATAAAGCAACTGAAAAGATTTTAAAGCTCCAAAGGGGGATGACTTATTGTCTAACTGAGATATTATACATAGATTAGAGTTTTGAGAGCACCATTACTTTTCTTCAAGTTTTGCTGTTCTGTGCTTGCTGCTGAACAAAACTGCAGAAAACTTGGGTGGTAGTTGTTCTGTTAATGACTCTCTATGAAAACAGTTTAAGTCCTCTTATAGCTCTGCAGGAAGCAAAAAGCAGGGAAACACTGAAGAAATAAATTCTTGGTTATATTCTGGGCATGTGCACCCTACTTTCTTATCAAGAAGAGTTTCTGAGCACTCTAATTGACTGCAGCTGAAGCAAGAGTTTCCAGCTTTTTAGACTAGAGCTTTTAATTCACAGTAAAAGGATCAGATTTTGTCCCCTTGAGAGTTTTGACGTGCAGTGTCTTCTGTAAGGTCAACCTGATGAGTCCCTAAGTGAGGTTTTCTCTGACAAATTTGGGAGTGTAGTGAGTGGGTTGCACTTGTGTTGCATCAGATGCCACATGTAGGGAAATACATGAAATAAGTCAATATTTTTTCTTAGGAAAAATGTGTTTCACTAACGTAACTAAAGCGTTTTGGTATTATGCTAGAGCAGCTGAAGAAGAATCTCATATACTGTTTATAACCTTGGACTCAGCTCACTCATTTGGTTTAATATTCTAACCTGGGCAATGTTTAATATGCTATTGACCTACTCAGAAAGGTTTTTAATGTTGCGTGAACAACGTTTAATTGCATGGAAGAGCAAGGAAAGAAAATTTCTTTTACATGTTGATCTTTACAAATGCTGAGCAGAATTTTGTCCTGTACGTGAGCTGATTACAGCCTGTGTGTGCGCTTTCTCTCTGTATCCCTCTCTCTGAACTTGAAATATACTTCACACGCATAAAAATAAAGGTTTCATCATGTCAGTGTCAACTTAAAACCTTCTGAATCCACAGTAATTGCTAGTTTGCAGATATTTTTGTCTATAGCTAGCTGCCTTCCAAAGAAGGAACAGGCACATACATCTGGTGAGTGTTCAACCTCTGCTAAATAAATCTTCATTTTTGAGTTTGTATAAATACATGCAAAAAAAAGTTTATAGGGAAATAATAAGATATCCAGCAGCTGATCATATTTTAGAATAGTTACACATTATGGTTAATTACCTCACACATTTCTAACTCTTTGGATATTAGTCTTTAATTGCAAGCAAGCAAAAAGCAATTTAGAGATCATAATATCTGATTAATAGCTTTTGAAAGATTATTCAGTTTGAGACTATGGAGTAAGAAAAATCATAAGGGTGGGTTTGTAATACTGGTGTGTAGGAATAAGTAGGTTTTCTTAGATCTGCAGTGATGTCGAGGCTCCTTATAAGAAGCCCAGTGACAGAAATAGGCTTGCTTACCATGTACAGTGATTATGCTTCTCTGTGTGGTTTTAAGATTATCAGCTGATACACTCAGATTTCATTCAGGCTGCTAATGTGGAAATACAGCAGTGCTCAAGACTACTACCCAAGTTTTTAGTGTACTATTATTAGATAGAAAATTGCGCTGGGGTCTCCTGTTTGTGGGATATAACCTGTCCTTTAAAATGGCACCCATCTGATCATATGCCTTCCTATGCGTTAAGACCCTCTGCTGTTCCCCTCACAGACCCAGCAGCGGGTGTCCAGAGTGGTCTCCACATGCTGCTGTGCAGGCCAAAGAGTGTGGCCTCACCCAGTGTGGTGACAAGATCTATCTGCCCTGCAAGGCAGTGGTTTTGTTTGAGGTTACAGAGACATTCAGTGGGATGTGCTGCTTAGGGCTGCCAGTCTCAAAGTTTGATGGCTTTCCTGTCTGAGTGGGATGGGGATCCTTTGCCAACTGTCATAGGAATTTGCACAGAATTATTGGGTGATTGTTATCCTAAAAGATTGTTTTATGAATATGTGGAGTTGAAACATTGTCAGCATTTAAGGACTGCTGCTTCTCTCTCTTTTCATCGCTTCCAGAATGAATATAGTTTTGGATTTTCTCTTACTAAGTTTGGCTTAGTTCAGTCATTGGTCATCACTGGCTTCTGTCCTCAGCAAGCAACTGAACCACTTTTAGGAGTGTGAAGGATGAGACTGTAAACAGTGCACTGGATGAGGATGTAGGAGAGCTGGCTTTCAGCCCTTCTGCCATAGGTTTTCCTTGTCAATTTTTGAGCAGATTCATTAAAGTGCTTAAGTTGTTCTCTATAAAAATAGCTACAGGAGTGATTCCCCACTATCCTACTTTGCATATTTCTATTGTCTTCTCTTAGTAGCATGAACTATCTCTTGTATGCATTTAGTGCAGGGAAGATCTAATTTCATGTGATACAGCCAGGTGCTGTGGGCATCCTGGCATAACTACACACTGTACTTCCAGGTTGGAGTTCACTGCTATTCCTGAGTGGGTCTACCCATCTCTTGCCTCACAGAGCAGGCACGGTCCCTCTGCCATGTGATGTGGGCATCTCCCTGTGGCCACAGACCTGACATGAGATGTGAAAATCAAGCATGGAAGACTAGGACCCCTCTTCTCTGAACAGTGAAGTTACATTGGTGAATGAAAACAAACTTGCAGCATGCTGAACTGAAGAGAAATCGGTATTTCAACAATTTTAGAATGAATTCAACAGATATGTAACTGTTTTCAAGGAAATTACTACATTCCAAATGTTTTTAAGGCTACTTTTGTGGAACTGGAAACTCAGTGCTCCTCCTGAAGGACTAAGCTGAATCCATCAGCTTATCACTGGTATCTCAAATTCCATGGAATTTTCTCCTGCTGCATTTTAAAGTGTTGTCTTTTACTATTACCCTTTCAATACACACCTGCTGTTGGAAAACTTTGGAAAGACTTGAAGTTTGCATCATATTGTCTGCAATTTAAGGTTAGTCAAAGTGATGGCTTGTACTTGTCTTCATTACAGATTTTAATACACTATTAGCCTTCAACTGCTGAACAAGAACCCTGTGAACAAAGGAAGCTGCTGTTCACCTAAGATAGCGTGCCTGTTATCTTGGATACATGAACATTATTGTTTGTGAGGAATTAGCCACTTGTACAAATCTTTTTTCCTTCCCTTCTAGATATGGCACGTTAAGGTCACCAGAATATAAGTACTTCTTTGTCTATAAAAGCACATATGTCATCTTACCAATTTTGTTTAGAAGACATGGGAGAAAATGTCTGTGCAGGCTTATCACAAAAGTACACATTGAATTTGTCTAGTGGACACTCATAGAAAAGGGAACGCACTGGTGCTCCTCAGTTTTACATGAGCATATGTACACGTTATTAAGCCTATAACCACCCATTTTTCTCTAAGATTTAGAAAATAGTAATAAGACTGCTTATGTTCAAGCACATTAACCTGTCCTTCCAACTTTGGAAAACAGCACTCCTCTGCCTTTCAGTAAACCTGGAAAATAATATGAGACACTGGTTCTTGGCTGGGAAAGCCTTTGGGAAGGGCATTATCAGCCTACTATTTGGGGTTCTGAATTTAGACTGAACTACCAGAAGTTTTGGGCCTGGTTTGGTTTATATTGCTTTAGGCATAGACAGTGAGGAATGTCGCTTTAATTTAAAAACAGTACTCAGAAAGCAAAAGGAACATTTGATTGAACTAAGGGTAATTAAATTGCTACTGGCAGCAGTAACAGCCTCTGTGCATTAAGTAAACACAAAGCTGTATCAGTGCCACAAGTAGATCCTGCCCATCTCTCTCACTCAAATAGGCTTCATCTGGCTTTTAAATGAAGAAGCATTTCACCTGCTACCAGGATCTCTTCTCCTATTGGCCAAACAAATTTGTAAGCCAGTTACAAGGGCCCAGTTTTCTTGTTGCTGTGGGAACTGCTTCTACAAGCTTCTTTTTCTGATAAAAGGAAAGACTATGCTTGTTTTTAGTTACCCTGTTTTTATCACCCCTTCCTGTATAGGCTAATCAGATACTGGAGGTAAGACTAGTGTAATCATAGAAGGGTAAAATACTTATGAGTTTGAGACTTGCTTGGGGGCTGAAATTGTTACTGAAACCAGTATTTAGGAACTTGTAAAAATCCTTCCTGATATGTCTGTGTGTCTTTAGATACCGACTATGTGATATATTAATGACAATTAGCTTAGTAATGATCCAGTGCATTAAATATGAGTAGAAGTAGAAATAATGCTCTTTTTGATTAAATAAATCTGCTTAAGGAGAGTGAGGCTGTACTTAAATATAATAGTGGATGTTTACTTTATTGAGCCTGAACCTTGGCATCCCAGTAGCTGAGAAAAAGGAGGATGCTTTCATTTGATTTTTAGTGTTTTGTCCTAATTTTTTTTTCCTCTGAATAATACTTTCTAAAGCTACAGTGTATCTGCTGGGAGAAGGCAGAGGGGACTAGCATGTTTGCGAGAGAAGCTGCTTGCCAGCTGAAGGCAGCTGTTGCAAACCTGTCATTCCTGGCAGTGCAAAGTGGATGTCTATCAGCAGTTTGAAGTGCAAGGCAGAAATCATAAGGTTGCTGTCTTCCTTACCCAGTCTGCATTTCTGCATACTTAAAACTCTTCTTTCCTCCCTCCCCCTATTTTTTTCCCTCCTTCTGTATCTGCTGCTTAACAGGGAGATAGAGTTATTTCCAGTTCTTCATCTGTCAGCAAATGTTTGTATCTGCATGCAAAAGTAATGCTTGGATTGCCTGTTTTGGGTGATACTGTCACAGTCCATGGGGCCGAGCACAAATATCTCAAAAGCTCTTCAGGTTTTGCTGTTTGAGTCTCTATTAACTAGAGTAATTTATCATTTCCACTTGTACAAGATCACAACAGGCCCATTTCTAGAAACACAGACCCCAAGTAATTCTAAAATCACAGATAAATCAATTGAACTAATATAAACTAGAATTTTCTACCTTCCAAACACCCCTCAGGAGAAGCATGGGTAAATAGATTGGCTTTGTGGTGTTCCCTGAATATTGATATAGCACATGCAGGATTTTCAGATTTGTTTCCTTCAGATTAGGTGTTAGAGATACCCAAATCCACTTACTATCTGAGTATGGGTACTCTTACAGAATGGCAAAGAAAAGTCAGTTCTGTGCAAGGCACAGAAGTTGTGTAGTAAACCTAGATTTGATGCTTATCTTAGCCATGTTGCAGTCTTAAGAGTCCTTGTGTTGGCAAAATGATACTCTGCAGTATTTTCTGTGTCAGGCACAACAAAGATGATGGTTGCTTTAATTTTCTGGATGGCTCTTTAAATTTTTTTAGTCAGTGGAAATAATCCTAAATGGCTAAAATGACCAAGTCCTCTAGACTTTCCACCCCACGTGTTTGCTCTGTCATGTTGCTGCTTCTGGAGCCAAATTGACAGGAGGGAGGCAGTGCTTCCACTGAAACAGCTGAGATGCAACATCTAAGGGCTTGCTCCAGCTGACACAGAAGGTGAACTTGCCCTCTGCCACTGGTTGCTGACAAGGGAGATGCAAGTACCAAGTCCATTGGGACCAGAACAAAGGCAGTAAATCTGGCAAAAGTGCAGAATGAAGTGCTGAAATCACTTCTGTCCTCATCTCCCTGGTGTAATTAACTCACCTTCATGTTTCCTACTGAGGCTGTATAAATTGCAGCGTGCTGGTTGTGCCTCCTTTGACACGTTTCCCTCCAGGAGGCTTTGGTCCTTGCTTCATTGCTTCAGGAGCATTACCAAGCTCTGTGTTTCCTGGTCTGCAAAATACGAGACCTCTTCAAGCCTAAACATGACAAACCCACATAAGGGGGACTCCTGTGTCTCTGTCATAGGAGGGCAGCTGCTTGCCTCCTGCATTTCAAAGGAGCCACTGCAGTTTCTGGGGAGATACAGCTTGAGCTAGCTTTAAACTTTGCCAGGTAACCCTGAGCAGAGCACTTGGCAAAACCTGCCTGGGAGGCAGGGTTGCTGCATCCGTGAGCTTAGTCTACAATGTGTTCCCTGATGCCTTTGTCATGTTCTTTACTTGCATCTGTTGGACTGGGATGTAGTCCTATGCTGTTTGTCAAGCCTGCCTGGAGAATACCTCCCCTGCTTATTGTCATCATATCAACTGCTGCATTTGCTTGTATGGAAGAATGATGTTCAGAAAGTAATTGTGTATTCCTTGCTGCTTCTAGTGTGGAAGTTGAGGGCTTGGGTTTTTGTCTGCTTTTGGTAAATTAGTCACTCATCTGCATTTGCTCTTTATTTCATGTCCCTCTGCCATCTGTTTTTATCTAGCTGAGGGGGATGGGGTGGGGAGGCAAGCCAGCTTCTCAGCCCTCTGGGAGGGAGGAAGGAGGAGCAGCAAGAACAGTGTGGTCCACAGGATGACAGACTTGCTTATATAAAACAGTAAGCATGCCTCACAAATGAACCTTCAGTTGTTGGGTGACTGGAGAGTGAGCCTGTTATTAATTTGATCATTTTGGCTGGAGAAAGGGAGAATTTCAGGCCCATATCTGTAATTCTCCAGAGGAGGTGGCAGTGATCTAATTCTATAATTTTTAAGATAAGGAGACTCAGTTTCCTGTGTTATTTGACGCTGTTCTGAATCCCTAGCTCAGACCTCTCAGGACAGTGATCTTGATAGTTGCCTCTCATATTGTTTATGGTGTGGAAAAGCCCCAGAATACTAGGTCTTGGACAGTAGTGGTGGCTGCTTCCTGCCACCAGTTCTACTGCTGCTATTTTGAGCTGTGTAAATAAGTGTAAGAAATGAAGTAGTGTCTGGGCACCCCATTCCCCTGTGTGAGCTCTACATTGAGTAATGATACCTCCTTGATGGTAAGTATACTATACAGGCAAACAAAGTCCTATGTAACCATGTGGTCAGCATGCTGTCCTTAGAGGCATGTGTCCCCTTGCATGGGTGGTCAGGATCTGAACTTGGACCCACTGTATCATGAGTGGGCCACTCACTTCCTATCTACACTCTTTGGCACACATCCTTAACTTTGTGTCTAACAACCTGAAGTGTCCCATTCAACTAAAAAATTTCTTTATTAGGAAAAGATGCTAAAATTTTAATTTTAGTTCTGCTGAAGAAAAAACAAGGCTTGTGTGTGTTTGTTTTTCTTTGGATTGGCAATGAATCAAAGAAGTGACTATTCAGCCATCTGTATATGTATAATTTTTACAACTAGTTTTATAGGGTGCAGAGGGGCTTGCTTTCATGATTATCAACTAAATTTGTATAGTGAGGTGAAAATGCAGAATGGCCTTGCTTATGTTTCAAAACAGCCCTTTCACATAAAGGCTGGAAACCTGTAGGAATCACAAAGCAATGTTGGAGCAATGAGATTGAGAGGCAGTTTAACTTCCTTTGAACAGTAATAAAATGCAGCCTTGTTTCTCCCACTTCCCACTCATCCTTATGCTTTCAGGCCATGTGTTCTTTGCCAGCCCTCTGAAAGCACATGTGTGTGCAATTGGAAGTCACAAACCTTTTTCACTGATACACCTACCTCCGAAACTCTATGACAAGGAGCAGTTGAATGTTTTTGGTTTTGTTTTTTTTAAAAAGTGCCTTCTAAGTAATAGATGTTTTAATGAAATAGCTGCTGTCTTACTTGACTTCTAAGATAATGCAAGTGCCTTATGTCTTAATTCCTTGTGAATTTTATCAGATGTGGGTCTTATTATATAATAACTCAAAACTTTTATTCAACTAGGTGAAACTACCTTGTTTACTTCTGGACAGTAACGTCATATAAGAAAACATCATTTTCAAACTATCACCTGGGCCAACAGTAGGAGATTTTTTTTTTTTTCCCTGCTGTTTACTCACCACAAAAGCTTTGAGGGAGAACTGGTCTCACAAGGGTTTGTTGGAGGAGGGCTGAAGGTGACACATCAATGTGTTCCTCCTCTGCAGCAGGGGTTCTGCATAAAAAAAGAACAGTACAAATCTGTGGTTAATCACAATCTGCATAGACGGCAAAATTCACATCATCTGTAGTCTTATATTTGCCTAGGTTTTGGAGATGGATGCCTTTCTACAAAGACTTACTGCATACTTCCCACTGTCTTTGCAAGTACTTTTTTTTTCACCATCTTTGTCTCTATTCTAGTCCTCATCTGATCATCTCATGGACTTGAAGGTCTTCCCCTAGGTCTTGTTATCCATCTGTGAAAGAATAACCCTATCAGATAATAAACTCTGTTTTGAGTTAGCACTAAATAGCAGTTCTCAAATGCTTTCTTTATCAAGACTGAGACAATTCAGGCTGTTTCCTCTGAGTGATGGTGTATGTGCCCCTGGCCAGGAAGTACTTTAAGCAAAACAAACAAAACAGTCCTTAAAGTTGGCAAGTTTAGAAGTGGGAGGAAAATTAAGAGCAGCGACTTTTTAGTGGAAGTAGAACTCAGCGGTTTGATTTTTTTGTTTGGTTTGGTTTGTTTTTTTTTTTTTTTTCAAATCTCCTTGGGAAAGGCAGAGAGGAAAGCATCTACATGCTGTCAGAAAAACAGGCAGAGCTTGCTGAAAGCTTACTCAAAGGGATGCATCCATGGGAAAGGATTTTGTCAGGGAGGAATGTTTATTTTTTTCCTTCAGACAAAGCTTTTCTATTGAGGGGTGCCAGGCTGCTTTGCCTTGATGGCTTCAACCAGGGAACAATGGTAGCTCTAGGGAGAGACCCTGTAAAGGGTGTGAGGAGGGGAAGAGCAAGTGTGAGTACAACCTCCTACAGTTTGCATGAGTGGCAAAGGGACCTGGGCTCCCCTCTGTGCGGAGGACTGCCCCCACCACATGGAGGAGGACATGCCACGGAGGAGTGGCCCAACAGACCTTGTCCCCTCTGAAGTGCTGGCAAACTGCAGAGCCCCAGGAAGTAGTGAGCATGGGCCATGGAAGTCTGTAATGCACAGCGTCTTTCAAGAAACTGCTACTCAAAAGCTTTGAGAGTGCAGGTAGAGCTCTGAACAGGCAGGTAGAAGGCTAGGGAAATACCACTAAGTGAATCTGAGACTCAACTCTAATACAGGACCTTCCTATGCAAGTCAGGAAACTGCTGGGAACCTGCCCAGCAGTTGGCATTTTATAAGCAACTGACCTGTCCTCAGGTCAGGCTGGTTTAGATTGCTATAGTTACACTGACTTGTGGTAGCCTCTAAACCACAGCATATGGTACTGAGTCAACTTGTAGAGATCCAAGCTATTGACCCTTTTCACAGGTAAACAGAGACTCCTGTTGGTAGCATTTGCATAGTGAAACAGCAGGACAGAGAAGTATCACTATACAATTGTGACTGGTGCTTCCTAACCGGCACTGCAATGTGTTTTCAGATGCTTCTACCAAGACTGAGTTATTTGTGACTGTGTACACTTAGGCTGGGGGCTATCTTTGCAAAATCCAGGTTCTGTGCCTTCAACTTTTGGTTTGTACTGAAAAGCAAGTGACTTTTGCTACCCTCTTTGTGGGATGCTGTGTATGCTGGTAGTACAAAACATAGAAACATTCTTGTACGTTGTTTCTCCTGTGTGAAGGCAGAGCATTAACGTGGGTAGGTAACTGATCAGACTCTCCATGAGTGCCCCAGGAAACTTGTCAAACACTTTGCAAACTCATTTCCATTTCTGATAGGAAAATAACAGACTGTAAGACAACTTTTTTACTTTACATAACTCCAATGTTGTGACACTTCACACACGGCAGAGGTGACTGTGAATGGCTTTTTAAAATGTAAGTGGATGATTTAAAGTTAGTTATGAAACATAATCTTATTGTTATGCCAGGAATTTAGTACAGATAGCAGTTGTCTAACAAGATTATTAAACTTCAGTGGAGTCCCAAAACTTCTAATTGATAGAGCAGACAAAGAATCTTTAAGCCCAATGAACTACTTCAAAATAGAACTTCAAATGTTTTTTTTAGTGTTGTTGACTTTTCCATCCCCTTTGAGAATCTATTGGTGTTGACTTTCTAAGATCTTTTAAAACATGATTGTGATTATGAAAGCCTTCAGAGCTGCAGAGAAATTTAGATACTACTTTGTCCTAAGTGTGCTTCTAGACAGCACTTCAGTTCTTTGTTTCCTGAGGAAGAAAAAGTATGCAGTTTCAAAAGACAATTGAGCAAAACTATCATTTAGATTATAATACTAACATACAGAAACAATAATTATAGCAGCCGTTTTCTCCTTAAATTTTATGCTGAGGAAGTGAAACTTGTCTTATAAAATATTTCTTTGTAGTCTTCTTGTATACTTGCAATATATTTCACAAGGACTGTTTAAAAAGAGATGTTTGACAGTACTTGAACATGAGAACATGTAATGTTAATTTGATGGTGAAGAGAAGCATTAAACTAACTGTATCTAATTTCCCAAATCTGCAGAAGGCATATCAGTTCTCCAAACTGCTTCAGGAGAGTTCAAAAGCCTCCAGTGGATTTTCACCAATTGTAGGCTGTCCATGGCCCCTGTAGTTTCTGAGAGAGATAAAGATTATAAGATGTGCTTTCACATAATAACATGGTAAAAACCAGGAGTGAAGGACAGAGGCAAATGCTTAACGTACTGATCTTCAGAGACTGGAAAAGTCAAAGGCGAGCCCTAGCTGCTGTATCATCTGTCTTATTTGTTATGTATTGGAGCAACATTATGCTTAGCACTGTTGGAAACACTGAATTTCTTTCCCTGGATTGGTTACAGCCCAACTTTTGCATTAGGACGTTAGAGGATTTAACTATGGACTATAGCATGAGCAGCTAGGTTACTGTGTTAAAGGCTTTACTAACATCCAGGTTGACAACATCCTCATCCCCCATAGACAATATCCCTTCATCTACTAAGGGGGTCACATTGTCATAGAAGGAGATTAGGTTAGCCAAGCAGGACCACAAAATGGATGGGGGCAGAGGATGCTTTGGCTGTAGATATTCCATGTGTATATCCTTGATTTGTAGAAGTCTAGAACTTCTATGAGTGTCCTTGCTCCCTCCTGTGGAAAAACTCTATTGCTCTGCCATGGCAGGAGTGGCACCTGGAGGGAGCTGGGCTGTGGCTGACCTTGTCATTGTCCTTGGCTTGTCCTGCCTTACTGGAGGCTGCAGGACAGGGCTAGTTAGGGAGGAAGGTCACCAAAGTGCCTCAGCCTAACTAGCCCACACTACTTCCAGACACTGTGAAGGATGGAGAAGAGTCTGTCCTCTGTCAGTGGCATTAGTCCCTGAAGGTTATGTGTGGATGTTTGGGTCTCCAGTAAGACTTTCAGCCCCTGTGAAGACAGAAGCCCTGTTGCATCTTCTGTCAGAGCACAGTATGCTCCAATGCTCTCTGCTCTCACTGCTGTCTGTGAATGGATGCTGTCTCCAAGGTACTGCCCCTGCTTAGGGGATTACTGAACTCTCAGAGTCTGGTTAGAGATTACTATGTTCGGGAAAGCTGTTGGACAGATAAAATAAATGTTGTTTCCCACATCTGAAGAAATCAAATGTACTATATTTTCATGGAAGCTTCCTCTGTTTGCAGATGTTTAACTCCGAGTTTTGGGATTGAAAAGTTACACCACCATTAGCTGCAGTTCTTGAATTTGCTTGACCTTTACTGCAACGTTTATTATCCTTTATGATAATTCAAATGTATTGCTCTAGACCCCAGAAAGCAATCACAGTATTTTCCTTCTGCAAGTAATTTATTCCAGTTATTTTGTTCTCTTTGTTTCTGATTGTGATTTTTTTTTTAATTAGGAGCTAATTTATGGTGTGCAGCTAACCTTGTCCTAAAATCTTAGAATCACTGTGTGAGAAATAACATTTTATTAAGATTACACCTATATATTGGGTCAATTTTGGGCTATCGCTACAAGAAAGACATTGAGGTACTGGAGCATGTCCAGAGATGGGTAATGAAGCTGGTGAAGAGTCTGGAGAACAGGTATGAGAGGCACCCGAGGGAGCTGGATTTGTTTAGGAAGGAGTTAGGGCAGAGAAGATCACTCTCTACAACTACCTGAAGGAAGGTTTTAGTGAGAGGGTAGTCAGTGTCTTCTCCCAAGTAATGAATGACAGGAAACAAGCAAATAAGTTGCATCAGGGCAGATTTAGATTGGACTTTAGGAAGTATCTTTTCACTGAGAGAGTTGTTAAGCATTGGAAGGGGCTGCCCAGGGAGATGTTGGAGTCACCATCTGTGGGAATATTTAAAAAACTGTGTAGGTGAGCTGCTGAAGGATATGGTTTAGTGGTGGGCTTGTCAGTGTGAGGTGACTGATTGGATTTTATGATCCTAAAGGTCTTTTCCTACCAAAATGGTTCTATGATTCTCTATTTTTTTCCTTTTGATTATTCCAATATGACCTGATTTGACCACAATATTAACTGGCAATACTCTCAATTCACTGGAAAGTATGCAGCACTGCATGGAAGAAGACCTCATAGACATAAATATTTATTCATCAACTAATCTAAATCCAAATCTTAATTTAAAAAACTCCTCAATCTTATAACAAATAGCATAGGAGCTTTCATAAAATGTGATTTGAGATACTGCTGTAGGAGGGAAAAATTGTTCACATGTACTGAAGTTCTTGCTTCCCTATTATTTTCAGCTAACAGTGGAAAAATGCTGTAGACCTTTATATGTCATGAAGGTATCTCATATATCTCATTTGGAGATGAGATATAATGTGTAAAGTAAGTGTAGAAGAACACTGAAGAAAGAATCAAAACAAAACTAACCCTGGCAAAAAAAAAAAAAAGGAAAGAAAAAACACCCAAACCAAAGCAACACTCACAACAAGCCAACCTCTAAAATGAAATTTGACTACTTCTAATAACCATCAAATATGGTACAGGATCATTAAATTAACCTTTTGTTATGATGAAAAGCATTGCTGTAAGATGTGCTTCAGCTGTATTTAATGGGATCAGTAGGTTTATGCTCCTTATTACATTCAAATAGATAAAGATTTTAATTTAGATAAATGAGTATCTGACAGGATGTGCTGTTTTTGTTGTTCTTTTTATATATCTGCTGCTTTTATGTTGGCTTCTGACTTCTGTGATAATTAACAGATAATTACTTTTCGTGTAGTGAGCAGCGTTGAAGTTGGATGGTGAGAAGGAAGTATATTCTCTGTGCAGATGGAGCTGATGTTCACACAGGTGATGTACAACAAAAGCAGCTGCCCATGTCCAATGCAGTGAACTTGGCCTTCCTTTTTTCTGGTTTACATATGTTTAGGGAACTGTCGCAAAATGTGCCTCTTCAGGCTTAAGTAATAGATGAATCTATTTAAACATTAGAGATTGTTACACAGGAGAAGCTGATATCTGTGCCAAAAATATTTTGTGAAGGACCCTACTGGATGCTGGAGCAGGACAATATGGATCAATAAAGTGTGTTGGCACCTTCACACCTCCTTGAACTGGTTTCTCCCTCTTTCACCAGGGCATCGTCTTTCTACCTTAACGTTCACTCTGCATCCCCAGGATCCCCCATGCCCTGTGATGCCAAGCAGAGTGGTGGAGTCTCTTCTGATCCTTTATGGCTTCAAAAGTACTAGGAGTTCTTGGGTGAATTAATGACTTAAGTGCTTCTATACAAAAAAAAGGATATTTCAGTACTTGTGCTTCAGAAATATATTGAAAACTGTCAGTGGTGCAAATAGTCCTAGAATTGAAGGATTGAAGTAATTAATTAAAATGCACTTAGGCTAAAAAGTATCTAGTTCAAATAAGCTGTTACAGCTTGCAATTGTTCTTCCTTTGGTGTAACTGTGGACCAAGTTAATCAGAGCCATTCAATTTTTCTGAAAGGTTGTGCAGATGCCGTGCCGTGGAGGGCCACTAATGATCCCCAGAAAGTCCTGCTGCTGAAATAACAATGCTTGGTATTTACAGGTGTTAGTATGGCCAAATGGTTGCACATTGCTCAAAGTAACCTTTTAAGATGTAATTATTACAAATCTGGGTCTCTGAAACAAACCTGTGGTGAATAGCTGAAGCAATAGCTGGAGTCTCAGGCAACTGCTATTAACAGTGCTGTATTCAGGGAAGCAGCAGATCCTTCTGCTCTCAGCCCCTCCTGGTGGGATAATGAAACGCAATGAAAAGGGGTTTTGTTCATCAGACATCAGGTGTTTTGAACACAGATGATTATTTCTCAGTCTTTTTTCCTCAGAAATTTCCTTCCAGACGGAAAAATAGATGCACTCTAGCTGGAACTCCTTGCCCTGTTCCACTGACAATATCATACATGTTTTTCCTTGCCGGGACAAAGTTTAAGGTCTGTTGGCCTTAATAGTCTTTAAGGAAATAACTGTTTGATCATTTCTTAATAATAATGCAATTTTTTTTCCAGCCTAATGTAATTTTTTCCAGCCTAATGCAACTTTTTTTCAGCCTTCCTATCCAGAAGTAGGGTATTGACCAGTCTTCAAAGTACAAGAAGTTGTTGTCTTGGTGATTCTTCTTTTGCTTACGTGTAGAGAAGATGTACTCATGACCTTTTATTCCACTGTTGTGAGTGTGCTTTTTTGGATTTTTTTTTTTTTTGTGTATGAGTAGGAAGCATACTTTAGAAAGAAGCTCAGCTGCTTCATTGACAGTTTTTTGTCCTAACAAAAGTCTGCAGGACAATTGTTGAGAAGATATGTCCATTTATGAAATTGGTAGCAAGAAGGTCATAATTTGATTCTACGACATGACAAAGTTATTTTCCAGTCTGAAACTGAAGTGTTGGTTTTTGACTGCAACTGTACATGCCACTTTCAACTAATAAGAATAACAACAGTTATTTCTTCAGACTTCTTCAGCTGCATGTGTTGGCTGCACTGCAGATTGATAGTTAAAGTGATGTTATAAATTGCAATGACTTATGTATGGGAATAAGTGATTATGTAAAACCAGCAAAAGGTGTGTCACGGGAAGGCAAATTGCTTTTGAGTATTCATAAGCTGTGCTATTAAGTATTTATATGTGTGATCTCAGAGCAGGTAGACTAAAACTGCCTTTAAGAATGTCACAAATGCTGCTTGAGGCCCCTGGGAGAAGAAATATTTTGATCATTCATCTGTCAAAAAAACCCAAAAAATAAGACTGATGAGCACAGGAACTTTCTTTAGACTATAGTAAAAATGTCAGTCTGTGCAATTCTTGCTGTTTCAAGCCTTTTTGCTTAATAGTCTACCGCCTTTTAAAACCATTTGATCAGAAGATTGGAGCCACATTCAGATCCTGTGTCTTGTTCAATCAGGACTTTTTGATTCCTATATGTATACTACAGATGCTAGAGAAGTAGTGATTCATTTGGTAGGAGGTGAGGAATCCAAAAGCCTCCTTCTGGACCTAGTTCTGCGTGGTTAAAAATTGTTTTACCAGCTATAAAGAAGCTTCTAGTGCTATTGTATATATAGGGAAGTTGTTTGAAAAGATAGGACTGTCTGCATTTATTGATTTTAGCCGAAAGTCATAGAATCAACTGCTTGTTTTTCCCAAATGTCTGTTTATGACCAGAGAAAAGCTTATAAAGGTCTCCTCCGTGAAACAGGATAAAGCACTTCATGTGTCTTGAAGTGTCTTGAGAAGGCCTTTCAACATTTAATTGACTTCCTGCATATCTTTAAAACCATTTTGTCTTTGTTAAATGTTTAAAGAAATTGAGTACTAACCTTAGGAAATAAGTTATACTTAAGCATATTAAGTTTGTAGTGATTTAAAAGAATTAAGTATCGTTTAATAATATTTCCCTCATCTGGTATATTGCAGACACTGTGTCAGGGACTTATAATCTGTTCAGTTGTGTAATCAATAACTAGGTTTAGCGGTACCGTGTTTCTTTAGGCAATACTACCATTTTCCTACCCCTACATAAGGAGTTAACAAAATAAACTTTTTCTATTAAGGAGATGTAGCCCTTCTTTCAGTACATAAAATTATGATACTAATAATAATGAGTAGCAATGGAAAATTTAATTATGTTTTATTATCCAGATGTTCTGTGTTGTAAACAATACACCACAAGTCAAGTTGAGAATTTTCATTTATCTTTCAGATGTTTGAAAATATTAGCAACAGTGTCTATGGTCAGCAAGAGAAATTGAATATTTCCTGCCACTCTGATTTCCTTCCGTATATACTAGAAGAACAGAAGCTAGTGAAGTTGAAGACTTTTTGGCTTTTGCTTTGGCTGTAAAGCAATGTTAAAGGATGACTTAGTGCTCCAGGAGAGGTAGACTGTGTACTTTCCTTTTGCTCTAGTGGCGAAAGTGTCTTGAGGACAAGTCGAGCTCAATTCTCTGTTTTGTACTGCTTTTAGGATATCTTTCTGTGCAATTTGACTAAATGTTCCCATTTGTCTGTCTTTTTCCATCTCTACCAGCAAGCTGGTTGCATTTTCCCTGCCAATCTCTGTACACTCTGCAAGTAGTCTGAGCAATGAGCACTGCATTAGTTGAGCAGGCGAGAACCCAGCAGCAAATCATTCCTGATGCATCTCCCAGGCAGGAGATTTGCTGTTCAGGTCTGATGCTTCTGATCTGTAAGATAGAAACCCAGCTTAAGTGCACTGAAAAGTTTCAGATGGCCTTCTTAGCACTTGCTTGAACTTCCTGAGGACGTCTTTTGATGTAGAAAGTATGATGTTGGTCTTATAAGGGGAATACTGAAAACAGAGAGGGGATTTGTCAAGCCTCGAGAACTGGGTGCAAGTATAATGGACATCGAAGTTGCTGAAAAGCTCTTTAGGAAAAGAAGCTTAGCATTAAAAATTACTTACTGTTCTTAGTGGTATTTCGCACTTATAATATTTCTGTCCTGAAGCAATTATGATTTCACTCAGGTGTGGAACTGTAGATGAATTTTTGAAGGCGCAAGTGAAAGTTAGGGTGCAAACACTTTGCTTCCCAGCCATCTGTTCAGACGCTTAGAAAATACCTGGTCTCCTGCTTAGGAGTTGATAGATGTTCAGGCCAAATTGGAAGCAAATGCTGAACCTGTTAATTTGTCCATTAATATCACCCTGTCAAAAGGTGTCTCCTCTGAGGAAAGACTGGCTAAGTTTAAGTGCATAACTTCTAAGAACATGGATTCAGACATGGCAAATCAAAATGTTCATCATGCCATGTATAAGGCTGTAGTGATTTTCTTAGTAGCTATTGCAAAAGAACAGAGTATCAATAACTTAGAGATGATTTAGCTGGTCAGTAACTGTAAGCTTCTCTCCAAGAAAAGCCAGTAGAAACATTCTTTGATTAAGTACTTCTTGATTTGTTTAAGGATAGTAAGACAGAAGGAGGTTCTTGAGTTTTCTTGTACCCAAAGCAGAGGTACGGTTTGAGGGACTCTTACCTAAAAAGATGTAACTCAAGGAGATATCCATGAAAAAAGAATAATTTTTATAAGATTTCTCTCCAAGTCTTATTTTCTCTAAGAAGAAAATTAACATTCCAGAAAAAAAGTGTAGCTGAAAATAACCACAAGGACCACATTCTCTTCTTTGCCAAGTTAACTCTATGCTTAACAAGAAATTTGATCCATTTTCTGTTTCAGGTGGCTGAAGCTAAACTGTGACACATTTGATTTCAGTGCTGCTGGCAAGAGATATTGTTTGAAAGCAGTGGGACCAGAAAAAAGCTCTTTTGCCAAGGATGGCAGATGACCCAGCACCAGATGAGGCATCACCAGTGTTGGGGCAGGTTATCTATGTCACATGCTTGCATATGGGCCACAAAGGGATCTGGCATTATACTTAGTGCACTTGGCACCTCAGCAAGCAAACTACAGACATGAAGCAGAAGAAAGAAAATAGGAGCAATCTGTGTATTTGGTAGGCTGTCTTGAAGCACATCTAACATAGATAGCTTCTTAGGCTAAGCTTTACCTCTGTGCTTTACATTAAGTAAGATTGTCTGTCTTGGATGAAGAATTAAAAGTAACAGAAAGCATTTTTTTTTTTTCCTGTTGGAGAAAACTATTCCTAGGCTTAAGCTCCCAATAGTGGAGAAAAGTCCACAGATAATATTTATTTTAGCACCGTGCTACCTTGCTTGGGTATATGGACAAAACAAAACCTATCTGGGTCTGTCTTTGTACTAATGACACTAAATACAATGGACTTGGGGTCTGGGAAAGTCATCTAGTCCCCAAAGCAACCACTCTGTGTCCCTTCTGGGAAATTCTCATTTAAAAGCTAAAGAGAAATGGCCCTAGCAGCCATTCCTGTTATAAATCCCAAAGGGGCAAGCTTCAGCTGGCACCTTATCTCCTTGTCTGCACTGGTCAAAAGGATTAAACGTAATCACATGGAAAGTATGTGGGAATGACAGCTGCCTTGTGCACCTCTAGCATAGTTGAAGGTGGTGTATGTCCTCTCCTTGCTGCTTCATCCATGAATGCCATAGGCAAGCTCAGTGAAGCTTTTCTTGCAGGAGGGCCTTCAACTGTGTTCAAAATTTAAGAAGTAACACACCGAAGCGTTAAAGTGGAAGTAAGTGAAGACAAACCAATTAGCTACAAGCGCTATACAGAGAGTGTTTTGGATTGAAATAGGCACCTAAGAACATGAAGTAGTCTGTCAAATTATTGAACATAAGGGTGGGAAATGGAGGAAGTCCATTACAGTACACATGTTAAGCCACATTAATTAAGGCAAACTGATGATTTCCTTCTGTTAGGAAATGTTGAGACTGTACTGTCAAAACAAGAGCGGCTCTTTAGAGGGTGAAGTCTCAAGCCTGCTATTATGTACAAGTTCCCCTTATGACTGTATAAAATTTGAGTACCCATGTGGGAATGTTGATGGAAAATAATGTTTTAAAAGCCAAATGGTGGAGTTTATTTGACTATATGCAACCAGCTAATTCTGAATTGTCATCCTATACAGAGAAGCAGACACCTCCAGGGCACAGTTATTTTCATCCTCAAGTATGAAAGAGATGTTTTGGTTGAGACAGATGAATTATGCCTTATTTCTCCTCATTGATTACAAAGGGAGCCTAGGAAGACTAATTCAGATATGGAAATCTGCAATATAGACCTCTAGAGCTGGAGGAAATGAGTCCTGCCCAAGATACAAATAAGAGAAATTTGGCAGATAGATTTCCAAGCAGAACATTTATCACATCTATAGCAGTGTTACACAGTGGTCCAAGAAGGTTGTAGAAGTGCTTAAAATCTATGGTGATGTCAGGGCTGCAGTAGCTCATCAATGAAGGGGACCAACAGAGCCAGGGCATGCAAGTATTTTTCAAGATATTTGTAGCAATATTAGTGTTGAGATCACTTTTCTTGGGGGATTTATCCCATAGGGGGGTCCCCAGATATATTTACACCCTTGTAAAAGGGAACTCTATGGAGGGGCAACAGGGAATTGAAGCTTCATCCCATTTCAGCTTGTCCCCCTTCTTGCTTATAAGGTAGGTGCCTTCCTGTAATCTTTTTGACATTAAAATTCCCCTTTTCCTTCTAATTAGAAAACAGTATATGGTGCCACTTGGATTTTATCCTATTAGTAGTAATCACCTGATAAATGATAATATGGAAATCTCAGATGTGAGGAAATGGAACAATTTTTGGAACTAAAGAACTTTGGTGAGCCTACAACCATATCATTAAAATCTCAAATAATGTATATTTTAATGCCATGGACATTGGGATATGATGAGGGCCTGTGTCTAACACAGCAAAAGCTAGTTATTTCCCTGTATTAAACTGTACAATCATTTCTGACTTCAAGGACATGAAACTGCAAGCTGCTAAATATATGTGGGGTTATTTTTGTTAACAAATATGTATCTCTATAATGACATTGATTTGTGACTGCCTTCTCATCTTTGCAAAGAACAGTGAGTCTTGGAAGGCAGAAACTTTAGTAGTTTAATTAGAAAATACCCTAAATGAAAAGTCTTAGCATTTTAATAAACTTCCTCTGAGATGAACAAAGTTTCTCTCAAAGGAAATTGCAGCAGATGTGTAAGTATTAGGGATCACTAGTGACACCTTGGTGTTTGAAGACAAGAATCTTTAACTGTGAAGTGCTTGCTCCTTGCAGTTAGGAAGTATGTGCCTACATGTAAACAATGTATACAAATATTGAAGAATAGTTATATACATACGTACATATACCAGAAATGGTATGTTTCCTAGTAGCACTGCAGGGACCTTAGGATGGTGACAGGAAAAGAGCAGTGAGTTAACAGCATAGCGTGAAGGGACATCTGGAGCCAAAGGTGGGAACTCCTGCTGCCAGGGCTTGGCAGTCTGCACAAAAGTCACCTTTTGTTACCTCCTGGATTGTTGGTGTGACTTCTGAGAGTTTGTTGCATATTGTGTGCCCTTGCCAAAGCAACAAAAACTGTCAGGGATGGAGGAGAGTGGTCAGTCTCCTCCCAGCAACTGCTCTCTGGTGCTCTCAGACACCATGCCTTGGTATTCCCAACTCATGTTTTCCACCGCACCCTGGGCTGAGTGAGGTGCAGTGAGGAGACACCCACTCCTGCTGCACTACTGCCAATATCTCCTCTGCCCACATTTTTGCCAGGATAGCATTTCACGTTGGGAAGGTCTTATGAGGGAGGCTCAGAATCATCATCACCATGTGAATTCTGGTTACCTCGCTCTTCCCACACTGATGCTATTGGGAGATATTTCCGATAACTCTCACATCACTCCTCCTAAGTGATACATGAATAACTTGGAGAAACTCCTTTGGGCCATTATGTCCTTTGAGTACCTCCATTCTGAGCGAAGCCTGTATAGGCTCCACTGTGGTAAGCTGGTTCACAGTGTCTTTCACTCTCTTTGAGCTAGCTGATCTAATATGTTGGTACTTGCAACAGACTGCAAGGGATTTTGCTGCTTAATCTGTATTTATTTGAAGTCACATTTGTTCTTAGCATTTTTTTTATATTAAAACAATCATAGAAAGTTACACTTGGTAATGTATGCTGACTTCCTGGTATTTTTAGACCAGTTAGACTAATTTTCTGAAATCTGTGTTAAAATGTATTAAATTAAGCAGTGTTTTATATAATTTTATTTCTCAATTCAGCCAGAACTATTTTATAACTGTCTCTGCAGGAGATATCCAATTGACTGGTTTAAAGTTTCTTGCCAGTTTCAAGATTATATTATCCATTTTACTAACATAAGGAGGAATTGTTGAAGAAACATCTGCTTCAGAAGGCTTATCAAATTTTCACCCCCTCATCATAAGATTAGTCCTGTCTTGTGCATTCAGTTGCACAGTCTCGAGGTGCTGTCTGACAATTTACTGCAATTTTCTGATCATTCCTTTGACCTAGAGTTTGGGATTTAAATGTTACAATCACTAGGCTAGCAGGAAGCACTGTTTTAGTAAATACAGACACATAAATATTTCCTGCATCATAACAGTTTTGATAATGCTGGTAAACAAAAGACTTCAAGTGATACAATGCATGCGTCTATCTGATTAAAGTCCTCAAAGTGCTGCTCCATACATCTTCAGTCTCCTGCATTGCAATGACAGCATTGTTTATGGGGAAGGGGAATTTTGGGAGTTACTCTGCAGTTGTTTTGTGTTTAGAAAGGATGACTG
Source organism: Colius striatus (assembly GCF_028858725.1). Lineage (NCBI taxonomy): Eukaryota > Metazoa > Chordata > Aves > Coliiformes > Coliidae > Colius > Colius striatus. Next base: position 108,642,213 of record NC_084759.1, on the reverse strand, counting down.
GCACAGATTTCTAAAACTTCTGCACTCAGAAACATAGGAAGTTTCATTATTTTAGAGTATCTCTGTGTACCGTGTTGTACCTAAATCATGGCCCCTGCTTGAGCCTTCCTCAAACTGGTTAGTTTGTTGTAAATTGTTTAATTGATTTTTTTTTATATATATGAAAGTATAATTCCATGTTAAAAAGCTTGACATATTCCTTTTATATGAATTCCCTGCTGTTTTTTAGAGTTACAGGATGATGAAAGTCCTCTACAGACCTTTTTCTTGGAGGAAAGTCCAGGCCTCTAGAATCCCATCTGGGATCATAGAATCATAGAAACATAGAATGGCAGGGGTTGGTACTGCAGTGCAGCATAGAAGAGCACGGATTTCTGCAATAACTGTGTCAGTTCTGCAATAATAACATTGCTTTATTAATAGAATATCAATTTTCCAATTATTCTCTCTCTTGAATCCTATAAAACTCATTTGTACAAGAAAGCTAATTAAGATAATGCTGCATCATGAATCAGTAACAGCACAACAATAAATATTTGGTTTATGCATTTTTGTAATAATACACCCTTGTAATATATATATAGCTGTTTTTAGAGCAGCTGTTACAAGACTTATTGTACTATTTTTTCTAGAATGCATTGAAATATGGAAAATTTTGTTGATATAATGAATGTAAGTTTACATATATATAATTATTGATTTTTAAATTTACTGGACTACTGGTTTTGGCAATTGATTCGATATTTTGTGTTTTGAACAGAGCATAAAGAAACGTGAGGGTTGTGACTGACAAGTTTCAGTCTTAAGAACAGGAAAAGTTTTAACATTTTGCAGAAGACACCTAGACAGTCATGCCCATTGCCTGTCTTTTACATGAATATCCAATTTGGGGTGCAAAATGTGGAGATGTATCTGTTTAATAGTCCTTTTTGAGTGTGAATTAAGTGTTTCTACATAGTGCTTTAAATATTTTTCTTCCTGGGGATATTAAAATAAACATTTTGGGAAGAAAAAAAAAAAGAATTTCCAGATCTCTCCTGACTGCAGAGACTGCTCTACTTGTTAAAGTAACCATAATGTTTCTTCTCAAAAAAGCTAAAATTTCAGCAGCTGGGCTCTGCGTTCAGGTTGTTGCAGTCTTGGCAAGCACCGGTGCAAATACAGAAGCTCCCAGCACGAAGGCAAATCTTTCTGTCAATGCTATAGTTGTGTATTTCTTCCCCAAACATAAGTTTCTCAGTCCTTCATCCTTAACAGAATCCAGTTCTCATACAGCAGTTTCCTCCATATTATATGAGATGTACTAAAGAAAAGTATGTGGAAGAGCAGAGCAAACACAAACAATGCCTTCCAGTAGACCTTTAGGGTAAAGGTATGACTCAGAAATGGGCAAGCTGCTTATGGCATTGCAGAGCTGGCTCAGATCTCCTCTGAAGCGTAGGAAAAAGCATGACTAATGCTGCCTCAAGGGTGAAGGGGAGGTGTAGCAGGCAGGAACCGAGCTGGACTGGAAAATCAAGGGACTGCTGGGCTGCCTGTGTTAGAGCAGGGACAATAGCAGCTGCTGTGCTGGAATGAACTGTGGGCTTCCTCCCACTATGCAGTTGGTGGTAGCAGCCAGCCCAGGGCAGCGGTGTCTGTGTTTGTTTGAAAGGTTTCTGGCAGAGATAAACTGGACATCCTTGGCAGCCTGATGCTCTAGAATAATGGGACTAGGTAAAGTTACAGCTGGCTGTGCCTTACTGTGGGTCAATGGGAGAAGCAGGAATAATTACGCAGATCTCTTGGCTGCATCAGTTCAGAGCTTTAATGACCAAATGGCCAAGCAGTCAACAACTTCTATGGAGCTTAACTGAAGGGTCATCTTCATATCTCGGCCATAAAGAGTTGGATGAATGAAAAAACAAGATACTACTAAGGAAATGGGAAGCATAGAAGGTGATAAGTGCTTCTTATTAATCCATTTTTTTTTGTTTCAATATGACGAGACAGTTGCCATAGAAATGCTATTCCCTGCTGATACAATGTACAGGAAGCCATTGATGGTTGTGACAAAGAGCTTTCCATAAATTTAAATATCTGAAAGTAACATAAGGAGAAATATGTCTCTGTGTTTCCTTATAAAAGATCAGATTCTGTAAGATCTGTTTTTACTAGAGAGAGAGAGAGAGTATGACTGCATCAGGCATCAGCTGATACATATGATCTTCAGAGTGAATGTAGCTGCAGTTTGTAAACAAATGACAGAATGTGTTTTTCAGACAGAAAAATCCACCCCTTTCAACTTTTAAGACAGTTTTGATAGACCATAAGATGCAAATGATCTTGATTTACACTAACATGCTGTAAAGTTACACAAATTAATTTGCTTCAGAAGACAGTTTTGGCTATTTTGAAGCTACGTACTCAATAAGAATAAATTGCTCAGCAAGAAATAGTTTCCAGCAGTAAATAGCCTGGGATATTCAAACCTTCATAAATACAACCAGTAAGTGTAATATGAAAGGTCAGTTAGCAAGAAAAATACTTCTTAGTTCTTTTTGCGGCTAATATTTATCCCAGTTGTGTGTTTGGTATGGCAGGAGGTAATAGCAGCATGATGGAGAGCACCAAACATGTAGAACAGTATGAGCTTCTGGTCTGCTTTTCTGGTTATCACCATGTTCTGCAGAGCCCACCTGAAAGCAAACTCATTCAGGCAGGAGCTATTCATTAGAGCAATCAAAGCTGAGCTACCGCAGTGAAAGAAGAATGACTTGTATCAACTGAAACAAGAGTGAAGAAAATGAGGACTCTGAAAGTATTTTGCAGATGAAAGAGTCAGTTCATGGCTACATTTAGTAGCTCATGCTATATAAAAAATTTTGGCAGTCAAGCTTTATTCTTATAAGAGCTTGATTCTTTTATTATGAAAATAGACATGAAAATTAAATCTATTGTATGGGAACAAAAACATTTATAGAAGACTAGAACTTTCTGCAAATGAGGATAAGGCCAGTTGATTTTCTCTCACAGCTCTCTGGACTGGAACACCATTCTTAAATAGCCCTATATTCTTTAAGAACTGAGACTGATTTAAAAGAACAGTGAGGAGACTTGTTGGCTTCCTTTTCTAATAGTTAAATTTGGAGCTGCATAAACTCATGTCAGTAGTGATTAATTATAAAATTTATCTGTCCAGGTGAAAGTGCTGTGTAACATATAGATGGGATGGTTACTCAAAAACTGCAGTCACAGGAATGATATTTTTCTTCTATGCTTCCCTTCTAGCGTAAAAGCACCTCTCTGGCCCATCATGCCTTAAAAAATGAGGTAGGGCAGCTGCAGGCTAGTATATTAATTAATGGGCAGGCTAAGTGTATGTGAGAGTCTAGATCAGAGATTTAGGGTTTCCTTGTTCTTTCCATGGATTCTGCCAGCCTCTATAAATTACCAAAATATTCACTGCTACTCTGTTGGACAAGATGAACCTAACAACAGAGCAGCATCCAAACCACTCTCAGGGCACAATGATCTGGCATTTGGCTTGCTCCAAGACCTCTCTGGATCCATCAAGTAAGCATCACAACCTTTATCTCAGACTCAGTGTCTCCCAGGTGTCTTGCCTGGCAGGGTTTTTATTCAGTCCTGCTCTGCTTGTTATTAATTCTTATTGTGTGGTAAGTGTGCAAAAAAAGTCTACTTGAGTCCAAGGTGGGCAAGGAGAGGAGTTAATGATTCCTCTGTGCTGGAATTGACTCAGCAGGAGTGAGTGTCACCCGGTGGGAAGCAGAATCTGTAGTGGGAACCTTGGGGACATTGGAGTCCCAAACTAACTGTCGTCAGCCACTATGTGGGATTCAAGATGCAGATCTGTGATTGAGAGGCAGGCTGTGGTCGTGCCCTCTGGAGGGATGCCATTGCTCAGCACTTCGTGTCTTGGAGAACCTGCCAACTGACATCTAGTTCATTACAGGAAACACTTAACTGGCACTATTGAGTTCTAGAAGCCTGAAGCCACACTGAGGTTTAGTACTGTTTATTTCAGATAGCGTAAACAAATATATACTGTCTGGTAAGAGCATGACGTACACGTTCAGTATTAGACATATAAACAGCTTTATTTCTAGGAGTAGTGCTTTTATTATTCTATAAGAAATTGCAAACCTATTTTCTCAACATCAGTAATCAACCTGTTCTTACCTTTTCAACCTCTGATTTGTCAAATACCATTAATCTTAACAGAACTCAATTGCTTGAAATAACCAGATTGTCTATGCTGAAATAGCCTACTGTGAACCTCTCAAATGTGAGGGCTCTTAGCTCTCCAAATAAATTTACATGATGCTGCTAACATCTTGAAAACGTTCATTTCAGGTTGTCAGCAGTGTGCTTTGATGAATGGCAATCTTTTGTCGGTGATCTTGTACTATTTCTCTACTCTGGTGCTTTCACAACCAGAGACAGAACAAATGTTACCCATACTGTGTGTGCCAGACAGGTCTCTTCTCTTTAAAAAATGCATGTTTTATTGAAATGGATAGAACTGCTACCACTTCATGTGTGGACCTGGCAGCATTACTGTCCATTGATGCACAAATTAAATATGTATTAATAAATGATGACAAATAGATGTTTACTTCTGTAGTTTTCTGTCACCTTATGTTGAAGCCATTTCCAAACTAATTCTTAGTGTTGCCAATTTATATTGCATCTTGTTCCTTTAAAAACAGAAGAGAAATTGTAGGAAGGCTAAATTCTTTGTCCTACCTCCCAGAAGAAATGAATGGGCAAGAGCATAGAACAAAACTGTAGGTCCTCTTTGCCCCAGCCTGTGCTTTACTTGTCATCTTCCTCTCCACTCTCAGCAGTACTCCTTAACCTGCCTATTGAGTGTATTTTCCAGCAGTGATGTTTACACCAGCAGGAGTGCCAAACATAAAAATCCACCTTCAAAAAGAGATGAAAAGAGTAAAGGAGTACTTTCTAGTGGGTATGCCGACGTGCTTAATGACATAAGTTGGGGGAGTAATCTTTTTTGTCTCTCTTTGTGCTTGGTCTTTCCCTTTGGTTGGCAGTACTTGTTATGCTTTCTCCTATTTAAGACTTTCAGTGGTTTTATATGTGCACACCTGTGGCACTGAGAAAGGAAGAAGGAAACTTTCCCATAAAGTGCACCCTCCCCGCATGAGGCTGTCCTATTTATGTCACTCTGCTTAGGAACCATTAACAACAAACAAGGATTTCACTAAAAATGAGAGGTGCTGCAAGCATCCTCATTCTGCAGTCCACAGTCTGTGCTATGAGATGCAGCTCCACAGGGATCCGTCCATTTCCATACTCTCCAAAATATCAAAACTTATACCTCCTTAGGTGTATTTCTGCTGTTATGTGCTTGAACCTTTTAATGTCATGGCATTTTTTTTCCCTTCCCTCGTGAAGGTGTAGCTTTAAGGCCTTCTGGAAACAGTTGTGTTTAACTTCAGACCAGGAACAGCCCAATACACTTATACCACCATGATTGCCTCCAGAAAATGGCAAGGTAATCCATTCTGTCCTGGAAAGCACATAGCTGTCTTCTTTTAAAGAAGAGAGAATATTTTGACATTTAAATCCTTTGGTAATGGAGGATAAAGAGCATTGGAAAACTGTCTAATCTATGTGTGGTAAATCTGCTGGGGAAGTCTGTCAGATCTTTAAATGTTTTTAAGAAATAGATCAGTTACTTTAATATCTCTGCCTCTAAGACACTGGTATTGGACAAAAATCTTGAACTACTCTTACAAAGTGTTGCAAGATTTTTTTATTCCCAGCCTGTTGAATATTATTCGTTCTCTGACCACTGACACCTCCAGTAAGAAATTTCTCTGCCAGGAATACCACAGACTGCATAGAATGCAGGGCATTCCCTAATATGAAGATGTCTAACTCTTGATTTACAAAGCCCGAGGCCCTCCATAGAGTGGGTGATGTCTCTTGAACTTCAGCTGTGAAACAGATGGAGTATCACGGTGACACCTTTGAAAGGCTCTGTTACCAGCATCGTTACAGCAAGAGTATCACCATTCCAAATTAAGATGCATGAGCCAAAACTGAAGGCATTAAACAAAGATTCTTCTAGCGCTAGAATACCTGATTAATCATGGGGTTTGATTTTATTTTTTTTAAAACCTCTCAGCAAATCTACTGGCTGTTTTTTATTTTGATGTAGCTCAACATCAGGTTATCCTGATTTAGAGTTAACAGGTGGCCAAAACCTCATCCTGCTCTTAGAGCCTGGCTTCAGAGTTTCACGTATTGATGATCTGTCTGATGAACAAAAACTTTTCTAGGCTCTTGAGATAGGCCAATAAAAACACTTCCAGAAAATATTTTGGAGTAGGAAGAAACATAATTTTTTCGTACTTTTGGGGAATTGACCCTTCAATCCTTTGCCTCCACTGCCTTTCACAGTCCAACAGGTGCTATGTGCTTTGTCCTAGAAACCACACCTATGCCTCAGTCTCTATGTCCACTGTCAGCTCTCCTCCTTGCATCTGCAGAGAGTGAGGATATTTTCTGGCCTAAGTATTGCAAACAAAGTGAGTTGGCTTCAACAAATTATGTTTGGAGTGCAGTACTCTGGACAGCTGGGCTGTAGGGATTGTTTGGCAGACCTATATCATGATGTTTTATTTCAACCTCCTCTTCTTCACTACACACTGGCTCTAGTAGGATTAATGTTTCCTCTAAGAAACAAGTAAATGTTTCTCTTCCCTAGTGAACTACTTCCTTTTAAGATTCAAACACTGTTTTTACCTGAATCACTTTATCTGATTGCAGTTTCCTAGATGGTTAAAATCGCCAGGGCAGTCTTACATATGTCTCCTGCCCAGGCACGAACATTTAAAGATAGGTCAATACAGCAAAAGGCATCACTGTCATGTGGTGATGTGCTGCTTTGCAGTCAGTTCAGAAGATGTAATCAAACCCATCAAATCCTAAATCAAACGAAAACAACCAGTATGCTTGCAGTGGAGTACTGAAGTGGCATTTATGATTTGGGGGTTTTTTTGTACTTTTAACCTAGCTGAAATATGTGGGTGTTCATAGGCTAGGTTGGCAAGAACCGCCACACCCCTGGATGTGTATGGTGTTGGGGTAAGCAATAGCAGTTTCTGTCAGGGATAACCTGGTGAGGAACCCTCAGGAGTTGTTTGTTTCTTTTGTAGTTGAACAATGAGACCTCAAAGGAAGAAAATAAGTAGTTTACAATGAGAGGAGAGCCAGGAAAGAAATTAGCTGAGAAACCACTCATCAGTCCCCTGTGGAGTGTTAAGAAAAGACTATCCTAGGAATTTTGCCAGGTTTTTAATAACTTAGCCTGAAAGCTCTCAGTGAAGAAGAGGACTCAAGTTGTGTAAAGCTGTGAACATCGATAGAAAAAGCATCAGTTGACAATGTAGAGCTTCTGAGAAGCTTGAGTGTCCTATGAAGCATATCAATGTTGTTCCACAGGAATTCAATAGAGAAGACTCTAGGAGAACATTATTAGCCATGTTTTGCATCTGAAAGCTTTGTAGAAGTTGGAAATCTTTCCTGGAAGTATTGTTTTAGAGTTGTTATTGATAATATTTATCACTCTTTCAAGTATTAGGATATATGTATTATTCAAATGCTGTATATGTGTTTACGGTATAGTATATTCAAGGTTATAAAGAAAAAAGAAGGGTCTTGTGTCATCTCTTCGCATATAAACTAATTTTCTTCTTTATGTGAAAACAATATGCAATGTGCAGCTACACTATACATAGTTTCATGATGTGATTGTAATACTTTCAAATTTAACACACTTTATACAGAAAACATGGACACATGGCATTTGGTATATAGATGCGGTGTGTTGGAGGAGAATAAATAATTGAAGTGAGGCCTGGATTTTCCTAACATTAAAACTCTAAAAGATTTTGCTATATTACCTACAACTGCTTGATTTGTAGAAAAACCTTCAAATACTCCAAGAGAGCGACATTTCCGAGACATTGTTTTTCACAGAATCATGGAATCTTACGGGTTGGAAGGGACCTGGAAAGATCATCTAGTCCAACCCCCTTGCAGGACCACCTAGAGTAGGTCACACGGGAACTCATCTGGGTGGGTTTTGAATATCTCCAGAGAAGGAGACTCAACAACCCATCTGGGCATCCTATTCCAGTGCCCCCTCACCCCATAGTGAAGAAATTCTTCCTTCTGTTTCTCCCATAACATTTTTTTGAAAAGTAACTACTGTTAAAAAACTACCACTATTTAACTCACTAAGACCTCAAAGTATGCAAAGACTTTCCCACCAGATCCTGAAAACTGACCCAACTCCACCTCTGAAAACCAGTTATGGCCATGTAAGCCACAAAGCCAAGCAGGCTGCATTCCCAGCTCTTGTCAGTGCCAGGCTACTGGGACTGAGGCAGAGTGCCAACCACTGCTATTGCACTTACTTCTCACATACTGGATGCTATGATTTCTCCAAATGCTTATTTATAGTGGCTTCTGTTAAAATGTGGTTTTAACAGATCTTCTCACTTGTGCATGTTCTTCCTTCTGCTGCTTCACCTCCTTCTCTCCTTGCTCACAGAGGCAAGGATAGTGGATGGAAGGCATGCAGGAATTTAGTCTTAAGCTTTTCTACCTTTTCATTTAAAGCATACTGCTTTACAAGAGAACACAGAAATGCTACCAAAATTAAAAGAAAACTGAAAAAACCCCAAACCAGCCCCAATGCATGTGTGAAGGGGCAGCATAATCAAAACTATTTAACTGTTTCTGTTTCTCCAGATGTGAGACTTTTTTGGTGGTGTTTTGCCTGTGTGTGCTTTTCCTTGCTTTGCTTTTTGTTTGTCTTTTTTTTTTTTTTAGGGGGAAGGGGTGTTGTGGATTTGGGTTTTTTTTACATATTGGAGATCTCTCTTCATTTACAGGAAAGGTTATTGCTATATGTTGGCAGACAGGAGGTGAAACACCATTTGTCTTTCAGCTTCATCAGCTGGATATGGCTATGTATGAGAGAAGTGCTTCCAGTATTGTTCCCCTATTCTTACTGAATTTTCTGGGGAATGTGGTTGTCTTCTGGCGTTTCTCTCTCCCTTTCTCTAACTTGTGATTATTTAGTTGTAAATAAGTTCAGTACTCTAAGCGATAGCATTTGCAACATCATATATGCTATGGTGAAAAATGTTACTGATATTACCTGAAGCTGAGAGTTAGTTACTGTTTTCAGTGTTGCATGGAGCATTTAATTTCATGTTAGATACACATGAAACAAACTGCTTTCACAAAATAACTTCCCAGTTTTTTTCCTTTGTGCTTCCACTGAGGAAACCTCTATCTCTTTTGTAGATTACCTACTGATTTAAAAATACTTTTGTCCTCATTAAAAGTCCTTGAAAGGATTGTCCTCCACTTAAAGAAATAGTGAGTGAAGGACTCTAACAGGAGTGAACTAGAGATTATTTACATCTAAATATCAGAAGGTAACAAAACAGATGGTTACTTGAAACTAATTTATTTGTTAATCTGCTAATTCATAGATAAATTTTTTTTCATGATACACGTGAAATTAATGATATTAATGATAATACCTGATTAATTTTACCACTAAAGGCCCAGAGTAACAACTTGCTACATGGATTTACTATCTGCTTTGTAAAGACAAGCCCCAAAGGGAGCACACTTCAGTGTGTTTGAAAACAGTAGAAAGAACAGGTAGATGTTCAACCCGTCTGTACCTTTTTGCTTTCAAGTAGAGCTCCTGAATAATTAGCCATGCAGCCACAGAAACTGTTATAATGTCTTTTAGCCACTGAGTTGAACACATCCTCATGTTGTGTCAGTAGTGATGGGAGATGTCTAAAGAGGAAGTGTAGTGTACAGTGGTTAGGTCTAGAGTATTGCTTAAGCCTTGAAATACTCTTTTGAAACAGTTACTTTTGACTTTGTATGGCAATTCTTGCAAAATTGTAGTGTAACGGCAAAGTTGTGACAAAGCCTGAAAGGTAAAAAATCAACATGATAAGCAAGCATATAACTTACAAATTTGTCTCCTCCTTTGGTGTCACAACAAGTCTTCTAGTTCTGGGAGAAAAGGGATCACGAAAGACTGGCAGACAAGAGGATTCCAGCTTGCACCAAGTACAGCTTCCCCTATGTGCTGCAAGATGAGGAGGCCAGATTACCTATGACTAATCCTTATTTCATAGAGAAGGCATAAGAAGGGAAAGAGTGCTGACTTGTGTTATGTCATGAGTAGGGTGAAGTGAAGGCTGAATTCTGCTTTAGGTTATGACAAGAAAGAAACCGAACTTTTGGTTATTTTAAGATTGTTAGTTTAGGTTCCCAGGAGACAGCTGTCCTGACAGCTCAGTGGTTTACCCTGCATTGGCCTCATGCTGAGTGTGCTTTGCTAGCCTATTGCTAAGCTTCTGCTCTTGTACAAAGGTCCAGATTTATGCAAAATTATTGTCATGCAAATCTGCTGCTTGGGGATACTGTGTGGTCAGTAGATCAGTATCTAGAGCGTAGAAGTTTTATTAAGACTTAGGTCTTTGCGATGCCTTTTGGTAGTTCATCACTGATGAGCAGAAATACAACCACGTAATTTCATAAAGGTTAGTTAAGCCTTTCAGAAATAATATCCATAGTTGTGCCTATAGATTAAGGGCAGGATCTAGGCCTCATTTCTGCTTATAATGCATCATTGTTCTTCATAGGGTACAGAAATTTATAGCTGAAGGCACCCTGTTGATGGAGACTTTCCCTCTGTGTTGAAGTGGGTTGGTCATAGTTAGAATTTGATTATCTGTACTAGCACACTTTCCTAAAGTCAGATAAATTATCTGCATATAATACAATAATGTCTACCACCTGACATTTTACAGGGGGAACTCTCAGAGGGAAGAAAATGAAATTATTGTAATTTTCACCACCAGTTGTTCATGATGACATCTTTAGCTATAGGCTTGTCTTGTTAATCGATTTAATTATTTAAGGTATAGACTTATTTGCTGATGGCAAAAATAGTACCTTTGTCTCTGACAGCCTTAGGTCTTGGAAAAATAGTCAAGGTCTTACTGATGCTTCAGTGCATTAACTAAAAATGGATTTCCTGTGCTCTGGGTAAAAACAGATGGAGGAATCGGATTTCTTTCTTTCCCTTTTGAAGTTCTTACTTCATGACCACTAGAAATTTCTCTTAGCAGCATTGTTGGTTCTTTTCCCCTGTAGTACTCTTCATAAATCTTAAAGATCAGGATTTTACTACAGCTGTAGATGAGCCACATGAAATAGCTTAGGAAGGTAAATGTTGTTTTATGTGTTAACATATATATATATTTAGCGGACATTCATTCACTATTTATAATGCTTGTCTGCATTTATAGTGTGAGAAATGTTGACATTAGCTCAGTAGTAAGCCCTTTTTTTGTTTGTATGCTGCTGCTTCCCAGTTGCAGTGCAATGCCTCTGGCAGTACAGCCCCCTTGCTTCCCTCCTCCATCCTGCCCCAGTAAAAAATGTGTGAGTTATCTTTCTCACCTCAGAGCCCTTTCCTCCTCAAAGTGTGCACAGCCACATACTTCTCGATAGTGTGTTGCAGAGGCAGCTAGTCACTTGTAATTTGTACTTTCTTCCACAAGAAACAAAGCTGCTAAGTCCTTCTACTGGGGATTAGTCTTTCCGTCTCTTATGTTTTGATTTGCTGCCAATCAACTACTATTTATAAACCAAGCTCTTGGGTGATGATGGCAATCTTGTAAGTCACTGCTTAGTTTCTGCCCTAACTTACACAGTCTAGTGGCATAACTGCAAGCATGTATGGCTACCCCTTTCTAATTTGGTTAAGTGCTGATTAATTTTATCCACATCTTGCTTCTCATGCTGAAACAAGAAGCAAGCAGCTAATGTCACTTCTCATTTGCCCCATACAACTGCACAGATGAGAAATACAGGGCAGGAGTTACTCTGGTCTCCTGGTTATTCAAGTTATTCAGAAAAGCTATCTACCTTGTGGTGCTTGAAAAGGGACACTACTACTGAAGTCCCCTAGAGGAGAATGTGCTCTTGGGAGAGGAATGGGCTCGGAATTTCAGAAAGGAAGGTTGATCCTTTTCAAAGATGCTAAAACTGAGCTTCATCAGTGTTTGTATGGAATGGTCTTTAACTCATTCCTTTTTTGCCTCTGAAGCTTTTGCACTCTTTCTGATAAAATCTTCCTACCACAATTCTCCCAAGAGAGATGTGGAAGTAAGGAAAGAGATATGTATCATTTAATCTATTTTGCACTATGTTTCAGCTAATCTCTAGATATGACACAGATGATCAGTGTTGTGTTAATCAAAAAGCAGTTCTCTTCAGATAAGCCTTGTCAATTTTGGATATTTACCAAATGAATAGCACGTAAGTCTCTTGAACTTGCAAAATTCCAAAATAACAAGCAGTGCATGGGATGTCAGGTATGTAATTCCTGGTTAAGTGTTAGTCAAACACCTTGAAAACTTTTTTTTGTTTGTTTATTTTTTTTTGTTTACTATTTTGCAACATTCCTATTCCTGATTTTATTCAGGAAATGCAGAAATGCAAAACCCAGAAATGTTGGAGAGGATTGTGCTAAATAACTCTTTGAATATGTGCTGAAAGAAATGCATCCAGAATTCATTTTTTTTCTTTGTCAGACATATTCAAATTGTTTTACTGCGAAGTATGCAGTTTTCTCCTCTCATAGTGGACATGCCATGCCAGTTAAAATCCCATCTCACTTAAATATTACTCCACTACTGAAAATAACTTAAAAACAATACTGCCAGGGACTTGAGACCTACAGTTGCCAATCATATCTAGATCTATTTTGTTAACTGTGCTCCATGCTTGATTTGTTCCCCAGCCTCAATAACCAACTTGAAATTTACTGTTTTTACTTTCACTGTTTACTTACTTATTGCCATGATATTGTTAAAGTAGCTGATGATTATCTATATTCCTTGTCACGTCATTGGTAGAAACTTTCTTTTTCCTGTAGCAAGATGTGAGGCTGATTCTACAGATGCTTACATTGAGGCATTGTTTGCAATATTAATGGGTTAGCAAAACAGGAAAGAGTGCAGTGAGCTTCTCTTTCTAGTTTATATAGCCTACAGAAAGGCCAAAGAGATTTGCAGCTTTGTATTCTCCTGCAGGCTCAGAAAGAGAGCTGCTCGTGCCCCTGCAGCTTTATTCTGTGTAGCGATGCTTTTCTCCTTAAGCCCATTAATAGTGAGGTTTCTATGGAGAGTCACAGAATCACAGAGATCTTTTGGACAGGACAGGACAGCTTGAAATTGCCTTGTCCAGCCTCCTTTTTGGTAGCTAGAAGTTTGCTAACATTAGATACCAGGTCAGTCATGGCTTTGTCTAGAGGAGTTTGGAAAGTCCCCAGTAACCGAGACAGTACAAGCTCTCTAGTCAACACTATCCTTCTAGCGACAATTTGTTTCCTAATCTCAAGTCCAAACTCCTCAGAATGCTATTTGTGAATGTTGTCCTTTGTTATATTGCCTGCCACTCTCAAAAAGTTTCTCTCCATTATATTTGACTTATTTTCAAGTAGTTGCACTGGATGATCCCCTCTTTGAAGACTGAGCCCTGCTCTTCAGCCTCTCCTTACAAGTCTTTTGTCCTGGGCACTGAGAATCTCAGCAACTGGACTTGCCTCTAGCTTCTCCAAATCCATCTTAAACTCACCCCTCATCCCAAAAATGGATTAAATATTGCAAGTGTGGCCATAGCAACATTGACTAGAGGCTGAGAGGAGGCGGCAATAATCTCTGAATCTACTGGATAGTCTTGTCTTAATGCAGTCACTTGCCCTATTTGTGACAAGAGTGCAGTGTTTATTTTATATTAATTTGACATCTGCTGTAACCTTGGGACCTTGTCAGCAGGGCTGCTAATCAGCCCATTTGGTTTCCAGCCTTTGCAGATGTCTGGGGTTATTCTTCCCTCTGTGCAGCTTTGAACTTTGATGTGTTGTATTTCATGATGTTTGTTTGGCCGGTCCTCAGATTTGTGGCCAAGTCCCTCTGGACTGAAGCTCTGCCTTCGGTCTTGTCAGGTACTTCTTGTGATCCAGTAAACTAGAGGGTAGTCCACAAAATTTAAAGGCAAGTTTCTGCTCTGATTTATTCTCTTGAGGGATATTTCTCTACCCACTAACTACTGAGGGAACCATGGAAGACTTATTCCCTAAGCTAAGGTTGGGTTCTGAGTGTCTTTCCTGCAAGGAGACAAAATATATTAGCTTTAGCTTTCAGAAGAAGCTTCAGAAGAAGAATCTTTTCCTATTACCTTTCTGTGCAGTGCTCAAGTCTGAACAGAACAAGAGCTTTTTGTCTGTGATGATGATCTATTTCTGCCTTCCAAATACTGTGTTTCATCTTTAATGGTTATGATACCCATTAAAGCAGAGAACAGTTTTAAGAGTGAACCAGCTTCACAGACCGTTAGCTTCATTATGCAAGCTTAACTTAATGTTCAGATATTGCATGAATAATTGTTCAGCATAAAATGTTGGCTTATCTTCATACCATTGTTTGTAAATAGAGTAACTTCTGGCCTGTTAACCTAATCTGTGTTTCTCTTGTTAACCTTCTTGTTAATATCACATTAACAACAGATACTCCCAGTTTTTCTCAACTTTTCATCAGAATTTCCACTTGAATATTTTAGAAAATAAAATCCAAATGGATATATTTCTGTGCATGGTCATTCCTTTATTTTCATGGCCTCTTTCGGGATATATGTCTTCTATTATTGACCATGCAGATATCGCTTGGCTGTGTTTAGCTTCTGCAGTGTTTTCAACCTCCCCCTCACCGCTGCTCTGAGTCTGCCACCAGTTTTTAGCCTATCAAGAATGTTCCAGTAGAAATGCAGGCCCCCATGTGCTAACTTGGATGTCCTGCTCCAGTAATGTGATGGGTTTGATTTTTGCTTCCCTAATTGTTTTGGGTGGATCTCTTAAGTAGTTCATATAAAGGTTTATGGACCCCAAGATTAAATTAATTGCTTTGTTTTACATGACAGGCAAATCAAAATGGAATGTTCTTAGGCTGTTGGTTACAGTAGAGAAAGCAGCATGTGCTGAGTGGTGATAAGAATATGCAATATATTCTGGCTAGTGTTGCCTACCTGATTTATAGCAAAACACATATTTGACTAACTTTGTTCCCCGAGCAATACAGGTATATTAAGCAGAACCTATTTTTGAGAAACCATAAAAATCCTTCACTCTGGTATAGCTTTTCAATCAAAACTTAAAATGTGAAATTAACATGTTTTGCTCTATCTTCTCTCCTTAAAAACAGATACATTGTATCTCAACCCAGATGGGGACTAGGTTAAAGGGAATATATTTTAAGGGGAGGAAAGGTGTACTACTACTGAGAAGGATAGTAGCAAAAAGGTACTAGGCTGATGAGTGACTAGCTCTCTCTCATCAGTAGTGATTTCTCTTTTCAGCCACTCACCCTCCTGGATGCAGCCATATGAAAAGCCCACTGCTGAGGAGGAGTGAAAATGACATTCTCTTCAGGGGGATTCAAAGCTAAGTTAGCTCAGTCCTCCTCCCCCATTTCTTCTTTCATGGATTGCTGTGCTGTGGTTGTATTAATGAGGTAGTGGTCATGTACAGTATGTCTTTCTAGTGCCAAAGTTCAGCTGAATTTTGGTAAGGCTATTTACAAATGTTTATTTTTTACAATTGCAGTTTACAATTAATTCTACAGTGCATAATCCTTGTTTCTTTCTTTTCTTTGTGGTAAGCATTAAAAAAATTGACCCTTTTTATAAAAAGAGATGCCTAGGCTTGCAAATTCATTGTCTTCCACCTTGTTATAACCATGGATGAATCGACCTGACTCAGAGGACTTGTCTGATGATGTTAGTGATAAGTGGCTGGCACAGATATGGTGGTTTGCTGTATTCATCGAAAGTGAACTTACAGATAATAACCCTGAAAGTTTCTTGTATTATTCACCCCTGTGAAATGTGGAATGTGTACGAAAGATGACCCGGAACAATGGTTCACAAAACAATCTCCAGACTGGTAGTGGTTTGAGGGCTAAGCAGTACTCTGCTCTTCAGCTAAAATAAGTATTTCTTTTACACTGCTTTGTAAAGGAAACCACCTTTAGTTTTTTCAGTGTTTTCTCATTTAACCCTAAGATTCTGATCTGGCTTGGCAGTAGGGCTAGACAATAAGGAGAAGAGTACAAGAAATGCATGCCTAGGCAGTTACGAAAAACCATGCTTACAGAAAATGCTTGTTTCTAACTGTAATAAGCTGCAGGCTGGCTGATGGTTGAAGAGTGAATAATTTCATTCCTTTTTAAATGACACACTTTAGAAGTGGTCTGGATATTCCCTTTTTTTAGTCAGTCACATGTCCTGATCCAGATAAGTATTTTAGATCTTTTTAAACTTGGATGAGATTTTTAAATAAATAGAATTAGCATATGCTTCAACAAGTAGAAGTTCTTTCCAAGTCCAGACTCTAACTTCAAAAAAATAAATTCTTTCTAGAATCATTTAATACATTCATATTCCCATGTGCATTCAGCTGATGTGCCTTATGGTAGACACCAAAAGCTTGGAGCATGTGTGACATGGCTCGTGCAGAAAATAAGAGCTGAAGTCTCAAATTTGCTGCATATCACCCCCAGCCCAGTGCTTTAGTTGTGACCCCATCTCCCTCCACTGAAACCAGAGCATGCACAGGGTAAGAAGTGGAAATCTGTGCTAGTTAACCATGCTGGTGATTTAAGTGATGAAGCTGACAGAAGAGCAGAAAGCAGAAAAATGCACTGAGGGGAACAATTTTTAAGTACTTAATTACAGAGTGCCTGGAAAAGGCTGGGTGCTTTCTGGAGTACAGATCAAGTGTTTTCTCCTCTGATAGGATTAGGCCACTTTGGCTACTTGTGTCAAGTACCTTCCAGACATACTAGCTCTTTGATTCCTCCCACTCCTCAGAGGACTGTAATTAAGAAGTTACTGCCTCCCAAGTGTGCAATTATGTTTTCTGGAACCCAGTAACAAGCCCTTAGTCTGAAATGTCCCTTGCTTTCTGCATTAGCATTCTTCTGATAGGTAGGTGCCTTATCACGCTTTGGTAAACCGAAGATGTTTTATCTTCCAGACAATTTACTTAATGTGAAAAGTCTTGGAGAAGGCATAAAAAAGAAGACATGAAGTACATAAGATCAAAACAAAAGTGTAAGTATCCTTGGTAAGTATTTTTTAAAATAAAAGCGTATAGAAATGTTAGCACTTGTTGAGTTTGCCAGAAATGAGCAATGATGGACTTCTGAGGACCACAAGTCTGGGTTTTGCTTTTCAAAACCGCTCTTAAAAGGCAATGATTCTGAATAAAAAACATGTTGGAAGAAAACTATCCAAAGAGGCAGAGTCCATGTGCTAGTGACAAAAATAAAATTCAAAGAGTTACTACTCCTTAAAGCCCCTTGTTTGGACTAGCCAAACACTCATTTATGTCGGTCTCAATTTTAAATTTCTGTGGAGGCAAAACTAATTTTGTGGAAATCGTGTGTGCAAGGCAGTAATATAATCTGCTTGAAAACTGTTTTTGAGCAGTAATCTTGATTATCCCACTACACCAATGTTACTGTCACATCTGACAAATAATTACATTTCTCTTGTTTAAGGCACTCCAGCAATAGAAATAGTCCAAATTCTAGGCATGATATTCCAATGCAGTCAAAAAATACTGAGCTAAACCTTCCTTGTTGCCATGCACGCCTTCATGCTGTGTTCTGGGTGGGCATGGAGACTGTTTTATTCCTTCCCTCACTGTACCAGCCTTTAGGCTTTCAAACGTGCTTTCTCTCTGCTTCCCTTGTTTAGACTAAAGAACTTAATTTCTTTGATATTTCTTCTCAGGATGCATTTTCTATCTTTGAATTTTTTGCTTGTTCCTTTCTGTATGCTTTTCAACACATCCCTGCCTCTCTCAATGAGAAGTTCTCAAAAATGGATAGCATGGTCTGGGTGACACTTTGTTAGTGCTGGGCAAAAGGATTTTATTCTTTTTGATGTTTTGATATATCTCGTTTTATAACTTACAGTATATATGTTTTTTTTTTCTTCTGTAGCATGGAACTGCTGACTCATGTCCAGCCTGGGATTCCTTGGGTCTCTCTCTGCAGAGTTCCTCATGGCCCTGCTTTATACAGGTAATTATTCCTATCTAATCCTACCTAAATGTAATGCTTTGAAATTCACTAAAGACAATGGTTGTCCTTTTTTAAAAAAATAGGCTATTTCTCCAGTTTGCTAGAAATGCTCTTCCTTTAGAGCTTAATGTGTCAGCATTGGGCCACAACACAGAATGCATTTACCAGAGAAAAGCAACTGCGTGTTCTTGGACCATCCATCGTTCCAGAAGATAAATAAAAGCTCAGAAGACAGCAAAACAGCAGACCTTCAGGGAAAGTTAAAAATAAAAAAAAGTAGGAGTATTCTGAGGAAAGCAGGGAGTACATATTTTTAAAAGTAAACCTCATTTCCTTTTCAAATGAATGTCAACAATTAGGTTAGTTCCACACCAAGGATTAATGGCAATACCTTGAGGAAGAAAATAAAGTAAACTACGCAAAAAATTAAGAATACATAGTAGGTAGTAGAAGATAATTAGTAGCAGATGTTAATAAATCATGACCTACCTAATGAACACAAGATATCAAATGCTATGCCAGAAACTATACAATACAACCTTTATTGCTTTATGTTCCAAAATGACTTTTGTAATCACTACTTCTCTCTGCCAGCATCTTAGTACAGGCTGGTGACATGTCTAAACTACTAAATTACTTAAGAAATGTAATCTGGAAATGTGTTAGAAGTACTGCCTTTATGCCAGCTGTTTTGGACAGGGAAAAGTGATTCATGCATGATATTCTAAATCACTATTTCTTAAAAATGTATTCATATCCTGGGGATTGTTCATTAAAAGCGCAGGGGGCAAGACATGAAAACAATGTTATCTAGATTGTAGGCAACTAGTTTCCAAACATAAATGTGAATTTAACATTAAGATATAAACTGTTTTTGAATCTCCCTTCAGCTCTTTTACATGTAGCACTAGTTAATAGTTATGTTTGAGAGGAAAGGATGACCTGTCATTGTAAACAGAATAAGTATTTTAGTTCTTGGTATGCAAGTTTTTGTATAGAACAGGGAACGCTACAATATTTGTCCCAGTATTCTGGCTATTCCTTAGTTATCTGAAAACATCAGGTAACACTGGCATCTCTATTCATATACATACAGTAGAAGCTTTATTCTGCATCCTGTTGGTTATCATGGAGCTTTCAATTTCCTACAAAACAAATCTGTTAGTGTTGATAATATCTCCATTTAACTTGAACATCTCTGTATGTATGAAAAGAATCTGAATTTATGTAACAGAAGATAAAAAAATCTAATTTAGGCAAATATTTTAAAGTGTTGTTGAATACATTGAAAAACCATCCCACACCTAGAATGACAAATGCTTGTACAGGACATATCAGCACTCTGCTGTCATAATGCAATATGTTGCATGACATTATTGAATCTCCAGATTTGCTAGTGAAGAATGAAAAGCAATATAGAATTGCAGCTTTATACTTTGGAGATGAACACAATTACTATGAAATTCATTCAGGTGCCAATGACTAAAACTATCCACATATTTTCCCCTGTAAGATGTGATTTTTGGCTTCTTGTAGCTTTGTGAAAAAAAGGAACTTTCATGCTGACTTTGTGCCTCAGGATGAATTGTAATGGGGTGAACTAAAATGGATGAATTGTTTTGGAGAAGGAGGTTAAGGAAAAATGTATGATTTTGTCGATATTGAAATCCTTAGAGCAGTTTGTGAAAACTTTCAAAACTCTGGGAGAAAGGAGATGGGAAATGATAGTGAGGGGAAGGCTAATGTTCATATCACTATAAAGGACTTGACTTCCAGGGAAAGTGCTCTGAGCAGACAAGTGTGGAGAGGAGACAGGTGGAAGTGTGTGGTTGTTACTGCTCACTCTCCAAAGTTGGGAAATTATCCCTGTTCTCTGTTTTTCTCCTCTTTTCATCTCTGTTTTTCTCCTATTAGCCAACAGTTGTGACATCTGGCTGGCACAATGTATACCCACCTTCTGCTAGCAGTCAGCCCAGAGACATTAGCAACTTACAACACTTCTCTATCAGTCTGGTGAAAGAAGTTGATGGTAATGATCCAAGGGTATTTAAGTCTGTGTGCCATGGTAATCATGATAGATGTTCTCAGGGCTCTCCTTTGTGGTGTTCTTTTAAAGAAAGAAGATTCCGCAAACAAGTGTAGTGAGGGAAAACAGCAGGTGTATTGTTGCTTATGCAACCTTAAGATAGTGCTCACGTTATAAGTCAGAATTTCACAGAGAAGGTAGTAGTGTGTCAGGCTTCTGACTGCTTTGCTACAGAATCAAAGTATATATAACAAAAGAGGAAAGAAAACAAAGTCTCCAGGATTAGATATTTGACCCTGGATCTTAATATGAGTTTGAACTCTCTTTCTGTCCCAATATCACTTATGAACTCTCTGAAGTGAGTTAAGTAAGTTGTTTCTCTGTGTACAATCCAGCTTGACTTGAGAGTCTGTCCGTAATCTGTAGAAGTAGTCAGCTGCTTTGAAAGGATGATATCCAGAAGGTGTATTCTCTAAGAAAAAAGTGCTGTGTATTGCTAAAACCTCTGGTAACTAAGGTCATGCTCTTCTTAAGCTGGGATCCTACTGGTGAGTGTCTTCTTTTAGTCTTCAAAATGAGAACAATGCTGCAAGTCCAAAGGGGGTTTGATCAGAGGCCTCCACTGGGCTTCAGAAGAGGTCTACAGTGATGAACACCACTGAAGAAGACCTTGAGGGAATGAGCAATTCGAACACATGATGACCACTACAAAAAAAAACCTGGCAAAAGAAACAGACCCTGTAGGTGCTATGTCTGGCACTGATCATAGTGATGTCTTTGGTCAAGTAGGAAGGAAATGCAGAGACTCCATGAGCCCAGAGCATGCAGGAGATGGGCCTGTGGCTCAAATGGGCCTGTGGCTTGAACTTGCACAGCTTGTTAACTTTAACTCTTCTGCTGACTGTGAAACTATGAGCAAAATGAGTTGTCATGTTGAATTGTGCCTTCCTAGAGCATCATATTCTTCAAGCTATTGTCCTGTAGGCAATTGTCACAATGGTTGCCTTTATATTTGTTCTCAGCTCTGACACGTGAAGGATGGTAAGAACTAAGGGGCAGAAAGGCATCCCAAGTGTATGCCTATGGAAAAGTGCACAAATGAAGGAAATGCAGGTAGCACTTCCCACAGGAAACTTCCTGGTCTACAGCATTTTCTCCCGGCCTTTTGGGATCTTCCTGACCATGCAGCAATTTTTCCATAGGTTTCTTTCCACAAATTTGGTTACTCATTGCCAAATGATGTAGTTACTCCAGAGGATGCTATGTCTGAGCAACATGGATACAAGACTGGCAACACCAACTGGTTTGGTGGCCAGGTTTCTTTTGCTGGTGTACCTCACAGAGACAATTTCAGTGTAGCTTCAGGTGTCTATTTTACGATTGTAATATTTTCTTTTTGTAGATGAGGATGAAATTCTAGGTGTCCGCTCCTTCTGTATGGAAAAGGAGATGTTCCCATGTAGGAAAATCTTGAGGGAAATTGAGAATTCCCATTCCAGTTTAAGTGGTCTTCTGGTTAATCTACATTCATCCTTTTCTGGAAATTTTTAACTGCGGTGCTACACTTTGTATTCCTGTGGAAGTTTAACACGTTTCGCTTCAGCTTCTTACAAGCTGCTGAGTATTGTCTTGCCCTCTCTGCTTTTACACTCTTATTCCTTTATAAAACCAAATGCACCAGTAAGCACAGAGCAAGCAAGGTCAAAATTGTCACTGCTCCAAGACAGAATTTCAAAGCAAGAGAGAGATTAAGTTTGTGAGACTTTCCTTTGAAAAGCAACAGTTAATTTTTCAGTGATTAAAGTCACCTCTAAGAAGTAGGAAAATAATTATTACAAAGATATTAATAAGAGGACTTTCTGAAACGTGCATGCATTGGGACTAAGATATTTAAAGTGTGTTTCAAATGTATCTAAATTATGGCTCTATACTTGTAAGATGATGAAAAATAGTATTTCTCTTTAGTAGGAGTGGGTGGTGTTATCTATTAACATAAGTTTGAAGTTATACAGTAACATTTAAAATCTATTTATAAGTAAAAGACTAAAGAGCAGATGAGTGAATGTAGGTCAAAGAGAAGAATTAAAAAGAATGGGAATAACATCTCTGGCTACATGGGCTGTTAAGACACCACTCCTACCAGTGAAAAAGAATCAGAAAAAATAACCTGGTGTCTAAGTAAACTGGATAATTGCAGCAGAAAAAAATAACAAACATTATGGCTGTGCTTTACAGCACTGCAGACTCCCCGAGAAGCTTTGTGTTTCATCCCGGAGGCAGACAAAGAGTACATATTGTTCAAATAAGTAATGCTTGATAATGCTTTCAAGGTGTACCTGGCTGAACCATAAAAAAATCCATCTGGTCAAGTGCTGTTTTAATATGCACAGACACTGGCTTACCAATCACTATAGATTGTTTCTGTAAACTACAATTAAACTGGCAAGATTTAATTAAAAATACATTAGAGCCTTTGGAATAAACATGATAGTCAGGAGTGTTGTACAAATAGGCTGTATGACATATCAGGAGATTAAAGACTTTTGCAATGATAAGAGTTGTCTCCAACAGTGAGCAAGGGCAGGATTGCTCAAAAAAACCCACCAAAATTCAAAGCGTCTATCTCAGACAATGCATATGACAGTTTTACATTGTACTCATCACTGTCAGCTGCATTATCTAGTTGGGCTTTCATTTTATCAACCTGTATATTGCAGGCTTGAAAATTGTGGGAAGAGGACACATTTAATGGCACTATGAAATCATCACTTTTCTGCATGCTTTTCCACTATTGCATGAAAATTATTACATTCCCTAAAAATACATACCAAATTTAATCTTAAATAGATTGTGGAGTTTTTCCTGTGTAAGTAAGCTCTAAGGCAGGCAGCAGAAGACAGAGGTGTGTTTATTTTTAAGTTACAGTGATTTAAAGTAATATTTATATAAATGTGCATATACATGTAAGTAATATTTAAAAACAAAACAAAAAAAAGAGTAAAGCTGACATAAATGTAATTTCAAAATAAAATGCCTAAAGGACAGTTAGACACCATCCAAGGGCACAAACTAATAGAAATTAAGAAAGGTTTCTGTTGTAAACCACATGTATTAAATCAGTATTTACCATATTTTCTCTGAATATAGTAAGGACTGTGTGTCATCTGTTTCACTAATGCAAAGCTAATTTTAACTGTCAAAAGGTTGAGGTCAAAGACTTATAAAAGAATATCTTCCCTTAGTGAAATCTAAAGGGACGCTTCCATTTATTTCTATTCCATTACTTCTGAATAAATTGTTTTGATGGGAGTAATTAATGTGTTAGTCTCCTGATCTGGTCCTAAAGCTTCTGAAAATTTTCATAAGAAAGCTTTTTGTTATTTTTTAAGTATAGCTAAATAGAGTTTTGCAATTTTTTTTTCAGTATTAAAATACTCACGTGAAGGTAGTTTGAGCAAGAGTTTTAAAAATACAAGTTATCCAGCAAAATTGATATAGTTGTTTAAAACTTTACATATGTATTTATATATATATATATATATATATATAATAAATACATATATTATATTTTATTTACAGGGCTGTAACTGTATTGGCTGGTCCAAGATGCTTATCACAGGGGAGGAGAACCCTAAACTTGAATAAGGTTTATGAATTTAATTTCAACTACTAAAGTGATTATTTGAAGGTAAGTAATTTGATTTAGAACTTAGAGGTGAAATGTGCAAACAAAAATCTTTCCTGTTGTTTTTGCACTCAGTTGAATGCATATTCAGTTCATGAGGCCTAATATAACAATTTTGTCCTTAGTATTTAGCAAGATAAATTACAGAGTAACTCCACTGGAAGCAGTCGAAGTACTTGCCAACACATTTTTAATAACAAAATACATGCACTCTTATAGAATTCATGAGACGTTGGCTATGAAGTTATTAAAGCTACAGCATTAATTGCCACAGGATGCTGAAACAGTCAACAAAAATAGATTGAAAACGATGGTAAAAAATTTATGGATAAAGATCTAACAATGTTACTGAACATCATGATTTTACTTGTAACCTCCATCTCAGGAACTTGTTTTGAGTAAGACTGTCCCGATGTGACTGTGTCTACAGGTTGGGTCTAGTACCAGCATATTTTTTGTGCCTTACTGAAATAAACTGGTGTAGAGACATGGAAGATCACTTGCAGTGGAATATAGAGGACTTAACAGTGACAATGTTTTATATCATGTATGGGATTCTTGCATTGAAGCTGAAAATCTTTTGTCTTTTTGGTTAATTGATGAAAAGAATATTTCTAGCCCTAGAGAACCGGGCAGAAAAGTTTTCTGTTTTCCCATTGACTTGATCTGCAACAAACAAATGGTGTGGCTTGGGATAGTGAAAAATTGAATCCAGTGTAGAATCATAGAATGGTAGGGTTGGAAGGGACCTTTAGAGATCATCTAGTCCAACCCCCCTGAAGAAGCAGGTCCACCTAGATCAGGTCACACAGGAATGTATCCAGGGGGGTCTTGAAGACCTCTAAGGAAAGAGACTCCACACCCTCCCTGGGCAGCCTGTGCCAGGGCTCCATCACCCTCCCAGTAAAATAGCTTTTTCTTATGTTTAAATGGAACTTTTTGTGTTCCAGCTTCATTCCATTACCCCTTGTCCTGTCACTAGTTTAATGCAAATGCAGGCTGAAGCCATAGCTTGCTGTCAGCAAAAAGGGCTGTTCTGGCCCACTTGCTTTTCAGACTGAGGTGAAACTGCTCTTAGACGTGCTATTTTCAAAGGGTTTGAAGTCATGCTACTTAACCTGCTTCAAGCCATTATGTATGACCCAGTGACAGCTGGGTACGGGAACATATGCATGTTATGCATAAAATAAAACAGTTGCTTGCAGAAATATTTTTAGGGATGAAAGTTTGTAATTCAAAGGTTCAATTGCCTGGCATAACTTCAGTGTCAGGAGTTTAGTTAAACAGTTACAATTTATCTAGCTAAGCAGGACCACAATTCTTTTCAAAACCACTTGTTCCAAAGCCTTTATTTTCCCTATATATCCTGAAAGCTCTTTAGCTAATGGGCCATTTGCTACTGTATGTTTGTTTAGTACAAGATGGCTTTCTAGGCACTACTGCAATAACACAATTAACAAACCAATAATGTCTCCAGGAAAATCCTATACACACTTTCATATTCATGCTATTAGACCTCAGATAAACTCACAGCTTACGCAGTGTGGCAATTAAACTACTGGTTACAGTCTCTGAGTCACAGGGGCATGCTGAGGGTCTAATCCTATATAGGACATATGTTTGTAGCCTCCAAGTCATGCAACTGTTTTATCTTTTTGAAACATCAATTGCAAGTGTCGAAGGTTAAGTCGAAGATATGATGTTTAAATATGGGTTTAACATCTCCTTCTGGTCAGATGTAGCATTTTTGTATTTTCGCTTTGCCTTTTTTGTAAGTTGCAATAACCAAATGTTAAGCTGCTTAACAATGCATTTTGTCTTAGTTATGTTTAAGCAGTCAATTTCTGATATTCTTTTTCTTTCCTATTGTGCTGCTAGTGTTTTAGTTACTGGTAGAGGGACAATGTGTGTGTTTTTTCAGCTTAGCAGTATACATATTTTTAATTTTAAAACGAATCCTGTTCCAAACTGAAGGAAAGACTATACTCATAACTGACCTCAGAGAACTGGACATCTGTCAAGTCAAGTAAATAGCACACCTCTTTTTGATCTTAATGAATAAAGAATTAAATCTACATCTCAAGTTTGGTGCAGAGATCAGCAGAGTTGTGATTAAGACTAAAAATTTCCATTCCAAAGTCCTGTTTTGTTTACTGTTCTCCAGTCTCTAAGCTAACCTTAACCAGCTGGTTGACATTATCAGTCTGCCTTGAGTATTTTTTTTTTTAAGGGTAGGAAAAGAAGGAAGAAATGTTTCCAGGAAATATATGTTAGAAAATTTTCCAGACACAAACTTGGATAAATTGGGTTGCTTTGACAATGTAAAACATCTGTGAATATTTTTCTTGACTCAAAAATTCTAGCAGACTTTTATGACCCTCACATTTGACATGAGATAACCTTGCTGGTGAAACATGTGCACTTGACATCTTTGTGAAACCTCAATTAAATTTAGGTTACTGAAAATAAAAAAAAATACAATATATTCAAGCTTTGAGAACAATAGAGGATATATGACAATTTTCTGAAGGAAAATTTCTGTTATTGAGATAGTCAGCAGAAATAGATTCTAATACAGTATGATCCTGATGTTTAGCATCTTAAGAATCCCAACAGAAAAAAACTTCATATCTTAGGTCATGATAAAATCCAAAATTTGAGTGTTTATCTGCTGAGTCTCTCAAAAGCAAATCTGCTGAGCTTCGCTGTACCAACCCTATCTGTGATAACAGAGATAAGTTTAATTCAAATAAACATACTTAGATGATAACAGTACTGTGTTGGAAACAAGTTACAAACTTATCAAGCATATTGTAGTTTTCATCAATTTCAGTAACGTATTTTAAAAGGCTGAACAATTTCCCCCCAATTATTCTAAATGTATGTATTTTACTGAAATAGCAGCAACTTGCTTTCCCTTAGCTCAAGTGGAAATAACCCTATTCATTTGTATCTAAAATTGTCCTCTCCAGAACACACTGCGTTCAGTAAAATTACAACTTTCATTATATCAGCTGATAGTCTACTGCAGCTAAAACCTAAAGAAGTAACATTTCTTGCAATGCATGATAAAGGAACTACTTGCCAAAGGTCAGCTTTTTAGATGACTTGTAGAAATGTCATTAAGTACAATCTTCTGATAGGTTCCCTTCTGCTCAGTTTCTGTACTGTTTGTCTGATTGAAGTGCAGCATCTCAGTGACTTTGTTAACTTCAAGTTAGAAGATTTCAGTATAGATAAAATAACTTCAAAGTCAAATTTAGGAGGTAAGAATTTTAATAAAACTCTAAATGAACTCTGTTGTATGACAGTGGAAAAATTTTCAAATTATCAGACCTTCTGAATGTATCTAAGTGTCACGGTTTGGCCCAGCTAGCACAGAAGCACCAAAATAGTCTCTCGCTCAGTGCCCCCATTCACCCCCACCCGCATTAGAATGGCTGAGGCTCGAGTAAAATGGGAGATGACCAAGGTTGTTGTGGATTGAGACAAGGGCAGGGAGGGCTCGCTGCCAATTATGGTTCTCAGCAAAACAGACTCCAGTACTCGACTTAGAGATGAAAATAGGAAAGTTTATTCTACCACCTACAAGAAACAGAATGGAATAAAAGCAAAAAGGGAGTAGGATGATGAGAAAATTACAACCAGCATTTTAAGATGTCCCTTCCCCATCCCTCCTTTCTTCCTGGGTCCAGCTCACTGCTCCCAGTATCTCTACTTCTTCCTCCTTCATCAGCTCAGGGGGGCAGGGAATGGGGGATGTGGTCAGTCTCTCACAGATGGGCTCTGCCGCTTCTCTCTTCTCAGATGAGGATGACTCCTTGCATTCTTCCCCTGCTCTGATATGAGGTTCCTCTCCCAGGACACAGTCCTTAATGAACTTCTCTGGTGTGTGTTCTTCCCCGCAGCTGCAGCTTCTGCCGATACAGGGTCCCTCACACAAGACACAGTCCTCAATGAACATCTCTGATGTGGATTCTCCTCCACAGTGCTGCTTCTGCAGATACAGGGTTCCTCCCTTGGGACACAGCATCTTCTGGCCATAATTTTAATGAACTTCTTTGCCATGGGTTCTTCCTCACAGTTACAGCTTCTGTGAATATACAGTCCCTCACATGGTACGTGGCCTCCTCTGGTCATAGTCATTGCCCCTGATGTGTGGTCTTTAACGAAGTGCAAACAAATCTCTGCTTTACCAGTCCTCTCTGCTGGATGCAGGGGAGTCTCTGCTCCAGCACATCTCCTTCTCTTTCCCCTCACTGACCAGGGAGTCCACATGGTTGCTTCCCTCTCTCTCTCTCTCTCTCTCTCTCTCTCCCAACTCCTTGCACCACCACCAGCCATAAAAGAAGAAGGGGACAAAAAAGAAGGAACAGGAAGAAGCCTCCTGGCTTCTTCTTAATAAGTGATCCTGGAGGCATCTAATTGTCTCAGCCCCAGAAGTGGGTCTGGCTCAGAGCTGGGGAGAGTTTTGAGCACCTTCTTACAGGAGTCATCTTTACAGCCCTTTCCTCCTTACCAGAAACAGCTTCATGTCAAACTATGATACTAAGTCCACTAAAATTTGAGTGAATATCAGACAAAGTCCTAAATATTTGAACAAAAAGCCCTGTTAAAGCTATCATTTGTTAAAAAAAAATTAAAATAATTGTTATTGTTTACAAAATACCATAATTTTTGGAAATTTTGGAAAGCCCTATCTGCATTTCAGTTTTCTATTTTAAGTCCTAAATTTTGTATATTGTGAAAACTCCTTGTTAAACTGTCAAAAGGCTAGGTCAAAAGACTGCAGGTATGGAGATCGAAGAAGAAATCAAGTGGCCAAAAGGTGGAATGAACTCTAGCTCGGTGCTGATGAAAAACGTGTAACTACCATCATTATTGGTGTCTACAAACTCTATAAATTATTTTAGTTGAGCCATCTACAAATAGGGAAATGTTAATATTTACATAGTGACTTTCTGTATGAACATCTGCATAACCATCTTTCAGTTGACAGACTGCTGTAAAACAAAAAGGTGGACCAAAGCCAAGTAACAGTGTTCAAATACAAAAGTCAGTAATAAAAGGCAGCTGCATATTAGACATGAATCAGTTACACAGTGAGATGATGAACTCTGTCTTCCTGGAGGTGCTTGTAGAAGGAATCCAAGTCCTTCATGACTCTGAGGTTTCAGAGCATGTTTGCTCTCTTTACATGGTCAGCAATATGTGAGCTTGATAGGCTGGCACTTAAAAATCTGTATTATATTCTCCTTTGGGAAGGACTAAGGTACCAGATTCACCTTGCATATTTTAGAAGATTCTGAGTCCAAATGATTTTCTGGCTTCACAAACATTCAGGATGCATTATCCTGGATCCCAGCCTTCCAAAGATCACTGCAACCTCTGCAGCATTGCAAAGATCTCTGGATCAAGGTATCTGCTAGGAGACGGAGCAGTAAAGTACACATCAGCTCTTAAGAGCTAAGGGTTGAGTTACACGGAGCACTGCAGGGGTTAAACTCCATGACATATTTTCAGATGAGATAAAGATGAACTTGTATCATGTGAGTTTCTCAGCATGAGCCTGCAGGAGACTAATTACTTTTCAATAAACTTCAGGGTTTCCAGTAAACTACAATCAGTAGTGTGTTGAGCTGAGAATAATAATCTGCAAGATCCAAAGCTAAAAGTAAACCCAAAAATAACTTGCACAGCTTAGATTCTGATGTGTGTCCCATTGGAGGCATTATTTAACATGAAGTCTTATGGACCACCCTTAGCATATGTGATACTGAGTACCCTGTAAGAACACAAGCAAAAAAAATAGTCTAGAGTACATTCAAACTGCTGTAGCAAACGAGTTCCAAGGACAGAGACTTTGCAAGCTAACTGCTGTCCGTTGAAGTAGTTTCAGTTTTGACCTTATTAAGGTATAAGAAATATATGAATAGCCTACAACTATGCTGGTAATTTAAATGATAAATGCTGATAAGTACTTTTCTCCTTTGTGCCTAAGCCTTACTCAAAGTCTTCCATTAAAATATATAATTGAGTATCTAGACAGTTGCATTTTGATTTGCACCTATTGCCAAAACAATATATCTTTCAGATAAGATCTTCATGCATTACTTTTAATAATAATGTTTTAAATTAAAAGACTTCTTCCATCAGAATAATGAAGCAAGATAGCCAACAAAATAGCTATGAGCCTGAGCACAGAAATTCATTAAAGAAAAATCCATGAAACAGTGATGATAATCAGAAAAGTACTGAGCCTCAAAGTTGATAATACTGAGAACAGAGACTGCATTTAGGGCTTACTACATGCGAAAGGCTGTTCTACTCTTTTCAGAGCTCTTTCTCCTTTTTAAAAAAATCCTAAAAAAATCAACAAAATTTATGGCAGCTCAGTTACTTCTACACTGCCATAGGCACATGGGATTTGACCAGTACAAAAATTGTGCACGATAGTGCTATACGGAATAATCCTTTATTTTACTTACACAAGTATTTATATTTATGATTTCCCTTCTTCCAATATGAAGAAACATACATTTGTTTAATACTGACAAATACCATCACTTGAAGAAGGCAATTTAATGTGATCAGGGTATTCTGCTTTCTAATTTCTCTCTTGATCTATATTTAAGTTGCAGATAGTGTATGTATTACCTATTTTTATCTTAGAAATAGGTTGCTTTTATATAGCCTATTTACAAAATAAATTTTTTAACAGGTGCTGTTTGCATCATTAAAACATTTTTACCTTCCCTGGAATATAAGGAACTTGCATAGAAAATATTAATGAAATACATGCTTGCCTTTCAATTGCATACCCTTTTCCTCCTTTGCTTATGTTATTTCTTCTCCTCAGCATGTGAAGCCAGTATTAAACAAAAAGTGACACTAACACAACAGTAGTACCTGTCTGATACTTCTCTGCATCCTTGCCTGTCTGCTGAGCTATGCTACTGCTCTTGACAGGCTGTGGGAAGTCAGGAATACAGAGAGGGCTTATGGGAGAAGCTGACACTCTGCATACATCCAGCCAGAGACAATTTTTGTAATTCTAATATCTGGCTTCATTGACTCCTATGACCATGCAAAGACAAAAGGTTCTGCCTGGGACAGAGCAACTCTTTGCTATGGGAGCACAGATGGTATGAAAGTGCTGCATATGACACAAATGGTTACAAAATGTTTGGTGCCCTGAAGTGTTCTGTCAAGTCGTGTTTTCTTTAAGCTGCCAGTCTGTCATTATCTTTTGGGAACTAACATGCAGCCAGCAAACCCATTTCCATCAAAAAAAAAAAAAAAGCATAAAAGCCCTGTTGATGCTTCCCTTCCATTTTCTCCTACTTTTACCAGATAATTTCTCTCTATGTCATCTCAGGTATTACAGTAGTATTCATGAATAACCAAATTTTCTCTTGTATGAGATACAAAACAATAAATTGTAAGAAAGAAAGTGGGTTTTGAAAATCATAAGAGAAGAGCAATGAGAAATCTTCAAACCAAACCAAACACCTGAATCTACTGGACTTCCCAGATACAGTATAAAACTTCTCTGCATTATAGACACAGCTGTGCTGAGGCATTAACACTCAGCCTGTTGGTTCTGATGCTGACAACTTTCATAGCTGAATCCAGTATGGATCAGAGCATTCATTTCACACAGTCTAGCGCACAGCTCACATGGCTAAAATTCTGTTAGAGACAAAGAACGTCATCTCCTTTGCTGTTTTCCTGAAGCTTTGACAGCCTTGCTACTTGAGTTTCATTACAGATAGGCAATGAATTTCTTCTGATTTACAATGCATTCTTTAATCCTTTTTTAAAAGTTAAATCAAGCAACAATGGCGTGAAGTCGCAGATCAGAAGAATTCCCATTCAGTATACACCTCCAGTATCTGATTCGTTCATCCTCTAACTTGGTAGTTATAAGAATTCCTGGCCAAGGTAAAATTCAGCATAAAAGTATAAAATCATACAAGTCTAAGAACTTTGAATTTCTGTATGTGTTCTTCATGGCAGCAAGAAAGGTCCCTTCCAACTCTAC
This sequence comes from Colius striatus, assembly GCF_028858725.1. NCBI lineage: Eukaryota > Metazoa > Chordata > Aves > Coliiformes > Coliidae > Colius > Colius striatus. Next base: position 108,610,225 of record NC_084759.1, on the reverse strand, counting down.
CATTCTATGATGATTCTATGATGATGAAAGGCTGAAACTAACCTGTATTCTGACCTACTTTTCAATAAAATCTGTATGCTTCATTAAGATTACCATGAAACAATTTGATGAATTTATTTCCATCAAGTGATACTATTTAAATGTTCTGTTATTATGAGGACAGCAACCTTGTCCTTGCCTCTTTCAGTGCGAGTGAGAATTTTAAAGCTCACCTGGCAGACCTTTTGGATACCAGGAGTGTGGGCACAATCCTGAGATGCTGGGATTCTCAACTTTTGCAGCTATAAATGAGGGTGTGGAGTGCTGAACATGTGACAACATCAGCACTAACAGTCTGTCTCTTTCTCCAGCTAGCTCAGGATGAATATCTTTTGATCTTGAATGGTGGCACATTTTTCTATTCCCATGCATAATTTTCAGGTCTGCTTATGAGCAATCATATTTCATCTGCATTTGCTTGGACAATTGACTGCTGAAGAGTTTAATTTGCTTGTTATTACTTTATTATCCAGGTGCTTCAATATTAAATGACAATTTGTCTCCTGATATTGTTGTGGGAAGTTCTACTCTTCTGTTTTTAAGTATTTTTGTATTCAAGCCTGTTTTAAGTGCCTCATGAAATGTTATCATTAAGCTGTTGTATTTTAATTGCTGTGGGAAACAAGAGGATTTGGGGATTTAATCTTTGTTGTTGTTAAAAATCTACCACTACGTGCTATAGGAAAAGTCATTTTAGAAAACTGCACGTGGCGAAAACAAAGATAAAAACAATTTCATGCAGTTGCACGAAGTGACCACAGACCAACACAAAAGCAACAAAAGTCTTCTCACAAAATAGATTTTTCATGAGCTAACATCAAAAGATTTTAGGTTCATCTAGGCACAGAGAAATTTGGTTATGCAAAGTAATGAGTGCTGCTGTGCTTTTAATCTTCAAAATGTCTTACAAAGGTTAAGTCTTTAAAATGTATCTGTGAAATGAAGCATTATATTGCCACTGTTGGCTTTTTCCCCTCAGTTGAAGTGAATGTTGAGTTTTTAAATGTCCAAGGCCATGGAGAAGGTCAGTCAGATCTAGGACTGCAGACTAAACTTCTGCAGTGCCTCAACTATACAGACTGTGCTGGACATTCTTCATTTGTTCAAAATGTCCTTTTGTCAGACACTGCTCTCCTTTCCTCAAACCAATTGCCATTTTTGATGTCTTTTCCCTTGAAGGTCTGCATCTTTCCATGCACTGTGTGTACCCAGATTGCCTGGTTAAGCTTGCAGTAACACTGTAGATCAACCTTCACCTGGCTATGTTTGCTTCCTCTCTTAATCTAGGCTTTTCACAACACAGACTTTCCTATCCTCCTGCACTGCTTTACAGAAACTCAGTCTTTCATTGCACAGCAAAGCTCCTTATTCAATGTGCTTTGCAGAATCTCTATGGAAGAACCAACTAAATGAATTTTATCATCTTTAAATTAGGCATATATCTCACAAACACAGGTATAGAGTCTCTGTGTATGAGGGTAGAAAACAACTCACCATCTCTCATGTCTGCAATAGCCTTGGAAAAGCTGTCTCTGTGCCAGGAAGCCTGGAGATTAAACAAGAAGTAGGAATGAAATCATCTTTAGCAACATTGGATACTGCCAAAACCTGAGAAAGCAAAAAATCTTCAGTACAGACTATGTAAGTTACAATGAAAGATTTCCATTTCAGAGGAAGGAAAAGATCTTTCAGAAGGCCTAAACTGTAATTTACAGGATCTCTTCAGCTAAAGAGGAAAGATTCTTTAAAAGCTTAGAGGTTGGTGTCAGTAAAACCCCATATAGTTCACATAAGAGCATAGTTGGTAATATTTTAAATTCTTTACAGTGGGCTAATGACCAGCAAAAACCTTGGAGGATTTGACACTCCAGAAATTGACTTCACTTGAGGAACTCTAAAAAATCCTGACCTGAACTTTTCTGAAGATACACGTTCAGGAAAAGAAAAGTAGAGGGCAGCCTGTGTTGTTTAGCGAAGCTACTAGCTTTAGTGTGTCTCATGCTATTGGACCCGGGTGTATCTGTGAGGTGCTAACAGTCAACTCCTATTGACTGCAGTGGGAGCCCAGGGCACTTGGCATTTTGCAACATTACCTCATGTCATTAAGCTAAGGACATAAATGTGCCAGAGTATATGCTCTTTGAACTGCAAAGCATTGCTGCTTTCTTTATCAAAATACTAAAGATTTTTTTCTCCCAAGTTAGCACTACCTCACTGCAAGCAACTAGCTAAAAAAGAAATGTACTTCAAAAGGGTATGTACTGTAAAAGTCTGCATTGTGAAAACCAGGAATATAACATTCTACTGAGAATAGCCTGATTTAATTATAAATATATATATGATTTAAATGGCTAATCTATGTAAAATGTAGAAAATCAGGTGTCAAAGACCATTCTTGTTTCATAGCAGAGCATCAGTCAGTCACAAAAATGAAAAAAAAACCACAAGACAGTGTCAAAAGAACTTAGGAAAACCACTGATTTCCTGGAAAAAACCTAATAATTTTTCACACATTATCAAACAGCACAATAATTTATCCAGAATATAATTCTATTAACCTTTGACCGTGCCTTGGTACCAGATGAGTTCTCACAGCTCAGTCTTGTCTGGGACAGGTTTTTAGGATGATTATAGACCTATTTGTTATACCCTCTACTTGACATTATGGCATATGGCCTAGGCTTGTATATGTCAATGAAGTGGTTTCTTGAGGTTGTTGGTGCAACTCTGGGAAGCCCAGGTTTTATTATTGCTAAGGGAAGGGCAACGGCAAATAATGAGTTATCAGTCCTGTACATGTTGAACAATAAAGAGAAGTAAAAGCTGTTAGTACTTCAGCACCTATGCTATTGGTTCACATAAGACAGATCTTTCAAAAATTAGCCTTCTGCTCAGTACAGAGCATTAACCTTCAAAATGCAACTTACTTGCAATAATAATAGAATTTAAATAGTAAAATGAGTGCCTATGCTCTCTCCCTGCCCTTCTCTGCAATGCAGATTTTTCTATCTCTAAGCAAGGCCAGGAAGGAGAGAAGGTAGGGTTCCTAGGGTGACCTACTATGGGAACATGCAGCACTCAAGTTGTGAGTAATGATGTACTTAGCTGTATCTCATTAATCATCCAATGAATGATCAACAACAACTGATCGAGGCATAGTAGCCCTCTTGTCTGGTTTTGCTAGGATGTTGTTAATGTTACTATTGTCAGCATTCTTTTCCCTCAACACACTCCATCGGACATGGCACCGCTATGTTCTGTGTGACAACACAAGAGTGTATGAGAGCTGAGGTAATTTTAGAATAATCTTAAAATACTCAAAAGAGTTTCTGTCTTAAGGGGTGAAGGAAGGGGAAGCTGGCTGTAGTTCCTGGTTGTGCTCCTGCATGGTACATTTCATTCGAAAATGAGAAATTGCCAGTATCTGAGTGTCTAAGTAGCACCTACACACCTCATAGTGTAGGCTCTTCTAGAAAAATAAAAAGATTCTGTTTCTTGGAAAATTCTAGGTCCTTTTCATGCACACCTTCCCTCAGGTCTATCCTGTTCCCATATTCCTTCTTTTCCACCTTCTGCATCTTCATAATTTCATACTCCTTCTCATATGTATTTACAAGCCACCATCTCTTTGCATTTAGGCCCTTCCTAACTGTGCTCTCTTTCTCTCTCCTGGTTCTCTAATGCAAAAAGGAATATTTCTGAAACACGTATGTGCTTAATGTAGTCATAAGCACACTGACACACCATCCAATGACCTCATTCTTGTCCAAATGGGGAATGTCCTCTGAAGGTGACCATGAAGCCACTGTTTGCACCTTGTTATCTACTTTGGGGTGCTGCCAGGCATTCCTGCACAGGCTGATTTTCAAGCTGCTCAAAAGCTCTTGTGAAGACTGTTTGGGTGGGAAGGGAGGATGGATGTGGGAGTCCTTGTTGATGATGTAGAAGTATGGATGGATTTTCTTTACCTCTCATAATTTTCAGTTTAATTAAAATGTAGGTATCCTAGACCTAGAGACTCAGCATAGGAACTGAACCTTTTAGCTCTCTAAAAGTATCTAAAAAAACTCCCAAAATATTCCATCAGTAACTGAGGCAGTTTTTAGAACAGTGATTCTGATAAACCAGGGACAGAGAGGAAGACATTACTGAACTGCAGAAACAAGGACTTTTGGAAGCACTGATAAGTAATTTACAACTACAGTAGGTTTTGTAGTGTCAGACCATCCCCAGATTGAGGGAAAAATCATGAAATTACCTAGAATTCTGTGAACTTACTGTTTTGCTTAATAAACAGAAGCTGGGCTTTTAACAGATGTACAGGATTGACTTGTACATATCAGGATTCCTATTTCTAAACGTAAACAAACCTGTTATTAATATTAAATAATTTCACATCTGCTCAAAATCCTAATAATCTCAGTTTATGTGTGGCAGCAACTATTTTTAGGAAGGTAGTCCAGCAGAAGTAATTCTGGACCTGTCTCCATCTCTGAAGGATATTCATTTCTTCCATTGCTTCTGAAGCCTCATAGTTCTCCTGCTTCAAGTCTGAATATTTATTACACCAGGTTGAAGTCTGGATATTTATAATGTCAGGTCGAAGTCTGCCAGTAACCAAAAAGCAGAAGTATCAATTCCAACCCTCCTTCCCTAGCAAAGACATTAATATTATGAAGGACTTAGTCTTGTGAAAAACAATGAAAAAAAAAGTATTGTGAAGCATGTAGAACACTAAGGCAAGCTTTTTTTTGGATAAAAATAGCATCTGCAATAATTCCATGACAAGACTAAAAGTGACTTTCTTGCTGTGTGGAGGATGCTATATAAGACTTTTTAGATGGTGTCTTGTGCTAAGATAATTATGGAAAAGAAAAAACCCATCTTTACATGAACCTGACAGCTGCCTTAAAAACTCAACGGGCAGTGCCATTTTCTATAACACAGAGACTTAGGTTCAGGATTACAGACAATTTTTTTGTCTTCTCAAAAGCCAGCAGGAACTGGGGGTGGCATAAAGAAAAAGATAGCCTTACTTCAAAGGCAAACAGAAATCAATCTGTGCTCTTGAGCCGAGTTTCTGTTTCCTGTACCAGAGGGGCAAGTAACCAGAAGTAGATAATATGTTGCAGAATGGCTTGATGTCTGTAGCTGATGAGAATTCTCTTTTTCTTTACATTTACAGTGGCTGCATTGGATGTGCCAGAACATGAGGGATCAGCGCAGCCTGATAAATCCCAAATACATATGTTAGTATAGCTTTTCAAAAATAACTTACAAAACAGCCTTCCAGGAGAAGAAACAGTGCACAATAATGATGGCACCCTGAGAGTGCAATAAGGAGGAATTTGTTATTCTGACTGCAGGGGTTGACAATGACCAGAGGGCAAATGCATAACAAGATGGAAAACCCTATGCTCAAAGGTCAAAAATTCCCTGCTGCAAATGAAAGAATATGCTCAAAATGTGTTTACTCTGTACAGGCTTAATAACGGTAATAAAAAAAGATAATTTATCTGACCACAGTCAATGTCTCTAAGCTTGAAGCTGAGGATGCAGCATTAGATAACATCATCTGAGTATATAAAAAAAATATTTTCAAATATTCATTGTCATGAAGTTAAAAGAGGTCTTTGCTGTCTATGGGCAAAAATGAAAATGAACAGTAAGTGAAGGGTTAAATATGTAGGATCATTATCTCTGTGAGTAATTTTTGTTGACACTTTTTAAGCTACCATTCAATTCTAGAAACAAATCTGATTATTATCATTATTTCTTTTATTACCTGAAGAGGATAATACCCACTCACAAGTATGACTACTCCCATATGAAATTAATTTTGCAGGCATAAATTACACCCTCAAACAAGTGGCAACAAAACAAAAACCTAGTTATTTTTCTGAAATTTAGTTCCAAACAAACCTTCCTATGCAGTCTGTCTACTTTTACTTTTTTAGTTCTTACTTTGTTATTGAATGCTTTTGTAAGAAAGGATTTTTGTTCTGATATTTTTTCCCCAGATATCTCCCACATGAAGTTACCATCCTCTGATAGCTTGTATGAAGAGGATTAGAGAACGTCATCATTAATTGCAGATGAGATCTTAAAACAGGGATGGGCAACAGCAGCAGAAAGATGATGTTGTCTGTCCTATCTTGCTTCAGACTGCATAGAATCTTTGCTTCTACTTCTGCTGCTCAAGGAAATTAGTCTGATTTCTACATCTGTCCTCATGGCAAGGGGACATTATTTTCTGTTGAGCATAATGAAAGACTGGCTTTTCTGGTGAAAAACTGATTTCTCTATGGTATATTTTTCCTAAAGAGCCATTTCTACCAAGAGGCTTACACAGAATTACTTGGTTCATAAAAGCGCAACAGGAGGAGCAGTTGCAAACAGAAATAACTTCTAAACTCTAAAAGCAATTCCAGATTTTAGTTGTTGGATTATATCTTACCTCTCTACATTTTTTTGTTATTGTTCCTGTTAGACTGTAAACTTCTGGGTACTGTCATTGTATCTGCATATATACCGTATGTACAGTGCTTACTGTGAGTGTGGAAATTTTAATGGTAACATACACAATCCCACACCATCTGCAAATATTACTGCTACTCACTGTCAACAATGGGTTGCAGTTTTCACTAATAAGCTTGAGGAATTATGTAATTTAAGTAACAATTGAACAAAATTACGTCAGCATGCATTTCCCCCTCTTTTGCTTCAGGACGAGTCAATTATGCAACACAAATCAAAGTAATGAATACACGTTTTTAACAATTTAGGGTACCAGGCATTGCTTGGCTATGACTGAAAGAGCTTTCTCTCATGAAGACAAATATTAGATCATGAAGAATTTAAAAGCTCCCCTGTGAAGCCATGGACTACTGGAAAGGACAGTCCACATTAGCCCTAACATTCTTTGGTGGGATGAAGTCTAACGAGATAAGGCAATATCAGCAAGGCAAAGTAGTCAGAGTTGCTCTTCATTTCTCTCTATGGCTTATTTCTCAGTAAATCGCATGAGTAAAGAAGTTAACATAAGTGCCTTTTCAGCTGCTTTTAAAACAGATTCTTTTATTTCAAAGCCTGCTTTCTTCAGACCTTGAAACAATATGAAGAAGTGGCTTAACAGTTTAAAAAAAATGGCAAAATTGAGCCAGAGGGAATTTCATTATCTTTAGACAACTAATGAAAAATACACAGCTTTGTCACAATTTTCAGGTCTGTCAAATCTTGACAAGACCAAGAATCAGAAAAGTACAATTTTTTGATTATGACTGAAAAAGAGCTCGAAATTCATTTTCAAGGAGAAGGGATTATTTCATTAATACAGAAAAGAAAACTACCTCCTTGTCTAACCTATCAACAAAGTTGTAACCAGAGTTCCATATCTCTGTTTCTCACATGCCAAATTTTGGGCTTTCATTTTGGGGATGAAAATATTTTTTTTCTAAATCATTTGGAAAGCAGCCTGTTATTTAATTAAGGAAAGAATTAAATGGTGCATTTTCTTCAGAATTAAAGGAAAATAACAGTTTCAGTTATGTTAATTAATATGCTGGTTCTTGGTCATCTGAAATCGTGATGTACACCAGCATCTCTCTGTGAAAGCTGTGTTACTAAAATGACTTGTGGGTTTTTTTCGTCATTTAGTCGTTCAATATGAGCACTTCTAGTGACGAAAAGGAGGGTTTAACAGAGAAAGACAGGGCCTAGGTTTTTAAAATTTATATGCTGACTGGTATAATAGGTAGACTAAGTATGTTGAAGCTCTCACAGAACAATATTTTACATATGAAAAGGGCATATCTTTAAAGGAGGCAGCATTTTAGTCATATATAATACAAAGCAGTCATGTAGCTCAAACTTTCCTGAAACAGTGACTCTGTTTTAATGTATAGATGTTAGTGATGTAGGACTTAATATAGACAAAGTTCTTAGAAAAGCTAGGAAATCTTGCCATCAACTTTATCAATGGCTTGGTAACTGATTGGGAAACAGACAACTTTTCTTTTGGTTCATCTCTACTGTCAGAATTTGGGGTACCGTATACCACGGCAATTTACAGAAACCTGATCAGATTTTTTAACCTCTTTCTTCCAATGCAGGTGCTGCTGTTAAAATAGCTTTTGGAGAAGTATTCCTTTGCGGGGCATAAAAATGGTGACAGATGTAGATGGGGCCCACTAAAGGTACTGCTCATATTTTTCTTCCAAACAAGGCAAATAAACAGCCAGTAGACCTCCAATAAACAGTCCTGAGAAGTGTTTTTCTCTTATCTTTCACTGGTTTGGATTGCTTTCACATGCAGGTGGCTTCAACCAGCCTGCATGTGGGATATTTCCACTGTTGTTTGATCTGTTTTTCAGCAATGCTGGTTTGGTATTGGAGCAAACCATGAGAGCTGCTGCTAGGGAGGTTCAGAGATGGGTACACAAGCAAGATGTGACCAGAGTGAAAGCTCCCCCTCAGCTAAAGCAATTTATCACCAGAGTTTCCTCAAAGTTGCATAAATGTACCAGGAAGAATCACTTCTGCAATGCTTAACAGAAAATGGATATTTCTAAAGGGTAAGTACAACTGTAAAAGGAAGGTAAGATATGATTTGGGCAATCTACGAATCTCAGCTCTCCCTCAATATTTTCAAACTTGACTGGTGTTTGTGGGGCCCTGATGAATACAGCTTGAAAGGATACTGCTTTCAGAGCTACCTTTTGAAACAGATTATTTAATGCTGATGTGCAGTCAAAGAATTACTCTCCATTCTGCTAAATTACATTTTGTTTCAGGACTCCAACCTGAAGCCATACCCAAAAGCTGCATCAGTTTAGAAAAATTAGCCAGCAGCCTGGCATATTGTTTTTATATGCAGTGATAAATCAGTTTTTTACTTCATGCACAAAGAGAGTTTTCTTGATGTATTTGAGAACATTGTAAAGGATTTGTAATTAAATAAGGAAAAAGTAAGACTTCTCTGTTGAAGAAATTACTTTTTAATGTCATTGAAAACAGGGAGTTTTGCAAATATCATGCATTATTTATTTTTGCATTGTACCTGAAAGCTGCATGAAAGTAATTGTGTTATTCTGTATAAGACAATGAAGTGAGAAATAGCAAGCTTTTTTTTATGTTGAGGGTAGAAAATTTATTAAAGAGAGAGACTACAGATTCAGGTAAAGATGTCTAGATTTTACCTGAATTAATATATATGTAAGGACAAGCTTTCCAAGGTCATTCACCTAATCCTGTACTAAACCACATCTTTCTATCCATTAAAAGTGACTATGCATCACAGTATGGTTTAGTTTTTAAAGAAATGATGCATCAGAGCTCGAATGACATGCAGTTCACTGTCTAGTGCCAATTACATAGAGTGTCATTCTCTTCCTTATCCTTCCCCAACCCAGGGTTGCCAGCTTAGTGTTCTGCTTGTTTTTGATTAAAGATGAGGTACAAATCTGATCCAGCAAGGTAATGACTACATTCCTGTGTAAGATCACAGACCATTGCTGCTATTATTTACTATCAGACAAAAACATTAATTCCCCTAACTTCTAACATCAGGCTGCAAATTCCTAATGGCTAACTTTTTTGCTCTAGCCTCTAGATGAGTAGAAACTACTTTTTTTATCATTTGCTTCAGTTGCAGTGGGCTGCTTAACCTGTGACAGCCGAGATAGCTGCACTATCTGTTGTCCATTCTCTGTGGAAAGATTTGAAATTCTCCTATGCTCTCTTTCACTATGGGTCAGAAACCAGATAAGTTTTTAATGTTAAGGATGGTCACTTGCACCTCTCATCCAGTTTCTCCCTGCTTAAATAAATGCACACACACAGACACAGCAGGTCAGTCTCTCTAGAGAAATTTCCTTTTTCCCTTCTCAGATTAGGTGGGCGTATCTGTGCACCCTTGAACGTATCTAGGCAAATTACAAGAAAAAATGGATGGTACACCAATGAGGTTATTAAATGTATTTTCAGAAGGTTTTCTCCACAGTGAAGAAAGCTAGATATATTCCATTTTATACCAAATCAGAGGCTAATATGGAATGGAAGTCTACACATGCATAAGCAAAAAAACCCGGCAAAATAGCCCTCAGCCTCCCAATGTTTTCTCTCAGAGCTTTTCAACAGAGGAAAAAGTTGACTGTACAAAGCTACTTCATCATGAACTGTGATGTCACTACCTCCAATCTGTATTTCTTAGACTCACGCTGGTGCATTTGCATCTAAACTTTTAAGGCATGCCAGTTCTCTGGAGCTAGTGTATGTTACAGAAAAGTTTGGAACTTCGAGATAGATCTCATCAATTAACCGTGTATAACGTATCTGAGAAACTGAGCATCCAGCAACAAAACAGGGAGATACTGATACAGTCTACAAGACCTGAAGAAGTGTTTTCACCTTGTTAGAAATTTTATGGACCTAAACCTTGTTAATATTTAAATACCTGCCTTGAAGAAGGTACATGCTATAAGAAGTAACAAATGGTTAGCCTTTTTTTTTTTTCAAAGAAGTTATTAAATCTGTTGATTTATTAATGGGAGTCTCTATACCTAGTGGTAGATGTTCTTTAAAGTACATGAATACAACACTAGTACTACATTTCCTGCCATATCTTACTAGTGAATAAAACATTAGGTAAGCAAGGAGAGGTCAGTGAAGGACAAGAGGCTTGGATAAAGCATGCATTTTCAGTAAAGGGGATAGAGGTAGCAAAGATACCAGAATTAACCCTAATTGAAACAGGATCTTTCACTCCTTTCCAGTGCATGGAAAACAATTTTTTCATTGTCATCAGAATCCCTTTACAATATAAATAGCAGGAATGTACTGGTGTCAGGAAGATCAGTTTTCAAAATCCAAACATTTTTAAATGGAAAAAAATGCAATTGATTTTAAGTATGTAGTGTTCATGCGGAAGATTAGCTTTATTCTGAAAATATGTAAGTGCCCACTGAACATTTTGTTTGGAAGTAAGAGAATATTTTCCTTTACATTTTTATGCCAATTCAGTTGTACTCACTCCACCATAAATTTTCCACTGTTGTTTACAGACAGTTCAGGAATTTGAAGGTATGACATGATGTGGCATACTTTCAGATAAAAGCTGTGAGGTAATAGAACAGAACATCTTAGAGTTTCATATTCAGATTCCCACAGAGAAAAAACATATTTCAGAAAACTGGATGTATAATGAAAAGGCAAATAACTGTTTCAGCTCATTATATTCCTTTTTTCAATCCCAGGCTTATAGCCTTCTTGTTGGCCTCGAGAAGACAGAATTTACTTGTGAATCATGAGTAATGCTTCCTTTTCTCAAAAAAACTTTCCTCCACGTTTTAAAACAGTTTTCAATGTTGAAGCATGGCACTACTTAAGTCAGAAGTAATAAAGTCTCACCAAATATTGCATTATCTTCAGTGGAGTGTTAAGGAAAGATTACAAACCTGGCTACTCAGAAGGAAAAAAGCAAATTTACAATAGCAAATCCCCTAAGCAAGGAAATTTAAACAGGGATGGTCCTAGGGTTGTAAGACAGGTCCTGTTATTTGAAGCATCTTTTAGCCAACATGTCACCTGTCACAGCTTGGACACAAGCCTGTGTGTTTTAGAAATGTGTGACCTGATAGTTGCTGTCTCTGTATTTTGCTTCATGCAACGCAAAGGAGTTCTGACATTGGCTCCAGGCTGGTTCCTGTGAAGACTGGGAGTGCTCTGGGACTGCTCCTAGCAAGGGCTGTCATCTCCATCTTCAACAGCATCTGATCTGCTTGTAACACAAAGCAGACAAGGCGAAATGCACCTGTGACAGGCCTTATTTACCTAGGAATGAGTGAGGTGAGCCAGGATCTTCCCCTGCCTTACTGGGCTTGTTGTCCCTGAGCTATTTTATCAGACAGAGGGATCCTGCTAGCCCTCAGCTTAACCATAACCTCAGGTTACGAAGGATTTTGAAGGACAAGAAGAGTTTAGATGAGGAGCTGTGAAGATGAGACGAATGGCTTATAACTAGTTATGGACTGTTACTGAGGATGTGGTTGATGCTAGAATTGGGTTTATGATTTGTGCCTAAAGAGGTCAAGGAAGTACATTCATTCCTAAATACCACAGGATCCACACAGATAGAGGAAGGCTAGTGCCAGGGAGAGTTTATACTGTGGGAAAGATCTCTGCACTGCTTAATGCCTTGGTTAGTACTGGAGACAGTAACACATGAAAAAGAATATACCCAAGGCAGATAAAGTGGGCAGATAAAGCTGAAATCTTTGATCCAAGGATGAGGGTCAGGTCTGACTGAGACACAGAAGAGGGAGGCAGAAGGAAAAATAGCTGTGGTGCAAGGAAGAAGGTAGGGTATGGAAAGCCACATTTGCTACTTTGCTGTTGCACAGGAAATAGGAGGGAGGAGAGTGACTCCTTGCACACTCTGACTCTGCACTGTTGGAAACGCCAAGTGAGATTAGTGGGACTGGCACTGACAGACTTGAAAGCTGAATATAAAACTTTAATGCCAACTTAGGGAATGCCTATAGCTGGTGCTGATCTGAAGATTTAGATTAATTGCTGGTTGCTGCAGGATCTTCAGGACTTCTGATGACAAAACTCACTGTTATATGAGTGCTTTTGCAGGAGAAAGATGTCACTGCACTCTGATTTAAGCTGCACTGCAGGCAAGGATTGCAGTTAAGGAGCTTGGCAACAGGTTTTCAGTAATTATGTTTATATTTGCCTCCTAACAGGCTTTCATGGCAGAGTTGGAAAGGGTTGATTATGAAATAGACCAGCTGGCACCAGCTATGCAGGAAGGATTGGGAGAAGGGTAGGTGCAAGTAGGGGTGAGTGCCGGATGCTGTCAGAAAGAGCACTTTTCAAGGAGGGTCGCTAAGTAATAGAAAGAATGGTGAGGGAAAAAAGTGTGAAGGAAGAGACAAAAGCCAGATGCTGTTTCCTAGGGCTTCACTGTCCTCTTTCCTGTCTGCAGGGTACACCCTGACTTAAAGCCTGCCCTCTCAAAAACTGAGCATGCTACAAGCTACAACTTTCTGTTATGTTTACAGTAAATGATCTGATACCTGCTTAAATGACCTGGCCACCTCAAACATCTTGAGATTACTGCAACCTCTTTGTCTCCTGCACATTTTGCAGAAGACAAGATGCAGTGGATGTTTTTTTTTTATAGGGCACTTTAGTTCTGAGCATTTTAAGCAAATGCTTTTATACTTTGTCCTCAAATCTCTGGATGTTGGTCCTGTCAGTCACAAGAACAAGAACAATATATTAAAGAAATATCAAGCTATTATAGGTCATGAAGAAAATGTCTAAATGGCTATTATATCTATGTATCTATATCTATGCATAAATTTGTATATAAGTAAAGGATTGAAGCACCAAGAGTAGCCAGATCTCAGAGTTCCTTCTGGCTTGAACAAAAGCAGCAAGAGACTGACTGTGTGGGTGACATGATATTGCAACTTGAAAACTAATTAAGGAAAGAACAGAATTTAAATAACATTTGTATGCAACAGCAGGAAACACAAGGAACAGGTGTTTAACAAGATTTCGTTTGACTGTTTAACCTCTTCATTAATGACAACAACCACAATCTGTCAGACTTTGGCTTTACCCATCTTCTTTAGTTTCTAAGCTGTTTCATGCCTCAGAGCATTTTTTCTGCTGTTCATTTCTCTCTAGAGATCTGGGTCTCTGCCTCTAAGTACTTTTGATCTCCACTGTATGTGTTGCTTTCTCTTCAGGAGTCAATAGGATTACATGGCTGTGAATAAGGCCCAGCATTTGTTACTCTGCTCTGCGGGTTCAGTAGAGCATCTGCTGGAGAGTTCTCCTTACAAAACTGGATGAAATTTGTTGTCTAATAACTAGAAACCGAGGAAGGCTTTTCTTTGTGATCATTGCAAAATATAAAAGAATAAATAAGTGCATTTCAATGTTTCAGGTATTGGCATAGTCTGGAGGCATATCTGATAACTGACCTTTTGGCAAAGAGCTCTTTCTCTCTAGCATTTTATACTCTGTTTCACAATTTCATGAATTTAGCAAATGAAAATAAACTAAAGTTACACCTGTTTTAACAGTCATCTTCTAATTGTATAAGTGTATACTTCTATAATATATTTTGAAAAGTTTCTTCCTGAAATTCTTTGAAGGGTTCAGGTTTTGAAGAGAACAAATTATTACAAAACTATCTCTGTTAAAGCATGCTTTCTTCAGGATGGAGTTTCAGCAACTTTGGACAACAGACAGGATTATTATTTGATGTCAGATTTTGCCTGTGTGAACCCCTCCACTCTTCTACATTCACTCTGCTCTTCATTTAGACTTCTGCATGGCAGGGACTTTTACATATGCATCTCTTCAGGCTTGTTTTCATAGAAACTTATCCTATTAGCTGCTGCATTTTTTTGTTATTGTTTTTCCCTCTCCTCTTCCTCATTGCTTTCCAGCAGTGTGCAGTGCAACCTGCTGGCTGATGTCCTTGTTCCAACAAATTAGTGGGTTTGACACGATAATAGTTTTATTTCCCTCTCTTTTTTTTTTTTTGTTTTAAATTTTGTATAATTAGCTTTTTCTTCTCCACATACTGTTCAAACCTCCTCAATTATAGAATCATAGAATAGTTTGAGTTAGAGAGGACCTTTAAAGGTCATCTAGTCCAACTCCCGATAATCTCACTCTTCTCCAAATACACTGAATACTCTTCTCACTCCATTCCAAGATATGTATTCATGAAAACTGAATATCTCCTGTAACTTGCTCTCCCCTCTCTCACCTTCCTTTCTATCCAGCAAAGGATTAGACTTGCTGTCAGGACACTGAGTGCATTAGCATGCTCTGTAACCTCTTGCTTTGAGGGGTTTGGCTGTCTGGGCTCAGGGCTGTGACATTTGCTGTCAGCACTTTGTCACTTACTGGATGTTAGCTCCAGGGCTGCTGGTGGCTCAAATTCCCCTTACAATGATGCTGCTTAATCTCCTTCTCTACTGTTACCATCAATTATGACCTGTAGATATTTCATTCCCATTTTCCAAATTCCTGTTTTATTTTGTTTGTTTGTTTGTTTTTTTCTTCTGATGGCAGTGCAGCAAGAACACACTTGCACTGTGCAGGGGCCATGCCAGTCTCCAGGATGTGGCTACAGAAAGGGCAGAACTGAAGGGCCCATTGCTAAGCATACCTAGCTCAGAACTTCTCTCTGTGTCTCTAGCTTGAACATGGTTTGTGATCAAGTGACCCACAACATATGGAAATCACTGAGTTATGTGGTCCAAATCTCTGCAGCAGTTTGTTTAAAACCAGTGTTTTGAACACCATTGCTAAACTCCTAGGAAGTATGAAAACCAAGTTGAATGTGTCTGCAGGATACATGAGACTCTGTGTGGATCCTGATACCTTCTCATCTGGCAGGGTGGTTTTGAGGTGCTTAGACCTTGCAATGATTCAACTAATTAAGCAGACAGGTGTGTTATAGACCTGATGATATACCACTTCTCACCCTAGAGAGTTGCTTCCTGTTATGACACTTCATCTTTTGCAATCTTCATTAAGACTTATTGTTATATGACCACCTCTAAAAATACTATTCTATGAGAAAAACTAATCTCTGATGTTACAGGGATAGGTGTTTTTGAGAAATCATTATGTGCTACAGCCTTATGTAAAGTATTAATTTGATTATCTTCTGTTTGATTTGTATGTATCTGTCTATGTATTGCTTTCCTTGATAGCTTATCTTGTAACTCCCACATCTGGAACTTTCACCACATGTTTTAAACCATTTCAGAAGTAATTCATGGCTAGAGGAGATCACAATTTTTAAATTGGTAATGAAAACCATTATAAAACAAGTGATAGAGCTTTTTTTCTTTTCCTTTCCCCCCTCCCCACTTTGCTTTTAATCAGCATACTAATTCTGCTCTTATGCAAAATTAATTCCTGGATTTATCTAGCAAGGTGTTTTCATTTTTGGTTCATTCATGTTTTGAAAAGGAATCCTCCTGCACACATCCCCAAGATTCCCTTTCTCTTTCAGCAAGCATTATGATTACATAAAACTAAAACCAGAGATCTTAGATCTCAGTAAACAAACCCAGAGGAATGAATTAATCTTTAAAGCTGGCTATGACACTGATCTCACAATTCACATATTATTTTTGTCAGTAGCATGTCCAAACCACTAAGATAATTCTTGAAAATCACAGCTGTGATAGCTACAACAACTGAACTCCAGAAAAGCTGCAGTTAGGTCATATTGCCTTGTCACTGCAGATAAAAAAAAAAGAAGATGTAGTTAGCATTATTGACCACTGATTTTGTGGTTTGTTTAGCAAAAATAATTCTAATCATTAATAGCATCATCAAATAGTATACTGAATGCCTTCCTTCCTGCCCTGTGTGGTTGATTGAGATAAGGAAGTGTGGATCAGACCCAGCTGTATCAGTTTGGTCTCTGTTTATGGTAGGCAAGTGCAGAGAAAAGTGATGGAATGGGCTGGGAGGGGAGGTCAGAGAACAGGGCGGAGCCAGGTGGTATTTGGAGGCCACTGGGGAAGTGGAAATGTCTGAAATGAAACAGGGGAGAAGCTAAGCCCAGGGAGCAGCCTTCCAGTGTAGAAGAAGAAACAGTCTGTGTTTTCTTTCTCTGTACAGTAAGTCTTTAAATACAGTATTATAAGTAGGAAAAGGCTAGTATCTTGATTTAACTATTATCAGCTAGAGCTGTTGGTCAAGTGGGAGGTGTTCAAATGAGATTCAGGGCTGGAAGAGTATTAGAAAATTGATTTGGGTGCTTTACTGTGTTTTAGCAATCCAATTCTCAGAGTCGGTTTTATAGGACTTGCTGCCAATTATTTCCAACAGAGCTTGAAAATTGTTCCTGTCTAAGGTAAACACTACCAACTTCAGAAGAACTCCACTGCTGTTTCAGAGCACTTATGTAGACACATTATACATGTCTACAATTGTTTGTTTTACAGAATTAAATTTAGGTGCTATTAATGGTTTGAAAGGCTTATACTAGCCTCCTGCATGCACATCTATTTGACCACAGATGTCTGTTTTAGAAGGTCTGCAAAGCATCTACTCTGCATGTTTGCAAGCAGCCCAGGAAAAAATGGCTTGATAATGCTGTTGCAAACACAGGCAATATATGGTAAAATAGAAGCCTTGGGCAAGTAAGAGTATTGTAAATACCCTAAGTACTTGCAGTCATAGGTAATGTGATGTGAGAAATATCCAGAGGTCAAAAAATTGTGTCTCATGTTAAAGATAAGGAAGTGACTTTTTTTTTTTTTTCTTTTCTCCTTTTTTATGGCTCATCTTTTTGCTTTTTTCAGCTTGGACTGAGGTGGTTTGGCTTAGCCTGAAGGAAGTGGGAAGGAGTTTCTGCCCTAGCCTTGGGAATTGAAAGTTGTCAGGCAAGCTGACACATGCTGCTTTCAGCCTTTCTCTAGCTGCAGCCAATCGATGTGGCCAAACTGGGGGCAATAAAGCTGAATGCTAAAATATACTCTAGACCTAATCTCCCAAGATTCAGAGGAAGGAGAAGAAAAACTCATAAAACAAATAATGTGTCATAGGCAAAAAGAACTTTCTTGCTCTTGGCAGGTAACCAAAAGAAAGTCTGATGGAGACTTTTAATATAGTATAAGTGTCATGCAAGTACATTTCTTTAGGCTGTACCACTGCACCAGGAATTCAAAGACCTGTAGTATAGATTTGGTTTTCTGTCTGCAGCAGTTCTTAGGTACATAAATCCCTGCATAAAGTGACTTAACTCTGTTTTAAAACAGCGTGAATCCCTTATCTAAGATGCTTTACCTGGAAACAAATAAAGCAGAGTTTCATGCTGATAAGCATGAAACACTTCTTTGTTTCCTTTCCCAACTTCGAGTTTCAGTTGATTCATTACTAGTTTGTATTTATTTGAACTTTCACTGATGTTATCTTTGAAACAGATCTTCTCTTACCTTCCTATTTGCCTTCTCTCAACTTTGATAAGACAAATCTGTCCAGGCTCTTGTAACATCTCTGCTGAATAATCTATTTACTTATATTTATTTTTTCTTCAGAACGCAAGTGACCACAAAAGTAGTCCAAATAGTTTTGGAAAATACACAGAAAGTTTTCCTTTTGCAAGATTTCACTGAGACACTATCTTGCCTAAAGCATCTGAAGATGCCTTAGCTTTTTCCACACCTGAATCACACTAATAGGTCACAGCCATAGGCTGATTGACCATCTTGATTTTCTTCCTTTTAGCCATCTCCAGCACACAATCTGCATGGAAATTGCAAGTATTCTTGTTATTGATCCCTAGTCATACAACTCCAACTCCTATACCATAAAATGGCTCCAGATTTTTATCACGAGAACATATTATTGCCTGTTGGCATAAATACCCAAGAGCTCCAGTCATATTGGTCAGTAACTCTGCAAGGACATATCTGAGGGGAAAAAAGCATAAATTTCTTTCATTGATCAAATAAAACCTGCCAAGTCTAAAATGTGACCCAGAATATGAAATGCTAAGAATATGGTTTATACAGGCTTGGTTACAACAGCCTGTCAAGGCCTGACATGGTTTCAGTTGCCATATCCACTATTGTGGATTGAAGTTATAAATAAAACAAAATTGGCAGAACTAAGATAATTCAAGATTAGTCAAGCATAAATATTCAGACTTACAAGACTTTCATGTATTTTAAATGTGTAAAAGTCAAAACAAACTCATTTTTTTAATAGCAGAAATACTATAAAGTGAATGGATTTATATAGTGTAGACAGAATTTGAGCACCAATGTTTGTTTTGATTAGATACTTTCAAAAATGATTGTTAAAAAAAAAACACTCAAAGTTGCCATACTTGTGGATGATCTTGAAGTTTTGCTATAGCTTTGTGGTAAAATATTCTAGACCTTACTCTGGTGTCCTGTCTGTAACTAGAAGATATATCATCAGATAATATTTTAGTTATGATGAAGAAGTAGCTAAGCATACAATTGGAACAATCAAATGAAATAGATTTAATTGCAAAATAGAAATAATTTGCAACGTTTAGAGAGGACTATTTCTAACCAATGAAAAGTCACTATTCTGTGCTCCAATAGTGACATTTTTTAAAAAAAATCTACATCTCCCACAAATGTACATCTGAGAAGAGATTAAACACAAATTTCTATTTTTGCAAGGCATGTCAAACTGTGAGAGATGCTGAAAAGGTTGTGGCATAGGAGAGGCAGAGGAGGATGGAGGGAATGATGGGTGATGTTCCCTACTTGATAAGATACACAAAAGCAAAGCAGCCCAATTCTACACCAAAGCTACATAATTTTAAAATACTTAAAAAAAAAGATTGTTGTTGTATCTGACTTAGGCCACCAAAGCAGAACTTGGAAAGAAGAGGTCCAAACAGAGTCTGAAGGCAGAGAGATGTGAGTTCCAATCATAACCTTTTGCTCCTTCAGAAGCTTTATGCCATCTACCTTCCTCAGTATTTCTGTGGTGAAAGACACTAATGGTACTCCAAAATCTTACCCATGCAGTTTCTAAAGACAATGTTTGTGAAGTGTTTCAGTGATTAAAAATAGCACCAATGAAACAACATTGTTGCTGTCTCCGGGACACTTAAATGTAATTTCATTGGTAATAAGAGAATGTGGGCAGCTAAGCATGCCAGGCAAACAGAGCCTTCTGAAGAAAAGCTTATCAGCGAATTTAAGATATTTACCAAAGCATTACAAATTCAAATTCCCAGAAAGCTAGAGAATAAATTGCTGCATACAGAATTCATATCTGAAGTGCTGTAATGAAATGCTTCTATTGAAAAGAAATACTGTGCATCATTTTTTTTGGTGTGTCAAAAATTGAGTGTAGTATTTTTTTGAAGGGATAAGTAAAGACTATTTGCTTAATAACAAGCAAACTAAGAAATCAAGAGATGTGATCCAATAAATATACATCAGAAACATCTTATTTAAAAGTCAGCATACTGCAAGAAAGATGGTATTGCTGCTTTGTCATATATGCATCCTGGTTGATGTTCAGCTAATTGATCTTGTAAGGCTAGAAGCTAAAAAATCAGAGGCAGCAGTATGGATGAGCAACCTTTATATTTGGAAGAGAATACATGGTAATTTTATTTTTGTTTTTCAATCCATAGACAGCCAGACATCCTTTATGCTCAGCATAGTGTTTCTCTCTCCTATTATGCTTCCCTGAAATGAGCTCTTTGTTTTGTTTTTTAAATGTTTAGGATGAAAAAAAAAATCTGTGAATTAACTTTAAAGCTCTCTATTCTGCTTTCAATGTCTCAGGCCAGCTAAATCTGTGAATGAGAATACTTTTACTGTAAGAGACCCTTTACTTTGTAAACTTGACAGCATTTCAAGTGATTCAATACTAAGAGGGGCATGACTTTTAAAGTTTTAATCTGCCCATTGAAGAGTTGCAATTTCTGCTTCTAATGATGGCAATGGCATCTGAAAAAGTCTAGGAAAATATTAATTTAGCTAAATGTGGACACATGGAATTGTTGAGGTTGGAAGAGACCCTTAGTATCCAACCATAAACCTAACACTGCTAAGCCCGCCACTGACCCATGTACTTAAGCACTGCATCTACACTTCTTTTAAATATTTTCAGAGATGATGACTCAACCACTTCTCTTGGCAGCCTGTTCCAGTGCTTGACAGCCCTTTTGGTGAAGAAGTTTTTCCTAATCTCCAATCTGAGCCGCCTTTGGCATAACTTGGCATTTCCTCTCATCCTGTCACTTGTTACATGGGAGAAGAGATCACTAATAAGGTCTCCCCTCAGCCTCATTTTCTCTAGGCTAAACAACCCCAGTTCCCTCAGATGCTCCTCACAGGACACGCTACTTCAGTGCCTTCATTGGTCATTGGAGGCATGTAATGCAAACTTCTATGAAATATGGGTTTTTTTTTTTCATTGCATTTCTATTCAGTAGCCCTCCTAGGGTGCAGTGCTTTACATCTGAAAACAAAATGTCTAAAACAGATAAGAGGACTTGCATTCTGCCTTTTTCTCTTCATTAACTACAATGAGAATATGGGATAACCTGCTCAGATGTAGCATTCTAAGTCACATATGAGAATCTTGTCTCAAGCAATGGTACCAATTGATATAGCTTCATAAGAGAAATGGATTTATAGGAAACATATGATCGATGAATTACCACCTTGGGCTGAAATTAGACTATGATAAATTGAGTGTACTTTAAAATGGACCAGCAGCACCATTCGGCTCATCACGGCAATGAAGATCCACTAGAAATAAAATCTTTTAGAAGGCCTTTAACTGTAATGAAGCCTTCAGTTGCATTAACTTCTTGTAGTTTCCACAGTCCTGCAGAATACACGTTCTCTTTTTTTGAAGGTATATGTTAAAATAGAATACAGAATATACATTGTTTAGTCTATATTTCAAGTGAGCATTTTAAAAAGATCATCTAGACCTTTCCTGAGCTGTGCATGGTACTCAAAGGACTATGTGAAATCTGAAGCTATCATGAGTTAACAACTATGGGTTTATCATCCTGCAAATTTAATTTTATATGAGAACAAGAAAATTTAAATTCAACTCTCAGGTCTCTGAGGGCTCCTTTCTTTCTGATCACTATTCTTCTTTTTTTCTTTAAAGAAGAGTGAAAAAAAGAACCAGAAGAGTAGAATATCCAATATATTAAGACTTCTACCATTGCCATTGAAACTGGAAAATAAAGCAAAAGAAATATTAATCTTAAATTTCTCCACCTGGAACACTGCATTTTTGGATTCTGCATTCTTCCGAAGTGGTAGAGACTACTTTTGTTAATACACTGTTAAAACAAAAAAACACTTAGAACCACTTGTGCTTGAAAATTTGAAATGTTAACCCTGCTTATCTTTCTTTTCCTATATTGAAGATTAGGACAAATATAAGCGCAATTACAATCACAGGAGCCAGAAGTGTACAGAAGTGACTGAAACAGTGCCACACTCCATCTGTGATGAACCAAAAGAGAAAAAATATAGAGTATGGAGTATTGCTTTCCCCTTTCAAGATTCTTGTGATTTGTGTTTCCAGTTCATAACAGTAGAAACAATGCACAGGCTAGTTGAGCTTACAGCTAATAAAATACCAAGTTGTCCAAACTATAGAAACTGATAAAAATAAAAGGTTCGACAAAGTCCTCAAGTTGATTTTTTTAGACATACATCTAAAATGCTCACGCTTGCAACAAGAACTTTTGTAGGAAAGTCGTGGTATTTAAAATACCAATCGAAATGCAAGGATTTTTCTGTTTTGCAACCGTGCTAAAATTCATGCTTTAGGCAATGCCATGAGGGAAACTGGTATACTGGTATACATAAAAATGAAAACTTTAGGACTTTTATTTATGCATGTTGATGCATTGTATTAATGTGTTATGTGTATCTAAACCACAAAATTGCTTTGTCTTCTTAGTGGAGAGTAAACCTGTGTAAGGGGCAATGAGGTAAAGAGGGGAGAATATTTATGTGTTCATCCTCTATAGTATCTAATTTTAATACTTGGCAATAGAATAAAAGCTAATTCCCTGTATATTCTACTTTCTCTGCATTTTTTTTCCTACTTGTCCCAAGGCTGGAGGGAACTGGGAATCAGAGGACTAAAGCTTCCTCTTTAGTGTGCCACTTCAAATCCAGCCTAGGCTAACAATGGCTGTTTCAGTGTATTTAAAATCAGTCTTTCCCCAGATTTCAGTGAATCAAGAGCCATGCCTCAAAAAATAATTGATAACACTGCTAGAACTCTTAGCAGATAACCCACTGACCAAAGTCTTGACGTCCCTAGAGATCTCAATGGAGATCTGAGCTCAATCATATCCAAGGGGCAGTGGAATATAATTGTGCTGTTAAGCCGCTAGCAAAACTAGCAAAATTGTTAAAGGCTTGTAAAACAGTGTAGCTTGCTGCTCAAATATGAACTACCTATCTTAGTGGTTTGATGAAGGTCAGATGAGAACATTACAATCATATTTTACTGATTGCTTCTGCCTTTCTAGAAAAACTAATGTTTCCTTTAGTTTTAAGCCATAAAGCTATGTCCAGCTCTGCATACCGTGATGTTTCTGCCACATCAGTTCAAATCTGTTGTTAACAATGATTTTGTATTTCTTAGAGGATATTGAGAAAGGGTGGAAGGAAACAGCAGAGACTTGTAGTGTATTCAGAGGGTCTAAATAAATATGAAGATAGCACTGACAACACCACAAAACACCACCCCCCCCTTAGTGCCCCTTACAGACTGTTTATCTGACACCTAGACACACAGATGGTACAGATTCTTCCCGATATACAGTGCAGTATAAATGTCATGTTCAAATAATGTATTACAATAAAAAATTCAGTCACTTTGTACTAAAATGGATGTATTCATTTATTAATATTTAATATTTCTGCTGTGTGAGCTCTACTAATAGTTGTCTTTTGTTTACAGGCACATATAATTGTAGTCAACAGCAGGAATATACAAATATTTGCAGATAAATGTTACTAAAAAAACCTCACCCCAACTCTGCAATTTAAAAATGTTCAAGGGTGTTGAAGAATATGTTTTAAATGTTAACTGAAGAGCAGTTAAACATTTTTCAAACTGTCTCATTTGGCACAGCTGTAAATAACAGTCTGTCTGTTTTTTAACAGTGCTCTGTTAGCTATGTTGGCAAATGTTAGGATTATTTGTGATTAAGAATTTAATCTTCAAACACATTTATAAAATTCTGCAGCATTGATGTTAGTACGTAAATCATTTCTTGCAGGTCAGTATAATGCTGAAAGAATCTTTGTGCAAACATATTTAAAGCTCTTCATCATTATGTCTGAAGATGTTTTTATAGATAGAGTGAGAGATATTTACCACCATCATTACTTTGATCCCCTTTTCTGCAAAAAGGCAATAAGCTGAAAAATTCATGCATCTGAAGAAGCAGGGAAGACAGT